>NW_024429182.1:54004695-59287992 GCF_017639785.1 Mesocricetus auratus | reverse complement strand
TCAGGTAATTCTCATAGGTCTGCCTTTATATGTTACTTGACCTTTTTCCTTAGCTGCTCTTAATATTCTTTCTTTATTCTGTATGTTTGGGGTCTTGATTATTATGTGGCGAGGGATTTTTTTTGTGGTCCACTCTATTTGGTGTTCTGTAGGCTTCTTGTACCTTCATTGGCATGTCTTTCTTAAGGTTGGGAAAGTTTTCTTCTATGATTTTGTTGAATATGCCTTCTGCCCCTTTGAGGTGGATTTCTTCTCCTTCTTCTATACCTATTATTCTTAGGTTTGGTCTTTTCATGGTGTCCCATAATTCCTGGATGTTTTGTGTTAAGGATTTGTTGGATTTAAGGTTTTCTTTGGTTGATAAATCCATTTCTCCTAATGTATCTTCAACACTTGAGATTCTCTCTTCCATCTCTTCTATTCTGTTGGTAATGCTTGTATTGGTAGTGCCTGACTGTTTGTCCAGCTTTTCTATTTTCTGCCTTTCTTCAGATTGTGTTTTTTTTAGTGTCTCTATTTCAGTTTTCAACCCTTGCAGCGTTTGCATTGCTTCTTGCAATTTTCTGTTTATCTGTTCGTCCGTTTGTTGCCTTTTATGAATTTTTTGGTTTGTTCTTTCTTCCATTTCTTGCATTTTTTGGTTTGCTTTTTGTTCCATTTCTTGGATTTTGTGCTTTGTTTCTTCTTCCATTTCCTGCCTTTTTTGGTTTGTTTCTTCCTCCATTTTTTTCATTTTTTGCTTTGTTTTTTCTACCATTTCTTGCATTTTTTGCTTTGTTTCTTCTTCCATTTCCTGCCTTATTTGGTATGTTTCTTCTTCTAATTCTTGCATTTTTTGCTTTGCTTTTTCTTCCATTTCTTGCATTTTTTGCTTCATTTCTTCTTCCATTTCGTGCCTTTTTTGGTTTGTTTTTTCTTCCAATTCTTGCATTTTTTGGTTTGTTTTTTCTTCCATTTCTTGCATTTTTTGGTTTGTTTTTTCTTCCATTTCTTTGAGGGATTTTCCAATATCCTCTTTTAGGGCCTCTATCATTTTCATGAAAGTGCTTTTAAGGTCGTTCTCTTCTGCTTCCTTCGCGTTGGAATATTGGGGTCTTGCTGGTGTGGAGTCTCTAGAATCTGGCGGTGTCATATTTGTTTTTCTGTTGCTGACTGTGTTTTTGTATTGTCTCTTTCCCATCTCTTCTTTTAGTGGGTGCAGAAAGAGCCCCTTCCTGGTCTGGGGACCAGAGTTCCCTTTTGGTGGGTGCTAGTAAGTCCAGTAATCTGGTGGTTCTTCTATGCCTTGTCCAAATGCTGGTCCGTGGGTAGAGAAGAAGAACAGGAATCTGGGGCGCTTAGCCTCCTACCTGGTCCCCTGGACCCTATGCTGGGTCCTGTTGTACCTGATCCGGAACAGCTACTCCCCTGGTCTCCCTGGCTCCTGTAGTTTCCTGGTCTCTTTGGTGGGAGATAAGATCTGGAGTCTGGGGTGCTTGGCTCCCGCCGGGATTGGGAGCTCTGTGCAGTTCCCAGGCGATCTGCAGGCTCTGGAACACAGGCCGGGAAGCTAGCTTTTATTATGTTTAGGTATGTTCCTGTTATCCCAGATCTCCCCAAGACCTTTATCATGAATAGGTTTGGATTTTTGTCAAAGGTTTTTCAGCATCCAGTGAGATGATCATGTGATTTTTGTTTCTCAACTTGTTTTTTTTATCATTTTTTATTTTAATTTTAAATAGCTTGTTTTACATGTCAATCCCAGTTCCCTCTCCCTCCCCTCTTCCCGCACTCCCCTTCCCCCTCCCTCTCACCCTATTGCCAAATCCTTCCACATAGGGGATATCTAGAGTCTGTCATTTTACTCTTGGTAGGGTCAAGGCACTCCCCTAAGAGTCCAGGCTGAGAGAGCATCTCTCTTTGTGCTATAGGCACATGAAGACAGTTTGTATACCAGGGATAGACACTGATCCACAGCTCAGGGCCCCATAGGTTGCCCAGGCCTTCTCACTGACACTCACATTTGGGGGATCCAGATCAGTCCCATGCTGGCCTCCCCACTGTCGGTCTGGGGTCCAAGAGCACTCCCCTGTTCAGATCAGCTGTCTCTGCTGGTTTTGCCAGCCCATTCTTTGCCAATTTGCTCATCACTCCTCTCTCTCTGTCACTGGGTTCCTTGGGTTCAGTTCAGTGATTAGTTGTGTGTTTGCCTCTGCTTCCATCAGTCACAGGATGAAGGCTCCCGGATGGTTATAGACATCAAGTTCATTAACAGGAATGGGCATTCGAGGTGGTCCCTCCACTATTGCTTAGCTTGCCAATTGATGTTATACCTTTGGATCACTCGAAGTCACTCTGGTGCCTGATCTGTATTCGATCCTATGATTCCCTCTTCCCCTATTCTACCCCCACCCCCTCAACTTCCTGTTCCCCCATGACCAACTCCCTTCCTCTTTACCCCCTCTATTCTTCCCGGGTCCCACTCCCCCTGACCCCTCACCGTGTTCCCCATCCATTCAGAGGATCTTGTCTCCATCCTCTTCTCTTGGGTACTATGCATATATGCATATCTTTTAGGTTCTTTCCTGTTTCCCAGACTCTCTATCTGTGGAAGTGCAGACTGGCACTATCCTGATCCATATCTAAAATCCATATGTGAGTGAGTACATACCATGTTTGTCTTTTTGCGACTGGGTTACCTCACTCAGGATGGTTTCTTCCAGTGCTATCCATTTCCCTGCGAATTTCAAGATTCCATTGTTTTTTTCTGCTGAGTAATACTCCATTGTGTAAATGTACCACATTTTCTCTATCCACTCTTCAGTTGAGGGGCATCTAGGTTGCTTCCAGGTTCTGGCTATTACAAACAATGCTGCTATGAACATAGTGGAGCAGATGCCCTTGTTGTATGAACCTGCCTCATTTGGATAAATGCCTAAGAGTGGAATTGCTGGGTCTAGTGGTAGATTAATTCCCATTTTCCTGAGGAATCTCCATACTGATTTCCAAAGAGGCTGTATGAGTCGGCATTCCCACCAGCAGTGGAGGAGTGTTCCTCTCTCTCCACATCCTCTCCAGCATAAATTGTCTTTGGTGTTTTTGATTCTAGCCATTCTGACAGGAGTAAGATGGTATCTCAGAGTTGTTTTGATTTGCATTTCCCTGATGGCTAAGGATGTTGAGCACTTTCTTAAGTGTCTCTTGGCCATTTTAGCCTCCTCTACTGAGAATTCTCTATTTAGCTCTGTACCCCACCTTTCAAGTGGATCCTTTGGTGTTTTGGAGACTTGTTTCTTGAGTTCTTTGTAAATTTTGGAGATTAGCCCTCTGTCAGATGTAGGGTTAGTGAATATCTTTTTCCATTTTGTTGGTGGATAACATTGATAGATTTTTGTATGTTGAACCATCCCTGTATCCCTGGGATGAAACCTACTTGATCATGGTGGATGAGTTTTCTGATGTGTTCTTGGATTCGATTTGCCAGCATTTTATTGAGTATTTTTGTATCACTGTTCGTAAGGGAAATTGGTCTGAAGTTCTCTTTCTTAGTTGTGTCTTTCTGTAGCTTGGTATCAAGGTTATTGAAGCCTCGTAGAAAGAGTTTGGCAAAGACCCTTCTGCTTCTATTGCATGGATACTTTGAGGAGAATTGGTATAAGCTGATCTTTGAATTTCTGGTAGAATTCTGCAATGAGGCTACCTGGACCTGGGCTTTTTTTGGTTGGGAGAATTTTTATGACTGTTTCTATTTCCTTAGTGGTTATAGGTCTATTTAAATTGCTTATCTGTTCTTGATTTAATTTTGGCAGGTTATACCTATCCAGAAAATTGTGCATTTCCTTTAAATTTTTGAATTTTTTGGAGTACAGGTTTTCAAAGTATGACCTGATGATTCCCTGTATTTCCTCAGTGTCCATTATTATGTTCCCCTTTTCATTTCTGATTTGGATAATTTGCATGTTCCCATTCTGCCTTTTGGTGAGTTTGGATAAAGGTTTGTCTATCTTGTTGATTTTCTCAAAGAACCAACTCTTTGTTACATTGATTCTTTGTATCATTTTCCTTGTTTCTACTTTATTTAGTTCAGTCCTCAATTTGATTTTTTCCTTGTGCTTATTCCTCTGGGCTGAGTTTGCTTCTTTTTGTTCTAGAGTTTTAATGGTTCTTTTAATTCTCTTCTGTGACTATTCTCCAGTTTCTTCATGTGGGCACTTAATGCTATGAACTTTCCTCTTAGCACTGCTTTCAAAGTGTCCCATAAGTTTGGGTATGTTGTTTCTTCATTCTTGTTGAATTTTAGGAAGTCTTTAATTACTTTTTTTATTTCTTCTTTGTCCCAGGAGTGGTGCAATTGCGCATTATTCAATTTCCATGAGTTTGTAGGGTTTCTGCAATTTGTGTTGTTGTTGAATTCTAACTTTAAAGCATGGTGGTCTGATAAGATACATGGAGTTATTCCAATCTTTTTGTACTTGTTTAGGTTTGTATTTTGCCAAGTATGTGGTCAACTTTTGAGAAGGGTCCATGTGACACTGAGAAGTTATATTTTTTGTGTTTGGATGGGATGTTCTATAGATATCTGTCAAACCCAATTGGGTCATAACTTCTATTAGTTCCTTTGTTTCTTTGTTAAGTTTTTGTCTGGTAGTCCTGCCTAGTGGTGAGTGTGGGGTGTTGAAATCTCCCACTATAAATGTGTGAGTTTTTAAGTGTGGTTTGACTTTTAGTAATGCTTCTTTTATGAATGTGGATACCTTTGTGTTTGGGGCATAGATGTTCATCATCTTGGTGGACTTCTACTGTGATGAATGTGAAATGACCTCCTTCATCTCCTTTGATTGATTTCAGTTTAAAGTCTAGTTTGTTAGATATTAGGATTGCTACCCCTGCTCGTTTCTTGGGTCCATTTGATTGGAAAATCTTTTCCCAATCTTTAACTCTGAGGTAATGTCTGTCTTTGAGAGTGAAGTGTGTTTCTTGTATGCAACAGAAGGATGGATTCTGTCTTTGAATCCATTCTGTTAGCCTATACCTTTTTATGGGCAAGTTAAGACCATTAATATTGAGGGACATTAATGACCATTGATTGCTCATTCTTGTTTGTTTTGGAATGGTTGTTGTTGGTGGAATTGTATGTGGATTTCCACCTCTTTTCTCTTTTGACTGTTGGTAAAAAGGGATTATCTATTGCCTACATTTGTCTGGTCGTAGTTAACTTCCTTGGATGGGAATTTTCCCTCCAGAACTTTCTGTAGGGATGGGTTAGTGGATGTTTATTGTTTAAATCTGGTTTTGTCATGGAATATCTTGTTTTCTCCATCTATAGTGATTGAAAGCTTTGCTGGGTATAGTAGTTTGGGCTGGCATCTGTGGTCACTTAGTGTTTATAGAATATTTGTGCTGGACCTTCTTGCTTTCACAATTTCCATAGAGAAGTCAGGTGTAATTCTCTTAGGTTTGCCTTTATATGTTATTTGACCTTAGTTTCTCTAAGTATTCTTTCTTTATTCTGTATGCTTTGGGTCTTGATTATTATGTGGTGAGGATACTTCTTTTGTGGTCCACTCTATTTGGTGTTCTGTAAACTCATTCCTTCATTGGCATGTCTTTCTTTTGGTTGGGAAAGTTTTCTTCTATGATTTTGTTGACTATGTTTTCTGCCCCTTTGAGATGGGTTTCTTCACCTTCTTCTACACTTATTTGATGGGGGAAGTCCTGTGTATATGTCAATAAAGCACTGTTGGCCAATAGAGAAGCAAGATAGGTGGGACTAGGAGTCGAGGAGGACTCTGGGTAGGAGAAACACAGGGAGTCAAGATGTAATGCCATGGGGTAGGAAGCCCGGAAACCTCTCCAGTAAGAGAAATACTTAGATTAGCAATTATGGGATAAATACTTAAGTCAGAGCTAGCCAGTAAGAAACAAGCAAGGCCAGCAGCTTCATAATTAATATAGCCTCCTGTGTGTTTATTTGTGACTGATGTGGCTCTGGAACCAGGCTGACGGGAAGGCTTCTCTTTACATAATGGTGATCAGGAGTGGGATGATGAATTTCCACAAAGAATGACAAAAGCTTTAAAGGAATTTTAAAAACAAAAGAATTGAGAAAAGCATGGGTTTTTGGAGGCAGCATTTTTGTCAGGTGGGCTCTGTTTTGCTATCAACAAGCAGAGACTCACACGCGGGTCACTTAAGGGAGTCTTCCTGACTCAGCATAAACAAACAAACAAACAAAAAAACAAAAAAAAAAACAGAAAAGCAAAAAACCGACAAGGGTCTTTTAAGAGGCTCTGCTAACGATTAAAAGCTGTGTACGTACAGCTAGAAGTGGCAGTGACCACATCTCCAAGCCAGCAGCTTTTGCTGGAAATCAGCTTAGACTGATCCAGTGAGCTGGAGTCACGCTTATGCCCGCCATCTTGGAAAAACAGCAGTTTAAACAGGCACGGTTTTAACAGATAAGACACGTGGCCAGAAAAACATAAAGATTTACAGTAAAGTCAGACTTGGATGAAGAAAAACCTCTAAAGATTTACAGTGTGTTTAAAAATATACGTAAGATTAAAAGAGAAAAAGAAACAGCAAAGTGGTAAATAAATAGAGAAGCTGGCTGTGGTGGCGCAAGTCGGTAGGATTTGCTGCAGAGGCAGAGGCAGGCGGATTTCCAAAGAGAAATCCTGTCTCAGAGAAAAATAAAGAAAAGTAAAAGAAATAGAATAATAATAATAGATAAATAAATAAGCCACGTAAAGATGGAAAATACACCGAGAATCTGGATACTGTATGATATTGTGTTTTTCAGTTTTTTGATTGCTTAGGAAGGAACAACTGCTAAAGTACATTTGATTATAAATGCTGCTGAATTAATTCTACTTATGTCTTTTGAAAATGCCTTGACTTCAACATTTAAGTATAAGGATGTTACTTGGGGAAGGAGTTTTTGTTTATGTTTCTACAGAAAATGAAAAGCTGTGGATTCCTTCCAGGCTTCTATGGTTTAATGAACCAAGACCCCCGGAAGCAATGGCCCAAGTGATTCAACATCTAAAACAGCTAAGATGATACAGCTTTACAGACCACAAAAATAAGGACTTATACAGGCTTCTGAGTTTTGTCATGATCCCCATGGTATGAACAGTGCCCCCTTCCAGCATGAAGCAGTTTGGAATGAGCGATGTCTTAATTCCCATCTTGTTTATAAGTCTTTGTTTTCATTTAAATGGGATTGTTTATAATTGGTTAATGATCACAACCAATCTCTTTTTAAAGGAAAAAGGGGATTACGGTATGGAAATGAATACTTTGCATTGGTTTGGTTTTTCATTTATTCATACAAATTCAAAGTCAAGTTTGTAATATGTATATTTCTCCTCTTGATTAAGTATTGTGCTTATACTGATCTTTTAAAATGTAATACATAATTAAATATAGACTATAGATAGTTACTTATAATAGTCAGAATTTATAGTTAGGTAAGTTAGGCTTTCTAGATATACATAAATATATTTGAGATAGATAGACAATCTTCAAACCTTTCAAAGACCTTCAGAAAATGGCATTTAAAATGGTTTAGGGTTTTTCTTGACAATAAGAAATATCTGCTCCTGGCATCACCAATTACGTCTGAGAGGAAGATGGGCATCAAAGAGTCTTGGTATGGAGTTTGCTTTCGACATGGCAAGATTAGCCATTTGGGCAAGAAACTGCTCTTGTCTGGACTCTTTGACTGTTGCTGTATAAACTGGACATGCAGGACCCACAGGAAAGTGACTGCTGAACTCCAATAGTCCTTCAGGGTTCCTGCTTCATGGAAGAGTCTACGAGACTTTCTGCAGGACACAGAAAAATGACTGACTGCCAATGCAGATGGACATTTGAAATTTCGCGCTTTGTGAGAAGTCTTCTGGACACACTGTGGCCTATGGGCTGAAGATGGATGCCCCGACATTACAGAGGAACATCAGGTGACTGTTCAGGTAGCAAGATGTCTCTGTTAATCCTAGTGTTTATATATTTTCCTTCTGTGGTCTTTGATAGAGTTGAAGGCATATAGTTATAATCATAGTTTTCCTTAGTTATGATAAAAGATAAGCTACATATAGAACTTTGGACTCACAAGGATGGGATGGATGATATTTTCTTTAAATTTTGCTAAATGTTGATAGACCATATATTGTAACTGTGTTCTTACTTGATAACTGTTATGTTATATATAATTTGACTATGTTAAAGTTAAGACCTTTCTTTTTGTTTAGACAGAAAAGAGGAGATGATGGGGGAAGTCCTGTGTATATGTCAATAAAGCACTGTTGTCCAATAGGGAAGCAAGATAGGTGGGACTAGGAGTCGAGGAGGACTCTGGGTAGGAGAAATACAGGGAGTCAAGATGTAACGCCATGGGGTAGGAAGCCTGGAAACCTCTCCAGTAAGAGAAATACTTAGATTAGCAATTATGGGATAAATACTTAAGTCAGAGCTAGCCAGTAAGAAACAAGCAAGGCCAACAGCTTCATAATTAATATAGCCTCCTGTGTGTTTATTTGTGACTGATGCGGCTCTGGAACCAGGCTGGCGGGAAGGCTTCTCTTCATACCTATTATTTTTAAGTTTGGTCTTTTCATAGTGGCCCATATTTCCTGGATGTTTTATGTTAGGGAGTTTTTGGACTTAAGATTTTCTTTGGTCGATAAATCTAGTTCACCTAGTGTGTCTTCAACACCTGTGATTCTCTCTTCCATTTCTTGTATTCTTTTGGTTATGCTTGCATCTGTAGTACCTGACCATTCCCCCACTTTTTCTATTTCTAACATTCCTTCAGACTGTGTTTTTTTTATTGTCTCCATGTAAGCTTTCAATCCTTGCACTGTTTGAATTGTTTCTTGTAATTTTTGCTTTGTGTTTTCCTTCCTTTCTTGCATTTGTTGGATTTTTTTTGGTTTGCTTTTTCTTCCATTTGTTTAAGGGATTTTCTCATATCCTCTTTGAGGGCCTCTATCATTTTCATGAAGGTGTTTTTAAGGTCATTCCCTTCTGCTTCATCTGCATTGGGGTGTTCAGCCTTTGCTGGTATTGACTCTCTCTACTCTGGTGGTGTCATATTTGTTTTTCTATTGCTGAGTGTGTTCTTATATTGTCTCTTTCCCATCACTTCTTTCAGTGGGTGTAGAAAAACCTCTTCCTCTCGTGGTGGGTAGGTGACCTGTGTTCCCTTTCGGTGGGTCAAGCAAATCCAATACTCTCTGACCTCTGCTGTCTGTCCTCTGCCCTCTGCCCTGAGTGTGGGCGGGAGTAGACTGGCTCTCTCTGCAGGCTCCTGGTTGGTTGGTCATCAAGGGGCAAGTCGACCTGGCTGGGGTCCCCAAGCCAGGAGATCCAAGAGAAGGGGAAAGGGAGGAATTCGGGTCTAAGTTGTCTGTGTCTTTCATTGGTTCTCTCTCTTTCTTTCTCTCTGTGTATATGTGTGCATCATCCCTCTTTATCTTTACTCACTGTCTTTCTGTCCCTGTCTTCCTTTTTTCTATCTTTCTATCCCCACCTCTCCTTTCTTTCGCTGTACCCCACTCACAGATGACTTGATCTATATAGCATCTTCTGAGCCAGGGAACACACTCCATGGGTGATGTGGTCTGTTACCTTCTGGAAACCCCTGGACACAGTATTGTAATATTCAGATAAGGTCATCCACCTTCCAGATGTTGCCCAAGGCAGATAGAAGAGTTGGGGTCAAAGCCCAAACCAAGAACTAGTTTAATATGGTGTTGGCTGTATGGGGGTGCATGAAAATAATATCTATCTTTTAAAATGAATATAATCTAGTTGATTATTTGCAAATGCAAACTTTGAGCTCTTGCACAAGTTTATACAAGAAATCACACAGTCTGATCTTACCTTATCATTTAGAAGTTGTCACTCATGGATTCAGGCACACTCTTTGTAAAGTTTTCCTAATCTCAGCTGCAGTTTTAACTTCAAGGTTGCATGGGTATAGGGGTGAGACAAGGCTCAGTCCTGCATGGTGCCCTACTCAAGTACCCCACTTAAATTCCTTGATCCCCAGCTTCAATGACACACAGATGAATGATTAGCATTCATATAGGTGAGTACACCAGTTAGCCTTGAAGACCACAGTTGATGCTGTTTTATATGGTCAGGTGAGAGACACTTGCCATCTTCCTCATTCCTTTCCATTCCCATCAACTATCTGAGCCTTTGAATAGAAGGGAACCACAGTTATCCCTGTTTCCAGGACACACAGACTTCCACCCCTGGAATGTTCCTGGCCATTCTCCATGCCCTGGGGAAAGAGCCCTCTCAGTGAGAAATACCCTGGGTCCCTAAGGTTTATGAGTGACCACATCAGTCTCCTGAAAGTCCCACACCTAGAATGATACCCAAGAGATTTAAGCTCTAGGAGGGCCTAAAGATACCTGGGGTGGGTCTTTAGCAAATCTTGAACTGGAGCGTGTATTTCTTCTTCAGACACCATCAGAGCTGCCACAGAAAACCCACTGCTCCTGGATCCTGAGGCCACCCTAGCTTTATGATGAATGGGACACTGCTCACTGAGTTCCTCATCCTGGGATTATCAGAAATGCCTCATCTTCAGGTACCACTTTTCCTTGGCTTCCTCTGGCTGCAATCTCAGGAAACCTGCTCATTATTGTGACAATCAGTGTCAGCCCAATTCTGCATACCCCATATACTTCTTCCTGGTTATCTTGGCTGTGGTGAACATTCTCTGCACCTCCACCATCCTGCCCAAGCTATTAGACACCATGGTTGGGGGAGGATGATTTCTTATTGGGGCTGCATGGCCCAGCTCTACTTCTTCACATGGTCACTGGGGGCAGAGCTCTGCTCTTCTCAGCTATGGCCTATGACCGCTTTGTGGCCTTCTGCTGCCCCCTGCACTATAGTGCCTGGATGGGCCCCAGGGTGTGTACATTCCTGGCTGGCCTTGTCTGGTCCATCAGCCTGACTAACAGGTCTCACCTTGGTAGAAATAGAGTACTGCTGAGAGTACTATACCTGACTTTTACACACAGGCAATGGGGTTATTCTAAGTATACTTTACTTTTTATACCCACTTCTTCCTACACCCAAGCCTTCATAACCATGAATTAATGGTCCTTCAATACTTCGATTCGTTTGCCACATTTTTAAGACCTGAGAATATACATACAGGTAGTATTATACAGACAAACATGTTTTTTGTAGTAACATACTTATATGCATTTAATACAATTAGTAAATAAAAAGGATCATGAATTTGGAGATGAGTAGAGGAGGGATACCTGGAATGGTTTTGAGGGTAGACAAAAATATTATAATCAAATTTATAATCTCAAAAAATGTCAAATGAAAAGATCCTTTATAAAGGAAAACCCAAATAAAATCAACTTAATTGCAATTGTTAATGAAAAAATATTTTTTCATACAAATATCCTGATCATGGTTTCCTCTCCCCTTACTCATCTCAGATACTTCCTACCCACTCAACTGCATGTCCTTTTTTTCTCTACGTCTTTAGAAAACAAACAAAAAGCAAAACAACAAACCAACCAAAAAGAACAAACACAAGAAAAAATACACATGACCCAAACCCATAAAAACACAAAATCAGAAACCATGACATTCAAGCAAAAGGCCAGTAAGACAAAAAATCGCCCAAGCAAAGATATATGGGAGAAAAAGTCAATAGACAGACCATTGAGTTCATTTTCTCTTGGCCATCTACTGCAGGTCATTGGGTCCACCTGTAAGTGGGGTTCATATACATAGTCATACTCCATTGGTGAGAATGAACTTTCCCTTAGTGTTCCAAGGTCTCTCACTATTGGCACATTGTACCATTGTGGGGTCTCTGCACTTGCTCCCATGTACTGCAGGAGAAAGCTTTTCTGATGATGGCTGAGACACTAATTTAGGGGTATAGTAGAATGCCACTAGGTGTCAGTTACTTGATACTTTCTTTTGGCAGAATAGTAGTATTAGGTGTTCCCTTTGGTTCCCTGTCGCCTATTTAATTTTAGGTTCTTAGTTGCATAAGCAGTGCCAGGCATAGGTTCCATTTCATGCAGTGGTACTTGAATCCACTTAGATAGTGGTTGGTTACCCCTAAAACTTTTGTTTTACTGTTACAATAGTTTATCATGTAAGCGGGTTAATTGAAGGGTTTGTAGCTTGGAGGTATTTACCTTTCTCTTGTGAATTTCATTATTTAATATTTATCAACACCTGAAATATTTCATTGTGTAAATATACCACTAAATTTTATTCATTCATACATCGACAGACAATGTTATGCCCAAATTCTGAACCCCTAAATCACTAAGTCACCCTATCCAATGCAAAACCAAAGAGCAATTAATTAACAAATTAACTGTATTAACTTGGGTCCTCCATCTGTCTGACACAGCAAGTGGAGCGACAAGGATCTGGAGGGACCGTGGGACAGGGAATTTATCGGGATGGAGCCAGGGGAGTGTCTGGGGTTCACAATAGTCTCAGGATTTGTGCCCTTCTGAGCTTGGGTGACCTGTCCTGTGTTGATTGGTCAACTGCAGTTACAGATACATTTCTATGGCCTATAGGCCCTGCCAGGGTGGTTTCTATGCTCTGCACTCCACTGTTACTGTAAAGCATATTCAGAGCCTGCCAGCTAACTTCTGACTCGTTCCTTGACTCATGGAGGGTATCTGGCTTCCTAGTGACTTGGGAGAGGTTGGACAAGGTTGGAAGCCCAGCACATCTTGCTGAGTCAGAGGCCTACCTCTTGCTTGGTCTTTTCTGCAGCCTGTCATGGCTGAGAAAGCAGAGGGCTGGATGAGGTTCTGGTCCCTTCAGCATTTAGGGTGTTTCAATTTTTGGGAATTAATAAATAAAGTAACAGTGAAGAATTAGCAAGTATCTCTGCAGTAGTGTGTAGAGTCCTTTGGGCATACGCCACAAAATGTTAAGCTCGACCTTGATCTTCCTGGGGAGTCACCACTCTGATTTCCATAGTGGTTGTACAAGTTTATATTTCTACCAGCAGTGGATAAATGCTCCCTTTATCCTACATTCTCACCAGTCTGGGTTTTATTTGTTTCATTGATCTTAGCTACTCTGACTGGTGTCATATAAAATCTCAAAGTAATTTTGATTTGCATTTCCCTGATGGCCAGGGATGTTGAACATTCTGTAAGTGTTTCTCAGTCATTTGTGTTTCATCTTTTGAGGACTCCCCGATTAGTCCTGTAACCAACTTTTTAATTAGCTTGCTTTCTTGATGTCCAGTTTTTTTAGTTCTTTAGATATTTTAGATATTATCCATCTATCAGAGGTGTAGTTGCTGAAAATCTTTTCTCATTCTGTAGCCTGCCACTTTGTCTGAATGGTGGTGTCCTTTGCAATAGAGAAGCTTTTTGGTTTCATGAGGTCCCATCTGTTAATTGCTGTTCTAAGCGCAGGTGCTATTGGTGCCCTGTTCAGGAAATGCTTTTTTGTGCCAAATGAATTCCCAAGGCTGTTCCTCACTTGCTTTTCTGTCAGAGTCAGTGTATCTAGCCTGGTGTTGAGGTCTTTGACCCATTTGGAGTTGAATTCTGTGCAGGGTGATAAGGATGGATCTACCGCCACTCTTCTACACACAGTAATCCAGTTTAATCAACATCATTTGAAGATGTTGTGTTTTCTAGAGTGTATTTCTGGCTTCTTTATAAAATACTAGGTGTAGATGCCCTTGTTGTATGAACCTGCCTCATTTGGATCTGCTCCACTATGTTCATAGCAGCATTGTTTGTAATAGCCAGAACCTGGAAGCAACCTAGATGCCCCTCAACTGAAGAGTGGATAGAGAAAATGTGGTACATTTACACAATGGAGTATTACTCAGCAGAAAAAAACAATGGAATCTTGAAATTCGCAGGGAAATGGATAGCACTGGAAGAAACCATCCTGAGTGAGGTAACCCAGTCGCAAAAAGACAAACATGGTATGTACTCACTCATATATGGATTTTAGATATGGATCAGGATAGTGCCAGTCTGCACTTCCACAGATAGAGAGTCTGGGAAACAGGAAAGAACCTAAAAGATATGCATATATGCATAGTACCCAAGAGAAGAGGATGGAGACAAGATCCTCTGAAAGGATGGGGAACACGGTGAGGGGTCGGGGGGAGTGGGACCCGGGAAGAATAGAGGGGGTAAAGAGGAAGGGAGTTGGTCATGGGGGAACAGGAAGTTGAGGGGGTGGGGGTAGAATAGGGGGAAGAGGGAATCATAGGATCGAATACAGATCAGGCACCAGAGTGACCTCGAGTGATCCAAAGGTATAACATCAATTGGCAAGCTAAGCAATAGTGGAGGGACCACCTCGAATGCCCATTCCTGATAATGAACTTGATGTCTATAACCATCTGGGAGCCTTCATCCTGTGACTGATGGAAGCAGAGGCAAACACACAACTAATCATTGAACTGAACCCAAGGAACCCAGTGACAGAGAGAGAGGAGTGATGAGCAAATTGGCAAAGAATGGGCTGGCAAAACCAGCAGAGACAGCTGATCTGAACAGGGGAGAGCTCTTGGACCCCAGACCGACAGTGGGGAGGCCAGCATGGGACTGATCTGGATCCCCCAAATGTGAGTGTCAGCAACAAGGCCTGGGCAACCTATGGGGCCCTGAGCTGTGGATCAGTGTCTATCCCTGGTATACAAACTGTCTTCATGTGCCTATAGCACAAAGAGAGATGCTCTCTCAGCCTGGACTCTTAGGGGAGTGCCTTGACCCTACCAAGAGTAAAATGACAGACTCTAGATATCCCCTATGTGGAAGGATTTGGCAATAGCGTGGGAGGGAGGGGGAAGGGGAGTGCGGGAAGAGGGGAGGGAGAGGGAACTGGGATTGACATGTAAAACAAGCTATTTAAAATTAAAATAAAAAATGATAAAAAATAAAATACTAGGTGTGAGGATTTATTTCTGTGCCTTTGACTTGATTCTATTGTTAATGTGTCTCTTTTTATATCAATACAATGTTCTAATTACTATAGTTCTGCAGTACAACCAATTCAGGAGTGATGATATCTTTAGCAGTTCTTTTGTTATTCAGCATTGTTTTAAGTATCCTTATGGTTTTTTTTTGTTTCCAGATGAAACTGAAAATTGTCCTTTCATTTTCTGTGAAGAATTGTGTTATAATTTTGATTAGGGTTGCATTGAGCCTGTATATTACTTTTGGTAGGGTGTCCATTTTCACTATATCAATCTTACTGCTTCAAGAGCATGAAAGATACTTTCATCTTGTGATATCTTCTTCAATTTCTTGCTTCAATGTCTTAAAAATTTTTTATCATATGAGTCTTTCACTTGCTTGGTTAGAGTTACCCTAAGATATTTTTTTAAATGTTATTGTGAAAGGTATTGTTTCCTTGATTCCTTTTCAGGGTCATTTGTCCTTTTTATAGATAGAAAATCTAATGATTTTTACGTGTTCGGTTTGTATCCCTCTACTGTGCCAAAAATGTTTATCAGCTACTGGGTTTTTTTGGTGCAGTTATAAATGTCTTTTATATAAATAATTATTTCATCTGCTAATACAGATACCTTGACTTCTTCCTTCCCTATTTTTATCCCCTTGATCTCCTTCAGTTTCTTATTGCTCTAGCTAAGACTTCAAGTACTATAGAGTAGGTGTGGAGAGAGAGGATATCCTTGTCTTGTTCCTGATTTAGAGAAAGTACTTAGAATTTCTCTTCATTTAGTGTCATATTGGGTGTGGACTTGCTGAAAATCACCTTTATAATGTGTGCTATGTTCCTTGTATTTCTTATCTCTCCAGAGCTTTTATTATAAAAGGGTTTTGAATTTTGTCAGAGATCTTTTCTGCATCTAATTAGTAATTTTTCTTTTATTTTGCTTTTGTTTGGTTCTGTTGATTTACTTATGTTATACCACATCTGTATCTCTGGGATAAAGTCAACTTTGTCAGGATGGGTGATCTTTCTGATGTGTTCTTGGATTTGGTTTGTGAGTTTTTTAATTGAGAATTTTCATGCCTATATTTACAGGAGAATTCAGTGTGTAATTTACTTTCTTTGTTGTTTTATGTATCTGGGTAACTGTGGCCTTGTAAAAGGAATTAAACAATGTTCCCTACATTTACACTTTGTGGAATAATTTGAGGAGTATTGGTATAATTCTTTTAATAGTATGGTAAGAATTCTGTGCTCAATCCATTTGGCTCTGGGCTTCTTTTGAATGAGATAATTAATGTTTCTATTTCCTTAGGGGTCTCTTTAAGTTGCTTATCTGATCTTGATTTAGCTTTGGTTGATGGTGTATATAAAAACATCTTGATGGATTTTTCCTGTGATGATTATGAAATATCCTTCTCCATCTTTTTAGGTTTATTTTAGTTGCAACTTTATTTTGTTAGATATTAGGATAGCTGCACTGGCTTTTTTCTTAAGTCCATATGACTGGAAAACTATTTCCCAACCCTTTGTCTTTGAAGTTAAGGTGCATTTCTTGGATTCAGCAGAAGAATGGTTCCTGTTTTTGTATCCATTCTCTTAACCTGTGTTTTTTTAATATGTGAATTGAGTCCATTGATATTAAGGGATGTTAATGACCAGTGATTGGTAATTGTTGTTATTTTTGGTTTTGTTGTTATTGGTAATATTTTGTGTGCAATATGGTGTTGTGGGATTATCTATTGCCTTGTGTTTTGTGCTGCAGCTAAATTCCTTGGGTTGGCATTTTCCTTCTAGTGCTTTCTGTAGGGCTGTATTCGTGGATAGGTATTATTTAAATCTGGTTTTGTCATGTAATCACAAAATAAATCTCAATAATTGCAAAAACATTGGACTACTTCCTGTATCTTATTGGACCACCATAGACAACAACACAAATTACAGAAAGCCTACAAACTCATGGAAACTGAATAATGCTCAACTGAATCACTCCTGGGTCAAGGAAGAAATACAGAAAGAAATTAAAGACTTCTTAGACTTCAATGAAAGCGAATACCCAACATACCAAAATTTATGGTACACTATGAAAACAGTTCTAAGAGGAAAGTATATAGCACTAAGTGCCTACATAAAGCATTTGGAGAAATCTCACGCTAGTGACTTAACAGCATACCCGAAATCTCTAGAACTAAAAGAGCAAACTCACCCAGGAGGAGTAGGTGGCAGGAAATAATCAAACTTATCATTGAAATCAATAAAATAGTAACAAAAGAACAATACAAATGATCAATGGAACAAAAGGTTGGTTCTTTGAGAAAATCAATAAGATAGACAAACTCTTATCAAAACTAACCAAAAGGCAGAGAGAATATCCAAATTAACAAAATCAGAAATGAAAGGGGCATATAGCAGTAGACACTGAGGAAATACAGAGAATCATTAGGTCACATTTCAAAAACAAGTATGTCACGAAGTTGAAAAATCTAAAAGAAATAAACAATTTCCTGGATAGGCACCCCATACCAAAACTAAAGAAGACCAGATCAATAATGTAAATGGATTTATAAATCCTAAGGAAATAGAAGCAGTCATTAAAAGATTCTCAACAATAACAACAACAACAAAAACCCAGGGCCAGATGGTTTCAGCACAGAATTCTACCAGAAGTTCAAAGAAAAATTATTAACAACATTCCTCAAATTGTTCCATACAATAGAAACAGAAGGAACATCACCAAACTCTTTTTATGAGCTACCGGATACCCAAACCACACCAAGATGCAACAAAGAAACAGAATTACAGACTAATCTCCCTCAGGAACATTGATGCAGAAATGCTCAATAAAATACTGGTAAAATGAATTAAAAAACATGTCAAAAATATCATCCATCATGATCAAGTAGACTTCATCTCAGACATGCAGGACTGGTTCAACGTATCTGTCAATGTAATCCACCATATAAACAAACTGAAAGAAAAAACTGCACATGATCATCTCATTAGATGCTGAAAAAACCTTCAACAATATTCAACACCCCTTAATGATAAAGGTCTTGGAGAGATCAGAGATAACAGGAACATACCTAAACAGAAGAAAGGCGATTTATAGCAAGTTGACAGCAAACATCAAATTAAATGGAGAGAACTCAAAGCAATTCTACTAAAATCAAGGTCAAGACAAGGTTGTCCACTCTCTCCACATCTATTCAATACAGTACTGGAAGTTCTAGTTAGAGCAATATCACAACAAAAGGAGATCAGGGGGATACAATTTAGGAAGGAAGAAGTCAAACTTTCACTATTTTCAGATTATGATAGTATATATGTGACTCCAAAAATTCTACCAGGGAACTCGTATAGCTGATAAACATTTTCATTAATGTGGAGGGATACTAGATTTACTAAAAAAATCAGTAGCACTCCTATATAAAAATGATAAACCAGATGAGAAAGAAATCAGAGAAAAGTTACCTTTTACAATGGCCACAAATAGTATAAAATATATTGGAGTAACTCTAATAAAACAAGAAAAAGACCTGTATAACAAGAACTTCAAGTCTTTGAAGAAAGAAATTGAAGAAGATAACAAAAAATGGAAAGATCTCCCATGCTCTTGGATAGGTAGGATCAACATAGTAAAAATGGCAGTCCTACCATAAGTAATCTACAGATTGAATGAAATCCCCATCAAAATCCCAACACAATTCTTCACAAACCTTAAAAGAACAATGCCCAACTTCATATGGAAAAGTAAAAAAAAACCCAAAATATTTAAAACAATCCTGTACAATAAAGGAACTTCCAGAGCCTTCACTGTCCCTGACTTTAAGCTCTATTATAAAGCTATAGTAATAAAAATAGCTTGGTGTTGCCATAAAAACTGACACATGTACCAATAGAATTGAATTGAAGACCCTGACATAAACCCACACACCTATGAACATCTGATTTTTGACAAAGAAGCCAAAATTGTCCATGGAAACAAGAAAACATCTTCAACAAAAGTGGCATAAATGGATGTCAACATGTAAAATAATGAAAATAGATCCCTATCTATGGCCATACACAAAACTCAAGTCCAGTGGATCAAAGACCTCAACATAAATCCAATTACACTGAAGTTGATAGAAGAGAAAGTAGAAAGAAGGATTGAATGCTTTGGCACAGGACACCATTTCCTAAATATAACACCAGTAACTTATCACTGAGAGTAGCAATATTGAAACTGAAAAGCTTCTTCTAGGCAAAGGACATGGTAAATAAGACAAAAAGGAAGCCTATAAAATAGGAAAAGAAGATCATCAACCCCACATATGGCAGAGGCTGATCTCCAAAATATATAAAGAATCTAAGAAACTCAACATCAAAATACCAAATAATCTAATTTAAAATGGGGTATAGATCTAAACAGAGAATTCTCGAAAGAAAAATCTCAAATGGCAGGAAGACATTTAAGGAATTGCTTAACATCCTTAATCATCAGGGAAATGCAAATCAAAATGACTCTGAGATACCATTTTACACCTGTTGGAATGGTTAAGATCAAAAACACTGATGACAGCTTATGTTGGAGAGGATATGGAGTAAGGAGAATGCCCCTCCACTTCTGGTAGGAGTGCATACTTGTACAGCCACTTTGAAAATCATTATGTTGATTTCTCAGAAAGTTGGAAATCAACTACCTGAAGACCCAGCCTTATTACTCTTTGGCTTATACCCAAAGAAAGCTCAGTCATACCACAATGACACTTGCTTAATTATGTTCATAGCAGCTTTATTCATAATAGCCAGAACCTGGGAATAACCTAAATGCCTCTCAACTAAAGAACAGATAAAAAATGTGGTGTATTGATACAATGGAGTATTACTTAGCTGTAAAAAGCAATGACATTTTGAAATTTGGAGGAAAATGGATGGAACCAAAAAATTTTTCCCAAATAAGATAACCCATAGCCAGAAAGGCAAACAGAGTATGTACTCACTCATAAGTAGATACCAGATATAAAGCAAAGTATAACCAGGCTACAATTCACAACTCCAGAGAAGCTAGGTAACAAGGAGAACCCTAAGAGGGATGTATGGATTGCCCTTGAAAGGGCAATAGATGAAATCTCCTGGGTAAATTGGGGGTTGAGCAGGGCAGTAGAGGGGGGCTGTTTGGGGAATGAGGACATGAAGGAACAGGATGGTTGAGTTGGGGGAATGAATGGAGAGGGAGAGCAATGAAAGATATCTTGATGGAACAAGCCATTGATGGGTTAGAAAGAAACCTGGTGCTAATTAAATTCCCAGGAATGCACAAGGATAAGCCCAGCTAAGACTACTAGCAATAGTGGAAAGGCTGCCTGAACTGGCCTTCTGTAATCAGATAGGTAACCACCCTAATTGTCATCATAGAACCTTCATCCAGTGACTGAGGGAAGGAGATGCAGAAATATACAGGCAAACACTGGGCTGACCTCTGGAAGTTGAGCTGAAGAGAGGGGACAGGGATTGTATGAGCAAGGGGGTCAGGATCATGATGAGGAAACCCACAGAGACAGCTGACCATAGCTCATGGGAACTCACAGAGGCTTGATCGACAGCTGGGGAGCCTGGATGGGACCTAACTAGGCTCTCTGCATGTGGGTGACAGTTGTGTGTCTTGGTATTTTGTAGGGCCCCCAGCAGTGGGACCAGGACCTATCCCTGGTGCATGAGCTGACTTTTTGGAGCTTATTCTCTATGGTAGGATGCCTTGCTCAAACTGGACGCAGTGGGGAGGGCCTTGGTCCTGCCTCAACTTAATATGCTAGACTTTGTTGACTCCCCATGGGAGGCCTTGCCCTTTCTAAGGAGTGGATGGGGGATAGGGTATAGGAAGGTGGGGGGGAGAGGAAGTGAGGGGAGGAGATGGAGGGGAAATTGTAGGTGGTATGTAAAATGAATAGAAAATTTAAATTAAAAGACTTTCAGATAAGTGGATGGATACATGATTAGGTAGAAAATCAGTGGCCTTCTTTATACAAATGATAAAAGGACTGAGAAACGAGTCAGGGAAAAACACCTTTCACAATAGACTAAAATATAAGATATCTCGGGGGGTAACTCTAACCAAGCAAGTGAAAGACTTGTGTAATAAAAACTTCAAGCCTTTGGATAAAGAAACTTAAAAGGCTTTTAGAAGATGGGAAGATCTCCCACACTCATAGTATTAACATAGCAAAAATGGTTACCCTACCAAAAGCAATCTACAGATTCAATGCAATCCCCATTATAATTCCAACAGAATACTTTTTTTTGTCAGGGGTGGGGGTTCAAAACAGGGTTTCTCTGTGGTTTTGGAGGCTGTCCTGGAACTAACTCTTGTAGATCAGTCTGGTCTCAAACTCACAGAAATCTGTTTGCCTCTGCCTCACGAGTGCTGGGAATTAAAGGTGTGGCCACCACTGCCTGGCTCCAACACAATTCTTTATAAACCTTGAAAGGACAATTCTCAACCTCATATGGAAAAAACAAAACAAAAAACCCCAGGAGAGCTAGAATAATCTGACTAATAAAAGAACATCTGGAGGCATCACCATGCCTAATTTCAAGTTGTACTACAGAGCTATAGTAATAAAAAGACACATGGTATTTTTTTTGTAAAAACAAACTCACTGTTTGTTGGAATTGAATTGAAGATCCAGACATAACTCTACACACCCATGAACACCTGATTTTTTCCTAAAGAAGCCAGACATACTGGAAAAAGAAAGCATCTTAAACAAATAGTGCTAGTTAAATGGATGTTAGCATGTAGAAAATGTGAATAAATCCCTATTTATCATCCTACACATAACTTGAGTCCAAGTAGATCAAATACCTCTACATAAAAACAGATACAGTGAACATGATAGAAGAGAAATTTGGGGAAACCTCGAATGAATTAACACTGGAGACAACTTTCTGAACAGAACATCAGTAGTGAAGGCACTAAGTTGAAGAATGAATTAAGAAAATGTGGTACATTTACCCAATGGAGGGAGTATTACTCAATGGTTCAAAAGATGACATGAAATTTGCAGGCAATTGGATGCAACTAGAAAAAATCATCTTGAGTGAAGTAACATAGACACAGAATGACTTATATGGCATGTATTCACTTATAAGTGGGTATTAGCTGACAATCAAGCGGATCCACAGACCCAGAGAGGTTAGGTGAAGAGAAGGGCTCTAGTGGAGACACATGGATCTCTCTGAGAATGGGAAACAGAATAGATTTTGTGGGTGGACTGGGGGTGAGTGGTGAGGAGAACAGGTCAATATGTGATTGTAGCTATAGTCATGCTTTTATGAACTTGGTTCCCCTCATGCTTTGTGCATCGATGTTTAAAATTACACTATCATCTTGGTAAATGTTTCTGTCAATAAGTACATAGTGTTTTTTTAAACATCTTTACTGCTCATTTTTGTCTTGAATCTATTTTGTCAGATATTAAAATGGCTAGTACTGTTTGCTGTTTGGGTATATTTACTTGAAGAACAGCCAATGCTTTTAACCTCTGAGCCATCTCTCCAGCCCCAAAGGGTATATTTACTTGAAATACCCTTTTCTATCCTTTTAATCTGAAGTGATGTCTATCTTTGATTTTTTTCACCTGATAATTGATCTTTTTTATTTTATATTTAACTTAGCTGTAAACTCCATGGGGGATCTCCAGAGTCTGTCATTTTGTTCAGGGCAGGGCTGAGGCCCTCTCCCAAGTGTCCAGATTGAGAGAGCATCCCTCATTGTGGGATGGGCACCCAAAGTCCAAGGATAAATACTGATCTACTACCCAAAGCCCCATAGATTGCCTAGGCCTCCTCACTTACACCCACATTCAGGTGTTCTGGATAAGTCCCATGCTGACCTCTCAGCCATCAGTCTGGGGTCCAAGATCTCCCCATAGTTCAGGTCAGCTGTTTCTCTGGATTTCACCAGTCCAGTCTTGACCCCTTTGCTCACCACTCCTCCCTCTCTGTCACTGGGTTCCAGGAGTTCAGTTCAGAGTTTAGCTGTGGGTGTCTGCCTCTGCTTCTGTCTGTCACTGGATGAAGGTTCTAGGGTGGTATATAAGATAGTCATCAAACTGTGTCTCTTTATAGAGTAATTGAAGCTATTTATTGACATTGAATTATTAATGAGCAGCTCAGTATTTTTTATTCCACTTACTTTGTTGACATGATGCCCCCACCCCTTTTAATTTGATCATCTGGGATACTTCATTCCTTGTGTTTTCTTTCCTTCAAAATTATTCTTCTCTCACACATGGCATCCTGACCAGTTTCCTCTCCCTTCACCCCTCCCAACCACCCCATCTCTCTTCTCCCCAGATCACCTGTCCTCTATTTCGCTTTCCTTTTTTTTCTTGAGTGTATTTAGCCTCTTTATGTTGAAGTTTTTATTCAAACACCCTACCTAAATGTGGGTTTGTAGATACTGCTTAAATTTAGGGCCGTTGCTATACCATGTTTTATGTTGTAGGTAATGTTAACATGACATATGCAGTGCCCCACTGTTATGTAATTTGAGACCACCAGAAAAAGACACAGACTCAATTCAGATTATAATTAGTCAAGTTTATTCAAACTGCTAGTGGGGTCACAGTTCCCAAACCAAATCAGAGACATACAATGAAGAGGTGGGTGAAGGAAGGTTTTAAAGGCAAAACACACAAGAAATCATTGAATATCTGCATAAGTGAGATACAGAAGCCAAAGAGCTACTCTGATCTGCCAAGATTAAGCAGTCAAGGTGACCTTAGAACTGTCTCTGAATATCTGCAGAAGTGGACTGTAGAAGCCAAAATTTAACAGTTAGTCATATGATAAGAAGCATATTGTCATATCTGTACATTTCTGGGTAGGGTGGTCAAGGAGTCAGGGTTGCTGGGAACTTGTCTCCCAGGAACTTCAGTCAGAGACAAATGGCTATTTGATTATCAAGACTGATGCCTAGCTCAAAATGAAGTCTCTTTAACCATCACCTTGTTGTGGGATATTTGTTTACACCCTGTGAAGATGTGTCTATGTTCTGCTTCACCTGCCTAAGGCATCTGATTGATTTAATAAAGAGCTGAATGGCCAATAGGTAGGCAGGAAGAGTATAGGTGGGACTTGTAGGGAGAGTGTAAATGGATTTTTCTTCAGGACACCAGCTCACAAATAATGACTTGGAGTCTTATTAGTTTTTAAGCCAGTAAACCATTTATTAAAAAGTTATTGCCCTGGGTTAGATAAAGACTGAGCAATGAGAAAGTTATTCCTGTATCTTTTAAAGCTTCAAGACTCCTTCAGTTAATCCTCTCAAACGCTTAACTCAATCACAATTTCATCCTTGCTTCCAGAGATAGGAACAGATACTTACAATTTCAAAGTAATTAGTTATCTCTCCAAACAGTGTCCTGTACAACCAATGCCTGCAACCCAAAGGCAATGAGGAACAGAATTAGTATATGTAGCTTTATTATTAATACTTTGCTGTTATACTTCGCCTACAGACAAACAATGTTAATGAACATGGACAGACCAACATTCATTTCAGCACTGAGAGTATTTAGCTACACCCTGCTTCAAGTCAATGTGAGTTCTTGGAGTCTTATTATTAATTAGGAAAGCTCAGCTGATAGATTAGGCTTGTTTCTAACTATCTCTTATAACTTAAATTAACCCATTTGTATTAATTTACTTTCTGTCTCTCAGTTTCATTACCTTTACTCTGTACTCAGCTCATGCTGCTTCCTTGCTTCCTCCTCATCTCCATCCATCTTCTTCCCAGTGTCCTCTCTGCTCTGAAAATCCTGCTTAGCTATTGGCCATTCAGTCTATTATTAAACCAATCTAAGTGACAAATTTCACACTGTGCAAAAGATTATTTCACAACAGGAGAGGAACTCTGGGAAGAAGAGAGGTGTATGGATTTCACCAGAAGGATGTGGAGGGAGTCAGACATACAGAATGGAGAAGTAAAGAGTTACGTGTCAGAATGTAGATTAATGGAAATGGGTTGATCTAAGTTGTAATAGCTAATTGGGAACAAGCCTAAGCTAAGGCCAAGCTTTCATAATTAATAATAAGTCTCTGCATCATTATTTGGGGGCTGACAGTCCAAAGAAAGTAGGACAAGAAAGACCTGCTATATCACATTCCAATTGGCTCTAGATTATGTGACTCAAATGTGGTTTATGCTGAGGCACAGGTTTGATATTGAGCCTGTAGAGCTTTGTTTTAATAGAACTGATACCGTTTTTTAATGTGTTAAGAATCAATTTAAATTGCAAAGGCTGATCATAATGCAAAGGAGTAGTAAAAGAATGGGTCCAGCCATGGCAGTTAAAAGGGTGGTAAGCCATGGGACTAGGCAAAAAGGGACTGGTGCCAATTAGAGGTCTCAGCATGCTACTTTGCTCCTACATCTACTTTTTTTGAACATGTTCAATGCTTCTCATAAAATTCCTGGCTTGTTAGGATAAAAATAACATTTTCACAGGGCTAGCAGAAAGACCTCCTTCCTTAAGGAATAACAAATCTAGACACCAACATTTCTGTAAACAGTTCTGTAAGAAAAGCTTCTACCCATTTTGAAAAAAGTATCTACAAAACTAGCTAATATTGGTAGCCAGACTTTGTCAGAGTAACTTCATTGAGTTCAATTCCCAGTGTTCCTTGGCACTGAGTCTCATTTGATGACCACCCATAGGTGTTGGTTTTCCTCCTCTTGGGTTCATCTGGGTACAGAGAACATTGGGTAATTTGTTCAACATTTTTCTCTTGTAATATAGAAAGTATCGTTTTGTGATTAACTATTTTAATTTTGTTACTCTCATGTGTGTACTTTGATGGATTTGAGAAGAAGGAATGGCCCCAGGACTGCTGGAGAATGGGGTGTCTGTCTTGAAGAACCCACCAGCCCTCTGTCTGCTGTATGCCAATTTCTTCCTCACCCATGAATGTAGGTTGCTCTAGCAGGTATGGCTCAGGCATAAAGGTGAGAATTGAGGGAGGGCCCAATGTCTGCAGAGGCCCCACAGGCTCTGTGGCTGCTCTTATGGCCATAAGACCTGCAAGTCTATGACCTCGGCCTTCAACCGAGTTCCCTTTTGGTGTTCTGGACAACTGTTTCTTTATCAGTGAAATAGTTGTTACTAGGGCAGAGATCTCTTTGTTTTGATCTTTTCAATGGAAGCCAACTGGCCCTGTTCCTGGTACAAAGCACCAAAGGCACGTGCAGTGGCTAAGGCATACTGGTTATCAACATAGATGTTGACAGAATGGCTATGTCCTCATCTTAGTGCCTTGGTCAAAGCTATCAGTTCTTCATATTGGGCCAGTGTCTCTTGGGGTTGAAACTGAAAGAGAACTCACAAAATAACCTTAGGACACACCACTGAGACTAATCATTCAGGAAGCCCAAATTGCCTCAGTAAGTGTCACCACAGCTGCTCCTGCATAACTGACCCCTTCCTGTACGTTACCACTTCCATTTGTGAGTGGGGTAACACCTGCCTTTCTGGTGGACTGGTCTCAAAGTTCCAGTAATCCATATTGGAGGTGGTCAACAACCTGGGAGCCATGGTAGACAGGCAGGAGGTATGGTGGGTTTAACACTGCAGAGGGTGAGGATCCGATCCTGTATGCATCTATAAATAGCCTGATAATACGTGAGGCATGTGTTTAACATTCAGTGTGAAGAAGCTCCCCAAATGATCGTCTCAGTGGTATGTGGAGTGATGAAAACCAATTCCTGTCCAAGGTTATTTCATCAGTTGTCTTTCATAACAGTGCTGTGGTAGCAATGGCCTGGCTAAAGCTGGCTCTCCTGCTGCAAGAGGGTCTAGATGTTCAGACAAAGTTCTCTTCCTGGGTCCCAAAGTTTGAGCCAACACACCTCAGCCGCCCTATTCTCTTCATACACCAAACAATGGAAAGGTTTGTCAATGTCAGGTAGCCTTAGTACTGGGACTGACAACACGGGCCTCCTTGATGCATGAGTTGTAAGGTGGGGGAATAACCCTCTCCTCCATAGGTACCAGAACAGAAACTCCAGACATTTTATTTGAATGTTTACTCTGGTTGGTTCATTTGGTAACTAAAACTGAGGAGCCTTTAAAGGCTCAACATTTCAGTGAAGTAGAGGGCTCCAGGAGGATATGATTGATCTTGGGAAACTGGACAGGGTACCTAGGGTTCTTTGTGACCACATGGCAGATTCTCTTGGCAGTTTTAATGTTGATTGGCCCTGCATCTGGTCATTCTAGTTCACTGAGCACTTCCTAGGTCACATCTTAACACTTCAGTCTGCCTGCTAGATTTCCAGGAAGTGTTACAGCATGAAACTCAAGGGCAACTTAGCTGTTTTCAGTCTGTTCCAATTTCTGCAAAAGCAAAACAAAACAAACAAACAAAAAAACCTTACAAGGACATAAGAAAACACAAATCCACCAGTCAAAAGCATGCAACACAAAAAGACAGACCATCCATTCAGACAGAGACCAGACAAACACAGGCATGTGGGGGCCACCTTCACTCCTATGACAAAACCAAGAGGGTAGGAGGATGTTTCTGTTCTCTCACTGCAGCCTTGATCTATGGTCATGTCTGATCTCTCCTATCTTTCCCAAATGTCCAGACTCCCAAAACAACTCGCTGATTCATCCTGTTGCAAGTGCACATTTGCCAGAAATGTTTACTTTCATTTTGTTTGCAAATTGCAAATTTGTGGTGTCACAGTCTGGCTTTTCCCTGGGTCCCTAATTCCAAAAATGTGCTTGCCTCCATCTAGGGCTTGACAATGACTAATTGACTCTTTAATGTGTGGCAGCCAGAGTTGAATTCCTCTAAGTCCATCACAAAGTTGTCCCTGCATAGGATATATCCCAGACTCTAGGTCTGAATCTGCCATCTCTCAGGATCTCCAAATGCTGGGGCCTCCAAATGCTATGGAGTAGGAGACCACAGAGAAAAGATCCACAGGCTCATTTTAGGTTACAATTAGCCAAGTTTATTAGAATTGATAGTTGGGTCACAGTCTCTTTCCTTCCCCCAAATAAATGTACAGCCTGGAGACAGGTGAATGAAGGGCTTTAAAGGTGAAAACCAGAAGTCATTGAATAGATACATGCACAAGTATGTTTTAAGTGGTTGATACGACCTTAAAATTGTCCTTGATGATCTTGCAGAAGCCTAAATTTAGTAGTCAGTCATATGATAACAAGCAGATGGTTACAGCTGTAAATTTCTGGGTGGGATCAAGGAGTAAGGTTTATAAGAACGTATCTTCCAGAAACTTGACTCAGAGACAAATCACTATTAGATACCAAGATGGATGCCTAGCAAGAAACACATTTTCTTTAGCCATCCCTCCATCATGACAAGAATTCCCAAATACTGTATTTAAGAGATATATGCTTGTGCATGTGTTTGTGACCCTTTATATACTTATGCTTGGCTGATTGTCGGTTGATCTTTTGCTGTCCTGAGACTCATAATAGAAGGAGTGGTATGAAACATGACTTGAAGCGAACAGTGTCAAAGAACCCAATGGATCAAACAGTCCGAGGTCAGTGATGCACAGATGCACTCTTCATTGTCACCATAAGTGAATTAAAAATACCCGAGGAAATCACCGAGGGACACTTCTGTCCATGCATCTGAGGTGTTTCCACTCTGTCTGGGTAACTCTAGGAACTGGGGACTAGAAAACCCAGGCTAAAGGAGAAAGCCAGATGAGCACAGGTGTTCCTGTAATAAGTGTTCTGCGCCATCATGATGGAAAGACACTTACCCTCCCCCACTGCCCCCAGTGCCACAAAGCCATGCCTCACGATAGACCAATGCAAAGAGCCAAGTGTCCATGGACTGAATCCTCTGAAAACAAGAGGCAGAATAAAAGTTTTGAAAAGGCATTTTGCTCATGAGGATGAAGATCTGATTAATAAAACACACCTGGTTTGCATCACAAGCCCTGGTGTAGTCCCACACATAAGAATAAGGATGTGGATGATGACCCTGTTTAGTCAGAAAAGGACCCAGCATCATTTCTGCAGCAGTGGCTGCAGATGCCGCCCTTTCTGTACTGATCTGTCTTCCTATCAGTGTCTCAGCAGTGGCTGTGGATGCTCTTCCCTTCCCCATTCTTTCCTCAGCTCCCTCAGTCCTGTTCTCAGAGTGTTTGAAGAATTTTAGCCAAGAGTCGCTTCTCAACACGAAACAGAGTCCATTTTTAGTGTGCGCTTTTTGTTTTGTTTTGGTATTTTTAGTCATATTGTCTTGGACTTGTTTTAGTTTTTGCACACACATAATTAGAGACAGACAGGCAGAGAGACAGACAGACATTGAGAACCCGAGTGATCAGATGGGTAGTTAAGCAGGTAGGTGGGATAAGGGAGGAACTGTGGAAGGAGAAAGAATAGGATTAAAATATGTGATGGGCAAAAAGTTTTAGCCCTTGCATTTTTGTTTATGATTCATTTTGATTTTTATTCATAATGTGAAGGGATATTTCCAGTTTCTATGCAGATATTCATCTCCTTTCTCCAAAACTCTTTGCTGGAAACATAATCATTCTCATGAATTCGAGTGTCATCATTGTCATGAGTAAGCTAGAATCACACATATGAGTTCATTTTTGAAGCTTAAAACTTCACCTCTGTTCCTCTAATTGCCTTCCTGTCTATGCCAACACCACTATCCTTGACTTCCACAGCTCAACAGGAAGTTGTGAAATTGAGAACCTGAGCCATTCAACATGTGTCTTCTCAAGACACTACAGCATGCTGGCACCTCAAGATTGCTTATGAAGTTTAGACCCATTAGCCATAATTGTGAAACAAAGTTCTGTGTTGTTTATAGGGTGGCACTGGATGAAAAGGCTTTATTTTTTCTCTATCACCATTGTCAACCAACAGAAACCTTCCAGGAAGTGAAATGTGGCCATCCACATTTAGATAAATTTTACTTTTGAAATGGTTTGTATTTATCAGGGAAAAAAGCTTGAGTGTTTTGTTTACATTACCTCTAAGAATCCCATTGACAGAGATGGAGGAGTGATGAGCAAGGGGGTCAAGACTGTGCTGGTGAAACCCACAAAGACAGCTGACTGGACAAGGGGGAGCTCTTGAATCCAAGACTGATGGCTGAGAAGCCAAGAAGGGACTGATCCGGACTCCATGAATGTGGTGTCAGTGAGGAGGCCTCAGAAATCACTGGGGCCTTGGGTAGTAGATCAGTGTTTACCAAGGCATACGAATGAACTTTGGGAGCCAATTCCACAAAGAGGGATACTCTCTCAGCCTGGACATATGGGGAAGGGCCTAGGTCCTGCCCTGGCTGAAATCAATCCCAGGGGAATGATATGGGGATTGGGTGGGGGGCTGGTGGAGGGACAAGAGAGGAGGCATGGGAGAGGGAGCTGGGATTGACATGTGAAGGATTCATGTTTCTAATTTAAATAAAAACATATATTGAGGAAAAAATTAAAAAAGAATCTTGCCGGGCAGTGGTGGCACACGCCTTTAATCCCAGCACTCGGAAGGCAGAGGCAGGTGGATCTCTGTGAGTTCGACACCAAGCCTGGTCTGCTGAGCAAGTTCCAGGACAGCCTCCAAAACAGTACAGAGAAACCCTGTCTCGAAAAACCAAAATAAAGAAAAAAAAAAAAGAATCTTGTTTTTGGAGTTACAGTAAGTGGAATTGTCCAGTCCTTGCACCAGAGAATGGTTTTCTAAAACAGCAGCAGGTAATCCCCAGCTCCATGAGGCTGTTCTCAGGAAAGCAGGTGTAGGAACAGCCTGCACATCTCACTAATGAGAGAAAGAGGACAGGAGTCTCCCCAGGGTGAGCTTGACATCCTTGTTCCTCAGGGTGTAGATGAGGGGGTTCAGGGTTGGGCTGAGGACTGAGTACAGCACCGAAGTCACTTTGCTTCTTTCTGGGCTGTAGCTGGAAGCAGGACTGACATAGGCACAGAACACAGATGAGTAGTACACGCAGACCACGATGAGGTGCGATGAGCAGGTAGAAAAGGCCTTCTGCTTGCCCTCGGCAGACCGCATGCGCAGGATGCTGGCGATGATGCAGCCATAGGAGAGTAGGGTGAGGAAGAAGTTGATGCCTCCATAGAAGGCATCTGCCACAAGAGTCATAATGCTATTCACATATGTGGGGCTGCAGGAGAGCAGGAGGAGTGGGGGAATTTCACAGAAGAAGTGGGTGATGACCTTGGGGCCACAGAATGACAGTCGTGTCATCAGACCAGTGTGGACAGATGCATTCAGAGCACAGATGGACCACACACCCAAAGCCAGGGCCCCACACATGTGTGGGCTCATCCTAGAGCTGTAGTGCAGAGGATGGCAGATGGCCACATAGCGGTCATAGGCCATGACCGTGAGCAGCAGCAGCTCAGAGGATGCAGACCAGACAAGGAAGAAGAGCTGTGCCATGCACCCCTTGAAGGAGATGGTGTTTTCCTCAGACAGTACCAGGCCAAGCAGTGCCTTGGGCAGCACAGAGGAGGTGCAGACAATATCCATGGTGGCCAGGTTGCATAGGAAAAAGTACATGGGACTGTGCAACCCAGTGTTAGAGATGACCAAAACAATGATCACAATGTTGCCTATTAGAGCCACTGTGTAGAGTGTCAGAAAACAGCCTATCAGGAGAAATCGTAGACTAGGGTGCTCTGAGAATCCTTCCAGCACAAACTCCGTCACCATGGTCTGGTTGGAACTTAATATCATAATCGAGTGTTTTGTTTTACAACTGTGTCTGTTAGCTTCTGAGAAAATATCTGTTTAGCACTTCAAAGTCTCGTTTCCAAACTTTATCCTCTCAAACTTGTCCACTGTCAGAAAGGGAAGGAGTGAATGTATTTCCTTCATGGATGTCTCTTGTCCCTTATTGTCTATACCACACCATTTGAAACAACATGTACTTTATTACTTTTGATTTCCTGCCTAGAAAGTTTCCCCATGTAGATTTGGATCAAGAGGTGCATCTGCTCCTCCCTCATCTTGGGCATGTGGGTTGAGTGGAGCATCCCTCATTCAGAACCTGCCTCTATCAGCTGAAAGCATTGTGTTCTCCTGATAGTGCTGGAAACACAGACATACGCATCCATCTACATGTATTTTCAATTTGATGACACATTTTGGATAGACATACACTCTTGTGCCTTCCTTCGCACCTGGGATACTGACATCTCAATCATTTTTTCTCTGATATTTGGAGTGGGGTCTCTTCTACCCATCTCAGCCTGATAATTTTCATTCCTCATTGGGTAGGCATGCATTTTCTAATTTTTGCTTGCTGTGATTTGTGAGTTCTCCTGTGTTTGAAACTGTCCTGACTCTTACCCACTTCAGGTATATCACCCCAGAATCATTTTTCAAAATCCAAACCTGTAAACCCCCAAGTGTTTCTGCAATTTTCTGTCTCAACAAAAAACCCACAGTGATGTCAACATCAACACACCCACATCTGGAGTCATTGCATGATCCACAGATGTTCCTGGGTGCTTCCAGTGGCCTTGCATTAAAGCTTATCTTCACCTCCCCAGTGTTTCAAGATACTTGTATTGTAGAGCACAGCTTCATCTCTCTGACTCATTGTCTTACCTTTATTCTATGCCCTTGATAGATCCTTAGTCAACCCCTGTTACATGAGCCAAGAATGGTGTTCTGCATCCTCATAACTCACATCCAATTGACCCTCAAAATCTGGAGCTATAGCTTTTTTTTTCTTTTATCATTTTTATTTTAATTTTAAATAGCTTGTTTTACGTGCCAATCCCAGTTCCCTCTCCCTCCCCTCCTCCCGCACTCCCCTTCCCCCCCAGCCTCCCCCCCTGTTGCCAATTCCTTCCACATAGGGGATATCTAGAGTCTGTCATTTCACTCCGGGTAGGGTCCAGGCACTCCCCTAAGAGTCCAGGCTGAGAGAGCATCCCTCTTTGTGCTATGGGAACACGATGACTGTTTGTATTCCAGGGATAGACACTGATCCACTGCTCAGGGCCCCATAGGTTGCCCAGGCCTTCTCGCTGACACTCACATTTGGGGGGGGGGGTCCAGAGAGCTATAGCTTTATAAACATTTTAATTCATGTTCTCACTGTCTTCTTCAGCTGTTTCATAATTTCTAGATTCTTGCCATTTCTACATTTCCAGTTTTCTCCTTTATCACCCAAGAATTACAGAGTTTGTACCTTGTGATAACTAGCTCCTTTCCCCCTAATCTAAATTCACTATGTCTATCCCCAGTTCTTCAGCAAGCCACATGCATGTTTGGCATAGAAGATGCTTCTGACATCACCCTTTAGCCTTCTCCACAGGTTCCTTATGAGTTCATATATGAGCACACTATTTTCCTATCCAAGAACCTGTGTGTGACACTTTTTTGTAGTGCTACTACTCTGGAAATATTCTTTGCTTTGCAGCTCCCTTTCAGTGCCCTCATGGCTGAGAAGGTTCACAGTATATCAGTCAGTGAAGTGTGTTCCACTTACTGAATCCAGTGGCTCTCATGCTCACCACGTCTCCACTCTGCCCCACACCAGTCTTCTAACTCTTCATCTCAAAATCACATTTTATCTCCCATATCTTTTCCATAATAAGGTTTATAACCTATTTCCTGCACCATGTAAGTAGGAAATGTTGAATTTTAAAAATTATGGTTGTCTCCATTTCATACCATAGGTACTGAAATATTGAATTTACCTTCTGCATCCATGCAGACAGTGTTATGTCTGACCATTTTTCTCCCCCACTCTCAAATCCATTATATGACTAGCCTCACCAAGTTATACCAGTTACTGCTTATCATGAGGACCACAGCAGGCTTCCCCTGCAGAGTATCATGGAGAAGCCTCAGTATTTTTACTACCATAGAAGATAAACCACAGAGAAGACGTCAGTGGGAACTCACTTTGGTGACCAAAGACTACCATTTTGCCTGCAGTGACCACCTGTGGCATGCCGTATCCTGATGCATCCAACAAACAAAACACACGTATTTCTGTGGGATCTTTTGCACACATGACAGAGCATAATGGCACTTCTGGAAAACCATAAATCCATAATTGTTCTTTTCATATACACTATGTTTAGCAATATTTTGTGCCTGTCGTTCCCAATGGCCTCACAGACAATATTATCTTACTCAAATGTGATACTGCTGTTCAGAAGGAAAAATAAATCAATGTTTCCCAAATGCTCACCCAAACATACTGCAAAGCATTGAGATGATATGTGCCTACCCATCTCTCTTTCCACAATTCCATCCTGCTCTTTTGTGAATTTAGTTTTGATTGCTAGCGTGTCCATTTATACCTAAGCGGTCACAGGAGAATCTAGAATTCAAGTAGGGAGAAAGTGGGGGGCAAATTTACAACAGCCCCACATGTCTACACAGAAGCCACATCTCAGCAAGGCTGCCATTCTGAAATGAGCCTCACCCAGGAGCCAAAATCTGAGGATCCTCACCATGATCAGGAACTGGAGTGTCTGCAGATCTGGTAGTACAGGAAGCATTTACACTTACAGCCCTGTTATCACAGTCCTCTCCTTCTTTGTAAGTCCCCGATATATAAGGTCACACAGAAGAAATTCTTTCTTAAGTGACTTCTAGTCTTGCCAGTTCTATCCTGTAGCTGAAAGGGAAAGACTAACACCTACAGGGCTGGGCTGGTGCCTTTGACACAATTGAGGATGAAGGTCTTTTCTGTACCTCAGCAGTGGACTCTGGACAACAGGGCATGAAAATCTCTCTGTGACATTTTCTCACCATGTCCTGTGGATGTCATCGTCAAACAAAACAACATTCAAGTGCTGTCTAGTCAACAATACAGACATTAGATTCATCTAAATCTCTTAATTTAACTTCAAAATTAGTGCCAGTACTGAAGGTGATGAATGAGGAAGTTACGCAAGGGGAAAAACAGACATAATAGACTCTCTTATTGTATTAGAAGCTTGACATTCTGCTGATTATACAATGGGGCATGAAAACAAATCTTTCTGTAATAATCTGTTTTCTACCCAGCCCTCTTTTCTCAAACCCAGGCCTCGTTGAGAACATGAGTTGATGTCCCCTGTGCTGATTTCCAAACACTGGGGTTAATGTCACTTTTATATAATGAGGTTTTGCTTTGGAGCTCCACTGTTAGTCAGTAGAGTCACATAGTGTAAGATTACCTTTCACTCACCTTTGCATGTCACAGTGAATTCAGGTGACCAATGGCGTCCACAAAGGTGCACACTGCTGAGCAGTCTCCTTTTCTGCAACCACCAAGTCTTTAGTGTCTGTCTGAAGTTCTGTGTTCCTTTGTGTAGAGGTCTTTGCCTTCAGAAATACTTGTGATTTTTCTGAGACCAGGGACAAGTGTTTGTCCTAGTGCCTCCTGGGACAGAAACTGAAGTAGAAAGCTCTTAGGATCAATTAAAGGGGACTCATGGCTTCATTATTCAAGCTCCTTGAAGATTGTCATAGAGAAGGCTGGTCAGGGAAGTTGCATCTTGTGGGCACAAGCAACCCTCTCTCAAAACCTTCCTCAACCAACACTCTGCATCCATGTCCCAGAGTGTCACTGGGATTCTCATGCCCTGAGTGGAAGGTCTCACCCTGATACAAATGGACTCTTCTGTATTCTGCTGAGAGTACTTCCTCCAAATTGGACACACACAGGCAATTGGTTTATTCTAAGTGTGTTTTACTTTCTATGCCCCTTTCCTCTTCCTACATTCAACCCTTTCAATGTATTGTTAGGAATCAATGTGCTGATCATATGAACGGTTGGGGGGGTTAGGGGGTTGGGGGAGAGGAATCAAGACAGCAATGGAGAAAACTACAGAGACAGTAGACCCGAACTAGTGGTAGGTCATGGTCTCAGGATTGACAGCTGGAGAAACTGCATGGGACCAAACTAGATTCTCTGGAGGTGGGTGACAATTATGTGACTTGATTGTCTGGGGCACCCCTGGCAGTAGCAGCAGAAGCTAAACTAGGGGTATGAACTGGTGGGATACCTTACTCAGCCTTGATACAGGGAAGAGTAGCTTAGTCCTGCCTCAACTTGGTATGCCGGATTTTGGACTCCCCAAGGAAGGTCTTACCCCCTCTGATGAGTGGATTGGAGTGGGAAGGGAGAGAAAGGGGGAGGAAGAAGGGAGGAGGGGCAACTGGGGTTGGTATGTAAAATGAAAAATAAAATTTTTGCTTTATTTTTTGAGACAGGGTTTCTCTGTGTAGTTTGTAGACTTGGCTGGCCTTGAACTCACAGAGATCTATCTGCCTCTCTAAAGGGAGAAATTAAAGAATATACCAGAAAATGGAATGATCTTCCATGCTCTTGGATTGGTAGGATCAACATAGTAAACATAGCAATCTTGCCAAAAATAATCTACGGATTCAATGCAATCCCATCAAAATACCAGCAGGATTCTTCACAGACCTTGAAAGAACAATATTCAATTTTATATGGAAAAACAAAAGACCCAGGATAGCCAAAACAACCCTGTACAATAAAGGAACTTCTGGAGGCATCACCATACCTGACTTCAAGCTATAGTCCTGAGAACAGCTTGGTATTGGCACAAAAATAGACAGGTAGACCAGTGGAATTGAATTGAAAACCCTGGTACTAACCCACACACCTACGCACACTTGATTGTTGATAAAGAAGCTGAAATTATCCATTGGAAAAAAAGAAAGCATCTTTAACAAATGATGCTGCCATAACTGGATATTGGCATGTAGAAGACTTAAGATAGATCCATGTCTATCCCCATGCACAAAACTTAAGTCCACATGGATTAAAGACCTCAACATAAATCCAGTCACACCGAACCTCTTAGAAGTGAAAGTGGGAGGTACTCTTGAATGAATCGGTACAAGAGACTGCTTCCTGAACATAACTCCAGTAGCACAGACACGGAGAAAGACAATTAATAAATGGGGTCTCTGAAACTGAGAAGCTTCTGCAAGGCAAAGGACACAGTCAACAAGACTAAGATGCAACCCACAGAATGGAAAAGATATTCGCTAACCCCACATCTGAGAGAGGGCTAATCTCCAAAATTTACAAAGAACTCAAGAAGCAAGTCTCCAAAACACCAAAGGATCCAATTAAAAAGTGGGCTACAGAACTAAATAGAGAATTCTCAATAGAGGAGTTTAAAATGGCTGAGAGAAACTTGAGAAAGTGCTCAACATCCTTAACCATCAGGGAGAAGCAAATCAAAACAATTCTGAGATACCATCTTCCTCCTTTCAGAATGGCTAAAATCAAAAACACTGAAGACAATTTATGCTGGAGAGGATGTGGAGAGAGGGCAACACTCCTCCACTGCTGGTGGGAAAGACAACTTGTGCAGCCACTTTGGAAATCAGTATGGAGATTCCTCAGGAAAATCAGACTCAGTCTACCACAAGACCCAGCAATTCCACTCTTAGGCATATACCCAAAAGATGCCCATTTATACAAAAAGGATGTCTGTTCCACTATGTTCATAGCAGCACTGTTCGTAATAGCCAGATCCTGGAAGCAACCTAGATGCCCCTCAACTGAAGAGTGGATAGAGAAAATGTGGTACATCTACATAATGGAATCTTGAAATTTGCAGGCAAATTGATGGCACTAGAAGAAACCTTCCTGAGTGAGGTAACCCAGTCACAAAAAGACAAGCATGGTATGTACTCACTCATATTTGGATTTTAGGCATGAAACAGGGCAGTGCCAGCCTACAATCTCAGAACCAGAAGAGTCTGGGAAACAGGGAGGACCTTAAGAGAGATATGCATGGTACCCCAGAGAAGGGGAATGGGACAGAATTTTCTGAGGGGATTGGGAGCACGGGGGGAGGTTCGAGGAAGCTGGGAGAAAGAGAGGGGGTGAAGTGGAGGAGAGAGGAGGACATGGGGAAGTGGGAAAGTTGAGTGGGGGGAAGAATAGAGGAAAACAGGATGAGAGACACTATAATAGAAGGACCCATTATAAGTTTGAAGAGAGATCTGGCACTAGTGAGAAGTCTAGAGACCTACAAGGATGACACCTGCTGGAAATCTAACCAATAGTGGAGAGGCTACTTTAAATGCCCTTCCCTGATAATGTGATTTATGACTTCCTGGAAGCCATCCTAGAGCCTTCATCCAGTGGCTGAAGGAAGCAGAGGCAGACACCCACAGCTAAACCCTGAACTCCTGTAAACCAGTTGCAGAGAGGGAGGAGTGATGAGCAAAGGGGTTAAGACTTGGCGGGTAAAATCCACAGAAACAGCTGCCCTGAACAAGGGGGAGCTCATGGACACCAGACTATTAGCTGAGAGGCCAGCATGGAACTGATACGGTGTCAGTGAGGTGCCCTCAGCATTCTTTGGGGCCTCGGTCAATAGAACAGCATTTATCCCTGTCACACAGATGGACTTTGGGAGCCCATTCCACATGGAAGGATGCTGTCTCTGCCTGGACACATGGGGGAGGTCCTAGGCCCTGCCCTGGATGATATGACAGACTTTTGAGATTCCCCCATGAAAGGTCTCACACTCCTTGGAGAGTGAAGTGGGGATTGGGTGAGGGGCTCGGGGAAGGTTGAAAAGGGGGCGGGAGAGGAGGGGAGGGAGAAGGAGCTGGGATTGACATGGGAAGCAAGCTTGTTTCTAATTTAAATTTAAAATGCTGGTGAAATAAAAAATAAAATTTTAAATAAAAAATTAATAAAATTAATTAATGTTTCCTCAGTACTTCCATTTAGTTTGCTATGTTTTAAAGATATTTTAAAAATATTCATTTTGAATATACATACAGGTATCATTATACACACTTAATAGGCTATATTTAGGAATATATCTGTATTTCTATATATTTATGTATGTACAATAACTAATAATAAAAAAGAAGTCATGCATATGTTGGTGTAGACTAGGTAGGGTTATATCAGAGGGTTTTGAAGGAGGAAATGGTAAAATGGAATCAAATTATAATACTGAAAAATAAAAGTTTGCTCAAAATTATTTTGAAATTCTATATTTTTTAATTGAAATGAGAAACGATCTTGTTTTACATGTCAATTCCAGTTCGCTCTCCCTCCCGTCTTCCCCTACCCACCACTGGCCTCCTATCCCATTTGCTTTCTGCTTCCAAGGAGGGTAAAGCCTTCCATGGGAAAGCTTCAAAGTCTGTCACATCATTTGGAGCATGGCCTAGACTCTCTACCATGTGTCTAGGCTGTGTGGAATGGGCTCCCATTCATACACAAGTGATAAATACTGTTCCACTACCAATGGCCCCATAAATTGCCCCGGCCTCCTAACTGACACCCACGTTCAGGGGATATGGGTCGGTTCTATGCTGGTTTCCCAGCTATCAGTCTGGGGTCCATGAGCTTATTTCTGTGGGTTTCTCCAGCCTGGTCTTGACACCTTTAATCATCACTCCTCCTTCTCTGCAACTGGATTCCAGTAGTTCAGCTTAGTGCTTACTGTGGGTGTCTGCTTCTGCTTCCATCAGCTACTTGATGAAGGCTCTAGAATGGCGTAAAAGGTAGTCATCAATCTCATTATGGAGGAAGAGAATTTAAGGTAGCCTCTCCACTTTTGATTGGTTGAGGGGTCATCCTTGTAGGTATCTGTACATTTCCCTAGTGCCAGATTTCTCTTTAAATCTGTAATGGCTCCCTCTATTATGGTATCTCTTTTCTTGCTCTCCTCTATTCTTCCCCTGACTCAATCTTCCTGCTCCCTCAAGTCCTCCTCTCTACTCCTCTTCTCCCCTTCTCTTTCTCCTTACTCCCTCTCCCCTACTCTCACGCACCCAAATAGCTCAGGAAGTCTTGTCCCTTTCCCCTTCTCTGGGGAACCATGTATATCTGTTTTAGGGTCCTCCTTGCTTCCTAGCTTCTCTGGAGTTGTGGATTATAGGCTGGTAATCCTTTGCTCTATGTCATATATATATGAATATGTGTATGTATATGTATGCATATATGCATATACACATCTATATATATATGAGTGAGTACATACCATGTTTGTCTTTTTGTGACTGAGTTACCCCACTCATAATGAATTATTCTAGTTCCATCCATCTGCCTGAAAATTTCAAGATTCCATTTTTTTCTGGTGAGTAGTATTCCATTGTGTAAATGTACCACGATTTCCTTATCCATTCTTCAGTTGAGGGGTATCTATGTTGTTTCCAGATTGTGGCTATTACAAATAATGATGCTATGAATGTATTTGAACAGATGTCCTTGTTGTATGAATGTACCTACCACTTTCTCTTCTAAGAGGTTCATGTGGCTGATCCATTTGGACTTAAGTTCTGTGCAAGGCGATCAATATTGATCTATCTGCATTCTTCTACATGTCAGCATCCAGTTATGTGGGCAACATTTGTTGAAGATGCTTTCTTTTCTGCATTGTATAACTTTAGCTTCTTTGTCAAAAATTAAGTGTTCGTAGGTGTGTGGGTTAAAATCAGGGTTTTCAATTTGGTTCCATTGGTCTACCTGTCTATTTTTGTGCCAATACCATCTGACCCTGGGCTTTTTCAGTTGGGAGAATTTTGATGACTGCTTCTATTTCATTAGTGATTACAGGTTTATTTAAATTGCTTATCTGATCTTGATTTAATTTTGGTAAGTGGTATCTATGAAGAAAATTATCCATTTCCTTTAATTTTTCACATTTTGTGAAGTACAGATTTTCAAAGCATGACCTAATGATTCTCTGGATTTCATAAGTGTCTGTTGTTTTGCCCCCCCTTTCATTTCTGATTTGTTAATTTGCATGTTCTCTGTGTCTTTTGGTTAGTTTGGATAAAGGTTTGTCTATTTTGTTAATTTTCTCAAAGAACCAAATCTTTGTTACATTGATTCTTTGTATGGTTTTCTTTGTTTCTACTTCATTGATTTCAGCCCTCAATTTGATTATTTCCTGGTGTCTACTCTTCCAGTTTGTTTCTTTTTGTTCTAGAGATTTCAATTGTGCTGTTAATTTTCTAGTGTGACTATTCTCCAGTTTGTTCAAGTAGGACTTATTGTATTACCTTTCTTCTTAGCACTGCCTTAAAGTGTCCCATAAGTTTGGGTATGTTGTGTCTTCATTGTCATTGAATTCTAGGAAGTCTAATTTCTTCCTTGACCCAGGAATGGTGCGATTGGGTATTGTTAAATTTCCATGAGTTTGTAGGGTTTATGCAATTTGTGTTGTTGCTGAATTCTAACTTTAAAGCATGGTCTGATAAGATACATGGGATTATTCCAATTTTTTTTGTATATGTTGCTGATTTTAGAGAAGGTTCCATGTAGCGCTAAGAAGAAGGTATATTCTTTTGTGTTTGGATGGAATGTTTTATAGATGTCTGTTAAACAAAATTGGGTCATAACTTCTGTTAGTTCCTTCTTTTCTTTGTTAAATTTCTGTCTGGCGATCCTTTCCAGTGGTGAGAGTGGTGTGTTGAAGTCTCTCAGTATAAGGGTATGAGGTTTTATTTGTGATTTGAGATTTAGTAATGTTTCTTTTATGAATGTGGATGCCTTTGTATTTGGGGCATACATGTTCAGAATTGAGACTTAATCCTGATGGATTTTTCCTGTGATGAATATAAAATGACATTATTCATCTCTTTTGATAGATTTTAGTATGAAGTCTAATTTGTTAGATATTAGGATTGCTACACCAGCTTGTTTCTTGGGTCCATTTGATTGGAAAATCTTTTCCCAACCCTTAACTCTGAGGTAATGTCTGTCTTTGAAATTGAGGTGCGTTTCTTATATGCAGCAGAAGGATGGATTTTGTCTTATATTCATTCTGTTAGCCTGTGTCATTTTATAGGTGAGTTAAGACCCTTAATATTGAGGGATATTAATGACCACTGATTCTTAATTCCTGTTTGTTTGGGATTTGGTGGCGGTGGTGGTATTGTGTGTGAATTTCTCCCTGCTTTTTTTCTTTTGTGACTGTTGGTAAAGTGGGATTGTCTATCGCCTATGTTTTTGTGAGTGTAGTTAACTTTCTTGGGTTGGAGTTTTCCTTCCAGTACTTTCTGTATGGCTGGATTAGTGAATCAGGTTTGACATGGAATATCTTGTATTCTCCATCTATAGTGACTGAAAGCTTTGCTGTCTATAGCAGTCTGGGTTGGCTTCCGTTGACTCTTAGTGTTGATAGAATATCTAGCCAAGACCTTCTGGCTTTTAGAGTTTCCATGGGGAAGTCAGGTGTAATTCTGATAGGTTTGCCTTCATATTTTACTTGACTTTTTCCTTAACTGCTCTTAATATTCTTTATTTATTCTGCATGTGTGGTGTTTTGATTATTATGTGTCGAGGGGACTTTTTTGTGGCCCACTCTATTTGGTGTTCTGTAAGTTTCTTGTACTTCCATTGGCATGTCTTTCTTTAGGTTGGGAAAGTTTTCTTCTATGCTTTTGTTGAACATGTTTTCAGTACTTTTGAATTGGGTTTCTTCATCTTCTTCTATACCTATTCTTAGGTTTGGTCTTTTCTCAGTGTCCCATATTTCCTGGACATTTTCTGTTAAGGATTTGCTGGACTTAAGATTTTCTTTGGTCGATGAATCTATTTCTCCTAGTGTATCTTCAGTGCCTGAGGTTCTCTCTTCCATCTCTTGTATTTTGTTGGTTATGCTTGCATCTGTAGTTCCTGACCCTTTTCCCAGCTTTTCTATTTCCAGTATTCCCTCAGACTGAGCTTTTTTCCTCTCTATTTCAGCTTTCAAGCCATTCACTCTTTGAATTGTTTCCTTCATTTGTTTGGCTGCTTTTTCTTGGAATTCCTTGTGTTATTTAAGAGATTTGTTAATTTCTTGCAATTTTTGGTTTGTCTTTTCTTCCATTTCTTTATTTTATTTGTTTGTTTTTTCTTCCATTTCTTTTCTCATTTCCTCTTTGAGGGTCTTTATCATCATCATAAAGTTGTTTTTAGGGTCATTCTCTTCTGTTTCATCTGTGTTGGGATGTTCAGGTCTTGCTGGTATAGAATCCCTAGACTCGGGTGGAGTCATATTGATCTGTTTTTGAATGTGTTCTTATACTCTTGTCTTCCTATCCCTTCTTCCAGTGAGTACTGGTGGGTTCTCTCTCTCTCATGGTAGGTTGGGGGCCAGGGTTCTCTTACCGGGGTGTTCTAGCGTGTCCAATAATCTGAGGGTTCTTGTCTTCCCCTGGGTGGAGGTGGGACTAGCACTGTGATGTTGGCAGACTTTGGATGGGATCCCCCCAGGGCATTTCCCAGACCTCAGCAGAGTCAGAGATAGGCACTGCTAACTATTCAAAGTTGTATATGATGCTTGATCATTCATAAATGAGAAATTAAATAAAACCATTATTATTAAAATTTCTAATTATAAAATAATATTACACAATGTGTCTTAATCACCATTTCCCCTCTCTCAACTACTTCCAGATGCTGTAGAAAATATTTAAGACACAAAAGCTTAAAAATGGACATATATTGAAGAATGATGATGTAAGTAGTACAGCTCACACTATAGTCCTATTGTACAACAAAATGAGAAATTGTCCAACTTTGAAGTATGCTATTAGGAATTGGGAATATTTTATGGATAAGTAATGGTTGTGCCAGATATTGAATGATATTGGTCTCTGCTTTGAGAAGTGACAAAGAAGTGGACAATAAAGAACACTTACAGAAATCAGATTGGTGACGACCCTAGTTATCATTGTAGAACCTTCATCTAGTTTTTAAAGGAAGCAGATGCAGAAATCTAAAGCCAAACACTGGGGTGAACTCCAGGAGTTCATTTAAAGAGAAAAAGGGGGGATTATATGAGCAGGGTGTGGGTCAAGATCGTGATGGGAAATCCCACAGAAACAACTGACCTGAGATAATGGGAGCTCATGGGCTCTGGACCGACAGCTAGGGAGCCAGCATGGAACCAACCTAGACCCTCCACACATGGGTGACTGTTGCATAGCTTGGTCTTTTGTGGGGCCTGTAATTGGAGATTTCTCTCCCACCCCGCAGTTCCCAAGTAACCACTCAGAGGCTCAATATTACTTATAAATACTTAGCCAATGACTCAGGCTTATTAATAGCTAGATCTTACAACTTAAATTAACTAATTTCATTTTTTGTTTTGTTTTGTTTTGTTTTCTGAGACAGGGTTTCTCTGTATTTTTTCAGAGCCTGTCATGGAACTCTCTCAGTAGACCAGGCTGGTCTCGAACTCACAGAGATCCACCTGCTTCTGCCTCCTGAGTGCTGGGATTAAAGGTGTGCACCACCAACGCCCAGCTAGATTAACTCATTTCTATTCATCTATATTTTGCCACATGGCTGTGGCATTATCAGTCTGCTGGCATGTTGCTTCTTGGGTGGCTGCTGGCAGCTATCCAACCCAAACCTTCTCCTGTATCTCTTCTTGGATTTCCCATCCACTCTAATCTGCCTTGCTATAGGACAAAACAGCTTTATTTATCAACCAATGAGAGCAACACATATTCACAGGGTATAGAAAGACATTCTACACCAGGAGCCCCTAGCAGTGGGACCAGGACGTGTCCATGATGCATGAGCTAACTTTTTGAAGCCTATTTCCTGTGGTGAGATGCCTTGTTGCAGTGGAGGGGACAGGAGCACGGTCCTCATCAACTTGATATGCCATGCTTTATTAACTTCCATGAGAGGCCTTACCAATTTAGAATGGAGATGGAGAAGTAGATGTGTGGGGTAGAATGGAGGTAGGGGAGGATGCAGGAGGTGAGGATGGAGGGGAAACTGTGGTTGGTATGTAAAATAAATAAATAAACCAGTTCAAAAGATGACAGTGCAAGGTAGCAGTACAAAGTATTGGCACCTACAATACTATCTCAGATGCAGAGTGTGGCATTAGCTGGACTGGGGGAGCCCCCTGCAGAAAGGACCACAGAGCCATCTCATGTGGCCTTTCCATGTCAGCTACACAGAATCTCATTTTCCTAAGGACTTAAGAGAGTTTCAGTTTTATTGAAGGAGGTGGTAGATGCCAAGTACTAAGGCTGCTCTTTAGGCTAATCAACCTGGTCCACATGGGGAAAATAAAAGACATCACTAAAGGACAAAACTGGCCATGACTAGAAATCTGAAATATCTGAGGATGCAAGAAGAGAGCAAGTGTGGGTGATATTTTGGAAGTTTACACTATAGGCTTCAATAACTATTTGGATGATAGAGGCAAGATGAAACTTGATTGATTCATGGAACAGGAATTTCCAAAGAGTCTTTTGCAGGAATAATATTGAAGACTATTACAATACACCATGGCCATCATGGGAAATGTTTTGACCATTGCTTTGGCTGATTGTAGAATACCACTTTATAGACCAATGTAATTTTTTTCTGTGAGATCTGGCTACCATGGAAATCGTCTGCATCTCCTCTGTGCTGAACAAAGTTCTGGTTAGTTTAATTTCTTAGTAAAACAACATCTATTTCCAGGAATACATAGATCACCTCTTCTTCCATGTGTGGTTCATATTTTCTGAGCTATTGCTTCTCATAGTCATGTCCTACACTATTTGATCACTTGATTTCCTCTGCACTACAGCTCTAGGATAAAATATGTGGGGACTAGGCTATAGAACATGGTCAATCTGTGCCCTAAATTATTCCATTAATGCTGCTCTGATGACATGAATGACATGGATATCATTCTCTGGATCCAAGTACACCCACTGCGATGATACTTCCCAGTTCCCACTGCTCTCCTGCAGTACCTCAAGTGTAGAAAGTACCATGACTCTGATGGCTGATGACTTTTCCAGGGGTATCAAGTTCCTGCTTTCTTGCTGTCTAATGGCAGTATCATAACTGGAATCTAGCACATGTGCTCAGCTGAGGGGAAGCACAAAGCCTTCTCAACCTATTCATCCCATCTGTCTTAGTTAATTTTCTATTGTTCTGAAGAGACACCATGATCATCGCAACTCTTTTTTTTTTTTTTTTGGTTTTTACGAGACAGGGTTTCTCTGTATTGTTTCGGAGGCTATCGGTCCAGCCTAGCCTCAAACGCACAAAGATCCGCCTGCCTCTGCCTCCCGAGTGCTGGGATTAAAGGCGTGCGCCACCACCGCCCGGCTTCATCGCAACTATTATAAGGAAAACATTTCATTGGGGTGGCTTGCTTGCAGTGTCAGAGGTTGAGATCATTATTATCATGGTGGGGAGCATGGCAGCCATGATGCTGGCTACATCTCAATCAGAAGGCAACAGGAAGTTGACTGAAACACTGGAAAGTATTCTCAGCATAGGAAACATTAAAGCCAACTCTCACAGTTGCACACTTCCTTCAACAAGGTCATGCCCACTGCAACAAAGCCATGCCCCTTCATAGTGCCATTTTCTTATGAGATTATGGGGGACAACTACATCCAAACTACCGTGTCACCTTATTGTGCTCTCTGTTATCATCTAAGTGCCGTGTCTGCTTCCAACTACAGTCCAGAGAAAAGTTAATGCTATGGTGATGTATAAGGTCCTGAGCTACACACAGAACCATTTCACATGTTCTTGTTATTGTCAAGGATGCTCTGAAGAGATTCTTGCCCCATTTTAGGCATTAGTTGGAAATATACATGCTGTTCTGAAAGTGTAAGCCTGTCTCCCACCTACCTTGTTAAAAGTAGGTGCCTTGGCTATGGCCATTATAGAAAATTGCCTTTAAATTCAGAATATGCACATGTCCTTCTTGTTCTGTGTTGGTAGTTTTGATTAGTCCATACTTTCCTAGCTGTATCAAATAAAGCTTGATCCATATCACCACCGCAAGTCCTGGCCTGTGCTCCTCTTTCAAATAGAAAGTCATGTTGCCTTCAAAAGGGACACAAGAGAGCCTTGCCTGTCTGATGTACATTCTTGCATATCAGTTACTACTGCCTGTATGTGTGCATCACTATGTCAATATGAACACTGGTAAATGTGTAGTCTGTTGTCACTGTTTTCTCCCTAAGTTACATGTGGTCAAGCTTTGTTCTTCAGCTTTCCACATGCTACACCTCAGTCTTCCTTGGCTAGTCAAAAGTGGCACACCACTATAGAATCCTTGAGTCCAGAGGCTTGTAGCAGTATAAGGTGTAGAGGAAATGCTTCCTTACCTTGTAACAGCTGGGAACACATGAATTTAAACTGGTTTCTCCTTTCCCCTTGTCCCAAGCTTGCCTGTCCCAAGTACACATGGAGCTTCTACCCACATTGAAGATATGACACAGCTGCTCAGTGAATCCTCTTTTGAAACAGTTTAAAGAAAATAATGGAGGTGTCTCTCAGCAATATTTTTGGAGATCAATCCAGTCAAATTGTCAATAAATATATTAACCATCACAACCACGCATCATTGACATGGTCCTCTATTACCTGCTATTTTTCTCCATACTGCTTACCTCATCTGTTTATGTTTTTAACCATCTTTTCTGTATTAGTCACATGACCCTAAGTAAGATATCGAGTCTTTGAAATGTTCAGTGTATACATACTCACACCCAAAGGAATGAATCTGATAAGCTCTTTATTTCTGAGTTCATGACACAGTGGGCTGAGCTCATTAACATACAATATGCAGTGTTGAATAATAGCAACTCTTGAAGGATGGTCAGGTTACACAAAATTCATTTAGGCAGGAGAGATGCTGAGGTACAAGTTAGAGCTGTGATTTAGCAAACCTGTATAATGACATAGGGTCTGAGAACAGGCCATCACGCCAGTCTCTGGTTCTGGGCAAACATTTATCAATGTTGGAGTCAGGGAAGGTTCTATAGGGATCATAGGCTTTCAGAACCAGCTAATAGCTAAGGTCCCCTATGAACATTTTCTTCCCTCAAACAGGTGGATGAATCAAGCATCAGAGCAAACTGTGGGATAACAGTAAGAAAGATGAAAACAGTCTAATTAGGCCAGCAAATGTCTAAAACAAGTGTGATCAGGGTTCACTACTCTTCATCTCTGTAATCATTCATCTCAGCCTTATATGCAGAGTGTTAAAAATGGGGTTCACTAAAAGGATTGTACTCACAATTTAACTAGATTTGATTCAGTGAGTCATAGAAACATCTTAACATTGAATAACATTGAACTTGTAAGCATACAATTCTATGTACAAAGCAGAAATGGTTAAAATTACCCAAATCATTCAAAAGTCTAGAACTCCAGTATTATCTGATAGACAGTATGCTGTTTCTTCACTCAGGACATGACTTAGCCTGTGTCTCCCAGAATCAGGAGATGTAAAAGAAGGTCTTAAGTAATCTCTTTAGCTCTTTGCCCACTGTTCAAGAGTTCTTCTCCAACTCAAAGTCATCAATGGGGAAATAAAAGTTTTTTAAAGGATGCTTTGAATTCCTTGTTTCTCATGGTGTAGATCAGGGGGTTCAGAGAGGGGGTCACAGTGGTGTATAAAACAGCAATGGCCTTGTCCAGGAGCCCAGCAGTTCCTAGGGCTGGTCGGACATATGTATATAACACAGTGGAATAATAAAGGGTGACCACAATCAGGTGGGCAGAGCAGGTGGAGAAGGCACGCCTCTTGCCCTCAGCTGAACGGATGCGCAGGATACTGGCAATGATGAAGCCATAGGATGTCATGGTCAATAGGAAGTTCAGGCCAGATAGGAACATGTCTGCAATGACAGTCATGGTGTCATTGATAAAGGTGGGACTACAGGACAGCATGAGCACAGAAGGGATCTCACAGAAGAAATGTGTGATGAGATTGGGACCACAGAAGGACAGCGGTAACACCAGACAAGTGAGCACCAAGGCATTGAGAGCCCCTGTGAACCACACAAAGGTTGCAAGGGCCACACAGGCCCTGCCATTCATGAGGGTTCCATAGTGCAACGGCCAACAGATTGCAAGATAGCGGTCATAGGCCATGGCAGAAAAAAGCAGAAGCTCAGAGCTCAGGACCAAGGTGAAGACAAACATCTGTGTGAGACATCCCCCATAAGATATGGTGCTCTCTGTCACCAGGCTCTGCAGGACCGTGGGCAGGACAGTCACAGTGCAGATCACATCCATCAAGGCAAGGTTAACTAGGAAGAAATACATGGGAGTGTGGAGGTTGGGACTTCTGTGAATAGTTGTGATAATCAGGCCATTGCCAGCTATGGCCACTGTCAATAAGGTAAAGAAGAAGCAGAAGAGGGCATCTTGGACCCAGGGGTCATCCACGAAGCTTTGCAGGATAAACATGGTCACAACTGACTGGTTCTCAGGAACCATGGCTAACACTGTCTGTGTTCAGGATGGGAGTTGTAGCTTGGGTCTCTGGGAAAATAAAAGTGAGCTTTATTATGATTAACTAAAAATATTTTAAATTTCACTTACCAATCCATTCTGTGTAATGTAAAGAACCTGCTCACATGCTAAAGGAAATAGCAGGCCTAGGACACACCCCACATAAGCTCTGTCTGTGAACATGGGTGAACCCTGAATGCAAGGTCCCTGAACATATTGTTCCATATGTGCTGCACCGCATCCCACAAGGAAGGAGAGATGATCATCCTTGTGAGAACCACCCAGGACACAGTGACTGGAGACTGTGGTATAGATGCTGGGAAGACATGATTAGTCATCAGTGGGGCCATGGAAGGGTGTATGGCGAGTGGTACTGCCTGCTTCTCTGAGAGTGTGGGGAATAACATACAGAGCATTAATTGAATGACAGACTCTCTGCAGACAGAACAAATGTGGTCTTTGACAATGTGGCTTCTCCTGCAGGTAACAACAATGGCCCCAGATTTTTTTCTATTTTGGACCTCTAGTCCACTAGGACCTGAAGCTAGGGGACAGCATTCAAGACTCATACCCAACCTGAGGAGGCGAATAGGGTCTCCTGTGGATCCTAGGCTGTCTCTCAAACCCTTGAGTCATAGGAACTCAGCTGGTCCCATACCCAGCTCCTGCAAGGCTGCTCAAAGAGCCATCTAAAGGTACCAAACAATCCCTGTAGGAGTCCACATTACCAGTCCCTGTCCAGAGGGAACACACAGATCCTGAATGATGAGAAAGCAGGCCTCTGTTGAGAAAATATGGAGGTATGGCAACCCATATTGGGGCCTGCTGGACTGTGTATGCACTGGTCACTTGCCACTTTGTGTTACCAGACTCTACCAGCAAGGGTACAGTGAGGATAAGTCCCTGGGTGTGAGTTACGAATCAGAAGTTAAGACCAGGCTGACAGTGACAGGTAACACTGTGATATGATATGTGAAAGGCACCCAGTATAACAGGCTGCTCTCACCCAACTATCAAATCAGGATGAAAAATACATTTCAGGTTTCACAGTAGAGAATTTCACATGTTTTCAGAGAATATTCTAAAACAGAAAATAATCTTGGGCACTAATTTACTGGTGCTCCCCCCAATATATGTGCCACTCCCAGTGCTCTGTCTCACAGTGCTTCAGAGGGGTTTGCACGGAAGAGGGGTGTGGGTTGGTGACTATGCTGTGCTGTCTCTGGTGCCTTTCTAAAACCAGCAAATCAAGCTCATTGTGATGGTGGCACAGTGTGGGCTGGAAGGCCTGGGAATCTTCTCCTGGGGTCAATATTCATTGTTTGCTTTCACAGGACCTCAGACCAGGATGCACACAACAAGTAGCCCTCCTGTTTCACAAAGAACTCTAACAGTCATTGGGACGTGGCTGCAGTGTGTACTTGCTGTCCCTGAACAATATGAGCAATAGATCCAGCTGCCAGAGTTAGCAGATGAAATACAGGAAGCTAAGATAAGCAAGAGCACACTTTCAAAAACTTGTCTTAAATCCTGCCCAGGAAATCCCACTTCTAAATGGCATTTGTTACCGCTCTAAAATGCAATATAATCTGGACTTCATCTACTTTTTAAAATACTGATGTCCACTCAGGTCCACACATCCCTTACCTTATGTGTATTTGAGGCCAGTAGCAACTGAGGATGCCTCTGGGTCAGCATTCTCACATCTGAGAGATGAGCCACCATGTCAAACCACATGAGACTGTGCTCCCTGTCCCACACTTACCTCTAGTATATGCCCTATAGTTGCAGTCACAGATGAGGCAGGAGCAGCTTGCTGTCTGTGTTGTCTAGACAGCCTGACAAGATAAGAAGCAAGTAAGTTTCAGGGTCATTCCTCCTCCTGGGGAAAGTGTAGTGGCCTCTGCAGGTTATCCCCATTGGGACGATGACAAAATGTACATTGTTCACATGTGCCCCAGATTGCTAAGGAGTTGATGCAGGAATTCCTGCTGTATTGTATCCCTAAATTTCTCCAATCATCCCCAGTCAGCTATCAATTTGAGGGATTGATACCTACTTCCTCCAAGAGTGTAACTAGTGTGTTTCTCCCATGTTTTTGTGTAGTTGTGAGCATGGGAAGAACATATCTCAGTTTCCAAAAGTTGGGAATCATACCAGTGTGACACCTACCTGTAGGTCCACAAGTATGGGACTGGGTATCCAGCAAAGTATGTGAAAAGGAACCTGGAGGGATGGGAGAGAGACAGAGACAGACATACAGACAGACAGACAAACAGAGAGAGAGAGAGAGAGAGAGAGAGAGCAATTGTACTATAACTCAACTCTCCAGCCCTTTATCTCACCTCACTTCTCTGCAATAGCACCTGGACTTGTTGATTTCCTCTGTGGATATTAGAAACATCCATAGGAATACATTTATGTTCTGACATCAGAGACCCTACGGCTCCAACCGGCCCCCATATAAATGATCTCTTGATGGAACACCTGACAGGAAAGAAAGGGGTCCTAGCTCACTTAAGCAGCAAGATGAATCCCTAAGACTTTGACACAGGGTTGGTGACCCCTGCCCAGAGAGATGCATCTGAACCCTATAGAAGAGAGTCATCTAGGTCATGTCCTCACCACACCATTTGGGCTTCACACGGCTTTGTCCAGAGGAGTACAGAGGTGTCTGTCAGCTTCAGGTAATCCCGGCTTTAATCTACATAGCTTTGGCTGGGTGATGCAACCCAAGGCAGCCATAGCCCCATGAGAGCCCTACCCCAGGGCCCTGGCTGAAGTGGCCTTGCAACTATCTGTGAAGTTTAGAGTGGAAAGTGGAGGTGGAGAGGACTTGGCCCCAAGGGCTGATGGAAAAGGCACAGGTTCTGCTTACTGTGAGCTCAGGTGCTTTCCCAGATGGAGCTTATTCTTCACTCCAATCTCAGTTGAAAACACAGCAGGGAAGGCTCAGGGTCAGATGGTCACTGGCTTAAGCTCACCAGGAAAAGTTCTCAGATTTCTCCAACTTTATGGGCCAACACTACCTGCATTTGAGGCTTTGATGACCAAGTTTGTGAGGGAAAGGAACAGCCTACTCATTGTACCCTGACCTTAGCAGACAGAGGTTGAGTGTGAATGTGAGCCTGAACAGATAGGAGTCCAAGGTGTTCTGTTGCATGCCTCAGGCCCCCAGGAGCTGAGGGGAGTTGTAGACACATCAGATGTTGCTATGAAAGCCTAACTCCTCAAAAAAGGGCTAGCCGTGTGCCCTCAAATGGATTTACTTCCCCAGTGTATGTTCTCACATTTTCTTCCCAAGACAAAGGTTCTGGGATGTCAGATGTCTTCAGTTTCAGCAGATACAGAAACAGAATATAGCTGGAAATGGCATCCTTGGTTTTGGGAGGGTTTTGTTTTTGTTTAAAATTCAGAAGCAGTGTAAGCATTTAAAATTAATTTTAAAGTCTATAACCTTAATACTTATAACACACACACACACATGCGCATGCACGTTTTAGGACAGAAATTTCCCCTTTTTTCTGTTTGTAGTTGCCAATCCATTATAGTCTGAAATCCTCATCAGCAACAGCATTTTGAGAGAATTCTAGACTTACAGAGGAGCTGACAAAATACTATATGCACCCTTTTTCTAGCCTCTTTGCAACCCTTTGTGTCTGCCCCAGATACCTGTAAAGACCCTCTGTCTGGAACCCCCAGAGGCTACACTAGGTAGGGGCTGAGGTAGGTGTTTCTCACTCTTGTTTCTGTCCCCCATTCCAAAATCCCCAGTCTCATCCCCAGCCCTATAGCAGACTGACTGAAGGGGCCTGTCCTCCCATTCCACATCTAACCCTGGGGGACTCGACCAAACCTTGGCGTGGACCCAGTTGTTCTGCCTATAGACCCTTTCACCCCCTTTCTTCTGCACCTGGCCCATCCCCATTCCTTCCTTTGAAGCCCTAATACCCAGAAATGCTTTCTACTGGACCCCAGTGGTGGTACTTGGTAGGGATTCTGGTAGGTGAATCACACAATCCTTCCTGCCATTGATTTTTCCCCTCTCACCAACTCCTTATAACAACCTGCTCAGAGGTCCCTTTACTCCCACTTAAACTATATTAATTGAGATGCCAACTCTTGATTCAGACCTATGGTCCCCTAATATTTTCATCTCTGTCTTTCCAGATAATTCTTTGGTTTACATTAGCCTACTTCCAGGATCCTCTCTTTCCAGCACACTTCCAACTCCTTGGGGACCCCAATTGTAGGTGTGAACAGGATCCCCTTAGCCATGAAGCCCCATTCAGCCTTTTTTCCTTGCCGACATCTATCCCACTCTGCCACGCAGTGACATGCACAAGCACTCCCTACTGGGCTATCCACAGCTTTGGTAAGATCCAGGGAGAACAACTAAAGAAGGCACCAAGTTATATAACATAGTTGAAGAACAAAAAAAAGACTTCAAAACAATTATGAATATGTTCAAGGACTTAAATAGTATGTGAACAAATTCTTTAATGGAATCTGAAAACACAAATAGTGGAATGACTTTAATGACAACTCATGACATGAAAGAAGAATTTAACAAAACAAGGCAAACAAACAGAAACGCTAAATGCAAGCTTCTCTGGCAGGTACTTTGGGGAAAGGACCAGTCCAGCAGGTCTCTTCCCAGGGCTAAGCAGGATGGTGAATGTTGATGACTCAGACCCTCCCCACATGAGTTACCGGAGAGAAAATACACACTGAGTTGGGAGTCTGTCAAAGCAGGATCTCAATTTATTTTAACAGGTATGAACTTATATAGGTCTAAGGTAGGGCATGGGAATCATGGGATAGGGTCAAGTGACGTGAGGAGTAAGGGCAAATAATATGCCACCAAGCTGGCAGGTAGCTGGGCAGGGGGCAATCTTACATCAGACCTGGCTGAGTCACCCCCACGTGAAGTTTACAGGTCAGAGACAGGTTGCCAAACTCTAGCCAGACTCAGGAGGTTACACTGGACCTCACATCTGAGCCTTTTTTTAGGCCCAACAACTAAAGAAAACCCAAACTGAGATAAAACTGGAAATAAAAAGTTTAGGTAGTGAAAAATAAAAACCTCAGAGATAAGCCTCACCAATAGAGTACTAGACGTGGAAAAGAGAATCTCAAAAGTTGAATATAAGTACAATGGATACTACAGTCAATCAAATGTTAAATCTAAAAATTTCCTGACACAAAACATCCAGAAAATCTGGGACACTATGATGACTAAATATATGGGATAGAAGAACAAGCTAAAACTTAGGCAAGATTCAGAGAAAAGATTTTCAACAAAAACATAGAAGAACTTTTCCCTAACCTAAAGAAGGAGGTGCCTTTCAATATACAATAAGCTTACAGAACACCAAATAGACAGGAACAAAAAAACCTCTCTATGACACATAATAATCAAACACTAAATGTACAGAAAAAAGGAAGAATATTAAAAGCTGTGGTGATACATTATTTATGATTTATTAGAGTTTGCCTGATTATTCAGAAAGCAAAGTCAGCCACAAACTACAGAGATCAGGCAGTGGTGATACACACATTTAATCTCAGGACTCAGGAGACAGGCAGATAGATCTCTCTGAGTTCAAGGCCACCCTGGCCTACACAAGAGTGAAAAGTAGCATAGCTCACACCTTTGATCCCAGCATTTGGGATTGCATGACTTTATTCCCAGCACTGGAGAGGTGGAGACAAGAGTGATATGGGAAGAGAAAGGAATATGAGGAGGAGGAGACAGGAACTGAGATCCTTTGCCTCTGAGGATTCGTGGAGACAGGACAGCCCTTTCAACCTGAGGTAGAATAAGAGCTAGTGGCTGGAAGCTTTGCTCCTCTGACCTTCAGCTTGAAGCTTGGACACCAATTTCTCTCTGGGTTTTAGTTTTTGTGTTACAAAAAGCTGCAAAGGAGAAAGAGTAAGAAACATATAAAGGCAGGCTGTTAGAATAACCCTGACTTCTTTTTGTTCTTGTTATAGTTGTTTTCCATTTTCTATTTTCTTAATGCAGCCCCTAATGGCCAGAAGTGCCTGAACAGATGTTCTACAAACTCTGAGAGACCACTTATACTCATCCAGATTACTATGCCTGTCAAAACTCTCAGTCATCAAAAATAGACAAAAACTAAGTGATTAAACTAAATTTAAGAGAACCACCGGAGACCTGGGGACTACAAAAAGTGGATCCCATCCCAATGGGATTCAGCTCTTCCAGAGGCTTCCAGCACCATAGTCCCTTTCCCCACCCATGGGGCTAGGTAGGCCTGGGCCTGTTTACAGCCCACCTTCCAGTGATCTGCGCACAACTAGCCAAGGCCAGGGTACTGTGCACTGCAGCTCCCATCCCAGCAGGAGCCAGCCAACCCAAAGACTGCTAGCATCCAAGTCACACTCTGCAACCATGGGACAGGCAAGGTGAGCATGGGACTGTTTGCAGCTTGCCTTCTGGTGTCCTGAACAGAACCACCAGAGACTTGGGAACTACACACTGAAGATTCCATCCTGACAGGGTCCAGATTACTCAAAGATTGCCAAGGCCCTGGTACTAGGACCACCTTCATCCATGCAAGAGGAAAGCCACCAGAGTATTGAACCTGCTCACACCCACCGGAAAGGAATCATGGTCACATACACACGAGGAGAGGAAGAGACTCCTTCTACACCCACTGGAAGAAATGATGGGAAGAAGACAATATGAAAATACACCCAGCAAAAGAAAAACCAATAAGACAACGCAAGAGTCTAGAGACTCTTCACCCACAAGACATGAACAGCCCAATGCATATGAAGCATATGAGAAAGACCTAAATAACAACTTCATGAAACTGATAGAGGTCCTGAAAGAGAATATGAGAAAATCCCTTAAAGAAATGGAAGAAAAAACAAACCAAAAAATTCAACAAATTCAAAAAAGAGAAGAAAAAACAAAGCATAAATAGCAAGAAACAATTGAAACAGTGCAAAGGTTGAAAGCTGAAATGGAGACAATAAAAAACACAGTCTGAAGGAATGCTGGAAATAGAAAAGCTGGGAAAACGGTCAGGTACTACAGATGCAAGCATAACCAACAGAATACAAGAGATGGAAGAGAGAATCTCAGGTGTCAAAGATACACTAGGGAAAATAGATTCATCGACCAAAGAAAATCTTAAATCCAACAAATCCCTAACACAAAATATTCAGGATATAGGGACACCATGAAAAGATCAAACCTAAGAATAATAGGTATAGAAGAAAGTGAAGAAATCTACCTAAAAGGGGCAGAAAAGATATTCAACAAAATCATATAAGAAAACTTTCCCAACTTAAAGAAAGACATGCCAATGAAAATATAAGAAGCCTACAGAACACAAAATAGAGTGGACCACAAAAGGAAGTCCCCTCGCCACATAACAGTAAAAATCCCGAACATACAGAATAAAGAAAGAATATTAAGCGCAGCAAAGGAAAAAGGCCAAGTAACATACAAATGCAAACCTATCCGAATCACACCTGACTTCTCCATGGAAACTCTGAAAGCCAGAAGGTCCTGGATAGATATTCTACCAACACTAAGAGACCATGGATAACAGCCCAGACTGCTATACTCAGTAAAGCTTTCAATCACTATAGATGGAGAAAACAAGATATTACATGGCAAAACCAGATTTAAACAATACGTATCCACTAACCCAGCCCTACAGAAAGTTCTGGAAGGAAAACCCCAACCCAAGGGAGTTAACTACAACCAGAAAAACATAGGCAATAGATAATCCCACCTTACCAACAGTCAAAAGAAAAGAGGTGGAAATCCACATATAATTCCACCACCATCAACTATTCCAAAACAAACAAGACTGAGCAATGAATTAATATTAATGGTCTTAATTCGCTCATAAAGAGAAACAGGCTAACAGAATGGATTCGAAGACGGAATCCATCCTTCTGCTGCATACATGAAACACATCTCAGACTCAAAGACTGACATTACCTCAGAGTTAAGGATTAGGAAAAGATTTTCCAATCAAATGGACCCAAGAAACAATCCAGGATAGCAATCCTAATATCTAACAAATTAGATTTTAAAATAAAATCAATCATAAGAGATGAAGGAGGACACTTCATACTCATCACAGTAGAAATCCACCAAGATGAAGTTTCAATTTTGAACATCTATGCCCCAAATACAAAGCTACTCGCATTCTTAAAAGAAACACTATTAAAACTCAAATCATATATAAGCCCCACACACTTAAAGTGGGAGACTTCAACACCCCACTCTCACCTCAAGACAGGACTACCAGACAGAACCTTAACAAAAAAGCAAAGGAACTAATAGACATTATGAGCCAACTGGGATTAACAGACATCTATAGAACATTCCACCCAAATAAAAATGAATATATCTTCTTCTCAGCACCACATGGAACCTTCTCAAAAATCGACCACATACTTGGCAACATATCAAATCTCCACAGGAACAAGAAAATTGGAATAACTCCATGCACCTTATCAGACCACCATGCGTTAAAATTGGAATTCAACAACAACACAAATTGCAGAAACCCTACAAACTCATGGAAGTTGAATAATACACAATTGCACCATTCTGGGTGAATGAAGAAATAAAAAAAGAAATTAAAGACTTCCTAGAATTCAATGAGAATGAAGACACAACATACCCAAACCTATGGGACACTTTGAAAGCAGTGCTATGAGGGAAGTTCATGGCATTAAGTGCCCACATGAAGAAACTGGAGAATAGTTACACTAGAGAATTAACGCCACAACTGAAAGCTCTAGAACACAAAGATGCAAGTTCACCCAGGAGGAGTAGACGCCAGGAAATAATCAAATTGAGGGCTGAAATCAATCAAGCAGAAACTCGGAAAACAATACAAAACAATCAATGTAACAAAGAGTTGGTTCTTTGAGAAAATCAACAAAATAGACAAACCTTTATCCAAACTTACCAAACACAGAGTGTGAACATGCAAATTAACAAAATCAGAAATGAAAAGGGGGACACAACAATGGACTCTGAGGAAATTCAGAGAATCATCAAGTCATACTTTGAAAACCTGTATTCTTCAAAATTTGAAAATCTAAAGGAAATGGACAATTTTCTGGATAGATATCACTTGCCAAAATTAAATCAAGAACAGATAAGCAATTTAATAGACCTATAACCCCTAAGGAAATAGAAGCAGTCATCAAAAGTCTCCCAACCAAAAAAGCCCAGGGCCAGATGAGCTCAGTGCAGAATTCTACCAGAAATTCAAGGAACAGCTTATACTAATTCTTCTCAAAGTATTCCACGCAATAGAAGCAGAAAGGTCTTTGCCAAACTCTTTCTACAAGGCTTCAATAACCTTGATCCCCAAGCCACACAAAGACACAACTAAGAAAGAGAACTTCAGACCAATATCCCTCATGAACATTGGTGCAAAGATACTCAATAAAATACTGGCAAATCAGATCCAAGAACACATCAGAAAACTCATCCACCATGATCAGGTAGGCTTCGTCCCAGGCATGTAGGGTTGGTTCTACATATGAAAATCCATCAATGCAATTAATCCACCACATAAAAAAGCTGAAAAACAAAAATCACATGATCATCTCACTGGATGCTGAAAAACCTTTGACAAAATCCAACACCTATTCATGATAAAGGTCTTGGAGAAATCTGGGATAACAGGAACTTGCCTCAACATAATAAAAGCTATATACAATAAACCAACAGCCAACATCAAACTAAATGGACAGAAACTCAACGTGATTCCTTTAAGATCACGAACAAGCTTGTTTCTTACTTAAATAAAAAAATTTAAAGAGATCAGTGGGATATACATTGGAAAGTAAGAGGTCAAAGTGTCTTTATTTGCAGAAGATGTGATTTTATACATGAATGATACTAAAAATTCTATCAGGAATTTTCTGGTAGAAAATGCTATCAACCATCAGCAAAGTATCAGGCTACAAAATGAATAAAAAAATCAGTAGCCTTCCTGTATACAAACGACAATTAGTCTGAGACAGAAATCAGGGAATAATATTTTTCACAACACCTCAAAAATATCTTGGCTAACCAAGCAAGTGAAAGAATTGCATAATAAAAACTTTTAAGACACTGAAGAAAGAAATTGAAGAAGATATCAGTAGATGGAAATATTTCTTGTGCTTATGGATCAGTAGGACTGATAGAGTGAAAATGGCCTTCCTAGCAAGAGCAATCTACAGATTCAATGTAATCCCCATTGAAGTTCCAACACAATTCCTCACAGAAATCGAACAAGCAATCCTCCAGTTCCATATGCAAACAGAAAAATGATAGCTAAAACAATCCTGAATAGTAAAAGAATAAAACTGTTCGATCATCCCTGATATCAAATGTTTTCTTCTAAGTACAATCAACAGAGATTGTTCAATAAAAGGGGAAGGCTATGGATTGAATATGAAGATTCCCCATGGCCTTATGCATTACAGTCTTGTTACCAAATGATGGGCTTTCATGAAGCAGATAAACCATGATAATCCCTGTTTGTCTCAACATACATTGACATGATCTTGGGAATTCAAGTCCTTGTCTTGGTCACAGATATAGAAGGAAGCTGGAAATTTGGAACGAATGATTAGCAGCACCAATGTAGCCTCTCCCACACTGTGCTGGCCATGCCTCATGTTGGTTTGTAGGGTGGGGAGGATCCTGTTGAGGCAAGTATAACAATGTTCCTGAGGTTGTTTAGAACCTAGTTCAGGGCTGTGACTAGCAAATTGTAATTGACCACATAGGTGGCTGGATGCAAGCTGGAATCCTGTATACAGAGGCTTAGAATTCAACGTATTCATGTCAGTAATGGTTGATAATATGGAAAATGTGGAGTAGGCAGAAGCAGGGAAAGGCTGGAGGGCAATGATGGACTAATACACCAGCTCAGTGAGATGTGATTGTGCCTGTGAATCCAAGAAGTGAGTTAAGGCATGAACTCAGTTACTGAGGCATAATTAAGTTTATCAAGATCTAGTCCCGACCTTGAGAGGTGCATTGGGCAGAGCCCAGATGTCTACTCAAGGTCAGTAGTTTGCTATGATCATAGAAAAACCATGTTGCAACACAAAGTGGTTTGAGACACTGAAGAGCCACAGAAGTCACTTGACTTCTAGGGCAGCACCATTTGCTCAGGGCAGGATGACTTCATGTCTGGGATGAGATGTTATCATGCTTAGGTGACATTTGTTCTTGTTCACAGCCTGAGGAAATTGGACACAAAGAGCAGAATTCTGACAGCTACACCAGCCTGAGGACATGATCCACTTACAGCAGATAAAACTGTGTGGTGGCCAGTCACAAACTGTGCCAGAGGACAGCCAACAGGGCTGGGAACCTGCTCTGACCTTGGCCTCTCAATTGCTTCTATCTGGAATGAGGGACCCTTTGAGACCAGAAGAAATTGTGATTTGGGGAGATAACTGGCTCAGGCACAGACATCTCATCTGCCCGGGTGCTCCCTTTATCCTCTGCTGCCACTGGTGATGCTGGCAGACAGCAAGTCCCTGGGTAGCAGGGCACAGAGTCAAACCTTTGGTCATGGGTCCTACCAAGTGTGTGCTGTGTTGCCTGAGAAGAGGCTTGGTCATCTCCCCAGCCAATCCTGCTCCAGAAGCCAGTATGGTTCTTCCTAATTGGTCCCTCAGGGCCTGATTTCTCCCTGTGAGCCATTGTCTTTTCCATTATAGAGGATGCAGGGACTCGGATCCTCACACACACCCTAATGTTCCCTCTTTACTTAGAGATGTCACCGTAAGGGCTTTAAATGTTTCAAATTTAATCTTATTCTATTTTATAATGAATGCAGACAATTAACTCCCCCTTTTGTGTGTGCATGTTCTTGTGTGTCTGTCAGTCTGCCTGTGTGCTGCAAAGAAGCAAGTTTCTGGAGAGGACATGTGGGAATCTTCCTGATACACGCTCACCATGTGAGTTTTATATTAATTATTCATGTGCATGTTTAAATATTAACTATAATGTTTTTGTAATGGGGTGGGTTATTGAATTTTACTGTGTGACCCAGGTTTATGAAATTTCATGTAAGCTCTCATTTTTAGAATATTCTGTATGCATCTGAAAAAAGAAATGAACAACTTGGACAAATCATAGCATAATTTCCTTTCACAGCTTGCCTATTTCTCCCACATCTCTGACTCTCTTTTCTGTTCTTTTTTTTTATTATTGTGTTAGTGCCTCTGTGCCTTTCCCGTCTCCGTCTGTGTCTTTATTGGCTTTATATCTGCCTTTGTATCTGCCCTGTGTGTGTGTTTCTACTTCCATCTCTCATCATCGTTGTCTAACAGTCTTCGTATCACTGTTATTCTGTCACTGTCTTCCTATCTCTTTCCATCTGCAACTTACATTGTCCAAGATACCAGAGAGTTGAGATCTAAGCCCAAATCAATAACTTTTGCTATAACCCTGGCTGTATAAAATTGCATGAAAATAATACCTTTTAAAAATGAATATAATCTAGCTGATTATTTGCAAATGTAAACATTAAGCTCCAGTACTCCCGTAATATAAGATTATGTATAAGAAGTCACATAATACCCTTTACAATAGCCACAAACAACCTAAAATATCTTGGGGGTAACTCTAACCAAACAGGTGAAAGACCTTTATGAAAAAAAACCTAGAGTCATTTAAAAAAGAAATTAAAGAAGACACCAGAAAATGGAAAGATCTCTGGTGCTCTAGGATAGGTAGGATCAACATAGTAAAAATGGAAATCTTGCCAAAATCAATCTATAGATTCAGTGAAATCTCCATCAAAATGCTGGTATGATTCTTCCCAGACCTTGAAAGAACAATAATCTACTTTATATGGAAAAACAAAAAGACCCGGGATAGCCAAAACAACCCTGTACAATAAAGGAACTTCAGGAGGCATCACCATCCCTGACTGAAAGCTGTATTATAGAGCTATAGCCCTGAAAACAGCGTGGTATTGCCACAAAACTAGACAGATAGACCAACACTAATTGAAGACCCTGATATTAACCAACACACCTATGAACCCTTGATTTTTGACAAAGAAGCTAAAATTACACAATGGAAAAATGAAAGCATCTTTAAACAATTGGTGTTGGCATAAATGGGTGCTGGCATGTAGAAGACTACAGATAGATCCATGTCTATCACCATGCACAAAACATAAGTCCAAATGGATCAAAGTCCTCAACATAAATGTAGTCATACTTTTTTTTAGAAGAGAAAGTGGGAGGTACCCTTGAGCGAATTGTTACAGGACATGGCTTCCTGAACATACCACCAGTAGCACAGATACTGAGATCGACAATTAGTAAATGGGACCTCCTGAAACTGAGAAGCTTCTGTAAGGCAAAGGACACAGTCTACAAGACTAAAAGGCAGTCCACAAAATGGGAAAAGATATTCACTAACCACCCTTCTGACAGACGGCTGATCTCTAAAATTTACAAAGAACTCAAGAAGCAAGTCTGCAAAACATGAAAGGATCCAATTAAAAAGTGGGGTACAGAACTAAATAGAAAATTCTCAATAGAGGAGTTTAAAATGGCTTATAGACACTTGAGGAAGTGCTCATCATTCTTAGCCATTAGGGAAATGCAAATCAAAACAACTCGGAGATACCATCTCACTCCTGTTAGAATGGCTAAAATAGAAAACACAAGGAAAGTTTATGCTGGAGAAGATGTGGGGAAAGGGAAACACTCCTCCACTGCTGGTGGGAGTGCCAATGTGTACAGCCACTTTAGGAATCTGTATGGAGATTCCTTAGGAAAATGGGAATCAGTCTACCACAAGATAGAATAATTTCATTTTTGGGCATACACTCAAAATATGTGCATTCATACAACAAGGGCATCTGTTCCACTATGTTCATAGCAGCATTATTTGTAATAGCCAGAACTTGGAAGCAACCTAGATGCCCCTCTACTGAAGAGTGGATAGAGAAAATGTGGTATATTTACACAATGTAGTACTACTCATCAGAAGAAAAAAAAACCAATGGAATCTTGAAATTCGCAGGTAAATGGATGGCACTAGAAGAAATCATCTTGAGTAAGGTAGCCCAGTCACAAAAAGATGAACATGCTATGTGCTCACTCATATATGGATTTTAGACATGAAGCAGGGGAGTGCCAGAGAGTCTGGGAAACAGAGAGGACCATAAGAGAGATATGCATGGTACCCCAGAGAATGGGAATGGGACAGGATCTTCTGAGTGGATTGGGAGCATGGGAGGTGGGGAGAGGGAGCTGGGGAAAAGTAGGGGGGGAAATAAGAGGGGAGATGAGGATGTGGGTGAGTAGAAAGAGCAGGATGAGAGATATAATAGAGACAGTCTTTATAGGTTTGTGAGAGATCTGGCACTAGTGTGATTTCCAGAGATCTACAAGGATGATACCAACTGGCAATCTAAGAGGATATATTTAATGCCCTTCCCTGATAATGAGATTGATGACTACCTTGTATGCCATCCTAGAGGCTTCATCCAGTGGCTAATGGAGTCAGAGGCAGACATCCACAGCTAAACACTGAACTCCTGGAAACCAGTTGCAGAGATGGAGGAGTGCTGAGCAAAGGGGTCAAGAACTGGTGGGTGAAACCTACAGAAACAGTGGTCCTGAACAAGGAGGAATTCCTAGACCTCAGACTGATGGCTGAGAGGCCATCATGCGATTGATCCAGACCCCCTAAATTTGGGTGTCAGCCAGGAGGCCTCAGAGATCTATGGGGCCTTTGGTAGTAGATTAGTATTTATTCCTGGCATTCCAATGGACTTTGGAAGCCCATTCTACATGGGGGATGCTCTCTCAGCTTCAACACATGAGGGAGGGCCAAGGCCCTGTTCAGGATGATATGACAGACTTTCGAGATTCCCCATGGAGGGCCTCAGCCTCCCTGGGGAGCAGATTAGGGTCTGGGTGGAGGATTGGGGGCATTGGTGGGGGGCGGGGGAGGAAGGAAGGGAGAGGGAGCTGGGATTGACATGTGAAGCAAGCTTGTTTCTAATTCAGATAAAAAAAATTTAAAGAAGTCACATAGTGTGCTCTTACCTCATCATTTAGAAATTGGCACTTATGGATTCAGGTACACTCTTTTTAAGGCTTTTCTACACTCAGCTGAGTTTTAGCTCAGAGGCTGCATGGGTGTAGGAGTGAGACACTTCATGGTGCCCTACTCGAGTACCCCACTTTAAAGCCTTGACCCCCAGCTCGAGTGACACACAGATGAATGACTGCCATTCGGGTACGTAAATACACAGTCACCCTTGAAGACCGTGGTTGATACTGTTTTCCATGGCCAGGGGAGGGACACTTGCCATCTTCCTCATTCCTTCCATTCCCACACACTGTCTGAGTCCTTGAATAGAAGGGAACCACAGTTATCCCTGTTTCCAGGACACACAGACTTCCACCCCTGGAGTGTTCCTGGCCATTCTCCATGTTCTCTGAAATCTAAGAAAAGAACCCTCTCAGTGAGAAATACCCTGGGTTCCCAAGGTTTATGAGTGACCACATCAGTCTCCTAGAGGTCCCACACCTAGAATAACATAAGAGATCTAAGCTCTAGGAGGGCCTAAACATACCTGGGGTGGGTCTTTAGCACCACCTGGGACTGGAGCATGTATTTCTTCTTCAGATACCGTCATAGCTGCCATAGAAAACCCACTGCTCCTGGATCCTGAGGCCACCCCAGCTTTATGATGAATGGGACACTGCTCACTGAGTTCCTCATCCTGGGATTCTCAGAAATGCCTCATCTTCAGGTACCACTTTTCCTCGGCTTCCTCTGTCTCTACATGGCTGCAATCTCAGGAAACCTGCTCATCATGGTGACAGTCAGTGCCAGCCCAGCCCTGCATACGCCCATGTACTTCTTCCTGTTCAACTTGGCCATGGTGGACATTCTCTGCACCTCCACCATCCTGCCCAAGCTATTAGACACCATGGTCGGGGGGAGGATGATCTCTTATTGGGGTTGCATGGCCCAGCTCTACTTCTTCACATGGTCACTGGGGGCAGAGCTTCTGCTCTTCTCAGCTATGGCCTATGACCGCTTTGTGGCCATCTGCTGCCCCCTGCACTATGGTGCCTGGATGGGCCCCAGGGTGTGTGCATTCCTGGCTGGCCTTGTCTGGTCCATCAGTCTGACTAACACCAGTGTGCATACAGGTCTGATGCTGCGTCTACCGTTCTGCAGCTCCAACGTGATAGAGCACTTCTTCTGTGAGATTCCCCCACTGTTGAAGCTCTCCTGTGCTCCAACACAACTGAACGAAGCCATGGCCTTTGCTGCGGATGTGTTCCTCGCTGTGGGGAACTTCTCCGTGATCATCCTCTCCTATGGCTTTATTGTGGCCAGCATCCTGAGGATCCGCTCTGCTGAGGGCAAGCGACGAGCCTTTTCCACCTGCTCTGCACACGTCATCGTGGTCACCATGTACTACTCCACTGTCATCTACACCTACATCCGCCCTGCATCCAGCTACTCACTGAACAAGGACAAGGTGGTGTCTGTCATTTATACCTCTGTGGCACCCACCTTGAACCCCCTCATCTACACTCTGAGGAACAAGGATGTCAAAGTTGCACTTAGGAGACTTCTGTTCTGCTGCTGAGCCTGTGGTGGCTCCACTGCCTTCAACTCTGATGCACTGGGGATCACAGGTTTTGTATTCGTCCCTGTTCCTTTCCCCAGGACACAATTTGCTGACCCACAAGGGACAACTCTTTGAATTCTACAAAGATAAGCCCTGGGACCTGCATTTGCTCCCCTGTAGGAAGATGTTGTATCCATGAGGCTATAATCCTCAACAGTTAAGTGAGTTCCCCACGTCAAATGTGGGTGTTCTTAACACTCTCTGCTGCAGTCACATGACCCGGCAGCTCTGGGAAGACCCTGCTTTGTGCATCTGTTCTCTTCTAACTCCCAAAGGCTATTCAGCCCTGATTTTAGCTGGCATGTAGGTAGGTGACATAAGAATGTACAGAGGCCTGGTCATTTGAGGACAATTGGTCTTTCTTGTTAATGAAATATATGAAAAATTGACTTCCTTCCATGTCTTTGTATAGCTCTGAAAGCAGTTTTTCAGGGAGACTTTTGTCTTGCTGTGGGCATGCTGTGGCATTGTGCGATGAGCTAAGGCCTGCCTTTGCCTTACATCCTGCCCAATAGGAACCACCAAAGCTAGCAGCAACTCTCCTGCCAAAGCTGGCTCTCACCCAGGAGGGTTTCAGCGGCAGACTATGCTGGCAGCAGAGGTTTGCTAGAACCCAGGGCCTTACCGTTCCCCCTGTGGAGTGATGTAGCAGGGCTGCTGTATGCTTGGGGGCTTGATCGTTTGGATGATGTGGCCAGAAAGGGTAATATGAGAGGAAACATAGCTGTTGTCCTTCACGGGCTTCTTGGAATGAATTCAGAGACCTCTGATGCCTTACTCAAATCCTCACATCTGACCTGGGCTGTCTCAAGGTCATGGGCTAACTCTGGTTGACTTTTTACCTTTTTGTCTCCTCCTGGTTGACCTGTGTTTTTTCTAATAGTTGGTTTTTGTTTCTCTTTTCAATACTACTTCAATTAATTAGCTAATTTTTGTATTTTTTGAAAATTTATTTAAAGTTTATACATGTTTATAGTATTTTTTTATCATTTCCCCTCCTGTTTCAATGTATGCTCCCCTTTCTGTCAACTTCATGGCTTTTTTTATTTATGAGTGGTGTTTTTTACATATATTTGAAAAACATGCAAATAAAACCTGCTAAAGCCATTTAGAGTTGCTCATATTTATATGCATTTACGGTTGACCTCTTGGTATTGGTTAATCAGTTATGAGACTTGTCCATGGGGAAGAGTGATTCTCCCTCTCAGCAGTCACTAATTGCCTATAACTCCTCGGATTTCCATCTTCCATGTTAGCATGCAGACTAATGTCATCATTGTTCAGGTCTTGTTTAAGTCACCATATTTTTTATAGATTTTATTTAAATTAAAAACAATATTATTTTACATATCAATCCCAGTTCCTTCTCCTTCCCATTGTCTCATGCCCCCCACCAATCCCCCTATCCCATCCTCCATTTATTCCCCAGGGAGGATTAGGCCTTCTATGAATGATCATCAAAATCTGTTAAGTGATTGGAGTAGGGCCTAGGCCCTCCCCTGTGTATTTAGGCAAAGAGAGTATCCCTCCATGGGAAATGGGATCCCGAAGTCCATTTGTGCACTAGGGATACATCCTGGTTCCCCTGCCAAGAGTCCCATAGACTGGCCAGTGCTCCTAGCTGACACCCACGTTCGGGAACATGGTTTGGTCCTCTGTTGGTTCTCCAGCTATCAGACTGGGATCCATGAGTTCCTGATTGCTCAGGTCAGCTGTTTCTGTGTGTTTTCCTAGCTTTGTCTTGACCCTTTTGTTCATTACTCTCTGAAACTGGATTCCAGGAGTTTGGCTCAGTGCTTGACTATGGATGTCTGCTTCTGCTTCCATCAGCTACTAGATGAAGGCTCTAGGATGGCATTTAAGGTAATTATCATTCTCCTTATAGGGGAAGGACATTTAAGGTAGCCTCTCCACTATTGCTTAGGCTCCTAGTTGGGGTCATCCTTGTGGATCTCTGTACAATTCCCTATTACCTGATTTCCCTTTAAACCTATGATGGCTTCCTCTATTGATGTGTCTCTTTTCTTGTTCTCCTCTTTTCCTCTCCCCACTCAATCTTCCTGATCCTCATGTTCTCCTCCCCATCCTCTTCTCCCCTTCTCTTTCTCCTACCTCCCTCAACCCTCCCCGCATGCTTCCTATTTGTTCAGGGGCTTTTGTCTTCTCTGTTTCACTGGGGGACTGAGTATGTCTCTCTTACAGTCCTCCTTGTTTCCTTGCTTCTCTGGAGGTGAGGTCACCATATTCTTGAGGCTTTGTGGATACAGCTCCCCTAACATTTGTAGAAGACACAATGTTGCAGCAGAAATCTTGGTCCTCTGGGTTATGATTTTGCCACTCTTCTCTGATGTTCCTTGAGACTTAGGTGTGGAGGTTGTGCTGTATCTATAACATACATTAGGGCTACAACATACATTAGGCCTAGGCAACTCATAGTCAGCTCTTCTCTGTATTTTGATCAGTTGTGGCTTCCTGTAATAGTCTCTCTCTTTTACAGAAAAGGCTTCTTTGATGAGAGGTGAGAGCTACCTACACCCATCTGTGTGGATGCAGATACATATGAAGAATGCAGTTAGAGTTTATATTGGTTTGGAAAAGTGGCAGTAGAAGGTTCTCCTCTATGTCTGTGACCTGTCAAACTACAGGGAGTTGACTAGGTTTACAATACCAGCATGAATTATGCCTTACTGAGTGGGCTGCACTCCAGTTAGACAGCCAAGACGTAAGAGCTGCTGTTGTACCTTTAGTGAAATCGTGTCATGCTACTCATTGTTGTGGCTTGGAGGTGCCATAGTAGCATAGATACTGATTGCTTTTCCCTTTGACAACCTGTGTGTCACCTTCTCCTACTTTGAAGGTCAGTCCTCAGGGAGGAGGCTTCTGGGTGAGATAACTCGATCCCTCCAAATATTGTGTCTGAAGTATATGATGTCTTCATAAGGACTTACCCTCAGATTCTGAGAGGCAACCCAGGACAATGTTTTGGAAGATTGGACTGCCCTGACTGTCAGCTCAAACATTTTCCTGGGCATGGAACCGTTGTATGTTAGATAGGCATTTGTTCTTGTGAAGGCTTTAACACCCCAAGTGGTATAGCTCAATTTAAACGCTGTATCAAATATATAGCTTCAAATATCCCAAGTTCTATTTATTTCTCCTCCCTGCCCCTCCTTCTGTAATGCCCTTCTTCTGCCCTGTCCATTCCCTCCATGAAGACTATGGACTTTTGTTATCAAGATGTCTTGTTCTTATTTCTGCTCTAGGCACAGGGCAGGTACCCAGCAAACATCAAGGATCTACCACAAGAAACAAGGGACATGGTGATTATTTTCACTAATTAGATAATTACACATAAATTTGGAAGAGCAAATCAGATAATTGAAGGAACAATTCTTTAATTTGAATCAAGTGCCATGTTCCTGTGGAAACTGTGATGGCATGTTTGGATGGTACCAAGTGGAAGAATTTGTGATTTAAACTTGGAGTATCTAAGCTTTGAGAAAGACATTTATGAGTATTTTGTCAGTGGAGATTTGATGAGACTAATCTGGTGGCACTCAAGAGCTTAGACTTCTAAGGATGCTATTGTCTGATCTCGTTGGGAAAGAAGTCACAGGAGGTGCTTTCAGAGGTAATTTTTAATATGAAAGTCTAAGGGATGTGGCCCTTATAATGTCAGGTCTAGAGGAGGCACTCTGTGATAAGGTGGATATCCATGCCAAGCATGGGGATGCAGGCATACACTTGTAACTCCTGGTTTCATTGCTTTTCATCTTGCTATTCTCTGAATAACACAGGACATTTTCATTGCAAGTGTGTATTAGCCTGGACACAGGATGTGGGACTTGGTCTACATCTGGTTTGGTGAGGAGAAGGCTTGAATGGGAAGGTCAGGAACACTCATGGAGATAGGAGGTGGGGCAACCAGATGTGCCATTTAAAGCCTATCACTACCCCACAGGCATTATGGGGGAGGAAGTGGGAAGTCTGTCTAGGTGTAGGGGTTGTATGTAGCATCATGTGCCCCATTTTTAAAGTCACTGGATCCATGCAGTGCTGTGTATATGGGTACAGGCTTAGAATCATCTACTACAGCACATGTAACCTCTCCAGGATCACATCCCTGAAGGAAACTGGCTCTCACTCATCAGTAGCCGTTGATTTCCAATAGCTCCTCAGCTAGAAATAAGTCTTTATGAATTTTTTCCCTTTGCATGCTGACATTTTGACTAGTTTGATCTTTCTTGGGCCTTAAGTATGTAGTCACAACTGTTGTGAGTTCAAGTGTGCAACAATCCTGTGTCTCTGGGTAAATGCCTCTTCAATGCAAATATCTACCACCTCTGACTCCTACAATATTTTTGTTCCCTTTCCCGAAAAGTTTCCTCAGTCTTGGTGAGAGAGAGAGAGAGAGAGAGAGAGAGAGAGAGAGAGAGAGAGAGAGAGAGAGAGACTGTGTGTATGTGTGTGTGTGTGTGTAGTTTACAGCTGAATACTACTCCACAGTCTCTTATTTTCTGCATGTCAATCAGTCATGTGTCTCTACTAACTGACATTTACTGCAAAAAGAAGCTTCTCTGATGAGAGTTGAAATATGCTCTATTCTGTGTTTATAAAACTAAGAGCTTAGGGAGAAACTTATTACTATGTCTATTTAGTAAAATATTATATTCTCCCCTAAGACAGGATTCAAGTCTAATTAACAGTACTAGGTACTAGTTCCATACTGTGGAGTGGGTCATAATCCAATCATAAAGTGGTGGGTCAACTTCTACAATGTTAATGTCATTATTTCACCAGTGGATATCTTTCCTGGACATTCATCACTGTAACTCATAGGGTTCTAATCTAGATAAGACATTTGCTTACTTTTCTTCCCTGACAGAATCATAGATAATTCTAGTACCAAGAAAGCTAGCCATTAGGGATAAAGTTTCTAGGTTAATATCATCATGATTTCTCCATGTCCAAAAGCTCATGCATATTGTATCCTTAGTAATAGGGCTCATCAAGTTCTGGATGGTAATTAAAAGCAATGACAGTATACTGTAGTTTGGGAAGTTATGGGACCCCACTGACCGACAACTTGGAAACGGGTTATTTCTTTTTGTTTGTTTTTCTTTTTTATATATAATAATTTTTTGAAGGTTGAGTGGGGGGTAGAATAGGGGGAGAACAGGGTGAGAAATATCATCACAAAAGAGGGAGTCATAGGTTAGAAGACATATCTGGCACCAGTGAGACCTCTAGTGATCTAAAGGGATGACACCAACTGGCAAGTTAAGCAATAGTAGAGAGACCACCTTAAATGCCCATTCCTGATAATGAGCTTGACATTTACACTATATGCCATCCTAAAACCATCATCCAGTGACTGATGGAAACAGAGGCAAGCACCCACAGTTAAACACAGAACTGAACCCATGGAACCCAGTGACAGAGAGAGAGGAGCGATGAGCAAATTGGCAAAGAATGGGCTGGCAAAACCAGCAGAGACAGCTGATCTGAACAAGGGGGGGCTCTTGGACCCCAGACTGACAGCTGGGAGGCCAGCATGGGACTGATATGGACCCCCAAATGTGAGTGTCAGTGAGAAGGCCTGGGCAACCTATGGGGTCCTGAGCAGTGGATCAGTGTTTATCCCTGGAATACAAACAGACATCGTGTGCCCATAGCACAAAGAGGGATGCTCTCTCAGCCTGGACTCTTAGGGGAGTGCCTGGACCCTGTCCTGAGTGAAATGACAGACTCTGGATATCCCCTATGTGGAAGGAATTGGCAATAGGGTGGGAGGATTTGGGGGAGATGGTAGAGGAGGTGTGGGAGGAGGGAGAGAGAGGGAACTGGGATTGACATGTGAAGCAAGCTATTTAAAATTAAAGTAATATATATATAATTTTTATTTAACTTTTTACACATGTTACTCTCAGTTCCCTAACCCTCCCCTCCTCCCCTGGCCACCCCATTCCTCCCAATCCCCCAATCCACTCCATCTCCCCTATGCTCCCAGGCAGAGTAAGTCCTTCCATGAGGGATTTTCAGAGTCTGTCACATAATCCCAGGCAGAGCCTAGGTCCTCTCCCATGTGTCCAGGCTGAGAGAGCATCCCTCCATGTGGAATGGGTTCCCAGAGTCCATTTATATGCCAGGGATAAATACTGCTCTACTCTCCAAGGTCCCACAGATTGCCTAGGCCTCTTCTCTGACAACCAGGTTGGGGGGGTGTCTGGATCAGTCCCATGCTGGCCTCTCAGTCATCAGTTTAGGGTCCATGTATTCCCCCTTGTTTAGGTCAGCTGCCTCTGTGGGTTTCACCAGCTTGGTCTTGATTCCTTAGCTCATCACTCCTCTTTGCAACTGGGTTCCAGGTGTTCAGTTCGGTTTTTAGCTGTGTGTGTCTGCCTCTGCTTCCATCAGCCACTGGATGAGGGTTCTAGGATGGCATATAAGGGAGTCATCAATTTCATTATCAGGGGAGGGCATTTAAGGTAGCCTTAATGCCAGTTGATATCAGTTTTGTAGATCTGTGAAGATCTCACTAGTGCCAGATCTCTCCTCCAAATTACAATGGCTCCCTCTATTATGGTATCTCTCATCCTTCTCTCCTCTATTCTTGACATGGCTCAACCTTCCTGTTTCCCCGTGTCCGCCTCTTCCCTCTCTTCTCCCCTTCTCTTTCTCCCATCTCCCTCTCCTCTCCCCTCCCCTGTGCTCCCAATCCTCCCACAACCCTTCTCTGGGTTACCATGCATCTCTCTCTTAGGGTCCTCCCGGCTTCCCAGACTGTCTGGCCGTGGGATTGTGTTGGGAGTGATCACTGTTATTTAGAACCTCTTGTAAATATTGTCAGTCTTTTTAAGAATAGTCCGTCCCCTCCCCAGCTTCCTAATATAGAACCTGGGCTCACAGGAATAGCTGATAGCAATCTACAGTTAGGTTACTCAACCCTCCTCCCTGCAATTAGGCTACTTAGCACTAACACCTCTTCATTCCTGCTGCTCAGCCTCAATGGTGGTCTGCCAGCACCCCTCATACATGACCAAAAACACACTCCTGGGTACGTGACCAAGAACACTCCTCAGCCGATTACTAAGCACCAGCCCCTCCCTTATTGTCCTGCATCCCCCTACCTCATTTCCCCTATTTAAGCCTGTACAGAACTTTCATTAAACGGCAGCTTGATCTGAAGGTCTGTCTTGCTGCCATCTTCTCTTGTCTCTTGTCACATTCATTCCAGGTTCCCGTGGGCTCAAACCCGTTGTTCCCTACTGGCCAGGGCAGGATTGTAGGCTGGCAATCCCCTGATCCATGTCTAAAATCCATATATGAGAGAGTACATACCATGTTTGTCTTTTTGTGACTGGGTTACCTCACTCAGGATGGTTTCTTCTAGTGCCATCCATTTCAAGATTCCACTTTTTTTCTGCTAAATAGTACTCCATTGTGTAGATGTACCACATTTTCTCTATCCATTCTTCAGTTAAGGGGCATGTAGGTTGCTTCCAGGTTCTGCCTATTACAAATAATGCTGCTATGAACATAATTGAGCAGATTATGTATGAGTGTACATTTTTGGGGTATATGTCTAAGAGTGGAATTGCTGGATCTTGTGGTAGGCTGGTTTCCATTTTCTTGAGGAATCTCCATACTGATCTCCAAAGTGGCAGAAGTTGACATTTCCACCAGGAGTGGAGGAGTGTTCCCCTTTCTCCACATCCTCTCCAGCATAAACTGACATTAGTGTTTTTGATTTTAGCCATTCTGAAGGGAGTGAAATGGTATCTCAGAGTTTTTTTGATTTGCATTTCCCTGATGCCTAAGGATATTGAGCACTTTCTCAAGTGTCTTTCAGCCATTTTAGACTCCTGTTTTGAGAATTCTCTATTTAGTTCTGTCCCCCAATTGTATCCTTTGGTGTTTTGGAGACTTGCTTCTTGAGTTCTTTGTAAATTTTAGAGATCAGCCTTCTGTCAGATGTGGGGTTTGTGAATATCTTTTCCCATTCTGTGGGCTGTCGTTTTGTCTTGTTGACTGTGTCCTCTGGCTTGCAGAAGCTTCTCAGTTTCAGGAGATCCCATTTCTTAATTGTTGATCTCAGTGTCTGTGCTATGGGTATTATGTTCAGGAAGCAGTTTCCTGTACCAATTTGTTCAAGGATACTTCACACTTTCTCTTCTAAGAGGTTCAGTGTGACTGGACTGATGTTGAGGTCTTTGATCCATTTGGACTTAAGTTTTCTACAAGGTGATAGATATGGATCTATATGCTGTCTTTTACATGCCAGCGTCCAGCTATGCCAGCACCATTTGTTGAAGATGCTTTCTTTTTTCCATTGTATAGTTTTAGCTTCTTTGTCAAAGATCAGGTGTTCAAAGGTATATGAGTTGATATCAGGTTTTCAATTTGATTCCATTGGTCTACCTGTATGTTTTTGGGCCAATACCAAGCTGTTTTCAGGACTATAGCTCTATAGTAGAGCTCAAAGTCAGGGATGGTGACGCCTCCTGAAGTTCCTTTATTGTAAAGGGTTCTTTTGGCTATCCTGGGTCTCATGGAAGGCCTTACCCTCCCTGGGGAGTGGAGGAGAGATGGAGTGAGGTGGGGGGTTGCGAGGAGTGGGGGGCCGGGGGAGGAGGGGAGGGAAAGGGAACTGAGAGTAACCTGTAAAAAGTTAAATAAAAATTAGTGACAGAGAGAGAGAGAGAGAGAGAGGAGCGATGAGCAAATTGGCAAAGAATGGGCAGAGACAGCTGATCCGAACAGGGGAGAGCTCTTGGACCCCAGACCGACAGCTGGGAGGCCAGCATGGGACCGATCCAGACCCCCTGAATATGAGTGTCAGTGAGGAGGCCTGGGCAACCTATGGGGTCCTGAGCAGTGGATCAGTGTTTATCCCTCGAATACTAACAGACATCGTTTGTCCATAACACAAAGAGAGTTGCTCTCTCTGCCTGGACTCTTAGAGAAGTGCCTGGACCCTACTCTGAGTGAAATAATAGACTCTAGATATCCCCTATGCGGAAGGAATTGGCAATAGGGTGGGAGGATGGGGGGGATGGGGGGTGCGGGAGCAGGGGAGGGAGAGGGAACTGGGATTGACATGTAAAACAAGCTATTTAAAATTAAAATTAAAAAAGAAAAAAAAACTCAATTAAAAATGTAGTACAGACCTAAACAAAAAAATATATATATAAAGATCCATCAATTCCCCTCTTAGGCATATACCCAAAAGATGTACATTCATACAACAAGGACATCTGTTCCACTATGTTCATATCAGCATTATTTGTAATAGCCAAAACTTGGGAGCAACTTAGATGCCCCTCAACTGAAGAGTGGATAGAGAAAATGTGGTACATTTACACAATGGAATCTTGAAATTTGCAGAAACCATCCTGAGTGATGTAACCAGTCACAAAAAGACAAACATGGTATGTACTCACTCATATATGAATTTTAGACATGGATCAGTGGAGTGTCAGCCTACAATCCCACTGCCAGAGAGTCTGGAAAGCAAGGAGGACCCTAAGAGAGATATGCATGGTACCCCAGAGAAGGGGAATGGAACAGGATCTCCTGAACAGATTGGAAGCATTGGGGGAGGGGAGAGGGATCTGGGGGAAAGAGAAGGGGAGAAGAGGAGGGGAGGAGTATGTGGATGAGCAGGAAGGTTGAGTCAGGGGAAGAACAGAGGAGAACAGAAAGAGAGATACCATAATAGAGGGAGTCATTATAGGTTTGAGGAGAGATCTGGCCCCGATGAGAGCTCTGGGATCTACAAGGATGACACCAACTGACAAACTAATTGACAGTGGAGAGACTATCTTGGGTGCCCTTCCCTGATAATGAGTTTGACAACTACACTATATGCCATCCTAGAGCCTTCATCCAGTGGCTGATGGAAGCAGAAGCAGACACCCACAGCTAAACACTGAACATTTACAGAAAGGGAGGAGTCATGAGCAGAGGGTTAAAGACCAGGCTGGTGAAACCCACAGAGACAGCTGACCTGAACAAGGGAGAGCTCTTGAACCCCAGACTGATGGCTGAGAGGCCAGCATGGAACTGATCCAGACACCTTAAATTTGGGTGTCAGTGAGGAGGCCTCAGCAATGTATGGGGCCTTGGGTACTAGATCAGTACTTATCCCTGGCCTACAAATGGACTTTGGGAGCCCATTCCACATGGAGAGATGTGCTCTTGGCCTGCACACATGGGGGTGGGTCTGGACCCTGCCCTGGATGAAATGAGAAACTCTGGAGATCCCCCATGGAGGATCCCTGGGAAGAGAAGAGGGGATTGGGTGGGGGGTTGGTGGGTTGGTGGGGGCGGGGAGGAGAGGAGGGAGAAGGAGCTGGAGTTGACATGTGAAGCAAGATTGTTTCTAATTTAAATAAAATGAAAAAAAATTTTAGTACTTGAGAATGGCATGCAATTTTGACTTTTGCACAGAATTATAAGGGCTTTGAATCACTTTATTTAAATTTTCTGACTTATATCCTTCATTTCCTGATTTATTTGCATCAGTATAGAACTTAGGGCCTCCAGAAATTGGTGTTTTCCTTACAATGCATGGAAGAATCCGACTGGTTTGTTTAATGAATTTAATTCTCTCACTTTTGGAATAATTGTTGATAACCTTTCTCAAAAATTATACAAGCTCTTTGCCAAAATTTATTATCTTTCCATAAAGAGGAAATTTGCTCATTAGTAAAGGTACTATATAATTCCTGCCAGGTCCATTCTTTTCAGTTGATGAAGTCTTAATTTTCCTTTTAAAATCAAATCAGAAATATTTTCCACATATGTCTTTAATTTCTTATTCTGGTAATGTGGTAGAAAGATCCATTCCAATATAATATATCTTCACTCTGCATCAAAATCCCTGAAGGGGATTCCCTAGAGGAACACAGTTAAGATCCACATGTACATCTCTTATATTCTTTTCTACCATAGCCAATTGTCTTTCATCTTCAGCTGATACTTCTCTTGGACTGTTTAAATCCTTATTCCCTTCTAGGCAAAATTATTAAGTGTAACACAAAAAAATGACCCAGAGGCTGATATTGGGGTTCAAGATTCAAGCTGAACATCAGAAAAGCAAAGCAGCTGGCCACTAGCTCTTTTCTCTACCTCAGGCTGAACGGGATGGTCCTGTCTCCACGAGCTCTCACCAATCCTCAGACTGTGACCTTTCCTCAGTGTGGCTGGAGAATGAATGCCTCTACTGAGACCTTGCCTCTGTCTCATATACTTTCCTAATGTTGGGATTAAAGGTGTGAGCGATAATTCTCTTTTAGACTGATTCACTCTTGTGTAGGTCTGGGTTGCCTTGGACCCACAGAGATCTGCCTATCTTTTAATCCTGAGTCCTAGGACTAATGGTGTGTACCACCACCTCCTAGACTCTGAATGCTGGGATTAAAGGTGTGTGCCTGGCTTCTATGACTTGTGGCTAACTTTGATTTCTGAACCTTCAGGCAAGCTTTAATAAATCATAAATAATATATCACCACAATTAAGTTCATGTCTTTCTACTCCAATAGCGGGCCTTAGATAGGAAATGTCCCCCAAGCAATCTTTGAAAATCATTAAGAGTCTGCAATTGATCTCTCCTGATCAGTACCTTCTGTGGTCTAATTTTTGAAAGCCTATCTTATATCCTAAATAATTAATAGAATCTCCTCTCTGTATTCTTTTCATGAGTAATTTCTAATGCCCAGTGAGGCAAAGCTGTCTTTACATCTTGGAGCATTTTTCTAAAGTGTCTATCTTTGAATCAGTCAAAAAGATATCATCCATATAATGTCAAATTGTAGATTGTAGAAACTGCACATGAATTATTTACAATGGTTTTTGCACAAAATATTGGCACTGGGTGGGGCTATTTAACATTCCATATGTGAAGATCTTATATTGACATATCTTGGACCAGCTGAGAGTTGTTATAAGTAGGTACCAAGAAGGCAAAATTTTCCCTATCTTCTTTTGTAAATGTATAGTGAAGAAACAGTCTTCTAAGTCAATAACTGTAATAGGTCATTCTTTAGGTAACAGAGAAGGTATTCTAGGAGAGCCCATTGGATGAATTACTTTATATATAGCCCTCAGGTCTGTCAGCATGGGCACCAAGTGATGCGAGAATTTTTACAAAATTCTTTATTATGGTCACTCAACAGGAAATACAAACTCCTGAATGCAGGGCAAGGTGGAAGCCACCATGGATTCAGCTACTGTGTCCCATCATTCTGCCCAGGGGAGATGTGAACAATCGCAAAGCTTGCTTCTGCTCCGACCTCCCACCAGATCGAGTGAGACCCTTCCTCTTTCTAGGAAGAGATCATGTGTGCATACAGAAACCACACCCTAAGGCCAGTACCCCAAAACAGTTGGTGGAATGAATTCTCACAACATCTGTAGGCTTGTCCCCTTCATATGTTTCAACATTTCATACATGTGGTGGATGTTTGGGTGGGTTAACTCCCAGCCCTGGTCTGGGCTTGGGTGGTAGCTGGATTAGTCAGCTTTCCCTTATCTTCACTACCCAGGCATGCTCTCCAACACTGCCTCAGCTAACTCACCCAACACAGCCTGCAACAAGTGGCAGGGCCTCTTCTCCTATTCTCAGCTCCTCAGATCTGGTCCACTCACTCTCACACCACCAAGGCCAGTTCTACTGTTTTGCCCAGGCAATGTGTAGAGCCCTCTTCCCCACTTGCTATAGGGGGTATATGGTGTGTGTGTGTGTGTGTGTGTGTGTGTGTAGGGTGTGGGGGGTCATCTCTCCTGCTCTTACGCCTTCAGAGCTGGCACGTCTGTGCCCCTGACAACAAGGTCAGTTCTAGTGTGCTGCCCAGGCAGGGTGCAGGGCCCACTCTCCTGTGTGCTGCAGCTGGTAAGAAGCCCATGACTAGATCTCCCACTTTAGTGACCCTAGGGGACAGCTCTCTCACCTGCCACATATGGCAATGAATATCTTCACTCATGCCATCACATGGCAGATGGGGCTGTGGGGTCAACTTTCCTGCTCTCACACTCTCAGGGCTGGCTCACCTGCACCCCTAACAATAGATTCAGCTCTAGTATGCTGCCTAGGTGAGTTGCACATCCTTGGTGAGCATTGAGGCCATCTTCCCAAGTGCAGCAGGGTATGCTTTGTGTGTGTGTGTGTGTGTGTGTGTGTGTGTGTGTGTGTGTGTGTGTGTGTGTCCCCTGAGAAGTGGGTCCAGCTCTTCTGCTGCAGTATCCAGCAAGGGGCAGGACCATCTATCCCAGGGTCAGTGAAGAGCAGGGCTGACTCAGCACAGTCCTCAGATTTCCACACATGTTGTTCCTATAACCCCTTGTGCTAACACCAGCCATAGACCCAGACATTGCCCTCGGCAGCAGCTCTGACCTGGAGGTCACCATGGCCCTGGTGGCAGCACAGGCCACCCAGATCAGTATGACTCTTTTGGCAGCATGGCCCTTGGACAACAGCATGGCTCAAAGTGGTTGACCAGACCCTGGGCTCTTCAGAGCTCTCAGTGGTAACAGGAGCCATGAACATCACCCCAAGCCCCAGCTGGGCAGGGCCACAGACCCAGACATGGTCCTAGACAGCAACCCAGGCCCAGACATCTCCATGGCCCCAGGTGGTAGCACAGGCTACCCAGATAAGTATGGCCCCTTGCAGTGGCTTGGCTCTCAGACACTGAGGTGGCCTCAGGTAGGTGACTAGACCTAGATCATAGGTAAGGTCCTCATTGGTAACAGGAGCCATGGACATCAGCTCAGACCTTGGTTGCCATAGGGCCAAGAACCCAGACATGGTCCTTGGCAGCAGCCCTGGCCCAGATGACACCATGGCCCAGGCAATATTGGATTTTTTAAGGCCTTTCTGCATCTAATGAGATGATCTTGTGGGGTTTTTCGGTCTATGAGTTCATTTATTTATGTATGTATGTTGAAACATCCTTGCTTCTCTGGGATGAAGCCTAACTGATCATGATGGATGATCTGTTAGATGTGTTCTTAGATTCAGTTTGCAAGTAATTTTTAAACGTATTTTATTGACTCTTTGGGAATTTCACATCACGCACCCCAATGTTTCTTGTACCTTTATTGGCACCTCTTCTTTAGGTTAGGGAAATTTTGTTCTATGATTTTGTTGAAAATATTTTCTGTGCCTTTGACTTGAATTTCTTCTCCTTCCTCTGTTCTTATTCTTCATACATCTGCTCGTTTCATAGTGTCCTGGATTACCTGGATATATCATGTCTGCATTTTTTTCTACACTCAATATTTTCTTTGAATGAGGCATCCATTTCTTCTATCTTGTCTTCAATGCCTGAGATCCTCTCTTCCATTTCTTATACTTGTTGGTGGGGCTTACTTTTGAGGAGCTTTTTGTTTGTTTTGACTTGCCAAATTTGTCATTTCCAGTTTACCTCACTTTGAGTTTTCTTTAGTGATTCTATTTCTTGTTCCTGTTTTCATTACTTTATTCCACTGTTTGGTTGTTTTCACAATCCAGGTGGTGGTGGTGCACCTTTAATCCCAGCACTCGGGAGGCAGAGACAGGGAAATCTCAGTGAGTTTGAGGCCAGCCTGGTCTACAAAGTGAGTTCCAGGACAGCCAGGACAGAAAGAAACCTTGTCTTGAAAAACAAAAAACAAAACAAAACAAAAAACAAATTTTACTAAGGAATTTATTCCCTATTCTCTTTAAGCTCTCTGAACATATTCATAATAGCTGTTTTGGTGCCCTCATCTTCTGCTTCAGCTATATTGCATTTCTCAGGATCTAATTAAGGTTGCTGAGTTTTGGTGGAGACATGTGGCACTGGTGTCTACACATCTGTGTTTGGGATAATTGTGACTCTAGTTGATGATATCTTGTCTTTATTCGTTGGGTGTTCTGTTCTTTGCTTGTTTCTGGTAACCGTGGTAGCTGTGGGTTGCCCAGTAGGGAGTGTTTTTGTGTTGCTACCAGGTGTGGGCACTGGGGGGTCATGGGTAGGGCATGTTTATAGGTATTGGGGGCTAAGAGGAAGGAATTAGGTTGATATAGAAGAGAGTGCTAAAGGGTCCACAGGGAGAAGTAAACCTTGGTCTGCTGTGACATTTGCTGTGTGAGAGGAAAGACGGGACTGTTGTGCCAGTGGTTTGCTATAGGACAGGGAAGAGACTGTGGAATTTGTAATGGAGGGCAGGAAGGAATGTGAAGATCCTTTATCTGATTCTCAGGCCAGTGTGGCCAGTGGGTTTGTATGTACAGAGTGCCTCATTTGTGGAGGCTGACACAAATGAACAGGATGGTGTAAGAAACAAAGGCTGAGTCTCCCTCAAGGATCTTCAGAGTCTGCAGTAAATGGAGGCAGACTCCTGAAAAGGGTTTCTAGGTAAAGGTGCTGATTTTTCCCTATCGTTAGCATCCTATTGTTAGCAGGCTGTCCTATGGCTTCACCTTCACCAGCATCCAGCTCATTTGCTCTGCAGAGAGCAAGAAGTGTACCTTCTCCACCTGTTCTGCTCACCTGGTGCTGGTCTGCTTGCATCACTACACAGTGATCTACACCGAATCCAGCCCACTGTGGGATCTGCTGGTCTCCTACCCAAGACCATAAACATTTTGTGTGCCACTGAAGTCATGAGACAAAATAAATGTTTGGGGAAAGTATTTTGGTAATATGACATATATCTGATTTCCATCACAAGTCCTAGTGTGGTAGAACATGTAAGACGGTTCCAGGAAGGAAGTTGATGAAGAATGTATTTAGTCTGAAAATGATACAGAAATGCTTCTTTCGACTGCAGTTGCTGCAGATGCCGTCCTTTCTGCTCTGAGCTGTCTTCCCACCTAACCTTAGCAGTGGCCACAGGTGCACATCCCCTTCCTTTTCCTGTTCTCCTCCTCCTTCCTGTTCTCAATGAGTTTTAAGAGGTTTACCCAGGAGCAGATGATCAACATAAACTTCTTGTGTCTGTGCCTTTTTTGTCTTATTGGCATTTGTTTATTTTGATTGTCATCTTTGGTTTGTTTGAGAGACAGACCAGACAGAGTAGGAGAGAACATGATATTGGATGGGTAGGGAGTTGGGAGACTCTGGGAGGGATTTAGAGAAGGGAATGACTATGATCAACATATATTGAATGAAAATAAGAGCTTAGCTTTGAACTTTTTCTATGATCTATTTTTGTTTATTTTTATTAATGGTATACAGAAAGCACTCAACTCCACACTTTGAACATAGTCATTCATCTAATTCTCCCAGAACTGTTGAAAATAATTCACTTTTCCTGTCAGTTCAATTTTTGCATCATCATAAAAAATAAAGCAGGCTAACATACCTGAGTTCATTTTTGAAAACTAAACTTTACCATTGTTCCATTAATTGCCCTTCCAGCCCAGTGCCAGCAGGTTTGACTACCACAGCTCAGAGAGAAGCTGTGAAATGGAAATCCTTTGTCACTCAATGTTGGCCCCACAAGTTTCTTTATGAAATTTAGATTCTTAGCCATAATTCTGTAACAAAGTTCAGAGACGTTTACATAGTAGCACTGGATGAAAGGGCTTTGTTTTGTGAATGTCACCATCATCAGCCACTGAAAATCTTCCAGTCCAGGAATGTGGAATCTCCATTTAGAAAAACTTTAATTACTTTTGAAATGGTTTGTATTTATCAGGGAATAAAGCTTGAGTGTTTTGTTTACATTGCCTCTAAGAATCTTGGTTTTGAGGTTACAGTAAGTGGAATTGTCCAGTTCTTGCACCAGAGAATGATTTTCTAAAACAGCAGCAGGTACTCCCCAGCTCCATGAGGCTGTTCTCAGGAAAGCAGGTGTAGGAACAGCCTGCACATCTCACCTAATGAGAGAAAGAGGACAGGAGTCTCCCCAGGGCGAGCTTGACATCCTTGTTCCTCAGGGTGTAGATGAGGGGGTTCAGGGTTGGGCTGAGGACTGAGTACAGCACAGAAGTCACTTTGCTTCTTTCTGGGCTGTAGCTGGAAGCAGGACTGACATAGGCACAGAACACAGATGAGTAGTACACGCAGACCACGATGAGGTGCGATGAGCAGGTAGAAAAGGCCTTCTGCTTGCCCTCGGCAGACCGCATGCGCAGGATGCTGGCGATGATGCAGCCATAGGAGAGTAGGGTGAGGAAGAAGTTGATGCCTCCATAGAAGGCATCTGCCACAAGAGTCATAATGCTATTCACATATGTGGGGCTGCAGGAGAGCAGGAGGAGTGGGGGAATTTCACAGAAGAAGTGGGTGATGACCTTGGGGCCACAGAATGACAGTCGTGTCATCAGACCAGTGTTGATAGATGCATTCAGAGCACATATGGACCACACACCCAAAGCCAGGGCCCCACACATGTGTGGGCTCATCCTAGAGCTGTAGTGCAGAGGATGGCAGATGGCCACATAGCGGTCATAGGCCATGACCGTGAGCAGCAGCAGCTCGGAGGACAAGGACCAGACAAGGAAGAAGAGCTGTGCCATGCACCCCTTGAAGGAGATGGTATTTTCCTCAGACACTAGGCCAAGCAGTGCCTTGGGCAGCACAGAGGAGGTGCAGACAATATCCATGGTGGCCAGGTTGCACAGGAAAAAGTACATGGGACTGTGCAGCCCAGTGCTAGAGATGACCAAAGCAATGATCACAATGTTCCCTATTAGAGCCACTGTGTAGAGGGTCAGGAAGCAGCCTATCAGGAGAAATCGTAGACTAGGGTGCTCTGAGAATCCTTCCAGCACAAACTCTGTCACCATTGTCTGGTTGGAAGTCAACATCATGATGGAGAGTATTGAATCCATTGCTATGTCTGTCATCTTCTGAGAAAATATCACAATTTATCACTTCAAAGTCTGGTTTCCAAACTTGATCTTCTCAAAATTCTTTGCTGTCAGCAAAAGGAGGAGTGAATGTCCCTTATCATCTGTACCACACCATTTGCAAACCACATATATTTCACTTGCTTTTAATTTTCAACATAGAAACTCTTGTCCTACTGACTTGGATGAAGAGGAACATCTTTTCCTTCCTTGTCTTCTTGAACATGTGGATTTAGTGGAACATCCTTCATTCAGGACCTGCCTATACTTGACTTTCCATCATCACCAATCACTGTGCTCTTATGACAGTGCTTGGAGACACAACTGTACCCCTAACCACAGCTATACCCCTCACCTCCACAGCAGACATTCTGCACAAGATGGCATCTTTTGGATGGATATACACTGAGATGGTTTTTTATACATTATCACCTGGCCTCCTGACTTCTCAGTCACTTTGTCTTCTCTGATATTTGGAGTGGTTGCTCTATTTATTACACATGTCAACATTATAATTGTCACTCCCTATAGCCAAGTAGCCATGCATTTTCTGAATTTTAGTTACTGTGATCTGTAATTTATCTTATTGTTGATACTGTCCTGACTCTAAACCACCCCATATCTATTGCCCCAGAGATCATTTATCAAAAGTCAAGCCTGTACATCTAAAGTAATTCTATGGTTTTTATGTCTCCAATAACCACAGTCACATCAAAGTCATCAATCCAACAGCTGAATTCATTGCCACTCTCCACAGTGTGGTGTTAATGGCCTTACATGGACACTCACCCTTACCTCATAGTGTTTCAAGTTGCTTGTTCTATGGAGCACAGTTCTATCTCTCTGACTCATTGTCTTATGCCAAGTCTATGCCATTGATAGATTATTAAAAGATTCTGCTCTATAAGCCAGGAATGATGTTCTGCATCCTCCTACCCATCTCATCTAATGGGTCCTCAAAGCCTGCAACTATAGCTTTCCCAATATTATATTTCTTGTTCCAAATGTCTTTAGCTGTTTCACAGTTTCTGACTTCTTGTAATTTCTGACATCTCCAGTTTCTCCCTCCATTATCTAAGGAGTACAGAGTATAACCCTCTTTCCCCAAATCCAAATCCACTATGACTCTCCCAAGCCCTTCAGCTAATCAAGCACTATAACTTGACATTGAAGACACATCTGACATAATCAAGTTGCCTTTTCTATAGATTCCCTCATTAAGTTCACATGTGAACACACTTTACCCCTATATAAGCAACTATATGGCAATTTTATGTACTGCTACTTATCTGGAAATATTCTTTCTTTTCACCTCTCCTTCAATGCCCAGAATATTGTTCTTTATGACTGAACATAGCCATGGCATATTAGTCAGTAAAGCTGTTCCATGGCTTACTGAATACAGTGGTGCTAGAGGAAAGACTTTAAATATACAGTAGGGTTTCAAGAGATTAAAATTGAAGCATTTGAAAAATGTGTAAATTATATTTGGAAACCCAAAAATGGTACAAATTAATTGAAAACAAACGCCATAGGAAAAAACAACAGAAAATCAAAACCATCTGTATCTGTAAGAAATTATTATTTTAGAAATGCACCCAGTGGTTGTACTGGGGAGTCTTAGGAAACATTTATTGGTGAATTATATGGTAATGAACCAGCCTGGGGCCATATAGCTCTGCTCAGTTCCAAGTTTCACTAAGGTTTAAACAGTAGAAATATTCTTCCCGTTCATTGTATAAGACTAGCATGAGTTACTAAAAACAGGAAAAGACCATGCAACAGGAAAGTATAATTTAAACACAGCAGATAAAAATTACACAGCCCAGAAGACACTGATAATGATGATCTTGAACATAAACTTAGTAAAATATATGGACAAAAAGAAACACACCCCAAAATTACTATAGAAAGTGGAAATGTGTCCGTGGCTTAAGGACACAAGATCAGCACAAGAAAAAGAGTCTCATTTCACACACACCTGTTCTTGCTAGTAAAGAAATTACAAAGCAATCTTATTCACAACAGGTTGGAAAAACCCTAGTAAATTAGAAATATATTTAGCTAAGGATGTAAGCAACCTCTTTCATAAAAATTACAAAACATGCAGGGCAGTAGTGGCTCATGCCTTTAATCCCAGCACTCAGGAGGCAGAGGCAGATGGGTCTCTATGAGTTTGAGGCCAGCCTGGTCTATAGAGCAAATTCAGGACAGCCAGGGATCCACAGAGAAACCATGTCTCAAAAAAGAGAAAAGAAGGGAGGGAGGGAGGGAGGGAAGGAGAGAGGGAGGAAGGAAAGAAGGAAGGAAGGAAGTTGGGCCCCTCTCACACACACTAGCATGACCTCTATGACCATGAGTAGGAAGAATTAATATCGTTAAAATAAATGTGTTATCCAAAATTATTTTTAGATTCTGGGCAATAATATTCTTTACAACTCTAGAAAAAGGTTATCCCAAAATTCATATGGAAATACAAAAGACACAGAAGTCAGGACTTAACACAGCCATCTTAAGCAAAAGAAAAATGTGTGATCATCTCTTTGTATGGTTTCAAGTCACACACCATGTTGTCCTGACCAAGACATGATCTCAGCATAAAAGAGACAGCAGACCATGGGGAAGATCAGAGATCCAAGAAATGAACACAGAAATCTGCCACCAGACTGTTTTATGTACAGGCACCAAGAACGTATAGGCAAGGACAAGTTCTTCAATATGTGTGCTAGTGAAACTGGATGATCACATGCCAAAATCAATCCAAAATGTATCAAAGATAAAACCTAATGCCTGAAAGAGAAAAAGAAACATTTCAAATCATCTGGGTGTCTTTCAGATAATATTCCCAAAACACACACAGAAAAACCAAAAATAGATGAGTAAGGTTATATCACACTGAGAAATGTCATCATAGCAAATGGAAATTAACAAATATTTTCAAAGTAACCATCTGACCAGAGATTATTATCCAGAATAAAGACTTCAAAGTAAAAAAAGATAAACAATACAATTTAATAAGTAAATAAATAATCTGATTTTCTATTTCTAAAAACTACAAACTGTTATAAAATATATGAAAATAGTCAAGCTCGTCAGTCATCAGGGGAATGCCAATCAAACAGCAATATAATGTCATCTCTCCAAGTACAATGACCATTAGGAAGATACAAAGACAATAGATGTTGGTAAAAAATCAGAGAAAAGGGAATTCCTTCATTGATATAAATTAGCATAGCCATTAGGGAAACTGTATGAAGATCCTTCAAAAAACTAGATTAAAGCTTCCATATAGGTCAGAACCACACACACACACACACACACACACACACACACACACACACATGCACAATCAATGGAACATTATTCAACCTTAAAAGTATCATCCTCTTTCGTGTACAGCAAAGTGGAGAGAAATGGAGACTAATATGAAGAGATGAACAAGTCTAAGCCAGGCACAGAAAGGCAGATATCATATTTATCTTTCATATCTATCTTAGTAGAATAATGATTGATAGATGTGATAAATGGCAAAGGTGAGGAAGTGTTAAAGGAGATAGGGCAATGGGAACCAAGCACATCTAGACAGAAACGTAAGTTCTAGGGCTCCGCATAGTGGAGTGACTACACTCCATAATAATCTTTTATGTATTTACAAATAACAAGAAGGGAAGAACTCAAAGCTTGAGAAGACAGGAATGACAAAGTCATCTAAGCAAACATTTATTTAGAATATGTACAAACATAATGACATATCAACCTATGTCCCATCAACATATGCAGTTACCTCTTGTTGCAAATAACAGCACTGACTGACAGCATTCATGATAGTTTGTTCATAAAATCACACCAGGAAAATATAACACAGAAAAGACAAATATAAGCAGACAACACTATGGGTGGAGCCCGATGTTTAAGATGAGCACATCAACTGTTCGCAATGGACTTATGTGGGTTCATGTGGAGGAAAATGCACTCACAACCTGATCTGAAGCAGAAAACACACATCTGTGTTACCCCTAATTATTGTGACCCGAACAAGACAGTGTGAGAATACTTCTGGGATGATGAAAATGTCCCATGTTTTCATGGAACTGGGTCACATGAAAGAAAGCATTCTGTAAAACACATGGAATGGTTTTTAAAAATGCAATCCTATTCCTTAAGTGTATCCTGAAAATTATAAAGAAAAATTATTTTCACTGGTTCAGTTTCCTTTAACCAATGCCTTCAAAATGTTTAAAGTGTGTTAGAGCAAAGGAAAACTTATTAAGGGTAATGGGAGCTGCATGTCTTAAAGTGGAGAGAAGGGATACCAGTGAGAAAGGGGAGAGAGTGTGACCTCTGACCTCTGTGGAGTAGGATTATTACTCGAGAAGTCAGATGGAGAAGTCACATATCTTTTGAACAGCATAACTCCTTGTCTTTGCAACTGGAGTAATCCCATGGCAGCATCTCCACTCATGAATTCACCTGTAGTGGAGTGTATGCACAGCAGCAAACAGGTCTGAACTGAACACAAGAAGACAGCAATGGTTCCATAGCATGTGTGATGCATTTTCTGATCAACTCTCTATCAACCACATTGAAATCAACTTCCTCTTGAGTCTACTGAGATCAGATGTATGAACAGAACAATTACAAGGAACATCTGAAGCCTGCTAAATACGACCTTCCAGTAAAGGGAATAAATATTGGTCAAGGTCAAGGTACAGACAGTTTGGTGAAAACCTGAAAGATCCTGTAGTCCTGTGATGGAAGGAGTGACTGTGAATGAAGCAGGTGCCACCACGAAGGGCTCCTGTTAGTGAACCTTGAAGCACCTAGAGCAGGAACATCTAAAGACATCAGACAGGTGCCCAGTTCTGGGATTCCCCACTCCACATTGAGACAGACTAGAGAACTGGAGGGAGCTTTGTTCTTGAAAAACTAACAGTGGGGTGGAGATTAGAAGACCATCATGACTATGAATCTGTGAAGGGCAAAGACTGAATTAGACACGGGACTTTCAGTCTCACCTCCCTGCAGCATATGTACCTTCTTCATAGGAAAAGTACTAGCTTCACCCTGTGCTCCTCACCAAGTGGTACCAGTGAGACTTATGCTTTGGAATTCCACTGTTAGTCAGAAAAGTCACATAATGGAAAATTAGCCATCACTTACCTTTTCTTGTCATGGTGAATTGAAGTGACAGGTTGAAGTGACAGATGGCTTCCACAAATGTGTACACTGCTGAGCATAGACTCCTTTTCTGCAAGCACCAAGTCTTTAGTGTCACTCTGAAGTTCCCATCTTTCTTTGTGTAGAGGTCATTGCCTTCAGAAATACCTGTGATTTTCTGACACCGGGGACAAGTGTTTGTCCTAGTGCCTCCTGGGACAGAAACTGAAGGAAAAAGCTCTTAGGATCAATTAAAGGGGACTCATGGCTTCACGACCCAAGCTCTCTGTACACTTGTGTGGAGGACAATGAGCAGAGGAGTCACATTCTGTGGGCAGGAGCTGTTTACCATCCATACCCTCCACTCACCAACCTTCGGCATGCATCTCCCAGAGTGCCATTGGGATTCTCATACCATGTATGGAAGATCTCAAGATATAAATTGACTCCTCTATTCTGCTGAGAGTACTTCATCTGAACTGGACACACACAGAATGAGATTATTTTAGGTATCTTATACATTCTTTGTGACACCATATCCCTCATAAATGAAAAAAGTAAAATATTTTCTTTCTTTTTTGTAGCTCACAGAACAAATTTACTTCCATTGGTACTGGCAGTTTGTATCTTTTTATTTTAATTTTAAATAGCTTGTTCCCTCTCTCTCCCCTCCAACCGCACCTCCTATCCCCCCCCCATCCTCCCACCCTATCTCCACTTCCTTCCACATAGGGGTATCTAGAGTCTGCCATTTCACTCAGGTTAGGATCCATGCACTCCCCTAAGAGTCTAGGCTGAGAAAGCATCCCTCTTTGTGCTATGGGCACACAATGTCTGTTTGTATTCCAGGGATAAACACTGATCCACTGCTCAGGGCCCCATAGGTTGCCCAGGCCTCCTCACTGACACTCAGATTTCCGGATCAGTCCCCTGCTGGCCTCCCAGCTGTTGGTCTGGGGTCCAAGAGCTCTCCCCCCGTTCAGATCAGCTGTCTTTAGTGGTTTTGCCAGCCCATTCTTTGCCAATTTGCTCATCGCTCTTCTCTCTCTGTCACTGGGTTCCTTAGGTTCAGTTCAGTGTTTAACTGTGGGTGTTGGCCTCTGCTTCCATCAGTCACTAGATGAAGGCCTCATTTGGATACATGCCTAAGAGTGGAATTGCTGTGTCTTGTGGTAGATTGATTCCCATTTTCCTGAGGAATCTCCATACTGCTTTCCAAAGTGGCTGTATGAGTTGGCACTCCCACCAGCAGTGGAGGAGTGTTTGCCTCTCTTCACATCCTCTCCAGAATAAATTGTTTTCGGTGTTTTTGACTTTAGTCATTCTGACAGGAGTAAGATAGTATCTCAGAGTTGTTTTGATTTACATTTCCCTGATGGCTAAGGATGTTGAGCACTTTCTTAAGTGTCTCTTGGCCATTTTAGCCTCCTCTATTGAGAATTCTCTATTTAGTTCTGTAGCCCACCTTTTAATTGGATCCTTTGGTGTTTTGGAGACTTGCTTCTTGAGTTCTTTGTAAATTTTGGAGATTAGCCCTCTGTCAGATGTGGGGTTAGTGAATATCTTTTCCCATTCTGTGGACTGCCTTTTTGTCTTGTTGACTGTGTCCTTTGCCTTACAGAAGCTATTTAGTTTCAGGAGGTCCCATTTGTTAATTGTCGATCTCAGTGTTTGTGCCACTGGTGTTATGTTTAGGAAGTGGTCTCCTGTACCAACTCGTTGAAGAGTATCTCCCACTTTCTCTTCTAAAAGTTTCAGTGTGGCTGGATTTATATTGAGATCTTTGATCCATTTGGACTTAAGTTTAGTACAAGGGATAAACATGGATCTATCTGCAGTCTTCTGCATACCAGTACCCAGTTATGCCAGCACTATTTGTTGAAGATGCTTTATTTTTTCCATTGTATAGTTTTAGCTTCTTTGTCAAAAATCAAGTGTTCATAGGTGTGTGGGTTAAAATCAGGGTTTTCAATTCGGTTCCATTGGTCTACCTGCCTATTTTTGTGCCAATACCAAGCTGTTTTCAGGACTATAGCTCTGGTGGAATTCTGTACTGAAGCCATCTGGGCCTGGGCTTTTTTGTTTGGGAGACCTTTGATGACTGCTTCTATTTCATTAGGGCTTATAGGTCTGTTTAGATTGTTTATCTGCTCTTGATTTAGTTTTGGCAAGTGATATCTATGCAGAAAATTGTCCATTTCCTTTAAATTTTCAAGTTTTGTGGAGTACAGATTTTTCAAGTATGCCCTGATGATTCTCTTGATTTCCTCAGAGTCCTTTGTTATATCCCCCTTTTCATTTCTGATTTTGTTAATTAACATGCTCTCTCTCTCTGTCTTTTGGTTAGTTTGGACAGATGTTTGTCTATTTTGTTGATTTTCTCAAAGAACCAACTCTTTGTTTCATTGATTCTTCTCAGTGTTTTCCTGGTTTCTACTTGATTGATTTAAGCCATCAATTTGATTATTTCCTGATGTCTGCTCCTCCTGGGTGAGTTTGCTTCATTTTGTTCTAGAACATTCAGCTGTGCTATTAATTCTCTAGTATGACTGTTCTCCAGTTTCTTCATGTGGGCACTCAGTGCGATGAACTTTCCTCTCAGCACTGCTTTCAATGTGCCCCATAAGTTTGGGTATGTTGTGTCTTCATTCTCATTGAATTCCAGGAAGTCTTTTTTTTTATTTCTTCCTTTACCCATGGATGGTGCAATTGTGCATTGTTCAATTCCCATGAGTTTGTAGGGTTTCTGTGATTTGTGTTATTGTTGAACTCTAATTTTAATGCATGGTGGTCTGATAAGATACAGGGGGTTATTCAAATTTTTTTGTATCTGTGGAGATTTGCTATGTTTCCTATTATGTGGTCAATTTTAGAGAAGGTTCCATGTGGCACCGAGAAGAAGGCATATCCCTTTGTGTTTGGGTGGAATGTTCTATAGATGTCTGTTAAACCCAGTTGGGTCATAACTTCTAATAGTTATTTTGTTTCTTTGTTAAGTTTCTGTCTGGAGGTTCTGTCTAGCGGTGAGAGCAGAGTGTTGAAGTCTCGGACTATTAGTGTGTGAGATTTTATGTGCATTTTGAACTTTAGAAATGTTTCTTTCACAAATGTAGGTGACTTTGTATTCGGGGCATAGATGTTTAAAATTGAGACTTCATCTTGATGTACTTTTCCTTTGATGAATATGAAGTGTCCTTCTTCATCTCTTTTGATTGATTTTAATTTGAAGTCTAATTTGTTAGATATTAGGATTGCTACACCCGCTTGTTTCTTGGGACCGTTTGATTGGAAGATGTGTTCCCAACCCTTTACTCTGAGATAACGTCTGTCTTTGATGTTGAGATGTGTTTCTGTTTTTGTATCCATTCTGCTAGTCTGTGTCTTTTTATAGGCAAGTTGAGGCCATTGACATTGAAGGATATTAATGACCATTGATTGATGATTCTTGTTTGTGCTTGATTTATTGTTTGTGAAGTTATTTTGTGTAGTTTCTCCTCCCTTTTTCTTTTGGTGTTTTGTAAAGTGGGATTATATATTGTCTGTGTCTTTGTGAGTGTAGTTATCATCCTTGGATCTAAGTTTTCCTTCTAGCACTTTCTGTAGTGCTGGATTCATGGATACGTATTGTTTAAATCTGGCTTTGTCTTGGAATATTTTGTTTTCTCCATCTATGGTAATTGAAAGCTTTGCTGGATATAGTAGTCTGGGCTGGCATCCTTGTTCCCTTGGCATTTGTAGGACATCTATCCAGGATCTTCTGGCTTTCATCGTTTCCATTGAGAAGTCAGGTATAATTCGGATCAGTCTGCCTTTGTATGTTCCTTGGCCTTTTTCTTAATATTTTCTCTTTATTCTGTAGATTTGATGTTTTGATTATTATATGGCGAGGTGACTTCTTTTTCTGGTCCAACCTATTTGGTGTTCTGGAAGATTCTTGTATTTTCATAGGCATATCCTTCCTTAGGTTAGGAAAGTTTTCTTTTATGATTTTGTTGAATATGTTTTCTGTACCTTTGAGTTGTATTTCTTTGCCTTATCCTATACCTATTATTCTCAGGTTTGGCTTCTTCACGGTGTCCCATATTTCCTGGATTTTTTGTATTAGGGATTTGTTGGTTTTGAGATTTTCTTTGGTTGACGACTGTATATCCTCTAATGAGTCTTCAACACCTGAGATTCTCTCTTCTATCTCTTGTATTCTATTGGTGATACTTGCCTCTGTAGTTCCTGATTGTTTGCCCAGCTTTTCTATTTCTAGCATCCCCTCGTTCTGTGTTTTCTTTATTGTTTCTATTTCAGCTTTCAATCCTTCAACTCTTAGTTGTTTCCTTCATTTGTTTGGTTGTTTTTTCTTGGTGCTCTTTAGATTCTTTGAGAGATATGTTTATTTCTTGAATCCTTCCCCCATTTCATAGATTTTTTTGTTTGTTTTTTCTTCTATTTCTTTAAGGGATTTCCTCGTTTCTTCTTTGAGGGTCTCTATCATCTTCATAAAATAATTTTTAAGGTCTGTCTCCTCTGCTTCGTCTATGTAGTACTTTTCGGGTCTTGCTTGGTGTTGGTTCCCTAGATTCTGCTGGAGTCGTGTTGGTCTTTCTATTGCTGAATGAGCTTTTATTCTGTCTTCTTCCCATCTCTTATTCCAGTGGGTGTGGGTGGGGTCTTTCCGTCTCCTTCCTTCCTGAAGCTGAAGCAGGGGATACTAACACTGAAGTTGAAGCTGAAGCTGGGGTTGCCATAGGTTGTGGCCTGGAAGGGCTGATGTCTTTCCTGAAGCTGGGCTCGCTGGAGTTTGGGGCCTGGAAGGGCTGATGTCTTTCCTGTGTAGGTGGGTCTTCTGAAGCTGGGCTTGCTGGAGTTTGGGGCCTGGGAGGGCTGATGTCTTTCCTGTGTGGGTGGATCTTCTGGATGCCAGGAGCGGCCCCGGAAGATCGAGGGGATGGGTGTTGGGCAGGGGATGAGGGGTGTCCCCGCTGGAGACCCAATCTCACCTGAAGCTGGGCTTGCCGGCTTTCTTTTTTATTTTTGTATTTTTAATATATCCTAACTGCAGTTTCCCATCCCTTGACTCCTCCCATTCCCCCCCAGATAAACTTTTCCTTTTCTGTTCAGAAAAACAGCAGTGGATATCAGCTGAATTAGATATAACAAGATACAGAAGACTAGGCATAAACCCTCAATAGCAATGGTCAGAGGAAAAAGGTCCCAAAAGCAGGCAAAAGAGTCAAAGACACCCCCACTGCCACTGTTAGTAGTCCCACAAAACACCAAGCTAACAAGATAACATATACACAGAAGACCTAGTACAGAGCCATACAGGCTCTGTGATTAACCCCCTTCAGTCTGTGTGAGCACCTATGAGCTCTGCTTATTCTGTGGGCTATAGGTTGTGATTCTGTTGATTCTGTAGGAGCCCCTCTGGCTCCTACAATCCCTCCTCCCCCTCTTCTGCAGGGTTCCCTGAGCTCTACCTAATGTTTTGCTGTGGGTCTGTCTGCATCTGCTTCCATCAACTGCTGGAGGAAGCCCCTCTGATGATGATTGGGCTAGGGACCAACCAATGAATATAGCAAAATATCATTAGGAATAATTCATTCACTATTTTTTTGGTCAGTCGTGTTCTACCCTAGGTCTCTAGGCTATCCAGCTTCTAGTTCCAGTGTTGAACATGGACACACTTTCATGGCACAGGTCTGAAGTTTTATCAGTCATTGATTAACTAATCCCGCAAGTTCTGAGCCACCATTGCTCCAGCACATCTTTCAGGCACAACAGATTGAAAGTCAAAGGTTTTTTGGCTAGATTGGTATCCCAGTCTCACCACTGGAAGCCATGCCTGATTACACAAGATGGCTAGTCCATGCTCTGTATCCTCCAATACTGGGAGTTCTCATTAGCACTACCCTCAAAGCTTCCAGGAAGTTTCCATTGCACCAGGTTTCCCCAAGACCCCCTCCCCACAATTCTAGTCATCTCTCTCAGTACTCTGTACCTCTGTCCTTCCCCCCCTGACCCTGATCCTTCCTGTTCCCATCCCACCTGCCCCCAGCCCACCCATAAAACCTATTATATTTCCCCTCCCATGGAGGTTCATGTGTGCCCCCCCATAGGTCCCTCCATGTTACTTAGTCTCTCTGGGTCTGTGGATTGTAGCATGATTATCCTTTACTTAATAGCTAATGTCTACTTATAGGTGAGTATATATCATGTTTGTCTTTCTGAGTCTGGGTTGCCTCACTCAGGATGATTTTTTTTCCAGTCCTATACATTTGCCTGCAAATTTTATAATGTCATTTTTTCTAATAGCTGAGTAATACTCCAATGTGTAAATGCATCACTTGTTATCCATTCTTCAGTTGAGGGGCATCTAGGTTATTTCCAGTTTCTGGATATTATTAATAAAGCCTCTATGGACAAGTTGAACAAGTGTCATCTTTTGGGTACATGCCTATGTCATACTTGAGTCTTGAGGTAAATTGATTCCCAATTTTTTGAGAAGCCACCAATTGATTTCAACCGTGACTGTATAAGTTTGCACTCCCACTAGAAATGGAGGAGTGCTCTCCTTGATCCATATCATTTCCAGCATGACCTGTCACTTGTGTTTTTGATATTAGCCATTCGGATAGATGGAATCTCAAAATAGTTTAATTTACATTTTCATGATGGCTAATAATGTTGCTTTAAGTGTTTGTTGGCCATTTGAGATTCCTGTATTGACAATTCTCTGTTTAGACTTATACTCCATTTTAAATTGATTATTTTGGTTTATTAATGTCTAGTTTCTTGAGTTCTTTATATATTTTGGATATTGGCATTAGATGTGGGACTGGTGAAAATATTTTCCCATTCTATAGGATGCCACTTTGTTCAATTAACAATGTCCTTTGCCTTATAGAAGATTTTCAGTTTCATGAGGTCCCATTTATTAATTGTCAGTTTTAGTGTCTGTGCTATCAGTGTTCTGTTTAGGAAGTTGTCTCCTGTGCCAATTTATTCAAGGCTATCCCCGGCTTTCTTTTCTATCAGGTTCAGTGTGTCTAGTTTTATGTTGAAGTATTTGATCCGTTTGTACTTAAGTTTGTGCAGGTTGATAAATGTGGGTCTATTTGCATTCTACATGCAGACATTCAGTTAGACCAACACCATTTGTTGAAAGTGCTTTCTTTTTTCCATTGTGTATGTCCAGCTTCTTTATAAAAAATCAGGTGTTCATAGGTGTGTGGATTTATATCTTGGTCCTTGATTCCATTCCATTGATCAACCTGTCTGTTTTTATGCCAGTAACATATAGTTTTTATTACTATAGCTCATTAGTTCAACTTAAAATCAGGGACTATGGAAGTTCTTTTATTGTTCATGATATGAAAGACAGAAAAAAAATTTAAAAGAAAGTTTAATAAATAAAGTGTATTGACTATTGTAAGACACAATGCTTGCCAAATAAGACATTTGGAAAGGTTCACAGAGAAGGAATAAGCCGTATGACTCACCTTGAAGTTTCTTTCTCTCTCTCTGGTTATAATATGTTTCCATCTTCATCACAAGATACTACTGTACTGAGCCCCTTGACTCTGAATCACACCTATTAATCTCTTGGACTCACACACTCAGTTTTCTGACTGATGTTTCTCTGTCTAAGTACATTTAGTAGAAGATAAAATGAAAATATAGTCTATGGGGGGTGATGGGCAAATGCATAAAATAGATGAAAGGGTCAGGGAAAATCATTAAGATGAAGAATTCATGTAGCACAATTTGTCATGAATTATACTGACCAATAAAGGAAATAAAAGTTATAAAATCGTGTAGAGTCTCCAGAAATTGATGTTCCTCATATCATGTGAGGGAAGATCCAATTAGTTCTTATAAACTGAAGTCTTTGTTTTGAGGATATTTGTTGCTAATCTCTTCCAGGAAATTGCTGCAAGTTCTTTGTTAATGTTTATTTTCTGCCCATAATAAGGAAATTTAAGCATTAGTAAAAGGTAACACAATTTCTGGGGGGTCTATTCCTGTTGATTGACAAAGTTTCAATTTTCCTTTAAGAAAAAGTTTAGAAAACCTTTCTACATAGTTCTTTAAATTTTTACTATGTGTGGTAAAAATATCCATTCTAAGATACTATCTTCTTTCTGCATAAGAATTATTGTATGGGAATGCATAGAAGGTAAAATAACCAGAACACAATCCAGTTCTGGATCCAAATGATTCACATGTGTATTCTGTAATTTCTTCTCTATTAAAGCCAGTTCTCTCTTAGCCACAGCTGACATTTTCTTGGACCATTTAAGTCCTTATCACCTTATAAGGATTGAAATAAATTACTTAGTTCTTGAATTGTCAATTCTATTATGGGTAGTAGTCAATTAATATCTCACAGGAATTTTTGAAAATCATTATGAGTTAGTAATTGATCTCTCCTGATTTATACTTTCTGTGGTTGAAGCTTTGATAAGCCTATCTTATATCTGGGGTAATTAATAGAATCTCTTCTCTGTATTTTTTTCAGGAACAATTTTATTTACCTCTTCAAACATTTTTTTCTAAGATATCTGAGTCTGAATCAGCTAGTAAAATATCATCCATATAATGGTAAATTGTAGATGGAGGAAACTGTTTGTAAATTATTTCCAATGGCTGTTGTACAAAATATTGACACAAAGTGGGGGCAGTTTAACATCCCTTGTGGAAGAATTTTCCACTGAAATCTTTTAACAGGCGAGGAATTATTATAAGTAGGGACTGTGAAAGCATTTTTTTCTCTATCCTATCCTTGTTTAAAAAAACAGTCTTTTAAATCAATCACTATAATAGACTAACCCTTAAGTAATAAGGAAGGCAAGGGAATTCCAGGCTATAAAGAATCTATTGGTTGGGTCATCTTATTTATAACTCTTAGATCTGTTACCTTTCTTCATTTTCCAAAATTCTTTTTAATGACAAGTATAGGAGAATTCCAAGGACTGGTCAATTCTTTAATATGTTGAGTTAGCTGTTCCTGTACCAACTGTACTAATGCCTGTAATTTTTCTGATGTCAAAGGCCATTGTTCCATTCACACAGGTTTGTCGGTTAATTTTAAAGGTAGAGCTATTGGTACATTTGAAAAATCAACAGTTGTGCCCTGTTTATGTACAACCTGAATAGTCTTGATAATACCCTGTAATATTTCTCTCAAAAGCATTCTTCATTTTTTGGTTTGTTTATGAGACTGGAAGAATGTAAATCTGTGTTTTTCATTGTTGTAACAAATCATGTCCCCATAAATTCATTGCTATGTTAGTCATATATGGCTCAAATTTTCCTCTCTGTCCTTCTGGCCCTATACATTTGATTCCTCCTGCACTTTGCTTTACCTAAGACAAATTCTAATCCATACAACTTGAATATTTATCTCCTGAAGAGGCCAACCTGGGTTTTGGTAAAATTATTGCTACATCCATACCTGTGTCAACCAAACCTTCAGTTACAAAGGCATTTATTCATATTGTCAGCTTTGGTCTTTGACCATTTATAAAAGTTTGCCCAAATACTTGTTTTATGGTTTCTCTTGAAAATTTTGTTTTATCCACTAAAGTGGATCTGTCATCCAGTACAGTGTGACTTTTAACAAAGGGTATGAGCTCCTTTAATTGCTTTGTGGAGGAGTTTTCCCCATGCTTACAAGAAATGATTGAGCCAAATTTGACATTGGGGTCTGTGAGAAATCCTCTAAGGCATTTCTCAATGATATAGGGTTACCTTGACTGCCCCTTATTGATCTGCATTCTTTAGTTGAATGTCAGCCTTTGCTGTACCTTCTGCATATTGCAGAAGGCTGGGGCCTTCTGTTTAGATTATCTTTAAGGACTGTTCCATGAGATGGAACCTATGCCTGACCCTGCTAGAACATGAGGCTAGATAGGCCATGGACTTAGGAAAGACCCAATACTACTGTTCTGCGATAGTAAAATATCAATAAAATGCCTCATAATGATATTCTGCTATGCCCATAAGTCAATGTCTTGCTTAACCAACTCCAGAGAAGCTTCCTCCTACATGAGATGGTAACTAATACAGAGACCCACAACCAGACAGTGTTTGAGACCTTAGAATAGTCAGTCATTAATGGGATGTCTCCACCAAATCCTTCCCCCTAAGACTCAGGGAACTATGTGGAAGAGTACTTGGAAAGATTGTAAGAGCAAGTAGGGATGGAAGAAACCAAGAAAACAGTACCTTCTAGACACAACAGGACTGACACCCATATGAATTCAAAAAAACCATGGCAGCATACACAGAGACTTTATAGGTGTAAGTCATATAGGGTCCTAGTACTGAGAGGGGAGGTGAACATGAGTCCTCATCTCTAAGCCAGAAGCTATCTCTAACTACTTGCAAAGGAAAATTTAGTTTAATCCAATGGAGTCTCAATTTGATGTACAAGTCAAACTTAAGGGAGGCTCCACGCCCTGCAGTAGATGATCAACACAAAATGAGCTTAATAGCAATTTTGGAGATGTTTGGTCTCAATGCTTTGTTTTTTAACAAAACTTGTCCTTTGCTTATCTATTACAGTCCAATTTTGTGTTTCTATGGGTTTTGTGAGTGCATGTAGTCTCTGGGTATGTATCTGTTTCTTGTGCTTTTTCTTTTTTTGTCTGTTTGCTTTGTTTTTGTTTTGTTTTTTCAAGACAGGATTTACTGTATAACAGCTGTGGCTGTCCTGGAACTAGATCTGTAGACCAGGCTGGCCTCAAACTTACAGAGATCTGCCTGCTTCTGCATCCCAAGTTCTGGGATTAAAGCCATGCACCACCACCACCCAGTTGTTTGATTTATGTTATTCTGGTTTTGTTTGTTTGTTTGTTTTCTAGGAAGAAGAAGAATGAAGGTATTAAGATGACTGAGGGAGGGGAAGACATGATCAGAGTATAATATATATAAAAGTTTATTTTCAAGAAAAAAAGATAGGACAAAATGAAAGAAAGAGAAAAAAAGGAAGGAAGGAAGGAAGAAAGAAAGAAAGAAGGATAGAAAGAATGAAAGGAAGGAAGAAAGAAAGAGAGAAAGAGATGGTACCTTTTAGAGCATGGTGGCTCACAAAATACTACATGCTGTGCTATCCCATTTGGGCTCAACTTCTTCTTAAAACTGGTAAGTAGGTAGTTACCCCTCTGTGGGTGAAATGATATCCAGCAACTGTGTAGCACTCAGAGCAAGTCATAGTCTTCAATCTAAAGTTAGGCATTCTAATCATCCCACATGGTATAATGATAAAAAAAAATGGATGCCAAAATGACCTTTTAGAAGCAGAGCTAAAAAATATAATAGCTTCAATTTGCTGATACATTTGCTGGCACATTCCTCAGGATATAAACAGAACCAATACCAAGGCCCTGCTTTTGTTGATGTACACAGAACTGAAGCAGGATAACAAGTCCTCTCCTTCATCATCACTGTTTTCTTTTGCTGTTTTGCTGTTTGATTGTTGGAGAGGACATGAGGTCCTTATGCTCACAGATAAGCACTAGGGCAACCAGGAATGTTAAACACACAGAGTTGTCTCCTCATAAAGGAGATGTATACTTGCTTTCCACCTTGAAATCTAGGAATGGATGTAGTTAATAGCCTCATAATCTGTACTATCTACAGAGCCTGGCTACACCTGAATCCCCAAGACCATCATATTTATCCCAAACTCTTCCTTCCTAGACCTTGATCTTGAGCATTGTTTCTCAGTCAATAGAACCCATCCTTATGAGAGATATAACATGTCGCCTAGATATTATAATACCCCAAGTGACCTCTGTAGGACCAGGACACAGCTGACTTCCACAGACTTTTATGTTCATCTAAATCATTCTCCCTATCTAGAGAGAGTGCTATTTCTCCATCAACAGAACTTACTTTTATGTAAGAAGCCATATTTTTACTTTGCAAAAAGTTTCTATGTAAACATGTCTTAAGCATCACTGTACATGCACATTGAATTAATTATAATCAGGAAGCTTTTTTCCAAAATTGTGCTGTGTTTAAATGTGGATAAAATAAAGTGCCTGGTGCCAGACCGTAGAAGTTTGAAACAACACTGGCTACTGAGTCATGCTGAACCATATTTCCTTATTTCTTCATGTGGATCATTACTTTACTGGCCATGTATTTGCAGAGACCCCCAAAGTTTTTTCAATAACTAATGATATTTTCAATGTGTTGCACTTATTGGCTATGCCTAGAAATACAAAATAAATGTGTCCATTAATATTAATATGGGCAATTATTTTTAAAAAAGAAATCAAAATGTGAAGATATCATCACAAAAAATCTGCCAAGATGAAAGATCAAACCAGTTTCCTCTCTACAAAATCTGTCTGCTCTGTAGAAATGTGTTTCAATGAGAATTACCTAAATGATTCCCAGGACACAGAATTTGTAAACTAAACAATAAACATAACACATAAGGACTAACATGAGAATATCATCAAGGCAACTTCTACACACAATCATGAGTATATTCTCTCATTTCTCCCTTGTACATGTCTATGTTTTCTAATATTCTAGAACTCAACACATGATAAAAATCAACCTTGGTTCTTCAGAGGATGGGAAAGGTGTTAGGAGTACATGTCCTGTGGGAATCCCTGAGCTGGGTCCTTATGCTTAGCAGGGACATTCACCTTAGCACAGAGTGCCCCTTCTAGTCCTGACATTGTAGGGACCACATTCATATAGACTTCTGTATTCAGAATTACCTCTGAAAGCACTTCCTGTGGTTTCTTTCCTGCTGAGATCAAAGTAGCAATGCAGAGACAGTAGAACCCTTAAAAGGCTAAACTCTTGGGTGCCACCAGACTAGTTTCACCAAATCCTCACTGAAAAATACCCATAAATGTCTTTCACAAAGTTCAGATACTCCAAATTCAAATCGCAAATTCTTCTACTTGGTATCATTCAAATATGCCGTCACAGTTTCCACAGGAACATGGCACTTGATTCAGATTAAATAAAAATAGTGAATTGCTGTTCTGAGCTGCCATGTGGGTACTAGGAATTGAACCTGGGTCCTCTAGAAGAGCAGCCAGTGCTCTTAACCACTGAACCATCTTCACATTTTTAATTTAAATAAAAATATATATTGAGAAAAAACTAGTGAATTGCTTCTTCAATTATCTTACTGGCTCATCCAAATTTATGTGTAATGATCTAATTGGTGAAAATAATCACTATATTCTTTGTTTGTTGTGGCAGCCCTTTGAGGCTGGGTGGGTACTTGCCCTGTGTCTAGCACAGAAATAAGAATACGACATTGTCTTGCTAATAAAAGCCTACGGTCTTCATGGAGGGAACAAACAAAATTGAGGAAGACTTTAACTAGGAAGTGGGGAGGGATAGTACTACAGAGTGAGAGGCAGGGAGGAGACATAAATAGTACTAAGGATATTGGAAACTATGTATCTTATATATACTTTAAATGAAGTTATACCACTTGGGATGATAATGTCATCCCAAAAATGAATGACTATCTAATAATAACCACAATAACATGTACAAGAGACCTCCTTCCAGGGCAGTCCAAGCATCTCCCAAAACGTTGCAGGCTATTGCTTTTGCCCTGGGTTGCCTTTCAGAATTTGAGGGTAAGTCCTTGTTGTTGAAGATATCATACACATCAGACACAATATTTGGAGGGATCCAATTGTATCTCACCCAGAAGCGTCCTCCCTGAGGACTAACTTTCATAGTAGGAGAAGGTGATATACAGGCTGCCAAGGAGGAAAAGCAATCCGCATCTTTGCTGCTGTGGTACCTCCAGACCACAACAATGAGCAGCATGACATGATTTCTCTAAAAGTACAACAGCAGCTCTTCTGTCTTAACAGTAACCAACAGCTGCCTAATTGGACTTCAGATCCATTCAGTAGGGCATACTTCATGTCTGGTACTAAAAACCTAGACAATTGCCTGTGGCTGTACAGGTCCCAGATACTAGGGTAGAACTTGTCATTGCTGTTTCCCAAACCAATATAAATTCTAACTGCATTCTTCATACCTATCCATATACCCACAGTAGCTCTCACCCCTCATAAAAGCTTTTTGCAGCCTACAGAGACCAATTCAGAAAGCTCCAACTGACTATGAAGTGTTCAGTCCTAATGGTTACATTTATTACAAAACACCACACCTAAGTCTAGACGAATACCAAAGAAGAGAAAGTGGAAAAACTATGTCCCATAGGATCAAGATATCTGCTGCAATATATTGTGTCATTCATTTAACACAGGGAAGCTGTACTTACAAACCCTCAAGAATACAATGACTCATGACTCGAGAAGAAGGAAGCCACGATCATCAGCCGTCATTCTGGTCTCTCCCCTCCACCCTCCAGTACACAGACCAGTCCCCAGACCTCTTGTAGCCTGCCTTCCCCTCCTTGATTCTCTTGACCCATGGCTGCAGGACCCCTCCTGCCATCAAACCCCGCAGAGCGACCTGGAGGCAGAGGAAAGCAGCCACCATCATCGGCCACCATTCTGGTTTCTCCCCTCCACCTTCCAGAGGAGGGAAAGAGTAACAGAGAACGGAGGAGGAAAGGATATAGCCTTGAACCCACGCCCAACAGGAGAGGGAGAGACTCCCCCTATACCCACTGGAAGAAGAGATGGATGGTAAGAAGACAGTATAAGAACACATCCAACAACAGAAAAACTTATATGACACCACCAGAGTCTTGGGACTCTACACCAGCAAGACCTGACCACCCCAGCCCAGATGAAACAGAAGAGAATGACCTTAAAAACAAATTCATGAAAATGATAAAGGCCCTCAAAGAGGATATGAGAAAATCCCTTAAGGAAATGAAAGGAAAAAAACAAAAAAAATGTAAGAAATCAATAAATCTCTTAAAGAAAGCCAGGAATGCCAAGAAAAAAAGAATCAAACAGATGAAAGAAATAATTCAAACAGTTCAGGACCTGAATACTGAAATAAAGACAATAAAAAACACAAACTGAGGGAATGCTAGAAATAGAAAAGCTGACTTAACAATCAGGAACTACAGAGGCAACCATAACAAAGAGGATACAAGAGACAGCAGGCAGAATCTCAGGCACTGAAGATGAACTAGAGGAAATAGATTCATCAACCAAAGAAAGTATTAAATCCAACAAATCCTTAACACAAATAATCCAGAAAATATAGAACACCATGAAAAGACCAGACATAAGAATAATAGGTATAAAAGAAGGCGAAGACACACAGGCCCCTCCAAGACCCCAACCCAGCAAGCCCAGCTTCAGGTGAGATTGGGTCCCCGGCTGGGACCACCCGCCCATCACCCATCCCCCCCATCTTCGGGGCCGCTCCCGGCTTCTAGAAGAGCCGCCCACACAGGATAGAGATCAGCCCCTCCAAGACCCCAACCCAGCGAGCCCAGCTTCAGGTGAGATTGGGTCCCTGGCTGGGACCACCCGCCCATCACCCATCCCCCTCCATCTTCGGGGCCGCTCCCGGCTTCCAGAAGAGCCGCCCACACAGGAAAGAGATCAGCCCCTCCAAGACCCCAACCCAGCGAGCCCAGCTTCAGCTTTCAGAAGAACCGCCCACACAGGCCCCTCCAAGACCCCAACCCAGCAAGCCCAGCTTCAGGTGAGATTGGATCCCCGGCTGGGACCACCTGCCCATCACCCATCCCCCTCCATCTTCGGGGCCGCTCCCGGCTTCCAGAAGAGCCGCCCACACAGGAAAGAGATCAGCCCCTCCAAGACCCCAACCCAGCGAGCCCAGCTTCAGGTGAGATCGGGTCTCTGGCCGGGACCACCCGCCCATCACCCATCCCCCCCATCTTCGGGGCCGCTCCCGGCTTCTAGAAGAGCCGCCCACACAGGAAAGAGATCAGCCCCTCCAAGACCCCAACCCAGCGAGCCCAGCTTCAGGTGAGATTAGGTCCCTGGCTGGGACCACCCGCCCATCACCCATCCCCCTCCATCTTCGGGGCCACTCCCGGCTTCCAGAAGAGCCGCCCACACAGGAAAGAGATCAGCCCCTCCAAGACCCCAACCCAGCGAGCCCAGCTTCAGGTGAGATTGGGTCTCTGGCTGGGACCACCCGCCCATCACCCATCCCCCTCCATCTTCGGGGCCGCTCCCAGCTTTCAGAAGAACCGCCCACACAGGCCCCTCCAAGACCCCAACCCAGCAAGCCCAGCTTCAGGTGAGATTGGATCCCCGGCTGGGACCACCTGCCCATCACCCATCCCCCTCCATCTTCGGGGCCGCTCCCGGCTTCCAGAAGAGCCGCCCACACAGGAAAGAGATCAGCCCCTCCAAGACTCCAACCCAGCGAGCCCAGCTTCAGGAAAGAGATCAGCCCCTCCAAGACCCCAACCCCAGCGAGGCCAGCCTCAGCTTCAGCTGCAGTAAGGAAGGAGACCAGTGGAAACAGAAAGCCCCCACCAGCACCCACTGGAAGAAGAGATGGGAAGAAGACAGAATAAGAGATCACTCAGCAATAGAAACACCAACACGACCCCACCAGAATCCAGGGATCCAACACCAGCAAGATCTGAAAAGCACTACATAGATGAAGAAGAGGAGACAGACCTTAAAAGTTATTTCATGAAGATGATGGAGAGCCTCAAAGAAGAAACGAGGAAATCCCTTAAAGAAATAGAAGAAAAAACAAACAAAAAAATCCATGAAATGGGGGAAAAATTCAAGAAATAAACAAATCTCTCAAAGAATCTAAAGAGCACCAAGAAAAAACAACCAAGAAAATTAAGGAAACAGCTCAAACAGTTGAAGGATTGAAAGCTGAAATAGAAACGATAAAGAAAACACAGAATGAAGGGATGCTGGAAATAGAAAAGCTCGGTAAACGGTCTGGAATTACAGATGCAAGCATCACCAATAGAATACAAGAGATAGAAGAGAGAATCTCAGGTGTTGAAGACTCATTAGAGGACATAGCATCGTCAACCAAAGAAAATCTCAAAACCAACAAATCCTTAACACAAAATATTCAGGAAATATGGGACACCGTGAAGAAGCCAAACCTGAGAATAATAGGTATAGAAGAAGGTGAAGAACTTCAACTTGAAGGTACAGAAAACATATTCAACAAAATCATAGAAGAAAACTTCCCTAACCTAAAGAAAGATATGCCTATGAAAGTACAAGAATCTTACAGAACACCAAATAGGCTTGACCAGAAAAAGAAGTCACCTCGCCATATAATAATCAAAACATCAAACCTACAGAGTAAAGAGAAAATATTAAGAGCAGCTAAAGAAAAAGGCCAAGTAACATATAAAGGCAGACCTATCCGAATTACACCTGACTTCTCAATGGAAACGATGAAAGCCAGAAGATCCTGGTCAGATGTCCTACAAACGCTAAGGGAACAAGGATGCCAGCCCAGACTACTATATCCAGCAAAGCTCTCAATTACCATAGATGGAGAAAACAAAATATTCCATGACAAAGCCAGATTTAAACAATACGTATCCATGAATCCAGCTCTACAGAAAATGCTAGAAGGAAAACCTAGAGCCAAGGAAGATAACTACATTCACAAAGACACAGGCAATATAGAATCATACTTTACAAAACACTAAAAGAAAAAGGGAGGAGAAACTACACAAAATAACTTCACTAACAATAAATCAAGCGCAAACAAGGATCACCAATCAATGGTCATTAATATCCCTCAATGTCAATGGCCTCAACTTACCTATAAAAAGACACAGACTAGCAGAATGGATACGAAGACAGAACCCTTCCTTCTGCTGCATACAAGAAACACATCTCAACACCAAAGACAGACGTTATCTCAGAGTAAAGGGCTGGGAAAAGATCTTCCAATCAAACGGCCCCAAGAAACAAGCGGGCGTAGCAATCCTAATATCTAACAAATTAGGCTTCAAATTAAAATCAATCAAAAGAGATGAAGAAGGGCACTTCATATTCATCAAAGGAAAAATACATCAAGACGAAGTCTCAATTTTAAATATCTACGCCCCAAATACAAAGGCACCTACATTCGTGAAAGAAACATTACTAAAGCTCAAAATGCACATAAAAGCTCACACACTAATAGTAGGAGACTTCAACACTCCGCTCTCACCGCTAGATAGGACCTCCAGACAGAAACTTAACAAAGAAACAAAAGAATTAATAGAAGTTATGACCCAACTGGGTTTAACAGACATCTATAGAACATTCCACCCAAATACAAAGGGATATACCTTCTTCTCGGCACCACATGGAACCTTCTCTAAAATTGACCACATAATAGGAAACATAGCAAATCTCCACAGATACAAAAAAATTGGAATAACCCCCTGCATCTTATCAGACCACCATGCATTAACATTAGAATTCAACAATAACACAAATCGCAGAAACCCTACAAACTCATGGAGATTGAACAATGCACAATTGCACCATCCCTGGGTAAAGGAACAAATAAAAAAAGAAATTAAAGACTTCCTCGATTTCAATGAGAATGAAGACACAACATACACAAACTTATGGGACACTTTGAAAGCAGTGCTGAGAGGAAAGTTTATAGCACTAAGTGCCCACATGAAAAAACTGGAGAACAGTCATACTAGAGAATTAATAGCACAGCTGAATGTTCTAGAACAAAAAGAAGCAAACTCCCCAGGAGGAGCAGACGCCAGGAAATAATCAAATTGAGGGCTGAAATCAATCAAGTAGAAACCAGGAAAACATTGAGAAGAATCAATGAAACAAAGAGTTGGTTCTTTGAGAAAATCAACAAAATAGACAAACCTCTGTCCAAACTAACCAAAAGACAGAGAGAGAACATGCTAATTAACAAAATCAGGGATGAGAAAGGGGACATAACAACGGACTCTGAGGAAATCAAGAGAATCATCAGGGCATACTTTGAAAATCTGTACTCCACAAAATTTGAAAATTTAAAGGAAATGGACAATTTCTTGGATAGATATCACTTGCCAAAACTAAATCAAGAACAGATAAATAATCTAAACAGACCTATAACCCCTAATGAAATAGAAGCAGTCATCAAAAGTCTCCCAAACAAAAAAAGCCCAGGCCCAGATGGCTTCAGTGCAGAATTCTACCAGAAATTCAAAGAAGAGCTCATTCCAATACTCGTCAAAGTATTCCACACTATAGAAGCAGGAGGCTCACTGCCAAACTCTTTCTACGAGGCTACAATTACCTTGATACCCAAGCCACACAAAGACACAACTAAGAAAGAGAACTATAGACCAATTTCCCTCATGAACATTGATGCAAAAATACTCAATAAAATACTTGCAAACCGGATTCAAGAACACATCAGAAAAATCATCCACCATGATCAAGTAGGCTTCATTCCAGGAATGCAGGGATGGTTCAACATTAGAAAATCTATCAATGTAATCCACCATATTAACAATCTGCGAAAGAAAAACCACATGATCATCTCGCTAGATGCTGAAAAAGCCTTTGACAAAATCCAGCACCCCTTCATGATAAAGGTCCTAGAGAGATCAGGGATAACAGGAACGTACCTGAATATAATAAAAGCAATATACAGTAAACCAACAGCTAACATCAAACTAAATGGAGAGAAACTCAAAGCAATTCCTCTAAAATCAGGAACAAGACAAGGCTGTCCACTCTCTCCATATCTCTTCAATATTGTACTTGAAGTTCTAGCTACAGCAATAAGACAACAAAAGGAGATAAAGGGGATACAAATAGGAAAAGAAGAAGTCAAACTTTCATTATTTGCAGATGATATGATAGTTTACATAAGTGACCCAAAAAACTCCGCAAGGTCACTCCTAGAGCTGATAAACACCTTCAGCAATGTGGCAGGATACAAGGTAAACTCAAAAAAATCAGTGGCCCTATTATATACAGATGATGAAGTGACTGAGAAAGAAATCAGAGAAACATCACCTTTTACAATAGCCAAAAACAGCATCAAATATCTGGGGATAATGTTAACCAAGGAAGTGAAAGACCTGTATATCAAGAACTTTGTGTCTTTGAAGAAAGAAATCAAAGAAGATACCAGAAAATGGAAAGATCTCCCATGCTCTTGGATTGGTAGGATCAACATAATAAAAATGGCAATCTTGCCAAAAGCAGTCTATAGATTCAATGCAATCCCTATCAAAATTCCATCACAATTCTTCAAGGACCTGGAAAGAACATTAATCAACTTTATATGGAAAAACAAACGGCCCAGGATAGCCAAAACATCCCTATACAATAAAGGAACTTCAGGAGGCATCACCATACCTGACTTCAAGCTCTATTATAGAGCTATAGTCCTGAAAACAGCTTGGTATTGGCACAAAAATAGGCAGGTAGACCAATGGAACCGAATCGAAAGCCCTAATTTTAACCCACACACCTATGAACACCTGATTTTTGACAAAGAAGCTAAAACTGTACAGTGGAAAAAAGAAAGCATCTTCAACAAATGGTGCTGGCATAACTGGGTAGTGGTATGCAGAAGACTGCAGATAGATCCATGTTTATCGCCTTGTACAAAACTTAAGTCCAAATGGATCAAAGATCTCAACATACATCCAGCCACACTGAAACTTTTAGAAGAGAAAGTGGGAGATACTCTTCAACGAGTTGGTACAGGAGACCACTTCCTAAACATAACACCAGTGGCACAGGCACTGAGATCAACAATTAACAAATGGGACCTTCTGAAACTAAAAAGCTTCTGTAAGGCAAAGGACACAATCAAAAAGACAAAAAGGCAGGCCACAGAATGGGAAAAGATATTCACTAACCCTACATCTGACAGAGGGCTAATCTCCAAAATTTACAAAGAACTCAAGAAACAAGTCTCCAAAACACCAAAGGATCCACTTGAAAGGTGGGGTACAGAGCTAAATAGAGAATTCTCAGTAGAGGAGGCTAAAATGGCCAAGAGACACTTAAGAAAGTGCTCAACATCCTTAGCCATCAGGGAAATGCAAATCAAAACAACTCTGAGATACCATCTTACTCCTGTCAGAATGGCTAGAATCAAAAACACCGAAGACAATTTATGCTGGAGGGGATGTGGAGAGAGAGGAACACTCCTCCACTGCTGGTGGGAATGCCAACTCATACAGCCTCTTTGGAAATCAGTATGGAGATTCCTCAGGAAAATGGGAATTAATCTACCACTAGACCCAGCAATTCCACTCTTAGGCATTTATCCAAATGAGGCAGGTTCATACAACAAGGGCATCTGCTCCACTATGTTCATAGCAGCATTGTTTGTAATAGCCAGAACCTGGAAGCAACCTAGATGCCCCTCAACTGAAGAGTGGATAGAGAAAATGTGGTACATTTACACAATGGAGTATTACTCAGCAGAAAAAAACAATGGAATCTTGAAATTCGCAGGGAAATGGATAGCACTGGAAGAAACCATCCTGAGTGAGGTAACCCAGTCGCAAAAAGACAAACATGGTATGTACTCACTCATATATGGATTTTAGATATGGATCAGGATAGTGCCAGTCTGCACTTCCACAGATAGAGAGTCTGGGAAACAGGAAAGAACCTAAAAGATATGCATATATACATAGTACCCAAGAGAAGAGGATGGAGACAAGATCCTCTGAATGGATGGGGAACAGGGCGAGGGGGGTAGTGGGACCTGGGAAGAATAGAGGGGGTAAAGAGGAAGGGAGTTGGTCATGGGGGAACAGGAAGTTGAGGGGGTGGGGGTAGAATAGGGGGAAGAGGGAATCATAGGATCGAAGACAGATCAGGCACCAGAGTGACCTCGAGTGATCTAAAGGTATAACATCAATTGGCAAGCTAAGCAATAGTGGAAGGACCACCTCGAATGCCCATTCCTGATAATGAACTTGATGTCTATAACTATCCGGGAGCCTTCATCCTGTGACTGATGGAAGCAGAGGCAAACACACATCTAAGCACTGAACTGAACCCAAGGAACCCAGTGACAGAGAGAGAGGAATGATGAGCAAATTGGCAAAGAATGGGCTGGCAAAACCAGCAGAGACAGCTGATCTGAACAGGGGAGTGCTCTTGGACCCCAGACCGACAGTGGGGAGGCCAGAATGGGACTGATCTGGACCCCCCAAATGTGAGTGTCAGTGAGAAGGCCTGGACAACCTATGGGGCTCTGAGCTGTGGATCAGTGTCTATTCCTGGTATACAATCTGTCTTCATGTGCCTATAGCACAAAGAGAGATGCTCTCTCAGCCTGGACTCTTAGGGGAGTGCCTTGACCCTACCAAGAGTAAAATGATAGACTCTAAAAAAACAAAAAACAAAAAAAAAAGAAGGCGAAGAAGCCCCGCTCAATGGTGCAGAAAATATATTCAACAAACTCATAGAAGAAAACTTTCCCAACCTGAAGAATGACATGCCTATGAAAGTACAAGAAGCTTACCGAACACCAAATAGACTGAACAAAAACAAAGTACCCTCATCACATAATAATTAAAACACCAAGCATACAGAATAAAAAAAGAATATTAAGAGCAGCAAAGAAAAAAGTCCACCATATAAAGGCAAACTTACCAGAATTACACCTGACTTCTCCAAGGAAACTCTGAAAGCCAGAAGGTCTTGGATAGATGTTCTAAAAACACTAAGAGATCACAGATGCCAGCCCAGACTACTATTCCCAGCAAAACTCTCAATCACTATAGATGGAGAAAATAAGATATTCCATGACAGAACTGATTTACACAATACATATCCACAAATCCAGCCCTACAGAAAGTTCTAAAAGGAAAACTCCAACCCAAGGAAGTTAACTACACTCACGATAATATGGAGAATAGATGATCTTACTTTATCAGAAGCCAGAAATAGGGGGGAAACTCACACACAATACCACCATCAAAAACTAATTCAAAGCAAACAAGAATCAACAATCAGTGGTTATTAATATCCCTCAATATCAATGGTCTTAATTCTCCTATAAAAAGACACAGGCTAACAGAATGAATACGAACAAACAGTACATCCTTCTGCTGCATACAAGAAACACACCTCAACTTCAAAGACAGACATTACCTCACAGTTAAGGGTTGGGAAAAGATTGTCCAATCAAATGGACGTAAGAAGCAAGTGGGTATAGCTATCCTAATATCTAACAAAATAGACTTCAAACAAAAATTAATCAAAAGAGATGAAGAAGGTCATTTCATATTCATCATAGGGAAAATCCATCAGGATAAAGTCTCGATTCTGAACATCTGTGCCCCAAATACAAAGGCACCCACATCAGTAAAGGAAACATTACAAAAACTCAAATCACACATTAAACCCCACACACTTATAGTGCAAGACTTAAACACCCTACTCTCACCACTGGACAGGTCCACTAGACAGAAACTTAACAAAGAAACTAACAAAAGTTATAACCCAATTGGGTTTAACAGACATCGATAGAACATTCCATCCAAACACAAAAATATATACCTTCTTCTTAGCACCACATGAAACCTTCTCTAAAATTGACCACATACTTAGCAATAAATAAAACCTCAACAGATACAACAAAAATTGGAATAACTCCCTGTATCTTATCAGATGACTATGGCTTAAAATTAGAATTCAACATCAACACAAATTGCAGAAACACCACAAACTCATGGAAATTGAACAATGCTCAATTGCATCACAACTGGGTAAAAGAAGAAATAAAGAAATCAAAGACTTCCTAGAATTCAATGAAAATGAAGGCACTGCATACCCAAACCTATGGGACAGTCTGAAAAGCAGTTCTAAGAGGAAAGTTCATAGCACTAAGTGCCCACATGAAGAAACTGGAAAATAGCCACACTAGAGAATTCACAAAACACCTGAAAGCTCTAGAACAAAAAGAAGCAAACTCACCCAGGAGGAGTAGGCACCAGGAAATTATCACATTGAGAGCTGAAATCAATAAAGTAGAAACAAAGAAAACAATGCAAAGAATCAATGAAACAAAGAGATAATCGTTTGAGAAAATCAAAAGATAGACAAACCTTTATCCAACCTAACCAAAAGGCAGAGAGTGAACATGCAAATTAACAAAATCAGAAATGAGAAGGGGGACATAACAACAGACACTGGGGAAATCCAGAGAATCATCAGGTCATACTTTGAAAATCAGTACTCCACAAAATTCAAAATTTAAAAGAAATGGAAAATTTTCTGGATAGATATCACTTACCAAAATTAAATCAAGAACAGATAAACAATTTAAATAGATCTATAACCCCTAAAGAAATAGAAGCAGCCATCAAAAGTCTTCAAAGCAAAACAAGCACAGAGCCAGATGGCTTCAGTGCAGAATTCTACCAGAAATTCAAGACAGAGCTAATACCATTACTCTTCAAATTGTTCCGCACAATAGAAGCAGAGGGATCACTGCCAAACTCTTTTTATGAGGCTACAATTACCTTAGTACCCAAACCACACAAAGACACAACCAAGATAGGGAACTACAGACCAATCTCCCTCATAACCATTGATGCAAAAATACTCCATACTGGCAGATTGAATCCAAGAATGCATTAGAAAAATCAAACACCATGATGAAATATTTTATCCCAGTGATGCAGAGATGGTTCAACATATGAAAATCCATCAATGTAATCTACCATATAAACAATCTGAAAAAGAAAAACCACATGATCATCTCACTAGATGCTGGAAAAGCCTTTCACAAAATCCAACACCCCTTCATGATAAAGGTCTTGGAGAAATCAAAGATAACAAGGACATACCTAAACATAACTAAAGCAATATACAGCAAACCGACAGCCAACATCAAACTAAATGGAGAGAAATTCCACGTGATTCCTCTGAAATCAGGGACAAGACAAGGGTGTTCACTCTCTCCATATCTCTTCAATATTGTACTAGAGATTCTTGTTAGAGCAATAAGAAAACAAAAGGAAATCAAGGAGATACAAATGTAAAAGGAAGAAGTCAAACTTTCACTATTTGCAGTTTATATGATAGTCTAAGTAAGTAATTACCCAAAGAATTCTACCAGAAAATTCCTACAGCTGATAAACACCTTCAGCAAGGTGGCAGGATACAAAATTAACTAAAAAATCAGTAGCATTGCTATATACAGAAAATAAAAGGGCCAAGAAGGAAATCAGAAAAATATCACACTTTACAATAGCCACAAACAACATAAAATATCTTGAGTTAACTCTAACCAAACAGGTGAAAGACCTGTACAACAAGAACTTTGAGTCTTTAAAGAAAGAAATTGAAGAGGATACAAGAAATGGAAAGATCTCCAATGCTCTTGGATAGGTAGGATCAACATAGTAAAAATGGCAATCTTACCAAAAGTAACCTACAGATTGAATATAATCCCTATCAAAATCCCAGAACAATTCTTCACAGACCTTGAAAGGACAATCCTCAACTTTATCTGGAAAAGCAAAAGACCCAGGATAGTCAAAACAACCCTGTACAATAAAAGAACTTCAGGAGGCATCACCATCCCTGACTTCAAGTTCTACTATAGAGCTATAGTCCTGAAAACAGTTTGGTATTGGCACAAAAATAGACAAGTAGACCAATGGAATCAAATTGAACACCCTGATATCAACCCACACACCACTGAACACCTGATCTTTGACAAAGAAACTAAAGCTATACAATGGAAAAAAGAAAGCATCTTCAACAAATGGTGCTGGCATAACTGGATGCTGGCATGTAAAAGACTGCAGATAGATCAATATGTATCACTATGCACAAAACTTAAATGCAAATGGATCAAAGACCTCAACATCAATCCAGCTACCCTGAACCTCTTTGAAGAGAAAGTGGGAGGTACCCTTGAACAAATTGGTACAGGAGACCACTAGTAGCACAGACACTAAGATAGACAATTAATAAAGTGGACCTCCTGAAACTGAGAAGCTTCTGCAAGGGAAAGGACACAGTCAACAAGACAAAAAGGCAGCCCACAGAATGGGAAAAGATATTCACTAACCCCACACCTGAAAGAGGGCTGATCTCCAAAATTTACAAAGAACTCAATAAGCAAGTCTCCAAAACAGCAAAGGATCCAATTAAAAAGTGGGCTACAGAACTAAATAGAGAATTCTCAATACAGGAGTCTAAAATGGCTGAGAGACACTTCAGAAAGTGCTCAGCATTCTTAGCCATCAGAGAAATGAAAATCAAAGCAACCCTGAAATACAATCTTACTCCCATCAGCATGGCTAAAATCAAAAACACTATTGACAGTTTATGCTGGAGAGGATGTGGAGAAAGGGGAACACTCCTCCACTGATGGTAGGAGTGCCAACTTGTATAGCTACTTTGGAGATCAGTATGGAGATTCCTCAGGAAAGTGGTAATCAATCTACCACAAGATCCAGCAATTCCACTCTTAAGCATATACCCAAAAGATGTACATTCATACAACAAGGACATCTGCTCAACTTCGTTCATAGCAGCATATCCAGAACCTGGAAGCAACCTAGATTCCCCTCAACTGAAGGATGGATAGAGAAAATGTGGTACATTTACACAATGGAGTACTACTTAACGGGGGGCGCGGTGGAATCTTGAAATTTGCAGGCAATTTGACAGCACTAGAAAAAACCATCCTGAGTAAGGTAACCCAGTCACAAAAAGACAAACATGGTATGCACTCACTCATATATGGATTTTAGACATGGATCAGGGAATTGCCAGCCTACAATCCCATAGCCAGAGAGTCTGGGAAACAGGGAGGAGACTAAGAGACATATGCATGGTAACCTGGAGAAGAGGAATGGGAGGAGATCTCCTGAGGAAATGGGGAACATGGGCAGAGGGGAGGGGAGAGGGAGATGGGAAAAAGAGAGGGGAGAAGTGGAGGGGAGAGGGAGACAAGGGGGAGCAGGAAGGTTGAGTCGGGAGGAAGAATAGAGAAAAGCAGAATGAGAGATACCATAATAGAGGGAGCCAATATAGGTTTGAGGAGAGATCTGGCACTAGTGAGATTTTCAGAGATCTACAAGAATGACACCAACTGGCGATAAGGCTACATTAAGTGCCCTCCCCTGATAACGAGATTAATGATTATCTTATATGCCATCCTAGAACCCTCATCCAGTGGCTAACTGAAGCAGAGACAGACACCTACAGCTAAACACTGAACTGAACTCCTGGAACCCAGTTGCAATGAAAAGTGATAAACATAGGAATCAAGACCCGGATGATGAAACCCACAGATGCAGCTGACCTAAACAAGGGGGAACTCATGGACCCCAGACTGATGACTGAGAGGTCAGCATGGGACTGATCCAGAAACCCTCCCAAACCTGGGTGTCAGAGAAGAAACCTCAGCAATCTATGGGACCTCAGATAGTAGATCAGTATTTATCCCTGGCATACAACTGGACTTTGGGAGCCCATTCCACATGGAGGGATGCTCTCTCAGCCTGGACACATGGGGGAAGGCCTTGGTCCTGCCAGGGATGATACGAAAGACTTTGAAAATCCCCCATTGAAGGCCTTACCCTCCCTGGGAAGTGGAGGGGGAATGGAGTGGGGGATTGAGGGGATTGGGATGGCAGGGGAAGAAGGGAGGGAGTGGGAGCTGCGAGTAACATGCGTAAAAAGTTAAATAAAAAACTCACTATAATAAAAAAGGATATGATGACTCAAACAAGACCTGATAATGACAATACCAATTGGCATACTAACATGGACAGTGGAAATCTGAGGAGCTATAGGCAATTAGTAACTGTTGAGAGTGAGTATCAGCCTTCCCTAGGAGGAGCCCCATAATTGGTTACCCAGTACCAACAGGTCGGTTCTAAACACATATAAATATCAGAAACATTAATGCTCAACAAGTTGTATCTACATATTTATTCAAATATATGTAACAATTATAATAATAAAGAAAGAGGCCATGAAGTTGAAATGGAGTGGAAGGACATAGAAGGGGATGAAAGGAGGAGGGTAAATGATAAAAAAAATACTATATACATCTGTGAACTTAAAAATGAGTTTTCAAAAACCACAAAAATTTGCTAATTAACTGAATTAATACTGAAAGGAAAATTAAAACCAACCATTTAAAGGGACACAGGTAAACTGGGAAATGTCAAAAGTACAACAGAGTTAGCCCATGACCTTGAGACAGCCCAGGTCAGGTGTGAGGATTTGAATAGGGCATCAGAGGTCTCTGCATTCATTCCAAGAAGCCCCTGAGGGACAACAGCTGTTCCCTCGCATGGTACCCTTTCTGGCCACATTCTCCAAAGCAACAAGCCCCCAAGCATACAGCAGCCCTGCTACATCACTCCACAGTAGAAACAGTAAGGACCTGGGTCCTAGGAAACCTCTGCTGCCAGCACCTTCTGCCGCTGAAACCCTCCTGGGTGAGAGCCAGCTTTGGCAGGGGAGTTGCTGCTAGCTTTGGTGGTTCCTATTGGGCAGGATGTAAGGCAAAGGCAGGCCTTAGCTCATCGCACAATGCCACAGCATGCCCACAGCAAGACAAGAGTCTCCCTGAAAAACTGCTTTCAGAGCTATACAAAGACATGGAAGGAAGTCAATTTTTCATATATTTCATTAACAAGAAAGACCAATTGTCCTCAAATGACCAGGCCTCTGTACATTCTTATCTCACCTACCCACATGCCAGCTAAAATCAGGGCTGAGTAGCCTTTGGGAGTTAGAAGAGAACAGATGCACAAAGCAGGGTCTTCCCAGAGCTGCTGGGTCATGTGACTGCAGCAGAGAGGGTTAAGAACACCCACATTTGACGTGGGGAACTCACTTAACTGTTGAGGATTATAGCCTCATGGATACAACATCTTCCTACAGGGGAGCAAATGCAGGTCCCAGGGCTTATCTTTGTAGAATTCAAAGAGTTGTCCCTTGTGGGTCAGCAAATTGTGTCCTGGGGAAAGGAACAGGGACGAATACAAAACCTGTGATCCCCAGTGCATCAGAGTTGAAGGCAGTGGAGCCACCACAGGCTCAGCAGCAGAACAGAAGTCTCCTAAGTGCAACTTTGACATCCTTGTTCCTCAGAGTGTAGATGAGGGGGTTCAAGGTGGGTGCCACAGAGGTATAAATGACAGACACCACCTTGTCCTTGTTCAGTGAGTAGCTGGATGCAGGGCGGATGTAGGTGTAGATGACAGTGGAGTAGTACATGGTGACCACGATGACGTGTGCAGAGCAGGTGGAAAAGGCTCGTCGCTTGCCCTCAGCAGAGCGGATCCTCAGGATGCTGGCCACAATAAAGCCATAGGAGAGGATGATCACGGAGAAGTTCCCCACAGCGAGGAACACATCCGCAGCAAAGGCCATGGCTTCGTTCAGTTGTGTTGGAGCACAGGAGAGCTTCAACAGTGGGGGAATCTCACAGAAGAAGTGCTCTATCACGTTGGAGCTGCAGAACGGTAGACGCAGCACCAAGCTTGTGTTCACACTGGTGTTAGTCAGGCTGATGGACCAGACAAGGCCAGCCAGGAATGCACACACCCTGGGGCCCATCCAGGCACCATAGTGCAGGGGGCAGCAGATGGCCACAAAGCGGTCATAGGCCATAGCTGAGAAGAGCAGAAGCTCTGCCCCCATTGACCATGTGAAGAAGTAGAGCTGGGCCATGCAGCCCCAATAAGAGATCATCCTCCCCCCGACCATGGTGTCTAATAGCTTGGGCAGGATGGTGGAGGTGCAGAGAATGTCCACCATGGCCAAGTTGAACAGGAAGAAGTACATGGGGGTATGCAGGGCTGGGCTGGCACTGACTGTCACCATGATGAGCAGGTTTCCTGAGATTGCAGCCATGTAGAGACAGAGGAAGCCGAGGAAAAGTGGTACCTGAAGATGAGGCATTTCTGAGAATCCCAGGATGAGGAACTCAGTGAGCAGTGTCCCATTCATCGTAAAGCTGGGGTGGTCTCAGGATCCAGGAGCAGTGGGTTTTCTATGGCAGCTCTGACGGTATCTGAAGAAGAAATACATGCTCCAGTCCCAGGTAGTGCTAACCACCCCAGGTATGTTTAGGCCCTCCTAGAGCTTAAATCTTTTATGTTATTCTAGGTGTGGGACTTCTAGGAGACTGATGTGGTCACTCATAAACCTTGGGAACCCAAGGTATTTCTCACTGAGAGGGTTCTTTCCCCAGATTTCAGGGAGCATGGAGAATGGCCAGGAACACTCCAGGGGTGGAAGACTGTGTGTCCTGGAAACAGGGATAGCTGTGGTTCCCTTCTATTCAAGGACTCAGACAGTGGGTAGGAATGGGAAGGAATGAGGAAGATGGCAAGTGTTCCTCCCCTGGCCATGGAAAACAGTATCAACCACAGTCTTCAAAAGTGACTGTGTATTTACATACCTGAATGGCAGTCATTCATCTGTGTGTCACTTGAGTGGGGGTCAAGGCTTTAAAGTGAGGCACTCAAGTAGGGCACCATGAAGGATTGAACCGTGTCTCACTCCTACACCCATGCAGCCTCTGAGTTAAAACTCAGCTGAATTTAGAAAAGCTTTAAGATGTGTGCCTTAATCCATAAGTGCCAATTTCTAAAGATGAGATAAGAGCAGACTATGTGACTTCTTATACAAACTGTTGCAGTACTGGAGCTTAACATTTACATTTGCAAATGATCAACTAGGTTACATTCATTTTTAAAAGGTGTTATTTTCATGCACTTTCATATAATCAGGATTGTAACAAAAAATTATTGATTTGGGTTTAGACCTCAACTCTGTGGAATCTTGGATAATTTCTGAGAGGTGAATGAGTATTACAAGACTATATGCTTGTGGTAATGACCAGAAGGTGATGACCATATCATCTGTGGAGTGTGTTCCCTAGCACAGAAGATGCTATGTAATTCAACATGAGACCTGCGAAGGGAGTACAAGGAAAGAAAAAAGAAAGAGAGCAGAGAGAAAAAATAGGAAGACAGTGACAGAAGCACAGTGATAAAATGACAGTGAGACAAAGATAATGAGAGACAGAGGTAGAAACACACACGGAGCAGATAAAGAGGCAGACATAAAAGCAAGCAAAGACACAGATGGACATGGGGGAAAAGTACTAACAAGAAAAAAGAGACAGAGAAGGGAGAAATAGCCAGGCTGTGAAAGGAAATTATGCTGTGATTTGTCCAAGTTGTTCATTTCTTTTTTTCAGATGCATACAGAATATTCTAAAAATGAGAGCTTACATGAGATCTCATAAACCTGGATCACACAGTAAAATTCAACAACCCACCCCATTACATAAACATTATAGTTAATATTTAAATGCATGCAAATGAATAATTAATATAAATCTCACATGGTAAGCCTGTATCAGGAAGATTCCCACATGTCCTCTCCAGAAACTTGCTTCTTAGCAGACAGACAGGCAGACACACAGGCACATGCATTCACAAAAGGGGGAGTTAATTGTCAACTTTCATTATAAAATAGAATCAGATTAAATTTGAAACATTTAAAGCCCTTATGGTGACATCTTTAAGTAAAGAGGGAACACTAGGGTGTGTGTGTGAGGATCAGAGTCTCTGCATCCTCTATAATGGAATAGACAATGGCTCACAGGGAGAAATCAGGTCCTGAGGGACCAATTAGGAAGAACCATACTGGCTTCTGGAGCAGGACTGGCTGGGGAGATGACCAAGCCTCTTCTCAGGCAACACAGCACACACTTGGTAGGACCCATGACCAAAGGTTTGGCTCTGTGCCCTGCTACCCAGGAACTTGCTGTCTGCCAGCATCACCAGTAGCAGCAGAGGATAAAGGGAGCACTCGGGCAGATGAGATGTCTGTGCCTGAGCCAGTTATCTCCCCAAATCACAATTTCTTCTGGTCTCAAAGGGTCCCTCATTCCAGATAGAAGCAATTGAGAGGCCAAGGTCAGAGCAGGTTCCCAGCCCTGTTGGCTGTCCTCTGCACAGTTTGTGACTGGCCACCACACAGTTTTATCTGCTGTAAGTGGATCATGTCCTCAGGCTGGTGTAGCTGTCAGAATTCTGCTCTTTGTGTCCACTTTCCTCAGGCAGTGAACAAGAACAAATGTCACCTCAGCATGATAACATCTCATCCCAGACCTGAAGTCATCCTGCCCTGAGCAAATGGTGCTGTGCTAGTGGTCACGTGACTTTTGTGTCTCTTCAGTGTCTCAAACCATTTTATGCTGCAACATGGCTAACTGTTTTTTCTATGATCATAGCAAACTACTGGCCTTGAGTGGACATCTGAGCTCTGCCCAGGGCTCCTCTCCAGGTTGGGACTGGATCTTGACAAACTTAATTATGCCTCACTAACTGAGTTCATGCCTTAACTCACTTCTTGGATTCACAGGCACAATCACATCTCACTAAGCTGCTTATAGTAATAAGGACTGGTATATTAGTCCATCATTGCCCTCCAGCCTTTCCCTGCTTTTGCCTACTCCACATTATCAACCATTACTGACATGAATATGTTGAATTCTAAGCCTCTGTAAACAGGATTCCAACCAGTGTCCAGGCACCTATGTGGTCAATTAAAGTTTGCTGGTCAAGGCCCTGAACTAGGTTCTAAACAACCTCAGGAACATTGTTGTACTTGCCTCAACAGGATCCTCCCCACCCTACAAACCAACATGAGGCATGGCCAGCACAGTGTGGGAGAGGCTGCATTGGTGCTGCTAATCATTCCTTCCTAATGGCTTCTATATCTGTGACCAAGACAAGGACTTCAATTCCCAAGATCATGTCAATGTATGTTGAGACAAACAGGGATTATCATGTTTTATCTGCTTCACTAAAGCCCATCATCTGGTAACAAGACTCTAATGCATAAGGCCATGGGGAATCTTCATATTCAAGCCATAGCCTTCCCCTTTTATTGAACAATCTCTGTTGATTGTACTTAGAAGAAAACATTTGATATCAGGGATGATCGAACAGTTTTATTCTTTTACTATTCAGGATTGTTTTAGCTATCATTTTTCTGTTTGCATATGGAACTGGAGGATTGCTTGTTCGATTTCTGTGAGGAATTGTGTTGGAACTTCAATGGGGATTACATTGAATCTCTTGCTGGGAAGATTGCTCTTGCTGGGAAGGCCATTTTCACTCTATCAGTCCTACTGATCCATAAACATAAGAAATCTTTCCATCTACTGATATCTTCTTCAATTTCTTTCTTCAGTGTCTTAAAAGTTTTTATTATGCAATTCTTTCACTTGCTTGGTTAGCCCAAGATATTTTTGAGGCTGTTGTGAAAGACATTATTCCCTGATTTTTGTCTCAGACTGTTTTTCATTTGTATACCGGTAGACTACTGATTTTTTTTTGTATTCTTTTTGTAGCCTGATAATTTGCTGATGTTTGATAGCATTTTCTACCAAAAAAAATCTGGTAGAATTTTTAGTATCATTTATGTATAAAATCATATCTTCTGCAAATAAAGATATGTCGCACCTGCTGAGCAGCCTGCATCCGAAAATGCAGCAAGGTGGTCTGAATAGATGACACAGAGACCGGTCGGTTGCTTTAAGAAAACTTTATGCTTCCCAAGTGAGCTTAGGAGGAGGAACTCCCCAAGAAAAAACGCTTCCCTTTTTAAAGACTTCTGTCATCCATCTACATACAATTCTCCAACCGAGCTCTCATACACCTCTCACAGCTCTCCCAGACTTCTCACCCTCTTGCCTGGTGGTTTAATCTCTGGCCCCAGAATCGGGGAGAAATAGCAGGGGGAACAGGAAGAAGCATCTAGCCTTAGGGGGGATCAAAGTCATGGTGTTTCAGTGAGCCAGCCCTTATCTGAGCCCTATCAAGAGCTTTATAGCACTGAATTGTTTTCAGTAAACATTATCTCGCAGCTGCCTGCTCCCAGGCCAAAGGGGAAGTGGGTTTCTGCTCAAGGTCTGGTGTCCCCACAAAGATACTTTGACCTCTTCCTTTCCAATGTATATCCCACTGATCTCCTTCAGTTTTTGTACTTTCCGAGTGGTGGTAGTATGCACCTTTAGTCTCAGGTCCAGGTAAACAAGTCCCTGAATCTGGGCCTGAGCTCCAGTGCCAGGGATTGCCTGGGGACAACCACAGAGCCTCCCATCTCTGCTGGAGCCAAGCACCCCAGATCCCAGGTCTTCTCCACCAACAGTACAAGGGGACCAGGTGGGAGACTACACACCCAGATTCCTGGGCTTCTTCTCCACCCACCAGACCAGGACTAGGACCAGGAACAGAAGAACTACCAGAGTATTGGATTTGCTTGCAACCACCGAAAGGGAATCCTAGTCCCCTAACCACCAGACCAGTAAGGGGATCTTTCTGCACCCCCTAGAAGAAGAGATGGGAAAGAGACAAAACAAAAACACACTCAGCAACAGAAAAACAAATGTGACACTGACAGATTCTAGAGACTCCACACCAGCAAGACTCCAACATTCCAATGCAAATGAAGCAGAAGAGAATAGCCTTAAAAACAACATCATGAAAATGATAAAGGCTCTAAAAGAGGATATAGGGAAATCCCTCAAAGAAATGGAAGAAAAACTATCCAGAAAAATGGAATAAATGCAAGAAAAAACAAACCAAAAAATGCAAGAAATGAAAGAAAAAACAAACCAAAAAATTCATAAAATGCAACAAGCGGGTGAAAAATAAACCAAAAATTACGAGAAACAATTCAAACAGTGCAAGGGTTGAAAACTGAAATAGAGACAATAAAAAAACATAATCTGAAGGAAGGCTTGAAATTGAAAAGCTGGGCAAACAGTCAGGTACTACAGATACAAGCATAACCAACAGAATACAAGAGATGGAAGAGAAAATCGCAGGTGAAATTGATTCAGCAACCAAGAAAATCTTTTTTTTTTTGGTATTTTTTATTTTTTTTTATTTTTTGGTTTTTTTCCCCCTTGTATCCCTAATCTCTCCAGGACTTTTATCATTAAGGGGTGTTGATTTTTTTCATTTTTATTATTTATTTTTAAATTTATATTTAGATTGGAAACAAGGTTGCTTCACAAGTCAGTACAGGTTCCTCTCCGTTTCCCTCCCCTCATCACGTGCCCTCCCCCAACCCCCCCAATATCCCCCCATTTCCCCAGAGAGGGTGAGGCCCTCCTTGGGGGTGTACATAGTCTGTCATTTCATCCAGTGCAGGGCCTAGACCCTCCCCCAAGAGTTCGGGTGAGAGTGCATCTCACATTGTTAGATGGGAGTCCAAAGTCCATGTGTATACTCGGGATAAATACTGATCTACTGCCCAGGGCTCAATAGATTACCTAGGCCTCCTCACTGACACCCACATTCAGGGGGTCTTGATCAGTCCCATGCTGGATTCCCAGGCATCAGCCTGGGATTCAAAAGTTAACCCTTGTCAGGCCAGCTGTTTCTGGGGGTTAAACCAACCCAGTCTTAATCCCTTTGGTCATCAGTCCTCCCTCTCTGTTACTGGCTTTCTTGAGTTCAGCTCAGTGCTTAGCCATGGGAGTCTGCCTCTACTTCCATCAGCCACTGAATGAAGGTTCTGTTTCCCAGCCCTCTCTGGCCATGGGATTATAGGCTGGCACTCCCCAGATCTATGTCTAAAATCCATACATGAGAGAGCACATGCCATGTATCTATTTTTGTGACTGGGTTACCTCAATCAGGAGAGTTCCCCTTTCAGCACATCCTCTCCAGCATAAATTGTTTTCTGTGTTTTTGATTTTAGCCATTCTGACAGGAGTAAGATGGTATCTCAAAGTTGTTTTGATTTAAATTTCCCTGATGGCTAAAGATGTTGAGCACTTTCTTAAGTGTCTCTTGGCCATTTTAGCCTCCTCTATTGAGATTCTCTATTTAGTTCTGTACCCCACCTTTTAATTGGATCCTTTGATGTTTTGGAGACTTGCTTCTTGAGTTCTTTGTAAATTTTGGAGATTAGCCCTCTGTCAGATGTGGAGTTAGTGAATATCTTTTCCCATTCTGTGAGCTGCCTTTTTGTTCTGTTGACTGTGTCCTTTGCCTTGCAGAAGCTTTTTAGTTTCAGGAGGTCCCATTTGTTAATTGTCGACCTCAGTGTCTATGCTACTGGTGTTGTCTTCAGGAAGTGGTCTCCTGTACCAAATCGTTGAAGAGTATCTCCCACTTTCTCTTCTAAGAGGTTCAGTGTGGTTGGATTTATATTGAGTTCTTTGATCCATTTGGACTTTAGTTTTCAACAAGGTGATAAACATGGATCTATGTGCAGTCTTCTACATACCAATACCCAGTTATGCCAGCACCATTTGTTGAAGATGCTTTCTTTTTTCCACTGTATAGTTTTAGCTTCTTTGTCAAAAATCAAGTGTTCATAGGTGTGTGGGTTAAAATCAGGGTTTTCAATTCGATTCCATTGGACTACCTGCCTATTTTTGTGCCAATACCAAGCTGTTTTCAGGACTATAGCTCTATAATAGAGCTTGAAGTCAGGTATAGTGATGCCTCCTGAAGTTCCTTTATTGTATAGGGTCCTTTTGGCTATCCTGGGCCTTTTGTTTTTCCATATAAAGTTGAGTAATGTTCTTTCCAGGTCCTTGAAGAATTGTGATGGAATTTTAATAGGGATTGCATTGAATCTGTAGACTGCTTTTGGCAAGATTGCCATTTTTATTATGTTGATTCTACCAATCCAAGAGCATGGGAGATCTTTCTATTTTCTGGTAACCTCTTTGATTTCTTTCTTTAAAGACACAAAGTTCTTAATACACAGGTCTTTCACTTCCTTGGTTAACATTATCCCCAGATATTTGATGCTGTTTATGGCTATTGTAAAGGGTGATGTTTCTCTGATTTCTTTCTCAGCCCTTTTATCATCTGTATATAATAGGGCCACTGATTTTTTTTGAGTTACCCTTGTATCCTGCCATTTTGCTGAAGGTGTTTATCGGCTCTAGGGGTTCCCTTGAGGAGTTTTTCAGGTCACTTAAATAAACTATCATATGATCTGCAAATAGTGAAAGCTTGACTTCTTCTTTTCCTGTTGGTATCCCCTTGATCTCCTTTTATTGTCTTATTGCTCTAGCTAGAACTTCAAGTACAATATTCAAGAGCTATGGAGAGAGTAGATAGCCTTGTCTTGTTCCTGATTTTAGAGGAATTGTGTTGAGTTTCTCTCCATTTAGTTTGATGTTAGCTGTTGGTTTACTGTATATTGCTTTTATTATGTTCAGGTATGTCCTTTTATCCCTGATCTCTCTAGGACCTTTATCATGAAGGAGTGCTGGATTTTGTCAAAGGCTTTTTCAGCATCTAGTGAGATGATCATGTGGTTTTTGTTTCCCAGTTTGTTTATATGGTGGATTACATTGATAGATGCAGTTTGTTTATATGGTGGATTACATTGATAAATTTCCTAATGCTGAACCATCCCTGCATTCCTGGGATGAAGCCTACTTGATCATGGTGTGATGTGGGAAGTCCTGTGATTATGTCAATAAAGCACTGTTTGGCCAATAGGAATCTAGATAGGTGGGACTAGGAGTCCAGAAGGATTCTGGGAAGGAGAAACACAGAGAGTCGAGATGTAACGCCATGGGGTAGGAAGCCCAGAAACTTCTCCGGTAAGAGACATACTTAGATTAACAATTATGGGGTAATTACTTAAGTCAGAGCTAGCCAGTAAGAAACAAGCAAGGCCAACAGCTTCATAATTAATATAGCCTCCTGTGTGTTTATTTGGGACTGATGCAGCTCTAGAACCAGGCTGGCGGGAAGGCTTCTCACAAGGAAAAGGCTTCTCTTTACAATGGTGGATGATTTTTCTGATGTGTTCTTGAATCCGGTTTGCGAGTATTTTATTGAGTATTTTTGCATCAATGTTCATGAGGGAAATTGATCTATAGTTTTCTTTCTTAGCTGTGTCTTTGTGTGGCTTGGGTATCAAGGTAATTGTAGCCTCATAAAAAGAGTTTGGCAGTGAGCCTCTGTTTCTATTGTGTGGAATACTTTGAGGAGTATTGGAATTAGCTCTTCTTTGAATTTCTGGTAGAATTCTGCACTGAAGCCATCTGGGCCTGGGCTTTTTTTGTTTGGGAGACTTTTGATGACTGCTTCTATTTCATTAAGGGTTATAGGTCTGGTTATATTGTTTATCTGCTCTTGATTTAGTTTTGGCAAGTGATATCTATTCAGGAAATTGTCCATTTCCTTTAAAATTTCTAATTTTTGTGGAGTACAGATTTTCAAAGTATTCCCTGATGATTCTCTGGATTTCCTCAGTGTCCGTTGTTATGTCCCCTTTTCATTTTTGATTTTGTTAATTACCATGCTCTCTCTGTCTTTTGGTGAGTTTGGACAGAGGTTTGTCTATTTTGTTGATTTTCTCAAAGAACCAACTCTTTGTTTCATTGATTCTTCTCAATGTTTTCCTGGTTTCTACTTGATTGATTTCAGTCCTCAATTTGATTATTTCCTGGTGTCTGCTCCTCGTGGATGAGATTGAGTTTGCTTCTTTTGATCCTAGAACATTCAGCTGTTCTATTAATTCTCTAGTGTGACTGTTCTCCAGTTTCTTCATGTAGGTACTTAGTGCTATGAACTTTCCTCTCAGTACTGCTTTCAAAGTGTCCCATAAGTTTGTGTATGTTGTGTCTTCATTCTCATTGAATTCCAGGAAGTCTTTAATTGCTCTTTTTATTTCTTCCTTTACCCAGGGATGGTGCAGTTGTGCATTGTTCAATTTCCATGAATTTGTAGACTTTCTGCGATTTGTTTTATTGTTGAATTCTAATTTTAATGCTAGGTGATCTGATAAGATAGAGTGGGTTATTCCAATTTTTTTGTATCTGTGGAGATTGGCTATGTTTCCTATTATTGGTCAATTTTAGAGAAGGTTCCATGTGGTGCTGAGAAGAAAGTATATCTCTTTGTGTTTGGTTGGAATGTTCTATAGATGTGTGCTAAATCCAGTTGGGTCATAACTTCTATTAGCTCTTTTGTTTCTTTGTTAAGTTTCTGTCTGGAGGTCCTGTCTATTGGTGAGAGCAGACTGTTGAAATCTTCTACAATTAGTGTGTGAGATTTTATGTGCGATTTGAGCTTTAGTAATGTAGGTGCCTTTGTATTTGGGGCATAGATGTTCAAAATTGAGACTTCATCTTGATGGACTTTTCTTTGATGAATATGAAGTGCCTTCTTCATCTCTTTTGATTGATTTTAATTTAAGTCTAGCTTGTTAGATATTAGGATTGCTACACCTGCTTGTTTCTTGGGTCCTTTTGATTGGAAATTTTTCCCAACCCTTTACTCTGAAGTAATGTCTATCTTTGATGCTGAGATGAGTTTCTTGTATGCAGCAGAAGGATGGGTGCTGTCTTCATATCCATTCTGCTAGTCTGTGTCTTTTGATAGGCAAATTGAGATCATTGACATTGAGGGATATTAATGACTATTGATTGATGATTCTTGTTTGTGCTTGATTTATTGGTAGTGGAGTTATTGTGTGTAGTTTCTCCTCCCTTTTTCTTTCGGTGTTTGTAAAGTGGGATTATATATTGCCTATGTCTTTGTGAGTGTAGTTATCTTCGTTGGGTCTAGGTTTTCCTTCTAGCAATTTCTGTAGAGTTGGGTTCATGGACAAGTATTGTTTGAATCTGGCTTTGTCATGTAATATTTTGTATTCTCCATCTATGGTAATTGAAAGCTTTGCTGGATATAGTAGTCTGGTCTGCATCCTTGTTCCCTTAGCGTTTGTAGGACATCTGTCCAGGATCTTCTGGCTTTCATTGTTTCCATTGAGAAGTCGGGTGTAATTCGGATAGGTCTGCCTTTATATGTTACTTGGCCTTTTTTTTTAGCTGCTCTTAATATTTTCTCTTTATTCTGTAGGTTTGATGTTTTGATTACTATGTGGTGGGGTGACTTCTTTTTCTGGTCCAGCCTATTTGGAGTTCTGGAAGATTCTTGTATTTTCATAGGCATATCCTTCATTAGGTTAGGGAACTTTTCTTCTATGATTTTGTTGAATATGTTTTCTGTACCTTTGAGCTATATTTCTTCACCTTTTTATTATCATTTTATATTTTAATTATAAATAGCTTGTTTTACATGTCAATCCCAGTTCCCTTACCCTCCCCTCCTCCCGCACTACCCCTCCCCCCCACCCTCCCACACTATTGTCAAATCCTTCCACATAGGGGATATCTAGAGTCTGTCATTTTACTCTGGGTAGGGTCCAGGCACTCCCCTAAGAGTCCAGGCTGAGAGAGCATCCATCTTTGTGGTATAGGCACACGAAGACTGTTTGTATACCAGGGATAGACACTGATCCACAGCACAGGGCCCCATAGGTTGCCCAGGCCTTCTCGCTGACACACACATTTAGGGGGTCCAGATCAGTCCCATGCTGGCCTCCCAGCTGTCGGTCTGGGGTCGAAAAGCTCTCCCCTGTTCAGATCAGCTGTCTCTGCTGGTTTTGCCAGCCCATTCTTTGCCAATTTGCTCATCACTCCCCTCTCTCTGTCGCTGGGTTCCTTGGGTTCAGTTCATGATTGTGTGTTTGCCTCTGCTTCCATCAGTCACAGGATGAAGGCTCCCGGATGGTTATAGACATCAAGTTCATTATCAGAAATGGGCATTCGAGGTGGTCTCTCCACTGTTGCTTAGCTTGCCAATTGGTGTTATCCCTTTAGATCACTCGAGGTCACTCTGGTGCCTGATCTGTATTCGATCCTATGATTCCCTCTTCCCCCTATTCTACCCACAGCCCCTCAACTTCCTGTTCCCCCATGACCAACTCTCTTCCTCTTCACCCCCTCTCTTCTTCCCAGCTCCCACTCCCGCCCAACCCTCGCCGTGTTCCCCATCCATTCAGAGGATCTTGTCTCAATCCTCTTCTCTTGGGTACTATGCATATATGCATATCTTTTAGGTTCTTTCCTGTTACCCAGACTCTCTATCAGTGGAAGTGCAGACTGGCACTATCCTGAACCATGTCTAAAATCCATATATGAGTGAGTACATACCATGTTTGTCTTTTTGCGACTGGGTTACCTCACTCAGGATGGTTTCTTCCAGTGCTATCCATTTCCCTGCGAATTTCAAGATTCCATTGTTTTTTTCTGCTGAGTAATACTCCATTGTGTAAATGTACCACATTTTCTCTATCCACTCTTCAGTTGAGGGGCATCTAGTTGATTCCAGGTTCTGGTTATTACAAATAATGCTGCTATGAACATAGTGGAGCAGATGCCCTTGTTGTATGAACTTGCCTCATTTGGATATATGCCTAAGAGTGGAATTGCTGGGTCTAGTGGTAGATTAATTCCCATTTTCCTGAGGAATCTCCATACTGATTTCCAAAGAGGCTGTATGAGTCGGCACTCCCACCAGCAGTGGAAGAGTGTTCCTCTCTCACCACATCCTCTCCAGCATAAGTGTCTCTTGGCCATTTTAGCCTCCTCTACTGAGAATTCTCTATTTAGCTCTGTACCCCACCTTTTAATCGGATCCTTTGGTGTTTTGGAGACTTGTTTCTTGAGTTATTTGTAAATTTTGGAGACTAGCCCTCTGTCACATGTAGGGTTAGTGAATATCTTTTCCCATTCTGTGGACTGCCTTTTTGTCTTGTTGACTGTGTCCTTTGCCTTACAGAAGCTATTTAGTTTCAGGAGGTCCCATTTGTTAATTGTCGATCTCAGTGCCTGTGCCACTGGTGTTATGTTTAGGAAGTGGTCTCCTGTACCAACTCATTGAAGAGTATCTCCCACTTTCTCTTCTAAAAGTTTCAGTGTGGCAGGATTTATGTTGAGATCTTTGATCCATTTGGACTTTTGTACAAGGCAATAAACATGGATCTATTTGCAGTCTTCTGCATACCAGTACCCAGTTATGCCAGCACCATTTGTTGAAGATGCTTTCTTTTTTCCATTGTACAGTTTTAGCTTCTTTGTCAAAAATCAAGTGTTCATAGGTTAAAATTAGGGCTTTCGATTTGGTACCATTGGTCTACCTGCCTATTTTTGTGCCAATACCAAGCTGTTTTCAGGACTATAGCTCTATAATAGAGCTTGAAGTCAGGTATGGTGATGCCTCCTGAAGTTCCTTTATTGTATAGGGATGTTTTGGCTATCCTGGGCCTTTTGTTTTTCCATATAAAGTTGATTAATGTTCTTTCCAGGTCCTTGAAGAATTGTGATGGAATTTTGATAGGGATTGCATTGAATCTGTAGACTGCTTTTGGCAAGATTGCCATTTTTATTATGTTGATCCTACCAATCCAAGAGCATGGGAGATCTTTCCATTTTCTGGTATCTTCTTTGATTTCTTTCTTTAAAGACACAAAGTTCTTGATATACAGGTCTTTCACTTCCTTGGTTAACATTATCCCAAGATATTTGATGCTGTTTTTGGCTATTGTAAAGGGTGATGTTCCTCTGATTTCTTTCTCAGTCACTTCATCATCTGTATATAATAGGGCCACTGATTTTTTTGAGTTTACCATGTATCCTGCCACATTGCTGAAGGTGTTTATCAGCTCTAGGAGTAACCTTGCGGAGTTTTTTGGGTCACTTATGTAAACTATCATATCATCTACAAATAGTGAAAGTTTGACTTCTTCTCCTATTTGTATCCCCTTTATCTCCTTTTGTTGTCATATTGCTGTAGCTAGAACTTCAAGTACAATATTGAAGAGATATGGAGAGAGTGGACAGCCTTGTCTTGTTCCTGATTTTAAAGTAATTGCTTTGAGTTTCTCTCCATTTAGTTTTATGTTAGCTGTTGGTTTACTGTATATTGCTTTTATTATATTCAGGTACGTTCCTGTTATCCCTTATCCCTCTAGGACCTTTATCATGAAGGGATGCTGGATTTTGTCAAAGGCTTTTTCAGCATCTAGTGAGATGATCATGTGGTTTTCTTTCGCAGATTGTTAATATGGTAGATTACATTGATAGATTTTCTAATGTTGAACCATCCCTGCATTCCTGGGATGAAGCCTACTTGATCATGGTGGATGATTTTTCTGATGTGTTCTTGAATCCGGTTTGCAAGTATTTTATTGAGTATTTTTGCATCAATGTTCATGAGGGAAATTGGTCTATAGTTCTCTTTCTTAGTTGTGTCTTTGTGTGGCTTGGGTGTCAAGGTAATTGTAGCCTCGTAGAAAGAGTTTGGCAGTGAGCCTCCTGCTTCTATAGTGTGGAATACTTTGAGGAATATTGGAATTAGCTCTTCTTTGAATTTCTGGTAGAATTCTGCACTGAAGCCATCTGGGCCAGGGCTTTTTTTGTTTGGGAGACTTTTGATGACTGCTTCTATTTCATTAAGGGTCATAGGTCTGTTTAGATTGTTTATCTGTTCTTGATTTAGTTTTGGCAAGTGATAGCTATCCAGAAAATTGTCCATTTCCTTTAAATTTTCAAATTTTGTGGAGTACAGATTTTCAAAGTATGCCCTGATGATTCTCTTGATTTCCTTAGAGTCTGTTGTTATGTCCCCTTTTTCATCCCTGATTTTGTTAATTAGCATGCTCTCTCTCTCTCTGTCTTTTGGTTAGTTTGGACAGAGGTTTATCTATTTCGTTGATTTTCTCAAAGAACCAACTCTTTGTTGCATTGATTCTTCTCAGTGTTTTCTGGTTTCTACTTGATTGATTTCAGCCCTCAATTTGATTATTTCCTGGCGTCTGCTCCTCCTGGGTGAGTTTGCCTCTTTTTCTTCTAGAACATTCAGCTGTGCTATTAATTCTCTAGTATGACTGTTCTCCAGTTTTTTCATGTGGGCACTTAGTGCTATAAACTTTCCTCTCAGCACCGCTTTCAAAGTGTCCCATAAGTTTGGGTATGTTGTGTCTTCATTCTCATTGAAATCGAGGAAGTCTTTAATTTCTTTTTTTATTTGTTCCTTTACCCAGGGATGGTGCAATTGTGCATTGTTCAATCTCCATGAGTTTGTAGGGTTTCTGCGATTTGTGTTATTGTTGAATTCTAATGTTAATGCATGGTGGTCTGATAAGATGCAGGGGGTTATTCCAATTTTTTTGTATCTGTGGAGATTTGCTATGATTCCTATTATGTGGTCAATTTTAGAGAAGGTTCCATGTGGTGCCGAGAAGAAGGTATATCCCTTTGTATTTGGGTGGAATGTTCTATAGATGTCTGTTAACCCCAGTTGAGTCATAACTTCTATTAGTTCTTTTGTTTCTTTGTTAAGTTTCTGTCTGGAGGTCCTGTATAGCGGTGAGAGCAGAGTGTTGAAGTCTCCTACTATTAGTGTGTGAGATTTTATGTGTATTTTGAGCTTTAGTAATGTTTCTTTCACGAATGTAGGTGCCTTTGTATTTGGGGCATAGATGTTTAAAAGTGAGACTTCGTCTTGATGTATTTTTCCTTTGATGAATATGAAGTGTCCTTCTTCATCTCTTTTGATTGATTTTAATTTGAAGTCTAATTTGTTACATATTAGGATTACTACACCCGTTTGTTTCTTGGGACCGTGTGATTGGAAGATGTTTTCCCAACCCTTTACTCTGAGATAACGTCTGTCTTTGATGTTGAGATGTGTTTCTTGTATGCAGCAGAAGGAAGGGTTCTGTCTTCGTATCCATTCTGCTAGTCTGTGTCTTTTTATAGGCAAGTTGAGGCCGTTGACATTGAGGGATATTAATGACCATTGATTGGTGATCCTTGTTTGTGCTTGATTTATTGTTAGTGAAGTTATTTTGTGTAGTTTCTCCTCCCTTTTTCTTTTGGTGGTTTGTAAAGTGTGATTATATATTGCCTGTGTCTTTGTAAATGTAGTTATCTTCCTTGGCTCTAGGTTTTCCTTCTAGCATTTTCTGTAGAGCTGGATTCATGGATACATATTTTTTAAATCTGGCTTTGTCATGGAATATTTTGTTTTCTCCATCTATGGTAATTGAGAGCTTTGCTGGATATAGTAGTCTGGGCTGGCATCCTTGTTCCCTTAGTGTTTGTAGGACATCTGTTCAGGATCTTCTGGCTTTCATCGTTTCCATTGAGAAGTCAGGTGTAATTCGGATAGGTCTGCCTTTGTATGTTACTTGGCCTTTTTCTTTAGCTGCTCTTAATATTTTCTCTTTACTCTGTAGGTTTGATGTTTTGATTATTATATGGCGAGGTGATTTCTTTTTCTGGTCTAGCCTATTTGGTGCTCTGTAAGATTCTTGTACTTTCATAGGTATATCTTTCTTTAGGTTAGGGAACTTTTCTTCTATGATTTTGTTGAATATGTTTTCTGTACCTTTAAGTTGAATTTCTTCACCTTCTTCTATACCTATTATTCTCAGGTTTGGCTTCTTCACGGTGTCCCATATTTCCTGGATATTTTATGTTAAGGATTTGTTGGTTTTGAGATTTTCTTTGGTTGACGACTCTATATCCTCTAATGAGTCTTCAACACCTGAGATTCTCTCTTCTATCTCTTGTATTCTATTGGTGATACTTGCATCTGTAGTTCCTGATCGTTTACCCAGCTTTTCTATTTCCAGCATCCCTTCGTTCTGTGTTTTCTTTATCGTTTCTATTTTAGCTTTCAATCCTTCAACTGTTTTGAGTTGTTTCCTTAATTTTTTTTGGTTGTTTTTTCTTGGTGCTCTTTAGATTCTTTGAGAGATTTGTTTATTTCTTGAATTTTCCCCCCATTTCATGGATTTTTTTGTTTGTCTTTTCTTCTATTTCTTTAAGGGATTTCCTCATTTCTTCTTTGAGGGTCTCCATCATCTTCATGAAATAATTTTTAAGGTCTGTCTCCTCTTCTTCGTCTATGTAGTGCTTTTCGGGTCTTGCTGGTGTTGGATCCCTGGATTCTGGTGGGGTCATGTTGGTGTTTCTATTGCTGAGTGATCTCTTATTCTGTCTTCTTCCCATCTCTTCTTCCAGTGGGTGCTGGTGGGGTCTTTCCGTCTCCACTGGTCTCCTTCCTTCCTGCAGCTGAAGCTGGGGATGCTGACACGGAGTTTGGGTCCTGGTAGGGCTGATGTCTTTCCTGAAGCTGGACTCACTGGGGTTGGGGTCTTGATATTGTTGAAGTCTTTGCTGTGTGGGCAGGTCTCCTGAAGCTGTACTCGCTGGGGTTGGGGTCTTGGAAGGGCTGATGTCTTTCCTGAATCTGGACTCACTGGTGTTGGGGTCTTGGAAGGGCTGATGTCTTTCCTAAAGCTGGACTCGCTGGAGTTGTGGTCTTGGAAGGGCTGATGTCTTTCCTGTGTGGGCGGGTCTTCTGGATGCCAGGAGCGGCCCGGAAGATCGAGGGGGATGGGTGATGGGTGGCTGGTCCCCACTGGAGACCCAATCTCACCTGAAGCTGGACTCGCTGGGCATTTCTTCACCTTTTTATATACCTATTATTCTCAGGTTTGGCTTCTTCACGGTGTCCCATATTTTCTGGATATTTTGTGTTAGGGATTTGTTGTTTTTTAGGTTTTCTTTGGTTGACGACTGCATATCCTCTAATGAGTCTTCAACACCTGAGATTCTCTCTTCTATCTCTTGTATTCTATTGGTGATACTTGCATCTGTAGTTCCTGATCATTTACCCAGCTTTTCTATTTCCAGCATCCCCTTGTTCTATGTTTTCTTTATTGTTTCTATTTCAGCTTTCAATCCTTTAACTGTTTGAGTTGTTTCCTTCATTTTTTGGTTGTTTTTTCTTGGTACTATTTATATTCTTTGAGAGATTTGTTTATTTCTTGAATTTTCCCCCATTTCATGGATTTTTTTTGTTTGTCCTTTCTTCTATTTCTTTAAGGGATTTTCTCATTTCCCCTTTGAGGGTCTCTATCATCTTCATAAAATAAATTTTAAGGTCTGTCTCCTCTGCTTCATCTCTGTAGCACTTTTCAGGTCTTGCTGGAGTTGGTTCTCTAGATTCTGGTGGAGTCATGTTGGTCTTTCTATTGCTGAGTGTGCTCTTATTCTGTCTTCTTCCCATCTCTTCTTCCAGTGGGTGCAGGTGGGGTCTTTCCATCTCCACTGGTCTCCTTCCTTCCTGAAGCTGAAGCTGGGGACACTGACACTGAAACTGAAGTTGAAGCTGGGGTCACCGGAGGTTGGGGCCTGAAGCTGGGATCGCTGGAATTTGGGGCCTGGAAAGGCTGAAGTCTTTCCTGTGTGGGTGGGTCTTCTGGATGCCAGGAGAGGGCCCCGGGAAGATGGAGGGCATGGGTGTTGGGCGGGGGATGGGGAATTCTCCCCGGAGACCCAATCTCACCCTTAGCTGGGATCGCCGGAGGTTGGGGCCTGGAAGGGAACTAACTCTTCTTTCATTGATTGTTCATTTGTTGCTGTTGTCACTTCCATTTTATTGATTTTTTCCCAAGTCTGGTTATTTTTGCCATCTTCTCCTTTTGGGTCTTGTGGTTTCTTTTTTGCCTAGGGGTTTCAGGTGTGCTATTAAATTGCTAATATGATATCTCTCCATTTATTTTTATGGAAGAACTCAGTGCTAACTTGCCTCATAAAACCACTGTTATTGTGTCCCACAGTTCAGGATATGTTATGTTTTAATTTTCATTCAATTCTGAAAAGTTTTTAATGTGTATCTTAATTTCAGTCTTGGCCCAATTTTCATTCAACAGTTCAGTTTTTACACGTTTGTAAACTTTCTGTTGTTTCTATTGTTGTTGATACCCAGTTTTAATCCATGGTAGTTAAATAAAATGTAAGGTGTTATTACAGTTTTCTTGTATCTGTTAAAACTTACTTTCAGCCCCAGATTTTGGTCAATTTCAGAGAAAGTTTCATGAGGTACAAAGAAGAAGTTATATTGTCTTTATTTGGGTGAAATGTTTTATAAATATCTGCTAAGTCTATTTGATTGGTGACATCATTTAGCTACAGGGTTTCTCTGTTTAGTTTTAGTCTAGATGATCTGTTTATTGGTAATAGTGGGATATTGATGTCACCCAGTATCACAGTGTAAGAGTCAATATGTGATTTTTATCTATAGTAGTTTTCTTTCATGAATTTGTAAGCCTTTTGTTTGGTGTATAAATGTTTAGACCACCTTTGGTGGTCCAAATCGAGAGATGATTTCTTTAAGAAGCTTCTTGACAACTATTTTTGCTGTCTCACCTTTGGTGAGGAAAGCTTCAGCCCATCCTGAAAATGCATCTAAGAAGACTAGTAAATATTTGTTTCCATACCAAGCTGGTCTGATTTCAGTGAAGCTGGTCTCCCAGTAGAGCCCTGGTTGATCTCCTCGAAGACTCAGGTGACTTATGATGATTGGTATTTACTTTCTGGCAGGGCATGCATGCCACTACAACCTTTTCTGCCATCTGACAGGCGCCTGGGTGGCTCTGATTATTGTTGAGCAGAGTCACCAACTATTTTGCCCCCAGATGGGTCCACTGGTGCATCAGGGCCAGTAGGCTACTGATCTCCTAGCCCTTGCCCTGCTCTGGTGGCTTTAGGGAGTGAGCCAGGACTGGGATGTGAGGTGTCTCAACCACCTCTAGGGCTACCTTCTTAGCTGCTGATCAGCCAGATTATTGCCTCTTGCAACAGTAGTCTGGTTTTCTGGTGCCCAGGGCAGTGTATGATGCTAACCTGAAGGCACAACAAGAAAACCATCAACAAGCCTAATATCTCCTGTTTGTTTTTAATTTCTTTACCAGCCGATGCCAGTAGGCCCCATTGTCAGTAGATGGCCCCATGGATGTGTGCAGTGGCAACAGCATACCGGCTGTTGAGTATACATGTTTACCTGCTTTCCTTTTGCTAGCATCATAGCCTGGGGAAGGGCTATCAATCAATTCAGCTCTCTGAGCTGAGGTTCCTGGGGGCAATGCTTCAGCCCAAATACTGGAGTCCCATCCACTACCACTGCCCCCACCCTCCTCTCACCGTTGTGGAGAAAGCTGCTGCCATCTGTATATCAGGTGTCTTCGGCATCTGGCAGCGGCCGGTCAGTCAAATCTTGGCGAACAACATGCTCTTGGGTATTTTGTGACAGTCGTGTTCAACCGGCTTGTTTCCCGAGACTGGCAACAACGTGGTGGGATTGATGCGGGTTCAGCAGTGAACCGGATGCATCCCGGATTTAGCAATAGCACGTAGTAGTGTGTCATCCTGGCGTTTGTCAGCCAGTGCTCGGGAGGCTGGCGAACCACACTTTCAAGTGCATGCGGGGCTGTGATCACAAGATCTTGCCCCAGAGTCAGCTTGTCAGAGTCTTTTACCAATAGGGCCACCAGGGCCACAGCCCTCAGGCAGCCAGGCCACCTGGTGGCCACTGAATCCAACCTTTTGGATAAATAAGCCACTGGTCTGTCCCAAGGGCCTAGCCTTTGGGTCAGCACTCCTTTTGCCATTCCTTTTGACTGCCACAAACAGGTGGAAGGGCTTGCTCACATGGGGAGCCTTAGTGCTGGAGCCGACAGTAGGGCTTGCTTGATGTTGCCAAAGGCCTGTTGTTCTTTGGGGCCCCAGTTTAATTGAGTGTTTGCCTTGGTCAAGGGGTAGAGGGGGGCTGCTATCTCCACAAATCCTAGTATCCATAGTCTACAGAACCCAGTGGTACCCAGGAACTTTCCTGCCAGGGAGTGGTAGGCGGTAGTATCTGAGAAACAGTCAGCTTCTGAGCCACCTCTGGTCATCCTTGAGGTGGTACCCTAGGTAGCTGATCTTTCTTTTGCAAATTTGGGCTTTCTTGGCTGAGACCAGATACCCCAGATCGCCAAGCTCCCAAAGGAGTTCTTTTGTCATTGCAACACATTCCTGTTGAGTATGAGCCACTAGGAGAAGATCGTCAACATACTGCAGGACTGTCACCTGGGCCAAATCTCCATGTAGAGCCTCACCAAAGATAGTGGGGAAATTCTTAAACCCTTGGGGTAGTCCAAACCAGGTTAATTGCTCTGATATCCCTAATTCTGGATTCTTCCATTCAAAGGCAAATAGGGATTGACTGGAAGGGCTGAGTCTCAGGCAGAAGAAGGCATCTTTTAGGTTTGACCATATACCATTGTCATTGGGGTGGCAAAGCACTCAGAAGGGTGTAGGGGTTAGGCACTGTTGGGTGCAAACCCAAGACTCTTTTGTTGACCTCCTTTAGGTCTTGAACTGGCCTATAACCTCCAGTCCCCGGTTTTCGATGGGCAACAATGGGGTGTTCCACTGGGATTGGCAGTTTACAAGAATCCCAAATTCTAATAATCTCCTAATGTGGGGTGTTATGCCGTCTCTGGCATCCTTACTCATGGGGTACTGTCTGACCGAAACAGGGCTTGCTGAAGCCTTTAACTCGACCACCACTGGAGATTGCATTTTTGCCATTCCCACACCTGACACCTCCGCCCAGGCCTGGGGAGGCTGGGCCAGCCACCAGTCCATATTTGTCTCATCCAACTCATCAAGGTCCATCCCAGGCTCCTTGTGGAGTCTATACTCATCTTCTAGTCTAGTGGTGAGGACTTGCAATGGATTCCCCTGTTTGTCAGTGACTGGTGGTTGCTCAGAGTCGAAATGAATCTGTGCTCCTACTTTTGACAGAATGTCTCGTCCTAACAGGGGGTAGGGGCACTCTGGGATAATCAGGAACGAGTGGGATACCCAGCCCACACCAAGGTCCACGGTTCTTCCAGTAGTCCATGAGTAACGCTGGATCCTGGTTGCCCGCTGCGGCCAAGATATTTTGTTTGACAGCGGCCCTTCAGTTGTTAACAGGACCGAATGTTGAGCCCCGGTGTACACAAGGAATTGAATGGGTTTCCCCTCCACCTTCAAAGTTACCCAAGGCTCGGGGAGGGGACGCGAGCCCCGACTCCCCTAGTCCCCATCCTCTAATATCCTTTTATTATCCGAGGCTCACTGCCCTTCCGGGCTGCCTCCACTTCATGTCCGCCAGGGGGTGCCAAAGGGAGGGCAGGCGGCAGAACCCGGCCGGTTGGGGTGGAAGTATAGGGGATAAGAGAGGGGGATCCAGGAGGAGGAGGTCCGAGGAGACGGTGGGGTAGACCTTCTTGGCTCAGTCTTTTTATCCTTCTTGCCTGTCGCCTCTGCCTCCACCTTCAAGGCGAAGACCCCTGGGGGTAATCCTGGTGTAGGGGATGGAAGCAAAGGGCAGACCAAGTTCTCCAAGCCAGAATGTGAGGGACTTGATAAGATGCCCATGGGGTCCGGGAACTAAAGTCTTCTTTTTCTCTTACTGCTCTAATCTTCTCTAAACTGAAAAAACCCTCAGGGGGCATCCTACCAGAAACGTTGGCCATTCTGAAGTGCAAAAGAGTCTGCCATTTTCTTTTTCTGATACCTACTGATGATCATAAGCTCTAGTCCTTACTTTGGACCAGTGGTCAAGAGTCAGCGTGGGGGGGGGTCGTCACAGTCTGTCCTATATTACCAGTTGGGGGGGTCAAGGAAATACAGAGAGAGACTCACAAACAACGTACAAACAAGAACAAAAGAGACAAGAATACAACGGCCTCAGCGAGTCTTTCCCAGAACAGGGCCCGCTACAGGAACTGACGGGAGGGGCAGTAGAACTGCCTCCTCCTAAAACTTCACTGGGGCGTCCCCCAGGATGAAAACTGATTTCTCCGTACTACTTGGGGATACTGACTTATACAAAGATTCAGAAAGCACAATCGTTTCCCAATCCCAGCACAACAACTCACTGAACTGAAAGCAAAAGCAGAGAGAAGAGTTGAAGGCGTTCTTCGAGTGCTTGAGGAGGTTCCTCCGAACTCGGGGGTCCCAGGGTCTGGGGGCGCAGGGCAATCCCGAAAGAGCCCCCCAAGTGAAAGACCCTTCAATCTTCCTCTAGGGACTCTTGCCCCAAAGACCACCAAGGAGCCGAAGTTCGTTCCAAAACGCCATAGGATTTTTATTAAGCCAGCCCACTGGGGTTCAGCAGCCTTCGGGAAGGATTGAACCCCAAGCAGAAACTACAGCGAGTTTTTAAAGCCTAAAAGTGCAAACAGGGTGGTGGGGATACAAGGGGAGTTTGGTAATCGGTGCCAGACCTTCATGCAATCATACCCTTGTGGCTGACTGGTTCGTTATCTGTCTTAGGCAACGGCTGTGCCCTGGCTGAACTTTGTGGCCACCGGCCTTTTCCTGTAACCTTGAGATCTGGGGAATGTTTCCAAGTCCTTGAGGACTGAGGTCTGGGTCTGGGAAATATTTCCAAGTCCTTGAGGACTACCAGGGGAGGATGTTTATCCTTACGTGCAGCTGCTCACCCCGGGGACAGCTAATAATTTTCCAACTGTTGGGGCTCTTCAAAAATATACACAGAACATCCCCCATCAATTAATTCCTGATAATTTGTTGTTATGGTATGGGTTTTTCTGCCTTTTTTGATTTGTTGATATCGAATTTCTTGTTCCTGTGTTTTCTTGGGTGTGGTTAACCTATTCAGATTGAAGTCTTTCTTTAAGTGCCTTCTACAGAGCTGTATTTGTTGATAGATGCTGCTTAAATTTAGTGTTATCACTTAGTTTTTCTTCATCTATTTATGATGACTGATACTTTTGATGGGCATAGTAATCTGGATGAGTATAAGTGGTCTCTCAGAGTTTGGTGAACATCTGTTCAAGCCCTATTTGGTCTTTACAGGCTCTATTAAGAAGTTAGGAAATGGAAAACAGCTACAACAAGAACAAGAAGAAGTCAAGTATTATTCTAACGGGCCTGCCTATATATGTTACTTACTCTTTCCCCTTTGCAGCTTTTTGTAACACAAAAAGGAAAACCCAGAGTCAGAAACTGGTGTTCAAGCTTCAAGCTAAAGCTCAGAGAAGCAAAGTATCCAGGCACTATCACTTTTTGTTTTTTTTTTGGTTTTTTTCGAGACAAGGTTTCTCTGTATTGTTTTGGAGACTGTCCTGGAACTCACTTTGTAGACCAGGCTGACCTCGAACTCACAGAGATCCGCCTGCCTCTGCCTCCCTAGTGCTGGGATTAAAGGGGTGTGCCACCAATGCCAGCCACTATCTCTTACCTCTACCTCAGGTTGAAAAGGCTGTTCTGTCTTCCTGAATCCTCAGAGATGAAGGATCTCAGTTCCTGTCTCCTCCTCCTTATATTCCTTTCTCTTCCCAGCCATATCACTTCTGTCTCCACCTCTCTAGTGCTGGGAATAAAGTCATGCAATCCTAAAGGTGTGAGCTGTGTTGCTTTTCACTCTTGTGTAGGCCAGGGTGGCCTTGAACTCAGAGAGATCTATCTGTTTCCTGAATCCTGAGATTAAATGTGTGTATCACCATGGCCTGATCTCTGTAGCTTGTGGCTGACTTTGCTTTTTGAATACTTAGGAAAACTCTAATAAATCATAAATAATGTATCAATACAGCTTTTAACATTCTTCCTTTGTTCTGTACATTTAGTGTCTGATTGTTATGTGCCATGGAGATTTTTTCTGTTCCTATCTATTTGGTGTTCTGTATGCTTATTGTACATTGAAAGGCACCTCTTTCTTTAGGTTAAGGAAAAGTTCTTCTATGTTTTTGTTGAAAATCTTTTCCCTTAATCTTTCCTAAGTTTTATCTTGTTCTTCTATCCCTAGTATTCATATATTTAGTCTTATCATAGTGTCCCAGATTTTCTGGATGTTTTGTGACAGGAATTTTTTAGATTTAACATTTGATTGACTGTAGTATCCATTCTTGTACTTATCTTCAACTTTTGAGATTCTCTCTTCCACATCTAGTACTCTGTTGGTGAGGCTTACCTTTGAGGTTTTTATGTTGCTCTACCTAGACTTTTTATTTCCAGTTTTATCTCAGTTTAGGTTTTCCTTGGTGATTCTGTTTGTTTGCTTTGTTCTGTTAAATTCTTCTTTCATGTCATGAGTTGTTCTCATTATGTTCACTCCACTATTTGTTTTCAGATTCCATTAAAGAACTTGCTCACATACTATTTAAGGTCCTTGGACATATTCATAATTGTTTTGAAGTCCATTTTGTATTTCAACTATGTTATGTATCTTGGGGTTAACTGTAGTTAGGTTGCTGAATTCTTGGGAAAATATCCTGTCTTGACTTTTAGTATTTATGTTATCATATTGGTGTCTAGGAATCTGGAATGAGATAACTGAGGTGAAAGGTGTTGATATCGGGTCTTGTCTTTGTTGGTGGGTGTTCTGTTCCTTGGATTCTGTTGTCCTCTCTGGATCTTACCAAAGTAGGTGGCTGTGGGTAGCCCAGTAGGGAGTGCTTGTGGATGTAAATGCATGGCAGAGTTGGATAAATGTGGGCAAGGAGAAAAGGCTGAATGTGGCTTCATAGCTAAAGGGATCCTGTTCACACCTACGATTGGGGTCCCCATGGAGCTGGAAGTGTGCTAGAAAGAGGGGATCCTGGGAGCACACTAATGTAAACCAAAGAATTATCTGGAAAGACAGAGATGACAATATTAGGGGACCATAGGTCTGAACCAAGAGTTAGCATCTCTAGTGAACGTAGTTAAAGAGGGAGTAAGGAGTCCTCTAAGCAGGCTGTTATGAGGTGTGGGTAAGAAGGGAAAAACCATAATGGATGGCAGGAAAGATTGTGTGATTCACCTACCAGAATCCCTACCGGGTAGCACAATGGGGTCCAGTAGAAGGCATTTCTGGGTATTAGGGCTTCAAAGGAAGGAATGGGGATGGGCCAGGTGCAGAGGAAAGGGGGTGAAAGGGTCTATAGGCAGAACAACTGGGTCCTTGCCAACGTTTGGTGGAGTCCCCCAGGGTTAGATGTGGAATGGGAGGACAGGCCGCTTCAGTCAGTCTGCTATAGGGCCGGGGATGAGGCTGGAGAGTGTGGAATGGGAGGCAGAAATAAAAGTGAGGAAAACCAACCTCAGCCACAGCCTGGTGTGGCCACAGGGGGTCCCAGACAGAGGCTCTTTATAAGTACCTGGGGCAGACACAAAGGAATGCAAAAAGGCTAGAAAAGGAATGTATTTAGTACTTTGTCAGCTCCTCTATAAGTCTAGAATACTCCCACAATGCTGATGCTGATGAGAATTTTAGACTATGATAATGGTTGGGCAACACAGAAACAGGAGGAAATACAAACGAATTAAAATGGGAAATTTGTCCTGAAGCCTGTGTGTGTGTGTGTGTGTGTGTGTGTGTGTGTGTTATAAATATGAATGAGTAAAGACTTTAAAATCAAATTAAAATGTTACACTGTTTCTGGATTTTAAATAAAAGCAAAACTAAGGATGCATTTCCAGCTATATTCTGTTTCTGTATCTGCTGAAACTGAAGACATCTGACATCCCAAAACCTTTGTCTTGGGAAGAAAATGTGAGAACATACACTGGGGAAGTAAATCCATTTGAGGGCACACGGCTAGCCCTTTTTTGAGGAGTTAGGCTTTCATAGCAACATCTGATGTGTCTACAACTCCCCTAGGCTCCTGGGGGCCTGAGGCATGCAACAGAACACCCTGGTATCTTGGACTCCTATCTGTTCAGGCTCACATTCACACTCAACCTCTGTCTGCTAAGGTCAGGGTACAATGAGTAGGCTGTTCCTTTCCCTCACAAACTTGGTCATCAAAGCCTCAAATGCAGGTAGTGTTGGCCCATAAAGTTGGAGAAAGCTGAGAACTTTTCCTGGTGAGCTTAAGCCAGTGACCATCTGACCCTGAGTCTTCCATGCTGTGTTTTCAACTGAGATTGGAGTGAAGTATAAACTCCATCTGGGAAAGCACCTGAGCTCCCATTACAGTAAGCAGAGCCTGTGCCTTTTCCATCTGCCCTTGGGGCCAAGTCCTCTCCACCTCCACTTTCCACTGTGACTTCACAGGCAGTTGCCAGGTCACCTCAGCCAGGGCCCTGGGGTAGGACTCCCATGGGGCTATAGCTGCATTGGGTTGCATCACACAGCCAAAGTTATCTAGATTAAAGCCATGATTACCTGAAGGTGACAGACACCTCTGTACTCCTCCAGACAAAGGCTTGTGAAGCCCAAATGATGTGGTAAGGATATGACCTAGATGACTCTCTCTTATAGGGTTCAGATGCATCTCTCTGGGTAGGAGTCACCAACCCTATGTCAAACTCTTAGGGACTCATTTTGCTTCTTAAGTGAGCTATGACCCTGGTGTTCCATCAAGAGATCATTTATAGAGGTGGGGTTAGAGCCATAGAATCTCTGATGTGAGAAGAACATAAATGTGTTCTTATGGATGTTTCTAATATCCACCGATGAAATCAACAGTTCCAGGAGCTATCACAGAGAAATGAATGGAGATAGAGGGTTGGAGAATTGGGTTATAGTACAATTGCTCTCTCTCTCTCTCTCTCTCTCTCTCTCTCTCTCTCTCTCTCTCTCTCTCTCTCTGTTTCTCCCATGCCTCCAGGTTCCTTTTCACATACTTTGTTGGATACCCAGCACCATGCCTGTGGACCTACAGGTAGGTGTCACAATTGTTTGACTTTTCCAGACTTTTGGAAACAGAGATATTTTCTTCGCAGGTAGATTTCATGTGCCTGGCTCACAGCTACACAACAGCATGGTAGAAACATGCTAGTTGCAATTTTGGAGGAAGTAGGTATAAATTCCTCAAATAGAAAGTAGAAAGTGACAGAGGGAGATTGGGGGAGTTTGGGGGTACAATCCAGCAGGAGTTCCTATATCAACTACTTAGCTCTCTGGGGCACCGGTGAACAATGGACATTTTGTCATTGACCCAATAGGGATAACCAGCAGAGGTCACTACACTTTCCCAAGGAGGAGGAATAACCCTGAAACTCACTCGTTTCTTATCTTGTCAGGTTGCCTAGACAAAACAGACAGCAAGCTGTTCCTGCCTCATCTGTGAGTGAAACTATAGGGCATATACTAAAGGTAAGTGTGGGACAGGGAGCACAGTCTCATGTGGTTTGACATGGTGGCTCATCTCTCAGATATGTGAATGCTGACCCAGAGGCATCCTCAATTGCTGCTCGCCTCAAATACACAGAAGGTAAGGGATGAGTGGATGCACATGGTCATCATTGGTTAAAAAAAAGTAGATGAAGTCCAGATTAAATTGCATTTTAAAACAAATACCATTTAGAAATGGGATTTCCAGGGTAAGATTTGAGACATGTTTTTGAAAGTGTGCTCTTGCTTAACTTAGCTTCCTGTATTTCACCTGCTAACCCTGGCAGCTGAATATACTACTCATAGTGTTCAGGGACACCATGCACACACTGCAGCCACTTCCCCATGACTACTGGAGTTCTTTGTGAAACAGGAGGGCTACTTGTGTGCAGCCTGGTCTGAGGTCCTGTGAAAACAAAGAATGAAGATTGACGCTATGAGAAGATTCCCAGGCCTTCCAGCCCACACTGTGCCACCATCACAATGAGCTTGATTTGCTGGTTTTAGAAAGGCACCAGAGCCAGCACAGCATAGTCACCCACCCACACCCCTCTTCCCTGCAAAGCCCTCTGAAGCACTGTGAGACAGAGCACTGGGAGTGGCGCAGAGTATGTGGGGAGCACCGGTAAATGAATGGCCAGAGCTACTTTCTCTGAAAACATGTGAAATTCTCTACTGTGAAACCTGAAATGTATTTTTCACGCTAGATTTGGATGGTTGGGTGAGGGCAGCCTGTCATACTGGGTAGTTGTCACATAACAGACCACAATGGAAGGCCCTGTTACTTGTCACTGTCAGCCTGTCCTTAAATCTGATTTGTAACTCACACTCAGGGACTCATCCTTCACTACATCCTTGCTGGTAGAGTCTGGTAGTAGAAAGCGACCAAGGCATACATTAGTCCAGCAGGCCCCAATCAGGGTTGTCACACCTCCATATTTTCTCAACACAGTCCTGCTTTCTCAACATTCAGGGTCTGTCTGTTCCATCTGGACAGTGACTGGCAATGTGGACTCCTACAGGGATTGTTTGGTGACCTTAGATGGCTCTTTGAGCAGCCTTGGAGGAGCTGGGTGTGGGACCATCTGAGTTCCTGGCTCAAGGGTTTGAGAGACACCATAAGATCCCCAGGAGACTCTATTTTCCTCCTTTAGTTGGGTATGAGTTTTTAATGCTATTGCCAAGCTTCAGGTCCTAGTGGACTAGAGGTACAAGGCAGGAAATTTTAGGACCATTGTTGTCACCTGCATGAGAAGCCACATTGTCAAAGATCACATTGGTTCTGTCTCCAGAGAGTCCGGGTTCAATTAATGTTCTGTCTGATATTCCCCAAACTCTCAGACAAGCAGGCAGTACCACTCGCCATACACCCTTCCATGGCCCCACTGATGACTAATCATGTCTTCCCAGCATCTATACCACAGTCTCCAGTCACTGTGTCCTGGGTGGTTCTCACAAGGATGACCATCTCTCCTTCCTTGTGGAATGAGGCGCAGCACATATGGAACAATATGTTCAGGGACCTTGCATTCAGGGGCCAACCATGTTCACAGACAAAGCCAATGTGGGGTGTGTCCTAGGCCTGCTATTACTTTAGCATGGGAGCAGGTTCCTCGCTACACAGAATGGATTGGTAAGTGATTTAAAATTATTTTTAGTTAATCATAATAAAGCTCACTTTTATTTTGCCAGAGGCCCAAGCTACAACTCCCATCCTGAGCATAGACAGTGTTAGCCATGGTTCCTGAGAACCAGTCAGTTGTGACCATGTTCATCCTGCAAAACTTCGTGGATGACCCCCGGGTCCAGGATGCCCTCTTCTGCTTCTTCTTTACCTTGTTGACATTGGCCATAGCTGGCAATGGCCTGATTATCACAACTATTCACAGAAGTCCCAACCTCCACACTCCCATGTATTTCTTCCTAGTTAACCTTGCCTTGATGGATGTGATCTGCACTGTGACTGTCTTGCCCAAGGTCCTGCAGAGCCTGGTGACAGAGAACACCATATCTTATGGGGGATGCCTCACACAGATGTTTGTCTTCTCCTGGGTCCTGGGCTCTGAGCTTATGCTTTTCTCTGCCATGGCCTATGACCGCTACCTTGCAATCTGCCGGCCATTGCATTATGGAACCCTCATGAATGGCAGGGCCTGTGTGGCCCTTGCAACCTTTGTGTGGTTCACAGGGGCTCTCAATTCCTTGGTGCTCACTTGTCTGGTGTTACCGCTGTCCTTCTGTGGTCCCAATCTCATCACACATTTCTTCTGTGAGATCCCTTCTGTGCTCATGCTGTCCTGTAGTCCCACCTTTATCAACGACATCATGACTGTCATTACAGACATGTTTCTAACTGGCCTGAACTTCCTATTGACCATGACATCCTATGGCTTCATCTTTGCCAGTATCCTGCGCATCCGTTCAGCTGAGGGCAAGAGGCGTGCCTTCTCCACGTGCTCTGCCCACCTGATTGTGGTCACCTTTTATTATTCCACTGTGCTATATACGTATATCCGACCAGCCCTAGGAACTGCTGGGCTCCTGGACAAGGCCATTGCTGTTTTGTACACCACTGTGACCCCCTCTCTGAACCCCCTGATCTATACCTTGAGAAATAAGGAATTCAAAACATCCTTTAAAAAACTTTTATTTCCTCATTGATGACATTGAGTTGGAGAAGAACTCTAGAAGCAGTGGGAAAGGAGCTAAGTAGAACTCAAGACCTTCTTTTATGTATACCCTGATTCTAGGTGACACAGGCTAAGTCATGACCTGAGTCAAGAAAAATCATACTATCTATCAGAAAATATTGGAGTTCTACTCTTTTGAATGTTTTAGATAATTTTAACCATTTCTGCTTTATACATAGAATTGTATGCTTACATGTTCAATGCTATTCAATGTTAAGATGTTTCTATGACTCACTGAATCACATCTAGTTAAATCTCAGACCATATGTCATTGCAGCGGTTTGCTAAATCCTGACTATAACTTGTACCTCAACATCTCTCCTGCCTGGATGAGTTTTGTGAAACCTGACCATCCTTCAAGAGTTGCTATTATTTAACACTGCATATTGTATGTTAAGGAGCTCTACCCACTGTCATAGGAACTCAGAAATAAAGAGCTTATCAGATGCATTCATTTGCTATGAGTATGTATACACTGAACCATTCACAGACTCTATACCTTACATTGCGTCATGTGACTAATACAGAACAGATGGTAAAAAAGGTAAACAGATGAGGTAGGCAGTATGGAGAAAAATAGCAGGTAACACAGGACTATTACAATGACTCGTGGTTGTGATGGTTAATATATTCGTTGTCATTTGGCTAGATTGATCTCCAAAAGTATTGCTGAGAGACACTTCCATGATTATCTTTAAACTGTTTCAAAAGAGGATTCACTGAGCAGCTGTGTCCCATCTTCAATGTGGATTAAACTCCATGCGCCTGGGGTAAAAGCAATCATGGGACAGGGGAAAGGAGAAACCAGTTTAAATTCATGTGTTCCCAGCTGCTACAAGGTCAGGAAGCATTTCCTCTACACCTTATACTGCTACAAGGATCTGCACTCAAGGATTCTATAGTGGTGTGCCACTTTTGACTAGCAAAGGAAGACTGAGGTGTAACATGTGGGAAGCTGAAGAACAAAGTTTAACCACATGTAACTTAGGGAGAAAACAGGGACAACAGACCACACATTTACCAGTGTTCATATTGACATAGTGATGCACACATACAGGCAGTAGTAACTGATATGCAAGAATGTACATCAGACAGGCAAGGCTCTCGTGTGTCCCTTTGGAAGGCAACATGACTTTCTATTTGAAAGAGGAGCACAAGCCTGGACTTGTGATAGCGATTATATGGATTAAGCTTTTTTGTTGTTGTTGTTGTGCCTAGGAAAGTATGGACTAATCAAAACTATCAACGCAGACAAAGAAGGACATGTGCACATTCTGAATTTAAAGGCAATTTTCTATAATGGCCATAGCCAAGGCACAAACCAGGGAGATACTTTTAACAAGGTAGGTGGGAGATAGGCTTACACTTTCAGAACAGCATGTATATTTCCAACTAATGCAAGAGCCTCTTCAGAGCATCCTTGACAATAACAAGAATGGTGAAGGAGTTCTTTGTGTAGCTCAGGACCTAGTACATCACCACAGCACTAACTTCTCTCTGGATTGTAGTTGGAAGCAGACACAGAACTTGGATGATAATGCAGAGCACAATAAGGTGACATGGTAGTTTGAATGTAATAGTCCCCGATAATCTCATAAGGAAATGGCACTATTAGGGGTGTGGCTTTGTTGCAGGAGGTATGAACTTGCTGAAGGAAGTATGTAACTGTGAGTGTTGGCTTGAGCTTTCCTATGTTCAGGATACTTCCCAGTGTTTCAGTCGACTTTCTGTTGCCTTCTGATCAAGATGTAGCCAGCATCATGTCTGTCATGGGCCCCACCATGATAATAATGAGCTCCACCTCTGAAACTGTAAGCAAGCCACCCCACTGAAACATTTTCCTCATAAGAGTTGCGATGACCACGGTGTATCTTCAAAGCAATAGAAAAATTAACTAGGACAAATGGTATGAGTAGGTGAAGGCCTTCTGCTTCCCCTCAGCTGATCACAGGTGCTACATGCCACTTATGATAAAGCCATTAGACAGCAAGAAGGCAGTAAGTTAATACCCCTGGAAAAGTCATCAGCCATCAGAGTCATGGTATTTCCCACACTTGAGGTGCTGCAGGAGACCAGTGGGAACTGGGAAGTGTCATCCCAGTGTCTGTCCTTCTATCCACAGTATGATAGCCATGTCATCCATGTCATCAAGTCGGCATTAATGGGATAATTAGGGCACAGATGTGTCCTTTTATCCTAGAGCTGTAATGCAGAGGAAAGCAAATGACTGAATGGTGTAGGGCATGAATATGAGAAGCAACAGCTCAGAAAGTATGAACCACACATGGAAAAAGAAGTGATCTATGTATCCCTGGAAATAGATGGTGTTTTGCTCAGAAATTAAACTAACCAGAACCTTGTTCAGCACAGAGGAGATGCAGATGATTTCCATGGTAGCCAGACAGATCTCAGAAAAAAATACATTGGGCTATAAATCTGCATTCTACAGTTAGCCAAAGCAATGATCACTGCATTTCCCATGAGTACCATGATGTATTGTAATACTCTTCAATATTGTTCCTACAATAGACTCCTGGTAAATTCCTGTTCCATGAATCAAATGAGTACATCTTACCTCTATCATCCAAATAGTCATTGAAGCCTATAGTGAAAACTTCCAAAACATCACCCACACTTGCTCTCTTCTTGCATCATCAGATATTTCAGATTTCCAATCATGGCCAGTTTTGTCCTTTAGTGATGTCTTGTATTTTCCCCATGTGGACCAGGTAGATTAGCCTAAACAGCAGCCTTGGCAATTGGCATCTACCACCTCCTTTAATAAGACTGAAACTCTCTTGAGTCCTTAGGAAAATGAGATGCTGTGTAGCTGACATGGAAAGGCCACCAGACATAGCCCTGTGGTTCTTTCTGCAGGGGGCTCCCCAAGTCCAGCTACTGCCACACTCTGCATCTGTGATATTATTGTAGTTGCTACCATGCATTGTCATCTTTTAAATTTATTTATTTATATTACATACCAACCACAGTTACCCTCCTCTTCACCTCCTGTTACCACCCCTCCCACTCTTCTATGCCTCACATCATTCCTCTATCTCCATTCTAAATTGGTAAGGCCTCTCATGGAGGTCAACAAAGCATGGCATATCAAGTTGAGGCAGGATCAAGCTCTTCTCACCTTCCCTGCAACAAGGCGTCTCACCATAGGAAACCGGCTCTAAATGTATCAAAGACAGGTCCTGGTCCCACTGCTAGGGGCCCCTAATGGGGAATGTCTTTCTGTATGCTGTGAATATGTGTTGCATTCATTGGTTGATAAATAAAGCAGGATAAAGCAAGTGGGAAATCCAAGAAGAGATACAGGAGAAGGGTAGAGTCGGAGAGATACTAACAGCTACCCTACAAGCAACTTCCCAGAAGACTCATAATGCCACAGCCACATGGCAAAATATAGATGAATAGAATGGGTTAATTCAAGTTGTAAGAGCTAGCTAGTAATACGCCTGAGTCATTGGCCAAGCATTTATAAGTAATATTAAGCCTCTGAGTGGTTATTTGGGAACTGGTAGGTGGGAAAGAAGTCTCCGATTGCAGGCCTCACAAAACACCAAGCTATACAACTGTCCCCCAGATGTGGAGGGTCTAGGTTAGTCCCATGCTGGCTCCCTAGCTGTTGATTCAGAATCCATGAGCTCCCATTATCTCAGGTCAGCTGTCTCTCTGGGATTTCCCATCATGATCTTGATCCACAACCCACTCATATAATCCCTTACCTTCCTCTCTCCAACTGGACTCCTGGAGTTCACCCCAGTTTTTGGCTTTGGATTTCTGCATCTGCTTCCTTTAAAAACTGGATGAAGGTTCTACAATGATAACTAGGGTCGTCACCATCTGATTTCTGTAAGTGTTCTTTATGGTCCACTTCTTTGTCACTTCTCAAAGGAGAGACCATTATCACTCAATGTCTAGCACAACCATTACTTATTAGGAATAGTCCCAATTCCTAATAGCATACTTCAAAGTTGGGCAATTTCTCATTTTGTTGTACAACAGAGCTATAGTGTAAGCTATACTATTTATGTCATCATTCTTCAATATATGTCCATTTTTAAGCTTTTGTGTCTGAAATGTTTTCCACAGTATCTGGAAGTAGTTGAGAGAGGGGAAATGGTAATTAAGACACATTGTACAAAATTAATGCATAATAAGAAATTTTAAAATAATGGCTGTATTTAGTTTCTCATTTATGAAGGATCAGGTGTCATATAAAACTTTGAGTAGTTTCAAGAGCCCTTCTCTGACTCTGCCAAGATCTGGGAACTGCATGTGGGGGGAACCCATCCCAGCAAACCAGTCCATCCAGAGTCTGCTGACTTAGCAGTGCTAGTCCTGCCTCCACCCACAGGAGGTAGTGAGCATGGACCCGTTTCAGGCCATCCTTCAGGTGCCCTGCTCAGACCCTCGTGTGGCCTTGGGACTGCGCACAGGGGAACCCGTCCCAAAAACCAGTCCATCCAGAGTCTGCAGATCTCACAATGCTAGTCCTGCCTCCACCCAAGGGAAGACTAAAGTCATTGGAATACTGGACATGCTGGCACACACCAGAAGAGAACCTTGGACCTGAACCAACCAGGAGAGTGAGAAACTCCACCAGCACCCACTGCAAGAAGGGATTTGAAGACGATAGTGTAAAAACACATTCAAAAACAGATCAAGAGGAAAGGAGAGGAGGCTGGGCGCACAGGGAAGTAGTGGTCCCTCTGGCATCATCAGGTAAACAGGCCAGCTTCCCGGCCTGTGTTCCAGAGCCTGCAGATCGCCTGGGAACTGCACAGAGCTCCCAATCCCGGCGGGAGCCAAGCACCCCAGACTCCAGATCTTCTCTCCCACCAACGATTCCAGGAAAGGAGAGGAGGCTGGGCGCACAGGGAAGTAGCTGTCCCTCTGGCATCATCAGGTAAACAGGCCAGCTTCCCGGCCTGTGTTCCAGAGCCTGCAGATCGCCTGGGAACTGCACAGAGCTCCCAATCCCGGCAGGAGCATCAGGTAAACAGACCAGCTTCCAGGCCTGTGTTCCAGAGCCTGCAGATCGCCTGGGAACTGCACAGAGCTCCCAATCCCGGCGGGAACCAAGCACCCCAGACTCCAGATCTTCTCTCCCACCAACGATTCCAGGAAAGGAGAGGAGGCTGGGCGCACAGGGAAGTAGCTGTCCCTCTGGCATCATCAGGTAAACAGGCCAGCTTCCCGGCCTGTGTTCCAGAGCCTGCAGATTGCCTGGGAACTGCACAGAGCTCCCAATCCCGGCGGGAGCATCAGGTAAACAGGCCAGCTTCCCGGCCTGTGTTCCAGAGCCTGCAGATCGCCTGGGAACTGCACAGAGCTCCAAATCCCGGCGGGAGCCAAGCACCCCAGACTCCAGATCTTCTCTCCCACCAACGATTCCAGGAAAGGAGAGGAGGCTGGGCGCACAGGGAAGTAGCTGTCCCTCTGGCATCATCAGGTAAACAGGCCAGCTTCCCGGCCTGTGTTCCAGAGCCTGCAGATCGCCTGGGAACTGCACAGAGCTCCCAATCCCGGCAGGAGCATCAGGTAAACAGACCAGCTTCCAGGCCTGTGTTCCAGAGCCTGCAGATCGCCTGGGAACTGCACAGAGCTCCCAATCCCGGCGGGAGCCAAGCACCCCAGACTCCAGATCTTCTCTCCCACCAACGATTCCAGGAAAGGAGAGGAGGCTGGGCGCACAGGGAAGTAGCTGTCCCTCTGGCATCATCAGGTAAACAGGCCAGCTTCCCGGCCTGTGTTCCAGAGCCTGCAGATTGCCTGGGAACTGCACAGAGCTCCCAATCCCGGCGGGAGCATCAGGTAAACAGGCCAGCTTCCCGGCCTGTGTTCCAGAGCCTGCAGATCGCCTGGGAACTGCACAGAGCTCCAAATCCCGGCGGGAGCCAAGCACCCCAGACTCCAGATCTTCTCTCCCACCAAAGAGACCAGGAAACTACAGGAACCACGGAGACCAGGGGAGTAGCTGTTCAGGATCAGGTACAACAGGACCCAGCATAGGGTCCAGGGGACCAGGTAGGAGGCTAAGCGCCCCAGATCCTGTTCTTCTTCTCTACCCACGGACCAGCATTTGGACAAGGCATAGAAGAACCACCAGATTACTGGACTTACTAGCACCCACCAAAAGGGAACTCTGGTCCCCAGACAAGGAAGGGGCTCTTTCTGCACCCACTAAAGGAAGAGATGGGAAAGAGACAATACAAAAACACAGTCAGCAACAGAAAAACAAATATGACACCGCCAGATTCTAGAGACTCCACACCAGCAAGACCCCAATATTCCAACGCGAAGGAAGCAGAAGAGAACGATCTTAAAAGCACTTTCATGAAAATGATAGAGGCCCTAAAAGAGGATATTGGAAAATCCCTCAAAGAAATGGAAGAAAAAACAAACCAAAAAATGCAAGAAATGGAAGAAAAAACAAACCAAAAAATGCAAGAATTGGAAGAAAAAACAAACCAAAAACGGCACGAAATGGAAGAAGAAATGAAGCAAAAAATGCAAGAAATGGAAGAAAAAGCAAAGCAAAAAATGCAAGAATTAGAAGAAGAAACATACCAAATAAGGCAGGAAATGGAAGAAGAAACAAAGCAAAAAATGCAAGAAATGGTAGAAAAAACAAAGCAAAAAATGAAAAAAATGGAGGAAGAAACAAACCAAAAAAGGCAGGAAATGGAAGAAGAAACAAAGCACAAAATCCAAGAAATGGAACAAAAAGCAAACCAAAAAATGCAAGAAATGGAAGAAAGAACAAACCAAAAAATTCATAAAAGGCAACAAACGGACGAACAGATAAACAGAAAATTGCAAGAAGCAATGCAAACGCTGCAAGGGTTGAAAACTGAAATAGAGACACTAAAAAAAACACAATCTGAAGAAAGGCAGAAAATAGAAAAGCTGGACAAACAGTCAGGCACTACCAATACAAGCATTACCAACAGAATAGAAGAGATGGAAGAGAGAATCTCAAGTGTTGAAGATACATTAGGAGAAATGGATTTATCAACCAAAGAAAACCTTAAATCCAACAAATCCTTAACACAAAACATCCAGGAATTATGGGACACCATGAAAAGACCAAACCTAAGAATAATAGGTATAGAAGAAGGAGAAGAAATCCACCTCAAAGGGGCAGAAGGCATATTCAACAAAATCATAGAAGAAAACTTTCCCAACCTTAAGAAAGACATGCCAATGAAGGTACAAGAAGCCTACAGAACACCAAATAGAGTGGACCACAAAAAAAAATCCCCTCGCCACATAATAATCAAGACCCCAAACATACAGAATAAAGAAAGAATATTAAGAGCAGCTAAGGAAAAAGGTCAAGTAACATATAAAGGCAGACCTATCAGAATTACACCTGATTTCTCCATGGAAACTCTGAAAGCCAGAAGGTCCTGGATAGATATTCTACCTACACTAAGAGACCATGGATGCCAGCCCAGACTACTATACCCGGCAAAGCTCTCAATCACTATAGACGGAGAAAACAAGATATTCCATGACAAAACTAGATTCAACCAATATGTGTCCACTAACCCAGCCCTACAGAAAATTTTGGAAGGAAAACTCCAACCCAAGGAAGCTAACTACAACCAGAAAAACATAAGCATTAGAGAATCCCTCTCTACCAACAGCCAAAAGAACAAAGGGGTGAAATTCCACCCATAATTCCAACAACAACAACCATCGCAAATCGAAGAAGGATGAGCAATCAATGGTCATTAATATCCCTCAATATTAACGGCCTTAACTCACCCATAAAAAGACACAGACTAGCAGAATGGATTCGAAGACAGAACCCTTCCTTCTGCTGCATACAAGAAACACACCTCACCCTCAAAGACAGACATTACTTGAGAGTTAAAGGTTGGGAAAAAATTTTTCAATCAAATGGACCCAAGAAACAAGCAGGGGTAGCAATCCTAATATCTAACAAACTAGACTTTAAAATAAAATCAATCAAAAGAGATGAAGGAGGTCATTACATACTCATCACAGGTGAAACCCACCAAGACGAAGTGTCTATCCTGAACATCTATGCCCCCAATACAAAGGCATCCACATTCGTTAAAGAAACATTATTAGAACTTAAATCTCATCTAAAGCCCCACACAGTTATAGTGGGAGATTTCAACACACCACTCTCACCACTAGACAAGAATACCAGACAGGAACTCAACAAAGAAGCAAAGGGTCTAATAGAAGTAATGACCCAACTGGGATTAACAGATATCTATAGAACATTTCATCCACATAAAAAAGAATATACCTTCTTCTCACCACCACATGGAACCTTCTCAAAAATCGACCACATACTTGGCAACATATCAAACCTCAGCAGCTACAAAAAAATTGGAATAACTCCATGCATCTTATCAGACCACCATGCCTTAAAATTAGAATTCAACAACAACACAAATTGCAGAAAACCTACAAACTCATGGAAATTGAATAATGCTCAACTGCACCATCCCTGGGTCAAAGAGGAAATAAAAAAAGAAACTAAAGACTTCCTCGAATTCAATGAGAATGAAGACACAACATACCCAAACCTATGGGACACTTTGAAAGCAGTGCTACGGGGAAGTTCATAGCACTAAGTGCTCACATGAAGAAACAGGAAAACAGTTATACCAGAGAATTAACATCACAGCTAAAAGCTCTAGAACACAAAGAAGCAAACTCCCCCAGGAGGAGTAGACGCCAGGAAATAATCAAATTGAGGGCTGAAATCAACAAAGTAGAAACCAGGAAAACAATACAAAGAATCAATGCAACGAAGAGTTGGTTCTTTGAGAAAATCAACAAGATAGACAAACCTTTGTCCAAACTTACCAAACAGCAGAGAGTGAACACGCAAATTAACAAAATCAGAAATGAAAAGGGGGACATAACAACAGACTCTGAGGAAATCCAGAGAATCATTAGGTCATACTTTGAAAACCTGTACTCCACAAAATTCGAAAATTTAAAGGAAATGGATGACTTCCTGGACAGCTATCATTTGCCAAAACTAAATCAAGAACAGATAAGCAATTTAAATAGACCTATAACCCCTATGGAAATAGAAGCTGTCATCAAAAGTCTCCCAACCAAAAAAAGTCCAGGTCCAGATGGCCTCAGTGCAGAATTCTACCACAAATTCAAAGAACAGCTTATACCAATTCTTCTCAAAGTGTTCCACACAATAGAAGCAGAAGGGTCTTTGCCAAACTCTTTCTATGAGGCTTCAATAACCTTGATCCCCAAGCCACACAAAGATACAACCAAGAAAGAGAACTTCAGACCAATATCCCTCATGAACATTGATGCAAAAATACTCAATAAAATACTGGCAAATCGGATCCAAGAACACATCAAAACAATCATTCACCATGATCAAGTAGGTTTCATCCCAGGGATGCAGGGATGGTTCAACATATGAAAATCCATCAACGTAATCCACCATATAAACAAGCTGAAAAACAAAAATCACATGATCATCTCACTAGATGCTGAAAAAGCCTTTGACAAAATCCAACACCCCTTCATGATAAAGGTCTTGGAGAGATCTGGGATAACAGGGACATACTTAAACATAATAAAAGCCATATACAGTAAACCAACAGCCAACATCAAACTAAATGGACAGAAACTCAACGCAATTCCTCTAAAATCAGGAACAAAACAAGGCTGTCCACTCTCTCCATACCTTTTCAACATGGTACTTGAAGTTCTAGCTATAGCCATACGACAACAAAGGGGGATCAAGGGGATACAAATTGGGAAGGAAGAAGTCAAACTTTCACTGTTTGCAGACGATATGATAGTTTACATCAATGACCCAAAGAACTCTACCAGGGAACTCTTACAGCTGATTAACACCTTCAGCAAAGTGGCAGGTTACAAGATCAACTCAAGAAAGTCAGTAGCCCTACTATATACAGATGATAAAAGGGCTGAAAGAGAAATCAGAGAAACATCACCCTTTACAATTGCCACAAACAATATAAAATACCTTGGGGTAACGCTAACCAAACAAGTGAAAGACCTGTATCGTAAGAACTTTGAATCTTTAAAGAAAGAAATTAAAGAAGCCCTCAGAAAATGGAAAGATCTCCCATGCTCTTGGATAGGTAGGATCAATATAGTAAAAATGGCAATCCTGCCAAAAGCAATCTACAGATTCAATGCTATCCCCATTAAAATCCCAGCACAATTCTTCACAGACCTTGAAAGAACAATAATCAATTTTGTATGGAAAAACAAAAGACCCAGGATAGCCAAAACAACCCTGTTCAACAAGGCAACGTCCGGAGGCATCACTATCCCTGACCTCAAACTCTATTATAGAGCTATAGTCCTGAAAACAGTTTGGTATTGGCACAAAAATAGACAGGCAGACCAATGGAATCGAATTGAAAATCCGGGTATTAACCCACACACGTACGAACATCTGATCTTTGACAAAGAAGCTAAAAATATACAATGGAATAAAGAAAGCATCTTCAACAAATGGTGCTGGCATAATTGGAGACTGGCATGTAGAAAAATGCGGATCGATCCATGTTTATCGCCATGCACAAAACTTAAGTCCAAATGGATCAAAGACCTCAACATAAATCCAGCCACACTGAACCTCTTAGAAGAGAAAGTGGGTGGTATCCTTGAAAGAATTGGTACAGGAGACAGCTTCCTGAACATAACACCAGTAGCACAGACAGTGAGATCAACAATTAATAAATGGGACCTACTGAAACTGAGAAGCTTCTGTAAGGCAAAGGACACAGTCAGCAAGACAAAAAGGCAGCCCACAGAATGGGAAAAAATATTCACTAATCCCACATCTGACAGAGGGTTGATCTCCAAAATTTACAAAGAACTCAAGAAGCAAGTCTCCAAAACAGCAAAGGACCCAATTAAGAAGTGGGCTGCAGAACTAAATAGAGAGTTTTCAATAGAGGAGTCTAAAATGGCTGAGAGGCACTTGAGAAAGTGCTCAACATCCTTAGCCATCCGGGAAATGCAAATCAAAGCAACTCTGAGATACCATCTCACTCCTGTCAGAATGGCTAAAATCAAAAACACCAATGACAATTTATGCTGGAGAGGATGTGGTGAAAGGGGGACACTCCTCCATTGCTGGTGGGAGTGCCAACTGGTTCAGCCACTTTGGAAAGCAGTATGGAGATTCCTCAGAAAAATGGGAATAAACCTACCACAAGACCCAGCAACTGCACTCTTAGGCATATATCCAAAAGATGCCCATTCATATAACAAAGATGTCTGTTCCACTATGTTCATAGCAGCTTTATTTGTAATAGCCAGAACTTGGAAGCAACCTAGATGTCCCTCACCCGAAGAATGGATAGAGAAAATGTGGTACATCTACACAATGGAGTACTACTCAGCAGAAAAAAATAATGGAATCATGAGATTCGCAGGCAAATGGATGACACTAGAAGAAACCATCCTGAGTGAGGTAACCCAGTCACAAAAAGAGAAACATGGCATGTACTCTCTCATATATGGATTTTAGACATAGATCTGGGGAGTGCCAGCCTACAATCCTATTGCCAGAGAGTCTGGGAAACAGAAACTTCATTTACTGGCTGGTTAAGTACTGAGCTGAACTCAAGAAAGCCAGTATCAGAGAGGGAGGACTGATGATCAAAGGGATTAAGACTGGGCTGGTTGAACCCCCAGAAACAGCTGACCAGACAAAGGTTAACTCTTGAATCCCAGGCATCAGCCTGGGAATCCAGCATGGGACTGATCAAGACACCCTGAATCTGGGTGTCAGTGAGGAGGCCTAGGTAATCTATTGAGCCTTGGACAGCAGATCAGTACCCATCCCAACTATACACACGGTCTCTGGACTCCCATAGAACAATGTGAGGTGCACTCTCACCCTGAACTCTTGGGGAAGGGTCTAGGCCCTGCCCTATATGAAATGACAGACTATGGACACCCCCATGGAGGGCCTCACCCTCCCTGGGAGAATGAGGGGATAACAGGGGGGGGATGGGGGGGAGGGCACGGGAGGAGGGGAGGGAAAGGGAGAGGGACCTCGTACTGACTTGTGAAGCAACCTTGTTTCTTATCTAAATTTAAAATGGAAAATAAAGAAAATATTAATAAAAAAAAAACAAAAACAGATCAATATGACTCCACAAGAGTCTAAGGACTCCACACCAGCTAGACCTAGATGTGCCAGTACAGATGAAACAGAAGAGAATGACACTAAAAACAATTTTATGAAGATGATAGAGATGCTCAAAGAGGAAATGAGAAAAGAAATGGAATAAAAAAGAAACAAAAATTAAAGAAATAGAGGAAAAGACAAATCAAAATCGCAATAAAGAGTCTCTTAAAAAAAAAAAAACAAGGAAAGCTAAGAAAAAACTTCCAAATCAATGAAAGAAACCATTCAAACAGTGCAAGACTTTAAAGCTGAAATAGAGACAATGTAGAAAACACAGTCTGAGGGAATGCTGGAAATAGAAAAGCTGAGCAAACGGTAAGGAACTACAGATGCATGCTAAACAACAGAATACAAGACATGGAAGAGAGAACCTTAGGCATTGAATATACAGTAGAAGAAACAGATTCATCAACCAAAGAAAATCTTAAGTCCAAAAATCCTTAGCACAAAATATCCAAGAAATATGGGACACATTGAAAAGACTAAACATAAGAATATGTATAGAAAAGGTGAAGAAAACCACCTCAAAGGGGCAGAAAACACATCTAGCCCTACAGAAAGTTCTGAAAGGAAAACTCTAACCCAAAAAAACACATCTAGCCCTACAGAAAGTTCTGGAAGGAAAACTCTAACACAAGGAAGTTAACTACAACCAGAAAATCATAGGCAATAGATAATTCCACTTTACCAACAGTCAAAAGAAAAAAGGGGTGAGGATCCACATACAATTGCACCACCACCACCAAACCCGATACAAACAAGAATGAACAATCAATGATCACTAATATCATTCAACATTAATGGTCTTAACTTGCACATAAAAAGACACAAGCTAACAGAATGGATTAAAACACAGGATCCATCCTGCTGCTGTATACAAGAAATACACCTCAGCTTCAAAGACAGATGTTACCTCAGACTTAAGGGTTGGGAAAACATTTTCCAATCAAATGGACCCAAGAAACAAACATGGTAGCGATCCTAAAAAATTAGACTTTAAACTACTATCAATCAAAAGAGAAAAAGGAGGTCATTTTATACTCACCACAGGAAAAAATCCACCAGGAAGAAGTCTCTATTCTGAACATCTATGCCACAAATACAAAGACATCCACGTTCATAAAAGTAACATTACTAAAATTCAAATCACACATAAACCTCACACACTTATAGTGGGAGACTTATACACACCACTCTCACCACTAGACAGGACCACCAGACAGAAACACAACTAAGAAACAAAGGAACTAATAGAAGTTATGACCCAGTTGGGTTTAATAGACATCTATAGAACATTCTACCCAAACACAAGAGAATATATCTTTATCTAAGCACCACTTGGAACCTTCTCTAAAATTGGTCACATACTTGGCAACATAGCAAACCTCAACAGGTACAAAAAAATTGGAATCATTCCATGTATCCTATCAGACCACCATGCTTTAAAGTTAGAATTCAACAACAACACAAATTGTTAAAAACCTCCAAACTCACTGAAATTGAATAATGTACAATTGCTCCATTCCTGGGTCAAGGAAGAAATAAAAACAAAGAAATTAAAGACTTCCTAGAATTCAATGAGAATAAAGACACAATATACCCAAACTTGTGGGACACTTTGAAAGCAGTGCTAAGAGGAAAGCTCATAGTGCTAAATACCCACATGAATAAATTGGAGAGTAGTCACACTAGAGAATTAACTGCACAATTGAAAGTTCTAGAACAAAAAGAAGCAAACTCACCCCAGAGGAGTAGATCCCGGGAAACAGTCAAATTGAGGGCTGAAATCAATAAAGCAGAAACTAGGAAAACAATACAAAGAATCAATGTAAAGAAGAGTTGGTTCTTTGAGAAAACCAACAAGATAGACAAACCTTTATCCAAACTTATGAAACGGCAGGGTGTGAACATGCAAATTAACAAAATCAGAAATGAAACAGGGGACATAACAACAGACACAGGAAATAGAGAGAATCATCAGCTTATACTTTGAAATCCTGTAGTCATCAAAATTCGAAAATCTAATCCGGGCATTGGTGGTGCACACCTTTAATCCCAGCACTTGGGAGGCAGAGGCAGGCAGATATCTGTGAGTTCAAGGCCAGCATGGTCTACAAGAGCTGGGTCCAGGACAGCCTCAAAAGCAATACAGAGAAACCCTGTCTTGAAAAACCAACCAAACAAACAAAAATTGAAAATCTAAAGAAAATGGACAATTTTCTGAATTGATATCACTTACCAAAATAAAATCACAAAGAGATAAACCATTTAAATAGACCAATTACCCCTAATGAAATAGAAGCAGTCATCAAAATTCTCCCAACCAAAAAACAAAGCCCAGGGCCAGTTTACATCAGTGCAGAACTCTACCAGAAATTCAAAGAAGAGCTAATACCAACATTCCGCATAGTATTCCACACAATAGAAGCACAAGGATCATTGCCAAACTCTTTTTATGAGGCTTCAATAACCTTCATACCCAAGCCACACAAAGACACAACTAAGAAAGAGAACTTCAGATCAATGTCCCTCATGAACATGGATCCAAAAGTACTCAAAAAGTACTGGGAAATCAAATCCAAGAACACATCAGAAAAATCTTCCACAATGATCAAATAGGCTTCATCCAGGTGATGCAGGGATGATCCAACATACAGAAATCCATCAATGTAATCCATCATATAGACAAACGAGAAACAAATATACATGATCATCTCACTAGATGCTGAAAAAGCCTTTGACAATATCCAACACCCATTCATGATAAAGGTCTTGGGGAGATCAGGGATAAAAGGAACATACTTAAACATAATAAAAGCAATATACAGCAAAGCAACAGCCAACATCAAACTAAATTGATCAAAACTCATCAGGAAGAATACAAGGCTGTTCACTCTGTCCATATCTCTTCAATATTGTACTTGGAGTTCTAGCTAGAGAAATAAGACAAAAAAGACCAAGAGGATATAAATTGGAAAGGAAGAAGTCAAATTTTCACTATTTGCAGATGATATGATAGTTTACATAAGTGACATGAAGAATTCTACCAGGGAACATGTACAGCTGATAAACACCTTCAGATACAAGAATAACTCAAAAACATCAGTAGCCCTACTATATATAGACATTAAATGGGCTGAGAATGAAATCAGAGAATCATCACCATTTACACTAGCCACAAACAACATATAATGTCTTGGGGTAACACTACCCAAACAGGTGAAAGACCTTTGTAACAAGAACTTTGAGTTCTTTAAAGAAAGAAATTAAGAAGTTACCAGAAAGGGAGAAGATCTCCCATGCTCTTGGATACGTAGGATCAACATATTAAAATGGCAATCTTGCCAAAAGCAATCTACAGATTGAGTGCAATCCCCTTCAAAATATTGGCACAACCTTTACAGACACTGAAAAACAATAATCAACTTCATATGGAAAAACGAAAAACCCAGGATAGCCAAAACAACCCTGTACTATAAAGGATCTTCCGGAGGCATTGCCATCCCTAATTTTAAGCTCTATTATAGAGCCGCAGTCCCGAAAACAGCTTGGTATTGGCACAAAATTAGACCAATGGAATAAAATAGAAAACCCTGATATTAAATCACACACCTACAAACACCTGATTTTTACAAAGAAACTAAAGTTATACAATGAAGAAAAAAAAACATCTTCAACAAATAGTGCTGGCATAACTGGATGTTGACATATAGAGGACTGCGGATAGATCAATATCTATCACCATACACAAAACTTAAGTCCAAATGGATCAGCCTTACTGGACCTCTTAAAAAAGGAAGTGGTACACACCCTTGAACAATCTGATACAGGATATTGCCTCCTGAAAATAACACCAGTAGCACAGACACTGAGATTGACAATAAATGGGACCTCCTGAAACTGAGAAGCTTCTGTAAGGCAAAGGACACAGACAACAAGACAATATAGCAGCCCACAAAATGGGAAAAGATCTTCACCAACTCCACATCTGATAGACCATTCCACGTCTGATAGAGGGCAAATTTCCAAAATATACAAAGAACTCAAGAAGTTAGCTACCAAAACAACAAATAATGCAATTAAAAAGTGGGGTACAAAACTAAATAAAGAATTCTCAATAGATGAATCTAAAATGGCTGAAAGACACTTAAGAAATTGCTCAACATCCTTAGCCCTGAGAGAAATGCAAATCAAAACAACTCTGAGATACCATCTTGCTCCTATCAGAATGGCTACATTCAAAAACACCAAAGACAATTTATGCTGGAGAGGACGTAGAGAAAATGGAACACTTCTCCACTACTGGTGGGAGTGCAAACTCGTACAACCACTGTGGAAATCATTATGGCGGTTCCACAGGAAAATGGGAATCATTCTATCTCTAGATCCAGCAATTCAGCTCTTAGGCATATACTCAAAAGATGCACATTCATACAATAAGGGAGTTGTATGGGGATTGGTAGGGGGCTGGGGTGGTTGGGGAGAAGGCAGGGGAGGGGAGGGAGGGGAGCTGGGACTGACATGTGAAGCTAGCTTGTTTAAATAAAAAAAATCCAGCAGTCCCACTCTTACGCATATACCCAAAAGGTGCCCATTCATACAACAAGGACATCTGTTCAACTATGTTCATAGCAGCATTATTTGTAATAGTCACAACCTGAAAGCCACATAGATACCTGTCAACTGAAGAATGGCTAAGGAAAAGTGGGACATTTGCAATATGGAATACTACTCAGTGGGAAAAAACCAATGGAATCTTGAAATTTGCAGGCAAATGGATGAAACTAGAAGAAACTATCCTTAGAGATAACAAAAAGGCAAACATGGTATGTACTCATTCATATACAGATATTAGACATAGAACAAAGAATACCCAGCCTATAATCCACACCACCAGAGAAGCTAGGGAGCAAGGAGGACCATAAGAATGACATACATTGTCCCCTGGAGAAGGGGAAAGCTGAGAAGATCTCCTGAGATAATTATGAGCATGGCCAGAAGGGAGAGGGAGTTAGGAGAAAGAGAAGGGGCGAAGAGGAGGGGAGAGGACATGAGGGAACAGGAAGATTGATTCAGGGAAGAATAGAGGAGAGCAAGAAAAGAGATACCATAATACAGGGAGCCATTATAGGCTTAAAGATAAATCTGGCACTAGGGAAATGTACAGAGAGGTACAAGGTTGACCCCAACTAAGAATCTAATCAAAAGTGGAGAGGCTACCTTCCCCTATAATGAGATTGATGGCTACCTTTTATGTCATCCTAGAGCCTTCATGCAGTAGCTAATGGAAACAGAAGCAGACACCCACAGCTAAACACTAAGCCAAACTCTGGAATCCAGTTGCAGAGAGGGAGGAGTGATGAGCAAAGGGGTCAAGACCAGGCTAGAGAACCACACAGAAACAACAAGGGGAAGCTGACCTGAACAAGGGGAAGCTCATGGACCCCAGACTGATAGCTGGGAAACCAGCATAGGACTGGCCCATATCCCCTGAACGTGGGTGTCAGTTAGGAGGCCTGGGCAGTCTATGGTACCTCTGGCAGTGGAACCAGAATGTATCCCTAGTGCACAAACAGACTTTGGGAGCCCATTCCCCCATGGATGGATACTCTCTTAGCCTAGATACATGGGAGAGAGCCTAGGCCCTGCCCCAAATGACTTGATAGATTTCGATGATCCCTCATGGAAGGGCTCACCCTCCCTGGGGAGCAGAAAGGGGATGGGATAGGGACTCAGTGGGGAGCAGGGGAAGAGGGGAGTGAGAGAGAACTGGGATTGACATGTAAAACAAGATCGTTTCTCATTTAAATTAAAAATAGAGAATTTCAAAATAGCTTTTAGTATTTTTTATTATTTTTCAACATCATAAATTGATTCCATTTTACCCTTACCTTACCTCCTTCAAAACCCTACCTAGTCTACTCCAACAAACGTGTGATGTCTTTTTATTATTAGTTGTTATTGTGCACATATAGATATAGCTATAGATATATTCCTAAATATAGCCTATTAAGTCTATACAATGGTACCTATATATATTCCAAAAATTTAATAAATATTTAATTTCTTTAAAACATAGCAAACAAGGCCAGGCGGTGGTGGTGCACTCCTTTAATCCCAGCACTCAGGAGGCAGAGGCAGGCGGATCTCTGTGAGCTCGAGGCTGGGCTGGACTGACAGTCTCCAAAACAATACAGAGAAACCCTGTCTCGTAAAACCAAAAAAAAAAAAAACATAGCAAACAAAATGGAAGTGCTGAGGGAACATTAATTCATATGCATTGATTTTTATTTAAAATTTTATTTTTTGCAGAAACAAGCAAACTGTGAGTTCAAGGTCAGCCTGGTCTACAATGCTACGCAGAGAAACCCTGTCTCAAAAAAAATACCAAAAAACATCTTTTTTTCATTTTACATACCAATACCAGTTCTCCCTCCCTCCCTTTCTCCCTTCCCCTTCCCCTCCCTTCCCAATCCCACCCACTCCCCACAGTGGGTAAGGCCTTCCTTTTGGAGTAAAAAATCTGGCACACCAAGTTGAGGCAGGACTAAGGCCCTCTTTCCGGTATGAAGGCTGAGATTGGTATTCCACCATAGGGAATGGGCTCCAAAAAGCCAGTTCATGTCCCTAGCTTAGGCTCTGCCTCCACTGCCAGGGGTTCCCCAACTGATCAAGTCACATAACTGTCACCCACATCCAGAGAATCTAGTTTGGTCCCATGCAGGTTCCCCAGCTGTCAATCCTGAGACCACAATTTACCACTAGTTCAGGTCTACTGTCTCTGTGTATTTCCCCATTGCTGTCTTGACCCCTCCCCCATTCGTACGATCAGAATATTATTTCTTAACAATACACTGAAAGGGTTGAATGCAGGAAGAGGAGGGGAGCATAGAAAGTAAAACACATTTAGAATAAGCAAGTTGCCTGTGTGTGTCCAATTTGGAGGAAGTACTCTCAGCAGAATACAGAGAGTCCATTTGTATCAGGGTGAGACCTTCCACTCAGGGCATGAGAATCCCAGTGACACTCTGGGACATGGATGCAGAGTGTTGGTTGAGGAAGGTATTGAGAGAGGGTTGCTCATGCCCACAAGATGCAACTTCCCTGACCAGCCTCCTCTATGACAACCTTCAAGGAGCTTGAATAATGAAGCCATGAGTCCCCTTTAATTGATCCTAAGAGCTTTCTCCTTCAGTTTCTGTCCCAGGAGGCACTAGGACAAGCACTTGTCCCTGGTCTCAGAAAAATAACAGGTATTTCTGAAGGCAATGACCTCTATACAAAGGAACACAGAACTTCAGACAGGCACTAAAGACTTGGTTCTTGCAGAAAAGGAGACTTCTCAGTGGTGTGCCAACTGGTTCAGCCACTTTGGAAATCAGTATGGAGATTCCTCAGAAAAATGGGAATAAACCTACCACATGACCCAGCAACTCCACTCTTAGGCAAATATCCAAAAGATGCCCATTCATAAAAACAAAGATGTCTGTTCCACGATGTTCATAGCAGCTTTATTTGCAATAGCCAGAACTTGCAAGCAACCTAGATACCCCTCAACCAAAGAGTGGATAGAGAAAATGTGGTACATTTACACAATGGAGTGCTATTCAGCAGAAAAAAACAATGGAATCCTGAGATTTGCAGGCAAATGGATTACACTAGAATAAACCATCCTGAGTGAGGTAACGCAGTCACAAAAAGAGAAACATGGCATGTACTCTTCCATATATGGATTTTAGACATAGATCTAGGGAGTGCCAGCCTACAATCCCAAGGCCAGAGAGTCTGGGAAACAGAAACTTCATCAGTGGCTGATGGAAGAAGAGGCAGACTACCTCGGTTAAGTACTGAGCTGAACTCAAGAAAGCCAATAACAGAGAGCTTGGACTGATGACCAAAGGGATTAAGACTGGGCTGGTTTAACCACAGAAACAGCTGACCTGACAAAGGTTAACTCTTGAATCCCAGGCATCAGCCTGGGAATCCAGCATGGGACTAATCAAGACCCCCTGAATGTGGGTGTCAGTGAGGAGGCCTAGGTAATCTATTGAGACTTGGGCAGTAGATCAGTACTTATCCCGAGTATATACACAGACTTTGGACTCCCATCCAACAATGTGAGATGCACTCTCACTCTGAACTCTTGGAGGAGGGTCTAGGCCCTGCCCTGGATGAAATGACAGACTGTGGACACCTCCATGGAGGGCCTCACCCTCCCTGGGGAAATAAGGGGATAATGGGGGAATTGGGGGAAGGGCACGGGAGGAGGGGAGGGAAAGGTAGAGGGACCTGGAACTGACTTGTGAAGCAACCTTGTTTCTTATCTAATTTTAAATTGAAAAAAAAAGAACAAAGGGGTGAAATTCCACACAACATTCCACCGACAACAACCATTCCAAATCAAAGAAGAATGAGCAATCAATGCTCATTAATATCCCTCAACATTAATGGCCTTAACTCACCCATAAAAAGACACAGGCTAGCAGAATGGATTCAAAGACAGAACCATCCTTCTGCTGCATACAAGAAACACACCTCACCCTCAAAGACAGACATTACCTGAGAGTTAAAGGTTGGGAAAAGATTTTCCAATCAAATGGACCCAAGAAACAAGCAGGGTTAGCAATCCTAATATCTAACAAATTAGACTTTAAAATAAAATCAATCAAAAGAGATGAAGGAGGTCATTACATACTCATCACAGGCGAAATCCACCAAGATGAAATGTCTGTCCTGAACATCTATGCCCCAAATACAAAGGCATCCACAATTGTAAAAGAAACATTACTAAAATTTAAATCACATATAAAGCCCCACACACTTATAGTGGGAGATTTCAACACACCACTCTCACCACTAGACAGGAATACCAGACAGAAACTCAACAAAGAAGCAAAGTGTCTAATAGAAGTAATGACCCAACTGGGATTAACAGACATCTATAGAACATTTCATCCACATAAAAAAGAATATACCTTCTTCTCACCACCACATGGAAGCTTCTCAAAAATTGACCACATACTTGGCAACATATCAAACCTCAGCAGCTTCAAAAAAATTGGAATAACTCCATGCATCTTATCAGACATCATGCTTTAAAATTAGAATTCAACAACAACACAAATTGCAGAAACCCTACAAACTCATGAAAATTGAATAATGCACAATTACATCATTCCTGGGTCAAAGAAAAAATAAAAAAGAAGTTAAAGATATCCTAGAATTCAATGAGAATGAAGTCACAACATACACAAACCTATGGGACACTTTGAAAGCAGTGCTACCGGGAAAGTTCATATCACTAAGTGCCCACATGAAGAAACTGGAGAATAGTTATACTAGAGAATTAACAGCACAGCTGAAAGCTCTGGAACACAAAGAAGCAAACTCCCCTAGGAGAAGCAGATGCCCAGAAATAATCAAATTGAGGGCTGAAATCAATGTAGTGGAAACTAGGAAAACAATACAAAGAATCAATGCAACGAAAAGTTGGTTCTTTGAGAAATTCAACAAGATAGACAAACCTTTGTCCAAACTTACCAAACAGCAGAGACTGATCATGCAAATTAACAAAATTAGAAATGAAAAGGGGGACATAACAATGGACTCTGAGGAAATTCAGAGAATCATCAGGTCATACTTTGAAAACCTGTACTCCACAAAATTCGAAAATTTAAAGGAAATGGACAACTTCCTGAATAGCTATCACTTGCTAAAATTAAATCAAGAACAGATAAGCAATTTAAATAGACCTATAACCCCTATGGAAATAGAAGCATTCATCAAAATCTCCCAACCAAAAAGAGCCCAGGTCCAGATGGCCTCAGTGCAGAAATCTACCAGAAATTCAAAGAACAGCTTATACCAATTCTGAGATACCATCTCACTCCTGTCTGAATGGCTAAAATCAAAAACACCAATGACAATTTATACTGGAGAGGATGTGGTAAAAGGGAAACACTCCTCCATTGCTGGTGGGAGTGCCAACTGGTTCAGCCACTTTGGAAATCAGTATGGAGATTCCTCAGAAAAATGGAAATAAACCTACCACATGACCCAGCAACTCCACTCATAGGCATATATCGAAAAGATGCCCATTCATACAACAAGGGTGTTTGTTCCACTATGTTCATAGCAACATTATATGTAATAGTCAGAACTTGGAAGCAACCTAGATACCCCTCAACTGAAGAGTAGATGGAGAAAATGTGGTACATTTACACAGTGGAGTACTATTCAGCAGAAAAAAAATGGAATCCTGAGATTTGGAGGCAAATGGATTACACTAGAAGAAACCATCCTGAGTGAGGTAATGCAGTCACAAAAAGAGAAACATGGCATGTACTCTCTCATATATGGAATTTAGACATAGATATGGGGAGTGCCAGCCTACAATCCCATGGCCAGAGAGGCTGGGAAACAGAACCTTCATTCAGTGGCTGATGGAAGAAGAGGCAGACTCCCATGGCTAAGCACTGAGATGAACTCAAGAAAGCCAGTAACAGAGGGAGGACTGATGACCAAAGGGATTAAGACTCGGCTGGTTAATAGCCAGAACTTGGAAGCAACCTAGATGTCCCTCACCCGAAGAATGGATAGAGAAAATGTGGTACATCTACACAATGGAGTACTATTCAGCAGAAAAAAATAATGGAATCATGAGATTCGCAGGCAAATGGATGACACTAGAAGAAACCATCCTGAGTGAGGTAACGCAGTCACAAAAAGAGAAACATGGCATGTACTCTCTCATATATGGATTTTAGACATAGATCTGGGGAGTGCCAGACTACAATCCTATTGCCAGAGAGTCTGGGAAACAGAAACTTCATTTACTGGCTGGTTAAGTACTGAGCTGAACTCAAGAAAGCCAGTATCAGAGAGGGAGGACTGATGATCAAAGGGATTAAGACTGGGCTGGTTGAACCCCCAGAAACAGCTGACCAGACAAAGGTTAACTCTTGAATCCCAGGCATCAGCCTGGGAATCCAGCATGGGACTGATCAAGACCCCCTGAATCTGAGTGTCAGTGAGGAGGCCTAGGTAATCTATTGAGCCTTGGACAGCAGATCAGTACCCATCCCAAGTATACACATGGTCTCTGGACTCCCATAGAACAATGTGAGGTGCACTCTCACCCTGAACTCTTGGGGAAGGGTCTAGGCCCTGCCCTATATGAAATGACAGACTATGGACACCCCCATGGAGGGCCTCACCCTCCCTGGGGGAATGAGGGGATAACGGGGAGGGATGGGGGGGAGGGCACGGGAGGAGGGGAGGGAAAGGGAGAGGGACCTCGTACTGACTTGTGAAGCAACCTTGTTTCTTATCTAAATTTAAAATGGAAAATAAAAAATAATTAATTAAAAAAAAAAAAGACTCGGCTGGTTTAACCCCCAGAAACAGCTCTCCTGACAAGGGTTAGCCTTTGAATCCCAGGCATCAGCCTGGGAATCCAGCATGGGACTGATCAAGACCCCCTGAATGGGGTTGTCGGTGAGGAGGCCTAGGTAATCTATTGAGCCTTGGGCAGTAGATCAGTATTTATCCCGAGTATACAAATGGACTTTGGACTCCCATCCAACAATTTGAGATGTACTCTTACCCTGAATTCTTGGGGGAGGGTCAAGGCCCTGCCCTGGATGAAATGACAGACTATGGACACCCCCAAAGAGGGCCTCACCCTCCCTGGGGAAATGAGAGTATATGGGGGGTTTGGGGGAAGGGCACGGGAGGATGGGAGGGAAAAAGAGAGGGACCTAGAACTGACTTGTGAAGCAACCTTGTTTCTAATTTAAATTTAAATTTAAAAATAAATAATAAAAAAGTGGCATTAACCCCAGTGTTTGGATATCAGCACAGGGGACATCAACTCATGTTCTCAACGGGGCCCGGGTTTAAAAAAAGAGGGCTGGGTAGAAAACAGATTATGACAAAAAGATTTGCTTTCATGCCCCATTGTATAAACAGCAGAATGTGTAGCTTCTAATCAAAATAAGAGTGTTTATTCGGTCTGTTTTTCACCTTGCATCAAAAACCCGACGTTCTTATTCTTCACCTTCAATACTGGCACTAATTTTGAAGTTAAATCAAGAGATTTAGATGAATCTAATGTCTATACTGATGCCTAGAGAGCACTTGAATGTTGTTTTGTTTGACTATGACATCCACAGGACATGGTGAGAAAATTTCACAGAGAGATTTTCATGCCCTGTTGTCCAGTGTCCACTGCTGAGGTACATAAAAGACCTTCATCCTCAATTGTGTCAAAAGCACCAGCCCAGCCCTGTAGGTGTTAGCCTTTTCCTGTATGCTACAGGAAAGAACTGGCAAGACTGGAGGTCGCTTAAGAAAGAATTACGTGTTGGGGACTTACAAATCTACCACAAGACCCAGCAACTCCACTCTTAGGCATATATCCAAAAGATGCCCATTCATACAACAAAGATGTCTGTTCCACTATGTTCATAGCAGCTTTATTTGTAATAGCCAGAACTTGGAAGCAACCTAGATGTCCCTCACCCGAAGAGTGGTTAGAGAAAATGTGGTACATCTACACAATGGAGTACTATTCAGCAGAAAAAAATAATGGAATCATGAGATTCGCAGGCAAATGGATGACACTAGAAGAAACCATCCTGAGTGAGGTAACGCAGTCACAAAAAGAGAAACATGGCATGTATTCTCTCATATATGGATTTTAGACATAGATCTGGGAAGTGCCAGCCTACAATCCTATGGCCAGAGAGTCTGGGAAACAGAAACTTCATTTAGTGGCTGATCGAAGAAGAGGCAGACTCCCTTGGTTAAGTACTGAGCTGAACTCAAGAAAGCCAGTAACAGAGAGGGAGGACTGATGATCAAAGGGATTAAGACTGGGCTGGTTTAACCCCCAGAAACAGCTGACCAGACAAAGGTTAACTCTTGAATCCCAGGCATCAGCCTGGGAATCCAGCATGGGACTGATCAAGACCCCCTGAATCTGGGTGTCAGTGAGGAGGCCTAGGGAATCTATTGAGCCTTGGGCAGCAGATCAGTACCCATCCCAAGTATACACATGGACTTTGGACTCCCATAGAACAATGTGAGGTGCACTCTCACCCTGAACTCTTGGGGAAGGGTCTAGGCCCTGCCCTATATGAAATGACAGACTATGGACACCCCCATGGAGGGTCTCACCCTCCCTGGGGGAATGAGGAGATAAGGGGGGGGTTTGGGGGAAGGGCACGGGAGGAGGGGAGGGAATGGGAGAGGGACCTGGAACTGACTTGTGAAGCAACCTCGTTTCTTATCTAAATTTAAACTGGAAAATAAAATATAAAAAAATAAAAAAAAATCCACCATGATCAAGTAGGCTTCATCCTAGGAATGCAGGGATGGTTCAACATTAGAAAATCTATCAATGTAATCCACCATATTAACAATCTGCGAAAGAAAAACCACATGATCATCTCACTAGATGCTGAAAAAGCCTCTGACAAAATCCAGCACTCCTTCATGATAAAAGTCCTAGAGAGATCAGGGATAACAGGAACGTACCTGAATATAATAAAAGCAATATACAGTAAACCAACAGCTAACATCAAACTAAATGGAGAGAAACTCAAAGCAATTCCTCTAAAATCAGGAACAAAACAAGGCTGTCCACTCTCTCCTTATCTCTTCAATATTGTACTTGAAGTTCTAGCTACAGCAATAAGACAACAAAAGGAGATAAAGGGGATACAAATAGGAAAAGAAGAAGTCAAACTTTCACTATTTGCAGATGATATGATAGTTTACATAAGTGACCCAAAAAACTCCGCAAGGTTACTCCTAGAGAGGAAGAGAGATGGTCATGGGGGAACAGGAAGTTGAGGGGGTGGGGGTAGAATAGGGGGAAGAGGGAATCATAGGATCGAATACAGATCAGGCACCAGAGTGACCTCGAGTGATCTAAAGGGATAACACCAATTGGCAAACTAAGCAATAGTGGAGAGACCACCTCGAATGCCCATTCCTGATAATGAACTTGATGTCTATAACCATCTGGTAGCCTTCATCCTGTGACTGATGGAAGCAGAGGCAAACACACAATTAATCACTGAACTGAACCCAAGGAACCCAGTGACAGAGAGAGAGGAGTGATGAGCAAATTGGCAAAGAATGGGCTGGCAAAACCAGCAGAGACAGCTGATCTGAACAGGGGAGAGCTCTTGGACCCCAGACCGACAGTGGGGAGGCCAGCATGGGACTGATCTGGACCCCCCAAAAATGTGAGTGTCAGCCAGAAGGCCTGGGCAACCTATAGGGCCCTGCGCTGTGGATCAGTGTCTATCCCTGGTATACAAACAGTCTTCGTGTGCCTATAGCACAAAGAGGGATGCTCTCTCAGCCTGGACTCTTAGGGGAGTGCCTGGATCCTACCCAGAGTAAAATGACAGACTCTAGATATCCCCTATGTGGAAGGATTTGGCAATAGGGTGGGAGGGTGGGGGGGAAGGGGAGTGCAGGAGGAGGGGAGGGAGGGGGAACTGGGATTGACATGTAAAACAAGCTATTTAAAATTAAAATAAAAATGATTTAAAAAAGAGAAAAAAAAGAACAGATAAACAATCTAAACATGCCACGCCCACTGTGCAGCCTGTATCTGAGACTATGGAGAGGGTGTCCGATTGATGACACAGAAACCAGTAGGTTGCTTAAAGAAAACTTTATGCTCCCCAAAAAGGCTCAAGAGATCTTCCCAAGAAATGCTTCACTCCAGAAAAGCTTCTGCCACACTCACTTTTTCTCCTCTTGGCTGGTGGTTATATGTCCCTGACACCAGAGTCGGCAGCAGCAGGGGGCAGGAAAGGGTGGCTAGCCATTGGTAAGATCAACTTCAGGGTGTATCAGGGAACAGGCCCTTATTGGGAAATTATAGCTCTGGTAAACATTACTTAGGGCACTGGATTGTTTTCAGTAAACATGTTTTCAGTAAACATTGTGTCAGAACTGCCTGCTCCCAGGCTGACTGGGAAGTGGGTCTCCTGCCAAGGTCTGTTGTTCCCACAAAACAGACCTATAACCCTTAATAAAATAGAAGCAGTCATCAAAATCTCCCAACCAAAAAAAAAAAAAAAAAAGCACATGCCAAAATGGCTTCAGTGCAGACTTCTACCAGAAATTCAAAGAAGAGCTAATTCTAATACTCCTCAAAGTATTCCACACAATAGAAACAGGAGACTCACTGCCAAACTCTTTTTACAAGGCTACAATTCCCTTGGTACCCAAGCCACACAAAGAAACAACTAAGAAAGAGAACTATAGAACAATTTCCCTCATGAACATCGATGCAAAAACACTCAATAAAATACTAGCAAACCGGATTCAAGAACACATCAGAAAAATCATCCACCATGATCGAGCAGGTTTCATCCCAGGAATACAGGGATGGTTCTACATTAGAAAATTTATCAATGTAATCCACCATATAAACAAACTGCAAAAGAAAAACCACATGATCATCTCATGAGATGATGAAAAAGTTTTTGACAAAATCCAGCACTCCTTCATGATAAAGGTCCTAGAGAGATCAGGGATAACAGGAACGTACCTGAATATAATAAAAGCAATATACAGTAAACCAACAGCTAACATCAAACTAAATGGAGAGAAACTCAAAGCAATTCCTCTAAAATCAAGAACAAGACAAGGCTGTCCACTCTCTCCATATCTCTTCAATATTGTACTTGAAGTTCTAGCTACAGCAATAAGACAACAAAAGGAGATAAAGGGGATACAAATAGGAAAAGAAGAAGTCAAGCTTTCACTATTTGCAGATCATATGATAGTTTATATAAGTGACCCAAAAAACTCCCCAAGGGAACTCCTAGAGCTGATAAACACCGTCAACAAAGTGGCAGTATACAAGGTAAACTCAAAAAAATCAGTGGCCCTATTATATACAGACGATGAAGTGACTAAGAAAGAAAACAGAGAAACCTCACCCTTTACAGTAGCCATAAACAGCATCAAATATCTGGGGATAATGTTAACCAAGGAAGTGAAAGACCTGTATATCAAGAACTTTGAGTCTTTGAAGAAAGAAATCAAAGAGGATACCAGAAAATGGAAAGATCTCCCATGCTCCTGGATTGGTAGGATCAATATAATAAAAATGGCAATCTTGCCAAAAGCAGTCTACAGATTCAATGCAATCCCTATCAAAATTCCGGCACAATTCTTCACAGACCTGGAAAGAACATTAATCAACTTTATATGGAAAAACAAAAGACCCAGGATAGCCAAAACAACCCTATACAATAAAGGACCTTCAGGAGGCATCACCATACCTAACTTCAAGCTCTATTATAGAGCTATAGTCCTGAAAACAGCTTGGTATTGGCACAAAAATAGGCAGGTTGACCAATGGAACCGAATTGAAAAACCTGATTTTAACCCACACACCTATGAACACTGGATTTTTGACAAAAAAGCTAAAACTATACAACGGAAAAAAGAAAGAATCTTCAACAAATGGTGCTGGCATAACTGGATACTGGTATGCAGAAGACTGCAGATAGATCCATGTTTATCGCCTTGTACAAAACTTAAGTCCAAATGGATGAAAGATCTCAACATAAATCCAACCATACTGAACCTCTTAGAAGACAAAGTGGGTGGTACCCTTGAACGAATCGGTACAGGAGACAACTTCCTGAACATAACACCAGTAGCACAGACAGTGAGATCAACAATTTACAAATGGGACCTCCTGAAACTAAGAATCTTCTGTAAGGCAAAGGACACAGTCAGCAAGACAAAAAGGCAGTCCACAGAATGGGAAAAGATATCCACTAACCCCACATCTGACAGAGGGCTTATCTCCAAAATTTACAAAGAACTCAAGAAGCAAGTCTCCAAAACACCAAAGGATCCAATTAAAAGGTGGGGTACAGAACTAAACAGAGAATTCTTAATAGAGGAGGCTAAAATGGCCAAGAGATGCTTAAGAAAGTGTTCAACATCCTTAGCCATCAGGTAAATGCAAATCAAAACAACTTTGAGATACCATCTTACTCCTGTCAGAATGGCTAAAATCAAAAACACCGAAGACAATTTATGCTGGAGAGGATGTGGAGAGAGGGGAACACTCCTCCACTGCTGGTGGGAGTGCCAACTCATACAACCTCTTTGGAAAGCAGTATGGAGATTCCTCAGGAAAATGGGAATCATTCTACCACAAGACCCAGCAATTTCAGTCTTAGGCATACATCCAAAGGAGGCAAATTCATACAACAAGGGCATCTGCTCCACTATGTTCATAGCAGCATTATTTGTAATAGCCAGAACCTAGAAGCAACCTAGATGCCCCTCAACTGAAGAGTGGATAGAGAAAATGTGGTACATTTACACAATGGAGTATTACTCAGCAGAAAAAAAAGAATGGAATCTTGAAATTTGAAGGTAAATGGATAGCACTGGAAGAAACCATCCTGAGTGAGGTAACCCAGTCACAAAAAGACAAACATGGTATGTACTCACTCATATATGGATTTTAGACATAGATCAGGAGAGTGCCAGTCTGCACTTCCAATGACAGAGAGTCTGGGAAACAGGAAAGAACCTAAAAGATATGCATGGTACCCAAGAGAAGAGAAATGAAGCAAGATCCTCTGAACAGATAGGGAACACGGCAAGGGATGGGGGAAAGGGGAGCTGGGAAATAGAGAGGGGGAGAAGAGGAAGAGAGAGTAGGTCATGGGGGAACAGGAAGTTTGACTGGGGTGGTAGGGTAGGGGGAAGAGGGGATCATAGGTTAGAAGACAGATCAGGCACCATTGTGACCTCTATGATCTAAAGGGATGACACCAATTGGCAAGCTAAGCAATAGTGTAGAGACCACCCCGAACGCCCATTCCTGATAATGAACTTGATGTCTATAACCATCCTGGAGCCTTCACCCAGTGACTGATGGAAGCAGAGGCAAACACCCACAGTTAAACACTGAACTGAACCCAAGGAACCCAGCTACAGAGAGAGAGGAGCGATGAGCAAATTGGCAAAGAATGGGCTGGCAAAACCAGCAGAGACAGCTGATCTGAACAGGGGAGAGCTCTTGGACCCCAGACCGACAGCTGGGAGGCCAGCATGGGACAGATCCAGACCCCCTGAGTGTGAGAGTCAGCCAGGAGGCCTGGGCAACCTATGGGGTCCTGAGCAGTGGATCAGTGTTTATTCCTGGCATACAAACGGGCTTTCTGTGTCCATAACACAAAGAGGGATGCTCTCTCAGCCTGGACTCTTAGGGGAGTGCCTCGCCCCTGCCCTTAGTGAAATGACAGACTCTAGATATCCTCTATGTGGAAGGAAGTGGCCATAGGTTGGGAGGCTGGGGGGGGGGACTGTGGCTGGGTCCGGGAGGAGGGAAGTGAGAGGGAACTGGGATTGACATGGGAAGCAAGCTATTTAAAATTAAAATAATAAAATAAAATAAAAAATAATTTGTTCACTTACTATTTAAGGTCCTTGAACATATTCATAATTGTTTTGAAGTCCTTTTTGTGTTTAAACTATATTATATATCTTGGGGTCAACTGCAGTTAGGCTCTTGGGTTGTTGGGGAAACATCCTGTCTTGACTTTTAGTATTTATGTTTTTATGTTGGTGTCTTGGAATCGAGAATGGGATGACTGAGGTGAACGTCTTGATATCTGGCCTTGTCTTTGTTGGGTGGGTGTTCCTTGGTTTCTGTTGTTCTCCCTGGATCTTACCAAAATCTGGTGACTGTGGGTAGCCCGGTAAGGAGTGCTTGTGCATGTAAACACATGGCAGATTGGGATTGATGTGGGCAAGGAGAAAAGGCTGAATGTGGTTTCATGGCTAAGGGGATCCTGTTCACACCTATGATTGGGGTCCCCATGAAGCTGGACGTGTGCTAGAAAGAGGGGATCCTGGATGCAGGCTAATGTAAACCAAAGAATTATCTGGAAAGACAGAGATGAAAATATTAGGGGGTCATAGGTCTGAACCAAGAGTTGGCATCTCTAGTGAATGTAGTTAAAGTGGAGGTAAGTGGCCCTCTAAGCAGGATGCTATGAGTTGTAGGTGAGAAGGGAAAAACCATAATGGATGGCAAGAAGGATGGTATGATTCACCTACCAGAATCCCTACCAGGTACCACCACTGGGGTCCAGTAGAAAGCATTTCTGGGTATTAGAGTTTGCAAGGAAGGAATGGGGATGGGCCAGGTGCAGAGGAAAGGGGATGAAAGGGTCTACAGGAAAAACAGCTGGGTCCACTCCAAGGTTTGGTGGAGTCCCTCAGGGTTAGATGTGGAATGGGAGGACAGGCACCAACAACCAGGTTCCTATAGGGCTGGGTATGACCTGGAGAGTTTGGAATGGGAGACAGAAATAAAAGTGAGAAAAACAAACCTCAGCCACAGCCTGGTGTGGCAACAGGGGGTCCCAGACAGAGGCTCTTTATAGGTACCTAGGTCTGCAAAGAGGCTAGAAAAAGGGTGTATCTAGTACTATGTCAGCTCCTCTGTAGGTCTAGAATTCTCTCAAAATGCTGTTGCTGACGAGACTTTTAGACTATGATAATTGTTAGGCAACACACAGAACTACAAACAAAATGAAAAAGGAAATTTCTGTCCTAAAACGTGTATGTGTGTGTGTGTGTGTGTGTTATAAGTTTGAAGGAGTATAGACTTTAAAATTAATTTAAAATGCTTACACTGCTTCTGAATTTTAAATAAAAACTAAATCCTCCCAACACCAAGGATGCAATTTCCAGCTATATTCTGTTTCTGTATCTGCTGAAACTGAAGACATCTGACATCCCAAAACCTTTGTCTTGGGAAGAAAGTGTGAGAACATGCAGTGGAGAAATGAATCCATTTGAGGGCACACAGCTAGCCCTTTTTTGAGGAGTTAGGCTTTCATAGCAACATCTGATGTGTCTACAACTCCCCTCGGCTCCTGGGGGCCTGAGGCATGCAACAGAACACCCTGGTATCTTGGACTCCTATCTGTTCAGGCTCACATACACACTCAACCTCTGTCTGCCAAGGTCAGGGTACAATGAGTAGGCTGTTCCTTTCCCTCACAAACTTGGTCATCAAAGCCTCAAATGCAGATAGTGTTGGCCCATAAAGTTGGAGAAAGCTGAGAACTTTTCCTGGTGAGCTTAAGCCAGTGACCATCTGACCCTGAGCCTTCCCTGCTGTGTTTTCAACTGAGATTGGAGTGAAGAATAAGCTCCATCTGGGAAAGCACCTGAGCTCACAGTAAGCAGAACCTGTGCCTTTTCCATCTGCCCTTGGGGCCAAGTCCTCTCCACCTCCACTTTCCACTGCAGACTTCACAGGCAGTTGCCAGGTCACCTCAGCCAGGGCCCTGGGGTAGGACTCCCATGGGGCTATAGCTGAATTGGGTTGCATCACACAGCCAAAGCTATCTAGATTAAAGCCATGATTACCTGAAGGTGACAGACACCTCTGTACTCCTCTGGACAAAGGAGTGTGAAGCCCAAATGGTGTGGTGAGGACATGACCTAGCTGACTCTCTTCTATAGGGTTCAGATGCATCTCTCTGGGCAGGGGTCACCATCCCAATGTAAAAGTCGTAGGGACATGTCTGGAAAGCATCCAGTATTTCAAACACCCCTATGGTGTGTTGCTGCTTAAGTTAGATATGTCCTTTATTTCCTGTCATTTGTTCCATCAAGAGATCATTTATAGCGGTGCGGTGCGGGGGGGGGTTAGAGTCACAGGGAGTCCAATATCAGAAGAACATAAATGTGTTCCTATGGATATTTTTAGTATCCACCGATGAAATCAACAGTTCCAGGAGCTATCACAGAAAAATGAAGCAAGATAGAGGGCTGGAGAATTGAGTTACAGTACAATCTCTCTCTCTCTCTCTCTCTCTCTCTCCCTCCCTCCCTCCCTCCCTCCCTCCCTCCCTCCCTCCCTCCCTCCCTCCCTCCCTCCCTCCCTCCCTCCCTCTCTCTCTCTCTCTCTCTCTCTCTCTCTCTCTCTCTCTCTCTCTGTTTCTCCCATGCCTCCAGGTTCCTTTTCACATACTTTGTTGGATACCCAGCACCATGCCTGTGGACCTACAGGTAGGTGTCACACTTTTATGACTTTTCCAGACTTTTGGAAACAGATATTTTCTTCCCATGAAGATTTCATGTGCCTGGCTCACAGCTACACAAAGGCATGGTAGAAACACGCTAGTTGCAATTTTGGAGGAAGTAGGTATCAATTCCTCAAATAGAAGGTAGAAAGCTGGCAGAGGGAAATTGGGGGAGTTTGGGGGTACAATCCAGCAGGAGTTCCTATTTCAACTACTTAGCTCTCTGGGGCACCTGTGGACAATGGACATTTCATCATCGTCTCAATGGGGATAACCTACAGAGGTCACTACACTTTCCCCAGGAGGAGGAATAACCCTGAAACTCACTCATTTCTTATCTTGCCAGGCTACCTAGACAACACAGACAGCAAGCTGCTCCTCCTTCATCTGTGAGTGAAGCTATAGGGCATATACTAGAGGTAAGTATGGACAGGGAGCACAGTCTCATGTGGTTTGACATGGTGGCTCATCTCTCAGATATGTGAATGCTGACCCAGAGGCATCCTCAATTTCTGCTGGCCTCAAATACACATGAGGTAAGGGATGTGTGGATCTGAGTGGACATCAGTCTTTTAAAAAAAGTAGATGAAGTCCAGATTAAATTGCATTTTAAAACAAATACCATTTAGAAATGGGATTTCCAGGGTATGATTTGAGACATGTTTTTGAAAGTGTGCTCTTGCTTAACTTAGCTTCCTGTATTTCACCTGCTAACTCTGGCAGCTGAATATACTACTCGTAGTATTCAGGGACACCATGCACACACTGCAGCCACTTCCCCGTGACTGCTGGAGTTCTTTGTGAAACAGGAGGGCTACTTGTGTGCAGCCTGGTCTGAGGTCCTGTGGAAGCAAAGAATGAAGATTGACGCTATGAGAAGATTCCCAGGCCTTCCAGCCCACACTGTGCCACCATCACAATGAGCTTGATTTGCTGGTTTTAGAAAGGCACCAGAGCCAGCACAGCATAGTCACCCACCCACACCCCTCTTCCGTGCAAAGCCCTCTGAAGCACTGTGAGACAGAGCACTGGGAGTGGCGCAGAGTATGTGGGGAGCACCGGTAAATGAATGGCCAGAGCTACTTTCTCTGAAAACATGTGAAATTCTCTACTGTGAAACCTGAAATGTATTTTTCACGCTAGATTTGGATGGTTGGGTGAGGGCAGCCTGTCATACTGGGTAGTTGTCACATAACAGACCACAATGGAAGGCCCTGTTACTTGTCACTGTCAGCCTGTCCTTAAATCTGATTTGTAACTCACACTCAGGGACTCATCCTTCACTACATCCTTGCTGGTAGAGTCTGGTAGTAGAAAGTGACCAGTGCATACACAGTCCAGCAGGCCCCAATCAGGGTTGTCACCCCTCCATATTTTCTCAACACAGTCCTGCTTTCTCAACATTCAGGGTCTGTCTGTTCCATCTGGACAGTGACTGGCAATATGGACTCCTACAGGGATTGTTTGGTGACCTTAGATGGCTCTTTGAGCAGCCTTGAAGGAGCTGGGTGTGGGAGCAGCTAAGTTCCTATGGCTCAATGGTTTGAGAGACAGCCTAGGATCCACAGGAGAGCCTATTTTCCTCCTGGGGTAGGGTATGAGTCTTGAATGTTAACCTCAAGCTTTAGGTCCTAGTGGACTAGAGGTACAAGATAGGAAATTTTGGGGCCATTGTTGTAACCTGCATGAGAAGCCACGTTGTCACAAAGACCACATTGGTTCTGTCTGCAGAGAGTCTGTCATTCAATTAATGCTCTGTATGTTATTCCCCACACTCTCAGACAAGCAGGCAGTACCACTGGCCTTACACCCTTCCATGGCCCCACTGATGACTAATCATGTCTTCCCAGCATCTATACCACAGTCTCCAGTCACTGTATCCTGGGTGGCTCTCACAAGGATGATCATCTCTCCCTCCTTGTGGGATGAGGCACAGCACATATGGAACAATATGTTCAGGGACCTTGCATTCAGGGTTCACCCATGTTCACAGACAGAGCCTATGTGGGGTGTGTCCTAGGCCTACTATTTCATTAGCATGTGAGCAGGTTCCTCGCTACACAGAATAGATTGGTTAGTAAGATTTAAAATTATTTTTAGTTAATCATAATAAAGCTCACTTTTATTTTGCCAGAGGCCCAAGCTACAACTCCCATCCTGAGCATAGACAGTGTTAGCCATGGTTCCTGAGAACCAGTCAGTTGTGACCATGTTCATCCTGCAAAACTTCGTGGATGACCCCAGGGTCCAGGATGCCCTCTTCTGCTTCTTCTTTACCTTGTTGACATTGGCCATAGCTGGCAATGGCCTGATTATCACAACTATTCACAGAAGTCCCAACCTCCACACTCCCATGTATTTCTTCCTAGTTAACCTTGCCTTGATGGATGTGATCTGCACTGTGACTGTCCTGCCCAAGGTCCTGCAGAGCCTGGTGACAGAGAACACCATATCTTATGGGGGATGCCTCACACAGATGTTTGTCTTCTCCTGGGTCCTGGGCTCTGAGCTTATGCTTTTCTCTGCCATGGCCTATGACCGCTACCTTGCAATCTGCCGGCCATTGCATTATGGAACCCTCATGAATGGCAGGGCCTGTGTGGCCCTTGCAACATTTGTGTGGTTCACAGGGGCTCTCAATTCCTTGGTGCTCACTTGTCTGGTGTTACCGCTGTCCTTCTGTGGTCCCAATCTCATCACACATTTCTTCTGTGAGATCCCTTCTGTGCTCATGCTGTCCTGTAGTCCCACCTTTATCAACGACATCATGACAGTCATTGCAGACATGTACCTAACTGGCCTGAACTTCCTATTGACCATGACATCCTATGGCTTCATCATTGCCAGCATCCTGCGCATCCGTTCAGCTGAGGGCAAGAGGCGTGCCTTCTCCACCTGCTCTGCCCACCTGATTGTGGTCACCCTTTATTATTCCACTGTGCTATATACGTATGTCCGACCAGCCCTAGGAACTGCTGGGCTCCTGGACAAGGCCATTGCTGTTTTGTACACCACTATGACCCCCTCTCTGAACCCCCTGATCTATACCTTGAGAAATAAGGAATTCAAAACATCCTTTAAAAAACTTTTATTTCCCCATTGATGACACTGAGTTGGAAAAGAACTCTAGAAGCAGTGGGAAAGAAGCTAAAGAGAACTCAAGATCTACTTTTATGTATCTCCTGATTCTAGGTGACACAGGATTAGTCATGACCTGAGTCAAGAAACATCCTACTATCTATCAGAAAATATTGGAGTTCTACTCTTTTGAATGTTTTGGGTAATTTTAACCATTTCTGCTTTGTACTTAAAATTGTATGCTTGCATGTTCAATGCTATTAAATGTTAAGATGTTTCTATGACTCACTGAATCAAATCTAGTTAAGTCTCAGACCCTATGTTATTACAAAGGTTTGCTAAATCATGACTCTAACTTGTACCTCAGCATCTCTCCTGCCTGGATGAGTTTTGTGTAACCTGATCATCCTTTAAGAGTTGCTATTATTCAACACTGTATATTGTATGTTAAGGAGTTCTGCCCACTGTGGTAGGAACTCAGAAATAAAGAGCTTATCAGATACATTCATTTTGCTGTGAGTATGTATACACTGAATCTTTCACAGAGTCTATATCTTAGATAGAGTCATGTGACTAATACAGAACAGATGGTAAAACCCGTAAACAGATGAGGTAAGCAGTATGGAGAAAGACAGCAGGACTATGACAATGACTCATGGTTGTGATGGTTAATATATTTATTGTCAATTTGACTGGATTGATCTCCAAAAATATTACTGAGAAACACCTCCATGATTATCTTTAAACTGTTTCAAAAGAGGATTCACTGAGCAGCTGTGCCACATCTTCAATGTGGATTAAATTCCATGTGCACTGGGGACAGGCAAGCTTGGGACAGGGGGAAAGGAGAAACCAGTTTAAATTCATGTCTTCCCATCTGCTACAAGGTGAGGAAGCATTTCCTCTACACATTACACTGCTACAAGGATCTGCACCCAATGATTCTATAGTGGTGTGCCAGATTTGACTAGTAAAAGAAGACTGAGGTGTAGCATGTGGAAAGCTGAAGAACAAAGCTTGACCACATGTAAGTTAGGGAGGAAATAGTGACAACAGACCACACATTTACCAGTGTTCATATTGACATAGTGATGCACACATACTGGCAGTAGTAACTGATATGCAAGAATGTACATCAGACAGGCAAGGCTCTCATGTGTCCCTTTGGAAGGCAACATGACTTTCTACTTGAAAGAGGAGCACAGGCCAGGACTTGCAGTGGTGATATGGATCAAGCTTTATTTGATACAGCTAGGAAAGTACGGACTAATCAAAACTACCAACACAGAACAAGAAGGACATGCACATTCTGAATTTAAAGGCAATTTTCTATAATGTCCATAGCCAAGGCACAAAGCCAGGAAGATACTTTTAGCAAGGGAGGTGGGAGACAGCCTTACACTTTCAGAACAGCATGTATATTTCCAACTAATACCTAAAAGGGGGCAAGAATCTCTTCAGAGCATCCTTGACAATAACAAGAACACATGAAGGGGTTCTGTGTGTAGCTCAGGACCTAGTACATCACCACAGCACTAACTTCTCTCTGGATGTAGCTGGAAGCAGACACAGATCTTGGATGATAATGGAGAGCACAATAAGGGAACATGGTAGTTTGAATGTAATTGTCACCTATAATCTCATAAGGAATTGGCACTATTACGGGGTGTGGCTTTGTTGCAGTGGGTATGACATTGTTAAAGGAAGTATATAACTGTGAGAGTTGGCTTTGAGGTTTTCTATGTTCAGGACACTTCCCAGTGTTTCAGTCGACTTTCGGTTGCCTTCTGATCAAGATGTAGCCAGCATCATGTCTGCCATGCTCCCCACCATGATAATAATGAGCTTCACCTCTGCAAATGTAAGCAAGCCACCCCATTGAAATGTTTTCCTTATAAGAGTTGCGATGATCATGCTGTCTCTTCAGAGCAATAGAAAACTTAACTAAGACAGATGGGACGAGTAGGTGAAGGCCTTCTGCTTCCCCTCAGCTGAGCACGGGTGCTGGATGCCAATAATGATACAGCCATTAGACAGCAAGAAGGCAGTGAGTTAATACCCTGGAAAAGTCATCAGCCATCAGACTCATGGTACTTTCCACACTTGAGATGTGCAGGAGACCAGTGGGAACTGGGAAGTGGCATCGCAGTGGGTGTCCTTCGATCCAGAGAACGAAAGCCATGTCATCCATGTCATCATGGTGACGTTAATGGAATAATTTAGGGCACAGATGGACCTTGTGCCATAGACAGGTTCCCACATATGTGTGCTTTTATCCTAGAGCTGTAGTGCAGAGGAAAGCAAATGACTGAATGGTTTGGGGCGTGACTATGAGAAGCAACAGCTCAGAAAGTATGAACCACACATGCATAAAGAGGTGATCTATGTATCCCTGGAAATAGATGGTGTTTCGCTCAGAAATTAAACTAACCAGAGCCGTGTTCAGAACAGGGGAGATGCATACAATTTTCATGGTAGCCAGATCTCACAGAAGAAAAAATACATTGAGCTATAAATCTGCATTCTACGGTTAGCCAAAGAAATGATTACTGCATTTCCCATGAGTACCATATTATTCCTGCAATAGTCTCCTGGTAAATTCCAGAGAGCATCTTACCTTTATCACCAAATAATCATTGAAGCCTATAGTGAAATCTTCCAATTTATCACTCACACATGCTCTCATCTTGCATCCTCAGATATTTCAGGTTTCTAGCCATGTTTTAGATGGCCAGTTGTGTCTTTTATTGATGTCTTGTATTTTCCTCATGTGGACCAGGTAGATTAGTCTAAACAGCAGCCTTGGCAATTGGCATCTACCACTTCCTTTAATAAGACTGAAACTCTCTTGAGTCCTTAGGAAAATGAGATGCTGTGTAGCTGACATGGAAAGGCTACCAGCATAGCCTTGTGGTCCTTTCTGCAGGGGCTCCCCAAGACCAGCTACTGCCACACTCTGCATCTGTGATATTATTGTAGTTGCCAATTGTTTGCACTGCTACCTTGCACTGTCATCTTTTAAATTTATTTGTTTATTTATTTTACATACCAACCACAATTTCCCCTCCCTCCTAACCTCCTGTTACCTCCCCTCCTACTCTTCTATGCCTCACATCATTCCTCCATCTCCATTATAAATTGGTAAGGCCTCTCATGGAGGTCAACAAAAAATGGCATATCAAGTTGAGGTAGGACTATGCTCCTCTCCCCTCCCCAGCAATAAAGCATCTCACCATAGGAAACAGGTTCTAAAGAGGCAGGTCATGTATCAGGGACAGATCCTGGTCCCACTGCTAGGAGGCCATGATGGGGAATGTCTTTCTGTATGCCGTGAATATTTTTTGCTCTCAGTGGTCAATAAATAAAGCTGCTTTGGCCTATGGCAACTCAAGATGAAGCAAGTGGGAAATTCAAGAAGAGATACAGGAGAAGGATAGAGTCAGAGAGATACTAGCAGTCACCCTACAAACAACTTGCCAGCAGACTCATAATGCCACAGCCACATGGCAAAATATAGATGCATAGAAATGAGTTAATTCAAGTTGTAAGAGCTAGCTTGTAATATGCCTGAGTCATTGGCCAAGCATTTATAAGTAATATTAAGCCTCTGAGTGGTTATTTGGGAACGGGTAGATGGGAAAGAAGTCTCTGATTGAGGCCTCACAAAACACCAAGCTACACAAGTGTCCCCCAGATGTGGAGGGTCTAGGTTGGTCCCATGCTGGCTCCCTAGCTGTTGGTTCAGAATCCATGAGCTCCCATTATTTCAGGTCAGCTGTCTCTCTGGGTTTTCCCATCATGATCTTGAACCACAACCCACTCATATAATCCCCCCTTCCTCTCTTCTAATGGACTCCTGGAGTTCACCCCAGTTTTTGACTTTAGATTTCTTCATCTACTTCCTTTAAAAACTAGATGGAGGTTCTACAATGTTAACTAGGGTAGTCACCAATCTGATTTCTGTAAGTGTTCTTTATTGTCCACTTCTTTGTCACTTCTCAAAGCAGAGACCAATATCATTCAATATCTGGCACAACCATTACTTATTCATAAAATATTCCCACTTCCTAATGGCATACTTCAAAGTTGGACAATTTCTCATTTTGTTGTACAATAGGACTATAGTGTGAGCTGTACTACTTACATCATCATTCTTCAATATATGTCCATTTTAAGCTTTTGTGTCTTAAATATTTTCCACAGTATCTGGAAGTAGTTGAGAGAGGAGAAATGGTAATTAAGACACATTGTATTAAATTATTATATAATTAGAAATTTTAAAATAATGGTTGTATTTAGTTTATCATTTATGAAGGATCAGGTGTCATATAAAAGTGCCCTTCTCTGACTCTGCTGAGGTCTGGGAACTGCATGTGGGGGGAACCCATCCCAACAGACCAGCCCATCCAGAGTCTGCTGACTTAGCAGTGCTAGTCCTACCTCCACCCACAGGAGGTAGTGAGCATGGACCTGTTTCTGGCCATCCTTCAGGTGCCCTGCTCAGAACTTCGTGTGGCCTTAGGACTGCATGCAGGGGAACCTGTCCCAAAAGCCAGTCCATCCAGAGTCGGCAGATCTCACAGTGCTAGCCCCACATCCACCCACGGGAAGACTAGAGCCATTGGAATACTGGACATGCTGGAACACACCAGAAAAGAATCTTGAACCAGAACCAACCAGGAGAGGGAGAGACCCCACCTGCACCAACTGGAAGAAGAGATTTGAGATTTCAAAAAGAGATCAATATGATTAGGATCGAAGACAGATCAGGCACCAGAGTGACCTCGAGTGATCTAAAGGTATAACATCAATTGGCAAGCTAAGCAATAGTGGAAGGACCACCTCGAATGCCCATTCCTGATAATGAACTTGATGTCTATAACTATCCGGGAGCCTTCATCCTGGGACTGATGGAAGCAGAGGCAAACACACAACTAAGCACTGAACTGAACCCAAGGAACCCAGTGACAGAGAGAGAGGAATGATGAGCAAATTGGCAAAGAATGGGCTGGCAAAACCAGCAGAGACAGCTGATCTGAACAGGGGAGTGCTCTTGGACCCCAGACCGACAGTGGGGAGGCCAGAATGGGACTGATCTGGACCCCCCAAATGGGAGTGTCAGTGAGAAGGCCTGGACAACCTATGGGGCTCTGAGCTGTGGATCAATGTCTATCCCTGGTATACAATCTGTCTTCATGTGCCTATAGCACAAAGAGAGATGCTCTCTCAGCCTGGACTCTTAGGGGAGTGCCTTGACCCTACCAAGAGTAAAATGATAGACTCTAGACATCCCCTATGTGGAAGGATTTGGCAATAGGGTGGGAGGGAGGGTGGAAGGGGAGTGCGGGAGGAGGGGAGGGAGAGGGAACTGGGATTGACATGTAAAACAAGCTATTTAAAATTAAAATAAAAAAAATAAAAAAAAGAGATCAATATGACTCCACCAGAGTCTAAGGACTCCACATCAGCAAGACCTGAAGATACCAATACAGATAAAACAGAAGAGAATGACCCTAAAAACAACTTCATGAAGATGATATGAATTCTCAAAGAGGAAATGAGAAAAGAAATAGAAAAAAAACAAACAAAAATTAAAGAAATGGAGGAAACAACAAACCAAAATTGCAATAAGCAAGTCTCTTAAAGAAAAGAAGGAAAGTCAAGAAAAAAACAACCAAATAAATGAAGGAAATAATTCAAACAGTGCAAGACTTGAACGCTGAAATATAGAAGCTGTAAAAAAAAACACAGTCTGAGGGAATGCTGGAAACAGAAAAGCTGAGCAAACGATCAGGAACTACAGATGTAAGCTAACCAACAGAGTACAAGACATGGAAGAGAGAACCTTAGGCATTGAAGATACAGTAAAAGAATCAGATTCATCAACAAAAGAAAATCTTAAGTCCAAAAAACCTTAACACAAGCTATACAAGATATATAGGACACATTGAAAAGACTAAATATAAGAATATGTATAGAAAAAGATGAAGAAAACCACCTCAAAGGGGCAGAAAACACATCTAGCCCTACAGAAAGTTCTGAAAGGAAAACTCTAACCCAAGGAAGTTAACTACAACCAGAAAATCATAGGCAATAGATAGTTCCAGTTTACCAACAGTCAAAACAAAAAAGGGGTGAATATCCACATACAATTGCACCACCACCAATAAATCCAAAAAAAAAGAATGAACAACCAATGATCACTAATATCATTCAATATTAATGGGCTTAACTTGCACATAAAAAGATGCAAGCTAACAGAATGGATTAAAACACAGAATCCATCCTTCTGCTGCATACAAGAAAAACACCTCAGCTTCAAAGACAGATGTTACCTCAGACTTAAGGGTTGGGAAAACACTTTCCAATCAAATGGACCCAAGAAACAAACATGGTAGTGATCCTAATATCTAACAAATTACACTTTAAGCAACAGTCAATCAGAAGAGATGAAGGAAGTCATTTCATACCCATCTCAGGAGAAATACACCATGAAGAAGTCTCAATTCTGAACATCTATGACACAAATACAAAGACAACCACATTACTAAAATTTAAACCTCTATCCAAACTAACCAAAATACATAGAGAGAGCATGCTGATTAACAAATCAGAAATGAAAAGGGGGACATAACAACAGACCCTGAGGAAATTCAGAGCATCATCAGGTCATACTTTGAAAATCTGTACTCCACAAAATTCGAAATTTTAAAGAAATGGACAATTTCCTGGATAGATATCACTTGCCAGAACAAAATTAAGAACATATAAACAATCTAAACAGAACTATAACCCTTAATGAAATAGAAGCAGTCATCAAAAGTCTCCCAAGCAAAATAAGCCCACGCCCAGATGGCTTCAGTGCAGAATTCTACCAGAACTTCAAAGAGCTAATTCAAATACTCTTCAAAGTATTCCACACAATAGAAGCAGGAGGCTCACTGCCAAACTCTTTTTATGAGACTAAAATTACCTTGTTACCCAAGTCACACAAAGAAACAACTAAGAAAGAGAACTATAGACCAGTATCCCTCATGAACAACGATGCAAACATACTCAATAAAATACTAGCAAACCAGATCCAAGAACACATCAGAAAAATCATCCAACATGATCAAGTAGACTTCATCCCAGGAATGCAGGGATGGTTCAACATTAGAAAATCTATCAATGTAATCCACCATGTAAACAAACTATGAAAGAAAAACCACATGATCATCTCACTAGATACTGAAAAAGCTTTTGACAAAATCCAGCACCCCTTCATGATAGAGGTCCTAGAGAGATCAGGGATAACAGGAACATACCTGAACATAATAAAAGCAATATGCAGTAAACCAACAGCTAACAAACTAAATGCAGAGAAACTCAATGCAATTCCTCTAAAATCAGGAACAAGACAAGGCTGTCCGCTCTCTCCATAGCTCTTGAATATTGTGCTTGAAGTTCTAGCTAGAGCAATAAAACAGCAAAAGGAAATCAAGGGGATACAAATAGGAAAAGAAGAAGTAAAGCTTTCACTATTTCAGATCATATGATAGTTTACTTAAGTGACCTGAAAAACTCCTCAAGGGAACCCCTAGAGCTGATAAACATCTTCAGCAAAGTGGCAGGATACAAGGGTAACTCAAAAAAATCAGTGGCCCTATTATATACAAATGATAAAGTGACTGAGAAAGAAATCAGAGAAACCTCACCCTTTACAGTAGCCATAAATAGCATCAAATATCTGGGAATAATGTTAACCAAACAAGTGAAAGACCTGTATAGCAAGAACTTTGAGTCTCTAAAGAAAGAAATCAAAGAGGATACAAGAAAATGGAAAGATCTCCTGTGCTCTTGGATTGGTAGGATCAACATAATAAAAATGGCCAAAAGCAGTCTACAGATTCAATGCAATCCCTATCAAAATTCCAGCACAATTCTTCACAGACCTTGAAAGAACAATAATCAACTTTATATGGAAAAACAAAAGGCACAGGATAGCCAAAACAACCATATTTAATAAAGGAACTTCAGGAGGCATCACCATACCTGACTTCAAGCTCTATTACAGATCTATAGTCCTGAAAACAATTTGGTATTGGCACAAAAATGGGCAGGTAGACCAATGGAATCAAATTGAAAACCCTGATTTTAACCCACACACCTATGAACACTGATTTTTGACAAAGAAGCTACAACTATACACTGGAAAAAAGAAAGCATCTTCAACAAATGGTGCTGGCATAATTGGATATTGGCATGCAGAAGATTGCAGATAGATCCATGTCTATCACCATGCAAATAACATAAGTCCAAATGGATCGAAGACCTCAACATGTAGCAAACCACACTGAAACTCTTAGTAGAGAAAGTGGGAGATACTCATCAACGAATTGGTACAGGAGACCACTTCCTGAACATAACACCAGTAGCACAGACATTGAGATAGACAAGTAACAAATGGGACCTCCTAAAACTAAGAAGCTTCTGTAAGGCAAAGGACACAGTCTGCTAGACAAAAAGGCAGTCAACAGAATGGGAAAAGATATTCACTAACCCCACATCTGACAGAGGGCTGATCTCCAAAATTTACAAAAAAACTCAAGAAGCAAGTCTTCAAAACACCAAAGGATCCAATTAAAAAGTGGGCTACAGAATTAAATAGATAAATCTCAATAGGGGAGTCTAAAACAGCTGAGAGACACTTGAGAAAGTGCTCAACATCCTTAGCCATCCGGGAAATGCAAATCAAAACAAGTCTTAGATACCATCTTACTCCTTTCAGAATGGCTAAAATAAAAAACACCCAAAACAATTTATGCTGGAGTGGATATGGGGAGAGGGTAACACCCCTCCACTGCTGGTGGAAATCAGTATGGAGATTCCTCAGGAAAATGGGAATCAATCTACCACAAGACCCAGCAATTCCACTCTTAGGCATATATCCAAAAGATGCACATTCATACAACAAGGACATCTGCTCCACTATGTTCATAGCAGCATTATTTGTAATAGCCAGAACCTGGAAGTAACCTAGATGCCCCTCAACAGAAGAATGGATAGAGAATATGTGGAACATTTACACAATGGAGTACTACTCAGTGGAAAGAAACAATGGAATCTTGAAATTCGCAGGTAAATGGATGGCACTAGAAGAAACCATACTGAGTGAGGTAACCCAGTCACAAAAAGACAAACATGGTATGTACTCAATCATATATGGATTTTAGACATGGATCAGGATAATGTCAGTCTGCACTTTCACTGATAGAGTCTGGGAAACAGGAAAGAACCTAAGAGAGATATACATGGTACCCTAGAGAATAGGAATGAGGCACGATCTTCTGAAAAGATTGGGAACATGTTGAGGGGTGGGGGAGAGTGGGAGCTTGGAAGAAGAGAGAGGGAGAAGGGGAAGAGAGAGTAGGTCATGGGGGAACAGGAAGGTTGAGTGGAGAGTAGTATAAGAAATACCATAAAACAGGGAGTCATAGGTTAGAAGACAGATCTGGCACCAGTAAGACCTCTAGTGATCTAAAGGGATGACACCAACTGGCAAGTTAAGCAATAGTGGAGAGACCACCTTAAATGCCCATTCCTGATAATGAACTTGTCGACTACACTACATGCCATCCTAGAACCTTCATCTGAAACAGAGGCAAGCACCCACAGTTAAACACTGAACTGAGCCCATGGAACCCAGTGACAGAGAGAGGAGCGATGAGCAAATTGGCAAAGAATGGGATGGCAAAACACCTATGTGGAAGGAAGTGGAGATAGGGTGGGAGGCTGGAGGGGATGATGAGGGGTATGGGAGGAGGGCAGGGGTAGGGAACTGGGATTGGCATGTGAAGCAAGTTATTTAAAATTAAAGTAATAAAAGAAAAGCTAAAAAACTCAAATCACACACATAAACCTCACACACTTATAGTGGAGACTTATACACACCAATCTCACCACTAGACAGGACCACCAGACAGAAACACAGCTAAGAAATAAAGGAACTGTTAGACGTTATGGCCCAATTGGGTTTAATAGACATCCACAGAACATTCCATCCAAACACAAAAGAATATACCTTTATCTCAGCCTTACATGGAACCTTCTCTAAAATCAATCACATACTTGGCAACATAGCAAACCTCAAAAGGTACAAAAAATTGGAATAACTCCATGTATCTTAACAGACCACCATACTTTAAAATTAGAATTCAACAACAACACAAATTGCAGAAAACCTCCAAACTTATGGAAATTGAATAATGTGCAATTGCACCATTCCTGGGTAAAGAAATTAAAGACTTCCTAGAATTCAATGAGAATGAAGACCTAACATACCCAAACTTATGGGACACTTTGAAAGCAGTGCTAGGAGGAAAGTTCATAGCACTGAGTACCCACATGAATAAATTGGAGAGTAGTCACACAAGAGAATTAACAGCACAGTTGAAAGTTTTAGAACAAAAAGAAACAGAGGAATAGATGCCAGCTAACAATCAAATGGAGAGCTGAAATTAATAAAGTAGAAACTAGGAAAACAATACTACTCAGTGGGGAAAAAAACAATGGAATCTTGAAATTTGCAGGCAAATGAATGGAACTAGAAAACACTATCTTTAGTGAGGTAACTCAATCACAAAGGGCACACATGCTATGTACTCATTCATATGTGGATATTTAGACATAAAGCAAAGGATTACCAGCCTATATACCACACCACCAGAGAAGCTAGGAAGAAAGGAGGACAGTAAGAATGACATACATGGTGCCCTGGAAAAGGGGAAAGCTGAGAAGATCTCCTGAGATAATTATGAGCGTGGCCGGAAGGGAGAGGGAGTTAGGAGAAAGAGAATGGGGGAAGAGGAGGGGAGAGGACATGAGGGAACAGGAAGATTGATTCAGGGAAGAATAGAGGAAAGCAAGAAAAGAGATACCGTATTACAGGGAGCCATTATAGGTTTAAAGAGAAATCTGGCACTAGGGAAATGTACAGAGATGTACAAGGTTGACCCCAGCTAAGAATCTAATCAAAAGTGGAAAGGCAACCTTCCCTTATAATAAGATTGATGGCTACCTTTTATGTCATTCTAGAGCCTTCATCCAGTAGCTAATGGAAGCAGAAGCAGATGCCCACAGTTAAACACTGAGCCAAACTCTGCCATCCAGTTGTAGAGAGGGAGGAGTGATGAGCAACCGGTCAAGACCAGGCTGGAGAACCACACAGAAACAGCTGACCTGAACAAAGGGGCAGCTCATGGACCCCAGACTGATAGCTGGGAAACCAGCATAGGACCGACCCATATCGCTTGAATGTGGGTGTCAGTTAGGAGGCCTGGGCAATTTATAGGGCCTCTGGTAGTGGAACAATATTTATCCCTCATGTACGAATGGATTTTGGGACCCCATTCCACATAGAGGGATATTCTCTCAACCTAGAAACATGGGAGAGGGCTTTGGCCCTGCTCCAAATGATGTGACAGGTTGTGAAGTTTCCCCATGGAAGGCCTTACCCTCCCTGGGGAGCAGAAAGGGGAAGGGCTAGGGAGTCAGTGGGGGGCAGGGGAAGAGGGGAGGGAGAGGGAACTGGGACTGGCATGTAAAACAAGAGCGTTTCTCACTTAAATTAAAAATAGAGAATTTCAAAATAACTTTGAGTATTTTTTTATTTTTTAGTATTATAATTTGATTCCATTTTACCCTTACCTTTCCTCCTTCAAAAGCCTCCCATATAACCTTACGTAGTCCACTCCAACAAATGAGTGACCTCTTTTTTATTATTAGTTGTTATTGTGCACATATATATATTCCTAAATATAGCTTATCAAGTCTGTATAATAATACCTACATATATTCTAAAAAAATGAATAAATATTTTAATTTTTTAAAAACATAGCAAACAAAATGAAAGTGCTGAGGGAACATTAATTTGTTTTCAATTTTTATTTAAAATTTTATTTTTTTGCAGAGACAGGCTAACTGTGAGTTTGAGGCCAGCCTGGTCTACAATGCTACACAGTGAAACCCTGTCTCAAAAAACATAAAAAAAAACATTTTTTTTATTTTACATACCAACACCAGTTCCCCCTCCCTCCCTTTTTCCCTTCCCCTTCCCCTCCCTTCCCACTCCCACCCACTCCTCACAGTGGGTTAGGCCTTCCTTTTGGAGTAAAAATCTGGCACACCAAGTTGAGGCAGGGCCCTCTTCCCGGTATGAAGGCTGAGCGTGGTATTCCACCATTGGGAATGGGCTCCAAAAAGCCAGGTCATGACACTAGCTTAGGCTCTGCCTCCACTGCCAGGGGTTCCCCAACTGATCAAGTCACATAACTGTCACCCACATCCAGAGAATCTAGTTTGATCCCATGCAGGTTCCCCAGCTGTCAATCCTGAGACCATGACCTACCACTAGTTCAGGTCTACTATCTCTGTGTATTTCCCCATTGCTGTCTTGACCCCTCCCCCGTTCATACGATCAGAACATTATTTCTTAACAATACATTGAAAGGGTTGAATGTAGGAAGAGGAAGAGGGCATAGAAAGTAAAACACACTTAGAATAAACAAGTTGCCTGTGTGTGTCCAATTTGGAGGAAGTACTCTCAGCAGAATATAGGGAGTCCGTTTGTATCAGGGTGAGACCTTCCACTGAGGGCATGAGAATCCCAGTGACACTCTGAGTGTTGGTTGAGGAAGGTATTGAGAGAGGATTGCTTGTGCCCACAAGATGCAACTTCCCTGACCAGCCTCCTCTATGACAATCTTCAAGGAGCTTGAATAATGAAGCCATGAGTCCCCTTTAATTGATCCTAAGAGCTTTCTCCTTCAGTTTCTGTCCCAGGAGGCACTAGGACAAACACTTGTCCCTGGTCTCAGAAAAATCACAGGTATTTCTGAAGGCAATGACCTCTATACAAAGGAACACAGAACTTCAGACGGACACTAAAGACTTGGTAGTTGCAGAAAAGGAGACTGCTCAGCAGTGTGCACCTTTGTGGACACCATTGGTCACCTGAATTCACTGTGACTTGCAAAGGTGAGTGAAAGGTAATCTTACACTATGTGACTCTACTGACTAACAGTGGAACTCCAAAACAAAAACTTCATTATATAAAAGAGACATTAACCCCAGTGTTTGGATATCAGCACAGGGGACATCAACTCTTGTTCTCAATGAGGCCCGGGTTTGAGAAAAGAGGGCTGGGTAGAAAACAGATTATGACAAAAAGATTTGTTTTCATGCCCCATTGTATAAACAGCAGAATGTGTAGCTTCTAATCAAAATAAGAGTGTTTATTCAGTCCGTTTTTCACCTTGCATCAAAAATCCAACATTCTTATTCTTTACCTTCAATACTGGCACTAATTTTGAAGTTAAATCAAGAGATTTAGATGAATCTAATGTCTATACTGATGCCTAGAGAGCACTTGAATGTTGTTTTGTTTGACTATGACATCCACAGGACACGGTGAGAAGATTTCACAGAGAGATTTTCATGCCCTGTTGTCCAGTGTCCACTGCTAAGGTACATAAAAGACCTTCATCCTCAATTGTGTCAAAAGCACCAGCCCAGCCCTGTAGGTGTTAGCCTTTTCCTGTATGCTACAGGAAAGAACTGGCAAGACTGGAAGTCGCTTAAGAAAGAATTATATATCGGGGACTTACAAAGAAGGAGAGGACTGTGATAACAGTGCTGTAAATGTAGATGCTTCCTCTACTACAGGATCCGCAGACACTCCAGTTCCTGATCGTGATGAGGATCCTCAGCTTTTTGCTCCTGGGTGAGGCTCAGTTTCAGAAGGTTTTCAAGGCAGCCTTGCTGAGATCTGGCTTCCATGCAGACCTGTGGATCTGTTGTGAATTTTCCCTGCACTATCTCCCTACCTGAATTCTAGATTCTCCTGTGATCACTTAGGCATAAATGGGCACACTAGCTATCAGAACTAAATTCACAAAAGAGCAGGATGGGATTATAGAAAGAGGCATGGGTAGGCACATAGTATCTCTATGCTTCAAAGTGTGTTTGGTTGAGCACTGTGGAAACATTGATTTATTTTTCCCTCTGTACACATCCGAGTAAGATAATATTGTCTGCTAGGCCAATGGGAATGACAGGCACAAAATATTGCTAAACATAGTGTATATGAACAGAACAATTACTGATTTATGGTTTTCCAGAAGTGCTATTATTCTCTGTCAATGTATGCAAAAGATCTCACAGAAATACGTGTGTTTTGTTTGTTGGATGCACCAGAATGCAGCATGCCCCAGGTGGTCACTGCAGGCAAAATAGCAGTCTTTGGTCACCAAAGTGAGTTCCCACTGACCTCTGACAGTCTATGGTAGTACAAATACTGAGGCTTCTCCATGATACTCACATGGGATGCCTGCTTTGATCCTGATGAGAAGCAGTAACTGGTATAACTTGGTGATTTTAGTAGCACAAGATGAAATTAGTACTTTTCCTATGAAAACAGCACATAATCTTTGAGAAGCTGAGTCTATGTGAAAGTCCTATGTCTAATCCAGCCTTTGCCCATCATAGTTTCATAGTCTTGGCAATCTTCTAATCTCCTTCTCACTGTTTGTTCTTCAAGAACAAAGACCCCCTTCAGTGTGATAATCTGTCTCAATGTAGACTTGGAATCCCACCTTTGGGCATCTCTCCGATGTCACTGGTAGCTCCAGTTTTTGGTGCTTCAAGGTTTACAAACAAGAGCCCTGGTGGTATCTCTGTCTCCTAGGACAGGAGCTCATTATTCATCATAGCACTACAGGATATTATAGGTTGTCACTGCACTGTCTGTGCCCAGTGCCTAAACAAACCCTTAATCCATTTACTGAGAGAACAAGTTTATCAGGCTTCAGACATTCATTGTAATTGTTCTGTTCTCGATTCTAAGTGTTCACAGTGAACTTGAGTGGAACATGTTATTTATTGTTGGCATAGATTTAACCAAAAAATTCAGCACGCATGCTATGGAATCACTGAAGTTTTGTTGTGTTCAGTTGAGACCTGTCTGGTGCTGTGCACACACTCACATCCCATCTCTCACTGCGGTAAAATGAACACAAGTGTACATGTTGCTATGGGATTTCTAGAGCGGCGAAGGCATTGTGTTACATTGTTTAGAAGACATGTCTCCATGTGGCCTCTCAGTAATAATCCTACTCTATAGAGGCTGAGCTCTGCACTTTCTCAATGGTGTATCCTGTCTCCACCTTAAAGCATATGCTCCCATTACTCTGAATATACATTCCATTTGCTCTAATATACTTTAAATATTTTCAAGATAGATATCAAGGTTTTGGTTAAACAAAATTTAACAAAAAGTAATTTTTCTTTATACTTTTCAAGATACACTAAAGGAAGAGGTTTGAATTCTTTTTTACCTATTCAATGTGTTTTACAGAGTATTTCCTTCCATAAAGATGCAGGACATTGTCATGATCCCGGATGTCCTCTACATCCTCTTATTCAGGTCACAATAATTAAGAGGTAACACAGCTGCGCATTTTCTACTACAGATCAGGTTGTGAGTGCATGGCCCTCCACATGAAAGCACATAACTTCATTGTGAACAGTTATTGTGCTCATCTTAAACGTTGGACTCCATTCATACTGTTTCTATTCATATCTGGCTTTTCTGTAATACATGTTTCTAAACTGGTGTTATGAATATGACTAGCTACCATGAATAGTGTCAACCAATGCTGTTATTTGGAACAAGTCACTGCACATGTTGATGGGACATAAATTGGCATGTCAATATGTTCACAAATATTCTCAGTACATGTTTATGTTTCTGTGGCTTTGTCATCTCTGTCTTCTTAAACTTTGAGCTCCTCCCTTCGTCTTAATTTGTGCATGGAGTATAGTCACTCCATAATGCAGAGCCTTAGAACCTAAGTTTCTCTCTAAATGTGCTTGGTTACCTTTGTTCTAGCTTCCTTAATACTTCCTCATCTTTGTCATCATCATGTCTATTAATCATTATTCTACTAAGATACAGTTTTGTATTTCCGCATATAAGAGGTAAATATGGTTGCTATCTTCTGTGCCTGACTTACTTTTATTCACATGTCATTCTCCATCCCCACCCATTTTACTAAACATAAAAGAGGATCATGCTTTTTATGGTTAAATAGTGTTTGTTCCATTATGCTATGTACTACCTTCATACCCTGATGGACATCTAGGAATAACTTAAAACCCTTTCATTGTAGGTCAAAGGTTCAAACATGCAAATAGAAAGGAGCAAGGCAAAGAAAGATTGAAAAGAACAGAGGGATAAATGAGGGAGGGATGTGAGGGAGGCAGGGGAAATGGAAGGAAACAAAACAGCTATAGAGTGCTTTCTTTAAGCGTTGGTATTTTTAAAATATTGCTAGTTTAGCCGGGCGGTGGTGGCGCACGCCTTTAATCCCAGCACTCGGGAGACAGAGGCAGGTGGATCTCTGTGAGTTCGAGACCAAGCCTGGTCTACCAAGCAAGTTCCAGGACAGGCTCCAAAACAATACAGAGAAACCCTGTCTTGAAAAATCAAAAAAAATATTGCTAGTTTAGTAAATAGAAATGAAAAATATTTCAAATAGATCTGGGGCCCATAGGAACTGGTTGCTTTTGCTTTTTCTCCATCCGCCACCCCTTTTTTGTTTTGCTTTTCCTCAGTTGGCCTTACACCTGACATGAACCCTTCCTTGATTTGCAGCAATTTCATTTCCATTTCCTGAGTTTGAGCAGGCTGCTGGTTACCATAATGTAGGGAACTCATATTCCTAAAGTTAAATTCTGTGCCAACACATGTCAATTCCCTTTGTATACCTTTCTCATCCTATGACCTTTCTGGTGATGTGTTATTTATGATTTATTAAAGTTTGGCAGAGGATTCAGAAAGTAAAGTCATCCTCAAGCCATAGAGATCAGGCAATGGTGGTACATACCTTTAATCCCAGGACTCAGGATTAAGAGGCAGATGAATCTCTGTTAGTTTAGGGCCACCATGGCCTACATAAGAGTGAAGAGTAACAGAACTCATGCCGTTGATGTAAATACCTGGGAGGAATATAAGAAAGGATCAAGGCCTCAGAGCTAGCATTCCGTCTCAGGATTCTCTAGCCATGTTGAAGACAGCATAGCAGTCTGGGATTAAAGTCCGAGGTTGGTGGAGCCAGGATCACCTTTCAGTCTGAGGTAGAGATTAGGGCTAGTGGCTGCCTGCTTTGCATTTCTGATCTTCAGCTTGCAGCTTGAACCCCAGTATCAATCTATGGGTTTTTTATTTATTGTGTCAAAGGAGTTCTTGAGGATATAGTACTTTCCGTTACATTGGACAAATGCATTGTTTATATGTTTTCTATTTCCTTGACTATTTGAGTTTCTTTTTGCATGTTTAAACCATTAACCTACAATGAAAGGGTTTTAGCATAAACACCATATAGAACACCATAACCTGTGCCCGAAAATGCCGACGCATTCCAAGGAAGAGTAAGTACTTTTAGCACACAAGATACCCCTCTGAAATACTCTTTTTTTTAACCTGGCTAAAATGTGTGTGTGTGTGTGTGTGTGTGTGTGTGTGTGTGTGTCTGTGTATGTGTGTGTGTGCGTGTGTGTGTGTGTGTGTGTATAATTTCGGTTAGAAACAAGCTTGTTTCACATGTCAATCACAGCTCCCTCCCCTCCTCCCCTGCCCTCCCCACAAAGTCTCCCAATACCCCACCCAATCTCCACTCTGATCCCCAGGGAGGGTAAGGACCTTCATGGTAGATATCCAGTGACTGTCATTTCATCCAGGGCAGGGCCTAGGCCCTCCCCAAGAGTCCCGGCTGAGAAAGCATCCCATATTGTGGCATGGGCACTCAAAGTCTATTTGTACACCAGGGATAAATACTACCCAAGGCCCCATAGATTACCTAGGCCTCCTCACTGACACTCAGGGTGTCTAAGTCAGTCCCATGCTTTCCACGCAGCCATCAATCTGGGGTCCAAGAGCTCCCCCTTGTTCAGGTCAACTGTTTCTGTGGGCTAAACCAACCCAGTCTTAACTCCTTTGCCCATCAGTTCTGCCTTTCTGACACTGGATTCCAGGAGTTCAGTTCAGTGTTTGTCTGTAGGTATCTGCCTCAGCTTTCATCAGTCGCTGGGTGAATGTTCTGTTTCCCAGACTCTCTGGCAGTGGGATTCTATGCTGGGACTCCCCTAATTGATGTCTAAAATCCACAAATGAGTAAGTACATACTATGTTTCTCTTTTTGTGACTGAGTTACCTCACTCAGGATGGTTTCTTCTAGTGCCATCCATTTGCCTGAGAATTTCAAGATTCCACTGTTTTGTTTCTGCTGAATAGTATGTGTAAATGTACCACGTTTTCTCTATCCACTCTTAAGTTGAGGGGAATCTAGGTTGCTTCCAGGTTCTGGCTATTATAGATAATGCTGCTGTAAACATAGTGGAACAGACATCCTTGTTGTGTGAATGTGCATCTTTTGGATATAAGCCTAAGAGTGGATTGCTGGGTCTTGTGGTAGGTTTATTACCATTTTCCTGAGGAATCTCCATACTGATTTCCAAAGTGACTGTACCAATCATCACTCCCATCAGCAGTGTAGGAGTGTTCCCCTTTCTCCACATCCTCTCCAGCATAAACTGTCTTTGGAGTTTTTGATTTTAGCCATTCTGACAGGAATAAGATGGTATCTCAGAGTTGTTTTGATTTGCATTTCCCGGATGGTTAGGGTTGTTGAGCACTTTCTCAAGTGTCTCTCAGCCATTTTAGCCTCCTCTACTGAGAATTCTCTATTTAGTTCTGTACCTCACTTTTTGATTGGATCCTTTGGTGTTTTGGAGACTTGCTTCTTGAGTTCTTTGTAAATTTTGGAGATCAACCCTCTCTCAGGTGTGGTGTTAGTGAATATCTTTTCCCAATCTGTGGGTTGCCTTTTTGTCTTGCAGACTGTGTCCTTTGCCTTACAGAAATATCTCAGTTTCAGGAGGTCCCATGTATTAATTGTCAATCTTAGTGCCTGTGCTACTGGAACTATGTTCAGGAAGCAGTCTCCTGTACCAATTCATTCAAGGGTACCTCCCACTTTCTCTTCTAAGAGGGCCAGTGTGGCTGGATAGATGTTGAGGTCTTTGATACATTTGGACTTAAGTTCTGTGCATGGGGATAGACATGGATCTATCTTCAGTCTTCTACATGCCAGAATCCAATTATGCCAGCTCCATTTGTTGAAGATGCTTTCTTTTTCCAGTGTATATTTTAAGCTTCTTTGTTGAAAATCATGTATGGGTTAATATCAGGGTGTTCAATTCGATCCCACTGGTCTTCCTATCTATTTTTGTGCCAATACCAAGTTGTTTTCAGGACTACAGCTCTATAATAAAGCTTGAAGTCAGGGATGGTAATGCCTCCAGATGTTGCTTTGTTGAATAAGGTTGCCTTGGCTATCCTGGGTCTTTTGTTTTTCCATACAAAGTTGATTATTGTTCTTTCAAGGTCTGTGAAGAATTGTTCTGGGATTTTAATGGGGATTGCGTTAAATCTGTATATTTTTTCCGGTAAGATTGCCATTTTTACTATGTGGATCCTACCTATCCAAGATCATGGGAGATCTTTCCTCCTTCTGGTGTCTTCTTTAATTTCTTTCTTTAAAGACTCAATGTTCTTGTGATACAGGTATTGCACTTGTTTGTTTAGCATTACCCAAAGCTATTTTATGTTGTTTGTGGCTATTGTAAAGAAAAATGATTATCTGATTACTTTCTCAGCCCTTTTATTGTCCATATATCGTAGGGCTGCTGATTTTCTTGAGTTGATCTTGTATCCTGCCACTTTGCTGAAAGTATATATCAGCTGCAGGAGTTCCCTGGTAGAGTTTTTTGGGTCACTTATGTAAACTATCATATCATCTGCAAATAGTGAAAGTTTGACCTCTTCCTTTCCAATTTGTATCCCCTTGATCTCCTTTTGTTGTCTTATTGCTCTAGCTAGAACTTCAAATACAATATTGAAGAGGTATGGAGAGAGTGGACAGCCTTGTCTTATTCCTGATTTTAGAGGAATTGTGTTGAGTTTCAGTCCATTTAGTTTGATGTTGGCTGTTAGTTTGCTGTATATAGCTTTTATTATGTTGAGGTAAGTTCCTGTTATCCCAGATCTGTCCAAGACCTTTATCATGAAGGGGTGTTGGATTTTGTCAAAGGCTTTTTCAGCATCCAGTGACATTTTTGTTTCTCAGCTTGTCAATATGGTGGATTACATTGATTGATTTTCGTATGTTGAACCAACCCTGCATGCATGGGATGAAGCCTACTTGATCATAGTGGATGAGTTTTCTGCTGTGTTCTTGGATCTGATTTGCCAGTATTTTATTATTTTTGCATCAATGTTCATGAGAGATGTTGGTCTGAAGTTCTCTTTCTTAGTTGTGTCTTTGTGTGGCTTGGGTATCAAGGTTATTGAAGCTTTCTAATAAGAGTTTGGCAAAGACCCTTCTGTTTCCATTGCATGGAATACTTTGAGAAGAATTGGTATAAGCTGTTCTTTGAATTTCTGGTAAAATTCTGCACTGAGGCCTTCTGGACCTGGGATTTTTTTGGTTGGGAGACTTTTGATGAATGCTTCTATTTCCTTAGGGGCTATAGGTCTATTTAAATTGCTTATCTGTTCTTGATTAAATTTTGGTAAGTGATATCTATCCAGAAAATTGTCCATTTCCTTTAGATTTTCAAATTGTGTGAAGTACAGGTTTTTAAAGTACAACCTGATGATTCTTTGTATTTCCCCACAGTCCGTTGTTATGTCCCCCTTTTCATTTCTGATTTTGTTAATTTACATGTTCACACTCTGTCATTTGGTAGGTTTGAATAAAGGTTTGTCTATCTTGTTGATTTTCTCAAAGAACCAACTCTTTATTACATTGATTTTTTGTGTTGTTTTCCTAGTTTCTGCTTTATTGATTTCAGCCCTCAATTTGATTGTTTCCTGGCGTCTACTCCTCCTGGGTGAATTTGCTTCTTTGTGTTCTAGAGCTTTCAGTTGTGCTGTTAATTATCTAGTGTAACTATTCTCCAGTTTCTTCATGTGGGCACTTAGTGCTATATGATCTTCCCTCATAGCACTGTTTTCAAAGTGTCCCATAAGTTTGTGTATGTTGTGTCCTCATTCTCAATGAATTCTAGGAAGTCTTTATTTTCTTTTGTTATTTCTTCATTGACACAGGAATGGTGCAATTTGTATTATTCAACTTCCAAGAGATTGTAGGGTTTCTGCAATTTGTGTTGTTATTGAATTCTTTAAGGGATTTTCTCATATCCTCTTTGAGGGCCGCTGTAATTTACATGAAGTTTTTTTAATGTCTTTCTCATCTGTATTACTTCTTCTGCAAAGCACTGTTCAGGTCTTGCAGGTGTAGATTCTCTAGTTTCTTATGGTGTCATGTTGGTTTTTCTGTTGGTGGGTGTGTTTTTGTATTATCTCCTTCCCATCATTTCTTCCTGTGGGTGCAGAAGGAGTCTCTTTCTCCCCTGGTGGGTATGTAACCATGGTTTCTTTCCAGTGGGTGGGAGAAGATCCAATATGCTTTCCTCTTGCGTGGATGGAGGCAGTCCTACTATTGGAGCCTTAGCAAACTCTGAGTAGGCTGGACCCTCGCCTTGCCTGCCCCATGGGTGGAGAATGGAACTTGGAAGCTGGTAGTCTCTGGGCAGGCTGGGATCTGCTGTGTGCAGTCCTCAGATCTCCAGTGTTTCTGCCTCAAATAATCCTGTTATTTATATTAATCTGTTATATCTTCTCATATGTTCCATTTAGAAATCAGTAAGTTATTATCCAAATAATTAGATTTTTATTGATGTGCTATAGCTAACAAGATTATTCTGTCAGACAGAAAATGTTTTTTATAAGTTTCATTTTTTAAAAATATTTCCCTCTAGCTCAGTCTAGCATCATTCTTAATACCAAGTTACACATTGGCATTCTGTCATAAAATAAATTTGAGAGTAGGGAAGAAACATTGTCAGACATAACACTGTCTGTACGATTGCAAAAGGTAAATTCAATGTTTGAATATCTATGCTTTGAAATGGAGACAACCATTTTAAAATTCAACATTTCCTACGTACATGGTGCAGGAAATAGGTTATAAACCTTATTATGGAAAAGATATGGGAGATAAAATGTGATTTTGAGATGAAGAGTTAGAAGACTGGTGTGGGGCAGAGTGGAGACGTGGTGAGCATGAGAGCCACTGGGTTCAGTAGGTGGAACACACTTCCCTGACTGATATGCTGTGAACCTTCTCAGCCATGAGGGCACTGAAAGGGAGCTGCAAAGCAAAGAATATTTCCAGAGTAGTAGCACTATAAATAATTGTCACACACAGGTTCTTAGATAGGAAAATACTGTGCTCACATATGAACTCATAAGGAACCTATGGAGAAGGCTAAAGGGTGATGTCAGAAGCATCTTCTATGCCAAACATGCATGTGATTTGGTGAAGAACTGGGGATAGACATAGTGAATTTGGATTAGGGGAAGGGGGTCTAGTTATCACAAGGTGCACACTCTGTAGTCCTTGGGTGATAAAGGAGGAAACAGGAAATGTTAGAAATGGCAAGAATCAAGGAATTATGAAACAACTGAAGAAGGCAGTGAGAACATGAATTATAACATTTAGAAAGCTATAGCTACAGGTTTTGAGGGTCAGTTGGATGAGAGTTAAGAGGGTGAAGAACACCATTCTTGGCTCATGTAACAGGGGATTGACTAAGGATCTATCAAGGGCATAGACTAAAGGTAAGACAATGAGTCAGAGAGATGAAGCTGTGCTCTACAATACAAGTATCTTGAAACACTGGGGAGGTGAAGATAAGCTTTAATGCAAGGCCACTGGAAGCACCCAGGAACATCTGTAGATCATGCAATGACTCCAGATGTGGGTGTGTTGATGTTGACATCACTATGGTTTCCCGAGACAGAAAATTGCAGAAACGCTTGGGGGTTTACAGGTTTGGATTTTGAAAAATGATCTCTGGGGTGATATACTTGAAGTGGGTGAGAGTCATGAAAGTTTCAAACAAAAGAGAACTCACAGACCACAGCAAGTAAAATTCAGAAAATTCATGCCTACATGTCCATGAGGAATGAAAATTATCAGGTTGAGATGGGTAGAAGAGACCCCACTCCAAATATCAGAGAAAAAATGATTGAGAAGTCAGTATCCCAGGTGAAAAGGAAGGCACATGAGTATATGTCTATCCAAAAATGTGTCATCAAATTGATAATACAGGTGTACAGAGGCATATAGCTGTTTGCAGGACTATCAGGAGAACTCAGTGCTTTCAACTGATACGGGCAGGTCCTGAGTGAGGGATGCTCCAATCAACCCACATGCTCAAGATGAGGGAGGAGCAGATGTACCTCTTGATCCAAATCTACATGGGGAAAGTTTCTAGGTGGGAAATCAAAAGTAATAAATTACATGTTGTTTCAAATGGTGTGGTATAGACAATAAGGGACAAGAGACATCCACGAAGGAAATACATTCAGTCCTTCCCTTTCTGACAGTGGACAAGTTTGAGAGGATAAAGTTTGGAAACGAGACTTTGAAGTGGTAAACATATTTTCTCAGAAGCCAACAGACACAGTTGAAAAAAGAAAACAACACTCGAATATGATACTAAGTTCCAACCAGACCATGGTGACAGAGTTTGTGCTGGAAGGATTCTCAGAGAACCCGAGTCTACGACTTCTCCTGATAGGCTGCTTCCTGACCCTCTACACAATGGCGCTAATAGGCAACATTGTGATCATTGTTTTGGTCACCTCTAGCACTGGGTTGCACAGTCCGATGTACTTTTTCCTGTGCAACCTGGCCACCATGGATATTGTCTGCACCTCCTCTGTGCTGCCTAAGGCACTGCTTGGCCTGGTACTGTCTGAGGAAAACACCATCTCCTTCAAGGGGTGCATGTCACAGCTCTTCTTCCTTGTCTGGTCTGCATCCTCTGAGCTGCTGCTGCTCACGGTCATGGCCTATGACCGCTATGTGGCCATCTGCCATCCTCTTCACTACAGCTCTAGGATGAGCCCACACATGTGTGGGGCCCTGGCTTTCAGTGTGTGGTCCATCTGTGCTCTGAATGCATCTATCAACACTGGTCTGATGACACGACTGTCATTCTGTGGCCCCAAGGTCATCACCCACTTCTTCTGTGAAATTCCCCCACTCCTCCTGCTCTCCTGCAGCCCCACATATGTGAATAGCATTATGACTCTTGTGGCAGATGCCTTCTATGGAGGCATCAACTTCTTCCTCACCCTACTCTCCTATGGCTGCATCATCGCCAGCATCCTGCGCATGCGGTCTGCCGAGGGCAAGCAGAAGGCCTTTTCTACCTGCTCATCACACCTCATCGTGGTCTGCGTGTACTACTCATCTGTGTTCTGCGCCTATGTCAGTCCTGCTTCCAGCTACAGCCCAGAAAGAAGCAAAGTGACTTCGGTGCTGTACTCAGTCCTCAGCCCAACCCTGAACCCCCTCATCTACACCCTGAGGAACAAGGATGTCAAGCTTGCCCTGGGGAGACTCCTGTCCTCTTTCTCTCATTAGTGAGATGTGCAGGCTGTTTCTACACCTGCTTTCCTGAGAACAGCCTCATGGAGCTGGTGTGTACCTGCTGCTGTTTTAGAAAACCATTCTCTGGTGCAAGGACTGGACAATTCCACTTACTGTAACCTCAAAAACAAGATTCTTAGAGGCAATGTAAACAAAACACTCAAGCTTTATTCCCTGATAAATACAAACCATTTCAAAAGTAGAGTTTATCTAAATGTGGATGGCCACATTCTACTTCTTGGAAGGTTTTTGGTGGTTGACAATGGTGATAGAGAAAAAATAAAGCCTTTTCATCCAGTGCCACCCTATAAACAACACAGAGCTTTGTTTCAGAGTTATGGCTAATGGGTCTAAACTTCATAAGCAATCTTGAGGTGCCAGCATGCTGTAGTGTCTTGAGAAGACACATGTTGAGTGGCTCAGGTTCTCAATTTCACAACTTCCTGTTGAGCTGTGGAAGTCAAGGATAGTCTTCTTGGCATAGACAGGAAGGCAATTAGAGGAACAGAGGTCCAGTTTTAAGCTTCAAAAATGAATTCACGTGTGTGTTCCAGGTTACTCATGACAATGATGACACTCGAACTCATGAGAAAGATTAAAGGGTTTTGGAGAAAGGAGATGAATATCTGCATAGAAACTGGAACTCTCCCTTCACATTATGAGTAAAAATAAAAAATGGATCATAAACTAAAATGCAAGGGCCAACACTTTTCCCCCTATAACACAACTCCCTTAGTCCACCTACCTACTTAACTACCCATCTGATCACTGGGGTTCTCAATGTCTGTCTGTCTGCCTGTCTGTCTCTATTTGTGTGTGTGCAAAAAGCAAAGCAAATCCAAGACAATATGACAAAAAATACCAAAACAAAACAAAAAAGCACACACTAGAAATGAAATCTGTTCATGCTGACCAATCACTCCTAGCTAAAATTCTCCAAACACTCTGAGGAGGCAGAGGAAAAGATGGAGAAAGGAAGAGCATCTGCAGCCAGTGATGAGACACTGATAGGAAGACAGATCAGTACAGAAAGGGCAGAGTCTGCAGCCACTGCTGCAGAAATGATGCTGGGTCCTTTTCTGACTAAACACAGTCATCATCTACGTCCTTATTCCTCTTATGTGCTGGGCCACACCAGGGCTTGTGATGCAAACCAGGTATGTTGTGTTAATCAACTCTTCATCCTCGTGGGCAAAATGCCTTTTCAAAACTTTTATTCTGCCTCTTGTTTTCAGAGGATTCAGTCCATGGACACTTGGCTCTTTGCATTGGTCTATCGTGAGGCATGGCTTTGTGGCACTGGGGGCAGTGGGGGAGGGTAAGTGTCTTTCCATCATGATGGCGCAGAACACTTATTACAGGAACACCTGTGCTCATCTGGCTTTCTCCTTTAGCCTGGGTTTTCTAGTCCCCAGTTCCTAGAGTTACCCAGACAGAGTGGAAACACCTCAGATGCATGGACAGAAGTGTCCCTCAGTGATTTCCTAGGGTATTTTTAATTCACTTATGGTGACAATGAAGAGTGCATCTGTGCATCACTGGCCTTGGACTGTTTGATCTGTTGGGTTCTTTGACACTGTTTGCTTCAAGTCTTGTTTTGTACCACTCCTTCTGTTATGAGTGTCAGGACTGCTATATAAGCAATAGGACAACTGACTATCAGCCACACGTTAGTATACAAAGGGTCACAAACACATGTACAAGAATATATCTCTTAAATACATTATTTGGGAATTCTTATCATGATGGAGGGATGGCTAAAGAAAATGTGTTTCTTGCTAGGCATCCATCATAGTGTCTAATAGTGATTTGTCTCTGAGTCAAGTTTCTGGAAAATGAGTTCTTATAAACCCTTACTCCTTGAACCCACACAGAAATTTACAGCTGTAACCATCTGCTTGATATCATATGACTGGCTACTAAATTTAAGCTTCTGTAACCTGATAATTAAGGTAATCAAGGACAAGGGTTTTTTTAGCTTTTTTATTACTTTAATTTTAAATAGCTTGCTTCACATGCCAATCCCAGTTCCCTTTCCCTCTCCTCCTCCCGCACCTCCCCACCATCCCCCCCAACCTCCCACCCTATCCCCACTTCCTTCCACATAGGGGATATCCAGAGTCTGTCATTTCACTCAAGGCAGTGTCCAAGCACTCCCCTAAGAGTCCAGGCTGAGAGAGCAACCCTCTTTGTGTTATGGACACACGAAGTCCATTTGTATGCCAGGGATAAACACTGATCTACTGCCCAGGGGCCCATAGGTTGCCCAGGCCTCCTCACTGACTCTCACACTCAGAGGGTCTGGATCAGTCCCATACTGGCCTCCCAGCTGTTGGTCTGGGGTCCAAGAGCTCCCCCTTGTTCAGATCAGCTGTCTCTGTTGGTTTTGCCAGCCCATTCTTTGCCAATTTGCTCATCGCTCCTCTCTCTGTGTCACTGGGTTCCATGGGTTCAGTTCAGTGTTTAACTGTGGGTGCTTGCCTCTGTTTCCATCAGTCACTGGATGAAGGTTTTAGGATGGCATATAGTGTAGACATCAAGTTCATTATCAGGAATGGGCATTTAAGGCAGTCTCTCCACTATTGCTTAGCTTGCCAATTGGTGTCATCCCTTTAGATCACTAGAGGTCTCACTGGTGCCAGATCTGTCTTTTAACCTATGACTCCCTCTTTTATGATATTTCTCATCCTGTTCTCCCCCTATTCTACTCCCCACTCAACCTTCCTGTTCCCCCATGACCTACTCCCTCTTCCTCTTCTCCCCCTATCTTCTATCCATCTCCCACTCCCCCTCCCCACCCCTTGCCGTGTTACCAATCTGTTCAGAAGATCTTGCCACATTCCTCTTCTCTGGGGTACCATGCATATCTCTCTTAAGTTCTTTCCTGTTTCCCAGACTCTCTGTCAGTGGAAATGCAGACTGGCACTATCCTGATCCATGTCTAAAATCCATATATGAGTGGTTACCTTTGTATTTGGGATATAGATGTTCAAAATTGAGACTTCATTTTGGTGGACTTTTCCTTGATAAATATGAAATGTCCTTCTTCATCTCTTGATTGATTTTAATTTGAAGTCTAATTTGTTAGATATTAGGATTGCTACACCCGCTTGTTTCTTGCGTCTGTTTGATTGGAAAATCTTTTCCCAACCCTTTACTCTGAGGTAATGTCTGTCTCTGAAGCTGAGATGTGTTTCTTGTATGCAGCAGAAGGATGGTTCTGTCTTTGAATCCATTCTGCTAGCCTGTGTCTTTTTATGGGTGAGTTAAGGCCATTAATGTTGAGGGATATTAATGACCATTGATTGATGATTCTTGTTTGTGCTTGATTTATTGGTAGTGGAGTTATTGTGTGTAGGTTCTCCTCCCTTTTTCTTTTGGTGTTTGGAAAAGTGGGATTATCTATTGCCTATGTCTTTGTGGGTGTAGATATCTTCGTTAGGTCTAGGTTTTCCTTCCAGCACTTTCTGTAGAGCTGGATTCATGGATACATATTGTTTAAATCTGGCTTTCTCATGGAGTATTTTGTTTTCTCCATCTATGGTAATTGAAAGCTTTGCTGGATATAGTAGTCTGGCCTGCATCCTTGTTCAGTTAGCATTTGTAGGACATCTATCCAGGATCTTCTGGCTTTCATAGTTTCCATTGAGAAGTCAGGTGTAATTCGGAGAGGTCTGCCTTTTTCTTTAGCTGCTCTTAATATTTTCTCTTTATTCTGTAGGTTTGATGTTTTGATTATTATATGGCGAGGTGACTTCTTTTTCTGGTCCAGCCTATTTGGTGTTCTGGAAGATTCTTGTATTTTCATAGGCATATCCTTCTTTAGGTTAAGGAAGTTTTCTTCTATGATTTTGTTGAATATGTTTTCTGTACCTTTGAGCTGTATTTATTCGCCTTCTTCTATACCTATTATTCTCAGGTTTGGCTTCTTCACAGTGTCCCATATTTCCTGGATATTTTGTGTTAGGGATTTATTGGTTTTGAGATTTTCTTTGGTTGACAGCTGTCTATCCTCTAATGAGTCTTCAACACCTGAGATTCTCTCTTCTATCTCTTGTATTCTATTGGTGATACTTGCATCTGTAGTTCCTGATCGTTTGCCCAGCTTTTCTATTTCCAGCATCCCCTCATTCTGTGTTTTCTTTATTGTTTCTATTTCAGCTTTCAATACTTCAACTGTTTGAGTTGTTTCCTTCATTTGTTTGGTTGTTTTTTCTTGGTACTCTTTAGATTCTTTAAGAGATTTGTTTATTTCTTGAATTTTTTGGTTTGCCTTTTACCCCATTTCATGTATTTTTTGTTTGTTTTTTCTTCTATTTCTTTAAGGGATTTCCTCGTTTCTTCCTTGAGGGTCTCTATCATCTTCATAAAATAATGCATCCAGGATCAGGTCCTCACCCTCTGCAGTGTTAAACCCACCATACCTCCTGCCTGACAAGGAATAACAGCAGGTCTACCATGGCACCCAGGTCATTGACCACCTACAATATGGATTACTGGATCTTTGAGACCAGTCCCCCAGGAAGTCAGGTGTGACCCTACTCACAAATGAAAGCAGTTATGTACAGGAAGGGGTCAGTTATGCAGGAGCAGCTGTGGTGACACTGAGACGATTTGAGCTCCCTGAATGATTAGCCTCAGTGGTGTGTGGAGTGATGAAGCCAATTACAGTCCCACTGATATTTTATGAGGTCTCTTTCAATTTCAACCCAAAGGGACACTGGCCAAAAATGCAAACACATAGCCTTAACCCAGGCACTAAGATGGGGACATAGCCATTCTGTCAACATCTATGTTGATAGCCAATATGCCTTAGTCACTGCACATGCCTTTGGTGCTTTGTACCAGGAACATGGGGAGTTGGCCTCCATGGGAAAGGAGATCAAATCAAAGAGAACTCTACTCTAGTAAGATCTATTTCTTTTTTTGTCTTTTTTTATTTTTTAATATAAATTAGAAAAAAAAGGTTGCTTCGCATGTCAATCCCAGCTCCCTCTTTCTCTCCTTCTCCCTCCCCTCCTCCCATGTCCTCCCACCAAACCCCCATCCCCTCCCTCCCTCCCCCAGTCCCCACTCCTTTCCCAAGGGGCATGTCCATAGTCTGTCATTTTATCCAGGACAGGGTCTAGGCCTTCCCGCAAGAGTCTAGGCTGAGAGAGCATCTCTCATTGAGGGATGGGCATCCAAAGTTCATTTGTATGCCAGGGATAAATACTGATCTACTACCCAAGTCCCCATAGATTGTCTTGGCCTCCTCAATGACACTCACATTCAGGGGGTCTGGATTCCCAGCCATCAATCTGGGGTTCAGGAGCTCCCCCTTGTTGAGTTCAGCTGTTTCTGTGGGTTAAACAAGCCCAGTCTTGACCCCTATGCTCATCAGTCATCCCTCTCTGTCACTGGGTTCCTTGAGTTCAGGTCAGTGTTTATCTGTGGGTCTCTGCCTCTGCTTCCATAAGGCATGGGTTAAAGGTCCTGTTTCCCAGACTCTCTGGCAGTGGGATTGTAGGCTGACACTCCCCTGATCCATATATAAAGTCCATATGTGAGTGAGTACATACCATACTTGTCTTTTTGTGACTGGGTTACATCACTCAGGATGGTTTCTTCCAGTGCTATCCATTTACCTGCAAATTTCAAGATTCCCTTTTTTTCCACTGAGTAGTACTCCATTGTGTAAATGTACCACATTTTCTCTATCCACTCTTCAGTTGAGGGGCATCTAGGTTGCTTCCAGTTTCTGGGTATTACAAATAATGCTGCTATGAACATAGCTGAACAGATAGACATCCTTATTGTATGAATGTACATCTTTGGAGTATATGTCTAAGAGTGGAATTGCTGGATCTTGTGATACAATAAGTCCCATTTTCCTGAGGAATCTCCATACTGATTTCCAAAGTGGCTGTACAAATTGGCACTCCCACCAGCAGTGGAAGAGTGTTCCCCTTTCTCCACATCCTCTCCAGCATAAACTGTCATTGGTGTTTTTTATTTTAGCCATTCTAACAGACACAAGATGGTATCTCAGAGTTGTTTTGATTTGCATTTCCCTAATGGCTAAGGATGTTGATCACTGCCTCAAGTGTCTCTTAACCATTTTAAACTCCTCTATTGAGAATTCTTTATTTAGTTCTGTAGCCCACTTTTTAATTGGATCCTTAAGTGTTTTGGAGATTTGCTTCTTGAGTTCTTTGTAAATTTTGGAGATCAGCCCTCTGTCAGATGTGGGATTAGTGAATATCTTTTCCCATTCTGTGGGCTGCCATTTTGTCTTGTTGACTGTGTCCTTTACCTTACAGAAATACCTCAGTTTCAGGAGGTCCCATTTATTAATTGTCAATCTCAGCGTCTGCACTACAGTGTTATGTTCAGGAAGCAGTCTCCTGTACCAATTCATTCAAGGGTACCTCCCACTTTCTCTTCTAAGAGGTTCAGTGCGGCTGGATTGATGTTGAGGTCTTTGATCCATTTGGACTTAAGTTTTGTGCATGGTGAGAGATGTGGATCTATCTTCAGTCTTCTACATGTCAGACTCCAGTTATGCCTGCACCATTTGTTAACGATGTTTTCTGCTTCCCATTGTATAGTTTTAGCTTCTTTGTCAAAGATCAGGTGTTCATAGGTGTGTAGGTTAATATCAGGGTCTTCCATTCCATTCCATTGGTCTACCTGTCTATTTTTGTGCCAATACCAAGCTGTTTTCAGGACTATAGCTCTATAAGAGAACTTGAAGTCAGGGATGGTGATGCCTCCTGAAGTTCCTTTATTGTACAGGGATGTTTTGGCTATCCTGGGTCTTTTGTTTTTCCATATACAGTTGAGAATTGTTCTTTCAGGGTCTGTGAAGAATTATGCTGGGATTTTAATAGGGATTGCATTGAATCTGTAGATTGCTTTTGATATGATTGCTGATTTTATCCAAGATCATGGGAGATCTTTACATTTTCTGGTATCTTCTTTAATTTTTTTCTTTAAAGACTCAAAGTTCTTGTCATACAGGTCTTTCACCTGTTTGGTTAGAGTTATCCCAAGATATTTTGTGTTATTTGTGACTATTGTAAAGGGTGATATTTCTCTGATTTCTTTCTCATCACATTTATTGTCTATATATAGCAAAGCTACTGATTTTTTTAATTAACCTTGTATCCTGTCACTTTGCTGAAGGTATTTATCATCTATATGAGTTCCCTGGTAGAATTCTTCATGTCACTTGTGCAAACTATCATATTATCTGCAAATAGTGAAAGTTTGACTTCTTCCTTTCCAATTTGTATCCCCTTGATCTCCTTTTGTTGTCTTATTGCTCTAGCAAGAACTTCAAGTATAATATTGAAGAGATATGGAGAAAGTGGACAACCTTGTCTTGTTCCTGACTATAGAGGAATCACTTTAAGTTTCTGTCCATTTAGTTTCATGTTGGCTGTCGGTTTGCTATATATTGCTTTTATTATGTTTAGGAATGTTCCTGTTATCCCTGATCTCCCCAAGACCTTTATCATGAAGGGGTCTTAGACTTTGTCAAAGACTTTTTAGCATCTAGTGAGATGATCATGTGGTTTTCTTTTTCAGATTGTTTATATGGCAGATTACATTGATGGATTTCTGTATATTGAACCATCCCTGCATTCCTGGGATGAAACCTACTTGATCATGGTGTATGATTTTTCTGATGTGTTCTTGGATTTGATTTGCCAGTATTTTATTGAGTATTTTTGCATCAATGTTCATGAGGGAGCTTGGTCTGTAGTTCCCTATCTTAGTTGTGTCTTTGTGTGGCTTGGGTACTAAAGTAATTATAGTCTCATAAAAAGAGTTTGGCAGTGATCCTGCTGCTTCTATTGCTTGGAACAATTTGAAGAGTATTGGGATTAGCTCTTCTTTGAATTTCTGGTAGAATTCTGCACTGAAAATATCTGGCCTTGAACTGTTTTTGGTTGGAAGACTTTTGATGACTTCTTCTACTTCTTTAGGGGTTATAGGTCTATTTAAATTGTTTATCTGTTCTTGATTAAATTTTGGTAAGTGATATCTATCCAGAAAATTGTCCATTTCCTTTAGATTTCCAAATTTTGTGGAGTATACATTTTCAAAATATGACCTGATGATTCTCTAAATTTCCCTAGTGTCTGTTGTTATGTCTCCTTTTCATTTCTGATTTTGTTAATTCGCATATTCACAATCTGCCATTTGGTAAGTTTGGATAAAGGTTTGATTAACAGTTGCAATTGAATTGGTTTTATTTGAGTTTTCCTTTATAAAGGATCTTTTCCTTTGGAATTTTTTGAGATTATAAATTTGATTGTAATATTTTTGTCTCCCCTCAAAACCATTCCATGTATCCCTCCTCTACTCTTCTTCAAATTTATGAACCCTTTTTATTTACTAATTATATTAAATGCATATAAGTACATGTATACTTGCCTACATTACTAAATAAAACATGTTTTGTCTGTGTAATACTACCTGCATGTATATTTTCAGGGCTTAAAAATGTGGCAAACAAAATCTAAGTACTGAAGGAACATTAATTCATAACAATACTTTGAAGGCTTGGATATAGGAAGAAGGGGGCATAAAAAGTAAAACATGCTTAGAATAAGCCTATTGCCTGTGTGTAAAAGCCAGGTAAAGTACTCTCAAAAGATTAGAGAAGTGTTCATTTCTACCCTGATGAGGCCTTCCACACAGAACACCAAGACATACTGGGACATGCAAGACATACTGGGATATGCATGCAGAGTGTTGAAGAGAGGGTGTAGAGGATGAACTGTTCTTACCCACACTGTGATACTCCCCTGACCACCTTCCTCCACACCAGTCTTCAGGGAATTTGGGTCATAAAGCCAAGAGTTTTCTTTAATTAATCCTAAGAGCTTTCTCCTTGAGTTTCTATCCCAAGAGGCATCAGGACAAACACCTGCCCCTGGTCTCAGACTATCACAGGAGTTTCTGAAGGTCAATTGACGCTCAGCACAAAGGAAGACAGGAGCTTCAGGGGACACTAACAATTCAGTGTTTTCAGGAAATGAGAATCTGTGCTCAGCACAGTGTGCACTTTGTGATATCTGCCAAACCCGTCAATTCACTGGGACAGGAAAAGGTGAGTAAAAGCTTATATTCTACTATGTGATTCTTCAGGCTAATACTGGAACTCCCAAGCAAAAAGATATCTCACTATAAAAGTGGCATTTGTCCCAGTTTTTGAAAATCAGCACAGGGGGACAAAAATACAGTATAGCCGTGTTCTCAATGAGTCCTGAGATTGAGGAAGAGTGCTGGGTCAAGGGGCAGAAGGATTTGGTTTCATGCTCCACTATATAAACAGCAGATTGTCTAGCTTCTAATTATGATCCAAGAGTTTATTCATGTCTGCTATTTTGCCTTGTGTTCAAAACAAGTCCATCACTCACAGTACTCACATTAATTTAGAAATGAGACCAACAGATTCAGATTAATCTAAGATCTATATTGATGACCAGACAGGACTTAAATATTGTTTTGTTTGGCCATGCCATACAAAGAATGGCGAGAAAATGCCACAAAAGGGATTCTCTTGTCCTGTTGTCCAAAGTCCACTGTTCTGGGACAGAAATAAACTTCACCTTCCACAGAGTTAAAAAAAAAAAAACACCAGCCAAGCTATGTTGATGCTAGCCATTCCCTGTCTGCTGCAGAACTTGGATGGCATGACTGGGGGTCACTTAAAGAAACAGTTTCTGACCTAAGCATCAGGAAAATGGCTAAACAAAGAAGGGGAGGACTGCGATGAAAGGGATGTAAGTGTAGACGCTTCCTGCACCACTTTTTCTGGGTAGACTATGAGACCTGCACACACTCCATTTTGTGACCATGGTGAGGATCCTCAACAGCATTACTTCTGGTTGAGGCTCAACTTCTGAAGGTTTTCAAGTCAGTCAAGCTGAGATCTGAATTACATGTAGTAATGTGTGGCTGATGTGAATTTGCTCCACCACAAACTCCCCACCTGCATCTTAGATTCTTCCCTGTTCACTTAGGCACAACTGAGCACTCTAGCAATAAAAACTTAATCTCCAAAAGAGCATGATGGGATTATAGAAAGACTTTTCAGTAGATGCTGCTCATCTCTCTGCTTCACAGCATGTATGAGTGAACAGCTGGGAAGCAAATTGTTTTCCCTCTTATGACAGTATCACATCTAAATAAGGTAACACTGTCTGCTATGCCTAAAGGAATGCTAATCATCAAAATGTTGCTTACTAAACACAGCATGAATGAAAACACTCATGATTATCTATGGTTTTTCCAGAAGTGTCATTATCCTCTCTGTCATGCATGCAAAATATTCCACAGAAAATCTCTGCATTTAGCTGTTTGATTCACCAGTAAATGGCATGCCCCATGTGGCCAATCCAGGAAAAATGGCAGTTGTTGGCCCCCAAAGTGATCTCCCTCCAGCCTCTTCTCTCTGTACTTTATCTTCTATGATAAACTACAAATGTGGAGTAGGATTATTATCCTACAAACTCAGTAAAAATACTGAGGCTCCTCCATGATACCCTGCAGGGGATGCCTGCTTTGATCCTGATGAAAAGCAGCAACTGGTACCACTTGGCGAGGAGCACAGGATGAAGCTAGTACTTTTCCTATGAAGACATACACAGCGCACACTCTGCAGAGAGCTGAGACTGAAAGTCCTGTGTCTAATCCAGCCTTTGCCCATCACCGATTCATAGTCATGATAATCTTCTAATCCCCTTCCCACTGTAGTGACCCCCTCCAGTGTGCTAGCCTGTCTCAATGTGGACCTGGATCTTGGGCACCTTTCTGATGTCACTAGTTGTTCCAATTCTTGGTGCTTCAAGGTTCACAAACAGAAGCCCTGATGGTGTCTCTCTCTCCTAGGACAGGTGTTCATTAATCATCACAGCACTACAGGATCTTACAGGTTGTCACAGTTGGCACGGTCTGTGGCCAGACCCTAAACAAACCTTTAATCCCTTTACTGAGAGACCCATGTTTATCAGGCTTCAGACATTCATAGTAATTGTTTTGTTCTTGTTAAAGGTTCTCAGTGAACACAGATAGAACATGTTACTTACTGATGTGGTTGATATAGGTTTGATTAGAAAATTCAGGACACATGCCATGGAATCACTGAAGTGTTCTTGTGTTCAGTTCAGACCTGTCTGATGCTGTGCACACACTCACACTCCATCTCTCACTACGGTAAAATGTGTAGATGTTGCCATTGGATTACTTTAGTGGCAAAGACATTATGTTACACTGTTCATAAGACATGTCTCCTTCTAACCTCTGTAGTAGTAATCCTACCCCACAAAGGTCTCCTTTCTCATTGGTGTCTCCTGTCTCTACCTTAACACATGCACTCCCATTACACTGAATATACATTCCTTTTGCTCCAACACACTTAAAGCATTTCCAAGCCAGATGCCAAGGCTTTGGGTAAATAAAACTTTAAAAGTCAAAGTAAACTTTCTTTACACAAGGTGCATTTAAGGAAGCGATTTGCATTTTTAAACTATTTTGTGTTTTACAGGATACTTTCTTTCATGTAGCCTAGTTCCATAAAGACACAGGACATTTTCATGATCCTGGAAGTCCTCTAAACCATCTTGTTCAGGTCACAATAATTAAGAGGTAACATGGATTTCCCTCCACATAAAAGCACATAACTTCATTGTGAACAGTATTTTGCACATCTTAAACTTTGGACTCCATCCATACTGTTCTCTGTTTAAATCTTTCTTTTATGTGATATATTTTCTGAATATATATTATGAATAACAATAGCTATCATGAGTGCTGTCAATTGATACTGTTATTTGTAACAAGAAGTCATTGCATTTGCTGACCGACATGGGTTGATATTTCAATAAGTTTACACATATTCTAAGTAAATGTTTATGTTTCTATGACATTGTCATCTCTGTCATCTCAAGCTTTGAGCTCCTCCCTTTCATATGGAAGTTGGACACAGAAACCCAACAATAGGGAGAGAGTCCCATGAGCAGATAGTCAGAGATCCACTTGTCCTCATAGCACCAGTCTCAACATGAAAGTTTCTACTCCATCCTATTATGTTTTATTTTGTCATGTTTGGTTGTTATCTCTTAGAAGCCTGCTCTTTTCTAATGAGAGAAGAAAAGGAGTGGATTTGGATGGAAGGGGATCTAGGGGGCAACTGGAAGGATTAGAAGAGGCAACTATAATCAGGATATATTGTGTGAGAAAAGAATTTATTTTCAATAAAAGAAAAATCTTTCAATGCACACACACAAAACAGAAAACAAAAAAGCAGGAAGGAAGGAAGGAAGGAAGGAAGGAAGGAAGGAAGGAAGGAAGGAAGGAAGGAGAAAACAGTCCAGCAGTAGGAAAAGAGTCTCAAGAGCAGGTAAAAGAGTCATAGATCCACTTGTTCTCATAGCATGTCTCATAAAAATACTAAGCTGATAGCCGTAATATTGACCCGAGGACCTGGTATAGATCCATATCAGCCCTGCGCTTGCTGCTTCAGTCTCTGCAAGCTCATGTGTGCCTTGCTTAGTTGATTCAGAGGGCCATATTGAGACTTTGAATTTTTAAAAGGAATTTTGGATTTTAAGAGATTTGGGGTTTTTACAAAGACTATACTTTTAAAGTGTTTGAATTGGTAAGGACTATGGAACTTTTAAGTTTGTAATAGGTTATATATTGGTGATATTTACTAACCTGATATCTTAGGGATGAGCCAAAAGAAAAGGTTATTTCTTTTCTTTTAAATTTTTATTTTTAAATTTAAATTTAAATTAGAAACAAGGTTGCTTCATATGTCAATCCCAGGCCGCTCTCCCTTTCCCTCCCCTCCTCCCATGCCCTCCCACCAACGCCCCCCATACCTCCTCATTTCTCTAGGGAGGGTGAGGCCCTCCATGGGGGTGTTCATAGTCAGTCATTTCATCCAGGGCAGGGCCTAAACCCTCCCCAAGGAGTCCAAGGTGAGAGTGCATCTCTCATGTTGGATGGGCACCCAAAGTCCATTTGTATGCCAGGGATAAATACTGATCTACTACCCAAGGCCCCATAGATTGCCTTAAAAAGTATTGTGTGTCAAGTTGACAAGAGATCAATTGTGCTGACCAATTTTATGTCAATGACACATGATAGAGGCATCTGAAATGAGGCAACCCCAAATGAGAAAATGCCTCCATAAGATTGGGCATTTTGAGTGACACAAAATGGCACACAAAAAGATTTGCCACATACAAGTTGGTAACACTAACAGTGCTCATTTGAAATCTGTACAAATCTCAATGATAGAGATGGTTACTAAGTATGATACCTTTTTCTACATTTAGCGTCTCTTTTTTAAAGTATTGATTTTATTTAATCACGTGTGTGGGTGTGTGCATGCCCCTGCAGGTGCACACGCAGGCCAAAGGCACAGGGACCCCCTGGTACTGGAGTTACAGAGGTTGTGAGCTACCTGATGGTATTGATAGCAACCAAACCCTAGTCTTGTACTTTTCATTTTTTTCTTTCAGGCTTTCCATATAGTTAACTTCCTGAGAGCTTTTTCATTCCATTTTTAGAGTATTGACTAATACACAATTTCATAGAAATATCTGTTACGTATTTTATTATTAATTTTGCATTTCATATATGTTTTTGTTTTGTACAATTTATCTTTTTCTTTATTTTCCTTGTTATAAAATATGCTGAGTATTGTTGAATTTGGGTTGTAAATTTGAAGCTTGCACATATCTGGATTTTCATAGGAAGATCTTAATTGTTAATAATGATTTTTCTGTCAACTACATGTGAGACTGAGTCATCTTTGCACAACTTGGCACCTGGTATTTGATTACAGCTTAACTTCCCTTATGTTCACTATTAATGCACAAATAATAAAATTACTTAGTATTTACAAAAATTGAACATTTGATAAGACTGTAGAGCATTTTTTAAATCAGTGATTGATATGAGAGGATCCAACCGATTGTGGATGGGTCATGTGTTAGCTGTTGATCCTGAATTCTGTAAGAAGGTAGACTAAGCAGGCCATAGGGATCAAACAGTAATCAGCTCCCCTCCACAGCCTCTGCATCAGCTCCTGCCTCCAGGTTCCTGCTCTGTTTGTGTTATTGTCCTGATTTCCTTCAATGATAAAGAGGGATGTGGGATTGTAAGTCAAATAAGCGCGTTCCTCCCCAAGTTGCTTTGGTAATGGTGTTTCATGACAATAGTAACTCTAACACACTTACATCTAAAGCTTGAAAGATACTCCCACGTGTGAAAGAAAGCGTGTAATGTTTGTCTTGTTTCTTCACTCAGGGTGATGGCTTCCAGATCCACCCATTTTCCTATAAACTTCTTAATTTCATTTTTGGTAACAGCTGAGCAATGTTCCATTATTTAAGTACCATAAGTTCACTACCCATTCTTAATAGTAAGGATGCTTATGTTGTTTCCATTTCCTGGCTACTGTGAATAGAGCAACAATGAGCATGGAAGAGTAAGTGTCACTTTTTAAAGAGGTATAAGCTGGATGCCATGGGAGAATGCAGCAGGTGACCGCAAAGGAGCTCCCCCGTGAAGAGGGAGACAGTTAGCTCCGGATCTGGTTTCTGTATAGGATCCTGATTATTTGCCTGTGCTTTTCTGAGTACATTCCAGATGGCAAATACTATAAGAGGCATGTTCATCCCTTTTTAATTTCTCTGACATAAGAAAGTAATAGCATTCTCAGTCACTAAGACGTCTAATTTTAGACTTCAGAACAAATTCAAAGCAAACTGGTTGCTCCTGGAGATGAATATCTGGTTGCCCCAAAGACAAATACATGAGGTCAATTCCCCAGGTGTTTATTGCCAATTCAAGGCCAGAGCGTGAAGCAACTTAAGCAGACGTAACTTTCTCAGCATTGGACTTTCTGCATGAACTCCCCAACTTCAAGATTCAGTCATCTCATTCTTTATTGTATAAGTCCTTAATTTCAATGTCACTTTCTGTCTGGGAACCCTGACCATTCAGAGGTATGTGTTGACTTTACTCCCTGGCCAGTAAGTGTGGCCTCCCTAGCCTGAGAGAAACTGTGTAATCAGTTTGGCTCTGTTTCTTATTGTTTACTCAAGTAGTACTGTGACCCTGAAGGTGTGGTTCATATTTGCCCAGAGGTTTTGGCTGTGAGAAGAAGCAGGAGAGATATGGGGGGAATTGGGAGAGAAATGTGAGAGAAGTGTGTATATGTGTGTGTGTGTTGGTATGAAAATGTAGCGGAATGTGCAGAGAGAAAGAAGTATGAGGGATGAGTAGGAGAGATGTGAGAGGTGTGTGTGTGTGTGTGTGTGTGTGTGTGTGTGTGTTGAAAGGAATGTGCAGAAAGAGAAGTGTGAGGGATGCAAGGAGAAGTGTGAGACAAATGTGAAGAGATGTAGCTTAGTAGGCAGACAGATATAGAATATATAGCTGTATAGAAAAAAATATATATATATGAGATGTACTTGAAGGAAGAAAAATATGGCTGTGTGTAGCATGTAACTGTGGAGAGAGGTGTGGCTGTGTACAGAAGAAGTGGGAAGGTATATGGCTGTGTGGAGAATGTAACTGTGTAAAAATAGATGTAATTGTGTATAGAGTCATGTGGCTGTGTAGAAGATAGATGTACCTGAGGAGAGAGATGTAGCTGTGTAAACAGATGTAACTGTGTGGCGGTACAGAAGAGAGATAAATGTATGAAAAGAAAAATACGTAACTGTATGCAAAGAGATATAACTGTGTAGGGAGATTGTCAAGAAAGAAAGATTATACAAGATGAAGTAAAAGAGAAGGTTACCATCAGGAAAGCGTGTGCTTGTTTCTTTTTATTTAGGTTACCATCAGAAAGCATGTGATTCCTTATTTACCCCTCAAATAGAAAATTCTGGCCCTTGCCACATTTGCAGACTTTTTGCACACCCTAGATGCAGCCTTGGAGCAGGCTCTCCAAAAGGATGTCAGTACAGAAAAGAAAATTTTTTCTAAGTTCCTTGCTGCTCTGAGAAGGCATTCTTTTTGCTACCTTGGGTGCAGAGCTGAGAGCTGGCCTCCTGGGATGCAACAGGCAAAATCCTTCGAGTGCATGCCTAAGAGTGGTATACCAGAAACATCTGTTCTATCTATTTCTAGCTTTTTGAGGAACCACATACTGATTTCTATAGTAGCTCTACCAGTTTGCACACCCACTAGAAGTGAACAATTGTTCCTTTTCCGCATATCCTTGGCAACATCTGCTGCCATTTGCTTATGTTTTTTATCTTCGCCATTATAACTGAAGTAAGATTTAATATCAAAGTAGATTTCATCTGCAATTCTCTGATGCCAAGATACTGAACATTTTAATGTTTTCAAACTATTTGTGTTTCATCTTTTAAAATTGTGTTTAATTCTATTCCCCATTTTCAGTTGAACTGTTTGTTTTCTCACTGCTTAAACTTTTTAGTTATTTGTATATTCTACGTATTAATCCTCTCAGTTGAATAGTTGGTTAACACTTTTTGCCATTCCTTTTTATTTAAATTAAAAACAAGCTTGTTTTACATGCCAATCCCAGTTTCCTCCCCATTCTCTCCTCCCCTGGTCTCCACTGACCCCCTATCCCATCCCCTTTATGCTCCCCAGGGAGGGTAAGGTCTTCTATAGGGAATCTTAAAAGTCTGTCATATCATTTGGAGCAGGGCCTAGACATCCCCCATGTGTCTACACTAAGAGAGTGTCCCTCTATGTGAAATGGGCTCCCAAAGTCCATTCCTGTACTAGAAGTAAATACTGATCCACTACCAGAGGAACCATAGATTAACCAGAACTTAAAACTGATATGCTCAGTCAGGGGGTCTGGAACAGTCCTATGCTTCTTTACCAGCTATCAGTCTGGGGTCCATGAGCAACCTTTGTTCAGAGCAGCTGTTTCTGTGGGTTTTTCCAGCCTGGTCTTGACCCCTTTGCTCATCACTTCTCCCTCTCTACAACTGGATTTCGAGTTCAGCTCAGTGCTTAGCTGTGAGTATTTGCTTCTTCTTCCATCAGCTACTGGATGAAGGCTCTAGGATGGCATATAAGGTAGTGATCAATCTCATTATCGTAGAAGGGCATCTAAGGTACCTTCTCAACTATTGCTTAGGTTATTAGTTGAGGGTCAACCTTGTAGATCTCTGACATTTCCCTATGGTCAGATTTCTCTTTAAACCTATAATTGCCTATGACATCTCATTTCTTGTTCTCCTCTATTCTTCCCCTGGCTCGATCTTCCTACTCACTCCTGTCCTCTTCTCCCCTCCTCTTCTCCCCTTCTCTTTCTTCTAAATCCCTCTCCCCTCCCCCCATTCTCCCAATTAGCTCAGGAGATCTTGTCCCTTTCTCTTGGGGACCATATATGTCTGTCTCTCTTAGAGTCCTCCTTGTTTCCTAGCTTCTCTGGCAGTGTAGATTGTAGGCCGGTACTTCTTTGCCCTATATCTAAAATCCACATATAAGTGAGTACATACCATTTTTATCTGTTTGTGACTGGGTTACATCACTCAGGATGGTTTCTTCTAGTGCCATCCATTTACCTGCAAATTTCAAGATTCCGTTGTTTTGTTCGGCTGAGTAGTACTCCATTGTGTAAATGCACCACATTTTCTTCATCCATTCTTCAGTTGAGAGGCATCTAGGTTGCTTCCAGGTTCTGGATATTACAAATAATGCTGCTTGAACATAGTTGAACAGATGTCCTTGTTGTATGAATCTGCATCTTTTGGATATATACTTAAGAGTGGGATTGCTGGATCTTGTGGTAGACTGATTCCCATTTTCCTGAGGAATCTCCATGCTAATTTCCAAAGTGGTTGTACTAGTTTGCACTCCCATCAGCAGTAGAGGAGTGTTCCCCTTTCTCCACATCCTCTCCAGCATAAACTGTCATTAGTGGGTTTTTTTTTATTTTAGTCATTCTGACAGTAGTAAAATGGTATTTCAGAGTTGTTTTGATTTGCATTTCCTTGATGACTAAGGATGTTGAGCACTTTTTTTTTGGTTTTATGAGACAGGGTTTCTCTGTATTGTTTTGGAGGATATCAGTCCAGCCCGGCCTCGAACTCACAGAGATCCACCTACCTTTGCCTCCCGAGTGCTGGGATTAAAGGTGTTCCCCACCACCACCCAGCCCGAGCACTTTCTTATGTGTCTTTCAGTCATTCTTTATTCCTCTATTGAGAATTCTCTATTTAGTTCTGTACCCCACTTTTTAATTGGATTATTTGGTGTTTTGGTGACTAGCTTCTTGAGTTCTTCGTATATTTTGAAAATTAGCACTCTGTCAGATGTGGGGATGGTGAATATCATTTCTCAATATGTGAGCTGCTGTTTTGTTTTGTTTTTTAATTGTGTCCTTTGCCTTACAGAAACATCTCAGTTTCAGGAGCTCCCATTTATTAATCATCTATCTGAGTGTCTATTCTTGGTGTTAAATTCAGGAGGTGGTCTCCTGTACCAATTCGATCAAGGGTACTACCTACCTTCTCTTCTAAGAGATTCGGTGTGGCCGGATTGATGTTGAGGTCTTTGATCATTTTGGACTTAAGTTTTGTGCGTGGTTATAGATATGGATCTATCTGCAGTCTTCTACATGCCAATATCTAGTTATGCCAGAACCATTTGTTGAAGATGCTTTCTTTTCTCCATTGTATAATTTTAGCTTTTTGTCAAAAATCAGGTGTTTGTAGGTATATGGGTTAATATGTTCAATTATATTCCATTGGTCTACCTGTCTATTTTTGTGCCAATATCAAGCTGTTTTTAGGACTATAGGTCTATAATAGAGCTTGAAGTCAGGGATGGTGATGCCTCTGGACGTTCCTTTATTGTACAGGGTTGTTTTGGCTATCTTGAGTCTTTTGTTTTTCCATATAAAGTTGAGAATTGTTCTTTCAAGGTCTTTGAAGTAGTGTGCTGGGATTTTGATGGGGATTACATTGAATCTGTAGACTGATTTGGGCAAGATTGCAATTTTTTTCTATGTTGATCCTACCTATCCAAGAGCATGGGCGAGCTTTCCATTTTCTGGTATCTTCTTTAATTTCTTTCTTTAAAGACTCAAAGTTCTTGCGATAAAGGTCTTTCACGTGTTTGGTTAGTATTACCCCAAGGTGTTTTATGTTGTTTGTGGCAATTGTAAAGGATGATGTTTCTCTGATTTCTTTCTCAGCCCTTTTATCATCTGTATATAGTAGGGGTACTGATTTTTTTAATTGATCTTGTATCCTGCCACTTTACTGAAGGTGTTTATCACCTGCAGGAGTTCCCTGGTAGAATTATTCAGGTCATTTATGTAAACTATCATATTATCTGCAAATAGTGAAAGTTTGACTTCTTCCTTTCCAATTTGTATCCCCTTGATCTCCTTTTGTTGTCTTATCACTCTAGCTAGAACTTCAAGTACAATATTGAAGAGGTATGAGGAGAGGGGACAGCCTTGTCTTGTTCCTGATTTTAGGGGAATTGCCTTGAGTTTCTCTCCATTCAGTTTGATGCTAGCTGTTGGTTTACTGTATATAGTTTTTATTATGTTCAGGTATGTTCCTGTTATCCCTGATCTCTTCTTTACGATGAAAGGGTGTTGGATTTTGTTACAGGATTTTTCACTATCTAGTGAGATGATCACGTGATTTTTGTTTCTCAGCTTGTTTATATGGTGGGTTACAATGATGGATATTTGTATGTTGAACCATCCCTGCATCCCTGGGATAAAGCCTACTTGGTCATGGTGGATGATTTTTATGATATGTTCTTGGATTCGATTTGCCAGTATTTTATTGAGTTTTTTTCATCAATGTTCATAGTCTGAAGTTCTCTTTCTTAGTTGTGTCTTTGTGTGGTTTGGGTATCAAGTTATTGAAGCCTTGTTAAAAGAGTTTGGCATTGACCCTTCTGCCTCCATTGCATAGAATACTTTGAGGAGAACTGGTATTAGTTATTCTTTGAATTTATGGTAGAATTCTACACTGAGGCCCTCTGTCCCTGGGCTTCTTTTTTGGTTGGGAGACTTTTGATGACTGCTTCTATTTCATTGGAGGTTACAGGTTTATTTAAATGGCTTATCTGTTCTTGATTTAATTTTGGTAAGTGATAACTACCAGAAAATTGTCCATTTCCTTCTGGTGTTTAATTGTGCTGTTAAATCTCTAGTGTGACTATTCTCCAGTTTTTTCATGTGGGCACTTAGTGCTATGAAGTTTCTTCTTAGCACTGCTTTCAAAGTATCCCATAAGTTTAGGTATGCTGTGTCTTCATTCTCATTGAATTCTAGGAAGTCTTTAATTTCTTTTTTTTAATTTTTTCCTTGACCCAGGAATGGTGCATTTGAACATTATTCAATTTCCACCAGTTTGTAGGTTTTCTGCAATTTGTTTTGTTGTTGAATTCTAACTTTAAAGCACGGTGCTCTTATAAGATACATGGAGTTATTCCAGTTTTTTGTACCTGTTAAGGATTGCTATGTTGCCAAGTATGTGGTTGATTTTTGTGAAGGTTCCATGGTGCTGAGAAGAAGGTATGTTCTTTTGTGTTTGGATGGAATGTTCTACAGATGTATGTTAAATCCAATTGGATCAAGACTTCTATTAGTTCCTTTGTTTCTTTGTTGAGTTTCTGTCTAGTGGTAAGAGTGGAGTGTTGTAGTCTCCCACTATAAGTGAGTGAGGTTTAAGGTGTGATTTGAGTTTTAATAATGTTTCTTTTACGAATGTGGATGCTTTTTTGTTTGGGGCATAGGCATTCAGAATTGAGACTTCTTTTTGGTGGATTTCTCCTGTGATGAGTATGAAATGACCTCCTTCATCTCTTTTGATTGATTGTAGTTTAAAGTCTAATTTGTTAGATATTAGGATTGCTATCTCTGCTTGTTTCTTGGGTCCATTTGACTGGAAAATCTTTTCACAACCCTTAAGTCTGAGGTAACATCTGTCTTGAAACTGATGTGTATTTGTTGTATGCAGTAGAAGGATGGATTCTGGCTTCAAATTCATTCTGTTAGCCTGTGTCTTTTTATGGGTGAGTTAAGACCATTAATATTGAGGCATAGTAATGACCATTGATTATTCATTCTTGTTTGCTTTGGATTTGTTGGTGGTGGTGAAATTGTGTGTGCGTTTCCACCCCCTTTTTTCTTTGGGCTGTTGGTAAAGTGGGATTATCTATTTCCTATGTTTTTCTGGCTGTAGTTAACTTCCTTGGGTTGGAGCTTTTCTTCCAGGTCTGGCTGAGTTAGTGGGTATGTTTTGCTTAAATCTGTTTTGTTATGGAATATCCTGTTTTCTCCATCTATAGTGATTGAAGGCTTTGCTGGGTATAGTAGTCTGGGCTGGCATTCGTGGTCTCTTAGTGTTGGTAGAATATCTATCCAGGACCTTCTGGCTTTCAGAGTTTCCATGGAGAAGTCAGTTAATCCTGATAGGTTTGCCTTTATATGTTACTTTATCTTTTCCCTGTAGCTGTTCTTAATATTCTTTCTGTATTCTGTATGTTTGGGGTCTTGATTATTATGTGGTGAGGGGACTTTTTGTGGTCCACTCTATTTGGTGTTCTGTATGCTTTTTGTACTTTCATTGGCATGTCTTTCTTTAGGTTGGGAAAGTTTTCTTCTATGATTTTGTTGAATATGTTTTCTGCCCCTTTGAGGTGGGTTTCCTCACCTTCTTTATACCTAATATTCTTAGATTTGGTCTTTTCACGGTGTACCATATTTCCTGGATATTTTGTGTTAGGGATTTGTTGGACTTCAGATTTTCTTTGGTCAATGAATCTATTTATCCTAGTGTAACACCTGAGATTCCCTCTTCCATCTCTTGTATTCTGTTGGTTATGCTTTCATCTGTAGTACCTGATCATTTGCCCAGATTTTCTATTTCCAGCAATCCAGACTGTGTTTTTTATTGTTTCTACTTCAGCTTTCAACCCTTCCACTGTTTGAATTGTTTTCTGCAATTTTTGGTTTGTCTCTTCCTCCATTTCTTGCATTTATGGTTTGTTTTTTCTTCCATCTCTTTAAGGGATTTTTCTCATATCCTCTTTGAGGGCCTCTATCATTTTCATGAAGTTGTTTTTAAGGTCGTTCTCTTCTGCTTCATCTGCATTGGGATGTTCAGGCCTTGCTGGTGTAGAGTCTCTAGACTCTGGAGGTGTCATATTGGTTTTGCTGTTGCTGGGTGTGTTTTATATTGCCTCCTTCCCATCCCTTCTTCCAGTGGGTGCCAAGGACTCTCTTCCTCTCCTGGTGGGTATGGGGCCAGGGTTTCCTTCTGTTGGGTGCAAAAAAGTTCAATACTCTGGTGGCTCTCCCCTTCCCATGGATGGAGGTGGTCCTAGTACTGGGAACTTGGCAGTCTCAGGGAGGGCTGGACCCCTTTAGGATGGAACTCACTATGCACATTCCCCAGGTCTCAGTTGGTTATATGCAGGGCACAGGAAGGCCTGGAAACAGGACCAGGCTCACCTCGTCCTGTGGGCAGAGAAAGAGACTAGGATGCTGGCAGTCTCTGGAAGGGTTGGAATCCACTGGTATGGGATATGCAGTGTGCAGTCCCCAGGCCTCATCTGGCACCAGAAGGCAGGCTTGAAATAGGCTCATACTTACCTCGCCTGTCCCATAGGTGGAAAACCTTTTTGACATTTTTAGGCTGCCTCTTCATCCAAATGGTGATGTTCTTTCATGCACAGAAGTTTCACTGTTGCTTGTGGGCACATGTATCAATTATTGAGCTTAGTGCCTGTAAAGCTATGGCCTTGTTCAGAAAGTCCTTTCTTGTGACAATGAGTTGAAGCATAGTCCATGTTTATACTCATTTTCAGGGTATTGGGTCTTATGTTGAGGTCTGTGATTGACTTGGTGTTGAATTTTGTACAAGTTGAAAGATAAGGAACTAGATCATTCTTCTATGTGTAACTCCAGTTTGAGCACATGGTCTTTTCTCTAATGTGCAGCTTTTACTTCTTTGAAATAAGACAGATGTCTTTAAGGGTATGGATATGTGTCTGGGTCTTCAAATCACCCTATTTATTACATTTCTCTGTCATTTCTTCTCAGGTGCATTATTTAGAAATTGGCTAGTTATTTTTCATGTAATTCGATTTTTGTAGATGTGCTATTGAGATTAGGAAAATTCTACCATATAGCAAATGTTATTCACAAGTTTCAGTTACTATTAAATCTTGCCCTGCAGTTCAGCCTAGGATCAAGCCTGATCACATTTCCTGTACTCTGAGGGAGGTGCACCATGGGAATTGAAGTTGATGACACACATAAGTTATTAGTACTATCAGGTGAGTATTTCACAATTTCAAATGTACTTAAATTCGCTAGCCAGATCCAGAAACTGCCAAGAATATTAGAGGAATTCACTTTTGCAATTCTGTTTCTGCAGAACCAGCTGCAATACAAAACTAAGCACTGACATTCTCTAGTGCAATAGAAAAGAGTGGAGAAGGAAAAACTTGGTTAGACATAACACTGTCAGCATGATTACAGAAGGTGAATACTATATTTGAATACTTCTAGTTTGAAATGTTGGCAGATATAATATTTAAAATTCAACATTTACTACTAAGTTGATGAGAAATAGGTTGTGAGCCTTATTATGGAAAGGGGTATGAGATAAAATATGATTTTAAAATATTGAAGTAGCACTGCAAATAATTGTCATCAACGGGTTTATAAATAGTAGTCGAGTGTGTTCATATATAAAGTCATGAAAGAAAATATGGGAAAATCCAATAGATGATGTCAGGTATATCTTCTCTGTCAAGCTACTGAGCATGATTTGTTGAAGGACTGGAGAGAGATGTAGTAAATCTGGATTGGGATCAAGGGCCAATTATCTTCAGGTACATATTCTGTACTTGTAAATGAAAAGAATCCACAAATTATTAAACAGATCAACACACTGAAAACATGAATTATAATGCTGGGAAAGCTAGAGTTGCAGGCTTTGAGGACCAGTTGGATGAGAAAGGTAAGAGAATGCAGAACACCATTCTTGGCTCATGGAACATGAATCTACTAGCATTCATAAAAGGCATAGAATAAAGGTAAGATCATGAGTCAGAGAGATGGAGCACCATAGAATAAGCATCTTGAAACACTAGGAAGCTGAGGATGAGCTTCTGTATAAGGCTATTGAAACCACACAGAAGCATCTGTAGATAGTGGCAATGTCTTCAGCTGTAGGTATACTGTCTTTGAAGTTACTATGATTCATTGAGACAAAAATGTCACAAAAGTACTATGGGTTTATAGTCCTAGGTTTTGTGAAATGCTCTCTGGGGAGACACATTTAAAGGAGGCTAGAGTCAGGACAGTTTCAACCAAATCAAAAGTCACAGATCACAGTAAGTAAAATTTGGAATATACATGGCTGCTTGGCAACTGGGAATGACAATTTATCAGTTGAAATGTGTAATAGAGCAATAACTCCAACTATCAGAAAAGACAAAGTGCCTGAGAAGCTAAGAGTCCAGGTGTGAAGAAAGGTACAAGAGTCACCTCAGTGTGTGTCCATCAGCAATTGTCATTGTGTGGAGAATGCCTGCTGTGGAATGGGGGGTACAGTTCTGTTTCCAGCACTGTCAGCAGAGTGCAGTGCTTACAGGTGATTGATAAGTAGAGAATAGGCAGGTGCTGAGTGAGGGATGCTCCACTCAACCCACATGCTCAAGATGAGGGAGGAGCAGATGCACCTCATGATCCAAATCTACACAGGGAAAGCTTCTATGTGGGAAATCAAATGTAAATGAAATATATGTGGTTTCCCAATAGTGTGCTACAGACAATGGACAAGAGGCATCCATGAAGGAAATACATTCACTTCTTCTCTTTCAGACAGCAGAGAATTTTGAGATGCTCAATTTTGGAAACCAGACTTTGAAGTGACAAATAGATGTTCTCTAAGAAGCCAACAGACACAGTTGTGAAACAAATACACTCTGTTACGATGTTAAGTCCCAACCAGACAATGGTGACAGAGTTTGTGCTGGAAGGATTCTCAGAGAACCCGAGTCTACGACTTCTCCTGATAGGCTGCTTCCTGACCCTCTACACAATGGCGCTAATAGGCAACATTGTAATCATTGCTTTGGTCACCTCCAGCACTGGGCTGCACAGTCCCATGTACTTTTTCCTGTGCAACCTGGCCACCATGGATATTGTCTGCACCTCCTCTGTGCTGCCCAAGGCACTGCTTGACCTAATAGTGTCTGAGGAAAACACCATCTCCTTCAATGGGTGCATGTCACAGCTCTTCTTCCTTCTGTGGTCCTTGTCTTCTGAGCTGCTGCTGCTCACGGTCATGGCCTATGACCGCTATGTGGCCATCTGCCATCCTCTGCACTATAACTCCAGGATGAGCCCACACATGTGTGGGGCCCTGGCTTTGGGTGTGTGGTCCATCTGTGCTCTGAATGCATCTGTCCACACTGGTCTGATGACACGACTGTCATTCTGTGGCCCCAAGGTCATCACCCACTTCTTCTGTGAAATTCCCCCACTCCTCCTGCTCTCCTGCAGCCCCACATATGTGAATAGCATTATGACTCTTGTGGCAGATGCCTTCTATGGAGGCATCAACTTCTTCCTCACCCTACTCTCCTATGGCTGCATCATCGCCAGCATCCTGCGCATGCGGTCTGCCGAGGGCAAGCAGAAGGCCTTTTCTACCTGCTCATCACACCTCATCGTGGTCTGCGTGTACTACTCATCTGTGTTCTGCGCCTATGTCAGTCCTGCTTCCAGCTACAGCCCAGAAAGAAGCAAAGTGACTTCGGTGCTGTACTCAGTCCTCAGCCCAACCCTGAACCCCCTCATCTACACCCTGAGGAACAAGGATGTCAAACTTGCCCTGGGGAGACTCTTGTCCTCTTTCTCTCATTAGTGAGATGTGCAGGCTGTTCCTACACCTGCTTTCTTGAGAACAGCCTCATGGAGCTGGGGTGTACCTGCTGCTGTTTTAGAAAACCATTCTCTGGTGCAAGGACTGGACAATTCCACTTACTGTAACCTCAAAAACAAGATTCATAGAGGCAATGTAAACAAAAACACTCAAGCTTTATTCCCTGATAAATACAAACCATTTCAAAAGTAACTAAAGTTTATCTAAATGGAGTTTCCATATGCCTAGACTGGAAGTTTTCAGTGGGTGACAAAGGTGTCAGTCACAAAACAAAACCCTTTCATCATGTGCTACACTGTGAACATCACAGGGCCTTGTTTCAGAAAGACGGCTTAGAATCTAAGCTTCCTAAGGAAACTTGAGGGATGAGCATGGCCACGATGTCTTGGGACGAACAAAGTTGAATGGTTTGGGTTCCCAATTTCACAGCTTCCTCCTGAGATGTGGATTTCAAAGTTGACATGGAGAATGCAGAAATCTATGGAGCAGAGCTAAAGTTTAAGTTTCAAAAATGAACTCACATATTTGAGTTCAACTTGTCTATGACAATGATAGCAATCAAATTCATGGAAGAGATTAATTGTTTCCAACAATGTGTTTTGGGGAAACTAGAAGAATGTCTAAGTGCAAAGGCTGAAGTAGAACTCTTCCTTCACACTATAAAAGAAAATCAACAACAAAAAGATAGACAAAGACGCTAGAATGAAACTTTTTTCACACAACATATTTTAATCATATGCTTTCCCCTCTCACAATTTCCAGACCCTACCTGTCTACTTACCTACACACACAATACTCTCCTTTCTCTCAAACAAAAGGCAAAAAAAGAAAAAAAATCCAAGGCAATACAATAAAAAATTACCAAAACAAAACAAAAAGCACACACCAAAAGTGGTATCTGTTTGGTGTTGACCAACCACTCCTGGCTAAAATTCTTCAAACACTCTGAGAACAGGACTGAGGGGCTGAGGAAAGAATGGGGACAGGAAGAGCATCTGCCGCCACTTCTGAGACACCAGTAGGAAGACAGTTCAGTGGAGAAAGTGTGGCGTCTGCAGCCACTGCTGCAAAAATGATGCTGGGTCCTTTTCTTACTAAACACAGTCATCATCTACGTCCTTATTCCTCTTATGTGATGGACCACACCAGGGCTTGTGATGCAAATCAGGTATGTTGTGTTAATCAACTCTTCATCCTCGTGGGCAAAATCCCTTTTCAAAACGTTTACTCTGTCTCGTGTTTTCAGAGGACTGAGTCCATGGGCACTTAGCTCTTTGCTTTGGCCGATCTATTGTGAGGCAGGGCCTCATGGCAGTGGGGGTATGAGACACAGATGTTTCCTCCCATCATAGCAGCCCAGAACACATATAAGAGTAGCACCTGTGGCCAGTGGCCTTCTCTTTTTCCCCTTAGCCCAAGCATTTTAGTACCCTGTCCCTGGGGTGCTGTTGCTCACATGCAGAATGAGCTCCCCTTCAGTAAATCTCTCTGGAAACACTCACAGGCTCCCTTCTATTGAGGGGGTGATGGAAGAATACACTCAGAAAGGAGGCTGTGCAGTTTAAGAGGTAGCAAGAAGGGTTTTCTTTGACGCCTGGTGCTGGCTTCTGAATATGGGGAACACACATGTTCTTCTGCCGATGACAGACTCCAGGGACAGACCCACGTGTGGTCCCTATGACAATGTAGCTCTTCATCCACATAACAAAGAAGTGCTCTGGACACCCCCTTTAGTATCTATTCTCTTGACCCACAAGTTGAATGAAAGAGCAGGTAGGGACATACCCCCCATGGGAATAGCTTACGAATATGGGTTGACACTGTATGTCAAGTCCCTGTGCAAACTGTGAATGTACCAAGGACCTGACTCTTCATGGAGACAGAGTTGGCCATGCTCCAGGGAGCTAGTCATGTGGTGATGCTAGGAATGGGAATAAAATCAGTAACGGAATTTGGGTAGCGACCTATTGCCATGAGAAGGAGTTGATTTGCTGCAACAGTTGACCCCTGAGTGTAGGATATAACATTCAGTGCCTTAAGCCTGTGATAGACTCTTCAGAGACAAACACAGTATGCTATCTCTGGCAACACAATTTGTCATCCATGTGGCAACAAAAAGTCCTGCACCCTCCCCATGCCAGGAACTTTGTCCTCACTAGGACCTCAAACCAGGGTAAGACACCTAGGACACAAGCCTAACCCAAGAAGGAAGGCTGTTCCTTCTTGGATCCAGGGCTTTCTAGCTGACAGGGTGTCTCAAATGGCTCACATTCTAAATCCACAGCAACTAGGCTCATCCTCAACCCAGACTCAGAATAGTTTTCCATGGAGACAAACAAGGATCTCATGCTGACCCTGAAACACAACTCTGATAGTCACATGTGTTTGAATCACACAAGCCCACATAGAACAGACAAGATGCCTTTGCCAACTAGAGTATATGTACTAACAATCAGCACAGAAGGGAGTTGCTGAAATGTAACTTGGGCAATCAGAGTACAATGCACACGAGGCTTTTCTCTGTGTGTGAGCCATGAGTCTACAGTGGGGGCAAGGTTGGAGCTACAGTAGTCTCTATCCACTGGAGCCTCACAAGGAGGATACACTGCGTGAACAGACTGTTCTCAGCCAACCATAAAGGCCAGTACAGTAGTGTCTATCCACCGCGGACTCACAAGAAGGGTGCACAGCATGAGCAGGCTGCTCTCAGCCACCCATCAAGACCAGGTTAAAAACGAGATGCCGGCTCCTAATGAAAGTCCTTCATCTCTTCCACAAGATCCTGTCCTGTACTAAAACATAGTGCCAGAGATTCAGTGTGCTAGGTGCGTATTAGTGAAGTTCCCACCACCCTGTGACCCAACCCCCATCCCAGACCACTTCCCATTGTCCTGCTAGGGTCTTGTGAGAAGAAAGATGTGGGCAGATTACGTTGTGCTGGCTCTGCTTCCATTTACCAAGCAGGAAATCAGCATCGATGTGATAAAGGTCTCATCAGAACTGGCAGGGCTGTACACCTCTTCCTGGGATGAACCTTCACTCTGTTTATTTTCACCCTCTCAGCCACAGGGCCCTCAGGACACTGTTTGTTTGTCCAGGCTGGCCTAAGTTTCATGAAGTCTGTTACTGGCCAGTGACCAGGGTATGTATGTAGTGTCCCTGAATACCACATGCCTAGATCCAGTTACCAGTTTTAAAAGAAGCCCAGACAAACTTTAGTACATATTAGTAAAGGTATGTCCCAAACCCTGCCTGGGAAATTCAATTATACAGTATTTGCTACTGATCTAATATATGGGTGGAAGTAGATAGCCTGTATTTTCTCTTGCAATGGTAGCTGAGCCACTATCAAATGCCACACTATGTCTGTGCCTTTGAGGTCAGCAGGAATTACTGAACCTCCCAGGTCAAGATTCAGGTGTCAGAGAAGTGAACCACAATGTCATAGAAACTTGAAAATTCCTTGATGCCATCTATTTTCACCTCAATACTTATCCTCCAGAGGTGTCAAGAGATTGCTGCCTGTACAGTCTCTTTAGAGTGACTAGCAAGACGAGAGTCAGATATAGTCCAGGGTCATTTGTGGGAACACCAGACCTTGAGCAGAGACCCACTTCCCCTTCTGCCTGGGAGTAGGCAGCAGTAAGACAATGTTTACTAAAAACATGTTTACGAAAAAGGATACAATGCCCGGGGCAATAAGTTCCTGGAAAAGGCCTTCCCATGGAAACCGCCCTGACCTCCACCTTGTCCAAAGACTAACTGCACCTTCAAAAACCACACACATCCACCTCTGGTGTCAGAGCAGAACCAGCCAGGGGAGAGGAGAGAGCAGAAGCTTCTCTGGTGGAAGCTTTTCTTAGGAAGTTTTCTTGAACCTTTTTGGAGCCTGTTTAAAGTTTTCTTTATATCGTTGAACGAGTCTCTGTGTTGTCAGTCCCCGACACCCTCCGCACGTTCTCGGACACAGGCTGAGCAGCAGACGTGACAATTGGAGGTCCCACTGAGATCATGAAAGCGAGGTAAGTGGACGGGGTTAAGAAACTATGGGGAATAGTTCCGGGAAGCTAGAATCATTGCAGTATCAACTAAAAAAGTTACTTAAAGAACATGGGACTGCAGTCAAGTCTAAAACCCTAGAAGGCTTTCTAAAATCCATCTAACGAGCCAGTCCATGGTTCATTACTGGGAGAAGCTTAAATATTCCAGATTGGGAGGAGGTTCGCCGTGATCTTCATAGACTTTTACGAAAAGAGGGATCTGAGTCCTTGCCCCCTACCAAATTCTCCTTATGGAGATTAGTGAGGGGAGCACTTTTGACAGACAAGGTTCGTCACCGCCAGGTAGTTCAGGACACAAAAGAGGCTTTTTTAGAGTTACAAGAGACTGAGACTCAAGCCTCCTTGAGTTCAGGGGCAGAGAGTGATGATGAAGAGACCGTGACTGAAACTAGAGGCTCCATTGTTAGTGAGGATGAGGAGGAGTCTCTTAGTAACAACAAAAAAACAGGTAGAGATCTCCGGGCATGACCCAAAAAGAAGGACTCCGGTCAGAATCGGTTATATCCTTCTCTATCAGACCTAGAAAATGGAAGTAGCTCAGACTCAGACTCGTCACAGTCTGAAAAGGAACAGTTACTTGCTGAGATTGCGGCCCTTAAAAAAGAACTAAAAAAGATTCGAATTAAGGAAAGACAGGACAGGGAGAGAAACCCTTCTCCATACTCTGAAAAAAGGGACTCCTCCTATGAGATAACCCAGTCCTTCTCGGACCTGGAGGGAAGACCCAGAAGAGGGGTCCAATGCTGCCTGGTGGTGGCCCCAGTAATGGAAGTTCCAGATCCTAACAATTCTGGACAGGTCATTCGGCGTCATAACCCTTTAAATTTTAAGAATATAAAACAACTTAAAGAGGCAACTTTAAATTATGGAGCACAGGCTCCCTTTACACTTTCCTTAATGCAATCTTTTGCGTCTCTTAATTTGACACCTGGCGATTGGCAGCAGCTTTGCAGAGCAGCTCTGTCAGGGGGAGATTATTTGATTTGGAGAGGTGAGTTTCAGGAAAGATGCAGCCAGACAGCCCAAAGAAATGCACAGGCTGGACAGCCCCAGAGAAATGGGGAGATGCTTACCGGGAGTGGTCAATACGCCACCATTCAGCAACAAATGCAATATGACATCGCAGTCTATGCCCAAGTGGCAGCAGCGGCCCAGGGGGCTTGGAAAGCATTGCCTTCCAAGGAAGGAGGGGATCATTTGTCCAAAGTCCTTCAAGGACCTTCTGAACCTTTTCAAGACTTCGTAGACCGTCTCAGTCAGGTAGCAGAAAGAATATTTGGGGGCATTGGGCCTGCGATGCCAGTCATCAAGCAGATGGCATTTGAAAATGCAAATAAATATTGTAAGGAAGCCCTTCGCCCCTATCGCAATAAAAGTCTAAATGACTATATCCGGATCTGTAGGGACATTGATGGGAACTTCATCCAGGGCCAAGTGTTAGCTGCTGCTATTCGGCCCCAAGTGGGGAAAGAAAGACCTACTCTGGGAGGGAGAAAAACATGTTTTAGCTGCGGTAGGGAGGGACACTTCCGTAGAGAGTGCCCTCAAAATAGTACTACGGGTCTCAAGAGACCTGGTTTATGCCCCCGTTGTCGAAGGGGATATCATTGGGCCAATAACTGCTACTCTAAAACTGACAGGGAGGGAAATTTCCTTCCTGCTAATAATAATCAGGGAAACAGGAGGAGGGCCCCACCCCAGGGCCCCAAAACCAATGTGTACGGGGCAATGACCCCTGCTCCGGGCAGTGGCAGGACTCATTTTCTCCCCCAGAGCAACCCCTTCATATCTCAGACCTCCTTAGAGCCACCTCGGGGAGTGCAGGATTGGACCTTGCTCCCTCTGCCCGGGCAATCCTAACACCAGAAATGGGGATCCAGGCCCTCCCTACTGGGGTACATGGGCCATTGCCCCCAGGCATGGTCGGACTACTCTTGGGACGGTCCAGTACTATTCTTCGAGGCATCCAGGTACACCCCGGTGTTATAGACCAGGATAGTGAGGGGGAGATTAAAATAATGACATCAGTGGACAGTGGGGTTGTTGCCATCCCTGCAGGAGAACGGATTGCTCAGATACTCCTCCTCCCTACAGCTCCTTGTGAGGCTAGAAAAATTAAAGAGAAAAGGGGCAACCAAGGTTTTGGAAGTACCGGCCCAGCAGCATTTTGGGTAGCCACTATGGAGAACCGCCCCCAGCTTACATTAAAGATAGAAGGCAAGTTCTTTAGGGGCGTTTTAGATTCTGGGACAGATTTCTCTGTCCTCTCAGATAAATTCTGGCCCCCCTCCTGGCCGAAAGAGGAAGGGACAGTGACCCTCCAGGGAATAGGACAGGCTGTGCCCCAAAAAAGCCTCAGAATCCTAAAGTGGCAAGACTCTGAGGGCCACACAGGGCTTTTCCAGCCTTATGTTTTGCCTGGCCTCCCTATTAACCTCTGGGGACGGGACCTCATGCAAGAAATGAGAGTGGTCCTCACCACCCAGGCACCCAAGTCCAAAAGCAGGGGCCCCCAGATGACACAAGGGAGGGGCTGGAGCCCAGGGAGGGAACTAGGTAAACTAGAACAGGGAGAGGTTTTCCCTGTGGCATCCCTCCCTTTGGAGACCAGAGCCCCAGAGGATAGGAAGGGTTTTGGCCATTTTTGATGAGGGTCACTGTTGCACCGCCAGCCCCCATACCCATCACATGGCTATCAGATGATCCGGTATGGGTGGAACAGTGGCCCTTACCAGCGGAGAAACTAAGGGCGGCTCACCAGCTAGTTCAAGAACAATTGGAGGCAGGTCATTTGGTTCCTTCCACGTCCCCTTGGAATACCCCTATATTTGTAATAAAAAAATCTTCAGGGAAATGGAGGTTACTACAAGACTTGAGGGCCGTGAATGCGACCATGCAGCCTATGGGGGCTCTGCAGCCTGGCTTGCCCATGCCTGTGGCCATTCCTAGAGACTGGCATTTGATTGTCATTGACTTGAAGGATTGCTTCTTTTCTATTCCCTTGCATTCTCAAGATAGTCCTCGGTTTGCATTTAGCCTTCCTGCGATTAACTTTAGGGAGCCTGCCCTTCGCTTCCAATGGGTGGTGCTCCCCCAAGGGGTGGCTAATAGTCCAACTATATGCCAGATTTATGTAGCTGCCTGTTTAGATCCCCTCAGACGTAAGTTCCCTGATCTTTACATTATCCACTACATGGATGATATTCTTTTGGCCGCGGCCGAAGAAAGACAATGTTACATAGCCTTTGCAGAGCTACAGGAGCTTCTGGAGGCCCGAGGATTTATTTTGGCTCCTGAAAAGATCCAAAAGAGACCCCCTTATACTTATTTGGGTCATCAAATTCAACAAACTGGCCTCCGGCCACAAACACTCCAGATGGATTGTTCAAATTTAAAAACACTTCATGATTGGCAGAGATTTTTGGGAGAGGTGCAATGGTTTCGCCCTTCTCTTTCTATTAAAACAGGGGCTCTTAAAGCGCTTTATTATATTCTTCCTGGGGATCCTGCTCCAACCTCCCCTAGAAAGATTACCCCAGAGGCCAGGGAAGCCCTACAATTGTTGTTAAGAAGTATAGAGCAAGCCCACCTTCGGCGTATAGATTATGGGCAGCCCCTTGTTCTGGTTGTACTTTCATCTAGCTTTTCGCCCACTGCCGTGTTTTGGCAGACTGGTCCTATTTATTGGGTACATTTGTCAGCCTCCCCTAAGAAGGTAGTGACCCCTTACTATGATCTCATTTTACAACTGTTGTGGAAGGCGCACAAGTTTAGCATTCAAACCTTTGGAAAGAGTCCTGATAAAATTATCCTTCCTTATGGTAAGGAGGAGGTGGAACATCTACAGATCTTCCATGATGGGTGGACCCTGTTTATTACATCTACAGGCGCCCAGTTTGATAACCATTATCCCAATAGCCCCTTGATGTCTTTTTTTAAACAACACCCTGTGATCTTTCCCAAGATTTTAAAGGAGAACCCTCTAGTTGGAGCTCGCTCAGTCTTTACAGACGGCTCCTCCAAGGGTCTCGAGGTGGTGGTTTCTTCTCAGGTGCGGAAGAGGGTACCCATAGGGCAGATGTCAGCACAAGCCGCCGAGTTGTTTGCTTGCTTGATGGCTTTCCAAATGTTTGAGGGAGAGCCCTTTAATTTATATACTGATAGTGTTTATGTTGCCAACATTGTTAGACCTTTAGAAACTTCTCCATATGTTCTTCCAACCTCCCAGGTTCGTTCCTTATTAGTTCAGCTCCAACATCTTATTTGGCAGCGCATCCACCCTGCTTATGTGGGATTTATTCGTGCACATACTAACCTTCCAGGACCCCTTGCCCAGGGCAATGAAATTGCTGACTCCTTGACCCGCCCTAGGGTCTTATTTACTCAGGAGCAGCTTGCCCACCAGCTCCATGAGAGGTATCATCTAAATGCCCGCTCCATTAAATTTCACACTGGGTGCCCCTTATCCATAGCTACACAGATTACCTCTCAGTGCCCTGATTGTGCCCCTTATTATAATTCTTCCAATGAGGGTGTAAATCCCCGGGGCCTCAGGGCCAACCCTCTCTGGCAAATAGATGTCACTCACCTGCCAGAGGCAGGGAAATTAAAATACATGCATGTCTCTGTGGATATGTATTCTAAACTGATTTTTGCCTCTCTCCACTCAGGAGAGAAGATTAAAGATGTTATTTCTCATTGCCTGCAGGCCTTTGCCTACATGGGCGTTCCAGATGCCCTAAAAACGGACAATGGTCCTGCCTATGCCAGCAATCGCTTTGAGGCCTTTTGCAGGGAACATCACATTGTCCATTCTTTTGGTATTCCTCACAACCCCACGGGACAGGCTATTGTGGAGCGCACCCATGCCACTCTCAAACAGTATTTTAAGAAAATAAAAAAGGGGGAGTATGTTACCTCCCCCAATATTCAGTTATCCACCATACTTTACATTTTAAATTTTTTGACCGTAGACCGTAATAATTTGTCTGCTATGGAGAGACATTGGAACAAACCCTCCCAGTCCTTGGGATGGGTCAGATGGAAGGATTTGATTACAGGAAAATGGCAGCCACCCACTCCCCTACTAGCTAGGGTCCGAGGGGCTGTTTGTGTTTTCCCTCCAGGAAGTGAGAAGCCCATTTGGGTCCCCGAACGGTGCATCAGGCATGTCGACCCCAATACTACTCAGGATACTAGTAATGCTCACCATGCTAAAAAAGATCCAACCATTGCTGAACACTCAGGTAAGGGAAATATGGGCGTTGGTGAGGATTCCCCCCATGTTAATGCCAGTTAGTCATTCCAGCTCCCTGTTCATCAGTTTTTATAACACCAATAATACATTGGGAGCGGCTGCTACCAATGAGATTAAAAAGTCAGAAACTAGACATTCTGAGTTTTCCCCTCCTAAGCCTGATACCAGGGTCAGGAAGTAGGGGAATCCAAGAGATTCCCAGGGGCATACGCCTTTAATCCCAACACACCTTTATGCAAGTTCCAGGACAGCCTCCAAACAATACAGAGAAACCCTGACTCAAAAAAAAATTGGTAACAGTAAAGAAGTACTGGTATTAAGTAAAGAAAAAGAAAAAGACAAAGGTATATGGAATGGAAATTTTTGTTTACATTTAAGTTCTATTTTGTGAGTCATCTCTAAAAACTTTTGGCCAAAAGCCTGGCCTCTCCACCTTGCATCTACAGAGTTACAAGGAGTAGGTACAGCTGTACCCCATGACTGTAGCTCAAATGGGGGAATGATAAAGAACATACAGGACTTTTTAACCCTTTTAGTTCAAGGATTGGCTGGAGTTGTTCTTTTACATAGATTTCAATTAAGGAAGCTTCATTGCAACAGACTAATCATGACCTAGGGAAAAAGGATGACTGAAAGATGCATATATGCTCTGAATGTATGGTGTGGCCACACCGGTATGTATGAAATGTGATTGTAAATGTGTGAGTGTGAACTGCTTATGTGATTAAAAGGATACTTAAATCTCTTCAAAAATAGTTAAGAAGCTACCTAGATTGCTTTAAATATAGCCAAAAGGAACATCCAGCCAGTCTGTTAATGTTTTAACAGAAAAATTTAAGATGCAAATGAGGCCTTGTCAGCTAGTGAGAGCTCTACAGGTTAGATTGGGAAAGACTACTCACAGACTTCAAATAATTTTCAAAAGTTATTTGGACACAGTATAGTTTACAATCTTTGAGTGATTTTCAGAAGTTTTTGGGAAATATTTAATGGATATGTCCCTTTTAATGGACATCTACAAATAATCTAAGTAGTAATCCCAATTTACCTAGATAGTTAACCAAGGAGGGTAAACAAATCCTTCTACTGTTATGGTCCAGCTTCAACAGTTCAAAAAAGAAATTTTTTAAAGAAAATATAAAAGGGGGAATAATGTCCCCAGTCCCCACATGACTCATCAAATAATACACTCCTCATTCAAAAATTTTATAATGTGAATGCCAATGAGCTTCAGACAGATTCTGGCATGATGGAACTTGAGCAACCATTGCTCGGGTCAAATGGAGACATCCATACACTAGACAGTGGAGAAGACCCTAATTTGGGGTCGAGGGCATGTTTGTATTTTCTTGCAGGAAAAGAATAAAGCTTCGGCAGCTGTCAGACCATTTAGTGAGATACATGGAGCAGAGAAAAACTGGACCTGAGACCATGGGAGCCTACCTAAGCCAGTTTGAGTGAGATCTCCTAAATCAGTGTTCTTGACCCTTGATGTCATCGAATCTACAGCCCAAGAAAGAAAGAAAACAGTTGGTTTGAGATTTCCAGTTTCTCAACAGACCTGCTGCATCAACCTTCCGGACCCGTGAGTTTTCATCCCGAAGCCAACAGAGAACTGGAAAGACTAACTGTCTGCCCTTGACACACCTTGAAACAACAGAATTCATTTTGCCAGTTTTCCCTTTAGGGGAAAAAGGACCCATTTAAAGCATTTGGACATTGGTATGGACTGTGATTGAGTGGCAAAAGCCTCTTTTCAGTATTTGAACAGGACATGGTCACTTGAAATATCAGACTTGATGGTTCCTGTTTCTGGAATCGCGCCTAGGCCAGTGTATTTTTCTGGAGAAATGCAACTTGTCCTAATGCGACAAAAAGGAGACTTTGACTCAAGTTGCATAATCAGCTGATGTTAAATCAACAAACTGCATCACCACAGGAACAAATTGGTGCTCTGTGGATAGTGCAACAAGCCTATTGTTCATATTTTTCATAATGCTACATGTATAACATCAATGATTGTACCTAATGTATCTGTGCAAGTGCACTTTCTAAATGCTTTCCTGAGCAGATCTTGAAACGATTGTAAACTTTATCAAATTGTAAATGTAAATCACATGCGGGTTGCCCTTGTAACAGAATGTAAATCACATGCAGGTTACCCTTGTAACAGACGAAGGCTGGTAGAATGTTATGGCCCAGATCTGGTGATGGGTATTGTGATGGAGAGGCGCTATGTCAATGGGGGTCCTGGAAATGGTGGCAGTGGCAGTAGGCATTCTGGCTTTATGCCGAACTCAAACATGCCTTGTTCCAGAGGCAAGAGATCCGTAACCAAGTATTGCTTAGCTTAGCCCATGGCAATCCCGATAGCCATGAAGGTTGGTTACAGATGATTTAAGGTTGGGGTGTCTCCGACGACGGGCAACCTGTGGGGAAGACCCCTCCCACCTAAGACAGGGGTTCAAGGTCCCCCAAAGATGGGAAAGGGAGGGTGACCCTACTTGACCTAAGCCAAGAGTGCCTCATTTGAAAATAAAAAGGGGTGAATTGTGGGAACACCAGACCTTGAGCAGAGACCCACTTCCCCTTCTGCCTGGGAGTAGGCAGCAGTAAGACAATGTTTACTAAAAACATGTTTACGAAAAAGGATACAATGCCCGGGGCAATAAGTTCCTGGAAAAGGCCTTCCCATGGAAACCGCCCTGACCTCCACCTTGTCCAAAGACTAACTGCACCTTCAAAACCCACACACATCCACCTCTGGTGTCAGAGCAGAACCAGCCAGGGGAGAGGAGAGAGCAGAAGCTTCTCTGGTGGAAGCTTTTCTTAGGAAGTTTTCTTGAACCTTTTTGGAGCCTGTTTAAAGTTTTCTTTATATCGTCGAACGAGTCTCTGTGTTGTCAATCCCCGACACCCTCCGCACGTTCTCGGACACAGGCTGAGAGGCAGACGTGACAGTCATTCTTCCTGCTTGAGGAAGTAAGGCGATTTTTTTTGCATGCTGCCCCTACTAAGGAAGGGATGAGCTAGACATGGTGTGCAGGCTCTCCAGATAGACTAATGGAGTCATATTAATGGTGCAGACAGGCTAGAGACAGAAGCTGCTGCTGAGATATTTTCCTTACAAGCCCTCTAAACCTCCTCTAGTTCCAGCATCAGTGACTTCAACCACTCCTGAATCATGACTGATATGTGTCTGCTGCATCTTTATGTATCTGTGGGTAAGGTACATAAACTCCATGGGAGGGAATACTTCAATTCCAAACCAATGGAAAAATCACAAGTATGAACTTACCTATATAGAGTACAGGCTTGGGGATGTACACCCAGTAGACAAAAACCAGATAGATAGATAGATAGATAGATAGATAGATAGATAGATAGAGGATGGGCAGACAGAGAAAAATAGATAACATGAACATGTGACTTCCTCAGCAGACATCAGAAGTATTCACAGATGTGTGTCCATACTTTTCTGACACAACCCTCATGCTCTTACGTGTCCTAAACTCTGTCAGTATATCTGCTTATGGAATAGCTGGCAGGTAAGAGAAGGCACCAGCTAGTTTTAAACATCATCAGTGTACATTGAAAGTTTTTGAAGCTAGGAAACTTTCTAGTTTATTCTCTAAATGACTGTCTTCAATATATTACAGATGCTCAGACCATGGGAGAGAAGCCAGTTAGGTCTAAGGCCTCTCGGGATCTTACCACACCCTCTGGTTTGTGGAAGGCTTCCATGCTGCCACTCAGAGTTCAGAGGTATCTGGTAGCATCAAGAAATATTGGCTAACATCTGGACAGCCTTGGCTGTGTGATGCAACCCAAGATAACCTCTGCCCCATGGGAGGTCTTCCCCAAGCCGTGGGTCCTGCAGCCTTGTACCTGCCTGCCCAGTCCACATTGGAAGCTATTCAGATGATCATTCCAGGGGCAGACAGGTCAGAGGTGTTTTTCTGTGTTCCTGTTGCCTGTGGCCAGAAGCCAGAAGCTGGCCCAGCACCAGCACAAACACTCAGGTGTTTACACCCAAGTCTCAGATGGATCTACCACAGGGGAGGACTCTTGGCACCTAAAGGTTCTAGTTCACCAGAAAAATCTATCTGTCTTTGGAGCTGAAGTAACAAAACATGTGTGGGAAAAGGTCATTCTGCTCTCAGCATCTCAACAGAGGCAAGCTAGAGCTGAAGGATGTCCTGATGAGAATCTGGGCAGACAGGACCCCAGGACCCCAGGCTGCAGCTCCACATGCCCCAGCACCTCAGGAGCTGGGGGATGCTGTACACTCCTCCAGGCTGGAGCTGTAAGAGTCCAGCTTCCTGAAATATGGTGGTCACGTGCCCTTAAATGGACCTCTCTTGCTTGATCTTTAAAGTACAAGTTTCAGGATAGCAAATTCCTTGGGTTGGATTTTTCCTTCTAGTGCTTTCTGTAGTGTTGGATTTGTGGATAGGTATTGTTTAATGGATAAAGAAAATGTGATATATCTACACAATGGAATATTATTCAGCCAAAATAAAAACAATGATATCATGAAATTTGCAGGCAAATGGATGGAACTATAAAAATATCACCCCACAGAATGGTAAAAGATCTTCATGAACCCCACATCTAACAGAGGACTTATCTGCAAAATATATAAAGAACTCAAAAAACTAGAAATCAGAATCCAAAATAATCCCATTTTAAATAAAAATGAGGTACAGATTTAAGCAGAGAATTCTCAATAGAAGAATCTCAAATAGCCAAGACACATTTAAAGAAATGTTCAACTTCCTTAGCTATCAGGGGAAATGCAAATAAAAACAACTCTGAGATACCATCTTACACCTGTCAGAATTACCAATATCAAAATAACACCCTATGTTGAAGAGGATGTGGAGTAAGAGGAACACTCCTCCACTGCTGGTAGGAGTGCAAATTTGCACAGACACTCTGGAAATCTGCATGGTGCTTTCTCAGAAAATTGGGAATCAGTCTACCTTAGAACCCAGCAATACCTTTCTTGAGTACACCATAAGCTGGGTCTTTGGTGCCTATTCCCTATAGTGGGGTGCCTTGTTAAGCCTTGATGCAGGAAAAAGAGCTTGGTCTTGCCTCAACTTGATATGCCATGCTTTGTTGATTCTTAATGGAAATTTTATCCCATCTGAGACAGACAGAGTAGAGACAGAGGAGGAGTGGATGGGGCATAGAAGGGAGGGAAAAAGAGGAGAAGAGGGAGGGGAAACTGAGATTGATATTAAAATAAAATAAAGAAAAAAGAGAGATAGATGTCTGATATAATTGAAAGAAACAACACACAGAGTCCAATAGAATAAAAAAAAATGAAGATATGTTCCAAATAAAAAGACAAGACATGTTTCCACAGCCACTTCTGTTGAAATGGAGTTATGTGACTTAATTCACAGAATTAAAAATAATGGCTATAAAAATGCTTACTGAGGTCTACAGAGCAATCCATTAACAAACACAATGTCACAAAAGTAATTTTAGAAATACATATCCTAAGTGTAGGCTATCTACTGGAACATGTATAGCCTCTCAACATATTACATGCATGCATGAATTTCTCAAACAATAAAAAATATATGAAAGACAGCACAAATGAACTGACTTCATCAAAATTAAATGCCTATAATAAATAGTGGAACTGAAGATATAATAACTAAACTAAAAAATTCACCCAAGTTCAACAGCAGGCTAGTGATTTTAAAATCATGCCATCATAAACCATCCAGCCTAAGGAGCAAAATGAACAAATATGAGACAGGGTACACTATGGGGTTTATCAGGTACCAAATAGAATCATGTATGTAATATCTATTTCAGAAGAAATTGGAAAAGTGATAATAAGCACAGCAGAAAAATGGGTCCCTGTTCTACCAAATACCATACCAGTACCCATAACCTCAGAACCCCAGAAGCAATGCCAGCACTCAGAACCCCAGCAAAGGCAACCTACTAGACCAGAGTACTCTCCACCCACCAGAACTACAGGCCACTTAGGCCAGAAGACCAGAGAGGAAGTAAAAACAATGGGGAAAAAATACCCATCCAATAAAGACAAACTTAGAAATCAGCACCTTAACCTATAATTACTCCAAACTCAGATGCCTAGAGGCCAGCACAATCAGCAACAATCAGGGTGACATGTCACTACCAGAGTCCAGTTAGCAGCAGGCCCTAAAAATTCCAGCACAGCAGAAACTCAAGAAAACTACCTTAAAGCCAACTTTATGAATATGACAGAAATCCTTAAAGAGGAAATTAATAAATCCCTCAAAGAAAGAAAGGACAGCACAAACAATTGGAGAAAATTAATAAATCCCTTAAAGATAGCCAAGAAAAACAAAAAAGGTGAATAAAATTATTCAAGACCTGAAAATAGAAATAGAAGCAATAAAGAACACATGAACTGAGGGAAGAAAATCCCTCAGGTAGAAAATCTAGGTAAGCAAACAGGAACTACAGACAAAAGCATCACCAATAGAATACAATGGAAGAGAGAATCTTGGGTGTAGAAGATACAATAGAAGAAATTGACACATCGCTCAAAGAAAATGTTAAATCTAAAAAAAAATTCCTGACACAAAACATCCAGGAAATCTGGGACACTATGAAGAGACCCAACCTAAGAATAACAATATCAGCAGAATCCCAGCTCAAAGGCACAGAAAATATATTCAACAAAATTATAGAAGAAAAATTTCCTAACACAAAGAAGGACATGCCTTTAAGGATACAAGAAGCTTACAGAATACCAAATACATTGGGCCAGAAAAGAAAGTCCCCTCTCTACATAATAATCAAAACACTAGACATACAGAACAAAGAAAGAACATTTAAAAGCTTCAAGGGGAAAAAAAGCAAGTAACAGAAGAAGGAAGACCTATTAGAATAACACCCAACTTCTCAATGGAGACTCTAAAGGCCAGAATGGCCTGGAAAGATTCCTGCAGACTCTAAGAGACCATAGATGCCAACCCAAACTACTATACCCAGCAAAACTTTCAGTTATCATAGATGGAGAAAACGAGATATTCCATGATAAAGTCAAATTTAAACACTACCTATCCATAAATCCAGTCCTACAGAAAGTACTAGAAGGAAAATTCCAACCCAAACGGGTTAACTATACCCATGAAAATACAGGAAATAAATAATCTCACGCCAGCAAAAACAAAAGAAGGGACCTCTCTCTCTCTCTCTTTCTCTCTCTCTCTCTCTCTCTCTCTCTCTCTGTCTCTCTCTCTCTCAAACACACACACACACTACCAACAACAACAACAATAAAATAACAGGAATTAACAATCTTTGGTCGTTGATATCTCTCAATATCAATGAACTCAATTCACAAATAAAAAGACATAGACTAACAGACTAATGAATATGAGAACAGAACCCATCCTTCTGTTGCATACAAAAACACACCTCAACATCAAAGATAAACATTACCTCAGAGTAAAGATTTAGAAAAAGTTTTTCCAAGCAAATGAACCTAACAAGCTGGTGTAGCTGTTCTAACATCTAACAAAATAGACTTCAAAACAAAATTAATCAAAAGAGGATATGATATTCAAAGGAGACATCCACCGAGATGGTTTCTCAATTGTTAAATTCTATGCCTCAAATGCAAGGGCATCCACATTTGTAAAGGAAACACTACTAAAGGTTAAATCATACACCAGTTCTCACACATGAAAAATGGGAGACTTCAATACCCCATTCTCACCAGTGGACAGGTCATCCAGACAAAAACCAAACAGAGAAATGCTGAAGGTAACAGACATAATAAACCAAATGAACCTAACAGATATCTACAGAATATTTCACCCAAACACAAAAGAATATACCTTCTTAGCACCTCATGAATATTCAGAAAAACTGACCACATACATGAACACAAGCAAGTCTCAACAGATAGAATAAAATTTAAACAACTGGTCTTAATAACAGAAATCCAGAGTTAGATATCAGGGTAAATGCTGAAAGATCAGAGAAGTAAAGAAGTCAGCTACTGGAGAGACCTTTTAACTCTACAGTATCCTCAAACCAAAGGGCTGAGCTCCTGTCTCCTCCTGCCTTATATTCCTTTCTCCACCCACTGTCTCTACCTCTCTAGTGCCTGGTCTCTATGGTTAACTAGTGGCTAGCTCCACCCTCAGGTTTCCAGGCAAGCTTTATTTGTTAGGGCACAAACAAAATATCACCACACCCCCTGCATCCTATCAGATCACCATGGATTAAAACTGTAAATTGTTTTTTTTATTATGTTTAGGTAAATCCCTTGTATCCCTGATCTTCTAGTTTTTCATCATGAAAGGGTGTTGGATTTTGTCGAAAGCTTTTTTGGCATCTAATAAAATAATCATGTTTTCCCCTCTCAGATTGATTGTTTATATGGTAAATTACATTGACTGATTTTTGTATGTAGAATCATCCTTACATCTCTGGGATGAAGCCTACTTAATCATGGTGGATAATCTTTTTGATGTGTTCTTGGATTTGGTTTGTGGGTATTTTTGCATCAATGTTCATGAGTGAAATTGGTCTGTAATTCTCTTTCTTTGTTGAATCTTTGTTTGATTTATGTATCAGGGTAACATTGGCCTTATAAAATGAATTTGGTCATGTTCCTTCTGTTCATCTTTTGTGAAATAATTTGAGGAGGATTAGCATTAGTATCCATGAGTTTGTAATTTGTGTGGCCCTTTGTTGGGAGAGACACCTGTTTGTTCCTCTCAGAGAACTGAAACCTAAATTCAGTTGTGGGAGAGTTTAACCCCTTCAAAACCAATCTAGTTTCTTCTACAGATGGAAATCCAGTTTTCTTTTCTTTTTACTTATTTTAATTATTTTGCCCATGTGTGCATGTGGGTACACATAATGCAATGTTGTGCAGTATCGACTTTCCTCAACCTATGCAGATTTATCTATGAGACATGGGATTTGATGACTTTAAAGAATGGGGCAGATTATAATGCTGCAAGCAACTTTACTTCAGTTTCAGTGTACTTTTATACACACACATAATAAAGAAAGCAGCAATCCAAGGAAGGTTGTTTGAGTTCAGAAAAACATGTAACTAAACGCCAGTAAGCAGACAATAAATTATTAACAGAGCAGTACTTTGCCAGAATTTTCTCAGAACAGGCCATTTTAAGTGCTTGGCACTTATCATTGGTACATCTGAGAAGCCATGAGAGCAATGCAGAAGGCCATATCCAGATTCAGGGTACACTGAGGACAGCACTCAGTGTCCCTCTCTTACAGTTTCCCAAGGCTTTGTTCACCAAACATCATTCTTTGGCCATGGTCTGACAAAAAGCACGTGTGTGGAAGGCAGGGAGCAGCATTTGGGACTCAGTTCTTTCCTTCTACTGTGGGTTCTGGGGATTGACTCAGGTTGACAGATTTAGACAGCTGCTCACTGGGCCATCTCATCATCCAGAAACCCAGCAACATCTGTTACAGAGGCTCTCTGTCTTGCAAAGTGATTTTAAAGCCATGTTTAAAAATTAAGTGGCTGTAGTTGTGTACATTTTTTGTCTGAGTCTTCCATTCTATTGCATTGGTCAACATGTTTGCACATCAAAAAGATTAACCCACGGGATCAAGTCGGCTCCTGTCTTAGGGTTTCTATGTGACAAAACACCATGACCAAAATGTAAATTGGGGAGGAAAGAGTATTTGGCTTACACTTCAGCATTGCTGTTCATCACTGAAGGAAGTCAGGACAGGAACTCAAGTAGGGCTAGAATCTGATGCAGAAGCTGATGCAGAGACCATTGGAGGGGAGCTGCTTACTGGCTTGCTTCCCATGGCTTTCTCAGTCCACCTTCTTGTTGTACCCAGGACTACAGCACAGGGATGACATCACTCGTTATGGACTGGGCCCTCCCCTATTGTTTACTAAATGAGAAAATGCCTTATAGCAGAATCCTCAACTGAGGCTCCTTCCTCTCTGATAGCTCTAGTTTGTGTCAAATTGACACACAAATACATCACTATTAAGTCATAGCCCTTCCTTTCTTATTCATCGCCAAGTCTCACATTAAGAACACACATAACTTTAAACATAACAGTCTTTACAAATTCAAATACATTAAAATTTTAGTTCCTTTAAAATAACCAATAGCCTTTGAAATCCAAAGTCTTTTAAAATTCGAAGTCTCTCAACAGTGGGCTCTAGTAAAGTATGTTCTTATTTCAAGAGGGAAAAATCAGGGCACAGTCATGATCAAATCAAAGTAAAACAAAATTACAACCATCCTATATCTGGGATCCACTCACCCTTTTTTGGACTCCTCCAAAGGACTTGGGTCACTTCTCTGCTCTGCAGCACACATAGTTCATCTTCTAGGCTCCAGCTGGCTCCACTCCACTGTTACTGCTGTTCTTGGTGGTCATCCCATGGTACTGACATCTCCAAAACACTGAGGTCCTCTGCTGCAACTGGACTGCACTTTCACAAATAGCCTCTCATAGGCTCTCCTCGCAGTGCCAAACCTCAACTTTTCTGCATGATCCCTTTAGTCCTGGGCCTTTAACTGCCACTGAGGCTATATGTTTTCCAATGACTTTACCTGGCCTCTTACAGTGACAAGCCTTAGCTGCTCTCTATGGCCCCTTATGCCTTCAAACCTAATGCCACCTGGGTAATGCTTACACATTACCAAGTCCAGCTGCCAACATGAGGTACAACCTTGGCCACCTCTGGAACACAGCTGCTCTGTGTTCTCAAGAAACACTTCCCAGAAGATTTAGTCTCGGTGATGCTGGTCTCTTCTTAATCACTGCTAATTTCTTGGTCACCGCTGACCAGCATCAGGTATCCCAGCAAAGCAAAATTTTGCCTTAGTAGTTCTGGTATCTTGTTAATCACAGCTGATTCTTCAGCCCCAGCTGACCACAGAATCTTAATTCAAAATAACAAATGGCCCTGGTAGAGTCTAAACTTCCCTCTGAAACTTTGCAAGCCAAGCCTCCATCCTCTGCACATCTCTCAAGGGCTTTTCTAGCCCAAAGTTCCAAAATCCTTCCACAATCCTCCCAAAAATATGGTCAGGCCTGTCACAGCAATACCCCACTCCTGGTACCAATTTGTCTTAGTTAGGTTTCTATTGCTGTAAAGAGACACCATGCCCACAGCAACTCTTATAAAGGAAAACACTTAATTGGAGTGGCAACTTACAATTTAAGAGATTTAGTCCATTATCATCATGATGGAGAACATGGCAGCATGTGGGTAGACCCGATGCTGAGAGCACTACATCCAGCAGGCAACAGGAAGTCAACTGGAAGTCACAGTGAGGAAAGCTTGAGGAAAAGAGACCTCAAAGCCTGCCCCCACAGTGACACGCTTCTTCCAACAAGGCCATACCTCCTAATAGTGCCACTCCCTTTGGGGATCATTTTCTTTCAAACCACCACATTTTACTCACCAGCCCTCAAAGGCTTTTAGCCATATCATAATGCAAAATATGCATTCAGCCCAACTTCAAAAGTCCCCATAGTCTATAACAGTCTCAAACTTGTTTCAAAGTCCAAAATCTCTTCTAAGACACATGGCAATCTCTTAACTGTAATCCCCCTGTAAAAATCAAAACCAATAAGCAGATCACATACTTCCAAACATATAATGGCACAAGACATGCATTACCATTCCAAAACACAGGGAAGGGAAATACTGGACCAAAGCAAGCCAAAAAACAGCTAGGAAAACTCCAAACTCTGTATCTCCATGCCTTATGTCAAAACAATCTGCAGATCTCCAACTCTGTTCAGCTTTGTTGACTGCAATGGACTTCTTTCTCTTGGGCTGGTTTCATTCCCTGTTAGCAGCTCTCCTTGTCAGATATTCCACAACTCTGGTATCTCTCACATCTTGGGTTCTCCAAGGCAATCCAGGCTTCAACTTCACAGCTTCACACAATGGCCTCTCTGCTAGGCCTCAATTCATGGACAGCCCTGACACATGCCTGACCTCAGCAAATTTATTCCATAACCCTGTTCTTCTATCCTTAACTCTAAACCCAGAACCACTTGAGGAAAGCTTCCAAGTTCTGCTGCTTACTGGGACTGAAACATGACCCCCTCATTTAATTACTTCTTTACCAGTCTCCATCTTTCACTGCCTAAACTTGGCTGCCCTGAAACTTGCTCCATAGACCAGGCTGGCCTCAGATTCAGAGCTCTTCCAGGCTCTGCCTTCCCAGTGCTAGGACTAAAGATGTGCCTCACCATACCCAGCTCTAAGCTTTTCTTTAGTTTCTTTCCACAAGTTGAAAGCTCAGCTCAGTGGGATCTTGCCCTTAGGTCACCACCCCCTTTATTCTATTTCTTAATCTGTTTATCTCCTTGAACCCAGGATTTGCCTCCATCCCACTTCATGGTGTCCATCATCTCCTCAAATTTTCATTTTGTAATTTACCCTGCTCAGCTTTCTCCTTTTCATTATAAATCTCCATTAGAGTTAACACTAATATCCACAGCAGAGTCTACACTAGGCTATGTTGAGATTTCTTCTGTCAACAGAATTAATCTGAAACTCTTCACTTTAGCCTCAGGCAGACTCTTCAGACAAGGTCAAAGGCAGCCACTTTTTTCACCAAAATATCACAAGAATGATCTTTAGACAAAAGCATCTTTAGTGAGGCCCAGAAAGTTCTAATAACTCTTAGTACCCCTGTCTTCCTTGCTTCTATTATGGTCCATTAGTCAGTGTTTAAAGCATTCCACTGCTTTCATAACCAAAGTGCCAAAGTCCAAATTCCTCCAAACAAACACATGGTTATGTCTATCACATCAATATCCCAGTTTCTGGTACCAACTTTTATCTTAGTTAGGGTTAGCACTGTTACCACAAAACACCATGACCAAAAGGCAAGTTGGGGAGGAAAGGGTTTATTTGGCTTACACTTTAGCATTGCTGCTCATTATTAAAGGAAGTCAGGGTACAAACTCAAGCAAGGTACTGCTTATTGGCTTGCTTCCCCTGGCTTGCTCAACCCACCTTCTTATAGTATCCAGAACTACAGCCCAGGGATGAGATCACCCACAATGGACTGGGCCCTCCCCTATGGATACTATATGAGAAAATGCCTTACAGCATAATCTCATGGAAACACTTCCTCAACTGAGGCTCCTTCCTCTTTGATGGCTCCAGTTTGTGTCAAGTTGACACACAAAACCAACCAGCTTCATTCCAAAGATGTAGAGATGGCTCAACCTACATCAATCAATAAATGTAATCTACCACATAGACTCAAGAACAGACACTACAGGATCATCCCATTTGATACAGAAAAGGTCTTTGACAAAATTAAACATCCTTTCTTGATGAAAGCCCTGGAGAATTTATACATACACAGTACATATCTCATCATAAGAAAAGCAATATACAGCAAAACCTCTAGCCAATATCTTACTAAGTAGAGAAAACCACAAAGCATTTCCAGTAAAATAAGGAACAAGGTAAGTATGTTCACTCTTCCACCTTCTGTTCAATATTGTACTCAGTCTCACAGCAATAAGACAAGTGAAGGAGATCAATGGAATAAAAACAGGAAAGCAGGAAGTTGAAGTAGACTTCTTGGCTGATGATATGATTTTGTACATAAAAAAACAAATACTTCACCAGAAAATGTCTACATTGGATAAACAAAACAGCAAGGTATGAAATTAAAACATGAAAATAAGTATCTTTACTACATATAAATGACAAACACACAGAGAAACAAACCAGGGAAACAATACTATTAACAATCACCTGGAAATATCTAACCAAGGCAGCTAAAGGCCTGCCCAATGAAAATTTAAGACACTGAAAAGAAATGGAAGAAGATACCAGAAGATGGAAGGCCCTTCCATGCTCATGGATTGGCAAGATTAACATTGTGAAAATGGCTACACTGCCAAAAGCAATCCTCAGATTCAATGTAATATGTATTAAATTCCAAAGCAGTTCTTCATAGAAATTGAAAACTAATCTTAAATTTCACAGGAAGCACAAATAACCCAGGAGAGTCAAAACAATATTGAGCAAATTAGAAAAAAAGTGTTGGAGGTATTACCATCCCAGATTTCAAATTATACCTACAGATATAATAATAAAACCAACATGACACTGGCATAAATATTGACTCACCCAACCAGGTGGTGGTAGTACATTCCTTTAATTCCAGCACTTGGGAGGCAGAGGCAAGCAGATCTCTGATTTCAAACCCAGCTGTTCTACAGAGTGAGTTCCAGTCCAGCCAGGGATACACAGAGAAACTGTGTCTCAAAAAAAACTGACTCATTTAATAGATTAGAATCTAGGATGCACACATATACTCACAGTCCTATAGTCACCTGATATTTGTTTAAAGATGTATTTGTTTATTTTCTACATAGTGTTCGGCCTGCCTGTATGCCTGCACACCAGAAGAGGGCACTAGATCTCACTATAGGTAGTTGTGAGCCACCACATGGTTGCTGGAAATTTAACTCAAGACCTCTGGAATAGCAGTCAATGTTCTTAAACTCTGAGCCATCTCTCTAGGCCCAAGTCACCTGATTTTTTACAAAGAAATAAACAATACACACTGGAGAAAAGACAGCATCTTCAAGAAATTATCTTGTTGGATGGTCAAACTGGATAGCTATATGGAAGAATAGAACTTAATCCTTACCTCTCAGCCTGCATAAAACTCAACTCCAAATGCATCAAGGACCTCAACATAAGACCAGATATCCCAAATCTGATAGAGGAGAAAGTAGCAAACACGCAAGCTCATTGACACAGCAAAGGGCTTCCTGACAGGCATTAAAACCAAGAATTAATAAGTAGGACCCCATGGTACTAAAATATTCTGTACAGCAAGGATACCATCACTTGAGTGAAGAGGAAGAACACAAAATGGGGAGGAAATGGTTGCAAGCTATACATTTGACAGAGTATTTGTATCTAGAACTCACAAAGAACTAAAACACTAACCATCAAGAAAACAACCAACCCAATTTTTTAAAATGTGGCATAGAATTATAAAAAGGCTTCCAAAGAGGAAACACAAATGTCTAAGAATCTTTTTTAAAACATTCAATATTTTTAGCCATCAGGGATATGCAAATTAAAACTACTTTGAGATTTCATCTTACCCAAGTCAGAATGGCTATGAAAAAAAATGACAAATGCTAACAAGAATGTGGGAAAAGGGAAACATTTATTCACTACTGGTGGGAGGACCAATTTGCACAGCCACTGTAGAAGTCAGTGTAGAAAATTCTCAAAAAAAATATATATATATACCACATGATCAAGCTGTAACATTCTTGGGCATATACCGAAAAGATCCAATAGTTAGCTGGGCAGTGGTGGTGCACACATTCAATTTCAGCACTCTGGAGGCAGAAACAGGCAGATCTCAGTGAGTTCAAGGCCAAGCTGGTCTACAAAGTGAGTTCCAGGACTATGAGAACTATTACACAGGAAAAACCTGCCCCAAAAAACAACAGCAAAAAAATCCAAAAGTCTACTGTTTCAGTTACTGTTCTATTGCTGTGAACAGACACCATAATCAAGGTAATTCTTATAAAAGAAAGCTTTTAATTGGGAACTTGTTTACAGTTGCAGAGGCTTAGTTCATTATCATCATGGCAGAAAGGATAGTGGCAGGCAGGTGTGGTGTTGGAGAAGTAGCTGAGAATTAAATTCTGTTCTGTAGGCAGAGAGAAAAAGCACTGAACCTGGCATGAGCTTTTGAAACCTCAAAGCCCACTCCCAGTGACACACTTCCTCCAACAAGGCCACACCCACTAGTCCTTTTAATCCTTTCAGATAGTGTCACTCGCTGGTGACTAAGCATTCAGATATGTAAATCTATGGGGCCATTATTATTCAAGCCACCACACCTACTACAAAGATAGCTGTTTATCCAGGTCCACTGCTGCGCTATTTACAAGAGCCAGGAAATAAAAACAGCCTCCATGTCTATCAACTGATGAGCAGATTTTTATACTTATTTTTTTATTTTAATTTTAAATAGCTTGTTTTATATGTCAATCCCAGGCCCCTCTCCCTCCCCTCCTCCCACACTCCTCCTTCCCCCCCCCCAGCCTCCCACCCTATTGCCAATTCCTTCCACATAGGGGATATCTAGAGTCTGTCATTTCGCTCAGGGTAGGGTCCAGGCACTCCCCCTAAGTAATACATTAAAATAAAATTTAAAAATCAGAAAATGAACAATGCCAAAGATATAAGAAAAATCACGGGGACTATTAAAAGCAACATCCAGGGCAATTTTCAGCTCCAATAGGGCACAGCTGGAATGTAGGTACTAGGTTTGGAGTAGGTAACTCTGCCAATTAAGCTGGCATGTTTTTCCGCTTATGGCAAGTACCACACCACCCTCCTCCAGACATCAAAGACTTTACTAAGGACACAAGAAGTCTTTGCCACCCAGCTGCCTTTTGCCTTGTCCTCTAGCAAGCATGGGCTGGGCTTTTCCCTCCTGCCCTGGCTAAGCTGTCTATGACTGATATGTTATGCAACATCTCCACTGAGGTCTCAGAGTGCTGAAGCCCACTCCAAACTCAGGAAATTGCTACTTCCTCCGTCCCTTGGGTCTAACTCATTAAAAGGAAAACATTTGTTCCCAGAATGTTAAACAACAGCTCAGACTTGGAGGCCATCCAGCAGATATCAGCACAGCAATTCCAACTCCTTTGATGTGGAAGAACTCTGTCCTCAGGCCAGGCTAGCTTGTTTGCACTGATACTGTGTATTCTGTGATTTCATTTTACTTGGAAGAGAATTTTGGGCTTCAGTCAAGACCACTAATTTTAATGAAAAGTAGTATTAAATAGCAGGTATTTATCCAACAAATTTCTAGTTTGGGACCCATTTAATTGGAAATAAGAATTTAACAATGGCCTGACATTTTATTGTACAAAAAAACAAGAGCAATTTTACAGGAAAGAGTCCTTGAATCAACTGCCACTTTACTAGCTCTTTAGGTGTCCATAATGTCTTAGATGCCTACTATTGCTTTAAACCATTGTGACCTAAGGATTTGTGCCTGAGTGTCATGCTTCCTTGAGTGTAACGGAATGGAGAGTCAAAGCACCAGGCCTGGCACGTGACCTGTCCCAGATGGAGGGGCTGGGATCCAGCAGGTGGATGTTCCTTGGCACCTTTGTGGAATTTGACCTCTTCCTCATAAAAACTGTTCTGGTGTAAGAGAGTACACACAACCAGGAGCAGGAAACCTGGACAGACTCCAGAATGAATCAGATATGACACAGAAGGCAGAGAGAGAGAGGGAGAGAGAGAGAGAGAGAAACCACTCAAGCACAAAGAATCACTGGATAGAAACACTGTAAATATCAGTCATTACTAGAAGTAATTTCTAGAATAAGTGAAACTGTATCCAAACAAATTTAAAGCTAATGTTCTGAAATTCCTAAGTTTGCACATTGTGTGGAGAGTGGAGAAGAAAAGTCTGCTATGCTCATTAGTTAAGCTATTCAAGTTAGTTAAGATAATAAAGCCTAAACATTCTCTCAGATGGAGGGATTACAACTCGTAGAACAGCAGTAAGCCTTTAGAATGCCAGTGTATCAAGGAAGAAAAGGAGCTAACAAAATATGATCAAACAAGCAAAAGCTGGAAAGGGAATGTGCATATCATGAAGTCTAATTGGCCAGTGATTATAATAAACATCACAGCTCTCTTATTATGCACATTGGGTTTCGATGCAGTAGTTGCACACTGGCTTTTGCAGATACATCACTGTTGTGTTTTAGTCATGTGTGTGTGCCTTCCAAGGATGCTTTCCAAGATGTAGACTGCTTCAGTTAGACGTCCATATGCTGTGCTCTCCTATTCCATTCTTGCTCAATCAATGTCCTGATTCGGTGCTACAATAATAATCTCATTTGTTCTGCTTTCCTCTTTTACAGCCCATCTGAGTGCGGTGCGTGGGTATTAATAAGTTCATGGTGTGATAATAGCACTGCCGTTTTCATTGTGTTCTTAACTGTTATCGTCCACGTACGAACTGATGTGCTGCTGTGCTGATGCAAGAGCTGTGCTAGCAAACTCTTAGGCGTCATTGTCAATGGAGTTTAGATTTTGCCACAGTAGGAGTACATGGGTTTTGCAAGTTTTCTACTGTGTGGTGCTTTAATCACACGTGTTGTTTAGTACTGGAGCTATGCATGCATGTTTGGTGCTCTCCTATTCCATTCATGTTCAACCAGTTATAATGATTATCTTATGTGCTCCCTTTTCCAGTAAATCAGTCACCTCTTCTATAACAATTAAAAGACTGTCAGATAAGGTCAAAGGTATGTAATGGTGACAAATACTGCTAGTTTTCTCTCTTCTGTGAGTCCTAGATTTTGTAGAGCTACATAAATTCCTATGTATATAGACGATATGAACATGGAAACAAAACTTTGGGAATGAATAGATTAATATGAGAGTAAAATATAGACAGTAAGAAGGTGTGAGGGAAATATGTCCAAAGGACTTCAGTGAAAACAGCCTGAGCTGTCCCAGATAATTAAATAGATAGCAAAATGTGTTTGATGTGCTTATTGAGACAAAATCATATAACAAGATTTCAAATGTGAGAATGAACAAAAATTAGGTAAGATAATGAACATAAAATATGTGTAGATATGATAATAGTGGAACGCTGTGAATACCAGTTTAGTCACCTTTCCAACCTCTCTGGCAGATGGCAGAGGACACCTTCTGTGGTGGTTTGGGTTAGAAAAGCAATGAAATGCTTCAAGAACTGCTAATGGGCCATACTAGTAGGAGCATGAAAGACAGTCGTGCTGAGGGTAATTTGAACTGTGGGGGCCTGGCTCAAGGGGTTTTAGAGGAGAATTTTAGTATGTGGCCTAGAGACCATACTTGTGATATTTTAGTGAATGTGATTGATTTTTACCCTTGTCTGAAGAGTCTGCCTGAGGCTACATTGAAGCAATTTGGATTAATTCAGTTGGCAGAGGAAATTTCAAAGCAGCCTAGTATAGACTGCTTCATGTGGTTATTAGTATTAACTCTAATGAAGATTTATAATGAAAAGGAGCAAGCTGATAAAGTTAAAATACAAAATGGACAATTTGAGGAGGAAAGGGAACACCAGTAAGTGGAATGGAGCAAAGTCCTTCATTCAAGGAGATAAACAGATTTTAAAAATGGAATAGAGGGAGTGGCGACCTCAGGGCAAGATCTTGGGGAGGAGGGTGGGAAGTGGGGATACAGGGGATTGGAGAAGGGGAAGGAGGGGAAACTGGGGTTGGTATGTAAAAGGAAAAATAAATTTTTAAATAAAAAAAGAACCCCCCAGCTAAGTTTCCAACTGTGAAAAGGAACTAAAGCAAAGATTGGAGCAGGTTGTAGTAGTGCATGCCTTTAATCCCAGCACTCAAAAAGCAGAGACTGGTAGATCTCTGAGTTTGAGGCCAACCTGGTCTAAAGAGCAAATTCCAGAACAGCCAAGCTTAGACAGTGAAGGAAATTATGTAAAATAGAAAGCTCGTGAAGATGTGATTGAGCAAGGGAGCTATGTTCCAGTCCCAGTAAGCAGCAGGACTTGGCAGCTTCAACCACATGGTTTTGGCTTTAGAGTCAAGGATAGAAGAAAGGGTTATAGAATCTTATTCCACAACTAAAGAAAGCCACTGAGGCCAGGCATATGTCAGGGGTATCCCTGAATGGAGGCCTAGAGAGGCCACTGCATGAAGTTCTGAAGGTGAAACCTGGATTGCCTTAGAGACCCCAAGATGTTGGATATGCCAGAGATGTAGGATACCCACTAAGGAGAGCTGCTAACAGGGAGTGGAACCAGTCCAAGAGAGAGAAGTATGCTACAGTCAACAAAGCTGGAAGAAGTTGGAAATCTGAAGAGAATTTTGATATCAGACATGGAGATGCAGAGTTTAGAATTTTCCCAGCTGTTTTTGTTTGTTTGTTTTTGTTTGTTTTTTTGTTTTGTTTTGTTTTGTCTTTCCTCACAATGCTTCTTTCCCTACATTTTGGAACAGTAATGTATATTCTGTGCCATTATGCTGGATGTATGTAGTCTGGGTTTTTTTTTTTTGTATTTTTATTTTACAGGGGATTACAGTTAAGACATTGAATGAATCTCAGAGGAGACTTTGAACTTTAGATTTTTAAATAAGTTTGAGACTGTTACAGGAGACTTTTGAAGTTGGACTGAATGCATTTTTGCATTATGATACTACTATAAGCCTTCGGAGGCCTGGGAATGCAATGTGGTGGTTTGAAAGAAAACGCTCCCCCCAAAGGAAGTGGCACTATTAGGAGGTGTGGATTTGTTAAAGCATGTACAGTCTTGTTGGAGAAAGTATGTCACTGTGGAGGTAGAATTTAAGGTCTCCTTTGCTCAAGTGATGTTCAGTGTGGTACACAGTTCACTTCCTGTTTCCTGGAGATCAAATTGTAGAACTCTCCGCTACTTCTCCAGCACCATGTCTACCTGCACATTGCCATGCTTTTCTTCATGATGTTAACAGACTAAACCTCTGAATTGTAAGCCAGCCCCAGTTAAATGTTGCCTTTTATATGAGTTGCCTGCCACCAGGTATTGGTGGCTCATGCCTTTAATCCCAGCACTCAGGAGGCAGACCTCTGTGAGTTCGAGGCCAGCCTGGTCTTCAGAGGAGTTCCAGGACAACCTCCATAGCAATATAGAGAAACCCTGTCTCAAAAAACAAAAACAAACAAACAAACAAAAAAAAAAGAGTTGACATGCCTGTTTGTAAGGCTCCTGGCAATGAGATCAGGACCTGTCCCTGGTACTTAGTTGTCTTTTGGGAACCTGTTCCCCATGCTGGATTACCTCACCCAGTCTTTATGTAAGGAGAAGAGCTCGCTCCTACCTCAACTTGATGTGCCATGTTTTGTTCACACCCATGGGAGGCCTACCCATTTCTGAATGAAGATGGAGGAGGATTGGATGGGGAGGGGGTAAGTGGGAGTGGGGGGGTGGGAGGAGAGGAGGAAAGGGAAACTGTAGTTGGTATGTAAAATAAATGAAAATGTCAATTAAATAAAAGTAAATTTAAAAAATAGAGTTGCCATGGTCATAGTGTCTCTTCACATCAATAGAAACCCTAAGAAATCCCCTAACCAATTTTTTAAATACATTTTATTTGAATTAAAAACAATCTTATTTTATATACCAATCCCAGCTCCCTCTCCTTCCCATCCTCCCATGTCCCCCAACAACCCCCCATTCACTCCCTAGAGAGGGTGAGGCCACCCATGAGGGATCATCTAAGTCTGTCACATCATTTGGGGCAGAACCTAGGCCCTCCCCAAAGTATCTAGGCTGAGAGAGTATCCCTCCATAGGGAATGGGTTCCCAAAGTCCATTAATGCACTAGGGATAGATCCTGGTTCCACTGCCAAAGATCCCATAGACTGCCCTGTTCCCCCAACTGACACCTATGTTCAGGGGGCCTGGATGGGTCCTATGCTGGTTCCCCAGCTGTCAGACTAGGATCCTTGAACTTCAACTTGCTCAGACCAGCTGTTTCTGGGGATTTCCACAGCGTTGTCTTGAACCCTTTGCTCATCACTCCTCCCTCTCTACAACTGGATTCCAGGAGTCCAGCTCAATGCTTAGATGTGAATCTCTGCTTCTGCTTCCATCAGTTACTGTATGAAGGCTTTAGAATGGCATATAAGGTACTCATCAATCTCATTATAGGGGAAGGGCATATAAGATAGCCTCTCCACTATTTCTTAGATTCTTAGTTGGGGGTCATCCTTGTGGATCCCTGTACTTTTCCCTAGTGCCAGATTTCTCTTTAAACCTATGATGGCCTCCTCTATTAAAGTATATCTTTTGGAAATCAGTATGGCGGTTTCTCAGGAAAATGGGAATCAGTCTACCTTAAGATCCAGCAATTCCACTCTTAGGCATATACCCAAAGGATGCATATTCATACCACAAGGACATCTGTTCAACTATGTTCATAGCAGCGTTGTTTGTAATAGCTGCAACCTAGATGGCCCTCAACCAAAGAATGGATAAAGAAAATGTGGCACATTTACACAATGGAGTACTACTCAGTGGAAAAAAAATGAAAGCTTGAAACTCGAAGGCAAATAGGTGGAACTAGAAGAAACCATCCTGAGTGAGGTAACACAGTCACAGAAAGACAAACATGGTATGTACTCACTCATATATGGATATTGAACATAGAGCAAAGGATTACCAGCCTACAATTCACAAGCCCAGAGAAGCTAGGAAACAAGGAGGACCCTAAGAGAGAGACATAAGACATACATAGTCCCCCAGAGAAGGGGAAAGGGACAAGATCTCCTGAGCAAATTGGGAGCATGGGGAGTGGGGAGGAAGAGAGGGAGGAGAAAGAGGAGAGAAGGGGAGGAGAAGAACTCAATAGATCAGGAAGATCAAGTTGGGGGAAAAATAGAGAAGGAGAGCAAGAAAAGATACCTAACCAATTTTTTTAACTTTCAGATTTTCCATAAGTTTCTTCAGAAGCTGCCATTCTGATGAGAAGACAAGAGCCCTGGGGAATGGCAGAGGAAGAACTTCCGGGTGTCTCTTCTCAAAGAGAATGACAGCTTAAACAGTATCACCCACCTAGAGCAAAGGCCTCAGAACGGAATAGTAAGGCCCATAGGATCATGAAATACCTAACATCAGGGGAAGAGAAGGACCAGAGAGCTTTTCCAAGACAGTATGGCTGAAGATAACCCAAATTTAATTTAAAATATTCGTGTACATATGCAATAACCTGAGCAAACTCCAAGTAGAGAGGGAGGTCCATACCAAGACATGTCACAGCCAACCTGCAGAAAACAGTGACAAAGGACGACCCAGGAAGCACTGGACCAAAGCAGGGTAGTAAGACATAGCAGCTTCCTCCAGAGTGGAGTCATAGAGGCAGAAGGGCCAGGGACACAATGAAACCACTGAGAGGAAATCACTGTCAATCCAGAATTCTGCATATAGAAAAGAAAGAGCCAGGTAGTGGTGGTGCATGCCTTTAATCCCAGCACTCAGGAGACAGAGGCAGCAGATCTCTATGAGTTTGAGACTAGTCTGGCCTCAGAGTGAGTTCCAGGGCAGCCATGGCTACACAGAGAAACCCTGTCCCCCCCAAAAAAAGAGAGAAAGAAATGGGGGTGGGACAGTATTTTTCAGAAAAGAAAAAGTCTCCAAAACCATGAGCAGGTTTGTCTTAAAAGAAATGCTAGAGATGTCTTTCTGGATAGGATAGTGTTTAAGTGGGTTTGACACACTTAATCAAAGTGTGAGAGAATAGGTAAAAACAAATTAAAAATCAGAAATAATGAAGAGTATGTCACTTTTTCTCTCTTAATGGGGTTTAAAATGTGGAAGCTACCTCCTTGAGTCAGGTGTGGGACTCTTAGTATTTCATCTACTTCTTATAGTCTAGATCTGTTCCTGGAAGTGTTTTCCTTTCCCAATTAAAAGCATCTTGTCTGGGCTTTAGTTTTAGGTTTTTGTTGTTATTGATGTTCTTTTGTGAGGGGTCTCAAGGTTGGTGCTCTGAGTTCGAGGCCAGCCTGGTCTACAAAGTGAGTTCCAGGACAGACAGGGACACCCTCTCTATCAAAAAAAAATAAAAATAAAAACAACGAAAAACAAAAATATCATCATCTTAACTCTTAATTAGCACTGTTAGTACAGTTAATTCTGGTAGTTAAGTAGATAAAGAAGAAACCTCTTCCAACATCATCATCTCCACTCTGTACACTTGGCACTACAAATGTGATGAAATCATAAATAAAACAACCACTTTTGTGGCACCAGGCATAGTCACTCTGTCCAACTGATTGTCTGACCTAACCTACAAGGTACAGTCAATTGAGCAATTTGCAAAGAAAATAAAAGCCATCACTTCAAACAATCAAATACACAGAAATGTCATTATTTTTCAAGAGACATGAATATTTGTACTTATTACCTGATGTTGTTTAGGCATCCAACATTATAGGCAGAAATTTCTAAGTTACTCATCTTGGCTACAGACTACACACGCGTTTAGTGACACTCTGACTCTCAGAACGTATGTGATCAGGTGAGCTGTGCAGGTACATGCATTCTCAGTTATAGGTTCCAGAGGCTTACTCTACCCCTACACCTTCATGTTCCCAGTCAGCCCACCAGATCCCAAGATTGACTCAGCCTGAGCAGAGAGGACTGTGCCTCTCCAGCAGTGTCAGTAGGACCAATTTGGGCCCAAGACAGGAGAGCAGGTGCTAATAGTTAATACAGCCTATTTTATACCCTTGAAACAGGGTTATGCCACCCAGAAAGCATAGGAGAATCAGGAGGAAGGGACACAATGACCCACTAATCTATGAATCACACCATTATATCTCCTCTCATGAAGTCCCTGGAGTCCCTCCTAAAGATGACACCTGTCCTTGACCCATCTAGCTCCTATAATTCTTACTCCCCGTTTCCAAGCTCAAAGGGAGGGACCCAATGGAGATCCCCTATTTGGACTCTCGCCCTGCCTACTGTTTAGCGCTGGGTTTCTTCATCTGCTCCCATCAGTTGCTGAAGGAAGCCTCCATGATGATGACTAGGCTAAGCACTGATCATGCTTGTCATTCTAGGTCTGGGTTACCTCACTCAGTATGATATTTTTCTAGTTCCATCCATCTGCCTACAAATTTCATGATACCATTGGTTTTTTTTTGGGGGGGGTTCAAAGAATTTATTAAAAATTTCTTGCCAACAAAATGAGAAACAACTTTATAAAATATCTGTGTGAGTTACTTTTCTCTACCCACAAAATGCCCATTTTTTATACAGAACAAATTCACAAATTTCTTTTTTTTTTTTGATTTTCTTTTTTTTTATTTTTCAATATAATTTTTTTTAATTTTAAATAGCTTGTTTTACAAGTCAATCCCAGTTCCCTCTCCCTCCCCTCCTCCCGCACTCCCCTTCCACCCTCCCTCCCACCCTATTGCCAAATCCTTCCACATAGGGGATGTCTAGAGTCTATCATTTTACTCTTGGTAGGGTCAAGGCACTCCCCTAAGAGTCCAGGCTGAGAGAGCATCTCTCTTTGTGCTATAGGCACATGAAGACAGATTGTATACCAGGAATAGACACTGATCCACAGCTCAGAGCCCCATAGGTTGTCCAGGCCTTCTCACTGACACTCACATTTGGGGGGTCCAGATCAGTCCCATTCTGGCCTCCCCACTGTCGGTCTGGGGTCCAAGAGCACTCCCCTGTCCAGATCAGCTGTCTCTGCTGGTTTTGCCAGCCCATTCTTTGCCAATTTGCTCATCATTCCTCTCTGTCACTGGGTTCCTTGGGTTCAGTTCAGTGCTTAGTTGTGTGTTTGCCTCTGCTTCCATCAGTCCCAGGATGAAGGCTCCCGGATAGTTATAGACATCAAGTTCATTATCAGGAATGGGCATTCGAGGTGGTCCTTCCACTATTGCTCAGCTTGCCAATTGATGTTATACCTTTAGATCACTCGAGGTCACTCTGGTGCCTGATCTGTCTTCGATCCTATGATTCCCTCTTCCCCCTATTCTACCCCCACCCCTCAACTTCCTGTTCCCCCATGACCAACTCCCTTCCTCTTTACCCCCTCTATTCTTCCCAGGTCCCACTACCCCCCCCTCGCCCTGTTCCCCATCCATTCAGAGGATCTTGTCTCCATCCTCTTCTCTTGGGTACTATGCATATATGCATATCTTTTAGGTTCTTTCCTGTTTCCCAGACTCTCTATCTGTGGAAGTGCAGACTGGCACTATCCTGATCCATATCTAAAATCCTGGTTTTTTTACAACATAATATTTTTATTGAGAATTTCACATCATGCATCCCATAATGCTCATTTCCCAGTCCTCCCATGTCCACTCCCCTACCCTTATAACATTCCCCCCAAAAAAAAGAAGAAAAAAATTCCAATTTGAGTTGTCCACATACTCACTGGAGCATGGCCAAACACTCAGCAGCCAGCCCCTTAAAAAAAACAACTGAGTCCCTCTCTACCCACGTCCCCACCAGAAACTGTCAGCTGTGGAGAGCTACACTTCTGCATGCTTATCACAAGTTTTAAGAGTTCTCTTTGAAGGCTTACTTTCCAGACCATTTCTTTTGGGAGGACTTGGGTTCTTTCTCACTTATGTGTCTGGAGTCACCGATACCCCTGCAAAAGTAGCTTCCTTATCCTTCTGGCAACAGCAGGGACCTGGAACATCCACATGCTCTCCAGCATCAGCATTGCCAAAGTCCTGCATTTGGTCTCTGGTGGAAGTACAGACCATGGACATCAGCATGACCCTGTGCCTAAGTATGATCACAGATACTGTCTAGCCTTCAGGGGTAACATGAGCATGGATACCAATATGGATGCTGGCAGCAACCCAGCCCCTGAACATCAACATGATGTAAAGTGGCAGACTAGAGATATCAACATGGCCTCAGGTGGTTTCACAGGCCACCCATATCCACATGGCTTCAGGAGGTGGCACAGACCACCGACATCTGAGTGGTCTTAGGTGGTAACACAGGCCAGAGGCATCAACAGCTGCAATAGAATCATGGACCCAAACATGGTCTTTGGAGCAGCACAGATCATGGACATTGTTGGGAATTATTCCTTTATACTGTGTGATAATGTGTCGCTGTGATTGGTTTAATAAAGAGCTAAATGGCCAATAGCTAGGCAGGAGTTATAGGTGAGACTTCTGGACAGAGAGAGAGTCTGGGAGGAAAAAAGGCAGGGTCCTCAGCCAGACACGGAATAACCAGGATAGGCATAATGGAGATGAGGTAACAAGCACATAGAAGATCTTAGACTAAGAAATACTGGTTAATTTAAGTTATAAGAGCTGGTTAAAAATAAGCCTAAGCTAAGGCCAAGCTTTCATAATTAGTAATAAGTCTCCATGACATTTTTGGTGAGCTGGTGGCCCAAAGAAAAATCCATCTACAGGACATTTATGTGACTTCAGGTGGTGGTACAGACCACGGACATTCACATGGGCCTCTGGCTTCACCACAGCCTGGACCAGCAGCACAGACTATGGGCAACATGGCCTCTGGGGGAAGTACAAACCATGGAAGTCTTTTGAGGAGGTTCAATACAGAAAATGAACCACTCTTCATCTTGGACACCCTATCATAGATCAGAGACAGGGCAATTGTGTAATTAGGTAGCTTGTTCAGTAGCTGCTTCTTCAAAAGCTCCAGGCTGCTACACACCGCCCTTCCCACCCACCGTACTGGGCAACTACATGTTCCTCCATTGACCTCATCCCTCTCTCTCACCTAAGATACTGTCCTATCTCTAGTTCCTCCTCTCCCTACACCTCATGCACCACTCTGTTCCTCCATCTTTACCACCTTTCCGTCACATATCCATTCTTCATAGTGACACTGGAAACTGCAGTGTGTCATACAACATAAATAATTTTTGCAAATAGCTATTGCAATTAATCATTGGTGTAGTTCAAGGTTTCTGGGTTCTGACATGCTATCAATACTGGACCATTGCCGAGATGATATCCTGCTGCTGCTCAGCACCATGGTGGTCCCATGACTCTGGTTCTGCACGACTGGTTCCTTCACACAGTCCAGCAGGTCATAGACAGAGTATATGTTGGTATGGACCAATTCAAAGTGCTGGATCTGGACCCAGGCAGTAGTTGGGTTGGTCAGCTGGCAGGGCCTGGCATTTGCCCCTGCCAATGGAGCCCTGCCCATGTCATTGTTTTTAATATCTGGTTAATACTCCATTGGGTAAATGTACCACATTTTCTTTTTTAATTCAACTTCTTTATTAACTCTTTGAGAGTTTCAGATCATGCACCCCAATTCTGCTCACCTCCCAGTCCTCCCAGATCCTCCCCTCACCTCTGTAACATCCCCTATGCACAAAAGAAAACAAAACAAAGTAAGCAAGCAAGCAAAACTAATCAAGAACAAAAAACAAGAATAGGAAACCTCTTTGCTTCTCCTTATGTCCTGCCTCTCCAACATCTCTTCATTCGTCCTGGTGGCACTGGGAGCCTTCGTGTGTCATACAGTACACACTTTTGTCCTATCGGCTCTACTAACTAAAGTTCATTGCAAGGCCTCTGGTTTCTGGTACACCATCCTCACTGGATTCTCACCGGAACTCCTATGGGATATCCTGTGGCTGCCCTGAGTCTTGGATATCCTACAGGTATTATTCCACAGGACCAGTCCCTTCACAAGCTCCAGTAGGTTCTAGACTGGGTATATGCTATGGTGGGTAACCCAAGACCGAGCTGTGGACCTGGATGGTATCTAGGCTGGTCAGTCTGGGTCTCTCAGCCACCCACTTCAGGTGAGGGGGCAGAGTCAGCTCCCTTAATCCATGCCCTCAGAGTCAGTTCACCCTTGCCTGTGCCTGAGGGGTGAGGCCATCTCTCCTGGGGCCATTGTCACCATGGCCCCAGTTGACATGCCACCCAGATGGCAATGTGGTCCCTAGACCCAAACACAACCCCAGGAGAAGTTCAGACCATTGGATTCAACATGACACTCAATGGCAACAGGAGCCACGGACACCAACACAGACCCTGGCTACTGTGGAGCCAGGGACCCAGACACGGCCCTTGGCAGCAGCCAGGCCTGGACATCACATGGCCCCAGGTGGTGAGCAGACCTCCACCCTCAGTCTACTCCTCACTGTCTTCACCATGGAATAATCAAGTTGAGGTAGGACTAAGATCCTCCCTTTGTATTAAGGCAGGGCAAGACAACCCAGTATGAGGAATAGGTTCCCAAAAGCAAGCTCAAGGGTTAGGGATAGGCCCTGATCCCACTACTAGGAGTCCCAGAAATAGACCAAGCTACACAACTGTCACAAGTATGTAGAGGGCCTAGGTGGGCCCCATGCAGACTCCCTAGCTGTCAGTCCAGAGTCTGTGAGCTCCTATGAGCCCAGGTTATTTGTTTTTATGGGTTCCCTTGTGATGACCTTCCTCCCCTCTTCCACAGGATGTCTGGAGCTTGGCCCAGTGCTTGGGTGTGGATCTCTGCATCTGTTTCCATCACTGGATGAAGACTCTCTGATAACAATTAGGGTAGTCACCAGTCTGATTACAGGAGATAGCCAGTTCAAGCACCCTCTCCACAATTAGCTGGGCTCATCCTTGTGGATTTCTGGGAGAGTCCCTGGCACCAGCTTTCTCCATGACCCCGAAATCCACACCCCCCAGGAAAGTAATGAAACAGTATCATTTTACATAGGTGAAAGCACCATGAGGTTTAAAATAACTCAAAATCCATAACTAAGATCTACTGTCATATTTATTAATTCATCCAAAGATACACAGCTTACAGAAAAATACAAAATAATGATGCTTTAACTAAGATCTTTTCTGTGTTAACAGTTAGAAGACTAAGTGAAAAATGATCTCTTCGTTTTTAAAATGCACAAAGGTCCATAAAATACCTAGAAGACATAAGAGAAATGTGAATGTGAGACTATATGAAAGAAGTAATCAGTACACAACATGTGTTGACATCTTACGATGCAGAGAACTGTGGAATAGTTCTCCTGTGTGTGCTCCTGAGTGAACAGACACAAGATATTTTATAAATACAACTTCTTCCAAATTTAATCCATTGATGACACAAATCCAATAAAAGCCCTAACTTTTTTTCAGAATTTGGCAGATGGTTTTAAAAAACATTTTCCATTATAAATGAGTGGGACTTTTGAAGTCAGTGGCACATTTGTCTTGCATGTTTAACTTTACTTACTGCTGGGGTTTGGTTTTTTGTTGTTGGTGGTGGTGGTGGTTTTTGGGGGTCTTTTTTGCCTCCACTGAATCTTCTAGTTGATTTGACAATGTGAAATGGAATTCAGAAGTAGAGATTCCCTGCTCTGCCCTCAATTTCCAGGTGGTGGTCCAAGAGCGCAGCAGTGCCAGATCAGAAGTTAAGTGTTTGTAGCCTGGTGCTGGCATTTGGCCTGGAATGGGCAGTACACGGTTGGTACTGCCTTGCAAAAGCATTTCTCCAGCAAACAAAACATGATCTAAATCCATGCTCACTGTGCTGATCAGTGCTGACTGGGAGGACAGCCTCCCACCCCCAGGACTGGCCTATGGGTTGGTGAGGTGTCCTTGCATGCACTTACCAGCACTGTGGCAGGTGCCAGCAACCAGAGTGTTGACAGAGCCCAGCCTCCTCCATGTCAGATCATGCAACTTTTAAGAGGCAATAGCTACAAGGTTCAGCCTTTGAAATGATGGCCAAGTGCAGCTAATAATAAACCAGTATCTTAGGCCAAGGAAGAAGAGTGTGCTATTGGCTGATGAGCCACCCTCCTTCTCAATGACATACTATAAAATCTTTGGTTTTCCTCAGGAAATTTCCACAAGTTTACAGTCAGAGCCCAGAAGCACCATGGCTGTTTTTGGTGTCACCATTGCCTTGCTGGTATGGGTGGCCACCCTCCTGATTGTATCCATCTGGAAGCAGATCTACAGCAGTTGGAACCTGCCCCCAGGACCCTTCCCACTTCCTATCTTGGGAAACATTTTCCAGCTGGATTTGAAGAATATCCCCAAGTCCCTCACCAAGGTGAGAGAAATTACTGCATCAAGAAAACAAGTTAGAGATTAGATACTATGTGTATATATTAACCTGTCAGTTGCTATCTGATGACAGACTACCGTGATATTTGCATTACATTTATTTTACAGTCCAGTTCAGCTTGGGCATGGAGTACTCACAGTGAGTAGTGCCATGCAGGCCCAGAGGCCGTGTACAGTTGGAGTTATTAAGAGATACTGATGTTGCTGGTATCATTATGTGTCAACTGTGATACAACAGGTGTACCCTATCTTGTGTCAGCCTATGTCAAAGAACAGACTAAAGAGGGAAATGGAAATATTGAGCCAATTGTGATTCACCAAAATAATAGCATTTGCCTTTTGCTAATTCTGTGAACATTGCATGGGCTAACCAGGCATGGAGTCGGCACTTGGTATCTGTGTTACAGGTTGCCCTTGCCCATGGCAAGGAATCTACAGGCTTCAGGAGCATTGATTCCAGTCAGCTGGCAGTGTCCTGGCATGTAGAGCCTCAGTTTTGGGAACAAACGAGAAGGTGGTTAATGTTGGCATTGGTTAAACAGCCACAGAGGAGAAAATTGTGTCTAGATGGAGGGAAGGGCCCTGCAAATCCAGTAACTTTAGGTGGAGTCTTCCCACATCAGACTGAACAAAAACAGCCTTTCCCCCAAGTCCCTCTAACTCTCTGTGAATAGCAGGAATAATAACATGGAATGAATGAGGGCAGTCTGGAGCGGGCTGACTCCTGCCTGCCTTATGGTCCACTCTGTGCATCGTTCCCTGCAGCTGGCAGAGCGCTTCGGGCCAGTATTCACACTGCACCTGGGCTCAAAGCGTATCGTGGTCCTGCATGGCTACAAGGCTGTCAAGGAGGTACTACTGAACCACAAGAATGAGTTCTCTGGCCGAGGGGACATTCCTGTGTTCCAAGAGTATATGAACAAGGGTGAGTTGGCTTCTTGGGCCATTGGAGGGGGCAAACTAACAGGGAGAGTGATGTACATATCATTTGATCCCCCAAATATTAACAAACTGTAGTGGCAGTAATAGAATGAAGACAGAAAGGCAAAGACTTGGGTGATGACTTGTGCCTGCATGAAAGTTGCTTTGAGACTTGTGATGAGCAGGCACTGTAAGCCCCATGAGAGTACCTTCAGGCCCCCACCCTCACCATAGCAACTCACAGAGAAAAGTAGAGAGGCTGTTTCTGAACCCAGGAAGTCTTCCCCCAAAGGATCCATCCATCTTCGGTGTCTCGTGTTTTTTCTGCACTTCTTGGAACTCTTTGCACACAGCCTTAACTGTCAACTAAGGTATAGATGGTTCCATACACCCAAGTACCTAAACCTGTCTGGTACTCTGTTTGCAGGGATGGACCAGTTTAGGGCTTTGCTTTCCTCTATTATAGATGGTGGTATGGAGAGAGAGAGAGAGAGAGAGAGAGAGAGAGAGAGAGAGAGAGAGAGAGAGAGAGAGAGAGAGAGAGAGAGAGAGAGAGAACAGTGCTACTCTGAATCTTGCTCACCTGTTCCCTCCTGCAACAGAGAAGTCCAGCATGCACGCTGTTTTCACGGCTCTACCTTCTATTGAGTGTGAGCACCTAGAACTAAGGATGCTTCAGCTCACTGGTGCCACCTGCTTGCCCAGCTTTGTCTGAACCTTTTTGCTTCCTCTTTGTAACCAGGTATCCCAAAGCAGATGAAAGAAAGGTGTCATGATTGTACCTGAGTCAGCTCTGGTGATAAATTTCTACGAAGCTTTTTCCTTTTGTGTGGGATTCCACATCAAAGTACCTTGAGCTTTAGGTCTCACCCTGGTGTCTAGCTTGGTTTCCCAGCCTATGTTTCCAAAACTACTTCCCCTCAAGCAGTAGCATTTGATGTTTGTTCCCTAATCAGTACTGGGACTTTCTGTACAAACAGAATTAACTATCTCAGTCCTTGTCCTTGCTATGGGAGTTACTGAAGAGGTACCAAGCAAAGTGACAAGGACCTGCTGGGAAGAGCACAACCCTTTATGCAGGACCCTTACCTGTGCTCTGGCCCACCTCAGACAATGAACCAGTGCAATTAGGATCTGCATCTCTACAGCTAGATTCAAAAGGCATTTGCTGCCTCTGTCTGGAAACCCCAAAATCCTGTTTTTATGCATCCCACACAGACCAGAGTGGCATGTAAAATCAGTGGGACCTTAGGTAAGGGATGACCTTGAGTTGCCAATGTTCTTTATGTGAATGTTTGTTATAATAACATTAAAATTAAAAACAGGTATGTGCCAATGTGCCAAAATAACTGTATGCATCATTTGAGTAAATATAGAGAAAACATGGTCCCACCTGGACAGTCAACCTAGAGAAAGGCCCCCTTACTGCAGTGGTAGGCTATCACTCTCTCAGCCATTAGGACACTCCTCTAACCTTCAGGATAAAACGGAAATCATCTTGGGGAGTAGATCAGTATTTATCCCTGGCCTACAAATGGACTTTGGGAGCCCATTCCACATCGAGGGATGTCTAGGCCATGCCCCAGATGGTATGACAGACTTTGGAGATCCCCCATGGTGGGCCTCAACCTCCCTGGGGAGCGAAGTGGAGATTGGGTGAGGGGCTGGGATGTTGGGGGTGGTGGGGGAGGAGGAGAGGGTGAGGGAGGTGGGATTGACATGTGAAGCAAGCTTATTTCTAATTTAAAGATTAAAAAAAGAAAAAAGTAAAAAAAAACTGAAATCATGAGTCTGACCCACAGCTCTTAGCTCATATCGCACACTTCTCTTTCCCCTCCCAGGCTGGCCATCTCTTGCTCTAGGAAGTTCTTTAGCACCATAGTAAGCATATGTCCCCTGAGGACTTCCACATGTTCTGCAGGGTCACCAGGCCATCTCACATAGGATCAGGAAGTTAGTATGGGAGAGATTATGAGAGGCAAGCAAGCACTGCACCCCATGTAGATATAAATCATTATTGTTTGTCTCAGAATGCTCTGAGCCTAGATGGTGCCTTAGACATGGTAGGTATCAAAACATTATTTATTGAAGAAGTGATGATGGGAAAAGTAAGAAAAGAAGGGGGTAAAGAAAGAGGAAGGACTTCTGGAGTGTAAAGAGGCCAGAAGGACTTTGCTAAGCAGAAGTCAGGTGGAGCTGGCCCTGGATACTTTGAACTGCTTGCAAGGGGATCCAGGATCTTCAAGCAACAAATAACAAGCCATCAGTCAAGATGACTTAGATTCAGATCCAAGGGATGGAAAATGCTCACATAATTTAGCTGATCTGGAGATGGAAGAAAAGAAAAATTAGTTTCAGATTTGTCGATTCCCAGTATTACATGGGGACATCAGGTCATGTTCCAGGAGGAGAAACAATACATTTTGTTTGAGGGGAAAGTACTCCGCAACATTTCATTGAGAAGGGATAGTACTCAGTCTTTATATCTTAATTTCCTCAAAATGGGAAGTCCTGTGACCTTTAGATTTTAGTAAAGGATGTTGCTTTGGAACCAGAAAGCTGTGCGTTGAAGTGTTTGTAATGCGAAGGTTAAAACCCATGAGCTCAGAAATGCTGCTAAGATCTCTGTCACTAGGCAGAAAAGAAGACGTTCCTCTTTTGAAGTGGCTGCCTACAATTTATTCAGCATGGTAAAGGTTCAGAGCAAAGTATGAAACCAAAGGAAATGAACTGGTGCCAAGGGAAGCAACTATGAAGCGCGGCCTTCTGTTCCCTTCTCTGTGTTTCTTCTGCACCTGCACATCTCACCCAGGCAGGACCCAAGACCATTGCCCCTCCTCCCGTACTTCTCCAAGAACTGAGTATTTGGAGTAACCCCTATTGGTCCCTTTTTCTTAGGGATTATTTTCAATAATGGACCCACATGGAAGGACGTTCGACGGTTTTCCCTAAGCATCCTCCGTGACTATGGGATGGGGAAACAGGGTAATGAGGCCCGCATCCAGAGGGAGGCACACTTCCTGATGGAGGAGCTCAAGAAGACCAATGGTTCGTATCTCAGCAGTCTGAAGGGATCATGGTTAGATTCCCAAGGACACTGAACAACCTGGAGGCAGTTGGCAGCTAAGGGAACCCTAGGGAAGGAAAGGTCAAGTTGATCCCCAGGCACTGCCTTCTCAATTTGAGTCCCAGTTCTTCTTCCAGAAGAGCAAGAGTAGCTGCCAGGTGTAACTGCTGTACCCTAGATAGCATTAAAAAATAAAGACACTTGGGGGCTCAGAAATTCACTATGTCCTCCATGAGAACTCACGGGACACTGAGTTGGCTAGGGAAGGCCACCCTGAGGTGCTCACACTCTACCTGTTTTCCAGGTCAGCCTTTTGACCCCACCTTTCTGGTTGGCTGTGCACCCTTCAATGTCATTTCGGACATCCTCTTTCACAAACGTTTTGATTACAATGACAAGACGTGTCTGAGGCTCATGAGTTTGTTCAATGAAAACTTCTACCTGCTAAGTACTCCCTGGATCCAGGTGACAGTGCTCCTCCTCTTCCATGAACCTTCGGTTGCATTGTTTACATTAGGAGAAGAAAAATCCAGGTTGTGTGGGAGAGACAGGCCTAGGAAAGCAAAGAACAGGAGAATACGGGAGGGTATTTGACTGGGTTGACTCAGTACTTCTCACATCAGTACCTGTGTCTACTTGCATGTATGAGTTCCTATCCACACTATCCCCAAAAGACAGTTGGACCCAATATCCTAAATAGTATGATAAAGACAACCATAAACTCATTGTTTGGAGGTTCTACCAGTTACATAGTTTTTGGTCTCCTTAGGCTTACAATAACTTTGAGAATTATCTACGATACCTACCTGGAAGCCATAGAAAAATAATGAAAAATGCATCTGAAATAAGACAGTACACACTTGCAAAAGCCAAGGAACACCTCCAGTCACTGGACTCCAGCTGCCCTCGGGATGTGACTGACTGTTTGCTTATAGAAATGGAGAAGGTAATGGACAAGATGGACTTGCTGGGGTGGGGCAGAGTGCATGCATACAGTTCTCACATTATGGCCAATTTGCTGGTGTTCAGACTGAGCACGATGGCTGCATTTTGATGTTCATGGTTTTTCATAAACATGCTTGGCTTCAGCATGAACACCAATCTCTTCTCTGGTCTCTTTTGGAGGCAAAGTCCCTCTGTTCAGCTCCCTCCGAACCAAGATGAACTGCAACCCTTTGGATAATCTGGTCTTGTCTGAGAAAAAACTTCAGCATCCCTTTCGGTATTATTACCAAATTTTGTTTAGCTTTCAGAGGGCTAGGTCTCCCCACTTTCATATTCCTACAGCCTCTGGGACCACTTAGATTGCTACCTTACTTCATTTTTGTAATGGCTTGAAAACATGTAATATCTTACACTGATTTCCTCTAGATAATTTCCATTTAAGAATCCTTACTTTTAGTTCAGCCTCTCCCTTGTCTTGATCCAAAGGCTCAGCCTTGAGCCTGAAAAGAGGCTGGAGCTAGCCCCTGCAGCTTAGAAGGCCATTGTCATTATCAGACAACTCTGGCACTGATGAGCAGGCCAACACCCTGTGACCTGGGTAAGAAACCTTTCCTGTGCTTAGCCTGTTTTCTGGGAGCCTCGGCTTTCCCAGTCATGAGGTAGAGAGGGCTGCTTCCTGGTGGCACAAGGAGAGTCTGACATAACCTGGTCCCTCCCTGCTGAAGATCAGTGGGCATCACCTTCTCACACCTAAAGAGATCTGTCTCACCAGGCCCCTATCTGTCTCCAACTTCACAGGAAAAAGACAGCCAAGAACCCATGTACACAATGGAAAATATTTCTGTGACTTTGGCTGACCTGTTCTTTGCGGGGACAGAAACCACCAGCACAACCCTGAGATACGGGCTCCTGATTCTCATGAAATACCCAGAGGTTGAAGGTACATGAATGAGAAGCTGAACTCCTATGTGGCACAACTGAGCCTGTCAGGATCACCCTGTGCAAGTCAGGCTTCAACTGTTGTGCTGTGGCTGCTTCCTGACCTTTTCAGGGCTCTGGATCACTGAATGACGTTATGTGCCAGGGCCAAGTATCCTAAAGACTGGCTGTTCCCACACACACTCTACTGGGATGCCTGTAGCCCAGTGATGTAATGGAGAGGGGAATGAGTCTGTGCTCTGCTCTGTAAATGACTTATTTATGATGAGAAAATAATGTTCCAGTTTCCCCTGACAAAGACTTTTTGGGTTGATTGGCTGAGACAGGGATAGGGGGCCAGGCTGGGGTCATCCCAGAGCATCTTACTCCAAGGGACTCTGAATGGAGATTGAGAGAAAAGCAATCAAGGCTGCCCCAAATCCACTTCACTTCCTCTTTAAGGCAGGAGGAATTCTGTACCTGAAGCAGGCATGGGGGCTTTGATCCAGTATCCAGGGGGTTATACATACACTTGCCAGTTAGAGGCAGTGTGATGATCCCTACATGTAAGTTGATGGGGATCACCTTTAGTAGATGAATTGAGGGGGATTACAACCTAAGATGAAGGTACTCAAAGGCCTGAAACCCTGCCATTCTCCAAGATGGTCATAGATCTGGGCAGCTACTGCGTACAAAGCAATGCTTTCTAAGAAAGTGGTTATGTATCTGCCAGTCCAGGGACAAGATTCAGGCTCCAGCCTTCTTGTCAGCAATGCCTTCACATCACACAGAAAAATAAAAACTGAAAATGGCTAAAGTCCAGGGAGGAAAATATACAAATTACAGTACCTAGAACTTTGACTACTGTACTAGGGAACCATGAACTACAAAATGTCTTAAATTATTAATTTAATGAATTTCTAATATAGACAAAGAGAAAGCAAATATGGTAGGCACCCATATATCCATTATCAAACTGAAGATCTATTAATATTTTGTTCTGTTTGTTTGGGAGCTCTTAAAAATGGAACATTATATGGCTAGCCAGAGCCCAGCTAACTGACACTTCCCTGCCTCACTCCCCAGATATGGTGATATTTCGAGGCCACTGTGTAGCATTTCCATGTGACTTGGACATTTAATAATAATGAAATACCAACGCATAGCTCATTGTTTTTATACATGCCTTAATATTACACCATACCATACACAACTTAATGCCAATTGCTTTTTTCACTCCACATATTATTGTTGTTTGATGTTGAGTCTTAGGTGCCACAGTAGAGACAGAAACTCATCAAGATGTTAAGTCTTCATTGCTCCAAAGAGCAGAGGGGTACCGCCTTCTTGGAAAATACTTACACCTGGCTAACTCACTCCAGTTACTTTGTTCAAACAATTACAAGGCTAATTGGTTCTGGGAAAGGTTCCAACTACCAAAATCATCTTGTTCTTGCTGTCCATGAAAACAGACAATCCACACAAATCTCAGTCTCTTTCGACTATGTCAAGCAATAATCAAATGTAAGAACTCTGGGTCTTCCAGGAGTGTCTTAGAACCAAGGTCAGTGTAGCTACAAACTCTCACATATCACCAAGTGCAGACTCTCCAGATAAACAATTTTTCAATGTTTAAACAGTCGCAAAACAAATTCCCAGCCTCTACTGATTTGCCTAAACATAGCAAAGGCTTTGCTGAAGCATTGTTCTCAAAGCCAGACACCAAGGCTTTAACTATACATTTCATTTTAAAAAACAGACATAAGGGCTTTACTTAATATCACTACATATTCCAGAGTCCCATAGTGAATTCCAAACACAGAAAAACTAAGGAACTTGGCAAAGACTGCTATTACCTCTGTCATAATCACAGGGACTTTTAGATTTCAAGAATTGTATTCTAGTCTGTAACCCTCTTCCTATTTATCATAATAGTAAGCCATTCTAGGATGATGATGCAAAGATTTCCCTTTAAGAAGAAATGACCAAGACCCTTTTGTTATCTCTATTCCTGATTTGAAGAGAATTGGAAAAACTACCACTAGCTATGGCAATGGATGCCGAAACTTCAACTGTGAATAATATCATAGATCTTAGCTTTCAGTGATAATCCAAAGTACCTGGGGATTATTAATTCAGTTTAAGGTGCTCTATAAGCATGCAATGGGTAGTTTGGCAGGTGGAAAGAAGGATAATTAGATATCTGTGTGGGACCAGGGGATAGTTGGGTAGATGGATGAGTAGGTAAGTGAGAGTGTAGAGAGGTGGGTAAGTCAATAGGTAGATGAATGGGAACAATAGATAGATGAATGGGAAAGTGGGTGGGTTACATGGACAGATAGGTGAGCAGGTTGGTGGAATTATATATAGATATATAGATATATAGATGGGTAGTAGGTGAACATCAATTCTGAAATTAACCCTTTAAATTGATCTCATTCATATCTTGGCAGAGAAACTTCATGAAGAAATTGACAGGGTTATTGGGCCAAGTCGTGTCCCTGTTTTCAAAGACAGGCTGGAGATGCCATACATGGATGCTGTTGTGCATGAGATTCAGAGATTCATCAGTCTTATCCCCTCCAACCTGCCCCATGAAGCAACCCGAGATACCATGTTCCGAGGATATGTCATCCCCAAGGTGAGGCACGAGCTAGAGAGCCCTCCATGGGCATTGCCTGTTAGTTTTTCATCTAGGTTACCCTTCAGGATTGGGACTCAAGGGCACTTTTACCAGCATATGCAGCTGGATGTGAAAATCAAGTCAGCATTCTTGCCCTGAAGAACACTTAGTCAACCCCAATAACCCTATGACCAAAGAAATGGAAGGAATCATGGAAAATGTCTCAACTGGTCCATAGGACTTGTAGAACATTCTAACACTGAAATCCCATGGCAGCAGCAACCCAGCCTGAACCCCACCTTACAAAAGATATGGGGCCTTCCTGTTCATTTAGACCTGATCCCTAGCTCTTTTGTGTGTAGTCTTTAAATAACACTGCAAATAAAAATATGTTCTCCTGCATAATGTAAAATTCCAACAGCCCTCTTCACTAGGGTCTTCCAGGTGAAGCCTATGTTTTGTTAACTGATAGAAACTTCTATTTCTTCCAGGGTACAGTTGTGATTCCAACCCTGGATTCCCTTTTATATGACAGTCAAGAGTTTCCAGATCCAGAGAAATTTAAACCTGAACATTTTCTAAATGAAAATGGGAAGTTCAAGTACAGTGACCATTTCAAGGCATTTTCTGCAGGTAAGCGGAGTTCAGGGGTCACACCATCCCCGGGAAATTGTCTTCTCCAATCCTGTGTCTACTTCCCATGTGCTCTTGCCCTGTCCTAGAAGAGGACTGCCATCCCAACCTCACTATGCCCTTGTAACACATAACCCAAATACGTTCCTCCTTGTTCTAAGAAGTCAGATGTCATATTTCACCAGAAGTCCTGGAAATAAGATGTTTGGGGTTGATGATTTTATCAGTGAACATTTTTTCTAGTTAATTGTTGTTTCTACTTTAGCCAGATGCAGTAAAAAGCTCTCAAAACTATATTACCTACTTCTTCATAAATTTTCATAAGAATTGCTAAGCTCTATTCTTTAGCTCCCTGGACTCTTAGCAAGCATCTGTACCTGCCAGATGGTCCCATCTCAGGGCCTACCTAGGAATCCAGTAAAGGGAGATCCCACAGCCAGTTTGATAATTTTAACCACCTATGTTTGCACAGGTTTCACCTGTCCCATCTTCCTGAAATTATGGCAAAGAAGCTTTGGGTCCATTTCCCTAAACTACCACTTGCTTATGTAGCAGAATTCTGAATGAGTGGTGTTGGAAGCTGGTCCCTGAGTCACTGCCACCCTTGTTCTCTGACATATGACGACTAGTGTTCAGGGACCAATGGGCATAGACAATGAATCGTTTTAGGTGGTTTGCCTAAAGCCTCCTCCCACACTTTCAATACCTCAGTGTTAGAAGTGTTGCTCTGCAAGGACCCCTCATTAGCACTGTTGTTACTTCTAGGAAAGCGTGTGTGTGTTGGAGAAGGCCTGGCCCGCATGGAATTGTTTCTGCTCTTGACTGCTATTCTGCAACATTTTAATCTGAAGTCTCTGGTTGACCCAAAGGATATTGACCTCAATCCTGTCACAATTGGTTTTGGCTGTGTCCCACCTGAATTTAAACTTTGTGTCATTCCCCGCTCCTAAGACCTGGAAACTGCCTGTCTCAAGTGAAAAGTCAACACAGACATCATTATTATCCCTAAAAATGTGACTTTGTTTTTTAAAAATCCTAAGCATATAGAGTTCCTATCATGAAATGAAACAGAAAATAAATAAAATCTCAATTATATGTTAGCTGTGGATTTAGTGAGGAGGACCTTGTCCCCTTGGCTATATAAAAGTTCCCCAGTGAGTAAACACCATTCCATAGCCAACAGTACAGCATCTTCAGTCAGTCTGTCCCTTACTTCTCTTGAGGAATGTGGGATGATCCTGTTAGGAATAAAGCGTGAGGAACCTTGGCGGATTCCATGGCAAGTGAGGGTGACCGAGGCAGGGGTACAAACACACCAGGCAGATAGAGCTTAAATGAGAAGTTTTATTAGAAAGGGAAGTGGGAGAGAGAAAAGAGGCTCAGATACAAAGAGAGGACAGAAGAGTAGAGGGATACAGGAAAAGTCCTGTCTGCCCCAGGGGAACAGTAGGAAAGAGAGAGGGGAAAGGGAGACAGGAAAGAGAGCATAAGTGGATGGAAGTCTTTCTTTTAAAGGGTTCCTTTGCACCTGGGCTGACCAGGGTACTGACTGCATTCTGCCAGGTGACAAGGGCAGGCCAGCATAATGCCTGAATCCTTACAGATCCTGGTTATCTGCCTATCTCAAGACCCTGAATTTAAATATATATTCAAAGTTCTCTGATGGGGGATGTCTTTCTGTATATATGTTTCTCTTATTGGTTGAATAATAAAACACTGATTGGCCAGTAGCCAGGCAGAAAGTATAGGAGGCACTACCAGATCAGGATAATTCTGGGAGGAGGAAGGCAAAGAGAAGCCACCAGAGAAGATGCCATGTAGTGGTTGGGAATATAGGACACTGAAGCATTCTCCACGTGGAAATACATAGATTAATACTTATGGGTAAATAATTAAGACAGAGCTAGCCAGTAAGAAGCCTGAGCTATTGGCCAAACAGTTTAATAATTAATATAAGTCTCTGTGTGTTTATTTGGGGCTAAATGACTGTGGGACCAGGTGGAGCAGAATCTCCATCTACAGTTCTCTTATGGATTAGAGTAACATATTCATAGGTTCTCAGGATATAATGTAGACGCTTTAGGATGACCCCACTTTCCAGATCATCTACTCTGGAGCAATACTGAAATCCAAAGTTAACAAATGCCACAACCCCCACTGAAGGTACTTGGGTCATCATGACTCCACAATGGCAAGACTACCTCCAGGGAAAAAAAGGAAGAAGAGGGCAATTTTAAATTTTGCTTTGGGGCAGAGAGGTGTCAATTTAAGAGATTGCCATTAGGATAATTCTGAATTGACAGGGAAAAGAGAGAGTGTGGGTAGCTCTAATTGTAGCATCATCTGAGGTTGACACACCTGGTCAACAGAGTCACTAACTATACTCACTTAGTGGTGAAGCTTAGGATGGCTCAAGTCTGGTTGTCTTTTCAAGAGAGTAGCATTAACTTGGCAAGTACAGTTGCAAACCAAGAAAGGTGGCACACATCTTTAATTCCTGCATTCAGGAAGCAGAGGCAGGCACATCTCTGCGAGTTTGATGTCAGCCCAGTCTACATAGCAAATTCCAAACTAACCAGGACTACACAGTGAGACTCTGTCTCAAAACAAACAAAACAGGAATACAGTTTTTTGGGAGAATTAGTCTTGCCTTAAGGAATTTACTATTGCTCTGTAGTATACATACTTCTGGGCTTGGTAAGCCCATACCCATCTTGAAGATACAGTGACTGTGGAAACCTGTAGGAAACCCTGTCCCTAAATCATGGCAATGAAACGAACCCCACAGCAATTATGGAGGTCTATGAGAATAGGGCTGTTGGCACTCAGTTCTGCATGGAAGGGAAGGGTCACAGGGCCCACAGGAGACCCTTACAAAATACTCTTCTGGGATTCCATTCAATACTCCCTCATTCTGCAAGAGGAAAAAGACTGACTGGGGGCAGGACTTTTCATTAAGAGGTATAGACACTTCTGCATCATGCATGCTCTTGTAAATCACCCACTAACACAATTTTCACTAAACTGGATTAGACAGAACCTTTCTTTGGTGTCTCCTTATTTATTTGGGGTGAATGTACATTTCATTTGCATCTTGTCAAGAAAACCACAAAACAAATGGCAACCAAACAAGGACCCAATAGAACCAAGGATGGATGGGGAGGGTATGCCCACTTATGTGCTCCCCAAATAAATGAGCATTTTTAATTTGGGGTGTTCCTGCAACATTGTCTTGCTCATGAACAATACAGACTCAAATTACATTCATTTTTCTTGAAGAATGAGGTGGATTCTAGCATGAGGTAAGAGCTGGTGATGTGTCTTCCTTTTGTTTCTAAGCCAATGCTACCTAGGCCTCTAGGAAGGAATTAAATTATGGGTAGAATCAGATCCTGTGAGAAGATCCAGATCTGTATCCTTCTACCCACAATCAGAGAGTGTGTCAGATACTAAAGGTGAGCAAGAGATGGGGAAAGCATTTACTAAGTCCTGCAGTGTGGATCCTAAGCTTGTCAAGAATCAAAATTGAGCCAAGGATCTCCAGGTTCAAAAATTTAAGTGGCTTGGCCCCAACACCCATTCTTCCACCCAGCATATACGCAGACAAAGCAAACTATACAAAATGGCCCTTCTGTTTCAAAAGGCCCCATATGATGAGTTTGGAGTCAGCATGCCTTCCAGGTCAAAGAGGGCATTAGGTCCTGCTTGGTGGGTGCTCTTGGTCTTTCTCCTCATGGACTCCTAGGGGCTTGGGACTGGCCTGTGGGAGGGAAAGGTCCAGGAATTTTTCCCTGTTCACATCATTCCCCTTCCATCTTTCTGTGCCCATGCGACCATGGATTTACACCTTTGCCTTAGCTGTGCCTCCTGCAGTAGGAATGCCCTTTCCCACAGACTATCCTCTGGGGAATGCCACTATCCTCTTTCCCTTCTGCCCCAGGGTTTACCATCATCCATGAGTTGTCTGCTTCATCTTGCATACTCTGAACTTGAGCAAGGATCTGTACCCCATGCTTTTCCAGTTCTTCTTTCAGCCTATTAAGGAAGAGTGGGCAAAGAGAATGGATGCAGGAAAGCTGAGAAAGAACAGAGACACACGGGCAGAAGAGGGGAAGCAGCTATCATTCATCTCCCTGAGAGGAATGAGGAGACAGGGGCTCCACGCCCACCTCTGCCGTTTCTGCTGTAGCTGTTGGCACCTCTGCAGCAGCTGATGGTGTTGCTGAGCTGCAGCCTCTAGAAACTCCTCAGCTTTCTTGTTCTCATCCTTGAACAGCTGCCTGGAAGTGGGGAAAGGATTCAGCGCTCGGTATTTCCTCTTCCTGCCCCACCCTGCATCTTACATTGCTGCAGCTGCCTCATGGCTTCGGAGGAAGAGCCCCTCAGTAAGAGTGGAAGACCCCTCAGGCCCACACAGAGCAGACAGCCGATGTTTCACATCCTCCAGCTTTACCTCGATCAGTTTCTCTACAGAGAGAGAGTAATGAGAAGGTGAGGGCAACCCCCATCCCCCACCCTCCACCTCCCCACCCCACCACCACCACCACCACTCCCCCACCCCCTCCCCCCAGCCCTCACCTTACCTTCCTTGAGTAGCTGCTCCTTGCTGCTGTCCAAAGCACATGTCTCCTTTGCCAGATGTTCAGGCTTCTGAGGGGTGGTACAAAAAAAAAATCTGTCCAGATCTCCCTGCTTCCTTGTGCTTCAGAGAAGCACGAAAAGATGTAGTCATTTCTTTCCTCAGTAAGTTTCACTTCCTACTTCCTTCGATGAATGCCAGCCATGACTTCACCTTGGGGACACTGACCCTGCCATTCCCTCCCCTTAGACCTCTTAATCCTGAAAACAGGTTCAAGGGAGAGTATCTGAAACCCTAAAATCTGCAAATCTACAATCTTGAGCCGCTCTCTGCAGCATTAGATACTGGAGTTTCTTCCCCTCGTGTCTCCTCCATGGCCTCCTGACTGACCTTCTGACATTAGCCTGTGTTTCTGCTGGAGTCAGGGAACTCCCAGGGTGAATGTTGTCTGTTCCCTGATGTGTCTCCTGTGTGTGGGACAGTCTCACACATTGTGGGTATTGTCAACGGATTATTCCATTGATTCTATCATGGCATCCCCAGAACACTGAATGGACACACAACATGGTGAATGTGGAAGACCAGCAGTGAGGACATCAAGCACCTCAAGAGAGGTCACAAGGGGCTGGATTTAGGGTGACAGCAAGACCATCAAGGGTTACACAGGAATAAAGTGTGACAGGTGGCACAGCTTAGTATGACTCACATGAAATTCCAAGAGGTCCTTGTGCTGGCTCATCAAAGCCTCCAGCTGTTCTTCAAAATCCAACCTAGGAGCCAATCACAGAGCCATGAAGGCCATGAGCTACCACAGAGGAGCTTTGTTTATGCCCACTGTTCCACAGGGAATACGTTCACCCCCTTGACCATCCAGAACTAAGCTTAGCCAGCTCTTCTGGACCATCTAGGGTAGGACTTGTACCTACAGCACATCTCCAGCTAAGCCTCATGCCTTTTGGTTTACCTCAGTTGTCTTAGTTTTTCCTTCTCCTTGTCCATCTGAGAGTTCAGGAAAGAAATTCTCTCTTTACACTCCTGTAACATGCTGTGCTTCCTGGGAAGGAAACCAACACTCAGTCGTGTTCTTTGAATGACTCTTCCAAAGGGAGGGTTGGGGACTTCTGTTCCTCTATTCATGTCTGTGTCTAACACACTAGGTGATATGGAGGGTAACATAACACTTAGTAGGAGGCCACTATAGGCATGGTATCTTACCTTTGTGCCTCGCTTTCCTTCTCCTGGCACTGCAGCCGCATAATCCTCAGAGTCTCTGTAAGGGTAACAGAGCCCTCTGAGTGCTTGCTAAGGCTTCATGTTTGCCAGATGGAACAAAACAGGTCACGTCAAGTCTATAGACACTTGATTGGAATTTAACATTTTCTGGGTCTGATGAAAGCCATAGGAAGGACATAGGTCAGCAGGTCTTAAGGTTCTAGCTACTAGAGAGAATGGGCTTAGGAAGGGTATCACAAAGTCTAGATATGGGGAAATATGGGAATACCTTGCTTTTTGTTCAAGATATCCTTCAGACGTACTTTCTCTTCGTGTACTAGAAAACATGATGAAGGCTCAGGCTCAGGCATTAGGGACCAAACACAGAAATGTCAACGGCAGTAATATGAGAGGCAAAGTATAGCTGTAACCCTAACCCAGATGTAGTTTCTTTGAGGTGAGTTCCCATCCCTATGGTACCCATACTCCTGTAAACACAATGGGTCCATAGCATTCACAAACGATGTCTATGAGGAACAAGCAGGACATCCATTAGGACTGGGAAGAACGATGTCAATCAAAAAGGGCTACGCGACCAGGTAAGACAAGATGATTAAAAGGACCTCTCCAATTATTCAGAGCTGGTGCTGTGATGAAAGAACTTGGGGCAGAAGTGTCCTCAAAGGCATTTCTAGAGCTCTCCTATTAGAAGCTGGGAATACTAGAAGAATATGAGGTTGGGGAAAGAGGAGAATCTTGACCTTGTCAAGTGCCTACAATACTGCATTGAGAGACGTTTAAGACATTCTGGGCACCTCTAGTAACTCTCAGTTAACTTACATGAATCCAGGTCCTTCTGCAGGGTATCCCAAACAGTCTGGGCCTCTCCAAGCTCCTCACTGGCTTTCTTTTTTGCTTTACCAAAAGAGTAGACAAATGTTTGGTAAGGATGACATTTCATATTTGTCTCCAAGAAAACCTAGAGAGGTCCAGATTTTACAAAACAGGAAACAAGGCTTTCTAAATCCGGGCCCTCCTTTCTGGGCTCAGGTGGCAGCAGGGTCGTGTTCACTGGTCAATGACTATGGCAATTACATACAGAAATGTCCTGCACTTGTGCTCTCATGCAATTAACTACAGATACTTAACAGGGACACCTGTATTTCCACTTTTTACTGGGTCTAGCCTGAAAAAATCATGTAGCTATTCCTAGATCGTAGTCAGAACTGAGCTCACCTTGCTGAACCTCATTAATGCGGTTAATCAGGACCTCAATCCGGGGCTCTAGACTTCCCACTGCAGGGCAAAAAGGAAACTCATTGATAATATGACTGCCTGGGATTCTGAAGCTTTCCATTCCCATGAATCTATTGAGCATTGAACATGTACAGGTGTTACATCATGGCCTCAAACTTGGAGTGTGAGGACCAAGGAACAGGCCAATAGAGATGCTGAGTCAGACTATGGTAACTGCCACGAGAAATTAAGCTCAGGAAGTGCTTCTCGGATGTGAGAAAGTGTCTTGTAAGAAAGGAAGGCCCTCAAGCTCTCGGGGTAAAGTGGGGGATGCAAAGCGCAAAGGCCCGTCCTGAGGAGGAATGGGAGAGAAGCACGATGAATACCATACACAAGTAGAAGGTGGCAGCATGTAAGGCAGAAGGAGAGTTATGGGAGACCCTGGATCTAACTAAGTGATGTGCAGTCAAGGGAGACTTGGGACAAGGTTTTGGGAAAACATTTTTGCCTTCTATATACTCATGCTTCTTTAATTCTGAATCACTGGGCTCCATTTTTAGTTCAAAAATTAAAATTTAAGGGGCCAGTGAGATAGTTCTGTGGGCACTTGCCACCAAACCTGACAATCTCGAGTTTGATCCCTCAAACTCACTGGTAGAAGGAAAGAACTGACTCCCTTAAACTAACCTCTGACTCTGGCACATTCTTTGACATGGTATGTGTGCGTGAGCATGACCCATTGGGTGCCAGCACACGTGTGCACGTACACACACACACACACACACACACACACACACAATGTCTCTCTCTCTCTCTAAATGCTTCTTAAAATTAAATTTTAAGTTCAAAAGCATCCACTTTTATTTTATGCCTGAGTGCTTTGCTTGCATATATGTATACCCACCGCATGTGAGCCTGGTGCCTGCAGAGACCAGAAGAGGGCGTCAGATCTCCTAGAACTGAACTTACTAATAATTGTGAGACACCTTATGAGTGCCGGGAAACAAACCCGCTCCTCTGCAAAAGCAGTTGGTGCTCTTAACTGATGACCTATCTCTCTACGCACACGCAGTTTAAAGAAAGTTAATCTGAATAAAGTCATTTCTTATTTTTGTGAATTGTGGTGCTTGGAGTTGAATCTACATCTGCCTGACTTCAAACCTCAGGGTAAGCCCATAGGCAAAAGAGACACATGACCTTTCTGCAACTTCTTCACCATTTCCATTAAGCCTTCAATTTTCTGCGTGGTCACATGCTGCCCTGGGGAGACAAAAACCAAACTTTCAAGCTCAGCAGTATAAATGGCCAGGAGATGGATCCAGCACCTAGGCTGATACTGAGATTAGCTGAGGACAGATCTAACCAGAACAGAGTTGCTGATCCCTCTCCCAAAATGGATAGTACAAAAAAGTGAGTTGGGCCCCTCCATGGACAGCCTTTTCCTACATGATGCAATAGCACCACACATTTGGATCACAAAACTCAAGGTGAGGGCAGTGCTATATTGTTCACTTGTGCTGCTGATGTTGTTAAAGCAAGGTCAAGTTCACAAAGACTGGGGTAGTAGGTGTGGTGGCATATACCTATAATCGTAGAACTTAAGAGGAAGTGGCAGGAAGAGCAACAATTTGAGTCTAGCCTGGCCCTTATCACAAGGTAAAATCCACCTTAAGCTACAATTCAGGGCTAGAGATCCACAGTAAGCGCACATGTGGCACCATCCAGACTGGGAAACTATATAGAGAATTTTTTTAACATCAAGGGGAAGGGGGTGAGGGAGGAAGACTCCTCAGGAATGAGAAGAGTCTTAAGAGACACATCTATTTAATTTCAAAAAAATGGTCTGTAAATAGATTTTGGTCCAAATAAATGCATTGTAAAAAATACTAAAACAATTAGCAATTTTTTTTAAATCAACGGGATATTTGCTAAGATAAAGGAGTTGTTGGCGCTATTATATAGCTGTAGCGAGTGTTATTTTTCTGGGATACTTGTCTCTATATACACACATGGGACATTCAGGAATTGCACTACTGTCTGTGGTGCTCAGTCATCAAACGGGGCACTGGGTGATGGGGTAAAAAGATTGACGAACAAATAAAAAACACCCACGCTGGAGCTCACGGCCTAAGCCCATTGCCTCTCTGCTTTTGTATAGACTTTTGAGTTCATCACAATAAAAATACTGTTTTACTGCCCCAATACAGAGACACTAAATCGTTTGTGCAGAAAAGTTTTGAGAACAGTAGTTTTGTTCAGAGGCGAGCCGGCCACCCACACACTAGGCGCTGGGATGGCGTCAAGTTCTGGCCAGCGAAGGGCGACTTCTGCTCGGGTAGGGCCACCTGACTTCAGGCCTGGTGCCACAGGGCCCCGGTGCAAGCCTGCTCTGAAGGTGACAGGAGGAGCGTGCCCTGCAACAACCCCACACTAGGCCTGGCATCGCAGGGAGGCAGCGAGCATGCTCTAAGGCAGCACACGCCTCGTCAGTCAGCGCGCCCACCCCCGGGTTCGCGCCCACCCGCCCAGATCTCCTCCGGCCTCGACAGGAGGCCCCCTCACCCCACCAGTTCGCCAGGGCAACCCAGGCTCCCTTCAGCCACTACCTCCGGCCCCCTCAGGCCTGTGGAGTGGGTCTGCTGATCCCTCGGGCTCCATGCCCAACGGCTGAGGTCTGGTGGCCATGCCGCTCCGCTTCACTCAGCGCCACAGCCCCCTAGCAGCTGTTACCCACTGCGCCTGCGCAGGGCGCTGCTTGCCGCTCAGGCCCACCATGCGGCCAGCTGCTGCGCATGCGCAGACGTTTGGGTTTTGTTTGATTTGGTTGGGTTGGGTTTTGTTTTTGGTTTTGTTTTGTTTTGTTTTGTGTTTTGCTCTTTCTCCCACCACTACCACCACCACCGCCAACCAAACACTAATCCCATTTGAAATGAAGACTTCCAAGCCAGTGATTGATTGACCAGTTTCAGAGGCAAGTGCCTGACCAAGAATGCATGCCTAACTCTCTACAAAGGTTAAGATTACGGTTGTTAGTGATAGAATTAAGGTTGTCGGAGTTAGGATTAGCGTTAGAACTTGGAAATTTTTTACTCTTGGACAGAGCAGTGATATTGAGCAGACCCATGATGCCTACTGAAAGAACCTCAAGGACCTGCGGTGGACATGGTAGTCAGCTGAGTTCCCAAGAGACCATTCACCACCGCTTCAAAAAAGCTTGGTGTCTCCCTCTGCCTGGACAGCGGTGTGAGCACAGGACAGAGCAGGTGAGGCTATGTTCCACAACCACCGCTACTCTCACATTGCTCGTCGTCTATGGTAGTCTCTGTGACCCAGGTACCGATCTTCCTAGACCTGAATAACCCAACAGTTCGTGTCTAGTAGTTTGCTGGCCCCTGTCCCAGTCTGAGGAATCAAATATCTGCCCAGAATACACTGGGCTCTCAGAGTTCTTTTTTTTTTTTTTTTTTTTTTTTTTTTGGTTTTTGGTTTTTTTCGAGACAGGGTTTCTCTGTGGCTTTGGAGGCTGTCCTGGAACTCGCTCTGTAGACCAGGCTGGTCTCGAACTCAGAGAGATCCGCCTGCCTCTGCCTCTCGAGTGCTGGGATTAAAGGCGTGCGCCACCAACGCCCGGCTTCTCAGAGTTCTTAATGGGGGGAAATCTGGTGAACTCTTCCCCTGAACAGATGTTAAGTGAGGCTCCCTGGAGCCCACTCAGCAGCCACCCTAGAAATGAGAACAAATGCCAGGTTCTCAAATTGTTACTTGTTACTTTGGTTGTGAGTCTAGCCTTTAACGACTGAGCCATCTCTCCAGCCAGTAGAGATGCTTTTACGTACACTGTGCTAATAAATAACCCTGCATGAGGTAGCCATAGTGAAATAAATAATTTAATATATTAAGAATTATGTACTCTGTGTTTTGAAGACCAAGACTAAAATACTATTACATATGATATACATAATAATATATAACATATATAATATTATATATAATCAAAATATATTATGCATGTTGATATCTTATGAGAGCCATGTATTTTTTTTCATGATCAGAAACATGAGAGTGGTGGCACACACCTTTAATCACAGCACTCAGAGGCAGAAGCAGGCAGATCTCTGTGAGTTTGAGAGCAGCCTTGTCTACAACACAAGTCCCAGGACAGCTAGGGCTCTTTCACAGAGAAATCCTATCCCAGAACAGGAAGAAAAAAGAACAGGAAGGAAGGAAGAAAAGTAAGACTGCAACACTTACATGTTCATGTATTTTAAAGTACAGTAAATAAACATATACATCTTTCCTACTTGTGATGGTTCATCTTCATTGTCAACTTGATTGGATTAAGATTACCATGGTTGCAATATGTATGCCTTTAATTTCCTTCTCTTGTCTTATTGCTTCATCTAGCACTTGGAGCACAATATTGAAAAGAAGTGGGGATAATGAACATCCCTTTCTAACTCCTGATTTCAGTGGGATGACTTCAAGCTTTTCTTAATTTAGGGTGATGTTGGCTATGATTTTCTCATTTATATCTTTTATTATGTTTAGGTATATTCCCTCTAGCTCTACATTCTCTAGGATTTTTATCATCAATGTATTTTGGATTTTTGTCAAACTTTTTTTTCTGCATCTATGGTGATGTTCATGTGCTTTTTGTCTTTCAGTTCATCTGTGTGGTTTACTACATTTATTGACCAGTGTATGTTGCATATCCATGCATTTCAGAGATAAAGCCAACTTGGACATAGTGCATAATCTTTTTATGTATTTCTGTATTTTATTTGCAGTGTTTTAGTAAACATTTTTGAATCTATGTTCATCAGGAATACTGACCTGTAGGTTTCTTCTTTTCCTGTATTTTTTCCTGGTTTGGGTATCAAAATGATACTAGCTTTGCAGAGGGAATTTGGGAGCCCAACTTCTATTTCTGCCTTTTTTTAATGGTTAAAAAAATGAATGTAGATCTTCAATGAAAGAATTCTACTGTGAATCCATCTGATCCTTGACTTCATTTTCTAGCTGGAAGGCTTTTTATTCCTATTTCAGTCTCCTCACTAGTTATATGTCTGTGTAGGTTGATGACTCCTTTTGATTTCCAGCTTACTGGAGCTCATGTTCTTAAAGTATTACCCTACGACATTCTGGATTTCTGCAGTGTCTGTTGTACTGCTTCCCTGCTCATTTCTGACTCAGTTAGCTTGGGTCCTCTTTTCCTTTCTTTGGACTGGTTGAGCCAATAGTCAATGAATCTTGTTTATCTTCTCAAAGAATCACCTCTTAGATTCAATGATTTTTTTGTTTTCTTTATTTCTATTTCATTGATTTCTGATTTGAATTTTGTTATTTCTTGCCATCAATTGAGTTTAGATTTGATTGGTTCTTGTTTTTCCAAATTTTTGAGTGGCCTCATTATTTATTTGTAATCTTTCTGATTTTTTTTAATGTGGACACTTAGAACTGCAAATTTCCCTTGTAAGATTGCTTTCAATGTGTCCCAGCATTTTTAGTGTGTTGTGTTTTCATTTTCATTATCTCCACAAAATGTTATTGTTTCTTTCTGGATATCTTATTTGAGCCACTTGACTCTCAATAATGAGTTGTTTAATCTCCATGAGTGTGTGTATATTTACCAGAGACTTTTTCAAGTTGTATTATATTGTGGTCATATAGGATTCAAGAAGTGATTTCATTTCTTTTCAATTTGTAAAAATTTGTTTTGTATCCCAGGATGTGGTATACTTTAGAAGAGCTTCCATGTGCTTCTGAATAAAATATATATTCTTTAGTGTTTGGGGAACTATTCTGTAACTATCTGTTAAGTTCACTTGATATATGATGTTAGTTATTTCTGATGTTTCTGTTTATTTTTTGTGCAGATGACCTGTCTATTGGAGAAAATGGAGTACTGAAATTATGTCACTTTGGAGATTCCCCCATGGAGGGCCTCACTCTCCCTGGGAGGGGAGGGGCGGGGGGGTTAGGGAGCTGCTGAGGGTGGAAAGGAGGGGAGGGAGATGGAGCTGGGATTGACATGTGAAATAAGCTTGTTTCTAATTTAAATTAAAAAATAAAATATAAGAAAGAAATTAGCTGTCATTAATGGATTGATGCTAATTTGTGTCTTTAAATTCAGGAGCATATTTTTGTGAAATTGGGTCCCAGAGTTTGCTACATATATGTTTAGGATAGTAAAGTCTCCTTGGTTAACTATTCCCTTGATTAGGATTAAGTGTCTCTCTATTTCTTCTGATTATTTTTAGTTTGAAGTTTATTTTGTCAGATATTAAAATAATGATGCCTGCTTGTTTCCTGGTCCTGTTATATTGGAATAGTTTTTTCACCATTTTACATTAAGGTAGCACCTTGCTTTAAAGCTGTGTTTTTTGTAGACAGCAGATAGATGGATTTTGTTTCTTGATCCATTCATCAGCCTGTGTCTTTTGATTGGAGCATTGAGGCCATTGATACTTAAAAGTAATTATTGAAATGTGTGCTAGTAATTGCTATCATGTTGTTGATATTTGTACTATTGCTTGTGTTCTCAGTGGTACTTTGTGGTCTGTTTTGTTTTGTTTTTAAGTCAAGGTCTCTATGTAGTTCTAACTGTCCTGGAACTCATAATGTAGCCCAGACTGGACTGAGCCCACAGAGATCCACTGCCTCCTGGACTGGGATTAAAGGTATACACTACCATGTTCAATGGTACTTTGTGCTTATATGAGAAGATTTGAACAGAAGAAAGGGAAGGGGAAAATGGTGTTACTGTAGTATAATTCAAAACATAAAAGAAACAATAAAAACTGATGATGTATTAATTTGTAGTTAACAGTTTCTTATTGCCATATCAAATGCACTTATTGGAATTTTGAAAAAGTAGCATAGTATAGACATACTTTTCTTTCCCACAGACCAGTTCCCAAATAGCTGACACAGAGATTCAATATTAACTATTAATACTCTACCAATAGCTCAGGCTTATACCAACTAGCTCTTACAACTTAAATTAACCCATATTTCTTATCTAAGTTCTACCATATGGTTCATGTCTTGTTACCTCATTTTGTGCATATCCTGCTTCCTCTGTGTCTGGCTATTAATTCTTAAGACTCCACCCTTCTCCCAGCACCCTCCTAATAAGACTCTTCTGCCCAATCTCTTCCTTCCCAGCTATAGGCCAGTCAGCTCTTTATTAACCAATAAGAGTAATACATATTTACAGTGTACAAAGATTGTTCCACGGCAATACGGTTTATTATTGATTTTCGGTATGTGTGCCAAAGAATTAAATGTTACCTTGAAAGAGCCTTCTTTTATATTATATTTAATTAAATGTTGTTTTCTCCCTGTATAGTCTACTAAATACATCAACACAAAACCTTCAAAATCAGACATTCAAAAGTAGGTATGGTATTTAGTCATCATTTAAAACATATCTTGTCTATGTTGTAGGTCCTATTCTCTGAGGAGGTTGTAACAGAGAATGAAAAAGCCTATCTAAATGAGACACCAACATGTGAGAAATGTTTTTCACTGTTAAGTTGTGAAGGTACTTCTTATGTGAAAAAGATGATGCACAAGGGACTTTAGTTTCTGTTTAGATGTAAGTTAGTTTCTGATAAGAGAATTTTTTAAAAATCAACACCTGAGAAAAATTGACATCAGTCTCTTATTTGGTTTGTTTTCCTTTCTCTGTGATAAAAGCAACTTAAGGGAGCTGGGTGGTGGTGGTGGCAGTGCACGCCTTTGATCCCAGCACTTGGGAGGCAGAGACAGGTGGATCTCTGTGAGTTCAAGACCAGCCTGGTCTACAAGAGCTAGTTCCAAAGCCACAGAGAAACCCTGCCTTGAAAAACCAAATAAATAAATAAATAAATAAGCAACTTAAGGGAGAAAGTGTCTATTTCATCTTAAGTTCCAGGCTGTATAGTCTATCATTGTGGAGAAATCACAGTGACAGGACCTTGAGGCAGCTGGTCACATGGCATTCACAGTAAGAAAGCAAAGAACAACAAATGAATGAATGTATGCTCACATCAGCTCCCTTTATGACTCTTATCACACCTCAGGGTTCCTAGATCATGGCCAAGTCTTCCCACCTGTGCTGGTTAGCTCTCCTCAACTATATATAAACTATGTCACCTGGAAAGAGGGAACTTCAGTTGAAGAATTCTCCACATCATATTGGCCTATGGGCATGTCTATGCAGTATTTTCTTTTTTGGTTTTAATTGACAATACACTCTTTTTTCATACAATATATCCTGACTATAATTTCTGCTCCATCTACTCCTCCCAGATCCTCCCCACCTCCCCTCCCCCCAGATCCACTCCCTTTCTATCTCTCATTAGAAAAGAACAGGCTTCTAAGAAATAACAACCAAACATAACAAAATAAAATAAGATGAAGCAAAAACTTTCGTACCAAAGTTAGACATGGCAACCCAATAGGAGGAAAATATTCCCAAGAGTAGGCAAAAAATGTCAGACCCATTCATTCTCAGTCGAGAGTCTCAAAAATAATGAGATAATAGCTATGTTAGATACACAGAGAAATTTCAATATCTTTTTCCAACCTTTCATCCTGAGGTAATGTCTATCCTTGATGTTGAGGTGTGTTTCTTGGATACATCAGAAGGATGGGTCCTGTTTTCACATCCATTCTGTTAATCTGTGTCTTTTTAATGGGGAATTGAGACAGTTGATATTGAGAGATATCAATGATGAATGATTATTGATGCCTGTTGCCTTGTTTTTTGGGGTGTGTGTGTGTGTGTGTGTGTGTGTGTGTGTATGTGTGTGTGTGTGTGTGTGTATGTGTGTTTCCCTTTTGTTTTTTCTGGTGTCATATTATTTATTTTCTGTGTTTTCATGGGTGTCATTAACCTCCTTGGGTTGGAGTTTTTCTTCTAGTACCTTTTATAAGGCTGGATTTTATAGATAAATATTGTTTGAATTTGACTTTATCCTGGAATATCTTATGTTCTCTATGGTGATTGAAAGTTTATCTGGGTATAGTATTCTGGGCTGGCATCTGTGGCTTCTTAAACTCTGTAGCATTTTTTTCCAGGCTCTTCTGGCTTTTAGGGTCTCCACTGAGAAGTTGGGTGTGATTCTAATAAGTTTATCTTTATATGTCACTTGGTCTTTTCCTCTTGTAGCTTTTATCTTTGTTCCATATGTTTAGTAGTTTGATTATTATGTGGTGAGGGGACTTCCTTTTCTGGTCCTATCTACTTGGTGATCTGTATGCTTCTTGTCCCTTTATAGGCATCTCATTTAGGAAATTTTTTCTTCTATGATTTTTTAAAAATATTTTTCTGGGCCTTTGAGGTGGGATTCCTCTCCTTCTTCTATTCCTATTAGTCTTAGTTTTGATCTTTTCATGGTTTTCCAGATTTCCTAGATGTTTTGTGTTAGGAATTTTTTAGATTTAAGATTTTCTTTGACTAAAGTATCCAATTTTTCTATTGTATCTTCAGTACCTGAAATTCTCTCTTCCATCTCTTGTATCCTCTTAGTGAAATTTGCCTCTGTAGTTCCTATTCAAATTCCTAAATTTTTCATTTCCAGAATTCTCCCAATTTGTGTCTTTTGTTGCTTCTATTTCCATTTTTAGGTCTTGAAGTTTTTTTTCTTTCCTTCAACTGTTTGTATTTTCCTGATTTTCTTTAAGGGGTTTGTTTATTTCTTCCAATTGCTTACTTGTGTTTTTTATTTATATAAGGGATTTATTCATTTTCTCTTTAAGGGCCTCTATAATCTTCATGTAGTTGGTTTTAAGGTCATTTTCTTGTGCTTCAGATATGTTGCAATATTTAGGGCCTGATGTGGTGGAATAGCTGGGCTCTAGTACAGACATATTGCCCTGACCATTACTGATTGTGTTTTTACGCTGGCATCTAGGCATCTGGATTTGGGATGACTATAGGTCTAGGTGCTGATTTCTATGTTTGTCTGTATTAGATGGGTGTTTTGTTCCTTGGTTTCTGCTTCCTCTCTGGAATTTTGGAGTGTGGTATTTGTGTGTGTTGTCTATTTTACTGGCCTCCTCAGCTGGTGTGTTCACAGGGAATGCTGGTGTTGAAGGCTGGGATGTGGGAATGGGGTGAACATAAGAAAATGAATGGTCTGTGGGATCCTCAAGTGGGCAGGATGAAGGGGGGCTGCAGATGGTGTCTGCTGCAGCTCTAGGAATGAGGCTGAAGGATTGGACCTAGAAAAACAGATTGAGTAGAGAAGGTCTGCAGGCAACCTACCTGGTTTTCTGGCAGGCATGGCCCCTGCTTAGGAGGGGATGGTCTGTGGGATTCACAGGCGATGTGGGCAGCAGGAAATGGTGGCTACAGCTGATGATCTGTTGCAGCACTAGGGGTGAGACTGAGAAACTGGGTCTAGACAAACTGAAGTCTATGGAGCATTTTACTGATTAATAACTGATGTGGGAGTGCCCATTCCAGTGTGATCAATGCCATCTCTGGGCAAGAAACTGAGATGGAACATGTCTTCCCATCTAACATGTTTTCTTTCCTGCCAGCTACCTGAGTCCTGCCACTGTGTCAGCCCACAAATAACACACAAGACACTGTTTGCTATGGTTTCTTAATGGCTAGCTCTGACTTACTTATTAACCCATAATTACTAATATATATAATAAGGTCTTATCTTACCAAGGACGCAGCCTCATTCATCCTCTCTTCCCAAGATCACATGGTGACTCTCTACTCTTGACTACTTTTCCAGGAATCCTCCTCGAATCCTAGTCCCACCTATCTTGCTTCCCTATTGGCCAATGGTGCTTTATTTATCAACCAATAAGACAACATATACACAGAAGGACTTCCCCCATCATCTCCTCTTTTCTGTCTAAATAAAAAGAAAGGTTTTAGCTTTAACATAGTAAAATATATAGCAATGCAGTTATTAGTAAGAACTATAAATTCAATATTTACTCTATTAACATTTAGTAAGATTTAAAGAAAGTATTTTATCATCTATCCTATCTGTGTGAGTCTAAAGTCTTATATGTAACTTATGTTTTATCATAACTAAGGAAAACTAAGTTAACTATAAAATAACTATCTGTTTTCAACTCCATCAAAGACCACAGAAGGATAATATATAAACACAAGAACTGACAGAGACATCTCGCTACCTGAACAGTCACCCAAAGTTCCTCTGTAATGTTGGGGCATCCATCTCTAGCCCATAGGCCATAGTGTGTCTGGCAGACTTCTCAGCAAAGCAGGAAATTTTAAACTATCTGTATTGGCAGTTTGTCAGTCAATTTTCTGTGTCCTGCAGAAAATCCAGCAGACTCTTCCATGGAGTAGGAACCCTTTAGGACTGTCCATTTTGTTTTGCAAATTCAGCAGTCATTTTCCTGTGGGCCCTGCATGTCCAGTTTATATAGCAACAGTCAAACAGTCCAGGCTAGAGCAGTTTCTTGCCCAAATGGCTAATCTTGTCATGTTAAAAGCAAACTTCATAACGAGTTTCTTCAATGCCCATCTTCCTCTCAAACTTAACTAGTTTGCCAGGAGTAGTTGTGTCTCACTCTCATGAAAAACCCTAAACCATTTAAATGCCATATATTTTGTAGGTCTTTGAAAGGTTTGAAGAAAATCTATCCATCTCAAATACATCTCTGTATCTAGAAAGCCTAACTAACCTAACTATAAGTTCTAACTATTATAGGTAACTATCTATAATCTGTATTTGATTATCCATTACATTTTTAAATTAACTGTATAAATACAATATCTAAACAAGAATATATTATATATATATCACAAATTGATCTTAAATTTGTATCAATAAATGAAAATCCATACCAATACAAAGCATTCATTTCTATATCATATTCCATTTTTCCCTTTAAAAAGAGATTGACTGTGATCAATACCATTTATAAGCAACCCCATTTAAATAAAAACAAAATTTGATAAACAATATTTGGGAATTTGGGCATTGGTCATTCCAAACTGCTTCCTGCTGATTGGGGGCACTGTCCATACCATGGGGATCATGACAAAACACAGAAACCTAGCCAGGTCCTTGTTTTTGTAGTCTGCAAGGTTACATCATCTCAGCTGTTTTAGATGTTGGATTGCCTGGGACACTGTTTCTGGGGGTCTTGCTTCATCAAACCATAGAAGTCTGGAAGGAATCCACAGCCTTTTATCTTCTGTGGAAACACAAGCAGAAATTATTTTCTCAAGTAACCTGTCCTTATATTTAAATTTAGAAGCCAAAGCATTTTAAAAATATATAAGTTGAAATAATTCAGCAGCATTGATAATCAAGTGTATTTTAGCAGTTGTTATTCCTTCTTTAGCAATTGAACAACTAAAAGACAACACAAGAGCATACAGTATCCAGATTTTCTGTGTATTTTCCATCTTTATGTGACTTTTTATTTATCTATTTATTATTATTACTCTATTTCTTTTACTTTTATTATTTATTTTTCTCTGAGACAGGGTTTCTCTGTGGAAATCCTCCTGCCTATACCTCTGGAGTGCTGGGATCAAAGGTTTATGCCACCACACCCAGCCATTATCCTGTTTCTTTTTCTCTTCCAAGCCTAAGTATATTTTTTAAACACACTATAAGCCTTTTAGAGGTTTTACTTCATCTGAATCTGACTTTACTGTAAATCTTTACGTTTTTCTGGCCATGTGTCTGTTATCTGCTAATATCAAAGCCAAGGCTGTTTTAACTCTTGTATTTCCAAGACGGAGAGCATAAGTCTACCGCCAGCACTGGCTGTGCAAGTCTCATCTCTAGCAAAACAGAGCCCACCAGAGAAATCCCTTTTAAGTTTTGTCAAGTTTTAAGTGGAAGTTCTTAGTACCCATGTTGCTGGTGCCATATGTAAGGAGATTCTTCCCACCAGCTACCTGGGTCCCTATCTTGCTTCCCTATTGGCCAACAGTGCTTTGTTTATCAACCAATAGGACACCATATACACAGAAGGAATTCCCCCATCATTCCTGACTATGGTGGTATCTGAGAATGGCTCTTCTCATGGCAGCCTAACACCTCAGCACTCTCTGTTGCTCACCAACAAAGGCAGAAGGCCCCCTAACCCTAATGATCCTGCAACAGCCTCTGAAGTGAGGCTCCCCTAATTCAGACCCTGTAGGATCCATGAGCCACTTCTGGGGTGAATAAAGACCTAGACTCTAAGGAGCACTTGCACAATCATTTCCTGTCAGAGAACAGCCTCCCACTATTTCTTACTCAGCCTTTACAATGACTGCCTTACTGCAGCCCCCTTTTCCCCAAGCCCTACCACCACTTAAGAGCCCTTGCCCAGAACTGCTTCTCTGGCACTATCCTGGAGCCTGATCCCTGAGGCCTGCAGGCTGCTGAGGATAGGAGATACTCCCAGCCCCTAAGACCCCTGAAACTCCAGCTGGAACATGATGGAGCTCTGAGTGCTCGTGACCAGTATCCCTCCCCACCTTGTTCCCAACAACAGAGAAGACCAGAAACCCTAGGAAGAAATGAGTTTCTCCTCCAAACCAGGTGCCTGGGCACAGTATCTGTTGTGATGTGCATCCTATATGACCACCACAGATTAAAGATAGATATCAACAATAATAACAGAAACAACAGAAAGTATACAAACTCATGGAAACTGAACAACTCATTACTGAATGGAAAATGGGGCAAGACTGATATTAAGATAAGCATTAAAAACTTTTTAGAACTGAATGATGAAAACACCTATAACCAAACATGTGACACAAAAAGTTATTCTAAGAGGCAAGTTCATAGCACTACATGCCTAAATTTAAAAAAAAAGAAAAAATGGACAACTGTCATATTAACAGGTTAATGACACAACTGAAAACTTTAGAACAAAAAAAAATACCAAAAAGGAACATATGGCAAGAAGCAATTAAACTCAAGGTTGAAATCAATAAAATAAAGCAAAAAATACAAAGAATCAATGAAATGAACAGTTGGATCATTGAGAAATACTTTGAGAGAATCAGTAAGATTAATAACTCCTTAGCCAAATTAATTTAAAAAAACAGAAAATATCCAAATTTTTAAAATTTAGAAACAAAAGGAGAGACATCACAACAGTCACTGTGGAAATCTAGAAAAATATAAGGGCATACTTTGAAAATCTCTACCAAACTGGAAAACCTAAAAGAAATAAGTAAATATCTTCTCTCTCTCTCTCTCTCTCTCTCTCTCTCTCTCTCTCTCTCTCTCTCTATCTCTATCTCTGTGTGTGTGTGAGTGTGTGAGTATATATGCATATAAAACCTACCAAAGTTACATCAAAATCAGATAAAAAACTTAAACAGACCCATAACCCCTAGTAAAATAGATGCAATAATTAAAAGTCTCCCAACCAAAAACAGCTCAGGGCATGATGGAATGAGCATAGAATTCTACCTGACTTTCAAACAATTAATGCCAATACTCTCCAAGTTATTATGTAAAATAAAAACATATGGAACATTGCTTAATTCTTTTTCCCAGGAGGCCACAATTACCCTGATACCTAAACAACACAAAGACCCAACAAAGTATATTACAGACTGATTTCCCATATGTACTTACATGCAAAATTACTCAATTAAAAAGTTGTGAAACTCCAATGCCTGGGGATTGCCTGGGAACTGCCACAGAGCTTCCTATCCTGGCGGAAGCCAAGCACCCCAGATCCCAGGTCTTCTCTTCCACCAAAGAGACCAGGGGACCAGATGGTCCGGGAGGACCAGGTAAAACAGACCCTGCACCCAGGCCTGCATTCCAGTGCCTGGGGATTACCACAAAGTTTCCCATCCCAGAAGGAGCCAAGCACCCCAGATCCCAAGTCTTCTCTTCCACCAACCAGGGGACCAGGTGGGAGGCTAAGCACCCCCAGATTCCTGGTCTTCTTCTCCACCCACAGGACCAGAACTAGGACGAGGAATAAAAGAACTACCAGAGTATTGGACTTGCTTGCACCAGACCAGTAAGGGGCTCTTTCTGCACCCACTAGAAAAAGAGATGGGAAAGAGACAATACAAAAACACACTCAGCAACAGAAAAAAAATATGACACCGCCAGATTCTAGAGACTCCACACCAGCAACACTCCAATATTCCAATACAAATGAAGCAGAAGAGAATGACCTTAAAAACACCTTCATGGCTGGGCAGGGGTGGCACACACCTTTAATCCCAGCACTTGGGAGGCAGAGGCAGGCAGATCTCTGTGAGTTCGAGGCCAGGCTGGACTGACAGCCTCCAAAACAATACAGAGAAATCCTGTCTTGTAAAACCAAAACAAAAAACAAAAAACAAAAAACAACCCTTCATGAAAATAATAGAGGCCTTAAAACAGGACATAGGAAAATCCCTCAAATAAATGGATGAAAAAACAAACCAAAAATGAAAGAATACAGGAGATGGAAGAGAGAATCTCAGGTGGTGAATATACACTAGGAGAAATGGATTCATCAACCAAGGAAAATCTTAAGTCCAACAAACCCTTAACACCAAACATCCAAGAAATATGGGACACCATGAAAAGACCAAACCTAAGAATAATAGGTATAGAAGAAGGTGAAGAAAACCACCTCAAAGGAGCAGAAAAGATATTCAAAAAAATCATAGAAGAAAACTTTCCCAACCTAAAGAAAGGCATGCCAATGAAGATACAAAGAGCTTACAGAACACCAAATAGAGTGGATCACAAAAAAAAGTCTCCTCGCCACATAATAATCAAGACCCCAAATATACAGAATAAAGAAAGAATATTGAGAACAGCTAAGGAAAAGGCCAAGTAACATATAAAGGCAAACCTATCAGAATTATGCCTCACTACTTCATGGAAACTCTGAAAGCCAGAAGGTCCTGGATAGATATTCTACCAACACTAAGAGACCATGGATGCCAGCCCAGGCTACTATACCCGGCAAAGCTCTCAATCACTATAGATGGAGAAAACAAGATATTCCATGACAAAACTAGATTCAAGCAAACGTATCCACTAAACCAGCCCTACAGAAAGTTCTGGAACAAAAACTCCAACCCAAGGAAGTTAACTACAACCAGAAAAACATAGGCATTAGATAATCCCACTTTACCAACAGCCAAAAGAAAAAAGGGGTTGAATTCCACACATAATTGCACCAAGAACAACCATTCCAAATCAAAGAAGAATGAGCAATCAATGGTCATTAATATACCTCAATATTAATGGCCTTAACTCACCCATAAAAAAGACACAGGCTAACAGAATGGATTAGAAGGCACAACCCATCCTTCTGCTGCATACAAGAAACACACCTCACCCTTAAAGACAGACATTACCTGAGAGTTAAAGGTTGGGAAAAGATTTTCCAATCAAATAGGCCCAAGAAACAAGTGGGGGTAGCAATCCTAATATCTAACAAATTAGACTTTAAAATAAAATAAATCAAAAGAGATGAAGGAGATCATTACATACCCATCACAGGTGAAATCCACCAAGATGAAGTTTCAATTCTGAACATCTATGCCCCAAATACAAAGACATCCACGTTTGTAAAAGAAACATTACTAAAACTTAAATCTCATATAAAGCCCCACACACTTATAGTGGGAGATCTCAACACCTCACACTCACCACTAGACAGGAATAACACACAGAAACTCAACAAAGAAGCAAAGGGTCTAATAGAAGTAATGACCCAATTGGGATTAACAGACATCTATAGAACATTCCATCCACATAAAAAAGAATATACCTTCTTCTCACCTTCTCAAAAATCGACCACATACTTGGGAACATATCAAACCTCAGCAGCTACAAAAAAAAATTGGAATAACTCCATGCATCTTATCAGACCACCATGCGTTAAAATTAGAATTCAACAACAACACACATTGCAGAAACCCTACAAACTCATGGAAATTGAATAATGCACAACTGCACCATTCATGGGTCAAATAAGAAATAAAAAAAGAAATTAAAGACTTCCTAGAATTCAATGAAAATGAAGACACAACATACCCAAACCTATGGGACACTTTGAAAGCATTGCTACAGGGGAAGTTCATAGCACTAAGTGCCCACATGATGAAACTGGACAATAGTTATACTAGAGAATTAACAGCACAGCGGAATGCTCTAGAACACAAAGAAGAAAACTTCCCCAGGAGGAGTAGATGCCAGGAAATAATCAAATTGAGGGCTGAAATCAATAAAGTAGAAACTAGGAAAACAATACAAAGGATCAATGCAATGAAGAGTTGGTTCTTTGAGAAAATCAACAAGAAAGACAAACCTTTGTCCAAACTTACCAAACAGCAGAGTGTGAACATGAAAATTAACAAAATCAGAAATGAAAAGGGGGACATAACAACAGACTCTGAGGAGATTCAGAGAATCATCAGGTCATACTTTGAAAACCTGTACTCCACAAAATTCGAAAATTTAAAGGAAATGGATGACTTCCTGGATAGCTACCACTTGCCAAAATTAAATCAAGAACAGATAAGCAATTTAAATACACCTATAACCCCTATGGAAATAGAAGCATTCATCAAAAGTCTCCCAACCAAAAAAATCCCAGGTCCAGATGGCCTCAGTGCAGAATTCTACCAGAAATTCAAAGAACAGCTTATACTAATTCTTCTCAAAGCATTCCATGCATTAGAAGCAGAAGGGTCTTTGCCAAACTCTTTCTATGAGGCTTCAATAACCTTGATCTCCAAGCCACACAAAGACACAACTAAGAAAGAGAACTTCAGACCAATATCCTTCATGAACATTGATGCAAAAATACTCAATAAAATACTGGCAAATCTGATCCAAGAACACATCAAAATAATCATTCACCACGATCAAGTAGGTTTCATACTAGAGATGCAGGGATGGTTCAACATACGAAAATCCATCAATGTAATCCACCATACAAACAAGCTGAAAAACAAAAATCACATGGTCATCTTACTGGATGCAGAAAAAGCCTTTGACAAAATCCAATACCCCTTCATGATAAAGGACTTGGAGAGATCTGGGATAACAGGAACATACCTAAACATAATAAAAGCTATATACAGCAAACCAACAGCCAGCATCAAACTAAATGGACAGAAACTCACCGCAATTCCTCTAAAATCAGGAACAAGACAAGGCTGTCCATTCTCTCCATACCTTTTCAATATTGTACCTGAAGTTCTAGCCAGAACCATACAACAACAAAAGGAGATCAATGGGATACAAATTGGAAAGGAAGAGTTCAAACTTTCACTATTTGCAGATGATACGATAGCTTACATAAATGACCCAAAGAACTCTACCAGGGAACTCTTACAGCTGATTAACACCTTCAGCAAAGTGTCAGGCTACAAGATCAACTCAAGAACATCAGTAGCCTTACTATATACAGATGATAAAAGGGCTGAGAAAGAAATCAGAGAAACATCACCCTTTACAATTGCCACAAACAACATAAAATACCTTGGGCTAACGCTAAGCAAACAAGTGAAAAACCTATATCGCAAGAACTTTGAGTCTTTAAAGAAATTAAAGAAGCCCTCAGAAAATGGAAAGATCTCCCATGCTCTTGGATACGTAGAATCAATGTAGTAAAAATGGCAATCTTGCCAAAAGCAATCTACAGATTCAATGCAATCCCCATTGAAATACCAGCACAATTCTTCACAAACCTTGAAAGAACAATAATTTATTTTGTATGGAAAAACAAAGGACCCAGGATAGGCAAAACAACCTTCCTCAACAAAGCAACATCTGGAGGCATCACCATCCCCCACCTCAAGCTCTATTATAGAGCTGTAGTCCTGAAAACAGTTTGGTATTGGCACAAAAATAGACAGATAGACCAATGGAATCTAATTGAACACCCTGATATTAACCCATACATGTATGAACATCTGATCTTCGACAAAGAAGCTAAAAATATACAATGGAAAAAAGAAAGCATCTTTAACAAATGGTGCTGGCATAACTGGATGCTGGCATGTAGAAGAATGCGGATCGATCCATGTCTATCACCATGCACAAAACTTAAGTCCAAATGGATCAAAGACCTCAACATAAATCCAGCCACACTGAAACTCTTAGAAGAGAAAGTGGGTGGTACCCTTGAACGAATTAGTACAAGAGACAGCTTCCTGAACGTAACACCAGTAGCACAGACAGTGAGATCAACAATTAATAAATGGGACCTACTGAAACTGAGATATTTCTGTAAGGCAAAGGACACAGTCACGAAGACAAAAAGGCAGCCCACAGAACGGGAAAAAATATTCACTAACCCCACATCTGACAGAGGGCTGATCTCCAAAATTTACAAAGAACTCAAAAAGCAAGTCTCCAAAACACCAAAGGATCCAATTAAAAAGTGGGCTGCAGAACTAAATAGAGAATTTTCAATAGAGGAGTCTAAAATGGCTGAGAGGCACTTGAGAACTTGCTCAAACATCCCTAGCCATCTGAGAAATGCAAATCAAAACAACTCTGAGATACCATCTCACTCCTGTCAGAATGGCTAAGATCAAAAACACCAAAGACAGTTTATGCTGGAGAGGTGGTGAAAGGGGAACACTCCTCCACTGCTGGTGGGAGTGCCAACTTGTACAGCCATTTTGGAAATCAGTATGGAGATTCCTCAGAAAAATGGGAATAAACCTACCACAAGACCCAGCAACTCCACTCTTAGGCATATATCCAAAAGATGCCCATTCATACAACAAGGACATCTGTTCCACTATGTTCATAGCAGCATTATTTGTAATAGCCAGAACTTGGAAGCAACCTAGATGCCCCTCAACCGAAGAGTAGATAGAGAAAATGTGGTACATTTACACAATGGAGTACTATTCAGCAGAAAAAAACAATGGAATCCTGAAATTTGCAGGCAAATGGATGGCACTAGAAGAAACCATCCTGAGCGAGGTAACCCAGTCATAAAAAGAGAAGCATGGCATGTACTCTCTCGTATATGGATTTTAGACATAGATCTGGGGAGTGCCAGCCTACAATTCCATGACCAGAGATTCTGGGAAACAGAACCTTCATTCAGTGGCTGATGGAAGCAGAGGCAGACTCCCATGGCTAAGCACTGAGCTGAACTCACAAAATCCAGTGACAGAGAGGGAGGACTGATGACCAAAGGGGTTAAGACTGGACTGGTTTAACCCCCAGAAACATCTGACCTGACAAGGGCTAGCTCTTGAATCCCAGACTGATGCCTGGGAATCCAACATGGGACTGATTAAGACCCCCTGAGTGTGGGTATCAGTGAGGAGGCCTAGGTAATCTATTGAGCCTTGGGTAGTAGATCAGTATTTATCCAGGGTATACAAATGGATTTTGGACTCCCATCCAACAATAAGAGATGCACTCTCACCCTGAACTCTTGGGGGAGGGTCTAGGCCCTGACCTGGATGAAATGACAGACTATGGACACCCCCACGGAAGGCCTCACCCTCCCTGGGGAAATGAGGGGATATTGTGGGGTTGGTGGAAGGGCACAGGAGGAGGGGAGGGAAATGGAGAGGGACCTGGAATTGACATGTGAAGCAACCTTCTTTCTAATTTTAAAAATAAAAAATATATAAAAAAGAAATTAGTTCCAGTTTACTATGAAAACATAAGTGATCTTTTGGCTATCTGAATGATACCTACTGCTGTAATTCATTGTGTATTTACACAGGACTATTCCCTGCTCATTAAAGGATAACTTAAAAATAAGTTGCAAACCAAATCCAAGAACACATCAAAAAGATTATCTACCATGATCAAGTAGGCTTCATCCCAGAGATCCAGGGATAATTAAACATATATAAATCATTATGTGTAATTCATCACATAAAACAGACTAAAAGACAAAAACCACATGAACATCTCATTAGATGCAGGAACAACTCAGCAAAATCCAACATCCCTTCATGATAAAAGTCTTAAGGAGACTAGAAAACAAGGTACACACCTCAACATATAAAAAGGTGACAGCCAACATCAACTAAACTGAGAGAAATTCGAAGCATTTCCACTAAAATCAAGAGCAACACAAGAGTGTCCACTCCCTCCATACCTGTTCAATACAGTACTTGAAGTCCTAGCTAAAACAATAACACAATTGAAGAGATAAAGGGAATAAAATAGGAAAGGAAGAAATCAAAGTATCTTTATTTTCAAATGATACTGTTTTATACATAAATAACCCTAAAAAATCCACTACAAAATTTCTACAGTTGAAAACCACTTTCAACAAATTATCAGAATACAAAATTAACACACAAAAATCAATAGTCTTCCTATATACAAATAAAAGACTGAGAAAGAAATCAGGGAAACAATATCTTTAACAATATGTTAAAAATAAATAGTTAAGTAGATAAAAGATCCCAAAGTAATTCTAATCAAGCAAGTGAAATTCTAATAAAAACTTTAAGACATCTAAGTAAGAAATTGAAGATATCAGAAGAAGGAAATATATCACATGCTCATAGATTGGTAGGATTAATATAATGAAAATGGCAATCCACCAAAATCCATTTTGATGGAAATTCAATTCAATTTCCATCAAAATTCCAACACAGTTCTTAACAGACCCTGAAAGGACAATTTTCAGGTTGATATGAAAACACGTGCATGCATGCACCCACAATCAAAGTAACTAAACAATCCTGAGCAATAAAAGAACTGTTGAAGTCATCACCATCCCTGATCTTGAGTTCTGCTACAGAGCTACAGTAACAAAAATAGCATGGTAATGGCATAAAAACAGACATGTTGATAAGTGGGATTGATTGAATTAAAGATCAGACATAATTCCATACAACTATGGACACCTGATTTTTTTGCAACAAAGCCAGAAATACGTACTGGGAAATAAAAGACAGCATCTTCACCAAATGGTGCTGGTCAAACTGGATGGCCACATGTAGAATAAAAGTTTATCACTCTGCACAAAACCCACCAGCTCTGAATGAATCAAGGACCTCAAAATAAGGCCAGATACACTTGACCTTGTAGAAAAAGTGGGAGATAGTCTTGAATTCATTGGCACGGGGAAAGAATTTCTGAAGAGGACTTGGATAGCACAGGCACTAAGAACAACAATTAAAATCAGACTTCATGAAACTAAAAAGCTTCTGTATAGCAAAGAACACCATCATTCAAACAAAACATCAGGCTACAAAATGGGAAATTTTCTTTAAAATACTCCAATAGACAGTTACTATCTAAAATATATGAAGGGCTCTTTTAATGGGCATTAAGAATATAAAGCCTGGAATGGTGGCACACATCTTTAACTCCAAACTTGGGAGGCAGAGGCGGATGCATCTCTGAGTTGAGGCCAGCCTAGTCTACAGAGTGAGTTCCAGAACAGCCAGGGCTACCCAGGGTAACCCTGTCTCCAAAAACCAGAACAGAAAACAAATACCACATTTAACAAATGAAGTACAGGACTAAATGAGAGTTCTCAAAAGATGGAACACACATGGCTGAACACTTAAAGATGTTCAACACCCTTGGTCATCAGAAAAATGCAAATCAAAACTACTTTGAGATTTCATCCTATACCAGTCAGAATCAATAAAAGAAATGGCATCTCAGCCAGGCGTGGTGGTCCATACCATCTCTGTGAGTTCAAGGTCAGCCTGGTCTATAGAATAGGTTCCAGGACAGCTAGGACTGTTATACAGAAAAACTCTGTCTCAGAAAAAAAAGCACAGCACAATTTGGTGAAAACTTTCCTGGTGGTAATTAACTCAATCCTGTGTGCACAATAAAGTTTAGGAAATGACTACATTGAAACTCTTTGTAAAGTACCTGTGATGTCTTCCATAAATATGAGTTCTATAGATTGAGTGCTTGGGACACCTTCCATAAAAATGGGTTCTGTAGATTGACAAGCTCACAATATATGTCTGGGGAAATCTAAGATCCAGGAGAGGATCTGGTGTGGTTTTAGACATATAGACAGTGCAAAGGTTGCCAAACTATTTGCCACATCCCTTCCTAACCTTCTGGGAAGATAATAGGTTACGCACCCCCTTCCTTAAAGAAACAACCAACCCTGTATGTTTAACATTCCTGGTTCCCCTAGAGCTTACTGTGAGCACAAGAACCTCCATGGCTCCTATAGGACTAGGGAAGAGGAGAGGGAAGGACCTCCCAAAGAAGGAGAAATCTGATTTATAGTTATGGAGAGATGGGGTGGGGTGGGGTGGGAGATAGAATGGGAAATTAAGTAGATAGAGGTTGGGAGGAGAGGGACAGCTAACACTGAGGGTCTTTTGGGGGTCATTTAGAAACCTACTTCTTAAAATGCTACATATATGAAAGAAATCTAAATGGAGTCACCAAATAATAGTGGAAAAAAAGCCCCAACTAGACTTTTGCCTATGAGTGAAACCTTCAGTACGAGGAATGTGTTACACCTGATTGAATTGTTGGCCAATAGGGCTCCATGGAAACCCACAAACAATTAAGTTATTGTCGTGGCTATTGGTTGCTCTCCACAAACTGATGACAAAGTGTTGTTGCTGAAGACAGCACTTACTCATTGAGCTCGGTGAATTTGAGCTGGTGCCTAACTAGAACATTCATCTCCACTGACTAGTATTCAAGGTATTAGAAAGTATTCTAATGTTACCAGAGGAGAAAGGTAAGCACCAAGCCAGCTATAAACCCTTCAATATACAATGAAGACCTGCCTGAATGATAACACTGGTGCAACTAGCCTATCTGACTAGACTTAAAGGCCCACTCTATGAGTTGGAACCCTGACACTGCTTGGGTGGCCAAGAACCTGATACTATACAGGCAGTGGACCAAGGGGAAAACCAAATACTATTATTCTGCTAAAGGAACACAGCAATAAAATTAATCCTAATGGCATTATGCTATACCATAAAACAGAATCACATTCAGCCATCATCAGAGAAGCTTCCTCCTTCAAGAAATGAAAACTAATACAGAGACCTACAACTGAACAGTGTGCAGAGAATAAGAGGTCTTGTAATACTCAGTCCTAAGTGAGATGTCTTCATCTAACCCTTCCCATCAGGGTGGGACTGGTTCTGCATGTGTTCGTGTTTCTAGTATTTTGTTTTTCCTTTGTTGTTTTGTTTTACTCTGTTTTTTAATTTGCCTGTTTTCTAAAGAGAGGGAGAAAGAAAACACGGAGTTGAAAGAGTAGGGAGTACATAGGATATGGGAGGGGACAAAGGAGGAGAACCTGTGATCTGAATATTATATGAAAAACTATTTTCAGTTAAAAAAGAATTTGGATTGGTATTGCTTTTGTGCCAATCATCCCTGTTGCTCCTTAGGCACTTGTTGATAAATTTGTTCTAGGGCTCATATTTTTTATGGTTTGGCTAATATTCGTTCTAGTTATTTATTCTGAGCAGGCTGTTGGATAGGCTCCTATTTTGCTTGCAGGGCATTGGGCCAGGGTGTTTATTTTGGACTGCTTTCAGAACACTGGTCAGACCCTGCATGTACTTGTTAGCACACAGCCTTTTCCTCCCAGCCACTTTTTCCACTTTTCCATTTCCTCTCCTGCTAATTGCAATGTTATTCTTTTCATTTTTGAGATTAGAACTTCTATGAGTGTCTAATCATAAAGATCCCAAGTTCACTGTAGGAGATCATTGTCAACTTGGAAGACTCACCTAGAGAAGGGCCTTTGGGCATTCCCATGGGAGATTGTCCTGATTACGTCAAGTGTAATGAGAAGACCCATTTTATTTGTAGGCATGACTATTTCCTGAGCAAAGGATAATGGACTGTATAAAATGGGGAAGATGAGCTAGCACCAGCACACATGCATTCATTACTCTCTTCCTTGACTCCACACGTGATGTGACCAGCTGCTTCCAGCTCCTGCTGCCTAGACATCAGAGACATGATGGATTGTACCCTGCTCTGCTGGCTATTCTCAGTTGTCAGTCTGGCTATATTCTGGAATGAACTACAATCCAGAAAAGGAGAGCATACTTGTGATCTGGATCTTTTGTTTGTTTGTTTGTTTCATTTTGTTTTGGTTTGGTTTTTAGTTTTTTGGTTTTTAAGACACTTTTATTATTTTTTATTGTTTTAAAAACAATCTTTTATTTTACATATCAATCCCAGTTCCCTCTCCATCCCCTCCTCCAGCTCCCCCCACCATCTTCCCACTCCAACCCCCCCCCCATCTACTCCTCAGAATGGGTAAGGCTTCCCATGAGAAGTCAACAAAGTCTGCCACATCACTTGAGACAGCACCAAGGCCCCTCCCCCTGTATCTAGGCTGAGCAAGGAATCTCTCCATAGAGACTGGGCTCCAAAAAGCCAGTTCATGTACTAGGGATAAGTACTGATCACACTGTCAGTGGCCCTATGAACTGTCACCCACATTCAGAGGATCTAGTTAATGCTATGCAGGTTCCCCAGATGTCAGTCTTGAGTCTGTGAGCTCCCACTAGCTCCAGTCATATGTTTCTGTGTGTTTCCCCATCATGGTCTTGACCCCTTTGCTCATATTATCACTCCTCACTTTCTTCAACTGAACTCCAGGAGGTTGGCCCAGTGCTTAGCTGTCTATCTCTGCATCTACTTCTATCAGATACTGGACAAAGATTCTATGATGACAATTAAATTGGTCATCAATCTGATTACAAGGGAAGGTCAGTTCAGGTATCCTCTCCACTATTGCTTAGAGTCTTAGCTGGAGTTATCCATTTGGATTCCTAGGAATTTTCCTAGTGCCCAGTTTCTCACCAACCCCATGATGGCTCCTTTTAGCAGATACCTCTTTCCTTGCTCTCCCTCTCTGCCATTCCCCCCACGTGACCATCCCATTCCCTCATGTTCTCCTCCTCCCTCCACCTCATTATCCCAATTTACTCAGGAGATCTTATTTATTTCCCATTCCCAGGGGGATCCATGAATGTCTCTCTTAGGGTCGTCCTTGTTACCTAGCTTCTCTGTGGTTGTGGACTGTAGACTGGTTATCCTTTGCTTTATGTATAATATCCATTTCTGAGTGAGTATATACCATGTTTGTCTTTCTGGGTCTGGGTTACCTCACTCAGGATGGTTTCTTCTAGTTCCATCCATTTATCTGCAAATTTCAAGATGTCATTGTTTTTTACTGCTAAGCAGTTTTCCATTGTGTAAATGTACCAGATTTTCTTCATCCATTCTTTGGTTGATGAGCATCTAAGATGTTTCCAGTTTCTGGCAATTATGAATAATGTTGCTATGAACATAGTTGGGCAAATGTCCTTGTGTTGAGCATCATTTGGATATATGTCCAAGAGTGGTATTGCTGGATCTTGAGGTAGATTGATTCCCAATTTTCTGAGAAACTGCCTTACTGATTTCCAAAGTGACCATACAAGTTAGCACCGCCACCAGAAATGGAGGAGTGTTCCACTTACTCCACATCCTCTCCAACATAAGCTGTACTCGGTGTTTTTGACATTAGTGATTCTGACAGATGTAAGATGGTATCTCAGAGCTATTTTGATTTGCATTTCCCTGATGGCTTAAGTGTCTTTTGGCCATTTGAGATTCCTCTGTTGAGAATTCTCTGTTTAGTTCTGTACCCCATTTTTAATTGGATTATTATTTGCTATTTTGATGTCTAGTTTCTTGATTTCTTTGTATATTTTGGAGATTGACCCTCTGTCATATGTGGGGTGGTGACAATCTTTTCCCATTCTGTAGGCTGTTATTTATCTTATTGACAGTGTCCTTTGCCTTAGAGAAGCTTCTCAGTTTCAAGAGGTTCCATTTATTAATTGTTGCTCTCAGTGTCTGTGCTATTGGTATTATATTCAGGAAGTAGTCTCCTATGCAAATTCGTCCAAGGGTATGTCCCACTTTCTCTTCTATTAGTTCCAATATAACTGAATCTATGTTGAGGTCCTTGATGCACTTAGACTTGAGTTTCATGCATTGGGATAGAGAGGGGTTTATTTACATTCTTCTACATGTCATCATCCGGTTATGCCAGCACCATTTGTTGAAGATAATTTCTGTTTTCCATTGTATAATTTTAGCTTCTTTGTCAAAAATCAGGTGTTCATAGATGTGTAGATAAACTTCTGGATTTTTTATTATTTTCCATTGGTCCACCTGTTTGGGTTTTTTTTTTTTGCCAATGCCAAGTTGTTTCATTACTATAACTCTATAGTAGAGCTTAACGTCAGGCATGGTGATACCTCCACAAGGTCCTTTATTGTACAGAATTATTTTGGCTATCCTGGATTTTTTCGTTTTTCCATATGAAATTGAGTCTCGTTCTTTCAAAGTCTGTGAAGAATTGTTCTGGAATTTTGATGAGGATTGCACTGAATCTGTATACTTTTGGTAAGATTTTCATTTTTACTATGTTGATCCTACCTATCCAAGAGTATGGGAGATCTTTCCATATTCTGATAATATTCTTTAATTTCTTTTTTTGTTTTTTGTTTGTTTGTTTGTTTGTCTTTACGAGACAGGGTTTCTCTGTATTGTTTTGGAGGCTATCGGTCCAGCCTGGCCTCGAACTCACAGAGATCCGCCTGCCTCTGCCTCCCGAGTGCTGGAATTAAAGGCGTGCGCCACCACCGCCCGGCTAATTTCTTTCTTTAAAGACCTAAAGTTCTTGTCATACAGGTCTTTCAGAGTTACCTCCAAGATATTTTATATTTTTTGTGGGTATTATGAAGGGTGATATTTCTCTGATTTCATTCTTAGCCCATTTATCATCTGTTTATAGGAGGGATACTGTTTTTTTTTTTAGTTAATCTTGTATCCTGAAACATTACTGAAGGTGTTTCTTAGTTGTAGGAATTCCCTGGTAGAATTTTTAGAATCACATATATACTATCATATCATCTGCCAATAGTGAAAGTTTGACATCATCCTATCCAATTTGTATCCCCTTGATCTTCTTTCGTTGTCTTATTGCTCTAGATAGAAGTTTGAATACTATATTGAATAGATACGGAGAGAGCGGACAGCCTTGTCTTGTTCCTAATTTTAATAGAATCTCTTTGAGTTTCTATCCATTTAGTTTGATGTTGGCTGTTGTCTTTCTGTATATTGCCTTTATTATATTTAGGTATGTTCCCTCTATCATGAAGGGGTATTGGATTTTGTCGAAGACTTTTTCAGCATCTAATGAGATGATCATGTGAGTTTTTTTCCAGTTTGTTTATATGGTGGATTACATTGACAGATTTTCATATGTTGAACCATCCCCGCACCTCTGGGATAAAGCCTACTTGATCAAGGTGGATAATTTTTCTGATGTGTTCTTGGATTCAGACTGACAGTATTTTATTAAGTATTTTTGCATCAATGTTTATTATGGAGATTTGTCTGTAATTCTCTTTCTTTGTGGAATGTTTGCGTGGTTTGGGTATCAGAGTAACTGCAGCCTCGTTAAAAAAAGTTTGACAATGTTCCTTCTGGTTCTATTGTGTGGAAAAATTTGAAGAGTATTAATATTAGCTCTTCTTTGAAATCCTGGTAGAATTCTTCACTGAAACCATCTGGTCCTGGGCTTTTTTTGGTTGGGAGACTTTTGATGAGTCCTTCTATTTCCTTAGAGGCTATAGATCTATTTAATTTTTATCTGGTGTTGATTTAATTTTGGTATGTTATACCTATCCAGAAAATTGTCCATTTCCTTTAAATTTTCCAATTTTGTGGAGTACAGGTCTTTGAAGTATGTCCTAATAATTCTCTAGATTTCCTCAGTGTCTGTTGTCATATCCTCCTTTCCAATTCTGATTCTGTTAATTCACATATCTCCCTCTGTGTTTTGGTTAGTTTGGATGAAGGTTTTCTATCTTCTTGGTTTTCTTGAAAAACCAACTCTTTGTTTCATTGATTCTTTGTATTGTTTTCTTTGTTTCAATTTTATTAATTTCAGCCCTCAATATGACCATTTCCTGTAATCATTCCTCTTGGGTGAGTTTGTTTCTTTTTGCTCTAGAGTTTTCAGCTGTGTTGTTAAGTCACTAGCGTGAGAATTCTCCAGGTTCTTTATGTAGGCATTTAGTGCTATGAACTTTCCTCTTAGTACTGCTTTCAAAGTGTTCCATAAGTTTGGGTATGTTGTGCTTTCATCCTCGTTGAACACTAGGAAGTCTTTAATTTCTTTCTTTCTTCTTTCCTTTCTTCCTTCCTTTCTTTCTTTCTTCCTTTCTTCCTTTACCCAGGAGTGATTCACTTGAACATTGTTCAATTTCCATGAAGTTGTGGGCTTTTTGCAATTAGTGTTGTTGTTGAGTTTTAACTTTAAGCCATGGGAATCCCATAAAATACAGGGAGTTATTACAATTTTTTTTGGTTTTTATGAGACAGGGTTTCTCTGTATTGTTTCAGAGGCTATCGGTCCAGCCCGGCCTCGAACTCACAGAGATCCGCCTGCCTCTGCCTCCCGAGTGCTGAGATTAAAGGCGTGCACCACCACCGCCCGGCTGAGTTATTACAATTTTTTTAATCTGTTGAAGTTTGTTTTATAACCAAGTATGTGGTCAATTTTAGAGAATGTTCCATGCAGTGCTAAGAAAAAGGTATGTTCTTTTGTGTTTTGGTGGATGCTAAGAAAAAGGTATGTTCTTTTGTGTTTTGGTGGAATGTTCTATAAATGTCTGTTAAGCCCATTTGAGTCATGACACCTGTTAGTTCCTTTATTTCTCTGTTTTAAGTGTCTGTCTAGCAGTCGTGTCCAGTGGTGAGAGTGAGGTGTTGAAGTCTCCCACTATTAGTGTGTGGGGTTTGACTGATTTAAGCTTTAGTAATGTTTATTTTACAGATGTGGGTGCCCTTGTATTTGGGGCATAGATACTCAGAACTGAGATTTCATCTTGATGGATTTTCATGTGATGAATGTGAAATGACCTTCTTCATCTCTTTTAATTTTAGTTTCAAGCCTACTTTGCTAGATATTAGGATAGCTACACTAGCTTGTTTCTTAGGTTCATTTGATTGGAAAATCTGTTTCCAACCCTTTACTCTGAGGTAATGCCTGTCTTTTGTTTGCTTGCTTGCTTGCTTGTTTGCATGCTTGCTTGTTTTTCGAGATAGGGTTTCTCTGTATTGTTTTGGAGGTTATCCTGGAACTCGCTCTGTATACCAGGCTGCCCTCAAACTCACAGACATTCACCTGCCTCTGCCTCCCGCCGAGTGCTGGGACTAAAGGTGTGCCCCACCAATGCCTGGCAGTAATGCCTGTCTTTGAAGTTGAGGTGTGTTTCTTGTATGCAGCAGAAGAATAGATCCTGTTTCTCTCATCCATTCTGTTAGCCTGTGTCTTTTTATAGGTGAACTGAGTTCATTGATATTAAGAGGTATTAATGACCAGTAACTGTTAGTTCCTACTATTTTTGGTTTTGGTGGTGATATTGTGTGTGTGTGTGTTTCCCTTCTTTGGGTTTTTCTGGTGTGGGATTATGTATTGCCTGTGGTTTTATGTGTGTAGCAAACTTCCTTGGGTTGGAGTTTTCCATAGCACTTTCAGTAGGGCTGAATTTGTGGATAGGTACTGTTTAAATTTGGTTTTATTGTGGAATATCTTTTCTCCATCTATTGTGAATGAAAGCTCTACTGAGTATAGTAGCCTGGGTTGGCATCTGTGGTCTCTTAGTGTCTGCAGAACATCTAGCCAGGACTTTCTGGCTTTCAGAGTTTCCATTGAGAAGTCAGGTGTAATTCTGGTAGGCTTGCCTTTATATGTTACTTGGCCTTTTTTCTTTGCAGCTTTTTTTTTTTTTGGTTTTTCCAGATAGGGTTTCACTGTATTGTTTTGGAGGCTGTCCTGGAACTCTCTCTGTAGACCGGGCTGGCCTCAAACTCACAGAGATCTACCTGCCTCTGCCTCCCGAGTGCTGGGATTAAAGGCGTGCACCACCAACGCCTAGCTTCTTTGAAGTTCTTAATATTCTTTATTTTGTATGTTTAGTGTTTTGATTATTATGTGATGAGGGGACTTTTTTGGTCCAGTCTATTTGGTGTTCTGTAAGCTTCTTGTATTTTCATTTGCATGTCTTTCTTTAGGTTGGGAAAGTTTTCTTCTATGATTTTGTTAAATATGTTTTCTGAACCTTTGAGCTGGTTTTCTTCACCTTCTTCTATTCCTATTATTCTTAGGTTTGGTCTTTTCACAGTGTCCCATATTTCCTGAATATTTTTGTGTTAGGGATTTGTTAGACTTAAGATTTTCTTTTGTCAATGAATCTATTTCTCCTAGTGTATCTTCAATGCCTGAGATTCTCTCTTCCATCTCTTGTATTCTGTTGGCTATGCTTGCATCTGTAGTTACTGATCGTTTACCCAGTTTTTCTATTTCCTGCATTCCCTCTGACTGTGTTTTGGGTTTTTTTTTTGTTTGTTTGTTTGTTTTTGTCTCTATTTCAGCTTTCAAGCCTTGTACTGTTTGAATTGTTTCCTTCACTTGTTTAGTTGTTTTTTCTTGACTTTCCTTGTTTTCTTTAAGAGATTTGTTTATTTTTTGCAGTTTTTGTTTGTCTTTTCCTCCATTTCTTGAAATTTTTGGTTTGCTTTTTCTTCCATTTCTATAAGTGATTTTCTTTTTTTATTATCACTTTTTATTTTAATTTTAAATAGTTTGTTTTACATGTCAATTCCAGTTCCCTCCCCTCCTCCCGCACTCCCCATCCCCCCCCAGCCTCCCACCCTATTGCCAATTCCTTCCACATAGGGGATATCTAGAGTCTGTCATTTCACTCAGGGTAGGGTCCAGGCACTCCCCCCTAAGAGTCCAGGCTGAGAGAACATCCCTCTTTGTGTTATGGACACATAAAGTCCATTTGTATGCCAGGGATAAACACTGATCTACTGTCCAGGGCCCCATAGGTTGCCCAGGCCTCCTCACTAACTCTCACACTCAGGGGTCTGGATCAGTCCCATGATGGCCTCCCAGCTGTCAGTCTGGGGTCCAAGAGCTCCCCCCTTGTTCAGATCAGCTGTCTCTGCTGGTTTTGCCAGCCCATTCTTTGCCAATTTGCTCATCACTCCTCTCTCTCTCTCTGTCACTGGGTTCCTTGGGTTCAGTTCAGTGCTTAGTTGTGTGTATCTGCCTCTGCAAACTTCTTTATCTTTGTGGTGCTTTAAAAGAAAATTACCCCCAAAGGGGTTTTCCTTCATAAGAGTTGCCGTGGTCATGGTATCTCTTCACAGCAATAGAAACCTTAAGTAAGACAACCTTTAACAGCATTTTTTAACATGCCTGATGTGTCTAAAATTCTCACTGCTTCTACCTGCTATGCTGGAGATTTTTCCTGCCTTAATTCTTTAACTGGCAGAGAAAAAGGACCTGATCTAGGCTCCCTAAACAGTAACATTTTGGGAGACTCTTAGCTAAAGATTTCTTCTAAGAACTACTGGTTCAGTATAAGCCAAGTGAAACCATGAAAGGATAGGAGCTGGCTGAGCCCCGCCCACCCCAGCTGCCTGGGATGCAGAGCAGGGCATTTCTCTGGAATCCCAAGGGGAGCAGAAGTTAGGGTGCCCCTAGCTTGTGGCTGGCTGAGTCTGGCCCCACCCTGGATAGGAGCAATCACTGAGCTTCCAGTACACTTCCTCCTTCCTGGAATGGGGGAGAGGATGTCTGGGCATGGTGGAAGGCCAAAGTTGATTTACTTCTCCCTTCTGTCAGGAAGAGATTGCCCCTCAGACTTTAGCGTCAAGGTGTTTCAGAGAGCAAGACAGTTTTTTTCAGATGGTTCTGACCTCTGAAACTACTTCTTGGGGTGGTGTAAAGAGATCTTGTTGATCAATGACAGTGACCCAATGACTTTTATTCCAGAGGAGACAGAATTTGTCACCTTTATTCTGTTGCTCATCTTTTTCCTCATTAGTGGCAGGATTCTGATAGAGTAGCCTCCCTCTCTATGCCTATCTCATCTCTAAATCAAAATGAAAGGTGCTGTTAACGCTAACCAAACAAGTGAAAGACCTGTATCATAAGAACTTTGAATCTTTAAAGAAAGAAATTAAAGAAGCCCTCAGAAAATGGAAAGATCTCCCATGCTCTTGGATAGGTAGGATCAATGTAGTAAAAATGGCAATCCTGCCCAAAGCAATCTACAGATTCAATGCAATCCCCATTAAAATCCCAGCACAGTTCTTCACAGACCTTGAAAGAACAATAATCAATTTTGTATGGAAAAACAAAAGACCCAGGATAGCCAAAACAACCCTGTTCAACAAGGCAACGTCCGGAGGCATCACCATCCCTGGCCTCAAGCTCTATTATAGAGCTATAGTCCTGAAAACAGCTTGGTATTGGCACAAAAATAGACAGGTAGACCAATGGAATCAAATTGAAAATACGGGTATTAACCCACACACGTACGAACATCTGATCTTTGACAAAGAAGCTAAAAATATACAATGGAATAAAGAAAGCATCTTCAACAAATGGTGCTGGCATAATTGGAGACTGGCATGTAGAAGAATGCGGATCGATCCATGTCTATCGCCATGCACAAAACTTAAGTCCAAATGGATCAAAGACCTCAACATAAATCCGGCCACACTGAACCTCTTGGAAGAGAAAGTGGGTGGTACCCTTGAACGAGTTGGTACAGGAGACAGCTTCCTGAACATAACACCAGTAGCACAGGCAGTAAGATCAACAGTTAATAAATGGGACCTACTGAAACTGAGAAGCTTCTGTAAGGCAAAGGACACAGTCAGCAAGACAAAAAGGCAGCCCACAGAATGGGAAAAAATATTCACTAATCCCACATCTGACAGAGGGTTGATCTCCAAAATTTACAAAGAACTCAAGAAGCAAGTCTCCAAAACACCAAAGGACCCTATTAAAAAGTGGGCTGCAGAACTAAATAGAGAGTTTTCAATAGAGGAGTCTAAAATGGCTGAGTGGCACTTGAGAAAGTGCTCAACATCCTTAGCCATCCAGGAAATGCAAATCAAAACAACTCTCAGATACCATCTCACCCCTGTCAGAATGGCTAAAATCAAAAACACCAATGACAATTTATGCTGGAGAGGATGTGGTGAAAGGGGGACACTCCTCCATTGCTGGTGGGAGTGCCAACTGGTTCAGCCACTTTGGAAATCAGTGTGGAGATTCCTCAGGAAAATGGGAATAAACCTACCACAAGACCCAGCAACTCCACTCTTAGGCATATATCCAAAAGATGCCCATTCATACAACAAAGATGTCTGTTCCACTATGTTCATAGCAGCTTTATTTGTAATAGCCAGAACTTGGAAGCAACCTAGATGTCCCTCACCCGAAGAGTGGATAGAGAAAATGTGGTACATCTACACAATGGAGTACTATTCAGCAGAAAAAAATAATGGAATCATGAGATTCGCAGGCAAATGGATGACACTAGAAGAAACCATCCTGAGTGAGGTAACCCAGTCACAAAAAGAGAAACATGGCATGTACTCTCTCATATATGGATTTTAGACATAGATCTGGGGAGTGCCAGCCTACAATCCTATGGCCAGAGAGTCTGGGAAACAGAAACTTCATTTAGTGGCTGATCGAAGAAGAGGCAGACTCCCTTGGTTAAGTACTGAGCTGAACTCAAGAAAGCCAGTAACAGAGAGGGAGGACTGATGATCAAAGGGATTAAGACTGGGCTGGTTTAACCCCCAGAAACAGCTGACCAGACAAAGGTTAACTCTTGAATCCCAGGCATTAGCCTGGGAATCCAGCATGGGACTGATCAAGACCCCCTGAATCTGGGTGTTGGTGAGGAGGCCTAGGGAATCTATTGAGCCTTGGGCAGCAGATCAGTACCCATCCCAAATATACACAGGGACTTTGGACTCCCATAGAACAATGTGAGGTGCACTCTCACCCTGAACTCTTGGGGAAGGGTCTAGGCTCTGCCCTATATGAAATGACACACTATGCACACCCCCATGGAGGGCCTCACCCTCCCTGGAGAAATGAGGGGATAACGGGGAGGGGGGGGGCACGGGAGGAAGGGAGGGAATGGGAGAGGGACCTGGAACTGACTTGTGAAGCAACCTTGTTTCTTATCCAAATTTAAACTGGAAAATAAAAAGAAAGAAAGAAAGAAAGAAAGAAAGAAAGAAAGAAAGAAAGAAAGAAAGAAAGAAAGAAAGAAAGAAAGAAAGAAAGAAAGAAAGAAAGAAAGAAAGAAAGAAAGGGTAAAAAAAACCAGAAAAAAAAAGAATGGACTGAGTTCTTTATTTTCTTTCCTTTCTCTAATTTTTATTTAAATTAGAATCAAATTTGTTTTACATGTCAATCCCAGTTCCCTCTCACTCCCCTCCTCCCCTGCCCCCCACTAATCCCCTATTCATCCCCTTTCTGCTCCCCAGGGAGGGTGAGGCCTTCCATGGGGATCTTCAAAGTCTGTCATATCCTTTGGAGCAGGGCCTAGGCCCTCCCCTGTGTGTCTAGGCTGAGAGAGTATCCCTCTATGTGTAATGGGCTCCCAAAGTCCATTCATATGCTAGTGATAAATACTGATCTACTACCAGAGGCCCCATAGATTGCCAAGGCCTCCTCACTGATACCCACTTTCAGGGGGTCTGGATCAATCCTATTCTGGTTTCCCAGCTATCAGTCTGGGGTCCGTGTGCTCCCCCTTGTTCAGGTCAGCTGTTTCTGTGGGGTTCACCAACCTGTTCTTGACCCCTTTGCTCATTACTCCTCCCTCTCTACAACTGGATTCCAGGAGTTCACTTCAGTGTTTAGCTGTGAGTGTCTGCTTCTACTTCCATCAGCTGTTGGATGAAGGCTCTAGGATGGCATATATTGGGTAAGGGCATTTAAGGTAGCCTCTCCATTATTGCTTAGATTATTAGTTGGTGTCATCCTTGTAGATCTCTGAACTTAGTTCTTAAGTCAAGCTATAGGATAACCTAGATGCCATTGACCATCCCTACCAGGGACAGAGGTTAGCTAGCTCACCCTACTGGCCAAAATTCAGAATAGCTGGGTAAATTAAAACTTGATACCCTCACTGGATTTATAGGGGGCTGATCTTGAGATCACCTTCATACAGCACAAGTGATCCTCAGTAATGCCATTGTAGGGCTTATACATACTCACTGATAGCCAAAAAGGGTTTCTGTGGTACTGTTTCACAGAGAATACTCCTGAGAAAGATGAGTGGCTATCTCTCTAGTCACCGGTAGGGCAACCCTCTTTAAATATATTTGGGCAGCTGTTATCAGTCAAAAACAAACTACACACTTTGGTTTCTCTTTAAGCCTTTAGATTGTCCACCGTCTCCTTTTCCCCTCTGCTACCTCAAAAAAGTAAACAGACGAGCAGGGAGATCCAGAGCTAGATAAACTCTCCTCTTTCTGTTTGTGTATTATTCACGTCCTCTACCTCCACTGGTTGACCAGAAGCTTCCAGAATACACGTTTTTCAGGCCATTTTTTGAGATGCACTGGGGTCCTACTCCCCTCTGCATGAGATGAGAATTGACGTTAGTTTGCATCGCTCCAGACAACAGCCTGAAATGATTCTATTGCTTCCAAAGGAAGAGTGCTACCTCTGAGGCTAGAGGGTGCTTCTCACCTTAATCTTTCCATGTATATAGATAAGGTTAGAAGGAATTGGCATACATCCTGAAAAGGAGAAATCAGAAATATCTGAGGTTAAACAGAAATTGGTGGGGACCGGAACATTGGGTGTGGATACCAGTCCCACATTGAGAAAGCATCACAGGGGTGCACTGTTGGGTAATGCCATCATTCCCCTTCAATGAGTTGACTCAAGATTAGATGAGCTCCATTGGTCTCTAGCTCTGGTGTCACTGTACACATGGGCACAGATGTTACCAAGATTCCTTAGGAGTTCCTGTTAGCTTGCAGCTTACACCTCCAAGGGTTTAGTGGAAAGATCTTTTTCAACAAATGCAGGGCCTGAATAGCATTTGGAGCAGAGAGAATAATGAAATGGCCCCGGGGCGGGGGGGGGCGGGGGAGGTTGTTGTTGTTTTTTTGTTTTTTGAGACAAGGTCTCTTTACATAGTCCTGGCTGTCCTGGAACCCACTATGTAGACTAAGACAGCCTCAAACTCACTGGGATTCATCTACTCTGCCTCCAAGTGCTGGTATTAAAAATGTGCACCACAATACCCAACACAGGTGAAACTGAATTATACCATCCGCTAATTAGTTATTCTGTAAATGAGAAGAAAAGTTCCCCGAAATTCCCCATGTGCAACTCCTCTTTTCCTGTAAGATCACCAAGAACTTGCTAGAAAATACGGATGGACTCAGAGACTCTGGGTGTAATGTGCTCTAGCCCAGGAAGAAATATGCAAGAGGGAAGAGAATTCTTCCACTAATAAGTAAAAAGTCCCCAAAGCGCTATCCTGATCTCCAGAAGGTCCAAGGCCCCCAATGTCCTTCTGCATAGCTGTGCTCACTGCCTTATCCCCAGGAGAAACAAAAGTGTTCTTCTGCTGCTCCTCCCACACACTCCCAGGAGAGGGTTTCATCTTAAGCATCCGGAGATGGACAAAGCCCATAGTCCTTGCCTTCTATACCTTCACAGACCTGAGAGCTGGGAAATTATACTGAGTACTAAGGCCAGCATGTTCAGTCCTGCAAGCCATTAAATCAGACATGTGAATCATCCTGTTACTGGAATAAACTCCAACCCTTCAGGAAGGAGGGAAGTAATTAGACTGGGCTGTTATAAGTGGAAAATGATTTCTTCATTTAGCCCATGGGACTAAAGATAAAAACTCTCCACAGGAATCGAAATGGAAATATATGAAGGGGATTTTTCTTTATTGTAGAACATAGGGTCTTGGGAAAGTTAAGGTTAAGCCTCCTAGTTACAGCCAGTTACCCTACACATACTTAAGGAAGACATCTTAATACAGGACTGGAATCACAGTAGGAAATAATTTGAACTGTCTTCCATGTCAATAATTACCATATCAAGATAGCTAAATACAAACACATCCACTCAGACAAACACTTGCTATTATTAGTTCCATGGTCCTCTTAGTCCTAGAATTGGTCATTATATTATTTTTTCCTTATTTTATTTTTTTTATATTTTATTTTCCAGTTTAAATTTAGATAAGAAACGAGGTTGCTTCACAAGTCAGTTCCAGGTCCCTCTCCCATTCCCTCCCCTCCTCCCCTGCCATCCCCCCAACCCCCCCCCCGTTATCCCCTCATTCCCCCAGGGAGGGTGAGGCCCTCCATGGGGGTGTCCATAGTCTGTCATTTCATATAGGGCAGGGCCCAGACCCTTCCCCAAGAGTTCAGGGTGAGAGTGCACCTCACATTGTTCTATGGGAGTCCAAAGTCCCTGTGTATATTTGGGATGGGTACTGATCTGCTGCCCAAGGCTCAATAGATTCCCTAGGCCTCCTCACCAACACCCAGATTCAGGGGGTCTTGATCAGTCCCATGCTGGATTCCCAGGCTAATGCCTGGGATTCAAGAGTTAACCTTTGTCTGGTCAGCTGTTTCTGGGGGTTAAACCAGCCCAGTCTTAATCCCTTTGATCATCAGTCCTCCCTCTCTGTTACTGGCTTTCTTGAGTTCAGCTCAGTACTTAACCAAGGGAGTCTGCCTCTTCTTCGATCAGCCACTAAATGAAGTTTCTGTTTCCCAGACTCTCTGGCCATAGGATTGTAGGCTGGCACTCCCCAGATCTATGTCTAAAATCCATATATGAGAGAGTACATGCCATGTTTCTCTTTTTGTGACTGGGTTACCTCACTCAGGATGGTTTCTTCTAGTGTCATCCATTTGCCTGCGAATCTCATGATTCCATTATTTTTTTCTGCTGAATAGTACTCCATTGTGTAGATGTACCACATTTTCTCTATCCACTCTTCGGGTGAGGGACATCTAGGTTGCTTCCAAGTTCTGGCTATTACAAATAAAGCTGCTATGAACATAGTGGAACAGACATCTTTGTTGTATGAATGGGCATCTTTTGGATATATGCCTAAGAGTGGAGTTGCTGGGTCTTGTGGTAGGTTTATTCCCATTTTCCTGAGGAATCTCCACACTGATTTCCAAAGTGGCTGAACCAGTTGGCACTCCCACCAGCAATGGAGGAGTGTCCCCCTTTCACCACATCCTCTCCAGCATAAATTGTCATTGGTGTTTTTGATTTTAGCCATTCTGACAGGGGTGAGATGGTATCTGAGAGTTGTTTTGATTTGCATTTCCCGGATGGCTAAGGATGTTGAGCACTTTCTCAAGTGCCACTCAGCCATTTTAGACTCCTCTATTGAAAACTCTCTATTTAGTTCTGCAGCCCACTTTTTAATAGGGTCCTTTGGTGTTTTGGAGACTTGCTTCTTGAGTTCTTTGTAAATTTTGGAGATCAGCCCTCTGTCAGATGTGGGATTAGTGAATATTTTTTCCCATTCTGTGGGCTGCCTTTTTGTCTTGCTGACTGTGTCCTTTGCCCCACAGAAGCTTCTCAGTTTCAGTAGGTCCCATTTATTAACTGTTGATCTCACTGTCTGTGCTACTGGTGTTATGTTCAGGAAGCTGTCTCCTGTACCAACTCGTTCAAGGGTACCACCCACTTTCTCTTCCAAGAGGTTCAGTGTGGCCGGATTTATGTTGAGGTCTTTGATCCATTTGGACTTAAGTTTTGTGCATGGCGATAGACATGGATCGATCCGCATTCTTCTACATGCCAGTCTCCAATTATGCCAGCACCATTTGTTGAAGATGCTCTCTTTATTCCATTGTATATTTTTAGCTTCTTTGTCAAAGATCAGATGTTCGTACGTATGTGGGTTAATACCCGTATTTTCAATTTGATTCCATTGGTCTACCTGTCCATTCTTGTGCCAATACCAAGCTGTTTTCAGGACTACAGCTCTATAATAGAGCTTGAGGCCAGGGATGGTGATGCCTCCAGACGTTGCCTTGTTGAACAGGGTTGTTTTGGCTATCCTGGGTCCCTTGTTTTTCCATACAAAATTGATTATTGTTCTTTCAAGGTCTGTGAAGAATTGTGCTGGGATTTTAATGGGGATTGCATTGAATCTGTAGATTGCCTTTGGCAGTATTGCCATTTTTACTACATTGATCCTACCTATCCAAGAGCATGGGAGATCTTTCCATATTCTGAGGGCTTCTTTAATTTCTTTCCTTCCTTAAAGATTCAAAGTTCTTACGATACAGGTCCTTCACTTGTTTGGTTAGCATTACCCCAAGGTATTTTATGTTGCTTGTGGCAATTGTAAAGGGTGATGTTTCTCTGATTTCTCTCTCAGCCCTTTCATCATCTGTATATAGTAGGGCCACTGATTTTCTTGAGTTGAACTTGTAGCCTGCCACTTTGCTGAGGTCATTATATTATAATAGTTACATATCTCAATGTAACTCAAACCCCAAATCTGTGTGCTTCATAGGCTCTAAAGTGTGTCATGAAGACTCAGAAATTGAGTCTATATACTCCTGTACTGCCTTTCCCATAATAATTAACTTCTCAACAATAAAAATGAAGTGACTAAAAATGTAACTTGTGGGAATGTTCTCCACTTTAAACTTTAATGAAAATGAGAAAATGATTACTAGAGATAGTCTTCTTACCCAGTAGTATGCTAGTAACATGCTGCCTGCAAACTCTAGTAGTTTAATGCCTGTGCCATAGCAATTAATTCACCCAATGCACAATTTTGGCATACCAGGAAAGTACTCATTCAGTGCAATATACACACACACTCTCTCTCTCTCTTACATAATCTAAATGAGGTGCTATTTTATCACTTATACTATATTTTCACATATTGTATGATGCATGTTATATAATATATAAATTAAATTATTATATATAATAAGGTCTTATAAAGTCTGGGAAACAAACTGAGGCTAAAAGCTCTGCAGAGTTAGTTAAACAAGATACATTAATTAATGCCCAAGTTATGGGTTCTTGTTTCCATGGAGAGTAAGTTTGAATTTACAAGAAATATATCTTTTCAAAGAGTTCTCTTCACTGTTCATATCTGTGACTACGTCCTCATTTCCACTAATGATGTACAACTTAAGCAAATTAAAGACTGCCATGCATCCTCTCTATATTAGATTTCTTTCCTACATAATTCTTTTATATTCACCAAGATCTGAATTTTGAAAAGTGTTGCTCTACTATACATCAGTGCACTGGAGTGAGACAGCTGTCTGGTAAAGGTGCCTGTCACAAAGCTTGATAACTTGAGTTTGATCCATGGGACCCACATGGAGGAAGGAGAACTGACCCCCCCCCAAGTTGTCTTCTGATACACACATATATACAATCATACGTATATACATACAATTATACATACATACAGAGAGGTGATTATATTTCTTTAAAAAGTTTCTCTGATGTAAATATTTTGACTATTCTCTGAGGTATATATTTTGGACAAGGATCTTCCCACATTCATTACATGTATAATATTTGCATACAGCATGATTATCTATTAAATAATGTTTGATATTTAAATAAACACTTTACCACAGGGCAGGAAAGATGGCTAAACAGATGTCAGCCAGCAACCAAATGGCAGCTGATGTCTATAATCCAGGAGATCTGACAACCTCTTCTGACCTGCACAGGGTGTCTGTCAGGCATGCCTGTGATGGATATAGACATGCATACAGACAAAACCCCCATGTGCATGAATAAATAAAATTTTTTTAAAAAACTTTGCCAGGTAGGCTGAGAAGATGGCTCAGTGGGGAAAAGTGGATGTTCTTCAAGCATGGAATCCCAATCCAGATCCCTATCATCCATATCAAAAACAGGTCATAAGCCAGACATGGTGGGATATGATTTAATTCCAGGACACTAGGGAGGCAGAGGCAGATAGGTCTCCATGACTTCAAGGCCAGCCTGATCCACATAGTGAGTTCCAGAAGAGCCAGAATTACAGAGAGCCTGTCTCAAAAAAATTTTTTAATTAATAAAAACAAACTGGGTGTGGCAGGACAACTTGAGTAATTCCAGCCCTGGGAAGCTTAGCCAACTAAAATTCTGAGAACTTGTTGTTCCCAATCAATGAACTCCAGGTTCAACCGGAAAGCCTGTCTCCAGACTTGTAAGATAACTCAGGATAAGGATATTTGCCACCATGCCTAATGACTTGAGACCCACATGGTAGAAAGAACTGCGTCCTGCAAGTTGCCCTCTAACCTCTGAACATATATGTATGCACACACATATAAGTATATAAATAAATAATTAAAATTTAAAGACAAGACTGTGCCGGAGGCCACTAAAAGAATATACATCAGTGACAACTAGCACTTAACAAGTCGACCCACAAGATGTTTTGGGGAAGCCCCACTTAGCAAAGCCGTAGGGTTACTGACTGTAAGTGTTCCTGTTTGTAACTCTCTCAAGTGCCATTACTTACCTCCCTAATAAGAACATCTGTGAGTTCTTTCCACAGCCCTTTGATGGTGTGTTAAAACACTTTCTGATAATAATTATGTCTGTGATTTATCAGGAAGATGACTTCTTTTTAGACTGTATAATTTTGATGAATAACATATGCTTTCATAGAGAAGCCTTTAGCTAAGACTTCAGCAAATTCAAAATAGACTATCTGCCCTGAAGTGTTCAAAGACAAGTTTCCAAGTGACTAACAAGGCCAGGTATCAAGCAACTTCAGTGCCAGTTTTTCGCTTGCATAAAAGAACCTAACAAATAACAAAAGACAGATAAAAAGACACAACTCCCTGTCTCAATAATTGACTTTCTGCACTTATTTCTAACCTCACTTTTATGTTATAAAATTCAAGGTTTAATTAAGTAACTGTTTATGCCAAGTAAAAGAATGCACCTTAAGATTTGTGATGCTCTCTAGGTCACTGTCTCTTGCCCTGTGCCTTTCTGCCTGCTTTGCAGACTATATATACATCAGGGAATCTGGCTGACACTGAAGTGTTGCCATGGTTACAGTTGATGTGCTTTTTTCAAGCCTGAGAGAGAAACCTTGTGATTTCTTATGTGTTTATACTATAACTCTGTTTCTTTGTTTACTTAAGAAATGAAGTATAACCTAATATTGGCTAGCTCTAATATTGGCTAGAGTCTTTTTCTGCAAAGAGAATTTTTTCAAGAAGCAATAATAAAGAAATGTACCTTCAGATCATGTGAGCCTGTTTTGTCTAACCCCTCACTACTCTGAGGTTTTCTTTTTACTCCCCAGGAGCAGATCTGGGAGCTGGCCTCTCAGTCTACAGTAGCACTGGAGAGTCGTCTCAGTGGCTAAGTGCACTTGTTGCTCTTGCAAAAGACTGGGGCTTGGTTCCCAGCACCCACATGGCACTAACAACTATAACTTCAATTCCAGGGTACCTAATGCCCTCTTCTGGCCTCTGTAGGCAGTACATGTAATGTACAGACATTCACACAGGCAAAACACTTACACAGATAAAAATCGGTTAAAATCCTTTTTAAAAATTTTTCGTCAGGCAATGGTGGCACATACCTTTAAATCCCAGCACTTGGCTACAGAGATAGACGGATTTCTGTGAGTTTGAGGCCAGCCTGGTCTACAGAGTGAGTTCCAAGACAGCCAGGGCTACACAATGAAATCCTGTCAAAAAAAAAAAACTTAAACTTTGTATCAAAACTTAAGGTGAGGTCACGAAGATGGCTCAGCAGGTAAAGCATCTACAACAAGGCCTGACCTCCTCAGCTGGCTCCTGGGACCCACATGGTAGAAGGAGAGATAACCAACTCCCAAATTATCCTCTAACTCCACACATGAACCATGTCACATGCACCCCACACATACACATGAACACACAAAACAAAATGTTTAATGTAATTTTTAAAAATGAAAGAGTAGAAAGCAATAAAGGGAGACATCCAATATTGACCTCTGAATTCCACACATGCATACACATACAAATGCATGCACGCATGCGCACACACACAGAGAGAGAGAGAGTGCTTGCTATAATCTTTACATTAGGAACACTTCTCTTCAGTATGAATTCTGTTCTGATGTCTAAGATTTGAATATCTGGAAAAGACTTTGCCACATGCTTTACATGTATAGGGTTTCTCTCCAGTGTGAGCTCTCTGGTGTACAGTAAGGTGTGAACAATGGCTGAAAGCTTTGCTACACTGTCCACATTTGTAGGGCTTCTCTCCAGTATGAACTCTATGATGCTCTCTAAGACTTGAGTTCATAGCAAAGGCTTTGCCACACTCTACATTTGTAGGGTTTCTCTCCAGTATGAACTCCATGATGTCTTCTGAGATTCACACCTTGGGTAAAAGCTTTGCCACATTCTTTACACTCGTAGTTTTTCTCCTGTATAGGTTCTATGGTGGTACATAAACACTAGCCATTTGTGAAAGACTTTACCACACTCTTCACACGTGCAGGTCTCTCTCCAGTGTGAATTACATGATGCCATTTCAGGCTTAAAACATTGTTGAAAGCTTTGCCACACTCTTCACATGTGCAGGTCTCTCTCCAATGTGAATTACATGATGCCATTTCAGGCTTAAAACATTGTTGAAAGACTTTACCACACTCTTCACACGTGCAGGTCTCTCTCCAATGTGAATTACATGATGCCATTTCAGGCTTAAAACATTGTTGAAAGCTTTGCCACACTCTTTACATTTGAATGATTTCTCTCCAGTATGAATGCTTTGGGGCTGAGTAACACTTGAAATATGAACAAAGGTTTAGCTGCATTCCTTACACTTAAAGGGCTTTGCTCCAGTATGTTTCGCATGACATTGTCTAAGAGTGGAACACTTGATAAAGGGTTTGCCACATTCTCCAACATAAACTCTCTAGTGTTGAATAAGATGTGAGCTTTGGTTAAAAGCTTGGCCACAATCTTGACATGTGTAAAGTTTCTCTCCAGTATGAATTCTCTGATGTTATCTGAAATTTGAACGGTTGTTAAAGGTTTTGCCACATTCTGTACATTCAGAGGGTTTCTCTCCTGTATGAATTAAGATATGAGCAACTGTGAAAGGACCACAGTCTTTACACTTGTAGGGTTTCTCTCTACTATGAGTTTTCTGGTGTTGTGTTAAGGTGTGAGTCAGGACACATTCTTTACATCTGTAAGCCTAGTCTGGAAGGTAGGAACACTGATGAAGATCTTTTGAGTCCTGATGAAAGACTTTCTCACATTTGTTACCTTTGCAAACATTCTCTGGAAAAGGAATACACGATTAAAGTTTCTATGGGTTTCAATATATACGTAAGTTTTCTCTCCAATATAAAAATCCTGGTGATTATCTCTGATACAGCTCAAGTTAACAGTGTGTGTCGTTTCATTAAATATGCTCTCTACCTCCCAAATAGTTGTATCTGTATTTTGATTTAACAATGATTGGTAAGAAAATCCCTTCCCACATTTATTAAAATTGTGTACTTTGGCACAAGGAGTAAAAAGAACTCTCATATTGATCACATTCAGAAATTCGTTCATTTTCCAGTCTACACGAATTCCTGAATAAAAGTTTAATCCATTGCTGCATTTTAAACTGTTCGGCCTACTATCTGTGTCATGACCCAGGCCCCCTTTCAGTTGTCCCCTGCTGCCTTTCAGAGGAAAGGTACATGTCAAATATTGCTGGGAATCTTTGCCCATTGAAAGCTGGGGCTTTCCGTGGGTAACTGACAAGGTCTGAGGTCTCTTCTGAGGTGTCTGGTGTTCTGGAACTTTGCGGCAGAGACGTCTGGCCTATCGTTAGTTATCACACACTGCCCGCTGTACCGCACTCCCTGACCTTTCTTCCCACTCACTCACACTTGCCCTGTTTCACCTTAGGTACGAGCTGATGGTGCCACACCCCGCGTCTTCTGCTTATTACTTCCTGGAGGGAATGCTTTGTGCTCTCCCTTGATGAAAAGTCTTGGGTATAATGAGAAGATACCCTGAAAGAAATCAAAACAATGGCCACACGCGGATGAAAAGACTTTGCACACACAACGTAAGAAATTAGAGCAAATAGGGGACAACAGCAGAGTAGCAGATAGCAAACCCCAGGCACTCATTACTCACAGATAACAGCATGCTGACCAAATCCATCTGTGAACATTCCAGAACACCCCATGTAAACACAGAACCTAGAGAGGTCATGGTTGCTTTGGTAACCACAGCTTCCCAACCCCTACACAACATCTGAAAGTTAGGAAAACAGCCTCCACCCTCCTTTCTCTTTCCTAAGGAGAGCAAAGGGTAAAACACATGTACAAATTCCTGGCTTTCTTAGGGATTATCCGAAAACTGGTTTCTATCTACTATGATACAAGAGTCACAACAATTAATTGTATTTTACTTGATAGTTTGGGCCAACAGAGACCAAAGGTGTAATAACAAAAACAAAAATGATAGCAGCACATATAGTCAACAGGGGCAGGAGAACAAGAAATATGGGTGAACTGTTTCAAACAATAGAATGAAATAAAAGCACATATGCAGAGAAGAAGCAGTGAGAGTATATTTGAGAGGCTTCAACAATTTGGAGCATAACTGACTGTCATATTACCTGGTAGAGCGTACATTACCTTGGTATACTGTCATACCTTGTTTAAGCACACTGAGAATCAAGTTCTAGAAACATGATCCCTCCCTTCCCCACTTCAGACCCAAGCATGCTGGGTGTCCTCCAAAGTCTGGGGACAGGCTGCACCACCCCCAACTCTATCATATGGAGGAGGAAAAGAGCAGCAAAGCGGCCAAACACTGGGCTACACACACACACTTTTTAAGGCAAGGTCTTTGCTGGGTGTTGGTGGTGCACACCTTTGATCCCAGCACTCGGGAGGCAGAGGCAGGAGGATCTATGTGAGTTTGAGACCAGCCTAGTCTACAAAGCAAGTTCCAGGACAGCCTCCAAAGCTCCACAGAGAAACCCTGTCTCGAAAAAAAAAAAAAAAAAAAAGACAAGTTATCTCTGTGCAGCCCTGGCTGTCCTAGAAATCACTATATCGATCAGGCTGGCCTCAGATTCACAGAGATCAATCGTGGGGGGGGGGCTGGAGTTACGGCTTCAGTTCCTAGGAACCCAGCTTTCTCCCCTGAAGGGTTGTGGTTATCATTCCCGAGGCAGCTGTGTCTGAGGTATCCTGAGCTCTCTTTGCCAATGTTGTCTGATTTAGCTCTCTGCTGACCATGGCCCATTTCTCCCCTACTGGCAGTATATAAAATACTGTACTTATAATAAACTTGCTTGGCATGAGACAGCCTGTGCGAAACCTCCCAGCCCCAGCTTTCTATTTCCCTATCTTCATTCCCTGGTCCATTCTCTCTCAGGAGCCATCACTGAAGAACAACCTGCTTGTTCAGGTCACCTAGGTACACACTACAGTCTCTTTGTATCTTCACACTCCCAGCCTCTTTCCTTTGTTCTAGAAAGGTGGCCACATATGGCTTACAGACAGCAAGACTTGTTTCTGCAAAAGCAGAATGTGATGCTTGGGACTCTCAAAAGTAATAAATGACCTCTCAGTCCAGTTGTGTGATGAGTACAAAAGAAGACAAAACAGGGCTGGAGGGATGGCTCAGCAGTTAGGAGTCCATACTGCTCTTGCAGCAGACCTGGGTTCGGTTTCCAGTGCCCACATGGAAGCTCACAACATATGTAACTCCAGTTCCAGGGGATCCAATGCCTTTTCTGACCTTCATGGGCTCCTACACACATGGGTACACAGACATTGACTCAGGCACACATGCATACAGATAAAATAAATATTTATTTAAAAAACAACAAGATTCTAGAAGTTTGTTTCTCCAAATATTGGTTCTTGAGACCCAATGTTAATACTTACAGAAGAATTCCAATTTGCAAGCCCTGGGATCTACTTCCAACTACCACCAAATCAAAGGTAAAAGAAAGAAACTGTATTTTGTGATATAGACAACAGTATTTTATACCAGTGAGTTCCTAATAACTACCACAAATGAAGAGTGAGTATTACCTCAAGAAATGGAGTGGATTACAAGCATATCACAAAAATTTTCTTATCTATACCAACAAATACCTCATTTTTTCCTGAAAAGCAGGAATCTGGAATACGCTCATTCAGTGTAAAGGTATGCATGAGATAGTCCCCAAAGGAAGGAAATGTGTTGGCAGTACAGTTCTGAGGGAAGCTGTCCTCACCCACAGACAACGAGCTTCTGTAATCCTCCACCATCATGTCCCTGTATAAGTCCCGCTGAGCCGAGTCCAGACCTTCCCACTCTGGAGAGAAATTAATGGCCACATCACCAAATGTCATCAGTTCTTAAAGGACATAGAAATAATACATTAAATATTATTGATGTTAACAGATTACTAATTTGGCCAAAGATAAAAGGATGAAATGATTCTAGCGGTAGTTTTAATTATTCATTAATGTTTGATGCAATTACATTTGCTACTATATTATTTAACTCTGTGATGGCTTATGCAAGATGTTTAAGAAATTCCCAAGCTGGGGAGATGGCTCAGTGGATTAGAGCACTTGCTGCTCTTGCAGGGGACTAGAGTTCTGTTCCAGCACCCATGTCAGGTGGCTCACAACTGACTGTCACTCCTGTTCCAGAGGATCCAATGCCCTCGTCTGGCCTCCACAGACACTCCACATGTACGTTCATGTGAATAAACACAAAAATAGCAAGAAGAAAACTTTAATCCCACAAGATAAAGAGAAAAGCATTTAACTTTGCAGTGGAAAATCCCGAAGGCAGCACATTAACCTGGAGAATGAAGTTTTAATGTGTGTTCAGCTAACTGGCTCCCGGACCTGTCTGGCTCCAAAACTGCCACGCAAGCCTGTAGGGATCATCTCCTGAGATCCCGGGGATCAACACACATCCAAATTGGTGCTAGGCTCAGACACACAACTGCCCAGAAATGGCTCACTACGCAGGGTGGACAACTAACAGCTTTGCCAAAGACCCCATTGCCTGCCCAGCACCACCCTGCAATGGAACATGACAGGTCCCAGGGTCCCCACTGTCTGACCACCCCACCCGGTAACCGAGGAGACCCGGATCATCGTACCGGATCCAGGGCCGACTTGCGGAGCCGGTGTCCTGTCAGGACTATGGCCGTATACTTACCATCTCCTGGCTTCTGAGATACCCCGGACCCACCACGCGTGCCTCTGGGAACAGGTCACAGGGCGACAAGGCACCCAAAAACCTCAGTGTCTCTGCAGCAAAGGACCAGAAGTTCCCAGACAATCTAAGACAGCCAGGTTCCAGAGAAAGGCAGCCCATCGCTTTCGCTATATTCCCGATTGGCAGTTGTCAAACATCTCTGATTCAGTTCTTCTGGTTTTGGATGACAACAGATGGCACAAGCCCATGATTGAATGAGACCAGAATGGCAATTTCTCGATTGCAGCTGATCTGCTTTCGTTTGAATTTGGGCTTCAATTTGGTAGGTTTGTTCGGTTTTGGTGGACTGAACCCAAGACTTCTGGCAGCAGCTGTGTTAAGGCAAAAATTCTGCCAGAAGGACCTAGTCCATCAAAAGACATTTTAATTTAACCTTACATAGTCATATCAATTTATTATATATCTGTAAACATTCACACAAGTAAAATATGATAGACTTAAATATGTAAAATCAAAGATATAAATCTTTAGCCGGGAGGTGGTAGCTCAGGAGGATCGCTGAGAGTTCGAGGCCAGCCTGGTCTACAGAGTGAGTTCCAAAGCTACACAGAGAAACTCTGTCTTAAAAATACCACCAAAAAAAAAGATATAAATCTTTAAATTTCACTTAACTTTTCCAGTCTCCATTATTAGTGGGGTTTTGGCAAAAGCTCTACTCCAGCCCTAACAGGATGAGTACCCTAGGCCACAGTCCCAGTAACACTACTAAAGAATGGCTCCCATGGTCAAGAGTAGTACTGGCTCTTTCAGAGGACCTGAGATCTGTTCCTAGCACCCCGGCAACTCACTGGCTGTAACTCCAGCTCTCCTCTGGCCCCCAGCACTGCACTCAAGTGCACACATTCCCTGTGTACACACAGAAGCAAAAACAAAGGCTGGAGAGATGGCTCACAGGTTATAAGCACTGCTTACTCTTCCCGAAGACAGGAGTTCAGTTCCCTGCTCCCACAGAGTTGCATGGAGTTCACAGCCACCAGTAACATCACACAATGATAGACAGACATGCATACAGACAGAACACCCGCACACATAAAGTAGAAACTCAAAGAGAAAAGAAAAATAAGGAATTTAATCTGTGTGCACATGGAGAAAAGTAACGAAGGATTCTGTGACCCCCGGTCTTTGTGAGATTTGGCTTTAACTAGAGAAAGACTAGAGGCAGGGGACTACAGGTATGTATAATTTATCATTCTTGGTCAAGTGTGGTTGGGTTGATAGTCAGTTTGGGTTCACAAGGTGGTCTCAAAGAAGCAACCTGGTCTCCCCAATGACTCTTGCTTCTCTGTGGAGCCTCAACTACCCTAGTTTGGGGATGGTCTGTCCTAGGCTCCCCAACTGCTTAGAAGTCATTTTCATTCCTCAGAGATGTTTATAAGTTTCTGGAATTCAGAGAGGCACCATTGGGGGACTAGGGCTGGAGATGTGCAAAGGAGATAGATACAGAAATAAAAACAAAGCTGCCAGGCTTCTTATCCTGCTTTTATTTCACGTGGACCCAAGTGAAAATTCAGTGATGTTTTTGGCAAAAGTGGTTTCTGAGTATGTTTTATCCAGAAGCAACTTAAGCTTTGAAATGAGAAGCCATCCCTCAAGGCAATAACATCTGATACACAAACAATGTGAGCCCCAAGAGTAAATCTTAAATTTTCTGCTCTTCATAGTTTGAAATTCAAAGAGACAGGCAAATTAACAACTATCAATTTAAAAGATGCTCAAAACAGATGACCTTTAGAGAAAGTCGATGTAAAGACACTGTGACACATAACTTCATAGCTATTAAGTTAACAACTAGCCGGGCGGTGGTGGCGCACACCTTTAATCCCAGCACTCGGGAGGCAGAGGCAGGCGGATCTCTGTGAGTTCGAGGCCGGGCTGGACCGACAGCCTCCAAAACAATACAGAGAAACCCTGTCTCGAAAAACCAAAAAAAAAAATTAGTTCTAACCCATTAGTTAATTTTCTATCCCCATTATGGAACACCATGACCAAAGCAACCTGTAAAATAAATCATTTCATTTGGAATTTGCAGTTCCAGAGTAGTAGAGCCCATGATCGTCATGGTAGGCCTGGTGCTGGAGTGTCAGCTGAAAGTTTACACCTTGAGACTCAACTATGAGGCAGAGAGAGATAACTGGGAATGGCAGAAACCTTACACTCAGTGATACACCTCCAACAAGGCCACACCTCCCAATCCTTCCCAAATAGTTACACCAACTAGGGAACAAGTATTCAAATATATGAGCCTTCATACTGTCATAAATGTGGATAAAGATCAAAGAAAACATCAGATTGTGCTTTCAATCCCGTGAAAACCTTCTTGCATTTTTTGTTGAAGCACACTTTTCAATTATCTTTTTAACTGATACATGAAAAGTATATATATTGAGATAATATGTATACACTATATAAGGTCTACACTACGTAATGTACAAATCATGTTAATCACATCTCTTTAAACATTATTTATTTCTGGTGAAATCTTTCAAAGCTCTTCAAGTTTCCTGAAGTTTATACTACATGATTGTTACATGTAGTTACTTTAATGTGGAACAACACAGCAGAATTTCATGCTCATCTATCAAAATAACATTTCCTCTACCCTGTGAATTCTCTTTGAATTCCAATAAACATTGTAGCATTAACTACTAGGAAACCAGTTTTTTAGATTCCATAAATGGGTGAGATAATGCAGTGAAAATTCCTTCCCTGGTGAGAACCAATCTTGTCTAACCCTCTCAGAAAGTTCAAACAACAAACCACAGTAAGATTCAGTTGAAGTACACCCTGGGGAACCAGTGAGTTCATGGAGCTTAGTTACAGAGCATGAGTGAAGGGTTCCTGGCAGGATTGTGGATGACCAATAAGGCATCTATACTGGAAAGCCTGCACCCAGGACAGATGACCGACTCCCTGATGGCTGCATGGATGGAGCCCTCTCTGTTAACCTTCTCCAGTCTCTTTACTCCAACACCTCCCTGAGACCACATGCAATTAGGGAAGAATTACATGCCAATGGCTAAGATACGTGTCTGCAAACTCAGGTGAGGGTCCAATGACCCTCCCTACTCCCTCCTTCTATGAGAGAATATCAATAGTCCATAAACCTAATCATGATAAACTCTTACAAGGGGGCAGCTCATCTAAGAAAAATGACAGCTTCTTAGCATGGAAGATGACATTCTAACAACAGTTCTCCAGTTCCATCCATGTTGCTACAAAACAGATCTTCATTCTTTGTGTGACTGAATAGAATTCCCTTGTGTACTTACACCACATTTTACCTACTCATGAGATGGCAAACACTTAGTTTCCGTATCTTGATTATTGTGAGCAATGCTGTAAGGAACATGGCCATAAAAAATTATTCTGAGCACAATTATTTCATTTCCTTTGAATATATATCCCACAATGGAATTTCTAGAACATATGATGGTCTATTCAGAAGAATTTACATACTGTACCTCTACCAGTCTGCAGTCTACCCAACAGTGGGAATGGTTCCTTCTGTTGACACGCTTTTTGGTACTTACCACTTTCTTCTTTTAGTTATAGCCATTCTTAGTCAAGTGAGATGATGCCCCACAGTGGGTTTGATTTGCATTTCCTTGATGACTGTGTTGTTTGTTTTGCTTTGTTTTGTTCGATTTCCTGCTGACCATTTATATCCCTTCTTTTCATGTGTCTTTTTAAATCTATTGCCTATCATCTTAGGGTTACTATCACTGTGACAAAACACCATGACCAAAAGCAACTTGGGGAGGAAAGGGTTTATTTGGCTTATAGGTTCATCATTAAGAGTCAGGACAGGAACTCAAGAAGGGCAGGAACCTGGAGGCAGGAGCTGATGCAGAGGCCATGGAGGAGTGCGGCTTACTGGCTTACTCCTCCTAGCTTCCTTATAAAACCAAGAACTACCAGCCCAGGGGTGGAACCACTCATATAGGCTGGTCCTCCCCCATCAATCAATTAAATGATCCATAGACTGTCTACAGAATGATTTTATTCAGGCATTTTCTCAATAGAGGTTCCCTCGGATGACTATAACTTGTGTCAAGTTGACATAAAACTAGCGAGCAAGCACACCAGGCCTCCCTCCTTTTTTTTCTTCACTAGTATTTTAGTTCCTTTATGTTCTGGAAGTCAACTCCTTATCCTGATGTAAATAATAAATGTATTAATTACTTTCCTCATTGTTCCAACAAAATACTTTGCCAAAGCAACTTAAGAAAGAAAAGGAATGTGGGCCAAGCAGTGTTGGTACACACCTTTAATCCCAGCACTCAGGAGGCATAGGCAGATGGATCTCTGTGGGTTCAAGGCCAGCCTGGTCTACAGAGTGAATTCCAGGACAGCCAGGGTTATTATACAGAGAAACCCTGTCTCAGAAAAAAAAAAAAGTAACTTGACCCTACAACAGCCAGGGTCTGAGTTCACGTCCATAGCTCCTGATACCATTTAAGGTCATGCCAAACCAGGTGGTCTGCATTGCTACCTGGGGCCATGATGACATCTGAGCCCGGGCTATGGCCTAAGACCATGTCTGGGTCGGTGGATCTACAGCAGCCAGGGTCTCAATTGATGTCCATGGCCCCTGTTACCACAGAGGGTTGTGCATATGCCTGGAATCTGGTCAGGCACCTAAGACCATGATGGTGTCTGAGGGCCATGCTACTACCAGGACCATACTGCTCTGAGTAGCCTGTGTTGCCAACAGGGCCATGGTGATACCCAGGCCCAGACTCCTGCCAAGGGCCATGTCTGAGTCCATGGTGGGTGCTCCTGCAGCTGGGTTCTGTGCTGATGTTCATGGCCTGTGTTACCATGGGGATCATAAAAAATAAGCTTGTTCAAATCTGAGAGATATGATGAGTTGGTCCACCCCTCACTGGCTCTGGGATAGCTGCTAGTCCTGTCCCTCACTGGATACTGAATAGAAGAGCTGGCCCCTGCAATCAGGAAAGATGCCCCCACCTCACCAAGTGCATGCACCTCACCTGGGCAGCACACTAGAGCTGGTCCTGTTGTTGGGAACGCAGATGAGCTGTCCCTGCGAGTGTGAGAACAGCAGAGCTCAAGACGCATCCCTTCCCTCCTCATTGGTCATGTGGTAGCATGGATGAGGAAAGGTGCCCTCCTCCTCCCACTCCTTGCTGCCCACAGTGGTTGAGAGGGCTGGCTCTGAGATCATGAGCACTGGAGAGGTAGCCTTGTCCCTCACATGCTGCAGCACATGCGTGAGCAGGCCCTGCACCTCGCCTGGGCAGTACACCCAAGCTGACCCCTTTTGCGGGATACAGGTGAACTAGCCCTGAGGTCATGAGAGCAGGAGAGTTGACCCTCCCACACAGCAATCCGGAGAAAAGGAACCCACGCCTTGACTTGGCAGAAGAGTAGAACTGGCCCTGGTGGTGTGAGTGTGTGTGAGCCAGTGTGAGGACCTGAAAGCGAGAGAACTGACCCTGCTCCTTGCTGCAGGCTGCACTGGGTGGGCTGGCAGAGGCAGTGCTGGGAAGCTCTCCAGGCTGGTGACAATGGAGGAAAGCTGGCACAGGCTGACCAGCCCAGCTACCGCCCAGGCCCAGAACCAGGGCTATGAGTTGGCCCACACCGACATCCGCTGCATCTATGGACTGTTGCAGCATGTGAAGGGAGCAAACCTACAGATCCAAAACTGCAGGATCCGCACAACACAGGACAACAACAGGATATCCAAGAGGAGCCCCAGTGAGAATCCTTTATCGTGGTGTAGCAGAAGCCAGAGGTCTTGAACCAGATCAATGACTTGTGACAATGAACACTTGCAAGAAGAAGAAAGAACTATAGGGCTAACTGTGACTCAATGGGCCGCACTATAGCTTCCATGAGGAGCTTTTTTTTTTTTTTTTTGGTTTGTTTCATTTTTTTATTTGCTTTGTTTGGTTTTGAGGTTTTCTTTTAAATTTTGTTTTATTTTGGGGGGAGTTTGTAGGGGTGGAGGGCAGATGGAGGGGTCGGGATGCATGATGTAGAATCCAAAAAGAATCTATAAAAGTAAAAAAAAAAGGGGGGGTTGAGACAGGGTTTCTCTGTGTAGCTTTATAGACCAGCCTGGCATTGAACTCACAGTCCCACCTGTCTCAGCCTCCCCAGCGCTAGGATTAAAAGTGTGCAGCACCACCGCCTGGCAAGACCTTGTCTTAAAAAGACGTTAGGGATGTATTAGAGATTATGTCACGTTTCCCATGTGTGGCAATGCTACTAGAATAAAATATGAGAAGGTTCTTTGGGAAATTAACATGGGTACTGGGTAGAGCCCTGACATTGGCCATTTTCAATATTAATCGTTTGCCTGCCTGCTCTCATAAGTAGAGGGATGGATGGTGAATGGGGGTGTAACTGGGCAGTGGATGGATAGAGTGATGACTCAAATGAGGCGAACACTTGCATAATCTCCGCCTTGAGAGTTGGTGTGCTTCTAACCAATATGATACAGCACCGATGGCGTTAGGTTACTTCTATGGTGATGTTATATAAGATTGTCTTATCCCACTGACGCCAGATTCTTCTGCCAGGAGAATCAAACAATGATGTCATCAACAAACTGTGGAGGCGGCCATGGGCAGTACCCAAGGACAATCTCTAGCCATCAGCCAACCAGAAAACAGAGGCCTCTGCTGGAGTCCAGCTCTGGATGAGAGCAGGCAGGGTCTAAATATGGGTGGATAAAAGAGTGGCGACAGAAGGAATCCCACAGGACACTTCCTAGTTTCATTTAGGAGAGACAGACAGAGAGGAAGCACATCTCAATATGGCTTGTCCTACTCTGACAGCCTGTGTCTCTCACAGGCTTTATTTGTACATGAAATCATTTCCTCTTACACATCTTTTAGTCATCACTGATAAGCCATTACAGAACAGAGTTATCTTTTTTTTTTTTTTTTTTTTACGAGACAGGGTTTCTCTGTATTGTTTCGGAGGCTATCAGTCCAGCACGGCCTCGAACGCACAGAGATCCGCCTGCCTCTGCCTCCCGAGTGCTGGGATTAAAGGCGTGCGCCACCACCACCCGGCCAGAGTTATCTTTTATAATCATTTTCCCTCAAGTTTTGGGGGTTTTTGTTTTGTTTTGTTTTTTTGTTTGTTTGGTTGGTTGGTTGGTTTTGGTTTTTCCAGACAAGGTTTCTCTGTGGCTTTAGAGGCTGTCCTGGAACTAGCTCTTGTGGACCAGGCTGGCCTCGAACTCACAGAGATCCACCTGCCTCTGCCTCCCAAGTGCTGGGATTAAAGGCTTGCGCCTGGCTTCCCTCAAGTTTTGAGGGAAAATTTCTTGGTCAGAGTGCCCAATAAATATCCTCAGGCCAAAGCTGCAGTTATTATTCACATTCTGGCATAACACAATGTTTATATTTTATATCTTTATAGAACTTGTCTATATGTCTAATCCTGGCATTCAGTTGTTCCTTGGTCTTATGACGCCACAATGACTCTGCATGTGCTAACTTTTCTCAGAGAGGGAGATCCTGACATCTTTTACCATCTTTCCACTCCATTCTTTGTTCATCGATATAAGTCTCTGCACAGCACAGAGGCAGCTTCAGCTAATCTAACGTTGTTGCTATATATGCCACATCACTGTCTGAGTGTATAGTGGGCAGAGGCTTGCAATCTGAACTGTGACCAGCTCCTCTAGCCCACCAAATCTTGTTGACTTTTTTGAGTTTACTTTTTTTTGGGTATATTTTTCCCTTGTAAGTACAGGGGCAGATGTTTCAAGAGTGTCTCAGTGACTCATAAAGAGACCTCTGGCTTCTTTTTGTCACAACTTCCAAGGCGTAAGGAAGACCTTTAAGTAGATAAGGATATCTCCCTAAAGTAGGGGAGATAGTATGTTCAGGACTGTCTTGGGGAAGCTTAAGAATAGCATACCTGGGAGAAGGCATAAATGAGTCATAAGAAATTTTCCGTCAATCCAATATCCCCAAATTGTACAACCATTAAAAGTCTCCCATGCATGCAACAGTGTTCTGCTCTTTTTCTTTCTGCAACCAGAGAGACCCTGATCTGACAGTCTGCTCAGGAAACCAGGTAGCTCGCTAAGTCAAGATATTTCTTTCGTGTCTCTGTCATAAACTCTTGTTTCAATATGGTCTTTATTGTTACTACAATTCTACAAAGAGTAAAAGAACATCAAGATTCCTAAAACTTTTTACTTTGCCTTCAGGAGGGTACTTTGTCATTAACTTTGTGATCAAGAATCATTTCCTGGTTCATACTAGTTCCATGTTTCTGAGGCAAAACACACACAAAAAAAAAACCTGATGATTCAGCCATGGTATGTCGGCTTCCAAAATTTACCCAAGTTTTTCTTCTTAAATGATTTATTCTGGATCCTGCATCTCATGCTCATTAGTGCCACTTAAGTAATAATTTCTATAGAAAACTCAAGTTCCTATAATAGCTAATTCTCCCAGCTTTCACAAGAATTGTTACATTATTCCAATACCCTTAACAGCAAGGAGTTGTGCAGCAACTTCCTGCATGGGCAGTGAAGGGTCAAATCCAAGCCGTCTGAGCTCTGTGATCTTTGTCAAGCAGCAGCTCCAAGATGCTTGGCATCCTCAGGCTTCCATCCTCCACCCACAAGGAAATGAATCCTGCAATCAGACTGCGAAGGAGAATAAAGTAGAAAAGCCCAATTATTAGATATTGATTTATTGATGTATTTACTGATTTACTTAAGGTACTATTTATATTGCCTATTTGCCAAGCATGACTTCACGGACTGCCTGGAACAGAATGACCTGGAGAAATAGCTAAAACAGTTGTTCTTTGCCCTGAACAACCGGATGCCACACAGGCCTGTGTAAAATGCTGCTTGCTTGCCTGCCCTCCTTGCAAGAATGTGTCTTTGTGAGACCCTGAAACAGGTCTAGCCAAACCTTTACTCCAGACCTCCTGAAATAGAGATAAGCATATACTGTTTTAGGGCAAACTGTGGAAACTTGTACAATGTGGTAATTTGAAGGTAATTGGCCCCCATAAGCTCATAGGGAGTGGTACTATTAGGAGGTGTGGCTTTGTTGGAGTAGATATGGCCCTGTTGAAAGAGGAAGGCAACAGGAGGCCCAGCACAGCAGCGGAACCCTGACAACCCATCCATACCCTCATCCTACACCACCTGGTCCTGCCTCCAAGCAGACAGCATCAGGCTTCTTCAGGAAGGCTTAAAGAGAACTTTCAAAACGGCTCAGCTGCTGATTGTCAGTTTATTACACTTGAGACTTTACAAGAAGTGATCTGAGTCCATGTTGCAAAAGTGGTCTGGAGAAGTGGCTGGGGGCTTAAAAGCAGTGGTTGCTCTTCCAGAGAACCTAGGTTTGGTTTGCAGCACCCACATAGCAGCTAGCAGCAGTCTAACTCCAGATCCAGAGGATCAATCGCCCCCCTCTGGCTTTTGCTGGCACTGCAAACATGTGGTATTAAATCCTTTCACTTGCAGATTGGGATAACAGTTACAAACCTGGTCTAGAAGCCACCATGATCTCTGAATGGCAGATAATAACACATAGGATTACAGACGAAAACTTTTGTAATGACATAGTTTGCTAAATCAAGTCTTTTTAAACTTGAACCTGTGAAGGAGACATAATATGCAGGCAAAACACACCTACACATAAAATAATAAATGAATCTAAAAGGAAAGAAAAAGTGCCAGGAGGGGATGGAGAAATGGCTCAGGGGTTAAGAGCATTGCCTGCTCCTCCAAAGGTCCTGAGTTCAATTCCCAGAAACCGCATGGTGGCTCAAGACCATCTGTAGCTAATTCTGGTGCCCTCTTCTGTCCTGCAACCATACATGCAGCAGAACACTGTACACATAATAAATAAAGACTGTTCAATCAAAAAGTAAAAATAAAAAGTTCCAGGAACACAAAAGGTAAGGGTCCTCATCCATAAATTTTCATCCTGGGCAGTGGCCACCACTTCCAACTGTCTATGCATTCTTGTAAGGATTATTCCAAGGAGGGTTTCTCAGCTTCTGGACAGCAAGGGCAATGGGGAGACAGGACAACAACTCTGGGGAGTCAGGCGTTCCTGCCGTCTTGTAGGATCCTAGGCTCAAACTCCAGTCATCAGGCCTGCCAGCAAAACCCTCTACCTGCGAGGTTATCGCACCAGCCCCCCCCCTTGGTTTTTACAGGTCACGTGATGCCTTCCGACTGTCTTCTCTGTATACACTATAAAACCCTAACACAGAGGAGCTAAGGTGAAGTCGCATAGCTGCCCACTGCAGAGCCCTGTCCTCTCACCGATCTGCACCAAAGGGTGGAATGGTCAGAGGGCCTTGCGGAGTGGGGGAGCTTTGCTTGGTGTCTCAACTATACTGGGAGGGCTTACTGCTCCACTGTATCCATGAGGAAACCAAAGCAAGGTCACGTGACCTGTCAGCAGTCAGGACCGGGCATCTTTCCTGTCCTCTTCAGTGTGGTCTTATCAAAATGTTAGCAGGGAGGCTGGAGACCTTGACCAACTAATGCCTCGATCTTTTGAAAACATTGCTTTAGCATTGTGTGTATGAGGGGGGTCAGCATGCGTGTGAAAGTCAAAGGACCTTCGTGGAGTCTGTTCTCAACTTTCACTTTTTACATGGGTTCCAGGAATTGAACTCGCGTCCTCAATGCTTTAACCCCTGAGCTATTTTGCCCTGCCCTCGTCACCCAACCAATTTCCCTGCCAATCATGGCTTTAGGCCCACTAACCCCGCCTCTCTCAGAACCAATCCTCCCCCAGCAACCCTCCTTCCCAATCACAGACTTCCCAATCACCACACTTTTCCCTAAGTCACCACCCCTCAGGCCCTAGCACCTAACACCGGGGTGGCGGCCACAGGGAAGGCGGCTTCCCCAGAAGTGTTCAAATAGGTGGCCTGAGGAGCTGGGATGGGCCCTTGGGTCCGGCAGGTTCTGGCTGACCAGAGAGAGGAGCTTGTTGAAGCTGGCAGGGTGACTGCCTGTGGGTGTTGCACAGACTGGAGCTCTGAGGCAGGACATGAGCTCCAGGACCGCCCCGAGGCTGATGACACTCCAGAGACACCTGGGCTGGCCGAAGGTAAGGAGTTGACCTGTACCCTCAGAATGCCCATCTCATGTGTAAGGAGACAGGGAGGAAACCAGGTATGGGAAGTTGGGGGTGGGGGGAAACAATGAGCCAGAGGTTCAGGAGAGCTGGGTTCTGGAAAGCTAAGGCACTGACCAGCTGGAACTGAAGGACCCGTACAAAGGAGACAGAGGGTGGTGCCTGGGTAGGGGCAATGGAGGGCACAGGTCAGATTTGTTTAGCACTTGGCATCTCATCCTGCAACTCAGCAATTCAGCCTGCCCCTGGGCAGTAGGGCTGTTTGCTTTTCTCACAAGTCAATCAAAGACCCAGCTGGGCCTGTACGTACAGGCCCCACGGTGATCACATGATTCTCTCTGCTCAGGCTGGTGACATAGCCATGGAGAGCAGTCCACTGACTACTCATGTACTAGATACCGCCTCAGGACTCCCTGCCCAAGGCCTCTGCCTCCGTTTGTCTCGTCTGGAGAGCCCTGGCCAGCAGTGGATGGAGCTGAGGACAAGGTAGGGGGCAGTTTCTGGCCTGGGATCTGTGAGTTACCAGCTCTAGCTGCTGTGTCTTTCCTGGGTCCCCCTTGAGGAAGACCTTAGGCCGTGGTATTGAGATGGAACAGTGACTGGGGGGACACTGAGCGGGACTGAGCCTGGCGTGGGCACTGGGAGCTGTAGGCAGGCCTGACCACTGCTACTGACCCCTGAGCCTCCTTTTCCTCATCTAAGATAACAGGGATAGTGGCAGTAACTTTTTCACCAGATATGCATACCTGGGACAGAGTCATGGAATGCCTGAGACAGCTTTGTAAGGTCCCTGCCTGTCGGATTCAGCCCAGTGGCCTGTTGGGAGAGGAGCCAACTAGAAAGGACTGGTGGAAAACAAAGGGCTCTATCACCTGTGCCAGACTGAATGCGGAACACTGTTTCTCTTCTCTATTCTCAATAGCTGTGAGCCAGTACTGTAATTAACCCCTTTTACAGAAGGGAGACTGAGATAATAGGGTAGGATAAAAGCTAAGACTGGTCCAGTAATGGCCTTTCAACCTCAGTGAGCCAGGCTCAGGCCCGGCCCTGGCCATACCCCTGGAACATGCTCTGCCAGGGGCTGGGTCTTCCTGTTTCAGGGTTCGCCAACCAAAGCTAGCAGAGTCGTGGCCTTGAGAGCAGGTTCCTTTTAAAGGAGGCAGGCTCACCCATCTCCTCCCTCCTGACCTGCCTGTGGGAACAAGTTGTGGCTCCTCCCCTCCTAGTTCAGTCCTTCACAAAAACTGGAGAGGCTTATCTTTTCTCTACGATTTTCTAAATGGACAGTGTGGTGATATCCTCAGAAGTTGTCCCCCATCTGAACTCCTGTGTGAGACTGTGGGACTCGTCTGAGGTTGTCGGCGTGTGGATCAGGAAAGCTAGGGGAGGGAGGTTTCTCAGCTCTCTCTCCACTTTGTCTCTTCACAGTTACACAAACCTGGATGGTCGCTGTCCTGGGCTCCTGACACCAGGCCAGATAAAGCCAGGCACCTATAAGCTGTCCTTCGACACAGAGCGCTACTGGAAGGAGAGGGGTCAGGAGAGCTTTTACCCATATGTAGAGGTGAGGGCCGTGGGTGGGTGGAGCAGCTGGGCCCTGACTCACTGTGACCACAACCAAGCCCTTCAGCCAGGCCTCCTCCAGGCCAGGGACAGACTGGCCCCACCTCTCCCAGGGTGGTAGCAAGTGAGTGAACTCCACCCTCCTTTGTGCTCTCAGAAGGTGTCCAGGGCCCTGAGGCACCATTATACTTCCTGATGACACACTGAGCTGCCCCTGGTCAGGCGGGTGAGAGGGAGAGGCCAGGCTGCCAGTGTTTCATCTTCCTTTGTAGAAGGTTTCCATTTAAGCCCAGACACCAGAGCACTGGGTGTGTTTCTTCTGCAGCACTGACACAACTTAGGGGTAAAATATTTGTTCGGGCTCGTTGTTTCAGCCCGTGGTTGTTTGGCTCCATGCACTCGCCATGGCAGTGGGGGAATACGGAAGGGGAGAGCTGTCACCTCACACGTGGTAGACAAGACGCAGAAAGGAAGACAAAGAAAGACACAGATCCCTAGGACACTACCCAGGGACCTTCCTCTAGTGGGGCCCACCTCCAAGTTTCAGTACCTACTAATGATGTCATCACATGATGAGTCTCGTTAACCACAGATTAACCAGCTAATTAGATCAGAGCCCTCAGAATCAAATCACTTCCCCAAATACCACCAACCAACAGCCAAGACCACTGTATCTCCTCTTGGAAACAATATTCAAACTGTAACATCAGGCTTTCCCAAGTGTCTCCCACTTCTAGGAAGCCACCAAAGCACACACACACACACACACACACACACTATCTGGAAGACCCAGGGACTGTTGCAGGAAGAACTTGCCATCTTCAGTGTCCTCAAGTGCCTTCTCTGCTTCTCATAGGTTGTTTTCACTATTGCGAAGGAGACCCAGAAGTTCCATGTACCTCTGCTGCTGAGCCCATGGTCCTACACCACCTATCGGGGAAGTTAGAGTGATGCATTACCTGAGGAAGCCATCAGCCACCTGTCCCTTTCCCTGACTTAGCCAGCCACACAAGTCAACAGCATGGTCTTTGTCCCCATCAAGGGACATGAAGTTGCTGCTTGCTGAAGAGACTCTAGATGCTCTGGAGTTTTCTAGTGGGCAGCTGTGACTTGGGTATCAATAAAGTGAGTTCCAACACCTGTTAATCTGAACCCATCACTGGGACAGAGACAGTGAGTCAACTAGCACTGCCTGCTAGCACTGCCCCCGCTCCAAGTGTCTTAGTTTCTTTTCCTGTTGCTGTGATAAACTAATCTGACAAAAGCAATTGGAGAAGAGTTTTATTCTGGCTCAGTTCAAGTTGCAGTTCTTTGATGTAGGGAAGTTACAATGAAGGAGGGCTGAGTGAGGGAGCTGGTCACATTGTGCAGAGAGCATTCAATGGCAGGTGATGGTGGCGAATGCCTTTAATCCTGGTGCTTGGGAGGCGATGGAGGTGGATCTCTGAGTTCAAGGTCAACCTGGTCTACACAGCGAGTCTCAAGTCAGCCAGGGCTACATAGAGAAACCCTGGCTTGAAAAATCAGAGACGGAAAGACTGTGCTGATGAAACCTACAGAGACAGCTGACCTGACAAGGGGGAGCTCTTGGACCCCAGATTGATGACTGAGAGGCCAGTATGGGACTGATCCAGACTCCCTGAATGTAGTGTCAGTGAGGAGGCCTCAGGAATCTCTGGGGCCTTGGATAGTAGATCAGTGTTTACCATGACGTATGAATAAACTTTGGGAGCCCATTCCACAAGGAGGGATGCTCTCTCAGCCTGGGCACATGGGGGAGGGCCTAGGCCCTGCCCCAGATGAAGTGACAGACTCTAGAGATCCCCCATGGAGGGCGTCACCCTCCCTGGGGAATGGTGTGGGGATGGGGTGGGGGGGTTGAGGGAGGGTGGAAGGATAAGGGAGAAGGGATAGGAGAGAGAGCTGGGATTGACATGTGAAGCAAGCTTGTTTTTAATTTAAATAAAAAATTTATTGGAAGAAAAATAGAGACGGAGAAAGAAGGAAGAAGGAGGAAGAGGAGGAGGAGGAGAAAGAGGAGAGCAGTGCACCGCCAAGACTCCGCTACTTTCTCCACTTTATACAGTTCAGGATCCCCTGCCCATGGAATGGGTCTTCCCACAATTAACATGTGTCTTTCCACCTCAGTTAACATAAGCTAGCTCCCCACCGGCATGCCCAGGGGCCCTTCTCTCTTGTCATTCTAAATTTTGTCAAGTTGACAACTTTAACCATCACACCAGGTGACCCAGGAGGCCTCTGAGAATAGGGCCACTGAAGTCACAGGCAGAATGCAGAGGTGGCCATGGTACAGATAGGGAAGCAGGCCACCAGTGAGGCCCTGTGAAGAACCCTGCAGGAAGCTCTCCACAGCCAGACAAGACAACAGAGAGGAAATGCGAAAACTTTTTACTGCTAAAAAAAACAAAACTTACCGTCTTTGGTATAGAAGAAATGTCATCGGGAGAATGGAGCCAGGCCTCACTGGAGAGGTGACATTTTAGTCATGCCTCCTGCCAGACCATAACCCAGCCTCTGTCTGATCACAGTCATCCTTGGAGGCTTGAATCCCACATTGGTCAGGGCCAATAGTTTTACCACATACATGCAATCTGAGTCCCTAATAAGGCCTATAGGGACAGGGCAGTATCAGGAAGGGAAAGAGTCCATCTAGGTTACTGTGTCAGATATGCTGTGACCCAGTAAGATTTGGGTTCCACTCCTTTCAGGGGCAAGGATAAAGGAATGAGCCCAGCACCATGGTGTAAATGAATAAAGTAAATGCTTGCTTACAGTTAACCAGACCAGTGCCAATACCTTTATATGTGCTCGCTCATGTAGCTCAGAGGGGAAAGGAGCAGACAGGATGAACTTAGAGCAGAGCTGTGGCCTGTGTGGCCTAATGCTTGCACACCAGTCACTTCTCAGGGGGAGTGACCAGGCTATCCTCAAACTCCTAGAGACACACCTGCTTCTGCCTCCCAAGTGCTGACGTGCGTCAAAGGCGTGCACCATCACCCAGGGCATCAAACCACATCTTACTCCTTTCCCCTAGTGAACACAAACTCTCCTGACTCCTCAGTGACTTTGCATCTTCTCTAAGGCCTGCCTTGGGAAGGACCCAGGTCATCCTGATCTGTCCCAAGAGGCCAGATCTGAGGCGGCAGTGCTGGTGCTAACTTCAAGGGCCTTGCTAGCTCCACACTAGGATCTCTGATCCCCACTCTGGAAAAAGCACCCTGTCTGTGAGCTTGCTTGTTTGCTTGCTTTTTGAGCACAGTCTCACTGTGTAGGTCTGGTTGTCCTGCCACTTCCTGTGTAGACCAGGCTGGCCTCCAACTCACAGTGAACTGCCTGCCTCTGCCTCCCAAGTGTTGGGATTAAAGGTATACACCACCACACCCAGTCCTCTCTCAGAGGATGAGTTTCAATCAGTAGGAAAAGAGGTTGTTGAATTGATATGTGTGGAACACTTAGAGCCAGGCCGGACTCTGAGGAAATGCTCAAAAGGCTCCTTTTTCCAGCCATGGCTTGGGAGCCAACAGTTAAAGGGTACATAAGGATGGGCTCTAAGTGAGAACTTGGAGGCTCAGCCCTGGTTCTCACCCTTCCTATGCCCAGTCCCCAAGAATCAGCTAACCATCATGGATATCTCTAAGAACCATACACACTGCAAATGGCTCTTTTTGTGGACATGTACCAGCATCTGAGGGACAGGTTCAATGAGAGAACCAGAGCCCAAATTGGCATGTTGAACGCTGAAAGGGCACCATGGATCCTGGAAGCCAATAGAAGACATCGCCTAAATCCAGAACTCTTAAAAACAAGGGTGATGGAATGTCTAGACATGGCCCCAAATGAGGGGCTCCACCCCATAGAATTAAAGGTGCACTTAAGCCATCCTTGTGAGGTTGGTGCTCCGGGTAAACCGTTTGGCAGACACTGGGCAAAGCAAAGACCTCACCACCTCTGGAACAAGCTGAGGCCTGAGCCGGAACCTCTCTCTAATGCACAGTATCGGTGTCAACCAGGGTCCCAGGCCTTATTGACCCCTGCCCCCAACTTCAGGAGTCTTCTGATGTGTCTATCAATGCCATCAGATTCGCAAGGGGTCAGAAAAGATGAGAGCCAACATCCATGGACATTGATCTGACATAGCTGCTCCAGCTGCCCCAGGGCAAGTCAGCTTGGTAGTATTGTTAGAAATAAGTTCAGAATCTCAAAGAGAAAGAGACCATCACTCCGGTTAAAGCCCTCCGACTAGGTAAATCTTCACGTCTGGTCAGAAGACCACGCCACTAAGAGCAGAAGAGCAAGCTCACAGGGCACGAAATCCTTAGATTTTTACATTAATCAAAGAGTATCATGTCTTTTCCCCATTGACTCGGTCTGTCCGCACTGCCCTCCTCAGGTTAGCTAGTTTGCTATTGTCATTGTTGGTTTAGTTTAGTTTTGGTTTTTAATCAGTGCAAAGGAACTGAAGGAAAGGGTCAGTCATTCAGCTACAGGAATGTAGCGAGAAGGGCCTTTGTAGAAACAAAAGGTTTACCAGGTCTGGGGGCAGGGGATTAACCAGGTGGGAAAAATTAAAAGATTTTTTTTTAAGGAACCTTATAAGTAGAGATTTAAAATTTCATAAGTCTTATAAGCTGGGGGAGATTTAAATTGCTTTTCATAATAAGCTTTACAGGTTTTTAAAAATATTTAATGTTTCTTTCAAGGTGAGGGAGGACAGACTGGGACACAGCAGGGAGCAGACCCATAAGCTCACCACAGCAGGCAAAACTGTAAGCGATGGCTGGAAGGAGACCTTCGTCAGGCACCAGCCCACATGCCAGGCTGATGGCCGGAAGGAGAGTTACCTCAGGCACCAGCCCACATGCCAGGCTGATGGCCGGAAGGAGAGCTACCTCAGGCACCAGCCCACATGCCAGGCTGATGGCCGGAAGGAGAGCTACCTCAGGCACCAGCCCACATGCCAGGCTGATGGCCGGAAGGAGAGCTACCTCAGGCACCAGCCCACATGCCAGGCTGATGGCCGGAAGGAGAGCTACCTCAGGCACCAGTCCACATGCCAGGCTGAGTGATTCTGGACAGGCGCAGGCCACATCCTATGGGACTGCTCTGTTCCTTCAGCTCAGGTCTGCCACACCTGCCTCGCACAGAGGTGTGTAATGAAAGCAGGCCTCAGAAACCCCACATTGTGTCACAGTCTGGGGCCTGGTGGGAAAAACCGGTTTTTCCCTGAGGAAAGGGGGACCAGGGCCTTTGGAGGAAGCAAGCCCTGGGGAGGCCGCTGGTCTTGACAGCAGCAGGAGGGGGCCCTCAGTGAGTGAGTGGGGTCTACCTGAGAAGATGGAGCCTGAGGGAGAGAGTGGATTCCTGAGGTAAAAGTCAGGCCCTAGAGAGAGGAAGCAAGATTTGGAGATGGAAGACACTGGTGGAGGGATGTACTGTAGATTATAGTTACAAATTGTCATGTGTGGAGAAGCTGGCTCTGGAAGTGGGGTTGACGCCTTCCATTTTAAGATCCATGTCTGTCTCAAAGTGTCCTCCAAGGTCTGGGGATGGGCTGGCTCTGTTCACTGTGACAGGGAAGAAAGAGAATAGCAAAGAAAGTTCAAGAGTTTAAAAAAATGAAAAACCACTGTGCCCTTGAGAATTGTATCAAAACATAGCAACATCCAATAGATGTTACTAGTTCCTGCAGTGGGAATAGGCTAGACGCTCGCTCTGCCAGGGGACTCTCCACCCCCCAAAAGCTCAGGGACAGGCAGTTCAACTGTGACTGCATCAGATCCTGATTTACTTTATCTCCGACCTTATTTGTCCTTTTAATTGGAAGCCTCTCCTGAGGGGACATTCTGTTCTGCCCAGCACTGCTCTGTTGGGAAACTCTGTTTGCCTTACAAAGGCTTCTTGAGTCAAGTTTCTGTGTAGCCAAATTAATTTCTCTCTCATTCACTACTTATTGCTTAATAAACATATTACTCAAAACCAGAAATCCAGCAGAGGCGGACAGATCTCTGTGAGTTTAATTAAGGCCAATCTGGTCTACAGAGTGAGTTCCAGGACAGATTCAAAACAAGCTACACAGAGAAACCCTGTCTTGAAAAAAAAACAAAAACAAAAACCTGTAAATTAGGTTTTCATAGATCATAGATCATATAAAACGAGACACAATGACAAGTGCCCACTTAAGCCACATTGCAGCCATGGTGTGGTGTCCACTGATGTATACATGTCAAAATAATATGGTTACTTCCTCCCCACACACTACAGTTGGGGTTTGATGATTTTCAGTTATGAGTGTGGATAGGTCCATGACTTAAATATCAGGCAAGGGAGGCAGAGGGGCATTGCTCAATATTCTTACAGAAAGGTCTGTTGGCTTCATGGGGCTGAGGGCTGGGTCTGCATCCGTGTGCACAGCAGCCAGTCCACATCAGTGCTCTGAGAGTTGATGAGGGTCACATGATTGAACTTGGTGTCACTGCAGTCTGTGATACAAATGAAAGTCTCCTTGTGACACTGCATCAGTGGATTGCTTACACTTATGTCATGGATCTTAGTCTTTCCCCACAGGCCCAGCCCACATCTCAACGTCATCGTCTCGTCACGCCTGGCCTTAATTTCTGAAAGGCATCAACACACACAGCACCAGAGGAGAGGAAGAGCAGGTACCCTGGGCTACGAGAGTGCATGGACACTGCACATGCCCAGGAATATGCACCGGGGCAGAGCAGAGGCTAGGTAGGCAACCTTGCCAAGAAGAAAGATGGCTTCAGTGGAGTTCTACCTGCTGGTGCTCAAAGACGGCACACTGCATACACTGCAGTCAAAGCCAACCAGTGCCTGCACTGCGGTTCCCAACACCGACCCTAGCGTGGCCATCCTGCAATAGAGTTACAGAGACCGTGTCCAGGAGACTACGCACTGCCTGTTAACTGCCTGTTTCAGACAGGAGTGGAGAAGTGTGTGCCAAATGAGCTATTTTGACTTCTGAGTTGGGTCCACCGATTTCAGAAATGTCCCTGTCCCCTCTCCTGACCGCCTGCATGTGGTTCCAGAGTTACCAAATTCTAGAGGCAAATTCCTTCTAACGGAAGGAGTTACTAACACTATGTTACATGCTGCTCATGTGAGAAACTGACCTCTACCCTGCTTCTCAAAGTTGTTTCTCACCTTGGAGTGTTTCTGCATAGGTGAGACCATGGTGCCCCTGACAGCTGGACAGAGAGGCCCACTCCCCTTAGGCTGAGCCTGTTCCTTTTCCCCTGGGAAAATTCGGTAGTCTGCTGCTGGTTGCTGGGTTCCCTCACCTCTTGTTCATACATCAAGAAAACATGGATTTTGGCAACCTCCACATTTCATAAGACACTTCTCTCAACAAGGTCATTTCTGAGCCTGAGAGACAGTAATGGACATGCGTGACAGACATGAATGTGGCTCAGTTTCCTCACTCAGATCCAGAAAGTGGCATCCATGACTACATAGAGCAGCTTAGGACAGCATGCAGACGTTACCTTTTTGTTTTGGTGTGTGTCCATGTGTGCTTGCACGCGTGCAGTGCAGCTGCCTGAGCACATACACGTGGAGGCTGGACGGTGACTTCTGACACCTTCCCATTGTTTTCCCTTTGTTCTGCATCTTATTTTTGGTGACAGATCTCTCTCAGTGAACCTGAGACTTGCCATTTCAGTTAGGCTGGCTGGCAAGGGAGCCATGGGATCTGCCTGCTCTATCTGCCCACACTGGGGTCACAGGCATGGGGCCTTGTCCAGCTTTTGGTGGGGGATGGAGGTACAAACTCAGGTCCTCATACTTGCATAGCAAGCACTGACCCATCTCCCTGGTCCTAAAGATTTTTTTCCAAAGATTTAAACACGTAAGAACTTGCTTTTAGTTTAATGTGTGAGTGTTTTGCTGTTATGTCTGTCTGTCACATGTCTGCTGGTACCCACAGAAGCCAGAAGATGGCACTGCATCCCTTGGAACTTGAGTTATGGATGGTTGTGAGCTGCCGTGTAGGCGCTGGGAATCAACAAGAGCAACTTCTGCAAGAGCAACCTCTGCTCTTAACCACTGAGCAATCTCTCCAGCACATTATATGTGATAATTCTAAAATGCATCACTGTTACTGAATAAACTTAATGTCTATTTTTATGTTTATTATTTTTGGATTTTTATTTTTAAGAATTTTTATTTTGTCACTTATGTGTATTGGTGCCTTGCCTGCACCATGTGGTGTCTCTGGTGCCTGAGGAGGTCATAAACCCCTGGGATTGCACTTATAGATGGGTGCTGGGAATCCAACCCAGATCTTCTGCAACAACAAGAAGTACTCTTAGCTGCTGAGTTAACTCTCTAGCCCCTTCTTAAAAGAACTGGGGGAGAATGATTTTTGCCTTTGGTTTGGTTTGGTTTTGGTTTTTCAAGACAGGGTTTCTCTGTGTAGCCCTACCTGCCCTGGAACTTGTTCTGTAGACCAGGATGGCCTTGAACTCACAGAGATCTGCTTGCCTCTGCCTCCCAAGTGCTGGGATTAAAGTTGTGAGCCACCATTCCCAGCTCTTTTTATTTTTTAATTTTAAAAAGTTTATGTTAATAAGCAATTACACATTTCAATTTGGAATAAATGTTTTGTTCATTTTTTAGAGACCTCTGGTTAGACCCAAAAAGAGCAGGGGTGAGTGGCAGGGAGCCGATGGACACCCAGCCCAGATTCTGCCTAAATGTGGATGTATGGAAGCAAAACCTGTGCTGAGTATAGAGACTCAGGATGGACACAGATTGCAGAAAGGTGTGGCAAAGGCCTTACTTAGGATGATAAAATGTAGTCACGAGAGGATTGGCTGGAGATCTGTACAAAGCCGTGAGCGAGCATGAGGTGGTAGAGTCTTTCAATGAAGGCAGGGGAGGAGGTCTGGGGATCAGTTTGCAGGGTGTGGTGGTGGTGGTTGTTGTTGTCGTTGCTTCTGGTTACTTCCATGCTGGGCTATAAGAGCTGAGGCACTGAGAATCCAAGGTAGTATGACAGGAGCCATCTCCAGGGTGTGAGATCACACCACTGTCGCTGTCTTCTGAAGCTGCCAGGGAGTAGGACAAGGCCGTGGTCTTGGGAGGCCTCTTAGGTAGTTTCCTAGGCATGTTCCACGCAGTCATATGAATTTATCCTGTCTTGGGGCTTTTTCAGAAGGAGACACGTGTTCTAGCTAGCCTTCTGCCGCTGCACTAAACACAGTGACAAGAAGCAATGTGGGAAGGGAAGTATCTTTGGCTTACATCTCCATATCACAGTCCGTCATTGAGGCAAGTCAGGGCAGGAACCTGGAGGCAGGAACTGAAGCAGAGATCACAGAGAAGTGCTGCCTACTGCTTGCTCCTCGTGGCTGACCCAGCCTGCTTTCTTATTCCACCCAGGACCATGTACCCAGGAGTTGCACAGCCCACAGAGGACTGATCCTTCTCCTATTGATTACTAATCAAGAAAATACCCCACAGGCTTTTCCACAGGCCAATCTGATAGAGGTAATTCTTCAACTGAGATCCCTTCTTCCCAGTACAAGACAGTACCAGAGGAGGGGGGCATAGGCCAAGGAGTTAACTGTAATGGCAATATAACAAATACAAGTGTCTGGACATGATGTGAGTCAGGAAGTGTGATCCCAAACAACTTCAGAGCTCAGGTACTCAAAGGGAGCGAGACTAGATGGCCAGAGGGTACATGAAACGGAGCGTGAAGGGACCATCACTGCAAACACTGTCCAGGACTAGAGAGCAGCCTTGAAGTGGTACCGGAAGAGATGGAGAACAAGTACCCAGGAGGGGAGAAGCCAGGGCTTGGGGCATGTGGTTGCTGATCAGGGCAATGTTGTCACCTACAGTAAAACAAGAGTGAACAGGGGCAGGCAGCAAGGGGACTCTCAGACGCCCAGCCCAAGCTAGCCTGCAGGGTAGTGTCAGCCAGTGTGTGCTGCTGAGGGTCTAAGGTATGCAAGAGGAATAACTGCAAACTGGGTACCACAAAGGAAGGCCAGGGAGCCGCTTGTTCCACTTGTAACCCAGGGGAGGGCAGTGGAAAGTGTCAAAGCTGAGCCCGAGTCTTTAGAAGAGCCAGCTCTGTGTCAGATGTGGGGGTGGGGGGTCTCAAAACAGATGTCGGGGTCAAGCCCCTGGAAATGCTACTTGCTGGAGTCAGTTCTCTTCTCCCATCCCGTGAGTTCTGAGGATCAAACTCAGGTTGCCAAGATTGGCATTGGGTCACTCACTAAGCCATCTTTGGAGCCCTCAGAGTCAAGCTTTAAAGATGACCCACGATGAGCCCCACAGCAAGGTAGGAGCCCAATCGGCTCCCACTAACTCCAGTGACAGATGCTGCATTGCATAACCGCTCCCACATTTGTTTTTCCAAAAGTATTTTTATTTGGTTAACTATTCCTTAGTGAGCAGCAATTATTTATGTGGAGACTTCAGAGACCAACTTTTGACTATTTGCCTTGTCCTTGAGTGGAGCCACAATTACATAACACATTTCTTCTAGTAGTTTCTGAAGTCTAAGAGGCTGTTGGCTTGTAAATTTTGTCAGTCTGTTCCTGTCCGATCACAGGAGAAAGTACAGGACAAACAGTGTTCTCTTCTCTATTTATATCTTTAGAAGCGTTCAAATGCTTCTTTCCCCTGAATGCCTTGGGTCAGAGGCTTCATCACTTTGGTGGAAAGACTCATTGCCAGTATGAATTTGTCAGCTTTTATCTTTTTGGACATAAATCCAGACACCAGCTTTGGGACACAATCTGCTTTTCTATCCTCCAAAGGCTGTGCCTTTCCATGTGTGTCCTATCATCAACTGGAATGAATGAGTGGCAATTTCTTCACCTGAAGTTGCTATGCTATGCCAACCTCCACCCTGACACCCCAGTATTTGTGGGCTGCCCCAAGGACTGCTCTCCTGAACTTCATCTTGCCAGGACCTCAAGAGTGTAGTCCAGGGCTGGAGAGATGGCTCAGCGGTTAAGAGCACTGACTGTTCTTCCAGAGGTGCTGAGTTCAATTCCCAGCAACCACATGGTGGCTCACAACCACCTTGAATGAGATCTGGTACCCTCTGCTGGCCTGTAGGCAGAAAGCTGTATACACAATAAATAAAATTAGTTTTTTTTTCTTTTTTTTCGAGACAGGGTTTCTCTGTGTTGCTTTGGAGGCTGTCCTGGAACTCGCTCTGTAGACCAGGCTGGCCTCGAACTCACAGAGATCCGCCTGCCTCTGCCTCCCGAGTGCTGGGATTAAAGGCGTGTGCCACTAACGCCCGGCTTAAATAAATAAAATTTTTAAAAAAGTGTAGTCCACTCCCCCATCTGTAATCTCACTGAGTGTTTCTTAGACGGGTTTATACAGAGGCTCCAAATTCTTCAGCCTTTGCGAATTTATCTTTATTGATGTCAACAGCATGATCCGGGATGCACCAGCCACTTTATAGACCATGATCACTCCGTCCAATGCCTCCTATACCAAAGATCACACAGTAGAATCAGGCTCTGCCTTACCAGTATTCACAGCAGCACCATGGCCAGTGGAAATGCTACAACCAAGAAGACAGATTTTATCCAAAGGTGCTGAAGGATCAATTTTAGCAACAGAGATGTCAGTCACAGCTTTGTATTTGGAAAATGTGCTGATTCCCATGAAATGAAAAGTAGACTTCCCGGGCTGGAGAGGTGGCTCAGAGGTTAAGTAAGACCAGTGGCTGCTCTTCCTGGGGTCCTCTGTTCAAGTCCTAGAAAGCACATAGTGCTTCACAACCATCTGGTGCCCTCTTCTGGTGTTCAGGCATACATGCAGGCAGAACACTATATGTATCATTTAAAATTTTTAAAAAGCTGTGGGGACAGAATTTTGAAAAAAGAAAAATAGACTTTACTTTGCAGGTAAATCTGCTAGCACTGTCTGGCATTAATCCTCTCCTCTGAATGACTCATCTTCTTGCAAAGGTTTGTTTTAGGATTCAGACAAAATTTGCATTCTCCACACTGTAGGATGTAAATCAGGATGACAGTACCACCTGCTTTCAGCTTAGTAACCCCTTCAGCAACGTTTTCCATAATTCCAGCACCCTCATGTCCCAAGGTCACTGGGGAACGCCCCTCAGGGTCAGCTCCACTTGGGGTATAGGCACCGCTCAGGGTGTCGGCACCCATGTGCAAACAGCAGTGGCAATGATCTTGATTGGAACTTCATGCGCCTTTGGAGGTGCAGCTTCTGTCTCCTCTATAGAGGGAGGCTCCCAGGCGGCTGCAGCCTTGCACCTGATCTCCACATCTGCAAGTTCAGGTTCATGCGCTGAATATCCAGAACAACTGTAAGCATGGGGTATGCATAAGGGGAGGGGCTCACGCCCACATTTGTAGACTTATGCAAAGAAATAGGTTCCGTCACTATAGATTAATTTCATACTAGCAAAGGAGACCAGCAAATATCCATTATAAGCAGGAGTCTAAGTGGTAAAGAACTAGCATTAGGACAGTGCTTGAGCGGCACAAAGCAGTGCTCTGAGGGTTATGTCCGGCAGAGCATACACAAGTATGTAAGTATAAGCAAGTGAAGGACACCATGATGCCCTGCTCAGACATAGGATAACGGGGCTCATTCTGACTGTGGCTAGAGGGAGAATTCTGTGTTGACGTGGGGCTTCCCAGGTCTGAGCAGGATCTGCAATCAGCACCTCGTAGGAGAGACCTGGGATCTGCAATCAGCACCACGTAGGAGAGACCATCAAACCACCAGGTGGCAGCAGAGGATAGGAGAAAGGCAGGACAACTCCAAACTGAAACTCTTCCCAGGTCACCCTATCTTCCCTGAACACTGCCTCCAACCTCAGACTTCCTGTGGCTCTCTCTCTCTCTCTCTCTCTCTCTCTCTCTCTCTCTCTCTCTCTCTCTCTCTCTCTCTCTCTCTCTCTCTCTCTCTCTCTCTCTCTCTCTCTCTCTCACACACACACACACACACACACACCTTAGGAAGCCTCAACCCTCTGACCTCATGTGCCCAGGCTCTTCTCCTACCTGTAGCAGTAGGGTCGCCTCAGCCTACCCCTCTCCAATTGCAGACTAGGACCATTAAGCAGAGGTGGGGGTCCCAACCCCAAAGAAAATCTGGGACGTAAATCCCAGAACTTGTCATTGCATCCTGGAGGTCACCCATGGCCTTTGGCACTCCTCTCTATTAACTAAGTGGCACTTGGCTCACCCTGAGTGGGATTTATTCCATTTACCCCAACTTGTTTGCCAGCAGCCCCCTTATGATCCACTCAAGTCTGGCACTTCTTGGCACCTGATGGAGCACGGTGGCATGCATGGCCCAGTTGACCTGACAGGTCCTGATAGGTATGGCCCGCCCCTGGGCAAGGTGCCACCTGCTAAAACATAAAAGCCAGGTAACCCCAGCAGTTCTTGAGACTGCCGCCATGAAGGGGAGCAGCACTCTTCTGCTGGTGGCTCTAACCCTGCTCTGCCTCTGTGGTAAGTCTGGGTCTTACTTCTGAGACTTGCAGGAGATAAGGGGACCCACGGGGGTGAAATCCTGGGATCAGGTAGACAATGCCTACCGTCGTCACAGACCCCATCCACAAAGTGCAGGGAATCTGCTGACCCCAGTCCCAGCCCAACCCACCCTGACCTAACACTAACCAACCACCAAGGACATTGCCACCCACCGTGTCTCAACCCAACTTGACCAGACCCTCTGAATTCAACTAACCCATGGGAAGAAATCCCCCTGCATCAGGGCATGACTGTTCTTCCTTTGCGAGGTCAGGGACTCAGAGGGGACAACACTGCAGCTCCCACTAGTGGTAATGGGGAAGGGTTGTCCCAGGAGTGACAGGAAGATGTGGGACAGGAAGGAAATCAAGTCCCTCCCTTGGCCTTACATCCCCCTTGCAATACAGGGCTGACTACAGCTGAGGATGACAATGAGTTTTTCATGGAATTCCTGCAAACGCTGCTGGTGGGAACCCCAGAAGAGCTCTATGAAGGGCCCCTGGGCAAGTACAATGTCAATGACATGGCCAAGGCAGCACTGGGAGAGCTCAAGTCCTGCATCGATGGCCTGCAACCTGTGCATAAAGAGCAACTGGTCAAGCTGCTGGTAACTGGGCTGGGACTCCCATCCCCAAGTGTCTACAGTCCTTCCAGGCCCCACCCATGCATGACACCTGATCACCAGTCTACCCCCACCCCTAGACTACATCAGCAAGCTGAGGCGGGGACCTCACAGAGAAGCCTCCAGAGTCCTTTAGTCCTGCTTCCCACATAGGCAGTGCCTATGCACACAGCTCCCCAAGGCGCTAGGAAGGGTAGGCCACAGTGTGCAGAACCTGTCAACTCCACTGCTATGCACAGACCTGTCTGCCACTGGGACTGGTGGCTCTGGTTCTTGGTTACTGGCTCTCCTGGTCCCCACACTTTTCTCTTTCAGGTGCAAGTGCTAGATGACCAAGAGGACACATAAGCAGCCTGAGACCTGGCTTCACTTCCACAAATGACAGGACCAGCCACACAAACAGCCATGGATGGGCTAAGACCACTGCTTCCTCACAAGCGAATTCACCCTCAAACTGTTAAATCAATAAAGCCTCCCGCAGCCCAGGCACTGGCTTCTCTCTCTCCCTGTAACACAAGGACACACAGAAAGTCCTATCAAGGACACCCAAAGATACAGACTCATATGTGGGGTCACTTTCCAGAAGCAATGTGTGAGAGCAGCCTCGGGACACCATGTGAACGCTGGGAGGCATTCAGGAGGGATGGGGTCTACAGTGATGAGATGGAGGAGCCTAACCTAGAAAGGCAGGGCTGGGTTAGGGCTGAGGCCTCTATGAGGCTGCTGATTCCCCAGAGGAGCTATGCATAAAAAGTCAGGCAATAGTACAGCCAGCTGATACACAGGCGCTGAAAGCTTTGAAAACAATCTCTCTTTCCCAAAACACCCCAGGAAAGAGAGCCCAACCTGAACCAGAACCCTAAGAGGAGTCTTAATGAGGTCAAGAAGGGAAGGCCCGATGGCTCGCAAGGACACCCAGGGTCCTGAGAGGTGGGCTTTGCCAGCAGGGCAGCTGAAAGAACTACAGGGACTGAGGAGGTGTAGGAAAAGGCAGCTTTTCCAGAGAAGCCCACCTTAGTCTCCAACCCAACCCTGCACTCCCAGACGTCCAACAGACAGAACCTACTGTCTCTGTTTCCCCTAATCAGCCAAAGCTAAGGAAGAACCTGCAGCCTCACTTTATCTGTATCCGTCCCAGTCACCAAAAGAGTTAAAGAGCCTGGAGAGTAAGGGGATCCCTGGAGAAGTGGGGGTGTCTCTGAAAAGGGGTGTTCTCTAGAGAGGGTAGGGGCTCCTTGGAGAGACAGAATTCCCTAAAGAGGTGGGAGCCCCTGGGTAGGCATGGGGTCCCTGGAGATGTAGGTACACACTAGAGGGGAGGTTGCTGGAGAGGGTGGCGGTTCCCTGAAGACAAAGTCTCTGGAAAGGGTAAGCTCTGATGAGAAGCTTCTGGCAGAGGCCATTGTCCCATCACACACACTGTGATCTAGAACTCCTTGCGGGACAGAGCCACATTCTAGAGCTCAGGGGCAGGGACCCCTCCCCAATTCTCAAAACTTGGGGAAAGAGGGAAGCTTTCTCTCCATGCTCCTTTTTAGGGAACTGCCTGGCACAGACGCCAGGGGGACAGGCCACCGGTGAGGAGGCTGGGTCCCAAGCTGCCCTAAGCCCATTCCTGCACGGAGGAGGTGAGGCCTCCCAATTGCTCCCCTCTCGCCCATGACACAGCTCAGCCAAGAAGCTCTCGACCCTTGCCAGCCAGCTCTTTGCAAAGTTGCACCCAGGGTTCTCTGAGCCGGCCATGCTCCCCTAGACCCAAAAGAATAGTCAGTGCAGGGCCAGGGTGGGCAGCCCCTCTGAGCCTATCCTGAGAGCATGACTCCTACCCATATCTTGGAGCTGTAGAGGGGTGAGCTCACCACTCCGGATGGGGAGCTCCCTCTGCTTGTAACTGCTCAAGACCCCCATGTCTCCATGGGGCAAGGACTGGGCCAGCAAGATGCAGTATCAGCAGAACCAGGAATGGGGACATGAGGGCCAGGAGTGAGATGGGACAGGACATCCCAGCACCTGGTCACCCTCTTGTCCATGGACAGAGCCAACCATGGGAGAGGAGGTATGGGTGGGCGCCTGGAGGCCCCATCGCCCCCGGGGGCCCATCATGGCCCTCTACAGCAGTCCTGGACCCAAGTACCTGATACCACCCACCACGGGTAAGATTGCCTAAGGGCCTGGGGTTCGGTGGGGACAGGGGAAGAAGCCAGAAATGGCATGGCCTGGGATGGGTCTGGGCTCAATCCTTGACTCCCAGTGGAGAGAAGGATGCCTTGCTCCAGCAGCCCTGAGCCCCTGTGCCCACAGGCTTTATGAAGCACACTCCCACCAAACTTCGAGCACCAGCCTACAGCTTCCGTGGGGCCCCCATGCTCTTGGCGGAGAACTGCTCCCCAGGGCCCCGCTACAGTGTGAACCCCAAGATCCTGAGGACTGGCAAAGACCTTGGCCCTGCCTACTCCATCCTGGGGCGCTACCAAACCAAGACCATGCTGACCCCTGGCCCGGGTGAGTGACCCCTGACTTCTGCTTCAGGCTCTAATATGCATGTCCAGGTATGTGAAGGCCAGATAGCCTCATTCCTCCTGTTCCTGGGGACACCGTCAGGCCTGAGCAGCAGAGCCTGAAACCCACCAGTTCTCCTCTTCCCGGAGTCCAGGGACAAGGCCCACACCAGTGCTTGACAACAACCCTGCAGCCAGTATTTCTACCATGGACATCTCTGACCAAATCTGTTCAATCACCATGTTGGGGCCCAGAAGCCCTGTGTCTTAACTGTTCGGACATCCCTTGTGGGCACCCAAGTGTTGGGGGTGGGGTGGGGAACTCCAGATGCTTGTTGTTCCTGCACACCCTCCCTCCTCTCCAGGTGATTACTTTCCAGAGAAATCTACCAAGCACGTGTTCGACTCAGCACCCAGCCATTCTATTTCTGCCCGGACCAAGACCTTCCGAGTGGACAGTACTCCAGGTCTGCTGCAGCCAGCCAACTGATGTCACGGAGTTGGGGTCCTGGCACAGGGAGGAGGAAGGGTAGCTCAACATAGACCTTCAGAAGGTAGAGGGCACCCCAGATAGGAAGCAATGGGTCTGTCCCAGCTTAAGGCTCCCCCATCACCCTCAGGTCCTGCTGCGTACATGCTGCCTGTGGTAATGGGGCCACACACGGTGGGCAAGGTCTCCCAGCCCTCCTTCTCCATCAAGGGCCGCAGCAAGTTGGGCAGCTTCAGCGATGACCTGCACAAGGCAAGTGTCCCCCCAGCTGAGTACAAAGCCTGGCCCCAATAACCTGTCTGATCCCCTTTCCAGAAGACCAACGAATCCCCAGACAATTGCCCTGCTGAAGCTCCTGCATCCCTCCACCTCTGGGTGCCTGCCACCTCCCCGGGCTACATTCAGTGGTGGGGAGGGGCCAGGAGACCAGCTTGGGTGATGTGATGATACTGAGAACAAGGTGTTTGTGTTACTGCCTGGAGGCCAAACACTAGTTTTAGATAGAGGACGTGGAAGCAAGGAAGAAGGCAGCAAGGGGGCTTGAGCTGCTTGGGGGGGAGGAATGTCTACCTGTATTAACAGCTGGTACTGAGGCCCTGGAGTAGACAAACAACACTCCGTAGCACTACAGGAGTTTGTTGACCTCACTAGACCCTGACCTTTGCCCTCAAGACCAAGGGGATCAGGATCACGTCCCAACAGGAAAGGGAGCCTTGCACATACCCTCAGAGGAGTGGACACAAGATTGGCACGTTGGGAATGCCACTGCCACAGTGAGGCTGAGATTGATGGTAACACCCCCACCCCATAAACAACAGGATGTTGCTCCATGGCTGGTAGATGGCTTAAGTGTCTTTGACAAACCAAGTGTTCCCATACCTAACCCTATCCTCTGGGGCCAGATGCCCTGGGGAAGCCAAGCCTATCTGAGCCCTCTCATCTTCCAGACTCCAGGTCCTGCAGCATACCGTCAGACTGATGTTCAAGTGACCAAGTTCAAGGCTCCACAGTACACCATGGCTGCCCGGGTGGAGCCCCCAGGGGATAAGACCCTGAAGCCAGGACCAGGAGCCCACAGCCCTGAGAAGGTCCAGGAACTAGAGGGATCAGATAGGGGTCAGGGGAAATGATCCAGAATGTATAGGGAGGGCTAGCACCCTGCCATGGTGAGTGGGGGATCTTGTGCATTTCCAGCAGTGGCCCTGATGGTCACCTTTCAGTTACAGGAAACCTGGGTTTTAGCCTCATCCCAGAGGTCAGCCACTGTCCCCAACGGCAGCTAAGGTTACTTAGCACAGCATGGCCTTCACACTGGCAACCTTGGCCCCAAGTTCAGAAGAGACTGAGCCCCTCGCTCCAATCCCAGGCTGCGAATGCGCCTCACAGTCCTTGTCCTCTTTCTAGGTGACCTTGAACAAGCCTTGTGCCCCCATTGTCACCTTTGGCATCAAGCATTCTGACTACATGACCCCCCTGGTCGTCGATGTGGAGTAGCCTCGCTCTCCATCCCATCAGCCTGTGACCACGACCCTCCCACAGACATGCGCTGGGCTGACAATGGGATGGGCACTTCACCAACGAGCCCGCTGCCAGCCCCGCCCTGCACCACACAGCACACTAGTTTGGACAGTTCTGACAAGTTATTTTTCCTATACTATCTCCTGTTTGTTAATCTTGTTTCCTGCCATGTCCAAATTATTTAATAAACCATAGATTGCATCTGTAAGGGTTTATCTTGTAGAAAAGACAAAGCTTATCCAGAGGAGCCCCACTTTGGCTTCTTGGCACGGAGGTCCTACAGAGAAAGTAGGACTGGGGACTGAGTTCACTCTGAGAGCCAGCGATCCAGAGCACCTTGGTAACAGGGTACAACAAAAGTGCTGACTGATGCCGTGTGTGTGTGTGTGTGTGTGTGTGTGTGTGTGTGTGTGTGTGTGTGTGTGTTGGGAAGAGGCTCCACACATGCAAGGTTATACAACCACACCACACAGACATAGCAGCCAGAATCTCAGCTCATGTCAGCACTGGCCTGCAGGCTTTCAAGGAGACACACCTCAAGGAAGGCCTGGGCATGGCAGAACACATGGCCATTTTCACTGTGCTGCCTCAAGTTCTGACCACAAGAACAATGTAACAAGACATGAGCTCTTTACTGCTATTACCATCAAATCTTAGCGGAGCTTGTTTTCGCCCCCAGCCAGTAGGAGGATGTGTGCAAGAGCTGGCATCTCGGCTGGGCCTGAGGACAGTGTCTACAGGGGCTCTCAGAGGTCCAGGGAAGCAGGAGTGCAGTATCCCCACAACTTTGGGGAGGTCAGTGCAAAACAAGTGGCCATATCTAACACACACTGGGAACCTTTATCTATACAAGCCTGTGTGTCCCAGCCAACTTGTCCCTACTCCCTCAGCCCTTGGGAAGTAACACTGTCGTGACCCTACTCTCAGGCTGGCAGAGAGAGGCCACACAGAAGGAAGTTCGTGGGTCTGTGGCTGTCCTGCCCAAGGGAGACAAGGCATCCCTGGAAGAAGGGACAGTAGACTTCAGCACCCAAGGCCAGCTTCAGACTAGGGTTGGCTCAGAATACTTCAAATCCCTGGGAAATGAGGACAAGGAATACACTGCATCCAAGATTTTATTAGCTAGAGGCCTTGAATTGTAGGATGGACCTGGTGGCTCACACACAGCCCCTCACACTGGGCACCAAAAGCTTCTTAGGAATTGTGCTGTTGAGGATCCCCACACACATTAGCGGAAGCGCCAGGTGTTGGAGGCCACGGTTACAACCTTCAGGAAGTTGCTCTGACTCAGGGGCTGTGGCATTGGTAACCCCCTTCATATGACTGATGCACGAAAGAGCAACAGTTAAATGTCACAAGAGCTACAACCCTGATGCCCAGAGTATCTGGAGAACTATGAACAGCCATGGAGACTGGTGGAGCAGGGTGGAGCCCTGAGGACAAAGCTAGTCGTGTTGGGGGGGTATCTCACAGAGGCATGGCAAGGACACTGCTCCAGAGGAAGTTACCCCCAAATAGGGTTTCCCAACATTCCCAGAGAGTAGAAGTCAGCTGCACATAGTTCCAGGAGCCAACGCTGAAACATGAACGTGCCTGCTGTGGGTCCAGATGGAAGAGGGATGCAGGCAGTTATTACCATGCTTGGAGACAAGCAGAGAGCAAAGCCCAGTCCTGGCCCACGGGCACTGGAGACACAGACGGAGTGCCTGCAATGGGAAGCCTAAGAACAAGGCACAAGCTAGATGAGCCCAGCTGGAAGTTTGCAAACGGCAAAGCCAGAGAGCAACAGTGCGGAGTGACCGGCGTCTAGTGGGGGAAGTACCCAAAACAAAGGATGGGCCAGGATGGGCCTTCTCCTCCAGGTTAGGGCTCAGGCAGACACAGTGGAAGGGCCAAATAAACCTGAAGTCAGTGTGTGCAAAGAAAGGCTGCTCCGTAGGGAAGAAGGGAAGGTGCTAGGGCATCAACAGCAAGGCATTGCTACAGGCGAGAGGCCAGGCTATGACAGACTCTGGCTTAACCTGGAACTCGGAGGTAGTGTGGTTCTGGACAGATGGGCCTTGTGGTATGGCCACATGGGTGGGCAGTGAGCCAGTCCAGGAGGAAGAGAGAGAGGGAGAGAGGGAGAGGGAGAGGGAGAGAGGACACAGACATGAGAAAGACACAGAACTTCATGGTTCATTTCTTAGACATTTTATGTGAAAACCAAAAGTGCTGGGCTCTCATAAACTGTTGTCCCGTCAGCTCCACTGGTCAGTTTGTGTACAAATGGGACTAGCCAAGGAGGGCGGACCGGGAAAGCAGGGAGACACAAGTCTGTGGAGTTAGTTATGCAACAAGGAGGTGGCTCAAGCTCCCCCAGCGTGGGAGACTGGCTGTACAGAGTAGGGCAAGGTTCAGTACAAAGCCAAAAAGTCCCTGCCACAAATTCTCTCATAGGTGGCTTTCTGCCCCATAAGGAGCCCTAGCACAAAGACCACTCCAGTACTGCCTGGCTTTGAAAAGCCACACTATACCATTTCTCAGCCTGTTTGCCTGGAGATGGGTACATCTTTGGCACTGAGAAGATTCTTAGTCCCAAGGACACATATTTCAGCTCCTGGACACATGGTCTTGTGGCCCAGAAGGATCTTAGCTCAATGCTGATAACAAGGGCTGCAGTCCACTCCTCTACCACAGCATTGCCTCTTCCCTGGGGTCTGACTTCAGCAGCTGACTGGTGGGTACGGCCTTGATTCCTGGCCTCTGCCTGGAGTTACTGCCATATCCATCCTGATGACCAGGCCAGCATTTGAAGAGGGTTTATGGCCATATTCCCTTTCGGTGTCAGCTCCAGACTCCTCAAGAACACAGATGGTCTTAACCAGACATAGACAAGTTAGGTCAAGACAGAAGACCCTTAAAATGCTGGCTTCTGAGGCTGTCGGCCACATTGGGCAAATGCAGGACTCGTAGATGCTTTGTTTAGATATGGTTCTTTCTCACACAGTGTGGCTCTGGCTCTGGCTCTAACAGTGTCTCCAGCACCAGGGAGTAGGGTTGGGTTGCCTTTTTCTTCCTCCTTCATACACAGGACATGAGCTCATTATGACAGAGGCAGCTGCAGTTGTCCCATCTTAGGAAGATGAATGACCCATGATGATAACTTCAAAGGAATCTATTTTGGAATCAGGTCCTCAGGAAACCAGATGTAGGAGAGCCTGGCTGCCCTTGGCTCCCATTGGCTCACGTCCTTGACCTCGATAAGAGATGGTAGAGGATGAAGAAGGCCACAATTAAGACCACGGCCATACCACACAGAAGCTTCCGGTTGTCTCGCCCAGACCGTGCCACTGTGGAAAAGCGCTTCACACTCCCTGTGAGTAGGCCAGTCACACTCATGAAGTCTGAGTCCTGCAGGAAGGACCCAACAGGATCACAAAGAGGTGGGACCCTTGACTACCCACCCATCCCAGCACTGAAGGGTAGAGACGGCAGAGCAGACAGCATGGGGGCAGAGCTGACTGTAGCCTGTATTACTACAGGTGCTTACCATGCCATCTAGGTATCGGTTCTGGTCTTCTGTGTCCCTATCGATGTCCAAGGCCAGCTGTTTGGGGTATAGAGAAGGCACAGTCAAGCAAGGACAAATATGGATGGCAGCACCCATCTTCCCTTCAGACCAGCCGGACGTTATGACACCAGAAAAGGCTACAAAGGTCAAACTATTACCTGAGGTATCACTCAAGTTAGCATGTCCACAGACAACATATGGTCTCCTTCCTACCCTCTCAGCCCCACTCACTGAGGTAGCACACAGAAGGGAAAGGGGCCACCACTGACCGATTTGAGCCTGGTAACCTTGGAGGCCAGGCTATCAGCCATCCGCTTGTTTTCTCGGTCTAGAATCTCCTCCACAGCACCAGAGCTCGGAGCTGCAAGAGAGACTGAAGGGTAGTATTCACTCATGAATGTAGCCCCCTGACTCCTCACTCCAGTGGAGTATGGCCTAGTGAGGCATCTAAGGAGATATGGCCCTTATATGTCTAATTTAGCAGGCCCCACCCTGAGTTCCAACAGGTGGACCACCTACTCACCAGACATGTAGCATGGGTCATGTGAGCATATGTACTGTGTGCATGCCCAAGCAAGGATAGGCAGGGGGAACCAGCAGGCTCAGTCTACACTACCCTGCTGATATTGTTCCTGAACCTGAATGAACACTGCCTTAGCTGAAATTACCATCTGTGGGTGTAGCACTGGTCTCCAAGGAAAGGGGGAAATTCTGGTAGGGGCATAGGAAAGAACACTCAAACAGGTCAGTAAGGCCATGTAGTCGGTCCATCAGGTCCAGGAAACGTTTAAGAAACTTCTTTTACTGCAGAAGCTAAGGTGCTCATTTCTGCTACCCACACAGCACCTTTCGGAACCCCAGAGCACTGGGCCTGTGGGAAGCTGACTCCGATGGACTGGGGCTAGACATGAAGAATGTTGTTCCCGGTATGCAGGTGAAAATCTCCTACCCAGTGAGACTGGCATCCTTCTGAAGCATAAAAAACTGCCTCGATGTGACCCGCCTGTGCAGAAGGCCAACAGCACCAGCAAACACATGTGACCAGACTCGAAAAGAAAGGACTTCTGTGTGCTGTCAGCCACTGCATAGTCATTAGTATGGCCTAGGTATCAGCATCACGCCTGGCATACTGAACACAGGCACCGAGAGGCCCCCTCATCAGTAAAATCCTATTTGGACCCTCTGCTTCCAGCTCCAGGCACCAATCACAGACAAAACTAATGTCATGCCCAGCCTTGGGTCCCAAGGCAACGCCAGCCGCAGTACGTCGTGTTTTTCCTGGAATACGTAAGCGCCACCCCCTCTAAGGTCCCTCCACCGAGAATTGAGCGATGGCTCCTACTCTGGACTTCACTTCCTATCCCCCTACCCTCGGATGCCCTCACCGCGAGTCCAATCAGCCATCTCGCCCTCCAAAGTCCCACTCTGGGACACCGCAGCACAGCGACGGACGTGGCACCAGCACCTGGAAGGGACTTCCGGTTCCGCCTCAGGTATAACAACTTCCGGGAGAAGGGACTGGAGCGGAAGAAACAAAGATGAAGTTGTTCTATGGAATGTAAATAAGGGAAGGGCGGGGCCGCCTGCATTCGGAGCCGCCCAGAACTAATAGTCCCGAGAGGAGGGTGTTACCCGGAGCACGAGCCTAGGCACAAACCGGGAGCTGAGGCCAGAGACCTCCTCAGTAACGCTGTCGGATGCGGCGGGCGCTGCGGGAGCCCAGGTTGAGAACTACAAGATGGGGAGGACAGACAGAGCTGAAGGAGACTGGCGAAGGAGACGCCAGGGCCTGACACCGAGTAGGTGCGGGGCACGCGCCGGTTAGCTCAGCGGGTGACAGATCATCCCCGGGAGCGTTGCTTGCGTGCGTCACCGCGAAGTGCACTTCCACCGACTCCGCCTGCGGGCCTGGCTCCCACTCACAGCCAGCGTTCGACCGCTTCCACCGTCTGACGGCCGCGGCAGGCCCCTCCATTGCCCCGCCCATGGGAGTGGCTTTCCCGGGTGGTTTTCACTTCTCTCTGGTCCTTCCTCATACACTGCAACTTTCCTTTTCCTTTGATAGCCACTTTATCTTTGATGTTTGGTCTTTTGTTTGTTTTAAGGACGGTCTCACTATGCATCCCTGTGTGGCCTAGAACTCACAGATCTGCCTGCTCCTGCGTCTCGAGTGTTTGAGATAAAGGCGTGCGCCACCTCGCCGAGCTATCCACTTTCTTTTGACCACCCGAGTCGTTGTGCTTGTCTTTCCCTGTTCCCCATGGAGCGAGAGCTTCAGGGTCTGGACCGTGAGAATCGCCGTGTGACTCCAGCTGACTAAGCGGCCAGAGGACAGCGCTCCCTTCGTCTCTCTCCCTGTTCCCCGACCAGTGCGTAAGGAGGGCGGTCCATGCGGGGGCCGAGACCCCACCTCCACGCTCCACGCCTGCTACAAACTCCCGGCTGGAGAGGAGGGAACAAAAGGGGGATGCTACTTGGTTAGCTAGCGTCGCGGCTCCAAGACAAGCCACTGGGCGACCGCGGCCAGGTGGGCTCCACCTTAAACCGGAGGCCCGCCCCCACGCCTGTACACACCCTTTCGGCTCGGCTGCGCTCCCGGCATCCCTCACGCGTGGACGCTGGGCTTCCGGACCTGGGCGGAGCCCGCGGGTTTGGCCGATTGCGTCTTCCCAGCCCAAGCCTTCCAGCACCCGGTGCCAGGGGCCATGGAGCCCCGGGCAGTTGCAGATGCTTTGGAGACGGGAAAGGAAGACACAGTTACAGAAGCTCTGCAGTCGTTCAACCGGGAGGTGAGAGGCACCCGGCTACCGAGGAAATTTCATAGAGAGAGGAAGCAGTGGTGTGCGCGCAACGCGGCTGGGGTGTGCGTGCGAGTGTGGCTGGGAGCACGGTCTTGGGTGGCGGGCTGGGCCTCGGGTGTGTCAGTGGTGGGGCAGGTGTCTGGGAGGCGAGGGTGGTGGACCTTGCCTTGCGTTCAAAGCGATGGCTGCTGCCTGAGAGGTAAAAGCAGACCGGCTGCCCTGACTCGAGGAGCACAGGTCCTACCTGCGTGTGGACCTGAGCCTACTGAATCTCCCTGCAGCACTCCGAGAGCTTCACCTTCGATGATGCCCAACAGGAGGACAGGAAGGTAGGTGCCGTCCTAAGGGGCTCCTAGGGCAGGCATGGGCTGCCCCAAGAGGAACTGGTGGAACCACTTTCGTCCCTCCCCACAGAGACTCGCAAAGCTGCTGGTCTCCTTACTGGAGCAGGGCTTGTCACCATCACTCCGTGTCACCTGGCTGCAAACTATCCGAATCCTAACCCGAGACCGCAGCTGCCTGGACACCTTTGCCAGCCGCCAGAGCCTACATGCACTAGCCTGCTATGCTGACATCACCGTCTCAGAGGAGCCCATCCCACAGCCCCCGGACATGGATGTCTTACTCGAGTCTCTCAAATGCCTGTGCAATCTCGTGCTCAGCAGTCCTACAGCCCAGATGCTAGCAGCAGAGGCTGGCCTGGTGGTGAGGCTGGCAGAGCGTGTGGGACTGTACCGCAAAAGGAGCTATCCCCACGAAGTCCAGTTCTTTGACCTGCGGCTCCTTTTCCTGCTGACAGCCCTTCGCACTGACGTGCGCCAGCAGCTGTTTCAGGAGCTGCATGGGGTGCGCCTGCTGACTGATGCGCTGGAGCTCACACTGGGGGCGGGCCCCAAAGAAAAACCCCCGGTGGTACTTCCGGCCCAAGAGACCGAGCGGGCCATGGAGATCCTCAAAGTGCTCTTTAACATCACCTTTGACTCTGTCAAGAGGGAGGTGGATGAGGTAAGCTGTAGCCCGAAGTCATGGGTGGGGCTCGGCTTGGCCGGGACATTTTGGGGTTTTGCTTCCTTCGTGCCTCAACTTCCAGGGTGTCAGACATGGCAACGATAATGGGACAGACAAGGCAGGGAATCCAAGGAAGGTTTTTGAGCTGTTGTGCATGGGGCGGGGGCATGTTCGTCGCAAGGCTTTAGGTGGCCAAAGGTCACCAACTGTGCTGTGAACAAAGCCAAGTGATAGCTCCATGTGGCCCTGGAGCACAGGAACCGGGGACTCCTTCTTACAGGAGCCCCTCTGTTTTTTGGTTAGGAAGATGCTGCCCTTTACCGATACCTGGGGACCCTTCTGCGGCACTGTGTGATGGTTACTGCTGCTGGAGACCGCACAGAGGAATTCCATGGGTGAGGGGCAGGACTAACGTGTGTTGATGGTGGGGAGAGTGCTTAGGCATGGGCACCCTAGTCCTCAGCCCTAGCTGTGAGTCAGAAGCACCAGGTCCCACCGTAGAGTGTGACTGTCAGGGGGATGGGACACCAGTGTGTTTTCAGAGAGCCCCAGGAACTCAGGGTATGACTAGGGGAGGAGCTATGGTGGAAGCTGGCATTGTAAGGCAGCGGGTCTCCTGTTCCTGCTGGTGGTGACCAGTTAGTACCTTACCTGACCTTGGTTCCCCGAGATTGCTTGGTACCTCAGCTCAGACAGAATGGGACAGGCAATGTCTACTGCCTCCCCACCAAACCTGAATGGGAATACCACCTGCCCTTGTCTCTAGTCCTCAGTGCTGTCCGTCAGTCCCCCGTATCATGTGTACCCCAGGAGAGGAGCCGGAGATTACATCTGTGCTAGAGTTACTCTCTCAAGGCCTCTGTCTGTCCCCAGCCACACAGTGAATCTCCTGGGGAACTTGCCCCTCAAATGTTTGGATGTCCTTCTCGCCTTGGAGCTACACGAAGGATCCTTGGAGTTTATGGGAGTCAATATGGAAGTGATCAGTGCCCTTCTTGCCTTCCTAGAGAAGCGGCTGCACCAGGTAGGTGGACGACCTGCATGTTGTGGCTTCCGTTGGTCAGCTTGATGGTATAACTTGGACAACTTCTCTGGTTGCTCTGTGGCCCCACCAGATGGTAGCCACTCAGTCAGACCCTCTCCGAAGCTTGTGGATACGGCATGTGTGTGGACCTCAATGCTGCTGATTACCAAAGAAAAGCAGGCTTCTCGGGGTCTACCAAGGCGAATGTTGTCGTTTAGGTCTGCAGTTCCCTGAAGTGATTCTCAGAAGCCTTTGATTCCCGCCTCCCAAGTGCTGGTATTACTTTCTTAAGCCAGTAAATGCCATCACCACCTTTGGCCCTTAGCTAACTTACTGCAGCATGACCCCTTTGGAAAAGTCCTTGCCAGAGCCATTTGGTGAAGTATTCAGTATGCCCCCATCTTCCATGGGGAGCATATCACAGTGACAGAAGCCTTCTTCAGACCCACAGGCTGAAGGAGTGTGTTGCACCTGTGCTGAACGTGTTGACGGAATGTGCCCGCATCCACCGTCCTGCCAGGAAGTTCCTCAAGGCCCAGGTACTTGGAAAAGGAGACAGCTGGGGAACATGTACTAGATCCTCTTTAAAGGCTCCTGGCTGCTCTAAGCCAACACTTAGAGACAGCTGCCTCCCCAGGTTCTGCCCCCTCTGAGAGATGTGAGGACTCGGCCTGAGGTGGGGGACCTGCTTCGAAACAAGCTTGTCCGCCTCATGACACACCTGGATACAGATGTGAAGAGGGTAGCTGCTGAGTTCCTCTTTGTCTTATGCTCTGAGAGCGGTGAGTTGGGGGAGCCCAAGCCCCAGGCCTTCCCTGCCTCAGCCATATTCACACATTGACCTCTGCCCTGGTCTTCAGTGCCCCGATTCATCAAGTATACAGGCTACGGAAATGCTGCCGGTCTCCTGGCGGCCAGGGGCCTTATGGCTGGGGGCCGGCCCGAGGGCCAGTACTCGGAGGATGAGGACACCGACACAGAGGAATACAGGGAAGCTAAGGCCAGGTACATGCACCTAATATACACTGGGTTCCCCATAGCCCCCGTTCCCCTATCCTTACCCCCAACCAGAACCAGTAGTACATAGGATAGGATGAGGAATGGGTAAGACCTAAACTCAGGCACTTGTTTTCTGATGACAAGCATCCTGAGTATACTGAGGCCCAGCAAGTAGGCTCTCTGAAAACCAGGAGGTCCTGGGTAAGAGTTGTCCAGCTGGTGTTGCGGGGGGTGGGTCTCCCTTCTGAAGTCCCACCAGAACCAAAGCCAAGAAGGTGGGCTCTTCCTAACGCAGCCCTCGGCATGAAGATGGAGGCTATGCCCACATAGTGGCACTTCTATAGCATCTCTAATCCATTTCTCATGCACTGTCCCTGGGAGCAGCATCAACCCTGTGACTGGAAGGGTGGAGGAGAAGCCGCCCAATCCTATGGAAGGCATGACAGAGGAGCAGAAGGAGCATGAGGCTATGAAGCTAGTGAACATGTTTGACAAGCTCTCCAGGTATGTGTTGTGAGGAAGGCTTGCAGCTAGGAGACATGGGTGTAGGAGGAAGTCTGATGCCGCCATTAAACATGTGACTTACTAAGTCTATGCCGCCATTAAACATGTGACTTACTAGAGGCGCATACAGATGTGGTAATAAAAGGGCGGTTTACCACACCGCTAACCACACCCACTTTAGGCAGGACTAAAGACGTATACGGCTGGATGTAAAGACGTATACATACGTAGGCGGAACTACGTCACTAGCCAAGCCCACTTTTGGGCATGGCTAGGGGCGTTACGGGGGAAGGCATAAAAGACAGCGCACAGGAAGTCTCGCTCTCTTTTCCTGGAGTTCGGCTTCCGGTCCAGTCGCTAGCTGAGATCTGCTGGGCTTCTCTGGGTTTGGTAACTTGTGAGTAATTTTCTATATAAAATACTTAGCCTTATTTTCAGTAATTGTGTGTCGCGTATCGTTACAGCATCTGTTGAAGCCAACAATTGATGTTGGGGAAGTCTTATGCTAATAAAGCACTGTCTGGCCAATAGGAATCTAGATAGGTGGGGCTAGGAGTCCAGGAGGACTCTGGGTAGGAGAAACACGAGGGGTTCGAGATGTAACCGCCATTGGGGTAGGAAGCCTGGAACTATTCTCCGGTAAGAGACATACTTAGATTAACAATTATGGGGTAATTACTTAAGTCAGAGCTAGCCAGTTAGAAACAAGCAAGGCCAACAGCTTCATAATTAATATAGCCTCCTGTGTGTTTATTTGGGACTCATGCGGATCTAGAACCAGGCTGGCGCGGCAGAGCCCAGGCGACTGGCGTGGGATAAACCAAAGCGGCTAGCAAAAGAAAAAGCTTCTCTTAACACATGGGAATGACTCTGTTTTGTGAACCCAGGGAGGCTGGCTTAGCAGAGACTAGTGAGGCTGCATTAGACATTTGAGATGACTTGCCCTAGAGGTAACCCTCCAGAAAAGAGGCTATGGTTAGCATTGCGTCCTGTTCATAGGTGATGTAAATGAGGACAAGAATGTAAAGGACTGCTTAACATCTCAAAGCTAATTAGGTGGCAGTTAGGATCTGGGCCTGATTAAGTTTATTTTAGTCCAAGTAGCTGCCAAGAATGAGCAAGACCCCCTGCCCTGCACACCAGGTTTCTTCCCCACCCACACTGTGCTTTCCCTGCAGGCACAGAGTCATCCAACCCATGGGGATGAGTCCCCGGGGTCACCTCACTTCTCTGCAAGATGCAATGTGTGAGACTATGGAGGGGCAGCTCTCCTCAGACCCCGACTCCGACCCTGACTGAAGATTGCAGCGGCTTTGCTCCCCTTCAGAACTGGTGCTGCTTCCAGATGTGTCCTTGGGGTGCTGCCTAGAGAAGCCACACTCCTCTCCAGCAGGGGAACCTTTCTCTTTACTCCCCACTATCCATGATTTGCCTTTGGTCCAGTTTCTTGTGTTTAGGACTGTGGTAGTCTTACTCTCTGTGAAGACTGAGAAACTATCCTTCATTTCCACAAGCAAAGTTGTTTCTTTGATGTTTGCCAAGCATATGCCATCGCTACAGACGTGGGCAGAGTCGCCTTGGCACATAAGTGAACATGCATGTATGAGGGTGGTGACTGAGTAGGTGTACATTGTATAAGCATGTCTGTATGTGGGGCATATCCTGTTTCACACATGGAAGAATCTACTGGAACTGTTTAAGTATGTCAAACACACGGCATCACAATTCCTATTTGTGGCCCCACTGAGCCCATGGCCAGTGAACGGCCTTTTCTGAATTCTTCTTGGTCTTGGCTCAATCACCACTGCATTATCTACATACCCAAGCCTCACTGAGAGCTCAACAGAACAACCACTGGCTTAGTAATTGTATGAAGGCAAAAGTGTAAGACAAGTACAATCTGAGATTTCTGAGGCACAGAATAAAGAGTTTGGGACAAGACTGTATATCTGTGAAGTAGCCAGGTGAAAAGATATCAAATAGAAACTAATTTCATTCTTTTTAGAATTCAGGATGCCCTACATCACCAGTGGCACATATGCTGTCATTGGAGGACAGAAACAGGAGACCCCATTCATTCCCTGGGATCTGCCTGCCAGCCCCAGTAAGAATGGGTGCAGGAACAGGCGGTGCTTCAACCTAGGAAACAGCCTCAACTGTATAACTGTATGCACTTGGGTAGGAGCCCAGGCACAAGCAGCCTGTGCTTAATCACAACTGCATGTAGGACAGGAAAAGTAAAAGACCCAGGGGTCTCCCTGAGTAATGCCTGCCACTGATTTTAGCACCATTACTGGAGAAGCCTGGGTGGGGTAGTGGGAGTGACTTAGGAGGGGCTGGGCAGACAGGATTCTGGATATTCTTGAGGGACTGTGTAGAAAAGGAGCCTGAGTTAATACCAGGGTGAGTCAAAGGACAGATGGGCTTAGTCTTGTTATCCTAGAGGAAGACACCCACATAACCTGAAATATGTTAACACTTAATTGTCCTGAAGAGACAAACAAAAGGATGCCAAGTTTTTATACTAAAATTTATTACATGCAAGAAATGAAGTTTGTTTGTTTTCTTTAGCAAAGATGCCTCTGTAGAGACTGACATGCCAGATTACCCTCATGCATCACCTGGGTCTGGTGATGGATAGACATGCTGTGCTGCCCTCCTGATAACTGTAAGGACCACTGCCAGAAAGAAGGCTTCTGCACTACAGGCTTCAGCAGTGATGGGACAGAGCACACATGGAGCTCCTTTACACTGTGATAGCATGGCCCCAAGGGTAAACATTCAAAGGCAGCCTCAGAAGACCACTACCCAGGTCACACATCGTGGTTCGGCCCAGATTTATAAACCTGTCCGAGCTGTTTTCAGGCATGAGGTCTCCCTGGAAAGAGGATCTCCAGTGTGACTTTCCCGCAGGTGATGAAGCCATAGTCTTATCTGTCCTGTCCATCCAGCTGGAACAGAGGAGCCCAGTTAACTTCACAGCCAGACAGGCTACATCCCAGACCTGGACCAGTCATTGAAGTCAAGCAAAATACTTTATGGAGCAAGCTTTTCTCTTTAAAGTGAACAAGAAAAGGGATCCCAGAAGGCCTAGCACATCACAGGTGGCTAAATAAAGACTGTTTTCCAAGAAATGGCACCAGCATACATTCAGTCCTAAGAGTCAAATTTTGGAACAAAAAGACAAAAATAATGCGGGTGGTTACATCTCATCTGTGGAAGCAGTAAATGCCAAAGCTCATCTACAATATACCTTGCTTCTCTTTGGTCCATTTCATTAAGAGCTCGGGCTAAACACAAGAGGCCAGGAGCTTTTGCCAGTAAAGTTGAGGAGACTGCTGGACATGGCCCAGAGCCATGAGGGGCTAGAATTTTCTTAAGATTCTGTCTTGGCAACAACAGAACATCAATTGTGACATTCTGGTGGAACCTTCTGAGCAATGCTGCACCTGTCTACAATAGAATTGGGGGTTGAATGCTAGCACTTCACTATAGAAAATAAACACAGCACGATTCTCATAGGAAACTATTCTGTATGAGTCACAGGTACTGTAAAGTCTCAAAAGCGTAGTGTTCTTTGGCTTCCTATTCCCAGTGGCTGTGATGACTATCCCCCTGCCCTTTTGTTTTTCTTTTTTGTTTGGTTTTGGTTTTTCAAAACAGGGTTTCTCTGTGAAACAGTCCTGGTTGCTCTGGAACTCACTCTATAGACCAGGCTGGCCCCACTCACATAGATCCACCTGCCTCTGCCTCCCAAATGGCTGGGATTAAAGGCATGTGCTACCACCACCCAGCTGATTAATAAATCATCCCTGGTTAGCTAAATCCCGTGCAGGGTGCAAAAAATGTCACCTTCTCAGCCCTCCCCCTCCCCTAGGTCCCAGCAATGAGTTGTGGAGTAGGAAACAAAAAGCAAGTCTATAGGAGCACCAAACACCTAAATGCCAGCAATGCGCTGAGGTCCGTGCCCACAAGAGGATGCGCACTCTTGGACTAGGCCCGGAGCTTAGCGTTTGTACCTTTCCAGTTTCCCGCTGGATGAGATCCTGCAGCTCTTGTGTCCAGCCCAGGAGGTCCACCAGCCTTTCCACACTCTGAACTACATCGCCTAGCTGGGCCACGTCCGTGCTGCGAGGACTGTAAGCAAAGGGCCCCACCAAGTCTCGATTGATGAGCAGCCGGGGCACTGACTTCGGTACTGCTTCAGACAAGCTGGCAAAAGGCTCTACCTGAAAGACAATCCAGTGTGAAGGGCAGGGTGTTCATGTACCATCAAGACATAGGACACCACGGCCTCTGGTACCTTGGGGCAGGAGACAAGGCAGACACTGTGACACAAGAGTTTGCCTCTTTGTTTCTGAAGGCTTCTGCCCCCTGGTCTGGGTGACCTCTTTCCCATCTACAGGTTACCTCCTCCACTGTGTTCAGTGTGCAACACAAACCCTGCTTCTCCCCACTCTATCCTTCCTCCCAGGCTGCGTGCTCTGCCTTCAAGCATCTTCCTTCCACCTGCTCTGTCCACTCTGTGACCTGAGCCTCTCCTATACTTGTCTGATGTAGAAGAGCGAGCACCATTTACCATCCTGCCTCCATCCCCCTGGTCCCCTCAGTCTCCTAAAGGGCAATGCTGCCATCATATTTCTGCACCAAGAATAACAATGTAGGAAATGTGTAGATTAAGGGGATGATATCAAGCCTGGCTCTTACCTAAGAGGAAAACGGTCAGTTCTCGCCTTTTACTAAAGAAGTTTCAGATGTATTATGGATTTAAATGTAAACGAACAGTTGTTAAGCAGGTATGGTAGTGGCGCACCTGTAATCCCAGCAGTCAGAGGTGGAGACAGGAGGGTCAGATGTTCAAGGTCATTCCTCAGCTACACAGCAAGTTTAAGGTTAGCTGGAGCTACATAAGACCCTCTCCTCAAAAAAAGCAAAATACGGGACTAGAAAGATAGCTCAGGAGTTAAGAGCATTTTCTGTGCTTGCAGGAGACTTGGGTTTGATTCCCAACACCCACATAGTAGTTTGCAACTGTCTGTAACCCTAGTTCCGGGGTAACCTTTCCATGGGTACCAGGCACACAGGGTATACATACATTTATACAGACAAACACTCATACACATAAAATAAAATGTTTTTAGATAAGCAAAACGGGTGAAAAGGCCTCAATAACGGTTCTGAAGAAAAACCAAGGGAAGGCCATGATAGCTCAATGGGTAAGGAACTTGCCACCAAATCTGACAACCTGAGTTTGATCCCCAGGATCTACATGGTGGAAGGAGAGAAATGATTCCCACAAACTGTCCTCTGGCATACACATACACATAAATGTTTAAAAAATGGTTCTAAAGGGGCTGGAGAGATGGCTCAGAGGTCCTGAGTTCAATTCCCAGCAACCACATGGTGGCTCACAACCATCTACCCTGCCAAACCTTAAGTGGAAGTCCTTACCTTTTTATTGAGACCTACCAACAAGGCTCACAATAAACACTCACATTTAAACCCACACCACAACATTCACTCGTATATTTCCCCTTTGTGTACACCACCCCTAATGGTGCCTCAGTTTTAAATCTCACTTTAGTGGTCTAAAGCACTAAGACCGGCCTGGCTCACATCACACAATAATAGTAAGAGGCTGAGTGCACCAGCCCTAGGCCTCTGCCCATCAGCCTCCCAAACAGAGCTTTATGGCCTTTCTCCCCTATGGCTACACACAGTTGGGCCCCAGCCCATGGTCTTTACGCTCTTTAGACCTTTTGGAAATCTAGCATTCAGACGCCAAAGCAAATCAACTCCTTGTACACCTCCAATGGTCATCGCCCAGGACACTCACACCCACATGCTGACCCCAACCCCACTGGTCCTCTGACTGCACTCTAATCCTGCAAAACTAATGATGCTGCAGCCAACCTTCTCCCACCAGATGTCATTACAGGAATGACTGCCATCTGCTCGTCATCCCAAAGTACAGCTCTAGAGCTGCATCAGGCCCTGCAGTCCTGCCTCAAAGCTAACCTTTTACCATACCTTTATGCTTCCTATACAGCCACTGCTCCCAAACTCTGGGATGTCACTACCATTGACTCTACTCACCTGAAAAGGTGGCACTACCAACCAGGCCCTGCCCCTCCATGCTCTCTAACCCTCCACCCATCCCCACATGCCTTCCAACAAACCTCCAGGGAGGTCCCAAGAATGAGTAGCAGGTCTGCCAGGGAGAAATCGGCCACATGTAGTAAGAACCGTGCAGGCAGTGGCTCCCCAAAGAATACAATATCAGGTTTCACAACGCCAGTACACACAGGGCAGCAGGGCACCCTGTCTGCCATCACATCAGCCTGGGGATCAGAGGGGAAGAACCAAGGAAGGTGACTTTAGAAGGAGGAAAAGGCAACTGCTTCTCAAGGGAATTCTGAGCATATCCAAAAGCCGAATTGTAATGGACCCCATGTGGCTTTAGCAATTTTGTCAACTGTTTCTTTTTTTTTCATTTTTTTAAATTTAAATTTAAATTAGAAACAAGGTTGCTTCATATGTCAATCCCAGGTCCCTGTCCCTTTCCCTCCCCTCCTCCCACCAGCCCCCCTCCTTTTCCCAGGGGGTGTCCATAGTCTGTCATTTCATCCAGGGCAGGGCCTAGGCCCTCCCCCAAGAGTCCAGGCTGAGAGAGCATCTCTCATTGTGGGATGGGCACCCAAAGTCCATTTGTACGCCAGGGATAAATACTGATCTACCCAAGGCCTCATAGATTGCCTAGGCCTCCTCACTGACACCCCCATTCAGGAGGCCTTGGGACTGTTTCTTACAACCCTCAAAAATTGGAGGGGTGAAATATTTCAAATCAAGTCCTAGACATTGCCCAGTTTCACCCACAAATTCTCCTGTAGGTTCCACATGGGGTGATGGCAGCCCTCACACCATGCTTTGTAGACCCTGCGTCCAGCGAGAAAGGCAGCATAAACACCCTCGTAGAGTAAATCCTTATAGCTAACCTGAGTAGATTTTAGTGGAATAACTTCAGCAAGAATGAGTAGAAACAACTGCCAAAATATGTCCAAAATTATCAGCCACAAATCATAAAACTATATGGTGTTTAAATTAATAGGAAAAAATGGACAGCTTGAAATGTCCACTAAAAATATCAAAACTTTAACTGTCATGAATTAAGAAAAAAAGAACCAAATAGAACTTCTAGAAGGAAAATAAAAAGCAAAAGTAAAATTCAATGAACAAGGTATTGATGAGTTTGAAACCGATCAGAAGAAATTACCCAGAATGCAACACAAGCAGTCGCAATGGCAGACACTGCAGAGCACCCATGACTGTCAGAGAGAAGGTGGGATACTCACCTACTCAGAGTACCATATGCAGCGGGAGGAAAAGGGTGGGAGGAAAAGGGCAGAAATGATGGGCATCTGAGGAGAGAATGGCTGGGTATAACCTTGCAATGACAAAGAAAGTCCTATGCATTTCAAGCAGAATAAATAAAAGGAGATCCAAATGGAAACACAACCCAGTGAAACTCTTGAAGAAAACATGTGAAAACTATGCAGAAAGCAAGATTAGAAAATGGATTCAGAATAGCCAGTACAACATGGAAGGAGGGAAGTAAAGTCAGAGACCTCCCAGATGTTAGCACTCTAAAGCCAAAGGTACCACGACTGCTGAGCTGGTGAGAGAATAGAGAGGTCAGTGAAAGAAACTGACACAAGCATCATCAACTGGTCCCTGACGAAAGAACAGAGGCGATTCAGTAGAGAAGGGTTTTTTTTTGTTTTTTTTTGGTTTTTCGAGACAGGGTTTCTCTGTGGCTTTGGAGGCTGTTCTGGAACTCGCTCTGTAGACCAGGCTGGCCTCGAACTCACAGAGATCCGCCTGCCTCTGCCTCCCTAGGAGAAGGGTATTTTTAACACATATACTGAACACACATCCACATGCAACAGGATGAACAGGACAGACTTACATGCTTCACAAAAATTAAGGTGGAAGCCAGGAGGTGGTGGTGCATGCCTTTAATCCCAGCATTTGGGAGGCAGAGGCAGGAGGATCTCTGAGTTTGAGGCCAGCCTGGTCTACAGAGTGAATTCCAGGCCAGGCTCCAAAGACACAGAGAAACCCTGTCTTGAAAACAAACAAAAAAAATTAAAGTGGATCAGAGACCTACATGTAAAGAGAAAAACTTCTAGCAATGACCCCACAGAGTATCTGAACGCCTGGTCCCTAGCTGGTGGTGCTTTGGGGGAAGTTTAGGAGGTGCAGGCTGGCTAGGGGGAAGTAAGTCGGTGGGAATAGGCGTGAGAGCTATATCCTCACCCTAGTTCCCTGTGCTCTCTCTGCTTCATGCTTGCCCTTGAAGACCTGAGCTCTCAGCTTCCTATTCCTGCAGCCACGCCTGTTGCTCGCTGCCATGTGTCCCCACCATGATAGACTCTTACCCCTCTAAAACCATAACAAACTTTTTAAAAATTGCTTTGGTCACAGTATTTTATCACAGCAAAAGAAAAGTAAATAATATACCTGCTGAGCCATCCTGCTAGCTCTACAATGAACTCTTAAAGCTCAGTGTTGTGGGATATTTGAACACTGTGTGCTGTGTGAAGCTGTATTACTGTGATTGGCATAATAAAAAGCCAAACAGCCAATAGCTAGGCAGCAGGATTTCTGGGCAGAGAGTGAAAGGAGGAATGTGGGGTGGGGGGGCAAGGAGATTAGGAGGAAACACTATGGGTGGTATGTGACAGAACGTAGATTAATAGAAATGGGTTAATTTAAATTATAAGAGCTAGTTAAAAACAAGCCTAAACTAAGGTCAAGTTTTCATAATTAGTAAATCTACTTGTCATTATTTGTGAGCTAGTGGCCTAAAGAAAATCTGAGTACAGCTCAACAATAAAAATCAGACTTAGATGCTGGAGAGATGGCTCAGTGGTTAAGAGCATTGACTGCTTTTCCACAGGACCTGGGTTCAATTCCCAGCACCCACATGGTAGCTCACAACTGTAATTCCAGTTCCAAGGAATCTGACACCCTCACATAGACACACAAGCAGGCAAAACACCAATGCACATAAAATATTTTTTAAGAGGAATCAATTTTGAAAATAGCAAAATACAGCGCACGCCTTTAATCCCAGCAATCAAGGCAGAAGCAGGCAGATCTCTGAGTTTGGGGGCAGTCTGGTCTATAGAGCAAGTTCCAGGACAGCTAGTGTTCACAGAGAAACCTGTCTCAAAGAAACAAAAAGCAAAACACACACACAAAAAGAAAATAGCAAAATACATGGACACAATCCCAAAGAATAAAAGTTGACAAATGACCACTTGAGAAGATGTTCACCATTAAAGACCACCAAGGAAATGCTAATTAAAGCAATGTGATATCACTGCACACCTGAACACATATCTAACCCAGATCTTCAACATGGATAACAGAAGATACTGATGAGAACATGGAAAAGTAGGGGTTTCAGCTGCTGCTGAAATGCACAATATCATAGCCACTTTAGAAGACCATTGGGGGGGGGGTGTTGGGAACTTAACCCAGGACCTCCCATGAGCTAGCCAAGCTCTCTAAGCTATATCCACTACATATATCATCACTAACATATAGATAGCCCTAGTTCTATGCTTCTTACAAAACCAAACACACTGCTACTATGATCCAAAAACTGTTTCTTGATATTTACCCAAAGAACTTTAAAACTTTTGTTCACATAAAACCTGCATATCCTTGAATTGAAGCATTCATATCACTAGCAGAATGGATAAACCATGGTACATCTAGACAAATTGTACATTATTCAGAAAGAATTAGAAGTCAGCTGCCAGACCAGGAAATTAAATGGAAGAAACAAATACTCACTTCTAAGTGAAAGAAACCAATATGAAAAGCTGCATACTATATGATCCCAACTACACTCTAGAGAAGACTGAACAGTAAGAAAGTAAGATCAGGGGACTGGAGAGACGGCTCAGTGGTTAAGAGCACTGACTACTCTTCCAGAGAACCAGGGTTCCAATCCTAGCACTTATATGGCAGCTAACAATTGTCTACAACTTCAAGACCCAACACTATCAGAAAGACATACATGCAGACAAAACACCAATGCAAAAAAATAAAAATAAAAAAGAAAGTAAGATTAAAATTGTTAGGCATTGGGGTAAAGGAAAGATAAGCAGAACACCAAGGAGACTGGCAGGAGTCCTGTGGATGATACCACAATGATGGATACTTGTCTCTACACGTTTATCCAAACTGTGGACTCTGGGAAGAGTGTCATCAACATGGGTTTATCAGCTGCAAGGTTACTGAATTTGGTGTAATGCTGGAAGTGAAGGAAGCTCTGTGGGTAAAAGGTATAGGTACATGGTAACTATCTGTACTTTCTGCTTAATTTTTCTAAAGCTATAAAAAAAGAAAGTTGGTTTAAAAAAAAAACAAAACAAAAACTTATCTCCAAAGGCTATGTGTTGAGGACTTAACCCCTAGCCTGTGGGGCAACTGGGAGAGGGGCAGAGCCTGTAGAAGGTAGGTTTAGCTAGAGTCTCAGGTCATCTGTGAAGGGACCAGTATTCAGCACAAGACACCCTAAGACCAAGTTCTCAGCACAAATGAGATTTATTTACCCAGGAGGACAAAGGGCAGGGACTAAGAGACAAAGACAGGAGACAGAGGATGAAGGGCAAGGGAAAGGAACAAGGGAGACGGTAGGGGATAAAGGATTGCCTCTGGAAAGACAGAAGACAGACGTGGCCCATAGGCAAATGGCAGTTTATAAAGGTTAAAGAGGAAACCCTATGTTAGGATGAGTTGATTTGTTTTGATTGGGCATGTTAATTAGTACAACCAAAAAGGGGCTTCGATTGCTGGACTTCAATGCTTTGATAGCTGGACCTTAGCAGTTGGCCTCCTGGGGAGGAAGTGGTCAAATAAGGGCATAGACCTTGGTGCCTAGCTTTAGGAATATAATCTAGCAGTTTTTAGAATAGAGAATAGAATACATCTTGGTGCCTAGCTTTAGGAATGTAATCTAGCAGTTTTTAGCAAGGCAGATGAAATGGGGGAAGGGCAAGGCCTGCCAGAGTCATGTTTGACATGCTCAGGCTGGTTACATCATGTTTATATGTTCATATATCTTTTGTTTTAAAAACCCAGAGCATTACATTATCCACCAAATCATGGAAAGTAAGCAAAAGGGATTGGTTAAAGGGAGATCCATTTTTTTCCTTTTCTGGGGGGCAGGGGGTTTGAGACAGTCTCACTGTGTAGCTCTGGCTGTCCTGGAACTCACTATGTAGATCAGGCTGGTCCCAAACTCACAGAAATCTGCCTGTCTCTCTCTTTCCCAAGTGCTGGGATTAAAGGCATGTGCCACCACATTTGACTTGGGAGATTTTTTCTCTGTATTTTTCTGACCTGTATTTTGTGGGTAGAGAGAGTATTGGGGGTGAAATCCCAAGCATTCTACCATTGAGCTATATCCTCAGATGGCCTAAGTTCTTTTACAAGTATGTAGCATTTTTTTTATTAAAAATAAAGGATCCAGGCATGGTGGAGCACATCCTTAACCCCAGCAGAAGGAGATGGATCTCTATGAGTTCTAGGCCAGCCTGGTCTAAATAGTGAGACCCTGTCTCAAACAAACAAAGGCCAGGCCTGGTGACATATACTTGTAATCCCAGCACTGGGGAGGCAGACACAGGTGGATCCCTAGGGTTCCCTAACCAGCCAGTCTAGATAACTTGGTGAATTTCAGACCACTGTCAGCACCCTGTTTCAAAAACAAACAGATAAACAAGCATAAAATGCCACTATTATAGATCTTCCACCCCCAAGGACTGCAGAAGGCAGACCCCATTTCATAAGGTAACTCACCCTGAAGTCCTCCCCAGGGAAGGACCTTCGACAGACCGTGCATGTAGCTGATGCAAAAGACCCATGAGCTTCAACCAGCTTGGAGGCAGGGATGCCAGACGCTGAAATTCAAACCAAAGCTCAGTGTTGCAGCCTCTGGGATGACTATGCACGTACTTACAAAACTAGGTTTCAAAAGACCGTGTGGCTGGTAAGTGAACAGAAGGCGACTTCTCAGTCAGGTGTGATGGCTCATGCCTGTAATCCTAGCTGAGGCTAAGGAACTGAGCGTTCCAAGACAGCAGGGTTAGTAAATTCAAGGCTAATGTGGACAATAGCAGAGCATTTTCAATAACAACAAATGATTTCTCATGAAATTAATGGGTGCTATTTGGTTCCTACCTTCCTCCAAAACCTGTCCTCCTGTTGGGGGAAAAGGCAGCCTTGGTGCTTCTGAGTTGTAGATCCCTTCTCAGAGGAACCCTGTCCTTTGAGTAAGACACTGCCTTTCTTCAGACCACAGCACCCCCGAAGACAACAGAGTGGCTGCTGGTCACTGACTACTGCCATGGATGCATACTACACCTTGGGAATGCATCGGCAAATTCTCCCTCACTGCTGCTGTCGCTGTGTAAAGCAGAACCGAGACATGTCTGGCTGACTTGGACAACACTGAGGTGTGGATGGTCCTTCAGCATAACGGCCTGAGTTCTGCTTTCACAAGGCTGTATCTTCCAGATACCCAGAGATATCTAGACAGTTTCTATATTAATGCTAGACGTGAGGAATCTGCCTGAAAACCATCTCAGGGTGAAAGAGAAGATAGGGAGGACAGAGAGCAAGGCCTGACCATGTGTCAGTAATGGAAACAGAGGGAAAGGACATAAGGGTTCCTTAGGAGGGAGGAGACAGAGAGGAAAGGAAAAAGGGAAGAAGAGGGGAGAGGGAAGAGGGAGGGGAAGAGAGGGAGAGGGAGACAGAGACCCACTCCAGATTCAACATATGACCTTTAGTTCCATCTAAAACTCCAACCCCAGAAGGTGTGTGGGAGACAGGCCTACAGAGAGGTTTCAGCTGTGGCCTCAAACACAGACGCAGTAAAGACATAACCAGTTGCCTGGCAACAGTCCCAGAGATGACATATAAACACTAGGCCATAGACAGCCCCCCTTAGAAACAGACACAGACATGCGAGGAGAGAAAGCTCACCTCTCTCAAGTCCATCAATGTTCTGTGTGTAGAGCCGCAGAAGCAGCTCCTTGTCGTGGAGCAACCGAAGGAAGTAGTGAGTGACATTAGGCCTATAGCGCCCAGGGTACAGCTCCTTGGCCAATGTGAAAAAGGGCTTGGGGTTGTGAAAGAAAAAGCCAAGTTCAAAGATGGCCTCAGGGTATGGGATGTCATACTGCTGAAGGTTGCTATAGAGGCCACTTCCTGGGGATCTGTCGAGACAGAAGGGGAAGGCTAAGCCCTACGGAAGAGAGTGGGGGGATGACATCAGAGGGAACTGCAGTGTACCTGAAGTCCGGGATGCCACTGGGTGTGCTGATGCCAGCCCCCACCATGACCACGACCCTCCTGCAGGCTCTGGTACGAAGCAGCTCAGCCACATCCTTCAGAGAGAGCTTCACCTTCTCACTGTTGCCCCCACATCCAAAGCTGCCTGGGGCTCCCACAGAGAGGGATATGGGCCTTCTCCCACCTGTAATGCTGACAGTAAGAGCACAAGAAAGGCAGCAGGTGGCAATCAGTCTTATGCTAGCAAGAGTGAGTGCAGCTGTACTCTTCTCACCATCAAAGGTGGGCCAGCACTCTCTCTAGTTGCACCAAATAATCGCTTTCTCGCCATGCATAACTACCAACTAAAGCAGAAAGCCATCTTGTATCAGAATTGAGATTTATTTGGGGGCAAAGAACTTCTGGTTTGACAGACACTGTGTGCATCAGGGAAGCACCGCCACAGCTTGGGTGCTCTGAAATGGTCACGGCTGGGACAATTCTGCAAGCTGATTGAGGAGTTAGACCATTAAGAGTTGGAATGTTGCAGATCAAGAGCTAAACTTACCTTGGGCTATCTCTAGACCATTGGATAGGATACCTAACATCCTTTTGATTATGAAGTAAGACCTTTGGAATGCATTGACTTCAAAGAACACAAGCTTCCACTAAACTAAGAGCTAAAGACGTCATTAAGTAGTGTCTGAAACCTATAGCAGAGATTTACTTCTTGGCTGTAACCTACCTACCTGATGTCCCCACCAATATATTCAGTAATTTCTGACTGTCTTGTGCTCTGTGACTGAAAGTTTGTAGAACTCCTTCAACTCCTTCCATGAGAGCGATTTTACTTGGAGTAACCTAAGTTGGTGTTCCCAGGGCATGGTCTCTCATACTGAGTGCAGAATAAACCATGCCTTATTCCCTTTGAAGCAAGAACTGTGCTTTGTGTCAACAGTATAGGCACTCAATGTGAGACGTCCCCAGGGATGACCCAGTCTCATCAGAGGAGTCATCAAGATCAGCACCAGGTGCCAGATGGGGCCTTCTGTTCCCAACTATCTGTGTCACCTTCTCGGATAGAGTCCTCCCTGGAGTCTAGAGTCTGGACCTGCTTTTGTTTGACTGATGATCAGCACTGGCTTATCTGAACACTATACTGGGTAGCCTCCTGCTGTTGTGGGACATCTGTAATAAAGCATTCATCAGAATCTTTGCTTCCTAGCATTCACGATTTCTCTTCCAGAACTCCTGCCTTTTTTTATTGGTCTCTGTCTCTTGCTTATTGCAACCTAGTCTCTTTTAGTTTAGAAATCTTATGACGGCCTACTCTTAAAGATGGTGAAGATAAGAAGCACTTGTCCATCAATCAGGGTGGAGGTATCAAGGAGGAACCCCCAAGAAATGCAACAACCTCACAGAGAAGCCTAAGACAACGTACTTCTTTCCTGGGTTGGAAGAAACCTTGTTGGCTCAGCTGGGGAGACACACATAAGAGTCAATCACCCCGTGTCATGAGCTCCCTCACTTTTCTACAAGCACACAGGATAAGTCCAAAATACAGTGGGAGGAACTGACTGGAGAGAACCAAGGTAGCTGCTCCATAAGTGCACTTAACACTTAGTCCAAATGCACACTGCACCAGCAGGCAGAGCAGGTTACAGCTCTCAGGAGCAAGGACACCAATATGGAAAGTCTTTGGAGAAACCCTGCCAGTCAGCACTCCAGCTATTCTTACATTTGGTAATTACCACAGTTCAAATAGCATTGAAAAAATGGGGACACTTGATATTTATAAATTGTTTTTGTTTTGTGCACAAAACTAGAAGTACTAGGTAATATAAGAGAAAAATGAACAAACTAAATTAGAATGTCAAAGCATCTAAGAGGAGAAATAATTTAAATTGCTGATTTTTATGAAATAAAAGTTTGGAAATGGACAAAACTTTTTAACATATGTTAAAGGAAGAAATAAACAAAGCCGGGCGGTGGTGGCACACGCCTTTAATCCCAGCACTCGGGAGGCAGAGGCAGGCAGATCTCTGTGAGTTTGAGGCCAGGCTGGACCGCCACCAAAACAATACAGAGAAACCCTGTCTTGTAAAACCAAAAAAAAAAAAAAAAAAAGGAAGAAATAAACAATAAACCTTTAGAGATTGTGTTAGAAGTTAAAGACAAACTCTGAGGAATCTAACTTTCCTCCACCACAGCCTCCTTTCTCCTTCCTGACTTTGCCTCTTCTTTTTGTTTGTTTTTGGAGACAAGGTTCCCCTGGATGTCCTGGAACTAGCTCTGTAGACCAGGCTGGCCTTGAGCTCACAGAGATCTGCCTATCTCTGCCTCCCAGGTGCTGGGATTAAAGGCGTACGCCATCATTGCCTGGTGCCTCTTCTTTCTTTATCACCCTTTCCTGTCTTATCCAGTAACCTCCAAGAGAAAGAAAATTCTGTATCACAGCCAGTGTGGCAGTGTACCCCTTTAATCCCAATGCTTAGGAGGCAGAGGCAGACATCTGTTATTTCTAGGCCAGCTTGGTCTATACAGTAAGTTCCAGGACAGCCAGGACTATATAGAAGGACCTTGTCTCAGGAACAAAAAACAAATACAAAAAATTCTTTATCAAAGGAAAAGATTGTTATAACCTCTGTGGTGGTTTGAATAAAAAGGCCTCCATAGGCAAATATATTTGAATGCTTAGTTACCAGGAAGGGGTACTACTTGAGACAGATTAGGAAGTGGGGCTTGTTGGAAGAAGTTTCAAAAGCCCATTCTCTCCTCTCTCTCTCTCTCTCTCTCTCTCTCTCTCTCTCTCTCTCTCTCTCTCTCTCTCTCTCTCTCTCTCTCTCTCTCTCTCTCTCTCTCTCTGTTTTCAGGTCAGGATGAAACTCTCAGCTACTTCTCCAGCATCATTCTTGCTTGCATACTGCCATGCTCCCTACCATGATAATGGACTAAGCCTCTGATACTGTAAGCCAGCCCCAATTAAATTCTTTCCTTTATAAGAATTGCCATGGTCATGCTGTTTCTTCACAGGAATAGAACAGTGACTAAGACAGCTCTTTTAGGATAAAGCCTATGTGCAAAGAACAATTGGGGAAAAGGTGGGTAGAGTTCTTGGACTCACATCACAAAACAGTGTCCAGAATCCAGAAATAGACCCACACATAATGATTTGATTTTCAAAAAGCAAGGTATCCAGTGCTTTTCAATGGAGAAAGGTCTGTTGTGTTGCTGTTGTTTTATATTTAAATACTAAAATAATTAGATGTCAATATGAGAAAACAATCACATTTGACACCCTCCTTTACCATGAACAAATACTGACTTGAAATAAGCCCAGTATATTGGCACATCCTGTAATCATGGCTACTTAGGAGGCTGAGGCAGGAGGGCCACTTAAGACAGAGTTCAAAGACATTCCCAGCAATATGGCAAAATCGCATCTCAAAAGATAATGCATCATACTGCAGAAAGATAAGATTTCTAAGAAAAATCACAGAGGAATATCTTTATGACCTTGGGATTGCAAAGAATTGGCAACTATATAAGAAAATAACAATAAAGTACACCACCCTCAAAAAAAAGATAAAAAGATAAAATGAAGGCTAGAGGAAGAAAACCTGAGATGGAATTTGTGATGAAGGGTTTCCTTTTTTTTAAACAAATTTTACTTAAATTACAAACAATCTTATTTTACATATCATTCCCAGTTCCTTCTCCCTCCCAACCTCCCGTGCTCCCCACCAACCCCCCATCCCATCCCCCATCCACTCCCCAGGGAGGGTGAGCCCTTCCATGAGGGGTCATCAAAATCTATCAAGTCATTTGGGGCAGGGCCTAGGCCCTCCCCCGTGTATCTAGGCTAAGAGAGTATCCCTCCATGGGAATGGGCTCCCAAAGTCTGTTTGTGCACGAGGGATACAGTCTGGTTCCACTGCCAGAGGTCCCATAGACTGCCCAGGCCTCCTAACTGACACCCATGTTCAGGGGGCCTGGTTTGGTCCCTGACTTCAAGCTCTACTATAGAGCTATAGTAATGAAAACAGCTTGGTACTGGCACAAAAATAGACAGGTAGACCAATGGAATAGAATTGAAGACCCTGATATTAACCCACATACCTACAAACACCTGATTTTTGACAAAGAAGCTAAAACTATACAATGGAAAAAAGAAAGCATCTTCAACAAATGGTGCTGGCATAACTGGATGCTGACATGTAGAAGATTGCAGATAGATCTATATCTATCACCATGCACAAAACTTAAGTCTAAATGGATCAAAGACTCAACATAAATCCAGCCACACTGAACCTCTTAAAAGAGAAAGTGGGTGGTACCCTTGAACAGGAGACCACTTCCTGAACATAATGCCAGTAGCACAGACACTGAGATTGATAATTAATAAATAGGACCTCCTGAAACTGAGAAGCTTCTGTAAGGCAAGAGACACAGTCAACAAGACAAAACAACAGCCCACAGAATGGGAAAAGATCTTCACCACCCCACATCTGACAAAGGACTGATTTCCAAAATATACAAAGAACTCAAGAAGCTAGTGACCAAAGCACCAAATAATTCAATTAAAAAGTGGGGTACAGAAATAAACAGAGAATTTTCAAGAGGAATCTAAAATAGCTGAAAGACACTTTTAAGAAATTCCTCAACATCCTTACTCATCAGGGAAATAAATGCAAATCAAAACAACTCTGAGGTATCATTTTACACCCATCAGAATGGCTAAAATAAAAAACAACAATGACAGTTTATGCTGGGGAAGATGTAGAGAAAGGGGAACACTCCTCCATTGCTGGTGGGAGTACAAACTGTACAGCCACTTTGGAAATGGTTTCTCGGGAAAACGGGAATCAGTCTACCTCAAAACCCAGCAATTCCACTCTTAGGCATATACCCAAAGGATGCACATTCATACAACAAGGGCATCTGTTCAACTATGAAGGGTCTCCTAATCCATATCAGGACCCCTTGGGATTTTCCGAAGAATTTCAGACCTATTGCCTAATTCAGTTACTGACAAGGCAGATGGACAGTTTCATTTGGCAGATGGAGGAAAAGCCTCCTTTGAAGATTGTTGAAAGACAGATGCTGATGCTAAGAATGCCTATTAATGAGGAAGTCACTCTGCTGTAGTTTCAAAAATATTCCCACAAGGATGTGATAGATACTGTGAAGCTTAAAGAACATTAAAAGCTCAGACTTTATACTGTTATATAATCAGGATAGAAATGAGGCTCTAGTGAGGACTCCAGAAAGAAACACCCATACTAGGAGAGTTAGGGGTACTGCTGCAGACAGCTCATCAGGGCAGCTCCCGTGACTCAGCAGCCAAATCTACACAATCAAGCAAGGCCACGGAATCCGGCAAATCACGGCTCTCCCCACACAGGTCTAAAGGGGTCTAGGATCACCTTCAAATGCCAGAAAATAGTAAGAGGAGTATGAACTCATTTTTCAAAGGAAGAGTCTACAGAAGGCAATGGACAAGTGATGGGCTCCAGTGATGTCTCAGGCAGGTTTTCACTCAGGAAAATGTGAGTTTAATAATCACAGCATGAAGGAGGCAGAGGCAGGTGGATCTCTGTAAATTTAGAGGCCAGTCTGGGGGCAGGGGAGCCAGGTGTGGTTAATCCCAGTACTCAGGAGGTAAAGGTAGGCAGATCTCTGAGAATTCAAAGGTTACCCTGGTATACATAGTGAGTTCCAGGACATCCAGGGCTATGTAGAGAGACCCTGTCTCAAAAAAAAAAAGCCAAAAACAAACAAAAAAGTTGCAAGAATCAAAACTTTAAGAAAAATGATTCTATCACCAGGTTCTACAACCAAAAACTGAGAAATTACTGAGGCAGAGGGGTGGATCTCTGTGAGTTCAGGATCAGCCTAGCTGACATAGGGAATTTCAGGACTGAGACCCTGTCTTACAAATAAAAAAATTAAAATGTATCTTATGAAAATAAGAGAAAGCATTTGTACATTAATGTATTAAGAGCTATTATAAACTGAATGGGGCAAAGCACCAAAATCCCTACCAAGATTTAAAATGTATATAAGCTCTAAGTAAGGGATAAAGAACAAAAACATCACTGAAAAGGGGACACTGGGTAGGAGATTTAATCCAGGAATTATTAACATCATGAAAAGACTACATGAGGGAGGGGCTCTGAGAGAATTCTGACCCATGAAGCATGCAAGGAAAAGACCCATACACATAAAACACGATTAAAAAGTGGTAAAAGCCGGGCGTTGGTGGTGCACGCCTTTAATCCCAGCACTTGGGAGGCAGAGGCAGGTGGATCTCTGTGAGTTCGAGGCCAGCCCAGTCTACAAGAGTTAGTTCCAGGACAGCCTCCAGTCACAGAGAAACCCTGCCTCAATAAAAACAAAACAATACAACAACAACAACAACAAAAAAAAAAAAAACAGGGTAGAAAGTGATTGAGACTTCTTACATCAGTCTATGGCCTACACACACACACACACACACACACACACACACACACACACAGGAACACATGAACACACAAACACACAAGAAAAGCAATATAAACAGCACAGAGTCTGCAACCTGGCCTGAAAATGCCACCAAAGCCTGCAGCCAGAGAAACACTGTGCACTGCAGCTTCACAAGGCCCTGGAGTTTCCTGAGTCTATAGCCTTCACTCATGGCTCTTGTTATCTAACCAAGCTCCATCACCATGGCAATCTGCCCTGAATTCAGAATCATCAGTCTCAGGCCACACACTGAGAGCTGAGACACTGGGCCAATTCTCCCATCATATGGCCCTAATGGCTAGTATAGAGACCTCTCTAACCAGAGACACTGGGTGGAACAGATTAGACTGATCAAATTGACCCTCCCCAATTAAATGAGTAAAGTTAATGCAGGCAAAAAGAAGGCAACTAAGAGTATGTCTTTCACTCATAATACAATCCAGAATAAAGCTGCTAACAGTACATCTTCAGACAGGGCAGTTCAGAACCTGTCTTCTAGCAGGATGATACCAATACAGTGTTCCTCTTTGTCACTTCCTTTGCTCCTTACAAAATCGACTTCACATCATGCCACCTGCCTTCCCAGAAGCTCTCCTCACACCATTGCCATTCTAGTGACAATTCTAACCCTTCATTTTAGCCAAACAAAAGGCTTATTCGTTTTCATGTCCTAAATCCTAGTGATTCTAAGTAACTCTTTCCCAACCAGCATATTCTGCCTGAGAAGCATGGTCTCCACCTTGGAGTACCATAATCCCACAAGGTTAAATGCTTGCTGAACCCTAAGGATAATCACTGACCCTCCTCTTAAAGGCAACAGTGCTGGCTCCCTCTCCTATTAGGGTGCCTTTCAGCTCTCTCCTCTGCGTTCAGTTATCCAGGGACTTGTGTGCCACCAGCAAGCCAGGAGCAATCCTGCGGTACCCTGAGCCTCACTGACAAGGCTCAAAGCAAGGAGGCCAACGATGACTGGACTGTTTCTTTGCTGTTGCTGTTGCTGTTGCTGTTAGTGGTGTTGTTTTGTTGTGCTGGGGGTGAAGAGACAAGAGCTTTCTCCCAGATTTACATCCCAACCCCTAATTCTTAGCCTGATTTGGAGGAACCTATGTTTATAAACCTCTCACCAGAGAGTACAGAACAACAGCAAACAGCAGGAGAAAGACCTCAGCCCCTCCCACACTACAGAGATGGGCCAGTGCTTCTAAAGAAGATCCTGTGGCATCACAGTAGGATATAAAAGCACTTTACCAAGGTCCCTCTGTTGAGCCAAGGCAGTGAAGCCCGACAAGGGGTTCCCGATGAAAACAATGAAGAATGAGAAAAAGAAAGTTCTGGCTCCAAACCCACATCCCTCCCATCAAATGTCCCATCTTACACAGCACCTAGGACAGTTCCCTTACAGTTCTTGCCCTAACATTTGCTGAACTCCTCTAAATACAAACCATATGGAACTACAAAAGGGTCAAAAGAAAAGTTGTGACCATTGCTGAGTGCCTGACAACTGCCAAATATACAGATCAGGGCACATAAAGAACATTTCTTAGTCACCTGTACCAAAAAAAATGTTTGCACGTCACTGACAATATCTAAAACAGACTTAAAGTATAACTTAAACTACATCTACATGGTATGGAAAACTCCTGGGATGAAGACACCAGAGGATGGCATTAAGTGATGTCTGAGACACTGCAAAGAGACAAAGGATGGAGTCACCTAAGAGTCCCAAAATCTAAAATCAAGAGCAGAAGAAATGATGCAAGGCCTGATCAGGTTTGATCCCCAGCACCTAAAAAAAAATAATCCAAACTCGTATATCATTTTGGTAAACTGCTGTGTGTGTTGTTTGAGCTATTGAAAAGCTGGCTTTGGAGGCAGGGCTGACAACTCCCATTTCTAACCCACGTTGGTCTCAAAGTCCAAGGTCTGGATGGGCTGGCTCCCTTAACCGTGTAACAGGAAGGAAAGGGAAACAGCCAGAGTGAAAACACTGCCCATTAGAACAGCTAGAAGGTGAACCATTTCCAAGGGGTTACTGCTGTTTATCCCAGCAGAGGGAAGCACAGCCTGAGAAGCTCAGACACGGAGGAAAAGCTCATCTGAGAACTCTCAGCTTCCTCTGTCAGTTTTTGTTGGCTGCAGCAAGCTTCCAATTTGATATTCTCTCTCTGTTGCCATTTGTTCCTTTACTGAAAAACCTCACCAAAGGGGTCACTCTTTTCTGCCAGCGACTCTCTTTACTGGAAGCTCCACATGGCTACCTTAGGGGGGCTTCCTCAGATTTCTGCTGGATTTTTTTTTTAATATCCAATGTGATGACTTCTCTCTCTTAATAAACTCACTGAAAATAAGTCTATCATAGACCATTCTCGGGAGTATACAAAACATATGACTATTTTGCAGACAGTATGACTGTTAGTGAAATTTTAACCTCACAACCTTCGTGTGTGACAATTAAAACATAAATAACAGCTGGATGTGGTGGCACTGTGACTAATCTCAGCAGCAGGAGTTGGAAGCAAAGGATCCGCAGTTCAAGGTCATCCTCCTTCACACAGCCAGCTGGAGGCAGGTATCAACTAGGAAACCCAGTCTCAAAACAACGCAAACCACATAACTTTACACAAGGCAGTCTATTGGGAATGTATGCTCAAAATGGGATGCAAACAAGGTTATTCAAAACGTCGTTTTTTGTAATAATACGAGATTAGAAACTACTTCGATAAGCAAACGGTGACATGAAGTATGAGACATCCATACAACGAACTTCCACAAAACAAAGACTGTGCTGCAATGGAAATAGGCGCATTAAAAAAAAATCTTTAAAGAGATGAGGTACAGACGAGGCCGGACAGTCGAGCTTTGTGGAAGAGCGCACCTGCCAGGTTCTCACTGCCGCAGTTGTTTTCAGCTGCCCGCCCCTAAAACACCTCTGACAGCCTATCTGAGGGACCCCGTGGCTTCCCCGCCCCGGCTCACCTCCCGGGCCCCACAGTCTGAGCGCGGCCAAAGCCAGTCGACCGCTCAGCGCCATGATGCTCTGCAGGGAGACGGCACCTAGAGGGTCAAGTGCCATCCGAATCCCCGCCCCCGTGCGCCAAGCCCCGCCCGATCCTCTTACCCCGCCCCCTCACGCCCAGCCCCCCCGCCCCCAGCACCAACGCCTCTCACATGGTGCGCAGCGCGGCGCCCCCGCACGTTAACCCGACGTGCCCAAGGGGATGTGTATGCCCGTGCGGGCAGCTTCCCGCTCCGTGGGACTCTGGCTTATTGGCTGGGAAGGCAAACTAAGATGCTTCATCGTTTTACCCTGCGCTCGACCTTCTTGACAGGGTGGATGATAACTAATGGTCTCTGAGCGCTCACTGCGGTCAGGAATTTGATCACACCTAGTCCTCGCCAGACGCCATCCCTGTTTGAGAGGACCCACGTCTGAAGGCTTGAGGCTACGTGACCACGCGGTGACCAGCTGTCCCCAGCCACCGCCACTCTCACGCCTCAAGGGCAGGGCCAAATACGCGGGAGAAGTTTGGCCGAAGTCAAGAACGCGGTTACCTTGACGACCGCGACCGGCGGGGCTACTGGGACGCTCCCGGCATGCCCCGCGCAACGCGGTGCCGGAAGTGAGCGAGCACTTCCGTCCGCCATCCCTGCCGGTTCCGACAACTCGGTGTTTCTGTTCCCAGCTCTCTGCAATCATGAAGGATGTGCCGGCCTTCTTACAGCAGAGCCAGAACTCCGGGCCGGGCCAGGCCGCCGTCTGGCACCGTTTGGAGGAGCTGTACACGAAAAAGTGAGCTCTGCGGCGTGGGCGGGAGGGAGAGGGCTCTGGGAGCACCAGGAGGCTCTGAGCAGTCCCGAGGGTCAGGGATTTGGAAGAGGCGACAGCCAAAGGAGCAGAGCCGCTGCCAGTGTTCTAAATCTAGACTCGCTGCTTTACAGCCTTACCGGCTGTGACAGACTGTCTTAACTAAAGGGGGGCCCGGGCTGGCCTGTGATGCTAGCCCTTAATTCAAACAAGCAAATAGTTTTGAGGCTAGAGTGCCACCCCGTCTGAGACACAGGCCCTGGTAACTCGTACTAAGCCGTGGTGTGATTGTCTGCAGCCCGTAAATTCTTCAGGATTCTACAACCTTTGATTCAGCCCCCATTGTCCCTATTTTCTGTTATAGTTCACATTGGCCTCTTTCCACTGGAGAGACCTTAGTGTTTGAATTTGATTGGAAACAGGATGAACTTCAAAACAGTTACAGGTTGCTGACACTGATCTAGAGCTTTCCGTGAAGAAACACCTTTCCACGCAGAAACTTTCCATTCGTGTGTTTCGGTGGTGTTCAGCAGTTTTCTGCTATTAGTGTTTTCAAGAGAAGTTTTCAGTGTTGAGTATGTGTGGGCTAACATTTTGTATTCTTCAAAGCACTTTATCTGCACTACTAAAGACTAGCATTTAGTCTTTGTGTGAAATGAGCTACGTCAGTGTCCTAAAGATTTGTATCTTGGCGTATTTTAAATACTGGCTTATTTCATCTTTCCTTCATCCCATCCACAGAAGAGGAGACTGGAGATCAGTTTTCTATCCCTCCGTAGGATATTCAGCTAATAAATAAGAGAGCATGGAGTTCAAAATATAGCTGTAGGATTGCAGAGTTCTTCCAGTTGACACTCATAGGAAATGAACTTGAATTAGTTGGCACTTGCTTTAACTACTACTGTCCTGTGCAGTGGGACCTAAGTAATGCTTGATGCTCCTGGGACCGTCAAAGCTGGAGGTGTCTGTCACTCTGTGTTAGTTTATGAGTCGGAAGGACTTTTTGTTTTTTAGGTTGTGGCATCAGCTCACACTTCAGGTGCTTGATTTTGTGCAGGACCCGTGCTTCGCCCAAGGAGATGGTCTCATTAAGGTAATGACTTAACATACTAAGTCAGATTATGTTGGGTATACTCACAGACTTTTTTATTTTTAATGCGTAAGAGTGTATCAGAGACAGTCTGTGCTTGCTACACATGTGTGTGGATGTGTGAGGAGGCCTGAAGACATTTCCTGGAGTTGCAGGCATTGTGAACCAACTGGTATAGATGCTACAAACCCAATTTGAATTCTCAGAATGCTCGTTACTGTCTCTGAGCCATCTCTCCAGCCCCTGCTCATAGTTTTCTGGGTTTTTTTTGTTTGTTTGTGATAGGCTCTGGCTGGCCTGAAACTTGCTGTGTAGACCAGGCTGGTGTAGAGAGAGATTTTATGTATCCACGGGTACGTAAATGTCTCCCTACAGGCTGGGATCATCAAATTTACAGTTATCCACCTTGGCCCTCCCAAGTGCTGGCATTAAAGGTTGCACTGTCACGCCCAGCTCTGCTCATGAACTTTTAAAGAAAAAAGATGGCCTTTATGGTGGTCACAGTAAGCTGCATCTTTTCAACAGTCACTTTGTGTCAAGGACTGTTGTAAGCATGCTCATGCCAGCCCTAGGAAAGTACTTTTATCTCTCTCTTTTTAGTGTAATAGCAGACATAGATGAACCACCATAGGCCACAGCTAATAAATCACCAAGTTGAACTAGACTTCTAGTTTTCTAAAAATTTAGACTAGAGCTGGCAACATGGCTCAATGGAAGTATATGTTTAACATTCACAAGACTCTCTGAGCCTTACATAACACCATAAAAAACAAACAAACCTGGACGATGATATACTTGTAATACCAGCACTTAGAAGCTTGAGGCTGAAAGATCATTAGTTCAAAATTAGCCTGGGTTACCCAGCCAGATTAGTAGGGAAAGGCACCATTTAAACTGCTCTCCTCACTTCCCAGCTCTCCAGCCCCTGTGTGCACGCTGCTTCCACCTGCTCAGAGCTCGGTGTCTGTCCAGAGTAGGATAGAAAAGAGATGTCTCTTAGTTGAAGGAGAGTGAGTTGGAGAGGGTACTGCATAATATGCTGTTTCTGTAATAGAGCACTTTTATAATTTTATAGCAGAAAAAAATAGAAATACACCCTTGCTTCATCAGATTCCCTGAGGAATACCCATGAATTTTCTCACCAGAGCATCTTTTTGGAAATCTTTCCTGTCATCTGATTTTGTTTTTCTTTTTTGTTGTTGTTGTTTGTTTGTTTGTTTTTGTTTGTTTTGTTTTTTGGTTTTTCCAGACAGGGTTTCTCTGTGGCTTTGGAGGCTGTCCTGGAACTCACTTTGTAGACCAGGCTGGCCTCGAACTCACAGAGATCCACCTGCCTCTGCCTCCCAAGTGCTGGGATTAAAGGCGTGCACCACCAACGCCCGGCCTGTCATCTGATTTTGAAAGGGGTACTTGGCATGTAATTGTAGCTGGAGTTATTGTTCCTGAATACGTTATAATGCTCACTTACCACTAACTACCTCATCTCCTGGGCTTTTAAGATTTCTTATGGATTTTACATATTAGTTTGACATTTTACCACCCTTAAGAATTTGCAGTCACTTGTAAGCCTAAAGATTTTGCTGGGCATTCTGTCTTCCAGCTCATTGGAAAAATGATAAATCAGATATATTGCATGTTCTGTATTACAGTGATACACAGTTTATATTTATCCTTTTCTTTCTAATATTCAGCTGATATGCACCCCCCACCCCTTCTTTGTTTCTTTTTGAAGAGGTTTTTATGTGTGAGAATGTTTGGCCTTCCTGTGTGTATGTGTACCATGGGCATGCTTGGTGCCCTCAGGTTAGAAGAAGACATCAGATCCCCTGGAATAGGTGTCACAGATGATTGTGAACCATCATGTGGGCGATGAGAATATTGTCATTCATTTGTTCTATCTTCAGTAGTCTAGGAACATCTTGGAAGCTCAGTGTTTGCCACACATAGTGTCTATAGTACAGCCTAGTGTCTGAGGAGGTACCTGTGTGCTGAGTGACTAAGAAATTTGGTAATGCAGGCCAATAGAAGGCCTATAGCATTCTGAAATCTGATTGAACTCTATTCTGTTTGATTAGGAACCCTTCACCCTGGTCCAGCTGTTGTACTTGGAGCACCTTGGGGGAAGAATATAAGAATTGATATTTAGGAGGGATTTTTCTTAAATGTATTTATTTTATATAAATGAGTGCTTTATCTGCATGTATGACTTTATGCCAGAAGAGGACATCAGATCCCACTATAGATGGTTGTGAGCCACCATGTGGTTGCTGGGAATTGAACTCAGGACATCTGGACGAGCAGCCAGTGATCTTAACCGCTAAGCCATCTCTCCAACCTCCTATTGATTGAATTTTTTTTTTCAGACAGAGTCTCTGTAGTGCAGGGAATCCTGGAACTATCTCTGTAGATCAGACTGGCCTCGAACTCACAGAGATCTGCCTGCCTCAGCCTCCCGAGTGCTGGGATTAAAGGTGTGTGCCACCACCACTTGGCTGTATAGGAGACTTTCTAGGCCAGTGTTCTAAGTCTCAAAGCTAGGAACTTTCTTTCTTCAATAATCCATTGGTGATCATTTATGTGGACTTAAATAGCCCTGATACGGTTCTCCCATCACTCAGCAGAAGTTTTAGGCAGTGCTTTTTATGTGGCGGGCAACATGGCTTGCACACTCACACTTGACAGTCTTAGTGCCGCACCTCTAACCAGAAGCAGTTTTCAGAGTCTGGTTTTGCAGAGTGACGCTCATTCTGTGCTAATTCTCCGTCTTTTGTTTTGCAGCTTTATGAAAACTTCATCAGTGAATTTGAACACAGGTAATCCCATTTTGTCAGTTTTGACTTTGAAAATGAATGCATTAGTACTTTTTAACACTCAAAAACTGATGGTTTTTATTTCAGGGTAAACCCTTTGTCCTTGGTAGAAATAATTCTTCATGTGGTTAGACAGATGACTGGTAAGCCTCTGTTTGTTTCATTATAGAAAACACCAAACTGGCCAGATTTAGTGATGCCCACTGATGTCCCAGCACCGGGTGAAACAGTGATCATAACCTGAGATGCATAGTCCCAGGCCAGCATGGGGTGCATTGTGAAAGTTTTGTCATAAACAGAGAAATGTTACTGTTTATCTTGCCTAAAGATGTCCTAGCTGGTAAGAAGCTGCTGTTGGTGGGTCTGACTCTGTTCTTATTTCTATTCTAGATCCTAATGTGGCTCTTACTTTTCTGGAAAAGACTCGTGAGAAGGTAAATATGAAGTTTGAAAAGCATTTTCTGGTATATATGTGTTTTGTAATTTATGCCTACCCTGCAGAAGTCACCTTCCTGGTCTCAAGGTCAAGTCTGTCCCCAAGGAACAATTCAGTTTGCAAGTTTGCTGCCTAATTTTCTGAGGTCCCCCCCCCTTTTTTTTTAATCTCTTCAGGTAAAAAGTAGTGATGAAGCAGTGATCTTGTGTAAAACAGCTATCGGAGCTCTAAAATTAAACATCGGGGATCTACAGGCTACAAAGGTGAGAACACAATAATACATGTATTCTTCCTCTTTGTCTCTTTAAAATAGGTTACGGGGTGGCGGGGACCCAAAGAATTCTCATATTGTAACCTAGATTTCCCTTTGTTTTATATATTCTACCCCTCTGTTCTGTTGTTTGTTTTGGTTGGTTGGCTTTGCTTTTCTTTTGTTTTCCTATTTAAAGTTAAGTTGCTAATGAGACTTTTCACTCTTAAATAAAGAGCGTTCCCTGTGTGGCCAACACCTATCAGGAGTCGGGATCCTTGTGGTCTCAGTTGTACAAAGCCTTTGGGCTTCATCATGACAGGCGATATGTTTCCATGTTCTCTTTCTTCATCTTGAGTTGTTGAAGTTTCCTGTCTATATTTATGCCTTTAAAAAGAGAGAGAGATTTGTTTTTATTTTATGTGTTTGGGTGTACGCCTGCATGCATGTCTGTGTACCACGTGGAGGCCTGAAGAGGGTGTTGCATCCTCTGGAGCTGGAATTGTAGCCAGATGTGAGCTCACATGTGGGTGCCGGGAACTGAAGCTAGGTCTTTTGCAAGAACACCAAGCACTCTTAATGGCTAGGCTATGTCTTTGGCCCCACTTGTACCTTTTGTAGTTTTTGTCTAATTTGAAAGACAGGCATAAATAGAGATAGCAGTGAGAAAACAAACATTGTTTATCTAGAGATTGCAAGTGCTTTTGTTTTGGTTTAATTTTGGTAACCATAATGTTAACAAAAATAGTGGAAATAATAGTTGAAAATGTTTTGTGTTTTCATTGGCCTAAAAAGTACTTCTTGTTTCCTAGTCCCAGATCACATGCATCCTAATTACATTTTGTTTTGAGGTATTTAAGACTATGCCACAATTAGGAATGCTGTAATGAGCACCCTTAGACTTCAGCCAGTCTAGGGTTAGAATAGCACCCAGGCAGACCATATGTCCACAGTCCGTGCTAGTCCCCCAACAGGCCCGTCTCACCCCATGTACACTAGTTGCTGTTCTTGTTGCTGTGACCACACACCTGACAAGAAGACACTTATGGGATAGTTTATTTTGTCTTATGATGTGAGGGCTACAGTGCATTGTAGCAGAGAAGGCTTGGCAGCAGGAATTTAAAAATGATTGGTAGCCAGGCAGTGGTGGCTCACACCTTTAATCCCAGCTCAGGAAGCAGAGGCAGGTGGATCTCTGTGAGTTTGAGACCAGCCTGGACTACAAAGCAAGTCCCAGGACAGCCAGAGCTGTTATGCAGAGAAACTCTGTCTCACAAAAAAAGTGATTGGTTGCATGTAGTCTGCAATCAAGAAACAGAGAGATGCTGGTGCTCAGCAGTTTCTTCATTTTTTCAGTCCTAGACCCCTGCTCTTAGGATGCTGTCCACGTTTAGGGTGATTAACCATCACTGGAGGTACATTAAATATCTTAGTCTGCCCTGGCCAGGTTTATGAGTTAGTATGTATAGGCCATTCATTTTTACCCTTGTGTGGAATCCCACTGTTTACATGTTTTACTGTGTATATATCTGTTCTCCTATGAAGGGATTTAGGCCATTTATTGTGTTACAAGTGCTGTTCATGTTAGCGTTTCTGTGCCTGCCTGTCTCTTTGTGCTTGGGTATTCCCCCTGGTGTGTGTCTGCAAGCACCTCTGAAACTCCGTTTGCAGCCTTTGACATTTGCATGCTACTTAGTTCTTCATGACCCAGTGGGGGTCAAGTGACAGTGGGTTAATGTTGCATTTCTCAGATGCTGGTGGTCTACTAACAATCCCCCTCACGTCTCTATTTCTGTTAACTGCCTGTTGCTGTCTTTCATATTTTCTTGCTCGTTATCCCTATAGGATGTGGAATGATACATCTTATACACATCTTTTGCCAGTCTACACCTTGTCTTTGTATTTTCTTCTGTGTTTTTTTGGATGAACCAAAGTTTTTAGTGTAGTCAGTCTAATGTTATCAATCTTTGCCCTGGTAGCTTAGACTTTTTATTTTTGTATTACTTTAAAGATCTTTTAAGCTGGAAGGTGATTTTACTTCTTGTGTGTAGGAAACCATTGAAGATGTTGAAGAGATGCTCAGCAATCTCCCTGGTGTGACGTCAGTTCACAGTCGTTTCTATGACCTCTCCAGTAAATACTATCAAACAATCGGAAACCACGCATCCTACTATAAAGACGCTCTACGGTTTCTGGGCTGTGTCGACATTAAGGATCTGCCAGGTACACAGGGCCCTCACACTTTTCCGCACTCTGGGAGTCTGACTGAGCATAGCAGCTATGAGGTGCTAAAGGGGAGTCTTAGCTCTGTTAGGGGCTCATTACTTTTAAAGTGGAAAGCTTTGTACATTTCAGGTTTTACATTATATTTGTCTCTGGTGTTGATTCAAATCCCATGTGAACTCATCCTTCCCAGTACCTTCGTTCTCCCGTAGGTCCATATCATTCCATATTAGCAGCTACGTCAGATCCTGTAGGTATTGTAGTGATGTGCCTCTCCAACCCACTACAGGATGAAGGGCACCTCTAATCCCCATAGCTGAGACCTTTGCTCTATAAGGAGTTCATTAAATGGTCTTTGGAGAATCTGAGAATGGAAGGAAAAGTAGCCAGAGTTTTCATGAAAATAAAAGGAGAGTGCGTTTGAAAGAAGTTTTCAGCATTTTCTTGAATGTGCTGTTGGTGGTAGATTGGCAACTCCTAAAGATGCTGATAGAGCTTTGATTGCTGTGTCTCAACAGAAATAAATTAGGGAAGCAACTATTGTAGCCAAGAGAAGAGAAAGCAGACTCATTCCGGTCTAAAGAGCTGTATGTAGACTGTTACAACAGTGAGGCAGTTTAGTGGCCGGAGTGGGGGTAAAAGAGCTTATCACTCCAGTAAGCACTACAAGGTGAAGGGTAGATAGATCGCATATCCCTATGGAGTAATTTTTAAACAAGTAGTATTTCTACTAAATTCACATATTCACATAGACATGGTTCCTGGTTTAACCTGAATTCCAGCACTTTTGAAGAGGTAGCTTATACTGAGGTTTGGAACTAGAACCATTCTGGTAGGTTGCTGTACTTGGTTATGTGATTTTTATAAGGCCAAATGAGATGAGGTATGACTGGCTGTGTCATTTTGTAGTGTCAGAGCAACAGGAGAGAGCCTTCACATTGGGGCTTGCTGGACTTCTTGGCGAGGGCGTTTTTAACTTCGGAGAGCTTGTAAGTTGGCCTGGCACTGATTCCTTAACAGTGTGGGGAAGGGAAAGTGTTACTTTGTGCCTGCTTACTGTCTCTGTCCCCCAGCTCATGCACCCTGTACTGGAGTCCCTGAGGAGCACTGACCGGCAGTGGCTGATCGACACTCTGTATGCTTTCAATAGTGGTGATGTAGATCGGTTCCAGACCCTGAAGTCTGCGTGGGGCCAGCAGGTAGGTTCACGTACCGTGTGTCTACTCTTCCAACAAGGATTCATTAAGCCTCTTCACAACACACATCAGATACCCAGGAGGAACTTGCATAGACAGGACATTGGCAGGCCAGGCTTGATCTTCTAGAAACAGGGCAGTAGAGGTCTGGGTCACTCATAAAAGGCACAGTGTGTTCCTCAGTAAGGTGCATCATAGGCCTCCCAAGAGAAGTGATGTCTGTGGGACCTTAAATGAGGGAAGAGATGCAGGGAGAACAGAGGAAAAGGAAACTCGGCACGTTTGCTGAACTGAAAAGTGTGTGGCCAGCATGGGTAGGCAGTCCCTGGGGGCACAGTGTAGCAAGGCAAAGAGAGCAGGGACAGACACTGAATAAAGAAGCCAAGACTCATAGTAGTAACTGGTCAGAGCTGCTTAACAGTAAGTCAACCCTTTTTCCTTTTGTTTCTTTATTTTGCACTTTTTCTTATTCATGTATGTCTGCAGTATGCATTCATACATGTTTGTGAATGTTCACATATTTTTACAAATGCACATGGGGCACAAAGTTGCTATCAGTGGTTTTTCTCAGACACGATCCACCTTATTCATTGAGATAAGGTGCGGTTGGAATTTTCTTTGGGCTGCCAACCAGCTCCCAAATAAAGACATGGAGATGTATTATTAGTTATGAATGCTCAGCCTTAGCTTAAGCTTGTCCCACTAGCTCTTTTAGCTTGATTGAACTTGTTCCTATTCATTTACATTTCGCCTCAGGGCTTTTTGCCTTTCTTTCATTCTGTATGTTCCACTTTTCCTGCTTCCTCTGTGTCTGGCTGTTTGACCCCTGGTGTTAGCCTGGTGTTTCTTTCTCTTTCTTCTTCTGAGCACTACTTATTCTCCCCACCTATACCTCCTCCCTCACTATTGGCCATCCAACTTTTTATTAGACCAATCAGGTGCCTTAGGCAAGGTAAAATAGCAACGTATCTTTACATAGTTAAACAAATATTCCTCAACATAAACAAATGTAACACATCTTTACATAGTTAAAGAAATGCAACACATCTTTGTATAGTTAAATAAATACTCCGCAACAATAGGGTCTATCACTTAAGCAAGAATTTGCCTATATGGCTAGTTTATTCTGGAGAGCCCCTGGCTTGGCCTCTTTGGGTTGGAGTTACAGGTGAGCAGCCATGCCTCCTGGTGGTCATCTGGCATTTACTTGGGTTCTGAGGATTTGAAGTGTGTTCTCATGTTTGTGTAACAGACACTCTAATCTCTGAGCCTTCTCCCAGCCTGGTCATGTCTCTTAAATTATTAGAAGTAAATATTTCTAAAATATTAAGTGTGGTAGGAGTTACAGTAATGTTGTTCTTGTACTTTCCTAAAACTTTGGGCTTTCCTAATATTTAATTTAAAAAAAACTTGTAAAATGTATATGTAATAGAGTGGGGTGGCTATGAATGAAGGGGCTTTGCAAAGACAGAAAGCATCAGATCCTGCAAGACTTCACTACAGTCTGATTGTAAGTTGACATGTCAGCGGTGGAGCCAGGTACTGTGGCAAATGCCTCTAGTCCCAGCTGAGGTCAGAGGATCACTTGAGACTAGGAGGTGAAGACCAGCCTAAGCTACATGAACTATCAAAAAAAGAAAAGACAGCTAGGCAGCCCTGGTGGCTCACTACACACCTTTACTCCCAGCAGGTGGATCTTTGCGAGTTCAAGGCCAGCCTGGTCTACAGAGTGAGTTCTAGGATGGCCAAGGCTATACAGAGAAACTCTGTCTCAAAAAAGCCCCCCCAAAAAAATAATTATAAGAAGAAAAAATATTCAGGGATGTCTACAGAAATGTCCCTACTGGAACTTTCCTTGACTGAATATGGCCTGGTTTTGTTTTTATTCTGAGACATTATCTCCCCATATTGTTCTGGTTTGTCTTGAACTCCTAGGCTCAAATAATCCTCCTGCCTCAGCTCCAAAGTGCTGGAACCACAGGTATGAGGGCCTGCCAGCAAAGGGATGTTTTAGTTCTCACCACAGTATGATCTCTGTTAGAAGGTAACGACTGGCTCTTTTGACTCAGCACAAGGCACTCAGCCCTTCCGTAGTTTCAGCAGACTGCTTGCCTTGTATGGGCCACCAGGCAGTGCCACCCAGAACCAAGACTTGCTCTTTTCTGGTGATGCCTCCACCAGGAGTCTCGAGGTTCCCATCCATGGTGTTTGTAACATCAGTGTAAATCCCGTTTCATACGCTCCTGTCTTGGGAGACGACAGCTTGTGAGTCAGTTGCGTCTGTAAATTCTCTGAGACAAAGGGATTTAGTATCATTTGGAGCAATCAGTGAGCCTCAGCTACCCACAACGTAAAATGCTTAAGCTTGACCCATAGTAGAGTTCTGGAACCCATATTTCTATCTTTCTGTAATTCCCAGCCTGACTTAGCAGCCAACGAGGCCCAACTTCTGAGGAAGATCCAGTTGTTATGCCTTATGGAGGTAAGAAGCACCCGGAGTCCTGTCCATAATACTTGACAGTGCTCACGAGCTAGAGGCCTGTGAGCTTGCCCGCCTCTCCTGAGTAGTTCCCTCCTCGTGGCCCGCTCTTACCTGTGTCTTCCTTTTACCTTTGCTCATTTAAGGTTGAATTTGGATCTGATGATTTTTTTGTATATTTATTCTTTTGTGGAGGAGGGGTCAGAGAACAGCTAACCGGAGTCACTTCTCTCGTTCTGAGGATGGGATTGTGGTCGACACAGCGCCTTTACCCGCTGAGACGTCTCCCTTAGATACTTTATAAGTTGTCCCTGTGTCTTGAACCTGAAGCCATTGTCCCTTCCTGCCACTAATCCTGAGACACACCCTTTCTGTCCATGTACTTTTCTGTTTTCTCCAGTAGAATGTGAGCTTCTGGAAGAATTCCAGTGTGCATTTCCAGTGTCCTCAAGTGGTCCCTGTACAAGGGACTTGGTGGCCTCAACTAACTGGTCAAAGAATGCATATTTGTTCTTGTCAGAGATCCCTTTAAAGTTTCTTTTGTCCTTTAACTTTCTCTGAGCACTAGGTTAGGAAAACTTGTTTTCTTACGTATGGGGCGAAAAAGATAGTCTATATTTTCAGAGCAATTTTTTGTTTTTTTTAAAGACAGTCTCTCACTATGTCACCCTGATCCCAGCCTGGAATTTGCTATGTAGACCAGGCTGGTCTCACCTCACAGAGATCTGCCTATTTCTGCCTTCTGAGTACTGGGATTAAAGGCATGTGCAACCATGCCCTCAAAACAACTTTAAAGTTTTGACCAAAACATTCTTTAAAAAAAAAAAACTCTGACTTTTGCTTAGAAAAATGGTTTTGTTTTTCAGATGACTTTCACACGACCTGCCAACCACAGACAACTCACTTTTGAAGAAATTGCCAAAAGTGCCAAAATCACTGTGAATAAGGTATAATTCTTGGACTTAGGGTATCACAGCAGCAGAGCTACCCCACCCCTGACAGAAGGCTTTGCTCCCATCACGTCTCATGCAAGCCCCTTTGCTCAGGTGGAGTTGCTGGTGATGAAGGCGCTCTCGGTGGGGCTGGTGAGAGGCAGCATAGATGAGGTGGACAAGCGGGTTCATATGACCTGGGTACAGCCTCGCGTGCTGGATTTGCAGCAGGTAAGGGGATGAACTCCTGCCCACCTTTGTGGACTTGGGTTATACCAGCACTGTCCTAGTTTTATGTGGACAGAAGCCATTTAGGAAGAAGACACTATTCCACACAAGGTGTCAAAGATGGGATCACTGCTGTAGAGACCTAGGTAATGCACACCTGAGCTCTGAACCCTGCACTTAGAGGCTTACTGTGACAACAGAGCTGGCTGTGCTGGTGATTTCTTCTAATCTTAAAATTGGTACTCTGATCAGACATGTTCCTGGTTTTATGACTTAATCCCATATCCCTACTCATATTTTCTGGACATTTAATCCTGTGATTTCCTCTGTTCTTTTTCTTTCATATGAGTTTTTAGAATGTCCTTGTGATAAGAATTGGCACAATGAGTCTATCACACACCTCCACCCTCAGCTCAATTGCCCTTAGCATTTCCCTGAGAAAGAGCTAGAGAGTAGCACTACCACATAGGGCATGTGGCTCCCTTTGGCCTGCTAGCCATGTAATGTGGTTTGTCTTTAGATCAAGGGGATGAAGGACCGTCTGGAGCTGTGGTGCACTGATGTGAAGAGCATGGAGATGCTGGTGGAACATCAGGCTCAAGACATCCTCACCTAGTGCCCCGTGTCCTGCAGACCCTGCATCGCCTTGCAAGGCATTTCTAGAGCCCCTGAAACCATCAGCAGAGATCTGTGTTGAATTGGGATGGAGTTTGGGATCCTGCCAAGAGTAGGAACTGTTCTTGCTGTACAAGAGCAGAGATCTTTCATTGATGGGGGTTTGATTACTTGTAGAAGGCTCCTGTATTGGGTGTTTTATAGCCTGCAAGGGATGGAAGGGGGACTCCTGGCCTAGGGGATGAGAAAGGGCAAGAATGGGAATGGGGGCAAAGTAGTCTCCACCCAAACCCACTTGAGTGGACCTTTTCCAACGTCTGAGAATGCTCCTATAATAAATGCCTTTGCTTTGTTCTGCTGATGCCTCCATTCTTGGACCTAGGTCCCTGTGCCTGAAGAAAGGAACACTTCAGCTGGAAGCCAGTGGGTTGGTGGGGATTAGCCTCACTCCTCCCCTACCACCACGCACAGGGTTGCCACCATGGAATTGTGTCCTGTGTTGTCGGACAAGGAGGCATCATCCCCTTTTGCAGCCCTTTTCTGTGCTTTCTCAGACACAGGCATCCACGCTTGCCCCCTAACATCACTGGGACACTGGCTGTTAGACGTAGCAAGCACAAGAATCAACACAAGCAGTGGCGGTTGGAAGGGTTTATTCTTTCAGGGCTGTGCCGCTTTATGCCGTGGAGCTTTTCTTATAGCTCTCCAAGTGGGCTAAAACCCATCCTGCAGGAACCATGAAGCCAGTGAATATGACCACGATCCCCACTGCCTGCTCCTGTGGAAAGACAAGCAAACATGAGTCCACTGGCCATTAGAAGCCTTGGGCCTGGCCACTGGGCAGGGAACTTTCCCTGTCCTTGGAGACCTGCAGCATGGAGCTTCTGCCTCTGCTAGAAGTGTCCCTATGGCTAGAGATTACTGCCCTTGCTTTCCCTCTCTCTAGATTGGCCAGCCACAGTCCCCATTTGCCTTCTGCTTCTCTAGGCCGTCTTGTGAGCAAGCAGGCTCTGCTGTGTCAGTGAGCTTGGCAGCTCAAGTCCTTGCTGGGGAGAATGACCTTAGAAACCAGGAGAAATAGCCTTGGGCTCCAGAATCCAAGATCCTGCCTAGCTACAGCAACTGCTAGCAAGGCAAAAGTTCACTTGGCTCCTCTGCTCAGTTTTGTGTTCCGGGGGGCTATACAGAATAGTAGAACAATTAAGGTTTCCATTGTTATAAACAAGCACAGGGCCTTTCTCTTAAAGCAGTCCCATTCAGAAGCCAAGCTGGGTGAAGTCAGATACCTGCCTGCGTGGGTGTCTAATGTGTGCAGTGGTGACCCCATTAGGAGCCCTATGTTCTCAGTGGCTTTACTGAGATTCTGGCATGGCACCGGGTTTCCCCATGAAACAAAGCCTGGGTCCTGAATTTAAGCAAATTTGGTGTAGACTAGGAATCTTAGTCTGGACTGTGTCATAGCCTTGTGTCTGTAACCAAATGAGCTAGTTCTTAGATTAAGATTCATACTTAAGATAGACACGCTTCATATCTCGGACTCCTTTGGCTACGCTGCTATTTTATCAGAGCAGCCTGTCTTTCCCCCAAATTGTGGAATACACATGCCTGCATCCCACTTGAATTCTGTGCCCCTAATTCTGTCACGGTTGACCTTGGCCAGGGTTATGTGAGGCCCAAGGAAGTCCCCACCCCACTGTTCACCGCCCTTTGCCATCCTGGCTGCAAACAGTGGTGCCAGAGCCCCTCTTAACATTCAGGCGCTGCCCTGGCATAAAGCACTGATACCTAGCACCGCCTTCACCTCTCTTATCACCTTAATCTTCCCCGTTGCCCTGAAACCCAGGAAACGCTGCCTTAGAAGTTACTCACCCTTGCGGAAGTGGGGGTTTGGGCTGGCTTGGCAGAGACATGGGCTTTGGGAACCACTGTGTACTTAACAGGAGCTTGGAGCAGCTGCAGGACAGGGGGGAGCCTTGGCATGATCTCAGGTTGTGCTCCTTCCTTGGCCCAAAGAGGTAGCCCTGGGTGTCCGCTGCACGTCCTCTGCTCACTTAGGCAGTTAGGGCTTTTTATAGCCGCCTGGGGAACTGCAGCTGTCTCCTGTCACAAGGCTTGGCAGAAGGATGCCTATTGGTAGCTGGGAGAGAACCAGTCTGTCCTGTGAGCCCCTCAAAATGTAGGTATGTGACATGGGCCCTTCTGAACAAGACTTCTCTGCAGAAAAAGACCTTAGTGAGATAGGCCCAGGAAAATCAGACTTAAAATGCAAGAGATGTGGCATGCTTCAAAAGTAAACCTTAAGTCTTGGGATATCAGCAGGTCGTGGGGGTACACACCTATAATCTCAGCACTTGGGAGGCAGAGGCAGGCAGATTACTGTGAGTTTGAGACCAACCTGGTCTACAGAGCGAGTTCCAGGACACCCAGAGCTACACGGAGAAACCCTCACACAAGGCAAAGCAGCAACAAAAAAATCGTGGGCTATCAGCCAAAGTAACAGAGAACCTGCATTGAAGTTCTGTGACATGGTTCCTGAGCAAGTGGCTGGCCTTGCCATTCTCAACGGTACACTGAACCCGTAGCTCTATTGTCTTCACTATTCATTGTAGATGAGGCACCGCTGGGGAGTTTGTCCAGGGAGACAGGCCTCTGCACGGTGAATGACCTCACAGCTGTGCTGCAAAGGAACAAAAGTAGAACACAGAGCAGGCACTCTATGAGTGCCAGCTGTGGGCAGGAACCATGTCTGTCCCCAGTGGAGACACCAGGCTGGGTGAACTCTTAGCACTCTGGCCTGTGGCGGATAGCGTGCTGTCCATTTCTCCCCAGACGTGCATTAGTGCCATGTTGTCCTGTTCCCTGTCACCCTCCTCCCAATGCAGACATCGCCCCGTTCCCGTGTGCTCGTCCGTTTTGTCCCCAGGCGGCAGCCACCTCCTGTTACCCCACTTGACCCCTGGCAAATGCAGGGGCAGTTTTCCAGCACTGTCAGCCCTGCTTTGCTTGGTCCTGGCTTTCCTCCCGTCTCCTTCAGTCCCTTCCTGACCTCTGCTTAGCCCCAAGCTCTTCAGGTCTCCTTCCGATCTTTCCAGACCTCCTCGGGCCCTGGACCAGTCTGCCTTAGCACTACCAGGATCTGGGGTGGATTAACTTCTGATGCTTCTCCCCACCTCAGGGCCAAGTTCTGTGGCGGACAAGTGTTTCTTCCCCAGCTGCAGCCTCTTCCCTTGGGTTCATACTCCACTTCCAGCCCACCAGTAAACCACACCCCAGGGAGATCAGCTCCCCACCTTCCCAAGGTCTACCTCAAACAGCACTACTTTGGCCTCTCTACACATTTTGTCAGACGGTCCTTGTAAGGCAGTCGTCATTACTGCCCATACTCTACATTCTGCTGCAGGCTCCATGCACTACCTGCTGCACAGCCCCCAAGGCCCAAGTGATGTACATACACAACACTGTCAGCACACACCAGTGCCTTTTACTGGATGCGATTTCCCTTCCGTTCTCACATGTCTGTTTGGGGCACGAGGCTTTGTTCACATGACATGTGAAACATTCTGTGTTCCTCTGACTAAGGTAGAGTGTCATGAGGGTAAGAACTCTGTTCTCTACAGACTTTAGAACCTAGAGCAGTTTCTGGCTTAGATTTGTTCAGCCAGTGTTAGGCAGTGGGGAGGGATGGTGAGTGGACCGGTAGTCATTTGGGCAAGGACATGTAAGGATGGATGATGTTTCCATGATTCACCAGGCACTGAGCCAGGATGGGGGATACAAAGCTGAATCATCTTCAGGGAAAATGCTCCATTATCAGAAGGTCCAGGTGATCATCACGGCTGATAAAGACCACAGCTCAGTGTCTTCCTTGGTAGCTTTTAGACAGTATTGGTGTGAATCCAAGCCCAAGATAGGACATGTGATCACCGATCACTCGACCTCATCCTTGGCCATTGTCTGCACCCCTAGAGTTGGCCTTGGTCACAACCCTTGCTGGAGACAAGTCTGTTCTTATTGCTTGGAATGGTAATAATGTGCATCTATTTCACTAGGAACTTTATCTTTATTCTTTCCTGGAAATCACATTTGCTGTGTACATGGGACTGCTCCTTAAGATCCACCTACCCTGTAGGCCCAGCCCAGTCTTCAGCAAGGAGCCAAGTCCAAGGAGATCAGAGGATGGGGAGGTGTCCTGAATATTATTTCCACCAGCACTGGGCTCTAGATTCCAGCTTCAGGCTGGGGGGGGGGGACGGCGGAGGGGCTCCTCCTCCCCTCTGGAGTAATCCCTTCCGCCTAAAACTTTAATTATAGTCTTGGGGTCCAGTCTTGGATAAGGTTGTGGACCTGAGCAATTTGTTCGGAGGCTCACTGCCAGTGATATTTCTTCTTTTACAAATAAGACCCGTCCTGAACCTGTCACGAGCCAGCTTCTGGCAGAGGTCCCCATCTCTGATTTTTGGGGCCTGGGCCATTTTCTGGCTAGCCATTGGCAGGACTGTCCTCAGCTCTCGAGACTGCCCTGGACCTGCATCATGCCACCCTCCTCAGCGTGACTCCAAGTTCTGTTAGCAGTGTGGAGACAAGTGAATATCCTGCATCAGATCTGTCTGATGTTTTATTTTTAAGAAGTTTTAGGCCTACAGAAAACTTATAAAGATAGGGCAGAGAGCTTGCATGTGGCCCACCTCTTCCCATCACAGTGGTAGGTGCAAGGTGCAGGCCTTGATGTACAACCCTACAGAAGCTCCTCAAACTCGATGTGAGGAAGAGAGGCCTCCACAGCTCGTCTTCACAGCTTCTCTTAGTGTAGCTTTGGTGGATGAGGCCTCAGTGAGGCAGGGTTAGAGCGGGTAGGCAATCAAGAGAGTTCACAGGTCCTGGAGCCCAGGGGGCCACCCCAGCTCTTGCCCTTCACTCCCTTCCCAAACCGTCCCCAGACTTACCGGAACCTTCCGGGCACATCCAACTCTCAGTGGTCTCTATGCTGCTACTCCAATAGGAAGTATTTACCCCCTCCTCCCTGGTCTTCCTTTTTCTTAAAGGAGACAGTGTTACCAGAAGAAAAGACAACCAAGGTAGTATAGGAAAGAGCAGCCAAGACAACTGAGCCATTGAGAAGTCTTAGTACAGGCCCGCCTACCCTGATTCGGTCTGAACATGAGCGCCTCTCTCTGGGTGTCTGGTGGACAAGCTGCCCTTCTGCTCAGTCAGCATTCAAATACACAACTTATGCATGTGGCACTGCCCTGGCCCTGTCCTTAATGCTCCGAAGTGTGAGAGGACCTACACCCTGAATACCCTGAAACCGAAGGTCACCTCTGCCTGCAGGACCTCTAGAGATTTGAGTGGATAAATGTGGAGACAGGGCACCACCCTGTGTCCAGACTTGGAAGTGCAGGAACTGCTGGGGACCTTAGTGAGTGGAGAATGGGGCTTTTTGTTCCTTGAGACCCCAAAGGGATGCTCTACCTATCTGGTGCCTAGAGGTAAGGAGCCTTACCTTGCCCTTTCCACTGGCCTTCTATATACATCTCATAAAACGGGTTCCCAAGGTGTGGTGTCTGAGCCAGCAGCACCTGGAAACCAGCTAGAAGGGAATCTCATACCCTGTGATAGACCAGCCTCTGACACAGCAGGCTCTCCTGAAGGCATTTAGAGCATACAGATTTATTATAGGCACATTTCACATCACCATTTTCATGTCACAAATGTGATGATCTGGGCTGGAGAGATGGCTCAGTGGTTAGAAACACTTGCTGTGCAGTCACAAGTACTGGAGTTCAGATCCCATGAAACAAGACTGGTATCCTATGATTGCCTGTAACTCCAGTGAAAAGGACACTAAAGCCATCTTCTGGCCCCTGTGTATGCATGGCAAGCCACAGTGTGGGTGCCCACACGTCCTAGGCAAAAAGTCACATGGATGCATACATACACTTAAGTACATAATTAAAAACAAAAACTTGATGCTTCATACTTATTCACAACAATATATTTCAGAAATATTAAGGGGTTGCCCAGGTGAGACTCAGACTTTCCCCTTTATTTGCAAAGACATTCTCCCACTGGATACTTGATATATTTTCGAGAATTACAGAAAACAGGTGAGGGCTCTTACAGCAGGTGTAGAGTGTGTGTGTGTGTGTGTGTGTGTGTGTGTGTGTGTGTGTGTGTTTTGGATGTTGCTCTAAAAGGGATGGCTGCCAAGCTAACCTCAGAATGAGGGCAGTCACTTTGGCCTCGAAGAAGGTTGAGCTCAGAGCAGGGTCCCTGCTGCCTCTGAGCAAGACCACAGAGAGTAGCCCTTAGCAAGTCCTGGCTACGGTCCCTCAGGGCAGTGAGACCACTGTTCTACTTTGATGAACAGGCTCAGACCCTCAAATGTTTGACTCCTAGTAACCCATGCTGCCTTGCTTGAACAGCAAATCTCAAGATGACAATCCACTGTGTAAAAATGTATTCCCAGTGTGAAGGTTAATCTTACTGACATAGAAACATACTCTGGGTTTGTCTTTGTGGACTGCAGTGATTTGAAAGAAAATGGCCCACAAAGGGCGTGGCACTAGTAGGAGGTGTGGCTTGTTGGAGTGGGCATAGCCTTGTTGGAGGAAGTGTCACTGTGGAGGTGGGCTTTGGGGTCTCATATATGCGCAAGCCACAGTCAGTGTGACACTCAGACCACTTCCTGTTGCCTGCAAGATGTAGGATTTTCAGCTCCTTCTCCAACACCAAGTCTGCCTGCATGCTGCCATGTTCACCATGATGATAACAGACTGAACCTCTGAACTATAAGCAAGCCACCCCAACTAAATGTTTTCCTTTCTAAGAGTTGGCATAGTCTCTTCACAGCAATTGAAGCCCTAAGACGTGAATGTTTCCAGAAAGGTTTAAGTGAAGAGGAAGACCTGCCTTGTAAATGTGGATGGCACCTTCCCATGTGCTGATTAAATGGAGGAGGACGCCAGCTGAGCCTCAGCTTCCTTCTCTCTCTGCTTCCTGACTGGATTTAATGTAACCAGCTGCCTCATGTTCTTGCTGAGATGCCCCTCCACCACGATGGACTGTACCTTCGAACTGTGAGCCAAAAAAAGCCTGTCCTTCCTCAAGTTGTTTTTGCCAGGTGTCTTGTCAAATCAACAAGAAAAGTCACTAATATATTCAGCAAAGATGTCCACCTGGTCACCCAGATATGAGCCCTGCCTGACATGACCTGAACAACCAAGGCGCCATGACACTGAAACATCAACTGAAAGCTCATACAGGAACCCCCACCACAACATAGTCGTTTGGACTGGAGAGATGACTCTGAGGTTAAGAGCACTGGCTGCTCTTCCAGAGGACCTGGGTTCAATTCCCAGCACCCCCATGGCAGCTCACAACTGTCTAACTCCAGTTCCAGGGAGATCTGACACCTTCATACAGATGCAAATAAAATAAAGTTGAATAAATTATTTTAAAAAGAAATTTCATCTTACTTAAAGTAAAATAAAATGAACCTCAATTGAGTGCTTTCATGTTGGAAGCCCTGAGTTGCATCCCCAGCACTACATAAACCTGGTGTGGTGATTATAGCTATCCCAGTACTGGGGAGGAATAGCCAGGAGGATCACAGGTTCAAGGCCATCCTCAGCTACATAGAAAACACAAGCCCAGTCTAGGATGCATAAGATCCTGTTTCAAAGACAGCAAAACAATAGCCAGCAAGATGGGTCAACCAGTGATATGAGTTCAGTCCCTACAACCCACATGGTAGGAGGACAGACTCCCACAACTATTCCTTGACCTCCACAGGCAGGCTATGGCCTGTGTGTGCCCCCAGGAAATAAATAACTATGAAAAATTAAAGTCAAACACCATAAAGTTAAAAACAAAAACAAAAACTGGTCAGTGGTAGTACAGTTGCGAAGCAGAGGCAGGTGGATCTCTGGGTTTAAGGCCAGCTTAATCTACAGAGTGAGTTCCACAGAGAGAAACACTTTCAAAAAAAATTAAAAGAAAATGAAATTTTCTTTTGGTTTTTCGAGACAGGGTTTCTCTGTGTAACAGCTCTGGCTGTCCTGGAACTCTCTGTAGAACAGGCTGGCCTCGAACTCACAGAGATCCACCTGCCTCTGCCTCCCGAGTGCTGGGATTAAAGAAAGGTGTGCGACACCACTGCCCAGCTAAAAAGAAAAGATTTTAAAGCAGCTCTTAGACTTTGTGTAGTTTTCATCTACTGCTGAAGTGTATTTTTTTAAAATAAACAAGGTCATTGGTTTGGTTTTTGTTGTTTTTTTTTTGTTTGTTTGTTTTTTAGCTTTATTTATTTATTATATATACAGTGTTCTGCCTACATACCAGAAGAGGGCACCAGACTGAATTGTAGATGGTTGTGAGCCATCTACAATTAAACTCAGGACCTCTGGAAGAGCAATCAGTGCTCTTAACCTCTGAGCCATTTCCCCAGCCCTGAAGTGTATTTAATGAACTGCCTCTGTGGCTTCTGTCTCTGTGAATTCCTCACAGTGGATCGCTAGCCCATCAGTATCGTTTTCAGCTCAGCACTTCTAACCCTTGTACATCCATGTTGTGTTTCCCTCCACGGAAGGCAAGCTGGCTGGAGCGCTCTTCACAGGGATGTGCCCTATGGACCTGGCCACAGAGTTTGCAAACCCCCACTGTTTGGTTAATGTAATAGTTAACTTTGTGTGTCAATTTGACTGGACTCTGAAATTCAGCTATTTGGTCAAACACTGTTCTAGATGTCTCTTCGAGAGTGTTTTTGTGGTGACAATAACAGGGGGTTTGGGCATTTTAGTGACACAAATGACCCTACATAATGTGAATGGACTGTGTCATTTGAAGGCATGAATAAAACAGAGTGCAACTTACCTTAACAAGAGAGAATTCTGCCTCCCCAGAATCGGGTGCAGGTGCAAAGTTGACTCTGCCCAAGGCCTGTGCCTGCCAGCTTCCCCACCAGGCTGTGGAGCCTCCAGGCCCCAAACCAAGGAATCCCATTCCTAAAAAACCACCTGTTTCTCATTTTTTCCTCCCTTCCTCCTCCTGCTCTTCTCTCTGGTTCCACAGCCTTGCAGACTCCTGACCAAACTGACAGAGTTGGAGAAACTGAGCCATAAAAACGGGTAACTGTTCTTTCACTCTGCAATGAAAAGTCGTTGATCCTGCATTTCTGTCTGTCATGTTAAATGGTGTCAAATGTCACACGATCACCTTGGACCACAGCAGTGGAACATTCTCTCTTCTAAGATCATGTACACCTGTCATACCAGGGAACATCAGTCCCTGTGCAACACGTGGCCACAAACATAGCAACTGGAAATAGTGTGCTTATCAAAATCTGTGCTTCTGTGGGTCAGAGCCAAGTCCAGGTAAACTGGGTCCATCCCTGGGTCTCATCAGGTAATTTCACACCATCAGTCAGGCTGTATTCTCCTCCTAGCCTGAGGGCCTCTTCCCAGTTCTGCTCCCTGGCAGAACCGGCACTGTTGAAGGACTAGTCTGAGCCCCATTTTCTAGAAGGCTGTTGACAGACCTTCCTCACTGCTGAGGTTGTCTGAGCCCCTCAGTGCAGAGCCCATCCATGTTAATTTTTCATATTTCTTAACATACTTAATACTTAATTTCTCATTTCATATTTATCACTTAAAGCTGAAATGTACAGCCACTGCTTATGAGACTCAAGAAGCCTGCATTTTGGGCTGCGGACACGGCTGCCTGGGTAAGAGCACTTGCAGCCCTTACAGAGGACTCAGCTTGCACCTGCAGCATCCTCGTGGGGGCCACAGCCATCTGTAACTCCAGTTCCAGGAGATCTGCCCTCTTCTGACCTCTCATGGATACCCAGCACACATGTGACACACATATATACACGTAGGTCAACTATCACACACATAAATAAATATTTTTAAAGTCTTTTAAAATGTCACTCTCAGCTTCGTACCTGAGGTTCAAGACATAAGCACTCAGCTTCTTGCTTCTGTTGTCATTCCAGCCATTGCTTTCCAGCTGTAAAACCCCCAAAATTCTTCTATTAAACAATAATAACAAAATTAAATGTCTCAAGGACAAATCCACGCTTTAACTGTTGGAACCACTAGGTTTAGCTATGCAGGAACACAACCTGTGCTGCTACTGCCTAGCAGGGACCGTGCCTGTGAGCAAAGCAAGACGGGGAGAAGTGGAGGGAGAGCGGAGGGGCGGAGGGTCTTAGGCTTGCATGCCTTCCCTCTTGGACTTGGAAGCCAGCCGCGGGGGATTGGAGGGGAGGAATTGAGGAGAAAAGGTGTGTGGCGGGACAACAACTTTTACAAGCTCATTCTGCCTACGTGGTAGCTGAGGCATGAGCCAAGGCAGAGTCGGGAGGTGCTGAGAGTCGTCTGGAGAACGGAACCAATAGTTGTGGCTCTATGAAGAGGGAGAAGAAATCCACCACTTCGTAGCAGGTATCTAGGAATACTGACTTGTCCCTGCCTGCGGCCCAGGAATTCTTTATAACCTGCAGGTGGAGCTGTCGGGCTGTTATCTGAGAGTGGCCTGCGGGCGGGAGCTGAGTACTGTGCTTCACCTTGAGATCATCAGCGGACGTCATGGTGTGGACAGGATTGGGAGAAGTCTGAGTCCAGAGCACAGAAGTGAGCACTCAATGTGCCAGGATCTGCAGGGTGCACGGTGTGCTGCAGGACGCGCGGCAGATTACAAGGTGCAAGGTGCAAGGTGCATGGCCTGAGAGCACTAAGCGCACGCTGATGCGCGTCCTGTGAACCTGGGACTATGACAGCTACAGGTCATTGCGGTGACCGAGCCAGAGACAGGGTTCTTTGTAGACAGGGGAACTGCCGTAGGAAAGCTGGAGGAATTGATACAGGCGCAGAAACACAGATACTGTTACGAAAAGAGGTGGTCACCAGGGAGCGTGTGGGTGGGAGTAGTTCAGGAACTGGGATGCTTGCGTGCAAAGGCTCAGATTTGCCGGGTGAAAGTGAAGGTGCAAGGCTTGTTTTTGCCATTTTAAAGGCACAGTTCAGTGTCGTTAACAGCACCCAAAATGTTGCGCAATCATCACTACTACTTATAAAATTATCACTTCAGAGACCCCTTACCCATCCAGCAAGAACTCCAGGTTCTCCCTACTTTCTGTCACTTTGGAGGATTTTTGTTAAGTTTTGATTTGATTTGTTGTTGATGTGTTGTTTGTGGGATTTTGTTGTTGCAGGTTAGTTGTTCTGGTGTTTGTTTGCTTGAAACAAGGTATAACTATTTACCCTAGACTGACCTCAAATGCACTGTTTAGCCCAGGCTGGCCTCTAAATCAATCAATCCTCCTGCCTCAGTCACTCACTGCTTTATGGCTCTGAATTTGACTGTTCTGTGAGCTTCACTTATGCAGATTAATAGATTCCTACATTTGCTCCTTTGTGCTGGACCACCCAAGCGCAACGTTTGCCCACATCCTGGCACCTATCAGAAATGCCTTCGTTTTTGTGGCTGAACAGCATCCTGTTGTTGGTCCTGACCACGTGTGGCAATCTATTCATTTGTGATAGACATTTTGACTCCAACGAGTAGTGGTGCCTCACTCAGAAACTACAAGTATCTGAGTTCCTAGTTTCATTTCTTTTCAACAACCACAAAACTTACCACAGTGGTTGCATTATTTTCTGTGGGTTCAGCATCTTTTCTTTTTTTTTCCTCTTTTTTTCCTATTGGTGCTTTATTTTATTTTATTTTGAGACCAGGTCTCTCTATGTAGCCCTGACTCTCCTGGAACTTACTATGTAGACCAGGCTGGCCTCTAACTCAAAGAGACCTCTCTGCCTCAATGCCTCTCTGCCCCTCTCCCCCTCTGCCTTCTGCCTCTGCAAGTGCTAGGATTATTGAAGTGCTCCACCATGCCCCGATGTTTTACTTTTTTAATGATAGCCTTCAAGTCTGATGCCTTTTTCTTTTTTCTCCATTTAAAAAACACTTTATTAGGAGCTGGACAGATGGTTCAGTAGTTAAGAGCACTGGCTACTCTTCCAGAGGACCTGGGTTCAACTCCCAGCACCCATTTCACACTTCCTAAGTGTAACTCCATTCTCGGCTAACCAGAAGCTCTCTTCTGGTTTCCAAAGGCACCAGGAACATACAGGGTACACAGATTTACATGCAGGCCAAACAATCAAAACATAAAATAGCTGGGGGGGCGGGGCTTCCAGTACTCAGGAGGCAGAGGCAGGCTGATCTCTGTGGGTTCCAGGCCAGCCTGGTCTACAGAGCTAGTTCCAGGACAACTAGGGGTGTTACACAGAGAAACCCTGTCTCAAAAAACAAAAACAAAAACCAAGAAAACCCATAAAATAATAATAAAAATTTAATCATTTTAACAGGCAAGCACTGCTCAGAATTTTTATTTTTGTCTTATGCAAATGTGCTGGCTGGTGTTTTGCCAGCTTGACACTGCTAGAGTCATTTGTGAAGAAGGAACCTCAATTGAGAAAATGTTCCCACCAGACTGGCCTGTGGGCAAGCCTATGGGACAGTTTTTGATTGTTGATTGATGGAAGGCCCAGCCTTTTGTGGGCGATGCCAACCCTGGAAGGTAGTCCTGAGTTGTAAAAGCAGGCTGAATAAGTCACAGGGAGCAAGCTCGTGGGCAGCTTCCCTTCATGGCGTCTACAGTAGGTCCTGCTTGCTTCCAGGTCCCTGCTTTGAGCTCCTGCCCTGAAATCCCCTAGTGACAGGCTATGGCCTGAGAGTTTGAAGATGAAATAAGCTCCTCTCCAAGTTGCTTTCAGTCATGGTGTTTTATCCCGGTAACAGAAACCCTGACTAAGACACCAAGTGAGAGTTTTGCCCCCATGTGCTCAAGTGTGCCACCCTGAATGCCTGGTGCCCTGGGAGGCCAGGAGAAGAAGTGGCGCCTCTGGAACTGAAGTTACAGATGGTTGAAAGCCTCCGTGTGGGTGTGGGGAAACAAACAGGGGTTCTCTTGGAAAGGAGCAAGGGCTCTTAACTCCTGAGCCATTTCTCCAACCTCGTTTTCATGCACTTTTAAATTGGGTTGTCTGGAGGGTTTTGATATTGACTTGTAGGCATCGTTTGTGTAGTCTGGGTATTAATCCCATAACAAATTGATAAATTCAAGGTTTTCTCCCTCCTGTGCTGTTATTGCCTTTCCAGTGTCCTTTTATGCAGAATTCTGATTAAATACTGTCTGTGTCTTAGTGACTTTTCTATTGTTAAGACACCATGGCAAAGGTAACTTATAAAAGAAAGCATTTAATTGGGGTGGCTGGCTTACAGTTCAGAGAGTCACAACCCACGTGCATCATGGTGGGGAACATGGCAGCAGGCAGGCAGGTGTGGCTCTAGAAGAGCAGCTAAGACCTGACATCTTCCACAAGCAGGAGGTATAGGAGGTGGGGAGCACAAACCGGGAAACCCCAGAGCCCACCCTGAGTGACACACCTCCACCAGCAAGGCCACACCTCCTAATCCTTTCCATGTTCTACCACCTGGGGACCAAGCGTTCAAACATATGAGCCTATGGAGCATTCATCCAAGCCATCACTTTATTTATGTATCTTGAGACAGGGTCTCATCCAGTCAAGTTTGGTCCTGGGCTTGCTATATAGCTGAGGGTGGTCTTGAACTCTACTCCTCCTATTGCTTCCTCCCATTGAGGAGGTATACACAGTGCAGTGTCATTAATTATACATAAAATATTATAAAAACCTATTTATAAAAATTTGGTTTTTCCTTTTCTTTTTCTTCTTTTTGGCTGCCTCTGCGTCTCTGCCTCTACATTTCCTGGAAGAGCAGTCAGTGCTCTTAACCACTGAGCTGTCTCTCCAGTCCCCCTATTTATAAAATTCTTATCACCACAGAGATCCCTTACCCATCAAGCAATAACTTCAGTTCCCAAAACTATGACTTCATCATCATGCCCAGTTTCAATTTATCTTTTTTCTCTCTTTGCTTATACTTTTAAATCTATTTGTTGTCATTGTTACTGCTTACGCATGAGCGTGCATTCCCATGTTGCTGCACACGCATGTGGGAGTCAGAGACAAGCACACAGAATTGATTTCCTCCTTTATACGGCTGCGGGGGTCCAGCTCTGGCTGTCAGGGTTGTGTGACTAGCACTTTTACCTACTGAGGTTCTAATGGGCTACTCACTATGCTTTTGACACTGTATCTGAGGATTCACTGTCAAATCCAGACAATATTTCCCCGTGTTTTTTACTAAGAGTTTTGAGGTTGTGAGTATTGAATGCAGGGCATTGGTCTATCCTGGACTGGTTTATGTCGTGTGGAGTGAGTGACGTTTTCACTCAGGAACAGGTCTTAGTTGCTTCGTGATTAGTTCTTTCAAACTCAAAACCAAAGAGAGAAACTGTTATGACTCCAGCCCAGACAGGTCAGGAGCATGTCACAAGTCACAGATCAGCCAATGAGCTGCAGAGCCCCAAGTTCAACCCAGCTGCCCACTCAGCAACACAGGAGGGGACAAGGGTTTGGGGCCAGAGGTCTCTAGGGATGGGGTAAGTGTAAGCAGAGGAGGGGAGGAACAGAGAGCTGTGATAAACATAGAAAACACAGGAGTCAGAGCCATAGGGTGGGGGCACTTAGAGGACAGGGGTGTAAGGCTGGATGCCTGCCACCCTTCACTACAGTTGGAATACCATCCCAGGATGGGGTAGGGACTTCGAGGCCAACAAGACCCCAAGGAGCGTAGGACAAGGCAGAGGCCCTGAGCAACCGAGCTCTATAAGGAGGGGGAGGCTGAAGTTTGGCCCTAGAAATGGTTTCCCAGTGTAACACGAAGGTCTCCGTAGTGTCAGCAACAGGGAGACCCTCAGTACTGCTGTATACCCCAGGGAAAGGCTCTGTGTGCTCTGAGGGCATTCTGCACTGGTGCCACCTTTGTCCTAAGACACAGAAGGAGTAACCCAAGGCACTTTAAAGGAAGCTGTCTTCCACCTGCCTGCTAAGGCCAGCAAGGATTGTCTGTCTGGAAGCTTCAAGTCTGGCTCCTTTAAAAGCAAGAATCTTCCTGTGACACCCCCCCCACACACACACACAGGAAGTGCTGGGCAGATGGAGGGTGCTTTGTATTCAATGATGATTACTTCAGCCTTGAGAAGGATTCAGGGTCCTTGCCAACCTAGACTAAAAGAGGCAGGCAGGCATGGACTTGTTCCTGCCTTCTGAGGGTGTCAAGGGTCAACTTTATGGCCCTGCTCTCCCTGTGGGACAGCACAATTACTGTACCCAAGGTCTTGGTTTCAGCCTTTCCCATACATGCAATAGGGGCCCTGGGGAGAACACTGAGCTAATAGTTAACAAGGCTGTGGGTATAATGACTCCTTTTGTAGTTTTTACTTATTCTTTGGTGGTTCTTGGGACAGGATCCAGGGTCTTGAGCATGCTAAGCAGGCAATCTACCAAGGAGTCATATCTAATTATAATAAATAGACACAGCAGAAGTTTACCCCATCTTAAAGAAAAGTAAAAGAACTGGTAATTGTTATCTGAAGTATCCCAGTTTTAGAAAGACAAATACTGCATGTTTTCTCTTCTGTGGATCCCGGTTCTTTGTGTGTGTGTGTGTGTGTGTGTGTGTCTGTCTGTCTGTCTGTCTGTCTGTCTGTCTATGTATATATATGGAAAGGGAACCAGGACAGAATAATAAAAAAGGCCCTAAGGGAGAGCTGAGTAAGGGGACAAGGAAAGATAAGATAAAAATAAAGTAACAGAACACATGACACAAAACCAGAGGGGGACAAAGGAAGGAGGAGGAGACCAGCAGAAAGGGGACTCATGGCTAGGAGAGCGTAGTCAGGGAAGATGATCAACAAAGCAAATGAAAATCCTGTAGTGAGCAGGGCAGTGGCGGCGCATGCCTTTAATCCCAGCACTCAGGAGGCAGAGGCAGGCGGATCTCTGTGAGTTTGAGGCCAGCCTGGTCTACAAAGTGAGTTCCAAGACAGCCTCCAAAGCCATAGAGAAACCCTGTCTCGAAAAACCAAAAAAAAAAAAAAAAAAAAAAAAAAAAAAAAGAAAATCCTGTAGTGAAACCCATTACTTTTTATATAACTAATAAAAAATAAAAAGTGTCTGAGCCAACAAAATGACTCAGTTAGTAAAGACCTTTATGGTCAACTTGATGACCCAAATTCATTCCCTAAAGCCACAGGGGAGATAGAAAGAACTAACCCTGAAAGCTGTCCTCCGACCTCTGCACACACAGTGTGACACATGTGCCCATACACACATACACACATGCAAACGCTCACACAAATAAATGTAAGGATAAATTTTACAATAAAAGAAAAACACATTTTTCCCATCTTATCCACATTTAAGTGTCATGAAAGCACATTCCCGGTGCTATACAGCTCTTGCCACCATCTGTCTCCAGAGATGGCTACCTTTAAAAGCTGAACTCTGTCCCCATTAAGCTCTGACACCCACCCCCATCCTCCCAGCCCCTGGCACCCAGTCTCACTTTCTGTTTCTGTAGGTCTAAGGACTCCAGGAAACTCCTAGAAGTAATTCTGTAATAGTTGTCCTACATCTGGTTCATGCCCTCAATCAATGTACTATATTCAAGGGCCATCAGGGTTGAGGCATGGGTTCCTTCCTTTCCAGTGCTGTCCTTTACTTTGTTTTATTTTTATAATTTCCTTTTGGCTATGCTAGGGTTTGGGGCGGTCAAATCCAGGCACATGCTGGGTGTGTGACTGCTCAAGGCTGTCTGCAGACATTTGGTCCTTCCATTGAAGCTAATTTGCAGCCCCTGTGGGGTGGGACAGAGAACAGAAAAACTGGTTTGAGGGGACATGAAAGTGACCTTGAAAGGATTCTTGGACCCTTGTGCCACTGTGCACTGAGGCTGGAAAGCTAGACCAGGGTTCTACAGACTGTAGCCTGTAGCCTTGAGGCTGTGCAGAGTATGTGGGTCTCACTGGAGGATCCGGCAGGAGCTTGGACCTAGATTGGATCTTGGCTGCCTCTTGAACTGGCATCAGCTCTCTAAACCTAACGACTTTGAATTTAATTTGCCTAGTTCCTTTTGAAAAAATTATTATTTTATGTGTATAGACATATATGCATGTCTGTACTCATATTAGCACCTGGTGCTCAGAGGTCAGGAGAAGGTATCAGATCCCCTGGAACTGATCCAAAGTCTCTCCACAACTGTTATCAGCAACCCTGACAGCTCATGGGCCACTGAGTACAGAGGGGCCCTCTAAAGCAGGTGAGGAAATCTAGTCACAACCTTAGAGTCCCAAGTCCCACACCTCCTGTGACAGTTGCTCAAGAGCCAAAGAAGTGCTGACTTCAGTCTCAGGGCATCAGAAGAGCATCTGGAGGGCAGTGTTGAGAGCTGGCAAAGGGGAAGTAGAATCAGAACTGAATCCGGTTCAGAAACCAGCATTCCAAGGAACAGTGTGGAGAAAGCCACCCAGGGAACGTCACCATTACACTTCACATTTGGTGGGCTATAATGTCCCCCTTTTTAACATGGGTTCTGGGGATTCAAACGCTGATCCTCATGCTTATACCCATCTTGGGCTTACATAGAAAGTGCTTTACAGGCTGAGTCATCTCCCCAGACCCTATACTTCAAACCATGTGACAGGAACACTATGAGAGTTTCTTTTTGTTTCGTCGTCGTTGTTGTTGTCATTTGAGACAGGGTTTCTCTGTGTAGCCCTGGCTGCCCTGGAACTCACTCTGTAGACCAGGATGGCCTTGAACTCGGAGATCTGCCTGCCTCTGCTTCCCAGAGTGCTGGGGTTAAAGGTGTGCGCCATCACTGCCTGGCTCACAGTCAGTGTTTTTAACTGTCAAGTCATCTCGCCAACCCCCTGTGAGTGTCTCATTTCACAGAACAAGAAATGGAGGATTAGAGGTTAAACAACTTGTTCAAGGTTACACAGCTGTCGAGCAGCTTATTGGAGGCCATCTTGGCTTTGTGGATCTTCCCTTCCGTCTTTTTATTTAGACTTGCATGTGGTGGGGATGCACACACTTGTGTATGGGTAGTTGCAGAAGCCAGAGGAGGGGGTTGGATAACCTGAAGCTGAAGTTGACAGTGGTTGTTAGCTACTTATTGTGGGTGCTGGAAACCAAGTTAGTCCTCTGCATGAGTAACTAGTACTTTTTTTTTGGTGGGGGGAGGCGGTAAGAGTCAGGATTTCTCTGTGTAATAGCTCTAGATGTCCTGGAACTCACTTTGTAAACCAGGCTGGCCTCAAACTCACTGAGATCTATCTGCCTCTGCCTCTGCCTCTGTCTCCCCAGTGCTGAGATTAAAGGCATGTGCCACCAACATCTGGTGCAACAAATAATCTTAAGTGCTTTCTATCTCTCCAGCTCCCCACTTTTGAACATTTATTGTTGGGGGGCACATATTCCACAGCTTAGGTGTGGAGGGCAAAGGTGGCCTATCCTTCCACCTTCATGTAGTAGATTCTAGGGATGGAACTCAGGTTGTCAGACAGACACCGCAGCCTGAGAAGCCACCTCACTGGCCCGAGCTTTTCATTGTCTGCATCCAATAATGGTAACAGGGGGACAAAGCAAACTTGTTTTCAAGAATTTATAGAAAAAGGTATGCATTAAAAAGCAACACAGCTTTGCCTGTGTGAACTATGACTTCAAGGACTGTAAATAAGTCCACTACAAATGCCTGCACTCAAATACCATGATAATTTTGCCATGTGGAGGTACACAAACATGCCTACACACACGTCCATTCCCCACAGACAGAGGAACTCCACATCCCTGTAGTGCCTTGCAGGTCCTAAGGTCAGAAACATCCGATCTCTGCCCCTTAGCTGGATGTGGGAAGATTAACAGGCTGCAGAGCTCAGGGCCTGACTCCCCTCTTTCACTGGTGAGAGCCCTTCCACAAAGCCCTGCCCACACGTTCCCCTCTGACGTTCTCACATTGACTGCAAAATTTAAGCCACCTAAGAGCATTTCTGAAGACCTAGTTTAGTTGCGAGCCATCTACTTAGTCTGAATCACTTTCCCCCAGCTGCATGGGATGCCACACCCAGTAGGAGGAGTATTGATAGAGTAAAATAGAAGAAAACCAAAGGTCACTGGGTATAGCCCTTAAATGTGAACCGTGCTTAAGTGTGGGAGCCTTGTGACTGCTATCAACTCTCTAGCTGAGCTGGAATGGACAAAGCTGAGCAACACCAATCCCAGGAGGAGACCAGTTTAGCCAGGGAAGGATCACCTGTGCTCCCTACCTCCACCTCTGAGCATTAGTGACAGAACTCCATGGCTGGGGCTGGGGCCTCCTGCTCCAGGTGAGTGTGACTTCCAGGGAGAACCTTCAAGTTAAGTGGGTTCATCTCTGGAGCCTGTCCTGGGCTGCCGATCTTCTATGCCCTTCTAAGTCTGAACATTTATGAGTCTGTTCCCCACAAAGGACTCAGACTCAGTCCAGAAAGGACTCGCTGAAGTGTTCTATGATCTTGGAGCAGAGAATTCAGGAACCCCACCAGGGCCTGACCTATATGCTCCCTTGTTCCTGAGGCAAGCCATGCTAGGCTAGCCCTATCAGAGAGAGAGCCAAAGGCTAGCACAGACCCGTGTAGGGACCTTAACTGGCTTTATCTGCGGGGGTCATGTGCGTGAAAGGAAGGACGCAGAAGGCTAGCAATGGAGTGATCCACTTCACTATAAGCAGTTAGGAACTAGAGGTGTATTGTCCTGGAGCTCCATGTGGAGAATGTGAGAGGTGGGACTCGGGGAGCTTTGGAGGTTCGGGGACAGGTCCCGTACAGGTCACATCAGTAATAACCCGGCCCATCCCCAGCTTGGACACGGATGCTCTGGCACGGGAGCTGCTTCTGGTCTCACTAGAGGACTTGAGCCAGGAGCAGCTGAAGCGCTTTCGCCACAAGCTGCGGGATGCGCCCCTGGATGGCCGGAGCATCCCATGGGGGCGACTGGAGAACTCAGACCCCGTGGACCTCGTAGACAAGCTGATCCAGTTCTACGGGTCAGAGCCAGCCGTGGACGTGACCCGAAAGATCCTGAAGAAGGCAGATGCTCGAGATGTGGCCATGCGGCTCAAGGCGCAGCAGCTGCAGCGTAAGCTGGGTGCGGTAGGAGGGGCAGGATGACTCGGCCTGCTCTCCTTGAGATTTACTTCCACCACAGACTCAGGTTATGCTTCTCCCCTCCCCTTTCCCGAGAACCAATCAATAATTTCGTGCATAGGGGGGCAGTTGCAGAGGCTCCCAGGGAAATGCCTTGCTCTATCCCTCACGCTCAGTGAGCCTCATGTCGGGTTTTCCTTCCAGGACTCGGCTCCAGCTCAGCAGTTGTCTCCTTGTCGGGTAAGTTCCTGGGCACACAAGTGAGAGGTCCTATTGAGCTCCTCAGCGAGCCAGTTTCCTGGTTTTGCTAGGGATGGGAGGGGGGTCCTTTGATATGAGCTAGCTGGAGGAGGAAGCCATGACACAATAAAGGAAAATGAGGCCAGATTTAGACAGGCAGGGCGTTGGTTCCAGAGTGAGGGCAAGTGCATCCCTACCTTGCACCGTCTCATACCTTACAGAGTATAAGAAGAAATACCGCGAGCACGTGTTGCTACAGCACGCTAAGGTGAAGGAGAGGAATGCACGCTCGGTGAAGATCAACAAGCGCTTCACCAAGCTACTCATCGCACCTGGGGGCAGCGCGGTGGAGGATGAGCTGCTGGGGCCGTCGGAGGAGCCGCAGCCTGAGCGCGCCAGGCGCTCAGACACACACACCTTTAATAAGCTCTTCCGGGGAGATGACCAGGGCCTGCGGCCGCTGACCGTAGTGCTGCAGGGCCCGGCGGGCATTGGCAAGACCATGGCCGCCAAGAAAATCCTCTACGACTGGGCAGCAGGCAAGCTATACCACGGCCAGGTGGACTTCGCCTTCTTCATGCCGTGCGGCGAGCTGCTGGAGAGGCCGGGTACGCGCAGCCTGGCAGACCTGATCCTGGACCAGTGTCCGGACCGCAAGGCACCGGTGCGGCAGATACTAGCACATCCTCAGCGCCTACTGTTTATCCTGGACGGTGCAGACGAGCTGCCTGCTGTAGCAGCCCCGGAGGCAGCGCCCTGCAAAGACCCTTTCGAGGCTACTAGTGGCTTGAGAGTGCTGAGCGGACTGCTGAGCCAGGAGCTGCTGCCCTTGGCTCGCTTGCTGGTGACTACACGCAATGTCGCTGCTGGGAGGCTGCAGGGCAAACTGTGCTCTCCACAGTGCGCAGAAGTGTGTGGCTTCTCCGACAAAGACAAGAAGAAGTATTTCTTCAAGTTCTTCCGGGACGAGCGGAAGGCAGAGCGCGCTTACCGCTTTGTGAAGGAGAATGAGACGCTGTTTGCACTCTGCTTTGTGCCCTTCGTGTGCTGGATCGTGTGCACCGTGCTGCAACAGCAGCTGGAGCTGGGCCAGGATCTGTCTCGCACCTCCAAGACCACGACATCTGTGTACCTGCTCTTCATCGCCAGCGTGCTGAAGTCTGCAGGCACCAATGGACCACGGGTGCAGGGAGAGCTGCGCACACTGTGCCGCCTGGCCCGCGAGGGCATCCTGAAGCATCAAGCACAGTTCTCAGAAAATGACCTGGAGCAGTTGAAGCTTCAGGGCTCCCAGGTTCAGACACTGTTTCTCAACAAGAAGGAACTGCTGGGCGTGCTAGAAAAGGAGGTCACCTACCAGTTTATTGACCAGAGTTTCCAGGAGTTCTTGGCTGCATTGTCATACCTATTGGAGGCTCAGGGGACACCCACAGGAGGTGTGCAGATGCTCCTGAACTCTGACTCGGAGTTGCGTGATCATCTTGCACTCACCACTCGCTTCCTCTTTGGACTGCTGAGTGCAGAGAGGATTCGTGACATTGAACGTCATTTTGGCTGTGTGGTGCCAGAGCGGGTGAAACAGGACACCCTGCGGTGGGTACAAGAACAGGGTCACCCCAAGGTGGCACCAGTAGGGGCAGAAAAGAATGGTGAGCTGGAGGACACTGAGGAACCAGAGGAGGAGGAGGAGGAGGAGGAGGAGGAGCTCAACTTTGGACTGGAACTGTTGTACTGCCTGTATGAGACACAAGAGGATGCTTTTGTTCGCCAGGCTCTCAGCAGCCTTCCAGAAATGGTCCTGGAGCGAGTTCGGTTCACCCAAATGGACCTTGAGGTCCTGAGCTACTGTGTGCAGTGCTGCCCAGCTGGTCAGTCTCTGAAACTGGTCAACTGTGGGCTCGTGGGGGCAAAGGAGAAGAAGAAAAAGAAGAGTCTGGTGAAGCGACTGAAGGGGTGAGTCTGGAGGGCAAGGTTGTCCTCCACCGGTGCAACTTGCGCCCTTGCGCCCATGCCCACTTGGCCTGGGACTCATGTCCACACCTGATAACCCATATGGCAGGAAGGACTTCAGGACCCCTTGACCTACCCCTTGCAAGGCAGATGTCTCTTTTCCCAGATGTCTCTTTACACCCACTTTTGGTCATGCAGATCAATGCAACCCTCCCGGCACAGCCAACATAGCTCCATGAAGGGTCTAGGCCCCTCCCTGATGCACTTTTTCATACATTCTGGAATCTGCCACGCCCTCTGTGTGCTGAGCCTTGTACCTGCTGTTCCCTCCACCCCAACACTATTTGCTGTCTACCTCAAAGTCTACCCTGGCCCACACTTGGCTTCAACTGCTGGACCCAAGATACCACCACTGACCACACTATTCTGCATCTTCCTCCCCTCCCAGCCTCCACCAGATCCTGGGTTCCTACACAGACATGGACCTTTACTTTCTTTGAACTCAGTTCTAATCAATGACCATCCCAAGACTTGCCATCTGTTGAGAGTATACACCAGGATAATGGCAGGACCTGGTCCTAGGGACCTGCAGGCCTACGCTTGGATTTTGTTCAAGTTTGTTAGGGAAGGGCATGCAAGGGATGTGGGATAAGTGGCAGAGACAGTTCTAGAACCCCAGACTCTAAGTAGGAAAACTTGAGTTCTTTCTAGAAAGGCCTGGAAGGAGCACTATGGCCATCAGCCTTGTTCTTTTCTTTCTGCAGTTCTCAAAACACCACGAAACAACCCCCAGTCTCCCTGCTGCGTCCACTCTGTGAGGCCATGACCTCCCAACAATGTGGTCTGCGTATTCTGATGTGAGTCACCATGCCTCAGTGTGGAGGGGATTCAGAGCTGGGTGCCCTGTACACAACAGAATTTGCCTTCTGGGGAAGGCTGAGGCCATAGGCTGAGAGCCTAACCAGGTTCCATTGCTATTAAGTGCTGGAGGGAAAGGCCGGTACCAGGTTCTATGGGAAACAGTGCAGCACAGCCTGTGGGGACAGACAGAGAAAGCAACAGTGTTTTCCTTTTGAAGGAAGCTTCTGAGTGCCGTTGGAGTGGGCTGTGCCCTCTCTCTCTCTGCAGGAAGTGTTCAGAGGGGTTGGCAGCTGGTTCATCTGCCTCTCTGTGCCCTTGAGCTACTTAGTCTGCCCATGCTTTCGCTCCCTCCCTGTAAGATATAGCCAGTTGAGGGCTGGAGAGATGACTCAGAGGTTAAGAGCACTGGTTGCTATTCCAGAGGTCTTGATTTCGATTTCCAGCAACCATGTGGTGACTCACAACCATCTGTGTTGAGATATGGCTACCTCTTCTGGCCCGCAGAACACTGTATACATAGTAAATAAATCTTTTTTTTAAAAAAAGAATATAAGTTTGCACTAAAAAAAACAAACAAACAAACAAACAAAAACAAGACACAGCCAGCTGATTCTACCTTAGAGGATTGGTGTAAGATTTACTGAGACTCCATGGGTAAAGCTCTTAGAGTATGATAGGTTTCCTATTACTGTTAGCTATCACTGTTGAGCAGAGAGTAAGGAAATTTCTAGGAACTAACATACAGGCTATGGTGAAACAGATAGTCAGCCATACATCAATAGAGGGTGAGATGGAAAACTGGCTTTGTGGGGGTCCAGGTCCAGCAACCTAAAATTAAAACAAAAGAAGTAAAAGAGATAATCACCTCTGGCCCAGAAGTTCTACCAGAAAACTGAGTATAAGAAGGTGCCCACCTCATGGTTTGTAATAGCAAAGAAAAGATCAGAAGCAGCAGAACTTCGGCCGTTGGGGATGATGGCCTGTCTGAACCCAAAGGGTAATTATGAAAAGCTGTAAAAAAATATCTGCTAGGATGTGTTACACAGGTGAGCAACCTTGGGGAGACAGGCTTAAGACCATAGTTAGGATATAGAGTGTGGACCATGTGTGCTGACCATCAGTATAATAAAATATAACCTTTGCTATACAGAGAGAGAGAGAGAGAGAGAGAGAGAGAGAGAGAGAGAGAGAGAGAGAGAGAGAATGGAAGAAAAGCTGTGCATTGCTATACATTGCTCCCTGAGCATCAGGCTACCAGGGAGTGGGTAGCTGGTTCAGTTGGATGGGTAGCTGGTTCAGCTGGATGTGGGTAGCTGGTTCAGTTGGATGTGGGTAGCTGGTTCAGTTGGATGTGGGTAGCTGGTTCAGTTGGATGTGGGTAGCTGGTTCAGGTGGATGTGGGTAGCTGGTTCAGGTGGATGTGGAAAGTGGTCAGGGACTTACTAACCAATCCACGTGCTTTTTGATCACAGTTTGTCACACTGCAAACTCCCTGAGAGCGTTTGTCGAGACCTCTCTGAGGCCCTGAAACTAGCTCCTGCCCTAAGGGAGCTGGGCCTCCTCCAGAGCCGGGTCACTGAGACAGGCCTGCGTTTACTGAGTGAAGGATTGGCTTGGCCCAAGTGCCAGGTGCAGACACTCAGGTGAGATCTGGTTTTGGAGGGATGGAGGTAGAAGATACCACCTCCTGCAACCTCTGAAGTCAGTTCTTCCCACAGGATACAGCTGCCTAACCTCCAGGAAGCAATCCAGTACCTGGTCATCGTACTCCAGAAGAACCCGGTCCTGACCACCCTGGAACTCAGTGGCTATGAGCTGCTTCTCTACATGGTAGAGTGCCTGTGTTCAGCCCTGAAGTACCCAGCATGCTGCCTAAAGACACTCAGGTGAAGTCAGGGGGAGGCATGGTGCTGAGGACACAGCCTATCAACCCTAGATTAGAGTAAATACTTAGGTACCTCTCTGAGACCAAACTCACCCACACATCCGGGTGCCCAGCCTACGAAGACTAGCTTTCTATGGTCCTATCCAAAGCTCTGGGTCTCAAGCAAACATTCAAAGCCCATAGAGACAGACTGGGTCAATAAGCTTAACCCTCTTCTATAGTCCCTCAAAGGCTTAACCATCTTCTATAGTCCCTCAACTTTTAATAGATTCCAATGCTTCTGGTGCCTTGTATCTTTGTTATAGCTAAGCAGACAGCTCCAACCACTCCACTCTCACCTGGGTTCTTCCCCCAGGTGATCAACCCTTGCCCCTAATTGACCCTTGTCCCTTCTGTCTTATGCATGTGGCTGCAGTCTGACGACCTCTGTGGAGCTGAGTGACTCATCAAAGAGGGAGCTTCAAACTGTGAAGGCATCAAAGCCAGACCTGACCATCCTATATTCAAAACTAGGCACACAGCCTCAGCCTCTCAAGGAATGAAGCAGTGTATTCTGAGGCCCTGGAGGCCAAAACAGGGTACAGGATGCTATAGTCAACACTCTTATGAAGATGTCCTCCCCATCCAAAGAAGGAAGATGCCATCTTCTCCCACCAGGCAAGTCTTTCAAGCCAAGAAGCCACAGAAGGGCAAACAAAGACCCGGGTAGATATGGGCCCTTGATAGTTCCTAGATAGGCTTGGCACATGCCCTGCCTTGGACACTGTGGCAGAATTTCTGTTGGCCTGGTACCAGAGAATTAGCAATTAGCCCTAACCCCCAATAGACCACCACTGGCTTAGCTCTGGAGAGTTAGAACCTAGCCCTAATCTATCTTTTGTTTAGAAGATACCCTTTGTTTTTCTTATCACCCTATGCGAATCCTGCCTGAGAGTTTCCCAAGGCTACAAAGGTATGCAAAACTCGATTCAGCAAACCTGGGAAACTGTAGTACCTGATGAATCAAGACTGCACATGGCACTGTGTTTTTGGAAGCCCCTTTCAAGTTGTTCTGAGCATATGGCAATCAACTGGCTAAAGTGTAAATATTGAGAAAAATAAAAAGCCCTGGGTGTAGGGAAAGGCTTGAGTCCACTGAGGCTGGAAATCCCCGCAACCGCCAAATGGCTAAGCTCATTCTTAAAGTGTCTCTGAGTCTTCTTTTGACCGATCTGCGTGAGTGCACACTCACACCGTGACATCCGTGACAGCTATTCTGTCCCCTAGCCCCACAACCACTGCTACATTCCTTTTGGGCCCTCCAATCTGTCCCTTGCAGATAATCCCAACAGCAATTAGAATATTCGGTAATTGAGCATATTGTTTAATGGTGTTACTCATCTTTGATCTGGCCCACATCTGTTCTATGATTGGATACAGACCCACAGAATAATACTCTCTGTAGCTAAAAGATAGGTAGATCAGCATTTCAGTCTGGAATTGGGGCGTTGGCTTTTGCAAAGATGCCATTCCTGAAACCTTGGGGCTTTAGCCCAGAGGGAGCCACTTGCTGCCTGAGATATGCAGGAAAGGAGCCAGAAGAATGACAGCTTCCTTCAATGATGGGAGCTGGGGCAGCATAGTGAACGTCTCCAACGTAGTAAATTTCCTTTTGAACTCTCTTTCATTGATCGCTGTAACACTTGTCAAGGGATCAAAGTAGGTGTTGCCATGATCTTTCTGACAACCACATATAAAGGGCAAAGTTTAATCCACAGTCCACCACTGAAGAAACGGGCTTGGCATGCCAGCCTGACTGCAGAAAGTCTGCCAGAGGGGCGTGACCTTGAGGGCCAGGGCGAGCCATGGGTGCCCCAGAACTGCATCTTCTCTGCTCAGCACTGCTGGGCTTCCAGCACTCTACAGTGAGCCCCCTTCTTCCCAGGGGAAATTTCCTCCACAATCCCTTTACAAATCCATTCCTCCATCCTCCAAAATAAAAAACACAAAAACCTGCTGTATCAGTTACTTTTCTGTTACTGTAATAAAATACCATGACTGGAAGCAACTTATAGAATGGTCAACTTGGACTTACAGTTCAGCCAGATAAGGGCCCACCAAGGTTGAGCATGGCAACAAGCAGCAGATATGTCAACTGGAGTAGAAATTCAGGGTTCATATATTGAACCACAAACTCAAAGCAAAGAAAGAACCAGAAACGGCACTAGTCTTTAAACTCTCAAAGCCCACCTCTAGTGACATACTTTCTCTATGAGGCCACACCCCCTAAACCTCCCCCAAATAGTGCCACCAATTGGAAATTAAGTGGCAAATATTGTGATAGTTTGAATGAGAATTCCCCCCATAGGCTCATATATTTAATTGTCTAGTTCCTAGTTGGTGGAACTGCTTGGGAAGGATTACAAAGTGTGGTCTTGTTGGAGGAGCTATGTCATTGGGGTGGCCCATTGCAGGCCCAGCCTTGTGCGCTCTCTCTCTCTCTCTGCCTCCAACTTGCACCATGCCTGCCTGCTGCCACACTCTCTGCCATGATGATCATGGGCTAACCCTCAGAAACTGTGAGCAAGACCCAATTAAATGTTTTCTTCTATAAGCTGCCTTGGTCATGGTGCCTCTTCACTGCAATAGAACAGTAACTAAGACAAATACCCAAGCCTACTGGGGACATTTTTTTTAAAGATCTATTTATTTATTACAAATACAACACCCTGCCTCCATGTACACACCACATCTCATTACAGATGGTTGTGAGCCACCATATGGTTGCTGGGAATTGAACTCATGACCTCTGTCAGAACAGTCAGTGCTCTTAACCTCTGAGCCATCTCTCCAGCCCTACTGGGGACATTTAAATTAAAATCACCACATGGTCCCAGAAGGATTCCTTGGTGGGAAAGCACGGCCGCAGCTAGCAGGTACAACGGCAGGAACTGGAAGGCGAGAGCTCACATCCTGAAAGGCAAGCATGAGGCAGAAAGAACAAACTAAAAGTGGAGAAAGGATGCGACCTCTCAGAGCCTGCCTCCATCCTTCTTCAGCAAGGCTGCACCTCCAAAACCTCCCCAAACAACACTTTCAACTGGGACCACGTGTTCAAATGTCTAAGCGTGTGGGAGAACGTTTTCATTCAAACCACAACATTCCACTCCCTGGCCCTCATAGGCTCCTGGCCACATCATAATTTGAAATACTTTTAGTCCAATTTCGAAAATCCCCATAGTCCTTCCGAGTCTCACCATGGTTTAAAAGTCCAAAGTCTCTTCTGAGACTTAAGGCAATCTCTTGATTAGCCCTCTGAAAAAAACTCAAGTTATGAACTTCCAACATATAAGGACACAGAAATACTGGACCAAAGTGAAACGAACACTCAGCAGAGAAAACACTGAATCCTGTAACTGAATGTTAAGCATCTGGGTCTAAAGTTTTAAAGAGCTTAGGTTACTTTGCCCCTCCAGTTTTGCTGCCTACAACATAGGTCTCTCTCTTGGGCTGGTTCCACTTCCTGTTTGTAGCTCTCTTTGGCAGATGTCTCACAGCTGTGGAATCTCCATTATCTTGGGGTCTCCCTTTCACAGCTTTACATACATCTCTCATTGCCTTCTTGTAGGGAATTCCTTGCCACATGTTGCCTGGCTTGAGTGGTGACTCACAACTATCTGCAACTCCAGTTCCAGAGGATTCAATGCTCTCTTGTGAGCTCCATCGGTACTGAACACACATAGTGTACAGACATACATGCAGAAAAAACACTCATACATAAAAATAATTAAAATCTGCCGAGCGGTGGTGGTGCACACCTTTAATCCCAGCACTCAGGAGGCAGAGGCAGGTGGAGCTCTGTGAGTTGGAGACCAACCTGGTCTAAAAGAGCTAGTTCCAGGACAGCCTCCAAAGCCACAGAGAAACCCTGTCTCAAAAAAACAAACAAAAAAATTAAAATCTAAGACGAAAATAAAAATCCTCTTCCAGCCGGGTGTTGGTGGCGCACGCCTTTAATCCCAGCACTCGGGAGGCAGAGGCAGGCGGATCTCTGTGAGTTCGAGGCCAGCCTGATCTACAAGAGCTAGTTCCAGAACAGTCTCCAAAGCCACAGAGAAACCCTGTCTCGAAAAACTAAAAAACCAAAAAACAAACAAAAAGTAGCAAGTAGGAACTATCTTCTCAAGTCACTAAGGGAATGCTGACTAAATGCTCCTGCAACAGGACAAATGACTGCCTGTCTTAGATGGCCTTCTGCAACCCACCAGAGTTTACAGGTCATCAAATCACATGCATTCTGTCATGTGTGCTCAGTCTTAGGTTACCTGGAGGCAAGAAGACTTTACCCATTCCTGGTGAAACCAGCCTCTGTAACAAGAATGTTAGGGGGGGATGGAGCATAGCTCGAGGCCACACACCTCTAAGCCAATTTTTCAACGAGAGCTCACCGGCAAGCTTGACAAACCAAGCAGCACCTGTGCTTTCACGGCTGCAACAACCTCCTGAAGATGGAGCAGATGAACCAAGTTAAAATGGCCTTTAGAAACTGGTGTGGATTGACTTGAGTGCCTCTGGCTATATATCTAAGTTTAAATCTGCCTTTCTAACCACATTGTACCCAAAGATTTATAAGCTACACATCACATTCCTGTCAGGATGAGCTCTGACCTCTTAATCCATAAACACTTGCATAGCATAGTAAAGGTTACAAACATTGACAATTCCAATATGAGTAGCAACAATAAGCATACAAACTGGGTGGGTTACAATTCTCATCATTACAATTCAAAGGACAATAAAATGTTCTACGATGGGTGGAGTGGGAACAACTCTACAATTTTAAACTTTTTTCTTTTTTCCTGTCTAAAGTCTAATGCTCTATGAATTTTTTCCTTTTCCCTATCAGAGTCCAATGTTCTGTGAACTTTTTTTCTTTGTCTAAAGTCCAATGCTCTGCTGGTTGTAAAATTCTGAAATCAAGTTTGAAATATCACAGACCTTGAATGATAACTGTAAAACTTTGTGTTCATGTCTTGTTCAAATACTGAGGAGGGGCCTTTGCCACCCATCCAGTTTGTAATAGTGTTCCATTGTTCTAAGTGAGTCCTTTTTCCCCAAAGGGAAAAGCTGGCAAAACTAGTTCTGTGTCTCAAGGTTGACAAGGGGCAAGCTGCTAGTCATCCAGTTCTTTGTGGGGTCTGTTGAAAAACTGGAACACTCGGTCTGACTGTTTTCTTTCTTCTTCCGACTGTAGATTCGATGACATCGAGGGTCAGGAACACTGGCTCAGCGTGTCTCACTCGAACTGGCTTGGGCAGGATCCCTCAGGTTTTAGGTCCGGTTTTTCTCTGCTCCATGCATCTCACCAAATGTTCTGGCAGCCATCTTTTCTTTTTTCTGCAGGCGCTTCTTCTCAGACTCTTACACCTGTGGTGCCTGTTTCTCTGCAGTGTCCACCCTCTGCAGTGTCCACCCCTCTGCGGTGTCCACCCCTCTGCGGTGTCCACCCCTCTGCGGTGTCCACCCCTCTGCAGTGTCCACCCCTCTGCAGTGTCCATCACCTCTGCAGTGTCCACCCCTCTGCGGTGTCCACCCCTCTGCAGTGTCCATCACCTCTGCAGTGTCCACCCCTCTGCGGTGTCCACCCCTCTGCAGTGTCCACTCCTCTGTAGTGTCCATCACCTCTGCGGTGTCCACCCCTCTGCGGTGTCCACCCCTCTGCAGTGTCCACCCCTCTGTAGTGTCCATCACCTCTGCGGTGTCCACCCCTCTGCGGTGTCCACCCCTCTGCAGTGTCCACCCCTCTGCAGTGTCCACCCCTCTGCGGTGTCCACCCCTCTGCAGTGTCCATCACCTCTGCAGTGTCCACCCCTCTGCAGTGTCCACTCCTCTGTAGTGTCCATCACCTCTGCGGTGTCCACCCCTCTGCGGTGTCCACCCCTCTGCAGTGTCCACCCCTCTGCAGTGTCCACCCCTCTGCAGTGTCCATCACCTCTGCAGGGTCCACCCCTCTGCAGTGTCCACCCCTCTGCAGTGTCCACCCCTCTGCAGTGTCCACCCCTCTGCAGTGTCCACCCCTCTGCAGTGTCCACCCCTCTGCAGTGTCCACCCCTCTACAGTGTCCACCCCTCTGCAGTGTCCATCACCTCTGCGGTGTCCATCACCTCTGTGGTGTCCATCACCTCTGTGGTGTCCACCCCTCTGCAGTGTCCACTCCTCTGTAGTGTCCATCACCTCTGCGGTGTCCATCACCTCTGCGGTGTCCACTCTTCTGAGGTGTCCATCACTTCTTTCCCCCTTCCTCAGGCCCCATTTTGGGCACCATTTTGCCGGGTCCCGCCTGTATCAATCCTGCACTGCAGGGGCCATCTATTCAGTACTGATGCCTTTGGGGCTGTGGTTGGAACCAGCCAAACAGCCCCGGGTCCCAACCTGAGTGGGGGAGTGTGGATGAGGGAAGGCCTAGCTACCTATGATGTTAAGGATGAGACAAACACATCTGGTCATAACAGAAGGGCTCCCAGTCGGTACTGGAGTCCACAGTTTATTCAAGTGTCACCTTAAGTAGCTCTCCAAAAGCAGAGGTAACAGCAGAAGACATCTATTATCATGTATAAAGGGCTGAATGGGAAATATTTCCTTTAATCCTAGAGATACTGCACATTCTCAAGCCCTCAGACACTCTATGTCAGCATCCTTCACCAGCCTTCAGACAAGTCTCACTAGCCTTCAGGGTGGGTGTGGACTCACTGGGGCCTAGGTCTTTTGTTACACAAACTAGGAGTCATTCCCCACTGAGGCCAGGCCATCCGGAGGTAATCAGCCTACATCTATAAGACAATAAGAGTTCTGAGCTCCTAGCATTTTTGGCTGAGCTGAGGCTTATTTCTAGAATATTACACGTGGGCCCCTACAGGTCCCTTTTATGGGGAAAGGTTAGGGTTGGTAGTAAACAGCTATTGCGAACATTGGCTATAAAAATAAATGCAAGAATACACCCTGTGGAAGGGAGCCATCAAGGTATCTGGGAAGACACATTTTTAATAAGGCAAAGGGCAATCATGTACCACAGGTTCAGGAGTTTAGCAAGGAAAGGGGGTGGGCAAGCATCATGGGCCACAAGTTCTGCATAATTTGAAAAACAGGTTTGCAGGATGCATTGAACTTAGGAAACAGAAACTGACACTTGTAAGGTGAAGATGCTTAGTAACAGTGTATAACAATGTGCCTCCTTAACAACAATGTGGCTCCTGTTTTGATTTCACACCTCCTATTGGTGATCCAGTACAAAGTGGTCAGCCCTAGGAAAACACACTGGAAGCCAATGTGAGAGCCAAAGTTACATTTTCAGTTTTAATTACTATGCTTAAGAGACCCATGAAACAAAACATGCCTCTGATCTGCGAGTCCCTTGCCCACAAACAAATAGTTCCTGAAATGCTGGAAGCTGTTGTTTATGGAAGATAACAAGCCACATGTTTTCACTCCCCCAAACAAGTTTGTTTGACCCATCTGCACCAACGTGCTTGATCACCTGTGTGTGTGGGAGGTTCACTGGCAGGAATACATCAGGATGTATGCTTGACCCTGATTTGGACCAGATGGGAAATGCAATGAATTATGGATTTTCCTTCTTAAGCCCTTGCAAAATGTGATTTGGGTCCATTTTCTGGAGAACCAGAGATGGACCTGGCCAGAGCCCATCCACCTGGCCAGTATGTAATTAAAGCTTGCTTCAAATCTGGCTTTAAATTGCAGTACTGGTCTTATTCTCCATGTGGGTTATATATCAACACCGAACAGATTCAATAGGTTGTGTTTTTGTATTGACTCATTTACATATATTGTAACAACAATGGTTTTTAAAAGAGGCCCTTTGGCCGGGCGGTTTTAATCCCAGCACTCAGGAGGCAGAGGCAGACAGATCTCTGGGAGTTCGAGGCCAGCCTGGTCTACAAAGCCAGTTCCAGGACAACCTCCAAAGCAATACAGAGAAATCCTGAAACCCTGTCTCGAAAAACCAAAAAAAAAAAAAGAAGAAGAAGAAGAAAAAAGAGGCCCTGTGAATTTGGGAGGGACATACTTGGGAATAAACAGAAGGTAGAAATGATATAATTGTATTTTTATTAAATAAAAATAAATAATAAATAAATAAATAATCCCCCCTACCCCAGGACCTGAGGACCGAACTGCTTGGGTGGAAGTCCCTCTGGCATCTGTATCTGTTATGCCCAGATCATGGAACCCAAAAATCCACAAGGAGACAACTCACAGAATGCAAAAACCAAGAAACCGACTTGGACCCTGCCCGTTTGGGAACAGAGTGCCGCTTTTTGACTGAGGGGGGTTTTAAAGAGGAAAGTTCAAAAGACTGGATGTCGTGAGATTACAAGGTTTTTATGGTTACATCGGATAAAACAATAACTGTATGTTTAGGCAGGATGCAATTAAGCAGGAAGCTATAGAGGAAATAAGGTTGTCAATTATTTCCTAGGCAGAGACTTTTACAACTACCAGTTGACAACTGCCTGTTCTTCTTTAGGACAGAGAAATGTTGACACAGCTGGGGGGTGTTATGTGTTCCCAGGCCTCTGTACCCAGTTCTTTGTCTAGCCTTATGTGCCTTTTTGGGAACTCGGAGAAGCTTGGAAATTTGTCTTTTTCCTATATAGGCTTTGGAGTTCAAGTTTTAGACTTTTATTAGTTTTTCCCTTTCATATCTATACAAAGAAGTTGGGATGCTTGGGAGTCCTGTTCCAAACCCCACCCTCAGGGTGCCAAGGAGGGGGGCTCCCTGCCCATTGCCTCATTTCAGACTGCCCCTAAAAAGCCCACCATTGACAACTCCACCCCCAAGGGCATTAAAAGTCCCACCTCTGGATTCACCCTGCGGTTCCTGGTTTTCTGTTCCCCTGGAGCCATCCAGGGATGCACTGCTCAGATTAAACCTGGATTTATTAATTTGGTCTGATTGGTTTATTCCATCAGCAGCGGTGGGCTTCCAGTAACATTTCTAAATGTATCACTAACCCAGGGCCTTGCTAGCACTGAGCTAAATCACCAACCCTGTGGCACACATCTTTAACCCTAGCACTCAAGGGTTAAACTCTGTGAGTTTGAGGCTAGCTTGGTTTTCATAGCAAGTTCCAGGCCAACCACTCAAAAAATAAGAAAAAATTAAAATTTTTCTCTAAATAGGTCCAGTGAGCTAAGGAGAAAATCCAAAAAGCATCCAACTGTGCACCCACCTCTCTCGTGTCTGCTTACAGCGGACTCTTCTCACACATGCTCTGTTCCTTAAATGAAGCCAGGTGAGGAAAGGGCTTCCAGTCTTTGCAAACTGACCCTAGAGTGTTGTATCTAGCCTAAGAGGGAAGGGCAGCTAGTCTTTCCCAGCCGACTGGCTTCTTTCATGTTAGTTCTGGGTAGCTCTTTTCAGTCTCTACTCTCAGCCACAGGAGGTCACTTTCTCTTTCTGACCTCATGCTGGCTCTACCCAAGTGCTTCCATATTGACTTGTCCTGAAGTCTTATTATTGTTGTTTTTCATTTTGTTTTTTTCTTCCAGACAGGGTTTCTCTTTCATTTTGGAGCCTATCCTGGACCTCACTCTGCAGACCAGGCTGGCCTAGAACTCACAGAGATCCACCTGCCTCTGGCTACCAATTGGCCTGTGCCAGAATATGTACACAGTATTCTGCCTGCATGTAGGTGTGAGGGCCAGCAGAGGGCACCAGATCTCATTATAGATGGTTGTGAGACACCGTGTGGTTGCTAGGGATTGAATTTAGGACCTCTGGAAAAGCAATCAGTGCTCTTAACCTCTGAGCCATCTCTCCAGCCCCCTGAAGTTCTTTTCTGCAGTAGACTTAAGGACCCCACTTTACCTGAGTGGTGCTCCCTAAGATGGAACTGGGCCTACCGGTCTCAACGCTACAACCACTGACAGCTGTTGCTGTTATAGGTTGTGGAGGACAGCAAAGGGCAGCAGGGGCTGGAGAGACTAAGCCAAGGACTTCTGACTCATAAAGGCTTTGAGGAGATTTCCAAAGAGGAGGTACTTAAAAAGGGAGAAAGAGAGGGAATGTGCAGGAGAAGGGAATAGCTTGGAAAGTACCAGAAATGCTAAAAAAGCCTGGATGGTAAATGAAAAATGAGGACATGACAGCTCCTTGGTATGGCTGAGAAGAATGTTTGATTATAGTTATGAGGGAGAGTTCAGCCAGAGGCACCTGGAAGGGTCCAAACTGAACTGGGCCAGCAGAACAGACTGGGCCATTGGGGGGAGGGAAGAGAGGAAGAGAGCACATGACAACCAAGGGGCCAAGGGAGCCCCTAGCCAAACGTCTGGGTTATGTAGGAAAGAAAACCTGGGGGATGGGAAATGAAGCTCAGTGACTGAAGAGATTTTGGGTAGGGAGCAGGGAATGTCAGCAGGATGTCTCTGTACAGGTACTTGAGGGTAGGGACTGGAGGAGCCCAGAGGCTAGCATAGACTTTCCTATGTTAAATGGAGGAGCCGTCCGTCCGTCCCTTTTGCCAGAGATAAGGAGAATGATTCCTTGAGCAGGTGGGAACGATCTTCTCAAGTCCATGAGAGAATGCTGGCTTTTGTCTAAATGTTAGACTTGGGGAAGAGAAATGTCTTGGAGCTTAGCAGGTGGTGCCTGTACAATAGGAGAAGGTGGGAAATGGGTTGGAAAACCAAGGCAGGCAGGCCAGGTGGTGGTGGCGCACACCTTTAATCCCAGCACTCAGGAGGCAGAGGCAGGCTGATCTCACAGAGTTCCAGACGAGCCTGGTCTGCAGAGCTAGTTCCAGAACAGCCTCCAAAGCCACAGAGAAACCCTGTCTCAAAAAAACCAAAAAAAAAAAAAAAATCCAAGGTAGGCAGAGAGTATTTAGGTTGAGGTCAGGTGAGGTGGCCAGCTGCAAACTTCTGGTATAAACTGTGGTAACCTAACCCTCCCTGCTACTGCCCTGGGTGGATCCTGGAAACAAGCAGGAACTCTACAGTGAATCCAGGAGGCCTGGGCTTGACACTGGCCATTGGTGGCAGTGGGCTGTTGGTGGCATGGAGACAGACTGAACACGGTTTTGATTTTGATCTGCGCAGCTGGACAGCAGAACCAGATTCTGGAGGAGGTGAAGCCCAGGCTCTGACTGGACTGGTGCACAAACACGGAGTGTGAGGCAGGCCAGGGAACAGGGGAGAGACGGACAAGACAGGCCAAGGTCCAGCCAGGAAGGCTGACAAACGAGATCAATGGGGTCCCCAGCAAAGGGAAGGGCTGTCCAAGACGACTAATGTCCTTTCTAGTGAGTAAACGTTACTGTAGAGAGGTATCTCAGGCTTAACTGACCTTACATACATCTTAGAGCCAAAGCTCAACTAATCCCAATTCCAGTACGATTCAATTTCAGTACGATTTGGCTCGGTCCACTCGCCCCAGAGACCATGACATTTTCCCGGGTTCCGCCTAGAATCAGTCCCGCCCACCTGCCACGCGGCAAGGTCGCGTCTTCTTCCTCCCGCCAGGGGCAGCTCGCGCCGAGCCAACAGAGTCTACTTATAGCGGGGCCCGCGCAGTCTGAAGCTGGGCTGCGGTAAGTCGCAAAAACTGCCCGTCCCCGTCCCTGTCCCCTTCCCCGGCCCCAACCGGCCCTCACCCTCTTCCATCAAACACTCGAAATTCTCTTTAGTCCTTTCACTCCCTTGTCTCCCAGTCTGTCCGTCAACCTGCTACCCTCCTCTCCGGCCCCACCCCTCGCCCACACACTGCCTTTCTCTTTCCATTTCCCAACCAAGTTGGCTCCTCCCCAGTTACGCCCCCCCCGCCACTCCCATCACTGTCCTCCACCACATCCGGTTCCTCCTCTCCCACCCCGACCCCTCCCCTCTCCATCTCCCACCGCAGCTCCGGGTGCCTCCACTGAGAATCCTCAGGCTCCCTGGGGGTTTAGGGCCAGAGCGGAACTCAGTTTACTCTCAGTTCTTCCAAACTCGGGAAGATGGGTCAGGACCTCTCGAGAGGGAAACCTGTTGCGTGTGCTGAGGGAGCTGGTTTGCAGATTCAGTCCTCTGGAGTTAAGGGTGTGGAGGCTTTTATAAGTACTGCTACCCTAAGCTAGTCCCTCAGTCCCCTCACCGCCTATGGGGATCATCCAAGTTTCTTAGGGTTTATTGTCAGTCTGCCGAGGGAAATCCAGTTAGTCACTGTCAACTTCCCTTCTCCAGGCCACCGGCACTGAGACAGCTTTCCATGGACAATTCTGAAGATGACCCGACCATATTCAGTACCCACTCTCTGCCCAGTGACCCCAGGTTCTGGGCCACAGTAACCAACTCGTATCTGGGTACACGTGTATATCATGACACCATACATGTAAACGGTGTGTACAATGGAACTGGAGGGCACACTCACCGGGCAATTCTGCCCAGCCCCCTCAATGTCCAACTGGAGGTGCCTGCAGGAACGGAACGGCTGGCTGAGACCTTTGCCCTGGATACTAACACAGGTTAGCTGACACCAGTCCTGGTCAAGCTGTTGCTCTGGGTGACAGGGACCTCCTCACTTGTCCACTTGACTGAGGCCTGTAATCTCAGCACTGGGGAAGTTGGGGCAGGAAGACGGAGAATTGGAGGACAGCCTCAGATACATAGCAAGATGCATCTCAGAAATAAGTATACAAATGTCCTTTAATTTAGGAAAGAAAAAACCAAGCGTGAAAGGCTGCCTCCCAAGATGAGGCCTCTGTGGTTTGTCTCACTTTCCTTTCATCTGGGTGGACCCACTACTCAGTGGGGAGAAGAGACTTGAGTCTGAGGGACCCCACTCCCAGCCCAGGAGGGCTGTGGTGCTCCGCATTATTGGGAGCCCACAGCTTTGAGACCACCTGACCTTCCCCAGGGTGACTGAGGCTCCCAACCCTCCCTAGGTTCCTTCCTGCACACCCTGGAAGGCCCTGGTTTCCGGGCTTCCCAATGCATCTATGCTCACCGTGTGTTACCCCATGTCCTGGCCTTCAGCGTGTCCATTGCACGCTTGACTTCAGGGGACAGGCCCGTCACAGTGCTGCTACAGTCATCCTTCTCCCCAGAGAGCCCAGACCTGGACCTGCAAGTAGGACCTGACTTCCAGGGAGCCCGGTAAGCGGCACTGCGTAAATCTAGGAAGCTCAGAGGGAGTCTTTTCCTGTGACTTGGTTATGTTCTTACAGGTACCTGCATGGCCACACACTCATCCCTGAGCAGCCGGGAGAGCCACAACAGGAAGTACACATGTTGTGGATGCCAGTGCCCTCAGCCTTGACACTTGGGAAAGATGAGCAAGACAGGACCTGGGACTTTCTGACTGTGGTTGGTGGCAGCCAGGCTGAGGCCCAGGGGTGCTTTGCTGAGGCCCTGCAGCTGCAGACCAGGGGCGATCTGTACACAGTCCATGCAGACGCCTGGGCCCAGCTCTGGGCAGGCTGTGGCCTGGATGTGACTGGGCCCCTGGCCCTGCGCCAAGCCCTCCGTGGTTCTCTCTACTACCTGCTCAGTGAGCTTCCCCAGCCCGGCACCAAAGGACACATCAGCCATGGGCTTAGCCCTGGAGGCCTCTCTAATGGTAGTCAGGAGGAGTGCTACTGGGGCCATGTCTTCTGGGATCAGGTACGCCCTGCACTGCTTACACGGGGAGAGCTGCATGTAAACATTTTGGGCATTGCCTTTGCACTGAGATCGCGCCCATAGGTGGACACATAGGGGCTACAGACAGGAGGGCTTCCTGGAAGAGATGGTTTCTCAGAAGATGTGGGCGAGTTTGGTAGAAAAGAGTGATCCAGATGAGAGCAACTGAAGTCGCAAAGGCTAAGGTGTGCGGCATTTGAAGGCAGAGAAGCCTCAGGCAGCTGGAGCCTCAGAGTGAGCTGGGGACAAGCCTGGAGCTTACTAAGGACTAAGTAAGCCGTCGGGACTTTTTAGGAATGACACGAGTGGAGATACAGTCTGGAAAGATCTGCCAGGAGTATCTGGCTGATGGGAAGCAAGGGCTGGAGTGGTCAAGGCCACTGAGTGAGGAAGTATTGAGGGGGAAGGCTCAAGGCCATTCCCCCATCTGACGCCTTATGACGTCTGTGCTGTGGCCCATTTGCCAGATGAAGCCAAAGGAAACTGAGGTCAGGCATCCAGAGACCTAGAGCAATGCTGATGCAAACTGTAGCCATTAGCATCTCCTGATGCTGCCTGGTCTGAGGACCAGAACTCTGGGCTGTCTAGGCTAGAGAGATAGCATTGGAGTGGATAGGCAGGAGGGGCCCCAGGTGGGGCTGGGTGAGCATGAGAGGAACTCAGAGAGAGGCAGAGGGACTGCCAAAGGGGAGGGAGGGAGAAGGGAAGCAGGGAGGGAGGGAGCCCCCAACTGTCTTCTTTGCCGTGTGTTGACTGAAAGCCTTGGCAGGGTGGGCAGTAAGGGAAGGCAAAGGTATGGACTTCTGTTTAACTCAAGAATGGTTCATCCTCTCAGGACCTCTGGATGTTCCCAAATATTCTGATGTTCCACCCAGAGGCTGCCAGGGCCATCCTGGAATACCGAATCCGTACACTGGGAGGGGCCCTGAAGAATGCCCAGAACCTAGGCTACCGGGTAATAGGGCCTGGGGACGATCCTATAGGGCCCTTGCCCCAGGGTCTTCCCAGTGCCATTCAGTGACCACCAGACCCCCATCCCTCCTCTTTCCTTCCCTCCGCAAAGGATTGAACCTCTGGTAGGACAGGGCTACCCCTTCAGATCTAGATCTGACCGTTCTGTCCTGTTTCCTCACAGGGAGCCAAGTTTGCTTGGGAGAGTGCGAGCACCGGCCTGGAGGTCTGCCCTGAGGACATTTATGGGATCCAGGAGGTCCACGTGAACGGAGCCGTGGTGTTGGCTTTCCAGCTGTACTACCGCTGCACTCAGGTGAGGCACCGTTACACCCCACGTGTGCCCATGCACCTTCCTGGGGCCACACTCCACACCGTGACCCTAGGAGGCTACGTGGAGAAGGGCTTTGGAAGCCAGGCATTGCTTTCTGGGTGTTTGAAAGGTGGGCACTGACCATGCGCAGTGGCCCTCTTGTACCCCTGGTCCTTCGCCCTGCTCTTATTCTCCAGGACCTGCAGCTCTTCCAAGAGGGTGGTGGCTGGGATGTGGTCAGTGCTGTGGCTGAGTTTTGGTGCAGCCGTGTAGAATGGAGCCCCCAGGAGAAGATGTACCACCTGAAAGGTGAGGACTAGGGATCACAGTAGCTAGCTCAGCATGGGCCTTTACCATGGAAGGGCGTGTCCTGAGCCCCTACACTAACTGTCATGGTGTCCCCGTGTGACCAGGAGTCATGCCCCCTGATGAGTACCACTCAGGAGTCAACAATTCTGTGTACACCAACGTCCTGGTGCAGAACAGGTCAGACACGAGACATCCCCTTCCCCAGCCCAGCACAGCAGACAGGGCCCAGACAGAAGCCGTGCAACTGTGGCTTGTACCCCCTCCCCAGCCTGCGTTTTGCTGCTGCATTGGCCAAGGACCTGGGTCTGCCTATCCCCAGCCAGTGGCTGGAGGTGGCTGACGGGATCAAGGTGCCATTTGACTCTGAGCAGAACTTCCACCCTGAGTTTGATGGCTATGTGCGTGGTGAGTGGTGCCGAGTCCTGCAAGGGTCCTTCTGCTGGGTCACCCCCCATCCACTGTGGCACAGCCTCGTCCCTTTGACCAAGAACCCATCCCTATCCTGCTGCCCCCTCCCCAAATCAGGAGAAGAAGTGAAGCAGGCAGATGTTGTGCTCCTGGGATACCCAGTCCCCTTTCCCCTGCGACCTGACATCCGAAGGAAAAATTTGGAGATTTATGAGGCTGTGACATCCCCCCAGGGCCCTGCTATGACCTGGGTGAGGAGCCTGGCGGGTAGTCTTACCCCACTGTCCTCGCCTTCCTTCACACTCGGTGAGTCGAACTGCTTCATATCTGAATTCTGACCTCAGAGTATGTTTGCTGTGGGCTGGATGGAACTGAAGGAGCCCTCGAGAGCCCAGGTCCTCCTGAGCAGAAGTTTCATCAACGTCACCGAGCCCTTCAAGGTCAGCCCGGCCCCCACCCACCACCCACTGCCTCTCTTCTCCCACTGTGTAGTCTCAGCAGGATAAGCGTCCTGCTTAGGCTGGTGGCCTCGTATCACGGCCACTCTTGTTGCCTGCAGGTGTGGACGGAGAATGCGGATGGGTCTGGCGCTGTGAACTTCCTGACGGGCATGGGGGGCTTTCTGCAGACAGCACTCTTCGGGTGCCCAGGATTCAGGTGAGTGCAGTGACCAGCGGCAAATTCCCACGTGTCCCAACCCTTTTCACACAGCTCTCCCCCACAGGATCACTGAGGCAGGTGTGACCTTTGACCCCCTGTGTCCAGACCTGGTGTCCAGGGTGTCTGTCTCTGGCATCTCCTACCTGGGGAACAAGTTCAACTTCACTTTTTCCAAGGACTCTGTGACACTTGAGGTCACAGCCCATGCAGAGCCGTGGGCGCCCCTGCTAGAAGCTGAATTGTGGCCATCCCTGGCCCGGCTCCCTCTGCAACCAGGTAAGGAAAAGCCTTTGGGCATGTGACCCAGGAGTCTCGGTGCATGCCCTAAAGGATTAACCCTCTCTCTTACAGGACATAAGGTCTCCTTTCCCCACTCGGCTGGCCGGATACAAAAGTCATCCCCGTAGCTGCTGAGAAATTCCAATGCTTCAGGGTTTCCTGAGCCGAGTTTTGACATTAGAACCATGTTTCAGTTCCCCTGGGACATTATTGGGTTCTCAGCTTCATTCCCCCTCACAGTCTCTCAATCTGGATCCTGTTCTAAGCCATTAAGGCTACTGAGCATTCCCTCCACGCCTTCCCCTTCCTCCTTCCTCTGATCTCTGGATTGCTCTGGTCAAAGAGCTGGGAGGTGAATGGCCAGCAGCCCTGCTGAGAAGGTGGACAGCAGGTGGGTCATAGAGCCAGGAACTTGGCTACCCCAAACAAGAACTTTCTGTGGTGTGCAGTTGGGACCAGGAAGGGCTGACCAAGTTCTCAGGGGTTTGTGGCTTTGAACTTCCTATTCTTTGACTCCTTTTGACGTCAGATGGTGTCTGGCGTAGCGGGCTAGGGTGAGAGTCCCTAACCATGTGAAGAAGGAAGGCAGCGCTATCACCAGAGGCCGAGGTAGATGAGCATCAGAGAAAGACCACAAAGTTCCTGGCTGGCGACCAGAGAAACTGGAGTCAAATGGGCAGGGTTCCATGATCATCGCTCTAGCTATCTGGGCCAAGAAGCTGCCCAGGTTTCACTGCTGGTCCTCAGTTCCTGGCTTACTTTATCAGTGTTTCCCCAGAACAAGATGCATAGCACAGGACCAGGATCCTGGTAAAAACTGGGCCTCTATCCCAAGCCAACCAGGCTAATTAAAGTCAGTGCTGGCAAAAGGCTCCTAAAGTCTAGGTGTGTGATGGATTCGTGTCCCTTTGCACCTGGGGATGAATGATGATGTGGTTTCAAAGCTCAGGAGCAGGGTGGGGCCCTTGTGTCTTCCTCCGCCTTCCTTATGGTGGGCCAGGAGCTGATCTGGCAGAAGTGATGTTCATGAGTTGCCTAAAGCCAAGACTGGGCATGGGCATCAGCAGGTTGGGGAGTGACACTGCAACCACAGAACAGATGTAGCGCAGTACCTGGGTGTGCATTCTACCTGTGTATATGTGGTCACTGCTGTGCATGTAGTATGGTAAGCTTCTGAGGCCATGGGGGTGATAGAACATGTTGGCTGGCACAGATGATCGTGTCTAAGAAGCCGGGAGCAGGGGAAGCTGCTGCTGTTGCCCCACTGGCTTGACCGCACACTCTGTCCTCAGAACTGGGCACAAACCAGGCAACCCTGCCCCAAATTATATATGGAGGCTGGCAAAATAGCTCATGTTTGGAGACGTTTACCCAGGAACAGATAAGTCCCTGTAGCCAGCCAGAGTTATTTTTTTAACTAGTTCAAGGGGCTACATTGTAGCCATCTTTGTATAAGCACAGCCACACAGTCGTTGTCCCTTGTCCACAATAGGACTAGTACCCAGCACTAGCTTCATCTCCATTCCCAAACACGGATCAGCATATGCACCTATCTCCAGGGGTTGGCTTGGCAAAGTCAGTATCCTGGAGCTCCTCAGGGCCAGCTTTTGGCTGCAGGCATGTAACAGCACGGGGAACAGTCTCAGGTCTCTGAGTAGGCTAAACAGACACCTCCAACTAGAAAGAGCTGGCAGGGAAGTGGGGCTCCTGGGGAGGAAAGGGACTTGGGTGGAGTGCACAACCCCTGAGCCTACAGGGGTTAAGACCTATGTCGTTAGCTTGCTCTGTCATAAGCTGGCCACAGTAAGAACCTGGGTGGGGCTGAAGGGGCTCATTGCAGCTCACGAGGCATTTTTAATGTGTATCTGCTGAATCTAGTGTGGGAGCCGGGGGCATGTGACACATAGAAAGGAGAAATAATGTGAGGACGTGCACCTAGTACCACTGGTGACTCAGAAGTTATCCATACCTGCTGCCTGTCTGCCTCTGAGTATGCATGAGTCAGAGAGGAAAGGAGGGGAGAAGGCTGTGTGTGTCTGTGTGTTCAGATGGAGTCCAGTGTCCAGTCCCACATAGGAAGTGGACCCTGCCTACCTCCTCCACAGCCTTCACTGACCCAGGAGGCCAGAAGACCACTGTGGTGTATGGGGAGTCAGGACACACCCTCACATGTTCTGGGACACTGCCCATCAAACCACAGGGCAGTAGGGATCAAAGGCCTGAGTTCCCGAACTTCATCCTAAAATACTTAGGCTCCTCCACCCCAGAAGCCACAGGCTGCCCTATAGCTAAGCAAAAAACAGTAGTCAGGGGCAGCCAAGCAGATGGAATCAGATGACTGGGGATTGGCCAGAGGATTTGGTGCTGAGGCTCCCTACACAACTACTACCAAGAAGGAGGAACCCACACGTTTCTGGAATTTGCCACTTTTATTTGTGAATGGAGGCTCAGCCTGGTAAGTGGGGGAAAGATTAGAGGTAAAGTCTAAGAGGTCCCAGTGAATCAGCATCAAATACACATGGTAGACAACAGGGTGGTCTCTGGGATCATGGTTGGGCAGGGACCAAGGTGCTGTGGTAGTCTATGACTCCCAGGAGCTGGTGTTGGGCACCTGGGGTCAGTGACCTGGCATCATTGTCCTCGGTTCAGGACAGGCTCGGAATTCTCAGTTATAGTCCTCATCGTCAAACTTGGTGGTGAAGAAAGCCGCAGAGTCTTTGGCCAGCCGGGACAGGTGCAAGGCTCCGGTCACCACCAGCCCGAGGAGCAGCAATGGGGGCACCAATGTCCACATTGCAGCCAGGATGTTGTAGCACTTAGCTTTGGAGCCATACTGTCTCGCAGCCTCCAGGTCCCCAGCTATCTTCTGGTCTCGGGCCTGCAGAGCCAAAATGTTACACCAGAGCAACTGTAGGCATAGGCTGGACTCCAAATCTTGATGGAGGGGGACAGTTTGAGGAGATATTCCCCTGGGCTGGGCCTACAGTCTCCCAACATGGTAGGGTCCTGAGTCATGATAGCCCCAGCCTAAAGGCTGCAAAGAATCAGTGGCCATTCTGAGTCATCAGCATCTTTGAGAGCCTCCTGTGGGAAAGGAGTCCTCTGCAAAACCAAGAACTCAGTCCCATTCAGGGGCTACAGCCAGACTTCCTCTATAGACAACCTTTAAGGATTTTACCCTTTTGGGGGCGCTATATAGCCAGACCTGTGAAGAGTGCATACACCCCTTAATAGATAGGCTCTCATGGTCCCCAAACTTGGTGAGGGACAGTGGCTATGCTAACAGATACCCCTTCATATATTTTTCTTTCTAATCCCTAACCCCCTACCCACATCACCTCTTACCCAGTCCTTACTCATTCTCCCTCCCCAGTCCTTCCCACAAGCCTTAAAGCTAACCTTGACAGAGTGGACCAGCGCCAGGAAACCAAGGCAGCACAGGTTCAGGTAGATCGTGCTGAAGACTGACCACAGCAGATGGTCTCGTGGTGTAGGGCCTGGTGTTCCCATGGAGACTGCCGTGTGGGCAGCATCGTTAGCCTTGCGGGATGATGGAGCCCGGGGGTCCTCACGGGGATACGAGGTATCCATGGGTTCCAGCGCCGTGTCTTCCCAGATGAGACTCGTGCTCTCTGAGCACCGCCAGGCCTGCTTATAGCCTCACACTACCCTCCCTGGCTGGCCAGCCCCACCTGCTATATATAACACAAATTACAGTCTCAGCCTGCCAAGCAGTGTGGCCCGCCCTTGTACCCCAGCATCCCCCATCCCTCTCAAAAGACCCCATCAAAGGCCACTGCGCCACATGGGCAGTGGCTGCAGACCACCCACCAGAGCCCCCTGCAGTCTGGACTGTTTACAGAGGGCTGCACCAGGTCACTGACTGCAAACAGTTGCTTGGTGGACCCTGAGGCTGAGTGGACATGGGGCTGCCTCAGCTTCAGGGAGCAGTCAGAGCTACCTCCTCAGGACCAGAGCTGCATATACCACAGCCCTCCATCTCCAGCACTCAGAAGCCAGAATCCAGGCTTTCATCATGTCACCTTGTGCTGACACGCACAGATGGTAAAGCAAACACCTACTTGCTAGAGATGAATGCTAAGAAGAAAATAGCAGGCAAAAAGGAATAATGAAAGAGACTGCCCACTTCCCACCACAAACTATAGGAAGCCCCACCCCACTCCCTCCCTCCAGCTCCTGGGCAGGTTGAGCCTCTTCAGTCTCCTTGACCTGTTAGTGGTCCCCTTCCCAATCCTAGCATTTGAGTAGGATAGTTTCCTTGAGGGTTCAAATGCTTGTGTGTGCAAAGCTCAATACATGTCCAGCAGGAAGTCTCCGTGCTCACATGCCAAGAGCATCCTTGATAGAGGGAACCTCAGGTCTTCCCAACTCAAATCCTTAGCAAGAGCCAGATCCTCCTTCACTGCCTAGCCTTCCTCAGCTGCTCAGGCCCAAAGCCTTGGTTACTCCTGTCCATGCCACTAGGATTGCTAGACACCCCCCCAAGCAAACAGTGTTGGGGCCTCCGGGATAGTCTGAGTGTGTGAAAAGGGAAGGAGGCCCCTGACTTGAAGCAGGAAGACTGCAGTGGGCAGGAAAGAGGACAGGGACCTAGTCCAAGCATCTGGTTCTCAGATGTCTTTCTCCAAGGTCCCTTGTCATTTGGAAGATGATGGGTGGCATTACTGATCCCAGGCCTATGCCTGCACAGCCAAGAACATGTACATCAGTACCCTGGTCTTCACCGTCATCTTCATCAGCATTATTTCCACCCTTGTTTCTGCAAGTTCTCTTCATCTCAGAGACCTCCTTTTGAATATTAATTTTTATCATTTTTAATTATATATGTGGGGGTGTGGAAATATGAGTGCAGATGCCCACAGAGGTCGGTAGTGTGGAATTTCTGGAACTGGACTTACAGGTATTTGTGAGCCACACTATGAGGGTGCTAGGACTCAAGCTCACAGACATCTTTACAGAAGACAGATTCTGCCCTCTAGTCCTGACTGAGCTCCCCATGAGGTTAGCTCGATAAGGTACAGGGAAAACAAGAGGCAAACTGTGGTGGCAGAGCTGATGAAAACAACAGAGACATGTGACTACTCAGAAAACACACAAACCACACACTGACCAGATGAGCACTACCCATGCTTTCCTTCTATATAAAAACATCGTCATGGCACCAGAATTGTACAATCTGCCTCTGTTAGCATAAGGACAAAAGAGGGATTCTATTAGAGAAAAAATCCCGACATCCCAGGAGTTGCCCTCCTTTCTTCCTGGACAGCCTGATGTACATAGTTCTAGGCCAGCCAGAGCTTCTAAAGGAAAAAGAAAAATTAAAAAGCCATAATTAATTTCATCCAAAGCAAGGCAATTGTGGTGCACTCCTTTAATCCCAGCACTTGGGAGACAGATTTCTGTGAGTTCAAGGCCAGCCTGGTCTACAGAGCAAGTTCCAGGACAGCCAGGGCTACACAAAGAAACTCTTGTCTGAAAAAAAGGGAGCTATCCAAAATCCCACTGGCAAAGCTATCCAGAAACACCCCACCAGGTGTTTACTAGGTCTCCTCTCTGAGTTCCGACAGTGCCAAGAACGTAGAAATACGTTCACTCACCAGTACCATACAAGCCACAGCTGCTGCATACCCTGATACCTAGACCCAGACTGCATCACAGATGTTACACTCACACATCTGTCCAGTGGAGCTTCAGAAAATGCACCTGGCTGTGAGTGTGCTATGATACCTTTTCTGTTATCCCCAGACTGGTCCTGTGCAGAGCCCACCCTCAGCCTCACGTCTAAGAGGAGCAGGACCCACCCTTACCATCCCTGTCTGAGGGAGGAGGGCCCATCCTCAGGATTCAGGTTTCTGGCCTCCTGCTCTGGGCAGATGGGCCACAGTGAGAGTACCTGAAGCACTGGGGCTAATCTAAGACACTATCCAACCAGGTGCTGGTAGCATAAGTCTTTGATCACAGCACTCGGGAGGCATAGACAGGAGGATCTCTGAGTTTGAGGCCAGCCTGCTCTACAAAGTGAGTTCCAGCATAGGTTCCAAAGCTACACAGAGAAACTCTGTAACCTTGGCTGTCCTGGAACTCGCTCTTGTAGACCAGGCTGGCCTTGAACTCACATTAGATCTGCTTCTGCCTCCCAAGTAATGGAATTAAAGGAGTGCATCACCATCCCCCAGCTTCTCCTTTTCCAACTATAAACCTGACATTTTCTACAGAATCTCACCAGAAATCCTTTGTGCAAGCCCAGTGGTTTCTGGTTTTACCCTGTCAGCACATGGTCCCATCCAAAGTATCCCAGAGTCACTGTACAGCCTCAGTGATTGAACGGGGACTAGAGGAGGGAAGAATCCCTTAGAAACCTGTTAAACCATTGAAATTCCAAAAGCTTCCAAAATCCCACAAACAATTACCATTAAAAGACTTAGCAGTGACTCCTGAGGAGCCCACATACCTACTCTTGAGCATGCTTTATAAACTCCAGCTTCTTCCTACTGCCTTGTGAAACTCTTCTGTGTCAAAGCCATGCTGAGATCTCCAAAATATTAAGGGAACTGGCCTGACTTGCAGGCCACAGCTGCCTCCTTCCCAGCTGCTCCTCTTTACTTCCTATTAAAACCACACTTCCTGTAAAAAGCCAGGCCTTGCCTTGCTGAAGTCACACAGTGCCTTCCCAGTAGCACATCTACCCTAGGGCTCACTGTGCTACTCCTGGGATTCTGGGATACATTCACGTTATCCTGGTGGTTAGGGAAGCAAAGAGCTCCTGGATAGAACCAAGTCCCACGGGCACTGGAAGCCAAGCCTGATTCCCAAGGGCACCCTTGCGAAGAAACTCCTGGGATGCAGTGTAACATGTCAACAGAGAGCCAGGGTAGACAGCATCGCCTCCAGGTGAAGGGGAATATAGGAGCTGCGACCCCTGCAGAGCTTACTGTCATTTGGTCCTCCCTACTGTTCAAAGACCACGAGGGGCATTCTGGAATCCCCACCCCCTCCAGGTCCCTGTACATACCCAAGTGCTGTGTGTGACAAAGAGTGAAGCCCTTTCCAAAGCCCACAGCAGTACACCACTAGCTGTGTGCAGGTCACACAAGGAGTCTAAAGTCATAGCCCAGAGGCCACCATGGAATGAGGTCACAGCTTATCTTGGCTAGAGGTTTCGTTTCCCTTGAGGTAAGGGACTCTAGGTGTCTTTCACTCCTGAAGCCTCCTCTGCTCAGGGTTCTGCACCCTTCCTGGGCACCCTGAGGCATAGTGTCAGGCTTGGATGGTACCCAGAATCCCTTTGCCTGTAACAGCCAAAACCCCACACAGGGTACTCGTCAGCTACTGCCCATAGCAGGAGACGAGAAGCCTGCCAAGTTAAGGACGCTCTGCTCACATCAGACAGGAAGGGTGCAGTGAGCTCAGCACTGACCCACAGAATAGAGTCACAGCCAGAGGTGTCACCGTGCGTACTTTATTGGATCCACTGTGGACAGATATATATGAAGGTAACATTTGCATATGCGTAGGATAAACAAAGGGTCAAGACCTCAGCCTGGGGCGGGCAGCTGTGGCTTGTGGGGCACAGGGCAGGACTAGAATCCAGAATGTGGCATTCTTTGTGAAAAGGCTTGAAAGACTGCCACAGAGGTGGTGGAGACAATAATGATGCAGACAATGACCATGAGGACGCTGAAGATCAGGGCGCTGATGTTGAGGCACTTGGCAGTGGAGGCGTAGGCCTGGGCTCCAATCACATCGCCCACCATCTTCCTGTCCCTGGACTGAAGGAGACCAAATGGTAAGGGGTCCTGGAGCTGGCCAGCTGAGAGTCAGGTGCTCTGACTCAATTCTCCATGTCCTCCCGGCCCACTGCAGCCTTGCTCCCTTAGACCAGTGACCCTCCTCTCTACACACACACACACACACACACACACTCTCTCTCTCTCTCTCTCTCTCTCTCTCTCTCTCTCTCTCTCTCTCTCTCTCTCTCTCTCTCTCTCTCTCTCTCTCTCTCTCAAACTATACAGGAGGCCCAGCACTGGCCACACACAGCACTTTCCGCAGGGTGAACGGACATTCCAGGAATGGGGTGGGGAAAGTCTGGCCCCAGAATCTCTAGGCAGCCTCATCCCAGCAGACGATTGGAACTTCTCCAAGGCAGGCAGGCAGACAGACAGGCAGGCAGGCAGGCAGACAGACAGACAGACAGACACACACACACACACGCACGCACGCACGCACGCACACACACACACACACACACAGAAAGGGTGCGCACGAACTTACTCTCTTCCATAAAGGACACCCCTCCCCCAGGTGCCATCTGAGTCGATGAGCTCCGGGCTCCCACACCCCTTCTTACACTGACACTCCCTCCTCCACCACACTCACCTTCACGGAGTAGGCATAGGCAATGAAGCCCAGGCAGCAGAAGTTCAAGAAGAGCGTGTTGAACAGAGACCAGACCACATGGTCAGGCACAGCAACATCTCTGGGCATGTTGATCACGGTGGTTCTCACAACAGCTGAGTTGTGGGGCTCCCCTAGCTCAGTCACCCCATACTCCTCTTTGATTGTCTCATAACTTGGGGGAAGTCCGGCATTGTTGGTGTAGAAGGCTTGGGAATTATGGCTCATGGTACTGACTCGAACAATCACCCGTTCTAGAGGATGGCTGCTGCTACCCTGGCTTTGTAGGCCCGCCCTTTCCCTGGCAGCTTCCTTTTCCTGTTGGTCTCTAGAAGGCCTTACTGTAGAGAACTGGCTGGGTTCTGAAGGGGGCGGCACTAAAACCTTGAGGATCAAATTACTTCAGGGCTGCGTGGCTGTTAAGGTGCAGAGACAGGCAAGCTTCCTGGGGTCAAGAGTTGTCCCAGGGCCAAAACTTGCCCCAAGGTCTCCAGCTCCTGCTTAGAGTAGGAGTACTGGAACTTTCCCCAGGTCTGCAAATCTTCCCCAACCCAGAATAATAACTGCAGCACCTCACTGCGCCTGTTCAGAGCCACAGCCAAACCAAACCCAAACAGCCCTCCACTCTCACACCCCTTGAACAACCCTAAATCCGGCCTCAGGCCTCACTGCGAGGACCTCTAATGAAACACATGCCTTCCCCGCCCCCTAGATACAAAGTTGCAGAGGCTGGAAACAGAGGCAACTGGGTTTTTCTTTGGTGGTCGGTGGAGGAGGGAGGAGCTTTCCAGCCCAGGGCCTGGATGCTCCTGGCTAGCTGAAGAAGGAAAATTCCAGTCACTTGGCTGCAGCCTGGGAACTTATGGAAGGCAGATGTTTTCCTGCTGGTTGTGAAACAGCCATTGCTGAGGTGAAATCTGTAGAAGAATGGCCACACAGGGAACTCCATGTCTGTCCTGTGAGAAGCAATGAGGGAGCTGAGTGCCGGTCAGAACAAGGACACAAGAAATTTGCAGTGAAGGACACAAGAAATCATTTGCCACGTTAACCTGTTCAGTAACTTCTCATTTATTCCCCAAGTTTCATCCTGCAGGGCAGGATGGATAAAAGAGGGGGTCAACAGACCTAACTCCAGAGCCCCTGTTCACCTCCGAATGTGCAACCTTCACCATCAGAGCCTCAAAAGTTGGAGCAGGGCACATCTGTGATTTCAGCACTGGAGAGATGTAAGCAAGAGGACCCTTTCAAGGTCATCTTCAACTACATAGTAAGTTTGAAGCCAGCCTCAAATAAGAGTAAATAAAAGTGTAGTAAAATAAAAAGTGAACAAAAAGGGGAAGTTACATTTCTTCTAAAAGATGCCAGTGACCAATAGGCTCCATATTCTTGCTATCAAGAAAATGCAGATCAAGGCAGAGGCAGGGGGATCTCTGTGAGTTTGAGGCCAGCCTGGTCTACAGAGCGAGTTCCAGGACAGCCAGAACTACAGAAATCCTGTCTCAACCTCCCTCCCCCCCCACCAAAAAAAGAAAGGAAAAGAAAATGCAGTTCAAAGCCGCAACGGCACATTGCTCATACCCATTAGGTATGCTAGGGAAAAGCAGATAGCCATTGTGTTTTAGAAGCAAAGAAGCCAGAAGTATGATGCTGCGGACTTTGCAGGAAGTAGGCAGATCTCAGCTGCAACCCAGGATCCCACCTCCATGTCTGTCAGAGTGAAAACACGTCTATGTGTAGCCGTACTTACATCTCACGTCTACAGTGTTTGTAATGACAGGCAACAGGTAGAAACACACTAAATGGAACAAATGGGCAAATCCAGAAAATAGTCATTAGGCCACAAAAAGAAAAGAGAGCCTTGATATATGCTAAGACATGGATGAGCCTTGCAAACAGTACTTAGTAGGACAGAAATAGGTGAGTAGTCCCTGGAGACTAGAGAAGAAAGAGAATTGGGGTTTTTGTTCTCTCTCTCTCTCTCTCTCTCTCTCTCTCTCTCTCTCTCTCTCTCTCTCTCTCTCTCTCTCTCTCTCTCTTTCTCCCCTGTGGATCAGAATATAAAGCTCTTAGCTATGGCTCCAGTGCCATGTCTGTCTTCTTCCTGCCGCGATGATCATGGACTAACCCTCTGAAACTATAAGCAAACCCCAATTAAATGTTTTCCTTTATAAGAGGTGCTGTGGTCTGGGCTGGAGAGATGGTTCAGTGATTAAGAGCTATTTAGCCAGAGGACCTAGATTTGGTTCCCAGAACCCACATGGCAGTTTATAACTGCCTGTAACTCTATCTCCAGGTGATCAGACACCATCACTCAGACACACATGCAGGCAAAATACCAATGCACATAAAATAAAAGTAAATGAATCGTTTAAAAAAAAAGTTGTCGTGGTCATGGTGTCTCTTTACAACAATAAGACAGTAACTAAGACCCTGATCTTTCCCAAATGCAATCCAAACTAGCCCAATTTAGCCAGGATCTCTCCCACCTTCACTGAGGAATCCAAAGTCTCTGTGTGTCATTAGACCTAACCTAGAAAAGTATCCATATCATTCTAACCTTTAGGAAAAGTTCCACATCTGGATCTCAGCACATCCCTGAACTGGTGAGGCTCACACTCAGAATTCAGTTATAGCCAGGCTAGCTCCCATTGCTGGGCCTGAAGGAGAACTCTGTAGGACATATCAGGACACTTAAAGGAGAGATGGGGGAAGAACCCACCAGAACTATATATAACTAACTATTTTGTTATTAGAGATAATACCTCTAACAGTGAGGTAATCAAGTAGAAGAGGCAAAAACCCCATAACTAGCCGGGCGTTGGTGGCGCACACCTTTAATCCCAGCACTCGGGAGGCAGAGGCAGGCGGATCACTGTGAGTTCGAGACCAGCCTGGTCTACCGAGCGAGTTCCAGGACAGCCTCCAAAGCCACAGAGAAACCCTGTCTCGAAAAACCAAAACAAAAAACAAAAAACCCATAACTATGATAAGTTGTAGAAGATAATAACAGATGGCTTCTGAGAACCCTGATCTTTTTTTAACTGAAACTATGAACAAATTTGTAAACCTGGATATTGAGACTCAGAAAAGCCAAGCCATCCTGGTTGTACATTTTATAAGACAAGCCTCTCCAGATATTGGACAAAAACTGGACCAAGAGTCACAATTCCATTCTACACTTTAAACTCTCAACTTGGGGACCTTCCACTGGGCCTCAGAAAACAAAATCAACCAGTACCAGGCTCTCAGCAACTTTCAGAGCTAAGTGTAAAATTTTACCCAGCCTTTAATCCTACTGCCTCTTCCAGAGCTCAACACCAGGGATCCTCTACAATACGCCCATGTATAAAACAATAAGCTTGACCCGCAATGCTAGGTCAGACCTATATGATGCCACACGGTCCCAGCCTGAGGCTGCGTGGCTCTCAGGTGGTAGCAGTTTAATGGTGGCAGGACACAAGCTGTCAGGGTTGCTGCAGTGAGACTCAGCTCACAGAATTTGAGCTACTTCCAGGTAATTAATTCCAGATCAGCCCCCAAAGCAGAACTTGTGCTAACTAGGGCTGTCCAGCTGGTGGCAGAAGTGGCTTAAAATCTGCACTGAGGTGGACTGTGCTTTCCACATGACCTGTGTCCTTGCAGTTCTCTGGAGTGGACAGGCTGATTAAAGATGCTGGTCCTAAGAGTCATCACCTTGACTCCAACATAGGCAACTATTATATAATGCAAGACCCATTTTAATAACAAAACCAGGCAGTGGTGGTGCACACCTTTAATCCCAACACTCGGGAGGCAGAGACAAGACTGGTGGATCTATGAGTTCAAGGTAACCTGGTCTACAGAGCAAGCTCCAGGACAGCCAGGACCACACTGAGAAATCCTGTCTTGAAAACCCAAAAAGCAAACAAAAACAAAAACCAGTTTTCTTGACAGGTTGAACAGGCAGCTAGGCTAAGGTTCAAGTCTGCTTACCTTCCAACCCTACTCTCCCATGTCCACAATATACTGCTCCGGAAACCCCTCAGATTAAAGCTTTTCAATCAGTCCAGAGGGGTACTTTCAAAGTACCCCCAAAAGACTGTTGTTCCCTGAATCCTCCCAATATCTGGAGAGGTTTGGTTTACAAAGAAACCAATCGCAGGATGTAAATTAAGCCAAGGACAAAGATAGCATAATTAAAATGGCAGGAAGGAGATTTTAGGAACTAAGAGTTTAAACCTTGGTAGGAAAGCTACCCGGGAGTTGTCGTAGGCAGGTCTGTACTCTATTTTGTTTAAGATACTCTAGCATTTTGACGTTTACACTGAGTTTTCAGAGACTTTTCTCTACATCTCTATGCTAGCTACTTTTTATATCAGTTTGAATTATCTGAGAAAAAAGAACCTTAAGAAAATGCTTGTAGCCGAGCGTTGGTGGTGCATGCCTTTAATCCCAGCACTTGGGAGGCAGAAGCAGGGGGGATCTCTGAGAGTTCGAGGCCACCCTGGTCTACAGAGTGAGTTCCAGGACAGCCTCCAAAACAATACAGAGAAACCCTGTCTCAAAAAACAAAACAAATAAAAAGAAAAGAAAATGCTTGCATAGGATTGGCCTGTGGGTGTGGGAACACCAGACCTTGAGCAGAGACCCACTTCCCCTTCTGCCTGGGAGTAGGCAGCTGTAAGACAATGTTTAGTAAAAACATGTTTACTAAAAACGATACATTAAGGCAGACAGCAGCAACTTGTCTTGAACCTTGGTGCTGATGAGAGGCGTGATGGCATCCATGGTGGTAGAGATGAGTGTCACAAACTGCTGTGTGTTCTGTCGATGGGCTTCACTGCAATACTGTGCCAACCAGTGGGAGTAGGCCTGGAGAGCAGCAAGTGACTGGGCATGCACGTCAATGAGGTCAGGTTTCAATACTGACGGCACAGCTGTTTCAATGTTGTACAGTTTTATCTGAGATCCGTACAGAGTAACTTTGACCAACCTCTCCACGACTGTGAGAGCATCGGTGAACCTTGCAGCAAACACATCCCCAGTGAAGTACTCAGCTAAACGGCCCACAGCCTGCAGCAGGGAGCTCATGTCCAAGAACTGTGTGCCTGTGGAATTTGAGGAGTACTTATTACGAATGTTCCAGCAAACCTTCTACCTCCTGCAAAAAATCACCAAGGATAACAATGCCCACACGGTGAAGAGCAGGCTAGAGGAGCTCGATGAGAGCTACATTGAGAAGTTTACCACCATAAAACCTTACCTTACTTTATCCGGAACAAACTCTGCAAAGTTATTGTTGATATTGGACGCCAAGATTGGCCCGTGTTCTACCATGACTTTTTCACTAATATTTTACCGTTGATCCAGTCCCCTGTGACAACCCCCCTTGGACTGATCATGTTGAAAACAACTTCGGAAGAGCTAGCTTGTCCCCGTGAGGACCTCAGTGTGGCTCGGAAGGAGGAGTTACGGAAGCTGCTGCTGGACCAGGTGCAGACCGTGCTTGGGCTCTTGACAGGTATCTTGGAAACTGTCTGGGACAAACACAGTGTTACTGCTGCCACTCTGCCACCAACGCCCGGCCTCGAACGCACAAAGATCCATCCGCCTGCCTCTGCCTCCCAAGTGCTGGAATTAAAGGCGTGCGCCACCACCGCCCAGCTAACTCTTACATTTAAATTAACCCATATTTCTGTCTATGTTTGGTCATGTGGCTCAAGGCTTGTTACCTCAATTTCTTTTTTTTTTTTTTTTTTTTTTGGTTTTTCGAGACAGGGTTTCTCTGTATTGTTTTGGAGGCTGTCCTGGAACTCGCTCTGTAGACCAGGCTGGCCTCGAACTCACAGAGATCCACATGTGGGCACATCTGTAAGACACCTTCTTGAAGGATGATGGATATGGAAGAGCCCATTGCACTGTGGGTGGTGCCAACCCTGAGAAGGTGGGCCTGGGTGGTATATGGAAGCAGGCCAAGCAAGCCATGGTGAGCAAGCCAGGAAGCAGCCCTTGAAACACTCCTCCATTATCTGAAGGTGACATTGTGGAGGTATTTGTTGTGCCCAGCATCATGACCCCCAAAGACCACTAAGACAGCAGATCCAATACAAAAGCAAAGAGTCTTTTTTAAATTATTCCAGCATGCTGGGGGTGACCATTCTACACAAAGGCAAGATGGCTATGACCCAAGAAGGAGATAGGGACTTCTGTTAAGCCTTACTGAGGGGCGTGTCTAAGGAAGTTAGGTTATTTTAGATATGATTGGCTCAAGCAAGTGACAATCATATTAGTGTGTTCTAAGTTGCCTGGGCCTGGTCAGGGGCTGGTCAGGGTTACAGTTTTCCATTTTTTGGGAAGGCCTGGAATCCAGGCCCTGTCCTTGAGCTGCTGTGGAGGCTAGCTCAGGCCTGGCCTAGCACTGCATGTACCAGGCTTCCCCGTTGCTGTTCAGGGGATTGGAGATGGACTTGTCCTTTATTTGTGGCTTTTCCTCAGAAACTGCTTGCTCAGTCTCAGGAAACTGAAGCCTGATCTCTGAGAGAAGACTGGGAAGCCTGTTATGGCATATGCTCACTCCTTTCAGTATTAAACCCAGCAAAGGTAAAGAACACATTTTTCCAGAGAAATTCATGATAAAGGAACATGAGCAACACAACTATGAACAGGCCCCTGGCACAATGTCGCCACTCACACTTTCTGGGAAAGTTGAATGCTGTTGAGTCTCCAGTGTGTATGAGCCTCAAGATCTCTTCAAGGTCATCATTTCGAAACAAATGTACTGAAGTGAGGGTCCACACCTCACACCTTTAATCCCAGCACTTGGAAGACTGGAGCAGGTAGAGCTCTATGAGTTCAAGTCAACATGGTCTACCTAGTGTGTTTCAGGACAGTCATAACTGCAAAGAGACCCCGTCTTTTGTTTGTTTGTTTTTTGAGACAGGGTTTCTCTGTGTAGCTCTGGCTGTCCTGGAACTCACTCTATAGATAAAACTGGCCTTGGACTCAGAGATCCACCTGCCTCCTCCTTCCAAGTGCTGGGATTAAAGGCGTGCGTCACCACCGTGGGGCTCAAAGTTTCATTTTTATTGGGGTACACCCATGGACTGGCCAGTGACTGCCTCCTAAATCGCATTAAAGAAATAAGCCCCAATTCATTTATTGAATCTTTTTTCTTCTTCTACCATGTAGGCTGGAGATAGAGAAGTCAGGTCATTAGGCTTAGTGGCAAATACCTTTTCATATTGCTGATGTCATCACCAAGGCTGGTATCAGACTCACAACACTACTCCTGTCTCTGTCTCCCAAGGGCCATTCTCCAAACAGATGCTCTCATGCCCATCAGATTTTTTTTTGGGTCCCTTTTAAGGAATAAAATCACAAGTAATTGCAAAGCAGGTTTGCAGAAAAGAGATAATGGGGCAATAAGGAAATGCAGAAAAATCTCAAAAAACATCATCCAGGCAGTGGTGTCTCATGCCTTTATTTAATCCCAGTGCTTGGGATGCAGAGTTAGAGGCAGGCAAATCTCTGTGAGTTAGAGACCAGCCTGGTCTACAGGAGTTAGTTCCAGGACAGCCTCCAAAGCCACAGAGAAACCCTGTCTAGAAAAACCAAACCAAAACAACAACAAAATGTGAGGGGTGGTCAGAAAGGGCCAGGGTATTCTCAAAAATAAGTCAAGGTCATGGGTTAACCAAGGTCAGGCTCCAGTGAACAGACTTACAAACAGCAACTCAGTTCTCTCTCTCTCTCTCTCTCTCTCTCTCTCTCTCTCTCTCTCTCTCTCTCTCTCTCTCTCTCTCTCTCTCTCTCTCTCTCTCTCTCTCATCTGAGCATCCTGCATTCCAGCCAGGGACAGAAGACTGCTGCTGCTATTAACCTTCATTGTGTGAGTGCTCCCCAAATAAGTATTTGTTATTCTTTTATTTGGGTATTTGAGGACTTCTATAACCCTCCCTCACTCATTGGGCACCCAACATGGGGCACAAAATGCTGGGATGCAGGATGATCAGACCACCACCCAAGAGAGAGAGCCAGACCCCTCTTCTTTCCTTATAAGCCACACCTTAGGGCTGGTACCTCAAATCTATTGGTGGAACAAGATGCCACCACACCAGCCTGGTCTACAAAGTGAGTTCCAGGATTGCTAAACCTTGTCTTGAAAAAACAAAAACAAAAAATGTGTGTGGGTTCTTTATATTTTGCATCTTTGCTTTATTTATTCATTCAATTTATATATAGACAGGGTCTCACTATGTAACTCTGGGTGACCTTAAACTCACAGAGATCCGCCTGCCTCTGCCTCCCAAGTACCACCAACTCCCAGTCAGAGATGTGTTCTGTTTCAGTGGGGATGCCTCTATATAAAAGGTGACCACTAGAACCAGTGGTTTTGTAGTGGATTGACAGGGAATTAGCAGAGGACTTAGGGATAGGACTGAAGACTCTGTATAAGGGTGGGTCTTCAAGTCTCAGGATGAGTGTGACAGTCAGCTTCGATGGACAAGTAAGGGCTGGGAGTCGGGGCACACACTGTTGATCCCAACACTCCTGTGAGTTTGAGGCCAACCTGGTCTACATACTAAGTTCCAGGACAGCTAGGACTGAATAGCACAGTGGTTCTCAACCTTCCCAATGCTACAGCATTTAATACAGTTTCTCATGTTGGGGTTACCCCCAACTATTGAAAGACCTCAATACACCCCCCTTGAGACTCAGAAGGTCGCCTCAGTGGAAAATTCCCCAAGGTCCCCTAGACAGGGAACAAGGTCAGATTGAAAAGAACATCTGGTCCAGAGTGCTGATGCAGGACACCGGCAGGCTGTACAGATAAGCTTAATTTTGACCTTGAGGTTTCTCCAGGAAGGATGAATTATGCCTGCGCTCCTTACAATCCCCTATTGCTTGCCCAGATCTGCACCTGCAGTGGCTCCACTTTTTACAATACCCCTATTGCTTTGCTTGCCAAAATTATGTACATAAAAAGAAAACTGTCCTAAAGCCCGGCACGCTCAGCTAGCTAAGGCTTCTGTAATGCCCACAGACGCCTGTGTGAACAATGAACCTCTTGCGGTTTGCATCCAACTGCCTGGTTATTGAGCTCGGGATGTCACGAGGTATTCAGCCTGATTACTTCAGGTCTTTCACTATAAAATTATTTTTGTTGCTACTCCATAACTATAATTTTGCTACTGTAATGAATTATAATGTAAGTATCTGACATGCAGGTGGTCTTTGGTGACCTCTGTGAAAGGGTAGTTTGACCCCTAAGGGGGTTACAACCCACAAGGTGAGAACTGCTGACATAGAGAGACCCTGTCTCAAAAAAATCAAAATAAATAAAGTCAACTAGGTGGCCAAAAATTGCATTTCTATTGTAGGTAGTTAAGATTCTGTGGAGTTACTGCTAGGGACTTGGGCCCTAGAATCCTCCATTTTCCCTCTCCCACTGTGCCATCTGTGGTGATGGGCTAGGGTCTTGCTGACTCTTCCCCCTCTAGGGACTTTGCAGCAAGTGCATGGGTTAAAGTACAATCCCCCCCCTTTGGGGGGGTGTTTTGTGGCCTTTCTGATTGAGAGCACAGATGACTTACAAGAGTTCTAGGGCCCCTTTACTGGGGGCCCATTATCCCCTTGGCCCTGGTTGACCTTGGAGGACAAAGTCATTTTTGTCCATATATCCTCATTGGCTTTGGCTTGTATGTTTTGTTGGTTGAACACTCAGAAGGAAGGTTTTATCAGTCATAAGGAGGAAATAATATATTGTAGTTTTAACTTTCATATAACAGACAAAACTTAGATAAAAACAAAATTTTAAGTAAGTTCTTTCTTAATTCCACAAGTACTTCAACTTCTGGCAAACTCAGCAGGAAACACAGTTATAATGACACCAAGAACAAATAAATATGTGTATGTTTTTTGAGACAAGTTTGCTCTGTGTTGCCCCGGCCTGTCCTGGAACTTGCTCTGTAGACCAGGCTAGCCTTGAACTCACAGCGTGCCTCTGTCTCCCAAGTGCTGGAATTCAAGGTATGAGCACATCAGAAATCAATATCTTAAAGGATCCCATTATTTTAAACTAAGAACAATATTTTTAGTTTTAGACCAGTGCACTGAGTTTTAGTTTTGGCAACTATAAACAAACAAACAAAAAATCTGGCTATTTTGCCTTAGGACAAACTCTTATTTTATCATACAAAAAATCATCTTATCATGAGGCAAAGTAACATAATAAGCACATTTACAATTTGCTAAGAGAATTGAATATAAGTCACATTCATAGCACTCATTTTGTGCTAGACAGTTATCTTGATACCTATTAACCATTTGTCTCTGACTCAAGTTCCTGGAAAACAGGTTCCCAGCATCCTGACTCTTTGATCCCACCCAGAAATATGCATCCATGACCATCTACTTTGTTATGATATGACTAACTGTAGCGAGCTGCAGATGTGTTCACAGCTACAGTGCTACCACACTTCACAATGATCCGAGGCTAAGGGCTAAGGATAAAGACAAAGACAACGGCTCATTCTTGCAAGAAAAAACTGGCCTTTATTATTACAAGGGTGGAGCCTTATATACCAAAGGCAGGTATGGTGGAAAAACATCAAGGTCAGAAGGCTACCTTCCCAGGGCCCTCCAGCAAAGGGTGGGCCAAAACAGGAATTAGCTTTTAGACAAAAAAAGGAACTTGCATGCAGGCCTTACTGAGAGGAGGGGATGAGAGATGTTTTGCTAAAAGCCTCTAGTAACAAGCAGTCAACAGACCCCCATGGGGGAAGGGTGCAACAAATCCCCCTTTTATACATAATTTAAAAAATGAGCATCTGGCTTAGGTTGCCCAGGACGTTAACATCTACCTTACCCGTCATTGAGAAGTCTGTCCAGGCCTCACAAACCTTCTGTCTTAGGTTGGTAGATGTCCCTCAGGACGTACCTGTCATTGATGACTCATTTGTCTTGTTGGCTCAACCAGGCCTGCACTGAGGGGATGTCTGTTGTGCTTTAAACAGCAGTGTAACTATAGCTTGGGGATAGGATACCACAGATTTACTAGGGGAAGCTCTAGAGTGAACCCAAAGAATGGGACTGTCTTGCCAAAAAACTCCCGTAGGAGCATGAGCAGAACAAAACACTAACAATTTTAGAGGCAGGGCATAGTCTATATAATCCAAATGAGCCCCTTCCAAGGCTTTTTCAATCAAATGAATACACTCCCGTCCTGCTGTAGTGAGGACTCTGGGAGAGTTGGGATCTGAATCACCTTGTAATATATCAAAGAGAGGCTTAAGTTGCCCAGTGGTAATTTTTAAGCTAGGTCTGATCCAATTAATATCTCCCAGAAGCTTTTGAAAGTCATTTAACGTCTTAAGGGTGTCTAGGCGAAGACTGACCTTTTGAGGGCACACCCCATTATGAAGCAAGCGGTGTCCTAGATAATGATATGGAAACTCCTTCTGTACCTTCTCTGGTGTTAATTGTAAGCCAGATAATCCTAAGGTGGTCTGAAGATCCCCAAAGGCAGACAGTAAAAGCTTTTCTTTTGGTGCAGCCAGCAGTAAATCATCCATATAATGAATTATATATAATTGAGGATATTGGTTCTATAGCCTGAGAAACATAAATTTGGCACATAGTAGGGCTGTTAGCCATGCCTTGGGGCAAAACTACCCACTGATATCTCTTATAAGGCTCTCTTAAGTTTACAAATGGAACACTGAAAGCAAAACGCTGACAATCAGCAAGGTGTAAAGGAATATTAAAAAAACAATCCTTTAAATCTATCACAAGTAGGTGCCAGTCTTTAGGGATGGCCACAGGGGTTAGCAGCCCTGGCTGGGTGGCACCCATGAGCATCATGGTCTTATTAACCCATCTCAGGTCTTGTAACAGCCTCCACTTACCTGATTTTTTCTTAATAACAAATATGGGGGTATTCCAGGGAGAGGTGAGGGGACAAGATGACCAGCATCGAGTTGTTCCTGAACCAAAGCAAGAGCAGCCTCCAACTTTACTTTGGATAGGGGCCATTGTTCCACCCATACGGGATCATCATTTCTTCAAGTGATAGGAATTGGAGGTATTTGAGGCTGTGAAACAATGGCCCCCACTAAAAATGTCTTAATCCTCTCCGGTCTCCAGGAGATCTCTGCACTGGGGGTTTATCAGTCACAGGCAGGGGATCTCCTTGTAGGCTCTTTTCAATACCTTTGCCTAGGCAATAGCCTTGCTCTCTAAGCATATGTTGTACAGGGGGTGTGGTCAGTATGGCCCCCATGGCTTTTAAGGTATCTCTGCCCCAGAGATTGGTTGGAATGTGAGGCAAGATAAAGGGCTGAAATATACCAGAGTGTCCCTCACCATCTTTCCAAGTTACTAGACGGGAACTTTTACTAGGTGACTTTGCTATGCCTATGCCCTGTAAACTGCTATCTGACTCTTGCAGGGGCCAAGCCTGTGGCTAATGGTTAAGAGAAATGACAGATGTGTCTGCGCCCGAGTCTAAAAGACCATGAAAGGCCCGCCCCTCAATAGTAAGGGCCATCATTGGTCTGGACTCCATAGTGGACACCCAACAAGCCATAGGTCCTGTAGATCCAAACCCCCCTTCTCCTCTTACAGGCTTAAGGAAGGGATTATTAGTTGTAAACTTAGGGGACAAAATTAATTGAGCAATTCTAGCTCCTTGGGGTATAACAGTGACTCCCTTGCCAGCTTCTACCATAATTTTGATCTCTCCTTTTGTATCTTCATCAATAACTCCCGGAATGACTTTAACTTCTTTAAGTAGAGCGCTACTCCTCCCTAAAAATCAGCCCAATTGAACCTGGTGGTAAAAGGCCTTTGACTCCCGTGCCCAAAGCTTGGGGTCCCATCTGAGGAGTCAAAATTGCTTTGGTGGAGGAACAGAGGTCCAGTCCTGTGCTACCTGGGGTACCTCTGACAAGGTCCTGGATACAAAGGGGTTCCTCTGAGGTAGGACCTGAATAGGGTGGGGAACAGGTGTATCTAGGGCTCCCTACACCTGGGAGTAAGGGGTCCGGAGCGGACCCCAATTCCCATTTCCCGAAGGTGGCAGAGAGTAGCCCTGTGCAGCAGTCTTAGATCGACAATTTCTGGCCCAATGATATCCTCTTTTACAGAGGGGGCAAAGACTTGGCTCTGAACGAGGGGGTGTAACAGAGTCCTTAGCAGGACAATTTTTCTAAAAGTGGCCTGTTTGCTTGCATCTGAAACATATCTTAGGTCTGGCCCCTCACTGATATTTCTATTTCTTCCCTGCATAGCAGCAGCAATAACTTGTCCCATAATATGATATCCATCTATATCTCTACAAATGCGAATATAATCATTGAGGCTCCTGGTTTTGTGAGGCCGTAAAGCATCCTTACAGTATTTGTTAGCAGTTTCAAAAGCTAATTGTCTTACTAAAGGCATAACATTTTCAATATCCCCAAATATACGACCTGCAAGTTGTAGGAGCGGGTCCACAAACTCAGAATAGGGTTCAGATGGTCCCTGTAGGATCTTAGAAAATTGGTCTCCTGCAGCCTTATTAGGCAAGGCTTTCCATGCACGGCCAGCGGCTGCTGAGATCTGTGCATAAACAGCTGGGTCGTAAAGAATTTGCTGGCCCAGAGTTGAATAGGCTCCTGTGCCGGTAAGCATTTCTAAATTCCTATCAGGAAAACCGGCAGCCGCATTGCTCTGTGCCGTCTGGTTACACAGTTCTTGGTATTCACCCCTCCAGATCAAATAATCTCCCCCAGACAGCGTAGCACGACATAATTGTTGCCAATCACTGGGGGTACAATTTAAGGCTGAAAAGGATTCAAAAATGGCCAGAGTGAAAGGGGCATGAGGCCCATATGCCATAACCGCCTCCTTCAACTGTTTTATATCCTTAAAGTTAAGAAGGGAGTGTTCTCTCTGATTCTGGCCTTGAGGATTAACTGTCTCTACCACTGGAAACATCACTCTGCCCTTCTGCATTTCAGGAGGGACTGAAGGAAGACAGAGAGAACTGGAATGTTCAGGATTACAGGCAGGGGGACGCGGCTCAAGGGAACATTTTTTAAACTTGTTTTTTAATTTGAGGAAGCCTTTCCCAGGGCGAGGCTCTTCACCTTCCTCCATCTCCTCCCCCGAAGAGACTGGAGAAGACTCAGAGGAAGAAACATTAGAAGTTTGAATTGATCTAAGTTCCTCAGTTTCATCCCCTGAAGAAGAGCGAGAGGACTCAGAAGGGGAAACACTGGAAGTTTGAATTGTTCTGTCAGACTCCAGGTCTTGAGCCTCTGTGAAGGCATCCCTAGTCTTCCTGACCTGTTCCTTTATTACAGTATTACCACTAACACGTGCACCCTTAACAAGATGCCGCAGAGAAAAGACAACAATTGGTATGGCATTTGGCCCTTCGTTATGTAAAGTTCTTTGTAGGTCCATTTTAACTTGGTTCCAATCAAGGGAATTAAGATCACCAGAGACCAAAAACCAAGGGCTGACTTTATGTATGGTTTTTAAGAAGTTTTTAGCTGTCTTATGTCTGATAATTGTGCCCTGGCATTCTAACAATTGTATCAAATGGTCCTCCAAAACAGGGTAGGAACCAGCAGCACCCATACCTAATATACTCACTCCTAACCTTAAGAAGAATGCTGGCGCTGGGCGTTGGTGGCGCATGCCTTTAATCCCAGCACTCGGGAGGCAGAGGCAGGCGGATCTCTGTGAGTTCGAGGCCAGCCTGGTCTACAAAGCGAGTTTCAGGACAGTCTCCAAAACAATACAGAGAAACCCTGTCTCAAAAAACCAAAAAAAAAAAAAAAAAAAAAAAAAAAAAAGAAAAGAATGCTGGCTGGCTTTCTGTGGGGGTGGGCTCTCAGGAATTCCCTGACAATTTTGATACCAATGGGTTAAGTTAGGGCTGGAGCCTAACTCTATGGGGGCCTAACTCTATGGGGGCTGACCCACCTTCTAGGGCCTAACCTTTTAAATCACCCCTCTATGGGGGCTGACCCACCTTCTAGGGCCTAACCTTTTAAATCACCCCTCTATGGGGGCTGACCCACCATCTGGGGCCTAACTCAGTACCCTAAACTTGGTACCCCTACCCAAATACACCCTCCTACCTTACTTGCCAGCCAGCATTCAGTTTTTCTTCTTTTCCAATCTCGGTGGGACCTCCATCTGTAGCGAGCTGCAGATGTGTTCACAGCTACAGTGCTACCACACTTCACAATGATCCGAGGCTAAGGGCTAAGGATAAAGACAAAGACAACGGCTCATTCTTGCAAGAAAAAACTGGCCTTTATTATTACAAGGGTGGAGCCTTATATACCAAAGGCAGGTATGGTGGAAAAACATCAAGGTCAGAAGGCTACCTTCCCAGGGCCCTCCAGCAAAGGGTGGGCCAAAACAGGAATTAGCTTTTAGACAAAAAACAGGAACTTGCATGCAGGCCTTACTGGGAGGAGGGGATAAGAGATGTTTTGCTAAAAGCCTCTAGTAACAAGCAGTCAACAGGCCCCCATGGGGGAAGGGTGCAACAACTAACTACTGATTTTGGCTTCTATAACCCACTTATGCAGATATTCAGTGACTATTTTGGGGGACGGGGGACGGGGGTTCGAGGCAGGGTTTCTCTGTGGCTTTGGAGGCTCTTATAGAACCGGCTGGTCTGCCTCTGCCTCCCAAGTGCTGGGATTAAAGGCATGAGCCACCACTGCCCGGCATTCAATGACTATTTTAAGGTCACCTGGCTGCCTAATCTTGGCACAGCAGAATGGCTTGTTGGCTGTGGTCAATTACTTGTGCAGATAACAAGGACTTCCTGTGGTCTTCACCTTTAAAAGCCCTGCTTTCACTGGCTTCTAGTTTAGAGACTATAGCCCTGCTAGCAGCTTCAATCAATTTGGTTAATTACAATCTGAATTGAGACTGAGATTTTTTCTTTTCCCGATGGTCTCAAACTCTAACAATGAAATAACTTAATTACCTGTCTATATGTTGTGAAACTGTAATGTGCTTGTCTGTTCCTGGTTCTAGGCAGGCTGTATAGCTGCTTGAATGTGTGTGTGTGTGTGTGTGTGTGTGTGTGTGTGTGTGTGTGTGTAGATAGGTATAGGTATAGATATTTTAAGTCCTTTTATATTTTCTCTTCTTGGTCCCCCAAGAGTCTAACAGTTACATTCCAGCAAGAGATGGTCAAGATAATAAAGTTTACCGTTTCCTTGGATGGTAAACTTAGAACTTAGTGGAAAGGCAGAAGGGAAGACACAGTGTGCCAAAAATTCTTGTATGTTAACTCTGTAATTATAAGTTAGAATACGAAAGACATCTGCTCCCCTGAAGAACTGGGGTACAACAAACTGCTGCTTTTTCCCAGGTGGCAGAAGGGTAAGAAAAGAGAAGGAGGTGAGGTTGATGGTACAACATGGACAGGAGACTTGCAACTGGGATCAGTGATGGTGGGTTGGAACACGGTGAGATAATGGGAAGGGAGCATGTACCTGGGCGACGCTAAGGCTTTCATTAGCCACCCCAGAATGAGAGTGTGTGTATGTGGACAAGGACGGGGAGCAATTGGGAAGAGTTCTACACGTGGGAAGATAGGAGACTGGGAAGAGAGAAAAGTCAGAGATGGGGAGGAAGGAACAGAGTTGGCAGGTGGAGGGGTGACTGGTATTAGACATGTGGAATGTGTCCAAAGGAGGAGTCATCATGGATGTCATACAGGGCTGAATTTGAGAAGGATAATAGGTGAATATCAGAGAATCCAGTAAGGCCTAAATGGCATCCCTATTAAAGATAGGGTCTGAAGATCAAATTTAGATCAGTTATTGAGAATGCATCCCAGAGGTGAGTTGGGGACATGGAGAGTAGATCCATGGATGCTCACCTTAGAGGCATCTCTAAAAGGCAGTGGGTACCACCTCCTGATGCTTTCAGTGGTGAGATGTAGTCTCAGTGCATTGGCTTGGCTGAGATGTTCCTTAGACTAGGGTGTCTCCTGAAAATAAGGACTCCATCAGCTCACAGAGGTAAAACAATCACCCCAGAGCCTGTCGGGAGCGATCATTGTTATTTAGAACCTCTTGTAAATATTGCCAGCCTTTTTAAGAATAGTCCATCCCCTCCCCAGCTTCCTAATGAATAGAACTTGGGCTCACAGGACTAGCCGATGGCAAGAAAGGAAACATTCCACAATTAGATCACTTAACCCCTCCCTCTGCGACCCTATCACCTTGCCAACACCTATTAGCTGCTCACCTTCAGTGGCCTGGTTACTAGGCAACGACCCCTATCTCATTTCCCCTATATAAGCCTGTACAAAATTCTCATTAAATGCAGCTTGATCAGCCGCGTTGTCTTACTGTCTGTTTCTCTTGTCTCCTGTCCCCTCATTCCAGGTTCCCCTGGGCTAGACCGTCGTTGTGCCCTGCTGGCCAGGGTAAGAGCCATGTTAGTCCTGTTGGAAATTATCCCTCAAAGGGATACTCACAGATCCAAAGTACCACATATCAGTTGTGAGGGAGGAACTGAAAACCTGGTGACCCATAGTTCTCTCAGGTGAGGAAGTGTGGTGGGGACGAGGGGGACATGGCAGGCAGAAGGACCAGTCACGTGCTCGGTTCCCTCTTCCTCTGGAGAGCAGCAGGAGCAAATGTCAGGACAGAAGGTGATGGGGAGGCAAAAAGGAAACGTGAGAGAAGAGAGTCCTCAATGTAGATTCACCTGGATTGACTGCCACTGCCAACCCTGTGTTGCTTCATCAACTGTTATGAAAGAATTCCCGTTGTCTCTCAGGGACATGCATCTGATGATTTACCTGCTGTGATTTTGTCATTGTTACAGTGTATTCTCTTTCTTTAAAAAACAGCTCATCTTTTAAATTTTTATTCTTTTGTTTGTTTGTTTTTGTTTTTGTTTTTTGAGACAGGGTTTCTCTGTATTGTTTTGGAGGCTGTCCTGGAACTCACTCTGTAGACCAGGCTGGCCTCGAGCTCACAGAGATCCGCCTGCCTCTGCCTCCCAAGTGCCGGGATTAAAGGCGTGTGCCACCAACACCAGCTTAAATTTTTATTCTTTAACTTTTAAAGATTATTTTATTTCATGAAAACGGGTGTCTTGCCTGTGTCTGTGAACCATACATATGCCTGGTACTCACGGAGGGCCAAGGGAGTGTCAGAGCTCATGGAACTGATATTACAAAGAGTTGCCATGTGGGTACTGGGACTTGAAACAAGGTCCCCTGGAAGAGCAGCCAGCTCTCTTAACCTCTGAGCCATCTCTCCAGCCCTAAAGATTTTATTTTTTTTTTAAGTGTATACTGACTGCAGTACCTAAGGATGTCAGAAGGGGGCATCAGATCCTATTGTGAGCTTCCTGACATAGGTGCTGGGAATCAAACTTAAGTCCTCTGCAAGACTGCTGGGCCTTTTCTCCAACCCCAGTACTTGTTCTTTATTGAATCTTTACATCTAGACTCCAGTCTGATAAATACTTTTTATCCCTGTGTGGTGGCTTGAAATAGAGTTGTTCCCCAAAGGGGGTGACACTATTAGAACGTGTGGTTTTGTCAGAGGAAGTGTGTGGCTGTGGGGGTAGGCTTTGAGTTCTCCTATACTGAAGCTACTCCCAGTGTCTCAGACCGTTTTCTGTTGCCTGCAAGGTGTAGGACTCTCGGCACCTTCTCCAACATCACATCTGCCTGTACGCCACCATGTCTCACCATGATGACAATGGACTGACCCTCTGAACTGTAAACGAGCCACCACGATTAATGTTTTCTTTATAAGAGTTGTTGTGGTCACGGTTTCTCTTAGCAGCAGTAGACACCCTAACTAAAACCCTGGGCCTTTGGCTCCTCATTCTTGGCACATGATCAAACCCAAACAAAGATGATGGCGGTGTTGCCTGGGAGCGGCCGATCAGCATAAGCCAGCTGCTGGAGCCCTGCCTGCAGCTTCGCCTCTTGTGCCCCAACATCCTCTGGCCTGGCCTGAAGGCTCTGCTGTCCCCCACATGCTTTTCATCACCTGAAGATTTTGAGGTGCTCCTCTTGGACTTCCGGCTGGCCCACTTTACAGGTTTTATGTAGATGTGATTTCCAGAAGGTGATATTAGATGCCAGTCATCTGTTACATCTGAAATGCCAATTGTAAGTAAAAATGAAGTGGAATGACTTTGAAAAGTTTAAATCAGGTTGCTGCAGATTCCAGGGTCATCAGAGGTAGAAATGAACATGAAGGCAGAAGGAAGTTCTCAGACAAGGTTTTTATTAGGGGCTTTTTTTTGGGGGGGGTTCAAGACAGGGTTTCTCTGTGGCTTTGGAGGCTGTCCTTGAACTAGCTCTTGTAGACCAGGCTGGTCTCAAACTCACAGAGATCTGCCTGCCTCTGCCTCTGCCTCCTGAGTGCTGGGATTAAAGGCATGCGCCACCACCTTCAGAGGAAAAGGGAAACATCGTGGAGATTTGGAAGGATGGGGGGCTCTGTTGCTTCCTATCTTTTAAGTGCGTTAAGGAGGTAAGGCGATGCCACTCAGCACTCAGTGGGGACTTGAGTCACTTGTGCCATCCTGATGCCAGTATATTCGAGAAGGTTCATGTGTGCCGTGATGACTAATGTTGCTTATCAACTTGACTGCATCTAGAATTAACTAAAACCCAAGCAGGAGGGCATTTTTTTTTTTGGTAGAATTATTTGAGGTCAGAAGATCCACCCTAAATCTGGCCCACACCTTCTGATGTTAGCCTACATAAAAGGAAGAAGGGAGCTTTGCCTTTTGCCTGCTTGCCCTCACTCTCACCGGCAAGTTCATCTCTCCTGTTCCTGGGGCATTCCTTTACTGGTACAGAACCTACTTCTTTAGGATTCCAACATAGCTCTCTAGACCTCCCTGGGACTCTAGCACCAAATTCAGACGGCTGACACAGCTGGTCTTGTGGACAACTACTGGATCCTCGGAGATCAGGAGAAAGCCACCGTTGGACTCCTGGGACCACAGCCTGTAAGTCGTTCTTATGCCTTCCCTCCCTTTTTTTTTTTTACCACTTGCAGCTGCTTTAGCTAGAATTCAGGGTGCAGTCATCTCTGGGGAAATCCAGTCCTATAAGCCTTTGTTTTTCTTTCAACTTCAGCTTTCTAGAATGAGTGTCCCACAAAGGCAAAAGCAGATTAAATGAAAACAGAGAACCCTGAGCTCTCAGCCCTGGTTGTATAGAAAATAGATGATAGACTCTCTGACAAGTTATGCCCCATCATCTGTCACAAACAAACATACGAGAAAGTCATCATTCCTGAAGGCACACTAAGGATGATCATGCCGCTCCCATCTGCTAACTGTAACCCACATACTCGGGATCACTGATGTCATTTCTTCTCCCCAGTGGAGGGTGAACTGCCGACCCTCCCGCCTCTGGGGTTTCAGGGTTTGGACAGCTTGAAAAGGCCTAGGAATGGCTCTCCCGGAACACACCCCCTGTGGTAACTTGAAACAATTATTTGTTCTTAACTCCCCAGTCCCTAGAAAACATACCAGTTTACAAACATAATGAAGCAGTTTTCCGAGAAACAGACTCCACTGGAGAGAAGGCGGGCCCACTAGGCAGCAACCTTCAGACTTTGCAGTCTGAGCCACATTTCCCAGCCCTTCTTTTTCCACAGCCTTAATAGCCTCAAAAGGCAAGAGATGCCTAAGGAGCACCAAGAGGCGGCTGTGCCGGAGGGACCCCACATCCCAACTTCTGCAACAACCACCATAATCAACATGCCTGGTGAGGTCTCCCTGCCTGATCATGTGGTCTGGTCCATGTTCAATACACTCTTCATGAACTTCTGCTGCCTGGGTTTCATAGCATACGCCTACTCTGTGAAGGTATTGTATGTGAACCTCAAGTTTGACTTGCTCCAATGGTACCTGGGGAGTGGGGGGGAGTCGTGGATCAGCGTGAGAGTTGATATGTATCATCTTTCGTGTGTGTGTGTGTGTGTGTGTGTGTGTGTGTGTGTGTGTGTGTGTGTGTTGGGGCATATCCAGGTAGCCATAAGGGGGTGCCTGGAGATCCCTGGGACAGTGCATCTCCATCATAGCCTAGAGACTTCCTGGTGCCTGGAATGTCCCTTGACCCTGAAGACTAGGACTCCAAGCTGGGTAGGAAGTGTACAGGGAACTCATAGGAAACAGTGGGGTGGGTGGCTGGCTCTGGGTCTCTCTGGATAGTCTTGAGTGTGTGAAAGTGGAGCTAGTTCCCTGGCCTGAAAAGTAAAGAGGGTGCTGGGGAGATGATGGGGGAACTGAGTCAGAACACTTGTCTGTCATTTGACGGACTCCAGGGCCTCTGACTGTCTGGTTTCCTCCAGTCTAGGGACAGGAAGATGGTGGGTGATGTGACTGGGGCAAAGGCCTACGCCTCCACTGCCAAGTGCCTCAACATCAGCGCTGTGGTCCTCAGTATCCTCATGGCCATTGTCATCATCATTGTCTATGCCATCGTCTTGTCGCGGATGATAGCAAATTCCAGAGCCTTCTAGTGCCGCCCGTGTTCCACTATCCACAGCTGCACCACACCCTAGGCTTTGTCCTGACCCTTTACCCACACATATGTGATTGTTAACTCACACATCTGTTCACAGTGGATTCAATAAAGTGCGTGTGCTGACGACTGTGCTGTGACTCTCTGTTCCTGACCTAATATTGATCTGAGCTCATCATGTATCTTCCCAGGCTGAGACCTGCAGGACATCCTCAACTTGGCAGGTTTCTGGTCACCTGTAGAGGGCAACAGTTGACCAGACTTCTGTGTGTGTGTTTGAGGGCTGATGAGCCTTGCCCACTTCTGACTCCTGCGTCCAGAATGCCCAGAAAGGACCGAGAACAATGACCCAGGGAGTGTCCAGTCCACTGACGTGTTACCAGCTGAGGTTCCTATCCACGTCCCCAGACAAGCCGCATCTCAGGGTTCTATGTAGACCTCTGAGTTGAGGTTCTAGGCTTCTGGTCTGAGCCCATCATGACACACTGGGTTCTCTGATGGAAACTCGTCATCTCCTCCCCTTCTTCCACCTTCTGACTTCCAGCAGCAGTATGTGTTTATTTCAGATTCTAGGGTGAGCCGTTTAGGATGGGGGCCACACAACACTCTTGTTATTTGATTTGGTGATCAGTAGGCAGAAAACCCAAAGGAAATTCTGCAAGTTTATGGGGAGTCTGGACATCCTAGCTCCCCCTAACCTTGGTTGTGCAATAGCATCCTTATGCAGAGGGGCCTCTCACCCTCCCCAAGTGGATCTTGCCACAGACCAGACTCATGTGTAGTGGCAGCCACATTCACACTTGCGCCTCAAGTTTGCAAGTCTCTTGGAGTCCCCAGAGCAATGCTGCCTGTTCTTCATCTCCATGGTGCCCTCTCAAGGCGTCTACCCAGCCTTTCCCCGAGTCTGCAGAACTTGCTCTCACACTCTGCAGTTCTTTTCCTCCTAAGCCACCATGTTGGTTTTTAAATGTATCCAATGTGAGAAGTGCTGCAGTGGATTCAGCCAGGGAACAGGCCAGCGTTAACAGGAAGGGGTGGGGGATACTTGGTGCAGAGGGACAGAGCCCCTTACTTGTCCAGGACCCAAACTTGTCTTCCACCCCTGACTGGCAGAGTCAATCAGCCCAGCGGGGTAGTATAACCACCCATGAGGGGTCTAGTTACCCAGCCTCCCTTGAGGCCCAGCAGAGTGAGAGGAAAAACATAAGGCAGGCTTCCAAAGTGTGATGGTACACCACCCTCTGCATTTAGGAGCTCTGTTTCCTAGGCCAGTCATTCTCCAGTACTTTTTATGTCCCAGAAATTTCCTGATCCTGAATTTTGGCTTTATGGGAAATAGCTAGATACTCAGGAGAGACAATTAAGTAACCAAGGGCCAAATTATTTCACAGCAGAATAGCAGGAAGGGGGGAGAGTCTGGGGATCTTCTTGTGTAGGCACTCAGGTCAGAACTTGTCCCAGGGCCCCCACCTCCTATTTAATGTGGGGGTCCTGGGACTATCCCCTGGTATGAGAGTCTCCTCCATGCTGAAGCTGGTCAACAGCTAGACAGGCTCCATACAGCCACCCCCAGAGCACCCCTAAGCCTGCACTCACTGTGGGAGCTGTCTGTACTGAAACTCATGGCCTCTCCTGGGTTGATCTGCCACAGGTATGGGTTGAGGAGGAGTTGCTGCTCCTTGTATGTTAGGGAAAGGAGGATCTTCCAGCTCAGGGTCTGGATGCTCCTGACTGACTGAAGAGGGTCTATGTTGGGAGACTGGAAAATTCCAGTTACTTGGCTGAAGCCTGAGAGTTCCTGGAAGGCAGATGTTTTCCTGCCAGTTGTGAGACAACCATAATTAAAGTGAAGCCTGCATGAGATTGCAATATGGGGAACTCCAAACCTACCCCACCGAACCAGTGAGAGAGCTTACTGAGCTAAGGGCTAGAGAGATGACTCAGGGGTTAAGAGCATTTGTTGCTCTTCCACAAGACCTGAGTTCAATTCCCAGGCCTACATGACAGCTCACAACCATCTGTAACTCCAGTTCTAGGAGATCCAACACCATCCCTGGCCTCACTGGGCACCGAACAGGCACATGGTAAACAGACATACAGTGCAAGCAAAACAACCATACACACAAGATAAAAATAAATCTAAAAACTCATTTTTTAAGAGAATCAAAATAAGCACGCCTTTAATCCCAGCACTCAGGAGGCAGAGGCAGGCAGATCTCTGTGAGTTCGAGGCCGGGCTGGTCCGACAGCCTCCACCAAAACAACACAGAGAAACCCTGTCTCATAAAAACCAAAGAGAGAGAGAGAGAGAGAGAATCAAAATAAGAAGCAAGATATGGTGATGCATGCCTTTAATTCCAGCACTTGGGAGGCAGAGGCAGGTGGAACTCTAAGTTCAAAGCCAGCCTGGTCTACATGGAGAGTTCAACGACAGCCAGGACTACACAGGAAAGCCCTGTTTCAAAAAAAAAAAATGAAAAAGAAAAAAGAAAGAAATAAAGGAAGGAAGGAAGGAAGGAAGGAAGGAAGGAAGGAAGGAAGGAAGGAAGGAAGGAAGGAAGGAAGGGGGAATAAGTTCTTTTGTGGCGAAAGACACAACAAATCGCTTGCCAGTTTAATCGATTCAGTAACTTCAAATTTCAGTGCATGGCAGGATGGATGAGGGGTCAACACTCCTCAAAAGCTGGTGGGGTCCAAATTGATTCCCACCATCTTCCAGAGTAAGGGGAGTCAGGGCATCATCTTAGTGGGGTGTAAGCCCAGGAACAGGTCATTCTGGGGGTAGCAAAGCCCAAGGTTCTCCCTAGGAGATGTCCTTCATTCTTGGAAAGTGACTGGCAAGGGATCAAAATCTAAAGAAAACAGGTAACCACAGAGTAGGTTGGCTGGCATCAGTCTTAAGCCCAAGCCAGTCACCAGCATGCCTTCCCCAGCCCTCACCAGACTCTCCCTACCGAGGCTGCCCTCAACTGTTCTCTGTTCTGCCTTGGTTCTGACTACAGGGACACAAGAGAATCAATAAATGTGAAGTGAGCAGAGACTGGAAAGGATTTTTTGGGTAAGGCTCATCTTTTGAGTCACCCTTGTCGGAAATAAAAAGGAAGCTGGCTTTTCCCACAGCAGGCCTGAGCTAAAACATGACACCCCTCCAACCCACATCAGTCCCTCTCCCACCCAACCCTGGCTATTCCCCACAGGGAAAGCACGCATGACTTCCCCTCTGCGGCTATGTAGCTCTGAACAACAGCTAACTGAAACACACTTAGGAAACAAAGCCTAATTGTCACAGTAAACAAACAATGAAAGAGCAGAATGAAACTCAAATACACCTGCAATTATGTTCACTGTAAATTCCTGACACACCCCATTGAAAGGTTTTCTAGCCTCAGAGCATAGAACAGACTAACAGGAACTGACAAAACCACAGAGAAACTCCACACGCTGAATACAAATCATGCAAAACTACACAGAAACAACCTGAGAAAAGGCCACTAGCTGTAAGGATATAGAAGACCAAAATAAACAGTAAAAGCTAGTTGACTTTGGCAAATGCAACCTTGTCACAACATATTAAAATGGTTATCTTCTGTTTCAAGTAAAATAAAATGCATACACTAAATGCATGATGTAAGTACATCTGCCATAGGATGTTCTAGACCAAAGTGAGATTAACATTCAAAAAAGACAACAGTAAGTAGATAGATTAAAAACATAAATATCAGTAGATTTCCATATGCCAGCTATTACAGTAACAACCAAAAACAAATGAAAATTTGAATTGCATGTAAACTGTTTATGACCCTGTAAACAATGAAGTGAGAGAAAAATCTCCCAACTAATATAGCTGGAATATAATAAGCCAAAGCTGTAAGATACGACCTGTAGGTAGGCATTACTAGTGCAGAAAGGCATGCACACACTTGAATTGGTCAGTCTTCTGTTCCTGTCTCAGATATCACAGTTTGGGTGTGGGTTCATACAGGTCCGTGGAAAGAAGACTCAGAGACACTTATGAATGAACTGTCTGGAGAGATGGTTCAGAGGTTAAGAGCACTGACTGCTCTTCCAGAGGTCTTAAGTTCAATTCCTACCAGATGGCAGTGCACAACCATCTATAATGAGATTTGGTGCCCTCTTCTGGCATGGAGGCAGAATGTTGTACTCACAATAAATAAATCTTAAAAAAGAGTGAACTTAGCCTTTTGAGGCTGCACAAGTCTTCAGCCTTGATGGACTGAAGCCTTTCTTTCCCCTGGCTCCAGGGCATTTTTATTTTTCTCAGTTTTTACACTTTAGCCAGTTGATTGCCATATACTCAGAACAAGCTGAATGAGGCTTCCAAAAAGACAGTGCCAAGCGTAGAATACCAAAATTTTCCAGATTTCCTGAACCAAGTTTTGCATTAGGCTTTGTATCCTTGGGAAACTCCCAAACAAAGTTCACACGGTGAAGGGAGGGGTCTGCCCAACAAAGGATGAATTAGGACTAGGGGCTAACTCTCCAGAGCTAGGCCAGGGACTGCCCAGTAAGGATTAAGGCCAGGTGCTATCATTCTGGTGCCAGGCCAGCAAAATTCTGCTACATTTCCCTATATCAAAATATCTGAGACCATTAACTAATGAAAAAAAGTGGTTTATTTTGGTTACGGTCCTGAAGTTCCATCCAAGATAAGCGTTTGCTTTGGGGGATCTGGCTAGGTGTTGCGCCTCCTGCGCAGCCTGTATCCGAGAATGTGGCGAGGATTGATGACACAGAGACCGGTCGATTGTGTTAAGAAAACTTTATGCTCCCCAAATCAGCTTAGGAGAACTTCCCAAGAAAAACGCTTCCCTTCAGAAAAATGTCTGCCATCCATACAGGCACAAATCTCCAACAGCCCTCTCACAGCCCTCTCACAGACCTCTCACAGCCCCCTCTTTCCTCCTGGCTGGTGGTTAAATCTCTGGCACCAGAATCTGGAACAGCAAGGAGTAGCTAGCCGTCGGGAAGATCAAAGTCATGGTGTTTCAGTGAGCAAGCCCTTATCGGAGCCCTTATCAGGAGCTTATGGTACTGAATTGTTTTCAGTAAACATGTTTTCAGTAAACATTGTCTCACAGCTGCCTGCTCCCAGGCTGACGGAGGGGTGGGTTTCCGGCCAGGGTCTGTGATCCCCACAGCTAGGGTGGTGAAATGCAGGAGAACACAGAGTGGAGCAAACTCCAGCAAAGGTCAGTGCTCCGCAGTCCTCTGCAGGCCACATCCACAGTAAACTGAGCACTGCCCACTAGGACGTGCGTCCCCGTGATCCACCACCTCCCCCAAAAGGCAAGGAAATTACAAACCTACAGTGAACCCTGCTCTGACCCTCAGGGAATCTGGGCTCAGCATCAGCCTGAACAATATGTCTGATGGTTAATCTTCACTGTCAGCTTGACTGAATTTACGATCTCCCTTGGGTGCCTGGGCATACCTGTGGAGTTCATTGGTTTGACGGACAAGAGAAGATCCTCCTTAGGCACCATTCTACACGCTGGAGTCCCAGACTGCATATGAATGAGAGAGATCACAGGCCGCCACCACTGGGCTTCCTGCCTAGCAGTAAATGCGACCAGCTGCCTTGCACTCCAGCTGCCAGGCCTTCTCCACCAGGATGGCCTGCAGCCTGTGAGCCAAGCAAACCCTTTCTTCCTTAGGTTGTGTTAGGTCCCATGATGGTCCTCTTCCCCAAGTCTACATTTAGACAAAAGCCAGCATTCCCTCAGGGACTTGATCCCACCTGCTCGAGGAATCATTCTCCTTATCTCTGGCAAAAGGGACAGACGGCTCCTCCATTAACCTATGGCTGTGGTGTCTATTGCATAGCAAGGTCTATGCTAGCCTCTGAGCTCCCTACCCTCAAGCACCTGTACAGAGACATCCTGGCTGACATTCCCTGGCCCCTAACCTAGACCTCTGCAGTCCCTAGTTTCATTTCCCTTCCCCAGCTTCTCTTTCCTACAAAGCCCAGATGTTCTGGCCATGTGTTCTCTAGGTTCTTCTCTTGGCCCCGTTTCTGGGTCTCTCTTTGTCCATTTGTCCTCTTTCTTCTTCCCTCTGTTTTTCTCTTCCTCTCTCATGCTACCCCCTCTTTCTCCTCTCATGGTCCAGCCCCATCTAGACTCTTCCAGGTGCCTCTGGCTGCCCTCTCCTTAACATCTACAATAAAACCTCCTCCTTACCCACACCTCGGAACAGTCATGTCCCCATTTTCATTCACCTGGGGAGGACTGGAGGTATAACCTTCTTGGGGGATGTGTGTTACTGGGGAGTCGACTTTGGGGTTTCAAAAGCCCATGACAGGCCCAGTTTCTGGCTCTTCCCCCTTCAACTTGAGGGTCAGGATGTAAGCTCTCACCTACTGCTCCTGTGCCAGACCTGCCTGCTGCCATGATCTCCACCTTTATAGTCAAGGGCTCACCTCCTAGAATTATGCCAGAGGCCCCAATTAAACGCTTTCTTTCATAAGTTGCCTTGGTGATGGTGTCTTTTCACAGAAATAGAACAGTAACTAAGACAAGGAGTGATTGACTTTAATAACTTTTAATTGTGCTTCTGTATCTGTTTGGTTTGATGTGGTTGTTGATCAACTGTTTGTTTCTCCTTCTTAAATGCCACGCTTTCACTGAGCACCACCATAGCCCCCAAAAGAGGCTCACTAAGAAGATGCTTGGGCAAAACCAGAAGTGATTTACATTGTAGATCTTCACAGATGCGGAAATCACAACACGGAAGCACATGAAAGATGGACAATCAAGACAACATAACTCCTCCAGCTCCTCCAGCATATCATAACACTTCAATAGCCAAATAAAAAATTAAAATGTCAAAGAACTCATGACCTAATCACAATGAACTCAAAGAGAAGCAACCTTGGGAAAGAAAGTCAAAAGCATGGATGAGAAACTACAAGAGCCAGAAAAAAATGTGGAGAAAACCATAGAAATGTTAGGAAAAAAATGAATCAAATAAAAAAATATCACTAGTGATTAGAAAGCAATAGCATATTAGATCAAATAGAAGAAGAAATATCAGGAATTGAATATAAGGTCAAAGTAATATACATTGAAATAATCAGTGGAGGAGGGGAGCATGACCACAACTTTCAAGAACTTTGAAATATGATCAAGAGTAAACCCAAGAATCTATAGGGTAGAAGGATTTTTATCCGGGCCTGGAGAAATGGCTCAGCGGTTAAGAACACTGGCTGCTTGCCGGGCGTTGGTGGCGCACGCCTTTAATCCCAGCACTCGGGAAGCAGAGGCAGGCGGATCTCTGTGAGTTCGAGGCCAGGCTAGACCGACAGCCTCCAAAACAGAGAAACCCTGTCTCGTAAAAAACCAAAGAACACTGGCTGCTCTTTTAGCGGACCATGGCTCAATTCCTAGCTCCCGCATGGCAGCTCACAACTGTCTGCAACTCCAGTTTCAGGGTTCTGACACCCTCACGCAGACATACATGCAGGCAAAGTAGCGATGCATGTAAAATTTTAAAAAAAAGTTTTTTTAAAGGATTCTTATTCAATAAAATTATAGCAGAAGTTTCCCCAATATTAGGGAAAGAAACAGACATTCAAAAACAAGAGGCGGGACTGGAGAGATGGCTCATAGGTTAAGAGCACTGGCTGGTCTTCCAAGGGTCCTGAGTTCAATTCCCAGCAACTACATGGTGGCTCAAAAACATCTATGATGAGATCTGGTGCTAGTTTTCAATTATTTTAGAGTTGGGATTGGAAGGAGGTGTTCATATTTGGGTGTTTCTTTCAGATAAGTTTAGGTAGATAGAATACATGTTTGATACATTTTGTTCATGGACACAAGTTAGTTGTCCTTTTTAGACTAAAAGGGGAATTGTAGGAGGAAGTCTGTATGCCGCCATTAAACATGTGACTGGAACTATTCTCCGGTAAGAGACATACTTAGATTAACAATTATGGGGTAATTACTTAAGTCAGAGCTAGCCAGTAAGAAACAAGCAAGGCCAACAGCTTCATAATTAATACAGCGTCTTGTGTGTTTATTTGGGGACTACAAAGCGGCAGAGCCCAGGCAACTGGCAGGGGATAAACCAAAGTGGCTAGCAAGGAAAAGCTTCCCTTTACAACCAACTATTTAGGATAATAAGGAAATTCAGGTTAGTAGTTAGTCACCTATTACAATCGAACTTGTAGTTATGTCAGATATGTTTTCAAGGCCAAACAGATATATTTTAGGTAGACAGATGGTCTTCAAACACTTCAGAGGTCTGCAGAATGTGGCATTTGAGATATTTTAATAACATACATTTGTTTATTTGTTTGGTTTTTATGACAATGAGACTTGTCTGCTCCTGGCAGCACCAATATACTTCAAAGAAGATGATGGGCATTGAAGAAACTCCACATGGAATTTACATTCTTTGTGGCAAAAGTTAGCCACTGGGCAAGAAAGTGCTCTTGCCTCAACTGCTGAAAGTATGCTGTCCAAATTGGACAAGCAAGACACAAAAGAAAGGACTACCAACCTTTGCCAAGACAAGGTAGGACAACCCTTCAGAATATCCTGCTTCACAGAAAAGCCTGCCAGATATGCTAGGCTTGTAGGCCAAAGATTGGTGCCCCAATGTTGCAGAGGAATCTCGGGTGACTGTCCAGGCAGCCTGCTGTCACTGTCTTTCTCACATTGTTTGGAATTCACTTGCATGTTCTTCTTACTTGGGTATTATATTTTCCTTCTCGGGTCTCTGGTGGAGTTAATACTTTATAGTTATAGTTATAGTCTTCCTTGTGTAACAGAAAGGAAACTGGAGAGGATGGAGTTAACCTTGAGAAATTACATGGTAGATTCAGCTCCTGCCAAGGAACCATAAACAATTGTTCCAACTCAGCCAGACAATGATGGTGCACACCTTTAATCCCAACACCTGGGAGGCAAAGGCAGGAAGATCTCTGTGAGATGGAGGCTAGCCTGGTCTAGTGAGTTCCAGGAAACCAGGGCTACACAGACAAACCTTTCTAGTTGGAGACTTTTCCCATCTAGCCCGGTCCCACCTGACTGGTTTCTTTCTGCCACCAGGTCCCCACAGATGCTTATAAGATAACCACTCAGAGACTTAATATGTATTCATAATTGTTTGGCCAATGGCTAATGATGGGGGATGAACTTTTGTATGCTGTGAATATATGTTTCTCTTATTGGCTGATGAATAAAGATGTTTCAGCCAATTGACAGACAGGATGCAGCCAGGCAGGAAGTATAAGCAATGCTACCAGACTAGAAGAAGGCTGGGAAGAGGAACACAGAGAATGAGTGACAGGAGAGACACTTTGTAGCTACCGGGAAGACAGGACGCCTGGGCATTTTCTGGTAAGCCAAGAGTGGAGATACACAGATTAATAGAAGTGGGTCAATAACTAAGAGAGAGAAAAACTATAAGTATCTGTCTTCAACTCCATCAAAGACCCCAGAAGGATACATTACCTAAGTAAACATGAAGTGCATTGTAAGCAACTTCCAAAACTCTAGAATTGACAGAGACATCTTGCTGTCTGGACAGTAACCCAAAGTTTTTTTGTAACATTGAAGTATCCATCTTCAGCTTATAGTCCCATAGTATCTGGCAGACTTTTTTTTCCCCCCGAGACAGTGTTTCTCTATTTAGCCCTGGCTGTCCTAGAACTAGCTCTTGTAGACCAGTCTGGCCTCGAACTCACAGAGATCTGCCTGATCTGCTTCTGCCTCCTTAGTGCTGGGATTAAAGGTTTGTGCCACCACCACCTGGCTCTGGCAGACTTTTTAATGAACCAGGAAATTTGAAGATCTGTTCTGTCTTGTACTGACAAAGTTTGCAGTTGCTTTTTTGTGGGTGTCCTACAGAATGTCTGGCAGTTTCCTCTGTGGAGCAGGAACCCTGAAGGACCATCCCATCTTATCTTGGCAAGTTTAGCAGTCACTCTCCTGTGGGTCCTCTACGTCCAGCTCATACAGCACACAGTCAAGCAGTCTAGGCAAGGGCAGTTTCTTATCTGCCCCGGCCCACGGGGTTAATCAATGGGGACCCTAGGGGAGGGATTGAGAATGGGGGGACAAGAGACAGGAGAGATGGAGACAAGACAGGATTCTGATCAAGTCTCATTTATTGAAAGTACCAACAGGGCTTAAGGAAGGCAGGTAGCAGAAGGGCGGGGGAGCAGAAGTCCTCCTTGGCAGGGTATGTTCCAAGGACACAAGTCTGCAGCTGGGGGAGTCTGGACGGCAGGCCAGGTGGCAGAAGTGCGTGAAAGCCTGGACTGCAGGCCTTGAAAATGTGCTGTACAGGAAGACAAACAGGCACAGAGAAACAGAAACTTAACTGTTAGTCTCTAAGAATACAGCAGCAATATAAAGATGGCTTCTATTATGCTATCCTTATTTGGGGCCCTCCACACTTACCCAAATGACTAGTCTTATCACACTGAAGACAAACTCTGTAATGAGTTTTTTTATGCCCATCCTTCTCTTTGGAGTAATTGGTGCTGCCAGGATCAGATGTGTCTCATTGTCATGAAAAGCCATAAAGTTAACAAATCATTTTTAAATGCTATATTCTGTAGGTCTTTGAAAGGTTTGAAGAATACCTATCTATTTGAACTATATATCTATATATCTAGAAAACTTAACTAACATGATCACAAGCTTGAGTATCATAAATGACTATTAATCTGTATTTCTTAACTATATATATATATATATATATATATATATATATATATATATATGTTTTTCAAGACAGGGTGTCTCTGTGGCTTTGAAGGCTGTCTTGGAGCTAACTCTTGTAGACCAGACTGGCCTCGAACTCACAGAGATCCGCCTGCCTTCAAAACAATACAGAGAAACCCTGTCTCAAAAAACCAAAAAAATAAAAAAGAAAATAAGAAAAGAAAGGTTGTAATGTAGGGCTGATGTGACCTAGACTTCCCTAGTCACTCATTCCACCCTTCAGGTTGAAGATACCCATAAGCTAGCATGACCACAAACACCTTCAGGTTGAAGATACCCACAAGCTAGCATGACCACAAACACCCAGATCGTAAACAGGAGGAAAAGAAGGCCACTAGAGCCTGGGAAGATCTTTGTCTATGACCAGAAACGACTGGAGGTTTGCTGCCCTGTCAGTCTGTCTTAAGCTCTCTCTCTTCCTTCCCTATATTTGCAACTTAACTCCCTACTCAAGAGGCTGATTTGCTAGGAAAGGTTCACTCTTGGGTTCGTGGCCGAGGCAAAAGCCTCCTTCTTTACCAGTTACTGTCTCACGAGTAATGGGTTTCATCCAGTGGCAACAGCAGTCATTGGAACTGTTCTGACTCCATCACTGCAGAGAAGCTTGCCAAAGCTCTCATCCCTAGCTCCAGAGGCCCCACACAGACTTCCTTAGAGGGAGAAGTATCTAGAAAACAGAACTTGTCATGTCCCAAGGCACTGGCACCATGTGCAGCGGAACAGAGAAAGCCATGTCTAGGATCACTCTAAAATATAGTGCCGATCATGGAGAAGACACCTGGATGAAATGCGTGCCTTAATGAAGACAGGCTCTCATAGGTCAGTCTGCAGGAGACAGCTTCAAACTAGGAGGGCTGGAAGAAGCCATGTGGGATGTGGAGAGGTCAGCCAACGTGAATTTGAAGCTTCCCCAAAAAAGCCAGTTGTATCAATCAGTTATGGAACCATCTGTGGGCTAGAGACTGGAGATACAGTGGAGCAACCTGAAATTACTGAGCCTAGCTCCACAGTTGGCTCTGGGTAGGGCTTCCTCACCAACGCCAGACCATCTGTCCACAGAGCTGCGCCTTCCTGAGTATGTATGCAGGGAGATGAGTGAATTAATTAAAATAGTCTCTAACAAGCAAAACCAGTAGCAGGTTTGGGATGCTCAGTGCTAGCCAGTGTTACTCGGATGTACCATGAAAACCCCAGGGAACTGGGGATGCTACAGGAACCCTGGTGTTCCTCTGGCTTTTATCGAGAGATCAGAGGTCAGTTGCTAAGGAGGCTGTTTCCCTTAGCTTTGCCACAGACAACACTTCTGACATGGTTACTATGGCAACTAGTAAGTTACCACAGGCTATCTGAGTTGTTTTTCAGAAAGCTTAAAAACCACCTTCATCTATCTCAAGCCAGATGAAAACACTCATCCTTTACATGGGCTTGGTGATGTCAGGATAGCACAGTCCAACTACACTCTGATAGCAAGTAGCTACCGACTTCTGAACCTGCTCCTCAGAGGAGCCATGATAATATGTCACACAGATGCATCACCCTCTCAGCCCTTTCCTCCCCCACTTCACAGACCCCTTTGCCTCCCGCCACTCGCTTCCTTGGCCCACTACAGAGAACTTGACATCCGCTCTCCCGTCTTTATGCCCAGCGAATACACTTTTTCTCTTCATCAAACCTTGTCCTTTTCGTGATTGGCACTAAGTGGTGAACAGCCACCACTGGGCTCTGTGACAAACCTTCTGAGAATATTCACCCACCATGTTTCTCTCCAGGAAACGGTGAAAACCAGCTACTTCCTGCAAGAGATCTGAATGTTGGCTTTAGCAGGAAAAGGTTTCACAGCAGGCATCATAAGCATGCCCCCATACTGAAGCCTGGTGATGAGACGTGAGGAGAGCTGAGACGCCATGGTGACGCACACAGAGAGCATCAGTGGGCAAGTGGGAGTCCAAGCACAGAAACAAACAGAGACTCTGTGGTGAGAGTACAGTGGCTGGGCCAGCACATGCAGTATGGATGGAGTTCTGTTTTCCATAGAGCACTCACAGGTGTCACACCCCCGCTTCTAATCATAGCCAGGAAGAGAAGGAAGACCGTCTCAACCAAACCACCTAAATGGGCCAGGAAACTGAACACAGTACACAATGCCACCATAAGAACTGGAAATAGAGAATTTGCATATGTGCAGAACCCAGGAGGCCCGGGGACAGCACAGGAAAATCCCTACAGAGGGTGCAATGTCCTTCTTAGATGACCTACAGCTTCCTTTCCCCTCAGCCAAGGGTTGCATGTTGGGAGGACCTCATTCACCTTAGCCTGGTCAGCCTCTGTCTCCCCCAGAAAGAAAAGGAGAGATTGAGAAGCATTTGGTAAAATCACAGCCAAGCAAGAACTCCAAATACTGTGGTCGCTCATAGCAGCCACACTGCCTCTGCTTGAATCTCATTGCCACAAATTCACCACCACTGCCATGACAGCCACCATACCTAAGCATTCCAGCTGCCACCAGCTCTTCCACAAAGCCAATCAGCAAGGCTCTAAATCTGGGAAAACTCAACCAGCAGGGAAAAAAACAGGGAGTCTTAAGGAAATGTCAGCCTCTGACAACATCCCAGCTCCTGCAGCTGAACCTGACCTTAGACCAGATAAACATCAAACCCTAAAGACCATCTGCCTTGGTCTCTCATATGCAACATGGTAAGTGCATCTGGCTTGTCATTCCCAGTCATTAGGCCTAATGAACGACCAAAACTAACCCTGGAACTCTGAAAGTACAAACATCAGAACCCAAGTGAGTTCAGATGTTGTAGTTCTCACTGGGGCTCAAGGATGATAAATTTTCCTTTAAAAAAAAAATCAACTATGTTTGTGTTGTAGTTACTTAGTGACAGGGCCTGGTGTAGCCCAGGCTGCCTTCAAGCTTCCTACATAGCAGAGGATGAGCTAGAACTCCTGATCCTCCCGCCTCCATGCCCAGGTGCTAGGTGTACACTCCTGGGTCTCTGAGCCCAGCTTCACATCATCTTTGTATCTATGGGTAGATTCTTACATGTTATGGAAGGAATCCAGGGTCTCAAAAACCCTGCACATGTGCTATCACTTTATGACAAATACTCAGTTTTTTATGTTCTTAGTTGACCTAATATAGTTAGGTGTAGCAGCACACACCTGTAATCCCAGCACTTGGGAGGATGAGGCAGGAGGATCAAGAGTTGAAGGAAAGCTGGGTTTTATTTTTGTTTGTTTGGGTTTTTTTGTTGTTGTTTATTGTTATCAAAATAGGGGCTTGGTTGTGTGTGTGTGTGTGTGTGTGTGTGTGTGTGTGTGTGTGTGTGTGTGTGTGTGTAGCCCAGGGTCATTGTTCAGGCATGCTATTGGATTCAATTTGGTAGGAATTTTGCACAAAAATTAATGCAATACTGGCTGTGGTTTTCTTTTCATGAGATGCTTCCCCCCACCCCAGCCCTGCTTTCCTCTGGCCTTTAATCCCAGCACTCAGGAGGTAGGGGCAGGAAGATCTGTGTGAGCTCAAAGTCAGCCTGGTTTACAAAACCAGTTCCAGGACAGCCAGAGCTGTTACACAGAGAACCCCCCTATCCTGAAAAAAAAAAAACAAAAACAAAAAGAAAGGAAGGAAGGAAGACTATTTCTTTTTCTAGAAGAAAATGCAAATTAATTGAATATTCGTAGCACAGTCGTACATAAATGACTGAAATAAAAAGTGCCCACAGATTGACACGAGGCCATTGCTCTGTTCTCTGAGGTACTTTCTTTCCCTCTGTTGGAGATGTAGGCACCTAGTAACTGTCCTGTGAGAGAGACCTGGACCATGGCTGGAATGCCAACGTGAATATCAATAAAGGGTATTGAGATAAATAAATAAATAAATAAATAAATAAATAAATAAATAAATAAATAAATAAATGGTGTTGAGGACACCGCAGGCGTTTCTGTGAGATCGGATTGAATGCATGGAACTTACTAGATCGTTCTGACCCCAGAGTGAGTGCTGCCTGCAGTCTTGCCTCATGTGTGACTCTCCTTCCTCCTGGCCCTGTCTGAGAAGTCTGTTCCCTTAAACATCATGGTTCACCCACCCACAAGACAGAAGCCACATCTTTTCTTGCCCTTCTACTGAATCATTTCATTGTTGGTGTTGAACGCATTCTAGCTGTGGTCCAGACCTGGATCGCTAGTGAAATTTAGCCACTAACAAGTATGAATTCAACAAAGCACGTTAAGACACCGTGCAGTAGGAGTGTAAGATGGATTCCCAGGCCAGTGGTAGGAGAACAAAAGTATACTCTTTTTTTTCTTTTTACTGTAACTTGTTGACCTTGACCTGACCTCGAACTCAGAGATCCACCTGCCTCTGCCTCCCAAGTGCTGGGATTAAAGGTGTGTGCCACCACAGTCCGGGTTAAAGGTGTGCTTTTAAGGTTTCTTGGGTGAACAGGTCTTACACCAGGTGGAAGCCTTCATTAATATGTGACTTATGCAATAGAAGTATGGGAGCGGGCCATAGCTTACACGACAGGAACACTCTTGGGATAGGGGAGTAAGGTTTGGTTAGTGTATGAACCTGGGAGACAGGGATCTGGGCGTGCTCCTGACCCTCTCAGCAGCCTTGCCTGTTTGTGGTAATCACATCACTCACTGTCACTTATAGTTCGGGGCTTGTTCATACGACTTAAATCCCAAGATGATGGGAACGCCTGCTGTTGTAACACAAGTAATATAAACCCAGAGACAGATATTGGGGTTCAAGCTTCAAGCTGAAGATCAGAGAAGCCATTAGCTCTTACCTCTACCTCAAGCTGGAAGGGCTGCTGTGTCCTCAGCGTGGATGGAAAAGAAATCTCTAAGATTGACTTTGCCTCTTCCTTTTATACTTCTCAAATCCTGGGATCAAAAGCATGTGGTCCCAAGTGCTGAGATCATCTTTGTGTGAGCTTCGTGTAGCTCAGTGTGGCCTCGAACTAATAGAGATCCTGAGTCCTGAGATTAAAGGTGTGTACCACCACTGCCTGGCTCTATGGCTTGCTAGTATGGCTGCTAGGATTAAAGGCGTGACTCACCATTGCCTGGCCTCTATGCTTGTGACTGGCTTTGCATTCTGAAGCCTCCGGCAAGCTTTAATAAATCATAACTAGTATATCACTCCATGCTGTTGTCCATCTCCACCTCCTGCCTTGTAGCTATGGGAGGCAGGCTGAAAAGAGCCTTTGTGGGAATGGCCTTCCTTGGCACACACCACAGTTGTAATTTAAAACTCTGATTTGTTCTCTCCTTGTGTTGTAATCCAGGCAAACCTGGCCCCGCTTCTCACCCACCTGCGCAGGGCAGGCATGTGTACCCTGGCTCTTTAAAAGAAAGACCCTCACCCCCACCCCCACCCCCGCCATCCACTCTGCTCTCTTTCCCTCTATTCCCCTGGGACAGACAGGACTTTGCCTGTCTCCCTCTTCTCTCCTGTCCTCTCTCTGTATCTCTTTGTCTCTTTTCTCCCCGCCCCCGCCCCACCCGCCCTTCCTTTCTAATAAAAATTCTCACATGTCTGCCTGGCGTGTGTGTCCAGCACGGAATCCACCATGGTCCCTCACGAGCATTATTCCTAACATCGTGGGTTCTAGGAAATTCATCGACCTACAAAGCCTCTTCTGAGAAATGAAAAGCACTGCAGAAAGGGTGAGCAACTTCCCTGCTGGCCTCCAGACCCCTCACCAGTACCCACTTCCCACTTTGTCCTAGATCACAACGCCTGTGCCCCCCCCAAACCAGGAGTGCACAGTGGCCTGAAGTGGCCGCACTCAGGGGACCCCATGGCTCTACTGCCATGATAACCACCACCATCAACATGCCCAGTGAGGTCTGCCTGGCTACCTGGTCAGGACCCCGTTTGACACACTCTTCAAGGATGCTCTGCTGCCCAGATTTTGTTGCCTATGCCTGTTCCCTAAAGGTAAATGCGGGTAGAGGTGGGCGAGCCAGAGTCTGAGGTGTGTGTGACTTTGGAGATTCACCTGCCCACATGGTGCCTATGGAGCTGGGACCTGGTGTTCATGGATGTGTGACAGTTTGTGTGCCTGATACTGTGTGCACCATGGAGATGGGGGGTAATGACTTGGAGACTCCTGGGCAGACACATGAGGAGGTCAGCTGGATATCCTTGGGATCAAATTGCCCCGAACCGCAGCCCAGAGCTAGTCTCTTTACTGTCCAGTTCATGGAATGCCTTTTCATCCCCGCAGACTGGACACAGACCTGAAAAGTACCCCGGGGACTCACAGGAAACAGTAACCCAGGGGGTAAGAGTGCTGGGACCTCGTGCACAGTGAGTGTGTAAAAGGGAAAGAGGCACGTGACTCAATGGAGGGAGACTACAGTGGGCTGGGCAGCGGACAATGGGGAACTGAATTTGAACACCGGGCTCTCAGCTCACTGGCTTCTGGGCCCCTCACCATCTGTTTTCCTCCAGTCCTGGAACAGGAAATGGCTGGTGCTGAGAGAGGGGGGCAGGGTTTCCCCAATTTGACGGGTTTCTGGCTCCGTGTTGTGGCCAGTGGTTAACAGCATCCTGGGTGGGGGCCTCCTTTCAAATATTTGGCCTCTCCAGGCAGGGTAGAACTAAGCCAATTAGCAACCCTTAGTCCCATTTCCCCATGGCGCCCATGAAGGGTGCAGGTCCTCAGTCCTAGGGATTAACCACTGATTCTTGTCCTCCAAGATAAAGAACTCTGCTATGTTGACAAACTTTGTCCTGAATTCCGGTGTGGCCCTTGATGAGGATCAGGGCTCCCTGAATCCAATGGATGATGACATAGGAGTTAGGCGTCCTCCCCGCTTCCTATGCCCACCCACCTTCCTCAGCCTTGCTCGCTTTTATTTCTGTTCCTGCCCATCTGCTGGGCTTAGGGGTATCTACGGGTGAAGGAGGGCACTCAGTCAACAGGGAAGAGGCTCAGCGCTCGAGCGCCCCCTGATGTCGGTTGGCGACCACGGGAAGGGCCCTTCTCTGGATTCCCTGCGGAGAGCAGGTAGTGTTCCGCGGTTTTGGCTGGTGTCCTGGCCAGCATTCAGTGCTGGGAACTCATCTCTCCTTTTCCGGGTAGCCGCAGCGCTCAGGTTTCCACGTCACTTGGAGAGCTCCAAGTTTGCGAGTCTTCTGAAGGCCCAGGTGTCTTTGTCTCCCAGTGTTGGTGCAAGCATTCCAGTCCTGTGCTCCGAGGACAAAATATGTGAGTCCCAGAAGCCTATCCTAGTCCTCTGGAGTGACCAGTTTCACTTGTCGTGTCTGCTGCGCGGCCTGTGTCCGAGAACGTGCGGAGGGTGTCGGGGATTGACAACACAGAGACTCGTTCAACGGTGTAAAGAAAACTTTAAGCAGGCCCCAAAAAGGTTCAAGAAAACTTCCTAAGAAAAGCTCCCACCAGAGAAGCTTCTGCTCTCTCTTCCACCCCTCGCTGGTTCTGCTCTGACTCCAGCAAACTGATCTGGGCGTGGCAGAAGAGGTGGTTAGTCTTTGGACAAGGTCGAGGTCAGGGTGGTTTCTGCGGGCAGGCCTTTTCCAGGAACTTAATGCCCCCAGGCATTGTATTGTTTTTAGTAAACATGTTTTTAGTAAACATTGTCTTACAGCTGCCTACTCCCAGGCAGAAGGGGAAGTGGGTCTCTGCTCAAGGTCTGGTGTTCCCACATTCACTCACTCCAGTCAATGCTTCAGGACATGGGTGTGTCTTAGAGAGACTGAAACCCCAAAGGCAGCGAAGACAGAGGCTCCCAGTAGGAAAGCCGTTGTCACACTGTAGGTTGAGTAAGTGGCTCAGCCAGACTGAATCCTAGTGAACCACTTTCCACCAGTCAGGGAGCAAGGGCTCTAGAACAAAGCTGTGGTTGAAATTAAATTTTGTTAACGATTAAAAAAAAATTAAACAAAACAAGAGCAATTGTGATACAATCACATTGCAACACAAACGATCGTTTACCTCTTGGGATTTCCCATGTACTTTGCACATGGCTGAAAGAGTGAGCTGCTGGCCATCAATTAAAATTCCACCCTCAGCGTTGTGCTGGGGACAGTGAAACCAGCCTTGGTAAGAGAATTGTCCCACAGTACACACAACACCATACCAGGATCTGATGGGAACCAGCGCATGTCCAAGACCAAAGCCCTCCTATGTCCTACTCTGCTACAATTATAGCAAGCAGCAGCTGGCATCCCAAAGTCATTATTATTTCAACTGTCAAGGCCTGGAGTCAAAAGACAAGACTATAGGAGGATGTTAAGTGAGCCTTGGCCAAAGACAAAGAAAAACTGGAACAGAAGCAAGGCTTCAGCAGCTTACAGGTGTGAGCAGCATGAGCTCTTGTCCCACGGCTTTCTCGTGAGATGTTTCAGGATCCAGTCTTAGACAGGGAGGCTGGTATTGTTAGCTTAACTTCTGAAATCTAGATACTTGACTCGTATGTAGAACATAAATGAAAGCAATATAAATGATAGCAGCACTTTTGCTGTATAGCCATTTGAATTTGTTGGATTCTGAAAGAAACAAATGTGATGGGGTATTTAAGGAAATAGGAGTGAAGAAAAAAAGAGTAAAATAAGTGGTTTAACCACAGAGATAAGAGGAGCTAACTATGGCCATAACCACTCAGTAACCAAGAAAACTGGTGGCAAGAGAAAAAAACTGCAGGCCTAGCATGAAGGAATGTTCTGGCCATCGGGGAAGAGAGCAGGAAAGCAAGGACTCATTGCGACAGGAGGGGCAGAGAGACACTAGTCTTGTCCTAAGACAGGTTATGTAACGGGAGTGTGGAGTGGAGTCTGCTTTTGCCTGTAGGCTGCAGATGCCAAGGACAGAGACTGGAATTGAATTTGTTTGTTTAGTTTTGGGTTTTTCAAGACAGGGTTTCTCTATGGCTTTGGAGGCTGTCCTGGAACTCACTCTGTAGACCAGGCTGGCCTTGAACTCACAGAGATCCGCCTGCCTCTGTCTCCCAAGTGCTGGGATCAAAGGCGTGCATCCCTACTGCCCAGATGGAACTGAATTTTTACAACTGCTCCTTCAGAGAGCCAACAGTCTAAGACTGGGGACTGGGGTCTGTTTCCTAGGGCTGGAGAGAAGTGTAAGGATTCAGGCATTATACTGGCTTGCCCCTGTCACCTAGCAGAATGCACTCAGGCAATACCCTGGTCAGCCCAGGGTTCCGTGATTGTGTAGTCTGCATGAAGATGCAAAGGACCCCTTTAAAAGACAGACCCCTGGCCGGGCGTTGGTGGCACACACCTTTAATCCCAGCACTCAGGAGGCAGAGGCAGGCGGATCTCTGTAAGTTCGAGACCAGCCTGGACTACCAAGCGAGTTCCAGGACAGCCTCCAAAGCCACAGAGAAACCCTGTCTCGAAAAACAAAACAAAACAAAAGACAGACCCCTGCCCACTTACCCTCTTTACTCTCTTTTCCAGCTGTTTCCCTCTGCTCTCTCTTCCCCTCTCTCTTCCCCTCTCTCTTCCCCCTGTCCCCCTGTCTCCCTCTTCTGTCCTCTCTCTGTCTCTGTGTCTCTTGACCTCTTTTCTCTTTCCTTCCTCCTCCCTCCCCTTTCTAATTTAAGCACTGTCTGCCTGGTGTGTTTGTCCCCCTCCTCGGTCACCCTCGCCCACCATGGAATCTGCCAAGGTCCCCCGAGCTTTGTCATGACCAAAAGGACTGGCTGTTCTTCCAGAATACTGATATTCCATTTCCTGAACCCACATGGTGACTCACATCATCTGTAACTCAGTTCCAGGGGACCCAACACCCTCTTACGACCTCCCCAGGCACCAGACACACAAGAGATGTTCAGGAATACAAGCAGGAGAAACACCCATACAGATAAAATTAAAAAAAAAATACAGTCTGTCTTCCCTCTCATATCCCGCCAGCAAGTGAAAAAAGTGAAAGGGAGTAGCAGCCGGGCTGTCAATCACTGCCCCGTCACATGATCAGACATGTTATAAGACTGGTGCTGCTATACTTCCTTCCTCGAGCTTTGCATTGTCCCAGATTCTTCGAATTCTTGAGTAGAGATGTTTCTTAAACTGCAGAGGCAGGTTAGTTTCTGTTGGTCTCAACGTTGTTCCCCTCCAGGAGCTTCTGGGTTGGGAGGGGTTAACTCAGAACAAACAAAACATCAACAGCATGTAGGTGCTAAGCTAGTAATAGCACTGTGGTGATTCCTTTTTACAACATGGGTGGTGGGCAAAATGGCTCAGCGTATAAAGGAACTTGCCACCAAGCTTAATGACCAGTCACTTTATCTTAGAAAAATAATCTGGGGCTGGAGAGATGGCTCAGAGGTTAAGAGCACTGACTGCTCCTCCAGAGGACCTGAGTTCAATTCCCTGCAACCACATGGTGGCTCACAACCATCTGTAATGAGATCTGGGGCCCTCTTCTGGCATGCAGATATGAATACAGGCAGAATACTATATACATAATAAATAAATCTTTAAAAAAAAATCTGATTTTACAAAAATCTTTTCCTATATAAAATATTCTTTTGTGTCTCTCATCAAAAGAGCTAAAACCCTCATACTTTCACCTTTATGTCTATTTCTCTCTTCTACTTACTGACTCCTTCCTATTTCATTTCCTTCCTTAATTTTTGTTTTGTTTTGTTTTTCGAGACAGGGTTTCTTTGTGTAGCTTTGGAGCCTATCCTGGCACTCGCTCTGTAGACCAGGCTGGCCTCGAACTCACAGAAATCCACCTGCCTCTGCCTCCTGAATGCTGGGATTAAATGCATGCACCACCAACGCCTGGCCTCCTTCCTTAATATTATGAAACAGAGCAACGTAAGCAAATTGAGCAACATACAAAAAGATAAATTAATTGGAATTATAACATAATAATAAATTAAGGTTACCCATCCACATATTACCAGATTATAAGGGTCTGACTTGTTGCAGATCATAGGAAGACATTACTACTGCTTGGACTTAAAAAAAAATTAATAGAGCCTTGGGTAGTAGATCAGTGTTTACCATGGTGTATGAATGATCTTTGGGAGCCCATTTCAAATAGAGGGATGCTCTCTCAGCCTGGACACATGGGGAAGGGCCTAGGTCCTGCCCTGGATGAAATGACAGACTCTGGAGATCCCCCCAAGGAGGGCCTCACCCTCCCTGGGGAATGATGTGGGGATGGGGTAGGGACCTGGGGGGCTGGTGGAGGGACAAGGGAGGAGGGGTGGGAGAGGGAGCTGGGATTGACATGTGAAGCATTCATGTTTCTAATTTAAATAAAAACATATATTGAAAAAAAAAGAAAATATAGCCAACTCTCAGAATAAAAAAAATTAATAGAGTTCAGAGGTTAAGAGCACTGACTCTTCTAGCCGCCTACATGGTGGCTGATAACCATCTGTAATTCCCCAGTTCAAGGGGATATGCGCCCTCTTTTTTTTTTTTTTTTTTTTTTTTTTTTTTTGGTTTTTCGAGACAGGGTTTCTCTGTGGCTTTGGAGGCTGTCCTGGAACTCACTCTGTAGACCAGGCTGGCCTCGAACTCACAGAGATCCGCCTGCCTCTGCCTCCCGAGTGCTGGGATTAAAGGCATGCACCACCAATGCCCGGCTGGGGATATGCGCCCTCTTTTGGTCAGTGTTGTTACTACATGTGGATGATATGTGTTAGCATTCAGGCATTATACTTTCCTGCCTCCCTGACACCTGGCAGGATGAGCTTACCAGTACTCAGGCAGTACTCTGATCTGCTCAGGGTCCTGACGACGTCATAAACTACATAGCTACAGCTATGCCCCCTTTAAGAGATGGGGCCCTGCTGCCCCCTCCCGTGTGTGTGTGTGTATGTGTGTGTGTGTGTGTGTCTGTGTGTGTCTCTCTCTCTCTCTTTTCTTCTCCTCCACCGGCCATCTCCTCCTCTGCTCCCCCCCAATAAAGAAACACTCCACATGGGCCCTGTTGTATGGCATGACTACTGTGACTACTTCCTGCCGTTTTTAAAATTATAACAGTATACACACAAATACATACACATAAAATTTTTCAAAATTAATTAGAAAGAGGAGGGGCAATACAATATGAACAGCAGACACGCTGTTGAGTCATCGGGTCCAGTGATGGTGTTCTGAACCCAGAGCCTTTGTATGTGGAATGGTCACACATAAGCAAGGAGATATGTGGCCAGATGGTGCAGAGGTCCCATTTGATTTACTTATTGTTTATTTATTTATTTATTTATTTTTAGTTTTTCGAGACAGGATTTCTCTGTAGCTTCGGAGCCTGTCCTGGAACTCACTCTGTAGTCTAGGCTGGCCTCAAACTCACAGAGATCCACCTGCTTCTGCTAGGATCAAAGGTGTGCACCACTACCACCTGGCCTAGATCCCCATTTTATTATAAGACTTAGTTGTATTTAATTTTATTCACCCACAGACAGTGACAGTTATATATGTGTAAAGCAGATTCGCCAACAGCACAGGTCATCTGGACGGGTACTTGATTCTCCATCTAAAAAGAGAAGCAACCAAGTATCTGGGGGATAGGTATCCCTTCCACCCCAGGTATCCAATGACTGCCTCAGGCAATAGCATCTTCCTAGCCTGGCAGTGGTGGCACATGACTTTGATCCCAGCACTCGGGAGGCAGAAGCAGGAGGATCTCTGTGAGTTCAAGGCCAGCCTGGTCTACAAAGTGAGTTCCAGAACACCCAGGGCTGTTACACAGAGAAATCCTGTCTCTAAAACCAACAAATAAACAAACAAAGAAGAGAGAAAGCTATGTTGGGAACTGGGCAGACACCTCAGAGGACAAAGTGCTTGCTGCTCCCGCCCGAGGATTGGAATTTGGCTTCTCAGCACTCATGGAGATGCTAGATGGGTACAACAACCTTCCTGTAGCAATAACACTGGGAAGTACATACGGGCAATCCTGGGCCAAGATAGCTTAGCTAGACTAGCCAAACCAATGAGCTCTAAGTTCCAACAAGAGACCCCGACTCAATGTGTAAGGTGGAGAACTATAGAGGAAACCACTCCATGTCTACCTCTGACCACCACGTGCTTGTGCATACATGTGGATGTACACCAGAACATAGGTGCCTATACACATGCATACATGTATATATACATGCACGCCCCCCCCCCACATACACACATAAATTCATCCTACTAGATCTGATAGGAACCTACGCTGGACAAATGGCTCTACAGGCTTTACGTTTTCTGGAACTCAAATGTTGAATTGTAAAAGGTAAAATGGGATGAGGGAAATCTATTCCATCTGGAGCTGGAGTCACCCACAAGCAGAACAAATGTCAAATAGTGAAAGCTGATCTATCTCTTCATGCCACAGAAGAACAAAAGATCCTTGCAATAGGCACATTATCATGAGTCCAGGTGGCAATAGAAAATGAAAAGCTTGAAGCCCTTGTCAGTATCACTAAGGGTAAGTATAGTAAGCAAGGCAGAATGGGGTCTCATCAAATTTCCTTAGCAATTGGAAGTTTTCCCTCTTGGTCAAACTGGAGAGAACGCAGTCCCTCAGGGTTTCCTCACCATCAGTCAAAGGAAGAAGTGAAATGGCACTTCTGGGTGACAGCAGAGGTTACTCAGGGGTTAGAAGTACCCACAGAGGAAGGGAAGTGGTGAAGGAGGGTTTCGAGGTGAGGAAAGAGGGGCCCTGCAGCAGAAAGAGCAACCAGAAGAGAAATGCTGTATTTCCAAGACAGGCAAGATACAGAGGATGCAGGGAATGTAGAGCTGTTCCCAGCTCCAGGAGAGGCTGGGGACAGGTGGTCCACACAGGGGCCCCATCTGACCTTTGATGAAGGGTCATCTGAACCATGGAATCAAAGTGTTACAGGATCGCTTAGTTCTTAGTAGGTTTTTCTTTTCTTTTTTTAGGGAAAGAGTCCCAATTTAAGCAGAAGTTTATTTATTTTGTTTTTTGTTTTTGTTTTTTGTTTTGTTTTTTTTTGGTTTTTCGAGACAGGGTTTCTCTGTATTGTCTTGGAGGCTGTCCTGGAACTCGCTTGGTAGACCAGGCTGGCCTCGAACTCACAGAGATCTGCCTGCCTCTGCCTCCCGAGTGCTGGGATTAAAGGCGTGCGCCACCAAAGCCCAGTTATTTAACAAAACAAATTAAAGCATATACTCCTAGAGAGATTGAAGAGGCCAGGTGGTGGTGGTACATGTCTTTATTCCCACCACTCAGGAGGCAGAGGCAGGCAGATCTACATGAGTTCGGGGCCAGTCTGGTCTACAGAGTGAGTGCCAGGACAGGCTCCAAAGCTACAGAGAAACACTGTCTCAAAAAAAAACAAAAGAGAGAAAGACAGGGAGGGGAGGGTTGGGGTGGGCAGATATTCCAGCAAATTCAACATTGTGGATTCAAATGTTTTATGAATATTTATGAGGTAGGTGTCATATTCTTGAGGTAAGGTTGACTTTCTCCCTGCTCTGCCCCCCAAATCTAGTAGACCAGATCTTCCTTTTAGGTCTGGCCAGTTCCTGAAGCTGAGTTCTCTCTTTCTGGACCATCTTTGCATTTTCGTGAAGAATGGCTTTAGAAAATGACTGATGCTGGATCTGAGACAGGGAACCTGCACATGGCAACTGGCTCCCAGCACTCGGGAGGCAGAGGCAGGCAGATCTCTGTGAGTTCGAGGCCAGCCTGGTCTACAAAGCTTCCAGGACAGCTTCCAAATACAGAGAAACCCTGTCTCGAAAAACCAAAAAAAAAAAAAGAAAAGAAAAGAAAAGAAAAAGAAAGTTACCCCTAGTAATGAGTGCTCCATTACTTGGGGTAAGGCTTGTCGTTGTTGTTTTGAGACAGGGTTTCTCTGTGTAACAGCTCTTGCTGTCCTAGAACTCACTTTGTAGACCAGGCCTGCCTCTGCCTCCTGAGTGTGAGAGCCGCCGCCCCTGGCTAAGGGGAAGGTTTTTATTGTGAATAAGAGAGAGATAATAGGCCGGGCGTTGGTGGCGCACACCTTTAATTCCAGCACTTGGGAGGCAGAGGCAGGCGGATCTCTGTGAGTTCGAGGCCAGCCTGGTCTACAAGAGCTAGTTCCAGGACAGCCTCCAAAGCCACAGAGAAACCCGGTCTCGAAAAACCAAAAAAAAAAAAAAAAAAAAAAAAGAGAGAGAGAGAATATCCAGAGACACTTGGAAGAGTAGTCCAGTGCCGAGAGCAAAGAGAGCAGACTGGACATGGCCAGGGCTAGGGAGGCGGGAGACAATAGTGGAGACAGCGAGAGACAGGGGATGGCAAGAGAGACAAGGAGTAGCAAGAGAAGAGAGGATAGTGAGAAGAGCAAAAAGCAAGAAAGAATAGCAAGAGTAGGTAGCCACAGCCGGGCGTTGGTGGCGCACGCCTGTAATCCCAGCACTCGGGAGGCAGAGGCAGGCGGATCTCTGTGAGTCTGAGGTCTGCCTGGTCTACCGAGTGAGTTCCAGGACAGGCTCCAAAACAATACAGAGAAACCCTGTCTCGAATAAAACCAAAAAAAAAAAAAAAAAAGAGTAGGTAGCCAGGTTGTAAGCAGGGTGAATAGCTGTGGGGAGGGAAGCCCGAGAGCTGGAGGGAGTTTAGGGTGAAGGAGGAGAGAAGGGCTAGGAGTCTAGATGTACAAGCACTTGTGGTCCTTCAGAAAAGCCCAAGGGAAGGAATCAAAGCCACGATGAAAGTGGTACTACAGCGAAGCCTGAATCTTGGAGGGTGCACAGCTGTGTGCGAGGGGAAAGTCTAGAGGCCCTAGCTCCTGATGCAGCAGCAAAGGGCTAATGCATCGTCAAGGATGTTCAACAGTAGAAGCACGGTCTGACCAATGGGAAGGACAACTACCAAGATTCAGCTGCCGTTTTCCCCATTCTCTCAAAGCTAACCTGCTGCCTATCCCCAGTAGCATCTCCTCACTCTTTTCATGGCCTGATGTTTCTGGTCATGGTAGTTAGTGAACTTCTTTAGCCTTGAATGAGCAAAGGCTAGACCAGGTGAGTCTATGTCAAGCCAGTGTATGTTATGTTTGGAACAAAATGTTTCTCTATAATCAACATAGTGAGACCATATTTCCATAGAAGAGGTGGCAGGAAGGAGGAGGGGGAGGAGGGGAAGGAGGGGGAGGAGGAGGCATAGAGCCAAAACAACCATTACCAGAACATGGACTCATGAACCTTCTCAGCCAGGAGGTGTGTAGCAGCCTTCCCCCAGGGGGGTCTGTCTGCTGACTGCTTGTGCTAGGGGCTTTTAGCTAAACATTTCTCACCCCCTCTCAGCAATGCCTGCAGCAAGTTCCTGTTATCCATCCTTTGTTTAAATGCTAATTCCTGTTTGGGGCCCACCTTTTGCTGGAGGGCCCTGGGAACAGAGGCTTCCACCTTGGGGATTTTCCATCATGCCTGCCTTGAGTATTTAAGGCTCTACCCCTGCAAGAATAAAGCCATTCTCCTTGTAAGAACAAGCCGCCTTCTTTGTCTTCATTTTACATCCTTAGCCCTTAGACTCGGATCATTGTGAAGTTTGGTAGCACCATATCCGCAAATACACCTGCGACTCGCTACAGATGGAGGTCCCACAAAGACTAGAAAAGAAGAAAAATTGCTAAAGAATTACACTCGAATGCTGGCCAGCAAGTAAGGTAGGAGGGTGTATTTGGATAGGGGTACCAAGTTTAGGGTACTGGGTTAGGCCCCAGATGGTGGGTCAGCCCCGTAGAGGGGTGGTTTAAAGTTAGGCTCCAGCCCTGACTTGACCCATTGGCTTCATAATTGTCAGGGAATTCCTGAGAGCCCACCCCCACAGAAAGCCAGCCAGCACTCTCCTTAAGGTTAGGAGTAAGTATATTAGGTATGGGTGCTGCTAGTTCCTACCCTCTTTTAGAGGACCATTTGATACAATTGTTACGATGTCAGGGCACAGTTATCAGACATAAGACAGCTAAGGACTTCTTAAAAACTATACATAAAGTCAGCCCTTGGTTTTTGGTCTCTGGTGATCTTAATTCCCTTGATTGGAATCAGGTTAGAGTAGACCTACGAAGAACCTTGCATAAAGAAGGGTCAAACGCCATACCAATTGTTGCCTTTGCCCTGTGGCGTCTTATTAATAGCGCGATTATTAGTGATAATACGGTAACAAAGGAGCAGGTCAGGAAAACTAAGGATGCCTTTACAGAGGCTCAAGACCTAGAGTCTGTTAGATCAATTCAAGTTTCCAATGCTTCTCCTTCCGAGTCCTCTCCCTCTTCTTCGGGGGATGAAACTGAGGAACTTAGATCAATTCAAACTTCTAATGTTTCTTCCTCTGAGTCTTCTCCAGTCTCTTCGGGGGAGGAGATGGAGGAAGGTGAAGAGCCTCGCCCTGGGAAAGGCTTCCTCAAATTAAAAAACAAGTTTAAAAAATGTTCCCTTGAGCCGCGTCCCCCTGCCTGTAATCCTGAACATTCCAGTTCTCTCTGTCTTCCTTCAGTCCCTCCTGAAATGCAGAAGGGCAGAGTGATGTTTCCAGTGGTAGAGACAGTTAATCCTCAAGGCCAGAATCAGAGAGAACACTCCCCTCTTAACTTTAAGGATATAAAACAGTTAAAGGAGGCGGTTATGGCATATGGGCCTCATGCCCCTTTCACTCTGGCCATCTTTGAATCCTTTTCAGCCTTAAATTGTACCCCCAGTGATTGGCAACAATTATGTCGTGCTACGCTGTCTGGGGGAGATTATTTGATCTGGAGGGGTGAATACCAAGAACTGTGTAACCAGACGGCACAGAGCAATGCGGCTGCCGGTTTTCCAGATAGGAATTTAGAAATGCTTACCGGCACAGGAGCCTATTCAACTCTGGGCCAGCAAATTCTTTACGACCCAGCTGTTTATGCACAGATCTCAGCAGCCGCTGGCCGTGCATGGAAAGCCTTGCCTAATAAGGCTGCAGGAGACCAATTTTCTAAGATCCTACAGGGACCTTCTGAACCTTATTCTGAGTTTGTGGACCGGCTCCTACAACTTACAGGTCGTATATTTGGGGATACTGATAATGTTATGCCTTTAGTAAGACAATTAGCTTTTGAAAATGCTAATAAATACTGTAAGGAGGCTTTACGGCCTCACAAAACCAGGAGCCTCAATGACTATATTCGCATTTGTAGAGATATAGATGAATATCACATTATGGGACAAGTTATCTCTGCTGCTATACAAGGAAATAGAAAGGCCAGTGAGGGGCCTAGACCTAGAACATGCTTCAGATGCAAGCAAATAGGCCACTTTCAGAAAAACTGTCCTGCTAAGGACACCGTTGCACCCCCTCGTTCAGAGCCAGGTCTTTGCCCCCTCTGTAGAAGAGGATATCATTGGTCCAGAAACTGTCGATCTAAGACTGCTGTACAGGGCTACCCTCTGCCACCTTCAGAAAATGGGAGTCAAGGTCCCCCCCAGATCCCTTACTCCCAGGTGTACGGAGCCCTGGATACACCTGTTCCCTGCCCTATCCAGGACCTTGTCAGAGGTACCCCAGGTAACGCAGGACTGGAACTCTGTTCCTCCACCAGAGCAATTTTGACTCCTCAGATGGGACTCCAAGCTTTGCACACGGGAGTCAAGGGCCCTTTACCACCGGGCTCAATTGGGTTGATTTTAGGAAGGAGTAGCACTCTACTTAAGGGAGTCAGAGTCATTCCGGGAGTTATTGATGAAGATACAGAAGGAGAGATCAAAATAATGGTAAAAGCTGACAAGGGAGTCACTGTTATACCCCAAGGAGCTAGAATTGCTCAATTAATTTTGTCCCCTAAGTTTACAACTAATAATCCCTTCCTTAAGCCTGTAAGAGGAGAAGGGGGGTTTGGATCTACAGGACCAATGGCTTGTTGGGTGTTCACTATGGAGTCCAGACCAATGATGACCCTAACTATTGAGGAACAGACCTTTCAGGGACTCATAAATTCTGCTACAGACACATCTGTCATTTCTCTTAACCATTGGCCCCAGGCTTGGCCCCTACAAGAATCAGATAGCAGCTTACAGGGCATATGTATAGCAAAGTCACCTAGTAAAAGTTCCCGTCTATTAACTTGGAAAGATGATGAGGGACACTCTGGTGTATTTCAGCCCTTTGTCTTGCCTCACATCCCGATCAGTCTCTGGGGCAGAGATGTCCTAAAGGCCATGGGGCCCGTACTGACCACATCCCCTGTACAACATATGCTTAGGGAGCAAGGCTATTGCCCAGGCAAAGATATTGGAAAGAGTCTACAAGGCGATCCCCTGCCTGTGTCTGAAACTCCCAGTGCAGAGATCTGGAGACCAGAGAGGATTGGGACAATATTAGTGGGGGCCTATTGTTCCACAGCCTCAAATACCTCCAATTTTAACAAATCAGGTAAGTGGAGGCTGTAAGATCTGAGATGGGTTAATAAGACTGATGCTCATGGGTGCCACCCAGCCAGGGCTGCCAACCCCTGTGGCCATCCCTAAAGACTGGCACCTGCTTGTAATAGATTTAAAGGATTGTTTTTTTAATATTCCTTTACACCCTGCTGATTGTCAGAATTTTGCTTTCAGTGTTCCATTTGTAAACTTAAGAGAGCCTTATAAGAGATATCAGTGGGTAGTTTTGCCCCAAGGCATGGCTAACAGCCCCACTATGTGTCAAATTTATGTTTCTCAGGCTATAGAGCCAGTCAGACAAAAATATCCTCAATTATATATGGATGATTTACTGTTGGCTGGGCCAAAGAAAAGCTATTACTATCTGCCTTTGGGAATCTTCAGACCACCTTGGGATTGGCTGGCTTCCAGGTGACACCGAAGAAATCTGTGGTGTCCTACCCCCAGGCTATAGTTGCTCTCCTGTTTAGAGCACAGAGGATTGCCTTGCCGGCCCCAGCCAGATTTGGTTGTTACACCTTTGTTCTGTCAACAAATAAAATGGCTACAAAATAATAATTGTGACTGGGCCATTTTTCTCTCCGCTACTCAGAGTTGTTTTGATAATCATTATCCATCCAACACTTTGATTTCCTTTTTTAAAATTCATCCTTTAATTTTCCCAAAAATTGTGGTCCCTCAGCCTATTTCTAAGGGGCGAGTGGTTTTCACAGATGGTAACTCTAAAGGTACAGCTGTAGTCATGTCTTATCCGATCATTAAGACAGCCAGAATTCCTGCAACTTCTGCCCAAATGGCTGAACTCTCAGCCCTGACCTTGGCTCTACAACTCTTCCCCACAGAAGCATTAAACATTTATACTAATAGTCAATATGTTGCTTATATTATCCAACCCTTAGAGATTGCTGCCTATGTCGTTCCCATCTCTAAGATACAAGAAAGTTTATTACAGGTACAAGGTCTGCTATGGAAACAGAGAAAACCTATATATGTGGGACATCTTAGGGCCTACACCCCTTTGCCAGGGCCCCTCAGTGAAGGATCGCACGGCTGACAGGTATGCTCCAATTGGTGTGGTTTTACAAGGACTCACTAAAGCACAATCCCTGCACAAGCACTTTCATCTTAGTGCAGGGTCTTTGCGCTTTCATACTGCGATTACCAAAGAACAGGCTCTTCAAATAATTAAGGATTGCCCTCTTTGTATAGAATTTCTTCCTGTACTTCACCTGGGGGTCAATCCTCGTGGACTTTTGCCTAACCACATTTGGCAAATAGATGTAACACATGTGCCATCCTTTGGCAAATTACAATTTGTCCATGTTTCTGTAGATACTTTTTCCCACCTGATATTTACCTCTGCCCACTCTAGTGAAAAGGTGAAAGATGTTAAGAGCCACTGTTTACAGGCTTTTGCCTACATGGGGGTCCCCAAACAGATTAAGGCCAATGATGGCCCCGCCTATGTCAGCAGAGGTTTCAATCACTTTTGTCTAGATTTTGATATCTCCTCCAAAACTGGAATTCCTTACAAGCCCCAAGGACAAGCTATTGTGGAACATGTTCATCGCACTTTAAAAGCCTATTTAGCTAAAGTAAAGAAGGGGGATCTTGGAGGTCACCTTGGCTCCCCTCACTCTACTCTATCATTTATCCTCTATATCTTAAATTTTTTAATTGTGGATGCTTCTGGCAACTCCGCAGCAGATCGTCATTGGCGGCCTGCTGTACAGCAAAAACCTCTAGTTAAATGGAAAGACCTGACATCATTGGAGAGGACCGGAGGGTGGTGTGTATTCCCACGGGATGCTGAGCTTTGTGTGTGTTGTTCCTGCTGATACTCATCAGCCACCTATAGATTCATTAGCCTTTAATGAGGAACCTGCCTGTCCAGCTATAATCAGCCTCAACCATAGCCTAGGAAAGGCCGCCCTCAGGATGGATTTGCCTGCTTGGACATTTGCTATATTCAATAATACTCCCTCAGGAGAAATGTTTTATTATTTCCTCCAGGAATGCTGCTTGAGAAGCTGTTGATGAGTCTTGGTGGTCCATGTTCCAGGTGTCATGCTTATTCCAGTGGAACCAACTCGTCCTCAAAAGGCACTGGAGTGACTTTATCATCACAGTGGCTGCAGTTTTTGGCTTCCCTATCTCTTAGCCAGTTACCACAGCAGTCAAGCTGGATAAACCCCGGGGGGAATGCCTCTACCCTAGTTCCCAAATTTATTAATTACAATTGGGCAATTTAAATCTTAATTATTAACAACTGGACTTAATTGGCTATTCTAACTGAATCAGGGCGCCTCCCTTTTGGGAGACTCCCCCTCTTAACAGGACTGCAACAGACAGGTCTGTTACTTAAGAGTGGGTTACTAGCCCTCGGGATTATGACCCTGGGCAACTCCAGTCTTCAGCCCTAGTTTGCCTTTTGGAAAGGCCACAAGCCCAGAGCCATTTTCTTACAAAGCAGATCATGCTTTCCTTGTCAACAGACAACCCCTCAGTGCAGGCCTGGTTGAGCCAGCAAGACAAATGAGTTATCAGTGACGGGTACGTTCCGGGGGGCATCTTTCAACCTAAGACAGAGGGTCTGTGAGGCCTGGACAGACTTCTCAATGACGGGTAAGATAGATGTTAACGTCCCGGGCAACCTAAGCCAGATGCTCATTTTAATTATATATAAAAGGGGGATTTGTTGCACCCTTCCCCCATGGGGGTCTGTCTGCTGACTGCTTGTGCTAGGGGCTTTTAGCTAAACATTTCTCACCCCCTCTCAGCAATTCCTGCAGCAAGTTCCTGTTATCCATCCTTTGTTTAAATGCTAATTCCTGTTTGGGGCCCACCTTTTGCTGGAGGGCCCTGGGAACAGAGGCTTCCACCTTGGGGATTTTCCATCATGCCTGCCTTGGGTATTTAAGGCTCTACCCCTGCAAGAATAAAGCCATCTCCTTGTAAGAACAAGCCGCTGTCTTTGTCTTCATTTTACATCCTTAGCCCTTAGACTCAGTGTGAAGTTTGGTAGCACCATAGCCATAAACACACCTGCTGCCCACTACAGAGTTGGTGGTGCACACCTTTAATACCTTGGGAAGCAGATGCGGTGCATCTCTGAATTCCAGGCCAGCCTGGTCTACAGAGTGAGTTCCAGGACACCCAGGGCAGGTGTAAGACCAAGTGGCTGGACTCTCAGGTGACAGTCCAGTGGCTCTCCCCACCCTCTCCTACTATTATGAAGGAATGCCAACTGTCAATAAACCCAATCCAAATTCCAGAGGAAGCATTACATCCCAGGACTCAGAGGATCTAGAAGTCTTTTATAACACAGAAGGGTTATTCAGACCTATCTCGTGGGTCATATGTGTGGTGTCACCTGAAAGACAGGTTGCCAACTGAATAAGTAAATTTTAATGCACCAGCTTTCTTGAGCCTAGCAAGCCTCCTACTTCATAGGGAGTGAAGCTCCTGTAGTATGAATGAGAATGTGCCCCTTTTCTCAAACTTTTGAATAATTGATCCCTAGTTTGTGGCTGACCGGAAGGCGTAGGGGGTGTGGCCTTTTAGAGGAAGTATGGGTTGGGGCCAAGCTTTGAAGTCTCAACTTCTGCTCCAGCCAATATGTCTGCAGCTTGCTGCCACACTTCATAGTAGAGTCCTGAATGTTCTTAACCTCTGGAACCGTACGCCAGATAAATCCTTCTTTCTAAAAGTTGCCTTCATCAAGGTGCATGAGGCATCCTTCAAGGCTTGGACAGAACTGACTCAAGCAGATGCCAAGGAAACAGCATCAAAACAATGTGGATTCTGTCTCTTGTTCCTACCTTCCACCCTCAGGGTTTCAAAAGCAAACTGACTACCCCTCCAGGATGTCACGGCTGCGCTGGAAGTGGACAGTGCTCAGACAGATGCCAGGAAGCATAGATGATCCCACTCTAGGGATTGGTGGTACATCAGGAGAACAGCAGGAAGCATAGATGATCCCACTCTAGCAACTCTGGTGGTTAGGGCGGTGGTACATCAGGAGAACAGCAGGCCCTGCAGTCATGTTCTCAACCTCTCCTTCATCCATTCTGCCATGCAGTGACATGGAATTTGGGGTCCATGAGAAGTTATTGAACAGGTTAAAGTGCCAAATGATTTGTTGTGCCCTTCATCACAAAGGAACTTTCCTTCATTCTGGCAGTCACTCAGCTCCCTCATTGCTCCTGCCAGGACAGACATGGCGTTTCCTGTGTGGTTGTTCTATAGGCTTTGCTTCTATAGGCGTGTGTCTGTGTGTCTGTGTGTGTCTGTCCTAGTTGAGATAAACATGACCCAAAGCAACTTGGGGAGTGTCTTAGTTACTTTGTTATTGCTGGGATAAGACTCTATGACCAAAGCAATTTACCAAAGAAAGTGTTTAATCCCAGGAGACAAAGGCAGGCGATTTCTGTGAGTTCGAGACCAGCCAGGTCTACAGAGTGAGTTCCAGGACAGTGAGACAGCCAGGGCTACACAGAAAAACCCTCTGAAGGCAAAAAAAAAAAAAAAAAAAAAGTCCTGTAGCCAATTTTGTCCTTATTAAGTGTCTAGTTTGTTTGTTTGAGACAGGGTTTCTCTGTGGCTTTGGAGGCTGTCTTGGAACTAGCTGTTGTAGACCAAGCTGGACTGGCAGTCACAGGGAGACCCTGCCTGCCTTTGCCTCCCGATTGCTGGGATTAAAGGCATGCACCACCACCAATCTGCTCTTAATGGAGTTTCTTAACTCTCAGTCAGTGAAGAAGACAAACTAGCTCCCCGGGTGGGCTTCCTTCCTTCCCGAGTCCTTCTAATTGTCCTCTATTCTGCTTCCTCTGTACCCCTTCAGTACTCAGCCAATCCCCAGTAAAACAAAATCCCTTCATAACAGTGCTTGCTGGAAAACAAAAACTGCTCGGGGAGTGGGTAGGGCGCCCGCAGCAGAGGAGCCCACACCTCAGAGCTAGTTCCAGACTTTTCTTTCCACACACTCTCCAGGTGAGCCAGACATCCAGTGAGGTCGAATAGTCCCGCAGCACTTCCCAAGCAGTTGCCTTTAGGCACGCTTCTTTTGTTTCCCTCTTTAGTGGTTAAATTCCCTGCAGGGCAGGTCAGCTCCATCAGAGTCTGCGCTGGAGGGCAAGTTGGGGTCCTGACCTGCTGTGGGGTCTCTGCCATCCTGGACGGGAAGCCCAAACCAGTTAGAACTTGCAGACCCTGTTCCACTCCTGACTGCAACCATTACAGCGCCTCCCTCACTGGCACCCAAGGCGCTTCAGACCCGCTGCGCTTGGCTACATTGAAACCAACCACAACGATTTAGGAGGCCAGGAGCAGGAGGACAGGACAGGCAGAGTCCAAAAACACTAGGAGAAGACTCGGCAACTCTTAAGGTGCTTGCCTCTGGGAACCCGAAATAAGTGCTCTTGGAAACCAACAAGGGTGAGCGCCCACCCCCAGAAGATTCATAAAACCAGTGCACCTAAGTGAAGTGGAAACGTGGGTACAAGGGCCACCGGGAACCAAGAAGTGAGTCGTGCATACCCTGGCAGAGGAGGGGGGTTCAGAACTCACCCTTACTGGGATGTGGGGGAGTACCCGCCGGGTCACGTGATCGCCGTATCCTCAGAACGCCAGCAGGGGGCACCAGGGCAGAAAATATGAACCTTGTTTAGGGTCTGTCCAGATTCCAGCACTTAGAATGAACTGCTGCTCTGCTATGGGACCAGCAGGGGACACCAGGATCCCACCAGACATCCAGCAAATCCTGGGCTGGGTGAGCCCAGTGATCCACCTGGAGCGCACCAATGGAACCCGTGACATGTCTTGTCTGGGTCAGTTTTCTTCTTCCTGAAAGGAAAGGACCCTAGCCTGGTGGTCCTCCACTTCTGAACTGGGCCGGTTGCCATAGGAACATGGGGCCAGGGGCTGGATGAAGTTCAAGTTCTCCCTGCCTGGAGCAGCCAAATACCATCCAGGACTTTGGCCAGCAAATGTCCACAGCAGTGAGCCAGATAACCTGCCAAATTGAGAATAACCAATCGGCTCACCTCAGAAAGAGGAAGACTGAGGGGCGAGCTGAATATGACCAGTCAAAGCACAATAACTACCATGTGTACTTTATTGAATCCACTATGGACAGATGTGTGAGTGTTGTATCTGCGTATAGGGAGGAGTAAAGGAACAAGGAGGAAGGCAGCTGTGGGTGGTGGCAGCACACGTCAGGACCAAAAGCCAGAGTCCTCTATTAAGTGTAAAGACGAGCAGAAAAAACAATGGAGACGACAGCAATTACGGTAATGACAACCAGGAGGATGCTGAGGACCAGGGCGCTGATGTTGAGGCACTTGGCAGTGGAGGCGTAGGCCTGGGCTCCAGTCACATCTCCCACCATCTTCCTGTCCCTGGACTAGAGCAGAGCAGGTGGTCAGTGGCCCTGGAGCTTATGGGCTAATGCCCCGACAACTTTCTCATCACCCTCCCTGTGGACTGCATCTCTCCCACTTAGGTCAAGAACGTTGTATGTACTCCGATTATGCAGGAGGCCCTAGGATTTGCTGCTCACCCCACCACAGAGTGTTGTTCCCATGGATCTCCTGGGCATTTTCCAAACAGGCTAGCATCCCAGTGTGCAAGGTGAAGGGGTACTCTAGGTATTCCTCTAGACTACATTGGGACAGTCTTGACTCCAGGATCCCCAGGCAGCCTCACCCCATATCTGCCCTAGAGAGTCTTCAAGCCAGTACACACAGACACACACTCACACACAGACACACACATACACACGCAGCATGCATACACAACACAGAAGTAGATTGCACACAAACATTTTAAACAAAGGACCCCTCACACACACACACCCAGGTGCCATCTGAGTCGATGAGCTCCAGGCTCCCACACCCCTTCTTACACTGACACTCCCTCCTCCACCACACTCACCTTCACGGAGTAGGCATAGGCAATGAAGCCCAGGCAGCAGAAGTTCAAGAAGAGCGTGTTGAACAGAGACCAGACCACATGGTCAGGCACAGCAACCTCTCTGGGCATGTTGATCACAGTGGTTCTGACAGAGGTTGAGCCGTGGGATGCCCCCAGCTCAGCCACTTCATATTCTTCCTTGATTCGTTCGTAGTTTGGGGGCTGCCCCCCATTGGCAGCCGTCAGGAAGGCTTGAGAAGTATGGTTCATGGTGCAGAGCAGAACCAGCAGTGAGGGACGAAGGATGAAGAGCTCTGTGGGTCTGCCCTTTCTCCAGCAGTTTCGGTTTCTCAGAAGTTTCCTTTTCCTGAATTTTGGCTTAATGAGAATTGGCTGAGTCCTGAGGGGCGTGGATCTAAAAGTCCTGTGGATCAAATTACTCCAGGGCTGGATGTCAGGAGGGATTGTGAATCAGGGGAGCTTCCTGTCCAGGAACCCAAGTCAGGACTTGTCCCAGGGCCTAAACTTCACTGTTTATGAGTGAGGGGGTCCTGGAGTCTTCTAAGCTCAGGCTAACAGCTGCAGAACCTCACTGGCCTGACAAAGGTCCCAGCGAGGCCCCACATAGCCCTCCCCTCTCCCAGCAATAAAGGGTGCCCACCGACCCCACCATACCCACTATGGAGGCCAGTTCTACTGACTTTGCTGCAGGTAGAGGTTGGGATGAACTGTACTGGTCTGTGTCTCCTTTTACTAAGACCTAGTGCCCTAAGTGTGGTCAGTACTGGACTTTGGTGTTAGGACTGAATGATCCCAGGTCACATGGCTATGACCTCATGGTCCAGGGCTAGCATATTTGTGCTACTCCAACTCCCTTTTGCTCCATCCCGATCACAATGTATTAGTGCTAGTGGAATGGTCACTAAGGACTTTCACTGTGCCAGAAAAGCCCTCTCAAGTACATGGTGGGGTAAGGGCTACGGCACCAAAAGCCACTCGGGATCATGCTGAAGGGTTTCAGTTTCTACCCTTCCCTCACAGAAGGGAGGCCTGGCCTGGCCTCTGCTGTTAGGAGTTGTACCCACTTTCTATCTTGGTGGCACTGTGAGGACCAGGCTACCAGACCTGCCTCAGTGTGCCTTGCAGCACCCACCCCTCCTAGAGCTCTGGGTCTTGGGGTTTGTGGCTTCTTCAGTTGCCAGGTTCTAGTCTTATCATTCATTGTCTTCCTTGAGTTCCCCCGCAGGGACACCAGCACCTCCTACAGTCACCCCTTTGCAACCCTGTTAGCTGATGCTGGCTTAATCACCTTCCCTGACAGAGTCCTGCCTGTTAGAACAGGTAGTGTGATATCCATGTGCTCATCTGCTGCTCCTTCACAGAGGCTCCTGCCCTCTCTGCCTTAGGCTAAGTGCCACCAAGTCCAGAATGGGGCTTTGGTCTGGGTGCGGAGACTCGGACTGGAGCCTGAGAGTGCTGGTTCCATTGGATTCTGACATGCTATTCCTTTGTGTCCTGTGGGGAAAAAATTCTCCAACAAGGCCTACTACTCCTCACACATCCATGAGGGGAAAGTTTGAGCTGATGGCCAGCAGTTTACTTTCCTGTTGCCTTTCAGCCTTGTGGGTGTTGAAGTAATATGACTAACCCCTGAGCTTGTAAATGACATCAAGTGTTGTCCTGTGGTCACAACAGTCTGGCTTCAGGAATGTTGGGTTTTGATATAAATTTTTATTTATTTGTTTGTTGGTTGGTTGGTTGATTGATTTTTCGAGACAGGGTTTCATAATGTAGCTTTGAAGCCTGTCCTGGAAATCACTCTGTAGACCAGGCTGTCCTTGAACTCATAGAGATCTACCTGCCTCTGCCTCCAGAGTGCTGATATAAAAGGTGTGCGCCACCACCACCCAGCAGTAAAACTTTTCTTTTATAGTCAGCAATATTTAATTTCAACCATAGCTCTGTTTACTATGGTCTCACACTATTCCTGAAGTCAAACACATTTGCTCCCAGACCCTGTATACGAAGAGCACATACTTCGTGGAGTGCGCCCATCCTATCCTCTTTGTTGGCTGACTATAATGATAAGCACAATGAACGAGATGATGGAGAAGACCACAGCAGCGATGTTCAGTCGCTTGGCAGTTGTAGCATAGTCTTGGGCCCCAGGCACATCACCCACCATCTTCCTGTCCCTGGACTGGAAGAGACCAAATGATCAGTGTGGCCTTGGAGCAAGTCATCTGAGAGCCAGCTTCTCTGCCTCAGTTCCCCCATTGTCTTCCTATCCCCAGCCATGACAGAGACTATACTGAAAGTTAATGGTCATCTCAAACTTTGGGGCCACTTCTCTGCCATCCTCAGTCACTAGGACCCTATTTCCTCTCTCCTGGTGGCTGGGTGAGCTGTGAGGGTATTGCTATATCCAGGCCCTCACATCTATCTCCCTGTTCACAGAGGTGGGGAGTTATACCCAGTCCTGCATGTATGTTCTGTGTCTTCATGCCCCCCCCCCAAGTGGGCTGGATAGAGGCCTCTTCCTGTCTGTCTTGCTCTTTCCCATGTGGCACATTCCTTGAGAAGCCATCCTTGGATTTTTCCATCTTCTTCATTTGGTCCTATGGGCAATCTTTGCTGCCCCAAAGGTCATCAGAGGGACAGGGATTGACAAACACAGCTGGAAGATCAAGGGCCAGGGTCAGCCTTTTGCTCCATCTTGAATGACCCATTTCTGACATGATACACAAATTGTTGACGCTTAATCTGTTAGGTTCTGTCCTAACTCTGCTCACCAGGCATATGTCTAGCCGGTGTCCTTTAGTAGAGATGGAATTGAGAGGCCACGTTTTCTGGTTTCGTGTCCCTGTACATTTCAGACCCACAGCATCCTCTATGTGGAACTCTTCTCTAACTGGACTCCTATTGGTGGGTCTGCAGGAGTCCATTGTCTCCTAACAGAGACCCTTTGTCTTGTAGCCGCCACACAGTTGAGGAAAATGGGTGGGACCAGCAACCCTGCTTAGTATAGGTGGGGGGGGCTGGGGTTCTCAGCTTTCTTCTCAGGAGGAGACATTGCTTTGTTTACTCTCTGGCTTTGGCTAGGGAGCAACTTGGAGTCTCCCCAGCAAGCTGACCACCCTACCCTGTACTACAGGTCACCAACACAATGGGAATTGTTGAGGCCTTTTCCTTGCCAGTGGCCTGGGCTCTGCCTCGTGGTAGTCCCCAAACAACACACAAGACGCTGTATTAATTATGAAGCTGTTGGCCTTGCTTGTTCTGACTTAAGTATTTACTCCATAATTGTTAATCTAAATATTTCTCTTACCAGAGAAAAGGGTCCGGACTTCTTACCCCTATGGCAGCTACATGATGACTCCCTGTGTTTCTCCTTCCCAGAGTCCTCCTCGACTCCTAGTCCCACCTATCTTGCTTCCCTATTGGCCAACAGTGCTTTATTCAACAACCAATAAGAGACAGATTTACAGAATGGCATCTCCCATCAGGGAATTTATAACAACTTCCATTGCTTCTGTTCCAATTATACATTGGTGAGTGGGAAGTGGGCATGGGGACTCTCTGTGGCTGAGCAGCCCTACTGTGGCGTCACTCATGGGTTATAGTAAACACTAGCCATATCCAGCCCCACATGTTCCTCCTGAGACAAGTGGTTAGAATGGTGTTCAGTCTGGAGATCACTGCCTGGCTCCTGTGCCCAACAGTGCCTAACACGTCTGAGGTTTCCATGCCCTTGGGGTAGTTGCCCAAGCATTGCTCATATGCAGCATTAAGAAGGCCTGAAGTGTAACCATAGGGACTATGTTCCTTGTCTTGAAGTCACTACCTTCATTCAGTCATGACCTGGGTCTGAGGTTGAGTACTCTGAAGGCCCAGAGCCATGAGTTTTAGTGGAGATGTCACACTGGGTCCTTCTCAGAAACTCTTTTTCCTTGGCTGGTGCAAACTGAACAGGCTTTAATTTCTCCCTAAGACCTAGTCTGGCTGAGTCACTCACTCTCCTCCAGTATGATAACCGCTCTCCCAGTGGGACCCTCTGTCTTCACTACTATTAGTGTTCCTGTCTTCCTAAGACAAACTCAGCTCCCAGTGAAGGAAGTGATTCGGTTCCAAAGCCCTGGACCTTGGTGAAGAGGGCATCTCTAGCCCTGCTTAGCATCACAAGGTGGTCAGAACCCAGCACTAGAATCCAAGTACCAACACAGAAAGACAGTGCCACCAGGGGCTCCAAAGACTTGTAATCTTTGTTTGTTTGTTGGCTGGTTGATTTTTGGAGACTGGGTTTCTCTGTGTGGCTTTGGATCCTTTCCTGGAACTGGCTCTTGTAGCCCAGGCTGGTCTCAAAAACATAGAGATCTACCTGCTTCTGCCTCCTGAGTGCTGGGATTAAAGGCATGTGCCACCACTGCCTGTCCAAGACTTGTAATCTTGGGGTGCCCAAAATGAGGCACCAAGGGAATCCAGGAAGAGGAGAGGTGAATTTCAAGTACAGACTGATGGTGAAGGGTGCCAAGACTAGTGAAGTCCTGCCCTCCCCGCATCAGATCAGAAGACCCACAGAGTGATAATGTGCTCCGCCATCAGCAGGTGGCGCCTGGCAGTGAACACTTCCTGTCCACCCCCTGACCTGTGAGAAGTGTTTGAGAAGGTAAGGGTCATTGCATCGAGCGGGTGGTGTAAACAGTCTACCCAGAATCCAAGCCAGAGGCCACCACAGAAATCCTGGACACAGTTTGTCTAGGTTGAGGCTTCTTCCTCCTGAAATGGGAGGACCCTGGACAGGCCCTTTATCCCTGGAATGAGGACTCCCTAGCTTCTGGCTTTGCATCCTTCCCGGGTGGTCTGGGTATGTGGAGGCAGAGATAGACAATGCTTAGTTTACTACTTGCCTGTGCCTGCTAAGTAAGAGAGGACCTTTGCGGGATGCTTGTCAGCTGCTGTCTCCAGCAAGAGGCCAGAACCCTTCCGAGCTGCGAGTGCCCTGCCCTATGCCCCCCACAGTTCCTCCTAGACAGGAAGGAAACCAGGGAAACCCTGAGTAAGTGCAGCACAGGACCAGCACAGAGTCACCACACAGTTGCTACCACAAGCGTTTTATTGACCCCAGTGTGAACAGAGGTGTGAGGATAGCAATCACGTGAGGGGCAGTGACAGGTCAGGACCTCTAGCCAGGATAAGGGACAGCTGGGAAGGGTGGAGCACTTGCACACTTTCCCCAAGAAAACAGTGTATGAGAGAATTTAATCCATTGACCCTGTATACGAAGAGCACATACTTCGTGGAGTGCGCCCATCCTATCCTCTTTGTTGGCTGACTATAATGATAAGCACAATGAACGAGATGATGGAGAAGACCACAGCAGCGATGTTCAGTCGCTTGGCAGTTGTAGCATAGTCTTGGGCCCCAGGCACATCACCCACCATCTTCCTGTCCCTGGACTGGAAGAGACCAAATGATCAGTGTGGCCTTGGAGCAAGTCATCTGAGAGCCAGCTTCTCTGCCTCAGTTCCCCCATTGTCTTCCTATCCCCTGCAATCTCCTCCCTCAGGTCAAGGACCCCTTCCCTTTCACACACTCAGACTGTCCAGCATAGCCCAGCATCGTCTGCTCACCCCACCATGAGGTTATCTGTAAGCCCCACTTTCACACAGACTGGTGCCCCAGTCTGGATGGTGAAGAGGAGTCCAGAAAGTAAGCAATAAGGAGCATTCCTCTAAACTAGAGTGGAGACAGTCTTACCCAGAATCCTTAGGCAGCCTCACCCTTTGCCTACCTAGGAGTGTTTCCAAGACACATAAAACCCCCTACACTATATGCTATATACACAACCTACGCACACACATACAGGACACCAAACACAGAGTGTCACCCATGCACAAACACAAGGCTGTACACGTCAGAGGTACCCTCTGGGCAGGAAGAGCTTTAATCTCACACATATCTCTGTCCCATCACTCCCACCACAATGACACTCACCTTCACAGAGAAGACGTAGGCAATGAAACCCAGACAACAGCTGTTCATGAACACTGTGTTAAATGTGGACCAGGTAATATAATCCTTTGGGACATTGTCGCTGCTGATGTTAATCACGGTGGATCTGGAGCTGTCTTCTTTGACCATGTTTTGTGCTTAAAGGAAGCTCTTGTTTCAAGGTAGTTAGAAGTTCGTGTGGACAGTGAAGTCCTGAGCACTTTATATAACCGTGTGCATAGTGAGGTCCGGATGCTGCAGGATGGGCTAAGCAGGATATGACCCCCCCCCTTCTCAACAGCCTCTTAAAGTTCTGCTTTTTCAGAAATTTCTGCTCTTGGTGTTTGTAAACCAGTGAATTATCTGGCAGGTGGGATGTGGAAACAGATTACTAGGATAGGGAGGGTTCTAGAAGGGCAAGGGTCAGGAGAGCCTCTCGTACTGGAACCCAAGCCAGGACTTGACCCTCTACCTCCGTCTTAGAATGAGAATATTGGTGCTTTCTCCAAGCCTGTTCCCCAGCCCAGGCCAACAGCTACAGTAGCCATTTTCCTAGCTAGGACCCCATAGCCCTCTACCATGCCATCCCTAGAGCCCCCCAAAAGCTAGTCTTCACTGTAGGAGCCTTCTCTGCAGAAATCCATGCCTTTTACTGTCTGACAAGTGCTTTGGACCAGTACTGAAGAGAGCTGATGATCACTGTCATTCTTTTTTTGGGGGGGGGTTTAGAGACAGGGTTTCTCTGTGGCTTTGGAGGGTGTCCTGGAACTAACTCTTGTAGACCAGGGTGGCCTTAAATTCACAGAGATCCACCTGCCTCTGCCTCCCGAGTGCTGGGATTAAAGGCATGTACCACCACTGCCCGCCTCACTGCCATTCTTGTTGTCCCAGAGCCACTGGGCAATATGATGTCTTTCAGGCCTGCCCATAGGCTGAAAAGGAGCTGTGCTGGGAGACTAGGCTACTTTTTCCAGGCACATGGCATTCTTTGCAGTGCTAGACTAACATACTTGTGCAATCCTACCTTTCCTTCTCATCCTTCATCATTGTATAAAAAGCCTGGAGTTTTTGGGGGAGAGGTGGGTGGGTCTGGGCCATCCCCAGTGGGGCTGCAGGAGGTGCAATGTTAAGTTGGCCAAGGCCTTCCTGAAATTGCAGTCTTTTCTTCTTGCCTCAGCACATCCTCACGGAAAGATGGGGAAATCAGATCAGAGAGATAAATGAATGCTTGCAAGTGATGAATGTGCTGTTGTTTCCCCTAAATAGCAGAATCCTGCAATGGTCCCCACCCCTGAGCCTTGGCCCTGACCCTCGGCCCTCTGCCACACTGCAGGGGGCTAGGCTATCTGCTCCTCCTGCTGTGTTCCCAGAAGCCCCAAGACCATGAGTACCCAGCACGGCAAGGCCACCAGGGACCCCCTTGTCCTGTCCTATCAGCCTGGACTTCTGGGTTCCATGAAGCTACTTTCTTGGCTCTTCTCCAATATGGTTTCTGTGACCATGAGCCTTTTGAGTGTGGTGAATTGTACTCACCAGACACATGAAGTATAAAGCACATTCCGAATTTTGAAGAGTTGGTATTCTAGTTTCGGTTCTGGTGCTGTGGCAAACACCTTGACAAAAAACGTAAATGGGAGAGGGCGTTTTATTTGATTATAATTTCAAGTTACCACCATTGCTTCAGAAAAGTAAAGACAGGAACTCAAGAAGTTAGTGACATCACGTCTGTACTCAAGAGCAGAAACAGAAATGCATCCTTGCTTGCTTACCTGTCTGCTGGCTTTCTCCTCTCATGCTTTCCAGGCACTCCTGCCTGTCTCTGCCTGGTTTCCATTGCTAAAGCGCAGTCTCTGAAACTGTATAATAATGATATAGTAAAGAATTGAGGTTCCTTTAGGCTTATAATCCTGGAGACTAGAAGTCACCAAGTTGACTAGCTTTCCAATGATAATCCCTTTGCAAGGATGAATCCCTCACCATGAGAATTCCTCTTCAAGGCCCAGTTAAAGGGTTACTGAATACTGTTATACCATCTCATGAAAGTATTCCTAAGAATATGTTAAGTGCTAAAACTATCTTGGGTAAGCTGGTCTCTAGACCAGCCATAAATTCCTATGCAATGTGTCCCTGACTAAAGGCTATGAGAACTGCTTGGCCACTGAACTGCTATCTCTCTGCTTCTGTAACCAATGCTTGCTTGCTGCAGATGCCCACAGCTACTTTTCTGTGATGTGTTCTGGGACACTAAGGAAAATGGATGGAAAAAACAAAGGAGAATAAAAGTCCCTAACTAAGTGAGGGGAGTTATGTGAGGTTACGTGATCAGAAGCTCAGACCCATGAGCAGCTGCAACAGCATTGGCAGCTGCTCCCTAGCCCACAATTGTAGGATGTGCTCCGGCCGTGGAATCCCATGGTAATCTCTGTAACCATGGAACCCTGTGGACTGGGACTTACATACTCAGGACACTCCTCCCCTCCTTTTTTTTTCTTTAAAAGTGCCTTGCTTTTGGGGTTGGGGCTTCAACTCTCCCGACAGAGTTGAGCCCCAGATAGCTGGTTTTCTGGAAATAAACGGACCTTCTTGTACTTGCATTCGGTGTCGTTAGGCTTCTTGAAGTGTTGGGGTCCTCTGAGTGGGCACAGCATTCTGTATACATCACAATTGAAGGTTTGCCTTTAAAAACTCAAACATGTTGGAGGTCAAGGCTGCTTCCCACTATATGGCCTAGGACAGCACAGCCAGTACCCTACCAGCACCCCTCAGCACCATCCACTTGATGACCAACCTCAACATGAACACTGGTAAAAAACTAGCCACACCCAAGCCACTGTTGCATCTCCATGTCTCCAGTGGCCAAAGGGGGCTGAGAACACTGTGTAGGTCTCACAGCCACAAGGTATGCCTTGGGGACAAGAGTGAGTATGCCATCCCATACACACACCCAAGTCTTGCCCAGAAACATCCAGCCCTGGGGTCAGGACCTCCCCTCACCTTCCCAGTTACTGCTCCTCATCTGAACAGTTGTCTGTGCTTGTAGTCAGAGTCCTGCTTGAGGGCTGAAAGGGGACGGTTAGTGTAGCACGTACTGTGGAAGTGCTATGCCAGAAACAGACAGGCATATTTGTAGCTTTCCCACAATGACAGAATGCACTGACTGGCAATAAACTGACAAGCTACATCAGTTTAATTTGCAGTCATTCCCTCTCTATCTGTCTCTCTGCTTTCCCCGCCTCTCTCTCTCTCTCTCTCTCTCTCTCTCTCTCTCTCTCTCTCTCTCTCTCTCTCTCTCTCTCTCTCTCTCTCTCTCTTGTGTGTGTGTGTGTGTGTGTGTGTGTGTGTGTGTGTGTATCTTTGTAGCTCTCTCTCTCCCTCCCTTCTAGACATGGTTCTCACTGTATAATCCTAGCTAGCCTAGAATTATTTATGTAGACCAGACTGGCCTCAGACTCACAGAGAATCCACCTGCCTCTGCTTCCCAAGTTTGAAGATTGAAAGCACACACCACCATGCTTGGTTCTTGACAGCTGACTGTCGGCAAAACAACTTTTTTGTTTGTTTGCTTGCTTGTTTGGTTTTTTTTGAGACAGGGTTTCTCCCGTGTAGCCCTGGCTGTACTGGAACTCACTTTGTAGACAGGGCTTGCCTCAAACTCAGAGATTAACCTGCTTCTACCTCCTCAGTGCTGAAATTAAAGGTGTGCACCACCACCACTCAGCAGCAAACCAGCCTTTAAATTCCAATCTTCATTACTAATATTACCTCTTGGGTCATGCATTATACTTCACATACATTCTTAGTATCTATTGCTGTAGAGAAGGACCACAAGGGATGAAAGAGGCTGCAGCAGATTTTGGGGAGTTCTGGTGAGTATCCCTGAGAGACAGGAGCAGGAAGCTGTTGGGGTTGTGAAGAGTGTCTCTGCAGAGGGCCAGAGAGTCACATAGTGAACTCCCATTGGAAGTTGACTGGCAACACCACTACAGATACAAGCCCCATGGTCACAGGTTTGAGTTGAGTCTTGGGGTCAAGTCAAGCTACAGAAGCAAGGTGTAAAACCACCTCCAGATAAATGGCTAGGAGGATAAACAGAAGGCACTTCAAGTAGGTTCCAGCCATACAGAAGCAGGGGTAGCAAAGCTGAACCCCTGGGTTACTTAGGAGTTCTCTTGGTTCCTCAATGCTGAAGGTCAGATGACTGTTAGGACTGTTGCCATCTCAATGTTAGCTGTCTTCTTTTTTGTAGAGCCCAGAAGAGACTATTGCACTCTTTCCAGACCACACTTGGTTTGGTGTGTTTAATTACTCCTTGGCCCCAGCTTTCTTAATTCAATTACTACGTCCCTGTGCTCATATGTTCCCAGTCTGCATTGCTAAGTTTGTGGCATGGCACCTTTTAATTTTAGAAATAGGTAATTTGATGCTGGGCCTGGTGGCACATGCCTTTAATTCCAGCTCTTAGAAGGCAGAGGCGGGTAGACTTCTGTGAGTTTGAGGCCAGCCTACTCTACATAGCAAGTTCTAGGCCAGCCAGGGTGATGCAGTCAGACCCTATCTCAAAACAAAACAAAAACAAGCAACCAAAAAAGCATCTAGCCATCAAATCAAAGAAGGTCAAATATGACTTTTGCTCAGTGGTTGTCACTGAAACGAATAGCTGGTCAGCCTAATTAGTTTAATTAATATCTCTCTTTGTAGGTTTGTTTGTTTTGTATTTTGTTTGTTTGTTTTGTTGTGTTTTGCAAGACAGGGTTTCTCTGTGTAGATTTGAAACCTGTCCTGGAACTCATCCATAGACCAGGCTGGCCTCAAACTCACAGAGACCCACCTGCCTCTGCCTTCCAAGTACTAGGATCAAATCCCTGCACCACCCACACCAAGCTGTTTTTTGTGTTTTGTCTTTTTTAAGCAATGTTCCAGGGAACTGTCTGGAAAAATGCTAGAGGAAATCCACAACAAAGAAACTATAAAATTTTATTTTGGGACATTTATTTAAAAAAAAATCAGCCAGGCCTTGTGTCACACTCCTTTGATACTGGTTTTCAGGAGTTCAAGACCAGCCTGGTCTATATACTGAGTTCCAAGTCAGCCATGGCTACCCAGTGAGACACTGGTCTCAAAATAAATAAACAAATTTAAATAAATAAAATAGGGTAAGTTTGTGACTATACAGGGTCACAGATAATTGAGAAATACATCTTAGTTATGCATTTAAACAAAAATCATAGCTTAACTATTTCAAAAGCCGATAAAGAATCCAAAGGCAAATGAAGTTACATTGTTGTAATAGTTGAAAGTTGTAGCCCTTTTATTAGACAGGAATCTACATCATGTACACACAGCACAGGGGAGCATCTTGATAAAACTTAAAATCTTCCTTCCCTAGGTCAGTAACTTAAAAAAAGAAAAACTTTTTCAATCCCTTACTGAGACCAGAACAAGCTAAGAAAATTTCATCAATTTAGCAGGATGATAAAAGGTCTGATTTCTGCTCCCTTTCATATTAACATTCATTTTGGTTGGGCATGGTGGTTTACTTTATAGTCCCAGCACTTGAGACGCTGAGACTAAAGTTCTGCTGAGTTCCAGACACAAAGTGAAATCTGTCTCAAAAACAAACAACAAAAGTCACTTTGGCAGCCTTTCATAAAATTCCATTTCAGCCAGCGGCAGAGGCCCCTCTCCCCTTCTAGTTCTCCATTTTGTTTGCTTCTTCATTCATTTCTGCTGGAAAAACCTTAAACAACCCCAAGACTACACAAAGAACTCCTGCAGTTGGAAGCGTGTCCCTGGTCTCATATTTACAGCTATCCTAACAAATGCACAGCTTCTCACATACTCACATGGGTTATCCGTTACCACCCATCAGGCAGAACCCGAAATCCTTATTCCCCTCCATTCTCTAGTGATTGCCAGGAAGGAAGCCTTTAAGAGCTGTTTATTGTGTACAGCACTCTTCAAGTTGGCACACCTGAAACTGTGCTGTTTCACAATTTCTGTGAACTGGGTCATTTCATAATTTCTGGTAATCTTGCTTTTTCCACACATAAGATTTACTGTTGGCCAAAATCATGTTTGCTAAACAAACCCAAAACTGTGCAGCTCTCCCACATGAAGCAGCCTCGAGTACACACATTTCCCAATTGTATCTGCATTTTGAGAGATCTAGATATTTAGTGATCACACATCATTTAATTTAACCTGGAAAGTATCTATGGACAAAAATTACCAAAGACTGGTGTGTTGATTCCCCTTTAGGCTTTGCAGCAGTTAGGGAAAGGGGTTCCATGAAGAAACAATAATGAAACTAGGCTCAACCCAATTTTATTACTGTGCTGGACCAGGACTCCTAGAATCTGGCCCAGATCATTTTACTTTACTCATATTTAGGCACAGCACAATTTTGGGAAAAAAAAGTATTCAGATTACAATTAACTCATCCCCAAGTGCATAAAAATTTAAGACATGTTTACATTGAGATTCCTTACAAAGTACATCTGGGTTCCTTCACAAGAATGGGTACTGTTGACTCAGAGATAGTGCCTGAGATTTAAGGTCTAGGGAGCTTGACCGGGATAAACATAACACCTGTGTGTGTTATGATTGGCCTAGCCCTAAGATAGCATAAAAGTCACTTAAGCTATTATAAAGCAAAAGTGGCCTCACTTATAAGAGTGGGGTTATGGTTTAAAAACAATGCTCACAATTTAGGAAAAACGGTCTTGGATAAGTGAAAACATAAATTTTGGAGATAAGGCAGAGCCTGTCCCATCAGACAGCAAAGGATCACAAGGTTGTGAGTATTTGATGGTATTTTATAATAGTTTTACCCTGTGTATAGTAAGAGATTTTTGTAACATGATTGATATTAAAATTTTTAAATTATTTGGTAGTCTAAGCACAACCATTATTAGCATTTAGTTGCTAATGGGACTGACCTAGGTCCTCTGCATGGAAAAGAAATGTATCAAGATATTTGACAGTCAAGTTCTAGATAAGATATAATAGTATTTTTGGAGTTTTTAGGGCCTCCTGTCATGCCTGTGGCTATGTTTGGTGTTGACTATTAGGTAAAGGGATTATGTATGTCTGTAGTGAGTTTTAGCATAGATCTTTACATACCTGCTAGTAGAAAATGTCTAAGACACAGACAGCCATAGTCTCAGGTATCACATTGACATCCATTCGTTACTAATTATGCATTAGAAGCTTGGAATAAAATGTCTTTACATTGTATAAAACAATGTCTTCAAAGGTTAGGCTTTTGTGAACCTTTTAAAATTATTTTCCTTCTCAGTGTCTAATCACATATAAAACCAAGGATAAGTATAAAATTAAAAAGCAAAATCTTTGTAATTAACAGTGGTGATAATTTTTTTAAGATTTAAACTTAAGGCTATAAGATTTGAGATCTTTGAAATTCAGAGTAATTGTAAGTTTGAGCTTAAGGCTCTTTTATTAGGTAACAGGAAATTTTGAAGGAGAAAACAATTGAGGTTTTCCATGTAAGCATGAAAGTTTAAATCCAACTGATACTGTAAATGAAAACAAAAAATGTGAATAGTATCAAAGCATAACAGCTCCACAGAGGAAGAATTTGTTAGAGGGCTTTAGTTTTTACTATATTTTGTAGGCAGTGTGATGTAACAGATTTTTAGACTATATAAATGTATCTTACTCTAAGCAAACTTTGTTTTTAGTTACTTGCTTTAGGCATAACCTTGAAAACAAATATAGAAAGTCAAAACTTGTCTTATTTTTTATTTTTTTAATTTTTTACGTTTTTTGAAATATGGTTTCTCTGTGTAGCTTTGAAGCCTGTCCTGGCACTTACTCTGTAGACCAGGCTGGCCTTGAACTCTGCCTCCTGAGTGCTGGGAATAAAGGTATGTACCACCACTGTCCAGCATCTTTTTAAATGAATTATATTTGTACTTAATATGACTACAAACTTAGCTTTTAGCACATTAAAGAAAAATTGATAATTTTAACCACCCTACAATCCAATCTACAATGGGGGGGTTAGGGAGAAACCTGGTGCCAGGGAAACCCCCAAGAATCCACAAAGATGACCCCAACTAATATTCCTAGCAATGGTGGAGAAGGTACCGGAACTGGCCATCTACTGTAAGCAGATTGGTGACTTCCCTAATTGCCATCAGAGATACTCTATCCAGTAACTGATGGAAACCGAGGCAGAGATCACAGACAAGCACTGCACTGAGCTCTGAGAGTCTTGTGGTAGAAAGGAAGGAGGGATTGTAGCAGCCAGGGGGAACCTACAGAGGCAGCTGACCTGAGCTCAAAGGAGCTCATAGACCTGGACCAATGGTCGGGGAGCCTACCTGGGACCGACCTAGGCCCTCTGCATGTGTGTGACAATTGAGTAGTTTGGTCTCTTAGTGAGGCTTCTAGCAGTGAGAGCAGGACCTCTCCCTGGCACTTAGCTGGCTTTGTGTAACCTGTTCTCCATGATGGATTACTTAGTCCCGCCTTGCCTTAAGGGGACGAGCTCAGTCCTGCCTCTACTTGATGCTCCATGCTTTGTGCAAGTCCCCTGTTCCCATCTGAATGGAGATGGAGGAGGAGTGGATAGGAGGGGGTGGATAGGAAAGAGAAAGGGGGGAGGACTGGAGGAGAGGAGGGAGGAGAAACTAGTTGGTATGTAAAGTAAATTTTTACAATGTTAAAATTTTAAAAATTCAAAGTGAAGCTGGGCAGTGGTAGTGCACGCCTTTAATCCCAGCACTCTGTGAGTTCGAGGCCAGGCTGGACCGACAGCCTCCAAAACATTACAGAGAAACCCTGTCTCATAAAACCAAAAAAAAAAAAAAAAAAAATTCAAAGTGAAAAAAGTTTTGATCATTTATAAAGTGATTGATCATTAATTTGTATGTCTCAATTATATTTAATTTTTTACAACTTAGTAGCTAGAAAAATCTGTCCACTAATGGCTCTTAGGTCCTGTTACTACCCCTTTGATCCCCTAGGCAGGCAGGACCCATGATTGGGTCCTGTCATCAGTACTTCTTAATGGTGGGAGTGAAGGGCCCAGACCCTCACCTAATCCCTACCCCCACCCCCACCCCCGCTTTGGCAGCCATAACAGGCTGCAGAAAAGACTCAGTAAGATGTAGGCCCCCGACTCAGCAGGATGTGCTGAATACCCCCCTACTCTCTCTCTCTCTCTCTCACTCACACACACACACACACACACACACACACACACACACTCTGCCCAACCTTGCCCTTACTGAGAAGAAACTACCAGATACCCTCCAGGTGATAAGGAACCAATCAGAAGTTAGCTGGTGGGCTCTGGATGTGCTTTACTGACAACAGTGGAATGCAGTGCATAGCAACGGTCCTCTGATGGCCTCTAGGCACAGCAATCTTTCCACAGCTACTGATGACCAATCAACTCAGGACAGGTTCCCCCAGCCCAGAGGTGCCCCAATCCTGAGACTGTTGCTATGTAACAAGCAGACACCCCTCTTAATCTATCCCCAATATATGCCCTGTCCCACTGCAGCTCAGGTCCCTCCTACTCGACAGGCGGTGAGGGACTGATGGAGGGGACAGAACCTGATGGAGGACACAAATTAATTCTTTTTTTGTTTGTTTGGGGTTTTTTTGTTTATTTGTTTTGTTTTGTTATTTCAAGACAGGGTTTCCCTGTGTAGCTTTAGAGACTGTCCTAGAACTGGCTCTTGTAGACCAGGGTGACCTCGTACTCACTGAGATCCGCCTGCCTCTGCATCCCGAGTGCTGGGATTAAAGACGTGCACCACCACTGCCCAGCATCTTTTTAAATGAATCATATTTGTACTCAATATGACTGCAAACTCAGCTTTGAGCTAAGTTCACTTTGCATCGGATCTAATCTGTTGGTGGTTGGGGGGGCGTCTAGATTTTGGGCACAACATTGTAAGATTAGGTTTGACATACATCCCTAAATTAATTTTTGTTAACCCTTAGGAATTTATAATATAAAAATCTATTTTAATCTAAAATATCTTGGAGACTTGTCTCTTTAGTCTAAAAGTAAGATATAATAATGTTGGGGCCCATAAAGACGTCTCTGCTACTTCTTGGCTCAAGGTCAGAGAGTTCAAAACTGTCCTTAGTATATAAAAAGACCTAAAAGGTCTAAGGGTTGGCTACTGCGGGATGTTTTGGTCTTGGTAGCAGATGTCTTATCTAAATAACAACTGACTTGGGCTGAAGTGTGTTTACTCTTGACCCTCAAGGCTAGGTAACAGGAAATTGACTCTAAAGGTAGCTACCAAATGCTTGGAGGACTAAGAAAAAAGTCTGTTTGTTCCTTATACATGATAAAGAAGTCTTTTGCCATGCTCCCCTTTTTGGTTGCTGTACTTAAGAATGTTGAAGAAGGCTGGGCGTTGGTGGCGCACGCCTTTAATCCCAGCACTCGGGAGGCAGAGGCAGGCGGATCTCTGTGAGTTCGAGACCAGCCTGGACTACCAAGCGAGTTCCAGGACAGCCTCCAAAGCCACAGAGAAACCCTGTCTCGAAACCCCCCCCCAAAAAAAAGAATGTTGAAGAATAAACCTGGGGCATTCAGTATTCTCTGGATTGCCCTCCAGATTCTATCCTGTGTATCTGTCTTTTTCTTAGCATCTTTACCTGTCCTTTCTCAATCCACACTCCCCCTCTCAGGTATGACCTCGGCAAGTCGGCTGGATCCAACTCAAGGCCCACAAAGATGAGTTCCTACATAATAATAAACAGAACACTTAATAAGACTAAGTTTCAAGAGTGTTGTCTTGACTAATTTATATTACGGGGTCATATTTAGATGAAATTACATGGCATGTTTTTTTTTTTAGAGATTTACTTATTTTATTTATTTTGGGGTTTTTCAAGACAGGGTTTCTCTATGGCTTTGGAGGCTGTCCTGGAACTAGCTCTTGTAGGCCAGGCTGGTCTCAAACTCACAGAGATCTGCCTGCCTCTGCCTCCTGAGTGCTGAGGAGATTTATTTATTATTTACAGAGTATTCTGTCTGAATATCTGCCTTCAGGCCAGAAGAGGGCACCAGATCTCATTACATATGGTTGTGAACTACCATGTGGTTGCTGGGAATTAAACTCAGGACCTCTGGTACAGCAGCCAGTGTTCTTAGCCGCTGAGCCATCTCTCTAGCCCAGCATGTATTTTGCAACCTCAGTAAAGATGGCTACCAGACTTATCATCTTTCTGTGGGAACAACTGACCCTGGCCAGAAACCCACCCCTCCATCAGCCTGGGAGCAGGCAGCTGTGAGACAATGTTTACTGAAAACATGTTTACTGAAAACAATCCAGTGCCCTAAGAAATGTTTACTGGAGCCATAAGTTCCCAATAAGTGCTCGCTCACTGGAACACTCTGACTTTGATCTTTCCAATGGCTAGCCACTTACTGCTCCCTGCTGTCACCGATTCTGGTGTCAGGGATTTAACCACCAGCCAGGAGGAGAAAGAGAGATGTGTGGGAGATGTGTGAGTGTATGTATGGCAGAAGTTTTTCTGGAGGGAAGCGTTTTCTTGGGAAGTTCTCCTGAGCCTTCTTTTCTTTTTTTTTTGGTTTTTCGAGACAGGGTTTCTCTGTGGCTTTGGAGGCTGTCCTGGAACTCACTTGGTAGACCAGGCTAGTCTCGAACTCACAGAGATCCGCCTGCCTCTGCCTCCCGAGTGCTGGGATTAAAGGCGGCATAAACATTTCTTAACGCAACCGACCGGTCTCTGTGTCATCAATCCCGCAACACCCTCGCCACATTCTCCGATACAGGCTGCGCAGTGGGCGCGGTATGTATTTTACAACCTCAGTAAAGATGGCTACCAGACTTATCATCTTTCTATCCTGATAAGGCATCAGCGAAGATAAAGACAAACTATGTGGCTGTTACTTAAATCTTTTTTCAGTATACCCATTTTGGATGAGAGTGTGTAAATGGAGATGCAGAGCTATCCCTTATAACTATAAGACTCTTGTTTTTTTTTAGTCTATCCAATAAACTATCATCCAAATTTAAATAAATAGCAAAGTCAGTTAAAATATTTTAACATCTGAAAAACATCTAATTAGAATTGATTATTGCAAACTTAGACTTTTGAGCTATATAACTAGATACAACTTTTGATGAACATGTAGAATTTGTATGTAGAATATGTGTTCCTTGTCCTTTTAAAGAGTCATCTATAAAAGCACTGAAGCAATACCTTTTAGATTTAAAAACCCTAAATCACCAGGTGGTGGTGGCACACACCTTTAATCCCAGCACTCAGGAGGGAGAGGCAGGTACATCTCAGTTATTTTGAGGTCAGCCTGGTCTACAAAGCAAGTTCCATGACAGCTAGAGTTGCTACACAGAGGAACCCTGTCTTGAATTCAGCCAGGTGGTGATGGCACATGCCTTTATTCCCAGCACTCAGGAGGCAGAGGCAGGCAGATCTCTGTAAGTTTTGAGACCAGTCTGGTCTAGTAGAGCTAGTTCCAGGATGGGCTCCAAAGCTACACGAGGAAACCCTGTATCAAAAAAGAAAAAAAAAAACAAAGGTAATTTTGGATAATTACCCATAGAATCCAAGTAACATGCTAATATAACCAGTTGGTTATTGCCAGTGTGAAACAAATAACCACCTTGCACTTTATCTAGCAGCACAATACTTTCTATAGGCTCTTTATCAGTGAGGGATTATTTTGAGTTACCATTTTAGCAACTGTATTATTTAATAAGTCAATAGCCTGCTCTGTTTTAGATGCTTTGCTTGTAAAACCTAACTGAGAGCTTTTAGAAAACTACCTAAGGAGCAGAGGCGTTCCCTCCCCTTGAAGGACCACCAATCAGACACAGCAAGTTCCTTCAACAGGTATTTCTTTTGTTTGTATGTTTGCTTCTTTCTTAGCCCTTGATGAGTGCTCCTCCCAGCCTGAGTCTATTAGTGTGTTCAACCTTAACCCTAACCCTAACCCTCACCCTAACCCTACCTCTGGCCCAACCCACGGGGACAAGTCAACATGGGCTATCCTGGGGGAGACAAACGAGGGGCAGGAGACACAAGGAATGGGAGCAAGACAAACTGGCTGATCAAGCTCCATTTACTGAGGATTTTGTACAAGCTTATATAGGGAATGTGGCATGGGGTGGGGCAGAGGAATGCAAGAGGATGTTAGATAGGAGGCGCTGAGGAATGGGCAGGGGGCTGTCAGAGGCAGGAACCATTTGATAAGTGATGAGCAGGAGTTTGCATCAGGGAGTGCAGGTGTTAACAAAGCATTGTTAAGCAATGGGTTGATAGGTTATCTCTATGATGCCAGACTCATCTGTGGGAAGGCGCCTGAGCTATGGGAAGTGGCCTTGGGCTGAGAAGTAGAGACTTACTAAGACCTGGTCCCCAACATAACCCTGAACTCAGGTTCAAAAACTGAAAACATTTTGACAATGCCAACTAGAGAAAGAAATTCGACAGGGGTGGAGTATAGTGACTCACATCTTTAGCCCTAACACTAAGGAAGCTATGACAGAAGACTCCCAAGAGTGTAAAACCAACCTGGGCCGTAAGTAACAAGTCAGTATGGGCTGCAGTATAAGACCCTGGAGAGTGGTGGAGACCATAGGTGAAGGGACACTAAGCCACGCAGGCATGTGGCTCTGTCAGGCTTTGCCTTTCTCCCCAGTTCCCTCTGCCTTCTTTTTGTTTTGTTGTTGTTGTTTGTTTGTTTTTCAAGACAGGATTTCTCTGTGGCTTTGGAGCCTGTCCTGGAACTAGCTCTTGTAGACCAGGCTGGTCTCAAACTCACAGAGAGCCGCCTGCCTCTACCTCCCAAGTGCTGGGAATAAAGGTGTGCGCCACCAACGGCCAGCTCCCTCTGCCTTCTTAAAGGCATATTACATTCCTGTGGCTAGCCACCAAGGTCTATTCCCTTATTTGACCACTTTCTCCTCCTGAGGCTGACTACCAAGGTCCAGCTATCAAAGTATTGAAGTCCAGCAATCAAAACGCCTCTTTGGTTCACCTAATTAAACATGCCCAATTAAAATTAAATACCTCATCCTAACAGGAGGTTCCCCCTTTTACCTTTATAAGTCGATATTTGCCTATGTGTCTATGTCTCCTCTATCCAGAGGCAGTCCTTTGTCCCTCCAGGACAAATGCCCTGCACCCTTTCCCTTGTCCCTTTCCCCTTCTTCCTGTCTCCCTTACCATGAAAGTCTAGGCCGTTCTAACACAGACCTCCCCTTTATCTTCTTAACAATTACAACTGCAGGGTCATTTGTAGCTGTTTTTCCGCCTGAGTCAGGAAGCAGCCACTTTAACATTTCTTCCCGGCTTAAAAAAAGGATCCCTCTGTGAAACCAGGTGTGTGGGTATGGTTTGTGCCTAATCCAGAGTCTGAGAGGGAGCCCCAGTTGTGAGAGAGTCCCCTTCAATAGGGACACAAACCAGGTGGTGGTGGCACAAGCCTTTAGTCCCAGCACTTGGGAGGCAGAAGCAGGTGGATCTCTGTGAGTTCGAGGCCAGCTTGATCTATAGAGCAAATTCCAGGACAGGCTCCAAAGCTATACAAAGAAACCCTGTCTCAAAAAAAAAAAAAAAAAAAAAAAAAAAAGGGCGTTGGTGGCGCACGCCTTTAATCCCAGCACTCGGGAGGCAGAGGCAGGCAGATCTCTGTGAGTTCGAGGCCAGCCTGGTCTACAGAGCGAGTTCCAGGACAGCCTCCAAAACAATACAGAGAAACCCTGTCTCGAAAAACCAAAAAAAAAAAAAAAAGTGTTTTTCTGCCATTCGGGGAGGGAAAGGGAGAGGGACCTCGTACTGACTTGTGAAGCAACCTTGTTTCTTATCTAAATTTAAAATGGAAAATAAAAAAATATTAATAATAAAAAAAGATGGAAAATACAAAAAAAAAGAGACACACACAGAAGCAGATCTAATAATTTACATTATAAAATCTTAGCCATGAGCCAGATGAGAAGGGATATCCCTTTGATATATGGATTTTGGGTACAAAAGAAACAAAAAAGACTGGAAGTTGGGCAGATGTATAATCTTAGCTTTCGTACAATTATCATTAAAAACTAGCTATTAACAAGATCTGAAGCCAACCAGCCCTTTATAAACTAGCACATTTTGTACTGAGGAACATGCCTGGCTCCATTTTGAAGGCAGGAGCCATTATTATGTTTTTTAAAAAAAATAAGTTTCTATTTACTGTGAGAAGTTGCTCTGTTTCCTGGAACCTGACTTTCCCCAGCCTATGACCTTGATTTGTTGTTGAGAATACCCTGACCCTGTCTGGCCTCTCCCTAATCCCATGGTAGGTGACCACAAAGTTTGTTTTTAAGGTTTTTGTATTTCCTTATTGCCCCATTGTCTCCCTTCTGTAAAACTACTGTAATTTTACTCCTTAAAAGGGGCCCAAGAGGAGGATTCAGGGCTGCTCTCTTTTATCCATGCTGGCCATCTCTTGGGGGCATCCCAATAAAAACCAAGTTTGCTTAAAATTTGGCTCAAATTGTCTTATTCTCACCATTTGGATTAACAGTATTATCTTACTTGACTCATGAAAGGATTCCCCTTAGGTCCTAAAGCAAGAAAACTTTCTAAAATGTAATCGTTTATATTAAAACATGCATCTTAAAGACTGAAGGATTAACGTAATATAATTTGTCAAACCAAAACAGATAGGGGTGTGTCAAGGCCAGGTTCAAAGGATGGGCAGGAAAACCCCCAAACCAAGGACGTCCTGAGATACAGCCTGAAGTACAGGGTTTCTACATGTGTTTCTTTGGTCTCTTAGGGGCAGTCAGCAGACCTAGGGTCTGTCTCCTCTACCCAGGATGGAATAAGCAGAACTCATAAGCAGGCCTGGAAAATCTCTCCCAGCCCTGGTCCCGGCAGCTTTTATTTCCTTTGGCTTTTGAAGGCATAAACAGCAGCCACCAACCACAAGCGGCCAAAGCCGCTCCCCCTAGTGGTGAAGCTCACATACAGCCTGGAACTTAGTCCTACAGTGACAGGTGTTACACCTAAGGCCTAAAGGAGTCCAGGAATCACCAGGCCCAGGCAGAAGCTAGTGTTACAGTTTCTAGAGCTTAGGTGTCTGAAACCTTCGGTCCTTCCAGCCCTGTGGCTGTCTGGAACTCTTTCAGTGACCGCGACCAGCAGTTTTGCTTCTCTGGTTCTTTCTGCCCTTCAGTCTCAGCTCTGATCTCTCTCTCCTCCTCTTTCTTCCTCCATTCCTCTTTCTGCCCTGCTAGCTCCCCAGGACTCTTCAGCTGCCTGTTCTTATTATTACCACTGCCACAGCTGTTGCTACTGAGGTAACCAACGACGTCACTTCTGCCATTCTCGTCCTCATTGTCACAACTCCAAGGGCCACCAATCTTCACATTCAAAAGAAGACTTTAATTGAACAGCGGGCAGCAGCCCAGAAGGGTATCTCAGACAGTTCACAGAGTGAGCCAAGCAACTCTTATATAAGGGGTAGGGGGTGAGGGGTAGGGTTTTTGCACCAATCACAAGACATTCATACAACTGAAGGACTGTGTTTACACACTGATCATGAGATTGTCGCCCCTTTTTGCACCAGTAGCTGCAGTCCCTCTGCTGGGCCACCAGAGGAAGTGCCCCTGCTTGGGTCTGAGAGGGAATGGTTGCAGGGGAGGTCTGGCATAAAAACATGGAGATCAGACTGTGCTCTAAAATAAGTTACTCCGTATTTATGCCGGAGGCTTTCAGGCCATGTGTGCCCCACCCTTTGGCTATCAAACTATTGAAACAATAGGCCTCGTTAAAATTTACCCAGGAATCTCGTGCTGGAAAAGAATTTCTTTGTCTCCTATGACGAGAACTTGCACCATCCTGACAACTTACGGAACCACCTTGTGAACACACTGGAGTAAGACAATGGCAGGTCAATGGCGAGCAGGACCATGCCTCTACCTGGACTTTTTTCCCCTTGTTTTTTTTTTTTTTTTTTTTGAGACAGAATTTCTCTATATAACAGTTCTGGCTGTCCTGGGACTCTCGCTAAAGACCGGGCTGTCCTTGAACTCACAGAGATCCATCTGCCTCTGCCTCCAGAGTGCTGGGATCAAAGGCGTGCGCCACTACTGCTCAGGCTTCTACCTGGACTCTTTAGCTATGCATACCTCCTGCCCTCTCTTTAAACCTAAAACCCATGTCAGTACCTGTTCTAATTTCGGCACAGTGACACCTTAATCTACTGCTATTTCAGCCAGCAATTGCAATTCTGCAGGCTTTAAGATCATTGAGGTTGTGGCTACAATGATGACTCAGAGATTAAGAACACTGACTGCTCTTTCAGGGATCCTGAGTTCAATTCCCAGCAACCACATGGTGGCTCACAACCATCTATAATGAGATTTGGTGCATAAATGCCAGAACACTGTCTCTATAATAAATAAATTTTTTATAAAAATCACTAAGGTCATATTTCTGCATCAATTTGAAATGCCCTTAGAGTCTGTAATTTGCATAAATATCACATCCATTTGATATTTAAGCCATAAAATAGTCATGGCATATAATTATTGTTGCTTTGAACTTTAAGCCTTCAGTTTTAAGGATGACTGACCTAGTCAGTATCTGTGTAGACACAGGTCTGTATGGACACATTCACATATATTTGAATACTCATATGAAACAATGTTCAGTAAGTCATAGTGTAGAAATTGTGTTAAGTTGATGGTAACTTTTCTTTGGCTGCTTAGATAATATAATAGTAGGTATGTGTGTGTCTAATGTTTATAAGCCACATGTGTGTGAGAACCCTCAGAGGCTAGGTGAAGGCATCAGAGCTACTGGAGCTGAGAACCAAGCTCCAGTCCTCTGCAACAGCAGGACAAGCTCTTAACCACTGAGCCATCTCTCCAGTCCCAGAAATATCTTTTTTTTAATCAATCTTTTTTTTTTGAGACAGTGTTTCTCTGTGTAGCTCTGTACACCAGGCTGACCTTAAACTCACAGAGATCCGCCTGCCTCTGCCTCCCAAGTGCTGGGACTAAAGGCATGCGTCACCACTGCCTGATCCTAGAAATATCTTGTTTGTTAGTTTGGTTTTTGGAGACAGGGTTTCTCTGTGTATCTTTGGAGCCTGTCCTGGAACTCACTCTATAGACCTGCCTCTGCCTCTGCCTCCAGAGTACTTGGATCAAAGGCTTATGACACCACTGGCCAGCTAGAAATATCTTAACATATAATAATAGAACTAAAATTAGAATACTCCTAAGTAATTATTTAAAAATCTATTCTTTTAATCTTTTTATTATTTTTTACATACATTACATCCTGACCACAGTTTCCCCTACCTCCACTCCCCCCAGTTCCCTCTTACCTCCCCTTTCCCATGGATACACTCCTCCTCCATTCCCTAAAAAGGAGCAGGCCGCTCAGGGGTGTCAAGTGAACATGATGTAGCATATTACAATAAGACCAGGCACAAACCCTAGTATCAAGGCTGGAGTAAAAGTTTCCTAAGCAGGCAAGCAGTCAGAGACACCCCTACTCCCACTGTCGGGAGTCCCACAGGAACATCAAGTCACACAGCCACACGATATACGCAGAGGACCTGGTTCAGACCCAAGCAAGACCCACGATTGCTGCCTCATTCTCTCTGAGTCCTTCTGAGCCCCGCTTAGTGGGTTCATGTTCTCATGGTGTCCCCATCCCCTCTGTCTCCCAGGACCCTTCCTTCCCCTCTTCTGAAGGGTTTCTGACTGTGGGTCACTTCATCTGTTCCCATCAGTTGCTGGAATACCATTAGGAATCATTTTCCTGACTCTGTTTTTTCCCAGTAATATTTGGATCTATCCTGGGTCTCTGGGCTGTCCAATCTCTGGTTCTTGACCATCCGCAGTGGCAGACGTGGGCTTCCTCTTGTGATGTGGGGCTCAAGCAGGACCAGCCATTGGCCCACGGCTCCTACAAGTTCTCTGCCACCATTATCCCAGCACATCTCACAGTCAAGACAGAAGTTCCTATGACTGGGGGGCTGGTTTGATGTCCAATCCCACTACTCCAGAGCCTTGCCTGCTTCTAAAAGATGGCCAGTTTGGGCTCTGTATCCCCTGTTACTAGGGGACTTCAGTAGGCTCACTCCAGTAGATTCCAGGGAATTTCCACTGCACTAGCTATTTTTATTTTTTCTCTTAAATCTTATTTAATTATTTATGGTTTTTCAAAACAGAGTTTCTCTGTGTAACAGCCCTGGCTGTCCTGGAACTCACCTTGTAGACCAGGCTGGCCTCACAGAGATCTGCCTGCCTCTGCCTCCCGAGCTCTGGGAGCAAAGGCGTGCGCTGCCACCACCAGCTCTAATTTGACACCTTTAATTGGCTTATAGGGGATAGGTGACTGCACCTGACTTGGGCAGGGTTAGGGGTTAGGGTTCTGTGCCCCAAATTAATTCTATAACACTAAATTAGTACAGCAGGCAGGCACACGACAGAGACTCAACAGAGCTGCCTGGTAGAAGATGCTTCTGGGAAGAAAGAGTACATTATCTTACTAATCACATAGCAATCCCTCCCATCTCCTTTCCATTAGCTTGGTCTTCACCCAAGACCAAAGAGTAGAATCTAGAGCAAAACCCAGATACCATCACCTTTTCATAATGTAATTTAGATTCCAGGAAAGGGCAAAGCTGATGTTTACATTTCTAGTGTCACCAGGGAAACTGCAAGTAGGGGCCAAAGCTTTGATAGCCTGAGGCTACTGTAACGGGCACAGAAAAGGAAAGGAAAGAAGACTCTGTTTTTTCCCAGTAATATTTGGATCTATCCTGGGTCTCTGGGCTGTTTCTTGGTTAGTTGAATACAGAAAAAAAAATCTACTATCTCCTACTACAGTCCTACAAGTACACAGAACACTTCTGTGACCCCGGAAGAAGGCAGGCAACCTTTCAGCCTCAGACACTAAGGGACTGGGAGTTAAACAGGCAGGCAGACAGGGAGAGAGGCCACGACTGGGTAATAAAGCTGACAGATTTCCTCACCATCCTGAGTTGGGACAAAAGCCTGGCCACTTGAAAACAAAGCTTGGCAGATTTTTTCCCCTCCAGTAATACCACCTTGCTGATGGACCTGAAAGATGAATGAAGGCCAGATCAGGACATGATTACACACACTGGCGAGACAACCAACCAGCTTGTCTTTGTTCAAACAGACAAATGCTTAAACCAGGGAAGAAGACCTTGCAAAGTTTTTTCTGGTTCCCTAGCCTTCCTGCTGCTGGAAGACCAGCTTTTAGCAACGTCGGAGAAACGGGAAAGGAGGTATACTGTGGGCTGGAACTGCTTACACACACAGGAGACACTTTCCTGAGGGCCAAAGCTTAATTCGTCACTTTATTTTTCTCTCTGCTGGATGCTCTTTTTCCGTTTTATATTTTCCCCTTATCCCTTTAATGCCACCAAAGACAAAGATTTCTATTTCAGGAAAAGATGTGGTGATGTTTCATTTATGATCTAAAAAATACAGCGTGCCTGAAGATCAGCATGCAGACCTAGCCACACTAGTTAGACAAAGAAGCCAGACACTGGTGGTACACACCTTTAATCACAGCACTGGGGAGACAGAGGCAGATGGATCTCTGTTCGTGCAAGGCCTCCCTAGGCTACACAAAACTGATCCAGTCTAAAAGAGAAACAGCTCACACAAAGGGGATCCCAGCTCTTGGGATCACACACCTTAATCCCAGTACTAGGGAGGTGGAGACAGGAGGGACATGATTCAGAGGAGAGAGGAATGAATGTAAGGTGGGAGGAGACAGAGAGACAGAGACAGAGACAGAGACAGGCAGTCTGAGGATTCCAGAGACTGACGCAGTCTGAGCAGCAGGGCAATCTGAAGTAGTCTGAGGACAGGGTCGCCCTTGTTCTGAGGTAGAGGTAAGAGCTAGTGGCTGGCTGCTTTGCTTCTCTGATCTTTCAGCTCCCCACCCACTGATATCAGACTACAGGTTTTTATTATTAAGACCTATCAGAACTCGTGCTACAAAAAGATTACCTCATAACCACGTTACATATTTTCCAAAAGCAAATTAAATTCTTTACAGAAGAAATCATATTAAGATCACAAGTTACAAGTTTTCCTTAGAAGCCCACAAGTAGTTAAACATTTTTCTTTGTATTTTCTCACCATAACATCTTCACCCCATAGCAATGGTTCTTTTATTACTGATTAACAAAGTTTTAAGCAAACTAAGTATATTTCCGCTGGTTCTTTTGTACTGGAAGGCAGCTGTTTGAGGTTTCAGTGTAGATTTCTATTCTTTATCCTACTTTAGAGAAACTTTAAACGAGAGGCCAGCTAACGAGCTAACGATCTTTATACACAATAGGGTCGTTTAATTTCCTTTTACAACTTTGTTTTTTCAAGGTGCCTACCAGGGCCTGTGATTAATTCTGTAAATTACATGATCAAGGAACTCAGGCCTAACCCTGGGTGTAACTGTTCTCTTTGATCATCAGCCTGTTTTTCCACAAGCAGAATTCGTGGGACTACAATGCATGAGACTTCCTTGTTCTTATCTTTCTTTCCTTCTTTTTTTTTTTTCCAACAGGGTTTCTCTATGTAGCCTGGCTGTCCTGGAACTCCTGTGTAGACCAAGCTTGTCTGAGACTCAAAAAGATTCACCTGCTTCTGCTTTCTGAGTGCTGGGATTAAAGGCATGTTCTTTTTCATCTTCTGAAAACCTCACATCTAACAAAGGAGAAGGTAACTTTTAGCCTATTTCTGCCTTTTTTGTGTCTCTTATTGGAGCAATTTTCAGAATGACCTAAATCGTGTTCCTAATCATCTTTCCTAACTGTCCTAACTGTTGTGCTTTTGTTTAAGTTTACTACGGCGAGATAGAACACGAGGTAGGAGAAATACATTAACCATAGTTTATTACAGCACAGGAGAGCAAGAAGGAGAGAGAGACAAGAGGGTAAGCAGAGGAAGTGGAGAGTTGGGAAGCCAAGGGCAAGAGACCAAGCAAGAGGAGAGAGCTAAGAGTAAGAGAGCATCAGTGGGCGGGGTCATTCTGTGGCTGAGAATTGCTTTGGCATTTGTCTCTTTGTGGAGCTTCAGATAAGAGGTATTCAGAAATTGACTTGCTAGGTGCAAATCATATAACAATAAAAATGCCTTTTGCAAAAGCTACAGGCAGTCAGTTCACCCGAAGCTGAGTCCCCTGAGGCCACAAAGGCTGAAAATCATCCTAGACTTCCAGACTTCCATGTGAACCAAAATGCTGGACACAACAATTGCTCTTTTAAAAATCATCTTCATTATGATCTGTGAGTAAAGTGCCCTGTGAGGAGTGGCATTTTCCCAAGAAACAATTACACTATACTAGATACAGTGGGATCCTTTCATATAGTAATCACACCATGCCAAATAGAGCAGGAACACGCTGCAGAAGGAAGGGAAATTCTGGAAACCATCTTCCCAGGGCTTTGCCTCTCCAGGATGCATCCAGAGTACTTTGTTATCCTCTGGGCTGAATGCTGTAAGGACTATTGCTATCTGCAGCTCCTCTGACATGGCCACTTGCACCCTCCTTTGCCCAGGCTCTTCCCCGGTGTGCCTGCCCCGTATGAGCACACGCCTATGAAATGCAATTCTTTACCATCTGATTCTGTATGCTGTGTTCGAGATTTTGTATGAGCACACGCCTATGAAATGCAATTCTTTACCATCTGATTCTGTATGCTGTGTTTGAGATTTTGTATGAGCACACGCCTGTGAAATGCAATTCTTTACCATCTGATTCTGTATGCTGTGTTTGAGATTTTGTATGAGCACATGCCTGTGAAATGCAATTCTTTACCATCTGATTCTGTATGCTGTGTTTGAGATTTTGTATGAGCACACGCCTATGAAATGCAATTCTTTACCATCTGATTCTGTATGCTGTGTTCGAGATTTTGTATGAGCACACGCCTATGAAATGCAATTCTTTACCATCTGATTCTGTATGCTGTGTTTGAGATTTTGTATGAGCACATGCCTGTGAAATGCAATTCTTTACCATCTGATTCTGTATGCTGTGTTTGAGATTTTGTATGAGCACATGCCTGTGAAATGCAATTCTTTACCATCTGATTCTGTATGCTGTGTTTGAGATTTTGTATGAGCACACGCCTATGAAATGCAATTCTTTACCATCTGATTCTGTATGCTGTGTTCGAGATTTTGTATGAGCACACGCCTATGAAATGCAATTCTTTACCATCTGATTCTGTATGCTGTGTTTGAGGTTTTGTATGAGCACATACCTATGAAATGCAATTCTTTACCATCTGATTCTGTATGCTGTGTTCGAGATTTTCCTCCTTCTGCTTATCACATTTGAGGGTTTTTTTTTCTGCCTTTTTTTCCTTCTTTTTTACCTTGAGACAATGTTTCTCTGAGTGGCCCTGACCTTCTCCCAACTCCCTCTGTAGACCAGGCCGGGCTTGATCTCAAGTCCACCTGCCTCAGCTCCTGAGTGCTGGAATTAAAGGCGTGTGTCAGCATTGCACAGCCTGCTTTTTTGTTTGGTTTGGTTCGGTTTTTAGAGACAGGGTTTCTCTGTGGCTTTGGAAGCTGTCCTGGAACTCACTCTTGTAGACCAGGCTGGTCTCAAACTCACAGAGATCCACCTGCCTCTGCCTCCCGAGTGCTGGGACTAAAGGCGTGTGCAACCACCCGGAACTTTTTAATTCTTTAACTGGCAGAGAAAACAAACACAGTCAAGACCCCTGGACTATATTAATAACATCACCAGCTGGATACCTTCTCACTCATTTCTCTTCTGGGACTAAAGGCGTGTGCCACCAACACCCAGCTCAAGGGAACACTTTTATTGACTGGATACATACATATATATATATATATAATTTATTGATTATGTTTATGTTTAGCTGCATGCCAGAAGAGGGCACCAGATCTTATTAAAGATGGTTGTGAGCCACCATGTGGGTTCTGGGAATTCTATTCAGGTCCTCTGGAAGAGCAGCCAGTGCTCTTAATCTCTGAGCCATCTCTGCAGCCCCTATTTTAACATTCTTGTTATTTTGTCTTTTTTTTTCTTCAGAGCTGAGGACTGAACCCAGGGCCTTGCTAGGCAAGCACTCTACCACTGAGCTAAATCCCCAACCCCCAATTTTAACATTCTTACAGAATTAGACAACTGTATCAAACAAATACTCTAAGACTTTTCGCCCTTCACCCTTCCTCCTCTCTCTACAATTCCTGCTCTGCCCACCTCCAGTTCCCTAGCTTTTGGATCCCACTTATGAACCTCCTCACTACAATACCCCCTGCCGATAAGAACCCCCCCTACTGTCCAACCCTCAGAGTCCTACCCATCCCCTCAACTCTCACCCTCCTATCAGCTGCTCCAGTTTCCTCACAACCAGCCCCTGTAGACACTTTCCCCCAACCTCCCCCCCACTTCCCTCCTGTCCTCACACCTGATCCATGGTAACAATGTCCCCACCACTTGAGGTGGCAGGAAGGGATCAAGTGCCTTTCACACGGGCAGAAACAGATGTCACAGAATAAAACCTTGGGTCACTCTCTGAAAAACAACCTCATTTCCAAAAACAATTCACCTGAATAACTCAAATCTACCTGGCACAATATTGATGGACAAGTCTGACTGCTAGAATTAGAAGCCAACTGGTTACAAGGTCAAAATAAGCTCATTCCCCTTTTCTGTTAAACTTGGGTTTGACCATGTCTTGACCCATTTTCTTAATTTGACATATTCAACACCTCAACACCCTATACCTTGACTTCCAACCTAACAAGATATTCTGCCAAATAATTTTGAGATGTTCTGCCAAGTTCCTATGTAACCAACATTATCTCTGGAAATCCCCCAACCCTGGAAAAACCCCTAGTCCTGTAGTTTTTAAGATACATACATCCAGTTTTCTCCTATGTTCAATGCTGTTCTTTCAAACCCCATTTTCAGAAGACAGCTGTGGCTGATGGGAAATAAAGCTTGGTTAATTTGGTAAAAAAAAAAAAATGGGTCAGTGGAGTTAACAATATCTACCATATCCTGACCTCTATCCTCACCCAAGATGCAAAGGACCACATCTGGAAGACAGTCGGGGATCACATTGATGAACACCATCAACAAAATAACACTCTGCCCTCATGACGGAGGCAGTCCCTGTGAGGGACACAAGTTGGAATTATCAGCACACTGGCGCTGGGAAGAAACACCTGCCAGCAGTTAATTGTAACTTATTTAGGGGAGGGCATGCAGCATAATACTCACTCTAGAGTTAACTTAGACACCCCAAAAGAGGTCACTCATGGGCTGGAGAGATGGCTCAGAGGTTAAGAGCACTGGCTGCTTTTCCAGAGGCCCTGAGTTCAGGCATACATGCAAGAAGAATACTGTGTACCTAATAAATAAATCTTTTTTAAAAAGTCACGCAGGGCCCCAGTGGAAGGTTTTTTGTTTGCTTGTTTTTGTTTGTTTTTTTGAGGCAGGGTTTCTCTGTGGCTTTGGAGGCTGTCCTGGAACTCACTCTGTAGACCAGGCTGGTCTCAAACTCACGGAGCTCTGCCTGCCTCTGCCTCCCGAGTGCTGGGATTAAAGGCATGCGCCACCAACACCCGGCTCAGGGCCCCAGGGGAAAGCACACTCTTTACTACTTAACCCATCTTACTGAGGCAACAACAAAGTATACACACCCGCCCCCAGGAACTTTCTTGCTCCATGTCCATTTCCAGCAGGGCAATCTAGGAGTCATTTTTGTTTTATTTTGTTTTGTTTTTGAGACAGAGTTTCTCTGGGTGGTGGTGGCGGCGGCGGCGGCGGCGCACGCCTTAATCCCATCACTCAGGAGGCAGAGGCAGGCGGATCTCTGTGAGTTCGAGGCTGGGCTGGACCGATAGCCTCCAAAACAATACAGAGAAACCCTGTCTCGAAAAACCAAAAAAAAAAAAAAAAAAAAACAGTTTGAGACAGAGTTTCTCTATAACAGCCCTGGCTGCAGGAACTCGTTTTGTAGACCAGGCTGGCCCAGTACTCAGAGATCCACCTGCTTCTGCTGGGATGTGCCACTCACCACTGCTTGACCTAGGAGTCATCTTGAGGAGTTAGGGTCCCTTTTGTAATCTTTAGCACCAGTGTCCACTGTCTGGGACTTTGACCCAGGGAATGGACATGGAGCCCACGGGAACCTGGAATGAATGAGACAAGAGACACAAGAGAGATGTTCATCAAGACAGGCGTAAATAGGGAATGTGGCACTGGCCATGGGGTGGAGGTTGTCAGACAGGAGAAGTGAGGCCCGGGGAGTGTTTGATAAGTGTTGGGCAGGAGATCTCACCAGGGAGTGCAGGTGTTAATGAAGTATTGTTGGGTCATCTCTATGGCGCCAGGCCACCTGTGGGAAGGCACCTGAGTTTTGGGAAGTGCCTTGGGGCAAGAAAGATACTCAGTAACCTGGTCCTCAACACTAGATGTGACTTTTTAAAGTTTTTAACAACAGAGGGGATGTCAGAAAGGAACATGAGGATAGGAGAGAATACCATGCCAGTTTCCAATTGCTGGCTGCAACTCTCAAGAAAACAAAGCTCAACTTACCACCTGATGGCCCAGCTTCCTCACACCTCTGGCCTTGCTTTCAATGCAATCAAACTGGCCACTGAGCTAAGGAATGCCCTAGCTAGCCACAGCCACCTTCCAAGACTTGTTCCAACAATGGATAATGGGGCTACTAGAAGATGGGTCACCTGTTGGGTTGCCTGGCACAAGTATGGCCAAAAACTAAGCGCTCAGGTGGGGACTTGGCTCATGGCATCAGGGAAGGAAGCTGCAGTAATGACTGAGATTTCAATACTGGGCTTTTTGGTGCCTTTCCTTTGTTCAGGGACTCTCTGAGCAGGCGGGGGGGGGTGGAGAGAGAGAGACAGAGAGAGAGAGAGAGAGAGAGAGAGAGAGAGAGAGAGAGAGAGAGAGAGAGAGAGAGAGAGAGCAGATCATGCTGGGGTATGCTGTAGGTTCCAATACAACACTCACATATACCTATAATATAATACACTCACTCCAATATCTTAATCTGGAAAGAAAAGAGTTTCCTAATCCAGAAGGGAATTTGCTAGATCCTAGAATCAGATTATCTCCATTAGTGAATTGGTGTAGGAAAGACGAATTGCCAGTGGGACTCTTTCCTGGTCAAGGGATTCTGAACTTCATAGAACAGAGAAAGTGAGCTGGGCGCTAGCTGCATGCTTACATTTGTTGCTCTTTTCTGACTGCAGACTTAATGGAACCAAACACTTCAAGTTCCTGCTGCCTTGACTTCTCCGCCTTCATTGATTGTAACCTGGAACCCTGAGGCGAGATAAACCCTTCTCCCTTGAGTTGATGTTGTTGGGGCATTTTATCACAGCAACAGACAAACAGCAGAGCAGCAGCTTTTTCTTTTTGGTTTTTCAAGAGACAGGGTTTCTCTGTGTAGCTTTGGAGCCTGTCCTGGCACTACCTCTGTAAACCAGGCTGGCCTCGAACTCACAGAGATCCACCTGCCTCAGCCTCCTAAGTGCTGGGATTAAAGGCATGTGCCATCAATGCGCAGCACTTGCCATACAAATTTTAACATATTTATATAACCATGTGCATTCCTTTATTTCCTTGCTGCATCTAGCCTTAGAAAGACTTGTCAACATTGAGGCTAGAATTTTCCTGTGCTCTGATGCTTGTGTGGTCTCAGCTTTCTTGTTCAGACCCTTGATGGGTTGGGTTTCTCTTGTGTATGGTCTGAAATACAGGTCTCTTGTTGTCTTGCCCCGAGACCTCCAGCTGCCCCAGCCCCGCCCCCAGCTGCCCTAGCCCCGCCCCCAGCTACCCTAGCCCCGCCCCCAGCTGCCCCAGCCCCGCCCCCAGCTGCCCCAGCCCCGCCCCCCAGCTGCCCCAGCACCATTCACTGAAGAATATACGCTCACCTCACACACTACATGCCTCCTGTGTTTGGTTCAAATCTGGATTAGTATGTTCTGTCTGTCCCCCACATCTATGTTCGTGCAGAGGGCACAGCCAGCTTTAGCTGAGCATCTTCCATGGCCTCCAGCTCTTGCTCAGTGCCTGTGTCTTTGTGTCCCTGGGCCTTTTCAGTATGGGCCCAGTCTGTGGGGTAGCCTGAGCTGCCTGTCTGTGCCTTTCCTTGGTTTTGTTCCCATTCTTGAACCCAGGAGCTGCTTCTGAGAATCCCCTGGGGGTCACTGACCCATCTGTCTCAAGGCCCAGTGTCCAGGGCTGTGGGTAGCCAAAGCTCTACTCCTCTTCTTCCACCAGCCCTGCTTCGAAAGGGGTGGGAAGCCGAAACCCTCCCTCATCCTTCCTATTCAAAGCCAGACAGTAGGCCCCATGAGGAATGGTTCCTGGCAGCCAGCTGCTCCAGAGTGGATTTGAGGGAGGAACCGTCTGTTCTTCCCCCATTCTGGACTGCCCAGAGCCTTTCCCTTCCTGGGCCCTCCTTTCCTTCCCGCAGGATCTGAGGAACACTGTCTTTTCTCCTGAAAATTCCCCTACAAACTGTGTTTTGTCAACTTAGTGCCACGAAGCTTATCTCATCCAAGTAACTCTAACTTTTTCAAAAGAGACTTTGGGTCTATTGCTATAGCCAAAGAGGGTCTCAAGCCCCATCTCCCAGGGCAGGGACTAAAAGCCAGTGGTCAGGGCAACCTCGGCTGAGGCACACACATAAAACACCGAGAAAGATTTTTTAAATAAAACAAATAGCAGCTCGGGTTTCCTGACTGTTGAACAAGAGACTCCCAGTGAAGCAGGCTTCCAGGCTGCAGTTCAGACTTGCTGCCAAGAAACCAGCTCCAGGGCCCTGCCCTGCTGGTCCCAGCTCCCCAGGGCAGGAAACCATCTCCTCTCTGCACATACCAACGAATCCATCCTGCCAGGGCCCTGTGCCAGCTCTGGGGAAGCCTGAAAATCATGAGCCACAGCAACAACAAGTGGTAATCAGAAGCAGCAGTGGAACACTTTGTCTTTTTTTTGATCAAGTTTTGTTATCGTCACATGTTTGGAATATTTCTCCATTGCAATCTATTTTGGATTTGTCCTTAAGAATATGGTGGTTCGGGCCTGAAATCCTAGCAAGGTGATCATGAGCTGAAGGCCAGCATGAGTTACATAGCAAGACTCTATCTCAAATATGAACAAATCAATAAAGTTGTAGGGTCCCTGGGGTTTGGCTTACTTAAGGGAAAAGTTCGTTCTTGCACTCACTAAAACGTTTCCCTGGGACATTTATGGATATCAGCTGTGCCCGGCTGGACCATGTCTTGTTATGGCTTAAGACACCCCATACTGAGTGGAATAGTGACTTTAGGCTGTGCCTTGCCCTGGAAGACTACATTTTACAAAGCAGCATTAGGCTTCACTCAGGGTACAGAGGCAAGACAATTGTATCTCCTTTGTACACACATACAGAGGAAAATGGTATCTCATTTGTGCGTACACACAGGAAAATTGTATCTCATTTGTGTGCACGTCTGTATTCGCATGTGTGCACATACACCCCAACCTGTCCAGCATCAATAACCAGGCACAGTTCTAATTAAAACTTGTTCACACAAGTTAAGAAGTACCACCCATGACCTTATCAAAACAGATCAGGATTACGTGGACCAAATTAAAAGCATCTCAGAAAAACCAGGCTTGTTGACTTATTAAGCACACCAGACCAACTAAAGGATGCCACTCTCTCACCTAGCTCATGTAAAATGGGGGACATGAAACACTGGGGCGGCAGTAACCCCACCAACCAGTTGCTCAACCATCCAATTGCTGCATGAAGGAGCAGATAGGCAGAGAACTTCTGCCCCTGGGACTTCAGCTCAGTACCGTGCCTACTGCATGATGTGTCTGTCCTCTGGAACTGCCATGTTGATCTGGGTTGGCCCTGAGCTTCCTGCCAACTTACCCTGTACCAGCTCAGCTCTGCCTCTGGCCTCTGTTACCTACTGCAGCTCTCTGAGTTCCTTAAAATCTATGGAGGTGCACGCCTTTTATCCCAGCAGAGGCAGAAGGAGCTCTGTGAGTTCGAGGCCAACCTAGTCTACATAGTGTGTTCCATGACAGTCAGAGCTACATAATAAGATCCTATCTCAAAACAATTAAAAAAAATTTTAAGGAAAAAAAATCTAAGCATCCATGTCAGCTCTCTGACTCTGCCTTCAGGAAGGTGTCTTTGAACTGTGATCTGTATATAGTTGGGTAAAATGTAATATATGAACTAGGTTAATATTAGCAAATAAGATTATAAGCCAGGCAGTAGTGGCATACACTTTTTTTAAAAAAAGATTTATTTATTACACATACAGTGTTCAGCCAGGAGAGGGCACCAGATTGAATTGTAGATGGTTGTGAGCCACCATGTAGTTGCTGGGAATTGAACTCAGGACCTCTGAAAGAGCAGTCAGTGCGCTTAACCTCTGAGCCACCTCTCCAGGCCCATGGCATGCACTTTTAATTCCAGCACTCAGGAGGCAGAGGCATGTGGATCTCTTTGAGTTCAAAGCCAGCCTGGTCTACAAAGTGAGTTCCAGGACAGTCAGAACTGTTATACAGAGAAACTCTGTCTTGGGGGGGGAAAAAAACTCCCCTGCCTCCCGTTCCCCCCTTCGGAAAAAAAAAAAACTAAAATAATGTCTGGGCATGGTGGTACACAACTTTACTCCGAGCAATTAGGCAGTAGAGGCAGATTGATCTCTGTGAGATAGAGGGCAGCTTAGTCTACTATTGAGTTCCAGGGCAACCATGGCTACTTAATGAGATCCTGCCTAAAACAAACAAACAAATAAAGGAACTCTGATCATCATGGCCATACTGTCAAAAGAAATCTGGACCACTTCAAATTACAACCAATAAAACTAACATAGTTTGTAAACTTATTTTTATTCAATAAACTCTGTCATCATGGAGAAAACACAAAATATGTCCATGTTCCTGATGTGATGTGCAGACTTTGGCCCTTCGGAAAGGGTTTATACTCAAACATGGTCATTTCAATTGCTGTCACTGCATGTCATACAGAGTTAATCTAATGAACGAGCTGTTTTGTTTTCATGTTGGGATGCTAGGGGGCAAACACTCCCTCTGTCCATTCCACTCCACCTCTGACATGGGCAGCCCCAGGATCCTGTTGAGGCTACGGTCTGTTGAGGAAGGAATGCCCAGCCTGATGGCTAGGCCTTTGCCATGTGGCTGACTCAGCACAAGGTCTAACTGGTTGCAAGAACAGGACCTGGAACGGCAGACAATGACAAACGGCTGTTGGGAGGTCCTCATCATTTCTGGAGAAGCCAGGAGGGTTCTTCCTATCTGGAACAGGGTAGGGACGGTCATGCCCTGTGGCTCACTTAATGCCTGGATGGACTCTTTGCTAGATATAAGAACACAGCTAATCCATTTCTTGTTTAACAAGAGAAAAACATAAAAAAGTAGAAGTCGGACACACTGGGCTGTGACTCAGATCAGTGCCTTTGCTCAGCCACCATCTGGGAAGCTCCCTTTTGCAATAGTTGGGAACGAACACAGAGAACCACAACTGGTCAATGCAGAGAGTGAAAGATTCTGGAACACTCAGGCCTAACTGAGATGTCATCAGACACCTCCCCTCAGGGCTCAGGAATCTATGTGGAAGAGGAGGCAGAAGGATTGTAGAGCCAGAGGGGATGGATGACACCAAGGAAACAGTCTGACACCATATGAACTCACTGAGACAGAGGCACCGTGCTCAGGGCCTGCACAGCTTCAAGCCAGATGAGGTCCCAGCACTGACAGAGGGAAGTGGACACGAACCCCAGCCCTAACCAAGAAGCTCTCTCTCTGCACATCCACTTTCAAATGGAAACTCAGTTTCCTCCAAGGGAGTCTCACTGGATATATTAAGCACTTAGGGGAGGCCGCATGCCTAGCAGTAGATGGCCAACACAAATGAACTCACTGGTAGTAGACTTCGTCACATATTGCCTTCTTTGTACATTTTTGGCCCTGTTGGTCTTCTGCGTATATGATTTCTAAATTTGTGGGTTTTTATAGGTTTTATTTGTATGTGTGTTTATTTTTGTGATTTTGACTTTTGGAGAGTTTGGTTTGTTTTTTTGTTTGTTTGTTTGGGTTTTTTTTTCCTGTTTGTTTTCTAAGATCAAAAAAGAATGTGGAGAAGATCTGCCAGGAACTGAGAAAAGGGAAACCATGATCAGAATATATTGTAAGAATTTTTCTTCCAGAATAAGCACATAAATAAAATAAAAGTGGAAGTCACAGGACGGTTCTCTCCTACGGTGTGGGTCATGGGGATCTGTCAAGCCTAAGTGCCCTGACCTGGCCAGTCTATGAAAAAGAGATTAGAAAACCAAAGTACGATGTGCTCACAAGCTAATTTTCTAAAAGGCAGAACCCAGGATGACCTTGAACTTCTGATCTTCCTGCCCCCACACCCCCAAATGCTAGAATTAAATGTGTGTATGGCCATACCCCCTCTATGCTGTTTTGGCAGTCATACCAAGGGCTTGGTGCGTGCTAGGCAAGCCTCGAGACAAAGAGCCACTAGATCTGGAGGAAAGACAAAGATAAACTCATCTGTGAACAAGGGTGGGAAGGTCTGGGATGGCATCAAGAGACAGGGGTTGATTCGGGTTAGTGGAATGTAAAGGTTGCTGCAGCAAGTGTGTTCACTTCGGGTTCTGGGCAGTTTGGTCAGCTCAGTTAGTTAACTAGCTAAGTTAGTTTAGGTGACCACAGCAGTTTTCTGCTTCAATGTTTGCTTAGAGACTGTGGCTTTCTGCCTGTGAGGAAAGAGGCCAAACAGCCCTCTTTGAAGTTACAGCCCTGGAGAGGCCTAAGCCTGAAACAAATTCAGCTCCCCTGCTGGAGCTGCCACATTCCGAGCTGCAAGGCTTCTGGTCTGCTATGGACCCCACCCCACTAAAAGCTAACAGGGAGTCTGCCAGGTTCTTGGAAACCAGCAGAGAACAAGAGTCTTCGAATGAGATCCAAACCTTGTGGATCCCCCAACCTGGGGAAGAGAAGGTCACCTGCCTGCAGTGTCACAGTCCAGAATGATACTTCAGTTGGTGTGACCTTTGGCCTAAGGAATTCTGCCCGCTGTGCTCAGAGAGGCTGAGCACAGGGTTCCACAGACAGGACCTGGAGTGGCCACACCAAGTAATTTCCCCATCTCTGAGTCCTGAGCTGCTCATTGGACTGTCTGGTCATTCTAAAATTTAGTGCTGTTCAATTTAGTACTGCTCAGGACAGAGACCCAGCCACAAGTGACCTTTCTTCTCCTGTCACTGCTTCTCTCGAGAGGCTGCCAGCTATGAATTTACAAGGCTGAGGTTTTCCTTCCTCCAGCCTCCCTCAGAAGGGAAATGAGCATTGAAGGGGATCTTGGCAACACCCCCACCCGGGACTCCCTAATTTCTACCCTGTGCTGAACGATTCTAGGACCAAGGGCAGAAGCTGGATCTGGACAAGCAGGGTGGACATTCCTCGGGAGGGAGGGAGTCAGAGCTCCAGAGGCCCTCAACCCCAGGCCAGTCACTGACTCCTCCACAGTCCAGGCCTCTTCCTACCCCTCCCACCTCCCGAGGATCTCCCTCCCCTGGGGCTTGAGTCTCCTGGTCCCCTCCCCCACCCCGTTCTTTGGGAAGTCCCTCCCCCAGGCCCCCATTCGCTCTACCCGGCAGTCACTGTCTCTTCTCGGAAGAGAGGAGGCGGAAAGCTGGGATGCAGCCAGTCTTCTGTCCTCCCACGCCCCCGCACATGCCGGGGTGCACCACAGCTCCCCAGCTCCAGCCCCTCACCCATTCCCGCCCTTATCCAAACGGGCCTGCTCCCTGTGTGCCCCTTCCTCTGTTTCCACGTGTTCCCTACACATTCCCACGCACCCCTTCTTTGACCTCCAGCGTAACTGGCTGGATGCCCACATTGTCCCATGCCCCTGCCCTCCCGATCCACGGACTGTCCCTTCCTGCAGCCTGGAGACTAGGGGCCTCTGTATTCGAGGATACCGTGGACATACCCTCCTGACATTGTGTGCCAGGCGCCAAGCACATCAGAAAATGTGCCACTCACTCCCAACAGCACTCCAGAGCACTCTGGCAGATGTGTCCTAGCCTGATGCAGATCCTGACCCGGGGCAAAGCCCTGAATACTATGAGGCCCAAACTGCGAGCCTGTGGCGCCACCTGGTGACCATTCTAACTAACAGGGAACTCACGGACAGAGGGGTGGGGCTCAGGGAAGGGAGGGGGAAAGGGCAGTGCGGATAGCATGAGGGGTGGGAGGGAGTAGGTGAGGGGAATGGGCTACCCCAGAAGGCATGCATTTCGTCAGGACCCCAGCCGCCCTCATTTCTTCCAGATGTCAAGCATTCTTGGTTATATTGAAGCCAAAAATCCAGGCACGGTAATTGGAGGAAGGTGGAATTGCGACACGAAACAGAGGTCGGGGTCATGTTGGCCCTAGGGTCTGGAGCAGGGTGTACTGAGCATAGGGAGGGAGAGGATGCGGGTCGCAAAGGCAGTCTGGGCACAAGTCCCCGAAACCCATTCATCTCCAGGGAAAGGTAGCCACCTCCACAAGAATTAAGGACAAAACAGAGAAATAGGGCCAATGGCAGGTTCCTGTACAGAAAAGGCCCAAAGATGAGCCTGGAAAGTCCCCAAATGCCATAAAGTCAAGAACTCAGTAAAACAAAGCCCATAAGGAGAAGTTGTCACAGCAACACGGGGAACCCGACAAAAGAGCCCTCTGGTGGTCAAAGCTTAACAATTCGAGCAGCAAGAAGAGCACCGGGTGTTAGAATATTCAAAAGCATGAAAGTAATGTCCAGGAGTTCGGTCTTCGCGACCAAATCAACGAACGGGAGCGGCTCTTACCAAGAATCCTACAGCAAAGAACAGGTTTCACCGAGACTTAAACCTCCATGCCGCGCCCGCTGCGCAGCCTGTATCCGAGAATGTGGCCAGGGTGTCGGGATTGATGACACAGAGACCAGACGGTTGCGTTAAGAAAACTTTATGCTCCCCAAGAAGGCTCAAGAGAACTTCCCAAGAAAACGCTTCCCTCCAGAAAAGCTTCTGCCATACATCACACACACACACACACACACACACACACACACACACCTTCCTCCTCCAGGCTGGCTGGTGGTTAAATCCCTGACACCAGAATCGGCAGCAGCAGGGGGCAAGAAGAGGTGGCTAGCCATTGGAAAGATCAAAGTCAGGGTGTTTCAGTAAGCGAGCCCTTACTGAGCCCTTATCGGGAACTTATAGCTCCGGTAAACATTTCTCTTTTTTTTAAGATTTATTTATTTATTATGAATACAACATCCTGCCTCCATGTATGTCTGCATGCCAGCGGAGGGCACCAGATCTCATTCAAGGTGGTTGTGAGCCACCATATGGTTGCTGGGAATTGAACTCAGGACCTCTGGAAGAGCAGTCAGTGCTCTTAACCTCTGAGCCATCTCATCTCTCCAGCCCCCGGTAAACATTTCTTAGGGCACTGGATTGTTTTCAGTAAGCATGTTTTCAGTAAAACATTGTCTCACAGCTGCCTGCTCCCAGGCTGATGGAGGAGTGGGTTTCTGGCCAAAGTCTGTTGTTCCCACACCTCCACTCTTTCCTCTGCCTTTCCTAGAGGTGAATGTTCCGAAGAGACACAACACCCCCTGGATGCTCTGTGTCAGTATCCGCAGTCCTGAGTCACAGAGCAGAACAGTGAGGATCCCTGGGGACATTGCCTTTGGAGTCTCCCTTCCCAAGCCCCCAAATCTCAGGATTCCCCCATCCTGAGGCTGACCAGTCTTGTTCTCAACCACCTAGGTCATCAGAGACGGCCTCTGTCATCACCTGAAGAGATGGGATGACTCCGTGTTATCTGGGTGGGTATCTGGGGCAGAGGAGGACACTGCGGGAAATACGAGAAAACCGAGGAAATATGAATAGAGCATGAACTTAGTTTAAATCATGCGTTTGCCTGGGGAGACAGCATTGATAGAGCATTGATTGCATAAACACGAGGACCTGACTTTCTGGCTCTAGAAATCAGGCCATGTGGGTCTCTAACCTGAGCACTGAGGAAGTAGAAGGCAGAAACCAGAGAAAGGCTGGGGCTTGCTGGAGAGCCAGACTAGCCAACAACAGGAGCCTCCAGGTTTAGAAAGAGATCTTGTCTCAAGCCGGGCAGTGGTGGCGCACGCCTTTAATCCCAGCACTCGGGAGGCAGAGGCAGGCGGATCTCTGTGAGGTCGAGGCCAGCCTGGTCTACAGAGCGAGTGCCAGGACAGCCTCCAAAACAATACAGAGAAACCCTGTCTCAAAAAACCAAAAAAAAAAAAAAAAAAAAAAAGATCTTGTCTCAAGACAGTAAGACAGAAGTGATAGAGGAGGACACTTGATGTCTTCCCCTGACCTCTAAGTACATGTGAGCTCTCTCTCTCTCTCTCTCTCTCTCTCTCTCTCTCTCTCTCTCTCTCTCTCTCTCTCTCTCTCTCCTCTGTCTCCCTGTCTGTTTCTCTCTCACACACAATACCACACCATATGCATGCACCACACACACAGAGTAATGTATTGATATTATAATATACACTCATACACACACTACACACATACCACACGCATGCACCACACACAAAGTATTGTATTGATATTATAACATGCACTCACTCATACACACATACCCCACGTGCGTGTACCACACAGACAATAATATATTGATATTACAGTAACAAATATATCACAGGAAAGAAAAATTATGGCTTCAAACTCTGTATTGTATGTTCTGAATTTTTGTAAATGTAATAGTGTTCTATAAAGTTGCTATTATTTGGGGAAGTCTATGATTCCTGGGCTGGCCTGGAATTCACAGTCTTCTTCTGCCAGCCTCCGGTGCTGAGGCTACAAGTGTGCACTACACTTTGCCTTGATTCTATTTTGTTTGTTTGTTTGTTTGTTTGTTTGTTTGTTTTTTGAGACAAGGTTTGTCTGCATAGCTTTAGCTGTCCTGGAACTCACTCTGTAGACCAGGCTGGCCTCAAACTCACAGAAATCACCTGTCTCTACTTCCTGAGTGCTGGAATTAAAGGCCTGTGCAGCCACACTCGGCTTTTGATTTCATTTTTTATTTTTTTGAGACATGGCTTTTGGTTTTTTGAGACAGAGTTCTGTAGTACTATGTTGTTTTTTTGTTTTGTTTTGTTTTTTTACTCTTTTCTTTTTTGAGGGGACCACCACCCAGCTCACAAATGGATCCCACATGGAGGCTTATTCTTAGTTATGAGTGCTCAGCCTTAGCTTGGCTTGTTTCTTGCCAGCTTTTCTTAACTTAAATTATCCCAACTACCTTTTGTCTCTAGGCTTTTATCTTTCCTACTTCTGTGTACCTTGCTTTCACTCTTACTCTGGGGTTGGCTGGGCGGCTGCATGACTGGCCCTGCTGCCCTCCTCTCCTTGTTCTCCCATTACTCCTCCGTTCCCCATTTGTCTTATTTATCTTCTCTGCCTGTCAGACCCACCTATCCTTGCTCCTGCCTCACTACTGGCCATTCAGCTCTTTGTTAGACCATCAGGTGTTTTAGAAAGGCAAAGAACCACAGCTTCACAGAGGCAGATGGATGTCTGTGTGTTCAAGGTCAGCCTAGTCTACAGAGCAAATTCCAGGTCAACCAGAGTTACATAGTGACCCTGTGGTAGCGTATTATTTTAAGGTGTCAGACATCGCACTGCGCCAAGCCCTACTACACTCAGGTCTGCTGCAAAGTTGGAAGCCTCAGTACTCTTCAGGCACCGCTCCTGCCAACACTCAATGCTGCATTTTTTTGAACTCCGTGTTTGTTTACCCAATCCTTTCCTGAATGGCCTCCCCCAGAAATATCTGGAAGATCCTCCCGATTCAAAGGGCCCTGAGACTGATTGGCAAGGACCTTCTGACAGCTTTAGGAGCTCTGGTAATAATGCCACTGAAGTGGGCTACAGCAAGGCAGGGCCAAAAGGCCTTCACCTCCAAAGATGAGGGAGAATGACAACTATAATGGGCAGTAGTTAAAGAGACAGAACCGGGCATGACGGTGCATACCTTTAATCTTCACACTCAGGGGGCAGAGGCAGGCAGACAGCTTCAAGCTAGAGACCAGTCTGGTCTACAGCGCATGCTCCAGGCCAGCCAAGGTTATATAGTCAGACCAAGAAGGAGAAGCTGGGGGGTAGGGAGGCTAGGAGGAGAAGGAGGAGGAGGAGGGGAAAAGGGAAAAAGGGGAAAAGGGGAAAGGGGAAGAGGGGAAAAGGGAAGGGAAACTACTCACAGCTGAGGGCCTGGGGTGGAAGTTCAGTAGGAAGTCTTGCAAACATGAGGACCTGAGTGTGATCCCTTATAACCTATGTAGCAAATGCTGGGCATGCCATGCTTATTTCCTAGCCTCAGGGCGGTGGAGACAGGCAGATCCTAGGACTCAGTGGCAGCCACTCTAGCCTTCTAGGTGAATGAGTTCCAGGACAGTGAAAGACCCTATCTCAAAAAACAAGGTGGATGGCACTTGAGGAAGGACAGCTGAGGTTGTCCTCTTGTCTTTACAATGCACCTGAATGCACACGCGCGCGCACACACACTCACACACACACACACTCACAATGCCTGTGCCACAAACATCCTTGCTGTTAGCTAGTTTGTCACAGTGTCCAGAGGAACAAAGTCAAAAAGCAGCTGTTAAATTTTCCCTCTATCTAGGCCAATCAGTTAGATGGTGGGAAAAAAAAACTGAGGCAAAATGTGGTATACAATTGTAACCTCAGACTGTGAGTTCAAGGCCTGCCTTGGAGAAAGAGACCGCTCCCCCAATGAGCCGAGTTTCTTATAACAGTATTCACTTACAGAAAGTCAGTAAATAGAAACTTGCTGGACAGCTAGGACATTCATAACCAAGTCCTGAAAAGTTCTGACCTTAGAGCATGGGGAAAGGCTCCAAGATGTTCAAATCCAGAGAAACAGGCAGATATTCCCACAAGGTTCTGGGGACTTGATGACCAAAGTATGGCCCTTGGCAGTAGAAAGCTCAGTGATACCCCAATTTTTTTTGAGACAGGGTTTCTCTGTATAACAGTCTTAGCTCTCCTAGAATTTGCTTTATAGACCAAGCTGGCCTCAAACTCACAAAGATCCGCCTGCCTCTGCCTCTCAAGTGCTGGGATTAAAGGCATGCGCCACCAGCACCAGGCTGGATCCCAAATATTTGAGTCAGAAGAACATGGACAAGACAAAAGTGACCTCATCTAAGCCAGAATGCACTTGGTTCATCTCAAGCTACTTTTTTTTTTTTGAGACAGGGTTTCTCTGTATTGCTTTGGAGGTTGTCCTGGAACTCACTCTGTAGACCAGGCTGGCCTTGAATTCACAGAGATCTGCCTGCCTCTGCCTCCTGAGTGCTGGGATTAAAGGTATGCGCCACCAATGCCGGTTTATCTCAAGTTATTATCAATGACATTGAGCACATTCTGGCACAGATAGCACCAACAGCCAGTTGTATAGTAGCACTACCCTAACGGTTTTGCCTGTTTATAGTTTGGCAGAAAAACTTTGTAGTGAAAAAGAAACTAGGGTTACCCAAGGCATCATGGTAGTTACAACACACAATGCTTGCAGCCAGGGCAAGTTGGATCCATACATAGAGAAAGAAATGAACTTCTCACCACTCTGGAGGCCAGAAGTCTGAAATCCCCGTGTGAGTATGGTCAGGCCAGGATCACACTTCCTTCCTGTTCTGTTCTTAAGCAGGTGGGAACTGAGTTCCCTTATAAGAGAATTCACCTTACTCTGGTTACCTCCCCCAAATACCACTTCAAACCATGACCCTGGAATTGAGGACCCCAGCATATGCAGTGGGGACTTCTGTGTTTGTAGTAAGAGCCAAGGCAGAACCATCACTAGAAGGAATGATCACTCTGCTTGTGTTAATCTGAGCCTGGGAAGGGGAAACAGGGAGAACTTCCAGGGACTTTGGCTCTGAGTTGATGAATTCCTAGGAACCTGAAATCCACCTGTCAAAGGGGCTTACGGAGGACAGTGTATTCATGGGCTCTCAACCAGGCCCAGCTCTCAGAAGGCCTAGGGCTTCCTGGGCCCATGTTTTGTTTAGTCTCCTATGGCCCAGGCATAAAGGAAGAACCCAACCCAGGCAGAAGTTGTTGAAATGCCTACACCTAGAAACCAGGACAGTGAAAGTGTACTGCACCCTGGGGCATGTGTTCCCATAAAAGACTTGCTATGGTTCCACATCACCCTACACTTCACCTCTGCTTGGCCTGTATAGAAAACAGTACTTCCTAGAGAATGAAGGATTGTTACAGGATTGTTACAGTAAACGTGACCAGACCACGGCTCTGACAACTACCTTTCCCGATTAGTTCCACTGCTACAGACACTTACAGCACATCTCCACCCCCACCCCACAGCTGGACTGATGTGCAGGTGCCCTTTCCCACACTTGTTATAAAAGTGAGGATGACGAAGTGAGGGAGAAGACATGACTTTCAACAGACAGCTGCACATTCATGCCCCACCAGCTTTTTTTCTCCTGGGACCCAGTCATCCCCTACTTCAGAGGGACCTTCATTGCCTCTCCTCCCCATCCCGGTGGCGACACAATGGTGACAGCATTGGGTGGACAGGAAGCAGATGTTTGTAGTTGGGTGTTTTCTGTCTGGCCCACCAGTTCACAAATAACCACTCAGAGGCTTAATATTAGTCATAATTGTTTGGTCAATGGCTCAGGCTTCTTGACGACTAGCTTTCACAATTAAATTAACCCATTTCTATTACTCTGTATTTTGCCACAAAGCTTGTGGCTTGTTACCTCACATCTTGCTTCCTCAGTAGCTACACAGCATCTTCCCAACCCTACTTTTTTTCTTCTCACATCTTTGTTTAGATCTCCTGCCTGGCTCTATTCTGCGTGGGCATTGGCCAAATCAGTTTTATTTATCAACAAATAAAAGTAACATATATTCAAAACATACCAAAAAAGGACATCCCACATCAGATGTTACTATCTTTCTTAGTAAAATTCATGTGTTGAAGAGTAGATCTCACAGAGCCTGAAATTCCAGGTGTGGTGTCTTGAACTAGAATGGTGTTTGGGAAGGATTAGAAGGCGTGGCCTTGTTAGAAGAGGTATATCACTGGGGGTGGTCTTTGAGGTTTCAAAAGCCTATGCCATTCCTAGTTTTCTCTCTCTGCATCCAACTTACATGTCCAGATGTAAGCTTTTAGCTACTACTCCAGGTCCATACGTGTCTGCTTGCTGTCAGACTCCTCAGCAGGATGGTCATGGGCTCTAGCCCTCTGAAACCATGAATCTCAATAAATGTTTTATTTTAAGTTGCGTTAGTCTTGCTGTGTCTTCATAGCAATAGAAAAGTAATGAAGATATCAGGGTCCAGGGCATCCAGTCTCCTCAAGCATAGGACAGATAGCATGCTTAGTACATCCCTGTTATTTGAGAGACATTTTTTTTTTAACCAACATGCTAAAATTCCTTCCCAGGGAGAGATATAATAAATGTCTACCCTTTCTCCTAAGGTCCCAGTGACACCAAGGCACAATTCCTCCCAAGTTCACTCAGGAGAACCAGTGCGCTTATTGGAGTCCTTAGAGTGTAGGTGAGTGTCGCGCCGCCTCGACCAGCAAGGAAGACACAATGCCCAGACTCTTCTTTAAGCAGTTTATTCAGGAACCTTGAACAATCTTCTTCTCCCGGGGAGCACCAACCCACAGCTTAAAAGCCCTTGGGCGGCCAACCCCAGTATGCCACGTGGAACATGCAGATAGGTCCACGTACGCAGAAGCAAGCCTGATATCCAGCCTTAACCAAATACAGGTGTTGTTTGTCACAGAGAGCACCTGCTGTCGGGCTAGCAGAAGGCGGAAGCCAGCACCATCTCAAGGGTGCAGCACTTCGCAGCTCTCTACAGGTGAGGGGTTGTTTGCAGGGTGTGAATGTTCCTCACCCAACAGGCCACATCTGCAAAGCCTTATCTGGCAGGGGTAAGAGCTTCCCATAGCAGCATAGATGGACAGTCTCCCCCCACACCTAGCTGTCCCAGCCTATATCCTCTAGCCCCTCCCCAAGATCACAGGCAACTAAGGCAGAGTCACATACAATAGAAGCTAGAAAGCAGTTGGATTCTCAAGTGGGAGTTTCGTAACCTTTTCCACCCCTCTATGAGGGGAGCAAATCGTCAATAAGTCCAACTGGAACGATCTTTTGCAAAGAGCTCAGTTGAATTCAAAGTTGCTTGGCTCACATATCAGTCACTCCTGACAGGGTGCTCACTGCAATCCCCTAACTGAATAGCCCCAAACAAGAGAAAGCTCTGCAATTATGAACACTTACTACTCTTGCACAGGACCAGGGTTTGATTCCCAGCACCCACCTGGGAGCTCACAACCATCTGTAACTCCAGTTCCAACAGACTGCAAGGCACTCTTCTGGCCTCAGAGGGTACTGAGTGCAAGTGGTACATATAAACACATGCAGGCAAACACTCAAACTAAAACAAAACCTTTAGTTGAGTGGGGGTGTTCTACAATAAGTCTAGGCTGTCAACAAACTAATTCAGTGGAGCCTCTGGCTAGCTCTTCAGATGATTATTGCAATGACTTTTGCAAAGTACTGCCCTCACCAGAAGAGAACTATCCTGGTTCCAACCGGTGCCCTAGATACTGAGCATCCATCCTAAGCCACTGTTAGCACATCTGACCCACTAAACCTCAGGGTGGAGTTCATGGTCATATCCCTTACTAATGAAATGAGATATATAGTGGTCCTGGAGGCCCAAGTAGGCAACTCCAGGAAGCAGACCATGAATAAGGCAAGAGTCACTCCTGCCATATCATTAAGCTCCTCTGAAGCTATACACACCAATGACTCCATGGGAGCCACCCCATGTGAATATTGACCCAAGCACTAAGAACAAAGTGAATGGGACAGACCATCTGTGGAATTATCATGTTCCCCCAGCACACTGCTCCTAACCAGGGAGAAAAAAAGCAGAGCGCAGTGGCAGCATGAATACATGTTAGAAACAACCTCAGGTGCTGCTATTTTCTTTTTTCAACTTGACACAAACTGGAGTCACCTGGGAAGAGGGACCCTCAACTGAAGGACTAATTTGTGTGCCTGTCTTTGGGTATTTTCTTAATTGCTAAGTGATGCAGGAAGGCCCAGCCCACTGTGGGTGGTGCTATCCTCAGGCCAGGTGGGCTGGGGTTGTGCATGAAAAAAAGTAGGCAAGCAAGCCAGTAAGCAGTGCTCCTCTGCTGCCTCCGCTTCAGTACCTGCTTCCAGATTCCTGCAAGCCAAAATAAACCCTTCCCTCCCCAAGCTGCTTTTCGTCAGAATGTTTTATCACAGGAACTGAGAGAGCAAACCAATGTGCATCAGAGCTTGGATTTCCCATCACAGGGGCTCATTCAGTTATGGCTACTGCAGCTGAGAATGGCACCAACCCCTTCCATCCTGGAGGCCACAGAGCTTTGCTCTCCCTAGGATAGTTGCTTACTCTGCTTGTGCAAGCACCTTCCCCGGCAGCTTGAATGCTTCTGCCCCAGGGGCAATTTACGGACTGAGAGGAGGGCCTATTCACAAGCATCAGTCTGTCTGGCCATGTTCCCACTGAACAGTAAAATGGCTCCTAGAAGCTGTTTTGGTTCAAGCACAGTGGCCACACTGTGGGGCTGGGATGTACCGAGGATAGGCCTGATGCTCAGAGTCTATGCTACAGCTCGCCACAGACAGGGTTCACAGGTGCAGGCATCAGGAGGAGAAACAGTGTAATTATCTTGTTTCCTGTTCCTACAACTTTGGGCTCCACTAGTCTAGTGATCTCAGATCCCAAGGGACCAATCAATTCATCCTGGTTCATCCACGACCTCCCTGGGTTAAAGCTAAAAGTGCCTGGTCTTCTGGGCCCCTTCAGTACCAAGCAAATACAAGTGTTCTACCAGGGGGCATATCCTGCAAAAGGCTGTCATGGCAGGCGATCTACAGAGAGAACATCACTGTGCTGTCCAGGATGCTAGGTCCTATCAAGGGGAGATCAGAGCCGTGTTATAGACAAGATGAGAGAGTCAGAAGACAGGAATTCCATGAGGGTGTCCCTTGGCACCTGTAAGTCCCGTGGGAAATAACTACAGAAAACTAGATCCATCCTGTACAAACAAAACTTCTGAAGAACAGATCTTTTGAGAAGTCAGGCTTCGTTTTTTCCACACCAAGCAAAGACCCTCAGCCTTTTTCAGAGGGCAAAGGTATCAGAATGCTCCATCAAAATGGACAGTTGTGGGGTTGGAGAGATGGCTCAACAATTAAGAGCAGAGGCTGCTCTTCCAGAGGATCTGAGTTCAATTCCTAGCAACCACATGATGGCTCACAACCATCTATAATGAGATCTGGTGTCCTCTTCTGGCATGCAGGGACACAGACACAACACTGTATATGTAATAAATAAATCTTAAAACAAACAAACACGGTAATTGTCAGTGCCACCACAGGCCTGTGACTGAATGGTAAGTGCTTTCCCTTACCCTCCGGTGACCAATTCCTTTGCCTCCTTTTTCCTTCTTTGGTTCCCCTCCCATCTAACACAACATGTATTCACAGTGGCTAATGTGTTCCTGTGTTTGCATCATTTACCTCTTGGACGTGCTCAGCGGGTATGACTCAGCTACAGGAATGAATAGCACCCAAAGGTGAATGTGAAATTTTGATCCGGTTCCTCTGGAGATACAGCCGATTTTGGTTATCAGAGTTTAACTGTGGTTTTGCTTTGGTTAAACATAGTTGTAGGAGCTGGAGAGATGGCTCAGCAGTTAAGAGCACTAGTTGCTCTGCAAAGGAGTCAGGTTGAGTTTTCAGCAAAACACCCATACACATGAAACACTTTAATTTTTTTAGTAAATAGATTTTTAATATTCATGCATGCTTTCATCAGGACTGTTGTCTTTTGTCAGCTTGGTTAGACTGGAACACTTCCCTCCATGGTTGGGGTGAGATGTGGTCACAGCCAGATGTGCCAGCAAGCGGAATAGCTGTCTAGCTTGTCAAAGATTACCTACTCAGTTGTTCTGCCACCACCCTTTACACTACTTGCTGGATTCCAGATGAACAGAGGAAATTCCCTAGCTAGGGACCAAACACTTAACTGCCAGTACCTGCTTCCTAACATTTGCTTTCTTTTTTTTTTTAATTATTTATTTATTATGTGTACAGTGTTCTGTATGTGTGTATCCCTGCATGCCAGAAGAGGACACCCAAGATCTCATTACAGATGGTTGTGAGCCATCATGTGGTTGCTGGGAATTGAACTCAGGGACTTTGGAAAACCAACCAGTGTTCTTAACCGCTGAGCCATCTCTCCAGCCCAACATTTGCTTTCTTTAAAATTCTGCTATTGCCAGGCGGTGGTGGCGCACACCTTTAATCCCAGCACTCGGGAGGCAGAGGCAGACGGATCTCTGTGAGTTCAAGGCCAGGCTGGACTGACAACCTCCAAAACAATACAGAGAAACCCTGTCTCGTAAAACCAAAAAAAAAAAAAATTCTGCTTATTTTGTCTCTGCCCAGTAAAACATAAGTTCTACAAAAGCAGAGACCTTATTTCTTATTCACTATTGCACTAAGTCTTCCAGTTGTAACAATACTAGGTAACATTTCTTAGCTGAATGACTATGAGAATACAAAAGCAGCTACAACATGTGGCATGTAAGGTGTGTGTGAAACAGAACACTTGATTGAAACAATGTTTAGGATATATACAAATGCAGGCAACAGAAACAAATCAGAACAAGGGGCAAGCTGATGAGAACAGCAGCTGATGGTTGGAAGAAAGTTTACCAAAAAAAGAAAAAAAAGAAATGTGGTCAATTTGATTTTACGTCCCAAGATTACACAGTGATGGTGGGGCAATGTTAAAACAAAAGACAAGCCAGGCGTGGTGACACGTGCCTTCAACCCCAGCACTTAGGAGGCAGAGACAGGCAGATGTCTAAGAGTTCCAGGCCAGCTAAGGCCACATAGTGAGACCCTGTGGCAAAACAAAACAAAAAGGGAGGGAGGGAGGGGAGGAGAAGGGAGGAAGGAAGGAAAGAAAAGAAAAGAAGGCAGAACAAAGTAACCTCACAAACAGGACCGATGCAGGCGGTGTGGGGTAGCTCCACTGCTTGCTGAGCGGGAGGTCACCCCTTAGAACAGACACAGGAAGGCGCCCAGTCATCTCCATTGGGGCACAACCACTCCAGAGTGAGAAGGTCTCTATGTGGCCCCACCCCGTTCCGATGGCATCTTTCCACTTAAGGCCACAGAGGAGGGGAGACTATTCAAATGTCCAGTCCACATTCCTAACCCACGAGTTCTGCAGGCTCACAGCACCTTCTGCTACACCAATTGATGTACTGTGGTCAATAGGCTGGAACCTCAAGAAGAATCGGTTGGTTGCAAGATGGAAGAGCAGTGGTAGTCAGGAGGGTTTAGATGCGCCAGCAAGAAAGCAAATAAAGTGCACAACTAAAACAATCTCCACAGAACCACCCTCCACTCACCTGCCCTCCATCACAGTTAAATGAGAACACCCGAGCCTGGTTCAAGTCCCACTGAGAGATAGACTGAGCTCTTCTTTGGTCTGCAAGCTTTCTCTGCGAGCTCATTATCCCCAAGGTTTTCCCAGACATACAGCCAGCTTCCCGCAGCACCCTTCGCCCCTGCCAAGGCCTCCACCGTACAACAACCTCTTACATCCCTCTCCCGGAACGTCCCTGGTGTCCCTCACCGCGGATTCGGTCCCCGCAATACCCCCGCATGCCCGGGCGCGCGGCCGGCGCAGACCAGGTGAGTGCGCGCGTCGTGAGGACCACTGGCACACCCTAACGCGCCGCCCCGCCTCCGAGCATCACGGATTGGTTGTACGCGGGCTGGCCGCGGCCGATTGGCTCGGGCCGCGCGGCCGCCGGTCCCGTTTCACGGTGGGTAGCGCCGCAGAGTGGATGCTGCTCGGTCCCGCGGCAGCCAGAGGAGCCTGAGCAGGCGGGAGGGGCGGGCGGGGGAGCGCCTCGAGGAGCCGCTCCCGCCGCCCACCCCGACCGCGGCCCGAACAGCCTGGCAGTCGCGACCGAATCCCGTAGCCTCGGCAGCGGACAAAGGGCCATGCGGGGCTGCAGGAGCTGAGCGCAGCAGGGTGGGCCGGGGGATGTGGGGCGGGGCAGGCGGGGCCGGGGGGCCGTAGCGACGCCCTTGAGTGTGGCGCCGCGATGCCGTGGTTCCCGGTGAAGAAGGTCCGCAAGCAGATGAAGCTGCTGCTGCTGCTGCTGCTGCTCACCTGCGCCGCGTGGCTCACGTACGTGCACCGGAGCCTGGTGCGCCCGGGCCGCGCGCTGCGCCAGCGTCTGGGCTACGGGCGAGGTACGCGAGGGCGCACGGCGTGAGGGCCCGGGCCTCAAAAGGCGCGGGGGGTCTGATGGCCCAGAGCCCCCGCTGTTCTGCTCCTCCCAGCTCCGCTATTTTGGGGGAGGGGTCGCGGCTCTGTTCGGCAGGACTCCCGATTACGTCAGCAGTAACGCTGGGGGCCCGTCTTGGGGCGCATCCCTAACCTTTTCGGACCCTGGAATCTGGCTTAGATCCAGTGGTGATGGAGTTAACGGTGGGCTATTGCGGGCACCGGTGCCTGCAGCCAAGAGGCCTGGCAGTTCCTTGCCTACTTAGCAGGGCCTCAGTTTCCTTGTCTGCTGTGGGGGTAAGGGTGGCGTTGAGGGATCTAGCTGCCTAGAGTAGCCAAAACAGTTGGAAACCCTGGGTACACCTGTGACTGTGGACTGAGATGCCTGTGTGCTAGGGACCAATGCTAACTTGAGTAAATGCTTGTAGTCTGCACATCTAAGAGTGGGTAGAGGATGCACAAAACAACCCAGGCCTGGTGAGCCCTGTGGGCTAGAAGTAGGGAGAGCCTCTGGAGATGGTGGCCATTGACCCACACTTTGGTGGAAAAGCTCCAGAGCAGGGTGGGCATCCATGACAGCTAGGTAGAAAAAGACCAGAGAATGGACCTGAGAAGCCCAACCAAGCTGGCTAGAGCCCAGCCAGGCTCTTGTGATGGAGGCTGGTGAGCTGACAATACAAGGACGAGGAGAGCAAGTGTGTGTCCTCCTAGAGACTCAGAGCAGTGACACTGACTTATGGCATCCTGGTCCACTCTGCCTGATGGATCCAAAGCTCTCCGTTCAGCCCTGCTCCTGTCTCCCACCTGCAGAAGGCCCTCTGTCTCTTCATGTGCCTGACACCTGTTTCCATACATCTTCCGGCAGATCCCGGGCCAATGATCTGAGACAGATCCCAGCCCCAAAGAAAGTCTGTGGGTCATCCCAATCATACGCCTTATGACTGTGACATCCTCAAGATAATCCTGGCACGACTCTATCCCTAAGAGAAGCCTTGCCTCAGCTGTGAGCTGATATGTCTGAACCCAAAGCTGACCTTGCACCGAATAAACCCAGCCCCCATCTGCTCCCCCTGTGGGTTTCTCAACAGCCGCAGGCCTCCCTTCCTCCTGGCTGACTTCCTGAGCATTTTTTGTTGTTGTTGTTTTTACGAGACAGGGTTTCCCTGAGCATTTTTTATTCTGAGACCAACCAGGAAGGGGAGAAGACAGGGAGCTCCAGTGCTGAAGGTTGGGTCATTAGGGCAGCTGGCTCTGACTGCTCCTGAAGATCAGTGCTGCCCAGTGGGCTGCACAGATGGGGCCCCAACCACACACACTCTACTCTGGGCTGAAGCCCCATCTCTTGTCTGGCCACCTGGGATCCCACCAGGCACTACAAAGCTTGTGAGAAGCTGAGCAGCTGCGGCTGCCTAAGGCTTTTCTGACTGTAGTCAGGCTTCGGGGTAGGCAGCATTCAGTGGGTGTCCAGCAATCTCTGCTTCCAGATTTCTTTAAGTCAGGTTGGGGGAGAAGCCTGTCCATATACCATCCATGCTGAGACTCAGCTCCTGCAAGATGGTGACGGTGGCCTGGGCTGAGACCCCACTACAGAAGGAACCCAGTGTACTCCAGATGCCTGGACTTAGCTTGATGGGCTGTGGGCACCAGGCCAGGCTCTGGGTTTTTTTTTTTTTAAAGATTTGTTTATTTATTATGAATACAACATCCTGCCTCCATGTATATCTGCAGGCCAGAAGAGGGCGCCAGATCTCATTACAGATGGTTGTGAGCCACCATGTGGTTGCTGGGAATTGAACTCAGGACCTCTGGAAGAGCAGCCAGTGCTCTTAACCATCTCTCCAGCCCCAGGCTCTGGGTATTTGACCTAGCTAGTCTCAGCTGCTCACTTCCTGTCTGTTCAGGAAAGGTTGTAGGTGTGGAGCAAGTGAGAGGCACCCCAGGAATTTCAAGGGAGGAGACCACAGGCAGCCCCTCACCTAGAGACAGTTCAGGCCCATCTGATACCAGCTGTGCCTGTACACGAGCCTGGGTTCTGAGATCTGCACTGAGGGACCGATGTGGATGCAAAGCATACTTTGAAACAGAAAGGATTCCTGGGTCCAGTGTCTCATTGGGAGCACCAGGAGGGACAGGACTGGGATAAAGTGAAACCTTCCTTTGAGTGGGCACCCAGGCATGCAGTGGGCAATCAGCTTAGGGAGAAGGTCCAGGAAGTGAGACAAAACAACGTACAGGGGTGGTCTATCCCAAACTGGAGGGGCAGTTGTGGCCATGTCTTCCTTAGGTCTGGGGAGAGTCCGGAGGCAAACACCCTAGCACATGGGGAAGGCATTGAGGGTGCTAGGCCGCCTGCAGTTCTTCCCATGGCAAAGCCATTCAGAAGGTCACCAGATAGGGGTGAGAGGCGGGTGAGCTTGTAGAGTTTCACAGCACCCGGAGTGTATGTAGTCCTGCTGCCAGCGTTCATGCAGGGCTGGAGAAGAGCTGGTGCAGGACTCTTACTTTGCACTGCCCAGCCAAGGTGGGTTCTAGAAGAGCCCCAAAATGAAGGAGCACGAGTTCAGGAGCTTCAGCAATTCTTCCTGCCCCCACCCCTCCAGCTGAACCCAACAACCCTGACACGCTTCACATGCCTCCTGCAGATGGTGAGAAGCTGACTGGTGTGACAGACAGCAGGGGTGTCCGACTGGTGTCATCCACGCAGAGGGCAGAGGACTCCAGTGAAAGTCATGAAGAGGAGCAGGCGGTGAGCAATGACCAGAAATAACTCTGCACGGGAGGCCACTCTCCTGGACGGATCGGTAGAGCCAGGGGTGGTATGTGAGATCCAGCGTCCCAGGCTGGATTCTGTCTGGGCAACGGGCGATCTGCTTATGTTGTGCGTCCTGTCAGTGCATATCTACCTGGGCAAATTGGCTGGGGGTGTCTGTGTGGAGAGGTGTGCAGACCGTGAAGTTCTGCTTTGCTGCGTGTGCCTAGATGGACCGTGCAGTTGTGACACTTCCTGTCTTTAGAACTCTGACATAGCTACCCTTTCCTGCAGCCTGAGGGGCGGGTCCCAAGCATGCTGTTTCCTGGAGGAGCTAGGAAGCCACCACCACTGAACCTCACCCACCAGACACCTCCATGGCGGGAAGAGGTGAGCTCTGTTGGGTTGAGTGGGGCTGGGCTGGGCTGGGCGGAGGACGGGTGAGGCAGTCTGTATAGCAGCTGAAGTCCCCTCTGCCCCCAGTTCAAGGGTCAGGTGAACCTGCACGTATTTGAGGACTGGTGTGGGGGTGCTGTGGGCCACTTGAGGAGGAATCTACACTTCCCGCTGTTTCCTCATGTGAGTACCCCAGGAAAGGATGGGTGGGCGAAGTGGGCATGGCATGCAGTGAGCTGTGAGTCGATGGCTGTCCCACTACCGGCAGACTCGCACTACTGTGACAAAGCTAGCTGTGTCCCCTAAGTGGAAGAACTATGGACTCCGGATTTTCGGCTTCATCCACCCAGCCAGAGATGGTGAGTAGGTGGGGCATGCCAGGGACAAGATGTCTTGAACAATCCAGCTTCTGAGCCTCTGTCCCATGGACTAGGAGACATCCAGTTCTCTGTGGCTTCGGATGACAACTCTGAGTTCTGGCTGAGCTTGGATGAGAGCCCAGCAGCTGCCCAGCTTATAGCCTTTGTGGGCAAGGTAGGTTCTGCCCTCCTGCCCCCGCTTCTCTATCAGTACCACACCTCTCTCCACTGGGCCTCTTGCAGCCTCTTGAAAATACAGATTGAATGTGTCAGATGCCCACAAGGAAAATGCCATCGCTCCTCTACCCAACTTGTGTCACCCCTAGACTGGCTCTGAATGGACAGCGCCTGGAGAATTCACCAAGTTCAGCTCCCAGGTGTCTAAGCCTCGGCGGTGAGTAACTAAGGGTGTATGCATCACATGTGTATACACATATGTGTTGGCATGTGAGAGGGAGGCTGGGTATCACCCTTGCCCATACTACACAAGCGTCATCCTCCTGAGGGACCCTCCTAGAGGGATGTGAGAGTCTTTCTCCACTCTTCAGGCTCTTAATCTGTTTGGTGGGAGACAACCCCAACTCCTTATGTCCACAGGCTCATGGCCTCCCGGAGATACTACTTTGAACTGCTTCACAAGCAAGACGACAAGGGCTCAGACCATGTGGAAGTGGGTGTGAGTGTGGCCTGCCCCCTGGAGGAGCTCCAAAGACCACAGCTCTCCCATCCACTTCCCATGTCCTTACTGGACAGTCACTGCAGGGTGGTCCACAACACAAGGGATTTCCAGCCTAGGAGATAAAGCAGATATTCAGGGACATGGGCCAGGCTCCGGAGGCATGTTGTGCCTGCTGGATGCTCAGAGGGGCTGCACTGAAAAGGGGCCCTTCACCAGGAGACGTGGGGGAGAAAGTGTATAGCAGGAAGTACAGCATGTAAATTCTGTACCTGGAGAACTGGCCCCCATTTTCTAGCATCTTCTGAGACCCCAAGAAGTCTGGTAACCAGATCAGGCCTGCCCTGTAAATGCTGTGCTGAGCTGCTCAGACTGTCTGTCATGTGCCAGTGGGGCAGTGAGCTCTGCATGCCAGGAACCCCCAGCCTCTGGAACAGAGGGAAGCTAAGTGAGAGTGTATTGCTGTCTTTCTATTGCCATGACCATCGCTGTAACTAAGTACTTGGCAAGAAGAAATTTAAGGAAGGGTTTGTTTGGGCTCAAAGTTTGAGGGTTCAGTCCATTGTGGGGTGTGGGGGTGTCCTGGCAGCGGGAATATGAGGCAGCTGGTCACATTGCATCTGCAGTCTGGAACAGGAGAGATGGATGCTGGTTCTCAGCTCACTTTCTCCTTTCTATTCAGTTTTGGACCACAGTCCATGGAATGGTACTGCCCACATTGTAGGGTAGGTCTTCTCCCCCATTAACCTCATCTAGATAACCCCTTACAGACTTGCCCAGAAGTTTGTCTCCAGTGATTGTAGATCCTGTCAGGTCTAAAATCAGTATCAGCCATCACGGGGAAGAAAGACGGGTAACTGGGAGGTAGGGAGAAGGGTTTCACAGCAACATAGAAGAGCCTAGAAGACAAGGTGCGGTGACCACAGTAGGAATGGGGGCTCTCAGCCTCAGCACTGTAGGATATGACATGTTACCCCAACTCAGTTGCATGGAGACTCGGGGTTTTGATGGTCCTAGGGAAGCAGAGGTATTGGTATGAAGGTCAAAGACAGGCTGGCCACAGAAGTGCAGAGTTAGCCCCCCCCAGGAACCCCACATTTACAGAGGTAGGAGGGACACATCTACAAGGAGACTCAGGAGCAACCATGGAGCTGGGGCATGGGGAGGCCGCCTGGTGGCAGGTCTTAGGTCTGGGGCCGAGGAAGAGTCCAGCAGTGACCTCAGGAAGGCAACATGCAAAACCAGAGAGAAAATAGGGCCATAGTTTAAAACCAGCAGTCCTTGGAGGAAAGGAAGTGGGGGGGAAATTGGATGGGGCCTGGATCTGCCCCTTGAGCCCCTCAACCTTTTGGGGCTTCTGTCAGGTGCCTCTTCCTTAAGCCCCGCCTTCCCTCTCTACCCACCGAGCTTCTTACATCCTTGGAGGATTTTCACTCTCTAGTCCCTCACCCCAGAACTAAGGAAAGCTGCCTACCATGACCCAACCTCTTTCCTATCCCCACACCCTCAGTGGCGAGCTTTCCTGCCTGGTCTGAAGTTCGAGATCATTGGCTCTGCTCACATATCCTTGTATACAGGTGCGGGCTGGGTACTCCCTCAGGGGAACGGCTGGGTTCTGATGGGCTCAGCATGGGGATGGTGAAGGGTAGGCTGAAGTTCAGACATCCTTCTACTCTCAGATGAGTCATCTCTGAAGATGGACCATGTGACCCACGTGCCTCAGTCTCCAGCCAGCCACGTAGGGGGATACCCACCACACGAGGAACCCAGTGCCGACATGCTGCAGCCAGACCCCAGGGACACCTTCTTCCTCAGTGAGAGGAGGCTCCGGAGGAGGGTGAGGACGGAGGGGGGTGAGGGCCAGGCCACCAAGTGACTGCTCTTTTGTTATAGCTCCTCGGATGGAACCTCTGAGCCTGGAGAATGTACTAGAGCCCTGTGCCTATGCGCCTACCTATGTCCTCAAGGATTTTCCCATAGCCAGATACCAAGGACTGCAGTTTGTAAGTGCCCAGTGAGAGAGGCTTCCTAAAGCAACCGTTTCCCCCAAGCCCTGCCCCTAAGCTCGTGGCCCTGCCTGCAGGTGTACCTGTCCTTCATCTATCCCAATGACCACACCCGCCTCACTCACATGGAGACGGACAACAAGTGCTTCTACCGTGAGTCTCCACTATACCTGGAAAGGTAGGTATGGGAGGGGAGGGAGCTCGTCCTATCAGAAGTGAGGAGGAGGAGCCTCAGTGAGGAAGGGCTCTGATGCCCTTTCTCCCTCAGGTTTGGGTTCTATAAATACATGAAGATGGATAAGGAGGAGGGAGAGGAAGATGAGGAAGAAGTTCAGCGTAGAGCCTTCCTCTTCCTCAACCCAGATGGTGAGTACCCCACTCCTGCTGTCCTCCCACCCATCTGCCAGATACTTCACTTACCAGACACTCTCCACAGACTTCCTTGATGACGAGGATGAGCAGGAACTGTTAGACAGTCTGGAGCCCACTGACGCATCCCTGCGACAGAGCCACAGGACCCCCACCCCAACAGCCTCCCCCGGCACTACAGACACCCCTACCCCACCTATGACCAGTCCTCTGGATGAGCAGACCCCCAGACACTCCCGGGCACTGAATTGGGCCCCACGCCCCCTGCCCCTTTTCTTGGGGAGAGCTCCACCTCCCCGAACTGTGGAAAAGTCTCCCTCAAAAGTGTATGTGACCAGGGTGCGACCTGGACAGCGGGCTTCCCCGAGGGCACTGAGAGACTCACCCTGGCCACCCTTCCCTGGCATCTTCCTACGCCCCAAGCCTCTGCCCAGAGTGCAGCTGCGGGCGCCCCCACATCCGCCGCGGACCCAGGGCTATAGGACCAGTAGCTCCAAGGTCACAGAACTGAAGCCCCCAGTCAGGGCACAGACCACCCAGGGAGGCCAAGAGGGCCAGTTGCATGGACAGGGGCTCATGGTGCCCACAGTGGACTTGAACTCCTCAGCGGAAACACAGCCAGTGACTTCCTTCCTGAGCTTGTCTCAGGTGTCCAGGCCACAGCTGCCTGGAGAGGGTGAAGAAGGGGAGGATGATGGGGTCCCGGGTGATGAGGCCACATCAGAAGATAGTGAGGAAGAGGAAGAGCAGGCCGCTGGGCGCCCCCCGGGCCGCTGGCGCGAGGACGCCATTGACTGGCAGCGTACATTCAGCGTGGGTGCTATGGACTTCGAGCTGCTGCGCTCTGACTGGAATGACCTGCGCTGCAATGTCTCGGGGAACCTGCAGCTTCCTGAGGCGGAGGCGGTGGATGTGGTGGCTCAGTACATGGAGCGGCTTAATGCACGCCATGGCGGGTATGGGGCAGGTTGCTGCTTGGAGAGAGAGCATGCTGTTCCCCGCGTGAGCCTCAGACCTTCCTTGGCTCTCAGTGGCTCTCTGATCCCCTTTTCCCTTTCCAGTGAGGAGTGTCTTACTGTTCTGCTTTGCCCAGGTTGAAGGGCTCCCTGAAGCTCCACTCAAAACTGGCTTCATAGCGCTTCACTGCAAGCCCCAAATCCGTCCCTTGAACCTAGACTCTAGGATGAATCCAGAGGAACAGTATTCAGGGTCAGCCAGGGTTAAGAGACACTGAAGGGTTGAGCTCAGGACGGCCAAATCTCTCCTCGTAGAGCACTGAAGGGTCTAGGGGACTATGTCTAACTCAAGGGGAAAGCCCAGGGCTCTTGTCCCACTGACCCCCTGCCTTCCAGGTTTTAGGAATCCAAGTTTCTACCCAATTTTGAGGGAGATTAGGGCCATAATTTGTCTTTGAGGGAGTTCTTATGCGAGTCTGTTCTGTACATTGTCAGCCTTGAGGAAAGGTAGGAACTTGTATGGGTCTTGATAAAAGAACAAGTTGTCTAGATAATGGATAGAAAGAGCCAGGCTCAACAGGAAGTTATGAACAGGGCAGGAGCTGTACATAGGTGCGCTGCTGCTCCAGAGGTCAAGAGCATAACAGTCCTCAGCCGGGCGTTGGTGGCGCACGCCTTTAATCCCAGCACTCGGGAGGCAGAGGCAGGCGGATCTCTGTGAGTTCGAGACCAGCCTGGACTACCAAGCGAGTTCCAGGACAGCCTCCAAAGCCACAGAGAAACCCTGTCTCGAAAAACCAAAAAAAAAAAAAAAAAAAAAAAAGTCCTCAAATAGGGCAGTGGTGAGGTGGCCTAAGACCCTCCCATCATTAGGGGTGCAGTACAGTCCCAGGTAGTTCAGAGGACAGGTTTCCTGAAAGCAGCTTGTGGGTTCAGTCCCATGGTCTCTTTACAGGACTGTCCACCCTGAGTGGTCAAGGCATAGCCTCACTTTTGCACATCTGGGTGCTAGGGTGTGGGTAGCCCCAAGGAGTAACCAAGAGTGTTTGGTTGTGAGGGCAAAGGTTCCTGACTTGGAGTGGCAGTGAGCCACACGTATGAGTCTGGTCCGTCTTTAGTCCCACTGACAGATTACTGTAGAGAAGTACTAGCTGTCAAGAGAAGGTGGGAAGAAGGAGGAATAGCCCAAGGCCTGAGAACTCTTGTCTGCGTCAAAATGAATGGGCATGCTGGAGATGGGGTGGCCCCAGGGAAGGACCGGCTCTGTGGGAGGTTAATTATAGCACTGAGAGACTGAGAACACCCCAGGACAAAGAAAGTCAGACAAGGAAGTCATCTGGGAGACCTTGGCAGCCCTGGGCTCACAGCACCTCCTAGTGTAGCCTTCCCTACTTCCTGCTGGACTGAGGAAGTGAGATATAGGAAGGTCAGCCTGCATCTGGGGAGGACGGAGCAGGTTGCAGGTGTTACATGCAGTCTGAGGATCACTATTGCAGTGCATGGTTATGGTTCTCGGGGTGAAGTGGGAGGGGCAGGGGGTGTTAGGCGGAATTACACCCTTTGGCTAATCAGCCCTGCCTGGCAGGCGCTTCTCTCTTCTGCGTATCATCAATGTGGAGAAGCGCCGTGATTCTGCACGTGGAAGCCGCTTCCTCTTGGAATTGGAATTGCAAGAGCGTGGAGGCAGCCGCCAGCGTCTATCAGAATACGTCTTCCTGAGATTGCCTGGAGCACGTATTGGGGACGAGTATGGAGAAAGCCCTGAGCCCCCTCCTGCTGCCTCGATCCGCCCAGACAGTCGCCCAGGGCTCTGCAGGCCGTTGCATCTGGCCTGGCGTCAGGATGTCATGGTTCACTTCATTGTGCCAGGTATGTATGCCTTGGTGGTGGCGGTGGCGGTGGTGATGGCGGCGGTGGCGGCCGTGTGGGATGCCAAGGGCATGGGTGACTGTGAAGAGGATCTTCATTTGAGAAACCATGCTTTCCAGTCATGGTGGCTCAGAGGCACCCTCTCTTCCAGTGAAGAATCAGGCTCGCTGGGTAGTACAGTTCCTGGCAGATATGACGGCACTGCATCTGCATACTGGGGACTCGCACTTCAACATCATCTTAGTGGACTTTGAGAGCGAGGACATGGATGTGGAGCGGGCCTTGCGCTCGGCTCATCTACCTCGGTAATGATGACTGCCGCCACCACCTAGTGAGGCCAGCGATCTTCCTCTTGTGGGAGGTGGGTTGTGCTGATACCATCTGCCTCCCTTGAAGATTCCCTGCGACTCTTCCACTTCCCCAGGTACCAGTACCTGAAACGAACTGGAAACTTCGAACGCTCTGCGGGCCTGCAAACTGGAGTGGATGCCGTGGAGGTCTGTGGGCCAGTCAAGGGCTTAGGGGAGAGAAGTGAAGGGGGCTGAGCTCACCTTGGGGAGGCGGGCAGGGCTCAGACCTCCCGACCCACAGGACCCCAGCAGCATCGTCTTCCTCTGTGACCTGCACATCCACTTCCCGCCTAGCATCCTGGACAGCATCCGCAAGCACTGTGTGGAGGGCAAGCTGGCCTTCGCCCCTGTGGTCATGCGTCTGGGATGTGGGAGTTCACCGTGGGATCCACATGGTAAGGACCTGAGTGTTCCCCAGGAACTCCAGGTTCTCACAGGGCAAAATGCAAGCCTAACTTCCCGGGTAAGCCCCGGACCCTGTCCATAGCTCTTAGTAAGTACCCAGAAGTGCAGGGCTGTGCAGCCTTCGTTCGACCCTTTCCTCCGTGGGTTATCAAATACCAGTGCCCCTAAGACTCCAACAGAAGGAGGCTTCTTGGAACTCCTGCTGAGGTCCTCCAGTCCTCTCTAGGGAGAGAATGTTAAGGACCACTGCCTGATGGTCACCCTCCCCACCCCAAGGTTACTGGGAAGTGAACGGATTTGGCCTCTTTGGGATCTATAAGTCAGACTTCGACCGAGTAGGAGGCATGAACACCGAGGAGTTCCGTGACCAGTGGGGAGGCGAGGACTGGGAACTTCTCGACAGGTGACTGCCCTCCCCTACCTCATACCGAGACATCTCCTCTTCTTCCAACGGGAGAGCCCCACAGGGGGCCCCTCTTGCTAAACTGACCTAACAGGACCTTAGAGACCCACAAAACCCCTTCCACCTGCCCCTCTCCCAAGAGCCCTTCCCGCCCCCAGGCTCCTGCAGCCTCAGGGAAGGAAGGCCTGAGCCGCAGCGCCTGAACCAGGGCTCTGACACCCACCCACCCCTCCCAGGGTCCTGCAGGCAGGGCTGGAGGTGGAGCGGCTTCGACTGCGACACTTTTACCACCACTACCACTCGAAGCGGGGCATGTGGGCCACACGCAGCCGCAAAAGTGCCCGCACACAGCGATCCTGAAGACCTGGCAGCCCTCTCCGTGCCACTGGGTTTTGAGGCAGCAGCTAGATGCTGCACCCTGAGCCTGATTCAGGCTCTATTACTGCCTGTGCTGGCCCCTCCAAGCCTCCTCTGTGACTCCAGATAGGTAGCCTTCATGGCAGGGCTGGTACCTTGATCCCCACACTCCCTGATGATTTCTGTGAAATTTTCTGTAGCAATGACATTGTTTTCAGAATTTACAAGAGTTCTGTCTGTTCTGTTTTTTATTCAGAATGAAATGAAATATTTTTTTTAGTTCTGACTTGTTCTCTGTGACTGTTCTCTTGTGAGGCAGAGCCCTGGTTACCGGGGTGGCTGTGTGCAGTGCAGCCTCCCCCCCCACACCCACTTCCTGCCCTTAGCTTCTGTGTTTCCACCTGGTTTCTGTGGAGTCCAGCTACTCAGAACAGACATTGCTTGAGACCTTCCCACACAGGAACTGTTGCTGAGCCAGCATATGTGAGACACCAAGTTTCCAGTATGACCTTGATCTGTCACTCCACGGGGGATGACCCACACAGCCAGAGCAGACACACGGAAGCCCCCAGTCACCCACAGTGCCTTCTCTATATCTAGTTCAGATGAAGTGCTCCTGCTTACAGATGTTTTACAAGAAAAGAATTACGTTTAAGAATACATGTCCTAGGGGCTGGAGAGACAGTTCAGTGGTTAAGAGCACTTGTTGCTCTTGCAGAGGACCTGGGTTCAGTCTCCAGTACCCACATGGTGTCTCACAATTATCGCCTACCCCAGTTCCAGGGACCCAGCACCCTCTTGATATCTCAAGTCTCCTGGTACACATACATATGTGTAGACAAAATGCATACACATACATATATTCTTTTTAAAGAACGTTGAAGAAGGTGTGCTATAAACTGGACGTACACCTTTAATCCCAGCAGTTGGAAAAAAGACTGTCACATCTCTGTGGCCCGGATCTCAAAAAAAAAAGAAGGCGCATGCTACCAGGGCTGGCAAGATGAATCAGCTGCTGAATCTGATGGCCCGATGACCCCTATAATAGAAAGAACTAACTTCTCCAAGTTGCCATGGCACATGTGCAGATAAAAACATAAAATTGTGGGTGGTGGTGGCACACATCTTTAATCCCAGCACTTGGGAGGCAGAGGCATCTCTATGAGTTTGAGGCCAACCTGGTCTACAGAGCGAGTTCCAGGACAGCCAGGGCTATACACAGAAACCCTGTCTCAAAAACACTTTTTAAAACATTTTTTAAAATAAAGTGCTGCCAGATAAAGAACCTCTCTTTTAAAAAAATGATATGGGCTGGACTGGAGAACTGGCTAGGCAGTTAACATTTGCTGCTCTAGCAGAGGATAGAATTCAGTTCCCAGCTCACAACCATCCAGGACTCTCTCCACGTGATCCAACACCGTCTTCTGATCTCCATACACACCAGGCATGCACATGTATGTGGTACAATACATACATCCAGGCATGATATTCATCCACATACACACTCGTGAGCACATACACACAAAACCTGAGCTAGAGATACAGCCCAGCGCTTAAGCACTGCTGTTCTTCCAGGGAATCTGAGTTAGGGTCCTGGCATCCACATCAGGCAGCTCTGTTGAGTCTCTGTCGTGTGCCTGCCTGCTGTACTAATTTAGTGTTATAGAATTTGAGGCACAGAACCCTAACCCCTAACCCTGTCCCAAGTCAGGTGCAGTCACCTATCCCCTATAAGCCAATTAAAGGTGTCAAATTAGAGCTGGTGGTGGCAGCACACGCCTTTGCTCCCAGAGCTCGGGAGGCAGAGGCAGGCAGATCTCTGTAAGGCCAGCCTGGTCTGCAAGGTGAGTTCCAGGACAGCCAGGGCTGTTACACAGAGAAACTCTGTTTTGAAAAACCATAAATAAAAAAATAAATAAATAAATAAATAAGATTTAAGAGAAAAAATAAAAATAGCTGGTGCAGTAGAAATTCCCTGGAATCTACTGGAGTGAGCCTACTGAAGTCCCCTAGTAACAGGGGATACAGAGCCCAAACTGGCCATCTTTTAGAAGCAGGCAAGGCTCTGGAGTAGTGGGATTGGACATCAAACCAGCCCCCCAGTCATAGGAACTTCTGTCTTGACTGTGAGATGTGCTGGGATAATGGTGGCAGAGAACTTGTAGGAGCCGTGGGCCAATGGCTGGTCCTGCTTGAGCCCCACATCACAAGAGGAAGCCCACGTCTGCCACTGCGGATGGTCAAGAACCAGAGACTGGACAGCCCACAGACCCAGGCAGCTCACAATTTCCTGTAACTTTCAGATCCAGGCTGGTTTCTGTGAACACCCACACACAGATATACATACACATATACACATATAAAAATAAAATCCTTTACATTAAACAACGACGACGACAAGCCAGGTGTGATGATGTGCACATGCAAGCCCCACCCCTCAGAAGAGTAAGCGGGAAGGTCTCAAGTTTGAGGCCAACATGGACTATTTAGCAAGACTGTGCCAAAGTGGGGTAGAGAATACATGATATCAAGAAAGAAACGTTCTCAAATGATTTTTTAAAAAGGGGGGGAGGAGCCATAAATAAAAGGAAAGTGAACCAGATTAATATCAGAAGTCCAAGCCAGCAGGCTATGCTCACACTATAAATTCACACTAGCACACCCTTCCTCCCTCCTTCCTTCTCTCTCTCCCCTCCTTCTTCCCTCCTTCCCTCCCCCCTCCCTCCCCCAGGGTCTCTCTACATAGCCCTGGCTGTTCTAGTTCTTACCATGTAGACCTGGCTGGCCTCTAACTCACGAAGATCCACCTGCCTCTGCCTCCCAGTGCTCTCCTCCCAAAGGTGTGTGCCTCCTCGAGCTTTTATGTTAAGGTGTTTTCAATGGGCACCAGCCAGAGCATAGGATTTATCCTTGGAGAACTTACATCCTAGCACAGTACTGGGTGGTGCTATTGGGTGCTTCACCCAGCAGACACACTAGTATAATGTCTAGCATCATAGTATCAGTTAATGGCAAGTGCTACAATGAATAAGGCCAGAAAAGAAAGTATATTCGGGTACTGCATTTGTTGTGGGCAGGAAAAGCAAGCCTGCAAAGGCCTTCCTCGCCCTCTGGGGAATGGGAGAACAAGTAGGTGTATCTTTGTGACTTTAAGGCCTGCCTGGTCTACAGAGTAAATTCCAGGGACAGTCAGGATACGTAGACCCTTTCTCAAAAAAAAAAAAGTGACCCTCAAGAAAACACTAGGGCGGGGGCTGGAGAGATGACTCAGCGGTTAAGAGCACTGACTGTTCTTCTAGAGGTCAATTCCCGGCAACCACATGGTGGCTCACAACCACCTTGAATGAGATCTGGTGCCCTCTGCTGGCATGCAGGCAGAAGACTGTATACACAATAAATAAATAAATATATATATATATACACACACATATATACATACATATATATACATGTGTATATATATATAATATATATATATATATATCACTAGGGCCAGCCAAGAACTCCATAGATCCATAGAGGCAGTAACCTCAGGAGGGGACTCACAGGACCAAAGATGCAGTCTTCAAGACAGACTAAAACCCCACCACTAAGAGAAAAAGACTGTCCCCTTGGAGGAGGTATCCAGACAGAGATGGACCATCAACAACTCTACCAAGACCCCATTCTGCTAGAGAGTAACACCCTGATCACCCCTGTTCTGCTGCTACTCAAAGTCAGAAATGTCTCTAGATGCTGCATGTGCTAGCACACGTCTTTATTCCCAGCACTCAGGAAGCAGAGACAGGAAGATTTTTGTGAGTTCAAAATGAGCCTGGTCTACACAGAGAACTCTGGGCCACCCAGAGCTACACAGAGAAACCCAAAACTCTGGCTAAAGAGGAGAGAGAAGAGAGGAAGAAAGAGAAAGACAGAGAGAGAGATAGACAGAGACAGACAGACAGAGAGACAGAGACAGAGAGAGAGAGAGAGACAGATTCTGACTTGCTATACAACTTGTGTAACTTATGAAAACTCATTTAGCCTTATGGAGCCTTGGTTTCACCATCTATAAATGGAGGTAGTCATAGCTCCACTCTCCTGGAGTTTCTGTGAGGACTAAGGGCAGAGTATGAACAAAGAGTTCATCATCCTGCCTGGTGGTACATCATCATTCAGGGATCAGCATTAGCCACACTCTGGGGACAACTCACTGCCATGGGGCAGTTCCTCCTATTACCACACCTTCTGCAGGATGCCACCCAACTTTTCCCTCCTAATTCCTTTTCTACAGAGGCTAAATACACACACACACACACACACACACACACACACACACACACGAGCACAGGAGCATGAACACACACACATGTGCACAAGCACATAACCTCCCATTTTTACCTTATTATTGTGCTACTGTCTTTGGTACTTGGTTCTGCTTTGGTACTTTGCTCTGCCACAAACTGGCCATTGCCCTGCATTGCTCACATCACTGCAAGTCCTGGAGGGAATACTCAGGGAATAGTCCTGGTGTCATGTCACAGGGACCTCGTGCCTGGTGCACAGGATGAGGTGAACTTGACCAATGAATGGATTAATGTGGATGGACTAACCGGCAGGTGGACATGTTCCCACATGTGTTGGTGACCTGGACTGGCACTCCTCAGCTACCTTCCACCCCTGGGGCGTAAGTCTGTGATTGGAGCGTGGGCAGTGATGATAAAACCAGCACATCCATGGGCCCAGGATGGGATAGGGGGCCATAATGTCTGGGGACATAGAGTGACAAGTCTGAGTAGGCCTTGTGAAAGAGGTAGCCTGTGATGACTCTCAGACTTCTGGACATCACCAGCACAAGGATGTGCACCACAGGTCTCAGGTCAGGCTGCTGCACCCAGCCAGTTCATCAGCTCATCCCAAAGCGGTGCTGGCACGCCCTCACCCTGCCCCTCGGGCTTCAGGAGCACCAGGAACCTCCTTAACCTGTCTGTGCCCCAGCACACTCATGACATTGTGTTTGGGAAACTGCTGTTACTATCCTGACACACTCCTGGGCATTCTGCTCCCACTCCTTAGTAAGCCCATCCCTCCTGCTTATGCTGCGCACAGTCTCCCAGCCCATAGGCTCACTCGCTGTGTCCCTCCCCCAGCTCTCTCCTCAAGTGCCTGCCCACATGCAGCAAAATTCTCCCACTCCTCCTCCATTCAGAACCCCCCCCCCAGTTTGCACTCCTCTCTGGGAGGTGACAGCTACTGAGAGGATGACAAGGAGAGTGACAGCCTACCAACAGCTTTACTCACTCTTCATGATCCTGGGTTCCAGGTTCTAGGGCTGATTATAGCAGAAATTCAACCATCCATCTCTAAGCTCCTCCTGGAAGCCCTGCTGCATCCTTCCCATCTTGTCTCCAAGAAAAGGGAGAGGGACACTCACAAAAGTTGAGGCGATGCTGGTCACAGAGGTCAGATACAGATCCAAACAGGACTGAGAGGAACAGACATAGTGAGCATTACTGATCCCTTAAACCATATAGCCATTAAAGGAAGTACCCAAGGTTTCAAGCTTTTTAAGGACACTGAGCCCCAGATGTGGACACAGCTCTCAGTCTCCATGTCCTTAAGGAGACTGGTCACAGCTGTGGCACCTACAGCCCTCTGCCAAGTGGACCCCCAAAGCTGACTCTGGCCTTCTATCCAGCTGCTTACCAGGTCCATCTTGTCTGGCTACAGCCACACCTAAGCCCCCTGAAGTCATGTGTAATTAAGCCCCCCACCCACTGTGCATTCTTCTGGAACCCTCTGTCCCCTCTGCCCCCCAGCCTGGCTGCTGTAGGGCTCTGGGTGGACCTAGGGCATACAGGGCGGGCCTCTTCAGACCAGGCGTGTGCCTCCAGGCCGCACGGCGCCGCACAAACTTGTCTCCCAGGATTTTTCCACACGAAACACGTCTCCCAGGGAAGCAACCGGTCTGATGAGATGGGTGTGCAATGTTCCCACCCCACCCTTGGGTGCCCCCACGGTACCATCTACAAACAGAAGCTGTTGCCCACAGGAGCTGGGCCCTGATGGAGCCCACCACAGAATCTCGGACCCGGATGGAGCCCAGGAGGAGTTGTCCTACAGCAGTGACCTCCAGAATGAGCCAAGGGGCCTGTGGGATCCAGGCCAGCAGCAAGGTAGGTTGCCCAGCCCTTGCCTCCACCCATGAACAGTAGACCCAAGCCAGCCTCTCTCTTGGAGGGGCTTCACCCTCCATGCTCGCTCCTCAGCAACCTCTGACTCCTATCCTCAAGCCCTTCCCACTCACCCTGACCTCGTCCCTGATGCTGCCTACTTTCTCCGAGCACTCTCCATTTCCAGGCTTCTGCTCCTAGCCACAAGCTGTTAAAGCAAATGTCTCTAAAAGACAGGGACTCAAGGCTAAGGGCCCGGTGTGGGAGGGAGAACTCAGGCTGAGCACAGGCACTAGGTTCTGGGAAGACAGAGCCTTAGGATAGAGTCCTAGGAATGCTTAAGGGAAGTACATGGGGCATGCGGAGGCAGCTGTCCCCGTCCTCCAGTTCTCCTAGCTCTTTCCTTTACCCCCCCCCCCATCTGCCTGGATGCCAAGTCTAACTCACAAGCTAGTCTACCTGACAGGGGTACTTGGGAGAACTTCTAGGGACAAGCTCTGACGCCCCCCACTCCCAGCCCTCCCATTTTCTCTAAGCCAGCTCCCCAACCCCCAACCTCCTGGCCCCCCAGCCTGGCAGGCGCTGACATGAGCCTAGGCCCCTCTGAGTCAACCCCTTGGGGCAGCTCCGCCTGCCTGCCCTGACTCATATGTTGGGAACGGGCCTCCCACCCCAGGCCTGGGGGGCAGAAGCTGGGGAGAGGTGCCAGAGAGGGCCAGGCAGTTCTTCTAAAGCCTCTGTAGAGGTAGAGGCTGAGTGAGTTTCTAGGTTTGCAGGTCATGGGGTGGACATTTATCTACCTCACTGGGCAGTCTTACTGAGTCGTAGGGCCCAGGTTTAGAACCTTGATGGAGCTGCTTTTGACTTTTAAAAAATTCCAGCACTCAAGTTCTTTATCCTTTACCAGAACTCTATAAATACAGAACTGTCTCTAGATGCCAACCCTGCCGGGACTTCACCAAGCCGGGGGCCCAGATGTCTTGGAGGCTGCCTGGTCTTTGATGCACTAGAGCTCCCAACCCCGAGGCTGGGACACCCCTTCTCATGTGCTCGGAGTGACAGGCCTCCACAGGCTCCCTGCCCTACTCTCATACTTAGATCGCTGGCTCCCACGGGGCTTGGTCTGGGCTTGGAAGGCGGAGAGCAAGAAGAACCCAAGTCTCTGTGACCCTGTTCTCGGATAGGAGGAAAGAGAAGGCCGGGCCATGACTTGAGGACGCGCTGGGCCTGTTCTTCCGCCCAAATTCCACCTTAAGCAGGCAGAGGCCCCTCCCTCCCACCTGGCCCAGGTGTCCCCGCCCCCAGCCAAGCTCTGGGCTGGGCGGGCGTCTGTCTAAGAGAGCCAGCCAGGAAGAGACTTCTGGAACCGAGCCTTGAGGGACAAGACCGGGAAGAGGCCCAGAACAGGTGGGGTGGATAGTCGCCCCTGTCACTATGCAGGAAGGTAACTTCCTGCTGTCTGCCCTGCAGCCTGAAACTGGTGTTTGCTCCCTGGCACTGCCCTCGGACCTGCAGCTGGATCGCCGGGGTGCTGAGGGGCCGGAGGCTGATAGGCTTCGAGCTGCCAGAGTCCAGGAGCAAGTCCGAGCCCGCCTCCTGCAGTTGGGCCAGCAGTCGCGGCACAATGGGTCTGCTGAGCTTGATGGCGCCATCGAGACCACCAGAGGTACGCCAACTTGGGCACGGTGGGCAAGAGAGGGTGTTGAAGGTGGTAGTGGTGACAGTGGCCGGTAGAGGTGGCTAGGGCAGGAGTGTTGGTGCCAGGGGCAGAGGCCATACAAGCTCGGGGTTCAGGCCTTGACTCACCTCACTGAGGCCTGCTCTGAGTCACCGCCCCGCCCCAGTAGGCATGGGGAACAGCTTGGGTGGGGCATACCTCTTCCCCAGCCAAGACAGGGGTCCTAAGGCTGGGCCCACCCACTCTCTAAGTTGGGAAGACCCGAGAGGGTCAGGGAGAATGCCAGGTCCACCTATCGGGCAAACCCCCAACCATTCCCTCCCATCACCACAGGCTCACTTGAGGTCTCAGACAGAGGCCAGAATGCCTTCTAACCAGATGGGAGTGAGTTTAACAGTAGTGTGAGAGAACGATGATCCTGGATAGAGCCCAGGTCTGTCTGGAGCAGGGGCTCCCTGAGGAATTTCAGAACTGGGCCTCCCAGAAGTGACCCAGATACTCTTCATGAGAATAGCCTGCAGGGTGTTCTTTGGGGGGCTCCTCTCTCTCTCTCTCTCTCTCTCTCTCTCTCTCTCTCTCTCTCTCTCTCTCTCTCTCTCTCTCTCTCTCTCTCTCTCTCTCTGTGTGTGTGTGTGTGTGTGTTAGAGGGTCACTCAGATATGCTGGGTTCAAGGCAGTCATTCCACAAACATCATTTCCCTACCTGCCAGGCTACAGCAACAGGCATTAAATTCAGATAGCACAATGGACCTCTGTTCAGAGGTCCAGACCCCAGTTCACAGTGGTCCACATGATGTCTGGCCTCTAGCTGCTAGCCAGAGGGAGAGGGCTGTCTGGCAGAAGGGCTAGTCAGGAATTGGATTGCTGCCCGAAATCTTCCTGAGCCTAAGCCTTTCTGGAGCCAAGTTGATGCCCAGGGGTCATGGGGTGGGGGAGGACAGAGGGAGGGGTTAATTACCACCTGGCTACCCTGCCAATTAGGGGGAGGAGGATAGTAATTTGGGGGTGGGCGTAAGGTCCCCAGGCTGGGGTGTGCCCCCTAGGCTGGCCCTCACTAGCGTCAAAGGGTTAACAGCCCCTGCCCAGAAGCCTCATTAACCTGGGTGGATCTGGGGAACACCAGACTGTCCACCCCCTGGGCAGGGTTGGGAGGAGTGAAGGCCCCTTCCCCATACCCATACTGACCTCATAGTAGTAGCTCTGCTCAGGGAGCAGAGGACTCTTGGCAGAGGCTGAGTCCACCCCAGGCCCGCCCACTGTCACCATCAATCTTGGGGTGATGTTCCTGGGTGGTCTCACCTCTGCACCCACTGTCTGGTTGTGCATTTTCCTGTGTGATCCTCTCACCTCCCTCTTTCCCACCAATCCGTTCATCTGTGTCTCATTCCAAGCTTCTGACCAGCTCTCCCCACCCACTCACCCACCTTTCTGTCCACTGACCATGGAGCTGGGCCGACGCCCTGTCCGCAGCCAATATACAGCTGGATGGGGTAGGTGTGGTCCCTGCCTCAGGCGCTACCAGGTGTCTCTCCCACTGTCCATCAGAGCAGATGGACCAGAGAGACCACATCCTCGACCTGCACAATGTCACTACCCTGTGACTGCAGTACAGATGGAGTCTGGGCACAAGAGGATCTCAAAGGAGGTCATTGTGGGTTGGGGCAGGCTGGGCTGGCTTCCTGGAGGGGGCCAGATGCTATGCTCTGGCGGGGACTGGACAGCTAATGGAGAGCCTTGTTGACTTCTCCAGGCAGGCCAGAGGTCAGCAGGCTGAGTAGTCTGAATTCCTTGGAGCAGAGAAGGAACTTTGGAGTTCTAGAGAAAGGGGGCCTACCAGAACAGATTGGATGAAACCAAGCTGCAGCCACGGCAGAGACATGGGCAAGGCCTTAGCCCCAAAGCCCACTTGGCCTCCCTGCCCTGGGTCTGATGTCACTCTCAGAGCTGTGACCAGAGACCTCTGACAGAAGGGAGAAGAAAAGCCAGCACTTTGTTATCTGTCATGGTCAAGCTGTCACTGTCCCTGTCCACAGGCATGCCCAGGGGTCAATACCACACTATGCAGGCTGGCTTCAGCTCCCGATCCCAGGGCCTGAGTGGGGACAAGACCTCGGTGAGTCAGGGAGTCAGCTCTGCAGTCCACACTGAGGGGGAGGCTCCCCATGGGGAGGCTGGGAGTTCTGAATCAGAGGGGGAGGGCTCTGGGTAAACCCCAGATACCCCTTCACTGTGCCCTCCCCTCCCATAGACCATCCGGCCCATCGCCAAGCCGGCCTACAGCCCAGCCTCCTGGTCCTCCCGCTCAGCCGTGGACCTGAGCTGCAGTCGGAGACTGAGCTCTGCCCACAATGGGAGCAGTGCCTTTGGGGCTGTGGGATATGGGGGTGCCCAGCCCACTCCGCCTATGCCCACCCGCCCAGTGTCCTTCCATGAGCGAGGTGGAGGAGCCAGCAGAGCCGATTATGACACACTGTCCCTGCGCTCGCTGAGGCTGGGGCCTGGAGGCCTGGACGACCGCTACAGTGTGGTATCTGAGCAACTGGAGCCTGCAGCTGCCTCCACCTACAGGGCCTATGCTTATGAGCGCCAGGCCAGCTCTGGCTCTAGCAGGGCAGGAGGCCTGGACTGGCCAGAGGCCACTGAGGGCCCACCCAGCCGGACCATCCGTGCACCCGCCATGCGAACCCTGCAGAGATTTCAGAGCAGCCACCGAAGCCGTGGCGTTACTGGGTCAGTGTCAGGTACTGGCCTGGAACCCGTGGCCCGAGCCCCGTCTGTGCGCAGTCTCAGTCTTAGCCTGGCTGACTCAGGTCACCTGCCAGATGTACGTGGATTGGACAGCTACACAGGCCATCGCACCCTGCAGAGGCTCAGCAGTGGGTGAGGAGCTGGGCTTGAAGCAGGGAGGGGACAATCTGGCCCAATCCTAAGGTCTACCTGAACACTGACTAAGCCCCGTTCTGCAGCTTTGATGACATTGACCTGCCCTCAGCAGTCAAGTACCTCATGGCCTCAGACCCCAACCTGCAGGTGCTGGGAGCAGCTTACATCCAGCACAGGTGCTACAGTGATGCAGCAGCCAAGAAGCAGGTGACATACCCCACTGACTGTCCCGTTATCTCTTGGTGACTGCCCCACTTGTGCCCGATGCCTTTACTGACTATCCTCACCTACCCTCCCTGACCTCTGCTCCTTGGCCCCCCTTGCTGATCACTAGGCTGGCTGAGCAAACTTCACCACTCCATATCCTCAGCAGAGAAAGGGCAGAAATGCCCTGTTTGTATATACCTGCATCACCTATATACACCTGCATACATATACATATACCTGTGGCACATATATGCATCCTCGACATGTACTTGGATTACCTCCATATACCTGAATATGCATGTACAGTCCTGCACCACCTGTAGCGTATATAGTCACCATTTCCATGCACCTGCACCCCCAAAATACATTTACATATATTACGTGCAGACTTGCATATCACCTGCACCGTCTGGGTCACCTACATACATATGCACTTATTTCCTTTTTTTGTTTTTTGGGTTTTTTTGTTTTTTGAGACAGGGTTTCTCTGTGGCTTTGGAGGCTGTCCTGGTACTAGCTCTTGTAGACCAGACTGGTCTCAAACTCACAGTGATCTGCCTGCCTCTGCCTCCCAAGTGCTGGGATTAAAGGCGTGCACCACCAATGCCTGGCTATGCACTTATTTCCATGCACGTGGACATGTCTGCATACATTTTCAGTCTGCATATGCCCACATACATTTGTATATATGTGCCACAGGCTCGCAGCCTTCAGGCGGTACCTAGACTGGTGAAACTCTTTAACCACGCCAACCAAGAGGTGCAACGCCATGCCACAGGTGCCATGCGCAACCTCATTTATGACAATGCAGACAACAAGCTGGCGCTGGTAGAAGAGAATGGCATTTTTGAACTGTTGCGGACACTTCGAGAGCAAGATGATGAGCTACGCAAAAACGTTACAGGTACCCTTGTCCCTCCAGCCTCGTCATTCGGTCCCCTCTTCTCCTCTCTCCTGTCTTGTCCTTGCTCCTCTCTTCCTCTACGCCTCTCTTTCCCTTCCTTGTTCTCAACAATCTGTCTATCTTATGCCTTCCCTGCCCCATATTCAAGTTTTTGGGGGGTTGGGTTTTTCTATCTCGTTTATTACTACTTTGTATATATGCATGCATTTCACAGGCACCCATGTGAAGGTCAGAGGACAACTCTTTCAACCATGGGATCTGGGGAGTCAAACTCAAGTAATTGGGCTTGTGCAGAAAGCACCTTTACCTGCTGAGTCATTTTGCCAGCCCATTTATTTATTTTTATTGAGACAGAAACTCACTATGTAGCTTTGACTGTCTTGAAACTCATTATGTAGACCAGGCTAGTCCCAAATTCATACAGATTGCCTGCTTCTGCCTCCGGAGTGCTAGGTTTAAAGATATGTGACATCATGCCCCACTTATTTCATTATTTTTTAAATATTTGTTTATTTTTATTATGTACATGAAGTTTTTGCCTACATGTATCTTCATTTACCATATACACGCCTGGTACCCACACATGTCAGGAAAGAGCACTGGATTTCCTGAAACTAGAGTCACAGACAGTTATTAAAAACCATGTGGGTAATTGGAACCAAATCTGTGTCTTCTACAAGAGGAGTAAATGTTCTTATCTGTTAAGCCATTTCTGCAGCCCCTGAATTGTGTGCATGTTTGTATATATATATATATATATATTCATTTTATTTATTTACTTTATTTTATTTTATTTTTTTTATTTTTTTGGTTTTTCGAGACAGGGTTTCTCTGTGACTTTGGAGGCTGTCCTGGAACTCGCTCTGTAGACCAGGCTGGTCTCGAACTCACAGAGATCCGCCTGCCTCTGCCTCCCAAGTGCTGGGATCAAAGGCGTGCGCCACCAATGCCCGGCCTTACTTTATTTTATATACATGAATCTTTTGCTTGCATGAATGTCTGTATATCACATGCATGCCCGCTGCCCATGGAAGTCAGAAGAGAGCTTCAGATCTCCTGGAACTAAAGTCACAGATGATTGTGAGCCACCATGTGGGTGCTGGAAGATGAATCCAGATCCTTCGGAAGAGCAGCCAGAGCCTTTAACCACTTAGCCATGTCTCCAGCCCGCCCCACCCCATTTTTATTGTCCCATTCTGCACATCAAACTGGCTTCTGTCTTACTATGTATCAGACACTGACCATAAGCTCATGGTAATCCTTCTACCTACAAGCACCTTATTGTTGTTGGTACTTGTAGTTATTGTTGTGTGTATTGTCTGCTTATGAGACAGGGTCTCACTTTGTAGTTCTGACTAACCTGGAACTCATTATGTAGATCAGGTTGGCCTCAAATCCACAGGAATCTGCTTGCCTGTGTTTCCCAAATGCTGGGATTAAAGGCATGTACCACTATGCCTGGCTATTGTTTATGAGAGAGAGTCTCTCTATGTAGCCCAGGATGGCCTCAAACTCACAACAATCCTTCTGTCTTAGCTTCCTAAATTCTGGAATTGCAAGTGTTATACCTACAAAACTTTTTTGGGGGGTGTGTGGCTTTTATTCTTATTTCCTGTGGTGCTGGGTGTGGTACTCAGGGCTTCATGCATACAAGCAGGGCTACAAGTGCTCTACCACAGAGCATCATCTTCTAGCCCAGGCTCTCTCTCTCTCCAGTCACTTCCACTCCCAGGCCTTCAAATCTCCCACACCTTGTTTGTCCCTCTTGCTCTGCTCCTACCCCGTGCTTCCAAAGGTCACACTGAGGGCCTCTCCAGGGCAGCTCTAGATTAAGGCCAAGAAAATGTGGGGGCAAGAGCTGAAAAGGTGGCTCAGTGAATAAGAGTGTTTGCTGCTCTTCTAAGGGACCCATGTTCCGTTCTTGGCTCCTACATCAGGCAGCTCACAACTTCATGTAACTCCAGCCCCAGGTGATCTGGCGCCCTCTTCTGGACTCCATGGGTACCTGTACTCATATGCATGGACACACACATGCTTTAAAAAATAAGCAAATCTTTTATAAAAAGAAACATGTGGAGAGCCTCCTCTGCACCATCTCCAGAGTGAGCAGAAGAGCCAGGGAGCTGACATTGGCCCCACCTCTTGTGCAGGGATCCTGTGGAATCTGTCCTCCAGTGACCACCTGAAGGACCGCCTAGCCAGAGATACACTGGAGCAGCTCACAGACCTGGTGCTAAGCCCCCTGTCAGGGGCAGGGGGGCCCCCCCTCATCCAGCAGAATGCTTCTGAGGCAGAGATCTTCTACAATGCTACTGGCTTCCTCAGGTGTGCACTTAGGAGCCACTGGGCCCGGTAATGCTGAGGGGAAAGAGCCAGGTGCCAGAGAAGGATCAAGGAAGCTTCTAGAAGTATGTTCATTTTCCACCTAGACAAGGACAGTTAGCCAAGCCTGCAGGGAGAAGTAACCACAGGGGAAAGTTTAGGGGCTGAGGCAAGAGTGGGATAGGCCAGGTGTGACTACCAGGTGTAGCTATCAGGACACCCTGGAGCTTTATGACTCATTAGATCAAGCCACTTGTCCTGATATCCATCTTCCTAACCTTTGAGAAGTCAATGGGAGACAGGGACTGTGAAGGGCAGGCAGGGCCGAAAGTGTCTGGCAAGGTCTAGGAAAAGGATGGAACAGTCCCAAGTCAGAATCAGTGCCTGATGAGTTCATCTCCAGGATAGGGGCTTCAAGTTAAGGGTCCTGAGGTGGCATTCTAAGGTCCCTGGGGGGACTGTGTTGGTATCCCTGGGGGAGCTCTGATCTGCCTCCATCCCCAGGAACCTCAGCTCAGCCTCCCAGGCCACTCGACAGAAGATGCGTGAGTGTCATGGGCTAGTGGATGCTCTGGTCACCTACATCAACCATGCCCTGGACGTGGGCAAGTGTGAGGACAAGGTGAGGGGCAGCTGGTGAGCTGAGGGGGCCCAGGGGCTTCGGCCCACTCTGACCCCCCCTCTGTTCCCTACAGAGTGTGGAGAATGCTGTCTGTGTGCTGAGGAACTTGTCCTACCGCCTCTATGATGAGATGCCACCATCAGCACTGCAGCGGCTTGAAGGCCGGGGCCGCAGGGACATGACGGGGGCACCACCTAGTGAAGTGGTGGGCTGCTTTACCCCACAGAGTAGAAGGCTGCGGGAGGTGAGCACAGCCCTGGGGGTGCCAGCCTCGTGCCCTGACCTCAGGTGCACCCTTGGCCCCGGCTGACCCCTGGTCCCTCCCACTCAGCTTCCTCTTACAGCTGATGCACTCACCTTTGCGGAAGTGTCTAAGGATCCCAAGGGCCTTGAGTGGCTGTGGAGTCCCCAGATTGTGGGGCTGTACAACCGACTGCTGCAGCGCTGTGAACTAAACCGGCATACAACAGAGGCGGCTGCAGGGGCGCTACAGAATATCACCGCCGGCGACCGCAGGGTCAGTGAGCTGACAAGCCCCACTCCTGGTCCTGGGATGGGCACTAGGGCACATGGATGGGAGCCACACCCTAGGAGTCCATGGTCTGTTGAGGGAAGGATCCCTAAGAGTAAGACTCATGAGACCCATGCTCAGCCTGAGGAACGGGACCTCTGTGGATTTGGGTTCTGATGTTCTGAACATGTTACCTGGTCATGTCCTGAGTTGGCAGAGTAGGCAGGGGTGGCAGGTAAGAGGTGAAGAAGTGGTTCTGCCTCATCCTGAGCAGGGCTGGGGTGCTGCTGGGCTTCACCACATTCCCGCCTTCCCCTGCAGTGGGCAGGAGTGCTGAGCCGCCTGGCCCTGGAACAGGAGCGCATCCTGAACCCCTTGCTGGACCGAGTTCGCACCGCTGACCACAACCAACTGCGCTCACTGACTGGACTCATCCGAAACCTGTCTCGGAATGCCAGGAACAAGGATGAGATGTGTGAGTTGTTCTGCCCCTGGCCCAGCACACAGCCCATGTCTCCCACGAAGCTGGCTTCCAGCTAGCAAGTCAGAGTGGGCAGGTGTGTGTGCCAGCCTCCAGGGGAGGCAGGGGTCTTAGGTGCCAGGGCAGACTGACCCTAACCCCTTATCAGCCACGAAGGTAGTGAGCCACCTGATTGAGAAGCTCCCTGGCAGTGTGGGTGAGAAGTGTCCCCCAGCTGAGGTGCTGGTCAACATCATAGCTGTGCTCAACAACCTGGTGGTAGCCAGTCCCATTGCTGCCCGGGACCTGCTCTACTTTGATGGACTTCGAAAGCTGGTCTTCATCAAAAAAAAGAGGGACAGGTGAGCAACAGCCCACAGCAACATGGCCAAAGTACACCCTACCATCCTGCCTCCTAGCCTTGACCCTGACCCTCTTGAATGCACCCAGCCCTGACAGTGAGAAGTCCTCCCGGGCAGCCTCCAGTCTCTTGGCCAACCTCTGGCAGTACAGCAAGCTCCACCGTGACTTCAGGGCGGTATGTTTACAGAGTCTGGGAACAGGGTCTCGGGGCATGGGGTCCAGAGCAAGCTGTAGGTCACCAGGGGAGGGACACAAGCCTGGAACGCAGAGACAAGGGGCCCACGCCATGCCCAGAACATTATGGGGAAGGCAGGATCTCAGGGACAGCAAAAGCAGTCCTGATCTCCGTCTCCTGTTCCCTGCAGAAGGGCTATCGGAAGGAGGACTTCCTGGGTCCATAGGTGAAGCCTCCAGGAGGTGAAGTGATTCAGCTTCCAACAGATAGGCTCAGCTCCTACTGCTCCACAGCCCATGGAAGAGGAGCTGATGGCCACAGGACCTCTCTATCTCTGGAGTCCTGTGTGTACCCGTGAGGGACCAGGGCCACCAGGAAAGAATGGGAGCTTGCAACTGGGGATTGATTGGCTTCTGCGGGGCAGGGGAAGGGGGCGGGGCTTGAGCTGCTCTGGGTGATTTAGTCACGATGGCAGGGCCAGTGGGGCTGCCTGTGGCCTGGCAGCCTTGTGATAGCGACACTGGGAATAAAAGTGGTTTTGAACATAGCCCCAGCTCCATGTGTTTCCACAACAGGCCACAGATCCTCAAGTGTGCATTGTCCCCAAACATGCCTAACTGTCCCAGAAGACATTAACTCCAGGCCCACACACAGAAGAGACAGGACAGGGAAGGAGTAGACAGTAGGGATGGCCAGGGTTACTGCTATTTGAGGCACAGACATAGCAGCAGAGAGGACTTCATGAGCAGTATCCATACCTTAAAGATATCCAACACCCTCTGTCCACCCTGAGCTGATGCTAGGAGGTACCCTGGCTAGAGGATCAGATTGGCCACCAAGGCTTGAAGTCCAGCAGCATCAGGAACAAGGCTACCCATTTTTCCTTGTAAAAGTATCAACGGTAGCTTCCTACTGAAGGACCTGTCCAGATGATAAGGGGCTAGGGGCAGTCACACCAACCAAGAACCAAGAAGGGATACCAGAGACTATTAGAGCAAGGGATATGCCAGGGGTGGCTGAGAATAGAAGGCAAATTTAGTGGCCAGCAGCTTGGGAAACCTGGTGCCTGTGAAGATGACAAGAAGGGCCAGGGCAAGAGGAGACATAGCAGTTACCACCCAGAAGAGAAACAGGCCCAGGCAGGAGCAAAGAGGATTTTATTTTGTGACACCCTAGAGCCACACTCCTTCCCTGAGGAGTTCAGAGCAATAGGCAAGGCTGTGGTCCCAGGGAGAAGGGGTGTCTGCCTCTACCCTAGAAGCTGCCGCCATGACCCCATGATCTGGGCTGCTAGGGTAAAGGCTACACATCATCCTCAGACACCAGACAGTAGAAGTCTGTTCGTGCACTGTAGTTACGAGAGCCAAGGTCAGACACATCCATCTCACTGCCATGGCCCTCTCCCACGGAGACCCTGCTTGCATGCAGTGGAGTCGGTGGCTCCCCAAAGACAGGTCCACGAACACCTGCAGGACACCACAAGGCTTGAGGGGTTACTCCATGCTCATCCACCAGCCACAACGGCACTAGAAACCCCCGAAGCTCACCCACAGAGGCCTAGGGGCATAGCACCTCCCCAATAAGAGGCAGTTAAGGGCACTGCCATTGGAGGTCAAATCTCTAGAGGACGCAGGATCTCTCCGTGCCGGACTAGGACACTGGAGCTGTATCTGGCCCCCTAATCTGCAGTGTGGCCAGATGAGCATACCCAGGTCTCCGTCAGGATCTGGATCCAGCTCTGACTCCATGGCCCGGCCCTGGGCAGCTCGTCCTCTCACGATTAGCATAGGATCTTTGTCATCCTGGAGTCGCGTCTGGGGGTCTCCCTCCACCGGCCTGTATTGCACCTTCCGTGGCAATGCCAGCTGTAGCTCCTTCCAAAAGTCGGAGGAAGGCGTCTGCGGGGCCAGGTTTGGACCGATAAACACATGGGGATTTATGAACTGGAAGCCTCTAGCAACCCAGATTCAAAGACCACCTCAGGCACCCACTCACAAACCCCCCGCCCTCGCACCACGGAGCCAGGCTTCCAAAGCAACAAGGTTACGAGGTGGCGGTGCTGGCGAAGGAGGCGGAGAGCAGGGTGCATGGGCTCACGCCTCTGGCCCTCGAAGGTGATGAAGATAGGTCTCCTCGTGAGCTCCAGTAGGCGGCACAGTCCCTCCCTGTGGGGACCAGATCGTCAGGCAGGGCAGGACCAGACCTCCCAGTACCCCTCCCCAAGCCAAGCACCCGACGCACCGGAAGCTCTGGCTACACCAGGCCCGGCCCAGGAAGGCGTCTGAAAGAACCACGATGAGGCGCCGACACCGGCTCAGGTTCACCAGGAGGTCGGCAGAGGGCTCTGTGGGCAAGGGCGTGGGCCGGCGGATGAGGGGCGGGTCCAGTGACAAGGGCGGGACTCAGGGAACAGGGTGGGGACCAGGAGGCCGGGCAAGGGCGGTACCAGCGCGCGGCAAGAGATCGCGGTCCTCCAGGAAGAGCTTGTATCCCCGACGCCGCTCCAGCTGAGGCTTCAGAATAAAATTCACAAATTTGCGGTCCTCCGGGCAGTCGCTATAGGACACGTAGGCATCGTATAATTTCCCATCTGCAGAGAAGGCCATTCAGCGCGGTCAGTTACAGAGATACCCCTTCCCCATGCCCAGCACTTCTCTGACAAGTGAACCAGACCCCAGAACGCTTTCTTCTGTTGACCCCAGTTCTGTTCCCTTCCAGACTGTACACCTAGAGCCCTCTAGAGCTGCAACTCCCTCCTCCCAGGGCTGAACACAGCATGCAGCTGGCACCTCAGTAAGGCCCTTGACAGAATCTTGTGCCCTAATCCATGCGGGATTCCACAAACCCACCGTTCATCTCCACCTCCCCATAGGCGTCTTGGTACCAAAGCAGCACGTTGAGGCGACACTTAACATAGAGCAGGGCCACCAGCAGCAGGACCAGCAGGACAAGGAGGGAAGCCAGCACTGCAGCCACGTGGCCAGCAGGGCCTGCAGACAGGAGGAGTCACTCTTCCCTTAACCTCAGGACTTCAGGGAACCCTTGCCCTCCGCCACCTTGAACTCCCTCACCAGCTTTCCAGAGAGTGAAGGAGGGCGAGCTGACATTCCAGACAGAGCAGGCGAAGCTTCCATAGTCCTCAGCATTGGTCAAGTTGAGCACTAGAACACTGGACACAACCTTTGAGAAGTTGGCACTGACCCTGGGAAAACCAGACCAAACCCTCACCTTGGGACCAAGAACATCAGTGGGTGCCCAAGTCCCACCTGTCTGGGGTTCACCCAAGGAGATTGCAGATTTGGGCTAAGTGATCAGAATTCGGGCCTGGATCCTGGGGATCCGCTGGTTGCAGGCTTAGCTAGCAAATGTCCCGCTCGGGACTTCGGATTCTATTCCCAGACAGTCTACAAGATATATACACGGGTCATGAGGAAACTGTGTCCAGGTTGTTGTGGTTTAGGATGTAAGTTAGAAAGGTTGCTGGCCATGGTATATCTTGGTGGTTACTCTAATCCTGGAAACCTCAGTCTCTTACCAAAAATCCTGATGGAGGCTGAAGTGGCTTCCATTGCCCAATGGAAGGCCATCTTTTAGCCACTGTACTGAGGGCTGGGGACACTGGGGCCTAGAGACCACCCAAGCTGTGCAATTCAAAGCAACTGCACTGCCAAGGGCAGGTCCTAAGGCTTGGTCTTCAGGTGGGAAGAGGAAGTGAGGGGCCCTGTCACAGACACCTGCAGGAAGAGAACAACAGGTCAGCCATGCCGGAATGCCTTCTCCCATGCTATTCATAGATGCTCTATGATCAAGGAGAGAAACAAGGCAATGGGCACATGGTGTCAGTGACCACGCTACATGCATCCGTAGGTCCTGCCGGCCAGAGCCCAGGCTTGCATTCTTCTCTCAGTAGTGGCCAGTTGTGCTCTTCTGGCCCTCATGTGACAGCTCAGGGAGAACATTAACAGGGAGAGGAATGGCCAGAGTCATGTTTGAGCTGAGCCAGCCCAGCCCCAGGGGCCCATCTGTTAGCTTATCCCTGCAGGACATGAGTCCAGCCTCCACACTATCCTCTCAGAGCAGGGCCAGTTCCCGCCTCCCACAGCCTGGTCAGCTTCTACTGAAGAGCTGCAGGGACTATAAACACCAAATGTTGAAAGAATGCATATACATACAAGCATCTTTCACAGGGACAGGGCAAGCTAGAGCCTCCACTAACCACAGACCCGCTTTCCCACTTCTCTGAGGCCTAAACCTTTTCAGCTCTAAGTGAGGTTGATGACCTTAGCAAGAGAATGGAGAGGTACACTGCATCACCTCACTTAACACCCACACCCCCAAGACCCCCCACTGAGATTCCCAGACTTAATTTCCCCCTTCCCCCAGGCAGGGTTTCTCTCTGTAACAGCCCTGGCTGTCCTGGAACTTGCTTTGTCTCTGCCTCCCAAGTGCTGGGATTTAAAGGCATTCACCACCATGCCTGGCAGGCTTACTGATTCTTGTATGCTCTTCTGTAGGCCTCAGGCATGAGAGAAGAAGAGGCTCTCATCATCCTTGCCTGCCCTAAGTTCAGAACCAAGTACTAGAGAGAAGAAATGAGCATAGGCTTTGACCTCTGGCATGTATCCAAGCACAGAGCTCAGCAGAGAATGGCATGTGGAGCCAGCCTAACAGGCAGAAATTAGGGTGGAGACTTGGTCATGGCCCTCTCTGACCTGCCTACCTGCCATGGCTCTTCCAGGGCCTCTTCAGGCCGAACACTGGTTCCACCCCTGACTCCACGGGGGCTCCTTAAGCGAGCAGAAGGGTCCACTGGAAGCTGAGAAGGACTCCTTTCTGTCTATTCATCCAGCTGGACAGGGTACCTGGAGGTCAGAGGCTGTCACCATCCCCAGGGGACAAGTTAAACAGGAACAGGATGAGTTAACCAGTAACTGTCAGCCACTAGCAGCACTGGCTGCATACCAGAGAGCTTTCTTGTAACTTCGGCCAGTCTCAGAGTGCTGTGTGAACTCCGAGATACCACGAGGCCAGAGCAGACTCTGCCTCACCAGCTTGGGAGGGGCAGTGGCATGGACCGCCTTCACTTGTCCTGGAGCCATTGTGGTGACTCAGGGATACAGCAGACATGCTCCAAGATGGATCTGACCTCAGGAGATAGCAGTTAGCCTCACTCCTGGCTGTCCCCTGTAATGGACTGCTGCTGTGTGCAGGTGGGTGCATGGGTGCTTGTCACCTGGCCAGGACCTGGGGATTAAGGGGATATGAGCCATAAGTGAAACCTAACTGTGAGTGTGTGTTCTGGATGCAGTCACACATGCACTTGTGAATGGACACATCACACCTGCAGACACCTTGAGGCTCATCTGGGTTGGGAGAGGTAAATGGGGACCAGGCTAGTATACAGGCCACTCTGAAAGGTCTTGGGAACCCCTTCTGTGTACCCAAAACACAGGTGACTCTTACCTAGGGTCCTGGGCCATTCTCAGCCCACAATTATATACACCTGGGACTCTAAAAGTTCTACAGTGGCATGACTGCAGGAAATTCAGAGTTCTCTTCTTTAGCAACCCAGAGCCCTAGGTGACCCCTCTTTCCTGGGTGCCCCAAGTTTACTCTCTTTATACAACAAGCATTTAATTGAGTTCCTACTCTCCTCCATGCTGTACAGACACATGGGCAGCAGGAACATGGGTTCAAGCCCCAAGACCCTGGGACTGGCCTGCCTCGGATGCCCCTCCTATATCTAAGGCCCCAGAGACTTTTTTTTTACTGTTTCCCTTTGTTCTGCACTGGGTAATGCTCAGCCAGAAAGTTCATGCTTGGCTAGACATCAGTCTCCTTGGGAGCTAGTTCAGTAAGAGGCACACTACTATCAGAGGTGGCAAGGTGATCCTTCCAGAAACCCTTTGGGGTGAAGGGCAGTCCTACTACAATCCTGAAAGCAGAACCACCCACCAAGGGCCTGTAGAAGACAGGCTTCTCAACTGACCCCTCAGAGTGATCAGAAGTATGTACCCCAGCCCAGCAGGTCCCAAAGCATGCCCTGCAATAGCCCCCAACCTCCTCAAGCTCAGAAGACCTTGACCCCAGCAAAGGCAGCCACAGACACCGCCAGACATCAAGCCCAGCCTGCCAGGGTGTAACTCACTGAGGCAGCAGGTGTCTCTCCTGGGCCCCATTCTCTTTCACATTCTATGCATGCACAGCCCCGCTGGCCCCCACTCAGCCGCACTGAGTTCACATGTATGGGTGCACGCACCTCACCCCACGGGCTCACTCCCAAATACCTTAGGGGTCACAAGTACACCCGTACATGAGTACTCATGTGTCACACACACACACACACACACACACACACACACACACACACACACAGAGTGTGCCTTTATGCAACTCAGCACCACAGGCCTCTCCTCAGCCAAGCCTACCTCCAAGGACAGATCACAAGGCCACAAGATCACTCAGAGCAATATCGAGGGCACAGTCACCTGGTTTCCGGATCTTTCCTCCAGAGGGGAGATGGTCATTGAGGTCAGTAACATGCACTTGTGAGCAAATTGTCCCCTTTGCGCGGCCCCAGAGAGGAGCCACAGTATTGTGGCTACCCACGATGCATCGTCAAGTTTGGGCGAGGACCTGGCTTTTGTTGACATATATTTTAGTCAGAACTTTCCCCCTTAGTTTCCTGGCCTTACAGTCACATCCTCTCCTAAGCCTAAACCCCACCCAGGTACCCACCCCTTCCCCTGGTGGGGCGGGCTGTTGGCGGTCCTTGCCCCGCCTTGCCTGGCTCTTCCTGTAACTCTAAGTAAAGCGGCCCCTTCCTCCCAGAACTGCCAGTCCCTAAGCACCACATTTGCGCCTGTGCTAGAGTGTAGGTGGTCACTTCAAGTGGCAGAGGTTGTGATGATGTACAGAGATCCTGGCAAGGAGACCCCAGCCAGAATTGTCCTAAACATACACTGGGTAGGAGGCCTCCTAGATTCCATCCCTCACCTCCTACCTTTTCACCACAAGGTCTTGGTGTAGTCCTGCTTGACCTGGAACAGTCTATGTAGACCAGGCTAGCCTGAACTCATAGAGCTCCACCTGCCTCTTTCTCTTAAGTTCTGGAATTAAAGGCGTGCTCCAAGCCTGGCAACACTCGTTTTTTATACTATACTCAGGAGTGGAGAGGAAGAATTATGTTATCTGCCCCCCCTCCAAAAGCCCCAGTCGTGACTCACCTCTGACCTAGTGTAGTAAAGAAACTGGTGACCAATAATGAAACCTAGAGCATATCACCCTGTCCACCTCCCAGGCAACAGACTCGTATGCTGAATAGCTGTGAAGGCTGTGGCATCTCATAGACATCAGCTTGAGGGGGGGGTGAGAGAAAAGAGCCTCTTTTCAAGGTAAAGTGCCAAACACAAGAGCCACAAGCCTCTGACTCTGAGTGGGAGGGGAAGAACACGGCTGGTTTCTCCCATTGTTACCGCTGACTCCAGACTGACTTGAGCCTCCCGGCCCAAGGGCTTTATTTACAGAATTGGACAAGGGTCTTCTCCAGTTCCTGTCTCTCCTGCACTCTCACAGCTGCAGGAGTAGGTCCTGGATACTCTCCTGTGGTCTTTCTGCCCCTGGTTCAGGCCACCCAGGAGCATGCTTAATACAGGAGCAGGCCTTGGTCAAGTTCCTGTGACCTCTGGGTAATGGTGCTCCTTAGGCTCAGGGCTAGAAAAGAGAAGAAAGGGACTGTATTCCCTTCCTCTACACTTGTGAGACACTTGCTTCCTGAGTAGCTCACGTAGTAATTAGATGACCTCGCCAGAGGCTGTTCTGTGCTTCCCACATCGTAAATTAAGAAACTGAAACAGGGCTGGAGAGATGGCTCAGCCGTTAAGAGCACAGGCTACTCCTCCAGAGGACCCGGGATTCAATTCCCAGCACCCACATGGCAGCTCACAACTGTCTGTAACTCCAGTTCCAGGGGATCCAGCATCCTCACACAGACAGATATGCAGGCAAACGCCAATGCACATAAAATAAAAATAAATAAATGAAAAAAGAAGGTGAAATGCAGCAAAGCTCAGGAGCACCAAGGTCAGTGCCCTCCAACACCTTTGCCTCCTAACAAGCCTGGCACAATGTTTGAGCCCCTGCGCCTGCTCTCCGTCAGCCTCGAAGGGTCTGAGTCACTGCTAGTCTCCTTTCCTCTGTTAACTTCTATCTCACCCTCAACCCAAGGGTCGGGACGTTTCACAGGGTCGCCAAAGACCGTCCGGAGAAGGCAGACATTTACATTACAATACATAACAGTAGCAAGATTATAGTTATAAAGTAGTAAAGAATTTTATGGTTGGGGGCCACCACAACATGAAGAACTGTATTAACTGGTGGCAGCATTAAGAAGGTTGAGAAGCACCGGGCAGTGGTCGCACACCTTTAATCCCAGCACAGGACACACACACACACACACACACACACACACACACACACACACACACACACACACACACACATCTCTGTGAGTTCCAGACCAGCCTGGTCTACTGAGCAAGTTCCAGGACAGCCTCCAAAGCTACAGAGAAACCCTGCCTCAAAAAACAAACAAACAACAACAAAAGAAACAAACAAACAAAAAAGGTTGAGAACCACTGCTCTATCCAGTACTCCAGCCTCAGGCCAGTCTTGCATAAAAAGCCCAGATTGCCTCAAGCACTTGCTCCCCCCCTACCCCGCAGTCCTTTGGAGGCGCTCCAGGGACTGGGAATTTAAATCCCAGTCTGGACCCTGGCATCACTAAGCATTGCCTCCATATTATGAGGTTCTTGGAAAGCCCAGGTCCTTCTCCTGCCAGGCCCAGTCCTTGAGCTCTACCCGAGCTGTTGGAAGAATTAGTACCCTGGGGCTGCGGACCCCAAAGCCAGAGCCCGCTCCCCTCTTACGGATCTATTTTGCTGCTCAGCCTCCGGACCTGGATGCTACTCCTGCTCAACTCTTGACCTATGCCGCCCCTGGTCCTGGTGTGTGCTGGGTCCTCAAATATCCTTTTCTAAAGGAAGAACTGTGCATAAAAGGCCTCAAGGGGACCGACTCCCCGAATTCATCATGCTCCTACAACTTGCCCTTCGTCTTCTCTGACTGGAGCAAGACCTGTCCCCGTCCCCCCGTCCCCCCACCCCCCGCGACCCAACAGGTGCTGCTAGCAGATCTATCAAGCAAGCATGCAGAAGACGGGGACGCACACGAAGAGCGGAAGCGCGCCGACAGCTAGCCTGGGCGCTCACCGAGTGGGGCGCTCCCCCGGAAGGCGGAAACTCTGCTGGGGTCCCTGCGAGCCGGAGCCCAGCCAGCCCCTCAGTCGGTCCAGGGTGTCCTAGAATTGCTCAAAGTTGAGAAACGCTCCTGGGAGCGAAGGTGGGGTCTTGAGCCCCTGGCCCACCTCTGCAAGCTGGTATTGAAGTCAAGAGGAAGCTATTGACCACGTCGGGCATAGTGAAGAGAGCAAGGCCAGGGAAGGGGACTAGACGCAGCGCTCTCAAGCTTCCGGGCTGCTCAGGAAACCTGCCTGGTTCAGAGCTACTTCCTGCGGGACCATGGCCCCGAGGTTTCTCGGAGCAAAGTGCACCCAGGTCCCCAACCCTAGAACTGGAGCGACTTCAGGAACCATGACCTCTACTCACCTCCACGCATCTGACTCACGGCTGTCACCCACCTGCTTTCAGACCTGGGAGTCGCGCGGAGGCTGGCGGTTTACCTGGCCTAGGTGCGCAGCAGCGACAGACCCAGCGGCAGGTGCAGCCCCGCCCCGCAGGCAGGGAGAGGGCGGACCCTAGTGGCCCGCTTTGTGCCTGAAGCTAGTACTGGAGACTAGGGAGTTCAGCTTTTTTGGCTTTGGGGCAGTGGCCAAACCAGCCCAGCCAGCCCAGCCCACAATAGGCCACCCTCCCGCCGTCATGGTATTCTGCCTCTCTAGCCTGAGCTCTCCCCTTTCGTCCAGGAAGTCTGTCTTGATCCACACCCCAACCATAACTGATCCTGGGTCTTCTATTGCCATCCTAAAATCCAGCTATTTGGAAAGGAGAACCTTCTTCAATAATGTGTGCCTTACAGACTAGGAGATAAGGCAAACCAGAGAAAAGTCAGTTGGCCCGAGGCTACCACAGTTCAGACTTGCCCACACTGGGCATCCTTCTCTGTCTAGCCCAGGGCAGAAATAATCCCTAGAAACTGGATCTACATCGTGAGGCTCAGAAATCAATACACACAAGTTTATTTCGTTTGTAAAAAGTTTCACCGGCGATGGGGAATCCAGCTAATGGGGGGTGGTGCCGGAAGCACCAAGCAGGAGGCCACAGAGCATGATGGGGGCCCAGAAGCCAGGAGGTCCATGGAACTTGGGCTAATTTTACTGCAATGGGATCTTATGAGCAGCCTGAAGTTCTATGGGTACCAGGGCCACTCAAGAGTTTCAAGTCAGGCCGGGCGGTGGTGGCTCACGCCTTTAATCCCAGCACTCAGGAGGCAGAGGCAGGCGGATCTCTGTGATTTCGAGGCTGGGCTGGACTGACAGCCTCCAAAACAATACAGAGACCCTGTCTCGTAAAAACCAAAAAAAAAAAAAAAAAAAAAAGTTTCAAGTCAGGTTTGTGACACATTTAAACCCTAGGAAAGTTGGAGCAAACCCCACATACACATCTGTGCTGTTCATAAATACCATAAATATACATGGAATTCCAGTGACCCCCCTACATATACGAGAGACTCCCTTGGTTAACATATATACATTATACCTACTATACTCCACAGCCTCCTATGAACTTCATTTGCTGACATATGTAGACCACCCAGGACCCTACATATACATTTTACAGCCTCCCTCAACACACGGATGCACATTGTCCTGGACGGGGCAAGCTGTAGAGATGGGGACTCCTTCCTAGTCCAGGCTTCTGGATATCAGCATTTCTCCACCTGCCCCGGGTTGTCTATACATCTGTGCTCCTAGAACTGAAGCTGCGGGAAGGATGGAGTTGGTATGAGTCAGAGGCTGGGCCTGTCCCCAGGCACAGACCCGCCCCAGCCAAGTAAACCACTGCATCCCTACCACATTTTCTCGCTAAGTATCCGGTACTTCTCCTCCAAAACCTTGTTCTTCACTGACTGGGGCACATCCGGCACAAACCATGCAGCAATGAGCTTGATGCACAAGGCGACGTGCTGGTGGGTAGGAGGGAGGGCAAAGGCCCAGAAAGGTCAGTGGCTAAAAAGAACCTTTAGGATTTGGAGGCTGGGAGAGAAAAGTGAGAGACCCGCCTTTACTTAGGTTCTCCTTCGCAATTCCACCCACCTCAAAGAGGATGACGAAGGCCAGCCGGATGGCCAGAATAAACCAGAACTGCTCAGAGAAGTTGTAACCACGGTCGTTTCGGTAGTCCCGGTACCTGGGGTAGAGAAGTCCCTAAAGTCAGGAACCAGGAGTTTAGAAGGCATTTATGGGGGATGAGAGGTTCCAAACCTGCACACGGTCACATTTTCTTGGCCTTCCATCCTGCTATGGTCTTGGAAGTCTTTGGTGTAGAAGACAGACAAGCTGTGGTTGACATAGCCCTTGAGGCAACTGGGGAGAGAGAAGTGTGGGATACTCATGACCTGAGGTCCCTCCTAAGAACTCACCTGCATCTAGGGGGCACGAGGGGGAGTGCATACCATGAAAGGCCTTCTCCATTTCCCTTCATGAGAAAAGGCCTGCTGTCCAAGCACAAGGCCACTCTTGGGAGGGGTAAAAGAGGCTGAGGGGCCACCAACTGTCTTCCCTCCCAGGCTGGAAGAATACGCCTAGGGCTAATGCCAAGCCAGTGTGCAGGTGCAGTGGGAGCTGGACACATTTGTGCTCTGCCTTCCCATGCCAGAAGCAAGACAGACGTGTACAATTTTGCAGGAAAGCCATTCAGGTTTTCCCTGCTCATTACCAAATGGGCCTGGTACCTGTCTCCCTACAAAGGCCCATCAGTTATTCCTGGGATCTAACCAAGGTATGTAAATCATGTAGACAGTTCAAGGAGTAGCCGAATCCCGGCCTCAGTGCAGCCCCAGGTAGCCCTGGAAGCACCCAAATATACTCAGGAGAGCCCAACAACTAGGCTCCAGGAGCTTAACTGGAAGAGCCAGTCTCTCAGGGGGGGCTTGACAGTTTAATGCCTTACTCTTCAGTGAAGTTCCTGCTCTGTCCACACGGGCCATAGCGGTACTTGTAGACTACTCTGGGGATGAACTCAGAGGTGAAGGCGATGACCATCCCATTGGCAATGACTGCCAGCACTCCAATGGTCTCCAGTACCTGCAGCCAGGTCCCTGAACCACAGCAGTGGAGTGAAGCAGCCAGTCCTGATCATTGGTAATCCCCCACCCTAAAAGCTTAGAGCCTGATTGCTCAAGGAACTTTGGGACATCTCTGTTCATGGCCCCATTGCAACCATGTGGGCCAAATTATCCACAAGGAAATCCCAACTAAGACAGACACAGCATGGCTGCACCCTTTTCTCCTTAAGGTAAGCAGTGAAGATTTCCCCATCCCCACTCTATCTCCTGGACCCCACCCAAGTGAGGATTCCTAAACCTGGGCCCTTCCTGGGGGTCTTCCTAATGTTCCTCCCACATCTAGCAGCTAAACCCCATTCTCACTATGGAAAGTCAGGATGACTGATGCCTTGGGCTCTCTGTTCCCTGCCACGTGACCAGACTCCAGTTCTTCCATATGGTCCCCTTGGAGGTTGCAAGACCTTCAGCCACATGCTGGAGGCTCAGGGGAGGGCCTTGTCAGGTGTACTCTAGCCTGCCTTTTTCCAGGGTTTGATCCCATGAGGTTTAGTCCCCATATCTGGAATACCTCGGGACTGTCTCTGGAGTAAGGGGGAGGGGCCCAGCTCTTACAAGTTGCTTGAAGGTGGCCTGATATTGACTGGTGAAAAACCCAGGGTTGGAAGTTGACCCTCTGGATGCCCTGACTGTTCTCCTCCACTGTACAGTTTGTTTGCCCTCTGACCTATGTCCTTAGCCTTTCGAGGAACCAGGCGCCGCTGTAGTCTGACCATCTTGATGGCATCCAGGCGGATCTCCACAAGGTTGCTGAAGAGTGCCAACAATGGTGCCAGTGGGAAGGCAGCCACGAAGATGGTGGTGAAGCCGTACTGGATCACTGTGGGGTGGAAACGTCACCCTGGGTCCAGAACGGGCACCCACCCTGCACACCCACCCCATCTGCTCAGCCCACTGGAGCTTGACGTACTCATCTCCATGAATTCATCAAACAGGCTGAAGATGTTGACTGGATTCATGCGGTAGTTCCGCTGCCACTCTTCCAGTTCTGGGTCTTTGGACTCGTGACCATGTTTACAAGCCCGCATTAAGCGCCATTTATGGGCCAACAACCTGTGGGCACCAAGAGTGTGTGGATAACACAGAAAGACTGCAGGGCACAGGGACAGGCAGGGCAGGAGGCTGGAGTGGGGTGGGAGGGTCCTCACGGGCGCAGGTACTCGACGCAGTTGCTCAGCGTCTGCTTCAACCCCATGATGATGGCCATCTGGATGAACAGGTCCATCATGCAGCCGCTGAGATGGCACTGTGGGGCCAATGTGAGGGTCAGGGATGGAGCTCAAGGAAGGAGAGGGATTCGGGAACTAGGCAGTGGGGTCTGACGAGAGACTGACCTCCTCTAGCTTCCACAGGCCAGCCAGGCGCGTGGACTTCCCAGGGTGACCATTGATTCTAGGGAGAAAATCGAGGTCTGTGAGGAAGTTGAGTAGACCAGGCTGACCTGGAACTCACAGAAATCCACCTGCCTTTGCGTCCCGAGTGCTGGGATTAAAGGCGTGCGGCACCACCACCTGGGCCTTTTTTTCTTTTTAAATATGAAACACTTCACAAATTTGAATGTCATCCTTGTACAGGGGCCATGCTAATCTTCTCTGTATTGTTCCAATTTTGGTATATATGATGCCCAAGCGAGCTTGCAAGTTTTTTTCTTCCTTCCTCCCTCCCTCCCTCCCTTCCCTCCTTCCTTCCTTCCTTCCTTCCTTCCAGGGTCTTATAGCCCAGGATAACCAAAAGCCCACTCCTGCCTCCAGTTATTGAACCCTGAAATTACAGGAGTATTGCCAGCACGCCCAGTTTATGTGGTGCTAGCGGTCACTCACACTACACAGGCTATACCCCCAGCCTCAAGATCTGGCCACTTTTACTTATTTCTCATATTTATGTATTTACCTCATTCAGTTTTTTAAGACAGAGTCTCCCTACTTAGTCTTGGCTCCCGGAGCTTGATATATAGACCAGGCTGGCCTCAAACTCACAGAGATCCACCTGCCTCTGCCCCCCCAACTCTGAGTGCTGGGATTAAAGGTGTGTGACTGAGATCTGGCCACTTTTAAAAGCAAGAAACAAGCTTGGAGGGCTGAAGGCACTAGGGGCTGGGGTGGAGGATGGGGATATGGACAGTAGGGGCGTACCTGCCCAGAATGAAGGCAATGGGCATATGGGCAGTGGGGGTGTACCTGCCCAGAATGAAGGCAATGGGCAGTGGGGCAGTGGGGCGTACCTACCCAGAATGAAGGCAATGGACATATGGACAGTGGGGGGCGTACCTGCCCAGAATGAAGGCAATGGGCAGTGGGGCAGTGGGGCAGTGGGGCGTACCTGCCCAGAATGAAGGCAATGTACATGAGAGAGGAGAAGTGGGCAAAGAACTGCAGGATGAAAAACTTGACCGTGAACTTGCTCTCTCGCTCCGAAAAGGTCCTGGGATCCTCTGGAAAGAGACACGGCCATCCTGTCTTTCCCTAGACCAATTGGACAGCATGACCTACACCTCTCAAGTAAGAGGTCCCGGAAGGGCAGGAAGCCCCCACCCCATGTCTGACCACAGCTCCATGACTCTCAGCCCTGAGTCCTCCCCAGCTCCCAGAGAGAGGCCGTGGCCTTTTCTCACCGAAGTTGCAAAGCTTCAGGGCTACACATTTGTTGACCTGAGGGAAGATTGAATCAAGTGGAACTTACCTAGAACTTCAGTCGAGTCCCCCAGGGCTTCCCCTGCCTGACCTCTACCTTAGTCATGATGACTATGATTACGTAGTGCACCACGGCTCCGGTCACTACCACAACAGTGGTCACCTGCTGTTCCAGGAGGCTGCTGAAGAGAGCAGCGGCCAGCACACGGTAGACAACCAGCACATGGGCCATGCCAATCATGAAACAGATCTGCAAGGGGTAGGGTTGGCCATGAAGGGTAGGGATGGCTGGATCTCCAGCCCTTACCATGGTTCCCAGCAGTACCATGAACAGGGACAGGATCAGGATGATAGTGCTGCTCAGGTAGGAATGATGATGTGTTCTCAGCTTGTAGTCAGGACAGTTAATGAGCTCAAGGGCCATCTCCTCCTAGGAAGGTCAGCAGGCACACCTCAGACACAAGGACACAGGTAAAGGCCACATGGGACACCAGAAACAAGCAACCTTGATACCGATGGCCCCGTCTTACCTCTTCCTCATCCCATCCATACAAGTCCCAGTGCAGGACCACACGGGCACGCTGCCGTTTCCAGATCTCCAGAAACACTGTGGCTGCAGTGAGCACGGGGAAGTGTCACAGCACACCTGGGGCGGCCCAGGGTGGCTGACGAGCTTAGGCTGGCTGGCCCTAGGCCCCTCCAGGAATGCCCAGCAGCAACTCACCCCACAGAGCCATGAAGATGGCAAACAGCACAGTGCCATCGTTGTCAAAGAGATGAGTGAGCTGAGGACAGGAGCAAAAGGGCTTCATGCTGTGCCCCCTAACCATGTCCCCAGTGGGGAAGGGAGGGCCTGGTTCTTCAGGGCATCCACGTGCCTTGCCTTCCCCACTTCTAGATGGACACACTGTACCAACCCTTGCATAAGCCCTGGAAAGATTCCAGTAGCATCAAACCTTCGCAAACGTGCACAATTCTGAGAGCCGCTGGTATCTACGACTGTTGTCACCAAGGGGGCACATGAAGATGTCATCGGCCTGACAAATCTCTTTGCTGTGAGTATAGAGACAAGACCAGTGATTCTCAGGTGCAGGGTCCGCCCAGGCTCCCACTTCCATTGCTGGCTCATGAGACTATAGGTCTCAAGCCCCAACCCACCTGATCTGGCTGGAATCAAACAGGGCAAAGCCGCTCAGAAAGATGATGAGGCCCACCACAGCAGCAGGCACCAGCATGTAGGTGTACCAGCCAAGCCAGGCAAAATACAGAGCCACCTTCTCGCCAAAGTAGTTCCTGTGGGAAAGCTTCCCCATCAAGGCCACCCTCCCCAGTGGCCTCAGTACCTGGTTGGGTATAGGCATATGAGGGTAGGGTAGGAGGGAGGGTACTGCCTAGCATCAGTGTAAGTGGGAACTGTATCTGTCACTTAGGACTGGATTTGCTGGGCCACAGGTTATCTGGTTTGAGCATAGACGTATCTGTGGCCCACAGATGAGCTGCTTGGTGTGGTATTACCTAATGTCATCAATCGGCTGCTTCCGGAACATGTTTCTCCATCGGGCCCATTTTTTCTTCAGGTCTTTTTCCCCCTGTGTCATGAGAGACAGACAATGAAAGCTTGGCTTCCTACCTCAGGTTCCCGCCCTCGGGCCCATTCTGAACTTGTCACCCCTCACCTCGTGCAGAGGAAACATGGTCTCAAAAACCCCGTCCTTCACCAGATCCTCGAAGGTGTCTAGGGGTTACAGGAGGCTCAGTCAGAGTGCAATGGAGGGTAGGAGAGTCCAGCCCACAGCAGCACCCTCCTAGGCCATCTGCCGTCTGTGCTCACCACCAGGTTTCATCTTGTTGTTCACGACAAAACTCACAATTCGGATTCTGAAACCCAAGAGTCCAAGGATCAGAATGGCCCCATGGTAGCCTAGTGGACCCTGCCCCTTAAGGCCCTGTTCTCCACACACCCAGGCCCTCTCTGTTCTAGAAGAGAAACCCCACCAATACTGATAAGAACCCAGAGTCCATAAACCACCCTGAAAGCCTGCTCAGGTCAGGTTTGCCTGGCCTCCAGGATGGGGTCCTGTCCTCACTGTAGGTTTCCACATCTCTCCCAGGTTCAGGGTCGAGAGCCCCCATCTTTGGCCATGCTCACCTGCATATGCTGAATGTTTAAGTGCAAAAACTCTCTTACATGGTTATGAATCATTCTGCTTATGTGGAAACTGATGTTCAGAGGGTAGGGTAACTCGCCCAAGGCCACACAGGCATTTGTAGAGCCATATTCAGACACATCCTAAGTGTCTGAGATACAGCCTCCTTGTGAACACATGGAAAGCACCCCCCCACGTGAGTCTGTCTTTCTTCGTCCCCATCAAGGTGTCTCTGTTCCTCTGATTTCCCCTCCCTTCCCAGCACACACAAAAAAATTGTGTTCATGGGTCTCTGGTGCCTGGAACAGAGTCTGAACTATCCTTTGGCAGAGTCAACTAGCCAGGCCTCCAGACAGCTCTGCCTAGAGGTGGGTAGGTGACACAGAAGGACCAGAAAGGACTGCATGAGTGTTCATGGAGGAGCAGATAACTGCGGGCCCAGGAGGCTCTCCCTGTCAGATGTCAGGACCAGATGTCCAGAGAGGGGACTTTGATCTGATAAGGAAGGGAACTGTGGGAGATAAAGACCTCAGCATCTGCAGGGGATGTCTGCTCACTTCACTGCTGACTCTGACTCAAGGACCACAAGGAGTTTTCACAGGGTGTCAAGAAGTGAGCTGTTGCTGTGGAATGTTATTTTAACTGAGCAAAGATGGGTTACATTTGTTTATGCTGCATTGTTTAACAATGTAAGTATGTGTGCTTGATTATGTAAAGATGTGTTGCATTTGTTTCACCTTGCCTGCCTAAGTCACCTAATTGGTCTAATAAAGAACTGACTGGCCAACAGCTAGACAGAGAAAGTATAGGTGGGGCTGGCAGGCAGAGAGAATAAGGAGGAGAAATCTAGGTGTGGGGGAGAAAACGAGGGAGATGCCCAGAGCCAGAAGCCAGACAGCTGCCAGACAGACAGACTCGAGAAACTGTAAAAGTAAGATATACAGAAGGAATGAAAGATATAAAGCTACGAGGCAAAGGTTAGATAAAAAGAAACACATTAATTGAAGTTAAAAGAGCTAGCCAGAAATGAGCCTAAGCTAGGCAGAGCATTCAAAACTAATAATAAGTTTCCATGCCATGATCTAGGAGTTGGTTGGTGGCTTAAAAGAAAGAGCCTGGTACAAGCTGTCATTATTACTATTTCAAAATGAAAACTGGGGCACAGAGCCTTGCTCAAAGATTGGGTTCTGATCCCCTATGACATCCACACTATGGAGCGGTGTTGTCCTACCACAGGTGGGATGTGGCCCATGTTCTGCCTGGACACGGGACAAGGGTTCTGCCTGGGCTCTAGATACACCCTCACCTTGTGGTTGCTGGAATGGAGTTCATATTGTTCAGTTTGGTTCTGGGGCCAGGATCTTCTGGCTTCATGAGAAGAGTCCGGTACAGGTCAAAGATCCCACTGTCAGCTCGGATCCCAAAGAACACCTTCTTCTGGTCCTTTATCATCTTGAGAGTCACAAAGGAACCAACTTATCCACAGGCACTATCCTGTCCCCTGTTCCTGGGGCATATGACATGACTTTCCCCACAACTCTCTGGCCCATGATTCAACCCCTGATGCAAACTAGCCCACCTTGAAGTGGAAACCCTTGCTCTCAAGTTTCTCCAGGAACTGCTGTTGCCTCTGAACCTGCTTCTGGATTTTCTGGGTCTGGATATCAGCCACCAGGACACAGTCCCATTGATGAAAGGCCTCAACCTGGAAGAAGAAGGTATAGGGCAGAAACAATACTGGACACAGATAGGAGGAAATGTCAATGTGGATCCCATTGCAAGACACAGGATGGGAAATGTATGGGGCAGGAACCCAGCATAGGATATGGATATGCGAATAGTGTAGGACCATAACCAAGCCAGAATACACAGAGTAGGTGAGGGGTCGGTGGAATCAAGCCTGGGGGGTCTGATCAGACTCACCCTACAAGTTCCCATTTCCATCAGTGGCAAGCTGTCCCCTTCTGACCCCACCAAGATCTGGAGGCTCTCATCACCCTGGGGAACAGAGAAAAATGGGGAGATGAGCATATAAGCCCCTCACAAGCCTCCTCCTACACTCTCTGAGCAGGTACACACAGGCACACTGAACCAACTGGGGACTGGTCTACCAGAAACTTGTTGGCAAATAGGTAATTCCTGGTGGGGGTGAGGCTGAGGCTGTCACAAGGTAGCAGAAGGTGACAAGAGAACTGGCAGTCTGTGTGGAAAACCCAAGGAGTTCCGTCAGGGCTTTAAGGAAAGTCAGATGGCCCCATTCCTCCATGGCAGACCGACAGTGGCTCACCGATGTCACTAAATAAAGGGAGTCGCTGTGAGCACTTGATGGGTGAAGAAATGGCAACCAGGAAGTGCCAGGCCAGCGGGCTAGAAGACACTAGCTGCATACACTTTAAGAGTCTGAAGATGACAAAGTCAGGGGACATCAGGGATGCACTTGTGTACTGCTGGTGGTTCACACAAACTTGGGGGACATTTTGCACTGTTTTTTTTAACTGGACGGTACTAGACCCTGTGTCCTGGTCATCCTTGAGGACACAGACAAGAACCTAAGGACAGGCATATTCCCCATCACTGAGAGCCATGCGTGGAATCAGGAGGACGGATGTTTTTCTGACTTGATCACTACTGGACCACAGTGATGATCCCAGATCTTCTGGGAGACAGGCTTACATCTCTCCCCACTGAAGGCTAGGTGCAGCGCCTAAAGAAAGCTGTGAGCATGGGAAACACAGTGGGCACCAGGATCACCCCAATCCATGTGAGGAAGGCTGTGGTTGCCCCTTACATCCCTGGGAGTCAGGAATGGACAACAGGGTGTGGAAGTGAGTGCCGGTCCTGAAGCCTATAACCCATCCCGCTGCAAGTCCTCAGAGAGGTTCAGGGGCCGCCAACACAAGACGAAGTAAGAGGATGGTGACTAAAAGCTACTCAGAATCCTGAGCGACAAGGATAGGTGAATAGTGACAAGAGAAGACACCGGGTGTGTAACTGGAGGTGCTGGGCAGCACAGGTGTGGCCTGTGCTTAATCATGGGAAGTTAATGGAGGGCTGGGGAACACCAGAAAGACCTTCTGGCTCTACTGCTAACCAAAATCTCAAACAAGCTTGCTTTGAAGAAAACAAACCCTAGGAATCTACATCTACCATGATAGCCTTTTTTAAAAAACTGTGCATAGAATAGGTATTTTTGCCTGCATTTTGCCAGCTAAGTCTATTTTGCCATTTGTTTGGCTGGTGCCCATGGTAGATAATACAGAAGAACCAGAGGAGTTACAGACAGCTGTGAGCTGCCATGTGGGTGCCTGGAATTGAACCAGGTCCTCTGGAAAAGCAGCCAATACTCTTAACTACTGAGTCATTTCTCCAACCTGTTTCTCTCTCTCTCTCTCTCTCTCTCTCTCTCTCTCTCTCTCTCTCTCTCTCTCTCTCTCTCTCTCTCTTCCTTTTCTTTTCTTTTCTTTTTTTTTTTTTTGAAGCAGGGTCTCATTTTGTAGCCCAGGCTAGCCTGGAACTCAGATATCCATCTGTCTCTGCCTACCCAGTTCTGAAATTGAAAGTGCATACCACTACACCTGACCCCATTTTCCCCATTGAGACAGGGTTTCTCTGTGTAGCCCTAGCTGTACTAGAACTAATTCTTGTAGATCAGGCTGGCCTCGAACTCACAGAGATCCACCTGCCTCTGCCTCCTGAGTGCTAGGATTAAAGGCACATGCCACCACCGCCCGGCCTATTTTTTATATCTTTATTTGTTTTTTATTGTTTTTCTTTGTTTTCCCTTCCTGTATGTCTATTTGCCATGTGTGTGCCTGGTCCTGGTGGACGTAAGAAAAGGGCATCAGATACTCTGGAACAGGGATTACAGATGGTTGTGAGCCACTGTGTGGGTGCTGAGAATTGAACCCACATCCTCTGCAATTTTATTTTATTTTTGAAATAGAGTTTCATGTAGCCTAGATTGATTTAACTTCAGTAGTCCAGGATGACCTTGAACTCCTAATCCTCATGCCTCTATGTCCCCAGCCCTGGAATTACAGGTAGACATCACCAAGCCTAGTTTGTGTGGTACATGGGATTGAATTCAGGATTTCATGTGTGCTAGGCAGGCTTTCTAATTGAACTACATACCCAATCCAGTTTGTTTTGGCTTGTTTGTTTGTTTGTTTGTTTGCCCCAGGCTATGTAACTCAGGCCTCAAATTGGCTAAGAGGGAGGATGACCTGAAATTTTTGATCATCCTGCCTCTACTTCCTGAGTGCTGGAATTACAGGTAAGGGACACTATGCCTGGGTTTTTGTTTTTCTTAAATAGGGTTTTAATATGACTCCCAGACTGCTCTTAAGTTTTTCATCCTCACAAGTAAAGTAGTACATTTTTAGAAACACTCACAAATGTAACAAAACTACACTACCAGCTGGGTGGTGGCACACCTTTAATCCCAACACTTGGGAGGCAGAAGCACACAGATCTCTATGAGTTTGAGGTCAGCCTGATCTAAATAGTGGAGTTCCAGGACAGCCAAGGCTACACAGAGAAACCCTGTCTCAAAAAAACCAAAAAAACAAAAACAAAAACAAAAAACCAAAACACTACCAAGGGAGGAGCAGAGTCAGGGCAATGGGTGCTATGGTCTCTTGTCTCAGTGAGTGCCGGGTCTTAGGTTCTTAGGACTTCATTTACTCTCAACACACAAGGTGCCTGAGGACTGAAGTTGGTGGCAGCTGGGGCTTCTTTCCTGAGGGTGTAGGCTATAGGAAGCAGGGAGGAAGAATTGGGGAGGTGGGGGCTGCCAGGCAGGTTGGAGCAGGTTGCACTTTCCTGAACCTGATGGAGTAAAGACTGAGGGAAGGGTGGAATGGACAGATACACTGGCTAAGGAGTCAGGATTTGGTAGATGCTGAGGATGCCAGTTTTGTAATGCATGATGTGTCCTTTGGCTCTGTGCGCATGGGTAACACAATCCTGTCCATGTCCCTAAGAGCAACAGGGGATGATGGAGGGACTCCAGAGTGACAAGGACCTTGTGGCTCCACTGTCCCAGAAGCAGGTACACTCAGGTGCCTAGGAGGCACATGAGCCAAACGAAGCTGGCTGTCTAGCAGGTTGGGATGCTACTCTCATATCCCATGTCCCAGACCCAAGCCTTGCTTATCCTGTTACCAGTTCCTAGTGTCCATCCTCAGTGGTCCCTGCCTCTATCCCCACACTGCATCTTCCCATCCCTGAAGTCACCCCAATGCCAGGTCTGGCTCCTGCTTCCCTTGCCCAAACACATTCCTCCTACCTCCTCCAGAGTCTCACCATACTGCTCCAACAGGCCAGCTCAAGAGCTGCCGGTAAAATACAGGCCACCCAGTTATGTAGGAATTTGAGATAGGCAAACAGGCTTTGCGATGGGCATGGTGGCACACGCCAGCAATTTGGAGGGTTGTGGTGAGTCTGTGGCCAGCCTGATCTACATAGCAAAACCTTGTCTCAAAGCAATACAAAATGAAGGGATTTTGTTTGTCTTTAAGTAAAAGTATATTTCAATGTTTCCTGGGCATACTCATACTGAGGGGGTAAAATTGCTTATCTGAAATTCAATTTAACCTAAGGTGCTTTGTTTCATTTATTTGTCTTGCTGCTGAATCCACACCCTACTGTACCCGTCAGTGCACAGACACACACTCACACATCCCCAAGGGGCTTCTGGTTTGAGGATGGGCTGGTATTGCCCCTTCCTGCATCTCCATCTAGCTGCTGGAGGGAGTACAGACCTCAGAACATCATCTCCCTGTCATGTGTGCATCCTGTGTGCTATACTTCCTCATTCACCTGGGCTCCCAGGGGAGCATCTCGGTCTGCTCCTACCCTCCCTCCTCTGACAACATTCCCCAGACTCCTGGGCTCTCTTGGCTTCCCATCCACTGCCCACAGACACCTGTACCCAGGTATTGTGGGCAGTGATTGAAACTTCTCCAGGAGAGAAACCTATACCTAGAGCTGCAAGACAGGGTGAGCACCCGTGCCTCAACTTGGGAAGAAGGTGACATCTCAACCAACAGGATAGGTAGCCAGGGGACCCTTATGTAATCCACCCACCACAAGGGCTCATAGCAAGAGTCATGTGGGATGAACTGGTGAGTGAAATATGTTTGACTTTGGACCTGCGCAGACATCCTCTCCTGACTTCCATTTCCATAAGCTACAATCATCAGCATGGGACCAAAGAGTTAAAATGTATGGAATAAAAGAATGGAGATAAGACCTAAGTCAGAATCAGGAACCTGTAGGTCTTTGGAATCCAAACTGAGAGGGGTCCTAGGAAGAGGAGACTGTCCACAAAGCATATCTTTGAAGACTGTCTCTAGTCAGCCTAAAACTTAGATTAGAAAGCCCCTTCCCACTAGAGATGTGTGCAGCTTTGGAACAATTACCTGGAGCCTCATGGGGCTGGGGATGTCACTTCAGTCAGTATAAGCTGATGCCACTCTGGACAGGACCACTATTTATATATACATGGCAAAGCAATATTTACATTGCTGGGGGCTGTATCAGTTTTTAGCTGCCACCATAGCACAGGGACAGTGGCTAGTCTATCAGCAAGGCCAGAGATTCCCTAGAGAGCCCTGGTTCATCCATTCCAGCCCACAGCAAGCCAAGGCCAGTCACTAAGTTCTGTATTCATGTATACAGGGTTTACAAACCCACCCACAACCATAACACCCAGATTTCAAGGTCAGGCGGTACAGGGCCAGTGTGTACAGGGTCACATCTTGCTGATCCCCAATGGATGATGATACCCATGAGCATCTTGGTGCTGCCCTTGGGTTGTTCATGGTGGGACCAGCTGGTGAAGCTATCTTTACCTCCAGCCAGCAGCTTGCTCAGTGTTCCTGAAATATTCCAAATCTCTGGATCCTAATCCATTGGATTTCACCTCCAAGAAGCTGTGTGGGCTCCTGAAACTCCAGGATACACAAGGTAGGGGCAGGCTGTCCCCATACACTCAACTGGGGCCATGAACCTTCAGTCCCAACCTTGTCATATATAGTCAGACTAGGATTCAAGCTCAGGCAGACACCCTCGCTCTGATGGTATCAGTCCTCTCAGAGATTCTATTTCTTCACCTATAGGATATCACCTCTGCAACAAAGAACCCTGACAACATACACAGACAGAAAAGGAGTAAGGAAATCACGTGCCTAGACACTAAGGTTCCTGTCATTTTCCTCAGCCCTTCCCACTTCCAATCCTATAAGCCATACAGGGTGGGCTGGGGCTCAGGGTTCAGGGCCCAGCTAGGACCCATAGCTCCTTGCTATGGACACAGGCCACCCTTGCAGTGAGTGGGACACCATAGCACCTAAGGAATCCTCCCTTTGAAGGACCAGGAATGCAGGAAACCAGAGCTGGGCGGTCCTGCTCCCTACTGATATCTCCTCTCCGCCATCCTGGTCAGCAGTTGTGCATACAGGTGCCATCCGTCTCCAAAGCAAGCCTGACCTGGGGGTACACAGTACACACACATGACTGCATCCCAGCCACACACAAAAGACATGTGGACCTCACTTCCCACCTCCTCTGTGGCCCACCTTACCCTAAGGTCATGTTTGCCTCCCTTGCTAGTGCTCTGAGGCCCACCACACTCTTCAGTTTTACTTTCTACAGGAGGATCCACCTGCCCTGCCACAGTGTGCAACATAGAGGCCACATCTGCTGGCCAGGGCTCTGCTTTCCCACTGCCTTTCTGGGCACCGTCTCTGCTTCCTCTGCTTCCTAGGGGCTCCTGTGGCCTCTGTCTCTCTCCTCGCAGCTGTCTGTAACTGACCAACTCCCATCAGTCCATCCTTTTGTGTGCTGGTCCATCTGCTCATCCCTAGACACTAAACAGTCAATTTATTCTGTGTTCTCAGAGCTGAGCCCTGGAGGGCGGTGCACACAGGGACTGGAGTCATGTCTACCTGGTGGGAGAATTGGTCCCAGTCTTTACCTCATAAGGCCAGAGACCAGCAAGAGGGGAAAAGGGGTTGGAGCACCATTTCTGAGAGAGGGAAATGTATGTGGGGTTAGTCTTGAGAGGCAGGTTGCCTCTTGGAATTTTCACTCAGTTCTCAGCCCTTCAGAGACTCAGTCCTTTCCACCTCAGAGGATGCAATAGCTATTGCTCTCAAGAACTCAGTCCTGGACCAGTGAGATAGCTCAGCAGGCAGAGACACCTGCTAGCAAGCCTCAGATCACATAGTCAAAGGAGAGAACTGACTCCAAAGAGCTGTCCTCTGACCTTCTCCATGCTTGTCCTGACAGGACGCAGTCCTCAGCACCCCTGGGAACTCAGTACTCACTACTCCTGGTGACTCAGTCAACTTTGCAGGAATATAAAGAACAGGGACAGAACTAACAGGTGAGACTAAAAGTTTACAGAAGCCGGGTCAGGGAAGGTTTCTTAGACTTCAGTAAAAGCAAAGGAGAGCCATGGAAGAAATTTAGACACTGGAGGGCAGGCTCAGATCCAACCAGGAGCTGGGACCACCAAGTCCTCAAGGTACCTAGAGGCTTATGCTCTCCCTTTCTATCCCTTTCAGATTGGAAAACAGGGTCAGGCTAAGGGGTGTCTATGTGCTGGCTTGAGTGGTGCTCCCAGAGCTGGGTTCTGGAAGGCCCAGTGAGAGGACTGAGTAACAGCAGAGAGAGCAGCCACCCATACAGCCCACACCAGGAGGCCTGGGCCTGAGTGGGAAGTTAGTTTCACTCTCTGCCTCGCCCTTCCCTCCTCCCTGGGGATGCCAGTGCTGGCCTCTGCCACAGGTGAACTTTTTTGGTTGACAAGAGGGGAAATGATGCTTTCTAAAAAAGTAGCCCCCAACACACACACACACACACACACACACACACACACACACACACACACACACACACTACACCTAGACTTCAATTAGGGCTGGCCTCTGCCTGGAGCATGCACACAGCTACCCAGGCCAGTCTATCCCAGTGTGCATAGTCCCTCCCACCCAGTGCTAGTCGCAGGTCTAGGGGTTCCACCACAGCATCTGTCCTCACCTTGCACAGACAACTCTGGCAGAAAAACCCTAAGTCACACACTCATAGGAGCCCAGTCCTGTGATCTCCAAAATTCCAAGATATGGCTAGGAAGCTACTTCATGCCCTATAGGTCCTGATCCAACGCTAGCCACGTTCTCCCTGGATGGCAGGTTGCTGGGAACTGCCTGTCACCAAACCTTCCAAGGAAGGGTGGCAGCTGTAAGGGCTGAAGGCACGTATCTTTAGAACCCAGGCTTACCTGCATGCTGGTGGCTGGTCCCTGAGTCAACGTGGGGCTTTGGATGCTGGTGCTGGCAGGTATGAGAGTGACTGCCGGGCTGCTGCCTGTTACCTGACTTCCGTGTGTGATTTGCCCCGCCCTCTCCTCTGATAGCTTGCCCAAGTGTGCTGAGGAGGAGCCAGCAGCAGGCCCGCCAAGAAAATCCTTTCCAGTGTCTGGCAACCCCAATACCTTCCTTTCAGGGGTGAGGGTGGGGCAAGAGGGCATAAGAGCACTAGTTCCCTATCATTCTCCCTATAGGGATGTATTTGCTCTAAGGTGGGGTCCATGGCACTCCCCTTCCAGAGAAAACGGTGGCATAGATGACCTTAACAGACAAGTACTCAGTAGCACCTGACCCCAAGACATCTGCAGAGTTCATTTCTGCCCCTCCAAATGTACTGTTGACTCCACAGGGAGAAAGGGGCAAGGGGATGGCAAGGGAGGTCTCAAAGGGAGCGGTCTTCTCACCCACCTGTGATGGCTCGAAGCCTTAAATCTTGGAAGATGCTGAGATCATGAGCCCCACTGTGCACCCTGCACTGAGGCAGCTGCTCAAGGAGGCTATGGGCAGCTTCAGAGTAACCAACACGTGGGATCAGCCTGAGGACACTGAAGCTGGCAGGGGGTGGATGGCCTCCATCAGGGAGGGAACGTAGGACACTGAGCTGTAAATGCCATTGCAAACATGACAGTTGTCACATCTGAAAACCAATGTGAAGCTGAGGGCACAGGGACAAGGTTGCTAGTCAGGACAGGATCTCTGAAAGTATCACAGGGTGGCTGGCAGCCAGGAAGAACCCAATGTCACCTGCTCAACACTGTGTCACCATGTATTACTCTCCTGCAGTTCAAACATTGAGTTGATGCATGTTTGCTCAGGTTTCTTGGAAGAATGGCATGCCCCTACTTCTGCTTAGGGACAGTAGCAGGCTCTAAGACTGAATTGTGATCTGTCAGAAATAAAACAACAGAAAACAGAGGGAGGGAGGGAGAGGGAGAGAGAGCAAACTGTGTAACTGTGTCTTAGTCATTGTTGCTTTTCTGTGAAGAGACACCATGACCAAAGCAACTCTTTTGTTTGTTTGTTTGTTTTTTGTTTTTGTTTTTTTGAGACAGGGTTTCTCTATGTAGCTTTGGAGCCTGCTCTGGAACTCGATCTGTAGACCAGACTGGCCTCGAACTCACAGAGTTCTACCTCCTAAATGCTGGGATTAAAGGCATATGCCACCACCACCCGCCAGGCCCAAGGCAACTCTTATAAAGAAAACATTTAATTGGGGGCTCCCTTACAGTTTCGGAGGTTCATGGCACTGGTACAGTAGCTGAGAACTACATCTTGATCTCAAGGCAGAAAGAGAAATAGTCAGAACCCCAAGAGACATACTTCCTTCAACAAGGCCACACCTAATCCTGCTAATGCTATCAAAAAGTTCCAATCCCTGGTGGCTAAACATTCAAATATATGAGCCTTTCCTATTTAAACCGCCACACTGTGTAAGCAAGGAAGCCAACTCAGAAGGACACACTAGTGTATGGGCAACCAATGGAAATGGTAGTGGTTTAAGCTTATTTCTGTGTTTTCTTTCCTATAAAGGAAGTCAGGAGTTGGACAATGAGGACTAACATGTTCAGTCCATAATTATCAAGGGCCCAGATTTTCTTTACTGTGTTTTGCCACCTTAAACACTTGGTCTTTATTCCCTTTGTTAGATTTTAAAAGGTAGCTGTAGGAGACAGAAGGCAGAAAAAAAGAGAGGCTTGGTCTGTCCTCAAGTGGGACCATATTTATTCACAGCAAGGGGGCATCTTGTTACTCACATGTGTGGATGGCCAAAATGCCCACAGAAGGAAATGGGAGGTGACCCCTTATAGGGGTAGAAATTATTTCCGTAGTTTGCAAGGGAAGCTTGGACAGGGAAATATCATCCCTCCCTTCTAAGATGGCTGCTCAGTCTCCTGACATTCCATCCACACTCAGCCAGAAGAAAGAGGGAAGGACAGATGGCATCCACCCCTCACACGCCTGGTCACATAACCACACAAAGGCAAAGAAGCTTGGAGAATGTGTTCTCTTTTTCTGAAGAAGAAATTAGAACCCTTTGGTATCTAGCAGTCTCAATCTATGGACATACAGCCTCAAATACCCTGTAAGAGAATCATCAAGGGTTGAATCCAAACTAAGACCCGCACTACAGCTGTTTGTCTTTCTGCCAGCTTCCACTTCAGCCTGCCCAGGACACTGGCTCCCCACTCCCATCTTCACTGTTTCTTTCTTCTCTCATTGTTTGAGAAGAGGTCTCACTAAAATTTACTATGTAGCCCACACTGGCCTGGAGCTTGCAGTGTTCCTTTTGCATTAGCTTCCTGAACGCTGGGATTTCTAATATGTACCACCAACCTTGTAGGACCATAAGTTTTAGTGGGTGAAATAAATTATGACTACCCAGATTTTTTCCTGTTACTGAACATCTAGATGGTTTACAATTTGGATACAAAAGACATGGCTCAATATATATCTTTATGACTTTGAACTTTTCCTCTCAGAACAGTTGTAGGAAGCAAGGTTTATGGGCCTCACCAGAAACAGTTCTGAGGTAGTTGACCAGTCGTGGGGCTCAACTTCCCTCCAGATCAGGGTGCTAAGACTGGCCCTGACTGTGCTCACTTCCCTGAATGTGGGCACTTCCCTGAGACAGGTAAGACTAGAGGAAGACCCTGTCTCTAAAAAATAAAACAAACAAAACTATGCTTTGGGGCTGAAGTTTAAGTCAACAGCAGCATTTGTGCACAGCAAACTAGAGGTCAGGACTCCATTCCACACACTACAAAAAAAAAAAAAAAAGAATGCAGTCCACGACAATATAGAAAAATGCTTATAATGAAAAGCAAAGAAATTAAAACATGAGATTTCAACTAAGTTGAAAAATATGAAAATGCTGATAGAGGAGGGTCACACGTTTACTGATATTTGTGTCTGTGTAAAGTTAATTCACTGATTCTTTCTCATGTTTGCTTCTTTTACATTTTCTACCACAAACACGTTTGTTTGATGTTTACTATTATATTACTTTATTAACATATCATGATCTAGTGTTACAGACCTTGTTTTCCCAGACTTGCCGCATTCTTTGGTCTCTGTTCTGGGTGTAGCTGAGATGGCAGTGACAGTGTCATGGATGAGACCCTGCTGTGGTGTGGCAGGTGTGGCCTCCTTGGCTGTTGACTGTGTTGCCCTGCCTTTCTAGGTAGAGAACTTTGACCCAAGGGCTCTGGCTCTTCCTTGTGGACCAAGGACCTTTCCACTCCTTCCTTATTTCTCCAGCTACAAATCTTGGGAGCTTTCCAGGGGCCAAAGTTCAAGAAGAGGCATCTGTTAAGCAGGACCCAGTGGCCTCACTGTGGACAGGATGACAAGGCCAGCAAGGGCTCCAGGGGGCAGTGAAACTCCACAGACAGGAGTGAGCACTGTCCGCCTTACCCTTGACCTAGGACCTCCAGGCCTTCAGGAATGAGCCACTCGCCCGGATGGCTTACGTGTGAATAGACTAACTCCGACGCTTTCAACAAGGCACCTCTAAGTGAGTGGAAGTGGGCGCATCCAAGAACCTGTTTTGGGCCGTGGTGGCGCACACCCTTAATCCCAGCACTCGGGAGGCAGAGGCAGGCGGATCTCTGTGAGTTCGAGGCCAGTCTGGTCTACAAGAGCTAGTTCCAGGACAGCCTCCAAAGCCACAGAGAAACCCTGCCTCGAAACCCGCCTCCCCCCCCCAAAAGACCCTGCTTCCCATCTTCTCTCTGGGTTAGTTCCCAACCTTGTTCCGTGCAGGGGAGGCCTAACCATCTCTCAGGTGGCTTGCCTACCAGGTCTCTCTGAAGCTGACCTTGTATTTTTCACATAGGGTGGGGCCTCCCTACAAGAACTACTTGGTTTCTCTACTTTGCTCCCTTAAAAAACTCTCAGGTGGCAGGTGTACTGGGAATGAGTTTTCTGTAATCCATTCAGCTTTATAATTTACCACACCAGTAAAAACAAGCCATTGTTCCTTTACACAGGCTTTCTCTTCTTTCCTTGTAAGGGTATTTTTAGAAAACATTTCCGCCAGTGTTCCATTATTTCCCACCATCAATGTGATTCCCTGGGCCTAAGGAAACCTTGGGCTCTGATGCCAGGCCAGACCACGCCCAAATGAGCTTTGGCGCCCTCCTTCCCAGGGTAAGGCCGGAACTGGCCATTTCCTTTAAACCCTGTCTGGCTCCAGGGACCCAACCCTGACATGAGGCTTCACAGCTGAGAAAAGGCCACTCTGTGTCCCACTCTCTAGGGACTGGGGTGAGGGCTTTCGCAGACAAGACGGAAGTGAGATACCGGTGCGAACCTACAAGCGGAGGGAGCCCCTGCAGAATCTTGGATTTCAGGTAGAAGCTTCGCGATCCTGTAAAGTGTTAGGAGTGGAGGTCTCCAAAATTTCCGCTGTTCGGCATCTCTGTTTCTAAACAAGGTGCAAATATAAAACTCAAGAGTTGTGAAGATTTGTAAAACATTATTAACTTTGGAGAATTTTCCATAACTCGTCCCCAGACGGGAGCAGTGATTACTGACATTTGCACAGAACAGCGTGGTCCGACTAAAAGGTGGACGCGCCCTTCTCAAACCACGCCCTTTCCGGGGCTTCCTCTACCCAACGCCCACGAGCTGCAGGGCCCGGCCCCTAAAAATTCAGATCCGCCCCGGAGCCGTCCACTCCAGGCCCGACCTTTAGGTCTTGGCTCCGCCCTCGAACCTCCCGCCCACCGGCCGCTCAGAGCCTGGCCGCGCCGTTCTCTCCGCCCCTCGATCTCCAGCCCCGCCCAGGCCGTCATGTCAGCCCACCGAAGCCCCGCCTCCTGACCCTGGACCGGCCCCAAACTGCCCTTCCAGAGGTGCCAGGCCCGCCCCAGATGACGCCCCGAGCCGGCCTGCCTTTGGCTCCGCCCCTCGTCGGACAGTCTCGGGTTGTTGCTGCCTTTGCTGTTTGAAAAGGTTGCAGCACTCCCGCGATGCCTGGGAAGGACGGACTTGGTCTCTGCTCAAGAGAAAACACCAACCCTAGGGAAGCTGTCTCCCTCTACCAAGGGACCTCGGAAGGGAGGTACAAGAAGAGGGCGCTGAAGGATGGCTCAGAGGGAGCCGCCCTTGGGGACTGCAACGGGGTAAATCGGTAGCCAGACACCAGCGCTACCTCGCGTGGTGCGACATCACCTCCTCGCCAAGGACATATATGTTAGTACAGGCCATTGTCTCAGTCCCAGACAATGCAGTCGTGTTGACGCCTACCCCATCACGCTCTCGGCTGCTTCAAGGCTATTACAGGATGGAAACTGAGGCCCAGTTTTGCCTTCCTTTATGCAGTCCATTCACATACCCACGGATAGCACAGGGCCCACGCTGGACCGGAGCACTGGGCGGCAGGGGGCTCAGAGGCAAGCACTCTACTTGACAGAAAACTCACACATTTGTGTAGAGAGCAAGGTTCAGTATTCAGTATTTTAATGAACTGTGAAAGTTGTAAACATCGAGGCAGGCTAGAGAGGGAGGGGGGAGACATGGGAAACAAAAGGAGCCCCTCCCCAGCTGAAAGTCAAGAATTCCAGCATAACTGGCATTTGCTGTGAAGACCAGCTTCATAGAGACAACACTTCTTTTAGACAGAAATACTTTCAAATAACAATGTCAAAATAGCAATGAGCCATGCTTGAGCCCTGAGTGCATATGAATGTAGAATATGGGCTTACTTCTTTCCCACATTGGAACCTGAAAATTTCTGAGGTTCACAAACAGGAGTTTACAGTAAAAACTCCAAGCAGCCGGGCATGGTGCATGGTGGCTCATGCCTTTAATCCCAGCACTAGGGAGGCAGAGGCAGGTGAAACTCTGGGTTCAAGGCCAGCCTGGTCTATAAAGAGGGTTCCGGGACATCCAGGGCTACAGAGAGAAACCCTGTCTCAAAAAACCTAACCAAAACAGACAGACTAAAACACCTCCACGAAACCCTTGTGACCGAGAGTCTTACATATCAACTACAATCCTACCTGGTCAAGACCCTGAACAAATGAAGCTGAGTGTGATGATACATGCCTGTAATCTCAACTCTTGGGAGTCGGTGGCATTAAGATTGCTGTAGGTTCCTAGGCGACCTGGGCTACACAGTGAGTTGCAGGCCAGCTGCGTGTGTCTAGGAAGACCATGTCACAATAAAAACTTACCCAGGGTCAGGGAGATGGCTCAGAAGGTAAAAGTGATAGCTCCTCAATCCTGAAGACCCTAATTTGATAATTGGAACCCATGTAAGAAGTGGCATTCTGTAATATTCATCTGTAATCCTAGTGCTCCTATGGCTGAGATGATAGGCAGGTGCAAGAGAATTCTCCTGGAGAGCCAGCTTCTTTTCAAGAGCCAGCTAACCTCCACTATGCAGTACAAGAGCAGGAATGGGAGGTCTCACCTCAACAAGGTGAGAAATAAGTTCAAGGTCAAAACCAGAGCCCACCACTCTACTTGAAGTGTCTCTACAAGGGTAAACTCTACCTTTGACTGTGCTCTCAGGAGCAAACAGTCGGAGACAGAAAGTGCACTTGATTTTTATTCTAATGCCACGGGTGATGAAGAATTGGCCTGTCTCCATCTTAGGCTTAAAAGCCATCTTATAGTAAAGACAAAACTAGGTTCATTCCTGTTTATGTTTAAACCTCTGTTTCTCAAGGGTTGGACTATGTTCCACCTTAACTACAAATGGTTCTGTACTGCCTATTTGAGGAATGGCAATCATGTCTTTGTTTCAAAAAGTTATTTATAACTAACCCTACCTTCATTTCAAAGGGTTATATAACCACCTATGGCTACCTTGTTATGACCACCTGTTGTTATGACTACCTTGTTATGCCCACCTTGTAACTACATCTTTCTTTCAGGAGGTCTTTAGGACTAACTTATATACTTATGTTTTGCTCCTGTGGCCCCTACTTTGCCTTTCAAATCCCCCATTTGGAAAGACCCCTTCCCTGAGCTATAAAAGCATTGTCTTCTTCACATCCAATGCTGACTTCTCAAATCCCACCTTATCGGGAGACAGCCAGTTTTCAGGAATAAAAAGTTTGCTTTAACCAATTGCTTGTTTTAATTAATTTGGCCAGGATGATTTAAGTTGGTGGTCTTTTCTTCCCATCTATGGGCTTAACATTGACTGTATTTTTTTCCTCATTGGCTGGGGTCTGACCTCTCAGTCTTTCAAGACTGGTCAATTTTAAAGCCATCTGCTGCAAAAGAAATGAAGGAAAGGGGAAAGGAGTCATTGTTGCAGACATCAAGTTCCTGGAAGGTATGAATCCTGTGAGTAAAGGAAGGTTTTGCTGTGTGGGGGATTAAAATATTTGCATAAATGGTTTATAAGGTGAGGGAGAAATTTGGATTTCTTTCTTTCTTTTCTTTTTTTTTTTTTTTTTGGTTTTTTGAGACAGAGTTTCTCTGTATTGTTTTGGAGGCTGTCCTGGAACTCACTCTATAGACCAGGTTGGCCTCAAACTCACAGAGATCCACCTGCCTCTGCCTCCTGAGTGCTGGAATCAAAGGCGTGCGCCACCAATGCCTGGCCAAATTTGGATTTCTTGTTTTAAACACAGTTTTATAGTATTTGATAGAAAAGACTCATCTTTAATATTTTATACAGGTGGAAGGCAAGAACTGGCTCCCAAATGTCCTCTGGCTTCCACATGCACAACTATATTCTTGCAGGAGCATTCTTCTCTCTCTCTCTCTCTCTCTCTCTCTCTCTCTCTCTCTCTCTGTCTCTCTCTCACACACACACACTCTCTCTCTCTTTTAAAAACAGTTTCAACTGTGTTTTTATTTGTTCACTCAACATCACAAATAAAATGACATCAAATTTCAGTTTGTGCATTTTTTGAAGTGCCAATTGGCACTTTTTCATTCAGGGATTGCTACTGCATTTTCTAGATACACTGATAGGGACCACAGCTAAGCAGGCTACTTCAAAGCAGGACAATCTCTGGTATAGGCCTTAAGATGCTGATAGTACCCGGGCGTTGGTGGCACACGCCTTTAATCACAGCACTCGGGAGGCAGAGGCAGACGGATCTCTGTGAGTTCGAGGCCAGCCTGGTCTACAGAGTGAGTTCCAGGACAGCCTCCAAAACAATACAGAGAAACCCTGTCTCGAAAAACCAAAAATAAAATAAAAAAAGATGCTGATAGTATTATTAGTTTTGGATTTGCTGAAGGATAGTGGTGGTTAACAAAACATTCTCCAGGTTCTACCCAATAGTCAAAAAGGATGTTAGGGTAAATACAAGGTGAAGAATGAATGGCTCAAGATAATGTGGATCTGAAACATTGTAATTCTCCTCAGTCATGAAATTCTTCAGGTAGCTGGTCAGTGGTAGCTCACGCCTTTAATCCCAGCACTCGGGAGGCAGAGGCAGAGGCAAGTGGATCTCTGTGAGTTCGAGACCAGCCTGGTTTACAAAAACTAGTTCCAGGATGGCCTCCAAAGTCTCGGAGAAACCCTGTCTCAAAAAAACAAACAAAAAAAAAAAAAAGAAAAAAGAAGAAGTTCTACAGGTGTATCCTTTTTTTTTTTCCAAATCAGAGTTTCACAGAAGCATGTGTTGCATCCTCTTGTTGGTCTCACAATAAAATATTTCTTACTAGAAATTTGTTTCTGGGTTTCTTTTTTCACATGTAACATTCTTTTTTTTTCTTTTTCTTTTATTTTATTGAGACAAAGTCTCACTTTGTAGCCTGGCCTCTGGATGCCCTGTCTCTGCCTCCTGAGTGCTGAGACTGAAGGTATATGCCACCATGCCTAGCTAAAACTTTATTTTCTTGAAACCTAGATATTGTCAGTTTGAGAAGAAATTCATTGTATCCACAATGCTCTTGCCTTTAAATTCTGAAGTAGGTAGTAAATTCACAAGATTGCTTAAATTTCTTTTTCCAATTTACAATCCTAATTCTCCCCAAGTAAGTGTAACTTTTTGTTGGTGTTGTAAAAAAAAAAAGATGGCTTGCTAGCTTTTTTTTGTTTTGTTTTGGTTTTTTTTGGTTTTTTGAGACAGGGTTTCTCTGTAGCTTTGGAGGCTGTCCTGGAACTCACTTTGTAGAACAGGCTGGCCTCGAACTCAGAGATCTGCCTGCCTCTGCCTCCGCTAGCTTTGTTTTAATTCTTAGTTAAAATAATAAAAAGGTCTGAGAGAAACATGAACAACTGAGAATGAAATCAAATGCTCGCAGTTGTGGTAGCCCTTGTTTTTCAGCTAAAAAAAAAAAAAAGACTAGTAGAATAAAGGGCCCACGGTTCTGCCTCCCTTTGAGACAACTGGCGATGTTTGCTTGCTTGCTTGCTCATTTGTTCTTGGTTTTTAAGATGGTCTCCTGTAGCCCCAGGCTGACCACAATCTGGCAGTGTAGCCAAGAGTCACCTTCTATGTTCTTTTCTCTGCCAGTTAAAAAAGTAAAAGGCATAAACAGCAGAAGAGGAAATCTGAGATACAGCAGACAGAATTAGTGGGTAAAGAAAGGCTTTATTAGGGTGAGGAAGCACACAGGACATATAGAGAGAAAGACCCTCTGAGCTCAGGGGCCACTCAGTAGTCCCAAACCAGGTCTTTCTTTGGGATAGGATCTCACTATATAGTCCAGGTTGGCTTATATAGATTACAATGACCTCCAAACACAGAGATCTGCCTGCTTCTGGGTCCTGGGATTAAAGATTTGGACCACTGTGGCCATATCAGCAACATAGGCAGAAGGCTTTAAAGATCTCTAAAGGGGTATCCCTTCCCTAATTTATGCTTTGTTGGTTTGAAGAATAACAAGGAGGCTGACAGGTCTATAATAGGAGCACAACTTTTGAGCAAAAATGTCCTTATCTGGCCTTGAACTTGTCAGGCTCATCTGCAAACCAGGGCTCTTAATGTCAGAGAAAAGACCCACCACGGCCTTTCTTTTAAGCTGCCACACTTTTGTTTCAGTTCAGGAGAGTGAAAAAGAAACCAGAAGTTAGCCGGGCGTTGGTGGCGCACGCCTTTAATCCCAGCACTCGGGAGGCAGAGGCAGGCGGATCTCTGTGAGTTCGAGGCCAGCCTGGTCTACAAAGTGAGTTCCAGGACAGCCTCCAAAACAATGCAGAGAAACCCTGTCTCGAAAAACCAAAAAAAAAAAAAAAAACCCAGAAGTTAGTCATTTTTGTCTTTGTTTTTGTTGTTGTTCTTGTTTGTTTGTTTGTTTGTGAGACAGGGTTTCTCTATGTATCCCTGGGTGTCCTGGAACTTGCTCTGTAGACCATGCTGGCCTATGGCAGAAATGAGTATTTTCAGGAACTATCCCTACTCTTTTTAACTATCCAATATAACTCATGCAGTTAATTTAAAACAGTAATAAATAAATTAGTTAATTAATTTAAAAAATTGAGAAAGAGTCTCACAGTGTGGTTTTAGCTGCTCTGGAGCTCACTATGTAGACCAGATTGTCTTTGAACACATACAAATCTTTCCTGCCTCTGCCTCATGAGTTGCCGGGATTAAAGGTTTTTTCCACAACATCTGGCTAAAATTTTATTTTATTTTATTTTTTATTATATAAGTGTTTTGCCAGCATGTATGCATCTGTGCACCACCTGTGTGCAGTGTCCCCGAGGCCAAAAGAGAGGGCGTTATGTGTACTGGAACTGAAGTTACAACAGTGAGCTGCAGTGTAGGTGTGAGAATTGAATCTGGTCCTCTAGAAGCGCAGCCAGTGTTTTTGTTTTTGTTTTTTTTTTGTTTTTTGGTCTTTCGAGACAGGGTTTCTCTGTATTGCTTTGGAGCCTGTCCTAGAACTCGCTCCATAGACTAGACTGGCCTCGAACTCACAGAGATTCGCCTGCCTCTGCCTCCCGAGTGCTGGAATTAAAGGCATGAGCCACCAATGAACCGTTTTTTGTTGTTGTTGTTGTTGTTTTTTTTTTTTTTTGCAGCCAATGTTCTTAACTGCTAAACCATCTCTCCAGCACACCCGCCCGCTTTTTAAAACAAGGCTTGTCTACGTAACCCAGGTGGCCTTGAATTCGTGCACTCCTCTAGCCTCAGCTTCCCGAGTGCTCAGTATGCTACGGCCAACACAGCAGCTTAAGCTGATTCTCTCTTTGGGTTCCCAGGCACCTGTCTTTGGAACTCTATCAACACCCAGCCACTGCCACCTAGAACCGTCTCGTAGGCTGGAGGAGCTTGCGGCCGGTCTCCTAGCAACCGAACCGCGTCCCTCCCGGCTAGCCGCTCAGGACCAGGGCCGCCAGCGCCCAGCATGCCCTGCGGCTCGGCGCGCACTACGCGTCCCACAATGCTTCACGGCCCCGCCCCACTCCCGCGGAGACCCCGCCGGGCGGCTGTGCGACCCCTGCCCGCCGCCCGCAACCTGGCGGGCTGCGCAGGCCGGCGCCATGCGGAAGGCCGAGCGCAGAGTCGCCGGAGGCTCGGGGTCCGGGTCGCCGCTGCTCGAGGGCCGCCGCAGCACCGAGTCTGAGGTCTACGACGATGGCACCAACACATTTTTTTGGTGAGGTGCTCCACGCGTCGGGGTCCGGGCTTGGCACAGGCAGTTTGGGTTGGAATCGAGGACTCTAGGGGCCGGGATCAGTCGGGGGAAGCGCCGCAGCAGGGCTCAGCGGCCGGCAAGTCGGTGGAACCTTCTCGTGGTCGTCTGCGTGTGAGATGGCGAGTGTTTTTCGGGTCGGGGGAGCCCCAGGATGCGCTCTGGAAAGCCTCACCACCACATATTAGTGACATTCAGGTTTCCTCTCCATTGGACAGTTGGTGTCCCCTGCTCCACCCCGGTGGCATTGTCCTGAGCTGGCCTGATGGATATGGCATATCTGTGTGCTAGGTTTTGTTCATTGCCACCCCTTTTAGTGGCCTGAGGGGTCGGGTTGCCCCCTCTACCTTTAGTGGAATGAGTGCCTAGGAATTTCAGGTGCTTTGTTCCTTAGAAGGGCCATGCCACCGCCCTGACTGACCAGTCTAACGTGTGATCCCATGACCTTGATCCAGCCCTTCACCCTTCCTCATTTGTGAAAAATGACAAAACTCATGAACCAGAGAGCATGCTTCATGAAAGGAATGGTTTTGCTGTGTGCATGCGTGTGTGTGTGTGTGTGTGTGTGTGTGTGTGTGTGTGTGTGTGTATGTGTGTGTGTGTGTGTGTGTGTTTCCAGACAGGGTTTTTCTGTGTTTGAGCCAGGGTTTCTCTGTGTAAAACATGTTCTGGCTGTCCAGGAACTCACTCTGTAGACCAGGCTGGCCTCGAACTCACAGAGATACACCTGCCTCTGCCTCTTGAGTCCTGGAACTAAAGGCGTGCAACATCACTGCCTGGAAGTTCGACCTTTCCTCAGGTGGCTGTTTCCACCCACCAATGCAATATTGGAGTCCCAGGGTGGGTCCTGTAGACAAATGGGACCCAAGTGCACGGAGACAAATGCATTCCTTCTGGGGGTGCTAAGTGGAAGTAGCTTAGAGAGAACAAGAGCAGTGGTAGTGCTGACAGCACATTTAGTCAGAGTGAGAGAAGCCCGGTCTAAAAGTGATTGGACAGTTCAGGAGAAGGTGCCATCACATAGATAGGGTTCCCTGAGGGACTCTGTCGTATGCTGGCCTGTATCTCTGGCTTGCAAGTGGGAGTGGTAGCTGAGGCTCTGGTGAGATACAGTTGGAGCAGCAGGAAAGTGGGTGGGTGTAGGAGATAGCTTTGCATCTGGACCTTGTATTATTAGCACCTTTCCCGGGTTATGGACAGCTTCTGCAAGGGGGTCCAGCCAGCACTTCTTTTCAATGTGATGCTCTCTGGTGACTGTGAAAACATTAGAAGGGAGAGAAGCAATGCCAGCCCTCAGGAGGCAGAGCGAGGTGAATCTCTGTGAGTTTGAGACCAGCTGGTCTGCATAGTGGGCTCTGGGACAGCCAGAACTACATAGTGAAGCTATGGGGGGGTGGGGGTGGTATGGGGGAGGGACACATGGAGCAATTGAGGTTGTGGGGTAAGGAGCCAGAGCTAGTGCCAGTGGACTTCTCTGACCTTTGAGGTCCTTTGGATGTTGAAATGACCTAGAAGAAATCAGGCTGTCCTGACCCCGTAACTGACCTCAGGACTGACCCCATGCCTCATCCTCCTTGACAGGACACATGGTCTCTAACCCCATGATTGATTCCACACCATCTCCATCACATCCTTCCTGACAGGACAAAGGGCTCCTCTTCCCTTGCAGGGAAATGATGCTTGTGAAATCCCTGGCCCACACCTGGTTTTTGTTTTTATAAACTCTGTTTTGCCTTTAGGGCCAAGAGTTCTTTGTGGCAGGAGCCTACTTTTGGTCTCCTGCTTAAATAAAAGACTCTAATTGGCCTTATTTCATGATGGGCCATAAATTACACAAGTGGACATTTCAATATCATTTTCTGTCAGGTAGCCCCCACCATGCTTGGGCAGGAGAGAGGCACCACCCTACCCCAATACAGCTGATGGCCACAGAGAATTCTGGAGGAGTAGGCTTTCCTTTCTTGTTTGTTTTTGGTTTTTGGTTTTGGTTTTTCAAGACAGGATTTCTCAGTAGCTATGGAGCTAGTCCTGGAACTCGCTCGGTAGACCAGGCTGGTCTGGAACTCACAGAGATCCGCCTGCCTCTGCCTCCCAAGTGCTGGGACTAAAGGTGTGTGCCACCAACGCCCGGCTTCCTTTCTTGTTTTATATTCATCCAGTCATTCTTCAGTGTATTTTGGAGACCTCTACTGAGTGCCATTACTATCTTAGGGGATATATCAGGAAACTAAACAAGAGCTCAGACTCTAGCACAATCCTGGAACTGACTTATTTAAAATTTTATCTTTTGTATATTAATGTTTTGCCTGCATATGTGTATGTGTACCATGTGTGTGCATGCAGTGACCCAGGGATCTTAGAGCTTGGAGCCTTTAGTGAGCCTTGTAGGTGAGTCGGGGCAGACATCACCAGTACATCCTCAGTAGTTCTTTATTTCTACAGCTTTAGGTGCGTTCGGGTAATCAGTCACTGTGGGCTCGGGCTTGCCTAGGTTTGTCCACATCTAGCAAACATGATTTGACAATTCATACCTTTTTAGTTATCAGACCAGCAGGCCAGGAAGGCCAGTGTAACAGGCTAGGAGCCTCTTGCAGACCTGGGGCAGGCCCTGTCCCTTTCTTGGCAACGCCTTCGTGTTTCCCTGGTTGGTTCTGGCAGGGCTGCCTTCCTACCCACTCAGCATGAGGAGCATGGTCATCTCTAGGGAGGAACAACAACTGGGTATTTTCCACTCATAGCAAGGAACCAGTTTGTCCTCATGCTTGCCCCATATGGTGACCGAAGTCCCAAGATTTACATAGGTCAGCTCTCATGCTGGTTCTAGTCATGGGACCCAGTCCATCCCAGTGTCTGCCCACACCAGGGAGGAGTAGGATGCACCATTATACAAAGCTGACATTCTGGAAGGGGAAGGTGGCCTGCCTTTGGAATTGTAATGGGGTTTGTGTGTGTGTGTGTGTGTGTGTGTGTGTGTGTGTGTGTGTGTGTGTGTGTTGTGAGCTAGCCTGGGTGCAGCAATGTAGATCAACCATTCAACCATTGATTGAAACATTCTGAAGTCTACCTGCTGCTTCACTTTTTCCAGGCTAGGGGAGGCTAGGTACTTAGTAACTACATGAATGATAGGGTGAACATTTACCTCAGGGAAAGGTGATATTTATTTTTCAGATACTCATGGTATATTTAAGAGAAATAAAAGATAATACTCCCAGCCGGGCAGTAGTGGTGTATGCCTTTAATCCCAGCACTTGGGTGACAGAGACATGTGGATCTCTGTGAGTTTGAGGCCAACCTGATCTATGAATTGAGTTCCAGGACAGCCGGGGCTGTTATACAGAGAAACCCTGTCTTGAAAAACAAAACAACAACAACAACAAAAAAGTCAAGGATGCCCTCAGCTTACTGGCTACTTCAAAAACTATGAGAAGGTAGTATTCTAGTAAAAAGTAACAGTAAAGTAACCAAGGAGTTGTTGTATTTTTTTTAAGGTCTTTGGAAAAGGGCTGGTAGAATACTTGTCTGGCATATGTAAGGCCATAGGCTTGGTCCTCAGTACTGGATGTGTAACTTGGGTTAGTAATGTGACCATATCTACCTGCGCTATAGGCAGTACACTCCAACCCCTGTGGTATCCATGGGAGTGGCCAGCCAGCTCAGAAGTGCAGGCCAGGCCCTCTTCTGTGCTGGGTAGGTAGGTATCCTTGGTGACCCTCTGTCTGCTCTGACACTACCTGTGTGTGTGTTTTGGATTCAGGCGTGCCCACACCTTAACTGTGCTGTTCATCCTCACCTGTTCATTGGGCTATGTGACTCTTCTGGAAGAAACCCCTCAGGATACAGCCTACAACACTAAGAGGTAACTGCTTGTGTGCGGAGGGTATGTGTTTAGTGGTGCTGTAGTCAGCTCAGGCTCTAAACTTTCCTAGTGTGTTTAAGTGACTAGTTCCTCCACCTTCTCTTGGAGCTGAGTAGTGTTTCTTGCCCAGGACCCTGTGTACACATCACCTTTCAAGTGATACAAATGTTTAGCAGCAGCCTTCCGGGTGATCCCCCTAGCTGGTATGCTTCTATGGTGGTGTTGATACCAGCGCTTTCTAAATATTTAAACAAACGATATAAGAGGCCAGGTGGACATTCGATGACCACCTGTGACCTTGCTTCTCAGGATTATCCAGAGCAGGCAGGTCACAAGCACTATCCTTGCTGCATTGCCAGGTTCTGGGGCCAGTCCCTAGCAAACAGGGACAGGTTGCTCCAGAGGGTTGACAGATTTCTATTGCTCCTCTAATTCTCTAGCCTGGGTGTCTGCCCTGGGATGCTACCTGGCAAGGAAAGTCAGTTATTATCACTACACAGGTTCTGCTTGCTCTGGGGGAGCTACAGAGGAGACCAGAGAGGGTGTAGTAGGGACAGAGACAGAGGCACAGGGAGATGTGAGAAACCTATTGAGGTCTCACGGCCACCTTGGTTGCTTGTCCCCCAGGCTTGCGGAACCTCCATGCTCCTGACACATCTAGGCCAAAATTTTGTTTTTGAAAATTGGAAGTTCTAGTACTTTGCTATAAGATTGAAAGGCGTAACAGTGAACATGGTGTGAAAATGTGGATGTGGTCATTCTCTCCTCTCCAATATCTGTGGGCCTGTGGGAGTGACATAAGGATACCCAGCCTATCTGGGATGTAGAGCCACCAACAATGAACCTTGTAATGGAGCTTTTGCCCTTGGGTTCTTCTGATAAAACATTGCTGTTGGGCTGTGGGACCCACAGGCTTCTGTCTGCCCCTTTCTTGAGCAATACAGGTACCTTCTCTCTAGCTGTTTTCCCAGCTGTTCCTGGCCCATTCTTTGTGAGTTTTCTTTACTATTTAGTAACTTCCAACTCACAGTCAGCCTCTTAGGAGTTTGCTCATTTTTTCTGACCTTGGGATGACTTGATTCCAGCCCCACCAGCCCTTCTCTAGTCCATCATGTTTAGCTGGGCCTGTACTGGCCCTTCCTGCTTATTCTCATCTACAGACCTGTCTGTGTCCCCTCCTTTCTTGGAAAGGCTGCCATCATACTCTTTAAGTCCCAGGCTAGGCCTGTAAGCTCAGCATGCTCTTAAGGAGATGAGCTAATACTGAGAAAGGAACTTGTGCCACTAGGTAGAGTCTGTTTTGCCCTTCTTGTCCTGGTCCTAGCAGAGGGGCCATCTGCATACACTAGCCCCTGGGGTATGGAGACAGTAGACTCTTGGTTGTACGTACACCTGCTCAGGGAATTTTCAAGTAGAACTAATCCTAGCTAGGTATGATTGCTCATACATGTAAACCTAGCACTTGGGAAACAGAGGCAGAAGGATCAGGAGTTCAAGGCTAATCTTGGCTACATAGTTAGTTCAAGACTAGCCTGGGCTATGTGAGACCCTGTCTCAAAAAAAAACAATCAAAAAGGACATGGTGGTGCATACTTTTCTGGCACTGGAAAGCAGAGCAAACAGATCTCTATGAGTTTGTAGCGAGAGTTCCAGGAAAGCTATTGCTACATAGTGAGACCCTGGAAAAGAACTGGGTTTGGTTCTGCCAGGTTTCTTTGAATCTATCTCTGTGTACCTGGGCATGGAGGGTCAGTAGCATCTGCAAGGTTTCCTCAAGTCCAAAGAGATGGGATATGGCTACATCTCAGAAGGTATTCTCCGTGGGCTGAATGTATGACTTAGGGGCTTAGGGCTTAATCCTTAGCACCACACACTACACTCCCAAAAAGAGTTACCTACATGAGAAGTAAAATTAGTTAAAGATGCCCAGATCTGATGAAAAGAGTTGTCTCAAGGAAGAGCAAGCTTGGCTCTGAAGAGCGGGAGTGTGCAAAGGTGTCCTGGAATGGTCACCAAGCACCTGCCAGAGCAGTTACAGAGCTGTTGTCCACCCATTATGTTGTTCCTGCTGTCAATATTAGGTGACCCAGACCCTGGAGAGTCCAAGAACCTGGACCCCCAAGCTTAAGGAGCGTGGCCTGTGGACCTGTGTGGGTGAGGCCACTTCCTCCAGCCCCGACCTCAGCGGAGCTGCCTCACTGCTCCTCCAGGGGACACTGGACACCCATTCCTCATGTTCTTTGTCTCCCTTTCTTCTTTAAGAGCATGAAGGCAACTGAATTGCTGGCCTGTAATTCTTCTGAAAGAACCTGAAATCTGCTATTTTCTCCTCCCTGGGAATATGTGGGAGTTTTCTTATGCCCTTAGGGTAGACTTCATGTGTCAAATATTTTTTCACTACATTTATTTTACTTGGGTGCATGTATATGAGTGTTCAAGTGTGTACAGTACACACATGCACAAGTGTCAGAGGACAACCTATGGGAGTTAATTTTCTCCTTCTACCATGAAGATCCCAGGGATTGAACTCAAACTGCCAGGCTTAGTGACAGGCATGTTACCTGCTGAGCCATCTCACCCCACCCTATAGAAAATAGTTTATAACTTTTGTGGTGTTGTGGATGGAATCAGACCCTGACATATGCCAAGCTAACACTCTACCACAAAGACACAACCCCAAGACTTATTTTTCACTCAAAAATTATTTTTATTTATGTGAATGTGCGTGTTCGTATAGGTAAGTGAGTGTCCTCAGAAGCCAGAAAAAGGTGTTGAATCCCCTGGAGCTGTAGACAGCTGTGAGTTGCCTTATGGGTGCTGGAATCTGAGTCTAGGGCCTCTGTAAGAGCAACAAATGCTCTTAACCTCTGAGCTGTCTTCAGCTCTCCAAGGTTTGTTTGTTTATTATAATTTATTTGTTATTGTATATGCACTGGTATTTTTGCTTTCATGTATGTCTATGTGCGGCTGTCAGATCCCCAGGAATGGCCTCTTCCTCTGAAAGAACAATCAGTGCTCTTAACCACTGAGCCATTTCTCCAGGACCCCCAAGATTTATTTTTAACATTTTTCTTGTTTTGTTTTTCAAGACAAGGTTTTTCTGTATAACCCTAGCTGTTCTGGAACTTGCTCTATAGATCAGGCTGGTCTTGAACTCAGAGATCTGTCTGCCTCTGAGTCTGAGTCCTGGGATTAAAGGAAGGTGTGCACCTGGCTATTTTTAAAATTTTTTCTAAAGATTTATCTAATTTTTTTGTTTTGTTTGTTTGATTTTTCAAGACAGGGTTTCTCTGTAGCTTTGGAGCCTGTCCTGGAGCTCGCTTTGTAGACCAGTCTAGCTTTGAACTCACAGAGACCCGCCTGCCTCTGCCTCCCGAGTGCTGGGATTAAAGGGCTGTGCCACCAACACCTGGCAAGATTTACTTAATTTTTTGTGTGTATATCTGAATGCCTGTGTGAGTTATGTGTACTCTGTGTATATAAGTGCCCACGGATATCAGAGGACATTGGATCCTTTGGAGCTAGAGTTACAGGCAGTATGAGCTGTCTGCTATGGGTGCTGGGAACTGAACCCAGGTCCTCTACAAGAGCAGCCAGTGCTTTCAACTACTATGCCATCTCTCCCACTCTTTTTGGAAAGTCTTTAATTTCAACTTGTGTATCATTGTTTTTGAGACAAGGGGGAGCGGGCCACTGTATTGCTGGTCTGGGTTTTTTGGTTTTGGGATTGTGTGTGTGTGTGTGTGTGTGTGTGTGTGTGTGTGTGTGTGTGTGTGGTGGTGGTGGTGGTGGTGGTGGTGGTGTTTCAGACAGGGTCTCTGGCTGTCCTGGAATTCACTATATGCACCAGGCCGATCTCAAACTCACAGAGATCCACTTACCTCTGCCTCCTGAGTGTTGGGATTATAGGCGTGCTTTACTATGCCCAGCTGCTAGTCTGTTTTTGAACTCCAGGTTCAAGTACTCCTTTTGCCTCAGCCTCCTGAAGAGTCAGGACTCCAGGCACAGACCACTGTATAGTTTTTTCTTCTCCAAACAACCTTATTGACCTATAATGCATTTCTAATAAAGTTTCAGCTTGGTAAGTTGAGGCACACACACCTGTGTACCTGCTGCTGGCCCATGAGTGGAGCTACTGTGTTACTTTTCTGTGTCTGGCTTCTTCTCCACAACAGTGGATGTGTGTCTTTGTGGACCGTCAGGACCGGGTGTTATGCCACACAGATGCTTATGATATGTGTGTGTGGTGACCTGGGGACACTTCAAGTTCTCGCACCTCAGTGAAATGCCCATCCCATTTACAATTATAAAAATTGTACACTGTAAAAGCACACACCTATATATAATCTTAGAACTCAGGAGCTGGAAGTAGAAGAACCTTAAATTCAAGGCCAGTCTGGGCTGCATAGCAAGATCTTGCCTCTTTTCTCAAAAAACAAAACAAAAACCAACCCACTTTTTTTTTTTTTTTTTTTTTTTTTTTTTGGTTTTTCAAGACAGGGTTTCTCTGTGGCTTTGGAGGCTGTCCTGGAACTCACTCTGTAGACCAGGCTGGCCTCGAACTCACAGAGATCCGCCTGCCTCTGCCTCCCGAGTGCTGGGATTAAAGGCGTGTGCCACCAACGCCCGGCACCAACCCACATTTTTAAAAGGGCAAACACAATTAAAATTTGTTGATACACATATGTACTCCCAGCTACTCTGGAGACTGAGACAGGAGATTACTTGAACCCATGAATAAGAGACCAGTCTGGACAGCATGATAAATCTGTTCACAAAAATGTAAGGTAAAGACCTGAGTCAGAGGTAGAAGACCTGGACAGAGGGCTAGAGCGATGGCTCAGCTGTTGAGAGTGTACACTGTTCTTGCAGGGGAACCAAGGTCAGTTCTTAGCACCCACTGCTAGTGGTCCATAACCGTCTATAACTCCAACTTTGGGGAATCTAACACCTTCTCAGCACCTGCACTTATGTGCACATTCTCCATACATACACACACATAATTAAAGGTAATAAAAATTAAGCACTCAGGAAACAGAGGAAAGTGGATCTCAATGAGTTCAAGAGGCCAGTCTGGTCTACAAAGTGAGTTCCAGGACAGCCAGGGCTACACAGAGAAACCCTGGCCTGAATGACAAAATAACTACCTACCTACCTACCTACCTACCTACCTACCTACCTACCTACCTAGATTGTTCCCAAGGAGGAAACAGGGAAACAGCATATGAAATGTCCACCACTTGACATCCCAACATCACAGGGTATCTCTGACTTAAAACTGTGAGATGTCACCACACACCTGCAAGGGGAACTGAAATGTAAAAACTGATAAGGATTTGAAACAACAGCTCATTCATTACTAGTAGTAATGCAGAGTGGCCTGTCTACATTGGAAAGCAGTTTAGAGAACTTAATCTCTCAAGCTGGGCATTGGTGGCACACACCTTTAATCCCAGCACTCGGGAGGCAGAGACAGGTGGATCTCTGTGAGTTCAAGACCAGCCTGATCTACCGAGCTAGTTCCAGGACAGGCTCCAAAACAATACAGAGAAACCCTGTCTTAAAAAATGCTCTCAAAAGAACTAATCTCTGTCTCTCTGTCTCTGTCTCTCTCTCTCTCTCTGTCTCTCTCTCTCTCTGTCTCTCAATTTTATGTGTATGGGTATTTTGTTTGTGTACCATTTGAGTGTCTGGTGCTTATGACAGATCTCCTGGATCTGAAGTTGAAGATGTTTGTAAGCTGTCTTGTGGGTGCTGGAAATCAAACCCCAGTCCTGGACAATCATACTTTTTTTTAAAGATATATTTATTTATTATGTATATGGTATTCTGTCTGCATGTATGCCTGCAGGCCAGAAGAGGGCACCAGATCTCATTACAGGTGGTTGTGAGCCACCATGTGGTTACTGGGAATTGAACTCAGAACCTCTGGAAGAGCAGTCAGTGCTCCTAATCTCTGAGCTATCTCTCTAATTCCACTAAATTTACATGTGGTCCAGCATCAGGCTTCTAAGGGTGAGGTCAATGGTAGAGCATTTGTTTTGCATTGTCAAGGCTCTGGGTTCAATTCCAAGTGCCACACACACACACACACACACACACACACACCTTAGATGGCAGCTAGGACCCTAAGAAGAAAGGCATACTGAGAAGAGAATCTATAGATACACTGAGACTCCTGAAGTGCTATGAGAACAGTGGCAGAAAGATGGCAAGAGCCAGTGTACTGGCTGACAGCTGAGCCATTGGGTACCTGTACAGTGCCTTTGATCATGTGACAGATGCCAGAAACCAGCAGAGTTTTTAGGTCACCAAGGACAGATAGAATTGTCCCCACTGTGAAACATCAGAAACAAACTCAGATTTAGCTCAATACAGATACAGGTGGTTACAAGTAGAAGTATATGTTATATATAATACTTCAGCCTCCCATATCCACCAGCTTCATTTCTTGAGGGTTCAACCAAACATTGAAAACAATTGAAACGGGACTGGAGAGATGGCTTAGTGGGTAAGAGCACAGGCTACTCTCCCAAAGGACCCAGGTTCAATTCTCAGCACCTATATGGCAACTCACAGCTGTCTGTAACTCCAGTTCTAATTCCTTCTTCTGGGTTCTATAGACACTGCATACATACAGTACAGACATTCATGTGAGCTAAATACCTATGCATATAGAAGTAAGTAATTTTGTTTGTGTTTGTTTTTCAAGACAGGGTTTCTTTGTATAACCTTGGCTGTCCTGGAACTCTTTCTATAGACCAGGCTGGCCTTGAACTCAGAAATCCGCCTGCCTTTGCCTCCTTCGTGCTGGTATCAAAGGCGTGCACCACCACTGCCTGGCTTGTTGCTTAGTTTTGACTGAGGCCATTGCTGTGAAACAACCTGAGAACACTGTGGGCTTTTCTGAGTTTCAGACACAACAGGAACCTGTAGACCCATTTGGAGCCTTTTCTGCCTGGCATTACAGTGGACTTCCTGGAGTCTGGGTCTCTCACTGAAGAATACCACAAGTCAAGATCTGGGTGCTAGGTGTACTTGTTGCCACTAGGGTAGGGCTAGCTTTAGGCTCTGAGTTCAGAGAATGCCATATACTTGCCTTCACCAACCTATATCCACAGATACCTATTACCTATTACCCAGGTATCTGTGGAGTGTTGGTTTTTTAGGCTTCTCCTAAGATGTGTATGAACACTCAAATTCTTTACATACAGTGTTATCAGTATATAGCCACATATATTTCTCATTTACTAAAATCATCTCTAAACTGCATGTACTGGCTAATATGAAATGAAGCTGCTACATACAGAGCTGGCTTAGTGCATGATGGACAATGACAAGGAAAAGGTCTATACATGTTCAGTGTAGATGTGGTTTGTTTTCAGATGTTTTCTTTTGGGGGTGGAGGATAGGTTTTGAGACAGGGCTTCTTCCTCTGTGTAGCCTTGGCTGTTCTGGAACTCGCTCTGTAGACCAGGCTGACTTTGAACTCACAGAAATCCACCTGTTTCTACCTCCCAAGTGCTGGGATTAAAGGTGTACACCAAAACAAATGAAAAAAATGTTTTCTTTTTTAAAAGAATTTTGTGGTGGTATTGCTTTAATTCTAGCACTCAGAGGCAGAGGCAGTCAGATCTCTGAGTTCGAAGCCAGCCTGATCTACAAAGTGAGCTCCATAACAGCCAGGACTACATACAGAAACTTTGTCTTGCGAGGCAGGAGACAGACAACCACGACACAACCAAAACCCAAAAAACTGAGCTATAGAATCAGTAAAGTGATGTTAGAACATTACCCAAACAAAACGAAGTATCATATCGAGAAATCCATGGTGAGATGAGTGATTAAATCAATAAACAGGGACAAGAGGCCTGGTTTCCACGAAGAAGAGTCCATGTGAACAGACTACCTGAGGAAGCTGTAAGCCCTGTACCTTTCCTGCTCCTTCCCCAGAGCTGTCAAGGGGGTGGAGAATTGTTCTGTAGTAGAGAAGAGCCATGCTCAGGGTCCTAAGAAACAGACCAGGTTGACAATGAAGACTATAGTTGGTGGCCAAGGGGTGTTTGTTTGCCCCCTGGCCCTTCCTCCTCAAGTCCACAGCCATATTCTTTTCTTTTTTTTTTTTTTTTTTTTTTTTTGGTTTTTCGAGACAGGGTTTCTCTGTGGCTTTGGAGGCTGTCCTGGAACTCACTCTGTAGACCAGGCTGGTCTCGAACTCACAAAGATCCGCCTGCCTCTACCTCCCGAGTGCTGGGATTAAAAGCGTGTGCCACCAACACCCAGCTCACAGCCATATTCTTACTGTGAGGAAAGCAGCAGGGAAGTCTTCAACCAAGCTGAGCAGTTCTGAGTCACCACCTGAGGAGCCTAAAGAGATGTGAAGACCCATTGTGTGGGTCCCTGCATAGACACCTGGGGCCGAGGAGGGCTTTAGAGGGAGCTGAAGAAATAGGGGAAAGTGTGAACTTTACCTGGAAGGCATATGTTTTCCTTTTATGCTATCTCTGCTCAGCTGATATACTTTGAAGTACTTAGGTACTTCTTACAACTCAGCCTTATAAATGATTATTCACATGGGCCTTGTAGCCGTGGTCAAGTTCCCTTACCACCCAGCCTACATGGCTATGTGTTGCTTTGCACTACAGGGTAACTGTGTCCTTGAGACACACTGATGGCGCCAGATGGGTGTGACACAGGCTTGTCTCAGGTAAGCAGAGCAGTGGCATCACTTCGTCATGATCTTTTTTATTTCTGTCCTTTTGGGAGTGAGAATTTTGTTTTTCTAGACAGGGTTTCTCTATGTTACAACTCTGGATGTCCTGGAACTCAATTTGAAGATCAGGCTGGCTTCAAACTCACAGAGATCTGCCTGCCTCTGCACCATGCGGTCCCGTCTCATGTGCGGCCCCCCCCGATTAAAGGTGTGTGCCACCACTGCCTGCCTGGCTGGGGAATGAGAGCTGTTAACTGTCCTTCACCTAATAGTGTAGCAGTCTGTGCTGGAAAGCAGCTAAATCAGGCTGTGTCTTGCTTGAGGTATCACTTCAAAGTTCCTTCTCCACCTGCTATCTTTCTTGCTAGTGCTTCTGTGATTCCTCCCTGTAGAGCTAAGCAATGAGGGCTCTGTTCCTGAGCAGTGGTGTAGAACCAGGTAGGAAAGTAATCCAGAGAGTCACATGTGCCTTGGAGGACTGCAGTACAGTTTTCCTTACTTGTGCTGGCCACCTTGATTAGCTAGGGTGTCAGGATGCTGGGTACACAGCAAGAGCAGAGCTGGGTGGGACTGGTAACCCTGTGAACACTGAGCCAAGCCAGTCCTTAGCAGGGACCATGGCCTCACAGCTGCAGTCTCAACTGAGAGCCCTGGGCTGTCCCTACTGCAGAACAGCCTTGGCTTATGGGGTCAATGCTTCTGCATCCTGTGCTGTTTTCAATGTTTGTTCTACACGTAGGTATCACACTTATTTTTCCATCTTATACTTCCAAGAGCTCATTGGTGCTGGAGGTGGTGACTCAAAAGGACGAAAACTCTGGAAGACCTGTTGGACCTGTGCTATCAGATAGCCATTAGATCCTGCCATTTTTCAGGGACTTTATGGGGTCTAATCATCATGTGTCCAGGTGGATGAGTGCTGGCACTATAAATGACATGAGAAACCTAACACAAGGACATCTGAGAGGTGGCGCTTGTGGGCTGTTGAGGTAGAGCGAGCCATTGTGGATCAGCCTCCTGCCTGGTAGCTGCCAGTCTGAGTTGTGGGCTACTCCTGCATTCCAGGGACTGGCCTAACATGGGTGTCCTCTGGGGTCCCTGCTGCCTCCTACCTCCGCCTGGAAGAAACTTGCACACACTGAGGGGCTGTTTGTTCTTTATTTGCAGAGGTATTGTGGCCAGTATTTTGGTTTTCTTATGTTTTGGAGTCACACAAGCCAAAGACGGGCCATTTTCCAGACCTCATCCAGGTAACTCGCTATTTCTTTCTCTGTATGTGCCACCTAGCCCTTCTGTTCTGAGCAGCTGTTGTGTCTGTGCTGCTGGATGTGAATGTTCTGTCCCCCTCTGCCAGCTCCTCCTGTGGCTGCTACTACCTCCATGGCAGGGAGAGCTGCCTATGCCTCCTCCACTTGTCCCTCACTTGTCCTAAGGCTCTCTCACCTTGTTCCTGCAGACCAGGGTGCCCTGGGATCATAGGAGGGGTGGAGACCTAGGGGTAGCTGTTGGGTGCTATTTCCATCACTCCTTCCCCAAGTCCTGACAAATCCATGGCTTTGAGTCACCTCCTGTGAACCTCAGTTGGCCAGAGCTCAAATGAGGCCACAACTTGGTTGGTGTAATTTAAGGACCTTAGCATATATTTAGAAACATGTTTCTTTTCTGTCTCAGTGGGAGTATAAACTGTGGAAATACAGAAACTATTTTTAGGCATTTAAAAAAATAAACACTTAAATGTGAATGTGTTGTGTACATTTATTTATTTACTTATTTTTGAGGGTCTCACTATTTCTCAGTCTATTCTCAAATTCCTGGATTCAAGGAATCTCCTTGCCTCCCTTCCTGAATACTAGGGCCACAAGCGAGCACCACAGCACTGCTGGTTTTCCTAGGTATTGTTTGTGGGTTTTTGTTGTTGTTGCTTTTGTATTGTTTTATAAATTAGACAGTCTTGAGATTTGAGATCTGAGTAGTCTGTGTGGTCTGTGATTGCTGCAAGATTATTGAGTGGCCTTGTAGCCTAAGGCCTCTGCCCTCTGAGCCTATCCAGCCTTGCCTCAGTAGGGTTTGCAGCAGAGCTGCAGAGCAGCCTAGCAATTAAAAAGTGCCCAGTTCATTTTAGTAGCATGGTTTCTGCTTTGACATGTTTAATTGTGATGTTTTCAGATGGCCACTTCTGAAATAAGTTTCTCTCCTAATGATCACACAGTGGGAAAATCCACAAAAACTATAGAATTGTATTTGGGGTTGACATTCTCTATTTTGTAATTTAATTTTTATCACACACACACACACTTGGTTTTCACTGGAAAGGAAAGATACTCAGTTTCATGTGTTAAAGTTGTACACATTGGCCAGGTGTTGGTAGCTCATGCCTTTAATCCCAGCACTCGGGAGGTAGAGGCAGGCGGATCTCTGTGAGTTCAAGGCCACCCTGGTCTACCGAGAGAGTTCCAGGACAACCTCCAAACCAATACAGAGAAAAGGTGTCTCGAAAAACAAAAACAAGCAAACAAAAAAGCTGTACACATTTCTGTGTTACAATAAAACTACATATGAAAAGGGAATGGGACTGATTGCTAAGTGCTTGTCCTGTGTTTGGAAGAAGAGGACTGTAAGCCCATCCAGTAAGGCATACTTCCTCTCTCTTAGATGCCACATCTCAGTGAACATGACAGATGGGACCAAGCTGGACACTGGAAGTGTCTGTGGGATATGCAGGTTCTCTATTCCAGTGACATAAGCCCTATACCCTGGCAAGCACAAGTCACCATGTCTGAAATGGTTGAGAGCTTTCAGAGACTCCCACTGGACTCTGAGTTAAGTGACTGCTGCTCTAGCTCCCAGTACTTGGATGTTGTTTCTCTCCCTCTTTTTTTCATTTTCTTTTCTTTTCTTTTTTTTTTTTTTTTTTGTTGTTGATTTTTTTGTTTGTTTGTTTTTTGGCAGGGTCTGACTGTGTAGCCCCGGCTGCCCAGAACTCATCCTTGTAGACCAGACTGGTCTTCAACTCAGATATCTGCCTGTCTCTGTCTCCCAAGTGCTGAGATTTAAAGGCATGTGTTACCATACCCAGGAGTCCTCTCTTAACATGCATGCTCACTTATGAGTTACTTTGAGAGCTTTGCTCTGCCTTTCCTTCCAGTGTAGTAGCTTTGTATAAGCTCCAGGCGTCTTCACCATTCTTTGTCAAATTTATGTAATAAGTCTGTCCTCAGCCACCTCCCATCTCACTTTTTGTCACTATACTGAGCGTGGAACCCTCAGAGCCTCCAGTCAAAAGGCATGTGATATAGCTAAGTGAGACATCAACAAGGAGCACCATGGGAGGGACAGCCCAGATGTGTTCCTCTCCAGGAGGGCTTCCCACAGGCTCTGCCCTCCACTCTGCCTCCTGACCTGCACTTAGGCAGTCAGGCTGCCGCAGCTGGGGCCATTACTTGTCTGGCCTCATTAGAGCAGCAAAATGAGGTTTCGGCTGACCTGTCTGGGGAGTTGCTTTATTTGGAAACTAATTGGCTATGATTCCAAGTGGACACCTTGAAACAGTCTTGGTTCTTTTAAAACAGCCTCCTTCCTTGGTTCAATTTTTCTGTTTCTGTTTTGTCTGTGTGCAGTGCTTGGAGCTTAACCCTGGGTCTCATGCATACTAGACAAGTGTACCACCACTGAACTCACTGAACTACAGCCCCAGCCCCTTACCTGATTCTTTTATCTGTGGCTGTGTCCAAAGCTAGGGTTCAGATGTCATCCCAAGCACTGCTAAACTGCCTGTGTTCCTTCTCATATTTTGTATTTGGGTAGACAAGGGCCACTGGCATCAAAACCACCACACCCCGAGGTCAGGGAATTTGGGGGAGGGTGTAAAGGCAGCTGGATATTTAGAGATGGGCCTAAAGGAGGCAATGATTCAGGTGGTTTAACTTCTGATTTGGGCTCTTCCTTGAAAAGATGAGAAAGGCAGGAAACAGCAATAGTGAAAAGATAATGTCAGCCTCAGACATAAGACGTTCCTGTTGGGCTGGGCGGTGGTGGCACAGCCTTTAATCACAGCACTTGGGAGGCAGAGACAGGCGAATCTCTGTGAGTTCAAGGCCAGCCTGATCTACAAAGGGAGTTCCAGGACAGCCAGGGCTACACAGAGGAACCCTGTCTCAAAAAACTTTTTAGAAAGGGGTGGTGGTGGTTCCTGTTGGACTATGTGGCTTTAGGTGTCTGCCTCTTTTAAGGAGACCTCTCCCCCACTACACAAACTCCAGTGGTATAGCTCATCTTGTCTCCCTCTGCTGCCCTTGTATCTCTAGACTGTCCCCAACTTCAGGTGTGAAGAACATTCACAACCTCCATCTGTATCCCAGAGTAACATGAGCAGATCCATTAAGAGCTTCCCACACCATGTTTCCTATCTGGGTTGGTCATTCTCAACCAAGTAGATAGGTCACACACCCTGAACCCACAGATCCTCCCCGGCTCTTCAATACTGTGGTGCTGTTGAGGATGGAGGGTGTTGTAGTATCAGAGGTCTACTGATACATTTGTGTTAAAGCACCTTCCTAAATAAATGAAGACTAAAACTTTACTCATTCCTGATTAAAAAAAAAATTGAACAGGTTTTCGTCTCTGAAAAGGGTGCCCAGCAGAAGCTGGTGCTGGTCAGCATCTTGAGTGGTACCTACGAGAACAGGATGCTGCCTGCCATCACCGCTTCTGCCCAGGGTTACAGGCCTCCTCTGTACCTAGTGAACAATCCCCAGGACTGGAGTAGAGGAAATGGTTCAGAGAATTCATTTAGGCCTTGCTTCTAAAGATTCTACAAAGGACACCTAAGTACCCCCCAGAAAAATACTGCCTGTGATCAAGAACCTCCTGGGGCTGGGTGGGGCCTAGAGCCCCAGAACAGAGCCCCTGACATTGCTGTTATCTTGTTGTAGCTTACTGGCGGTTTTGGCTGTGTGTTAGTGTGGTCTACGAGTTGTTTCTCATCTTCATCCTCTTCCAGGTAAGCAGCTTTTCTTGGTTGATAAAATAGGAATAGCTACTAGAGGAGGCTGTGAATTGTCAGTCCCCAGAGTCCTGGCGAGAAGCCAGGCTGGACCATCATAGTAGACACAAACTGTCTCACTAAGGAGGGCATGTATAGAGGGCTGTCTTAGTGTGGGTGCAGGCACAGGCTGCTGCTATGTTCAGTATACAAACAGGGACACACATGGAGAAGATAGCTCATCTGATTTCAAGACAGGAAATGCGTGCGCAGTTGAGCTGGTTTGCCTCTGGCCTGTAGCCGACTAGCTACAGCTTTAGGAACTTTGGCCTACCTGGGACTCACAGAGCTGGTGGGGCTGGCAACTCACCAGGGGGTGGGTGGGGATGGAGTGTTACATTGTGTGTTCACTAATGGTTCACTCATTGAACTCTGAGCTTCATGAGTGAGTGACCAGGTTTATTATTGTGCCATCTGTGGCAGTTATTCAGGGCCGAGTCCCTGTGCGTATACAAACATCCTAGTAGCAGCCAGAAAACTCTCTCTAATCCCTTGATAGTCTCTTCTACCCTACCTGCCGTCTGTCAAGACCTGCCTCAGAACAGTCTGTGAGTAGAGCTACACAGTAGACCATGTGAACCCTTAGTACTCCATAGTGTACCTCTGAGGTCCACCCAGCTGTATCATCGGCACAGTGCCTCTTCCTGTGGCTGGAAGACATTTCAGGGTGTCATTTTGCCCACTCAGCAGACCTAAGAGGCCTTTGGTTTCCCATTTGGAGCTGCTGTGAATCAAGCTGCTCTCAATACTCCTGTCAGGCCTTGTATGGACACAGACTTCTGTTTCTGTCCTTGACAGGCTGTGGTGGTCTCACTGGTCACGTCACACTTGAGTGGTTTGAGGAGCTGCTGGTTGCTTGCCCTCCAGCATGACTGCCGTCTTGCATCCTACCAGCACGGACTTAGAATTCCTGCTGCTTTAGCCCCTTCCTTTCAGTTCTGTTGTGTGAGTGCTCAAAGGTGGGATTGCTGCTGGCGAATGGACTTAGATCCTAATGGGTGTAAAGTGGCATTGCTTGCTTTTGTGTTCCTCCTGCCAGGGGTCCACTTGAAAATACCACAGCACTCCTAGGTTCACATCTTCTGGGCTTCTCGGGACTGTGTAGTTCTCAGACTGATCTTGCTTCTCATGGGCTGGCAGCTCTGCAGAGGCTGGTGGGTGTATGATTGATTGGTCAGGTGGCAATGCAGCCTTCCACACTTTGTTCTTCTCTTTCAAGATTGTCCTGTGTCAGCTGATCTCCATTTCCAGACAAATGATAGAGTCACTTTCCAGCTGTGTAAAAGAGCCTGTGAGATTTCCTTTTCTTTCTTTGCAGTGCTGGGGATGGAACCCAGGCCTCCTGCACGCTAGGCAAGCTCTACTAGTGAGCCACACCCCAACCCTGGCAGGTGAGATGCTGACAGGGGTTGCATCAATCAGTTTAGAATATTGCCATCCCAACTTTATTAAGTCTTGCGATCCATGAACATGTGATATCTTACTATTTATAGGTCCTTAATTTCTTCCTACTATGCTTTCTAGTTTTCATAGTGTAGGTTTATACTTCCTTTATTAAACTGTTCCCAAATGTTTTACTCATTTTGATGTTTTATTAAGTGGAATTGTTTCTCAGTTTTGTTTTGGATTGCTTGTTGTATGTAGAAATGCAGTTCATTTTCATGTTGACTCGTGTGTGCCCTGTGTCCTTTCTGAACCTATTAGCTCCCGTACTTGTGTAGGATTTGTCACTTTCTACTTCCTGCCGTCTGCCTTTTCTCTAGCGCCCTGCTCCTTTCCTGAGACCGCAGTCTGAAAACTGGGTTTGCTGGTCAGGTGTCCCAGTACTTAACTACAGAAAACAGGTCCTGTGTAGGCCATGTGTGTAACTCTTCTTTGCTGTCTGGTGCCTTCTGTTTCCTACTCTTTCCTACTTCTCCAGCTGGGCCTCCAGGAATATATTGAGTGCAAGCATGGGCACCTTACCTGGCTCTTGATCTTAGAGGAGTAGCTAGCCTTTCTGTCCTGACAGTACTGAGAGCTCTGACTTTTCCCAGAAGTCTTCAGCAAGTGGAAGCAGTTCAGTAGTAACTGGTTATTATTAGATTTTAGGATATTAGATTTTATTGTATGTATTTTCTGTATTAAGTGAGATGATTGTGTGAGTTTTTTCCTTTATTGATGATGGTATTTATATTGATTTTTTTTCAGATTTTTTTAATATGTATAGTGTTCTGCCTGCATGTGTGCCTGCAGGCCAGAAGAGAGCACCAGATCTCATTATAGATTATTGTAAGCCACCATGTGGTTGCTGGGAATTGAACTCAGAACCTCTGGAAAAGCAGCCAGTTCTCTTAACCTCTGAGCCATCTCTCTAGCCCTATATTGATTAATTTTTAAAATGTGGTTCATTTGGGGTGTTCTGTTCTGCTTTGCTTTTGAGACAGGGTCTTGTTGCATAGCCCAGGCTGGCCCTGAGCTTGCAGTAGTCCTCCTGCTTACATTTCTAGAGTGCTTTGGTCATAGGTGTGCACCACCATACCTGTCATGATTTTCTTACTGGAATCTACGATGTATTCCTGAAATGAGGTGATGGTGTATGACTCTGTCTGTAGCTTGAATTCAGCCTCCTAGTATTTTGGGTCTTTGTATCTATATCCACAAGACACATGTCTTTGATTTCCTGGAACTGTTTTTTCTGGCTTTGGCATCAGAGTTCATTTGAATTTGTCTGATGTATTTCTTAGGATCTGACCAGGGTTAAGGTATATGCCATCCAAATGAGGCTTCAGCAGGGAAAACTGATCTTGATTGTGGCTATGCAACGCCTTTCAGTGTCCCCTCCATATGGTTCCCTTTACTGCCTGTCTCTGTCTGCACTCTAGAAGTTTCTGTGTGCTGCCACGTGGGGGGAGGAGGTGGAACTTTAGTTGTTCTGCCTCAGGTTGTGTCTCTGTTATTGGAATTCCCCTTAAGGAAACGCATCTCTTTTCCACCATGTGTTAACTATCTAATAATTTGTTGGGATCAGTGTGTCTCAAAGTTACTTTGTTCCGGGTTGTACTCAAATGCTGCTTTTACATTTTTTTACTGAAGTTCTTTAGGCCATTGGCAGCTCTCCTTTAGTTTCTGTCTTGTTTGACACACCCCTTCTTTAGGGGCTCTTAGGGCATTTGTTTGTTTGTTTGTTGAGGCCCTTCCTGATTCATACCATAGGATGCTCCAGTTGTCTGTACCCCCATCTGAACCCTGGAATCTGCCTTTTCCCTGGTGTCCCATTCCTTCCCTGGAGGATGGAGGACAGTCTTAAGAGACTCCAGTCTGGGCACTGGGTTTGCTGGTCAAGTGACCAGTACTCAACTACAGAAAGCAGCTCCATTTGTGTGGGCCCTGTGTGAGGCACATTGCTGTGATCATATCAGTTTTAGTGCTCTATCTTGAAGGTCCTTCTGCAGTCTGGCTCTTCCCTCCTGTCCACCTGCCCTCTACAAGAGTGCCATGGGGTCATAGGGTTTCTGTATGGTGATCAGGGCAACAGACATTTTAAACCTAGAAACAGATACACCCCTTGATCCTAAACTTGTGCCAAGCCCAGAACTCACCTTTTCTGACTTCATTTGAGGCCTCAGGGCCTACACTGGAAGGTGGTTTCAGGAACATTCTTGCTTCAACATGTCCTCAAGTCTTACTAGCTTCCAGTACACACGGCATTACCAAGATGGCCACCTGTGGAGTCTCTGCACTAGGAACAGGTAGACCCCTGACTTCAGGTCAGGGGCTAGACACACAGCTGGCCAGTCTGTTCTCCTTTCCTTCCTCTCCTGTCTGTGCTGGGCCTCTGTCATTTGCCCTCTGGGCCTTTGAGCCTCCTCTTGGTCCTAGCTTGTGGTTTGCTCCAGGGGCCCTCCTCTTTCACGTCCTAAAGTGCTTCCTCCACTGAGAGAGCAGAGCTCTTGTCAGCTGCTGCATATCCAGAAGGATAGGATTATGGCAGAGTGGCCTTGGGCGTGGCCCTGGACTGTGTGTGGAAAGGCAGCAGTGCAGGGCTACCTACCTCTTCTGGATAGGGATCTAGTCCTGTGTCCCCTGGGAGAGTGTTGTAGGGGGCTGGCATTTGTGCCTTGATGGCTCACTGGGACGCAAGGTGCCCCCAGGTCTCCAGCTCTAGCTGGAGTGGAAGGGCTGCTGTCCCTGTGACATGCTGACCAAGATGGAGGGCACACCATGGACTCCTCCATCCAGGCTGCCCTGCTAAGCCTGACCACACTAATGGCTCTGCTTGCAGACAGTCCAGGATGGCCGGCAGTTTCTGAAGTATGTGGATCCCAGGCTGGGAGTCCCGTTGCCTGAGAGGGACTACGGGGGCAACTGCCTCATCTATGATGCTGACAACAAGACTGACCCCTTCCACAACATCTGGGTAGGGGTGTTCTCAACTGCAGGGCTGCAGAAGCCCCAGGACTGTCCTGTGTTTATGGGATCAGACAGGGTACCCTCTTGCTTTTCCTCAGGCTCCTTCGGGGCAGTGTGCTATGGCTCTGTACGTGGGGTCCAAGCCCATGGCCCTGTTCATGTTAGATGAGGATCCAGCAGAGAGGCATCCTGCCTCTGTTGCCAGCGTGGTCATCTGAAGAGGTCCACACAGCAACATGCTTGCCAGACTCTGACTTGGCATTAGCCTGGAGGGATGTGACGGGGAGGGGAGTGGTTCTGGGCCTCTGCACAGCACGAGGTTGTATGCTCTCTGGAGACTTGCCCAAGATACCACAGGGAAGGAGACTGTCTGAGGGAGGGGCTGCCTGAGGTGGGAGCTGTGCCTCAGGGTCACATTCTTGTTACCTACAGGACAAGCTGGATGGCTTTGTTCCTGCACACTTCATTGGCTGGTATCTGAAGGTAGGGTGACCTAGCTGGCCTGACACCCTGGTTCTCTCTAGTTCCCCTTCCTCCATGTTCCACCAGGTGGGTGAGCCCTGGTGAGGAAGCGTTGCCATCCTGGAGAGTATGTACAATCCTGGAAGCATCTAGGTTTCTCAGTGGGACTCAAGTGCTAGTGCTGACCCTGCTGCTCAGATCTGTGCCCTGCTCCCATCTCTGTGGCCAGTTAGAAAAAGGAAATGAGGGAGATGGCAAGGCAGACAGCCCAGGTCAGCCTGGGGTCCTGGTACACCCCACAACAGTGCTGCCTGTCAGTCACACAGTACACAGCTTGACCAGGCCTCCTGTCAGAGCTCAATGCCAAACCACTGGGCCCCTCCACATTGACTGGCAATCTTACAGTTAGAAGGGCAGCTGCAATCTACTACACATACCAGGGACAGGCTGGAGGCTGGGGGTAGGGATTATTTGAAGGGTACAGTCTAGGGAGTGAACGGCAAAGCCTGATGGGGTGCTTTCTGGCACCTCACAGACCCTCATGATCCGTGACTGGTGGATGTGCATGATCATCAGCGTGATGTTTGAGTTCCTGGAGTACAGCCTGGAGCACCAGCTGCCCAACTTCAGCGAGTGCTGGTGGGATCATGTAGGTACAGTGGACAAGGCTCAGCCTGGGTGGGCCTGGGCCTGTCGTCTCAGGCCCCTTAGCTAACCCTCTCCTTTCCTGACCCAGTGGATCATGGACGTACTCATCTGCAACGGGCTGGGCATCTACTGTGGCATGAAGACCCTTGAGTGGCTGTCCTTGAAGACATATAAGTGGCAGGGCCTCTGGAACATTCCAACCTACAAGTACATTTTGGGGGTTGTAGAGGGAACCACAGAACATTGGGCCCCCAAGCACAAGGCCTCACTGCTCAGGAGGGGGCAAGCAAGATGGGTCTTTGTCCTTCAGAAATTAGAGTGGTAGAGTCAACTGTTACTCCTCCATTGGGCCCCCTGGCCTGCTTCTCTCAAGAGGCTGTGGGCCTGTTCAGTCCACCTCTCTCTCATACAGCTCAAGTTAGCTTCAAACTGTCATCTAGAGTGACTCTTGCCCCACCTCCCAACTCTTGGGAGTACTAGTGTGTACCCCTATACCCAGTTTCTCTGCTACTTATGATATTTAAGAAAAATTAGTGATAAGCCAGGCGATAGTGGTACATGCCTTTAGTCCCAGAATTTGGGAGGCAGAGGCAGGTGAATCTCTGTGAGTTCAAGGCCAGCCTGGTCTACAGAGCGAGTACCAGGATAGGCTCCAAAGCTACACAGAGAAACCCTGTCTCAAAAAACCAAAGAAAGAAAGAAAGAAAGAAAAGAAAAAGAAATGATACCAGCAGATTCCATTGCTTCAGCACAGAAGTTTGAGGCTAGTCTAGGCAATCCAGTGTGTCTCAAAACCAAGAAGAAGTAGGGGCTGAGGTAATAGCTCAGCTCAGTAGAGTGCTTACCTAGCATAACTGAAGCCCTGGGTTCAAACCCCAAAACCACATAAACCAAGTGTGTGGTAATCCCAGCACTTTCGTGGTAAAGGAGACCAGGAATTCACAGTCAACCTCAGGTATATAGTAAGTTTGAGGCTAGCTGGCCTTAGCTACATGAAACCTCATTTCAAGCCAGGCATAGTGGCACACACCTTTAATCCCAGGAAGGCAGGAAGATTTCTTTGAATTGGAAGCCAGCCTAGTCTACATAGTTAAGACCTTGTCTCAACAACAAAGGTGAGGTAGTGCATGCCATTAATCCCAGCACTTGGGAGGCAGAGGCAGGAAGATAGATCTCTGTGAGTTCTAGGTCAGCCTGGTCTATATAGCAGGTTCCAGGACAGCCAGAGCTACATAACAGAGAACCTGAATAAAATAAAATAAAAAAGAGAAAGAGCTCTAGATAGTCCCAGCACTGTAGAGGTAGAGGACAAGAAGATTGAAACCCTGGTCCCTGGCACAGCAAAAGAGAAAAATACCTGGGGACAATAAGGAATGAGGTTCCCCTCCTGTCTGGGTGCCTCAGACATGCAAGTAGCTCCCTCTGTAGCTGTGGGATTTTGAACAGCACAGAGCCTTGTGTCTGCTGAGGAGGGCAACGTGCACTGACTCACAAGTTCTGGCAGTAGCTCTGTGACCTGGCCGTTGTCCTCAGGCTCCTGGCTCTCTGGTTCCCAGGGGCAAGATGAAGAGGATTGCCTTTCAGTTCACGCCCTACAGCTGGGTACGCTTTGAGTGGAAGCCAGCCTCCAGCCTGCACCGTTGGCTGGCCGTATGTGGCATCATCTTGGTGGTAAGTCCCAGCAGCCTGGTGACTGTGTATCCACACACCACCAATGGTTAGTTCTCAACTGACGAACTGACCTTCTCCCATCCTCTAGTTCCTGCTGGCAGAGCTGAACACATTCTACTTGAAGTTTGTGCTGTGGATGCCCCCTGAACACTACCTGGTCCTCCTGCGGCTGGTCTTCTTCGTGAACGTGGGTGGTGTGGCCATGCGTGAGATCTATGACTTCATGGATGAACTGTGAGGGCCGTCCATAAGGCCTAGGGGGTGGGAGGCCGGAACCTGGGAGTCCCAAGGGCATTTGGGGTGCTGAGCAAGCCAGGCAGCTGCTGCCTCTCTGCAGGAAGCCCCACAGGAAGCTGGGCCAGCAGGCCTGGCTGGTGGCAGCCATCACAGTCACAGAGCTACTCATCGTGGTGAAGTATGACCCGCACACGCTCACCCTGTCACTGCCCTTCTACATCTCCCAGTGCTGGACTCTTGGCTCCATCCTGGTGCTTACGTGGACTGTCTGGCGCTTCTTCCTGCGGTGAGTGGGGGTGGGACCCCAGGCCATCAGGCTTTATTATGAGTGCTGACTTCCCCCTCCATCATTCCCCACCCTTGTCTTGTGACTCTAGTTGCCTTGGCCCTACCCAGTATTCTTTGAGTCTTGGTGGCCTGCCTTGCCTATAGCTCACACTTCAACTTAAGTTCTACTCAGCCATCCCTAGAATTGTGGCCTCTTGCAGAGCAAAGGTGTCCAGGTGTCTGGGGCATGTGCTGGGGGCTGCTGCAGGGATAGATGGTGAGGTGGCTTTGCTGCCCCACAGGGACATCACCATGAGGTACAAGGAGACCCGGCGGCAGAAGCAGCAGAGTCACCAGGGCAGAGCCATCAACAATGGGGATGGGCACTCGGGGCCGGATGATGACCTGCTAGGGACTGGAACTGCAGAGGAAGAGGGGACCACCAATGACAGTGTACCTGCTGAGCAGGAGGGGGCCTCAGCTGCTTCATGACCTCTCCCTCTTCACTGGCCTTGTGCCACAGGGCTGTCCCATTTCTCCCGTCCTTATGCTCCCTGCTTCAGAGGAGGTGGGGGGCCATTCCCAACTCCACCAGGGGCACCCGAGTACGTTTGTGTGCAGGTAGGTGTGTGCACATACTGGCTCCTGACACGTCTCCAGGGCTGTGAGCTGACCAGTGGAGCCTGGAGCTTGCTCTAGAACAAGGGTCCTACCCTGTCCTACCTGGTCAGCCAAGGCACTGGCCCATGGTCTCTCTTGTGTTCGGTCTCAGCACAGGCCAGGAGAGGCATGTCAGTACTCTTTCTCTACCCTCTGTGGGGCAAACAGAAGCTCCACGAGACCCTGTTGCCCCACCCAACTTGCAGCAGCTGAAGTGAAGGATGTTATAACACCAAGATGGCTGCAAAGTGGTGGGTCTGGAGTCAGTACTGAGCCGTTTCCTTTGGAGCCTTCCTTTAACCAGGGCTCTAAGCTGAAGGATGTGTAATGGAGGGAGGTCACCAGATGGGTCTCTTGAGGGATATCAAGTCAGAGAGTCCACCTTGGAGACTTGTACCCCAGGTGCTAGGGTTGTGTTGTCACCATGGCTCCCTGACTTATAGTCGTATTCTTGAGCAAACAGAACAAATAAAATGATGATGATGAAGGTGCATAGCTTCTGGCTGCCTTCTCTACCCCACGCTCCAAGGGACCTTGCAGAGGAAGGGATTTCTCCCATCCATTTGGAGTTGGGTGTGTGTTCAGGATGTAGTTCTCACAGGGCTTCAAGGGCTTGGGGTACACAGTTCTCCAACAGCAGCTAACCCTGCCTGCCACATTGTCTGTCACTGGGGGTGGGGTGGGTGATCACTGAAGAATGATCATGGGAGATGACTAAGAACTTTGCTTTGTAGTTGCAGCAATTGGTATGCAATGACAAACCACTTGTTTTCTGACAAGTTCATTTGTCTCATAAATGCAAATGTACAAGTCTTGTCTCTTTTCTACTCAGGCAACATGCTGTTTCATGGGACTTTTGAGACAGGATTTTGTTGCATAGTTCAGACTGGCATAGAACTCCATATACAGTCCTGGCTGGCGTCAGATTCTTGCCAGTCCTATTTCAGCCTCCCAATTATAGGTTTGTGCCACTATGCCCGACTAAAAAATAATTAATTTTTTCTTAATTATTATATGGTTAATTATATGCGTGCAGGTGCCCATAGGGGCCAGAAGAGGGCATCAGATCTCCTGGAGGTGGAGTTAGAGGTGGTAGTTAGGTGGTAGTTAGCTCCCCATCTTCCCAACCCCATGTACTATCCCTCCCGCTCCCACCCCGACTTTCTCATGCTGTGACCACTGCTGTAGTGATCAAGGCAATATAGATGTCTCTGACAAACTGATTCTTTATGTGTGATGATAGTGCAACTGCTGGGTTATACCATAAGTTTTATGGGGTTTTTTGTTTGGTTTGGTGTTTTTGTTTTTGGAGACAGGGTTTCTTTTTGTAGCCCTGACTGTCTTGGAACTTGCTCTGTAGACCAGGCTGGCCTCAAATTCAGAGAACTGCCTGCCTACATCTCCTGAGCACTAGGATTAAAGGTGTGTACTAACACTGCCTGGCAAATTTTTTTAGAGATTCACCTTATGAATATAAGGAGTGTTTTGTCTACATATGTGTATGTGTGCACCACATAAGCACCTGAGGCCAGAAGACAGCATTGGATCCCCTAGAACTATAGTTAAGAGATGGTTGACAGCCAACATAGGAGTGCTGGGAACCGAACCCAGGTCCTCTACAAGAGCAACAAGCACTGTTTTTTTCATGTCTTTAAAGATTTATTTATTATAGCTGGGCGTTGGTGGCGCACACCTTTAATCCCAGCACTCGGGAGGCAGAGGCAGGCGGATCTCTGTGAGTTCGAGGTCAGCCTGGTCTACAGAGCCGATTCCAGGACAGCCTCCAAAACAATACAGAGAAACCCTGTCTCAAAAAAACCAAAAAAATCTTTTATTTATTATATATATACAGTGTTCTGGCATGTTGATGGTTGTGAGCCACCATGTGGTTGCTGGGAATAGAACTCAGGACCTCTGAAAGAGCAGCCAGTGCTCTTAACCTCTGAGCCATCTCTCCAGTCCAACAAGTACTCTTAATCTCAGAGTCATCTCTACAGCGCCATGTACTTCTCTCTTACCTTTTTCATAACAGCCATTCTCAGTGAAGTAAGGTAACATCTTACTGGTTGGTTGTATGTTTGTTTACTTTTTTGTATTGGTTTGTTTTGGTTTTTGTTTTTTTTTGTTTTTGTTTTTCTTTTTTTGAAACAGGGTTTCTCTGTATAGCTCTGGCTGTCCTAGAACTCACTCTGTTGACCAGGCTGGCTTGGAACTCAGAGATCCACCTGCCTCTGCTTCCTGAGTGCCAGGATTTAAGATGTTCACCACCACATCTTAATATAGGTGAGAACCCATATTTTTAAAAAAATGTCATTTGGGGACTGGAGAGATGACTCAGCAGTTAAGAGCATTTGCATTCCCAGCACCCACATGACTATAACTCAGTTCCAGGGGATCAGACATAGACATACATCCATACACATAAAATAAAAATAAGTTTGCCATGTGGAGACACACACCTTTAATCCTTGCACTTGGGAGGCAAAAGCAGTCGGATCTTGTGAATTCAAGGCCAGCCTGGCCTATTTAGCAAGTTTGAAGTCAGCTAAATACCTAGTGAGACCCTGTCTCAAAAAAAAGAAAAACACAGAAATAATTGAATAAATAAAAATAATTTTTAAAGTAATTTATTTGTATTTTATGTACATTGGTGTTTTGCTTGCATGTATGTCTATGTTAGAGTATTGGATCTCCTGGAAAAGAAGTTACAGTTGTGAGCTGCTGTATGGATTCTGGGAATTGAACCCAGGTCCTCTGGAAGAGCAGCCAGTGCTCTTAACCACTCAGTCAGTACTCTTAATCACTGAGCTATCTCTCTAACCCCAAGAAAAATAAAGGCAGGTCTACATGGAAGGAAGGAAGGAAGGCAAGAAGGAAGGAAGGAAGGAAGGAAGGAAGGAAGGAAGGAAGGAAGGAAGGAAGGAAGGAAGGAACTTAAAAGTGTATGATTATGATAGTGCATACTTTTAATCCCAGCACTTGGAGGCAGAGGCAGGCGGATCTCTGGAGACCAGCCTGGTCTGCAAGAGCTAGTTCCAGGACATCCTCCAAAAGCCACAGAGAAACCCTGTCTCAAAAAACCAAAAAAAGAAAAAGAAAAAAAAGCCATACAGTGGTGACACTCAGGAAGCAGGAGCAGGCAGATCTCGAGTTCCAGGATAGCCTGGTTTACAGAGTGAGTTCCAAGACACAGAGAAACCCTGTCTCAAGAAACAAAAAAAAAGGAAGTTAATAAATAGATAAATAAAAAGAAAGCCCCTTAGCTTTCATATTTGCCACATCACATAGCCAGTCTCTTCTCTAGAATTTGACTGGCCACCCTTCTCTTATTCCGCACTTGTAGTCATGGGAATTATTTTGGCAGTTTCACTTTGAAGATTTCATTTTATAATTTGGGAATTTTAGACTTTAGAGATTTTGATCTCTTGGGGTTTGTTTTGTTTTCAACCCTTTTTGTACTAGAAGAGCTCTACCACTGAATCTTACCCCAGTCTCCTGCGATTTTACGGGAAATAAATCTTCCAAAGTATGCTTGCCAATACAAGCAGAGATCATCCTCACTTACTACTCAGTTTGGACAGGAGGAAGATTCAGCTTTGACAGTCCCTTTAAGACCTGCTTTGGAGCAAAGTGTAATGGCGCCTGGCTGGAATCCCCTCTACAATGTCTGGAGTCCCAACACTCAGGCAGTAGAGTATGCCCAAGGTTCAAGGCTGTCCAGGGCCACAGGTTTTTAAAAGACCTTATTGGATACTGACTAATGAATGACCCACCACTGAGGTTAGCATAAGAATGGACTGCCCCATACACAGGAAGCAGTCATTGCACAGCTAGCTACGCCGGCCCACAAAAAAATGACAGGGCCTTTCTTGCCGACTTGTGTTTTAATAGTTATAAAGTGTCTGAAGTTCTCTGCTGAAATTAGATTACACTGCTTCTCTCCGGTCAACACTAGGACACCCAGAGCCAGACATCCTGGTGCTGCATTAATGTTGTGTGTCCGTAGAGGTGCACATCTCAGGAGATAACCCTCAAGGATGGCCTTTCCTCCTCCAGGGCCCGCAGCTGGTCTTCCACCTCCTCCGTCCAGTAAATGTCATACAGGCTGTACACGGGCAGGAAGGAGAGAGTGAGTTGGTGCTGCTATTTACTCATCCATTCCTTCCTTACTGTCTGAATCCCCTGAGCCCAGGCAGCCCCCGTCCCACCACCTTCACCAACTACATCACTTACACTAGCTGCTGAAGGGCACAGCTGGGCTGTCTGAGGCTCTCTATCAGTCGCAGGACACCTGTGTCCCCCATGCAGTTGTTACTGAGGTCCAGTTCCCGCAGGCTGCGGTTGGCCAGCAGGACTGTGGCAAGGCTGCTGCAACCATTGTCAGTCACATCGCAGTCCCCTAGCCTGGATGGAGAGGGCAGAGTTGTTCTCCATTTGTGGGCTTTGGCAAGAAAGTAGTCCCTCCATACTTCAAGTACAGCTAAGCTTCCTTCAGCTGGATACAATAGCCTAGCTTCCCCTGAAAGAGGAAGGGCACATCCATCTCTGAGCACCAAGAGCCTGGCTAGGTCAGAACCCTGTGCACCAAGGCCAGGTACATCAGGGCACCTATAGAAATGACGGGGGGGGAGGCCAGGGTGGTGGTGGCACACGCCTTTAATCCCAGCACTCGGGAGGCAGAGGCAGGCGGATCTCTGTGAGTTTGAGAGCTAGTTCCAGGACAGTCTCCAAAGCCACAGAGAAACCTTGTCTTGAAAAAGAAAAAAAAGTGACAGGACAGACAGGTTCCAGACTGAGGAAGACTGGGGTACAAGTGAGCAGGGTCAGGACCCATGCCCATCAGATGGAACCTGAGGAAGCCAGAGGTACTGGGGAGCTCAAGGTATAAGTAGGCTAGGTGACATCAAGAAGCTGCTATGGCACCAGGCAGTGGTGGCATATGCCTTTAATCCCAGCACTTGGAAGGCAGAGGCCAGCCTGGTCTACAAAGAGAAACCCTATCTCGGGAGAAAACAAACAAAAAGGTGGGCCTGAAATCCACAGGGCCCTATCTGTAAGTGACTTGTCACCTGACCAGCAGTCAAGATGTGCCGCCACAGAAGTCCCGGCTGAGATAAATGGGAAATGAGACAACATAAGAGAGGAAATGAGCCTCTGGACAGGCTGGAAAATGGGAAATGTCTAGAAATGAGAACAAAAACTTGAAAAGAACATGAGGACAGGAATTGAATTGCCCTGAAAACCCAAGGACTGGACTCCTGGACACTGCAGAGAGAGAGGAAACGGGAAAAGATGATGAAAGCACATGACTTCTCTGGACCAAGACCCACATAAAGGCAAATCAATAGCCCAGAGCACAATGGGTAGAAAATCTTAAAAGCTGCCAAAGAGGGCTGGGCCCACTTGCTGCTGAGTTCAACAACCTGAGTTCCATACTTGGAACCCCATGGTAGAAGAACTAACTCCTGTAAGGTATCTTCTGACCTCCACATGCACGCATGGTGTCTGAGCTTCAGGGTGCACACACACAAACAAATATAAAATAGTAACTTAAAAATCTACCAACGAGAATAAGCAGATAGAGATTTGGGACAACAGAGCCATTCCTAGAACCAGAAAGAAAAGGAAGAAATGAGTGGCTCAGATTCCACATCTAGTGCAATGACCAGGATACACAAGGTTCTGTAAAAGATGAGATTCTAGTACTCTTGGAAGTTGCTAGAACGTGTCTAAGAAAATGAAAGAACCCAGGCTTGGTGATGCATGCCTTATCTGTAATGCTCAGGAGACAGAGGCAGAGGCAGACAGATCTCTGAGATTGAGGCCAGTCTGGCCTACATAGATACTATCAAGAGGCAGGATGAGATGGGGGAAACCCTAGGACATCTCTACCTGGGGTTCCTCACAGGAGGAAGCTGGTCAGACTTGAAGCTCTATCTGCCTCCCAGCACATGCCCGCCTACACACTCACCAGAGCACACGCAGCACAATGTCTGGCTGGCCCAGAGCCTTGCAAAGCTCCAGGACTCCCGAGTCCCCCAGTGGGTTGCTGCTCATTTGCAGCTCCAGCAGAGAACGGTTCTTGGTCAACACTGAGCATAAGTGGGAACAACAGGCAGCTGTGAGGCTACAGGTCTTTATCCTGTGGGAACAGAAAGGCTGGAACCCAGATGGCTCACCCACTCCCTTCCCCATCCCTCATCCTCTGTGTACCTGCACCTCAGCCCAGCACTGTCCTCGGCTGCTCCCAACCCTCTCTCCACCCTAGCCTTTCTGCATTTCTGTCCATTCCCCATTCTGTCCTAGAACCTCAGGCCCCCTCACCACAGTGACTCCAGCTGACAGCCAGGCTCGAGCAGACTCTCACACAGCAGCTGGGCACCTTCATCCTTCAGCTCATTGCCAGCCAGGCTAAGTTCCTTCAAGCTCGGCTTGGTCCTGAGGACACGGCACAGGTCCTTACAGCCCTCTGCAGTGATATCACACTCCCACAACCTGTGGGACAGCAACATTCTTAAAGGATGTCTCTCACTCACCGCCATGTCCCCCATCCCCAGGGCACGGCTGGCAGCTGACTCACCACAGAGTCCTGATCCTACAGCTGGGGAGCAGCAGTCCTGAGCACAGTGCTGCAATGCCCGCATTACCCAGCTTGTTGCTGCTTAGGTCCAGTTGCTGCAGTGAGGCTTTGGAGGCCACGACATCACACAGATACTTGCAGTTGGCTGATGTGATACCGCAGTTCTCCAGCCTGGAGACATAAGGCATAATAAGAGGAGCACTGGTGCCTGCCCCTACCCCTTAGCCTCTGTGACCTAGTACATACTTGAGTGACTCCAGTTGACAGGCAGAGTCTTTCAAGCCCTGGCACAGCATCTGGACACCAGCTTCATGGAGGTCGTTGTTGCTTAACACTATCTCCTTAAAGTCAGGTTTCACCCTGAACACTGAAGCCAGAGGCTCACAACTGGTAGCTGTGAGGTTACAGTATTCCAACCTGGGGGCAGGCACAGGTCTCAGGCACATCAAAAGGATTAAGGATAGGTCTAGAAATGTATCAGGGAAACAAGGGGTTGCTGGCATCTCATTTCCCATTGCCTCTTTAGGACTCGTCTGGTCGGGCACAGTCTCCGGGCTCATGTGGACACCAACATCACTCAGGAAACCTTTACTGAAAAAAGCCCCACTTCAAAATCTGAGGCTCTCCCAGAACTGGCAGAAAGAAACAAGTTCCTCTGGAGAGTATCTTCAACTCATTTGAGTCACACTACTCTCAGAGGCTAGGTCAGCTGCCAGCCCCTAACAAAGGAGAGCCCCTCAAATCCTAGGAGTTCCCTCCAAGGTTCTTTTCTTATCCATGGTGCTGGTGTGAGGTTTCCCGAGGATGGATGGCTGGGCTCTGGGTCAGGGGCAGCAAAGAGCATAGGGATCCTGGCAAGGTAACACTCACTGAAGCTTCTCAAGGCGGCACTGGGGGTCCAGAAGACCTTCGCAAAGCAGCTTCAGGCCTGCATCTCCCAGAGGGTTATCACTGAGATGTAGCTCACGCAGGGTAGGCAAAGAACGCAGCACGTCAGGCAGGACCCTACAGCCAGCCTCCGTCAAGCTGCAATTCTGCAGGCTGAAGCACATATCATCAGTAGCAGTCATGAACAGACTCAGGCCAGAGCTGCCACCACACCTTACAGGGGTTAGGGCACTACTTTTCCTATAGATGGGGTCCCAGGCCAAAGGAGGATACCAGTGTGGCTCAGCCAGAGTCTCTCTTGGGGTTGGGACCTGGAACAAAGCCATAATGTGACCTGTCCCAGCACTTCATACTTCCCTGTGTTCTGGATGGAGCTGGGAGTGCCTATTACCACAGCCTGTCCCTACCTACCTTACCCACCTCTCAGGGGCTTTCTACATCACAGCTACCCACTTGGCCATGTCAGGTTCTACCCTGAACAGGCTGGGCTGAGCCCCTGGCTTACCTCAGCTTCTGGATCTTACAGGTGGGATTCTGCAGGCCCTGGAGCACCAGGCACACACCAGCATCCCCCAGCTCATTGGTGCATAGGCTGAGCTCTGTTAGGGTAGGGTTGGCCTGAATTGCTGAGCTGATGTCTTTGCACCGCACCTCAGTAAGACCACAGTCATCCAACCTGCAGACAGAACCCCTGGGTCAGCATGGTGCTGGCCTCAACCAACCACCATCTCACACAATAGGTGATATGACTGACCCACCAGGAGCCAAGAGATGCAAATGTGGACTATAACTACAATGTTTAAGCTTGAAACAGGTATGTGTGGTAGCAGGTTGGTCACCAAGCTCTAACTCAGTCTGGGCTACACAGAGGGAGAAAGCTTTCTCAAAAAAACAAGAAAGCCTAGCTTGCACAAAGCTCCAGCACTGAAGAGTGGAGGTGGGGAGGGTAGGAACGGATGTTGATAGCAGGCAAAGGAACTCAGACCTGATCAGAGCTGCAGCAGCATGAGTCTATGATGAACCACAGCAAGTTATGACTCAGTTATGTCCACATGGGGCCACTGTACACCCAGGACACAATGTGACAGGCCACACCCATAGTATCTCCATAGTCTCCAAAAGCATATGACCACCACAAAGAGCCCTCAGATTAGCCAAGGGAACTTGTGCAGGGTATCTGGACTCAAATCTTAAAGGTCACTAGGACAAGAGGAAGAAGAACCCTACAGAAGGGGTTGAGATGATCAGTAGAAGTCATGTGGGATCCTAAGCCATTAAGAATGGGGAAAGTCGCCAGGCGTTGGTGGCGCACGCCTTTAATCCCAGCACTCGGGAGGCAGAAGCAGGCGGATCTCTGTGAGTTCGAGACCAACCTGGACTACCAAGCGAGTTCCAGGACAGCCTCCAAAGCCACAGAGAAACCCTGTCTCGAAAAAACCAAAAAAAAAGAAGAATGGGGAAAGTCACAGGACAAAGCTGGTAACCCATATCGATTGGGACGTGGTCATGGAAAGTTGATGGAGGGCTTGGGATGCCTAATTGCCCATCTGATTCTTTGGCAAACCCAATACTATTCTGGAAAAGATAAGGATGAAGCAGGTACCTATCTCTTGTCTGGGAACCTGAGAGCCTAGTGAAGAGGGCTGGTATCAACTCCCTTTCTCAGTCAGAAATGGGCAGGAACAGGTGTGGACAGGCACCACTACCTCCTGAAAAGCCTACTTACTCTCTCTCCAGAGAAGAAGCTGAGTACTAAGAGTCTAGACTGCCAGATTGGAGAGTGCCCACCACCTGCTACATCAGTCTCCACATCAAGCCTGCCCACCCTACCTGAGCCTGCAGTGGCTCACTTACGCTTCTCATACACGATACATACTAGTCAAGTTCTACTACCTAGATACATGAGCTACATGCCTCGTTGTCAGTTGTTTTTAAACTCTTGTATCTCAGGCTAACATGTTATGTTATGCTCACTATGTAGCAGAAAATGACCGCTGGCTTCTGACCTTCCTACTTCCACCTCCCCAGTGCTGGGAGTATAGGCTTATACCACCATGCTCATTTATATTTTGTTGGAATTCAATTGAACCCAAGACCTTGGGCATGCTAGGCAAGGACTCAACTACTGAGCTATGTCCCTATAGCCAGATTCCTGGCCAGTATGGGCTACAAAGTGAGACCCTGTCTGACAACAAATAAACAAAAAGGTTGAAGTAACACCTCATGAAGATTATGCAAAACATCTTCGTGTCCATGAATAGCATGCTTTTGAAACACAGCAAACCCCTATCAGGTTGTCCACCAAGCTACAAGAACCACCCACCTCCACAACAGAGTACCACCATCCCAGCCAGACCCAACGGTACCCACAAGGTCCCCAAGGCTGTCTCTACCTGACCACTTGGTATTGCTGGATCAGAGGAAGGAGCTCTGTCCACCTGGCGTCACTCAGCTGCTCACACTGGATGTCAAGACTCATGGTGGGTACACAATGTAATCCGAGCCTAAAAAAAAGGAAGAGAACTCTTGAGGAAATTTCCATAGCTTGATAACAAGGTATTAGGAGAGGCTACCTGCATGGTACCCTAGCAAATACCACTAAGGGTCAGCACTATGAGACAGTAGAACAGAGCCCAGCCATCCGGGTACCTCCTTGCTGAAGTCAGCACTGGGCACCAAGTCTGGCCTGGAACTCTCCGGCCTCGTGTGCCTGAGCATGGCTGTCTGGAAACCCCAATAGGGGAGCTTCCTATTCATTCAGCCTATGTCTTGAGAACAAGTTGGGTGGCAGGCAGCACCACACTACTGTTGCCAAGCCATCCACAAAGTCAGATGCCCAGAGCCAGGATCCTGGACACAAGCAACCACCTGAAGGGTGGGAAGGCACAGGACTCTGGGAGAAAGGGGAGTGTTCAAGGGTAGCCACTGGGGCACTTGCTTCCATGATTTCCTTCCGAGGCTAGGGGCTCAGGCTTGGCAAAACCCTCAGCCAGCTCAGGCCCAGCTCACAGAGGATCCAGGCTGAGAAAAATGAGGGATGGGCACAGAACTTGAATAAACAAGGCTGCTACTGGCTGTGGAAGGATGTTCCTGAGGCCTGGGGGACAGACACCCATGTCCCCACATTTCCTGAGCAGGCAGCTTAGTATCCTGAGGGGTTCCTTGGAAGAAGTAATCTGTGCTGTGCTGCTAGCACAGATGTAGGAGAGGGGTTCTGGGTTCTGTTTAAAAACAAGAGAAATCCACTGAGCTGCCCTCTATGATGGCCATGACAATGACAACAGTTCTGTATGAGGTTACAGTGCCTGGCCTTGCTAAACGGGCCTTCCCTTTCCTTCCCAGCACTGGGAGAATACCTCTTTAACGTCAACCAGGGAGAAAGATTCACTTTACACATCTTGGCACATGAGTTAGTGACAGGGGAAACTGATGCAAAGGCATGGATAACTCACTGAGGTCATAACAGCCACGGCATGGAGCAACCAGGTGTCCCCACCCCCAATTAGCCAGTGAATAAACCGCCTGGATGCCAGGGTGTGCCATACAAACACAGTCATCACCAGGGCACTAAAGGTGGGGCAGGGCAGCTCCACAACTTCCCTCACAGCTGCATCTCCAGGCCCACAGTCCAGTTCTCTTCCTCATTACAGACTAGGGGATCCTAGAGTGTCTACCGTTAGGGAAAGCACAGGGTTGGGCTTTGAGAACCCGTGCCAGGCAATTCTGACTGATCATATGAGGTCAGAGATAAGGGATGTGAAAGTAACCAGGCAGCTGACTCTCCTCCCTCGCTTGGCCTTGGGACCAGGCTCTTGATCCTTTGGCGTGTAAGTCCTTGGAATGCACACAGGTGACCAGGCGGGAGGCCCCACAAGCCCAGCTTAGACCTCAGCTTAGCTGCGACTGGGTATTACTAGCTAGCTGCTCCTAACCGTAGCCCAGTTGGGTTAATTCTAGGATATGAAGACAGCCCCCTTTGGGTCTTTAAGTAAGCCTATTGGCCGCTGGCCACGGAGACTTGAGCTCAGACTTCAAGCACCGAGAAAGGCTCCTCCGGGGCACATCTGTGCCCCCCTAGGAAGTAACAGGCCTCAGAGGCTTGCCGGGCCAGCGTTCCCGCCCCCGCCCTAATTTTGGTCCCTCGAACCTTCTGGTCCAGACGCTCTGCCACGTATTAAGAGGGCCAGGAGGGGACTCCAGAAAAACTCTCAGAGTCAGCCAGGCGCCCCGAAGCATGGCCCTAGCTCACCTGGCTCTGCTGCTAGAGGTCCCGATCGCTCGCGTTCCTTCCGCCCAGGGCGGGGCCTCTCGCCGGTCCTCACTCTCTGGCCCCAACTAGCCTTTCACTTTGCCTTCAGGAAACCGCCCACCAGGTCTGTCCCTCCCACATCCAAGCTGCACTTTGGGAACAGAACTAGACAAACCTGAGTCACTTCTTTTGGGCCTGACTAAAAATATGTAACACGATTCACAGCTGCCGCGAAACGGGTGCGACTGCGATGAGCGATTCTGGAACGAACAGCAGCACACGCCCATGTCTCCTACCAGCCAAAAAAGTTTTCAGGCATAGAACAGTGTTCAAAACACTCTTTACAAACCGGGTGTGGGGCACACGCCTTCAATCCCAGTGCACCGGAGGCCAGCCTGATCTATATAGTGAGTTCAGAACAGCCAGGACTCTGTTACCCTATCTCAAAACATGGTTCCCCACAAATCCTTTATGCCCCCTGGGGATGGTAAACAGAGGCCTTTTATCCTTCGACAAGCATTTTGTCACTGTTTAATCACATTGGCATTAGTTTTATAAATGTATGTATATAAATGTTTCATTTGCATACATGTCTGCCAGAAGAGGATATCAGATTCCCTGGGACTGGAGTTATAGATGGTTGTGAGACACCGTTCACATATGTGCTGGGAACTGAACCTGGGTGCTCTGGAAGAGCAGCCACTGCTCTTAACTGCTAAGCTATCTCTAGCCCATGTTTAAACGTTGTAACACACTCCCACATTATGGGATTTGCATTTTGAAAGACTTGATGTGTAGCTGGCCTAGAACGTGCAGATTTGTCTCCTGAGTGCTAGAATTCTAGCACGTTGGAAAAGGTCAGCAAAGTCCTGCTCTCCTGCACAGATAGACACATACTTGTCAAGGAACCAGCATTCATCCCCCCATTTGTTGGGCACCAAAGTGTGCCAGTCACTGTTCCAAGTCCCTGCCTCTTGGGGCTTAAGTAACACAAGAAAAGGGGATTCCAGCATGCTAGCATAGGAGGTCAGGGATCGTCTTCCCCAAAAGACCTGGAACAGGGAGCCCTGAAGAGGGAGAGGGAGGCAAAGGGGCAGGCAAGAAGGTAGACTGGAATTCAGCTTCATAACCCTGCACAGTGGTCACTGCAGACCTAGCTTAATCTTCTTGGCTGCAGGAGCCGCGGGAACTCAAGACATCAGCAACTGTGAATTAGGGGATCCGTTCTTTTGGGAAAGGTAAAGGCTGCCCGACTAGAAGGGAAGCTTTGGCCAGACCAGCCCTTTCTTGGTGCAGATGTGAAGAAGCCATATCTACAGAGACTGACAGATTAGAATTCCAGTGCCGTGGAGAGACTGGAATACTGCAGTTCCAGAGCCTAATTCCCTTATCTTGGGCTACTTCTAGCCCTCCCAGACTGCCCTTCTTTGCCCAATCTCTAGGTCAGAACTAACATCCTGTGACTGATAGAAACCTTTTGTAATCTTTTAATTTAGCAGACCAACAGCTTCCATCAACCCCAAAGCTAGGAATGTTATCTTGGACCTATAGAAAATCGTCCTTCATCTTGCTGTACCTATTTCTCTGATGTACCCACCAATGTCATTTAAACTTGCCTTGATTTATGACTTTGTTTTGTAAAACTACAAAACTTCCATGTTGGAACATGGGATCTGAGGCAACCTACATCTGTGTCTATAAGGACTCAGGCATTATGCTGCCCTGCCCATCAGCTGGCAGAATGCACTCAGGCAGTATCCTGGTCAGCCCAGGTGCAAAGGACCCCTTTAAAAGAAAGACCTCCAGGGTTGGAGAGATGGGTCAGCCCTTAAAAGGCTGACTCACAACCAAAAATACAAAAGACCTCGGCCCACTGATGTTCTCTTTGCGCTCTCTTTCCTGCTATTCCCCTGGGCCTGACAGGACATTTTATGTGTCCGTCTTCTCTTCTGTCCTCTTTCTGTCTGTGTCTCTTTACCTCTTCTCCCCCTCCCTTTCTAATAAAACTTCTCACTTAAGCTCTGTCTGCCTGACATGTTTGTTTCCCACCTCGCCTGCCATGGAATCCACGAAGGTTCCCCACATGCATTATTCATAACAATGTCCCCAGGCCATGGTCACTGACAATGACTCCAGAATAAACTATATCATATTCCCCTTAAGATGGGAGCTGTGGCCGGGCGTTGGTGGCACACGCTTTAATCCCAGCACTCGGGAGGCAGAGGCAGGCGGATCTCTGTGAGTTCCAGGCCAGCCTGGTCTACAGAGCGAGTTCCAGGGCAGCCTCCAAAACAATACAGAGAAACCCTGTTTCAAAACGTCAAAAAAGAAAAAAGATGACAGCTGTGGTTTTGCATGGGCACTCTGTACTCGACAAGGGCAGGGGCTACTAATTTGGGGTGCTGGGTTTCAGCAAGCCATGTGCCTGGCAGGTACAACGTGTTTCTAGCACTTCACCTGGACCTCAGGACAATCTGTATAGAAATCGAGCACCTCTCTTGATGCTGCGTGCATGAAAATGAGGGTTTCCATAGAGACCTCCTCCACTGAGGGAGGAAGGAAGGGAAAGAACGGGTGCATGGGCTCGCTCGGTATGCTGAGTTCCCACTGACTTTACTGGATGCTGTAATGGAAACTAACATGGGTGTGTCCCCTGTAACCATGAGGACAGAGTGGCAGAGAAACGGGTGGTAAGGGCAAAGAAACATCTGTCTTTTGGAACCTCCAGAAGAGCAACCCACAGACACTTGATTTTTAACTCATTTTGGACTTCTCTCCAGAACTGTAAAGTGACCAATGCAAAGTAGTCAACAGATTTGCCATTTTGTTACAGCAGATATGAAAATAGTATTTTTTTTAGAACTATTACAATTCTGGGTGTTTTGTTTTCCTCCAAGACAGGGTCTCACTGTGTAGTCCTGGCTGTCCTGGATCTCACTATGTAAACCAGGCTGCCTTCAAATTTACAGAGATCCATCTGCCTCTGCACTGAGTGCTAGGACTAAAGGCACACACATTACACATGGCTCTGTTATTTATTTATTTTTTCTAAAGCTGTGGTCTTGCAGCTTTTAATCCCAGCACTCTAGCCCGGAGGCCCAGGCAGGGGAATCTCTGTGAGTACCAAACCAGTCTGTTCTACAGCATGAGACCTTGTCTCAAAAAAAAAAAAAAAAAAAAAAAAACAACAAAAAACCAGGCAGTGGTGACACACACCTTTGATCGCAGCACTAGGGAGGCAGAGGCAGGAATGAGTTCCAGGGCAGCCAGGGCTGTTACACAGAGAAACCCTGTCTTGAAAAAACAAAATAACACACACACACACACAGAAAAAAAATAAAAAGATATGGCCTTGTATGTAGTTCAGACTCCCCTTGAACCACATGTGTTAACTAGGGCTGGCCTCATCTTCCTCCACTGAGCTTGGAAGCCTTTGCCACCACACACAACCTACTAAGTGAATCGGCCCAATCCAAAAACCTGAGTCAGAGAATCCGGATGAGTTCAAGATTAATTTGTACTACAGGCAAAGCTGAGCTAAAATGTGAAACTTTGTCTTTAAAAAGAAAAAAAATACCTACAATGGCCAGACGACTGAGCAAGACCTTGTCTCAAAATATACATATTTTAAAACAGTGTATACAATGTAATTTCCCTTTGTGTACAATTATCTGTTTATGTGACTGAATCAACCATCTCTATGTGGACTGTTTACAGATTTTTCACTACCCTGCAAAGAAGATCTAGCCGGTCCTTCCTAAACTCTGCCAAAATGGCATAAACTGCTGCAAGAATCTATCTGTTTGCAAAGCGACTCTCAGAAGATGCGGAACCAGTTACATGGCCTCCCACGGGAGCTGCTTTCACTTCCCCTCGAGTCGGGGAGGCCTAGAGCATGGCTGCCCCTGTTTCAGGCCCCACTGTGAGTCCGCAGTTCTCGGAGGAGCTGGACGATCGAGCGATCCTCCACTTCAGATCTCGCCCCATCGAGGGCCCCACCTACTCGTATCCCGAGGAAGTGATTTGGGGAAGGGGTTGCTAAAGAACAAGGGCTGCTTGGGGAAGCCGAGCAAATGATCTGACTGGGCGGGTCCTCGCGTCGGTGGCCCGAAGGAGACAATGCGCATGCGCATACCGACGCGCCAGGACACCCCCCCCCCCAGCCAACCGTGGGCGGAGGTACTTGATGCGATGGCGTCATCCACGTGCGCAGACACCGTCTCGTCCGTCCCTCCCCCCCAGCCCCACCCTACCCCGCGCGGGAGCTCCTGTCTCGCCCCCAGCTCTTCACCGGCGGAGCGCGGCATGGACAGCTGAGTGACCACAAGCAATGACAGCGCGTGAAACTGACCTCGTGGTGACGGAGGCCTGGAGACCCGGGGCGTGATGGCGGCCTTCTGACTGGAGTGGGCGAGGCGAGGCCCTATGAGGCGTGTCAGCACTGCGGGGGGGCGGGGTTCGTTGTGGGGGCGGGGCCTAACGCGTGGTACTTTTAGCTGGCAATAGGATGCTTGAACTACCTTCGGGAAGTGTTTAGCTGTGCAGCAGTGGTGCTCCAGGGGTGGCTGGCGCCTGGGCTGGAGCTTACGCCTCATGGTAACGGGTGGTGCTGGCCGATTCCTGGACCGGCCATTGACCTACATGATAAACATTTCCTTAATTCTGCTAAAATGTGTTGGAGAGTTTTGGGTTTGTTTGCTTGCTTGCTTGTTCGGGTACCAAGGTCTCGTTGTATACCTCTTGATGGCCTGAAACAATTCTATGTAGCCAAGGTGGCCTCGGAGTCAAGTCGATCCTGCCTCAGCTTCCCAGGGTTCTGGGATTACTATGCCTATCTTGCTTTAAGAAACCCTCACTAAAGCCGGGCGGTGGTGGCGCACGCCTTTAATCCCAGCACTCGGGAGGCAGAGGCAGGCGGATCTCTGTGAGTTCGAGGCCAGGCTGGACCGACAGCCTCCAAAACAATACAGAGAAACCCTGTCTCGTAAAAACCAAAAAAAAAAAAAAAAAAAAAAAAAAAAGAAACCCTCACTATGTGGCCACCACACCTGGCCTCTGGGGTTATTATTATTATTATTATTATTATTAGTGCATGTTGTATGTATACTTGTCCAGTGCTTGGGAGGAGGACAGCCAGTGTCCTGCTCTATCATATTCCCACTATTCCCATCAGACAGTGTCTCTGTCTTTCTACTGCTGTGAGACATCATGTCCAAGGCAATTTATAGTGGGGAGTATGGCAGAAGGCAGGCAGGCAGGCCTGACTCTGGAGCAGTGGCTGAAAGCTTATATCCTCATCTGCAAATAGGAGGCAGAGAGACCTCACTGGAAACAGTGTGGTGGGGTGTAGAAACCTCAAAGCCCTCCAGGCGGTGGTGGCTCACGCCTTTAATCCCAGCACTCCGGAGGCAGAGGCAGGCAGATCTCTGTGAGTTGGAAGCCAGCCAGGTATAAAGAGTGAGTTCCAGGACAGCCAGGGCTACACAGAGAAACCCTGTCTCAAAAATAAAAAAGAAACCTCAAAGCCCACCATCAGTGACACACCTTCTCCATCAAGGCCCATATCTCCTAATCTTCCAGAAGAGTTCCACCAACTAGGGACCAAGAATTCAAACATGTGAGCCTATGGGGGTCCATTCTCATCCAAACCACCACACTCACTGAACTCTAGCTAAACTGGAGACAAGCAAGATCCAGTAATCCGCCATTCTCTGCTCCTCCTCACCAGTGTAGCATTCTAAGTGCAGCGGTGCTGAGTGACTAGGTAGCCTCCTGAAATCCACATGTCCATCCCACACACCCACCAAACCTAAGCCTTCCTTATACAATACTAGAAAGCCCTACCCACTTTATAAGAGCTGGAATTGATTTTCTTTTTTTATCTTACAAGAAATCATTCATTGTAGATCAATTGAAACCACATTAGCAAAATAGTGTCAACCTATAATCCTATGGTCTAGATGAAACATTGGTATTTTGACTGTTGTTACTAGCATTTGTTATAGACCAGGATGGTGTAAAGAACTGCATTGTAGCCAGATGTTGGTGGCGCAGGCCTTTAATCCCAGCACTCGGGAGGCAGAGGCAGGCGGATCTCTAAGTTCGAGGCTAGCCTGGTCTACAGATCTACAGAGTGAATTCCAGGACAGCCTCCAAAACAATACAGAAAAACCCTGTCTCGGAAAAACCAAAAAAAAAAAAAAAAAGAAAAGAAAAGAAAAAAGAAATGCATTGTGTCCATGAACGTGATATAACAGGACCTAATAGAAAAAATTTTATGAGAAAAGACTTTAGAAGAAACGGGTGATGGCTCAGTTGGTAAAGCCACTTGTTGTCAAGTCTGACACCTTAAATTCTATTCTGGAAACCTGCATGGTGGAGGGAGGAAAGAAACCAACTCCCTAGGTTGTTCCTGACTTCCACTCCCAAGTGTGACATGCCCACATCCATACACATCCAAACACAAATAAACACACGTTAAAAGGGAAGAAACAGGTGAAACTAATCTGTAAGTCAGTACATCTGAAACATGATTTCAGCGTGTAGTCAGTGTTTTATGAGTTAAAGTGAACGTGACTGTTCACATTCTTTAATGTTCAATACTCGAGGCCCTATGCTTGCTTTGCTCATGGACATCTTAGTTCAGGTGAGCCCTATTTCCAGTGCTCACAGTCTCAGGACTTTCTTTCCATTTTTTTTCTTTTCTGGTTTAGAAAGAGTTTCTAGACCTGGCTGTCCTGAACGCACTCTGTAGACCAGGCTGGCCTTGAATTCAGATCCACCTGCCTCTGCCTCCTAAGTGCTGGGATTAAAGGCCTGTGATACCACACAAACAGTGGACTTTTTTTCTTGGTATGTGTGTATGCACATGTATCTCACATATAGAAAACGTTTATTTTTAAATTTTATATCGTCCATTACGTTCTCTTAATTTGAGGAAGTAGATATGTGTGGGCAGGCATAACAGGAGAATCCAGAAATGAAACAGGCTGCTGCAGTGATCATGCTATTTGGGATTAGTGAAACCATTTCACCAGCAGGGCCAGCTATGCAGGGTTCTGGCTCCCTCTAGTGGAAACAAGCTGGCAACGTTCGAGGAAGATGTGTCCTGAACATGAGGCTCCTATCCTGGAGCAGCAAGAGAACAAGAACAGGTTGGGGCACTTCTATGTGTGGTACATCTTCCAAAACCCACCTTCGCTGCCCAGGGAAATGGGAATGCTAGGAAGAATTCGTGAAGTTCCATCAGAAACCAGAGAAGACCCACAGCCTGACAGGTGAATAGTACACAGAGGCCCAGGCAGCACTTACCAGCTTGTCTACAGATAGCTGAGCCTGAGTGATGTTTCCTATAGATGGAATGAGGAATTCTGGAGATAAGGAAACGTTTCCTTCAGGAAGCCAAAACATACCTGCCCTCAGCACTGTGGGGCTATTACCCCCTAAACATCTCATAAAATGATTTTCTTAAGGACCATTTTGTTGTTGTTATTGTTTTGTTGACACAGGGCTTCTTTGTGTAACCCTGGCTGTCCTGGAACTCCATCTGTAGACCAGGCTGGGCTCAAACTCAGAGATTCACCTGACTTAGCTAGGGTAAAAGCATGTGCCACCACCATCCAGCTCCTTTAAAATTATTTGTATAATTTTTCCCCTCAGGTAGGAATGACACACATACTAGAATAAATCTTAGAGCACACAAGTACAGATAATAAAAGTACGGGCTAGAGGGATGGCTCAGCTGTTAAGAGCAATTCCTCCTCTTGCAGAGGGCCCAGCTCCAGTTCCCAGCACCCACAGAGGGCAGCTCACAACCATCTATACCTCCAGCTCAGCTGTCCCATACCATTTTCTGACTTCCAAGGATACCTGCACACTCGTAGCATACATTCACAAGGCACAAACAAATATAAATAAAAGTAAGGGGCTAGAGAGATGACTCTGGTTAAAAATGCCTACTGCTTTTTCAGAGGACTCAAATTGGTTCCCGGCACCCATGTCAGACAGTTCACAACTGCCTAAAAGTCTAGCTCCAGGGAATCTGACACTTGTGGCTGCTTCAGATACCCACACCCATATGCACATACCCATACCCACATGCATACACATACTTACAAATAACAGAAATGGATCCCTGTGAGTTCAAGGCCAGCCTGGTCTACAAAATGAGTTCCAAGACAGCTAGGACTGTTACACGGATAAAACCTGTTTCAAAAAACAACAAATAAATAATAGAAATAAATCTTTTTCTGCTATAGTAAATACACTTTATGTTTCTTTGTATCCTTGTTCGGTTATGGTATGATCAGTCTCATCTGTCATCCCAAAATGGTAAATCCACCTTCCCAGAACTAGAGTGATGGCTCAGTGGTTAAGAGCAATCGCTCCACCTTTCATCCCAGCACTCGGGAGGCAGAGGCAGGCAGATCTCTGTGAATTAGAGGCCAGCCTGGTCTACAAAGCAAGTTTGAGGTTACCCGGAGAAACCCTGTCTCAGAAAAAAAAAAGTGTGTGTTATCATGCTCGCGTTTGGTGACAGGGATTGACCTATGGCTTCATACATGCTAGGCAAGCACTCTTCCAACTGAACTATATTTTCGGCCATTTTTGCTAATTTTTATTGTCTTCTTCCCCCATTTTCTTTTTCTTTTTTTTTTTTTTTTTTTTTTTTTTGGTTTTTCGAGACAGGGTTTCTCTGTGGCTTTGGAGGCTGTCCTGGAACTAGCTCTTGTAGACCAGGCTGGCCTTGAACTCACAGAGATCTGCCTGCCTCTGCCTCCCAAGTGCTGGGATTAAAGGCGTGCGCCACCAACGCCCGGCTTCTTCCCCCATTTTCATGTATGTATGTATGTATGTATGTATGTATGTATGTATGTGAGATGTCCATGGGCATGCATGCACATGTGTACATGTGCATGTGGAAGCCTAAGCTTGCTGTCAGGAATCATCTTCCATTGCTCTTCCACCTTATTCATTGGAGACAGGACCTCTCAATCAAACCCAGAAATCTTGATATAGCTAGTCTCACTAGCCATCTTGCTCTGGGGATGCCCTATCTCTTGCCTTCTGTGGCCAGAATTTCAGGCAAGATGCCACACCTGCTTAGAAGTTAGGTGAGTCTCTGGGGATCCGAATGCCAGTTCTCACACTTGAGCAACAAAGGCTTTAACTGATGGAGCCATCTCTCTAGCCCCGAAAAGTTACCTTATTCTAATTGTTTTTAAAATGTGACTTGTAGGTCATGTTTTCTTTCTTTTTTTAGCTTTTCAAGACAGGGTTTCTCTGTATTACTTTAGAGCCTGTCCTGGAACTCGCTCTGTAGACCAGCCTGGCCTCACCAGCCTGGCCTCGAACTCACGGAGATTCGCCTGCTTCTGCCTCCTGAATGCTGGGACCAAAGGCGTGCGCCACCAACATCCAGCATACAGTCAGGTTTTCAACCCACATAGACTTGAGTTTGGAAGGAATGGCTGCAAGTAGAGACACAAGATACATATTCTTTATATGAACAACTATCAAAAATACCACTTTGCTGGGCTGGAGAGATGGCTCAGTGACGACCAGACCTGGATTCAATTCCCTGCACCCACATGGCAGCTCACAACTGTCTGTAACCCCAGTTCTAGGGAATCCAATGCCCTCTTCTGACCTCAGGCGCCATGAACACATGTAGTGCACATACTTACATGCAGGCAAAACATCCATACACATAAAATAAAAATAAGTCTGTTTTGAAGACACAAGTCAGGGGCTGGGAAGATGGCTCTGCCAGTAAAAGTGCTTGCCATCAAACCTGAAGACCTGAGCTTAACCATTGGGGGCCACGTAGTAGGAGAGAACTGACAACTGACTCCCAAAACCCTCCATGAAATAAGTAAATGCAATAAACTAATTTTAATTTTTAAAAAAAGCCTTTAATCCCAGCACTCGGGAGGCAGAGGCAGGTGGATCTATGTGAGTTTGAGGCCAGCCTGGTCTACCGAGCGAGTTACAGGACAGCCTCCAAAACAATACAGAGAAACCCTGTCTCGAAAAACAAAAACAAAACAAAACTAATTTTAACACAATCTGGGAGCTGGCAAGATGGCTCAATGAGTAAAATTTTCATTTGATGTCAAGTCCGATGACCTGAGTTCAATCCCTGGAACCCAGTAGAAAGAATAAACCAATTCCCACAAGTTATTCTTTGGCCTCCATACATATACTGCCATGGCACATGCACACAACCCCCAGCAAAAAAAAAAAATAGATAAATACCATTAAAAAGTTTAAACAGAATATCAAAATGCTTCATATAACCCAAATGAAGGCAGGAAAGGGTAAGTGGACCCAGCTTATTTTGAGCACAGGCATCTGCAGTGTAACCACCACGATGTTCTGTATATCCCTGGTCTGCTCCCCAGTTTCCCAGCAAACCATATAAACCGACTAGAGTGGTGCACACTGCTTTCATCCCGAACCCTGCTCCAGTGATACACCTAACTTTGCTATTACCTTAACATAAGCCAGGAATATTCTAGCAAAATGAAGTCACCTCTTCCTAGCCAATATGCACATTCAGCCTTTGACCCTAATTACACAGAGTCAAGGGCCTTGAGGCTGCCCAGCACTACCCATCTATCAGTGAGCACCGGAGAGCTTGTACCCTGTGCCATTCTTCTTCTGTCTTAGTTTCTGCAGCAGCTTGGAACCAGTCTCTAGACCCTGGGACCAGACTATTTTGCAACAAGGGGGAAACAGAGAAGTAGGAAACAGACAGGAATAGAAAGCAATAAGATAATGGAACTAAAGGCAAATATCTCAATAGTTACATTGAATGACACAACACATCAATCAAGAGAAAGATTGGCAGGATGTTTCTAAAACTGTGTATTAACTAAGCATGACAGCACACACCTGCAATCCTAGCACTCAGGAGGCTACAGCAGGGTGATTGCAAGTTCTAGGGCATGGGTAGTTATTGGTGGGAGGGCCACTGAGCAGGACTCCATCCCTAGGGACCATTTATGCAGCTGAGGAGTGGCTGCCTGCTGCCTTCTAAGATCCAGTTGGATTTCAAGATTCTATGGCCTGAGGAAGGTGTGTCCCATGACATGAAATGAAGCCACTGACATGACCTGGCCAGGATCTGCACCTTCCTGCCTCTTTCCAGCTTAGTCACCGCGGTGTTCTAAGAAAGAGGGCAAAGCAGTGTCCTAGGGCCACCCAAGAAGGAACAACTCAGCTAATGCAATCATTTCTCATGTCCTAGCAAAGCTGATGGAAGTTCAGACGTAAGGAAAATAGCTAAGAACTAGAGACAGGACAGGAACAGCACAGGGTGAGGTGCTGAGCTGAGCTGACACCCTCAGACCACCTGCTGTCGTCAAGTGTGCATCACTTCCGTGGCTCCTCAGAAAAGGAAGGACTTTGTTTTGACCCTGAGGACACAGGTCTTGGTTTCCAGGTTTCTGCCATTCCTGCAAAGTCACCTTGATGAGGAAGAACCTGATGCCAAAGCTTGGGCCACCCCAGCTCAGGGGTAGCAGTGCCACCTGGTGGAAAGGAGGAATCAAAGTTTACAACTCTGAGCCCTTGTCCACTCTGAGTCCTTGTCCACTCCTGAAACTGGAGGCAAAGTCCAGTTTCAGGAGGACTGACCTCTCCTGAGGGCCACGAGCCAATAGAATCTCCCTAATCCCCACTCTAGTCTTCTCATGCTCATCCTAGGCCTGCCATTCGGCATTATTAGTCCCTACATATTTCTCCACGGGTCTACTGAAGACTCGCTGAGGGTCCTGGGACAGACAGATATGGTCTCTTCTTCTAGGAATCCAAAAAGTCAAGAACCAAGGGCAATACCAGACACTGTATCCTAGCCAGGAGCAGCATGAATTAGCAGGTTCAGCCAGGAGCCTATGTTTCCCACTAACTGGGGAGGCAGATAAGGACATGGCCAATTACATGTCCTGGACACCAGTCCTGCCCTAGTGGCAGCAATACCTGCTGTGTCTCTACCTGATGTATCTCCCAGGCCTATGTTTCTCATTTTGTGGAGGCCCCCTCCCTTTCCAAGGAAAGAACATTAAGTGTCAGAGTTGGGGAAAAATGGGAGCAGGGACAGCGCGACACACACACACACACACACACACACACACACACACACACACACACACACACACACAGAGAGAGAGAGAGAGAGAGAGAGAGAGAGAGAGAGAGAGAGAGAGAGAGAGAGAGAGAGAGAGAAACAGATTCAACTAGGCATGGTAGTCCATGCCTTTAATCCCAGACAGGAGACAAGCAGGTGGATCTCTAAGTTTAAGGCACATCTATCTACATGGAGAGTCTCAGGCCAACCAGAACTACGCAGTAAGACCCTATCTAAACAAACAAACAAATAAGTAATCTTCTCCCAGCCTGATTAAGGGAAAGGAGGGTGCGATACAGATTTTGGGGGGCAGGGAAGCAACAGGTCAAGGATTCTTAGGAAGCACAGCAGAGGGACCCAAAGCTACAACCTATGCCAGGAGACCTGGACAGAGAGGTAGGAAGAGGGCAGCAGCATGGGTCCCAGAGTGTATAGGGATGTCAAAAGGGATAGGAGTCCCCTGAGGACAGGGAGGAGTCCTAAGCAAGATTTAGGAGTCCAGAAGGAGGGGTGATTTTTACCAAGGGACCTTTCCTTATAGAAAGTAGCCACATCCCTCTACTGAGTACTACTCGGGACCAAACCCTAAACAGGAAGCAGGTGGCACTCAAGGAGAGTGATACTAGGAAACAAATAATGATGCCTGGGCATGGGTCAAGTTGCCACTGTCCTGATGATGCCTTCTGGGCACTGACCCAGCTGCCAACTCATTAATGAGCAGCATACCATCCAAGTTAAGTAGACAGCTTTTCCATGACTTATGTCCTACAGAGTGGGCACCAGGACAAGGGACTCCTGCCTGGGCCTCCACGTGCAAGTAAAGACCTATAGTGACCCAGAATTGGCCTGCTAGTGAAGGTGTAAGGTTAAAGGGCATGAACTGCCTGCTGTAAGAAGGAGCCGGGTGGTGGTGGCGCACGCCTTTAATCCCAGCACTCGGGAGGCAGAGGCAGGCGGATCTCTGTGAGTTCGAGGCCAGGCTGGACCGACAGCCTCCAAAACAATACAGAGAAACCCTGTCTTGTAAAACCAACAAAAAAAAGAAGGATGTACTCCTCAGGGGAGACTAGGAATAGATTAGAGAGTGGGCAGGGACTCCAGCAATACGGAGAGCTGGTGTATAGCTCTTCATCAAACACCTACTAGGCCTCCTCCTTAGAAGACACTGGTTACTTGCAAAACCAAACCAATGACTACCACGTGGCCCAAAGACTGAAACCATGTGTGCAAACAATATAAATCGACCAGAATGAAAATCAGTCTTCAGCCACTGATCCCTAACATGGTTTACCCTCAAATGTAGACACAGCAGTGCCCTGAGAGGCCTGCTGCCTGCTTGGTGCATGATCCCAACTCAGCCTGGTTTCCCTGCCAGGGACTGTCACAGTACCGGTGGACATGGACATGTTCTCTTAGGTAGCAGCCTTACTTACTACTGTGACCTCTCTCTCCTGTGGGCAGTTCAGGGCCCTGTGACATGGGTCACACTGAATGACCCCGGGTATGGGTGTCCCATCACCACGGCTGCTTCTATGGTCTGTTTCCCAGTCTCCCTTGAGTAGTACTTCTCTTCCTCTTACAGGAAGTGCTTCATTACCCCACCCTAGTCCTGCACCTTCACCTCCAAGCCAGCTCTATCACTATGTAGGCAGGACACAGCAGTAAGGATTAACCGTGATGTAAGGTGCAGCAAGGAGCTAGGGCTTCATGGCCTAGGACAGAAATTGAAAGGATGTAGAGGGTCCTAGCTCCTGGTCTCCCCTGGACCTGACTCCTTCGTGAGTTTACCCCAGAACCCCACAAGCTTGGCAATGCTGCAGCATGCTATCCCAGAAGAGGCAAGTGGCAGGCTACCAAAACACCCAGTGGATGCTACTGGATCAAGCCTAGATCCTGAAAGTGCCATGTTGCTACTCCAGCTTAGCAGAGTTAGAGGTTTCTATGTGCTTGAACCCCACAAGAGAACAAGACCATCAGGCAGTCCCCAAGGTATCTGCTCCCTTCTCCAACCCACTTTCCAGACCTCCTTCCAGAGGTTGTCCACAGCAGGGCTCCCTGTCCTCTGCCCGGAACTCCAGTATCAGGGGAAAGTACAGAGACTGCACATTCACTTTCCCTGGGGCCTTTGGCAGCCTCCTAGGGGACCTCAGTCCTCTTGGGTGGTCTCCTCCCACAATGATTTTGACTCCTGAAAGCAGGGGCCACTGCCTGGGCATTGACCAGGTTGCCACCATCCTGATGATGGTCCTCAGTAAGGAAGATGCCTTTTGGGCATAGCCCAGCTGCCAACCCATTAATGAGCAGCATACCATCCAAGTTAAGTAGACAACTTTTCATGACACCCAACAGCTAGGCCAGGTGAAAACCAGACTGATTAGAGATGGCAATTTACAGCCATAGCACCTTCCCTTCCCTACTTGTTCTGAACCACTGAACTGTTGTAGGTAGTCCCAGGACTGTCAAAGGACCCACTCATGTCCCTTATCAATCAAGATTCCCACTATGCATAAGCAAACCAGATGATACGTCCCAGCCTTTTATTCTATAGCTCTCACCATCTATGATCAAAATCCAGATGACAGCATTAACTTACCCATGTCCTCTCCTGATCCTGAGCCCGAGGCAGCCACATACCTTCATCCCTGTCCCTTTCCCCTACTAATTTCATGGGCCCAAACCCTATCTGCCATTGTCTTTCCTCTGCCTCAAAGGCTACCCTGCTCTTTAGGAACCAGGACATTGTAAGGCAGCAAGACTAGCTGGGACTCGTGTGTTGTATTCCTTCTTCTTTCTCTGAGGCAACGGCTGCATAATGGGGACTCAGAGTACGATGAGGGGAAGCCTCAGGTTCCTCAGACCCTGCTACTGTCCTCAACCTATGGCTCTACCCCTCTGGAATAAGCTCTATTTGTAGGTTATAGGCTCTCAGGATTCCACAAACGGTTCCAGCCACTGCCTTTTGGCTCCCAGCTTACGAGAATGGGGTAAAAAGGTATAACAGTGAACGGACCTGCCTCATCTCGAGGCACTGAGCTGGATCTGGAATAGAGAGGTTTGGGGGCCATCATGAGCAGGGGATCCTGAGAAACTCTATTCCTCCTTCAGGACAATGAGGGACACCAACTGTCCAGGGCTCCTGTTGTGTTATAGCAATGAAGTGAGGACAGGCACAGTGCCAGTTTCCCAGCCCAGGGGTGTGACTGCTCCAGGAGCTCCCCTGCCTTCTAAGAAGGCCAGGAGAGCCCATATCCAACAAATGAGCTAGGCCCTAGACCTCCTGTCTTCCTGCCACAGCACACATCAAGGTTTGAACGAGTGCCATTGGCAGACTGGCCAGGGCAGGAGAACCAGGGAAACTCTTGAGTCTTGGCAAGCCCCTTATCACCCCAGGGTCACACCTGATAATAACTCCAGCTCTGAACAGCTACAAGACTGATAACATGCCAGGCGCACGCCTTTAATCCCATCACTCGGGAGACAGAGGCAGGCGATCTCTGTGAGTTTGAGGCCAGCCTGATCTACAGAGCGAGTTCCAGAACAGCCTCCAAAACAATACAGAGAAACCCTGTCTCGAGAAAAAAAAAAAAAAAAAAAAAAAAGACTGATAACAGCCTCATTGAATTACATCTATAGAGAACCCGGAGATTGTGTGCAGGCCATTGTTCCTTCCTGGACAGGTGACACCCTCTCATGCCTGCTGTATTTGCAGACCTCAAGCCCCTCTGAAGCTCTGGAATGTCTACATCCTGGAGGATGAGGTTGTGGTCATGAACATGGCAAAATAAATAAATAAATAAATAAAACAGCCTTCAAGGTTCATGGAAGTCACTCCTGGCTAGCTGTGGGCCACACTCAAACCAACCATTTGGCTACCTCTCCAGGCCTGAGTGAGCCAGCCACAAAGGGTGGGCCAGACCAGATATGGTCAGCTGAGCAGGGGGCAAGATATTGTCCCAAGCACCAAGCCCAGCCCCCATACCGCAGATAAGAGTTGAGGGTGCTTTCCTGGCAGGATCTCTCTTTGGCTGTAGTCTTACGTAGACAACAAGACCAGAGTTAGAAACAAAAGGGTATGGTAGCCTGAGCAAGATGGACCTCAGCACAGGCAGGACATGGACAACAACCTTTCCCAGGACCCAGCCCAAAGTCAAACTTCGTACCTTTGAAAAATCTCTGAAGTCTCTCTTCGGAGTCTCTGTAGGACATACCGCTTCAGACTGAACTACCCAATGCTAAAGTACCTTCAGGCCCCCATTGTGGAGTTTTGAAGGATAGAATGTGACATTCTTCCCATATTAGCTCAGTTTGAGGTCCCTTCCCAGGACAGGCATGTGAAGCCCCACGAGCTCTACCCCCATGTTTCCAGCATACTGCTTCTAGCAGGAACACTAAGCTCCTGTCCACCCTTACCATCACAGCCCAGAATATGTCCAACCTACTAAAAACCCCCAAACAGGACCAAAGACAACCATTGGCATAGCAAGCCCTGTCTCCAACCCACTTGCATGGCCAACATGGCTCCAAAGGAGTCACTGAGGCCCAGACGATGCCTTAGGAGCCTCAAATACACATGGACAGGGAAGCTGAACATTTGGCTCTTGTGGAAGAGGGCAAGTGTGGTGTCCCACTGCTTAACTAACCACTCAGCAGCAGGCCCTAGGTTATGCCTATAGGAGCTTCCTTATACTGCAAAAGAGGGAGTTCACCCAGTTCCACATGAATCTTGAGAGAGACTAAGGGACCCAGCACACAGGAAGAGACCAGGATAAGAAGATGGGCCCTCCCGTAGCCATGACCAGTGCTAGAATGAGGCACTAGGCATGGCATGCCCTTTGGGAGCAGTGAGCAGCAGCTGGCATGTATCTCTCATGCCAGCAGCTGCTCACTGGCCCAGGCTAGCCACCCCATCCTCTTCTCAGAGACCGGAAGAAGGCAGATGATGAACCCCAGGTTCCCAGTATCTCCTGGGAGGTCACAGGCTGGCATGTATCTCTCAAGACCATACAGGTGACTTGGAGAACATCTGTACACATTGGAGAAGTGGTAGGAACTGGTAAGGCAGCTTCTACCCTCTCAGGGAGTTGAGATTGCTAGGCTCTAGGTACTGATGAGACAGAGGTCTGAGACCACACAGAAAACACTGAGGCCCTATTTCCAGAGTCCTAGAATCCCCATCACTGGTCAGAGGGCTCCAGGATGCTGGGGCAGGGCAGGTCTTACACTCTGCAATCCCTGGGGCTATACTTCAGATTCCAGAATGCAGGAAATGTGTTTCCTGCTGGAGACAAGGGATTCCCCCTTACTCTAAAGCCCTCCTCCCCCCATTAGTTAAAGGACAATAGGTCACTTTTCAGGCCACCTGACTATTCTTGTGTTGCCTATAGCTTTCTTCAGGAAACCCCAGACAGCTGGGGCAGGCAGAAGGGAAGAACCGTGCAGCCCAGGGTCCCAGGCTAGCCACCCCATCCTCTTCTCAGAGACCGGAAGAAGGCAGATGATGAACCCCAGGTTCCCAGTATCTCCTGTGAGGTCACAGGCACTACACCTCCTGCTCCCAGCCAGAGACAAGTCAAGACCATCAAATAATTTACTGTGATTCAACCTGTGCCCCATAGGCGCCCAAAGGGAACTGAGAGGGGTTGAGGACTGGGGTGCCAGTGGCAATAGGGACAGTTCATGACAGTCTGTTCAAATTGTCCATGCGAAGGTCTTGGTCACCTCTGTCCACCATCCCTGGACTGGACTGGCTCCAGCATCGTTTCCTTCCTTCCTTCCCTTCTCTTTCCTTCCTTCCGTCTGCACCTCCTCCCTGCATCCGGCACCTCCACGTCGTGAGCCTGTGCCGAGACGGGCACAAAGGACACCACTGACCGCAGGCAGGGGAATTGGCAGGATGGGGGGAGCAGGGACATCAGAGTGGATATGAAGTTCATCTGGCTAGCTGGGGCCACTGCCCCAGATGTCGGCTGGTCCCTGCCTCACCTGCTGTCAGGATAGCACACACTTGCAGCTCATGCAGCCAGGGCCACTCTCATCGGGTGGGTTCAGCTTCCGCAGTTTATGCTGCCGAATCTCACGTACTAGTGTGTAGAAGGCATCCTCCACACCCTGGGAACAGAGGGACTGGGTCAGAGGGAACTCTGAGGAGGAAAGGGGTACTGTCTGGGTAAGAAACTCCCTGCCTGCATCAGGTAACACCCCAACCCTGGAAAACAACCCTTCCTCAGCTGCATAACCAACACAAATAGGGAGCTGGGCTCCGCACATCTAAAAGGCACAGGACCACTCTGCTTAAGCAGGCTCACTCTGGAATATTCTTCAGAGCAACCTGACTCAGAACTCTCCCAGATCCCCAGTATGGCTCAGATATGAACACCCTGACCATACTTAAGGGCTCAAAACTATCAGGTAGCCATAGGACACTATGAAGACAGGAAGGACTAAGCCCCTGGGTCACCGCTCCGGCCTGGCTCAGGGCAGCTCTCTCCATGGACCCCCTCCTGTCCTGGCGCTGTGTCAACCCAGAACTGCAGGGCATAAGCCCAGACCCTGGCCCTTGCCTCCCTCACAGCCCTGCCGTCTGGGAGACTTACAGCATGGGGGCCGCTGGGTCACATGGGTCCCGGGGGGTCCCAGAGGGTCCCGGAGCTGGAGCCAGAGCCAGAGCGGCTGCCCTGTGTTGAGGGAGAGGGGCGATGAGCTCTGCTCCCTGGCTGGGGTGGGGTGGGGTGAGTCCCTGACTAGCTGTGGAGAGGGGAGCAAGCTCACCTGCCGGGTCTTGGCTGATGTTTCAATGTAGGGGATGCCATAGCTGCGGGCAAGGTCCTGGGCCTGCCGCGACTCAACGGTTCGAGCGGCCAGGTCACACTTGTTCCCCACCAGCACCATTGGCACATCGTCTGAGTCCTTCACCCGCTTGATCTGCTCCCTAGAAGGGGATGGGGAGTATGTGAGCTGGCCAGCAGGCTACACACATGGCTGTACCCAGGACACTCAGAAGACATAAACCCTCGATGTGTACACAGACCCTTCCTCATCTGTGCTAGCCATAGGCAACTCACCTGTACTGATGGATGTCTTCAAAGGACTTGGTGTTGTTGATGGCGAACACACAGAGGAAGCCCTCCCCTGTGCGCATGTACTGGTCCCTCATGGCACTGTACTCCTCTTGGCCTGCTGTGTCTAAGATGTCCAGCAGACATGTCTCCCCATCAATGACCACCTGTTTCCGGTAGGAATCCTGCAGAAGAACAGAGCTTAGGGGTTCCACCTCTCCTCAGAGATGCCAAGAGCCCGCCTACCCTTGCACCTCTCATGCCCTGTTAGATCAGGTGGAAACAGACTCGTACCACCTGCAAGACCTAGCTGTGTGGGCCTTTCCTGACTCTTCCATGACCACTGCCAGAGCCCAGGCAGGTAGCCAGAGCTCACCTCTATGGTGGGGTCATACTCGTCCACAAAATGGTTCTGGATCAGCTGGATGGTCAGGGCACTCTTTCCCACGCCTCCAGCGCCCACCACCACGAGCTTGTATTCTGTCATCGCTTCTATAGAGGCTGCCACTCCGGGAACTCCTGCCCCACCTGCCAATGAGAGCCACACTTACCCAGGCCCGGGCCACTTGAGACTGCTAATAGGTGCCTGACCCAAAGGCCCTAGCCAGCATTGAGAAGCAAGGCCAGCCACGACAGTGGCCCAGTTACTCACCTGTGGCACCTCTAGCTGGGACAGAGAGCCCCCCCCACCTCCTCCACCAGCACTTAATGGCTGTGTGAGGAAGCAGGGAGAGGCCCCCAAGGCAGGGCTGACAGCTGAGAGCTTCTCCCAACCACGCACCCAAATTAGAAGTCGCTAGGTAGGCAGAAAGCCTCAACTGGAGGCGCCTGAGGGCTGAGGCCACCCCCCAAAAACAGGTCCTGCCACGGCGGCCTCAGCGTGCCCAGGCAGGCCAGTGCCAGCCTACAACCGGCTCCGGCCCGTCGGCATGTGGGTGCAACCGACAAGTATTTACTGAGCGCCTACTGCATGCCAGGCGCGGTCCCGGCAGCGGGGGAAGGGTGGCTGGGGAGGGACCCTGCCCTCCGCTGAGACAGACCTTCTACAAGGGGCCAGTGAGCCTACAGCAAGCAGGGGGGAAAAAGCGTCTGAGGGTGTGGAAAGCAGGTGACTGCGGGAAAGACTCACAAGGGGCGCGAGGGGTGGCTGGGGAGCAGAAGGCCCTGATTGGGGCCCGAAGCGGGTGTCCTTGTAGCCCCGAGGCCGGAGCGTGATGGCCGCGGGGCGCAGAGTCTCCCGAGGCCCGGGCGGCGCCTCGCCGGGAGGGCGGCCACAGGCGGGGCAGGCCGGGCCGCAGAGGCGGGCAGCCGGGCGCTAGGCACGCTGCCGGGAGGAGAGGAGAGGAGAGGGAAGCCCCGATCACCTGCGCCCCGCGTCCCACCCCGCGCCCACACTCACCGCTTGCTGGAGTGACTGCCCCCGGGGCCGGGGCCGGGGCAGGGCGGGGGCGCGGACCGGCGCCGGCTGGGCCCGCGCATGAGCTCCGTCCGCGGCGGGTGCGGCTCGGGCTGCGGGCGCCGGGCGCGGACCGCGGGGACTCGGCCGGGCCCGCGCTTGCCCCGCCCCGCTCCGCCCAGCACCCGTCCGTCAACTCTAGACAGTCGGTGATTGGTCGAGCTCCGCCTCACCGCGACCTGTTGTGGTTGGCTGAGCAACCCATCCGTCAGGAGCCGCAGCTAGGCGGGGCTTCCTGGAGTGGCTGGGAGGGCACTGTCGCGACCTGGATACCGCACTCCAATGAGTGACGCCTAGTTCCGAGGTGCGGAAGAGAGTGATGGAGCCCGACAGTCCTCCAGAGAGAAACTGGCGAACGCTCGGGTTGGGTCGCAGGACCTGCCACAGAGCCCACACCCAGCAGCCGCACCAGAGGCCTAAAGGCCCAGGGAGCGGAAAGGTCATTCCGACGGGAATCTGGTGTTGGGGACAGTCAGCACCGCGGACGCGGGATACCAGAGGAAGGCAGAATCATCCGGAACCCCAAGCTGCCTGTTCTCGTAGGCCGAGGTGTAGCGAATGCCCCATCCCGGGGCAGCATCGGCCCATCACACCGCGCTCCTTGTGCTTTGGAGAAGACCCTCCCTTACCTTTCCCCAAATCGAGGTCCCAACCCTGCAGCAGCTCATACTGCACCCCATTTGAAGGACGACCCCGGAAGTCAGAAAAGTTGGTATTAGGGGGAAATGTTCCATCCACTCAAGCAAGTAGGGTACATCTGTGTCAGACGGAAATGACATATTTGCAACACTTTTTGACATTTCAGAGACAGGCGTAAGCAAGTCCTCCTTAGAAAATCGACAGGGCTTTCCTCAGGTGATGCAGGCCTGGGGGCGCGCGCTCACGTGTTGCCCGGGGTGCGAGCGAGGCTCAGCCGATGCGACCAGCAGGCAGATAACCCAGAGCGGGCCAGAAACCCCACACGGGAACCTCTCCGAACCTCTGTGGGTGTCTTCTCAGCGATCCTGCTTGCCTTCTTTACTCTGGGGAGCCCTCCCACCGGACCTGCCGCGTGTCCCGGCAACCGTTGCTAGGGGGTGGGGCTCATCTTGCCGCAGCCCCGGATGCCCGCGGCTCACGAATATTTGGATATTCAAATAAGGCCCCGCCCCCGTTGCCATGGCGCCAGGACCGCAACCCCACGCAGAGGAAAAAATAAAAAAGTCCTCACTTGAGAGAGCGACCACCGCGGTGGAGGGGTCCAGGGCTGGGCCCCAGGACTCGGGCATACTGGCCCACCCCTCAGGTGAGCTCTGGGCACTGCCTCTCCATGTCCCTTATGCTAGGGGAAACCTGGAGTGGGGCTTACATCTTGTGGGGCAAGACACAGGAGACTGAGTAAGCAATAAATAAGAAGTCCGTGGAAAGAGGTAAATCTTACTACAAAAATGTGTCTGGGATAGACAGGAAGTGCAGGAGTGAGGGGTTGGCCAAACCTGGATGGAGGTCAGGGACGACAGGATGGTGGCCAAGAAGAATGTTCTGGGCAGAGTTCTCACTACAGCCCAAGACTGTTGAGTTCAAACACAGACCTCAGTATCTTTAAGGAGGAACACTAGGTGAGGTGAGCCTGCTGCCAGAGAAACTTCCTCCAGAAGTATGGGAAGGAGTTCAGGAGAGGCGGGCCTACAGAAGATTGAGAACCACACACCCAGGACCCCCTTTAGAGTGGAAGAAACAGAAGGTTTGGATGACGACCGTGTCTTAGTTTGCAGTGGGTGACCCAGAAGGACCCTTGACTGTCGTCATTATCCCGCATTAAAATGGCCACGGGGGGTTCAGGACCAGGCCCCCAGCTAAGGGCACTCCATTTCTGTACCTGCTGCTTCTGAGCTGACCTTGGCCAGCTCAGCCCAGGTCTGCAGACCTAGCACAGTGACACAGCCAGGAAGCTAATCTAACTCTCTCTTACAGGTGTTACATGTAGACACATGTGCCCCCCTTGCCCGGATGTTTGACCTACAGCAGGAGCCAGCTACCTGCAGGTGGGGCCTCAGTCAGAGAAGCGGTGGGGGGGGGGGGGGGTGTTGGAGGGAATGTCTGCTATCTTGAGCCTGAACCTAGACTCAAGAAACCATTAATGAAGAAAGATCCAGAGCCAGGGTCTGGGGCAGCCTGGGGAACTGCCAGTAACAGGTGACTGCTGGTCGATACAGGCATCTTGTCCGGTATCCCTAGTCTTAAAATTTTTCTTTATTTTATATATACATGCCTCTGTGTGTGTGTTTGTGTACCACAGAGTACAAGAGCCCCCAGAGGCCAGAAGAGGGCAGCTGATCCATCCCTGTTACAGGCATTTGTGAGCTACCCAGTATGGATGCTAGGAATCAAAACACAGGTCCTCTGCAAAAGCATCCAAATGCTCTTAACCACAGAGCTGTCTTTCCAGCCTCGGTTCACAGACCCAAGATGGCAAAGCCTGGAGCCAGTACTCACTGCATGGACACTGTAGAAAACAAATATAGAACCAAATAAAGGAATAGGGAGATAGCTCAGACAGTAAGTAGCTTACCTTGTAAGCATGAAGACCAGAGTTTGATCCCCAGAACTCACATATAGAATGCCAGACATGGTGGTGTGAGATTGTAATCACAGCACCGGGGAGACAAAGACAGGTAGGTGCCTGTGACTTGCTGGCAAGCCAGTTTAGCCTATTTGGTGAGCCACAGTCCAGTGAGAGACCTTATTTCAAAAACAAACAAAAAAACCCAAAAAACAAAAAAAAAAAAAGGAGGATGGGATCTGAGGGATGGAACCCAAAGTTGTCCTCTGGCCTCCACATGCACACATATGCACACAAACTAACACACACACACACAAATTTTATAAAACAGATAAATACATCTCTTTTATTTTTTTCAAAATACAGAAAGGAGAGAAATAGTTGTTATCACAAGCAGGAAGTCTGTGTTAAAAGTAGAGGAGTGGACATGTACTGTCCAGTTACCTAGACCACTGATGTTGCCCAAGGCCCCTCAGGCCAGGCCAAGTCAGGCTGGGATGAGGGGAGATGTTAGAATTGACATAGCAGTTTTGTGGGCCATTGATGTGAACTAGAGCCTTGTAAACTAGGAGATTTGGCCCTCTGCCTCTCCTAACAGGTTGGATGTGGATGGACCCAGCCTGGGATGGATCCCAGGGGCCTCGACCAGGCACAGCTAGTATCCGGGTACGGGAGTTGAGCTGGCAGGGCCTAAACAACCCCTGCCCACAAAACAAGAGACTGGGCAGCCTTGGGGATATCCACAGGGAGCGGCGGGTGGAGGAGCACCTTTCCCCTGCTCGGCTGGTAAGTGATTGGACCTGAGGCTCCGCCGTGGGTCTGCATGAGGTGACATACTGGCACCCTTTCTGCTGATACCCAGCCTTCCCTCTGCTAGGTACCCCCTACCTGTCCACCATTGGGGTCCCTACCTGCAACCCAAGTGACACAAGCATCCCTAGGCATTGAGATCACAGATGGCACTGTTGGGCCAGGGTTCCATAACTATTGGCTGAGGCCTGTGCTCAAGCAGACAAGAAGCCTCTTACTCAAGAGCTGATGTTGCAGCAGGGAGGACTAGGAGGTGACATATTGGGATGCTAGAAGGGCAGCTGGCCATGGCGTATGGCTCCCCTCTCAAGGCTAGAGTTCTTCAGTCTCCTCTCAACCTGTCTGAGGTAGGTAGGGTCTGTCCTTGGTATGCTGACTATATTGGCAGCAGGTAAAGACTTTCCTCCAAATTCAGTATGAGAGCCTATTGGTATACCCCATCCCTGAGTCCTAAGGCTTCATAGAGTCCATCTGGTCAACCCTGAAACTCCCAGGACTTAGAGTTTGCTACTTGTGGTTCGCCACAATGAAGGAGAGAATCTTGATAGATGGTATCACCCCAGGATCTCCTCAGAATAACTGTTTAGCCTGCTAGGCCAGAACCTCCATGTGTTTCCCAAGGTGTCCTCTGATGCCATAGTAGGTGTGGCCCAGGATCCTGAGAGACCATGCTTGCATTTCATATACAAGAAAGTCTTGTCTAAGCTGGGGGGGGGGTGGCTCACACCTTTAATCCCAGCACTCAGGAGGCAGAAGCAAGTGGAACTCTGTGAGTTCAAGGCCAGCATGGTCTACAGAACAAATTCAAGGACAGTCAAGGCTATCCAGTGAAAACCTGTCTCAAAAAGGGGGGGCTTGTGTAGTCCATCTACAAGAACAGACAGACCAGTCAGCCCCCACCTCTGACTTCCAGCATGAGTTTTTTGTGTGTCCTCTGGTCCAGGTATGCTGTGGCTGGGTGCTGCTCAGCAGGTCTCTGGGCTCCAACTGCATTATTGGATCTGTTCTAAAGGTCTCATACAGAGACTGGCCCCACACACACAGGCCCTTCCCTGACAGCACTCCTTCCCCCATAGTCAGTTATGACCTCTGCTCATGTCATGCCCACCCTGGATGAGGCAGGGGGGACGTTTGCCACCTGCTCCAGTAGGCACCTTTACAGAGTCCTCAGCCAAAAGCATGGAGAAAACGGGGAGTGACACCTGATGATTTCTGCAGCAGGCCCTGGCCCAGATAGATGACCTTCAACTGGTGAGGGTGCTGGAGATGTGTGTGGACACCCGTAAGAACAGCCTGGGGAACTTCGGTGAGAGCCGCTGGTCACAATCATGCCCCTGAAACTGTTACAACTTGACCTTCCCATGAGCCAACTGTATTTCCTGGTTGTAAATGAAAAGCTAGCAAATACCTTGGACAGCATATCCCTTTCCTTAAGATTGGACCAAAGAGCCGGGCAGTGGTGGCACACGCCTTTAATCCCAGCACTCGGGAGGCAGAGGTAGGCGGATCTCTGTGATTTCGAGGCCAGGCTGTACTGACAGCCTCCAAAACAATACAGAGAAACCCTGTCTCGTGAATACCAAAAAAAAAAAAAAAATTGGACCAAAGAACTAAGATGTATAGTCAGCTTAGAAATACGTTTTAGCCCAGGGCATATATTCCAAAATGACTTTTCAGGAATCACACCCAAATACCAGTTCCAGTATGGCAAAATTGAGGGTACTATGCTCCCACACAAGGTGCTCTCAGAGTTTATTTGGAAAGGATTTTGAATTTATAGACACATTTCACAGATGTTATATTGATGTCTCAGGTACTCTTCCTCCAGAAATCCCCCTCTGCAATTGCTAGAGATTTCCACCATTCTCTCTCATGTGTGTGTGTGTGTGCGCGCACGCACACACACACACACACTTTTTAAAAATGTTTGAGAGACTTTTCTTGTTCACTAATGCTTCAATACCTACTTCCTAAGGAGAACATTATCTTAAATACTCTCAGTATAATGATCCAAGTCAGAAAAGGACACTGATAGAGCACTCTTATCTATGTCACAGACCTTGTTCAGATTACACCAACCATCCCAACAGGAAAGAGTCTTGCTGTTCAGGATAGTTGTGTATCTTGTTTGCTTTTCTCTGATTACAAGTGAAGTTAAACACCTCAAATCCCAGTTAGCTTGGTTTTCAGCTTTCCATTCAAGGGTTTCATGGCTCAGTGCAACATCTCTGTGCACTGAGCCATCAGGGGACACCAGCTCCTCTTGGGGCCGTATAGACCACACTATATCTCTCTTCATCATTCAGGGATTCTGTCTCATAGAGCCAGAGTCTCACCCTAAGAAGCTTTGAGAATGGAGACCTTCTCCTGGAGCTTTAGGCTGTGCAGGACTTGTTGCCTAATGTTGCACGCTGAAAGACCTCCAAGGGGGTGCTTCAGGCCCTGGGGACCAAGGAGGGGATATGCTCAGGGTTCATCCATGCCAACCTGGTTCCCCTTCTTCAAGTCAAGTCCTTGCCAGGGTGTTCACCTTCTGCACCTATTTTACCTGTGCTAGGCTGTAGATGGGTGGAAGGGCGTGTAGCCTCTGCATGTAAGGCGAGGGGAGAGAAGGCTCAGAACACCTGGGCCAGACCCTGCAGAGGCCCCATCTTACCAGTCCCTCTGTGAGCCAGGAAAGACCATGAACAGCCTGAGAATAGTCCTTCAGATGTTGATGCCCCTTGGGGGTGTGGGGAGCACTACAAAGAGGTGGGCAGGATTGTTGGGGCTGGGCCAACCTCTCCTTCTTGTGGCCCACAGGAGTGCACCTCCCTAACCTGATCCATCTGAAGCTGAACCACAGCTGTCTGGGATCCCTCAGGTGAGAGCCTGGTCTTGGGCAAGCAGGGGCTGGGCCTGGAACTCGGCGGCTGCAGGCTGCTTCTACTGTCAAGACTCTGCAGCACCCTGTTGACCCTTGGAGGGTGAAGGCTGCCATAGAATGGTTTTAGAGACATTGACTTATGTGTGGGCTCCATGGAAGGGAGAGAGGAGACTCAAGAGTAGGATCCCTTATGCCTTCCAAGAATCTTAGAGTCTCTGGCTCCTATTTTGACAGCCTGCAGTGGGGCTGGTACCTCTTCTTACCCTCAGGAGTAGCAGCCACATATGAGTGATAGGGAAAAAACCCAAAGCCGAGGCCTGGTCAAGGTGGTTATACCAGGTCCTGTGGCTGGCTGATAACAGCTGGAACCAGTCTAGACTTGGAGGCTCCAGAACTCCCTTACCTCACACTGCAACCCAGGCATCAACTACACCCTAAGGGCCAGGAGCTAAAGGGAAGTGGCTAGTGTCCCTAGGAAGAAGAGAAGGTAGAAGCTGCCTCCAAACTGACCCTCTACTTGAAGTCAGGCCCAGCAGAACATGTGTGTCCTGAACAGGGACTGAAGTGTCAAGAAAGCTTGGTGTTTTCAGAGTTCTTAGGAACTAGCTTAAAAGATGCCATTCAAAATGTGGCTCTGTCCCACTGGACTAGAAAGAACAAAGCCAAGAGAATAGCAGACTATATGGAAATTTGTGCAAAGGCACTTGTGAAAGTGCTGCTGTCTCAAGCCTAGAGTATAAGACAGGGAAATTCCAGTTTAAATTCTAGAAAGAAGCTGGGGATGTAGTTCTGTTGGGAGAGTGCTTGTCTTCCATGCATAAGGTACTGAATTCAATCCACAGTAGCAGTAGTGTACAAACACACACACAGAGTCTCTGTCTCTTTCTCTTTGTCTTCAGTTCTTAACTATCTGAATTGGACTCCAAGTGCAGGGTCTAGTTGTTTCCAGTTGGTTTCCTCATATTGCTGCTTAACAAATAAAACACAAACAGAATTCAGCAAAGCAATGAAGATGTGCAAATGCAGGCAAAGACGAGAGCTGATGTTCAGCAGCAGCCATGGAAGAACAGATGTCAAGGAGCTACCTGATACTGAAGCCCAGCAGCCCTTTCTAGGGATGGCTTGGGACATACCTTCCCAGCTGTGCATCTGGGTCACACAGTGTTCTAGCAGATGGCTCTTCCCCCAAGATTGATGGAGAAGTTTTCTAGGTCGGGATGAACAAATTATCCCAAAGAACAATGAAGGCACCTAAAATAAAATAGAGGATGCCAGGCATGGTGGCACTCAGGAAGCTCAGGCAGTCTGATTTCTGTAAATTCAAGGCCAGCATGGTTCACAAAGTGAATTCCAGGCCAGCCAGAGTTACACAGTGAGAACCTGCCTCAAAACAAAGAAATAAACAAACACAAATATATAAATGATGGGAAACATGACAGAGAATCAAAGATACTATAAAACTAAGAAATATGGGCTAGAGAGGTGGCTCAGAGGTTAGGAGCACTGACTTCTTCTAGAGGTTAGGAGCACTGACTTCTTCTAGAGGTCCTGAGTTCAATTCCCAGCAACCATATGGTGGCTCACAACCATCTACAATTCAATCTGGTGCCCTCTTCTGGCAGAATACTGAATATGTAATAAATAAATAAATCTTAAAAAAAAAAACTAAGAAATAATGAAACTGAGTATAGTGGTGCAGACCTGTGACCTTATACTAAGTATTAGAACTTCAAGGTCATCTTCAGCTCCATAGATAGTGAATTCAAGGCCAATCTTGAATACATGAGGCCCTGTCTCAAAACAACAAAACCTTAAGCAACATAAAATAAGCCCAGTGGTGATGGCACATGCCTTTAATCCCAGCACTCAGGGGGACGAGAAAAGAGGTTCTCTGAGCTTGAGGCCAGCCTGATCTACTGAGCGAGTTCAGGACAGGCTGTAAAGCTACATAGAGGAACCCTTTCTTTAAAAAAAAAAAGAAGAAGAAACAAAATAGTACTTGCAACAAAACAAAATAATTCTAAACAAAATATAGTTAGATAGCAAATGTTTTGAAAACACCCTCAGCAGTTTGATCACAGCAAAGAAAGCATAGTAAAGTTTGAGTTCTTTCAATTACTTAATCCTGCAACTAGGTTAGTTGGTGTTTACCACCCTGTAATGACTGAAAAAGAATAAATATTTGTAACAGGAAACTGACTGAATAACAGCATCCCATAAACTGTTTTGTAACATAGATAACTACAAAGATAAGCATTAAATATTAAAATCTCAGGCAGTGTTATAAGAGATGGGAAATAATCTTAATGTAGTGTCTGTCATTTCATCCAAAGCTGAGATAATTTATCCCCTGAAAATCACCCCTGACATGCATACAAATGTTATAAATACATGGGCTGGAACTGCCACGGAATGACTTCATCCTAGCAGGGCTAGGACAAGCATCTTTTGTTCAGTGCCACATACATGTTCTGATGATACTCCATAGATAATTTGGAAACTGTTAAAAAAATGTTTGGATGCCCCCATTTCATACAGTTTCATTGCTCCTCATTCTCTCCTTGCTAGAGATGCTGGGTTTTGTTTCCCATACCATGTGTTAATTTAAGGGTGTATTCTCTTTTCTTGTTAATTACCAGGAATTATCTTTTATATTCTGGTGCATCAACTTTGCAAGACTTCTCAGTGTGTCTTTTCAGCCCAGGGGTGGCCACCTCTTGCAGAGCCCTTTGATTTGATTAGTTCCAGTCCAACCAATTCTGGATAATACCTGACTTCTTATTGTCTGCAAAGCAATGTCATTCCCAGTGAACTAGTTGTCTGGTCTGTCATTTGTGAGGACCATGTGCCTAATTAGGAACTCTGGATCAGTGCCACATTATCTGTGTAACTTCAGTCTGTGCTACGCTGTCCTCTCTCTCCTCACTCCAGCTTGACCATGGCTGTCTTGAACACTTACTCATCCTTGCCCCTGGATTCTATAATCCAGTCAGGTCAGTGGGCTTCATGCACTCATGCATACTAATCTTTTGTGATTTTAAAACTGGAATTTAAAAAGATTTATGTACTAGTTTGGGCATACTTGTTAGGTTAAATACATCCATATGTACGGCCTCTATCCATTAGTGTGTTTTATGTATTTAAATGAAGTTTTCAAGTTTGCTCTCTATAGTGTGTCAGCGTACTCACAAACAGACATCAGCTTATTTCATATCAGCCTAAACTAGAGAAATTATTCCATACTGATACTCTAGAGCAAAGCCCAGGGATACCTCAATGAGAAGACATCACTATCTCCTGCTTGCTCTGGTGACAAGAAGCTCTGGGATGGGTTAGTTCGGTAGTCAGACTCACAGCAAAGGCCCAGGGATCCTGTAGGTGAAATATGACCCTTTGTCACTTTGCCTGTGCTATAATAGGGCAGTTACTACAGCCTTCAGTACAGGTGACTAGGAAAGTCTGACCATTTCCCTGGGACCACTATCACAAAGGAAAGCAAACAGGCTTCAACAGTACATTTGACTAGGTCAGGCTGGAGACAGAAACCCCTGATGCAGATAGGGCAGGATGGTCCTTCCCAGGCTATGAGGGAAAATCTGTCCAGTCTGTCCCACCTTCGGCATGTACTGGTCATCCTTGTCTTATAGAAATACCATGAACCTCCAACTTCAACTTCCCATGGCACTCTTCTAGTATGTCCATTTTCCCCCATTTCACTTATAGGGCTCATCCTGCTCCAACATGGCCTTATCCCAACTAATCAGAGCCATAATGGCCTTGTTTCCAAATACAGTCATGCCAGAGACCAAGACTTCCAATGTGACCTGGGGCAGGGGTACCTTCATCTACAGCAGGGACTATTTCCCCTGGGAAGTATAGGCGATGTCCCTGGAACCCTTTTCCATACCTCTGGTAATAGCTGTACCCATCACAGTCTCTTCCACCAACTATTATCTAGGAGATGGGAATTATAGTTGTGGTGAACCAACCAGCTCCCCCACCAACAACCTGCTCTAGGACAAGGTTGCTAGACTCCTATATACTGCACAATGGCTATGACTTATTTATTTTTTATTTATTTATTTATTATGTATACAGTGCTCTGCCTACATGTATCGCCTGCTGGCCAGAAGAAGGCACCAGGTCTCATTACAGATGGTAGTGAGCCACCATGTGGTTGCTGGGAATTGAACTCAGGACCTTTGGTAGAGCAGTCAGAACTCTTAACCTCTGAGCCATCCCTCCAGCCCCCTGTAAATGCCATCTTGTGTCTGGTTTTTCATTGTTGATTTTTCTTTTGGGGTAATTACTGAAAATGTGAAGAAATACTGTACTGTCAGGCGTGGTGGTTCACAACTGTAATCTCAACACTTAGGAAACGGAAGAAGGACTATTGCCACAAGTTTGCGGCCAGACTAAGCTACAGAGTGAATACTAGCCCAGCCTGGTCTATAGAATGACATCCTATCTCAAAAAATTGAAAGGAAGGCCGGGCAGTGGTGGCGCACGCCTTTAATCCCAGCACTCGGGAGGCAGAGGCAGGCGGATCTCTGTGAGTTCGAGGCCAGCCTGGTCTACAGAGCGAGTTCCCGGACAGCCTCCAAAACAATACTGAGAAACCCTGTCTCGAAAAACCAAAAAAAAAAAAAAAAAAAAGAAAGAAAAAGAAAAACGGGAAAAAATTGAAAGGAGGGATGGGAGAGGAGGAGGAAAGGAACAAATAACAAAGCTTTTAATTGGGAGAAACTGGGCAGAAGATATAGTTCAGTCAATAGAGTACTTTCCTAGTGAGGACAAAGCTCCGGTTGATCCCCCCAGCACTATATAAACCAAGCATTGTGGCACATGCCTATAATCCCAAAATGTAAGAGCTCATTCTCTGCTACATATGGAATTTGAGGACAGCCTGGGATACATGAGACTCTACCTTCCTGTGCCCTGAGTTAGAGGGACAGAAACAGAGAGGAGAGAGAGAAAAGGGGGGAAAGAAGGGAGGCAGGGAGAGAGAGAGAGGGAAAGAGGAGAGAGGAGACAGGGCAGAAACACAGCTGGATTCTCTAAGTGTGTTCTTTGTGTATCTGAACTCTTAAACGTTCACACACAGTTCAGCATTGCACCATCAGCACATTATAACAGTCTTGCCTCCTCATTGCCAACCCTTATACTGTTCTTTTTTCTTGCCTTATAGTACATGTTAGCCTGGTAGCCAGACTTTTTTTTAAACAAAAGCAGTGATGGTTTGTTCCTGATTTTGACTGGCATGTACCCAATGTCTCTTTCAAGGATGATACAACCGATACTTCTCCTTTAGTCTCACTAATGCTGTGTTCTCCCTTAATGAGTTTTTTTGTTGTTGTTGGTGGTGGTGGTGGTAGTGGTGATGGTGGTGGGATTTTGTCTGTTCATTTTATTTTGAGGCTTTTGGTTTTACAAAGCAGGGTTTCTCTGTGTAGACTTCTCAGTGCTAGAACATGCACAGACCACCACACCCAGCCCCTTAATGAGTTTTAATAAGTCATCTTTTAACCCCAATATCAACACTACTGGATTGTTTTTTCCGTTGGATTTTTTGTTCTGTTTTATTTTTTCTGAGATAGAGTTTCTCTGTATAGCCATGGCTGTCCTGGAACTTGCTCTGTAGACCATGCTGGCCTTGAACTCAGAGATCTGCCTACCTCTGCCTCCTGAGTGCTGGAATTAAAGACATTAGCCACCACCCCCATCTCCACCTGAGCTGGATCATATTTTTTCTTTTTTCTTTTTTTCTTTTTTTTTGGTTTTTCGAGACAGGGTTTCTCTGGAGGCTTTTGGAGGCTGTCCTGGAACTCGCTCAGTAGACCAGGCTGGTCTCGAACTCACAGAGATCCGCCTGCCTCTGCCTCCCGAGTGCTGGGATTAAAGGCGTGTGCCACCAACGCCCGGCCATATTTTTTCATTATTTATATGAATGGATATTTTGCCTGTATGTGTGTCTGTGTACCAGGTCTATGCCTGGTACCTGAGTAGAGCAGAAGAGGTGTTTGAATCCCCTGGAACTAGAGTCACATATGGTTGTGAGCTGCCATGTGGGTGCTGGAACCCAGGTCCTCTGGAAGAATGGCTAGTGTTCTTAACCTCTGAGTGCTCTCTTAGGCCTCCAATTTTTGTTGTTGTTGTTGTTGTTGTTGTGTAGAGAGAAGCCTTCCCACCAGCCTGGTTCCAGAGCCGCATCAGTCCCAAATAAACACACAGGAGGCTATATTAATTATGAAGCTGTTGGCCGTTTGCTTGGTTTCTTACTATCTCTGACTTAAGTATTTACTCCATAATTGTTCATCTAAGAATTTCTTACCAGAGAAAGGGTCCGGACTTCTTACCCCTATGGCGGCTACATCGTGGCTCCCTGTGTTTTTCCTTCCCAGAGTTGTCCTCAACTCCTAGTCCCATCTATCTTGCTTCCCTATTGGCCAGCAGTGCTTTATTTAACAACCAATAAGAGACAGATTTCAGAATGATATCTCCCATCATCTCTTTTCTGTCTAAAATAAGAAAAAGGTTTTAACTTCAACATAGTCAAATTATATATAACAGAACAGTTATCAAGTAAGAACATAGTTACAATATTTGTTCATTAACATTTAGTAAGATTTAAAGAAAATATCATCTATCATATCTTTATGAGTCTAAAGTCTTATATGTAGCTTATCTTTTATCATAACTAAGGAAAACTATGATGATAACTATCTGTCTTCAACTCCATCAAAGACCACAGAAGGATAATATATAAACACTAGAATTGACAGAGACATCTTGCTACCTGGACAGTCACCTGAAGTTCCTCTGTAACATTGGGGCATCCATCTTCAGCCCATAGGCCACAGTGTATCTGGAAGACTTCTCAGCAAAGCAGGAAATTTCAAACTATCCATCTGCATTGGCAGTCTGTCATTCATTTTTCTGTGTCCTGCAGAAAGTCTTGTAGACTCTTCCATGAATGAATCAGGAACCCTGAAGGATTGTTTGAGTTCAGCAGTCACTTTCCTGTGGGTCCTGCATGTCCAGTTTATACAGCAACAGTCAAGCAGTCTAGGCAAGAGCAGTTTCTTGCCCAAATGGCTAATCTTGCCATGTTGAAAGCAAACTCCATAACGAGTTTCTTCAATGCCATCTTCCTCTCAGACGTAATTGATGTGCCAGGAGCAGACATTTCTCATTGTCAAGAAAACCCTAAACCATTTTAAATGCCATTTTCTGAAGGTCTTTGAAAGGTTTGAAGACTATCTCAAATATATTTCTGTATATCTAGAAAACCTAACTTACCTAACTCTAAATTCTGACTAATATAAGTAACTATCTATAGTCTGTATTTAATTATGCTTTATGTTTTAAAAGATCATTACTTAATCAAGAGGAGAAATATACATATCACAAAATTGACCTTGAATTTGTATCAATAAATGAAAAACTATACCCATACCAAGTATTCATTTCCATACCATAATTCTCTTTTTAAACCATTAAAAAGAAATTGGTTGTGATCACTAACCAATTATAAGCAACCCCATTTAAATGAAAACAAAGATTTATAAACAATATGGGAATTGCTGCTATGGTCACCATGATTCTCTTTTCAGATGCATTATGTTTGCAATCTATCTGCTTTCTTCTATCTACCTACCTACCTCTATCTCTCCGTCAGTCTTGTCACCTAGAAAATCAACTCTGGGCTATTATCCCTCTCTGATTGTAACAGGTCCATCCTCATCTTGTCTTCATTCTTCCTTTTTGGCTTTTGCTACTGTTCCTTCTCTGTGAGCTGAGTGCTTGCCACAGTTGTTCTAATCCTCCAGCTTTTATTCTTTTTCAGACAGTCTCAAGTAACCCAGGCTGACCTAAAACTGACTATATAGCCAAGGCTGGCCCAGAATTCCTTTTTTACTATTTTATTTGTTATTTATTTTGTGCATAGGTATTTTGCCTGCATATATGTCAACATAGCATATGCATGCCTGGTGCCCTCAGAGGCCAGAAGAGGGCACCAGAGCCCCTGACTGGAGTTTTAGATGGTCAGGCGTTTCCATATGGGTGCTAGGAATCGAACTCCCATCTACTGGAAGAGCAGCCAGTGCTCTTAACTACTGAACCGTCTCTCCAGCCCCTGGTCTTGAATTCTTCATCCTCCTGGCTCTGCTTTTACTTGTCAAGTGCTGAGAATACAAGTGTGAACCACAATGCCTGACTTGGTTGTTTTTTTTGGAGAGGGAAGGGGCAGGGCTTTTTTGAGACCGTTTCTCTGTGTAGCCCTGGCTGTCCTGGTGCTTGATTTCTACACCAGACTCTCCTTGAATCCAGAGATCCGCCTGTATCTGCCTCCTCAGTGCTGGGATTAAAGGGGTGTGCCACCATACCTAGCTTGTTTTAAGTGATGGGGCAGGTCTCACTAGGTTGCCCAGGCTAGCCTTGAACTGAGATCGTGTCTCCTTCAGCTTCCTGAACTTCATTAATAGATATGCCACCATACTAGGTGTGGTGAATTGAATGTAATTGACTCCCATAAGCCTATGGGGAGTGGCACTATTAGGAGGCATGACTTTGTTGGAGTAGGTGTAGCTTTGTTAGAGAAAGTGTATCACTGTGGGGGTGGGCTTTGAGGTCTCATTTGCTAAAGCATCTCTTAGACCTGAATTTGGATCCCAGCAGCTCCACAGTAGAGGTCTAAGCCTCTTCTGGCCTCCTGGGATACCTTCACACTCATGCTATATAGTCAGATACACATACACATAAATAAGTAAATCTTGTTTTAAAAGGATTACAAAGGAAGGACAGAACCAGTCCCAACAAGTTGTCCTGTAACCTCCACATGAATGCCAGTGTCATATATACATAAGTATACAGAGAGAAAGGAGAGAGAGAATTGCTGGTATTGTGGTACACACTTAAGAGACTGAAACAGGAAAACTGCCTCAAGTCCCAGGCCAGCCTAGACTACAGAGTTGAACCATCTCAAAAAAATAAGGAGGGTAGCGGGACTGGAGAGATGGCCTGCTCTTCAGAGGACGTAAATTCAGTTCCCAATAACCATGTCAGGTGACTTGTCACCACCTGTTATTCTAACCTCAAGGGATCTGATATCTTCTGGTCTCCATGAACACCTGCACAAATGTGGTAAACACTCACACAGATACAGATAGACACGCACACGCACATGCAAGCACAGATTTTAAAAAGAAAATAAGCCGGGCGTTGGTGGCGCACGCCTTTAATCCCAGCACTCGGGAGGCAGAGGCAGGCGGATCTCTGTGAGTTCGAGGCCAGCCTGGTCTACAGAGCGAGTTCCAGGACAGCCTCCAAAGCCACAGAGAAACCCTGTCTCGAAAAACCAAAAAAATAAAAAATAAAAAAATAAAAAGAAAATAAAAAGCCAGGAGGTGGTGGCACATGCCTTTAATCCCAACACTTAGGAGGCAGAGGCAGGCAGAGAGACCAGCCTGGTCTACAGAGCAAGTTCCAGGACAGGCTCCAAAGCTACACAGAGAAACCCTATCTCAAAAAACCAAAATTAGTTTAAAATATAGAAAAAAATGATGATTTAAGGTAACTGATAGGGTAAATGCTGAATCTTTTCAACTGAAAAGACTAAAGTAAATGTACAGCCTAGAACAGCAGCAGCAAACAAGCCCCAAACAGGCTGCATGGTAGATAATTCACTACCAAAAAGACTTAGGGCCATGGGGAATAGTGGCAGTTCATGAAGCTGAGGCCAGGTGGCAGTTGTACTATGAAGCAAAGAGCATCACAGCAGGAGAGAGCAAGGACAGGTCCTCAAACACATCATCTGTGTACACGGCAGGGAAAAGAGGCCCCATGGGTACAATAGGCCAGGCAGGGATGGACAGCAACAGGTAGTAAGTAGGTACAGGCAGCAGGCAGGGCTGCATCAAGGCATCAGGTTGAAGGCAGCTCCTTATGGCCAATCTGGTATGCCTGAGCTGGCCCCTGGCTTTTCCAATAAGGTGCTGGACACCCAGTCATGTTTGAAAGGGGACTTCCACACTCCAGGGACTGCTGTGCCCAAAGACATGGGCTCTCCAGGAACACATTTTAACTATGCCTAGGATGCTACAGCAGGGAGGGGAATAGAGAATCTATAGAGCCCATCAGCTGGACACTACCACAAGCAAACTCACAACCATCCCTGCACCTGAGGGCAGCCAGAGTGATTGGTAGCTCGGCAGCAGCTTCTGTTGGCTAAAGACAGAACCCTCAACCCCATGACAGTACTTACAGTAGTGATTTTTTATTATTGCTGCTGTGGCTAAATACCTGGCAAGAAGCAACTTAATGGGAGGGAGGTTTGTTTGGCTTATGGTCTAGGGGTTGCAGCATCATGGCGGGAAGGCATGACAGCAGACGCAGCTCATGTCTGTGGAGGTGGAAGCTTGCTCACATCTGAGCAAATTAGAAAACAGAGAAAAGGGAGTGCCAGCAATCAGCTGGCTTTCTCCTTTCCCTATTTTATTTTCTTCAGGATCCCTGCCCATGAGGAGATGCCACCCACACTCAGGGTGGATCTTCCCTCCTCAGTTAAACCTTTCTGGAATGCCTTCACAGACACATGCTCCAAATGTGTCTCCTAAGTGATTCTAAATCCAGTCAAGTTGACACTGAAGATTAACCACCACACCACTCTGCCTGCCTTCTGCAGAGACCTGGGCACTTCTCTGGGCCACCTGCAGGTGCTGTGGCTGGCTCGCTGTGGCCTGACTGACTTGGATGGAATTGGCTCCTTCTTGGCACTGAAGGTGAGTCTGTAGCACTCAGGGACAAAGGAACAGAGATCAAGTCAGACCCCAACTGAGATTCTCCCTTGTGGTCCTCAGGAACTTTATGTCTCCTACAACAACATCTCAGACCTGAGCCCACTGTGCCTGCTGGAGCAGCTGGAGGTGCTGGACCTTGAGGGCAACGATGTGGAAGACCTGGGGCAGATGCGGTACCTGCAACTGTGCCCAAGGTTGGCCACGCTCACGCTGGAGGGGAATCTGGTGTGCTTGAAGCCAGACCCTGGTCCTTCCAACAAGGTGTGGGTGCTGAACACCCAGTCAGCATACATTTGGGAGGGACACCTCCACCCCACAATGGGAACCTCTGTGCCCACATGTACCTTCTCCATGAGAACTATCTCTTCTGTCACTAGAGGTCTAAACAGCCTAACTATTTGGATATATCAGGCATATACAAGGTCCTTTGTAGCAGGTAAATCCACATGTGCCCCACAAAGGCCATTGCATGCTCCAAGCGCAGTGTCCACTTCAATAGCTGCTGCTTAATGTAGACCCATAATCAGTTCCACCTGCTAGAGGACATCCCTGAACCTTGGCTATGGGCTTGGAGGGTGAGGGTACCCATAGGCTCCAGTAGGATGAGGCAGTATCACTACCCTATCTCCTCTGTCTTGCACCATAGCAGGAAACAGCTGGCCTGCAGGGTCCACCAGATCCAGGTCTACTGTCTCCTTCCCTCTACCCTTTAGGCACCCCAGGACTACAACTATAGGGCAGAGGTAAAGAAGCTTATCCCCCAGCTCCACATCCTAGATGAGGTTCCCACCACATGCACCAACCTGCCTGCTCCCCAGAAACTGAACCAGGACTGGCTGATGGTGAAGGAGGCCATCAAGGAAGGCAGCGTGCTTGACATTCTCCTCCCTCGGCTGGGTAGGCCAGACACTTACTATGGACCTCAATACTATGCCCCAACCCCTGACTCCAGAAGCGACCTCCTTCAGCCCTTGAGGAAGACAGGTCTCTACCAGTGTCCCAAGAAAAAAGACCTCTACTAGCTCCCCAGGCCTTGCAGAGATGGGTGATGACTGCATTTTGTTCCCTTTCCCAGAGCCCAGCCTTATCTCCTAGTTCCCAGAATCATGCAGATTGGCCCCCCAGTCAGGATACTCTCACTAGCAGCACTAGCTGGCTTCCCCTTTCCTATGTTGAGGGAGAGGAGGGTCTGAGGCTGAAGTCTTTTAGAAAGGGAAAGGAACCATCACAGGCCAGCCCCTAGGTCACACAGCTTCTTCGGTGACAGGCTGTGCTCTGTAGTCTGAGATTGAAACATGCTGGCTAGCATAAGCCTAGTGCTCTCTGGATCTGACCCTGGACAGATTGTTCCCATGGAACCACCATACAGAAACTTGACCCAACCTTGCCTGTGCCTAAGACACAACCATGGGCTCTGTCCTTGCTGGTTCCTGAGGGCCCCTTGCCTGAAGGTCTGCTTTCTGAGAACCCAGCCACAGAAGACCATGCCAGCAAGCTCACCCACGGTAACTAAACCTATGTGGCCCAGAGCTGACCCTACAGTACCTTGACCCCAAACCAGGCATAGCCACACCCTCTTCTTCAGGTGCTGGTCATGTTCTCTGTGGGAACCCCACCAAAGGCCTGCGGGAACGTAGATACCAGTACCAGGTATGCCCTCCCCACACTCCAAGTGGGCTATGACTACAGCCCTCCTTCCCAAAGTAGACCATCACCTATTGCCCTCGCTCCACAGTAAACCATTACCCAGAGTTCCTCCCCTGAATTGAACCACCACCCAGAGCTTCCCCCACCATCCACCAGTGTTTAGGACTACTGGCATGTTCATGTTCTGGCTCTCCCATTCCAGGGTCAAGGTCCCCATACCAGCCCTTTCCCTTCCTCAGGAATGGGCACCCCTGGAGAAGCTGCCCCCACATAGGCCAGATCTGGCCACCAGTCCCTCCACCCCAAGGCCTGATCCTGCAGAAAGCTGTGACCTGGATATGCCTGGGCTTTGGGCCTGGAGGGAGCCTGACCTGCGGTTGGTGTCCCTTTCCCTGCCAGCCCTACCACCTTCTGTGCTGTCTTTGTGGGGAGCATTGGGATGGAAGCTGTCTTGGCTGAGCAGTCATTGGTCCCCCAGGATGCCAAAGGAGCCACAGGCCAGTGACCCATCCAGACATGGTTGCAGCTCTGCCTTCTCCCACCTCGATCCCCTCCTCCACAGGCAGCTGGAGTTCCAGCACGAAAGGCTCGCTCAGGCTCCAGCTCAGAACCCACAGAAGGTTCCTGAAGAACAGGAAGACCAGACTGGACCCAAGACTTCCCTAACTCCCCCACGCCTGGCCTCAGGTAATACCTCGGTGCCTGAGAGCAACCTGACCCCCACTTGGGTATGGATGTCCCCATCTCAGAGCAGCATAATATAGTTCAGCCCCTTCACTTGCCAGGCTCTGGGAGAGGCTGCATGAAGCAGTCCGCTTCTTCGTGGAGTAGGGGTGGGTATGTTTCGTAACCTAGGGAGTGTCAATCCTAGCTCCTCCTCCATACCATGACACCTCAAGAGCACCTGGGCTATATGAGACAGGGGAGCATTCCACAAAAGGATATAGGGCAAGTCCTGAGGCAAGTACCAGTTGGGAGCCTCATGGTGGCTAAGGGTATCCAGAAGGAGACACCAGTTCTCAAGAGAAACTGGTAGGAATCTAGGGGTGGGAAAGTGGCCAACAAAACCACCAGACTAAGGCAGAGAGGGTTAGGAACATTCAGTGGCTTTAACCCAGGCAGGACTGACCTGTGCTGGCTTAGGAATGCAGAATTAAGTCAGGCAGAACCCTTTCCAAGGGAGCTAGAGTGACTGCTGCTTCATTGGAAAGACCGTTACCCAGCAATGCCTTAAAAAGGCACACTATGGGCATAGACAAAAGGTAAAAGGTTGTCAACAACCATCTCTGAAGGATCACACAACCACACTTTGCCCCTCGTAGATTGGGTGGTGTTTGGGGCATCGGGCAGGTAGAGGGCCCTGAGAGTAAAGCAGGATCAACAGCTGGTCCCCCAGTGGAAGAACTGCCCAGGCTAAAGGACAGTGGAAAGGTGACCAGAAGAAGGGTCGACTGAAATGGTGTCTAGCCCTCTTGCAGCAGATGTCAGGCCTAGAAGGCACTGGATGACCCTATCCACCACCTCACACTAAAACAGAAGTTTTAGAGCCACCAGGCCCTCAGGGATGCACACACACGAGGATGGAGCTCACATGACCCAGAGCAGTGGCTCTCAACCTTCCCAATGCTGTGACCCTGAAATACAGTTCCCCATGTGGGGTGACCCCAAACATAACATTATTTTCCTTGCTACTTCATAACTGTAATTTTGCTACTGTTATGAATCATAATGTAAACAACTGATATGCAGGATATCTGATAATGCGACCCCTGTGGGGATGGTGAACCCTCAGGTTGAGAACCACTGCTCTTGATAGCCACAGGGCTGAAGCCATATTTTCCCTTGAAAGCAGATGACGCAGAGCAAAGGGATGTGGCCCAGTGGGGCAGTAGTGCTTCCATCTGTGGGTTCCACCAAGGACACCGCAGCCCTCTCTACCTGTGACTGTACTGCCCCAGCCTACCCCATCTCCAGGCTGCAACTAACACTCCCGCATGTTGTCTGCCAGGTCCTCTCTGACACGCTGTTTTCTTCCTTGTTTTCCAGAACTTTCCAGGACATCAGGCTTTCACCTGATCCCTTCTCCCCCAAAGTACCCAATGCCACCTGAGTCAGGCAGCGGCTCCTCAGGGAGATCTGCAGATCTGCCCTTCAGAGGGCGCAGGCTTAGAGTCCTGGGTAGCTTGGGGCCTAGCCTGGGTGAGGGGTCTGGCCTGGGTGAGAGATTGGCTGCAGTGACTGCCCTGAGAGCCCTGGAGGTATCCTCAGGTCCCAGCCATCGAGTTCATGGATGTCCAGACCCAAAGCCAGCACTAGGTCCAGCAGCTTGCCCTCCAGGCCTCCACTGCCTCCATCACCTGAACCCTATCCCTCCAGCCCACTCACTCCCTTAGTGTAACCCTCCCTCGTTGAGATCTCTTGGCCTGGATGGGGCCAAGGCTTAAGTGACTAGAGCTGGAGCTGCGCTCTGCCCCAGGACTCTGGGTCACCTATGTGGCCCAAGTTCTAAGCCTGCTTATCGTAGGCCTTAAAAGGGCATAGCCATCCTGGGTGGCTTTGCAGGTTTCCCTGTGTGTGGTAGTTCCTTTCTCTTGGACACCATATACCCTCTGTAAAAGCCAAGTGAATCAATTTCGACTCTCAGGTATGCAGAAATGTGCTTTACTTTGTAAGCAACGGTTGGTTCAATAAATTATGCAGCTGGCACTGCCTGCCTGACCTGGCTGCCTTACAACCGCCGGCACAATTCCTCAGTGATGGGAGGGTAGCAGAGGAAGCGGAAGCCATATCTGCTCTCGGCTGTGCTCTGTACTGACAGGGCCACCATGGGGCAACTCAGGTCCACACTTTTCCGGCACACCTGCAGAAATCACTGGAGCCTAAGAGCTGCATGGACTGGCAGACCAGAGAAACTGGGGTGATAGCATCACACTCACCTGGACCTTGCGCTCCTGCCTGCCCTGGGTGTCCTCGAGACACACTCTCGAGGCACATTCTGGGATTGCAGGCAGGAGCTCCGATGTCTCAGTCTTCACGCCTTCCTGCTGTGCAGGAACTTCCACAGGATGAAGAAGTTTGTGGTTGCTCAGAAGTGGCAAGATATTCCGGGTCTCAGTGTGGTGAAGAGATCCTGAATTCCTCAGTCTGCTAGTGCCTTGCTGGTGAACACCTGACCTGGAGATGTGGGAGGGGCCTGAGGAGTATCCTAGTCAATTCGGGGCAAAGGTTGGGGGAATGCAAGATAGTATGGCCAGGGTAATAGTCCTGTCCATGGTGACACTTAGGGAAATAGGCGGCAGGCTTTGCAAGGCAGAACGAGGGGCTCACACCTACCCTGGCTTCTTGCGCCTGGCCCTAGCAGCCTGCACCCTGGCCTTGTGTGGGGATGAAGGACGATGCCGCTCTTCACCACAGTCAGCATTGGGCTTGGACTCTGAGAGTGGGAAGCGGTCAATGGACCAGTCAGTGTTATCAGTGAAGATTTTCGAGCCCAGGCTCACACAGGGTGCAGCTTGATGCTCACTGAGGACCTGCAGGGCCATCAGGGCATGTCACTTACTCTAATCCAGTGAGGCAGGTCCCTCTCTCCTTGGCTGGGATCAGCACTGACCTGGCCATGGGGGTTGACTAGCACTGTCACACAACCTCGGCTGGACTGGAAGTGGAAGGTGTCCTGGCCCGAGGACACTGGCAGCTGCTTCTTGGTCCTGCTGATTCCTTCACCCCATACCTAGGAGAAGACTGGGTGCTGAGTGAGGAACAGTGTAGGCCAGGGCAGGGCAATGTGGGCTGGCAGGCAGCAGGGCTCACGGTGATATGGTGCTGTGGTGCTAGCAGAGTACCAGGTGGGAAGCGGTACATGCACACAGGGAAGTCCCTCACAAGCTGCTGCAGAACAAAGCCGCCCAGGTCCACAGTCTCTGCCTGAGACTGGTTGAGGATACGGATAAACTTCTCTCGGTGGCTAACCGCAGCGATCTTCAAGCAGCAGCCAAGTGGGCTGGAGCCAGAAAGGCATACTGAGTAGAGAAGAGGGAGGGGCCCCATCCACCCAGAAAGCCCATCCATCATGCAGCCCTCCCTGCTTTTTCTGGTGTGCTCATGGCTGGGCAGCCCTCACTTCAACTGGGGCCTTGCATATTGATGCTGAAGGTCTGCAAAGGGCTCCAGAACAGTCTTGCTAATCGAGGGTGAGCGGCTTTTATGGAGATCTGGAAAAAGAAGTCCTTTAGGAGAGGGAAAACACAATAAAGAGTCCAATGGGGAAGTTCCCCAGGAGGCCAAACCAGGAGTCTGAATAATAGGGAAACAGCACCAGGGTTCAGATCCTGGTCAGAAGCAGTTGAACCCTGGGGGCTGAAGAACCTGAGTAGGACTTGGGGTGAGGTGAGAAGTTGCTAAAGGGCAAAAGGGAGATGCACCAACTCCACCTTCCATGTGTCCGCTGGAGCTCCTAGTGCATTCCTGCACCTGCTCAGAAGTTAAGTCTGTTCCCTGGGGTGGGTGGCCTGTCACCTTCTTTGCTCCAGAATGCTGAACTATCTGGCAGCTGCTGGAGTCAGAGTCTGCACCCTCTGAGCTGCTGTTGTCTACCAAAGGCAAGGCGCTCCACTCCAGATTTTTACTAGGCTTCTCCACATGCTTGAGGATGTACTCCGTGTCCCGGGTATCCATTTCGGAAGACTGGTGGGGCTGGGCCATCCTGGGACCATGATATGTTCACTGGCTGCTTTGGCTTCTAAACCCAGGACCCATGCATGCTCCCCACTCCAGTCAGCCTCCCCAAGGCAATGGACACCCTGGTTTGTGTTCCAGGAACTTTCGAGTCAGAAGCAGCTCATGTTAAATTAATGGAGTTAATAATGATGACCTTGGAGCTCCTCCCCTAGTCTTGAACCCATTCCACATATGACATATCAGAGCTGAGGCTTCGGGTTCCATGACTTGTCTGGGGACACTTAAGGATACAATGGGAACTGATCCACTTATGTCAGGCTAAGTCCTCCCTTCCCCTGACCCCTGGGGATTCCCTATGCAATGCAGTTACTTTTGATCTGAGTGAAAACTCATGCTGGAGAAGAGGTTGGGATATCGGTGGGCAATGCTGTTCCAGTCTACATCCTCCAACCGGAAACCCTGGCAGGAAATAAAAGGTATGTGGCTCTCCCACCTGGCAGAGCTTCAGAGGCCTTATCATACACATGGAATGCCTCCTGTGGCAAGCCTTGCTCACCTCCCCAGTATTGGGAACATCAGCATACTCAGAAGAGTCAGTAGGGTCCCTTAGAACCTCTGCAGTGACCATCTGCAAGAAGGAACCATAGAAGCTGGGCAGTGGTGGCACATGCCTTCAGTCCCAGCACTTGGGAGGCAGAGGCAGGCAGATCTCTGTGAGATTGAGGCCAGCCTGGTCTATAAAACTAAACAGAGAAACCCTGCGGAGGAGGAGGAGGAGGAGGAGGAGGAGGAGGAGGAGGAGGAGGAGGAGGAGGAGGAGGAGGAGGAGGAGGAGGAGGAGGAGGAGGAGGAGGAGGAGGAGGAGGAGGAGGAGGAGGAGGAGGAGGAGGAGGAGGAGGAGGAGGAGGAGGAGGAGGAGGAGGAGGAAAAAGAAAAAGAAGAAAAAGAAGAAGAAGAAAAAGAAGAAAAAGAAGAAAAGAAGAGGAAGAAAAGACTGGCTGGCAGGGAGCTTGAGGGAGGACACCCTTCCCCCACAGGGCCTCTCACTTTTTTTTGTTTTGTTTTTTGAGACAGAGTTTCTCTGTGGCTTTGGAGCCTGTCCTGCAATTTACTGTGTAGACCAGGCTGGCCTTGAACTTACAGAGATCCTCCTGCCTCTGCTTCCCAAGTGCTGGAATCAAAGGCATGAGGGAATCAAGGGCATGAGCCACCACCGCCTGGCAGGGCCCTCTGCCTTTTGACCTTAACAGCACTTTGTGTGTACTAGATGAGAAAGATGCTGGTCTTATGATGCCTCCTTGTGGAAACATCCCGAGGGAGGCAAGGTTTCTCAAGCAGGCCAGGATCCCTCAAGGAGCATGCTGGCTGCCCAAGAGTGGGGGCGGGGTGCTAGGCAGGTATTGAGCCAGGGGCACAAACTCACCTCCACACTGCCAGTCTGAGACCGAAGCATGCGTCCCACCCAAGAGGAACGGGCCAGCTGTAGAAGGCATGATTTCTGGAAGGTCTGCAGCTCGGCCTCCAGCTTCTGTATCGAACAGAGGTTCTGCCGCAGTTTCTCCTCCAAGCATTCTTTCTCCTGATCAAGAGTGCTTGCCAGTGAAAGAGGCCTCCAGCAGCCCAACCTTTCAGACTTGCCTTAGGTGGGGAGCTCCTGCCTGCCAGGCGTCGCCCTGCTCCCTGAACCCAGCCCTCACCAGTTGAGCTTGTTCCTTCTGTGCTTTCAGCTCCAGAGTAAGCTTCTGGACCTGGTTCTGCAGGAATTTGTCTTGACTTTTGGAGTTCCTGGTAGGAGAAGCAGTCTCAGAACTTCTGGGTCAGACCATGATTCCTGAGAGTAAGCCAGCAATAAAGGACACCCCATGGCCACCAAAGTCTGAAGGCACACACTATAGCAGGCAGGCCAGGGCAGAGTAAACCTTAGCAGGTCTGGGCAGAGGTCTGCATGCTCAGGGGTAGGGTTACATTTCCAGCACAGTAGCTTATTTAAAAGTATGGTGGAGTGTCAAGTCACTCAAAGACCAAAGTTAGAAGCAGTCAGGAAGAGGGCTCAGTGTTTGAGACTGGCGTCAGAAAGAAACTAGGAGCTACAGGAGGGTAGGACCTGGGCTGGGCTGGGGTTTTGCCACTGACCGCTCAGGGGGAATCCCTGCAACCTCTTGCAGGATGCGGTAGTATCGGGCATTCTGGCCATTCTGGACAGCCCACCGAAGTGCCTGGATCTCTAGTTCTCTCTGTTCCCATAAGAGCTTCAGGGTACGTGGGTCCAGAGTTTCAGGGGACAACCTGCAATTCCAATCCCTTGTGGTTTGACCAGGCCTGGCTCTTTGGCTGGCCCAACCCAGGAGGCTGCCCCATCCCCTGCCTCCTTACTGCTGCTTGACAGAGCAGCCCACTGGTGTGGGTGCACAGCAGGGCTTACTGCTCTGGGAACACGAAGGATCTACTGTGTCCAGAGGCGTGCCACCTGGGGACTCTAAGTCACTGCTGTCTGGCTTTACACCTGCTGGAGCTGGGGACACCTGCTCATCTTCAGACTCCTGGCAAGACTTAGGGGCCATGCTCGATGTTGGTCAGGAGCTGGGAAGGAAAGCGGTAGAATGCAGTCTGCCCTGTGTCCCAGGTGTGGGACCCTCGTGGGGCAATCTCTGTGTGCCAGTTCTCCCTGAGGAGGCCTACACGCGTCTACCCAACAAGACATAGGACCGCTGGCTCATATGAGTGTATATTTCAGCCTAGGACAGCGGGTCATCTCCCAGGAAGCATGTCCCTAGTATGTATATATATATATCCATCCCCTGCTGTCTCCTCTTTGTCCCCCATGACCTGAGCCTAGAGCTAAGATCAAAAGTACTAAACTTTTGCCTGTTAACTCTTATTCACGTCCCTCCAACCCAGGAACTCACCCCCACACTCACCTGAGGCCTAAACCCACAGAAGGTCTAGGAAGGGAAGTGTTCTGTACTGTTGCCATGGATTTCTGCACCTGGGGGGGGGAGGGTATCAGTTACCTGGAGCTTCCAGGGAGAGGAAGCCCAGGACCATGAGTACACTCTGTGCTAGTGTGGTTTGGATATGTAAGCTAGGTTACTACCTGCCCAGCTAAGCTGAGGAGATCCAGGGAACTATACAGACCCCTGGAGCCTATCCCTAGCCAGCAGTGATAGGCAGGTACTGGGGAATGGTGTCCTGCGAGTGAATTCAGTATGTATGTGTGTCTGGAGTATGTAAAAAGTCCTAGGGATCTGAGTTGATTAATGGAGCAGGTGAGTTTGGTGATAAAGACTGGAGTGGCCGTACTAACTCTAGCCAATAAATGAGCCTGTGTCTGACAGCCACCTGCCTAACCCTTGGAAGCCTATCTTCCTGAGCCTATCCCCATACCTCTGGGCTCTCTCCGATGGAGGTTCCACTAGGGAACCCTGGGGGACATTGCTTCTCCTTCAGAACACGTGAGGCCCAGGAGAGGTTCTTTCTCCCTTGTCTCGTCCACAGCCACAAGGGCATGGGAACCAGCTCCCACTGCTCTCTGTGATTGGGATAGACCACAAGGGGCTGGACCGGCTTCATTTAGCCCACCGAGACACAGGGAAGACGTTAGAGCAGGGGCCCACTTCAGGGAGAGAAGGGCTGCTCGGGAGGGCACTGGGTCCATTGGGGGAGGGGAGAGTAAGGAGCTTCAAACAAAGACCCCAGGGTCTTTGTCTCAGGCAGGCCTCAGGGACGGTCCCTTCCCCCACCAGGGTTGCAGCGCCCACCAGGTCAGCCGGCCCCTAAACTCCACCTCCGTCGGATTTCGGGGCGGGAGACACTCAAGGCCTCTCTTCCCGGTGTTCTCGGCTACAGACTGCTAAGGGAGCAGGACTGAAGAGGCCTAGCCTACGGGGCTGATGAAGGGGAGGGCGAATGTGGCGCCCGGGAACAAGTCAGAGTAGAAAGGTTCTAGTCAGGAGCCCTTTCGGTGGGCGGAGACCAGTCCAGTCGCACTGTAAGTCTGTTGAGGAAGTCCGTTCTGCAGCTGGGAACACACCTCACTGGGCCAAGCAGCCCAGCGCGAACGCAGCTGCAGACGCGCTTCCGTGTTGATCAGCAGCAGCGAGCATCGCAGGCGCCCGGGTCCTGCCCCTACCCACTCAGGGCCCCGCCTACACCTGGATGCCTCCGGGGCGGGACGGATTAATGAGCCAATGGGGCGTGGTGGGAGGAAGGCCGCCAATGGCAGTGGGCATGGGGCGGGAGGCACGCGCCTCCGATCTAATGGAGTGCCGTGGGGCGGGGCGTGCGGGCCGCGAGCCAATGAGGCCGTGAGGTTGGGCGCGCCGCGGCGCTGGGACAGCAGGTTGAGGCGGCGCTGAAGCGCCTAAGTCCGGGAGGCCAGCGGGCGCCCAGGTGAGCTGTGCCGGCTTCTCTAGCCTCCTGAGCACTGGGCGCGGCACCAGGGAGCCGTCTCCGACCCAGGAGAAGCTAATCTGGGCGAAGGGACGCGCGGTGGCTGTGCTGCACCTGCGTCTGTCGGCTGCGGAGTGGGACGTCTGGATCCCGCGCGGCCGGGATCAGCCGTGAGGCGGGCTGTGCCCCCAGCGGGGTGGGACCACCGGAGCCCAGAGCGCTGGCTAGACGGGAGGGACTTCGGAGGCGGACCGGGAGCTGGCGGGGGCTGCTCAGATCTGGGGTGGGTGGGAGATGGAGGTCTGTCTGGGTCTTAACTCTCAGCTCCTCCCGGCCCAAGAGGTTCCTTCCCTGGGGTGGGGGGGGCGGCGTTCCCATGACTGTGGACGGCGTCGTATTTGCGTATGGTTAGGTGCCTGGGGACGGCTGCCCGCGTGAAAAGGTTAGTGGCCTTAGAGCCAGGTGACCGGGGGACAGGAAAACCTGGACCTGGTTAATGATTCGCCCTGTTCCTGGAGTGGGGTGGGTGGGGCAAGAGGAGGCTGGTGCAGGAGGGGACGCCTCAAAATGCTCAAGAGGGCCAAACTAGTTCCCCAGCCACTCCAGGAATGTGTGGCCCGTGGGTGGGGCTGGGCACAGGAGGGCAGGGCTGAAGGGCCACAGTCCTGAGCCAGTCGTTGTGGCCAAGCCAAGAGAAGAGGAAGGCCGGGCTATGATGGAGGCAGGCCTGGCCTGATCTTATGGCCTGTGTCCTCCCAACAGGACAGGGATGGTCGTGGAGCTTGTGGTCATGGAACTGAAGGTGTGGGTAGATGGCATCCAGCGGGTGGTCTGTGGGGTCTCAGAACAGACCACCTGCCAAGAAGTGGTCATCGCACTAGCCCAAGCTATAGGTGAGTTCTCTAGGGACAGAGAGGCTAACCGGTGAGGCTGTAGTCCGGCCCCATCTTCCCTCCCAAGGGGGGTGAGGCTGACTCCACCCTTTCACTGCTCTAGTCCTCCAGCCAAGTGGATGGGGGGGGTACAGGCTGACCCTGTCTTTCCCCCCACAGGCCAGACAGGCCGATTTGTCCTTGTGCAGCGTCTTAGGGAGAAGGAACGGCAGCTGCTGCCACAGGAGTGTCCAGTGGGAGCCCAAGCCACCTGTGGACAATTTGCTAGCGATGTCCAATTTTTCCTGAGGCGGACGGGGCCCAGCCTGTCTGGAAGGCCCTCCTCAGACAACTGTCCACCCCCGGAACGATGCCCCGTTCGGGCCAGCCTCCCCCCAAAGCCATGGGCAGCACCAGGCCGTGAGCCACACAAAGCACTGACCGTCAACCCAAGATGTCCCAAACTGGTCCCCAGCTCCTCCATCCCTGAGCCTACAGCCCTGGTAGGACCCATACCAGACTGCTTTGCAGACCTGCAGAGCCTAGAACTCAGGATACAGAGGAATGCTGAGGAGCTGGGCCATGAGGCCTTCTGGGAGCAGGAGCTGCGACGAGAACAAGCCAGGGAGCGTGAGGGACAGGCACGCCTGCAAGCACTGAGCGCAGCTACTGCTGAGCATGCTGCCCGGCTGGAGGCCCTCGATGCCCAAGCCTGTGCCCTGGAGGCAGAGCTGCGGCTGGCCGCTGAGGCCCCGGGCCCCCCTTCAGCTACAGCATCTGCTGCTGAGCGCCTACGCCAGGACCTGGCCATCCAGGAGCGGCACAGTATGGAGATGCAAGGCACCTTGGCCCTGGTGAGCCGGGCTCTGGAAGCTGCTGAGCATGCTCTGCAGGTGAGCCCAGGAGATGTCGGCCTGTCATCTCCCTGCCTGCTGTACAGCCAGTCTGTCAGCACTCTACCTGCGGCACGGCGCTTTGGGGGTTCGATATAGAGTCAGACCAGGGAGCATACTGTCTGTGGGAAAGAAGGCCATGGCCTTGCCCCTGAAGGACCTGTGTGCCCCCAGGCTCAGGCTCAGGAGCTGGAGGAGCTGAACAGGGAACTCCGTCAGTGCAACCTGCAGCAGTTCATCCAGCAGACAGGTGCTGCTGTGCCGCCCCCGCCACAGCCGGACAGAACCATCCCGAGCCCACAGGTCAGAGTAGTTCTGGGAAGAGGGGATGGTTAGGCGGGGGCTACTCTAGTTCAAACTGACCTGTTTTCCCCACAGGACCTTCCAACCAGAGATGAGCCCCTCCAGGGAGTCCCCCAGAGCCATATCCTAGTGTCCAGCCTGAGTCCGGAGGGTATGTTTCTCTCCCTACCCCTATCCCCAATCCATGGGAAGGGCCGGGGCTCTGGTTTCAGCCCATTCAGCCTGTGTCTTTCTCACAGTTCTCCCCATGAGGCAGAGCTCCTGGAGGTAGCAGTTCCTGCTCAAGTAGGGGACACTGAGTAGATGAGCCAGCACAGCTGGGATGAGCCACCTGGACAATGGGAGAGTATGATCACAGAATTCTTTCCCTAAAGTGGGGAAAGCTATGATGTCCTGGGGTTTCTGCTTCAGGGGGCGGGAATGCTAGGGGACATGTTGTCCTAATCTTTTTCAAGTCTTCCCAAGTCCCCTGAAAGAAGCAATGGACACAGTTCAGAACTTACCAGGCTCCAAAGGCCACTACTTACTAGAGGAGAGAGATGTGTGGACAGTACATTCATCCTTTGGGGGGGTGTGTGCCTGCTGTTGACTCCGCTGAATATGTGCTGCCTTCTTGCCCTGACAAACCTCAATAAACTACCTTTCGAAGGTGCTTAAGTATGTTCTGAAGTTGTACCACTGGGCAGTGTCTGTTGTTCAGAACTTGAGGTCCACATGGCAGCTACTGCTGGGTTCCTGAGACAGTGGTGTTTTTAGAGGCCAGTACTCAGTAGGATCCAAAGCTGGGGTGACATTCCCCGGGGTATTTATTTGTAACCAACCCCTAGCCTGGTGAGGCCTGTAAGCCTGGCCTGAGTTTTTTTCTGGACCCTTCTTCCCTGGCTTTCCTTGTTTGGCCTGTGTGCCACCAGTAGCAGGAACTGAGGATGCCAGGACAAGCTAGACCCGCCAGTCAGGTTTGCTGAGAACTTGTGGGGGCGAGTCCTGGACTCCCAGGTCAAGTCTGTGACTTCTGGGTTGGCCAGGCCCAGGGAGTTTTCCCTAGAAATCTTTGCCAGCCCCAAGGTAAATATGGGCATTGAACGGTAGGGGCTGTCCCTCTCTCCCATAGAGTGGGTGTGAAGCCTGTTTATGAGCCTCCAGCTTTGACATTGGGGCAGGGAGGCTTCCACAGCCCAGCCCAACTACTACTCTGGCTCTTGAACAGATAGTGACTGCTTCTGGTTATGCTGGCAGGCCACATGTTCTGAGCTCCTGGGACTGGAAATCTTTGTGAGGATCAGAACTATGGGTAGAATTGGGAGATTATGAGGGTCTTTTGGTTGTTTTTGAGACAGGGTTTCTCTGTGTAATCGCCCTGGCTGTTCTGGAACTCACTTTGAAGGTAGACCAGACTGGCCTCAAACTGACAGAAATCTTCCTGCCTCTGCCTTCCGGGTGCTGGGGTTAAAAGTGTGTCACCAGCCGGGCGTTGGTGGCGCACGCCTTTAATCCCAGCACTCGGGAGGCAGAGGCAGGCGGATCTCTGTGAGTTCGAGACCAACCTGGACTACCAAGCTAGTTCCAGGACAGCCTCCAAAGCCACAGAGAAACCCTGTCTTGAAAAACCAAAAAAAAAAAAAGTGTGTCACCATCACCTGGCAGATGATGAGAGTCTTTTTTTTTTTTTTTTTTGGTTTTTCAAGACAGGGTTTCTCTGTGACTTTGGAGGCTGTCCTGGAACTAGCTCTTATAGACCAGACTGGTCTCGAACTCACAGAGATCCGCCTGCCTCTGCCTCCCGAGTGCTGGGATTAAAGGCGTGCGCCACCAACACCCGGCTGATGAGAGTCTTTACACCATATTGAAGAGGACATTTGGAATGGGCTCAGCTTTCTTTCCCACTGGCTCCTGAGCTAGGTTTAGTGCTCCCTATTTTTTCTGAGGCAGACTGAAAGAGGACATGGAAATCCTGTGCTGGAAGAACAAGGAAGACCTTTTTTTTTTTTTTTTTTTTTTTTGGTTTTTCAAGACAGGGTTTTTTGTATATAGCATTGGCTGTCCTGTGACTCACTCTATAGACCAGGCTGACCTCAAATTCGGAAATCTGCCCACCTCTGCCTCCCAAGTGCTGGGATTAAAGTTGTACACCACTGCCCAACAGACCATATTGTTGCCTGAAGCAGGAAACAGGGGAGAGGAGAGGCTGGGCACCAGGCAGCAGAGGGAGGGAGGCTCCTGATTGGTGTCAGCAAGCCAGAACTTCCAGCAGACTATTCCTGTCTGCATTCCAGCCTGAGCCTGCTGCAGCCTAGACCCGCCTGACCTGTGGCCCCAGGTCACATAGAGTAGATCCTAGAATGCAAAAGCCACTAGGGCTGTGTCCTTGTTGGAAAGACAGGTCTGAGGGAACCTGCTCCCCACACTTAAAGCCCTACCCAAACTCAGAAGAGTTGAATAAACCTCTTGGCACTGGTCCTAAGCTTATCATGGTTCATCTCCCAGGCTAAGCGCACAGTCCCGTGGATGCAGTGCCCGGTTCCACCCAGAGACCACGGCACACAGGAAGCTAGGCAGGGGTAAGCTCCATCCTCTTCAATTGAGTCTTCCACATGTTCCCTGTGTCCTGAGGAGCGCCTGTTTCTCCTGAGGCCCCTGCCTAGGTCCAGTCTGCAGTATACTGTTGCTGGTGGCACTGAAGAAGCTACCAAGCCTCCTTCTTCAGGTGGCCACGATGCTTTAAAGGCTGGTAAGATCCTCTTCCCGGTGGCTGTCTCAAGTGGACAGACTCCCATACTCCAATGCTTTGAACCATCAGACAAAACTCTGGGTTAATGAAAAGTTTACTTTGGAACTTGCAACTTTACTTTGGAAACAATAGTGTGAGGTATGCTGAAGTGACATGGGTGATGTTAGGACCTTACCAGCTATCAGTGTGGGGTAGGCAGTCTCCTCTGGGCAATCCAACCAGAAGTCAGGGCCACACTGCTAGGCGGTCTCCGAGTCTCGGTGGCCTTGTTCATTTCCAGTACAGAAGTGGGAGAAGCCTAGTTCAGAGGCTCTGCCCTGAAAGCAGCTGTCCAGCAATGAGAGTCAGCCTTGCAGTTTCTCAACCCAGAGGCCACATAAACCTCCCCTCATCTGCACAACACTCTGAGTTTGACACCACTGTGGTGACAAAACAGGCCAGCATCAGTCTGGAAAGGTCTGGACTAAACCCCTCTATCTCCAGGGACCAGATCTGCTACAAATGTCCTAGCCCCTGTAGCCTATAGCTTCCCTAGATATCCTTTTCCACATTCAGATGGACTTGAGAACACCTAGCAGGAGTGTCCGTGGGAGAGGCTTGTCCCAGAGTCCACAAAGAGATATACATGGTACTGACTCCCTCATCACTGAAGAGGCAGAAACAGGCAGGATCACTCAGACTGCCGCTGTCTTCCTGAAGGAAGTTCCAGAGGTGGCCCTGGGGAAGTGGGTCCTGTAGGCATTGGTCCTGTTGGCTTAAGTTCACACCTGTGCCTGCCCAGAGATGCTTTGGATGCCTTCGACGGTGACTGTTCTCGGGACTGCACAGCCTTGAACCCTAATACACATAAAAAGAAAGTTTCCTCCAAGAGGTACCTGACCCAACCTCAGTCCCACAGTGAAGGACAGAGAATCCCCCAGTGTGCCCCCAGCCCAACCTATCTTAGCTGGTCTCCCACATGCAGGTCTGTCTGTAGGTGCAATCCTCTCCTGGTGGCCTGCTACCCTGTCTCTCCTCCCCACCCTGGGTCACTGAAGAGCCAGGGGTTTCGCGCTGCCCAGGGACAGATCAGCCGCTGTCACACGCACAGTGGGTCCGAAGCAACACAGTGTGCTGTGGGCAGTGGCTGTCCTGAGCCTGGAAGGACTGCTCTGGCTGGCGGGCAAGTGGAGGGGGTCGCCCTCTCCGTCCCCGCCCCCGTCCCCTCCAACTTGGACAACAGAGCCACTCGTCTCTCGTCCCGCCCAATTCCCATAGCCCCCTGAGATGGGCAGCCTCGAAGATGCTCCCACATCCGCTAACCTTGTAACCCTCCTGTTTCACCTGTGACCCCGGTGTGGGGCCATCGCCAGCTCTTGAATCAACTTCAGCGGCGGCGGTGGCCACTCTCACACCCAAGGCGGGCCCCAATCGGGCCCAGTTGCCCCGCCCCGTATGCAAACTATCTGTCCCGCAGCCAATGGCAGGTTGAGTAGGGCCCACCCTGCAGGACTGCAGCCAGTGAACACGAGGGGGAGGCAGCACGCCCCGCCCGCCGCCGCGCAACCCTTCGCGGGCGAGGCCGGCGCGTTCCTTTCTGCACGTCGGCTTGGGGAGGGGCCGCCACCTGCTGGGCGTGGCTTGCGGGACGGCCTCGCCGGACGGTGGCTGATCGTTGGTACAGTCCGAGACATGTCCCCTTCCCTCGAGCATTGGTACCGTCCGGGCTCACTGCATCCGGGCCTGGAGTTGGGACCTCCGCCTGATAGTAGAGTGCTTCGCCCGCCCAGCGCGAGGAGACAGCTGGACAAGACAGGACCTTTGAGGCGAAGAAGAAACTGCCCCGCCTCCCAGACTGATATTAGGGCGGACAGGCTATTCCCCGCCCAGTCTAAAGACCGCCCTTCTTGGGGAACTCTTAACACTCCAGGCGCACGTAGTCCTGGCAGTGGCCCAGGAGTGGCCTGGCTGGCCAGGGAAGGCACGTAAGCCCCTGCCTTTCTCCAGCGCCTGTGGATCCTCAAAGATATGTGGGTCCGTCTGACTGTGAGGAGGGGGCTGTTTGTCTGACTTGCCTTTGCCGCGATCTAAGCGACCAGCTCTGGAGGGAAGAGTCCCGCGGAGCGCTGTGCTCTCAGAGGGCTTGTCCCCATGCTTTGAAAAATAGGCGGGAGTGCCTGCTAGGGGAAATGTCACCTTCCTTAGGATAAGCAGCGCCAGTTATTGGACTCCTAGGAGAAGAACCAAAGGGATGGGATGGGGGGTGCAGCCCAAAGAGACTTACTTCCCTCCCTACACTCCTACTTCACCCAGGTTGCTCCTGCGGGGAATCATGAGGCATTTAAAATCTCTTAATCAGGCAGAGGCAGGCGGATCTTTGTGAGTTCGAGACCAGCCTGGACTACCAAGCGAGTTCCAGGACAGCTTCCAAAGCCACAGAGAAACCCTGTCTCGAAAAAAAAAAAAAAAAAAAAAGCTCTTAATCACTCAAGAAGATGCAGCAGCTGTTCTTTTGCTTGTGCGACAGAGATCCTTATTCTGCTTTCCTGTCTACTTCAACCAGTCTTCCACACAATCCTCAGGAATATCCTCCCAAGGGAACAGATTTTCCTTGCTCTAGGCAAATCCAAAGGGCCCCTTTGTCCATCACAGATACACTGATCCTTGGCTCAGGGGCCAGTATCCTCATCTTAGCGTCTTGTCCTTCAACCCTGTGTCCTGCTTGGGTCAGAAACCCACCCGAGGCATCTAAGTGCTGAGGCATTATCAGGGAGGTATCTGACCCAGCCCAGACCTCAAGGACTGGGTCAGGGGACAAATACAAATGTAGAATCTTGTGCATTGTGGCCGTCTAGGGATGCAGCACAGAGAAGCCAGTAGCTGACTCAGTTTCCACAGAGGATCAGAAATTGAAGGATCAAGCCAAATGTGGTGACACACCCCTGTTAGCCTGGTAGAGATTATTCCTCTGTAACCTTGATTAGAGGCAGAACCAGGAGGATATGATGACAGTTTCAAGTCAGCCTAAAAGAATTCCTAATAGTTACTGGGAATCCTGAGAAGGTTCCTGTCTTGAGAGCAAGACTTAGGTTCAGAGGACAAATGTCAGGGACCAGGGAGAAGCTTAGTTCCTTCCTGATTTTGCCAGGATGTTTCCCATCTGAAATGTATTCCTTATCATCCTGTGTGGTTGGTGTATGGTACCATCCAAAATATCTGCCTAAATCCTATTATTTATGGCCTATAATTGTGACTTTGAAAAAGAAGTATGTGTGGTGTCTTTGTAGTTTTTAAGAGATTTTCCCTTTATTTTTTTAGACAGGGTCTCATTGTACCTGGCTGGCCTGGAACTCACCATGTAGACTAGTTGTCCTCAAACTCACAGAGATCCACTTGCCTTTGACTCCCAACTGTTAGAATTGTGAGTACCAGTGGCTGGAGAGAAGGCTCAGTGGTTGAGAACACTTATTCCTCCAGAGGACCTGGGTTTAATTCCAGCACTCACACAGTGGCTCAGAATTCTCTGTAACTCCAAGACTAGGAGATGCAATAATCTCTTCTGGCTTCTGTGGTACATGCATGTGGTAAGCAAACTTGAAGGCAAAACACATACACATACACACAAAGTATACTCCAGCATGCTAGGCCAAGAATGGATTTTTGAGATCATTATGAGTTAACTGGGATGCCCTAAATCCAATGACAGTGTCCTTATAAATGACAATAGAGAGAACACAGACACAAAGGAAAAGTCCAGGAGGAAGTGTAGCGATGCCACAGACAAGGTAAGCCTGGTGCCCCCAAATGAGAAAGGCAGTAAAAGCCTCCCCATACCTATATAGGAAGCAAGACCCTGGCCTTGCTTGAACTCTGACATGTGGTGCCCAGAACTAAGAAAGAATAAATCCTGTTTCTTTTGGCCACCCAATTTATAGTCAAACAACACAACAACTGCCTTGCTTGGTCTGAGGAAGCAACTTCTTGTCTCTTCATCAATTCTGGAAGTTTTTGTTTTTTTGTTTTTTGTTTTTTGTTTTTTTTTTGGTTTTTCGAGACAGGGTTTCTTTGTGGCTTTGGAGGCTGTCCTGGAACTCACTTGGTAGTCCAGGCTGGCCTCGAACTCACAGAGATCCGCCTGCCTCTGCCTCCCGAGTGCTGGGATTAAAGGCGTGCGCCACCAACGCCCGGCCAATTCTGGAAGTTTTAAATTCCTTGTTCTTACCCAAATCACATTCACTATTGCCCTTGCTTCAACTTCCTTTGGGAATCCCTTGACTGACTATCATTCTTGTTACTAGGGATCAGGTAGGCAGAAGGCAGTACCTAGGCTCAGTGTTCACCCAGATCTGTGTTGCTTGGTATTCAGATGACAAGGGAAAGGACTACCCTTTGAGAGAGGTTGATTTGGACTGGATAGAACAGTGGTAGAACACAGCGTGGGTACATCCTTCTATGTACCCAAGAACATGCATGCCTTTTTTTGTTTTCTGTTTTTAGAGACAGGGTTTCTCTGTATGGTTTTGGAAGCTGTCCTGTGTTGGGGAAGTCCTGTGTATATGTCAATAAAGCACTGTTGGCCAATAGGGAAGCAAGATAGGTGGGACTAGGCATCCAGGAGGACTCTGGGTAGGAGAAACACAGGGAGTCACGATGTAGCCTGCCAGAGAAGTAAGATGTCAGGAACTATTCTCCGGTAAGAGAAATACTTAGATTAACAATTATGGGATAAATACTTAAGTCAGAGCTAGCCAGTAAGAAACAAGCAAGGCCAACAGCTTCATAATTAATACAGTGTCTTGTGTGTTTTTTGGGGGACAACGTGGCAGAGCCCAGGCAACTGGTGGGGAAAAAACCTAAAGCGGCAGACAAGAAAAAGGCTCCACTCTACAGTCCTAGAACTTGCTCTGTAGACCAGGCTGGCCTCGAACTCACAGAGATCCACCTGCCTCTGCCTCCCAGTGCTGGGATTAAAGGCATGTACCACCAATGCCTGGTTCCATTTCTTTTTTTTTTTAAGATTTATTTATTATATATACATTGTTCATCTGCATGCATATTTCAGGTCAGAAGAGGACACCAGATCTCATTATAGATGGTTGTCAGCCATCATGTGGTTGGTGGGAATTGAACTCAGGACCTCTGGAAGAACAGCCAGTGCTCTTAACCTCTGAGGCAACTCTCCAGCCCCCATGCATTCCGTTTCCTTTTTTTTTAATTAATTTTATTATTTTTATTTATTTATTTATTTGTTTTTCGAGACAGGGTTTCTCTGTGGCTTTAGAGGCTGTCCTGGAACTCCCTTGGTAGTCCAGGCTGGTCTCGAACTCACAGAGTTCTGCCTGCCTCTGCCTCCCGAGTGCTGGGATTAAAGGTGTGCACCACCAACGCCCGGCTTAATTTTTTTATTTTTTAAGTTTAAATTTAGATTAGAAACATGGTTGGTTCACAAGTCAGTTCCAGGTCCCTCTCCCTTTCCCTCTCCTCCTCCTGTGCCTTCCCCCCCAACTCCCCCATTATCCCCTCATTTCCCCAGAGAGGGTGAGGCCCTCCATGGGGGTGTCCATAGTCTGTCATTTCATCTAGGGCAGGGCCTAGACCCTCCCCACAAGAGTTCAGGGTAAGAGTTCCATCTCACATTGTTGGATGGAAGTCTAAAGTCCATGTGTATACTCGGGATGAATACTGATCTACTGCCCAAGGCTCAATAGATTACCTAGGCCTCCTCACTGACACCCACATTCAGGGGGTCTTGATCAGTCTCATGTTGGATTCCCAGGCATCAGCCTGGGATTCAAGAGTTTACCCTTGTCAGGTCAGCTGTTTCTGGGGTTAAACCAGCCCAGTCTTAACTCCTTTAGTCATCAGTCCTCCCTCTCTGTCACTGGCTTTCTTGAGTTCAGCTCAGTACTTAGCCATGGGAGTCTGCCTCTTCTTCCATCAGCCACTGAATGAAGTTTCTGTTTCCCAGACCCTCTGGTCATGGGATTGTAGGCTGGCACTCCCCAGATCTATGTCTAAAACCCATATATGAGAGAGTACTTGCCATGTTTCTCTTTTTGTGACTGTGTTACCTCACTCAGGATGGTTTCTTCTAGTGTCATCCATTTGCCTGCAAATCTCAGGATTCCATTGTTTTTTTCTGCTGAATAGTACTCCATTGTGTAAATGTACCACATTTTCTCTATCCACTCTTCGGTTGAGGGGCATGTAGGTTGCTTCCAAGTTCTGGCTATTACAAATAATGCTGTGAACATAGTGGAACAGACATCCTTGTATGAATGGGCATCTTTTGGATATATGCCTAAGAGTGGAGTTGCTGGGTCTTGTGGTAGGTTTATTCCCATTTTTCTGAGGAATCTCCATACTGATTTCCAAAGTGGCTGAACCAGTTGGCACTCCTACCAATATATCTGTCTATTCATGCATGAGATAGGAGCAGTGTGTGCCAGCATACATTAGGAATCCAGCAGGCTGGGCATCGGTGGCGCACACCTTTAATCCCAGCACTCAGAAGGCAGAGGCACACGGATCTCTGTGAGTTTGAGACCAGCCTGGTCTACAAAGTGAGTTCCAGGACAACCTCCAAAACAATACAGAGAAACCCTGTCTTGTAAAACAAACAAACAAACAAAAAGAATCCAGTAGACACCTCCTGGTGCAGGTCTAGGTGAGCAAGTTGCATTCCTATGTGTACACTATCAGGAGCATGTGAGAAGTGACCACTAGACAACTCAAAGCCACTCATAGCCAGTAGGTAGATCATAGCGTTGATGTGAGGGTGGGGTATGTATGACAGTCCACTATGCTGACCGTGTATGGGGACAGGTTTTTTTCTGGGGGGGGTTGTATCAGCAGGTAAGATATAGAGATATTTATGTTCTCAAGAGGTACTATTGCTAGTCATGATTAGTGCATACCTATGTTACCTGCACTTCATAGGAAAAGGTAGAAGATTGGGAATTCAAGGCTAGCCTTGGCTACATAGCAAGTTTAAGGCCAGCTTGGACTACATGAGGCCTTGTGTCAAAACAAACAAATCAAAAAGGTACTATATACACTGGGTTTGGCCCAGTTTGGCCATGGGCAGCTCTCTGCAGACACCTCTTCTCCCATGCTCGATGATAAGCATGGGCTGGCATGGTTGCATAGGTTGTGTACTACAAAGATGCTGAGGAAGAGTTCTTTATGTCTCACTGTGGTTGAATTTGCTTATTATATCAGTTTTTCTTTTTTAGCAGCTGCCTCCCCCTAACAAAGGCAGCTGCAGAGGTTGCTAATGGGGCCTGGCTTTTGTCTAAGGGAGCTCCAGGTTCTTCATAGGCTGCCTGTATTATACCTTCCTAGGAGATTCAGTGGGTGTTTGCAAGTGCTCCTGTATCTGATGATCTTCACCAGGTCCCAGTGTTTCTACAGAGGGACCAAAACATGTAGACAACCAAGCTGGAAGGAAGAGGTGTTTGGTTCAGGGTGAGGGTGGCCTCCAGGCCCCCTTTTTTATCATGCTGGACCACAAATGAAGCTTTCTCCCTGTATACACCCCACCAGTCCTCACAGTGGCCTCTGCAGCAAGTATGATCAACATCCCTATCTTACTGCAAAGGACACTAAGACACAAAAAACGATAAGAAGCTCACCCAAGGCTACACCACGGATAGGTGAACATACCTGAGTCCAGATCCCCTTCCATCCAGATACAACTGGATGGCCCACAGAATGGAGAGGACTTGTTCCAAGGGGACCCTCTCTGACACCATCCTTTCTTCCTTTGACTCTGCCAGTAGCTATATATATATATATATATATATATTTTATTACTTTTAGGTGTTTACAGTTGAGGGAGGGAGTATGTGGGTATATACACATGAGTGCTGGTGCCCTCAGCGACCAGAGGCATTAAATCTTTGGAGCTGGAGTTGAAGAAGGTTGTGAGCCACCATGTGGGTGCTGGGAATTGAACTCTGGGTCTTCTGGAAGAGCAGTAAGTATTCTCAGCCACTGAGCCATCTCTCCAGCACCAGCCAGTTTCTTCCATTCTAAACTCCTTTGAATTGTCTCTTCTCAGCTACTTCTACTTATTTCTCGCTTACAGCGCCGGCTTTCCCTGTTTGGTCTTCCTAGTTTCTCTATAGTTCCTCCAGACAATGTCTGCCCCTAGATAGGGCTGATATTATCAGAGCCTCAGGAGCGCCTACCTTTTTTTTGTTGTTTGTTTGGTTTTTGTTTTTTGTTTTTTGAGACAGGGTTTCTCTGTACTGTTTTGGAGGCTGTCCTGGCACTCGCTCTGTAGACCAGGCTGGCCTCGACCTCACAGAGATCCACCTGCCTCTGCCTCCAGAGTGCTGGGATTAAAGGCGCGTGCCACCACCGCCCGGCTAGGAGCACCTACCTTATTCCTAGCACCATCTTTTTTGAGTTAGAGTCTCACGTAGCCTAGGATGTTTTTTGTGGTGTTTTGTTTTGTTTCGAGACAGGGTTTCTCTGTTGCTTTGGAGACTGCCCTGCAACTAGCTCTTGTAGACCAGGCTGGTCTCAAATTTACAGAGATCCACCTGCCTCTGCCTCCAGAGTGCTGGGATTAAAGGCGTGTGCCACCACCGCCCGGCTTCCTATTAACACTTCATTGACACGGGCCAGTCTTCCCGAATTTCTGCCCCTAATCCTACTGGGCTCCATACTTTCTCCCCTCTCCCCAGGGCCTTAAGCCTGCTAGGCAAGAAGGTGTTCCACTACCAAGTGCACCTCTAGTCCCATTCCATCTATTAATCACTTGTACCACACAGTTAAGTTCTCTACAGTGTTCACGATTTAGTATGCCTCTTTTCGCCCGGCTGAACGTAACAGGAGAGCGCATATACAGAATCCATCCTGAGTTAGAAGCATACTCCTGGAAAGAAACAGGAAGCCCCAAGGGAGATCCAGAAGCTTTCCACCAGAGATCCTGCAGCCGCCGGCAGCTAAGCTCCGCAGCCAGGAGACGGCGCTCACGGGAGGGCGGAGACGGCAGGGGGCGTGGCTCTGGTGCAGCTCTCACATTCATCCGGGCGGCGGATGGAGAGTCGGACCGTACCAACTTCCCCGTGGTGGAGGGCACAGCGTGGCCCGGTACACTGGTGACAGCTTGGACAGCAAATGTCCTGAAAGACACCGGTCTCCTCTTTCGGACAGTACTCCTGTGCCAGTCACTGTTCTGAGAGGAAAGGGCTGTCCCGACGCCTCGACATCCTTAGCCGCGGGTTCCTCCCCGTTTTGGTCTCAGTAGTTTCCACCAACGGGCAGGGCGGAAAGTTCCGGAAGAGTGTCGGTGTACTTCCGGGTCGGGGAGCGCGCGGCGGCGGCGGCTGTCCGGCCTAGTTGCGGTCGCGTTCGGACAGAGGCGGAATCGTCTAGGAGCGTCTGGAAGGCGCGAGGTTCCCGGGTACGTGCGGTAGTCGCTCCGGCCCGGTGTCCCTGTCGCGTCTGCCCTCGCGGGATACCTACGGTGGCCGTGCGCTTTGTCTGCGGCCTTCGGGGCGGGCGAGGCCTACGTCGCGCTGGCCGTGGGTCGGTCCGGAGGGCGGCCGAGGCCTCGAGCCGAGCCCCAGGGCGCCCGGCTGCGGCCGAGAGACCCCTGGGTGTGGTGCTGGCCACCTGTCTGGCCCTGCGAGAACCTGGCCTGGTGCATGAGAAAGGTGTGACCCCCCCAGCTACCTTGTTCTCTGTCCTGATGGCCCTCGTCCGGATCAGCACCGTCCGCACTTGCCCAAATTTTGGTTGGTGTCGCGGTTATCATATTTACTAGTTCGAAGAGCCCAGGCAGCAGTCTCGAGCAGGCACCGCGGTTTGTTGGGGCTTTACAGTCAAGAGTTCAGAGAGGTGAGGTCAGTTGTCAGTGTTACATTGCTGCAGTGGCCGAGCCAACGTTGCTCTTTTAAACTTTGTAAGTCCTCTGTGCAGCACATGAGACCCGTGTTGCCCCATCGTGTCTTCGCGAGGAGTACTCCACAACAAAATCCAGTAACGTTTGTGTGTGTGGTGGTGAATGTCATTTTGGTCGCTGGTTGGAAGCACAGGTTCTGAGTTTGAGATCGGGCTTGACGTGCAGCTCAGCATTCCTATCTTTCCATCAACTCCTCAGTTTTCATTCTTTTGGTGAGAATGTTGAGTGAAAACAGCAACATGTGTCTCTTTGAGCACTGAGAGAAGGCTAGAGTTGTATGCTGAGGTTCAGAGTTAGTTATAGGTCCACTTTCCCGAGAACTGGAGCTGTGCTCTGGGTCATCCCACAGGACAGACCATAGCTGTGTCACAATCTGCCTTTTTATATAAGAGGTGGTGTTTTGCAGGAGTCTGTGGCCAGGACTGCTTTCCAACTTGATAAATTCACCAAGCATCAGGCTAAAGTAAGATAGTTTATCAAAATCTCATTTTACTGTTTTCAGTCAGTAGCACTGTGTGACCATTGACGTTTCTTAAGTAATCATCCCCCCATTGTTTAGAGAACATCAGCTCTTCTACTGGGCCTTCGCAGTCCTGACCCTGATCTGACCTTAGAGAAGGGTTGCACTTCTTTTCCCCTGTAGTTTTGAGCATGCAGCCCATGTATTCTCTTGAAGCTGATGGAGACAAGTGAGTTTGTACCTCTAGGAACTATAAATGAGGCCTCTGATCTCCATCCCTGCCCTTCAGCTTCCCACTGTTGTTTTAGGGGTTCCTCCCCCTATCTTTTTTCCCTCTGACTGGACTGTAGGCTTAGTGGAACATACATGGTGCCACAGCATAGGCTGATAAGTTCTTGAATGAATTCCCTGTGAGAAGTGCTTCCTCTGGAAGTGACTGGGAAAAGAGGTGAGCATCACTGATGAGGAATGACCATGCATATGGATGGGTAGGAGGTTCTTTGTGGAACCAAAGTTTGAGAGCTTGGTATAAGAGGAAGGTGACATAAATATCCAGTGACATGAGGTCTTTATACAGGTATTCCACATTGTTCTTACAGTGGCTTGCAAGAGAGGACTAGCAGGTGTTCTCAGAGTCAGGAGAGGGACAGCCCCAGCGTTTTCTACCTTTTAGTCTGGGTCCTGGGAATGCCATAGTCCACAGGAACTTCACTGCGCTTTGTAATCTGATGGTAGCCAGCTGAGCAGATGTCAGAGGGCCAGCATTGACTCAGAATGACATGCCAATTTGGTAACAGCAGGCAAGTGGGCTACTTATCACTGGAGGCCTTGTGATGACCAGCTCTCGGGAGCTCAGATGACCATATGGCTCATCTTTGGTTTTGGGACTCTCCAGGAATGCCTAAGTGAAAATGTTGCTAGTCCTTAGGAATTAAGATCCTGCTTTGTGCCGGGCGTTGGTGGCGCACGCCTTTAATCCCAGCACTCGGGAGGCAGAGGCAGGCGGATCTCTGTGAGTTCGAGGCCAGCCTGGTCTACAAAGTGAGTTCCAGGACAGCCTCCAAAGCTACAGAGAAACCCTGTCTCAAAAAAACCAAAAAAAAAAAAAAAGATCCTGCTTTGTATATGGTTCTAGAATGAGTCTTTGTATTCATATTATAAAAATATTTATTTATTGTTTTTCGAGACAGAGTTTCTCTCTTTAACCCTGGCCATCCTGGAACTTGCTCTGTAAACCTGGTTGATCTTGAACTCAGAAATCCACCTGCGTCTGCCCTCTCTAGTACATGGATTAAAGGTGTACACCACCACTGCCCAGCTATATTTAATTTTTTTATGTTTGCACATGACTTTATGGCTAGGGTCCTGTGTATTGTGTCTCGAAGCTCAAAAGTTACATGTGTGGCGATGTTTGTGTCACCAGGGAAATTATCTTTCAGAGGGGGCTCTATAGCCAAGGAGGTTTGGAGTTATTTGACTCTGGTCTTTTTCAGAGCTGAATGCCAATGTGCAACCATGGATGATGACAGTTTGGATGAGCTTGTGACTCATAGCCCTGGACCCGATGGACCACCTCAAGTTGGCCCCTCAGACCTGGCCAGTGATGCTGGTAAGCCCCCCACTGCTGAAAGGGTGTCTGCTTTCTCCAGGCTGCTAGCTCCTCTTGGAAGCCTGAATGTCAGCTTTTACTTTTAACCTAAAAAAAAAAAGGTCGCCTGGCGGTGGCGCACGCCTTTAATCCCAGCACTCGGGAGGCAGAGGCAGGCAGATCTCAGTGAGTTTGAGGCCAGGCTGGTGCGACAGCCTCCAAAACAATACAGAGAAACCCTGTCTCGTAAACCCCCCCCCCAAAAAAAAAGGTCAGCCGGGTGGTGGTGGTTCATGCCTTTAATCCCAGCACTTTGGAGGCAGAGGCAGGCAGATCTCTGTGAGTTCAAGGCCAGCCTGGTCTATAAAACTACACAGAGAAATCCTGTCTTGAAAAATTAAAAAAAATATCTTTGATTAAGTTATAGAAGTGTATTACATTCATTCTTTTTGTTTGCTTTTTGTTTTGTCTTGTTTTTGAGATGGTGTCTCACTGTGTGCTCCAGACTGCGCTTGAACTGCTAGACTTATGTGATCAGCACACCTCAACCTCCCAAATAACTGTTAGCTAAGATCACAATCACATGTCATTGTTTTTGGTCTTTTTGTGGGGAGGAGGTAAGAATCTATTGCTGAGCTGTATTCTCTGTTTGAAACAGGCCCTTGCTATATAGCATAGGCTGGCCTCAAACAGCAATCTAACTAAATCTCCAGACTGCAGGGATTCCATGTTTGTTTGTTTTTGGTTGGGTTTCATGTATTCCAGGATGGCCTTTAACTAAATGTATAGCAGAGGATGACTGAGGACGCATTTTTCCCACCATAGGCCTCTCTAGCCTCCCCACCCCAGCTCTGGTGGCTGGGCAGTTTTTTTGTTTTGTTCTTTGTTTGTTTGTTTGTTTTTGAGACAGGGTTTTCTGTGGCTTTGGAGCCTGTCCTGGAACTAGCTCTTGTAGACCAAGCTGGTCTCGAACTCACAGAGATCCGTCTGCCTCTGCCTCCCTAGTGCTGGGATTAAAGGCATTCATCACCACTGCCCAGCAGCCTGTTAGTCTTTATAGCTACATCTACATTCTCAGAGCAGTTGTGGCTTTCTGATGCTTAGGTTGTGACAATACCCTCATGGGCCTGTGCTTTTCACTTTGTGATCTAGAAGAAAGCAGCAATGGCCACAGTGGAGACTCTGAAGATGATATAGGCAGTGAACATGAAGATGACACAGATGGGGAGGAAACAGAGGGGCTGTCTGAGGAGGAAGACCCAGAAGACAGATCTGGTAAGATGGGTGCATTTGAGCCAGTTGCCTCTTAGTGAGGAAGGAGACAACTTGTGTTAGAACATCCACAGCTGTCACCTGCCACTGGAGCAACAGCTGACTCCTGCTATAGTTTTTAGTGGGGTTCCCTACCCCAAGATAGGGTTCTCCATATATGCCTGGCTGTCCTGGTACTTGCTTTGTAGACCAGGCTGGCCACAAACTTAAAGATTCACCTGCTTCTGCCTCTCAAGTGCTGGGATTAAAGGTGTGTGCCACCACTGCCCAGCCACAGGTTTTAGGTTTTCTTTTTTCCGAGACAGGGTTTCTCTGTGGCTTTGGAGGCTGTCCTAGAACTAGTTCTTTGTAGACCAGGCTGGCCTTGAACTCAAAGATCCGAGTACCTCCGCCTCCTGAGTGCTGGGATTAAAGGTGTGCGCCACCACTGCCCAGCAGTTTTTAGTTTTAAAGTTAAGTTTTATATGATTCTGTGGGTATCTCTTCAGGGAGAGACAGAACATGAGATATCTAAAAACATTGAGTAGCATAAGCCATGGGGTGTTGTGGGTTGACTGGAGTTCTAAGATGATGAGGAGGGTGGTCTTGGTAGTCCCTATTCATCTTAAAAGGGCCAGCTGCTGGCATTATCCAGGTGTGGGACAACTTAACATAAGGGGCATGTGTCCTGGGACCTCCTTTAGGACATGGGGTGTTAGTCCCATCTTGTTGCTAGTTCTCTGCATATTCAACAAGCTCATTGTGTGGCATTATTAAGAAATTCCAGGCAGGTAGTAGTCGCACTTGCCCTTTATCCCAGTACTTGGGAAGCAGAGGCAAATGGATCTCTGTGAGTTCCAGGCCAGCATTTAGTCTGGTCTACAAGAGTGAGTTCCAGGCCAGACTCCAAAGCTACACAGAGAAACCTTGTCTTGAAAAACAAAACAAAAGGGGCTGGAGAGATGGCTCAGAGGTTAAGAGCACTGACTGCTCTTCCAGAGGTCTTGAGTTCAATTCCCAGCAACCACATGGTGGCTCACAACCATCTACAATTCAATCTGGTGTATGTGTAATAAATAAATAAATCTTTAAAAAAAAAAGAAAAACAAAACAAAAAATAAATAGATAAATTCCAGGCTTATAAGCACTGGTGAAAGTTTGTGATTTAAACTCCTGCTAAGAACAGTGCTTGGATGGCATACCTCTACTCTGAAAAACCTTTGTGGCCACCCTGGGCTATAGGCAGCCTATGAGGGCTCTTCATGGTTTGCTTGGCCCCACCCACCCATGGCCACCTTTCTCAGAGTGTCTTAGTTAGAGTTTCTGTTTCTGAGATAGAACACCATGACAAAAAGCATGGGAAGGAAAGAGTTTATTTCATCTTACAGTTTGTTGTCTGTCATCTAAGGATGTCTGGTCAGGAACTCAAGGCAGTAACTTACACAAGGGACATGGAGGAGTGCTGCTTACTGCCTTGCTCCCTAGAGTTGGTTCATTCTGCTTCCTTTTCTTTTCTTTTCTTTTCTTTTTTTTTCTTTCCCGAGAGAGTTTTTCTGTGGCTTTGGAGCCTGTCCTGAAACTAGCTCTTGTAGACCAGGCTGGTCTCAAACTCACAGATCCTCTTGCCTCTGCTTTCTGTTAAAGGTGTGCGCCACCACCGCCTGGCTTTGGTGGGGCATTTCTTTTCTCAATTGAGGTTCGTTCTTCTCAAATGAATCTAGTTTGTTTTAAGCTGACATAAAACGAGACAGTACACAAATGAAGGGCTCAATTGGACTGAGGCTCTGTTCACTTCACGTTTCCTTCTGATGTGGTTTTCAAACCAGGAGATCATAGTCCCAAAGCTTCTACTATCACATAACCTTTCATTATATGCCTATGGCTGAGTGCTCCAGAAAGGTAACCCTTATAATTGGAACAGTATTCATCATACAGGAGTAGAACTGATTGGGAGTTAGTAACCTTATAATTAAACTGACTGCCTAGTTTTCCAAAGCTAGCCAGTCTTGAATTCACTGGCCTCAAATTCCTGGCAATTTTTCTACTTCAGCCTCCTAATAACTAGGAGCCTTTTACCACCATGCTTGGCCAGGTGTATGTGTTTGTTTTGTTTTAATTCTGAGTGGGTTGGAGAGTGAGTCTGTCCTGGGTTAAAAATCAGAGACATGGCTCTTGTACCTGCTTCCAGCATTGAGGTAGGTTTGTCCTATCCTCAGCAGGACTGAACAGTACTGATGCTGCCAGAGCAGGGGGCACTGTTGGGTTACTCTGACATCCTTTCCTGAAGTTTGAAGACTGAGATGTCAGAAAGTGATTATGGACTAGATTGAAGGTGGGACCCATCCGCAGAGCTCATCATCTAGTGGTAGAGACCAGCTGTGGAGTAGCAACCAGGGATAGATGCCCAGAATGTGACATTGGTGGTGGTGGGTGATGGTGAGGAGCTTCAACAGCTGGAGGTAAAAAGCTTTTAGAGAAAGACACATATAAGTCACAGCCTAATGGACAGGAGCTAATGTATGGTGTCTTATCACAGAAACAAAAAAGGAACTAAGATAGTGTCCAAGAGAAATGCTGACAAGTGCTAATCCCAACAGTGCAATAGGCAGCTAGCCTGGAAATTGACCACATCTTTAAAGCCACTGTCCCAGTTAGGATCTTCTGGCCATATCCCACAAGGAAGAAGCAGGAGAGGCCCAAGGAGGTCTCATCTGATTGCAGATGTTTGTTGTTATGGTGTTGAGAGACTTGTGCAGCATGCAAGGGTATTGCTCAGGAGGTGGCATTCTTTTTTTTTTTTAAAGATTTATTTATTTATTACATATTCAGTATTCTGCCTACATGCCAGAAGAGGGCACCAGATTGATTTGTAGATGGTTGTGAGCCACCATGTGGGTGCTGGGAATTAAACTCAGGACCTATGGAAGAACAGTCAGTGCTCTTAACCTCTGAGCCATTCTCCAGCCCCCAGAAGTGGCATTCTTGGGCTTAATCATTAGTTTGTCATGTATGTTTCCCCTTACCTCCCAGAGCTGAGAGCTGAGGACAGAACCCAAGGCCTTGTACTTGCTAGGCAAGTGCTTTGTTTTATCTGAAGCCTTTGGTAGTTGCTGACACCTACCTTCTTGGATAGTCTGTCTTTACTCTGAAGCTCAGGTGTAATTACTTAGCCAGCATCCCTGTCCCCTTAGCTCAGAGCAGCTGTGGTCAAATAAGCTTTGGGTAAGAAGACATGTTTAGCTTGGCTACTCAGAACGTTCACTGAAAGTAACCTTGCAGGTAGATGGGGAGGCATGTCCCAAGAGGAGCTGGGGTTCTGGTTAGAGGCTGGTTTCCTGAGTATACCTTGGGTCTGTTCAAGGTCAGTCCTTGAGTATGTACTCCTTCCTATATTTACTAAAAATATAATACTTCTCTTTACCAAAGGTTCTGAAGATTCAGAAGATGGAGTAGAAATGGCTACGACAGCAGTGGAAACTGAAGGAAAGCTGGAAGCTAGCAGTGCACCCAATTCTGATGATGATGCAGAGAGCTGCCCCATTTGTCTCAATGCATTCAGAGACCAGGCTGTGGGCACCCCAGAGACCTGTGCCCACTATTTCTGCTTGGACTGCATCATTGAGTGGTCCAGGGTGAGTTTGCTTTTCACTGGGCTACTCCTGTCTGTAATGACTAGATCTGCTTCTCTGCAGCAAAGCTGAACACAGGACTGAGTCCTGGGCCCTCAGCACTGTCAGGAAGGCTTACTCTGGGGGTGTGTCTAGGAGTAACAGAGCTCCAGAGAGGAGGACTCTGGGTTTTCTGAAGATCAGGACACAAATCCTGAGGCAACCGCATGTGTTATTACTCAGTTCTCACAGCCAGTAATGAAGAGACAAATTGCATCATGCTACCTACCTCATAGTGGACTTTCAGGAGCATTGCCTGACTCTTCTGTCACTGGCAGAGAACTTTATGTATGACCAGGTGCATGGTGTGTGCCTGTACTTACATACTGAAGGATGCCATGTATTCTGCTGTGCCACTTTCCACCTTATTCCTTTTGAGACAGGATGGTTTACTGAAATGCTAGAGCTAGATAGGCAGCCAGTAAGCACCAGAAATTCTCTCATTCTCCACGGCATAGGCATTAAAAAGTCTGTGTAATCTTGCCCAGGAAAGATATAACTCCTTGATTCTCACACAGCTGTAGTGGCAGGACACAGCAGGGAGGTGGCAGGTCTGGGTGACCCTTCAGTTCATACATTTATCAAAATTTAGTGGAGTACACAGCTAAAGAGGATGTGTCTTATCATATATAGTATACATCAGGAAAAGCATTCTTGAACTGAAGAAACAAGTAGAAAATGTTTGTAGCATGCATCTGATCAGCATATACCTAGAAAACAAATGCTGAAAATATATTAGAGATGTCCTGGGTTCTGTGGGCAGTTTACAGAGGCTTGAGAGAGGATGTGGGACAGCAGCAAACAGGCTGAAATGCTGTCTGCTTGGTCCCTCGTCTCCTTTTCCATCTCTCCTCCTTTTCCTTCTCACCAACATGCCACCTGTGTAGGAACATGCATCCAGTTTGCTGATTTTTCTCTCGCTAGCATGGTGGCTTCAAAAGATGTTTTCTTCACCAAGTTCTAGCACTTTAGCATAGGAACATAGCTAAGACCAAGACTTTTCAGTAAAGATTTCTGCATAAAAGGAATTATTATCTGTTTATTTATTGGGTTGTTTTTGTTTTTGTTTTTTTGAGACAGGATTTCTCTGTGTAGCCCTAGCTGTCCTGAAACTTGTTCTGTAGATCAGGCCACAAACTCAGATCTGTCTGCCTCTGCCTCCCAAGTGCTGGGATTAAAGGTGTGCACCACCATTGCCTGGCTAATAAAATGATTTTTTTAATTTTGTTTTTATTTCATATGCATTGGTGTTTTGCCTGCATGTATGTATGTCTGTGTGTGGGTGTTGGGTCCCCTGGGACTGGAGTTATAGACAGTTGTGAGCTGCCGTGTGGGTGCTGGGAATATAACCCAGGTCCTTTGGAAGAGTAGTCAGTGCTCTTAACCACTGAATTATCTCTCCAGCACAGCACCCAATAAAAGGAATTAAAAAAGAGAGAGAAGCTGGGTGTTGGTGATGCATACCTTTAATCCCAGCACTTGGGAGGCTGTGGATCTCTATGAGTTCCAGGACAGCCTCCAAAACATTACAGAGAAACCCTGTCTGGAAAAACCAAAAGAGAGAGACAGAGAGATAGACCCACCCAGACTGGCCTCAAATTCATAATTCTCCTGCTTCCCAAATGCTGTAATAATGGGCGGGTGCCCCAACATTTAGCTTGAAATTGTTGATGGTTAAGTAAATTATTTTTGAAGACAGTAAAGGTGCATGAAGGTGATTTCTGCAGGATTCTGATGCAATCTTTATTTCTTACAGAATGCCAACTCCTGTCCAGTTGATCGAACAATATTTAAATGTATTTGTATCCGAGCCCAGTTTAATGGTAAAATCTTAAAGAAGGTAAGTGTAGTTGCTGCCTGTCTTTATTCGTGTGTGTGTCCTTGTAGGAAGGAGTATTACCTTAAATGGTGACTTACTTTTCTCAGTGAGGTTGTCAGTTCAGTTAAGCTTATAAAGGAGTAACTGGGCCACCCATTTTGGCCCTGAGCAAAGTCCAAGTCTTGGGCTATCCATATTTTCTGGGCACAAGATAGGAATCATGGTAGATATGTAAGGGTTTCTGTGCTTCTATTGCTCATCCCTTCTTATTACAGAGCTTCTCTCTGGCCTGTCGCCTTATTAAGTTATAGTCATGGTAGGGGAGAGGTTGCAGTAGGATATGACAAAGAACCATGTGAACTGAAGTTTGGAAGTAGTGTGGGGATGGAAAGATGTGTCCTCCTCATGGAAAGTCTTTGCATATTTATTATGTATTGTCCTCTCCCTACCTCCCTTTCCTATCTCCCTTTCTCTTTTCTATCCTTTCCTTCTTTCTTTACTCCCTTCCTTCCCATCTTTTTTTTTTCCCTGTGGCTTTGGAGGCTGTCCTGGAACTCGCTCGGTAGACCAGGCTGGTCTCGAACTCACAGTGATCCGCCTGCCTCTGCCTCCCAAGTGCTGGGATTAAAGGCGTGCGCCACCAACGCCTGGCCCTTCCCATCCTTTTTATCTCTCTTTCCTTTTATCTCTTTCTCTTTCTTGTCTATCCCCCTTTTTTTCTCTTCTTCCTCCCTTTCTTCCTCCTTTCTTCCTTTTCATGGATCAAGTTTCAGGCCTTGTACATCTAAGCAAACTACATCTTGAACCCTGTTTCTTTGTTTTGTTTCGTTTTGTTTTAGAGAGTCTTACTGTGTAGACCAAGCTGGCCTCAAACTCACAGAGATCTTCCTACCTGTACCTCCTGAGTGCCAGGATTAAAGGTGTGCACCACCTCACAGCAGCCCTTGTTCTTGAAACAGATTCTTAGTATGCATCAAAAGATTGACCTGTATGATTGATCTCACCTTTAATCCCAGCACTTGGGAGGCAGAGGCAGACAGATCTCTGAGTTTGAGGCCAGCCTGGTTCACAGAGTGAGTTCCAGGATAGCCAGAGATAGCTACACAGAGAAACCCTGTCTCAAAAGCCAAATGATAACAAAAGAACTTTTAATTCTCTTGTTCTTCCCCTTCTGATCCTTTTCTGGTGATTGAACTTAGGGCCCTACACATGCTGGGTCAACACTCTGCCTCTAAGCTCCATGCAGCTGTGTTGCTGAGATTTTTCTGTGGAGCTGCTGTGGCTTCAACTTTAAAGTTGCCATGTGCTCTCCCCACTCATGCCTGGTACTTGCGCACTGGCATGCAGAGGTTAGCAAGTCAGTACCCTGAAATGTTCTTTACATCACAGGCCTTAGACTCCTCATCATGTGTAACTCTTGTTTGCTTTTGAGTCGGGGTCTCTGTGTAACCATGGCTGTCCTGGAACTCACTATGTAGACTAGGCTGACCTCAAACTCAGAGATCTGCCTGTCTCTGCCTCCTGAGTGGCATTAAAAGGCTTGAGCCACCACTCCTAGTCCTTCATATAGCTCTTTTATTTTTCTCTGTTACCTGCCCTGCAGTGGAGAGAACAAGTCACCATATGTCTTAGTTAGGGTTTCTATTACTGCTGCAAAATACCATGACCAAAACACAAATTGGAGGAGAGAAAGGCTTTATTTTTTTTATACTTTCATATTGTTTTTGTTTTTTTTTTTCAAGACAGGGTTTCTCTGTGGCTTTGGAGGCTGTCCTGGAACTAGCTCTTGTAGACCAGGCTGGTCTCGAACTCACAGAGATCTGCCTGCCTCTACCTCCTGAGTGCTGGGATTAAAGGAGGTCAGAACAGGAACTCAAGCAGGTCTGGAACCTGGAAGCAGGAGCTCATGCAGAGACCATGGAGGGATACTGCCTACTGGCTTGCTTCCCATGGCTTGCTCAGACTACTTTCTTATAAAACCCAGGACCACCAGCCCAGGGGAGACACAGTGGGTTGGCAAAAAATGCCACCCAGGCTTGCCTATAGGCCAATCTGGAGGGGTATTTTCTCAACTGAGATTTCCTTAAGTTAGCTTAAGTCAGGTTGACATAAAACTAGCCAGCATACAGCCCAAGAAGATCTTGGGCTAACAGATTTACTCTAGATTAGATGCATATTCTATAAATTGACCACTAGATTCTGAGGGTGCATTCAGTGACCAGCAGTTCTGCCTTCAGATTCCAGTGGAAAACACTAGAGCCTGTGAAGATGAGGAGGCCGAAGAAGACCCAACCTTTTGTGAGGTGTGTGGCAGGAGTGACCGTGAAGACCGACTTCTGCTCTGTGATGGCTGTGATGCTGGGTAAGGACAATGGGGCCTCCTACCTGCCTTGCAGGCTGTTAAACTGGTTAGAAGAGCCGGACAGGGAGTACTGAGGACTCCACTGTGGTACAGAGTCCTACTAGGGCCCCATGACTCAACAGTGACACTAATACCTCTTGTATCTATATTTCCTTGAGACTGCTCAAAGACCATGCAGTATATCAAGACCAAAGAAAGAAAGAAAGACAGGAGATTGGGCTCTCCTAGGAGAGAGGACAGCAGGCTGAAGGGTTGCTTTGGGGACCGTATTATCTTGCTACTCTGGATCCTTGCATCTTTTTTACTATTGTTATTCTTTTCACTATGTGTGTAGAATGCAGGAATCTGGGAGGCTCAGACATTGGATCACCCTGGAGCTGAAATTATAGATGGGTGTAAGTTGCCTGAAATGGTAGCCTTGTACCCCACAAGAATAATATATGGTTTTATCTGCTGAACCATCTTTCCAGCCCTCTCCATTTCCCTTTTCAATGTACCTGGAGTCACTCTGTCACTCCCAGCACAGCAGGAAAGTCATGAATTCTACTGTGTGTAAAAGGAAGCTTTTTCTTTTGAGGGCATGCCTTCCCGCCAGCCTGGTTCTAGATCCGCATGAGTCCCAAATAAACACACAGGAGGCTATATTCATTATGAAGCTGTTGGCCTTGCTTGTCTCTTACTGGCTAGCTCTGCTTTAAGTAATTACCCCATAATTGTTAATCTAAGTATGTCTCTTACCGGAGAATAGTTCCGGGCTTCCTACCCCATGGCGGTTACATGTCGACTCCTGTGTTTCTCCTTCCCAGAGTCCTCCTGGTCTCCTAGTCCCTCCTATCTAGGTTTCCTATTGGCTCAACAGTACTTTATTGACAAATGCACAGGACTTCCCCCAACATCTCCTCTTTTCTGTTTAAACAAAAAGAAAGGTCTTAACTTTAACACAGTCAAATTGTGTATAACAGAACAGTTATCAAATAAGAACATAGTTACAATATTTTAGCAAGATTTAAAGAAAATATCATCCATCCCATCCTTGTGAGTCCAAAGTTCTATATGTAGCTTATCTTTTATCATAACTAAGGAAAACTATAATTATAACTATCTGTCTTCAACTCCATCAAAGACCACAGAAGGATAATATATAAACACTAGGATTGACAGAGGTATCTTACTGCCTGGACAGTCACCCGAAGTTCCTCTGTAACGTTGGGGCATCCATCTTCAGCCCATAGGCCACAATGTGTCTGGAACACTTCTCAGCAAAGCAGGAAATTTCAAACTGTCCATCTGTGCTGGCAGTCTGTCAGTCATTTTTCTTTGTCCTGTAGAAAGTCTCTTACACTCTTTCATGAAGCAGGAACCCTGTAAGACTGACTTCAGCAGTCACTTTCCTGTGGGTCCTGCATGTCCAGTTTATACAGCAAGAGTCAAGCAGTACAGGCAAGAGCAGTTTCTTGCCCAAATAGCTAATCTTGCCATGTTGAAAGCAAACTCCATAACAAGTTTCTTCGATGCCCATCTTCCTCTCAGACATAATTGGTGCTGCCAGGAGCAGACATTTCTCATTGTCAAGAAAAACCCTAAACCATTTTAAATGCCATTTTCTGAAGGTCTTTGAAAGGTTTGAAGACTATCTATCTCAAATACATCTCTATATATGTCTAGAAAACCTAACTTACCTAACTATAAATTCTATTATAAGTAACTATCTATAGTCTGTATTCAATTATGTATTACGTTTTAAAAGATCAGTATAAGCACAATACTTAATCAAGAGGAGAAATATAAGCATCACAAAATTGACCTTGATTTTGTCTCAATAAATGAAAAACAATACCCATACCATAATTCCCCTTTTTACCATTAAAAAAGATATCGGCTGTTATCATTAGCCAATTATAAACAACCCCATTTAAATGAAAACAGATTTATAGACAAGATGGGAATCAGGACGTCGCTCATTCCAAACTGCTTCCTGCTGGAAGGGGGCGCTGTTCACACCATGGGGATCACGACAAAACTCAGAAACCTGTATAAGTCCTTATTTTTGTGGTCTGTAAAGCTCCATCATCTAAGCTGTCTCAATTGTTGAAACGCCTGGCCCACTGCTTCCGGGGGTCTTGGTTCATCAAACCACAGAAGCCTGGAAGGAATCCTCAGCTTTTCATTTTCTGTGGAAACATAAACTAAAACTCCTTTTCCGAGTAACATATCCTTATACTTAAATTTTGAAGTCAAGGCATTTTTAAAAGATAGAAGTTGGATTAATTCAGCAGCATTTATAATCAAGCGTACTTTAGCAGCTGTTCCTTCCTTAGCAATCAAAAAACTGAAAAACACAATAGCATACAGTATCCAGACTCTCTGTGTATTTTCCATCTTTACGTGGCTTATTTATTTATCTATTATTACTTTATTTATTTTACTTTTATTTATTTTTCTCTGAGACAGGGTTTCTCTTTGGAAATCCGCCTGCCTCTGCCTCTGGAGTAAATCTTACCGGCGTGCGCCACCACAATGCCGGCTTTTGTATTTATATACCACTTTGCTGTTTCATTTTCTCTCTCAATCTCACATATATTTTTAAACGCACTGTAAACCTTTAGAGGCTTTCCTTTATCCAAGTCTGACTTTACAGTAAATCTTTATGTTTTTCTGGCCACGTGTCTTATCTGTAAAACCGCGGCTGTTTTAAACTGACGTTTTCAAGATGGCGGGCGTAAGCGTGACTCCAGTTTACCGCCTCAGTCCATGCTGACATCCAGCAAAAGCTGCCACTTCCAGCTGTACGTACACACCTTTTAATCGTTAGCAGAGTCTCTTAAAACAACCTTCCTGTTTTTTTTTTTTCTTTTTATGCCGAGTCAGGAAGACTCTGGTAAGCCAGCCACGTGAATCTCGGCTTGTCGATAGCAAAACAGAGAAAAACCTGAGAAAAATGCTGCTACCAAAAATCTGTGCTTCTCTCTGTTCTTCTGTTTCTAAAATTCCTTTAAAGCTTTTGTTGTTTTGCGTGGAAATTCAATCCCACTTCTGACACCAACTGTGCTAATGACCCTGTCTTCCAGGACCCTGCTGATGATGTTCTTAGCTCACTATTTGATCTCTGTGAGTTAGATGAAACTGCCTCCTCCCTCAGCCTCTTGCTGGGTCTTTGGCTGGTATTTAGAAAGGTTTTTCTACTATAAAATTGCGACCAAAGAATTATAGAAATACACTTCTTGAAATGGTGAGGCTGGTAAGTCTGGAATGTTTCCTAGAGCAGGAATTTCAGTTTTGAGGTTTGTGCTGAACTTGCCCTTACTCTCCTTTCACTGGAGTTCTTCTGTACTGCCCTTTGTGCTGGCTCCGCTGTCTGTCCTTTTGTGTGTGAGATGTAACACAGGAACTGAGTTCCAGTACATGGTCACTTGTGGAAATTCAGTTGGTACAGTGAATACCTCACAGCCGTTCTTGGGCCTACCTGCCCCTCGTGGCTGATACTCCGTGGATTTGGTTTCCTCCTTCCCCAGTGCTGATGCTGCAGACTTCTTCCTTACATGCCCATAGACTTGACCTTCCCTCCATGCCATAGACTCAGTCTCCCTCCTTCCTAAAATTTGTTTCCCCACAACTTACTGTCTCTACCTTATTGACTAACTCTTCAAGAACCCTACAAGCATCCACAGCCTGTTTCCTCTTAATTTGTGGATTTATTTATTTTGAGACAGGGTCTGGACTAGAATTGGCTATATAGACTAGGTTTGCCTTCTTCTGCCTTTGAGTCCTGGAATTAAAGGCATCTGCCACCTTAACTGGCTTGTTTTATTTATGAGACAGGGTCTTCTGTTGCCCAGGTCAGGTTCCAACTACTAGACTAAGCAACCCTTCCCTATCAGCTCTTAAGTGCTGAGATTACAAGTGTCTACTCTCACACCCACCTCTATTCTTTCTGTTTCTTGTGTTTTATTTCGTGTTTGTTTGCTTTTGTTTTGAGATAAGGACTTAAACTGACCATAAACTGTGTGGGCTAGGCTATGTAACAGATCTCTTCTCTGTTGTAGAACCTGCAGGTGTGAACCACTATGCCTGAGCCTGTTAATTCTGTAAATCAATGTTTTGTTTCTAGTCATAGTAACTTTTTGTTTTGTTTTGTTTTTTGAGACAGGGTTTCTTTGTATAGCTCTGGCTGTCCTGGAACTCATTCTGTAGACCAAACTGGCCTTGAACTCACTGAGATCCACCTGCCCCTGCCTGCCAAGTGCTGGGATTAAAGGCATGCATCACCGTACGGAGTTTCTGGGAATTTTTGCCTTTGTTAAGATTCTTTTTTTAAGCCGGGCGGTGGTGGTGCACGCCTTTAATCCCAGCACTCGGGAGGCAGAGGCAGGCGGATCTCTGTGAGTTCGAGGCCAGGCTGGACCGACAGCCTCGAAAACAATACAGAGAAACCCTGTCTCGTAAAAACCAAAAAAAAAAAAAAAAAGAGATTCTTTTTTTAAAAAGTTATACTTGTAAATCTCATATAAATTTATGTATTTCATTTAACAGATACTACAGTGCAAACATTAAAGTCCTATTAGATCTTAAATATTCAAATTAATATATATTAGTGGGGCGTTGGGGACGCACGCCTTTAATCCCAAGCACTCAGGAGGCAGAGGCAGGTGGATCTTTGTGAGTTCAAGGCTAGCCTGGTCTACAAGAGCTAGTTCCAAGACAGCCTCCAAAGCAATACAGAGAACCCCTGTCTCAAAAAACCAAACCAAAAAAAAAATATATATATATATATTAGGGTCCTGTGTCTAAGTACCTAAATACTATTGGCTTTTACAGTTTTCTCTATCTTCATCGTTGTCTTTCAACTCACACATCTAAAATTTCTCATTCATTTTGACACAAAATCACAAGGCTTTCTAAAGATACATGTGTGGTGTGGGGGGGGCGCGCGCTTTGACATTTTACAAAATCAGGTAAAGACTTGTCTTTGAGTTTTAAAGAGTTATGGCTCATTTTAAGGTACATGAGGTAGAGGCTGAATAAAGGGCTTCTTAGGATACCCTCTTGAAAAACCTCTGTAGCTCAGCTCTTTGAAGCTCTCCATACCCTGTTGTTAAGGGTCTTGAAAGAGACTTACAACATAGTATGATTGAAACATGGACAATTGGGCTGAAATGTAATTGGACAGGCAGGGACAGCCAGTGCCATCAGGCAACAGGGCATCTGCCCAGATTTGCATGATCCTCTCTGCAAGAAGGGGCCGGACTTTTGCTGGGAAAGTGTACTCTCCCTAGCCCCTTAGAACACTCCCTCAAAAAAAAGGTAACTTAGTCATCTGCTGTCAGAAATAGTGGGTCAAAGAGTTTCTGTGATCCACCTTGGGATTAGGGATTAGAGTCAGGGTCTGTGTTCCAGGACCTGAATTTACTGAGCATTCCATAATGTGGAAATGTGGTTCAGCTGTTGGCAGAATGAACTATGGACTGGGTGTGTTTAGATGCCATCTTTCCAACTTGGTTTGTTGTAAAACTTGAGGTTCAAGTTTAGGGCTAACACTGTACCTTTTGTTCCCATAGGTACCACATGGAATGTTTGGACCCTCCCCTCCAGGAGGTGCCTGTGGATGAATGGTTCTGCCCAGAGTGTGCAGCCCCTGGTGTTGCTCCCACTCATGGTAATGTGTTAGCCTTTTTCCTGCAGGGCACTTGGATCTTTCTTATTGTCAGTTTTAGAGAAGGACCATGGAGAAAATCTGGACTTGTTATGGAGGGACAACCTCCATCAGGGAGAGGGCTTTCTGTGGATCCTAGGTAGGAGCTAGAGGTGTTTAACCTTTGGAGGCCATTGCAGGCTATTGTTTGTTTAAGACAGACTCCCTGTGTAGCTTCGTTGTCCTGGAACTTGCTCTGTAGACTCTGCTGGCCTTGAACTCCTGCTTCTGCCTCCCAAGTGCTGGGGTTAACAGGTTGTTAATTGGGGCTTTCAGTTCTTAAGGCCTGTTGGGGAAAGCCTGTATTGTGTAGTGTACATGACCCAGCAGCCTTTGGCTCTCTTCCAAGATGCAGCTCCTGTAAGTGATGAGGAGGTCTCCCTGCTTCTGGCTGATGTAGTGCCTACTACCAGCAGGCTTCGGCCTCGAGTAGGCAGGACCCGGGCTATCGCTAGGACACGACAGAGTGAGAGAGTGAGGGCAACTGTGAACCGGAACAGGATCTCCTCTGCCAGAAGGGTTCAGGTAGGTGGCTGGGTCCACGCAGGGTGGTCTCTGGGCTTGGGAACTGGACTTAAGAGGTTCTGCTGGCAGTAAAGGGCCCATAGCATTCTCATATGCCAGGCATAGCATGTATGTAGTCAGCCTGGCAAGAGAGCAGGTCAATGTATTGATGACACTATACTTCATCTGTGTGCCAGCAGGACCAGTGGGTCTGCCTTCTCTAAGCTTTGATGGAGGGATGATGATTTCGGGAAATTTCCTCTAGTGTGAAAAAAAGGCCACTCACTGGCTCTTTGCCCCTTCCAGGCACAAGAGATTATCTTCCTCGTGCCTGGTTCCTGGCACTCATTGTTAGATATCTGTGGCCTCTGTTCTGGGTGCTGAGGGAGCTTAGAAGTCCTTTCTATGAAGTCATATTCCCATGGTCAGTATAGTGATATCATGGTCCAAGTTCCAAGTGGGTTAGAGGACTGGGAACTATCTCCTGTCCTATGCCCTGTCTCATATCTTTACTTTGGCACTTGAGTCTCAGCTCATACTTGCCATTCCTCTTTTGCCTTGTGAGCTTGATGCAGGACAGTGCTGGGGGCTGCTATTTCTCACTCACCTCTTTGTTTTCTATCTGTTTGCTCTCCCTATCCCTGCTAGGCCCTCATTACCATATACCTGCCTCATTTGGGGCTTTTCTCTTTGCTCACAGCTGCTCCCTTCCTTCTTCCTGCTTGGACCTACATTTGATCCTCAATAGTGGCTGAATGTCCTAGTCCATTCTTGCCCTGACCTTCCCTCTTAGAAACTGCCAGGAACCACTGTCATTGTGATCATGCTGTCCATTCTTGGTAGGAGTGGAGGGAGATGGTTCCAGTGCCAAACTATTTTGCTTCTCTGGTAATTTGATGAGCCACATTCAGGGATCTTAAAGGGAGTCTGCACTGATACTATCTACTCACATGACCCAGCTCAGTGTCCCATCCTTGGGAAGGATGGTCGTCCACTGAGTGGTGCTGTCCCTTGTATGCAGCATGTACCAAGGTACCTCATGTCTTCTCTGCTGGATGAAACTATCGAGGCTGTTGCCACTGGTCTGAGCACTGCTGTATACCAGCGTCCTTTGACACCTCGTGTGCCTGCAAAACGGAAAAGGAAGGCAGGTAAGCTGGCGTGGTGGCTTGCCTCCCACCATCAGCTCTGTTCTGGAGTCCAGTTATGTGGTCATTTCTGATTGCTCCTGCAACTTTCTCAGCCAAAAGTACAGCGTACTCTTTACATCTATGGGTTCCATGCTGACCAGCTCATCTAGAGCTAGATAGAGAACACTAAGGAGAAACAAGTACATCTGGATTGATTAGGACAGATGTGTTACTGTCACTCCCTGATTGAAGCTACATTTACTGTTGACATGGCTTCTGTGTTTTCCTAAACCTACAAATACCTGGAGCTAGTGTAAACTGGAAGCAAACCATTTTAGAAGGGACCTAGCGTTATGACATGGGTGTGGGTTCATGTGGGTCTTTGGAGAGAAACAGAGGCACTCTGAAGTGCTGGGGGTTGAGGGGCTTAGCCGCTTGGGGACTGAGATGCTCTCCTTTAGCTCAGGGCTTTTTTATTATTATCCAAATTATACCTTTATCTAGTTTATTTCTATATCCCAAATATCATATCAGAGTCAAAGAGACAGTGCCAAATGCAAATTCAAGGACTACTGCACTTTGCTAGGTTTTTCTAAAACCAAGTTTGCATAGGCTTTGAACCCCAAGGAAACTCTCAGATAAGACTTCAGACAGAAGGTGCTAGAGACAGGGTAGCAATCACAAAAGGCAGATCAAAGAAAACTAGGACCAGGTGTGGCTCTGTAGGGGTTCTCCTTACAACAGAGAGCCCTGAGATCATATCTACATCCTTATCTTACATTGCTGACCTGCACCCTGCTTCTAATACTGTTTGATGCTCCCATTGTTTGCAACTCAGTGCCTCTGTAAGTGGATCATAATAATTAATCTGTAGAGTCTTAAAAATATTCTTTATTGTGCTGGCAAAATGGCTCAACAGGTAAAGGTCCTTGTTGCCAAGCCTGACTATTCAAGTAGGATTCTTAGAATCTACCTGATGGAAAGAGAGCTGATATGTATAAGTTGCTCTTGATAGGTTGTGTTTGTGGCAAGTGTGCACACACAAATTTTCTTTTTTTTGGGGGGGAGGGGGCGGTTTGAGACAGGATTTCTCTGTAGCATTGGAGCCTGTACTGGAACTTGCTCTGTAGACCATGCTGGCCTTGAACTCACAGAAATCCACTTGCTTCTGCCTCCCCAGTGCCGGGATTAAAGGTGTATGCTACAGGGCCCAACTCAGTTTGTTTACTTGTTACTCATTGGCGGTCTCATTTGGGTTATTTCCAATTTAAGTCTCCTAAAGAGAAAGCTACAGCTGGGTGTGGTGGCACATGCTTTTAATCCCAGCATTTAGGAGATAAAGGCAAGTGCATCTCTGGGAATTTGAGGACTGCCTGATCTAATTGTGAATTTCAGGCCAGCTATGGCTACATAGTGAGACACTGTCTCAGAAACTAAGAAACAAACAAAATGAATAAAACTGCAGAAAAGTAAGTGATTCACAACCCCCCCCCCATCTTAGTTTAGGAACTATTAACAGTAGATGGTTTCTGGCAGAAGGAGAATTGGTTTTCTTTAAAGATGTGGTCCCTGAGAGATCAACTGCTCCCGTGGATAACCCCACACACATGCAGCACAAATTGGACTTGGTGGTTTATTTTTAAAAAAAAAGAAGAAGAGGAAGAGGAGGAAATCATGAAGTTGAGAGGGGTGGGAGATAGGGGTTGGATCCAGGAGAGGTGTGGATGTGGATTTTATCAAAATATGTTATGTGCATATATGAAATTCTCAAATATACACAAAAAATAATAAAGCTGCTGGAAACATGCATGCAGGTCTTTGTTTTTTGGAGGGGTTTTGTTTTGTTTTTTGAGACAGGGTTTCTCTGTGGCTTTGGAGGCTATCATGAAGCTAGGACTTGTAGACCAGGCTGGTCTCAAACTCAGAAAGATCTATCTGCCTCTGCCTACCGAGTGCTTGGGATTAAAGGCATGTGCCACCACCACCTAGCTTGCATGTGGGTCATCTTGTGAGCAGATGTTTTCATTTTTTTTCCTGGCAGTATGGAAGAGTGAACAGGTTCGATCATCAGCTTGATCCTATGTTTAACTTTAGAAGTACCAAACTTTCCAACTCAGTACTATTTATTATGTACATCTGAAAGACCTATGTACTCTGCATAGTATGAGTTCATGCTCAGCAGCACCCATAATAGTTGAGTTTCAGTTTCTACTCATCAGTGTGTGTGTGCGCATGCGTGCGTGCGTGCGTCTGTCTGTCTGTCTGTCTGTCTGTCTGTCTGTCTGTCTGTCTGTCTGTCTTTAGAATCCTCTTCAGGAAGCTCTTCCTTTCATGGGGAATAGAGTTTAGAAGCCAGAATCTTCTCTATGTTCTGAGTAAGCAATGATCCTTGTCTAGGTCAGCGACATGGCCCTTCTTATGGTCACATCTGCAGCTGAGGTTTAGGGTCAGGCTTTCACTTCTTGTGTTGTGCATCTGTGTCTCCTGCTCCTCATGTCACATCCTGCTTCTTGGTGCTGATTGTTAGCAACTCATTTGCTTCATCAAATTATGTAGATTGTGATCAACATTTGATTAGAGGTAGGAGTTTGTTTCTCTGTAATTCCATTAAGGACATACACTCAGGCACCCCTCTTTAAGGGTTTTATTTTTTATTTTATATGTGTGAGTGTTTTACCTGCTATGTGTTTGTGTGCCACATGCATACCTATTGCCTACAAAGGCCAGAAGAAGATGTCATGTCCCTTGGAACTGGAGTTACAGATGGGAGCCCCATGTGGGTACTGGGAACTTAACATGGGTCCTCTGCAAGAACAACCAGTGTCCTCACCACTGAGCCACCTCTTCAGCCTTGGTTTTGGCTTTATTTCTGTGAAGTTGTTTCCTCCCCGCCCCCCCTTTTTTTTTTTTAATGGATTCTCTCTTTGTAACCCAGACTAGCCTTGAAACTCACATCATAATCTTCCCACCTCAGTTTCCTGTGTGCTAGGATATTTGGGACATGGGGGCAAGGGTGGTAGAGGCAGAAGGATCAGGAGCTCAATGTCATCCTCGGCTACATCGTGAGTTTGAGTCCAGCCTGGGCTACAACTGAAATCCTTTCTCAAACTAAAAGTGAAAATGCTTATTTGAATTACGATCCAAGTCAGATTCCTGTTGGACTGTGTGTGTTACCCCTTCTGTTTGCTCTTCACTGGCTCCTGTCTGCAGACTGTATGTTGAGCTTAGACACATATTGGACCAGTGTGTTAGATTTTTGTGTGCAAGAGTGTTCTGCATCTGTGCCTTTACTGTCAGTACTTGGGAGGCAACGGTGTATCTCTGGGTTTGAGGCCAGCTTGATCTACATAGTTCCTAGCCATTCAGGGCCATGTATTCAACAGTCATAACAATGCCCTTTAATAAAAATGAGGTGAGCTCATTCTCCTTCCAAGTGTCTTCCTGTACTGTTGTCCTTTCCACTGTGATGCGGCGAGGTGCTGCAGTGCTCTAGTACCTGTGAGAAGAGAGGCAGTGGATGGCCCAAGTGCCTAGGCTACTTTATAAGGGTCACATGAACTAAAGCATTGCACTCCCGTGGTTGCCTAATAATCAGAACCACAAAGCCAGCTACAGGGGTTGACCCATACCACATGTACAGTCTAGGAAGAGATTAGTTCCTGACGCAGATAGGGTGACTTAGGATAGCTCGAGATTTCATCACATTACTACAAACAATACAATTTAAAATGTGTGGATTTCTTTTTTCTTGAAGTTCCCACTTGGTATTTCTTATTTTTATTTATGGTTGACCACAGGTTATGGGAGCCATAGAAAGAACAACCAGGGGAAAAGGGGCACTGTGTTCTCTGCTTACTGGGGGCTTCTGGGCAAGATAACTAACAGCCCTGGATCTGCTCTCATATGTAGCAGTACAGTTTGCAGGGGCATCAGGACCAAGCAGCCTTTCCTTATTTATCAGCTCAAAAATGAAGGAGGTTCCAGGTACCTGGTATTCCCTTCATACCCTGCCAAATCCTGGTGCATTCAGTCCTAGCTTATCAGAGTCGTAGAATGAAGAGTCATAGGAGCACCTTGGAGGATGGGTTTAGACTAAGGCACAAGTCCTTTAGCAATTGACTTCTGTTTTTAGAGTGTGCACCTGAGAAGTGTTCAGAGTGCTTGTTTGTCTTCCAGTCTCTAGGGCTACTCTCTCTGTTTGGACCATGAATAGAGTCATTGTTGTCTTCAGCACTTGGTTATCATGTGCTTTTGGATTATGTAATTTATATAATGGTCCTAAAAGTCTGATCTATGCAGGGTAGTGGAACCCATCCTTACTTGTTACTTGGATCCTCCTCCCCCCAGGAACATATTACTATAAAATATTACAGGTTTATTTTTCTGATTAAATTCAAGCCCTTAATCCTAGCAGGGAGGCAGAGGCAGGCAGATCTCTGTGAATTCGAGGCCAGCCTGGTTTACAAAGCAAGTTTTAGAACAACCTCCAAAGCTACACAGAGAAACCCTGTGTGGGGAGGGGGGAATCCAAGCCAAGCCAATGCTTGTAGCCCAGGTTGCAAACAAGTTGGCACATGTCTGTAATTCCAGTGTTCCGCAGGTGAAGGCAAGAGGATTAAGAGTTCAAGGTCATTTTACACTACACAGTAAGAACATATCTCAAAAAATGGTAGGTAAAATATCGTAGCAGATAGAGATGCTAACTAACAAGCCTGATTTTAATCTCCAGATCCCACAGGATGGAAAGAAAGAATCAATTCCTTCAAGTTGTCCTCTGTCTTCTATAACACACACACACACACACACATACAAACTGTGTGTGTGTTGTATGTAAAACTCAAGCCAGCACACAGTCCTGAGGTGCCCAGATCCTCTCCCTAGCTTCCTGGATTTTCCCCACCAAACCTGGAGGACTAGCTTACCCTGGTCAGGAAGGGCCCTGCAGATACTGAATCATAGACATTGAATGTTGTCTCTTTAGGAAGACGGAAGAAAGTCCTGGGAAGAAAGAAAACCCGGTCCAGGTCATCTGTGAAAAGTAAGACTGGGGGTACAAGAGCCAAGAGACGGCAGCACCGTGTGAGGAAGACAAAAGGAAGGCAGCTGAAGGTAGGCCGTCTCAGTAGTGTGCAGTTTAACCAGGCTTGCTCCCTATATGGTTCTGCAGCAGGAAGCAACAGAATGGCTGCTTTTCTGCTGCTCTGTGGTACAGTTCAGAGGGGGTTGGGTATGTTTCTAGGTCCTTTGGAATGGGGTATGTTAAGAGTTGTGTATGATGGCTGGGCAGTGGAGGCTCATGCCTTTACTCCCAGTATTCAGGAGGCAGAGGCAGGTGGATCTCTGTGAGTTCTAGGACAGGCTGCAAGGATATACAAGAGAAACCCTGTCTCAAACCCCCTCCTCCCAAAAAAAGTTATGTGTGGTGTTCCCTGAAATATAGAGGCAGGGAGGGAGGACTGCAGGGCCCAAGAACCAAGTCACCTTCTTGTAGTTCCTTGCTGGTGAGATCAAAAAGCTCTCCTATGCTAGGAGCAGGTGTGGACAGACTGAGTTGAAGTCTTTTGCCTAGGGAGTATATACAGTTGCTAACTGGACATAGTCACTGTGTCTGTCCTGGGGAGCCTCCTGTGTGAGAAACCTTTGTCCTATCTCAGTTACTGTGTTCTCACTCAGCCCTACTGCCATGAGACAATTTTGGTAAAGACACAGGAAGCTGAGACAAAAAACAACAACAACAACAACAAAAATAAAATCCTTGGCCATGTGTTTCCTGTGTTTTTATGTGGATTTATACTTGTTACCCTGATAAACGTTCTGTAGTGTATACTTGTATATAAAGACATGTATAGACATTAGTTTGAACATGTGTTCTGGAGAGTCAGAACAGATTCTTGTGATTGTGACTAAATATTAGCAAGTTAAGTAGATACTGTTGGTCACTAGCACACTCACTTTGTATCCTGAGGGCCTGGCAATGTCAGTACCTCCTTCTTAATTTTTAGAAAATTCTAGAATGTTGTAGATTCCATGCAATTACTATGATTCCTTTTTCCCTGTAATAGAACATCTGGGGCCATGCCCAAGGTAGAGGTATGGAGAGTATCACTCCTTGGGGAGAAGTACTAGCTGAGGGTGTTGTTCTGTCCCACTCATGCTCAGAATCTAGACGTGGTATGTGGCCCCTTGATTGTCTTAGGAATAGCTTACAGTTGTGATACTGTTAAAAGTTCACAACTGTCCTTGTGTGACTGTTCATGTGCAGGATGCCAGTCATTCGTTGAAATTTTTCCTGTCACTTTGATTTAGAACGAAGTCACATCTCGTTCTCGCATCGCACGAACACTAGGCCTCCGCAGGCCTGTCCATGGCACCAGCATGCCATCAGTGTACAAGCCAGTGGACCCCTCTCTGGGGCTGATGAGGGCAGATATTGGAGCAGCTTCTCTGTCTCTGTTTGGAGATCCCTATGAGTTGGACCCTTTTGACAGGTAACTGCAGTGGTGACTCCCTCAGTGGTGGCTCATCCTCAGATTTGGTTAGGCTCCATGGGAACTGATAGAATGGTCTGCTTTGTCAGTGTTCCCTCCAGCAACGAAGAACCGTCTGTAGATCCACCTTCCCCTCTAAGTGCCAAGAGGAGAGTGCTGTCCCGTTCAGCCCTGCAGTCTCACCAGCCTGTGGCCAGACCTGTTGCCATGGGGCTCTCTAGGTATGGAGCAGCAGAAGCATCTGGGGGGGTGGGTACGGACACCGAATTGCTTATCCTTTCTGTGTGGCCTATAGTGAAGTGGCTGAGCAACTCCTGGCTATGATGTGTTTGAGGTTGGCTCTGAGTGCTACCTCAAAGCTAGTTGTCTCAGAGCCACACCGGCCTCAGTCTCTGAGAGAAAGGGTCCTTGCGCAGGACAGGGGTCCTGATCCACAGTCACCAACAGGTAGAGATACTCTCCTGCCCGCTCTTGCTTAGTGGTAGAATGGGTGACATACATTATAGGTGACTTTGGCACACACCTGTTCTCTTCATGTTGGGGCTGATGGGTGAGGTTTCCTGCCAGAGGAGTGCATAGGGACCAAGCTAGCAGAACCACTCTCTGGTCTATGTCTGCAGGAGACAGCTCCCTGCTGTGGCCCCAGAGCCCAGCGTGGAGGAGGCCCCTGTTCCTGACCTGTTGGGGAGTATCTTGTCTGGCCAGAGCCTCCTGATGATGAGCAGTGCTGATGTCGTTATCCACCGGGATGGCTCTCTCAGTGCCAAGAGGGCAGGTGAGCACCCATGGGCTTGCGGCCCTTCCTTATGGTTTTGGAAATGTAAAGTCACAGTCCTAGAAATTGATGAGTTGGACAGGCTGTCAGACTGCCCTGAATTGGGGACAACACTGTTAAAAGCATAACCATTGTGAGTTTCTGTCAGAGTCCTTCCATGCCTGAGTATAGTTAGGTGAGTGCGGCATTTCCAGGACAGTTTTCACAGATGTTTGGTGCCCAGTGCCCCATGAGCCAGCATGGTCAAGAGTGGGCAATGCCTCCATCTGCAGCTTCTTGTCTGTCACACTAGATGGGACCCATTTGACCATGTCTGAAAAGAGAAAGACTACATGGAGCTTCTTAGAGGAGGTGGGAAGGGTTGTTATCTGACTTCTGTTTTTTAGCTCCTGTTTCTCTTCAGCGAAATTCTGTGACTCAATCCAGAGAAGAGTTCAGGTCCAGAGACAACCTGCAGCCTGGAGCACTACCCTCCGTGAGCGCATCCAGTGGACTCATGGGAGACAGGCGACGGAGCTCAGGGCTGAGCTGTGGGGACAGAGCAGCCCTACGCCGTATCCCTGGCTGCACAGTGGAGACACCTGTAAGGTTGGACTCATTGGTGACCCCATGTTCAAGTCAGGCTGGGAACCTTTCAAATGAGAGTAGGCCTACCTTGAAACAGAATAACAGCCCATGGCTTAATGGTTCCAACACAAGGGCATTGCCTCTTGGTTCTGCCTCATCTAAGATGACTGCTCATTCTAACTTTCCATCTAAAAATAGAACTCCTGGGCATCCCCAGAAAACAGATCCCAGGAGACCTGATTTCTCAAAGCTACCCAGGATACCAAAGATCCACAGGGACCGAAGTGACAGCACACAGGACCAGGTCCCAGCCAGTGGGCAGACCGTGGAGCTCCCCAGCACTTGCATCAGCCGCCTGACTGGCAGGGAAGGTCCTGGGCAGCCAGGGCGAGGCCGGCCTGAGAATGAGCCCAGCAGCAGGGGTCCCCAGGAGACTGGCTCACATACTGGTGGTTCTCGCCCTTCTGCCCCCAGCTCCCATGGCAGCGTGGCCCCCCTAGGGCACTCAAGAGGAAAGGGCATTGGGTCTACCTTTGAAAGCTTCAGGATCAACATCCCTGGGAATACCGCACATTGCAGCCAGCTGTCTAGCCCTGGCTTCTGTAACACATTCCGGCCAGTAGATAGCAAGGTGCAGAGGAAGGAGAACCCTTCACCCCTCTTCTCCATCAAGAAGCCAAAACAACTCAAGAGCGAAATCTATGACCCCTTTGACCCCACTGGCTCGGACTCCAGCCCTCCTAGCAGCAGCCCCGAGAGTCTTGGCCCAGGCCTTCTACCCTCTGAGATCACGAGAACTATCTCCATCAACAGCCCAAAGGCCCCAGCCTTCCAGACTGTGCGCTGTGTTACCTCCTACAGGGTAGAAAGCGACTTTGGGACTGAAGTGGAACCTGAGCCCCAGCCCCCTGGTGAACCTGTGTCTGGCATGCTGGAGTTCCTGGGCAAGGGACCTGATGAGGGAGCCTCTGATATGGAGCGTGAAGAACTCGGGGAAATGGAGCCTACAGAGATCCAGGGCTCCACAGTCCGAACTCAGCGACCATCCCCACCAGACCTTTGGGATGATGAGGATGGAGTGTCTTGTACACCCTTCTTTGGCTCTGAGGAACGGACGGTGACATGTGTGACAGTTGTGGAGCCAGATGTCCCACCAAGCCCAGATGCTCCACAGGTAGCCACCCACAGGATTGTGGAGCTCAGGGCCCCATCTCGTTCCCGCTCCACCTCCAGCTCCCGTAGCAGGAAGAAAAGTAAGAAGAAGAAGGTTGCCAAAGAACACCAGAGGACACGCTCCAGCACTCGATCTGGCTCCAGGGACAGGACCTCACGCTCAGTGTCTCCAGTGTCTGAGGAACACACCAAGAAGCACAGAACCAAGGCTAAGAGGCGGAGGTCTTCCAGTGACCGTGCCAGCAGCCAGGACAGAGCAAAGAGGAGGAGGGACAGGGATAGGGAGCGGAGGCGGGGCCCCTGGGGTCATGGCAGGTGCTGGAGGAAGTCCAGGTCCCGCTCAGGGAGTCCTGGCAGTTCTTCCTGTGAGCACCATGAGAGTAGGAGACGGAAGAGGCGTCATTCAGGGTCCAGGTCTCGAGGCAGGGACTGCTCACCCCACAGCAGCCTGGAGAGGGACTGGAGACACAAGCATCGGGAGAGGAGCCGAGAGAGGACGGACAAGAAGGAGAGTATGACTCGGTCCCGAGAGAGAAGGAGGTGGCGGTCTCGGTCACCCAGCTTGGAGCATAGGCCACGGAGGCCACATTCCCGTGAGAAGCGGCCCCATTCCCCAGAGAAGAAGGAGGTTGTGAGGGAGGTTTCCCCAACTTCCCCTGCTCCACAGGAGGAACCAGGGCAGGATGGAAAGGACCCTGCCAATCCTCCAGTGCCAGAAGTAAGTGTCCTGCCAGAGGTGGTTGTGACTGATCTGAACCCTCCAGACGTCCCTGCTGTCCTGGCTGAGCCAGTTGAGTGTGTGCCTGAGGACCTAGACTATGGGGACTCTGTGGAGGCAGGCCACGTCTTTGAGGACTTTTCAAATGAGGCCATCTTCATTCAGCTCGATGACATGAGCTCGCCACCTTCCCCTGAGAGTACAGACTCCTCCCCAGAGCGAGACTTCCCATCAAACCCCACAGTGCCCCCAGCCAGCCTTCCACAGGACACTACTCTACCTACCATCCAGAGGGAGGCATTACTGGTTCATAGTGAAGACATCTCAAAGCCTGCACCCCAGGCACTGACCCCTTCAGACCAGTGCCTGCTCGTGCAGGATACTGTAGAAACCACTGCTGCAACTCTTAGCACGCCGGGTGTGGTCCCCATGGGAAAGGACAGTCCTTTTCTAAGTGGGAGAGGATGTGAAACGATCCGGCCCAAGGATGCTGTGGCCCAGGCCCCACTGCTACGATCCAGAACCCTGGTGAAAAGAGTCACCTGGAACCTGCAGGAAGCGGAGGACAACACCCCAGCCCCGGACAGAGTTCAAAGTGAGTTGGCCCTGCCAATGACTGGGGTCCTGGTGGTGGTTGTCCTTGTGAATCGGGGTGTGGAGCAGGCATAAGGCAGGAAGGCAGCTACCCCAAGAGCCTCCCCTGACTCTTTGGGGTCCCCACCTGAGTCCAGCCTCTTAGAGACAGATGTGCAGCTTGGCCTTGGTTCCCGCTGCTGGTTCTCTGAAAGTGTTTTGGCCAGGGTTGATTACAAGGCACCCACCTTCCCTGTCTGTTGGGTCCTCAGGGACACCACTTCAGAGGCCACAGAGGCCCCAGGAAGGAGACTGGGATGCAGAGGACAGGGCCCTCATAGGAGTTCCGCAGGCACCATTCTCCGATCTGCCCCCTCCCATCCACGTGCTCCAGGAGTCTGGGTTACCTGATGCAGATCCCTCTCAGGTGGGTGCTGGGCTAGAGGAGCATGGTCCTTTGCTGGGTATTTTGGGCTGCCCTGGTTACGGCTTAGACCTCATGGCACTACTTCCTTTCTGTACAGCCCCCTGGTGCTTCCAGGGCAGAAGGGCTGCCAGCTGTTGGGACTCTCCACTCAGCAGGTGGTATTCTTGCCCAGGTTTACAGCCCCAACATGCCACCACCCCTGGCTCAGCCCTCAAGCATCCTGCCCTATGCACTGGTCAGCCAGCCCTCAGTCCAGTTGATCCTGCAGGGGGCCCTCCCCCTAGCAGGCTGCGGTACAGCTCAGAGCCTGGCCCCAGTGCCCAATATGCCAGCCACAACCTCAGAGCTGGCTATTGCTACCACCACCACCAACTCAGAGGAAAGAACTGCTACTCCCAAGTCAGCTGCTGAGAAGACCAAAAAGGAGGAGGTGAGTGCTGTCTGTCCTTCCACGACCCCTGTCTTATTCCGGCCTGATTTTAGCTATAGTATCCAGCCAGGCCTGGGGGCTGGTCAGGATGGTAAGAGAGCATCGAGCCCATTGCCTTTAGTGCTCTTGGGTGAAGGGACATCCCAGAACTGCTAACTTCCCACCAAGGGGCCCACAGGCCAGTTTTGGCCATCTTGCCACAGGGTCACACATGTCCTCACTCCTAGTACATGAAGAAGCTGCACATGCAGGAGCGGGCTGTGGAAGAGGTGAAGCTGGCCATTAAGCCCTTCTACCAGAAGAGAGAAGTGACCAAGGAAGAATACAAGGATATCCTGCGCAAAGCTGTGCAGAAGGTAGGCTGCACACAGCAAATGTGCCTTTTTGGCAACCTGCTAGATATGTGTGTGACAGGTAGTTGCCATTTCTTGTTTACATGGACTCCTGGGTCTGCAAGTGTAGAGTCAGCCAGCTGGGCCAAGTGGCTGGCCTTAGATCAATCCTGTTTCCTAGTAAGTGCCCTCAAACAATGCTTGTTAAAACTAAGTAATAGATGTGTTTAAAAGATGGGCAGATCTTTCTAAAGGAACAAGTCTCTAGCTTCCTACTGACCTTTGACATATGTAGAGAAACTTCAACAGCTCTGTTAAGTGTAGTTACGGGTGGGGGGGGGGTGCCGCCTCGGGCTGGATGCGTGTACTCTTAACAAAGACCAAGGGCTCTGTGTGGAGGGCCAGGACAACGACACCTGGCTGGGTTGGTCTCTGACAGGTTGAGAGCACTAGGATGATTGTGTTCTTTCTTCAGATCTGCCACAGCAAGAGTGGCGAAATCAACCCCGTGAAGGTGGCCAACCTGGTGAAGGCCTATGTGGACAAATACAGGCACATGCGCAGACACAAGAAGACTGAAGCTGGGGAGGAGCCGCCCACTCAGGGTGCTGAGACCTGAGACTGGCCACTGTGGGGAATGTCCCCAGTAGGAAAGAAGTGGGGCTACCAGCACTTGTGCCTCTGAGCTCCCCATGACACCTGTATGCACCTGTCTTGCTTACAATTGAAAACTGGACTTTTTTATATGTATATTATAGATACACTGTTTCCATTGTGTTCTAATTTATCAAAAATGGCTTATCTTTAGAAACTTTTCTGTGTACTCAGTGTTTGGAAGGTGAAGCTTTTTTATTTCAGAAGGCCTGATGGCCCAATGGGAAGCTCCTGTATCTGCCACATAGCCACCTGCCAGCACTCACTCAGTTTTGTTATTCTGGTTGCTTTTGCTTCGGTTAGGAGACTAGACGTGGTGCTGTGGGTCTCAGGGACTCACACATATCCCACCTTCCCCAGTACACCTGGCACTGTAAATGTGCTCTCCAATGCCTATCTTAGAGCATTTGGATCCAGTAAGGGGCGTGGTAACTCAAGCCAGTTCATCATTGTTAAGATGAGCACTGCAAAGGAGGCTTAGTGTGCAGGGATGGGGCTCATTTCCTTTCATGGGACCCACAAGTCCAGTAAAGAGGACAACATACAGCCGAGAGTAACCTGACTCAGGACAGCACTGGACTCTCTTTATTGGGAGTTGCAGTTCTGGGCTAGGTCCACTGACCCAGGTCCATGAGGAAGTGCTCGATGTCATCGTAGAGACTGTTGGTGCTAGACAGGCACAGGCCGAGACTGCTGCTGTCCAGGGAGGACACACCCTCACGCTGCACTCCCTCCAGGTGAGCTTTGCATAGCCATGGCTCCAACTGTGGGGAGGACGTGTTAGGGCCCCACCCAGCAGCCCACACCCACCTGTACTTGCCAACCCAGCCTCTACCTTGACCAGAATCAGGCTCTTCTCCTTGGGCCTGCCTGCTGACAAGTCCTGTCCAAAACCCAGGTAGATGGTATAGTGTGGTGATCCTTGTCGCCTCCGAGCCCGGAACTCTTCTAATTCTGTTAGAAGGTAGCTCTGGTGAGCAGTTAAGAGAAGCTCCAGGGACCCACAAGGACTGCACCCCCAACAGGCACCTCACTGACCTCGGAAGAAAGTGCTGAAGTCAAAGATTGGGGTGCGGCAGTTGCGCTCCAAGAGCTGGGCTGAGGTGGAGGAGCTGGTGGAGCCCATGGGGCTGCCCACCTCCCAGTACACCTTGCACTTGCCCATGCGCAGGGCCCACAGTGAGAGCCCCTGCAGCTCCAGCTGAAGTCCTGGAGACACGTGCTGCAGCAGTGTCTCTGTGTAACGCAGCTGCTTCTGATCCGGAAGCTCAGCAGGGCTGGGGAAAATCACTGGCTGGGGCTCTGAGTTTCTTGTCACTGAGCTCATGGGGCTGTACAGGAACACGCAGCTGGGGTGCCCCACCATTGCTTGTAGCACTGTGCGGCCCTTGTACATGATGGTCACATCCAGGTATCCTAGTTTACAGACCAAGCTGTGAGTGGTGAGTATGGGTAGGTTACTTGGTCCCACACCCTAGGACCCATTCACCTCCCACTGGAGGTCCCATGAGGGGTGAAGAGCGCAGGGTTCTGCTGGGGGAATGGGTGTGTACTGGGGAGACCTTGCTAGCACAGCTCTACCCCACACCAGCGGGTCCCCATGTCCTCACCAGTTGTTAGAGCTGGGTGTTGAAGCCTCGGGCCGGGGACGGCTCCCACCTGCCATGCTGCGTGAGGGTCCTCAGAAGCATGCTCTTGCTCCCAGCCTGAGGACAAGTTGCAGCCGTGTCCATCTTGCCCTTCATGGTGTGCTAGCTCCCCCACTCCTGTGATGCCAACGCTCTCATCTTGCCTCCTCTCCCCGGGGTGCTCTCATACAGCCTGGGGCATGGGGGTTCTCTAGTTCAGCCCCCACTCACCAGGGTCCTGTGATGGGGCTGAGTGAGATCCCAGGAGGTGGTCCCCCAGGAGACTGTACTGCAGAACCTGAAGCAAGAGGTCCCCAGTATCACCAGAAAGCAGAGGGCTTGGGGTCTGGAGCCCAGTATTTCCTCTTGCTGAGAATGGTTCCAGGGACACACCCTGCAAGAGAAAGTGTATTGGTAGGCAGCTGCCCATCCCCCACACCTAGGAGGAGCAAACTAGACTGTACCTGTGTAGGTAAGACATTGCTGACGGTCACTTCTTCCCTATTCTCCATGGCCGGGCCTTCTGAAGGAGAGGGGAATTTGGATCTGAGACCGACCTGCAACCTGGTTATGATGCTTGAGTAGTTCCAAACGTTCTCTTCCCCACACCCTTTGTCCCCAAACCACCAGGCAACTCACTCAGCCCTAGGCTCTGCTTCAGGAGGAATGCCCCACCCCCACCCCATACACCTTAGAAGGAGAGCAACTGGGAGTACAATCAGCCTTTTCCCAACCAGTTTTAAAAACCACAAATCCAGCCAGGAAGACACCAGAACAGCAGTCCATGTACCTCCCTGACCCATCCCTATTTATGGCATTCCTCACCAGTACATCCAAACTCCGTGCTAAGTTTATACACCTTGTGGGGGTCAGCAGGGTCCCCTGAATTGTCTTGATGCAAGATAAAGCGTCCCGTGCTGTGGAGTGCACAGCGGAAGTTTGTTTTCCAGCCTGCTCGCTCAGCAGCCTCCGCCTCTGGGGGTGGCAGGTTACCTCCACTAGGGGGCCACCTCCCTCTGGCTACGGCCCAGGCCTGAAGGAGACGACAGAACCAGGCTTGAGGATGGATTCCCTGGGAAGTCCGGTAGATTTGCACAGAGGGCAAGACTGGGTACCACCTTAAAGATACGTGCATCAGCTTCATCCAGATCCCTGCGACCGAAATGCTTCCAGGGCACACGGAAGACTGTGTGAGCCTCGTCCAGCCACCGAAGGCCCTCGTACTGGCCGCTACTGACCTCACCCAGGAGCCACTCTCCGAAGAGTATGCGCTGGGGCCCCCTGCAAGCAGGGCAGCAAAGCTACAATTAGGGCAAGGGCAAGGCATACAAGACCCACACAACCTGGGTGGACATGTTCTTACCTCTCTGTGGCCATTGCTCTCTTGGGAGAATCAAGAGTAGGTCCTACTCTGTGATGTGCTGTAGTCGCAGCCAGGTATTACAAATGAGGTAAGAAGTCCCTTGGGTGTCACTAAAGTTTCAGAGTGTAGCCACGGATAGTGTGGCCCAGTATCGCAAATGTAATTATGGGTATTGGTCTCAGGTGGAAATTTAAGTGTCACAAGTGTGACCCAGGTGTAGGGTACTGAGGGTCACAGATGAGGTTTGAGAACTTGTAGCCACCTAGGTTCCGAACCTAAGTGTGGATTCCTCTGCCAGGGTGGCTATAGATGTGACTACAGATGTTGCGGGAACGCACACACGTGAAGTCACAGGTGTTGATCCAGCGTCCAAGCCTGGATGGGCTGTCGCAGGCTGGACCCTGCAAAGACAAGATGGAAAAAGGGGGCGGGCCCAGACGAGTAAAGCGAAACTGCACCCCGGGAAAATGAAACCTAAACAGCCTAAGCAGCTCGTGGGCAGCTGCGAGCTTCCCTCTGTCTCAATGGCTACGGGGCCGCAGTCCTCGACCTCCACCCTACATTTACGCAGATCCCAACCCCACCCGCAGATCTTGTGATCCTCCGCCCTCCGGTGTCCCTGATCCTCTACGCTGCTCTTCTCCGATCATTCCCTACTCCGTGGAGGGGACAAGAATCCTCCCCTCCCCGTGGCACTAGCTCGCTCCCTCCCTGAGTGGGAAAAGGGTCCCGCATACCTGGTGCCGGAGCCGCCGGGACGGTTTTATCTCAGTGGGAAGGAGGTGGCCTGTACTTTTATAGGACAGGTCAGGGGCGGGGCGGAGGGAAACTGGGTGTGGCCTAAGGGCTCCTGACGCCACTGGGGTGTCACGTGCCTGTGGCACTTCATTCTCGGAATCACAGTCTCCTAAAATTCAGTGAGAGAGGCTGACCCTGCTTTGGACAGCACCACCAAGCCTCGGAGGGAGGAGGGGCAGCCTAGTCTACTGCCAGGCTGCCCAGGCGGGTGAGTGGGAAAAGTCTTTCCCTCTCTACACCTCCTCAGGAAAATACAGTGGGAGAAGTTGGTACCCACAATTATCTCAAACAAAGTCAGCAGCGTTTGTTTGTTTTGTTTAACTCTCGAAGTATTGGGAAGTGTAGTCTAAAGAGAGGCTTCACATTGAGATGATACAAATAAGAAGATTTCAGCCGGTAGTGGCAACCCCCCACGCCTTTAATCCCAGCACTCAGGAGACAGAGGCAGACGGATCTCTGTGAGTTTGAGGCCAGTCTGTCTTACAAAGCTACACAGAGAAATCCTGTCTCAAAAAACCAGAGATCAGATCCGCCTGCCTCTGCCTCCCGAGTGCGGCTAAGGCTGTCAGTTTTCATGAAAAGTATTCAAATACTGGAAGGAAATAAAAACTTTTGGAAAGACATTCGGGATGATTTTTCACTAGGAAATATGCCATGACTGCTGTGCTGGAAGAAGCCCAGATTATGACGTAACCCTCCCCAAACAGACCAGAGAGCTGTGTGTCACCTCCACCTACCGACATGGCCTGCAGAGAGCTGTGTGTAACCCCCACCTACTGACATGACCTGCAGGCTCCTGTTTCTCATAGGTAAGGTTTCTGTCCAGCAGCATGCAGTGCTCATTGCTGGAACAGCCTTTTTGTTGGTTTGGGTTCGTTTTGCTTATTTGAGAAAGGTTTTCTCTACAAAGCCTTGACTGTCCTAGAACTCACACTCTTTAGGCCTCAAGATCACAGAGATCTCCTGCCTCTGCTTCCCGAATGCTAACTTTTGAATCAGGTGACCCTCAGGAAGCTCCCAGAGACCACCCTCTCCCAAATGAACGTGGTGTGAACGGTTCTGTTTCTTTCACTCCGCTCCAGCGAAGCTGTCCGTTGGGCCAAGCGCTGAAGATCTCCAGAGAGGACTTCCCTCTTCCCTGCCTGCCACTGTGGGAGAGGACATGCGGAAGCCAGCAGCTGGGCGCTCGCTCATAGCAGGTGTTTTACCCCCAGCGCTCCCTCCCTCCTGCGCTTGGATGGGGGAGCGGGGACAGGAGAAAGAGCTGGGGGAGCGGGGGGGGGAGGGCGGGGGCGTGGATGGTGGGGCTGGGGTGGGGGCTGGGTGGGATGTTGGGATAGTTCGGCTCCGAAAGAGGAGGCTTGAGTGATTGAGCTTTGTTGAACGACCTTCCCTGGCACTCGTTCTCACACACACGCCTCATGACTCCAGAATTCGAAAGTGCTACTTTAATTTGCTGAGGAAAAGGGAGTGTATTGGAGTGGAGGGTGCGGGTGCTGCGCTAGATATAACTCTGGTGAGGGTCATCATCGTCGCTTCCCTCACTTCCTGTGGCACTGGCGCTGTCCACATCTGCTGCGGGCTCGTTGAGGACTACCACGTCAGCCTCCTCTCGGATGTCCTTGCCGAACCATACGGCCTTGTAGCCGCCCTCCCCCTCTGGCCGCCGCTCCTTAGTCAGGATAGATCTCACGGCTAAAGGACTGTCCCCAGCCTGGACAGTCTTAGGAGACTCGGGAGCTCTGAGCTTGGGGCTAGGAGGCGGCGAGCTGGGGGGCGTGGGACTGGAGGACATGGGGCTATGGGGCCCAGAGGGCGACTGGGCGGTCTCCGGGTCCCGCTGCGGCTGTGGGCTGGAGGTGGACGACCAGCTGGCCTTGTGGTCTGGGAAGAAGGTCAGGTTGTCATAGACACTCAGCGGCAGTGGCGGCTTCTACAGGTGCAGCAAGAGCAGAGGCATAAGCAACAGTGCAATTCCTCCCGCCAGTGCCTTCCTAATCCTCCTCCTGCCACCGGGCTCCCACTCTTCCCCAGCCAGCCAGGTGTCAGCACATCCATCCCAGCCTACCTCTGCTTCCTTTCCCCAGCTGTTCCCATTCATCCCTCCATGTCCCCCTTCTGTGACTCCTCAGACCTGGGTTAGTCCCGTTTCTACTGTGACTAGTCCAGTTCCCCACAGAGACCCTTACCTTAACCTTGCCGGAGCAACATTTGAACCGGTGACGGTAGTGCTTATGGATGAGGATGACCAGGCAGATGAGGGCCAGCAACAAGAGTGCTCCTAGCACCCCGCCCAACACTGCCATGTCCACCGTGGAAAATCGCTGGCCTTCTCCTTGTGTCCCTGTCCCAGACACCATGGCACTTACTGTTGGAACACTCCCAAGCACTTCCCTTTCCAACCTGGACCAGCCTGAGTTATCATGAAAACAGGACAGACATGGCCTGGCCCTTCCCCTGGCGCTCAGGTTCTGAGAATGGGTGCTAACTCCACCAGGGAGGCTGCCTGGGTATGTCAAAGCCCCTGGTGGCAGCAGGGCACCAGCTTCTGATTCACCAGGATGGCCTTCAAGGGCATTTTGTGAACAGTTGGATGTGAGCTTTGTCTTACGTGGCATAAACTCCAGTTTTGAATACATGTTGCACTTAGACCAGAAGCAAGGCTCAGTGACACTTGACACAGTTTTTAGAGAACACTCTTGAGAAGTCTGCTATGTAAAACTGCCACTGGTGACCATTCCTGTGGGACCCTAACTGTGTCTGGCCCCTTGTGATCCTGTACCCTGAAGGGCTGTGGGTACAGCTAAGTAACCATTACAAACATCTTTTAGTGGAGGAGCTGGGCGTTGGTGGTGCACGCCTTTAATCCCAGCACTCGGGAGACAGAGGCAGGCAAATCTCTGAAAGTTTGAGGCCAGCCTGGCCTACAGAGCAAGTTCCAGGACAACCTCCAAAGCAATACAGAGAAACCCTGTCTTAAAAAACCAAAAAAAATCTTTCAGTGGGAACCTTGAGAGTGTATATGTGTGTTGGGGGGTGAGTACATGAGTGTATGTGTGTAAGTGTGTGCGTGCATGTTTTAAGTTCATTTATGTAGTGTGTGTATTTGTGTGTGGTGTGGTCAGTACGTGTGGTAGTCAGAGGACAACGTGCAGAAGTCAGTGTTCTTCTTCTACTATGTGTGTGGGACCCCGGGATCCAACTCAGGTTGTCAGGCCCTTCCCGGCTGACCCTCGTGCCAGTCCCCGGCTTATGTTTTAAAGTAGTATCAGTCTCTTACTGACCTAGCACTGGCCATGGCTAAGCTGTCTGGCCAGGGACCTCCAGGGTTATTCCTGTCTCTGGCTTCCCAACACTGGAATTGGGAGTGCACTCCCCCACGCTCAGCTGTTTTATGTGGGTTCTGGGACCAAATTTTTTTGTGTGTGTGTGTGTGTGTGTTTTATATTTTTCGTTTGGTTTTTTAGCAGTGTTGCCTCAATGTTGCCCAGGCTATCCCTGAATTCCTAGGCTCAGGTGATCCTCCTGCCTCAGTCTCTCCATTAGTTGGGATCACAGGCATATACCACTATATCCAGCCATAATTATTATTTCTTTTCTTTTTTCCTTTTCTTTTTTTGGAGACAGGGTTTCTCTGTGTAGCCCTGGCTATTATCCTAGAACTCCCTCTGTAGACCAGACTTGCTTCAAACTTTGAGATTCACCTGTCTCTTCCTCCCAAATGCTGGGATTAAAGGTGTGTGCTACTACCACTGACTCATGTTTTGTTTTGTTTTGGTTTTTTTTTTTTTTTTTTTTTTTTGGTTTTTCGAGACAGGGTTTCTCTGTATTGTTTTGGAGCCTGTTCTGAAACTTGCTCGGTAGACCAGGCTGGTCTCAAACTCACAGAGATCCACTTGCCTCTGCCTCCCAAGTGCTGGGATTAAAGGCGTGTGCCACCACCGCCGGCCATAATTATGTTTTTAAAGAGATTCTCTGTGTGTAGCTGGATTGTAATTCACTATATAGACCAGGCTGGCCTTGCACTCACAGATATCTGCCTTTCACTACCTACCTAGTGCTGGAAATAAAGGAATATGTTAGCACACCCTGACAGCCATAAAATCTTAATTTTTATCTTGTATCTCCCTGATTATTGGAGTAGTGCTCCCACCTTAAGACCCTAAAGATAGATTGTCCTGGGAATTGTGGGACTCACTGGCTCCAGAATCTGCTTCTGTACCCCACACCTTATTCAGCTCACCCTATTCTGTCCCCTGGGGCCATTTGTCTGGAACTAGACACATACTTTTGTAGGTGGTCAATGGGTCAGGCCAGGCTACCTGGGTGGACCCTGTCCTAGAGTACATCCCTGAACCTCCTGTCGGGCAAACAATGTGTGGACTACCTGAGGGTGAGGGGCTCCTGGTGGGCGCAGTGGTTGTCGGCTGAGAGGTTCCTGGCTTGGGGGTCTGTGTTGAGCCCCCACTGGGTGTGGCTGGCTGAGAAGTGGTACTTGTTCCTGTAATGGGGACTGCTGGCTGAGAGGTTCCTGTAATGGGGACCGTTGGCTGAGAGGTTCCTGGCTTGGGGGTCTGTGTACCTGTAATGGGGGCCACTGGCTGAGAGGTTCCTGGCTTGGGGGTCTGTGTTGAGTCCCCACCAGGAGTGACTGTCTGGGGGGTGGTGCTGATTCCAAGAGTAGGTATGGATGAGGCAGAGGCAGGTGGACTTAGAGTTGTGCCTGAGGGTGGGAATGGGCCAGCACTTCCCCCAGAGCTGGTTGTGGCAGGTCCTTGAGAGGTCCCAGAAGTCGTGGGGGCTTCCAAAGTGGTGCTACTTGAAGGCCCAGTTGTTCCTCCAGCTCCTGGGGGCTTGGGGGACTCTGGGGGTGGCATGGACAGAACTTGGGTTTACCTCTGTCCCCAAATATGCCTGTTCCAGAGGAGGGGCCACCCTGCTTGGAGGCCCTGGGACTCACCTGTGGTGGGCTCCTGCTCTGACACTTGGATCTCAACAACAGTGGTGGCTGTGTCCTTAGTCACAGTATTGGTAGCTTCTACCTGGATCAGGAAAGGGGTTTGTTCCTATCGGGTCCCTCTTTACCCCGCACCTTTGGTCCCCTCATTCCCCACTCCACCTCTACGTAGAAGGTGTCTACGTGCTCCATATCCACAGTGGTCAGTATGACGTCCTCGTCCATCTTGAAATCTGAGGAGTTGGTGATTCCGTACGTGATGGCCGAGTTGAGGTCCTAGGTGAGACTGCAGTGAGACCTGGACCTGGGTGCCCTACTGTCCATCCCAAGCTGCCCACACAGAGAACTAGAGAACTTAGTCAAACTTAGAGAGTTGCTAGATGGTCAGGAAGCGACTGCATACCGGGAAATCTAGGTACTGAGCCTGGATCCTCAGGATCTCAGAAGGGGAGGTCCTGTCCTTCACTTCTGTCCCAGCCTTAGAACCAAGCACCACTGTGCCATGGTACCGGCTCCGAGAGAACTGGAGCGGGCTCCCAGTGGCATCACGAGCCTCCACGATGGCTTGGGTCATTGAGTAGCGTGCCATATCAGCCTGGTCAGCCTGGGGAGTCAGGGGAAACAGGAGTGAGCAGTGAGGCTTACCGGAGCTGGGGCTGCACCTGGGGCTCAAGGGAATGCAGGAGACCCGTCTGTCATCCAGTGCTGGTACCCACCCTGACCAGCAGGGTGAAGGTCATGGGGCGGGGGATACTTTTGGCCATCGTGAGGTTGCCAGAGTCTGTGCTGATGATAAATGTGTCATCCGTGTTTCCTGGGAGAATTCAGATGGAGTTTAGCGTCTGGTCCCTCTGTTGTAGGGTCTGGGTGCTATGGGGCTAGCTCGCACTCACCTGCCACAATACTGTAGATGATAGGCTGGTTAATACCCTGATCCCCATCCACAGCATAGATGGGACCAGGAGTCAAGGTGAGAGGGGATGGCTGTGGGGACAGGGACATGTTGAGGTTGAACCACCCTGGTTCTCCGGTTCTTACTCTTTTATTGTCCCTCAAGGCTTGAAACGTGAACTGGAGCTTGGGGGCAGGGAGCAGTGCCTGCTTGGGACAGAGCCTCAACCACACAGTGGCAATAAGAACTTAAGAAAGAAGACCTGCAGCCTCCATGTGTGCCTCTCTGTACATGGAGGCTGCGGTAGCCTTGGCTGGACCCCACCTGCCCAATAGTCCCTCTGGCCTTAGAGGAGATTGTCCTCTGGGCAAGGACATAGCAGTCCTTTTTTAGCATCAGCCCAGCCCCTGAAGTCCTCACATCCCAGCTGACATCACAGGGTTCACACTTGTCACTGATTTTTGTCTGTATGTCCCCCACCTGAGGCTGGGATAGTTAGTGAATGATTATTTGTTCATATTAGCTAAAAAAAAATCACAAAATCACCTAGGCCTCTCGGGGAACACAGGACCACTGTTGCATCCCTATCCTGAACCCCCTCTGACTTGGCTCTGGGTTCAAGTCAGACTCTGGGCTTTCTTACTCCCCATTACCAGTGTGTGTCCCGTGGGGACCACCCCATGGTACTGGGCCTGGATGCAGAAGTGGCCATCTGAGAAGGAGCAAGGCAGGAACCAGGGGGTCCGTAGGTCAGCTGGAAGCACATTCAGGATCACAGTGGCCGTGGCTGTGTGGCTGGAATTTTCAGCTTCATCCCAAGTATCCTGTAGCAACAGCCAGCCCTGACAGGTCAGGCCCACGATGGCTTGGACAGGGCCTGAACATCCAGGACTCAGATAGCTGTGGTCTGCTTACCCGTGCCAGCAGCTTGAAGGTCATGTTCTGATTCTTGTAGAAATCCAGGGACTTCTGCAGCCTCAGAGCAGGGTTGTTTTGCCCCACCAGGGTGAAGAAGTCGGTGGTGTTCTGACAAGGGGGAAGAGGGCACAACCTGAGACTCTGGAATGTGGAGGGACTGAGGTCTGGGGGCATCAGAAGGGAGGGCTCAGTAATGAGTGGGGACAGGGGAAGTACTGACAGGGGTCACTTCCTGGAGAGTGTAAAATAGGGTGTCATCTTTGTCAGCATCTTTGGCCTCCAGTTCTGTCCCAGGGATGACAATTGTACCCACTTTGGTGTCCTGGGGATGGAGAAGAAGTTGATCCAGCCGTGCTGTGGCTTCTGTATATAAATCTCCCTGATGGTGTCCCCCAGACACCCCTCTCTGTCCCCCTCCCTTCTCCATACTCAGGAGGCACCTGCCCGGGCTCCCCTGGACTCACCTCTGCTACGTCATATGTCTTGATTGTAAAGGGGAACTCTGGAGCATTGTCATTGACATCCTGGACAATCACGAATACCCTCAACTGTGTCACCTGCAGAAAAGCCACCAAGTCAAGCCCCGGGGAAGGAGCTGCGCTCCAATGTCCCCATCACCCTTCTTCATCTCCAATGCCCCCCTCACTAACCCTTCTTCTTCATCAATTCACTCAGTCACTCTTTTCTCTTTCATTCAACAGACATGGGTGGCATCAACAGTGTAGTGGCCTGTGGGCTCCTGTGCTAGGAGGAACTCAGACTATAAAAGCAAAACTAAACCACATTTCAGAGTGTGGCAGCGTGTGTGTGTGGTGAGTGTGCCGAAGAGAAACAGGGGTGAAGTATCAAAGGAGGAGAACTGTGAGCAGCCTCACAGCTTCAAAAACAGGTCTGCAAGCAAAGAGCAGAGAAAGGAGCCTTCGAGTTAGTGTCAGCCAGCTATACCCCATGAGAGACCTTCCTGAGACCCAGGAGGAGAGGAACACAGCCAAGTGCTGGAGGACAGAGAGGAAAAGGCACGGATCCCCAGCGACAGATATCAAGGCCATGGTTGCTCTGTCTCTGTCTCCTCGGTCTCTCTGTCTGTCTGTGTCTCTCTTTCTCTATGTGATATGTATTTATGCATTGAGAGTGGCGCCCAGGGCCTCACCCATACGAGGCAGGTACTCTACTACCAAACTATTCCTAAAAATGAAGTTTATTTTTTAAAGTATTATCTATCAGAGACTTGGGCCGAGACGTGTGTGGGTAACATGTCACGGGACAGGGTAGGAGCGCAGGTGTGAGTTGCTCCTGGTGGAGCAGAATGTGTGTGGGGTCTGCTGTAACTGCGAGCTTCCTTTAGTAAAAGACTGCCATGTGGTATAGGCTGAGGGAGGCAGGGAGGCGGACAGTGTAGAGCAGGAGGTTAGGAGGACGGGGCTTTTCCATGCTGGCCTGAGCAGACAGGTATGCAGACGGACTGTATACACTAGGCCAGTGTCTGCTTGCCCTAGCCTTGCCTGCCCAGCTGAGAAATTAGCTTTGAGTTCCAGTAAGAAAATGTGGAAGTTTCTGTGTGAGGCTGGGCAGGATCTGGTTCGGACTCTCCAGGGACTCGATGCATGGAGAAGGGACTGAGGAGGGCCAGTGACAAGAGAGCAGCAAGCAGATCTGCGAGAAGGACCAGTTAGGAGATCTGTGGAGCACAGCCCCACGGGGCTCCGGTAGGAAGTGTAGTTCTGACTCTAACTGAGGCACAGCCACCAGAGTACCTTGGGTGGGGTGACAAAGTGGCTGGCTGGTGAAGGTGTCTCCCAGGCGAGGGGTGAGAGGCAGACTTGGGATCTCTGGGTATTGACTTGTATGTGGCCCTAAATTAGCTGAGTTTGAGTTTAGAGTACAGGGCAGTCTGGGCTCAGAGAAGTGTGGGAGTGGCCAGTAGGGAGCTGGTGTTCAGACCCCCTGTGGTGAGGTCCTAGAGGAGTGGTCTTGGGGTACTCTGACAGAGGACAAGGGTGGCAGATGATGGGGTTGCCTTACCACAGACTGGTCTCTCTTGCACTCCAGGACTGCCTCCAGCACTGGGTTTTCCTGAGGATGAAGTCAGTGCCCTATGAATCACCTGCCCCACAGGAAGTGCAGTGCCCTAGGCTAGAAGACTGTGGCTAGAGGGCTGGTGCTTCTCCAGGGTCCCTGCCATCAGTGGCAAATCCTGGGTATAGGGGGCATCTGGCAACTTTGTTCCCCAGTGGTCCTACCCCTCAGTACCGACCCACCAAGTACTGGGCCCGAAGGGCTCCTCACTACCTGGGGGACACAGAGCCAGTAACCCCTGTCCCCCTGAATTTTCTCCAGGCTAGGGGAGTGGATGTTCACATATGTCCCGTGGGGGCACATTCCATCCAGCATACACACTGTACCTCATAATCTGGAATCACGATGAGAAATAGCTGATCATCCACAATCTTAAATGCCAAAGGAGTGGACGAAGACCCCAGGGTCACACTCATACCGTCTGGGACTGAAATGTTTGCCAGTGGCTCAGAAACATTTGTGTTCTCCTCGATTTCAATAGAGGTAGAGTTCAAGTCCACGGAGCAGACTAGAAAGTTGTAAAGGAGAAGTTGGTGCCTTCCACCCCAGCTCTTCGCCTACCCATCCTGCCCCTGTCCAGCACATACCTTGGCTCTGGGCAGAGGTCCCTGGAGGTTGGCCAACCAACACTACGAGTAATGGCAGCAGTAGCGGGGGCCACAGGAGGGCCGGAGCCCCCATGGTGGCGGCTGTCAGCTGGAAGAAGGGTCCAGCTGCCTTGTTCCAGGGCTGGTACAGTTCCTGCCTTGGCGACCTTCGCCCCTGCCAGGCACCGCCTCATTTTATGACCCTTTACTGATGGCCTCTATCAAGGGGGCTCCCGCTGGCCGGCACTAAGAGGGGACACGAGGTCATATTCCAGCCTGGACTTCCAGGAAATTAAGTGGGCACTAAACCCACAGAAATTACACGTGAGGTATAAAAATCATGAGAACCACTGGGAGCGGGAGTGTCCTGGTAAACACAGGACAAGACTGGGGACGGTCTAGGGAGGCTGAGTCAGGGCTGAGGAGCTGAAATACGCCCGGGGGTGAAAACCATTCCTAGGTCTGGGGAGCTGGGGTAGGAGGGGGGGGGTGCTGAAGCAGGCCTGTGGGGGTGGAGCCATAGGTCTGGGGAGAGCTGCAGGAGGCTGGAGGGAGCTGGACAGGACTGGAGGAGATAGAAATGGGGGAGCAGGGGCAGGGCCAGGGGAGATAGGAAGGCTTAGGGTGGGTTTGGGGAGGAACTGGGGGGGACCTAGTGCAGCACTGGAGCACTGGGAAGGGGTGGGGAGCTGGGGGCAAGGACCTGGATGTGGACTGAGCCACTGTAACCAGCATCAAATTAACCCTCATCTTGTCTCTTTCTCTCCAGTGTCCTTTAGCAAAATTCCTGAAGTCACGTTACATCGCCTTCCTTCTCTGTTCTACTCCCAAAGGAAAAGTCTGTGTCTCAGCATGCTACCTCTGGTCTGGAAAACTCAGCAGCTCCCCAGGATAGGGCCCGGCAGGACCTGGCAGCGTCTGGGTAATAGGATGCAAATGAAACCTTCCAGACACAGCTGGGAGCTGGAGGGGGTGGGGCAGTATCTGATGGAAGACGGGAATCCTGGTGAAGACAGCCCAGGCCTCCATCAGACCTGCTCTAGTCTTGCTTGCTTGCTCTCCCCGCTAAGCCCTCGGAGCTGGGGAGAGGCCTCTAGGTGGAGCCAAGCACCCTGGCCACATGGCTGGACAGGGGTTGGGATCCTTGGGATCCCAGGGCAGGGCGGGACACTGGGGATTTCAGCTGGGAAAAGAGGAGTACAGTAGATGCCGGAGATAAGGAAGAAATGTCCTAGCCGACCTCCCAAGTTCAAAGGGCAGCTGGGTGTGGTCCCAGCCATTGAATGAGGTGGATGGGTCTGTCCACACCTGCCAGGCTCACTGAGCAGGGGTTACCTTGATTTTATAAGACATCACACACCATGAGCTAAAAGATCAGGGTCTAAACTCCTTCTTTATTGATACCAAGGACAGTCAAACCCTAGCTCCAGCCAGGCTCCTCGAGACTTCCCTTCCTTCCTCATCAGGGATGCCTGGTTGCTTCAGTCCAATCTGAAGCATCAGCATCGACATCAGGCTTTGGTCCAGGAGGCAGCCAGGGAGACCAGGGCCCATCCAGGGAAAGCCTGGGAAGTAACCTGTGGAGGGAGACAGGTGGTCAGGGGATTAGGAGTGACCATTAGAGTGCACACACTCATATGGCTAGGGAACAGGAAGGGTGCTTTAGGATCCCAGCCGAGGGTGGAATGCTCACCAATCCTGTAGGGCCTGAGTGTTCCACCATAGCAAGCAGAGCTGGTCCTCTGAAGGCTTGGGCCGGGCCAGGCTGCTCTCTGGGATACTTTCTGTGTCCTGTTCACTGCCCCCCACCCCAGTGCAAATTAGAATTAGTGGTAGTATTGGGAAGTGGCAGGTTGCTGATAGGGGACCATGCCAGGCCTGTCCCATACCAGCAAGTCTGGAGAGTTCTACCTAGACGGCTCACCTGCGCTTCCCCACCAGACCCTGCAGCAGGCGCTGCAGCCTGGCGCTGTCCTGCAGGCGGCTGAGCTCGCTGGTGAACGTCCCGTCTGAGTGTCTCGGGATCCTGAGTAGGGGCGGGGCGAGGAGGGTCAGAGTACGACCATGTGGACCTGTGGGCGTGGCCGTGGTGAAGTGGAGTCCCCCAACCCAGCTCACCTGGGGGGCGCTGGGAGCGCGGCGGAGCCCACGAGCAGCAACAGCAGCAGTAGTAGCGGCGGTGTGGGCAGTGGAGGCGCCATGGTCGGGCTCTGTAGGTGCAACTGCAGCCTGAGCCCCGCGCCCCCTGCTTTATAGCTACCCCTGAGGCAGGGGGGGGCTCCGGCACCGCCCCGGCTCCGCGCGGCCGGCCGCGCCCCATCGATTGCGTGAAGGTCAGGGCCGCCCCCCCAGCTGTCGTCCGGCCACCTCCCGTCCCCACCGCCGCGTTGGCGCCCCTCAGCTGGCTGGGCGTGGGGAGTAGAGGGGGTAATGCTACCAGGTAGCGAAATGGACACCACCATCTGGGACCAGGGGCAGGGAGCAGGGTACGGAGGTTCAGGACAGGCTGAGTGAACCGCACTGCCAGGCCTCTCGAGCCTCAGTTCATATTGGGGCCTAACCTAGGCCTAGACCCTGGAGCACTCTTCCCCGGAAGGGGCTGTAGGTGTCTTAAGAAGCCTAGGAGAGGCCAGAGTCCTAGCACCCTGGAGGAGCCAGGGGAGACAGATGCAGTGAATCGCCTGTAAGGTCAGCCCAGCATCCGAAGCAAAAATGGGAATCCTCTTAGACCCCCGAAGTTGCATTTTTGGGTGGGAGAAAACGGCCTATTCATGTTGGAAGCAGAAAGCAGAGATGGGTTAGAAAAAGAGAAAAGCAGGCCATGGAGACTATAGGGGAGTGGGGAAGGAGGAGTTATGAATGGGGATTGATGACAAATAGTCTTGCAAAACATCTTCATCCCTGGAGTCCGGAACTTTAGTGGTAGAACACTTATCTAGCATGCATCAGGACCTGAGTTCCACCCAGCACTGAAACCCAAACCAGAGAGACAATCCTTAAAATCAAATTACAAACCTAACAAACAGTTATGAACTAGCTCTTGAGTAAAATCATGTGTTTTTTTCTTATTGGAAATGTTTTATTTGGCTTGGTTTTTGGAGACAGAATACATAGCTTAGGCTGCCTTTGAACTCACTATGTAGCCCATATTGGCCTTGAACCCTCAGCAATCTCCTTTCATTAGCCTCTCAAAAGCAGAGACTGCAGCCACAGATCACCAAGTCCAGCTCTGCTTGTATTTGGGGGGGAGAGGCTAGGTTTGAGCTTTGGAGTTCTTTGTTTGTGTACCCATGGCTGGTTTCAAGTCTGTTCTATTGTTTAGGATAGCCTTGAACTTCAGATCTACCTGCTAGTACTTGGGGAGTACTGATGTCACAGGGATGTGCCAACATGCCCAGTTTCATGCGGTGCTAAGAATGGAGCTTAGGGCTTCACACATGCTGTGGTAGCACTCCTTTAGTTGAGCTCCCCCTAGCCCTCCACAGGACACTTTGAAAATAATTAGTACCAAAAAAAAAAAAAAAAAAGGCCGGGCGTTGGAGGTGCATACCTTTAATCCCAGCACTCAGGAGGCAGAGGCAGGTGGATCTCTGTGAGTTCGACACCAGCCTAGTCTACAAGAGCTACTTTCAGGACAGCCTCCAAAACCACAAAAAAACCTTGTCTTGAAAAACCAAAAAAAAAAAAAAAAGAGTAGACCTCGCGTTTTAGAGAAGTTTTCAGTTTACAGAGAAACTTAACCGAAAGCATGGCATTCGGTTCCCTAATGCCCCTTACATACTCCCTCCACCCAGAATCCTTTTCCATTAAGAAGGGGGAATAGCGGGTATCGGTTCTGTGGTTTAGAGCGTGGTGAACTGCTCTTGCAGAGTTCCCACACACACACAGGGTGGCTCTCAGCTGCCTGTAACTTCCACTCCTGGGCCTCTGATGACTTCTAGCTTCTTGCAGGCACTGTAGTCATATTCCCCACAGACACACACAGAAACACACAGTCCTGGCTATCCTGGCATTCACTGTGTAGACCAGGCTGGTGTCGGAGATCTGTCTGCCTCTGCCTCCTGAGTGCTGAGATTAAAGGTGTGCACCACCACTGCCCAGCTGTTAAAAAGAAGTCCTGGGTGGCGGTTGGAGATGGGGGCACGGAGCAGCCAGATGCAAACAGAAGCAAGAAAATTTCTAAGTTTAAGGTCGGCCTGATCTGCAAAGTGAGTTACAGGATATCCAGAGCTATGTGGAGGAACACTGTCTGAAAAAACAAACAAACAAACAAAAACCAAAGTCGTGGGGGGAGCAGGGTGAGTGGCACATACTTATAGCCCAGCTTTGGGAGGCAGATGAGACCCTTAAAAGTAAACAAAACACCCTGGCACTGGAGAGGTGCATTTGTCAAAGCTTCCCTGTGTAGCCCTGGCTGTCTTGGAAGCAGCTCTCGAGACCAGGCTGGCCTCAAACCACCAATGCCTGGCTTGAAACACAACACAGCGGTACCATCAAGGCCTGCAATTCTCACCAGGGGCCACTTCAGGGGTTGTACATTCTTTTTTTTTTTTTTTTTTTTTTTTTGGTTTTTTGAGACAGGGTTTCTCTGTATTGTTTTGGAGGCTGTCCTGGAACTCGCTCTGTTGACCATGCTGGCCTCGAACTCACAGAGATCCGCCTGCCTCTGCCTCCCAAGTGCTGGGATTAAAGGCGTGCGCCACCAACACCCGGCCAGGGGTGGTACATTCTATTAGTCTGGACAATGTAAACTGGCGTGGGTCCAGCTCTATAGTATGGAAGAGAATAGTGTGACAGCCCTGGAAATTTCCTGTGGAACTTTTTCCTGCCTTCAGGCGCCTGATCTTTTCATTGACCCTGGTAGTGCTTGCCTGTTTCCAGAGTGCTGGAGCTGGAAGCACAGGCTGCATTCTTTCACAATGGCTCCTAAACCTTGAAGATGACATTGGCCTGTTTGGGTGGGTGGGTGGGTGCGGGGAAGTCAGAGGACAGCTTGTAGGAGCCGGCTCTGTCCTTACTTGTGGTTCCAGGGATCAAACTCAGGTGGGCAAGCTTGAGAGCAAGGACTGCACCCACTGAGCCACCTTGCCAGTCCCACACTAGCTTCTTTCATTTGGCAATAACCGTTTACACATCCTTTGAGTCTTTTCATGGCTCAGTGGCTCAGTTCTTTCCAGGGCTTAGCAATGTTCCTCTGTCTGAATGGACCAGTGTGTTTATCCATTCACCCAGTGAAGGGCATTTGCGTTGTTTCCAAGTTCAGGCAACTATAAATGAAGCTGCTATAAAAGTGCGTGTGTGTGTGTGTGTGTGTGTGTGTGTGTGTGTGTGTGTGTGTGTGTGTGTGTGTGTGTGTGTGTGTTAGAGCCACAGACACAGCTCAGCGGCAGAGTGCTTGCCTAGTATGCATGAGGCCTAGGCTCAATACTCAGGACTGCAGGGGCAGGGAAACATATGTCAGTCTTGACCAATGGAACCGTAGAAATTACACTAGAATCAAATCCCTGAGTAAATAAGCAGAAGGGAGAAGACAGGTGGTTAGTGAGCAGTGACCTACAAGAGCAGTGGTGGACAGGAGGTAGTCCTCGGCCAACCAGACATCCGGATGTGCACAGGGCCTCATCAGGAAGATGGCTAGGGGAGGCAGTAGGACAATGGCCACTACCCTGCAGGGACCACTATACACTAAGATCAAAGGAAGATGACACAGCTGATTAAGGTTGTGCTTGGAAAGGGCTAAGAAAGACCCTGACAGCCAGGCATGGTGGCACATGCTTCTAATCCCAGCACAAAGGAGGCAGAGGCAGGAGGAGCTCTGTGAATTTGAGGCCAGCCTGATCTATACAGAGAGTTCCAGGACAGCCAGGGCTACATAAAGAGACCCTGTCTTGAAAACCCAACCAATCAACAAACAAAATCGATGGTCCAGGAGGGATTGCTATGTCAGTGCACATCTGAGACCAGGAGCAAAGCAAAACCTCGTGTGCTTCAGCTGCATGAGAGCCACCAGCGATGGGTTAGAGCCACCAGTGATGGGTTAGAGCCACCAGTGACGGGATAGAGGCACCAGTGACGGGATAGAGGCACCAGTGACGGGATAGAGCCACCAGTGACAGGTTAGAGCCACCAGTGACGGGATAGAGCCACCAGTGATGGGCTACAATGACCTGGATTTTGTAAAGTTCCTGCCTCCAGGCTCCTACCTGGGCTTCTTTTGTACACTGAATAAACCATTTCTGTACCAAGTTGTTTTTTTTTTTTCAGCAACACAGAGAAGTAAACTAAGGCAGGCCATCTAGTGAGACCATGTTTCTTTAAAAAACCAAACAAACTAGAAACAAGCAAACAAACAAACCAAACCAAAAGGAACCTACCATGGCCTGGCATGGTGGTAAATGCTTTTAATCCCAGCACTCAGGAGACAGGCATGTGAGTCTCTGAGACTAAGGCCTGATTGCTCTATATAGGGAGTTCTAAGCCAGCTACATAGAAAGATTGTCTTAAAACGAAAACAAACAACAAGAACAAAAAACGGGGAGGGGATGCCCTGGATATTTTCTTCTCTGTTCCTGACATAGGGAGTAATTACTTTCCCCAAACATTTCTATTACGGGGGGGGCATTTGGCAGCAGTTCATGATGGAACAGTCCTCCGAAGGGCCTGGAATCTGAGACCTGCAAGGATGGGGAGTAGAGGTGAGTCTATACTTCCAGAAGACCTTTGCCTCAGAAGGCACACAGATGCTCCTAGCAATTAGCCTCCTGGGGCAGAATGATGCACCCAAAGCAATGCTCTGTCGTCTCAATGCACCCCTCCAGAAGGGCCAGGCGATGAGGTGTGGTGATGCAATACCTGCAAACCCAGAACCTGAGAGACAGAGTTAAAAGATCTCTGCAAGCCCAAGACCAGCTTGGGCTACATATCTGACCTCATCTGTAAAAGTGAAGGACAGGTTAAGTGGCGGGTACCTTGTGGGAGACTTCCTATGAATGAGACACCAAGGCTCTGTGCAGCCAAGGAAGGGAGCCCTTGGCGCTAGGTCTGGTCTTGAATCGGGCCACAGCCTCCTGCAGGTCCTGCTTGAGAATGTCAGTCTCAGCTCACGCTGAGCCAGAGTACAGTCTGGGCCATGTTGTTGGAGTTGTCACAGCTCAGCAGCATTGGGGATGGTCCGTGTCCGTGGTCTGAATGGCACAAATCCCGCACACTTGCCAGCAGTGTCCAGCGATGTGCAAGGGCTACATGGCCTTGAAGCAGAAGTGGCAAAGGCGGCGGTTACAGGTGTTAGGGACTTGCTCAGCACCCGAAAGCTAGTCGTCCAAATGGATTCCCTCACAAAACTTAGCTTCCAATCTATGGTTTCACCATCTGCCACTTTACAAGGAGTCTTCTGAATTGTATGTATAATGTCCTTGGTCTTCTGACTTGCAATAGTGATGGCCGGGACTCACCAGCTCGCTGGTGTGGCCTGTGCCAGTCTGGATAAATTACAGTTCCAAGGGGTTGTTGCATTATAGACCATATATATGTGCATGTGTGTATGGTGGGCAAGTATGCATGCATGTTTTACATGTGTCTGAACACATGTGTGAGTGTGCATGCATGTGGGTACCTGTACAGATGGAGGCCCAGAGGTTGGTGTTAGGAATTAACTTTTTTTTTTTTTTTTTGGTTTTTTGAGACAGGGTTTCTCTGTATTGCTTTGGAGGCTGTCCTGGAACTCGCTCTGTAGAACAGGCTGGCCTCGAACTCACAGAGATCCACCTGCTTCTGCCTCCCCAGTGCTGGGATTAAAGACATGTGCCACCAACGCCCGGCCCAGGAATTAACTTTTATGACACTTCTGCCTCAGTCATTGAGGCAGGGTTTCCTGGTCAACCCCGGAGCTTGCCAATATGACTATTCTCACTAGCCAGCTTGTTCTGTCTTAGCTTCCCATGGCTAGAATTACAGCCACTTACTGTATATTTATGTCATTTCTGGGACTCTGAAGTTAAGTTCTGGTCCTTACATTTGTACAGCAGGACTTTAACCACTCAGCCACCTCCATCCTAGGCCCCTTCCCAGCCCCCACCTGGTCCACACCTCCCCACTTATTTCCATCAATTATCTCAGTGAATAAGAAAATGGTTCACATTGTTCTCTCCATCCCCCTTGTTGGGGATGGAACCCAGGGCCAGGTGAGTCACATTCCCAGTTCTTAGTGTTTTGAGACAGGGTCTTCCTGTGCAGCCCAGGCTGCCCTCAAACTTGTAACCCCCTTGCGATAGCCTCCTGAATGCTGTACTCACAGGTGTGTGCCATCACACCCGGTTTAGGCTGGTAGATTTTTGCAAAATGCTTTTTCTGATTCAGTTGAGGTGATCAAGGGTCAAATCATGTCCATGTTTAATTAATAAAATGGGACTTGAGCCCCTGTGGGGCTGTTCTTTGTTCTATTAACATGTTATGTTATATCGGTTGTGTTTTATCTCTAGAATTTTTTTTTGAGACTGGGTTCTCTGTGTAACAGTTCTGGCTGTCCTAGAACTCAATTTGTAGCCCAGACTGGCCTCACAGAGATCCGCCTGCCTCTGCTTCCTGAGCGCTGGGATTAAAGGCGTGCGCCACCACCCGACAAGACTTAATATTGTAATCACTATCTATACAAGATACTTGGTGAATATATAGCTTGATAATATTACCTTCCATCCTGTGGCTAGGAGTTTTTCATTTTGATCAAATTCACCTCACTTGCTTCCTCATTTGTCTAATCTCAGGTTCTTGTGAAGTTTTTAGCTTTGAGTTTTATATTTAAATCTGACTTAGGTCTGGGAATGCAGCTGAGTTGATAGAGCGCTTGCCTGGCGTGTGCAAAGCCACAGCTTCCCAGTTTGTTGCCTCACCTACAAGTCATATGTGGGAAAAGTTGTTTGCTTTTTAATTTTATTATTATTATTATTATTATTATAAACACACACAAACACACACACGGTTGTGCACACATGTGAATGTGAGCACACACATGTCACAAAACTTGCATAGAATTTAGAATTTAGAAGTCAACTTTCCATCATAGATTCCGAGGCTCAAACTCATGTCCTGTATGTGTATCTAGTACCAAGCACTCCTGCTGAAGGGAGGAAAGTCTACCTGTCCCTGTGATCGACCTGCCAAGGATGGTTAGAGGGATTTAGGTGCTCTAGGTAGGGGATACTCAGATGTCCAACAGCATGAGCAAGCTGTGCATGTTCTTAGAGGGCTGACTCAATTCCCCTGAAATGGTTTGAATTCAGTTCCTTTTGTCTTGAGAGAACCCCCTGCAGCATGCCATGCACCCAGGAGCTCAGACACCCCTGCAGCATGCCATGCACACAGGAGCTCAGACCCTCCTGCAGCATGCCATGCACTCAGGAGCTCAGACCCCCCTGCAGCATGCCATGCACTCAGGAGCTCAGAAACCCCTGCAGCATGCCATGCACTCAGGAGCTCAGACCCCCCTGCAGCATGCCATGCACTCAGGAGCTCAGACCCCCCTGCAGCATGCCATGCACTCAGGAGCTCAGACCCTTCTGCAGCATGCCATGCACTCAGGAGCTCAGACCCTTCTGCAGCATGCCATGCACACAGGAGCTCAGAAACTCCTGCAGCATGCCATGCACCCAGAAGCTCAGAATCCACTGCAGCATGCCATGCACTCAGGAGCTCAGACCCCCCTGCAGCATGCCATGCATTCAGGAGCTCAGAATCCACTGCAGCATGCCATGCACTCAGGAGCTCAGACCCCCCTGCAGCATGCCATGCATTCAGGAGCTCAGAATCCACTGCAGCATGCCATGCACCCGGGAACTCAGAAACCCCTGCAGCATGCCATGCACTCAGGAACTCAGACCCCCCCCTGCAGCATGCCATGCACTTAGGAACCTTCTGCCTTCCTGACAGAAGGCTGTATATTGGTCAGGGAGTGTTCAGTCCACAACCTCTTGAAGGACAGCCCTCGTCACAGGATCTCAGGAAATGTCTCTCAGCCTTTTTGAGTCCATATACAAAAATTCTTGCATCAGCACAGCCCCCATATATTTTCACTGTATGAACACACACTCTTCCAGGGACTGTCCTTGCCGCTGTCTCTTCACCTGTCATGATCCCATAGTGTCATCTCTACCTGTGTGTTCCTGTTCCAGCCTAGGTTTCTGTAGTCCAGTGTTGGCACAGGGTGAAGAGTGTGACCTCCAGGTGTGGCCTGGGAAGGAGGGAGGGAAGGAGGGAGGGTGGGAGAGAGAGAGAGAGAGAGAGGACTTTTAGCTCAGATATCCCTTGTCAGATATCACAGGTAGCCAGTTGTCCATACACTCTCAAAGGCTGAGGACCAAGTGTGTCCTAAAAGGAGCATCTGTCTACAGAGTAAGTTCTAGGACAGCCAGAGCTACACAGAGAAACACTCCCTCAAAAAGCCCACCTTCCCCACACACACAAGAAAAGAAAAAAAAAAGAAAAAGAAAAAGAAAAGACAAACTTAAGGCTGGGAAGTGGCCACGTGTCTTTCACCGTGGTCCAGTTCAGCAGTGACTGATAGAGATGGCACCACCAGAGACTTGGGAAGAGAGATGATAAGAAATGTAGGGTCAGCCACAACCTGGATGGGAAGCATTGCTGGCACATCTGCTCCTGTGTGGGTGTCTGATGGAGAGTGAGCTCCAGGTGCCAGACTGTCAATATTGCTAAGCCTAAGGGTAAACGCAGTCCTAGAACCATCCGAGAAAGAGCTGATGTGCCGGTAGCCTGAAGAACCCAGCCTGGTATCTTCCTACGTGGGAAGGACACTGTCCCAATGTAGGAGTCTAGGTTCTGCCAAGTCCTCCAAGACTTCTTGGAGAGGTGCTCCCGCCAGGTAGTTGGGTGGCCTGAAAGGTTCTAAGTGTCTCCTGGCCCTGTTGGCTGGCTCTGCCAAGTCTGGTCCCAACAACCCGCCCCACCGCTTAGGTTTTTCAAAGCACAAATTAGTACAGATCACGCAAATCCCTAGCTGCTGCTGGGCCTGTTTATGCCAGTCACTTCACTCAATTCTCATGTTAAAATGAAGCATTCCTCCCTTTGCCAGTTTCCTAGAGTGCAGAAATCCAAGTCGGGGCGGGCGGGGCTGGGCGTGCTTGGGCGGGACTCCGGGCCCATGCCTGCAAATCCGAGGCTCAGAGTCTAGCCAGAGCGTTCTGCTGTCGCGCCATGGGGAACAACAACGCGGCTGACCACGGTGGACTGTTGGCCGGGCGTGGGCCAGAGACCCTGGGGACTGGCGCCGGGCTTGGGGGCGCGGGTGTAGCGGCGCTGGTGGGGGGCGTGCTCCTCATCAGCATGGTGTTGGCCGGGAACTCGCTCGTGTGCGTGAGCGTGGCCTCGGAGCGCACCCTGCAGACACCCACCAATTATTTCATCGTGAGCCTGGCGGCTGCAGACCTACTTCTCGCAATACTAGTGCTGCCCCTCTTTGTCTACTCCGAGGTGAGTCTCAGTGCGCTCTTTCCCCATCTCCTCACTCTTGCTCCACTTAACACCCCCCCCCCTCGCCACCGTGTCCGTGAGCGGTTGGGCTGCTTGGACCTTCAGCAACCTTGAGCCAGGGCGTTTGTAGGGCCTCCAGCTCGCCTCACTTCTGACTACCCACCGTCTCTGCTCTTCAAAATCCATCGCCAGTTTTGTCTGTAGGTCACTGGATCATCCTCTGGATCCCTTCCTATTCTCTGTGATCTGCTGACCCAGAGAGGGCTTGTGGCCCTGGAACCAAGGATCGCAGATAGTGCATTTCTCATTTAAGTCCTGGCTTCCACTCCAGAAATATTGCACCCCTAACCCCTGCCAAAGACCACCAGACAGGCAGACACACATCACTGCCGGTGACCACCGCCTGTTGGGAACACACACACACACACACACACACACACACACACACACACACACACGGGGGGGCAGACAGACAGACAGACACACTTACCAACCTGTGCCAGCTCACCTTGTGGAAGAAGCCCAAAGCCTGCAGCCACTGATTGCCAGGAGATTGGAGCTCTGAAGGGTGTAGGCAGAAGGCCCGAGCAGGATAGTGACCTGGGGGCGGCTAAGGGGAGTGGGTCAGGACCTTTTGGAGACTCCTGGGACAGAGTCACTCCAGACCAGGTCTGACTCTTAGATGTGTTTGCTGTGGTGCCAACTCTTCTTTCTGCCCCAGGGTTGGCCAGAGAAAGGCTGCTTAGGACAGGAATGGGGACATAGTGGCCTGGACTATGGGGGGCTGGGATGCATGGGATTTCTAAGGAAGACACTGTGAGTTCTGGAGCCAGGGCAGAGGCCAGCAGCCCCGCTTGACCCCAGGTCCTCCCCAAGGGACAGACGTCACTGTAATGATTCCTAAGCTCCTAATCGTCCCAGATTGGTATGAAGGGATTTGGCGATGGGTGGGCTGAGATGGCTGTATGCGCCTTTGCCCTTGAGGATGAATACTCCATGAAGATTCACAGAGGGCCCGCTGAAGTCTTTGTACTTTCAGAACACATTTGTCCTCAGGACAATTGTCATGTGTGTACAGTCCAGCAAGTGAAGGGACCCATCCAAAGTCCCACAGCAGTGACAGTTGAAGCAAGCAGGTAACTCTTAGCTGAGTTTTGGAGGTGGGTAGGATTTGTTTTTAGTGGACAGAGGGTCAGACCTCAGCCCCTATGGGCTCCCCTCCAGCAGATGCTATCAATCCCCCAAGTTTCTCCCCTGAGTCAAGAGGCAGGTCTGTCTGCCTCCTCTGTCTGCTCTAACACAAGGTTCCCCCAACTGCCTCAGACTCACATTGGACTTGTGTGCCCCCATCTGCTCTACTACACAGTCATTGCTTCCCCCCAACAAGAATGGGGGTCAGAAGTCAGAGGCTGAAAGGTCAGGTCTTGTGTTTCTTTTTGGCAACCTCTTCGTGGCTAGGTCCAAGGTGGCGTGTGGCTGCTGAGCCTCCGCCTCTGTGACACCCTCATGGCCATGGATGTCATGCTATGTACTGCCTCCATCTTCAACCTGTGCGCCATCAGTGTGGACAGGTGGGTACCCGGATGACCCCTTGCTCACCCCCACCTCCCAGTCACCGGCCCAACTCGGCGCCCTCACCACACCTGTGTTCCTCTAGGTTCGTGGCCGTGACGGTGCCGTTGAGTTACAACCAACAGGGCCAGCGCCAGCTGCTGCTCATTGCAGCCACATGGCTGCTGTCCGCCGCGGTGGCTGCGCCGGTGCTGTGTGGCCTCAACGATGTGCCTGGCCGCGATCCAGCCGTGTGCCGCCTGGAGGACCGCGACTACGTGGTCTACTCGTCCGTCTGCTCCTTCTTCCTGCCCTGTCCGCTCATGCTACTGCTTTACTGGGCCACTTTTCGCAGCCTGCGACGCTGGGAGGCAGCCCGGCACACCAAGCTGCACAGCCGCGCACCGCGTAGACCCAGTGGCCCCGGTCCGCCGGTGTGGAACAGTGCTCAGGGCCCCTTCTTCCCAGACTGCCAGCCTCCTTCACCCAGCCTCTTGCAGAGCCCCAGCGGCTCCAGCCAGCCTGAGCCAGATCTCTCTCAGAGATCCTGCGGCCCCGAGCGCCTGCTTCCCGATGCAGCGCTCCCGCAAGCGCCCGCGCCGCCTTCCTGCAGAAGGGGAGCCAAGATCACGCGAAGGGAGCGCAAGGCAATGAGAGTCCTGCCGGTGGTTGTCGGTGGGTTCCTGCCTTGGGGCAAGAGCTGGGGTCCCTGGTGGAGAGGTCCCGGGCTCCGAGGCGGGAGGTGGGAGGGGTCGACTGGAAAGGTGAAAGGTGGCGGAGGTGGGAGGGTACCGGGTGAGGGACCACAAGGGCAGGAGTACAGGCTCACACCACCCACCCCCAGGGGCCTTCCTGATGTGTTGGACGCCTTTCTTCGTGGTGCACATCACGCGGGCACTGTGTCCGGCGTGTTTCGTGCCCTCTCGCCTGGTCAGTGCGGTCACCTGGCTAGGCTATGTCAACAGTGCCCTCAACCCCATCATCTACACTGTCTTCAATGCCGAGTTCCGCAGCGTCTTCCGCAAGTCTCTCCATCTCAGCTGCTGAAAAGGCCACCGGTGTCCTGAGGTCAAGGAGATCCAAGTCTGTGTGCAGAGTGCGCTGGCGCGTCTAATTAAACCAATTATTTCCTAACCATTTACGAAGACTGGGGGTTGGGGAGGAGCAAGGGAAAGAGGAGGGCTGTCATTGCCTAGACCATGGGGCCTGGCTAACTCCTTTGAGGATGTTGCCGACTTAGCTCCAGGAGGTTTCTGAAGTCTCTTCTGCTCCACGAAGGGTAGAACTACTTCAGATGACTTAGTTTCCCCTCAACATGTAAAGTGACCAAGTGCCTAGCTGGGAGAGGAGCTAGAGGGATTTCCTGGGGTTCCTGGGTCCCCAGGATCCTGTCTAGGCCAGTTTTAGCTCCTTGGAAAGCTGGGTAGGAGGGCTCTGCTCGTGGATGGGGGCGGGACATCCTTTTGGAAGCTTTCTTGAGTACAGTACACATAGCTTCCTGCCAGTCTCTCTCCAGAAGATACACCAAATTCGCAAAGTTCCACTAAGGTGCCTCTGAGAGGGAGCCCTACACTCAGATCCACCCAGGCCATCTTTACCCCGTGAATGTCCAGCGGCAGGGTTCAAGGCGGATGCTAGCAGCTCCCGTGCTAGAGCTCTTTAGTCAAGGCCCAGCCCAGCAAGAAGAGATGACTCCCTCCTGGCAGGGACAGCACACCCTAACATTTCCCCTCCCCCATCCTGTCTCGGGAGAGATGTAAGTCGGAACTGCGGAGAAGGTTTTTAGGTTGGGGTTCCACATCAACAGCAACAGGCACAAGGTATCATTCTGTTCTCAATGCTGAGAAACGATAAGTTCTACCGCAGTGTGCAAACCCCTCACATGTTAGAGAGGTCCTTGTTGGATAAGGGGCAATTCCCCAGTACTGAGGGTACTATGCCCTCACTGGACTTTGGATGTTCAGTGCCACCTGCTGGGGTCTCTGTTGACCTTCCAGGACTGGCATCCTCCTAGGGGGTCATGGGTTCACATCTGTCCACACACCATGTTAATAGAATTGGAGACCCCTTAAGTTTTACCCCTGGAGACCCTAGGATACTAAATGTGCCTGGCCTGTGCTGACTCCCACTGAAAAGTTCTGCGGATAAAAATATACTGCTGAAACTCATGTGAGCAGGGCAGAAGTCACTGGAAGCTTGATACAGCTTGGGGAACTGAGCCCTAAGTGCTCATTTCCTGAGACTCTTTGGGTTTCTTCTTTAGAGGAAATGGAAAGAATAAATTGAATCAATTCTAGGTGGCACGGCATGTGGTAGCCGCTGCTCTTGGATAGTCACCACCCCCAAACCCAATTTGGTGTTCTGGAGCCTTCCCACAGTGCTCCTTGGGGGTAGACACCCTGGATGACCCTGCAGCTGTCCTGTAGTTAGCAGTGGCTGGCCATTCTCTTGTTTGAGGAACTGTTGGGTGCAGATGACTTACCAAGCACTTTTGTCTTTTTTCCGCTGTCAGTGTGCAAACTGGACTGTGCTGGGTAACCTCTGCCTACTTTTTTTTTTCCGAGGCAGGGTTTCTCTGTATTGTTTTGGAGGCTTCCTTGGAATTCGCTTTGTAGACCAGGATGGCCTCGAACTCACAGAGATCCACCTGCCTCTGCCTCCCGAGTGCTGGGATTAAAGGCATGCGCCATCAACGCCCGGCTACCTCTGCCTACTCTTTATGGGCTGGGTAGCTAGCTGGTTAGAGCTGAGAGCTACTTAGCCGCCAGAAAACACTTCTGGGAATGGCAAGGTCCCTACTCAAAGGGTTAAAGAGGCCCCAGGCTTGATTCCAGCAGAAACAAACAGGGTGGATATGAAGACCTTACTCAGTGGGAAGGGCCTCAGCTTTGGAGCCTCCAATGCCTGACTCACTGATAAGCCTTGGGGGAAGAGGCAGGAACCCCACAGAATTGGAATCTCCTTACTTACATATGTGCTGCTCCCTCAACTATTGCAGTAGTTCACGTTGAGGGACCTCAGGGGTCTGCTGGGTGCAGAAGGACCTTCTAGCAGGAGGGACATTCTTGGCCCAGTGTAGGGTTTTAGGGATGATTTTTTTACACATATCAAGGTGTGAAGCTGGTGTGTATCTCACAGGAACTGTTTTAGAAGTAGGTGTAAGAACTGGTTAAGTCTGTAAGTTCATCCTAAACTTGAAGGCACTCCCCTAGACCCTGGCTAAGTCCATATATCCCCTACACAGTGCATGGGAGCCTCAGGACCCAGACTGTTATCAGGAGGGCATTTCTGACATTTAGAAGCTTCCAGAATGTGCTTCTCTGGCAGTGTTCTTTGTCAGTAGGAGCATCAGATCTCATTCCAAGATCAGACAAGTCTAGTACCTAAGGATGAGTCTCCCCCAAAGGTCTCTGCCCCTGTAGCTGCTCCCAGAGACAGTATCTAGAATGATCCTGGGTGATGAGAAGGGAGGGTGAAGAAAAACGGACAAGGAGGACTTTGCATGCAAAAACCCTGGTCACAGACCAGATATCTCAATGTGCATCAAACAGGATGCCCTGGGAGATTCATGAGAGTCCTTCAGCCAGCAGCTCATGGCATTGCCTGGACACAAGCTGAGCGGATATGGAGCCAAACCTTGTATGATGCCTTGGGTTTTCCTGAAACCACTTCCACCAGAGAAAGATAGGTTGGAAACTCCTTGGCCATGAAGGCAGTGAAGGTAGATCAATGAGAGGGTTGTGGCAGGTCTATATCCTGGAGGATGGGTCACAAGGAGTGTATAGCTCACACTCACACAATCAGACATAGCAGACACTCTCTGGCCATTTGAATATAAAGTGGGCTTTGTAAGGGTGGCAGCCAGGTAGGGGATGGGGGCTTTATTTACAACCTTATTAACAGACAAAACAGATATGTACACATGGCATAGGGCACCCCCATGGGTAATGGGACACTCATGGATCCAGGGGTGAAAGAGCACCATGATAGGTCAAGAGCCCTGGGCTGTGGCAGAGTGCCCCACCCGGAAAGCCACCAGCATTCCTTGGTCTCTGACAGGAGTTCATTTCCAAGGGCATAGTCTCTTTGTTAATAACTTGTCCGGCAAGTTTCCCATGGCCCCATTCTCAGCAGCCCCCATAGTCATCAGAGGGCCTAAGCCTGTGACGGCTTCACAGTAGAGCAGGGAGCGGCCTGGCTCAAACAGCAACTTTTTCTATTACACTTTCTTCAACATGGACTTCATCAGCCTGGACAGTGACAGATGTTGACTGGCCACAGACATGCTGATGGTCTTTCCAGTCCTGGAAGGAAAGACAGCCATGTTAGCAGGAAGGACCATAGGGACCCACTGTGGTACAGAGCAACACATCACCTGTGGATGGACCCTGGACTTCACTATTAGGTGGCTGTTTGTGAACTGTCAAGAGTGAAGGAAGGTTCCTGTCAGGGCCTGTGTGTCACCCTCTGTGGCTGCTGGAGGTCAGACAGCAAAAGGCATGAACATAAGGAGACTGAATATGGCCATGCAACCATGTACTTTTGTTGTTGTTGCCAGCTTTTTATTGTTTTATTTTATTTTGAGACAGGATCTCGCTACTATGAGGCTCTGGCTATCCTGGTACTCACTATGTAGAGCAGGCTAGTCTCAAACACACAGAGATCTTCCTGCCTCTGCCTCCTGAGTGGTGGGATTAAAGGTGTGCACCACCATACCCTGCTGCTGTTAGAATTTAAATGAAAAGTTGGACATAGTGGTTCATGCCTGTAATCCCATCATGTGGGAGGCTGAGACATGAGAACAGCCACCACGAGTGAGACCAGCCTAGACTAACAGCATTAACAAAGAAATAAATACATTCATATGTGATATTGTCATCCATAGTGGTATTCATAATTTCGACAATGCATACATACATACATACATACATACATACATACAGACAGACAGACAGACAGACAGACACACACACACACACACACACACACACACACACACCCCGGAGAGCAGAAACAAGCATATTCTAAAGGTGAGGGGTCACTTCAGGAAAGGCCTGTTTTATATTCATAGTAAAAAATTGCCCCAAGTGATAAAAGCCACACAGCTGTAGCAGTGTGGGTCAGCAAACTGTGTGCATCGGACCCTGGCAGTCACCTACTAGACTGTGTCCCCCGTAACTGGTATGGACTGGCATGGTGCCTTGGAGCTGTGGACCCTGGCCAGGTCCCCAGGGAATTCTAGATGCTTTCTTCCGTGAGGTGAACAAATGGGTCCCTCATGGATGGGGAAGTCTAAGGCACATGCCAGTGCCCACCCTAAGCAACAAGCAGGCCTCCATCCAGGTCTCTGAGAAGAAATGCAAATATCTAAGACTGATTTTTTGTTGTTGTTCTTTTGGTGTTTTGAGACATGTTTTCTCTGTGTAACAGCTCTGGTTGTCCCGGAATGTGCTTCGTAGAACAGGTTGGTCTGGAACTCACAGAAATCTGCTTGCCTCTGACTCCCAAATGTTGAGACTAACGGTGTGTACTACCACCGCCCAGCAAGACTGATTCTTGAAGTCTCAAATTCTGAATAGAGAACAAAAATAAAAACAAACAAATATAAACTATTCTATCTTAAATTTCATTGTTTGAAATGCCAGAATTTGCCTGGCAGCGGTGGCACATTCCTTTAATCCCAGTACTTGGGAGGCAGAGGCAGGTGAATCTCTGTGAGTTCTAGGCCAGCCTGGTCTACAGAGAGAGTTCCAGGACAGTAAAGGCTACACAGAGAAACCATGTTTCAAAAAAAAAAGGGGGGGGGGCACGCACCAGAACTGAAACTCAGTCTTGGTACTGGAAACATGGCTCAGTGATTAAGAGCACTTGCTGCTCTTGCAGAGGACCTAGATCCAATTCCAGCACCCACAAGGTGGGTACCTGTAACTCCAGTTCCAGGAGATGGCTCCTTCTTCTAGCTTCCAAGGACACTGCATACATGTAGAACACATACATAAAGAAAATCTCTCATACGAATAAAACAAATGACTCTTGGGGCTGGAGAGATGCCTAAATGGTTAAGGGTACTTGCTGCTCTTCCAGGACCCCAAGTTCAATTTAAGTACCCATACAGGGCAGTTCACAGCTGCTTGCGATTCCATTCCCAAGATTCTCCTATGACCTCTGTGGGCAACACCTACACACCCCCCCCACACACACACACTCCCATATGCCAGCAACTGGGAGGCAGAGGCAGGCTGAGCTTTGAGTTTGAGGTCAGCTTGGTCTACATAGTGAGTTCCAGGCCAGCCAGAGCTACACAGAGGAAAGAGTTGCTGGAGAGATGGTTGCCGCGGTGATGATGTTGTGAAACTGTGAGGACCAGAGTTTGGATCACAGCATCTGTGTAACAACCTAGGTATCCTTTTACATCTGCAACCTCAGCTTCACAGGAAGCAGAGACTGGAAGATAGCTGTACGTGCTGGCTTCCGGCTCACCAAGGAAAAGTGCAGGGAAAGGCCCTGCCTCAAACGAATAGGTGGAGAGTAAAGGAAGACACCCGAGGCCATCCTCTTGTCTCTCAACATGCACCAGCACACGTGTACACTCACAGATACACACATACAAATAATGAACTTTGCCAGGTGTTGGTGGCGCACGCCTTTAATCCCAGCACTCGGGAGGCAGAGGCAGGCGGATCTCTGTGAATTCGAGGCCAGCCTGGTCTACAGAGTGAGTTCCAGGACAGCCTCCAAAGCTACACAGAGAAATCCTGTCTCATTATTTTCATTTTATGTGTATGGGTATTTTTCCCTGAACACATGTCTGTGTACTGTTTGTGCCTGGTGTTCAAGGAGGGCAGAGGAGGGTGTCAGATCCCCTGGTACTGGAGTTAGGATGGTTTTGAGCCATCATGTGGGTGCTGGCGTTGAACCCAGGTCCTCTGCAAGAACAGAAGTGCTCTTACCCACTGAGCCATCTCTCCAGTCCCCTACATTCATTTTGTATCAGTTCAAATGAAGAAGTTGCACACGCCTTTATCCCAGCACGTGGGAGGCAGAGGCAGGTGGATTTCTGAGTTTGAGGCCAGCCTGGTATAGAGAGTGAGTTCTAGGACAGCCAGGGCCACACAGAGAAATGCTGTCCCACCCTAAACAAGCAAACAAAAACAAACAAACAAACAAGAAAGCAAGCTGGAGTGTCTGTCTTTATTGATGAAGGACATCAAAAGAGGGCTGAAATCCCAGCATTCAGAAGCCAGAAGCAAGTGGATCTCTGTGGGTTTGAGGCCAGCGTGATCTACAAAACAAGTTCCAGGACAGCCTGAGCTGTTACACAGAGAAACCCTGTGTGTGTGTGTGTGTGTGTGTGTGTGTGTGTGTGTGTGTGTGTGTGTGGTGGGGGGGTGCTGCTGACTTAGCACCGTGGCTCCAAGAAATGCAATCTCTCATCCAGATAGTTCTCAAAGCTCCTAGAACATGAAGGGAGGAGTGGGGCAGAAGTCTGCATTGTGCAGAGTCTCTATTAAGCCTGTGCTAGCACTTCAAGAAGCGTCAGACTGAGACTGAAGCTCCTTGGTTACCTGTGTGCTATGATCTCTCTCCCAGTGCCTCTGCTCATGTCCCAGCAGCCCCAAGTACCGTGGAACAACTTGGCTGAACTTTTCTCAATGCAAAAGCTTGTTAGCAGAGTTCAGAGACAAACTTCTAATTTTGTTCCCCAAATCTTGGACACCATGGAGACAAGTGCAGCTGCAGAGATGACCAGAAAACATGGGCCATACCTATCCTTTAAACCCTAGATGACCCAAAGAACACAGTCCACACCTAGAGGCAATGACTCCTGTGTACTCACCAGGGCCACACAGGACTGCCAGGAGTCCATCAGGACAAGAACATCACACCTTCCTTATGCCATGTGAAGCTCTCTGAGATACCTACGGACCTCAGGGGGGGGGGTCAATGTCCACCTCATAAGCTTTTATTAGCCTGCCAAGTTTTGGCAAGCCGCAAGCCATGGGTCCTTGTGGGAGGTTTTGTCATCAGACCAGCTAGAACCTGCAGTGGCTACTGAGCATGTCTGAGACAGTCTGCTCCCTATTCACACACCTAGACCCACCCAAGGGTCCAAGGCTACTACTCAGAACCTGTGCCATGGACTCCAGGTGACTGAGACATCCTCCTCATCCCTGAGAACAGGTTGGCTCCCTCTGTTTATGCTCCAGGCTAGGAAACTGAGGGCTCCAGTTCCCTGCCATTCTGAGCCCTGGGTCAGAGATTACAGGAGTCCCTTGCCCAGCCTGGGTGCCAGCATCTCATCTTCCTCACAGCAGCCCCAGAGAAATGAAACTGAGTGAAAGAGCACACATGTCTTTTGAAGCATGAGCATTCCTTAGGAAAATGCATGAAGAACAAGAACCCTGCTGTAGCTGTGTAGGAGGGACAGGGCAGGCTCAGGTCCCCAGCAGGTCCAGGGCCACTCTAACAATGTCCAGCCTCTACTTGGCTGGCACTCTTGAATATCACAGACAAGACCTGTTTGCTCCACAGCGGAACTTAAGGTTCCTAAGTCTTCATAAAGTGCACTAGGCAAAAAAGAAGAGTACAAGTACAAGAACACAGACGACAGAGATTACTGCATGGAGAGTGGAAAGGCCAGAATGGTGGCCAGGGTGCCACATGCTCCATGGCACTTCCTAGGATAACCATGGGCTGATGACTGGAAAAAATAATGAAGTTTCTAACTGTTCCAAAGTGCTCTTGGTAAGAAATGTTAGGCGTGCTAGGGGGTGGTGGCACACGCCTTTAACCCCAGCAATCGGGAGGGAGAGGCAGGCGGATCTCTGTGAGTTCGAGGCCAGCCTGGTCTACAAGAGCTAGTTCCAGAACAGGCTCCAAAGCCACAAAGAAACCCTGCCTCGAAACCCCCTACCACCACCAAAAAAATGTTAGGCATATGATATTCTAAGTGTTCAACCAACAGCCTATGGGTATTAGCACCCTATGATAACTATGAATGCAGCCTGATACAAACCATACATTTATTTAATACATCATGACTTTTTTTTTTTGCATCACCCCCCTTTTGGTAACTTGATTATGTAGTTGTTGAGTGTATACTTTGTAGCTGAAAATGTCATGTCCCAGTATCAAAAAATTATGTATACAAAAATATCTCTTAAATGCTGTAAGTGGTAGCATGCCTGAAATCCAAGCACTAGAGTAAAGGAGGCAACAAGATCAGGAGTTCAAGGGCATCCTAGGCTACATGAAAGCCTGTCAAAAAAAAAAAGGAGGGGGGCCTAGAGATGTGGTTCAAATGATAGAGTGCCTGTCTAGTTTAAGGTCACTCTTAACTACATATGCTGCTCTAGGCCAGGAGACCTGTCTCAAAGAAAAAAAGGAAAAGCCCTCTTTAATGTTCTCAGAGCAAAAACAATATAAACAAAGACATTGTGGACAACATTTGTTTGTTTGTTTGTTTTTGTTTTTTGAGACAGGGTTTTTCTGATTTGTTTTGGAGGCTGTCCTGGAACTCGCTGTGTAGACCAGGCTGGCCTGGAACTCACAGAGATCCGCCTGCCTCTGCCTCCCGAGTGCTGGGATTAAAGACGTGCGCCACCAATACCCGGCTTGTGGACGATTCTTACAATGCTCTGTGAGACCTGCTGGACTAGAACGTGATGAGAGGCTCCCAGAACATGGAGTTCCTACCAGTGGAGCAGGTCTTACCACGGGCACACAGATACACACATGCCTGCTCACCTCACAGATCCAGCTGGGAGCCTACAGAAAGAGGAAGGTATACTCCCAGACCCAACAAGGCATATGGATAGGTGAGGGAGGGTATTGGGGATTCTGAAGAGACTTTGACTTCTTCAGAGAATCCAGCAGATAGCTCCAGGCAGCCACTGCCCTAGACACTCTAGACAGACGACAACCCTGAAGCCAGCATTCTGGCCCACGGGTACCTGGAGTGAGCACACCTGTGGAGGTACTTGTACAGGACATTAGATGGGAGGAAAAGGCTAAGGTAATGCAGGCACGTAAGGAAGCAGGCACAGTACCTTGCGCTGGCAGAATGTGGAGCAGTAGTTAACCTTGTGGCATCCGGTACACTCACTCATGGCCTCCCGGCCGCAGTTGACACAAGACTGCTGCAAGAAGGACAAACGAGTATCAGTGTCACAGCAGGTGCTAGTCTCCATGGCAGCTACCAAGATTGAAAGACACCAGGCACACCCTCATGGAACGTGTCCATCTCCATGTTGTTCAGTTGTACAGAACTGGCCTCCTCCCTTTATCTGGGTTTGCCCTGTACCATGTACCAGAACATCAGTGTCCAAGCTCCAAGGAGATTCCCTTGCAGCCATATGGGTATAGAAAGACTCATTTGGGGAAGTTCTCAACCCTTGGACACACTTCCTGAGTGCTTGAGGACCAGCCTGCAAACATGCAGTGGAGCCAACATTGAGCGCATCAGGGTCTCTCTGGGCCCTCTTGAGTGTATCAACTAAGGTATGGAGTTTGGGTCCTAGCATCCCCAGTGGTGGACCAAGCTTTCCCCACACTGACATTCAGAGTCATTTCATTGAAACAGTACTAATCACCCATTGTTTCATGTATTTTTCTTAAAGCTACATTAGTGGGAGACAGTTACTAAACTGAGGTACTGAACACAACCTCTCAATGACTGGTTCTTGTGGAATGATTGATTATGTATGGCATTTGGTAACTGCAAGGTTGCTATCAACAACATTTTTCAAACCAGGAAACCTGAGACTGGGCTACAGAGTTGGGAAGGGCATCTGTGCTGGGTCCCACAGGCTGAAGGGATCCAGGCTGGTAGAGCAATGGGCAGCAGTCTGCTGTGACCAACATAACAACATACAGAAGTGACTGTTGTGCTCACAATGCCACTCAGGCCAGCTCAACCTCTCTTTTTGTGGGTTTGCTGGAAACACAATGGTTTCTTGTAGGCTCTTGTTGTGAATGTCAGCTTTGTTGTTCCATCCTTATCTTCTGACCTGTTCTCTTCTGAGCTACCTCGTTTCCCTTAGAAAGCAGGAAAGCATGAATTGGCCCAGCGCTGGTGTGCCTTTAATCTCAGCACTCGGGAGGCAGAGGCAGGAGGATCTCTGTGAGTTTGAGGCCAGCCTGGTCTACAGAGCGAGTTCCAGGACAGCCTCCAAAACAATACAGAGAAACCCTGTCTTGAAAAACCAAAAAAAAAAAAAAAAAAAAGAAAGCATGAACTGAAGATCCTGGGTACCGAGTTAGCCACATGGCCTCAAGCACTAAACCAAGCCTCCAGACCCTGCCTCCACCTTGAATGACTAAATACTGCAAAGAAGTCCATACCCACGTAGACAGAGTTGGTAGGCCAGAGTCAGGGAAGGCACCATCAGGAAGGGGAGGGGGTCCAGACACACAGAAGCTAACACAGCATTGGCTACAACCAGAGATCTCGAAACATCAGCGAGTTCACCCTGTTAGAAATATGTGACCACAGAGATCAGCAGTGTGGGAGACAAATGAGTCAGAAGAGGAGTCTGTGGTTACTCCTGATCCCTGTCCAGGAGAGCCCCAAGTGACCAGGTCTACAGAGGGAGAAGAGCAGACAACGGCAGACACCCTAGCCCAGGCTGTAAGGACTGCCACTGAATACAGGGATGTGGCAAGATAGAATGTGTTCCTCCTGCTGAAGCGACCTGTCAGTTCCACTGTGGGAAGAGGCAGCCTGAGCATGTCCAATAGATGACCCGCCATACTCTCTGGAGCTGCAGACAACAAGAGAGTGGCCAGGTCTACTTAGCTGGGGAAGACACCACTCCCCTCCTTGTACTGGGGTAGCAAGTATGCCCCAGACAGCCCTGAGCACAAAAATGAAGAACGGCAGTGACAATGAAACTCACTGTGGAGCTGGCAGTTGTGTTCAGAGGTAGGGCAAAGGGCCACGATTGACACACTCATGGGGGACAGCCTGTGACAGTCACAGGCACCCTCAGCACTAATTCTGCAGCATTTCTGAAATAATGGAAGATGACCCCCAAGATCAGTTTGTTTGCTCAGAAAGAACCTCTCCCACCGTGCCAGCAGAGGTGTACATACACCCCAGTGATGCCCATCTGTGTTGCCAGAGTGACCTGAAAAAGCCCCTTCTGAGCTTCCCAGAAAGCTATGGAAAACCTCCAAACCAGTGAGTGAGTGACTTTCCATGAATGGCCTCAGCAGAGGAGGATCAGACACAGTGATCTTCAGGAGAGTCCACAGCACTGCCTCTGGGGCATGTGGTCCAAAAAGCAGATATGAGGCTGTAGTTTCTAGGACATCATGGCCCCAGCAGCATGGGTACCAACTGCCAACAGGCAGAGAGTCCTTGGCCTCTGCCTCAGAAAGAATGGGTACCTAGGCCCTGTGTCTACTGGCCCAGTACCCAGGCCAGCTCCAGGGTCAACTTACAATATGGCAGGAATATGAACATTGAGTAGCTATGCCACCAACTGCTCTAGGTACCACTCATTTCTAAATTATACAGATTGCACATCACAAGTAACTGAGCAATTTCTCACAAAAGATCCAAACAAGACAAAAAGACTACCTTTTTGCTCACTAATTCTGAGTCGCTCAAGGAATAATCTCAATAATCTTATTTGCCATTGGTTCTGCAAATTAAGTCTGACTTGAACTTGGGAGCTGCACATGGTTGGGGTGGTTCAATGCCTTGTCCCTAAACACCTAGTTGTAGCTAGCCTGGAACTCACTTCACAGACCAGGCTTGCCTCAAACTCAGGAATCCACCTGTCTCTTTGTTCTCGACTTCTTTGAAGGCTTTCAGTTTTTATTACACTTACTTCTATGTGTGTCTGAGCACACATGCCAGGTGCACATGTGGGGGTCATAGAATAAACGCAGGAGCTGGTTCTCTCCTTCCACTATGTGGGTCCTAGGGATAAACTCAGTTCATCAGACTGGGCAGCAAGCACCCTGTGCTAATCTCACTGCCTGCTTCACCTCTTTTAAGAAATAACTAATTGGGGGCTGGAGAGATGGCTCAGTGATTAAGAGCACTGACTGTTCTTCCAGAGGTCCTGAGTTCAATTCCCAGAAATCACATGGTGGCTCACAACCATCTGTCATGAAATACATGCAGGTAGAACACTATATACATAATAAATAAATCTTAAAAAAAAGAAATAAATAATTGCAGTCCAGTTTCAGTGAGAGATATATTTAGAGCTTATTAGAGAATCACAGATAAGCAGGAGGCACTAGGACCCTATCCTCCCTAGCTGACAGCTGTTGCCTGCCCGTCTAGGCTCTCAGTTCATCCCAAGGTTGAAAAGTCACAGGCAGGCTACTATGCAACTGAGTCCATGGATCATAAAGAAGGGACTCTTGAACCCCAGGACTTACATTAGATAAGGCTTTGTGTCCTGAACCAACAGGGGGAGCAACCAAAAAAAATTTTTTTTTGAGACAGGGTTTCCTGTGTAACAGCTGTGGTTGCCCTGGAACTTGTTTTGTAGACCAGGCTGGCCTTGAACTCACTGAGATGCACCTGCCTTTGCCTCCCAAGTGCTGAGACTAAAGGCGTGCATCACCAACACCTGGCTGGGGAGCAAACAATTTAGGGGGAGCAACACTAGACACTAGGAAGAGTGTACTTCCCTGGGGGGCCCAGCTAATGAGAAGTTCAGGGTGTAGCAGTATCCTGCTGGCCTGGCACTGCAGTGATAGCACCTAGCCTAAGCCAGCCTTTGACTGACCAGATACCTGTCATTCTCCACCCTGAGTCTTTGCACATGGCCCTGTCTTTTTGGAAGCCTCATTCAAGTTGTTCTGAGCATATGGTAATCAACTGACTGAAGTGTAAATGTAGAGACAAATAAAAATGCCCTGGGCATAGGGAAAGGTACTTCAGTTCCTTAAAGCTGAGGTCCCCTGCAGCCACAGTGGCTAAATTCATTCTTAAAAGTATATCTGATAGCCGGGCGTTGGTGGCGCACGCCTTTAATCCTAGCACATGGGCAGAGGCAGGCGGATTTCTGTGAGTTTGAGGCCAGCCTGGTCTACAAGAGCTAGTTCCAGGACAGCCTCCAAAACAATACAGAGAAACCCTGTCTTGAAAAACAAAACAAAAACTTGGGAGGCAGAGGCAAGCGGATCTCTGTGAGTTCGAAGACAGCCTGGTCTACAAGAGCTAGTTCCAGGACAGCCTCCAAAGCCACAGAGAAACCCTGTCTTGAAAAACCAAAAAAAAAAAGTGTATCTGAGTTTTCCTTCCACAGACCCATGTGAACCCACACCCACGCTGAGACATCCACATCAGGGAGCAGAGAAATGCAACCTGGACTATTTTGCAGCAAATCTGCACATCAGCCTTTTGTTCAAGCTGAGGCCTGACTTTGCAAGGCCAAAAAATAAAAATAAAAAATAAAAAACCCCACAAATTTTCACTCTTTCCACTCTGACTCTCCTGTACTCTTACTATGAAGTAAGGGTCGTTGTTTCTCACACCTTGACCCCAAGGTCTTACAACTAAGATACAGATGATGGCCCAGAGAAAGAAGCCACTTCCCTCCAGTTATGTGAACCTTGTGTGCCCCTCGGATCTCTGAGCAGCCCTGCTTCTGCTTAGATCCTCAGATACATCTGCTCACAGCACCATCTCGTCTCTCCTGCCTCTGAACGACCCCTCTCCATGGGACAAGCTGCAGGTAACATGGGGAATCTCAGGAGGAGCACTTCCAATTGTCCTCAGAGGACACGGAAGGGATGCTGCACCCCATCCCCGGCACCTGCTTCAGAAGTGCAGCATGGGTCACTGGGGAAGAGGGCACTCTTCCTTTCAGACACACAGGCAGGATTCCAAAGGCTCCTCTTCCAGCACCGTGGCCTGCTCCTTTAAGGCACCAGCTCTACTCCTCATGCTTGGCCTCCACAATGGAAGAACCTGCCAGAGTCTGGCCTACAGGTATGCCTGAAGCCTGAGAACTGAAAGCAGGACAGCTGTGTGCTGGCTGAAACGAAACCAATTACACCATGTGGGCCAGCTGGAGGCTCTAATGGATAAGTGAATGGGCCAGTGGACATTCATCCTGAGTGGATAGAAGCCTAGAGGCTGTTCCTACAGTGGTTGGTCACTGCAGGTGCTGGCCATGAAAAAGGAGTCTTGCGCCTCCTCCCTCAGCACCACTGACAGAGCATGCTCCAAGGAGTGGGGCTCAACAAGAGACGCTCAACAGGTGACTGTTTCCTAAAGCAACTGAAATAAGAGGACAGCCTCGAATCCCCAAGAGTCATCAGAGAGCAGGACCGCCAGCAGGCACAGACCAAGGGGCAGGGTTAGAGCATCTAACTGAAGGCAAGAGCAAGTGAAACCCAAGATTCATCAGAGAGCAGGACCGCCAGCAGGCACAGACCAAGGGGCAGGATTAGGGCATCTAACTGAAGGCAAGAGCAAGTGAAACCACCATGGATTTCTCTCCCCAGCTGCCTACTAGACACTAAATTGAAACCCCTGGAAAAGGCCATCGTGGAGCTGGCTGTCCGACCTGAACTTGCCATGTAGCCCTGGCTTGCCTTCAACTCATTCCCTGTTGGGATTAAAGGTGTGCACCACCACACCTAGCCTTTGTCTGTGCTGTTCTATCCCCTGGGCAGGTGTACACACTAATTGCCTCACTACCTAGTCCTTATGGTCAGCTCCTTCCTGAGGCTGAGGCCAACATTTCCAGGCTGTCCCACTGCTGTATAGACAGGTCCCATCAGAAGTTCCTTAGGGACTCAGGGATGAGCGGTGGCATCTCTGGTCAGCAGCCAGGAAGACAGTAGCGGAGGGCCATGCTTCTGCTCTGGGACTGCCTTACTCAAGTGCATGTTAAGTTCATTCTGCCCTCCCCCATCAGAGTCTGAGCAGATGGGCCGTCACCGGGGCTGCTCCTGCACTTGTACCTTTGAACTGCTCAGCAAGTGGGCAAGGGCTCTTGGATGCAGTGGTTGATATAAGACCCTGCAGCTACTCAGCCAGCTTGGCTTCTGTTGGACACAGTGCCCTTGACAGGCAAGGGCATCCGCTTTGCTGCCCTGTTTAGTCTCTGCAGACCTAATTTCAGAACACATATGCAAATTTATCATTTTTAAAACTGGCACACATACACACAAAATCCTGGAATGACTTGCTTCAACTAGGCTAAATTTGATCTCTTAAAAGTCCAAATAAAATGTGAAAGCTGGTAGCCTTAGGACCCCTCCATCTGTGTTAACTCTGCACTCTCTCCTGAGAGACCCTCAGGGAGGTTTCTCAGCTTGTCCTAGTCCACATGCCCCAAGTGGAAAGGCTCCCAACATGGTCTTTCCACTCAAACACAAGCATTGTTTGCCTTCTGAACCTCAATTCCTATCGTGTGATCATGCAAATAAGACTTTGATGGCATGGGAATGTTTTTTTCAGAGAGTACGGGCTAAGGAAATGCAAACTCATTTTAATGCCAGTTGGTATGTTTAGATGTTAGGGTTTCAGCCAATCTCTCAATCTCTCAAGAAAATTCACACTTAGTTGGGCGATGGTGGCCCATGCACTCAGGAGGCAGAGGCAGGCAGATCTCTGTGACTTGGTCTAACTCCAAAGTCTGACACCTTCTCACAAACATACATGCAGGAAAAACACCAATGGGGGAAAAAATAAACATAGAAAATTCTTAGCTATTTAAGAATTTCGACAACTACACATATTTCTAAGTGATCTGGATTAAGTGTGGAAACTGATCCACATCAAACCGTCAACTGGTTTCCAGCAGGTCTCTGAGTGGGGAAAGGAAAGTTTTTTCCATAACAGCTCCTGGAATAATGAAAGGAAAATGAACCTCGAAACCCACAAGTGTTGTGTTGAGAAAAAGAAAAAACGCAGGAAGGGGGCACACTGCTTGGCCTCTGCATCGGTGCGGACTAGGGCGTCACAGGTCGGTACTGACCTCTGACAACGGAAATCAGGTCCGGTGTAAGGGAAGGAATGCCAGGATGGCACTGGGAGCCACTGGGCTGGCTGTCCTCAGTGTGATAATGTTTGTCAAAGCTCATGGACCCTGTACTAGGATACAGGCATTTTACTGTGGTTGAATTTTGCCTTGATTTAAAAAAAAAGTTCAAAGCACACAGAAAATGTTAATCATCATTTATCTTTGGGAAACGGATGTGTGGGATGCATCGGGGCCTCATGGTAGAGGAAGCTGCAGGAAAACATGGTGGTCACAAGGTCACACGACCCTCCATGGCCCATTGCAACAGCAGATGGAAAATTGTGTGTGTTTATGCATCAGAGACACCCAAATGACAATTTTCCAAAGTAAAATATGAGATATGTCTTACTACTGAATGTAGAAACATCTATACCACACATTCAAAAATAATGGTTGGCATATATAAAAATGTCTTCCCTGCTGAAATATGCTAATCCTACACAAACTGTTTTATCAGTGTCTGTCACCTTCATTTTCTATTATTTTTCAGATCTTCCTTCTCAGGGACAGTGGGGCAGTGAGCTTCGTGGGCCAGCACAGGAGTCATGCTCTCCCAGGGCCAGGGAGGATAATGGATGCAGCTACAGGTCTGAGCTCATATTACCTCTTTCCGCTCTGCATCAACCTGCATTCTCGCCTGTGTCACAGCAGCCTCCCTGCAAGAGCTCGCCTGCTTGGCTTGTTCAAACAGCGTCTTCAGCTGCTGGGCTGTGCTGAGCAAGGAGTTGACCATCTCTTCCAGGTACAGCCAGCTCCGCTGTTCTGACATCTCCAGCCCACTGACCACGGTGGGAGAGACAGCTTTGGTGGGGGTGGAGGGTGGTACAGCCAAGGCAGGAAGGGATGTCAGGACTGCAATACAGAATGTGGGACAAACAAGAGTTAGTGACTTCCAAGTCTCATTACAGCCTGAGGTGTAAGAACAGACAGGTGAGGGGCACACTGGTGATGAAAACAGTGAGAGGAAAAAGATGAAAAGATTCTATCCCTACTCCTTGTCCACATTCCCACATATCTAATGTTGTCAGCCAAATCCCTCCACAAGGGCCAATCACTTCCAATAGAGACCGAGAAACGAGCTCACAGACAAGAGAGATAAATGGCATATGTGACACCCAGAGGAGGGGTAGCGATGAAACATGGAAGGAAACAGCCACAGGACAAGCCACAACCAGCACCACATACAGAAAAACCAAGGGTTACCCGGAAAGTCTCTCTGGAGTCTGCAGTCAATATGGAGTGCATTAAGGACAGTGGAAGTCATGATTCTCATGACTGGAGAGAAAGCCACCAAGACAGAGAGAAGGGATCAGAACACTGTGATTTTATACTCACTACACATTATGAACTCCCAATGAAAGTAGGTCTAGAATACAGACGTGTGTATAGTTGCAAAGCGCTTCCTACCTTAGTATACCTAGTAGACACACTCTTAGAGCCATGAATACCAACACGACACAGCTTCTGTGGGATGCTGTTTCTACTGCAAAAAGCCTCTTTTCAGTTCTCACTGTGAACTGTATAAAGCACACATAGTCATCACAAAGCCAGCACTCAATGGTTCCAGGCCACTGTGACTTGGGCCAGATACACCACTGGCTTATGAATGGTAAGAGGAATGCAAAACTTGGGATGAGGGCTGGTAAGATTGCTCAGTGAGTAAAGCACTTGCACACAAGCACAAAACCCTGAGTTCAAATCCCAGGAACTCTGTAAAGGCTAGATGTGATATTGCACACCTGCAATCCCAGCATGCCTAAGGCGAGATGTGAGGTTAAGGCAGGAGATTCCACTCTGGAGCATAAGCTTTCCTGGCATAGTCAGGAAAAACAAGAGCTCTTGTGTCAAATAAGGTGGAAGATGAGGACTGATACCTAAGGCTGGTCTCTGACTTCTACATGCACATGTTATAGTGCACCAAGACATCATATGTCCACACTCACATATATACAAATGTGTGTAAAAACACACAATATTTATGGTGGTACATGACTCAGGAGAGGCAGGTGGATCTGTGAGTTCAAAGCCAGCAAGTTCCAGACCAGGCCAGCCAGAGCTATCCAGACCCTATCTCAAAGTAACAACATCAAGGAGAAAACACAGACACACAGACACACAGACACACACAGTACAAAGTACAAAGTACAAAAGAGAGAATGAAAACTTAGGATGATCCTCAAGTGTCTGGTTAAGGTAGACAGTAAGAAAGTCCCTGCAATGAGGGGCAGGTGAACAGAGGCCACCTATGGGCTCCTGCTGCCTCCTACAGGGTTCCAAGTCTGTGAGTATGAGCAGCAATCAGAAGAGCAGTAGTCATGACCCACAGGTTAAATCAGGAAGTCCCATGTCTAGGCCTGTGGGAAGTGCGATGAGGCACAGTAGACCTCTGTGGACTCAGGAACGTCCCATGAGACTTCCCCACCCTCACTCAGGTGTCACAGTTACCCTCAGTAAGAATAGGACAGGGCTCGGAAAACACAGCAGCCCCTATCCAGGTCTGCACCATCCCTGACAAAGACACAATAACCCATGCCACAAGAGCCAATGTCCCAGTACCAGGGTAAGGAACATTCTACATGACAGCTGTCGGTAACCTCCAACAAAGTAGGTGAAAGGCCAAGGGGGACAAAGAAGTTCAGGAAGCAAGTTACCGGGGTCCACCAGTCACTGGTTGGTTCATGGGTGAATAGTAAATGCTTACCTACTTAATTCTTGAGTTTCATACAATCTTATTTTTCTTTTTTGTTTTTTGACACAGGTGCTGCAATTAAGGCATGGGCCACCACAGGTTGGCCATACTGTGTGTGTGTGTGTGTGTGTGTGTGTGTGTGTGTGTGTGTGTGTGTGTGTATAACAAAAAAAAAACACAAAACACTGAAGCACATTGGTGGGTGATGTCTGAAACTACTCTTAAATATATAGGGGATAAAAACAACAAAAACAAAAACTGGCTGGGTGGGCTGAGCCGTGGTGGTGGTGGCGGCTCACACCTTTAGTTCAAGCACTCAGGAAGCTGAGACAGGTGAATCTCTGTAAATTCGAGGCCAGCCTGGTCTACAGAGCGAGTTGCAGGACAGCCTCCAAAGCTACAGAGAAGCTGCCTCGAAAAACCATGAAAAAATATTTAGAGGATAAAGTTCTTTGTGTTATATTTATAACTTTTTTGAATATTTGAGGTCATTTTCAATGCTTTGTTTTGGTTTTTGTATTTGAAGATAGGGGTTTTCTGCATAGCCTTGGATATCCTAGAACTTGCTCTGTGGACCAGACTGATCTCAAATTCACAGAGATCCGCCTGCCTCTGCCTCCTGAATGCTGGGATTAAAGGCGTGTGCCATCACTGCCCAGCCAAACATTATTTTAATGTTATAAAATATCTGTGGTCTAGCCTGGAGGTTGGTGGTGCACGCCTTTAATCTTGGCACTCGGGAAGCAGAGGCAGGCGGATCTCTGTGAGTTTGAGGCCAGCCTGGTCTACAGAGCAAGTTCCAGGACAGCCTCCAAAACAATACAGAGAAACCCTGTCTCAAAAAAAAAAAAAAAAAAACAATAGATAGGTAGACAGACAGATAGATAAGAAGTACGCTGACATAGAATTTGCCTAAAATGTGTTGCTAAGTGAAACTCAAGTGACCACACAGAGATGGTCATCTCTGCTCTCAGCTACAAGGACACAGATACTGGAGCATTCCCTGTGGTGGTTTGAAAGAACATGGCTCCCAAAGGAAGTGGTATTTTATGGTGGTATAGCTTTATTTGAGTGGGTATGGTCTTGTTGGAGGAAGTATGCCATTGTGGAGGCAGACTTGGAGGTCTCATGTATGCTCAAGCCACCCCCAGTGAGACAGTTCACTCCCTGTTGCCTTTAAATCGAGATGTAAGGACTCTCAGCTCCAGCACAATGTCTGCCTTCGTGCTGCCTTGCTTTCCACCATGACGATAATGGACTAAATCTCTGAATTGTAAGTGAGCCACCCCAATTAGATGTTTCCCTTATAAGGGTCATGGTGTCTCTTTGCAGCAATAGAAACCCTGGAACAAAGACAGTCCCTCACACCAGACACAGCTTGATCCAATTCTATGGTTTGTCAAGGCAAGGAGATAGCTTGCTCACACACTTCTGCTAGCATGGACATGACAACAGCAACATCGGGTCATTTCAGTCTGTACGGAAGTAGCCTGATACAAACAAAAGAAGTCTTACACATATGTGAACAGCACGGTTGTGTTCAATAAAACTTTATTTACAAACACAGGCAGAAGCCTGGACCTCGCCAGCCGTAATCCAGCACTTCCAAGAGAAAAAAATGAGCATACCAGCACAAGCCTACTTCACTCACAGGAAGCAGTTCTGAGGCTGGGGCATGGGTCAGAGGTAGAGCACTTGCCTAGCATGTATGAAACCCTGGGTTCCATCTGCAGCACTATAAAGAAAAAAACCAGGCCAAACCACAATTCTGAGGACAACAGCTTGCAAAAACATGAATTCTTTTATACTCACCAATTTTGGGATGTGATGTTGGCAATGCAGCTTCTGGAAACGGGGCAATCTGGCAGCTGTCCTGATAACCAGGGTAGTGGGGTTCAGGGTGGCCAACCCTGCAGGGGGGCTGCACACCTGCCTCTTGCACTGTTAGTGAGAGAGAGGCAGACAGTCTCAGTACCTTTCTCTTGACACAGCAGATTTAATTCCACGTGTCTATAGCTGCATACTCAATGCAGACACTGCCCTGTGCACTTTGAGTTGATGACACACTGGGACTTGGGTGGATGAAACAAAAGATAACATCATGTACTTTGCTAACACACATGACTAGAATTGCTTCTAGTGGCTGGCATCAGCCTAAGGTAACACCATCAAGTGCTACACATCTCCAGCTTTTTGTGTTGGTCACAGTGCTATTTCTCCATTACCCAGGCTTCCACCAAGATCTAGTCCTGCTCAAGGCCCATGCTAGGGAGCCAGGCAACAGAGACTGCCATAGGCACGGGCACATATCAGCCCAATACTGAGACAACTTACCTGTGGCTCCTGCAAAGACGTCACCTTGGGCTGGGCTCTCAGAGATGACGGCAGTGGCCTCTACAGTGGATGCTCGGTCAAAGGTCAGTGCTCCAGAGGTAGTGATCTGTCCTGAGGGTGTCACAGTGACTGGAAAGGAAAAAGGTGTTTTACTCATGGCCAGGCCAGGCACTCGGCCTGAAGTATACACTGCTCTTTGCCAAGGTGCAAGCTTCTGAGAGATCCCAGGAGCTGGGCCAAAGCGGACACAGTGACATACCCCAAACATGGTATGACACCAGGAAGCTCATGACCTTGGCACCTAGGGGAGAGAGCCAGACACGGCAGGACTCATGTCTGTATCTATACTGCCAAGTCTGACTGTGTGGCCAGGGAGCTGCGCTCCAGCCAGAAAATAAAATGTAAATTAACTTCCACCACCTCGCAGTTTGAATCAAAGAAAAAGACTTTGTGGGACTGTCTCAGCAATGAGAATCCCTCTGATGGGCTAAGGAGGAAACAGGACGACATGTCGGCAAAGGGTTGCGGTGCCGCACTAACACTCACAGGTGGCGGCTGCGGTGGCAGGAAGCAGCGTGATGTTTTTGGGGGAATCCTTCTTGACTGGAGTTGTAGGTAGCTCATTCTCTTTCTTGCGCCTTTTGTAAGGGACGAAGAGCCTGACTGGGCCACTCTGGGGAGAAAAATAAAGCTGACCAAGGACAACAGTTGAGGGTCGACAGTGCCTGCTTCCCACACCTTATCAAAGTAGTGAGTCTATTGGTATTGCAGAGCGCCGAAGCCCCCTGGAGCCCTCAAAATGGCAGAGAAGACATTTTCAGAAGAAATACATGAACGTCGCTGCTGCCAAGCAAGAACACATCCTCCCCATCTGGAGCTTTAGATTCTTAGAAGAAAGGAAGTAGGACCAAGTAAAGGAGAACAAGGAAAACCACGGCCTGAAATAAAAACCATCCGCAGAGAGAAGTCACTCAGAGTCGTCTGTAGACACAAGGAACATTGGCAAGTTGGCATGGTACAGGCCTGTAGTCTCAACAACAGAGAGACAGGCAAGATGATGCCATGAGTTCAAGTCCACCTTGGGTTACAGTGTGAGACCCTATGTCAAAATAAAAGCTCAGGCCGGGCGTTGGTGGCGCATGCCTTTAATCCCAGCACTCGGGAGGCAGAGGCAGGCAGATCTCTGTGAGTTCAAGGCCAGTCTGGTCTACTAAGTGAGTTTCAAGACTGCCTGCAAAGCTACAGAGAAACCCTGTCTTCAAAAACAAAACAGACAAACAAAAAACCCAACCAACCAAACAAAAAGTTCAGGGCAAGGAGTAGTAGCGCATGCCATTAATCCCAGCCTTCAGGAGGTAGAGGCAGGTGGATCTCAGTGAGTTCAAGACTAGCCTTATCTATATAGTGAGTTCCATGACATCCAGAGCTACATAGTGAAACCCTGGCCTGAAAAAAAAAATGCTGGGCAGTGGTGGCAAACACCTTTAACCTCAGCACTTGGGAGACTGAGGCAAGCAGATCTCTGAGTCTGAGGCCAGCATGGTCTACAGAGAGTTCCAGGACAGCAAATGCTACACAGTGCAACACTGACTCAAAAAACAAAACATAAATAAATAAATAGACAAAAAGCTCAGTGGTGGATGATAGCACTTCCAACCAAACCTACCAAGACTGAAAACCTGAGTTTGATCCCTAACACCCTCCCACTTCAATCATTAAGAAAACTCCCTACAGACAAGCCCAGAAAGCAATCTGGCCTAGGCAATTCTTCGGCTGAGATTCACTCTTCTATGTCTGTTAACAAAAATTACCCAGCACATGCCTCCACCTGGTGGGTGCTGCCGTCACAGGTGTGTGTAATTTATGTGGTACCAGGGCTTGAACCCAGAGGCTTTGTGTATGCTGGGAGGGCATTCTACCAGCTGAGCCAAGGCCCCAGCCCTCCCCTCCTTTATGCCGCACTTCTGGCTATAGCTGCTATTTGTGTTGTGCTGAGTGATCTACGTTTCCTGTTCATCTCCATGTCTTAGTTTAGTTGAGAACCAGACCTTACAGGCGACACCCTGTGGCAGCAGTGGGTACTGACAGCCTCCATCCCTGGCTTTTTGCTCTCCTATCTGGAGGCCATGCCATCTGGCTGAAGTGTCACCTTTAGGGTGTTGTGGTCTCTGAGAGTTCAACCTGGGTGTGCAGTTGCCTCAGACAAAAGTAGGCCGCTGACTGGCTGCTTCTGTTGGCTTCTCTGCTAAGCTGGTGCCTATAGTAGAGCTACAGTAGGGCTTGGGAGTCCCTGACAGATCCTGGCATGTCAATTATCTGAGAGGTTAATCTATGGCTCTTGGAAGGCAAACCTCTGGGGCCTGCTCTCAGTCTGAGCAGGTTTTTCCTGGCTGTTGTTTTTTTTTTTTTAAAGATTTATTTATTACATATACAGTGTTCTGCCTACATGCCAGAAGAGGACATCAGATTGAATTGCAGATGGTTGTGAGCCACCATGTGGTTGCTGGGAATTGAACTCAGGACCCCTGGAAGAGCAGTCAGTGCTCTTAACCTCTGAGCCATCTCTCCAGCCCCCTGGCTGTTGTTTTTCTTGGTTCTCTCTAACTGATGCAAGGCAGCATCCTGCTCTGATGTGCCTACCAGTTTCCCCACTGTTCCCAGAATATTCTTGGCTTTGAACATCCCTAAAACAAAGTCAGCTCATTAGAGGAGCCATAGTTCACTATCAGCATGGCAGCCCAGTGATGTGAACAGGGGATAAGGCAGAACACATCACAATCTGGAAACCAGCCCTAGAAACAAGCTCAGCCAGCCTGACACAGAGGGCTGAGGTAAGGGGTCTTACGCTAGCACTGGCTGGGAAGTCAATGCAACCCACAGCTGTTAGGTGAGCAAGGCTGTAGCCTACCCCCACTGTGAGGTAGTCTACGCCTGGATAGGGAGCTGAGGGAGAAGGACCAATCTTGAGAGGAGTCTCTCTCAACTTGAGCTGCAGGAGGATACCTGGCCTGCCTCTTGCAGTTGTTTTTTCCTGTGGAGTTGGTGGGTCCCTGGGGACAATCTTCAGAGATGTCAGCAGTGGTCTTCCAGTTTTCACCACTCAATTTTTTGGGTGGAGGGGGGCAAGTAGAGCACCTCACATCCCCTATTAGCCTTCCTAATGCAGTTAGGAACTTTCTAACACAGTTCCTCATGTTATGGTGACCCCCAACCATAAAATTATTTCATTGCTACTTCATGACTGTAAGTTTGCTCATAACAGTGTTATGAGTCACAATATAAATATCTGATATGCAGGATACCTGATATGTGACCCCTGTGAAAGGATCATTGGCACCCCCAAAAAGGGGTTGTGACCCACAGGTTGAGAACCACTGCCCTAGTGGAAGCTGAAGCTTAGAATCTGACAGAGTATAGCCTGCTGAGTGGTATTTAAAGACTGCAGCTTTACTCCATGTCGTAGAAACTCTGGGTCTAACCCTATGTCACAAGATAGTCCCATGCATTTCCTTCTAAGAAGTCACAGCCTTTGCTCCCGTGTTTAGACCTTTGCTACAATTTGAATTCACTTTTATCCATGGTGTAGTATGGGTCAAGCTCATTCCATGCCCAGGAACATACAATAGTTCAGCATTACATGTTGGAAACCTGGGTTGGCAGCTGGACTCTGTTCAGTTCCCCAAAGGTCCCAGATCCTGCTGACACACTGTACCTATTACCACAGCAACACAGAGCTCTTACAAGCCCCTCACAACTTCAGACTCTATCCTGAAGCTCTTCAAAGAGTAAGCCCCTCACACTGCTGTGACCTCACAGGATCTCTGACAGTCCCATCCATTCGTTTTTGTTTTAATGATGTTTACAATTATATTATTTTCACTAAACTTCTTTATAGTAGAATCATATTAAAATTAAGTAAATTGGGCATGATGCAAAGCCTTTAATCCAAGCACTCAGGAGGCAGAGGCAGAGGCAGGCATATCTCTGAGTTTGAGGCCAGCCTGGTCTACATAGTGAATTCCAGGACAGCCACGGCTACATAGAGTCTGTTTTTAAAAACAAACAAAAAGTTTAAGTATACTTGGTATTTAAAGACAAGAATATAGAATCTTTCTGTGTGAGTTCAAGGCCAGCCTGGTCTTCAGATCCAAATGCCAGGATAGGCTCCAAAGCTACACAGAGAAACCCTGTCTTGAAAAACCAAAACAACAATAAAATTTAGAATGAGGAGCTATTTCAAGGACATTAAAAGAGCTATCCATGGGATAGGGGTTTTGTTTCCTGGTGCTAGGGACTGCATCTAGGATCCCTCATATGCCAGGTTAAGTGCTCTATCACTGAGCTACATCTCCACCGTCTTTTAGTTTTGGGGATTAAAAGTGTTTGCCACCATGGCCTTGCTTATCTTCTGGTTTTTATTTGAAGAGTTTCACTAAGTTGCCCAGGTTGGCTTAGAACTCAATCTGTAACCCAGGCAGGTCTTGAACTGTCAGTCTTCTTGCTTCAGCCACCGTAGCTGCAATTTAAGTTTATGCTACCAGGCCTGGCTGGTGCCTATTATGACACAACGTTGAAAGCACAGAACAGGGTGGCAAATGCATGTTCACTATGACCACAGATGAAAGAAGGAACACAGCTTCCACAGGCAGGCGGCACACAATACCTGGTGACTTACTAGAGTCATGTCATCACAACAGGCAGCACAGGTACAGGAGGCAGCGTGGGGATTCAAAATACCATCCTGAAACACAGAAGGTGCTGGAGACATTATACAGGTATAAGCATAGGATTATATAGATAGAAATTAGGGAGTCGCCGTACCAGGAGTTGTTCAGTGCTAGATTGCACCCACAACCAAGACAAAAAAAATCTGAGCATAAAATACAGCCACTTCTGGAAACTTCTTGTCTACACAATGCCCCATTGCCAGTAGGCTCTATTCTCTCTTCCTTGGAATGAGACTCCACAGACTTGGAGCAGCCATAGCCAGGAGCTGACTGGGAGCAAAAATCAAATGTCTTCTTCCTTGGGCTGGAGAGTGGGCATAGTGGTTAAGAGAACTTAAATGTGGTCTACAGAGCTAGTTCCAGGACAGCCTCCAAAGCTACACAGGGAAACCCTGTCTCGAAAAACCAAAAAAATAAAAAAAAGAGAGAACTTAAACGCTCTTGCAAAAGACCAAGGTTCAATCCCAAGCATCCAATGGCAGTTCACAACTGATCTGACATCACAAGTACCATGCATGTGGTACACATACTTATATGCAGGCAAGACACTCATACACATAAAATAATAAAACTAAAGGAAAATTTTCTTCCTTGTAAGGAAAACAGAGCAAAGAGAAGGCAGGTGTGGTCAGGTGTATTGGTCTGACTTCCTCTACCTTTATTCTCATGTGTCTGATGTTTCCCTTTTCTGTGGCTACTGTGTCTCCACAGCAATTCTCGAGTCATGGCCAGCACACACCCAGCACACACCCAAAAACAGCAAGAGGGCAGGTAACCTGCTCGGGTCATACAGTGAGCACATGTCATCAAACCCTCTCTGGTGCCATGTTCTGGCACTCCCTACTGCTTCTCCAAAGGCTGGCTGGTCCCAGCACATACCTGGATGAGGCACTGCAGGGGTCTGCCTGCATAACGGATGCTTCTCTTCCAGTCCTTGCTGCTGGCTCTTCCTGCCATGGCTTCAAACTCAGTTGGGCTGTACCAGTTTTCTCCCTGCTTGATACACCGACCCCGCCCACCTGGAATGAAGAGGGCTGGTCTTTAGAATTCATCAAGGCCTGTTGCTGGCTTGTGTCTTGCTGACATCAGTTCCTTCCACTGCTTTTTTTCTTTCTCTGCATTGCCTGGCTTGATCTCACCTACCGTATGGTCACCCAATAGGCTGCCTGGCAAGTCATATTAAATGGACCATCCGTGGTCACCTGAGTTGTCGGAGATGACTGGGGAATATGGTTAAGCTATGCCTCTCTCCTACTCCCTCCCCCATTTAGGGACAACTATGACCCTGGACTTGTCCTTAGGTCTGTCCCTGCCTTGTGCCCTCCATGGCCTAGGCTCCAATGACCAGGACTGAAAGTCACTCCCATATCCATTTCTCCTAACATATTTACAGATGGCAGGCTTCCCTGGCCCCGGTTCACTAAGAGGGCCACACAAAAGAATGAAGTCTTAACATGGATGCTGGTAGCCAAGTGCCGCCTCACCTGAGCCAAGCCTGCTCTTGTAGAGCGTGCCACTGATGTTCCGACAGCGCACTGGCAACTCACTGTCATACACGGAAGGGTCCCAGTTGTATTTGGTACCACCTTTCTCCTGGCCAGGTGCCAGAGGGGTAGGAGGAGACTGAGGACCTGTGCAAAGAGAGGCACAGAGTGACCAGAACAGCCCAGGATGATCATCCCAGCCACAAAGCCCCTCGCAGGTATAAAGGATAGCCCTGAAGGGTATTGCCACCCCTTCAACTGTGGGCAGCGACCCGTCTCTGCCTGAAGTTTTTGTCTTTTCTACAAACATCTATTTGTTTTCAGTCTCCTCAAATTTACCACTAAGGGGGAGAAAAAGCTGGGTGTTGGTGGCACCCGCCTTTAATCCCAGCACTCGGGATGCAGAGGCAGGCGGATCTCTGTGAGTTTGAAGCCAGCCTGGTCTCCAGAGCAAGTTCCAGGATAGGCTCCAAAGCTACACAGAGAAACCCTGTCTCGAAAAACAAAAACAAAAAAACAAACAAAAAGTCTGGGGTCAGGTGCTGCGGGTACCTGGGGTGAGAGGTGCTGCTGGGCCCTTCAGCCCAGTGGTCTCCACAATGCTCCCATCTGTGTGTACAACTATTAGCGTAGCTTTCTCAGTGTTCAGGCTGTCCCCGATCTGCAGGGCTGTCCTACCAGACTAGAAGGAAAGACTCTTGTCAGCTCTAGGATAGCCAAGGGCACATTACTTGACCCAGTGGAATGTGGCCCTATTGCAAGACTCTTACCCCTTATCAGCAAGATAGGATGTTTACCCAAGTTCACACATCCTCTCCACAGACATCCCCAAGGCACACAAGGACAGAACCAAGAAAAGCACAAAGGCTACCAAGTGTCTGCACACCTGTCAGAGCTGGTGTTCATATACACAGATCCTTCCTGGACACTGAGCAAGTTTGCTTTGTCAAAGAAGAACGTGCCCAGTTTCTGAAGGCTTCGCATGGAAAGCAAGGTGTGTGACAGACCACAAAAAGTCTGTCTATGGACACGGGTGCTACTGAAAGCATCTTGGATGCTATTGCCTACAGGAGTGGACATGAGGAAAGGACGAACAGACTGTGAGCCCTGGAGAAAGGGGCAGGGAGCTTGAATATAGTGACTTCCTGTGTCGGATCTCAGCAGAATGCAAGCAAAGCTAGGCACCGAGAACCTCCATTAGAGGCTGAGAGCAGCCCGGGCCTGGTGGAACGCAAGTTGCAAGGCCAGCAGGCATAGAGGATGGCCTGACCACAGCTTAAGAGTCCTCATAGCCCCGGTCTTTCTAGGTTTATACAGCACCTTTCATGTTGGTGACCTAAAGTGAGGATGGTGCCTTAGCTCAAATTGGGTCTGCTGTTTTGCCTAGTCCAGCCCTGAGGCTCCTGAGAGCACAGGAAGGCACATTACCCCCACCCCATGGCTCCCCGAACAGCAGGTGCTCACCCACATCTAAACCCTGAAGGGTCTCGAGAACAAGGACTACCCGGTGGGCTGTGCAGAAGTCAAAGGCTCTGAGGACAGTTGCCAGGCACCCTGAGCTACATCCAAGAACAGCTTACCAGGACATGTCCTGATATCGATGCCGCATTTGCCACTGATGTTGTGAAGACGTTATCTGCAGAGGACCCCACGTTCGCCACAGTCACTGTGGTCACTTCTACAACAGAATGGAAGAGAACAGAACTTCACACATGGTGAAGGAAGAGCACAAAAGGCGGAGCTCTTGTGGGCTTTGAAGTGTCCCACACGGGTCCGGGCACTCCTCCCACATAAGTTAACACTTCTGCTGATGCTCAGCTGACACCTCCTCTAGCCCATCTACGCTTTCCCACCAAAGCTTTTCACATGAGCAGAGATACCCACCATAACCTCCCACTCCCGGTTCACCACTGGCCTTTCTCCCTTTACAAAGCTGCAAGTCTCATAGACCCGGGCACCACCTTGACCATCAAGACTTGGCAAGCTCCATCCAGTCCAGCCTCATCCCTCTCCACTGCTCAAGCCATCCTACAGTCTGGTGTCCACTGTCTGAGTTCTCCAAACCATCCTTCCCCAGAAACTCTTCCTCCTGAAAAATATGTCAACCTGCCATAGCCACTCCTGCAATGTGAACCTGACTCCTTGTGGCTGTCAGATCTATCAGCAGTAACTTCACAGAGCAGCTCCACAAAGATATGTCATGTCTCTGGGCTTCCCGCCACACATGCCACTAGGTTCTTCTGTATCCTGCTGCCTGCAACTATGTATCCTTTGCAGTTGGTCTTCCCAAATCTCTGCAACAGGTTCTGTCTGGTACCCAGCATTCTAAAATGCCCAACACCCAGGGAAGCCTCTGGCATATGGAGGCACTCAAAGATGCCAATTGGAGTCCTGCCAGCCCCATTAACCCAGCCCTGCCCAGCCTGCACCCCTGTATCTGTCTAGTTCATATCCATTACCAGGCCATTCATGGGCACACCTAATTCATCCTCAACTAACCTGGTAGCACTGAGCCAAGTAATTTGTACATTATATGACTTCAGAAACTTACAAAAAAGTAGGAATGTTCTGATACATATACAACTAAATTCTGACACACACACACACACACACACACACCATGAAATTTTCTAATGTCACCACAGACAGTATCGTATTTCTTTTCTGAACTCAGAAAAATATATGCAAAAAAAAACAAAACCTTCAAGGCCCCAAATCCCACTATCAACCCAAAATTCATGGATGAAAAAGGAGCACTAAAAGTTTCAAGAAAAGCTGGTAAGTGGCAGTGCCTGCCATTAATCCCAGCATTTGGAAGACACAGATGGGCGGATCTTTGAATTCAAGCCTACCCTGGTCTACAGAATTTCAGGACAGTCAGGGCTACACAGAGAAACCCTGTTTTGAAACAAACAAAAAAGCTCTAGGGAAGGGGTCAGAGATGGCTCAGCAGTTAACAATACTAGCTGTTTTCCCAAAGGACCTGGGTTCCATTCCCAGCACCCACAGGATGGCCTTCAACTGTCTATAACTCCAGGCACAGGTACACAGATATGCATACAGTCACACACATTTAATGAATTAACTTTGTTTGTTTTTTGAGACAAGGTTTCTTTGTATAGTCCAGAATGTCCTGGAACTAGCTCTATAAGCCAGGCTGGCCTCGAACTCATAGAGATCCCCTTCCTCTGCCTTCTGATTCCTGGGATTAAAGGCATATACTACCACAAGCCAGCTGAAATTAACTTTAAAAAAAAAACACAACAACATGGGCTGGGGAGATTGCTCAGTGGTTAAGTGTTCTTGCAAAGGACCAGAGTTCAATTCCCAGCACCCACATCAGGCAGCTTACAACTGCTTGTAACTCCAAATCCAGGGGATGGCCCTAATCTCAGATACAACACATATACACATGTACATGTAAATAAATAATAATCATCATAATAAATGGTTAAAAAAAAAGCAGCAACAACAAAACAACTCCAGGAAGGGACCAGAGAGATAGCTCAGAAGTTGAATGCATACTGTACTTGCAGAGGACCCAAGTTCGATTCTCATCACCCATGTTGGGGGCTCATAGCCAAGTGTAACACCATCTCCAGGAAGAATCTGATACCTCTAACTTCCACAGGCACCTGCAAATCACATACACATATCCACATACACACATAAAAATAAAATTATCTTAAAAAAAAAAAAAGAAAAGCTCCAGGAAGCCTCCCTCACTTCCTTCCAGGAGACAAGCAAACCAAGGCTTCCCCTCCACCACTGTGCTAATGCTCTGAACAAACACCCAGAGTTGATGCTTCTCAGCTCTGATGGACCCTGAACAGAATCCCAGCGCAAACCTGCAGAGTTTCATACTGGAAAACACCTAACAATACAAAAAGCACTGCAGGGGCTGGAGAGATGGCTCAGCCATTAAAAGCACTGACTGCTCTTCTAGAGGACCAGGGTTCAATTACCAGCACTCACATGGCAGTTCACAACTGTCTGTAATTCCAAGATTTGACACCCTCACACAAACATACACTCAGACAAAGTGCCAATGCACATAAAATAAAAATAAACTATTACAAAAACAAAAAGCACTACAAAATGCTATGAATGTACATGCATAAGGAAGGATTCAAACGTACAAGTATAAGCCGTTCAGGAGCTCCAATGATAGGGAGTGCAACACTCAGGAAGGTCAAAGGTTGGGGGGATATGGTGGGACTGTAAGAGGTAGTATGGTGTGACACCACCTGTACAGGGTGATGCAGCTCAGCTCCAGGTTTCATTTGTCACAAAACATGAGAAATAGGGTACTCTGTGTATCAAGAAACCAGAAGGAGCAAAACAGAAAACTAAGTAATGAGAAGGAGGGAATAGCTGCAGGAGAAAGGGCAGACTTAGAAGACCCAGCACAAGGAGACTCTCATGGCACTATAACGCAAGGCTCGATCTGCATCATTACCTCAGAAAAGCTGCCTGCCTTGGAGGACTCTCCTGGCCCCCTGGTCGCGGGTTACACTTGAACTGGCCTTTGAGGCAGACAGGTCTACCAGCAGTAATGCTACTGACCAAACCTGGAGCCCTGGAGCAGCTTCAGACAGAATTCACATCTGACCCATCTGTGCTATCAGCTCCCAGGAAGCAGCAAGAGAGGACAAGGCAGGTGGTAGGCATAGAGAAAGTTCCAAAAGGGTTTAAAAAAGGCATACACTCACACAAGGGGCAAATATACAGTGCTGAGCCAGGCTAGTGGAGTGTCCAAGATGAGTATGCAGGCATTGTGTGTCCAAGATGGGTATGCAGGCATTGTGAGGTGTCCAAGATGAGTATGCAGGCATTGTGTAAGATGGGTATGCAGGCATTGTGAGGTGTGTGTTCAAGATGAGTATGCAGGCATTGTGTGTCCAAGATGGGTATGCAGGCATTGTGAGATGTGTGTCCAAGATGGGTATGCAGGCATTGTGAGATGTGTGTGTCTAAGATGGGTAAGCAAGCATTGTGAGTTGCAGGGCAGGGACAGAGCAAGTGTCCAAGACATTATGAAGTGCATGGGGCAGGTGCAGAGTAGGTGTTCAGAGCATTGTGAGGTGCATAGGCAGGTGTGAAGCCCATATGCAGGTGCAGAGCATGAGTATAGGGCAGGTGCGAGGTGCATGGACAGGAGCAGGACAGGTGTGCAAGACATTGTGAGGTGCACGGCAGGGCAGGTGCTGGGCAGATGTGCAGGACAGGTGGAAGAGAGACTTTCCTGTGAGACAGATGTGCATGACAGATGCATAAAGCATATGGGAATGGGCCTGTACGTGGTGCATGTGTTCAGGGCTTGTACGCGGGAACCCGGTGAGGCGCGAGGCCGGCGGGCGCACTTGCCTGCGAAGGCGGCGGCGGCGGCGGCCTCATCGGGGCTGGGCAGAGCCTCGGTACCCATATCCATGTGCCCAGATTCGGCCGCCATCACCGCCACAGCCGTGACCCGCCGCGTCTCGCGCTCCGCCTCGGAGTCCGCGTCCTCCTCCGAGTCCTCGTCTCTGCTTAACACCGGCTCCTCCGCCTCGCTTTCCGCTGCGGCCGCGGCCGCCGCCGCCACAGCGGCCGCGGCCGCCACCGCTGCCGCCTCGGCCAGGCCCAGCTGTTTTGCCGCCGAGTCCGAGTCCTCCATACGGACTCCACCGAGTCCGCCCGAAGGCGCCGTCCGGGACCGCCCGAAGCGCCAAGCGCCGAGCCCGAAGCAGGGCCCGAAGAGGCCGCCCGAGTTGGGCCGAGGCTGCCCGAAGCCACCGCCCGAGCTGCGACCGAAGAGGCGGTCTGACGCCCGCCGAGCCGAGCCGAAGCCGCCCTCCGAGCAGAGCCGATGTCCCGAGTGTAGAATCGAGACGCTCCGAAGTCTCCCGAAGTGAAGAGTCGAGTTAGTACGAATGGTTCCGAAGCTTCACGAAAGCTTACGAGCGTTTCTTCCTTGCTGCCTAGGAGACTGGTCTGATTGTGGTCACCAGCCGATAGGGCTGGTCGGCCCTGGGCAGTTTCTTGCCGGCTTCCAACGAAGTTTGGGTTCGCCGACCTACCCTAGCGCCACTGGATTTTTCCAACCCCCTCTGGCGGCGGCGGAAGCCGAGCCCACACGAGGCGTAGCCGAACTCCGCCGAATGTCTCCGAGCAGAGTTCTCCGGAGCCTCAGTGCCCGCCTCCTTCTGTCCGAAAGCTCCCGAGTGTTGCCGGACGGGAGAATCGGGCCTCGGCCGCGGTCGGACGCCCGTAGCTCCGCGCGGCGGGAGGAGCGAAGATGGCGGGAGGGTGGGGCCAAGAGGCTGCTGGGATTGTGGCGGACCCAGCGGCAAAATGGCGGCCGTTCGGCCAGGTGAGGCGGGCGGGGCTGTACGGGCGCTGGAATAGTGTGGTCGTGCTGTTGCGATGAGAGGCCATTTGGGCTGGCTCTGCACCTCCTCTAATTGTCACCTCGCAATTTCGGGCCCTGGTGACTGAAGCCCACTAGTCCGGATTTCTGCGCCGGCGTTGGGAGGGGCATGTCTTCCGGTTTGGCGTGGGCGTGGGGGCACTTCGGGGATCCGGCGGCTTCTCTGAAGCTCATCTCTGTGTATCAATGACATACCTGAGGTGCACGCTGGGGGAGCCCCGTATGCACCCGACACCCACCGGCGGCTCACCCAGGGTACACTACCGACGACACAACCACAGCCGACATACATGGCATACCTACGGCTTACCCTGAGCACACCGGCTGCTCACCCCGTGTACACCCTTGGCTCCCCGGACTAGCATACCGAGGTTACCCGGGTCAAAACCATAGCACATTCTCAGCTCACCCCTGGCATAGGTGTAGATCACTTCAGGTGTAAGGATAAGTAAGAATTAAGTTTGTGGGAAGAAATAAAAGTTGGTGATTTAGACTACCTTAAACAGCTAGAGCCAGAGACATGGCCACTAGGTAGTGAGCGCTCGGGATCCAGTCACTCAATGACCGGAGTTCAAGGCAACAGATTACATGCTTTAGGCTGGGTTTTTGTAGCTAAGGTTAGGTAGGGAAGGGACACTTATTAAGTACATAATAGGTTAGTTCGCTTTTTTCCTTAGACAAACTGGTTTTGGAACTTCAGGGTCTGTTATCTCTTTTTGCAGCCATGGAATATCTAGGGTAGGGGTCAACTGCTTTTCTTCTGGACGCTACGTGTCTGGAGTCAGGTCAGCTGCTTTTCTCTACACTTCCCAGATAGCTGGCTTCCTGGAACTTTAAGCTAAGTCTTGGGGCCTTGGCTTTTGGTGGGATTCTTTTACCAGGTATAGCCATGACCCAGCTGCCGTTTGCCCTGGGATACACCACGGCACACCTGCAGCTCACCGCAGATTTATTCATGGCATGCCTCTTGCTCTGGGACACACTCAAGATATTTATAGCATGCATTCCGCTCACCCCAAACACACCTATAGTTCTCTCCAGCCATGCATGGCATACCTGAGGTACACTTCTGGCATACCTGGTACATAATGTTACCTTACGCTGAGTGAATGCACACCTGTATACTCTCTCTCTCTCTCTCTCTCTCTCTCTCTCTCTCTCTCTCTCTCTCTCTCTCTCTCTCTCTCTCTCTCTCTCTCTCTCTCTCTCATGCCCTTGTGGCTTACTTGAATCCTGGGCAACCAGAAGCTTCTTGTAGCCCACATTTCACCATGGTATTGTCCCAGACCAAATGAGGAGGGCTGGACACAGATGATGTGTGATAGGACAGGGCCAGGTGCCAGCAGTGTGGGTCAGAAGCTAGTCATAGGCCTCTCAAACCTATGTGTGTCCATCCATCCATCCCTTCTCCCAAGTGTTGCTTATTGGAACAAATTTCAGAAATGTGACTTACTACATGTGCAACCTAAGCTACCTGGCACTTACTACCATGCTGCTTTAATATCTACCACAAACTTGGGAGTGCTATTATTGTGTGCATGTTTATAGTAAAAAGAAATTTTTGGGTGAGAAAGCAATCTTGGAATTAAGTCACATAAAAGGCCCAGTTTCCAGGCTGGGCTGTTGGCCCATTCCACTAATCTGAGAGGTTGAATCAGGAGGATGGCTGTGAGTTCTAGGGCAGACAGGTCAGAGCTACATAATGAGACCCTGTGTCAAATTAAAAACAAAACAAAACAAAAAAACAAAAAGAATATAGTCTCAACACTTAGGAGACTGAGGCAGGAGTACAAATTCAAGGCAGCCTGGGTTACATAGGAGACCTTATTCCACCCCCCAAAAAAAGAAAACACAGAGTTCCCACCAAAAGAGGGTTCTGTAGCCTTTGTCACACCAAGAAAGCATTTATTCTTTTACTTCCACAGTAATCTTCTGCCTTGTATCTGTTGGTAGCCACACAGTGATTACCAAAAATCATTAATAAGAAAAGTATTAAGGGCTGGAGCGATGGCTCAGAGATTAAGAGCACTGTCTAATCTTCCAGAGGTCCTGAGTTCAATTCCCAGCACCCACATGGTGGCTCACAACCATCTGTAATGAGATCTGGTACCCTCTTCTGGCATCCAAGCAGAACAGTGTATGCACAATAAATAAATCTTAAAAAAAAAAAAGTATTAAGGGCTGGAGAGATGGCTCAGAGGTTAAGAGCACTGACTGCTCTTCCAGAGGTCCTGAGTTCAATTCCCAGCACCCACATGGTGGCTCGCAACCATCTGTAATGAGATCTGGTGCCCTCTCCTGGCTTGCAGACATACATAGAGGCAGGATGTTGTATTCATAATAAATAAATAAAATCTTTAAAAAAAGTATTAAGTCCCAGAAGTCAGACAGCAGTTCAGCCAAATGAACTCCTGTAGGTTTCAGAGTAGTAGAATTATTTTAATTAATTAAATCAGTTATTTTATTATTTTATTTTATTTTTTGGTTTTTCGAGACAGGGTTTCTCTGTGGCTTTGGAGGCTGTCCTGGAACTCACTCTGTAGACCAGGCTGGTCTCGAACTCACAGAGATGCACCTGCCTCTGCCTCCCAAGTGCTGGAATCAAAGGCATGCATCGCCACCGCCTAGCTAAGTCAGTTATTTTAAAATGCCGTTTAAGCTGGACATAGTGGAATATACCTTTAATTCCAGCACTCGGGAGGCAGAGGCAAGCAGATCTCTTAAATTTGAGGCCAGCCTGGTCTACAGAGTTGAGTTCCAGGTCACACAGTGCTACATAGTGAGACCCTATTTGGGAAAATAAATAAATAAATAAATAAATAAATAAATAAATATGTCATTTGGGGTTTTTTTGTTTTTGTTTTTGTTTTTGTTTTTTTTTTTTTTTTTTGGTTTTTGAGACAGGGTTTCTCTGTGGCTTTGGAGGCTGTCCAGGAACTAGCTCTTGTAGACCAGGCTGGCCTCGAACTCACAGAGATCCGCCTGCCTCTGCCTCCCAAGTGCTGGGATTAAAGGCATGCGCCACCAACGCCCGGCCATTTGGGGGTTTTATACAATATTTTATAATGTTTTTCATTATGTGTGTGTGGAAGGGAGCACTTGAGTGCAAGGTGCCCATAGAAGCCAGAAGAAGGCATGAGATTTCCTGGAACTGAAGTTAAGGACATTTATGGCTGCTTGATGTGGGTACTGGGAACCAAACTTGGGTCCTCCACAAGAGCAGTATGTCCTTTTACCAGCTGAACCATCTCTCCAGCCCCCTCCCTGTACAGTATTTTTCCCAAGTCCCACAATTTTGATCTTTAACACTAGATATCTGCTCGGCAGTGGTGGTGCAAACCTTTCATTCCAGCACTAGGGAGGCAGAGGCATTTAGATCTCTGAATTCGAGGTCAGCCTGTTCTACAGAGTGAGTTCCACTACAGGGCCCAAAGCTGCTCAGAGAAACCCTGCCTTGAAAAAAAACAACAATGAAAAAACAGTAAACATCCAGCAGATACAATTTAATTGTTTTTGCCATCTTTTGAGAGGTGTGTGTGGCAGTATTGGGGATTGGACCAGTACTTTTATATGTTACACAAGTGTCTTTTACATACATCCCAACCCTGACACTAGGTGTTATAAGAGGATCCAAAGGGAGGCTGGAGAGAGGGCTCAACTGTTAAGAGCACAGACTGCTCTTCCAGAGGACTCACGTTTGATTCCCAACACCCACATCTGTAACTCCAGTCCCAGGGGATCTGGCACCTTTTTCTTTGGCCTGTGCTGGCACTTTATGCATGAACTCCACAGGCCATACATACAGGCAAAATACACGTAAAATTAAAGGGGCAAAGTTGAAATATTAAAAAAGGATTCAAAGGAAAGAAAACCCCAATTAATGTAAAACCAACCCAAATAATGGCAGGTATCTGGGTAGCCTAGTTTAGCTGGGGCCTGGAAAAGAACAGATCGGGTTTACTAGAGCACCCTGTGGAAACACGATGCCTCCCCAGTCACACTCACTTGACTTCCTGCTCCCACACGTGTACCTGCTAGGAGGCCGTCCAAAGGCTGTTACTAATGTCCTGTGTTTACCAGTTTATGACTTGTCCATGCAAGAGTGCACATCTCTAGAGTAGGCAGCTTCAAGCTGGCCTTCAAAGTCAAGTGCCCCTTCCTTTTCTGCTGCAATGCCAGGGGACACGGGACAGAGCAGAAGACGTGAGCGGCTTGGCTTCAGGTGCTGCTCTGTCTCTGCTCAGAAGGCAGCCTCTTTTGTAGGAGGTTTTGGCCAAATTTGGGGTCTCTATGGTGTGCGTATACATGTAGAGACATGCACAGCATGAGTGTGCAGCTGGTGTGAGCCTCCAGACAGCCTGACCCAGGTCACATTCCATCCAGGGATGGGCCAGGCAGATTTTCAAGTACAAAACTTCAGATGCAGAGACACAGCTCTGTTACACCCTAGAGCTGGCTCTCACAAGATGAGGGAGAATAGCACCTGCATGGAGCCTGAGATGTTCTAAGAGTCTGCATAACTGCACAGGTGGTTTAAAAAGTACTCCCCACACACAATGTTATTTGGGGGAAGTGAATAAAATTCCATCAGAAAGCAGTGTCCTAGGAGGTATGGATGTAGACGTGATACAAGAACCTAGCTGTGGCCATTGTTCATTTCTGTTTATAAACATGAAATCAGGAAGTAAATGACTGCCACGCTGCTGTTGATGTCTTACTGGCAATCCTTTGTCTTCCAGGGAGAGGCTCCTTCAAGGTGGTATCCTGCTGCTGCTTGCCAAGGCCTTCACCAAGCATAGCCCTTTAGGGCAGGCACTACCATGCTGATTAGCTGGCCTGGCACACTCCGCTCTCTGCCTTTTTGAGCCTTTCATGCCGCCCCCCCCCCATTTTTTCTTAAATTCTGACTAGTGACTTGTAAGAGGGAGAGGTGTTCCCTGGTGTGCTGGCTCTGTCATCCACCAGCTCAGCCCTGTTCCCTTCACAGCGCTAGTACATTATGGGGATGGCCACTTGCCTGCCACCAACCAAACCAACATGGCAGGAGGCGAAAAACCCTTACTTTGAATGGCCAAGTAATACATTTTGTCTAAAGAAACTTAAATCAAGATGAAGAACTCCCTCTGTCCCTCCATTATCTGCTGAGGACTGGGGTACTTAGGCCATGCCTTACCAGGGTGGGAGGGATCCAGCATCATTCTTATGACCCTTAGGTGCCCTCCAGTGACTCCAGGAGCCCTTGAAGCAGTAGAAGCCCCAGGTAGGCAGGTGTCAGTGACTGGGTTCCATGGTCATCTGTAGGTACTCTGTTGGAATTTACCCAGACCTGCTGGTTTGTGGCTATGGGGGGCAGAATAGGCCCCTCTGCTTGTCCCCTATGTAGGTGTACCCCATTGATGAGTTTGAGGATCCTTGATTTCTTACCAGCTCTCGTCAGTTCCTCTTCAGATGCTGTTTCACCTCAGTGGGCTGTACTATGCTCTGTACTTCCTAGCTACATTCCTGATGATTGCATATAAAAGTAAGTTATAAGTGCCAGGCCCATCAAAGGAATTGTGCCCCTAATATGCTGATCTGAGTTCTGGCTGTGTGTGTGTTCCCTAGGTCAGGTTTTCAGCTATCCTTGTAACTGCCTGGTCCTGGATCTGGTTCTTTTGCTTCTGATGGGAATTCTTGAAGTAGCTCGGCTATACCTAGGTGAGTTGGCTATGAAAGCATAAAGTATTTGTGGCCTCAGAGGTGTTCTTCAAACTTTCTGAACCTTTAAATGTTAATCATTTTGGCTGGGCATTGGTGGTGTATGCCTTTAATCCCAGGGGAGGCAGAGGCAGGCGGATCTCTGTGAGTTCGAGGCCAGCCTGGTCTACCGAGCGAGTTCCAGGACAGCCTCCAAAACAATACAGAGAAACCCTGTCTCGAAAAAAAAAGTTAATCATTTTACTGATAGTGTGGGTCTTGGAGACATCTCCATTCAAGCAACTTCACTAGGTACTTGGCAGTATCACCTTAGGGAATCATTAAGAATTAAAGGGGAGGGAGAGGGAACTGAGAGAAACAAGTGTAAAAAGATGAATAAGCATTTGTTCAGAAGCTTTGCTCCAAGAATAATTGACACAGGTGACAACCTCCTGTCTGGACAGAGATGTATACTACAGCTGTGCTCAGATCAGAAGTCCAGCCTAAGGCTCCAGAATTCTTCCCTGAGCTCCCCTCATCCCTGTTGGTTTCAGCAGTCAGGGAGAAAGTCTGGTAGAGCAGGGGTCTGGAGTGTTTGTTTGCCAGATCCCTGCAAGGACAGGGGACCCTGCTTCCCCAAGCCCACCCATTGTCACATCGGTTCCCACCTTGAGGCCACTCTTTGTCAGTTGCCTCTTTTTATTATTCATTTATTTATTTAGACCACCTTATATAACTAATGCTGGTCTTGAACTCCATCTGTCTCTATCTCCTCAGTGTAGGCTTGCATCGTCATGTCCAGGTACTTTGTACTGTCAGGCTCTGATCCCTCTCTTCTTCCTTTTTTTGTTTTGTTTTGTTTTTTGAGACGGGGTTTCTCTGTATTGTTTTGGAGGCTGTCCTGGAACTCACTCTGTAGACCAAGCTGGCCTTGAACTCACAAGAGATCTGCCTGCCTCTGCCTCCTGAGTGCTGGGATTAAAGACATGCGCCACCACCGCCCGGCTGATCCCTCTCTTCTGATCAGATCTGGTACCTCCTCTCTCCCTCTGCTGGGAGTAACAAGTATGGTGTTAGACAGAGCCCCTGTATCTGCTGCTGTGAGCTGTGCTGGAGCTTACACAGCTTTCTCAGTAGGCAGTACTGCCTATGGGGTGCAGAGACGGTTGCTGTATCGAAGAAGAGTCAGCCCAACCCCTTACTGTCCCTCTCCAAGCACTTGGCACTCAGCAGGTCCTTAAGCAACCCCATCCACTAGAGTTGCATAAGCAGATGCCCAGGGCTAGGCCAGCGGACCTTCAGAGTCCCCCAGCAGCTGGGGTCAGCAGACCCTCAGGCACCTCTGGCAGCTGGCCAGCAATTGGCCACTCCAAATTGGCATTTTCCATGACTGACCCATTTGTTTGTAATGTTTTTCATAAGTATTCATGAAATTTTCCAGAACCAGCCTGCCTTAACCCAGAGTAAAATATTTTTAGATATTTTAAACAAAATCCTTTTGATCCCACTTGGATTTAGAAAAAATGTGGCAAATGCTGACCGTTTTAAAACCACACTGTGTCTCAAGAGTACAGACTGAGACTGTACTCTCTGACATGGAGTGGCCCCAGTAGGCCGTTTTTCCAAAAGCCATGAATTCATCAACCCTTAGCAACCATAGTACCTGGAGCTGGGCAGCTGGTGGGTGTCCACAGCCCCGCCTCACTGTTATGTTTGCTTTCTTTCCCAGGCACAAGAGGCAACCTGACAGAGGCTGAAGTGCCACTGGCTGCCAGCCTGGCATTCACGGCAGTCAGTGGTCTCCTTTCTGTCCACTTCCTGCTCTGGCAGACCTTGGTACTGTGGATGGACTCGGTCCTCAGCACCATTCTCCTGGTGTTGCATGGGCTGGAGGCTGGCTTGCAGGTGGTGGTCATTGCTGACTTCATCAGGTAGACAGACCAGGATAACCTACACAGCAGTGCTCCTCAGCCTCCAATCAACTCCTTTGCTCCCAGGTGCAAAGGGTATCTCTCTTTTTTTTTTTTATTGACTGTCTATAGATGGATTTAGATGGCTTATAAATCTTTTTTAGTGAGGTGGATACAGGAACCAGGGAAAAACTGTTAGGAGACTAGATGTTGAAGATAGCCATCATGGACAGTAGTCAGTCCCAGAGATGTCTACTCATGTCATGTGGCTGGAGTCCTGGCTGTAGCAGCAGGACCACCAGTGATCGCCAGGCCAGTGGAAGGCAAAGCCTTTGAGGAAGTCAACAGCTGGGGGCAGCCCAGCAGCTCCACCCTGTCTCAGCCCCAGAAATGCAGCATCCTGGCGGGAGGACTTGGCTGTGATGGTGTGTCACCATGTGTTTTTGCACACAGGAATTACTGACTTCCGTGCTTCCCACACTGGCCCTGGTTCTTGTTCTGAGAACCTGCTGTACTCTGTTCCCAGGCCTTGGTCCAGGCCTGGAATCCCTCTGGAGCTTCAGGGTGGCAGGCCTTGTGTTCCAGTGCCCCCCCCAAGTTGGCTCCCCATAAGGCCAGCCCTGAATAAAACTGTTTGGTTTTTAAAAGGAAACAAAAGCAAAGTATGCCAGGTATGGCGGCACACAAACACCTTTAATTCTAGCACCCAGGAGGCAAAGACAAGCATATCTTTGTAAGTTCAAAGCCAGCCTGGCCTACAGAGTAAACTGCAGGTCAGCCAGGGTTACATAGTGAGATCTTGTCTTTAAAAAAAAAAAAAGTAGGCTGGTTGTGGTGGCACACACTGGTAGGATTTGCTGAAAGAGGCAGAAGCAGGAGGATCATGAGTTCAAGACCAGCCTGGGCTACACGTTTTATTAAAAAGAAAGAAAGAAGTGCTGGGGGGGGTTGCTGGAAAGATGGCTCAGCAGTTAAGAGGACTGTCTGATTTTTCCAGAGGACCCAGGTTCAATTCCCAGCACCTACTTGGCAGCTCACACCTGTCTATAACTCCAGTTCCAGTGGATCCAACATCCTTACACAGACATACATGCAGGCAAAACACCAATGCACATAAAATAAAAATAAATTATTTTTAAAAATAAACAGGCCAGAGAACTGCATATTGTGATGTTCACCTCAACCATTGGTGGGGGAGGGCCTGTAGGGGACAGACAGAATGGAAGAAAAACTTTCTAGGAGTCTGTCACAGTCATAGTACCAAGTGAGTTCCATCTCATCTCTTGCTTTTCTATTCCTAGCCCGTTTTTTCCTAAAAAGTATTTAAGCAGGTTTTTTTTTTACAGGTTCTTTCATTTGTTTCTTTTATGTGTTTTTTGTTTGTGATACTATGTTCAAATATCTAGTTACTCTTTTAAAAAATAAATTAGTTATGCTGTCATGATTTTGTCTTAATTATAACTGAGTACCCTCCCCAGGGTCCAGTATAGAAGAGCCCATCTTGATGCCGTTTCTCAGCCCTATTCTGGACTTGCCCTGTGGCCTCTCCTCTACCTGTCTTCTCTCCCCCAGTAACTATCCAGAAGCCTCCCTGTGAAGTGTGTTGAGAGTGGTAGGTTGCTGAGCCATCCCGAGCCACAGGCAGGCTTGGGAAGGACCAGTGATCTAGAAACCCTAGGGGCACTTCCCTCCCCACTGGCCCTGTGGCCTGAGCAAGTATAACCTGGGTATGCAGAATGGCTTGGGCCGCCTTACCGCGGAGTCAGTGAGCACTGGGAGCCCCATCTGAGCTGCATTGCACTCTTCACACTACCATTCCCAGCTCTGCCCAGGAATGTCAGGGTGGACACAGGCACCTGCCCCTCCCATTACACAGCTGAGCACTTGACCTCCGCTTGCTGTGCCAGGGCAAGGTCACAGGCAGAGCAAGACTGGGCCAGTTCTGTGAGATCAGCATAAGGGCCGGGAACCAGGAAGCCTCTCTGGGATTCATCAGGAGCTGGGTCTGGAGGACCAAGTCCTCTTCTGTCACCCTCTGTCCAGCTTACCTGTGGTGTCCCAGAGTGTGTCAGGTGTGTCAGACAATGCAGCTGGTCCTGTGGGACAGAGCTCTCAGTGCCCTAGGAAGTGCTGCCTGCCTGCCTGGGACAACCATGCCAGGGCCCTGCCTTCTGAACTGTTGTCTGGGACCCTGACTTCCTGGCAGCACCCATTTCCTCTTCCCCAACCCCAGGAACAATAGCCGGGACCTTAGGGTCCCTGTTCACATAAGGGCAGTACCCTTGGCTAGCGGGCTGTAACTTCATTTATTTCCTCCTAGCCAGTTAGTTGGCTCTAAATTCACCCAACCCCGGCCCAAGCTGTCAACAGAGTGGGCAGAGTATTCTGAGGGTCAACATGGTGGGAACAGGTACCCTCTCCATAAATAGTTCATCCCTCGGGATGCTCAAGCTAGCTAGGGACTTTAGGAGCTTCTATATGTGAAGGATGGAGAGGCCCCCACCGAATATCTTTGAACCCAATATCCCCGCCCCCAGACTGGCCAACTAAAGAGCTCTGTCCCAGTGCAACTTGGGGGCGGAGGGCACCTGATAGGTGCTTTGCTGAGAGCTCCGCATGACTGCAACCCTCATAGGCTTCTCCCAGTACTGCTCCTGCAGGCCGGTCCAGGTCTCCACCTGCTACTGCAGCTTAGTAAGAGCAGCTGGGGCCGCACCCTGCACTTCAGGACCAGCTGCGAAGGGGCCCCAGGTGCTTTGGGGACCGCTGGGAGGACAGACAGAGGCGAGGGAGGAGGAGCTGTGCTGTGCGGGGGTGGGAGGTGGGGGAGTGGTGCCCCAGGCCCGCCCCCTTCCTTCAGCCTCCCTGGTGCCCACTCCCGGGTGACTCGGTAACCTGTCGCTCAGGTTCCTCCTCTCACAGCCCCGCCCCGGCCTATCCGGCCCTGCAGAGGTCCCGCCTGTCCGGGGAGAGGGAGCTCCACAGCCGCTGAGCCTCTGACAGACGGCCGGGCGGACAGACTGACCTAGGGGACTAGCCAAGAGCAGGCGCTGGCTGCCGGAGAACAGGTGAGCGCTTCAGCCAGGGAGTTTGCCAATCGGGGACTCAGTTTCCCAGAGTGGTCATGGGATGTGGATCTCTGCTCCGAGACTCTGGGTGGGACGCTGAGTTTGGAGGGCAACCAGCACCGGAGCTGAGGACACCCGATTGTGAGATTTGGGATGATCTGGATCATGGGTACTCTGGGGAGAGCTAAACCGAGGTTTAAGGGCTGCGGGTGGCGCGTGGGGCATAGGAGCTTGGGAGAGAGGCTGGGCCTGAGCCTCCCTTGGACTTTCAGCCCAAGAACCGCTCAGTTGAGGCCCCGTCGGTCCTGCGGGCGGCGGCCAGTGTTCAGTGATATTTTTAAGCCAGTGGTGTGTGTGACTCACTCGCCCCGGTCCCGGCCCCCTCCCAGCCCTGGGGCGGATGAGGGGAACCTGGCAGTTGACAAGAGAGGTGGTAAGGAAGGGAGGGCCGCCATTCCATCCAGCAGACTGGACCTCCTTCAGGGGCTGACTCTGACGTGGGCATACCACCCAGTACCTGAAAGTTGGCCTTTCCTACCCGTCTGAGCCCAAAAGAAGCCCAGAGCCAGAGAAACATCAGGCTGGGTCAGTCTCCAGGTCAAAGTTGGGGTGTGGAGGCTCGGTGGAGCTGGGAGAAGCTGGGAGATCAGCTAATGGAAAGGCCTACTGACACCCACAGCTTGGTTGACCATGGTCCCTGGGACTGATAAGTCTGTGCTACTTACATGAAGGTGTCCCCAGACAGTGAAGGGAAAGGCATGTCCACAGACCCATCTCTCTACTGTCTCTCCTGTGCAGCCTTCCTTGGCTGTTGAGGGAGGCAGGACACTGCTGGGGCCCCTCCCACCCTAGACTCTATGTGGTCCTATCTGTGCATAGACCTCTGCTAGACCTGTCTGTCATCCAGGACTGGTTGGCCCATCACTCCCACCCAGCCTGCCTGGGTCTCTTCAGGTGAACCCATCCCCTCTCACCAATAGCTTTCCAGTACATCTCAGCCTCTACGGCTCCCACCTCATGATCCCTGGACTTTGTTCCCAGAGTAGGACCCAGCCAGGACCCAAGGGACTCCCCCATCCCATCCCAGGGCCACACCCAGCTCCCACGAGGACAGCTAAGAACCCAGGTGATTAAGCTGACCCCTCCCCAAGGTCACTCACCATGTAGAGCTGGAATTTGAACTTGGAGCCAGTTCTTCCGCCCTCCTGGTCCTGCCAGGGCCTCCTCCCCTTCCACTGCTGAACCTACCAAACACTAGCATGCTGGGCCTCCCTTCAACCCGGAAAATGGCTGCAGTAAATCACCTCCTGAGCCTGGGTGTCCATCTTCACCGGCAATGAATCCTGTGGATTCCTGCTGGGAGTGAGCCTTTTGCAGGCTAGAGGTGGCCCCGGTGTCATCCCTCCTACCTAGGCCTAAGGTCCTGGCCTAGATTTCCCCAAGGGCAGGGTTGCATGTCGAAGCCTGTTCAGAGTCTGTGTGCCTTCAGGCCTGGGTCCCTAGCAGTTTGTTTTGCCCTGGTGTGTGGATTCCTGGCCCCACGTGCCTGGCGCCCTTGGCTGAGCTAGCCAGGAATCCCATTAAGCAAACACCAGGGCTCACCTACTGAGGTCATGAGCATTCCGGACATTCTCCATGGATAGGTGGACCTAGAAATCTGGCCTAGCCTCTTCTCACAAGCCAGAACCTGGGGTGAGCTAGCCAAGGTAATAGCTAAGGCCTTACTTCCTGGGAGCCCACCCCTCAAGACCTGGTCAAACCAGAAAGCACTAGAATATTACAGGCCTACATCTGAGCCTTCATACCAGCACCCTGGCTGATGACTTACCCTAGCATACTCAAATGCTAAAGTTAGGAGAGATGGTGGTCTTGTTAATAACATCAGCCAGAGGTAGACAGTACATAGACACAAGATTTCAGGGAGAGCCCCAAAGGACAGTCAGAAATGCTGTCTACCTATCTTTCCAGGGGCATGAAGGCAGCCTATCACTGAAGGTCTCTCCAGCCCTCATTTGATGTCAGGCTGGCCCACCAGAGAAGGGTCCAGGTCTAGGCTATAAGAAAAAATTGATTTCCCTAAAATGTAGCTGGAGGAGGTCAGGGCTGGGAAGTCTATTCATGGAGGGGCCTCACATATGGTCACCTAGGTTTGTACTGATAAGGCCAACCACCCCCAAAACTTCTGCCCCACAACCACCCACCCTCTGCAGGGTCTCCCAAGAGAGAGCTGGTCTCCTTGCTGGATCTAGAGGAGCTGGCCCCTGTGGGCATGTCCACATGTCTGTGTAGAGGTCCCTTGGAGTGCAGCCTGGGGGTAGGGAAGGAATATTGGAGTCCCTCTATACTTTGTGTCCTCCTCGGTCTCCAGCTTTACCCGCTACTGCTGACCTGTCTCATTCCCCAGGGCTTTTGAGGGAGCTGTCCTGTTTCCTCAGAGTACTCCTCACCCAGTCCCTCCTTCAAAGCCTCCCTGATAGCTTCTAGGAGCATCCCTGTAGAGAATCAAAGGTCTGAGGCCAGATGGGGTCTCCATTGCCACCAGCAGCATGGATCTGGAGGCCTCTGCTTCCTGGGGACCTCCTGAGGAGACTGGCCACACACTGAGGTTCTAGTCTCTGGACCAGGAATAAGAGAGGAGACCAAGACATAGCCTGCCAGGAGAATGTCAGCTGGGCTCCTCTGTCCTTAGGCAGAAGCAAGGCGCTGGGCCCTAGACTCAGCCAGACTGAGGCCCGTCCTCCTTGACTCTGGCCACCACTGGGGACACCATGAGCCAGTCAGGGTCCATGAGCTGCTGCCCAGGAGCTGCCAAGTAAGTGTTGTCCTACCTCCCCTCAAGTTCCCCTCACAGGGGTGGGGGAGGGGTGGTGGTGACTTGAGCCTTGCCCTCACCTGCCTCTCCCCCTCTAGCGGCAGCCTGGGCAGGTCTGACGGTGTGCCCAAGATGAGCGCAAAGGACTTGTTTGGTGAGTGAAGTTTAAGGATGGTATGGACTTGAGGAAGATGAAGGGGACCATGGTGATTTCATCCCTGCTTGCCCCAAGGCTGAGCTCTAGCCTGGGGTAGTTCAAAGTGCCCAGAGGAGGCCTTTGGACCCTAATCCACGGAGAACTTTGGATGTCTATTTGCAAAGTTCCCTGGCCACTGACTGCTCTCTGCTGTGCTGTAAGGGGAGAGGCCTTTACTAATAATTTAAGGAGCATTAATATTGATTCTTCTGTGCAGCCCTGCAACCCGATCGAGTAGGTGGGGTCAGATGGGACCCAGCTGCCAGGTATCTGCTCCAGGGGACCAGGGTCCTTCTGCCCAGCCGTGCCCCTCCTTTGTGCCTCTAGAGGCTGGGTGCTAGATGCTAGGTGCTGGAGGCCTGGGAAGCAAGAGCTCCAGAGAGTGGGCGTGTTCCAGTGGTAGCTTGAAGGATAGGAAAGTCCTGGCCTGGACCCCTTCCCTAGGGAAGTGGGTAGCCTCCATTACATAAGCCTGAGTTTCCTGCCCCCACCCAAACAAACCATCAGTGAGGGGCTGCCCCCCTCAACATACTCTGAATAAGACTCTGTCTCTGGAGCCACAGGTCACCAGTGGGTGCTGTCAAGGGGCCAAGCCAGGAGCCTCCTGTGGATACCTCTTGTCCCCACAGGAGCTTCCATGCTATTTTCCAGCCTGCAATCCTCCCTAATGGCTGTGGGGGTTCGGAGAGCCGCACCCTCATCTCAATTCTCCTTTCTGACATCTGTCTCTCCATCCAGAGCAGAGGAAGAAGTACTCCAACTCCAACATCATCATGCATGAGACGTCACAGTACCATGTCCAGGTGAGGACCAGGAAACTCCTCCCTCTTCTCTTTGTTCCAGGGACAGGTAGAGAAGCTGAGACTCGGGGAGAAGTGGGAAGGGAGAGCAGAGGACTGCCTCGTGCTGGTCTCGGACCCAGTCACAGTGGGGAACCAGTTTTCCTCAAGGCCAAGGGAGTTCATAGTGGGGTCTACCCGGAGCCTGCACTGAAAGTTGGTGGCCATGGCCCACACCACCCATGTCACTGTGTAGCTCAGAAAAGACCATGGAAGGAAGTTGTCATCTTGGCCCTAAAACAAGGAACTGCACTGGGAGGAACATGTTGGAACAATGACACCCTTTATTGAGAGCTACAGGGAGCTTGGATGGCACTGCTGAGTCTAGACATAACCTGTGCCCTTTGACCAGCTGCCAGCTTGAGTGGCCCTTCTCCTAGTCACTTTTAATTTGCACTGAGAATCCAAGAACTTTTTTTTTAAATGTCCTTCCCAGCCTGGGAGCTGGCTGGGTTCCTAGCCATAGACTTAGCTGAGCTTGTAAGATAATGGTGAAGAATGACAGAGAAGTAGGAAGAGCCCCCCCCCAGTAGCCAGCATGGTCCCCTGTGTTGCTGACTCTCTCCCGTCTCCTCACTGCACATAAGACTCAAACCCCAGAGAGGAGGCAGGTTGCTGTCCTCAGAACCTTGCCCCCTTCTCTATAGAATGGACCACAAGAACCATGAAGAATCCCCATGGCTCCTCACTCGCTGTCTTGGGTGGGCAAGGTTCTGATAACCCATATGGACCAATGGGCCTTGACATGGTGACCACGGCAACTCCAGTGTCCAAGGACAGGGCATGGAGGCACAGATGGGTCACCTCTGGCCTCTTCCTTGGCAGACAGTGTGCCACCCTTCTCAGAAGTAGAACTTTGTCCTCATTGGTGAGGTACTACCTGGGGCATCCAGCCTGGCTCCTGGACTTCGGTCCATACTGCTTAACTCTGGCCAGCTGTTGTTAGGACCTTTCCTGCTGCTAGGAGGCCAGAGGTGCAGGGCTATCACTAAGGTTTCTCTGCCCTTCTCTGATGAAAAGACTGAGGCTCACACAGGGAGACAGAGACAGAGACAGACGAGACAGGGTTTCTCTGTGGCTTTGGAGGCTGTGCTGGAACTTGTTCTTGTAGACCAGGCTGGTCTCGAACTCACAGAGATCTGCCTGCCTTTGCCTCCTGAGTGCTGGGTTAAAGGTGTGTGCCACCACCACCTGGATCTTTTGACTTTTTACACAATAAATTAATGTGGGGTGCAGTTCTGTTGCTTTCATAGTGGGACACAGAACAGTTCCACCACTCCTAGGCTTCTTGTGTTCAAAGCCACCCTACCCTACTCCCTAGCAACGCTGATGCAAGTAGCAAGTGCTGATCCATCTTGCATCCCCAACACTTGTCTTCTTGAACTATTGTCCTGTAAGGGAGATGCTGTAGTTTACATTGTTTCTTGCTCCATGAGCTTTTTATTTTTATTTTTTTTTTACGACACAGGGTTTCTCTGTATTGTTTTCGAGGCTGTCGGTCCAGCCCGGCCTCAAACTCACAGAGATCCGCCTGCCTCTGCCTCCCGAGTGCTGGGATTAAAGGTGTGCGCCACCACCACCCGGCATCCATGAGCTTATTTTAAAAAAACCATATACAAAGGATGGGAGGACTTTCCAATCATCTCTCCCAATCCAGGCTTTCCCCCACTACTACCCTGCTTCAGATATACCGAGGTGCACTGGCTTTATAGAAGTATTTTGTCCATATGGCTAGACAAGTAGATTATAAATAGTTTCTTCTATGTTGGGCACAGTGGCATACACCTTTAATCCCAGCACTTGGGAGGCAGAGACAGAGGCAGCAGGATTTCTGTGAGTTCAAGACCAGCCTGATCTACACAGAGTTTTCCAGGACAGCCAGTCTTACATACAGAGACCCTGCCTCAAAAAACAGAAAAACAAAACAGAAAAGCTTCCTGTATTAGGCAATTTGTATCATTGTCTTTTGATGAGCAGACATATTTGATTTGGAAGACATCTAGTCATATGCCCATTTTTCCTTCCTGGTTATTTTTTAACCTCCAAGGAGTTGTTGCCTAACAAGAATTTCTCCTGTGTTTTCATGGTAGGGTAGCCTTATGCATCTAGGCTCATGATCAGATTTATTTTATTTTTTGAGACCCTGCCTTTAAATAAATAAGGACATTGCTAGCATTTTATTGGCATTGAGTCAAATCTATTATCAGTTTAGGGAGAATTGGCATCTTTTGTTTGTTCGTTTTTGTTTTTTGAGGCATGGTTTCTCTGTGCAGCCCTGGCTATCCTGCAGCTCCCTCTGTAGACCAGGCTGGCCTTGAACTCAGAGATCTGCCTGCTTCTGCCTTTGAGTACTGGGATTAAAGGCATGCTCCATGTTTAGTTTTTTTTCTCTTTTTTTTAAATTAATTTACTTTTTACATTCCAATTCTAGTTCCCCCTCCCTCCTATCCTCCCACTCCCTCCACTCTCCCCTCCTCCCAGCTGTTCCATAGAGAGGGTATGGTCTCCGATAGGAAGTCTACTAAGTCTGTTCCATCATCTAGTTGAGGCAGGACCAAGGCACCTCTCCATCCCCACACCCCTGTGTCTAGGCTGGGCAAGGTATCTCTCCATATAGAATGGGCTCCACTAAGTCAGTTTGTGCATTAGTGTTAGATCTTGGACCCACTGCTAGTGGCCTCATATATTGTCCCAGTCACACCATTGTCACCTATATTAAGGGAGTCTCTAGTTCAGCCTTATGCAGGTTCCTTCCCCATTTGTCAGACCTACATCAGTGATCTCTCACTAGCTCTGGCCAGCTGATTCTGTGGGTTTCCCCATCATGGTCTTGATTCCTTTGTTCATATTTTCTCTCCTCCTTCACTTCAATTGTACTCCAGGAGCTTGGTCCAATGGTTAGTTGTGGATTTCTGCATCTGCTTCCATCTGTTTCTGGAAGAGGGTTCAAGCTTCTCTAGGGTTATTGATTATAGGCTGGGTATTTTTTGCTTTATGTCTGGTATCCACTTATGAGTGAATACATACTGTATATGTCTTTCTGGTTTCGGGTTACCTCACTTAGGATTTTTTTTTCTAGTTCTGTCCATTTGCCTGTGAATTTTAGGATGACATTGTTTCTTACCGTTAAGTAGTACTCCATTGTGTAAAATGATTAGTTTTTTTTTAAATAATGTTTTCTGGTTTTCATTGTATATGTCATTACTTTTAAATTATTCTTTGTCTTACAAATGGTTTTGAGAGAAGCTTCCCTAGTGCAATGGTTTTCATAACATTTTCACCACATAAATCGTCATGCGGGGTTTTATTGTTGTTTTAGTTTGGTTTGGGACAGGGCTTTACTATATAACCCTGATTGATCTGGAGCTTGCTATTCAGACCAGGATGGTTTTATAGAAATCCACCTTCCTCAGCTCTCCTAGTGCTGGGATTGAAAGCATGTGCCACCACATCTGGTACAAATGTATTAATTTTTGGGTTTTTTTACTTTTGTTATTGTTTTAATTTTTTATTTATGAGTGTTTTGCCTGTATGTATGTACATGCAGTACATGGATGTCTGGTACCCATTGGAGGGCATCAAATTCCCTGGGACTATAGTTTCAGACAGTTGTGAGCTGCCCTGAGTGCTGGGAACCGAACTAGGGTCCTCTACAAGAACAAAAAGTACTCTCAACAACTGAGCAATGGCTCTGGGTCTTTTTTTTTGAAATTACAATATAATTACATCATTTCCCCCTTCCCCTTCCTTCCTCCAAACTCTCTCATATACCCCTTCTAGCTCTCTTTCAAATTCAGGACCACTTTTTTCATTAACTGTTGCTACATATATGCATATACGTGTAGATACATATGTGTTCCTAAATATACTACCTGCTCAGTCTGTACAATATTACTTGTATGTTTTCAGGGCTGGCCGTTTGGTATTGGATAATCAATCGGTGCGCTCTTCCCTGGGGAAGACTATTTCTGCTATTCTCAGCATTCCTCAGTCGCTGTAGTCCTTTGTGTAGGACTGAGGTTGAGGTCTCCTGGGTTTTCCACCATCTACTTTGGCATGGCAACTGTTCCCATCCTTGTTCAGCTCATGCTTAGGCAGTTGCGTTGGTGAGCCTTTAGGAGTGTAGCTTCTGACATGCCTAGCAATCTCACAGCCAACTCCCTGATCCTCTGTCTCTTTTACAATCTCTCTACCCTTTCTTCTGCCATGGTCCCTGAGCTGTAGGTGTGGGAGTTGCTCTGTAGATTTCACTGGGGCTGAGCTCCACAGCTCTGCGCTTTCATTGCCTGTGGTTTTCTGTAATGGTCTCCTTTTGTTGCAAAGAGAACTTTCCTTGTTGAAGGGTGAGGACTACACTTATCTGTGGGCATAAGGACAAATATTTAGAATGTAATTAGGGATTATGCTGATGTAATATAAAGTGGCAGCTGTAGTTTCTCCTCCAAGATCCATGACTTTACTAGTCCTGGGTAAATTACTAGGTTTTCACTACCAAGAGTGCTAATAGGCTCTTAAGCCCAAGGACAGAGCTGTGGTGACAAACAAGATATGTATACCACACATGGAAAGTTTGTATTCCGATTATCTGCTGCTTATATATAGCTAAACAATGGAATTTTAGTATAGTTGTCAAGTGTCCTGAGACTTTGATGAATTTAGATTCCCTTGTAGACAAGACTTTCTTTTTCTCCTTCCTTCCTTTCTTCCTTTCTTTTTTTGTTTTTTTTTTTTTGTTTTTTGTTTTTTGTTTTTTGTTTTTCGAGACAGGGTTTCTCTGTATTGTTTTGGAGGCTGTCCTGGAACTCGCTCTGTAGACCAGGCTGGCCTCAAACTAACAGAGATCAGTCTGCCTCTGCCTCGAGTGCTGGGATTAAAGGTGTGCGCCACCAACGCCTGGCTTTTCTTCCTTCCTTCCTTCCTTCCTTCCTTCCTTTCTTTCTTTCTTTCTTGTTTTTGTCTTTTGAGACAGGGTTTCTCTATGTGGTCCTTGCTGTCCTGGAACTCACTCTGCAGATCAGGCTAGCTTTGAACTCAGAGATCTGCCTGCCTCTGCCCCCCAAGTGCTGGGATTAAAAGCATACAATACACACACACACACACACACACACACACACACACACACACACAAATGGATGTTTCCTGTCCAGCTGTTCCCAAACATGCGGCAGCCACTTCCCAAATTACCACACAGAGGCTTATGTTAATTGCGAATGCTTGGCAGATAGCTCAAGCTTGTTACTAGCAAACTCTCACATTTAAATTAACCCATTTCTATTAATCTATGTATTGCCAAGTGACCTGTGGTTTTACCTGTCCTCTAGAATGTATTGCTTCCTGAGCAGCTGGCTGGCATCTCCTCTCACTCCGCCCTCAGTTAGGCTTTCCCGCTTAACTTCCTGCTCAGCTACCTGCCTGTCAGCTTTTTATGAGCAATGAGAGTAATACATATTCACAGCATAGAAAAGGATTGTTCCACAGCACACAAATTTAAAGAAAAAATCCAGCTGTGGTGGCACACGCCTTTACTCCCAGCACTCAGGTGGCAGAGACAGGTGGATCTCTGTGAGTTTGAGGCTAGCCTGGTCTACAGAGCTAGTTCCAGGACGTCTTGAGAAAAGCAAATAAATAAGAAGTAAATAAATCAAGAAATACGTTCATGAATAAATGGATAATTAAATGAATGAAAATCCATTCTTTATTTCTTATTTTTATGTCATTTATGTTTCTTGGATTCTCTGGTTAAGACAACCAGTACAATGTTGATTGAAGTAAGGAAGTACATGTCTGCTGGGCGGTGGTGGCACATGCCTTTAATCCCAGCACTCGGGAGGCAGAGGCAGGTGGATCTCTGTGAGTTCGAGGCCAGGCTGGACCGACAGCCTCCAAAACAATACAGAGAAACCCTGTCTCGTAAAACAAACAAAACAAAACAAAACAAAAAAAAAAAAAAGAAAGTACATGTCCCTTCCTTACATCCAATTAAAGAAAAATTATTCCATATTTTATTTATCATATGCTTTTGGAGACATTCCTTTATCATAAAGGGGATTCTGTCAAATGTTTTTTCTAAAGTTATTTTGATTTGTTCACTGTTGGAACTGTAAAGATCCACACTCATTTTTTTTAATGCTGAATAAACTTTGATATCTGGGATACATTCATTTATTTGCAATGTCTTCCAGGTGTACTGACACACAATTATTACCCAGCACTCAGAGGCAGACCCAGAAGGATTACCACAAACGCAAGGCTAACTGTCTCCATAGCAAGTTCCAGGCCAGCCTAGACTACAGAGAAAGACCTTATCTCAAAAAATGAAGCAAATATGCCAGAAGGTGGTAGCATATGCCTGTAATCCCAGCACTTGGGAGGTAGAGGCAGGTAGATCTCTGTGAATTCAAGACCAGCCTGGTCTACAAGAGCTAGTTCCAGGATAGCCTCCAAAGCCACAGAGAAACCCTGTCTCAACCCCCCCCCAAAAACCAAATCTTTAAAAATGAGGTGCTGGAGAGATGGCTCAGAGGTTAAGAGCACTGGCTGCTCCCCCAGAGGTTCTGAATTCAATTCCCAGCAACCACATGGTGTCACAGCCATCTGTAATGAGATCCGGTGCTCTCTTCTGGTGTACAAGCATACACGCAGACAAAACACTGTATATATAATAAATAAATAATAAATCTTAAGAAAAACAAAAAACCTGCACTTGGGAGGCAGAGGCAGGCGGATCTCTGTGAGTTCGAGGCCAGCCTGGTCTACCAAGAGAGTTCCAGGACAGCCTCCAAAACAATACAGAGAAACCCTGTCTCGAAAAACCAAAAAAAAAAAATAATAATAATAATAAAAATGGGCTGAGAGTGATGGCTCGGTGGTTAAGAGCACTGCTGCTCTTGTAGATGACCTGGGTTCAATTCCCAGCACCCACATGACAGCTTACAAGCACTAGCAAATTCAGTTCCAAGAGATCTAGTGCCCTCTTCTGCCCTCCATGGCTGCTGCATGCATGTGGCACATAGGAACGGCAAACACACACACAGGAAAACACATAAACAAGCACACATACATGCACAGGAAAACACATAAACAAGCACACATACATGCACAGGAAAACACATAAGCAAGCACACATACATGCACAGGAAAACACATAAACAAGCACACATACATGCATAGGAAAACACATAAACCAATAGATGGACAGGTAGATGAATTTAAAAAATAAATTTTTGTTTTTTCAGATAGACTCAGGCTGCCCTGACCTTGCTATATAGGCAAGACTGACCTTGAGCTCAGAGATCTACCTGCCTCTGTCTCCTAAGTGCTGAGATTAAGAGAGTGAACCACCATGTCCAGCCCTGAAATAAATGGTAATTTTTAATGTATAAGTATATGATCCAGTGGTATACTACTTGTCTAGCATACATAAGACCCTGGATTCCATATTCAGTGCTGCAGAAATAAAAAAGATATTTTGTATGTGTTCACAGGCTGATTTGCTAAAATTTCATTGAAGACTTCTAAAATTTTTATTATTTATGTGTAGACAGATTTTTCTTTGGGCCACCAGCTCACAAAAAAATGACACAAAGACTTATTATTATGAACGCTCAGCCTTAGCCCAGGCTTGTTCCTGACTAGTTTTTATGAGTTAATTTAACCCATATTCTTTATCTACATTCTTTTACGCGGTTCTGTTACCTTCGTTCTGTACTGTCAATGCTGCTTCCTCTCTGGCTGGTGATTGCATCTTCTTCCCAGAGTTTTGTCTCTGCCTTAGTCCTGCCTATGCCTCTTGCCTAGCTATTGCCCGTTCAGCTCTTTATTAGACCAATCACAGCAACACATTTTCACACAGTGTGCAGGAATATTCCACAACGTTTATGTGTATATATGTGTGTCTGTGTATGTGCCCAAGGCAATCAGAGAGGCGTTGGCTCCCTGAAGCTAGAGTTCCAGGCAGTTGTAAGATGCCTGATGTGGGTGCTGGGAATTAGACTCAGCATCTCTGCAAGAACAGTAAGTGCTCATAACCACTGAGCTATTTTCCTAGCCCTGAAGATTAAAAAACAAACAAACAAACAAACAAATGTCCCTTAGAGAGCTTTATCTCAACTTTCTATATGATAACCACAGCAGGTTTGCATATCAGGATTGTGTTGACCCAAGACAGTGGGGAGTCATCGTTTCCCTTTATTTTCTGAAAGTTTGTGCAGCGTATCATCTCTTACTTATATATTTATTAGGATTTACCACTGAGGCTTCTAGGCATAAGATTTCCTTCATTAGGGTTTTTTTTAATTTGTTTTTTGTTTTGTTTTGATCTTTTTCGAGACAGGGTTTCTCTGTGTAGCCTTGTCTGTTCTGGAACTGTAGACCAAGCCTCAAGAGATCCATCTGTCTATACCTCCTGAGTGCTGGGATCAAAGGCTTGTGCCACCAATTTTCTTTTATAGGTGTTTCATTCTCATGTATGTACAATCTATAGTAATGTCCCTGCTTTTCTTTTGGTTTTTGAAAATCATCTGGGGTATCTTTGTTTGTTCATTTGTTTTGTTTTGTTATTTAATTATTGTTGTAGTTGTTTCTTTTTGTTTTTTTGGGGGGGAGAGGGGGTTGTTGCTATTGTTGTTTTTGTAGCAGAGTCTTTCAAGTTATCCCCAGCTAGTCTAGAACTTGCTTCATAGACCAGGCTGGCTTTGAATTTGCAGTTACCTCCTGCTCCTGCTTGCCTCTGCTCCCATAGTGCTGTGATTATAGGCATATACCCCCCACCATGTCCTGCTCCGACATCAGTATTGTCTCTAATAACCCTTACCGAGGCGTTAGCTTTGGACTTTATTAAGTTTTTAACTTTGTGTTGATTGTTTACTAGTTTTTGGATTTTTGTCCTTCATTTCCTTCCTTCTATCTACTTTGGGTCTTGTTTTATTGCTTTGCTAGCTTTGTTTGTTCAGTTTTAGTGCTAGTGATGGAAACCAGGGCCTTGTACATGCTAGACAAGATTCTAAACCACATACCCAGCAGGTTCTTCTAGCTTATTAAGGTAAAAGCTTAGATAGTTGATCTTAAGTGCTTAAAAAAACTAATATATTCATTGAAAGCTAAAAGTTTTGCTGAAATATTAGTTTATCTTACAAATTGTGATATGTAAATTTTTAATTCGGCTCCAAGTATTTTTTAATCTTTTTACGTTTTCTCTGTGACTTCATTTTTGGTCTTGTTTTTCTCTTTTCTTTCTTCCTTGTTTTTCTTTTCTATTTTTAAGACAAGGTCATACTTTGTATCCCTGGCTGACCTGCAACTCATAAATCAGGCTGGCCTGGAATTCGTAGCGAGCCACCACCCTCTCTAACCTTCTGAGAAAGGGGATTAAAGGCGTGAGCCACTGCCATTTGCCTGGTTGTAACTTCATTTTTTACCCATAAGTTATTTTATTACAGGTCATTCATGCATTTATGCATTCATGTGTTTTGAGGCAGGGTTTCACTCTGTAGCTAGGCTGGCCTGGAACTCCTGATTCCCCTGCTTCCACTTCCCAAGTGCTGGGATTACTAGAATCTATCACCATGCCCAGCTCAGTTTTATTTGTCTTGAGACCAGCTAGCCTTGAAGACTATGTCGATGAAGCAGGCCTTGACCCCTGGTTCTTCTGTCTCGTACCTCCCAAGGGTTGAAATTACAGCATCATGCCACCACACCCTGCCAAAGTTTCTGTCATGATTTCTACTGTCATTCTCCTGAGGTCAATGGACTCTGTGATTTCAATCTTCTGGTGTTTCCTGAGTCTTGTTTCATCACCTAGCAGCATGTTTTGTTTGGTTAGTTGTGTGGCATTTTGTTTCAGTGTTTATCCTGCTTCAACAACAACGGAAGGCTTCTCTCCTATCCACTGTTTCTGCTTACTCATTGTTGAGCCTGTCTGCAGTCACCAACCTGAGCTGAGTCTTGCATCTGTGCAGGTTACCTTCAATAGACTTGGGAGGGGAAGATGCAAATATATGCTCTCCAAGGTGTCACCAATTCATCAGCAGAGGCGTGGCAGGATGAGAGCACCTCCTGCTACCCTGTGTCTAAACACACAAGTGTAGCTCACAGAGACTTTCAGTGTTGGCCAGTAAAACAGGTGAAAAAGTCAATAGTCACTTCATTCCTGAAATAATAGTAGAAAGAAAGGAAGGAAGGAAGAAAGAAAGAAAGAAAGAAAGAAAGAAAGAAAGAAAGAAAGAAAGAAAGAGAGTGTGTATCAATTTGCTGGCTGGGCATTGGTGGCACACGCCTTTAATCCCAACACTTGGGAGGCAGAGTCAGTTGGATCTCTGTGAGTTCGAGGCCAGCCAGGTCTAAAGAGCGAGTTCCAGGACAGCCTCCAAAACAATACAGAGAAACCCTGTCTCAAAAAAAAAAAAAAAAGAAAAGAAAAGAAAAGAAAAGAAAAGAAACAAATAGAAAAAATAGATAAATGAAAGGACTCAGGTTTGATTCCCAGCACCCACACTGAGAACCAGCTCTGGAGGGTCAGATGCCCTCCTCTGAACTCTTCAAGCAGACACTGCATGCACACAGTGCACATACTTATGTGCAGAAAAACACTCACACACATAATTTTTTAAAGTTACATCAGGGGGCCGGGCGGTGGTGGCGCATGCCTTTAATCCCAGCACTCGGGAGGCAGAGGCAGGCGGATCTCTGTGAGTTCAAGGCTGGGCTGGACCGATAGCCTCCAAAACAATACAGAGAAACCCTGTCTCGAAAAACCAAAAAAAAAAAAAAAATTAAAAAGTTACATCAGGGACTGGAGAGATGGCTTAGAGTTAAGAGCCTTTGCTCTTATAGAGGACCTGGGTTTGAATCCCAGTATTCACATGGTGGATGGCAATCATTCCTAGTTCTAGTTCCAGAAGATCAGATGCCCTCTTCTGAAATCCATGGGCATCAGGCACTGGTGCAAATTCACACGTGAAGACACACTCATACATTATATATGTGTGCATATATATGCATGTATATAGTGTTGTATCACGTCTGTAACATATATATATATATATATATATATATATATATACAGTGTGTGTGTTGTGTCTCATGCCTGTAATTCCAGCAGCACTTGGAAGATAAGAGTTAAGCCAGCCTGTACTACATAGCAACACCCTGTCAAAACAAAAACAACAAAAAAGATTTTTTTTTTGGTTTTTCAAGACAGGGTTTCTCTGTATTATTTTTTGGAGGCTGTCCTAGAACTCGCCCTGTAGACCAGGCTGGCCTGGAACTCACAGAGATCCGCTTGCCTCTGCCTCCCGAGTGCCGGGATTAGAGGTGTGCGCCACCACCGCCCGGCTAGATTATTTCTTCTTTAGAACCAGGATTTTTTTTTCTCATTTTCTCTGAACAAAGCTCCGTTCATTCTGCTGAAAAAAAATTTTAAAAATAAGGCCTAGCATGGTAGTGCATACCTTTAATCCCAGAGCTCCATAGGCAGAAGCAGGCAGGTTTCTGTGAGTTCAAGGCTAGCCTGGTCTATATAATTGATTCCAGGAAAGCCAGAGCTACATAGTGGCACCCTGTCTCCAAAACTAAATTAAATTAAATATCTGGGTATTGTAGTATACACCTTTCATTCCAGCACTTGGGAGGCAGAGGCAGATGGATCTCTGTGAGTTACAGGCTAGTCAAGGCAAAAAATGAGACTCTGTCTCAAATAAGCAAATAAAATAATAAAAAATAAAGTTTTTTATAACCCAGTGTGGTGGGACACACTTGTAATCTCAACAGTGAGACTGTGTCTCAAAAGCCTATAACAAAACTAAAAAGTTGTTTATTTTTTCCATAGACTTCGTGCTCCTGTCCTTACTTGGTTTCTTGGTTGGGTGTTATCTTTTTTGTTTTTTAGATTTTTTGGGAGGGCGAGGGGGAATATGGATTCCCTGTGTAGCCCTGGCTGTCCTGAAACTTGATCTGTAGACCAGGCTGGCCTCAACCTCATAGAGATCTGCCTGCTTCTGCCTCCCAAGTGCTGGACTAAAGGCATGCACCACCACGCCTTATGTATATAAAGAAAACTAAGCAGGGACTGGAGAAATGGCTTTTACAGAGGGCCAAGTTTGGCTCCCATAACTCTCATCAGGCAGCTCACAACTCCCTGTAACTCCAGCTCCAGGGGCTCTGCCACTCTCTTCTGGTCTCCTCTGATACCAGATACATATATGGTATACATACATACATACATACAGGCAAAAACTCATATACATAAAATAAAATTAAAGAAAACTAGCCAAAAGCAAGGAGAAGTGGCACAGGCTTGTAATCCCAGCACTCATGAAGCTGAGATAAGAGCATTACTGAAAATTTGAGGACATCCTGGGCTACATAGTGAGTTACAGGCCAACCTGGGCTACAGAGAGGAACCTTCTCTTTAAAAAAAGGGGGGGGGGTAAGGGGCTTGTGGGTGTGGCTCGGTGTGTTAAGCACAAAGCCACGGGCTTGATCCTCGAGATTCATACAGAGACAGTGGCACAAACCTACAATCACAATACTTGGGAGATCGGGGTAGGAGAATCAGGAGTTCAATGTCATCCTAAACTACATAGCAAGTTTCAGTTTGAGACCAGCCTGGGATAAATTATACCCTGTCTCAAAAAGACAGAAGAGGGCTGGAGGGATAGCTCAGCCATTAAAGGCTAGGCTCACAACCAAAAAGACAGAAGAAATAAAAACAAAAGCAGCAGGGAAGGTGACATCTGTCAAGGAAGGGAGGCTGGCCAGGGCAGTGGGGTAAAGGCTGAGGCTCCTAAATGCCACTGTCCCTGCACCACGGTGTCAAGAATGGGGAGACACAAAAGGAGTGTTTCAAGGTTATGCAATAGTCTGGCCATTTGTTTTTTGTTTATGTATATTTTTGGAGACAGGGTCTTACTGTGAGTAGCCTGACATTTGCTATGTATACCAGTCTGGCCTTAACCTTACAGAGATCTATCTGCCTGCCTCTGCCTCCTGAGTGCTGGGATTAAAAGTGTGTACCACCATATCCAGTCTGGAAAATGATTTAATTTTTTTTCATGTGTACGGGTGTTTTACCTGCATGTATGTGTCTGTACACCACATGTGTGACTCATGGCTGTAGAGGTCTGAAGAGGGCATCAGAGCCCCTGGAACTGGATCTTACAGAGGGTTGTAAGCAACCATGTGGGTGCTGAGAACGGAACCCTGGTTTTCCGGAAGAGCAGCCATTGTTCTAACCACTGAGCCATCTCTCTTCTCCAGTCTGAAAGTTTTTGAGGATTTTAGTCAGCAATCATGACTGCAGCCAGCAACAAAGACACACACCAGAGCAGAAGGGCAATTCCTCCCACCTGAGGTGTAGCTGTGACCCCTCAAGATCCCTAGTTGGCTGAGGTCTTCCCTTGTGCTCAGGGTTTAAGTAGCAGAAGAGCTGTCCCCAGCAGTGTGACCTCTGACCCTCCCCTTAGCACCTGGCCACATTCATCATGGACAAGAGCGAGGCTATCTCGACAGTGGATGATGCCATCCGGAAGCTGGTACAGCTGAGCTCCAAGGAGAAGGTCTGGGCCCAGGAAGTGCTGCTGCAGGTGAACGACAAGTCACTGAGATTGCTGGACGTGGAATCTCAGGTACCAGTTGGCAACAGCAGATGCAGGGAGTTGATGGGCATTGGCAGGGCCGGATGTCAGCTCACCCAGATGTGTGTGGCCATGCTAGTCTGTGGAAGGGAATGACGCTGAGGGTGGGTAGGGAAAAAATGGATCTAGCTGAGATTCTGGGATACTTTTGGCAACCTAGGCTGGCTTCAATCTGCACCTGCTAGGTTTCTGAGCAACCAGGGGCACTGTTCTCTGCAAGAGCCTGGCTGTCTGTATCAAGCCAGACATGGCTGTGCCCCAGGGGCTTTGAGGCTGTGCCCCAGAGGCTCTGAGGCATCCTCATTAGTGTCTGTGTCCCTGCCTATGGGCCCAGTCTGAACTGTGTTCCTGTCTTGCACCTGTGAGTTACACATCTGTTCCTACCTGTGGAACATTCCACACACCACGACCAGAACTATCTATCCACTGCTGGGTGTCACACGTGTTTCTCAGCTGTGTACATGGTGTTGTCTATGCTCATGATGGCAGCCTACATCCACGCCCACGGCCTGTCAGGCATGGCTGACCCGTCATATACCCTCCCACAGGAGGAGCTGGAGAACTTCCCACTGCCCACCGTGCAGCATAGCCAGACAGTGCTAAACCAGCTTCGCTACCACTCTGTGTTGCTGCTGGTGTGCCAGGACTCAGACCAGAGCAAGCCTGACATTCACTTCTTCCACTGCGATGAGGTGGAGGTAAGGCGGCAGACAGCCAGGGGTGGGCATGATGCCAGTTTGCCAGGCTGGCTTGACACCCGTGTCCCCAGGCGGAGCTGATACACGAGGACATTGAGAGTGCCCTGGCTGACCACCGGCTGGGGAAGAAGATGCGGCCACAGACCTTAAAGTAAGGCCCTGCCCCGGGGGTGTGGAAAGGGAGGGGTCTTGCCCTTCTGCTTGGGGCACCGTAGCCCCAATAGTGAGGGCTGCAGGTGGCGGCACCCAGCAGGAGAACCGTGGCCAGGCTGAGCCTTCCTCTCCCCTCTAGGGGACACCAGGAGAAGATCCGTCAGCGGCAGTCTATCCTGCCTCCTCCCCAGAGCCCAGCCCCCATTCCCTTCCAGCGACAGGCTGGAGATTCCCCTCAGGCCAAGAACCGGGTAGGCCTGCCAATGCCAGTGCCGTTCAGCGAGCCAGGTAGGCTGAGGGGTGGGTGGCGGCCCCCCTTGGGGTTTATGGAGACCCCTTCAGCAGCTGCTCTGTCCCCCTACAGGTTATCGACGTCGGGAATCCCAGGATGAGGAGCCACGGGCTGTGCTGGCTCAGAGAATAGAAAAGGAAACGGTGGGTGGCCAGCTTTCTAAGATTCTTTCCATCCTTGCCTATTTTCTGTTGGCACTGGCCTTGGCTCATTCTGTTGCCAAAGTGTCCCCACAGCAGGTGGAGATGACAATGACTGATCCCTGATCCCCCTTCTAACCACAGCAAATCCTCAATTGTGCCCTGGATGACATTGAATTGTTTGTGGCCCGGCTGCAGAAGGCAGCTGAGGCCTTCAAGCAATTGAACCAGCGGAAGAAGGGGAAGAAGAAGAGCAGGAAGGGACCAGCAGGTACTGACAGGAATAAGAGGGAAGGGATGGACAACCCTGGGGCAAGACCTGGCAAGTTGAGTCTAGATGGTGACAGTATCCAACAGCAGGCAGGACCCATCAGCCACTCAGTGGGCTCCAAGGCTCATAATTTCCCACATTTTGCTAGAGGGTGTCCTCACGCTTCGCGCACGGCCACCCTCAGAAGGAGAATTTGTTGACTGTTTCCAGAAAACCAAGCTGGCCATCAACCTGCTGGTGAGTCAGCCCCACCCTATGCTGGTAGTGAGGGTGGGGTGTCACACAGGCTCACACATGCACGCCATCTGTCACCTGCTTGTTCTTCCCGCCCCCAGGCAAAGCTGCAGAAGCATATCCAAAACCCCAGCGCGGCTGAACTAGTGCACTTTCTCTTCGGGCCTCTGGATCTGGTGACTAGGGCAGGGGCAGGGTGGGATCAGGAAAAACATAATAACACGCCATGGGTTTGGGGTAGAGGAAACAAGTGCCCACCTTTGCATATTCAGGCTGTGTCTAGGATCCCAGAAGGCCACAAGGGTCAGCCTGTAGAGCTGTGGTGGGTGGGTTCTAGGCTGGGTCTGGTGGGTTTGGTGGGCTGCCCCCCCCATTGAAATTCACTATGTGTCCAGATTGTCAACACCTGTGGAGGTCCAGACATTGCACGCTCTGTCTCCAGCCCTTTGCTGTCCACTGAAGCTGTGGGCTTCCTGCGTGGCCACTTGGTCCCCAAAGAGATGTCACTGTGGGAATCACTGGGGGAGACCTGGATGAGGCCTCGGTATGGTGAAGGGACAAGATATGAACTAAGATGGAGGTCCCTGGTGGGTTGGTCCCAGCAGGATATGTGACTGACCTTCTGGACTGCCAACCACAGCTCTGAGTGGCCCCAGGAACCACAAGTGCCACTTTATATACCCAAGTTCCACAATGGCTGGGAACCACCCCTGGATGTCCTACAGGAAGCTCCCTGGGAAGTAGAGGGACTAGCGTCTCTACCCGGTGACCAGGTCAGAACTCCAGCCCAGCCCCAGCCCCAGCCCTACTTTCCAAATAATCCATGCCCACCCCTTCCCAGAGCTCACCTCCCCAGCCCACCTGGACTAACGCCTTCAAGGCCCCTAAAGCAAACAGTACAGTCTACCCCAACCTGCAATGCCAAGCCACCTTGGCTCACCTAGGCATTTGACCCTTTGTCCTAGGTCACAGTTAGGTCACAACACATTCATCAAGCTCCTCCCCTGTGCCCCTTGTCCTGAGACTCATCATGGTCCCTCTAGCCCAGTCTGCACCCCACATCAAGCCCAGGCGCCCTGCTTTCCCCACAGCTGACCCACAAGAGTGGACTATCCATACGAAACTCCCCAAAGCACAGCCTCTCTTCTGAGTCCTCAGCCCCAGAAGACATTGTACCACCAGGCAGCTCCCCACATACTAACAGGTAAGTTCCTACAGAGTGAGAGCCACACCCCGTGCCAAGTGTGCTTGGAACCACATGTGTGGCAAATGCCTTGTTCTCATGTAAAATAGCTATTTTCCAAATAATCCAGTTTTATTCTTTACATATATATATGTACATATATAATTTTAATATATTCTGATGATGGTTTCCCCTCTCCTAACTACTCTCAGATCCTCCCCATTGCACCCAAATCCACACCCTTTATTTCTCTCTCTCTCATAACAGCAACAACAACAAACACAAACAAACCAGAATAGGACAAAGCAAACAGCCAGGCAGGAAAAAAAGAAAAGGCACAAGAAGAAACATACAGAACAGAAATGCACACACTCAACTCAGAGAAATCCCGTAAAAACACAAAATCGGAAACCATATGACATAAGCAAAAGATCTGTAAGGTTAAAAATAAAAATAAAAAACCCCAGGCAAAGCATTATGTAACAAAACGTCTCCAAAACTACCACTGAGCTTGTTTTGTGTTAGCCACCAATTTTATTCTTACTTTGTAACATACAATTGAAGAAAACTTTGCAAGTTAAATATACTACTTTTACAACCTTAATTCACATCGGTTCTTTGTATACTTCCTTGGATTTTTGTTTTTGTTTTGTTTTGGTTGGTTGGTTTTTCGAGACGGGGTTTCTCTGTATCGTTTTGGAGGCTGCTCTGGAACTCGTTCTGTAGACCAGGCTGGCCTCGACCTCACAGAGATCAGCCTGCCTCTGCCTCCCAAGTGCTGGCGCCACCAATGCCAGGCTTTTGTTTTGTTTTTAAAGATTTACTTATTATGTATACAGTGTTCTGCCTGCATGCCAGAAGAGGGCACCAGATCTCATTATAGATGTTTGCGAGCCACCATGTGGTTGCTGGGAATTGAACTCAGGACCTCTGAAAGAGCACCTAATGCTCTTAACCTCTGAGCCATCTCTCTAGCTCCTTATACTTTCTTGTATTACAATCAAGGTTAGAAAGGGATAGAGGCCGGTGTGTTGGTGTATGCCTTTAGTCCCAGCACTCAGGAAGCAGAAGCAGGTAGATTTCTGAGTCTATATAGTGAGCTCCAGGCCAGCCAAGGCTACTTCATGAGACCCTGTTTCAAAAAACAAATAGCAAAAAAGCCAGATGTGATGGCTTTTTTCCTAGCACTTGGGAAACTGAGGCAAGAGAACTGCTCAGACTCCAAGACCCTTTCATCCCTTAAATAAAGCCCAGGCATAATGGTGCACATCTTTAATCCCAGCACTCAGAGGAAGAAGAACCTAGGTAGTAGGACTCTTGAGTCCCAGGCAGCCAATGACTGCATGGTGATCCTCTGTGTCTCAAAAAATTAATTAAAATCAAGGTTAGAAACTTACTGAACCAAAAAGGGAAAGAAAGAAACAAATGTACTGACAGTCAACAGCTCTACCAAGCACTGGCCACTGTGGCGCTGCTGGGACAAGATCGGGGGTCCCAGGTTGCTCCCTCCCTGCTGTGCATCTTACATCTCACAGTGAATAAAACACAAGCCCAAGAAATGGGGGTGCCCCTCCTGTTTCTTCCTCCTTTGCTTCTTACTCCTATCCAGGATCCACCTGGTGACCCTAGGGCTCCCTTTCAAGGGTTAGACACAGGAATTTCCAGCAAGCAAGCCCCTTTCCTTGGCCTTCTTTAGTTGGTACCAGTGTCCCTTACTAGGACCACATTTAAGGATCATTCTCAGCCTGTCAGTACACAGGGCACACACCTAAACCCCCATTCCTCCTCCCTCTCTGGTGCTCCTGAATAGGGCATTGCCCTGTATCAGGGTTCCCACTAACCAGGAATGTGACCTGACTCCGGGGGTAAACCAATAGCCAGAGCTCACCCCCTGCTCCAGGGATGCAGGGGGCAGGGGGGCTCCCAAAGGACACATAGTTGCCTCTAAGGGGCTATGACTCTGAAAATATCCTTTAGCCTTGTAGTCCGCTGGGAAAGTATGACCCTGTCACTTCCCAGGCACACCTCTGGCTCTAGTCTCTCTGAGGAGCAGAGCAAGAGACTCCCTGAGACAGTTTGAGCTGTGCCAGCCTCTTGGAGTCTGTTCTGCCCCCTCCTGCCTGCTGGGGTGTCACAGTTTCCATTCCCAGCTGATGAGCACAGTCTCTCTCCACTGCAACCTGGGCAGCGGAGTGAGAGGCAGCTGCAGCTGGAAAGTCGGAAGAGACCCCAGTCCAGCCCTGGACTTCAACCCTTCTGGTCCTGCAGGGGCTACCAGCCGACACCATCCATGGCCAAGTATGTGAAGATCCTCTATGACTTCACAGCACACAACGCCAATGAGCTGTCGGTGCTCAAGGATGAGATCCTGGAGGTGAGGACTTGGGCTACTCTCCAGAGGAAGTGGGGTGTGTACTGGGGCCAGCTTATAATCTACCCATCTTCCCAGGGTACTTGACCTGGGCCCACAGGGGCACCTCTGACCCCCACCACAGTCTGGCTGAGCCACTGACCTGCCTTCTGATGTCTGGGGGAACCCGGGAAGGTCTACAGTGGTGGGTGGCCTTGCGGTAGAAGCCAGCAGGGTCTTGTCACTCATGCCCACCCAGAACAACTACCCTAGACCAGCTTCTTTGTGCCAAACCTGAATCCAGGCCATCCACTGAGGGACAGAAAGTGGAGCAGGATAAGGGAAGAGCTGCATTCAGAATCAGGTTAAGAGGCACCCAATCCCCAGGACTGGGGAGGCCAGGCAGGCACCAGGTAGCCCACTAGGCCAAGATGGTGCCCAGAGGATGGAGAGCTGGGCTTGAGGAGACACCTGGAGGACTCTGCCCCTCTGTAAAAGGGTTTGGGCAGTGGTCCCAGCCTCTGACTCTGGTAGTTCTAGAGGTCTGTGCAAGGGTGTTGGTGGGTGTCACAGACATGTTGATACCTTGGCAGGTGCTGGAGGATGGCCGGCAGTGGTGGAAGCTTCGAAATCGCAGCGGCCAGGCTGGCTACGTGCCCTGCAACATCCTGACCGAGGCTCGGCTGGAGGACATGGGTGCCTCCTTGGAACAGGTGATCGCCTGCCACAGCTCCATTCTGTCTACAATACAGTCAGAGCCCCTAAGGTCAGGGGTGCAGCTGGTCTCAATGTGACATTTGAACCCAAGCCCTGGAAACCTGCTGCCCCCAAGCTGGGCCCAGGGCTGCTGTGTGTTCCTGGGGTCTGACACAAGGGAAGGAAGGGCTGGCCCACACACCGGGGGTCTTGGGTAAGCCCTAATAGCCCCTCGCCTTATCCCTGACTTCTTCCCCACCCTTTGCAGTCTGGACAGAAATACTGGGGTCCTACCAGCCCCACCCACAAAGTGCCCCCAATTTTCGCAGGGAACAAAGAAGGTAAGTAGAACCATTTTGGGGTAAGTACAGGGATTGTGGAGAGGTGAGGAACTGGAGGGGCTGAGAGCGTGTGCCCCACAGAGCTAATCCAACAAATGGACGAGGTCAATGAGGAGCTCATAAAAAAGATCACCCACAACAAGGGACAGCCGCAGCGCCACTTCCGCGTGGAGCGCAGCCAGCCAGTGCACCTGCCGCTTACCTACCAGTCAGGGCCCGAGGAAGTGCGCGCCTGGCTGGAAGCCAAGGCCTTCAGCAGCAGGTGAGCCCTGTGTGCACAGTCGGCGGGGCGGGGCCAGGATACCACCGCAACCAGCAACCACCGTGCCCTCACACCCACCCGCCCCTAGGATCGTGGAGAACCTCGGGATCTTGACTGGGCCCCAGCTCTTCTCCCTCAACAAGGAGGAGCTGAAGAAGGTGTGCGGGGAAGAGGGCAGTCGCGTGTACAGCCAGCTCATGGTTCAGAAGGCCTTCCTGGAGGTGAGCAGCTCCTGCTTCTTCTGAATCCCTTGTTCTGCACATGCTCCTGCTCCTGGGGTCCCTGGGAAAGCAGAAACAGCACAGCCCTGACCTGTACACCCTATCCCCCCACCTCCCGACTGAGGTCCAAAATCTCTTTCCTAAAAACAGCAGAGTGGGTCGGAGCTGGAGGAACTTATGAACAAGATTCATCCCAAGAACCAGAAGAGGGCAGAGGACAGCTAGAACAGCCTGCACACTTCACCAGAGGCAGAGGGGAGGCTGCATCTGTAGCAGGCCCAACCCTAATGCATGGAGTATTATTTTTATATGTGTATTATTTTATACCAAGGACACAGATGGGCTGGGTGTAGCTGGCTCACCTGCCTCCAGGCAGGGTCCTGTGCACGAGCCCAGCTACATCTACGAGTGGCTCCTTTGCCACCACAACCCCAGCCCCAAACCATACTCTCCTCTCCAAACCAAGGCCAGCCTCAGCCAAACCTATATCTGGCAGTGCCAGTCCCCCCTCAACCTGCTGCCAAGGCCCCAGGACTCTCCAGGTGGGCAAGGCCTCTTTCCCAGCCTTCCCTGCGCACACTGGAGCTCCTGTCCCATATGACTCTGGGCCCAACTCCACACCTCTCCCTTGTGTTCCCTTCAGCATTCTCCTGCCCCCGCATCCACCGTGCACTACCTGCAGGATGGGCCTGAACTCCCAGCTGGCCAGCTGGATGACCTCGCCCACTCCCTTCACACTGCTAGCACCCCAGGAACCACCTGGTCAGGGGGTCCAGGACAGGAGGCCTTGGGTGCCCTGCTGGTGTAGAGTATGACGTATTCTTTATAGGTACTGACTTCAGATGTCCCATCCCACCTAAGGAACCTGGGTCAACAGCTGTCTCAGGCTATTTCCACCAGCCTTTGTGCTGGTGGCTGGTGAGTGTCCCAGCTCTGGATGAAGCCTCAGACCCAGAGATGGGAGTAGAGACCCCACAGCTGTGTCAATAAACCGGTTGTCTCCCAGCAGCTCACGTGTCTGTCTCTTGGAGTAGCAGTGCTCTGACTGCAGTCCTCACACTGCCTCCTCTTCCTGCTCCTCTTCTTCTGAGAAAGGACATTGGCCTTGAACTCTGAGTCACCCTGCCACAGCCTTCTGTGCTGGGATGCCTTGTGTATATCACCAAGCCTCCATGGCCCTCCAAAGACCTGTCTAGCAGGGCTCAGTCCACCCGTAGGTGGTGCTGTGGTCAGTGCCAGGAGACACCTTTGAACTCCACACCCACCCAAAACGGCCCTAAGGATATTTCTGAGGGAGACTCCAGGGGGGTGGTTCTAGATGGTCCAAAGCCTTCTAATCAGCTGGCTTTCAAGGAGCCAGTTCTGAATAGAAGCAAAATCCAACACATCCAACAGACCCGGGAGCATGAGGCAGAGGGAGGGTAGAGACACAATTTGGAGAACTTTGCTCCAAGGTAAGGGAGGCGTCAAAAAGAGGACTTGGGCCTGAAAGACCCCACTGGCAAGTTAGTGGGGACACCAAGCTGTTTGGGTGTCTGCTCTTTTAGGGCACCTGCCTGAGTGGTCAAGGACCAGCCTTTGGAGCAGGCTTTTGGTGCCATCTGCTGGCAGCTGATTATGCATCTTTGGGTGACTGCTGGATGCCTTGCACCTGGTGTGGGGACTGTCCTGTGTTCCAATGTTGCAGGTGAACCAAACCCTACCCAGGGTCATGTTAGGCCTCAGTGCACTGTGCTGAGACTGAGCTGAAGAGTCTATCATCCAGCCAGGGTTGGCCCCAGGTCTCACAGGCTCCAACCTCTCAGCTCAGACAAGCCCATGACCAGGCTTCCCAACAGTCTTGCCTTCAAGATGATTGGTGCCACCCTTGGGGGTCTCCAGATCCTGTATCTACTTCCTCAGCTAACCCTACTTCCCCAGCCCTGAGGCACCTCTCCTCCAAAACTTTTTTTTTTTTTTTGGTTTTTTTTTTTTTTTTGGTTTTTTGAGACAGGGTTTCCCTGTGGCTTTGGAGGCTGTCCTGGAACTCGCTTGGTAGACCAGGCTGGTCTCGAACTCACAGTGATCCGCCTGCCTCTGCCTCCCGAGTGCTGGGATTAAAGGCGTGCGCCACCAACGCCCGGCTTCTCCTCCAAAACTTAATGCTGCTTCTGGATAGCTGAAGAGGCCCAGTCCTCTGAAGCAGCCCCCCTGCCCCAGAAGCTTCCAAATCCTTACTCCCATGTGATCTGTCCCCAACTAGACAGCCTGCTCAGGCCTCTGGGTTTCAGAAGTTGTCCCTGCTTCTCTCAAGGGCCTTCCGCCACCGCTAGAATCTTTACAAAAGTAGAGAGCTGCCGGGCGGTGGTGGCCACACCTTTAATCCCAGCACTCAGGAGGCAGAGGCAGGCAGATCTCTGTGAGTTTGAGGCTCTTCTTAATTCTTTTTAAGACTCAATCTCATGTAGCACAGGCTAACCTCGAACTTTTGATGTGGCTGAGGATGGCCTTAAACTCCTAATGCCTCTACCTCTCAAGTTCTGGGATTATGGGCATGTACACAGTTTTCTGTGGTACTGGAGATATAAAGACTCTGCCAACAGAGCTACATCCTCAACCTCAGGACCTTAAAAAAATAGCAAAGGACCACCAACCCCAACTGCCTAGTGATGGTTGAACTGCTACAGCCTTAGGGTAATTTGATTCATTAACCACTTACTCCTCTCTCAGTTCTATAGGTGTCACTACTAACGAGGAATAACAAATTACAGCCATGTACCAAGCACTGTCCTTAGCGTCAGGTGTCCTCAGTCATAACTAAGATGCAGGCCTGGACCAAGAATGAGACAGAGGCCAGGCCACCTGGGCTGGGTTCATGTGCAGCCTTCCTGATTGTAACAATGCCTTACACCCTGATCCCTACCCAGCAAGTCAGCCGGGGAGAGGGAAGGGTGGCACTCCCTGTGGGCTCCAGCTGAAGAGGGTATGGCCATAGGTTGGGGGAATGAACTTAAGACTCTCAAACCCAGCCAGACGCTGGTGGCGCATGCCTTTGATCCCAGCGCTCTGGAGGCAGAGGCAAGCAGATCTCTGTGAGTTCGAGGCCCACCTGGTCTACAGAGTGAATTCCAGGGCAGCCTCCAAAACTACACAGAGAAACCCTGTTTTGAAAAACCAAAACCAAACAAACAAACAAACAAAAGGCCCCAAACCCCAGGGACAGTTTTCGAACTGCTCAGCCAATAGGCTCTCTGTATTTAGGGCTGCTGGTAGCTACTGCTCTGTGCCTAGCTCCACCACCAGCAAATATTTCCAAAAACAAGGCCTGTCTCTGTCCAGGGACAAGCATGTCTTTGTGATCTGCCAACCCCCAACCACCCACAGCAGGCCATGTACGTCTGTGGTCACTCTAGCCATTCAAGACACAGAGCTTCCCACACCACTCAGAAAGGGCTTTCCCTTCTTTCTTAGAAAATTAATTATAAAATACTTACCTCCTCTCCAGGGCTGTTACACAGAGAAACCCTGTCTCCCTTGTCTCAAAAAAAAAAAACAAAACATAATAAAAAATGTTGCCTTTTCAAGATATTTGGGGAGATGATACAGATGGTGAGATACCCCCTCATGATACAGCACACGATGTATGTCACCTGGGGACAGTGATGTTTAGCCAAAGTGATCTACAAGCCAGCTATACAGCTCTGAACATGCCAAAAAATAGAGGGTCGTCTACCAGGCATGGTGACACATGCCTGTAATTTTAGCACTTGGCATGCTGAAGCAAAAGGTTTACCAAGGGCTTATAGTGATACCCTGCCTCAAAAACCAACCTTAAGCCAGGGGCTGGAGAGATGACTCAGAGGTTAATAGCACTGGCTGTTTTTCCAGAGGACCCAGGTTCCATTTCCAGTACCCATGTGGCAGCTCACAGTTGTCTGTGACTCCAGTCCCAGGGCTTCCGGCACGCTCACACAGATGTACATGCAGGAAAAACACCAACACACGTGAAATAAAATAAAAATCTTTAAAAAAACAACCAAAACCCAAACTTCTTTTGTTAATCACCACTCCTCAAAGTGCTATCAAGAGACAGATTACACACTGAGTGTCTTGAATGCACTGCTCGCTGTGGTTGGTATTTTGGGAACATCTGCTTAAAGAATTTTTCAGGCTTTAAGGTAAAGGGGAGTAGTGGAGGCAGGAGATGGTTGAAGTCTAGTTCAAGGAAGATCTGAGGACTAAGCACATAGAAAGCATAATTCATTCAAGTACAACGGGCACATAACTAAAGTGAGTTTCAAAATTCAGCTGTCCACCTACAGGTCCTGAACAAGAACTTTCTGAGGGTCTGGAGAGATGGCTCAGTGGTTAAGAGCACTGGCTGCTCTTCCAGAGGACCTGGTGATTTCTTTTATCCCCCCATCTGGGAGGATGGCACTGGAGATTGAACCTAGGCCCTTGTGCTCGCTAAGTGGCCTACTTAACCTTTTTTATCAAGTTGACCATAGCAAGAGTCATTTGGGAAGAGAAAACCTCAGTTGAGAAGGTGCTCCATCAGACTGGCCTGTAGACAAACTTGTGGGACATTTTCTTTCCTTTCCTTTCTTTTTTTTTTTTTTCCTTTGGGGAGGGTTGTTTTTTAAAGACAGGTTTCTCTGTGTAACACTGGCTGTCCTGGAACTTGCTCTATAGATCAGGCTGGTCTCAAACTTACAGATATCTACTGGCCTCTACTTCCTTAGTACGGATTAAAAATGTGCGCCATCACCACCTGGGGGGACGTTTTCTTTTCTTTTTAATTTAACTTCCTTATTGCCTCTTTGGGAGTTTCACATGGTGCACTCGTTCCAGTTCTCACCTCCCAACCCCCCCATATCCTACCCTCATCCCGTCCCCACCAAAAGGAAACAAATCAAAGTAATCAAGCAAGCAAACAAAAGCAAAAACAATGAAAAACTCAAAGCCAACGCAAAACAAAAACCACAACAGGAAAATCTTTGTCTCAGGGTTTGGTGGTACACATCTTTAATCCCTGGTCTACAGGTCTACAGAGTGAGTTCCAGGACAACCTCCAAAGCTACAGAGAAACCCTGTTTCAAAAAACAAAAACAAAAACAAAAACAAAAACAAAAAAAAGAAAGAAAGAAAGAGAGAAAGAAAGAAAGATCTGGCCGGGCGTCGGTGGCGCACGCCTTTAATCCCAGCACTTGGGAGGCAGAGGCAGGTGGATCTCTGTGAGTTCGAGGCCAGCCTGGACTACCAAGTGAGTTCCAGGACAGCCTCCAAAGCCACAAAGAAACCCTGTCTCGAAAAACCAAAATAAATAAATAAATAAATAAATAAATAAAAGCTTTGGCTGCTCTTCCTAGATGTCCTGAGTTCAATTCCCAGCAAACACATAGTGGCTCACAACCATGTGTAATGAAATCTGATACCCTCTTCTGGCCTGCAGATAAGTATGCAAACATAATACTGTATATATAATAAATAAATAAAAATATTTCTTAAAAAAGAAACCTACAACACTAATCCAGAAATTTCCCCAGACCTGTCCACCATGTTTTTGTTTTGTTTTGGTTCGGATCTCTCACTAAAACTTGACCTCATTTTTTGACTATTGGCTGGGCAGTGAGCCCTTGTTGGGATTCACCTACCTTGGGATCCACCTGCCTCTTCATCCCCGTCCTGGAGTTACAAGTAAGCCCTGGTTACAGATGTCTTCATCTGTTCTATTTCAGTTTCATGTTTTGAAACAGGGTTTCTCTGTGTAGCTCTGGCTGTCCTAGAACTCACTTTGTAGACCAGGCTGGCCTCAAACTCACAGAGATCTGCCTGCTTCTGCCTCCAGAGTGCTGGAGTTAAAGCAGCCATGCCTGGCTGCTGCCTTGCCAGGTTTTTACATAGATGCTGAGGATCTGAATTCAGGTCCTCATGGATTTTGTAAATTCTGAAGCTCAAACCCAAGGCATCCTACATGCTAAGCAAGCACTCTACCAACTGAGCTATATTACATCTTCAGCCCAGTCGGACCTCTTATCAGGATGGGGGCCCCTGTGCATTCCTGAAGCAGACAACATCTTGGGCTCTTGAAGCTGGATACCCTTCCCTCTCTTCCCTCTGCCTACCCACCTGCCCACCTGCCCACCAGGACAGTCCTCTCAGCTGCTGAGGCTGCTCACTCCTATGTGACCTCCCAGCTGACCTATGTGATAAGGTCCCAGCTATTCGACTAACTTGCAGTCAGGGTTCAAGTTTAAGGTGCCCTGGAGGAGACAAGACATATGCAGGCTGAGCAGGGCAAATTGCAGCATCTGTGATCAAGGACACAGGTCAGGCAGGCAAGTCCTTGCTTCTCCCTCCCTTCCTCCTTCCTCCTTAACATAGCTCCCCTGCTTCCTACAGTCCCAGGCTTTAGTGACCCCTCTCCCTCCTAGTAAACACAAGGAAGACAAGGACAGTGATAGGGAAAAATTCCTACACTGGGCTGCAAGAAACCAAACTAAATATTCAAATAGGCCTACTCAGCTGAAGCTCACTTTGGGCCTGGCAGTTGCACTACCAGTCAGGCCAGCTCTGTGGCAGGAAGAGGAAGATGGTTCTTGCACAAAAGTAACTGGAAGCCTCCAGTTTCTCTTGCAAGGAATGTAACTTCAAAACAATTATTTATCTCTGTTTTGCTTCCTTGTTACTGGGATGTTTAGGGTCAAAACCCAAGCCTTGACCCCAACAAGCTGGGCCTGGACACTGGACCTAAATATATCAGTTAAAAAGACAGTACTAGTTAAAAAGCAGATAAAGAAGATTTAATTCAGTTACTTTAAGAATCATAAGTAAAAGCTGGGCGTTGGTGGCGCACGCCTTTAATCCCAGCACTCGGGAGGCAGAGGCAGGCGGATCTTTGTAAGTTCGAGACCAGCCTGGACTACCAAGGGGAGTTCCAGGACAGCCTCCAAAGCCACAGAGAAACCCTGTCTCAAAAAAAGAAAACCAAAAAAAAAAAAAAAAAAAGAATCATAAGTAAAGCAGACCAGTGATCCTCAAGTCCATCTTCATCTTCAGGGAACTAACTGACTGGAGGTCCAGATGCAAACTATGGTCTGAGAAATTGTCAGAACTGTAGAAATCTCTTCCTGGAAGACGAAGAACCTCCTCCCCTCTGATTAACACCAGGACTTCAGAGGTTCCCTTAGGTTCCCTAGGCCATGTTTTGGCTAGTCTTATATCAACTAGATACAAGTAGTTATCTGAGAGGAGGGAGCTTCCATTGAGAAAACACCTCCATGATATGGGGTTGTAGGCAAGCCTGCAGAGAGCCTGTATTAGTGATGTGGGAGGGTGTGAGACCAAAACAGGAACAATATGTCTTGCAGGTTAAGGGTTCTGTTTGCAGTTAAGACAGTTAATTCAAAAAGGAAAACTACAACTAACATAAGAAAACTGTATGCAATAAGTACAATGAGTATACACAATATATACAGACAATAATTATATCAACAATGTCTAGCTCATTTGCATTTGACAAATTCAGAGAAAATACTCCATTATCTATTCTATCTTGGTGAGTCCAAAGTCTTGAACCTAATTTATTTTCTATTGTAATTTGTATTATCAAATTATCTTTTTATGTCTTTCAGCTTTACATAGTTTACATTTCTTTAGTGAGTTTCCTTTCTAAGCCTGTAAGCAATAAAATGTATTAACTATACTACCTAGTCTTCAACTCCCTCAGAGACATAAGAAGGAAATAATATTAGCTGAGGAAGCAGGAAGTGCAAGCAAGCGAATTCCAAAATGTGTGAGAAATGACAAAAACAGCTGGCTGCCTGGACAGTCACCCAAGGTTCTTCTGCAGTGTTGGGACATCCATCTCAGCCTATAGGCCTGGCATATCTGACAAACTTTTCTGTGCAGCAGGATTTTTGAAGGACTGTCCCACCTTGTCTTGGCAAGGTTTGCAGCCACTCTCTTTTGTGTCCTGTTTGTCCAATTTGGAAGCATACTATCAACAGTCAAGCCAAGGGCACTTTCTTGCCCAATGGCTACTTTTGCCACAAAGAAAGTAAACTCCATGTAGTGTTTCTTTGATGCCCACCATCTTCTCTGAAATAGATTGATACTACCAGGAGCAGACATATCTCATTGTGATTAAAAATAAAAAATAAAAAGAACCTATGTTATTAAAACATTTTAAATGGTGTATTCTGTAGATCTATGAAGTGTTTGAAGATGACCTGTCTTTTTGTTTTTTGGGTTTTTTTTGAAGACAGGGTTTCCCTGTGTAGCTTTGGTGCCTGTCCTAGCTCTTGTAGACCAGGCTAGTCTCTAACTCACAGAGATCCACCTACCTCTGCCTCCTGAGTGCTGGGATTAAAAGTGTAAGACACCACTGCCCAGCAGATGTTGCCTTTGTAAAGTGACATAATCTCCTCCAAGAATTTGATCTTGGTAGATATCCATACCTCTTACTTTAGCTAACAGAATCTTTTATCCATACCTCTTACTTTAGCTAACAGAAACACATGACTAGTACAGAAGTTTTAGAGGTAGTCAGGTGGGAAAAAAAGCATACTTAGGGTCTGGCTAGAATATTAAAAATAGAAAAAAAAAGAAACTGTCATGCCTTTTTTCTGCCTCAGTTCTCATGTAGCCTAGGCTGACTTTGAACTCTATGTCATCAACTAGATACCAGACCCTCCTGATACTACTCTGAAGGGCCACACAGTCTCAGTCACACTCCCTTGCAGTCTCTCTCTCCTCTAGGTACTCAGGCTTCTTGAGCTTCTGTGTGGAAATCCTCCCTGGTGGGGGAGCACTGTTACATTTGCATTGGGGAAACCTTTCACTGGAGCAGGGGGTAAGTCCCTACACATATAGTGACTTTGTGGTATTCCTTGGCTCCTAATTGCCAAGATACCTTTCCATATGAGCTACAAGGTTTACACCAGATTCTGGAAAATTGAACTTAGTTTTTACCCTAGAGGTAAATTGGAGTCTGAAATCAAAATGGCAGAACTTAGGACAAGGTGCTTTCACTTGTTCCCAGCACACTCAAGGCTCAGCATTCTGTTAGTCCACAAGTCCTGCAATAAATACCAATGAAAAGAAATGTACTAAGAGCCAGGCGGTGGTGGTGCATGCCTTTAATCCCAGCACTCGGGAGGCAGAGGCAGGCGGATCTTTGTGAGTTCAAAACCAGCCTGGTCTACAAGAACTAGTTCCAGGATAGCCTCCAAAGCCATAGAGAAACCCTGTCTCAAAAAAAAAAAAAAAAAAAAAGAAATGTACTAAGAAAAATATGGTGGTGGCCGCAGAATATACTAAAATTCTGATCAAGAGAATGAAGGAAGCCAAAGCAAAACATCAGGAACAGATTGACAAAAGACACAGTAGCCTGAGAGCTTTTACTTCCAAATTCAGTCAAAAATAAGTCTTTGGAACCAGGTGGTGATGGCATACGTTTTTTTTTTTGTTTGTTTGTTTGTTTGTTTTGTTTTTTCCTTTGGTTTTTTCGAGACAGAGTTTCTCTGTGGCTTTGGAGGCTGTCCTGGAACTCAATTGGTAGTCCAGGCTGGTCTTGAACTCACAGAGATCCGCCTGCCTCTGCCTCCCGAGTGCTGGGATTAAAGGCTTGTACCACCAACGCCCGGCCGATGGTATACGTTTTAATCCCAGTACTTAGGAGGAAGAGGCAGGCAGATCTCTGTTCATTGGAGGCCAGCCTTGTTTACAGAGCAAGTTCCAGGACAGCTAAGGTTGTACAGAGAAACACCGTGTCTTGAAAAAAAAAAGACATCAGCAGCAGACTAGATATGGCCAGGGCTATCTATGAGAGAGGGAGAGCAGCAGGGGATAGAGAATAGAGAAAACAGGGAAAGGAGCAGGAGGGGCGGTAGCATAGCTGACATAGCAGGGTTATAAGGAGAATAGGTAGCTGGGAAGGGCAGGGAAGCCTATGAGCTGCAGGATAGGAGAGGAGGCCAGAATGCCTGGGGTGTTAGCACAGATTGTGAAATGTGGAACAGCTATCTGTGATGCTGAGAGAGCCGGACACGCTTTCATATGCTAGTAGGCAGCACAGGAAGCCATATGTCCCTCTGCCAGAGCTAAGGGAACTGATTCCTTTTGGTAGATGGGAATCAGTCTCACAAATTGCTGAGGAATGATGGCTTTTATCTTGTGCCCAAATTCTGAACCCCTAAACCACCAAGAGACCTATTCCAATACAAAAGCAAAGAGTCTTTTATTATTTAACGAGTTAACAGTATTAACTCAGTAACTCAGCCCATCTGACAGCTGTGAGAAGGCCTCCAAAGGAGCCACAAGGCAGGGTGTTTATCGGGTAGAGCAAGGGGAGTATCTAGGAGTATGCAACACTCTCAGGATTAGTGCACTTCCGGGCTTGGACAACCTGTCCTGAGTTGATTGGTCAACTGGTTGCTATGGCTCTGCACACCACTGTTACCTACAGTTACTGTAAAGCAAGTCCGTCCAGAGCCCACCAGCTAACTTCTGATTGGTTCCTTGTCACATGGAGGGTCCTAGTGACTGGGGCATGTCCAAGGTCAGAAGGCTGGCAACTCAGCAGTGTGTACTGAATCAGAGGCCGACATCTTGCGGGGTCTTTTCTGTGGTCTGTTATGGCTGCTAAAGCAGGGAGCTGAGCTGGGTGAGGGTCTGATCCCTTCAACCTAACTGCCAGAAATCTTCCTACAATCTAAATTGAGATCATCTGGATATTTGGACTGCCTTTGGAGTTTGGGGAATTGGATTTTCCTTTGTATATGGCACTTGTATTTGGCATGATTTCTCCACCCTGCACTCTCTAGCTGCTCTCATTGTTCTCTCTATTCTCTGCTCTCATAGATAGTCCTGGCTGTGACAAATCTACTTCCCTTTCTCTCTGCTCTGGACTCTTCCAGATGCCTCTGGATATTCTCTCTTACCCACAGTGAAAACATCCCCCTAAGGGAACAGTCAGTCCAGCAGATGCTGTACTGCACCCCATCACATACAAAAGACACATGTGCCTCCCTGCTCCCTGCAGTCCTCCTAAATAAATAAAGGAAACTAAGGCAATGGGATTTCTAGATCAAAGTGCCTGGTTACAACTCCCATCTTCATTCTATGTCTGGCTTCTTAACATTGACTCAGACTCCTGCTGGTCTCTGCACAGGCTAGTTAGTCACAACAGACTGTCCCTGACATGCCTCACCCCTCCTCAAGGTGGAAGACATTGTCTTGAATGTTTTCTCCTGAGTCACTCTGGATCTCAGGACCAACTGAATGACTGATAAAAAAATCTCTATGATCAGGACTGAAATTACCTCTCAGGCAACAGCCAGCCTGAGGACACAGCAAGCTCAGGGAGGGGTTGTTTACTCAGGATGGTAAGAACCTGATTAGAGCTGGGGCATTGGTGGCACACACCTTTAATCCCAGCACTCCAGAGGCAGAGGTAGGCTGATCTTTATGAGTTCGAGACCAGCCTGGTCTACAAGAGCCAAAGCCACAGAAAGACCCTGTCTCAAAAAACAAAAAACAAAAGAAATATTTGGGGCTGCTGCCTGGGAAATGGTGGTGCACACCTTTAATCGCAGCACTCAGGAGGCAGAGGCAGGCCAGCCTGGTCTACAAGGAGAGTTCTAGGACAGCCAGGACTACACAGAGAAACCCTGTCTTGAAAAAAGGGAGGGAGGGAAGGAAGGAAGGAAGGAAGGAAGGAAGGAAGGAAGGAAGGAAGGAAGGAAGGAAGGATTGACGGATTGACAGATTGACATATTGAAGAAAGGAAGCCAGGCAGGCAGGCAGATGTCACTCTCAATCAAGAGGGTGTGTCTGGAAGAGCTGACACAGAGTGCATTTGTTTTTTGTTCTGACTCAGATGGTAACTTTGTCTTCTCCCTGAAGGGACCAGGCCCTCACTCAGTAGCAGCCATGACAGGTGGCAGAAAAGACCCAGCAAGTGCTGGCCTCTGACTCAGTGACATGTGCTGAGCTCCTGACCTTGCCTGACCTCCTAGTCACTAGGATGTCAGATACCCTCCATGTGGCAAGGAAACAATCAGAAGTTAGCTGGACAGCTCTGGATGTGCTTTACTGTGACAGTGACATTCAGAGCATAGCAACCGCACTGGGAGGGCCTGACCAATCAACACAGCCCCAGCTGGGAAGTGCACAAATCCTGAGACTCCAGCAGATCCCAGACACCCGCCCCTTGCTCCACCACAATAAATTTCCTGCCCCGAGGTAAGAGTTTATACACTTAGCTCGTTAATTTATTAAAGAGTCTGTGCTTTGGGCAGTGGTTGCCCACACCTTTAATTCCAGCACTCGGGAAGCAGAGGCAGGCGTATCTCTGTGAGTTCGAGACCAGCTTGGTCTACAAGACCTAGTTCCAGGGCAGCCTCCAAAGCCACAATGAAACCTTTTCTCAAAAAAAAAAAAAAAAAAAAAAAAAGACTCTGTGCTGATGGGTGTTAGCACATGCCTCCCCAGCACTCAGGAGACAGAGGCAGGCGTAGCTTTGTGAGTTAGAGCCAGCCTGGTCTACAGAGCAAGTTCCAGGACAGCCTCCAAAACAATACAGAGGAACCCTGTCTCAAAAAACAAAAACAAACAAACAAACAAAAAAGACTGTGCTTTTGCATCAGATTGGGTCTCTTGGTGATTTGGGCGTTCAGAATTTGGACACAATACTCTCCACTGGCTGGGATCCCACCTCACAGTCTTATTTGATTGGCTAGTCTGAAAAGAGTTTGAAGATGGGAATAGGAAATGGGTCACAGCTTCAAACCATCAAATCCCTGAAAGGGGGGGGTGGGGCTTTGTGTAAACTGGGTGGAGGGATTCAAATATTTGCATAAATCTTATAAGGTGGTAGGGTGAGGGATAAAAGATTTGAATTCCTTATCTTAAACACAAGTTTCACAATATTTGAAAGAAAAGGTTAATATTTAAGGGGCTTGGAAGATTGCTCAGTAGTTAGCAGCACTGGCTGCTCTTCTAGAGGACTCAGGTTCAATTCCTAGCACCTACAAGGTGGCTCACAACTCTGGGTAACACAGTTACAGACACCCTTTTCTGACTTCCCTGGCCACCAGGCGTGCATGTGGTACACAGACATACATTCGGGCAAAACACCCATTCGCATAAAATACAAATAAATCTTTTGTGTGTGTTTTCTGAGACAGGGTTTCTCTGTATTGTTTTGGAAGCTGTCCTGGAACTTGCTCAGTAGACCAGGCTGGCTCTAACTCACAGAGACCCGCCTGCCTCTGCCTCCTGAGTGCTGGGATTAAAGGCATGCGCCACCAACACCCAGCAATAAATCTTGTTTAAAAGACTTTCTATGGGGATGGAGAGATAACCCAGTGGTTAAGGGCACTGACTGCTCTTCCAGAGGTCCCAGGTTCAAATCCTAGCCCATATGCAACACTTGACACTGTAACTCCAAGATCTGATCTCACAAAGAGGTACCTACAGGCAAAACACCAATGCATCTAAAAAATAAATAACTTTTTTTTTTTTGGTTTTTTGAGATAGGGTTTCTCTGTGTAGCTTTGGAATCTACCCTGGCACTCTCTCTAGATCAGACTGATCTCAAACTCACAGCAATCCACCTGCCTCTGCCTCCTAAATGCTGGGGTTAAAGGCATTTGCCACCAATGCTCAGCTAAAATTAAATAAATTTTTAAAAAATACTTTTCTGGGTTTTTTGTTGTTGTTGTTGTTGTTTTGAGACAGGGTTTCTCTGTGGCTTTGGAGGCTGTCCTGGAACTTGCTTTGTAGACTAGGCTGGTCTCCAGAGAGCCGCCTGCCTCTGCCTCCCAAGTGCTGCCACCACCGCCCGACATAAAAAGACTTTCTATATTTAACATTTCTTACAACTCACTTGTCAAACTGAAAGACCCTTCAGTCTTTCTCTCAGGACCCTCGCCCCAAAGACCACCAGGGAGCTGAAGTTTGCTGCAAAACGCAAGAGGATTTTTATTAAGCCTGTATGCCGGGGTTCAGCAGCTTTGGGAAGGAGTGAACCCCAAGCAGAAATTACAGCAAGTTTTAAAGCCTAAAACCACAAATGGGGTGGTGGGGGTATAAGGGGTATTTGGTAATCAGTGCCAGACCTTCATGAATCCATACACTCGTGGCTATCTGGCTGACTGGCTCGTTATCTGTCTCAGGCAATGTCTGTGCCCTGGCTGAACTTTGTGTGACCGGCCTGGAACCTTGAGGTCTGGGGAATATTCCCAAGTCCTTGAGGACTGAGGTCTGGGAAATATTTTCAAGTCCTTGAGGACCACCAGGGGAAGATGTTTAAGTGTAGCTGCTCACGTCCAAGGACGGGACAGCTTATTAATTTTTCAACTTTTGGGGGGCTAATTGTTGGGGCTCTTCAAAACTATCTTGCAAAAGAGACTGGAACCAAAGCAGTAATTGGCAGGACCACTTGAACAGGACTGCTTAGTCATTTATGCATACCCAGGGGCCACTATTTAAACCTACACCTCAGGTCAGGGCCCAGAAGGTGGATTTGGGAGGCCACTTTGTTCCTCTTGCCCACACGACCACACTGAACCAATCTCTTTTTCAGCCTTTTTGCTATTTTTGTCTCTTTAATTAACTGTTGAGGCTTGGTTGCTGAGCCTAGCTTGTTAGAGTTTGCCATGGCCCAGGCTCTGAGCCTATCAATTTAGACATGGGTGAATGTCTCTACTGCTCTTCCCAATGTGACCACATATATGAAATCTCTGTTTGCTTTTCACCATATTCCTTGTATCCTATTTATTTATTTATTGGTTTTTCTGAGACAGGGTTCTCGGTTTGGAGCCTGTCCTGGAAGTTCCTCTGTAGACCAGGCTGGCCTTGAACTCAGAGATCTGCCTGCCTCTTTCCCTAAGTGTTGGGACAAAAGGCCTGTGCTATCACTGCCTGGCCCTTGTCTCTTAATTGGCACTGAAATACATGGCCAAGCCTAGCCTGCTGTGGCCACTACCACTTCTGTTCTAAAACTCCAGTTCCAGGTTGAAACAGGAAACCTGAATAAACCCTCTGCTCTGCTGGCCTTCATCCAGGGTCAAAGGTCACCCACACAGCAGTTCATTCCTGCCTGTCTGCCACATACCATACCTCTGGCACATGGGACAGGATGGTAACTGGTACCTTGGCACTGGCTGTCCATGTTGTTTGAAGAAGCTGGAGGCCACTTTTGTCTATATCAAATAGAATGAAAACACTTCCTTCACAGGAGACTTTGGTAGCAGAGTGGCAAACTCCACTCTGGAAGGCCTTTAACCTGAGGAAAGAGAAACTTGAAGTCGTAAAATGGATGCTATAGAGAGAGGATTTACTACTATCTCACTTAGGAAATACCAAGTTACACAAAGATGAATTCAGCTAAAGGGCGCTGCCTCCAATACGACTGGAAGCTGGTAGTACACTGCCCAGGCTTGTTAGAAACTGTAGGAAAGCACGCTTGTGCCATAACTGAGAAAGTTTCTGCTGATGTTCCCAGACTGGCCTCAAATTAAGCCCCATCCCCATAAGAAAGGAGATAGCCCTGACTTACCACCAGCATTAGATCCATTCCCTTATCTAAGAACATGCCTCCAAGGGGCAGCTTAAGGAGGCAGGCAGGGTCTGCCATTAAGTCCCCTGAGCTATTATCAGGAAGAGCATAATTCTGCCAGATGGACCTGGTAATAACTACTGGAAAAGGACAACACAGGTGTACTTATGAAACTATCCTGCAATATCTTTGCTGTGTAAATCTCCCATCTGCCCAAGTGTCCAGACTTGCAGTCTCCTGCCTCTGTTTAAATTGTTCAGTGTATGACCTGGAGCTGCGACTTAAGAGATTTAAGTATGACAGCTTATGTGGTGTGCATACATCTAAAGCCTATATACATCACTAAAGTGTTCTGTCCCAGAGGCTGGGCAGTGGTGGTGCATGCCTTTCATCCCAGCACTTGGTAGGCAGAGGCAGGTGGATTCCTGTGAGTTTGAGGCCAGCTGGTCTACCAAGTGAGTTCAGGACAGTCAAAGCTACACAGTCTACCTTGTCTCAAAAACCAAATCAAACCAAAAAACCTTTCTGTACCAGGATTGTTCTGTTTTGTGCATCAGCCAGAACCAGTATGTGCTATTTTTAAAGAGCTCTTTGCTACTGGCGGTGGTGTAGCACATCTTTAATCCCAGCACTCGGGAGGCAGAGGCAGGCAGATCTCTGTGAGTTCCTGGCCAGCCTGGTCTACAGAGTGAGTTCCAGGCCAGCCAGGGCTATTACATAAAGAAACCCTGTCTCAAAAAACCAAAACATACAAACAAGCAAAAAAGAGCTCTTTCCTGGAGGCTGGAGAGAAGGCTCAGAGGTTGAGCTTCCAGAGGTCCTGAGTTCAATTCCCAGCAACCACATGATGGCTCACAACTATCTAATGAGATCTGGTGCCCTCTTCTGGTGTGAAGGCAAAAATGCAGACAGAACACTGTATATATAATACATAAATAAATTTTTTTTTTTGGCTTTTCAAGACAGGGTTTCTCTGTGGCTTTGGAGGCTGTCCTGGAAGTCACTTTGTAGACCAGGCTGGCCTCGAACTCACAGAGATCCGCCTGCCTCTGCCTCCCGAGTGCTGGGATTAAAGGCGTGCCCACCAACGCCCGGCTACATAAATAAAATTTTTAAAAAGAGGTCTTTATTAGCTGGGCATTGGTGGCGCACGTCTTTAATCCCAGCACTTGGGAGGTAGAGGCAGGCAGATCTCTGTGAGTTCGAGGCCAGCTTGGTCTACAGAGCAAGTTCCAGGACAGCCTCCAAAACAATACAGAGAAACCCTGTCTCGAAAAACCAAAACCAGCTGGGCGTTGGTGGTGCATGCCTTTAATCCCAGCACTTGGGAGGCAGAGACGGGTGGATCTCTGTGAGTTCTAGGCCAGCCTGGTCTACAAAGCGAGTTCCAGGACAGCTTCCAAGACAATACAGAGAAACCCTGTCTCGAAAAACCAAAAAAAAAAAAAAAAAAAAAAAAAAAAAAGAGGTCTTTATTAATCTCTGTGTGGAGTGATTTCTCACTGGGAAGGCATATTAATTCCTTTTTTTTTTTAGATTTTATTTATTTATTATGTATACAGTGTTCTGTCTGCATGTATGCCTGCAGGTCAGAAGAGGGCACCAGATCTCATGACAGATGGCTGGGAGCCACCACGCAGTTGCTGGGAATTGAACTCAGGACCTCTGGATGAGCAGTCAGTGCTCTTAACCTCTGAGCCATCTCTCCAGCCCAGGCATATTAATTCTATAACAACCATCCTCAGAACACATTAGTTACTGGAGTTTTTAGGCTTAAGGCTCCTTCCTGTTCTGACAACCCCAATAGGCTATGTTCTGCCAGCACCCCAGTATGCCAATGAAAGAAAGACTAATGGTGAAAAAGAGGATCATATGTTCAGTGTGATCACATAGGAAGAGGAACACACAAAGGGAACAGTGACCCCAAGTCTACCTTTCAGGCACTGAAGAGCTATAGGTTTCAGTAGAAGAGAAAAATGGGGCAAGAGGCAGTCATAATTAATCAGTCCTGGTCTGGTCTGTGTGTGGTCCTTCCTCTTGCTCTCAGCTCTGGCTTAGCAAGGTAGTCTGAACAAGTCCTACTTAAGGGATAAAGTGGTTCTCCATCACTTCAGCTCTAGGGTGCAGCCTGGCTTCAGGGATGATTGCTCTCAACTGGTTCCTGTCTTGGCAGATTTCGCTCTTCCTAGAATCCAAGGTGAATGCAATAGTCAGTGCTGAATGAAGAAACAACACACACACACACACACACACACACACACACACACACACACGCTGGGATCATGTAGGCTGTATGCTTTTATGGAGATACACCATCACCAGTTGCCTGGAAACTCAGCACATTTATTATACTCAGCCGAAGGAGGAAGCAGGTTAGCTAATAGCTCTGTAGGGGTCCTCTGTAAGGGGACAGTCTCAGGCCCCAGTCATCAGGAAAGAGGAAGCTGTGGTTAACACTTTCTGCCCACACTGCCAACATCTTTCTCAGACCAGAGGAAGGCCTTACATCTGAAGTCTGAGGCTTCGGCACCCTTGACATGACTATGCTCATGTCAACAATATTCATTCACACAGGCTGCTCTCACTCCCCACACTGTGGGTTTAGCAATGACTTATCTCCGTGCCTTCTGTCTTGAAGAGAATGAGATGGGTTAGATGGAGACTCCTGAGTAATTACAGGCTGACAGCAGAGGTAAGCAGGTGACTCATGGTAAAGGAGACAGACACAAAATGAAGGGAGAGGTGACATTATTTACTCTTCATTCTGCATTTACTACTATCATAAAACACAGCTCTCACCTCAAAGGGAATATAAGAGAGTTTACTCTGAGCCAAGTATGACTGTTTTGAGATTTCTTGATATAGTCCAAGGTATTAATGGTTACAGGGATCTTTGTAGTCAGAGGACAAAAGTCACTGGAGAGATGGCTCAGCAATTAATAGCACTTCCTGCTTGTCCAGAAGACCCAACTTTGACTCCTAACACCGTATGAGGTGCCTAAGGGCTCCAGGGGGATCTGACATACTGTTCTGAATTCCACAGATGAATACAAACACACACACACAAATTAAATCTAAAAAGAGGAAAGAATAGATTCCGAGGCTGGAGTTGTAGCTCAGTTGTAGAGTGTTTGCCTAGCATTCTCAAAGCCCTGTGTTTATCTCCAGTATACCTTAAACTGGGTGTGGTGGCACAGGCCTGCAATCCCATCACTCCAGAAATGGAAGAAGGAGGATCAAAAGTTCAAGTTCATCCATCCTCAGCTACATAGCAAGGACTAGGCCAGACTGAGTTATAAGACACTATTCCCCAAAGCAAACAGAGCTAGGGAGATGGCAATGGGTGAAGTGCTTGCCACTGTGTGCCCAGCAGCACACATGGAAAAGGTCAATAGGACAGTTTATACCTGTAATCCTACCTGGGAGGTGGGACTAGGAAGAAAAATCCAGGTTCAGTGAAGGACCCTATTTAAAAAATAAGGTAGAGAAGCCATTGAGGAAGACATCCTGATGTCAACCTTTTCCTTCATATGTGACTGAATAGGCAGTCACATACACATCCACACACATGCACCATATAAGCACACACATACTCCAAAGGTTTAACCTGATAAAATGATGTTAGGTCATACCTACATGTGGACAATGAATGACTATTCAGGGGTCTAAAGAAAGATCCAGATAGCCGGGCGTTGGTGGCGCACGCCTTTAATCCCAGCACTCGGGAGGCAGAGGCAGGTGGATCTCTGTGAGTTCGAGGCCAGCCTGGTCTACAAAGCGAGTTCCAGGACAGCCTCCAAAACAATACAGAGAAACCCTGTCTCGAGAAACCAAAAAAAAAAAAAAAAAAAAGAAAGATCCAGATAATTCTGCTCTGGAACTAAAACAATTCTAGCTCTCCACACACCATAAAGATCTAACCAGTCCAGGCACAGTGGTAGCTCAAGCATTTAATCCCAGCGTTCAGGAGTAAGAGGCAGGTGAATCTCTGAGTTCAAGGCCAGCCTGGTCTACAGAATGAGTTTCAAAACAGACAGGGCTACACAGAGAAACCCTGTCTTGAAAAACCAAAAAAGATCAGCCAGGTATGGTGGCACATGCCTTTAATCCCAGTACTTGGAAGGCAGACGTGGGAGAATTTCTGTGAGTTCAAGGCTGGTCTGGCCCAAAATAGGAATTCCAAGATAACCTGTTTCAAATCCCATCAAAAAACAAAACAAAACAAACAAGCAAACAAACAAAGATCTAATTAGTTTATCAGTCTTGCAGAATTTTCAACAGAAGCATGGGATTTTTTTTAGCACTGTGGGAACTTGATATCATAGTTTCTCCTGTTGACCAAGCATCACTTTTTGTTTGTTTGTTTGTTTTGTTTTTCAAACACTGAGATCCTTTGTTTCTACTTCTCTAGTGTGGGATTAAAAGCATGTGGCCAGGTCCCAGTCATCTCATTTTAACATGCAAAGGCTAAAGTTTTCTGTCTCACAGCACTAGGAAGGCTCACTCATTCCTGTGATCACAAAGATGAAGCTGAGAAGGCAGAACAGTCTTCAGGAGAGAGAAATAACTGTTAAAGGCATTAAGGAAGAAGCCCCTGGAAGGTAGTAACATTATCAGCCATCATGATCTATCCCAGCTTGGTTCTCCCCCACCATCTGTATCTGACGTAACATTTATATGGACATATAACAGGAGTATTTCATACCTACTATTAAAATAACCAAGAAAACAGTATAGCTGTCTTAGTTTGACTTTTGGGGGTGTATTTATTTGTTTGTTTTATCCGTGTGACAAAAACAATTTAGGGGAAAAAGGAGTATTTTAGTGCATAATTCCAGGTTACAGTCCAGGATAGCAGGGAAGTCACCGTGGAAAGATCTACAAATAACTAGTAATGTCATATCCACACCAAGATCAAAGATACATAGACACATACAGGCCTTCTTGCTTGGGCTCTGTTGTGCCCAAATTCTGAATCCCCAAAATCACCAAGAGACCCATTCCAGGCAGGTTTCTGCATTTGAGGTCTGCCTGCCCTACAGGGTGAATTCCAGAACAGCCAGAGATATACAGAGAGACCCTGTCTGGAAAAACAAAAACAAAACAAAAGAGACAACAAGCAGGACTCTAACAACCCAGCTCTCCCAGCCGCACACAGGCTCTTTCTTCTCTACAATCATCTTTTCGGTGGCTGCCAATGTGTAGCAGGCAGTGTGGACTGCCAAGGGACAGACTCTAGGGCAGGCAATGTGCTAAGCACCTAGGAAGCTTCCCTTCATTGTTCTAGGCTCAGGTCAGAAATGTCACCTCTGTAAACCCAGATGTGTCACCTGCCCAGCAACTTCCTGAGTTCTAGGGAGTGTCGAGTTTCCTTCACAGTAGGCTGCACAAGAAAGCAATGACTCTGGTTCCTTGAGTAAGCAAAGGGGCCAGGTACAAACTCCCAAGGCACTTGTCTCCTCTATCCAGTCCAACCCTGACCCGGCAAGTTTCTGAGTGACAAGCTGACTCACCAGCAAGATCCCTCTTCCCTTTCCGACACAGCAAGCACCTCAGCCTACTTCTGCAAAAGGGAACCCTGGGCCAAGTGTGGTAGCACAAATTTATCCAAGCACTTGGGAGGAGGAGGAGGCACTGTCGGGAGTTCAAGGTCATCTTCGGTTACACAGCGAGATTGAGGCTAGCCTGGAATACCTGTGACCCTGTCTCAAAAAATGGGGGGGCATTGTGGGTGCTGGACACACCCACTTGTTAGCTCTGCTTGCCCCAAACAGATGGGAGAGCAAGGTCCAATGAAACACAAAAGATCCTTTTTTCCTCCTAGCAATTGCTGTAAAGTGTGGGGGTGGGTGGGGGTGGGGTGGGGGTGGGGTGGGAGATGAGACACTACTTATTTAGCTCTCTATAATACACAATTGTTCCCTGACAGCCATCCTACTTCTGGAGCACTGAGCATCTTTGAGGGATGTGGCAGAGGGATTATTGCTGCTCTATCTGAGGTTATGTTGTGGCCTGCTATAACCACTTGGATTCCCTGGCTTTGACAAGCTCTGGTCCAGCACACTGTGAGCCACACAAGGCTACTGAAAAGACCCCAACAATCTCCAAGCCTGGGGGGGACAGAGGAACAGAGAATACTCTGGGGAAATAACAGCCCACCTCTAGGACAAACTCAGTTCTTTTCACCTGCTTCCATCTCCTCTGTCTACCTTCCCTCTTGCCCAGATACATCTGGAGGCTGCTAGGAACCAAACCACCCCAAACAGCCAAATCTAAATAATTTGTATATGAATATGGAACCAGAAAGTCTTTACCTGTATGGATGTCCTGCATGGTCCACACCTGCAGGTCACTTTAGTCTTAGGAAAGCTGCTAGGACAGACCTACCTACCTCCCCCACACCAGCATCTCTTTGGTGAAAGGTTAGAAGCATAGCATTTGACTTCCTGTCAACTTTTCCCCAAGTATAGCTCAACACAAATCTCCACACATTTGCTTTCATGGGACCTACACAGTATTACTTTTCCTGCTTTTCTTTGATTTCTGTTTGAGTTATTTAGCACCGTACAAAGCTGACTTACATACTAGTCTAAGTTATTCACACCCAATAGAGCCTTTCCTACCTGTAAAGATCACGTCCCACAAATAGGGCTCTGCAGAGCCAGTAAATCCCCACACCAGTCCCAAGGTCCTGCTGAGTCAACTTCTGGCCCAGTGGACTAGGCATTTCACACTACACAGCTCTGGCTTGGTGCACTACCCATTGTACGATACTTCTCCTAGGCCCAATTTCATCAGTAACATCCTCCCTCTATTGCTCTATTCACTGCTGAGCCATCTCTTTGGCCCATCATTATTTAAAAGTCTTTCAGGCGTCTCAGATGTAGAATGTTCCCTGATTATAGGTTTCCTATATTGAGCATAATTAAGGACCCCATCTAAATGTTGGGTCATGGATTTCCTTTGGGCCTGAGGGGTGTCTTCCATGACTTCTAACTTGCTCTCTCCCTGTCCCACTAATTCTTCTCAGGAAGAGCACATTAGCAGAGTTATTTTGTACTGCCTTTCCATTGTGCCACCCCAGTCATATGTAGCCGTGCCAATGCCTTCAGCTCACTTATGTCCCTTCCTCCCTACTTTCAGACCAGTTCAGAGGCTAGCGTGGAAGATAACACCCACAGATCTTTCCCCATAATTTCTGTCTTACATAATCAAATTCTTTCTGCACAGACAGCTGAGTCTCAGTTTCATGTCTTTGTTTTGTTTTTCGAGACAGGGTTTCACTGTGTAGCCATGGCTGTCCTGGAACTCCCTCTGTAGACCAGGCTGACCCCGGACTCAGAGATCTGCCTGCCTCTGCCTTCTCAATGCTGGAATTAAAGGTGTGCACCCCCACTGCCTGGCTCAGTTTCCTCTTCTCAGTTCTCCAGCAAAGGCCACACAGGCAATGGCACAGCTTGCTCATCATTCTGTCCCTTACTGTCTTAGGGTTACCCATTGCTGGGATGAAATACCACAACTGAAAGCAACTTGGGGAAGAAAGGGCTTTTTTCACTCACAAGTCCACAGTTCATCGTCAAAATCAGTGAGGTAAGGAACTCAACCAAGCAGGGCAGGAACCTGGAGACAGGAGCTGATGCAGAAGCCGTGGAGGAGAGCTATTTACTGGCTTGTTCCCTCTGGCTTTCTCATCCTCCTTTTTTTTGTTGTTTTTTGTTTTTTTTTTTTGTTTGTTTTTCGAGACAGGGTTTCTCTGTGGCTTTGGAGGCTGTCCTGGAACTCGCTTGGTAGTCCAGGCTGGTCTCGAACTCACAGAGATCCGCCTGCCTCTGCCTCCCGAGTGCTGGGATTAAAGGCGTGCGCCACCAACGCCCGGCTCTCATCCTCCTTTCTTATAGAACCCGGGACCACCAGCCCCAATGCTAGCACCCACAATGGACTGGGCCTTCCTACATCAATCACTAAGAAAATGCTCTACAGTCTTGCCTACAGCCCAATCCTATGGAGGCATTTCCTCAATTAAGGCTCCCTTCTTTCTCATGACTCTAGCTTGTGTCAAGTTGACTTTAAAGTAGCCAGCACTCTTACATACTACTTTAGAGACTGTAACATATCTTCTATTCCATCAGCAATTTGGGAGCATCCTCAGATTCATGTGGTAGACCCCATTTATTAAGAAGAGTAAAACTGCTAGCTGTCCTTACATTGAAGGGGCCAGAATGTGACTCCATCTTAGATAGGAACAACTCCAGTATAGATTATTACCTAAGCCTGAGTCCAGGAAGTCCCCCAGCCAAGTCTAGCCAATCAGCTAAACAGTTTTTTTTTTGTTTTTGTTTTTTTTGTTTGTTTGTTTTTTCAAGACAGGGTTTCTCTATATTGTTTTGGAGGCTGTCCTGGAATTTGTTTATGTAGACCAGGCTGGCCTCGAACTCACAGAAATCCACCTGCCTCTCAGCTAAACAGTTTTAAACCTGACCTTAAGGCTGGGAAACCCCAGAGTTACAGGGTAAGGCTATTACTGACCATATATGACTTAAAAAGTCCACAATGGGTGGAACTGTTACTAGCCCTGTCCAATCGACATGTGCCCCATGGAACTGGTCCCTGACTGCCCAATGAGAACAGAGATTAGCTCACCATACTTAGAATTCCCCAGGTTTTCTTAAAAAGGGCCTGAGCCCCTTGATCCTGGGTTGTCATCACCATTTTGTGTGGATGATTGATCCCTGCATGCTGGCTTCTGCAGAATAAATGCTCTTTGTGTTTGCATACTATTTGAGTCTGGAGACTTTCTTCAGTGATTCTCAGACCCTTATACCATTACAGCTTAGGCTGTCCTGGAATCCATATGTAGCACAGACTGATCTTAAACTTGTCATAACACTCCTGCCTTACTCTTCTAAGTACTGAGATTACAGGTGTCAGCCACCAAGTTAGCTTGTCTTTCTTTTTTCTTTTTCTTTTTTCTTTTTTCTTTTTTTTTTTTGGTTTTTATGAGACAGGGTTTCTCTGTATTGTTTTGGAGGCTATCGGTCCAGCCCGACCTCGAACTCACAGAGATCTGCCTGCCTCTGCCTCCCGAGTGCTGGGATTAAAGGCGTGCGCCACCTCCGCCCGGCTCTTTTTTCTTTTTCTAGTTTAGTGTTTTATCATCCATAGCAGGGCTAAAGCAACTGTCACCACAGCACAGAGGCATGCTGCCCCACACTACAGAGAACAGACTGGCCCCATCAGGATTGCTCCCCATTTTCCACAGACAGTTCACTCTCAGATGGTTTAGGTTCAGTTATATGTCTCATCCCCTCTTCCTCCTGTTGTGAGACTATTCCTGGAGAGATGTAAACAAAGGTCTACTCATCCCAGATTTGGAAATGACTACAGATTAAAAAAGTACAGATACCACACCACCAAAGTCCAACTCGGCTTTATTCCAGTTAGAGGAGCAGAAGACTCAAAGACAGCTGCATCTCTAAAGGTCACTCCAGCGTGGATGATAAGACACAAAAGCTAGCCGGGTGTTAGTGGCACACGCCTTTAATCCCAGCACTAGGGAGGCAGAGGCAGGTGGACCTCTGAGTTCGAGGCCAGCCTGGTCTACAAAGTGAGTTCCAGGACAGCCTCCAAAGCTATCTGATACAAGGGATATGTGAAATTAGATCCCTAAGAGGGATCATGATCCACAGGTTGAGAACCATAAAGGCAGCCTCTGTGGTCCCTAGTATATTAAAGTCTATCTTTCAGTGAACTTAAATGGAGTCAGCTGAAGCCAAGTATGGTGACCCATGCCTGTAATCTTAGTACTTGGGAAGCAGGGGCAGGAAGATCAGGAGTTCAAGGCCAGTCTCCTCACCTGGTCTTACCACTCCCCCACACACACCTGTTTTGTCTTTTTATGGATACTGAGAAAAATGGATAGTGTGCTGGTTACTTTGTCAACTTCACACAAGCTAAAGTTATCCAGGAAGAGGGAACCTCAAATGAGAAAATGTCTCCCCCACCAGATTAACCTGGAGGAAAGTCTGTGAGGCATTTTCCTTTTGGCATGTCTGGAACTCCCTATGTAGATCAGGCTGGCATTGAACTCACAGAGATCCACCTTGACTGTTGGGATTAAAGGTATGTGCCACCATCAAGCTCATTTTCTTAATTAATCATTGATATGTGAGGGCTCAGACTCTGTGGGTGATGTCAACCCTGAGCGGGTGGTTCTGGGTTGTACGTGAAAGGAGTCTGAGGGCCCCAGAGATGGCTCAAGCTCACAACCAAAACAAGAAAGTAGTCTGAGCAAACCAAGGAAAGCAAGCCAGTAGGCAGTCTTCCTCCGGGTTCCTTTCTTGAGTTCCTATCTTGACTCTGAGTGATAGACTATTACCTGGAAGTGTAAGATGAAATCAACCTCACCAAGTTGCTTTTGCTCGTGCTGCTTATCACAGCAACAGAAAGCAAACCAGGGCAATCTTGAGAGAAAATCTGGTGTGTGTGTGTGTGTGTGTGTGTGTGTGCGCGCGCGCGCGCGAGTGTAACAACTTGAGACAACATATTCAAAGAACCGCAAATCAATGAGTGAGAACACCGTTAGAAAATTGTCTTTAATGCCGCGCGGTGGTGGCGCATGCCTTTAATCCTAACACTCGGGAGGCAGAGGCAGGCGGATCTCTGTGAGTTCGAGACCAGCCTGGTCTACAGAGCGAGTTCCAGGACAGCCTCCAAAGCCACAGAGAAACCCTGTCTCAAAAAAAAATAAATAAAAATAAAAAAGAAAATTGTCCTACGGTTATTATTGACTGAAGAGACAGCTTCCATCGCAACCGTCTCAACCTGCTACTTATTCATTCGGGACAGATTTCCAGGAGAGATGCAGAATCAGGAGCAAGGGAGGAATCACCCGGCAGCCTAATACAACACCAGCAACACTCCATCTGGGAAGTGGGAACTGGTGGCTTTGCCAGAAGTTCCCCAGACGGCTGAACACCTGTAAGAGTCTCAGACTGCAAATCAGCTCGTCTGCTTGTAGGCGGGGCCTGCGCGGAGCTGGCCATACCACGATCCGGCAGGAGCACACAGGGGCGCACCTCCTAGTCCTTAAGCTGGGAGTAATGGAGAGCTTCCAGGACCCACAGCAGGAGAGGGATGCACCTCGAGGTTCCACCGTTTGGGGGCGCACCTGAAGGGGGATGCACAGCTGGAAGAAAGAGCGCGCTCAGGGATTAGCATGGCTCTGGAGCGTGTGGAGGACTGCACAGTCTCATCCATCCACAAGCTATCAGGGTCTGACGCTTAGAGCGCACGTCTCAGTAAAGCAGGCTGTCCGTTCATTCTACTCATCGGAGCTCTACAGTGAGAACACACCTGGGCTCCAGCCTCCCAGGACCGGTGGAAAATAACCAAACACAACCGAGGAAGAGACCAAGGACCGCAACACGGGCGTGGTCTACAGCATTAGCCTCCAACTACAAGGGCGGGGTTCGTCTCCAGAGGGTGGGGCCTCACCTAGCTTTGCTCCGATTGGTCAGGACGCGTGAGGCATTGTGGGTCGCCGCGCTCCTGCTGCCGCCTCAGCTGTACGCGCCTCGCCATGTCGGGGTCCCCTGTAAAACGCCAGAGGATGGAGTCCGCTCTGGACCAGCTCAAACAGTTCACCACCGTGGTGGCCGACACGGGTGACTTCAATGGTGAGAGGACGCGGCGCATGCGCCCCGAATAAGCTGCGGCGCCCCCAATTTTGGGATCAGGACTGCTATGGGTGCCTGGGGCGGGGCCTCGCGGGCGCTGGAGCCGGGATTGGCTAGTCTGCGGAACTCTCAAGGTTCTACCCGGCCTCCGGGCTATTGGTGACCCTGGGGGCCCCTTGCGAAGCTTCCGTGGTTCGAGACTACGGTCCAAGGAAGAGTTCCGCAGACCCTGTGTATCCAGCCTACTATAACATAGGCTCAGCTTTGCAGCCGGTGTAGTCTGCAGGGCCGGGACGTCCTCTGTGGACACCACCTGATTTTGCAGCCTGTTGCATTGGCCTTCCAAGGTGGCAGGCAGCTGGTTACCGTCTGGGTACCCAGTGTGGCTGGACTCAGACCAGATGCACATACTAAATCAAGTGGTTATTTTATTGCCAAACCTCCTTCCCTTAGGGTTTTACAGTGTAGTCCAAGCTGGCCTGGAACTCCTTCCTGGTAATCCTTCTGTCTTAGCCTCTAAGTACTGGATCAGGCAGTGCCACCACTCCCAACCCAGATTTTCCTGGACTTGAAGAGAACTTGGAAGACATAGGTAGAAAGGCTTGCACTGCTAGTCTAGCTCTCAGCCTTGGAGAGTCGTGCAGCTGAGCTTGTTTCACATCTGCTGTGAAAATGAGACTTTGAGGAAATGCTCCAAGAGAGCCCAGTACAAAAGCACCTTCTGCTCTTTTCTGCTTTCTCACGGTGACTTGAGAAACAGGCTTTAATTCCTCATGAGTAAGTGCATTGTTTATCTCTCAGAGAGAGTGATTAGGCATATTTGGGCTGCTTAAATATAAAGGAAAGACAGACCTGTCCTGGGTCTATTAGCAAACCTGCCTGGCAGAAGCTGTGGGTTTGTCAGGGAGCTTCCAGAAATCCCTGTGAGAGTCCTGAGGTCTTTCCACTGTGTGTGTAGTACAGATCTTTTTTTTTTTTTTTTTTTTTCCTCGAGACAGGGTTTCTCCATAGCTTTGGAGCCTGTCCTGGAACTAGCTCTTGTAGACTAGGGTGGTCTCAAACTCACAGAGATCCGACTGCCTCTGTCTCCTGAGTGCTGGAATTAAAACGTGTGCCACCACGGCCCGGCTGTAGTGCAGATCTTACAGGTTAATGTTTATGATCACAGAGTGCAAGAGCCAGGCATGGTGGTACATGCCTGCATTTGGGAAGCAGAGGCAGGCAAGGCAGATCTCTATGTTTGAGGCCAGTCTGCTGTCCACATAGTTCAGGCCAGCCAGGTCTCAAACAAAAATAACAAAAGTGCATTCATTGATAGTGTAGTTTAATATACAAGTTAAATAATTATAAACGCTGCATTCAATTTGAGGTCTGTATTGTATGGTGTAGGTCCTTAACTCCTTGGGTGTCACAGGCGCTTGAAAATAGAATCTGGACTCTAATGGTGGGAACATTTGCCCCCTTTATTTTTCACTAAACCTAAGGGTCTTTTTTTTTGTTTTGTTTTGTTTTGTTTTTGTTTTTTTGTTTTTTCTTTCGAGACAGGGTTTCTCTGTGTAGCTTTGGAGACTGTCCTGGAACTCGCTCTGTAGACCAGGCTGGCTTCGAACTCACAGAGATCCGCCTGCCTCTGCCTCCCAAGTGCTGGGATTAAAGGTGTGCGCCACCAACGCCCGGCTAAACCTAAGGGTCTTTAGACCTTAAAGCTCATCTGTAGGAGTGGGACAGGGATCAAGCCCAGGGCATCACACCTACTAAAACGGGTACTCTATTGCTGAGCTGTATCCAGCCTTTGGGTCTGTGTGCCCTTCAAAGGACTCACACCTGAGCCAGCACCACTCCAGAGCACATTTTCCCCTACTTGTTATTTCGAAATAATTGCAGACTCCCAAGATGTTGCAAAAGTAGCCCATGTACCCTTTGCCCAGTTTCCCTAATGATGTCCAAATCAGGAAGCAGACACCAGTGAGCCATGCATTGTGCTGCCTGCAGACCAGGCCTGCTGTGGTTATCTCTGCAGCGGTTTCATAATGTGTAGGCTTATATTAGCACTACAAGGACACAGAGTTATCTCCTTCTTATCCTCAAAAGACTTATGGGCATAGTGGTGTAGACCTGTAATGTCATCCCAACATTGGAGAGGTTAAAGCAGGAGGATTACAAGTTTTAGAAAGAGTTAAGCAAGCTCATGTCCTCCTGGCAACTGAGCATTGCCCGTTCACTTGGATAGCTGAGCTGACAGGGGCTCATTGACTTTTCTGAATTCCTGAGGGAGGGGTACAGACCCTAATATGTTAAAAGAGCTAATACAGCTTGGCATAATATGTGTTCCCCTCTAAAAACAACAAAAAAATTATAAGAGCTGAAGCTAGTGTCAGTGTCTGCATGCCTATCAGTGGTTTAGGACTAGTGCACCACCTACTGGCTCTGGGGCAATAGGACAAACTTGTGGAGCCTGTTCTTCGAGCACCCTCATATTTCCCTTCCAAGTCATTAAAAATCAGCCTTTATTTGGGGGGTTGTTCTGGGGGTACCTATTTTGGTGTTGCTTATTATGTTTTTGTTTGAGATAGGGTCTCACTGTGTAGGCCAATATGGTTTGGTGGTGTGTTTTGTTTTGAGACAGTCTCACTATGTAGTCCTGGATGGTCTGGGACTCACTAAGTAGACCTTGAACTCCCAGAGATCCATCCGATGTCTGCTTCCAGGGTGCTGGGATTAAAGGTATGTGCCACCACACCTAGCTTATGCTTTGGTCTTTTGAGACAGGGTCTTGCTCTGAGACCCAGGCTGGCCTTAAATTCTCAGGCATCTGAGCTGGTCATAGGCTGTGCTGCTGTGCCAGCTCAAGTGTGTGGCATTGATTACTGTCTTCACATGGAAGCCAGCCTCTATGGATCTGCTGTGAGCATCGCATTGAGATCCACTTGGGCACTCTTCCCCATCTCAGGTGAAAGCTGCTTCTGGTCACTATGACAAAATACCTGAGAGGAACCGTGAGGTAAGGGAGGGATGATTTGTTTTGACCCACAGTTTCTAAAGTTTCGGTCTATTGTGTGGTAGAGGTCACAGGTAAAGCAGAGCAGCTCCTCTCAGGCAAACAAGAAACAGGGAGACAATGCCTGTGCTAGCAGACTCTCTCCTCTTATTCCATGGGGCCTCTAGTCTATCTAGGGGTTGTGATGTCCAAATTCTGAGCAGTTAATCCTCCTGGAAGCATAGACAAGCCCAGAGGTAGTTTAGATCTAGATGCTTCTTGATCCAATCCTACTGACAGCAAGATTAACCATCCACCTACTTTTGAAATATATTCATCTAGCCATTGATGAGTACAAGCCCCAAGATGCCACCACCAACCCATCCTTGATCCTGGCTGCAGCCCAGATGCCTGCCTACCAAGAGCTGGTGGAAGAGGCCATTGCCTACGGCAAGAAGCTGGGTGGGTGAGTATGGGTGATGAGAATTCTGTAGGTCCCACTCCTCAGATTGGCCATATTTCCCTCCCAATCCAACACTGTCTTTTGTTCATTGAGATGTGATTTGTATGGAGTAAATTGTGCTCACTGACTATGGCTCTGAGGCTTGCCAGTGTGAAGATCCCCTGTTGAGATGTAGAACACTGCCAGCCTTCCAGGTTCCTGTCTTTGACAGGCTCTGTAGCTCTGACTGCCATGCTTTGCTTTCTGGTTGTCATTACTTTCTTTGGTTTTTTTTGTTTGTTTGTTTGTTTTTGTTTTCTTTTATTTTTGGTACAGGGTCTCTACATAGCCATGGCTGTCCTGGAACACACTATGTAGATCAGGTTGGCCACCCAGAGCTCCACCTGCCTCTGCCTCCTGAGTGCTGAGATTAAAGGAATGCACCACCTTGCCCAGCTGTCATTACTTTTAGTAAATTGTGCATTGGTACAACTGTCACCATAATCTCTGATCCTCCTTCTTCTCCCTCCTTGCCCGTGTCCTCAGTTTCTTTCTTGTTTGTATAAGACAAGCTATCCCTGTGTTGCCAGCTGCTTTTAAGTATGCTTGCTCAGGCGCTAAGATAACATTGTGTGGTACCAATGTGCTGGCCTCTAATCTTTTATAATGTGTAGTCCTTTTTTTTTTTTTTTTTTTTTTTTTTTTGGTTTTTCGAGACAGGGTTTCTCTGTAGCTTTGGAGGCTGTCCTGGAACTCACTTTGTAGACCAGGCTGGCCTCGAACTCACAGAAATCCGCCTGCCTCTGCCTCCCGAATGCTGGGATTAAAGGCGTGCGCCACCAACGCCCGGCTATGTGTAGTCCTTTTTGATATAGTAATTGTAATATGTATGAGGCATGGTATGATGTTATACATTATACAGTGTGTGGTCAAATCAGGGTGATAGGCATCTTACTCTCCTTTTGGAGGTATCATTTCTTGGGGTTCCATAAAAATATTATAATGGGGGTGGTGGTGCACGTCTTTAATCCCAGCACTAGGGAGGCAGAGGTAGGCAGCTTTCTGTGAGCTTGAGGCCAGCATGGTCTACACAGTGAGTCCTAAAACAGCCAGGGCTGCATAGAGAAACCCTGTCACCAAAAACCAAAAAAAGAAAAAGTTCTGAAGATGATGGTGGTGTGATTCCCAACAATATAAGTTAACACTATTGAACTATAAACTTAAAATGGTCAAGATGGCATGCTTTTTGGGTGTTTCACTATTATATAGAGACCCTGTCTCAAACAAAGCAAAAACAAGTAGCATGTGCTCTCATGCCCAAGGTGGGGAGGCTGAAGGGAAAGAAGTTTTTGGCAAAAGAGTCAGAGTTGGTCTTATAGGTTCACCAAAGCCTTCAAAATTTCTAACACAACTTTCCCTGTGAATTTCAGGCCACAAGAGGAGCAGATTAAAAATGCTATTGATAAACTTTTTGTGCTGTTTGGAGCAGAAATACTAAAGAAGATTCCAGGCCGTGTATCCACAGAAGTAGATGCAAGGTAGGTGGGGATAGGGTAGGAAGGCAGTAGGTGTCCTGGTGGCATCAGTGGCTGAAGAGGTAGTTTGTTCTTGATATTCTCCACACTCATTCAGTGGTACAATGTACATAATATTGGAGACTAGACAATCTTGATTAATGGCTAACCTTGTGTCTTGTGTCTTTTATGAAAATATACTTTCACTAAGAGGTCTAGAAATTTGGTGATTTTTGTTTTTGTTTTATTTTTTGTTTTTTCGAGGTGGGGTATCTCTGTGGCTTTGGAGGCTATCCTGGAACTAACTCTTGTAGACCAGGCTGGTCTTGAACTCACAGAGATCCACCTGCCTCTGCTTCTAGAGTGCTGGGATTAAAGGCGTGCGCCACCACCGCCTGCAAAATTTGGTGATTTTGTTGTTAGGTTGTGTGTGTGTGTGTGTGTGTGTGTGTGTGTGTGTGTGTGTGTGTGTGTGTGTGTGTGTGTGTGTGTGTGTGTGTGTTTTCAAGATAGGGTCTCACTGTGTAACTCTTGCTGTCCTGGAATTCACTATATAGACCAGGCTGGCTTCCTTTAAACTCACAGAGATCAGCCTGCCTTTGTCTCCCCAGTGCTGGGATTAAAGGCCTGCGCATATATATACCTGGCAACTTACAGGGTTTCTCTGTGAAACAGTCTTGACTGTCCTGGAACTCATTCTGTAGACCAGGCTGGCTGTGAACTCACAGAGATTTGCAACATGAAAATTTCTTAAATGGGGCAGTGGTGGCATGTACTTTTAATCTCAGCACTCAGGAAAAGGTCAGGGATCTCTGAGTTTGAGACAAGCCTGCTCTACAAAGTGAGTTCCAGGACAGCCAAGGCTACACAAAGAAACCCTGTGTGGAAAAAATAACAAAATTTTATAAAGTTTTTATATGTATGAATATTGTGGGTTTTTTTGGGGTTTTTTTGTTTTTGTTTTTTTAATGTGTATGGGTGTTTTGTCTACATGTTAACCTGAAGAGGGTGTTGAATCCCCTGGAACTGGAAATATATTTGTGAGCTACCAAGTAAGTGCTGGGAATCAAACCCAGGTCCTTTTCTTAAGCACTGGGCCATTCCTCCAGCCTCTGGGTGTTTTGTTGTCTTTTTTAATGTTATTTAGAGACAGGGTCTCATGTAGCCCCAACTGACCTCAAACTTACTATGTAGTTGAGAATGACCTTGACTTTATATGGTCCTGCCCTTTCCTGGGTGCTGGGATTATGAGTCCACCACCATACTTAGTTTATGTGACACTGGGGATTTGGGCTTTGTGCATGATAAACAAGTACTCTACCAACTCAGCACAACTCTGACTCCCCTCCCCCCCCTTTTTTTTGTTTGGTTTGACTTTTTTGTTTGTTTTTGTTTTTGTTTTTTTCGAGACAGGGTTTCTCTGTATAGCTTTGGGAGCCTATCCTGCCATTCGCTCTGTAGACCAGGCTGGCCTCAAACTCACAGAGATCCACCTGCCTCTGCCTCCCCAGTGCTGGGATTAAAGGAGTGTGCCACCAATGCCCAGCTAGTTTGACTTTTTATCCATTTATTTTTCAGACCAAAATCTCTTTCAAAGATTTATTTTTATTTTATGTGTATGAGTGTTTTCTTGGATGTATGTATACTACATATGTGCCTGGTGCCTGTGGAGGCCAGAAGAGGGCATCAGATTCTCTGGAACTGAAGTTTAACAAGCTGCTATATTGGTTCTGGGAACCAAACCTGGGTCCTCTGCAAGAGCAGCAAGTGCTCTTAGCCACTGAGCCTGTCTTTCCAACCTGAAGGCAGTGTCACTTGTAGCACAGGCTGACCTTGAACTACTGATTCTCCTATCTCAGTCTCCTGAGTGCTGGTTACAAGGTTTGGCTACCAGTCCTGCTTCTGAAATTGTATCTCATGTTGCAGTGAGTCTAAAGTAGGAGGTGAGAAGGGTTTGCCCAATGAGCCACTCAGCTACAGAATACCCTGTTTCTGACATGCTTCTTTGGTGGATGTCCTGTGTGATCTGAGTACCTGGAGTAATGACTTTTACAGGCTTTCCTTTGATAAGGATGCAATGGTAGCCCGAGCCAAGCGTCTCATTGAGCTTTACAAAGAAGCTGGGATCAGCAAGGACAGAATTCTCATCAAGTTGTCCTCAACCTGGGAGGGAATTCAGGCTGGAAAGTAAGTATTCCCTACATAGAGGCAGCTTCTGATTCTGATTCTGTCCCTGAGCAGCCGGCACTAGTTTCTGGGGTTTGAAAGTCAGAGGCTTTTGACACACACGCATGCCATCTTTGCTCCAGGGTTAGCTCATTGCTAGTTAAGAAGGAATGCCTTTTGTCTCTCAGTCTCCTTCTGGTACAGTGAGGCCAAAACTTACATAAGTTTTAAAGAAACTTATCATCATACAAATAGCATGCTCTAAGTGGAAGAGAATGCAAAATGGTAAAAAACAGTCACACTCTTCTATGCTGCCTCCTCTAGAAGTAGTCATTCTATTCTAGGTAGGACCTGGGCAGCAGAGAGTCCTTTCTGCCCATATTTACTTTTTTCTCCACCTAGAACCACTGATTTTTATTCTGGATTTGCCAATTCTGGTCATCTCATATAAGTAGAGGCAGATCATATGTGAACTATTGTGTCTGACTTATTCAACATATTCTAGTGTCTATGCCTTGTTTCCTGACTGAACTTGCTTCCATTGGTAGGTGGATCTGTCTTTGGTTTTTGTCTTTTGTTGGGCATTGGGGTCTGTTACCACTTTGAGGCTGTTGAGAATAATGGTGTGAACATACATTTTGGTATGGACCTGGGTTTTTCTTTCTCGTGGTCAGTTACAAAGAAGCAGGCTTACTGGGTCACATAGTCAGGAGAGACTCTCTCCCATTTGGCTGAGCCAGCATGGTTTAAAGTGCACTCGTGTTTGGACACCCTCTGAAGCTGGCCCCTGGGAAGGGAACTGTGGCTGTAGCAGCCTAAGCATGGGCTTGCCTCTCAGGCCTCGATCACGTGGTGGTGATGGAGTGCTGCCCAGGAGTGAGTATTGGGCCAAGGGGCTTCTCAGGAGAGAGACTGGGCTTGCTGCAGGGCAGGGTAGCTCCAGGAAGAATGAGGTCCTAATCACCCTTGGTAACGACCCACTGCTTCTAGCCTAAGAGTAGAACCCAGAGAGCTCTGATGAGGGACTCCCATTGCAGTGCTGGAGCAGATGTGGACACTCAGGGCCTTTGTCTATATGCAGTGTGGCTATGATGGAGGAAGTCCTGGTCACTCCTTGTCCATACCCACCCTGCTGAGTCTCAAGCTTGTTCCTGCCCCTGCTCTTAAGAAACTGAAGAGTCTTGGGAGCAACGGGTGCCAGAGCTCAGCCTGAGGCTGCACTCAGCAGCACTCCTGCCCATCTTGTCCACAGGGAGCTGGAGGAGCAGCATGGCATCCATTGCAACATGACGCTGCTTTTCTCCTTTGCCCAGGCTGTGGCCTGTGCCGAGGCGGGTGTGACGCTCATCTCTCCCTTTGTGGGGCGGATCCTTGACTGGCATGTGGCAAACACAGACAAGAAGTCCTATGAACCCCAGGAGGACCCTGGTGAGCTACCTTTGAGATCACGGGAAAGAGGGAACTACTGTGTTGACTAGTAGGACTGGAGGACCAGGGCAGGGTGGGATCAGACAGCAGCTCTGGGCACCTCTAGGACCATCCTAGAACATGCCTGTATTTCCTCCAGGCGTAAAGAGTGTCACCAAAATCTACAACTACTACAAGAAGTTTGACTACAAAACCATTGTCATGGGCGCCTCCTTCCGTAACATTGGTGAGATCAAAGCGCTGGCAGGCTGCGATTTCCTCACCATCTCACCCAAGCTCCTGGGGGAGCTGCTCAAGGATAATACCAAGCTGGCACCTGTGCTTTCCGTCAAAGCGGGTAAGGCCAAGGGGCCCAGTAAGGACCTCTCTGTGGGCGGAGCTAAGGCCTAACCCTGATGGGAGAAACTCAGCCTAAGCTGAGGGACAGTTATGAGTCAAAGGGTAAGGCAGGCATGGAGAGCTGTGGTATCCTCCAGCCCAGACCAGTGACTTGGAGAAGATACATCTGGACGAGAAGGCCTTCCGTTGGCTGCACAATGAGGACCAAATGGCTGTGGAGAAGCTCTCCGATGGGATCCGAAAGTTTGCTGCTGATGCCATAAAGTTAGAGCGGATGCTCACGGTAAGTTTGTGTGGGCAGCTTTGGGCCTTTTCTCCTTCATCCAGGGGCAAAGTTGGTGCAGAGTTGAAACTTACTGCAGGAGCCTGGCATGGTAGCACAAACCTATAGTTCCATCTTTCTGGAGAATGAGGCAAGAGGATCACAGATTCAATAACCTCGGCAGGGAATGCTAGTACATGCCTTTAATCCACGCACTTAAGAGACAAAAGACTATCTCAAGAAACAAAACTAGATCCAGGTAGTGGTGGCACATGCCTTTAATCCTAGCACTCTGAAGTCAGATGCAGGCAGAGTTCCAGGACAGCCAGGGCTATACAGAGAAACTTAGGAAAAAAAAGCTATGTTTGTATGCTTTTTGTTGTTGTTGTTGTTGTTTCCCCCCTTAGGGGACCATAGGTCCCAGCTAGTTCTGAAGCCATACTGGGACCTTGGTGGGTCTTGTCTGGGGCCTTCCCTGCAGAGTAAGGGGCTGGCAAAATAAGGGACTAACATGATTACCTCTGGTCATTTCCAGGAACGAATGTTCAGCGCTGAGAATGGAAAGTAGCACAGCCTCGAGGCTGGACCCCAGACCTGCACTGCCTTTGAGCTGGCTCCATTGCACATGGCTTGTGATGAATCTTGCATTTTTTAGTGATTGGAGAAGGGATGGATCATAGGCTTCTGATTTTATGTGAAATTTTGTCTAATTCATTAAAGCAGTCGCTTTTCCTATGTTGTTTCATTTCACTGCTTTGTCACCATCCACCTAAGTACCACTCACCCCAATATTAGCTGTGATTGAGGTTGAGGCTTGGGTATGAATCCAGGCAATTGTGGCCCTCACCCTCATCTTGTAAAGCCCCACTGGACCACAACTGGGACATGAGATAGCAATGGTCTTTGACTTTTGGTGGTGAGACTATCCAATAGCTCCCTCTGAACCTGGTGTCCCTGTCCCCTGCCTAGTCTTAGAGGGTGCACTAGCAGCTTGGAAGACAAGTGGTGGGCTCTACTGAGGGCAGGGCAACTGCTGAACATAGTGCCCCAGAGCCAGGCCTGCCCACTGCCCAAGAGAGTAAGTCCAGCAGTTTATTTCTCCCATCTACATGCTCTGTCTGGTTTGGTAGCCAGGTTCTAAAGGACAGTGGCACCACCTTATGGGGACAGCATAGTATATGACACCAGCTTTGAAAGGGCATGGAAATACATGCCTATAATCTCAGTACCTGTAGGGCAGCAACCAGACTGCCCACATATGAGGGCATCCTGATTTACTTAGTGAGTTCTGGGTCTACAAAGAAACCCTATCTTTGCCAGGCGGTGGTGGCGCACGCCTTTAATCCCAACACTCAGGAGGCAGAGGCAGGCGAATCTCTGTGAGTTCGAGGCCAGGCTGGACCCACAGCCTCCAAAACGATACAGAGAAACCCTGTCTCGTAAAAACAAAAAACAAAAAACAAACAAAAAAAAAGAAACCCTATCTTTGCCGTGCATTGGTGGCACACACCTTTAATCCCAGCACTCAGAAGGCAGACACAGGGGATCTCTGTGAGTTCCAGGACAGCCTCCAAAACAATACAGAGAAACCTTGTCTAGAAAAAACAAAACAACAAAAAAAGAAACCCTATCTTTAAAATGAAAGCCAGGCAACAGTGGCCCATGCTTTTAATCCTAGCACTCGAGGCAGAGGCAGGTGGAAGCTCTGGTGAAAAAGACCCCCATGGGGGGTGGGGGAAGACGGCTCAGTGGTTGAGAGCACTGGCTGTTCTTCCAGAGGACTGGCCACGTTCAGCACCCACATGACAGCTCACAAGTGTCTGTAACTCCAGTTCCAGGGGATCTGACACCTTTAATACAGAGCAACTTCTCAGGCCCATTTCCCTAAATTCCCACCATAGATTGTTCTAGAGCTAAGTACCTACCTGGGCAGTCGAGCCCTATCCTGGATGGAGAAGTGGGGAGCAGCTTCTGCAATCTATCACAGCTAGGCTCACACTTTCCCTGATGAAAACCCACAAATATTCTATCACTTCCAGTCAGGATGACAGCCTGCGGGAGCAATGCTGCTGGAGGCTGACCTGCTTCAGCATACAGGCAGAGCCTTGTGCCCATACCACCCAATCTTCACCCATTGGACTAGCAATAGTGGGTCCTGAAAGGACAGCAGGGTTTTGAGTCTTTCCAACCTGGGAACTCCAGGGATACTAGCCAGGCATTATGTATGCTGTAAGGACCTCTTCGTTTTTTCAGACAGGGTGTCTGTACATAGTCTGGCTGTCAAGTAACTTACTATGTAGATCAGGCTACTTCTGGCTGGTATTAAAGGTGTGTACCACCACATACAGCTTTGTGTCAGAATTTATGGCCAAATGTTTGACTGGTGATATTCCATTGTAAAGAAACCACTAGCTGAGTGTGGTGACGAACACCTTTAATCCCAGGCCTCAAGGTTTCATTTCTCTTGAGTAATTATAAATGACTTTGTGAACATAACATGAGCTTAGCTGCCACTTTTTTTTTTTTTTTTTTTTTGGTTTTTTTGAAACAGGGTTTCTCTGTGGCTTTGGAGGCTGTCCTGGAACTAGCTCTTGTAGACTAGGCTGGTCTCCAACTCAAAGAGATCCGCCTGCCTCTGCCTCCCGAGTGCAGGGTTTTTGTCTTTCTTAAGATTATTAATTATATATATGTGTATACATATATATACATACACATATATATACAGAATAAAGAAAGAAAAAGGGAGACGGGGAGGGGGAGGGAGAGGGAGATAGAGAGGGAGAAAGAGGGCTGGAGAGATGGCTCAGAGGTTAAGAGCACTGACTGCTCTTCCAGAGGTCCTGAGTTCAATTCCCAGCAACCACATGGTGGCTTACAACCATCTACAATTCAATCTGGCGCCCTCTTCTGGTAGAACACTGTATATGTAAATAAATCTTTAAAAAGGAGAGAAAGAGAATGAAGTTCATGTAGAGCCAGCCAATCAGATTTTTAAGGTTTTGTCCAGGAGTATCCATCATTACATAGTCATAGTGTACATGGCAGACAGGAGCAGTGCAAGCCAGGGAGGAACCCAGGGACAGGTGGGCTCTTCTGCTTCCTGCTTCCTTCTTCCACTTGGTTCTAGACTTCCCTCATAAAGGTTATTAACCACCAAAAGGTATTTCTCCAGGTCTCTGGCACTAGTGCTATTCTAAAGCTTGGGATGTGCAAAAGTCAAGTGGAGATGGAAGCTGGGAGGTCCAAGTTACTTGGAAGGTTCTATTCCAGGGCTGGACAACTGCTCACTGGAGGCTACAGTCCAGGCCAGGTGCCCCAGGATGGACAGCAAACAAGCATGTCCACATAGCCATATAAGGTCCTCAGCAGAAGTCTGTCCAGGGTCTGGGAGACAGGATTCATGGCTATTCCTACTCCATAGAACCCAAGCCCCGAGCCTATCTGTAGCCTTTCCTTCCAGGAGTAGATGAAATAAATACCTGGGCTGAGGCTTCTGTAAGCCAGGGGCCATTGGACAGACTGTCGGATAACAGCAGCCTAAGGATCTCAAAGTGTGGCACTAATATTTTTTCCATGCTGTATGAGTCAGGGTAACATCACTGTGTCCATTCCAAGGACCACGCCAGGCTGAGCTGGGGCCTCTATTGCATTAAAAACCACAGGCTGCCGGGTGTTGGTGGCGCACGCCTTTAATCCCAGCACTTGGGAGGCAGAGGCAGGCGGATCTCTGTGAGTTTGAGACCAGCCTGGGCTACAAAAGCTAGTTTCAAGACAGCCTTCAAAGCCACAGAGAAATTCTGTCTCAAACCCCCCCAAACAAAACAAACAAAAAAACATAGGCCAGCAAGGGCAGATTTCTTCAGCAAGAATGCTGCCTGCTTAGGCCTTTGGCAAGATGAATTCAGAGCAAGCACCAGTCAGTCAGTCAGTCCCTTCCACATGGTTCTTACCAACAGCTAAAGGGATGGAAATAGCCAAAAGGCCATGGAAGAGCAACACCGGACCCTAAGATCCCACAGTAGACTGTCTCCCAAGGACGATTCTTCTTGGAATGTACAATTTGCAGTTCTCAGGGACTGCCTGACCAGCCAAGATGTTCCACACTATGTGCTGGAAATGGAAGGAGGGGGTTCAGTCTACATTAGAAGTGATATTCTACAAGTCTTAACTCCTGGAAGCCTCCAGCATTCCACAAGGTCCACATGGAGGCTTGAGGGCCCCGTAAGTAAGGACCAACAGAAGAAGCCACAATGACTTAAGCTGTTCTCTAGGCCACCAGGATCAGGGACAGCATCCAAGTTACTTCCTGTAGGATGAACACAGGGTCCAGACTCAGTACCAACAGGCAGAGGATCGCAGACAAAACTGCCCAGCAGAGGGAGCCAGTCACAAACCAGAATCCACCCAAACCCCTCCTCAGGAGCCTCACCGGTTGCCACAGAGGAAGAGCAGGTTCTGGACAGCAGGCACAGTGGAGTTTGCATTCTGGCCAGTGACCAGGTGGCGGTCCAGCACCACATGCACAGCGTCGGGCTCACTGGCTAAGACAGAAAGCACAAGCCTTAGGCCCACAAGGCCTAGACCCAGTCCCTGTCCCACCCACTGAGGAGCAATGAACACCAGGGGTTAGTAGGAAAGCCTGTCTAGGTGAACCATTCACCACAGGGACATGTATATGCAGGACCTAAGACACCAACCCAAGACACAGCAGGTAGCCCCACAAATCTAAGTGTAGGGCACCAACTTGAGCTCACCACTGAAGCCAGCACCAGAGTCCTTCACAAAGTCCTCAACAACCAGCGGCAGGCGGGCAAAGTCAGGTGCCCTGATGAGCTCGTACACAGAAGGCTGAAAGGGCAGGGCCTGAGTTAGACCAGCTAGTGACTCTACCCTGCCCAATGCCTTACTGTTCCCAAGACCAACCCCAAGGATCAGGCCGGTCAAATCAAAGCAGGAGCCTCAGCTACCACCTGGGAAGGATGAGCAAAGGCAAAACTCAGTCATCTTTTGAAGACTAAGCCACTATAGCTTAATGTGCCTTGCTCCCTCAGCATCAAGGCATAGGTGTGACCAAAATGAGATGGACTGGTATTCTCTGGAAGGAGTCTCTCCCTTTGTGGATTCCATGATGTTCACATGAGGGGCTGAGGCTCACCCCAGAGGGTCCCAGGCTCCGCTTGACCTCTTACACATCACGTGGACAAGGAGAGAACTGCTCTAGCAGTATGGGGACTAGCAGGTCACAGTGCCTGTAGGAATCTCTTCCTGGTTCAAGTAGGGGTGAGAAGATAGGATGGAACGGGAACTGGCTTGTCCATGAAAATACTCACCCCTGTCAGACTATAGCCTTGGAACACCCAGGACCTGTCTTCATTGGTAGCACAGCACAGGGCAGCAACACCATGGCCAATGGCACAAATGGGTTCTAAAAGCAGCATGGTACTCTGAGACCCTGGATGCTATCCTGGGTAGAGTCCCCTCCCAAGTGTCCCCTCCCGAAAGGTGGATGCTTCAAGACTAGAGTTTACTTGGAGCCCATGCTGCCTTGGTTTTAAGACATGTGCAAGCATACAGAACTCCCAGTCCATGTATCAGCCACTGCTTGCTTCAAACTGCAGAGAAGCCACTGTGCATCTGGGGTTAGTACTCCCAGGGGGTATCCTGCTCTGCAATAGGGCAACCCTGCCTCCTCCCCAAAGGCAACTTAATGGCCAGTGTATTCCCCTGGCTGAGGCAGCTAGGAACAATTGCTTCTTGTCTCAGTCCAGAAAGCCAGCTCTCATCAACAAAGGACACGGCATGGAGCCTGTCTGCATTCTAGTCTCTGGTGAGCATCCTGCCCCAGCCTACAGATGTGCTTATCATAACAGATGTTGCTGATTCCCACCAGGAATCCAGGCAGCATCCTGATTAACCTACCAAGGAAAGGGCTAAGAGGCCACAGTCATCGGCCCTCTCCTGGCCTTCAGAGGCTCACAGTGCAGAGACTAACAGCACACACATGAGGTTTAGTGAGATCACTCTTGTGCACATGGGCACAGAGCAAATTTACCTGTGTGCAGGTCAGAGCCACTGCAGCTCTCCAGTCCCATCTGATGGGCTGATGAAATCACCAAGCATGCCCAGTCCTGAATCCTAAACCCTGTACTCAATACCCACTCCATATCTGCCTTCCAGACCTAGTCTCTAGCTTCCTGACACCCACTGTTTGGTCATTCCCTCCTACTCCCCACCCAAGCATCTGCTTGCTAGTCTGTTCATCAGTTTCTTGTCACCCACTGCTCTCCGAGCGGAAGTGCTGCAGTATCCGAGCCAGGGACCCACTGCTGGCAAGGTCAGCCAGGGCGCCAGGACAGCTGGGAATCAGAAGAGCATGGTACCGGGCACCTAGGGGGAAGCCACAGGTCAAATAAGGGCCTGGCCATATACATAGGCACTCCACAGGGACCCACTAGCTATGTTACCACTTGTCACTTTCCCAACCTACCATCTATGGACTCAAGCTTAGCGGGGCTGGCATAAGCCTTGAGGCGGAAGTCTTGTACCCAACGTGCATTGTTCTCAGTCACATCCACAAAGTCCATGGCCTTTCCCTATAGAAACAGAGCCTAGGTGAGGGGTCAGCAGCAGCTTCTTCCCCCACATCTGAAAATCAGATTTCAAAACACCCCTTGGGGCACAAACACCCGCCCAGACAGTCACTTTCACTGGCTGGATCAGGCAGGGAGCTTCCAGTGGCTAGAGAGAGAGAAAAATCAAGTACAAGGTGGTCCCAGAGAACCAAGGCACCAGTGTACAGTAACCCAGTACAACACAATGCTGAGGTCTTAGCACAGGATCACTATACCCACCGTCCCCAGTCTCCCGATCATAAAGTAGCAACAACTGAGCCAGGTGGTTGTGGCGTACGCCTTTAATCCCAGCACTTGGGAGGCAGAGGCAGGTGGATCTCTGTGAGTTCGAGGCCAGCCTGGTCTACAAGAGCTAGTTCCAGGACAGCCTCCAAAGCCACAGAGAAACCCTGTCTCGGAAAAAAAAAAAGGAGCAACAACTGTCCCACTCACATGATCACATTATGACTTCAAAACATGCAAATACACAATACACATTTGCTGTGACCCATTCATATCTGATGTTCCCAGGACCACAATGCAAGAATCAAGAATCTGTCCTGTAACATCTCTCTCTCTTTTTTTTTTTTTTTTTGGTTTTTACGAGAGAGGGTTTCTCTGTATTGTTTTGAAGGCTGTCGGTCCAGCCCGGCCCCGAACTCACAGAGATCCGCCTGCCTCTGCCTCCCGAGTGCTGGGATTAAAGGCGTGCGCCACCACCGCCCGGTGTCCTGTAACATCTCTGCACAGCCACCTCACTTCCTGTTTCTGCCCAGCCATCTTACTTTTTGTTTCCACCCAGCCACTTCACTTCCTGTCTGTCTGTACAGACCTCCTGACCTTTATGGTTAGCTAGTGGCAAGCTCCATCTTCTGATTTTCAGACAAGCTTTATTTGTACAAGCAAGATACCACCACACTCTCCTGTTAGGAGCATCTGTACAGGACCTGCATGCACACTAGGATCAAGTCTTACCTTTCACTTATAGGCCTGCGAAAGTGCAGGTCACAATGAAAAAAGCTCCCTTAACACAGGCAGTTATAGTCCAGGGAGTTGGGACGCTGACTTAAGGATCCCACCAAGTTTGATTGTAGATCCTCTTACCTGGAGGTAGCTCCCTCCTGGCCCTGTCAGCTACAGAGGGCTCTCTATACTCTCCTAGCCTCACCCAAAAAAGGAGAGGATCTCAGGGGTTCGCTGGAGAAGAGTGACTGTACTCACCCCAGGGGTGGCCACCTGCAGGTTGAAGGCGGCACTGGCCAGGGTGAAGCAGTGGGAGAAAGACGCGGCTGACACTCCTGCAAAAGAGGGTTTCAAAAAGGCAAAGGCTGGGCTGACACTCCCGCAAGACAGGGTTTCAAAAAGGCAAAGGCTGGGCTGACACTCCCGCAAGACAGGGTTTCAAAAAGGCTGGCAGGGCCAGCTGGCCCGTCACTACTCCTTGGAGACGGCCTCAACGCTCCTGGGGACTGTCCTGTTCCTAGAAGCAGCCTTAGGAGCACTCCATTTCACCCACCCCAGGGTCTACACCCAGGGGGCAGGACAGCAGCATTTCAGGTTCAGAAATATGTAACTGAGATGCCCACAGCTGGTCTCTGACTCAGCCAGTTTTGGCCCCTGGCCCGAGGAAGATCTGCAGGTGCTCCATTGGTTCTGCAGTCTCCCAGAATAGGCCCCCTGCTGACCTAATACCTCTGTCTTCAGGCCCCAGTTCACTTTAACTGTCTACCAACAGCCCTATACCCTTGGCTGAATCCACCCTTTCCCACTACAGGTGCTTCCGAAGGCAAACATTTGGGTCATCCCCTACAGACCCACAGTATCCAAGGTCTCCACGGCCTGGGGAGAGCAACAGTGAACATGTCATAGAAGTAAAAGCAGCAGGACAGCATGGTGTTTGGGGCACTTCCCACACCCGGGACACCTAGAAGGTCCCATCATCCTAAGAGTGTAAGATTGTGCCCCCACCATGCTATTCACAGCACTCTTCTGATCACCAAGAATACTTCAAGGGGAGGGAAAAGGAGAGGGACCTGAAATTGACATGTGAAGCAACCTTGTTTCTAATTTAAATTTACAAATAAAAATTAAAAACAAAAACAGAATACTTCAAAAAGGAACAAAGCTTGCCTAGCTCATTTGACTCCAGACCCCGGGTGAGCACGCCTTTAATACCAGCACCTGGGAGGCAGAAGCAGGTAGATCTCTGAGCTGGGGGACAGCCTGGTCTACAGAGTGAGTTCCAGGGCAGCCACACACACACACACACACACACACACACACACACACACACACACACACACACACACCTGTCTCAAAAAAAAAACAAGATTAAAGACGGTTTATGGGTACAACCTAGCCTCCCTCAGCTAGGAGCAGAGACTCACATCACATTCTGCAGTGCAGTGGAGTGTGCTGGTTTAATCTAAGGGCTTTAGCTTCATCATTCCTTCCCTCTCTGTCTCTCTGTCTTTTGCATGCTTTTTTTTTTCTTTTTTCTTCAAGACAGGGTTTTTCTGTGTAGCCCTGGCTGTGCTGGAACTAGTTCTGGCCTTGAACTCACAAATATGCGCCTGCCTCTGTTTCCTGAGTGCTGGGATGGAAGCCATGGGCCACCACTACCCAGCCTTTCCTTGTCTTTTTGAGACAGCATCTCATGTGGCCATTAATCTCTTTATCCTCCTGCCTCCAACTCCTACACTAGGCTTTTGGTTTGTGGGTTTTGTTTTGGTTTAGTTTAGTTTTTGAGTCAGGATCTCACTATGTAGCCCTGATGGCCTGGAACTTACTATATGAGTTCCAGACTGGTCTCAAACTCCCAGAGATCCATCTGCCTCTGCCTCCTGTGTGCTGGGAATAAAGACACTCACCAATAGGCCCAGCTTCTTTACTTTCATGACTTAATACATTTTCAGTGACCGACCCCATACTCTCTAGTAAGGCCTACCTAAAAGCAGGTGTAGATTCTCCCAACTCTCCCAGGGCGGAGCAGTACCCTCAGGCCCCTCCCATCACCACCTGGGACGCTTCTCTGGAACCCAGGGGTTCAACAGTCCAAGAGGCCGTGGTACCCTCACGCTCATGCTTGCTTGAGATGCTATATACGGTTCGGTTCGAGAGGGAAACCCCCCAGTGACTATCTTGGGCCAGACAGTTCCCTAAAGACCCGTGAAGTAATCATCTGTCCAGCGTCCCAGACACACACGAGCAGTCAGAACCCACGACCAACAGATCCGCTTCTGTGTGCGGGTCCTTTCTGTGCCGCTCTTTCAAGCAATCCCTTTCAGGATCGCTTCCTGGAGGCGCGTGAAGGCAGGCCCAGGATCAGGGACAGAGAGGCAGGAATGGTGGACAGAGTGCCGAGCCCCTGTGGCTGACCTGGGGACAGGGTCATCTCTACAGTTGCTGGCCACCCTGCCTGCTGGCTCAGACAACACTGCCTGCCCCGGGGAAACAAGTGCAGGGTGCCAGGATCCCAACCCCTCAGGTACAAACGTTGACCTGGAGTCAGAAAGGCAGGTCACTGCGCCACACAGCCGCCCTGCGCGCCTCACCTTCGGAAGCGCCGCTGGCCACCAGCAGACAGGCAGGCCTGTTGGGCAGCCGCTCCGACGCCATGGCTGCAGACCCGCCTGATGCTACCGGCTGATGCTAGTGCACTAGGGGCGGGGTGAAGTGGGGCGGGGCTCGCCTGCCGCGGGAGTGGTATGCGCGTGCGCGAGGCTCCGAGGGCGGGGCTCGCCTGCAGGATGTGCCGGGTTGGGGGGCGGAACTGGCCTGCAGTTGGGGGCAGCATGCGCGTGCGCAAGGGCTGGTGGACGGGGCTGCATACGCTTCGGGTAGTGACCCGATTGCCGGCGGTTGGGAGAGACCTGTGACCCTCAGTTGAGCGCAGCGGGCTGGGCCGACGTTACTCAGGGTCTGAGTTGGCCACAGGGCTACCGCGCCTTGGGCATCTGCCCGCAAGTTGAACCCGGTTATACTGTCTGGGAGCGAAGGCCGGTCAGGCCGACTGGATGAGGGGCACCGGAGGTGGGTCGCGTGTGGGCGGGTCTTCTTCCGCGTGTTTGGGAAATTCCAACAAACCACTGGGTCCTTGGACTTTGAATGAACCTGGGGAGATTGTAAAGTCACTTCCTGAACTGTGGACGCCTCCGGGGCTTTATGTTGAGTTTCCTGGGGAGGCCAACCTGTATCTAAAGCGATTGTTCCTTATGTTGTACCGCATCAGTCTGGGCTTCCTAGTGGAGCCTAGGAAAAGGAGCCTAGAGCCCAGGGTCCTATGCTGTCTGGGTGGTGAAGTTTGAGGATTCACGGGCCAGAAGTCAGACCCCAAGCTGGACCTAGCCACGAGGTAAACCTTGTGGATCTGTGGACTGCCCCACCGCTAAAAACCCACCTGCTGACATAAAGCCCGTGAAGGGGGCAGCTTGCACGTGGCCAAAGGTTCACATACTCAAGCTCACCTTTGTGCTGCCCCCAAAGCAGTCTTAATGGCAGAGCCAGCAGTCGGCTTGAGTCTTGCGGAGGAAAGGATTTAATTCAACTCCCAGGTGTCAGAAGTAAGTTTTGGGTGGTAAATAAAGACACCACCATTCCAACTGAAGTGTCTGGACGGGGCAAATTTTACTCTTGACCAGGAGAGTGTGCTCGAGGAAAGAGTGAACACACCAAGGCAGGAAGTGCCTTTGGTTTCCATTCTAACTCAAGCGGTGGCTGTGTCTTTTCCCTTTGGCTGGGGTCCCACCTCACAGTATTATTCAATTGGCTGGTCTAAAAAGAACCACAAGGCCGGGCGTTGGTGGCGCACGCCTTTAATCCCAGCACTCGGGAGGCAGAGGCAGGTTGATCTCTGTGAGTTCTAGGCCAGCCTGGTCTTCAAGAGCTAGTTCCAGAACAGCCTGCCTCCAAAGCCACAGAGAAACCCTGTCTCGAAAAACCAAAAAACAAACAAACAAACACACAGGAAATGGAGGAAGGCAAAAGGAAAGGGTCCCTGACTGAAGGAGAACCACCACTTCCAGGCCATCAAATTCCTAGAACAGCTGGGGCTGTTACATAGAGAAACCCTGTCTTGAAAAAAAAATTGAATATTTCATCCTAAACACACATTTTATAGTATTTGATAGAAAAGAATAGTATTTGATATTTCTTACAGGTTGCAATGCTGAGAAGTCAGAGCGGGAACTGGAGTAGAGGCTGTGAAGGAACACTGCTTACTGGCTTTTTTAGCTGCTTTTCTTACACCTGGCCAGAAAAAGACATCTCACACATTATGCTAATCCTCTCTCTCCAATCAATGAGCAATCAAGAGATGCCCCCCAGACATGCCCACAGGCCAATCCATACAAGCAATTCCTCAACTGAGGCTCCCTCTTCTGAGGTGTGTCAGGTTGACAGCTGAAGCTAACTGACACTTCAATGTCTACTCATACCCCCAGCTTGCCTCCTTGAACTCGGGACTTGTTAAACCATCATCTGTTTCTAAGTGAGAGATGAAGGAGCAAGCGGAGGCTCCAACCCTGACAGCAGCAGCAAGGCTGTTGAGGGTGCCCAAGGGTGATGGTCTGTACCATGCCTGACAGATGATTCAGCATGGCTAGGAGGAAACATTCCTAAGTAATTCTATGACCTGTGTCCAGAGTGGCATGTTTGTGAGTGAGCAGAGTGTCTGGTTTCCAGAAGCGCCTGTGAGAATGTGGAATCAGCATTCAGGCTTAAATAGGCAGATGAAACGGGAGCAGTGCTTGGCCAGGAGCGGTGCTCTGGATCTGACTTTCCTAGACCATCCTCCTTTTGTCTCCTGTGATCAGTGGGAAGGATTTGCAGTCCTAACACTTTGCCTGGGGTCAGGCCCTAATGTGCTGAGCAATGTCCCAGATCCTATGTGCTTAGGTAGGTATACTGGTACATTTGCCCCCAGGGCCTTCCTGCTACAGTAACCAGGCCCTGCCCCTCCACCCATTAGCATCCTTCAGGGCTGACATCTGAGCCTGGACACCTAACAAGATCAGGGCTGCACTGGGGAGTAATGGACAGGTTTTGTCACTTGAGATAGAGCACTGGAGCCTCCAGGGTGTCTTTGGACAAGACCATGACCCCATCATGAGGGAGGATCAGTGCCCCATCCATCAGCAAGTGCCCCCATGTGGTGAAGGTAGTGGAGGCTTGAGGACTACATATATAGGGTTTGTTTGTGTGTAGAACTGAGCCATAGGAGCTCTTGATATTGGCGGCAAGTTGGGCATCAAGAAAGAGGCACTCCTTTACCTGGCACTCAGGAGGCAGAGTCAGGTGGATCTCTTTTGAGGCCAACCTGGTCTACATAGAAGTTCCAGGACATTCAGAGCTATGTAGTGAGACCCTATCTTAGAAAAAAAAAAAAAGCCATGCGTTTCTCATATCGAGAACCTGTTTCTGCTGGAATGAAAGGGTAGGTGAGAAGTCCTGAGAGACTGCTGGACTGACCTGTGCTGCAAGTCCTGCCTCCTGTCACTCCTGCCCCTGGCCTTTTCCTGGCCTCCGCACGCCTGAGAGCTCTTTTCTATCAACCTCCCAACTATCTCTAAGCCTGGGGCACCAGCTGCAGCATCTGCTAAGTACTGCCCTTGGGAGAACACCCTTACATGGGTATTGCCCTGAGTACCCCTCTGTTAGTTCAGGTGGCCATCTATGCCTTGAAATGAGGACTAAGTGTTTGGAGGGACAAAGTTCTCTTGGGATTGAGGGACAATCCTTACCATGTAAACACTCTTCAGGGTGGAGGGTGGGGAGCTACCTAGAGTTAAGAGGTAGCCTTCAAGACACAGATGAAGCTGGGTGATAGTGGTGCACGCCTTTAATCCCAGCACTTAGGAGGCAGAGGTAGGATCTATGAATTTGAGGCCAGCCTGGTCTACAGAGCAAGTTCCAGGACAGCCAGGGCTACACAGAGAAACCCTGTCTCAAAAACTAAAGACCCAGATGAAACCCTTTTCCCAATAGGACTCAGGTGAGGCCCTCCCGGGCCATGTCTGTAGCCTCCAAGGTAAGTCATGCAAAGCTATACAAAGCGAGCAGCACACAGCCAGTGTCAGCCTTGTTGTCAGGTATGGAGTTGTGAAGGCTCCTTCACCTAAGGTGGGTCTCTGCAGTATTGGTGAGACTGGCTAAGGCAGCTGGCTGCCCAGAGGGTGTCTAGCCTGTGGGTCAGTGATGATTTTGTGTCGCTAAGTAGGATGATGTGGCCTAGAGGGGGTCCCTGCAAGTAACAAGGAAGGGGTAGCAGAGGACAGGTCTTTTCTCAGACACCCGGAGACCCATGGGGCTGCAGTGGGCAGGGAAGAAACTTAGTATAGTTGTGCATCCCTCTCATTGAGGAGCTAATCCAGCCTGGAGACATGAGCCACCTCATCTGCCCTCTGAGGATTTGACTGCGTGTGTCCTCTTCCCTTCTTGGAATTGTTAGGCAAACAAATAAAATCAGTCACTGTGAAACAGCAAAGAAGATTCTGTTCTTGGCCAAAGAGAAACTTGAATAGAGCTCAAATCCTCTTCTCAGCCGTGGCAGCTGGAAGTCATAGATGTGACCCGGAAAGTGTTGGGAGTGTTGGGTACCTAAGTGTGGGTAGAGACGCCTCTCCCTATCCTGCTGGTCTCCCTCCTCGCTCGTAGCCCAGACTGAGTACTAGGTTTGGGATCACTGGTGAGAATTTTCTAATAATTGGGTGCTTTTAGCCAGTTGTTGGTGGCCCATGCCTTTAATCCCTGCACTCGGGAGGCAAAGGCAGGCAGATCTCTGTGAGTTCGAGGCCAGCCTGGTCTATAGAGCAAGTTCCAGGACAGCCTCCAAAGCCACAGAGAAACCCTGTCTCGGAAAAAAAACAAAAAATAAAAATAAAAAAAAGAATTGGGTGCTCTTCTCTGACACTTTTCCAGCATTGTCATAGTTCCTATCATGTGTGGTGGCATTAAAGGGCAGGGCCTTTACTGAGGATATGCAGAGCAATTAGATGGGAAGGAGCTTAAGGTGAACGGCCTCTATTGCAGCAGAAGCCTAGCTGGTCTGCTTTTATCTCCTATTCCTGAGGGTTGAGTGGGCAGCTGGCCAACTTCCTTATTTCTAGGATGCAGAAACACACCAACAAGCAGGTGCTTATTTATTATGAGGCTGGCCAAGATCTTACCATATAACCTTGAACTCTGTTTTTGTTGTTGCTGTTATTTTGTTTTTGTTTTTAGTTTTCAAGACAGGATTTCTCTGTGTAGCTTCGACTTTCCTGGAACTCACTACATTAGACCAGGCTAGCCTTGAACTCAGAAATCTGCCTGCTTCTGCCTCCCATGTGCTGGGATTGAAGATGTACATCATCACCCATTCTGCTAACATTCGACTCTTGATCCCGCTGACTGTTAGACCACCTTGCTGGACAGGCTAGAGCCAAAGGCAGGTGAGGCCACATCTTGACGAAGACTGCTTAGTTATGTATATCTCTTGCCCTCTAAACCTAACCCTCTTGCTGTGACCCAAAGATAGATTTGGGGGCCACTGAAGACCATTGTTTGAATCCACATTGAATAAATCTCATTTTCACTACTTGTTTCTTTTTTGTTTAGTTTTGAGACAGGTTCTTATTGTGTAGCCTTGGCTTTTCTGGAACTCTGGAACCAGACTGACCTCAAACTTACAGAGATCTACCTACCTGCCTCTGTGTGTGTGTGTGTGTGTGTGTGTGTGTGTGTGTGTGTGTGTGTGTGTGTGTGTGTTTGCAAGTGCTGAATACTGGAACTGTTTGGGGTGTTTTTTTATTTTATTTTTATATGCATTGGTGTTTAGTTTGAACATATACCTGACCTATGTGAGGATGTCAGATCCCCTGGAACTGGAATTATAGACACTTGTGAGCTGCATGTGGATGCAAGGGATTGAACCTGGGTCCTCTGGAAGAGCAGCCAGGGCTCTTAAGCACTGTGTCATCTCTCCAGCCCTTGTTTTTTGGTTTTTGTTTGTTTTGTTTTTTTAAGTGTGGGTTGTGGTTGCACTCAAGGCCCCATGATTTCATGGAAAGTGCTTGTCCACTGAGCTGTCTCCCCAGCTCCTCACTTGCCTGTTACTTCTTTAGCTGCCATACTGGGGATGGGTGGCCAAGCCTAGCCTGTTAGGACTGTCAAAGGCCAAACACTGAACCAAACAACTGGAACAATTAGTGAGACTGCTGACGCAAAACAGGACTTTCACTTCAAAGTGAGTAGAAGATGTTTGTTCTGAACCCAATATGAGTGATCATGGTCCAGGAACACTACTGAAGTTGCCCTGAATGGGTTCCAGTGTAGATGTGGTTATATGAACTAGTTACAAAGCAAAAAGTCATAAATGGAGGTATTTGTCACATACGTTGGTATGGGAGCGTCAGATCGTCGGTAGGTAGCTGAGAAATCTAGGCTCTAGGTTTCAGATGCTGTCTGATAATGTTCTTTGCTTTTTAGTTGGTAGAAGTCAGAGTTAGTACAGTCCAAAGGTTCTTCCTGATAGAAGAGATGGACAATGAGTAACTAAGAAGATAACTAAAGATAGCCTAAGATAATTTGGCCCTGGATCTGGAACATTCCGACTCTACACAGTTAATCATGAGGTTGTACTCATTCAGTAAACCTTGTAGAATCTTTTTTGGGGGGGTTGTTTTGATTTTTGTTGTTGTTGTTGTTGTTGTTTTTCCAGACAGGGTTTCTATGTGTAGCTTTGTAGACCAGGCTGGTATCAAACTCACAGAGATCTGCCTACCTCTGCCTCCAGAGTGCTAGTGCCACCACTGCCCAGCAGAATCTTTTTTTTTTTTTTTTTTGAGACAGAGTTTCTCTGTATTGTTTTGGAGAGCAGCAAAATCTTTTTTTTTAAAGATTTTATTTATTTATTTATTATGAATACAACATCCTGCCTCTATGTATGTCTGCAAGCTAGGAGAGGGCACCAGATCTCATTACGGATGGTTGTAAGCCACCATGTGGTTTCTGGGAATTGAACTCAGGACCTCTGGAAGAGCAGTCAGTGCTCTTAACCTCTGAGCCATCTCTCCAGCCCCGCAAAATCTTTTTTAATGATTTTAATTTTATGTGCATTGGTGTTTTGTTGTGTGTGAAAGTGTCAGATCCCCCCCCCAACTTGAGTTAAAGACAGTTATGAGCCACCATATGAGTGCTGGAAATTGATGGTCCTGTAGAACAACCAGTGCTCTTAACTACTGAGCTACCTCTCCAGCCCTGCCTTGCAGAATCTTTAATATAGGTGTGAGTTCTACCCCTCCACCCCAGATCTTGACTTTGCAGGTATAAGCAAAGTTGGCCTTTCTTTCCATCTGTCTCCCTTTCTCCTACATCTAAGAGGAGACTGAGAGGTGATCACAGTCATTCTAGGGTGTGGGTCCCTACCTGAGCTGCACTTTCATGCTAGAGAGTACCCACCACCAATGTCCTGCAGAAGCCCCATGTGTATCAATCAGTGGCTCAAGATGTGGACAGGAAAACTGCTTTGTGTTAGCACAGATGCTCAGAAGAGACAAATGCTGATGGCTACAGCTCCTGGGGCTCCTGAGTCTTTTGGGACCTAGCTTAGAAACAGGCTCTTTGAAGCTGCTTTTGCTGAGCCTGTGAAATGGTCAGTGGGCAAAGACCACCAAGCCTGACATCCTGAGTTCCATTCCTAGGATTCACATGAGGAGAATAGATTCCCTTCCCAAGTTGTTCTTGACCTCCATATGTGCTCATACGCACAAAATAGAAACAAAATTTGTTTTCAATTATTTTATGTGCACAGTGTTTTGCCTGCACATACATCTGTATGAGGGTGTCAGATCTTGGAGTTACAGACAATTGTTAACTACCATGTGGATACTGGGAACTGAACCCTGGTCTTCTGGAAGAGCAGTCAGTGAGTGCTCTTAACTGCTGAGCCATCTCTTCAGCCTGAAATAAATTTTAAAAAATTTTTTTGGTTTTACGAGACAGTTTCTCTGTTTTGGAGGCTGTCGGTCCAGCCTGGCCTTGAACTCACAGAGATCTGCCTGCCTCTGCCTCCCGAGTGCTGGGATTAAAGGCGTGAGCCACCAACGCCCGGCAAATTTTAAAAATTTAAAAAACATTTTATCAGAAAAGCATCTCCAGTTGGGCTCACAAGAGAACCATAGTGGTTAATTTTGATTGTCTTGATAGGTTTCAGAATCCTCAGGAAAACAAGCCTCTGGGCATGTGTAAGGGTTCCTAGATTAGGTTGACTGATGTGAGAAGATTCACACAGAATGTGGGGACATCATTCCCTAGGCTGGGACCCCAGATCTGGAAAGGGCAAAGGGAGTTGAGCACCAGCATTTATCACTCTGCTTCCTGATGCTGATGCAGCGTGACCAGCTGCCTCATGCTCCTGCTTCCATGCCTCTCCCACCTTGATGGACTGCTCCCTTGAACTGTGAGCCAAAATAAACCCTTAAGTTGCTTTTGTCAGGTAAATGCCGCAGCAATGAGAAAAGTAATTAATACAGTAAGTAAATGCAGGACCAAAGCCTGGCATCTCTGCCTTCATTCTGCTTTCACATTGGGTCATCATGTCAGTCACTCCAAGAGTATGTACCTAACCTCTTGTCTTCAAGTCATTGTCCTAAACCTAGAGTCTTAGAAGAACAGACCTCACGGGATAGAAACCCCAGCTTCCGGAGGACCAGGCTGCCCCAGGAGCAGAAGTGAGCACTCCCGAGACCTGCTTTTCCTCTTCACGCACTGACTTTTGAGCAACTTTGCAGCACCAGAGATGAGCCAGTTTTAGAGGGACCTCCTCTACACAAGAACTGTTTAATTGTGCACAAGTCTTGCCCCTGACCCAGTCCTTTTTCTAAAATCCATGTCAGTTCAAGCCCCTGGGCCCCTTTACTTCTTCCCTTTCCTACCATGACTGACTGAATCTCCTCCATTTTCATCATTAGTTAGCACTTCAATGGTCCAAGTAACTGAGCTGGTCTATCGGGGATGCTTGACCTGGAACTTTTGCTCCCAAATGAGAGTGACATCCTGGGGTCATCTCCAAAGCAGGACTCCCTCTAGCAGTGGCCAGCCCATGGACAACCTCTGTGGAGGTGACATGACCTATCAGAACATTTGTGTTTGTGGTTCTGTGTGTGATTTAGCATACATGAGTACGTTTTTAAAAACATACTGAATAGTGTCTATATTTGCATTTGTTTGATTATGAAAGTTGTGAAAAGTAATTTAATCAGCCCTGGGACTGCCAAGAGTTGTGAAGCTTTTTTCCCTTCTGGAAGGGTCCTTCCTGTACTCGAGTTTAAGGTCATGTGAAGAATTAGAGCCTGACCTCCGGGACCTCTGCCACCTGGTCAGGTGTTTGTTTATTCAGAGCTGGAAACTGGATCTTAAGCTTTGCACGTGGTAGGCAAGTGCCCCGCTGCTAGTTTACATCCCAACCCTTATTTTTTTGTTTTTAGTTTTCCAGACAGGGTGTCTTTGTGTAACATCTCTGGCTGTCCTGAACTCTGTAGACCAGACTGTCCTCAAACTCACAGAGATCGGCTGCCTCTGCTTCCCTAGTGCTGGGATTAAAGGCGTGCGCCACATCCCAGCCCAGCCCAACCCTGGTTTTCACGGGAATCTCACCAAGTTTTCCTTTATAGTTCAGGCCACCCTTGCATTTATTAACCTCCTGACTTGGCCTCCAGCCAGCGGTTCCAGCCTTTTTCTGTTTTTTGTTTTGTTGTTCTAAAATGTTCTCATGTTATATCCCAAGGCTGTCTGAAACGCTCCACACTCTGCCTCCCGAAGGTTGAAATAACAGCTATGAGCCCCCCTCCGTGCTTATCTTGCTCCCTAGTTCTAAGGTCCCTCTGAAAGTGAAGAAAGAGCCTGCAGAGCTGCAGTCACAGGTGGCAGGTGACATTTACACAGGCTCTACTAAGAGCAAGAGGAGACAGTGTCACAAGTGGGTAGCAGGGGCCCGTCTACTCTCTGAGGCTGGGGCCATCTTGGCTTTGATGAAACAGAAACACCCTGAGAGCCCTGGCTGATCACCCACAGATGATTAAGTGAGTACATGCTGAGTTTGTTGGACTAGATATTAGATAACATGGCAAGGTCTTCTAACCAAGATTCCAGAAGGTAACGGGACTGTGTGATGTTTGGTAAACCTCTGCTGCATTGAGAAACCATTTGCAATAAGCTGCAGCATTAAAGGCTTAGAATGCAAAATGAATAATAAAGTAAGGGGGAAGTAGCTCAGCCAGATTACCCGTGTTGGATTCCCCAGAAACCACATCAAACAAAAACAAAGGAATAATGAAATAAGCTAGGCAGTGGCAGCCCATGCCTTTAGTCCCAGCACTCAGGAGGCAGAGGCAGGTGGATCTCTGTGAGTCCGTGGCTAGCCTGATCTACAGAGCTAATTCCAAGACAGCCAGGGCTACACAAAGAAACCCTGTCTTGAAAAACCAAGACCAAACCAAAACAACTAGACAAAGCCAGGCCTGGTGACTCACAATTGTAACCCCAGCACCATGGAGAGAGGAATCCCTAAGGGTTGGTGATTAGCCAGTCTAGTTTACTTAGTCCCAGACCAGTAAGAGGTCTGTCTCAAAACAAAGCAAACCAGGGCTAGAGAGATGCCTCAGTAGTACCAGCTGTTCTTCCAGAGGACCTGGGTTCAATTCCCAGCACCTCTGAGGAAGCTTACAACCATCTGTAATTCGTAATTCTAGTTCTAAAGGATACTACACCCTCTTCTGACCTCTCACCATCAGGCAGGCATGCAAATGTTGCACAGACATACATGCAGGCAAAATGCTCATACACATAAAATTTTAAAATCGACAAAACAAACAAGGTAGACAAACTGTACAGTGCCCAAGGTTTGAGACCTGAGTTGACCTCTGGTTCCTGCCACCCATTGGTTTTTAGCCAGGCATGGTGGTGGTGTTGCAAGCCTGTAATCTCATGTAATCTCTAATCTCAGTACTCAGGAAGCAGGAAGCTGAGGTAGAAGGTTACATATTGAAACCATATATATATATATCTCCAGGCACTGGGTGGTAGTGGGGTGGTGTACACCTTTAATCCCAGCACTGGGGAGGCAGAGATAGGTGGATCTCTGTGAGTTCAAGGCTAGCCTGGTCTGCAAAGTGAATCCCAGCACAGCCAGTACTATTACACAGAGAAATGCTGTTTCAAAAAAAAAAGAAAAAAAAAGAAACAAAACTAGGCAAGTAGGCCAGGGAGATAGTTCAGTAGTTAAAAGCTCTTGGTAGGGGCTGGAGAGATGGCTCAGTGGTTAAGACCACTAACTGCTCTTGCAGAGGACTCGGTAAGCATAAACACATGGCCACTCACAATAGCTTGTAACTACAGACAGTTCAGAGATCTGATGCTCTCTTTTCCCTCTATAGGCACAAGATATATGTGCAGTGCATATACATACATCCAGGCAAACATTTAATTAGTTTTTTGTTTATTTGTTTTGAGACAGTGTCTATGTAGTCCTGACTATCCTGGAATTCACTATGTAGACTAGGCTGATATCAAACTCACTTCCTGAGTGCTCGGATTAGAGGTATATGCTACCATATCTGATTTAAAAATTAACAACAAGCCGGGCGTTGGTGGTGCATGCCTTTAATCCCAGCACTCGGGAGGCAGAGGCAGGCAGATCTCTGTGAGTTCGAGACCAGCCTGGACTACCACGTGAGTTCCAGGGCAGCCTCCAAAACCACAGAGAAACCCTGTCTCGAAAAAACAAAAAAACAAAAAATAAAAAATAAAAATTAACAACAACAGGCAGACAAATAACAACCTTTTGGTGACAAGAAATGAAAAGAATCCCCTCCCCCTCTTTACTCCCGGGACAGGGTTTCTTTGTGCAGCTTTGGAGGCTGTCCTGGCACTTGCTCTGTAGACCAGGCTGGCCTCAAACTCACAGATATCCGACTGCCTCTGCCTCCTGAGTGCTGGGATTAAAGGCATGTGCCATCACCACCACCAGGCTAGAAGTCCTCTTACTAGACTCCACCCTTGATGTTCCTGCTACCTTCCAGTATCGTACCAGTGGACAACCATGCCTGTAATACAACAGTGCCTGTAAAGAATATTCCAGGTCCAAACTAGAGATTTTCATTTCTGCCTTGTCTAAGGTGTCAATATTTTCTTTTGCTAAGATCTAATTTCTTTTGTCCCCTTTCTTTTTTTTGTAGTTTTGTTTTTATTTTTGAAACAGGGTTTCCATGTGTATCTTTGGAGCCTATCCTGGAGCTAGCTTTTGTAGACCAGGGTGATCTCGAACTCACAAAGATCCACCTCCCCCTGCCTCCCAAGTGCATGGGCCACCACTGCCTGGCTCTAATTTCTCTTTATGTGTATGTGCATGTGCATATGTACAGTGTATGTGCAGCTTATTTCCCTGGGACTACAGTTACAGGTTGCCACCATGTAGGTACTGAGGATCAAACCTAGGACCTCTGGTAGAGCAGTCAGTACACCTAACCACTGAGCCATCTCACCAGCCCCAAATATTTTAATTAATTTTTACATGTGTGGGTGTTTTGCCTGTATTTGTTTATGTACCATGTATATGCCTGTTGCCTATGGAGGCCAGCAGAGAGCCTTGGAACCTCAGTTACACATGGTTGTTAGCCATCACATAGGTGCTGGGAATCAAACCCAGGTGCCCTGAAATGTTCTTACCTATTGAGCCATCTCTCCAGTCTTAGCACCAGTATTTTAAAAACAACCTAAAGGTGCTTTAATAGAGAACCTGTAAAGTTGTAACAGCATGAGAAGATCATCACTTTCAAAAGCCAGCTCGCAGAGGTTCACCATGGCAGAAACTCACAGTCACTTCTGCTGCCTCCTAGGACAATAAAAAGCCTGGAAGTGTTTGTGTGTTTTAAGGTGCAAGGCAAAGGATGGATGGATATGAGCACTAGATGAGGCAGTGCACGTCCAGGCAATGCAGCCTCAGCATCTGCAGTGCCAATGAGTCAGAGGTGGTCATGTGTCCAGCATGTCCACAGCAGCCTGTCTTTAGGAAGCCTTGGCTCAGGCAGGTGCCAACCTGGACTTGAAAGGAGACCAGGAAGAGTGGTCTGAGCGAGGACAAGTGGTCCATTTGGGATGTCTTCACCCTTTTGGGGTTGTCCAGAATTTAATAGGATATCTTATGTGGGCAGAGCGACTTCTATGAGGAGTGTGGGCACCAAGAAATTGGAAAGAAAAAGCCACCAGCTCTAAGAAAGCCTCCAGGAGGAGGCGCTCAACAAGTTCCTGTCTGCCAGCCTCAGTAGCCCCCTAGGGTGGGGAGAAGGGGCCCAGGGTGATGTTCTAAAATAAGCCTTGCCCTTTGCAGCACACTGCCCTGAAGCCTCACTCACAGCTGGAGCTGTGAGCAGTTGCTCTGTGCTGAACACCAGGGAGAATGGGCTCAGAGAGCTGTGGGAGAGAAGTCAGAGAAGGAGCCCACTTTCAGTCCCTGCGCTTCATGGAGGCAGGGGCCCTCCTTGCTGGCAGGCAGACTTTTTTTTTCTTTTGGTTTTTGAAGACAAGGTTTCTCTTTGTAGCCCTGGCTGTCCTGGAACTTGCTCTGTAGACCAGGCTAGCATCTAACTCAGAGATCCTCCTGCCTCTGCCTCCCGAGTGCTGGGATTAAAAGTGTGTGCCACCACCACCCACCTGGCAGGCAGTTTCGAACTGAGGAACAAAGCCTCTGTGCAGTGCACTGTGAGCAGCAACCCAGGTTGATGGTGAAGAGGGCGGCAGGCTGCTATTGTGAAGTTCCTGGATGTTCATCTGCTTCCAGAGTACCACAAAGGCCAGGGAAGGATCACCTGAGAAAGGGGAGGGGCTGGTTGGACTGTGGGTGCTCATAGCCCATTAAGGATCAGGGCACGAAGGAGGGCCTAGGACTTCTTACCTGTTCCCTGGAAAGCCCACATGATGGATCTGTGACCCACATACCCAAGTAGGAAGTCTCTGCCCCTCCCAGCCCCATGCAGGTGAGGACACCAGCCCAGCCTTTATATTGTAACAGTTTATTTCAAACTCAGCCTCCACTCAGGCCCAAGGTCCCTACAGTCACTGGCCAGGTGAGGGCAATGTTTCCTTAGAACCCACTGCAGCCTTCTGGAAACCTGCCCGCTGTCACCACACCAAGGGGCAAGCTGGGGCCAGCCACACTAAGGAGGGGCTGCACAGCAGGTCTTCCTGCAGGCAGTGGGTGGTCGTCACCCACTGGGCAGTTCTACTCTACCTGTGTTATTGCATTTATACGCTGTTAGACTCAAGGGGGTGTTGGGTGCAGGCAGGCAAGGGCAGTCTGTTAAGGGGTATTGGGCTGGTGTAACTATAATATGGATCCTCCATATTTCCTACCTCCCCGCCAGTTTTTCAACCCCCCCACCCCTCCAAAAAAACAAAAAAGAAATTGCTGCTCTGGGCATGGGGTAAGGTGGTCCTAGCCTCAGGAGCTCTCCTGGGGCACATATTGAAAAAGGGAAGGGAGGATCCCACCCCAAATTTAGTTGTTAAGCTTTATTTCCACTCAGCCAGGACAGGGACAGTGGGCAGAGGTAGCTCTGCAGATCTGATTCACACCTCGGGTCAGTCCCCCTGTGTCAGGCCCAGACAGACTGCCCCCAGCTGCACAAAAGAGAAGTAGGGGAGTAAAACAGCCATGCCCTTTAATGTCCCTACAGGGCCAGCCTACTCCACCACTTAGCTTTCAGAGGCCATACCCAGCATCTGTTCCTGGTTGTTTAGTTCAGGCTATCCCCTCTGCCCCATGCTAGTGCTTCCTGCAAACTGCAGGGCTGGGCTCTTGCCCCAGGACTTGGGAAATAATGTGCTGGGGTCAGTGGAAGTGGGCTCACTGTCTCTCTCTCTCCTGCTGCATGGATGTATGTAGCATACATATACGTGTGTGTATGTGTATGTGTGTGTGTATGATGTATGTGTGTATGTATAGATAAGTATCTAAGACCTTGCATGCACTATATATTCAGGTCTGTACAGAAAGTGGCTCTGTGCCCCCACCTGGACACCAGGCATCATTTTTTCCGGGCTAGGAAGACCACACCAAGAATTAGGGCCATGGTGGCCACAGCCACACCCCCAGCCACTAGCAAAGGGGTCAAGTTCTCACAAGGCCAGGGACCTCGGCCTCCAGTGTTGGACTCATCTTCCTCTGCCCCATCCCCAGGACCCTTTGGCTCTGAGGTTGCATCAGGACTGCTGGGGGCTGTGGGCACTGCGGGGGCTGGCTTCAGGTTGCTGTGATTGTTGAGAAGTACAGGGTCTGCCTTGGCCGGTGTCTTCTTGGCAGTAGCTGGCCCAGGGGCTGTTGGTTGCTCCTGCTTCTCTGTTTGGGTGTCCTTCTTCACAGGCTTGGTCGAGGGGGCTTTCCCATCAGCAGCTGGAGTGCCCTTGGCCTCAGCTGTGGCCTGAGGCATCTTCGTGTCTGGCTTGGGGCTGCTGGCTGACTTTCCTCGGGACTCCATGGCGATTTGTGCCGGCAGCTGGCTCGGGGCTTGTGGGACTGGCAGGCGGCTGGATCACAATGTCTCAGGACAGCTCACCTCTGGGCATTATATGGGTCTAGAGGGAGACAGAAATGAGGTGGTAACGGGAACAAAGCACCTTCTGTTTAGCTCGCCCGGCCTTGCCCCTGCCCTTGGAGATAACCTTCTCAATTCCCTGGATTCTCCAGAAGCTCCAACCCAACTTCCTGTGAGCCAGTCCCTCCTCTTCCAAGGACTGGCCTCTGTTTGTTTCTGACCATTCTTGGAGAAGCCCCTCCAACTACTGAGAAGTTGGGGGGGACCAGAGGCCCATTTCCTCACCTGTAACCTAGTCTTGCTTCACATGAACTGCGTCTACCCCACATTGCTGTAGACGTATGGATCTAACCCTGGAAACTGGAAGAGAGGATTTGCTCAAGGGAGGCAGGGAGGAGTCACAGTGAGCTCTGACAGCTGAGCACTGCATGTCATCTTGGGAGCTTGTTGCTATTTCTCAGAATTGGATGCGATGGGCCTTGGTCTCAGCCTGACCAGAGTCTGAGAGGAAGGGAAGGGAAGGAGCTCAGAGTCTGAGTTCTCAGATCCTGTCTGGGGGAGAGTGAAAGGATCCAGGTCACCAGGACTCTCAGGACAAGACTGATAAAATGGAGGCAGAGAAGCCATTTGGGAATCTGCTAGCCTGTGCTTCTGGTCAGCCATCTGCCCCACCCAGCTGAAATCTAGTGCCCTTTCCTGTACAGGCCTCCACTTCATCCAGCTCAAGGGCAAGCATTTCTGGCTGTGCTATGGGAGCAAAGAGTGTCCCTGGCAGTAACATAGAATGGGGTGACAGAGAATGACTTCAGGCTATAGAAAGGCCTCACCTTGATTCTCTGTGTCCTAGCTGGGGAGATTGGGGCCTGGCTACCCTGTCCCACAGTGACGCCCGTCTGGAAGACCCAGGACCACCTGCCTGCCTCCACTCTGGGAGGACAATCGCCCGTATGCAGTGAGGGGGAGCCACTTTAAGAAACCAGACCTCAAGCTCCAAGCCCCCCATCAGGCAAAATGAACATAATGAAGGTCATTTGAAGGTCACATCATGATGGAGATGACCAGTGCAGAAACCCAGATGCTGCCCACCTACCAGAAAAACCCAGAGTCCCCTCCATGTCACTGTTCTGGAGAGACCTTAGTCACAGGGCACCAAGTTAGCATAGTGCAAATTTGTCCCGGGTTATTTTTGGCTTTCACTTATATCCCATTCTTCCAGTTGCCTCTTCTGCCTTCCTTCCCAGGGCTGCTGAGCCCGGGAGAGAAAGGTGTTCGTTCACACCACAACCCCGGTGACCTTCAGGGCCAAAGCACTACTGCTTGGCCACCAGACCCGGTGCCCCCAACCCACCCCACTTCCCAGTCCCGGTCTGCCCTTGGAAGGGCCTCCTTACGTCTTCCTTCGAACCTCCAGCTTCTCGCTGCGCACTCCCGCGGGTGGGATGACAGCGGGCGGCGGCTGCAGATACCGAGGAGTGCTCAGGAGTTTCCCATAATGCACCACTCCGGGCGCAGGACCAGGAGGACCAGCGGCAAGGGGAGGGGCAGGCAGCAGCGACAGCGGCTGCGTCAGCGGGGCCACGCCTGCCTGCTCCACCCTGGGAACCCGGGGGTGGGGTCGGGTAGAGTGTCCCTAAGCCTAGCTCCACTTCTCACATCTAAGGAGGCTGAACCAAAAGACCAGGCGAGGTTGCCTGCCCGCCCCTCCCTTATCCAGACTGAGGTAGGAAGGAGGTGGTTCAAGAGTGGGTCTGCTGGGCTGAGACCTGGGCAATGCTGGTCTGCAGAGGAGAGAGCCTGGCTAATGTGTCACCCTGTCCCCACTGTCCCACCCATGCACAGACTCTGAAAGCAAGCATCTATTTAGAATATTTTATTTATCTTTTACATGACAAGACACAAAAAGTTACAACTTCTTAAACTCTTCAAAAGAAAAAAATATAATTCTTTAAGCAGGAGCAGCAACTTCCAAGGTACAGACATGATAGGAGGGGAGGCTCCCAGGAGCAACCGTGAAGTAGGAGGCCCAGGCTTGAGCCCCAGGTAGTGTCACTGGGAAGGGGCCTCCACGGAGGGGGTCGGGCTTGAGGGACACAGCACCAGCACTTCAGTCAATCACCAAACACAATCACATGGCCAGGGCAGGGGAGGAGGACTGATTTGATTCAGAACAGAGGATCCAGGGCGTGGGGGGGGCCGGGGGCTTCCCAAATATGGACAGAGGCCCAGAAAGCTAGGTGGCCCGGGCTCCATACTGGCCTTCATGTCTACCCTTTCCCCACAAGCAATCTCTGTCCAGGAGTAGGGCTCTATCAGAAGAGCCACCAGGCTGGAGAAGTCAATTATTGGACGGGGTCAGCAGAAGACCTGAGACACAGCACTCAAGCACGGGATGCCTGACCCCACAGGGAAAGGCAACTGGGCCCTTAAGGGCCTATCCCCATGCAGCCTGGTCAGCCGGCTGCTGGGGGCAGAGCAGAGCAACCTGCCCCATCACAGGCACACAAAGACCTCAAGCATTCTGGGTCCCACACAGGGTGGGAGCCCAAAGGCTCACCAGGAAGAGTATGTGCGGGATGCCTGGGATCCGCATGGATGTGGCCACACACCCAGCCTAGGAATCCTAGCTTAACATGAGGGTAGAGCACTCCAGTCCTCCTGTAAGGCTGACTGGGGAGGCAGAGTGGGATTCTGGTTGAGGCAGAAAGAGCAGCAGGGGCAAACAGACCGATGGACGGAGACAGGCAGAGCCACGTGGGCACAGCAAATTCAATAAATAATTTTGTATGTGTAGATGGGTCCCCTTTGTAGACCAGGAGAGCCTCAGAGACCGGAGCCAGTGAACTACAGGGTAGGGTCTGCCTGCCCAAACCAGGCCTGGGAGCCCCAGCCCAGAGACCAGCTCTGTCTCAGGGGGTGTTCAGGCCAGGTGAGACTGGGTTGGGTACAGGGATGGGACAGGACTGGCTCAACAGGACTGGCTTGAGGAATGTACAGAATTCTGCATTTTCTACATAAATAAGACCTTGATCCCAATTTTTTGTCCCTCAGGACCCCATGGGGGCCTATGTGTGTACCACCCATGTGGACCCTGCACCCTCCCCCTGCCTTCCTGTTTGATGGGGAGGACTGGGGAGAGACCAGTCCTTCTCAGGCTTGTGCTGGTCACCCTGTTCTGGCCTCAGCCCATAGGCTGGGGAGAAGCAGCACGGGCTTAGGCCTGGGGTTCCTGCAGCAGCCCCAGCAGGGACTCAGCGATGCCCAGGAAGTAGACCACCTGAGCGATGCCGAACAGCGGGGCGATGACCAGTGCACGGCAGTACGCGCCTTTCAGGAAGGCCGAGGGGCCCTCATGTCTCCAGATCTTCCTGTAAAGGAAAGGATGCTCAGAACTGATGCCCAGCCCAGCCCAGCCCTGCCCCAGCTCATGGAACCTGGCCCCACCTGGCACAGTCCAGGAACCCTGAGTAAGTGTCCTCATTGACGCCTCGCTCAAGGGACTGAAGCCGAGTCTTCACCACTACAAGGGACATATGAGTCATTATGGCGACCTCGCCTCCTGCCCTCCTCCCTACTGTGGGCCAAACCCAAGCACTGACCATCACAGGGGTTGACAGCCACAGCGGCTGCACTCCCAGCCACACAGCCTGCCAGGAAGGACACATAGAAAGGTGACTTCTCCTCAGAAGGTGGGCGGCCCAGCTGGTTCAGGTTGGCAAACAAGGGGAAGTAGACAATGGAGAAGGGGACATCCCTGTGGGGAGGGAGGGAGAGAAGCGGGAATGATGCTGATGGTAGGGGCTAGCCCACAGACCTCTTCTTCCCACAAGCCCATCTTTCCACCTGAGTAGCGTGGCCCCCAGTCCCTTGTAGAGGCCAGCAATGCCATGGTTCCGCAGCAGGTCACGGGTCAGCTGGGTGGCTGTGGGCCGAGGAGCAGCTGGAGCCTCTACTGAGGGCTGGGTACCTCCCTGGGCCGAGAGCTGGGCCTGGGCAGCTAGAATCTTCCTCTGAGCAGCTGGTGAGAAAGGATCTCTGGTCTCTTCCTCCTGGCTTGGGGAAGGGTCAGGGGACAGGGTCTAGCTGTTGTCCCCACCCAGGCTCTGTCCCCTCCCTGCACCTTACCGATTCGGCCTGCATCTTGCAACTGGATCTTCAGCATCTCCATGGGGGTGGTCACAATCACCTGGCAGGTGCCAGCCCCGCAGCCTGCCAACATCTCCTTGGGCAGGGTCAGCTTCTGTCTACAGGGCAAGGGCAGGGCTGTGATTGAGGTGATAAGGAACACTACGTGGGGCAGTGACTGTCTGCTTCAGAGGTGTAAAGGGGGATGGGAACCGTGGAGGTCCCAAGGGGCACAGCCCTGGGCTCCTGACCCTCTAGCACGGGCATCCAGCCTAAAGGACAGATGATCTTATATGCAAGGGCTCATAAAGAGAAATGGGAACTAGAAGGGGCTAGACTTGTAGCTCTATACTCCAGTGATGGGGTGGCTGCTTAGTGCCCCCAAATTCTGGCGGCAGACAATGGCTAGGGGCCAACAGCCACTGACTCAGCAGATGCTTTATACCTCCTCTCGCGGCAGCAGGGAAGTGCCCGCCCTCACAAGGTCAGGGATGTTGAGCAAAGGGACTGGGGTAGAGGAGCCTCTGGGGGACACCAGCCAGAGGGACTGCTGAGTAGGGGTAGGATTAGCAACACACCCTTCCTTAGGACCCGGGCCCCAGCAGCTAGGGTGGCCGAGCCTCTTACCCATCCTTAGAGAGCTGATGTCTGAAGAAGTCATTAGCTGCCAGCTTGATAGCCTTCTCGGGGGTGACAAGGGTCAGGTTTACTGCTGCTCCTGTGGGGCATATGAGGGTCAGCTGAGGCTTGGGGGACACAGGTAGGTCAGGTGGGGACTGACTAGCTGGGTAGCTCGGGTTAGGGATGTTTTGGGATAGCACTTTGCTCCACGCTGGCAAAGCCCTGCCTGGCACTCCTTGGCTGCAGCCTCCTGCCCTCTCACCCACATATGGGCTTGTTTTGTGCCAGGCAGGCAGGAACCAGGCAGGATGGGGTGGCGCTGTGTCCTCCCTCCCCTCCCTGTTTGCCCTCCCCAGAATTCCACCTCCATCTGTCTCTGATTTTTGGCAGAGCAGGCCTCTCCTGGAAGGCAGTGAGGAGCAGGCCCCTAGAGACTGTGGTGAGCCTCCTTCCTGGGGACAGGTGCTCCCAATGGTGGGAGCTCAGTGTGGGTCAGGGCTCAGGGAAGGCTGTTGAGGGCTCAGCATCTGGGCAAATCCACCCTCAGGGATTGTTTTCTAAGCTGCTTTACATAATGCCCCCTGCCCTGCCTTCTAGGCACAGATGTGGTCCTGTCACATAAAGTAGTGGAGGAGATTTGAACCACCAAGATAGAGAAGAAGAAACACACCCTGTCCTGCTCTATTAGTAGGGGATAGGAGAGTGGTCAAGTGAGGGTTGAGAGCCCACCCCACAAAAGAAATCCCCTCAGACATCCAATTCTCCCAGCATGAGGGGTGGCAGATGTCCCATTGTGCTTGGGTGCACCAGCAACACATAACACGTCCATACTTACAGCCCAAGCCCAGGCATGCATCTCTGACCCTACTCCCAGCCAGACCGCCTGTCACCCATCCCAAGCCTCACCTCTGTACATGCCGAAGTAGCCCTCAGAGCGGATGGTCTTGATGAGGCAGTCAGACCTGTAGCCAAGGGAATGGCAATAAGCTGTGGCCAGCGGGGCCCTGGCCCTGAGTCAGGCAAGGGCAGCCAGTGCTTTCTCTGCCCAGTATGATATTCCAGGGCCCAGAGAGAAGCCAAACACTCTGCCAGGGATAGACTCTCCCTCAGGTCTGGCCCACCCTGCCCCCCTAACCCAGCCCAGGGGTGCAGAGTGGAGCTCACAGGTGGAAGCTGTGCCTCCCGCCTGTGCTGTCCTCACTCACATGCTGGCATACATGCGCTGGCCATTCTGCTGGTTCTGCAGCCGTGTCTTAGCCAGGTCGATGGGGAACACACAGGTGACCCCGATTAGCCCAGCGATGCCACCATTGATGAGCTTGGCCGGCAGGCTGTGTATGCAGGGTCAAGTGTCAGGACTAACATCCTCACCCACAGGACAGGGGGATGGGGAGGTCATGCTGGGGAAGGAGTGAAAGCCAAGACTGAAGCCCAGGGCTTGGGGTCCCTCTGACCTGATCTGCTTATCAGCCATTTACACCAAGTGATGCAGGAGGTTGACTCGGGCCAGGCGGGCCAGGCGATGCAAGTGGTGCTGATGGGGAGGGGCTGATGAGGACAACGTGGGTGGCTGGCGGTGGTGGCTGATGGTGGGGGAGGGGATGTCCTCACCTTCAGAGCAATTTCAAGACTCCTGCCACCTGAAAGAAAGAAAGGGACAGAATGAGTGACAGGTGGGGGCCTAACAGAGAAAGGAGCCTCCCCACCCACCAACCATCAAAGCCCCACACTCCCTAGACCCCATACTGCAGGCTGCAGCCATCAAAGTGCCCTGGGGGGTGGGTGAAGGAAGAAAGGGAGGCCACCCATCCCTGGAGCCACCTGGCTTTCCTTCAATGCCCTCCCCACGGCGTCCTCCCAGGCAGTCAGGAACTCACGCTCACACACGCATAAGCACGCACAGAAGGCAAGCTCCAGCTTTTAAAGGGCCAGGTGCCTTTTAGTGCAGTGGTACTTGGGACCCTGTACTTGAGCTGTGGTAATCATTCCCATCCCTGAGCAGAGGCAGCTAGCATCTGCCATTTTCAGTGGGATAGGGTGGTGGTGTCTTCTCCTTTGTGGCGCTCCTGGGCAGAGCAGACCTAGTTCCACAGCGCCTCACTCTGGGTCATGGAGCCCCTTTCCCACAGAGAAGCATGATGCCCACCCACACTGAGCTGGTTGCCCAGCTTCCTGACCACTTCCCAAGGGACACGGGAGTCCAGGGATAAGGACTTGGGGAAGACAGGGCAGGGATAAACGGTATGAGGAGGGAAGCAGAGGGATGTCTGTCTCCCAAGGCATCTGTGACCGGTATACCCTATCCCCTGGGGGGGGGGAAGGGCCTCTTCTATTAGCAGCATGGATGGGAATCTAAGAGCCAGCCTTGGGGGGGGGCGCTCCCCCGAAGGACACAATCATAAAAACTAAGCTAGAGTGGGTTCCAGGAGTCCTGGTCCTCCCCTGTGTATCTCCCTGAGCCCTCAGAGGTCAGCTGTCACACACATGTTAGTGTCCCCAGAGCTGCCACATGGGGTCACATGGTTGTCTCACAATTAAGAGTCCCCACTGGACTTGTGACCCTGAGCCTGCTACCTCCTCTCCCCACACAAGCTGCTGGGTTCTGCTCACCCTGAGCGTACCCCAGAGTGGGCACAACTGCTCCTCCACCGCTCCAGAGCAAGCTGGCTCACTGAGGAGATAAAAGAGGCTGGCCAGGGGGAGGAGGCGAAAGGCTACAGGGATTGGCCGAGGGGCGGGGCGGGGCGGGCCTCGGGGGGAGGACTTTCTCTTTCACTTTGGGCTAGATGATAATCTCTGCAGCTTCGGGTAAAGGCCGTGAGGGGTGAGACAACTTCTGGGGGTCTGGGGCTGGGCCCAGCCTGGGAGCTAAAGAAGGGACAGACTTTAACCATGAGAACCACAGGGACCGCATCCCAGGCCACCAAATTCTGAGGCCACTCAGTAGGTTTCTGTCTGCAGCCTATGAGCCGGGCACAGATCTGTCTATGGCCCTGGAACTCCAGGCACGGGACAACACTCACTGTGCTGTGAGACTCGGGTGTACCCATCGGGAACCTTAGGTCAGGCTACAAAATGGTATGCCTGCTCTCTGGAAAGAGCAACGAAGGGATGCCTCACTATCAAAGGCCACTGTCAAGCACACGCCCTGCTCACCTGGCAGGTCCAGAGGACATGGGGGTGGTACTCCGGGTGCCCTCTGCCCTCTGCCCCACCTCTGCAGACCAGGGGCCTGAGTGGAAGAGTATCTGTCCCTCCTAAGCCTGGTATGTGACAAAAGCCTGACCTCTGAACCACAGTCTGATTTCTCCCTCCCCACACAGCCCATGCTCCAGATGTAAACTAGCTACAGCAGCTCTCCTGCCGTTCCTTCTCCATCCTTCCCTGTGCCTCTGCCCTCAGGAATAGTGAGCCCGGGGTCCCTCAGGTGCTATCTCTCCTCACATCTGGACTCTGGGCACCTGGGTGTTGTTCGTGCCTGAGAAGTCAGAAGCTAGTAGGGAAGAGACAGGCAGGCACTGAGATCCCATGGGCTGAGTCAGCCCTGCACCCAGAACAAAACAGGCAAACACCAGACAGGACAGTTGCTTAGCTGAGAATGAGGGGCTCTGTTGCTTGGGAAAACAGGCAAGGGAGCCCTCTGGGCTGTTCTCTCCCTCTCCCATCCCCAGGGGTTGTTTTTGTCACCCCCCCCCCCCAGATTTCTCTGTGGATCCAGGGCTGTCCTAGAACTTCCTCTGTAGACCAGGCTTGGCCTCAAACTCAGATCTTTCTGCCTCTGCCTCTACCTCGAAGTGCTGGCGCTAAAGAGCTTGTTACCATAGAAACATGACGGTCCAGTCTAAAGGCTGAGGATCCAGAGCTTTCTGCCTAGCTGGCTCAACCTTCCCCAGTCAGGCCACGGCCCACTGAGAAAGATGAGTCTAGCATACAGAGGCTAACAGCTCCACACACCTTTCCCCCACATTTCCACGAATGAAGCTGCCCATTTCCTACCTAAAAGAAAAGCAGTCAGGTGGTGGTGGCGCTCACATAGCCAACACTTGGGAGATAAAGGCAAGTGGATTTCTGTTGAGTTCGAAGTCAGCCTGGTCTACACAGAGAGTTCCAGGACAGCCAGCGCCACACAGAGACCCCTGTCTCAGAATAAAGAAAAAGAGAGAGACGGAGAGGGAGAGGGAGAGGGAGAGGGAGAGGGAGAGGGAGAGGGAGAGGGAGAGGGAGAGAGGGAGAGGGAGAGGGAGAGAGGGAGAGAGAGAGAGAGAGAGAGAGAGAGAGAGAGAGAGAGAGAGAGAGAGAGAGAGAGAGAGAGAGGAAAAGGAAGAAAGAGGAGGAAAGGAAAAGGAAAAAAGACTGGGCTGGGGCTGAATCCCGCGTGCCCCTCCCCCAATCCAGTCTCCCTCACCCCTTCCTCTTAGGGAGTTAGCTCTCTCTGCCTTGCTAACTAGAAGGGCTGCAAAGAGTGCTTCACTGCGAGATGCCCTAGCGGACCACAAAGAAAAACCAGGGATGGAGCACATCCTCTGCTCCAAGACATATCATACCCTTTACCCTACGGTCGGAGCTGAGCTGGCCTCGCTATCTCCAGCCAGACGACGCAGACTCTGACCATGTACGTGCCCACGCACGTCCACCGGGTTCCCACGTGTGCGGCGCCCCCACCCCGGCAAAAAAATAAAATCTTCAGCTCTGGGGTTTTCACACTGCTGGGACACGTGTGCAGGGAGCGCGCCCGGCAGCGCCGGGACCGAGCACGGCCTTCCGAAACACCCGAGAGACAGCGGGTCAAGGTACCCGCAGGTCCAGGCTCTGCCGGAGACGCAGTGTCTGAACAGATGTCACCTCTCCCAGCCACCAATACCACCCCTTTCCACCCCGCAAGCCAGCCAGATTTGAGTGGGCGCCACAGAAACTGACCGGCTAGCACTCACCACACGGCCGCCGCCGGGATCGCCTCCCCGCTGTGCCGCGCGCGGGGCCTGCACCTAAGCTGGGAGGCGCGTCTCTCGGAGGCGCGCCCGCTCCGCCCTAAACCCTCGCTGCCGTCGACTCCCCCTCCCGGCCGGCGTGGTCACTGCCACAGCCTCAGGCCACCCTTGAGGGGGTGTGGGCTCCCTCCCGTATCCCTAGGCCCTCTCTTTGGTCTTTCCACCTCATGCCGGGGTAGAGACCAAGAACAGGTGGCAGGAAACGTGTAAGGCGTGACCTGGGGGAGACAGATGCTCCTTAGACACCGCCCAGGAGACCACGGTGGGCAGGCGCAGAGCTGTCACAGATAACTTTGTATCCACACCTGCTGCAGATGTAGATGTACAACGGCTCCTCCCCATCCCTGAGGAAGACACACGAGGACCTAGAAACGGCTCCCTGGGTAAAGGTGTTTGCAACCAAGCCTGATGACCCTGAGTTCATTCCCAGGGAGCACATGCGAGGGAGAGCAACCTCTGCAGTTATCCGCTGACACATACACACAATAAATAGCTTTTATTTTATGCATATGGATGTTTTGCCTGCATGCATGTCTGTGCTGTGGAAGCCAGATGAGGGTGTCCGATCCTCTGGAACTTGAGTTACAGACTGTTGAGAGCCCCCTTGTAGGCGCTAGAAATTGAAACTGGGTCCCCTGGAAGAGCAGCCAGTGCTGTTAACTGCTGAACCGTCTCTCCAGGCCTTCTCTGCCCTCATCTTAACGGGAGGACTTAGCATGGAAGGCGATGCGGACACACCCAGGGACTAGGCTTCAGCTCACTTAGGCAGCCCTCCCCTCTATCCCATATGTAAGTCAACCTCTGAGGTGTACTGGGAGTTGGAGGGTAGCTTGCGCTAGACTCTCCAAGAGTAAGTAAACCAAACTTTCAAAACTATGAGGAAGCTTTTGTATGCTGGGGCACTGTACCACACAGGTGAGGTAGAAGGAGAGGGGAGGGTTCTGCCCACTGGCCAAGGCAAGTCAAAGGCCAGCTAAGCTTAGGCCTGGGAAGACTCTGGGGCCTGTGAAGCCGAGGTGCCGGGCACAGTAGAGTCCTCAGAGGCCAGTCCTGTGCGCCGGATGCTGTCCTGATACTTGTGGCGGCCAAGCTCCAAGATGGCTCGTACTTCTTCAGCCACATCCTGCCGGTCACTCTGTTCCAAGGCCTGTACCAAGTGTCCCACAGCCCCAGGCTGTCCAGCCTGGCGCTCAGCCCAGGAGAAGAGCATGTGGCGGATCTGCCCATCTAGGTCATCCCTTGGAGGGGAAAACAGTGGTGATGAAGGTGTTCTGTCCAGGACCACACACCACGTACAGAGGCTCACTGTTCAAAATGGATGGAGTTCTTTGCTCCTTGGGCTAGTGACCAGACCTTCCTTTTCCAGGCTGGTGTTTGCTCCACCTCCATCATCTTGAAAGCTTTCAGCTAGTGTGTTTGTGGGGCTGGGGGGCAGGGAGATAGGGGTGTGGGGGGGGCCTGGGTGGTGGTGGGGTGTCTGTGTGTGGTAGGGTGTGGGGAGGTAGGGGTGGAGGGTGTCTGTGTGTGGTGGGGGATGTGGGGTTGGCCCTGAAGCTAAGGCTGGGAGTGAGAATGCTCACTAGAATTCATGAGGCTCACCTGAATTCATGCCGGATACGCTGTAGCTCACGGTAGGGCATGCCTAGGTGCAGGGCCACGGCTGGCCAGTCAGGACCTAGGCGCGAGGCCACACTCAGCAGGTTGCTCTGAGTCAGGAAACCAGTTTCTGCATCACCCAGGTTCAGAGGCATCAGGGAGAAATCAGTGCCCTGCCCACTTCCCTGGGGCCCCCCGAAGTCTCTGTCAGGAGGCAAGGGTACAGTAAGCTTGAACCCACCCTCTTGTGTTTGGTCACCCTGGGACTATGTCTCCTGTCAGCTCACGCCTCTCCAGCCTCACCGGCAGCTTGATGGGCAAGGTGGCCATCCACAGTGCATCCGTGCCCTTCCTCTGGCGGGCAGCCTCAGCCTCTTGAGGCACCTCCATGGGAAGTGAGCCCCGATAAAAGGACACCTGGGGAAGGATCAGGTGGGGTTCAGGGCTCTGGCCCCAGTCCAGGTACTTTGGGGGTCCTGACACATCAACCCACCTGGCCTCGAACGGCCTGAGCTTCCCGGTCCAAGGTTGTGGTAATGTACACCTCCTTCACATTCTTCAGATGTGAATAGAAAACAAAGCAGATCCTGCCATCCACGCAGTCTGGACGGTCTGTGGAGGGGGGCAAACTCAGTAGGAGGGGTCAAAGTATCAGACCTCAGTGTGCCCCGCCCCGAAGAAGAGACCTACCAGCATCTACATCAATGCCCCGCTCAAAGGCTGCAAAGAACTTCTCACCCTCAAACATCTCCACAGTATCAGAGGGCTCAGGGCCGTGGTATCGATCCAGCAGACGAGAGAGGGTGGCATCCACCTGTGGAGCACCCACAGGGACTGGAAGCCAAAGTTCCGTACCCACCCTAGCCTTCCAGTCACCCCGCTGCTTTCCTGCCGCCCCACCTTGTTCCGGGGCAGGCACTGCAGCAGGACCTGCTCAGGGTCCCGACGCCTCTGCAATGCAATGAGGTTTACACGGTGCAGCCGCAGCCGTTCCCAGGCCTTCCGGGCCAGGCCCCCCACACAGGTTTTGGTGGTATACCAGAGCCAGTACCTGCAAGTGCCAGAGTTGAGGTGTGGCCATTCAGATGAAGGGCAGATGGGGTGCTGAGGAAGCTAGGGGGACACTGACCAGGAGAAGTGTGTGACCTGGAAGCGTGCATACAGGTGGGTGAGTTCTAACGCCACCTGAGCGGTGATGTCATCCCAGGTGGCTGCCGAGGGTGTTCGGTGCAGCAGATGAAGGTGGGAGCGGTCCAGACCGAAACCTGGACAGGAAATGGCAGAAGGCTGAAAGCCCTCTACAAGCAGCTTCCCCTTCTCACACCCATCTTCGGTCTTATAACGTGCAGCCTCACCTGTAACGCCAGGGGGCAAGGGCAACTGCACAGTGACTGGTTGTAGGAAGCTGGGGGGGCCACTCTGTGAGAGGCACAGCAAGGGGCTCACCGACGCCTCTGCTTCTTCCAAGAGCGCTCTCAGCTCTAGGCCAGCCATATGCACCACCTGGACAGAGAACCGTTTGAGGATCCTCCTGCATGGTGAGGCACCTGCTGCCACCCTCGGCACTGCCCTGACTATACCTGCATGGAGACTTGCCGGGGCTCTTCTGTGGCCCCAGAGGGAAAGGTGACTTTGACCCCAGGATGACCTGAGGAGCAGAGAAGTGCTCCCTCTGGTGGCAACAGGCAAGTGTTGGATACAGGGCGTAAAACGACAAGGAACCAAGAGAAATGGGGCACCTGACATCGAGCCCAGAGCCTCTGGAACACATGGGAGGGTAGGGTCAGGTCAGGGACAGTGGGCAGGGGTGGGTGGTGTCAGGGCAGGCTGCTCCTGCCCCCTCACTCCCAAGGGCCTAGGCAGCTGTCACCTTGGGTGCCTCTTCCTCCAGGTGGGTTTCTAGGTCATTCCAGTTGTTGTCACTCCGTGTCCTCACAACTACCTCACGGCAGCGACGGACTCGTGGGGGGACAAAGAGCAGCCATAAGCTCACATCCTGTCAGGCAATGGTAATGTGTAGGAGGGCCAGGCCTAGGCCATGTCTGCCCTCCACCCATCCTTGACATACCTGCTGGAAAGCCACCCCATGGGGCTGCAGCTCCAGAACACCACTAAGCAGGAAGTCATGAGGTCCCAGGGAGACCAGGTGGGGCTCCGGCAGCCACAGTCTATAGTGGATGGTGATGGGGGTGGCGGTAGCTCCTGCTGGGAACTGGAGGCGGACACCACAGGCCAGGGTCACAGAACAGCCATGGGGAGTCACTAGGAAGCTGAGCGAGGAAAGAGGTATGAGGGCAGGTACCCTGACGTGACCAGGGAGACAGGGTAGACAGATGTCTTCTAGTCACCTTCCCACCGATAGATACCTGTCCAAATCTGAGGTCAGGAAAAGCCTGGGCATTTCTGGACTCGGGGATATGTCTGCACAAGGGACAGGTATGAGGTCAGAATGATGAGGGGCCTTCATCCTCTCACAGCCTGGCCACGCCCCAGGGACAAGCCTACCTGGGGGACTTAGAGGTGCTGGAGAGGCCTCCCCTAGAGGGTTCCCCTGCAGGCGGACAAAGGGAGCTTCTAGTAGCTCTGCAGGCAGGTCCCGGAGCTGGTTGTCCCTCAGGTCAAGCCGAGTGATCAGTGGCAGGTGGGCCAAGCCAGTGGGCACTGAGGTCAGGAGATTGCTGTGCAGAACAAGGATCTGCAGGGACCGCAGCCCCGCTGCAGGCAAGTGCTGGCTTAGGATTGGCAGAGAGCTACTCATGGTGGCCCTGGGCGCCTTGACAAGACACACTAAAGGAAGGCTTCAGGCTCTATCACATGGTGGGACAAAGACGCATGTGAGCTACGAGCAACCAAGCAGGCAGAAGCCAAGTCAGGGGCCACCCGGGAGCACTAAAGGTTCTTGGCCAAGCCAGTCCCAAGACTTTAGGGCTACAGGGACCCCCATGGGAGCGGAGGTCTAGGCAGTGGCCGAGGGGCACTCTACATTAGCTGGTGAAGCAAAGCTGGTACCATGGCTACTCACCAAGGGAGGCCGGGAGGTTCTGCAGCCGGTTGGAGGCCAGATTGAGTTCAATGAGGCTGCTCAGGTCTCCAATCTCAGAGGGTATGGTGTCTAGAAGATTCTCAGAGAGATCGAGACGCTGAAGGGTGGACAGGGACCCCAGTGTTGTGGGTAACCTTTCTAGGCAGTTGTGTCTCACAGAAAGGAAAGTAAGGGTGGGCAGGGCCCCCAGAGCCTCCGGCAGCTCTGAGAGACAGTTGTGAGAAAGCAGCAACGCATCCAATTTGCGCAGTTCCAGGATGCAGGTCGGCAGTGTCTTCAGTCTGTTGAAGCTCAGGTCCAGATGGGCCAGGCAGGCCAAGTCACTCAGGCCAGCAGGCAGGGCGGTCAAGGTACCATGGAGGCAGGCACCCAGGGCACCCCGGCTCTGGCCCCCTGGAAGTGGGGGAGACAGCTGTAGCCCTCAGAATTGGAGTCTCAGTTCAGCCCCGATTGCCAGAGAAAAAGCAGGAGGGAGGATGCTTCCCTTTGAAACCAGCCACAGGGACAGAGAAAGACAGACAAGCAGACAGAGAAGACCACCAGTTCATATCAGACGATAGTGTTGCCCAACTACAACTGGGAACCTTCATTGTCCAGGCTCAGGAGACAGAGTCCAGACAGCCTCATCTTGGGGAGGAAGGTTAGATAGGGCTGAGGACAGGGAACAGGGGAGGAGTAAGGGTTCACCCCTGAGGTGCAGGGAGAAGAGAGGTCTGGAGCTAGGGCTGGGACAAGATGGCCTTTGTGAACCAAGAAGTAGACTCAAAGCAGGGCTAGAGATGAGGATAAGGTCAGTAGTAAGGATACTCACCTTTGAGGACCAGAGAGCGCAGGCGCAGCAGACTCCACGGAACCCGGGCTAGGGTGTCAACTAGCAGTCCAGGGTCCTCGTGGGTACTGAGTCGCAAGAACTCCACCCGCAGCAGCTCTGGGGGCTGCTGGGAACACAGGTACTGCAGCCGATGGCAACCACCTGGACGTATGTCCAAGTTCAACTGGTTCCCAGCCAGGAGAAAAGGTGCTCCAGGCCTGGAATCCACAGCCTCCACAGCGGGCCTTGCAGCATCCTCTGCAGTGGCTGCAGTTTCCTCCGACTCCAGCCCCTCCAGCACTGTAGCCATCACCCATGGAAGGTCCTCGGGGACCAGACATGTCCCAGCTTGCCAAGCGAGCCTGCTCAGGCAAGGCTGAGGGAAGCTGCAGAAGCAGGGGGAGGAGTGAGCCGTAGGGGACCAGTTTGTTCTCCCGAGCAGAGTAACTCAGCCTGAAAGCAAGCAGCTCTTGAAACCACCGGCCCAAGAACTCAGGGCCTGAGGTGTACAGAGCGGAGTGGCCACTGCAGCCCTAGGACCTACATCTGTGCTGTTAATGAGAACTACTATGTCCTCCCGCCCGGGAGAGGTACCAGGCAGGGAGACTCTGTGAACAGCTAGACAGAACTCTACTAGATCAAGCACAAGGGTAATGTTGCCACGTGACCCCTGACACCACCTACAGGGCTCTTGTAATAAGGGTCCACCTTCAACCTTCACACTCATTAGTTTGGGGAGGACCCTCTTCCAGTGCAGGCTTCGCTTTGTATGAGAGGGTCAGCAAACAGTGCGAGGACTTTGGGGTCCCAGGCTCAGATCTCACATCCCGGCCCCTAGAAGAGGCTCTTGCGCCACAATTCCCAATTCACACCTCCGTTATATGGGAAACACAGAGAGGGGCTCCTTTGGTGTGCAATCACTTTGGTCCCGCCTCTGCAGTAAACTTCCCGCCGCCCACTGAGTACCTGCCACGATGATCTCCGCGCCTCCACAGGCGCGCTCCACATCGGCTTCCCGCCGGCGCGCTTCCGGGCGGGCAGCGGCTCGAGCTCCGCCCTTCCCTGCTAGCCAGTAGGAGCTCCCTGGAACTCTGACTCCCACCTCCTGTTCGGTTGCAAGCACTAGGGAGGCAGGCTTAGCGCAGGGAAACTCGCACTTTCAGACCTCCACAACCTGAGACCTGCTGCGGCACTGCATAGCCTGGGCCCCAAGTGCATTCTAAGGCAGGAATTTGGGAGAGAACTTAGAGAATTATCGCACTCCTTGTTAGAAGCTAGGACTCTGAATGCCCAAAGTGTAGCTAGCACCAAGGGCTTCCTGTGGGAACCCTGTAGTACAGCAGCTCTCAACTTGAGGGTCGCGACCTCTATCTTCAAAACATTTACATTATGATTCATGACACCAGTAAAATTACAATTATGAAGTAGCAATGAAAATAATTTTACGGTTAGGAAGATACTACAACATGAGGAACTGTATTAAAGGGTCACAACATTGGGAAACTTGAGGACCACTGAGTCCAGGACTGCCTTCCCAGGCTCTGCAGTGAGTGCCAACTTGTTGGAGCTTGGACGCCCTCCTCACTGAACATCACTGTGTCAGCTGCCCAGACAGTGAGTGAACTTTCCAGCTTTCTGGCTTTGCCTCTTTGAATCCTGTGGATATCATAAGAAAAAAAAAAAAAGAAACAAACCAAAATAAATAAATAAAGTTGAGATAGGAGATCTTGCTTAAATCCTTTAATTGACAAATACCGAAGCCAACACTCAGCATCCTCAACAGAGTGGTGGACTGGAGATGAGCAAGTGGACAGTCTACAGTCTATGTGATGGGCAGGCTCCCTGCTTCCATCCTTCCTAGCACCTGCCTCCTTTTCAGTTTCCATAAAGCTGCCAGAAGGATCCTTATAAAAACCAGTCCCAGGAGCTTAGTATAACTGTGCTCTTCTGCAAACCCAGTTCCTAGCTGAGATGGGAGGACTGCCATCCTGGGCTGTCTCAAAGCAATAATCGTAGGATATTACTTAACTTTATACTAGTAAACTGGGCATGGTGGAACATGCCTTCAATCTGAAAATTAAGCCATCTCTCCGGCCCTGTTGTGTATTAGAGTTAAAAATGAAAAACAAAATCATGCCGGGTAGATCTCTCTAAGTTCGAGATCAGCCTGGTCTACAGAGCGAGTTCCGTTCCAGGACAGGCTTCAAAACTACAGAGAAACCCTGTCTCGAAAAAAGCAAACACCACTTGGGAGGCAGAGGCAGGCGGATCTCTGTGAGTTCGAGGCCGGGCTGGACTGACAGCCTCCAAAACAATACAGAGAAACCCTGTCTCATAAAAACCAAAAAAAAAAAAAAAAAAAAAAAGAAAGAAAGAAAGAAAGAAAAAAAAAGAAAGAAAAAAAAGCAAACACCAACGAAAAAAATAACAACACTAAAAAAAAAAATCATGTCTCTGTGAGTTCGAGACCAGCCTGGACTACCAAGTGAGTTCCAGGACAGCCTCCAAAGCCACAGAGAAACCTTGTCTCGAAAAAACCAAAAAAAAAAAAAAAAAATCATGCCGGATATGGTGTCCATGTCTTTAATCCCAGCACTCTGAAAGTAGAGGCAAATGGATCTCTGTGAGTTCCAGGCCAGCTAGAGTCACATGATGAGACACTGTCTCAAAATAAAAAAATAAAATAGAAGTCTGGAGGAATGGCTCAGCACCCACACCAGTTCTGTACCTCCAGTTCCAGGGGAGTTGATGCCTTCTTCCTGCTTCTGAAGGCACTGCACACACATAGAACACATACAAACAAGTAGGCACATATACATTCACATTTAAAAAGAAAAACCAGTGAGGGCGCTAGAGAGATAACTCAGCTGTTAAGACTACAGGCTGCTGTTGCAGATCTTGGTTTGGTTCCCAGCACCCACAGGGCAGTTTACCATCATGCCTAATTTCAGAGGGGGCTGGAGAGATGGCTCAGTGGTTAAGAGCACTGGCTGCCCTTCCAGAGGACCCGTGTTCAATTCCCAGCACTCACATGGCAGTTCACAACTGTAACTCCAGTTCCAGGGGATCTGACACCTTCACACCAATGCACTAAAATAAATAAATTATTTAAAAAAATAAATTTCAGTCCCAGAGCATCTGGTACCCTCTTCTGACCTCAAGGAGCACCAGGCGCACACTTGCTGCACATACATGCAAGTAAAACACATAAACTAAATGAATCTTTTTGTTGGTTGGTTGGTTGATTTTTCGAGATAGAATTTCTCTGTGTAACAGTCCTCCTGACTGTCCTGGAACTCACTTTGTATACCAGGCTGGCCTCAAACTCACTGAAATCTGCCTGCCTCTACCTCCCAAGTGCTGGGGCTAAAAGGTGTACACCACCAAAACTAAATGAATGTTCCTTTAAAAAAAAAAAAAGCTACCTTGCCAGGTGGCTTCCCTAACTCATTCTAGCTCTATTAAGAAAATCCCCCTAGGGGGCTCGAGAGATGATGCAGTGGTTGGGAGCACTGGCTGCTCTTCCAGAGGTCCCCAGCTCAATTCCCAGCAACCACATGGTGGCTCACAAACATCTATAATGAGATCTGGTGCCCTCTTCTGGCACATAGGCAGAATACTGTATATATAATAAAAAATAAATAAATAAATCTTTTAAAAAGAAAGAAAATTCCTCTGGGGGCTAGAGAGATGGCTCAGTGTTTAAGAGCACTGGTTGCTCTTCCAGAGGACTTGAGTTCAATTCCCAGAACCCACATGGTGGCTCAGAACCATCTATAATGGGATCTGATGCTTTCTTCTATCATGCAGACATACAGGAAGACAGCGTACTCATATACATAAATGAATAAATCTTAAAAAACAAAAGCCTCTGTGCCTTACGTGTGGGTGAGAACAGCCACATCACGTAGTGTGGGCTCAGTCTAGCAATGTGAGGCACTCCACACAAAGTAGGCGTACACTATGCAGGAGGCTGCCCTCCCCAGTTGGGCTGTCAGCATAACCTTATGTCCAGGCAACTTCTAGTCTTGGCACGGAAAGCAAAGGCCTCTCTCAGCTCAAAGTTACTACTTGGGAAGATTTACTGGTCTTGGAAGACAAAAAGCTTCCTGATCTAAGGCTAGGATTTTCTTTCTGTTTCTTTTGTTTGTTTTGTTTTTTGGGGTAGGGTTTCTCTGTATTGTTTTGGAGGCTGTCCTGGAACTCGACTGTAGACCAGGCTGGCCTTGAACTCACAGAGGTCCGCCTGCTTTTTGCCTCCCGAGTGCTGGGATTAAAGGCGTGTGTCGCCGGGCGTTGGTGGCACACGCCTTTAATCCCAGCACTCGGGAGGCAGAGGCAGGCGGATCTCTGTGAGTTCGAGACCAGCCTGGACTACCAAGCGAGCTCCAGGACAGCCTCCAAAGCCACAGAGAAACCCTGTCTCGAAAAGCCAAAAAAATAAAAAATAAAAAAATAAAGGCGTGTGTCACCAACGCCCGGCTTCTTTCTGTTTCTGTGTTTATTTATGAAGTCCTGAGTTGGAGGACAACTTGAGGGAGGAACTTTTTTCTATCATGTGAACCCTTTGCCTCACGATTGCTGGGATTAAAGGTGTGCCACCACGCCAGCACTCTCCGAAGTAAGAGGCAGACGGATTTCGGTGAGGTCGAGGCCAACATGGTTTACATAGAGATTTCCAGGATAGCCAGGATTATATAGAGAAACCCTGTCTCAAAAAAGAAAAAGAAAGCCACGAGATATGGCCGCAGTCACTAAACTCCAGACAGCCCGACTTCAGATCCCTGGTGTCCAAGGCCAGGAAACAAGCCACACACCCAATTTAAACCTTCAAGACATCTAGCCCTCATGCAACAAGAGAAAGCTAACGGGGCGGAACTTCCGGTGGCAAGGTCCACTCTGGCAGCGATGGATCATGGGGCTTGAAGTTCGCCTTGAAAGTTACGGCTCGGGCGGGGTCTCAGCACGGCATACTGGGAGCTATAGGGCCGGGGCATGCTGGGAAGGCCAGGCGTTAAAAGGGTTTGAAACCTCCTTGAGGTCTTTCGCCCGTGCCCTCATGGATTTCGGGGAGTCTCGCCCACGTTACATGAGCACCTGGCCACTAAACAACCCGTTGTCTTTGTTGCGGGGTACACCACCGGAGACGGGGCAATGGCTGCTTCACTTCCGGTCGCTCATTTCGTCAATGGGAGGCGCCGTGCGCGTCCCGGGGGCTTCTGGGTAGCGGTTTACCCCCGCCCACTGCATCAGCGTCTTCCTTTCGCTGCCGGACGCCGACGAGGTCGCACGCGTGAGGCCTGTCCGCAGCTGCCAAGTGAGTGGGCCTGCTGGCCCGGCCGCGGGCGGGGGTCGGGACTGAAGGGCGGGTTGGCGGCCGGGAGTCGAGGGGGTGCACGGCCTCGCATGGACGGAAGCTTCGGCCCGCACGTGGCCTCACTTGTTGGCTAAAATGGAGGAGTGAGCAGAAGGCCTCTTGGGTAACGCCACCGCCGTATCCTCTCTCTGTCCCTTTCAGCATGCGCTACGTCGCCTCTTACCTGCTTGCCGCCCTTGGGGGCAACTCCTCTCCCAGCGCCAAAGACATTAAGAAGATACTAGAAAGCGTGGGCATTGAGGCGGACGATGACCGACTCAACAAGGTATCTTGGTGCTTCCTGCACCCTGTGGTGTGGTTACAAATGTCGACTCGCGGCGGCCCTTGTTACCATGTTAGACCTAGGATCTAGCCTAAAAGGAGATGTGGATGACTTTGTGGGAAAGATGGAGGGAGGAGACCTAAGCCCAACGTTGTGGTGGTTTCTTTTATTTGTTTTTTTGGTTGTTCGAGACGGTTTGTCTGTAACAGCCGTAGCTATCCTGGATATAGCTTTGTGGACCAGGCTCGAACTCCCAAGAGATCCGCTTGCCCCTGCCTCCCGAGTGCTGGGACTAAAGGAGAAGCACACCACCGCCGCCCGGCTAAATATTCTTTTGAGGACCTTGTTTAGTCAAAGGATTTAGTGCAAGCCACCAAAGGTCTGATCATCGTGCTTTTTAGAAGTTTGATGCGACTTATTTGCGTGGTATTATTATTTTGCTACTTTTTCATGACAACAGTCCAGCCTGTTCTGGAACTTGCTCTGTACACCAGCCTGGCCTCGAACTCAGATGAACTTGCCTCTGCCTCCCAAGTGCTGGTTTGAAGGCATGTGCCTCCCCTCACGGCGGTTTTATAATGGTTTGTGACAAAGTCTCACAGTATTAGCTCTGGTTATCCTGGACATCATGTAGATGCCCTTTTTTTTTCCTTCAAGACAGGGTTTCTCTGTAGCTTTGGAACCTGTACTGGAACTGGTTCTGTAGACCAGGCTGGCTTGAAACTCCTCCTGAGTACTGTGACTAAAGGTGTGTGCTACCACACTTGGCCTAGACCAGATTTGTGTGTGTGTGTGTTTTTTGTTTTTTTTTGTTTTTTTGTTTTTGGTTTTTCGAGACAGGGTTTCTCTGTATTTTGGAGGATCTCCTGGAACTCGCTTTGTAGACCAGGCTGGCCTCGAAATCACAGAGATCCACCTGCCTCTGCCTCCCAAGTGCTGGGATTAAAGGCATGTGCCACCAACGCCCGGCTGTGGTTTTTTTTTTTTAATTTAAATTAGAAACAATCTTATTTCACATCTCAGTTTCCCTCCCATATCCCTTACTGACCCTCCCCAAGATCCATCCTTTCTCTGCTCCCCTGGGAGGGTGAGGCCTCCCCTGTGTGTCTCTGCTGAGGGAGTATCCCGCAGTGGGCTCTCCCAGAGTACATTCCTACACTAGGTGTAAATACTGTTCTGCCCAGACCTGGTAACTGACACTTTCAGGGGGCCTGGTTCTGTTCTCATGCTGGTTTCTCAGCTATCAGTCTGGGATCCATGAACTCCCCCTTGTTTAGGTCAGCTGTTTCTGTGTTTCCACAGCCTGATCTTGACCTCTTTGTTCACTCCTCCCTCTATAGATCAGGTGTTTTTTAAGGGTTATTATTACTGTGTACAGTAGGTGTTATTTTCACAGAGTGTAGATGGCTTGTCAGTCTCCCTGGTGCTGGAGTTATAAGTGTTGAGAATCAAACACCAGAACTTAGCAAGAGTAGTAGCCCAAGCTACAGAGTGAGATCCTGTCTGGAAAAAAAGACAACCCAAAACAGTAGTATATGACTTTAGTGGTGGAGCTTTCTCTTTGCTCCTAAAATCCATTAGAAAAGTATTTTTACTCTTTAGGTTGTGCAGGGATAGAACCTAAGCTCCATCATGAGCCTTAGAATGTTAGCTTAAAAATTTCCTATTGCCAGCGTCTTTGTTTACAAGACTGAGTCCTGTGGCTCTGAAGCAGGTCTAGAAGCTTCAGAACACTTCACTGTGTATTGCACTACCAGTTCTGTCCACATATGTGTTGATACTGACCACTGGATATGTTTATCTACTCAGGTAATCAGTGAGCTGAATGGAAAAAACATTGAGGATGTCATCGCCCAGGGTGAGTTTATTTAGGGTAAGATTGTGTTTGGGGTCCATACTAATCCCTGCTGGTCAGTCAATGATCTGCCAGGCTTCGCTTGTGGACCAGAGCATCCTAGAAGCCATGACAGTTGAGCAAAGCCTTTTTTATCTTAGGCTTGTGCCAGCAGCACTTCTGAACACACTTGGGACTGGGCAGAGGGAGCACACTTACTGTTCCTTCCAGGATGTGAAAGGCCTTTTTGGTGAACAGGGACTGGGTTTTCTAAAATGGTACAAGCTCTTAATCCTCTCTTGGTGGTGGATAGATAGATTTCTCTGCTGTAGACTGAGACTTAACTTAAGTTCATCTTAAGTTTTTTGGGGGAGGGTTGGAATTCAAGACAGGGTTTCTCTGTGTGTGACATTTGTGGTTGTCCTAGAACTCACTTTGTATCCAGACTGGCCCCTAACTCACAGGATTAAGAGCATGTACTACCACTGCCCAGCCCGGTCTTTAAGTTTTTAGCTTGATTTAGTTATTTGGGGGCATGATTTTTTCTGAGTAGCCCCAATGTTCTGGAACTCCCTGAATGTGCCAGCTTGGCCTTGATGTCAGATCCACCTACCTCCTGGCTACTGGATTATAAGCATGTATCATTGTCTTGATATATACATGCATGTATTGTATATGTATGTAAAGTTTATTTCTATGTTCATTGGTGTTTTGTCTGCCTGTGAGGGTATCAGATCCCCTGTTTGTTTTTGTGTAGCTCAGGCTGATCATGAACTCATCTTTCTGGGATTAAAAAGTACTGTACCTGGATTGTCCATCTTAAGATCATGATGAGTCAGGATAGGGGAAAGAAGTATTATGTGCCTCAGTGTGTACAAGGTTGGTTGCCTTGTGATCAGAGTGAAGCAGGTGACAGTGGTATGAGTATGCTGAGCCACTGGTGTGATAGCTTCCTTTGGTTGGTCACTCTATCCTTGTGGAAGAGCTTTCTTGGCCGGGCCTCTTTTCTGGTCTCACGTTCTTTTTTTATTTATTTAGGTGTTGGCAAACTTGCTAGTATGCCTGCTGGTGGAGCTGTGGCTGTTTCTGCTGCCCCTGGCTCTGCAGCTCCTGCTGCTAGTTCTGCCCCTGCTGCAGGTAAGTAGGTAGAGGTGGCGATCTGTAGGGATTGGTATTTAAGACTTGGTGTTGGGTGGGGCTTGCAGGGCAACCTGTGAATGAGTTCTTGGGGCTGTGCTTACTATGGTGTTCTTCCACAGCAGAGGAGAAGAAAGACGAGAAGAAGGAAGAGTCCGAAGAGTCAGATGATGACATGGGATTTGGCTTGTTTGATTAAATTCCTGCTCCCCTGCAAATAAAGCCTTTTTATGTATCTTGAGTGGCCTTTGAGCACAATTGTTAGCACGCAACACCCATACTCCATCCAGAGAGCTGAAGTATGTTGTGTAAAAGAGGAGGAACAAGAACCTCCCATGTCCCTTAGCTTCAGTGAACTTTCAGGTTCTGTGAGAGATCACTGCAGCTTTCACGGAACACTGAAAAGTGTATGTGCCAAATGTGAGACTGAGTTACGCTGTTTGAGGGGTTCAGTGCTCTGCTGTAAGGGGAGAGGTACCTGGACCTCCACAAGCTGGTCAACAAGGGACTTACTAGGTCAGACTGCACCCCAATAAAAATGGGTTGGCTTGCTTTTAGTTCCATACAGAGGGGCTGGAGGCAATCTGGTGCTTGTGTTGGAACAAAATAGAGACCTATGTATACAGGAAGAGTGGGTCTAGGAAGCATAAGAAGTCACAGCTTTATTGCAGTGGAGTAAGCTACGAGGGAGCAGGTAAAGGTAGGGCTGAGGAAAGGATGGTCTCAAGGGCAGCTTTGGTGGTCTTGGCCAGGCTGGATTTCAGTCTGGACCCTAAAGAAAGGGGCCTGTCCTCATAAGACCGCAAGTGGGAGTTGCCTAGTCAGGATTCTGAGAAAGGACAGCCATGTTCTTGGCACCAGCATCTCCCAAAGGGCCTGAAAGCATGTGTACCCAAACAGCCTGACTGTTCTGTGGAAATAAGAGCAGAGGTCCCATTGAGTTGGCAGCACTGTCCCTTGAGCCTGTTACTGAAACCGTGGAGAGGATCTTCAAGGTTCTTAGCTTTTTTTTCTCTCGAGACAGGGTTTCTCTGTATTGTTTTGGAGGCTGTCCTGGATGGAACTCCTTGGCTACTTGTGACCACCATAAACCTTAGATTTACTCGCCACCGCTGAGGACTTGTTCCTATTGTACCATGCTTCTAAACTGGTCGTATTAATCAGGACATACTCATACCCCCACCTTGAGAGCATTTGGCCTAAAAGTCACTAGGTGCCCTAGGCCAGTATGGAACAAACTTGCCAGCATGGAAGACCTTCAAAAATTAAGGTCACAAGCTAGGTCGGTGGTGATGCATGCCTTTAATCCTAGTAGGGGTATCTCTGAGGTTAAGGCTAGTCAGGGTGGTTACACAGAAAACTATAACCCTGTCTCAAAATCAGGGATTGAGAGATGTTTTAAGAGTACTGTTCTAGCCGGGTGTTGGTGGCGCACACCTTTAATCCCAGCACTCAGGAGACAGAGGCAGGCGGATTTCTGAGTTCGAGGCCAGCCTGGTCTACAGAGCGAGTAAAAGTACTGTTCCCAGTATCCACTCTAATTCAAAGGGATCTGACCTACACTCAAGTGTACCTGCCCTTTATACATGTAATTTGAAAAGTAAACATGGATGTTGTGCCCTTGAGAGGTAGAAATGGGTATATCTGAGTTTAAGAAATCCAGGACAGCCAGGGTCACAAAAACTCAAAGCAATTCTATTACATCTTTCCCTGCTCACCCCTCCTTGAGTTCTGTCTGCTAGAGCTCAAGTAGTCTCAGGGCATCTTCACTCCTTTTGATTGCACGTGTACTGGGGCACTGTTGACTTCACCTTGCTACCTATTCCTGTACCCATGCCTGTTCTTAGTTGTGCTGAGTGTGAAATGACTCCATCACAGGATGAATCATTCTGATTTCCGAGAATGTCTCTTGTGCCCTTGCAGCCACACAGCTCTCCATTCCAGACGCTAGGATCCCTTCTGTGGCTTCACTTCTTTCCCTCCATCTATCAGCAGTCCCACCATGTCTCCTGGCTTCATTCCCAACTTAGTCCTTGCCCTGGGAACCGCCAGAGGGATTTAAAACCCAGCCCTGGCAGCAGCTCACCCAGCCCTCACTCTGCTGGTGCACATTTCTTTCTCTTGATGTCTGACATCCAGGGGTTTTCAACATTACTGACCAGACCACCTGCCAAAGAACTGTACTCCCTTTTCTGAGAAACTTCACAAACACAATGGCTAGCAAACTCAACTGCCTCTATCCCAGCATCCCTGTGGCATGTGTGAGGCTTCCCCTGAGTTTTTTCTTCCCTACACACGTCCTTCTCCAGCTGTAAACCTGTATGGTGTACCTTTAAAAGGCTCTTAAGGTAGGCATCTCTAATCCCAGCACTTGAGAGGTGGAAACAGGTTCAAGACTACAAGGACTGAAGTCCATAGATAAGAAAAAAAGTGTATCAGCACATCCTTTAGTTTATAGATTGAACAGCTTCGAAATTCCCCCAAGACACAAATACAACTACTGCTCAGGCACTTAGGCACTTTACTAAGGCCTGCATTTGACTCTTAAAAGTGCCTCTCATTTGTATGCTTAACTTCATTCCTACTGGTCTTGGAATTCTTTGTGGTGCTTGTCAAGGACCTGGGTCACCTGAATAAGAGTCACTGGCTTGCCGGGCGTTGGTTGCGCACGCCTTTAATCCCAGCACTCGGGAGGCAGAGGCGGGCGGATCTCTGTGAGTTCGAGACCAGCCTAGACTACCAAGCGAGTTCCAGGACAGCCTCCAAAGCCACAGAGAAACCCTGTCTCGAAAAAAAAAAAAAAAAAAAAAAAAAGAGTCACTGGCTCAGATCTTCTGACTGAGTTGTTGGTAACATATGTATACTTCAGCTGTTGTGACAGGTCTAAAGCTGAGCTGGGAGTGAGAATTTCTGGGCAAAAAGACACACTGTCATCCATCACCCCAACCTGGACCCGCACCTTGTTTAGGGTAGGGCAAGATGAGAGCTGTTCCTAGGTCTAAGCTAGCCTAGCCTGTCCCACAGCTGAGGGAACAATGCGGAAAAAGGGCGGGAGGGTGACATTATCCCAGGAGCACGCCGCTTCCTGGGACAATTATTGGGGGTGTGGCCTTAGTCTGAGATCAGGTGAATCACAAATCAGGAGCCAGAGTCAGACAACTATACACCCAGGTGAGCAGTCAGGGTATCGAGGGACCCTCTAGGGTGGAACAGGACTTGGGTCTGTGTTTGCTGGGTCAGTGTCAGTCTGTTGTTGGGACCGTGGGTCTTGGGAGCTGAAGTCTCAATGGCTTAGGTTTTCAGGCCCAAGGGGATACTATCTCTGCGTTTTCACCCAGGTTCCAGCTCTTCTGTGTCTGGGTGGGTGTCCCTGGAGAACGGGGAGACGCCTGATCACAAACCAGAGCTCTTCTTAGTCCTGGTACTCAGGCGGCTCTAAGCCCGGGTGCTAACCACGATGTGGGGTCGAAGGAAGGAGGATCAAGGGCTGGGAGGCCCTTTGAATCTCAGATGGCTTTGCCCACCCAGCAGGTGTCGTGAGGGGCGGGGCCTCGGGGGCGCGGCCGTTCCTGGCGCCATCCAGTTGGGTCTCGCGCCCAGGTCCTGCCCCCTGTCGACCAGGCCCCGCCCTCGTCCCCGCACTAAAACACCTCCTCTTCTGCCTCCCCGTACAGCGTCTCCGCCTCCGCCGGCGGGGACCCCAAGCTACCACGACTGCGGGACCCACAGCCCGCAGGCTACTAAGCCACGATGTTCCCGAGGGAGACCAAGTGGAACATCTCGTTCGCTGGCTGTGGCTTCCTCGGCGTCTACCACATTGGCGTGGCCTCCTGCCTCAGCGAGCACGCGCCCTTCCTGGTGGCCAACGCCACGCACATCTACGGCGCCTCGGCCGGGGCGCTCACCGCCACGGCTCTTGTCACTGGGGCCTGCCTGGGTGAGCCGGGCTGCGCGGAAGTTGGGCAGGGTGTGGTGGGTACGGCGCGGGGCCGGGTGGATGCTCTAGCGTCCCACGCCCAACCCGCGTAGGGAAGCCGATACAGCCGCTAGTGCAGTAACGCTGTGGAGTCTCTGCCTGTATCCCGGAACTGCGACCGAAGGTCCAGTTCTGAGCCCTGGTCCGGGGCGGGTTTTGGTTTGTTTTGTTTCAAGAGTGTCCAGGGATTGGGGTAGGGCCTGGCGCGCTCCCGACTGGTGGCATTCTCTCCGCGTAACCCACCTCAAGGGGCACAAAAGTTGGGAACAGGCAGGTGCTGCCAGTCTGTGTTATTGGAAAGAGAAAGTAAATAGTGGGCGGGACTATGAGAGAGAGAGAGAGGAGGGGCATACTTCACTTCGAACCGGCTGCCAGCGGTCACTGCGTCCTGAGGCTCTGCTGCTGCAAACTGCTGTGGCTCTGGGGCCTAGTACCAGGGTATCTCGAGTGGGCATCTGGACACTGTGGTAGTGTCCTTAAAGGGATCTCTGCAGGCAAAGCCCAGCTGAAATCAGGGGTGGGCATAAGTGTATCCTCTGTCCATGGTGCATTGACAGCCTGACACCCCAGCTGTGGCCAGCTGACCCACTTCACGGGGTGGCCATACTTCTGTGTTCTGAAGGGTTTCAAGAGTACAGAGATGGGAGGGGGACTGCGTCTCCGGCTACTTCCATGGGACTTCCGGCTACCACGTGGGGTGTTGTTTACAGTACACTACGTTCTTCCTCCTAAGAGTCCTGGAAACTGCTGCCCATCCCCCGTCCCATAGGTCAGCCAAGGTGGCAAGGGAGTCCTGCTCAGTTGGAGCCTGTCTGGGGTTCTCTGCTGTCTCTTTCCCATCCCCTTTGCCCTGAGGAGGGAAAAGGAGAAGGAACACAGCTCTTGTTCCTGGTACCTTGGGGATTCACCCTGTGATCTTGCCCCCTGGCTCTCATGGAGGCCTTCAGAGGAGTGGGTATAGTGGCCAGCTGGGCTCAGACATACATCGAGACTCCACCTGAGTTGAGACTGAATTAGGGATACCAGTGTCACAGAACTACTTACTGCCAGTACTTTTCACAGGTCATCTTGGGCAGCTAGAACCATGACAATGTGGTAGGTGTCAGCTGTGAGTCCTTGGCCTGTATACCCCATGACTGACAAGGAGCCTTAGAGGAGGGCATGGATCCTCAGGGGAAAAGCCCTAGACTCTCCTTTCCCTGGCCACTATTGGCCACTCCTCTCCTTTACTATTGCTCTGGGCCAGCACCCATGGACTCCTAAGAGTGTTGGAGGACTTGGTTTTGACTGAATTGAGACCATCATGTCTTCCCAAGAGGTGGGCTCCTCACTTTAGCTTTGTGGACCTGCCCACCCACCCATATCTGGCCAAGTAGATGAAGGTTGAAGCAGGTCAGAGTTGACCCTATGTCTTCCCCGCTCTCTGGGCCACGTGCCATACCACGCTAGGCACAGTGACTCATGGGGACAGGCAGTTGGGAAATACCAGGCATAGGGCAGGTTCCAATCCCAGCTGGCCAGCTCTTGCTGTATACTATCCCCAGGGTGGTGGCCTGTCTCCTTCCACTTAGGTGGCAAAGTCCCAACTGTGAGCCAGTCCCCAGTGTGAGTATGCGTCTTCAGGGTCAACAGAATGTAACACATCTGAATGTCTTCTGGGTGTGGAGTCCTGGGGGAAGGATGGTTACTAATCTGGGAGTGTTGTCCCTGATCCTGGCCCTGCTGTCCCAGGTGAAGCAGGTGCCAACATTATCGAGGTGTCCAAGGAGGCCCGGAAACGGTTCCTGGGCCCTCTACACCCTTCCTTCAACCTGGTGAAGACCATCCGTGGCTGTCTACTGAAGACCCTGCCTGCTGATTGCCATGAGCGTGCCAGTGGACGCCTAGGCATTTCCCTGACTCGTGTTTCTGATGGGGAGAATGTCATCATATCTCACTTTAGCTCCAAGGATGAGCTCATCCAGGTAGGCCCTGGAGAAACTGTGGTGGGGTATGGGATTAACTCAAGGCAGGGCCCTGCTACTGTCCTGTGTCTTGTTTTTCAGGCCAATGTCTGCAGCACTTTTATCCCAGTATACTGTGGCCTCATTCCTCCCACCCTCCAAGGAGTGGTAAGTATCCCTGCTTAGCCCTGCCCTGGAATGGCAAGCATCATCTACTGTCTGGGCTGTCAGATAAAGGGGTAGATCAGAAGGCCAGGGGGCACCTCGCTCCTCTCCTGTCCCTCACTGCCTATGTCTCACTTCCCATGACTCAAGATGGGGGGAATCCCTGGAGAGATACACACTTCCTGTGGCTGGCGCCCACCTGAATTCCATCTGTCTGCCATTTGTTGAGCCCCAGTGAGTGGCCAATGCCTAGTGGGCAAAAGGCTCAAATGGAACAGCTACTAGCTAGAGCTACCAGAACACCCCGCAGGCCCCTAACCATGTGACTATGAATGTGTGTTCTTGCAAAGCGCTATGTGGACGGCGGCATCTCAGACAACTTGCCACTCTATGAGCTGAAGAATACCATCACAGTGTCCCCGTTCTCAGGCGAGAGTGACATCTGCCCACAGGATAGCTCCACCAATATCCATGAGCTTCGTGTCACCAACACCAGCATCCAGTTCAACCTGCGCAATCTCTACCGCCTCTCAAAGGCTCTCTTCCCACCAGAGCCCATGGTGAGCCAGCACAGCTAATCCTAACTAAGTACCAGGGGAGAGAGCTGCTCGTGACTTCTGAGCGCTGGGACAACATCAGAACTTTGCATGTATGCTTTGCAAGGTTTACAGCACTTGAAGTCACCTATCCGTGGATAACCTATCCGTGGAAGTGGCTGGTACAGGAACTTAGCTGTTACAGTAGGACTTGACCGCACTGGTCTGGGCTGATTTATACGTTCCTCTCGTAGGTTCTCCGAGAGATGTGCAAGCAGGGCTACAGAGACGGACTTCGATTCCTTAGGAGGAATGGTGTGTGGGCAGCCCTGGGTTGGGAGAAGCTGGCTCTGCAATGCCCCCTGCTGGCCACAGACTCTGATGGCATCTCTGTCACCCCACCCCCAACCCAGGCCTTCTGAACCAGCCCAACCCCTTGCTGGCGCTGCCCCCGGTTGTCCCCCAGGAAAAGGATGCAGAGGAAGCTGCTGTGACTGAGGAGAGGACTGGAGAGGAGGACCAATTGCAGCCCCATGGAAAAGATCGAATTCTAGAACACCTGCCCGCCAGACTCAATGAGGGTGTGCCATGGAGAGGGAGGGCCGAGGAAGGGACAGGGTCCTTTGGAGAAGCTTGACCAGCAGGTCTGCGAGGCTTCCACTTCCCTAATTGGCTACCACCTTCCCACCTGCAGCTCTGCTGGAGGCCTGTGTGGAGCCTAAGGACTTGATGACCACTCTCTCCAACATGCTGCCAGTGCGCCTGGCGACTGCCATGATGGTGCCCTATACTCTGCCGCTGGAGAGTGCAGTGTCCTTCACCATCCGGTGAGGGTGGGAAGGGGAGTCTGGGGAGAGTGCATCAACAGAAGTCTAGGATCATCTATGAGCCATGAGCTGCTTGGGAGATCTGGGGAGGGTGGATATTCAGTATCTGTCAGGTGAACATCAGAACCCAACCTGTTATTTCTGAGGTCATACTTGGTGCCCCCTCCTTAGCTTGTTGGAGTGGCTGCCTGATGTTCCTGATGATATCCGGTGGATGAAAGAGCAGACAGGCAGCATCTGCCAGTATCTGGTGATGAGGGCCAAAAGGAAACTGGGTGATCATCTGCCCTCCAGGTGAGCGACCACGGCTGCCAATCCACCTGGGGCCTGGGGCCTGGAGCCTGGGGCCTCCACTAAGCCTTCCTTTCCTCCATGCTTCCCCATATACAGACTGTCTGAGCAGGTGGAACTGCGCCGAGCCCAGTCTCTGCCCTCTGTGCCACTATCTTGTGCCACCTACAGTGAGGCACTGCCCAGCTGGGTACGAAACAACCTCTCGCTGGGGGACGCGCTGGCCAAGTGGGAGGAATGCCAGCGTCAGCTGCTGCTGGGTCTCTTCTGCACCAATGTGGCCTTCCCTCCGGATGCCTTGCGTATGCGCACACCCACCAGCCCGGCCTCCACAGACCCCGCCACCCCACAGCATCCACCTGGCCTCCCGCCTTGCTGAGAACCATCAGTCCCCGTTTCCTCGGCTACCAGCCAAGCTCCAAGTCTGCTCTGCCTCACTTAAGAGGAGCCCTGGGGCAGACCAAGTCGCTGTCCCTTGGCTTTCCCCCTTACATGCTATGGAATGGGGACATAGGACCCTGCCCAGCTGGAAAGGGGGTTTGGATGTAAAGCCTTTTGCCAGCTGCACTGATGCTACTCCTGGTGGGGAGGGATGAGGAGTAACCTCCCCTGGAGCCCACCAAGCCCTCCCTTCCCCGAGCCTTACTCTCCTCCTGCCCTCCACCTTTTCAGTGCAGGCTCAGTCCTGAGAACTCCACAGCTGCTGCTGCTTCTCCCAGCCTCTCCAGTTTCCTTGCAGAGTCTGTGAAGAATTATTTATTTTTGCCAAAGTAGATATAATAAAAGCCACAGCTCAGCTTCTGCCTTGCTCATTTCAGCATGTTATTCATGCCTCTGAATGAGGCCAGGGGACAGCCATTTCTCAGATGACCAGTGTCTCAACAGCTAGCAGTTGGGCCTCAGAGTTGCTTTAAGCCCTGGCATCTGGGGACCCTCCCTTAGGGTCACCCTCTGACAAGGACACATGTATGCTCCTCTGTTTGCTCTGAGGCCTACTGACTGTCTCTTGGGCAGCGTTTCAAGCTCCAGCTGATATGTTTAGGGCTGAGAACCGTAAGGTATAAATAAGAACTAAAATGTTGGGTTGGAGTATCTCAGTTGTTGAGCATTTTTCCAGCATGTACCAGGCCCAGATTCCATCTCAAGCACGAGGGGGAAAATGTTTACAAAAGGTGTCACCCACACTTCTGCTCCACATGGTGACACAGTAAGGGTGTGGATCAAGGCTGACTTCAGGGCTGGATCCTTGTGAAGGGTGAAGCTTCTGGAACCGAGGCTTGGGGACAGGGAGGCTCAGTCCCTGACCCACACTGGGCGTCTTGCTCAGAACTTGGTTGTCACACCATCATTGGCAGGGACATGTGTCCATGTGCCTTGTCTATACTGTGAACATACCCGTTTCCTCCCAGAACCTTGGGAGTGGTCTGGAGCACTGAGGCAAGGTAGTGAGGTCTTAACTCCAGGGGGCCGCTCACCATGGTTTCCTCAAAGTACCCTCTGCTGGGATGTGTGTGTTGTACTGTCTTGAGGAAGGAGAGCTGTGATGGGTGAGCTTAGTTGCCAATCTGTGGAACTTGGCTTAGCACCCACTTGCCCCTCCCAAAAGCTGCACAGTGGCTGCGGTTGCAAGCCCCTAGCCAACAATAACGGTTGGTCTGGTTATGGGACCTGGGACAGCAGGACTGGGCGAGCCGGCCAGGCAGGTCCCTTGCCTAGGTGCCAGGGGCCGCCCCTCCTCTTGTCTCCAGGTCCTGTCCTATAGGGCCAGCCTGTTGTGATTCTCCTTGAGAAGCACAGGGCTCCCAGCACCTCAGCAGCCTGTGACAGCCAGGGCAGCCTTTCAGGTCAGTTTAGGGGCTTGGTGGGGGGCATACCCTTGGAAGTGGATGGATTTCCTCCTAAGTAGGACTTTGACATCATCTCCTAGAGTTCTTCTAGGCCTAGGGGAACCCTAACCAGGACTGTGCCCCAGAAGGAGTGCTGGGGGCAGACTGCTGATGTGGTCTCACTGTGACCCCACACTCACTTCACCCATACGCGAGTGCTGCTAACTTACATGCCATTCGCTAGCGTTAAAACTTAGAAGACTCCAAACTGGAAAAGTATAGAGAAGCAAGTGTAGTCTCCCAAGTCCTGGATACAGCCACTGAAAGTATTTGTTCTATTTCCTGCTCGGCATTTTCCTACACACACTTCTTGGCACCCTAAGTCTGGATATTCCGGGAGGGGTGGGGGTTGGTATCTGCCCCTCCGCGGCCTTGATCCTGTCCTGGAAGGGTCTTGGGGGGGGCGGTGAGGGACACGACGTCAACATTGCTGCCCCCTGTGGCTCTCCCGGGAGAGCTAGCCACCCTGGGTCGAGTCGCCAAGATAAGAGAGGCGGGACAAAGCAACAACAGCCCTCTGGTGGATCCACCCGGACGTGCTATCCCGGGGTCTCCCAGCCTTACAGGCCGCAAGGTCGCTGTGGGCCGGCGCCCCTCGCAGGCTGTCAGGGTCCGGGCAGGGGTGGGGCACGCCGCGCGTTTCCGGGAGGAGCGGCCGGTCTGCGGCAGGTGCGGCGACGCGGCTCCCAGGTAGGCATAGGCTCCTAGGTCCCGCGGCTGGGGTCCCAGAGCTGCACCTGCCGGACTTCCCTACCCCTAACCCCGGGTCCGGGTGGTCGCACCTTCGGACCGCTGTGTGGAGCGGCGACCCGCACACGTCAATCTGGGACGGCTGTGATTCCGCGGTGCAGCGCAGCTAGCCTTAGACGTGTGTGGATGAGGTTTGCCTGTGGGTCCACCCGCTGCCCTTCCTCTGGACTCCCTGGAGCCTGGCTGCAGTTCAGTTTCCGGCTCGGATGGACCTCCCGTCCTGTAGAGCCCGGGGGCGGTTGGTGACTGTGCCTGGTTGAAGTGAGGGTAGCCGTCAAGGGGGCAATGACTCCAGGTTGCCCTGTCATGCTGCTTCCTCGTGTTTGCTTATTGGATTATCGTCCCTCTCCTCCTCAAATATGGGTAGGGGGAAGATAACCCTAAGGACTGTGAGATAGTCTGGGTTGGTGTCACTGTGTGGCTTTGGGAAATCAGGGGTTAGTACACTGTGGGGCAGACAGGGGACTCTGATTAGAGGTGGGGTGTTCATTCCAGGAGGTGAGAGGGAGGCTCCAGGGGAAGAGAAAACGACTAGAGGCTGTATTAAACCAAGATGTGGGGGTGTTTCCTACAGAAGCTGTCCAGTGCCCAGGGCTGGGGCCTTGCACCTGCACCCTTAAGGCCTTATTGGAAGGTGGGAGGGACTGATGGAGTTTACTCTCTGCTTGCCAGCTGTCAGAGGGCCAGGGTATCACAGGCTCAGTCCCGAGGCTAGGGACTTGGTCAGAAGTGATTCAGCCCTCTTCCTTAAGCAAGATCTCCCAAGTCCAGGATGTGGCAGACTCTTCACACTCTGGCCCTCTTTCACTACAAAATCTCTCTCTTGGCTGCCAAGAGTTGGTCACCTGTTTTTACAAGTCTTCTGTGGTGGTAAAGTCACACTCTCACTTTCTTCCTCTTCTTCTTGTTTTTTAGAGAAAGGGGTTCTTTGTGTAACAGCTGTTCTGGAACTCACTCTATAGACTATGCTGGCCTTGAACTCAAGAGATCTGCCTGTCTCTCCCTCCCGAGTGCTGGGGTTAAGGCTTGCCCCACTATATCTGGTTTCATTTTCTCTTTTTCTTTTATCTTTCATTCTTTCTTTTTTTTTTTTTTGAGGTACGATCTCACTATGTAGCTTTACATGTCTTGGAACAGATATCTGCCTAACTTTGCCTCCAGAGTGCTGGGATGAAAAGTGTATGCCACTTCAGGACAGCCAGGACTGTTACACAGAAACCCTGTCTCCAAAAAAAAAAAAAAAAAAAAAAAGTATAAGCCACCATATTCAGCTAACCCTCACTTCTCCAACTGGCTCCATCCAGGGATTCAGGCTTTCCCCAGAATTTCTACTTCCTGAGTCTGCCTCATCCCATCCCAGTGGCCACGGACCATCCCTGTCCCAATGCCTTGCCTTCTGTTCACTTTCCTACTTGGTGCAAGGAGGCCCCAAGCCCTCTGTCTTCACCCTCTGACACACCTTCATCCTTCCTCCCCTTTCTTCTGACCTTCCCTTGGCTTCTCAGTACCTACTAGAACCAAGAATTGCTCCTATGGCCAGCCCTGGGCAGCCTGGGCCTGGGGAGGGCCAGGAGGAAGAGGAGACAAAGGGAATCTCGGCAGGACATGGTGCCGAGGTGCTGCAGCAGGCCCAGGAGCTCTTTCTACTGTGTGACAAGGATGCTAAGGGCTTCATCACTAGGCAGGACTTGCAGGTGAGCCACAGTTCCAAGAGGCTGCCAGGCCCAAGGCCGACCCTGGCTGCTCACCTTGATCTTCCTTGCCTGGCTAGGGCCTGCAGAGTGACCTTCCCCTAACTCCTGAGCAGCTGGAGGCTGTGTTCGAAAGTCTGGACCAGGCCCACACTGGCTTCCTCACAGCCCGGGAGTTCTGTCTAGGCCTGGGTGAGCAGGTCCCAGCCACCTGGAGACCCTATTCAGGCCCCTGTGAGACTACATAGCCTGTGCCTTTCGCAACTACCCAGGCATTTGGTGTCTACAAGCAGTCACTCTGTGAGCTGCACCCCCCATCCCCCCCCCCTCTGTGCAGTGTGCACGGTCTGCCCTCCCCCAATCCCTTCTCCTCTGCCAACCCAGGTGGGGCGGGGGAGCTGGCTGTCATTTCCATTCCCAGGCCAATGGAACCAGAACAAGGAAGAAAAACAGGAAACTGGGCCCTGAGAGAGGGCAGGATATGCTGTGTGTGGTCAGGGGAGTTGGGTAGGCCTGGGGTGTTAACCCACAGTCCTGGTCATCTCTCCTCCCATGTCTGCAGGAAAGTTTGTGGGGGTGGAGTCGGCCCAAGGTGGGTCCTCCTTGAGGACTCCTGAGGAAACCTTTGAGTCAAGCACAGGAGGCTCTCTGGAGGAGGACGACGATGCTGAGACATTCTGCACTTCCTTAGAGAAGCTGGGAGTGGCCCGGGTCCTGGGCGAGTGAGTTGATGCTAAGCCCACTCCCTTTGTGCGCCTGATCCCTCTCCTCTGTGTGTTCTGTCCACCTTGCCCTCCTGGCTGCTGCCACAGAATCCCTAGGCCGGGCCAATCCATCCTTTGTCACTTGTGGTTGTCTGGGAGAGCGCCCTGGCGTGATTTTCCTCAGGATTTGCATTTCAGGAGGTCATAGCTCTGTGGGGCGGGGTGCCACAAGACACCTAGTCACTCGTGCAAGGCCACTTTGCACTCATAGAGGCTAAGCAGGCATGAGAGCACATTCCATAGAGTGCGCCGCGGATGTTCTGGGCCGCTGGGTTCTCTTACGGGTTCACCTTTGCAAAGGGGACACGCCCCCAGCACCGGCCAGCTCGTCTCTATTCACACCCTCTAGGCAATGGGCTGTGAGGACACTCTGGGTTCGGCTGCAGCGCGAGCGACCCGAGCTGTTGGGCTCTCTGGAGGAAGTTTTGATGCGCGCGTCGGCCTGCCTGGAGGCTGCAGCCCGGGAACGCGACGGTTTGGAGCAGGCACTGCGGCGGTGAGGAACGGCCTGGCGAGGTCTGGGGTCTCACGAGGGGACAGAGAAAACTGGCAAATGCTCATGCTTGTGATATCCCGGTTCCTCGAAGGCGGGAGAGTGAGCACGAGAGGGAGGTGCGCGGACTCTACGAAGAGCTGGAGCAGCAGATGTGGGAGCAGCGACACCGCGGCCAGAGCCAGGTGGGCCCGCGTATGCCACGCCCAGCCACGCTGGCTTCTCTGGCTCCGCCTTCCCCGAACTGGTCCCGCCCTAGAGGACTCACCTCGGGAGTCCAAGCTGCCCTAAGTCCAGGGAACTCTGCTCTGCCTCCGCAAGTGCCCCCTCCCGCGCTCCACCCCTTTGCTCCCCACCCTTGCCTCTCCGCCTGCCTCCTCTGAGCCTGGAACTAGTGCGGCTGTACATCCCAGAAACTGTCCCGGGAGGAACAGAGGGGCCACCTGGAGCTGGAGCTGCAGACCCGCGAGCAGGAGCTGGAGCGCGCAGGCCTGCGGCAGCGGGAGGTAAACCGTAGTCACTTTACCTCCGCATCCTCGCAGACTCACCTTCTTTGGGGGCTCCCCGTGCCTCGGAGCCCTCGAGCTGCAGGAATAAGGGGGTCACCTTGGCACTGGGGGGCGGGCGGGGAGCGTGGCTCGCCAGCCAGCATCCCACCATTCCTCAGCTGGAGCAGCAGCTGCAGGTCAGGACTGCAGAACAACTAGAGACACAGGCCCAGCACACCCAGCTGCGTAGGGCCTACGAGGTGCTAAGGGCACAGCTGGACCAGGCGCTAGAGCAGCTCAGCCGATTGGAGGGCGAAGCACAGGGTCGTCAGGAGCAAACCCAAAGGTGTGGTGAGGTGCCTGTGGACAGGGGAGAGGGTCCCTTCTCCCACCTTGCATCTGGATCACCACCTTCTACCTACAGAGATGTGGTTGCTGTCTCCAGGAACATGCAGAAGGAGAAACTCAGCCTCCTAAGGCAGCTGGAGCTGCTGAGGTGGGTCAGGCCTACCTAGGCTGTTTGGAGAAGTGGTTTCAAGTTTCTGAATAGTCTTGGCTCTCACCCATCTTGCTGGAAGTCCTTATGTCTGCCCTAGAGCCTTCATGCTGCACTCTCTGTTGTCCTCAGGACTCAGGAGAGCTGGACCATCTTCCCCATCCACTGCTTCCTCTAGATCTTTTTTGTTTGTTTGTTTGTTTTTTGTTTTTTTCGAGACAGGGTTTCTCTGTAGCTTTGGAGGCTGTCCTGGAACTCACTTTGTAGACCAGGCTGGCCTCGAACTCACAGAGATCCACCTGCCTCTGCCTCCCGAGTGCTGGGATTAAAGGCGTGCACCACCAATGCCCGGCTCCTCTAGATTTTTTTTTTGTTTTTGTTTTTTTGTTTTTTTTTGTTTTTCGAGACAGGGTTTCTCTGTGGCTTTGGAGGCTGTCCTGGAACTTGCTCTATAGACCAGGCTGGCCTCGAACTCACAGAGATCCGCCTGCCTCTGCCTCCCGAGTGCTGGGATTAAAGGCGTGCACCACCAATGCCCGGCTCCTCTAGATCTTAATTAGCCTCCACAGTCTCAAACTCTTCCTCTCTAGGGAACTGAATCTGCGACTTCGAGACGAGAGGGATGCCTGTGAGACTAAGCTGCTGGGCAGTAGCCACAGGAAGGCTCTAGCTATTGCCCACAAGCCTGGACCCACCTACTGCTGCTGCTGCTGTGGCTGGGCTCGGCCCCCGAGACGAGGCTCTGGCCATCTTCCCAGTGCCCGATGACCAGCCCCAAAACACTCACCAGACCTTCCTTATCTAGAAGGGGACTGGTTGTGGGTGGCAGTTGCCTGATAGGTATGTGGCTCTAGCCAGAAAGCATCACCTGCCTGGAGGAACTGAGCTCTGAATGGTCAAAGTCTTCAGTTTCCACGCTGTCTTCGTCTCTGTTTAGCTGACCAATAAAGGCCACTGGCCACTGTGTACTCCTTTCTTTTTGTGTCTCAGAGCCACAGTGCATTTGTGGTTCATGCTTGGTGTCCACAGCGCAAGGTGACATGGAGAGATTCACAGGCACACACTAGCCTGTCATTTCTGTGGCTGTGGCTTCCTGTGTGTTTTTGTATGTTCTGTGATCCTGGTCACTCATCAAGCTCTGCTTTGCGGTCCATCACAGGACTCGGGTTTCAACAAGGGTCCACTCCACTCCCACGCTAGTCCTCATGTGGAAAGGGAGTCCTGCCCTCACTTCTGTGGTCAGCTAGCTCTCTGGTCCCCGTCCTTACTCTCCATCGTCTGGCACCATTCCTAGACAGACCGTGTGCCCTCCAGACTGGGTACCTCTTGCAGGGCCCTCATGTGATGGTGGGTCTCAGCACTCTTCACACTGTACCTGGAGCTACCCCTCTGGCATGTCCGCAGCCGCTAGAACCTGCAGCCTCAGAGTAGTTCCCCGGGCTTAGACTGGAGGAGGATTTGGTCTGGGCCTCAGTTCTGGGCTCTGCTGGGTTAAGTGCTATCTTCCCCACCTCTCCACTCACCACCTGGGTTCTGCCTCCATCCAAGCTCCTCGGTCTTTGGGTGAGTAGGGGTCTTACTGATCACCGGCGCCCTCAAGTTAACTTTCTGGCCCCATAGACTGGAAAGGTGCCCCAGGTCTTACTGCGCGGTCTTCCTCGAGCCCTAGCACCAAACCAGTTGGGACTTGCCCAGCCCAGGCCGGCCGTGGGCGGGGCTGCGCCTGGGGCGGGGTCGCGCGCGGGGCGTGTCCTTGAAGGCCCCGGGCCGAGCATTTTCTGCACTCGGAGCACTCCTACAGCCGCCCGCCGGCGTTGGTACTACAAAGTGTGGTTGGTAAGTGCTCCGCAGAGCAAGGCCGCAGGGTGTGGGGAGCAGTGTACTCAGTGACTGGCGCCCCGGTGTCCCTAGTCCTCACCACTGGCCTCGGGGACACCCAGGAGGCAGCGCCGGTAGGACAGGGCTGCAGGCTCCTTTCCGGAAGATCGACGCCGGGGCGGGAAGAAACAGAGGGGGGGGGAGGGAGAGAGCCTCCGAGGTTCTTGGACAGGCCTGGAAGTCCCTTTCATGCAGAAACCAAGAAAGTCAAAGTCTGATCACCCTGTTCATTGTCACTGGACACCGGTTCCCTCCCCTGAGACCGCAGGTCCGCCCATCGGCAGCGGGGGAATGGGGAGACGGGCAGGGGCGGTGGTGACTTCATCTCGGTGACGCGGGGATTCCTCGTCTAGCTGCCTTCAGTGCCCAGTCCCCTCGGTGGGGCGGATGCCGAGCGCCATCGAGGGCACAGGACTCAGGGGCTGAGTGTAGGGCGGCCTCCAGGCCGCAGGAGCTATTTCTGGCTGATTGCGACTCCTACGCCGGCCATTTCTCAGGAAATTAACATTCAGTCTGCTGATTGTGCCTTGGCTGGATGTGTTCAGAAGCAGCACCGCATAGGTTCTGGGCTTTTAGAGCTGGCCTCAGTTTGTGTCATGCCACTCCTTCAGTGAAGCAGCGTGTATTTGAGTCTTATTTCCAAATGGAAGTCTGTAATCTCCAGGAGTGGACAGTTGATTGTCCCGCCTCCCCCTCCCCCGCGCCAGTCTGCAGTCCATGCTGTTTGGTGGGGGAGGGACAGTGATGGATGGGTCTGGAGGGTGGGGCACCTGGAGAAGGCATTTGGTTCCTCCCTAGATCAAGCTGGCCAGCAATGTCCTCTGCCCCACCCTGGTCCAGAAGAAAATAGACCTGACTGTTATGCCTGCTTCCAGATCTGGTGGCTCTGGGAATCATTCTGACCACTGCTTCAGCCACCACAGGAGGAGTGGCAAGATCCTACCTGCCAGGCGAAGAAGCGCAGACCACTGACTTTTGACCTGTACCTGCTGGTCCTTCTGACTTATAGGGGTGAGTGCTGGTGCTTGGGCAGAGCCCGCAGGTGGCAGGTGAGAAGTCCTGCACACTTGCTTGTCTAGAAACTGGTCCTGGGGTGTTCAGCTGAGGTCTGTGCCGCAGACTGTCCACATTGCAGACACTAGTGTGTCTAGGGCAGAATGTACCTTTGGGGGAATGACATAATCAAATCTGTGGAACTGAGGGCCTCCTCCATCAGCCTGGAGGGGAGCTGATTGTGTAGGCTCCACCTACTGGCACCTCTATTGTCCCTGCCCTGGTTGAGAGTAGAGAGGTTGCTCACAGAGCCCTGTCTACCTGAGGTCTGTCTGAACTTTCTGCTTCTCTGCCGCATCTGGGGTGTTAGTGTTAAAACCGTCAGCCTGTGATGTGGGGTCAGGGAATGCCGTGGGGGACTACATCCTGAAGATCTGCCCCCCATTTGCCAGCAGGAGTGAGTCAGCAGATGGTTGGGGGTCTCCATGACAATTCATTATGGGTGTCTGGCTTCAAGGAGGGGTGTTAGACTGATCAGTTGTCCAGGAAGTGACTCATATATGGTTCCTGGGAAGGCTCCTCTTAAGGCAGAGAGCTGGCTGCGCTCCAGGCTCTGGAAGTATCTAGGGATTGCTGCATCCCCTCCTGTGTCTTTCTAGTTGGCGGCCTTGTGCTTCAGGCCATCTGACCTCCTCCACATTTCTGCAGGCCCAGCATGGGTGAATTCAATGAGAAGAAGGCAACATGTGGCACGGTCTGCCTCAAGTACCTGCTGTTCACCTACAACTGCTGCTTCTGGGTGAGAAGTGATTCTCCCTACACTCCTCTCCTTCCTCATCTGGGAGGCCTGGCCTGGGGGCTTGGTCCTAGCTTCCAGACCCAGGCCAGATGTGGTGACCAGTACATACTTCCTGCAGCTGGCTGGCTTGGCCGTCATGGCAGTGGGCATTTGGACACTGGCACTCAAGAGTGACTACATTAGTCTGCTGGCTTCAAACACCTACCTAGCCACAGCCTATATCTTAGTGGTGGCTGGTGGTGTTGTCATGGTGACCGGAGTGCTGGGCTGCTGTGCCACTTTCAAGGAGCGACGGAACCTGTTACGATTGGTCAGCAGGGCCTGGTAGCACATGTGGGAGCATGGGGCTGGGGATGCCTGGCATGGCTTTCTCAGGGGCTTCTGGGGCTTGACTCTGGTTAAGTATGTTACTGCAGGCTGTCCCTGTTGAACTCTCTGGGGCATCCCCCAGCTGAGGGCATAACTAGATCAGAGAAGTATCGGGAGCTGGGTGGCCCCAGCCTGTAGCTGCTAATTGGATTCCTCCTATTGGCCTCTTGGGTTGGGGACTTGCTTTGTGGTGCTCTGGCACTAGGAACCTCAACTCACTGGGTCCCTGCTTCCTAGTACTTCATCTTGCTCCTCATCATCTTCCTCCTGGAGGTCATTGCTGGCATCCTGGCCTATGTCTACTACCAGCAGGTAAGGGCCTGAACTGTACATGGGTTATGTCCAGAACAGGTGTGCTCACAGGCAGGTGATCCCAGGGCTGACTTTGGACTTATGGGGAGGCAGGTATGCCTAGGGTTGAGAGTGTTACTCATTCGCTTGCCTGCTTGGTGACTCTAGTCTTGCCAGTCCCACTGGGGGTCCTGACTCTAGCTTTGCCCTTGGGGGTCTTAGACTTTGATCCTACCCACAGCTGAACACAGAGCTCAAGGAAAATCTCAAGGACACCATGACCAAGAAATACCAGCAGTCAGGTCAAGATGGTGTGACGAATGCTGTAGATAAGCTACAGCAAGAGGTGGGTGTCCCCCTGTGACTCTCCACTTGCCTAGCGTGGGGCTATGTGCTGGCAGGCTGGAGAGCTCACCGCATACCCCTTGTAGTTCCACTGCTGTGGCAGCAACAACTCTCAAGACTGGCGAGACAGTGAATGGATCCGCTCTGGTGAGGCAGGCGACCGTGTGGTTCCGGACAGCTGCTGTAAGACTATGGTATCTGGCTGTGGTAGGCGGGACCATGCCTCCAACATCTATAAAGTGGAGGTAGGTGGGTGCTGAGCAAGGGGCTAGACTGACTGGGTGGCTGGTCTGGCTACATCTCAGGGCAGCCTGGTCCGATAGGGCTGCATGCGGGAGCCAGCAAGGTCCACCACCACTCTCTCCCCACTAGGGTGGCTGTATCAGTAAGCTGGAGACCTTCATTCAGGAGCACCTGCGGGTCATCGGGGCTGTGGGCATCGGCATTGCCTGTGTGCAGGTGCGGAAACATGGAGGTGACTAGGTGGGAACACTGGGGTGGCTGGTGGCCCACAGCTCTGTTTACACCAGCCTGGCCCTATGCAGGTCTTCGGCATGATCTTCACCTGCTGCTTATACAGAAGCCTCAAGCTGGAGCACTACTGACCATGGTGCCAGCCAGGCCGCCGGCAGTGCACTGTGTCCTACCCCACTACAAAGTACTACTGAGTTAGACTGCTGACTGCCAGAGAGGTAGCTGTCCTCATGCCGTCACCACGACCCCTGGCGACCCCACCTCGGGCAGCTTCAAGTGCCTTTCACTGCATACCAAAGTCCCAAGGCTCAAGGCAGTGTACTTGCCCCAGGATAAGAGGGGCAGGTATGCCAGTGTTGGGCTAGGCCTACCTGGTAGAATAGGGTTTAGATTATTTGACAAAAGTGCCTCTTGCCCACAGGCTACTTTCCTTGGGTAGCTGTGATTTGCAGTAAGTGTTGGGGGAGAACTTGGGTTTACCACCTGTATGGTGGATAGAAGCAGGTGGGAAGGGCCATTCTGGGTGGTCTAGGTACCTTTCATGCCTGCTGCTGGGAACCCTCAGATCTGCTTGCCCCAAACCAATGGGGCAAGCTGAGGGGAACTCCAACCCCACTCACTGTGTATGCAGTCCTTTCCACCCAGGCCTCTCTTGCTCCTAACAGCCTCAGCCCTGCCTGGCTTTCCCCCACTTCTGATAACACTATGAAAATGCCCCATGTCTCCTTTTGGAACATCTCTGAATGGAGCATGGCTATTTCCATCCACTGCTGTATCCCAGATGCCCACATGTGCTCCTGCTATGTAACAGGTGCTCAATAAATGTATGAACAGTTGAGTGAGCTTGCTGACAGGACCTTAGGGTCCAGGATTGCTGGAATACTTGTAAGAGTCAAGGATGGGGAAGCCCAGTGGCAGGGCAGCTAGGCTGACCTCTGGTAGCTGGAGAGCCTCCAGCTTACTGTGGCCTGAATTTGGCCAGGCAAAGGATTGCCCATACTCAAGGGCTCAAAAATATACCTTAAGAGCCAATTCTCTGTTTAGTGCCAGCTGGAGGAATGGGGTTCAAGGGGCTCTCTGACTCCAGTCCAAGGCAAAACTTTTTTCCTCTCTAAAAACTAGTGTGCATGTGATTCATTTAATCCCAGCCTTCTCCTTCAAGAGAGGGAGAAGCAGGCAGATTGCTATGAGTTTCAGACCAGCCAAGGCTACATAGTGAGACCCTATCTCAAACAACCCCCCCAAAACAAAACCAAAAACCCAAACAACAAAATCTCAATGGGATCAATGTGCTAAAAAAAAAAAGAAAGAAAAGAAAAGAACCTTGGGATATTTACTGCAACTACCTAGGAGCCAGAGCCTTAAATGGGCCTCCTTTGGCCTTGAGTAGGTTTCTTAGGGCTGGGTACTTTTCCTCTCCTGTGGGGATTGGGTTAAGGGGCAGGGATGCCTAGCTGCTGGGTCTGGGAAGATTTTGGAAACAAAATCTCTCACACATGAGTAGCAGATGGGCTCACAGCTAATGTTCTTTAGGATCTAGGAAACTAGGGCTTGACTGTGGCCTTGGGAGCACTCAGGAGCTGCAAATGCTTGGAGGTTAAGAGTACTGGCTGAGCCGGGCGGTGGTGGCGCACGCCTTTAATCCCAGAGGCAGAGGCAGGCGGATCTCTGAATTCAAGGCCAGCCTGAGCTACATATTGAGTTCCAAGATAGCCAGGGATATACCGAGAAACCCAAAGGAATCCGTGGTAGCTGAATACTGTGTAACCTTTGGCTTCTGTGGGTACACAGGTGGCACAAAGACATACAGGTAGAGAAGACGCCACACACATAAAAAGAATCTCTATAGCATGGCCTCCAAGCACTCTCCACTCTCAGCACTCTAAAGGAGCATCCTCCCAGGCTTGGGCCCTGCCTTGTAGATGGTGTGGCCACATCTCCCCTGCCCACCCTGAGCACTGGCAGGAAGAGGTGAGGCCCCAGAGCAATGAGTACAAGACTGTACTGTAGATTACCTAGTGGATCAAGCAGAGAAACAGAAGCAGTGGTCTCCCTAAAAGACTGGACTCCCAAGTCGGGGGAGGGGAAGGAGACCAGCCCTGGGGGAAAATCTGGAGCCAGGCCAGGTAACCTCAAAGACAGCACAGACATGATGCTGAGGGTCTTATAAAGTTAGACCTGTTGTTTCTGCAAAGGTCTTTACTGAACTGTTCCTTCCAGGGTGAGGGGACTTAGCCACAGGGTCACAGCCAGGCACCACACCCACCTCCCAACACCTCAGTTTGAATTCAGCATGATAGATTGTCCATGGCCAGCAGAGGAGGAGGGTGAGCTCCAGCAGTCACTTCTCTAGGGGAGCATAGTTAAGTAGCTTTTCAATCAGGTCCACGTGTGCTAGCAGCATGCGGCGGCAGCAGTAGCGCTTCAGGCCCAGAGCATCCAGGGCATCCCTGTGAGGAGAGAGAAGGAGGCTGGATATGGTATCTGTAGTCTGCATAGGTCCTCCGTGTGTCACTGGACAGGGGTTACCAGAGCATCTCTACATAAATGGGGACTGAAACCTCACAGCACACCACAGGGAAACGGCCTGGAGATTTCTGAATATGCACCCAGATGCTTAGGGTGGAGGCTGGCGAGTCCCTCTCTCACCTAGAAGTACACCTGATTTCCCAGGTTACACCTATCCCATGTATATGTCCACATGCCTGTCTTCAGTGCCCTATACCCTTCCCTGCCTTCTGCCCATACTTGCTTTTTAAATTTCACTTTATGTGTTATGATGTTTTGTACATGAATGCCTGGTGCCTGCCAAAACCCAAAAGAGTTATGGACATTTGTGCCACCACCACCGGGCTCTGTCCTGCATTTTAAAGGGAACACAAGGTTCTCAGTACATAGACGTAGAGCCTGAAAGCAGACACAGGTTAGGGAGTAGGTGGGCAGAGAACACTTGGGTGTTCTCCTGCGGATGAAGAGGTGCCTGTCACCCATGGGAAGGATACTCAGAAGTTTCCAGAAGGACAGCAGCTTGTAACCCACTTTCCAATTTTCAGAGAACTTGGGCGTGATAGTGCACGCCTTTAATCCCAACAACTCCGGAGTGTGGCGGAGAATGTGAGTTCAGGACCAGCCTGATTTACACAGTTCCAGGCCAGCCAGAGTTACACAGAGACCCTGCCTCGAAAACATACTAAAGATAGAATCATTCTTCCGGGAATACATCACAGGGCTGGCCTGGAGGGTAACCAGAGTTTGGAATTCCTAATGCACAGGTTACCTACTCTCGCTGTCGGAGACCCTCCACCTCACTTGATCCCTCAATCCCTGACCTGCTTCGGCAGGCCGGATCTCAGCCAATTCTCCATCCAAAAGTTTCACCTATCCCCTGGCCCGGGGTACCTTAGTCTTAGCCCCGGGTCCACCGCAGAACTCTCACCCCGGCCCTTCTGCTTCATGACCCCAGCCCGGTCTCTCCGCCCCCTCCCCCGCAGGCCCGCCGCCTCACCCCTCGGTGTACTCGGCCTGCAGCAGACCCAGGTAGGCTTCCCATTTGTTGCCGACGATTTTCCCGCAGGTGAAGCAGCGCACCGGGATGATCATGGCGGCGTCTGGCGCTCAGGCTGCCCGCAGCGGTATTTCAAGGTCCGCCCAGGCGCGTCCATAGCGCGGGGCCCTTTGCGTCGGAGCTCCGCCCCGCGCTATCCTGAGCTCCGCCCCGCATCTCCCCGAACCCTGCCGCGGCCCCGACCCGGCTCCCGCGATCACCCTGCAGCTGCGGTGTTCTCTGCTTGCGCCCACCCGGGGCTCCTAGAGTCTGTGTGCCTGCGGCAGCATCCCGGGAGTCCCCTCCCTTAGTGGTGGTACGTCCCGGCGCTACGGCGTCCGAGCAAGGCCTAAAGGTCCGCGGCGCTGGCGGTTCGCGTTTCTCGTGTCTGTTTGACTGACAGCTGCTCCGCGGAGCGGCGGCGCGCGCAGGTACGGCGGGTCTGCGGGCTGGGGTCCCGCCGGCTCGATGGCTTCCAGACTCGAGCCAAGAGATGGCAACAAGTGGTGGTGGCGCGGCCGGGGCCATGAGGTCTTCCCGCCTCCTGGCCCGCACTCAAAGGGGTCTCGGTCTGGAACCCTTACCCGAGGTGCCCAGCCAGAGTCCCAACCGTGGAGTTTGGGACGTCCCCTCCCTTCCGCCGCTGCGGAACCGTCGGTCATACGGTGTCCCGGGTGCCGACAGCGTCCTCCCGCGCCCAGCAGTCCTCTTCTTCCTTGAGAAGGGGCTAGGGAAGGCTGTTCCCGCGGAGAGAGCAGGGTGGTGGTCCGGCAAGGCGTCGTGTAGGAGGCACCCTATGAACAGGCCTTCTTACTTTTTTTCTCTTGGGAAACTTGGCTCAGACGAGGAGATTGCCTGCGGGACCGCTAGGGGCCACAGGGCTGCCTCACCTGGAGTTGACCTAAGGACTTAAGGGAATGGACGAGTGCTGGTGTCTTAGGGACTGTATCACCCTCACCGCAGCGCCTTCTCGCTGTCCGGTTGGCTACCCTTGGGAGGACGAGGCAGCATGCAGTGAGAAGCTGGAAAGGTTCGTAGAGCTTGGGAAGTTTGGAGTCTGGTTAGAGTGAAGCCTCTGGTGTCCTAGACATTTGCCAGGTTCCTCTGTGGGAACAAAAGCTGTACTCTCCTTCGTTGCAGAAGAGGTCAAGAAGGGCCCTCAGGATCTTGCGTGTGGCTGGCCGGAGCCACTGCCCAGCTTGGTGGTTATGCCCCCGCTGTTACCCTGGACAGCCTCTCTAGCAATATTTGACATCCCCCAAGAAGCCACGTGCAGAGCCACGAGCTAGGCGACTTCCCGGTCCTGTCCCCTCCCCCAACATCCTGCCCTGGTCAGAGGGGCAGTGGGGCCTGTGAGTCACTGTGGCCTGGGATCAGACTCCGGATCAGGACTGAAGACTGCTGGTGGCCAGAGGTGAGGGTGGCAGGGGAGTAGGTTAGGAGATGGTGGGCCCTAAGGATGGGGTGGAGGCCAAAGACTTCTTGGAGGAGGGGCTCAGTTCGGGCCTGCCCCTGGAAGACTTGTTTACTTAGGGAGAGTTGGGGAGTGAAGGCTGTGCCAAGTTGACATTCCTAGAATTCCTGTGTGTGTGTGTGTGTGTGTGTGTGTGTGTGTGTTTTGTGTGTGTGTCGAAAGCCCACTAGCTTCCAGTGCCTATTGTGGGTGGTGGCATCTTCTCCTCCCCTAGTTCCTGCTCCAGCCCCCTGGATTCCCAGAAATGGTCGAGGCTAGAGAACTTCAGGCTATTGCTCATCTGCCCAGCGTGTGTGTGTGTGTGTGTGTGTGTGTGTGTGTGTGTGTGTGTGTGTGTGTGTCAGGATGTGTGTGTGTCAGGGTGGACACTCTGCCTCACTTCCCTTCAGAGCCCTGGCCAGGATCCCAGGCTCAGCTTCTGCCGCTACCTTTCCCTAACGTTATGTTGTGGAGTTCTCAGCTGGTGCTGTAGGAGACAGATGTGGGTCTCTGGACTGGCAAATGGCTCCCTGAGAATGGATGCTCAGCCTCTGGTGGAGGGTGGAGGGCACATTGAAGGAGGTGTGCCCATGTGTAGTTTCTAACCTATTTGCCACAGTTCCTGCCAGAGGAGGGGTCACTTCAGGGCAGGGGACAAGGAGGAAACCCATGATTGAAGCTTTAGCTGCCCAGCCCCTCCTACCCTGGGTGTTGCCCTGAAAACAGCCAGCCAAGAGAGGGTGCTGTACTGTGTGGTCTGGAGCACTGGGCTGGGTTTCAGCTGGCTTTACCGCCTGCACTGAGATGACAGCCTTAGTTTCCCCACTTGTAAACCTCTGGTGGGACCAGGGAGGGTCTCGATTCCTCAACTTAAGGCTGGCCATAAACTGGGGGAAGTGGGCGGGAGTGACTTCTCCCCAGGAACTCCAGCCTTGTGCTCTCTGTCTTGCTCCTGCAGGACAGTCGATCACCCTTAGGGTATGGTGTGTGAACGTACACACGCCTATACCTCACTCCCAGGTCATAGCTGTGGCACAGTGTGTCCGGTACACGCTGTCTAAATAGCTTTTGGAGCCTGTGGCTGAAACTGAAGTGACTAACTTAAGAACCTTTTAGGCTGTTGAGGCTGGGGTACTTGGGACCCGCACCTGAGCCACCTCAGTGCTTGGGGTCCTTGGCATTTTGGGGCAGGTGTGCTTTGTTCACACTTGGGTCTCAGTTAGGTTCCTTCTGTTTCCACTGCCCCAGGAGCTCTAACAGAAATACCGGAGGGGAAAGGCAGGAGGTGTATGGAAGGTGTTGTTTGGGGTGGCCAGAGCCCAGGGAGAAAGACTGGGCCCCTTTTCTGTCTTCACACAGAGAGATCTGCACTCCAAGCCCTGGCTCTATCCCTGAAGTGGTGGGAGGCTAGAGGTGTGTCTTCAGTGTCCAGGAGCTCCTGTGAGGCTGTGTGTGGCCCTCAGTCCCTGCTTCTTGGTGGGAGGTTTCAGCCTACTGGACCAGGAATTTGTGGTGCTCCTGCCCAGGGTGGGGGTCTAGGGCGGGCACTGAGGCCCTGCAGGGGCTGAAGCCACAGCAGGAAGGCAGACACCACAGCCTGTTTGGATTGGCACAAGTCTCCATGCTTCCTCAAAGAAGTGTGGAGCCTCTCAGCCTAGGGCCGGGGTAGGAGGAGGAGTGAGTGAGTGTGTGTGTGTGCGTGTGCGCGTGCTCTGCTTTCCCTCCTGAGCTGACTGGGCTAGGAGTGGTTGCTTACTCAGGGGTCCAAACAAGCTTCTGGGCCATTTCAGCTGCCACCCCACTGAGAGGTCCAAAGGTGGCTTGCTTTGCTTGCTGGCAACTACTTGCACCAGGCAGCAATGGTCAAACTTTGTCTAGAGTTTGGGCAGGTCTCTTTTTGAGTAGGAACCTGTTCTGGTCAGGTGGGTGTTCATGGTTTCCTTGGCCCATCCCCCAGGCTTCCCATCTGTACTTATTCACAACTGAGGATGGCCTTAGCTGGGAACCCTGTTGGCAGATGGCCCTCATGCCCAGACCACGGTGGTTGGGCACTAGGCCAGGGTGTTGAGGAGGTACCCCCTCCTGGCTCAGATGGCGTGGCCTTGCCTTGACCCTTTACTGTTATTGATCAGCCTGCACACCACACCCTGTGAGTTCTGTACTTGGCAGCAGAAATGGACCCGGTTCCTCACATGACTGTCCTGAAGCCGGCTAGACCAGCAGACTTCATGTTCATGTGGGTTTTCTAGATAGGGCCTTCTAAGCAGGAGAGTGGCACATGGTTTAGAGGCCAGCATCCAAATGCTGGCTCAGTGCTGAAACCAAACCGTTTCTCCTTTGCCTCAAGAACTTTTGGCACTTCTTGGGGAGCCCTTCCTATCCCCTTCCAGTTTTGGCTGTGTTAGTCACTTTCTTTATTTTAATTTTTGTTTTTCAAGACAGGGTTTCTCTGTATTGTTTTGGAGCCAGTCCTGGAACTTGCTCGGTAGACCAGGATGGTCTCGAACTCACAGTGATCCACCTGTCTCTGCCTCCCGAGCGCTGGGATTAAAGGCGTGCGCCACCAACACCCGGCTCTTTTCTGTTTTTGAGGTTCTTTATGCATCCTTGGTTGTCCTGGAACTCACTTTATAGACCAGGCTAGCCTCAAACTCAAAGAGACCCACCTGTCCTTGCCTCCTAAATGCTGGGGGTAAAGGTGTGTGCCACCACTGCCCAACAGTAATTTCTTTCTATTACTGTGATGAACATGACCAGAGCAATTTTTTTTTTGGTTTTACAACGAGACAGGGTTTCTCTGTATTGTTTTGGAGGCTGTCAGTCCAGCCTGGCCTCCTCGAACTCACAGAGATCCGCCTGCCTCTGCCTCCCGAGTGCTGGGATTAAAGGCATGCGCCGCCACCGTCTGGCTTGACCAGAGCAATTTTTAAAAAATGATTTATTTTTCTCTTTTCTGTAAATTGTTGTTTTGCCTGCATGTATGTCTATGTGAGGGTGTTTGATCCCCCAGGAACTAAAGTTACAGACAGTTGTGAGTGACTATGTGGGTGCTGGGAATTGAACCTGGGTTCTCTAGAAGAACAGCCAGCACTCTTACCGTCTGACTCATCTCTCCAGCCGGCCCAAAGCAATTTGGAGACATTTAATCTTTTTTTTTTTTTTTTTTGGTTTTTCGAGACAGGGTTTCTCTGTGGCTTTGGAGCCTGTCCTGGAACTAGCTCTTGTAGACCAGGCTGGCCTCGAACTCACAGAGATCCACCTGCCTCTGCCTCCCAAGTGCTGGGATTAAAGGCGTGCGCCACCAACGCCCAGCCTGAGAGATTTAATCTTACAGTACAATATGAAGGGAAGTCAGAACAGAAAATTCAGGCAGGAACCTAGAGGAAGGAACTGAAGAGACCAAGGAGGAACGATGCTTATTGGTTTGTTCTTCATGGCTTACTTAGCTTGCTTTTTTTTTTTTTTTTTCTCGAGACAGGGTTTCTCTGTGGCTTTGGAGGCTGTCCTGGAACTCACTTTGTAGACCAGGCTGGCCTCGAACTCACAGAGATCCGCCTGCCTCTGCCTCCCGAGTGCTGGGATTAAAGGCGTGCGCCACCACTGCCCGGCTTAATCCTATATTTTTGTATTTTTAAAAATATAACAAACAAAACAAACCAGGGCTGGAGAGATGGCTCAGCAGTTAAGAGCACTGACTGTTCTTCCAGAGGTCCTGAGTTCAATTCCCAGCAACCACATGGTGGCTTACAACCACCATGAATGAGATCTGGTACCCTCTGCTGGCCTGCAGGCCGAAGACTGTATACACAATAAATAAATAAAATATTAAAAAAGAGCTGGGCGGTGGTGGCACATGCCTTTAATCCCAGCACTCGGGAGGCAGAGGCAGGCGGATCTCTCTCTGAGTTCAAGGCGGGGCTGGACCGACAGCCTCTAAAACAATACAGAGAAACCCTGTCTCTTAAAAACCAAAAAAAAAAAAATTAACAAAGTTATTTTTTAAAAAATATAACAAACATCCATACCCTATCAAATAACCAAAGGCCATCCATATCTCCTCCCCCCAATTCTTTGGAATGTGGATGTCATTTTCTCCAAACTGCTTCCTGTTGTCTGTGGATGAAGTATCTTTATGATCACAGATACCTTTTAGGGGGGTCTTGCTTGATCAAGCCATATTAGCCTGGATGGAATCTTGCTTTTTATCCTCTGTGGAAACAAAAATAGAACTCCTCTCCAAAAGTAACATGTCCTTAGACTTAAATCTTGAAGTCAGGATTCCTTTAAAATATATATGTTGGTATAGCAACTGTCTCTCTGCAGTTAGCTCATTAATAATCAAAAATTCAATGAAAACACAATAATATACATAATTCAGAAAGCCTGTGTATTTTCCATCTTTACATGGCCCATTATAATTTTTTTATTCTATTCTTTTTTTTTTTTTGATTTTTCAAGACAGGGTTTCTCTGTATTGTTTTGGAAGCTGTCTGGAACTCGCTTTGTAGACCAGGCTGGCCTCAAACTCACAGAGATCCACCTGCCTCTGCCTCCCGAGTGCTGGGATTAAAGGCATGAACCACCAATGCCTGGATCTATTTGTTCTTTAAGGATCTTAGTTTATTATCCCTAAATTATTTTTTATGACTCTATCTTTTTTTTTTTTTGGTTTTTCGAGACAGGGTTTCTCTGTATTGTTTTGGAAGCTGTCTGGAACTCGCTTGGTAGTCCAGGTTGGTCTCGAACTCACAGAGATCCGCCTGCCTCTGCCTCCCGAGTGCTGGGATGAAAGGCGTGTGGCTAGCTTGCTTGCTTATACTCTGCAGGACCATCTGCTCAGGGTTGCACCACCCACAAGGGGGCTGAGTCCTTTCACATCCCATTGTTAATCATGAAAACGCCCTACAGAAAATTTTATTTATATATCTGCATGTATATCTATCTGTACACTATGTGAGTGCCCAGTGTCCACAGGGGCCAGGAGAGGGATTCAGAGCCCCTGGAACTGGAGTTACAGATTATTACAAGGGTGTTGGGAATCAAATCTAGGTTTTCTGGAATAGTCAGTGCTCTTAACTGTTGAGACATCTCTAATACCCTACAAGCTTTTTTTTTTTTTTTTTTTTTCTTTTGACACAGGTTCTCACTATGTATCCCTGGCTGTCCAGGAACTCACTATATAGATCACGCAGGCCTCAAACTCACAGAAATCAGCCTGCCTCTGCTTCCTGAGTGTTCAGATTAAGGCAAGAGCCACCATACCCAGCCTTTTTTTTTTTTTTAATTTGAGATAAGATCTCTCTATGTAGCCCTGGCTGTCCTGGAACTTGTGTGGACCAGATTGACCTTGAACTCATGGAGATTCCCCCTGACTCTGCTTCCTGAGTGGTCAATTTGATGGAGTCATTTTCTCAGTTGAGGTTTTCTCTTCTCAGATAACTTTCTCTCGTGTCAAGTTGACAAAAAACTAACTAGCACAGCTACGTGTGTGTGTGTGTGTGTGTGTGTGTGTGTGTGTGTGTGTAGAACTGGGGCTCAGGATGGCTGCTCCTGGGTTCTCTTGCATATATCCTCAGTCTGCAGTTCTGACTCTTGGTTTCCTCACAGCTCCATCGGATGCCTCTGGAGCACATCATGGGGAATTGCAACCCCAGCCTCAGGTCCAGGGGATAAAGGTGACCAGGTAGACTAGGCTTATTTATATACTGCTGAGAGGTCAGCCGCATGTTCTTGACCCAGGGCTTCAGGCTTACCTCCAGAGGAGTGCTCTGGTACCTAATCCCATTGGGGTGATGTCAGTATGGGTGACGGTTTGGTCAGTGGGGGTATAGCTTTTCTGGTCAGTTCTGGATCTTTCCTGGGTCCTGTGGCTCCTGTCTCCACTGGTGGCTAGATATTGTATGTACATGGCCTACATGCATTAATACCATTATATAGGCACCTCTCCACCCCAGCCCTCAGTGGTGTCTATCTGACTGAGTCAAGCCAAGGGAAGAAGATCAGGGACCATGGGTCACAAGGATTTTTTTTAGGAGTCATCAGCTGCTTGCTGCTCTCTAGGCAGAGCCTGCAGGCTGTGGTTTCTGCTGGGTAAAGGATGTGGTACCACCCAGCTCTGTCTCTTTCTTGGGGTCCAGACACATCAAAGAAAACTTAAGGGGAATGGAGAGGTAGGGGACTGAGGCAAACCCCACGTTGAGCAGGCACTAGCAGGCACATATCTTGGGCTCCCCTGTCCTCACCCCAAGAACACCCTGAGCACTTAGGCTTGTGTGCTGGGGTTGCAGTTTGCCATTGTTCCCTCTGGGGGGCAGCAGTAGGCTGGTGCAGTGAGCCTAGGTGCTGGGCTGGGACCTGCAAATCTCATTTAAGCATGGGGTTCCTACTAAGAGGCAGCCCATTTAAGAGCTATCCATGGACATCCTTCACTTTTCTCTTTTCCTCATTCCTCCTGCTACCTCTTGTGCTGCCTCGCTCAGAGACATTCAGCTAAAGTTGTTCTTGTTTTGCCTTCCCTCTTGTCTTCTGGGCTGCAGATCAGATGGGAAAACTTGGTCCCATGTTTAGTTCCTGGGGATCTCATGATTTTTATCCTTTGATGTGCTGGGGCTCAGAGATTGGAGGATGTGGCCCGTCAAGGGATCATCACCCCTCATCTTTGATGGACTAGTATGTATCTGGGCACACCTGCAAGGGGCATTGGTGCCACTTACCATGCACTTGTCTGCCTGAGATGGTGTTCATTATTCTCCCTGAGCTGGTCAAAGTGAAATTCCAGGTTCCTGGCTATGCAGTTTATAGAATGGCACCAGCAGGACTCTCAAAATGGCCCATGGCTCTGATGGAATCTGGCTTTGCTCCCACTACCCCTAGGAGAATGGACTAGACCAGAGGTTGGGCTGATTCAGTGAGCACTCTGGACCAGCAGGGGGCTGTCTGGGGTTCTTTGGCGTCTTTTCTTGGCTACTTTGGTTCTTGAATTCTCTTTTTAAGTTAGAAAAATCTCATGGACACCGTACCCTCTCAGGCACTACGGGCCCGCCAAGGTGCTTGAAAGCCAGAGCAGCCCAAGTTGCCACCAACAGCAATTGGGGTCACCTTTTCATTTGCTTGGAGCTTTGCAGATCCTTTTGTGGTTGGAGATCTGCCGCAGAATGACCGGCGGGCCTGTTGGGGGTGGCCTGGGGTGTAGGTTTGGGGCCGAGAACTGCTGCGACCTCATTCCCCGCCCAGTCCCCTCAAACGTTCCCCCTGTCCTTCAGCTGCATCTTCCTCGGAGACCCCGGGAGGAGGCGGGGGCTCGGGGTCGTAGCTATTGGCCGGTGGGGCGGGGTCCTTGAGGGGCGGGGCCGCGCTGGATTGGCTGGGCGCGCTTCGGGCGCAGCGGGCCGGCCCGCAGGTGTCTGGCCGAGGGGTGGGAGCCAAGCTGCGCGCCCGCTGCTACCGCGGGCCCGGGAGGGGCGGGAGCCCGCTGGTATGGTGCGGATGGGGCGTACAGCGGCAGCGGGCGCGGATCGCTGACAACGGTCGCTGCCAGTGAACCTGGCGGTGGGAGCCTAGCCTCCCCAGCGCGATGCGCCGCTCCAGCACGGACGAGTCCACATACCGGCGCAGCCCTTCTCCGGAGAGCAAAGAGCCGGGCTTCGCGCGCGGCGGCCCCTTTCGGCGCTGCAGCAGCTTGTATGGGCAAGCGGGCGCTGGCGACGCCGGGGATGCGGGCGGCGGCTTCTTCGGCCTGCACACGAACCCCGGCCCCAAGGCGGCCCAGGCGCGCTATACGACTCCCAAGGGCAACAAGTATGTGGTCTTCTACCTAGACCTCTCCTTCATCTTCCTTCTAGAGCTGAAGCGCTGCAGCATGGCGCGCGGCTGCCTCCAGGGTGTCAAGTACCTCATGTTCGCCTTCAACCTGCTCTTCTGGGTGAGTGTGGGGTTCGCTGCTCTGCCAGTGGCTGCCAGGAGCCCACACCTCTTTTCTCCTCTGCTGTGGAGACAGGGCGTGTGCGCACGTGCTCACAGGACCAGTCGGTACCGAGCCTTGCCTCTCCTGGGCTCCAGGCGTAGAACTGATCACCTTCTCTGTGCACTGAGCCACGGGTGCCTCTTCGTCACCCTCTTCCCCGCCCTTCCTCTTCAGCCTATGTCCTTGCCTCACCCCCTTCAGACTCTGCCCCTCTGGGAGATTAACCCACCAGGTCCTGATGCCCAGCTGGTCCCCCAGGATCCAGAAGATCAAGGGTATGTGTACTGCCTGACCAATAGAGCCTAGGGAGGTATCACAGACATTGGCCACAGACTTTCCACGCACATGGGTGGCATTTGGCTCCCTGCCACCTCAGCAGAGACTCCAACTTTTGCTGGGGTATGTTGAGGTTGCTCAGACATGGGATAACGCTCAGTTGGGGCTTGCATGATGGTAGAGCAGAAGATGGCCCTCTCCAGGCTAGATGGAGGACAATTTGCACACATCCTCACCCCCACTCCACGATACTGTGGAGTGGGCCAGGTGTCACATCTGATTATCACCTGGTGTTGGACTTGACTGAGTCTGGAGTCTGAGCACAGGATGCTGGATTTGATTAGAGGTGACCCTTTATTACCTGGGCATGGCCTGGAGCTACACTTACTAGCTGGAAAGCTTGGAGAATGGTGCCCAAGGTCATTCCATACTCTACCTTGGTTCCTTAGCCAACTTTCTGGGAGTGGGTGTGTGTGACTGAGGACAAGGGGTGTGGTTGGAGTGAGGGAGTCTGGGAGTGAGAGGATGAGGGGCATCACTGGGATCCCCGCTTGCTGCGCATTTGCATGCAGCTCAGTTCAAGTCAAATGTGTAGAAACCTAGGTCCACCTTCCTGACCTCCCTGTTGCTGGGATTTGCTGCGACTCTGGGCTGCCCCACCTGTCCCATCTTCCCCTACCCCATCAAGAGTTCTCAGCAAGAGGCTCCTAAGAGATGGGCCAGGTCCGGGAATACTCACATACCAGGTGGCATCAGCGATAGTGTGGGCTGAAGCTGTAACCAGCCCGTGTAAGGCGAATGCTTCTGCCTGAGGGACTTCAGTGGGCACCGGTATGTGATCAGTAGCAAATGGTTCGCAGGGTCAGGGTGTCTCTGACATTGTGACAGTGGGGAGGAGGATGACTGTAGGCAACAGTATGACAGGTGGAAGAGGCCCAGGAACTGCAAATGACAATGTGACAGTGTAGCAGTGCCCAGACCTGACAGCTCTAGGTCACTTGATGGTAGCAGGCAGTATATCTGCAGAAGAGGGAGAGGAAACAGGCGTGTGGGGGCTGGGTAGTGTTTGCTTTGGGGAGGCAGAGGCTGCTCCGGCAGACCTTGTCCCTCCATTCATTGCCCTCTTCCTGATCTGGACACAAGGAGAAGAGCCCACCTTCTCTAGAGCAGACACAGTCCACTGAGCAGTGGATACCATTCTCTACCAGAGAAAGAAACAACCAACACCCCTTCTCTTATGCACATGGACCTCCAGCTTTGCAAACAGGAGTGCATGCCTCAACACCATTAGGGTTTCCCTCCAGCTTGCTTCCCACTGAGGGGTTGCAGGCAACCATGTGAAGGGTGCTGTGAACAGCATGGCTTTGCCTAGAAGTGCCTGTGCTGGGTTTGGCAGAGTCTGTCTGGGCTAGCAAATATGAGAGTCCATCCATCTGGCCTGGTCAGTGTGATGCCAGTTCACATTGTCCCTGGTACCTGTGAACTAAATCCCCCTCCTGCTGGTGACAGGCTGTGGGTGGGAGGGCCAAAGCACCCCCTACCTGAGACCCTGACTCCTGAGCCACTTAAACAATTCAAGATCACAGGCAGGACCCCAGTCTCTGCTACGTATCCTGCCTCAGTATCCCTACTAGAATTAACCAGACAACCAGAGTCAGAGCTACAGTGACCCCTAGACCTGTGTGAGGACCTGAAGGGCCTTTTCCCTCCTTCAGCAAATAGGCTCTTACTGAGCAGTGATGCTCAATGCTACTGGGCAGTTGGCCAACCTAGTATTGAGGTGTGCATGGGGTAAGGACTAGTTGGTAGGGGCTGGAGTGCCTCAGGGAAGTGGGCTGAGTATATGACCCTTGAACACAGTTGAGTGGGTAGGTGGTATTGGGTGCTGGCCACTGGCAGTAAGGGAGTGGGGGCTGAACAGCTCCTGGGACCCCTGTTTCAAGCCTCTGAGGCTGCATTGTCAGCTGGGCCTCTGCCAGCAAAGCTCTTTCTGTAATGGAAGTTGAGGTCCCCTGGGATGGAGGGGAGTCAGTGAAGCCTGCTTCTTCCTGTCTCTTCTCTCCTTTGCCCTCCCCTCCCCTGGCCTGGGCTTAGGGACCCATCCACCTTCCTGGGCAGCTACTGTGGTGTAAGGGCTAGGGCTAGTCTGAGTGGGGCTGAGCTCCTCAGCAAGATGAGGACCTTTCCATGACTCTTCCGTGTCCAGATGCTAGAGATGCTGGTAGCCAGGCCTTAGCTGTGTAGTTGGCCCCTCTACACACGCACTGGCCAGTCTGCGGCCTTTCCTTTAGTGCTTCCGGGCAGGTGTCCCTCTCCTGTCTTCAGTCTAGCACAAAGTACAGCTGTTCCCTGCATGGTATGGTCAGTGTCTGTTTAGATGAACAAGATAGAGGTCAGATTCATGCCTGCCACCCAGACACTGTGTGACCTGAGAAAGTCCTGTATTCTTGGCATCTCAGATGCTCCATCTTGACCACACTGGATCATGCAAGGTGATCCAAAGGAAAGGCTTGTGGATCAGGGTCCCTTAGCTCCCACCTAGGTGGCCTGTGATGACCCTAGGTGGATAACCCGCTGGGCAGAGGCCCTGAGCCAGAAGGGGTGCAGGAGGCAAGCTCCACTTGTCTCTCCTTAAGGAGGGTACTTGGGCCCCAACCTGGCCCTGCTCTGCCTGGGCTGTCACCATTGCAGCCTTGCTACTTGCCTTATGCTCTCCGAGAGGAAGGCACAGGGGTCTGCCCCTCCCTACACTGGCAGTAAGATGCAGGGTACACACCTTGCTGGCCCTTGGTTGTCTTTTGCTTTTGATGAGCTGAGATGGTATCTGATGGACAGTGACCCTATTGTTGGCTGACACTTTCAATCTGGTGGATGAGGGGACCAGAAAATGGCAAAGGGTTCTGTCCAGCTCCTTGGAAGAATCAGGACGTTCAGGGACTAGGAGACCTCCTTGATTCTGTTACAGCTTATATTTGTGATGGGGGGCGGTGGCAGGGAATTGCCCCCTACAAGAAGTCACAGTTTTGTCTGTTCTTTGGTATGTTAGTGGCTCTGACAATGTCCTGAGCTGAAAGACAACAAAGTGTATTTTTTATGATTTATTTATTTGATGTATATGAGTGCTCCATCTGCATGCACACTTTATGACAGAAGAAGGCATCAGATTCCACTATAGATGGTTGTGAGCCACCAGGTAGGTTCTGGGAATTGAACTCAGGACCTCTGGAAGAGCAGAGACAAGTTGGGCCGTGGTTGTGCCTGCCTTTAATCCCAGCACTTGGGAGGCAGAGGCAGGCGATCTCTTGAATTCAAGCTACAGAACGTGTGCCAGGACAGGATCCAAAGCTACACAGGGAAACCCTGTCTTGAAACACACACACACACACACACACACACACACACACACACACACACACACACACACACACACACACACACACTCGGGTTCTCCCTGTCCCTTCTCCCCAGGTTATTAGAAGTCCGGCAGCCTGAGCAGCATTGTGGGCCTGAGCGGGGTGTCCCTGTGCCCCTCACCACTCCCCCTGGCTTGCCCTGGGCCACACACCGAGCTACCCCAACCCTGCCCTCCATCCTCTAGCGCTTCCTCCCCCTGTGGGGGCACTGGGGGTGATGGGAAGGTCGAAAGGCGCTGGGAGTGGGGAAAGGGTTTTAAAAAAATGTTATTAATAATATGCAGAAGAGATGATGATGCCAGCAGACACCCCCAGCCTCACTCCCCACATACTAGAGAACCCCAGGATAGTGGGGACAGGGCTGGAGCCTGTTCTTCCCCAACTCTCTCCCCTCTCCAAACACACACACCACACGCTGAGACAGCTTCACTTATCCCATCTTTCCTCATTTATGATGACATTGAACTCCTAACCCTGCTGTTTCCACCTTTCAAGTGCCAGGAATACTGGTGTGCACCACCACATATGGTTTATGTGGCGCTGGGTGTCTAACTCAGTGCATGTTTGACAAACACTCTACTCACTCAGCCATATCCCCAGGTGTCCATTCAATTTTAAGTGCACAAATTCACCCCACTGGGATAACCAGCATCCTAGCTAAGATGAGGAAGGTTCCTGACAACCTGACAGGAGAGAGGCTTCTGAACAAAGCCTTGGCTTATACAGGAGGTCTAGCCCCTCCACCTCCACCAAAGATGTGGCTAGCTGCCCAGCCATCTGCCACATTGAGCTGTATGACTGGAGGGGTGGTGGGCAGAGACCTGTTGGCACCCACCTCTGTCGATCTGGACAGGCACATTTGGTGGGCACCTAGTATACCATGTGGCACTCAGCCTGAGGTTGATCTAAGGGGCTAGAGGCTAAGGCACCTGCTGTGCACAGGTTTGGGTGGTATCTGGGTAACAGCTCATTACCCCTCTTAGGGACTGCCATGGGTATCATAGCAGAGTGATTGGCATGTGGCTGAGGTAGGCTGTGCTTGGGGCCAGGCACACTGCATGAAGATCAGCCAGGTTAGGATGGCGGATCATGGTGGCAGGAGGTCTTGTCCCTGAGCGATGTTCCCAGCTACTGTCTCTTAGGATCCTAGCTTCTCTGCAGACTGCTGTGGGAAGTGGGCTTTGCCTCCCACCAGGGCTTCTCTCTAGTCTTCGGAGAAGAGAGCCAGCAATGGGAGGTGGTCTGTCTTAGGAGATGGGCTCAGGATGCTGGGGGAGCATTGTAGATTTGGGATGGGAGTCTGAGCTCCATCCCCAGTTTTGATTCAGGAGAGGCCTTGCTTCAGGCCCTCAGGGCTCAGCCCTGAGTCCTGCCCTTCTCATCTTGTGAGTCTAATGGACCCATTTTCTCTTGCTCTTTGAAGCTGTAATTTCCCTGCCAAAATGTTTTAAAAGCTGCATGTACTGAAACATTTTCAAAATTACAGGTACAATACTCTTACCCCATACACAGTTTCATTAGTGCCACCCATGTGTGCTCAGGCTGTCAAAGGGGTGGCCCCTTAGGATGGTGGTAGTTCCGGATGTGCTGCTCATGTATGACAATGCATGTAACACCGCTGGGTGGCAGTGAGGAGCACCTGGGCTGGTGTTTGTCACAGTGAGACTATCTGGTAGTGAGTTATTGTCTTTCCTGCTGTCTCTGGGTGGAGGGAAGCATGTCTTAACCATGTCAGTGAAGGAGACCAGTTCTCTTCTTTGTGTGGGGTCCCTCTCTGCCATTCCTGTCTTGGAGACTGTCCCCTCTTGGAATGGGGCATCTTCCCCCACCCCCAGTGGTGTCAGCTGCTTTGCACAGCATGTCCTCCCTATGCCCTTCTTGGTCTAATGGGGCCGGGGGCACTCCAACAGCTCACTTTCCTGCTGACATGAGCCGTCTGCTGTCCTTGAAAGACAGAGGCGGATGTGTAGACAGCTTGGGTCTTAGTGACATTTATTACCATTGCACCAGCATCTTTCCCTTCCCCCGTTCAAGGACCTGCCATCATAAGCATGAGTGCTCACCCTGGATGTGACCCTCCCAGATGTGACTCATTTGGGGTCACGACTCCTCTGGGGCAGTATTATGCCTGAGGTCAGCCCTATGTGTTGGTGTCTCTTGAGGCCTCTTGCTACTTTTGACTTGCAGCTCTTCTAGGGCAAGTACAGTGTGGAGTGAGGGTGGGGTGTCCTGCTCTTTCCACTTCAGTCTTGGTAGTTCTGATCCAGTCCAGAGTTGCAGGCAGGGTATTAACTTCTGCTTAGCAGTGTAGGGGCCCTGGAGGTCCTTCCATAACCTTTGAGCCACACTACTGGTTCTTGGAAGGCCTCTTGATGCTTGGGAACTGCCAGAGGCCATGGGAACAGCCCACAAGACAGGTGAGGCCCTGCTTGCTATGCCCTGGAGAAGCCTCCCAGATCCAGCAGCTTTCTGTGTTTGTGGAATGATATTGTCAAGAGCTCCCTCAAACCATAAAGGAGGCATCTCTGTAGACTGGCTTACCAGAACTACCTTGTGGCTGTGAAGTCACCCAGGCCATATGCTCACCTTCTCCAGGCAGGTTCCCTGACTTTTCTCCAGGATCCAGAGCTTCCCATATGGCCAGCCTTTCCAGGTCCCTTTGCTTCCTGATGACTCCACAGTAGTGTCTCCAGGAGCTACCTGGAACTCACAACCTTGGGTTAGAGCCCACATCATGGGCTCCTGTGCCATGTCCTCTCCAGTTCTGTTGGATTGCCAGGCCTTTTTCCAGAGCTCGTCAGCTGTTGGTCCATCCCTAGCCTTCTGGAATGCATCACCCTTCCTCCCCAAATGACACAGAGCACAAGACCTCAAATGAGGGTGGAGCCATAGTTCCCCCCCCCACCATGGCAGCCCTGTATCCTGAGACAGACTAGATGTCCCTGTCACCATGCCATGATGAGCCCTCTAGTCAACCACCACCACATGCCTTTCTTCTCTGCTTTCTCTTGTTTTGGTTTTTATGAAAATGAGTGATGAGAGCCCAGTGGGTGGGTGGCATGCACATTTAATTATACCACTCAGGAGTCAGAGTCAAGTGGATCTCTGAGTTTGAGGCCAGCCTAGCCTATAAAGTGAGTTCCAGGACAGCCAGGATTACACGGAGAAATCCTGTCTCAAGAAAACAAAACAACAACATAAAAAGTGGAAGAAAAAGTGATGAGACGCAGGTGGGCGAGTAGTTGCAGGTGCTCTGGTGAGATCCTCTGATTGGTACCAAAGAGCTATTGCTAACTTGATTATGAGCAGAAGTGTGCTGAGCCAGGGCTCTCCCTGCTCAGGGTTATGGGTAGCCCAGGACACTAGAAGCCCAGGGCAAAGGAAGCCACATGGTTGGGTGGGCCACTCAACTGCCATGGCCTCTGTAGGGTGTTGGGGAAGGAAGGTTGTAGGGCCAGAGGGCCATAGGAGATTCAGTGCCTTCTGACCAGGCATAGGGCTGGTGGATGCTTCCTGCAGGGAATCTGAAGGCATAGTCTCGCTGGGGTTGTATAAGGAGGTGTACTCTGCCACAGACCACTGTGAGTGGGAGGAAGGGGAGGAACTTGTGGATGGAGCCCTGCCACAGCAATCAAGCTGTCTCCAGTGGTTCCCAGGCTGACAGCGTTGGCCTGAACTTGTGGATGGAGCCCTGCCAGTCACCTTACCCTTTCTGTTTCTTCACTGCCTTGGTCCTAGCTGGGTGGCTGTGGTGTCCTGGGCGTTGGCATCTGGTTGGCTGCCACACAGGGGAACTTTGCCACCCTGTCATCCTCATTCCCATCTTTGTCGGCTGCCAATCTACTCATCGTCACTGGTACCTTCGTCATGGCTATCGGCTTCGTGGGCTGCATTGGGGCCCTCAAGGAGAACAAGTGCCTACTGCTCACCGTGAGTTGTTGAGCCACTGTGGGTGGCTTGCCATGCCATCAGCTCCACCTGGGGCTGTCCAGCACCAGGGTTCTGTGTGGTCTTCCAGGCCAGGTGGGGCTGGAGGGGTCACTCAAGAGAATACATCATAGCTGGGGCTGGGGCTGAGACAGGACAACCATGAGGTCCAGGATAGTCTGGGGTACAGAGTAAGACTCTGCTCAAAATAAAGTTTAAAAGGGAGAGGGCTCTAGAGCTATACATCTAGAAGAATGCTTGCATGATATGCATGAGGCTCTGGGTTTGAGTTCCAGCACCACATGTGCAAAAGGGCATACCACAGTTTGGAGAGACTTCTCTTGACAAGGCTTAGACCCAAGAACTTAGGCATGCCCACATGTGTGGCCCTTAATGGACTATTCTGAGGCTTATCCTTGTAGTGGCTCTACCCCAGCTTCTTGTCCTGCCCCTGCCCCTGCCCCTGCCCCTGCCCTCTGTGGAAATCTCACAGCACCATTTGGTCTTGGGAATATATTTATGGGAAGGAAGCTATTTCCTCCTCCACAGTTTATAAAGTTAATCACAGGTAATTAGGAAAGGATTCCTGGAGGTGCTTACAAATTAATGTGCCTGACAGAGGCCTCAAGCGGCACGGCTGGCGGACTGAAGCTCCATGTCAAGACACTTTCCCCTACCTGGGGCAGGGGTTTGCTCAGGGCCTCAATCTCTTGTAGAGACAAACTGTTCCCTCTCCCATCCCTCTAGGGGGATACGGCAGAATGTTCACAGGCCCCTACTAGGTGTTATTTGGGATCTCTTTGAACTGTCCAAATTGTGGCTGGGAATGGAGCTTAGCAGCAGAGTACTTGCCTAACATATCCTGGCATGGGGGTGGGGCTAGTGGGAGCAAATAGGGCAGGAGTCTGGGGAACAGGGACACATAACCACATGATGTTTAGATCAGGTGTGGGGGTAGAATCCAGGCCAGCAGACCACTTAGGCTCTGGGGGATGATCTGGCCTGGCTCTGAGTTCTATGGTGTAGTGGGAGCTCGGGGACTCTCCAGGAGGAGGGTGTGACTAAGGGACATCTTCTCTACAGTTCTTTGTGCTGCTGCTGCTGGTATTCCTGCTGGAAGCCACCATTGCTGTGCTCTTCTTTGCCTACAGTGACAAGGTATGTTGCTACAAATGGGCAGCATATAGGGTGCTGGGAGACTCAGTGTAGACACAGTACGCAGGGATCTGTGTAGTGGCTCTGGTTGTATGGATGGCATAATGTTCTTAATTCCTAGGTCAGGGTCCTCCAGTGAGTGCAGGTTGCTAAGCATACTCCGTCCCAGCCACCCCAACTTACACTGCAGCATACTGTGTGACATACCTATCTGTCTGGTCACAGTTGGATGGGTTTACTGACATATGTGAGGATCTTGAGTCATAGTAGTGCTATGTTCCAAGCTCCTGTGTCCCTGACTTCCTCATAGGACCTCCTTTCTGTAAAGTGCCCCTGGACTACAGGAAGCTCCCTGTACATGCTGGAACTGTCCTCTTCAGTGCCCTAGTTCCTTTAGTGGAGATCTAGGGATGAGGCCCATGCCCTCAGCTGTAGAGCAGACATGCCTGCTTGTACTAGCAAGTAGACTGCAGCCCTCCCTTAGCCAACAAGAGGAGAGATGAGAGGGTAAAGGCCTGCACTAGGGTCCTTGGAATTCTGGGAAGATATGAGCCTGGGCCTATGTCCTGGGTGTGACTGGGTGGCAGGGTAAGGGGTAGTCCTAGGAAACAGGCAAGTTCAGGTGGGAGGGGCATGTGATATTGATGAGGGATGGTGTCTGTTTTGGTATTCACTGGTGGCCTGTTAACAGATTGACAGTTATGCCCAACAAGACCTGAAGAAGGGCCTGCATCTGTATGGCACACAGGGCAATGTGGGCCTCACCAACGCCTGGAGCATCATCCAGACTGATGTGAGGCTTGGGCAGCCTTCTTGGTATGGCGGGGCCAGCAGGCGGGGGTGGGTGTTGTGACTGCCTCTCTACCCGTCCTTTGCTTTCCTCCTGCTCCTAGTTCCGTTGCTGTGGAGTCTCCAACTACACTGACTGGTTTGAGGTATACAATGCCACCCGTGTTCCTGACTCCTGCTGCCTGGAGTTCAGTGACAGCTGTGGGTTACACGCACCTGGTACCTGGTGGAAATCGGTAAGGGCTTTTTCCCTCCTCTGGTGGGTGGCTGCAGAGGTGGGGTCCCCCAGCTGATCCTGGTTCCCCTGCAGCCCTGTTATGAGACAGTGAAGGCCTGGCTCCAGGAGAACCTGCTAGCTGTGGGCATCTTTGGACTGTGCACGGCGCTGGTGCAGGTGAGCAGAGCTGGGCAGGGCCGGGCAGAGCCAGGCAGGGTTGGGCCTGGTGTTCCTGACCAGAGAACACAGTGGCAGAGGATTTACCCTCAAGAGCCTGTGACCTGGGCAGGCAGGTAACAATGCAGATTATAAGAAGTCATTGTCTCAGAGGAAGTTCACTAGGGGAGGTGATTTTTGGTATCTCAAGGACCAAGTACTACCCAGTGCAGAGCCTGTTGTCACTTAGTGGGTCAAGCACTGCCAGGCAGCTATACTGGTTGGTAGTAACAGGACTTCCTAGTGCAGGATGAGGGTAGCACTTGAGACCCTGATACCTCCCCCTAGGGTCATAGCCATCCACAGAAGTGCTGAGAGTTGGCTGTGGGACACTCCAGGCTAAGTGGGACAGACCTACAGGGCAGCCATAACTTGGTAAGCAGATACTCAGTTGGCTACAGCTAGGTCAGTGGGTACACTAGGGTAAGCAGCCTGACTTAGACCAGGTAGGAGAGAGGTGTGACCTAAGGTACAGAACACAACTTTCCCTGGGGATGAGTTATAAGAGTCGGGTAATAGCCTGCTGTCCCAGGAAGCTTAGTCTGAACACAGCCAGAGTACTGCTGAAGACCAGGCCCTTCCGCCTATGGGCAAAGGCCTGTGACCTCTTGTTTCCACAGATTCTGGGCCTCACCTTCGCCATGACCATGTACTGCCAAGTGGTAAAGGCGGACACCTACTGTGCATAGGTCTCTCAGCTTCTGCTTCTCTGCCAAAGGACCCTGCCCATGGGGAGATGTCCAAACCCGCTTCTCATGCAGGACGTGGTGCTCCGCTGAATGGAGGGGGAAGAGCTTGAGGCCAGAGCACCCAGGATCCACCCCTGTACCTAAGGGGCTTCTGCTTGGGTGGCTGCAGAGTCACCAGATTATAGGGTTGGTGCCAACCAAGCATGGCACCCAGGGCTAATTGCCCAGGGAACTTTGACACTTTTTATATCCATATATCTTCCAGTATTCACACAGGATAGGGTCCCCAATCTTGCATGAATGCCAGGTTGGAGTCAGGCCCAGTCTGCTCAAGGCCCACGATGGTCCTGGTGCTCAAGGCACGACCAGGTCCCATGATTCCATTCCATGATGATGTCGTGGTACCGGGTGCATCTTAATAAAGTGTGTGAGCAGTCCCTGTGACTAGCTGGACACACAAAAGTTGTACAGCCACAGCCTTCAGCTGAGGAAGTTCTTTCATTAGCCAAGGGTCAGCAGAGTTGGGAACACTGCTGACTGTTGCAGGGTGGGGGAAGACATGGCCTCTGTCTACTCCTGTTTCTTCTGGGATGTCTCAGACACTCTTCTATGTCTGTCCTAGGAACTCTACCTAGCAACACTAGGAGACACAGAGCCTGTGCCCTGGCCAAAGTTAAAGCACCAAGCCACTAACAGGACATCAAAGGCAGGGTCTTCTTAACCAGGGGTAAACAAGAGCCCCAGGTGAGGGCCTCTGTCTGTAGGGCCCTAAACTCTGGGTGTTTAGGTTAAGGTGAGTTCCTCACAGGACCCTCAGGAGCTATGCAGTGCCTGACTCCCAGCCCCTACACCCTGGTGCCTGACAGTGACACACTTCTCTCATTAGGAGTCAGCCTTGAGACTGTCACACCAAGTGCGGCATGCACTGGAATCTGACCCGGCTGTCTGGGGCCGCCGCCGCCCTTCCTGTTCTTTGGTTCTGGGCTGAGTCCTCGTGTCACACTGTCCCCCCTCTAGTGGAAGCCATAGGACCTGAAGAATCTCTGAGGATTAACTATGTAGTCAGCTGTTCCAAAGAACAGCCCTTTCACTTTTGGTGGGCAAACTGAGAGGAAGCTGCGTTTACAGTACACAGGATGCTGCTGACTCTCCCTCTGCTCAAAGCCTTGGCCCTTTTGAGCTCCACTCAGGTTCCTGGATGCCTTTCCCACCCCCAAGCTAAGCAGCTCTCTGCAGGGCTCATGGTCACCAGTCCACCAGCCACACAGCCCACAGTGCCTTGCCCTACTGACTGGACTTCTATCCACCAGTCTTGTCAGTTCTTGGACAGCAGCTCTGTACACCCCAACTTCACAGACCCAAGCCCAGAACCTGAAGGTCTGCTCAGTGGGGTTGTCCCTGCATGGCTCTCAGGTCAATCTCCAGCACCAATGAGGAAAATGAAGTCAGAGGGGAAGTGGTTGCCCAGTTTTCTGTGGCCCCAGAGACCTCACCCAAGTTCCCATCTACTGCCACCATTTGATATCCCCACCAGGACCCTTGCTGTGGCACTCTGACCTCTACTGTCTTGTCCCCATATCACCTTGGCCACTCTACCTGCTCACAGCAGGCTGCTCCCCAGTCCATTGCTATTACTTCTCCAGTGCTCAGCCCACAACCAGGTAAGTTCCATGTCACTCACTTGGTTTTTTTCTGTTTTCAAGACAGGGTTTCTCTGTGTAACAGCCCAGGCTGTCCTCAAATTCACAGAGATCTGCCTGTGCCTGCTTCCCAAGTAATGGGATTAAAGGTGTGCACCACCATGCCCGGCTGTCACTCACTCCTTATATTCAGAGTACTCCCATTCACTAAACACTCAGAGTCAAGGCTGGAAAGACCCAGGCTCAGTCACTGGCCAGACAGTACAGGACCCTGGCCCCACAGTGCCAGCCAGTATCCCAACTCCTACCATCCCTGTAACACACATAGCACATGAGCACACTGGTGACCACTTCATATAGAACTGGAGGACAAGATGCCTTTCTGTCCCCTCACACTGGCCTTTTTGTCCGGGCCTGGCTATATCCCTCTCAGGCCCCTGAAGCCTCTGTAGGTGTCAGAAGGTTGGCAGAATATGTCCACCTCACAATCCTCTGATCCAACACCCGAAGTTCTCAGCTCAGGCTACAGTGACCTGAGTGGCCAGGAACCACCTCAATTCTGGCAGGATAGTCAGTAGGTAGTCCAACTGATGGTTAGGTGGAACTTTACCTATTCCAAAACAACTTCAAGTGGGACAGGTTTAGCCATGTCTTTTATGAGTTGGGGCTGGGCCTGTTGCCTTAGCATCTTCCAATTCTAACCCTCAAGATCCTGAGTTACGTATCAGAAATTGACAGGGCAGAGTCCTGGTCAGAGTTTCTGGCCTCTATGGCTTAGGCCTTGGCTAGTGGATTAGAAGGCTCCACCCAAGGGTCTGTAGGACCAGGAATCTCACTACCTTAAGATCATACCCAGCAGGGGATGAGGAGGGGCCAGGAGCCCAGGCACAAGTGATGGATGAAAGAACTTGGAATGAAGGAATGAGGTAATAAGGGTCAGCTACTCTTCACCTGTTGTTGCCTCAGAATTCTTAAGACATTTCCCCCGCCTGTTGCTGTTTAATAGGGTGGACAGACTTCTCTGGTCCCATGATACCTGTCCCACTCAGTCTACAAGTCCTGCTGCTGCCCTATAGGCATGCCCTATCCTTCTGTCGTCTGGTGAACAGTCTAGGTTATGGTCCAGGACACTGCACAGAATTAAGGGCAGTTTCTCTGGGCCAGTTTCCAACATGGTCCCACAACCTGGTCACATGAAGCTTGGTGGGGATAGGTGTAAAAGCTGCTGCAGTTATCAGGCAGCTTGAACACACACCTGTGTCTATGGCAGGCAGGTGATTGGAGTATAAGGCAAGAGCCCTCTGTACTACCCTTGTCAGGTTTTAGGGTGATGCTAGGCAAGGCTGCTTTTTCGAGGAGTAGAAGAGTCTGTGATTACATCTTCCCACCCACACCTAACTCAGGCCTTGAAAAATACCCAAGAGCTCTGAGCCAGTCTGTCCTAGGGATGGGAACTGTGTTTTCAGATGGTCCACAGGAAGCAGCTATGAGCAGTAAGTAGGAGGGGCCCCAATTCTTAGCCCAGGCCAGTAAACACCCATGCATGTGGGCCCTGCTAAGGACCATAGCAGATGTCTCACAGAAAACAGAAAAGAGGCCTGTATTTCACCAGTCACTCCAATGGCTTAGAAAAGTCCATAGTCACTTGGGTGTTGCTGTCCAGCCTACAGCAGGTCATAGAAGTAATCCAGGCCTTGGCCCAGCTCCCAGATGGAGACCCCGACGCCCAGCTCCCTGGCTAGCTCCAGCCGCACCTGCAGAGACTGTGGGCAGACAGAGGTGTAGGCACCTGCTCCACCCACTTTCTCACTACCCCCACAATGTACCCAGAATTATCCTAAACATGGGGGCAGTATGTGGCCTAGACTCAAGACCACAGGACAGACCTCCAATGCAGATGGCAAATTATGGAATAATGGTACCATTGATATCATCTGGCCCAAACTGTCACCCCCACCACAGTGTTATGGTTGACAGTCAAAGCACGTGGCACATACCTTCAGAGTTGGGTAGAAGACAACATGCCTCCCTCCTCGATTCCTGCAGGAGAAATGGGACCATGTACCCTGCCTCTGGCTAAGCCCAAGGGCCACACTATCTTACCACCAGGGTTAAGCTCCACCAGTCCTGGCCCTCACTGTTCCCCACCCCCACTGCTCCCTCACCAATGTCCTCCCCACAAGGCTTACTGCCTACAAATGGTGGACCACAAGTCACTCACTTCTTGTACTCCAAGAAGTGCTCTGCAGCTTGGCTGTCCCATACCACTCGGGGCCTGTGGTCCTTCAGCGTCTGTATGTACCTGGAGAGATCAGGTTACAGGTGTGAGAACTAGTCACATGCCCTAGCCCACCTGGCCCCCAGCTTCTATGTGGCTGTAGCTATCACAGAAAGGGTCAGGGATACATTGTCCCTAAAAAGGTTCATAGACAGCCAGCAGCACTCACCAGCACTTGGGTGGTCAAGCCTCAAAGTCCCACTGCACACAAGTCCTGCACTACGAAACAGCACTTTTTGTGAGCGTCCTAGTAGTCAGCACTCAGACCACCTGATGCTTTGCTCTGCCCAGGGCCCAGATAATAAACTATTCGGTGTCTAGGCTTCAAGTGCTCTACCAGACTATGGGCTAAGGATTACAGGACAGTGCTTTCTCTAGGACAGTGGGTGGAAACATTGGCTTTCATAGGCTAAGTCTCCCAGGCTTTCCTTTCCCGGGTGGATACTGCTGCCTCATTTCCAGAGCTGCAGTACTGCTGCCCTGCCCTAAGAAAGGCTTGCTCTTAACTGCTGGGGCCAGGAGGACCAACAATGCTAGGAGAACACACAGCACACAGTCCTGCCATCACATGCTGCACACCAGAGACCAGAGCAGTGTCCCTACCCTATAGGCCATGGCCACAAGCACGTTAATAGATGTCTCTACTCTATAGGCCATGGCCATAAGCATGTTAATAAATGGCCTGGGAGATTCTCCTCTGTCTGCAGCTGGGAGTCTGCAGGTAGAGTTTTCCCTGGTTCAGCGGGCACAATTAAGACCTGTTGGAGGAGAATGGTTACAGTGTACGTGCAGCTGTAGCCTGAAGTGGAAGGGTCTTCAGGGCTATTAGCCTACACTCTGAGAGAAGGCACAGTGGGCAGCAGAGGCTCCAGCATGTTGGTCTCTGAGGCATGGAAGCCTCTAGTATGTGGGGGTTAAGGGAATGATGGAGTAGCAGAGAAGTTGCCTTCTAAATCTGAGCTTATAGTTGTCTTAGGCTCCTGACAAAAGGAGGCTACAGTGCTGGGCAGGACAGAGCCCCAGCAGTACCAAGGTATTTTGGAGACTTGAACAGCTGTCATCTTGTCCAGTAGTGCTCCAGAGAGTATCCTTGGAGAATGGCCTGGGCCTCATGGCACATAGAATGGGAGCTACTGTGCAGGTATTAGGGCTTCCTAGACACTGAATAAGACATAAGGAACAAGGTATGGTGCTTAGGAAACAAATAGCCCTAACTAGACAGCCTGGCTCACAGCCACCTCTCAGCCTTGCAAGCTTGTGGTCACAGTTCCACCTCCCCATAGCACTGTTGTCCTCTCTTCCCCTCAGACATCACTCCAGCTGAGCTGAGCTGGTTCTTCAGTGGCACAGCAAATGAAGGCACGGTAGTCCTGGGAAAGGCGGGGCAGTGACACCCCACCCATGGCAGTAACCGATTGGCTGCACTAGGGTTCTATGGTTCTGCACTTATTGCTGAAGATAGTCTCATTCTGTTGCCCAGGCTGGACTCTGGCTCACAGCCCTCTTGTTGAGTGCTAAGATCACAGGCCTGCATTCCCACACTAGCTTTGTTGACAAACTCAGCTTGCTCTCTATGCAGCACCATATCTTTCTGGTCTTCACTGGTCCCTTCTGAAACTTATCAAAGGCAGGTGACTATTCAGGAGGGGTAGCACCCAGGAAATAGTAAGGGGTTTGTGGAGCTCAGCTCCCTGAAGAGGATCACCAAATACTACTTGGCCACCCAACTCAAATGCCAATGAAGGTACTAGTATGGTTTGTGGCTTTCCACCCAGGGTCAGCTGAGGCTCTGGAAGAAGCTGAGATGTGCAGGGCATAGGGCAGAGGCCCACAGGGCTGGGGGCCCTTTGGGTCTGTGGTCACACACGCTGCTACTTATGGAGACTTTTGTGGTCACTCTCACAAGACCTGTAGCCTCCTGGGTCTCTGCCAGTATACTTTTGAGAGCTGTGTCCCCCTTCTCAGCTAGTGTATGTGTGTATATATGTGTGCGAGTGCTTGACCCCACAGAAGCAGATGTGACCAGAAGGACCCTATGCCTCCTTTCAGCATCAACCCCAGGAACTGCTCCTCTAAGCAGGTTCTGAGGACAAAGAATTGAGAGTCAGGTCAAGGTGTGAGAAAAAGTCAAGCATGACTGCTCTGGGAACCACATGTAGCTGCCAACTTGTCAAGAAAGGGGGCAACAGCCAAGGTATGTGCCACCACCTCCTGTGCACACCTCCTGTCTAGGCTCACCCATGATAAGCTTGTTACAGAAGTCAGTCTGTGCCAGGAGGTGGTGGCGCACACCTTTAATCCCAGCACTTGGGAGGCAGAGGCAGGCAGATCTCTGTGAGTTCAAGGCCAGCCTGGTCTACAGAGCGAGTTCCAGAACAGCCAGGATTGTTACACAGAGAAACCCTGTCTTGAGAAAACAAACAAAAAAAGAAGTCAATTTGTAAATGCCTAGAATGGGCACAGGACAGACAGACACTCAGACTTAACAGCAGAAACCAAGGCCATGGCTTGGAGCCCTCCAGGGCTTTACGTGACTCCTGAGGAACAGCATGTGAAGGACAAGTTCCATCTGAGGGCCAGGCTTCCAGGTACAACAGCAAGGATTACACACAGCTTTCTGAGCAAATAGGATGCCAGGAGACATGCAGTGACAGGATAAAGGAACCTTTGTGAGAGGATGGAGAGGCACAGAAAAGGTAAACAAGCCCAGAGGATGGCATGCAGAGCTGGCCATGGGCATCACTTGAAGTCTTCAGCAAGGTACAGTAAATATTTAAGACAGAAAAAGCCAGAATGCCTACAGTCAGGAAGATCACCTGAGTCTAGGGGTTGGGGCCAGTTCAGAGACGCAACACCGACTTCAAGGAAGGAGAATTAAGGACTAGGCATTTCCCTAAGCTAAGAAAAGCCTCAAACACGCAATAAATTATTCCATTTTCATGTAACAACAGGCAAATCTTCAGAGACATGACCCAGAGTGGAGGTCAACAGGAACTGGGAAGATCAAGGCATGACTAATAAGGGGTAGAAGGCTTCTTTGGGGAGTAATGAGATGTTTGGGAATTAGAGGGAATTATACAATTTTGTGGATATATTATTTACACACTTTGAAATAGAGGGGTACAGCATATGACACAAGGCCTCAGATGAAAGGGTCAGGGATACTGATGGGACCTTGTGTGAAAACCTACCTAAATACTTTCCAGAGGAGCTTAGAGTACCAGGGACAGAGGATGCCTTACATGTTTCCAGTAATAAAAAGGTTCTCAGGCCTTCCTGGCCTAGAGTCTAATGAGTCCACTGTGATACTGTGATTAACACACAGGGCCAAGGATCAAACTGCTCAGAGACTGGGAAGGAACTCCTAGTCTCAGATCAAATCTACAGTGGGACCTCAGTCTCCATGGTAGGGCCTAGAGTGATAACTCAAAACAAGGTTCAACCCCACACAGCTGACACCATGGCACTGGTCCTTTCTAGTTCAGCGGTATATGGATCCCTGACATCCCACTAAACCCAAAATTCCACTAGGAATTGACTACAGCTAGACACACTGCCAGGTCAGTACCAACAAAAGCTATGTTGGGGGTAGGCTAGAGAGATGGCTCAGCAGTTAAGAGCACTTACTACTCTTACAGTGGACCCAAGATTGCTTCCTGGTACCCACACAGTAGCTCATAACTGTTTGTAATTCTAGTTCCAGGAGTTTTGGATCTCTTTTCTTTTCTTTTCTTTTTTTTTCCAGACAGGGTTTCTCTGTATTGTTTTGGAGGCTACCAGTCCAGCCCGGCCTCGAACTCACAGAGATCCGCCTGCCTCTGCCTCCCGAGTGCTGGGATTAAAGGAGTGCGCCACCACCGCCCGGCTTGGATCTCTTTTCTTTTCTTTTTTTTTTTTTTTGGTTTTACAAGACAGGGTTTCTCTGTTTTTGGAGGCTGTCGGTCCAGCCTGGCCTCGAACTCACAGAGATCCGCCTGCCTCTGCCTCCCGAGTGCTGGGATTAAAGGCGTGCGCCACCAACGCCCGGCTTGGATCTCTTTTCTTACATCTGTGAGCACCAGGCATGTACATGCTGTACATACATACACACATGCAGGCAGAGCACTCATACATAGGGGCTGGAGATACGGATGAGCAGTTATGAGCACTGGCTGCTCTTCTAGAGGACTAGGGTTTAATCCACATGGCGACTCAGAACTGTCTTTAATTCCAGTTCCAGGAGATCTAGTGCTCTTTTCTGGCCTCTGTGAGCATCAGGCATGCATGTGGTGCCCAGACATACAAGCAGGCAAAATATCCACACACACAAAATAGTTTTTTTAATTAAAATATAAATAGGTAAATCTTTTTGTTTTTTCAAGACAGGGTTTGTTTGTGTAGCCTTGGCTATCCTGGAATTAGCTCTGTAGACTAGGTTGGCCTTGAACTCACAGAGATCCACCTGCTCATTGCCTGGTCTTTTCTTATGTTTTATTTTTATTTTATGTTCATTAGTGTTTTATCAGCATGCGTGTCTGTGTGTGGGTGTTGGGTTCCCTGGAACTGGAGTTACAGACAGTTGTGAGCTGCCATGTAGGTGCTGGGAATTGAACCAGGGTCCTCTGGAAGAACAGTGAGTGCTCTTAACCCAAAAGCAAAAATTTTAAAGCTAGGCTGGAGTCAGTCCTACAGGACAGGAGGTCGGGCATTTCCATTACCCTGATCTGCCCAGGCCCAATTCTGTAAGCTCAGTCCAGAGGGAGCCCCATCATTTCCCTAGGGTATCCCTCACATAACACCCGAGCTGAGGGTCAACTCCAGAAAGGCCTTGAGCAAGGCCAGTGTCATAGACTGACCATGCAGAGCTGGCAGGTGACAGAAAGCCTTTTTCTTGGACTTGCTCAAGAGGTCTCCTAAAAACCAGGGCTGTCAAACAGAAGAATGAAGTCACATTATTTGCAGGAGAATGGATGCTATCAGAGATAATCATTTTAGTTTAAGTCAATCTCAGAGAAGTATTATGTTTTCTCTCTCCTCTCTCTCCTCTCTCTCTCTCTCTCTCTCTCTCTCTCTCTCTCTCTCTCTCTCTCTCTCTCTCTCTCTCTCTCTCTCTCTCACACACACACACACACACACACACAAGCAGAAGCCAAACTGTCTAGGGGTCACAAGACTAAAAAAGCAGGCAGAAGGGGTGAGGAAAAGGAGGATGAGGACAAGAAGGGGAAAATGCTCAATATACAATATATACATTTAAGAAAACATTTTAAAATTCACTTAAAAAACAGGGGCTGGAAGCAGGTGGTGGTTGCACACTCCTTTAATCCCAGTACTCAGGATGTAGAAGTTTGGGGATCTCTGAGTTTGAAGTCAGCCTAGTCTACAGAGTGAGTTCCAGGGCAGCCAGCCAAGGTTACATAGAGAAATCCTGTCTCAGGAAGTGAAAACAAACAAACAAACAAAAAAATAGGGGCTGGAATGATGGATCAGCAGTTAAGAATGCACAGAGTGTTCTGCTCTTGCAGAGAACCCAAATTCGGTTCCCAACACCCACACTGTGTGGGTCACACCAACCTGTAACTCCAGCTCCAGGGGACTCTTATATCTTTGACACTTGCATTCATATACATATAATTGAAAATAAAAACAAATTAAAAATTAATTTAAGGGGCTGGAGAGATGGCTCAGTGGTTAAGAGCACTGATTGTTGTTCTAGAGGACCTGGGTTCAATTTTCAGCATCCACATGGCAGCTCACAACTGTCTATAATTCCAAGATCTAACACCCTCACATAGACACATACGTAGGCAAAACACCAATTCACATAAAATAAAAGTAAATTTAAAAAATTAACTTAAACAAAACAGGGCCAGTGAGATGGCTCATGGGTAAAGGTACTTGCCACCAAGCCAGATGACTGAGCATGATCCCCAGAACCCACACAGTGCAAGGAGAGAACCAACTTCTGCATGTTGTTCTCTGACCTCCACACAAGTGCCATGGCATATGTGTGCTTCCCCATCCCAAAATAAACTCATAAAGTTAAACACAAAAAAGCAGGCATGTGTAAGAGGGTTTGTGATGGGGAAGTCCTGTGTATATGTCAATAAAGCATTGTTGGCCAATAGGGAAGCAAGATAGGTGGGACTAGGAGTTGAGGAGGACTCTGGGTAGGAGAAACACAGGGAGTCATGATGTAGCCCGCCAGAGAAGTAAGATGTCCGGACCCTCTCTCCGGTAAGAGAAATACTTAGAATAACAATTATGGAGTGAATACTTAAGTCAGAGATAGCCAGTAAGAAATCAAGCAAATGGCCAACAGCTTCATAATTAATACAGTGTCTTGTGTGTTATTTGGGGACTATAACGCGGCAGAGCCCAGGTGACTGGTGGGGGAAAAACCAAAGCGGCTGGCAAGGAAAAGGCTTCACTCAACAGGTTTGGTCAGAATGTTCTGGACATGTTGACATGCACAAAGCCAGTGGCAGCTGAGCAAGGAGGGGTTCAGGAAGGTGGGCCAGGATCTCTCTTGGGCCTTCTAGGTGAGAGATGCATAGGCAGGATGGGTAGGAATGAGAACCATGCTGCCAGGTCCCATCTTTGTCTGGTTTCTGTCTTTGCCATAGTTAGTAGCTTCTCACCACAGGACACAAAGTTATATGCTGATAATGGAACTCGCACTGGCATCACAGGGTAGAGATGATCATTAGCACCAAGGTTGGCCCCCCATTTGACAGGCTGCCTGGACCATGATGACTTCCAAATGTATCACAGGATAATTACAGCATCACCATGTTGGGAGTATCAACAGCCCATGCTGGGAGGATCCCACACACTTCCTGGCCAGCTGGCCTTGATTCATCATATCACCAAGTAAACTATGGCTCATTGCTAGGATGATTCTATGGTCTGGAGGCAGGGTGGAGCCAGGGGACACAGCTCATGGAATAGAAGGGAGGAGATAGCTGTCCAGTAAGTGCAAGAGAGCCCATGCACTTGATCAGCTTAGCTATTCTCAGTCAGCCAAGTGAGGGGACAAAGACTGGCACCCTGAACCTCAGTTTCTGCTATTGTGAGGCGTGCCATAACTCTAAAGGCAGGCAATGAGCAGGCCATTCCAGAGTTTCACTAGGAGCCCTAGTCACACCAAAAAGGGGCACTACTCTGCGGATCCCACCACAGGGCACAGATGGTCTGCCTGGCTGGTAGAGGCAAACACACCACAGCCACTGGCTTGAGTGAGGTGGCTAATCACCTCTATCTCAGGGCCTTGGCTCTATCTACACCTGAGCAGATGGTTATATGCCTCCCATGGAGAGGACTAGGGCTTTGTGCTAGAGGCTAAGGAAAGCTGGCAGATCATCCTGAGACCCTGCTTGGATTCTCACAAAAAGGGCAACTGAATCCTAAAGAACTGAAGAAGCTCACCTGCATCTCACACCAGGTCATTATCTTCCCTGATGGGGCATTGGTAGAGGTACTCATGGTGACTGACAGGAAGGGGCTGCATCCTGCTAAGCTGTGTTGTTGAGGAGCAGCTAGACCCTAGTCAGTATGTCCTCTAACACCTTCCCCTAGATTCTGGGGCCTAGATGCCTGGGGCCTAAGGTACTGCAGCTGGGTCTTGTCTCATGTCTACCTCTCTTATCTGGAGTCAACTCTACCAGAGGGGCTGGACCACAAGAGGGAAGAGACAGTGACCCATGGCCCCATGATCCCTGTGCCATCAACCTGAAACAAATTCTGCTTTGGGAAGAAAAGTCAATGAAAACCCTTGTAGAGGCCCTGTTTATGACAGGCCCCTTGACCCCACACACAAATCTAAGAGAATTTGGTGGGTGAGCAGCAGGAAGGGTTGGGCCCTAGATAGAAGGAAGAATGAGGTTGACACTCAGGGTCAAATGGCTGCTGTCACTGGTGGGGTACCAGGCAAGGGCAGGTTTGACAGCCTCAGAAGTAAAGCTGAGATGCTCAGTGGGGTTCAGCTTTCAGAGTGTGAAGACTAATGCCAAGCAAAGCCAACAGGTGCCTAACCTGCGATGCTGCTACCACTGACTGTCCACCTATGGCCAACGCCTAACCAAAGGTGGCTCTGACACAAGAAAGCGCTAGAGCTGGAACTAGAGCTCCCTTATGAGACCCATCATTGAGAACAGGACATGTGCAGGCCTGTGGGCTGAGTGCACTTGCACACAGTAGACCTGGCTACCCCTACCTAGGACCAATTCTGGGCTCAGGCTGTATGCAGAGAGACTCTTCCTTGGAACTCCCTGGTTTCCCACAGCACTCTGAAGCCATCCTGGTCAGTGAAAGCCACTTAAAAAGCCAGGGTGCCCCCATCCCAGACCTGGGGACCTCGAGGGGAAGGAACCCTTTACCCCAACACTGGTTGTCATGTGACGCTTGGAGTTTGAGAGAACAAACTAAATAGAAAGCATAAGATTTGGGAACCGGAGCTAGCTCAAAGGCTTGAGGCATGAGGATTGTCCTGAGACAGAAGCCAGCCTAAGCTACAGAGTAAGTTCTGGGTCAGTCTGGGCTACAGCGTATGACTATCTCCAAAGCAAGACCAAGGATAATGAGATAAGAAGAGGACATGTGGTTTCTGTGAATTTTGGCAGCAGGGACAAAGAAGGGCCACAGTATTGGATTCTTCCTGTCTTGCCACCTTGCTTGCACACACCCCAGTGGGAGGAGACTCACAGGATAAAAGGATGAGAGCTTTGCACTTTGGAACAACATGGCCTGGGAGGGGACCCTAGGAACAATTTCACCAGACAGCAAACAGTGTGTATGGGCTAGGAGCAGCAATTTGCTTTACCCAAGGCTCAGGTCCAATTGCAGTTGACATGACATCAGTAAGAAACAGAAACTTGGTGCCAACATCAGAAGGGGAGGCAGAGGGTGAGGGGAGGCTCTGAGCTGAAAGCATAGCACTTCCAGAAATAAGGATGATTATCCCCAGATTCATGCCCTGCAAGGAGAAGACCCCACAGGACACCCCCAAATAGGAAGCCTACTCACCCTGTGGTCCTAGAAAGCTGAATTCTGAGTCAAGAGTGGACACCACACAGCTGAGGCGTGATCATGGGGTTGCATAGGGGAAGCTTCTAAGAGATGGGGTAAGAGGCAAGCATAGGAAGCATCACAGGAAGGGATGAGATGTCACTGGGGGTGAGGAGAGATCAGGAAGGGTGTTCTGTGAATCTGAAAGCCTGGAAACAAGTGAGTAGCCGGAGCATGCCCATTCAGGGGACTTTAGAGTCCTGAGCCAGAGAGCTCCCAAGCAAAGGCTCTAGCAGTCGCCAAACATAAAACTACCCATGGGCAGCAGGGTCCGTGGAGCATTCTTGCTCTCTCCCTGCAGGTCAGCCCCATAGATCAGAACCAAGGTAAGGGGCACATGCTCCTTGATAAGCACCTTGAGGCAGGAGTCAGTTGTGCAGGGCCAGTGCTCTGGCTGCTCTGCAGCCACAAGGATGGCTGTGTGAGTAAGTCTGGCTGGTTATTTATTCCAGCCTTGGGGAAGTGGCCCTGCTGAGTAGGCATCTATACTATTGCAGTCCTGGCAAGGTGAGGCTGGGCAGGCAGCATCTTTCTGCACAAGCAGGCTGGCAAAAGCAATCAGCTGGCCAGGCCTAGCCCCAGGAAAGCACTTTCTTTGCCTAATTGCTTCCCTTGGGTAGGCCCATGTCCAGGTTGGAGCATACATGCTCTCATCTTGCCTCACAGGAGCCATTAGCAGGGTGAGGAATGAGAGGTAGTGCCTTCCTTCCTAGATGGGCAAATCCTGATGGGCCAGGAGGCTAAGAACAGCCTGTGTAGATATGTGTGTTTGAAGTGGAGCAGCAGTAGTCTTCACCTGTGTGGCAACACATATCTAGTTCCTGTCACACACATCTTCAGACATAGGACACAGCTATGAGGGGCTGACTTCCAAACAGTCTACTGGAAAATAGCAGGTAACCAGCCACCAAGGCCTTGACCAGCTTCCCACCTTGTCGGCCCCATGTGCAGGTTCCTTCTCAGTCAGCACCCCTGCCCTACCTTGTCTGCTATTAGACCTCAGCCAGCAGCACTGTGGGCCAGAAGAACTCAAGTCTGTGATGAACCCCTGATGCGGAGACCAGTTGTGTGGATACAGAAGCGTACAGGTGTGTAGGGAAGACAGGACTCCCATCCACAGCTTTGGAGCATGGCCCACCCTATTGCCTCACCATGGAGAGACCAACTGAAGAGGGGTTGGATGAGAGGCAGTCTCAGCTTTGATGAGTGTACCTCCACAAAACACAGACAACCAGGGGCGGCAGAGAAGTATTCCAACTTTCCCACTTAACTGCAAGAAACTCCCGGGAAAGCTGCACCCAGTTTCTGGGCAGCATTTTCCCTGGAAAACTACTAGGAAAGTGGGTAATTTAAATGTCTTCTCTTTGTTTGAAATAGGGTCTCAGTACGTATCCCTGGCTAGCCTGGAACTTGCTACATAGATCATGCTGCCCCAAAAACTCGCAGAAATCCACCTGCCTCAGCTTTCCAAGTATTGGAATTAAAGATATGCACTATCATGCCTGGTTAGATTTCTAAGCAACTAGCTGATAGCTGAACCCAGAACAAAGACCCTAGATTTGTAAGAATACTAAAATATCTAGCATTCAGTCATGAAGTTCAGTACATTTAACACCCTCAGAGGAGGCTACACAGCAGTCCCCACCCCCTCAGTGAGAGAGGTCACCAGTGAAGGCCAACCAGTACTGACCCAGAAGTCAGGATTCACAAAGGCAGACCTTGAGCACCACCACAAATGGATCCATAGAAATGTAAAACAAGAACTAGAAAACTCACAGATGTGAGACAAAAAGAAGCGGGGTGGAGAGGGAAGACAGCAAGAGAAAGCAAACAATCAAAAGAAAAACATCTGAAGTCCAACACATCTCAGGAGCCAAGGGGCAATCTAACCAGGCCAGCACACAACACATACATTCTTATCTGAGGGAGTGGAGAGGGAGGAAGAGAGTAGAAGAAACTACCAAATGCTCTCCAAACCTGGTAAAAAGTGTAAGTGTGGCTAGGCGATGGTGGCACAGGCCTTAAATCATAGCACTTGGGAGGCAGAGGCAGGTGGATCTCTGAGTTTGAGGCTAGCCTGGTCTACAGAGGAAGTTCCAGGCCAGCCTCCAAAACAATGCAGAGAAACCCTGTCTCGAAAGAGAAAAAGAAAGTGTGAGTGCACAGTCCATGGAGAGCTCAATGAACACTGAGCACAGGTGAAACCGAAGCAGCTGAAACCCAATAGCTCGCTCTGAAGCCTGGTGGGAGTGGGGAGATAAGTATCCAGGAAAAGCACAGGGAAAAAGTAGAAGCAAGTCTGTAAAACTACAGAGATGCTTGGACTCACACTAATAAAAACACAGAGCCAAGATGTTGGAAGAGACCCTCAGGGGAGGAAATGATGGGACCAGAAAAAGAGAAGCCAGTCTTGGCCAGGTCCACATGACACGGGGCCACCCAGAGAAACCATGCACTAAGCCATGTCGAACCCAGCCAGTTATGTCCAACGCTCTCCCCAATGGCAGGACAACTGCACAATGGATGCAGATCTTGGCTATGGTGCCAGCACTGTGGGGGAGGTGCTAGCTAGCCCTCATAGGCCTGAGGTGTGTGTCCAACAAAGAACGGAGGTTTTCTGTTCAACTATCTCAGACTCCATAGTCTGCAAAGTCCAAGAGAACCTACACCCTAACCTTCTTAGTCCCAGCTTTTCTCCCTTTTTCTAGGGATTGAAACCCACACCTCTATGACTGGCCACATCTGGAATGTGACCTGGAGGGCCCCGGGCTCACCTGGGCCCAATGACAATTTCACGGGCATCCTTGGAGGCTGCGTAATCCATGCCATAGAAGTTCAGCCCCAGGAGGATCTTGCTTCGCCACTGTGACTTGGGGTCTAGGACCTGGACACAGGCTCGAATCCATGACAATGGAGCATTAGGGCCAGGCCTGCAAGTTCAATGAAGAATGGGGTCACTCTTAGCAGCTGGCAGGAAGCCCTGTGTCTGACTCCTGTCCAGTCCTCTTATCAACTTGGGCCCATTTCCTTCTGTGTTATGGCAAATGCCTCTCAAGAACTGGAGAGCCAGGTATAGTGGCACACACCTCTAACCCCAGTACTCAGAAGAGGCAGAGGCAGGCAGATCTGCGAGCTCAAGGCCAGTCCAGTCTAAATGGTGAGCACTAGGACAGCCAGGGCACACAGAGAAAACCTATCTTTAAAAAGAAAAGAAAAAAATCAGTTGGGAAGAAGCTTGACTGGTGGCACACATCTGCTATAAGTACAAGGCTAACCTCGGCATAAAGTGAGTTCGAGACCAGTCTGGGATATAAAATGAGACCCAATTAAAAAAAAATCAGCAGCTAAGAGCTGATACTGCTCTTGCAGAGGACATGAGTTCAGTTCCCAGAAGCCATACCCAAAGGCTTGTAAGTACCTATAACTCCAACTCCAGCAGATCCAACACCTCTGGGCTCCTTGAGAACACACACACATGCTTATAATACCCCCAAAAAGAGACACATGTATATATAGTTAAAAATAACAAAACAAATCTTAGAAAAATGAGACACTAAACACATTACATTTTTTTGTTGTTTTTTGAGACACAGTTTCTCTGTGTAACAGCCCTGATTGTCCTGGAACTCACTAGGCAGACCAGGGTGGCCTTAAACTAGCAGAGATCAGTCTGTCTCTGTCTCCTGAGTGCTGGGACTAAAGGCATGCACCTCCACCACAGGCCCACATTACAATTTTTTTTAAAAAGGGGTAGAACCATAAACATATCATTGAAGTACCATAGGCAAATTGGCCTAAGCACTTTTTGATGGGACCCACAGATGTCTTGAATGGTACAGAGTACTAATGTATAGCCTGCCCATCCCTAGAGCAATAGGAACAGGTCTAAAATACTGGGCAAGGAAAGGTCAGTGTAGCTGGGGCCAAGGCCCAGGAAAAAAAGACGTAGCAGACATACTATGCCTTTGTCACTGGTAACAAAGTTCCACCCAAGGAGAGACTTCCCAAAGAATCACCTCTCCTGAGAATGGGGCAGGTACAACACCATCAGATTCCATCTGGCATCATCCAGGTGCATAGAAAGTGACCGTCCATCTATGCTGAGCTACAGAGACCATAGGCATATGTCTGCTTGAGAGACCAAGATATCTTCCTGAAGACTCACTGTTACCTACAGTACCCTACCAGCCCATACTCACTGCTGTGATGTGGAGTAGTCATATGTCATGAGGCTGAAGCCATCTAGTACAGGGGCCAGTTGTTCGAACTCCTTGTGTGTAAACATTCCCAGCTGGTCAGTCCTGTTAAAAGACAAGCACACCTACCTTGGGTTACTAGGTATAGCCTTTGCTAATCAGTGTCAGCTCAAGCATGCTGTCTGGCATCCCTGCCTGTATCCCTTCTCTTCCCTCTAAGAGGAGCCTGGGCTACTTTCCCTTGGGAAAAGAGGCAGTGTACTATTTGGCTGGGGCTATACACACTCCAGGTCCCCAGTTGCTAGGATGAGGGCTGAAGCCAGAGATGTCCCCATTTCCTTGCCCCTAGAAGGCTCTGAGAGAAAGGGGGGAGGCAAGAGCTATACAACATACCTGGGATCCAGCCCTGTGCAGAACCATCCCATAGTGGGAATATAGGAGACAGGATAGATCCATGGAGGTCCCTGTTGTCTAGATATGGATACGCAATTTCCCCATGGCCCCAGGCCTTAGCCTTGTAGTATAACAGTCGCTCTTACTCCTGCTCCCAATCAAATGGGGCCCAAACAGCCAATCTAAAACATGACAAGGGCTCTGTAGTGGCTAGAATGAGAAGCACCCCTTCATATATAATATATAGGCTCATATATTTGAATATTTAGTCACCAGTTAGTTGAACTGTTTGGGAAGGATTAGCAGGTGTGGTCTTGTTGGAGGAGGTACATCACTGAGAATGGACTTTGAGGCTTCAAAACCCTATACCACAGCAGATGGAAGATACTGTCTACTTTGACTAGTCCTTGTCTACAGTTCGCTCTGAGCTTCTGGCCTAGGGTCAGAGTGCCCTGGCAGCCTGTCATTTAGCACGGGAAGAGGTTCTTCTGGAACCTTCAGAGAGGATCCATGCCCCCTCCCTGTGCAAGGTATAAATGTCTATGCAGATTTATCCTCCCATTGCTAGATGCCTGCTTTCTTTCATGGTGTCTGGGGGTTGGCTGATACCGCTGAAAGACTTCAGGGATAAGTGTTCTTTCCCAGCATTCAGTGAGGATCCTTGTGTGAGACTTTTCCAGGTGTAGCTGCTCTGCTTGGAGCTTTCTAGGCCTCAACAGCCTGTTCTTGCCCAAAGGCTTCAGCCACACCTTTCTGAGCCTTCCTCTGATTGTACTGCACAGCCTTTTAGGAAGAAAGGCTATGCAGAAGCTGTTGCTAGAGCCATCCTTCCTCAGCCTGTCCTGCCTCAGAACCCTGGGAAAGCTGGCCACTAGCTGTTTCTCTTTGATCACAGAACCAGGACAAAAGAGGAACATAAGAACAGCTTGTCAACAGGCCACACATGGCATGACTTCCAATAGACAGAAATTACTACTCATGCTGTAAACCTCATGTCCTGAATTAATTTCTAAGGGACACAATATAACAAAACACATCACTGTCAGTGCCTGTGTCTTAGTGCAGTGCAGGTAATAGCAAAGAAGGAATCCAGCACCAGCAGTGAGACTCTTTTAAGTGCCCACTAAGTGCTTAAGACGGGGTGATTCTCAGGCCACCTTATCTTTCCAGTGATTAGTTCCTCTCTTCTCCAGAGATCAGGATTGTAATGACACTGAATAAAGTCACATACTCCTTTATTCAGACATTCTGCAGCTAGGGAAAGAAGCCCAAATGGGTGCTGGGGTACACAGTACAGCTGCAGCCTGCAGAAATTACTCATAACAAGCCAGGTGTGGTGGTACACACCTTTAATACCAGTGCTCAGGAGGCAGAGGCAGGTAGATCTGTGAGTTCAAGGACAGCCTGATTTACAGAGCTAGTTCTAGGACAGCCAAGGCACACAAAGAACCCCTACCTCAAAAACCAAACAAATAAATAACAGCAGTTTCTCATGAACACTGAGAGCTAGTGAGAGCACACAGCTATGGGCCCACTCAGCTATCACCTGCAACCCCGGGGAAGACAGAAGGGCTCTTAATCACACCCCAGGGCCACCTTATCTAAGAAGTGCAGCACCCTTTCCTACTCGGGAGAGTCCAATACACAAAACTTTGTCCCTTATACTTCAGCTAACAGAGTGTGTGCCTCCCTCCTTCAGTGCGCCATTAATACCATCTATAGATGGCAGCTCCACATTGGAGTTACAGCCAGACAGAAGGTGCAGACTTGTCCCACGGCTTTCCTCTGAAACTTCCTGCCCTTGCCCGTGACCCCAGCCTCCTCTGACTCCTATTTTTTCATGCCCTTGGGTGGTGAGCCAGCTCCCTGTCCAACTTCTTATAGAACAACCAAGTGGGTGGTTTATTGCAGGCTTACCCTACAGTCAACAGTCCTGATTGCCCATCTTGCCTGGCCTTGTTGTTCCTATGGTCTCTGTAATCAACCTAAGAGGTCCCAGTAGGTAAAGAAGCCAAGTAAATGTAAAGAGCCGGTTGGAGACTGACCCGACATTTACCTTGCCACACCTCTCACCACTACTTTGGACAGTATGTTACTGGCCCCTGAGAAACACAAGAAGCTAGCTACAAGCAGACCTACCATCTCCTATGGTAGGATGGATAGTGTCTTGCTGGCCCCTGCAGGTTTGGGGATCTAATTAAACTAGGTCTTCAAGGCTGCCACTCTGCCATGGTTTTTATATTCCTGAGTGCACCCAGGTGACCTTGGAAGAAGTGTTTAAGGTCAGCATGCCTGAAGAGCTGCCCAATTCTAGGGCAAGACCCCCAAGACTCTTCAGTGTTGCGGTAGCCCAGCTGGAAGCCAGCACTAGCGGCTCTGACCTAACCTGACTTTGATGACAAAAGATATAAGTGAATTTTCATTTGATGACTAGAAGCCACCCCCGCCCCGCCCTGCCACCCACACCAGAGCTGTGTCTTCCCAGAGCTGCCTTTGTGAGGTGAATTACAATATGACTGTCCTGCTGAAGATGCAGGGAAGTTGCTGACTGGGCTTCCTTCTAGAGGTGACTTTCTAGCAAAGGGTGGGGGAGGACAAACAAAACAAAACCCACCCGATGCCCTGGAGTAGTACCAACAGCCTCCACAGAAGCCGAGGGGTCTAGCACCCCACTGCATTCAAGGCAGAAGGGTTTACCCCCAAACCCATAGCTCCTCAACCTGCTCAGGGCGCTGCTTCCCCTTGGACTCTTACTGCCTCTTAGTCCACTTTCCAGTCATTTCAGATGTCCCTCTCCCTCTGGGTACCCTCAAGAATCCCTTTCCCCATGGCCAAATAAGGTAAACTGTGTGCCTCAGTCACTGCAAAGGACTGGGACCTTGGGTAGCACCCTAGCCCTGACCAGAATCTGAGGGCAGCTTCCACAGCCTCATCAACTGCTCCAGGCTTTTGAACTGTCTACTCCAAGTTTCCACACAGCTATGGCATGCCAACCAACATTATACCAAGAGATCCAGAAACAAGCACCTGGCGGAAGCAGCTGAGACCACAGCTCTGGAGACCCTTCTGAAAGACTTTGGCCCCCTGACTGCCTCTTCTCCCCTAGGTCTGTAAGATAGCTTGTTTAGCTGAGGAAGAAAATAGCCACTCTGCTACACCCTCACCAGCCTTAGGCAAGCTCAAGGACCAGGGTGTCAGATAGTCTAAATGCTTCACACAAAGAAGATGCAGCTTGGAGAATAACACAGGCCCCAATCCCCAGACAAACCCCTGACTTGGATTCCTCTCACTGGCAAGGGTAGGGTCACTGAGCTATAGGTGCAGATCCGACCTGGGATGGACCAAGGCAAAGATGGATACCTCCTCACCTAGCATCCCGTGGTCAGTTCAGCAGACACAGTAAAGGAAGGTGCTAGTAGGGAGGGGTTCTCAGAGCTGAGGACCAGGCAGGAATGAGGAGTATCCCTGGGCAACACCAAGCAAAAGATTTAGGACGAATAAAACAGAGCCCTACCACACACATAAAAACATAGCCTTCTAGAGGCATGTTGAGTCCCAGGCTAGCCAGAGCTACACAGTGAAATGTTGTCTCAAATTTTTAAAAAGTGATGAGTTAATGTAGCGCCTGCAACATGCTTGGGCAGTTGACATGGACACTAACTGCTAAAGACTTACCCCATGTTACCTAGTGCTACTAGAGCTCACTCCTGGGCACAGTGGCAGACTGCCCTGATGCTTTCCACTTTCCAGCTCCCTAACTAGAGGTTCCAGAACCCATGGCACTCTGGATCAGGACTCCTGGGATGTGTTCAACAGTCCTTACTAATGGGCTGAGAGCTGAGGGAACGTTAGGGAGAAAAGTGAGGCAGATATCCAGGCCATTCAAATGACCTTGGAACCCTCAAGTTTGGGATACAGAAATCACCTTGAGCTGGTGGGTCTTAAGTGTTGAACTGCTTGAGTAGTATCATCTATACTACTAGTGACAGGTGGCACTAGGTGATACAGTGGGTCTCCAACAACTAGTGTCTATATCAGCTGCTTAAGCACCTTGCAAATGCTACATTAACTCAAGTCTTTTTTTTTTTTTTTTTCCTTTTTCGAGACATCTCACTGTGTAGCCCTGGCTAGTCTGGAACTTGCTATGTAGACAAGACTCCCCTTGAACTCACAGAGATCTGTTTGCTTCTACCTCCCAAGTGCTTGGATTAAAGGGATGCACCAACATTTCTTTTTAAAAGCATCCATCAGCCTGCCAGTGATATACCACAGGCCCTGGAGGCATATCTAACCACATCCAGCTACTGTTATTTCAGATAGCGGAAGGCTTACAGATGACCAGAGAGAAGGATGCTTTCTTTTAATGTGTGGGTCAGGGAGCTCAGCATCCATCTGAGGGACTAAAGGCCAAACAGGGCTGGCCATGGAAGTTAGTGGATACCAGAAAGATTCCCAGAACATCCACCCAATAGTTCTGCCTCTTCCTCCTGTACCATACCTGCTATGCCCCAGGTCTACCCTCAGGTGATTCTGAGTCTCCTATTGCCCAGTATTGTTATTTCTAAGCCAACACTGGTGATTTCTGTAAGATGTTCAAGGCTGAGGAGACATGGGAATCCAACTGCCTCGGTTCCACTCAGGTTACTACATCTTGTCCCAAAGGTTCTAAAAGAGCTGCCTCCAAGGGCTGGAAATGGTAAAGAGCTACAGTCTGGATCAAAGGCCCAGGTCCATTCAGTAGCCCCAGTTGGCAGCAGCTTGCCTAGTTATAGTCTACTATGCCATAGGCACTGAACTAAGTGCCTCAGAACCCCAGAGACAGATAATGAGTCAGCTGCAGGTCAGTTTCTCCCACCCAACAACCCAAGCAGAACGTAAGGTAATTAGCATACAAAGATCCAAAGATTTTTTTTTTTTTGAGAGGGGAGCTCATGCTGATGAGAGAGGAGGGCCCTTGAGTAACTGTTTTCCAACCTTAGTGTGTACTTACCCAGGGGTGACAGCAGGTGGGATGACCAGAATGGCCAGCAGCCTGGCCTGGTGCAGCGCCTCAGCCAAGTGAGTAAGCATGTGGATGAGGCCTCTGCAAGAACCAAGAATCAAGGTTAGCTCAGGATACTGTGGGGCTCCCTTGCACCCTCTGCTTCAAGAACATAACAGCTGAAGTCCCAGCCTTAGGCCCTGTTACAGATCTACAAGCCCCTACACAGGGTTCCCCACACCACCCTTCAGTGAGAACCCATATAGGGACTGAATAAAAGAAGACTCTGGACCCAAGATGAGCCTGCCTTTCATTGTACTTGGGTATCCCCAGAGAACGAGTGTTTTTGGGTCACTTAAGGGCCTAGAACACTGACCCAGAGGAATCCTAGACACCTTCAGGCTAAGGAACACCACAAAACACTTTGAGCAACATAGCAAGTAGGGGCCCTGAGAAGGAAGATGGGGTAGGACACCTGGAGTAGATACCAGGAGAACAGGATGCAAGAGGTGAGGGAACAAAACAGGAAAGTGAAGGAGACAGCTGGCAGTATAACCTGCTTCTCTCTGCACGTGGCCTGGGAGCCCACTCCTTACCCCTCTAATGGACTGCCCATGACATGTTCCACACTAGCTGCTTCCCTAAATGTGCAACGTTCTACTGTTGTTGTGTAAAGGTCTTCCCTCCTTCTTGTACAGCTAGACCCTTGGGAACAACTCCATTGGCAGACACCTTGACAAGTTCTACACTTGCAGGGCCAAAGCTGAGTGCCCTACTGGCCATTAGACCTGTCCCTAGTATATCTCTGCAAACAGCATCCTCTCAGTGACCAACCACTGGACAGCAATGGCTTCAGTCTCTCTGATGTGGCCCAAATTGATCTATAATTTTTCAACCTGAGTATCAGTGATTCTAGTGTGACAACTCTAGCCATGAGGGGCTAAGGGCACTTAAGTCCCAACTGTCTGTCCTTTGGGCTGGTACACACTTTGCAGGTTGCAGGTGGCAATACAAGTATGATGCAAGGTTTGGGGGCAGCCCATTCTCACTTCAGTGGCTTGTTACCTACCTGTACATCACTTACACAGGTGGACCAGGAGAATGCTGTCTGTGGAAGTGCCAGAAACCCAGAATATGGAAAGTCAACCCCACTAAAGAGGACCCTTCTCCCTGACTGTAGGATGAACAGCAGGATGATCTTGTTCAAGGACATACAAGACCTAAGGACTATGAGGTGCCTAAGATTGCTCCAGGGGCTTTCAGAAGACAAGTATGAGCCCACCTCATCCCTCTCAAGGGCCCACACTACAGTTACTCTGGACGTAGGGACTCTATAAGAGTACCCCAGAGTTCTAGTGGGACTGGCAGCAACAGTGTCCCCATAAAGAGTCTGAGTCTGTGCCTAGTAGTGGCCAATGCATGTGACCAGAAGCCACTGAGCCTAGCTTTAGGGCTGGTACACTGGGACAAGACCAGTTTGGGGTGGGGCACAGAAAACAGGAACTTGGTTAGCAGAATCTCTTCCACATTACTGAGGGACCAGCATCTTCCGGAGACAAGGTGACCACAGAGCTGACATACCCAAAAATCTACTGCTGCCTCCAATGGCCACCACTTCCTCTGTCACTGTTGCCATCCACACTTTGGGGAAGATTACTACTATAAGACCCATGGTGTTTACTGAGATGAGCCCTGGAAATGGAACTAATTCCTGATTAGGGCTGGTTAAAGCCAGACTGCTGCCCATAGCGCTACCTAGTTTATGGGCTCAAATTAACTGGTACTTCATGGGGATCAGGGGTTTGGCTCCTTCCCTGATGACCCTTTGGTGGGGGAACTAAGAAAAGCAGCAACCTAGGCAGGGCCTGTTCTCATAGGTACCTGAAACTAGGTGGTCCTGAAGGCTGTCTGCAAAGCCTCGCCTCCTATGTCTAGCAGCTTCTGCCTAAGAGCAGATGATTGTGACAGACAGCAATCTGAAGAAAAGTCCTCAGAGATGAGTCACACAGTTCCTTGACACATCCACTATGCTCTAGGAAAGTTGGACAATAGGCTGTCTCCTGAGACAAAGAGTCATGGGTCCTACCATCACCTTGGATGAAGGGCAAACACATTAAGTACCAGACATGTTGACTTAGCTCTTCAAATCCAAGATAGACACCTATCAGTCAGTGAGAGGTAGGAAATGGCAACCAGAGCTGGAGTCTCCTTAAATATTCCCGTTGTGTTTTACCACAACCAGGTTCATCCTTGGGGCAGTATCCAGTGGAATCAGCTCTTTCTGCTGAGGAGCCTGGCCACTACCTATGCCTCAGGCCAATCACTACTCTACAAACAGCTCTTCACTGTCTCCTGAGCACAAAAGCCCATGTAGGTTGCTCCTACCTCCACCTCTCCTATTGCAGACACTAAAATTCCCACCCCTAGACCTCCCTATCTGATATTAAAGATCCAATGGGAGCCCAGACACAATGTAGCTGTGTCTCGCTGCCTACTTAACGTGCTGAAACACAAAATGATTATAGCGAATCTCTGATTTATAGATCTATAGTCTTCAGAATTAAAAGAAGGGATGGCTGGCAGCAGAGCCAGCTTGTGGGGCCCTCTGCCCAGCAAGGACACAAAGCTGGGCCTGGAGATGTCATATGGTTGATAGTCTGGGGCACCTAGCCCTCAGGTCAGAGTTAGGATCTTTCAGGGACAGTGCCAGCAGAAGGTTCCCCAATAACTCAGGAACACACTTCTCCTGCTGTGGTGTCCCCTGGGTGGGGTCTCTCACCAAGGGCAAAGCTCAGGCACACCTGGCTCTAGGCATACCTTCCTAGGGCTCTCAGAATGGAGGGTCTGGACATCCCTTCATCAAATGACCCCTTCATTCCCACCCCTCTAGTGCTTCATCTAAACCAAAACCTCCCTTGAAGACCACAGGAGAGTCGTGTGGGGATGTTGCCTCCAAGTGGAAAGAGTTGAGACCTACAGCCTTCTGCGAAGCTTCTAAGAGCAACACAGGGGAGAGAGAGCCCAGAACCTTGTGATACAGTAAAGGTGAAGAGAACTGCTCAGCCACTTCTGAGCTGTGGCTTAGAAAGCATAAGTGGAACTCCCGTATGCAGGAAGAGGAAGTGGAGCTGACTCCGCTACTGCCCAAACACCTGCTATGGGCTGCTCAAACCTCTACTTGAGGGTGCTCACAGACAGCACCAGACCTTTGCAGGGCAAAATGTTCTCGTGTCATCCTCTATAGGGCAGAACTCCCAATCTGACAGAGCTAGAAAAGGTAGCTGTTTCAGGTTTGCCAAAGAGCCTGAGCTAAGGATCAAGGCGGGGTCATTCATTCCTCAGTGCTGTGGTCAGCCTCCAGCTATGTTGGAGGGTCTGGTACTTTCCTACGGTTCCCTCCCTTCCTGGCTAACTGGAAAGGTAGTAGGATCATGTGAGTTTAAGATGTGTTATCTGCTGCTGGTACTATGGTAGCAAGGAAACGTGAGGGTCTTCTGCAGCCTCCCCCAGGGGACTACTCCCATGCTCTTGGACATTCTTTCCCCAGTAGACACTGTGATCATCATACCCCAGGTCTTGGCTACACTTGCTCAGCCTCTTTTCAATGTCCCCGGGAGTTTCCTTTGTGTTCAGTGAGGAAATCTCTACTTGGTCCAAGCTGAACATCTATAGCATAGACCTGGCCACCCTTTTCTCACTCTTGGATGAGGATCTCCCATTTCCTTTAGCCATTCAGAAAGAGCCTTGAGATTAGCACAGTGATGTGGTCAGGACAAGCTGTCTGCCCCATGGCTATTCCTGGCTTCTCTGAGTAGGCCTCCACCTTTTGCAGGGTCCCATCCCCCACCCCAGAGACCAGATACTGAGGAAGGAAAGCCCTCCCAGGCAGATTCCCTCTCCCTTGGTCCTTCCTCTGGCTCCTCCAAACATAGGGGCCAGAAAGAGACCTAAGCAGCTACACACATTCCCACTCACACATGCTTCTGGCTCAGCAACTGGCTCCAGACTTCCACCACAAAACCGTCAAAATGCTGGTTCTGAAAGAAACGGGCAGTGAGAAGAGATGGGAATCTAGGAGAAGACAGAAAAGATGCCACTGGCTCTGCCGACATGGCAAAATAGCCCATCACTTACTCATGAAGCAAGACCTAAGTCTGCACTACACATTTGTTAGTTCCTCTGAAGCAGGCAGCATGGGGAGGAGATACCCATAGTAGTCACAAGGACAGAGGTGTTCAGCGGCCCATACTTCTCCACCCTTACAGTAGCCAGGCATACTGACGGGCAGCAGGGGTGGGTCCACACGAGGGAGAGTTATGGGGTTTTAGCCAAAGGAAGCTTTCTGGCCCTAGAGAGAAAAACTATCTCACCTTTGGGACTCCCAAAGCTATGAGCAAGAGGTGGTACAGCCTGAGTGGGGCTTATGCTATCCACCCTGGAAGACACAGGTTGCACAAGAAATATCCATGAAAAAAGTCAGACAAGAAGAGCCAAGTCATTCTATCTGTAATCTCAGCCCTGGAGGTAGAGGCTGGTGGATCAGAAGTGCAAGGCCAGCCTCAGGTACATAGTGAATTCAAAGATAAGTCTGGGTTATGTGAGATACTGTCCCAAAAATTTTAAATAAAGAAAGACCACTAAGTTACTTTAGCAGGTAATGGCACTTTCTACCAGGCCTGAAAACCTGAGTTTGATCCCTGGAATTCACATGGTAGGAAAGAATAATTCCAGCAAGTGGTCCTCTGCCCTCTATAAATGTGTTGTGCCATTTACTCTCTACACACATGCACACAAAAATAAAAAATTATGTTTAAAAAAAAAAGAGACACTGGGCACAGTAGCACAGGCCTTTAACCCCAGCATTCAGGAAACAGACACAGGTGGATCTCTGTGAGTTCGAGGCCAGCCTGGTCTACAGAGGGAGTTCCAGGACAGCTAGGGCTATTACCCAGAGAAACCCTATGGAAAAAAAAACAAAAACAAAAAAAGAAAAAAGGAAAGAGGAGTCAGGTGAGGCCCTTTGGAAGCCTCGGCCAGAGAGGGAAGAAAGACAAGCAGGAGAGCTGGGAGTGGGAGGCACAGCCTATCGGGGAAGTTGGACCTGGTGGCCTGTGCTTTAAGCCTTACTGAGCTTGGAGGCCCTGGGGGATGTACGGGTCTCACCTTTGCCACCTGTATCATAGTCTTGCTGAGTTCTTCTATTTCATCCTCACTGTCTAAGACATTCCGGAAATCATCATAAGTCCAGTCTTCAAAGAGAAGCCGAGGCACTGGCAGCAAGAGAGAACACACAGAAAGATTGTGCCCAGGAAACACTGAATTATCCTCTGCTGCTTGTTGTCTGCAAAAAAGTGTCCCCTTGGCTCCCAGACCAGTCACATGCAAAGCAATCATGGATCTATCCAGTGCAGCTATCCTAACTCACACAGGAGGAAGGAGGGAATAAGGAGATGCTAACATATCAAATACCCCTAGAGCTCCACCTTTCAGGAAACTGGCTGGGCCAGACCCCAGTTCATCTGAATCCTTGCTGTTGCTACCCTGTCTACCTCATTCTAACCTGATGGCTTTCACTCCTGAACCACAGGTTCCCTCCTGCCATTGCCTCTGAGCCTCTAGTAGTTTCTCCTGAGCCTGAGCCCCATAGGCTTCCTCTGCTGTCCTCTGGTTCATGATGTTTTTTGGGAAAAATTTCCTTCCCATACTAACTATGAGCTTCAGAGGCATAGGAAAGGTAGGGACAATGTCACCCTCAGGAAGGCCCAGCCTAGGGTCTGGCTCCAGGAAACTCAGTAAGGCTTACTAGACAGGAAGAAAGAAGGAAGAGAGAGAACTATGCAGGAAAATCACCAGCCAAGTATGAAGGTGCTTGTGTTGGTGACCAAGCTCAGCTGACTGCTCAGAGCATTCAGGGGAGAGATTTACCCTCAAGTAGCATAGCCTAGACTAGAAGGAACATAAAAGGACCCTAGGTCTACCCTCAGGGTCATCTATACGGTATGGCCGAGGCTGCTCTCCTGACCATCCGCAGGCCTGCTGGACTCACCTATGCGCAGGCTTTTGGCATGCTTCTTGACAGCTCGCATCCATCCTATTAGAGATAAAAGGGACAGTCAGTATACGGCATACATCCAGTTCAAAGATCCAGACCATTACTCACTCCTCTCCTAACCCAGGGGCCTATTCTCTACCTCCTCTATTGCACTCCCTCATCCTGCGCCCCCCATCCATCCCCCCGTCCCCATGCCCCCCACTCCTGGTTCCAGAATTCCAGTTAACACTATCCTGACAATTCTGTCAGAGGTCAAATGTGGTTCAGGTGTGTAGATCAGGCCCCCTCCAACAGTATGTCACCAGTGAACTGTCCTTCTCTAGCCTATCTTCCTCTTTGAAGGAACTCTTGAACACCAAATTCAGAGTACTAAGGAAGAGACAGAAAAAGGGGAGCCAACCACCTCACCACCCAGCTGCACAAGTCACCTCAGAGACTACCTTCCTTACACTCACATGCAGCCCTGACATTCAAGAGAAGCTTCTGGGACTAGAGTCAGAAACGGAGAGGGCACAAATTCCCAGTGCTCTTCAATCTGTCATCTCCTGGACAGCCTCTCACCTCCTATAGCTGACCATACAGAGGACCTCACAGTGGTGACCACCTAAGGGACTATCTTTACCTGGCAGTCCATGTCTCACACTGTGCATACCAGGCTTCACTCTGGGCCCAGCCATGTGATGTGAGACAGCAAACAACACAAAGTCTATCACACTCACACCCAGTTACATACCTAGTCACACTTGACATCTCTTAGGGTGATACTCCTATAATCACATCCAGAGTCACACACAGATAGGCCTTGAACTTGTAATTCTCCTGCTTCAACCTCCTGAGTAGCAGGGATTACAGGCCTATAACAGCAGAGTCATAATCGATATATTTATATACATTTACACTAATATTCACTAGTCATAATACATAACCTAGCTAGGTGTGGTGGTGCATGCCTTTAATCCTAGCATTTGGGAGGCAGAGGCAGGTGGACCTTTGTGATTTCAAGGCCAGCCTGGAATGCCAGGGCAGCCAGAGCTACAAAGTAAAACCCTGTTTCAAAACAAAACAAAGAAAGCACATAACCAGAGTCACATACTTTCATACATCCACACCCACTACACTTTTATACTCACACAGGCACATTTGCACACTATCATACTCTTCTAGCACAGATAAAAAGGAAGTGGGAAAACCTTGGTCCACATCATGGAGGCCTGTGATTTCGAACATCTCACGACCACGTCTCTTTAGCTGCAGCCAGACTGGTGAGATGTGTGTGAACTTGCTCCCAAAGACCTTGGCAACATCATAGCCGTGGCTGTTCCACTGGCAGAAGAGAGAGAGCGGAAACAAAGAACAGGTAAATGTATACTGAATTGCCAATGCTGCTGTCACATGATGCTTTGGACATGCTCAGGACAGTCATCAGTATCAACAGTGCTGGACTTGAGCTGCCGTCAATCCCTGCCTAGGTTTTCCTCTCCCATTCTGCAAAACTACTGGGATTGTATGTAACCCACCACCTGGGCTCTGCACCAATGTCCCTTCACCAGGGTTCTACAAGACCCCACCCTGAGCTAGACAGTCCTAGAGTCTCCCTCTACACTCAGGAGAAATTGATAGGGGTCGCCTGAAGCCACAAGAAGCAAGCCCCAAGAAATCCCTGGTACCCTTCCCTCTGACATCTTTTTGTTTGTTTGTGACAGGGTTTTTTATGTAGCCCTGGCTGTCCTGGAACTAGCTCTGTAAAAGATCCTCCTGCCCCTGCCTCCCTTGTGCTGGGATTAAAGGCATGTGCCACCACTGCCTAGCTAAAGAATTATGTGTAGGAGCATTTTTGTCTGTGCTGTGACATGTGTGCAGGGCCCATAGAGGCCAGAGTATGGTATCAGATCCCCTGGGACTGGAGATAGGTTTTGAATTGCCATGTAGGTGCTAGGGATTGAACTTGGGTCCTCTGGAAGAGCAACCAGTGCTCTTAACCACTCAGCCATCTCTCCAGCTCCTTCCCTTTGACATCTTCCTTCTAGCATTTCTCCTACAGTCGCATAGTAGCAGCACCTGCGGAGAAAACACCAGCCAGGAGGACAGCCCTGTTCTACACCACAGAACCCTGACTTACTGGAGTGACATAGCCTAGGATGTCTCCAGCAAAGTTTCTCTCCCGAGCCCTTGCTGAACAGTAGCTACGATGTTCAAGAACCACATCCTCAGCTTTGACGTCCGTCACCACCAGACCCCGATCTTGGACAGGTTTATCTGAAAATTGAGTCTGAAACAAAAGGGAGAGAAGAGAGCTATCTGACATCTGTTCTCAGCATGGAATGTGGCATCAGAAGCAGCAGTGGCAGCAGTAGGTCTGTTCTGTTCAGACACAGGCCGTGTCTCTGGATTAACATGGCATTGCTCATCTGACGATTTTGTGGGTAAAGGATTAGGGCCACAGTGATGACTTATTTCAGAAGGGCTCTGGCACTCAGTGAGCACAGCAGCCATTTTCTGGGGGCTATTAAACCCTTAATTTGAGCTAGAGATCTGGTAGGAGGCTATAGTGACTCCTCAGACCACTGGGCATCTAGGCACCCTATGTCCAAACACTGAAGATGTGTCAAGCATATGCCATCCCATGGGTCAAGCCCTATCTGAGTCTCCCAATCTGGATGCTATTACACCTGCCTCTACCCCACCTCTGCTCCTAGAAGTCTTCCATCAGATTCTCACCTTGCCAGTTCTATCCACACTTTGGGGGTTCATTGCAGCCTTCCCTGATAGTGTTTGACTCCCTGTGAGACAGTGTTTTAGGGCTTCTATTGCTGTGATGAAACACCATGAACCAAGATACTTGGGGAGGAAAGGGTTTATTTAGTTTATACTTCCATATCATTGTTCATCTCTGAAGGAAGTCAGAACAGGAACACAAACAGGGCAGGAACCCAGAGGCAGGAGTGTAGCAGTATCCAGCTGGCCTGGTACTGCAGTAAGAGCAACTAGCCCTAACCACACACTTAACCTAGCTCCAGAGAGCTAGCACCTAGCATAATCCATTCTTTGACCTACTGGATACCTTTTGTCGCCTTGTGTGAACCTTGTTTGGGAGTTTCCCAAGGATACGAAGTCTATACAAAACTTGGTTCAGGAAACCTGGAAAATTGTGGTACCTGATGAATCCAGTCTTTGCACATGGCACTGTCTTTTTGGAAGCCTCATTCAAGTTGTTCTGAGCATAAAGTAATCATTTGCAAAAGTATAAATATTGAGAAATATAAAAATGCCTTGGGCATAGGGAATGTACTTTAGTTACTCAAAAATGAGGTCCCCTGTAGCCACAACAGCTAAATTCATTCTTAAAGTGTCTCTGAGTTTTCTTTCCACAGACCCGCATAAACCCACACCTGCACTGTGACATCCGCGACACAGGAGTCCATGCAGAAGTCATGGAGGAGTGCTGCTTACTGGCTTGCTCATCATGGCTCAGCCAGCTTTCTTAAAAAAAAAAAAAAAAAACAGGACCACACCAAGCATTGATGATACATAGCTTTAATCCCAAAACCCAGGACCACAACCCCAGGTATGACACCACCCACAATGGCTTGGGCCCTCCCCCATCTATTACTAATTAAGAAAATGCCTTATAGGTTTGCTTATAACCAGATCTTTTGGAGGCATTCTCTTAATTAAGGTTCCCTCCTCTCAGATGACTTTAGCTTGTTGACATAAAACCATCCAGTACAGATAGAGATGCCCACTGTATGGGTTCTCTGCCCCAAAGTACAGAGCATCTATCAGTTCAGGTCAGGGTCATAGGTATGGTTCTGTGTCAGCAGCAGGACTATTGATGCTAAACAGTGAGATGGGTGGGGGACCACACTTGGGTTTGCAATCCCTAGGAATGTCCCAAACAATACAAGGAGCCATGATGGAAACACAGTTTGGGTCTGTAAAGATGAGAACTCAACAACCATGGGATAATGAAAGCAGACAGGAGATGGAAATTGTCACAGGATACAGAGTCTGAGTAGGGAATGTAATGATACCAAAGAGCCTATTGCCTCTACTTCCAGAGGCTGTAAACTAACAGCCTCAGCAAGGTTCATCCCCAGAGTCACACAGGCTGCCTACTGGTACACGACCAGTTTGTCACAGAAAGCTGTATAAGCAGTCAGGAGCCAAGATCCTCCTGTGTCCTGATTCACAAAGGCCCCAGCCAGGTAGAACAGGTTAGTCTTAGCCGCTGTCGTCACCTCAAGTTCCCTACCTTTTCCAGCAGTGTCTTCGAGGCGGCTTTTTTGGCATCTGACTTTGACAGGGTGGTGTGAACAGAGCCACAGGCCAGAACAAGCCAGAAGACATGAAGAAGTGGCCACATGGTGGGTGTGTCACAGTAGGAACCAACCTCTAGGTCCAGGGGGCTGCAGAAAGAAAGGAGTACATGAAGGCAGACGACTAGCACAGAGATATGGCATGAACTAGACAAGTAAAGCTAATCTAATAGGGCATAAATCCTCAGGGCCCTTAAGCCAGCCCTGATCTCTAGAACTTCTAGATTTCCCTGCCCAGATCACCAGGTCCCAATGGACAATCACAAGCTGTTCAAAAGATGTCTTCTCAACCACAAACAGACAACTAGGAAAACTGACTCCCACATCGCCTCAAATCTAAAGAAACCTCAGCTGGGAGTTGGTGGCACACACCTTTAATTCCAGCACTCGGGAGGCAGAGGCAGGCGGATCTCTGTGAGTTCAAGGCCAGTCTGGTCTACAGAGTGAGTTCCAGGACAGCCCCCAAAACAATACAGAGAAACCCTGTCTCGAAAAACCAAAAGAAAAAGAAAAAAAGAAACCTCAGCAGCAAAGGGGCTAAAGTGTGAAATAATGAAGCCATAGCAGGTGCTATTAACAACTATGCATGTAATCCCAGGGTAGAGAAGCCTTTCCCAATAAGGAGAAAGATTACAAAAGAAAATATCATCTGAGTTTAATATTTAATATTTTAAAATGTGTAACTTTCAGGGCTGGAGAGATGGCTCAGCAGTTAAGAGCACTGACTTCTTTTTTGTTTGTTTTTCGAGACAGGGTTGCTCTGTATAACCTGGCTGTCCTGGAACTCCCTCTGTAGACCAGGCTGACCTCAAACTCAGAGATCCACCTGCCTCTGCCTCCCGAGTATTGGGATTAAAAGTGTGTGCTACCACCACCCAGCTAGCTCTGACTTCTTATCCCAGGATCAATTCCTAGCTCCTATATGGCAATTCACAATTGTCTGTAACTCTAGTTGCAGGGGATCTGACAGCCTTACACAGACATACATGCAGGCAAAAACACCAATGCACATGAAATAAAAACAGTTTTAAAAATGTGTAACTTTCGGCCAGGTATGGTGGCGCACACCTTTAATCCCAGCACTCAGGAGGCAGAGGCAGGCAGATCTCTGTGAGTTTGAGACCAGCCTGGTCTACAAGAGCTAGTTCTAGGACACTCTAAAGCCACAGAGAAACCCTGTCTCAAAAAACAAGCAAACAAACAAAAAAAAGTGTGACTTTCAAAGCAGGACACCATTACTAGGGAGGCTGAAACACAAAGCCTGCTTGAGCCCAATGAGTTCATGGCTAGCTTGGGTAACATAATAAGCCCATCTCAAAATTTTAACAAAATTAGTCAGAAAAACTTATTTGGGACACATTTGACAAATTTCTACCCATAACTATCCATAATAATAATTTTTTTGGTTTTTCTAGCCAGAGTTTCTTTGTGTAGCCTTGGCTGGCCTGGAACTCACTCTGTAAACCAGACTGCCTTTGAATTAGAGATCCACCTGCCTCTGCCTCCTGAATGCTGGGATCAAAGAAATATTACAAATAAAAAAGCCAGGTGTGGTAGCACATGTCTGTAAGCCAGAACTTGGAAGGCAGAGGCAGGAGGATTAGGAGCTCCAAGACTAGGGATGGATATGGAAGCCAGCTTGCTAAATGAAACTCTGTCTCAAAAATAAACAAGCAAACAAATAACCCAAAAAGACACCCCAGTAAACAATGCCCTATTATAAATACCAGAATGGGTTTCAAATATAGAGACACCCAGAACCCCAGAAAAGAAAGAAACACAGATGAAACATAAGATGGTGTCTCCACTCAGTATGTGAAAGGTTACAAAGAATGCTTCCTGGGAAAACAACTAACTCTTGGGCTAAGTGGGAATTTCAGCTGGGAAAGCCCATTGAATGACAATTTGGCCATAAATATTACACTGTCCACCACACACTTCCTTCCTTTTACAAGTTCCACTCCAAGGATGTCCTGCACACAGGAACAAAGCTTAGGGACCCAGCACTTCTGATACTGGAACACAAACAAGCATGGAGGTGCCTATGATGGTAATCACTGCAAAAATACCACAAAACGGCATTTCTGCAGCACAGTCTGTTGTCATTTGCTTGAGACAGGTTCATGTAGGAATATCCCAGCTAATCTCCAAATCAAGATCATCCTGCTTCAGCCTCCCAAGTGACAGGACTATAGGCATATACCATCATCCTAGCCCAACAGTCTTGTTTTTATGTGCATATAAAGAAAGCACGTGCAGGGCAGTGGTGGCACACACGCCTTTAATCCCAGCACTCGGAAGGCAGAGTCAGGCGGACCTCCGTGAGTTCGAGGCCAGCCTGGTCTTCAAAGCCTCCAAAAACTACAGAGAAACCCTGGAGAGAGAGAGAGAGAGAGAGAGAGAGAGAGAGAGAGAGAGAGAGAGAGAGAGAGAGAGAGAGAGAGAGAGAGAGAGAGAGAGAGAGAGAGAGAGAGAGAGTATATAAAATAATGCTGGATGCTTAACGCCTCCAGCAAAGGCACTGACTGCTCTAAAAGCTGGGGGTTTAAAGGGATAAGACCCATGACTCTCACCTTGGTCTCCCTTCCTACCAGTTTTTCCTCCATGACAAAATGAGAATTAGGAGATAACTTTCTATGTCTCACTTTATCCCAGCTCACTACCCTGACTTCACAACTGTGGTCCACAGCCCCAGGGAATGGGAAATCCTGACCACAGTATAGGCTTGGGACCAGTGGCCCAGAAAAACCCAGAGCTTGCTTGGCCAGTGTGAGGCTGTGACTACCCTACTTCCCAGAGACGTCTTTAGCCTCTGCACCTACATAAGCAAGGCTTCTCCCTTGGGTGAAGAACTGGGTCACAGAAGGAAAATAAGAAACTGGAGTCGTCCAGGACTGAGAGTATATGCAGGTTCCCTGTGATCAAGTCTCTACTAATATCTGTTGCCTAGACTCACAGCTGGACCACTGTTCACCTAGGGAAAAGTCCCTCTGCCCGTCACCTCCTCACCCTCTGACCTGTGACTTTATAGCTACAGGAAGAGTGAAAGAAACGTAGCCTGCAGGGCCAGGCCTATAACCCCACCAACCTGGGACTTGAAATTCAAGAATCTGAAGTTTAAGTTCTATCTGTACTATATATAGACTTCTAAGCCAGCCTATATTATTTATCAAGACCCTTTCTCAAAATAGAAAGAGGAGGAAAAAGGCCTGGGAATGTAGTTCAGTAATTCAGCATTTTCCGAGGATGCACGAGGCCCTGCATTCAACCCCAAATACCCATCACCAAAAATAAGGGAGATGGGATGTGCTGAAGAGATGGCTCAGCAACTCAAAGCACTACTGTGCTCAGAGTCAGGTTCCCGGCACCAGCATCCACATCAGGTGTGCACAACCATCTATAATCCCAGCTCCAACGGATCTGACACCCCATTCTGATTTCTACAAACACCTGTACTCACATGCTCACTCACAGACACAAACATCTATGTGCACTTAAAATTTTTTTTAAAAAGGTGGGGGCCTATCTGGACACATGGAGGAAGAAAATAGGTCCAATAGTTTGTGTCTAGCAGCAAGGCAGAACCCATATCAACATAATACTACTACCTTGTACCTAACTGCTCATAAATGTGGGTCTCCAACCTTCTAGACTACCAGGGTGTGCATGGGTGAGGCATGTGTTATGATAGGAAGGGTGCTCAAGCTACTGCACCCTCCATGGCCCCCAATGCCCACTTCTCTGATGACCATTAGGGTAAACTCTCCATCGTGTTCTTTGTATAGCAAACTCCTAGAGTATCACAATATTCTCACATCAAAATGTGTTTTGAGCCGTGCCTTTAGTTCCAGCACAGAGGCAGGCAGATCTCTGTGATCTGAAGACCAGCCTGGTCTACAAGAGATAGTTCCAGGACAGCCTCCAAGGCCACAGAGAAACTTTGTCTCAAAAACAAACAAACAAAAAAAAACAAAATGTGTTTTGTCCTCAAGCATTAATGACCATCCTTCAGGCAAAACACCCATTATGCAGTGTAGAATGTTATGAATTTGACCTATTTGAGTTTTGGCTCCTGTTATATACAATGGAGAACATGCTATAGGTCCTGAAACTCTGGGGCTACAAATTCACAACACTGGGCCTGGCATTGGTGGTGCATGCCTTTAATCCCAGCACTCGGGAGGCAGAAGCAGGTGAATCTCTGTGAGTTTGAAGCTGGCCTGGTCTACAGAGAGAGTTCTAGGACAGGCTCCAAAGCTACACAGAGAAACCCTGTCTCAAAAAACAAAACAAACAAGCAAAACAATTCACAGCACTGGAAGGACTGTCTTAGTGAGGCTGACAAAAGCATTCAAATCTTCTTCAAGCAGATTCAAAACAAGAAGTGTCAGATGCTGCCTACAAAAAATGCATTAATGTATGCATATAGTGTGTATACATCTGTTGTGGGTATGCAGAATTAAAAAGCTAATCAGAGTCAACCCTACTTTGTGATACACTGTCAACTTCAGTTCTCTTTTAAGAACTAGCTTTTGGGGGCTGGAGAGATGGCTCAGAAGTTAAGAGCACTGGCTAGTCTTCCAGAGGTCTTGAGTTCAATTCCCAGCAACCACATGGTAGCTCACAACTATCTGTAATGAAATCTCATACTCTCTTCTGGCATGCATTCCAGAACACTATATGGATAATAAACAAATTAATTAAAAAAAAAAAGAACTAGCTTTTGGCCAGGCAGTGGAGGAACACAACTTTAATCCCAGCACTTGGGAGACAGAGGCAGGCAGATTTATGTGAGTTCAAGACCAGCCTGGTCTACAAGAGCTAGTTCCAGAACAGGCTCAAAAGCTACACAGGGGGGCCAGGCGTTGGTGGCGCACGCCTTTAATCCCAGCACTCGGGAGGCAGAGGCAGGTGGATCTCTGTGAGTTCGAGGCCAGCCTGGTCTACAGAGCTAGTTCCAGGACAGCCTCCAAAACAATACAGAGAAACCCTGTCTCGAAAAACAAAAAAACAAACAAACAAACGCTACACAGGGGAACTCTATCTTGGAAAAACAAAACAAAACTAGGCTTTGGGGTCTGGAGAGATGGCTAAGCTGCTGCTTTTCCAGAGGACCTGAGTTCAATTCCTAGCATCTACATGGCAGCTCACAGCTGCCTGTGACTCCAGCCCCAGGAGATCCAATGCCCTCTTTTGTTCTCTGTGAGCACTGCACACACAAGGAGCACAGACATACAGGGAGGCAAAAATCCCACACCCATAATAATGGGGAGGGCTGGAGAGATGGCTCAGCAGTTAAGAGCACCGGCTACTCTTCCAGAGGATCTGGGTTCAATTCCTAGCACCCACGTGGCAGCTCACAACTGTTTGTAACTCCAGTTCCAGGGGATCTGACAGATATACATATATATATATATCTGCAAAACAATACACAATAAAATAAAGCATTTTAGGAAATAAAAAAGGAAAGAATTAGCTTTAGATTGGGCATAATGGGTTATGTCTGTGATGCAGCATTTGGAAGATAGAAGCAGAAAGATTAAGAGTATAAAATCTCAAAAAACAAACCAAAACAAGAGTACAAGGTCAATTGTACCCATGTAGTTGAGTTCAAGGCCAGGCTGGGCTACAAGACCCTATCTCAAAACAACAACAATAACAACAAAAAGATGGCCTTTGGCCCTCAGACTGATCTGCTTTGGTAATGAGGGACTTAAGGCATGCGACTGATGTGCCCTGAGTATCTTTTATGCCACCATTTATTATTAGTTTCTTAGTACCAGGTTTGAACCCATGACTCCACAAATACTAAGCAAACACCGGGCCACACTTTCAGCTCTTTGAGTACTCGGAATAGATTCACTGCTCTACAGCAAGTACAATGGATATCCTACATTTGTACTTTTATGAACAAACTGTTCATATGAGGAGGTAGGTGAGTGTATGATTGGAAATGAAGGTGTCGTAAGAAGCAGGATGATCACAACCCCAGGTGACATTTATTGACCATATGTTACATGCCAAACCTGGTGAGTTACCCACAAGTTCTCTCCACAGCTCAGGACCCAGTGTTATTCCCATTCACAGATGAGGAGGCCACACAGGGGGCAGCCCACCAAGCCTTGGGGCATGCGGCTACCACACCATGACCAGCTGCACAAGGCAATGCAAGCATGACTGCTAGAAGATGGCTCGAGTTTTAGCTCTGTCACAAGCACACTGTCTCTTGGCCTCCCTGGGCTCCAGTCTAGTGACCTGTGGAAAGCCCTTTGGAAAATTTCCAGCACAGTGTATTTAAGGCTTTAGGCTGTGCTGAGAATAAGGCCTCTCGTGCACCCAGCAAACTTGAAGGAACCCTCCTACCGCAGGCTGGGTCTACCAGCTACCATTCTGCCTCCCTGAGCGCACGCCTCCACTATGGCCCCACTAACTTGCTTGCACACTTCCCCTCCCGACTCCACAAGTTCTGCACGTTAACTCACAAGTCTTAACATCTCTCACTTCATTACCTTACTTACTGGCTCTTGTTTACACTGCTTTATACTCACTAATCCATCATGCTTCTCTATACCCAGGCACGCACAGGCACACACACTCACACTCACTCCTGCCGATGTTCATACACACTTCCTGCTGATTCTCCTCTCATCCCCTTTTTTTGAGACAAGGTTTCATTATGAAGCCCGGCTGTCCTGAAACTCACTCTGTAGACCAGGCTGGCTTAGAGCCCACAGAGATGCACCTGTCTGCCTCTGCCTCCCGAGAGTCACGCGCCATCCCGGCCGGCTCTCATTTCTGCACAACGCCGTGTGCGCTCTCGTATTCTCACGTTACTATTTGCTCTGAAGTTCCCTCACACTTCCACACAAGAACAATGTCACATTCCCCGCCACGCTTCCTCTCAACCAGGCACTTACTCTTTCACTCTGGCACAGTGGCTTCTGTCCTCACACGCATTCTCACCCTAATAAACTCACTCATCTTCACGCCTGTTCTAATCTCACACACACTCCCATACAAACGCATTCCGGCCCTGACGCTGCCTCTCGCCTTCACACCAGCTCGCTTCCTCACATACTCGCTCACTCTCACGCGGACACCTATTTTCTCACCCTCACATCTGCTCATTCTCACACTAGCTCACATTCACCCTCACATCTGTCTATCCTCACACTAGCTCGTCCTCACACTGACACACCGTTCTCACCTCAGTCCCGCTTATTCTCATACTCCCTCGCCCTCACACCCGCATCTCCCCCATTCGCTCTCATTCACGCGCTGTCCTTCCCGCTCACACTCTGCCCGTTCTGCCCGGGGAGAGCCTCGCTGCCCCGCATTCGCGCATCATGACGCGGAAGCAGAAGCAGTCCAAGAAGTAGCAGGCATCGTCGCCACCGCCGCCGGGCTCACCTTCATGTCAGAACACCGGCCAGACCCATCAAGCACGGCCGGAAGACGATGCATCGGGCCGGAAGTTCCGCCCACAGGCCGCTACACGCTAACGCTGCGCCACGCCAGCTTCCTATATGCCATGCGCACGGCATGCTGGGATGAGGCGGGGCCAAGATGGTTGGAGGGCGGGGTTAGAGGTGGAGCCTTGTTGATGTAGACTAGGTGGAGAAGGGAGGAGAGTGGGTAGGGACAGTGCTGGGAGCGCGGGCCGGGGACTGCGTGGCTGTGGGTCTGTTTCCGCTCCTGCAGCCGGTCTCCTGATTGCTCAGGGTCTGGCCTGCTGCAGGATCGTGGAGTCAGATCCGAGGTCCTCTCAGGGCTCCTGGTGTTGCTGAGCGTCACCTGCTGCGGGCTTACTGGCTGGCTGGCTGGCTTAGTGCCCGCACTGAAGTCTACCTCACGTCCACATTCGCGACCACCGAGGCGTCCAGCCTGAGGGTCTTGGAAACTTATCCCTGCCAAGGCTGGGTAGCGCGGGTGACTATGCGCATGGTCAGTTCCATAGTCTCCCAGGTGTGTCAGGATCGACCCTATTTCATGCACTCTGCACCAGGTTTTCCTTGGACCTTTCTCTCTCTGCATTACCTCTGATGCCACATTTCTGTCACCATCCACAGGTCTGCAGTGTCCACTACACGGCCTCCAGCAGGGACACTGCATCAGGCGACATAAAGTCCTTCTCCGAATGCCCTCGCACAGCAAACATTCTGCCTGTCCAAATCCTAGAGCTTCGTTTTGGTCATGCAAATTGTAGGAGATAGAACCCACAGAGGCAGACAACACTCTCTCCACCCCCATCTCACCCTTAACAAGAGGAGCCCAGACACTTCGAGTGGGTTGAATGCACACGTGACCAGCATTTTTATTTTTTCATCAAGCTGACTGGTCCCCACCTCCCCCTCCCTTGCTGTTCCCAGCAGTTTCCTGCAGAAAACCACATTCGGCCTGTACACACCCGGTTAAACCCTCCGCCCCACTCCACCAAGGCCTGTTCCAGAGTTCGCAGTGCGGCTGTTTCCCTATTCCTGCCGCTGCAGAGTTTTCTCACTGACTTGAGTTTTGTGTTCTTCCTTCCCAATCACGTTTCCTCCTTTCTCTTCCCCAAATTTTTCTACAGAAGTGGGGCTGGGCATGTGTGCTAAGGCATGCTGTGCATCGCCACCTGCTTTCCTGGCATCCAGCTCAACACCCTACTGTGAAGAAATGCCCAGAATGATGACTCGAAGTGGGGTGGGGCAAGATCTGGAGAGGGTCCCAATAGACTACACTGGATGTCATGAGAATTGTGTGGTTCTGGCGATACTAATGAGAACAGCATTCTTTTTTATTTGTCTGTCTGCTTTTTTTTTTTTTTCGAGACAGGGTTTCTCTGTGTAGCTCTGGCTGTCCTGGAATTCATGCCAGACTGGCCTCAAATTCACAGAGATCTGCTTGCCTCTGCTTCCGGAGTGCTCGGATTAAAGGCATGTATCACCACTCACTGGCTGAGACCAACTTTGTTCTAAGACAGCAAAGGCATTTGGCCACGGGAGAAGCCAGTTGAGGTCAGAGATCTCTGAGTTATAAACTTGCAAAGTCCATTAAGAATTCTGTTCCTGGCCGGGCGGTTGTGGCGCACGCCTTTAATCCCAGCACTCGGGAGGCAGAGGCAGGCAGATCTCTGTGAGTTCGAGGCCGGGCTGGACCGATAACCTCCAAAACAATACAGAGAAACCCTGTCTCGTAAAAACCAAAAAAAAAAAAAAAAAAAAAAAAAAGAATTCTGTTCCTGGTCTGTGTTGCTAAGAACAGAAAGCAAAGAGCCCAAGATTGCCTCTGCAGGGCTCCATTGGATAGATGCTCAGGAGATGCCAGCACAAAAAACATCTGTCCCTCTGTCCCCCCACATACACAGCTGGACCAAGCTGCAAGATCCCTGGTGTGTGTGTGTGTGTGTGTGTGTGTGTGTGTGTGCGTGCGCGCGCGCGCGTGCTCAGGCGCGCGCAGCATGCAACAGCAGGAGGTGTGAGGATGTCAAAGGACTTTTGGGAATCGACTCTCCTTCCCCCATGAGGTTTCTGGGGATGAATCTAAGGTTGCTAGGTTTTTATTTTTGGTTGTGAGCCTAGCCTTTAACAGCTGAGCCATTTCTCCAGCCCAGGTTGCCAGGTTTTTAATCAAGTGCCTTTACCCACTTAAGCCACCTCCTTGGCCCAAGGAATTGTTTTTTTTTTTTAATTCAAGTTCTTGAAATTCCTGACATCTTGTTGCTCATTTCAACAAAGTTACAAAAAATGTTTATTTTCAAAATTTAGGTCAGATGTGGTGGTACATGCCTCTGTAATATCAGCACTTAGGAGGCAGATATAGGAGGACAGCTACAAATACAAAGCAAGCCTGGGTTATGTACCAATATATACATACATATATGTTCATTCTAAAATGTTGAAAATGCTTGTTTTTATTTATTTATTTATGTTTTTCAAGGCAGGGTTTCTCTGTGTAGCCTTGGCTGTCCTGGGACTTGTTCTGTAGACCAGGCTGGCCTCAGAATTCACAGAGATCCCACTGCCACCCGAGCGCTAAGATTAAAGGTTTGCAACATCATCGTCTGGTGAAAATGTTTATTTATATTTAACTGTGTTTGATGTAGAACAAAATATTATGCAAAGGCATCTACACGGAGACTATAAAGAGGCAGGCACAGTGGCTCATAACTGAAATCTGATATTCACTGAGTTCAAAGCCAGCCTGGGTTAAATGAGACCCTGTCTATTTTTGTTTGTTTGTTTGTTTTTGCTTTTCAAGGCAGGGTTTCTCTGTGGCTTTGGAGGCTGTCCTGGGACTAGCTCTTGTAGACCAAGAGATCCTCCTGCCCCTGCCTCCGCAGTGCTGGGATTAAAGACGCGTGCCACCACGGCCCTGCTAGAGACCCTGTCTATTAAAAACAAAACAAACAAACAAAAACTAAATCTTAATTCTTTAACTTTAATGTAAATGTAAATATAACTCCCTTGACCAGAGCGCTATACTAGACCTCAAGCAGTTTCTCGGTCTTTGCTACCACAGTAATGCTGGAATGTCCCGGCCAAGGTTCCAGCTCTGACTCTGAGCTCTGGGCCCCTGGCTGGTGTTCTCAGGCTGTTTGGCTTGTAGCACCATCTGTCTCCAGTTGGCACTGGAAAGCAGACAAGACCAGGGGCAGTTGCTGTTCATCCATTAGACTTTCAGCTGCCAATGGGATCCCTGGTTTTGTTCTGGGAACACACCACCCTCATGCACATGGTCAGGTAAGGTTCTTCAGCCTAAGGCTATTTCATGGGGACAACCTAAGAGGTGACTCTGATTTACTTCAGGAAGCATGTGGTTGTCACCTCACAGTGCCCTGAGGTGGGGTGAAGGTACAGTCCTAATCTTAAAGGTGGCTCTGGGCCAGGCCTCATTTGCCAAGTCAGCACCAACTAGGCTGTGGCTGACAATAAAGCCCCATGTCTCTACTCTGTTTTAACCAAAGCTTTTGGCCTGGGTCATCTGGAGCTGTCTGTTTCATGCCACTCCTGGATTAGAGACACCGGGTGTGAAGGGTAGAAGTCTAGAAGGGTGGATGCTTCCTTGCTGCAGATCCCTCCCCCATCGTGTGTAGAGATGTCCTCTCTCAGTGCTGGAATAAGCAATTCCAGGAAAGAAGGAAGGAGGAAGCTTCTGGAAAGAGCTCCAGGGCCAGCACAGCCAATTATTTGTGTCCCACGCGTCTGGCATGGCTGACCTTGGCCATGATGATTGCTGTGTACAGGTGTCTGGTCAGCAGCTGGGCAGCCATCTGTGATGGCATGTGGCCCTATGCCTACAGCATTTGGACTTTGCAAAGAGCTGGTGCCTCAAGGTACCTATAGTTTTTTTTATTTTAATTTTATGCTTCTTAGTATTCTGAAACTAGCCTAAAACCCAAAACTAAAGGGAAGTGGCTGGGTAGGTGGCCATGACAGACAAGAAGCACTACTTCTTATAGGGTGGTTATGTTGAATGGTGCCCCCTCCTCAAAACACTATGCAAGTCCTAACTTCCACTGCTTTTCAATGTGACCTTGTTTGTCAATAAGAACTATGTACATATAATTAAATTAAGAATCTTGGATTAAGGATTAGGGTAGACCCTAAATCCAGTGATGTGAGAGGGTGTCCTTATAAGAGGATGAGAGGGAGATTTGAGACAGACATAGGTAGGAAAGCATGTGAGGGTGAGGACGGAAGGGAGTAACAGCTCCAAAGCCAGGAATGCCCAGCAGCTACCTGCAGCTGCCTCAAGGCCTTATGAAGAACCCCACCAGGATGCTAGCTTTATTTTGAACTTCTGGCCTCCAGAACTGTGAAGAAATAAACTCCTGTCATTTGTAAGCATCTTATCTTAGTTACTTTTTTATTGCTGTGATAAAACACCATGACCAAGACAAATTGTAAAGTGCTTAATTTAATAACACAAAAAAGTTTAATCTGTATTACAATTTCAGAGTGTAAGAGTCTATAACAGGACAGTGAAGGAACAGCTGAGAGCTTACATCTTGATCCACAACCACGAGTCAGAGAAAGCTCGAGCACTGGGACTCACACAAGGTTTTTGAAACCTCAAAGCCTTCCCCCAGTGGCAAACCTCCTCCAACAAGACCACACCTAATCCTTTCCAAACAGTTCATGTAGTCAGAGTTTTCTTTAGGCTGCTAGCTCACAAACAGCAACGCTGAGACTTACTATTTATTATGAAATCTTGGCCTTTAGCTTAGGCTTGCCCACTAGCTGTTATAGCTTAAATTAACCCATCTCTATTCATCTACATTCTGTTTTGTGGCTTTTTACCTCTCCTTAATTCTGTATGTCCAACTCCCTCCATGTCTTACTGGCATCTCCACCTTTCTTTTTCCCAGAATCCTCTCTATCCCCAGATTAGTCCCGCCTACTTTCTCCTGTCTAGCTATTGGACATTCAGCTCTTTAGTAAATCAATCAGAAGGTGCCTTAGGCAGAGACACATCTTTACAGTGTACAAAAATATTATTCCACAGCAGTTCTACCAACTGGGGACCAAGTACACAAATGTATATGCCTAAGGGGAGCGCCCTCATTCAAACCATCATAGTCCACACCCTGTCTCCATAGTCTTTCGCAGTCTCAACACCATCTTAATGCCCAAAGTCCAAGTCTCTTTTGACTTTGCAGGGAATATGTAAAACCAAAATTCACACTATGTACTTCCAACTTACAGTGGCACAGAATATACATTACCATTCCAAAAAGGAGGAATTGAGACCTAATGAGAAAATCCCGGACCTAAGTAAAACCAAACCTACCAAGGCAAACTCTTACCATAGTTGTAGCTCCATACTCAATGTCGAAGGCTAGATGGCTCCACTTTCTAGCTCTGCTCTCTGAAAGATATGTCTCTCTCTCCAGCTGGTTCTATTCCCTGTGTGCCTCTCTACTTGGCAGATATCCCAAGTGGGATTTACAACACAATCTAGCTTCACTTTCACAGCTTCACACAATGGCCTTTTAGGGCCTCCATATAGGACTCACTCCCCCGCCATCCACCTGGCCTCAGTGACTCTCCTCAACTACAAAGGAGGATTCCACAACCCCTTTACTCATGTATCTTTCATGACTCTATCCCACTTAGAAGACACTGCCAAGTTTGATGATCAACCTGGAGTGAACTCTGCACCCTTGAATTGCATTTGCAACAGTTTTGATTTGTTGTTGATCTTTATGAACATAAATTTTCTTTTCCTTTCACAAGTTGCAGAATTATCTGGGTGGGGTCTTGCTCTGAGAACACCACTGTCTCTATTCCATTATGGGTTAGGCTGTTCTTTGATCTTTTTATCTCTGATTTCAATATTAAATTTCCTGGGGCTAATTTTTTTTCTTCCAATTATACATTTTGTATTTCTTTTTACCCCACTTACCCTTTTTCATGGTAGAACTGCATAGGAGGGATCACCAGTACCATGCAACAGAGTCGATACTAGACTCTCTTGAAATTTCCTCCAAAGAAATTAGTTCATTGCCTTTTAATTTAGCTTCAGGCAAATTATTAGGACAATAGAAAAAGGCAGCCACATTTTTTACCAAAATATGACAAGAATGTCTCTTGCCCCATTGCTGATACTGTTCTCTGAAACCTCTCCAACTGGGCCTCCACAGTTTACACAGCACTCAGCACTGCTGTCTTCCAAACCTAATAGGACGGCCCATTAAGATCTGCTTGCAGCTGGGCGGTGGTGGTGCATGCCTTTAGTCCCAGCACTCAGGAGGCAGAGGCAGTTGGATCTCTGTGAGTTTGAGACCAGCCTGGTCTACAAGAGCTAGTTCCAGGACAGCCTCTAAAGCCACAGAGAAACCCTGTCTCGAAAAAACAAACTAACAACAAAAACAGCAAAAGATTTGCTTGCAAAAGCTGAGTGGTGGTGTACACCTTTAATCCCAGCACTTGGCAGGTGGAGGCAGGTGGATCGCTGAGTTCGAGGCCAGCCTGGTTTACAGATTGACTTCCAGAACAGAGAAACCCTGTCTTGAAAAAAAACAAGCAAAAATCTGATTACAGCATTCAACTGCTTTTCTAATCCAAAATCCAGAAGTCTTCAAATTTTCTCACAAACAAACCCAAAACAAAACAACAAACAACAACAAAAGTCCCACATGGTCAGGTCTGTCACAGCAATACCCCATTCCTAATATCAACTCTGTCTTAGTTACTTTTCTATTGAGAGAGAGAGAGAGAGAGAGAGAGAGAGAGAGAGAGAGAGAGAGAGAGAGAGAGAATAGAGAATATTGGGGAATCCCACAAGTCTTTTCAAATCTCAAAGGTCAGTCGTAGTGACACACTTCCTTCAATGAAGCCACACCTCCTAATCCTTCCCAAAGGGTTCCATCAACTGGAGACCAAATATTCAAACATATAAGCATATGGGGCATTCTCATTCAAGCCATCACATATCCAATTTGATGACAGTAGCTCAATAGCTCCAGGAAAATCATTCAGTGGCATTAAAAGGCCCAAAACACCATTCCCAGTGTCCTAGGTTTTTTTTTTTTTTTGGTTTTACGAGACAGGGTTTCTCTGTATTGTTTTGGAGGCTGTCGGTCCAGCCCAACCTCGAACTCACAGAGATCCGCCTGCCTCTGCCTCCCGAGTGGTGGTGTGCCACCACCGTCCGGCGTGTCCTAGGTTTCTGTTGTTATTATTATTGTTTTGTTTTGTTTTGAGACAGTGTTTCTGTGTGTTATTATTTTTTTAATGTGAACTTGACACAAGCTAGAATTATCTGAGAAAGAACCACAATTAAGAAAATACCTCTGGTCTGGGGGTATTTTCTTAATTAGTGATTAATGTGGGAGGATCCAGCCCAGTATGAGTAATGCCACTCCTGCCCTGGGCAGGTGGTTCTGGAGTATGTGAGACAGCAGACTGAACAAGCCATGGGGAGTAAGCCATTCTTCCATGTCCTTTGTTTCTATTTTTGCCTCCAGATTACTGTTTTGTGTTCCAACCCTGACTTCCTTTTAAGATTACCTACAAATTGTAAGATGAAATATACATTTTACTTCCCAAATTTCTTTTGAACACTTTGTTTTGTTTTGTTTTTAAAGATTTGTCTGTTAATTATATATACAGCGTTATTTCTGCATGTATGCCTGCAAGCCAGAAGAGGGCACCAGAGCTCATTATAAATGGTTGTGAGCCACCATGTGGTTGATGGGAATTGAACTCAGGTTCTCTGGAAGAGCAGCCAGTGCTCTTAACCACTGAGCCATCTCTCCAGCCTCGAACACGGTGTTTTTTTTATCACAGCAATAGAAACACTGAGTCTGTCAAGGTGGCTTTAATTCCAGTATTTGGGAGGCAGAGGCAGATGGGTCTTAGTGAGTGTGAGGCCAGCCTGCAAAACTTGTCCTACAAAACAAGTTCTAGGACAGCCTGAGCTACATAAAAAAGAGTCTCTGTCTCAACAAACAAAGAAAGAAAAGAAAAACTAAGTAAGACACCTAGACACCAGAAGCTCCTTTCCTCAAGTCAGTGTTAGAATGACGGTATAGCCTATCAGCTCACCCTGCCTGGACCTGCAGAGGAAGAAGCCAGCACTAAAAGCCAGACCTATGCCTTTCAGGTCAAGAGGAATATTTTTATTTTTATCCTGGAGGCCTGTGTCTGTGCTCTGTGGAAATGAGGAGGCCTGAAGGGTCTCTGTGTCTCATCTTGTCTCCATTTCTGTCTCTGTCTCTGTCTCTCTTGCTTTTAACAAAGAGGGAGACTGCTACTGAAAGGTTTTAACCATACTGACTCACGTACACCCAGCACTTTGGAGGCAGAGACAGGAGGATCAGGATTTTAAGTTCAGTCTACTCCAGATAGAAGATTGTCATAAATTTGAGACTAGCCTGAGCTACTTAGTGAGTTCTAGGTCAATCTGGGATACAAAATAAGACCTTGTTTCAAAAGCTCAATCACACTGGGGGCTGGAGTACTGGCTCAGTGGTCAAGACAACTGTCTACCCACTCCTCCAGAGGACCCAGGGAACCCACTGCTCTCTTCTGACCTCTAAGGGCACTGCATGCATATGGTGTCAGACTTACATGAAGACAAAACACCCACACACAAATAAAAATAAATAATATCTGGGGGCAGTGGTGGCCCGGGCATTTATTAATCCTGTCACTCAAGAGACAGAGGCAGTCAGGTATCAGTGAGTTGGAGCCCAGCCTGGTCTACAAAGTGAGTTCCAGGCAGCCAGGACTATTACACAGAGAAACACTGCCCCCCCATATATATAGTCTAGGAGGCTTGGTTAGATGGTTCTATAGGTAAAGGCACTGGCTGTCAAGCCTAAGGACCCTTGTTTAATCTCCAGCACCACTTGGTAAGGAGAGAACTGATTCCTCCTGAAAGTTGTCCACTGACCTCCACACATATGCTGTGTGAAGGGACCAGGTCCTCACCGAGCCCCCTGCCTTAGCAGCCATGACAGGCTGCAGAAAAGACCCAGCAAGGTGTAGGCCTCTGACTCAGCAACACGTACTGAGCTTCCCGACCTTGCCTGACCTCCCAGTCACTAGGAGGTCAGACACCCTCCATGTGGCAAGGAAATAATCAGAAGTTAGCTGGACAGCTCTGGATGTGCTTTACTGTGACAGTGACATTCAGAGCATAACAACCTCAGGCATTGGTGGCTCACCCCTTTAATCCCAGCACTCGAGAGGCAGAGGCAGGTGGATCTCTGTGAGTTAGAGGCCAGCCCGATCTACAGAGCAAGTTCCAGGACAACCTCCAAAGCAATACAGAGAAATCCTATCTCGAAAGACCAAAAAAAAAAAAAAAAAAAAAAAAAAAGACAAAATAGAGCATAGCAACCTCACTGGGAGGGCCTATAGGCCATAGTAACCAGTTGACCAATCAACACAGGCCAGGTCTCCCAAGCCTGGAAATGCACCAACCCATGCCTTTAGTCCCAGCACTCCAGAAGCAGAGGCAGATGGATCTCTGTGACTTCGAGGCCAGCCTGGTCTACAAAGCAAGTGCCAGAACAGTCTCCAAAGCTACACTGAGAAACCCTGTTTCGAAAAACCAAAAACCAACCAAACAAATAAACTCCAGAACTATGCAAAAACCAGTGCTTGCTATATTCAGTGTGGCCCACTGTGGTACTAGTTATGGAAGGTGCAAGAAATTAATACTATCCTTCATGTTCTGTTATCACCTGGCAATGTCTAGATGCAGAGAAGGCAGGGAAATGTAGTCTTTATTGTAGTTTTTATTTTGGGTGGTCATAAGTCCACGTAGGGTTAGGCTCAGGAGTTCACTTAGTGTAAAAGGAGAAAGAGTTAGTGTGAGGAATCTTCTGTAATCTCTACCGTTGGCATGCAAGTCTCCCCAGAGCTATTTCCTGCTAAGCAGGTCCTCTTTGTGTAATGGCTGTGGGATGATGCAATGAACAAAGGCCTCAGAAAGTCAACTCTGCAGAAAGGCCTCAGGAGGAGTTATTTTGTAACTCTGGGGATTTTTCTTTAAAAATATTATTTTAGCTGGCAGTGGTCAAGCATTCCTTTAATTCCAGCACTTGGGAGGCAGAGGCAGGTGGATCTCTGAGTTTGGGCCAGCTGGTCTACAAAGCAAGTTCCAGGACAGTCAGAGCTGTTACACAGGGAAACCTTGTCTCAAACAAACAAACAAACAAACAATTATTGAAATTGTGTGTGTGTGTGTGTGTGTGTGTGTGTGTGTGTGTGTGTGTGTGTACAGGTGTTCTCAGAGACCAGAGAAGGGTGTCAGATCTAGAGCTGTTGTGAACCTACTGATATGGGTACTGGAAATCTAATGGGTTCCTTGTAAGAGCAGCAGCAAGCACCTTCAACTGCTGAGCCATCTCTCCATCTCTCCCATCCTTCCTTCCTTTTTCTTTTCTTCTTCCTCTTTAAAAATTTGTTTTACATATAAGGATATTTTGCTTCTGTGTAATGTCTGTGAACCACATGTGTGCCTGGTGCCCACAGAGGCCAACAGAGGGCATTGGATTCCCTGGAACTAGAGTTACACCTCATGAGTGCTGAGAATTGATCCTGGGTCCTTGGAAGAGCAACAGGTACTCTTAACTGCTGAGACATCTATCTAGTCCTCCTGAGGATCTTACGCTGTAGCCCAGGATAGTCTGAAATTCACTAGGTAGCCAGACTAGCTTTAAATTTGTGAAAGTCCTCCTGCCTTAACCTCTTGCCTCTGGGATTGTAGACTTAAACCACCAAGTCCAGTGATCTGTTTTGTGTATATAGTGCTAAGGATCAACTCAGAGCCTTGTGCATGATATGCAAACCTCCAGCACTAACTTTCCTTTTCTACTACCTGAGAATGACAGGTGAAACAACTACTCAGAAGCCCGAGACAAGTGATATGTGCTGGAGAATACAAAGCTGTCTGCCAGGTCTGCAGAGAGAACATTCCTTAAGGGAACAATAACATTCTGCTCCAAGTCACTATGTCTGAAGTTCCCTTGTTAATCAGCTTGGCCTCTGTCCTCATGCATTTGAGAAAACAAAGGACTTTTAGCCAGGTCAACAGCTATGGGTGTGGGTCTGAGCTAATGGGATTTATTGGTGAAGGAGGAGAAAATGTTTCCCCTGGAGTCCCAGCAAGGAAGTTAATGCTGAACCAGAAAGGTTTTTTGTTTTGTTTTTTGAGATAGAGTTTCTTTGTATAGCCTTGGCTGTCCTGGAGCTTGCTTTGCTGACCAAACTGGCCTGGAACTCAGAGATGTTCTTGCTGCTGTTACCCCAGAAAGAATTTTAACATTGTAACCTAATGTTCCTGCTGAGAGTGAGACAGCCTGGGTCATAATTATAGGAAGAGCTAGCTGCCTTTCTCCTGGAGAGGGCATTGATTTGTCTCATTGCTGAATTTAGACACTTCTGCTGTTTCATCTGTTCTGTAAAATGTAAGACCAAGGGACTGCGGATATAACTCAGCCAGTAAAGGGTTTGTCTTGAGGACCTGAATGATGCATGTATCTATGTAAAATGCTAGCCATGTTGGCATGCCTGCAAACTCAGCACTGAAGAGGTAGAGACAGGAGGATGGCTGGGACTTCTAGCCTGTCTGTTTAGCTTAATAAATGAGCTCCGGATTATTGCCAGACAGTCTCAAAGAAGGTGGATGGCATTCCTGAGGATGGTATCCAAGGTTTTCCTTTGGCTTTCACTTGCATGTGCACATAGACAGACAGATGGCAGACAGACAGATATACACACACCAGGCACACACATGTACATGATTTAAAAATTATAAGAGTACCACAGGAAAGGCAGAGATAAATTAAGATGGTTTTGTTGTTTTCTAGATCAGGTTTGGCCAATCTGCAATAAATTCCACATCCTTTATCAAGTTCTGGCCTCTCAGTGTTTATTTGTTTATTTATTTGTATTTTGTATATTTTTATGCATGTGTTTGCACATGTGTATGTATGTAAAGGTTAGATGACAACCTTGAGGGTTACCCTCAGAAACTCAAGCCAACTTCTTTGAGGAAGAGTCCCATCAGCCCACAGCTGACTAATTGGACTAGACTTGTGCTCTAGTGATCCCAAGGGATCGTTCTATCACCACCTCTCTCTTGGCTAGTTTTTTTGTTTGCTTTGTATTTTGAGACAGGGTTAGGGTCTCTCTGTGTAGCCTTGGCTGTCCTAGAACTCTCTCTGTAGACCAGGTTGGCCTGGAACTCACAGAGATTCCCTGACCTCTGCCTCCTGAGTGCTAGGATTAAAGGTGTGCATCATCACCTTGGGTGTCTCCTGGCCAGTTTTATGTCAAGTTGACATAAGCAAGAGTGATCTAAGAGGTAGAAACTTCAATTGAGAAAATGCCTCTATTAAGATGGGACTGTAGGCAAATCTATAGGGATTTTCTTGATTAGTGATCGATATAGAAAGGCCCATCCCATCATGGGTGGTGCCATCCCTGCACTGGTGGTCTTGGATTCTATAAGAAGCAGACTGAGCAAGCCATAAGGAAGGAGCAAGCCAGTAAGCAATACTCCTCCATGGTCTCCGCATCAGCCTCTGCCTCCAGGTTTCTGTCCTTCTAGAGTTCTTGCCATGATTTCCTTTTGTGATGAACTGTGATAAGGAAATGTAAGCCAAATAAACCTTTTCCTTCACACGTTAGGTTTGTTAGAAACTAAGACAAGCCCTTCAGTACTGAGATTAGGGATGTCACCACACCCAGCCTCTTCACTTAGTTTCTAGGGATTGAAATTTAGGAGCTTGTATAACAAACAGTTTTTCAACTTTGCTTGTTTTCTGAGACAGGGTTTGAGGTAACTCAGTCTGGCCTTGAATTTACTACATAACTGAGGTGGAGGCTGAAGTCCTGATCTTCCTGCCTCCGTCTCCCAAGTGCTGGGATTACAGATGCTTGACACCATGCATGGTAAATGTTGACTTTTTCCCCCTCCAGTGTTGGAAATTGAACCCAGGGTCTCATACATGTTAGGCAGTGTTCTACTTTCATTCTGTTGCTGTAATAAAACACTGACCAAAAGCAATGTGAGGAGGTAAGGGTTTATTTGGCTTACATGTCCAGGTCACAGTCTATCTCTGAAGGAAGGTATGGCTGGAACTCAAGGCATAAACCTTGAGGCAGGAACCATGAAAGAAAGCTCACAGCCTCCTGCTTAGCTAGCTTTTTCATTCAGCCCAGGATCACTTGCCTAAGGATAATGCTACCCACAGTGGGCCAAGCACTTCTTCATCAGTTAATATTTAAGACAATCATCAGACATGCCCACAGGCCAATCTGATCTGAACAATTCAAGAGGCTTTCCTCTCAGATGAGTATAGACTGTGTCAAGTTGACAAACCTAATTAGGACAGGTAAAAACTCTACATCTGTGCAGCATCCTAGCATTGATTTATTTGTTTATTTTTGAAGTAGAGTCTCTTGTATTCCAGACTGGCCTTCAACTCACCATCTAGTTAAGGATGACAGTGAAGTTTTGATCCTCTTGCTTCTATGTACGTACAGATGTATGTGTGCATGAATGTCTTTCCCTATTTTGAGACAGGGTTTTGCTGTATAGCCTTATCTGGTTTGGCATGTACTATGTAGCTCAGGCTGGCCTCAAACTCACGGCAATTTTCCTGCCTTAGCTTCCTGAGTACTGGGATTTCAGGTATGCATCATTATTCATTGAACCAGTTTTTCTTTTCTTTTGAGACAGGGTATGTGTATTTACAAGTTGACTATTTTTTTCTTTTAGATGCTGTGAATAATAAAAGTGGGATACCATTACCATTGCAGCTCTATACCTGACAATCCATAACACTTCTTGAGTCACACTCATTTAACCTGCTACAGACCACACTCATCCTCAAAGAGTGTGGTACTGAGAGTATTTGAAAAACTTCCAACTCTATAGAGCTGGCAATATAGCTGAGTTGTAGAGCACTTCTGAAGCATGTGTGAGGTTCAACCCCTGCAAAACACACACACACACACACACACACACACACACACACACCACACAGAGACACAGACCCCCATAGACACACAGACATATACACAGACACACAGTCAGACACAGACATACACATAGACACACACACAGATACACATACAGACACACACATAGATACAGACACAGACATACACACATATACACACACAGACACACAAACACACACACATACACACAGAGAGGTACACACACACACACACACACAGCATTACTAAAATAAAAAATGACTTCCTACATCTATAATTCTAGTACTTTGAAAATGGAGACAGGGGATCAAGTGTTCGATATTATCCTTAGCCACATATTTAGTTCACCAGGCCATTTCATGAGAACTTCTGAAGGTGGTCCTGACATCAGCAAGCACCAGGGATGTTCCCTCCCAAAGTCTCTACCTAGCTATCCTACCCTAGATCTACCCAGTGGTCATTTCTTACTCTCTCAGTCAGGAAGCCAAAGGGGAGCTTCTTCTTTCTTTCTTTCTTTCTTTCTTTCTTTCTTTCTTTCTTTCTTTCTTTCCTTTTTCTTCAAAGGGGAGTTTCTACTGTGGAGTCCAGTGCTTTGCCTGCTAAAGCTGACTTCAGGTGTCTCTTTCCTCCATTTTGCTGATAATCCACCAGGAAGGGAGAGCAGAGTTGAGATGTTACTGCAGGCTTTACTTCTCAGCAGCACCTATCTCCTCTTCTAGGAGGCTCTCAGGTCTAGAGCCTGGTCTGTCCTTGGAAATCAGGGAGGAACTAATAATGGTTTATACTAGGCATGATTCACCAAATCTGGAATTTTCTTGACTAAAGAGGGATTAGAGAGTTGATAATCTGTTGGCTCAAGAGTCCCCTGTGCAGATGGCCTCCTCCAGTGCTACTGTTAAACAGATCATTTAATGATGTCACAGACTCTGTGGCCATCAGGATATTCTGTTCCTTGGGCCGTGATCATCTTGGCCAACCTCTTTTTAAAGCAGGGAACTCACCTTTGCCACCATTTCTGCTAGTCTAAAGGGATGATCTCCAGGGGCCTGAGAAGATGCTGACTTTCTGTGTCTTGTACAGTTCCAAAGTCAAAGGAGGGATCAGGCAAGCTCAAGCACTGAAGTTTGTGAATTCCTTTCTTTACATTAATTCTAGGAATTCCTGGAATCTTAGTTGTATTTGACAACAGCAGCAATGGGAGGGACAAGGGGCTGCCCAAACTGGACATGTTTGTGTCTTCCCACTGCATTAGATTTTACTGAATAACAATGAATTCATAAGTCATGTCAGTTTTGCTGCCTGTGATTTACTAAGTAGTCCCAATTTCTCAAGATAGTAATTAGCAACTGCAGGTTATTTCTTTTTCACTAAAAAAAGGATTTATTTGTCTGTATGAATATCTGGCTGCATGTATCTATGTGTATAACATGTGTGCCTGGTACTCTTGGAGGTAAGAAGAGAGACCAGATTCCCTAGAATTGAAGTTATGCATGGCTATGAGCCACCATGTGGGTGCTGGGAACTGAACCCAAGTCCTCTGCAAGAGCAGCCAGTGATCTTAACTCATAGTTTCTCTCATAGTGATCTTTTACTTTTGGAGACAGGATATCACATAGCCCAGGTTGTCCTTAAACTTGCTAAGGAACAGAATATGACTCTGAACTTCCTGAATTCTTATCTCCATTTTAATGATGATGGACTTGTAGGCACCATCACACCCAGTTTTATGTCCCACTGAGCATCAAACCCAGGGCTTTGTATATATTAGGCAAGTACTCTACCAATTGAGCTTTATCCCCAGTGTTTTATTTTTTGTTTCAGTATTAATTGTTAATATTAACTTTTAGATCACACATTACAAGTCCCATAAACACACACACAAATAAATGTATATGTGTATGTCTTTCCACAATGTCAGAATGTTGGTTACAGAATGACTAATAAAGAGTTAAGCAGATGGGTATGGTAGAATTTGGGAAGCAAAGACAGGAAAACCAGGAGTTGAAGGTCATTCTTGACTCCATAGTGTTTTTGAGAGTTGCCTGTACTACAGAAGACTCTGTCTCAAAAAAGCAAAAACAAAACAAAACCTCAAACAACAAACACCCTCCAATCCTAAAACTGAAAACAGAAGCAAAAACAAACATACACAAAACAAATAAGGGAGCTAGAGAAATGGCTCAGTGATTAAAAGAACTAGCTGCTTTTTCAGAGAACCCAAGATCAGTTCCAAGCACCCATATGGTGGCTCATAACCATTTGTAACTCCAGTTCCAGGGGATCTTTCTGACCTCTGCAGGCACCAGGCACCCACATAGTGCATATACATACATACATACATACATACATACATACATACATACATACATATATTTGGGTGGGGTAAGCACTTATATCTATAAACTAAGAGTAAATCTTTTTTAAAACAGCAGCAGTAACAACCGAAAGGTTGAGCTGGCTAATTTTGTGCCAAATTGACACAAGCCAGAGTCATCAGAAAGGTGGGAACATCACTGGAGAAAATGCCTACATAAGATTGAGTTGTAGGCAAGCCTGTAGGACATTTTCCCTTCCTTCCTTCCTTCCTTCCTTCCTTCCTTCCTTCCTTCCTTCCTTCCTTCTTTCTTTTTTTTTTTGAGACAGGTTTTCTCTGTGTAACAGCCCTGGCTGTCCTGGAACTAGCTTTGTAGACCTGACTGGCCTCGAACTCATAGATATCCACCTGTCTCTGCCTCTCAAGTGCTGGGATTAAAGACATTCATTTTCTTAATTAGTGATTGATATGGGAAGGCACAGCACATTGTGGGTGTGGGAAACCTCTGGGCTGGAGGTCCTTGGTTCTACAAAAAACCAGGTTGATTGAGTTTAGTGTTGCTTGCCTTTAATCCCAGCACCCAGGAGACAGAAACAGGCATATCTCTGTGAATTGGAGGCCAGCCTGGTCTACAGAGTGAGTTCCAGGACAGTCAGGCCTACACAAAGAAACCCTTTCAACCCTTTCTGGAAAAACTAAAGGGAGAGAGAGAGAGAGAGAGAGAGACAGAGACAGAGACAGAGAGATAGAGAGAGAGAGGGAGAGAGGGAGAGAGGGAGAGGGAGAGAGCTGAACAAGCTATGATGAGCAAGCTGGGTATGAGTTTTTGAGTTTTCCTGCCTTGGCTTCCCTTAGTGGATTGTGACTCCAAATGTGTAAACCAAACAAACCTTTTCTTCCTCAAATTGCTGTTTTGGTCATGGTGTCTCATCACAGTGATAGTAAGCCCAACTAAGACAGAGATAAAGAGGAGAGGCCTCTGAATTCAAAGAAATCTTGCTGAGGACAGAGGCAGAGAGCTTATATGCACGTGGTTAGATAAGATATTAACTAATGAAAAGGATGAGCTACTGGAGATGTGCAGGGACAGGGCCGTGGAGGTGAAGGGAAGGACTGGGTCCAGATGGAAAGATGGACAGACTGACATTTGAGTGGGCAGTGACAAGTAGTCAGATATCATGCTGAGCCAAAGCTCCATCCTCAAGGGACAATAAAGGATTCTCCCTCCCCCATTCATCCCTTGAGGCACATACTGCATGGGATGGTCAGGTGACAATTTATTGGGTCTTATCTGTGTCAAGACTGCTGCCATAGTAGTGTTAGGCGTCTCTTCTTTTAAGTGATCCATTGCATCCTTTTTGGCCTGTTGTATTCAATACATTTAAAACACCTGGCTTTTCTTTTTGTTTTTTAGAGACAGGATTTCTCTGTGTATCCCTGGACCAACCAGGCTAGCCTTGAACTCAGGGATTCAGCTGCCTCTGCCCCCCCAAATGATGGGATCAAAGGTGTGTTCCACCACCACCCAGAAAGACCAGGCTTTCCTGAGACCTTTTTAATACACCCATGTGTCCCTATGTTCCAATATACTTTGATAAGGTCATAGGTGGTAACTTTGCAACTTGCTAGGGATGTCATTTATCAGTCTGTGCCTCATGGGTGGTGCTGGGAAATGCCAGTGCCTATGTGCATGAATGAGATACAGAGTCACCCTGCCTCTACATCTGCACTCAGAATAGAGCCAAAGGCTGCCTGTAATATGGAGTCATCCAGGGCAAGGCACAGCCTGAAAGCCACGGTTGTGCACAAAATGCACAGCCTCATCTACATATATTAAGTAAGCATACTTTGCCACTGAGCTACATCACCAGCTTTTAAAAAGATGATTTTGAAGGACAGTATCAGCTGTAGAACAAGTTCCAGGCCAGCCTGAGCCACATGAGACCCTTTCTAAACTAAAATTAATTTAAAGACAGAGTCTCATTAACTTGCCTGTCTGGTCTTATACTTCCAATCCTCTTAGCATCTGAAGTAGCTGGGATTACAAGGTCTGGACATTTTTATTTTTCCATGGTCCTGGGGATTGCATGTGTGGTCTTATACATTCAGGGAAAATTTTCTACCATAGAGCCACACCCACAACCCCTTTAGAATTTTTGAGTCCCTCCATATGTACACATCATTTTTGGCAGGGGTTACTCCATTTTCAGGACCTGGCCTTCCCTGGGTTTTTGTCATTTCTGATGACCATAGGTAATTCCTACACAGAGATAGCCACTGAGTCTGAGTTTTTTGTTTGTTTTTTGTTTTTTGAGACATGGTTTCTCTGTATTGTTTTGGAGGCTGTCCTGGAACTCGCTGTGTAGACCAGGCTGGCCTCGAACTCACATAGATCCGCCTGCTTCTGCCTCCTGAGCGCTGGGATTAAAGGCTTGTGCCACCAACTCCTGGCGGGTCTGAGGTCTTCTGCATCCCTGTCCTTCAATAAGCCAGGATCTAGTCACACCTGTACTAGACAGAGAACCCCGATTTTCTGTAAGTTTCATTATCTGTAACCTACTGAAGAAATAAGGGGAAGAAATCTGGGCCATTTGTAAAAATGACAGGAGGTGTGAGCAGATCTAGGTGAGCATAGGAAAGGCCAGGCAGTGTTGCAGAAGCTGTCTGTCTGGGGTGTTCTGCTAATCTCTCTAAACAACCCCAGCTGGAGCTTGCAGAGTCCTCATCATCTAGTGGTTATGGTGGAAGGTAGGGCTCTCAGTACCATTCTCCCCTTGGGGAAATATACTGTGATGAGGCTAATGTGACAAGTCTCTAGTACAGACAACGTAAGAAACAGAATTGTTACCAAGGATTGCACATTAGCAGCCTCTCAGGGAGTGGTGGCCTTTGTTTGGAAGGACCATGTGCTCAGGTTCCAGGCTTGGGTGGGGAAAGTGATCCGGGTACTTGTGTATCTGGGAGGGCAAAGGTGCTGGCAGGAGGTGAAGTCCTTCCTGTGGTCACTTGTCTGGCCTGCTGCAGCACACTTGTGTGACCCTATATTAGTTTTTCTTTTCTGTGACAAAGCACTTGACTGAGTCAAGTTAAGAAAAGGAGACTTTGTTGAAGCTCACAGTTGGACGACCGTCCATCAAGGTGGGGAAGTCATGGCAGTAAGAGCTTAGGCAGCTAGTCACATTATGATCACAGTCAGGAAACACAAAGATGAATGTTGCTGCTTAGTTCCCTTTCTTTTTAACCCGTGCTGCCTATATTTATGGTGGGCTTTCCCACCTCAATTAAACTAAATCTAGAAACTTCCAGACAGACTTGCCCAGCTGTTTGTTCTCATGGTGATTATAAAGCCCATCAAACTGACAATCGAGATTAACCATCTTTTGAGATGGCTCAGCAGGTAAAGGTCCTTCCTGCGACTCGAAAGATGGAAGGAGAGCAGCAGGTAAAGGTCCTTCCTGCGACTCGAAAGATGGAAGGAGAGAATCAACTCTCACAAGGTGTCCTCTGATCTCCACATTGCATACCCCTCAATAAATAAATTATAATAAAATTTTATTTAAATATTAACCATCCCAGGTAGGAGTCTGCAATGGAGAAGTCAGAAATCTTCCTGCAGCCTCGTTCCTGTCTGGGCATAGGCATTGGGGGTTCCTGTTGTTTCTGTCCAGCACTCATATGGCCCAGAAGCATCCTTTAGATGGGGAGGACGAGCTGGAGGGTAAACACCTCTGCCAGGAGGTGGCTGTGGAAGTTTATTCTCTGGTGCTGGCCCTTTGCCTCTTAGAATCTCAGCAGGCAATCTCAGCAGCCTTGCCAGAGATTTGGTTTATTATGTTCTCAATTTCTTCCATCAGTCTTGGGGTCTTAGTGGGGTGCCTGATTCCTGTGAGGGTCCTGTCTCTTCCATCTCCTGGACTGTGTAAAAGAGCTTGGGAAGGGACAAAAGTCTGCCTGGTGGGTCTGGGACAGGATAGCCACCTGAAGCGGGGAGCTTCCTCTTTAAAACAATCTGGTTTCACAGAAGAGAACTGGGGAAAGACCATCATATTCTCCATTTCCCGAGTGTCAGCCCCAGCCAGGTCCTCTGCAAAATAGGTTCATAGGAAGAATCCAACAGTCCACTTGGCTAGAGAAGGAGATAGGGGACCAGAGGCAAGAAGTAAAGGGGTTTGGAGAGGTGCTGAGAGGTTGTACTCCACATAGCTGTCACCTTGGCAAGGGTGGTCAGTCTATCCTCAGGCCTCAGTTTCCCCATTTGCAAAGGGAGTGGGGTCCTGGAGTAGTGTGTCCTTTTGTCCCAGCTTAGAGGCTCGCAAGCGTCTCCGGCTATGGCTCCACGTGGGTGACTTGGGGAAGGATAAGGAGGTCAGTCCCACCGTAACGGAGCTAGTCTGGGGCTGGTTTGACAGGCGAAGGTTTGCCACTGCAGGTGGTAGCGCAGCAACACCCCCTTCCCCCGCCCCGCCGCCTTCTGTGTGACCCAGGGTTGGTCCGGCTTTGGTATCAGTATCCCTGTGTACGTGAAGCGGGATCTGGGGGCTAGTCAGATTCACATTACAAGAATCCTTCGCCTGGCTATAACAGGAGACGCGGCGCCTGCGCGTTCCGCACAGTTTGGGTTTTGGCTTTGATCCGGCCCTTCAGCGCCACGCCCCCCGTCCCCCCCCCCGCTCCCCCCGCCCAACACCGCGAGAATGCGCACGCCCTCTCGCACCGCCCATCGCCGGGCGCGAGGCTCAGCGTGCGCGTCGGCGCGTGCGTCGTGCGTGCTCGCGCGCGCGGCCCAGCGAGCGGCGCTCGGGGGCCCGAGTCGGCTGTGGCTAGGCGGCTCCGCGCTCCAGGGCTCCTCGGCGTGACGGCCGCGCCCGCGCTGTTCCAGCCCGCCGCCGAGGCCGCTCCCGGGGCGCGAAGATGCCGGCCGTATCCAAGGGGGACGGGATGCGAGGCCTAGCGGTCTTCATCTCCGACATCCGCAACTGTGAGTGCCAGGAGGCGGGAGGGCCCGAGCGGGGGCGCGGCTGGGGGTCCGCAGGTGCGGCCGGGGGCCTGGGGGTGCGGCCCGAACGCGGAGGGGGATGTGGTCGGACGCGCGGGTCGGCGCAGGCCTGGGGAGGAGGGCTGCGAGGTGCAGATCGTGCGGTGGGGTGGGGGTCCCGCGCGGGCACTCAGGGTGCAGAGCGCGCCTCCTGGGTGCACATCTGGCGGGAGTTGGTTGCCTGCTGCGGGGGCCCAGACACGGGCGGGGGTGGTGGTGTCCTTGGTGCTGGACCGATGGTGGGGTGTGGAGTGGAGATTCAGGCTGACGTGTGGGGCAGGGTCCTGGACGTGCTGTCTGGCAGTGGGTGGGGGTAGGAAGCAGAGGTGCCAGGCAGAGATCGGGGGTGCGGACCCCTGGTGGAGCGAGTGCATGTATCGGTTTGGACTACTGGGGATTGGCTGTGGGTGTTCAGACTGAGGTGCGGGGTTTAGGTGTCTTGAGATCTAGGGGTAGCGATGGGAATGTGGGGCGGGGTGAGGTGTCTGTGAGGTTTGTGGCACCGTCGAGGGGCTTCCGGCCCAAGACGCCCCTCCCCAGCATGATGTCATCTTGGTCTTTCTAGTAATGGAGCTTTTAACCCAGCCTTTTCCAAAATAGCGTGGATTTTCTCTTTGGGCGGGGATCGGGACACGGTATGTCTCCGACCTGATTCAGGCGGCATGTTGGACGATGATTAGATCTCACCCACTGCGATTAAAGTGACTCATTCCCCCAGGGAACCGGCAGCAGCCGGGTGTGGATGCTGGAAGCTGCTCCCGCTTCTCTGTTGAGCAGTTCTGTAGCTAGAGTCCCCTGGGTTGGGAAAAAAAAATTCGCCTAAAGTGAAATGGGTCGGAAGGTTAAAGGTCAGGCAAGGCGGGTGCCCAGGACTTTGACTTACAGAAACTTCAGAGTGTTATCAGACATCCCCTTACTGAAGAGAAGAAAAGCCTTTTTCCTGTCAGTTTTTTTTTTTCCTGGTATCCAGCAAACAGCTGACTCAATGACTTTTGTTACGTTAGAGATTAATCTGTGTCCTGAGGAATTCTGCCCAGTGCTGTCGTCACACTTCATTTTATACTGTGTTCCCTAAGACTGGTGCAGCATCCCAGCTTGCCTGATTCTGTAGGATTCTGAAAGAGTGGACTTCTGCTCTGCAAAGATACAGACATCCTTGGATTAGGGCTTACCAGAATTGTAGACAATAACATTCATAGTTATGATGCATTTTTCTTTTCGTAAAATTTTTGTAAAAACCTACATTTCTAGGTGTGTGTGTGTGTAGGGTGTTCACTTACAAGTCATGGTGCTGTGTTGCGGTCAGAGGACGACTCTGAGAAATCCCTTTTCCTCCCATCTCCCCAGCCCCATCCCTGTCTTTTCTGAAGATGGTTACGCTGAGCAGGACATTAAAAGTGAAAGCCAGGTTCTCACCCAACTAGTTAGCACTTGTCAGACAGGCATCCTGGTCCTGTGTTTGATCAGAAGCAGCACATGGTGAGAACTTGGTAAATAACTCACTGGCTGACTGTAGAGCAAACCTTCCCTTACCTTAGCACAGCTGATCTTTGGGGGTGATTGGCATTTGTTGTGGGGGAACCGTTCTGTCTTGGAGTATGTTCGTCAGCACTAGGTACCTCAGTTGTAATGGTAAATTGTCCCCCAAAGGTGTGGGAAATGTGTAAGAACATCCCTAAAGGAGCCATTGAAAGAAGAGCTACCTGGGCCTCTCTGGGAACCTGGTCTTTGTGTAACCAGCCATACTCTCAGAAGTACCTTCCTCACTCTCAGGCCTCCATCAATACTGTGGTTCTCTTCTGAGGAGTAGTATCCTCTCTTGTGATGTCTTTTCCAGTGGAGTCTATGTCCGGCTGTATAGGAAGCACCAAAATAAGGGCCCTCTGTGCTGTGCGCTTCATTTCACCCCTTTGGTGCCCCTCAGTGTCTGGCACACAATATGTGCTCTGTGAGTGAGTCAGCTCCAAGCAAGACAGACAACAGACGCTCTCACTAGGGAGCAGGGGCCAGAGCTAATGCAGACTTGATCCCTAGGCCATGGGGAGGGGGTCACTGCTTCCCCTTGTCCTGCATTTGTGTTTATTGTTTTCTCATGATGAGAGTTAGTGGTGGCTCTGTGAAGAGGGGGGTCCCAGGTCAGCCTCCAAAGTGCAGTGTTGGATCCTGGTTCCACCACCATCTCCATAGGTGGAAGCCACCAGCCAGTGAGCCTTGATTCTCAAGGGTTGCTTACAGGCTAACCTGTCATCAGAGTCTGTTTCACCCCTGTTTCAGCAGCATTTTTCTCTCTTTGGAGGCCTTTGTTGAACATTGAGAGGAAGGGAAGGGTCAGGGGGAACAAAGGGATGTGAGCTGGGAGGTTCTGCATCTGTTTGCACTTGGGTTACTAGTTTACCCTCTTACCGTAAAATTAACTTGCTCTTTCCTGATCTACTTCAGCCAGGGCTATGAATTCAGTAATGTGATTTCAGTGTGTCAGAGTCCTGTAAATTGCTCCTGTATCTCTTGCCTTTATTTATTTTTATGTATGTATGTATGTATGTATGTATGTGTGTGCGTGTTATGTATGTATGTATGTATGTATGTATGTATGTGTGTGTGCGCCTGCTTGTTTATATGTGTATCATGTGCCTGCAGATGCCAGAAGAGGCCAGAAGGTATTGGATTCCCTGGATGGCAGTTACAGGTGGTTGTGATCTACCCATGTGGTTGGTGGATACTGGGATCTGAACCTGTGTCCTTTGCAAGAGCAGCAAGTGTTCTTGACTGCTGGGCCATCTCAATTTGTTTCTTTCTTCTTTAAATAGCAACACACTATACATCTATATCTATTTCTATATGGATATAGTGTATGAATGTTTTGCCTGCATGTCTATATGTAGTATATATGCCACATGTGTGCCTGGTGCCTGTAGAGATCAGAAGAGGATATCAGATCCCTTGGAATTGGAGTTATAGATACTTGTTAGCAGCCATGTGGGTGTTAGGAATTGAACCAGTGTCCTTCCAAGAGAAGCCAATATTTCAATATTTCATATTTCATTCTTTCTTCTTCCTCCTCCTCCTCCTCCTCCTCCTCTTTTTCTTGAGACAGGGTTTCTCTTTATAGTCTTAGCTGTCCCAAACTCGTAGAGATGTGCCTGCCTCTTCCTCTGAGTGCTTGGATGATATGCGAGTGCCACCATGGCTGACATTGCCAGTGTTATCAACTGCCGAGCCATTGCTGTTTCTCTCTCTTTTATTTTTACTTCATGTGCATTGGTGTTTTGCCTGCATATATATCAGTATGAGGGTTTGGATCCCTGGAACTGTGAGCTTTCATATGGGTGCTGGGGATTGAACCTGGGTCCTCTGGAAGAACAGCTAATGTTCTTAACCTCTGAGTCATCTCTCCGGTTCCATTTTCTCTCTTCTTAAGTTGTCAGGAAAAAAGTTTTTGGACTTGTAAGATAGCTCAGCTGGTAAGAGCTCTGGCTGCCAAGCCTAATGACTGGAGCTCCATCCCTGGAACTCACATGGTGGAGGGAGAGAAGTGACTCACAAAACTGTTCTTTAACATCTGCGTGCACACTCGCGTGTTTGCGGTGGCACATGTGCCCTGCCAAATGTTAAAAAAGAAAAATTCTAGTCTTTTTTTTTTAAGTTCAAGGTTTTGTTTTGTTTTTTGTTTTTTCCGAGACAGGGTTTCTCTGTATTGGTTTCTGTGCTGTCCTGGAACTTGCTGTGTAGACCAGGCTGGCCTCAAAGTCACAGAGATCCGCCTGCCCCTGCCTCCCAAGTGCTGGGATTAAAGGCGTGTGCCATCACTGCCTGGCTATAATTTGTTATTTTGAAATAATTATAGATTCATAGGAAGTTGTCTTAGTTGGGGTTTCTATTGTGATGACGAAACACCATGGCCAAAAGCAAGTTGGGTAGGAAAGGGTTTATTTGGCTTACACTTCAGCATTGCTGTTCATCTCTGAAGGAAGTCAGGACAGGAATTCAAACAGGGCAGGATCCTGGAGGCATGAGCAGAGGCCATGGAGGGAGCTGCTTATTCATCATCTTTTTTTTTTTTTTTTTTTTTTTGAGACAGAGTTTCTCTGTGGCTTTGGAGGCTGTCCTGGAACTAGCTCTTGTAGACCAGGTTGGTCTTGAACTCACAGAGATCCGCCTGCCTCTGCCTCCCTAGTGCTGGGATTAAAGGCATGAGCCAGCGCTGGGTTCAGCTCATCTTCTTATAGAACTCAGGATCACCAGCCCAGGGATGGCACCACCCACCGTGGTCTGGGCCCTCTCCGTTTGATCACTAACTGAGACAATGCCTTACAGCTGGATATCATGGAGGCGTTTCCTCAGCTGAGGCTCCATCCTCTCTGATGACTCTAGCTTGTGTCAAGTTGACACACAAACCAGCTAGTACAGAAGTTGTGAAGAAATTGACAGGAAGGTCCTTGGCATCCTTTACCCCACCTTTCCTGATGTGGACATCTTTTGTAAATCGGGTATTTTCAGCATGGGAAAACAGACAGTATAAACCACTGGGCTATTTAGTTTTCATCATTTTGATTATTTATTATGTATTTGGTGCTGGGAATTAAACTGAGGGCCTTGAGTATCTCAGCCCCTAGATGTCAGTAGTTTTACCCGTGCTCATGTGTATCTGAGTGTGTGTGTGTGTGTGTGTGTGTGTGTGTGTGTGGTGTTGTGTGGCATTAGTGTGAGTAGCTTTCTTCGACTTCTACCTTTGTGAGAGACTGCTGTGCTCTGTTACCATGAAGCTGCCTGGCATCAGCTCTTATAGCCACACCCACCGCCTCCCACCATGGCAACCACTAATCTGCTCACCAGCTCTGTAATTTTGTGATCTCAAGGATGTCACATAAATGGAATTGTATAGCATGTGACCTTTGGAGGTTGGTTTTTTCACTCACTATGGTCCTTGACACTCATATAGGCTGTTGTGTTGATAGTGTTTCAAGGAAACTACAACCCTTCTCGTATTGGGGGTTTGGAATTTTATGTGTTTTTCTATGAGTAATTTATGTCCATGAAAGAGAACTATAGCATGTCTTTTTTCTTTTTTTGTTTTTTTCGAGGCAGGGTTTCTCTGTGACTTTGGAGGCTATCCTGGATCTAGCTCTTGTAGACCAGGCTGGTCTCGAACTCACAGAGATCTGCCTGCCTCTGCCTCCCCGAGTGCTGGGATTAAAGGCGTGAGCCACCACCACCACCACCACCACCACCACCACCACCACCACCACCACCACCACCACCACCACCCGGCTATTCTTTTGTTTTGTTTTGTTTTGTTTTTTTTCAGTGCTGAGGGTGAAATGCAGGCCTCACTCATGTTAGGCTAGAGCACTGTCATTTAGCTACAACCCCAGACAAGTGGAACTTGTCTTTGTGCACTGTTGTTGACTATCAGCAATCCAACATGATTGGGAATACTAGTGCTCCCCAACTAAGATGGTTTGGCCTGATGGAGTTTTGTTCTTGTTAATATGAATGAAAGCAATGCACAGTTCATGAAAATGTTGCTTTGAATTTGGGTCTTTTCCTGGGCTGCTTGTGGCAGTGGCAGTGAGTGCAGCATCCCCTCAGTCCCTGGTCATAGTATACACAAGTGTGATTCTGCAGTGTGTTGTGCTGCTGAGCTTGAGGCTCTGGGTTAAGTATGCTTTTTTTTTTTCTGCACTATTTTCACCTTACTCTGGGTTTGCTGGGGCACAGCTTTATCACAAGTTGAAGAGCATCTTTCTGTAACAGTGCTTAACATGGCATATTCTGAGAATTGATGTAGAGCAGGCAGGACTATAACAGAAAGACAGTAGGTTCTTGTGAGTGTAGTCATGTTGCCATGGGCAGGAAATTGCAAAAATTGCCATTTATCCCTTTGTGGGGCTGGAGCTAGGGCTTGGAGATAATGCAGGTGCTTTTATCATGCTTGGATGCTTCGCGGTTAATCACTGTAGGTGCTCAAGTGAAGGAAGACAGGAGGGTGGCCAAGTGGTGTCTCTTACGTTCCTAAGAGAAGAATGAATGTGGCTGTGCTCAGCTGCCAGGGTCTGCTGTTGGGAATGCCCCTTTGAGTTGTACTTCAGCATTACTAAAGTCCCAAAATGTACTTATTCATAGAATCTCAGCTATTATTAGCCATAAGTTGGATATGGAGAAATGGAATATAACAATTCAAATTATGCTTGAGTTCTGTGTAAACATTAAATATGAAGTTGGTACTTGATTTTTCTGTGTAATGGTAAAGATAAATTAAACTTGCTCTGTTGAATGTTCTTATTTAAAGGCATATTTATTTATTTATTTGTTTTTTTCGAGACAGGGTTTCCCTGTTTTATTTACTTATTTTTTTGTCTGACTTCTTTAATTTTAGTTGTGTGTGATGTGGTTTTGTGCACGTGAGTGCAGGTACCTGTGGGGTGTCAGATGCTGTAGAACTGGAGTTGAAGGTGATTGTGAGCTTCCTGATGTGGGTGCTGGGGACCAAACTCAGGTCATGTGTAAGAGCAGCAAACTCTCTTAACTGCTGAACATTTCTCCAGCCCTTGTTTTAATTTTTAAAATATTTTTACTTTGTGAGACAGGTCCATACTGTAGTCCAGGCTGACCTGGAATTCACTGTGTAGTCCTATTGTCTTAGCCCTCTGAGTACAGTTGGACTATCATGCTTGGTATATTTATTAATTGGAAATAATTAACTGATTTGGAAATAAGGTCTTCCTCGGTATCCCAGGCTGCCTCTGCAGTACTGAGATTATAGTCATGAGTCACCATGCCTGACTTTTTGTTGAATTTTAAAAAGAACCTTCAAAAAGTCCATGCAGTTAGTTCACTTTGTCCTCTTTCTCAACTGTCCCATTGAAAGTGCTGACTTTTTGAGAAGAATGCTTGTCTTGCACATTTCCTTTTGCAATCTTCTGCATAATTCATATTCCTTAGAAACCCATTGTGAAAACTTGTGACAGTATGAAGAGGGATGAGGAAGGAAGTCTGTGCTCCAAGCAGGGCTCCTGTGCTGCGCTGTTGGTTGGGGCTTTCAGGAAATGTCCACATGATCTTCATAGCACTTTCCCTCTCCTCTTCTGAAGGCTGGTGTCACTGTTTCTTTTATGACAAGTTAGCTGTCCCATTGGTAGAACCTTCCTGTGTCAGTACCTAGAAGTAATCTCTGCTATATCCACCCCCTCCCCCCAGTGTTTCGCCTTGAGTTCACCTGTACTCCAGGTTAGACTTTAGAGTGCTAGGATTGCAGGTGTGTGGTACCATGCTTGGTACCTCTTCCCTCTTAGAGTAATTCTCTGCTGCTTTGGCAAATGCTTGAAGCAGGTTCTTAGAAAGGGTGTCTCTGTGGGATTAAATGGCATTTCCTTGGCTCTTTAAAAAAACAAATGAGTCAGACTAGAAGAGCAGCTGAGCATCTGCTGTAGAAAATGGTTATTTTTTTTAAAGTCAGTTTTATTTTATGTTTTGTTTGCATGTATGTCTGAGCACTGAACACATACCTGGTACCTGCAGAGGTCACAAGGTGTTGGATTCCCTGCAACTGGAGTTCTGGGTGGCTGTGAGTGCCTTGTGGGTTCTGGGAAAGGAACCCTGGGCTGTTGCAAGAAAACAAGTGCTCTTAACCACTGAACCATCTTCCCATCCCTGAAAATGGTATTTTGAAGAGAGTTTACACTAGTGAGAAGAGTTAAAATGTATAGTGGGAACTTCTGAGCAAAAGGGCCGAGCTCCGGTGGATCTTACCTGTGGCAGATTCTTGAGCATGAGACCAACGCCCTAGCTCAAACTTTAGGATTTATAAGTTTCCAAAACTAAAAGTATTTTTGTTAATCTGTAGCAAAATTGTTGGTTGTCCTAGATTATCAAGATAGGTCAGAGTGTTAAGCTTGTGCCAAGACTGACAACCAGACTTTGATCTATGGGATCCACATGATGGAAGGAAAGAAGCAATTCCCTCAAGTTGTTCTTTGACTTCAATACATGTACCATGGCACATGTGTACATTCACACATGCACAAATAAGTAAATGTAATTAAAAAAACCCAAAAAACACTATGCTGAAGCTATGCATGGTAGTGTAAACCTTTAATTACAGAGGCAAGATCGAATTTGATGTCAGCCTGGGTTGCACAGTGAAATGCCATCACAAAGAAAAAACCCTCTGAAATCAGAAAACAAAACAACAGCAACAACAGCAACAAAAAACCAGCGGACCAGCACTGCCATGGGATGGACATGATGGGCCCTTGCATGAGATTTCTCAGATCTGGAGGTGGAGTGGGATGGACACCTTTCTTGATGAACTTCTTAGCTTGGAGGTGGGTGGTCCTACAAGAGACATAAAGGTATAATAAGGATACGTAAGGTATTTGGATGTTACAGATCAGCAATTCCAAGGTAACATTGGAGGACTGTGTACTTGGGTGTGGTGTTGCCCGGCAAGCATTCTTTTCAGGTGGAAATGTGTGGTGTTGTCCCCACCTGACTTCAGGTTAATAAAATACTGGAATGTTCCCCTCCCACCCTCTTCCATTTGGTCAGCAGTGGATGTCATGTGGCCTGATATGGAAGCTATGGGAGGTACAAAGTTGGATGGCTTCTCTCAGTTTCTGTATTAGAAGCTGAATACAAATCTCCCCAGTTAGAAAAAATGTAAGTTGAATGGCATCCACTTAAAACACAAACAAGCTGGGTGTTCTACACAGCTATAATCCCAGCACTGCCCAAGCTGAAGCAGGAGGAGCATCAATTTCAGACCATTCTGGACTACAGGGGGAGACCCTGCTCAGAAACAGCAACAACAAGAACAAACCCCAAACCAAACCAAAGAGCAAAACCAAATTGTATGCTGCCTTTCACTCAGATTACAAAAAATATAAGGGTTTTCTTTCTATACGTTCCTGACGATCATGTGGAGGTCAGCAAGACTGACATGTCCTGAAAACAGTGCCACATGTGCAGTTTTATTCTGGGAGAGTTTCAGGGTGTCTAGGATTAACGCGGTGTTCCTGTGCTGAGATGGGCGCCATGGCGGTGTTTCATAATTAACCCTGGGGTGGATGTGGCATTGTTAGGGTGGGCCAAAATGCATAAAATATATAGCTTGTGAGTAGACAACAGCTTCACTGGGAAATAGTGCCCTCTACACAGGACTGCGGAAGACCAGCAGAGTGTGGAGCCTGAGGCCACAGTCAGTGCTGCCACAGCCCTCCCAAGGAACTGGGTGGAGAAGGCTGTTAACTGCTGGCCTCATTGTGGACCCTGCAGCCATGAATTCCTTCACCAACCTCACCCATTCCTCCTGAGTATTGTTGGAGAAGAAGGGCTGGGGGTTAGAGGTGGGAATGGAGTAGGTTAGGTCAGGAGGATTTCTGTGGGAGGAGCACAGGGTGGTAGTGGGTTTTTCAGAGAGGGGTGGGCAGGGTGGTTCTACATCTGCTGGCGCCCCAGTGGAAGAGGTATGCTACTGCGGAGGTCCCATTCTCTGTTGTCACGTGGCCACCAAAGCTTTGGGCCAGCGGCTCTCTTCTTGCATTGTGTGCTCATGTGGAAAAACCTGTAGCCAGGGTTTCATGTCAGTCTGGGTCCTCTGCCCTGCGCATGTCTGGAGCCTGCAACTTCAACCTGTGGAAATCTCAATGGCCCTCTGTTTGTCCCTCTCCCATTTGCCTTTCTTGGCACTGGCCTCAAGGTTGGGTGTCTGTCTACTGGATAGCTGAAAGGTAGGGAGGCCGCATTCACATTGCATTGTCTTCAGATGAAGTGTCTTTTGTCAGTGGCTAGGCAGGTGGGATGAAAACTCAGGTTGCCCTGGAGCCCAGGCTGCTGCTGTCTGGGCTCTTAGGCAGCTGCCTGAGGGCAGGCTATGCTTCCTTCTGTGAAGTGGTGGAGAGCGAGTCTGTGTTCTAGTTGCAGTTTAAAAAGCACCAGATTGGTGGTGAAATCTTTTAAAATGATGAAAATATGAATATTTTGGAACATTTCTGTTTTGCATTTTTTTCATAGTTCAAAATATAGTTCTGAGACTGGGTGTGGTGGTTCATGTCCTTAATCCAGCAAATGTGAGCAGAGGCCAGCCTGGGCTACATAGTTCCAGGACAGCCAGAGCTATGTGATAATAGACATCTCAAACAACAACAAAATAAGCAAACAAGAAAATATGGTTCTGAAGCCCAGCATTGTAGTGCATGCCCGTAACCCTGGCCCTTGAGAAGCAGAGGCAGACAGGGGGTCAGGCTATCCTTGGCTACATAGCAAGTTTGAGACTAGCCTTAGATCACTTGAGAACCTTTCTGAAAACAAACTAAACCATAGCAAAAACTCCAAACCACCCACAAAACAACAATACAAACTGGTTTAGTAGTGTTTTTATTTTTTACTTTGGGTTTTAGATGGTCATTGCTGGCCACAGTACCAGCAGATCAGAGCCTTGCTTTGAACCCATTGTGCCTATGACATTAGAAAGTCTTTGACCCATTAGTTCTAAGCTTATTGGTATTGTGGGCTGTTGTGAGTCCATTTACAAGGAAACCTAGTATGTGCTCTCTGGTAGTTTGCTCACCACTACACGGGGGGGGCGGAGAGGTGATGGCTACATAGCTTAGGCTGGCCTCTATTTCCTGGGTTTAGTCATTTTCCTGCCTCAGCCTCAGGAGTAGCTGGGAAGACAGGTGTGCTCCACCCTGTTAGCTGCATTCAGTCAGTTCTCTGTGTTAAACTTTTGTTGCTGTGTTTAATTACACCCTGACCTGTAGCAAATCCCTCACTCCTATGAAGATAGAGTACAGCTGGAGGGAGCTGCAGGGTAAATGTCCCTGCCAGGGAGCACCAGGTTGTCTTTCAGTCCCCGAGGCTGGCTCAGCCTCTGAAGCCGGCATTCTTTTTTTTTTTTTTTTTCCTTTTCCCCAAGATCAGGTCTCACTAGGTAGCACTGAGTGTCCTGGAACTCAGTATGTAGTCCAGGCTGACCTGGGGTTCTCTGGGATTAAAGGCATGGACCACCATGCCTGGCTTTTGAAGCTGACATTCTTGTTATTGTTTTCCTTATGGTGGAGGGTGTGGATCCAGTTCTGTGAAGTGCTATTTCCTTGATATTTTCTGATGTGACATTTACGGCAGACCTAATTTAAATGTGCTTCTTCTTCTTCTTAACAAGTAACCTAGAAAACAAGCAGTTGTGGAGGTGTAACACTTAGAATTGAAGCATTCTGGGGGCTGAGGCAGGAGGATAGTGGGTTTGAGGTGAGAGGTAGTAAGACTCACAAAAAATAAAAACTGCAGATCTGTGTGTTATGTTCTTGTCCTTTGCTGTATTTTTATTTTCTTTTAGTTTTGCCAGGAGTGGAAGCTGGGGCTGTGGGATCCCTAGGCACATGTCCTGCCCTACTATATAGTAAATTACAGGTGATTTTTCCTTAAACCAAGGTCTCACTGTGTAGCCTATATTGGCCTCAATCCTTGGTCTCCATCTCAGCCTTCTTAGTGCTGCTGGAATTCCACATACTATTACAACTGACTTGTGTTGCTATGGTCTTTTTACTTTTTTCCCTTAAAGACAAGGTCTCACTGTATAGACCAGGCTGGTCTTGAACTCAGAGATCCACCTGCTTCTTCCTCCTGAGTGCTGGGATTTAGGGCTTCTTTTGGTATGATTTTGGTGCAACCCCATCCTGGAAGGGTATTCTGAGGGCATATATTTCAAAATTTTTTTATATATTGTGTGTGTGTATGAACACTAGAGCACATTTTTTTTTTTTAATGAATTGGTCAGGGATTGTGACACACACCTTAAATGCCAACACTAAATAAATACATTTTTTTTTTAAATTTTGAGACAGGGTTTTTCTACATAGCCCTGGATGTTCTGGAACTTGATATATAGATCACACTGGCTTCAAATCCACAGAGATCTGTCTGCCTCTGCCTCCTGGGGGCTAGGATTAAGGGCATATACCACCACACCCATCTAAAATTAAATTTTTTGACACATGTTGCACTATGTAGCCTTTACTGGCTTGGAATTCTCTATGTAGACCAGGTTAGCCTTACACAGATTGCTTGTTCTATCTCCTTAGTGCTTGGATTAAAGGCATTGACCCTGTGCCTGACCTAGATCTACCATGATGTCACCTTTCATCCTGAATGATACCTCAGGAAGGCAGGCCCTGATCTCGTGGCTATGGATGCCCAACGTTTAAAATTGTTTGGAATAGGCACTGGAGAGCTTGATTAGTGGATATAGTAAGCACTTGCTGCTCTTCCTAGACTCCCACTTAGTGCATCACACCACCTGGTGATGTTAATGTTTCTTATGCTTGGGATTTGAGTCTTTTAGATCAGTGAGTTTATAGTTCCAAAGTCTCAAAGACAGATGAGATAATCTACGTAAACAGAGAAAAGGTTGATTTTTGTCTCACAGCTTTGGAGTTTTCAGTCCTTGAGTGGTTGCTCCTACTGTGTATGGGCCTGTGGCATGGCAGGACTTCATGAAGGAGCACATGGAGCAAAGTCACTTAACTAAGCATCAGGAAGTGAAAGAGGGGGATGGGGCCCAAGGTCCCTTAGGAGAGCGAGTGCCCAGGACCCAAAGAACTGAGCTGTGTTCCACTTCTTAAAGGTTGCTTCCACCCACGGCCTCCCAATGCTGTGAGGTCGTGTTTGGCTTTTGGGGGACATCCCAGATTTAAACAGTAGCAGTAGTTTTCATCAATTTTGAAATGTGTTTGCACGCTCACCCACACTTTAGTAACCTGATTGTCAACCCTCAGTGAAGTTCCTCTGCCCTCACTGGTGGGCTTCTTTCTGTCTGTTCCACCTGCTTAGATCCCTGGGACTGTCCTGTCTGAGGCTGACCTGCGGGGGTATTGTGGACATGCGGGATCCCACGTGTCTCACTTACCTCTCACTAACCTCTTTTGAATGTTGTGTGCTGCCCCACCTGCTCTACCCTTCTCCACTCATAGCTTCTGCCTATTAGTCAGCTTCTTGCTCCTTTTAATTTGCTTCTGTTATTTTGCCTGCAGGGTGACATTTTCCTGGGGTTTAGACATTGTGAGTCCCACCTTGGTTTTGAATCATCCTCTTGTCTATAAATACACAGAGCTTTGTTCTGGCTGAAGCCCTGTCATTTGGGGACAGTTTGGTCTGGCAAGGAAGGACCAGAGCAGCCTTATGCCTGGGGCCAATCTCACTCTTTTTTTCTCTCTCTTTTAAAATCTTGTAGGCCAGCCGGGCAGTGGTGGCGCACGCCTTTAATCCCAGCACTCGGGAGGCAGAGGCAGGTGGATCTCTGTGAGTTCGAGGCCGGGCTGGACCAACAGCCTCCAAAACAATACAGAGAAACCCTGTCTCGTAAAAATCAAAAAAAAAAAAAAAAAAAAAGAGTCTTGTAGGCCAGGCTGACCTCCAATTTACTGTATACTTACTGTGTAGTGGATGCTGGACTTGAACTCACAACTTTCCTGCTTCTACTTACTGAGTACTGGAATTACAGGTGCAGCCACAATACCTGGCTCATTCCCACTTTTAAGGCAGGGTCCTTCTCCAGAAGCAGACCACATTGGGCTTCTTGCAGTTGAGTGGTTTCCTATTAACCAGGTCAATTCCTGTCAAGTCAAGGATCTTCCCAGAGTCCCTCTTCTGCTCAGTTCAGTGAGACAACAGGCCTGGATCCCTTTTCCTTGGCAGGACACTGGAGCCAGGGCTTAGCTCTGGTATCTTCTTCTGTGTAGCCCTGGCTGTCCTGGAACTCGCTTTGTAGACCAACTTGGTCTCGACTTCAGAGATCTGCCTGCTTCTGCCTCCTAAATGCTGGGATTAAAGGCATGTGCCACCACTACCTGGCTCTCTGGAGTCTTAGATTTTTTTAAGAGAGAGGATAAGTCTGGGCCCTGCTTATGACTAATAGGGAGATATTTGTTACAAACAGAGTGTAGTTTAGAGAAGAGGTATGGGGTGGAGAGAGAAATACAGGGTATCATTCTAGGTGGCATTTAAAGCTGGAGTGGAGGGTTCACTGAGGGCATGAAGGTACAGGCCCAGGAGGAGAAACAGAATCATCACTTTGGCCACCTTGGGTTTTGTACATTTGCCTTCTCTGGTTGAGCAAGTGAGGCAGCTGCTGTGGCCCAGATTCAGATCATGCACACTACAGACTGCAGTGCATACCCTCTTTTGAGGATGTCCTAGATATGTTGGGGTGGAGAGGATCATATAGACCAGTACGGAAGGGGGTTTAGGTAAGTTTGGCGAGGTGGCTCAAACTGTTCTAGGAGTTTTGCTGTAAGGAGCAATGAGGATGGGTGGTGACTGCAGAGGTAGTGGGTGTATTGGCTTCCTGTCACTTCATGATAGGTGCACTTAAAACCATAGCACATCCAAGCACTACTGGGGCTTGGGAGATAGCTTATTTAGTACAGTGCTTGCCACATAATCATGAAAGTCTTAGTTCAATCACCAGCACCTATTTAGAAAGCTACATAGGGCTAGTTGTGGTGGCATAGGCCTTTAATCCAAGCACTAGAGAAGCAAAGGTAGACACATCTGAGTTCCAGGCCAGTTTAGTCTACATAACAAGTTCCAGGCCAGCCAGGGCTACATAGGGAGACTGTGTCTTTCAGCATCCCTCTCCAACCAACCAAACAAAAAATTGCATGTGGTACTGTCATTTTGTGGAGAGGGCAAGGTGTCTATATGTAGACCAGGTTAGCCTCAGACTCACAGAAATCTGCCTGCCTCTGCTTTCTGAGTCCTGGGATTAAAAGGCATGCGTCACTCTGCCTGGCTGTGGTACACACTTTTAATACCAACACTGGGAAGGAGGAGATGGGGAATTTCTGGGGCTGGCTGACCAGTCAGTCTAGTCTACTTGGTCAATTGTAGGCTTGGTGGCAAAACAAAACAAATAAACAAATCACAAAACAAACAAAAATCAGGGTGGGCCTGGCGGTGGTGACCCATGTCTTTAATCCAAACACTCAGAGGCAGGAAGATCTCGGAGTTTAAGGCCAGCCTGGTCTATAAGAAGAGTTCATGGACTATACAGAGAAACCTTGTCTTGAAAAACCAACCACAATAACCCAAGATACAGATAGTGCCTGAGGAATGATACCTGAGGGTGATCTCTGGCTTCTACATGCACACACTGGCGGGCTCATCCATATAGACATGTGTGCACATATGCACACATGGAAGAGAGAGCCCTAGTCCCCGACTCAACTGAGCTGGGAGGATCTCACAGATACATGGTGTCTGGAAGGGATCTGGGGTATATTCTCTTTTTTACTTACAAGCTGTGTGCTGAGTGTGGCTCCTGTGAAAGGGCTCAAGTCCCCCTTGATTGGGTGCTAGTTTAGGGTTGGTACATTCAGTGGGGATGGTGGCTCAGTGTTGAATATGGTTACCATATGACTAGAAATTCCCAGGGAGGCATGTGGCTAAGAAAAAGCAAGTGTGCATACAGAATCTTGTATGTGAATATTCCTAGTGATGTTCTTTTCTTTTTTTTCTTTTTCTTTTTCGAGACAGACAGGGTCTCACTGTGTAGCTTTGGCTGACCCTATGGGATGTTAATTTATTAAGTTTTTGTTTGGTTTGGTCTGCCGAGACAGGTTTCTCTGTGTAACAGTTCTGGCTGTCCTGGAATTAGCTCTGTAGACCAGGCTGGCCTCGAACTCACAGAGATCTGCCTTCCTCTGCCTCCTGAGTGCTGGGATTAAAGGCATGCACCACCAATGCCTGGCCAAAATCCCATTTTATGTTCTTTTTAAAACAGATATATTTATTTGTTTACTTATTATGTATACAGTGTTCTGTCTGCATGTATGCCTGCAGGCCAGAAGAGGGCACTAGGTCTCATTACGGATGGTTATGAGCCATCATGTGGTTGCTGGGAATTGAACTCAGGACCTCTGTAAGAGCAGGCAATGCACCTAACCACTGAGCCATTTCTCCAGCCCCCCCCTTTTTTTTAAAGATGTATTTATGTTTATCTTATGTGTATGGGTGGTTTTTTCCTGCGTGCGTGCATTTGTGTGTTTGTGTCTCAAATGTGCTGTGCCTGAGGAGGCCAGAAAAGGGCATTGAATCTCCTGGAATTGGAGTTAAATAATTTGAACATTTGTGAACCACATGTGGGTGCTGGGAGTGGAACCTAGGTCCTCTGCAGAATAAGTGCTCTTAACTGCTTAGCCATCCCTCTAACCTCATAAGATTGTAAAGATTTATTTATTAATTTTGTATGAATTTTATTAATTATACATTATATTATTGTTATACATTATATATTATTATATTAATTTAGTAGCCTATGAACGTTTAGCCTGCATGTATATATGTGCACCCTATGCATGCTTGGTGTCCATGGAAGTCAGAAGATGGTTTTAATTATCCTAGAGCTGGTGTTAATGAATGATCGTGAACTTCCATGGAGTGTGGCAATTGAACTTAGGTCCTCTGCAAGAACAAGTGCTGTTTACCACTGAGTCATCTCCAGCCCCCAGGATGTTATTTTTGATAGCCTAAAAGTAGAAAGAACCCCAAAAGCCACTAGGTAGCAAAATATGGAGCACAGTGGCTCATCACTAATAAAAACGAAGTGCTGTGCTGACTGCTGCTTGACAGCAGACTTGGATCACACGTCCTGTGCTTTCCCACGTAGATGAAGGACTGAGAAGAGGCAAGCCTATTAAGAGCCAGTTGAAGTTGCCAGGGTTGGTGAGTGACTGCTAATGGTTATGGGTTTCCTTAGGGAAGATAAAGGACAGATAGATCTGAATATGTTGGAAGCCAGTGATGTACATGTTTTATGTGAGTCTAACGGTGTGGTTTGTGAATTGGGTCCCAAAAAGCTGCTGAAGAAGATGGGCCAGCTAGTGTGTCAAAGCCAGGTGCGTTTATCTTCTGGGACTTATTAGCAGAATGTTCTGTGAAGTAGTCTCCCTCCCTCCCTCCCTCCCTCCCTCCCTCCCTCCCTCCCTCCCTCCCTCCCTCCCTCCCTCCCTCCCTTTGCTGTCAAACTGCTTTAGCCTCACATGCTCAGGATCACAGGCATGCACCACCAGGGCTGTTGGGTTTGTTGGTGTGGATTTTGATCAGGAACCCCTCCCCACATACATTAACACAGACCACAGCGGCATCCCTAACCATAGCCATGTCAAGCCCATGGCCACTCATTGTCTTCTGCCCATTACCTGAAGTTGAGTTCTTCAGAGCATTCTGATTGCTGGCAGTCTTGTCAGTAGAAGATCTGAGGTGGGAAAAGTCCAGCAGCCTGAGTCTTGCAGCTCGTGGATAGGTTGTGAATGGCTACTGTGGTGAACACCTTCAGTGCTTATTAAGAGTCTTATCTTAGCTGGGTATTGGTGGCGCATGCCTCGGGAGTCAGAGGCAGGCAGACCTCTGTGAGTTCGAGACCAGCCTGGTCTACAAAGTGAGTTCCAGGACAGCCTCCAGAACAATACAGAGAAACCCTGTTTCGAAAAACCAAAAAAAAAAAAAAAAAAAAAAAAAAAAAAAAGGGTCTTATTAAGGTGAACAGTCTAGTTTTTGCATACATTTGACTGAAACTTGTCACTTTAGACAAAGTTCTGTTGGACACGTCGAAGTTCACAGTTTTGATGTCTATCTTGTCGTCTGTCTCTTTCTGTATGTAATGTTATACTGTGCTGGTCAGGCTAGCCATGAATTTGTGATTCTCCTGCTTTAGCCTCCTGAATGCTAGGATTAGAAGTATCGGCCAACGTGCCCAGCCTAGGCAGGTATTTTGTAATCCAGGCCATTACCTACCAGTCCCATCAGGGATGTATTTGGTCCGAGGAGAAGAAATGATTAACTAGCCCATTGCTGAGCCCTGAGCTTTCTCCCAGGTGCTCAATCTCAGCCTGTCCCCATTCTGTGCATTATTTGAGACTCACTGAGGCAAATCACAGCTTGCTCCTGGCCAGTGTCTGCAGCTAGCGTGGGTCACTTATTAGCCAGTGGTGCTCCGAAGTCCATGCTGAAATTACTGCTGCATTTCCGAGAATCAAGGTAGCTAAGACCAGAATCCCACAGCTCAGACTGTCTGGCAGACTTGTTGACACAGGCCTGTTAGTTACTCAGGCTGGTAGTTACACTTTCAAAATTGATTTTTTAAACTCAGAATAGGTCAGAAACTCCTGTCCTTGCCTATATCTAATTTTAATTTTTAAAAAAAAATTATTTTTTGTTTTTTTGAGACAGGTTTCTCTGTATTGCTTTGGAGCCTGTCCTGGAACTCACTCTGTAGACCAGGCTGGCTTCGAACTCAAAGAGATCTGCCTGCCTCTGCCTCCCCAGTGCTGGGATTAAAGGTGTGGGCCTCCAACACCCGACTATTTTTACTTTTTTATGGACAAGGCTTCTTCACTTTGTAACCCTGACTGGCTTGGAACTCCCTGTGTATACTTGACTGACCCCAGTGATCTCAAATTCACAGAGATCTGCCTGCCTGTTTCTTCTGAATGCTGGAATTGAAGGCATCCACCACTATATCTGACCCCAAGCTGATTCTTTGTCATGAGAGTGATTTTTTTTTCCTTTCTTTTTCTCCCTAGATCAGTTCTTAGCAAGATGAGGCCCTTTGCCTGAGGGTTAGAAGTGTGACATGAGTGAGGAGCATGGGCCAGGTTCAGTGGCACTTTGGTAATATATGATGCAGATGCTTTCTGCAAAACATCTGGACATATGAGGGCAGGTCTGCTACTATCCCCTGCTCTCAAAATTCTGTGTATCTCTTCATCCCGTGGGGTTTTCCCTGTGGCATTTCCAGAGGTTAACATTTGGTGACCCTGTGCTCAACTGAGTGAAAGTGAGACCCGTGGAGGGTAGTGTTTATGGCCTGTGTCACTCATGATACCTAATGCTCACAGAAACATTGGGTTCTATGATGCTGTCTTCTTTATCAGACCAGGCCTAGATCCATCACAGAACTGGGAAACATGAGCCTGTCTTGGGCAGCAGTATCAGAGTCTGGGCAGACATGCTCAGCTCATGGTTACTCCTCATGGGGGAGGTTTTGACCTGCTCTTCTCTCTCTATCCCCTGCTGCTCCTCAGTCTGCAGTGATGGGAGGTAGAAGGCATGGGGCTCTGGTCCAGGGAAAGGAAGATGGCCTGAGGGCATCTGATCCAGGAGAAGGTGAGACGACCTTAGTTTCTAGTGGAAGAGGCAGTGGCACTGCCGCCAGACAGGGATGCCTGAAGACAGGAGTACGTTGGGGGCTTATCTCTTTGAGCTGCCCCAGCAGTGTGCTGGTGGCAAGTGGAAGTTCTTTAAAGGAATAGGGTCTTTCCTTGTTCTCGGGAGACTCGTTTTCTGTAGGGGAAGCCATGGTCAGATGGATTGAAGGACCCAGATGAAGGCAGGGATATCCTCATGTCTATCGTGGAGAGTGCCTTGAGCAAACTCAGGTGACTGCCAGGATGGTGGGGCTGGAATGGCCTGGCCAGGGCCCCATAGAGCAGAGGCAGGGTAGGTCAGAAACATAGGAAAGGCCAGGTCCACTAGGAGCAAGCCTGAGATCTGTGGGTGTGTCTTCATCATCTCCACTTGGTACTCTTGTTCTCTGTTTCAGAACCAACCACATTGAGCTAGGACTGACCTCTGTTTTCAGGGCAGTGCTGCTTCTGTGTTGTGGGTAGGAAGCACTGAGTGGGGAAACTTAAGTTTTCTGAGTGATTATTCTCCTACAGCGAGGTGCTGCTATCCTGTGTGCAGGCTGAGCTACTGCCACCTTCCTGTCCTGTGCTCTTTTGGGAGTGTGTGTGACAGTTACACATTGTTTACATTGTCTGGACACAATGTTTCTGTACCTAACTTCCCTTTGCATATCATGCATGTCCTCCCCTTGCACACTCACCCATCCTGTACATTCACACTGTCCCCCAAACACTTACATCCACTCTTGCAATCACCCCTCCCCAGCTCATGCTCCTCTGCACACTCATTCATATGTTGATGTTTTCTGTGGTTCTTCATGTGACTCTAGATGTCTGAGGTCCATGGGCCACAAAGAATTTAGGGAGCAGGGTGGTCTAATGTAAGGAGTCTTTCTCTGTTTCACCAGCCAAATCCCAAATAATGATACAGAGAGACTTCTTATTAATTATGAAAGCTTGGCCTTATTTTAGGCTTGATTCTTTTTTTTTTTTTTTTTTTTTTGGTTTTTCGAGACAGGGTTTCTCTGTATTGTTTTGGAGGCGGTCCTGGAACTTGCTCTGTAGACCAGGCTGGCCTCAAACTCACAGAGATCCTCCTGCCTCTGCATCCCGAGTGCTGGGATTAAGGGCGTGCACCACAAATACCCGGCAAATTAACCTATTTCTATTAATCTATGTGTTGCCGTGTGGCTCGTGACTTTTACCTCTTCCTGTATGTCCTGCTTCCTCTTTGTCTAGCAGGTGACCCCTGTTTCTTCCTCTCTGTCTCCAGAAGTTTGGTCTAACTTCTTTCTAGCTATTGGCCATCCAGCGCTGTCTCTGTCTGTCTGTCTCTCTGTCTGTCTCTGTCTCTGTCTCTGTCTCTGTCTCTCTGCCTGAGGCAGACTTCGAACACACAGAGATCCACCTGCCTCTGCCCTCCCCCCCTCAGAGTTCTGGGACCAAAGGCATGCGCCACCACCCAGCCATTCAGCTGTTTATTAAACCAATCACAGCGACACATCTTCACACAGTGTAAAGGAATATTCCACAACAGTCTGGACTTTATGTAGTTGGTCTGTGACACCTATACTTGACGAAAGCTTTGCTGGATACAAAGCCCTAATAATGTTTGTTTCTTTTGCTTTTGCTTGGCTGTCTTAGATATATTATACTCATTCTGATTCCATCACTACCTGCTGTGTATGTAGAGCAGGCTAACCTTGAACTCACAGAAAGTCACCACACCCAGCTAATCTTTCTTTCTTTCTTTCTTTCTTTCTTTCTTTCTTTCTTTCTTTCTTTCTTTCTTTCTTTCTTTCTTTCTTCCTTCCTTCCTTCCTTCCTTTCTTTCTTTCTCTCTCTCTCTCTCTCCCTCTCTCTCCCTCCCTCCCTCCCTCCCTCCCTCCCTCCCTTCCTCCCTCCCTCCCTCCCTCCCTCCTTTCTTTCTTTCTTTTTGCAGTTCTCTCCCCCTCTATGCGTGATAGATACCCTGCATAAAGACACTGAAGAACAACAACCAGCTCACATATGCAGCGCCCCACACAACAAAAGTCCTGAAGCTTTATTTTGTATTCATGGGGGTGTAAGTGTCACTGTTCTTGTGGAGGTTAGAGGACAACTTGTGGGGACTGAATTTAGTTCTTCAATTTGATAGCAGATGCCTTTGCTCACTACTATCTCACCAGGCCCCCTGCCTTTTAAAGACAAAGTGTCACTCTGCTGTACTTCAGACTGCCTTTGAACTCAGTGACAACCATCCTGTCTTACTTTTGCTTTTGTGTGTGTGTGTGGTGCTGAACCCCCGGCCTTGTCATGCCAGGCAGTTTTTCTATACCTCCCCAGTCCCATTCTTTTTCATAAGATTGTTTCTTACTGTCTGATTTTTGTTAGCCAATATCTTGAGTTTTTAATTTTTTTTCTGAAAGAGTATCATTTTTTGATTTAAATAACACATTTAGAACCTGTAATGGCACACCTAGCTTAAAGGGTGTATTACATCACTACAAAGCAGGTATACATGGAATGATCATTTACAGATAATGTCAAAAAGAATTTGCTTCCTGATAGAGGTCCTCTTTCCTTTATTATAAGAAAATGAGAGCAAGGTGTGTTGGTTGACACCAAGGTGTGGGGATTGCCTTGAGTTCCAGGCTAGTTGAAGCTATCACATTCTTTGTCAGATCCTGTCTCAAAGTGGGGTGGGGAGTGGGGGAGGGAAAAAACCAGAATATACTTTACAAGTTAAAGCTGTTTTAATGTAAAACACAAAACAATTTAAGCACATCTTTTCTTTTTTGGTTTTTATGAGACAGGGTTTCTCTGTATTGTTTTGGAGGCTGTCGGTCCAGCCTAGCCTCGAACTCACAGAGATCCTCCTGCCTCTGCCTCCCAAGTGCTGGGACATCTTTTCATTTTTAAGATTTCTTATTCATGGTCTAAATTTAATTCTCTAGAATAACCGAAGCCTCACACACCTCTTTTTGCACTATCCAGCAGGCAAACTGCTTCTGGATAAAAAGTAGGTTCACAAATGGGCTGCATCATTCTCTTGCCCCTTTGGCTTCTAACATCTCTTTGCTGAAATGAAACTCTACAACAGTGTTTTCTCTGTAAATGTTGTCTGTAATGCAGCTCATAGCCACAGCCCTGAAAGGAGGAGCTTCCTTACTGTGCATTTCCTCAGCTGTCCCCCACACAGGTACTCCCATGTCACCATAGCAACTGTACAGCTACAGCCCAAGGTTTTGGGACCTCAGGTGACAGCTGTTTGCTCCAAGAGCCTCTCTCCTAAGGCTGGGCCTCTTGCTGGGGAGCCCTCGCTATCTCTTGAGAGCAGGATGTGGCAGAGCCTCATGCTCAAAGGAGATGTGGAGATGAGGCTTATGCTAGGGCTAGGGTGGGTGTACTACCAGCCTGGCTTTTTATTCTTAGCTCTTTTTCATTTTCTTTTTCTGTTTCTACTGTTAGCCCAGGTTAGCCTCCAACTCCTCAACCTCCTAAATATACTGGGATTATAAATTTGAAGTACTATACCTGGATATAGACAGGATTAATGAAAACTTCAGAAGAAAGCTTCTCCTTATCTTTCTCCTGGCAGTTTATGAAGCACCAGAGCTAAACATGTGCTGACTGTGTCCACCCTGATAGAGCCTTCAGCTGCTCAGGCATGGTAGATGGGAGCCTGGGTCCTAAGTTCCGCTCCATCAGGGCTGGTGACAGTGAGATGAGGATGTTGGGCTCTAGGCCTTGCTGCCCCTTGCCCTAGCGTCATAGAATCCTGTTTGTCCTAGAGCTTCCTAGGGCAGAGCTGGACTCAGACATGTTCTTAGCTCAGCCACAGTGAGCTCTGTTCCTGGGCAAGTACGCACAGGAGATAAGTGATGCTTGGACCTGTCTTTCTGGGAAGCAGATAATCTGGGCAGCAGCAATGTGAAGCCTGAACCCGCAAGGTGTGACGTGGGTAAATCACTGTTGGGACTCTGACAGCCTTGGGCCTGGGTCAGCCTGTGCTGTGGTTTTTTGTGTTGCAGATGGGTTGTTCCTTCTGGAAGAGCAACAATTGAATCAGGACCAACTTGAGGGGGCCCTTTATTTATTTATCTATCTATTTATTTATTTATTTGGTTTTGCGAGACAGGGTTTCTCTGTGGCTTTGGAGGCTGTCCTGGAACTAGCTCTTGTAGACCAGGCTGGTCTCGAACTCACAGAGATCCGCCTGCCTCTGCCTCCCGAGTGCTGGGACTAAAGGCATTCGTCACCACATCTGGCTTATTTTTATCTTTTATTTATATCTTTTATTATAACCTCCTACATGAATGCAGTGTATCCTGGTCATGTGCACACACTACGACTCTAACACTTCCATTCTCACTGTCATGGAGAGGGTTCTTTAATTTTTTCTTTAAAACTTTTGCTGATTTATTTCATGTGTACAGATGTTCTGCCAGCATATATGTCTGTGTATAGGAGGGCTTCAGATCCCTGGGACTGGACTTACAGATGGTTGTGAGATGCTGGGTGGGGGCTGGGGATCAAACCTAGTCTTCTGGAAGAGCACAAAATGCTCTTTACTGCTGAGGCAATCTCTCCAGTGCCCCCACTCCCATTTAAGATTTACTTTTGTTTTATTTGTATGAGTGTTTGATGTGTGTATGCTGTGTATTTACACCATGTGCGTACAGTGTTCTTGTAAGCCAGAATAGGGCATCAGATCCCTTGGAGCTGGAGTTAGAAGAGTTGTGAACTGCATGACATAGATCAGTCCTACAAACTGAACTTGAGTCCTCTGCAACAGCAGCAAATGCTTGTAACCATCTCTCTGCCTGTGAATGTTTTATTTTTTATTTGAAGCCATTTTAATTTTATTTAAAAAGAACTCTAAAATTCAAATTTATTTTTAAGTGGTACATAAAAAACACAAAAATTAACAAAATACTTGGGTACCATGTATGGTATCTGTATGCATTGTCTGTAATATTTATGCATAAAACTTTTACATTTTCTTTTGCTTTTTTATTTTTTGAGCATTTCATACATATATACAATGAAATTTTTTGTATCATATCTGTTTCTCATTTCCCTCTAATTTACTCTGTATTCACCTCCAACATATCTCTCTCTGAATTTTTTCTTCCATATTTTATTTAACTTTTTACACATGTCACTCAGTGTCCCCCCCCCCCCCGCATTCCTCCCCTCACTCCCACTCCATCCCCCCTCCGCTCCCCAGGGAGGGCAAGCGCTTCCATGAGGGATTTTCAGTCTCTCTGAATTTCATGTTGTCTTCTGTCTTTGTTTTTGTCTGATAATTCACTAAGTCCACTTAATGTTGCTCATATGCACAGGTGTGGGCCATTTACTGGAGCCTGGGTAACCTGCCAGTGACCACCCATACTCTCAGAGAAGGGTTCTCCTCCCTCTCTCCTCCCTCTTTTAGCAGCTATCAGTTGTTGAGGTGACTTTTTTTTTTTTTTGGAGACATGATCTCACTAATAGACCAGGCTGATCTTACCTCTGCTTCCTGAGTGCTGGGGTTAAAAGTTTGCTCCACTCTGCCTAGCAAAGCTATTTTTAAAGTTTTAATTTTATTTATTAGTGTTGCATGTGTGTGGGGAGTGATGTGCATGTGGAGGCCAGAGGACAACTCTGTGGAGTCAGTTCTCACCGTCCGTCTTTACCTGGGTTTCTGGGGATCAATCTCAGATTGCCAGCATTGTGCGGCAAGTGTGCTACCCACTGTGCTGCCTTCTGATTCTTTTAAACTGTTTTCTTGCTGTTTCAAAAGTGATTTAAACATATAGAGATTTGTTTTTACTCACAGTTATCTTTAAGCTATCTAGTAATATGTGTGGTTTGGTTAATTCCCCTGATCTCTCTAGACTGATTCATGTGCCAGTCTGGATATTAAAAGACAGGCATGTAGCAAACCAACGTTTGTGGAAGGATGGGTGATATCCAGCAGCAGAAATTACATGTAGTAGAAGTTTGTCACGAAGTAGTAGTTCTTCCATTTCTTCTAACTTTGTTTCGTGTTGTGGTCACTTGCTAGGTTTTACAGGTTTGTGAGCTTCATGAGAGAAGACAGTTCTCCTGTGGGGTTTAACTGTAGGGTTAAGCTGTTCTTTCATCTGTGCTCATGGGAGTCAGCTTCCATGAGCTATAGCTGATGGCTTACTGGGAGAAGCCCTCAGTGAATGTTGTGGGTGCTTTCCAGCCTCAGAGCTGTGGTGCACAGGTAGAAGAATTGGACCAGTGGTGTAGTGCACCCCTTGTGAGGTGCTGTGGGTCCAGTTCATCACTGTCTTGGTGGGGTCCTTGCCTTACTGTGTGTGACTATGCTAGCCCAGTTAACCAGGGTCTTGTGTTCTGCTGCTGGCCTTGAATCAGTTTACTTCATTCCTTGGTCTTACCTCCTGCCTTCAAGTTATGAAGCTGAGTGGAGACCCCAGGGCTTTGTCTGTGGTTGTGTCCCATGTAGTTGGACATCCATGTGGTTCACAGCCCTTCCCTACCCCAGCACCACTGAAAACCATGATTCTGGCATCAGTTCTCAATGTGGGTCCTAGCAGGAGTGAGTGCTTCTTTGAGGCAATGAAACAACCTATTTGTATTCTTTTTTCTAGGTAAAAGTAAAGAAGCCGAAATAAAGAGGATAAACAAGGAACTGGCAAATATTAGATCAAAATTTAAAGGTAAGTGCTACCCTTGTACTACACCGTAAGGGCCTTGTGAAGATTGTTAATCTTCCTTGTAAACCTGATGAGATCTGGAATCCGTTTGTGCGTGTCTGTGAGGGATATCTAGGTTTAGTTCATTGAAGAAGGAAGATACCTAAATGTTTGTAGTACCATTCCATGGGGTGGGGTCCTGGACTTAATTAAAAGGAGAAAGTAGCTGACTACATCCCTCCAGCCTCAGGAGTGTTCCCAGTTCAACCATAGTGATCCCTGCTCATAATCAAGTGTGCACAGGAGATAAGTGATGCTTAGACCTGTCTGTGGGTCCATCTTACTTTGTTTTCTGACTGGATGCAGTGTGATCAGTCACCTCAAGTTCCTGCAGCTGACATCTTCATCATGATGGACATATCCTTGAACTATGAACCAAAATAAACTCTCCCTTAAATTATCATAAAAGTAATAAATATAGAAACGATCTTTGAATTCTTTTTTTTTGGGAGACAAGGTTTCTCTGTGTAGCTCTGTCTTGGAACTTGATCTGTAGACCAGGCTGGCCTTGAACTCACAGAGATCCACCTGCCTCTGTCTCCTGAGTGCTGGGATTAAAGGTGTGCACCACCAACGCCTGTCTTTTAACGTTTCTTTAAAACTCCTAAAACACATCAAGTTGTTAGTATAATAAATTCACCCATTGAGGGATCTAGGCAATGAGAAGAGCTTGTGTTGAACTGGGTGGTCAGCCCCTTCCTAGCTGTGGCCTTGTTCTTTCTTTTCTGGGGGGTTTGAAATAACACTGATCTGGTATCTTGTCTAGAAAGTGCGGTCAGCATAATGCTGAGGTGGAACTGCGTGTGTCCGCCCAGCTGAAAAATAATTTTATCCTGTGTGTATGGGTGTTTTACCCGCATGTGTGTTTGTACATCATGTGTATGTCTGATGTTCACAGAGACAAGAAGAGGGAGGGCATCAGATCCCCTGGCATTGGAGTTACAGATAGTTGTGAGCTGCTGTGTGGATGCTGGGAATTGAATCTGGGTCCCCTGGAAGAGTACTCTTAACCACTGAGCTGTCTCTCCAGCCCCAAATGTTGATATTTTTTGTCAGTTTTAAGGCCATAAAGACTTTGGGGCCTGAGAGATACGTAGTCCTGGCTGTCCTAGAACTCACTCACTATGTAGACCAGGCTGGCTTTGAACTCACAGTTATCTGCCTGTCTCTGCCTCCCAACTGCTGGGATTAAAGGTGTGTGCTACCACACCTTGCACTAATGACTCACTAAAAAAAGTAAATAGACACAGATGAAACTAAACTTTGGTAGCCCAAACTTCTAAAATATCACTGCAACATGTTATTGGCAGCAAAAATTACAAAGGTGTACTCTGCTTTTTCATGTAACTCTTTGACCCCATTTGTGTTTCTTTCATGTTTGGAACCCATCTTCATTTGGACCCACTGCATCTCCAGGTGTCTGGCAGTGTGGGTGGCTTGTGCCGGCTTGTGTCACCTCTACTGAATATCACAGGAGACCAGTCCTGCCCTTGGAAGTCAGCTGGGGAGTAGACAGTGTTCCACGGCCTCCTGGGAGCATTAGAGTGCCATGAAAAAAGAAATGTTCCCAGGCCACCCAAGAGGTGGCTATGGTTTGAGGCCAGGAACAGCAGTTTGTGCCTTTACCCTTACTGCCTGAGAAAGGAGTTCAGACAGCTGTTTTGGTGGCCCTAAGTACTTTAGAGCTATGACCATTGGTTGGAATGATCTTGTCTTCCTTCTAAGAAATGCGCTTTTGGTTGTCAGCTAGGGGGAGGCTATAGCTGGCATATGGTAGGCAGAGGCTAGAGGCTGGACACTCAAAGGACAGTTCCTTCCTACCATGAAATAGCTAGCTCGGAATGGCAGGATCCCTGTGTAGAGGGATAAAAGTCAAAGTGGAGCCCACCAGATCGGAGACCTTCTATATCAAACCAAAATCACCCTAGAGCTTTGGGAACTGGGCCCACTGGCCTCTCTGAGACAGCAGCTGAGCTCTGTTGGCACGTGGCATATAGCTTCACACTTAGACTTGGGTTGAGGTGAGGAGCACCGGTCCCTTTGATAGGAAAGTGTTATCTTTCTGCCTCGAATGCAATTGTTTTAAATACACTCTTTAGTGTGTGCTCAGAGAGAACAAGGGTGCTCAGAGAAACAAGATCCTGTGAGCCAGAGCCCACAGAGGCCCAGGAGATAGAATCATGAGGACAAAATCAGGTTCATGTTACAATGAACTAGGTTTACAGCATTTTAAAGGTTTAACAGACAAAGTCGGTAGGAAACTTAGAAAGTGTTAGAAGTGAGGACAGATTTTGAAATAAGACCAGTTGAAGTAACTTAAATGAAGATAAAGTGAGTGGCTGTGGTGACAGGTAAGCTAAGAGACCTTTAGTATTCTGGAAGGCTAGTCAGATGAAAACTATAGCTCAGAGGGAAGAAAAGATGGTGGATAGATGGTGGGAAGCAGAGTTGATGCCTGGAAGGTTGCTTGGTGTCTTGGAGGAACGAGCTGGGTGGGGTGGGCAGATCTGATGGAATCTTCCTTGAATATGGTAGTATACAATGTGTGAGTTCAAAGACAGATGCTTTGAGCAGCTGGGGCAGAGGGCCTGTCTACACAGCAGCTGTGCAAGGCTGGCAGCTTTTGAACAGGAACAGCAGGGAGCAGGAAGAAGGATGCTAAGTCCAGACATTGAGGAAGTCCATTCTTGGCTCAAGGAAAAGAGAATTAAAAAACAACCACAGGGAGTGGGGAGGAGGAGGAATAGGAGGAGGAGGAGGAGACAGGGGAGGGAGAGAGAGGACAAGAGCCAGTGGGAGCTTACATATACAAACACTTGTAAACTCAGGAGGCTGAGGCAGGCGTTATAGTGAGACCTTGTCTCAAAAGACAAAATAAGGGCTGAAGAGATGCCTCGTTGGTTAAGAGTCTTGGTCTTTCTGAGGACCGGGGTTTAATTTGATTCTCAGTGCCCATAGAGTTGGTCACAACCATCTGTAACTCTAGTTTCAGAGGATCCAATGTCCTCTTCTGGGATTGAATGCACATGATGATGCATGCAGGCAAAATACATACTCATGAAACAAAACAAGCCAAATTATAAGTCTAGGCATGGTGGCACATGTCTTTAATTCCAGCACTTGGGAGGCAGAGGCAGGTGGATCTCTGTGAGTTCGAGGCCAGCCTGGTCTATATGACAGCAAGTTCCAGGCCAGTCAATAACACAAAGTGAGACCCCATCTCAAAAAAAACAACTCTTCCTAAGCTATAATAATAATAATAATAATAATAATAATAATAATGATAAAGCAGCTTAAAATATATTTTAAAGACAAAATGGAAGAATATCTTAATAGCAGGCTTCTCTGATAGAGGAACTTTTATAGATTCATGATTCCAGGTACAAGGTCATTTATATAGAAAGGAATGATAAGGCAGAGGATGTTGGGTAAATTTTAAATGGTGATTATGTCTGGTAATGCTGTCTTGTGGAGTTTAAAGTCTATGTAGGAATTAAGTCCTTGATAGCAAGCAGATAAAATGTGAGCAGTGAACATTGGAGTGTTGAATCTGTATCTGTTTATTTTTATGGCACTCTAAACTTACTGAATGATTAATGTGAGTTATACAAAAGGGCACTACTTTAATTAAGACTTAGAAGGACCAGGCTGGCCTAGAAAGTGTGATGTCATGAAGGTTGACTTTGAACTTCTGATTCGCCTACCTCCACCACCCTAGTTCTGAGATTATAAGGTGTTTGCTACCACACCTGGTTTCTGTGGTAGTCGATTTGTGGGGCTCAAACCCAGGTTTTCCTGCATGTTGGGCCAACATTCTATCAATGATCTATGTTTCTAGCCATTTTAGTTTACACGTGGCCACCTCAAAATAGTTATAACATTGAGTTGGTCTACTTAAATCCTGTGGTTCTCTGTTAGATAGACATACAATATTTAACTTTTTAATGAGACATTGTCTCATATAGTCTAGAGTAGCCTCAAACTTGCTGTGCAGCCAAGACTGCCTTGAACTTTAGATCCTTTTGACTCTTGCCAAGTACTGGAATTACAGATGTGTGCCACTATACCACAGGAAATTGCTGTAAGTTCAAGGCCAACCTGGGCTACATAGTGAGTTCCAGGTCAACCTGGGGTATAGAATGAGGCTTTGTCTCACTCATTACCCCTCAAAAAGTTGCACATGTGAAGCCTTTACTAACAGGCAGAAATACCAAAACTGTATATTTGTTGCAAACAGATATGTCTATACACGAGCAAGCCAGGGATTCACAGTAGGAGACTACAGCTGTAGAAGCCTGACAGTTACAGGAATTGTGAAATCAGTGAAAGAACATTATGAAAATAAGTACTTCTTGTTGTAGCCTTCCCCTGTTCAGAACTACAAATACTGTTCACTATGTAAACAAAAAAGGAATGAGGAAATTTTAAGAGTCTGAATGAGGAGTTAGGATGGCCTAGAACCCAAAGAGATCCATCCATCTGCCTCTGCCTTCTGAGTACTGGGATTATAGGCGAGCGCCATCATGTCTGGCTGGGATTTTATTTCTTTCTCTCCCTCCCCCTCAAGACAGGGTTTCTGTATCCTTAGCTGTCCTGGAACTTACTCTGTAGAACAGGATGTCTCCCAACTCACAGAGATCTGCCTGTCTCTGTCTCCCAAGTGCTGCAATTAAGGCGTGCACCACCACCTCCCGGCTAGTTAAAATTTTTTTCTTAAATTTTTAAAAATTTATTTCTATCTATTTTATGTGTTTGTGTGTGCACATATGGAGGTCAAGGACAATTGTGAGTCCTTGGAATGGAACTCATGATGTCAGGCATGGTGGCCTTTGCCCACTGAGCCATTTCACAAGGTTAGGCGGGCTTGGGATTTTCTTACTATAATTAACATTGTGGTACTTTAAAGATTACCATTTTAAGTTAATTCCAGCATTTGGGAGACAGAGGCAGTTGGATCTTTGTGAGTTCAAGGCCAGCCTGATCTGTGGAGAGAGTTCCAGGACAGCAATGGCTACACAGAGAAACCCTGTCTCTAAAAAACAGCAGCAACAACAACAACAACAGATTTGCCATTTTGCTCTCCAATAGAGTATGAAGAGTCTGGTAGGTGAAGATTGTCTCTCAGCAGTAATAATGAATGGGTTGCATATGATACAGGTAAAAGTCTGTGGTTAGGATGCAGCTGGTGCAGTGTACTTATCTGCTGGTTCAAGGTTACCACCATACACAGGAAGTATATTTAAGATGTTGGTACGTTTGCGGCTGGGGATTTGGTCTGTTGATTCCAAGCACCACATAAAATCACGCATGGTGTGTTCAACTATAACCGCAGCGCTCAAGAAGTAAAGGCAGGAAGATCAGAATTTCAAGGTTATCCTCTGTTACGTAGTAAGTTTGAGACTAAGCTGAGTTACATGAGACCTTGTTTCAAAAAAAAAAAGTTAGCAGTTTGTGTACCTGTGCATGCTCAGAGGTCAGAAGAGGGTGTTGAATCCTTCAGAGGTAGGGTTATAGGTGTTTTTGGAACACCCAGTTTGTTACATGGATACTAGAATCTGAATGCCATTCCTCATGAGTTAGTTCCCTGTAAGCACCCACCATAGCCAGGCCATCTTTCCAGCCTGATCATGGTAGGTTTACAGAACTGGATGCTTGTTCTGTTGAATTGGGTATCAGAGCCACAATGTATTTAGTCTATTAAAAAAAAGCAGACAGGATGACTTTGACTTTTACATGCTTTCCCAGACTCTGGAGGTTTTCTGTTACTTTACTACACTAGATTGTAAAAAATTTCATTAACCTTTATTTTTGGTTTTGCACAAGTGTTTATGAATACATGTCTGTTCATTGCCTTGCTAGATTTTGACCAATTCCTTTCCTATAGCTCTTTCATCTTCCATCCAGGTCGCATTCATCACCAATCAATGATTGGCACATCCTCAGTGTCTTTTAAAAAAGTTTTAATTTTAGCTGGGTTGTGGTGCACGCCTTTAATTCCAGCACGCTGGAGGCAGAGACAGGTGGTTCTCTGAATTTGAGGCAGGCCTGGTCTACAGAATGAATTGTAGTACAGCCAGGGATACACAGAGAAACCTGTCTTGAAAAACAAAAAAAAAAGTTTTAATTTTTATCATTTTTAGTTATGTGTATGTGTGTGTTTGTATGTGGGTATACACATATGTGCAGGTGCCCCGCAGGGGCTAGAGGTGCTGGATCATCTGGAGCTGGAGTTACAGGTGGTTGTGAGCTGCCTGATATGGTGCTGGGAATGAACTCTGTGAAACAGTCATGCTTATCCTGGAACTCACTCTGTAGACCAGCCTGGCTTTGAACTCACAGAAACTGCCAGCTTCTGCCTCTGCCTCCTGAGTGCTGGGATTAAAGGTGTATGCTGCTGCCACCACCACTCGGTTCATCATCATCATCATCATCATCATCATCATCATCATCATCATCATTTTCATCTTCATCATCATCATCATTGAGACAGTCTCACTGTGCTGAAACCCACTATGTAGACCAGGCTGGCCTCAAATTTGGGAAGATCTCTTCCTCCCTGCTACTACGCATGCCACATACACATACTAATGAATACAGCAGTAAGCTGAGATTAAGTAGGAGGTACAGCCAACTAGATAGGACCTCACAGTGTTTGAATTTTAAATTATATTCTGCTGCTAGAAAGGAAGAATGGTTTCCTGGGAGCTCCACAGGTCACTTTGAGTTGATCTTCACCCAATGTGTAGGTGTTCTGGACACCTGTCACCCTGCCACTGCTCAGCCCTTACCAAGCAGAGGGATAGTGTTGCTGCGATGGTCTTGACCAGCCACATACCTTTAGACCATACGTACCTTATACTGACTCAGTGTCACTGGAAGGCCCAGCCCAGTGGGAAGAGGATATGCCACATCCCCTCCTTCTGCTACAGATGAAGTGAGCAGCAGTGTGTGATGTGAATCTTTGTGGTATAGTAAGTCTCCTGTTGAGCCTGCTTTGCTGTGATCAGGAGGGAGTTCAGTCATGCTACATGTTCTTGGACTGTGTATGTGTGTGGTTTTATGACTAGGTGATTTGCCCCGTAATTGTGAAAGGGAAGGTAATTTATAGTAAGTGTATCTGCCTAAGGCAATAAGTCTGTTTAAAGGATTAACTTGATGGCTTACACAGGGCTTGCAGATCTATCCCTTAGGGACTTTTGGGGCCAAGAAGGTTGAAGGAGGTCAAGGCCCCACTGGCAGGCACTAGCAGGTCTTCTTGGTACAGAGCACTAACTGCCAGGTAGTCTGGTGTGCACTGTGATTACCAGATAGCTGCTCTGCGTGTGTCTGTAGCTGCATGTCTGGCTGGAGGCCTGTGCCCTGTTTGAGGCCTTTATTGCAGTCTGTTACTCTGCTGCACAGTTCTCTTGCCTTCCTCACCTTGTTCACTAGGTAACCCTTTTCTTCACCTTTTCTGTAGGTGACAAGGCTCTTGATGGCTACAGTAAAAAGAAGTATGTTTGCAAGTTGCTCTTCATCTTTCTCCTTGGTCATGACATTGACTTTGGACACATGGAAGCTGTGAATCTTCTGAGCTCAAACAGATACACGGAAAAGCAGATTGTGAGTATGGTTGAGGGGCAGGGCCATGTGCCCTGTGTGCAGTTGGCAGACTCTCCTACTACCACTCTGTTCCATGTTGGAAACTAACCACCTGTGCCTCTGGCCTGTGTTACTGCCTGGGGCTGGTACCTAGCAGCCATGCTCATTCCTACTTAGTTCTTTGCTTCTAGAGAGCAGTGGTGCCAAGGATGGACCTTGATGGGGTGGCCTTCCTCCCGCTACAGCTCTGTGTTGTTGGCTTAGACTGGTAGATTCTCTGTGCTCGCACCCCTGTGTCTCCTGCCCACAGCCCTCATTGCCTTCTTCTCATAGGACCTTGTTAGTGAGTACAGTGCCAGCAGTGAACTTTACTCCATGGCCTTTTGCATGACTGTGTGAAACAGAATCTGTGCCCACAGGGGCAAGAAATAAAACCATAGAAGGTGCTGTCCCTTCCCTTTCCTTCTCTGCACCAGAGTATGAGGGTCCCTGCTATGCAGGCTGCTAACATTTGCTTAGGTTTGGTGTTTTAGCTCTGCATTCTTTTGTAGTAAGGCTGTTTGTGTTTCAATTAATAGCTTTCTCTTTTGGTTAAAAATTTAACTTACATAAAAAAAAAACCAAGCCAAATGACGTAGGATTTTTGTTAAGAAAATAAGCCTTCCGTGTTTTCAGTATTCACATCCTCACCTTGTAAGTGACAGAATGGTGATATGAGACTGGGTTTGAACTGATAGTGAGGTAACAATGGGGATAAGCTTGAGAGAGGAGTGGATAGCAGTAAGCTAGTTTTCTGGACAGATGCATATTTATTAGTGACTGGTGCCAGGCTTAGTTCTTGCACTGACAGCCCCCTCCCATCCTGACCTGAGGACACAGATATGAGCTACTGAGAAGGACATGAGGCTTGGGGAAGGACTGAGTGGTCTGGTCTCCTTGTGCCTCTGGCTATGCATATATTTTAGTAGGAATGCTGGGCTGAGCACGTATTTTAGTGGGAATGCTGCATCAGGGCTGGATGGTAGCATAAGTGTTGCTCACTTGTACATTGTCTGAATGTGTACTGTTTTCAGGGATAAGTCTCTGTGGCACCTATTGGGATGGTACTTGAGGCTTTCTAGGCTTACTTACCTGTGTATTGTGTGTTAGGCATCTTGTCAAACTTTTTGTCCCTGCCTTCTGGGAATACAGGGCTACCTTTTCATCTCTGTATTGGTGAACTCGAACAGCGAACTGATCCGCCTGATTAACAATGCCATCAAGAACGACTTGGCCAGCCGAAATCCCACATTTATGGGCTTGGCCCTTCACTGCATTGCCAATGTGGGTAGCCGTGAGATGGCGGAGGCCTTCGCTGGAGAGATCCCCAAGATCCTCGTGGCAGGGTACGTATCTGGGTGCTGTTGATAGACAGCATGCTCTCCTAAACACATCCCACTATGTGCAGCGTGGGATGTCATGAAGCCCTAGTGCAGCTCAGAATCACTATCAGATTCTTTCCCTGAGATCCCTGAGACTTACAGCACATCACGGAAGAAAGCCCTTCTTAGCCTGCTAGCCTAGAAAGGACACCAGCTTTGTATGGAGGGCAGGGAGAAAGAAACAAAGTTGTTTGACATAGCCCTGAGTCTTGTCCCTTCCCAGAAGCATTGGGGCAAAGGCCAAGCTCTTGTATCTTGAGAATTCTGTATCATCTCTCCCCTTAGTTCATTTGGAAAGCTGTCAAGTGTTGCCAAGGGGCTACTCTGGAAGGGTTTGAAGCAGCTCTGGGCTGTTTTGGCTTCAGGGTTGACAGAGGCAAGGCTAGCTTCTGCCTGGTCACGTGCTTTATGCTGTTGTCTAGGCAATCCACAAACGTAGTGCTTGCATTCATCATGGGTCCAGGAGACAGGATAGGATAGTTGTTAGTGAATTAAATAGGGTGTCAAGACCCTGGGTGCTTTTGCTACAGCCCTCTGCTGCCTTAAAGTGAAAGTATACATAGTGGGCCCAGAGGTCAGAGCTAGCCTACATTCTCTATTTAGTCAGCTATCTGAGGGGAAATGGATGGGCTGGCCCTGAACAAAGACTCAGAGCAGTTACCATTTTCATAGTGGAGGGCCTACTTCAGTCATCTAGTAGGCAGAGGCCTAAGATGCTACTAAATGTCCTGTGTATGGCACAGACACAAAGTAGCACAGGCCTCTGTTGCTGTGTTTTAAGCCAGCTTTGGCACCTCAACCCTGAGTAGTGGGAAGCTGGAGAGAACCGTCCTGTGGAATTGTAGATGTAGACCATAGGAGATTGATGAAGACGAGCATTACAGAGCTGAGTGGCAGTGGGAACTCGAAGGCTCATTACTGTAGACTATAAACTCCAGGGTACCTGAGGTAGGGGATCACAGTGGGTCTTGGGGTAGGGGAAGGAAGTTGGGCAGAATGCATGTGTGAGCTACCAGAAGGCCTCCCTGGCCTTCCTCCCTAGTAGTCATAAGGAGTCCTGTGGACAGGAAACTTGAGTGTTGTCTGCTGTGTTCCATGAGGGCTTCTGCCTTGGATATCTTGTTATTTTGCTGCCTTCTGGCACTGCCATGGGGCTGGTCCAATGGAGGAAGTGCAGACACTGGAGGAACAGGCATGTTTCATGAACTACACGAGCACATGCAGAGTGACCATAAGGCCCAATGTGGAGTAAAGGTTCTTTAGCAGAAGACAGGCGGGGCCTCCCAGTTGGAGAATGTTGGGCTGTAGGGACAGTTCATAGGCACCCGGTAAGCAAGAGGCAGGAACCTCTGAGCAGTAGGTGATTCTGTGAACAGTGTTTGCGCACTGTCAGCAGTTAAGATGTGGTGCTGAGGTGGGAGGTGACATGTTTCCTAGGATACAGTGTAGGATCAGAGAGAATACCTTCAACAGGTGGGAGCTGCTCTGGGCTCAGTGGGTATATGAGGGTGCTATGTGTCCTTTCCTCTGAGCTGGCAGGTGCTTGCTCCTTTTCTCTGAGCTTTCTGGGAACAAGGGGGGATGGTCTCCTGGCTCAGCATCCTGGTTGAATGTGTAGAAACAAACATGGTTCTTGTTACACAGACCCTGCAGTTGTAGCCTACAGTGAGGGCACCCGACAGTGGCTCCCATGGGATTGCTAGGAGGCCAGAATGAGACATGGGCCTGTTCTTCTCCCCATGGCATGGTGTCTAAAAGGACTTTCAGGCTAGGCTGTAGCTTAGAGGTAGAGTACTATACATAAACCAAAATTATTATTATTATTCTTCATTGGATAGTCCTGGGGGAGATTTAGAAGGTTTTCCTATTAGTTTTGTTTCATTTGGGAATAAAAATCCAATAACCAAGAGATAGCTGAACTAGAGTCCACAGACTCGACTCTTCTCATCACAGCCACAGTTTCTACCTCAAGTTGCAAGGACTCCAGCTGATTCTTATAAGGATTTCTGATGGCCTCCTCTAGCTAACTTGGTCAGCCTGTTTTGTTTTTCCACTGCTTGTCTGTTTGTTTGACTGTTTTTGGGACAGGGTCTTAGTATGTAGTCCTGTTGGCCTGGAACTCACAGAGATCCTTCTGCCTCTGCCTCCTGAGCGCTAGGATTAAAGACATGTCGCTATACCTGCCTCTTTCCTACTTGTAGGCAGGGTCTGGTAGGGTGAAGGGGAGCCCCCAGAGCTCCTGTCTTCAACAGAGCAGAAATCAGTTGCCTTCCTGGTTGGTATCTGCAAACAACTTTTGTTTTGGCCTCTGGGTGACCTTGGAGAGAGTAGAGAGAAGACCGCACTCCTTAACACTAGAGACTGCCTCAGGCCCTTGTATGTACAGCATGGCTGTAAGGCAGCAGCTGTGTGTAAGGTGTGTCTGTCAGGTGAGGAGGGGCAGCAGCTGTGTGTAAGGTCTGTCAGGTGAGGAGGGGCAGCAGCAGTGTGTAAGGTGTGTCTGTCAGGTGAGGAGGGGCAGCAGCTGTGTGTAAGGTCTGTCAGGTGAGGAGGGGCAGCAGCTGTGTGTAAGGTGTGTCTGTCAGGTGAGGAGGGGCAGCAGCTGTGTGTAAGGTCTGTCAGGTGAGGAGGGGCAGCAGCTGTGTGTAAGGTGTGTCTGTCAGGTGAGGAGGGGCGGCAGCAGTGTGTAAGGTCTGTCAGGTGAGGGGCGGCAGCAGTGTGTAAGGTGTGTCTGTCAGGTGAGGAGGGGCGGCAGCTGTGTGTAAGGTGTGTCTGTCAGGTGAGGAAGGGGACATAGCAGCTACATGTAGATATGATGTGGGGCTGCAGGCCAGGCCGGGACACAAATTTGCTTCCTCTTAAGACTTTCTTAGATTTGGGCATGGTGACATATACTTGTAACCTTAGCATTCAGGGGGCTGAGATGGGAATCGTGACGTTGAGGTGAGTGTAGGATACATGACTACACCCTGCATCAAACAACAAAAATCCAAAGCAGAAGAAAAAGAGACCCCACTTTTTCACCGGGACAACTTGAGCCTGCTTCCTCAGAGTAGTGCAGGAGCAGGACACATTTTGTAGAAATCACTCTGGTATTTCAGGTCTCCAATCGGTTCCTGCTATAATGAATTGAGGGAAGGGGAAGTCCTATGGTTCAGAGAGGAGCGTCATAGACATAGCTGGCCTCCATAGTCCATCTTGTATTCAGTGTCCAGGAGAGGATGATAATTGAAGCCTTGGAGGTCAGAGAGCAAACAGTGCAGGCTTTTGCCTGTGGGCAGGTGTCCTGCTAGAACTTAGTCCTTTAGCGTGACCTGTGCAGGGCTAACATTTGAACTGTGCAGGCTTCTTGACCCACTGGTCCCTGGTTATTCTAATGTGCTCTCTACTCAGCTCCTTTTTCTGCTTGGTGTAGCTTACGGTACCTGGAGATGCCACCATTCTCCAGAGTGACTGATGTCTGTTTTCCAGAGACACCATGGATAGTGTAAAGCAGAGTGCAGCCCTGTGCTTGTTGCGTCTGTACAGGACATCACCTGACCTAGTTCCTATGGGTGACTGGACATCCCGAGTGGTACACCTCCTCAATGACCAGCACTTGGTAAGTGCATTCCATTCCACTCTTACCCACCCAGTCACCTTTTCAGAAGAATGTTGTAGAAGTGGCCCTTGGAGACTCTCAGGATTATGAAGGTGATGTACTGCCTCTTCTGCAGCTTTGTACACAGGCTGCCAGCATCTCTCTGCAGCAAGGCATTCCCCAGGGATTTCATCTATGCAGGGTGATTCTCACTCAGCACCTATGTCCTTATAAGCTGCTTGTGTGGTCCTGTGATGGGTGTGTTCCATCTCTTGGCTAAGCATCAGTGTGCAACTCTTACTAAATTGCCCATTTTATAGAGGAGGACTGGAGGTCTGTGATGGCGACTATGGCTGCTCAGCTGGGTGGGAAACAGCTGTGGGCCATGGCCTCTGTTGCTTGGACTGCTGAACAAGTGAGTCTGATGGCCTGGCTGGGATCAGACAAGTGTGTTTGCTAGTTAATTTTTTTCCCCCCAGAAAAATCTGATGTGAACGTTAAAGATTATTACATGAACATTCAGAAGACAGTACATGGGACTTGCATTGGACATTTTACTGTGGAATAGCAACCATTCATGCTATCCCTGTATTGTGACTTCTTGTGCTTGTTAAGATAGGAGTTGGAATAGATCTTGGAGTGCAGAGAAGCAGAGGGCTCTGGAGGTGAGCCAGTAATGCTGCTTTGAGTGGGCCCTGAGCACTGCAGGGTTAGACCCTGCACGTTTGAATACTACCTGGGGGCTGTTGCTAGAGGCCATCAGTTGTGTCAGATAAATGGTAGTTCATCAATAGACTTTGTAAATTGTAAATAGTGGGAATTTCCCAGGTTTTTGTTTTTTTCAAGGTAGGGTTTCTCTGTATAATAGTCCTAGCTGTCCTGCTCTGTAGATCAGGTTGGTCTTGAGCTCAGAGAGATCCACCTGCCTCCCAAGTGCTGGGATTAAAGGCATGTGCCACCACTGCCCAGCTTTTTTTTTTTTTTTTTTTTTTTTTTTTTTTGAGGCAGGGTTTCTCTGTGTAGCCTTGGCTATTCTGGCACTCTCTCAGACTGGCCTCGAACACACAGAGGAGATCCACCTGCCTCTGTCTCCTGAGTGCTGGGATTAAAGGTGTGCACTACACTGCTTGGTAGGAATTTCCCAGTCTTATAGCTGAGGAAACCAGAAAAATGAAGATTCTCATAGCCATGACGTGAGCCAGGTTTTCAGAGGCTGAGAGTCAGGTGTCATGCAAATGAGCAGGGAGGCCGCTTTGAGGAGCAGTTCAGCACCTTCTGTGCAGTTTTGTCTGTAGAATTCTGGCAGAAGTTATTTCTTGCTTCCTGCAGTCACCTTGCTGTGCCCATCAAGTCATTTCCAGGTAGCCAGACTAGGTCTTTGGTGCCAGGACATTGCCCCTCTCTGGATACTGATTCTTTGATCCCAGTGTCTTGGTTGCTTTCAGTCTTTCATATGCATATTATTTTGCTAGCACCTTGGCTTGTGACAGAAGCTCAGTTCATAGTAAAGAAGGTCAGGGCATCATATCCAGACCCTCAAGCCTTCCTCAGCTGTGTGGCATGCTCTCCTTTAGCTGCTCCAAACCCATGTCAGCTTTGCCACTGTAGAAGGCCTGAGACACTGTTTTCCTAGCCTCTAGCTTAGGGACTCTGGTAAGATGTCAGATGCCTGCTTATGGTGAGCTTGGTGGCCTTTTCTGAGAACAGTATATAATCGGCCCCAAGGCCAAGGTCTTCAGATGAGATCAAGAATGCATAGAGGCCGTCAGTAGAGGGTTATACTTGTGGGGAGGCAGGGTCAGCCCTGATGGCCCATAAGGGTGGTGATGTGGAACAGATAACTCAGAGCTATGAGGACTGAACTGCCTTCTGGGGAAGAGATGTGGAGAGGGAGCAAAAGACCAGGGCTGCCCTATATCTACCTGAGGCCAGGGAATACTTGGGGACCATGTGTTAGCATATGGCAGTGTGCTTCTTTGTTTTTAGCTTCCTGTGAGACCACAGAAGAGCAAACTATGATGTGGAGAGAGACTAAGTCAGTGGCCAATAATTAGGTATTTGCACATACTGTATTCTCTTGTGAATTTGGCCTATTCCAAATGCTAGGGACCCAGCAGTGCCTGTTTTGAACCAGTGTCTTATTATATAGCTTGGGCTGGCCTTGATGTAACATTTCTTCCTCTTCCTCTGAAGTACTATGATTACAGATGTACTATACTGCCAGGCAAGAGATTTCTTAACCAAAATCTTTCCAGAGATTATGTATTAGAAACAGTTGTTTGTTATCCTGGGACAGTGGTAGACCTAAGGCCTTGTGGGAAACTGCCATGCTGCATTGGGGTTTCAGCTGTTCCGATCTGAACCCAGGTAGGGTGTGGGGACTCTGCAGGGGAGCAGTCTCTAGCCTTGGGTCTGGGACCCATCAAGTGAAGACACAGCAGGACTGAAGATTCTGTCTCTCTACAGTGGGTACAGTGACTTAAACTAAAGCAACTAGAACATATGGAGACAGAGCCATGCAGGTAACAAACAGAATAAGACTCACATGCTTTCCAGTTGCAGCCTAGTACTGCTTCACGTGCAAGTACCTGGGCCAAGCTGGACTAGATTTCCAGTTTCCAGAGAGAAGGTGGGCCCAGAAGGAGCCAGTATGCCCTTGCCTCAGTTTTGCAAACCTCATGGGTTAGTCAGGGCAGGCCTGGGGCTGAGGTGCTGTGCACCATAGATTGTACTTTTTATGTACTGTCTCCTGTGGTGCCTGTGGACCTCCTGATTGGATCTTTGTCTTTCAGGGTGTAGTGACTGCTGCAACTAGCCTCATCACCACACTGGCCCAGAAGAATCCTGAGGAGTTCAAGACCTCTGTCTCCCTAGCTGTCTCTCGACTGAGCAGAGTAAGTCCATGGTGGGGACAGACAGCAGGGTGGATTTGATCTTCATTGCTCAACTTAAGTATTAGTTCACATTTTAGAATGAAGTACATCTTGCCCACTTTGTAAATTCCAGAATAAAAATTGCCTCTGTCAGTCCTTGACATTTTGTTCTCTGTTAGTTGAGAAGCACCCTGCCCTATCCGGTATGCATATTGAGGGACAACTGGCAGTGCTAAGCATTCTTCTGTTCCTTCTCCTAAAGGGGAGAGAACCTGTTAGCTGGTATACTTCCTACCACCTTCACTAGCTAGGACTGACTCTGGCTTTGTGTCTTGGATTTTGTCAGCAGGTCTGTGTGGCGTGCCCCCCCCTTTAATGTGTCTGTCTGGCAGCCTTGGGTGTGAACCCCTCACTTTTGTTTGGAATGACTGTTATTACTTTTCTGATCCTGCAGAGAAGTGGCTATTTGATGGACTGCAGTGTAGTCATCTCTGTTCTCAAGCCTTCTTGTTACCTTCTGCTTAGAGACAATCCTTAGTGACTGACTGTGAGAAGCCCGGGATGTTTCATGGTCCATGTGTGTGAGGTGTTGGAGCAGGGGTGGTATTTCTCAGGCTGTAGCGGTGTTCAGTAGCTTCTGCAGTAGTTGCTGTGGTACCTACAGTACTGTGGCTGGTTCCTCTGCTTTGGTCTTGCTTGAGGATGCTCACACTGGCCTCTTGGACCTGTGTTTTGTTGTGATTGGGCCTGGTAGTCATTAAGGCTGTGGATTGGCACTGTTGGCTGCATTGGACTGGAACATACAACTTGCCAGTACTTGCCCTTTGTTGTTCTTCAAAGGTAGTGGCTGTATATGACATTCCCTGATCTGTGTGTAGAAGTTGGTGTGGCATGCTAGTTGGCTTTTTTGTTGCTTTAAGACAGGTTCTCACTGTGTAGCTTAGACTAGCCTTGAACTGACAGTTGGTCCTCCATGGCTAGGTATATTTCCAGGTCACTGTTTTGCAGAGTTCTCTGGTTAGAGACTTTAAGTTACTAAGCCTCCTCTGGTCAGCATGCTAAATCCTGTTTGTGAAGCTGGCTGCTCTGAGGCCACATCTAGGTGGCACAGCTGGCACTGTACAGATGTGAGGGACCCAATATCCTGGACCACACTGGAACCCGCTACTCTGCAAGTTCTACTTCCTGCTCTCCCCACACTGCTCTCTGGAGCTTTGCCAGTCTGCAGTCTCACAAATCATCTTGTACCTGGTTCCTACCCCAAAGTCCTATGGGGTCACCTGAAAACAAGGTGTCTCTGTAATCGTAGCTTTTTAAGAATTTAAGATTTTTAAGATACAGTATCAATTTTAAAAGATTGTCTTTTTAACTTTCTGGCTAACATTTTTATTGTAGTATTTCCTCTTAAAATTCATCCAAGACAAAAAAGAAAACAAAGACAGTGGGCCCTGGAAGGAACACAGTTTGTTTTAGTTTTCAGTACAGAGATCCTTTTCTTTCTTTCTTTCTTTCTTTCTTTCTTTCTTTCTTTTTTTTTTTTTTTTTTTTTTTTTTTGGTTTTTACGAGACAGGGTTTCTCTGTATTGTTTCAGAGGCTATCGGTCCAGCCCGGCCTCGAACTCACAGAGATCCGCCTACCTCTGCCTCCCGAGTGCTGGGATTAAAGGCATGCGCCACCACCGCCCGGCGAGATCCTTTTCTTAATGGGAGTTGTGCTCTTGGTTTCAGCAGTAAATGAAAAAACTTGCCCTTTTGAAGTTCTGAGGGAGGTGTGGGTGTCCGCATTAGTATGTTGGATAGGATATGTGATCGCTGTAATGCTTCGTCGTTGGGATGGTCTTCCATCACCATGGCATCCATTTGCTACTGGCCTGAGTCCCAGGACCCTGTTGCCACAACCATGCCATCATCAGTCACCCCCAAGTGCCTTATGTTAGAATGACAGCTCTGTTTTATGTTTAGAATGCTATTCTCAGTGATCGCTTTAAATTTTTACTTTTGTGAGGTTCAGAGGGTTGAATCTAGTATCTTGTGTACCTAGGTAACCACTTCACTGCTGAGTTGTCTCACCAGTCTAGTGTAACATGAAAACTAAAAGACCCAGAGACTGATATTGGGATTCAAGTTAAAAGCTGAAGATCAGAAAAGCAAAGTAGCCTGACACTAGCTCAGAGCAAAGGGGTGATGCTCAGACTGCTCCCGACTTCACTGCTCCTCAGGTTCACTCAGACTGCTGTGCTGTCCTCAACTTGGCTAGAGACTAACTCTCAGACTGAGTGCTTCTACCTTTTATACCTTTCAAATCCTGGGGTTAAAGGCATGAGCTCTGACCCACTCTCTGGTAGCTCAGGGTGGTCTTGGACTCAGAGATCTATCTGCCTTTCTCCTGAGTCCTGGGATTCTGACTGGTTTCTATAGCTAACTAGTGTGGTTGGCTTTGCTTTCTGTGCCCTCAGGCAAGCTTTAATAAATCATAAATAATACATCACCACAGTCTAGAATTTGTGCTTCCATTATATGATGATATCTTATGCAACTGATTAAAAAATTTTTTTTGGCCAGGGTTGGTGGCACCTGCCTTTAATCCCAGCACTTGGGAGGCAGAGGCAGGTGGATCTCTGTGAAGTTCAAGGCTAGCCAGGGCTGCAGAGTGAGAATCTGTCTCAAAAATAAAATAAAAATTTTAGTGTGGTGTAATACATAAAATCTGTCATTCTGTCTTTAAAATGTACAGTTTGTTGGTGTTAAGTAGATAAGTAGATCTGTAAGCTGTGTCTATTGCTATAGCTTTGTTTTTTAATGTGTATTTATTATTTGTGTACGAATGTGAGCATATATGTCATAGCATGCATGTGGAGGTCAGAGGTCAGCTTATGGGTGTCAGTTCTCCCCTTCCACATGAGTCCCAGGGATCCAGCTCAGGTCATTAAGTTTAACTGTAAACACCTTTACCCCTGAGCCATCCGCTGGCCCTCTGTTTCACTTTTCACTCTGTAAACTTGAAACTGTCCTCATTAAACACTGATAGCCGACCTGTTGCTTGCCAGCCTTTGGTACTTTATACATGACTGCCTCTGGCTTTGACAACACTAACTATGTTACAAAAGCAGAATCACGTAATATTGTTTCATTTTAGCATAATGCCCTTAGGTTCCACCTATGTTGCTAGACTTATCAGTATTTTCTTCCTTCCTAGGCCTGAATAATCTTTACTTATTGTGTGTGTGTGTGTGTGTGTGTGTGTGTATGTATGCACATTCCTCACAGGAGACATAGAGAGGGGAGAAGGAAGAGGAAGAGGAGGGAGGGAGGAAGGGAGAGAGAGAGAGAGAGAGAGAGAGAGAGAGAGAGAGAGAGAGAGAGAGAGAGAGAGAGAGATTGAGATTGGTCCCCAGGAGCTGGAGTTGCAGGCGGTTGTGAGCTACCAAACATGGGTATTGGGAACTGAATTAAGGTCCTCTGGAATAGCAGTGTGTCCTCTTAACCAAAAACTCTCTCTTCAGCTCTGAGGGATGGGTACTCTTCTGTCTCATAGGTATTTTACTAACTCAGCCTTGGGCTACTTTGATGCTGGACTACTTCCATATTTTGGCTGCTGTGGATAGTGCTGTTGTAAATGTGGCTGTGCAAATGTCTCCTATGTGCTGCTTTTTCTTTTGGGAGTGGAATTGCTGGATTGTATGCTAATTTTATTTTTTTTTAAAGTAACTGACATACTGTTTGCTTATACTTACATCATTTTACATCTCCATCAATGGTATACAAGGGTCTAATTTATCTACATTTTCACCAATATTTATGTCTTTTAGTATTATGTGTGTGCATCATGACCCATGTAGAGGTCAGAGGACAACTTTTAGGAATTAGTTCTCTTCTGGTTTTTTTTTATATAAAGGATTTCTAATCTTGTGTAGGTGTGTCTGTTTGCATGTGGGTATGTACATGTGAATGCAGAGACATCAGATCCCCTGAAGATGGAGTTACAGGTAGTCATGAGCTGCCTGATGTGGGTACTAGTAGCTGAACTTGGGGTCTCTAGAAGAAACACTAAGCCATCTCTCTAGTTCTCTCCTTGCTTTTTAAAAAAATTTAAAAAATTTTTTTGAGACAGGATTTCTCTTTGTAGACCAGTTTGGCCTTGAAATCACAGAGATCCGCCTGCCTCTGCCTCCCAAGTGCTGGGGTTAAAGGCAGGTGCCACTAACCCTGGCCAAAAAAAATTTTTTAAATCAGTTGCACCATTAACGCCCGGGTTCTCTCCTTCCATCTTTACATGGGTTCCAGGGATTGATTTCAGGTTGTTAGGCTTGTGAGACAAGTGCTTTTACCCACTGAGCCATTTGGTGTACCCTTCCAACTCCCTTTTTTTGAGACAAGGTCTTGCTCTGTAGCCCATGCTGATCTTGGAGATCCTCTTCCCCATCCTGAGGGCTGGGATTATAGGTGTGTATCACCATGCTACTATGCTGGCTTGTTGTTTTTTTGTCTGTACTTTTCCTTACAGGTGTGGGGTGTGTCCTGTGATCTTGATTTTTATTTTCCTAATGATGAAGAGGGTGTCTTTTCATTGCTTATTGTCCATGTACTCATTTCATCTGCGGAAGTGGGCAAGTCTCAGGTTTTTTCCCCCCTGGGAGGCAGTGTTGGAACTGAACCTATGGCCTAAGTCTAGGCAGTTTTTCTATCACTGAGCTAAGTCTCCTGCCCTGCCCCCTCTCTATTTTAGCTTTAGAGACCATATCTGAGGTGTGCTCCATTGACTGTACTAATTCCTCTGAAAGTATTCACTTTTGATTTTCTTGGTCTTCTCTATTACGTTTTCCTATTTTGCTCTTGTCTTTGTCTTATTTCTTCCTAAACATTCAAGAGTTATCTTTGCCTTTCTGCTGTAAATCAGTGCATTTAAAGCTTCAGGTGTCTCTCTGAGTGTGATGTAGCTGGAACATACATTGCAAAGACAGATCATGTTGGGCATGTCTCTGCATTTCTTGGGGGGTGGTATGGGGCTTGTTTTTGCCTGGCTTGGTTGCTTGCTGTCGACTTCTTGCCCTCTGTTTAGTCCTTTCCTGACTCTCCAGGCAAATATCAGGTGAGCTTTCTAAGATGTGCTCACATAGCTAAAGGGTCACACAGGTGCACTTTTAGGGAGGGAACAACTCTGAGTCCTTAAAATGAGAGGTAACAAGCAGCCATGCATAGTGGTGCATGCCTTTAATCCCAGTACTTGGGAGGCAGAGATAAGTGGACCTTTGTGAGTTCGAGGCTAGCCTGGTCTACAAAGTGAGTTCCTGGGCAGCCAGAACTGTCCCACAAAGGAACCATCTTGAAAACAAAAAGGTACAAGAGGTGGAGAGGACACAGAGCTGTCTGTGGAAATAGCTGGGCCATATTGGATTAGGGGGTGGAGATTGTAAGAAGAGCAGGTGCTACCTGGCTCAGCAAACTCACAGCCTGGATCAGGCTTGGACGCTGTGGGATGTGGATCAGAACATTGGCTTCTTTGATTGTCACTTCCCAGCCCACAAAGGAAAGACTGATTTCCTTCTTCAGGTGTCAGCATGCCTCAGGGCACCATAGCCCTTGTGGTGACAGCATTTGAAGCTGTCCTCTGAAAGGGGTGTACCAACCCTTTCAGTGTGAGCTGATGAGGCCTGGCCAGCTTCTTCAGGAGACAGGAAACAGTATTGAAAATAGCTAACACTGCAAACTATTGTTCTCAGAAGGCGTGCTTCAGGGAACCAGTGTGACTCTTCTAAGGTTCCTGGTGGAGTCTCCTGAGGACAGTGCCTCTTACCCACTCACCTGTTTTGCAGATTGTGACATCCGCATCAACAGATCTTCAGGATTATACTTACTACTTTGTCCCAGCTCCTTGGCTGTCAGTCAAACTTCTGAGACTGCTGCAATGCTACCCACCCCCAGGTAATGTTCCCGGAAGCCCCACCTCCAAGTAGCATTCCCCATGCCCCCTTCCTTGATGCTCCCTGCAGCCCCCTACTCTATAGCCACAGACTCAGTTCACCACAGAGTCTTCATGAGGAAGAATTTAATTCCTTAGTTGATCAAAATCTTGTTTATTAGATTTAAAAGTTTATTAGGTGCTTCAGAGAGAGCTCAAGGTAGTGAAGTGTTGGCATAGCAGACACAAGGACTTGATCAATCTAAAGCACCACCACGAAAGCCAGGCTTAGTGGTACATACTTGTAATCCTAGCATCAGGGAGACAGAGACAGGAGGATCTAGTGTAAGCTACTGGTGAGATTCATGTCCCAATGAAAGATCCTGTCTTAAAATGTGAATGTGAATGACTCCTGAGGAATGGAACCTGAGGCTGACCCCTCCCACATGCACATATAGCTACACACAACTACTTGAGGACCACACATAAAATTCATTGGGAGTTTTGGTTCTGTTCTGTCCTCTTCCTCTTCTTTTTTGCTTTTTTCTGAGATAGGATTTCTTTGTGTAACAGTTCTTGCTGTCCTGGAACTGACTTTGTAGACCAGGCTGGCTTGAACTCAAACAGATCCTCCTGCCTCTGCCTCCTGAGTGCTGAAATTAAAAGTGTGTGTGCTACCACCCCGTCTGCAATAGGTTCTTATGTTCTTATTGTACAGCCCAAACTGTTCTAGAATTCAGTGTAATCTTCCTGCCTCAGCCTCCCAAGTGCTGGGATAGCCGGCTCCCATCACTATGACTCAAATTCCCTCTCTATAGGTTTTTGTTTTATTAGTTTTTACATTCTCTCTCTCTCTCCCTCCCTCCCTCCCTCCCTCCCTCCCTCCCTCCCTCCCTCCCTCCCTCCCTCCCTCTCTCTACCACCCCCTCTGTGTGTGTGTGTGTGTGTGTGTGTGATGGGTGCATGTGTCACAACATGCATGCAGATGTCAGAGGGGCAATTTGTGGGAGTTGGTTCTCTTTCCACATGTGGGTTCTGAGGATTGAGCTCAGGTCATTAGGCTTGAAGACAAATGCCCTTATCCACTGAGCCATCTCACTGGCCATAGTTTTGTTCTTTTTTTTTATTTTATTTATTACATATACAGTGTTCAGCCTGTATGCCAGAAGCCAGGACACCAGATTGAATTGTAGATGGTTGTGAGCCACCATGTGGTTGCTGGGAATTGAATTCAGGACCCCTGGAAGAGCAGTCAGTGCTCTTAACCTCTGAGCCATCTCTCCAGCCCCATAGTTTTGTTCTTAATGAGACAGGGTTTTATGTAACTTAGTCTGGTCTTGAACTTACTGAATCATCTTGAGCTCCTAATCCTCCTGTCTTTGCCTTCTATGTGCTCTGATAAATGTATGTACCACTATTATGGCTGGCATTAGTTTTTGCATATTTTCTTTTCCTTCTGCTTTGAAGGAAATTAAATAAAACATTCTTTTTATGTTGCTGTGTATTTCCTCTATTTCTATGGGTAATAACAGAAAAAGGTCTCCTTGTCTCTGAAGCTTCCTAGATATTTTGCCCATAATTCTTGGATTTTATGACTAACATACTCTTGTCTTAGTGGAAATACTTGGTGCCATCTGAATCAGAAGCAGATGTGACTACCACAGCTGCTAAATCTCCACCTCATGTTTATGACACTGGAACAGGGAGCTGTCCCATAGCAATTTACAAATGCTCCCAGTCACATCTGCAGCTGGGAATAACTGTCAAAGGCCTCCATAGGGCAGTGTGTCAGAGGCCTCTTGCCCAAGTGTGGGTTGGGCTGGTGGGATGAGTGCCTAAGAGCCCAGCTGACAGTTGTGTCTTGCCCAGAAGACCCCGCGGTGCGTGGCCGTCTGACTGAGTGCTTGGAGACCATCCTGAACAAGGCCCAGGAGCCACCCAAGTCTAAGAAGGTCCAACACTCAAACGCCAAGAATGCTGTGCTGTTTGAGGCCATCAGCCTTATCATTCATCATGACAGGTGAGCCACTATCAGCAGCACATCCCTCAGAGGTAGCCAGTGGAGGCTGGCACTTGGCGCCTGTTGTTTGTGCAGATGCTCACAGGTGGCTTCCCCTATAGGCTTGGCCTGTGCCAGGTAAGACCACTGACTCCTTGAGCTTCTCCAGCTCATGTACCCTCTCTGGCCCCAGGACATCCCCTCTAGATACTTCGGCTGTGGCATCTTCCCCTAGAGCTGCTTGTGTGTGTCCTGTCACCAAGAGGCTTCTCTGAAAGGATGGGACACCTATGTACTGTTAGCTTTGCTACTCAGGGAGGCACAGTCCAGTATTCTGGTGTTTCCTGGGGCAACGACAGTAATGACTCCCAGCTTCTGTAGAGGGCCATGGGTGGGTCACAGGCAGTGATAGCACAGGCTTGCTTTTGGTGGTGTGACCTTCTATATGCTTGTGGCACTGTGCTCTGGTTCTTGGCCAGAGGCATGAGGCTCAGAGGCAGGGCTGTAGAAGACAGCACTCATAGCCTGCTTGGAACCAGCTGTTTTTGCTATATCATTTAGTTAAAATGTTACTGTGACAGAAACAGTCTGTCAAACTGGAGCAGGGTTGAGAATGAACTGTTAAAAAAACAAAACTTGCAATGTGAGGGAGATCCTATTTGTCATTAAGAAACATATATGAGGAGGACTTAGGACGATTTATCCTGAGTTCCCTAGTAGCCCTTACCACTCACTGTCTGCCCTAGCCTGGTCCAATTTCTTGCATAGTCCTGCTTCATGCTGGCTGCTGTTCAAGTAACATTCCTGGACACAACTTGAAGAAAGTGAAGCCTTGCTCTACCAGAGCTTTCTAGAGTCCACCCTGGAGTAGGGAAGGTCCTGGAGACTCGCTCCCTCTTCACTGTAGCTCCTCCTCAGTGTAGCTCTCTTTACAACAGTCCTTCTTTGTGCTCCTTCCTGTGCCCCCTCCTCACTGCACCTCCTCTTTACTGTGTCCTCTTCTTGTTGCTCCCAACCCTCCCTCACTGTCTTCCCCTCCTCACCATGTCCCCTGTTCCTTGCAGTGAGCCAAACTTGCTTGTCCGTGCCTGCAACCAGCTGGGCCAGTTCCTGCAGCACCGGGAGACAAACCTGCGATATCTAGCCCTGGAGAGCATGTGCACACTGGCCAGCTCTGAGTTCTCTCATGAGGCTGTAAAGACGCACATTGAAACCGTCATAAATGCCTTGAAGGTGCGCTCCTTGTTGGTAATGTGTGACTGCCCTCATGTGGATGCCAGAAGGTTAGGAGGTGCCTCTTGTAGGCATAGATGAGTTCCTTCAAGCTGTTTAGTTTGGATCCTAGGGTGTTTGCTTGGCTCCTATCTCTTGCTGACATGTGGATTAGATGCAGCAAATGGGTGAGAAAGTGGTCTGTCTTCCTGCAATGAAGCCCTGGTATTCCCATGGATACAGCACCGAGGAACACAGCTCTAGCCAATTGCCTTTACCTGAGTTTGTCTCCCTGGTGACAGTCCTGTCCCATGGGATGAATTCATGTGACACCTGCCTACAGTTCAAGATAATATAGTTTACTAAACTTAAGTAGTTTTCTTTGATAGACATGTGAAATATTTTATTCTTATCTCCAAGAAGCTTCACCCTTTATAAAGCAAAATTCCTTGTCAAGGATTTTAGATTTTTTTAAGGATTAGAATTCCAGGGTTTAAAGAGCCTAGCTGAGGTTACCTGTTCTCACACCTGCTTTTGAGTGTGAACAACATTACTGGTGTGCTTCTATGGCACAGCACACACTGTCCACTGTACCTGCCTGTTAGGCTAGTTAATTAGGGAACTATGGGTGCAGACCCTTCATTTTGGTGAGTCTTAAGCTGATCTCTGTTTTTTTTTATAACTCAATGTCTTAAACATGAGGTTGCATTCTTCCTAGTCCTGATTGGTATCTGTTTTGTCACTCCCTTTGATCACAAAGACGGCTCTCATCTCAAGCTGCTCTAGCCCTCGTTAGGTCCCGCTATCCTACCCTGGGTCATCCTACACTGTTCTCTACCTGTGCAGGTGGCACAGATGCCAGCGTCATCTTTCTTAAGCACTCTGTGTAGTAGGGTTTCTAGACTTTCTTTCCCATGCCACCTGGAGAAGGACCCAAGAACATGCCTCGGAACCAGCTCCCAGGCAACACGGAAGGTGCTGGCCTGTGCCCACACAATGGAGAGGCCTTAGTGACCACCTGCTCATTAGGCTTGAGTGTAGTTCTCAGAAGAGCCGGTCAGGGAGGAGGGAGTGTGAACAGACAGAGCCAGAACTGGATTATCCTGACTGGACTAAGTATGAGGGGACAGGCAGTGAGTTGTGTGTGGGTTCCAAGTGACCTAAGTTGTTGGGTCCCATATATTGATAGTAAGGGGACCTAGTAAGGGACTTGGAGATAGGGGAGCACCCTGCCTGAAGGGTACAGTGCTGTAGGGTGTCCCAAGGCGGCTTCAATGGAATAGATAGATGCTAGCTCATGGTCTCATCGTGTACAGCAGTGGGTATGCACTGTCCAGTAACCTGTGCTTTGCGGAAGTCACTCTGACTCTGCCTTGTTTCCCAGACTGAACGAGACGTGAGTGTGCGGCAGCGGGCAGTGGACCTGCTCTACGCCATGTGTGACCGCAGCAACGCCCAGCAGATTGTGGCTGAGATGCTGAGCTACCTGGAGACAGCTGACTACTCCATCCGAGAGGAAATTGTAAGTCCTGCAGCCTGAGGGCTGCCCAAACTGCTCCTTACTGTGGACATGAGTTCCAGTAGATAATTCCTGGATAGTGTTCAGTGCCTGTCAGACTTGCATGAGTGTCTGTGAGACACTAGATAAAAGATTCCTTGGCATCAGCTTCCTCATCTCTCTGGCCTTCCAATGTGGATATTTGACAGTACATATGTGCTAGGCAAGCATGAACAGATTCGTGAGGGAAAAATTCTCCAAAGCTATTAAGAAAAACAAAATTATGAAACTCACAGGTAAATGGATGGAGCCAGAAAAAAAACAAAAAACATTATCCATTCGTTAGTTGATGGACAAGTATCTCTAGTAGTAGGATATAGAATTCCTTGGGTATATGCCCAAGAGTGGCATAGCTGAATCTTTTTGTTTTTTTGAGACATACCTTCTTTAGCCGTGGCTATCCTGAAATTCTGTGTAAACCCGGCTGGCTTTGAACTCACAGATCTGCCTTTGTGCCTCACAAGTGCTGGGATTGAAGGTTTGCACCACTACGCCTGACTTATATAGCTGGATTTTGAGATAGATCTATTCCCAGTTTCTCGAGGTTCTGAGGAGCTGCCACACTGATTTCCTTAGTGGCAGTCTACGTTTGCACTCCCACCAGCAATGAATAAGTGTTTCTCTTTTCCTGAATCCTTGCTAGCACACACTATCATTTGTTTTATTGATCTTGGATGTTCTGACTGGGGTAAGATGAAATCTCACAGTAGTTTTAATTTGCATTTCCCGAATGGATAAGGATATTGATTATTTCTTCAAGTATTTCTAAGCTATTTATCTTTAATCTTTTGGCAACTGTTTAGTTTCATATCCCATTTTTAAATTGGGTTATTTGTTTTTTTCTAATGTTCATTTTTTTGTTCTTTATATATTTTAGATACACTATCAGATGTGTAATTGTTAAAGATCTTTCCCATTCTGTAGGTTGTGCTTTGTTGGAATGATGGTGTCCTTGCCATACAGAAGCTTTTAAGCTTCATTAGGCCGCATTTATTAATCGCTGGTTTAGTGTCCACGCTATTAGTGTGAAGAGACACCATGACCAAGGCAATTTTTGAAACAAAAGCCTTTAATTGGGGGCTTGCCTACAGTTTCAGAGGGTTGGTCCACGAGCATCGTGGTGGGGAGTGTGGTGGCAGGTAGATAGGCGTGGCTGCTGAGCAGTAACTGAGAGCTCATGTGACTTGCAAATTGCAGGCAGACTGGGCCTGGCATGGGCTTTTAAAACCTCAAAGCCCACCCCCAGTGACACACCTCCTCCAACAAGACCACACCCACTCCCAGGCTTTTCCAAATAGTTGGACTTACTGGAGACCAAGCATTCAAACATAAGATCTTATGGGGACCACATATAGGCTCATTCAAACCACCACACTTTAGAGGTGTCATGGAGTCAGGGAGGTAAGGTGATGCAGGGTTGGGGTGTAGCTGACCTCAGAGATTGTCTGGAGTGTTAGCATCTTGTTCCAGGTGCAGCTGTTGTACCCAGTCGCACTGTTGTGTCTCTGAAGTTGACCAGCTCTCCTCACCTGAGTCAGCTGCTCTCGAAAGATCTGCTGAAAGCTTCCTGTCCGCCTCAAGCTTTAGGCCCTTCTGAAACCTGGCATAGGCTGTGTGCCAGCCTCTTCTTAGTATGTCTTAGTATGTCCATCAGCCTTGGTAGCATCTGCCTGAGAGCCTCGTCTCCCTGCAGGTGCTGAAGGTGGCCATCCTAGCTGAGAAGTATGCAGTGGACTACACTTGGTATGTGGACACCATCCTCAACCTTATCCGCATCGCAGGCGACTATGTGAGCGAAGAGGTGTGGTACCGTGTCATCCAGATTGTCATCAACCGTGATGATGTGCAGGGCTATGCTGCCAAGACAGTGTTTGAGGTATGATGGAGAAGGGTGTGCACCCTCACTAGGTGCAGTGGTGTCTAAACTTGAGGGGACAGAGATGGACCTCGGGTATTGCTTCTGTCCCTTCTTGGTCCCAGTTGTGGTTATGTCCTTCTTGAACTAATGCCCCCTACCAAGCTGCAGTTTCCTCCTACCCTAATCTCCAAAACCTTATTAGGGATGATGGGGCTGTTGAATGACCTACTAGCTCTCCTGCTGCATCTCAGGAGTCTCTCGGGACAGTCACTGGTCTTGCTGCTGGGCTCTTTGCTGTTGCACTGCAGCCAGCTATAGGAAGCCAGGGTCTGCCAGGGCTTTAGGGGGAAGTTCTCACTGGCTTCAAAATATACCTTGCAAGGAAAGGTCCAGCTGTCTCTGCTGTGGCTTCACTAGGTATCAGCTGCCTTTTCTGTGGCCTAGCTTCTGGTGTTCCTTGTTTCACAGGCATTACAGGCTCCAGCGTGTCATGAGAACTTGGTCAAAGTGGGCGGCTACATCCTGGGGGAGTTTGGAAACTTGATAGCTGGGGACCCACGATCCAGGTAAAAAACCTCAGGACACTAGGGGTATGTACTGCACGGGACTGCCCGGCTCCCCACAGTGCTTTGACATCCTGCGGGAGGTGGAAACTCTTGCACTGGGAACTGGCAGTGTGTCTTCCTTAAAGAGGCACTGCCTTAGCATAGGGTCCCACTGCAGGTGCAGACTGAGCACAAGGCAGCACATGGGGCAGATGAGATAGTGTGACCCCGTCTGTGCTCTCTACCCTCTCAAGCCCTCTGATCCAGTTCAACCTGCTCCACTCCAAGTTCCACCTGTGCAGCGTCCCCACCCGGGCACTCCTGCTGTCCACCTACATCAAGTTCGTGAACCTCTTTCCAGAGGTAAAGGCTACCATTCAGGACGTGCTACGCAGTGACAGCCAACTGAAGAATGCAGATGTGGAGCTGCAGCAGCGGGCTGTGGAATACCTGCGGCTGAGTACTGTTGCCAGCACTGACATCCTGGTGCGGGCTCCTGGCTGGGCTGTTTGGTGCTGGGGCCACTGGGCTGGTACTGGGTGTCAGGATGGCCACACCAACCTTTAGTCCTTCCATTAGGCAACTGTCCTGGAGGAAATGCCACCCTTCCCTGAGCGTGAGTCCTCCATCTTGGCCAAGCTGAAGAAGAAGAAGGGCCCGAGTACAGTGACCGACCTGGAGGAGAGCAAGCGGGAGCGAAGCATCGATGTGAACGGGGGCCCTGAGCCTGTTCCAGCCAGCACTAGTGCTGCGGTGGGTCCCTGGTGCCCGCCCATCGGGGCCTCATATCCAGGCTTGGGAATGGCAGGGCTGATGTCTGTGGGAAAGCTTGTGGATAGGTACTGAGAGTCCAGTGGAGTCCAGTGCTGGACATGTGGTCAGATGTATTCCTGAGCCTAGGGTCTCCAGGGCAGCCTATGATACCAGCTTATGACTTCTTGGGACTAGGCCAGCACCTAAGCTCTGTGGTGACTTATTTTTAGACCCAAGACTATATACTTCTGTGGGAGGCCTGGTGTGTGTTCTCCATAGATTTAGACTGGCTTGTCTTTTCCTATTGGAGGTTTCCTTAGTGACTGAGGTAGAACAAACTTCCCCTTGATGTGGTACAGTGAAAATATTCCTGTGGATGTAAGAGTGCAGCATCTGATGCTCATGGTGGGAAATGCCATTCGGACAACTTCATTACTGTCTTTCTGCAACTAAAACAGGACTAAAGATACGGTCTTGTGATAACCTTTGCTTGGGCTGCTGTAGATGTGGTTTGTCAGATGCTGTGATCCCAGGCTTTTCTAGTTCTTTTCTGGCCAGCCACTCTCTGGTCCTGTCCCCTTTTTTGGGTGGGTGGGGGGCACCTGTGACAGGAAATCTGTGTTGCTACCGTTGGTGGCCTTTTTGAAAGTGTTTTGGCCCTGTGAAGGGGGCCAGGAGCTCACTCTGTCTGTAGCTTCCCCATTCCCTTCTTTGTGCTGGCCAGCAGCAGCAATCAGGCCTGTTCCTGGCCTGAGGCTTCACAAGGCTCTGCTCATATCTGTGCCGCTTGCATGACAAAGACTTAGGATATCTCATTTATTTGAAATAATATTCATACACATAGTCACCTGCCTACACATGAACTTATAAAAAGCACAGCATATTACACCTGTTTCAAAGGATAAATATTTTAGCTTTCCTGCTAATGCATTTCTATATTCAGATTCTTTGCTGGGGCACACTGGAAGGCCTGGCCCTACTTGAAGGAGCTCCTGTGACTGGGACATATGATTGCTACCTGTGTGCAGGGTACATGCAGCTGCCGAGCTCCCACTCTGCACAAGATGTGTAGTATTAGAATGTCTTCAGGATCTAGTTACCTGGTGTTTGCCTTTGTAAATGACCAGTAGGATGTTCAAAAGTCATTCATAGTAACTCTTGAACACAGGTTCTCATGTCTGTAGCACCCCACATTTATAGATTGGCCTGGGAAGTTCTGTGGACAGCACATAGATGTGTGAGTCAGCTGTGGTATAGTAGGGGGGCACCCTTGGGTAAGTCAGGTCTGGGGAATGAATGTGGTGTGACAAGCTGTGCCCTTGTACAGTGTGATGTAGTGATGATTTCAAGGACTCCTCCTCCTCCTCCTCCTCCTCCTCCTCTCTCTCTCTCTCTCTCTCTCTCTCTCTCTCTCTCTCTCTCTCTCTCTCTCTCTCTCTCTCTCTCTCTCTCTCTCTCTCTCTCCTCTCTCTCTCTCTCTCTCTCTCTCTCTCTCTCTCTCTCTCTCTCTCTCTCTCTCTCTCTCTCTCTCTCCAGGGCTTCTCTGTGTAGCCCTGGCTGTCCTGGAACTCACTTTGTAGACCAGCCTGGCCTTAACTCAGAGATTCTCCTGCCTTTGCCTTCTGAGTGCTGGAATTAAATGCTTGCACTGACTTCAAGGGCTCTTATGCTTTTGCATGGACTGAAAGCAAGGATTTCCTAAGAAGTTTGTGCTTATCTGCTTCCTTTCATAACAGAACCAGACTTAATGCTGAAACGAGAATGCATCCTAGCAAACTGCTTGCTTACCTTTGCATCTTTTTATTTTCTTTTTGGAATCTTACTGTTCTTTGATAATTTCATACATGTGTATAATACATATTGATTACTCTCTTCCTACCCTTCTGTCTCCCCCTTATCCCCTTCCGTCCACTTTCCTTCCTGCACATTTCTTTCTTTCATTCCTGTCAACAATCACTTGTAGACGAGGAAAGAATGCACAGAGCTCTAATCCTTACTAATAAACTTGTGGCTAGTGATAGATTTCCGAGAGGTGGAGTCATTGTCTTCACTTGTGCATCCACTGCTGAGCCAACCAAGCTATGATAAATAGCTCCAAACCATGGTTACACAGATGGCCCTTGTTAAACTCAGTAGATCACACACCAAAACTTTTCTGTTGTTTGTCTGAAACCAAGACTTCATTTGTCGTCTGGAATTCATTGTGCAGCCCAGGCTGGCCTGGAACCCACTGTGTAGCAGAGGATAACCTTGAACGCCCTGTCCTCCTGCTTCTAGCATGTGCAAACCTTTTGAACAGTTGACAGTAATGTGCATGGTCTTATTTCTTAACCCATACATTTCAACCTTTTTGATGATAAAACTTTTCTGTAGAACTTGGTTGTTTTGTTCAAATAGCATTTGTGGGGAAAATGCAGATTTCTAGTTGTATAAAATTATGATGGTATTATGAGGTGAACTTCTTCATCTGGGCTCATGGGTAGGCTTAACTTTGTACGTGGCCAGCAGCCCTCTCTTCCTGGTCTTCAGTCTCTGGACTGCTCAGATCCCCCTCCTCCCACTTCCCAGCTCCCCATTACTTGACCTAGGAGTGGACCTAGGCCTGGCCTGTGTGGGTTAAGCATCTGAGTATCCATGCTAACATTCCATTTTCTTATCTTCCAGTCTACACCTTCTCCATCAGCAGACCTGCTGGGTCTGGGGGCTGCTCCCCCTGCTCCCACAGGGCCCCCTCCCTCCTCTGGCGGCGGGCTACTAGTGGACGTGTTCTCAGACTCAGCTTCTGCAGTCGCACCTCTTGCGCCCGGCTCTGAAGACAACTTTGCCAGGTAGCCCAGTTTTTGAGTACTGCCTGGGAGGTGTGGTGGGCCCTGTACCTCATGGATGATTTGTGCTCAGTCCCTAGCACCTAATGGGTACTATCAGAGAGGGGCTGGTGTTCTTGCCGACAGAGAGCATGTGAGTGACTGTGCTTTGCTTTGGCGTCTGATGGTACCTTTACTATTTCTCTTCTTTGAGACATTTGATAAATACTCTGAGCTTGTTTCTTCTTCCCACTTATCCCCCAACTCCACCCCATGTCTCTTGTGCTTTCAGCTCTGTCAGTTTGTTTGTCTTCCTCTGGCATATCCCCTTTTTAAGGAAATCCCCTTTGGCTCTGTGTAGATAGCCACCTTTCACTACAGTCTCGGCCTGGCTCTTTCTTGCTGACTCTATAGGTGTCTTCCGCTTACATGCCCCTTGTCCAGCTGCTTTCTTATATTTTTGGTTGTGAGCCTAGCCTTTAACGGCTGAGCCATCTCTCCAGCCCGTCCAGCTGCTTTCTATGTTTTCTACTTTGAAAGGTTTGGGATCACTTTCCTTCTTGTTGGCTGAGTTTGCCATCTCCCCTGCTGCTCCTTACCTCGCTTGTGTCCTGGTTCCTGGGTGATGTGACATTGGTTTTTGTTTGAGGAGATTAGAATGGACATACAATGGCTTTGTTTCCTGCCTGAGATGACACCAGGATTCTTGTGGTTTTAGAGTTTTCGTTTCCTTGCATTCATTTTGCACAGGATCCTTCCTTCCTGTTAGGAAATGTGTGTTTGGAGTTGTGTTTGGAGCAGGCTGCCTCTTCAGTCTGTGAACAGACCTCTGATGGCTTGAGAATTGCTGAGCTTGGTGTTTGACAGCTGTGGAAAACCCAGCTTCCCAGACCCTTGTTGCAGAGGCAGCATGGGGTCCAACATATACATACCTTAGTTTTTACAGGGTCTGTATCTAGAAGCACCCTAGCCTTGCTTTGTTGTCATTGCTTCATGACAGCCATGGGCCCTGGGTCAGCTAATCCCTGAGAAGATGGGGGTGGGGACCGTGGGTGGTAGTTGTTTGCAGGCTTGAGTCTTCCTCTGTTGGTGGAAACTTCTAATATATGCTCCTCAACTCCAGGTCATGCACCTTTATTTTTTCCTTATCCTGGCCTGCTGCCTTATCCTTGATACCATCTCTTAAGGTTCTAGGACAGTTTTTCAGGATACCATCTGTGCAGGGATTTGCCTGTCTTGGTTTTGATGTGGCCACACGGGGTCACCACATGATGTTTATTTGCCCCTGTTGCTTTGGGCAGTGCAGCAAGCATGAGGGAGATTGCATCCCCCATAAGACTAACTTGACTGTTCACTTAGGAGATCCTCTAGGCCAAGTGCAGTTGAAGTGACCTTTTGGGAATAGCCAGCCAGCTATGGATAGCAGGGATTCTTTATCATTTGGATGATAGATTGATACCTAGATCCAAGTGTGTGAGCCCCATAACCTCGGCTCAGGCTCCTTGAGTAACATCCAAGCTGGGCCTGGGTAGAGTGCTGGCCTAGGCTGGCGGGCTCTATGCTAGTGTTTGGAGCCTCAGGCTAGGCTTGTGGCTCTGGGAACAGTCATTCTCATGTGAGTTGTTATATGTTCTCAGAAGTGTTGAGAAAATGGCTTCTTTTTTTTTTAGTTGTTTTTTTTTTAGTTTTTGTTTTTTTCAAGACAGGGTTTCTCTGTGTAGCCTTGCTGTCCTGGAACTTACTTAGACCAGGCTGGCCTTGAACTCACAGAGATCTGCCTGCCTCTACCTCTTGCATGCCGGGATTAAAGGTATGTGCCACCACTGCCTGGCAGGGAAAATGGTTTCTTACAGTGGATAGACGATGATTTATTTTGGGACATGTCATTGTTGCCACAACTGGGCAGACAGCTGTTGGGTTGTGGCCTGGGTGACTTGGAAGAGCTGGTAGCACTTGGGCCTTTGGTTTCCATTGCTCTTGTGGCACAGTGCAGAGTGGGACCAGCAGGGCCTCTCTGCCCTGAGTGCCCAGGCACAATGTGATATCTTCACTGCCAGGAAGCAGCTCTTACACATCCTAGAGTGACAACTGTGGGCAAGTTGCTTTAGTTGATTGATGTATGATGTAGGGCAGAGGTCACTCACCTTGGTCCCTTAGTCTGCTCAGGTGTGCATTGAGACCTGAGGTGTGTTGCCACATGCCACTGTCGCAGGCACCTGAGGTCAGCTGTACCCCCTGCATACCACCCATCCTAGCTGCCTCACCCCAGATCTCCCTGTGTGGTAGGCACAGGCGACACCATTTGTTTCTGAGTGGCACTTGAGGAAGCTTGCCACTAGACACTGGCTCTATCATGATAAGTAAGGTCTTTGAAGCCTTTCCACTTTGTCTTTCCCTGTCTCCACAGAAATATTTTAGCCCTTTCTAAAGCAAATTCTTCTACTTCCTGTGGGTGGCTCTGAATGATATTTCACTATCCTTTTGTCCTAGGTTTGTTTGTAAAAATAATGGTGTGTTGTTTGAAAACCAGCTGCTTCAAATTGGACTTAAGTCTGAATTTCGGCAGAATTTAGGTATGTGTTTTACTTAATGAAAATTTCTTTAGAAATTATTGGAAATAGCCAAGCATGGTGACACACATCTATAATCCCAGCGTTTAGAGGCAGAGACAGAAGAATTGTGCATTTGAGGGCACTCTGGACTAAATAGCATGTTTCAGGCACACCAGGGTTACATAGAAAGATCTCCTACAACCAAACAAAAATTTTTAAAGGCAGGTATGGTGCTTACATCTCTAGGCCTGGCCTTGGGAGATTGAGGCAGGGCGATTGTCATATGTGCCAGGCCAGCCTTGACAATAGTATAAGATCCTGTCTTAAAAAAAAAAGTAGAAGCTGGGTGGTGGTGGCGCATGCCTTTAATCCCAGCACTCGGGAGGCAGAGGCAGGCCGATCTCTGTGAGTTCGAGGTTAGGCTGGACCGACAGCCTCCAAAATAACACAGAGAAACCCTGTCTCGTAAAGCCGAAAAACAAAAAAAAAAAAGGTAGAAAAATAAACACACACACACACACAAAACCCAAAAGGAATTAGGGGAAATTATGTACTAAGAAATGTTTGTGATCTGTACCCTGACAAGTAGCATGGAGAATTGGATGGTGGGGATGGCTATGCATTACTAAGCCATGCACCTAGCATGATTTAAGTTATATACATTTTTACCACAACTAAAAAGAGAGGAAATTTTCTTGAGTCCTGAAAGAGAACATTTTGCCCACTATTTGGAGTTGCTGCTAAGGTGGGCTCGAGGTATGTGAAAGGGAGTAGGAGTATGGAAGACCCAGCACGCCTGTCCTGTAGGAGCTTTGGGATGCCAGGCTGGCGTGAGTGCTCTCTGTGCCTGGTCTGGGTAAGGCTTTGCCCCTTCCCAGGGTGATTTCACCACATTTGGTTGAGGAGGGAAGCTACATTGCTCTTTTATCTATAACTTTGGGTGTTTGGTTTCCTTTTAGAACTCTAAGGGTGTAAGTATCAACAGGACCTGGCCAGTTGGTACAGGGAGCATGTCCTGGTTGGTCACTGTAGGGACATGGCATGTTTGAAGGACAGTCCTGGCTGTTAGTGCCATCTAGTGAGTTAGCTGGTAGACAACAGTGGAAGATACATGGTGGGTCTAGGTGCCATCAGCACAGGGCAGGCTGGCCCTCAGAAGGCTCTGGGTGTTCTGTTTGTGCCACTGAACCTCCAGACCTGGCGTTTGCGGTTCTGGTTGTGGTTTGCAGAAGAGAAGATGCCTCCCATTCCCCCATTTCTAATCTTGCCATGCTATTTTTTTTTATTTGACTTTAGTTTTGTATTTGAAGCAGGTTCTATGTAGCCCAGGCTGTCCTTAAATGTACTATGTAACTGAGACTGGCCTTGAACTCCTGATCTTTCTGCCTCTGTCTTTCAAATGCTAGGATGACGGATGAATGCTAATGTGTCCACCTGCCATGCTACTTTTAATCTAAAAGCTTGGTATGATGGCTCATGTGTATAATTCTAGCATTTGGGAGCCTGAGACCGTAGGATTATCATGAGTTCAGGGCCAGCCAGGAATATACAGGGAGTTTTCTAGGCTAGAGTAAGCTATATAGTGAAACCAAACAACTGTTTGGTTAAACAAAAAATTAGATAGCAGCAGTTAGTGAGTAACAGCTCACAATAAATACATTCAATTGGGAGTTTCAGGGGTCACTTTTGACTGACTATTCATGATAAATGTGACAATAATGTGTATAAAACTATTTCTGTTTCCTCCTAGGCCGAATGTTCATATTTTATGGTAACAAGACCTCCACGCAGTTCCTAAACTTCACTCCAACACTAATCTGTGCTGATGACCTTCAGGCTAATATCCTTGATTATCTCTAGGCTCTCGGATAGACAGACAACAATTGGGTTAGAGGAAGCTTGAGGGGGCTGCTTTTTGTTCATATGGCAGTGCTTTCCATGGCTCAGTAAAACCAGGGGCCTTCCCTTTGAGTTGACCCGATGGTGCATCAGACACCACCCACACAGCTGTCCCTTTCATCTGGTTATGTGAGTCACTCTCTTTGCTTGCTTTGCTCTCCTGTGGAGATCATGTGCCCTTTACCCTGTGAAGTCCCCCACAAGGAGCTGTGGCCAAAGGCAGAGTGACCCTGTGGTAACTAGAGTGTGGAATATCTCATGTCTGCTGGACTTATCTGTGCTCTGGCACTTCTTCTGCTCAGGCAGAGGATGGCTCCATGTGGCCACCAGGGATGGTCAGGAATGTTGGATGGCTTCAGCTGAGGAGCTGCGAGAGAGGGACAGCTAGGGTCTGCTACAGTGTGCAGACCAGGGTCCACAATGGCCAGGGATGCATGCCTTGGGCTTAGCACATAGTATGTACAACAGTGAGTGCCATCTTTGTAGTGTATCTGTGTTCATTTGGAGGTGATATATTTAAATATAGAACCACTTGGAAACAAGTCAGAAACACTGGTGTGGTGTTTAGGGGAATGGCTTAATGGTAAATTGTAATTTATGCAGTATAAGCAAGAACCTGGGTCCATCTCCAGCATTCCCCTGCTATACACACAAAGGACTGATGCATACAGAACTGCCGCATATGTCTCCTCGCCTTGGGCTCCAGGGGGTCATGAGCTGTGGGCATAGATTGCCATACAGAATGCAGAGGGAAGCGGAAGCTGCCCAGTTCCAGCTATGGTTGCATGGATCCTAGATGCAAGGGTGTTGCAGTGAAGCCTAGAGACTCCTATTCAGATGTTTTAGTCTCTGGCTTACATAGGTCCAGAGCTACACTGATGTGTAAAGCTGTGCCTTTGAGTTAGCAGGCATGGCTTCTGCTGAGCATATAGTCGCAGAGCTCAGTTCTGCTGTGCCAAGGCCAGTATGCAGCTAGTGGATAACTTCCATGACTGTGGGTGGTCTGGGACATTGGGACATGTTGAATGGTGAAAGGGTAGGCTGGCAACAGTTCTGGGCCTTGATTGATGATGTTAGCAATGTGATGTGTAGAGGCCCTTGCTGCTTTCTGCTGTGGGCTGGTTGTGATGGGTCCACTCTCCCTGCCTGCCTGGACTCCTTAATGCACTCACATCTGAACCTGCAGACCAAGCCCGTGGACCCAACTGTGGATGGGGGCGCACAGGTGCAACAGGTGGTCAACATTGAGTGTGTGTCTGATTTCACAGAGGCACCTGTTCTCAACATCCAGTTCAGGTGAGGACTGTGTGCCTCCTATGTCCTTTCCCAACCCGTGTGCTTCTCCTCCAGGGAATTAATTGGTTATTGCTGTGCCACTGTGCATGCATGCAGAGTGCTGCCAGGCCTGGAGCTTCCAGAGTATAGGAGTAAGTGGAGAGGGAGCTGGCTCCTGTGACCATGACATATGATACCCATGGGGTTTGAGTCTCCTGTGTGGTCTGTAGGCAAGGCTATTTCTGACCCAGATGATTTTGTGGTGAGAAGTGGAGGAGCCAGGCTCTCTGTGCTGCCTTCTTAGGCTGGCTCAAAGGACTTCTTGAGGGATAAGGATGGCAGTAGCTGGTTTAGAACTAGACTTCTGGGCCATAGTATGTAGCCTTCTTTTTAGTCATGACAGTGGTTCCTTGTTTGGGAGCTATAGGCTAATTGATTTGGTAGTCTACTTGGGCCTGTCCTGGGTCTTCCTTTGCCAAAAGAGTAGGACTGAAAGGAATTGGTCCTCTAACACTTGGTACAAAACAGGGGTTTGGTCCCTCGCTCACCTGTGAATGGTATAGCCATGGATTGTAACTGGAGGATGTGGGTTAGCCCTTCCAGGAATGCAGTCTTTGTGGCTGTTATTGGGATGGCTGGCCACATAGTCTTTCTCTAAGCCCTGAAGACTCATCAGCTAGAACATTTTGACCAAGCGTTTGTTCTCCATAACATGACTCTATTGTTATAGGTATGGTGGTACCTTCCAGAATGTGTCTGTTAAGCTGCCCATCACACTCAACAAATTTTTCCAGCCCACAGAAATGGCTTCTCAGGATTTCTTTCAACGCTGGAAGCAGTTGAGCAAGTGAGAAGGCTGTACTATGTATGGGTGGAGGGGAGAATGGGGGGCTGTCCCTGGACAGGATGCTCCATGGGTCTTAGCATGGCTTTTAGTACTAACTTTCTGTTTTTCATAGTCCACAGCAAGAAGTGCAGAATATCTTCAAAGCAAAGCATCCAATGGACACAGAGATTACTAAAGCAAAGGTAAAGGGTTGTATGATGATGTAGCTGAGGCAGGGGTTGTGACCAGTGTGTTCTGACCTGCCTCTTCATTCTGTACAGATTATTGGATTTGGTTCTGCACTCCTTGAAGAAGTTGATCCGAACCCTGCAAATTTTGTGGGTGCTGGCATAATACATACCAAAACCACCCAGATTGGCTGCTTGCTGCGCCTGGAACCAAATCTGCAAGCTCAGGTGAGGTCTCTATAACAGGAGGATGGATATGATTGTGTTGCCTTTTGATTTCCCTTTCCTCACAGAAGGCCTGGCATGCCACCACATTGCCTATGTAGCAGCCTAGCCCTCAGCTGTGTCTGTGCAGCTCTTCTAGTGAGGTCTTGTTCTACCTCCCTCTGTGAATGTGGTATACATTGCAGCTTGTTTCAGCAGTGTTCCTCTAGAGACTCCAGTCTGTGTATTCTATTGTTTATAGATACTTGTTTTTACAACATTTAGGTGATTTTATGAGTGATCGGCTCAAAGTGTGGTGCATAGTTAACTGGATGAGAGGCTCTCAAGCTGATTGTGTAATCTCAGTACTCAGGAAGAGAAGGCAGGAGGAGTACCAGTTCAAGACCAGCCTGGGCTACACAGTTAAGACTGTGTCTCAAATACAAAACAAAAGAAAGAGCTTTCCAAAGTGGCTGCTGACTCTCACCTCTACTAACAGCCCACTCCACCTCCACACACACTTGCTTTCATTACTTTTTGATTTCTGCTAGTGAAACAGTGACGCTTAGGGAGGGCCTGCTGTGAATGATGAGGCCTAGGCCACAAAAGTACCTGCTAAGAGCCTGGAGCTCAGTGCTTGCTCACCCTGCTACTGTCTCTATTTCAGATGTACCGACTCACGCTGCGTACCAGCAAAGACACCGTCTCTCAGAGACTATGTGAATTGCTGTCGGAACAGTTCTGATCCACAGACCAGAAGATCAGGCTCCTTGTTTGTGCGTCTTCTTGTCTCTACTGTTTGTCTTTGTACCACACTGCAGATAAACACCCCTTGTCTGAAAACTGCCACTCAAGGCACCTTCAGTCCTACACCTACAGCCAGCCCCTTGGGTGTGGAGATAATGCAGGACACAGTTTGAGAAGGGCTGCAGCAGGCCTGCCCCATCAAAGAAGGGTGCCTGGGCCTGGAAAATCAAGGCAGCCCTGTGGTTCAACCTACAAATTAAAGGGAAATTAGAAGTTTGAACGAAAGTGGAAATTTTGTTCAAATTTTATTAAAATGCCACTGACTCATTCTCAGAATCCAGACACAGCTCCATGTGCTTAAAGGGTTAACACAGGGCTGTGTGGCCATGCTGGGTGGTGACGGCAGTGGCTTAGAGGTGTGTGACCTCACGGGCTGAGCAGACTCTGTGGGGTTTGCTATAGCACTATCTGATGGTGCCGAAGTGCTTGTGTTTTATGACTGTTGGCAAACTCCATGAACCACTCATGGTAGGATCCTGTGCCTAGCATACCAGTGTTCTTGAAGAGACAGTTTAAACATTTGACCACTTACTTGAGACCTTAGGTTTGCAGCATGGTGAGTACAGAGGTTCTTATTGACTTTGGACAACATGGACATCACCCATCTTTTGTTTTTAATGAATGTACTGTTCCTGTGATCATTCCGGAGACTTGAAGGTTAATGAGTCTGGTGGTGAAGTAATAATTCATAAGGTGTGCTTCTCTTCAGAGGGTCTTAGTTGGTGCCTCGGTATTGCATTCCCACTTCTGTGAAGCCCTTGTGGCTGGGTGGAAAAGGGAGGCCTAAGTGTGGTAATGGAGTGAGAGGCTGGGTTGAGAATGGCAGCCCAGGCAGGTGCTGTGCTAAAGGATGCACTGGACTTCCTAGCTTGCGCACTGGCAGGTCAATTGTTAGTTAACCTCTTAGGGGCATTGGACTGTATGTGCAACCCATCAGGGGAAGTGCATAGACCATGTCAGAAGCCTTGGGAGTCCAGGCTGGGACCCTGCACTCTGCCTTGAGATGATGCCCAGGATTGCTGTAGACCCAGCTGGACAGGCTTATCTGTACTTAACACAAGCAGTGTTGATGCCCCTTGCTCACTAGAGCACTGGTGTGGTCACATATGCATGTTTTTGTTTTTGTTTTTTTGTTTCTTGTTTTTGCCTCAGCCTCAGGCTACCAGTCTGCCATGGTGGATTTGAGAACAGTAGCTGGGTTCCTATCCCACTCAAGCTCCTGCAGCCCCACTCGGTACAGCCCAGGCAGTTAGTTTCAGAACAACCAACACCTGCTGTGCTGACCCTTGTGTTCCATGAAGCCCTTGGTCTGGCTGTCATGTGTTGTGATCCACACTTGCTATGGCACAGGCTTGTGTTGTAGGAGGGTGATCTAGCTGTGGCCACAGTGAGCCTCTGGAGTTATCTTGCTCTAGTAGCTAAAGTGTGCCTCTCCATTTTGTACAATCCAATCCATGCACTACTGCAAAGACCATGTGGATAGCTCAAACTGTGTGGCTAGCCTGTGTACCGTGTGCTACCAGTGATGGTGTCTAGGTCAGCAGTGCCCAGCACATGGAAACTGCTGGGGTACAAGCCCATCCCCTGTGACTCCTGGGCCTCCATCAGTACAGTGTGCTTGTTCTCAGAGAAAAAAAAAATAAATGCTAGGACAGGAAACTGGAGCAAGTGTGTGTGATCTTTGTGGGGAGTGTCCTGTACTGCCCTGACTCCATGCCCTGTAGAATCGAGTACAACTCAAGAGCAAGGGACCCTGGAGTGTCACCTGCCTCTCAATTAAGGGGTACCTCAGGAAGTGATTGTCCTGACTGCCTGTTTGGGGCTCGGTGTGTGGAGCCTAACCTGGGTCCACATAAATCTGTGGTGGCTACAGTTCCACTGAAGTTTGTACCTGGAAGATTTGGTCTAACACACAGGACCCGTGGGCTCAGGACTCCTTTCTTCTGCCCCAGTCTGGGGCTGCACATGAGGAATGGTCCTTGCCTGGGGAGCCTGGAAGGTAGTGGGTTTTACCACAAACTTGGCAAAATCCTGGGTGAGGGTGGCTCAAGACCATGGCTGGTGATCATTCTGTCTTAGATCCACCTGGCACATGGGCCTGGACAGTCCCAGGTCCTGGTGGCCTGGCCTGTGCAAGTGTTTGTAATATCATGCTTGGGATTCTGGAAGACAGTAGCAACATGTACACAAGAGGTTCTGCCTTGAAAAGAACCAGTTTATTTGAAATCTGCTTATTGTTGGATGATAGCCTCCTGCCCAGCGGGTGCCAATGCTTTTGCTCCGCCCTGTCTTTGGGGAGACCTCCTTTCCTCAGGCTTCTTTGGTGCTTGCCTTAGTGCCTATCCAAACCCAGGGCTCATACCCCTACATCTTCCTCCTATGTCTCCCCAGGTACCTTGCCCAGTCTTCCCAGCACCTGCCTTTTGTGCTCTGATCTCTTGGGTATTATTACAACCAGAGGCTGGGAGGTGCTATACAGGTGGACAGGAAATTCCCAGGGCTTCAAGGTTGCAGGGATGCCAGTAGTTCATTTCCACTGAAGGCCTGTTTTGCTTGGTCAAGGTCTTCAGGAGGTAGGAGACTTTGCATGATGGATGTTGCTGTTTCTCTGTTGCCTCAGGATGAGCCATGTTCAAGGTCTCTTTGAGGCCATGTCCATGGCCAATAAGGGGATTGCTTGTTACAGTGTGGGGAAGTATCAGGAATGGCTTTTTGTGGTGTGTGTGTGTGTGGTGTGTGTGTGGTGTGTGTGTGTGTAGTCCCTTGTACTTAAGAAACGAGTTGCTGTTGTTTAGTTCTTGCATTGCAGAGGGCTACATGCACAGCTGCTGAACACTTGGAGGGTGAGTGTGAGCTGCTGACCTGGTATATTGGGATCTGGGCAGGGCAGGGAGAGTTGCTTCTCGTAGGTGCTAAGGGGCTGGCAGCAGCCACAGCGGGTCTCCAACTGCAGGGTGTCCGTATTGAAGCTGCCAAGAAGCAGAGACCGGCAGGATCAGGATTGGCCCCCTCCTTCCCGGCCAGTCCCAGAATAGAATGAACACTCTATCTGATTTGTAGGCCAGGCCCTCTGGAGCAAGCACCTGCTCATGGGCAATGAAAGTGTGGCCAGAATGAACTGCCTAGACAGTGGCTCTCAACGTGCTTAATGCTGTGACCCTTTAGCACAGTTCCTTGTATTATGGCAATGCTCAACCATAAAATTATTTTTATTGTTACTTTATAATTAATTTTGCTACAGTTATTAATCATAAGTAAATATTTGCGTTTTTCAGTGGTCTAAGGTGATTCCGTGAAAGGGCTATTTGACCCCTCCCAAGGGCCGTGACCACTCTGTTGGTCAGAGTAGATGTGGGAATTATTGAGAACCCAGCTCCTGGGAGGATTCTGGTCCTAGTAAAAGGGAAGGTGTTTGCCAACAACTCACCTAGCAGAGGAGGCACAGAAACCCTGGCAATGAGTTAGAGTCACATTTGCCACACAGCCCTGGTAGGTAATTTGTCGCTCCTCTTCCTGCAAGCTGCAGGCTCCTGGAGATGGAGGCCCAAGAACAGGTCTCAGTCACTTTAGTCCTTACCTGGCTCTCTCCTCTGTGTAGCTCCGTATCCCTCCAGCATTCAAGGCTTTCTTAAAGAATTTGGCATTGAGCTAGCCAGGCCCAGGTAGATCTGAGTCAGTTACCCATAGTCCCCAGTAAAGGTGTCTTAGGTCTGTTGAATGTTCGACATGCTGAGGGCCAAAGGAGGGTGTTGAAGGAGAATGTCCATGCCCCTCAGAAAAGAACATGTAATATCTGAGAATAAGCAATGTGCCACCTGGGTTAAGGGTCACAGCAGAGAAAGCCTTTTGCTCTGGGCTTCTGGAAAGGTTCCAGAGACCATGACATCCAATGACAAATGGATGCCTCAGGAGGCAGGCAGCATTGCATTGTTGATCTTAGGAACTGCCAGCGTGGCCAGTGTTGTGTTGGGGGACACCTGCATGTGACATCACTCAGGAGGCATATGTAGGAAGTCCATGAGTTCATGAAAAGCCCAGGTTAGATACTGCCCGTGTGGTACCTGGGTTACAAAGTTAAAAATTGGGGTCCAGTAGTGGTGGTGCACTCATTTAATCCCAGACCTTGAGAGGCAGAGGCAGGCGAATCTTTGTGAGTTCAAGGCCAGTCTGGTCTACAGAGAGAATTCTAGGGCAGCCAGAGAAACCCCATCTTGAAAAGCCAAGATGAAAGCAAAACAAAATGAAAAAACGAGTAAGATGGTTCAACAGGTAAAGGGTCTCGCTGCCAGACCTAAATGGCCTTTTGTTTCCCAGTACTTACAGGATGAGAGAACTGGCTCCTTTAAGTTTCCATACAACACACACACAGTAACTTAAACATGATTTGTGGGCAGCAGACAAGCTCTGTGTACCTTTTCTCTCCTCTGCTTGCTTCTCCCAGAGGTTTGGGGGAGGGTCTGGTGGCCTTCTGTTCCTTTCCTACAAAACTGTTTGGTCTCCTCACTTCCTGAGGCTATTTTCTCAGGAAACAGCCTGAACTTAAAGTGACAATCTGTAACCATGAGGCAGTAACAGATTGCTGATTCTGTGGGGACTTTCTGCACAAGGGAGACCTAGAGGATGTGTGGGGAGTCTGGCCCCAAGGTGGGTGCCTTGAGAGGAACACTCAGATTGGGTGAACTCAGAGTATAGGTTGAACTCCTGTCCCCGTGCAGGCTGACACTGTGTGGGGATCACTGCCCTGTGGGGAGCCCTGGTCAGGCAGTAGTGTAGGAGAGCTAGTAGAAACCATGGGCAGCAAGAAGTGTACATACTGGTTTCCAGGTTTTGCCTGGCCTCCAGTCCCATCTCTGCCTCCTGCATGTCACCTGGGATGAGCTGTGCCTGGACTAGGCACTGAGGTAGGTTGCATTCTAAAACTCAAGGGCCCTGTCAGATATCACTTGCTAGCTTCCCAAGGGAGAGGTGCAGAGAGTTGCTTAGAGATGTCAGGACCAAGGGGGGCACATGGGCCACAAGTGAGTGAGCCTCTTGCAGGGAACACAGGCCCAGAGAAGTCAAATGGACCTGAAATGTATGGGGATCAAGTCCCTAATTCAGCCAGACTGGTTGAACACAGAATAGTGTTCCTGACAGGTAAAGGGAAAGAAACTTGTAGTTAGGTCAAGAAACACCCAAAAGAAGCTCCAGAACCACGCTTTCATGGAGGCACCAAGGGATAATGGACGGAAAATACTATACAGCAGAACCACACTCTGAAGAATTCTGTGGAGTAAACAGTTGGAACTAAGCAGGCTAGGAGCCAAGGACCCAAGCAAATGGCGCCACTTACCAGGATGGGTAGGTGGAGAGGAGATCAAGGAGTCCGGACTGGAGGGTGACACTGGGGTAGTAGGCGAGGAGCTTCCAGTAGGAGTAGCAGGATTGCTCAGGAACACCGATGTAGGCAGTGGGCTGGTACCAGAAGGCCTAGTAGTGTGGTTGGTGTCTGGGAAACTTGAGGAGACTGTCATACCCATGGTTGAAGACAGTATCCCTGACGTAGAAGCTTGGGTAGTAAGGGAGGTAAAATGGGAGGTGGTGGACTTCGAGGAGGATGAAGAAAAGATGGGAACCTGAGATGTAGTCTTGGAAGTGGATAGAAGGCTAACACTGGAGGCTGGTATGCTAGATGGGGTGGGAGTCATGTGGATGGTGGGGAGAGCAGAGGAAGGAATGGATGAGGTGACAAGAGGGAGAACAGATGAATTAACAGGAGTAGAGGCTGTAGTTCCTGACACAACAGATGACTGCCATGATGTGGATTGAGTAAAGAGTGGGGAATGGGACACTGAGCTGGGAGTAGGAGTATACTGTGGAGTAGGCCCTACAGAACTTGAAGACGGAAGAGGCAATGACATGGAAGATGATGGGAAGGATGCTGAAGTAGGAACAGACAGAGTAATACCAGAGGTAGGTGGCAAAGAGGTAGGTGAGGTCACAAAGGAAGAATGTGGGACATTACTGAGAGAAACCAAAGTGGTTGGAGAGGTTGGTGGGACATAAGACAGAATAGGTATAGATGAAACAAAAGGAGAACGAGTAGAGCTGAGGGGAATTAATGATGAACTCAAATGTGAGGAAGAAGTTTTTGATGTGGTGAAGGAAGAGTACACAGAAGCAATAGAACTTGTAGTAGAAGAAACAAGTGATGGTGTTGTAGGGAGACTTGTACCCTTCATTGGGGTAGTGGAAAGAATGGTACTCAGTGGTGTGGATGTGGAAGCTGCAGATACTGTGTGCTGCTTTGTAGGGCTGCTCATTATCTCAGATGTCACAGGTGAGGTTAATGATATTGATGACATGTGTTGACTGGTTTGGGTGCCAGGTGTCACCGAACTGGGTGTCACAGAGGAGGTTGAAGACAGTGGCAGCTGTGTGGAGAGAGAGGTTCGAGGACCTGTTGGCGTTGGGATGTTGGAGGTGGCCTGTATGGATGTTTCTGAGGTGAGACCTGTGGTGTGCATCGTGCTGGAGACTGCAAGGGTGGTTGAAGGGTGTGTGGTGTGTGGAGCATGAGGACTACTAGGTGTGGCTGAGGTGGTGTGGACCACAGGTGTCGCAGTGGCCGCCGTGGTGGACCCAGTTGTTTGAGGAACAGTGGTGGATTGGTGTGAAGTCATAGAGGCAGTTTCTGGAAAGTGTGAAGTAGAGGTTCTGGCTGTGGAGAATGAGGTTTGAACTTGTGTGGTGGCACTGGATGTGTATACCACAGCTACTGGTGTTTGTGGGGTCCCAGTGGCCTCGCTTGTGGTGTGGAGAGTGGTGGTGTGTGGCCTGGATGTGGATGGTGATGATGGTGTGTGTTGACTTGCAGGGTGGGTAAGTATCTCAGATGTTGTCACAGGTGAGGTTGACAATGACGGCAGTGGTGTGGTCAAAGAGGTCTGAGGAGCTGATGGGGTTGGGAAGGTGATGGTGGTCTTCTGGGATATTGCTGAAGGACTTGTGGTGTGTGGTGTCCTAGAGACTTCAGCTGTGGTTGCAGAGTGTGTGGTATGTGGTGTATTGGCGCTGCTAGGTGTGCCTGAGGTGGTGTGCACCACATGGGTCCCAGTTACACCCGTAGTTGTTGTGGTTAAGGTAGAAGTGGCTGGCCCTGAGGTCGAGTGGTAGGGGGTCAACGAGGAAGTTTGTGGAATGTGGGAAGTAGAGGTCCTGTCTGTGGAGAATGGGCTTCTGCTTTGGGTGAAGGCACTGGTTGTGTAAACGAAGTGTGTTGATGTGTGTGGAGGCCTTGTGCCTTCCACTGTGGTTGGAAGAGCAGTCAGTGGTGTCGATGAGGTGGGCGGTGTTGATGAGGGGAGTTGACTGGTTTGGGTGCCAGGTGTCACCGAACTGGGTGTCACAGAGGAGGTTGAAGACAGTGGCAGCTGTGTGGAGAGAGAGGTTCGAGGACCTGTTGGCGTTGGGATGTTGGAGGTGGCCTGTATGGATGTTTCTGAGGTGAGACCTGTGGTGTGCATCGTGCTGGAGACTGCAAGGGTGGTTGAAGGGTGTGTGGTGTGTGGAGCATGAGCACTACTAGGTGTGGCTGAGGTGGTGTGGACCACAGGTGTCGCAGTGGCCGCCGTGGTGGACCCAGTTGTTTGAGGAACAGTGGTGGATTGGTGTGAAGTCATGGAGGCAGTTTCTGGAAAGTGTGAAGTAGAGGTTCTGGCTGTGGAGAATGAGGTTTGAACTTGTGTGGTGGCACTGGATGTGTATACCACAGCTACTGGTGTTTGTGGGGTCCCAGTGGCCTCGCTTGTGGTGTGGAGAGTGGTGGTGTGTGGCCTGGATGTGGATGGTGATGATGGTGTGTGTTGACTTGCAGGGTGGGTAAGTATCTCAGATGTTGTCACAGGTGAGGTTGACAATGACGGCAGTGGTGTGGTCAAAGAGGTCTGAGGAGCTGATGGGGTTGGGAAGGTGATGGTGGTCTTCTGGGATATTGCTGAAGGACTTGTGGTGTGTGGTGTCCTAGAGACTTCAGCTGTGGCTGCAGAGTGTGTGGTATGTGGTGTATTGGCGCTGCTAGGTGTGCCTGAGGTGGTGTGCACCACATGGGTCCCAGTTACACCCGTAGTTGTTGTGGTTAAGGTAGAAGTGGCTGGCCCTGAGGTCGAGTGGTAGGGGGTCAACGAGGAAGTTTGTGGAATGTGGGAAGTAGAGGTCCTGTCTGTGGAGAATGGGCTTCTGCTTTGGCTGAAGGCACTGGTTGTGTAAACGACGTGTGTTGATGTGTGTGGAGGCCTTGTGCCTTCCACTGTGGTTGGAAGAGCAGTCAGTGGTGTCGATGAGGTGGGCGGTGTTGATGAGGGGAGTTGACTGGTTTGGGTGCCAGGTGTCACCGAACTGGGTGTCACAGAGGAGGTTGAAGACAGTGGCAGCTGTGTGGAGAGAGAGGTTCGAGGACCTGTTGGCGTTGGGATGTTGGAGGTGGCCTGTATGGATGTTTCTGAGGTGAGACCTGTGGTGTGCATCGTGCTGGAGACTGCAAGGGTGGTTGAAGGGTGTGTGGTGTGTGGAGCATGAGGACTACTAGGTGTGGCTGAGGTGGTGTGGACCACAGGTGTCGCAGTGGCCGCCGTGGTGGACCCAGTTGTTTGAGGAACAGTGGTGGATTGGTGTGAAGTCATGGAGGCAGTTTCTGGAAAGTGTGAAGTAGAGGTTCTGGCTGTGGAGAATGAGGTTTGAACTTGTGTGGTGGCACTGGATGTGTATACCACAGCTACTGGTGTTTGTGGGGTCCCAGTGGCCTCGCTTGTGGTGTGGAGAGTGGTGGTGTGTGGCCTGGATGTGGATGGTGATGATGGTGTGTGTTGACTTGCAGGGTGGGTAAGTATCTCAGATGTTGTCACAGGTGAGGTTGACAATGACGGCAGTGGTGTGGTCAAAGAGGTCTGAGGAGCTGATGGGGTTGGGAAGGTGATGGTGGTCTTCTGGGATATTGCTGAAGGACTTGTGGTGTGTGGTGTCCTAGAGACTTCAGCTGTGGTTGCAGAGTGTGTGGTATGTGGTGTATTGGCGCTGCTAGGTGTGCCTGAGGTGGTGTGCACCACATGGGTCCCAGTTACACCCGTAGTTGTTGTGGTTAAGGTAGAAGTGGCTGGCCCTGAGGTCGAGTGGTAGGGGGTCAACGAGGAAGTTTGTGGAATGTGGGAAGTAGAGGTCCTGTCTGTGGAGAATGGGCTTCTGCTTTGGCTGAAGGCACTGGTTGTGTAAACGACGTGTGTTGATGTGTGTGGAGGCCTTGTGCCTTCCACTGTGGTTGGAAGAGCAGTCAGTGGTGTCGATGAGGTGGGCGGTGTTGATGAGGGGAGTTGACTGGTTTGGGTGCCAGGTGTCACCGAACTGGGTGTCACAGAGGAGGTTGAAGACAGTGGCAGCTGTGTGGAGAGAGAGGTTCGAGGACCTGTTGGCGTTGGGATGTTGGAGGTGGCCTGTATGGATGTTTCTGAGGTGAGACCTGTGGTGTGCATCGTGCTGGAGACTGCAAGGGTGGTTGAAGGGTGTGTGGTGTGTGGAGCATGAGGACTACTAGGTGTGGCTGAGGTGGTGTGGACCACAGGTGTCGCAGTGGCCGCCGTGGTGGACCCAGTTGTTTGAGGAACAGTGGTGGATTGGTGTGAAGTCATGGAGGCAGTTTCTGGAAAGTGTGAAGTAGAGGTTCTGGCTGTGGAGAATGAGGTTTGAACTTGTGTGGTGGCACTGGATGTGTATACCACAGCTACTGGTGTTTGTGGGGTCCCAGTGGCCTCGCTTGTGGTGTGGAGAGTGGTGGTGTGTGGCCTGGATGTGGATGGTGATGATGGTGTGTGTTGACTTGCAGGGTGGGTAAGTATCTCAGATGTTGTCACAGGTGAGGTTGACAATGACGGCAGTGGTGTGGTCAAAGAGGTCTGAGGAGCTGATGGGGTTGGGAAGGTGATGGTGGTCTTCTGGGATATTGCTGAAGGACTTGTGGTGTGTGGTGTCCTAGAGACTTCAGCTGTGGTTGCAGAGTGTGTGGTATGTGGTGTATTGGCGCTGCTAGGTGTGCCTGAGGTGGTGTGCACCACATGGGTCCCAGTTACACCCGTAGTTGTTGTGGTTAAGGTAGAAGTGGCTGGCCCTGAGGTCGAGTGGTAGGGGGTCAACGAGGAAGTTTGTGGAATGTGGGAAGTAGAGGTCCTGTCTGTGGAGAATGGGCTTCTGCTTTGGCTGAAGGCACTGGTTGTGTAAACGACGTGTGTTGATGTGTGTGGAGGCCTTGTGCCTTCCACTGTGGTTGGAAGAGCAGTCAGTGGTGTCGATGAGGTGGGCGGTGTTGATGAGGGGAGTTGACTGGTTTGGGTGCCAGGTGTCACCGAACTGGGTGTCACAGAGGAGGTTGAAGACAGTGGCAGCTGTGTGGAGAGAGAGGTTCGAGGACCTGTTGGCGTTGGGATGTTGGAGGTGGCCTGTATGGATGTTTCTGAGGTGAGACCTGTGGTGTGCATCGTGCTGGAGACTGCAAGGGTGGTTGAAGGGTGTGTGGTGTGTGGAGCATGAGGACTACTAGGTGTGGCTGAGGTGGTGTGGACCACAGGTGTCGCAGTGGCCGCCGTGGTGGACCCAGTTGTTTGAGGAACAGTGGTGGATTGGTGTGAAGTCATAGAGGCAGTTTCTGGAAAGTGTGAAGTAGAGGTTCTGGCTGTGGAGAATGAGGTTTGAACTTGTGTGGTGGCACTGGATGTGTATACCACAGCTACTGGTGTTTGTGGGGTCCCAGTGGCCTCGCTTGTGGTGTGGAGAGTGGTGGTGTGTGGCCTGGATGTGGATGGTGATGATGGTGTGTGTTGACTTGCAGGGTGGGTAAGTATCTCAGATGTTGTCACAGGTGAGGTTGACAATGACGGCAGTGGTGTGGTCAAAGAGGTCTGAGGAGCTGATGGGGTTGGGAAGGTGATGGTGGTCTTCTGGGATATTGCTGAAGGACTTGTGGTGTGTGGTGTCCTAGAGACTTCAGCTGTGGTTGCAGAGTGTGTGGTATGTGGTGTATTGGCGCTGCTAGGTGTGCCTGAGGTGGTGTGCACCACATGGGTCCCAGTTACACCCGTAGTTGTTGTGGTTAAGGTAGAAGTGGCTGGCCCTGAGGTCGAGTGGTAGGGGGTCAACGAGGAAGTTTGTGGAATGTGGGAAGTAGAGGTCCTGTCTGTGGAGAATGGGCTTCTGCTTTGGCTGAAGGCACTGGTTGTGTAAACGACGTATGTTGATGTGTGTGGAGGCCTTGTGCCTTCCACTGTGGTTGGAAGAGCAGTCAGTGGTGTCGATGAGGTGGGCGGTGTTGATGAGGGGAGTTGACTGGTTTGGGTGCCAGGTGTCACCGAACTGGGTGTCACAGAGGAGGTTGAAGACAGTGGCAGCTGTGTGGAGAGAGAGGTTCGAGGACCTGTTGGCGTTGGGATGTTGGAGGTGGCCTGTATGGATGTTTCTGAGGTGAGACCTGTGGTGTGCATCGTGCTGGAGACTGCAAGGGTGGTTGAAGGGTGTGTGGTGTGTGGAGCATGAGGACTACTAGGTGTGGCTGAGGTGGTGTGGACCACAGGTGTCGCAGTGGCCGCCGTGGTGGACCCAGTTGTTTGAGGAACAGTGGTGGATTGGTGTGAAGTCATGGAGGCAGTTTCTGGAAAGTGTGAAGTAGAGGTTCTGGCTGTGGAGAATGAGGTTTGAACTTGTGTGGTGGCACTGGATGTGTATACCACAGCTACTGGTGTTTGTGGGGTCCCAGTGGCCTCGCTTGTGGTGTGGAGAGTGGTGGTGTGTGGCCTGGATGTGGATGGTGATGATGGTGTGTGTTGACTTGCAGGGTGGGTAAGTATCTCAGATGTTGTCACAGGTGAGGTTGACAATGACGGCAGTGGTGTGGTCAAAGAGGTCTGAGGAGCTGATGGGGTTGGGAAGGTGATGGTGGTCTTCTGGGATATTGCTGAAGGACTTGTGGTGTGTGGTGTCCTAGAGACTTCAGCTGTGGTTGCAGAGTGTGTGGTATGTGGTGTATTGGCGCTGCTAGGTGTGCCTGAGGTGGTGTGCACCACATGGGTCCCAGTTACACCCGTAGTTGTTGTGGTTAAGGTAGAAGTGGCTGGCCCTGAGGTCGAGTGGTAGGGGGTCAACGAGGAAGTTTGTGGAATGTGGGAAGTAGAGGTCCTGTCTGTGGAGAATGGGCTTCTGCTTTGGCTGAAGGCACTGGTTGTGTAAACGACGTGTGTTGATGTGTGTGGAGGCCTTGTGCCTTCCACTGTGGTTGGAAGAGCAGTCAGTGGTGTCGATGAGGTGGGCGGTGTTGATGAGGGGAGTTGACTGGTTTGGGTGCCAGGTGTCACCGAACTGGGTGTCACAGAGGAGGTTGAAGACAGTGGCAGCTGTGTGGAGAGAGAGGTTCGAGGACCTGTTGGCGTTGGGATGTTGGAGGTGGCCTGTATGGATGTTTCTGAGGTGAGACCTGTGGTGTGCATCGTGCTGGAGACTGCAAGGGTGGTTGAAGGGTGTGTGGTGTGTGGAGCATGAGGACTACTAGGTGTGGCTGAGGTGGTGTGGACCACAGGTGTCGCAGTGGCCGCCGTGGTGGACCCAGTTGTTTGAGGAACAGTGGTGGATTGGTGTGAAGTCATAGAGGCAGTTTCTGGAAAGTGTGAAGTAGAGGTTCTGGCTGTGGAGAATGAGGTTTGAACTTGTGTGGTGGCACTGGATGTGTATACCACAGCTACTGGTGTTTGTGGGGTCCCAGTGGCCTCGCTTGTGGTGTGGAGAGTGGTGGTGTGTGGCCTGGATGTGGATGGTGATGATGGTGTGTGTTGACTTGCAGGGTGGGTAAGTATCTCAGATGTTGTCACAGGTGAGGTTGACAATGACGGCAGTGGTGTGGTCAAAGAGGTCTGAGGAGCTGATGGGGTTGGGAAGGTGATGGTGGTCTTCTGGGATATTGCTGAAGGACTTGTGGTGTGTGGTGTCCTAGAGACTTCAGCTGTGGTTGCAGAGTGTGTGGTATGTGGTGTATTGGTGTTGCTAGGTATGCCTGTGGTGGTGTGCACCACATGGGTCCCAGTTACACCCGTAGTTGTTGTGGTTAAGGTAGAAGTGGCTGGCCCTGAGGTCGAGTGGTAGGGGGTCAACGAGGAAGTTTGTGGAATGTGGGAAGTAGAGGTCCTGTCTGTGGAGAATGGGCTTCTGCTTTGGCTGAAGGCACTGGTTGTGTAAACGACGTGTGTTGATGTGTGTGGAGGCCTTGTGCCTTCCACTGTGGTTGGAAGAGCAGTCAGTGGTGTCGATGAGGTGGGCGGTGTTGATGAGGGGAGTTGACTGGTTTGGGTGCCAGGTGTCACCGAACTGGGTGTCACAGAGGAGGTTGAAGACAGTGGCAGCTGTGTGGAGAGAGAGGTTCGAGGACCTGTTGGCGTTGGGATGTTGGAGGTGGCCTGTATGGATGTTTCTGAGGTGAGACCTGTGGTGTGCATCGTGCTGGAGACTGCAAGGGTGGTTGAAGGGTGTGTGGTGTGTGGAGCATGAGGACTACTAGGTGTGGCTGAGGTGGTGTGGACCACAGGTGTCGCAGTGGCCGCCGTGGTGGACCCAGTTGTTTGAGGAACAGTGGTGGATTGGTGTGAAGTCATGGAGGCAGTTTCTGGAAAGTGTGAAGTAGAGGTTCTGGCTGTGGAGAATGAGGTTTGAACTTGTGTGGTGGCACTGGATGTGTATACCACAGCTACTGGTGTTTGTGGGGTCCCAGTGGCCTCGCTTGTGGTGTGGAGAGTGGTGGTGTGTGGCCTGGATGTGGATGGTGATGATGGTGTGTGTTGACTTGCAGGGTGGGTAAGTATCTCAGATGTTGTCACAGGTGAGGTTGACAATGACGGCAGTGGTGTGGTCAAAGAGGTCTGAGGAGCTGATGGGGTTGGGAAGGTGATGGTGGTCTTCTGGGATATTGCTGAAGGACTTGTGGTGTGTGGTGTCCTAGAGACTTCAGCTGTGGCTGCAGAGTGTGTGGTATGTGGTGTATTGGCGCTGCTATGTGTGCCTGAGGTGGTGTGCACCACATGGGTCCCAGTTACATCCGTAGTTGTTGTGGTTAAGGTAGAAGTGGCTGGCCCTGAGGTCGAGTGGTAGGGGGTCAACGAGGAAGTTTGTGGAATGTGGGAAGTAGAGGTCCTGTCTGTGGAGAATGGGCTTCTGCTTTGGCTGAAGGCACTGGTTGTGTAAACGACGTGTGTTGATGTGTGTGGAGGCCTTGTGCCTTCCACTGTGGTTGGAAGAGCAGTCAGTGGTGTCGATGAGGTAGGCGGTGTTGATGAGGGGAGTTGACTGGTTTGGGTGCCAGGTGTCACCGAACTGGGTGTCACAGAGGAGGTTGAAGACAGTGGCAGCTGTGTGGAGAGAGAGGTTCGAGGACCTGTTGGCGTTGGGATGTTGGAGGTGGCCTGTATGGATGTTTCTGAGGTGAGACCTGTGGTGTGCATCGTGCTGGAGACTGCAAGGGTGGTTGAAGGGTGTGTGGTGTGTGGAGCATGAGGACTACTAGGTGTGGCTGAGGTGGTGTGGACCACAGGTGTCGCAGTGGCCGCCGTGGTGGACCCAGTTGTTTGAGGAACAGTGGTGGATTGGTGTGAAGTCATGGAGGCAGTTTCTGGAAAGTGTGAAGTAGAGGTTCTGGCTGTGGAGAATGAGGTTTGAACTTGTGTGGTGGCACTGGATGTGTATACCACAGCTACTGGTGTTTGTGGGGTCCCAGTGGCCTCGCTTGTGGTGTGGAGAGTGGTGGTGTGTGGCCTGGATGTGGATGGTGATGATGGTGTGTGTTGACTTGCAGGGTGGGTAAGTATCTCAGATGTTGTCACAGGTGAGGTTGACAATGACGGCAGTGGTGTGGTCAAAGAGGTCTGAGGAGCTGATGGGGTTGGGAAGGTGATGGTGGTCTTCTGGGATATTGCTGAAGGACTTGTGGTGTGTGGTGTCCTAGAGACTTCAGCTGTGGTTGCAGAGTGTGTGGTATGTGGTGTATTGGCGCTGCTAGGTGTGCCTGAGGTGGTGTGCACCACATGGGTCCCAGTTACACCCGTAGTTGTTGTGGTTAAGGTAGAAGTGGCTGGCCCTGAGGTCGAGTGGTAGGGGGTCAACGAGGAAGTTTGTGGAATGTGGGAAGTAGAGGTCCTGTCTGTGGAGAATGGGCTTCTGCTTTGGCTGAAGGCACTGGTTGTGTAAACGAAGTGTGTTGATGTGTGTGGAGGCCTTGTGCCTTCCACTGTGGTTGGAAGAGCAGTCAGTGGTGTCGATGAGGTGGGCGGTGTTGATGAGGGGAGTTGACTGGTTTGGGTGCCAGGTGTCACCGAACTGGGTGTCACAGAGGAGGTTGAAGACAGTGGCAGCTGTGTGGAGAGAGAGGTTCGAGGACCTGTTGGCGTTGGGATGTTGGAGGTGGCCTGTATGGATGTTTCTGAGGTGAGACCTGTGGTGTGCATCGTGCTGGAGACTGCAAGGGTGGTTGAAGGGTGTGTGGTGTGTGGAGCATGAGCACTACTAGGTGTGGCTGAGGTGGTGTGGACCACAGGTGTCGCAGTGGCTGCCGTGGTCAACCTTGTTGATAGGGTTCTAGCCGTAATCGATGTTGATTGATGGGCATTCATGGAGGAAGTTTCTGGGAAGTGTGAAGTAGAGGTTCTGCCTGTGGAGAATGAGGTTTTGATTTTTCTCTTCTTTACATGCATGTTGCATTTTCTGTATATTTCTGTACTCAGAGAGCCCCTTGGGTGTTTTTTTCTGTGTGTGTATGTGTGTGTGTGTGTATGTGTGTGTGTGCGTGTTAAATTTAGTGCTCTTAACGCTCCCTCTACCCCAGTGTATTCTCTTGCTGCTCCTTCTCTTGCATCTGGCTTTCCTATGGCCTTATTTGTGGCTGTGAGCCTTGTTGTTTCCTCTTTTTGCTGCTTCTAGTCTGCCAAATGAATCCCATTCTCTCTCTTCTCCCTGAACATTTTAATTACTCTTTCTGAGTTGATTTTTCTGTACTGAGGGCCAGAGTTGAACATTTGACTCTGATTCCCTGCTTCTCATGTTGACTCACCTTCGCTGGTGGACATCCCAGGCCCTTCTGAGGTTAGTTTCGCCACAGTGGTACTCTCTGTGAACTGAGCTGTGGTCTTTGTGGATGGGCTGGTAGAAGATGCTGTGGGCTTGCTTGTTGCTTGTGTCACTGGGAGCCTTGTGGGTGTTGTCTTCGGTATGGATGTAGGCGCCAAAGGTGATGTCAATGGTGTGGTAGCCACAGTAGTTTGAGGGTGTTCTGTAAAAGAATGTCATGGTAATATTCTCTTTTCTCCTCTGCTTTTATCCTGATGCTTGTTTGAATCCCCTGTTCTTTTCTCCTGCCTTCAGGATGCTTGTTACCTCTTTATAGTTTGATGAACACCAGTTTTTTCCCTTTCCCAGCCTGCAAGTCCACATGGGTGGAGCTGGCTCACATCAAAGGCAGTGACCCTAAGGCTGTCGTGGGCCAGTCATCATCCCTCTGCTCAGAGTTCAGCTCTTTGCACTGATGTTCCTTGCTGCTTGGTGTCCCAGCCCCATCTGGGAATGCTTCTCGTGTGAGTAGGGCAGGCTTCAGGTTGGAGGCCCAGCAGATCCCATATATATTCTAGTGGGAGTGTCACACAGCTTTGAATGGCCACACTGAGTGACCGTCTAGCTTGAGTTGTAAGCTTGGTTTCCCGAAAAATCTCCACCCTGCTTTTCATGCCCGGGGAATTCTGAGTTTAGACCCCACCTTGAGGCATATCTCAGTGGGGAGACGATGAGTGACTCCTCCATACCCTAGGGTTCTGCTGTGCCCCCTCCTTTTTACCTCCTGAGGAGACTGTGGATTTCTTGGGGGTAGTCCAATGTGTTACTTCCTCAGTGGAGGATGGAGCTGAGGGTGGCGGGGTTGGAAGACTTGGCAAGTCGGAGGGACCCAGAGGTGTAGATGCAGAGCTGGGGCTGTGTACCTCAGTGCTGGTGGGGGCTGCTGTGGTAGGCTGTGAACCTGTTGGGGCACATGTGCACTCATGAACAGGCAGAGTCTGCCTCTGGTGCCCCTCTCGCAAGAGACTGATATGCTGGCTGAAGGGCTAGGCATAAGATGCAGGGTGGCCCATGGACCTGTGAAGGCAGCATGGACCCCTTGTAGACTCACCTGTTGAGGCTCTGCTTCCTGCTCTATCACACATGAAGTGATTCAAGTGGCCAGGGCCAATGCTGGCTAGGAGCCAAGTTGTCTATGCTGTTTCCCTTCTGACCTGGGACTGCAAGGTACATTACCCACCCTCCCAGGAGCCGGCAGGGGCGGAGACTGGACTGGTGGGGTGGGGGAGAGCTGTCCACTGAGCTAGGGTGAGCCGTAGGCAGGAAGCCCTCATCCTGTGCTACCCGATCGTAAGCAATCACCTGTGGGGGCTGGCGGTAGTGCGGTAGTGGGAGGCGCTGCAAGAGAAGGCAACCATCACGGTTTGCTCCCCGACTGTCCCGTTGCTCCCCGACTGTCCCACTCTTCTCCTTCCCTTCCTCCCTCGTCAGCCTGGCAGGGAGAGTAGGGGACCAGCCAGGGTGCCATGGCAGGGTAATGTAGAGCTGGGTTCACAGGAAAATTCCCATTATGTACCCAGGTCACCTGGCTGGCTTGGGACACTCTGCCCTAGGATTATGGCTAAGCAGTGGCTGCGATGGGGACCAGAGCAGAGGCCAAGGGACAAGTGTTGCATTTTTGTTTCTATTTGAGCCTGTGTGTCAGTGTCCTGAGGGAAAGGATCTAGGAAAGAGTTCCCAGGGCTGCTTATTTTACTTACACAAGGGCTGTACTATCTGGAGGCAGGGGCCTGCTAGACTTACCACAGGGTACACAGGTCCCTTCTTTGTGGTCGAAGTACTCATTCTGGGAGCAGTTGTAGCAGCCTGGGGTAGAAAGGGCCAGGCTCAGCACCCCTTTTCACACCCACTAGCCCCACGTGTCTCCAGGGACCACTGCTGTTCTCTGCTCCCTTCTCAGCCCCGATGCCACCCCTCCCTCCCCCATTTCACACCAGCCTCTGAAGTCACCTGCTGGGCTCTAGAACTCTGCCCTGTGTGTCCTTGCTTTAGCTCTCGACTCCTGGGTCTTAACTGCCTTTTCATGTTTTTAATTATGAGACATGTCACTACTTAACTCTGATTGACATGAAACTCACTATGTAGCCCAGAATGTCTTTGAACTTACGGAAATCTGGGTGCCTCTGCCTCCTGAGTTCTGGGACTAAAGGTGTGCACCTCCATGACTGGCCTAATTGCTCTTTTTTTTTTTTTTTAATGTGGAGACCCCTGTCTTTGTCTCCACTCCTACTCCCTCTTATCTTCCACTCTGCCAGAGACTAGAGTAGCAGCAGTCCATCTAGCTGTGCTGTTCCTACGGCGCCTGTCTTAACTTCCACTGTGGTACATGTGTTGTCTGACAGCCTTTTAATTCCTTAGTTTGATTTTAGGGATCTTTCCCAGGCTAGAGAGCAGGGCTGGTTTGTGTGCCACTAGGTCTGTAGTCAAGAAGAAGGCCTAGAATGGAGGACACATTTGCTGAGCATGCGAGTGAGTGACTGCGTGAGTGGATGAAGTGGTGGGGGTAGATGTGTACTGAGTAACGGGTGGGTGAACGAATGCAGGAGAGTGGATCTGTGTGTGAATGAATGGATGCGCTATGGACAGGTGTGTGTATGAAAGAGCGAATGAACAAGCATGAATAAATGGATGATACCTTCAATGTTGGTGTCCGGGAAGCTCTCCAGGCTGCCAGGGCAGAGACAGGGCTGGTAGTGCCACGTGCAGTTGGCCTCCTGTGCGTACTGGTATTCGTTCTCACCCACCAGTGTGTGGACGTTGTAGAAGTCGCAGTAGACAGCTGAGAGGAAGGATGTGTGTTAACTGGCATCAAGGCCTAAATGCCAGTGTGAAGAGCTTGCGTGCTCTTGGAGGCTGTCTCCTCTTGATGGGTCTGGGAAGGGAGAGTCTGGGGATCAGCTGGTGACTCAGGGTTGCCCTGCAGGGGTCCAGCCTGGCGCCTGCCTAGAGAGAGGCTTCTGAGGTAGGTGCCTGGGTGGAGCAGATTTGGGCATGGCATGAAGTACTCACGGCAGAAGTCTGGGGCCCTCCAGTCCACACACACGCCCTTGTCCAGACAGGCCTTGGCATAAGCTGCCACTGCATCGCACAGACACTCACAGTCTCCGCCCATGTCGCACCCACAGGTATCACGCACGCAGGCCTCATAGTAGGGCAGGTGATATACCTATGGAGTAGAGGGTCTCGTGTTGGCATTTGTTTTGCAATGCTGGCAAGGTGGAATTAGACTTTGCTGCCGTGGGTATAGATATTGGGGAAATGCCCTGGCACTCTGAGAGAGCATCTTCTAGTGTAAGCTGCAGCTGTCAGGGGCTGTCACCTTCTAGACATACATGCTATTGGTGCTCAGTCAGCCCTGCCCTGGGGTGTCTGTTAGAGACAACTCCTATTGGGGCTGGGGTTTGGCAACCTAAGGCTGGGTGTCTCTTGCTTAAATACCTGATCCTCTTAGGGTCTCTACTCTTGTCTTGACTCTCCTGAACACCCCAGATGACTTCTGGGTATAGGGCCTTTGCACTGCCTGGGGTAAACCCCTGTCATTCTAATGAGCGCCAAGAATCAGTGCTGTACTAAAAACTCATGATTCCAGAAAAGTTCACCCCTGGCCCTTGCTGGACCCCTTATGACTGAGTATTTCCTCTCTGGGTCATGCACCCCAGAGCAGCAATTATCTGCCTGAGATGACACTTTCCTCACTGTCTCATCTGCTATGGTCTGCTAGTAGGTAGAGGTCTGGGCATTGCTAACCATCTCTAGCTTTTGGATGGCACTGACCTCAGGTGATGGGTATTCCCCTCTCCACACCTGATATCCCCAGCCAACTTAAGTCCCATGGTAGGACTGTGTCTGATATTTCCATCTTGGAGGACGGGGCCTACCTTGCTGTGGCAGGCAGCAAAGGTCTGGCTGTTGATAATGCTGCATTTGCGCTCAGCCCAGGAGCGCCGGAAGGCATTTAGGCTACAGGGATCCACCACATAACTTGCATCCCCGCACAGTGGACTCTCTTTCCATGAGTTCACAAACTCCATTTCATCGGATGCCACGTATTTGCTGCGTGTCTCAAAGTCATCCTTCATGTTCCCATTGGAGTTGCCACACAAGCCACAGAGGGCATCCTGTGGGAGCAGATTGCTAGGGAGCCATGCAGGTTCACAGCGGACCTCTCGCCCCGAGACCCAATGGAATCTTGGCTCACTGGCAAGCACGCAGTGAGTACCTGGGTGGCACGGCGGATCTTGATGGAGACGCTCATGTGCTTGTTCCACACAAGTGTCAGGTTGAGCCTTCCAGGGATGCCTATGTCCAGGATGAGATTCAGGGGACTGGGCTTCACCTGAAGGTGCACCAGGGGTTCTTCCCCGCTGACTGTGTAGTTTCTGTCTGCCATTGTTATGGAAAGCCCCTGTATGGAGAGGGCTGTCACCACTTGCTTTCTCTTCCTGCCCATCCCAGTACCCAAGCTAACTGTGATTTGGATGTTTGGGAGTTAGAGGTGTAAAATCCAACGTAATAAATTTCCATCTTTGTGAGGATCAGGAGTTCAAAGCCAGCCTAAACAGCATGATAAACTTGAGGCTAGCCTAAGCTACATGAGACCTTGTCTCAAAACAAGAACAATGACAGATGTGTAGGAGTGTCTGCTTAGATCCAGTTCTGGACAGAAGGTTCTAGGCATGTGGAAACAGATTCAGCTTCCTGGAGAGCAGCTTTCTTTTCCTGCCCCAAATGCTGTATGTCCCTGGGAAACTGGTGGAGACCATGTGGTCACTAGTTCTGAGTGTGCAACTACCCAGTTGGTCACCAGTCTCTGGCCACCCCTTCCTGCCATACAAATGAGGAAGGTGGGAGGACTATGCAGTAATGTGGAGGCGGGGAGACCTGGGAATTGATGATCAAAATACAGCCCTCTCCCACCCTTTGGGGCCCAGCCACTTACACCCAGGGAGATCTTGATGGCTCGGGAGCAGGTGACCCCTGACTTCCCACAGATGACGTTCTCTGTCAGGACCTTGAAGGTAGGCTGTGAGCTGTTGGCACCACAGTCATCCTGCAAGAAAGGGTGTTGAGGAGAAGCCCTCATGGTCCCCACCCTGGCTCCTTACAGCCTTTGGCACTGGGCGCAGTGGTTACCGTGGCCAGAGTATATTCGCAGTTGCCATCAAACACAAAGCGCTGTCCATCAAAAGTTATGATGTGGCCTTCACCATAGAGGACACAGGTAGATGGGCATTGTGTGCTAAGCTGGCAGGTCCACCTTCCCTGTGAGCAAGTGCTGGGGAGATGGAAGGGGAGGAGTGGGTAGAGGCAGCCCTTCCACACAAGGAGGTGGGCCAGAGAGCTGGGTCATGACGCTAGGATACCCCACCTCTGGGAGCCCCACCTTGGGGGACAACTTACTTTAAGGAGTCCTTGCCAGCCCAGATGGCCCTCAGGATCTGGGTGTTCAGGGTAAGGATGACCTACCAGGTCTTACAGTCAGTATGGAGCTCAGAACCACCAGGATAGGACATTCCTGCAAAGTCACATGGGCATTCCTCTGCAGGCACACACTGCCCATTGCTGTTCTCATAGAGCCCCGTAGGACACGTACAGCCGGGCTCGCATTTGGTGGGTACCTGGTGGGGAGACGGGGTTCTTAGCTTCTCAACAGTGTGCTACCCCAACTCTAGCTCCTTAAGACACCCCATGTCTTTCTTTCTGTCCAGCCTTCTCTGTCTCTGTCTCTCTGTCTCTGTGTCTGTCTGTCTGTCTCTTTCTCACGTGCGCACATGCATGCGTGTGTATCAGACTGGTCTGCCACATATACAGCGACAGGTGGCCATAGTTCCCAAGCTGGGAAGCAGTCCATGTCCTCACAGAATAGTATAGACAAGCACCCAGTCTTCCAGCTACCTAGCTGCCAATCAGCACTAGCTATTGAAACAGACACATGGCTAGAGGGAAATTGTGGGTGCAGCATGACTCTGCCCTTCACTGGGCTCCTGCAGATTTGTGGAAACCCTCCTCACTACTTACACAAGCAATTCCTGTGGCCAGCATCTGACATGTGGGGGCACACGCAGCCCCGAACTTGTCCTCTGATGACTGGCTGCAGGACTGGAAAGTCTTGGGCTCTGGGCAGGATGCTGTAGGGAAAAAGAGAGCAGGTCAAGTGGATTGGGGGACACCAGGTGGTGGAGGGACCTGCTGGACAGGGTCTCATGGCCAGCTTCTGGTACACACTTACCCAAGAACATCTCTGCCTGCCGTGGGCAGCTCAGGCGGCCATTGATGCAGTAGCTGTAAGAAAGGGGCAGGGGCACATGAACTTACAGGTATGCAGGGCCCCTCCCCCATCAGGCATTGCCCAACCCTGCCCTCCATACCATATGACCCCATTGATCATTGTTGACTGATCAGCCTGGACGAACTTGTTGCTGTCCAGCAGGCAGGGGCACTGGGCCTTGTGCACACATTCTGCTTTGTGGTTCAAGTAGGTGCCCTCAGGACAGTTGCAGCCATCCACTGGGACAGCACTTGTGTGACACTCCGTCTCACGGTCCGACAGAGACAGGCAGGTGCGGTCACAGGCCTTGCTATCATAGCTGAACGTGCGGTTGCCAGTGCAAGGCACAGCTGTGGGGAGCTAGGGGTCAGGTTCTCAGGACAGGAAGCTGTGCAGAGGGGGCCTGGAGCTTGGGGATGTGATGACTAGCAGGCAGAGAAATGACTGAGCGGAAGGCCCTAGAATTCCTCAAGATGACCACAGTCAGGGGCTCTGTTGGGGTCCAGGCTCCCATTCCTCCCATGCCCACAGCCCTGCCCCTTCTGATACTGCCACATCCTCCCGCCACACAGCCGGCACTCACTGCAATTGTCCACACTGTTCCTCCAGCCTAAGAGCAGGATGCCTCGGGAGGAACAGGCATGGGCATAGGCCCCCAGTGCAGAGCAGATGTGAGGGAAGGTCTCCTCATAGTTGCAGGCCTGGTACACACACCTCTGTGGGGAGGGCAGGACCCAGATATCGAGGACCGCATCTGCTGCCACCACAGCCTCTCATCTCCTCAAATGCCCATCGGACCCACCTTGTAGAATGGCTGGGGGTTCACCACAGTGTGACACTTCTCAAACACACTGCCCTTCCTCAGCAGCATGGAGCAGTGGGTCTCTGCACACACCTCTGGGGACAACAGGTACAGCTGTGGGTGTCCTGTCCCCTCTCCATCCCGACAGGCTTAGGCGGCTGGGGGGGGGGGAGGCTGCAGGAGACTCACTATTGAGCTGGCTCATGGAGCAGGGGTCAGTCTCACGCTCTAGGGCAGCTGGACAGTTCCCTGCACGCCAGGAGTCCACGAAGAGTGAGGCAGTGCCTTCGTCAATGCCCATGCTGGTTGTGAATTCATCCGTTGTGTCCCCATTGAAATTGCCACAGAGCCCTGAAGGGACCGGGATGTGAGAGCAACTCAGTCTTGACCTTTGCACTCAGTCCCTCATGCCCCCTAAAGCTCTCTTCTCTCCAGCTATGCCCCTCTGATTAATCATCACTGTCCTCATGAGGCTGGGGTGTTCCCTGGATGTGGAGAGCCAGTATAAGGCACTCCTGGGTCTCTTCTGCATTTGGCTGTGCAGCGGAGACCAGTCATGCTGGCTCTGGGAGTGACCAGCAGGACGGTGGCTCACCTCTGGTCTTGCCTTTGAACTGGGGCCCGACTGCGATGTACACCTGGAAGATAGGCTGCAGTTGGACCACAAGTTCCAGTCCAAAAGTGGTAGCCATCTGGAGGTGGGTAGATGTCTGCCTGAAGATGGTGATGTTGCCTGCAAGATTTCAGGGCTAAGCAGGCTGTCCCCACTGCTAAGCTCCAAAGGCACACACAGCCACTCAGCATTCTCAGAGCCGGCTCCAGAAGGACTTACGTGTCTTGTATGGCAGCAGCTTGGTGTCCCCATTGTTGGTGATCACTTCATCCTCTGAGATCACAATTTTGTCCTGAAGGGACAGAGGAGTGTGAGTAGGGAGTAAGAGAAGCAGGAGTCGGATGCTGGGTCTGCAGGTGGTTGGCCACAGCATGTGCCTGGTTGAGGGGAGCTAGCCTTACCTTCGTGGACATGTAGATGACGGACACTAGGGAGGTCTCTGAGTGTGAGTACCCCGACTTTTCATACACAGCCATAAGGGTGCCTTCGTTGGGAAGCTGTGGGCTCTAGAGAGGTGAGTGAGTATGTAGGTCAGGCATGGACAGACTGTCCCCTTCCCCCACGGCCTTAGGGCGCCTCCTACCTGGAGAAGAGTGTAGGTGCAGGAACCGTGGAAGCGGTAGGGTCTGGCGTCGAATGTGGTGACGAAGGAGCCACCTTCTAGGGAGCAGTGACCAGGACATGGCTGCTCTGTGCATGTCCAACGGCCCATGGTACACTGGCTGCAGGTAGGCGTTGGGGGTAGTCCCCAGTGGATTGTGAGCCTCAAGGTAAATAATACCCCTTCTCAGGTTCCATACCAGCAGAACTTCTTGCCCTCTATACTTACCAGGTTTGGCAGGCTGTCCTTGTGATCTCCCCAGGGCCATAGACCACACCATTGAGCATACAGGGGCACTGACTGACTGGCACACAGGAGTGGTTTCTGGATATATCGTCAAGCAGTGTACCTAAGGGCACGAGCTCAGGTTGGATGGGTGTTCCTTAGGCAGCCTATCACTGTAGGGACTCCTCCTTAGCTGGCTGTCCAGTGAGTCCCCAGGCTCTGCCCTTCCCTCATCCATGCCAGCCCCAGGAAGTTGCCTTGGATGACTCAAAGCCCATCTCTCCTCAGTACTCTTAGATCCCTCTTCCCCACTGTTCAACTCTGCATGGAGTCCTGGGTGGACTGGAAGTTTTGGGGTAGGTAGATAAGGACCTGGGACTCAGATATAGAATATCTAGGCCAAGCTGGGTCAGAGTGAGAGTGAGTTTTGGGGGAAGCGGGTGCGGGTATACATCCTCACCATGGGGGCAGAAGCAGCCAAAGGTGCAGAAGTTGGAACAGCTGTGCTGTGGGTTGGAGCACGTCTTGACACAGACCTCACCACACTCCTGGTACACCTGGTTGGCTGGGCACTGGCTCACAGCTGCAGGGAGCAGGCATAGGGTCTGGCAAGAAGATCCTGCCCACCTTCCTGAGTTCCTACTTCATTTTCGCTTAGCTCCTCCCCTACCCGAAGCTGCTTTCCCTTTCATCCTGCCTAGTACTCACGGCAGAGTCTAGGGGTCCTCCAGTTGCGGACAGCCTGGCCGGCCATGCTGCATCGACGGGAATACTCAGACAGTGTGGCACAGCTGCAATTTTGCTGGCCTGGCTGGGCACAATCAGCCATGTCTGCCTGGCAGCTCAGCACCAGTGGTTCCTTAGGCACGTCACACCCAGGGGACACTAGGGTCAGTAGCTGGTTGCAGATCTGGGCCTGAATAAAGAGCCGCTCAAAGTCATGCGGGTTAAGCCACATCTTGTACCATACATACCCAGGGCTTGGAAGACTAGAAGTGGGGTTAGCATTGGCCTCAGAGACCCTTACACAGCCCCCCTATGTCAGCCACACTCTGTTCCTGATTTCTGGGCCACCTCACATACGTATCTGGTCTTCAGGGTAGTGGGACTGGGGATGGCCTCATGGGCACAGATCTCATTGGGGTCATCGAGCTTCTGAAGTGTGGCATACTTGTGAGGTTCTAGAAGTTTGCCTGGGGGCACAGGACAGAGATCAATCAGCACATGGAACAGACTACAGATGGGTCTGGCGCTTGGCCACCAAACTCCAACCCAGCTTACCATCCTCGCTGAGAAATTCATTGTCTGCCTTCCCGTCGAAGTTCCCACACAGTCCACACAGCTTGCCCATGTATTTCTTCTCCACCAGGACCTGCAGGGTGGCACTGTTGGTCCCTGTGGGGATGCATAAGGCTTCCCCACCCAGGCTGGAGAGCACATCAGGGTTCCAGATGTTTCCCCACCTTCCCTCCCTGCCCTCTCTGGGGGGTGGGGTTCATTTCCTGGCTGGATCCTCCTTTTCAAACGGGGAAACTGAGCTGCTATCTAAGCTCAGGTCCTCTTGGGTTGCTGGCCAGCAGTCAGTGCTGTTCTGCCAGTCTTGGCTCCTGAGACTCACTCTGAGGAGGGCCCTTCCTGAATGCTGTTTGTCAGCTCATGGCTCTCACCAGAAGATAGGCCTCTGAATCCCATGTGACAACTAACTCCAGCTCCAACTGCTTGGCCACCAGCCTCACACTCTGGCCGTATGGCGTGATCTGGAGGCCATTGCTGGTGTAGGGCAGGCTAACAACCCTGTGGGAAAGACAAGTCAGCAACTGTCCCTTCTGCCTCTGACCCTGGATGCCCTGCCCCATAGCTTACCCGATGTCCCTGACAGAGATGATTGCTTTGTTCACGGTGACTACAGAGGCCCCCAGTTCCACGATGATACGGGAGATGTTCCCATCCCTATCTCTCCGCAACTGGATGCTAAAGGTGGGCAAGGCATCCCCACATGTGGCCGTAAATACATAATTGCACATTCCTTTGAAATCATACTCATGGCGGTCAAAGGTGGAAAAGTGGCCGTCTCCCCACGTGGAGCACCAGCTCTTTTCTGGGGCTGCAAAGAAAATTAAACACTCCCAGCCCCATGTCTAATGACCAGGCAGGGTATGCCTGGGGCATCCTGGCTCAGAAGTAGGGACCCACCATAGCCCCATCCCCACATGGCAACCCATCTCTGGCCCAAGCTCTGCCTTCTGTCTAGGCCTTACAGGATTGCAGGCTATCCTCAGTGTTGGGATCTGTGGCGTCTCCAGTCCAGGCACCTGTAATGCAGGAAGCTACAACTCAGCGTCCCACCCAGGGACAGGCACAGAGGTCACAGTGCCCTGGATGAGAACTCTTGGCTGGAGCCTGAGCTGTGGCTTTCATTGCTGGATCCTTCTTGAGGAAACCCCAAATCACAGCACCCCCAAGGCCTGCATGGGTGTGGTCAAGCAACAGCATGTGTGTGTGTGTGTGTGTGTGTGTGTGTGTGTGTGTGTATGTGTTGAGTGTGGCCTCCTTTCTGCACACTGGGGCCATTGGGCCTCTGGTACTGTTGTGAACAGCGATGTGATTGCTGATGCCTCTCACCTGTCTGTGGAGAGTTCTTCAGCTTCCAGGGACTTAGGCTGGCAAAGGAGGTGGTGCCCAGACCTGCATGGACAGGACCCATGGTTAGTGTTGTGACTTATCTCAACTTGTTCCACCCCACTGTCATGCCTGGTGGGTTTGTCTACTTCTACCCAAGGCTGCCCAAGTGTGAAACCCCTATTTGTCCATCATTTGTAGCAGCACCCTGCTCTGGAACAACACAAGCTTGTCTGCAGTATGTGAACTGAGTAGGTAGCAGGCTCTAAGAGGACAAAGGGTGGATTCCAGCCCAAGCCCTGGCATCATCGCAGCTCATTTTCCGGCAGCTGTACCATCTCCTGTTTTATTGCTTCCTGGTTTGTTCATTCATTCATTTGTTCATTCGTTCATATATTTGATCTTTGGCTTGGCTGCATGAAGCTCCTGCTTGGTGCCTATCACCATGAGGTGCTGCAGGCCCACAGCACAGGGCTTGTTCCCACAAGGTCTCAGGAAGGTGGCAGTCACTCATACAGCACACACATGCTGCAGAAGTGACCTGGAGTGATGAGCACATGAAGCAAGGGAGAGTAGTCAGCTGCCACTGTGCATTCTGGAATGGGAGGGCAGCCTCTCTGAGGAAGTAACATCCAAACAGGGCCTAGGGCACTCTCTACTCTGGGGCATGATGGAGGGACACACTGTCCTGTGGAGGCCAGCAGGGAGTGGAGTAGAACTTGCAGGACATCTCTGGGGAGAAGGTGCCATGCCGGGATGGCGGTATCTTGGGCATCGATGTCTGTCAGGATCACTCCCCATTCACTGCTCAGGTTGAGGTAGGGTGCAGAGCTCAGCTGACAGAGACTCGAAATGTAGGAACAGACTCTGAGGGAACCTGCTCTGCACAGGGCTCATCTCCATGAAGCTCTTGGTAAGGATACAAGGAGGTGGGCCTGGGGTATGCTGAGAGGCGGCAACTTAGGAGAGTACAGAGGGCTGGGGCAGATTTTGGCTCTCTCCTGTGCCAGGCCACACCCAGTTGTGTCCCTGATCTGGCTGCCCAGTCTCCCTGTGGGTCTATTCCAGAAACTACCCAGAAACTACATACGCCCCCATCTGGTGCCCTGCACTTGGTTTTCTTCCCTTTTCCTCCTTGGCAGTCTCTCAGACAGCTGTATAGGCCCTTGGTCTGTGATTATCATTGCCAAATAGCATTAGTCTTGGTGACTGGTAGGCAGAGCCAGGCAGCCACAAGATGGCCGTGTGAGGGAGAGCTCCTCTGGGGCTCTCATGGGCTGTAATGTTCTGACCCCTCTGCTAGTACCTTACTGGACACATTTTCCACCCTGCTGGCCAGCTGAACAATACAGTGAGTCATCTGGAATGCAGTTCTCCACCTGGACCCTATCCTGAGCTCTCCTGAATTTGGGATGTTTGTTTCTAGCTGGGGAGCATAGCTGCTCATATACACACCCTTAAACAAAGAACAGTCCTCCTGTATTGAGAAAGAGCATCCTCCTGAACCAAGTATGTCTTCAGGAGGGCCCCACATGGAGCAGTGAGGGAGGAAGGGGATGCTTGCTTAGCCAGCCAGATCAGCCAAGAATCAACTTCACCATCAATGTGGTGACAGATGCCACAGCATCACATCATCCTGTGACAGATGCCACAGCATCACATCACCCTGTGAGCTTTGGGCAAGATGCTGTCTTCCTCACTGCTGTCAGTCACTTACTGAGTATGTGCACCTTGCACCTCTAAAATGTCACCAAGAGCAGAGACGGGCCAGCTGAGGGCTTTGTGTGGCTTGTGCTAATGAGGAAGAACTACTATGGCATTTCTCTTATATTTTTGGTTGTGAGCCTAGCCTTTAATGGCCGAGCTATCTATCCCTCCAGCCCCTACCATGGCATCCTGAGAGTTCCTTGGGACTTAGGGTCTAGCTCATGAGACCTCTCTGGCAATGCAGTGAGGATCTGGCATGAGCAGGAGTGGGACTCTCACTGAGCCCCAGCTAGTGCATGGCCACCCATCACCCTTCCTGCCTCCCTCAAGATCCAGCAGGCAATGAGAATGGGCGATCTAAAGTAAAGTCTAGGGAAGTCAGTAGTACCTGCTCCTGTCCAATGGTTCTTAAGAGTGTGGAGAATAGGCCAGGTTCCCTGAGCAACACCCTCAGTGGCTTAGATTTCTCTATCTTCCAGACAGGATGGGGACACTGGGGGGCTATCCCACTCTATGAGGTGTGAGTAGCACATGCTCAGGTCCTGGCCCTTCTTGGTCCCATACCTGGGTTCCATACCGGGACCATCTATCTGCACCTTGTGGTAACTGACTCCTCGGCCATGGCCCGTGGGGACTCTCATTCATAGGGTTTTCCTTCAGCTTGTTTGGTGGCCTTACCTGTTCCTGGGTTAATCCCACTGCCTTAGGTGTCTCCTTCCCAGCTTCTGTAGCCTCAGGTCCCATCTGGCCTGTCTGACCTCACACTCTCCTACCTCTGCCCTCCCTTTAGAGTACATAGAAGTGATACCCAAACGCTGCTGTCAGAGTGGCTCTGTCCCTTCAGCCTCCCAGCTCTCCTGAGCCTCTCCCATCAGTCCCTCCTGTGGCTTATTCCCCTATTCCTGGCTGTGGGCCCAAGGGACCTGGTTCCTGTCAGTACCCCCTCCTCTTCCTGCCAGGGATGCTGAGTAAGGGGTAAGACAGGGTCCCAGGTGACCTGGTAGGACCTGTAGGCATTGCTTTATGGTGTTCAGAGCTACCTTTGGTGTGGACAGCTGGCCCTAGTCAAGGAGGAGGCCATTGCTGGAGAGAGAAGCAGAGCAGCCTGGTGGGAGGGACAGTTATTTCAAGCCTGAGACCCACCTAGCACCTTTGCTCCCAGGCCTGGGTGCATTTGAGGTTGAGCTCTAGGAAAGGTTCCTGACAGCTGGTGATTGACATACAGAGCTATGGGCTAGGGTAGCACAGGATGTCTCCCCACATACACAGAAGGGAAAGTTGAGACCTGGAGCCAACCATACAGTTTTGTTAGTGAGTGAGGTCAGGAGTAATGGAGCCTGGATTCTGCCTGGGAACTTTGGCTTCAGCACCAAAGGAGCAACTCTATTAGGGTGTCACATGCCCCTGCCCTACATACCTCAAAGATCTGGAAGAGTGTCAGGTCTGCCCTGTTGCTACCCATTGTGTTCTTCTGTCACCAAAACTGCTGAGACTATGCAAGAGGGAGCCCCACTCCCCATTTCAGGCGAGCATGTTCCTTTGCTGGCCACCACACCCAGTTCACAGGAGGTAAACGGGTTTGAGTAGTTTGCTGGACCCCTTCTGCCTCTATTCATTAGTGTCCTCATGGCAAGAGTCAGCGAGGCGAGACGACCTGAGGACTTTGCCTTGTGCAGGGACCTGAGGAGGGCATTGGGTAGCACCCCCCCCCCCCCGGCATAGCCTGGCAGATGCCCACTCACCAGCATTGATTAGTGATCCCCTGAGGAGCAGCAGCAGCGGCAGCAGCTGCTGAACCCTGAGCATGGTGGCACTTCTGGAACCAAAAGGCGGCCACCAGCCCTGGTCTTCTACTGCTGGGTGCTTAGGCAGTCTTGCTGCTGCCTCTGCTGGGACTTGAGTGTCTAGCTCTCCGAAGCATATATAGGGGTGGTGTGCCCTTCCCCTGCCGCACCCACGTGTGCCCCATACTCCAGGCCTGTGATCACCACCGCCTGCCGGGCACAGCAGTGGCCAAACAGGATATGGGGTTTCGCTTTATCAGGACTCAAACTTCTTTGGAAAATTCTGCAGTGGCTGAGGCCCCATTATCTTTCTACTCCCAGTGGGGGGCCTGACACATGCACTCTAGGGGCCCACAAACACCTCCTGCATCTGGCTGTCCTAGGGGCCATGGTGGGTCCTGTCACAGCCCGTCCTAGCTGCCAGGTCACTGTGGACACCATCAGTCACACACCTGGGTGCCTGGGATGGGGCTGGTCCAGGCGGACATCAGAGAGTCGGGGCCTCCTCTTGATACTGTCAGGTAATCTAGTCTCCACGCTGGATCTTGGTATCCCACCAGAGATACTCATTTTTTGGGTCCACCCATCTATTGTGAGTTTTCCCTCCAGAAGACAGATCACGTGGGGAGGGGTCCTGCTGCCTGTACTGGGGGGGGGGTCCTCTGGCACTGTTTGCTGGGGTGAGGCACAAGGATCTCCTGGTGGTGGTTTTGGTCACTAAACGAGTGTTGAGTGATGCCAGCCCTAGCTGTATCCATTGTAGGCTTGGTATTGGCTCTAAGCCTACCTGAGTCTGGGTCCCCAAATGAGCCTGTATTTCATAGCCAGGCTCAGCCAGGCCCCATAGCTTAGACCCAGGTTGTCTGCACTGATCCCCCATCTCTACACTGGGAGATCTCAGATTCTGTTCTCACTTAGCTCAGCAAATCCGGCAGATCCTGTGACAAAGCAGTGGATGTTGTTTTCTGTAAATGAATCTTAGCTTTAATGGGATGTTTTGGACTTGGGTATGGCACTGTGATACAGTGTGTGTCTAGCATATTTGAGGTCCTGGGTTTGACCTTAAGAACCCCCCCAAAAAACCCAACAACCCCCTCCCGACGGAACCAGAGAGAGAGCATGATCTTTACAGAAACTCTGTGAGTTCAGTCTTGGTGGGTGGAGTGGTCATTTACTGCTGTGTGTGCTTTTGGGTAGCCTATTATTGCTCTTACTTATTCTTGCTTCCTTCCTTCCACCTTTCTTTTATTTAATAGATTTATTTGTCTTGTTTAGTGTGTGTGTATGTGCGTGTGTGCACGTGTGCACGCGTGGGAACGCCATAGTGTGTATATGTGCACATGTGCATGTAGGTGCCTGCGGAGGCCAGAAGAGGGTTGGAACCTGAGTGCATTACAGGCAGCTGTAGGCTGCTATGTGGGTATGAAAAGTAAACCTGGATTATTGATAAAAGCAACAGGTACTCTTTAAAAAAAGGTGTATTTATTTTTATTTTATGAGTATGAGTGTTTTGCCTGCATGTATGACTGTGCACCATGTGTGTTACTGGTACCACAAAGGCCAGAAGAGGACATCAGCTTTTCTAGGACTGGAGTTATATATAGTTGTGGGCTGCCATGTGAGTGCTAGGATTCGAACCCTGTTCCTCTGGAAGAGCAACCAGTACTCTTTTTGTTTGTTTGTTTTTGTTTTTCGAAACAGGGTTTCTCTGTATTGTTTTGGAGGCTGTCCTGGAATTCACTCTGTAGACCAGGCTGGCCTCGAACTCACAGAGATCCGCCTGCCTCTGCCTCCCGAGTGCTGGGATTAAAGGTGTGTGCCACTAACGCTCGGCGCAATCAGTACTCTTAACCACTGAGATGACAGTTAGTTTAGTAATGGCAACAAGTGCTCTTAATGACTGAGCTCTCTCCAGCCTCTCAGTGACTTCTTTCCTTTTTAGTTTTCGTATTTTGATTTATGTGTGTGGTATTTGTGTGTAGGTATGTGCATGTGGGTACAGTTCCAGCAAAGATTAGAGGGTCAGAGTTGGAGCTGGAGTTTAAGTTATAGGCAGTGTCGAGCTGTGATTTTAACCACAGAGCCATGTCTCCAGCCCTCTTAGTGGTCTCTTAGCATTCAACAGCACCCACTCAGGTGAGAAACTGAGGAACACAGTGACATTTTCACCCAAAGTGACATGAAGGAGCTTGGTTAGCTCTGGCTGCAGCCTTGCAGCTGGACTTGGGCAGGTAAGGAAGGGACTCAGGGCAGCCACATAGAAGGGGCTTATGACCTTGTATGGCTAGGAACCCTATGTCTGCTTGGCTGGCTGGATGTGCTTGTCTAACAATCTGCAGGGGCGTGTGCATGTGCTCACGTATGAGTGGCTCAGAGCTGTACCTTCCAGGATCTTCTGGGCTGTTTTGGGCTGCGTGCACCTGTGGCAAGAAGGTAGCTCTAGGGAGTGGCATTGCCCTTTCCCGGGTCAATGACTCCATCCTGGTGAGGAGGGGCCACAGGAGGGCATCAGGGCCCACCTTCTACAGCACACTTACTTGATTGGCAGGAAATCACGGCTCAATAGTGTTTTTGTCCTTTGACTTGGGAGAGCGAATGCACTGAGTAAACAGCTCTGACAGCCGAGATAGTTCTGACGGGGAGATAAGTGTGTGCGCCATTGTTCCCTCAGCAATCTCGGTGATAAGTCCCAGATCCCTCTGGTGGGCCAGGAAAGCGGAACCTACAGCTGGACAAGTGCGTGATTGTCCTCTCTCACGTCCAGCTCAGACCCTTGCCCTCCCCGTCCATCAGTGTGGCCTCCCAGGGCCTAGGCTTGGCTATGAAGTGTGGCCCAAGCCAACTCTGGTCCTAGAGCAGTGGCTCTCAACCTTACTAATGCTGTGGCCCTTTAATACATTTCCCTTTAATACGTTGTGGTGACTCCCAACCATGACATTATTTTCATTGCTACTTTATAACTGTAATTTTGCTACTGTTAATGAATTGTAATGTAATATCTGTGTTTTCTGATGGTCTTAGGCGACCCCTTGAAAGGGCTGTTCAACCCCAAAATGGGTCATGACCCACAAATTGAGAACCACTGGTCTAGACAGAGGTGGCCCAGGATCATGCACAGCTGACAGCAGGCCCCTATGTGGGCTCTTGTCCATAGCAGGTGCTTCCAGCATCCTTCATTATGCTTGGGTCCCAACCACTTTGGCTTGACAGTGATATACCATCAGTTGAAAAGGCTTTAGGGACAGTTTGTAAAAGATGTCTGTACCAGAAGTAGGAATTCTCCCCTGTGGCTGAGTCATGCTCTAGAAGGGTGAGCCAGGACTGATCGACATGGACTCTGGGTGGAGGATGTAGCTCGGAATTCCCAAGGACTGGGTATAAAGTGTGGGGCCATGGGCCTGATGTCTCTTGAAGGTTGAGGGTGGGCTGTCTGGACCTTGGTGGTCAGTGAGCTTCAGAGCTGACTCGTGGGCACCTGTTGTTGGGAAGAGGGTGAGAACTGGTGGCCCTGGACACAGATGGCTGAGGGACTTCAAACCTTGGAGCAGGAGCCATGCCTGCCATGTCCTGTGTGTAGTAGGTGGCAGTTAGCTTTGGACTCTGACTCAGTGGGTCTGAGCTTCATTAACTGTGCCAGAAATTAACTCGTCTCCCTCTGTCCCCAAGTATCAGTGGTGGCCCCCTCCAATTCTCATATGCCCTGGATGCCTTGGGAGCACACAGGAAATAAAGTATTCCCGGTCCATCTCCTTCAGGGACCCACAACCCTTGCCCTAGGACCCTGCTGGCTGGTACTCCTACGTGGAGCCATGCTGTGCTATCCCCTACCACCTCTACAGAAGGTCCAAGTTCCTATTAACTCCTGGTCTCTGGTCCCCTACTCTAGCCAACTCTTGTTTCTCTGGCTCTTGTAGAATTAACCCTGAGCTGCTGGAGTCAATTCTGATGAAGATAACAATAAAGCCAGCAGATCTTGTGCTATGACCCACAGCTAAAGGGTATGTATGCCCTCCATAGCCCCTTCAGTGATGGTTCCTCAGTTTCTACCTAGCAGAGTGCCTAGATCTTACCACTTGCTTTGGCTTTGGCTGTAGGCCTGGGATTTGGTTGTGATCAGCCCCTCCCTCTGGATATGGGCCCTGGCCTCTGGTCTTGGCAGAGAAGTGACTACCTCAGGTAGGTCCTACCTGGGAGCAGTGGAACTATGTTCTGAAATGGGCGGAGAGCTCACTACCATGCTCCCCTGGCTGGGGCCCTTTAGTCCTTTTTGTTCATAGATGTCTTGTATTGGTGCCTAATGGAGGGACTGCAGATAATAGGGGTGGCATCAGAAAGGGGTCCTAGGTGGACCTGGATTCCCAGGGAGCCAATAGGTCTTAGCCTGGGGTGAGGGTGGCTGCGCTGGCACCTACCTTATTTCCTCTTGAGATCCGGTCTCATGTTGCTCAGACTGGTGTTGACTTGCTATGTAGCTAAGGATGACCTGAACTTCTTCTCCCCCTTCCTCCTCCTCCTCCCAGAGACTGAGATGACTAGTGTGAGCCGCCAAACTTGATTTGTAAGGTGCTGAGGATCAAATTCAAGGCTTTGTATATGTCGGTGAACTACACCCCTGTCTGAGATACCACAATTCTACAAGGCTTCTGGCTCGGCTGACTCTTGGGTCAGGGTAGACACTACACCTCCGAGTCCCATGCCTCCTCATACCCCTCATTCTACATGCAGGAGGGAGGGGAGCCCTGGGTCTCACTGACCACCAGACGGAAGCCCACGATGTGACTGTCCCCACTGCTTAGATGCCCTATCAAGCCTTCCAGGACCCTGATCCTGAAGTCCTGCTCACAGCAGGTATTCCAAAATCACACAGGTACCTCCAAGTCCTGGGAAGACTTCAGAATCCCTACAGATGGGCTACGTCCAACCCTGGCTAATGTTGACGCAGTTCCGGCTTCCAGGCTACATGTAAGGGTGCCCTCAACCTGGCAAGCAGGAAGCAGCACAGGATGGCCAGGGAGTCCTGCCCAAGATGCCCTGCCCCCTACAGTGTTGATCAGTGGAGGGAAAAACAGATAGGGTTGGCCTGGATACAGGGCTCAACCCCCTGGGCTGCCCCAGGTGGTACTGTGGACCAACCACCTGTTGTGGTTTCCTGGGCTGCCTTCTGCCCTGCAAGCACCTGTAGCATATGTAGCGTCAGTGAAGACTTGCTCACTTCTGGGAGCTACAGAGGGGGATTTGGGAAGTTCAGGATGGTCCTAGACTGTGTGGGTGACTTTGGAAGCTAGAAGTCAGATGTTGAGCCAGAGGACTACAAGGCCATTCCTCCCAGACATCTCTGGTTTCTCTCACAGATGGATAATGTTGGGGATCCATCAGGGCCCCAGAAACACAAGTCAGATGGCCACTGAAGCCAGGTGCCTTTCAGAGCAGGGCAATAACAGCCAGTCACAGGAGGCTACCATACTATCTGGGGCAGAGCCAAGACTATGGAGGCCTGGCCTGGCCAGCAGCAGGTACTTAAGAGTGTCCTGGACTTAGAGTTAACTTGGGGAAATGGGTAAACTGAACCTAAGCTGATGGTGGTGAAGGGGCTTAGAACTAGCCATGGGAGTAAGCAGGGCACTGTGTGCTTATATGGGGTCTGGGTAAGGTGTCTCAGTGGAGTTTGAGGACAATGTGTTAGCTCTGCCAGCAGCATGGTAAACAGACATGCACAGAGGCCACAGGCCTGAGGCCACAGATCCTGCATGGAATTTCTAGAAAGTCACAGCCTCTCCCTTGAGAAGCATGGCAGCCACAGTCAGAACAGTACAACTCTCAGGAACTCAAAGGGGAAGGGGAAGGTGGCTGTGGCAAGGGCAGGCAGCCAGTGAGAGGGGAGGTCTGGACACAGAAGGGCTGTAGCACTGGTCATAGTTGTTTGTAGATTCAGGAGGGTTGAGTTCAGCAGAGACAATGGGAACAGGTGGACTTCTGGGGTCCCGGGGAATTGGGCTGTAGCCTCTCCTGCCAGTGTCAGATTGAGCAAGGCTGAGACAGGCCTTAGAGATGAAATGCCTAGGGCTGGGAGTGTAGCTAAGTGGTACTGTGCTTGTCTAGTATGTGTGAAGCCATGGGCTCAAGTCTCAGCACTAAGGGAAAATAATAAATGTGATGTCCAGGGGCAGCCAAATGGTTCAGCAGGTAATAGCACTTGTGCAAGCCTGATAGCCTGAGTCTGAACGCTGGAATGCATGGTGGAAGGGAGGACAGACTCCCAAAAGATGTATTCGGACTTCCACGTAAATGCTGTGGCTTGCTTTTCCTCCTATCCAATAACAATAAATAAAAATGTAAATAAAAAACAAAGAAAAAGAAAGTAAATGTCCATGTGCCTGTGTTCCAACTCACCCTTGGAGCCTGGCGCATGCTCCCCTCCCCTGTTGGTTGTTATTTGGCTTGTTTCCAGCTTGTGCTAACCTCAAGTGGGTTGTTCAGAATGTGTGGGTAGAGACTCAGGTGCTCACACTTCGTCATGATCAAGTTTTCTATGGACACATAGCTGCTGTCTTTGGATTGTGTGCCACTGGGGCATGAGAGACTTCTAGGCTCTTCACATCTCCCTAGGTAGTGATGCCATGTGACAGACCACAGTGCCCTCTGTGTGCAGTGCTGTGGAAGTGCAGTCCGCAGTGGCCACTGTGTGCAGTGCTGTGGAAGGGCAGCTTTCAATGGGCTTCCCCTATCTACTATTTTCTCATTATTTTCTCCCTTTCTCTTTCTTTCTTTCTTTCTTTCTTTCTTTCTTTCTTTCTTCCTTCCTTCCTTTCTTTCTTTCCTTCTTCCTTCCTTCCTTCCTTTATTCCTTTATCTCTCTCTTTTTAAAAAATTTCATTTTACATTCCAACCACAGTTCTCTCTCCCACCTCCCTCACCTCCTCCCCAGCCCACCCCCCACCTACTCCTCCCAAACTGAACCTATTTCTTCAATGAAGTACTTCAAATCCTGGTTCATCTTCAGATTGGGTTATTTGTTTAAGTATAACTCACTTGGAAGTGAACACACACACACACACACACACACACACACACACACACACACACACACACACACAGTACCTGCAAGAGCTGGGAACTGAACTCAAGTTTCATGCATGTAGGCAAGCACTCTGCTACCTGGGCTATGTCCCCAGTCCTTCGAGTCCTTTGGTATCTGCAAGCTTATCAAGGTTATGGCCTCTCTTTATTAGGTTACTCTTATCTTCCACAGACCAGTTGTTCTTCAGTTTGGTAGAATCTGATTCACCAGTGTTTCGTTACCATAATGCTTCCATTATTGGAGCTATGAACTCTTTGGAGGTCACACACCTTTGGCAGTCTTTTCATTATTAAATAGCCTTTGTTCATGGTAATATCTCAAGAACCTGTTTTGTCCGATAATTAATATTGTCATGCCTTCTTCTAGAAGAAAGAGGACCCACTGTTAAAGCAGTGGATTTGAGGCAGGGTCTCAAGTAGTCCAGGTGGGGCAGGAGCTGGTTGAGTCTGGGATAACCTTGAACTCTGACCTTCCATCAGCATGGGAGATCCTTTTCTAACACTTAAATAATTTATTTGTCCTTTATAGTATATTTTAGAGACAGGGTCTTGCTATATAGCCTAGTCTGACCTTGAACTTCCCATCTTCCCATCTTAGCCTGCATAGTATGGGGATTCCAGGCAGGCATCACCATGGTTGGCTGCTCTAGTGAGTTTAAATGCCCTGTAGGATAATTTTGCCTTTTGATCCAGTCTGGCAAGCCATGCATGTTTTGACTGGTGTGTTATTGTTGTGGCTAGGGCAACGTCTGCCACCTGCTGCTCATTTCCCATCCCTTCCGTCCTTCCACTGAGCAAAAATAGGAGTGTGAGATGAGGGCTGGAGACCAGGGAGGTACCTTTTCTCACTTTTGTAATGTGCTTCTTTTTCTTTTTTGGTTTTTCAAGACAGAGTTTCTCTGTATATCCCTGGCTGTCCTGGAACTCGGTCAGTAGACCAGGCTGGCCTCAAACTCAGAGATCTGCCTGTCTCTGTCTCTGGAGTGCTGGGATTTCATGGGTGGGGTTTCATAGCTCAAGGTGGCCCCAGACTTGCTGTGTAGCCAAACCTCTGGGCTCTGTCTCTTAGGTGCTGGGATGGCAGATGTGCACCACTGCATGGAGCTTTTCATTCTTTGTTATTGTTACTACTTTAGCTATTGCCTAAGGTTTCGTCCCTAAGCTTTGGGGGTCCAGCACTTGTCTCACACCACAGGTTATCTTCCAGAGATCCCCTAACAGCTCACAATAGAATTTAAGCTCTGACAGGGTGGTATCTTTCTTTTTGCCCACATTTTGTGTCATTTTGTTATGCACTTTCTATAGCTGTTGTTGACCTAATTAGGTTATTTTTTTTCTTTTGTTTAATCTTTCAGAGCTAAAGTCGTAGCTCAAAGGTTGGAGTGCTCTCTAAGTACTCACAACACCCAGGATTTAATCCCCAGCACTGTAAAAATAAATTTAAAAATAATTAAAATAGAAGAGTGACAGAGGTGTGTGTGGGAGCTGGAGAGATGGCTCAGTGGTTAAGAGCACTGACTGCTCTTCCAGAGGATCCGGGTTCAGTTCCCAGCACCCATATGGTGGCTGATAACTACCTGTAACTCCAGTTCCAGGGGATCCAACACCTTCATAGAGACGCACATGCAGGCAAAGCATGAATGTGCATAAAATAAAAGTAAACAATTTTTAAAAAGAAGAAGAAAAGTGGCAGGCAACTGGAGAGATGGCTCAGTGGTTAAGAGCACTGGCTGCTCTTCCAGAGGACCTAGTTTTAGTTCCCAGCACCTATATGAAGCAATCCATAACTCTAGTCCTAGGGGATCCAATGACCACTTCTGACCTCTGAAGGTGCTAGGCATGCACAAGGTACATACACCTACATGCAGGTGAAATATTTATAAAAATAATTCTAAAAAAATGACAGGGTCTGTAGGGTTTCTGCAACTTGTGTTATTGTTGAATTCTAATTTTAATGCATGGTGGTCTGATAAGATACAGGGGGTTATTTCAATTTTTTGTATCTGTGGAGATTTGTTATGCTTCCGATTATGTGGTCAATTTTAGAGAGGGTTCCATGTGGTGCTGAGAAGAAGGTATATCCCCAGAGAAGAGGAATGAGGTGAGATCTCCTGAACAGATTGGGAGCCCGGGGGATGCAGGGGGAGGGAGAGTGGGAATTGGGAAGAAAAGAGGGGGGAGAAGGGGAGGAGAGAGTAGGTAATGGGGGAGCAAAAAAGTTGAGTTGGGGGAAGAATAGGGGGAGAACAGGATGAGAAATAACATATTAGAGGGAGTTATTATAGGTTTGAAGAGAGATCTGGCACCAGTGAGACCTCTAGCGATCTACAAGGATAACGCCAACTAGCAAGCTAAGCAATAGTGGAGAGACCACCTTAAATGCCCATTCCTGATAATGAACTTGAAATCTACCTTATATACCATCCTAGAACCTTCATCCAGTGACTGATGGAAGCAGAGGCAAACACCCACAGCTAAATACTGAACTGAATCCCTGGAACCCAGTGACAGAGAGAGAGGAGCAAGGAGCAAATGGGCAAAGAATGGGCTGGCAAAACCAGCAGAGACAGCTGATCTGAACAAGGGGGAGCTCTTGGACCCTAGACCAACAGCTGGGAGGCCAGCATGGGACTGATCCAGACCCCCCCGAATGTGAGAGTCAGTGAAGAGGCCTGGGCAATCTATGGAGCCCTGGGCAGTAGATCAGTATTTATCTCTGGCATACAAACAGACTTCGTGTGTCCATTAACACAAAGAGGGATGCTATCTCAGCCTGGACACTTGGGAAAGGGCTTGGACCCTGCCCTGAACGAAATGACAGCCTCTGGATATCCCCTATGTGGAAGGTAGTGGGAACAGGGTGGGAGGCTGGGGGGCTGGTGGGGGGTGTGGGAGGAGGGGAGGGAGAGGGAGCTGGGATTGACATGTGAAGCAAGCTCTTTTCTAAAAAAAAAAGTAATAAAAAATGAAAAAAATGACAGGGTCTGGAGAGATAGCTTGATGATTAAGAGCACGTATTGCTCTGGCAGAGGACTGGAGTTTAGTTCCCATCACCCACATCAGACAGCTCACAATTGTTTGTGACTGACTCCAGCTCTAGGAGATACAACACCCTCTTCTAACCTCTGAGACTATCTGAGCTCAGGAGCATATTCACACACATAGACACCCATACACATACATAATTAAAAACGAAAATAGGCCAGATGTAGTAGTGCACACCTTAAATCCCAGCACTTGGGAGGGGGAGGCAGGCAGATCTCTGTGAGTTTGAGACCAGCCTGGTCTATATAGCAAGTTCTAGGCCAACCAAGACTACATAGTGAGACCTTGTTTTACAAAACCAAAAATAAATAAATACATAAATAAATCCTTAAAAAAATAGGAAGTGACCAATAGAAGGGTTAGGGATGTGGTTCGGTGGCAGAGCATTTACCTAGCATGCCTGAGGCTCAAGAAAGAAAAATATAATGAAAGGGACTTTCTATTTTACATATTTTCACACAGGACCTTGTTTAGGTGCTTCTGGCTCTTGGGTGAGTCCTGATTCCTTTCCTTATGCCTAAAGGTCTTTGTGTCATACTCCAGTGATATTCAGAGCCATAATGGCATGTACCAAAAATATCTGTACTGCCTTTGAGGGTTTTCCATGGCCATTCAGGGAGAACATGGAGCACCCAAGGCCTTGGGGCTCATCCTATGTGTCCCTTGCCTCCATTGGCTGATGTACACCCTGCTGTCTTGGTGCCTGTGTGGGATCACCCGGAGCCGGGGTCTGCAGGTCAGAAAGACAAAAGTGGGACGAGTAAGAGCAGATGACCTCTGACCTCTGTGGTTCCTGAGATGTGAAACTGCACATCTGGTTTCCAGAGGACCAGCAGCAAACTGGACCCCAGAGGAGTTATGAGTGAGGGGGACTGTGTGGGTTAGATTCCTTTCTTTTTTTCTTTTTCTTTCTTTCTTTATACCTCCATCAGATTGGCCTGTGTGGTGATTGATGTGGGAAAGTCCAGCCTACTGTGGGTGATGCCTCCACTGGCAGCTGATCCTGGGATGTATAAGGAACAAGTTGAGCTTATACCCCAGGGTTAGATCCTGGTCCTACTGCCAGGGGCCACTCAGATAGTCCAAGCTTCACTACTGTCTCCCACATACAGAGGGCCTAGTTCTGGTCCATGAAGTCTCCCCAGCTGTGGGTCTAGAGTTCATGAGTTTCCACAGCTTGGCTCAGCTGTCTCTGTAGATTTCTCCATCATGATCTTGACTTCCCTTGCTCATATATTCCCTACTCCCTTTCTTTGACTGGATTTCTGGAGCTCAACCTGGTGTTTGGTTGTGGATTTCTGTATCTGGTTCCATCAATTACTTGCTGGATTAATGTCGCGTCTGCTGCGCGGCCTGTGTCCGAGAACGTGCGGAGGGTGTCGGGGATTGACAACACAGAGACTCATTCAACGATGTAAAGAAAACTTTAAGCAGGCCCAAAAAAGGTTCAAGAAAACTTCCTAAGAAAGGCTCCCTCCAGAAAAGCTTCTGCTCTCTCCTCTACCCTGGCTGGTTCTGCTCTGACACCAGAGGTGGATGTGTGTGGGTTTGAAGGTGCGGTTAGTCTTTGGACAAGGTCGAGGTCAGGGCGGTTTCCGTGGGAAAGCCTTTTCCAGGAAATTATTGCCCCGGGCATTGTATCGTTTTTTAGTAAACATGTTTTTAGTAAACATTGTCTTACAGCTGCCTACTCCCAGGCAGAAGGGGAAGTGGGTCTCTGCTCAAGGTCTGGTGTTCCCACAGATTAAGGCTCTATGATGATAGTTGGGTTACCCACCAGTCTGATTATAGGGGTAAGAGAGGAGGTAGACTTCTCTCCACTATTTCTAGGAGTCTTAGCTGGGGTCATCTTTGTGGGTTCTTGGGAATTACCCTAGCATCAGGTTTCTCCCTAACCCCATAGTGGCTCTCTGTTAAGATGTCATTGTTCTTCCACTCTGTCCCTCCTTCATCTTGCTCCCTCATGCTCTCATCCCCCCTCCCCTTGCCGTTATCCCCCTCCCAGTTTACCCAGGAGATCTCATCTAGTTTCCCTTCCCAGGGCAATCCATGTGTCTCTATTAGGTCCTCCTTGTTACCTAGCTTCTCTGGAGCTGTGGATTGTAGTCTGGTTATCCTTTGCTTTTCATCCAGTGTCTACTTATGAGTGAATATATACCGTGTTTGTCTTTCTGAGTCTGGGTTACCTCACTCAGGATGTTTTTTTCTAGTTCCATCCATTTGCCTATAAATTTCATGATGCCATTGTTTCTTATAGCTGAGTAATACTCCATTATGTAAATATACCACATTTTCTGTATCCATTCTTGGTTGAGGGGAATTGGGTTGTTTTCAGGTTCTGACTATTACTAACAATGCTGTTATGAATATTTTTGAGCAAGAGTCCTTGTGATATGATTGAGCATCATTTGGGTATATGCCCAAGAGTGGTATTGTTGTCTTAAAGTAGATTGATTCCCGGTTTTCTGAGAAGCCGCCGTACTGATTTCCAGAGTTGGCTATACAAGTTTGCACTCCCACCAGCAGTGGAGGAGTGTTCCCCTTACTCTGAATGTTCTCAAACCTAAGCTGTCCTCAGTATTTTTGAACTCAGCCATTCTGGCAGGTGTAAGATAGTGCCTCAGAGTCATTTTGATTTGTATTTCCCTGATAATTAAGGATATTGAGCAATTTCTTAAATGTCTTTAGGCTATTTGAGATTCCTCTGGTGAGAATTCTCTGTTTAGCTCTATACCCCATTTTTCACTTGGATTGTTTTGTATTTTGATGTCTAGTTTCTTGAGTTATTTATGTATTTTGGAGATCAGGTCTCTGTCAGATGATGGTTTGGTGAAGATCTTTTCCAATTCTTTAGGCTGTTGTTTTGTCGTAATGCCAGTGTCCTTTGCATTACAGAAGCTTCTCAGTTTCAGGAGGTCCCATTTATTGATTGTTGCTCTCAGTGCCTGTGCTACTGGTGTTATGTTCAGGAAGTGGTCTCCTGTGTCAATTTAAGGCTACTTCCCACTTTCTCTATTAGGTTTGATGTAGCTGGATTTATGTTGAGGTTCTTGATCCACTTGGACTTGAGTTTTGTGCATGGTGATGAGCTAGCTTGTTGGAGCCCATTCCCTATGGTGGGATGCCGTGTTCAGCCTTAATTCATGGAGAGGAACTTGGTCCTGACCCCACTAAATGTTCCAGACTTTGTCCCTTACCCATGTGGAGGATTGTACTGGGGTGGGGGGATGAGTGGGCTGCAGGGGAAGCAAGGGGCCAGGAGGGAGGGTGGGAGGGAGAGCTGAGGTTGGGATGTAAAATGGAACTTAAAACATAAATAAATTATAGAAAGAAACCAGCTGAGTAAACCAAGGAGAGCAAACCAGTCAACATGTGCTCCACCACCTCTGCGTCAGTTCCTGCCTCCAGGTTCCTGCCTTGAGCTCCTGCCCTGGCTCTCCTGACCATGGCATGTAATTGAAGTAAAAACAAACCCTTTCCTCCTAAGTTTGCTTTTGGTCATTGTGTTTATCACAACAGTAGAAAGAAAACTAGGACAGGGTCAGTTCCTGGGGGGCTTGTTGCAAATGTTCCCACGGCAAGAGGACCTCAGAGAGGACAGTAGTGACAGTTGCAGCCATTCTCATGGTTTGAGAACACTCATATACTCATACACCTTACCCACATACGGGACACATGGGCTCCTCCCTTAGTGGGCACACACCCATGTACATGCACATATACGTATATGTTTCCATTGGTTATCAAGTTGTATTATGGTTTAAATACAAAGTGTCTTCCCACAAAGCTCACAGCGCCATTTGGAAGGTGCTGGAAAACTCTAGGAAACAGGGAATCTCTGGAGGAAGCATGGGAGAGCTGGTGGAGGCGTGGGGGAGCTAGATGAAGCGTGGAGAGCCTGGAGGAGGCATGGGGGAGCTGGTGGAGGCGTGGAAGGCCAACGTTCAAGGTCATACCTGGTTTCTGGTCTCTTATTTTCTCTTTGTTTCCCAGTTTCCATGAGGGTTAGAACTTTGCCCACCACACAGTGCTGCCACCATGACAAGTGGCTGTGTACTAAGCTGTCTGAAGCCACAAACCCAAATTTTTCTTCCTGTGAATTGCTCATCTTGGGTACTTGGTCGCCATGAGTGAAAACAGAAGCAACAACAACAACAACAACAACAACAACAAGTTAACCCAAGGCATAATGTGCTTAAATTGGATAGCACATCTCTTAACCCATGCGGCTGTATGAATTTGCATATGCCCACACATCTGTGCCCCCTTGACCGTCCAGTTATGCTCAGCCAGTTCCACACTTCGTATTTCTGTTATCCTAACTAGTTTGGCCCGCTCTGGAATGTACCACATTGGAGCCTGGTGTGTTCAGAGGTGACTGAGACCCAGAAGACAGCATTTCTCCCTTGGTCAACACTTATGGCCCAGCCCTCCTCTGAGACATTGTGTGGGCATCAGGTGCCACCTGCTGGCAGGTAAAAGCATCTTGGTATGGCACTTTTTGGAGTCTTCCATGGTTCATACACTGGCAGCCTCAGGGTTGGCTAGAGCTGGCTTGGGTAGCATAAGGAAGCCGTGGATTCAGAGGGGAAAACCTGAATTAGGCAGGGAAGAAATGGGGGTTTGTCAAGTCCTGGTTCCTATAATCTGGCTCTGTCTGCCTCCCTAGAGCTAGGCAGGATCATCTCCTGGGTCTTCCGGAGGTTCCATAGGGGAGGGGAGTCCAGCCAACCTGACTTAGGTCAGGCTCTACAGTGGTCTCTACTGGTCAATTCCAGAAGAGGCCATTCCCTAGCCCCTTGACTTGGGAAGCTTTGGCAGAAAGCTGGTGTACAATTCCTGCCCTTCACAGCCTTAGGTCTGGCCAAGACTGTTGGTCACTCACACCCTGGAGACTGAAGGGGCAGGACTTCCTTAGCATCTTTGGGACTTCACAAGACATGGTTGTTGCTACCCACACCCCAACACAGTCTCCACCCAAGTCTGTTTGCTCCTCTCCCATGTTAATCTTCCTGCTCAGACCAGATCACAACCCTTGTGGTAATATTGAAAGTGCCAACTGCGTCCACAGGGCCCACATTAGCCATTTGCCCACTCTATGAGGGTATAGAAACACTGCTGTACACCTGCTGAACCCTCAGGCCTACAGGAGGGGGCACTGAGGTTTCTGAGAGGCTGGGGAACTGACCAGGTATGCAGATTCTCAGGTACCCCATTCAAGGCTGGGAACTCAGGACTCAACCTACTTTTCAAATACCATGGCGCATCTAGGGGTATCAGAGTGGCAGGTGAGGTGCCCTGGGCAGGTTACCTCTGCCATCACCCTAGGCCAGCACTTTGGGAAAGCCCTCTTGAGCTAGGTGATCACAGCATGCTGAGGGTGACAGATCCTTGAAAGGTCACTGAGGTCCTGTTGGCTCTAAGCCACCAGGAGTGTCTGCTCCCCTCCCTGTCCAGTCCCAGAGGCCATGTGGGTAGTGGTGAGTGTAAAAACTGCAGCTGACATGTGGCATGGGGGAAGTGACTGTCCCAGGTACCCTTATCTGGGCGGAGAGATGGGCTCAGCAGTAATGTCTGAACAGTGCCTCTGGTGCCTATAGGATGTCACCTGGGCAGGGCCAGGAGAGGCTATCTAGTACCTGCTCTCGCTGTGTGTTCAGAAGAGCTGGTCTCCATTGGTGACCCTGTAGTCCCCAGTGACATCTGTCCAGGGAGGGCTATGGGCTACCACTGCCCTTCAGGGCTGAGCGGTAACAGGCAGATTTCTTTAAAGGTAATACGCGACAGCCTTGCAGGTGTAGAATGGATACCCAGTAAGTACCCCAGGCCCTGGCCGCTGATCCTCAACCTTGTCCCCACTTCTCTGCCTAAAGCCCCCTTCAATCCCAGCACTTGGGAGCCAGAGGCAGGTAGATCTCTGTGAAGTAGAAGCCAGCATGGCCTACAGGATGAGTTCCAGGACAGGCAGAACTACGTTAATAGAGAGACCCTGTCTAGAAAAAAATTCTCTTGGCAGTCCCCAAACTCAGCCTCCCACGTTTGCGTCCTTTCTTCCTTTCTTGTTGGAGAGAGGATAGCAGACTACAGTCATCAGTGGGTCCCATCCCCTTTAGCTACTTCCACCATTCCTGGTATGATGCCCTGTCCAGGAGACACCCAGGCAGCCTGGGATGGGAGGGACATGCGTTAGGGGGTTAATTTATAGTCTCATTCTCTTCCACATTGCCCCATCTCTTAGGTCTGCTAAGAAGTAAATTCCCTTTCCTGCCAGTCCCCCTAGCTCCCATGTCCTGGTGCCCCATGTCCTGTGGTTCCTGGAAGATGCCAGTAAGAGGAAGGGTGGTGGTGCTGGACCTGTGCCTGCAACAGGACCTGGCCATAAACCTGGGTGGAGTGAAGCCCTGGTGTGGAGAACTGACCCTCCTGGTGGACTTTCCTCCTGGCCTAGCCTGCAGCTGTTGGCCTTGTTTGTTCCGTGAAGGAGCTGGTGGTGTTGCATGCCAGCCCTCAAGCACCTTCATAAACCTGGGGGCTGCACCTGCTTTTCTCCCTCTAGATGTGGGTACTAGCTTGGAAAGGCTGCCAGTGACTGAAGGGAAGGCTGAAGTCCCCACAGGACAGAGGTCAAAAGGGCAGTTCTCTAAGGTGAGACCAGGGGCCAGTGGCTCATCTCAGGCATGTCTCTCCTATGGCTGTCTTAGCTTGGATGAAGTACAGGGTGGCCAACCAGGCCACTCTTTCTGGCTTCAGTTTTGAAAGGGGACCAGTGTGGGGAAATTATAGTGTCTCCCCCTCTCTGCTTCTTCCTGGCTGCAACTGGGCTGAGTCTTCACCTACGGACATTCACCTGGTGACACTGATTACCCTCCAGAGGGATATGCTGCCCCCACAGCTCTCTGTGGGAGTCTGTCAGTCTTCAGGAGAAGTCTTGACCATCAAATTATTTTCAAAGTCAGATGAGAAACCACTGGCCTGATACCTGCACTGTGACCCCGTGTATGTCCGCCCACCCAGCAGATTCCTTGACCTAGCATGGTTATGGAGACAGAGCAGAGGAAGGTGGGATGTCTTGGTGGCTCAGCCAATGTCACTGAATTATTTTGCATTCTTCTTTGGGCCCTGGAGTGTGAGCACCATGTGCAGTGGCCTAGTGTTCCTGGGACTGGGTTGGCTGGAAGAGCCTCTTGCTGTAGTAGGGAGATTACACATACCCAGTTTCGTGGCAGAAATCTTTCTCCCAGCTAACCAAATGAAGACAAGTGATGGGCTTAGTGGCTTCGATAAATTCATGCTTTCTAGAGGAAATCTTGATTCCACACTAGGGTGGCTTCCCTATTTGAAGACTTTTCTAAGGAGAGAAGTGATGATGTGTGTTCTAAGGAAAGAACTGTGAGCCTTCCATATGCAGATGGTGTTAACATTTGGAATATCATGGGACCTCTCCCAGGTTGAGAGCTGTGTGTGGGGTTCCTTGATGACCAAAGAGGTCTTCCCATTGCAGATCTGGATGAAGTGGTCTTCCTTGTCATCCTTCCCCCAAAGCTATGTGTTCTGGTAGATGGAACAGGCATCAGGACAAGAGCCCAACTGCTTGGGTGGAAACTGGCCTTGCAGATGTAAAACCCCCAAACAAAACAAGGGGAGTGATATTAGCTTCTTAGCCCCTCAACATTCTTGTCTTGGAAAATAAAGTTATTGTTTTTCATGAGGGTGTTAGGTGTGTTGGTGCATAATGTACTTATTATTAGTTGACATGAATGGCATATCTTGTAGTTTTCTGTCTTAATTTCCTGTAGGTAAAATATCAAGATCTTTCCCATGTTCTCCAAAGCCCAGTACTCTGTACATGTGAGCTAGGGTCATGAATGTAAGCTACATCATCCTACTCCGCCTTGGGGACAGTGAGACCACTGGCTGCCTGATGGCCCTTCTTCTGGATGCTTCCTCCGTGGATCTCAGGAGATGGCTGATCACTTGGCATTTTATGTTTTTATTTATTATTTAAAATGGTTTTACTCTGTTTTAAATTTTTTTATTGTGAAGCCTAGAGAGAAGGCTCAATGTTTAAGAACATACACTGTTCTTACAGATGACCCAAGTTAGTTCCCAGTATACACAGTAGGTGGATCACAATAGCCCATACATAACTTCTAGCTCTGGGGCATCTGATGTCCTCTTCTGACCACTGCGGTATCTACACACTTATGTGCATACCCGCACTCAGACATACACATAAATGAAATACTTCAATACTAAAATTTTAGCTTTTGGCAGGTGTGGTGACTTACACCTATAGTCCCAGCAGGAAAACTGAGGCGTAAGGACTATGAGCAAGAGGCCAGCAAGGATACACAGTTTGACCCTGCCTCAAAAATTTGTTTGTTCATCACTGTGAAGTGCACCCCTCAGTGGCAAGAAGCACACTCACAATGTCATATAGCTACCTCCATCATCTTCCAGAACATTCCACCTTCCCAGGCTGAAACTTACTTCCTATTAAACACTGACTCTAGTTGCTGATACTCCATTACTCCATCCTTCTCTCCCACCTCCTCCCTCCCTCCCTCCCTCCCTCCTTCCCTCCCTCCCTCTGCCCCTCCCTCCCTCTCTCCCCCCTCTCTCTCTCCCCTTTTCCCCTTGGGTATCATTGTAATCCAAGCTGGACTGGAACTCACTATGTAGCCCAGGTTGTCCTCAGATTCCCAGTCATCTTTTCTAACCCTCCCTAATGGCTGGTATTGCAGAGTGTGATCTGTGGACCTGTATCTTGGAGTTCACCCTTGGAGGGTCCCTGGGGCTTGACTTAGATGCCCTGGACCTCAAAGGGGGGTTGCAGATGAGGCCTCATTTGCTATCTCAACTGGAGGTCTGCACCTCAGGTTTCTGCATCCACTTTCACCCATTTTATTCCTGTAGAGAGCCATGGCCCTGGATGTCATCATGTCTGAGGCATGGGGGCCTGCTTTTTTCTTTAGAAGGTACTCGAAGCCTGCTGTGAGCTCTCCAGGGCCCCGTGTCTCTGAATCCCTGGTAGTCTGACAGGATGCAGGGTGAGGTCTCAGAATTTCACTTCAATTTCAGTTTCATGCTGGATCCAGGGCCCAGGAAGCAGGACTTCCGGATCCAGTGCCTATGGGCTGGCTGGAATTTGGCAGCCATGCCAGGTCTTCAAGCAGGCATTTACCATCTTTATGGCCTTCTTCCTTTATTGTACTATTTAATTTTATCAAGTGGGACCAAGGTGTGAGATTCAGGAGTTTATGGCTGGACCTTCCTGTTTTCCTTTGTGAGTGATGCCTGTGGTGCTCTGTCCCCAGCTGTGATGCCTGGGGGTTGTTAACCTATAGAACAGGAGTAAAGAGAGAAGCAGCAAAACACGGGCTTTGTGCTCCATAGAAAGCAAAGGATGCTCATTGTAGGCACTGGGCACTGCAGGGCAGGGGTGGAGGAGGGAAACTGCACCTCTGCTAATTTAGGGATTGCTCTGCACCCTGATTCTCTTTATATGTAGCATCACTTTCTGAGTTTATAGGAAACCGAATGCACCAGAGCAACGTGTGGAGCACAGGAAGGTGTTAAGGAGGGTGCTGCATCTCACCGTCCTGCACTGAGGTCTCAAGCCAGCTACCTGGAGTCCCTCTGGTGGATATTGTTCTGATCTAGTGGGATTGGGTTCTAGTGCTGCTGCAGACCAACTGGGTAATGGGACTTTATCCCAGGGAAGCACAGTTGTCCTGTGTAGTGGCTAGTGATGGGTGCACCTACCCTGGTGGCAGAGAGGACTTATGTTTGTGAATCTTTTCTCCACTAGCACGGAAGCCATGCTGATTATTGCCTTAGATTGCTTTATAGCCTTTGTAGTCTAACGGCAAATGCACTGGGAACATGATTTTAATGGCTCTGAAATATTCCATGGCACAGCTGCATGGCCCTTCATTCATCCAGGGCCTTTGGCTGGGTGGCTGGACAGCTGGGCAGCGGCAGATTGGAAAGGTTTCAGGCCACTTCTGGTTGCTCATTTCCTAGAGTGACACCCTTAGAGAGACACTGGGTACACCCCCACTCCACAGTGCTGGCATTCATCACTGTCATGTGCCAGGGACCATGCTTCCTTGTACCCAAAGGGAACACTCAAGAAACACCCTCCTTTAAAGCCATTGCATCTAGGCATGGCACACATGCCTGTGAGCTTAGAACTTGGGAGTTTGAAGCAGGAGAACTGTCATAAGTTTGAGACCAACCTGAGCCATATAGTGAGTTAAAGCTAGCCTAAGCCACAGGGTAGGATACCCCCATCTTAAAAAAAGGCCACTGTAAATTGAGGGGCGAACTCAGGGTCTTATTTTACTTTGTTTTTCTTGATCTAATCTTGTGGACTCGGGTAAGTGCCACTAGCCATCGTAAGAGCTAGGGAGACTTCCGGCATTGCCCCCTCTCAGGGTGCACTGCAGAAAGGGGCTACATCCAGTGTGAGCCTGCACCGAGCTTAAAGAATGCCTTGTTCCCCGGGCTACAGCAGTGTGAAGTGTGCAGAGCCCAGGCCTGGCGGGCTTCAAGAGCTCTGGCAACCCACACGGTTATCGTAGAGTGTTGGGGAATTCCTGAGAAAAACTAGCAGTATTTTTAGTGGCATCCTGAGCTCCTTCTTTGAGGGTCCTCCAGGGCCCCCCCAAACTGAGTTTACTTTGTGAGAAGCAATAACCTTCACTTCACAGTAAGAGTCCTGGGGACTCAGAGAGTGAGAGTAGAACATTTTATTTTTCTGCTTTGTAGAGTTGCGCATCAGCTTAGAGAAAAGGCAAAAATGACTGGCACAAACCAGAAGTTTTAAAATTCCTATCACACTTCTCAGCATCCTGAATCCCTCACTGGTTGAATTCTTCAGGGAGGCACAATCTTCCTAGTGTCTAGTGTTGTCCCCTCCTCAGATCTCCATTCTGTTAGTTCAGTACACAAAGCCTTATCTAGTATATGTCCTGAGGTTCCAGATTCCCTCCTTTTTGATCCATGGACTCAGTCTCATAGTAGACTGCCTGCAACTTTTCTTTCTCCTCTCCTCCCCTCTCCTCCCCTCCCCTCCCCTCCTCCCCTCCCCTCCCCTCCCCTCTCCTCTCCTCTCCTCTCCTCTCCTCTCCTCCCCTTTCTTTTTGAGAGGATCTGACTATATAGCTCTGGCTGACTTGGAAATCACTATGTAGACCAGGCTGGCTTTGATATCTACCGGCCTTTGAGCTACGTGATTAAAGGCCTGTGCCACCACACCCAGCTGCCTGTGACTTTTCATCCCTAGAATGTCTAGACAAGCAGGCTCCAGCTGTAGGTCAGGGAGGATGGGGTCCTAGTGCCTCCTGCTTATCTGTACTTCTCTAGGGAGCTCAGTGCATCTCACACTGAAAATGGACAATAGATTCCTTTCTTACAATCTACAGCCATGGTGCCAGTCTACTGACAGTGATGCTCTCTGTATCTCTCATCTGGGGTGTCTGAGCAAATGGGAGGGGATTTGGGAACGGATATGATAACATGGAATAAAAGATATTCTATTTAAAAAGGAAGTCTGCCAAATGCGTCTCTTACTGCTTGGGGTTTGCAGCCCATTTGGTCTAGTTCTGGGCCTAGCTAGATCCCCCCAACACTGTTCCTGCTGTTTGGTGCAGCCCCCAGGCTCCCCTGGGTAGCAGGGGTGAAGCCTCACACCATAGTCCACACAGAGGTTTTACATGCTTCCTGTAAATTCAGGGCAGCCTTGGCTTCTATTTCCACATTGCCAGCACCACTGCCTGAGTGAGTGTCCCTCTAGGAAGCAAGTGGTCCTCGCTGCAGTCAGTGGGCAGCAACACTCCCTGAGCAGGTGGAAAGGCAGCTGCCGTGATTCCAGCCCGTGGTCCCAGACCCGTGTATCAACCATGGAGATATCCAGTTTGATCTGAGATACCCAACGCACTTTGTGGGACAGCGCCCCAGCCTTTTAGGGCTCCCATCATCCACATAGCTGTTCTCTAATGGGTTGCTCTCCTTTTGTGATCAAATCAGTTGCTCCTGGGCAGTGGGTCTGGTGATTTGCAGACTAAACCCTTCCTACACTCCTCTGCTTGTGAGAGGAAGTCTTCGGCAGAAGCTATGTTGGGCAGATGGTGAATGAGATGCTCTGGGTTCACAAGCACAGTGCTATACAGCTCTGTGGGCAGGAGAAGCAACCTCATGTCCAGGATGCTGATGGGAGCCTATCACTAACCCTCCATGAAGCAGAGGACCAGGTTGTTGGCTGCCTTCTGGGAAGCCTGGAGCCATCTTCCAGGTCATTAGGGTTACTGCCCTGCATGTGGGGTCTCCATGCTGCCAGGTGAGCCTTATCCTCAGGCCCAGTGGGCACCACCTGGCAAGGACACTAGGTGACCAGGTGTGCTGAGAAGCTCCACCAAGGGGTCCTCTGTTCCACCAAACCATGAGTTGCCTGAACATGCCTGCCTCATTTGTCCCCTTCTGTCCTTACCCTCTTTTTTCATGACCTTGACACCCATAGAAATTGATAATCAGGTGTGTGGAGACTGTCCCTTCGTCTGAATTTGTTACATGTTTGCTCATGATTTAAGCTGGAGTTGTGGGCCAGGGAGGTGGCTCAGAGAGTATAGGTACCTGCTGTCAAGCCTGATGACGTGAATGTGATTCTCAGAAGCTATACAGTAGGAGAGAATGGATTCCCAGAAGTTGTCCTCTGACCTCTACACACATACAGTGGTGTACACGCATACCCCCAGCAAATAAAATAAAAAAGAAGTCATAGTTGTGCAACTTTTTATAAGCTTGCATAGGAGCCAATGTGCTCACCTCAGTGTCCTGTGTTATAGTGTATGATATGGCATTTTCATTCCACTGCTGGGATATTAATTAGCCTTGATCCCTTCGGTAAGATGACACCTGACATGATTCTCCATAGCAAAGCCATATTTACTTATTTTTTGTGTGTAAATGTGTGTGGTGCACGTACATGTTCACAGGAAGTTGTGCATGTGTGTTGGGCATGCTTGCATGTGTATGTTGGTCCATGTGCTATATGTGCATGTGGAGACCAAGGGTTTTCCTCAATCACTATATTATTTTTCTTTTCTTTTTTTTTTTTTGAGATAGGGTTTCACTGTGTAGCCTTGGCTGCCCCAGAGCTAACTCTTGTAGACCAGGTTGACCTCAAACTCACAGAGATCTGCCTGCCTCTACCTCTCGAGTGCTGGGATTAAAGGTGTGAACCACCACCACCTAGTCTCTGTCTTATTTTTAAAGATTTAATTAAAGTGCTCAACATCCTTAGCCATCAGGGAAATGCAAATCAAAACAACTCTGAGATACCATCTTACTCCTGTCAAAATGGCTAAAATAAAAAACACCGAAGACAATTTATGCTGGAGAGGATGTGGAGAGAGGGGAACACTCCTCCACTGCTGGTGGGAGTGCCAACTTGTACAGCCACTTTGGAAATCAGTATGGAGATTCTTCAGGAAAATGGGAATTAATCTACCACAAGACCCAGAAATTCCACTCTTATGTGTATATCCAAATGAGGCAGGTTCATACAACAAGGGCATCTGCTCCACTATGTTCATAGCAGCATTATTTGTAATAGCCAGAACCTGGAAGCAACCTAGATGCCCCTCACCTGAACAGTGGATAGAGAAAATGTGGTACATTTACACAATGGAGTATTACTCAGCAGAAAAAAAAAAACAATGGAATCTTGAAATTCACAGGTAAATGGATAGCACTGGAAGAAACCATCCTGAGTGAGGTAACCCAGTCGCGAAAAGACAAACATGGTATGTACTCACTCATAGATGGATTTTAGACATGGGTCAGGATAGTGCCAGTCTGCACTTCCATTGATAGAGAGTCTGGGAAACAGGAAAGAACCTAAAAGATATGCATATATGCATAGTACCCAAGAGAAGAGGATTGAGACAAGATCCTCTGAATGGATGGGGAACACGGCGAGGGGTGGGGGGGAGTGGGAGCTGGGAAGAAGAGAGGGGGAGAAGATGAAGAGAGAGTAGGTCATGGGGGAACAGGAAGTTTGAGTGGGTGGGGGTAGAATCATAGGTTAGAAGACAGATCAGGCACCAGAGTGACCTCTAGTGATCTAAAGGGATGACACCAATTGGCAAGCTAAGCAATAGTGGAGAGACCACCTCGAATGCCCATTCCTGATAATGAACTTGATGTCTATAACCATCCTGGAGCCTTCATCCTGTGACTGATGGAAGCAGAGGCAAACACACAACTAATCACTGAACTGAACCCAAGGAACCCAGTGACAGAGAGAGAGGAGTGATGAGCAAATTGGCAAAGAATGGGCTGGCAAAACCAGCAGAGACAGCTGATCTGAACAGGGGAGAGCTCTTGGACCCCAGACTGACAGCGGGGAGGCCAGCATGGGACTGATCTGGAACCCCCCCGAATGTGAGTGTCAGTGAGGAGGCCTGGGCAACCTATGGGGCCCTGAGCAGTGGATCAGAGTCTATCCCTGGAATACAAACAGTCATCGTGTGCCCATAGCACAAAGAGGGATGCTCTCTCAGCCTGGACTCTTAGGGGAGTGCCTGGACCCTACCCAGAGTGAAATGACAGACTCTAGATATCCCCTATGTGGAAGGAATTGGCAATAGGGTGGGAGGCTGGGGGGGGATGGGGAGTGCAGGAGGAGGGGGAGGGAGAGGGAACTGGGATTGACATGTAAAACATGCTATGTAAAATTAAAATAAAAATAATAAATTCTTTTATTGTTTTTTGAGACAGTCTCCCTATGTAGCTCCTGGCTGTACTGGCACTTGCTATGTAGACCAGGCTGGCCGTGTACTCACAGAGATCCTCTTACTTCTGCTTCCTGAAGGCTGGAATTAAAGGTGTGTTCTACCATACCTGCCTGGCTTATTTTTATTCTGTTTAATAATATGTCTGTATGTAGGTATGTACACATGAGTGCAGGGGCTTTGGAGGCCAGAGGAATCTGATCCCTTGGAGCTATAATTAGATGGTCATGAGCTCCCTGATGTGGGTGCTGGGAACTGAACCTGGGTCCTCTGCAAGAGCAGTATGAGCTCTTAACCTCTGAGCCATCTCTTCAGCCTTGCCATCCTATTTTTTTGAGACATGGTATCTCACTGAACTTGAAACTCACTGATTGGCTAGGCTGGCTGGCCAGTGAGTTCCAGGGACCCACCTAGCTCTTCCTCCCCCAGCCAAGGATACAAATATTCATGACCTTGTGTGTATTTTATATGGATGGTGGGGATATGAACTCAGGTCCCTAGGCTTGCCCAGTAGGCACTTACGCTATGGTGCCATCTTTCCAGCCCCCACAAACCACTATTCTGTTATTTTGTAATCAATTACTTAATGACTACCTCCGGGAAGATGTTTACATTCCTGTGAATAACTTTTTTTAAAAATTTTTATATGCATTGGCATTTTGCCATGAGTATCAGATCCCCTGGAACTGGAGTTACAGACAGTTGTAAACTGCCATGTGGGTTCTGAGAATTGAACCCAGGTCCTCTGGAAGATCAATCGGCACTCTTAACCACTGAACCATCTCTCCAACCCCTCTTTTTCTTCTTTTCTTTTTAGAGATAGGGTTTCTCTCTGTAACAGCCTTGGCTGTCCTGGAATTCACTCTGTAGACCAGGCTAGCCTCAAACTCACAGAGATCTGCCTGTCTCTGCCTCCCAAGTGCTGGGATTAAAGGCATGTGTCACCACTGCCTGGCATAGGTTTTTTTTTTTTTCTGAGACAGGGTTTCGCTGTGTCACAGCTCTGGCTATTCTGGAACTCACTTTGTAGATCAGGCTGGTCTCAAACTCACAAAGATCCTCCTACCTCTGTCTCTCAGCATTACTGTGAATAACTCTTTCCCTTCAAACAATGACCCACTGCTTTTAGGATCTTGCAGTAGCTGTCTCCAAGAGTGATTGTTACTGTTAACACCAGTGATGGGTTTCTATCCCCTTAATTTTCCTGCATGAATCAATTGGAATTCCTATATAAAATACACCATTTCTTTTCTCAATTGTTTGTGCAATTATTTATATCAGTATGGATTTATATGTATTTATTTTATCCTTTGGACTTTGTTTTCTGGCTCAAATTGTAGCTTTGGCCATTGTGAGCCCCTTCACCTCAGGTCAGTGTTCCTTGGACACATCCCATCTTATTTTGAGCGTGTCTTCATTTTCTGGCACCACGAAATGTTCTAGAGTTGTCATTTCCTTTTCCAGAGACACAACTGCTTCTCCAAAGAGCTCTGGTTCCTCTTCCAGGAGGACAGCCTTGTTCTAAGATATGGCTAGAATCTAGAAAACACTGCCCCCCCATGCACACACATATTTGTGTACATAGCACACACACACTTCTATCTCCTGTCCATCTATTTTTCAAGTATTTACCGCTAAATGTTTGAAACCATTGTTTACAGATGGCTTTGTTATGCAGTGGTAGCTGGCTGATGTACATGGCTAGGACTTTACACATTTTCAGCCTCCTTGCTGCACGGCATCCTAGAAGGCAGTGTTAAGTGATGGGAAGAGAGGAGGAATTTTGTTTGTTTTTATTACTTCTTTCACAGTTCCTCCAGATATGAAAGGAAGCATTTTTGAAAGTGCCTAAATTGGTTCTGCCAAACTCTCATAGAGGCCCCTCCTTGCCTTTTGTTCCTAAATCCCCGTAGGCCACTGCTTTCATTTTGCCCACCAGGACCTGGGAGTAGAGGTTGCTTCCTTCTGCTGTCTTGCCAGGTCCCTCAGAGCCTGTTTTGCTCTTTTAGCACTTGGGCAGTCATTTTACTCATTGGCTTCCTTGGGTGAGGTTTTATTTCACTGACTGGAAAACACTGGGTGGATTCTCAAGGTTGGGTCAAGGTCCTAATGTTGGAGAGACCAGAGAACAGATGAGCAGAGAGAAACTCAGTGTGTGCATACATCTGTGTGCAGTGTGGTGACTCGTGGGATACCAGTGAAGCAGGGTTTAGGAGATGCCTACAGCACTCACTGTGGCATTAGAACAGGAGGAGGTCTCCAGCAGTGGCCTTCCACCTTAAAAATCAGGAAAGGAAAACAGTATCAAGTTACTTCAAAGTAGCAGAAAAGGATAAATCCTTGATAAGCTGACAAAACAGGACAGAAAAATCTGTGAAACCCAAGTCAAGTTCCTTAAATAGATGAACAAAACTGAGTACTAGGAGAAGGGAGGAGATGAAGAGATAGTAACATCACTGTGCACTGCCATCACTGAAGGACACTAAAGGGATAACACGACTATGGATTTAGCAGCTTAGATGGAACAGGAGAGTTATGGGAAGACACTAAGTACCAAAGAATAAAGCTAGATTCCAACAGAAGTGAGTTGTGATGAAAAGCAACGCAAAACAAAACAAAACAAACAAAACCTCTTTCACAAGGAGAACTCTGGGCTCAGATGGTGTCGTTGGTAAATTCTACTGAATATTTGGGGGAAGAGATCAAACAAAAAGTCAAAAATTTGAAAATGAAGGAACCCTTCCAGTTCTTTTTCTGAGGCCAGTATTACCCCAATTCAAGTAGCACACAAACACGCTATAAAAAGAAAAAATGGGCCAGGAAGTGGTGGTGCACACCTTTAATCCTATCACTCAGGAGTCAGAGGCAGGCAGATCTCAGAGTTTGAGGCCAGCCTGGTCTACAGAGCGAGTTCCAGGACAGCCTCCAAAACAATACAGAGAAACCCTGTCTCGAAAAACCAAAACCAAAAAAAAACCCCACCAAAAAACCAAATGAAAAAAACCTGTAATCATATATAGTTTATTCAGGAAGGCAGAATGGCTTAATGCTTGCAACCATTATGAGTCAGCATAGACAGGCCAGAGCTACACAATCATCTCAATAAAGGCAGAGAGGCACTCTTGAAGAAACTCAACACACATTCCTGGTTAGAAAAAAAAAAGCAAAAACAAAAACGCATGAGCTAAAAATAGAAGGGCACTTCCTTATTCAGGTAAAGGCTATCAGCAAGGCCAGAGCTGCTGCCACATTAGAAGACTGAGGCCTCCCCTGAAAGCAGGGGCAAGGCTGGGGTATCATCGCCTTTCCTCACTTCTCACCAACACTGTACAGGAAATCACAGCCAGCACACGCGTGGAGGGAAATAAATGCAAATAACTGATTGGAAAATATTCAAAGCCATCACTACTCACAGATGACATGGTTATCCATCTTGGACAACAGAAGTTTGGAAAAAGCCACTATAATGAATAGGTGACATCATCTTGGTTGCAGGAATCCTAAGGTCAACACACAAACACTGATTCTTGAAGATGGGCAAAGAGCTTGAATAGACATTTCCACAATGAATTGTCTGAGAAGTGTGTGAAGGGTAAATGCCCATGGTCAAGAAGTGCAGGAAATAGTCCCAGTACCATTTGTCACCAGGAAAATACAATAAGAACCACAGCGAGGGCAGGGAGGTGAGTAAGGCGCCTGCTGTGCAAACTCAAGAATCTGCACTTGGATCCCCAGCACCCATGTAAAAGCCAGATGTGGCAGTGTGAGCCTGTGACTCTGCCACCAGGAGAACAGAGGGTAGGAGACACCACCGGCTCACTGCCCAACCAGCCTAGCTGAAATGGTGAGCTCCAGGTTGAGTGAGAGACTGTTTCACAGAATCATGTGGAGAATGACAAAGACACTTGGTGTTGACCTCCTGCTTCTCTGTGAACTTGTGTGTGTGCATACTTGCACACATGTACACACTTGCATATGCCATACACAAACACAAACGAAAAAGAGCTATAGTGAACCCCATTCATTGAGATGCCCACTGTAAAACAAAAAAAGAAAACCAGGGGCTGGGAGGATGGCTCAGTGGTTGAGAGAACTTGCTGCTCTTGCCGAGGACCCAGGTTCAGTTCCCAGCACTCACATGGTGACTCAGAACCACATATGTCTCCAGTGACTGGGAGTCTGACACCCTTTTCCAGTCTCTGTCATATTTATACACACAGAGACACATAGGCACACACAGGTAAAAACAAGTAAGCAAAACCCCTGAAAAACAGCAAGTGTTGGAGCGGATGTTAAGAATTTGAAACTTCCAGGCAGTGATGACATACACCTTTAGTACCAGCACTTGGAAGCAGAGACAGGTGAATCTTGGAGTTCGAGGCCAGCCTGGTCTACAAATTGAGTTCCATGACAGCCAGGGCAAACAAAGAAATAAACAAAAAATAAGAAGAAAGAGAAAAAAAAGAAATTGAAATCTTGTACACTTTGGTGAGAGTGTAAAATGACAAGAGGGTGGTGGTCTTTCAAAAACTTAAGCATAGAATCCCTATATAATACAGAAATTCTATTGTTTTTGGTTAGAAACAGAAGGATCTAAAGTAAAGTCTGGAGCTACTTGTATACTGACATTGAAAACAGCGCAAAGGATGACAGATGAGCCATGGGGACAACCCAAGTGCCCATCAGCAGGTGAACGGGTAAGAAAGGTGTGGCTTATGCATACAACAGAGTGTTATCTAGTCCTGAAAACTGGGACATTTCTGACGTGTGTCATAGAATGGATGACTGTTAAGGACACTATAGTCAGTGACATAAGCTGGAAGGACAAAGAGACACTGCATGACCTCACAGGAATCCCTAGCATTGTCAAGAGAGAGGGAGGAGGGTGGAATGATTGCCTGGGGTTGGTAGGAGGGGATGTGTGGAGCCTGTTTAACAGGGATAGAATTTGATTGAAGTTTTTCTTTTAAAAAGATAATTTACTTTTTTTCATTTTTTATTTTTAAAACTATCTTACTTTACTTACCAATCCCAGTTCCCTCTCCTTCCCACCCTTCCATTCACCCCAACTTCTTCCCACCCCACCCATCATCCACTCCTCAGAGAGGGTGAGACCTCCCATGAGGAATCAACAAAGTCTGTCATATCACTTGAGGCAGGACCAAGGCCCTCCCCACTGTATCTAGGCCAAGCAAGGTATCTCTTCATAAGGGAATGGGCTCCGAAAAGCCAGTTCATGCAGTAGGGATAAATACTGGTTCCTTTGCTAGTGGCCCCACAAACTGCCCAAGCCACCCAACTGTTATCCACATTCAGAGTGCCTAGTTTGGTCTTACACAGGTTCCCTAGCTGTCATTCCGGAGTCAGTGAGCTCCCATTTGCTCAGATCATCTGTTTCTGTGGATTTCCCCATCATGGTCTTGACCCCTTTGCTCATATTATAACTGCTCACTCTCTACAACTGGACTCCAGAAGTTCAGCCCAGCGCTTAGCTGTGGATCTCTGCATCTGCTTCCATCAGTCATTGGATGGAGGTTCTATGATGGTAATTCAGGTAGTCATTAATCTGATTACAGGGAAAGGGCAGTTAAGGTACCCTCCCTACTATTGCTTTGATTCTTAGCTGGGGTCATCCTTGTGGATTCCTGGGAATTTCCCTAGTGCCAGATTTCCTGATAACTCCATAATGGCTCCCTCTCTCAAGGTATCTCTTTCCTTGCTCTACCTCTCTGTCCTTCCCTCAACTTGACCTTACTGATCCCTCATGGTCTCTCCACCCTTCCCTTCTCCCCTCCCCCCTTTTTGAGATAGAGTTTTGTTGCAGAATAATCCTTTACACTGTGTGAAGATGTGTCACTGTGATTGGTTTAATAAAGAGCTGAATGTCTAATAGCTAGGCAGGAAGATGTTAGGCAGGACTTCTGGGGACAGAGAAGATTTGGAGAAGAAGAAAGATGAAGTCACCAGTCAGACATGGGGGAAGCAGGATGGGCAGTGTAGAATAACAGTAACCTAACAACTTGAAAGAACATAGATTGAAAAATGTGGGTTATCTTAAGTTATAAGAGCTAGTTAGAAACAAGCCTAAGCCAGGCGTTGGTGGCGTACACCTTTAATCCCAACACTTGGGAGGCAGAGGCAGGCGGATCTCTGTGAGTTCAAGGCCACAGGTCTACAGAGCTAGTTCCAGGACAGCCTCCAAAAACAATACAGAGAAACCCTGTCTCTAAAAACAAAAACAAAAACAACAACAACAACAACAAAAAAGAAACAAGCCTAAGTTAAGCTAAGGCTGAGCTTTCATAATTAATTATAAGTCTCCAAGTCATTATTTGTGAGCTGAAGGCCCAAAGGAAAGCCTAGCTATAGAGTTTCTCTAAATAGCCCTGGCTGTCCTAGAATCACTATGGAGACCAGGCTGACCTCCAACACAGAGATCTGCCTGCCTCTGGCTCCTGAGTGCTGTGATTTAGCATGCACTACCACCTCCCAACAAGACATTTTACTTTATGTGTATATGTGTGTTTATTAGGATGTGTACATATGTGACTGCTCACAGAGACCAGAAGAGAGTGTCCCATCCCTTAGAGAGGGAGTTATGGGTGATTGTGAATCACCTGCTGTGGGTGCTGGAAACCCAACTCAGATATTCTCCAACAACAGCACTGTTGAGCCATTTCTCCAGAACAGAATTTCGTTTTCTCAAGTTAAAAAGAGTTCTCAAGGTAAGTGGTGGAGACAATCACACACAAGGTACGGATAATCAATACCACTGAGCTGTGTATTTAAAGAGAGCTAAGAAGGGAAATGTTATGTTACATGCTTTCTATGTCAATAAGAATCGACTGTCTCTATATATTAGCACCAAGCTAATATGAAATACCAAGGGAAAAATCTGACAAGATGTAAGATCAACACATTGAGAATTACAAAGTATTGCGGAGAGAACCCAAGAGCTAAACAGAAATCCATGCAGAGTCATAGGCTAGAAGACTGATCTTTCTGGGTATTGATTCTTCCAAACTGATTTGTGTGTTCAATGCAACCCCAGTCAAAATCCCTTCCAATTTAAGACATAAAAAGCCTATATACCTACCCACCCACTTATTCCAACCCATCCAATCTGTCTGTCTGTCTGTGCTTCCTACTCACTCATCTATCCACCTACTATCTATTCAGTCATTCAGCTATCTACCCATCATCCACCCACCAATCATCCCTTTGTTCATACATCAATCCACCCATTCATACTTTTTTATATGTTTTTATTTGAATTAGAAATGTGAATGTTTCACATGTCAGTCCCACACCCATTCATACTTTATACCCCTTACACCAACCCAGAAGCAAAGCTATTGGGTACATGAAGTGTTAATCTAATTAGTCTTTATCAATAAAAAATCATGAGTCAAATATGTAGTATAAACCTGGAAGATCAGAGACCTTGGAGCAGCCAGTTGCGTCCTACATCTTCTGTTCCTCCATCCAAAAGGGCCGAGATCCTCACTCAACCCTGCCTTACCACTTTCTGTGTCCTCTCTCAATAGTCCTCCAAACCTCTATGGTTAGCTAGTGGCTAGCTCCACCCTCTGATTCCAAGCAAGCTTTATTTGTCAGAACACAATCAAAATAACACACATTTCCCCCTTGTCTAAATAAAAAGTTAAGATTTTAACTAACATAGTAAAACTATATACAATAAGTAAGTAACTATATACAAATATATGCAGTCAAAAATTACATTAACAATGTCTAGTACATTTGCATTTGACAAATTCAGAGGAAATACTCCATTATCCATACTATCTTGGTGATTCCAAAGTGTTGTACCTAAGTCTATCCTAATTTACATTACCCATCTAAAACTATCTTTTTATGTCTCTCAATCTTATATATTTTACACTTCTTTTGTGAGTTTCTTTTCTGAATTTGATAACAAGGAAAACTATAACTATCTAGTGTTCAACTCAATCAGAGATCTGAGAAGGATATAATATTACCCAAGTAAACAGGAATTTCAGTGCAAAAAACTTCCAAAATTAATAAATGACAGAAACAGCTGACTGCCTGGACAGTCATCCAAGATTTTTTCTGCAATGTTGGAGCATCCATCTTCAGCCCACAGGCCTAGAATATCTGACAGACTTATCTGTGAAGCAAGATTTTTGAAAGACTGTTCTACTTGCTTTGGCAAAGTTCGGCAGTCTTTTGTGTGTGTGTGTGTGTGTGTATGTGTCCTGCTTGTCCAGCTTGGACAGCATACTGTTAGCAATTGAAGCAAGGGCAGTTTTTTGCACAGTGACTGACTTTTGCCACAAAGAAAGTAAACTTCATATGAAGTTTCTATGACGCTCATCATCTTCTCTGAAGTAGATTGGTGCTGCCAGGAGCAGATATGTCTCATTGTCATAACAAAAAGAAAAGTAAGTAATAACATCTTAAATGCTGTTTTCTGTATATATCTGCAGTGTTTGAAGACCACCTGTCTCTCTAAAATATATCTGTTAGACATTGAAAACATGCCTAACATGACTACAAGTTTGATTGTGATAGATGACTAACTATTGACCTCCATTTCTTTATTGTCCTAAGTAGTTTGTAATAATAACTTTCAAGGACTAGAAATGTACATTACATTGTTAAATGAGCTGCATAGGTACAATGCTTTGAAAAAGAGTAGAAACATATGTACAGTATGTTCTAACCAAAATAACCTTAAATTTGTACCAATATACAAAAATATCTTAAACAAGAGAAGAAACAGGTATACAATATAACAAAATAACCTTAAGTTTGTATCAATATATAAAATCCATACCAATGTAAAATATTTAAGACTATTAGTTACTTTTTTGGTTTAAAAGTAGTTTCAATAATCTGTCCTTTTATCCTATCATTTCTATATCCCCTCCTTTTCTTTTCAGAACAAGATCCCTGAATCTAATCTCTTTTGCTCATCTTTTTGTTCCTGACCATTACCAATAACAACTTGTAACTAACCATCCTAAATGATAACAAATATCCATAACCCATTGAAAAACCAAAAACTGCCCACCTCACCTCTTGGGAATGTGGACGTAGTGTTCTTAAAATTACTTCCTGTTGTTTGGGAGCAATGGCATCTTTAGGGGACCCTGAAAAAATGGGGTAATTGTCAAGTCCTGGGAGAGCTAGCATATCATTTGTTGTCCCGTCTCTGTGTAATGGGAAAGTGCAGGGATTATCACAAGTCCTGGCTAGAGCAGTCTGTGAGGCTGGGCCATTTCAGCTAGCTACCTTGAAATTGTCCTGAGTGGCTTGTAGTCCAAAACCTATCTTTGGGTGGTGTTTGTCAGCTTAATGGCATTACCATAGCTCTGGTGGAATTGTTGTGGGGACCTGTCCTCCTTTTGGAGACTTTAAAGATCGCTGTTAGGCATGATCATGGTTCACTGCAGAAAACTCTAGCATTTTAAACGTCATATGCATCAGATCTGGAAGAGGTTTAAGGGCCATACTTTGTTATATACATCCAGAGTACAAAATCTTAATTTCCAGCACTTGGGAGGCTAAGGCAGGTAGATCCCTGTGAGTTTCAGGCCAGCCTGGTCTACAAAACTACTCAGGGAAACACTGTGTAAAAAAAAAACCCAAACAACACAACACAAAAACAACAACAAAAACCCCACTAATAAAAGCACAACCCCCCCAAAATTTAATTCCTAGTTACCTGATAAAGAATCAAACCCAAAATAATGTACAGGAAGCTATATGAAGCCTTTTTCTACAATTGGTTAACATTCTGTATGATCATTAATATCATGACAAAAAGCTAAAATATATATTAACCTTATACATTTGAGTAATATTTATGCCTTACGAAAATCCTTAAAGAATCAAAATAAAAACGAAGAATTATGAGACTAGTGGCAATAAAATAGGCCCTTATTTTTGTTTCTCTTCTGTCCCATATCAGGTGGCTCTTCTGACATGAAACAGAGATTTTGGATTTTACTTTAATAAGCATGCTTGGGCTTAGAGGAGAGAACCACACTCCAACTCTAAAGCCAGCTTTAACTTTTAATTGATCTGGGACTACAAAAAGATCATTTGCATTATATGTCTGTAGAGAACAGCAGAAACAAACATTTGGGAAGATTTATGAATGTTACACTGTTGGAAATGTGATACATAAATAAGCCAATTTGCTCTTTTTCATGAGATATTTCCTCTGGATGATTCGTCCTTTTTCCTCATATAACTCATTATCCAGTGGTCTTCAGAGTCTGCTGGATGCCTTCATTCTGCTGGAAAGACAAAAACAAAACCCTGCCCAAACTCTAACTTAGGGGGAGGTTCCCATTTGGAAAGTTCTATTTGATCAAAAGAAAAGCATTTGTTAGTTTTATAAGTTAGTTTAGATTGAATGGTCACACTGTTTGATGAACTATCATATCTAATCAAGAGGTCTCTCTTGTTTGAATCTAATCTTTTTAATATTTGCTTTATGGTTCTCCTGAAATTTTTGTTTTAACTTCTAAAGCTGTTCTATCATCCAGAGCAGTATGCTTTTTTTTTCCCAATAGGCATTATGTCCTGTAATTGCTCTGGGGAAGAGTTTTCCTCACAGTGACAGGGAATGATTGAACCAAATTTGACATGGAAGCCTGTGAGAGAACCCCCAAGATATTTCCCAATAGCAAAGGGTTACCTTGCTGTCCCTCATTGATCTTCCTTCATTGGTCCAATATTGGCCTTTTCTGTTCCTTTTTCACACTCCAGAAGGCAGAGGCCTTCTGTTTGGATTATTCCTAGGAAAAACATTGTTTCTAGGAATGCCCTGTCTACAATCCCTTTTTAGGTGACCTTGTTTACCACAATTAAAACACCGGACATTTTGATTTTTCTTTAAGACTCTGGAAATCACCTCTCCTATCCAAGTATCACCATGGTCATGGGATTCAATATTGACTGTATCTCAGATTTGTTCCTCTATAGGTGCTGATCCTGCCTTTAAAGGCCTAATTACTCCTTTGCATGGTGAATTAGCATTTTCAAAAGCCAAAGATTTAATTATTATTTGTCTAGCTTCTGAATTTGGTATCATTCTATTTATAGCTGCAGTCAATCTTGGTAAATATCAGTGAAGGTTTTTTCATTTTGTTTTGTTTTGTTTTTTTGGGACAAGGTTTCTCTGTGTAGCCTTTGGAACCTATCCTGGAACTCAATCTGTAGACCAAGCTGGCCTCAAATTCACAGAGATTCACCTGCCTCTGCCCCTTAATTAAAGGTATGTGCCACCATTGCCCAGCCAGTAAAGGTTTCTTTTGGGCCCTGTAAAACTTTAGTAAATGATTTAGTTTTCTTTCCAACTTCTTCAACTCTGCCCCAAGCACTCAAAGCTGCTGCATGACCTAGAGCCAAGGTGTGGTCATCATATATAGACTGTCTTTGTATGTTAGCACAATCACCTTCTCCAAGAAGTTGGTCTTAGGAAATTTCCATACCTCTCCCCCTGTTTTGTTGTTCAATTGTCTTAGCCTCATCTTTCCACCAGGTTCTCCACTGTAATTGAGGACCAGGTTCCAATACTGCTGAGACCAAATCTTTCCAGTTTTGTGGAACAATTCTGTTACTAGTTGACCATAAATTTAGCATCTGCCTCACAAGAGGTGAATGTATACTATTTGAGACTATTGATTCCTTAAATCTCCTCAAATCTAACATTTCCATAGGAATTAAGTCATATCTTACATAGACTTGGGAATACCTATCATTTGTCAGTTGTTCCTGTAGGGTGACTGGATAAATTAAGGTTTTTTTGATAACCTTGGGCTGTTTCCCTATAATTTTATAATATATTGTGAGATTGGTTCTCCTTTAAATTCTGCTGTCTTTGTCTGAATATCTCTATTATCTGTTTTAGTAAGTTTTTCTAAGGTTTGTGACTTGTCAGTTAAAATTGCATTATTTTCTTTAGTAACCTTTTCTAAGGCCTGTATCTTGGCACTCATATCAACTAACTTTTTTAGGGATAGCACAAGAATTACCAAACTGATAGTGTTTATAATTGACATTACATAAATCCCAGCTAAGTGAATTATTCACTCGCTTAATTGTTCTATTTTTAAACCATCCATTGTGGAATCATACAGAGACCTAATTCCCTCCATTGCAATAATGTGTTTGCAGGCAGATCTCTCAGTTAGAGACCAGCCTGGTCTACAAGAGCCAGTTCCAGGACAGTCTCCAAAGCCACGGAGAAACCCTGCCCCGAAAAACAAACAAACAAACAAAAAAACAAAACAAAACAAACAAAATTTTCCAAGTTGTCTCACCAAATCTGCTGATGATGGCAGTAAAGCGTAAGTGCTGCATAGCTTGTGTGGGCAGAGAACACAGGCGGTGCACAGCCCAGCTGAAGACAGCTGCTGCTGATCCAGTGTCAGCAGCCTGCGGAGGGCGTCCAGGGAAAGCCGACAACCTACAAGGAAAACGAGCCAAAGAACCAGCCATCTGAATGGTGGACACGGGGAAATGTGCGAAAGCAGTGCGTGTGACCACCAGGAAGTGAAAGCTCGGAGCTGCCTTCGGGCAGCGCTGGCCTGTGGTGAGGGGAGAACCCCGGAGGTGTCTGGAGCCCAGGCGCTTGAGGCGTGTGGAGATCGCTGTAGAGAGACTATAACAGGAAAATTCCAGACTTGCTTGAGGAGAAAAAGGAAAAGCCAGTGTTGTGGTGACTCCAGTGGGTGCAGTTCCCCTGTGCAACTCTGGCTGGTGCCGATGCCTGCAAAACCACGGGCGGAGTCGGTTTGGTGAATTCATGCCCCAAAAGTTGGACGCCAAATGAAGTGTTAGTCTAATGAATCGTTATCAGAAAAGAATCCGGAGTCAAATACATGGTAAAAACCTGAAAGATCAGAGAACTGGGAGCAGTCACCAGTTGCTCCCTACATGTTTTGTTCCTCCATCCAAAAGGGCCGAGATCCTCTCTCAGCCCTGCCTTACCACGTCCTATCTCTTCTCTCTACAGTCCTCCAAACCTCTATAGTTAGCTAGTGGCTAGCTCCACCCTCTGACTCCAAGAAAGCTGTATTTGTCAGAACACAATCAAAATATCACACAACAGGTGCCTAAGTTGTGAGGGTGGCCCATGAGAACCACACAGACATTGCTATCCTTGAGACACTCACAACAGAAATGGTCACACAGTATGACCAGGGTGGGGTGGACAGTGGTCTCTATGAGTGTGAGAATTGAGCCAAGTTTTGAGGGGAGAAGGGAGGAATTGCCCCAGAATGGCTGAACTCTTGAAAGGCAATGACCTGCCTGATACATGAGTGTGGAGGGGGCAGTGCCCTCCAGTAACCTGTCCTGTGCATACCTGTCCAGTGGAGCCTACCAGCTTGACCAGGGCCTCTATTGCTTCCTCTCTTAGCCTTCACATCCTGTACTGGGCTGACTTCCTTTCAGGGAACTCATGTAAGGGGATGTGTGTAAGGGGATATCAGTGTTCTCAACTCTTTGAAGGTGAGGGTGGGGAGCCCATTTGCTGTGTTAGAGCTTGCCTTTCTGGTGTTCCGAGGGAGGGCCCGCAGAGATGACTGTGTGACGGATGCTTGGCTGTCTGGGTCTCGGCCCAGGACTTACTGCTTTGTCCCTGTGTGGCTGGGGCTGGGGTCTCCTTTAGGAATCCAGAAGGGCTGAGAACTGTGGCTTCTTGGGAGTACCCTCTGTCGGCTGACCATGGTGAGATACAAGCTTCTCAATTCAGGTAAGTCTGGGACTTGGTGACTTGGTGTTGGATGTTTGGCCAGGATGGCAAGAGGCAGGGTTGGTGGTCAGTATGGGTGTTAGGCCAGTCTTGTCTCCTGTGCCCAGTTAGGCTCTGTTGTAGCATGAGATACAAGGTCCTCGGTAATTTGGTTTCTGTTTCTGTAGCAGGTGTTAGTAATCAAATTGACTACAGAGCATCATGGGGAGTGGCCAGAGACCATACTCGTGGCTGACACAGTAAAGGTCAGTGAAGTCACATTGAGGTAAATGGGAGCAGAGAGGAGCTGTCTGGGATACAGAGCTCATATAGCTGCAGTATGGACGGCTGTGTGGCTGCCTCCCACCCTGAGTGAGGAGGGATTGTGTGAGATGCATCAGCCAGGGTTTTCCAGGGAAACTGAAGCAGCGGAGGGTGTGTAAACACACGCAGGGGATGTGTAAGCATATACATAAAGACAAGTGTTACTTTAAGGAATTGGCTCATGAAATTGTGGGGCTGTGTCTTAGTTAGGGTTCCTATTGCTTCACCAAAACACCATGACCAAAAAGAAGTTGGGGAGGAAAGGGTGTATTAGGCTTACACTTCAGCAGTGCTGTTCATCACTGAAGGAAGTCAGGACAGGAACTCAAACATGGCAGGTGTCCTGGAGGCAGGAGCTGTTGCAGAGGCCATGGAGGGAAACTGCTTACTGGCTTGCTTAGTCTGCTTTCTTATAGAACCCAGAACCACCAGTCCAGGAATGATACCACCCACCATGGGCTGGGTCCCCCCCCATTGATCAATAATTGAGAAAATACCTTATAGCTGGATCTCATGGAGGCATTTACTCAACTGAGTCTCCTTCTTCTCTGATGACTTCAGCTTGTGTCAAGTTGACACACAAAACCAGCTAAGAGTCTGAAACCTGCAGGGAAGTTGGCAAATGGGAGACCCACAGCAGAGCTGGAGGCAGACTCCTCTCTTCCTTGTGGACCTCAGTCTCTTTTTGCGAGATCTCACTACCTGTTCGAGGGAGGATCATCTGCTCACACCTGAACACTACCTTTGTGGCAACACCAAGACTAGAGTCTGGCCAAACATTGGGTACTGAGACTCAGTCAAGTTGATAGACGGCAGAAACTGTCACTGAGAATGAGAGAGGGGCTTGGGTGGTCCCCATTTGGGGGTGGACTCCATCCTCTCTCTTCCCTCATCTTGTCCTTTCTTCTGCCTCTCTCTCCCTTCTCCTCTTGTAGTCTCTCCTCGCCTTCCCTCCAGCTTCCGGATGAGTCAGTGTGTGGACAGAGTGGAACATTCGTGTTAGGAGCCTGTGACGTCTTTGCTGCCTCCTCCCTGCAGTCAAGGCTATAAGTTCTGTGTAATTCCCTGGAACAGTGTCTTGTCCAGGTAAACACTGAAGGGCGTGGGGCCGGTGGAAGTAGGCCCAGGGTGCCTGGGACCCTGTCCACTGTTGGTTTCAGTTCTAGTCTAACTTAAGGGTTCACCTGTGACTGGGTGGGGCAGCCATTCTTACCTTGGTCACCACATCCTTGTTGCAGACACTGGCATTGCCCAGCAGCTTCCTCAAAGTATTGACATCTTCTCTCTTTCATGCCTAGGGGAAAAGCTGCAAGGAGGTGAGGTAGGGGCCTCTGGGGCCAAGAGTGGGAAACTGAGCTTCAAGGCCCATGACAGCTGCCCATCAGACATCAGCACGAAGGAAGGGGTCAATCAGATGGATAAAGTCATCATCTTTGTGCTTATCACATTCAGTGTGGTCTGAGAATCTGTCTACATGTGTGTTGGCTTCCGTGTGGCCACTCAGAGCCGTCCTGTTCACGTTTATCTTATTGCATGACCTTGACCCCCACCTAGGCTGTCCTGGTCCTCATCCTTCACTACCAGAGTTGGTAGCTGAAAAGCAGGTGATGAAGCCATTTGAACTTGATAGAGCCCTCACTGCCATTTGCCCTCACACCAGCTCCTCAAACCACTAGGGTTACAGCTTGGCTGCTGTGCCCAGCCATATGCTGGGCAGTCTGACATCAAAGCTCACATGAATCACTTGAGATCTTGCAATGGACCCCAAGGTCATCACCATTGCTTCATCCAATGGGAACACAGTGTGGACCTTCCCTACCCAAAGGGAGTCCAGTTTCTCCTCCCAGGGAGGACGTAATTCCTCCATCCAGGGAGGACTTACTTCTTCCTTGTGGTGAGGACCCAGATTCTCAGAGCTCAGCTAGATGTCTATGCTGGGCATCGTGAGTCTGGCCAGGATTCCTCTGACTCCCTCCATAGCAGAGAGAGCATGGCATGGAAAACCACAAGTTCTTGGGGCCTGGTCCATCCTTGGGTTTCCCCAGGGCATGGTGCCAGCCTGAGGGGCCCACATAGGGAAGTCAAACAATAGTTTCCTTGGCCCAGCTGGTCTAGTTCCATAATCCTTATGTTTTGGGCTCAGGCTATACTCAGGTTCTCCCACGTGCCTGAGCTACAGTATACAGTAGGAGGGACAGAACAGGGCCGGAGCTGATGGGCACAGAGAGATGGAAAGAGTGGTTTCCACACCTGCCCTGGCTGGTGGTCATTATTACTTTTGATGTCTTTTTACTGTATAGTCCCATTTCAGGCTCCAGCTGGGATACCGTGGAGGTCCCAGAGGTCTAAGTGGGTGGCATCACTAGACAGGTTCTATCACTAAAAGTACTGTTTCTCAGGATGTGGCTTTTGTGGAGAGCCTGGAAGGGCAGAATGGTGGCCTAGGAAATGAGATACATTCACCATTTAGGAAGCCTGTGACCACTTACTGCATTTTTTTTCTCACTCACCTCTGGAACTTGGGGACTGAATTGGAGCCTGAGGTACCTTGTGACCATATTCACTGTGTGTACTCTAGCCAAAGTCAGGACCTATCATTGTTTTCAGGAAGTGGAAAACATGGAGGGGGGATCCCTAGGTCTCAGTTTACACTCCAGCATGGGTGGCCACCTGAACCTCTCCACCCTTGTGTGGACCTTGGGAACCGGTGTGTCTCATAGGTGCATGTTTGCAGTTTTTAGCAGCTTGGATGCTGCATCCTGATTTCTGGAGTCATTTCCAGACATTGGCGAGGCAGCTGCAGCTTTGGGTTAAAAAGCTCAGGGGGACTAAGGATCACCAGGGCCACTGCTCTTTTGGGGGCAGTATCATATCCTTTGAGTAACAGCTGTGGCTGGGAAATACGATAGGCTGCCAAAGCCTACATGTCCTTAGGAGAAGTGTCAGCCTCAGGATACTCTGCAGGGATAGGACCTGATGGGCTGGGGTTAACATCTCTACTCAGATAGACCCCATTCTCACAGAGTGGCCACTTCAGGCCTCAAGCCAATTCCTCTCATACCAGGAGACATGATTCCAATAAGGGTTGTTGCCTGAGCTGAGGGCTGCCCAAGTTCTAATTACAGGTAATTCCTGAGACTGGCAGAGCCTGGGAAAATAAAGGGATTAGAGAGCAGATTTAGCCGGGCCCTGTAGAGTGCAGCAGGCTCCCCAGGGACAGATGGCCCTCCGGTCCCCACTGCTCCTTGCCTTTTGGAGGTGAATTATGGGCTGGGTGCCCCTTTCTGGAGTCTTGATTTCTGCCACACTGGTGACATGAGCTGAGGTGCTTCAGGAGTCATGGTTGTCTCAGTCCATATGACTCGTGGAGAAATAGAATGGAGAGGTTGGCAGACTTGGAAACTCCTTATTCTACCTGGGTTGTGTTAGAGGTTGCTGGACCGGGCCTGGGGAGCTGGTATGGCAGAGCTCATAGGATGTAATTCCAGCAGGGACCTCCTGCATTTCCCAACTTGCGATTGGCCTGGCTTGTAACTTAAAGGAATGGAGTTCACTTGGGGTGTGTGCTGGCATTGGGATAATTGGGCCTGTGACATCCTGAGGAAGGCCAAGTTTACCCAGGGAGTTATACAAAGATAAACTCAGATAACCCGAATCAATATTTCCTCACAGGGACCCAGGATCCCCTACAGCTGTTTTCCTGATAACTCAGCAAATGCCCCACCCACCCTTTGCACCTCCCTTGTCCTCCCGCCCTCAGATGCCTGCTGGGCATATAAGTCCTGGACCCCTGCCCTGGGATGCTCTCCTGTGCCACCCTCCTGAGCCACCATGGGGCTGCCACTAGCTCGCCTGGTGGCTGCGTGCCTAGTCCTGGCCTTAGCCTGGGGCTCGGAGCTCCAGAAAGGTAAGGGGCTGGGTGATCGGGGCAAGGGGATAGGCAGATCGCCCTGAGGGTGGGAAGGCTTGGAAGTGAGGGGTGCCTGGAATAGGAGGGGTCCCCAGTCAGAGTCACTCTGGTTGGACTTGGGTCTTGGGTCTCCCACCATTACTCTGAAGTTGAACGCTCAGGGTGCACCAGGTGGATGAGAAGCTGGAATCCCACTGTTTGTGGGAATGGGGGGAAGCATTGGATATCTAGGAGAAGTCAAGTTTAGGACAGTTCCAGATATAAAGGACCTTCAGCAAGACCATGCCTCTGGAGAATGGGCTGTATCCACATGGAAAACTTCTGTTCCATCAGGACAAAGCTATGGGTGGGAGATATCCAAGTGAGGACTCCTGAAGACTGAGGGACCCAGCCCAACCTCTTGCTGGGTGAGGGGTGGACAGAGGGGGCCTAAATGGAGCATCGGTTGAGGGGGTTGGGCAGTGGCAAGTAGGTGTACGTTGGCCAGGTAGACAGAGTGACCAGATTGCCCAAAGGTCCCTCTGCCTTTACTCCCTGCTTTCACTCCACGCTAGCTAGCACCCTGTCTGAGAGTCTCTTCAGAAGGGTCACCAATATTTAGCAGAGACTGCTTATGCAGGGGACATCATCTTGGTCAGAAACCCTGGTCTGGAGCTCCAGATGGGTACCCCTGGAGGGACCTCTGGGGTTGACTTGGAGAATGGGCTTAGGGGAACCCTCCTGGGTCCTGGGTGTCTCACCTTGTATTCCCACTGCTATCCCAGAAGCCAGATCCCGAAACCATGTCTGCAGCACCTGGGGCGACTTCCACTACAAAACCTTTGATGGCGATGTCTTCCGATTCCCTGGCCTTTGCGATTACAACTTTGCTTCTGACTGCCGAGACTCCTACAAGGAATTTGCTGTGCACCTGAAGCGGGGCTTGGGCCAATCTGGGGGTCACCCCCAGATAGAGTCCATCCTGATTACCATTAAGGATGACATCATCTACCTCACCCACAAGCTGGCAGTGGTGAATGGGGCCATGTGAGTGGAATTAGTATATGTCTCCCATGTCCCAGCAGCCAGGGGATGCTTCTGGCTCCTCGGAGCAAGTTCACCCCTGAACATTTTGTATAAACTAGCCAGGCTCCAGGATACCCTTTTCTGCTCTGCACATGGCTCATAGGAGTGCTGTGAGGTTTGGGCCCCCTCTGTAGACCAGGGTCTTAGGTGACATGCGAATCCCTTACAGACTTCCCCTGGGGGCCATGTGGGAAGGAATGGTGGCTGCCAGAGACTGTCCCCCAGGCTAAAGTTGCAGAAGCTCTGAAGGGAGAGGCTGCTTGCCCAGCCCTATTGTTTCCTGGCATTGTCTGTAACAATGAGGTCCTCTTGAATGCATTCCTGTCTTGCAGGTTCACCCTGGGGATTTGCTCTTTTCCTGCTACAGGGCTTTCTGTCCTGCATGGGGCTCTGCCAGTGTTCCCTTTTTTGCCTGGTCTGCTGGACCACGCTGTCATGTGTGGGTTGGGTATGAGCTCAGGGGCTGGGGTGTGGCAGTTCCAGGCCAACACAGGAGTGGGATGATGGGGTCCTGGCATAAAGAGAGCTCTGGATAATGGTCTGGGCAGGGGTTAAGAGTCCCACCTGGCAGATTTTGTGAGCAAATACCTCTGAACAAAGGGCTTGGAGAGGGTTGGGATTGAGTTCTCAACATATTCCAGCCATTAGGGCTCCTGAGAAGGGCCTCTCTCTGTCTTTGACTCAGAGAGGGCATGGGAAGGCAAATAGACTGCAGGGCCTGACCCTACCTCAGGAAATCCACCTAGCTCAGGACAAGGGTTCTCTGGCCATTGCCAAGACTTCTGTCCAGCTCTCTGGCCTCCTCCTGGAGCTTGACTAAGTCTGTGGCCCCAGGTGAGAACACACTGACCACGTAAGGAGCTGTCTTCACCCAGATAATGCCTTCAGCACCATATGCACAGCAGAACCCTCAGGAGGATGAGTGGGTGGGTTCTGGGATGGTGGGTTGGTGAGTGACCCCATAGTGGTCCCCACAGGGTCAGCACCCCACACTACAGCTCCGGGCTCCTCATTGAGAAGAACGACGCCTACACCAAGGTCTACTCCCGTGCCGGCCTCTCCCTCATGTGGAACCGGGAAGATGCTCTCATGGTGGGCAACAGTATCCTGGGCTCTGAGGTGGTGGGGTTCCTCTATCTGACCAGATGTCTGGTGGCTCCATAGAAGGGCAGGCTTGGGGGACCCACACCTCACAACTGGAGTAGGATCCTATGTGGTGGAGCAGGCTGCAGGAGACAGTGATTGGTACTAGGGTCCCCATTGATCTAGCCTGGGAGGGGCTCCCTATGCTATAGGTGCAGTGAATGGTCTCCAACTGTCTCTTAGAGACTGCATTTTGGCATGGCACCCTGAAGGACCCTTCCTGGTGGCTGATCCCTGCCCTCCTCCTGCCCTTCCCTGTTGAGAAGCTGTCTAGACCTAGGGGCTCTGGAAGCTGTGCTGGGCCCCGAGGTCTACTCACCTGCCCTCCCTTCCCCTTTAACAGCTAGAACTGGACAGCCGGTTCCAGAACCACACCTGTGGTCTCTGCGGGGACTTCAATGGCATGCAGACCTATTATGAGTTCCTCAGTGAAGGTGAGTGCTAAGCTGGGCTTGTTGAGAGGAAGACAGGGATGGGGTTGCAGGCTCCCCCAAGGACCACTGCTGACCAGATGCATCCCTAGGCATGCACTACAGTGCCATTGAGTTTGGGAACATGCAGAAGATCAACAAGCCTGAGGCTGAATGTGAGGACCCCGAGGTGGTGCAAGAGCCAGAGTCCTGCTCTGAGCACGTGAGTCACTGCTGGGGTCCCTGGCTCTCGGGAACCTGTGCTTGCTGGCCTTTGCTGGGGATCCCTATGCTCTAAGGGGAGGGGAGAAGGGGTGTGAACAGGGGTGTGAATCTGTCCGAATTCATGTCTGTCTCTTCAGCGAGCCGAGTGTGAGAGGCTGCTGACCTCCACAGCCTTCGAGGACTGCCAGGCCCGGGTGCCCGTGGAGTTGTATGTGCGTGCCTGCATGCAGGACCGCTGCAACTGTCCTCAGGGTGTTGCCTGCGAGTGCAGCACCCTTGCTGAGTTCTCCCGCCAGTGTTCCCATGCAGGCGGCCGCCCCGAGAACTGGAGGAGTGCCTCACTCTGCCGTGAGTAGCTGGTGACCCATGGGATGTTTGGGGGCCACTCACATCATAGTCAGTGTGAGTGTCCATGGGTTTAAGGAGCCCCTGGTGGGATCCATTCTGTGCCAAGCACCCAGACACTATCTGCCAGTGGCCTTGGCACTCTGTTAGCTCCTTATTTGTGGACTGATGGTGCTGACTTTGCTTCTAGCCAAGAAATGCCCTGGTAACATGGTATACCTGGAGAGCAGCTCTCCCTGTGTGGATACTTGCTCACATCTGGAGGTCAGCAGCTTGTGTGAAGAACATTACATGGATGGCTGTTTCTGCCCAGAAGGTACATGCTCTGGAAGACCCTTGTCCCGGAGAATGAGCCGGCAGGGAGGGGTATCCTATTAAGAACCCTAAGGGCTGGGAGATGAGCCTCTCCATCGACAGAGCAGGTGTCCAGATGCCCGTGGGTGGAAGTCTGGCTGGCAGCCTCTCCTTGGGGGGATACTGGCACTTCCTGAGGCTTCCAGGGTAAGTTTACATCTCTGGCTACAACAGGCACTGTATATGATGACATCACGGACAGTGGCTGCGTCCCTGTGAGCCAGTGCCACTGCAAGCTGCATGGGCATCTCTATATGCCAGGCCAGGAGATCACCAATGACTGTGAGCAGTGGTAAGTCTCAGGGCACAGAGCTTGGGAATCAGGCAGGCTGGGGTGTCACTGAGTCTTGACCCTGTGTCCTGCTTCCGGGCAGTGTCTGCAATGCGGGTCGCTGGGTGTGTAAAGACCTGCCCTGCCCTGAGACCTGTGCCCTGGAAGGTGGCTCCCACATCACCACCTTCGATGGAAAAAAGTTTACCTTTCATGGAGACTGCTACTATGTCCTGACCAAGGTAGGCAGACCAGGCTACCTGGATGGATGGGAGCCCTCTGTCTTCTGGGGAGGGCAGAAAGACTGGATCTGGAGAAGGCTGTCCCTGGGGTGGTGGGTGGTGCTGCTCTTAGAAACAGGATGAAAAGTGGGGGGTCTAGGGTGTAGGAGGTTGTCGGATCCTCAGTAACTGTACCACTCTTCCCCATACAGGGTGAACACAATGACTCCTATGCCCTCCTGGGTGAGCTGGCCCCCTGCGGCTCTACAGACAAGCAGACCTGCCTGAAGACTGTAGTGCTGTTGACTGACAACAAGAAGAATGTAAGTGCTCCCTGCTCCCCCTGTCCAGCACGCCTGGGTCCTGTATGCAGTCACCTCACCTCTAAGCACCCCTGGCCTTTCTTGCAGGTGGTGGTCTTCAAATCAGGTGGCAGTGTGTTACTCAATGAGCTGGAGGTGACCCTGCCCCATGTGGCAGGTGAGTGGCTCAGGGAGGGATCCTGAGCTGCTGTCAGTCAACAGAGTCAGCTGGGCCTCAGACAGCCTAGGAGGCTGGGCCTCAGGCAGGCTTTGTCCTTGGGTCCCTGCTGGTGGTAGGGGATGGGATGGTGGGCATACCACCAGAGAGTAAGGTAGAACCCAGGAGGCCTCTGTCTTTCACTGTGTTCTTGTCTTGCAGCGAGCTTCTCCATCTTCCAACCCTCCTCCTACCACATTATTGTGAACACGGTGTTTGGGCTGCGGCTACAGGTTCAGTTGGTCCCAGTCATGCAACTTTTTGTGACTCTGGACCAGGCTGCCCAGGGACAGGTGCAGGGTGAGTGGTCCCTTCTGTCTTATCTCTGAAAAAGTCCTGTGAGGGCCCTTCCCCCACCCCTAATTCTTCCTAATCCTGTCCTGGCCCTTTAGGTCTCTGTGGGAACTTCAATGGCCTGGAAAGTGATGACTTCATGACATCTGGTGGGCTGGTGGAGGCCACAGGTGCCGGCTTTGCCAATACCTGGAAGGCACAATCAAGCTGCCATGACAAGCTAGACTGGCTCGATGACCCCTGTTCCCTCAACATTGAGAGTGGTAAGGCTCAGGGGAAGCTGGTTGCTGTCCACTGGCTTGTCTAGGACACAGAGTCCTGGCCAGTGCTGCCTCTGAGCAGATGGGGCTTCTGATGGGGACATAGATTGTGGGTGGAGGGGTGGGTGGAGGTCACATGGTCCATGGTGCTGGGAAGCAGCACATCCACCTGCTGTTCAGCTAGTTTAGAGTGGCCCCATGGTGGCAGCTTTCCAAGTGGCAAAGTAGATGGGCTGGTCAGGTTTAACTGCTGGGTAGTGGCTGTCATCCAGGCCTGACCTAATGCTAGGACAACATGCCCTCCTACCCACTTCTCAATCATATTTGAAGATTTCTAGCCCCCTGGGGTTGAGAAAGGGAGGAGGTGGGTGTTATGTAAAATGGTCTCATTTTGCTCATAGCTGCCTGGAGTTATGGGAGGGAGGAAGGGATCTGGCTTTAGTCACACAGGAGACTGTGTCACCTCCATCCTGGGTGATCAGACTTTTAGGCTCAGGGTATGTGAAGGGACCCTGGCCATGCTAAGGTTCTGACCCACTCCCCAGCCAATTATGCTGAGCACTGGTGTTCCCTACTGAAGAGGTCGGAGACTCCTTTTGCCAGGTGCCACCTGGCTGTGGATCCCACTGAATACTACAAGGTGAGTTCATCCCCCAACCCTGCACACTCAGTGTTACATGCAGTGTCCTCAGAGCCAGCAAAATGTGCTCGGGCCACCTGGCTGAGCCTGGGAGTGGTTGGGTATGTGTGTGTGCCTGAGTGCTGCCATGGGTGCTCACGAGTGTTTACTAGAGTGACGGGGTGCTGGGGCCATGAGCCTGGTTTCCACGCCTCACAGTTCCTTTGGTGTGCCTCCTAGAGATGCAAATATGACACGTGCAACTGTCAGAACAACGAGGACTGCATGTGTGCGGCTCTGTCTTCCTATGCCCGTGCCTGCGCTGCCAAGGGTGTCATGCTGTGGGGCTGGCGAGAGAGGGTCTGCAGTGAGTGCTTCCCCACTGGCTGCTTCCTAGGATGCTGATCCAGACACAGGACTCCATGGGCTGGGGGCTGGGAGCCCTGGGCACAATCAGTCCAGGAGAGGGGCCGAGTCCTTGTAGCTGCCTCCCAGCTTCTGCCAGAAGCAGCAGATTTACCTGACCTTTAGGCTCCGCTTGCAGCATGGAGCAGAATTCTGCAGAGATGGGCTATGGGATGGCCACAGCTGTGGCAGCTGAGTTCAGGAGCCTGGGAGGGGTTCCCAGTGTGGCTGCCCTCTGTCTGTAGCCCTGGTGGAGGGAGAAGCTCAGGGACAGCCTATAGGGACGGTAGCTGGAGTCCAGTGCCATTGCCCCTTATTCCCGTGGTTTCCTCTGCAGACAAAGACGTGCACGCGTGCCCCAGCTCACAGATCTTCCTGTACAACCTGACCACTTGCCAGCAGACCTGCCGCTCACTCTCAGAGGGTGACACCCACTGCCTGAAGGGATTTGCACCTGTGGAAGGCTGTGGCTGCCCTGATAATACCTTCATGGATGAGAAGGGCCGCTGTGTGCCCTTGGCGAAGTGCTCCTGCTACCACCATGGTCTTTACCTGGAGGCAGGAGATGTGATCCTGAGGCAAGAGGGGCGCTGGTGAGTGTTCTGGACTCATCCAGGGCCCCTCAGAGCATGAGGGGGGCTGCTCTTGAATCTCTACCCCAAGTGAAAAAATGGGAGGCTCTACCCATGGGACCTGAGGCTCTCAAATGGTGCAGGGGTGCCAGGGGCGAGATTCTGAGAGTTGCCTGGGTGGCATATGTCCTGTGCGGGGACAGACCTGGGCCCCACTCATCCCGTCCCGCTTCTCTCTCATAGCATTTGTCGGAACGGGAGGCTTCAGTGCACCCAGGTCAAACTGATTGGCCACAGTAAGTTTTACGGAGGCTGCCCATGTGTGGCCACCAGTCTGAGTCTTGTTCCCTCCCTACTTACCTGGTACCCTGAATTCATCTTGAGCTAAGACAGACTTCTTGACCCCACAGGCTGTAATGCCTCCAAAATCCTTGTGGATTGCAACAACTTGACTGCTCTGGCCACCCGGAAACCCCGCGCCACTAGCTGCCAGACAATGGTGGCTGGCTATGTGAGTGCCAGAGAGGGCTGCTGTGGGTGGGCTGGTTGGGAACATTCTGGATGCCTGAGTCCACTGTGTGGGCTAGGCAGAATCCCACACTGCCAACTCATTGGGCTTACAAACAGCTGAATTTATTGAAACTCCCTGTGATCCTGTGACCTTGAGCAGTGCAGAGGTCAGCCTAGGGATCTTGACCAGCAACCGTACCTGGTCTCCCTGACTAGGATGAGCTTGAAGGGAGGGGTTTTTGGAGACAGGAGAAGAAGCTGGGGGTTCAGGATACTTAGATCTTCTCATGTGGACACTTGACCCCTCAAGGAGGGCTTGGTCCTCATCTGGGCCCTTCTTATTCCAGTACCATACAGAGTGTATCAGCGGCTGTGTGTGTCCTGATGAGCTGCTGGATGATGGCCGTGGTGGCTGTGTGAAGGAGGAGGAGTGTCCCTGCATCCACAACAAAGACCTATACAATCCTGGTGGCACGATTAAACTGGACTGTAACAACACCTGGTGAGCTGGCCCAGTCAGGCTGCATTGGAGGGAATGGCTGGTTTTGTGGGGGTACAAGAAGGTCCCCACTCTGTTGACAGAGCGAGTCTTGTGTCTACCCCTTGCCCTAGAGGTCACTCTTAGGCCAGTATAGGTGCTTGCAGGTTTCCTATATGGACCGCCTCAGGAGCTATTGCCATGGTGTCCGGGGCCTTACCTAAGCTGCTCTCCGAGGGCAGGTGGGAGTCTTGGCCTCAGGCCCCTTCAGGCTCCTCTACCTTTCTCCATAGTACTTGCCAGAAGGGACGCTGGGAGTGCACCCGGTATGCCTGCCACAGCACCTGCTCCATCTATGGGAGTGGCCACTACATCACCTTCGATGGGAAACACTATGACTTTGATGGGCACTGCTCCTATGTGGCTGTCCAGGTGCGATTGTGAACCTCTCCAGGAAGGCGACTGCCCTGAGATGTGGGAGACGGCCCTTGGGGTGGGAGGGCTAGCTCTTCTTCACCCTGGAACCTATACTGACAGGATTTGGGCTCCCAGCGAGTAGAAAGGGTGTGGTAAACCCCTCCCTCTCTCCTTCCCTACCTCCTACTCTCTCTCCCTCCTTCCCTCTCTCCCTCCCTTCTTTCCTCCCTCCCTCTCTTTCTCCCTCCCCCTCCCTCCTTTCCTCCCTCTCTCCACCCCCTTCTGTGTGTGTGTGTGTGTGTGTGTGTGTGTGTGTGTGTGTATGTGTGACAAGCCCAACTACTAGCTCTTCTGTCCTTTGTATGGGCTCATCATCCCCAGACAACAGAAGATCTGGCTGGGTGAAGTTTGAGTTAGGGCCTTGACTCCCAGATGGGAAAAGGCAGAACATTTTCTACTCAGAAGTGGCTTTATCCTTGCCAGCTGGGGTAGGCACCTGTGTCCTGGCTTTCTTGGTTGATACTGTCTTGTCGGCCCCCAGGACTACTGTGGCCAGAACTCTACCGGTTCCTTCAGCATTATCACTGAGAATGTCCCCTGCGGCACCACAGGTGTCACCTGCTCCAAGGCCATAAAGATCTTTATAGGGGTGAGTGCTGCTGGTTTTTGGGACAGGGGATCCCTTGAGAGCCCTTGGACATGGTCAGTGACCATCCTTCTCTCTGGCTAGGGAACAGAGCTGAAGTTGGTGGATAAACACCGCGTGGTAAGGCAGTTGGAGGAGGGGCACCATGTGCCCTACATCACACGGGAAGTGGGCCTGTACCTGGTGGTGGAGGTCAGCTCTGGTATTATCGTCATCTGGGACAAGAGGACCACCATCTTCATCAAGTTGGCTCCTTCTTACAAGGTGAGCCACCAAGATGCCAGCCATGTCCTGGGCTGCCCCCAGCACAGACCCTGTGGATGCTGCTGTCACCTACCCTAAGACCATCTCAAGCTGGAGACTCTTGTCTTTCCTCCTGCAGGGCACTGTCTGTGGTCTGTGTGGGAACTTTGACGACCAGACCAAAAATGACTTCACCACTCGGGACCACATGGTGGTGACCAGCGAGCTGGACTTTGGGAATAGCTGGAAGGAAGCTTCCACGTGCCCAAATGTGAATCACACCCCAGACCCCTGCAGCCTGAACCCACATCGTCGCTCCTGGGCAGAGAAGCAATGCAGTATCATCAAGAGTGGTGTATTCAAAGGGTGTCATAGCAAGGTAGGTGGGGCTGCAGGCAGGTGGGTCACAGGAAGGTAGGCGTGGCTGAAGGCATGGGAGGGCCACAAATGCAGGCAGGGCCACAGATGTGTGTGGACTGTGGGCACAGACAGAGGGCTCTGCAGGTGGATTCTCACTATAAGTGTATTGTGGTTGTGGTCAGGGCCATGGTTGGGGCCACTGAAACAGATTGGTGAGCATGACTGTGGCCATGAGAGGGATATGGCCTGCTAGTCTTTCTATGTTTTTCAGGCTCCTGGCTTCTCCAAGTAGGCTAAGGATACTTGGAGGCATGTACCACCATGGGGTGTTTGTTCTTCAATCCTATACACTTGGTTCTTTGAGTACGAATTTAGATGATAACCTTTCTCTCTGAGATTCCTGGGTAGACTCTGGCCTCCTTTGCCCTAATTACATACTCATCAGGGAGGGAGAGAAATGACATTTTGTTAGATCCTAGAAGATAGCAGGGGGAGGGCCAGTTTTAGGGTTCTCATCTTGAGTTACTCAGGGGATGGGTGACAGATCTGTTGGCCAGGGTGGCCTGAATGTGAGTGCCCCCCTCCATCAGCTACTCTGAGGCCCTGGGCCAGCTTCAGTGTCCTGAGTCCCAGGCCCTCTAAGGGCAGTGTGGGCTTTGGGCACATTGATGTCTTCTTTCTAGGTGGACCCGACAGTCTTCTATGAGGCCTGTGTGCATGACTCTTGCTCTTGTGACACGGGTGGTGACTGTGAGTGTTTCTGCTCTGCTGTGGCCTCCTATGCTCAGGAGTGCACCAAGGCAGAGGCTTGTGTGTTCTGGAGGACGCCGGACCTATGCCGTGAGTACCGTGGCAGACAGCATCTTCCTTCCCCATCAAAGTGATGACTGAATGTCACCCATCCCATACTTGTCCTCAGGCATCCTTTCTTGGGGCATCATGAGACTTGTGTTGGTAGGAAATGGCTGGAACTGTTTGTGCTCACATCCCCTGATGCAGGCTTACTTGGGTACCCACTTGATGCTCCCGAGTCTGACCATGTCTCCATCCTCTCTCCCTCTAGCTGTATTCTGTGATTACTACAACCCCCCCAACGAGTGTGAATGGCACTATGAACCATGTGGGAACCGCAGCTTTGAGACCTGCAGGACCATCAATGGCATCCACTCCAACATCTCTGTGTCCCATCTGGAGGGTGAGCAGTCATGGCCCTTCAGGGAGGTAGCTGCTAAGGGGAAGTCCCCTGTCAGGCTGAGGGATACCATTAGCTGGAGATACACAGGATGTTAGAGAGGTGCCCAAGGGCTAAGACACTTGGCTCAGGGAACAAGGTTCATTTCACTATAGTCTGCTCACTGAACTGGGACCATGGAACCCAGTTAAGGCCCTGCCTCCCAAAGAGGTGACAAAGGAGCATGCTAACTCATGGGTGGGAACCACTGGGGTGTGTGCAGAGCAGAACGCCCGAGTGGCAGGGGAGACACAAACCTTGTCTTCTGACTCTTGGTCTTCGTAGATGAACATCTCTAAGCAAAACACCAGATCGGGTGGGGCTGATGAGGAAGGTCTGGTGGATCAGGGGGTCCTCCATGGTGGTCTAAACTCTACTTCCTATACCCATTAGGTTGCTACCCTCGGTGCCCTAACGACAGGCCCATCTATGATGAGGACAAGAAGAGATGTGTCACTGAGGACATGTGTGGCTGCTATATTGAGGGCATTCACTACCCAGTCAATTCATCTGTTCCCACTGAGGATATCTGCACGACTTGGTACTGAGCCTACATTGCATGGGGTATAGGAAAGGCTGGCACACACACACACACACACACACACACACACACACACCCCATGTTCATACACATGGGAATGTGGTCACTCTGGTCAGGTGCATATGCTCATGCAAGCACACATACATGGCTCATAATCACACTCACATGCATGCACAGCCCATTCAATGTGCATACATACATGGACACAGTCTCACACAGTTGCACTCCCAGTCACATATGTACACATATGGTCATGGGAGCTAGGGTACAGAGGTGCTAGCTCCTGTCTTTTAGGGTATGAAGGCCGTTTCACCTCACCCCATGCTCTTGGCCCAGCTTTTTCTTAGTTTGCTTCACCTCATCTGACTGGTCACGTTTAGAACCCAATGGATGGGGTTCCTCTGTAGCTCGTGTTTGGGGCACTACTCTGGGGCTTTGGGCCCAAGCACAGGGAGATGGGCATGTGGTGTCTATGAGGAGGGAGGGTATGGGGAGGACCTGCAGCATCTATACTTTCCTTTCAGTATATGCACCAGCACCTCAGAAATCACCTGCCAGCCGGATAAAGGTAAGCTGCTCTCTGCTGGGATCCTGGAGGTAGAGGGTTAGAGGTCCCAACCTGGGAAGCCTATGGGCTGTGCTGTTCTTGTACCCAAGGGACCTGGCCTTGGGTAGAGGTTGATTTCTTCCTGGACTCTGTTTTTTTGTTGCCCAGGTCCTTTCCAGATCCAACTTGCTGAGCTGTGCAGCAAGCCTGAGGGAACCACACTACACATCTTTGTTCCCTTTCTCCAATGGGAGTGGTACCCTATGGGGAATTTCTAGTGCATCTTTCATCTGGGTTCTAGGAGGTTCTGGGAATGCAGTCCTGCCTGAATGTATCCCACTCTTCCTGCAAATGTGATAAATTGGGGAAGCCTTGAAAGTCAGTCTGTCCCCTTGGGTTGATGGTCTCATACTCTGTGTGCAGGGAAGATTATTAACCAGACCCAGGATGGTGTCTTCTGCTACTGGGAGTTCTGCGGCCCCAACGGGACAGTGGAGAAACACTTCAATATTTGCGGCTCCTCCACGCCACCCCCATCCACCCTGACAAGCTTCACCACAGTCTCCACCACCACCCCCATCTCCACCACCACCACCACAACAACCACTGCCACTACCACCACCACAGCCACGATGACCACCACTGAAGGTGAGGTTTATTCTTGGAGCTTTTGTCTTTTTGAGAATCCAGCATGAATTCTTTTTCTTCTGAGGGCCAGAGCCAGGTCTGTGTATTTAGCCTCTGTTCATCAAGTCAACTGAGAGTTTAGGTGGCATTGACATTTCTCTGAACTCAGGAGACAGTGGAGGATGTCCTTACATTCTTCTAATTTTGTTCCAGTTCAAACATATCTATGGTGAGTGAACTGTCAGGGGTATGACAGACATGGGGAAGAACACCTATAATTTTGGGCTGGACTTAGGGATCAGTTGGCAAAGCACTTGCTTCACAAGCATGAGGACCTGAGTTTGAACCCCAGGCATAGGGGTACACTTTTGTAATCCCACTCTTTTTTTTTTTTGGTTTTTCTGAGACAGGTTTCTCTGTGGCTTTGGAGGCTGTCCTGGAACTCTCTCTGTAGACCAGACTGGCCTCGAACTCACAGAGATCCGCCTGTCTCTGCCTCCCGAGTGCTGGGATTAAAGGTGTAAGCCACAAACGCCCAGCTGTAATCCCACTCTTGCTCACTGGCAAGACAGTACAACTTCATTGGCAAGTTCCAGGTGAATGGGAGACCTCGTCTGAAAGGAAGTAGATGGCAATTCTTGAGAAAGACACTGGAGATTGTCTTCTGTTCTCTACACTCACATACAGACATGTCCATGCATATATGCAAACACATGTATACACACAAACATGCACACACATACAATGCAGGCAGAGTAGGTGGTGCACACTTAACAACCAGCACTTGGGAGGATGATCGCCACAAGTTTGAGGCCTACAGTCTATGTAGAGAGTCCAGGCTGTCTAGGGCTGTGTAGCAAGACCATGCTTAAAACAAAAGACTTAAACTGTGAAGTAATATCCTTCTTTTTTCCTTGATTGATGTTCCATCAACAGCTCCTAATAAGTGACATTGACAATACTTTCCCATGATAAGTAGGGCCGAGAAGAGAAAAACTTTCTAAGTCCCTCCTGGTTTCCTTCAGAAGCAGAAGTGAGGGCAGGCTGCACTTATCTGCTTGTGGGCCACAGATGTATTTATTCACTGTTTGACAAGTCCATGGACAGAAAGGTGGGATCTGACCTGTGTGGATGACCTCATCTTGATCAGGAATAGACAAAGCCCCTTTCACACTCTTTCTTAGGGATGGGTCTCTTATTAGTCTTTTTTCACATATATTGCCAAGAAAGGGTTACTGAGCTGGAACTCTAAGACCAGGATATATTCCAATTAGACATGGCCTTGGGTAGCCCCTTCTCTCTGGGCCATAGTCTTTCAGCTGCAAAAATAGGTCTATTTTGAACTCTGGCTCTATAAACCTGGTCCCTTGGTGATGATGGGGAGGGCAAGTGTATCTGTGGGGTGGCTGCAGAGGTCACTGGGGACTTTGAATCATCATAGCCTCTCTCAAGAATTAATGACCTATATGTAATTTTACTTCCCTAGGACCATGCTGCTTCTGGTCTGATTGGATCAACAATAACCATCCTAGTATTGGCAGTGATGATGGTGACAGAGAGACCTTTGACAGCATCTGCAGTGCTCCTGTGGACATTGAGTGCAGGTCAGCCACAGAACCCAATCTCAGCTGGGAGGAGCTGGACCAGAAGGTACAGTGTAATGTCTCAGCTGGGCTTGTTTGCAATAACTCAGACCAGTATCAGCATGGAAATGGAGTATTTGAACGTTGTTATGACTATGAGATACGAGTCAACTGTTGCTTCCCAATGGAATACTGTACTACTCCAACCATCTTACCTACAACTTCACCAACGACCTCACCAACCACTTCACCAACAACTCCACCTACCTCTTCACCAACCACCTTACCTACAAGTTCCCCACTGACTTCATCTACAACTTCAACAACTCCACCTACCTCTTCACCACCAACTCCACCTACCTCTTCACCAACCACCTTACCTACAAGTTCCCCACTGACTTCATCTACAACTTCAACAACTCCACCTACCTCTTCACCACCAACTCCACCTACCTCTTCACCAACCACCTTACCTACAAGTTCCCCACTGACTTCATCTACAACTTCACCAACAACATCACCTACCACTTTGACAGTTTCACCATCTAGCTCAGTTTCCATATCACCAACAAGCTTGCCTACCACTACATTAACAATTTCACCAACCACTTCACTGACCACTACATCAACCACCTCATCGACCATTACTCCAAGCATTTCATTTACCACTTCACAAACATCTTCATCAACCACATCTCCTAACAGTTCACAAACCACCTCTGCTACAACTTCCCCAATTACTTCATCGGCATCCTCAACTGCCACATCACCAAGTACCTCAACTACCATAACAACAACTGTGTCTACCCTATCCACCACCACATTACCACCAACTACATGCACTAAATGCAAGTGGACTGGATGGCAAGATTCTGGCAAGCCCAACTTTGGTCCAGGAGGTGGAGATTTTGAAATGATTGGAGATGCCTGTGACCCAGGCTGGGTAGTGGATAACATCTCATGTAGAGCAGCAATGTTTGAAAACACACCACTTGATCAGCTAGGACAGAAAGTCACTTGTGACAAAAATGTTGGGCTGGTATGCAGAAATGAAGAACAGGAAATAGGAGGAAAGAACCCAATGCCCATATGTCTCAACTATGAGATCAATGTTTATTGTTGTAATCCAAAATGCTATCCAATTACGACGACTACACAAACTTCAACAACCACAAAGACAACTAGTCCAACACCTACTACAGTAACTCCAACCCCAGAGCCCTCAACCACACCATCTACCACCACACAGACAACTAGTCCAACAACTACCACTACAGTGACTCCAACACCAGTACCTTCAACCCCACCATCTACCACCACACAGTCAACTGTTCCAACACCTTCTACTACAGTAACTCCGACCCCAGTGCCTCCCACCACACCATCTACCACCACACAGACAACTAGGCCAACACCTTCTACTACAGTGACTCCGACCCCAGTGCGTACAACCACACCATCTACCACCACACAGTCAACTGTTCCAATACCTTCTACTACAGTAACTCCGACCCCAGTGCCTCCAACCACACCATCTACCACCACACAGTCAACTAGTCCAACACCTTCCACTACAGTGACTGCAACCCCAGTGCCTTCAACCACACCATCTACCACCACACAGTCAACTAGTCCAACACCTACCACTACAGTGACTGCAACACCAGAGACCTCAACCACACCATCTACCACCACACAGACAACTAGTCCAACACCTAATAATACAGTGACTACAACCCCAGAGCCTTCCACCACACCATCTACCACCACACAGTCACCTAGTCCAACACCTACCACTACAGTGACTGCAACCCCAGTGTCTTCAACCACACCATCTACCACCACACAGACAACTAGCCCAACACCTACCACTACAGTGACTCCAACCCCAGAGCCTTCAACCCCACCATCTACCACCACACAGACAACTAGCCAAACACCTACCACTACAGTGACTCCAACCCCAGAGCCTTCAACCCCACCATCTACCACCACACAGTCAACTAGTCCAACACCTACCACTACAGTGACTACAACCCCAGAGCCTTCAACCCCACCATCTACCACCACACAGACAACTAGTCCAACACCTACCACTACAGCGACTGCAACCCCAGAGACCTCAACCACACCATCTACCACCACACGGACAACTAGTCCAACACCTACCACTACAGTGACTCCAACACCAGAGCCTTCAACCCCACCATCTACCACCACACAGACAACTAGTCCAACACCTACCACTACAGTGACTCCAACCCCAGAGACCTCAACCACACCATCTACCACCACACAGACAACTAGTCCAACACCTACCACTACAGTGACTACAACCCCAGAGCCTTCAACCCCACCATCTACCACCACACAGTCAACTAGCCCAACAGCTACCACTACAGTGACTACAACCCCAGAGCCTTCAACCCCACCATCTACCACCACACAGTCAACTAGTCCAACACCTACCACTACAGTGACTCCAACACCAGAGCCTTCAACCTCACCATTTACCACCACACAGTCAACTAGTCCAACACCTACCACTACAGTGACTCCAACCCCAGAGCCTTCAACCTCACCATCTACCACCACACAGTCAACTAGTCCAACACCTACCACTACAGTGACTCCAACCCCAGAGCCTTCAACCCCACCATCTACCACCACACAGTCAACTAGTCCAACACCTACCACTACAGTGACTCCAACACCAGAGCCTTCAACCTCACCATCTACCACCACACAGTCAACTAGTCCAACACCTACCACTACAGTGACTACAACCCCAGTGCCTTCAACCACAACATCTACCACTACACAGACAACTCGTCCAACACCTACCACTACAGTGACTCCAACCCCAGAGCCTTCAACCTCACCATCTACCACCACACAGTCAACTAGTCCAACACCTACCACTACAGTGACTCCAACCCCAGTACCTTCAACCACACCATCTACCACCACACAGACAACTAGTCCAACACCTACCACTACAGTCACTCCAACACCAGAGCCCTCAACCCCACCATCTACCACCACACAGTCAACTAGTCCAACACCTACCACTACAGTCACTCCAACACCAGAATCCTCAACCCCACCATCTACCACCACACAGACAACTAGTCCAACACCTACCACTACAGTGACTCCAACCCCAGAGACCTCAACTACACCATCTACCACCACACAGTCAACTAGTCCAACACCTACCACTACAGTGACTACAACCCCAGTGCCTTCAACCCCATCATCTACCACCACACAGTCAACTAGTCCAACACCTACCACTACAGTGACTACAACCCCCGTGCCTTCAACCCCACCATCGACCACTACACAGACAACTAGTCCAACACCTACCACTACAGTGACTGCAACCCCAGAGCCTTCAACCCCACCATCTACCACTACACAGACAACTAGTCCGACACCTACCACTACAGTGACTACAACCCCAGAGCCTTCAACCTCACCATCTACCACCACACAGTCAACTAGTCCAACACCTACCACTACAGTGACTACAACCCCAGTGCCTTCAACCCCACCATCTACCACTACACAGACAACTAGTCCAACACCTACCACTACAGTGACCTCAACTCCAGAGCCTTCAACCCCACCATCTACCACCACACAGTCAACTAGTCCAACACCTACCACTACAGTGACTACAACCCCAGTGCCTTCAACCCCACCATCTACCACTACACAGACAACTAGTCCAACACCTACCACTACAGTGACCCCAACTCCAGAGCCTTCAACCCCACCATCTACCACCACACAGTCAACTAGTCCAACACCTACCACTACAGTGACTACAACCCCAGTGCCTTCAACCCCACCATCTACCACTACACAGACAACTAGTCCAACACCTACCACTACAGTGACCCCAACTCCAGAGCCTTCAACCCCACCATCTACCACCACACAGTCAACTAGTCCAACACCTACCACTACAGTGACTCCAACCCCAGAGCCTTCAACCCCACCATCTACCACTACACAGACAACTAGTCCAACACCTACCACTACAGTGACTACAACCCCAGTGCCTTCAACCCCACCATCTACCACCACACAGTCAACTAGTCCAACACCTACCACTACAGTGACTACAACCCCAGTGCCTTCAACCCCACCATCTACCACCACACAGACAACTGGTCCAACACCTACCACTACAGTGACTACAACCCCAGTGACTTCAACCCCACCATCTACCACCACACAGACAACCAGTCGAACACCTACCACTATAGTGACTCCAAAACCAGAGACCTCAACCACACCATCTACCACCATACAGACAACTAGTCCAACACCTACCACTACAGTGACTCCAACCCCAGAGCCTTCAACCCCACCATCTACCACCACACAGACAACTAGTCCAACACCTACCACTACAGTGACTCCAAAACCAGAGACCTCAACCCCACCATCTACCACTACACAGACAACTAGTCCAACACCTACCACTACAGTGACTCTAACCCCAGTGCCTTCAACCCCACCATCTACCACCACACAGACAACTAGTCCAACACCTACCACTACAGTGACCCCAACACCAGAGCCTTCAACCCCACCATCTACCACCACACAGTCAACTAGTCCAACACCTACCTCTACAGTGACTACAACCCCAGTGCCTTCAACCCCACCATCTACCACCACACAGTCAACTAGTCCAACACCTACCACTACAGTGACTCCAACCCCAGAGCCTTCAACCCCACCATCTACCACCACACAGACAACTAGTCCAACACCTACCACTACAGTGACTGCAACTCCAGAGCCTTCAACCCCACCATCTACCACCACACAGTCAACTAGTCCAACACCTACCTCTACAGTGACTACAACCCCAGTGCCTTCAACCCCACCATCTACCACCACACAGTCAACTAGTCCGACACCTACCACTACAGTGACTCCAACCCCAGAGCCTTCAACCTCACCATCTACCACCACACAGTCAACTAGTCCAACACCTACCACTACAGTGACTACAACACCAGTGCCTTCAACCCCACCATCTACCACCACACAGACAACTAGTCCAACACCTACCACTACAGTGACTCCAACCCCAGAGCCTTCAACCCCACCATCTACCACCACACAGACAACTAGTCCAACACCTACCACTACAGTGACTACAACCCCAGAGCCTTCAACCCCACCATCTACCACTACACAGACAACTAGTCCAACACCTACCACTACAGTGACTCCAACCCCAGAGCCTTCAACCCCACCATCTACCACCACACAGACAACTAGTCCAACACCTACCACTACAGTGACTGCAACCCCAGTGCCTTCAACCCCACCATCTACTACTACACAGACAACTAGTCCAACACCTACCACTACAGTGACTACAACCCCAGTGCCTTCAACCCCACCATCTACCACTACACAGACAACTAGTCCAATACCTACCACTACAGTGACCCCAACTCCAGAGCCTTCAACCTCACCATCTACCACCACACAGTCAACTAGTCCAACACCTACCACTACAGTGACTACAACCCCAGTGCCTTCAACCCCACCATCTACCACTACACAGACAACTAGTCCAACACCTACCACTACAGTGACCCCAACTCCAGAGCCTTCAACCCCACCATCTACCACCACACAGTCAACTAGTCCAACACCTACCACTACAGTGACTCCAACCCCAGAGACCTCAACCACACCATCTACCACTACACAGACAACTAGTCCAACACCTACCACTACAGTGACTACAACCCCAGTGCCTTCAACCCCACCATCTACCACCACACAGTCAACTAGTCCAACACCTACCACTACAGTGACTACAACCCCAGTGCCTTCAACCCCACCATCTACCACCACACAGTCAACTAGTCCAACACCTACCACTACAGTGACTCCAACCCCAGAGCCTTCAACCTCACCATCTACCACCACACAGTCAACTAGTCCGACACCTACCACTACAGTGACTACAACCCCAGAGCCTTCAACCCCACCATCTACCACCACACAGTCAACTAGTCCAACACCTACCACTACAGTGACTACAACCCCAGTGCCTTCAACCCCACCATCTACCACTACACAGACAACTAGTCCAACACCTACCACTACAGTGACTCCAACCCCAGAGCCTTCAACCTCACCATCTACCACCACACAGTCAACTAGTCCAACACCTACCACTACAGTGACTACAACCCCACAGCCTTCAACCCCACCATCTACCACCACAGAGACAACTAGTCAAACACCTACCACTACAGTGACTACAACCCCAGTGCCTTCAACCCCACCATCTACCACCACACAGACAACTGTTCCAACCTCCTCTACTACAGTGACTCCAAAACCACCTACCACCACAGAGACCTCGACCTCAACATCTACTACCACAGGGACCATAACAACCACACCCTACACAGGCACCCCCACTCCAACATCTACGACCACACCGACAACCAGTCCAATCCCCACTGGTACAGTGCCCCCCTCTGCCACACCTACTGTCACGGAGATACCTACTCCAAGCTCTAGTATCACAACCATCTCACCCTCATCCTCTACTATTACTGCTACCACCATCACACATCACCCCACCACAACACCCACTGCCACAATCACAGAGACTCAGAGCCCATCTTCCACTACTTCCGGGACACCATTCCCAATCTCTACCTCTACTGAAAGCACAACCTCATCATCTCCTACTAGCCAAACCTCATCCCCCAAACCCACCACCACAACCAAAGAGACATCTACCCCTACATACACAGTCCCTACTACAGTTTCAACTTCTTCCAAACCTCCAACCAAGCCCTCCTCGCCTGTGACCTCTGTGTCTACTTTCCCTCCCACGGAGCCCATCATCTTTTCAAGTACCCCTGTAACTACAATAGCAACGTCTAGCACAGCATCATCACCTGGAACAATATCATCAGTGGGCACTACATCCTCTTCTCCAGGATCAACACCAGGACCTACCACAACTTCTGGTAAGCACTCATGTGAAGCCACCCTTATTCCTCTTCTCTTAGGAGAGCTTTGTTTTGCCAGGGAAGCCTTGTGACCTCAAGACCTGAGCCTGCAGTTAGCACTTTGTGCTTCATGGCTGTTCTTGTGCAGTGAGGCAAGTCCCATAGAAGGTCCGAGGCAGGCTAACCTTTTGTCTACTGAGTCAGAATCCTGAGAGTGATGAATTGTAAGGAAACAAAGGTCACTATCTTTCTGTAGATAGTTTTTCCTCAAGCAGAGCTACTTTAGCATAGACTTTGCAGCCCAACACTGATGGGACTCTGGGAAAATCTGTCCTAGGGAAGTCCTGGGCTGCATTGGGCCAGGGCTGGTGTAAGCCAGAGGGCCATTCCTGTGTCTGGGCTTGGCACAAGAGGTCTTGGAGAGTAGCTAGGTAGCTTGGAGGGCACTGTCTGATGTCCAGTGTTCAGTGTGACAATCACACAGCATGCATGGTGATGTCAAATCCTGGTGAGTGGATACAAGGCTTTGACACCTCATCATGGCTTCTTAAGCCAGCTGTTATGTCTATGTGGTTGGGCCTGCAGGTTGAGCTCTGCAGCATCTGGGATGAACAATGTTATAGGCCCACAATGTAACTGTTCTTACAGGCACACCAGGGCCAACTTTGTCCACCGTAAGACCACCCTCCACGCCCACCCCTACATCTCCCATTGTGCCAGTGTCTACCACAGAACCTGTTACCCAGACAAGTCTCTCGTCAACCACACCAACTACTTGGAAGACCACCAGGACCTCATCTTGGGGGACAGTCTCCTCAGTTTCCCCAATCACTTCTCCCAGCACCCACCTCAGTTGCTGCATTTTGGATGGCATTTACTATAACCCAGGTATCCAAAGTCTCATGTCTAACAGTCACAAAGCTCAGGCTGGTTCCTGCTCTTCCCAGTGGGTGGAATCAGGGTCAGATCCCAACTCAAAGCTTGCTCAGGAGGCTGGAGGCTGGTCATGGGTGTATGCTTTCATGGCCAACTTCACCTTGCTGGGAACATGAACCAGAGGCCAGGGCTCTTCCAAGCCTTGGAGAACAAGTAGAGGCGTGTCTTAGTCCATTTTCTGTTGTTGTAACAAAATACTCGAGGCCAGATGATTTATAAATGATAGAGGGTCATTCGGCTGACAGTTTGGAGTTAGGAAGTATAGGAACATGGCACTGGCACCTGATGAGTTCTTCATCCTGCATGAAAACATGGTGCAGGCATCAGGGGGTGAGATGGCACAAATGTCTCTTCTACTTCTTGTAATGTCTCTGATGGCATGCTAGGGGTTTACCCGCGTACTTCATCTAACCCTGCTCATCACTCATAAGCCCCTCCTCCATATAGTGGGTCCCTTCCATGGCCTTCATGGGGTCTATCAGTGTGTTCTAGTTGCCCGCTCTGCCTCTGAATGGTGTAAAGACTGCACCCTCTTCCCTCGTAGGTGAACTGATTTACAACAAAACCTTGGGGGACACCTGCTATTATGTGAACTGCTCTGTGGACTGCCAAGTCCAGTTCTTCAATTGGTCCTGCCCATCTACTCCCTCACCTTCTACACCTTCAACACCAACGTCCTCCCTGACGACCACACCCTCCACACCATCTACCACATCTCCAAAGTCTACACCCTCTACACCATCTACCACATCACCATCAACACACAGTACAACAGTCACAAACTCCAGCCGTGGTTGCCTCGACTTTGATCCTCCAAGACAGGTCAGTGGGCAGTACGTGGAGTATGTGGCTTTGTTACCCTGGCACTGAACAGGTCCTTGTCCAGGCACCCACCATCTGAATGGCACCCTTTCTGGTTGTCCAAGACACCCATACTCCCACACCCTCACCTTCCTCCTGTAGAGCTGATGCTTCACAAAACATTGTGGGTAAGGGTCTACTGGCCTTCTCTCTTTTCACCATATCCTGCCTTTCTTGTCCTTATCCTAGCCTCCCTCAGCTCCATCCTTGAGTGGGTCCTATCCTCCTGTGTAGACTGGGGAGGCTAAGCTGGGCTGCCTGCTGACTGTTCCACACCCTCTATCCTGCAGGTGAATGAGACCTGGTGGCTATGTAACTGTACCATGGCCATTTGCAACCATGACAACGTAGTGGAGATTGTAGAGCTGGAATGCAATCCCCCACCCATGCCCACCTGTTCCAATGGCCTCAAGCCCGTGCGTGTCGTTGACCCTAATGGCTGCTGCTGGCACTGGGAGTGTGACTGTAAGGCTCTTAGCTATCTGGGATGCTCCTGCCAGGGTCGTTTCTTCTTTGGTACTGGTGGCTTCAGGGCCAGCCTCCTGGGAACAGACCTTGATTGCTAAGTTTCTGCTGTAGGCTGTGCACACACAGACTTAGGGACTTCTCTATACTCCTTCTGTCTCCCTGGGTAGGAGGTTGGGTAGGTAGAAGCCTTGACTGGTAGGGAAGAGGCACCTTTCTGAGCAAGGATGTTTCTGAGGTTAGGAGTGACCTTCTGTCTCTAAAGCAAGGTCTCACCCTGCAGAATGGGGGGCATGTCTCTGGACCAACTGGAAAGATGCTTTTAGAAGATGTCCTCCAGCTTGGGTGCCCCTAGTGACCCAACCTAGGGACCAGGTTTTTTAGACTCTTTTAGTTACTGCTGCTTTTCCAGCCTATCCCTTGAATCCTAACCATGACTTGATCCAAGTGGTTCTGGCTTGGTGACATCAACTTACAGAGCGTCTTCCACAGGCTACTGCACTGGCTGGGGGGACCCGCACTATGTCACCTTTGATGGACTCTACTACAGTTACCAGGGTAACTGCACCTACGTGCTGATGGAGGAGATTATCCCCACAGTGGACAACTTTGGGGTCTACATTGACAACTACCATTGTGATGTCAATGACAAGGTGTCCTGCCCCCGCACGCTTATTGTGCGCCATGAGACCCAGGAAGTGCAGATCAAGACCACACAGTTGATGCCCATTGAGGTGCAGGTATGTGGCTGGGGCTGCCTGGGTATCCATAGTGTGTCTGTCGTGGCCTTATACTGTGAACCCAGGCAACAGAGGGTTAGGCTGCAGGACCATTGGACCAGGCTGGAGCCATGGCACACGTAGAGCCTTCTTAGGGTCATGCCAGCTCTTCTCACAGGCTCTTTGAGGATAAGTGACCATGTTGATCTGAGTCTTCCCTATCCTATGGGGTCATTGGTGATGTTGATTGAAACATCTGAGGAGCCCTGACCCTTTCATTGAGCTTCAAATTGTCTGAGAAGAGCCTTCTTTGGTTTCTCCTGGGACAAAGGTCTGTCCCAGGATGGGTGGAAAGGAAGTAAGAAGGAGGCGAGGGACAGGAAAAGTTCCCCTTTCAAATAGGGGTGGAGATACCCTCCCAGGTGCTATACCCAGGTGCAATTTGGCCTTCCTCATCAGCTATATGGCTTCCAGGGAGGACAATGCTGGGAGAGGACAGAGCAGGGCAAGCCTCTAGCAGGTGTCAGGCTGTTGCTCCTGTCCCAGAAGTCCTGCCTGACTCAGACATGTTGACTACAGGTGCAGGTGAACAAGCAGGTGGTGGCCCTGCCCTACAAGAAGTATGGGGTGCAGGTATACGAATCTGGCATCAACTTTGTGGTGGACATCCACAGGCTGGGTGCCCAGATCTCCTACAATGGCCTGTATTTCTCCATCCGGCTACCCTACCGCATATTTGGCAACAACACAAAGGGCCAGTGTGGTGAGTCCCCTAGCTGCTTTCCTTGGAGGGCAAGACTGGGCACGAGCCCCTGTCACCTCGCTGTGGGTTCTCTGTCCCTCTGTAGACAGGCCCTGTGGCATTGTCTTGTGTTTGGTCCCCGTGAGAAGCCAGCAGATGTTAGCTTGCCATTAGTTTTTCCCTCTTGCCTGACCAGCGGGATGCAGGGAGCCTGGACTGGAGAAGGCGAGGTGCCAGGGATTGACCTGAGTCTGATAGTGTGCTCTTGGTGCTGGCTTGATGGGTGGCTTCTCTGTACACAGGCACCTGTAACAACAATACTGCAGATGACTGCATCCTACCTAGTGGGGAGATCATCTCCGACTGTGAAGTTTCTGCTGACCAGTGGTTGGTGAATGACCCCTCCAAGCCACACTGTCCCCACAGTGGCTTCACCACCAAACGCCCAGCCACCACAACACCAGGGCTGGTGCCTAAGAACTGCACTGTGTCTCCCATCTGCCAGCTCATCATGGACAGGTGACCTGTGGAAAGTGGAGGAATGGAGGCAAGAAGGTCAGGACAAGCTTAGGCTTCTGAGATCCCGCCTCAAAAACTGCAGGCTCTCGAGGTGTCATCTCTCTGTTGTCCCTGCTGTCTACCAAGCAGGCAGAGCAGCGCCTGTGCGGGCCTGGAAGAGCTGAGGTTGCCACTGTGGATGGGTGTCAGGTCACAGGGGCCCCGGGACTTGGCTTTTGTTTTCCTAGGCACTAGCTGTTTTCACCCCAGCACCTTTCTTTGTTTTCAGATGTCTCTCACCTCCTGGCCAGGTGCAGGCTCAGCTGAACTACCGACCCTGAATAGATCAACTATTCATTAGCATATCAGGGAGGCAGGGTTGAGCTTGGACGCAGGTCAGGAACTCCTAAATCTGGTAGCCTTAGGACGTTCCCTGCCCCTAGAGGTGTTTGAAGTCAAAGCTAGGTGATCCTCTGCCATGATAGTTGGAAGGGGACATGCTGGCAACCAGTGCAGAATACATCTCTACATGCCTGATGACACAGGCACGTGCCCGCCCTTCCTAGAGACCAGTGGTTTCTGTCTTCTCTGATGTAGCCATAGTGCTTCTTTGGCAGGGGCCTCTGAGCAGGCTCCTGTAGGGCAGGGAAAGGCCGGGGGAGTGTGTGGAGGGGCTGGGTTACTGACCAGAGTGTGACCATCTCTCCCTGCACAGCCTGTTCTCCCAGTGTCACCCCTTCGTGCCTCCCAAGCACTACTATGAAGCCTGCCTATTTGATAGCTGCTTTGTGCCTGGCTCTGGTATGGAGTGTGCCAGTGTACAGGCCTACGCAGCCCTCTGTGCCAAGGAGGGTACCTGCATTGACTGGAGGAAACATACCCAGGGCGCCTGCTGTAAGTGCCTCTCATTCTCCCCATGTAATGCCCTATGCTGGGGATCTGTGGGTGAGAGGCAAGGGAACTGAGCAGCTCCCCATCCTCTGCTTGCATGGGGGTGAAGTCTTGGGTGGGAAGGGCTGGGTAGCTCTGTCACTGCAGGGAGGGACAGCCTTCTCTCTCTCTGGGTATGGCCTTCCTGATTCTTGTGTCCCCTCCTGCAGCTGTGGAGTGTCCGTCTCACAGGGAGTACCAGGCCTGTGGCCCTGCAGAAGAACCCACCTGCCAGTCCAGGTATGCTGCCTGAAGACTCCTGCTCGTTCCCTAGTCCTGTCCATGCCATCCAGCCAGCTTCAGCCCTGCTCCCAGAGCTGTGCCCCAACCCATGTCACTCCTTCCTTCTGAGCACATATCTTGCCATTCCAGCTCCTCTGGGAATTCCACACTCTTGGTGGAAGGCTGCTTCTGTCCTGAAGGCACCACAAAGTTTGCCCCTGGCTATGATGTCTGTGTGAAGACTTGTGGTATGTCTCCTGCCTCTACTGCCTCCCTCCTGTTTCCTTTGTCTACAGAGGCAGGGCCAGGAGGCACACCCCAGTTACCTATAATATCATGACAGTGTTATCAGAGTTTGTTTCCTCTCTTTTCCTAGGCTGTGTGGGACCAGACAATGTGCCCAGAGAGGTAGGTAACCCCTTGTGCTGGGATAATTCTCCCTAAAATCATGATCTTTGGGGAAGGAGTGAGGTGAAGTGATATGACAGTCTGGAGTCCCAAAGACTGAGTCATGAGCCATGAAAGTCCTGGGTGAGATCCGCTCACTCATCCATGTGCCCACTGGTGAATCTGTCCATCAGCCCATCACCTTGAGCTGTCTATCATCCATTTAACCCTCTGTTGTCATCCATTTATCCACCTGCCCATCTATCCACTAACCTATCCATTATCTAGCTGTTCAACCACCCATCAATCTATCCAATACCCATCCATAATCCATTAATCTATCCAAATTATCCTAGAACAAAATAAATAAAAGACCCAGAGACAGGTATTGGGGTTCAAGTTGATGATCAGAAAAACAAAGCAGCCAACCACTAGCTGTCACCTCTATAGCTCAGGCAGAAAGGGCTGATCCATGCACGAGCTCTTCACCAAGACTCAAACTGCTGCCTCTCCTCAGTGTGGCTGGAGAACGAATGCCTCCTACTGAATCCTGATACTGATTTATATACCTCTCATGAATCATGGGACTAAAGGTGTGAGCTATACTTCTCTTTTAAACTTATTCAGTCTTGAGTAAGCCTGGGTGGCCTTGAACTCAGAGAGAGCCATCCGCCTTTGTCTCCTGAGTCCTGGGATTAAAGGTGTGCCGCCACTATCTGACCTCTATATCTTGTGGCTGACTTTGCTTTTCTAATCCTCAGTCAAGCTTTAATAAATCATAAACCATATCACTACAATATCCATCTGTACATCCATTAGTCATCATGTAATCACCTATCCATTATTCATCTGTATTTCATCCCATCCATTATCCATTTGTCATCCATCCATCATCCACCTATCCATATTCATTAATCTATCCTTCATCCATCCTCCACTCATTCATTCATCATTCATCCACCTATTCCACACCCATTCATCTATCCAACCACCCATCCCTCTGAACCATTCATCCTCCACCTATCTGCTATCTGTTCATCCAACCACCATCTACCATCCGTATATTTTTCATTCATTCATCCATTTACCCACCCTCCATCTATCTACCATCTACCTATCCATCTATATATCCATTATCTACCAATTCAAAAACCTACCCGTTGCCCATCCATCCTTTACCTAAGCATCCACTCATCTATCATCTATCCACCCACCCACCCATCCAGCTACCCACACACTATTCATCCGTGCAACCAACCATCAATGCGTCTCCATCCATCCTTCTGTCTTTCCAATCATCTACTCATCCATTAAGCCATCCATTCATCTATCCACCCATCCGCTCGCCAGTCATATACTCTGACTAAATGTGGGATGGCACATTGACCGCTTCAGTGTTGTTTCCTGTGTGTGTTCACAGTCACTGGATGACTTTTTAGCTCAATTAAAAAAATTAATAGACAGAGTGTGGTGTGTCTGTTGCATACCAGGAGGATGTTGGTAGGTGTTGATGAGCAAGTCACATCTGTGTGATATCTGTGACCTTGAATGAACAAGTGCTAGCCCATCCCTGAACCTTCCCTATGGGTTCAGAGGTGATGAGTGATAAAGCTTTTTTCACTTGACCATTCATCTGGCTACCTGGTCCAGCTCTTTTCTCCCTGTCTGACCATGAAAGTGTCATAGTAAGGCTAGTCTGGTGTTAATCTGATCTTTCCTCTTTGCAGTTTGGAGAGCGCTTTGAGTTTGACTGCAAAGATTGTGTTTGCCTAGAGGGTGGAAGTGGCATTATCTGCCAGACAAAGAAATGTGCTGGGGAAACCCAGACCACATGTGAGGAGGATGGCACCTACCTTGTCGAGGAAGTCAACCCAGATGACAAGTGCTGCAACATCACCTCATGCAGTAAGGACACCCTTGGGGCATGGGAACCATTCTCAGACCACTGGAACCATGTCCTGTTGTGGCTCCTAGTGTAACCGAGCTTTCTGCCATCCCCCGTTGGTGAGCTCAGGTTATATTATCTTGAGAGGGCAGTGGTAGTGGTTGTTAGATCAGACCAAGAGCCCCTACTCCAAGTACTGGTCTTGGCGGGTTCCACAGGGGCCTGGATCTATGCTATGCAGTGGGAGGTGGTGCTCTGTCTGGGTGATCCGTCCTGGTCACCACACTCTTGTCTGCCTTCAGAATGTGACACCAAACGATGCAAAGCAGAACGCCCCTCATGCTTGCTGGGATTCGAAGTGAAGAGCCAGATTGTGCCTGGAAAATGCTGTCCAGTTTACTCCTGTGGTAAGTAAGACCAGCAGGGCAAGGGAAGGCCACAGGCAGGGCAGGCTGTGAACAAGGGGCCAATGGAGGGAGCAGTCTTTCTCCTTGTTCGTGATAAACATCATGGCTATGGCTGTGTATTCACACAACCCTGAGTCTACTTAGGTGTGTGTGCCAGGCTGAGGCTCAGGATGGCCTCTGATGGCTTTTCCCATTTTTTTCTTTCAAGAACCCAAGGGTGTGTGTGTGCACCAGAACGCTGAATACCAGGTGAGTTCTAGACTGGGAGGGGACAGGGAGGATGGATGGCATTGTCTGTCTCCATAAAATGGAGTATGCATGGATGATGGTGTGTATGACCTCCTTACTTCTGCCTGTTCCTAAAGCCTGGATCTCCAGTGCATTCCACCAAGTGCCAGGACTGTGTATGCACTGATGCCAAGAACGACACCACCCAGCTCAATGTCATCTCCTGTACCCATGTGCCCTGCAATGTCTCCTGCAGCTCTGTAAGTGCGGCTCTTCCCTTCTCTCCCTCTTCCTGACTCAGTTTACCCACTTCTCGTCTTCTAAGAGGCACATGGGTCCATGTTCATTTCCATGATTTGCCTCCAATTTTTTAAAAAAAATATTCCTTGCCACATTGTTCCCCCACCATGGCGCTTGTTCCACGGGCTGCCTCCTCCAAGGTGAGGTATTCCAACGGTCCCAGGACCTGGTTGGTGGCAGGGACAAGTCTTTGATCTCAGCCTTGTCTCCTTCTGTGCCCACAGGGCTTTGAACTTGTGGAGGCCCCCGGGGAGTGCTGCAAGAAGTGCCAGCAGACCCACTGCATCATCGAGAGGCCCAACGAGCAGCAGCTCATCCTGAAGGTGTGTGTTCACAGACAGTGAGTGCGCAGTGTGTTCACAGATAGTGAGTGCGCAGTGTGTTCACAGACAACAGTGAGTGCGCAGTGTGTTCACAGACAACAGTGAGTGCGCAGTGTGTTCCCAGACAACAGTGAGTGCGCAGTGTGTTCACAGATAGTGAGTGCGCAGTGTGTTCACAGACAACAGTGAGTGCGCAGTGTGTTCACAGACAACAGTGAGTGCGCAGTGTGTTCACAGACAGTGAGTGCGCAGTGTGTTCACAGACAACAGTGAGTGCGCAGCGCTCCAGGCTCGTCAGCCCCTGGGCTTTAGTCAGCCCAGGTCCTACTTAGCTTGGTATGAGTGAGATCTGAAGTCCAGGATCAAGGCTAGAAGAACCTGTGAGGAGTCCTTCCGGCCTCCTCCTCTTTGGGCTCCAGTTGTGTTTGCATCATCTCTGACTTGTCTCCATGGAGCAGCCTCCCTTCTATCTGAGTCCATGTCTCCTCTTATGTCTTTCACAAGGGTGCTCATCCCTGGAGCTAGGACCACTTTGATGCGCGATGACCTCATCAGGTTCTTTCCTTGAGATTTTCAAAGACCCTTTCTCTGTTCAGAGTCACTTCCTAATTCACAGGTTAGACCCAGGTTAGAGATTTTTGTGTTATGTAACCGCGAGCAGGTAAGTTCCTGTCTCCAAGACTCTCTTATGGGTGTCACTTGCCCAGTGACTCTGGACCTAAGGGCTAGTCTCCTGTCTGTGAAGCTGTACCTCCTAGGTCTTCCTGGGCTGGCCTCTGGGGGTGCACTTGCTCATCCCCATCCCGCGTGTGTCCACAGCCTGGGGACGTGCAGACAAACCCCAACGACAAGTGTACCTTCTTCAGCTGCGTGAAAATCAGCAACCAGCTCATCTCCTCTGTCTCCAACATCACCTGCCCCGACTTCAACCCCAGTGATTGTGTTCCGGTGAGTGGGATCCCTATGGCACTGGCCATGTGTGCGCTGACTGTTGCACCAGCTGCCTGGTTTTCAGGAGGCTTGCTGCATAGTCTCTATAGGTCAGCTCTTATGTAGCCCATGGCAAGAGGGGGCACTTACCTTCTGGGCGTGCTCTGGGCTTCCTTCTCATTCCTCTTTCCCTTCAGGGCTCCATCACATACATGGCAAATGGCTGCTGTAAGACATGTGAGTACGGCTTTACCCAGAACCTTGGGCAGGAAGACGTAAGGACAGGGTGACTCAGGACTCCTGTCCCTGCTGGGTCTCCTACACTCATGTGGACATATAGGAATCTGAGTCCCCTCCCAACAAGGGCATGTTGGGGCTCATTTCCTAAAAGAACAGTGGGACTGGGAGTTAAGGGCTAGCCATGCTTGGAGAAAGGAGAGGACACAGCACAACAGATGGGGGTGGATGGAGGGAGGGAGGGGGAGAGAGGTGGGGAGCCAGTCTTAGACCACCCCCTGCACTTGCATCTCCTTCCACAGGCATCCCTAATACGAACACTAGCTTCCCCTGCTCGGCCACCACTGTCCTGAAGGAGATTTCCTACAATGGCTGTACCAAGAACGTCTCCATGAACTACTGTTCCGGCTCCTGCGGGACTTTCGCCATGTGAGTCCCAGGCTGCAAGTGTGAGATGGAGGGGTGGAGGAGCTCAAGGACAGGCCCCAGCGAGGCAGGAGGCTGATGCTGTTCCCAGGGAGTCTGGCACTCATTCTGCCCTTCCTGTCCTCAGGTACTCTGCCCAGGTCCAGGATCTGGATCACAAGTGTTCTTGCTGCAAGGAGGAGAGGACCAGTGAACGCCAGGTGACCCTGGAATGTCCAGATGGCAGTGAGCTGAGCCACACCTACACACACATTGAGAGCTGCCTGTGCCAGGACACTGTCTGTGGGCTCCCACAGGCGCAGCAAGTCCGCGTCAGGCGTTCCAGTGCCCGGCTTCTGGGAAGGAAGTGAATGGGTTCTACTGTGCCCACCCCTTCCCATCTCGCACCGTCCTGCTGACTCTCTGCACTTCCTCCACCTCTAACTTGGCTTCTTCTCTGCAGATATTTATTTTCAGAGTTTCTGTTCCATCCCTTGCTTTCTGATAATAAACCCAGGCATAGCCATTCTGGTCGTGTGGTTTCAGTTGCCTCTGCAAGAGTCAGAGCTGTCCACTACGTGGATGACTTCTGGGAACTGGGTGGGGCTAGATAGTTTGGAGAGGGTTCCACAGAGACCCTGGGGTCAGTTTTTGCTCACCAGACTCAATGTGACCCTGCCACCTGTATTACTTTCCCTTGGGCTCTGGGCTGTCTTCAGAGCACTGGGTGAGCAAAGCCCTTAAGTTCCTTTACAGACTTTTGTCCACATGCTGTGGGGAGACTGTGTTCAGATGTGAGTACACAGGTGTGTATGCACACAAGTCACACAAGTGTATATCCATGTGTCTGTGCCTATGGTGTGTGTCACTGAAGAGGCCCCAGGCATCAGAAGGAGGGGCAGGGCTTTTGCCACAAATGGGAGGAAAGGCAGTGGCAATGCTGTGGACTGTATTGCTTACATCTGTGTCACTGTGATAAATACACCCAACTACATAATAGTGTAAAGGAAGGAAGGTTTATTGGCTCAGGGTTTTGAGAGATCAGCCCATGATTGCTGACCCCATGCATTTGAGTAGGACACCAAAGCAGCAGGAACATGTGGCAGAGACAAATTGTTCACAGCATGACTGGCCAAGGCCAGGGATAATATCCTGCAAGGAGTCAGCCCCTTGTAACCTTTAGCCAGGTCTCAGCCTCCACTGAGTCTCCCCAGATAACACCCTTACCTTTCAATCTGCGAGCCTTTTTTGGGGGTGGAGTGGGGTGCAGAGATACTCCGCACACAAACTATAACATGGCTTCCCAAAGACTGCTGGGCAGAGATGTCAAACCACACAGACCTACCAGCAACTCCCTTAGCTTGGTTCAAATGTGTGTGTGTGTATGAAGGCTCCTCTCCTACTCAGAGTCCCAATAATCATGAATTGGGTTTAACATCAAAATCTAAGGATTAATATTTAAAGGAAAACTTTCTACCACATAGTAGTCAGAATGCACTCTGTTTGCAGCAATGACAAAACCTGCCAAATGTTGGAGGCTTACAACAGCATGAGGTCTGTCTTCCTCATGCTTCCTACTTGCTGCCTGTCTGGCATCTACTGCACATCTCAGCTGCCCAGAACTTGGGGTGACAGGGCAGCTTTCATCTCCAAGGTCTCTTCTGTTGTGGTGGCAAAAGGCAGCTCAGGAGTCTTTTCAGACTAAGTCCTTCAGGTCCAGTTCAGCACAGACTTTTGGATGCCGGGATTGTAATACTACCATTGAGCAGCTGGGGGAGCAGTTGGTGGCTGTCCAGTGATGGCTCTTGGATGCAAGAGAAAACCCAAATGGCCTCTCTTTGGGAAGAGAAAGTGTGTGTGTGTGTGTGTGTGTGTGTGTGTGTGTGTGTGTGTGTGTGTTCTGTGCTCTTACGCATGTGTGCTCACACACAGAGACCACAAGAGAGTAGTGAATGTCCTGGAGCTGGAGTTACAGGCTGTTATATGTACGTGTTTGTGCCGTGTGTATATGTGTGAACACATGTGTGGGTGCATGTGGAGGGCAGTAGTCAACCTTGGATGTCATTTTTTAGGTGCCGTACACCTTGTTTATGAGACAGTCTCTTCACTGAACTTGGGGGGGGCGGCATACTGATCAGGCTAGGCTAGCTGGCCAGCAAGTTCTAAGGGATCTCCTGCCTCTTCCTCCTCAGTTTTCGCATGTTTTCTGGGGATAGAATATAGGTCTTCATGCCTGATTTACAAGTACTTTACTGACTGAGCCATTTCTCCAAGATTGGAGGTGTCTATTAGTTTCCACAAATGTAAAACAATACCATATTACTTGGATATTTGCAAATGCAATAAACATAAGGCATTTGAGGACCAGTGAGATCATTCAGGGGTAAAGAGAACGGCCACCAAGCCTGGAAACCAGAGTTCAGTGCCTGGGACCCACATAGGGGAAGGAGAGGACTGACTTCAAGGAGTTGTCCTCTGACCTCGACACGTGTTGTATTACACATGCAGCCCCCACATAAACAAACAAATGAAAGAGATAAACACTTGGAAAGCACTAGACTCGGGATTATGGCCTTGTCTGTGGTGAGATTGAGAGGGGGCAACTCTGACTGTACTGTCTTGTTCCCTCAAGGAAGAACACTGGAAAGCAAAACTGGCTTCCTGCTAACCTGAGGGCTGGTGGGGTCCATCTTGCTCTTCTTTGCCCTTAATGTTTAAAGTCTCTGGTAAAAACAGCTGGGGTGCCATAGACTGCCCAAGCCCCTCAACTGACACCCACGTTCAGGGGGCCTGGTTCGGTCCTGTGCTGGTTTCCCAGCTGTCAGTCTGGGATCTGTGAGCTCCCACTTGCTCAGGTCAGCTGTTTCTGTGGGTTTCCCCAGCATGGCCTTAGCCCCTTTGCTCATTACTCCTCCCTCTCTACAATTGGATTCCAGGAGTTCTGCTCAGTGCTCAGCTGGCAGTGGAACCAGTATTTATCCCTAGTGCCACAAATAGGCTTTGGGAGCCCATTCCCTATGAAGGGATATTCTTTCAGCCTAGATACATGGGGTGGGGGGATTGGGGAGCTAGATCCTGCACCAAATGATGTGACAGACTTTGATGATCCTCATGGGAGGCCTCACCCTCCCTGAGGAGTGGATGAGGGGTGGGATGGGAGGATGGGAAGGAGAGGGAACTGGGATTGGTATGCAAAATAAGATTGTTTTTAATTTAAATAAGAATTACTTAAAAAAATGGCGTGCCAGTGAGTGTGTACTGGGTCACCAGCAGGGGGAGCCAGAGAATGTGTTCTGGCTCATCAGCAGGGGGAGCTAGAGAGTGTATACTGGGCCACCAGCAAGGGATCTTGAGGCCACAAGGTCTTGAGTCACTTGCTTTTTCTTCTCTGCTTGAGTTGGTCTTGCCACTCTTGTCCTTCTGCCCCTGTGACAGCTCCATGGCCTGAGTTACACAGACTGAGTTTAACATCAACGGCCAGAAACAAGGGCTAAGTAGGACCTTTGTGGAGGGAATGGGCTCTGAAAACGTCATAGTGCTGGCAGACCATGGGGAGAATCCCAGAATGTGCAGAAGGAATGGTGTCCATTCAGACCCAGTCTGAAGGAATCTGTCAGCCATACCAGCAGCTCACCCTCTTTCTGAGCCCCTGAGAGGAACCAGGTTTTCCCTGTGACTTCAGACGACCCCCCCCCCTGCTTTGGCTGAACTGTATGTACTGTGGAAAAGTCATACATTGAAGCCATAGCTTCTAACACCTCTGAGCAACTGTTTAGAAAGAAGGTCCTTTTCTTTGGAATTTGTTTTTTATTTTATGTGTTTGAGTGTTTTGCCTGCATGTAAGTATGAGTACTACATGCATGCCCGGTGCCCTCAGAAGTCAGAAGAGGACACCAAATTCCCCAGAACTGGAGTTACAGATAGTTATGAGCCACCATGTGTGTGATAGGAACGGAACCACTGATCCTCTGTAAGGACAAGTGCTCTTAACCATTGAGCCATGTATCCCTCCACCGAAGACGTCTTTGAAAAGACAATTAAATCACAATGAGGTTGTTATGATGGGGCTTAATCTAACTGGCTAAGGATTAAGAGGAGTTCAGGACATGGGCACACAGTATGACCACATAAGAACACTGTAAGCCAAGGAGAGACGCTTCAGGAAAGGCCAGCCCCGTGACTCTGCACCCTGGCTGGTGCTTTGTCATAGTGTCCTGAGCTAATGAACCACACCCTCAGCTGTTTGGGGCAGGGAACCCAGGAGCATGGAGCATGGCCCCCAGAAGCCACGGATATGCCTAACTGATGTGGTCAGCATTCCTCTAGTGAAAATGCAAGGGCAACAGGAGTGGTCTTTAGAAGGGAGACCGTATCTACATCTTATGCCGACGGCATGACTCTCAAAGCCTCCACTGCTTTCTCAGGCACAGTGCCCAGGGGGTTGTCACAGCTGAAAGGCTGGATGAGACCTTGGCACTGAGCTAGAAGATAGCTGGGACCACCTGACCACCCTGGCTCAGAGCCCCTATTGTTACTCCAAAGGCCTCATGGTCCTGGAAGCCCCGGGTGTGTTGTGAAAGCCTATGGTGTTACTCTGCTGTTCTTAGCTTTAGATTGGCCCTTGGTCTTTGGGACATCCAGATAGCTTGGTGTTGTCCCTTCCGCATCTCAAAGATGAGGTTGTGATCGGAACCATGCCCACCTCATGAATCTGGGGGTCATTTCACTGTGTCAGACCCAAAGCCAAGTCTGACCCTGGCATGTCTTGGCATGGAGGCCCTTTCCACACAACCTCTTTCTCTCCACAGGCTTATGTACCAGGGCCCAACAACATGGCTTCCATTGCCCATTGTTGAAAAGTGTCTTTTTGGTGGCAAGGCTGGTGACATCCTCTCATCTCAGGGGCTGTAACCAGGATACAAAATACTGGTTATCAGGACTTGGCAGTTTTCTGGGCCAGTGAGTCACCTAATTGTCCTCATACTTCCTGTGCAGGTGAGGGTGGCTCCTACCAGCCAAGGGATACAGATAATGGCTTGGCTGTCATTCTGCACCTGTGATCTTTGCTCTTCAACTTAGGGGTCTCCAGGGTTCCAAGGTCATTTGACCCCTTGGTTCTGGGTTCTGTGCCTTGCTCCTGGCCTAAGGCAGTTGTAACCAGGGCCCCTTCCTTCACTGTTGACTCTGTTGATCTAGCTTCAGCCTCTGGGTAGAGGGACAGGGATAAAATTGGTCAGTTTTGGTGCCTCTGACAACTGTTCCTTCACAGAAGCTGAGGCAGGCTCTGAACATGGACAATGGGAACTGCAGTCACAGGACGGGTGTGTGGCCAGTCCTGCAGGAGGAGACCTGAGACCAGTTTAGACCAGGTTAACAGAGGGAAGATAGGGCCTTCCTTCTGCCCTATCTGGTTGGCCATGGTGACCTTCCTGCCTTGCACTGGTCACTGCTGGATACACTGGCCCTCACTGGCCACTCTGCTTATATGCCACATCTTCACCTCAGAGGGGCTCCCATTTCATAGAAAGTCCTAGGGAAATTTGGACCATGGCCTTGTCAACAACCCTATGCTGCCCAGACTGTCCCCACTCTGTCAGGACAGAGGGCCCCAGTGCAGGCTGAACTTGAGTCTGCTTGCAGAGCCTGTACTGTGGTTCTCCTTCGTGGTGTGCCTTTGAGACCAGATCATGGGTGGCAGGCAGAGGCACAAGCTGTACTGGACAGCAGCACCCCAGAGACTCCTGTCTATGAGGCCAGAGCCTCAATAGAACCCAGATCTAAAACAGCAGAACTCAGGCAAACTACAGGACTTCAGAGCTTTGGCCAGGTGCAAGTGTGTGTGTGTAGCGGGCCATGCTCCAGGCCACAGAAGTTTTCCTAAGAATGGAGAGGGCTTCCTGTCCCCACTCCTGTGGTCAAGCCTTTGTGAAGGCTAGTGATAAGCTAGATCAGAGTCCAAAGGGAGGACCCAGGGTGCCTGTTTCACTCTTGGAGCCCACAAGTCCCTCTCCCGGGGCCAGTCATGCCCTTCTGACTTGAGAGAGGTGAGACCATCACCTACTCCACAGAGGACCAGTGGTACCCTCACACACAGATGGGGTGGAGAGTCACAAGGACTGGATATGTGTCCCACCTGCAGCAGCCAAAGAAGTATGGGGACAGCACGTTGCTTTCTTCCCTTGAAAGAAGTGTTCCAACCCCTCTGACACATTCTTCTTGTCTCTGCAAAGCTGATGCATCATGAGTTCTGATTTTGGCTCCCCCAGGTCTCCCTTTTGTTGGGGAGTGGCAGCAGGTTGTGGAGGTATCTTCTGTATTTTACATGCTACATGTCTGCAAGGTGTCGTGGCATGCTCTGCACTGACCCCTTCATCACATGGCTCTTTAACTCTCTGCTAAGCCCTCCTCAGCCTCAGAGACAAGGGGTCAGCTTTGTGTCTTGTGGTGAGCACAGTTAGGCTGATGTGTGATGAATGTGACATGTCTCTCACAGTCTCTCAAAGACTAAGGACTTTGGTCCTTAGTTTGTGGTGCTATTTTAGGATGTCGAGGAGCTTTAGGGACCTACCAGAAGTGACTCACTGTGGGTGGGTGTTGAGGTGAATCCTCTTCTGGCTCCTGCACGCTCTACTTCCCCAATATGTGAACAAGCTGAGCTGTGAGCCTGTGCCAGCACGAATGGAGCTATCCCAACTACCATACCTTCCCTGCCACAACGAGATATGTCCTTGAAACTGCAAAAAACCCAAAAAAACCAAAAACAAAAAAACCCCTCCTCACCCCTTAAGTTATTTCTGTCAGGCATTTTGTCACAACAATGAGAAAAAATAAACAATTCATCTGACTTTAGAATGCTAATATCAGCTTCTTTCCTTTCAGTACTTGAAAAACATTGTCTCTTGTCTCCACCAGCCATCGAGACCCTGAGTTGACCATGTTGATAGGTCTCTGAGGTGGTTGGTTTCAACTGTCAATGAAACACAACATAGGGTCACCTGAGAAAAGACTTTTAATGAGAGATTATCTAAACTGGATTGGCCTGTGGGCACGTCTGTGGGTGGTTGTCTTAATTGGTGTGGGAAGACTCAGCCCCCTGTGGGTGGCACCACTCCCTAGGTAGGGGATCATGAAGTTTATTGAGTGAGGAAATGAAGCTGAGCACAGGCAAGTGAGCACATGTGGATTCTCGACTCTTGACTGCGGATGTGACATGACCATCGGTTTGAAGTTCCTGCCTTGGTTTTCTCAGTTGTGGACTGTAACTTGAGATTATAAGTGGAAAAGAACCATTTCATCCCCTAAATCACTTTTTGTTAGGGTATTTCTTTTATCACAGCAACAGAAATGATGCTAGAATAGTCCCTCTGAGTTAAGTTGAGCCCAGTAGTTCACAGGCATCCGAGGTGCATGGCCTGGTGAGTATTCACACAGCTACACACTTGTGATCAGCTCCAGTGAGACCCAGAACATCCCCAGCACCAGATGCCTGCTGAGGTCACCCTGGTTCTTTTCCTTTTGTATTCCCTCTTTCCAGAATCTTAAGTGCAGGCCCCTGTGGTGTCATGACTGGGATCGTGCACACATGGTGGCCTTTGGAGCCGCCTCCCCATTCTTGTTGTTGCTGGTGGTGTCACACTGTTTGTCCATACCATAGTGATTTATTCTTTCAACTAGTGACACCCAAACTGTTTCCTTTCCCCACACTCGTACATTGGTGTGGGAATCCTCAGGACCCCAGAATGTGACTGTATTTGGAAATAGATCTTTATGGAGGTCCTAATCCTGTTTGTCTATGTGTTAACTCTTTTTTTTTTGTTCATTTGACATAAGCTAGAGTCATCTGAGATGAGGGAACCATAACTGAGAAAATGCCTCTATGAGATCAGATGTATGCAAGCCTGTGGAGTGTTTTATTAATTAGACATTTATCTAATTCATTTCTTAATTGGACCATTATGTGTGGTGTTCCCTCTCTCCCCGTAGTTGGTCCTGGGGTGCATAAGAAAGCAGGCAGAGTGAGCCATGAGCAAGCCAGTAAGCACTTTTCCATGACCTCTGAGTCTGCTCCTGCCTCCAGGCTCCTGCCTTGAGTTCTTCCCCTTACTTCCCTGGACTACAAGCTGTAAGATGAAATAAACCCCTTTCTCCCTAAGTTGCTTGTTTTGTCACAGCAATAGGAACCCTAAGACAGCCTGGTATCTTCATAGAAAGGGGAAATGATGCAATCATGTTCAAGGAGAGTGCATGGGAAGCGGAAGGCAGAGGACAGCTGTGTTTCCATGACAAGGATGGCTGGCAGCTACAAGAGCTGGCATAGGTTGGACATACTCCCTCACAGTCTTGGAAGGACCAACCCCACCCATCAGGAGCTCAGGTTCCTGCCTGTTGCCCGAGAGCATGCATTTCTATGGTTGAAGGCATGTGTCTGAGGCACTGTGTCCCATGGCCTTTGGAGATAGACATGCACAGTTCTTGGTTGTTACTGTCATGCTGGCTATAACATCCACATATGTGGTTTGGATGGAGCAGACTGCTTCCTCAAGGAAATCAGGAGTGAGGGGTAGGGTCCTATGCAGGCCAAATGCTTTTACGAGCAGCTGTGCACACACATTTGTACACACACATTTGTCTGGGCTGCTGGTAGGGGCCACTCTCCTGTGTCCTGGAGTCTCAGTGTGGTGTCAAGCATGGGTGTCTCTCATGCTTACATCTCTGAACCCCTCATTGGAGCACTTTTGCCCTTATTGTGGGAAAGTTATCTCCATTAGGACTTTAATATTCCATTAAAACCAGAAATGTAAAACTTCAGTAAAGGTGTAATGGAAGTTCCCATTGCCACTATTTGGGGAAAACCATGCTGTGTGAGGTTAACATATCTTTCCCAGAACCCTGTTCATCTTACAGAACTCCAGGAGAGACACAGCTCTTCTCTCAATTGCTTCTTCCTGCTGGACTCTGCCAGTGATGTTGGTGTGACTGGAGGGGATCAGCTGTCATGTCTTGGTCTATATTTCTGTGTCTCTTTCTTTGACTTTGTTTGTCTGTCTGCCTCTGTGTCTGTGTGCTCTGGCCTCTCAGATGCAGGAGATGCCAGGGTGGAAATCAGTTGTCTGTGATCTCACACTAATATCTACATGGAACCATGGGAGAGACAAACAGTGTGAGTCACATTTAAGGGAGTCACCAGGGTGATACCTGCATGGCTGGCACAGGAGCTCTCCATCTTTGGCTTCGCCTAGCACTATGTGCTCTTCTGGATGGTGGGTGAAACTGTAGTAATGGGCAGGATGTCAGATGTGCCACAGGCCCCTTCAGTGCCAAGTGTGCATGTCTCTCACACTTGCCTTGCAAGGGAATAACCTAGACACAAGATCTGTGTTGGGGGTTTTGGGCATAGGTCAGTGTCTTCAACCTATTTTTATCCCTTACAGACACTTCATGGGAAAATCCCCTCCCAGGCTAATCCCAGATTAGCACAAACAGCCTAGCCACTCACCCCTGCCAATGGCTCCGACTGCAAGATAATGATGTGTGGTGGCTGAGGAGCAAGGCTCCAGTCTGCAGTTGTCACTGGTCTGATCAGAGTCCTCTTGCCTCTCTTGGTGGGCAGCCCTGCAGGATCGGGGAGGGCTTACTGGACAGCCCCCAGGTATGGGCCTGGGTTGGACCTTGCCAGGGGAGCATAGGGTTGGGACTGGAGAAGGCGGGTGGTGAAATTCATGGAAGGAGGAAGATGGGCATCAGGGTGAGGGTCACTGGCTGTGCATCTGGGTTAGGCCAGATGAAGGGTCAATTAGTGAGGTGGAAGAGGGGCATGTTTCTGGGAGAATCTTCCAGAAGCTGAGAGAAGGTGAATGGCGGATGGGAGGTGTGCGTGTTGGCAGAAGAGGGCTAGAACCTGGAAGCTTTGAAAGGCTCTTCTGACTAGCACTTGGGAGACTTTCCAGGGGTGAAAGATACTGTGGGTCCAGGTTTGGTTCTAGGGGGCTAGAATCTTGAGACATGGAGGCTTGCTGGGTGGGCGCTTGGAGTTTTCAGGGAATGTGGGATCACCCCACCTCCATCATGCTGAGCATCTAGTGGTGATGGCACCATTACACATGACTTAATTAAAAGCTGACAAGTCTTACAGCTAAACACGGCAGCTGGTCTAGCCCTGAGTACAAACATGGTACATCCGTGTAACCTAACCCTGGTGTTTGTGGAAACACAGGCTCTCCCCTCCTTTCTGGACTGTCTCAGTCCCTAGAATTCTGATACTTCAAGTCACGTGCTGACAGCCTTTGGTTCTAAGAGTCCTTTCAGAATAAAAGAATGACAGTGTCCCTTAACACTAGCTCATAGCTGCTTTGCCAGGCTAGGAGAGGGTCTGTGTCACCAAATGTATTAACTAATCAAAGAGAATGAAAGGCAGCTGTGGGAGGCGACTGGGTTCAGGGCTTAAGAAGCCCCAAAGAGGATGTGAGTCTGTGGGTTCCACAGCAGGGTCACACACTCTGACCTGCACTGTGATTTCAGGTCCTTGGCTGGGGCCTGGCCATGGCTGTTAGGAGTCCTATCTTCAGGTTGTGATTCTGCTCCTATTTGGTTATAAATCCAGAGAGCACACCTTGGTAACTTGACTTAATGGTGTGGCAGTCACACAGGGTGACAAGTGGTGTGAGTGGACAAACAGCCTGGAGAGATGGATTTATGGCAAGCCAGGTGTGGTGTGTAGCCCAAGTGGCTCTGGAGTGAGCGCTGTAGACCACTGTGAGACAGCTGTAAACCATCAGCTCATGTAGCCTTTGACACGGCCCCAGCCAGAGCCCCAGAGGTGAGGGGTCAGTCTCGGCCCCCAGGTAGGCTCCTGTCTGTGGCCCAGGACCTGCCTCTGCTCGGGTGTCTCAGCTGGTCCACATTTCCTGCTGTCCATACTTGGCCTTCTTCTCTGACACTGAGGTGGACACAGTTATGTCCTCCACCTCCCAGGACCAGGAAGAGTCCCCTCCACCCTCCATTTCATTCTCACACTCCTCACCCCCTGTGGTCACTAGACTTGCTGGCCAGCTCCTCCTGTGAACTGAGGTCTGGTCTGACTCTCAAACCTATGTCCCCCCACACCTCAAGTTCAGGCACAGTCCTGGCAGTGCAGCATGTCTAGGGCAGGCAGATGTTAATGATACCAGAGTGTCCACAGGCAGTCAATCAGAGCCACCCAATCTCCAGCCCAGGAGACAGCTGAAGAGGACCCTATGTCTGGTCCACACTCTCTAGCCCGAGGGTGGTGGCCACTGTCCTCCCAGGCTTTGGCTGGCATTGCTAAGAGACTGTGAGTACTCTCTCTCTTTCCTGGGTTCAGAAGAGGCCTAAGATTCCCCAGAGGCTCTGGGTAAGGAACTGCGGCTGTGTACCATTTCTCCTGGAGTTCACTTCATGAAGGAACTGGATTGAGGAGGCCTCATGGCTGGTCCCGATGTCACTCTGGAGCGTGTCCATCAGTGGGGTCTTCTACTGCCCTCTGCTATCCCCTTACCTTCCCTCTTGGCCTGAAGTGGGATTAGGGGCTGAGCATGGCTGCAGAGTCACCTGGTCCACCTAGTGGCAGGTGTTATTCTTGTTCTGTCCTTGCTCTGAGCCAGCCTGTCTTTTGTCTGAGGAATAGGCTCTCCACCCAATGCTGGTTCTCATGCCCTAAGAGAAGATAACCCCAAAGTTTGTTTTCTGAAGGAGGAGGGTGGCAGGAGAAGATATTTTCCTTTATTTCTACAAATGAAAGTGTCTTTTGCTAGTATGCACGCCAAGATACATGGCTCATAGGCCCCGGAACCTGGCTGGCCTGTAGCCCATGACTCAGGCTTCCCTGGGGAACCTAGGACCACCCATCTCAGCCAGAAGAAATCCCATGCTAGCTCCAACAGCAGCCCATACACCTTTATCACCCCCGGGGTGCCTTCCGAGTACCTGATGAACTGCCAGCAACTAACAAGCCATGGCTTGATGGCATGAGCTAGTCTTCCTCCAGGGACCCCATGTTAAGCTGTTCAGACAGGGCTTGAACAGACCATAGCCTGGTCAGAAGGGTCTTTCCATGGTCAATGAACTTTGCAGGGGCTCAGTGGTCAGTGGCCCAAGGTTATGGCTTGACCAATATTTGCTGAATCAGAGGAAGAATGACTAGCCATCTGTACGTGTGTCCACTACAGGCCTACAGTGGCCTCTGGTGGAGTCCTTCTGTGGTGAAGAGTGGCCTGGACCAATAAGTCTCAGAGACCCTGTCTCATTCCCTATGCCCTCTCCTTATCCTTTTCCTCTCTCCTCCCCTCTTCCCTCTTCTCCCCTTTCCATCAGTTCTTTACTGGTCTCTTATTGGAAGTGCGTTTGGAACAATGTCAGGCAAGAGGATGATGTTTCTGTCTGTCTCCCAACTCAATCCTTCCACACCTTTGAAAAGTGGACATTTTTATCCTGTGCTGACTGTGGCCCAAATCCAGCCTCAGTCTTCACTTTGGGAACACAAGAAAACTCTGTAGATAAATGTGTGACAGTGTGACTGTCCTCAGTGCCACAGAATTATGCACTTAACATGGTCACGAGAATGTATTTCATACTTCTCCACATTACAGAGCATGCTATTAGAAAAAAAGGAGCCTGGGGCAGCAGCTTTCCATTGTACCCAGGTTTAAGCACACACTCCAGTGCCATAAATCCCGTTCACGAAGTTGTGCAACTGTCACCACCATCCATTTCCAGAACTTTCCATGTTTTTAAGTTGAAACCCTGTTCCTATCAAGCATGGATACTCCGGCGCCCAACACCCTGATTTTTTTCTGTTTCTATGATTCTGACAACAGGGACTTTCAAGATGTGGAATCCTTCTAGATTCAGTGCAGCATCCTTGGTGGTCATCCCTGGTGAACGTCCTTCTTCTAAAGACTGAGTAATGTCCTCCCATGGGGATGACCACATATGGGACAAGAGGATTGCTTTGCTTGTCCAGTTATCTGTTGGATACTTGGTTATCCACCTCATGGATCTTGGAAGTAAAGCCACATGAACTTGGGTGTGCAAAAAGCTGGCTTGTTAGAATTGTGTGTGTGTGTGTGTGTGTGTGTGTGTGTGTGTGTGTGTGTGTGTTGCCCACCAGGCAGGTAAGCTGACTAAGGCAGAATTCTCCAGATGTCTGTATCCAAGGCATCTGGAACAAACCAAAGCTCTGGTAGGGAAACTAAGCTGTCCTGACTCCAGTCATCCTGGCCCTGCTCATAAGCAGGATGGTGCAATCATCATCCCATGTGGCTAGTTCCCTGGCTCTTCTGCGTGCCATGCTGTGTATCGGGATCAGGGTCACGGCTCTAAGTGTCCAGTTTACTGCAGACCCCATTATCAGGTACATCTCGAAGGGAGGCATATGAGGTATATAATTGGTCCCCCACTTCTGAGGCCTGGCTGCTGAGGCCCTTGGCATCATAGGTCTGCATAAGGCTGGGATGAGGCATCCCCATGGTGATCGTAAACATTGATGCTGAATTGATAGGAGTTAAAATCCCCTAGGATACAAACCCCTGGGCATGTCTGTGAGGAGTTTCTAGATTAAATCAACTGAGGTGGGACAGCCTACTTGAATGTGGGGGGCACCACTCCAAGGGCTGGGGTCCTAGACTGAAAAAGGAGAAAGTGAGCTGAGCGCCAGTATTCATCTCTGTCTTTTTCCTAGCTGCAGATGCAATGTGACCAGCCACCTCATGCCCCTGCTGCTATGTCTTCTCCGCCATGATGGACTGTACACTTAAACTGTCAGCCCAGATGAACCTTTCCTCAAGTTGCTTTTGTCATAGCAATGGAAGAGCAATCATGTTCAGGAACCTCTGTCCAGCTTCCTGCCCTTTGCAGGATGAACATGCAGTGAGGACCCTTGTCAGCCTCATGCTCCACGTAGGGGAGCAGCCTGCAGAGCCACCCAGCGGTCCTCTCCCCTGTGCCCTAGCCCCTCAGATCTTGTTGTGCCTGCCCCGTTCACAGAGTGTACCTCCTCACAGCCTGGCTACATCTCACAGCCCCTTGTCGGGCCAGTGGGAGAGATGCCAGAACGAAAGTGACAGTTTTACAGATTCTAAGCCCAGGAACACTTCAAGTCTTCCACATGAAGGGAGAAAGGGGTGACTGAGGGGACAAGCCAGAACAACATGGAAAGACAAATGTCAAGCAGAACCCAAATCAAGTCAACGAGGTGTGTAATTTACCAAATGCCCTTAGGAGGTCGGAGGAGGGGAGGTGTGAGGCTGGGCAGGGACATGAGTATGACTGCGTACATGAGCATGTTCCTGAGTACAGGGGAGGCTGGGGTGTCTGGTTCCCCCACCTCATCCTCCCATTGTAGGCCTCAGAGGAGTGAGCCCAGACCTTCTGCCTCATGGTCCACTCCCTCAGTCAAGGCCACTATCCACCAGGCCCTCCTTCAGACAAAGGCTTCTTACATGGTCCGCCTGTGCCTGTCCAGGCACCAAGGGCACCAGGGCGGAGCTCAGATCAGAGGAGTCTCATGCATCATATATTCTCCCTACAGCAGCATAATATCCCACTCTCCATAGCATCTGAGGGGTAGGACGATGAAGTTTGTGGGCAGGGTTCATAGGACACTTTCAGGCTGTTAGGCTTGGAACAAGGTATAAGATAAGCTGTAGAATTCCAAAGAGTCCAGCACTGACCTTGTGCCTTTCTTCCAGCAGGCTGCTGAAGACAGAATACGACCTTGGACGGGGCAGGTCCCAGGGAGAGTCAGCCCTACCACTGGCAGCAATAGACCTTGATCCTGGTGGAGGCTGAGTAGTATCCACTATGCAAGCCATTGGTAGCCATGGAAACCCTCCTTCTCCAGCATGCTCTCTCTCTCTCTCTCTCTCTCTCTCTCTCTCTCTCTCTCTCTCTCTCTCTCTCTCTCTCTCTCTCTCTCCTGTTGCTACTGTCTCAAGTTCATGCTGGCTTGGGTGTGTGGGTGGTGGTGGTGGTGGTGATGGTGGTGGTGGTGGTGACACTCCCTGGCCTTGAGGGGACATCAGAGGACTTTATGGTGATACCTCAACATCATCGTTGTGGCTGGGGAAACCAAGGCCTAAAGACACCTAGCAAATCCTGGCAGAGCTGGACTCATACTCACCACCTCAGTGCCCTGCTTAAAGCCATTGGCCTGTTGTGGCTTGGCCAGGGAGCACAGACAGGTGAAAGTCTCAAGAAGGCATTCAAGACATTTTTGATTCCCTCTGGCAGATGGGTACCCCTAGGCTCAGCCACTGCCCTGAGTGGTGGGCCATCCCTACAGGTGTGGGGTGCAAGGAAAGGAGGGGTTAACCTGAGGTTTTCTCCCCCAGGGCAGCAGAGGGACCTGCCAGGCTCTGGCACTGGCCTTGATGGATATCTGGGAACACCACCCACCGACTTGTCCCCTTATCTACCCTCTATGTGTCTCCTCTTGGGTGCGGTTGCCTTGTGGTAGATAAGCTGCTTAGCTTGGCGTGTGCCCTTAGGCTTTATCGAGGCCAGGATGTTGTCTCAGGTGGAGTTGGGCAGGCCCAGGGGAAAGGTGTTCCCAGGCTACAGAGAGGCAGCACTGCCCAGCTCCCACCAAGAAGGGGGGGGGGTTGGGGAGGCCAGATCAGGGGCTGACTGCTGCAGGAGCCAAGGTGGATGGGAGCCAAGGTTGGCAGTTTCAGCTTTTGTTTTGTCCTCAGAGGCAGCTTTCCTCATCACATGTGCCCCCCCTGGGTGTGGAGCATGAAGGCCAGTGAGGAGGGGGACTAGCCTCAAACACTAGGATTTGTGGCTGGGTCTGGGCACCCGTGGGACCAAATACATCCCTGTGTTGCCTCAGATCAGTTCTTGAGACTGCATCCATGGTCAGGGAACTGGAATTGGGGGATATCACTGACTCTTTTCAGTCAGATCTCATCCCAAGACAGGTCTGAGCATCTTCCAGTGATCCATGACCAAACCCAAAGTAAAGCCAGCATGGAGACTGCACACGAGAAACACAGATGTGGGGATCAGGTAGCATCTGGCAGGCTGGACGCTTGGCTCATAGGTGTCAGGGATGGTGAGAGAAGGGCCAGATGAGGTGAGGGCCCAGCCTTGCCCCAGACAGCCTGGCTTCCCATCTGAGGCCTCCTATCACCAGGTTCTATCTCGTCACATCCTGCATGTCTCTTCTGAGCCTGTGCCCGGGACACACACCACACTCCCCCCCCTCATCTAACACGATGCCCCCCCCCAGGCCCCGCATTCGCTTATCTAAATGCTGTATGCACAAGACCCCTTCACAAAGCCCCTGTCGTCCCCCCCCCCCCCCCCGGCAGGAAATGCAGCCTCTAGAGTCTGTCCCTACCTACCCTTCATTCTCAAGCCAATGAGCAACAGCCACCTCCAGCTGGTGGGCCTGGGGCCCCATGGTTGGCTCCCAGCCCAAGTATTGTTCTAGAGCTGGGGGAAAGGCAAACAGCCCTTTGTGTGGGGCCTCCTCTTCTATTCCAAGCACTCTGGGGACAAGAGCTGGGGGCTGAGGAGCCCCACAGTCTAGACAACCTGGCCCCACCCAGTGGGCACCTGGGTGAAGCGGAAGCAGTCTGAGAGGAGCTTGGGTGTCCCTGAGATTGCGGGTCCCTAGTCCAGAGCAGGGAGGGCAAGGGTCCCAGAAGGAAGGTGCTTCTGTGCAGCCCTGTGCAGGGCTCTCAGCCTCTCTGGACCTCTGCAACCTGGGAGCTGCCAGAAGGGCCAGAGGAAGGACAGCTGAGGCCAAGCTGGGCTCTGTTGCCTGGCCTCTCTCTTCCTGAAGTGAGAGCCTCTGGGCCCTGTGTGGGCATCATGGTCTGGACAGGGATGGCCTGGGCTCTGCACAAGGTTCTTCTCTTCTTCCCTGCCTCCTTGTCCCCTCCCTCTGTCCCTGCCACTACCACTGTGGAGTCACCATATGTGACCCTGATTCCAGAAGGTCCATTCCAGAAACCTCAGCCAAGGCTTTCCAGCCTGAGGATTTCTCCATCACTCCCCCCACCCCCGTGGGATTCCACACACTTCTTCATTTATTCAGGCTTATGACCCCTGCCTGGGGAATATAAAGTGATGGGAAATTAGCACTTCTTACAATGCTCTTGGGCAGATTTGCAGTTGCCATTGGGTCTGCACTCTGCTATGGTGTCCAAAGGTCCTCGTGGTCCTCCATCAGCAGGGGAGAGGCCCAGTGAGCCCACAGCGTGCACACTGGGAGTACTGTTTGGCTCTTTAAACCACAGGTTTTTATGACAACCAAATGATGAACCACAGGCCCTAGGGAGAGCTACAGAGGCTATGGAGGCCATGCCCATGTGAGCAACACACACACACTTAGCTGTGGTGGGGCCCGTGAAAAGTGTCCAGGAGGAAGAAACAGGTTATCAAATAGAGCAAGGCAGGTGGAGAGCATGGCGGGCTCCCTGTGAGTAGGGAGGAAAGGGTGGAGATAGTGGGGGCTCCTTCAGCTTTGAGGAGTGGCTCACAAGAGATGGACACATCTGCCACTCATAGTCACACATTTAGACAGTGTGGGGACACCAGACCTTGAGCAGAAACCCACTTCCCCTTCGGCCTGGGAGCAGGCATCTATGTAATGTTTACTGAAAACAATTCAGTGCTTTAAAGCTTGATAGGGCTCAGATAAGGGCTGGCTCACTGAAATACCATGACTGTCACACCCCCTATGGCTAGATGCCTCTTCCTGTCCCTGCCCCCTGTGGTGTCTCCCCGATTCTGGGGCCGGAGATTAAACCACCAGCCAGGAGGGTGAGAAGTGGAAAGAATGGTATGTAAATGGATGGCAAAAGTCCTTAAAAAGGGAAGCTCTTTTTTCTTGGAGAGACTTCTCCAGAGATTTCGCCAGAGACTTCTCCTGAGACTTCTCCTGAGAGCTCTCCTAAGCGGACTGGGGTCTCCTCCTAAGCTGACTTGGGAAGCATAAAGTTTTCTTAAAGCAACCGACCGGTCTCTGTGTCATCTATCCCGACCACCTCGCTACATTCTTGGATGCAGGCCGCACAGCAGGTGCGACAAGACAGCATAGACAGGACCCTATGTTAAAGACCGGGGAGTGGAGACGTGGACAGTATCAGAGGGGATACAAACCAGCACAAGGAAGTAGATGAGTGTGAGCGTTCGACAGCACAGTGGCTGCTTTCTTCATTGCTGTGATAAAGTACCTGGTGTAACCAACCTGAGGGAGGTGGGACTGATTTCGGCTCATGTTTCCAGAGGGTCCATTAAGTCTATGGCCACTTGGACCATCACGACAGCAGAAGCTTGCAGCAGAGGAAGCTCTTGCTCTCATGGCAGACAGGAAGCAGAGGGGCAAAGGCAGTGACCTCCTTTCAACAGCTAGGCTCCAGCTAATGTTTCCAGATCTTCCCAAGGTGAAGTGCATGTGTTCAACACATGAGCCAGGGAGTAGGGCATTTCATATTAAACGATGGCAGCTGGCTCCCCTGAAGGAGCGTCTCCAGTTTCCAGGGAGAGGAAGAGCGCAAGCTAAAGGCCTCAAATGGTGCTGCCAGCTGGATCCGCGGGTTTAACGTGTGAGCCTGCAGCGGGAGGGGGTGGTTTCTCATTCAGACTGTGGTGCTTCTATCTACAGCCTGCAGACTCACGACAGGGAGAGCTCAGGATGATGGCAGCAGCTCGCTAGACTGAACAGACTGAGACCCAAGCACGACGCTGTGAGGCCTTGAGTTAGGAATCTGGGGGACGCCACAGAGAGGAGCTGTGGATCAAACACACTGACTCTTCATTCTGACTCACTTCTGCAGCTTAAAAACCTCCTTTCCATCTACTGAAATGTAAAACCAGTCAAGATCCTTGCTCTCATAGGGGTGAGTCTCCTGGGACTGTGTTTTGGTGGGACAGTGACCTCAGCATGTGGTCTTCCATGTCCCAGCCACGGGGCTGAGGTTAGCAGAGTGGGTTACCATCAGAAGAGAAGCAACAGGCCGGGAACAAACTCTGCTTTCTAGAGCTGAGGTGATGAGGAAAAGGGGGCACCTTAGAAAAAATAGAGAACTAGCCAGGCACAGTGGCTCATGTCTGTTTCCAGCTCTTGACAGGATGAGGTATTTCCACATGTTCAAGGCCAGTCTACACAGTAAGTACCAGGGCAGCCACGGCTATATAGCAAGACCTTGTGTCAATCCTCTCCCTTCAACCCCTACTCCCCAAATAAATAAGAACACAAACACACACCCAGAGAGAGAGGGGGGGAGGGAGAGGGAGAGGGAGAGAGAGAGAAGAGAGAGAGAGAGAGAGAGAGAGAGGGAGAGAGAGAGACACAGAGAGAGAGAGGGAGAGAGAGAGAGAGAGAGAGAGAGAGAGGGAGAGAGGGGGAGAGGGAGGGAGGGAGGGAGAATTGCTCTAGTACAGCCAAAGAAAACTGTAGAAAAAACAGTGCACAAAGGACAGTAGAAGCCGGTGGAGTTAAGAAACCCCAGCTGGGTTTTGTCTCAGTTAGGCACTTCCCTTTAGACAACTGAGATTTCAGCGAAGGCTGTATGGATACAAGGATCCCCCCTCTTCCCCCCACAGTATCAGCAATGAAGCACACATCTCTCCCTCTTGGCTTCACCTCACTGGTAACCAAGTCTCTGCAGTGTCAGTGGAGGCCTTGTGAAGATGTCTAGTCAGCAAGAATCAGACCCATGTGAGCAATGAGCAGAGACACCTTGGGCATTCAAGATACCTTCAGGGACTGTGAGCATCTGCTTCCTCCTGGTAAATCAGTGTTAAACGAAGCCAACTGAAAGAGTTTTAAGACCCAGAGTCTCCTAACAGAACCTGTAAAAATGCAGGCTTTGATGAAAATTCAGTACAAGAACCAGGAAGATCTCAGGCTGAAGTCAAAGATGATCTGGGGGGGCAAACCTGAGGCAACATAGTCTGATTATTCAGCCAAGACTGTAACATAGTCACTGTAAAAAGGCTTCCATGGGGCAACACAGAGGCAAGCTTAAAACACACACAGAGGCTCAACAGAGAACAGAGAATGCAAACAAAAATATGAAAAATACTAAGGGCTGGAGAGATGGCTCAGAGGTTAAGGGCATTGGCTGCTCCCCCAAAGGACTCCAGTTGGATTCCCAGCACACACATGGCATCTCAAAACCACTTGTAGCCCCAGTTCCAGGGGATCCAATGCCTTCTTCCGGCACAGTGCTCTCCAGGCACCAGACATGCAAGTGGTACACAGACATATATGCAGGCAAAACACACACACGCATAAAATAAAATAAAAAATATATATATTAAGGAGAACCAAATGGAGATGTTTTAGGACTGAAAACTCCAATAATGGAAAGGATAAAAAAAAAAGACAAAAGCTCAGCATATGCACACGCGTGTGTGTGTGTGTGTGTGTGTGTGTGTGTGTGTGTGTGTGTGTGGATGTGAAATGTACTTCGCAGGCTCATCTGTTTCAACCCTTGGTCTTCTACTGAGGGTATTGTTTGGGGAGGGTGTGGAACTTTTAGGAGCTGGGGCTTTGCTGGAAGAAGTGAGTCACTGAGGGATGGGCCTTGAGGGTTGTAACCCAGCCCTTGCTCTACCTAAGTCTCTCTGATTTTGGTCCACTGGGATGTACAACCACTGGCTACAGAGTGGCCCGTCACTGTACCTACCCCACCATGATGGACTGCATATTTGCAAACCATGAGCCAAAATGAGCCTTTCATCCCTGAGTTTGTTTCTTGTATCTGGTCACAGCAATGAGAAAAGTAGCTACTATAGTGAACTTAAGTGGCAGAAGGAAGGGGAAAGATCCTGTGAGAGGATGACACACTGAACTGAAAAATGTAAGTCAATGAAGATGATCCAGGCTAGAGAAGAGACAGACTGACAGAGGCTGGGAAGGCACTTGCGCGCACACACACACACACACACACAGAGCCCTAGTAATCCAAAGGACTGTATCAGAACTCTCACATTGGTGCCTTCCATGGTGTGTTAGTTACTCTGCACATGACCAAATACCCAACAAAAGCAGCTTAGGGAAAAGTTTGTTCTGACTCACAGTTTGGGGTTACAGTCCATTGTGGTGGGGAAGGCATGAAGCAGGAGCACAGGGCAGCTGGTCATGCATGGTACAGCCATAGGAAGGAGAGACAGATGAATGGTGGCACCCAGCTTGCTTTTTTCTTTCTATTCAGCCAAGCACTTGGGAGGCAGAGGCAGGAGGATCTCTGTGAGTTCAAGACCAGCCTGGTCTATAGAGCGAGTTCCAGGACAGGCTCCAAAATAATACAGAGAAACCCTGTCTCAGCACACACACACACACACACACACACACACACACACACACACACACACACAAACCCCCACAAACCAAAAACAAAAACAGAGTGGGCATTTACACCTCAGTCAGCCCAATCCAGAAAGCCCCTTACATGTCCAAGGTTTTGTCTTCTAGGTTCTAGATCATGTCAAGTTGACAGTCAATGTAACCATCTTAGACAGTTGACCCGAAGGATCCACGTGTTGAAGGCTTGGTTCCCAGGGTGGGCTACGGGGGAGGTGGTAGAATCTTTATGGAATGCGTTCTGGTAAGAGATGTTGGGTCATTGGGAGCTTTTAAAGGGGCTGTTGAGATATGCCCTTTCCCTTTTCTTTCTATTGCTTCTCACCCATGAGGCTAGAGGTTTTGCTTTACTACACACTCCTGCTTTGAGCATGAGCCCAATGGGACTAGAACCTCCAAAACATAAGCTCCAAATCCCAAACCAACTCTATTATTTGTCCATTATCATCCTAAGATGACTATCTTAGGTATTTGTATTTAATTATAGTAACCAAAGCTGATTCACAAAGCCGTGGGAATCATGGAAGAAGAGGCAGAGGGTGTAGCAGGAAATAGAAGTACCAAAGAGGGTGAAAACTCCTGAGTAGAGGTGGGAAGATGGCTCAACAGTTGAGAGCACTTGCTGCTCCTGCAGAAGACCTGAGTTGGGTTCCCAGCAGCAGTGCTGAAGCTCACAATGGCCTGTAACTTCAAATCTGGGGGATCTGACTCCCTCTGTGGCCTTCAGAGGTACCTGGCCTCAAATGCACAGACACACAGTCACGCACATAATTAAAAATAAAAATAAAATCTCCCGAGTATGGCCAAGCACATGAATGTTCAATAAACCAGGGTAACCTCAAGCAGGACCAATCCTAAGAACCTACATGGAGGCCTTGGCGCCAAACTTCTGAAAACCAAAGAGAACAGTAGAAAGAAACGTGTTACCTACAGAGAGCACCAACTCGACTGACAGCAGATTCTTCATCAGAAACCAAGTGTGGGAAGAGCTGTTCCCCAGCCCAGAATGCCACTCCTGCGAGGGCAACTCTGAGAAACAGAGGAGTCAGGACCTTCTTAGTGGAGGGGACTAAGAGCCGAAGCTGATAGGAACAAAAGAAGAAACACAAATTTACAGTTATAGTTAGAGATGCTGACAACCCTCTCTAAACAATTGTAAGAACAATGAGACCGAAAGCCAACAAGGATGTAGTACAGCTTAATGCTATCAGCCAACAGGACCTAGCCTTCATCCGGAGGCACCCCACCCTGGGCACACACCCTCCTCTCAAATGCCCAGGGACCATTGCTGAACAGCTGCTTCCTCCAAGCTGTGTGACCCTCGTCTGGAAGCAGAGCTGCTGTGGTGACCTACAGAAGACCTTAGCCTGCAGTCATGGCAAGGAACTAAGCAGAATACAGCTGATAGCATGGTCTGGGGCAATGAGGCTGTTAACAGTCTTACACTGAGAGAGAATCATGGGATACTGGGGCTCTGGTCACTGTTCTCTTCTGCCTCAGCTGGGCCTGCAAGGGATCTTGTCCCAGGTATATGTGCTCTTGAGGAGTCCGGGAGTATACAAGAAGTGGAAGGTTGACTGGAGTTTACAAGAGGTAGAAGGTGCTAGTATTCAGGCATCTGTACTGGCCTGTCCTTGGGGTTCTGACAGGATACACCCTCAGCTGCAGCCACTAAGAGCACCACCTGTGCACATTCACTATGTTCCCTCTTAAAAGGGCCCTGCCCACCCCCATCCTCTTTCTTTCCTTCTCTCCCTCTGTCTGTTCCCTCCTCTCCCTCCCTCCCTCGCTCCTTCCCTCCCTCCCCCCCTCTCTTTCTGCCTCCCCTTTTTTTTTATCACCTGCTGCTCCTGTTCCTGGAGGCTGGTCTCCCCCACCCCTCTCTCCCTTTTATGATCCCTTTCCCTAATTAAAAAAATCCCTCTGTTTGAACCCTGTCCCATGGCATCTTTCTCTCTTGCACTGCTTTTCTTAAATTACAACAGAAGATTGGCTGGAGTATACAGGAGGTGGACGGTTGGTTGGGGTTGGGGCTTTATAGTGACATAGCTGTCTGAGAGTCACCCAGACTCCTGCCAGTAATTTCTTTTTTTTTTTTTTTTGGTTTTTTTTTATGAGACAGGGTTTCTCTGTATTGTTTCGGAGGCTATCGGTCTCCTGCCAGTAATTTCAATAAACTCACTGGTTTACTGTTGTGGCTTGAAGTGCAATGCTTCAGGGAAGCTCCTGTGCTTGAACTTGGCCACCAGCTGGTGGTGTTATTTTTGGAGGCTGTGGGACATTTCAGAGGTGGGTTTTAGTAGGAGGAAGTGGGTCACTGGGGGTGGGCCATGAGGTTTACAGTCTAGCTCTGCTTCCTGTCCCAGCGATATGTGAGCAAGGTCCCACTGCCACTGCCTTGAGTTGCTCCCGTCTCTGTGCCTTCCCTGGACTGTACTCTCTTAAACCACAACCAGACTAAAGCCATTCTCCCTTGAGATGCTTCTTTCCAGATACTTGGTAATAGATATGAAAATCATAACTACTGTATATTCATCAACCAGACTCGGACAGGCTCTTTTCGGTCTAGGGTACCTTCCTTGTCTGGGATGAATGAATGTTTCTTTAGGTTTCTGCAGAAAAAGGCATGCAACAGGCATGTGCTCTTCATGTCCTGGTATCCCAAACAAACCTGCAAGTACTAAATCTGATGACAGGAGAGTCAAATCAGAATCAGCACAGAAGACAGCAGGGGAACCTTCACACCCTTGATAACCATGACCAAGTGGCTGTGTAACCCACGTCCAGAAAGGAGTGCATTTGGGAGTTCAACAGTCATTCCTGGTAAACTTACACAGAGAAAACACCTCAGGGAAATGAAAAAAATCTATAAAAACCCTGCTGCGGGGAAGAAGAGATGACCCAATTGCTAAGATGCATCCTCTGGGGGTAGGGAGAATCCTGGAGTGGTGACATGCCCTTGTCACAGGACTGGGGAGACAAAGACAGCAAAATCCCTGGGGCTCACAGGCCAGTCAGCCTAATCTAGTTGGTGAGTTTAGGCCAATGAGAGACCCTGTTTCACATAAGTGGACAACTCCTAAGGAAATAGATTTGAGGTTATTCTCTAGTCTCCACATGTATATGCACACACACACACACACCACATGAATACATATATGCACACACATGTACAAATATATATACATGTACATACACACACGAGAGAGAGAGAGAGAGAGAGAGAGAGAGACAGAGAGAGAGAGAGAGAGAGACACTAACAACCTGGTAATGCTTTCTCAATGGTAAAGGTCAAAGCTTTCTGTTTCCTCCTCGGAAGGGATGAGGATACCTGTCACCACCATAAAATTCCTGTTCTAGGTCTCAGATACTGTCTGATGACATTTTTAGCTTTTGATCTGGCAGAAGCTATCCATTTTCTAAGTCAATGCATTCCAAAGGCTCAATCTGACAGCTGAAAGGACATTTGATTATATCTGACCCTGGTAAATGCCTGTCTTGGGACTAAGGACAGCTCAAGGTAATTTTGCTCTCTAACTGCCACTTTCCAGCTCTCCACATTCACACAGTTCTCTCCAGTCAACAAATCTTCAACGCTGGGAACTTCACAATATTCACAGGCCCAGGGACCTAAAGCAACACAGATGAACCACTACAGTCCTGGAGGCTAGAGGTCATAGTGAGTCAACAGGACCCCATTTCTCCCAGAGGCTCTTGGGAGAACCCATTTTCTTCATGTTCCATCTTCCATGCCATTTGAACTCCTTGGCTGTTGTTCCCAAAGCCCTTCCCTTCTTCATCTATTGCTCTTTGAGGGTCACTGGGATCACTTTAGGGCCCCAGGAAGCCCAGGACACTCTCTCTATCCCAAGATCCTATCACAGTTGCACCTGCGACTTTCATCAAGGAAGGGAGTGTTCACGAGATCAGGGAGTTAATATTGCCAACCTGATAGGGTCTAGAATCTCAAAGTCTATGAGGTGGGAAGATTCACCCTAAGTGTGATCAGCATCATTCCATGGACAGGGGACCCCAACTGAATAAGAAAGAAAAAGACCAAGCTGGGCACCAACATTCACCTCTCATTCCTAGCTGCTGGTACAGTGTGACCAGATGCCCTGTGCTCTGGCCTTGACAACTTCTCTGCCAGGATGGATGAACTAAAACCCTTCCTTCCTTTAGTTGCTTTTATTGGGCCTTTTGTCACAACAAGAAACTAATATAAAAGTCGAGGGGACCATTACTGAGACAACACAGCTGGTGAACAACACCATATCTTCACTAGATCCTTACATCTGTAGACTATCAGCAGACTACTAGGAACGAGGAGTCCTCAGCCAACTCTTAAAACCCGAAATACCTACGAAGAAACTTAACAAACCACGCGTGAGACCTCTACGCTGAAAACTAGAGAAAGCAGAAGAAATTCAGAGACCAACATAAGGGGAGAACAGATGACACAGGGTTGTTGAGATGTTATTTTCTCCTCACCTTCCCCTTCACAGTTTTACAACTCTGAGGACTGTGTGCGTGAGTGTGCACTGCCCTTTGCGTGGTGCCCTCTCCTAGGGCTACTGCGAGCTGCTGGGCAGTCTTTTCTATATCCCTGGTGCTTCTGGGCGGACTCAGCCACTCTTGTCTACCTAGGATGAGTAAGTACATCAGGCCTAGTTAAACAAGGCAGGTCAGGGTTGCGCTGTGTGGGCTCTGACTGAAGGGTTGACTGGCTGACAGGGACCCACACAGGGTGGGGGAGGGCAGAGTCCAGCACCTTTGGGTCAGTAGTAGTGCTCCGCCTCAGGCCTGCTGGAACCCTGACCTGGCCTGGGAGTGACTCAGAGCTGTGCACTCAAGGCACCACGGATTGTTTACCTGTTCAGTCCTCAGAGACCAAGATGTGGGAGTAAGCCTCTGAACCGGCAGAGCTGGGTGTTAGGGTGATTCCCCTCACAAAGTGTGAGTGTCCATGATCTGGCTGCTCTTGGAGCTAGGCTTTGGGGGTGATTTCAGCCCCATTGTCCGATATTCCAGGAACAACAGCTGTAGTTGGTATGATCTGGGAAAACTGACCCTGCATCAGCTCCTCTGGGTGGGGGGTGGGGCTCAGGCAAGTAGCCCAAAGAGTCCAGTCACTGTCAGGGTTAGGAAGGCTTGGGAGAGTGCACACACAGATCTCAACCCGGAGAAACAACAATTGCTGTGATGTTCCCTCCCATTTAAAAAATCCCAGTGAAATATATACCACATAAGATCTGCTGCCTTAGTCATTGTCCTAAGTTCATTTCTGTTGCTATGACAAAACATTTTGACAAAAAGCAACTTAGGAGAAAGGGAGTTTATAACTTTGGGGAGAAAGGTTACATCTCATTGCAGAGAAACCAAGGCTCCGGCTGAATGAATTATTGGGTAAAATGTCCTACCAACTCTGTTGTGTAGAACACAATGTGAACTCATGGTCTTTTTCTGTCCAAAGGGTCAGAACTACTACCCATGTCCTAGTGGTCTGGTTGGGGCCCAGCCCTGGGGAGCCAGGAAGGGAATATTCCCTTCTCTCCCCTGAGGCTCAGTAAGAGGTGATCCAGAGAGGGTGAGCAACCTGGCCAGGCCCCTCAGGCCAGAGTGGGCAAACAGCACCATGGAGGGGTGATCAAGGGACAGTGCCAACAAAGTCAACTTGACTATCACAGACCCAGTGGTTCTAGGGTTGGGATGACTGGCTGAGTGATGGCCCAAAAGAGGTTTTGGGTCTGGAGTTCTGCCTCAGGGCCTTATCTTTCCTCAAAGTTATCTTCAGGTTCACATTCTCTAGGGGCTACATTGGAGCTGCCTGGGGCCCAGGAGGCGACAGGTGACCAGAGGTCAAGAGAGGAAGGAATGGAGTACCGTAGGGCAAGAGAGGTTCAACTTCCAGGGACAGTAGGAGGAAGCCCAATACATTCCCAGAATAGGTAAGAGGAAGTTGGTGTGGGGGAGCACCAGTCTTGTGGGGAGCTGTATTGGCCACTTTTAGCAGCCATCTCTGTGGTCCTTGCGTGGACACTGCCAAAGAACAGGCCCTTTGGCCAGTACCAGAACCAGAGGGGTTAGGACTTCCTTCAGCTGCCCAGCCAGATCTTGGGAGGAATTCTGTTTGCCTAATGATTCAGAGAAACAAACAAGCGCAGGAATGCTCCAAATCGGTAGCCCCGCCACAAAATCAAACTGACGCTATTCCTCTTACCTCTGATGCTGGGGTGCAGTCCCTGGCCCCAGGCAGGCTAGGCCAGCTCTCGGTTCCTTCTGGGCAGGGTGAAACAGCACTCCTGTGGTCATTGCTTCACCATGTCTCTCCCTTGGGCCCCCCCAAATAAACCTGGAGAAATTTAAGAAGCCTTTCTCCTTTATCAAGGAAGTTCCTGGCCTGGTAAAGGCCCACTGTGCAGCCTGCCCTTTCTGTCAACACCCGAGGCAATTCCTGAAAGTGGCAGCACTGCTCAATCACGCAAGGGCTGTCCCCTTCCACAGTTGGTGCCATTTCTTTCCTGCCTCTTCTGAAGAATGGACTATCAGTCTTTCGCACGAAGCACCCACAAGCCCAATCAAAAAGAACACGCAGTTTTCCCCAAAATGCCAGCTTTGCAATCAAAACTGGACTTGGCAGTAGGCTCAGCCTAGCCCCAGGCTCTCAGGACACCCATGCATCATGTAACTGTGGGATAGAACTGGATGAGAAGCCATCAGGATCATAAAACCTGTTGAATTTTTTTTTCGGTTTTACGAGACAGGGTTTCTCTGCATTGTTTTGGAGGCTGTCGGCCCAGCCCGGCCTCGAACTCACAGAGATCTGCCTGCCTCTGCCTCCCCAGTGCTGGGATTAAAGGCGTGTGCCACCACTGCCTGGCCACCTCTTGAATTTTTATGTATGGTGATTATGCATATGTGTCCAAAACAGGATAGGAAGTGTCTTTATTTTGTGTATGGGGAAGCAGGAACTGTTTTGAACTCCCTGATTAGCTGCAAGTCTCTGGAAAGTGGGGAGTGCCTCCTCCTTGGGAGGACAGTGATGGACTGCCACTGAGCCCCTTCCCAGATACCAGGAGCAAGTGCAGAGGCTCCCATGCTGACAGAGACTCAGATCATCATTGGGCTGGTAGCTCGCTGGGCAGCAGCCCCTACAGATGAGGACTCTGAGGCACAGAGAGGATAATGGGCTGGTCCAGGGCCACATAACTGTCAAGTACCATATGCAGGATGCTATCTTCTGCACAGGAAATAAACCCTGTGACAAAGTACACCCCTGGCTTCCCAGGGAGAGTCCTTAACCACTCACCTCTGGGAAGGAGCAAGAAGCCTGAGGGATCTCACGGCTGCACATTGTTGCTGGGGACATAGACTTCTCTGGATAGAGTCAGCTGATCTGAGGGCCTCAGGACTATGCCTAGAAACTGGAATGGGAAAGTGTGGGCAGTGGGGGAACGCCAGTCCCGGAGCTCCAGATGCTGAGATCTGAGACCCTACCCAGCTCATAAGAAGCCGTGACCGGGTGGGCCGTGAGTCAGGCTATGGCTGGGCTTCGGGAGGCAGGATGCCAGTGGAGTGGATCTGATACCTTAATGCTAAGTGGGTGCAGGCTTGAGGCCTTGCCTAAGAAACCCCTGGGCAGTTCTTGCTGCAGGTAGGGAGTGAGCTGGAGTGAGCATACTGTCCCGTGGAGAACTCAGGCATCTCCCGAGGCAAGCTAGACTTGCAGATGAGGGGTCTTTGTGTGAGGGTCACGGAGTCTTGGCACTTCCAGCCACACCTTCAATTGTCCAGGTTGTCCAAACTGGCTATTTCTTGCCTTACTGTGGGGCTGATCCCAAAGTGATCCAGCTGGCTAGGGCTTAATCTCCACTGAGTCACCAGGCTAGCCTGCCAGCATCAAGGGGCTATCAGATGCTGGCTTCCTGTCCCACATCGGGGAGGCAGAGGCGGGGCTGTAGTCAGACAACAGTGTGACAGTGATGCTCTGGAATGAAGCCATGGCCTCTGCCCTGTTCTGGTCCCTAACATTTCCCTAACTCCATGGCAACAACTGGGGTATCGTCCCAGCCCTTCCTTGCTGGACTACAGTGAGCCATTTACTTATCAGCTCCTGAAGGGAGGGCTGCAGCCCAGCCCATACCCAACCCTAGAACTGAGTAGCCTCAGGAGCTGAGCAAGGGAAGGCTTCTGGACCACTGCCCTGGTCCCGAGCCCCCTTTGCCTCCATGTGCACAGTGTCCTTACTGAATGCCATTTAGGACAGTGAGGCTCCAGCAGCTGAGAACAGTCTTCACCTGTGATCCATCCTGCAAGTCAGGCCTTGCTCGCAAACCCGTCCTGGATCAGTAGCTGAGCAGGCTCTATCCCCGGGTAGCAGGGGCAAGAAGTCAGCCAGACTGACTGGGGCCCATAGTCAGAGTGAGGCTGAAGGTGGGGGCGGGGAGAAGTCACTGGAACCCTACAGGGTGGATTTGTGAATCCTTAGTGTTGAGATGACTAAGTCTCAAGGAGAATATTGGGCCCTGACAAGTGGAATGGCCAACAAGCCTGGTAGCTGATGTCCAGTGACTGAAGTGCCCAGAACAGGGTACTAAAGGTAATTCATCATCCAAAGTGGCCATGACATGACTAGGTAGTCACACCGGCCTGGTTCCCAGAGCAGCCCTTAGAATTCTGTGTGCCATGGCCTAGAGATGGTCTTGTTTGTGAGCCGGTCAAGGGATCAACCCAGCCTCAGACACGGGGTGTGATATCCACTAGATGGTAACTCAGAATGGGTCAAGATGTGATTTGGGCATTTTTTTTGTGCTAGGGCCATGGACCCTGTTGGCCAGGGAGCCTCCTGCCTTGCTAAGGATGTGAGGAAGGCATAACCATGGTCATGCACCCCTCTCAGTCTGGGACTGGTCATCACCTGCAGCTCCTTATGGCCTCCTCAATAGAACTGGTTCCAAATCTCAAAGGCTACACATCCAGCCAGGGCTAGCTTTGCCCACTTAGCCTGCCCACAGCAAGGCTACCCTCCTCACCACTGACCCTTCTCCAAGCTCAGTGCTCAGCGGTAAGACCAGTCCCAGCTCTGTAACAGTTGGCAGTTGTGGCAGGGGGTTGTTGTGTAAACCCCAGTCTGCCTAACTCGGACATCCCATTACCACCCACACCTTTTTCCGTGTGCCCACTCATTCATTCATCCTTCAACTAATTCACTCATCTAGCCACTCTTCCCTCACTCATTTACTTCATTGTCTACTCACTTTTGCATTCGTTCATTCACTCATCTACTTTTGCCCTGATTGATTCATTCATTCACTTACTCACTTTTTCACATGAATCCATTCATTCACTGACTTATTTGCTCATTGATTTACTCATCCATAATTCCTCTGGGGCTCCACAGTCCTGTGATATGTGAAGTGCTCTCCCCTGCCCACAACACACACACACACACACCACACACCACACACACACACACACACCACACACACACACACCATACACACACACACAACACACACACACCACACACACACACCACATACACACACACACCACATACACACATACCACACACACACACACACCACACACACACCACACTCACACACCACACACACACACCATACACACACACACACCACACACACAACACACACACACACACCACATACACACACACACCACATACACACATACCACACACACACACACACACACCACACACACACCACACACACACACACCACATACACACACACCACACACACACACACACACCACACACACACACACACACACACACACACACACACACACATACACACACCAGGACCAAGGAATGTCCTGTAGAAAGGGCAGCACAGAGAACAGGCTTGGAACATGCCTCAAGGGGATCCAGAAGCAACCAGAAAGTTCAAGTGTATGTCTTTCTTTGACCTTTGACCTCTCTCTAGCCGGGAGGGGAGCAGCTTTTCTCCTTCTACTGCCATTCCTCCCCTGATAGCGTTTTTTACTCTGTCTACTTTGTGAGCAACAGAGCTACTGATATTGGCTGAGGGAGTATGGCCACCGGGGCTGTGTGTCCAGTTTAATTCCTGGTGGCCCAATGCCACACATCCTCGGTCTGGGCAAGGGCCCATGTATGATGTTTTCTCATGTGGGCATCAGGACAGTGAGAACGGGCTCCTCTAGGCAGGTCAGGAGCATCTCTCCCGCCCAGTGAGCACTAACTGCCTTGGCTTCTGGCATCCAGAGGCACCCACTGGGTAGATCTGGGCCTCTGCTGCAGCTGTCCCCTTGGGCCTGGAAGCCTGAAGTATAACCCAAGTTTTGGGGAGTATGAAGCTGGGGGTAGCCCTGGTATTTCTGTTGCTTGGTAGTTACTGCCCACAGAGTTCTTCTCCAAGGAAAAAGAGGATGACTGTCCACGACAGCCTTGGGGTAGTCTCAGAGGCAGCATTTGCTTAGCCTGAAAGATGTGTCTATTGAGGTAGCAGGAACTCATGGATTAGAAGGTGGCCTGGGAAAGTCTGGGTGGAGGCTGCTTGCGGAGGACTACACATGTAAGACCTGGGGGAGCCTCATGGAAACGAGGCTCCACCTGCAGACACACCCACCTCTGACTGCTGCCATTGACTGGCCTAAAGTGACTGAGTACCCACTGTTTACCTGGGTGAGGGGAACGATAGGCCTGCCCCACCCACCCATGGAAAGCCACTGGGGCTGGAGCCAGCTCTCAGACTACAAAAGGCAGCTAGTGACTTGAGTCCCTCCTCAGAGGCTGCCAGTGGGGACGTTTCCCCATGCTCCACAGCATGGGTGTCGGCCGGAGGAAGCTGGTCCCACTCTGGGTTCTAGCTCTGGCCCTGGCTTGCGGTCAACATACAGGTAAGATTCAAGTGTCCAGCTTTCCCAGGCCATTTGGAGAGACATTTTCATTTCCTTGTGTCCTGGATCCAGGTGGGCAGTGAAGTTCAGAGCCTTGTCTGGATCCTGACAAGCTAAAGACGTCTATGAGAGGGTCCTGCCCTGCAGCCCTTGTCTGTGGCCTGATAGCTTCAAACGGCCTTCAACTTAAGAGGCTGGGAAATAACTCTTATGTGCAGGGGATTGAGGTTCATCCAATGTGTGTGGGAGCAAAAGGCTGTGCCTCAGAGCCCCCCAACTGGTCATGGCAGGCTCTCAGCCCGCTCAGGTGTCCCATTTGTGACAATTACACCAGCTCCCAAGCCTCTCTAGACTGTCACAACCTCACAAGAAACCAAGCAGGGTGTTCTTGGGATATGACTTCTCCCAGCATGGCTTAGTATCAGATGCAGGCACCAGGAAACTAGACTTTGGGTGAAGGTCAGTCACAACTTTGCTCGAACCCTATTGTATGGGTACGGGGGTGAGTCATTTACCTGCCATCATGGGGACTCTGTGTATCAAGCCATTAGTGAGTGATAAATTATGTACCTCCCTACATCTGCACACTGGTGGCCAGCAGTCTGGGCTGCCTGAGGCACCTGTCCTGTCCTCAACACAGGCCCATTTCCTCTTCTGCAGGCCAGGCCCAGCAGGACTCTCTGAAATCTGACCATGCACATCATTCTGACTTCTCTCTCCTTCAAGGACGTGATGGTGAGTCCTAGCCTTTTGTCCCTGCTGTTCCTGCCATATCACACCCCCCAACTCTACTTTAATGTGACCTTGGGTCTCCCAGGTCTTCTTGCCTTAATGGATCCTCAGCTAGCACACTGAGGAGTGAGGACTTGGAGCTGAAGTATACTGTGTTATACATGGCTGCGGTCAGCTACCTCCTGTCTCTAACTTATCCAGCTCGTGGGGGCATCACAGGCATCCGTGCTCAGGCCCTGAGGGAGATGGAAAAAGTCTGTCAGGCTGAGTGGGCTATGCCCTCTGCAGCATGGGCTTATTGATTCACCCATATAGATCCTACCTCCATCTCTGTTGCTTTGATTTACCTGTTTCAATATCATATTCACTCTCTGGGCCTTGACCTAGGAGCTGGGGGATTGGCCACACATGCCAAAGCAAGGGGTCTTGTGAGGAGTTGGGGCCCTGTCCATGTCCCCAAACTGGTTAAAAAGAGGTTGAGCTGCTGACCTAGATTTGGGCATTTGTGAGGACCAGGACACAAGTCCCTATGTGCAAACAGAAGCTTCTGGTCTGTGGCCACTAAGGACTGATGGCTCCAGGGGCTTCCACGGGACAGTGAGGGGAGAATGCTGTGTAGACCTTAGGCTGGGCCATGCCCTACCTGGGCCTCAATAGACTGTAGAGCCCAAGCTGAACTGGAGACCTGGGAGTCTGTTTCCTCTGGGCCACAGTGACACTACCATCTCACTCAACACTGTGCATCCCATGACCCAAGCCTCTGTCTCCACAGCTGCCCCACTCCATGGGGTAACCATCATCCCACCTCTGAAGACCATCCCTGTGGTACGAGGTGAGTGAACCCCAAAGCCTGTCTGGGAAGGTGTTCCCACTTAGCTGGGGTCCTCGCCCTTAGACCTGAAGAGTTAGTTTAGAAGGGGCTCTTTGATTCCCGGGTAACCATAAGCATAGGGAAGGAAGGTCATTCAAAGCTGCTGTGAGCTGGTCCCAGGACTTCCTACACCAGATGGGATCTTAGATGCCCACTGTAGGCAGTATCCTGTCTGATCCCAGCGCCACATGGCAAAGATACCCAGTGTGAAAGGCAGAGCATGGAGACACATCAGGAACCAGAACAGTGCCTCCAAAGCCTGCCATTGCTCTGGTCCACAGCTCTGAACCCAGCACATACCGGGCGGGTGTGCAGCACATGGGGAGACTTCCACTACAAGACCTTTGATGGCCAAGTCTTCCGCTTCCCTGGCCTCTGCAACTATGTGTTCTCCGCACACTGTGGAGTTGCCTACGAGGACTTCAATATCCAGCTACGTCGTGCCCGGGAGTCTAATTCCACCACTCTGAGCAGGGTCACCATGAAGCTTGATGGCCTAGTTGTTGAGCTGACCAAGAGCTCCGTATTAGTCAATAACCACCCGTGAGTCTGGGGCAGTATTGGTTGGGTGACGGAGGTGTTGTATGGTGAGGGGGGGATTAGGACATCAGGGTTGTGGAAGACAGGGGTTGTTAGAAGACTTCACTGTCAGGAGAGAAGCTGAGCAGGTACCCCCCACACCCCCACCTCCCCCCCGTGCTCCAGCTGTCCCTTTAGCTTGTCCTTAATACTGGCATTCCAGGTCCCATGCCTCTGTCACACACATGGCTGCAGGGATCTTCTCTCCTGGGGTCTCTCTTGTCTCCTTGTCCCCCAGTGCCATCTCCCTACTCTCTTACAGGGTCCAGCTCCCCTTCAGCCAGTCTGGGGTCCTCATTGAACTCAGCAGTGGCTACCTGAAGGTGGTGGCCAGGCTGGGCCTGGTCTTCATGTGGAATGACGATGACAGTCTCCTGGTGAGAGGGAGTAGAATCTCTTGGTGGTGGGGAATGGGTGTGGCTGGGCAGAGCCTTCTGGTGAAATGGGGACAACGGGTGGAGTCTCCTAGTGGGATCAGGCAGTGGGTTAGGAGAGGGGCATAGGCTACACAGCTAGTGAAGGTGGGCACCCAGGCATACACAGGTCCTGTGTATGTGAGATGCTTGCTTCAGCCCTGCTGAGTCATGGCTTCCTTTGACTTATGGGGAGGGTCTTTTAGCTTGTGTCTCCTCTGGGAGCCCTCACCCCTTTTTCTGGGAGTCTACACATCATATCCTGGGTTATATATAGTAGGGTCAGGTGTCTGATGTGTCCTCCAATTTCAGCTGGAGTTGGACACCAAGTACGCCAACAAGACTTGTGGTCTCTGTGGAGACTTCAATGGCAGCCCAGAGTCAAGCGAGTTCCTTTCCCACAGTAAGTCCCAGGAAATGCCCAGGGTCCCAGGAGGTTTAGTCTCCCAGTATCTCATGTATCTCTATGTGCATACAAACAAATGCTCTCTCTCTCTCTCTCTCTCTCTCTCTCTCTCTCTCTCTCTCTCTCTCTCTCTCTCTCTCTCTCTCTCTCTCTCTCCTCTCCCTTTCCCTCTCCCACTCCCTCCCTCCTTGTCTCCCCCCTCCCTTCTACACATATACACACACATGCCCACACACATGCCTGCAGCTCACACAGGCACACATATACACACAGGCTTCTCTCTCCACAATTACAGCTCATGTGTAAGTGCACACATGCGCAGTTGCACACACCCACACTCATGTATACATGTACTCTCCTGGCACAGATACACCCCACAGGTGTAGGTAGGAAACAAGTTACCTGTCAGACCTCTGGCTCTTGGTACCCCTCTTCTGGTGACACAAACCCTCATGTGGAATTATACCTGCTGTTTTCACCCTGAGGGGATCATGTTTCTTTACCTCCAACCAGTGGCATCACAAATGTGGCTGCATCAGCCAGATACTCCAACATCCCTCCTCTGTCATTCCCCCAAAGTCCCACATAAGCTGTAGATGACAGAGCCTGCCTATGCATATGGCTACCCCTGTCAGATCAGCCTGTGTGCAGGGTCAGCCAGAGTCTGAGGGCTGGTGGACTGTTAAGTTCACTCTACAGTCCTCTCCACTCACTTCTGTTGCCATAGGAACTCCAAGCTCTTTCCGGGCTCCTCTTGTGGGTTCTAGATATCAGCATCCCAGGAAGTGAGCCTGGGGAAGTCAGGCAGGGATCACATGACCACATGGGTATTCTCAGTGGGGAGCCTTTTGGACTTGGCTGTTGGGATGATAGACTGGGGGCCTGGGTCCTGTAGACAGAGCTGCTCTGGGCTTCCTGCAGATGTTAGACTGACACCCCTTGAGTTTGGGAACCTCCAGAAGATGGATGGCCCCACAGAGCAGTGCCATGACCCCCTCCCTGTGCCCCAGAAGAACTGCTCCACCAGATCTGTGAGTCTTGAGAGAAACAGGCGGGCAGGGTAGGGAGGGGCCTTTGGGTTCTGGGATAACCCAGGTAGTTCTGGGAAGCCTGGGGTCTGAACTGAGCATGGGCCCTGCCCTCGTTCAGAGCATCTGTGAAGAGATCCTGAAAGGTCAGCTGTTCTCAGACTGTTCAGCCCTGGTGGATGTCAGCAGCTACCTGGAGGCTTGCCACCAGGACCTCTGTCTCTGTGAAAGCCCTGACCTGACCAGCTGCATCTGCCATACCCTGGCTGAGTACTCCCGGCAGTGTGCCCATGCTGGAGGACAGCCCCAGGACTGGCGGGGTCCCAACCTCTGCTGTGAGTGCCCTCAGTGCTCTTCCTCACCATCATAGCATCATCCAGCAGGTAAGTGGGACCCGGCTTGATATGATTTGTCCTTCTGGTCTCCCTGCAGCTCAGACATGTCCCCTCAACATGCAACATCAGGAATGTGGCTCGCCCTGTGTGGACACCTGTTCCAACCCCCAGCGCTCTCAGGCCTGTGAGGACCACTGTGTTTCTGGCTGCTTCTGTCCTAAGGGTAAGATGAAGTCTCTACCCCACCAGCCCAAACACAGGACCTCCAAAGCACAGAGCTGCATGGGAGGTCTTGATGCCATTGGTCAGCCTGGGTGAAAGCTCCCTGTGACCCTGGCCCAAAGTGTCTCTGTGCTGCCAAGGTTTACTGCGACTACAGGATGACACATAGTCACATGGATTTGCTTTCTACAGGGATGGTGCTTGATGACATCAACCAGACTGGATGTGTCCCTGTGTCCCAGTGTGCCTGTCTGTATAATGGGACATCTTATGCACCGGGTACCAATTACTCTACTGACTGCACCAAGTGGTAGGTCTTGGGATCTCCATCCAAGAGCCTGACATACGCCAGGGTTACTTCCCCAGGATGTGTGGACTGATGAGGTCCCAGGCTGCTGTGATCAATGCTCTATGTGCAGGAACCTTCAGTTTAGGTGGCAAAAGCATCAGAACTGTTGTTCCTGGAACTAGTATACAGTATGTCCTTCTTCCCACCCATAGCACATGCTCTGGAGGTCGGTGGAGCTGCCAGGAGGTCCCTTGCCCTGGCACCTGCTCAGTGTTGGGAGGTTCCCACTTCTCCACATTTGATGAAAGGCAGTACACAGTGCATGGGGACTGCAGCTATGTGCTGAGCAAGGTGAGACCTATGCTCTCCCGAGGCCTTTGGTTTTGCCGGGGGAAGGGGGGCGCTCTCCAAGTATCACTAGCATAGGCCTCCTATCACTACTACACCAGGGAGACCTCTAGTGATGAATGACCGATTCATGCTCATTGCTTTGGCCCTTCTGACCTTGTCTTTCTATGGAGACCTATTACTGTACTTATCTATTTTTGCTTATGTGTATGCATGTGTCTTTCTGTGTGTACATGTGCATGGTACCCATGGAGGCCTGAAGAGGCATCCGATTCCTTGGAGTTGGAGTTACAGGTGGTTGCGAGCAGCCCAATGTGGGTGCTAGGCACGGAACTTGGAGCCCTTTGCAAGAGCAGTACATACTTAGTCATTGGTCCATCTCCCCAGTCCCTGCCCTATTTTATATTTAGATCAGTTTTATGCCCACAGATAAATTAAATAGAAAGTCCAGCCGACTCCCAAGCCTCACCATCCCCAGCAGTCCCCCCGTACTAACACCTTGCTTTAGTGTGATCCATTGGTTACAACTGGAAGACCAGTCAGCTATTGCTGTCCACAGCAGTGTCCATCAGGGTCACTCATGAGCATGACCTAGGATTTGACAAATGTGAAATGTCCTGTATCTACTACCCTAGTGTCACTCAGTAATTCACCATGCTGGCTACCCTGGACTCCATGTGAGCATCTCCCTTCCCACCTGGAAACCACTGATTTTTTTTAAACAAAACAAAACAAAACAAAAACAAAAACCCTGTTTTTCTTTTAAAAATACTTTGGTTTTGAGAATTTCATCTATGTACTCAATGTATCATCCACCTCCTCCCCCCCCTTCTGACTCCCCTCAGTTTTCCTTTAGCACACACATCTCCCTCACAACTTCACTTTTAGAATTATTGCACACAGTAGGTGCATTAAGTCCCTTTGTTAGGGGCTAGGGAGACTCATGGCATGGGCTCCTAGGAGCCCTTCCTCCTAAAATCAAATGGCTGCCTCTTAGAGTCTATGACAGTGGTGGACCAGGAATTTGCTGCGAGGGGAGGCAGCATGGACTGGAGGAGAGGGGAGATGAGGTGGGAAGGGGTTTGGGTGGCATGCAAGGACCTGTGTCGCCCCCTGCAGCCCTGTGACAGCAATATCTTCACTGTGCTGGCCGAGCTTCGAAAGTGTGGACTGACAGACAGCGAGACTTGTCTGAAGAGTGTGACATTGAGCCTGGGTGGGGGCCAGACGGTGAGTATCGCAGGGAGGGCTGAGGGGAGCTTGGGCAGAGGCAGGTCCTGGGGTGGGGTTGGGCTAGAAAGAATATATTCATATGGCCGGTCACCTGGATTCACACCCCGGACAGTGAGTGCATCCACTGTGTGTGGATTCTTCTGGGGACTACCCGTAAGTGGAACATTGCAGGTGTTTGTACCAGTTGACCCCAGGAAAGAGGACTCAAGCATCTCTATCCAGTACAACTCCATTGCAGTTATATTTTATAAATTAACTTCTGTTTTTATATTACTTAAACTGTGGTTCTTTGGAAAGCTTAGAAAATCAGGGTAATTTTCTTGGGACATTAGTTTACCACACGGAGACTACATCTTTGTAGGCCAGGGTCTTCCAGACCTAGCAAGCACACTTTACAGTCTGTGCGGACTACCAGGACACAGTTGGAGATATGTTGCTTCAGTCCCATACTGACCCCAGTTGACTCTGGAATTGCTTCTAGGTGGTCATGGTGAAAGCCACTGGAGAGGTCTTTGTGAACCAGATTTATACCCAATTGCCAGTGTCTACAGGTGAGGGCTGCTTGTGAATCTAAATGGTGTATCTCCACATATGGGACATCCCCACACTGAAACCCTCATCTTCTGCCCACAGCCAATGTTACCCTCTTCCGGCCTTCAACCTTCTTCATCATTGCCCAAACCAATCTGGGTCTGCAGCTTGAGGTCCAGCTGGTGCCCATCATGCAGGTGTTTGTGCGGCTGGCACCTGAGCTCCGGGGTCTGACCTGCGGTAAGAAGCACTGGCTCTGGGCCTGAGCCCATTCCTTTCTAAGAACCTACATGGGCCTCAACCTGCTCTCCTGTCCCCAGGGCTCTGTGGGAATTTCAACAGTATCCAGGCTGATGACTTCCAGACCATCAGTGGGGTTGTGGAGGGCACAGCAGCTGCCTTCTTCAACACCTTCAAGACTCAGGCAGCTTGTCCTAATGTCAGGAATATTTTCGAGGACCCCTGTTCGCTCAGCGTGGAGAACGGTGAGTGTAGCTGTTGGTCTTTGTTCTGTTGAATGCTTAGGGGTTGGTTTACTTGCTTACATTTCTGAGCTGGTTACTCTCCCGAGAAGCATTTTCTTAGCAAACTCTGACCTGGCCTGGTGTCCAGCTGTCCACCCTGAAGTGGTGAACAGGCAAGTTAGTGTGTAGTGTATTGTGTCAGTCACACATTAAAGAAACCCCAGGGAGGGCACCAACATGCGTAGATGTCGTATTAAGGAATGAAAAAGAAAGCCTCCTCTTGGAATAGTTTGACTAAAAGTGAGCCCAAATTTGAATCTTCCATTTCTCTGCTGGTGTTTTTCACTGTTTGTAGTCAGTGGCCTGTCTGTTGTATTTGCTCTGTCTTTGTTGCCTGTTTGTAACAAAGGGTTTAGCCCCATATTATGGAGCAGCAGGAAAATATGGCATGGGGAAGGAATGAGGGATTCTTTTCCATAGAAATTTTTAGCAGAGTTTTACAAAGAAAAAAGTAGAGTCACAGATAGTTAGGAACCTCATCTGCTTCACTATGTACACAGGACATTGGATATTAGGGGCCCTGCTGGAGGGTAAAAGAAAGGATACAACCCTCTAATACAGTTGTGACATTGTCCAGCCCACTGAGTAGGGTTGAGGAGGTGGGGTTCGGTATCAGCTGGTACTTCCCCCTTTCCCTCTGTCTTTTGGTCCAGAAGTCTTGACTATTGTCTGTGGTAATGGCCATTCATGTTCCTAGAAGGTGAGAGCTCTGGGGACATAGGAAAGGAGAGACACAACGACTATAGCTTTTCCATACCTCATGTATGTTGCAATGACACCTGTGGTACCACCTGCAGTATGGTTCTTAACCCACGCCCATGATGTCTGCACAGAGATGCAAGATGTTGCAAACCCCAAGCTGGGGAAACCCAGGGTCTTGGGTGAATAAGTAGCTGATTGGTTCTCTTCTATTTACAGAGAAGTATGCCCAGCACTGGTGTTCTCAGCTGACTGATGCCAGTGGCCCATTTTCCCAGTGCCACACCACCGTGAACCCCAGCACCTACTTCTCGGTAATGCCCACTCCGAGCTTCTTTGGCTAGCTAGGACCCCAGCACTGCATTGTGTGTCCCCTCTTGGGAGGACCAGAAGACCCTAGAGGGAAGCAATTGACAGGCAGTAGGTGGCAGGGATATTCCCCCAGTATGTCTCTCTGGTTCCGTTCCTGACATCCATGTTCCTTCACTTACTCACTCATCACTTGTTCACTGAGCTTAGATCAAGCCTCTGGTCTACACTAGGAACAGGGCTAAGCATGATGCTTTTGAGCAATGTGAGTAATAGGACAGTAAGGAAGTCGAAGTGTTCCAGGGCTGGACCTGGTGGGCCACAGAGATAAAGGGCCAGGGTCTTCCCAGAATCCATGTCCTAGAGGGAAGGTTGGGTACATGTGAGGTATCAACATTAAAATGAACTACAGAGGAATGGGGGATGGGGCAGTGTCCGGAGGAAGGTAAGGAAGGTGGGACTATGTTGGGGTGTGTGTGTAGGGAGGATGCAGTCAGATGCCAGGCTCCTGGATGTGAGGCTGGGTCCCTAATGCTCTGGTGTTCCCATCCCCAGAACTGCATGTTTGACACGTGCAACTGTGAGAAGAGTGAGGACTGCATGTGCGCGGCCCTGTCCTCCTATGTGCATGCTTGTGCCGCCAAAGGCGTGCTGCTCAGTGGCTGGAGGGATGGCGTCTGCAGTGAGTGTTCTGTGGGCAAGCTGGGCTCTCTTTCTCTACAGGCACAGGCCAGGGCTCCCACCTATTGCCTAACAGCTGATTGGATGCTCCAACGGCCCTATCACTATACCAGTCTCTGAAACTAAGGGAGACCCAAGCCATTGTGATCAAGATATTGTCTGGGGGAGCTGGAAAGGCCTTGAACTGCTAGGCCCTCTCTTGTTGATTGCTAGGATATGTGTCCACCAGTGTCCTAAGTGCCCCTTCCTTCTGCTCCCACACAGCAAAGGCTACAACTACCTGCCCCAAGTCGATGACCTACCAATACCACATCAGCACCTGCCAGCCCACCTGTCGTGCTCTGAATGAGGAAGATGTCACCTGCCATGTCAACTTCGTCCCTGTAGATGGTTGCACCTGCCCTGCAGGCACCTTCTTGGATGATTCAGGAAAATGTGTGCAGGCCACCAGCTGTCCCTGCTATCACAGGGGATCCACAGTCCCCAACGGCGAGTCTGTGCATGACAGTGGGGCCATTTGGTAAGACTCTTAGGCCTGGCAGACATTGTTCCCAGAGGACCTCTAGTCACCCTGCTCCATGCACCTGTAATCATGCAGACAAGGAGGACATGGTAGGGATTCATGGGGCCCAGAGCAGATGATGTTCTAACAGTTCTCTGCTTACAGCACCTGCACCCAAGGAACACTGACCTGCATCGGAGGTCCTGCCCCGACTCCAGGTGAGGCTGTGAGGGAGCCCATCAGCTCTGGGAGGATACTTGCAAAGACATGTCAGGGTTGATGCCCATCCCAAGGGAACAGAACTGGGGTTAACATTAAGTTTCACTATGTCTGGTGTAGTCTGGGCCTTGAGCTCAGGAACAGGGGAGATGAGAGTGCAGATACTGTGCATACGTAACCATGAAAGCACTCACTGTGCACACACACACACACACACACACACACACACACACACTCCAGCATGCATAACACACATATGCATGCACCCTGCCCTCCCATTACAGAGCAGTCACATGCTTGGCTGCCTGTATGGAAAGGCTTAGATGTCACACAGCACTGACCTCCCTCAGGGAAAGCTTGGCAGGGTTGGACACAATCACCTCACTGGTCCCCTTCCTTCTCTAGTGTGTGATGCACCCATGATCTATTTTGACTGCCGCAATGCTACACCTGGGGACACTGGAGCTGGATGTCAGAAGAGCTGTCACACCCTGGACATGACCTGTGTAAGTGACTTTGCCACTCCCTAATAACTCTCCCTAGGAACTTCTTGATGGTCCCCTTACTTCCTTGACCTCTCCTGCTAAGTTATCTTTGGAGACCATTAGGTCCCCTCATGGAGGCTCTTGGAGCAGAGCAGCAGGGCTCTCCAATGCTGAAGGCCTTCTGGGCAGCCTGGCTAGTCTGTGTTCCCAGAGCACCCCTGAGTACCCTGAGGTTGGGCTCCCTGGTCCCATGGCACCTGCAGTCCTACAGACAAAGAGGACATGTCAGGCCTAGACATCCATCCACATCCAGTCCCACTCACCTTGTCCATACGTCCTACAGTACAACTCCGAATGCGTGCCTGGCTGTGTGTGCCCGGACGGGTTGGTGGCAGATGGTAATGGAGGTTGTATTGTTGCTGAGGACTGTCCCTGTGTGCACAATGAGGCCACTTACAGGCCTGGAGACACCATCCGAGTGGGCTGCAACAACTGGTATGTGAGGGTCACAGCAGGAGAGGTGGGTATCCAAGCTGTCACCAGGCAGAGGTCCTTATTAGGAATGGGCTAAACTCCAGCCTGGCCTCTGATGGACACACACGGCAGGGAATCTCAAGGCCTCTGGCTCTGTGCTTTGGGTTCCCATAAGGCATCCCCACAGAGTCTCTGGGAGGGTTCCCATTCCCGTGGGAGCCCTCAGCTGACTCCACCTTCTATGCAGCACCTGTGAGAACAGGATGTGGAGGTGCACAGACGAGCCCTGCCTGGCCACCTGTGCTGTGTACGGGGACGGCCACTACCTCACTTTCGATGGGCAGCGCTACAGCTTCAGTGGGAACTGCGAATACACACTGCTGCAGGTATGCCTGGATGACAGCCTCACCTGTGGCCGCCACAACCACAGGTACTCACCGCCCTTCCCTGGTCCCTAATGACCTTCTGTTCCTCCAGGACAACTGTGGTGGGAACGGCAGCTCCCAGGATGCCTTTCGTGTTGTCACCGAGAACATCCCCTGTGGTACTACAGGAACCACCTGCTCCAAGGACATCAAGATCTTCCTGGGGGTGAGTGGAATGGAGCTGGCAGAACACCCTGGGGGTTCCACAGTGGTGCAAGGGTGCCCAGGTGGGGGTGTGGTCCTGGATAGGCCCTGAGGACCCCTTGTCATGCAGAACTATGAGCTGAAGCTGAGTGATGGCAAGGTGGAGGTGGTCCAGAAGGGCGTGGGGCAGGAGCCCCCCTACTATGTCCACCAGATGGGCATCTACCTGGTGGTGGAGACCGACGTTGGCCTGGTGCTTCTGTGGGACAGGAAGACCAGCATCCTTCTCAGACTCAGCCCTGAGTTCAAGGTGAGGCTGAGCCAGGAAGCACTGCTGTTACTCCTCTCAGGGGCTCGGGCATACATGGGACTGGGGACATGACAGAGAGAGGCAGAAACACACGCAGAGCTAGAGGGGGTGGGGAGAGACAGAGACAGAGACAGAGACAGAGCTAGTCAGAGATGGACAGAGGGTGAGATCGAGACACACAGAGAGAGGTAAAGGAAGACAGAGAAAGGCAGTCCCGGGAGACAGCTCAGTGGGGAAAGGTGCTTGTTGACAAGCTTGATGGCCTCAGGCTCACGGTCCAATCCCCAGGACTCACACGGTAGAAGAGGCAACTTCCACGAGCTGTTTTCTGAATTCAACAAGAGCTCTGTGGCACACACATCCCTCATAAATACATACACAATAAAATTAAAATGATAAGTTTTTGAGAGAGAGGTGAGTTGGAGGACCTTTAGAAGAGCAGTGAGGAGATCTCCTGCTGTGTGTGTTTCTGTTTTTGTAGCATAAGCTGGGTGGCCAGTTTTCTCTTGTATCTGGACTCTAGGAGCCCAAGTGGTGTGTCAATAGGACTGCAGCCCCTCTGGAGGCTCAGGAGGGTCTTTATTGCCTTTTTAGCCGCTGGGGATCCAGGTATCCTTGGATTGTGGCTTCATTATCGCAGCCTCCATGTCTGCTGTTGCATGGTTGACTGCGTGTAGCTGTCTATATTTTTCTCCTTTAATAAGGACAGTAGACAGGAGATGCAGGACTCACCCTGCCTTAGTGAGACCTCATCTCACTGGACCACATCTTCCCAGGGTCTATTTCTAAGAAGACCCTACTCCCAAGCCCCAAGGTTAGAGAGGGACAAATGTGGGGCCGCCGTTCCCCTCACTACAGTGTTTTGGACTGCAATTCAAGTTAGACTCTAAGCTGAGTGCCACGGCTCCATACTCACACTATAAAGTCACCGTCTGGGTGGAGGGAAGGACAAAGCAGTCTCATGGGAAGAATGGAGAATGAGGTGCCTGGGCTGCCAAGCTGGGGCACTCACAGGTCTCCTGGGATGTCATGAGCAGGGGGTGTGGTATGAAGACAGATAAAGATGGGCACAAATCCCATGCATCATCACTAGATACCAAAGGGCCTTATAAACTCATACTTGCTCCTCTTCCAGGGCTCATCCTTCAGGACATTGGTGGTAACAGAGCGAAGTGGGTATCAGGGTCCAGGAATGGGGCTCTGGCCCATATCTCTAATCTCTGTGCTTCTATAGGGCAAGGTCTGTGGCCTGTGTGGGAATTTTGATGACAATGCCATCAATGACTTCACCACGCGCAGCCAGTCTGTAGTCGGTGACATGCTGGAGTTTGGAAATAGCTGGAAGTTCTCTCCATCCTGCCCGGATGCCCTGGTGCCCAAGGACCCCTGCTCTGCCAACCCTTACCGCAAGTCCTGGGCCCAAAAGCAATGCAGCATCATCAACAGTGAAACCTTCACCGCCTGCCATGCCCATGTACGGCAGTGGGGCTGGGTGGTCTCTGGATTTTAAGATGGAGAAACCACCAGTCAAGGGTGTGGGTGTCTGGGGGTCAGGAAACCACATGCATATACCAGCATGGGTTATGCTTTGGGAACTATTAATTCTGAACATGGACTTAGGAAGCTTCAGGTAGTTGTCAGAGCTTGAAGACTTTGTCTCTTTCAGGTGGAGCCCACCAAGTACTATGAAGCCTGTGTGAGTGACGCATGTGCCTGTGACTCAGGAGGTGACTGCGAGTGTTTCTGCACTGCTGTGGCTGCCTATGCCCAGGCCTGCCACGAAGTGGGAGTGTGCTTGTCCTGGAGGACACCAGACATCTGCCGTGAGTGGGGCTCTGTCTGTGTTGCTGAAGGGTGGAACTTGGCATGAGGTGGGTGATGGCCTTTCCTGCTTCTCCTGGCTTGGTTCTGGTCAGCACACACACACACACACACACACACACACACACACACACACACCTCCCTCCAGTGTGTATGGTGTATGTGTGCATCTGCGTGTGTCCTGCACATCCAAGTGCACAAACACTGTTGTCACTCAACAGATGGCTCTAACATGAGCAGCTCCAAGGGCTGAGGACTGCAGGGGTTGAGCTAGGATGTCTGCTATGAGTGCTCTGGGAGGGACTGTGGTCCCAGGCAGGAGAGGCCAACTCTGTGTGTCCATCAGGATACAGTGAAGGGCCAATAGTTTCCTGAGGAAAATGAACTGAGGGTGAGCATCTGTAGGAGGAAGCTTGGCCTCAGAGCACGTTCTGCATTGGAGGCATCGGTACACCTTCTTATGCACGGTCCATGTGAAGCCCTGAGGGAGCAGTGTGACTGGGGGCAGCTGCTGTGGCTGGAGAGCCCCATTCGATGTTTGCCTTTCTGGAACCTCTATTAGTCTGAAACCCATATCTGAATTCCCTTTTCTCAGGGTGGGGTAGAAAATGGTTTAGCAGACCCTAGGTCCGCTAAAGGTTTACCCCAGTAAATCTCCCCCCTTTCCAGCACTATTCTGTGACTACTACAACCCAGAGGGTCAGTGTGAATGGCACTACCAGCCATGTGGGGCCCCCTGCATGCGCACCTGCCAGAACCCTAGTGGACATTGCCTCCATGATCTGCATGGCCTTGAAGGTAGGTTGGAGGCTGAGCTGGAAGGAGCAGGAACTGTTGGATTCCTAGGATCTGGACTGGGGTATAACCTGGAATCTGAGGCCTAGAGCCTTCTTTTGGGACCCTTGGTTGGGATAAATTCTGCCTGATCCCTCTAGGAGCCTTTATGGCTTCAACCTCAACCACTAGTGTGGATGAGGCTGGACACTGGGACAGACCTGGGCCCTGGTGTGAGAGGGCTTGTTGGGAGACTGTCTGGAACTCAGGTCTTCTTGGTCCACAGGCTGCTACCCCAAGTGCCCACCAACAGCCCCCATCTTTGACGAGAGTACGATGCAGTGTGTATCCAACTGCACAGCCGTTCCCTCGCCTCCACCGCCGCGTCCCTGCCGCATCAATGGAAAGTTGTACCGGCCAGGTGCGAAAGTACCTTCAGACAAGAACTGCTATTCCTGGTAAGTCATTCACCCAGAGTGACATAGGACCTGGAACGCCATGGGGAATCCAAGCCAACCTTATCCACAGCATCAGCCTGGGGTCTAGAAGTACCCTCAACCCAAGGTTGCATGTACCGAGGGGAAAGAGTCACACTACCAGCCCGTGGGGCCCCTTGCATACACACCTGCCAGAACCCCCGTGGTCTGATCTTCATCTAGGAGGGAGAACACTCTTGTCTTAGGCTCAGTTGAGAGGAAGGATACCTTGGCTTGCAGCTGAGCTGGGAAGAAGGATGCCTTTGGCCTAAGGCTCATGTGAAAAGGGAGGATGCCCTTGACCTAAAATCCAGTTGTGTGTGAATGCAGTGGTGTCCTCAGTCAAGATGTCCTCTTAGGGATGAGGGGACAATGCCCATCAAAGTCCACCTTATTCCTATTGGCTATTGACAGGGGTGATGTTTGAGAGAGTGTGACCTTAGCCTCCAGCTAAGGGCTATAACTGGCTGCTTCATCACCAACACTGAGCACACTGGGTTCAGAACATTCCAGTTCCCACACACTCAGTCCCACGTCTTTCTCTTGACAGCATTTGCAAGGAGAACGGTGTGAGCTGTAGTCATGACGCTTCTGGTGAGTACCTGCATTCATCTCTGAGCTGGAGACAGAGTGGGAGGAGTCACTGCCGGTGTCATAGCACCCCCTGACAGGCTAAATGTCTATTCCCCACAGCCTGTGTCTGTACCTACAATGGGCAACACTTCCATCCTGGGGACATCATTTACCACACGACAGATGGCACGGGAGGCTGCATCTCTGCATATTGCAGGGCCAACGGCACAATTGAAAGGAATGTCGACACCTGCAGCTCCACCACTCCCATGCCCCCGACCACTTTCTCCTTCTCCACACCAGTAGGTAAGGCGGGTGTTACTGGTGGCAGAAAATGCTAGGCTTAGAGGGGGTGTCTCTCTTCCTGCTGATTGGTACTGTTTCTCTTGCAGAATGTTAGGCAATGGCTAGCTCTGGGTGTTGGTGGCAGGCCCTGAGGCTAGAGAAGGGGCCCAGGAGTTGGGCACCAGGAGCATGGGTACCCTGTTTTTATCTCACAGCAGTAAGGGGTCAATCTGCCTGACCCACTCTGGCAGGCCTGGTGTCCATGGCACCATTTTCTGTAGCTACTGGAGTCGATCTCTAATTGTGGGCCTTGGCTTAGAGGTTCTAAGCACATGTGACCTCAGGCCAGTACTTGGATGAACATGAGAGTTTTCCTGGAATTCATAGCTGCCTGCTTGTCTTATGCTACATGGGCCTTTATATCCCTGATGTCTCACCCTGCTGGGGGTTTGTCAGAGCCCCCTCAGCTAGTTTTGAGGGGTTATAAGCATGTAGATTCTGCTCAGGGGATGGCCAGGAGAGCAGGTTCTCTTTAGAGGCGATTAATTTGTCTGTTCATGGATCCATTATACTTTCCTTCTGTCCACCAAGAGGTAGGTTCTGAGTGATATGGCTCTGATGTTCAGTTTTCAAGGTTAGTATGACCATAGTGCTGGGACCCAAGGCAGCTGATGTATGAGGAGGAAGATGTGACCAGGGACCGGGTAGACAGCCCCAAGGCTCTAACGCTCACTCCTGTGACTTTTGTCCACAGTCATGACTTCAATGGCACCCTCCAGCACATATCCCAGCTCTGCCCCGAGTGTAGTGTACACAGGGTCCCCAGGCACAGCTGCATGGACAACAAGCAGCATGGTGTCTGTGAAGACACCTGCCACAGCCTCCACTTTGACCCCTTCTGCTATGGCCTCCACTGCGACCATGCTGGGGTGCCAGGAGGAGTGCGTCTGGTCTCCCTGGATGGATGTCAGCCGTCCTGGACGTGGTATTGACAGTGGTGACTTTGACACTCTGGAGAACCTCCGTGCCCACGGCTACCATATCTGCCAAGCACCAAGGGCAGTGGAGTGCCGTGCAGAGGACACCCCTGAGGTCCCACTTCATGCAATAGGGCAGCGTGTGGAGTGCAGTACAACTGTTGGACTGACCTGTCACAACAGAGACCAGGTGTCAGAGCTCTGTGACAACTACCAGATCAGAATTCAGTGCTGTACCCCCATCAGCTGTCCAGCCTCTAGTGGTCCAACCCAGACCACCCAATTGATAACCTCTAGGACAACTACAAAGGGGCCCAAAACCTCTGTAGCCCCTGTCACCTCCACTGACCTTGCAGATAGCACAGTTATCTCAGGCCCCTCAACCCATGCTCCACGTCCTCTCCCCTCTTCATCACACCCCTCCTCATCAGCTTCAAGTCCATCTCCTCCTGCCACAGTTAGTTCTACCACTGTGAAAACAACTCTGTCCACCACTAGTCCAATTCCAGAGCCAACTTCAGCCACATCATCTGTGTCCATTGCAACCTCAGGGTCTACCATAGCCTCTCTTGAGACTACCCATGAATGCAAACGGGAGGTCTGCAATTGGACTGATTGGATAGATGGCAGCTACCCTGGACCTGACAGAAACAGTGGAGATTTTGACACTTTTGCAAACCTGAGATCCAAAGGATACAAGTTCTGTGAGAAGCCTCAAAATGTTGAGTGTAGAGCTCAGTTCTTTCCCAATACACCTCTGGAGGAGCTGGGGCAGGATGTGACCTGCAATCGAGATGAAGGTTTGATCTGTTTGAACAAGAACCAGCTCCCACCCATTTGTTATAACTATGAGATCCGCATAGAGTGCTGCACAATAGTGGATACCTGTTCCACGGCTTCAACTACCACACATCCTACATCACATGAAGTAAGTACAGAAACAAAGACCACTTGGACCACAAGCTCCCATTCCTCTTCCAGCAAGGACACCAGTACTCTCTCAGCAACCATACACACAAGGAACCGGGCCACAGACAGTCCACACACAATCAGCACACCAGTGACCACCCACTGCCAGCCACAGTGCACCTGGACCCAGTGGTTTGACACCGACTTCCCGGTGCCCGGTCCACATGGAGGGGACCTGGAAACCTACAGCAACATCCTGAGGAAGGGAGAGAAGATGTGTCACCGGCCAGAGGAGATCACACAGCTGGAATGCAGGGCTGAGAACCACCCTGAGCTGAGGGTGGAGGACCTGGGTCAGGTGGTGCTGTGTGACCCCACTGTGGGCCTGGTGTGCAGGAATCGGGACCAGCAGGACACGTCTGGGATGTGTCTCAACTACGAGGTGCGGGTGCTGTGCTGTCGCCTTCCTGAAGACTGCCACACCACCACACGAGCCTCTCTTTCCAGCAGCCCAAGTGACACTGTCACCAGCTCATCTCCTGGCATGACCTCTGTGCATACAGCAACCAGTACATCCATGCACTCGACCAGGACCACCTCTGTGCAGACAGGCAGCACAACATCCATGCCTAATTCCAGACAAACCTCTGGGCAGTCAGCCAGCACCATCTCCCAACCCCAAACCAGATCAACACCTATAGGAAAATCTGTCACCACCTCTGGACAGACAGTCGGCACCACTTCCATTAGGCGCACCAGAACCCCGTCTGTGCAGACAGCCAGCACTACATCCCCCAGGCGCACCAGGACCACATCTGCGCAGACAGCCAGCACCACGTCCCCCAGGCGCACCAGGACCACATCTGCGCAGACAGCCAGCACCACGTCCCCCAGGCGCACCAGGACCACATCTGCGCAGACAGCCAGCACCACATCCCCCAGGCGCACCAGACCCATATCTGCGCAGACAGCCAGCACCACGTCCCCCAGGCGCACCAGGACCACATCTGCGCAGACAGCCAGCACCACGTCCCCCAGGCGCACCAGGACGACATCTGCGCAGACAGCCAGCACCACGTCCCCCAGGCGCACCAGGACCACATCTGCTCAGACAGCCAGCACCACGTCCCCCAGGCGCACCAGGACCACATCTGCGCAGACAGCCAGCACCACGTCCCCCAGGCGCACCAGACCCATATCTGCGCAGACAGCCAGCACCACATCCCCCAGGCGCACCAGACCCATATCTGCGCAGACAGCCAGCACCACGTCCCCCAGGCGCACCAGGACCACATCTGCGCAGACAGCCAGCACCACGTCCCCCAGGCGCACCAGGACGACATCTGCGCAGACAGCCAGCACCACGTCCCCCAGGCGCACCAGACCCATATCTGCGCAAACAGCCAGCACCACGTCCCCCAGGGAGGGGAGGACTACATTTGCGCAGACAGCCAGCACCACATCCACCACCGGCACCAGCACCATCTCTGAGAAGGCAGCTAGTACTACCTACATACCACAAACTAGCTCACCCTCTACCAGAACGTTGAGCACCACCCTCAAAACCCAGACCAGATCATCCTCTACAGAAAAGTATGGAACCACCCCTGTGCAGACAGCCAGCACCACGTCCCCCAGGGAGGGGAGGACCACATCTGCGAAAACAGCCAGCACCATGTCTACCAGTGGCACCAGCACCATCTCTGAGAAGACAGCCAGTACCACCTACATACCCCAAACTAGCTCACCGTCTACAGAAAAGTCCGGAACCACCCCTGTGCAGACAGCCAGCACCACATTCATGGGAAAAACCATCTCTGTGCCTGGGACCACAGTCACCTCTCCTCCTCTCAGCACCACAGGCCCCTGGTCTCATTCCGGGATGAGTTCCTCCCCAGTGACCACCCACTGCCAGCCACAGTGCACCTGGACCCAGTGGTTTGACACCGACTTCCCGGTGCCCGGTCCACATGGAGGGGACCTGGAAACCTACAGCAACATCCTGAGGAGGGAGAGAAGATGTGTCACCGGCCAGAGGAGATCACACAGCTGGAATGCAGGGCTGAGAACCACCCTGAGCTGAGGGTGGAGGACCTGGGTCAGGTGGTGCTGTGTGACCCCACTGTGGGCCTGGTGTGCAGGAACAGGGACCAGCAGGACACGTCTGGGATGTGTCTCAACTACGAGGTGCGGGTGCTGTGCTGTCGCCTTCCTGAAGACTGCCACACCACCACACGAGCCTCTCTTTCCAGCAGCCCAAGTGACACTGTCACCAGCTCATCTCCTGGCATGACCTCTGTGCATACAGCAACCAGTACATCCATGCACTCGACCAGGACCACCTCTGTGCAGACAGGCAGCACAACATCCATGCCTAATTCCAGACAAACCTCTGGGCAGTCAGCCAGCACCATCTCCAAGCCCCAAACCAGATCAACACCTATAGGAAAATCTGTCACCACCTCTGGACACACGATTAGTACCACGTCCACCAGAGACACCAGGACCACCTCTGGGCAGACAGCCAGGGACACCAGGACCACCTCTGGGCAGACAGCCAGCACCACGTCCCCCAGGGAGGGGAGGACCACATCTGCGCAGACAGCCAGCACCACGTCCGCCAGGCACACCAGAACCACATCTGCGCAGACAGCCAGCACCACGTCCCCCAGGCACACCAGAACCACATCTGCGCAGACAGCCAGCACCATGTCTACCAGTGGCACCGGCACCATCTCTGAGAAGACAGCAGGTACCACCTACATACCCCAAACTAGCTCACCGTCTACAGAAAAGTCCGGAACCACCCCTGTGCAGACAGCCAGCACCACATTCATGGGAAAAACCATCTCTGTGCCTGGGACCACAGTCACCTCTCCTCCTCTCAGCACCACAGGCCCCTGGTCTCATTCCGGGATGAGTTCCTCCCCAGTGACCACCCACTGCCAGCCACAGTGCACCTGGACCCAGTGGTTTGACACCGACTTCCCGGTGCCCGGTCCACATGGAGGGGACCTGGAAACCTACAGCAACATCCTGAGGAGGGGAGAGAAGATGTGTCACCGGCCAGAGGAGATCACACAGCTGGAATGCAGGGCTGAGAACCACCCTGAGCTGAGGGTGGAGGACCTGGGTCAGGTGGTGCTGTGTGACCCCACTGTGGGCCTGGTGTGCAGGAACAGGGACCAGCAGGACACGTCTGGGATGTGTCTCAACTACGAGGTGCGGGTGCTGTGCTGTCGCCTTCCTGAAGACTGCCACACCACCACACGAGCCTCTCTTTCCAGCAGCCCAAGTGACACTGTCACCAGCTCATCTCCTGGCATGACCTCTGTGCATACAGCAACCAGTACATCCATGCACTCGACCAGGACCACCTCTGTGCAGACAGGCAGCACAACATCCATGCCTAATTCCAGACAAACCTCTGGGCAGTCAGCCAGCACCATCTCCAAGCCCCAAACCAGATCAACACCTATAGGAAAATCTGTCACCACCTCTGGACACACGATTAGTTCCACGTCCACCAGAGACACCAGGACCACCTCTGGGCAGACAGCCAGGGACACCAGGACCACCTCTGGGCAGACAGCCAGCACCACGTCCCCCAGGGAGGGGAGAACCACATCTGCGCAGACAGCCAGCACCACGTCCCCCAGGCACACCAGAACCACATCTGCGCAGACAGCCAGCACCATGTCTACCAGTGGCACCGGCACCATCTCTGAGAAGACAGCCAGTACCACCTACATACCCCAAACTAGCTCACCGTCTACAGAAAAGTCCGGAACCACCCCTGTGCAGACAGCCAGCACCACATTCATGGGAAAAACCATCTCTGTGCCTGGGACCACAGTCACCTCTCCTCCTCTCAGCACCACAGGCCCCTGGTCTCATTCCGGGATGAGTTCCTCCCCAGTGACCACCCACTGCCAGCCACAGTGCACCTGGACCCAGTGGTTTGACACCGACTTCCCGGTGCCCGGTCCACATGGAGGGGACCTGGAAACCTACAGCAACATCCTGAGGAGGGGAGAGAAGATGTGTCACCGGCCAGAGGAGATCACACAGCTGGAATGCAGGGCTGAGAACCACCCTGAGCTGAGGGTGGAGGACCTGGGTCAGGTGGTGCTGTGTGACCCCACTGTGGGCCTGGTGTGCAGGAACAGGGACCAGCAGGACACGTCTGGGATGTGTCTCAACTACGAGGTGCGGGTGCTGTGCTGTCGCCTTCCTGAAGACTGCCACACCACCACACGAGCCTCTCTTTCCAGCAGCCCAAGTGACACTGTCACCAGCTCATCTCCTGGCATGACCTCTGTGCATACAGCAACCAGTACATCCATGCACTCGACCAGGACCACCTCTGTGCAGACAGGCAGCACAACATCCATGCCTAATTCCAGACAAACCTCTGGGCAGTCAGCCAGCACCATCTCCAAGCCCCAAACCAGATCAACACCTATAGGAAAATCTGTCACCACCTCTGGACACACGATTAGTACCACGTCCACCAGAGACACCAGGACCACCTCTGGGCAGACAGCCAGGGACACCAGGACCACCTCTGGGCAGACAGCCAGCACCACGTCCCCCAGGGAGGGGAGGACCACCTCTGGGCAGACAGCCAGCACCACGTCCCCCAGGCACACCAGAACCACATCTGCGCAGACAGCCAGCACCACGTCTACCAGTGGCACCAGCACCATCTCTGAGAAGACAGCCAGTACCACCTACATACCCCAAACTAGCTCACCGTCTACAGAAAAGTCCGGAACCACCCCTGTGCAGACAGCCAGCTCGACATTCATGGGAAAAACCATCTCTGTGCCTGGGACCACAGTCACCTCTCCTCCTCTCAGCACCACAGGCCCCTGGTCTCATTCCGGGATGAGTTCCTCCCCAGTGACCACCCACTGCCAGCCACAGTGCACCTGGACCCAGTGGTTTGACACCGACTTCCCGGTACCTGGTCCACATGGAGGGGACCTGGAAACCTACAGCAACATCCTGAGGAGGGGAGAGAAGATCTGTCACCGGCCAGAGGAGATCACACAGCTGGAATGCAGGGCTGAGAACCACCCTGAGCTGAGGGTGGAGGACCTGGGTCAGGTGGTGCTGTGTGACCCCACTGTGGGCCTGGTGTGCAGGAACCGGGACCAGCAGGACACGTCTGGGATGTGTCTCAACTATGAGGTGCGGGTGCTGTGCTGTCGCCTTCCTGAAGGCTGCCCTGTGACCCCTGGGCCTCTCCCTGTGACATCATCTCACAAGCCCTCATTTCCAATTGTTTCGACCTCCTCTGTGCCGCCATCCTCATTGTCCAGCCCTTGGGTACACTCTGCCATTCCTTGCTTGTGCAACGTGTCAGGCCTTTTATACCCTATTGGTAAGTGAGATATCTTTATGTAGTTTCCTATGGCACTCTGTTCCCTAATTTTCTTTTGTGAAAATCCTTGGGTTTGGCAGATGGTGCTATAATTGCCTTCAGACATTTCTAGTCTCATCTTTCTTTCATTGCATGGGAAGTCTTGAGGCTGGCAACCCCCTATCTGAGGAGCAGAGTTTTCTCCCACGACCTCCCCAGTCTCTGCATAACTCTTGATCTTGCAGGATCCATCATCTACAACCGGACAGATCTTGATGGCCACTGTTACTATGCATTGTGCAGCCAGGACTGCCAAGTGGTTAGAGGGGTTAGTCAGGACTGCCCCTCCACCATGCCACCGCCTACCCCAGCTCTATCCACCTCTGCCTCTACTGTCACACCTGTCACTGAGCGGGATACGTGCAATGTGTTCCCTCCAAGAATGGTAAGCCTATCTGCTGTCTTTTCTGGAGACTCATGGCCACTATGGAGACCTTGATGTATTTGCAATTATACCTCAGCTTAAGTTCTCACAAAGATCACCAGCCTCTGCTTGACACAGGATGAGCTTTGGGCTGGGTTTTTTTTTTATGACTTTGTATGTCTGGTCTACGGGTGCTACACTAATAGTTGGGTAGTTGGGTGTCAGGGCTGGAGGTTGAAATCCCCCCACCCTCCGTGAGAGTGATGGTGGCAGAGGTGTTGGTACATCCCATGGATGTAGTGGCACATGGAAGGGGCTGACATTCAGCCGTGGGGCATTTCCACATTGTGAACCCTTGTAACCACTTCCATACTTTGGTAGGGATGAGGTGAGGACAGGGCCTGGAATTGGGGTACGGAACCCGGGGAAGTGAGGTGATACCATGGCCTAGGACTTAGACCCACAGCTGACTTTGTTTCTGCAGAAAGGGGAGACCTGGCCTATGCCTAATTGCTCCCAAGCCACCTGTGAGGGCAACAATGTCATCTCCCTGAGCCCACGCCAGTGCCCAGAGGTGAAGGCCCCATCTTGTGCCAACGGCTACCCACCCCTGAAGGTGGATGACCAGGACGGTTGCTGCCAGCACTACCAGTGCCAGTGTGAGTGGGGATAGGGTTCATCAGGGGGAGGCATGGCAGAGGAGGAGAGAATGAGGTAGGCACCAGGGAAGACCTTCCCTTATCAAGTAAGAGATGGGGATGCTAAGTGAAGGGAACTGAACCCTGGAGCCATAGGGCCCAGTGGGAGGAGAATCCCAGAAGCTTATGAAGGACCTGCCAGGCAGAGTCTGAAGGGACCATTTATGTGTGTCACAATAGTACAACAGTCTCAAGAGTTCCTGCTTTGGAGGCAGTGGGGAGGGAGGTTGGACCAGCCTGATGAAAGCCAGGCTCTAAGGTAAGCTCCCGGCACCCACAGGTGTTTGCAGCGGCTGGGGTGATCCCCACTACATCACCTTTGATGGCACCTATTACACTTTTCTGGATAACTGCACATATGTGCTGGTGCAGCAGATCGTGCCTGTGTTTGGACACTTCCGTGTGCTCATTGACAACTACTTCTGTGATCTGGGAGACAGTGTTTCCTGCCCGCAGTCCATCATTGTGGAGTACCACCAGGACCGTGTGGTGCTGACCCGCAGGCCAGTTGGCGGGATCATGACCAACCAGGTGGACATGTCTTCACGGGCGTGCGCACGTTCGTGTGTGTGTGTGTGTGTGTGTGTGTGTGTGTGTGTGTGTGTGTGTGTGTGTGTGTGTGTGGTGTGCGTAGGGGGTTGTGGCAGGCTTGGTCTGGGTTGTGGACCCTAACTCTAAACTCCCTACTACCATCTGTATTCAGATCATCTTCAACAACAAGGTAGTCAGTCCCGGATTCCAGCAGAATGGCATTGTTGTCTCCCGTGTGGGTATCAAGATGTACGTTACCATCCAGGAGATTGGCGTTCAGGTCATGTTCTCAGGCCTCATCTTCTCTGTCGAGGTGCCCTTCAACCTCTTCGCCAACAACACAGAGGGCCAGTGTGGTAAGCTCCACTCTGGATATTGTTTGGGTATCAGGAGCAGCCTCTCCATGGGCCTAGAGGGGTTTCTGATTGTGCACACATGTGGCTTACATCTGTGTATCATCGTGGTTTCTCTGTACACTGGGAACCAAGCTGGCTTCTGGGGAAGTCAGGTGCACAGGAGAGTATATGAGACAAGATGCCAATTCTGACCCTCAGCAAGAGTGCACCAGGCATAGCTCTGCTGCTCAGCTGGCTGACCCTTGTCTCACCTGCAGGTACTTGCACCAATGACCAGAAGGATGAGTGCCGCCTTCCTGGAGGGGCAATAACCTCTTGTTCTGATATGGCTCCCCATTGGAAGGTGCCCAACCAGCCTTCATGCCAAGGGCCTCCTCCAACATCAACTTCAGTGGTACCCAGTCCTTCACCGACCCCGTGCCCACCATCACCAATCTGTGAGCTCATCCTAAGCAAGTAAGATTCCAAAAGGTGGGGGTAGCCTTGCTGGTCCCATCTGCCAAAAGATACCAGGTCCTCAAAAGGCTCCTAAGAAAAATGGGATCAGCCTTGTTCTAGGATCTGGGCACTGTCTCTAGAGATCTTATCAGTCAGTGATTGCTGCTGGAATGCTACTGCAAGGCTGGTGGTGACCATGTTGGCTCATCTCTGGAGTCCTCTGCCAGTTCCTCTCACTGATATGAGCATCAGTCATTGTCTGTACCTGTGCAGGATGCAGAGTTGCAGAATAAGGAAGGCTGAGGGGAGAGACATTTGCAGGAAGTGGTGCTCTGGCTGTTACCTTTCCTGGCATGCACACACAGGCGCATGATGCCCCTTGATTTAGAAGACAGGCTCATAGGTGCTGAGTCCTTGTCCAGGGCCTCATCTCCCAGGGGAAATCGCAGGTCTGGAAGCCCCCACCGTGACTGGTAACCCAAGTAGTATGGATGCACACACTACCATGTCTGTCTTTGTCCTCCCACAGAGTCTTTCAGTCTTGCCACGATGTCATCCCTCCACTGCCATTCTATGAAGGATGCTTGTTTGACTACTGTCACGGCATGGGCTGGGAAGTCGTGTGCTCAGGCCTAGAGCTCTATGCATCACTCTGTGCGGCCCACGGCCGGTGCATCCCCTGGAGAAGCCAGACCAACAACACCTGTTGTGAGTGTCCAGCCAGGCCACCTTCCTGTCCTCTGTTATGAGAATTTAGAGGTGCTAGGCAGATAGTCTGGAAAAGGACACAAAACCTCAAGGCTAGTCTTTCCTGGAGGGAAAAGCTCCAGGCTTTGCGTTTGTTTTTGGGAAAGGGAAGTTATCCAAATTGAGGTAACTGTGGATTTAGGGCCTGGGCTGCCAGCTATATTGGCCAAGCTATAGAGCTAAATGCCTGGGGGAGGGGGACAGGTTGTAGACAGCTAGTGAAGGTTTCTGAGTGGGTGTCGGCACTCAGCAGTGGCTGGGGTCTGGAGGATCCCAGAAGCAGGGCCTTGAATTGGCTTCTCAGGGGTGGCTCTCTCTCCACACAGCATTCACCTGCCCTGCTAACAAAGTGTACCAGCCATGTGGCCCAACCAACCCTTACTACTGCTATGGGAATGATGACCTCAGCACCAGCTTGTAAGTGTCAGCACTCTGCTCACAGGGCTGACAAACCCTGGGCATTCAGTCTTGGCACTTGGCTTTCCTAGTCTGGGTTCTCTCTTACTTGGGGGTGAAGGATCCACCAATTCTCTGTTTCTCACAGGACTCTTCAAGAAGCTGGCCCCTTCACAGAGGGCTGCTTCTGTCCAGATGACATGACACTTTTCAGTACTAATGATTCAATCTGCGTGCCTTCCTGCCAATGTATGTCCCCAGCGGCATGGAGTTGGGGGTTTGGAGGGGCAGATTGTGACTTGACCCCTGATCCCACTATGGTGCCCAACATGGGTCCTGTTCCTGCCCCACCCCTGTGGCCACTCTCAAGTGACAAAACCTCTCTCTACAGGGTGTCTGGGGCCTCATGGAGAACCTGTGGAGGTAGGTATGAATGGTGGTGGTTCCTGGGGGGGGCAGAGCACCAAGACAAAAGCAGTGCAGGGTTGGGGTGAGGTTTTCTTAGTATGCCAAAGGCCAAATGAAGGCAGGAAGAGTGCCAGTGTCCCAACAGGATCCAGGAATGTCTTGTTCTCTGAGGATGACCTGCCTGTGTTCTGGAGCTGCTGGGCATCTCATGAGGACTGGTTAGACCTGTTCTTCCCCGGTACTCTTTCTTTCCTGAGGAGACATGTGATGGGGTGGAGGGGAAGGCTGCTCGCCAAACAAAGCCTTTCTCCCACCTCTGCTGCCACCTCTGCACCTGGACATCAGGCCTTCCCTCCTGAATCCCTCTCCCCACAGCACAACCCCTCAGCACACGTGGCTGCAGCTGTCCTTGGGATGAGCAGCTCACTCACAGGTCAGGTTCATGTATCATTCCCCACAGCCGGGCCACACCATCAGCTTCGACTGCCAGGACTGCATCTGCAAGGAGGCCACGCTGACCTGCCAAAGGAAGCGCTGTCCCCAGACCACCTGCCCAGAGCCTGGCTTTGTGCCGGTGCCTGAAGCCCTGGAGGCTGGCCAGTGTTGTCCCCAGTTCAGCTGTGGTGAGCCTCTGCTACTGTTCCCACACCCGTAGGTAGTACTATCTCCTGGGGAGCCATAGGTATACAGGGTCGGCAGCCAGCTCTGCTCTGCATACATGGTCCCAGGAGGAAAGGAGTAGAAGATATCCATTCTCAGGCTCTGCACACTGCTTGAGTATAGGGACCCTGCTGTGTCCCGATTTGGTAATGTCCTAGCAGGTGATCTTTAGGTGTGTGTGATTGGAGATTCCCCTGTCCAGCCTGACCAGAGCCTGCTCCTGGGGTCCTGGGAACTGTCATGACATCCTGTGGTGGGGTAGATCCTTGGAGCAGAAAAGAAGCAAGCATAGGGCAAGCCCAGTCCCTGACAGCTTCCTCTACCCACAGTCTGCAACTCTAGCCACTGCCCTCCTCCTCTGCACTGCCCGGAGAACTCCAGCCTGATGGTCACATACAAGGAGGGAGCTTGCTGCCCAAGCCAAAACTGCAGTGAGTGTCCCTGATCCTTGCACCAAGCCACACTGGGACCTAGAACTTCCCAGGGGACAAACCAGATGAAGCTACTGATGGTTGGAGATGGGTTGTTGCTTGGTGTGGAGCTCTTGGTTGGAAGGAAGTCCAAGGTTCTCCAGTATCTAACAGCAGAGCCTATTGATGTTAAGAGTCAGTCTGTGCCCTTGCAAGGCCAAGGCTACAGCCAGTATGTCTCTTGAACAGGTCGAAAGGGCTGTGAATTCAACAGGACTCTCTATCAGGTAGGAACCACTGGTGCTCAGGCCTTACAGCCTACAAGGACTGAGCTTTCCATTTGGGGATCTCCACCAGCCCTTTGGAGCTCAGGTGGTGATCTGAGAAGCTGAGGAGTTCTTGAGTCACTGCAGACCCTGGCACAGAGCTCCTGTCCAGACCAACAACAGAAGCCCCAGTGGCTGTAGCTCAGATCAGTGCAGTTAAGGTTGGCCCCAGGATCCTTGAGGCTGCCAATGCCTGGTGTCTGAGCCCATCAGGGTTCTAGCAGCTCTCTGCTCCCTGAAATCATACTGGGTATGCCAGCACCTCATTTCCCCCAGCTGTGCTCTCCCCACACCAGTTCCCAGGTGTGTAGTATCTTGGGTCCCCTGACACAGAGACATAGTATTGACAGCTCTGCCCTGTGACAGCACCTGAATTATGGCCTCTTTACAATAAGGTAACATTAAGGATCATCTCCTCGAGAATGCGTCAGCTTGGTGGGCAGCCAGGGCAAGGCCAGCCAGAGTATAGGGCAGGTCTCTTCCCAGCTTGAGTCCACTAATGGCCAGCCCTGACTCTTTCCAGCCTGGTGATGTGGTCTCCTCCAGCCTATGTGAAACATGTGTGTGTCAAGCACCCAGCAATCCCCATTCAGATGTCTTTGTGATCAGCTGTGAGACTGAGCTTTGCAACACCCTGTGCCCTACGGTGAGCACTGACCCCATCCCTGCTCTCATCACCCTGTGCTGATGGCCTGAACTCAGGCAGAGTACCATTCTTCCTGCAGGGCTTTGAGTACCAGGCCAAACCAGGACAGTGTTGTGGCAGGTGTGTGCAGAAGGGCTGCACCTTTAAAAACAGCAACAGCTCTACTGTCTACTACTACCCTGTGAGTACCTGGGACTATGCTAGGTGACCTCAGAAAGGGGACTAGATGAAACAGCAGACCACAGGCTCTGAAAAGCCACCATAATCTCTAAGGAACCACTCAAAGCCCCAGGCCCAGGTATAAAAAGCATGAAGAAGACAGCATTTGAACTGAACAATCAGGGTCCTGGGGGCACTAGACTCTGAGTGGCCTAAATCCTGGAGGCTCAGGGATGATCAGGCAGGGTCCTAGGGACTCCGGTTGAATATGCAGGGTCCTGGAACCTCGGGGGCACTTGGGAAGCCATCTCCGGCAGACATAGGCCTGGTTTATGCCACTGTCTTCTGGAAGATAATAGGCTGTGGGAGACAGAGGTTGGGCACTCACTATGCAGGCTGGGCCTCCTTTCAGCCTGGTGAGTCCTGGTCAGAATCTGGGGACCCCTGTGTGACTCATAAGTGTGAGCAGCTCCAAGACGTATTCATAGTTGTGACAACGAAGAGGGAGTGTCCCAAGGTCAACTGTCCACAGGTAAGTCTGGACTTTCCCACCCCAGCCAAGGAGGCAGCTTGCCTGGAGATGAGGGGAGGCCAGTGCCACATGGCCACCAGCTTGTCCCCTTCCCAGTCTTGTTTGCATTCGGCCCCATGTCTCATTCCTCCCTTTCTGGATGCCTCGTTGCCCCTGGCGTTCACAATGACCCATTGTTGGCACAGGGCCAGGTTCAGCTGAGAGAAGATGGTTGCTGCCATGACTGTCTCAGTCTCGTCCCCCAGCAGAGTAAGTGGGGGCTTGACAAGGAAGGGCTTGATCCCAGCTTGGGGCACTCAGGAAACGACCTAGCAGATACTGACCCTCTGTCTCACTTCCTGTCCTCCCAGAATGCACAGTACACCAAAGACAGCAGATCATCCGTCAGCAGAACTGCAGCTCTGAGGGACCAGTGAGCCTCTCCTACTGCCAGGGCAACTGCGGGGACAGCACCTCCATGTACGAGCCCTGGGGAGCCTCAGGAGACAGCGATCAGAGATGCAATCAGAGTGGGGATGGGGTGGAGTGTGTGGTGCCCTCGGGTCCAGGAGCAGAGCAGGGAGGGGCAGAACCAGGAGGGGGAGAAAGAGGGTGCAGGGCTACTGGAGGAGACTGTTATGATAACTTGAGCATCCCAAGCTGGCATCAGCAGGGTTCCAAGGCGCTTGTGCTATGGTGACCACTTTTGAAGCAGGATTTCTGTTTGTGGAAGTATCTCAAAGGTACAAATCCCAGTCCCACAGCAATGAGCTGCTGTGCATCTGGCTGCAGATTTAGGACACCTGGTGGTCAAGGGCGGCTGTGGCAGAAACATTTGCCTCAGGGCAATTGGCAAGTGAGAGCAGCAGGGTTTTGAACACAGGGTGACAAAGACCTCAGGAGCTTGGCACTGTGCCCACTGGACACACAGCCTGTGGCAGGTGTGGGCAGCTCCTGGCAGGTCTGGGTGCTGAGCAGGTCTACCCACAGGTACTCCCTGGAGGCCAACGCAGTGGAACACAAGTGCGAGTGCTGCCAGGAGCTGCAAACCTCGCAGAGGACTGTGACTCTGCACTGTGACGATGGCTCGAGTCGCACCTACAGCTACACCCAGGTTGAAAAGTGCGGCTGCCTGGGCCAGCGGTGCCATGCTCTAGGTGACACAAGCTACTCAGAATCCTCAGAATCGGAGTTCAGGCCCAAGGAAAGTAAAGAACATGGCCAGCTGTCCGCATCTGGGGCCAGCAAGGAGGTGCCTGGGCCTTCCCAGTAAATTGAACAGCATAGCTGTCCCAGCACACCACCCAAAGGTCCTCCTGAGGCCAGCAGGACATGTGCTGCGTGTTCAAGTGGCTTGAACTCCAGACTTACCTACCCACCACTTCCTCTTCAAGAGGGACATCAACCCCAGCTGTCCTTGGAGGAGGGAGAGGTCCTTTCCACCATTTAGGAGCCTGGGGGCCACTGGACTCCTTTGGAAAGAACTTCAGTATCAACGAAGGAGTCAGTTGCATGCGGATGTCATCTGCTTGACTTCACCTCAGTCCTGCACCTGTGCCCCTTTCAGGAAATGGCCAATTTGATTTATAAATACACTCAGAGCATTTGTGGATTCTGTGTGTGTGTGTGTGTGTATTATTTTTTAAACATGTCCATATATATAGGAACTGAATAAGTGCAGGCTTGGACTTCAGTGGGATTATACTTCAGGCTGTTCACTAGGGGCTTGGCAGACTGGTGAAGGCCACTGGGGAGCTCTCTGCCTCTATTTGCTGGGAGGATATGTCCCAAAGGTGACAATCACTACATAGAAGTAAACTAGAGTCTGGTTGATGCTCAGAGTCAGAAGCATCCTGGAAGAGGATGATGAGGGGGAGAATGAATGAGTGAGTGAATTAGTGAATGAGAAAGTGATTAAATGAGTGAATAAATGAGGGAGTGACTGAGTGAATAAGTGAATTAGTGAGTGGATGAATGAGTGCGTGAGTGAATGAACTAGTGACTGAGGAGATTAGTGAATGAATGAATGAATAAGTGAGTGACTGATAGAATTAGTGAGTGAGTAAGGCCATGGATAATGACATGCTTGAAAGATGGAGGAATGGAATGGGTATACAAGTGATTGAGTGGATAGATGAGTGAACCAGGGAGCAAGTGGATGGATGATTGAACAAATGAGTGGATGAATTAGTGAGTACATGGAAGAACAGATGAATGAATAAGTGGATTGGTGTATGAGTGGATGAAGGCATGGGTGGTCACGTGGTTAAACAAATGAGTGAATGAATGAGTAAGTGCATGAATGTATGAATGAAAGAAGGGACCTGATGGTGGCCAGGCTGAGCCAAGCACGTCTAGATATCTTACTGTTCAGAGAGAGAGAGAGGCCTGAAGTGGCAGCTGAGTAGCCCCTGGGAGCCCATGATCATGCACTTACCACACTCCAGTGCTTAGGGGTTCCAGCTTCATCAACAGTGGGCACATGGAGGGCAGGAGGATGAGTATCCCTAGAGAAGACACTGCAGGGGGAGTGAGATGTCAGCCTTTTGGAGCCAGAAATTTGCTAGGAGGTTGGAGGATAGGGTAGGAGATAAACAGCTAGACTTTGTTGGATGCCTGGAGGCAGCCTGGGACTCGGGCTAGGGTTCTTAGACATGTGGTCACTGGGCAGGTATGGGGTGAATGGAGCGGGGTATAGTCAGACTGTCTAAAAGTCTCTGGTGTGGCATGAGGGGAGGAACACAGTTCTCATGCCCAGGTCTTTGTCTCACCCAGCAAGGCAGCATGCTGGTGGCCAGCACAGTGTACATGGGAATCCAGACTCGTGTATACAAGCCCAGCCTTCAGGAGTTCAATGTCCATTGCTTCTGTTGTACGCTGCCTCAGATATAAGAACCAGGGTCAGCTGGGTCTGGCTTGAGGTCCAGGGGCCTGCAACTTTTTCATGACCTGTTTGGAGTTCAGTTGTTTTCCTCAATGTTGCCATAAAGTGATGCAAGCCCAGCTCTGCACCTTTGTAGTGTTCTGAATCTGGGCTTTTGTTCTTGGATGGTCTGTCCCTTGAGGATAGCCCAAGGCTGAACTGAAGCCCTAGGGGTGCAAGAATTTCTCTGGGGTCTTAGGGCTGCAGGTTCCAAGGGAGAGTGTAAGGACAGCCCTTCAGTTCTTCCCAAGCATCCCCACTGCACAGACAAGCTTTGGGTTCAGCTGAAGAACTAAAGTCCTTATCCTTTCATCTGTCTGCCTCCCAAGTCAGTCATGGCTTGGACTGGTCCTTAAGTCACCTTCGGGTCCATTCTGCCTGAATGTAGTCTTCAAGCTTAGGAAATTAGGGCTCACCTAAGATATATCCAGTTCTTATGGGGTCCCTAGGTCTGAAAGCTTTTGTCCTAATGGCAGGTCTCCTGGTATTTGGGTTTCAGACAGACAAGTCCTGCCTGCGTGATATTAGGGGTTCCAGACTTCTAGGTGAGTCCTACAGCTGCCCTGCTTCCTTGAGGGTATTTACTTCCAGTGGTTTGGGCTGCCTCAAAGCTTGAGTATCCCTATAGTGCTGAGAGGGTCACTTCCTGGCTGAGACCCTGTGACCTTTTGCACAGGCAGGAAGTGTAAGCTGTGAACCCTGAGGCTGGCTGGCTCTGCAGGTCTGCTCTGCTGCCTGGCTCACCCCACTGACCTCTTAGTGGCTGCCAGTCCCTAATCAGTGTCATTGCCCCCGGAGAGGATCAGGTATCCCAGAGAGCCGCCTCTTCCTCTCTGAGTGGGGCAGTGCGGTGGTGACTAATCCCCTAGCTCTTGGAATACCCACAGATTGAGGTCCCCCTGTGCGTCATTTCTGCCTAGAACCATGGCAGGTGTGCTGGCAGGAAGCAACCGGATCGCATGCCCCTGGGTGGGAGTGGCTACCTTCCTCACCTGCACACCCTGCCCACCACAGCCTCAGCCAAATTGTGCAATGCATTGTTTCTGGAAAGAGCTGAAGAGTGGGGCAGGGGCCCACACATACCATGGTGGTAGTCTCCACCCTGACCACAGGGGTAGCCCCTTGACCCCACACCCTGGACTTCGGGACTTCGCATAGAATGGGGCAAGAACATTTTATTGCTGAAATATCTGAATGAGGCCCAGTAGACCCGGGCTGGCCCCCATTGCTCCAGAGGGCACAAGGTCTTGAGAAAGACTAACTTGAGGAGCTTTGTAGGAAGCACAAAGCTCCACGGCTTGGGAGTTTCCAAAGTTAAGAACTGGATAAACAGGGCAGGGTAGGCTCCCGATCCCTCACACAGCACTCCAGTGCTTTGCTCACAGTGGGAAGCCTGCTTGATCTGAGGCCAGAGCCAGCTCCTTGTGACTGCCCTGGGAAGGCAGAGTGGAAAGGGAACCCTTGTCTATCAGTCTGCGGACAAGAGGAGGGCAGGGTAGTCTACCAGGGCTCGGAGGTGAGAGGCCTCCTCAGGTCCCATTGCCTAACTCCAATTGACCTGTGGTTTTCCAAAGGTTAAGACAATGATGGCTTGGCACTTGAGGTTGTGCTGATGTCCAGAAGTGGGGAGAGACCCCTCAGTGCTTCTACATGCAAGCAAAAAGTACTTCTGTCCACAGTCCCAAGATAAGATGACCAGAGAGGACACTAGCGCAGACATGTACACACATGCTCAGCCACCACAGTGGCTGCCATAGTTGCCCTACCCCCACCTCAAGGAGGCTGTTCAGATCCCCAACCCAATGGTCTGCCCCTGAGGTCTCATTGCTGAGTGCTGGATTTCTGGGCCCTGATAGGAATGTTAGGTAGAGTACAGGCATTTAACTGTCCCTAAGACAGATCACATCTGACACAGCCAACCATAAATCCATCTTCCTTCAAGGCAAACAGCTTGGGGCTCTGTGACACTCCAGTCAACTGCCAGCAAGCAGTGACGAAGCCCACTTTACCATCAGCAGGTCCCCAGGACTGTGCCTAGTTCAGGCCCATCTGACAATACCATTTCCCCATGTAAGAGTACAAAGGGTTCCCCCTTAGAGGTGCAGACTCCAGTGATCCTAGTCTGAGCAGGGGACTCTGGACTCCAGTGATCCTAGTCTGAGCAGGAGACACTGACTGGGACAGAAGTGTCTAAGGGCACCTGCCAGGACAGCCTCACTGAACCCACACCCTGGCTTCATTCTCATCTTCCCACCCAGAGGAGCCCTCAGAGGGTCCAAAGAACACCTCAGCTGTGCTTCAGAGTGGGGTAGCCCCCAAGGAGACCACACCTCTGATATTTCCCAGGAAAGAGGGACAGACACCTTACCTCACATACTGTAACACAGCCCAGGGGGGTCAGATGTTTCTGTCATTCCTGGAATCGAATTTCTTCCTGCACCCCCAGCCAGTTCCACCAGGATAGGGGTTGCTTCCTCCCACACAGCCTTGCTCAGCATGAAGCCAGGTCAGGGGTTCCCTCTGCAAGTAGATCATTTTCTGACTGGTCACTGTTCAACAAGCTCCCACAGCCTGAGGCTGTGCCCAGCTTCAGCAGGCAGCTCCTGAGCCTCAAGGTTCCACAAAAGATGGGCACCCCTGAGACTCCCTTTCCTGCTGCGAGCCCTGGGGGACCTGGGAAGAAGGACCCCCAGTATAGAAATCATATAATCAGAATGTGCTCTGAGCCCTTGTTCCTGGTATCCTGCTAAAGTAGCCATGCTGGGACCAGAGCCTGTGTTAGCTTAGGAAGTCCCTGGCCACTCTCTGAGACCTGGGATGCTGTCCTGAGATTGTATCCAAATGTCTCTGCGGTGATGATTAGGCTGGTTTGCAAACTCTGCTTATAGAGAGCTCAGTGCCATTGCTCCCTTGTTTGCATGTGGGGGTGTGTCCAGGCATACCTGCAGGTCCCAGGTTGATGTGGATGTGGACACTTAGGCTCATCTGGACAGTCTTGGCCCTGTAGGCAGGAACTCTCTCCACTCCTTAGACAGTAACACATTTACTCCTCTTCTTAAGGAGGGATGTGACAGTAGCTCCGAGCTGACCATCTCTGGGCCTCGGGTAGCAGCCCCTCTCCAGACATGAACTGAATGGGCAAGAGACCCTGCAACTAAGTCATCCCTTTAGGTATCCATTGGTCTTTCTTATGGCAATGCTGGTGGCAACTCAGAACATACTGGCCTCAGGCAGCTCTGACCCTTTTTCCTCCTGGAGCATGGACTTACAGCTAATGCACTTCCTCCTTGTTCTTTTCTAAACACTGTCCCTGTCCCTGCTGTGGGGTGACACAAGAGGGTCCAGACACAGGAAGGTCTGAATGTGGAAAGTTTTCTGGGCCCATGTCTCCAACAAGAGACGAGTTGTGCAGGGCAGACTATGTCTTCCATTTCCCAGTGCCCAGATCTGCATGGGGTGTGTCCTTTGGCTAGGTTGGGGCTTCCATAGCTCAGCCACCACAGGGGCCCTGAGACTGGGTGATGTGAACTTGTTGGGGAGAGGCCAGTGCAGCCTGGGTGTGAGTATACAGTCGGCTTTTGTATCAGGCATCTCTCTCAGCACAGGGCAATGCGGGGAGGAGGCCACTGGCCTCTCAGCAAACCTCGCGGGTAGCAAGTCAACAACAGGGTTCCTGGAGGGGAGGGAAGGGCCTGTTTGTCCACTTGGCATCTCTGTTCAGGGACAGGACACTGAGGCCCTGCTCTTGTTTGCTCTCCTTCAATCTGTCTAATCCTGAGCAAACGCGGTGGCAGGGGGCTGCTTCTCACCTTTTCCTCTATACCAACCCCACACATGTCCCAATCTGCCCATCAGTGCCGGGGCTGGGTTGCCCAACTGTTGAGGGCCACCACAAGGCCTTGACCCTAGGTAGGCATGCTGGAAATGGGAAGGGGTACCAGGTCATGGCTGGGGTACCGGAAACACCTGCCCCATCAAGTAGCTGTCTCAAACTCCTGTGTCACCCACTCCTGGATTTCAGCCAGTAGACATAAACTCTTCTCTCCTGAACCCCTACTCTTCTGAAACCCTGCTTTCTCCCTGGCCCTTGTCTACACCTCATCTAGACACCCATAGCCAGGTGAGGTTTGTGGCTGCCCCTCTCTGCCCTTCTACCCACTTATTCTTCAAATCACAGCCAGAACAGGGCATTCTGAGGCACTTTTTAATCTTGATAAGATTTTGAGTTTCCAGGTAAGTTGCAAAAATAGAACCGAGAGCTCCCACGGGCTCCCTCCCTGGGTTCACCCATGTGTGCTCTGTTATGTGCGTCACCGTTTGCTTACATACGCACGCTGTATGTACATATTCCTTCTTTCTGAACCACCAGAGTTTAAGAAGTGTGCCCCTTCACCTTGTGGATATGGGTGTGTCTCCCTGGAAACAGGGCGGGGGGGGGTCACACCACAGGAGTTCACTTGGTCACAATGCCACCGTTCAGACCTGTTCGACTTCCACCGTGGCTCCATTTGTCGCCATAGCTGTTCACTTCCATGTTGAGCCTCTTAACTTGTCCTCTGTACCCTATACTCCAACCTGCTCATCCACGCTAGGGCCAGGCTACCCCATCACTGAGAGCCACTGCAAAGCTCCCCTCCCCTCCACCCTCAGCCATTGTGGCTACATTTGTCACAGCTATTGACTCATGACCAGAGTCACAGACGTTGTGTGTGTGTGTGTGTGTGTGTGTGTGTGTGTGTGTGTGTGTGTGCGTGTGTAGTTCCTTCCATCTGGGATCTGTCCTCAGTGCTACTTTGATTTTTCTTTCGTTTTGATCAAGGACAGAGGCATTGGGTTCCCCACAGCTGGGATTATGTGTGGCTGTGAGCTGCCCTACACAGGTGAAACTGAACTCAAGCCCTCAGCAGGACCTGCACATGACCCTGACCACAGAGCTACCTCTCTAGCTCTGCTTCTTTGTTTCCTGACCTTAATCTTTTGATGGGTACAGGTTTTGCACAGCACCCTAAGATCTGGGTCTCCACATTAGGGCACATGAGTTCAGCCTGGTCCTCCCTCCCCCTTATATTAAAGGGTGCCCTACCCCAACTGGACGGTCACTGGAACATTTGTCTCAGGGTTTCCCTATGGAGAAGCTGCTCTCCTGGGATTTGCAAGTGCCATGTGGAGATATGTGGGGACCATCGATGTCCTCTCTGGCTCTGCCTCAGTAGCACCGCCTGGATTTTCTGATTCCTTCCCCCTTTTCTTATTGACTTCCTTCTGCAGGAAAGAGTTTCTCTTTCATCCCATTTATTCATTTTGTATTTTTAAGAATTTCATACCTATAAACAATGACATATAATCATATCTACTCCCGATTCCCCTCTAACCCCCTTATAATGTCCACACCCTCATTTCTTTTTTAAAAATGGCTACCTACTAAGTCCAGTTTGTGACGTTCATGCCTGCACGGGTGTGGGGCATCCACTGGATCATGGGAAGCTTACGAGTGGCCACACCCTTAAAGAAGAACGATTCTCCCTGCCTCAGATGCTATCAACTGCCCATAGCTCTTTGCTAAGGGGTACGGCCAAGAGAGCACCTCCCCCATCTATAGCAGAATATTGGCTGTCTTGATCTGGTGCAGATAACCATACTCATTGTGAGTTTGTGAGTGTGGTAGCCATTGTGAGTTCGTGAGTGTGGTAGCCATGTTGTGTCAGAAGATGGCGTTCACAGCACTCCTTCCATTCCTTTGACTCTAAAATTTTCCCCTCTCCTCTTCCACAGCCTTCCCTGAGCCTCACTGGTGGGTGGTGACATAGGTGTCCTGTTCAGGGCTGAGCACTCAGTCTCTGGTCCCCGGTACAGTGACCAGTGAGGCACCTCTCTGTTGGCTGTCTGCTATAAAAGCAAAAGCAGAAGAGTTTGAATGTGTATGTCCTCCATAATCTCACAGGGAGTGACACTCTTAGGAGGTGTGGTTGTGGTGGTGTGGGCGTGGCCTTGTCGAAGGAAGTGTGTCACTGTGGGGGCAGGCTCTGAGGTTTCCTATGCTCAGGATACTGCCCAGTGTCTCAGTCAATTTCCTGGTGCTTGCAAGATGTAGGACTCTCGGCTACTTCTCCAGTACCTGTATGTCACCATGTCACCGGCATGATGATAACTGACTGTACCTCTGAGACTGTAAACCAGCTACCTCAATTAAATGTTTCATTTATAACAGCTGTTGTGGTCATGGTGTCTCTTCACAGCAATAAAACCCCTAAGACTAGTTTGTCTCTTACCACATTTCTGAGGAGCCCAGGCCTGTCAGCACTGGGAACTGGGTGGACACCAGAAGTTTGTTTATTTATTTATTTACCCAGATTCAAAATTTTTATTTTCATACTTTTAAAAAGGAATTAACCAGTCAGCAAATGGCATGCTGAAAACCTTTGCACTCCTTATTGCACAGAAATGCCAAGGTCAGAGAAAAAGCAAGAAGACACTGCCTAAATTGACTTGGGCAGGGCTCTAGCAGATTGTCCGTTTTTTTCAGAGGTGAAACAAAGAAGAATCATATCCAAAGCAGTGTGGCAGGTCTGCGCTTGGGCACTGGCAGTTCTGGTATTGAACACCAGGGTCCTGCCTCCTCCATCTCCCCACACCCAGGAAGAGCAAGCAGATGGTACCCAAAGGGCACTGTGTGCACATGTTCTGACCTGCCAGCATGTACTGGGGTGGCACAGTTGCTGCTTCTGTTCTGCTTGACTTGAAAGAGCGGATTGCAGAGCTTAAAAATGCTTCTAGAGATCACAGACCCACAGACTCCTGGGGCAAAGAACACAGCTGGAAACCTTCTGCAAACTCATCTAAGACCTGTGTGAGCTGCAGGCCGTGTCTTTGAGAAACAAGAGCACCTACAAGCATCTATGTAACGGAAATTCACCACCAGTCTTGACTACAGTGCCGTAGGAGGCCTCAGCTCAGAGCCAAAGTGCAGAACAGGGAGAAGGCCCTGGAATTCAAGGAAATGCCCACCAAAACACTAGCGGAGATGCAAGTTAAAGAAACCAGAGCAGGAGTCTGAGCAGACAGCTCAGGGGGTACAGCACTTGATGAGGAAGTGTGAGGGACTGATACTGAATTTCCAGAACCTGTGTAAAGCAGGGCATGGTAGCACCAATGTCCTATGGTGAGATGAGACGAACAAAGGCCAATCTCCGGAAGTTCATGGACCAGCTAACCTAGGGTACGCAGTGGCAACCAACAAAAGAGACCGGTACCAAACAAGATGGAAGGTGAGGACGAACACCTGAGGTTGTCTCTGACCTCCTGCACTCACACAAATAAACACACACATGTGTGCACACACACACATCCATGCACGCGTATCATAAACGCAGAGGGCCTTCAGTGGCCACACAAGACAAAGACTAGTTTTTGCAAAACTAATTTGAAAACCTCTCAAACAAATAAAAAAAAAAACAGGTATGGAGCACGCCCTCCTTTGGGCTTCATATCCAGGCCCACACCTCCAGCTCCTATACTGAGGCCAGTCTGGTCCTAGGGACCACAGGTAAGAAATCACCCACTGCTTGTTAACATCTCTTAAAATCCACCCAAAAACCTCAGACTCCTCCCCCTCCCCTGGACTACATAAATCTGGCAAATACCTTTGGCATAAGACTTCAGTTTTACTGGTGGCCAGCTAGATCACAGGGACTCCATGTGAGACATTGCCCATCACCTGCTAACATTACTTAAAGCCTGTCCAACAGCCTCAGAATGTACCCTCTCTTCTGGGCTCCATATTTTGGCCCCAAAGCATCAGTAGAAGACTTCTGTTTCACCTGAGGCCACACCAATACTAGGGACCCAAGGAAAAACACTGCCAACAGCCAGCTAAAACTCCCTAAAGCTGGCCAAACAGTATCCCCTTTCCTGAACTTCATATCCTAACCCACAACCTCAGCAGAAAATTTTTGCCATGTAGGAGGCCACACTGCATTAGGAATCCCAGAGACCAAGCAGGTACCAAGAACCCCAAAGGACACATATATACTTGGAACCACAAGACGAAGTTGACACCCAAAACCTGAGGTCTTACAGGCCACAAAAATTCCACTGGAGACACCTTACTGGACCAGAACCCCTGACCACTTAGGTCAGAAGATCAGAAAGAAAACAGAAACCAAGGAACAAAACATCCATCCAACACAGACAAATTCAGGAACTAATACCTAGACCTATAATCATCCCAAACACAGATTCTAAACACCAGTGTAAGAGCACAATGAGCAACAGAAAGAGCAACATGGCACCACCAGAGCAAGACCCAAATAATGCAACGCAGCTGAAGCACAAGAGAATGACCTTAAAACCAACTCTAAGAAGTCCTTCAAGAGGAAATGAAAAAAATTCTCTTAAAGAAATTGAGTAAAAGACAAACAAAAAATTGGAGGGAATCAATAAATCTCTTAAAGAATGTCAAGAAAACCAAAAGAAAAAACCAAACAAATAGGTGAAGAAACTATTCAAGACTTGAAAATGGAAATAAAAGCAATAAAGAAAACACAAACAGAGGGAATTCTGGAAATGGAAAATCTAGGTAAATGAACAGGAACTACAGACACAAGTATCGCAGGCATTGAAGATATGATAGAAGCAGCAGATTCACAGGTCAAAGAAAATGTTAAATCTAAAAAATTCCTAACACAAAACATCCAGGAAATCTGGGAAATCATGAAAAGACCAAACCTAAGAATAAAAGGAATAGAAAAAGATTAGTCCCAGCTCAAAGGCCTAGAAAATAATATTCAACAAGATCATAGAAGAGAAATAGCTTAAAGAAGGACATGCTTATAAAGGTACAAGAAGCTTACATAACGCCAAGTAGACTAGACCAATAGAGAAAGTCCCCTCACTACATAATAATCGAACACTAAACATACAGAACAAAGAAAGAATATTAAAAGCTGCAAAGGAAAAGGGTCAAGTAACACATAAATGCAGACCTATTAGAATTTGGAATTACACCTGACTCTAAAAGCCAGAATGGCCTGGATTGATGTCTTGCAAACTCTAAGACAACATAGATGCCAGGCCAGACTACTATACTCAGCAAAACTTTCAATCACTATAGATGGAGAAAACAAGATATTTCATGACAAAGTCAAATTTAAACAATATCTAACCATACACCTAGTTCTACAGAAGGTATTAGAAGGAAAATTCCAATTCAAGGAGGTTAATTACACCCACAAAAACAAGGCAATAAATAATCTCACCCCAACAAAATCCAAAGCACACACACACACACACACACACACATTACCACCACCAACAAAATAACAGGAATTAACAATCGTTGGTCATTAACATCTCTCAACACCAATGGACTCAATTCCCCCCAATAAAAAGTCACAGGATAACAGAACAGCTACAAAAACATGATCCATCCTTCTGCTGCATACAAGAAACATACCTCAACACCAAATACAGACGTTACCTTAGAGTAAAAGGTAGGAATTTTTTCCAAGCAAATGAACCTAAGAAGCAAGCTAGTGTAGCCATTCTAAAATCTAACAAAATAGACTTCCAACTAAAGTTAATCAAAAGAGGTGGAGAAGAACATTTCACAGTTATCAAAGGAAAAATCTACCAGGAGGATATTGCAATTCTTAACATCTCTGTCCCAAATGCAAGAACACTCACATTTGCAAAAGAGACATTGCTAAAACTTAAATCATATATCAAGTCTCACATATTAATTATAGTAGATTTCAATACCCCTCTCTCACCAATGGACAGTCATCCAGACAAAAACTAAACAGAGAAATAATGGAGCTAATAGACATTATAACTCAAATGGACATAACAGATACCTACAGAACATTTCACCCAAACACAAAAGAATATACCTTCTTCTCAGCACCTCACAAAAAATTCTCCATCAGATACAAGAAAATTGATATAAACCCCTGTTCTTTATCAGAACACATGGGTTAAAGCTGGATTTCAACAAAGAAAACCTACAAACTCTTGAAAACTGAACAGCTCACTACTGAGTCAGCAATGGGTCAAGGAAGAAATAAAGAAATAAAAGACTTCCTATAACTCAATAAAAATGAATGCACAACATACCCAGACTTATGGGGCACAATGAAAGTGGTGCTAAGAGGAGAGGTCATGGCACTAAGTGCCTTCATCATAAGGAAACTAGAAAGATCTCATGCTGTTAACCTAACAGCACACCTGAAAGCTCTAAAACAAAAAGAAGCAAGCTCACCCAAGAGAAGTAGAAGGCAGGAAATAAGCAAACTGAGGGTTGAAATCAATAAAATAGAAACAAAGAGAACAATAAAAAGAATCAATGAAACAAAGAGTTGGTTCTTTGTGAAAATCAGCAAGATAGACAAACCTTTATATGAACTAACTAAAAGGGAGAGCAAGAATGTGCAAATTATAAAAAACAGAATTGGAAAGAAGGCTATAATAAAAACACTGAGGAAATCCAAAGAAGCATTAGGTCATATTTTAAAAAGCTGTACTCCACAAAATTGGAAAATCTAAAAGAAATGGATAATTGTCTCAATAGATACAGCTTACCAAATTTAAATTGAGACAAGATAAACAACTTAAAAGACTTCGTACTGACTGGTTTTGTGTGTCAACTTGACACAGAGAGGAAGGAGCCTCAGTTGAGGAAATGCTTCCTTGAGATCCAGCTATGAGGCATATTCTCATTTAGTGACCAATGTGGGAGGGCTCAGCCCATGGTGGGTGGGACCATCTGTGGGCTGCTGATCTTGGGTTCCTTCTATAAGAAGGTGGATTGAATGAGCCATGGGAAGGAGCTCCTCTCCATGGCCTCTGCATTAGCTCCTGCTTCCAGCTCCTGCCCTGAGTTCCTGTCATGACTTCCTTCAGTGATGAAAAGCAATGCTGAAGTGTAAGCCAAGTGAACCCTTTCCTTCTAACTTGCTTTTTGGTTGGGGTCTGGTGTTTTGTCACAGCAACAGAAATCAAACTAAGAAAGAGCTATAATAACCCCTAAGGAAATAGAAGCAGTCATTAAAAACCCACTCCCCAAAAAGCTCAGGGCCATATGGTTTTAGTGCAGATTTTCAAAGAAGAGCTAATTCCAACACTCCTCAAACTACTCCACAAAACAGAAACAGAAGAAACATTGCCAAATCCATTTAATGAGGCCACACTGATACCCAAGTCACACAAAGATGCAACAAAGAAAGAGAATTAGAGGCCAATTTCCCTCATGAACATTGGTGCAAAAATCCTCAATAAAATACAAACTGAATCCAAGAACACATCAAAAAGATCATCCACCACGATCAAGTAGGCTTCATCCCAGAGATGACAATGTAATCCACCATATAAATCTGACAACATAACCCACCATATAGACAAACTGAAAGAAAAAAAACACATGATCATCTTGTTAGATGTAGAAAAAGCCTTTTGACAAAATCCAACACCTTTCATGATAAAAGTTTTAGAGAGATCAGGGATACAGGAAAATATCTAAACATATAAAGTCAATATACAGCAAGCCAACAGCCAACATCAAATTAAATGGAGAAAAACTTAAAGCAATTCCACTAAAATCAGGAACAAGACAGGCTGCCTACTCTCTCCAAATCTATTTAATATAGTACTTGAACTTTTAGCTAGAGCAATATGACAACAAAAGAAGATCAAGGGGATACGATTTGGAAAGGAAGAAGTCAAAGAATCACTATTTTCAAACGATGTGATTGTATACATAAGTGACCCTAAAAATTCTACCAGGGAATTCCTATAGCTGATAAACAACCTTCAGTGTAGTGGCTAGATACAAAATAAAACAATCACTAGCCCTCCTATACACAAACAATAAATGGGCGGATAAAGAAATTAGGGAAACAACATCTTTCACACCAGCCACAAATAATATAAAATATCTTGGTGTAACTCTAACCAAGCAAGTGAAAGACCTATATGGCAAGAACTTCAAGTCTTTGAAGAAAGAAATTGAAGAAGATATCAGAAGATGGAAAGATTGCCCATGCTCATGGGTTGATAGGATTAACACAGCAAAAATGGCCATCTTACCAAAAGCAATCTACAGATTCAAAGCAATCCCTATCGAAAATCCAAAACAATCCTTCATAGACCATGAAAGAACAATACTCAACTTTATATGGAAAAACAAGCAAACAAAAACCCAGGATAGCCTAAAACAATCCTGTACAATAAAAGAACTTCTGGAGGTATCCTCACACTAGAGCCATAGTGGTAAAAAAACCACATGGTATTGGCATAAAAACAGACAGGTTGAATCAGTGGAACCGAATCAAAGATCCAGACATCCACATACCTATGGACACCTGATTTTTGATAAAGAAGCCAGAAATATAAAATGGAAAAAAGAAAGCATCTTCAACAAATGGTGCTGGTCTAACTGGATGTCAGCATGTAAAAGAATGCAAATAGATCCATAATTATCACCCTGAACACAATTCAAGTCTAAGTGGATCAAAGACCTCAACATTAAACCAGATACACTGATAGAAGATAAAATGAGGCTAACCTTGAATGCATTGGCACAGGCCTGAACAGAACACCAATTGTGCAGGCACTAAGATGAATAGTTAATAAATGGGACCTCTTGAAACTGAAATGTTTCTGTAATGCAAAGGACAAAATGGCACCCCGCATCTGACAGAGGGCTGATTTCCAAAATATAAAGAACTCAAGAAATTAGACCTCAACAAACCAAATAATCCATTTTAAAAATGGGGTACAGATCTAAACAGAGAATTCTCTCAACAGAAGAATCTCAAATGGCCCAAAAATACCCAAACAAATGTTCAACATCCTTGGTCATCAGGGAAGTGCAAATCAAAACAACTCTGAGATTCTATCTTTCCCCTGTCAGAACAGCTAAGATCAGGAACACAAGTGACAGCTCGGGTTGAGGAGAAGGAGGAGCAAGGGGAACACTCCTCCATTGCTGGAGGGAGTGCAAACTTGTACAGCCATTTTGGAAATCAATATGGTAGTTTCTCAGAAAATTAGGAATTGAGCTACCCCAAGAGCCAGTTATACCATTCCTGGTCATATACCCAAAGGATGCTCCACCATACCACATGACACTTGCTCAACTATGTTTTATTCATAATAGCCAGAAACTGGAAACAACCTAGATGTTCATCAACCAAAGGATAGATAAAGAAAATGTAGTACAATTACATAATGGAGTATTATTCATCTACTAAAAACAATGACATCATGAAAATTTTCAACAATTGCATGGAACTAGAAAAGATCATCTTGTGTGAGGTAATCCAGACCCAGAAAGACAAACATAGTATGTGCCCACTTCTAGGTGGATATTAGCTGTAAAGTACAGGATAACCATGCTACAATCCACAGATCCAAAGAAGGTAAGTAAAAGGGAAGGCTCAAGGAGGGACAAATGAATCCCGCTGTGAAGGGGAAATAGAATAGACATCACATGTGGACAGGGAGGAGAGGCCTCAGTGGGAGTGAGAGGGTGGGGATGGGCATGGGAACAGGAGGGATCAGGCTGGAAGAAGATAGAGAAGAGGGTACTGGGAAAGAAAATTAGAATGAGGGACATCTCTGGGATGAACTAGGAATCTATGAGGGTGACCCTAGCTAAGACTCCTAGCAATGGGAGATACAGAGCCTGATCTGGCCATCCCTAGTAACCAGATAAGACTTCCAGTGGAGGGATTGGGACCCCAACCCAAGCACATAACCTCTGACCTAAAATTTGCCCTGACTACAAGATATGCTGGGACAAAGGTGGAGCAGAAATTATGGGAGTGGCCAACCAATGACTGCTTCAGTTGAAATCCATACCGTGAAAGGGAGCCCACCCATGACAATGCCTGGAGGGTCAGGACTCAGAGGCTGAGCAGTTCAGAGATCTAAGACAGAACCAAATGTGTCTGGCAAAGAAGGGAAAAACAGTTAATGAAATGATTCCTAATGTAATCTGTTATAACCATAGATCATTGCCTAGCACAATTGTTATCAGAGAGGCTTCACCAAGAAACTGACAGAAGCACCCACAGCCTCAGGGAGTCCTATGGAAGAAGGAAAGGAAGGGGCCAAGAACACCACAGGAAAACACAGAGTCAACTTACCTGGGCTCATGGAGGCTCATGGAGACTGAACTTCCAGCCAGAGAACTTGCATGGGACTAACCTGGACCCTCTTCATATGTGTAGCAGTTGTGTGGTTTGGTTTTTTTGTGGGACTCCTGGCAGTGGGAGCAGAGGCTGTCTCTGACTCTGTTGCCTGCTCTTAGGACCCTTTCCTTCTTCTGAGTTGCCTTGTCTAGTCTTAATAGGAGAGGAGATACCTAGTCTTGCTGCAACTTGATATCCCACATCTGGCTGATATACACAGATGACTTGCACTTTTCTGAAGAGAAGGAAGAGGGAGTAGATTGGGGGTAGAGGGAGAAGGTTGTGGGGAGGGACTAGGAAGAGAGGATGGAGGGAGGGAGGAATAACTGTGATTGGCCTGAGGAAAAAAATAATTAATTAAAAAAACTATGAGCCAATACAACCTCCAACAATGTTAAAGAAGGAGAAGAAAGGACAGGTGGTGGTAGTAAAAATCTTTATTCCCAGCATTCGGGAGGCAGAGGCAGATAGATCTCGGTGAGTTCAAGGCTACCCTGGTCTACAGAGTGAGTGCCAGGATAGATAGGCTCCAAAGATACATAGAGAAACCTGTCTCAAAAAAACAAAAGAAAACAAAAGAATAATTTCTTTTAAAAAATAACCATCCGGGAGCCTTCATCCTGTGACTGATGGAAGCAGAGGCAAACACATAATTAAGCACTGAACTGAACCCAAGGAACCCAGTGACAGAGAGAGAGGAGTGATGAGCAAATAGGCAAAGAATGGGCTGGCAAAACCAGCAGAGACAGCTGATCTGAAGGGGAGAGCTCTTGGACCCTAGACTGACAGCGGGGAGGCCAGCATGGGACTGATCTGGACCCCCCAAATGTGAGTGTCAGCGAGAAGGCCTGGGCAACCTATGGGGCCCTGAGCTGTGGATCAGTGTCTATCCCTGGAATACAAACAGTCATCGTGTGCCTATAGCACAAAGAGGGATGCTCTCTCAGCCTGGACTCTTAGGGGAGTGCCTGGACCCTACCCAGAGTGAAATGACAGACTCTAGATATCCCCTATGTGGAAGGATTTGGCAATAGGGTGGGAGGGTGGGGGGGAAGGGGAGTGAAGGAGGAGGGAAGGGAGAGGGAACTGGGATTGACATGTAAAACAAGCTATTTAAAATTAAAATAAAAAATGATAAAAGAATTAAAAAAAATAAAGAGAAGAAAAAGAACAGCAAACACTGGAAAGCAGAATCTGATTGCAGATTTCTAAAGTCACCATATTCTTCCTGACTTTCAGCAAAAAAAATGACAAGACTTAACAAAAACTGTTTTCAAAATGTGACTTCTGGTAGGTAAAAATGCTCCAATGATGGCCTCATATCCAAGAGTATATGGGAAGTACAAATTAGTTAAGAAAAAAAAGAGAGATCATGAAGTTGGGAATTGGGGGTGATGGGACATGGATCTGAGAGGAGTTTGGTGGAAGGGTGGGAAGTGAATATTACCAAAATATATTGTATGAATGTTTGAGATTCTCAAAAAAATTAGCAAAAATATTACATAAGAATAAAAAGCCTGATAATGAAACAAGGAAATATGGCCTATTGAAAGGAACAGTGTAAGTTGTCAGGAAACTTGGTTGTGTTCAGATGCTGGGCTAGTAGACAAGACTCTAGTTTAACTACCCTTCAGAAAATAGGGAGAAGTCAGATCAACAAATGCTGAAGGATCTACCGCCACTAAACTCACCCTGCAAGAAATAAAAGGTCATTAGACACCAGCTCAAAACTGGACCAAGAAATTAATATCTCCTGTGAAACTAAATATGTAATACAAAAGCCAGTATTATTATAATGTTATTTTGTAACTCCATCACTCCACATATATCTTCAGCAGGTTTTAGAAGACAAATGCATAAAATAGTTATAAATTATTGAGTACATAAGTTTATAAAGATAAAATTATGACACCAGTAACATAGGAGACAGGCGATAGAGTTTCATGCAATTCAAGTTAATTTGGCATTGATCTGAGATGATTACAACTTTAGGGTGTTATACATGACTAAGGAAGCAAGCACACATCTACAGAAAACACAGAAGAGATGAGAAGGGCATCAGCAAGTGCCACTTCAAAAGTCTAAACACAAAAGACTGTGACAGAGTGAGGGACGGTGAGGCCAGCAGACAGCAAACAAGGCAAGAAGAGGAAATGGCGCTGAAAACTCCAAAAGGGAAGTGCACTGGAAGCTAGAGCAGTGACCAGCGGAGCAGAGCACTGGCAACCACCGTGAAAACCCTCGGAAGCAAAGGTGACCCTCTGAGAAGAACAGCAAATCTTGGGTTAGGTTTAGCTAAAGACAAGCTACCAAAATTAGAGGGAAAAAAGGGTTTTGCTATAGACTTTACAGAAATAAAAATGATGAGGCAAACTCTATGAACAAAGTATGCCAACATCTGATAATCTAGAATAAACACACAAATTCCTAGAAATACACAACTGGCCTGTGAAGGAGCTGGTAGGTGAACAGACATACCTGCTACAGATCTTGTGAGGAAACCAAACCTTCTGAAGAAAGCAAAGTTCCCTGGGACCTGCTGGCTTTACTGGTGAATTTGACAGTCTTCATTTGCTTTCTCTTACTGTGATAAAACACCATGACCAAAAGCAAGTTGGGGAGGAGAGGGCTTATTTTACTTAGACTTCCACATCACAGTCATTGAAGGCAGTCGGGGCAGGAACTCTAGGCAGGAGCCTGGAGGTGGAAACTGAAGCAGAGACCCTGGAGGAGTGCTGCTTAATGGCTTCCTCAAACTTATTTCTGATATCGTTCAGGACCACTTGCCTAGGGGTGACACTGTCCATAGTGGGCTGGCCCTTTCCATATCAGTCATTGGTTAAGGAACTGCACCCCAGACTTTTGCCACAGGCCAGTCTGGTGGAGTTATTTTCTCAGTCATGGTTCCCTTCTCTCAAATGACTCAAGTGCGTGTCAAATTAACATAAACCTGGGCAGCACATTTACCAAATGTTTAAGGAAGAATTAATAGCAATTCTTCTAAAACTCTTCTAAGATACTAGAGAGGAAGGAACATGTCTTGGATCTCCCCATGAAGCTCAACATCTAAGCTAGAAGAAGGTACCACAATACAGGAAGTCTAATTATGAATTTTAAAAAAGATTTCTAATTTTTTGTATGTCTATGAGTATATGCCATATGCTTGAAGTCCCTGCAGAGGCCAGAAGAGACATCAGATCATTTGGAACTGAAGTTACAGACAGTTGAGAGCTGTCATGTGGATGCTGAGAACAGAACCTGGGTCCTCTGAAAGAATACCAAGTATTCTTAGCCCCTGAACCATCTTTCCAGCCCACCACATTGATGAATATGTTTTAAAAATTATTTGTTTATTTATTTACTTTGCATGTGAGAGAGAAAGAGAGACAGAGACAGAGACAAAGACAGGAGAGAGAAACAGAGACAGACAGAGACAGAGACAGGAGAGAGAGACAGAGACTGACAGACAGAGAGACAGAGACAGAGAGAGACAGGAGAGAGAAACAGAGACAGACAGACAGAGACAGAGACAGAGAGAGGGGGTGTACAGTTCTTCCCAGCGGCCAGAAGAGGGTGTTAAATCCCCTGAACTAGGAGTTATGGGTAGTTGTGAGTCAACCTATGTGGTTGCTGGACACTGAATTACAGTCCTCTGCAAGAGTAGTACTCACTCTTAACTACTGAGACCCCAAGTATTCCATTATGAATTTTAGTGTAAAAATTTTCCCTGCCAAACACTAGCCAAGTGAATCAGGTAGTCCTTAAAACAACTGACAAGAAACCACTAAGAAACAAAGGGTTTATTTTGTCTCATGGTTTGAAGATGCACTCCATCATGATGGGGAAGGCATGGCAGCAGGAGTGTGATGCAGCTGGAAGGTGTAGGTGGGGGTCCCCATGAGGAGCTGGAGGGGGAGATGAGCTGCTATTATGATCAAGTTACACTGTATACACGTATGAGATGCTCAAAGAACAAACTACAAAATTTAAAAGAGAAGGATTATACAGCATGACCAAGAGCTTCATTCACGGGATGCAAAGATGGCTCTGGAAATGAAAAGTCCATCAGAGAGATATGCCACATTCATAGATTGAAGAACAGTAACTGTGGTCACCTCGATTGATATGGAAAAAACATTTGCAAAATTTCAAAACTGCTTTATGATTTTAACCACATACTCAACAGAGTAGGAACTGGAGGGAACAGATCAGACATAGTGGAGATCATGTGTGAAATCCCCACAGTTAATTCAGGGCAATGAAACCTCTCCCCATGTTCACTGTTGTGTTTGAATTTCTGGACAGAGAAAGGTAAAAAAAAGAATTCAAAGTCACCAAACTGGAAAAGAAGATGTGAAATTACTCAGTTGATAGAAACATCAGTTTACAGACAGAACCCTTGAAATCCCACCACAGAACTATTCAAGCTGATAAAAGCAGAAGTTGAATACTACCAAAAAACAGGTAGAGAAGGAAATTGAGAAAGTGATTTTGAGGTTGGAGAGACTGCTTGGTGGTTAAGAACACAGGTAGTTCTTGCAAAGGACCTTGCTTCAGTTTCCAGCACGGACATGATGACTCTCAATTGTCTACAACTCTAGATCCAGGGAATAGCACACCCACATCCATGCAAATACCCATACACATAAAATACAAATTTTAAGCAAGTTTAGAAAGAAATCAATTTCATTTGCACAGCATCAAGGAGAATAAAATATTTAGGAATAAATTTAATCAAGGAGGTAATACAGAGAACACAGGTAAGGTAACTTTAAAAACCCAAAGAGAAAAACACTCACAGTTACGGATTTCAAGACTATATTGATGTAACACAACTCAGAAGAACTTGTAATTCCATATGATCCATATCAATTTTCCAACAGTGAGGACTGGAAAAAAATGGTTCAAGGGTTAAAAACACTTGTTCTGCAAGAGCAAGGAACCTCATTTGAATCCCCAGTACACACTTAAGTATTGTACAGGAGTAATCGTTGGAGTAAGCTGGCCAGCTAGACTAGCTGTGGGAAATGCTGGGTTGAGTGAGAGACCATGGCTCAAGATATAAGTGGAGAACTATCAGGTAGATGCTTGGCACTAACCTCTGGCCTCCATATGCATGTGCACACACATACACACATGTGTGCATCACCCAATGGTTATCTTTTTTTTGATAAGTTGAAAAGCCACCCTAAATTCATATTGAGTATCAGGAGACTCCAAGATGGTTCTATTTATGTGAAAATAGTATGTATAATATATACATATGTAATACAAAATGAATAATATTCACAACCAAAATAGTGTCATGCCATCTTGGGGACAGACACATAGCTAGGGGCTGGAGCTGAGCACCCAGAGGCAGGGTCTCTTTGCCTATTGATAGTTGACCTGTGTGTCAAGAACACTGGATGTTTTTGAAAGATGGTGCTGGAAAAACTGGATAGATAGAAATAGACAGAAGCCCAAGAGTGAAGTTGGACCCTTACCTCTTATTAGTGGCACAATGGCCTCCAAGTATGTCAAGGGCATAAACATCAGAGCCAATTAACCAATATTCCGAAGTGCTTAAGAGAAAACAGAAAAATCTTTAAACAATTGAGTTTGGCAGTGATTTACCCCATAGCTCTTTTTTTGAGACAGAGTCTCTCTATTTAGCCCTGGTTGACCTAGAACTCTTTATATAGACCAGACTGGCCTTGAACTCACAGAGATCCACTTATCTCTGCCATTTAAAAAATGTGCCACAATACTCAGTTTGTACAACATATTTACGTAAAGCAATGTTCTAAGCTTTGACTATTTTAAGATCAAAGCTTCAACTAGCTCTAAAAACATCAAAGATTTTCTATGTCTTGCAGTACCAAATATTCAGCCAAGATGCAATTCTTCATGCAAAAATAAATTAGCATACCTGGCGCTAAAGGAACAGCCCAGTAACTGGGAGCACTTACTGCTCTTCTAGAGGATCAGAGTTCATTTCCTACCACTTACACTTGGAGGCGCATAATCACCTTGTAACTCCAGCTCCAGAAGACTGTACATTCTATTCTGGCCTCTGAACACAATACATACACACATGTGTGTACACACACACAAGCACAACACACTTGTATGCATTCACACATGCATGTGCACACATACACAATACTTAGTAAAAACCCAAGCAGTTCATCTCATTAGCATGTAAATTTGCTTTTATCTTTAACACATGGCAAAATTACATTTACACCCAGTAATTTTTAAATAAATAGATACTTTACTATATATATCCTTTTTTCTCGAGAAGGGGTCTTACTGTGTCTACCTTGGAACTCACTTTGTAAACTAGGCTAGTGTCGAACTCATGAAGATCTGCCTGCCTTTGCCTCCAGAGAGCTGGGATTAAAGGCATGCACTACTACCACCTGGTCAGGAATTGTTTTTAAATAAGTTTCCCTATGATTTATCATCAGCAATTATTTGATTTGTACCAATTGTATATAGCCAATGTCACATGTCACACAGGTGCAAAGATTTTAGGAGCCAAAGCTCAGGGAATGAAAGAAAGCAGGGAAGTCAAACTTGATCAAAATTAAAACCTGTTGGTTTTTTCAGAGATGCTACTTCATGTAGCCAAGCTGGCCTCAAACTCTTTGTGTCACTGAGGCTGGCCTTGAACTGTTGATCCTCCTCTTTCCAATTCCCAAGTGCTGGGATTACAGGACTGCACCACCATGTCTATTTAATGCAGTGCTAGGGATGGAACCCAGGGCCTTCTGTATGCTGGGCAAGCACTCTACCACCTGAAGCAGAACCTCAGTCCAGAGTCAGTGGATAAGAGCGCTATCTGCTCTTGCAGAGGACCCAGGTTTAGTTCCCAGCACATGCACAATAGCTTGCAATTATATGTAACTCCAGATCCAGAGGACCCGGTGCCCTTTTCTGACTTACAAGGGTACTGCATGCTCACAATGCACAGACATACATACATATAAAATAAACATATAAAAACATTCATACATATAAAATAAAAATAAATCCACTTTCTTCAGAGATAATCACAGGATAGGAAAAGTGTCAATCACATGTTAGATAAAGGATTAATGTCTAGAATATGTAAAATATCGAGTAACAAAACCAACAATAGACAGTTGGGAGAAACAAAGTCAAGAAACCCAGTTAGTAATAGACAAAAGATACCAATAGACATTTTCAAAGAAGGTTTATGACTATCCAATGAGGGCAAGAAGGGTTCTCACTGTCATCTACAGACAGGGAAATGTAAACCGAGCCACAGTGAGACACTACCTCACACCAACATGGTGGCTGTTACCAGGGGGAAATATTAGGAGTACAGGGTTGGAAAAGTTACAGATAAGCTGGAGCCTTACACATGCCTGGTGGGAACCTAAGATGGTACAAATGCAGAGAAAAACAGTCAGGAGGGTTCTCCAAAAGTTCAACAGAGAGACTATGCAAAATTATTCTACAGCCCAGCAACTTCCCCTCTTAGTCTTTATCCAAAGGACTAGAAAGTATTGATTCAGATACTTGTACATCAGCATCCATGGTAGTGTTGCTACAGCAACCAAAGTCTAGAGCCAGCCAAGCATGTCCATCACAGATGAATGGACACACTGGACTGTTACTCAGCCTTAAAGAGGGGATAAATTCTAGCACATGCCATTGCATGGATGAACTTGGAGGACAATATACTCAGATAATTGAACTAGTCACAAGAGGACACATGCTGCTGTGTCTTCTTCTGAGGCTTCCAGAGCATCAGGAGGTGAAGGATGGTGTATTAGTTAGGTTTTCTATTGCTGTGAAAAGGCACCATGACCATGGCAACTCTTATAAATGAAAACATTTAATTTGGCTTGCTTCCATTCCCTGTGAGCAGCTCTTACTGATAGGTATCTCATGACTCTGGCATCTCTAACATGTTGGGGTCTCCAAGGCAACCCAGGCTTCAACTTCACAGCTACATACAATAGCCTCTCTACTAACCCTCCATTCAGGGACACCCCTGACACAGGACTGGCTGGCCTCAGTGGCTTTCTTTAGTCCCAGAGACAAATTAACCCATTTAATCTATCTTTAACTCTAAAGCCAGATCTATAAGACTAAAGCTGCCGCTGCTTACTGAGGCTAGAACATGGCTCCCTAGTTCAATTACATCTTCACCAAGTTTCTATCCTTCACTGCCTAAGATTGGCTGTCTCAAAACTTGCTCTGTAGACTAAGCTGGTCTCAAACACAGACATCCATCAGCCTCTGCCTTTGGAATGCTGAGATTAAAATTGTGCTCCATCACACCAATCAAAGTTTTTTTCTTTTTAGTTCCTTTTTGAAAGTTGGGAATTTAGCTGGGTGGGATCTTGCCCTGAGGTCACCACTCCCTTTACTCCATTTCTTAATCCATTTATATCCTTGAACACAGAATTTAACTCTATTCCACTTCCTGGTGCTCCTTTTTCCTCAAAATTTTCATTTTGCAATTCACCCTGCTCAGCTTGCTCCTTTCCATTGTGATCTTCATGAGAGTCACTGCTAGTAACCATACAACAGTGTCTGTAGTAGGCTGTTTTGAGATTTTCTCTGCCAACAGAATTCATCCAAAAATTTTCTACTTCAACCTCAGGCAGACTCTTTAGACAAAGACAAAAGGCAGCCACTTTCTTCACCAAAATATCACAGGAACAATCTCTAGGCAACTTCCTAAAATTCTTCTAGGAAACTTCTTAAGTGAGACCCCACAGTGCATCAGATCACACTCAGCACCACTGTCTTCCATGCTCCTACTAGCATGGCCCATGAAGCAGCACTTAAAACATTCAACTGTTTTTCTAATCCACAGTCTCAAAGTCATATTACTCCAAACAAAAACATAGGGAGGCTTCTCACAGCAATACCCTACTTCTGGTACCAACTTCTGTCTTAGTTAGGGTTTTCTATTGCTGTGAAAAGACACCATAATCATGGATACTCTTATAAAGGAAACATTTAATTGGGGTGGCAGTTTACAGTTTCAGAGGTTCAGCCTATTACCATCATGATGGGGAACATGGCAACGTTCAGGCAGTCATGGTGCTGGGGCTGAGAATGTTAACATCTTTCAGCTAACAGGAAGTCAACTAACATGCTTGGTGGTATCCTGAGCATAGGTGGTATCCTCAAAGCGCATCCCCATAGTGACACATTTCCTCCAGCCAAGTCATATCCACTCCAAAAAGCCACACCTCCTAATAGTGCCACTCCCTATGAAATTATGGGGACCAATTACGTTCAAGCTACCACAGACGGGTTGTCAGAGCTGGAGGAAGTGAGATGGAGAGTCCATGTTCAACTGGACAATATTTGTTTTTGGAAGACTGGAAGTTCTGAAGGGAGATGATAGGAATCCCTTCACATGCTTCATGCTCCTGAGCTGTATGCTTAGGTGTGGAGAACATGGGGGAATTTTATGTTAGATCCCTTTTATGACACTCAAATCTCATGTAGTTCTGCTTAAATATTCCTGTTAATCTCCTCAACTCCTCCAACTAGAGAAGAACTCTGAAATCCCCCTTACCTGCCCTGCCCATTTGTCTTGCTCCCTTACTCTATGCCCCAGTCTTAGACACACCTTTAAAGGCTCCCTGAAGCAGCTAATCGATGCCCTAGGGTCTTTGCTCTGATGTTTAATCTCTGGTATCACCATTCTCTAATCTTCAGGAGGCTACCCATCACACACATGCTCTGATACAACAGGTGACCTTCTCTTGGCTCCTGGATAACTGTGTTGCTATCTCAAAGAGCCCAGCTTTGTTGTAGGATTTTAAGTGACACCATGGATCTTGTCATACCCCTGCCTGGGTCAGCACCAAATCACAGATAGGTTTATCAGATACAAAAAGGGTACAGAGGGAAAGACAAACAGAACCAGGAAGCATCTGTGTGAGGTCCATGGTAGACATAGGGGCAGCCAGGCACGCTCTGGGTACCGGGTTGGAGGTGTATATTGAGCCTTTCTCATGTGGTGACAGCTCAGAGGACCAAGATGCTAGAGTCAGGGTGATCTGTCCAACCCCAATAGCTTCTCCAGTGCCACCATACAGCATCTTTGGTAACAAGCTGGAGTTTGGCGGCCAGGAAAGCCATGTATTCTCTGTTTCCTCTTGGAGACTAGTCTTGCTAGAAACCTCTGAATGTATTGAGGACATGGGCCTGACCATTTTGAGTCAACATGGGCTCTCTGTAGTCCCGGAGAACCTTTGTCTATAGGGACCTTGTTCACCCCTAAGCTCTGTGTGGCCCAGTTCAGTTCCCTTTGTCCTGGCTGGCCCTGGACTCAGAGGCCAGGATGAAGGACAGGGTCCCGCCCCAGGCTCTGTGGTCAAAACCACAGGGCTGGTTCCTGGCATAGCCAAGGCACCCACACACACACACACACTCTGCACTCCAGGAGGCAGCTGGCCAGTCACTTGCTCTCCCCCCCCTGCCAAGCAGGAACAACCATATCCCTCCTGTCCCTCTCCTCCCTGTCCACAGCTTCCAACTCCCTCAACTGTGAAGAGGTAAACTCCGAAGGCTGTGCAAACAGGCTGGGTGGCCACCACATCCGGGATATCTCAACAGCCGCGACCCCAACAAGCTGTCACCCTTCCATCCCAAGAGATGTGCTCAGTGCCAGAAGAAGGGAAGGACTTGGGTGGGAGCTGCAGTGTGTGCATCTATTGGGTGCCTACTGTGTGCTGCCTGTGGGCACAAAGGCTACAGTGTTTTGTTTTTTTTCTGAGTGAGGATGGACAGGAGTTGGCAGTGTCACCTGAGCTGAGCTGGGGGTGGATGAGGCCCACTGGGCTTAGTTCAGTGAACACGGGGTGCCAGGTCCTGGGAAAGGGAGAGAAACTGGTAATGTCACCAGCTTTCCAGGAAGTAGGTCCTTCAGAGGTAGGAGTGCTTGGGATTCTCCAGCTGAGGGCAGCTTATCAGAGAATTAAGTGCAGTTGAACACCAGCTGTTGCCCAGTCTGTGCGCAGGTAGGAAGGCCCAGGAGAGCAAGTTGTAATAGAGGTCTAGGCAAGCCACTGCTGGTGACACATAGCTTCTAGGAAGGGGCATTCCACTCTCCAGACCATCTCTGGGTGCCCTTCAGCAACACCAGTTAGCAGTGGAAAGAGGAACTAGACATGATAGAGGACATTGCCGATCTGAAGGCGCAGGTGGGCAGCAGACAGAACTAAGGTCTGATGTGCCATCCCAGAGGCAGCAGCGGGCCTCTAAGCAGGAGCCAGAGCCCCATGTGTTATACACATTAATGTTCCTTGAATTAAGGAAACTACAGACAAAGGTGAAAAACAGAGTCAGCCTGGCAGCCAGCCTTAGCACACCTGGGGGCATCTGCCATGCCAGGAGCAAATGTGAGCAGTCTCTTGACATCATTATCGAGATAAATTCTACATGGTATATTTTTATCCCCCTGACTACATCCAAGGCCACAGCTCAGCAGCATGCACAGCTGCCCACATCCACCTCTAGAACTTTCCATCTTCCCATGAAAAACACACTCTTCAGCCTCTGGCATACCATCTTACTTTCTGCAGCTCTGACAACTCTGGGGTCCTTCCAATAGTGTAATCCTACAGGGCTCTCTCTTTAGAGGCTAGGATCCTCAAGGTGCACTCAGGGTATCAGAGTACCCTCTTTATTTGAATGTCTATATACTATTCTACTGTAGGGATGGGCCATTGCTTGCTTAGCCATTGCCCAAGCCTTTGGGGTACTCCTGTTTTAGCATCCATGGATGGGGTCCCTAGACCAGGAGTGACAGTATTAGTCATTTTTTTCTCTTTTTATGAGGAATGTACCTAAGAGGAGAACTGCTAGGCCATACAGAAGTTCTATTTTTAACTTAAGTATCAGGATGTCCCCTAGTACTAGCCCCACTTGACTGCCCACTGCCTGAGCAGGGTCCCCACCTCTCCACACCCTCACCAGCACTACCTGTGTTCTGCTGTTTGATGGTAGCTGCCATGTTGGTGGTGAGACAGTTCAAAGGCTTTTCATATGGACTGGCACACCCCTGGAAACTTTCTCAGACTGCTATGATCCAGTGTGCATTGCTGGTGGCCTCACAGCTGTAAGAGAAGGGATGGGAACATCTAACAGGAAAGCAGTGCTGAGACATGACATTCTGCTCTTTGAGCAGCCTAGAAATGGCATTGGTGGGTTTGTTCACTGTCGAGGAAATGGCTCTCCACAACCCTCGGGAAACCCAACCAAGACAACTGAGAGAGCTGAGCCTCTGGGACTCCCATTCGGGATGGGCAGTAGGGTCAGGAAACTCCCAGTTATTCCCTCGCCCCACTGTGCCCCTGGTATGGGTTTCACCAGTTCCATCAGTTGAAGCTCCAGACAGGTCCAAGGCCTTTTAGGACCCTTGGCCATCTCCTTTGTCAAGGCCTAGGGTTAATAAGCTGGTCCTGGGAAGAGGAAGAGGGAGGTCGGTGGCCTGCATTGGCCCAAACCAGTACTGGGCCTCACTTTCACCATGTACATGAGCTGTGGAGCAGACAGGAACCCAGAGATGCATCCTTTCTCAGAATCTGTGAGGGTTCCCCTCCTCCCTGGACCCCCAGAAACTACACAAAACAGGGACCCCTCCAGATCCATGGCCATCTGGATGGAACACAGTCAAAGTCCCCTGGCCCCCATTTTCCAGGCTGAGGAATGACTCAAAGAGGAGTGGGCTCACACTCAAGCCTTGTCCATTCTTTTGGAGCTCAGTGCTAAGCACCTGGGGTTAGCTTCCCAGGCAAATACAAGCCAAGGTTGCTGTCCCCTTGACCCTGATCCTTGTAGTGTCCAGGCTCTCAGAGGAGATGACATGGGGCTGCCTGACCAAATACCCACCCCACAGGTCCAGGGCTTCGAATCCAGAGTAGTTATCTCCACCCCCTGGCCAAGTGCTGGCCCTTCTTTGCCCTGTCCACTCCTTCCCAATTCTCAGAAGCTGCAGGGGGTGGGGGCACTGTGTCTGGTGGCACAATGCTACAAATCCTTCCTCCTCCATGGCCCTTTCCTGCCATGGCCCCTCCCCAAGAGCAAACACACGTGGCTGTTCAGGGAATAGACAGTGCCTGGCCTGGCCTAGGAACTGGGCTCTGGGCCAAGGTCTTCTGCTATATAAGTCCAGGCCCCCAGGGAGCAAGCGCCTTGTCTCAGTCCCTCCTGTCTGCCCTCTGTGCTGCCCCCAGGATGGGCAGCAGGAGCTGGAGCTGGGCTCTGATCTGGGCCTCTGTGGCCTTGTTCACGGTGTGGCCAGCAGGTAAGGCAGAAGCCCCTTGCCCTCTAAAAACCATCTTCCCAGAAAGATGACTTCCAGTTGGGGATTTCCCCTCTTGAGATGACTGGCACCTCCCACTGTTCCCAACACCCTGGTCCTAGGTCTTGCGGTTCTCCGGGCTCAGGATCCTATGCCCCACAGTCTAGCTATGTCAGTAGCCTAAAGGCCTGACTTCAATGGAGGTGTCTGGAAGAGGTTAGGTCCTCTAAACCTTGACATACGAACCCTGGAAAAAACCCTGCGACAGCCGTGGCTTTGAAAATGAGCAGGAATAGGAGGTGAATGTGGGGACCACAGAGGTCTTTTTGAGTCAGAGAGGTCCATATCAGATTAGCAGGGACAGAGACTCCTGGTTAGGACAGTCCCCACTCCCCCGCCCACTGCTGGGCTCACACGTACCAAGGTGATCTTCACCGAGGCTGGGGCCTTCTTGGTGAAGTGGATTCTACCTCCAGGTATTAGGGCTGGAGCCAGATCAGATGGATATAATACCCAGTGCTGTAGTCAGAACCCTGGGCTGAGTCAGGTGGGCTGTGTGACCCCTGTCAGTTTTCCTTGCCTGTTTGTTCTTGAGAAATCACAATACTAGTACTGCCAACAGAATTGGAAAGATGGCTCCCACAGGGCTCAGCAATAAGCACTCAGAGCTAGCCTAAATCCCCAAGTACCATGAACTCCCCCATCTCTGCTCCCTAGACTGAGGCTGAGCAGGAAGGAACCTTACTGTATCTGTGAAAGAAGACAGACAGTGAGGGAGAGTGGTGTCCCCAAAGCCCGGTCTTTGAGAGCCAGAGAAGCCATGGTTGTCCCTCTTGCTCCCAGGGTTATCTGCTGGCTGGTAACTACTCTCCTGGGCCATAGGCCTCCATAATGTGTCTCTCTATGTCAAGCCCTGTCTATCAGAGTGTTGAGTTCACCTGGTGAACAGTCAGCCCTCCTTCCCCTCTCATGTTACTTGGGAAGGGCAAATTGAAGCCCTGGGTTGGGGGAACATGCTTTTGTGACGACTGTGCCTGGGGTAAGGGTAGAGGCTGGGCCCTCACATAAAGAGGATTTGGTTCTTGTCTGGATTTTGTGGTGTGTGACTGACAACTCTCTGGATGAGTGGAGACAGAGATCTCAGCTTGAGGGGGCATAGATCAGAAGTGCTCGGGGTGGGGAGTATCTTCACCCATGGGGCCCTCCAGCAGATGGCACAGGACAGGCTGGGCCAAGCACACTTGGGAGAGGCTGTGGATCTGGGATCAGTGATGGACAGAGGGAGAGGCCGTGCCCTCTGAGAAATGCAGTCAAGCGGGGCCCTTGAGGAAGGATTAATGCACAGGACGGTCCCTGCGGTTTCCAAATGTCAGTTGGACACGCTGGGAAAATCAAACAGGAAGCCGCTCTGCCCATGGCACCGGAGCATGTAGCCATCTGGGTCTAGGCTTGGAGAACATGGTCTCCTGTAACAGATTGGCCTTAAGGAATCATCAGGCTTTGGAAGCTTGAAATGTGGAGGCTGAAGCTGTCTCCTGGGCTTCTAGCTGTTAGTCTGTGGAGGTGGCCTTGCCCAGAGGCAGTGGACAATCCAGGCCACTGAGAGTGGGCATTCTACACCAAGAACTGAACATTCTACTTGCCCTGACTCACAGATCCAGACTGGGGCTGCCTCTGATCATAGGTTTCTTTCTCTTTGCCCCTCTTAGAAATCTCTAATTGTGTTCTTCCTAACAAAGCCAGACTTCGTCTTTCAAGGGACTCAAGTGATGGGGCTGACAGTCACCTCTCAACAGAATATCACAGTTCTGATACTAACATCATTTCCTAATTTGCTTCCTTGAGCCACCAGCAACATCTGCCTTACTACCGGCAAGACCAGGTGTCACTCCATAGGTGCAGGCAGCGAGGGCTACTGCAGGGGAGGGACTGGTCTGGAATGGCCAGAACTCCTGAGGACACCTGGGTCTTTGGTGATGTTTAGTGACCGAAAGGTACTACAGCCGATGGGGTTGGCATCACCAGCCTCAAGTCTGTTCAGGTTTCTATAGATTACAGGAAGGCCTTGACCTGGGACCAGAGACAGTTCATGTGCTTCACAAGCCACAGCAGTGGCCATGGCCTGATGGCTTCTTCTTGACTCATGATCCCCTTTACTGCAGAGAGCCAGAGCCATCTAGAGCTGAGCTCGGAACACCCGGAACTCACTGCAGAGGGTCAGAAAGCATATAGTGGTACGTGGCTCAGACTCTGGGTTGGGGAGTTGTATTCTGGTGGCAGGGACAGCAGTGAGCGGGATGGGGCTCAGGTGGTACAGGCAGATGGTCTAGTCATTCTGCCTGAAGGCAGTGCTGGGCACACACAGCCAGGAGCATCCAAAAGAGGAAGAACTCCTGGGTGGACAGGAGATGGATTCCAGGGGAGAGTCTAGAATTTACCGTGGAGAAAATAGGTAGCCTGGAACCATCCTGTTAGTCGTGGGCTTCCTGATTTCCTTGAGGTGGGCATTGAATAGGGTGGGTGGCCAGGGAGGATATCCCCAACCACATTCCCAGTGTGACCTGGCCTTTCTCCTGCAGCTCCCACAGCCTTCTCTACCCAGCATGTTACCTTCATCCCGCCTATCACTGTCTTCCCCAGCATGAGCCGTAAGTGGACACTATCTATTGCCAGCCAGGCCAAGGCGTGGAGGAGGGGGTGGACTTGCCAGTCTGGCTGAAGCTGACATAGGGCGGGGCCCCTAAACAGCTCTGGAACTTGCCCTGGGAACATCTGTTGGTCACCTTGGGGTTTCTGGACTATAGCAAATGAAAGGGATGAGGAATGGGTCTGGGTCTTTAGGTTTTATTCAAGCAGTTCAGCCACTGGGATAGCAGAGAGCTGGCTCACATAGCTGTGGGTAGCTGGCCTCTCTGCTCCAAAGACATTGCCTTGGCCCCAGGAAGTTGTCCCTTGGGTATCTGGGTATGGAGTGGTGGCATCTGGTGACTCCATCTGGTTTCCCTGTAGCCGTAAAACTGGCACACAATGGAAGAGTGTGCAGCACATGGGGTGACTTCCACTATAAGACCTTCGACGGTGACATGTTCCGCTTCCCTGGCCTCTGTAACTATGTCTTCTCTTCACACTGTGGGGCCACCTACGAGGACTTCAACATCCAACTGCGTCGTGGTCTTGAGGGTTCCAGGCCCATGGTCACTCATGTGGTCCTCAGGGCCCAGGGACTGGTAATTGAGCTGTCCAATGGCTCTGTCCTGGTGGATGGACAGCGGTGAGTTGGACCTTGAAGAGAAGTATGTTCAGGTCAGGCCTTTAGAGCCTACTCTGCCCCCACTTGGTGCTCTGGGGAGGGGTCAGAAGCAGACCAAGTGGGGAGGACAGCCCCTGCTCATCCTTGCTGAACTTCCTGTCTAGGGTGGAGCTGCCCTACAGCCGTGCAGGTCTTCTGATGGAGAAGAGCAGTGGTTACGTGAAGGTCGGCATTCGGCTGGTCCTCACCTTCCTGTGGAATGAAGACAGTGCCTTGGTGAGGACATTCACCACAGTTCCCTACAGCCGCCATAACCCTGCAAAGGCCTTACACAGGCCCTTGCAGCCTTAAATAATCCCTCTCAGTTCCACAGATCTCCAGACACCCCCATAGTCTCCCACAGTCCCTCTATAACCCCCACAGTTTCCACAGACCCCACAAGCTCCCCACAGATTTCAGAAACTCTCAGAGTCTCGCATGGTTTCCCACAGTCTCCCATAGTCCTTACAGCCTTCCCCATATCCTCACAGTTCACCACAGCCCCCTGCAGCTCTCTTATAGGCCCTGTAGTCCCAGGTCCTATTACAGGGACTCTGCAGATTATTGGAGAGAATGTCTTCTCTAGCCCCATGGGCAAGTGAGGTGGGAAGCTGCCAGGTAGGCCCTGCAGGCAGAGCAGAAGCCCTGAGGCTGGAGTTGCTCTATGTCACCCTCAGCTGGAGCTGGACTCCAAATATACCAACCAGACGTGTGGGCTGTGCGGCGACTTCAACGGGCTCCCAGCTGTCAACGAGTTCTACGCCCACAGTGAGTACCACTGAGTCTTCAGGCTAGGTGGTCCCAAAGGCTAGAGAATCAAGGACATCCAGAAGGGACGTGGGAGGGGGTGTTGCAGAGACACTGAGTAGGTGTGTGTGTGTGTGTGTGTGTGTGTGTGTGTGTGTGTGTGTGTGTGTACATGTTCCAGATAGATTCCTCTGATAGCCACCTCAGGAGGTCTATCTCTTAATTGTGAGCTCTCTTTCGCAGACACCAGGCTGACCCCTGTGCAGTTTGGAAACCTGCAGAAGCTGGATGGTCCTACAGAGCAATGCCAGGACACCCTGCCCGCAGCTGTCAACAACTGCACAGACAGGGTGAGCACTTTGATCATGCCACAGTTCCCAAGGCTTGGGACAGTGAAAGTCCTGCATTAACTGATATAAGACCAGAGAACTCCCTGGCCAAAGTCTGAGGAACACCTTTGGGTGACCAGACAAGGACTTTCCAGCTCCCAAACAGTCAGGGAGTGGCCTCTGAGACCTGAGGAGGCTGCTGCTTGGGCCTGAGGGAGGCAGGGCAGGTTGGCTCCCCTCAGTGAGACCACATGAATCACATTTTGATGGAAGTCACAACCCATTCACCAGGGCACACAGATGTTCTCTGTGTGTAGATTATGTGTATGGAGGAAATGTGTGCCCACCACACAGAGGGCTGAGGTGGACACTCAAGGAGTCCCTTCTGTAAGCAGGGAGGACTCATCCTTTGGATCTGACCCTAGGATCCCTGAAGCTAGCAGAATATCTGAGTCCTACCTAAATTGTAAAGTGAATGAGAATGTTGTCAAAGCCTGGCCTAACTGGGGGTGCTGGGGTAGGAAGATGTTGAGTAGCAGCACTGAGTCCATGGGGGCCAACTAAGGGTGGGCGTTATCTTTATTCCCCTCTCTTTTGAGCCACCACACGGGGGTGCATTCTGCATCCTTCTGGGTGCACAAGTCACAAGTCAGCATGTTTTAGAGCCTTAAAGTAGAAGGTGGGAGAAGCAGAGAGTGTTGGGTGCCTCCCTCAGAGCAAAGGAGAGCTCTATACCTAGACATGGCACACTATTTGTGTAGAATAATGTATAAGGAAGATGGACAGATGGACGGATAGGTGGATAATTGAAATACGGGTAGATGAATGATGGATGAGTGGATGGATAGATAGAGTAGGTGATTGATGAATGGATGGGTAGATAAGTGATGAACTAATGGATGATGGATGGCAGATGGGAGGTGGTTGGATGACAGATAGATGTGGATGGACAGATGGACAAATGGATGTGTGGCTGTAAGGAACATCCAGGGAAAGAAGGGGCTTCCTGCATGGCCTAGGAGGGTCAGGGTCCCTACTACAAGTGTTATGACAATCCTGCTTGAGGGTCAGAAGGTGCTCATCTCTCTCTCTCTGTGCTCCCCAGGAGAACATCTGCCACCACGTCCTGCTTGGCCCTGCCTTTGCTGAGTGCACTGCCCTGGTAGATGTCAGCATGTACTTGGACGCCTGTGTCCAGGACCTGTGCCTCTGCCCCACGTGCCCATGTGCCACCTTTGCTGAGTATTCCCGCCAGTGTGCCCACGCAGGGGGCCATCCACAGAACTGGAGGAGTCCTGATCTCTGCAGTGAGTACCCTCACTACAGCATAGCCCAGGGTCTTTCTAAGTGCCAGTCTTGAGCATAGAGTCTGGTTGGGAAGTCAAGGTGGAGAGAGCCACTTGGGAGGGAGGGTGAATGTTAGGGTACTAGGAGGTAATGGGAAAACTGAGAGGAAGATGCTGTGCCTGAGGGTTCTTGTGGACCTGTTGGCCTCAGAGTAGGGACCCAGCTATGTCCCTGGGCACAGCAAGAAACTATGGCTCCAGAACCTCAAGGTAGGGTCTCCTGCAGAGCAGTGGCCTCAGATGGCCATAGGTAAAGATGGATGTGTGGGAAATGCTGGGCCCCTGGTTTCTAGCCTACTGCTTTGGCTGGCAGATGGCTTTTTTTTTTTTTTTTGGTTTTTCGAGACAGGGTTTCTCTGTAGCTTTGGAGGCTGTCCTGGAACTCACTTTGTAGACCAGGCTGGCCTCGAACTCACAGAGATCCGCCTGCCTCTGCCTCCCGAGTGCTGGGATTAAAGGCGTGCGCCACCAAATGCCCGGCCCTGGCAGATGGCTTTTTGGGACCTCAGTGGACATGGGAGCAGGGAGTGGGCATGGCTCTCTGACTGTCTGAAGCGACCAGGAATCACTTCTCCTAGGTCAAGTGCTATCTCTGTTACAGACTGGACATGCCCTTTCAACATGGAACACCACGAGTGCAGTTCACCCTGTGTGGACACCTGCTCCAACCCCCAACGCTCTCAGCTCTGCGAGGACCACTGCATGGATGGCTGCTTCTGTCCCCCAGGTAGACCCTGTGCCCTTTGCCCCCTACCTCCATGCCTTCCTTTGAGTCATGGTCTCCACTTCAGCTGACCCCCTCCACTTCTAAGGACAACGAGCCTGGCTAGGGGTTGCATACTATGGCTAAGGGTAGGGTGGAACATTATTAACAAGGCAGAGATATGATGATCTGCGTACAGAGAACAGGTGTCTTGAGTCCCTGAGGTCAGTTGGAGAAACTGAGGCCCAGAAGAGCTTATCCTAAACAGCTCAGGCTGAGGCAGCATTCTAGACTAGGGGACCCTTCCTCTTGCCTAGGACTGGGTTGTCTTGGAGGCAAGCTGCCGCATTCTGCCTGTGTGTGTTGGGGGGCATCTGTATTCACTGTCCCCTCCTCCAGGCACTGTGCTGGATGACATCAGACACTTGGGCTGCCTTCCCCTGGAGCAGTGCCACTGCACCCATGGTGGCCACACTTATGCTCCGGGAGAGTCCTTCAACACCAGCTGCAGCTCCTGGTAAGCTAACCAGCCTTTGTGGAGGAATGGGGGTGAGGCTTGCCTCTTCCTACTGTGCCCCTTCTGCTCATGGACTCTCCCACAGCACCTGCTTCGGGGGACTGTGGCAGTGCCAGGACCTGCCGTGCCCCGGGACCTGCTCTGTGCAAGGCGGGTCTCACATCTTCACCTATGATGAGAAACTCTACAACGTGCACGGGGACTGCGGCTACATCCTGTCCAAGGTGCGGCCACAATCCTGGCTCACAGATATCAGCTAGGGTCCTGTGAGGGTCCACAGAAGGGGTGAAAGTTACGGTGAACCCCTTTGCTGACAGGGAAGTCCCAGGCCCCAGGACAAGCTACCTGTGGTAAACCAGGGTACCCGAGGACAACTCTGGAACCCCTCCCGGTCTTGAGAAGTTGTTCATACGGGAACTCCACATCCAACCTTACGTCTTGAGTTTCTTGACAGAAATGTGCAGACAGCAGCTTCACTGTGCTGGTGGACCTGCAGAAGTGTGGAGTGACAGATACCGAGAACTGCCTCAAAGCTGTGACACTCAGCCTCAATAGTGGGGAAATGGTGAGCACTGGGGCTCTGACTACCAGTGACAGAGGTAGGAAAGCATATGGAGTAGTGACAAGTCAGATGCCCCCCAACACACAGAGAGGCCTCGACTCCCCCTCTAACACTCCAGGTGGTAAGCAGCCACTACCTAGGCGGTGAGAACCCACTGCTAGGCAGGCCTGAGCTTCCTTCCTGGCTCTGTCACTGGGCTGGGGAAGTTATTCGATCAGAATTCTTCCTATACGTGACTGGATGGATCCCATGGGTACTGACTGTGTCGCCATATACCAGGTCATCCGGATCCAGGCTAACGGTGCTGTGTTCCTGAACTCCATCTTTACCCAGTTGCCCCTGTCAGCAGGTGTGTGGCTCTCGGGGACAGCAAGCCAGGGCTGGCACCTTCAGTGAACAGTACTCTTTCAGGCTAGCTCCTGGCCTCAGGCAGCTCCAGTGTTTCCTATGGGGTACCCCTTGTTCTGTGGAAATGCTGTGTCTGGTAGTGCCTCCCATGCTCTATCTGGGACAACTGACAGTCATTTACAACCCAAGCATGTTTGGGGGCCTGGGGAATGGGACTTTTTTAGGTGCCCTACCTCCTGTCCCAGCCAGCACTGTCGTGTTTGGTTGGCCAGCTCCCAGCATGTCTAACACCTCTTACCTTACAGCCAACACCACCATCTTCAGCCCATCATCCTTCTTCATCGTGGTGCAGACAGGCATGGGGCTGCAGCTGCAAGTGCAGTTGGTGCCCATCATGCAGGTGTTTGTCAGGCTGGACCCTTCCTATCACGGCCAGATGTGTGGTGAGGCACCAGTGGGCTTGAGGATGGGACCATGGCAGAGGGACTAGTGGGGGGTTGGCTTGTCCTAGCTCTAGACTGTGAAGTGGGATCCCTTGGGAGCTGGGAAACGTTGGCTCCAGGACTCGGTGGAGACCCCATCAGCACCCAGCACACCTGACATCTAATCAGTAACCTATGGAGTGGTCTGGGAAGACATCCAGACGCGCTGCCCTGTTAGGGTCTCATCTGCGGATAAGTTCTGGAGTCAGACACGAGGAAGGGACTTTCCTCATTTGATCATGATTAGAGGTACAACAGCCCTGGGGAGAGGGGCCAGGTTGAACAACCTGCTGACCTCCTAACCCCGGTCCCTAGGCCTGTGTGGGAACTTCAACCAGAATCAGGCTGATGACTTCACAGCCCTAAGTGGGGTGGTGGAGGGCACAGGAGCCGCCTTCTCCAACACCTGGAAGACTCAAGCCTCCTGCCCCAATGCCAAGAACACCTTTGAGGACCCCTGCTCTTACAGCGTGGAGACTGGTAACCATCCTTTCCAGTCTTTGGCCACTCTGACAGCCCTTCCAGGCCACATGAACTCCTGGGGGAAGGGCTCAGAGGACCCCCATGTAGGCAGGAAGGCATGAAGGGTTAGGGTTGGGGACAGGGACAGGCTCTGGGAAGCAGGTGAGGGGCAGCCCATATTTCTTCCTTCCCTAGAGAACTATGCCCAGGAGTGGTGCTCCAAGCTCACTGAAAGCTCAGGAATCTTCTCGGCCTGCCATGCCACCGTCAGCCCAGCACCCTTCTATTCGGTGAGAACATGATCTGCTGGCCATGGGTGGGACATGTTTAGGAGTCCTTGGCTGTTGGATTCGCAAGGTCTCACACCACTACCCACTCTGGTGTTTACTTCTCAGTTAAAGGCTTTACCAACTGAGAAGCTGAAAAAAAAGGTTCTGGGGGCTCAGAAGGGTCCTTAATGGTCTTAGTGTGTGTCCAACCTCCCTCTTGCAAGGACAGCAGGTGCTGGAGCAGAGTTACCTCATGGTATTGTCTCCCCAAGCTCCCCCTTAAAGGTTTCTTTCTATGGTTGTCCCCATTAACATATGGCAGAGCACTCCAGAGCACCTTTTGAGGGGATACAACTTAACCCTAAATAGCACTCCAAAGCCCTAAAGCACATCACTCCATCTCCAAGGGTGTGTTTCCAGGATCCTACTTCCATGACACTTTACTGGACACACCATCCTGAGCCTAGCTGGCTTTTGTCTCAGTATTCCCTGCCTATCCCATCCAGGTCCTCTATGTGCAACCTAGTTAGGATGACACCTCAGATACAAATTAGACCTGCCCTTGTCTTGTGGAGACTCCTCTCCAGGGCCCCTGCCTTCCAGCTTCTATGCCCAGAACCCCCAGGTCTGGTCTCCGTTCTGGCTGCCACTTTGCCCTGTGACCTCTGACACTGTCCTTAACATGAATCCCAGGCCTCCCTTCCAAGACACTGCTTGTCAAAGTCTCTCATAGGGTGGCTCTTGCTGGGAGGCCACAGGTCCAAGCCTTGACTAGGGTTTGACTGATGTTGATAGGAAAGTTAAATAAGCAATGAGGGATGCTAGGAGACAGAGGTACCTGACTTCCTGCACTCTTGTCTCCCAGAACTGCCTGTTTGACACGTGCAACTGTGAGAAGAGTGAGGACTGCATGTGCGCGGCCCTGTCCTCCTATGTGCATGCTTGTGCCGCCAAAGGCGTGCTGCTCAGTGGCTGGAGGGATGGCGTCTGCTGTGAGTGTTCTGTGGAACAGCAAGGCTGCTGTCAAAGGTTATACCTCCCCACAGTAGCCATCTGGGTCCTGTCACTCTGGCATAGGGAGCACTTGGGACCCTTGACAGCAGCAGCTATCAGTCTCCTGTCCTGTTTCTACAAGAACCTTGCATCCTGTTGTGTCAACAATGGTGTCACTAGTCTTTAGCAGGGGAGAACAAGGGCTGGGCCAGTTCACCCTGCCATTGGTCTCTGTCTCATTCTTCTTCCTATAGCCAAGTACATGAACAACTGCCCCCAGAACAAGAGCTACTCCTATGCAGTGAGCACTTGTGAGCCGACCTGCCGCTCTCTGAGTGAGGCCGATGTCACCTGTGGCATCTCCTTTGTGCCCGTGGATGGCTGTACCTGCCCCGAAGGCACCTTCCTGAACGACAAGGGTCACTGTGTGCGTGATGAGGAGTGCCCCTGCTTCTTCCATGGGACTGTGGTGGCTCCCAGAGAGTTTGTTACGGACAATGGTGTGGTGTGGTAAGGAAGATCGCCCTCACCCATCCTCACAGTCTGTGTCAGCGGGATTGCTAGCTGCTAGTCCTTCTAAACCGGAAGTTTGTGTGGCTTCCTCACTGATGGTTTCAAGACATACTTGGGGCATGTTGGGTGTCGGGGGCACCTTTCAGATCCCCCGAGAAGGGGCCGAGAGGTTGTTCTGAGAGTCCTGCGGTATCAGGGCAGAAGCACTGATGAGCACTTCTCAGCTGAGACCTTACTCCCTCCTTGGCCTCAAAGGCAGTTCCTCTCAGCTCACCGTGTGGGCAAGCTTTCTATTACTACAACAAAAAAGCCTGGAAGACATAGAGAGGTCTGTCTTGGTTCACAGTTTTGGAGGTTCAGCCCATGATAGGATATGACTGAGTGGCCCCATGGTTTTGGGTTTGTTATAAGGTTGCACTTCATGATTTGTTTTATATGCCAACCCCAGTTTCTCCTTCCTCCTATCTTCCCATTCCTTCCCCCCACCTCCCATCTACCTCCATTCCCTCTTCCTTCCATGGCAGTCAGCAAAGCATGGTCTATCATGTTGAGGCAAGACCATGCTCCTCCCTGCATCAAGGTAGGGCCAGGCATCCCAGAATGGAGAAGATGTTCTGAAAAGCCAGCTCATGTGCCACTGACAGGTCCTGATCCCACTGCTAGGAACCCCACAAACAGACAAAGCTATACAACAGTCACCCACATGAAGAGGGCCTAGATCAGTCCCATGCAGACTCCCTAGCTCTTAGTCCAGAGTCTGTGGGCTTTGGTTTTCCTTCTTAAGAGCATCGCACCTTCAAGTATTACCATAGGCTAGTCACAATGTGGAGTCCAGGGTCTTCCCAAGGACCCCCAACAGCAGGCACCCTCTTGGCTTTGGGAGGAGACAAGGAGGCCCAGACCTTGGTGGGGTGTGGAAAGTACTGGGGGTAGGATGTAGGAGACACTGGGCCCAGAGCAGGGGTACTGCTGTTTCTTACAGCTCGTGTGAAAATGGGAAGTTGACCTGTCTTGGAGCCCTGATGCAGAGGAGCACAGGTACCATTCCACCCTGACTAGCCTGTACTTTGCTATGGCTGCTGTGGCAAGATGCTCTGGGGAGGAGGGCCCGTGGGCTTTCTGGCAATGTGGCCACAGAGCTCTTGGAATTGCGGGCTATATACCCTCTGGGATAGGTCCACAGAGCCTGGATGCTTGGGACAGAGCACAAAACCATGCAAAACTCAAGGTTGCTATAGTTCTAGCAGCAAGACAGGGTCAGGAGACCACAGGAACCAGAAATGTCCTGCTCTAGGCCTCTCTCACATGCTTGTCCTCCCCAGAGTGCCAGGCGCCTATGGTATATCTGGACTGCAACAATGCCTCAGTGGGTGACAAAGGGGCTGAATGCCTCAGAAGCTGCCACACACTGGATGTGGACTGTGTGAGTCCTCTTGCTTGCAACATCAACCTTCATCCACCATCCTAAACTACAGGAAGAGTGAGGTCGGGGGGGGTTGAGTCACTGGAAGGTTAGTGGCTTTGGGTCTTGCTGACCCTGGATGGCCTCCTCCTGAGCACTCCCAGGACAGGGTTTCCTTGGTTGGTGTCCTGGCCACCTGAATAGGGATGAGGGAACAGGGTGTTGTTTCAGAACCTGACCAGGCTACCTGTGCCCACAGTTCAGCACACACTGTGTCTCGGGCTGTGTGTGTCCCTCAGGGCTGGTAGCAGATGGGAATGGGGGCTGCATTGCTGAGGAGAACTGCCCCTGCGTACACAATGAAGCCACCTATAGACCTGGGGATATCATCCGGGTGGACTGCAATAACTGGTACGTTTGGGGGGCCTCAGAGGGGGGAGGGTCAGTAGTATCTCGAGCAACACTGGTCTGAGCTGACCTGGCCATTTCAGGACCCTCAGCATGTGTCTTGGGGACCAAGGTATCCATAGGACCCCATTCTATGGAGGAAGGGCTATTCCTCCAGCTTGGGGTAATTGGATACCCACCTACACAAGACCAAAGCTTGATGTACTCTGAACTTAATTCCCCAAGCAAAGTGGCATGTTGGTACAGAACTGGGACAGCCATCTCCAAGGACAATACCTTTGTCTGCAATGACCTCTCCTTTCACAGCACCTGCAGGAACCGCCGGTGGGAGTGTACTGATCGTCCCTGTATGGGTGCATGTGTGGCCTATGGGGATGGCCATTTTGTCACCTTTGATGGTGAACGCTACATCTTTGAAGGCAGCTGCGAGTATACCTTGGCTCAGGTGTGTGGTCCCTGGCCCCTCCCAATGAGTCACCATTCTCTATCCTTCCCACCACTCATTTTGAACTGTGACCAGAGCCTCATCTCTTCCCTTCTCAGGACTACTGTAGAGGCAATACCAGTACTGATGGGACCTTTCGTATTGTCACTGAGAATGTCCCTTGTGGAACCACGGGAACCACCTGTTCCAAGGCCATCAAGATCTTTGCGGAGGTTAGAGTATATTTGTAGCCAGTGGGGACTGCTTCCCTCCCTAGGTGGCTCTACCCCTGGTTCTCCAGCCATAAGTTATTCTCAAGGACAGAATAGCAAGTGATCCAAACCCAGGGCTTTACAATAGCAGACTACCGTCTTCCATCCTTGAGCCAGAGTTGGACCAAGACAAGCAGGATCATGCTTCCTGTAGGTCAGGAGGATCCTTCCTGCCTTCCTGACTAGGGGTTCCAGCAGTCCTTGGTTTGTGGCAGCATCACTCCAGTCTGTCTCTGTCTACTCATGACCTTCTGCTCTGTGTCTGTATGTCTCTGGTCATTGTTGGACAGTCACTGAATGGCTTAGATGATACCCAGGTAGTTTCAGAAAACCCATCTCAAGATCCTACAAAGGCTCTTTTTCTAGGAAAGTGTTATTTTAAAGTCCTGGGAATTGTGGGTATATTTGGGGGGATAGTATGCTCAGAACCCCATTTCTGGCAAAGGAAGTCAGAATTCACAGAGCAGAAAGCAGGGCTGCTGGCTTGGGATGTACCTTAGTTAGGGTTTCTATTGCTGCAATAAAACACCATGACCAAAAAGCAAGTTGGGAAGGAAAGAGTTTATTTGGTTTATACTTCCAGATCATAGCCCATCATTGGAGGAAGTCCAGACAGGAACTCAATCAGGGCAGGAACCTGGAGGCAGGAGCTGATGCAGAAGCCATGGAAGAGTACTACTTACTGGCTTTCTCAGCCTGCTTTCTTATAGAACCCAGGACCACCAGTCCAGGGATGGCATCATCCACAATGGACTGGCTCTCCCCCATTGATCAGCTCCCTGAAACTGTTGTATTGTATTTCTCCATCTGCAGAGCTATGAACTGATTCTTCATGAGGGGAACTTCAAGGTGGTAGAGAGAGGGCCAAGTGGGGACCTTCCATATAAGATCAGATACATGGGCATCTTCCTGGTCATTGAGATCCGCAGTGGGATAGTCGTGTCCTGGGACAGGAAGACCAGTGTGTTTGTCCGACTGCAGCAGCATTACAAGGCAAGTGTGGCCACCAAGCAACCTGCTTCTAGACCTAGCTAGGATAAGTCTAGGGCTGGCAACTGACAAGGCTATTGAGGAATGGGTCATATTGAGAAGCTCTAGTCACTGAGACCAGCCTTCTAAGAGAGATGAGTTGAAATTACAATGAATAATGGATGTACTGGATTCATGACTGATGAACCAGCTTTGCCCATGGGCCTTATAGAGACAGACTCTTCTAAAGAGAATAAGTTCAAATCACCCACCTGCTCCAGGACCCACTTCCCACATACATTTGCAAGTTCACTGTATAATCCCAAGATAGACTCTGTGCCACCTTACCTAACCTGCTCAGGATTCTCTCTCCTCATGTGTCTGCAGGGAAGGGTCTGTGGCTTGTGTGGGAACTTTGATGACAATGGCATCAATGACTTCACCACACGCAGCCAGTCTGTGGTGGGTGATGTGCTGGAGTTTGGAAATAGCTGGAAGTTCTCCCCATCCTGCCCAGATGCCCCAGTTCCCAAGGACCCCTGCACTACCAACCCTTACCGCAAGTCCTGGGCCCAGAAGAAGTGCAGCATCATCAACAGTGAGACCTTCGCTGCCTGCCACTCCCAGGTAGGGTATGGTCTTGGTTCACAGGACTTGAGGTTGCCTGCTTTTTCCTGGTAGGAATTGACTAGACATACAGTGGACATCTGAGGACCATCTTTGACCCAGTAAGAGCATATAGTCCATTGCCCTTGGTTTTTAAGTTCTAGGTCTAAATCTCCTACAATATGGGTAGGAAATCATGCATATATCCCCATCATGTAGTCATCAACACTATTTTGGGACCAATCTTTGACTACAGTCTCCATTCATGGCCCTCAATCAGGCATCTTCTTTACCCTCCTAGGTAACCCCCAAACCTATTCAGTGTGTATCAGGAAAACCATCAGAACTCCCCCAGAACAGAGTTCTGGCTCTCAGTAGATTTCCAAAGGCTACCTCCTGTTACTAAATCTAAGACTCAAGTGTCCAGCTAGGAAAGCTACTTCATAACACAGGCTTTCTGGCCATGATAAGATAGGGCTCATGTAGGGTCATGAGTAGCCAGTGCTACTCACTTGTGCTGAGCACCCTGGGTCACCTCACCCAACCTCATGAGCAGGTGAGCAGCAGTCTCTCTGGCTACCCTGATCCATGGTTTGGCTCACTGTGCCCTGACAAGGCTGACTTGGATGTGCCTTTAGTGGCAAAAGCAAGAACCTGAGTCCACTCTGGAGTCTAACAATTGGCACAGTGTGAGTGGGGGGCCCTCTCCTCCACAGAATTAGACAACTCGCCCGTGTTGGAGCTGGTTAGCCACATGTCCCACAGCTGTACCAGTCTGGAAGTTAAACAATGCTAGATGAAATAGCCACCACTAACTATTTCCTTGGGGTATGTTCTCAGGGGTATGGAAGTTCAGGTGGGTTCTGGGTACCAGCAAATTCAAATGGATGGGGGACAAAATTTGCTGTCCCCTGGTGATCCTCCACTGGAGTGAGGTATAGCAGGATGGCTAGGAAGGGGCTCACATAAAAAGTCCAAGTAGAGACCCACCAGAAGTCATGTGAACAGCAATGCAGGGGAAAGTCAGCTATGGGAGGCCATATACAGATAGGCGGCCAGTGCACTGAAGCAAGAGCAAATGACAGAGTTGGGACCACAGTGCAACACCCTGCAGGCATGAAACTTGCAGATCATATGAGCCGATCCAAGTAAAAGGACCCCAGAGAGTATTAGCGAAGGTATACAGGTGGGCAGGTGCACATGTGTGAAGGTAAGTAGGCGTAAATGTGGGGCAGATATTTAGGCATACAGATGCATGGGTGAGTGTGCAGGTAGGCACACAGGCAGGCATTTGTGCAGGTGTAGGTAGGCAGGTACACAGTGTTGTGCAGTGAGGAGCTGTGCAAGTAGACAGATGGATAGGTACATGTATGGACAGGAGAGAAATTGCACAGGTATAGGCAGGTTTGCATACAGACAGGTGTGAAGGTTCATAGGTAGGCAGGCACATTGGTGTACTTTCAGGCATGTGCATATGTGGGCAGGTACACAGTTTTCCAGGTGTGTGTGCAGGTGTAGAGATGAACCGCTGTACAGGTAGATGGGTGTGCAGGTGTGCAGATAGACATATAGGCAGGTGCACAGGTGGCCAAAAAGATAGGTATACATCTGGACAGGTATGTAGGTATATGGGTACACAAGTGTCAGGTTCTGGTATGCTGATGTACAAATGTGCTATGCATTAGTGAGTGGGAAAGGTGACGTTGGACAGTTCCCACTTGGGACACTCTGATAGCAGCCATAGTACTAGATCAGGATTCCCATAGTGTGGGGTTTGAACTACAACTAGCTCCATATCCTCCCCACATTCACCTGCTCTCTGGGCAGACATTGCTATCCTCTCTGAGTGGCATCTTGTCCCCTCCATTCCAGGTTGACTCTACCAAGTACTATGAAGCCTGTGTACATGATGTATGTGCCTGTGACTCAGGGGGTGACTGCGAGTGTTTCTGCACTGCTGTGGCCGCCTATGCCCAGGCCTGCCGTGATGTGGGTGTGTGCTTGTCCTGGAGGACACCAGACATCTGCCGTGAGTGGGGATCTGTCCGTGGTACTGAAGGGTGGGACTGTGAATGAGGTGGGTGGTAGCCTCTATACTTCCCTCCTGGCTTGGATGTTTGGATTCTGGCCACTCTGGTGTGGTGTGTGTGTGTGTGTGTGTGTGTGTGTGTGTGTGTGTGTGTGTGTGTGTGTGTGTGTGTGTGTGTGTATGTGTGTGTGTGTGCGCACGCGTGCGCGCACATCTATATATACATGTGGTTCTTTGACTCCTGATATGAGGTAGTTGAGGTTGGGGACTCCAGAACCTGGCTTAGGGAATGAACCTAAGGAGGCCGTCGGCCTAGTTGTAATCTGGCATGAGGCCTAATAGACTCTGCCTTCTGTGCTTAGCTCTTTTCTGTGACTACTACAACCCTCATGGGGAGTGTGAGTGGCATTACCAGCCCTGTGGAGCACCCTGTCTGAAGACCTGTCGAAACCCTGCTGGACACTGCCTTGTTGACCTGCAAGGCCTGGAAGGTGAGGGTGGAATGTGATGGTGGAGGCCTTCAGGACCATCCCCCATGCATGGTACCTCTAGGGTAGACCCAGTGTACTAGGGGTTCTCTACCACTGATTAGGAGCTGGGCATATGGATACATGCTCACAAGGATATAAAAGTCAATGCTACCCCTGCATGCTCTAGGTTGCTATCCACAGTGCCCACCCACGCAGCCCTTCTTCAATGAGGACCAGATGAAGTGTGTGGCCCAGTGTGGATGCTATGACGATGATGGAAACTACCATGACATTGACACACAGGTTCCTACAGCTGAGAATTGCCAGAGTTGGTGAGAGAGAATCCAGGGAGGGAAGAGGATAGAGACCCAGAGTGGTTGGGAGAGGGCAGGGGTGGGCTAAGGCATGTGTCAGCTAGGGGATGCTCATAGGTCCTCAGAGCCCCTGTCTTCCCTCCAGTCTCTGCACCCCTGGTGGCCTTCAGTGTGTTCACAACCTTACAGGTAAGCAAAGGCTGTGGGTTTGGGGTTGGAGGAAGGCTGGAAGCTGTGGACTCTGAGCCAATACATATAATCTCCAGCCTGCACATGTACCTATGAGGGCCGTACCTACCACTACAATGATGTTGTCTACAACACCACGGATGGCCTTGGTGCATGCTTAGTGGCCATCTGCAAAGACAATGGAACTATAATACGCACAGCTGAGGAGTGCCCTGAAGTCTTGTCTACCACACCATTTACATTCACCACTACCTTGGCATCCCATGCCACATCAGGTAAGAACATATCAGGTTCTCTAGAAGCCATGGAACTTCTAACTACTATGTTAACCCAGGGAGAATCTTGGTCACATCTGGGACAAGGGAAGATGATAAATTGTCAATGCAGGGAACTGTAGCTACAGAGATATCTTTGGTCCTAACTCATTGTCTAGTTTCCTAGGCTCTGCCTGGTATCCATGACTCTCATCCCTCTTTGATTCCCTAGGAAGCCTTAACACAACTGGTAGAGCTACCATTGGGACCAGAGAAATTGTCAGGCACCATTTGTCCTTGGTGTACACACTTCAGTGAGATGAGCTCTCTCAAGACTGCTATCTAGGTCTTGGAACAGGTTCAGAATGGCCCTAACTTGTGTTAAGATGAAAGTCATCTGTTTCTTCATGCTGAGATGGGAGGAACTGAGGAGGGCTTTTATCATTTTCACACAGGCTCAGCTCCCACTGTGTCCCCTGTATCCACTGTGTGTGTCCATGAGGTCTGCCACTGGTCCATTTGGTATGATGAGAGCTACCCAGAGCCTGGAATGACAGGTGGGGACTTCGAAACATTTGAGAACCTGAGGCAGAAAGGGCACCAGGTGTGCCAAACTCCTGCTGCCATTGAGTGCCGTGCAGAGAAGTTCCCCAGCATGGACTTACAGAAGCTGGGTCAGAAGGTGAACTGTGATTCATCCTGGGGGTTGAAATGCCTCAACAGTGAGCAGAGCCCCCCAATCTGCTACAACTATGAGATGAGAGTTCTGTGCTGTGATTATGTGCCTTGTACTTCTTCCCTGACCTCAGGCACAAGTACCACTCACTCCCTGCCTGAGACCAGTTCAGAGCCCACTTTGTCCACTCTCAGTACTCATACAGCATCCTTAGTATCCCAGTCCAGACCCTCCTGGACCACAGAAGGGAAAAAGACATCCCTGGATAAAATTCATAGCTCACGGCAAACAGTAACATTTACCACAAAAAGTGGGGCCACTTCATATCCAATTGGGTCCACAAACTCAGTCAGCAGCCTCCCTGCATCCAGCCGTACCTGGACTACAACAGTAAAAGAGACCACCTTACACACAATGCCTAGCTCCCAGACAAAATCAATATTTACTTCACAGACAGGGTCCACTTCCACAGCCAGCATGATCACGCAGAAAGTCAGCAGCCCCATGACCTCCACCAGCTGCCAACCCCAGTGTCAGTGGACAAAGTGGTTTGATGTGGACTACCCCACATCTGACAGGGAGGGAGGAGACATTGAGACATATGACAAGATCAGGGCCGCTGGGGCAGACATCTGTGGACAGCCTCAGGACATCCAGTGTGTGGCCCAGAACTACCAGGACATGAGTTTGGACATGCTGGATCAGAAAGTCAAGTGTGATGTCAACTTTGGTCTGGTGTGCCACAACAGGGACCAGGGAGACAAGTTTGGGATGTGCTACAACTACATCATCCGTGTGCTGTGCTGTGATGTCAGCCACTGCCAAGGACCTACCACCTCTGCAGGGACACCCCCAACACCAGGAACTGCCTCCACTGCTACACAGACCCTGTCCTCCAAGCCTTGGCCCAACACTAGTCCAGTTGACACCTGGTCTCCCTCAGACTCCATCACCAGCATCTATGCCTCAGAGATGCCCACCCTTGGGATCCTGACTACAAGGGTGTCATCACCACCCAGCACTCCTCTGACAGCCACCTCAAAGACCACTCAGCATCCCATGAGTTCAGCATCCTCTAACACTGTAGGCAGCCTTGAGACATCCACCAGCTGCCAACCCCAGTGTCACTGGACAAAGTGGTTTGATGTGGACTACCCCACATCTGACAGGGAGGGAGGAGACATTGAGACATATGACAAGATCAGGGCCGCTGGGGCAGACATCTGTGGACAGCCTCAGGACATCCAGTGTGTGGCCCAGAACTACCAGGACATGAGTTTGGACATGCTGGATCAGAAAGTCAAGTGTGATGTCAACTTTGGTCTGCTGTGCTATAACAGGGACCAGGAAGACAAATTTGGGATGTGCTACAACTACATCATCCGTGTGCTGTGCTGTGATGTCAGCCACTGCCAAGAACCTACCACCTCTGCAGGGACACCCCCAACACCAGGAACTGCCTCCACTGTCAGTTCCAGGTCAGTCATACGCACTGCCTCGTCTGTGTCCAGCATGCCCACCAACATCAGCACTACTGAGTCTATTTCATCCCCCCCAAAAACCACAGTCTTCACCAGGGCTTCTTCCACAGCCACACTCACACCCAGTGAGACAAAAACCTCATCAAAGCTAACAACTGGTCTCTCCTCAGTCCCTACAACCATGAGTACTACTTCCACAGGGTGTAAGTTTCAATGCACCTGGACAGATTGGCTGGACAGTGACAAACCCCAACCTGGTCAGTTTGGGGGAGACATTGAGACCTACTATCATATTAGAAACAAGACAGGCATTCAGATATGTGAGAAACCTGTGGACATAGAATGTGAAGCTATTCTCTTCCCCAACATGTCCTTCCAGCAGCTGGGCCAGGAGGTAGTTTGTAATGTGGACTTTGGGCTCATCTGCAGGAATAGCAAACAGGTCAACAATCAAACCTGTTTCAACTACCATATCCGTGTACTGTGCTGTGAGGAAGATACCAGCTGTTTCAGCACAACTGGATCACTGTCTACCACCTCCAGTCAAGTGACAGAATCCACTAACACAGCAGGGCCACTGTCCTCCACGCCCATATTGGCACCTGGATTTCACAGTACGGTGTCCATGGCCACAAGCAAGTGGCCATCAGAGGAGCCAATACCTTCAACTTCAGTCACAACTCTAAGGCAACCCTCTTCCGCTAGGACACAGAGGATTGTCTCCATTGCCACAACAAGCGCTACAAAGAGCTTCCCTATCTCTAGTCTATCTACACTCTCAGCCTCTCGCACCAGCTTTTTCCAAACATCAAAAGAGCCACATTCAGGTAAACCAAACACAACTTCACGGACAGCCTCTTCCAATGCAGCATTCAGCACACAGATGGTCACTTCCACAGCCAGCATGATCACGCAGACAGTCAGCAGCCCCATGACCTCCACCAGCTGCCAACCCCAGTGTCAGTGGACAAAGTGGTTTGATGTGGACTACCCCACATCTGACAGGGAGGGAGGAGACATTGAGACATATGACAAGATCAGGGCCGCTGGGGCAGACATCTGTGGACAGCCTCAGGACATCCAGTGTGTGGCCCAGAACTACCAGGACATGAGTTTGGACATGCTGGATCAGAAAGTCAAGTGTGATGTCAACTTTGGTCTGGTGTGCCACAACAGGGACCAGGGAGACAAGTTTGGGATGTGCTACAACTACATCATCCGTGTGCTGTGCTGTGATGTCAGCCACTGCCAAGGACCTACCACCTCTGCAGGGACACCCCCAACACCAGGAACTGCCTCCACTGCTACACAGACCCTGTCCTCCAAGCCTTGGCCCAACACTAGTCCAGTTGACACCTGGTCTCCCTCAGACTCCATCACCAGCATCTATGCCTCAGAGATGCCCACCCTTGGGATCCTGACTACAAGGGTGTCATCACCACCCAGCACTCCTCTGACAGCCACCTCAAAGACCACTCAGCATCCCATGAGTTCAGCATCCTCTAACACTGTAGGCAGCCTTGAGACATCCACCAGCTGCCAACCCCAGTGTCACTGGACAAAGTGGTTTGATGTGGACTACCCCACATCTGACAGGGAGGGAGGAGACATTGAGACATATGACAAGATCAGGGCCGCTGGGGCAGACATCTGTGGACAGCCTCAGGACATCCAGTGTGTGGCCCAGAACTACCAGGACATGAGTTTGGACATGCTGGATCAGAAAGTCAAGTGTGATGTCAACTTTGGTCTGCTGTGCTATAACAGGGACCAGGAAGACAAATTTGGGATGTGCTACAACTACATCATCCGTGTGCTGTGCTGTGATGTCAGCCACTGCCAAGAACCTACCACCTCTGCAGGGACACCCCCAACACCAGGAACTGCCTCCACTGCTACACAGACCCTGTCCTCCAAGCCTAGTCTGAATGTGACCAAGACTCATTCAGCTTTCACCACATTAGCAACAAGCCTCTCAAAAACTCTACCAGGCTCTAGCCACACAGCCACTCTTGTTACATCATCTGCCAGAAGTTCCCTACATGTTTCAAGTGTCAAGGAAACTAGTAAACCAGGAAAGTTCTCCTCTATCCATACAACAGTTGGCATCCTGCACAAAACATTACAGTCATCAACACCTGCCCTGACAACAAAACAAACTTCCTCAACCGGAACCTGGACAAGAATACTTACTGGTACAATTGGCTCTGTCTCCTCAAAACTTCCACCCACGAGCCTGGAATTGACTACAGGCATAAAAGAGCTCTCTACCAGTACACCAAGGACACAGACGCTACCAGTAACAATGACTAATTCCACCAGCAGCCAGGGCAAAACCCACTGCCAAGCCAAGTGTAAGTGGACAGAATGGTTCGATGTGGACTCACCAACTTCAGGGGTAGTAAGAGGGGACATGGAGACCTATGAAAACATCAGAGCTGCTGGTAAGAAGATTTGCCAGGCACCAGAGAAGATTGAGTGTCGTGCAGAGAACTACCCTGCAGTGAGCATTGATAAGGTTGGCCAAAGAGTAACCTGCAACCTGGAGACAGGACTGGTCTGCAAAAATGAGGACCAGACAGATGATTTCAAAATGTGCTTCAACTATAATATGCGTGTGCTTTGCTGTGATGATTATAGCCACTGCCCCCACACAACTGCTGTACCACATACATCTACCACGAACAAGACTACAGTCAGCAAAGAGGCTACCACCATGGCCCCCAGTTCAGCAACAGGACAAGGACACTTCACTAAAGCTACCACCTTCTCAAACACTGCACAAAGTCTGATGACCAGCATTACCCACACAGGATCTACACCTTTCACATTCTCAGGCAGCAGCCCTGTGACCTCCACCACCTGCCAACCCCAGTGTCACTGGACAAAGTGGTTTGATGTGGACTACCCCACATCTGACAGGGAGGGAGGAGACATTGAGACATATGACAAGATCAGGGCCACTGGGGCAGACATCTGTGGACAGCCTCAGGACATCCAGTGTGTGGCCCAGAACTACCAGGACATGAGTTTGGACATGCTGGATCAGAAAGTCAAGTGTGATGTCAACTTTGGTCTGCTGTGCTATAACAGGGACCAGGAAGACAAATTTGGGATGTGCTACAACTACATCATCCGTGTGCTGTGCTGTGATGTCAGCCACTGCCAAGGACCTACAACCACCTCTGCAGGGACACCCCCAACACCAGGAACTGCCTCCACTGCCATGCTCTCTAACACTGCCATAAACACTTCTTGGACTTCCTCTGCAACCCTCAGCAGTGCTTCAACTACCTCCATGTCTACTTCCAAAGAGACTCAGCCCTCATCTTTGCTGAGTACTAGGATTACAGCCATGTCTACTCCACTCTCTAGCTCCAAGGGCTGCAAGCCTCAATGTACCTGGACAGACTGGATTGACCAGAGTTCCCCTACACCCGGGAATTCTGGCGGGGAGTTTGAGACCTATGCCAACATTGGAGCAGCTGGAATTGCAATATGTGAAAAGCCCGTGGACTTAGAATGTGCTATTGTTGACCAGCCCGATGTGCCTTGGCAGGAATTGAGACAGGTGATCAACTGCAGTCTGGACTTTGGTCTGGTATGCAGGAACCTGGACCAGATGGGGCCCTTTAGCATATGCCTCAACTATAGAATCCGTGTGCTTTGCTGCGATGACTACAGTCACTGTTCTAGCCTCCCTTCCAGCACCATAACGTCAGGCCTGTCCTGGTCTACCCACACAACCACAGTCCCTTTCACAACCACAGTGTCCTCAAGCACTGAATCCACCTTTCAAACCAAGCATCCCTTCAGCTACCCTGTGTCAAGTACTAAAGCATCCACATGGACCACATTTCCAGACTCAGGCTGTGTACCTCGATGCACATGGACAGACTGGTTTGATGCAGACTTCCCTAACCCTGGTCCCAGAGGTGGGGACTTTGAGGTCTATGCAGTGTTACGTGAGGTTGGCTTTGTGTTCTGTGATCAGCCCAAGGATATCCAGTGCCGCTCTGAGAAGGAGCCAGACAAGCCCCTGGAAAGTCTTGAGCAGGTGGTTCAGTGTGACGTGCGATTCGGGCTGATATGTAAAAATATCAATCAATCAGGGCCTTTGCAATACTGTGACAACTACCATGTGCGCCTCCTCTGCTGTGACAACAGCCACTGCACCACACCACCTACGGCCACCTCCTCAGCCACCCACTCGTCCTCCACCATCCCTTCCACCTCTCCCCTGTTGCCCAGTCACACTTCCCCAACTTTGAACACCGTGACTTCTTTACCTGAGGTCACTGGCTCCGTTATGCCCCACTCCTCCTCCGTAGGACCCACTTACACCTCTCCAGTTTTGACCACAGGAACTTCACCTGTAGCCACGGGCCCCACTGTCCCCACTGTGGCCCCCTCCCCTACCTCAGAGACCACTCACACCCCTCAAGTTTCCCGAAGCAGCCAGGTGACCTTCAGCATGCGTACTGCTTCTACCTTGGGCCTCAGTACCCTCAAGCCTACTGTCTTCTCCAGCCAATCATTTTCCCCTTCGCCCTGTTTCTGCCGGGCATTTGGACAGCTGTTCCTACCTGGTGAGTAGAAAAGCCCACGTTCTCCCTACCCCATGTTCCTTGTCCACCTGGGTCAGTCAGCCTTGGGAGCTACGGGCCTTTTCACGAATGCAGAGTTCAGCCCATGCCCTCTCTGGAAATTCCCTCTCCGTCAGGCAGGCTGTCCTTCCTACCCTAACACTACCCTGCCTCTTCAGATGGGATGTGGCTATGTCTTTCTGTTTTTTTTTCCTCCTACAGGAGATGTCATCTACAATAAGACTGACGGAGCTGGCTGCCAGTTCTATGCCACCTGCAACCGGTACTGTGACGTTGACCGCTTCCAGGGTGCCTGCCCCTCCTCTTCATCTCCAGAGCCCTCTACTCCTACGCCTTTGTCCCCCCTGCCTCCTGGCTGTGATAATGCCACCCCTCCTCGGCAGGTGAGCCTCCCCTCCCTCTACCTCCCTCTGATGTGCTGTGGATCTGGGTTCTCAGGGACACCTGCATTTGGGTTGAGTCATGGCTAATTCTCAGCACCACCTCAACCCTGTAACCTCTCTTAGTGACCCATCTTCCAGTGGCTCCTGTTGAGAGAGGTGCACGGGATCTGAGGTCATCGGCTGGAGCTGGCTGCCTTCTGGGATTCATAGCTGTAGGGACCTGGGGCTACAGAAATGACAGGCTTGAGTTTCCACATGACTTCAAGGTGAAGAAAGACCCTATATATCTTCTGCCTCAGGTGAATGAGTCCTGGACCTTAGAGAACTGCACGGTGGCCACGTGCCAGGGAAATGACCAGATCATCCTCCTAGAGCCGGAGCCTGTGGACAATGTCACCTGCGTCAACAAGCACTTGCCCATCAAAGTGTGGGACCAGGAGCCTTGTCACTTCCACTATGAGTGTGAATGTGAGCAGAGGGCAGGCATGGGTCAGCTCAGCAAGACGGGACAGGACTGAGGCATTTGATCTCAAACAGCCCATGTAAATGTGCTAGCCTGCAGGCATTGTGTGCAAAGGGAATACGGATGTGGCACAGGCAGGGGCTGTGTGGCCAGAGAAGTTAGGGTGCAAAAAGCCACAGTGGGAGTCCTTTCTTGCAATCTTGATGACAACTTCCATTACTGAGTGTTAAATGCCTAAAACTGGGGACTTAGAACAGCAAACCATGCCCGAGCTAGAGTCAGATCAAGACAGTCAACTCATCCCTATGGAGGACCCTTCTTGACTTTCCTAGGTAAGGGCTACAGGATTCCTTGACTTGTGGCTTCATCACTATATTCTGCCTCCATCTTTTTATGGTCTTCCGCTCCATGTCTATCTCTCCTGTCTTTTATGAAGTATGCTGCCATTTGGTTCAAAGGACATCCAGGTAATTTGGGATGGTCCCATTATAAGACCAATGTCACATTCACAGATCCCAATGTAGATATGGTTTGGAAGATGCCTATTTTATAGATGAAGCAGCTGTGTTCCCTTGAAGAACAGTTCCAGAGGCAGTGCTAGGTATCAGGGCTAGGAAGTGAGCCTACAACTGTAGGTATCAGGGCTGGGAAGTGAGTCTACAACTGTAGGTATCAGGGCTGGGAAGTGAGCCTACAACTGTATCTTCCATAGGTTTCTGCAGTGGATGGGGACGCTCACACTACCTGACGTTCGATGGCACCTCCTATACTTTCCCGGACAACTGCACCTCAGTGCTCATGAAAGAGATCCACCCTCGTCATGGCAACCTGAGCATCCTTGCTCACAGCTACTACTGTGGGGCTACCACCAATGTCACTTTCTGTCCCCGTGCCCTCAGTGTGTACTACAACTCCATGGAGATTGTCCTTACCATCACCACCAGTGCCAGTGGGAAGGAGGAGAGCCTGGTGAGTCTTAGGAGCCCCAAGGTCACACTGCAAGCATGAGGCCTGGGTATGGGGTGACACAAGCAAAGATGAAAAGCCCTTGGTACCAAAAGCACACTCCCCTCTGCAGAAATGACCTGTAGGAACTGTCCTAGGGAAAGAATAAATGCCTAGCTGTAGGTTGAGGAATAAACAGGAATGTCCCTGGTGTTTGACAAAGCAGCATCCACTGCTGCCTACCTGGCCCCCTGGTTACTGGTTCCCTCTGGACATACCTAGATCATATGGGACCAAATGTGGATAAGATCAGGTTCCAGCAAGAATGGTGTGACAGTGTCCTTGAGTGGTACCACCACGATGAGTGTCAACATTTCTACCATTGGCACCAGCATCACCTTTGATGGGCACATCTTCCAGATACAGTTACCCTACAGATACTTCAGCAACAATACTGAGGGCCGGTGTGGTGAGTAGCATGTCCTGGCTCATTCTGCATCCATAAGTGGGGGTAAGGAATGGATCTACAGAAAACAGCAAGAAGCTGATTGTCATCCCTACCCTATTTACCAGGTACCTGCACAAACAGCCAGACAGATGACTGCCGCCGGCCAGATGGCACCATAGCTTCCAACTGCCAGGACATGGCCAAAGACTGGCTGGTGCCTGGGAACAGCAACAACAGCTGCTTAGCTCAGCCTAGCCCTCCCCCAAGCACCACCCCCCAGCCTCCAGTGTCCAGCACACCCACTTCTACCCCGTGCCCTGCTGCGCCTCTCTGCGAGCTGATGCTGAGTCAGTGAGTCGGCCTTGGAGTGGTGGGCCTGAGCAGCAGTCCCCTTGCCTAGCCTCCCTCCTAGGCCCTGAGCTCCCAGTCCTGACCACTCACTGTCATAGGGTCTTCGCCGAGTGTCACTGGCTCATCCCTCCAGATACCTTCTTCAATTCCTGTGTCAGTGACCACTGCAACACCAATTTTACTGGCATGCTCTGTCAAAGCCTGGAGGCCTATGCAGCACTCTGCCGGGCCCAGGGTGTGTGCATCAATTGGCGCAACGCCACTGGAGGGCTATGTGGTAAGTTGGGAGCATCCAACTTAGTCAGGGCTCCAGTCTCCTTGGTTCTTCCGAACCTGTCTGATGATGCTCTCTGCGCCCACAGACTTCTCCTGTCCACCTACTAAGGAATATAGGCCTTGTGGGCCCCTGCATCCAGCATCCTGCAGCTCCAGGTGAGTGCCAGCTAATAGGGAGTGTGGAGGTAGCAGCTGGCCTCCCATGTCTGAGCTCTGGGACCCCACAACTGGCTCTTGGAGCTGCACCTCATTTCTGACCCTATACTTGCTACTCCTCCTCACACTAGGACACTGAGCATTTCAACTGGGACACTGACAGAGGGCTGCTTCTGCCCTGAGAATCAGCTCCTCTTCAATTCACGCATGGACATCTGTGTGCTGGAGTGTCGTAAGTGCCATTCACCTGCTATGGGGCAAGGCCTGTCTTCCTACCCCTGCCCCCCATAGGGTCCTCACCTGCCAGGCCAGGATCCAACACATCTGTAGACCCTCTTCTGCCCTGACTAATATGTGAGAGGATGCTGGTGAGGTCATTAGTCCTTCAGGTGTCTAAAGGCCTCCTGTGAGCCTGTCACCATTCTGTCTAAACTCTGCCGCTTGGAGCTGCTCAGAGAAGCCGTCTCCCTTCACCGAATGAAGTACCAGACTCTCAACATCCAACCTCATCACTGACTGCCTCAGAGACCCGAGACCCTCAGAATTCTCTAGGGCCTTCTGTTCTACCCTGGGAGAAGATGTGATATCTTGGCTTGGGGTACAGGTAGCCAGGGCTAAGAGCACAGTTCTCTCAGCCTATGACCCCCTTCTGCCTGGCCTTGAACCCCAACATCTCCAGTAACAAGCTTACTCATTTCTTTCCAGCCTGCGTGGGACCAGATGGGCTACCCAAGTCTGTGAGTGGTGCTGCTCCCCTGACCCCCACTTGAGCTAAAGAAGAGCAGGAAGGAAGTAGGGCGGGTGGCTAACTCTTCACAGCCCAGGAGGCTGATTGGGGATCCTGGGTTTCCTCCCTGCTGAGGGCAAACAATGACCTCAAGTTGAGTTCAGGCAGACAGGCTAGGGACTTTAGGACCTCATGACCTTCAGAGATCCTGATTTGGCTTGTTTCAGCCGGGAGAAAACTGGACCAGCAACTGCCAGTCCTGTGTGTGCGACCCCAGCTCTGTGTCGGTACAATGTGAGCCAATGCAGTGTGAGAGCCAGGAGCTCCCAGAGTGCACAGAAGCTGGCTCTGTGTCTGTTACCAGGCCCAGGGCTGACAATCCATGCTGCCCCGAGACAGTCTGTGGTGAGCACCCACTGGGGACGCAGAGTCATACTCTAGCTTAGCTACACTGGGCCACTCAGGTGGGGGATGGTTTCAAGATGCTTCAGCTTTTGACCTGAAAATAAGGCTGGTGACCTCTGGTCTGACCTAACAGCAGAGAACTGGTAAGGGCCAAGGGGATAAAAGAGTGAGGGACTTGATGAAACCCAGAAAAGCCATGAAGCATACTAGGCTCCAAGGAAAAATGACACTAGAGGCCACCAGTTTTCCCAGAAATGGAGAAGATGGGGGCTGACGGTGGGGCAAAATAGGCAGCATCCTGACAGGGCATGTCTCTACAGTTTGCGATGCAACCACCTGCCCCGAGAGTGTGCCCACGTGTGACCCAGGGTATGAGCTGATCCAAAACCATGAGAATGGCAGCTGCTGCCCCAGCTTCAGCTGTCGTGAGTAGAAATGGGGCTGCAACAGCGGGGGAGGGGGACTCACTGAGGCTGGTTGCATTGGAGTTCAGGGAGGGGGAGGAGCAAGAGTCTCTGTCCCACTGCCCAGATGCATACTCAGCCCCCTTTCCTTTCAGAACCTTTGATGTGCACACACAATAACACCTTCTATGGGGTAAGGGCTCAGCTTGGGCAGGGTGGACAGTAGAGGTAGTCAAGGCGGGTGGGAGGCCCATGCCCCCCAGTTCCTGGTCCTTGTCTTGGCATCCTTGCCATAAAGGCAGATCTGAAGAAGGTATCTGGGTCCTTAAGACAAATGGCCGTGTGTGTGTGTGTGTGTGTGTGTGTGTGTGTGTGTGTGTGTGTGTGTGTGTGTGTGTGTACTGTGGAAAGCTTCTGGGTCTCCCAGGTTACTGCTCACTGGATACCTGTGTTCAATTAGGGGAACAATTACACTTTGGGGGAGAAGAACTGGGCCCATGGCCCATGCTTGGACTCAGCTAGGAGTCCTGACCTGATATGAGCTCACTCCCTGCCTCCACCTTCTCTCAGTGCCACCCTCCTCATCTGCTCTAGGTCGGTGCGAACTTCCTAGGAGATGATCACTGCCAAACATGCACCTGCTTCTCTGTGGGCAATCAAGAACCAAAAGTAGAGTGTAGAGAGATCCTTTGTACCACCTTCTGTCCCCAGGTGAGCTTGTGTCCTGGCAGACATTCTGAGAGGCTACCCATCGTAGCCCATCACTGAGAGTCCTCCAACTGACTATAATTTTGAGGTTTTGTTTTTTTTTTCTAAAGGGAAAAGTAGGGGGATGATGAGGACTGGAGGACATCCTTCAGGTTGATGAGCTGACTAGGAACAAGTCTAGTATGGTACCAGTAGACCAGCAGTTCTCAGCCTGTGGGTCGCAATCCCAATTAGAGTCGCATATCAGATATCCTGCACAGCAGATTATTTACATTACAATTCATAACAGTAACAAAAGTATAGTTATGAAGTAGCAATGAAGTAATTTCATTAGGAATGCTGAGAACCACTACAGTGACAGAGAGGCTAAGAAGCAGGGTGAGTTAAGCTGCAAGACCTGGGAAGAGGGTACAATACTCATCAAAGACATAACATCTCAGCGGTTCCTGCTAAGGAGGCTCAGGGCCCCTAGAGCATACTCAGAGGGTGACTGGGATGAATGAGAGACCTGACCACCTCTCCTGTCCCCACAGGGTTTCAAGTACACGCTGAAGCCAGAGCAGTGCTGTGGGGAGTGTGTACAGAATGCCTGCCTCACGCCAGAGGGCCAGGTGGTGCAGGTAATAGGAGAGGCTGTAAGAGACCTTCCCCTGAGCAGGTCAACCACAAGTGGATCCCAATCTGGACCTCTGTTGTGTGTTTTGCTTTCCAGCCCAATGAAACATGGGTGAACAGTCCTGTGGATAACTGCACTGTGTACCAATGTAAGGTTGAGAATGGAATCCATATACTGACTCCAATCCCCACAGCCTGCCCTGATGTGTCCAACTGTAGGGTATGTGCCTGGGAGTCCCTGTCTTTGGGTGGTCCACCCTCGTCATGCCCCTGGAAGGTTCTGACCCAAGAAGTCTGTGTCCCTATGGTTTGTACCCCATATCCTAGCTCTGTCCCAGTCCTAGTTGTTATGTTCTTGGCCCTGCAGGGAACCCTAAGGAAAACAGGTTGCTGTTACTCCTGTGAAATAGAGGGTAAGTGGAAGAAACCTCTCATCTAGTCCTCCAGCTCCACCCAGTTCCCATCCAAAAGCAATTCAAGTTTCTCCCACTGGGTGGCAGATCCCACCAAAGTCTCAGTATAATAGAAGGGGTCGGTCACCCAGGAAAGGTGTGTCAGTTACTTCTCTCGTTGCTGTGGCAAAATCAATTTATAGAAGGAAAGCTGCATGTGGCTCATGGTTTGAGTGTATAGTCCCACCATGGCAGGGACCCATGGCAATATAAGCAGATGCTCATATATGTCTGCAGCAAAGAAACTTACTTTCTCATTTTCACTTAGTCTGAGACCCCAGCCCATGGGAGGTCCTGGCCACACTCAGGGTAGGTCTTCCCTCATAAGTTAATTTAATCTAGAAAATCCCTCAGAACTTCATCTATCAACTAGGTGACTGTAGATCCTATCAAGTTGACAGTCAATATCAACCATCATGGAGGGTCAGTCTTATTGGGTTCAGGGTCTGTGAGTGAGAATCTAGGGTCTCTGCACTGACCTGTCTTCTTTGCAGACTCAAGTAGATGCCACGTGCGTGTAAATACAACCACCCTGCAGTATAACGGCTGTGAAACAGAGGTGGCAGTCGACCTCACCTTCTGTGAGGGTTCTTGCCCTGGAATGTCCAAGTGAGTGGGTGCCTTGCCTCCCCAAGAATATAGAACCAGTAGCTACTTTGTCACCTTGGGTCTTACAGAGATTGTCTCCTTCTTGAGGTCAGGAGGCCACATATACCTGTGTGCATAAAACACATGGCCCATCTCCAAGTCAAGCCAGGGACAAACCTGGCTTAGCTATACAGAATAGGGTTTTGGCTGGGGACTTGTGTCTAGGAATCTGAATGTGTCTAGAGGGGCAAGCAGCATCAGACCCCTCTGTGGTCCCCAGATGGCCCTAGGCTGTGGTCAGCTGTGAACAGAAGTGACCAGGAAGGTTGAGCATTTGTGGTTAGAGAAGGCAGGAGGAAGGGTCCCAGGCTGGCTTCAGGGCTTAGGATGGCTGCCAGACAGAGAGTCTCAACAGGGTCAGCAGGATGGAAAGGGAGGAGAATCAGAGGAGGCTATGCAAGATGGAGTAGGGTTTAAAAAGAGCCCAGGAAGGGCAAGGCTGTGTGTTCAAGAAAGTAGCCATGGCGGACAGTCAGACGCCTTCCAAGAGCCCACAGAGGACCAAGAATCACTACCCTGCTAAGAGGATCACGGAGCTGAAATGCTGACCCTCCCCTGCCCACAGGTATTCCATGGAGGCCCAGGCCATGGAGCATAAGTGCACTTGCTGCCAAGAGAGCAAGGTCCATGATGTAGCTGTGACCATGCAGTGTCCCAATGGTAAAATCATCCAGCACACCTATACCCACATCGATGAGTGCAGCTGTGCCCTGGCCTGCAGCTCCCTGCCCATGACTTCCATGAACACTTCCTAGTGCCCAGTGCTGGAAGGCAATTGCATCCCCCAACCCCTCAAGTCCCTCCACCTGGAGCAGAACCTGCCCAACTGACCATGAAACCCTTAGGCAGGCATGCTCCATGCGGCCCACAAGAACCCTCTGTGGCCCCCACTGCATCTGCTCCATTTGGTGAAACAAGCATCGTGGAGGGTAATGGGACAATTAAGATCCATTCGAGGAGGGGGCCAGGTGAGGATTTGTCCCTTGGAGGACCCTCTTGGTTGTCTTGGCCTCATCTTCTGTGATGACATTTAGATGTCATGGAGAAAAACAGACAGCCTGTGGCTGTAGGCCTGTGTGCCCTTTATCACATAAAGAAGCCCTCTGCCAGTTATCTCAAGTGCACAAAGGCAGATGGGACTGTCCAAGCAAGACAGGCTACCCAGGGAGCTGTGTCAGGCAAAGTGGCTGCCTGCTGGAGGGGCTGTGGGATCTGGGGTTAGAGAGGGGCCTGTGCTCACCCTGCCCTAAGCTGCAATAAACCCTGGCACTGTGTGTCTCCTCCTGGTGTCTTTTCCTGCCCACTCTGCATGGCTTCCTGTTTGTGGTTTGAAGTTACCAGGGATGAAGAGTTATCAACAGGAACATGAGGGATGAGAAGCTGGCTAAGAGGAAAAGGGGAGAGGTACTTGTCCATTAGCTTGACACTTAAGAGTATGAGCAGGGCAAGGCCAGCCAGGAAACCACATACCAGCCTAGCTGCCAAAGCATCAGGGCATCACAGGCAGACAGAGGAGCCTGTGGGCTGGGGAGGCTCCTAGCACCCATTGGTGTGTGGCGACTGTAATGCTGTAATGGGCAGAAAAGAAGGGTGTTTTGCCCTGCTCAGACCCCAAGGGGCTGTGGCTGCAGTGGTGCTGGGAGCCCAGGTCTTTTTCTGCCTCCTCAGGTGCACTATATTCAAAATACCTGCCAATTTTTGGTTTACCATACAAGTGGCTGTCCTTAGCTCCTTTCTTTCCCTCCGTCTATCCAAAACGGAGAGTATTCCATAAGCATGGCAGGGAGTCGCAGGGACCAGGGTTGGGAAATGGGGGGCGCTATGGCTTGGGCTCCAGAAGTAGGAGGGGCAGGAAGGAAGCATGTCAAGAAGGATCCTCTATGTGGTGTGAGACAGAGAATGTCCTGGCTTGACTGTGCAGGAAGGGTACAAGATGACCTCCAAATGTATAGAATGTGGTCAATGGTGGGGCTATGACCTAGGAAGATAAAGACACAGTGGCTAGTTATGACCCCAAAAGCCTCTGGAGACGTAAGTAGAGGGGTCCTGCTATGGGCTGTGGGCTATCCTGCACTCCAGTGTCGCAGACCTCCTGTGCCTGGTGTTGGGTTCAAGGACCAGACTCCTCCCAAAAATGGCCAGTGAGCCTGCCTTTCATACACACTTGCTGAGGTTTGTCTGGCAGGCAGCCCACTGGGAAACATGGTCCAGAGACTGAAGAGGCAGCAGGTGTGCTGGGGGACAGCAGAAGGGCTACTGGGGCCAGCTTCTCTAAGCCCACCTTTGACCTCATGGTGTGGCTTCCGGGACAGAAAATTCCAAGTCCCTGTCTTCATGAAGCCACAGCAAAATGCTATTTCTTTCAACTCAGTCATCTCAAGCACCATGACTGGAATCAGGAACATCACCTGACAGAGACACTCTCAAATGGTGAGGTCTTCCATGTCTGGGGACACTCCTGACTACGGTCATAAATACAATGTGTGCAGTCACTGATCCATTTTACCAGTCAGGAAACAGAGGCACAAAGAGATGAGGGGTCCTGCTTTAGCAAGGCCTGTTCCAGCCAGATGGTAGACTCAAGAGTCCACTCTGGAAATACAAAGCCTGGCCAGGACCCAGGGAAAACCACAGTAAGACACAATGAGTAAACAAACTGTTCTAGGTCCACTTTAAATACATGCTAAGAGGGATTTCTGCCTCCAAGGTGGGAGAGTGGGCATCTCTTCCCCACAGACAGTGACAAAAAGAATACACAGCCAATTAAGTGGGTTAAGTTGAAAGCAGACTTCCTCCTGAAAGAGAAGGACATTAACAATACACCAACAATGACAGGGCAACACAAGGGGTCCACATCAGGAGGCCCAACACCCTCCCTTGTAGGGAATATACAGTTAGCTCCTAAGTACCAGGCCTCTGGGTCCCCGAGTAAGGCAGATTCAGTAAACAAAAAGGGATCAAGCACCAGGCACTCAGGTTTTCAGTTAAGGCAGTGTGGTTTTAAATAAATGATTTGAGATTATTGGTGATATACCTGTAGTTCCCCCAAAAGAAAGACTGGAAAGGAGCTGGGTGTGGTGGCACATACCCATAATGTCAGCACTCAATGAGGGGGCCAACCTGGGCCATACAGTGAGACCTGGTATAGAAAGAAAGGAAGAGAAGGCTGCCTGGAGATGAGTACCGGAACGTTCTTGCCGGGGTTATAGTCACAAGGCAGTAAGGGTACTGCTTAGCCTGAGGAAAACCATCCTACATGCTTCCCCATTTCCACCACCTGAAGCTTTTAAAGAGGCTGCAGGGTCCTGTTCCCATAGATAGAGCAGTAGAGGCCTGCAGTTCACAAAGGTGTTATTGAGTTGTCTTCAAAATACAAATGAGGGGCTAGAGAGAAGGTTCCATAGTTAAGAGCACTTGCTGTTATTCCAGACCATTAACAACCATTTGTAACTCATTCCTGGGGATCTGACACCCTCTTCTGGCCTCCATGAGCACTAGGCGTGCATGCACATGGTGCACAGACATGCATACAGGCAAAATACCATACCTGTAAAATAATAAAAAATTAAAGCATAAATGAGGGCCGGTGCCACACAAGCCTGGCTACCTGAATTCAATCCCTGGAACCTGCTTAAAGAAGTTGTCCTCTCCCCTCCACATGCCCATGGCGGCATGCACACACCCACACTTACATAGACACCATTCGCTCACACACAGTATTAACTAATGAAAGTTAAAACTAACTGAATGGGGCACTGGGGAGATGGCTCAGTTGGTAGGATGCTTGCCAATGAGCATGGGGATTTGAGTTGAACCCCAGAACCCACATAACATCAGGACGTGGTAGTGTGTGCTTTCCGTGTCAGTACTGGGGAGGTGGCATCTTGCCTTGCCAGTGAACTTGTAGTAGTGGTCACACCCTTTGGGCGTGGTTTCAGGTGCAGATGTGACTCTTAAGGTAGAGGAGCTGTGGGAGCATATGTTCTTGGGTTGCAGACAGCATCGGAAGGGCAGAGACTGCATCTTCTGTATCAGGAAGGCTGTGGCAATTATTTACTCTTATCTGTGTAAGTCCTTCCCTAATAAACACCTATTTATCATTTATCTTGGGTCTGGTGAATTCATTTAAACCCCACCTTTACCTAAGATGGACCATTAACCTCTACATGATGTGTATTGGCACACACACACACAAACACACACACACACACACACACACACACATCTGCACATACACACCACCAAAAATAAAAGTATTCATGTTGATCCTTTGTCTGAACTTACAACAAGGGTGCTTTCTCCTAAGTAGCCTGGGGAATCTCAATGGCCTAAGCTGCTAAGCAGGAAGGTAAGCACTCCAGGAAAGTGCACTCGGCAACTCTGCCTTGTATACCTGGGGGACCTGCCCAAGGCCCTGAGTGGGAACAAGGTGGACTCTGTTCCTCCCACAAACAGTACTGGGGAACGTGGATGACAGGAGGCACACACTACCCTTGTGAGCTCACAAGCATGGCTGGGTAAGGTCTGCTTCACCAGGGGCAGGGAGGATGCTTGGAAAGGAGAGGGACATGTCTTCGTCACTGTTCTATTGCTGTGAAGAGACACTGTGACCAGTTATTAGAAAAGAACATTTAAGGGAGGCTTGCTTATAGTTTCTGAGTTGGTTGTTTAGCATCAAGACAGGAAGCAGACAGGCAGACTGCTACTCTGGAGCAGTAGCTGAGAGCTTTACATCCTGATGCACAGGCAGCAGGCAGAGGAGAAACACAGGGCCTGGCATGGGCTTTTGAAACTCAAAGCCCAGCCCCCATGACACACTTCCTCCAACAAGACCACACCTCCGACTCTTCTCAAATGGTTTACCAACTAGGGACCAAGCATTCAAACCTATGAGCCTAGTGGGACACTGTCACTCAAAATCACCTTCTAAAGCTACGAGGAAGGGGAAGCTTGAGGAAGGAGGAGCCCCAGTGGCCCTACAGGGACAAACACACAAGTTCAAACGCCATGAAAGAGCTTGGCAAGCACCCACAAGAGGATTGTCAGGAAGCTGGACACTGACTTTTTGAAACAGGGTCTCTCAGTGGCCTGGACCTCACCAAGTAGACTGGTCTGCTGGCCAGGGAGTCCCAGAGATCGCTGTCTCCACTTTCCCAGTACTGATACTAAAAACACACACTACCATGCCCTGATGTTATGTGGGTTCTGGGGTTCAACTCAAATCCCCATGCTCATTGGCAAGCATCCTACCAACTGAGCCATCTCCCCAGTGCCCCATTCAGTTAGTTTTAACTTTCTTTAGTTAATACTGTGTGTGAGTGAATGGTGTCTATCTAAGTGTGGGCGTATGCATGCCATCGTGGAGGGCAGACGGCATCTCTCTGCCAGCCACTGAGATGGAGAGACAAGGAACTTGGGCCATGGGCGATGTGGCATTGCCTGACCATGTACAGGACAAATCTGGGGCATGGAATAAGGTGTAGCTGTCAGAGAAAAGAGACATGGACCCGGCACCCCAGCCCTAACACAGGCCTGGAAGAACTGACCTAGCTCTGCTGCGCTCTCACACTCTGATTATTCTTCCACCAACCTGCTGCTGGTGCCCTGGATCCAGCGACATCTAGCTTTCTGTATCTCCACAATACCTGGTGCCCTGGATCCAGCGACATCTAGCTTTCTGTATCTCCACAATATCCGGCTGACTGGCCTGTCTCCTGAAACCTTCTTCCCAGCTCGTCCACTGTCAAGCACAGTCCAGGTTATCACCTTGCTGAGTCTGTTAGCACTGTTTGGAAGGATGTACAGTCTTTAAGAGGCAGATCTTCAAAGTAAGGCACTGAGTATGGTGAGGTTTTACATTCAGAACTGCTGCCAGTTTGTCACTAGATTCATGTGGCCAGCTTCCTCAGTCTCACTTATGCCACCCCTCCATGATGGCCTTAAACTACTTTTGTCAAGTATTTGGTCACAGCAATGAGACAATTAGCAGATGCAAGTCTCTTCTATTCTCTCCTGGTGATCTCATCCTACCTTGGTACTTGTCATTATGTCCTTTACGGGGAGAATCAAAGTGGTGAGAACTGGATACCACCTCCAGGCTCAGCTCATGGCTGTGAACACTTTGAAAGAATATACAGAAGAGCCAGACAGAGAGACCTTGGGATAAGAGCAGAGAACAGATGCAGATACTGCCAACAGAGCCCTGTGCCTTCATCTACCCCAAGGGTAAACATTTAGGAGAGAAGATGGGCTTAAAACCCCCCCAAGATGGCAAGATGAAGTCCAGGCAGGAAGGTAGCAATGGTGCTCAGAGCATACATGAGGCTTAGTAAACAGAAGACCAAGTGCTGTAGAGGAGGGCTTGCCTCCTAACATGTTGACTGTATAAATTCCAGCACAGTGTCACCATGACTCTGCTAAAGTCTAACTTATCTACTAAGAAGTGTGTACGTGAGTCCCAGCAATAACAGTCTAGCCAGAACAGTGAAAAGAACAGTGATTTTAAGAAGGAAGATTAAAGTGGTAAGGGTCCTGTAGACAACACGGGCAGGGGAGAGATCCCTGTATTGCAGAGATTTAGAGTACAGTAACATGGAGGCTAAGGCAAAGGAGATTTGTAGATAACTGGACAGTGGCCAAGAAATGACACCTGGATCTACTCTACATTGTCATTTTTGCTGTGGGTGATGAATGGACAGACTCATGTGTGCTACACAAGCACTCTGCTGCTGAACCACATACACTCTGGGGAACAGCCATTGGACTGGAAACAGTGGAGGTTTGCACTAGAATGGCCCCCACAGGCTCATATATTTAAATGTTTGGTTCCTGATTGTTTACAAAGGATGGAGATGTGACCTTGTTTTAGGAGATAGGTTACTCAGAGTTGGGCTTTGACATTTCAAAAACTCACACCAGGCCCAGTTTCTCTCTCTCTGCCTCCTGCCTGCGAATCAGGATGTATGCTTTCAGTTACTCCTGTAGTACCAAGTCTGCTGGCCTGCCTGCCTACTACCACATCTCCACCATAATGATCATGGACTAACCCTCTGAAACTGCTCCCAATTAAATGCTATCTTTTATAAGCTGCCTTGGTCATAGTGTCTTTTCACAGCAATAGAAAAGTAACTAAGACAACTCAGACAGAGCCAAAAGAAGTTAAAAACCATAAATGCATTAGAAGAATACATGGGTAAATTTCCTTAAAACCCGAAAAAAGAAATCAACAACAATGTAAAAAGACAAGAGAGGGGGCTGGAGAGATTGCTCAGTGGTTAGGAGCACTGGATGCTCCTCCAGAGGACCTGGGTTCAATTTCTAGTACCCACATGGCAGCTAACAACTGTCTGTAACTCCAAGATCTGACAACCTCACACAGACATATACACAAAGGCAAAACACCAATGCACATAAAATTAAAATAAATAATTTTTAAAAAGACAAGAGATGGGGCAGGCAAACACCTGTAGCCTTGTCAGAGTTAATGCCTGCAACATGATGACGCTATAGTTTGGTTTTGTGGTGTTGAGGACTGAACCTAGGGCTTGTGCATGCTAGGCAAGCACTGTGTCACTGAGCTACACCACCAGCCCAGTACCTGCAACATAGAAAAAGAAGCCGGGGACACAGAAGAGACCAACAGCCTCAACGGAGACATGACCTGAGACTGGAAACCTCACGCAGCAAAGCAAATGTTGCTCAAATGCACAGAACCTGCTCCGTCTTGCTCTAGGTCAGGGAAATTCAAATAACAGCTGAGCTGCTAGAGCTTAACAAGGAGCCACAGAACCTGGAGAGATATGCACATCCCAATCTATGCTGGGCTTACTATCTCATCATCCAGGGATATATCCCTAAGATAGGCATGCCATAGCCATCCTAGGAACAGCAGAAAGGTCCCCAGGAAGAGATACTACAGTGGTGTGAGTTGCAACTGAAAGGAGGGCGTCTGTACAGCAGCTGGGGTCTTCAAGCACCGAAGACTTTGAATCAAACAGTTTACATGCTTGACACAGAACACAACCAAAACTAAAACCAAGTAATATTTGAAAACCAGCATCAACAAATGTACCTATGTCACCAAATGCACAGCATATAAAGAGGGACTTCAAATGCCTTACATGCAGTGACTGGCTAAACCCCAGTGAAGTCATGTGCCTCAAGAGAGCGAACTGCAAGTCAGCCTGCGAAGGACCCTGACAGAGAGCCATGTGTCCGGAGTTTCCATACTTTTCATATACTACCCGGGCCCTGAACACCAGGGAGTTGTGAGACAAAACAGTTGTGAGACTGGCCTGAGTGTGTGAGCTAGTATGTAAAATTTCAGAACAGCTGCTGAAACACGAGACCCTTACATCGCCATTTCAGGACTCTGCAATGACTTTAATGTGTGTGTCCACACCACCATGCCTCTTACAGATAGAGTGTTACAGGTAGGTCTTGGTCACATGTCCCCTCTGGATTTTATGGAGTCAGAAAAATGAATTAAGCAAGACAGATGAGAGACACCTGCTTCTGAACGTTCTATCCCAAAGGTGGCCCTACTTTGGGCTCTATGCTCCAGGCTCCAGCATTGAAACTAAAGGCTCTCAGTTATGGTCTATACAGGTACTCCAGCATCTTGACTCTGGGCTCTTGCTCACTTCAGATCCAAGGAGGACTTGATTTACCTGTTTTGGACTCTGCATGGCCTGTCAGCTGCAGTAGTTCTTATTAAACAGACCAAATGACCATGGGTGCACACCAGCTGCTGAGCATCCAAAGTCATGGGAAATAACCAGAGTTCTAGTCATGGGGTGAACAGAAGCAGACCTAGCACCTGGCTCTACACAGTCCTACCTAGCATGGGCACAGTGATATGCCACATGATGCCGATGTCAGCAATGGCCTGTCTTTGCTCTAACACTCGATCTGGTACTCTGACTCCACGCATGCACTAGGATACACATGCATACACAGCTCTGGGGGAGGAGGGGGGACTCTGATACCTCTAAGGATGTTTCTCAAGGGAGTCCTGCCTCTCCTTCAGCTTTGCTTCCATGTCAGCCTGAGGCTTGCAGATGGGTAAGACTCAGAGCTCCCACTAAGGAGGATGGCCTCAACCTCTGCTGTCCAGTTCATGCTTGGTTTTGAGTACATGTCCTTGTCAACTTGACCTTGAAAATTATATGGTCCTTGACCAGTCCCCACAGATCTTGCTGACCACACCTCTGAGATGCCCTTGGACCTAGAGCTTATCAGCGCCTCTGGCAGAGATTTGTCATTTCTCTGCTAGTTCACAGTCAGTCTGTTCAAGAACCTCACCTTACAATGCCTCTTCAAAGACCATCCCGACACAGGACAGCACATCCTCTGCATGTTCTCCACTGCCTTCTTGAGCAAGGCATTCTCCAAGACCTGACAAAGAAAAGGCCTCTCTTCTGTTGTTTGGTCTCTCCCCTCATCATCCATAAGGCAGTTCTGGGGTCTATTCTGGAGCACTGTTCACAGCTTCTAGGAGCCAGCAGTAGACCAGGTTAGCGCTGAGTGTATTTGCTGTGTCAGCAAACTCTTGTGTCCACCCTGCTGTCCCCCAGCAGTCAGCCAGGCCCAGGAACTTGAATGAGGCCCACTGAGGCATATGTACTTTGTCCTACTTGCTCTCAGTTCTACACTGAACTTGGGTCTAGCCTCCTGATCCTAGTCACTGGGCCAGCATTCAGAACCACCTTGTCCTGAATACAAATAGTGGCATACTTAACCCCATAGGGAGGCCTGTGTGTTTTATACATGATATCACCTGTGTCCATGGGCCAGGGGGCTATGCCAGCAGCACCTCCTCACATTCCATCCTGTCCCGATTCAGCACAGGTGACCACCTCAAAAATCTGCAGATGGAGCACCTGAGGCCCTTGTTGCCAGGAGGGAACCAGGTTCTTTCCAGAACCCCCGTGCCACCACTTATTCTCTAGGATAACTCCCAGAAGCACACCCAAACAAGGAACTCAGGCTGGTGAGTTGTTTGTTTTGTTTTGAATTTCTGAGACAGGGTTTCTATGTGTAACATAACAGCACTGGCTGTCTTAGAACTTGCTCTGTAGACTAGGCTGGCCTCAAACACACAGAGCTCTGCCTGCCTCTGCTCCCCAAGTGCTAGGACTAAAGGTGTGTGCCACCACTGCCCGGCTATTAAAGATGCTCTCCCAGTGACAGGGACTGGGAGGTTGGGGAGGCACCCAACCAAGCTGTCACTTCAGAGAAAGGCTCTGCTCAGCCAGGTCAGCAGGGACATAGTTTGTTCATTTGTAGATCACAGCAAGAGCCCATCCCAGCCAGCCCTTGGCTTCAGGACCATTCAGGGGAGGAGTTCTAGGCACTGCCAGCTCAGCATGTGGGAGCGAAGTCCCCTAAGAAAGTTCCTCCCCATCTCCCACATCACCGTTACCAGACACGAAACACTACGGCTGTGTGTAGTTCACTTTGTCCTTTGGGCTTCTCTGTAACCCCTGCATCTCACCAGTGTTGTCCACCACTGTCCTTCTGACATGCTGTCTCCCTGTACCTCCTCTGCCTGGCCCCATTTTTCAGCTCATTATTCAGTCTTGACCAACTTAAATAAGGGCATCTGGTCATGAAGAAGATCACCCTAAGGCTTGGTTTTTACCTCTCAATATTCAACTCAGTTCTTACCATTGTTGTGAGCTTTTAGTAGTCTGATGATTTTTGCTTGGTTGCAATGTTTTTTATCCTGTTTTTAAAATCTTAAGAAAAAACAACAACCCCTCTCCCCCCAAAACCCAGCATACATTCTTTGGCAAGGATTCCAAAGCATTGCTGCTTCTGATCCCAGCTGATAGACTGCTTCTCGGTGCTCCTAACCTTCCACTGCCCTGGCATACAATCAGTGTTGGATACTAGTGGACCTACATCAACTCCTGCTTTCCGGAAGGAACGCTCTTTTATTTCTATGCACCCGGACAGATTCTGGACAACATGATTATGGACCACGACCCAAGACAGCAGGAAGAAACTAAATCATGAATTCCTATTGTTTATCTCTTGCCTTCTTGTCCCTGTTACGTCAGCTTTTCACTAGCTTGACCTGGGGATGAGGATCTTACTCTTCTAACACCCTAGCGAGACAACAGTCCCATTCTTGAGCCAAGGCCCTGTCCTGGCTGAGGACTGCTATCAAACACCTTGCACCTGGGGCTTCAGATCTGTGTCCATCCACACATGCCCAGCACTGTGCCTCATCTCCAGGAAAAGCAGCAGAGGCCAAACCCTCCTGACCTGCTGAAATGTAATGCAATTTTCACTCTACCCTGAGGGTAACCCCCACTTTCTGATGAGCACTTAGGGAAGTGTCATTTGTCATAGAAAAGCTTTTGAGAATAAATGTCCCTTATCAGCATCATGTCTAGTGCTGACACAAACTTCTGTCAGCTGTTTGGACCACACTTTGCAGAGTACTGTTTTCAGGGTGATGCTCACTCCCAGGGTGGCCTTCCCCAGGGTGCTCACTACTAGGGTGCCTTCCCCATCTACTTACCTACTTCAAAGAGTACAGTCAGAAGAGGTCATACCAGCTTCTGCCTCAGCACATAACTTAGTTATAATGAAGCAAACATCCAATATGACCATGACCTCTCTACCTGGCCCTGTGTGAAGAGGGGCAGGTAAGCTGTGGGCAAGTAAGTTTAAAGACAGCTTGAGAAGAATACTACATGGGGATTGATGACCATGTGGGGAGACACAATGGGCCCTTTGAGAAATGGTGAGTACCCAGTATGGCCTGGAAAAGAAAGGTTAGAAGTACAATAAAGTCAGGATGTAATACTGCAATTGCCAGTAACACAACCAAAGCACTTGCCTGCTGCCACCCCTGCAGATCCCTGCTTCTCACTGGAAACACCCATACTGAATGCCTCAGGCTTGTCTTCCCAATCATCTTCAGTGCTGCTCCGCACAACCCTGGAGTGGCTCATGAACAAGGGGTTTATTGGTTCCCTGTACTGGTACATTGTGGGCTTTGTTTAAAAAAAAAAAGACAAAACAAAAAAACACTCTGGAACAAAATGGTAAACATTTCCTTAGAGGACTTTATTTTTCTATTTTATATAGACCACTTATTAAATTAGAAGGCTGAAAAGTAAAAAATATATCATATAATCAAAGAAAAATCTGGACCTGGACCCCATCCCCAAGACAACCACAGACAGAGTTCTGAGAACCATTCCCACCAACCTCCAGAACGTGTATCAGATTGACACCAATATCTGTAAAGAGTGACCTGGGAGGGAGAGGCAGAACCCAGTCACACAACACTTCTCTCAAATGGGTAGGTGTCATTCACATGGTGAGATGAAACAGTGGCCACGTCAGACCACAAACGTGCAGCAGGTTACAACTTCAGCCAACCAGCATGTCCAGAGAAGAAATGAGCCTGGGCCGTACCCAGACACATACCCACCCTACAGCTGGCTTGAGGGCAGGTGCTCCAGTGATCACCTTGTGATCAAACTTGGCAAGAGCAGCAATGACACCCAGTGAAAGTCTAGACCCCACCCAGAAGCCTGTCTACATCTGTGACAGACTCTGCCTTTGAGTTACTCCTTCCAGGTGTATCAACTTTTCAAGAAGTCCCCGGATGGGATGGAAGGCTAAACAAGTCGTGCTCTGATGCCTAGGCTCCTAGGCAGGCACTGACAAGCACTGCTTCTTCCCTTGTACTAGATGGGCTCTGACACAGTGAAATTCCAAGACAAGACAGCACAAAACCTAGGAGAGTAGGGGGTCTCACGAGGCCTTATAAAATGTGATCTTTCTTCAATCTATTAAAAAAATAAAATGTTCATGACAAAGGGAAGAGTCTGTGTTCAGCTTAAGTCTTAAATCTGTCTTAACCACCAATCTTCCCCATTTGAGCATGCACAAGTTGGTGAATGCTGCCTCTGAGTGCTCAGGGGTTGGCAGGAAATGGTGCTGCTCCCTCTAGAGCCTCACATGAACGAAGCGGTCCTTGCTCAAGCCATACCTCCTTAAGGCAGAAGCTGATGCACACCTGAGACCTAGAGACAGGTGCTGAGAACCCTGCTCTGCAGCGTCTCAAGGCTGCTGGTGACACTTATGGAGGTCCTGTCCTGCTTACCAAGCACAAGGCCACACAACAGTCTAGAATGGAGACTTCTGTGCCTGGCTGGATTACAGTAAGTGGTTGAATCTATTTAACAAACATTGGTCTTTCTTCTCCATTTTGCAGTTAAAGGGTTTAAAGACCTACAACTAAAGAAAAGTGCTTATTACCACCATCCCATGCCCACCATCACCACATACTGCCTTTGGGCTTACAAAAATAAATACTTAGAAACAATACATTTGACAAAAAGCACCCCCATGGATGACAGACAGAAAGTAGTATATTTTAGCTGACATCAAAGCTTAATCTGTGTTTTTAAAGGGGAAAAGACCAAAACCAAAGCACTAACTTTCTTATTTTAGGTTTTTCAAAAAGTCCCAACTGCTAGAAGTTACTTTCATGCCCATATTGGTGGATCATATGTCCAAGGCTGGGTACAAACTCTTGGAAAAAGAAGAAGCAACTACAATGTAACGCCACAAACATGTGGCAATGCTCGCCAGCTTCTTAATGTACCTATACAGTGCATCAGTTCTAAGAAAGCTTTCAAGGCTCTGAATCTCAGGACTAGGTGTCATCACTCAGTCCCTAAACAGATCTACAGCCAGATCATGGACCCAAAGGTTTGCAACCCAAAATATAATACACAATATCTACTAGACAAGTACAGGCACCTCTACCTCCATGAAGGTTTAATTTAAGCATGGGATTTTTATCACTCAAGCTGAGCTACAGTATGGGTCAACAGAGTCTGCTGCAGGTCAGTAGTGTCACAATGCCTGAATGCCTTTTAGTAGTAAACACATAGTGCCACCTACCCATCTGTCTCCTTCACTTGACTCTGGGCTGTGTGAAGAGGGTCTATCAACAACAACAGCCCCTGGAGTAACTCCCATAGTACTGGTACAAAACAGAAGGAGGAGGAAAGCAACCTCTAGCAGTGAGGGCCAAGGTGGGGCCTGCCCAGCCAAGCACCAGGTCTGGATACCTTCTGTGTTCACGCTGGATTTCTGTGGCTGAGGACAGGTAAGCTAGACAAGAAGTCAGACCTGCTGGATATGGCTGGGAAGCGTATCTTACGGGACCAGGACTAGGTGAGGGCCTGGGTTCACATACGACATCAGAAGGAAGGAGCTTTTAGCTTTAAAATTCTAAAAATAACCTGCAAGTAAGTGCACATGAGCTCAGTGCACCTTCAACAACCATCCCAGTTAGGCAGAATAACTTCATGACATCCACTAACTCGGAAGGATGCTGTACAAACTCTTAATGTCCTGGCAGGGTCAGCTGCTTTCTGTAAGAATGCTTTCCAGAATAGGGTGAGGGAGGGAGATGCAGGTCCCCAAACAACAGGACCACTGGTCTGTGCAGTAACAAGGCTATGCCACCATCACCCAACTAGAGACAAGGAGGGAGTTGTTCCCCACCAACAATGAAGAGGACTGCCTGCCTAGAACCAAAAATCCACATGCATCCCCAAAATAGGTGGGAAAGGGAGGCACAGATGTCCAAGGAAGGGGTATGTGGATGGTCTTTCATTGGAATCTTTTGGGGATGGTGACCCTGGGGAGCCTTGGGTGGGCACGTCCAAGGGTCAGTGGTGTGAAGCCAAGGGCCACAGATGGGTCTAAGACTCTTCACCCATTTGCAGCAAGGAATTGATGGCAGCATCCTTGTTCCCTCTCTGGGCTTCCAGCACAGAGCGGATTACTTCCCTGTCCATGTTGGGAAACATGTCCTGGATAGCCTTGAGATCCTCCTCATTACAGCGGGGCTGAGGAGCCACAGCTGGTGGGGGCATGGCCACAGGTACCATGCCAGGGCTGCAGACAGCAGGCATTCCTGAAAACAAAAGATGAAGTTTGGTTAAAAAAAGAGTGGGGTTAGCTGGGTGTGGTGGTGGTGCATGCCTTTAATTCTAGCACTTGGGAGGTAGTAGGTGAATCTCTATGATCAAGGCCAACCTGGTCTACAGAGTGAGTTCCAGGACAACCAGGGCTACAGAGAAATCCTGTTCCCAAAAACAAAAACAAAAACAAAAACAGTGGGGTCACAAAGCAGCAGTGCCAAAGGGAGAAATAATACACTTGACTTGCCTCAAGGGGAAAGGCTACCTGGAATCTCACTTGAAAACAGACCCAACAAGGATGCCCATGGCAGATAGTCTGGGCCATCTTCCTCACCACTGAGGTCTGCTCTCCTGATGTATTTTCTTTCTGAACAAAAATTCAAGTGGGATCTTTCCAATCAAACATTACAGGGAGCAAAATGAAAATTCGGTAACCATATGTGTTACTTCAAGAACTTAGGAGACTTGTCACAAATATGAGTCTTTACTGAGAATGTGGACAGCAAAGTATTATGCTTACTTCACTCCATACTCCTAAGTCTGCTTATGTCAACATTATAGAATTTACTTTCACAGCCTAGCAAAGACATTACAGTAGCAATGCATGCATTGGTAAGGCAAAGCTACATATAACATTTACATTTCAGAAAGGTTACTAACCTTTCACAATGAATACACACATCAGAAAGTACATGTTTTCAGCAGTCTAAGGGACCAGGGGAGCCAATTCTTTTGCCATGTGGGCAATGGAAGGCTCCATGGCTTTGGGCACCGTGCTAGATGAAGGGGCACAAACTGAGAAACAGGTTTCCTAAGTACCCTCTGGGCCAGGCCTTTACCTTTGTGACTTTGTCCTGACTGACCCAGACAGGCTACAATCACACACCTCACAAGTTGTCATCCTAACACCATTGCTCAGTCTTTCAGTGATAACAAAGAAGGGGATGAAATGCCACCTTCACTGAGGATAGTGGACTAAGACGGCAGCCTGTTCCTAAAAGGACTCAGACAACCTTAACTGGATGGATAGAGAGCCTGTGCACACGCACAGCCACTGCAGCAACACAAGGAGAGGTTCATGACTATAAGCAGCCCGGGCAACTCCTTGTGAGTTCTGCCCAGATTGTTCCAACATTTTTTCAGGCTAGCTGGGTACAGGGAAGAGAGGACTGGGAACTGCTGTAAAACCTACAGACCAACTGCATGGGTCAGCATAAGAGAGCAGTCTATAGTCATTTGCTCTCATAAACCAGCTCCTTGGGGAGGTCAGTGCATACAAAGAAGTAAAAGTGGCCCTGGTGTCTTCATCCTCCAGAGTGGACATCATAGTACCAATCCAAGTTTGACCTATCACCATGACTAAGTGTAGACTAACTTCTCAAAACTTCCTTGAATTTGTGAGAGCGGATGTAGGGTGACCAGTCAACTTTGTGAGCAAAAGATGGACAGGAGCCCTGCAATCTTGGGCCCTAAACAAGGTCTTCTCAGGTTCAAGTGGGTACAGGGAGGAGCCATACAGATGGAAATGAACCCATAGCCCACTCTAAAGCACCATGTTCAATAAAGGCGACTCAATGACATCATCTTGTGATAATGACAAAATCCTTCCTCTTTATAAACGGACACAAACTGATGGCATAGGACCAATTCATTTCTAATAGCAGGACACTTAGCACACACTATGGAGACAGTGAGCAGGCACAATTCAGTTAAACAAGAGTCTCTTCACCAATAGAATGCCACAAGGAAAAAACACAAGCAAGGGAGTTTTCATTCAAGAACTGGTACCACAGCATGGCAGCACAGACAGCCTGGGTCCCACAATGGTTCCACCACAACAGCTCAGAACCAACAACCAAAGGTCCCTGAGGCTTCAACTTCTGACTACATGGGCTCAGGAGCAGGCTGCATACCAAGGGACATTTCTAAGTGCACAAACTAGAGGATTTATACAGCTTGGCAAAGCAGCTGTGATCTTGAATCCAGAAGCGCAGACATAGAGAACAGGGGCTACATTTCCTGATATGCAAAGGCAGATGGCACTTACTGGCTATCCACTGCTCCCTGGGCATACGGCGGGGATGGACCAATGGACAGTGAGAACAGGTTAACTTGTGAGCCTCCTCATTCCCATTCTATCTCTAACAGACTTATTTCACCCACTGTCAGTGGCTTGTGTGCAGCCCTTTTGTCATACATGGTCTGCATATGTGTACCTAGCACCCTGAACAGTGAAGCATGAGTCTTTCCCAAGAGAACAAACTCTGCAGGTTAGCTATGGAGCTAATATGAAGCAAGAAGCATCATGTGACTTGACCTTACATTTGAGAAGCCAGAGAGCAACCAACAGTAAATAAGAATACACTGGGTGAACTGCTGCTCCTGCTTCTGTGTCCTGAGATACACTGAAAGCAACCACACAGACCAGATGGCAGCCCCTGTCAGTCTCTACATAGGACACCCCAAGCATCTGACAGGATGGCTCTGTCATCACAAACATAGGAATTATAAGAACCAAAGTTGGGTATCAAGTTTCAACGAAGCAGTATGCTTATTAACCCTACCAATGATTAAGATAAACATAATACAAGAAACAATTCAAGAAATTTTCTAGAACTGATTCTCCATTAGTGGAAGCCAGGGTTCAGGGAGAAGTGGCTAATTCTAGGGCAGAGGAAGGAAGGAAATATACAAGACAGCCAGAGGTTTCCTGTGTTGAAGCCAGGAAGTTCACAGAGCATGCGAGACATCAAAAAGCACACAATTCAGGAGAAGGGCTGGCCAATCTGGGGTCACTGAGTGACAAAATAATATAGTAACAAACTATAACTCAGAAAACAAAACAAACCTCAAGCCCACACTGCTACAGCTATCAGTGGACAGCTGAGTCTGACAAAAGACAGGCAGCGACTGCGACCTTGAATAAAAGACTTGAGCAGATATGAAGATGTTCTCAAGAGACTGAAAGGGCATACTGTCACTTCACCAAACACTAAGGTGTGAGCAGCAGTAAAGAGAGCAGCTTCCTAAGCAGTATCTGGGTACAGCTGGTCAGGTGGTAAACAAGGAAGACAAATAACTGTAGGGCCTGTCACAGTTCTGGGAAGACCTCCACTAGCCCCATAGCCTGAGCTCCTTCTTATAACAAGAGAGGATGAACCTGGCTGCAGTCCCAGAGCAGGTTCCCCTTGGGAAGTGTCCTCACTTCGAGGAAGCATGCTTACATGGGGACAGAGCAGACATCAGAGGCTGTCTCCAAAGGAAAAATATCCTTTTATTTCCGGGGTAGCTATTCTGTCAGTAGGAGACTGTTCCTAACTTTCAAATGTACATCAAAAGCAAGGATTAAAGTATATTTATAGAGGAGCTTTCCCTAACACACACATTCTAGAGGTATAACAGAATGAAGGACAGGAGCCAAGCAAGAGTAAACGGGTCAGCAACTTTTATTTTTTTGTTTAGAAGTAGTTCTGGTATTAGCAACTGGACAGAAGTTTGTCTCTGTTGCCTCCCTACCCATCTGCCACCACCCAAAGATATATGGTCAAGTCCAACCCTGGTGCCTACAGATGGGCCTTACTTGGAAAGAGGGTACCCTTGTTAGGATGAGACCATGAAGGAGCAGAAGACCCCTTGTCCTGTGACCAGAGAGGATAGAAACACACAAAGATACTGGGAGATGATGAAAACAGACTGCAGAGATATGTCCAGAAACATAGTAACTTCAAGAGCTGGAAAAGGTAAGAAGGGCCCTCTCTGGAGTCCTCAGAGCGGGGTTGTGGCCCTTGTTTTGGGCTTAAGGCCTCAGAAACTGGGGGAACAGATTTCTGTTGCATGTTCCCACCTGTGACCTTTTGCCTCTGCTACAATCGAGTACCCTTTGTGCTCACTGCATCCCACTTATTTCTCCCTCCTCAGACCTCCAACTCATGACAACTCAATGACAAATTCTGTGCATACACTGATGCATTGTTCAATCAGAGCATCAATGGGAGTGCAGTTCAAAAAGAAACCCGGGAGCCACTTTGGGAACCCAACCTCAGACCCCAGGATCCAGGCACGGAACTGGACAGATCTGGACTCCAGAGAGCACACATCCTGAGACCCCATTCTCGGATTTCTAAGGCTCTCTCTTCTTGAACAACCACACTCTTTTAAGGTCCTGGGTTCATGGCCCATTTAACTAGTTTGCCCTCTACTTCAGGCTGTATATTGTGGTCTCTGCTGGACTGGTGACAACGTCCTCCATTCAAATACTGCAGAGGCCTGGAGGCCTATGGACTTAACCCTCCTTCTCCTTTGCAGAGTGTTCCTCTTAGTTCCTGAAGGCAGATTTGTCTCAGGCAGAAGGCCTAAGCTCTGTCAGGACTGTTTTCAGGCTATGTGTGGGTGGATATCATTCCCAGGTCCTGTACTATCTTCCCTAGCTCAGCTGGCATAGGGGCTGAAAGGTTAATAAGTCACTCCATTCTTGCTGTGTGGGACCCTCAGACCCCACACTGCTGAGCCACAGCTTCTCTGTGCTGTCCCAGCTTAGGGACAACACCCACCCTGATCACTAACAACCAGTCATGTGGATCAGGCCCCACCCAGGAGCTTATACTATCTCTTGTCCTACAGACGCCTACTGCATTAGCCTTTGATCTCCTTGGGGTAACAGGACTACCACAGTCTGCTTGGATTCCAGTTCCCTGGATCCTGGCAGAGAATGGGGGGACTGCTGGCCCTGGGGTCTACTTTCAGAGCTACAGTCTTTCCCATTGGCTGAAGCCAGGAAGCAGGTATGGTCTCACCTGGCTTGCCCTTTTCTAATGGGAGGGCCAATTGGACAAAAGGCACTGTGAAGGCCACAGGAAGATTGGAAAATGAAAAATAAATAAAAATAAAAAAGTAAATATATAAAAGCCACATCTTGACTTTATGACCCAAGAAGATATTAATTTACATGGGTATTTTCAGTACAAGTCATGTTTTTTTAAGATGCAGTATGCCTTGCTTAACAGGAACCAGGTTTTCTCATTCCAGTGACCTATATATGAAAATGTACACAGACCACATTTCTACCCCTCTAAAAACTTCAACTCACCTCGCATGTGTTGGCAACTAAGGAAAACACCGTTTCCTATGGATGCATAAATAATTCCAGTATGACCCTGGAGTCAGTTTTAGAAGACTCCTCATTTGCAGTAGCCATCTTCAAACAATTCAAGCTTCATAGGGATACTGAGCCCTCCCTCCTCCCATCCTACTCTGTCTCAGGATTGCCTACCAAGGCAGCAGCACACACCTGCAATGGGCACATAGCCGACACCCTGCTGGTACACAGTTGGCATCAGGACCACAGGCTGAGGTGGCATCATCATGGCAGCTGGGAGGGACTACAACAACAAAGAAAAACATGGGGTCAAAGAGGACCACATCATATGTAAATCTTGTTATTTCCAGTCTCACAATATAATCCTAGCCAAAGCCCGGCCATTAATACCCAAGAACATAGAGTTCTCAGCAAGAATGTAGTGTGGCCACAGGTTCCACCTGCACCCACACTCCAGCACACTACCTTCCCTGGGTTAGAAGACTTGGGCTAAGACATACTGTAGACTCAGAGCTACAGCTACTGAAATGTGACCTAGAATAGGACAGGGCTAGGGAGACAGTTCAGTTAGAAAAGTGTTTGGTGTACAAACATGAGAACTTGAGTTTAATCCTTAGCACCCATATAAAAAGTCAGTTTGGGTGGCATGTTTCTATAATTCCAGGGCTAGGGAAACAGACAGGAAGATGCCGGAAATAAATGAGCTCCAGTTTCAGTGATAACAAAAGTTAGGGTATCAACCACTGGCCTCACATGAGCTGCCACCCCCACCACTCTTCACACAAAGCTCACTTCAGGGTCTGTTTTGGAGACAGCATCAGTATCAGTAGCTTCTCACAGAAATACTGTTTGGTTTTGTTTAAATTTACTTATTTACTGTGTCTTGGTGTTTTGCCTGCATGTATGTATGTGCATCCTGTGTGCCTGGTGCCAGGGAAGGCTAGCTTAATTAGAGCATCAGATCCCCTGGAACTGGAGTTATAGCTGGTTGTGAGCCACCATTCGGGTGTTGGGAATCAAACCTGGGATGTTTCACAAGAACAGCTAGTGCTCTTTCCTGTTGAGTCACCTCTCCAGCCGCAGCTCAAATAATCTTGAACTGAAGGTGAACAAGTACAAAATGGACCTTTGCTACATAAACTGCCTATTAAAGACAGGTAATACTAGCCAGACGGTGGTGGTGTGCACCTTTAGTCCCAGCACTTGGGAGGCAGAGGCAGGTGGATCTCTGTAAGTTTGAAGCCAGCCTGGTCTACAGAGCGAATTCCAGGACAGCCAGGGCTGTTACAAAGAGAAACCCTGTCTCAAAAAACAAAAAGAAAACCCAAAAAACAAAAACAAAACAAAAAAAGCCCTAAACACCAGAAGAAGAGACATGAGAAAGGTCAAACTGAGGAGGATTGTGCACAGGATGCTTAATACTCCCATGTTCTCACAGGCTCAGTAGCAACCAAAAAGAAAAGGCCTGGAAGACACAAAGGAGACAGAGGAAGTCCAGACCCCAGCCCTGCCTCCCCCGACTCCCCAAGGTTCAGGGCCATCACTCCCTCAGAGAGGTGCCACAATCTCTTTGTGTGTGGCCTCTCCAGACAGTGGACTCACCGTGTAGGACATGACCAGGTTGATCATGCCCTCCTTGTCATCACCCTGCCTCCCACTCAGGCTGTACCACTCATCTTCCACTTGGCCTTGCTTCAGGGACTCAGGGATGGTGATGTGGGTCCAAGCTATGCGGTCGTCCATGGAGAAGGCCCTCTGAGGAAGACAAGAGTGAAGTGACTTCATCACAGCCCACAATGACACATGTTATAGAGACCAGCTTTCCCTATGACTTTAACTCCACCTGAGCTGCCATTCTTCAATCTTTTTGGCAAGACAGGGTTCTTCCTCACTCCTCCAGCTTCCTTCAAGGAGCTTCCCATTAACCCACAATCCCAGACCTCCATGGATCATCCATAACCTGACTACCACTTCTGTACCTTCTGAGTAACCACCATAAGGTCAGGTCAAAGGACAGGAAAGCATCTCTGAGCTGTCATCCAGGCTCAGGGACGGACACTGCCTCCCTAGTCCTTGTGAGACTAGACATAAGCTGCAAGTTTCAAGCCAAGCAGGTACAGAAGAGGCAAGAGCTCCAACCCACTATCTATAGCCCCAAACCTCCTTCTCATATGCTCCTACTATTCTGAGGACACAGAAGGAGAAAGAGACAAAACACAAACAAAACCAGGAAGAGGCAACGGGACATTACAAAGGGGAGGCTGCATCCTCCTGGCCGGGCTGCCCATGCCCAACTCCTGTCTGGTCCACACTGCTCTCATTCTCTTCCCACTGCCCTTGCACTGGTTTAAGGAGGCAGGTCTACACATGCTCTCTAGAATTAAGCTACAGGAGACACCTTCAGTCACTTGAGCTTCCTGACTGCCCTCAAAAAGCTGCACATCTAATTGTTGGTATGATCATGGGACATTGCTGGCAGAGCCTGTGATTCATGCCTGCAAGAACAGTGTTCCCACCACTAGTGGAGCCTGATTCGCTTGAAATTTTACCTATCTAGGAACAGTTATTTTCACACTCTGCCCACACTTGTATCACTGGTGATGATTCCCAATGGGCACTGTCAAAGGAGCTGAGAGAAAAAAGCTGTACCTTGTCATTCAGCCACTAAATGCCAGGTGTCCAGGCAGGTCACACCCTGTCCCCCAGCCACTAAATGCTAGGTACACAGGCCTGAGCAGCAGTCATGCAGTCTCATAACTGCTAGGCACACTGCAGCACACCCAATCTATCAAATCCCAAACTTGGCCAATCTGTGACACTGGGGCATCCCTCACCTCATCGAAGATCTCAAGGTAGAACGAGTCCACACCTGGGGGCACCGTGCACTGGATGACCTTGTTCCAGCGAGGGTTCTTGGCACCATTATGTGCTGTGGGAGTTTCATAAACAGCATAGCCCAGACGCAGACGACAATAAGGGTCCATGCGAGTCATGCCATAATTCTTTGCCAATTTTGCCTGAAATGACAAGTTTAGAAAAATGAGGCATCCACCAGTAAAGAGGAAGGCAAGTCCTTACCTAAACTGCTTACCTCACAGGTATTTCCCAGTACATGAAAAAACAGCCTTTGAGTTCACCTAACCTTATCAGTAACTGGCTCCTGAACATGGTGCCAGTCAGTGCTGAACTCACATAACTCCAGGAAGCTGGCCACACCTGGCAGTGGGCAACTTAGACAAGATCTCTAATCTTAACTGTGCACTGGCTGTGCACATCCTAGGCCTCACAATGGAGCTTAGGTTGAGCAGGAACCATAGTTTACAGGAAAGTTGCACAACCCAGTTGCTACAAAGGGGTTAGAGAAACCATCCTCATGGAGGACACTACCCAGCATGGACCAATAGTGATTCTAAGTATCTTAGGCAGATCCCCTGGGAAACTAACAGGGATCTTTTGATTTTTCAGGGAAATTTTCAGGAGTAACTAGAATCAGCAAAGTTCTACTTATCCACATGGTAAATGAGTTGCAAAGGCTGAAATCCTCATTGCCATGCTCAAGAACAGCCTACTCCCTCTATTCCTCGGCCCCATCAGTCTTCAACAGGAATCTGAGACCCACCTGTACTACAGTAATGCTGAGGCGGCCCACAGTGCCAACTGCTCCTCCATACTGCAGCTGCTGGGCTGCCTGGGCATCCAGCTGGATCTGCTGCTGTTGCTGTGTGGGCGTTATACGGAGGAAGTCCTGGGGGAGTTCACCAATGTACACCTTCCAGCAAAGATTAAAAAAAAAAGAGTAGAGTAAAAACACATAGCCAAGCAGTCTCACAGTACTATCCTACTTCCCTTGGACCAGTGTTCACTCAGACCCAGTCCAGCTTACCCTCCCCTCACCAAGGCCTAGAGAGTGCTTGGCCTGCTTTTTCATCCATAAGATTTTCCAGCCTGCCTTCATTTGAGCTTGTTTCTCCTGAAGATGCACACCTTCATTGGAAAGTTTAGAACATGTCTCAGTCACTGAAAGGCTGGTTAACAGGGCTGGAGGGAGACCAGATGGGTCCTGAGAAAATACAATTTTTCAAGAAAAATAGGACCAAAACAATACAGAGAAACCCTGTCTCGTAAAACCAAAAAAAAAAAAAAAAAAAAAAAAAAAAAAGAAAAAAAGAAAAGAAAAATAGGAGAGGAAAGGTTATCTAAAACTCCTAATAGTGGCCCTGGATAAGGTTCATATTCTGGAGATGACCATAGAAACCTACCACAGAGGGAGACCACAGGAATACATGCTGAACCAGGGCTTCCCAGAAAGAAAACACGAGTTGGAAATGGCATACCTGCCTGGGGCCCAAGATGGGAGGGCCAAGGACCAGTGAGGGCAGCCATGGGAGCAAGCATCTATAGCTTCAACCAGGGAGACCCAACAGAAGGCAGAACTGCTTGTTGCCCAGTGGGTACAGGTCTGAGGGTTACATAGAAGAAATGCTCACAATTGAACAACAGCTGATGAAGCTCTGCAGGCTGAAAGCCCACTGAAGGAAGGGCCTGAGCACCAAACCACCAGACCACCCAGGTGCCTGAGGTGGTCCCACTATGCACAGATCTCCAGCACATACATTTTCAAAGAAGTACCAATGTGATGAATGTGAGCTGTAACAAAGTGAATTTTCTGAGAGCTGCTGGGTAACCAGGTTCTGTGGCCCTGACTGCCTCCACTGCACACACTACTGGCTATTCCACCTAGCTGTGGGCTCCCACTGATATGCATCACATAGACTTCCAGTTTCTGCAAGTTTTTCAGCTCACAGCACCTGTCTTTGAGGGGTCTGGCTGCTCTTTTCAAAGGTCCCTGAAAAAGGCCTGTATGATGGCTCACTCCTGCAATCCCAGTACTTAAGAGACTGAGGCAGGGGAGTATTGTGAGTTCAAAGCCAATCTGGGCTATATAGTGAGTTCCAGGACAGCTTGGGCTATATACCAAGACCCTGTGTCAAAAATAAATAAATAAAGCAAAAGTGCCTGGATCCCTGAGTCTGGCTCTTACCAATTCCCCATTTCTGTGTTTCCAGAAAATACAGACTAGTCAGAAGTTTGGAACCAACCAAGGATATAGTCCAGAGTTCTCTGTGAGCCACCCCTGACCCCTGAACAGTTGGTCTGATGATGTTCCCACTGCTCTCCTCTAACTTGAGAAAAAATAAAACAAAACAAAAAACACACTGTCAGGTAAGAGGCATAGTCTGTGAGGGGTAACTACTCAGCAACATGCCCTCTGCACCTCTGGGGTCACTCAGTTCAGAGCCAGGCTCTCACAGGCAGAGTCTTCCTGGAAAGTAGCTGTGGCCAGTGACACCCTCTCTTAACAGGAGAGACAGAGTTCCCAAAGCCTCTCTGGGACGGACAGCCTTTTCCAAGGCACATCATAGAGACTTCCAGAGAGTCCAGTGAGAGTCAAGAAAGGGATATGGCACAAGAAGCCAAGAACCAGGAAACACTGGGTTCCTCCAGAGGGATTTCTGGCTCACACCTGTGCTAGCTGCAGTGAATTTAGAGAGTGCACCTCCAAGATACATAACCAGCTTTATCTATGCATCATCATAAATGGGTGATTAGCAAAACCAGACTTTCTTCAGCCAGGTTCTTGGGATTAACCTACATAGGTCAAGTTCTCACGAGTCATAGGAACAACTACCAATTGTATCTCATGTATTGCAGCTTTAGGGCCATAGCAGGGCACACCTGTTGTCTTCTAGGGATATACTCAGGAGGGCAGACAGGCCAGTAGGTATTACAGTGATAGGTCAGGATACAGGCAGTCATGGGAGCAGCTTCAAACGTGGAGGTCAGGAAAGGCCATGTGGAGCAAGTCAGAGCTGTTTTTTAATTGTTTCTTATCTGTCCCCTTCTTGGGACTGAGACCTTCTGACAATGAGATTTCATATTATATTCTTCCAAGCTTTCATTAAAGAGAAAGAGACTAATGGGGTGGGGGATGGTTAAGATAAAATGTGGCTAGAGGTATAGCTCTGTGGTAGAGCACTTGCCAAGCATGCACAATGCACTAGGTTCAAAGGTTTAATACCTTTGTCCTAAAAAGATCAAATTCAAATGTGCTATTTTCAATAAAGATTTAATCTTAAAATTGTAAGTAAAAAGGAAAATTTTAACAATGTGAGTTTAACTGTGTTATTAAAGAGTAGAAGAATGAGCTTATGGTAGAGAATGCTAACTCACCCTGCCTTAGCCAGGTGAGCCATCATTCAAGCAAGGGATGTGAAAACACCACTCCGAATAACGTACCTCCTCCAAAAAAAACCAAGGGCAGCCTGAGAGATGGCCAAAGGCAAGGCATGGTACTAGGAGGTGCCAACAACAGGGAAGGGAAAAAGATGAATCTGGAGCCAGTTTCATGGTGGTGACAATGGTTTGTGGCAATCACAGAGGAAAAGTAGAGTAATAAAAGGGAGAACTTTTTTTCTATAGAATTTCCTTAAATGTAAAACTATTCAATTCACAAATTGAGTAGAAAAAAATTTGTCTGAACCCAAAGAGGGAACAGGAAGGGATGGGAAAGACTTCAGCCCAAACCAGACAAGAAACAATCTGGTTATACAACCAATACTTGCTGTCCTGGGAAGGAAAAGATAAGCCTGCCTGTTGCTGCAGGCCCCTGATGATTTTTCTAAATAAAGACACCTCATGCTACCCCTAAAGAAAGCCACCACTTAGCACAGTGAGGAATGCTTCAAGAGTAAAGGGTGAATAGACATTGGTGCAAATTATATAAAAGTCAATGACCACACAGGAAAATACCACCAATAAACAGCTATTTTTAGTAAAGTTTTAAAATACAGAGGTCTAGTGCTCGATTCGGCAGCACATATACTAAAATACAGAGGTCTAATCATAAGATGTACTTTTGCCATATATTGGTGGAGGAAATGTTTGGTATATTTTTATCATGGCTTAAAGACTTAGGAATATTAAATGATGAATTCTGTTAACAGACTCACAATGGATCTTTCTATAGTTTTACTTAAATGGAGTCCAATACTAACAAATGGCTTTAAACATGTAGGTTAAACAATTTCACTTCCAGGCACCAGACCCACGGAAAAGCTGCAGGAGTGTAAAGCTAGGTATGCTCACTCCTTGTGGCCTGGGAAAAAATAAAGAACCACCAAGTAATGTCTGACTTCCCTAGCCAGAAGCATCTGTGTGCCCCAGACTCATAGCCCTCAAAAAGAACATGGTATTTCTGTGTCCCTTAAAGAATGCAAGGAACCCCCAGGACCCTGTCCAAAAGGAGGAGCTGGCAGGCAGAGCACACTGGACTTTACCCTTGGCTCTGTGTAGCACTAATCTAGTGAATGAGGGCATACATGATACCCAATCCTTGCATCTGAGGCACACAGCCTATGGGATGGACTGAGAAACAAGTTGTCTCCCCTAGGGTTATCCAAAGGCTTTTGGTCTGCCCAGCATGAACGACCTGTGCTAGCATATCTGGGACAATGTAGGAAAAGGCAAGAAGCTACTAGAGCTCAGGGGGAAAAAAAAGATAGACAAGGACACAGTTACTTCAATGGGTGAGTGTCCACATGCGTGTGTGACTTGCATGTGTATGTGCATATGTGTGAGGCAATGGCACCAGCAAGCCTAGAGGGAGCAAGGGAGAATTCTAAAGATGCACCAGCTTATAGTTTAGAGCATCTGTGGCAGAGGTGATCTATTGCCTGGTGCCAAGGCCAGGAGAGCCTTCCAGAGCCAGAGATCATATGTACAAGAGTAGCTGATGCTGTGTCTCCCCAGACACTATAGTCAGCCCCAATCCCTGCCTTCAACAGGTACACTGCAACTGCACAGCCCACCTGTACCCAGCTCCTGTCTCGCTGGTGTCAAAGCAAAAATGGTATCCAAAAAGGATTTGATTACAGAAATAAAAAATAGCTCATAAGGACTTAGTAGCTCACTAGTTCATGGTATTTCCCAAAGGCTGGGTCTGGTGTACTCTCCAAGTATAAACTTGGCACATCCTCACAAGTCCTGACAACAGTTCTATAAACAGTAACCAGCTCTCAGTCAGAACTGAAACTGCACTTAAAGGCATTCAGTGATTTTCACTGAAAATCAAAGAATGGAAGAGAAGTAAAATAGTGACTGGGATGACAGCAGGACAGACTTACAGTGACCTGAAAAGCTACTGCCCACTGCAACTCTTCACAGAGCCCCCAGGAGCTACAGTGAAGGAATCTAAGATTCTTACTTGAAAGTAAGGCAAAGGGATTGTGACAACAGACAAAGAGGATTGAGAAGAAATGACATCTCAGATCTGAACAAGCATTGACTACATAAAAGCACTGCTGCTCAAAGGCACAACAGCACGAGGTGACCACCTGGGCACCACCAGCTATGGTCTTTGCAGAGACTGGAAGAGACAGAGATGCAACCAACTTCAAGTCTGCAATACTGTGTGTTGAAATTCCTGGGGTAACTGCCTAGAAAAAACAAATACACCATACCTTTACCAAACTTTACCAAATTTACTACTGAACTGAATTTTTAAAAATCTATGCTTAGTGAATCAAAGCAATAATAGAAACATGTAAGACAAATAGAAGCCTAAAAGAGTTTAAAACATATAAAGCTATTTAATAGATTCCACTACAAACTTGTACTTCTTAGGTTTGACTTTTAAGGATACAGCTATATGCTGCTGTGGGTAGATCCCTCTTAAATATAAATAATAAAATGTAAAGCCAAAAAATAAATGAAAGAAAGAAAAAAAAAACCCTGTCAAATACTTTCTAAAAGGAATAGTACTATCATACAAAGTAAAAGACAAGAGGCCAGTGGAGGTCACCATCTGGTGGCCACAGCCTGATGCAGGAATGCTAGACTTGTACCCAGGCATAGCCTCACCTCAGAATCCACGTGGGTGCTGGGAATTAAACCTAAGTCCTTTGGAAGAGCAGCCACTGTATTTAACCACTAAAACATCTCTTTAGCCTCAAAAGGGTCATTTTTGAATTTGATCCTATGATCTGCACTTGTTAACTGGATCTGTTGTTAAAGATAAGCTTTTCCCATCAGCCAGAGGTGTCTGGGTTGTCCCTAAACAGTTTCTAAAGTACAGCAAAATAAAGGCTTCTTAATTTCTAGTAATAGAGGAAAGAGTTCATTCTTTTAGGGTGTATGTCAGCTTTCTTTCTGAGTGTTACTGTCTACTGATAGTTTTCAGTCCTCCTGTGTGAGTTAGCAGCCTCCATGCCCATGCAACCTCACAGAGCAGAACCTGAGCAAGAGGATGTGCTCACAGCTGGCCATTAGGCCTGTGTCTCTGGGTCCCTGGGAATGTCTGCTCTAGATTCTGAGTACTATGCCTGGGTACAAGTCTAGCATTCCTGCATTAGGCTATGGCCACCAGATGGTGACCTCCATGGGTACTAAGAATGCACAAGGTATATTTACATATACACAGGCAAAATATTCTTACACATAAAATAATGTTAAAAATTTTTAACTCATCTTTTGTCATCTCTAATCAAGTCACTGGCTCAGGGAAGTACAGTGCTGATGAGGTTCCAGATAAGCATGGGCACTAAGGACCACCTAAATGAGGAAGGGCAGAGCCAGAGCCAATGGCCTTTAGCAAAGTTCTAGTTAGCCATCATCTCAAGCAAGGCAAATTCGCACCTGCTGGACTCCACAGAACACATCTATAAAGGAGGACCTTCAAAATGCCATCCCTACATCTGGTGCAGCCTCCAGCCAGCAAGACCTTCTGCATGCATCCCCACAAGAAATAGGGTCCTTAAAGTCATTCACTGTAGGAAAGGAGCAGGTGTGTGGACTGAGTAGCAAAGCAGGTAATTTCAAAATACCAGCATTTTCAAAAGTGAGACTGATATGATAGATTGTAGTGTCCTATGGTGGCTATTAAAAAAAAAAGAACTAAAAACCTAAAATACCAAATGTCAAATGTCCTGGGAAAAACTTTATTCCTTCACAATTATGAGGGTGCTGGCTGTCCTCCTCATACCTGCCCCCCCAAACCCTCAACCAAGAATAGAGAACCCTCCTAGCCCAGATGAGAGTGTCCTCAGCCTTCTATAGCCTCCCAGGACACTGTCTGTCCCCACTCATCAGAGGTGAAGGTCAGCTGTAGAAACAACTGCCCAAGCCTAGTTCAGGTTCCTGGGATGGGCACTCTGAACCATAGCCTAACCCCGTGCTGTGGTTACACAAAGAAGGCTGCCCATAGAACCCAGAACTGACCAAATGCGTACTTTATCTATGTTTGGAAGCCAGCATTCTGTTTATCTTTACAGCTCCACAACCCTGACTATGACATGAATAGTAGAAAAGAACTGCCACACTCTTGTCAGTTCTACTAGACCCTGTCAACTGGCTAAATAAACCTTTACAAATATTAATGAATCCAGAGGTACACGGGTAGATGATTCTAGGTGCAGCAGCCAGTGAAAAGGTGAAACTGAAAAAGGCATGCACTCTGAAAAACAGCACTTACCAGATGAAGTTCAAGACCTTCTAGTCTATAAGAGACCCTGGCCATAACCCATTCACTCTTCCCACACCAAGTCCATACCTTTCTGCTTTCAATGGTTAGGAGCACAGACCTGATGGTGACTGTTATTTTCTGGCTTTATATGGGTCACCATGCATAGCTGTGTCCCTGTGCTCCACTCTTGTGACTCAGTGTCTAATTGCTCTAAATATTGTGGCCACTAACACTACGGTGAAGTCCTGCACATCCCAAGCAAAGTCTGAGATACCTGTCACTGATGACAATTTCTTAGAGCCCAGACACAAGGTTACAAGTCATCAAGAGTGCTCCTAAAAACCATTCAGCTGCCCATGTTTATTTATACACTGTGTGGTCCCTAGAACACTGGGCAAGTAGAGAGATCAAACGTCAGGACTTGACTCCACAGATTCTGCCAGTATGAACATCATCTGTCACTCCCAATTACTCATCACAGTGTAGGTTATTCCAGCTCTGTACACACAGCACCAGTTTCCCTCAGCAACAGGGAAGGATAACTTCTTACTCAATTAATGACAGGCATTGGGCTCACCATCAGATGAATTCAAATGAAGACCAACCACAGAAGTAAGGACACTTTCAGACACACAGTAAGGAAAGGTCCACTCTGCCTGGCCATGTGTCCACTTGACAGGAAATAGGAAAGGGCAAAGTACTGGCTCCCTCCATCTTCTGGCAGCCATTAGCAATCTTCTGTAGTTTGGTGAGGCACAGTGACCATGAAGGATTGATGAATATGAAGGCAACCCCAACTCTGGAAAGCTCCATATCAAGTATGACAGTGGATCAGGAGGTTTGCTTTAAAGCCCTCCAAAAAAAAAGCACCTTGCCTGGGGCTTTCTTCAAAGGCAAAAAATCAGTCATCTACCCCAATGAATGATCTGTTTTACACACACACACACACACACACACACACACACACACACACACACACACCCTTGTCAACACCAAGCTGTCGGCGTGAGGGGCCTGGGAAACCAAAGGCTTTGTAGACACTTTCAATAACTTCTGGGAAGACACAGTGGAGCCATCAGAACTGTGTTCTACTACACACAGTCACTGCTAGCTAACCACAACCGACCCACACCAGTCTCAGAGAGCTACTGAGAGGACATCCACACTAGAGGTAGGAGAGACAGCTAGTATCGTAGGACACAGCATTGTTGGGTTTCCGAGCTTTCTGCCCCCTTCTCCTCATTTACAGATGAACAACTGAGGCTTGGAAAGGTAGCCACTAACTGGGCTCAAAAAGTGCAGGGAGAAGAAGAAACTGACACAACTAAGGACTGACTACAACAAAGTGGGAGCTTTCACCATCTCTGAAACCAAAGTGACCAGGACATCTCTCCTTCTGGGGGACCAGGAGTGTCCGGCCCCACTCCTCTGAGAGATCATGGGAGCCAAGACTATCAGTTTGGGAAATTAACAGGGTCAGGACCACTCTCTATCTGGGGAAGCAAGTGTCAGGGCCCATGTCCATCTGAGAGACCAAGGGGTTGGAACATCTGGAGAAGTAAAGGGTTCGGGGCCCTTTTTCCACCTGGGGAATTAAGGGGAGTCGGGATCCATTCTCAGTCTGGGAAACCAAAGAGGGTGGGGGCCCCTTTCCCATAGGCTGACCAATGGGGTCAGGTTCCTCGGGGTGGAGGACTAAGGGACGCAGGGCCCCTCTGCATCGCGAGGTCCGGGGGTTTCAGGGCCGTGAGCATCCAAGAAACCACCAAGCTCCGTCTTTTTCCACCCGGGAGACCCTCAGGACCAGAGTCGCTACTCCGTATGGGTACCCGAAGGTAGGACCCGCGCAGCTCCGGGACAACCGAGCAACTCGCGAGGGGCTGAGAAGAGGAGCCCGATCTCAGGCTGCGTTGCCCCAGTCCGGCCTTCGCCCAGAGGACTCACCGGCCCGCGCTGCGTGCTGACGGTGGTCGCCATGGTGCTGTGGCGGCCCTGTGCCTCACCGACCGCACAGAGACCCGCCGGGAGAGCTCTTCCGGCCCCACCACAACCTGCGTCGCCGACCGTTGTCCCGCGAGGCAATCTGCGCCTCAGTCAGCTGACAGTCGCCCCGCCCCGCCCCACCCCGACATTCCCAAAGCGCAGCCGCTACGCAACGGGTAGTCCCGCCCCTTCCGGCTAATCCGCGCATGCGTGCTACGGGCTGAAAGGGGGCGGGTTAAGCGTCCCGTGTACTCCTGCGCAGTGGTTCTCTCCTGTAGTGTGTGTTACCCCCTTAAAATGGCTGCCAGACTGTCTGCGCATGCCGAAGTCTGAGTTTTTTACCCGGCGGGAACCAGTTTGTTGACCTAGGAGCAGGCATCCTAAACACGTATGTTTATCTCAACTCCCTCAAGTCATCACAGCGTCAAGTCACCTGGCTGGAGATAAGCTATGAGACCACAACCGGCAGGTGCCTGATCCGCTTGAAGAAAGGAAAAAAACTGATGTTTGGCAGCTTGAGGAGAAAGCAGATGGCAGTAAAACCAGCTACCCTCAAGCCCTTGAATTACTTCAAAATGCTGTGGGAGGAAGAACATTTATATTTAAATTTTTAAAAAAGAAGCCAAGCTGAAGGAGAGGCAAGAGTGGGCTGGAACACTTCCACCAGCGTTGAATTTACTAAATGAATGGAAGAGGTGGAAGATATGTCCCTAGGAAACCCAGGCCACCCACTCTTACCTCTTGAGAGCACTCTCCTCAGAAGGACCTTTGGCCAGGTAGGCTCAGTGTAGTTCCTGTGAGGAGCTTACCCTGTGGTGGTCCCAGATCTGCAGGTCCACTTTCACTAGTGCTGCGGTAGACTTGGTACTACCTAGTACCAAATGTACATCACACCGTGTTCTCTTGTGTTTCATTCGTCCCTAAGACCACGTCTTCTACCTCCATTGCCAGTCTTTGCCTTGATAGCACATGGCACTGCGTCTGGGCTCTGTCCCTAGACAGTTGTCTATACAGTGCTCACTGGTCTCCAGCTCCTGTTGCCCAAAATGATAATCTCTATGCTGATGAAGCTAAGACAGACCAGGGACACAAGACTCGACACCCAATGTGGCAGACAATTTAAGAGACCCATAGCCGGGCGTTGGTGGCGCACTCCTTTAATCCCAGCACTCGGGAGGCAGAGGCAGGCGGATCTCTGTGAGTTCGAGGCCAGCCTGGTCTACAGAGCGAGTTCCAGGACAGCCTCCAAAGCCACAGAGAAACCCTGTCTCGAAAAACCAAAAAGAGAGAGAGAGAGAGAGAGAGAGAGAGAGAGAGAGAGAGAGAGAGAGAGAGAGAGAGAGAGAGAGAGAGAGAGAGACCCATGATTCCTTCCTGGTATTCACATCCCTGTACAATCCTTTCCGCTTGGTTATAGACAAAACCTGTGAATTGTGTCTAAAAATGCAGAGGACATCCTGCAAGTTGTGTAAGATTGTATCTGGCTAGCAGACTAGGAAATCCTTGTGACTAAGACCAGCTAAAACTGATTGGGTTTGAGATGTTCACACACATGCCCTTAAATGGATCCTAAATCTCTCAATGTTAAAGAGGTCCAACAAACAACAAAACCAGGGGAATTGTTACTGAGAAAAAACTTTATCCCATAAAACGCCCCAGTAAGTCTCCAAAGTCAGTTCAAGTGGCATAGTCTGTCAGAACAGAATCACAGCACTTGCTCTCTATTGGCTTAAAACTCTCTAGTGGTGATGGTCACATGGCAGTACATAACCTTATTTCTACTATATTTGCTGTAGATAGCAGCAGCTCTGGTGTATGTGGGCTGTGTTAGAATTTGCCAAGGTTACTTTGCAGAAACTTGAAAACTACCTGTTGTGCATAATGACTCTCCACTCATTGGAAAGATGTTATGAGTAGCGGAAGACATATGAAAGACACCTCTGTCTTCGTTATCTTATATTTGTCACCCTTGCTGCCTTCACTCTTGACTCAGATTTGTGGTACTTTTCTACTGATACATAAGACGAGGGCAACTTAAGGAAGAGTTAATTTTGGACTTATGGTTTCAGAGGGTTAGAGTCCATGATGGTGGAGCAGAGGTAGCAGGTAGCAGGTGACTGGAGCAATAGCTGAGAGGCAAGTATGAGGCAGAGAGCAGATTAGCAATGGCATTAGTCTATTGAAAACTCATTAAACACATTTCCTCCAATGAATCTATGCCTCCTAATCCTTCTCAAATAGTCATAGCAACTGAGGATCAAGCATCCAAACTCAGGCCTATGAGCTCAGCCACCACAAGATTCTATGCAACTCTTCATGTAGACACGTAGAAAGTCTGGGAAATGCGTTATTGCTGAGTACAGTGGCATTCATCTATGATCCTGACAATCAGGAGGGAGGCAGAAGGAGGACTGGGAATTTGAGGGCAGCCTGGGCTACAAAGCACGGGGGAAGTAGTTATATCCAAGACTGCCATGCACAGGCCTAACGGCCATCAGAGCTGGCATGTGCTGCTTCTTGCCAACCACTGTGATTCAATTATATAAGGTCCCATGGCCTTTTAAAGTTCAGACCAAATCACAAAGCCAGGATGTTTAAGCAATACATTGATGGTAGCTCTAAACATAACCCTTAACTTCTTGGGCTAAGTCAACTGAGTAAATTTCAGGGCCAGAATAATTATCCAGGAGAGGGAAAACATGGACAATGAAATATTTCCAAACTTTAATTTTCTCCATAAAAATCAATAAAAGCCTGATGCTTTCTTAATTGACCAAGCAGCCTTGTCACCTCTTCAACTGGAGTTAAGTCCCTCTGCTCATGAGCTGAAGTCTCAATAAGCTTTGCCTGTCTTGTTCATCATATTGGGCTTGGTGCCATTTCTGTTGCTTCCATACTATAAGATCCAAGGTAGTAATTATATAAATGTATAAGATTATCAAAACCCATTTGGTTGTGTACTTGAGTGATGGGGGAATGTCCTTCTGTATATATGTTTCTCTTATTGGTTAATAAATAAAACATTGTTTGACCAATAGAGGCAGGAAGATAGGTGGGACTAGGAAACAAGGAGAATTCTGGGAAAGGTAGTCAGAGAGAAACTGCTGGGAGATGCCATGTAGCTGAGGAAGGAGTAGCAGGTCTGGACCCTTCTCTGTTAAGATAAGACCATGTGGAAATAATTACATTATTAGAAATGGGTTAATAAAAGAAGCTCTAGTCATTGGACAACAGTTTTTATAATTAATATATGTCTATGTGTGCTTATTTGGGGCTAAAGCAGCTGTGGGATCTGGCAGGACAAAGAAAACTCCAGCAACACTTGAGATCTGTTTGTTGTGGTGTACACAAGTTTTATCTCAATAATTAAAAAAGTTAGTGACAAAACATCTCCTGTGTATCTGACATGGTTACTAGTCTCAGTTTATTAAAAAGCCTGACATATTTATAAGACAAAAGTAAAAATGAAAGAAAGGAAGAAACTAGTTGGAAGTAACATGATTGTTCCCCTACCCATTGTTGTGAAGTATTTGCTATGGGCTCATGTGTTTAGACATTTGGTCCCCAGTTGGTGATTGTTTTGAAAGTTTGCTGGACCTTTAGGAGATGGAGGAAGTAGGTCATTAAAGCCAGACTTTGAGGTTTCTAGACTGGTCTTCCTTTCCGCTCCCATCTGCCTCTCTCTCCTGCTGCCCCCCCCCAACACACACACACACTGACTGTACCTTCAAACTGTGAGCTGAACAAACCCTTTTTATCTTGTTTCTTTTTGTTGGGTACACGGTTACAATAATAAGAAAAGTAACTAGCACACAACTCTATGAATTCTTAGGAATGAGGGTTCTTGGCGGGGGGGGGGGGGGGGCGGGGGAGAGTAGCCAAAGAGAAGAGAGGTATGGGGGCTCAACTGAAGCACCAGCTACTCCATCCAGGAAAGCAGGTGTTGTGAGAATAGGGAGGAGCCTGAGTTGCTGAAGCCCATTCTCCATGAATTCGTGGATTAATGTAAAAAAGACCTAGACTATAAAGTGTTTTTTTTAAAGGATTTTAAAGACTCAAATATTCAGGGTACAAGCAGGTGCCAAATGTTACATTTAAGCATAGTTAAAGATTTTTTAATTAAATGCTTCTTTACCAGAATGTGAACAGGGATTAAAAACAAACAAACAAAAAATTATGAGGTAGTTGGGCATGCTGATCCCTAGCACTTGGGAGGCAGAGGCAAGCTTATCTCTGTGAGTTGGTGCCAGCCTAATTTATGTAGTGATTTTTAAGCCAGCCAGTGTTAAGAGGGGGGTGAGGACTGATCCCAGGATCCAAAAAGGAAGGGGTCAGTCTCAAGTCCCAAATGATGCTTTGTCTCTTTGGTGAATGAAATGGAGAGTTTGGGAGGGGTGCAAGTTCTGACGAATAGCACAGGGATTTCTAGCAATTGGAGAATTTTAAAAGCCACTGTCGGTGACAAATTTGCTCACTGACAACCCTTTCTGCAGAACTATATATTAACAACAACTTTGTTTTCACAAGTATCTTGAATTTATTATCTTATTTCCTTCATGGTGAGGGTGGTTGCATCCTTTGTTGGTCTAGCATGTCTAGTAAGTCTATGGCCTTTTAAAATGTATATGGGTATTTGCCTGCATGTATGTCTGTGCACCTCATGTATGCTTGGTGTCTAAAAAGGCCAGAAAGAGTCTTTCTGGGTGGTCCACTGGGATTAGAGCTACCAGCAGTTGTGAGCCATAGTGTCTGTGCTGGGAATAGAACTTCTGGAAGAGCAGCCAGTGCTCTTAACTACTGAGCAATATCCCCAGTTTCCTCTAATGTTATTTTAATACACTATGAACCCATGTATCCCCAATCTACTTTGATACATTTATAGGTGGTTCCCTTCTACTTGTACAAACAAGTGACTTTTCAGTCTCTGTGTTACAGATGGTGCTGTACAGGCGGTATTATCTGTATGCTCAAAAAGTGAAGCATTTGCTTGTCCATTTGCACTGGAAATGGAGCCACTCGGGGAACAGCCTGAAAGCCAACATTCCACACAATATAGGGTTGCTTAGCACACATAGCCTGCTGCCCCCACTGTGGTATTCTGGTGAACATGAGCAAGTTAGCTGAGCAAGGCCACTTGTGACCATGAGGCAATGACATGAGAACAATCAATGTCAATACTATCTGTGCTTTTTTATTTTTATTTTTTGTCAACTTGTCAGAAGCTAAAATCATAATGGGAAGAGGAGCCCCTCAACTGAGAAAATACTTCCATCAGGTCACTCTGAGGAACATTTTCTTGATTAATGACTGATATTGTATGGGATGGCGCAGCCCGCTGTGAATAAGTCCTGGCTTAGATAAGAAAGCAAACTTAGCAAGCCATGGAAAACAAGCCAGTAAGCAATGTTCCTCCATGGCTTTTGCTTCAGTTCCTGCCTTCAGGTCCCTGCCCTGCATGAGTACCTAACTTGGATTCCCTCAGTGTTGAAATATGATTGGGATGTATAAGCCAAACAAATCCTTTCCTTCTTGGGTTGCTTTTGTCATAGTGTTTGTCACAGCAATAGAAAGCAAGCTAGGACACAAGTCAAGCCAAATAAGCAGGTCTTTCATCCCAACTAGTGTGACAGTCATAGAGTCAGACTAGCCTCAGTCTCAAAGTTTCTTTTTTTTTTTTTCAAGACAATGTTTCTCTATGTAGCTCTGGCTGTCCTAAAACTCACTCTATAGACCAGGCTGGCCTTGAACTCAGAGATCCTCCTGCCTCTGCCTCCCAAGTGCTGGGATTAAAGGCATATTCTTTTTACATGAGAATTTCTAGAAGTCTAATTTAGACTTACTTCTGATTCCTAATAGCATCCAATTCAGAGGAAAATCCCACTTGCCAAACCCTCTCCCATAAATGCTGATACTGTCTTTATTGGGAAAAAAATCATCTTGATGTTTCACAAAGGAACCCATGAACAGAGTGAACGAATTTGGCAAGGTGATTTCTTTTTTCAAAACAGAGTGTGCCTGACCCCAAACACGGATATTAAGCACACTTACCTTCTGTCTTTCATCCCTGACATAGGGACCATTCTATTGGTGGGAGCTCAACTTCACATTCTGATGCCATTGACTAGTAGATGCAGAGAGGAAAGGGGAAGTTTGGGAAATAATGAACTTTTATTGGGATGACTACTTTTGGCAGAAAAAGTGTTTTTCATATCTTTGTTATTTGTCATATTTTATTTAGTTTGTGTCTGATGCACATGCATCATGTCCATGGGGGAGGGAGGAATAAGTAACTTCTGGGAGAGGAGACTCTAGCCAGCTGAGCTGCAATGCAGAGATAAGTAGGAGGACTCTTGTCGAGCCACCGGAAAGTTATGCAGAGAGCTCCAGGATTGCAGCCTTTGTGTTGGGGTGAGCTTTTCAGCAAAACAATAGCTTTTGAGTAATCTTTGATCCTTGTAAGTAATTCATCACCCTTATTGCTGTAAGAAATCTCAATAAAAACTCATCAGTTCACCAAATTGAACTTTGGTTCAAATGCCACTTTGGTCTGTTATGGGTTCTTATATAAGCAGGTGTGTGTGTGTGTGTGTGTGTATGTGTGTGTGTGTGTGTGTTGCATCTCCCAAGGGAAAAATCTGTCTCCCAATAGTGTCTATCTGTCTCTGAGTATATGCTTGCCATACTGCATGTGTGCATGTGTCAGAGGACAATTTGTGGGAGTTTTTCTCTCCTTCTACTACAATGAATGGTCTTAGGGATCAAACTCAGGTTAGGCTTGGCAGCAGGCACCTTTACCAGCTGAGACATCTGGCTAGCTTGCTATACTGCCCTCTTAAAGACTCTTTTCAGTTTCCATTATATGTGTTTTCATACACACAAGTAAGACACAACCTGGCTTTGCTCAGCTGCAGGTGTGCTCATGGAAGTAGCCAGAGGGCTTTGGCATACCCAACTTCCTAGTCCTGTGTGTACAGCTTCCAAAAAAGAAGTGAGCATCCCATACCCTGAATTAGATATTTTTGTCACAGCCTATGCCAAATCCCGTATAGTTTGTCACCATATGATGCCAATTCCTAATTTTTAACTCCTCCCAGCAAGAACTATATCCATGTGCCTATCACTCTGTACTAGAATCCCACTCCAAGAGTCTGTTTCCTGGGAGCACTTCTGCTACCAATTACTGTGTTAGTCGGAATCCCAGCAGGGAACAGATGGCATGCTCAAAAAAAAAAAAAAACAATTAATGGGGACACTCAGTCCTAGCAACCACAAGTAATATGCTGATAAGACACTTAGAAAATTCAGCATATCTAAGGATCTGTCAGAGAAGTGAGGGTATGGAGCAAATGCCCCCAGCAGACAAACTACAAAGACAGACAGGAGAAAACAAAAAAATTGTAACTCAGCAAAGCAGAAACCACAGGAGAACCTGGCACCTAATTGATGAAGTGCAAAGGACTCAGGCTCCCAAGAGGACCTGCTATGAAGCTCCATGCTTTGTGAGACTCACCCTCAAGCACTCTACCAAGTTCTCCCAGGGAAGATCTGTGAAACACCTCCCCAAGCATCCACAGGAAGGAAGGAAGGAGCCTGTTGTGAACCTTGTCTCCTGTCCTGCTTTTCTTAAGGCCTGCCCCCAAGAGAGAATAGTTTACCAGCACTGACCCAACCAGGGCCTTTCCACTCCAACTGACTTGTGTGCAAACCCTGCTTTGTCTAGTTTCCCACAGGAGAAGGGAGATGTGTCAATGCCACACAACTTAAAGTTGTGTGGGAACCTAAGAAGCTCTGATGTGGTTGACAGGACAGGCTTCTTGGTAATGGGTCCTTCCTATGCATGATGTCAGCTTTTCCAATAAAGATTACAGGGCACACTAGAGAGCAGAAAATACTACCTGGAGAGAGAGGGGTGGGGAGAGAGGGAGGGAGAGAGGGAGGGAGGGAGGGAGGGAGGGAGGGAGGGAGGGAGGGAGGGAGGGAGGGAGGGAGGGAGGGAGGGAGGGAGCATAGCCAGACCCAGATTCAGTAGGAATGTCAAAAAATTCAGAATGAGAATTCAAAACAACTATGGCTAATACCAGGTTGTAACAGGATTAGAAAACATGAAAGGGGTGGGAAAGGTAGGCCGAAGAGTGACCACAAGAAAATGACAGGGAGAAAAATTATCATGGAAATGAAGATTGCCCTTTTGTATTAACTAGGGTTTCTATTGCTGTGGTGAAACACCATGACCAAAGCGCAAGTTGGGGAGGAAGGGTTTGTTTGACTTACACTTCAGCATTGCTGTTGGTCACTGAAGGAAGTTAAGACTGGAACTCAAGCAGGGCAGGATCCTGGAGGTAGGAGCTGACGCAGAGGTCATGGAGGGGAGCCACTTACTGACTTGCTCCTCATGGGGGCTCAGTCTGCTTTCTTATAGAATGCAGGACCAACAGCCCAGGGATGCCTCACAGCTGGATCTCATGCAGGCATTTCTTCAACCGAGGCTCCTTCCTCTGGTGACTCTAGCTTGTACCAAGCTGACACACAAAATCAGCCAGTACACCTTGTGAGCTCATGTTATTAGACATAGCAGGAAAAGAAACTCCGATCTCTAGGATAGATTGGTAGAAACCTCAAAAGTGGAAAAGCAGAGCTGAGAGGCCTGACTGGAGCAGAGGAGATGTGGTGGTAACTGAGAAGGTGTGAATACCTCTGATGGGAATACTGGGAGAAGAATAAAGAGAGAAAGGAGCAGAAAAAAACATCTGAAGCACAGGGCTAAGAATTCTTCCAAATTACTGTCAGACATCAAACCATAGATACAGGAAGCTCAGGAAACATTAGGCAGGATAAACACAAAACCAAACTAAAGAGATATTTCCTGAAAGTCTTGAAAAAGGAGGGAAATCTTTCACACAGAGAGCAAAGATGATAATTAACACAACTTTGTTTCAGAAATGGTACAAGCAAGAAGATAGTGATGTGGAATGAAATCCCATGCTGGGATTGACTCTGTGTCCTTAAAACCCCCACAAAGCAGCAGGAACACACAAAGAAGTTCTCCATTCTCTTTTTAACTTAGTTTAGTTTTGAAGTGCTGGGACTTGAACCCTGATTTGCACACCTGGGAGACAAACACTACCAACTGACCTTTTTTCCCAGTCCAACAGACGCAAGTTCAGACAGGGGAGTCAGGAACTCAGACCCATCCAAAGGAAGAACACCAGAGAAGAAACTAGTGAAGGCTAAATAAAAACTTCGGTTTTCCTTATTTTTGGTTGCTATTTGTTTTGGGTAAGAATTGTCTGTCCTGGTGATACACACTGGTAATCCTAGCACTTGGGAAACTGAGGCAGATGGATTGTGAGTTTATGGTCAGCCTAGTCAGAAAGGAAGTTAGGAAAGGAAAAAGAAAAAGACAAGCCCAGGTAAAATAAAAAACAAGACCCATAAGTTTATTCAAATATACTCATAACGATGTCTTTGAGGATCTCAGCCTATATGTAGTTTTGATGAATGGAGCAGCCATACGGGAGGAGAATAAGAATTATCTTTTTTATTGTGTTCACACCACCCGTGAAGCTGTGCTGTGTTAGCTGTAAATATTTGTCTGTCATGAACTGAAGGGCAACTACTAATAGTTTTTTCCAAGTATAATTAATATGCATTTTAGTTCTCATTGTTGTAACAAATACATAACAGAAACAGTTTAAGGGCAGAAAAAAAACAGCTATTTTGGCTTAAAGTTTAAGGAGATAAGGTCCATCATGGTGAGAAATAGTGGAAGACCCAGTATCCTCCAAACTGCTCTATAAAATTCAATTTCTCAAGAGGCTTATATTTATTAGAAATATATACATATATACATAACCTCAAAAGATATATATTTTTCACACACATATGTACACATGCATTAAATGAAATAATTTTAATTAAAAAACATGACAGCAATTTCTAATACAGTTGGTTCAATAAATACTGTTGAATTCAGTATTTGTATCATATTTTCAAAGGATGACCAGGAAGTCACCTCTACAGTGATTCATTTGGGAAGGCTTGAATAGGAGGTGAAGTGTTGGGAAACAATGGGTATGTTGAAAGTGGAGCCACTTAATAAGCCAAGCATGACAGAAAGTTGCCCAGTAGACTAAAACAACCTGACAGAGCACTGAGTAGCAGTACATGAGAAGGTGGAGTTAATGGAGAGGAAGAACAGGCTAGGTGAGACAGAAAAGGAGTTTCTCACCTAGGGAAGGACATTGGGAGCCATCACAGGCACAGCAGTATGTTTATCACAGATTCTCAGGGGTGGAGAGACATAAGCAAAAAGGAAGCCACATGAGCAGCAAAGTGTCTGCTCACATAGGTGAGTGGGTGAGATGTCTTTCTGTCTAGTAAAATGTTACCCCATCCAGGTGAGCAGAGATGTGATTGCCCTTTACAGGTTTTTGGAAACCAATATTTTTAATGTCTTACAAAGAAACAGATGTATCAAGTCAAAGTAACATGGCAAGGCAAATTTTACTCTTGCAAACCAGGTGAATAAGTACACTGTGGCAGAAGCTGGCTTAGTTCTGATCCTAACTCAAGTAGTGACTGTCTCACCCCATTGGTGGACGCTCAGCCTCACAATCTGACACTATTAGCTAATTCACAATCAGCATGAAGAGGAGGGGTGTGATAGAGTCAAGTTTCAGGAATGTCTAGTACCCTGAACAAACAGGAATGTACACAAGAGTTTCACAAGATGGGGAGGTTTATAGAATATGGGCTAGCCATTGTTGACTTAAAAAAAAAAAACCTTTCTCACAAAGTGAACAGGAAAGAGGCCATCACCTCATCATTACCTACTAAATGTCAAAATGGAGGATGTCTCCTCGTCCTGATTAGCAGGGATGACACTGTCTCATCCTGGTCATCAAAGATATTGTATTGGGCAGGAAAACTACAAAAGGGGGAGGGGTATGGTGGAGGCCAGGAATTCAGTCAAATGCGTTTATGTCCTAGTGTCGACTCTGTAAGGAATTGCGACTTGAATTGAACATCAGTAGCTTCTGCGAATTGCCTACAGTCTCTTAGACATCTGATGCCAGTGCTCAGAGCCTCAGACTCAAGGAGATGATGATCTCTATATTGCCTACAGAAGTCTATTCTGTCTCTATTTTTGTTGTTGTTGTTGTTTCTATCCCAGGCTCCCAATGGCACAGGCGCCTTCAGGTTCATGGGACAGTATAGCATTCAGAGAGCCCTGATATGTTTCCTGCATGTTTTTAGGTTGCATTACTTTTTTGTTGCTGTATTTATACACAGATTCTCACTACATAGCTCAGGATGACCTTGTGTGTAAGATCCTTAGCCTTCTTGGTGCTGGGATTACAGGCCCGTGACCCCTTGCCTAGATCAGTGGACTTCTTGAGTGTTGAAGATGTTACATGACAGTTTTGAATACTTACTGTCTTCCAGGTGTTGCTCTAAGTCATGCCTGCCATCCCAGTGAATGGGCAACACAACCTAGTGGAGTGTGTTTTGGGGTCATCTGCATCAAGCTGAGGGTACCAGATGGAAGATGAAATGTTTACAATGTCTAAATCCAATAAATAATTCATATTCTTACAACTTATAACTACTAAATATCAAAAGGAATAAAGAAACTATAGTTAAATGAATCTGTGTTGTAAATTGATAGCATAAAAGTGAATCCCAAATGCTTCCCAGATACATCAAGGGGGCTCCCAAACTTACCAAAAGAAGAGAAACTAAACAACACTGAGATTCTACTTATGTTTATCAGAATAACGATTACAAAGGGAGGATGGCAAGAGCAGTGGGTGCTGTGGAAGAGGGGAAATTCTGGGTGGGGGACAGACGGTGTAGGAGCTCTGAAACATGATGTAGGCTTGCTTAAGGAAGTCAAAGACACCCTTAATGAGCTCCTTTGGAGTCTGTTCAGTAAACACTCTCACAGGGACTCACAAGGGAACGCACTTCAGACTGTCTGTTGCACAGTTGTTTGTGTAGCAGGAGTTGGTAGCTTAATTATCCCTCTTTAGAGGAATGAATAAGCACACTGTGATGGGTATTCACTATGGAACACCGTGCAGCAGGGAGAAGCAACAAAGCAGATGTTTACAGAACAACTTGCATACTTTTATTTTTAATCCAGAAAAATAGGTTAGACAGCAGTTTTCAGGGCATTGGGCATCAGGGGAGGAAAGCCAGCTCTCCCTGTGAGACAAGCAGCAAGTAACAAGAGCTCTCTTTGTACTGTATATTGCCTGGAGAGTTTCCAGGCTACAGTACAAAGAAGGGAAACTGAGGCAAAGATTCAGAGTCCCTAAGTTGAGAAGACCAGAAAAGCTTGAATTTTTTTTGGGGGGGGAGACTCAGGGAGGAGAGATCTACACAGAGAACAACAACGGAGATTTATAGAGACTTTCTAATGCAGCTGTCCCAGGAAAGAAATGGAGTTAACACCCTGAGCCCACAAGGGGCAGGAAAAGCTTATCCACTGCCAGTCAGAATTAGAGACCACATAGCTGTCCTAGAAGATGCCCAGAAAGGTAACAGGTACTCTCCCAGGGACCTGTGAGTAGTTTCATAAAAGAAGATGCAAATCCTAAAATTTTACTCACTAGTTTCAGAGCTTTTACTTGGAGCCAAAATTGATGGAACCACAAGAAACCAAGCAAATACCGAATTATACCTGGAGATCACAATATCCCTCTCTTAACATCCAATAGAACAAAGAAAAATGTAGTGAGGGTGTGAAGGACTCTAACAATACCTGATCAATGTTCATTTAAAATGTCAGCTATGGATTAGCCAACAACAGAACGTGCAAGTTGCATATCAAACATTTACAAAAACAGACCATGCTCTGGATCAGAAAAAAGTCTGAAATTATTAAAATAATAGGAAGTTTATTCTCTGGTAAAAATGGAATTAAACTAGAAGTCAGAGTGTGAGAGAGCATAAGAGAACATGAGTGGGGAGGGTCTGGAGGTCCAATAGATGGCTCAGTTGAGGGTATTTGCTGCTCTTACAGAAGACATGAGTTGTGTTCACAGCACCCATAAGACAGGTAGCTCACAATCATTTGTAACCCCAGCTCTAGGGAGATCTGATGCCCTCTTCTGGCATCCTTGGGCACTATACTCATGCACATACCTCCACAAAGACATACTCATGTACACAATTAAAAATAAAATGTTTGAAAATATTTTTAAAACAGATATTGAAATTTCTCATAATGTTTGTGGACTAAATGCAACCAAATAACCCATGCTTCAGGGAAGAAATAAAAGAGGAAACTACACAGTCCTTTGTAGTGAACAAAATAAAACATAAAACATAATGTTTTGTAGAATGAAGCTGAAGCAGTATTTAGGGGAATAACAGAACTAAGCATCTACGTTAGGAACGAAGGAAAGCAGCATTCTCCTTTGGACATCAGAAAATTGGTAGAAAATTAATAATAAGTAAGCGGGACTAGGGGGAGGAAACATACAATTCATGGAAGAAATCAGCAACCAAACCATGCACCCTGAGGAGACAAGCGGAGTTAATATACATCTGGCAGATTGGGAACAAGAAAAAAAAGACACAAGTCATTAGTACCACAAGTGGACAAGGAGACATCACTACAGCGCTACAGAGTTGAAATTCATAAGAGATTTTTTGTTGTTGTTGTTAAATGAAGCACCTTTGTCTCTATTGTTTGTTTGTTTTTGTTTTTTGCTTGCTTGCTTGTTTTTAAACAGGGTCTTACGAGGCCCAGCCTTTCTCCTCAAAATCCCGATGTGGCTGATAATTGCTTTGAACTCATGATCTTTCTGTCTTCACCTCCTGAGTGCTGCGATTACTGGGCCATCATACCTGGCTCTGACAAATTCTATGAAAGAAGCAAATGGTTAAAGCTTTTTCAAGAGTGAGTGTGGTGAACAGCCTTGCTTATTAAAGAAGTCTGAAACCCTGAGAAACCTCAGACTCAAACAGCTCCATGGGCAAGTTCTAGAAACAGTTTAGAAAGAACACCCAGTTCTGCAGAATGTAGCAGAGAAACATTTCACAATTCACTCTATGAAGCCAGCAAGCCAGTATCATTTGTGAAACTAGATGCAGTGGTATTTAGGGTCTTGTTATGCTTTCTGGGCATGTGTCCTCACTGTGTATTTCAAGTTGGTCTCCAGCTTGAAGGCATGCTCTTGCCTCAGATTTCCAAATGCTGGATCACAGGTGTGTGCTACTCTAACTGGCTAGGAAAAAGGTTTTAATAAAAATTGCCTGGATGTGGTGTCACACACCTTCAATCCTAACATGCAGGAGGCAGAGGCAGGTGAATCTCAGTGAGTTCAAGACCAGCCTTGTCAGCCTAATCAGTTCCAGGCCAGCTAGGGCTACATAGTGACAGCCTGTCTCAAATAAAATAAAATAATAAAGAAATAAAACAAAATAGAAGTATTTATCACTGAAGAGATGCCTCAGCAGTTAAAAGCACTGAAGACCTGGATTTGGTTCCTAGGATCCACTAGGTTGACTCACAGATACCTTTAATTCCAGTTTCAGGGTACCCCTTGCTCTCTTCTGACCACTGAAGGTACCAGGTATGCACAGAGTGCACATGTGTACATGCAGGCAAAACACTCACACACATACAAATAAAATAAGTCAATCTTTTAAACAAGGAGATTGTCTTAGGAATTGCAAGTATCAATATAGAGAAAGGATCAGAACATGACCACGGAGCCATCTATCTCAGGTATGCCAGGTGATTTCCATCTAAAATCGTCATTCAATGTAATCTCTCACATACTACACTAAAAAGGAAGACGGTCAACGGAAGAGATGCAGAAAGAACTTTAGAAGAGAATAAGGAAAAGCAACCCCTACTGTTTAGCAGTTAATTTTGTTTGGAGTAGTATTAGAACTACTGTCTGACACTGAACAAACAGACCAGTGTTGGTGGATGAAGGACAATGCTCCCAGGTTGTGGAGCAGGGTGCAAATGCCACTTATGTCACTTTTATTCAGGGCACTAAGAAAGGCCAAGCTCAGAGTAAGTAGAAAAAGAAACACAATGTATCCCAACTGAAAAATAACAAGCACAATTATCTTCGTTCACAGACAAAACATAAGTGGGGAAACCTACAAAATTGTTATTAGGATTCGTGAGTTTAACCAATTCCCAGAATTTATGAAAAGTAAAAAATGTTATTGTATTTCTGTAGCAGTAATATTCAGAAATTAAAGTTAAAGGTACAATTTATAATAACATCAAAATTACTCAGGAACTGGCTGATCAGGTAAAGGTGCTGCTTACTGCCAAATCTGATGTCCTGAGTTCAATCCCCAAGACCCACATGGTGGAAGAAAATTGACTCACAAGTTGTCCTTCAGTTACAGCCCCCAAAACACACAAATAAATAAATAAATACTTTTTTAAAAATTAAAAAGAATAAAAAGACACCCAGAGACAAAAAAGTGCAGAATTTTTATGCAGAAGGCATCATCAGCTCTTTATATCTAATAGCAAAATCAGCAGCTCAACTAAAATGGGCAAAAGATGTGGACAGAAAAGAACTGTGTATAGTGTTGCACACTTGTAATCCAAGCACTGGGGAGGTAGAGGCAGGGGGATCATGAGTTCAATGTCATTCTCTGCTGACTGTCCTTCAAACTGTGGGCAAACATTGCATTCAATGGCTTGGTCCAGCCTTATCCATCAAAGTCCAGATCTGAAATACAGTACTACATAATATATGTGCCCACTTCTCACCAGATGGACATACTTCCTCCTGTGTCTCTGGGAAGTCTCATAAGTGCCACCTTTCCCATAGCAGAGTCGCTCCTTTGCATTGACATGCAGGCTTCTGAGGCTAGTGGCCTCAACAAAGCCATGTCACAGGCTGAATCCTGTCTGCCCCAAATCTGTGTGCTGAAGTTCTGACCCCTAATACCTCAGAATGTAGCTGTATTTGGAGACAAGTTGTAGTGGTTTCAGTGAGAAATGTCTCCCATTGGCTCTGGCATTTAAACACCTGATGTCATATTGGCAGGTGTTTAGGAGGGTTTAGGAGATGTGGCCTTCCTGTAGGAAATAGTCTCTGGGGGTGAGGCTTTGAGATTTCAAAACATGGTGCCTTCTTGAATATTCCCCCCCCCTCTCTCTCCCTCTCCCTGTCTCTCTCTCTCTTTCTTTCAGTTCATGCCTCTTGGCCGACTTCTTCACCATCTGGCTCTTGTACATTGTTTGCATTGCAAAATGGCCAAGACAGTTTTCCAGGTCAATGACAGAGGCATAGTCAGCACTCAGAGGAGGGGTGTTACAGCGATTCTTTCCCTCAAGAGATGTAAATAACTGTCTACCCTGTTTTTATAGAATAGAAACGGCAAACTGAAGTATGACTCGACAAGAGTCCAGCTTGATGAACCTGTGTCCTCTTAGCTGCATAAATGGGTCCTCACTTCAGCTAATCTTTCACAGTCTGTATGTTCTAGTAACTTCAGAGACCACAACAGTAGAGCTGTGTAGAGCAGGCTGGGAGGTGCAGGAGAGAGTGACTGGGCATAGGTAAGGGTTCAATGACTCTCTCCACATGCTTCTTCTTTTGGGAATATCAGCAGTCAACACAATGCTGATCAGAATGTCCTTTCCACTGTCCTAGCCAGCCATGAAAGGACAGCCTACAGGGGAATTTTTGCCTTTAGGAGTTGGTCCCAAGAGGATAGACTCATTCTGCCTTAAATTAAAAAACAAGAGACACCGAGATGGAAAACTACAACTGTGCCTCTTAAATGGGTTCACCTGGGCTGCTGTCTGGGGACAAACCCAGGGAATGTGGCTTTCTCTCTCTTTCTCTCTTTCTCTCTGTCTCTCTGTCTCTCTGTCTCTCTCTTACTCTGTAACCCAAGCATCCCTTAAACTCATGGCAATCCTCCTATCCTCCTGCCTCACCTGAGTTCTGAGACTATAAGTATGGAACCACCACAATCATCAGTCTTTTTTTTTTTTTTTTTTTTGGTTTTACGAGACAGGGTTTCTCTGTATTGTTTTGGAGGCTGTCGGTCCAGCCTGGCCTCGAACTCACAGAGATCCGCCTGCTTCTGCCTCCGAGTGCTGGGATTAAAGGCGTGCGCCACCCCGCCCGGCCACAATCATCAATCTTGAATTTCGATCCTCCTGGTTTTTTGTTGTTGCTTTGTTTTTGTTTCTGTTTTTAAATCTGATCTTGTATAATCTTGCCTAGCCTTGTGCTCACTATGTAGCCAAGGCTAGACTTGACCTTACAGCAGTCCCCCTGCTTTAGCCCCCTGAGTTCTAGAACTATAAACCTAACAGTGTGGGCTTCTGAAAGCATGGGTTTGTCTTGCAGATGGAAGCTGCTGTGAGCCCCTATAGGGCTCAGGCTCCTCTGGTGTACGGAGAAGGGTCAGCTCTTCAGAGTATAGGGAGGAGCAAGGGGAAAACCACCCTTCTCCTTTTTGGCTTCTGTGTCCTTTTCTGTGCATATAGGGTCCAGATTCTGTGCTCAGCCCCACAACAAGGTGCCCCAGGAGCTTTAGCTTTCAAGGACAAAGCTAGGTATTTTTTATAGGTACCCAGATCCCTTTTCCCCATAGCTGCTCCCCTCCCCCCCCAAAAAAGGAGGGAGAGGCCAAGAGCTCCTTCTTAGAGCTATACCCTTCTCTCCCTTTTTAGGATTTAGTCACATTGCCTGAAGGGATGGATGTGTATTCCAAACCAGAGGCACTTTGTAGCTAAGAGAAAATGGGGGAGCAAAGATCCCTACAAGTTTCTGAGGTTTTCTTAGCAGCACTCTCTGGGGTGGCGGGTCCTGTGGAGGAGGGGTCATTGTGAAACAGAAAGTTTGGGATGGATGTGGGATGTGGATATAGGCCTTGAGAAAATATTGACTGTCACCTTGACAGCCTGAAATCACTGCTAATTGAGGTGGGAAGATTATTGTAGAATATTATTTTAAAATGTGCTACATTCATTTGCGCTGTGGAACAGTTGTTTAATGATGCTAAGATGTGTTGCATTATTTTATGTTGTATTTGTTTAACTCTGTGAAACTGTGTTACTTTGCCTAACTAAAACACCTGATTGGTCTAATAAAGAGCTGAATGGTCAATAGCCAGGCAGGAGAAAGGATAGGCAGTGCTGGCAGGCAGAGAGAATAAATAGGAGGAATCTGGGAGGAGAAAGATCAAAGAACAAGAAAAGGGAAAGGAGAGGAGGACACCAGGGGCCAGCCACCCAGCCATTCAGCTACATAGACAACCACGGAGAAAGAAATAAAGAATGATATACAGAAATAGAGAAAGATAAAAGCCCAAAGGAGAAGGGTATGCTGGGTAATTTAAGAAAAGCTGCATACAAACAAGTCAAGCTAAGGCCAAGAATTCATAAGAAAGAATAAGCCTCCATATGGATTTATTTAAGAGCTGGGTGTGGGGACCCCCAAAGAACAAAGAGCCAGAAGAGTCAAAAACAACTAGTAACATAAGATCACCCTAAATATGGACTTTACCATTCCATGGTGGGATGGTTTGAAAGAGGCCCCCAAAGGGAGTGGCACTATTATAAGGTGTGCCTTTGTTGGAGTAGATGTGGTCTTGTTTGAGGAAGTGTATCAGTATGGGGGAGCAGCTTTGGGGTCTCATATGTGCTCAAGATACCACCCAGTGTCTCAGTTAACTTCCTGTTGCCTGCAAGATGTAGGGCAGTTGGCTACTTCTCCAGTACCATGTCTGACTGCATGCCACCATGTGGCACCATGATGATAATGGACTAAACCTCTGAAAGTGTAAACCACCCTTTATAAGAGTTATGGTGGTCATGATCTCTCTTTACGGTAATAGAAACCCTAACTAAGACAGAAGTTGGTACCGGAGACTGGCGTATTGCTGGGAAAGACCTGACCATGCTTTTGTTTGGAGGAATTTGGACTTAGAGAATTTGGGATAGGAATGTTTTAAACACTGCTTAATGGGCTATACCAGTAGGAGCATGAAAGACAGTGGTGCTAAGAATTCTTTGAACTGTCAGGGGTTAGTTCAAGAGGTTTCAGAGGAGAATTTTATTTAGTATGTTGCCTAAATAGTGTCCTTCTGATATTTTGGTGAAACATGTGGCTTCTTTTTGCCCTTGTCTAAAGAGTCTGCCTGAGGCTAAACTGAAGAGTTTTTGTATTAATTCTGTTGCAGAGGAAATCTCAAAACAGCCTAGTATAGACTCTGTTGTGTGGTTATTAGTGGAAACTCTAAGGAAGATTTATAATGAAAAGGAGTAAGATCAGAAAATAAAAACACAAAATATACATATTGAGAAAGGGTGCACCAGGAAGTAGGATAGAGTTAAATACTGTGTTCAAGAAGATAAACTGATTAAGAAATAAAATAAAGGGAGTGGTGACCTCAGGGCAAGATCCCACCCATGACTATTTCCAACTTGTAAAAAAGAATTAAAGAAAAGCTTATACCCAGGTGTGGTAGTGCACACCTTTAGTCACAGCACTCAGAATGCAGAGGCTGGCAGATCTCTGAGTTTGATGCCAGTCTGGTCTAGATATCCAGTTTCAGGACAGCCAAGCTTAGGAAACGAAGGACAGAAAGCTGGTGAAGATGTAATTGCACAAGGGGGGCATGTTCCAGCCCCAGCAAGCAGCAGAACTGGGCAGCTTTGGCCACATGATTCTGATTTAGATAGAAGAAAGGAGCTGTGGAATTTGTCTCTGAGACTAAGGAAAGCTGCTGAGGCCACACATGTGTCAAGGGCATCCCTAAAAGGAGGCCCAGAGAGGCCATTGTATGAAGCTGTGAAGTTTAAGCCTGGATTGCCTTGGAGACCCCAAGATGTTAGAGATGCCAGAGTTTTAGGATACCTGCCAAGGAAAATTGCTAACAGGGAGTGGAACCGGCCTAAGATAAAGAAGTATGTAGCAGTCTACAATGCTGAAAGGAATTGGAGAACATTTTGACATCAGACATAGAGATGCAGAATTTGGAGTTTGCCCAGCTGGTTTTGGTCTTGCTTTTGGTCCAGTATTCCTCATATACTTCCTTTCCTATGAAAGACCCTTCAGTGTTTCTCTTAGGACCCTCGCCCCAAAGACCACCAGGGAGCCAAAATTCACTGCAAAACGCAAGAGGATTATTAAGCCTGCATGCCAGGGTTCAGCAGTCTTGGGAAGGAGTGAACCCCGAGCAGAAATTACAGCAAGTTTTTAAAGCCTGAAACCGCAAACGGGGTGGTGGGGATACAAGGGGAGTTTGGAAGTTGGTGCCAGACTTTCATGGATCACGTACTATTGTGGCTGTCTGGCTGACTGGCTCGTTATCTGTCTCAGGTAATGTCTGTGCCCTGGCTGAACTTTGTGACTGGCCTGGAACCTTGAGGTCTGGAGAATGTTCCCAAGTCCTTGAGGACTGAGGTCTGGGAAATATTTTCAAGTCCTTGAGGACCACCAGGGGAAGATGTTTAATTGTAGCAACTCACATACAAGGATGGGACAGCTTATTAACTTTCCAACTCTTAGCCGGGTGTTGGTGGTGCACGCCTTTAGTCCCAGCACTTGGGAGGCAGAGGCAGGCGGATCTCTGTGAGTTCGAGGCCAGCCTGGTCTACAGGCTGTCCAGGACAGTCTCCAAAACAATACAGAGAAACCCTGTCTCGAAAAACCAAAAAAAAAAATTCCAACTCTTGGGGGTCTAACTGTTGGGGCTCTTCACCTACACTTTGTAACAGTAATGTATATCCTGTGCCATAATATATTGGAAATATGTGATCTGCTTTTTGATTTTGATTTTACAGAGGATTACAGTTAATAGATTGCATGAATCTCAGAAAAGACTTTGAGCTTTGAACTTTGAAGTAAGTTTGAGACTGTTATAGACTGGGGATTTTTGAAGTTAGACTGATGAATTTTGCATTATGATGTGACCTTTGGAGGCCAGGGAGTGGACTGTGGCAGTTTGAAAGAAAATGGCTCTCAGAGGGTGTGACCTTGCTGGCGTAGGTATGATCTTGTTGCAGGAAATGTGTCACTGTGGAGGTGGGTTTTGAAGTCTCATATATGCTCAAGCCATGCCCATAGATACTGTCTACTTCATGTTGCCTGCATATTAACATGTAGCAGCTCCTTCTCCAGCACCATGTCTGCATGCAGCAATGCTCCCTACCATGATGATAACAGACTAAACCTCTAAAATATGTAAGCCACCCCAATTAGATGTTTTTCCTTTATAAGAATTGCTATAGCCATGGTGTCTCTTCACAGCAATAGAAATCCTAACTACACATGGGCTGGAGTCCTGAACTGAATTAAAAGAGAAAGTTCCTGGTGATGGGTGCAATGTGACCAGCTGCCTCAACTTTCTTCCATCATGACTTCTCTGCTATGATGGAAAATACCCTCAAAATATGAGCCAAAATAAAACCTTCCTCCTTAAATAGTATTTTATCAGGTATTTTGTCCTAACAACAAGACAAGTAAATAATATAAACCTCAAGGCTCATCCCAAAGATTTAAGGATTTCCTCAAACACACCACCAGCAGGGGACCAAAAGTTCTAACACATAAGTCTACAGAGACATTTTACATTCAAGCCATATAGCACTTCCCTTTGTCCTTAATGGTTTAACCAGTGACTTTGCAACTCAAATAATATGGAAATGAGTGGTACTGATCCTGGCCAGTTCCAGGTGGCCCAGCTGTAATACAGTTTTGCAGATTCTGACATAACAGTGTGTAGAGAGGTCAGGAGATAACTTTCCTCATGGTTTGATTCATTGTCTTTCTCATTTTTTTCTGCTATATTCTTCAGGCTAGCCCCTGAACTTCAGAAGCCTTCTGTTTCTGCCTCCCACCTCACATTAGAAGTGCCTGGACTCTAGGAGTGTGTTTCTGTGCCCAGATTTGCATAGGTTTTAGGAATCTGAACTCAGATCCTCATGGTTCTGTGCAAGTGCCTTATCCACAGAGCCACCTCCACAGCCGTTTCAAACTAAGTCTCTCACTGGCCTGGAACTTGCCAATTAGACTAGATTGGTCAGCCAGCAAACTTTGGGGTCTTCCTGTCCCTGTCTCCCCAGTTCTGAGATTACAATGTACATCATCATGTTTATAGTTGTTTTTTTAAAATATGTATGAGTGTTTACCTGGGTGATGTACATAAACTATGAGAATACAGTACCCATGGTAGTCAGAAGGAGATCCCCTGAAACTGGAATTGCAGACAGTTATGAGCTGCCATATGGGTACTGGGAACTGACACCAGTTCATCTGGAAGAATGCTCTTAACCACTGAACCATCTCTGGAAACTGGGGATTGAACTCAAGTCATCATGTTTACATGGAAATCATTTACGGAGCCAAACATGTTAGACAGCACAGATGAAGGACTCAGAACTCAGCTAACTTCCATGTAAAGTGGTCAGGCATCACACCATGGGAATAGAAATAGGTGGGAGACTCCTAAGACTCGGGAAGTTCAGGATGCTGGCCATAAGTATAAAACTCGGAAGGCTCCCCAGCTCCTGGGCTCACAACTCTACCCAAGGTTATATATGACCTCAGTAACTGCAGAGGAGGTGAGATGCCTCAGTAGAGCTGCCTGCAACTTGTGCTCTGGGAAGCAAGCTTTAGATTAAGATGTTGGTTCACCAAGCTCGTCCTGGGTGGAAATGAAGTCTCTGATCTGCCCTTGATGCCTTATCTACAGTGAACAAATGTTTTGTTCATGTCTTCTCAGAGAAAGTCACAACAGGGCAGGAGGACAGCCCCCACAGAAGTGGATGCATCTGGCTGTGATTCATGCAGTGTGGACTCAGAAACCCTTGAAAAGATTACTGATAACGTAGATTGAAGAGGGACTGTCTCCATCAGTTGTTTGTGGGGGGAAGATGTCCACAATTAACTGTGACCTATGACTCTGGCTCCATGGGAGGGGACATTAGGGACAGGATGGGGAGCGGGGATTCCAGTCCTGGAGTTCCTCCAGCCACCCCCTAGGACAACCTGCATTTGATGTTGAGTGCCTCAGAGAATGCTTGCTTCTGCAGGATACCACAGTGTTGAGCCCGCCTCTTTCAAGGCTCCCTCCTCCCATCCCGCACCCATCATTGTCCCCTAGCCTCCTCTGGACAATGTTACTAAATAGAGGGAGGAGGGGCCCCTGTTGAGAAATCAGAAATCATGATCCTGCCTGCAGAAACCAAGCTGGGGCTTCCAGCGCCACCTGCCGGCTAAGGTGAGTGCACCCCTCACAGAGCCAGTGGAGGGATAGAGTGGAAGGCCAAGCTGGGCAGCAGGGTGGGTGTTTTCCAGCTCTTAAGGCTCCCAGCCACCTACCCTCATCTTTTCGATTTTTCTGTTTCTGTCTCCCTGTCTCTGCGTCTGTCTTCGTCATCATGTTTCTCAGTTCACCTCCTGCCTCCTTTTAAAAATGCCTTTTATTGATCTTCTGTCTCTCTTTTCCCTGCCCTGACTTCACTCCCACGGCAAAGAGAGGCCCGCTTCCTGCTCTTCCCTGGCATCCTGGCTCTGTTTGTTTAGTCCCGAGGCCCCATTTTCAGGATCTAGAGGTTTTTCATGAGGCCAGAGTGTCCCCAGAGCTTAAAATCCCCCAGTGACTGCTGGCTGTGTGGCCCACTGGGCAGCATCAGGCTGCAATGGACAGCCTTCAGAATGGTGGCCGTTTGCAGCTGCTCACGCACTGACAGTAACTGTCCCTTTTCTGAGTCTCTGGGAATTAGTGCACAGAGACAGAATCGTTCCTGAGAGGACAAAGCTGACCACCTGGACCCTGGACCCTGGGCCCTGCTCCCATCAACACCAGGCCTACAAACCACAACTCTATTCCTCTGGCATCTCAGGACCTGGGGACAAAGCCAGAGCAGAGAGGAAAGCAAGGCCACGTGGGAGTGAACAATAGAGTATACACTATTGTGTGTGGCTGAGGTACATGAGGTGTTCCCCACATGCCTATGTGCAGCTGTGGTATATGGTTAGTCTTCATATATCGTGAAGGTATTGTACACAAAGGGGCCATGTATGCATGCATGTGAGTAAGTATATAGACACAAGAGTACATGGTGTAAACATAGACAAGTTTGGTGGAATGTGGGTGTTCAGTGGTGCATATGTTTATGGGGTGTGTATGTGGTTATGTAATACATTTAATGTCTGTTTTATGTATGCATACATGAATGTGTAATATGTACTGGGTATATTGGGCATGTAGGTATGCAGTTATCAGAGAGTGGCTGTGTGTATGGACATGTGTGCATTGTGTATGTAGGTGTAAGTGCACACATGTCCATGTGGATCTTTCTGAGTCAGTGTATGGGATTCTTCTTGTTTCTGAGGGGATCTTGGCTAATGACAGCCACCTATCAAGAGACGGGTAGACACTGCACCCACGTGCTAAGAGGACTCAAAAATCAATAGCACACCAACTGTGTATGTGTGTGTTGGCACCACACCACGACTGTCTCAAATTCTGTGTGAGTGATTCCTCAAATGGTTTCCCTGCCTGGATAGACCACAGTAGGTCACTTCTGATGTTGATAGAAATACATTTTCGTTGCATAAGATGTGGAGTGTAGGTACAAGAAGATAGATATAGAATGCAAAACTTGCAATCCTGAAAAATGGAACAATGAAAGTTCAGCTGCTACAATGAGGGATAATGTCTCAGTTATTCTTCTACTGTGATAAAACACTATGACCAAGGCAACTTATGAAAGAAAGTATTTAATTTGGCTTCCTGTTTCAGAGGGTTAGTCCATGATGCTGGAGTGAAGGAGTAGCTAAGAGCTCACATCTTGATCCGCAACCTACTACTTCCTGTCCCTTGAGCTGGTCTTTTTCTTTCTCTAGCTGTGTTGATTTGAATTAGAATGGCCCCCCATAGGTTCATATGTTTAGATACTTGATTCCCAGTTGGTGGTACAGTTTGAGAAGAATTAGCAGGTGTTTGTATTGGAGGAGATGTGTCACTCAGATAATTTGTAAGGCCATTTGGGGTCAGATCAGGTTCATTCTTTAAATCCATTTCTATGGGACTGTCCGAGGAGCCAGGCTGACTAGAGCTGGGACAGATAGTAGATAAACATGACTCCTGCTCCTGAGTCTCCAACTTTCTAATAGGCCCAGAAGGCAGAAATCCAGGATGAAGGCAACCAGGAGAGGGGTGGGTAGTGGCTTTGCCTGACACCGACACTATGGGTACCTAACAATAGGCTCAGCGAATATCCAAGTAATATAGTATGTCTAAATGTGAGCCTAGAGTCCCTAAAACCGTGGACAGCTCCCTCGGTCCTGGCTCCTGCACAGAGAAGCACAGACACACACACACACACACACACACACACACAGTCCACATGTCACACACCCATACATAAACAGACATACACGTACACACACACACAGACAGTCCACATGTCACACACACAGAGAGACCTAGACAACATTCACACAGCTCAGTCTCACACAGAGACCCAGAGAAACTCAGAGACACATATACATAGACATGCATACAGACAATCCACATGTCGCACATTCATACATATGTACGTGCGCGCGTGCACACACACACACACACACACACACACACACCAAGAAAGAAATATACCAGAAGAGAAAAACCACAGAAAAATACCTCAGAGGAGGTGGACACAAAAACTCCAAGGAGGTCCACTCTACAGTCTATGTTAGTCCGTGTGCCACACACACAGGAGATGTCCCCCTGCCCCATGACTGTCTCCTATGGCCTGTCCCCAACCCTCTCAAGATAAACGGTTTTCTGGGCTTGGAACTGTGGGTTCTTTACACTTGTGGAAGTGCACAGAGCTGCCTTTGTGCTTCCTAAATAAGACACTAGGAACGGGACCCAGTGGAGGATGAAAATAGCAGCTAGTCGTGGTGGGAAGCAGGTTATCTCAGCGCGAGGGCGGCAACGTTAGGAAGTCTATTATTGCACTCAGGCCCGCACACAGAGCTGAGAAGTTTGTCAGGAATAGAAATCTCTGCCTTAGCAGCCCAGGATGTGGCTCAGAGACCCCACCCACCCGGCCATGGCCCCTGACCTCTGCGTCAGATGGACAGAACCATTCCTTCTGTCTGAAATGAAGCACAAAGGAGAATTTACGGAGATTCAACATGCTCAGCTCCAAGTTTTGAACACATAGCTGCAACGTTTTTCTCTGCTTTTAGTTATGAATTTAATCCTCTCAGCCTGTCACAATTTTTGTACAGTTCTCACACATTCCTTGCTGGATTTACTCACAGGTGTTTGATATTTGAGGAGTATCATGAACATTGTCTCCACTTACCAGCGGTTTGATGCCACCATGAGAGCAATTGTGTTTTGTTTTGTTCTAGCTTGATTTGAGTTTAGTTTTTGTTGTCATTGTGGTGGTGGTTTGTTTGTTTTAGATATAGCCTAATGCAGTAGGAGATGACCTTTAGCTCCTGATCTTCCTGCCTCTGCTACTCAAGTATTGAGAGTATGTGCATGCATCACCCTACCTGGCCTGCAACTGATTTCTTACTCTATTTTTTCCTTTTTCTTTAATAATCTCATGTATATGTGTATATGTGAATGTGTTCTGGTGTTCGTGTGTTCGAGTGCGTGTCCATGTGTGTATGGGTGCATGTGAAGGCCCAAAGTTGGTGTCAGGAGTCTTCCTCGAGCATTCTTCTGCCTTTTATTTGTGCTCTTGGATTTGGATTTTCTCCTCACTAGCCAGCTTGCTCCAAGAATCCCTGTCTCTGCCTTTCGAGGCTGTAATTACAGGTGGGCCGCTGTACCCCCTTGGCACTTACTAGGTTCTGAAGACCCAAACTCCAGTCCTCTCATTTGAACCAAAAGCACATTACTTGCTGAGCCCTCTTCTCAACCTTACATTAATTTTTTAGTGGAGCAAAATACACATGATGTAAAATGTTCCATCTAAACCATTGTAAGTGCACAGCTCAGCAGCAATAGACACCTTCACAGTGTTGTGTGCCCATCCATCTCCAGATTTTCTACTCTCCAAGCTAAAACTGCTCCCTCTATGTTGATTTTGCAGCTTGCTTCAACCAGTATCACAAGGAGCCATGAACCAAGGGCTTGAACACAAATTCATTTTCTCATAGTCTTAAAAACTGGAAGTCAGAGATGAGAGTGTCACAGGGCTGACTCTCCCAAGGCCTCTCGCCTCTCTCTTCGGCTTGAAACGATTTCTTCTGTCTTTGCATGGTCATCCTCTTGCTGTTTGTGCCCTGAAATGCTCCTCTGTGTGTGTGTGTGTGTGTGTGTGTGTCTGTCTGTCTGTCTGTCTGTCTGTCTGTCATCTGTCATGTGTGTGTGTGTGTGTGTGTGGTCAGAGGACAACCTTGGGCATTAGCTCTTGCATTCTACCTTGTCTTTTGTTCCTTGATGCAGATGGCTGGCTGGCTGGCTGGCTGGCCTGCAGCCTTCCAGGGTGTTCTGTGTCACTGCCTCCCATCTGGCCATGGAGCGCTGGGATTGCAGATACATGCTCCCATGCCCAGCTTTGTGTAGGTTCTGGGGATTCAAACTTGGGTCCTTATGCCTGTGTGTCAAGTGCTTAACCACAGAGTCATCTCTCTAGCCTCTTCTTTTTAAATGTGTTTTATTAGCATAGAGCAATTATTCATAAAATGGATTTCATTATGATATTTCGTACATGTATATACTTTAGTTTGATCATATCCATCCCCTCATGATTGTCTATTGTCCCCTCCTACTCCCTACTGATTTCCTTCCTTTTCACAACTAATACCTCTTCTATTTTCATGTCTTTATTTTTTTCTTGGTGACCCAATGAGTTTCATTAGGGTGGCTTATAGGAGCATGTGCACCCTAAATCTGTTTCTTCTAAGGGCCCCAGTTCTATGGGTCAGAGCCAACCCTGGTAACTTCTTTATAACCTCATTACCTCTGACCTGACCCCATCATGGAATCACAGTGTGCAATACTGGGGTTAGAGGCTGGATTTTCCGTGTGTCCAACTGTGTTACATGTGAGAGCAACACTGCTTTTTCTATGTGTTCTCCAGAGCCCATGGTTGAAGGCAGGTTCGTCACAAGCCTCAGCTCCATTCATAATGTCAGGGATGGTTTATGTGACTCACTGGGGTGCTTGAAGAAGTTTCCTCTATTCCTAGTTTTTTAAATTATGAATGAATGTTAGCTTTTATTGAAAGCATTACCAGCATCTATTGAGAAGAACCAACAATTCCTCCCTTCCCTCTGTTCACACAAGGGCTTTGCTGATGAAGTCTTCAAGGGTCCGTTGTCCCTGGCATCCTATGTACTGTAAATTCCAGGCACACATCCCTTTGTTCTCTGAAGCTCATCTGCCCTATCACAATCATCATTTAGTTCTGCTGAAGTGATGGGCATAAAGGTCTCCTGTAGGACACAGGCAAGGTTGGGTGGGATCTCTCCCACGGTACAGGGATGTGTGGAGAAAGCATAAGAGCTAGTGATGAGTCTCCAAGGAATTCCTAAGTGACAGGATTAGAACAACAACATTGGTTCCTGTCACTTAAAACTTCTCTGGGATGACAGTGGCAGCTGATGTGAGCCATGCTGCTGCTCCAAGACCTGTAGGGGAGACACCTTTAGATGCCTGATAGATATACAAATCACCTGAGTGAGTGAAGAAGCATCCCCCCACCCTTTTTTTTGTTTTTACGAGACAGGGTTTCTCTGTATTGTTTTTGAGGCTGTCGGTCCTGTCCAGCCTCGAACTCACAGAGATCCGCCTGCCTCTGCCTCCCGAGTGCTGGGATTAAAGGCGTGTGCCACCACCGCCCGGCTCTTTTTTTGGTTTTTCGAGACAGAATTCTGGTGATGAGTCGGGACCCAAGTAGTGGAATCAGATACATTGACCCTAAGGTTTTGGCAAAGAACCCAAAACACCCGTATCTGAACAGTCAGGGTAGAAAACTTGTGAGGGAGGTTGGACAAAATGCCTCAGCAGGTAAAGGCACCTTTTGCCAAGCCTAATGACCTGTGTTTAACCTCCAGGACCATGTGTTGGAAGGAAAGAACAGATTTCTATAAGTTTTTCTTTGACCTCCACATCCATGCCATGCCATGCCATGCATGCATATATGCACATACAAATAAAATAAAACGAAACAAGCAAGAGAAAGGAAACTTGTAAGGGAATCAGATGGTACAGACTTGGAAATTCTCTGCAAACTTCTGGGAAAGATGCAGACCAGCTATGGCAAGGGGATGCTACAAGTCAGAACAGAGATGCATTTGCATGAGCGTGCAGAGCTGATCCAAGGTGTGCTGGGCTGTGTGGGGGCAGGCAGAGCCCTCGGGAGCAGATGCTCTGCACACTGTGACATTGGGAGGTTCTGGAAAGAGAAGGAAACCTTGAATCTTAGCCCGACTCTTCCATGAGCAGGGCAAGGCAGGGAAAGCACTGTTTTTAAGTAGATACTTGAGCAGGTCAGGCACCCCTGGTTCTACCACCTCTCTCATGTTGTCCTGTTGAACCAGTTGTTACAAATATCTGTGTTTATTTATTTGCTTGTTTATTCATATTGTATATCTATATGAGTTTATGTGGACCACTTGCATGTAGGTACCCATGGAGGCCATCAGAGAGTGTCAGATCCCCTGGAACTAGAACTGTATGAGCTTATAAGCCACCCTTGGGTGCTGGGAACTGAAGTCAGATCACCTGCAAGACCAGTAATTGTTCTTAACTGCTGATCCACCTCTCCATCCTCTAAATAAATCTTTTCTAATGAGAAAAATGAGTTTCCAGAGGAGACTGGGCCCAAGACCAGTGAAGATGGCAGCTCTGCCCTGTGGATAAAATAACCTAATGCTCACATAGAATCTATGCAATTCTCCTGTGTACCTGAGTTCTGCTCTCAAGACAGAAAACCCACACAAATAGTTGTGGGCTGTTTTGTTTGTTTGTTTGTTTGTGGTTTTCAAGATGGGGTTTCTCTGTGTAGCTTTGTAGACCAGGCTGGCCTTGGCCTTGAACTCACAGAGATCTGCCTGTCTCTCTAGTGCTGGGAGTGACACCACCATCTTCTTGTTGTGGGTTGGGTTTTTTTGACAGTACTTCTCTCTCTCTCTCTGTCTCTCTGTCTCTCTGTCTCTCTCTCTCTCACACACACACATACACACACACACACACCATACAGATGTACTTTGTAATACATATTTATCTCAGCTTCTTTGTATTGGGATCACAGACATGGGGTATCATACCAGGCTTTAATAGTTGGATACTGTGGGGAGGGGGGAGATCACCCATGCTTAGCACAGACAAAATTGCTTTCCTGTCCTTGGTTGAATTCTGAATGCATGATGTGTGTACAGAGGTGGATCACAGTCAAGTGTGTCTTCTTGACTCTGGTGTTCTAGATGTTTCCATTTATTTAAAATGTCAGATATAGTTCTTTAGTCACGGAATTATGTTCCAGGCTAATTAATAATATCCATTATGGGGCCAGCAAGCCTGAAGGCCCGAGTGAGAGCTCCACAACTCACATGGTGAAAGGAGAGAACCAACACCTACAAGCTGTCCTTTGACCTCCACACATGCACCATAGCATGTGCATGTACACACACAAACACACAAGCATACACACTATAAATAAATAAATGTAATTTTTAAATTCTAAAAAGATTGTTTTGTTTTGTTTTTTTAACTGCACTCAAAGTGTGGTGGTGCACATCTTTAATTCTAGCACTTGGCAGAGGTAGGAGGAGCTCTATGAGTTTGAGGTCAGCCTGATTTACATAGTGAGTTCCAGGGTCACAGTAAAGAGATCCTGTCTCAAACAACACACACTGCTGCCACGGGCAGGACAGGCATGTAACTGTCTTGAAAACATTAGGTGTTGTAGCTGTTGCCAGTTTTATGACAGTTACCAAAAAGTGCCATTAACCATCAACCCACCCCACCTCGCCCACTCTGTCTCTGGCTGATTTCTAACAGGGCTTAGCACACACCCTAGAGCTTTGCAGTGGATCATTCCCCTTTCCTAGCAGAAATACAGCTAGGAACCGTAGCCAGTGGATCTTACTTCACTCTCAGCAGCTTTGCTGGGAGCCCAGCGTGGGACTTGACCCAGATTCTGCCTTTTTGTCTGGGGGTGAATTAATGTTCCTTTGGAATAAGATTGCAGATGTTTCCATAGTCTTTGGAGATCTCGCCTGCAAACCCCATCCCCTTCATATCACTCTCCGCAGTGCCTCAAACTCATCCTGCTTCTCCTACTGCAGGGGTTCAAAACCTGGATCCTTCCTGTCTGCACATAAGTGCAGATGGGTGGTCCTGTTGGGGTCCCAGTAAGTGTCAGGTAGTAGCATCCCCAGTCGATGCATAGGCAAGGCCTGGTGTAGGACACAGCACCCATCTGGGAAGGAGCATCTATTATGCCTTATACACAAGGCCAGCTGACATCAGAGAAAATTTTTACCAGATACAGTAGGGCACCAGGAGAACTCAGTCATCGCCAAGCAGGGCTGGGCAGTGTCCAGGAAGGCCTCTCTGAAAGCAGGCAGGGGTAGTCTGCAGTTCCTTCTGTGGCAGGTGGTACAATCTGAGTAGATCTCCAGGAAAGCCATGAGCACTCACACTTCTGTTCTCTGGAAGGCAGTCTCTCACTGCCTAGCCCTGGGGGGCCCTGGGACCCTGGCTGGTGGATCAGCTGCTCCATGTGGTCCCCACCCTCTTTCTCATTAGGATGCAGATGAGGAATCTTCAGGTTGATGATGGATGATGGATGTCAGGCCCCAGGCTGACAGCACAAAGCCCCAGTCCTGGTGGTGGCCTGCACCTGCTCCATCTGGTCTGACACTGGGAGATAGGCTGCCTGCTGTGGGGGCGGCTCAGCGGCCAGCTGCTGGCCAGCCTTCTCTTTGTCTCTCATTCACCAGACTGTGGGATTCCACTTCTCAATGGAGGGGCCTGGCCAGGATGATGGGGTCTGATCAAGAACTGGGCAGCAAGGCTTTTCAGGTAGAGTCATCTGCTTCTGGTCTTCATGACCTGTTTGTCTTGTAGGGGCCTCTATCCCCTTTGGGCTGGGGGTTTTGGTTTCTGCCATCTTCTGCCCTGTACTTTGTCTCCCAGTTGGTCTGGGAGCGCCCAGGACATTCTGAGATCCTGGCAGGCCAGTCTGTCACTCACACCCAGGGCAAAACTGACCATCTGCTTGCCTATTGCACTGACCCACAACCTCAGGAGGGTGAGGTGCTGTCCCAAGAGGCCAATAACTTCAGGCAGTTCCAGGATGCTCCTAATGGGATTGCCACACTCACGTGGAGGCAGGAGCGAGGGAGGTGGAAGAGCCAGCCAGTCCCTCAAAACCCCTGGACCTGTGGGAGCAGATCTCACTCTTAGGCCTCAGCCTGCAGCCATGGAGGACTTCAGAACCGTCTCTGCCCTGGCTGCTATGGATCCTCTTCCTTGGCAGAAGGTGGGTATGGGGTCATTCAGTGTTCAGCAAGGGTCCAACCCAAGCCCTCACCTGGAGGTAGCAGATCTAGTTGCAGTATGTGCTACTTAGAGTAGCTCTTTCATAACCGGTGACACCCAAGTTGATGCTCGGCTCACATCCTGCTGGTTTCTGGAAAGGTCCATGGCCTGGGTGTTCCTGGGCATAGGACTTCCAGGACCATGTATTTTTAGCCCACATTTGATATCCTGGACTCGGCCCCATCCTCCACTCCTCGGGGAAGGGCCACTGCCCCACAGGTATAACAGGTTTGGGCCCTAACCAAGGGTCTGGGTCCCTTGCTTGTATAAGTACCCTGACCAATGTTATAGGGCTGTGGAGTTGTAGCGGGATACATGGAACCCCAAAGACCCACCTATGTCCAGTCTCAGCATGTATGAGGGCATCTGCATGACAAAAGGACTGTTACAGATGTAATCAAGTGGAGGAGCTCAAGAAGAAGGATGAACAGAAACGAGTGGGCCGTGAGAATGCAAAAGCAGAGGCTGGAGTGATGCAGATACAGCCAAGGACATAAAGAGGAGGCCGGGAAGACATTGCCCAGGCTTGCCCACCTTTCATGGCTCTGGCCCCAGGCCTGGGAGCAGTTGAACACCTGGAGCAATTTCTCAAAGGCACTCCCTCCCCCCATCTAAATGTCTGTGTTGGCATGTGTGCTTTCTGTGTGTGTATGCACAGGTACATACACTCATGAGTATTACCGTTCATTTGTAAGTGCGTGTGTATACTCGAAAGTCCAGAAGTTAACTCTGAGTGTTTTTCCTCAGGCACTGTGGGTCTTATATTTTGAGACATGGCATCTTACTCGGCCCAAAACTCACCAATCAGGCCGGATAGTCTGGTCAGTGAGCACGGGGATCTTCCTGTCTCTATATTCCCAGTGAGAGCACTTTGATCACCCACACATTTTTGTGTTGGTTTTGGAGATGGTGCCCTGGTCCTCCTCATGCTTGTGTGGCAAACATTTTACTGACTGAGCCATTCTCCAGCTGTATTAGTTAATTTTCTGTCACTGTGATAAAGCACCATGGCCAAAAGCAACTCACAGAAGAGTTTATTTTGGGTTTCCAGTCTAGAGGGAAAGTGCACAATGGCAGAGGAGGCTGAGAGATCCATCTTCAACCACATGCCAAAGCGGAGAAAGAGAACTGGAAGGGAGAGTGAGACGCCAGCGTCTCTAAGCCCACCTCCAGTGATGTACCTCTAAGCCCACCTCCAGTGGCGTACCTCTAAGCCCACCTCTAATGATGAACCTCTTCTGGCGAGAGTCCGCCTCCCAAAGGTCCCATAACCCCCCCAAAACAGCATCACCAACCAGGAACCGATTTTTCAAATATTGAGCCTATGGAGGACTTTTCTCACTCTAACCCCCACACCAGCTTGGGTTGCTCCTGTCTCATCTTGAGTCCCTATCCTAGAAGCGTAATATAATGAAGTTCTGGAAGCATGACAGACAGCCTGGGCCACTTACCCCTTTGCACAAGGCTCTTCTCCAGCAATGACACTGGTGTTTCTGGGGTTCCTCCCATGGGGTTTAGAAGGATGTTGCCTTAGGCCAGCTGGTGACCGAGCAGTACAAGAGACTAAGCAGTTGTCTAGTCCCTCCAACCACATCACAGGTGAAACATGATCAGGCTTACAAAGGACAGTCTGACACATGTTACAGCATGGGTGGACTTTGGGGACAGGCACAACAAAATAAGCCAGACACAAAAGACTATGTACTGTAAGAATCCACCCATAGGATGTCTGAAAAAGCATCGGATACACAGAAGCAGAAAGTAGGATGGAGGTGCTAGAGGTTGGGGAGGGGTAGGAAGGAAATGTTTCATGGGAACAGAATTTCATTTGGAGGTTTTGGAGGTGGATGGTAAGGGAGCTTCATGCTGCTAAGTTGTGCACTTGAAAGTGGCTAAGATGGAAAATTTTATACGTATTTAACCACTATCTTATTTTATTTTTAAATTTAAAATTTATTTATTTTTATTTTATTTATGTGTATAACATGATAACATGAGTACCTGGAGACTGTGGGACCAAAAGAGAGCATAGTATCAGATCCTGATCTACTGTGTGCATTCTGGGAACTGAATCAAGGTCCTTTGCAAGAAAACAAAGTTCTCTTAACTACTGAACTCCAGCCTCTATTTTAGTTAATTAATTAATTGTATGTCTGTGTGTATGTGGGTGAGTCAAAAACCACAGAGCGCATGTGGAAGTCAGAAGACAACTTGTGAGATCTGTATCACTCCTTCCACCATGTGGGTCCCAGGGATTGAACTCAGGTTGTCAAGGTTGGTGGCAGGAACCTTTATTCCCTGAATCATCTTACCAGCCCCTAAGGGGACTTCTGATATGATATCCAGGATATTCTTCAACTCCTCTGGGGTGAGGTATTGGCGCGCGCGTGTGTGTGTGTGTGTGTGTGTGTGTGTGTGTGTGTGTGTGTGTTGCCAAAATGCATGACATCACCTTTACCACACTGGCATTCCACTGGGTGTGATGGTTCCTTCCCATTTTAACAAAAGCCAGTGATTCAGGTATGGTGCCACATGCCTATAATCCCAGCACTTGGGAAGCAGAGCCAGGAGGATTATGAGTTCAAGGTCATCCTCTGCTATTTAGTGAATTGGAGGCAGCCCAGGGCTATGTGAAGCTTTGTCTCCTCCCCAAAGAAAGAAGGGAGGGAGGGAGGAAGGAAGGAAGGAGGGAAGGAAGAAGGAGAAGGAAGAGGGGGGAAGAAAAGGAAAGCCAATATACTAGGTGGAAAAGGCAGGGAACCCGCATTTGTTGCTGGGGCCCTCTTCCTTCAGTCAACAATGATAGGTGATGCAACAACAAGTCAATGTGGTAACCCCAATGGACTGTGAATATGCCACAATGTACTTGTTCCCAGCAATCCCACCCCCGAGGCCCCTTTCCAGGCATTAAGTGGATTGTTCACTTAATACCCAGTGCTGAGGTGCACACAGCAAGCATCAGTGGGACAGAGAGGGCTGGCATCTGGCACTGTTATCAGTACAGTGAGTGTATGAGCACTGTAGCCCAGGAAGCAGGGCATGACCAGGAAACACCACACACACACACACACACACACACACACACACACACACACACTGTCCCCAGCTATCCAGATGTGTCCCAAAGCCCTTTTCCTTTGCTCTCAAGGCTGCATTAGGCCCATTGTCCACCTGACCCAGCTTCCTGGAACCCCTGCCACTCCATCAGAATGTGCCTTGAGGGGCTAGGTGGAGGATCCACCTGCCAGAGAATCTTTCCTTTGGCTTTCAGACGAGTCCCTGGGTACCCTTAGGTCAGCACTCTCCTCCTCAGTAAGAGATTTTGTCCTGAACATGTATTAATAGCCCCATCTCTCTCACCTATGCCTTTGGGAACAATGGACATCTTGCAGGACTATTTGTTGAGTGAGGCAATACAGGTAAACGTCTTTGAGGAAATTCAGAGTTCTGTTCATAGCACCAAAGTTAGATCCGCAAATGGCAAAGTAAAGTGACAGGTCTTTGGTGTCCCAGGTTTCATGCTGGGGCTAGGGGAGTCAAAGGGACATGCTCAAATTAATTTAACAGATGACAGATGGTGTAACTACAAAGAGTGTACAGAGAGGGCTCTGGATATTTTGGGCAGGGTTCACTGAGAAACTACTTTTTTGCAGGGTCCTGATACCCTGCTGGGAGCCTGTGGCTTCAGGCTCATCCCAGGAGTTCCTGCTCAGAGGGTACAGACCCAGCCCAGGACTCTCTTTCTGGGACTGGCTGAAGGAAGCCACCTGTGAGAATCGGAATGGGATCGGAAGGCAGTGGGAGTGATGGTGGTGGCATTTCTACCCATAATGATACCAGCCAAATGATTTTTAAAAGGAAGGAGGAGAGAGAGAGAGAGAGAGAGAGAGAGAGAGAGAGAGAGAGAGAGAGAGAGAGAGAGAGAGAGAGAGAGAGAGAGAGAGAGAGAGAGAGAGAAGAACATGCTTTCCTGTGACTGGAAGATTCCATCCAGACCCAGCTTGGGATTGCTGAACTGAATTTTCATACCCTTAAGTGTCATAAACAGCTGTTTTGTGGCACTGTTTGGGAGATCTGTTTCATAGCATGGCCTATTTGGTGTTGAGGACACCTACTCACAAACAGCCATTGGCCGCTTCCTGCCAGTGTCCTCCACAATGCCTCACTCAGGGTCCCCTGTGTGTCTAACCAGTTAGGACGGAGGCCCTGAATCACACTTCATCCTGATTATGGGGACTTTTTTGCTATGGAGGAAAGTAGATTCTGACTTTAAGAGAGATTGTTTTTTAAGCTCAGGGATGGGGCAGGAGAGTCAGTGTGTGTGTGTGTGTGTGTGTGTGTGTGTGTGTGTGTGTGTGTGTGTGTGTGTGTTTTGTGATCTTCTCGAATGAGAACAGTTGACTAGCTCACAGTCTACATCCCTACCTTGGTACTACATACACCCCAGCCTTGAGGAGTCTTTTAAAGAATTAGCCTACTTTATGGAAACTGGGATACAAGTAGGCATGAGGGACCAAGCCTCACAGCCAAAGGAGAACAGGAGTGAAATGGCTGCTACACTCTAGGTCCAGTCTCCCCAACAGCCAACAGGCTTTAGACAGATGTGCAGGTGAGGAGGTGGGATGGCAGTGACATCTGTCCCCTGGGATCCTGCAGCTCCAGGAGCCCATGGCTCTAGCCACCTGATAGGCAGCTCTGGTCCTCTCTTCCCATGCCTGCTCTTTGCTGTAGTCCTGGAGTCCTCTGACTAGCCACTGACTGCACTATATGCAGCTCTCAACTATGGGTGGATAGCTATCTATTCAGAAATCTACAGTCAAGGGAAATCACAGCATCAGTCACAGGTGGGGGGATGAAAGCTCCAAACCCTAGGCCATGCTAGCTTCACAGGGAAATGGAGCATCCTCTGACAGTTTCAGCTCCCAGCAACTTCCGAGAGCTCTCAACCATCAGTGGGTTGGGCCCTGCCTGCCTCCACACGCGGGTGACGTCAGCAGAGATGCCCTGGCTTCAAGCCCAGCGCTGCGATTAGGAAAACACAATTCTTAGTATCCGATATGTTTTAATGAAAATGAAATGCTTTCAATTTTCCGTCTGGTCTGCTGTTTGTCTTGTCATGAGGAGGTCAGATGCTTTCTGCTGCTTCTAGACATCGGGACTGAAAGACCTGTCGGGAGGGAAAATGGGCAGCGCTACCAGGGAGCACTGGGTGCTCATCTGGACTGTGGCCTGAGGATGGGGGTGTGTGGCAGGAACCCTAGCCTGTCACCAGAGACAAAGTGTGGAACAGCCAACAACAATCCCAGGCCTGGCAATGTGCAGTACAATCATGCTTGCATGCAGTTGAAACAGGAGTGCAGGAGATTGGGCTGTGGCTAGTGTACTATGACTCCAGGGTATAGCTTACAATCCCTCCGATCCTGTGTCACACCTGGAGAAGCCACCTGAGCCCCCTTACAGCCACAACAGAAGCACAAAGGTCTGCCAGGTGCCAGTTTGCGGTCACTCTGTGTACACTGCATTAGCCAGGCAGGTCTGTTGGTCACGTCCAGCACTGGCATCTGTCTATCCAGAGAAGGAGCTGCCGGTTCTATGACAGGGCCTCAGAAAAAGCCAGGGAACAGCATTCCTCCCGTGGCCCAGGGCCTGGGCGACACAATTGCTCAGGAGGTGCTCAGGTGTGTTTGGCATTCATCCCAACATATCAGGGGAAGGCTCAAAGAGTAGGGGGCTCAGAGGGAGATGGGGAGAGATCAAGTCATGATTATGGGATGGGGAGCTGCGAATACAAGGAGGTACTGTGCAGATCCCAGGTTTCCCAGAGGATCAGTGCTAAGGGCACAATGAGGAATGGCGACCTCAACAATGAGCAGGTGCTTGGCCTCTGCTCTCAAGGCGAGGGTGGTGGGGTTGGACCCCAACGGATGTGGGAGATCTTCAGCTGTGTGACTCTTGCCGTCCTACCTGAATGATACCACTCAGGAAGTGAGGTACAATGACTGCTGAGCAGAGGGTGGACAAGGATGGAGAGGAAACTTCAAGCCTAGAAAACTGCAGTGTCTTCGATGCCCTCCCTCTGAGCACACCCTGTCCTTTAACCTCCCTCTGAGCATACCCTGTCATTTGAAAGGGGGAACTTCTAAGACCAGCATTCTTTTTTTTTCTCAAGACAGGGTTTCTCTGTGACCTTGGAGGCTGTCCTGGGACTAGCTCTTGTAGACTAGGTTGGTCTTGAACTCACAGAGATCCGCCTCCTCTGCCCCCCGAGTGCTGGGATTAAAAGCATATACCACCAGCGCCTGACGACAAGCACTCTTATAATCACCTGAACTACAATCTCTCCACAAAGATCCTTAACTGAGAGGGAGGACTGTGGGTTTCTTCATGAAACCCCACAACTACACTCACTCATAAAAGCCTTGACATCTGAAATGCATCTAGCTTCAGGGCTGCTGTGGGGCTACAGTTCACAGCCCAAGTTTTATCCCCAACCTGGACCCCGAGGAAGAGAGTCAGGGCAGAGCTCTGTGGCTTCTGCACAGAAGGAGTTGGAGGTCCAAGGATAATACTCCTGGGGTTAATAGAATTCACATTACTCTATGTATGAGCAAACATGGGGCAGTACAATGCATACTCAGTAGCCATGGCAACCATAGGCAGCTCCTTACCCTCCTGCATCACTTGGAAAACTATCAGGTCAGGACTAAGAGAGGACCATTGCATTAGAGGTTCCTGAGAAAGGCAGGAAAGCAACCTTTATTAAATGCAAATTTCATGAGAGACATTCATTTTGCAAAAAAAAAAAAAAAGGAAACTCGCCAGCTATTTGGGTACAGAGAAGTGACACACGGGGTTACCCGGTGTTGAAAAAAAAACTTTCAAAGAAATTGACTCAATGAACTGAGATGTTGATTTTAATTATCTGTGTTCACCATGACTGTGATGCTCTTCCCTGACAGCTGAGGAACGCTTTAGAGGCATGTGAGGCAGGAGATGTATATCTTTAAACTCTGAAAAGCAAACAGCAATAATAATAAAAACTAAATTGAAACCATAAATAGTCTTATTGCAAGCAAGAGCAGGCGGGATGAAAATGCTAGGTAGGGCACCTCTCCTGGCCTCCAAGCAGGTCTGTGGCTGGGACCTCACCTTTGCCTCAGAAGCCATCTCATTAAGTGAGTCAATACAAGGAAGTCTGAGCTAAAAACCCATGGTAGATGAAGGTACAGCTTACCATTCCATCTTGATTCAGCTGTTACCAGTGGGCTGGGAAGACTCCATATAGACAGTGTTTGCTAAATTAATTTGGACACAGTTTCTCTTTGCATCAATTTTTTGTTGCTCCAGAAATGGAGGGAAGAAAAAATAATGCATGCTCCTGGCAAATGCAGTACTTGCATTTACTGCATCTGTTTAATACCACCACTGCAAACCTCCTTCCTCTCTCCTCCTTCCAGGGTGTGGGTGCATGTTCCCAGCCTGCCCTCCACTCTGGTTGCCTTACTGTATGTTCAAGACAGTAAGGAGCCAGGATGAGGGCCCCCTGGTGCTGTCTCCTAGGGAATGCATTCAGGGGCCTGGGCTGTTTCCCAGGAAATGGATTAATACTCTCAAGGGATCCAAGAGGCCTTGGAAACAATGTCTCCTTTCCTTGCTCCCCATAATCCTGAATTTGGCTCTGGCTTCCCCAACCCTGGCGATGGGGCCCCCAGATGCCATACAACAATATCCCATGTGCCAGAAAGTAAAGGAGGAAAGGAACAAAAGCACCAATTTTAAAATGTGACTCTCCACCCTGCTTTCAGTTTTTCAAAGCGTGGGAAAATGCACACAGCAAAAAGCATCTGTGGTCCTTTTCAGATGTATCCACACGTCGGTCTCTTATCTGCATTTGGAGTGCTGTGCAACCCTTCCCAAGGCCAGTGCTGTGTTTTCTTAGCCTCATTTCCTTCTTAGACAAATGTGAATGGAATAATAGACAGTGTGGAGGAACCAGTGAAGATAAGTGGAGTACACCTTCCCAACCGCACCCCACATGGGCCTGAAGCTTGGCCACCTGCCATCCCTAAGCCCCTCCCAAATGTGTCAACACCCCTTCCAAGTCCAGGACCCACAGCTTAATTACTGTAAAAGCACTCCCAAAGTAGTGGCCTCTGCCCTGCGACTTATACTCCTTGGTCTTGGGTTATCTACTCCCATCTCTTTCTCTAGGTTAGCAAAGGCTAACTAGAAGCAGGCCTAGTCTGCAGGAATTCTGAACCTCTCCTGACTGTCCCCCCAAATGCTCTGTAGCCTCTCTCCCTAGATAGGCAGAAGCAGGCATGGCAATACCTGCCTGAAATCCCAACACTTGGAAGGCTGAGAAGGAGGATCATGGCAAACTTGAGGCCAGCCTGGAGTTCACGGAGAGAGCCTGTCTCAAAATCAAACCAAAAAGAAACAGGTGGAAAAGGCGAGGAATTTCACTGGGACCCTGCCTGACACTAGGTGGGGCAATGGGAAACGTTTTTTTAATGATTGTGTATTTAGTTTTTTTTCTGGCCTAATGACCTAATCTATTAAAATTAGTTTGAAACATTTATTGGGCATTCCTAGACAAAAGCCCTACAGGTTCATATGAATTTTTTCCATGTATGGCTGTAACCAAGTTGCTGATACTCTATTACTAGGTCCTTAGAAGTAGTGGGCTCCCTTCTTTTCCTTGACCTATCTTTATCTGGGGTTGGTCCTGGGTTGTGTTAAATAATTCTGGAAGAACTGGGAGGTTCTTCTTTCAGAGAGGCCTCTTGATTTGGATAAAGACCTATCTTTATCTGGGGTTGGTCCTGGGTTGTGTTAAATAATTCTGGAAGAACTGGGAGGTTCTTCTTTCAGAGAGGCCTCTTGATTTGGACAAAGGTCTCAGCAGCACTGGACCCCTCACAGCCCCTGTCCCCATAATACAATGGAACAAGTAGGTTCCACTAGCCATGGCACCCACAGTCACAGGTGCCTCTTAGCTAACCTCCTTGGAATGTACCTCAGTCTCCGATCTGCTAACCCTGGATGACAGCAGACTGGTCAAAGAGTTTGTGTTGGTGATTTCACAAAGATGGGGGTATGGGATGTGACATCTATTATAAAGATGTAGAAGTGGGGGGTTTATGGAACAGGTTTGGGTGGTCCTGTGCTCCAGGTGGTCCTGGCAGTGGAGAGTGACTGGACTTCAAACCTGTAGGTACAGCAGGGACACAGCTGTTCCTGGAGGGCACATCCAAGGGGAGAGTCTCTGCACCTGACCCTGGAGACCTGCAGATTGCTGTTGCCTAGATGCACACACAAAAGTGGTCAGCTAGAGAGAGGGAAGAGACCAAGAGGCAGAGGGTAGACTGCAGGTAAAGCAGTCTTGAAGATACAAGTTTGGGGGATCAGATGAACCTCGCCACAGACCAAGTGCTGCTGAGGCCACTGGAATGATGGAATTGTAGACAGGGAGGCCACATGACCAGAATGGCCCTAGAAGGTAGGGACCTGGCATCTCCTTTCCTTTCTTCTGTGGATCATTGGCCCTCCTACTCTCCTGTTCTACTTTGACTGATCACCTCTGGCCAAACCTAGTTGAATACTTTACTCCAAGGTTCCAAATACTCTCAGTGTTGCTGAAAAATCACCACTGCCCCTAGTGGTGCCAGCATCAGCCTGAGACTCACCCTCTGTGATTACCCGTGTGTCCCCATTAGCAGGCCAGTAGGGCTCATTCCAGAACAACACTTAGTACCCAGTGACCCTAAATCTACCACTTCCAAAGATGAGGTCAGGCCAGCTCTTTGGAAGGGAAGCTGTTCTGAGAGTTGGCCCTCTCCATTGGTCCTCCCTGGTAGTGCTAGAAAGAGTGGGGCCCTCCTTAATTAAGTTCACACGGTGAAACCTAAGGTGGGCAGGGACAAGCAGGTGGCTGAAGGCAAAGGTGACATTTCATACCTAGGGACTTGTTGACCTGGCACATTGTTAGCTAGTGCAGCTTCCATTGAGGTACACAGGAAGTATAACCCACATCTGTAAAGTTCTGAGCCTGGCCCCCATCTCTCCTCTTGCACCACCTTACACATCACATCTTAAGGAAATAACAAGGGCTTCATGCAAGAAAAGGAGGGTCCCTGTAGGTCTGCCATGAACCCCCTGGACTCACGGCTTACCTTAAATATAGAAAGGTCTGAAGCTACTTGGAAGCACCAGGGACCCTGCTGCAGAGTGTCTCCGCTAGAGTTCATTGATCTTACTGTACTGGTGTCTACTGGCATACGGAGAAAATGCCGTTCCCTTCTCACGGGAACAGAGACAGCCGGTGGACAACGGCATCCAGGGCACTTTGGGTACAGCAGTGTACAGCTCTCTCGCTCTGCACGAGGCATTATGCCTCATATGCTGAACGCTACCTGTGTTCGGAGCGCTAGCCTGCACATAGCACCCACGCTGTATGCAGAACCCCAACCTAAAGGCAGCATCTCCACCCATTCTGCAGAACCCAGCCCGCATGCAGTATCCTTGCCAACGCTTAATGTCCCCACCCTACAAGGAGCACCTGTGCCTGGTGACCAGCACTCCAAAACCGCCTATAGAACCCTACCACGATACAAAGGCCCAGTTTTATATACAAAACTCTCGAGAGGGGCGGAAAATTCCTTCCAAAACCCAGGGGTGCAGGGAGGAAACCCCCACATCAAGGCGGCCACATGGACTTTTCCCTAAGGCCTGCAGCCTGCATAGCCCAGGCATTCCTTTTAGTGGCAAGGCCCCCCGGCAGCTAGAGCACGGTCCGGAGGCTCCTGGCCCTGGCGTGGCCTCCACTTCGCCCCCGCCCCAACGACACCCCAATCTCGCCTTTCTCGGCCTAGCGGCCCAGCGCGCTCTTGGAGACTGGCGGGGCGGTCCAGGCGGGCGGCGCTGATTGGACCATGCCGCTGATTGACAGCTGAAAGCACCACTTGTCATGGTAGCTGAGGCCGGTGGCGCTCGCTCGGGCTCGGCTGGGGCTCGGCGGCACTCGAAGCTGCTCGGCTGCTCGTCTGGGCTCGGCTGAGCGACTCGGTTCGGTTGCTCGGCGGAGCTCGGCTGCACGGCCGCGGACGGGCGTGCGCTGGGGGGCGCGGGGCGCGGGCCTCGGAGGTGGCGGCGGAAGCCTGGTGCCCCCGCCCGCCGGATCCTCTCAGAGAGGCATCCCCGCGGCCCGGCCTCGCACGGGTGCGGCGGGCGCGGCGTGGGGGGCGGCGGGGGCGCAGAGCAGCGCGGCCCGCCCGGGGGCGCCGCGGGCCGGGTCAGCGCGGACGGCGCTCGGCGGACTCGGACGCACGGCTGGCCGGCCCCTCCCTGCCCGCGCGCCCGGGCGCCCACTCGCCGGCGCGGGGCCCGGGAGCGATGACATCGACGGGGAAGGACGGCGGCGGGGCGCAGCACGCGCAGTATGTGGGGCCCTACCGGCTGGAGAAGACGCTGGGCAAGGGGCAGACAGGTGTGTGCGCGCCGGCGGCTGGGGGCGCGGGAGGGGTCAGGGTGTGGGGCGGGCACGCGGCCGCGGAGCCGGTGAGACCGTGCTGACCGCCCGGGCGGGGCCGAAGGAGGCCGCTTAGCAGGGATGCTGCAGGCCCGGCCCGGCGGCCGCGAACAATGGGCGGCGGTGCGCCGGCAGCCGTCGCACTCCTGGGTTCCGTGGTGGAGCCCCGCAGCCCACCGGTTGCGGGCGAGCGGGCGCAGCCCAAGGACACGCGGCGCGGCCTGGGGCGCACGGCAACTGGGGCAGCGTGAGCCGGGCCTGGCGGCACCCGGCATTCCCGCTGCAGGTGCGCGGCCCGGGGCCCGCATTGTGCGCCCGAGCGAGCGCCCGGCCCATTGTGCCGCGGGAGGAGGGGGACGAGCGGGCGCCCATCTGCCGTCTGCCGCGCTAATAGGCATGCTGCCTGAGCAGCTGCGTCCCGGCCGCCTGACCCCCACCTCCAGGCAGCGGCCACCGCCCGGCAGGTCCTGGCCTGGCTTTCCTAGCCCGGACCTCGGGCGCAGGTGGGGGTGACAGCGCAGGAACCTTAGGAAAGCTGGACAGCGCCTTCTTCTGCACCCAGTCTCAAGCCTGAGCGTCTGCGACATTGGGCTTCCCTGGGGAGATAGAGGGTGACAGTTCCTGGGCTTGGGCTATACATCTCTGCCTGACGGTTGGAACAGACCTAGGCCTACAGCAGAGACAAACCTCTCCAAGAGTCCTCACTGTCTTTCCCTGGGTAGGTTCCGTCTCTGCACAGCTTTCCTGTAGACCAGCAGAGAACCCAGCCACCTTGCATTTGGCCAGCTTTCTGGGGCAGGCTGGGTTTAGTCAGCCCCCTCATCTGGTCAGCCAGGCGCATTCACACAGTCGTCTTTGTGGGAGGCTGGGACTCAGCCATTTTCTTTCTTCTCCCAGGACTGGCCTGTCTTCCGGCTGCCCAAAGGTCCGACTGGCACTGCCCACATCTCCTTTCCGTTTGGAAAAGTTCCCCAGAGCTGGTGCAGGCTGGGGAGTGGAGGACAGCGGGAGGATGCAATGTGGTTCGGGTGGGGGCTTGGGGGCCCTCTAGAAGCACCCCAGGGCTTCAGGGAGGCAGTGTAGAAGGTGATGTTTGGGGAAGAAGGTGGGACCTTGGAGGCCTGCAACTGTAATGTCATGGAGGCAGAGGCACATGGGTTTTTTGAGTCCCAGAAGCTACATCTTCCCACCCTGGAGTCAACCCCTAAGCTAAGCAGTCAGCACCAAGGCACTGAGCAAGGGGCTCAGGGTTGAGGGGAAGGCATAGGCAGCTGGTGTTCTATTGAATTCCGGATATGCATGTTTCCTGGGATGAGCAACTGTAGTTTGTGAGTGAAGGGCCTGGAGCAGCAGAATGCAGGAGGCAGTGAACTAATCTAATTATTGTACCAATAAAATGCTGTTATAAGAAGCCCTGGGTGTGTAAGTGATGACAGCAGTGAGTGATGCATGGTGCCTTGTGGACTCTGTGGGTAGGGGCTGGCCTCCCTGTTTTCTCTGTGGCATTAAATGGTTATATAGTGGACACCATGATGACCAGTGATATAGGAGGGCCCTGAGCAGCCTTGCTCCTGGGCCCTCTGGACACACCCTCTCTCCTGATTTCTGACTGTCAAAGTGTAAAATGTGCATCCAAGGAGACTGTTCATCATGTGTGTCTTCCCTCTCTACTATTGAAAGGTCATCCTGACTCTATCTGTTGGGCCTGGCCCCTTAGCACCAGATGACAGCAGAATTTCTGTATTTCAACCATGTTACACCTGGATCAGGCAGAGCCAGACTTCTTGCCAGGAAAGCTTGATGGAGAGTATAGGCCAGACCTCTGTCCACTGCTGCCCTGCTTACATGCTGGTCTGAGGGTTTCTCCTGGCATGACTGCATGTCATGGGAACGCACACACAGATGGCTTTCAGTTCCTACCCACCTGCTCATTTCGACGCTAACCCTTGCTTCTTTCTGCTTGCATCTGTCTATTCACATAAGCTGCTTCTTGGGGCTGTGAATGGGGATAGTCTGGTGGCAGTGAGCCTTGTGGAGTAGTGTAAGCCCATTACCTATGGGAAGATGGATCTTAAGATGTTGCCTCCATGGGGTTAGATGGGGTAGAGGATATGTGGCTTCTCTGTGATTCTGGAGCATCCAATCTGCCCCTCCTTTTGGACCACCCATTGGGCAGTGGCTCAGCCTTGTGTGCATGGGTGGCTTGGACCCAGTGAGTTTCTCATCAGTTTTGTTGGTGTTTGGCCTCTGCATCTGGCTGTGTTGGCTGTGGTCATGCAGTCATCTCTTTTCCTGTTAAACTACCCTTGGAGGCCTTGAGTACGTACTCTGATGATTTATCCACCTGAGTCCAGATGCTGGACATTGGGGTACTTGGAAGACTGGCCAACAGAGGCTGTTCAGGAGTTGGGGGCACATCAGGGCCAAGTGTTCCTGGGTTGGGCTAGGAATCTACTGGCAAAGACTCTGCAGGACTTTCCCCTAATCTGAGATGTGTTTTCCCCAGTTCCTTCCAGACTTGGTCCCTGCAAAGATGGGAAACAGTCCCTACCTTTGAAGACACCCCTAGAGACTGAATTGGGAGGAGAAATGGGAGATGCTTCAAGTCTAGGTGGTATCAGGAACAGAAGGGGGGTTGCATAGATTGTGTAGCCTCTACTCTGCCTGCCAGAGGCAGAGCAGGGCACTTTTCTTCTTCCCATGCTGGAGCTCTGCCTTCATGGACTCACAACCCAGGAGGCCTGTAGGACCCTGTCTTTGTTAGTGTTGCTGTAGCTGTGCTAAAACACCACAACTAAAGGCAACTTTAACAGTAAAGGGTTTATGTCAGCAGGGGAATCTTAGGGTAGAAGAAGCTGTGAGGGTGGGCCGTGTGGGCCGAGGGGAGGCAGGTGAGAGACATGGGAGGGTGATAAGGGAGACAGGCGTAGAGAAACAGGTGAGATGGATGTAGCAGGGCAGTAGGTGTCTCAGGATCAGGAATGTTGGTGTTCATGGGTGGAGGGCAACACGGTGAACAGAAACAGGAGTGAAGGTGGCTTCTGGGACCAGGTCACTTTTTGAAGTCAAGCAGGAGCAAGTGAGTGGCTGCTGTGTCAGGATCTGTAGATGGGCCAGACTAGTGAGGGGCTGATGGGGGAAACTGTGTGGAATAAGTCCCAGAGCCCCCAGAGCTGAATGGAAAAGGCCTGGTGGCTTCTGCAGTGTTGAAGGTGGGTGGCATGTCGTATCTGGTGATCACCACTCACCAGGTTCTCCTGGCCCCTGATGTGAGTCCCTCATGGAATCACACAACCTTCTTTCACATCTGGCTCTGGCCATCTGACCTAGTTGTACAGATGAGGGCACTGTGGCTTCAGAACTATAACTCTGTTAGAGTTCTACTTATTGGGAACAGGGAACGATTTATCTCCTGCCCAGGGTCTTGTTATGAGCTCAGATCAGGTGGCATGCCGGTCTGGGAGCTGCATGGGTCATGCAGCTATCCTGCCCCTCTTCTGCCCTGCTCAGCTCTGTCTACGGCTAAGCCTGGGCACTGCCAGACCTCCTCCCACAGTTCATACTCGCTCAGGAGTTCCCATTCTCTCTGAGAACTTTCTGCAGGCAGTGGATCACAGAGGCCAGGGAAGAGGAGGTGTGCTTGAAGGGTAAGTGCTCTTGATAGAGGTGGGGGAACCATCCTGTCCTGGCCCACTGAGATGGTTCAGAGTGCATCTGTGTCCCTGTGTGCCTGGTCTCTGCCTTGTTACAGGCAGTGATGAAGACCAGGAAAGCCCTTTCACTGGGTGGTGGTGGTGCACGCCTTTAATCCCAGCACTCGGGAGGCAGAGGCAGGCGGATGTCTGTGAGTTTGAGGCTGGGCTGGACCGACAGCCTCAAAAACAATACAGAGAAACCCTGCCTCGTAAAAACCAAAAAAAAAAAAAACCAAAAAAAAAAAAAACAAAAAAAGCCCTTTCATGGACGCATGAGCTTCCTGCCATGGGATGGGGCATGCATGTACTGGGAAGGAAGGATACACTATGGGTGCCCACTCAAGGTGTGCTATGTACCTGCACAGATCCTCCCTCGCCCAGCCCTGGTGTAATAGCCTATATAGGGTGGGCTTCTAGAGTGAGCCATGTCTAGGTCCTGCCCTGCTATTGCCCAGGGGAGAACTGTGTGTGTCTAGAAGCAGTGGAGCCAGCTGTTCTGTGGAGATACACTGAAGTATGTGCAGGCCTAGCCCTTGCTGAGACTCGAAGCAGAATCAGCTTTTGCTGCCTCTCCCCAGGCTTTGTTTCTGATAGAGCATCAGGCAGTCTCAGAGGTGAATGCCACTGTGGCCAGCTTAGCCACCACAGCAGTGGGTGGTGGGTGGGCTGAAGCTCTGGGGCTCCAGGTTCCACCATATCGCTACCTGCCTGCCAGACATTGTCTGAGTCACTGATGTGCAGACTCCCCTTAACATGCCTTCTCTGTGACTAGTCACTTGAACAGTAGTGTGACACTGGCAAGGCCTGTACCCCACCTGTTAGCAGTACCAGACAGGCCCACTCCTGGACACAACCTGTCAAGTGTGTCCTGATGCCCTGACCATCTATCTGCTCTAGCTTCTTCTCTGGTATTTGTGGAGTGGGCCAGGGGAGAGTATGTCACTTTAACCCCTTCCTACCTTGGTATCTTGCTTCTTCTATACCACACAATGGAAAGAAGGCCCTCCATCAGCTAAGGGTGGCTCAAGTCACTAGGAAGACCCATTGTCTGGGCTCTGGCAAAGTAGTGAGAACACCTCCACAGTGACCTAGTTGGGCATTTCTTTCAGAGAGTCCCTGAGGTAAGTTAACACCCAGTTGTACAGACTGTACTTTGTGGGCCAGGCCTAGGGGTCCTATGGTCACTTGGAACTTAGTGGAGGCAATTCTGTGCTGATCATTCTGAGGGCTATAGCAGAAGAGCTTTAGGCCTCAGCCCTCATTTACAAATAGGTTTGGGGATGGGGTTTCCTTGGAACTTTTCGAGGCTCCAAAGCTGGATGCAGTGTCTGGTAAGAGCAAGTAAGACTGTCATGGCCCTTCTTGGGAATACTGTGGGAGATGAGGGTCTCTTTGCGCTTCCTCTGTTTGAAGGGGTCCCTTGTTTTGCCCTGTACTCTGTAAGAAGTTCATGGGTAAGTGAGTGGGCTTCCTTGGTTAGCAGTAAGACCTGAGCTTACTTGCTTAGTTGCTAATTTGCCCAGCGACTCAGCTCCCAGCCTAAAATGGCCAAACTACCCACAGGCCTCTTCAAGGCCTTGCTCAGAGATGCTGGCCAAGCCATGCTGCCCAGGATTCTGAACAGGATGGAGGCTGGGCTTTGGTTTAGACTTCAGGGACAAAGCAGGGATTGTGCCAGAGTGGCCACCACTGAGTCCACCCCGCTTAGTCCAGGCCTTGTTCTGTTGTCTCTGAAGGGCCAGTGTTCTGGATTCCAGCATCTGGGAGCCAGCCCCGCCTGCTGGATATTATCCTAAAAGTCCATCTGTTTTGTAAGAAACCTCCCCTGTTTTGAGGTTGGATCTGACATGATGGTCACAGACTGGGTCTAAGGTCTTGCCCCAGGCCTAGAGTTTGACAGCATCTTCTTGGCTGCTGATCAATCCATGTAGAGTGAGATAGTATCTTCACTTCCTCATTGTGTGGGAGGATGTAACTGTCTTCTCTGGGTAGCCACAGCATCTTTGTGAACCTGACCAGGGTTGAATGGATAATTTTGGGCCCTTGTGGTTCTGGGATGGCTAGAATAGGGCACAGAGCTGGTCTTGGGCCATTGGGAGTCTTAGGTTCACTTGGAGGGTCTCTGGCACAGAAACTCTTTGGCCTTCTTGGGGACAGAAATGCCTTAGACACATTCACCCTGCTGCTGCTCACTCTGGGTCCTAGAGAGCAGAGCTGGCCTTCCTGGCCTTTGGGCAGGCTTGAGGGCAGCTTGGACAGCTGCCTAAATGCTAGTGACGCAGGTGGGGGCGGCTGCATGTCAGCTGAGACTCAGCCGTGGGTGGTTTGTGCAGGGAGGCTGTGAATGTGGCTGTTGAGAGACGGCTGGGCCTGGGAGCCCCTGTTACCCGAGTTGGCTACAGCCCTTGCAAGGGTGAAAGTATCAGGATAAGAGTTGTGGTGGTGGTGCCTGGTGGGTCTTTGGGCTCAAGGAGTAGGGCTGCTGGGTTGAGTCACATGGCTGTGGGTCCCTGAGAACCTGATCTAAGAGCCCTTGACCAGGGTGAAGCCGACTCGGTAGGATTACTGCCACATGGGCTGACTTTCTACAAGCTCTCCTGGGTTCCTGGGCTTCTGGATACTGATTTTCCTAACAAGTGGCCTCTACCCTCAACTGAGTGTTTTCTTGACCTGACCACAAGTCCTCACCAAGGGAAAGATATTGTCCAGAGCAGCCACCTTGAGGGATTATTGGTGCTGGGGTTGTCCCTGAGATGGAGTTCTTCATGCTCTGGTTTTGGAGTCCATTGGACAGGTAAGGGTTTGTTCAGCTTCCTCTTGTGTGGCCAGGTAAAGAGTTGCAAGCCCCACTCAACCTCACTCTCATACACAGCCTCTGGCTTGTCTTAGTGTGATCAGTGGGCCCTTCAGAGTGAACAAAGGCCTGGCATAGCCTGGGTGCTAAGGGTATATCTACTCAGTCAGTATAACCTGAATACGCAGAATGCCAACCCTTCTCATTTTAGACAATATTGAGGGGCACAGAATTTTGCTGGTTTTGGGAGTGGCAGTGTCTCTTTACCATAGCTGTTTCTGGATCTCCTCATACACACCATCATCAAGTGAGGTTTCTAATCTTTGTAGTCATATTGTGCCACCTTCTTTCAGGGCTGATGGGGCTGCAGGCATGATCCTATTGACTTGCCCCACCACCACCACCAAAGGCAGGTCTATCCCAGAGGAACTGGGCAAGCCCCATCCCTGTTGCAGCAAGTAGTGTTTGCAACTATCTGGGAGCCCTGGGGTTATAACTTCGGCATAGTTTGCATGCCATGTCTCTGGGCAGGTCTATCCATAGGGCTTAGTTGAGAGACCAGGCTACAATAGGGAATTTCTTCTCTGTGCCTCTGTCTGCACAGCAGTGGGTGTGTGACAATGAGATGATGCCAGGGGAACTGTCTTACATGGGACTGAGCAGTTCTGTGCCTCCTGCTGTGCTCAGTGACAACCTCAGGGTCAGCAGTGTGCAGGCTAAAGGGCTTGAGACATGAGGAGAAACTAGATAGATGAACCCTACTGCTTGCTCAGCCCTTCCACAGAGGGGATTTTCCTGGAGCTCTTGTTGATGTAGCAGCAGGCAGAGAGAGGTGATGGGATTATTGCCATCTCTGTCTAGCCAAGGAGATGCTGGCTGGACCCAGCCTCTTGAGGCACAGAATGGTACCTCTACCACCTTCACAGGCTCTGGACTAGTGAGTGAGTGGTCTGATTCTGTCTCTCGTCATGTGCTCATGGAGTCTCAAGCAAATCCCTGAATTCCTCCTGGATTGAGTTCATCTCACTCTGGCCCTGTCTCCAGCATGGTGGGAGTGGGGGAAGGAGACTTAGGGCAGCAAGTCAGCTATGGGCTTCCAGCTTAAAGGGTGTCTTCCCAGACTCAGCCCTGTGTGATTTCTGTGGATTGGGGCAGTTATGGAAACTGTGTGCCCCATGCTGGGTCTGTCCTGGATTATGGCATTTCCAGGTAGGATTACAGAGGTCTCTAAAACACATTGTGCCCCTTCCTGACATTCTCAGCTGCAGCCCCCAGCAGTGCGCCTTGATTTTTGCTTTAACCCTGTTTATTTGGAAACAAATCCTACCTGGTAATGTTCCAGTGTGTGTATCTGAAAGACAGAGACTGCAGATCACAGAGCTGTTACCACCCCAGAAGTAACTCTGGCTTTCTAAAGCAGCAGAAGCTGGTCCAGCATTGGAATGAGAATAAAGAGCTTTCCTGGGTCTGAACCTCTTCCACTGACTGCCTGCATTTGCTGGTCTACTGCTCCAGAAATCCTGAATGGGGTGGGCCTCTCAAGGGAGTGTATATGAGTGGCCTCTTTCTGGGCATTCTGTACCTCAGAAGGTGAGGGCAGAGGTATGTGTAGAAGGATGGCATCCCAGCTCAGGCCAGGTCTTTGAAACTCCTATGTAATTGGATGTCAGAGTTGCTGCTCAGATACAGCCTTCATATATGCTATGCAGGAGCAGCAGTGCCCCTTACTGCCCACTGGCTCCTGATACAGCTTCCATCTCCAGAGAGAAGGACTTCCATCCAGTCAGAGTGTGGTTTTATGAACACCACTAGGGACACTACATTTCCAGCAGATGGACAGTGGATGCAATAGGCATGGAGCTGAGTTAAGCAAACCAACCTGCCCAGGTTGGCTGTGTCAGGAGCTGGAAGGCAGTGGGCAGCAACAAGCAAGGTCTTATTGCCTGACAGCTAGCAAATGCTGGGAAACGGAAATGGGCATCCCTGGAGAATGTTTCTTTTCTTTGGCATTGGAACTGCTGTTGTAGCAGGCTAAGCTTAGTGCCTGCGAGTTGGGGTTCATGTCTAGAACAAAGGTACCTTGGGTATTTATGCAACTGTGAACTGTGACAATTGAGAAGAGTACACCTTTCTTCAAGCTGTTAGTCCATGTACATGGAGGCATTAGGGCTCAGGAGTCCCTGGAACTATTACCCTTTACCTGAGCAGCCCTAGACCCCTGCCCACCCTGTGCTGAGAGCCCTTGGATGCTGGGTGCCAGCATCTCGTGACTATTGCCCACCCTAATGTGCAGAGAAACTTTTGGCAAGCCCAAATGGTGCAGAGGCCTCAAGTTCCTTAATCTTTCTAGTGGGATAGCCTCGGGCCTTCTGCTCTGGTGTGGAGATCCTGCTCTAAGTAGGGCCTTGGCTCCTGGCTAGCTGGGAGCTGTCCAGCAAGAATGTGCTGAAGCCCACAACTTCTGCCAGGTGCAATTGGAGCTAGGGTGCTTCTGATAGCCGCTGGTTTTCATCCCCCAGTTTCAGCTGTACCAAGCTGTGTGAGGGACTCAGAGGTCTCCGATGAATTTCCGGATTTGTCTCCCAGCTGTGGCTTTGGGTTTTGTGATGGCCTTGGGCCACTGTTGGGACATGGACCTGGCTATGGGCCAGTGGAAACTTACACATATTGGACCTCATGCTGCTGGTCCTGGCCTGTGTGCTCAAGGGTGCTAGGTGCAGGCCTCCAACTGACTCTGGAGAACGCTTCTTATTGGTACAGACTCTGACATTGACTTCTTGGTGGGACATCCTCCTGTGAGTGCTCTGACTGCAGCAGGATGAGGGCAGAGCCCTTCACATGGGTATCTTGGGGTTGGGGCAGGTCTACCACTGATGTAGCCTATCCCCTGCCCTCACTCCTGAGTATCCACTGTTTCATAGTTCTAAGGATGAAAGACATGCAGGAATGTGATGGCCTTGGGTAGCTGTTGGGGCATGAAGTGAGGAGAGGCTGGCTGTAGGTCAGGCTGATTCCTAGGAGGGGAGGTGCATGGAGGTGAGAGGTTGCTGGTGCTCACCTCTGGCTGCTCCAGCCTGAGTCATTCATTTCCTCAGGGCTTGATTCTAGGCCAGCCCTGCTGGTTCCTTGCACACAGTGTCCATCTTTCCTGTTACCCGCCCCCCTCAGGCTACCTGGGAGATGGGGATGCCTTGAGACAGGTGACATTTGCAATAAGGAGAGGCCTTGGGGGGGGTCTCAGGAGAGGCTGCTGAGCCAAAAGATTCATGAAGGACAAACTACTGGGGTGTCTATAAAGAAGCAGGCTCATCTCAGATTGGAAGACTTTGGGTACCAAATCCTGCAACTAGTCATTAGTGTCACTATTACAGTAAATGCTACAGGGTGACAAGGTAGGCATAGCTGTGCCCAGCGGAAGGACCCAAACCCACCGTCCTGTCTCATCCTTGGAGAACACCTTTTGAGGGCCATCCCAGGTTGCAAGTGGAACACTACCCAGTAACATCAGAACCCAGTGTCTGTGGGAAGGGGTCATGCTATAGGCTTGGCATAGGCACTTGGTAGTCCTAATGTGCCCCAGAGCTTGGCTTACTGTCCTAGAGACACTGACAAATGCAGGCAGGAGTGGTTTGCAGATGTGCCTTTGCCTCCCCCCCCCCACACACACACTGCTTTCCCCGATACACACCTCTGGGACCTATGCACTGCCTTCATGCACCCTAGCATCATCTGGAGGAGAGGGACACAGAGCCTGATTAAGTCACTTTGGGGTCAGTGGCAGTTGTTCTTAGGCCCAAAAAGACAGGATGATGACTATACCTCTGGCTCCATTGTCTTTGGATCTTTTGTTGCAGTGATGGGATGGCAATTCCATAGGGAGAATTCTTGTGGGTCCCTGAGCTGATAGGGCACCACTTTCCATAGTGCAGCATGTGGGGCATGTGCTGGTCTGACGCTCTTGAAGCTGGTCCCTTGCAGGTAGATACCTGGCTGAGGCGGGGGTGGGGTATCTCCACAAGTAATTGCCAGCCTCCAGGTTCACTCTTGCTGCCAAGGCTGGGTCTGGCTGCCCAAAGTGCTTTGACGCACTCTCTAGATGGAAGCTTTCAGAGCTATTGCTTTTCCCCACCCCTTCAGAAAGCACCTGCGTTTCCTATGGCGTTTTCCTCCAGGCTTCAGCTCACCAGGGTCAGATGGTTTGTCTCCTAACCTCCGGCAGCTGGGGGCTTTCAGGGCTATGGGACCTGAGGTGCCAGGGTCAGCTCCTTCTAGCAGGTCTCACTTCTCTGTTCCCACTCCCCTCCCTGTCACGCTTTCCAGCTCTGCTCCCATTCACAGTGCCTCGCCCTTCCTGATCCTCCTCTGTCGCAGCCTGTCCTCGGGGCTCCCTCCCAGAGCTGTGGACTTCAGAGTGGGCATATGAGGACAGAGCCAGCCAGATGGCCCTGCCTACTGCCCAGGAGGCAGACACGGCACTGGAGACCCTACGGCACAGAATTAAGGCTCTGACTTCAAGTTCTGGAATCCACTGGGGACTGGGATGAGGATAGGCAGAGTCCTTGAGACAAAGCAGCCCCCAGCCTGAGTGACAGCCTGGAGAGGAAGAGGTGGTTGAGGCAGACATAATGCCAGGTTACTGGGTTGGGCACTAGCTCAGTGATACTTGGGGACAGATGCTGCTGTTTGGAGGCACTAGCGTGTGGGCCGGCAAGTGCTGCCTCTCTCCTCTCCCTGTCCTTCCTGCCCGCTGCCCACTAAGCAGATTCTATTATTACCTTACTGCAGATTACTGGCCTCCTGCTTGAGGATGGACAGGCAGGCACTGCTGCGTGGGTGGGGCCAGTGTTTCTGTCCCTGACAGCAGGTGACTGCAGGGTTCAGTGTGACTCCCGTCCCTGACTGTGGCCTCCCATTGGCGTTGAAGGCTAGGCATGGGTCTGTCTGTCCATCTCTCTGATTATCTAGGCAGCATGTTCCCCTGGTGTGGGGAGGGGTCCCTGAACTGTGTTTGGTTCCTCCAGGGAGGTTGCTTCCCTGGACATGAGAATAGTACTGGCAAAACTGCCATCCCTTCCTTGACTATAAGGGCATATAGGCAACAGCTGGACTCCTCAACTTTCTCTTGGTTCATAGGCTCTGTCTTATTTTACTTCTCGGTGGATTCTTTGCAACAGGGCTAGTACAGGGCATGCATGGGGTGACCATTGGCTAAGTGACATGAAGGTAGTCAGAAGCAGGTGAGTCCCATATGTATGAAGAGAGTAGATTTGCCTACGTTGGTCCATTGGTACCCATAGATGCCAGTAGTAATGAGGCAAAGTGTCCCTGAAAAGATGGAGACCTTTTCTGCCCTTGAATTCCTCAAGGAGGTACTAGGGTTCTGCTGGTGAAAAGGCCCAGAGTGACCTGCCAGGGCCTCACATGCCTGTGGGAAATGCTGCTAAGGGACACTAATGGGTGATTGTGAAGGAGCTATGGGCATCTCTGCGTCTTGCAAGTTGTCCTTAGTACTGGCTGTTTTTCTGGGAGAGCATTGAGGTGGCCCATTTCTGGGCTGTCAGAAGGCCTGAGTAAAAAGCCTGCAGGATGCTTAGATGGGGAGACCTGGAGCCTTCTGCTTTGGGATGGGGTTTGAGGGTGTGTGCAGATCTGTAGGCCTGTGTCAGAGTGAGTCTCTCTCTCTCTCTCTCTCTCTCTCTCTCTCTCTCTCTCTCTCTCTCTCTCTCTCTCTCTCTCTCTCTCTCTCTCTCTCTCTCTCCCCAGTGTGTGTGTGCTGTGTTTTGCAGACTTGTGTACCTATGTACATATAGACCTGTATGAAGGTATGTACAACAGTGTATGTGTGTGCACTTGTGTGTTTGTATAGCACTGGTATGTCTTTGAAGGTCTGAACTCTAATGTCTGCCTGTGTGTGGGATGACAGTCAGAGATTCCCTGGGGCTTCCCAAGGAAGGCATCCCCAACCTTATCACCATGGCAACCCCGTTGCCCATCCCTTGGGTGTTGGAGGGGTGGGGCCTAGCAGGTGCAAAGCAGGAGATAGCAGCTACAGGACTCAGAGCTCTGCCAACACATGGGAGCATGGGAATGGATGACAGTCAGGCCTGAATGCTGTAGTATCTCCTTCCAGGCCCCCACCTTCAGAGCATTGCAGACTGCCCAACACTGTAATCCTGCCTGTCCCTCAAAAGATAGACAGCTGCTGGTCAGAGCACTGTCACTAGCTGTGTCTCCTTTGCTACACTATGTTATGCATGCAAAAGGTGGGAATCTGACCCCACCCTCATGGAGGCCAGTGGGAGTTCCTAGTGTTGGGTCCTTAGGTATGGGCATTAACCCCCTTCAGTGTTCTGGGCTCCACCTGGTCCCTGCTCACAGTTCTACCTTTACCCTAAACATGCCTTCCAGGAAAATGCTGCTCCCTCACAACCTTCTTCTTCTGGGGTCTCTAGGCCTATTACTCTGAAAACAGCTCAGCCAGGTGCCTAATCACCTGCTTCCATTCCCTGGGTACTGCACCTAGGGAGGGAGGAAGAGCAAGGCTTCCTTAACTAGGACACCAGCTTAGATGAACGGTTCATGCAATTGAATTACTGAATAGATAAGGGATTCATCAAAAAATACCTCATTGGGATAATTTTACAGTATTGAATTGCAGAGACGAGTTAATAGAAATGTAATGTGATCACCTGGCACTGCGGGGATTAGAGTGGGAGGTCCCCACCCACCTCTAGGGATGCGCCTCAGCAAGAAGGGAGTTCCCAGAACTGGCTAAGGCCCCAGCATGGATGGCGGAGTGGTGTACAAGGGGGTATCCTGCTAGATTCCTTGTGTGCCCTGAAATTTCCAGTTTCATAGCACTGAGGCCCCATATAAGGAAGCTAGTGGAAAGGTGCCCAACTTGAGGAGACTGCAGAGGTTGCCCATGGTACTCCTTAGGAGGGACTGAGGCCTCTATGTGGGGTCTTGGACAACCTTTCCTGCTGTTGGGCTTCTGGGGGTGTGTATGGAGGTTAACACCCTGCTATAGGTTCTTGACCCCTCTTCCTCCATGAATGGAAGATATAGAACTCTCCCCCATCCCTCACATAGGGTATTGATGGTAGATTTTGAAATGTGCCAGGGACCTATAGCTACAAATTCCAGCTCTCAGGACACCCCCCCCAACATCCCCATAGCCTCTCAAATCCTCTCCTGGGACATACACCCTGTAGTCTGCTTATCCCTTGTTGCCAGCATGGAGGATTTGTGATACCCTGTTCATGGCCTGGAGAGTATAGACCTAGCCTAGCTTCCCTAGAGCCTCCTTCACAGCGGGGCTTACATCTGCTATGGGGTGCTTCCTCTGTCTAGTCCTTGCTTCCCATAATTACACATGCTTATTGTCCTACTCTCAGTGCCTTTGAGGAGGCTCACCTGCCCATCTCGAATCCCAGCTTTAGGGAGGTGGAGTTCAATGCCTGTACCACATGCCATTGTTCACGCTAGGGGCCTGAGGCAGACCCTGAGGCAGAGCTATTGAAACAGCTGTAGAGAACCCATGTCTTCCTTGTCCCTTAGCTTGAGTACATCCTTCTTGCCAGCCCCCTGAGTGCTGTAGTCAGTTGTCAGGCTTGGGTGTTGGGTCTCATTGGGAGATACCCACACCAGTATTGACTCTGAATCTACCTGCAGACCTTAGCCTATCCACAGAGTAAGGGCCAAGCTAAACTCTTTGCCTGCTTCTCATGTTGACTCCATGTTGGGAAGGAACAAAAGAGCCTTTGAGAGAGCTAGACTGGTGACCTGGCCCCTGGAGAGCTGGTTCTGCCTAGGCTACAGGTGTGGTACCTGGGTTTTCCTGATTCCTCTGTCCCTTTATATCTTCCTTGACATAAGAATTTCCCCCACCCCACAAGCCGGGCATTGGTGGCGCATGCCTTTAATCCCAGCACTCAGGAGGCAGAGGCAGGCAGATCTCTGTGAGTTCGAGACCAGCCTGGTCTACCGAGCGAGTTCCAGGACAGTCTCCAAAACAATACAGAGAAACCCTGCCTCGAAAAACAAAAAAACAAAAACAAACAAACAAAAAAAGAATCTCCCCCTTCCCGGGAAGTCTGTCCCTTAGCTTGAGGGGATAACCTGTTGGAGCATTCTGAACTCTGTTCTAGGCCCCTGTTCTAGATATATTGGCAGGTGAGGACAGTGTCTCCATGATGCTTCCTTGACAGGGCATGTGGAGTCCCTTAACTCAGGTATCCAGTCATCTATGTCTCATTGGAGAGTCACCTGCCATAACCTTAGGGGTGCCGGTGATGTCCTAGTGAGCAACAGGCCTTGTGTCCCCATTCACACTCGCCTGCCACTCTAATGTGTGTTTGGATTGTAGAAGTCACTTCATGGTACATGCGGTGCTCCAAGGGTAATGTGCCATGGGAAGCAGTGTGTGAGGTTGCAGAAGGCAGACCATGACAGTGTTGGAAGTGGGCTCTAGTTGCAAAGAACACAGGACACTTTGGGGGCAAAGGCTGTATAGACCTTCCTGGTTGGCTGATAACTTATACATGAGTGCTGAGTACAAAACCAAGTGAGTGTTTGAAATTCTTGCAGTTGTTATAAGTCAAGTCTATCGATAATGCTACAGGATGTAGGTAAGGTGGGATGCTGGACAGCAAGTCTCAGGAGCACATCAGCAGTTCACAACAGAAGATAGGAACTGTGACGCCCCTAGGGATGGGTTCATGTCCTCTTCCCACTTGCCACTTGCTTGTCATGCAGCCCTTTTAATTTTTGAGACTCGGGTGTCTTATGGTAGGGGTGGCCTAGTTTTCTGCACTGCAGAATGTGGAGAACCTATGAGTGATGCTGAGCTAACTCCTATGCGGCCCACTGGTGGACGGTTGGGCTGCTATGGGTCCTGGACAGGTCAGAGCCCCCAGTGTAAAGCACAGGCAGGTGCTGGATGTCTCCTCTATTCTTTGGACCTGTGGAAGTTTGGTGGGTAGCAGACATAGAAAGGAGCCATATTCTCTGACTCTGGCGGCTGGTTCAAGCATCATCCACGGACCCCAGACAGGATGTACCTGGGCATCCCTTCTTTTGGCTGTCAGCAGGTGAGGGCACAGTCAGTAGGCAGTTGAAACTCTGTTCATAGGACTTAGTGGCTAGGGAAGTGACTGGTGCGTAGTGGGGGTCAGAACCTAGCCCCACCTAAAGGAGACAAGAAGGAAAGGAGAGCCTTGAATGCTCCTGCCTTATCTGCTCCTGTCACCATGGCAACAGAAGGAGGTTTGGAAAAAGAGAAGGAGGACTCTATATGAGGTGCCTGGGATTTAGGGACAGGGATCTTTCAAGGATTATTCAAGAGGGAGGGATGTAATCTCAAGACCTCATGACAGGGACATTGACCCCCCAAGACTTATGAGTGGGCTTTGGAATAGGGCTGATCCTCTTTTTTAGGGCCTCTAAGCCTGATACCTGGCACAGAATGGCAGACTAGGAAGGGTTTTATGTGACCATCTAGATAGCTGCTGGGCTGAAGTGAACATTAGGGTGGAGAGCTTGATAGTGGACATGACTCTGTCTCTCACACCCTGAAGTCAGGGAAAAGGTCTCCCTGGGACACCAACCTCACCCATCTATAGTTATGTCCCAGATGTCTCTGAGCCCTTCCTCCCCTCTTCCCCAGAGAGTTTCCTGGCCCGACCTGGCAAGTAGAACTAGGCTGTGGAGTACCACCTGGCTTCACTCCCAGGCTCAGCCTTCAGTACTCTGGCCGCTTCAAGGCTGGGCTAGGGGTATGCATGCAGATTCAGACAAGCCCCGCATAGGACATTGAATGGTCTGTGAAAGTTCATACTGATGCGTGAGGAGTTCAGAGAGAGAGTTGGTATTCTCGGCAGGCCTAGGCAAATTCCTGAGAAGACAGTGAGGACTTTCAGCACAGGGAGGGAGAACAGCCCTAGCCAGATGTTATATTCCCAAGTACTGTGGGAGCTTGGCACTAGAGCTGAGGCCTTGGGCCTGGCACCACCCTTTGTGGGGGAGGGCATCACTGGCTATAAGCCTGGCCTTGGTACCCAGAAGCTACTTGTCAACCTGGTTTGGCTTTAGAAACCCCTACCTGACTTTCCCTCTGGAGCACGGCCTCTAGCCCCCAGTACGTTTTCCCTGCTGCATCTTCCCTAACAGGTCAGCGGACTGGGGTATGGGTTCTTTAGGTGAGACCCAGTGGCAAGGAAGTAGGCATCTCAGGGAGGGGATAAAAAGGAAGGAGCTGGTGTCAGTGGGAAGACCTTTCCTCAGCTGGAGACAGTGGTAAGGATTCTATGGTAGTTTCTGCCTCAGGTCAAACACTGCCCACCTGCCTTGTGTAGGCCTTGGGACCCAGACTACACAGAGATACAGTGTCCTACCATGTCTGTGGAGTCCAGGGCATTTGGCTATCTTTCTCCAGACTTGGATATATGTCAGGATCTTCTTGGACCCCAAACAGAGCAAAGGATAGTATATAAGCTCATCCAGCAGCCACTGTGTGATCCTCCCCTATATGCCTTCATGCCTACCACAAGCCTGGTTGGCGGTCTCGCTCGGCCTCCAGGGAGGATGGTGGGTTGGGTATTTGTCTCATAGCCATCCCAACTCACACTAAGGCTGGAACCAGTTGGTTTTACTGACTGTAAGCACCTCTGGTGATCCTGTACTCCACTGTGCACAGTGCTCTCTCCAATCTTTAGTCTACTACCCTCAGATGACTTCACTGGGACATGACTGAGGTAAGGACATGCTAAACCCACTACCCTCCCTGTTAATCCAGGGAATTTTGGCCTTCCCACTTCCTGGGTTCTTATCTGACCTCCAAAACCCCCACGGTAATGGTCCCTGTGAATGTGGTTGTCCCCATATGGGGCCACTAGAGGGTGCTGGGGGCAGACGGACCACCTCAAGAGAACATTACAGAAGGTCTTGGGTCCAGGTGGATCCCTTTAGTCTGTGAGGGCCTCTGGCATTGGTGTTGACAGGAAAGAGTGACCCTGTCCTTGACTGTGTTGGGAAATGAAAGGCGTCACCTGCTTCTATGAAAGGGTGCCAGGCCTTTCCTCTCTGCCAGTACCCAGAGACTGTACCAAACAAAGGGGAGGGAGAGGCAGCTGTGATAGGACTTGAGTTTAGCTCCTCTGGCTGCTCTAAGGTTGAGACCCCTCTAGCCCCGAGCCTTTGTCTCATGATTCACAGGTGCGTAAAAGCATGGCCCTCCTCTCCTGGGCTGACAGTGGAGGTGAAGTGACTTGTCACAAACGGACATGTCTGGGCTGACAGGCTGGGCGCCTCCTTGCTGTGGTGGGTGACCCCCTGTAAGCCCCATGTCCACTTGCAGGGAAACCCTGCTTTCTTTGTCTGCTGTCAGGGTTGAGATCACAGGGATGACACAGCCGGCTTTAAGCTCACCGAAGCCCCCGGTGGAGGTGAGCTGGGCTCCCTCTGCTGCCCAATCTTGCCGTTCTCTGATTGGAAAGGAATGCATGCAGAGGACCCGGGTCCTCTGGGCCCTGGTGTGAGAGTTCTCTGTTGGAAACATGCAACACTGGGGCCCATTTGGAGAAGTGGGGTAGAGGCAAAGGGTTAATCTCCCCCCAAAGTAGGGGATCAAAGGGGGTTTCTTGGCCACTTGGTAGAATGTTCCCATTATATGGATCAATTTAATTTCACTGTGTTCTTATTGTTAGAAGCAGGAGAATGGGGCAGATGGAGTGAGGGACAGAAACCCACTGGAAGAACACTACTCGTGTGCCTAGTGGTTCTCTGCTGAGACATGATTTTCATAGAGGTGGGAGGTCAGGACTGGAAGCCTGCTGAGTAGGTTTTTTTGTTTTGTTTTGTTTTTGTTTTTATCTGATACTATGAATGCTTTATATTCATGATGTGGTTGGTTTACATTTTTACCATGTCTCTGAGTCCTTTGTGTTTCCTGGAGTTCTCATTTGCCTTTATTTTATTATTTTTTCTTTTTGTGGCATTGCTTACCTATTACAAGTCTGATTTTATAAACTCCAGGACTGTTTACCTGCAAGCACCCCACCCTGCACCATTGCCTGGGTTGGGAAGGCCTCTTAAGAGTTGTCTCCTTCCTCTAACTTCGCTCTGTGGCCTCCTTATCATCACCTGACTGTGGCCTGATGGGTAAAAATGCCTCTGTGGCTACTCCTGGCCAAAAATGCCATTCTGTCCCATCTATTCTGAGCCTTTGCTAGCCTGTCCCTAGAGACCTGGGCACCCTGTATGTAAGCCCTCCAAGCTACCTTTAGGCAATAAGGATGGCTCCTGGCTTGACCTCTGCCTGTGCCTCTTCCTTGGTGAGCTCCTAGCCACCTTTCAGTGGGAGATGAGATGAGCAAGTGCAGAGTTGTTGGTGCTTCAAGTGTGGGGTCTTCACATTTGATGTCTACCACCAGGAAAGGATACCTAGAGTCGTCTGCATCAAGGCTGGAGGGACTCAGGTCCTTCCAGACCAAGTTATAGTGGAGCCAGGCTCTCAGCTCTTCTTTCCCATCCATAGACTGCAGAGACAACTTCTCTATCTGGGAAGGACTTGGGATATAGGACAGGAGGGTTATATGAGGCTGATGCCCCTCTCCCCTTCCACATCCCTTCCCTTCCTGGGTCAGAGCCTCCTTTAGTGGGCACTGAACTGGGGGTGCATTTTGCCTAAGAATAGGAGGCCCCTGCCCCTTATTTGAGTGATAGGCAGGGGAGGGCAGGAGCACACCGAGGCAGCCAAAAGGGCCTCTGGCATGTGAAATATGTCAGGGCTTAATTAATTTAATTTGAGAGATTCCTTTTCAGAGTGTGAACAGTTGTCTCCCCAGAGACGTGTGCCTTCCCTGGCGCACTGGTGGGCGTCCTTGGGATCCGTGTGGAGGAGCTTTGCCTGTACCCTGTCGCCAGCCTCCCCCAGCACTGGGGAATCCTGACTACAGCCATGGCTTGGAAACACGGATGCCCAAGCTGTGGGGGCGGAGGCTGAGAGGTGAGGAGTGACTCGGGAGGCCGATTCAGCACTCACAGCTGTGTGGCTGCTGAGGAGAACATGAATACTTTGATGTCTACAACTTCAAAGTCTCCACAGCCCGGCTGAGAGAGAGGCATGCACCAAGCCAGTCTTCCTTTGAAGCTGCCCACTGGGTCTGAGCACCCCCAACCTGGGAGCCAAATTCCCTCCCCTGTGTGTACCCCAGGCATCCTGATCGCTCTGCCCACAAGCCTTGATTTCCAGCCTGCCATGATCTGTCATCAGGATCAGAAGAGGGGCCAGTCAGGGCTTGGGGGTGAGAAGATTGAAGGGCCTTCCTGGGCCAGCAGGCAGGCTCTAGAACTGTGGTTAAAGAGCCAGACTCTCTCTCAAGAGCAATGTCACTCTCAGGGGGCAGAGGGAGGGTCAATGTCTAGCAATCTGGAACCCTGAAACCCCACCAAACTTGGGTTCTGGAGAGTTAGGGACTTCTGGTGACTTGGGACACCCCCAGCTCAGTTCTGGGCAAGTCTGCTCTCCTACACTGCTCAACTTTGTGTGGTAAGAGGCCCTTCTACCTGGCAGCTGCATTGTGCTGTTTGTGTTGACAGCTGGTGGCTGTCAAGGATCTTCTCATGACCCCAAGCTTCTTATGTTCCTGCCCGTGCTGTCCCTGGACTGTCTCCCCAATGTGGTTGACTGTGGATAAACAACATGACCCCTCGGTCTTCTCTCGCTTTTTGACTGTCCCTTTGTTCAGGCATGGTAGACACCCTGAGCTTGGACTGATAGATAATGCTTGGGACAGTACCCAGCTGGAAACCTAGACTACTGATGCAATGGCAGGAGAATGAGGCCTGAAGTCCTGTGAACCTAGTTTCTGAGCATGTGACCCCAGGCCCTGAGCCCGCTTCCCCTTCTGAGAAAAAGAACAGAGTTTCATGATTAAAAGGAAGGTGTGTGTGAGCCTAGTTCTGGTTACACCGTGGCATTGCTGGGACATTCTGTCCTCCATGTCCAAGGCTGGCGGTAGTTCTCAGTGCCTCTGGCCACTGCGGGTATATTTGCTGGTGGCAGTCATATTGTAATGAGCAAAAAGGTCTTTGAATAAACCTTTGTGGAGACAGGACTGTGTGTTGTTATGTGTTAAGTGCATGTGAGCTGGGGCGTCATGTGTTAGCTCCCTGGGCCTCCACACAGAAGTCACTGTAAAAGGATGTGATCTCTCACACTACAGGGTAGGCAGGGCTGATTTTTGAAGAACTCCTAGTTTTTTTCCAGTGTTGGGGGTCACTGGTAGTCTTTGGTACCCCCAAACCCAGATACATCACATTGGGATATTGAATCAATGTACAAAGGCCTTTTACCAAAGCTGTCACCTATCCCCCATATTCCCCATTTGAGGCTTGGCACTCAAGATGGGTGCAGGCATCAGCAATGAGTACATGACAACCCTGTCTCCACCAAGTCTATCACCTCCATTCCCTCAAGACTGCCTCCCACTCTGGGTTCCCTAGCACCAGATGAGTCCCAGTGTAGGGCAAGAGTAGGGAGAGCCAGGCATGGAGGAGGTGCTCACAGGGGAGCTCCAGCTCACTCTCAGGACCCTGATCTCCAAGCAGGTAGCGGGGGAGTTGTGGAATCATGAGAAATGTGGCAGGATGAGGAACCCACTTACTAGAGTGGGAACCCAGCAGTGGGAACTTTGCCAGCATGTAAAAGGGAAGAGAGACGCAGAACTCCAAAAATCTTGGTATCCAGCAAGGGCAAGAAATGGCCAAGACCCTTGCCCTCTTCCAGTATCCATGCTGACTGCCAGTGTCCCTTATCCTTTGTCCCTGACCCTCTGTCCTGGCCTGAGGTGCCCAGGCATTGGTCGAGCTGGGATTAGTGAGCATTGTGTGTCCTTGCTACCCAGGGGGTGCTTTAGCTATGGGACTCCCAAGAGGGAGGATTCTGGGGTAGTGGTTATGGCTGGGGATGTGAAGGGGAGCTAAGCAGGCTGATGCTATTGAACCTTGCCTCCTGTCACTCAAGAATAGCTCAGCCTTGTCCCGGGAAGGGGCCTGGGAAGGGGAGGAGGTGAAAGAAAGTTTGATCTGGTCAGGGCATTGCTGCAGTGACTAGCTGCCCCCTATGGCTGCCTGCTGTCCTAGCATCATCTGGAGGCCTTTAGGGACTGAGTCTCCATCATTGTTGTATGACCGGTTACCCTGACATTGACTGGTCTAGGGTAGCAAACACCATCATTTCTTGGTCCGTGGTGTTAGGAACTTGGGGCAGCTTAGCAGTGGCATTGACCTAGCTGCAGTCCAAGCTTAGCTGTGGTCATGGCTTAGCTGTAGTCATGGCTTATCTGTAGCCCTACTTTAGCTGTGGTCCTGGCGCACAGGTTCAGCTGGGATGTTGTTGGGAGGTGAAGTCCACTCCCTCCATTGCTCAGGGCCAGAGAACTGTTGTATAAAGACCTCAGCCCTCCACAGGAGGGTCTCTAGAGAGCAGCACCCTAATGGTGGCCATGTTTCTGGGGCCCATGGCCTGGAGTGGGGCCTGTGTGCGGTGTGGCCCCAACAGGCTGGCTCATTGGGGGCTTGGAAAGGTCTGCTGGAACAGTGACTGAGTGGATGGAAGAGCTGAGACCAGAAAGGTTGACCCATAGGGCAGCTGTGGCTACCTATGCCCAAGGGGCTTGTCTCCTCAACCTGTCCTATCAGCATGGTGACCAGGGAGCTGGGTGGCTGCTGCCTCCTGACCTTCCTCTCCAACTCTAGGCTCGGCGTTTTTCAGGAAAACATGGGAACCCAGTCCGCTCTGTGTACCAGTGCCCTGCCCTGGTGTGTGTGTGTGTGTGTGTGTGTGTGTGTGTGTGTGTGTGCGCGTGTGTGTGTGTGCGTGTGTGTGTTGGGAGTGTGATCTTCAGTCATAGCTGAGACCACCATGAGGCTGCTAGTGGTGCCTGCTCTCTGGGAAGAGCCTGCAGAGTTCTCTCAGGATGGCCAAGGGCAACTGTGAGCTGGCAGGGATCTTCATCTGCTGTCTGCTGTCACTGAGACTGTGCATGATGTAGAACATCTGCCCCCTTCTGTTGAGGGTGGGGACTCCATTTCTCAGGTGTCTGTCCTGCATCTTACCTACCAAGCACTCCCTCAAGGACTAACCTGCTGCTGTCATGGGCAGTCTGGCCAGGGCACATTGGACTCTGCATTGCAATCTATTTTCCCAGGATGAGGCCGCCCCCTGCCAAGCCCACACAGGCTGGCTGTGAGTCCCATCTGTCACCTCAGGGAAATGGGAGCCACTGCCCCTTCACACACCCACAGTGCTGCCTACAGAGAAGTGAAGGAAAATAGGTCATCGTGTGCTATAGTGGTTGCCCTAGGAGCTGAGCTTCCCAGGGTGGGTAGAGCCAGGGGTCTTAGGGTAAGGTGTACTTGGTTCCAGAGGCAGGTTAGTCATTTATAGGGGATGTCAGGTGACCTTTGAAACATTGTTCTTATGAGCACTAGTCTCAAGCCTAAGGTTGAGGCAGGTGGCCCCTGCTGGGCTCTACTTGAACTGGGGGTGGTGTACCCATCAATCAGCTGTCTGAGGTTAGCATTCAGGTACATCCTGCCTTGTGATAAACCTCACTCCTCAACAACTGCAGAGGGTACTGCTGCCAGCCACTCATGTGCTGCACCCAAGTGCTAACCAACGGCAGGACCCTGCCCACCCCTCAGGCTAAGCACCATTGCCCCCAGCCTACTGCATTCAGCACCAAGGACAGCAGTCCAGCGCAGTCCTTCCTGCACAGCCAGGAGGCTGCTCAACCTCGGCCTGCCCTCTCCATCCTCTGCCCTGGTGCTGCATCTGACCACTGACACTCTGCCCTGGGCAGAACTGATTCCTGTCCATCCTCTGAACCAACTCTGACTAGGACAGGAGTTGGCTGAAGTGGGTCCCCAGGGTGACCTCTAGGCAGATGAGCAACCTCATGGGTAGTCGTGGAAGGGTGGATGCACCCAAGTAGATGCAGACAGGTACCCAGAGGAGAGGTGCTTCCCCCACACCTGCTGTTCCTGAAGACCTGTGGAGAGGGGAGTCCACCAATGACAAGGCTCAGGGGAGGAGACTAGGCAGAGTGATGGCTTTCTGGGAGGATTGGGAAGGGGTGACTGGTTAGAGATGGGGTACGGGATAGGAGAGGAGGGAAAAGCACTTGACCCAAGTGTCATTGGACCTGGCTCCTGGGAGCCTCTGACTAAGATGCTGCCTTTCCTTTGTATTGATCCCATAGTTGTGGGACAGAGCTCATGGACTTAGCCTGATCTAGGCAGCTACTGTGACACCGGTGGCTTCTATATAGTCATACCCTGCACCTGAGCATCAGTGTACAAAGCTTTAAGAAGTCAGTATTGTGTGGAGTGACCTGGGAGTCTGTGGGAATCATGCCTCCCTGTCCAGCCTGTGTCTTTGGACTATGTGCTCCCAACAACAGGTGGCCACATGCATGTGCCATGCCTGGGAATACAGACTCTGGCCCTCGTGAACTCTGGGTCCTCACCGGCACATGGTAGGTAGTATGCTGTATCCTAGCTGGGCCTTCACCGAGGCCCACATGCAGCGAGCAGATGTGGCCTGTGTGCCTGTCGTGTCATTAGCAAGAGGGGAGGTAGAGCTGTGTAGGTGGGAAGGCCTGAGAAGATCCTGCGGGAAGGGCTGATGGTCTCTGTTCCTCTCAGGCTATTGCAGACAGCCATATCTTGGCTTTGTAAGGAGAGTGACTTAGGAAAACCAGCATCCTTCACAGAGTGTAGCTGGAGAGCTTGATCCTATGCCGAGATCTGTTGAGGTTCTGTATACCAGGAGACCCTGGGCCGCTGGGAGCTTGAGGACCTGAGAAACATGGATGCAGTTCATGTCTCCCTGATAAGAATCCTGGGGAGGCAGGGTGCCTTAGGGTTTCTATTGCTGTGAAGGGATGCCATGACCACAGCAACTCATAAAAGAAACCGTTTAATTGGGTGGCTTACAGTTTTTCAGTTCATTATCATCATGGTGGGACATTGTGGCAAACAAATAGACATGGTGCTGGAGAGGTAGCTGAGAATTCCGTATCTTTCACAGTCAACAGGAAGTAGTCTGTTTCACTCCTTGTAACTTGAGCAAAGGAAACTTCAAAGCATAGCCCCACAGTGACACACTTCCTCCAACAGGGTCACACCTCTTAATAGTACCACTCTCTTTGGGGGCCATTTTCTTTCAAATTGCCACATTCCACTCTCTGGCCTCCAAAGGCTTGTAGTTGCATCATAATGCAAAATGCATTCAGTACAACTTCAAAAATACCCATAGTCTATCACAGTCTCAACAGTGCTTTAAAGTTCAAAATCTCTTCTGAGATTTATGCAATCTCTTAGCTGTAATCCCCTATAAAATCAAAATCAAGCCGTGCATTGGTGGTACACCCCTTTAATCCTAGCACTGGGGAGGCAGAGGCAGATGAATCTCTGTGAGTTTGAGGCCAGCCTGGTCTACAGAGCGAGTTCCAGGACCGGCTCCAAAGCAATATGAGAAACCCTGTCTCAAAAAGCCCCCCTCCAAAAACCAAAACGAAACAAAACAAAACAGATCACATGCTTCCAACATATAATGGCATAGGATATACATTACCATTACAAAATTTAGGGAAGGAAGCATACTGGACCAAAGCAAGACTGAAAACCAGCTGGACAAACTCCAAACTCTACATCTCCAAGTGTGATGTCAAAATGCTCTTCGGATCTCTGACTCCTTTCAACGTCTTTCTCTTGGGCTGGTTCCACTCCCTGTTAGTAGCTCTCCTCAGCAGGAATCCCACAAATCTGGCATCTCTAACATCTCAGAGTCTCCAAGGAAATCCAGGCTTCAACTTCACAGCTTTTTACAGTAGCCTCTCTGGGCCTCCATTCAGGGACACCCCTGACACATGCCTGGCCCCAGCAGCTTTCCTTAGTTGTGGAGGCAAATTCCATAGCCCCTTTCTTCTATCCGTAACTCTAAAACCAGAACCATGTGGCCAAAGCTGCCAAGTTCTGCTGCTTACTGGGGCTGGAACATGGTCCCCTTGTTCATTTACATCTTCACCAACTTCCTGTTTTCAATGGCTTCCTTCACTGCCTAAGCACTTCCTGGTGGTCCTTTTCTCAAACTTTATATTTTGTAATTCACCCTGATCAGCTTGCTTCTTTCCATTGTAAATCTCCGTTAGAGTTACCACTAGTAACCACACAACAGAGCTTATAGTAGGCTGTTTTGATATTTCCTCTGCCAATGTAATTACTCCAGAACTCTTCACTGTAACCTCAAGCAGACTCTTCAGACATGAGCAAAAAGCAGCCACTTTCTTCACCAAAATATCACAAAACTGGTCTCCAAGCCAAATATTAACATTCTTCTCTGAAACCTTTTACCCAGGCACCCACAGTTCAGATCATACTCAGCACCACTGTCTTCTATGTTCTTATTAGCATGGCTTATGAAACAGCACTTAAAGCATTCAGCTGCTTTTCTAACCCACAGTCCCACGGTCCACATTCCTTCAAACAAAACCATGGTCAGGCCTATCACAGCAATGCATTCCCAGTCGGTGGTACCAGCTTCTGTCTTAGTTAGGGTTTCTATTGCTGTGAAGAGACACCATGACCATGACATCTCCTATAAAGGAAAACATTTAATGGGGGCTCTCTTACAGTTCAGAGGTTTCATCCATTATCATCATGGTTGGACATGGCGGTGAGCAGACAGACATGATGTTGGAGAGGTAGCTGGGAGTTCAATATTCAATATCTTGCATAGGCAACAGGAAGCGGTTTGTTTCATTGCGTGTAGCTTCAACAAAGGAGACCTCAAAGCCCAACCCCACAGTGACACACTTCCTCCAACAAGGTCATACCTACTCCAAAAAGGTCACAGCTAAATAGTGCCATTCCCTTGGGGGGCTGTTTTCTTTCAAACTACCACAGGGGGCATGTCACAGTCTTGAAGGTAGCACTGGGACCTTAACAAGCAGAAAGTTGTAGCCATATGCTTTTTCTAGGTGCCCTGACCCAATATAGAAAGATGGAGGGAAGAAATTGGCAATAGGTTATAAGTGGACTGTGGTTTCTAAGTTGACTTGATGCCTCTGCAGAAATACTGTGCTTGGGATCTAGTGGGTGTATGGTGCAGCCGTCAGCTCTGCCTGCTAGTCACTTTGAGGTAGACATCAGTTGTGAGACATGTAGGCACATGCTGCATCCATGGTTGGTACTGCTACCCAAATGGATATTCTGTCTATCTCTGGGCTGCTATCTCTACCCCTCCAACTCCATGTCCATTGCCTGAGGTACTAGGAGTTACAGAAGGTCCCTCCCCAATGCTGACATTGTCACTTAACTAGGATACACTGCCCAAACCATAGAGCAGCAGCCCATCCTGGTGGCTGTCACTGCAGAGTGGAAAGTGTTCTCTGACCTTTGCACTCATAGTTCCCAGGGCTCAGAGAACCCCACTTGGGGTTTCCAGAAGGATCATGACCTCTAAGAGAGTCCAGCAATGGCAGGGCAGGGCAGTGGACCATAGTCTGTGTCCAGTACCCCTGGGCACTTGGTCATCAACCAAGGACTCTTACAGATTCATAGGGAGCCACGTCTGCCTCCCAAATGGTGGCCTCATCCTTTTCCATCTCCACTGCCCAAAGTTATCCCTGGGCTATCCTTGGAGATCACCTGGCTTGATCCACAATTAGGCTCATTCCTTCCTCTCCCCGACTGAAGCAGTGATTCTGTGGGGTCATTGGAGTCCAGAGGGCAGAGCAGCATGTCAAGCTGCTACTCCACACCACCTAGGAAATGCCCAGCCCACATCATAGTGTCTTGCCCCAGTTCTGTTTAGCTGGTTGGAGGACAGGTGTATTTGGAAGGTCATCCTGTTGCCCTCACTCTGGCACAGTCCTTAGTCTCTGCCTCTAGTGAGGTTCAGAAGTGCTCAGAACCCAGTCACTCTATAATTGCTGGGCAGCTGGGAGCCCAGTCAGGGCCTGCCTAATGCCTGACTTGACCAGCTACAGTTGCATACCTGCCTACCTCCCCTGATTCTCTAGTCAGGCTCAGAAGCCCCAGGTGCCTGTGGGTGGGAGTAGCCCTAGAAGGGCCTGGGGCCCTCACACTCATGTCAGAGTCACCTCTGGAAGTCTGGGGGCCCTCCTTAGAGGCATGGAAGCCCCAGTCCCTTTGAACCTGCTGCTGCCCCATACAGAAGTCGTGCACAGTCGGAGCTGGTGACTTCTCATGATACCAGCTCAGCTCCACCCTGGCAAGGCCCCCTGTAATTATCTGTGACATGGTATACTTTCCCTTTCTATGTGAGGCTGCATCTGTGTGAAGACAATAATTAGAGATAAATTTACAATTGGAAAATTGGCCCCAGTGAGTTAGAGGGCTGGGTAATGAGGGGTGATTGTGGGCTTTCCGCCAGAAAGCCTCCTGTCCCTGAGGCTGTAGGCAAAACAACAGAGCTCCTGAAGGCATACTCCCTACTCATTGCAACAGGGAAGGGGCAGATGTTCATAACCCAGACATCTAACCTCAGAAGATCCCTATGTGCCCCTATTCCTAAGGCAGGACCCCATTTCCCTATACGGAAACATGGAAGAAGGGTCCTAAAGTATCAGGGGGTCTTTACTAAAGAGAAGCATTGCACTGCTGGGTTATGCAAGGTATGTAGGAATATTCAGGGTGCAGTGACGGGAAATGGGCTTGCTGTGCATACTGGAAGCAGGCGGAAGAAGGTGAAGGGAGGGGTCCAGGATGGCTCTCCTGTACCCTAGCCATACTGCATCTAGAGCTGCTCACTGTGTCACTCATTCCTGAGCAGGGGTCATGATTTCTTACTCCCAGAAAGCCCCTAGAGAAGGCTTGGGGTCAGGGGTACCTTGTTCTTGTGGCCCTCTGTCCTTTTGGCTTTTGAAAAGTCAGCTGGGTAGATGCCATAACCCAAGTCCCCACACACACCTCTAAGGTGGGGCCTGATACATAGCTATGCTCGGCAGACTCAGGAAGTCACACTGGATAGAGAAAACAGCATTGTTCCCTGCCTTCTTTCTCTCTTCAAGACAGGGCTTCTCTGTGTAGCTTTGTAGGCCAGACTGGCCTTGAACTCAGAGATCCACCTGGTTCTGCCTCCCAAGTGCTGAGATTAAAGGTGTGTACCACCACTGCCCAGCTAGCACTGTCTTCTTAATATTTGATGCCCGCTCCAGTTTAGTACCATGTCCCCCCAGTTCCTGAGGCAGAACAATAATTTTCTACATGCGTCTCATGGTGCCTGCTATCTGACTGGAGAGTGTGTGTGAGTGCATGCATGTGGGATTGAGTGTGGGGTATGTGTGCATATTCATGTGATGGTGAGTACATGGGGCATGCAAATGGGTAAGATGTGAATGCTCTGCTGTATGGGCATATACATGGGAGGTTGACATATATATGCCACAAGCTTGTGAGGGTGACTATGTGGGCATGTACATAGTATGTAAGTGGATATGCATAGTGCATTGTGGTGGGGGTGGGTGTATACATGGCCATATAAGGGTGAGTTTGCCTGTAGTGTGAACACAAGAGTGAGGAGATGAGGCATGTGCCATCTCTGCCAGGGTCCAGCATGTCCGTGAGGTCAGTTGGTGAGCATCTCATGCTATAACTGCACTGTTGCTTAAATGGCTACTTGGTATGCTTGCCAGTTGCATTGTGATGACATATGGAACTCTTCCTGTTGAGACTCCAATGTTCCCCGTTCCTTACATGTGTCAGCTGAAAGACTGAACCTACCTGCCTAGAACACATTTGAGGATGCCTGCCATGCTCCTTCCTACCCGTCAGCTCTGCCCTTATTCCATCCTTGGGCAGAACATGACTTTTTGTCCTCTGAGATCTCCTGAGGGGACACATTGTTTCTGGGTCACTGTCATCTCCTGCTTTGCCCTTGTGGCCTTGTCCTTCCACAAGTGGGCCTGCTACGTTTGCAGGAACCCTTCCCCCTGGGGCAGGAGGCTTTTATCACTTGTTATACTGTCCATCCCCGTTTCTCGTATGCTTATAGTCTTGTTTTGAGAAATGGATAGTTTTACCAAGTCTTAAGTACCTTCTGACCAAGTGCAAATGACCTCATGTCTTGGTGCCTTGGCCAAGGCCACAGCTCGTGTAGTGACTGAATTATAGATAGCAGGTTATCAGTACCCTTGCCCTCCTGGCCAGTGTTCTTTCTCCCCAATCTGAGCTGGAATCACAGGTATTCATGCTGATCAAAGACAGCCAGCAGGAGGTACCAGAGCCTGTGCCAACCCTCAGAGATGGCTTCCTTGGCTAAGGTATACCCCATGACCACCTCCTACCCTGGGCTCTCACATAGCAGCCTGGGCTTTCGCCCATCATGAGAACTCAGCTCTGCACTTAGATACACAGAACTCAGCTCCAACTGGGTTTCAAAACCATACATCTGTTGAACCTTACTCAAAACATGAACTATCTTTCTATACATTTATCTGCTTTGTGATCGTTTTTGCCTATTTGTATAATACTGTCATGTGTGTGTACATAGATGTGCACATACACACAAATGACTGTCTGTGTGCATGGTGTATGTGTTTTCTTACCAGTTTGCAAGAGCCCTTTGATTGGCTGGGAAATTAATCTTTTGTGGAGAAGGGGGATAACTAACTGCCCGTGTCAGCAATGCTTCCTCTAACCCTACCCCACCTTTTCACTGCTTTTGCCCTGCATTGCTCTCATGTCTCCTGCTGTGGCTCACTCTGTCGGGACAGTATCTGGACACACCCTGAGTAGGAAAGTGCAGTCTCTGCCTCATGGCTGCTGATCTTGGTCTCGCTTTGCTTTCCACTGACCATCGTGGGTCCTCCTATCTCCTCCAGCCTGCCTAGCATCCATATGTCTCATGGGTCTCTTCCAGCTCTACACACCAGTCTCAAGATAGGTAGACTCCTCCGTGAGGAGCATGTCTAGAGACTGGGCCTGACAGGGCTCTGGGGATTGGGTACAAGACACTATCCCTACAGAAGTCTGCCAGTGAAGGGTCTTGAGTAAGACTGTTAGATGGAAGAGTGGCTCTGGACTCAGAGCTTGTTGCCTCTTCCACTGGGGTGTGCTTGGCCTGAAGGAAGGGCTCTTGTGGCTTTGGAGAGGGGCAATATCACAAGAAGACCTCAGGTTTCAGGAGGAATCTGGTTTTGGTGCAACAAGCCACTTTTCCATGGAGGCCTTCTGATCAGTGAGCAAGGTGGTCAATGGCCAAGATCTGACAGGCTTGGGAATTGCAAGTCAGGACGCAGAGCTCCCAAGTTAGGATGTGATCACTCTATCTGTGGTTGGGATGATGCAGTGCTGGGGCTAGAGTCTGGCCTCTCTCCTACAGGCCTGGTGAAGCTGGGGATCCACTGTGTCACCTGCCAGAAAGTCGCCATCAAAATTGTCAACCGCGAGAAGCTCAGTGAGTCGGTGCTGATGAAGGTGAGGCAGTGGGCTGAGGCAGAAGGCTCCACCTGGAGGGATAGACTTAGGTATCTGGGACTAACATGGGTGGTCTCTGCCCTACTCCTAACCCCAGTTGAACCCATGGGATCCTGCCCATTCCTGCCAGAGGAACAGCAGATTAGCTCCTGGCTAGTCCAACCTCATGAAGGGTTCCACTTGTCTTGACTATGTCAGCCTGGAGAACAGCCCCAAAGTGGACAGTGGTGGTGCTGGGTCGACATGCTGGAACAGCAGGCTGGGCCTCAGTTCTCTGATTGGAATGAAGAAGTGCCCTTTGCCTCTGAGACCCCTCTTGCCAGGACCAGGCTATTCTGAAGAGGGCTGGATAGGCTCTAGCTTCTGATGTGGAAAAGCTGAGAGAGCTGAGAGGGTGGCAGTTGTAAGAGAAGACAACAGCTTAGGTGGAGTGGAGGACTTTTGGCATTGGTGAACTGAGCAGTTTTGAACTGGAGACACATTGGATGGGTATATTCCATGGTGCAGGGGCCCCAAGATAAAGGGCAGGGTTTTGGTACTGTGGGCATTGTACACATGGGACCTTATAGGGGTTAAAGACTTTGGGGACAGAGAGGCTTATGAGAGGTGAGAGCCTAATGGTAGCTTTTCACTGGCATTGCCTGTGGGGCCAGGGTATCTGTGGGCAGAGCTATGCTCATCAGAGTTCTAGACTTCAGCTCAGAAACAGACCTGGGGGAGGCACTACAACAGGCTCCACCTTCACTTTCAAGAATGATGACAGCTTGGAGCCTGTAGAAGAAGGCTGTGATCTTCTACAGGGCCTGCCACACAGTTCCACACCCTGCACATGCATGCCTGTGCACACAAGCAATCCCCTACATGTACACAGTATAGCAAGCACACTCACCTGCAGCACTGTCCTGGTTCCCACTGCCAACTTATGTAGAACCCCTTCCCGAGGCACTTGTCCTGGCATCTGCTCTTCCTTGGCCTCCTGGGATAGCAAGGTCCAAGCTGCAGAGATCCCTTCTCTCCAGCTCAGCCCAAATCCAACTCATAACCCTAGGAGACAATACATGTAGGCCACTGGAGGGTCTGTTTGAGTGGGCTGTTGTTGGCTGCAGAACAGTGACATGGTGTCTCTGCAGGTGGAGCGAGAGATTGCCATCCTGAAGCTCATCGAGCATCCACATGTCCTGAAGCTGCATGACGTCTATGAAAACAAAAAATATTTGTAGGTATTGCTGGGCCTGGAGAGCTGGGGAGGCTGGGGTGGGTGGCTGCAGAGGCCCAGGCTGCTCTTGTTCTTAGAGAGCTGGCTGTGCCAGTGTTGCCATCCAACTGAGGAGGGGCTCTCAGCCCTAGCCACAGTAGCCGCCGTTTCATTACCAGACCTGTGGCTGGTGCTCCTGGGGATCTCCAGGCTGTTGAACTTGAGGCCAGCAATGAGAAGAGCTGCCCTGGAGGAAGATTTGGGTCTAGGGCCAGTAAAGCTTGTTCCTGCCTAATACTGTCCCCTACTGAATAGCCCCTCTGTGGAGAAACATCAGTCTTCCAGCTCCTACTGCCCCACAAGGCCCAGGCTCAGTGAGACAGCCTGGGAAGAGAGTGGAGCTGTAGCTTGCCAGGACCATTAGGAGGCCAGCAAGCAGGGCCATGAGTGAAGCGGATGGGGCACTGCACGGAGGGTGGGACTGTGACTAAATACCTGGCCGGAAGCAGCTTGGGCGAAGAACTTATGCTGGCCCTTTTAAGAGCTGAGGCTGTGTGGTGGGGGTGGGAAGCAGTGAGCTGCGCATCAGCCTCCACAAGCCTAGGGGCTGGGCACTCGATAGTCCTGGACCTCCATGACTGTCAGGAGAGAACTGGGCGGAGCTCTGCTGAGACAGTGCTGAGCCTCTACCACTGTGTCCCCAAATGCTGGTCCCACTTCCTTGGCTCCCCAACTCCTGTCAGCAGGTCCCCACCCCAGCCTGGATTCCTGTCAAAGTACCACTGGTCCCTGTCACCAAGTAAGATGGCTCCCATCTACAACCCTAGCTGCCCTTTGTTCCCACCCTTAGAAGCCTTGCTTTCCCCAAGGGTTTGTTCAGTCTGAGCCCATCAGACTGCATCCCCTGCCTCTCCTTAGTCTCTTCCTGAGTCCTATTATACAGCTAAGATTCTAGGGGACTGAGACATAATCCTCCAGTTACCCATACCCCTCCCCAGAAGCCAGTCCCCTCTGGTTCTGCAGTATAGTAATGACCCCAAGGGACCGATACAAACTGGGCAGAGAGGAGATGGCAGGCCTGCTGGATCAGCCTCACTACATTCTGTGATTTCCACCCCTGATCCTCTGCCCAGCTACAGGGGGGCTGTAAGATCTTTCTGGGACCCAGCTGCCTGGTGTGAGAGCCACCAGGAGCCATAGCAGGTGTCCTACATGGGTCTTCCTTGGGGCCTTGCTCTGGGCCCTGCACTGGGCTTCTCTGACTAGGCAGCAGGAGGTCAGGCAGGGGCTATGCACCAGGCCACAGTGCTGGCACTGATGCTCCCCCACCCCGTCCCACAGATACCTGGTGCTAGAACACGTGTCTGGGGGGGAGCTGTTTGACTACCTGGTGAAGAAGGGACGGCTGACCCCCAAGGAGGCCCGCAAGTTCTTCCGGCAAATCATCTCTGCACTGGACTTCTGCCACAGCCACTCGATATGGTGCGAGCCAGGCCAGACTGGGTCAGGCCTGCATCTCAAGAGGGCAGTGGGGTTCCTATGGGCTTCATCTAGGAGGTGTTGAAAGGCTGCCTGGGGCCCACCCAGGTTTCATCCCTATGGAGGGCAGGAGGACACCTCATCCCTGTCACCCAGGCCGGGAAGACCACTTAGAGTTAGCTGCCAGTGTGCTACCTCCTGAGGTTGTCACTGTCCTGTCCCACTAGCAGGAGTTCGGAAAGGGGAGCAGGCCCTATGCAGGAGTTGCAGTGGGGAAGTGGGAGCAGGGCCACATTTAGGCTCACCTGGGTCTTACTCCCCAGCCATAGAGACTTGAAGCCAGAGAACCTGTTGCTGGATGAGAGGAACAACATCCGTATTGCAGACTTTGGCATGGCATCCCTGCAGGTGGGAGACAGCCTGCTGGAGACAAGCTGCGGGTGAGTGACTGGTGACCCCACAGGCCCCAGACACCACAGCCATTGCTGCCCAGAGTGGACAAGCTTTGAAACTGGCCTATGGCTGCAGAGCTGCAGGACATTTTGGGGGGAAGCCCAAGGCCTTTCTCTCCCAGCACTAGAGCTGGACTGAGGGCAGAAAGCAGGACCCCTGTTCTTGTAGTAGGCATGTGGGGCCCCTTTGTCTGGCACCAGCATCTTCTTTTGGTGGTGGGATCTGGGAGACCATTTCATTGGGCCTTCTCTCCTGGGTCTGGATAGATAGGCAAGCAGGCCTGAGCACCGTAGTTCCCTGGCTCCAGACCTCCATGTCCTACTAGAGCATACTGGATATTTAGGTTGGGGAGACTTGGTCTCAAAGCCATTCATCCTCCTGGGGCTGGCCCAGTCATGGCCTGTAGACCTCACATGCAGGCTTCCTAGGGCAGGATTCAGGTGGAGAAAGCGGCAGGGAGGGTGTAAAGATCTGGGCTGTGCACCCTGGCCTCCTGCCCCCTGACCTGCTGTTTTGCCCTTAGATCCCCACACTATGCCTGTCCGGAAGTGATTCGGGTAAGCAGCCACCGGGGTCCTTGTGGTGGAAGGGCCCCTTATCCTGTTACTGCTGGGCTAGTCACAGCTCAGCTGCCTTCCCTCAGACCCACTCCCCCACCAGACACCCCACCCTGCATCCTGCCAACACCTGGCACTGCCCTCCTCCCACAGGGTGAGAAGTATGATGGCCGCAAGGCAGATGTGTGGAGCTGCGGTGTGATCCTGTTCGCCCTGCTGGTGGTGAGCCCCATCCTCCTCTCCTTCTTCTTCCATCCCCTGCCCCTGCTCCCCACACCCTCTCCCTTCCCTCCTCTTATCCTACCTACCCATGATGAGTGCTGTCCTGCTTACCCACAGGGGGCTCTGCCTTTCGACGATGACAACCTGCGGCAGTTGCTGGAGAAGGTCAAGCGTGGCGTGTTCCACATGCCACACTTTATCCCGCCAGACTGCCAGAGTCTCCTGCGCGGCATGATTGAGGTGGACGCAGCTCGGCGCCTCACGGTGCGTCCTGCCACCCCTCTGCCCTAGCCAGAACTTGGGTGTCTATGGGGAGTCAGGCCCTTCTGCATTCCTGCTGTCCCTTCTTCACCATCATTTGGACCTGTCCGTTCCCCAGAGAGCCCTGTACTGGTGGGGCCAGGCTTCCATCTCTAGCACTTGCTCCTCAGCACTTTAGGGAGAAAATGTCTCTGGGAGTGGGACTTCCCACCTGTGCCTGTGTGTGTACTGCAGGCACACCACATGCACAGGGATGTGAGTCTATGTCATGCCAGGTGGGTGTGCTCAAGTGTGGATCCGTGTTTGACGGCATGTATGCCTGGATATGTGCGGGGAGAGTGTGTACCCAGCTGTGTGTGAGACTGTGCAGAGCTACATATAGGGTAAGTGCCCATGTGTTACACATATATTTGTGTGGATCTAGGTGTGTATTGGGGGGGCTGTATGCCCAGCTGTATGCAATGTGAGTCCTCAGGTATGTATCACCTGTACACAGCAGTTTGTGGCTATAGATGTGCATAGGTGTGTGTATGTGGCTGTGCCCAGCTGCATGTAAGGTGAGTGCCTGTGTGTATGGTTCAGGTGAGCCTTGGAGTCTGCTCGCCTTCACTGCTATCCCGACCCTCTGACGTACTTGTGGAATGCCTCTTGACAATGTGAGCCTCACAGCTCCATCAGCTGTGGGTGGGCAAAGGCATGAGGAAAGCCCTAGCATTTGGTTTTGAGCCACAAAGTATCTGCCCATGTAAAGGAAGCAAGATGCCAAATGGACTGGCCTTTTCTAGAAGCACTATCTTCTGCCCCCTCCCATAAAGCAAGTTATCCCATCTCTGAGTCAGGATGGAGAGAAAGGTGTAGTGGGCTACCTTAGCCTCCTGCCCGCACCTGCACCCAGCCCCTCCCAGCCGCCTGGCTTTGCCTCCTGGACTGGTTTCTCACTCATGCCCTCCGATCTAGGAGGGCCCAACCAGGCAGGACAGGTGTCCCAGGGTGCTGCTCGCTTCCTTGCCTCTCTTCTCGATAGACCCCTGTCCCCCAGCCTCTCCTTCCCTGGCTTCATTTCCTCTGCATCTGGGGTGGGGCAGGGATATGGGTGCTGGCCTGGGCCTCTGGGAATGCAGCCCCTGCCCTGCCTTCTCCTATTCTCCCGCTCTGGCCCCCTACCTCCTAACGTGGGCTCCCCCTGGTACTAACCCCCTGTTTCTCTTTCCTTGTAGCTAGAGCACATTCAGAAACACATATGGTATATGTAAGTAGCTTCTATGCCCACTAACGCCTGCTTTGCCTGTTGCTGTGGCCTGCAGGGCCTGCTAGGAAGGGGGGAGGGTGCCAGCCAGCTCGGGGCTGCCCTAGCCTCACTCTCCACCTCCCTGAGCGGCTGTTGCAGAATACAGGAGGTCTGCAGGGCTGGGTGCAGGGACAGCAGCAGGACTTGGGCTCACTTGAGGGTGGACCTCCCACCTTCCTGGCCACCTCAGGGTGGGTGGAATGGTTTCAGGATGGGCCAGAAATGAGTGACTGCTGCTGGATGCCCTGTCGTCCACAGAGGTGGCAAGAATGAGCCAGAGCCGGAACAGCCCATCCCACGCAAGGTTCAGATCCGCTCACTCCCCAGCCTGGAAGACATCGACCCTGATGTGCTGGATAGCATGCATTCACTGGGCTGCTTCCGAGACCGCAACAAGCTGCTGCAGGACCTGCTATCTGAGGAGTATGTTGGAGTTGGGGTGGGGCTGGTTTAGCCACTTGGCTCCAATCCCCAAGCTCTAGCTGCTCTAGGGAGCCCCCTTATTGCCCACTGTGGGCCCTCCAAGGCAGGTAGCCACAGCCAGAGTCACTGCAGGGCCACTGTCAGGTACTCGATGTCACTATATGCCCACCCTCTTGACACCTCTCACCTGCTGCAGGGAGAATCAGGAAAAGATGATCTATTTCCTCCTCCTGGACCGGAAAGAACGGTATCCCAGCCATGAGGATGAGGACCTGCCTCCCAGGAATGAGATAGGTACAAAGCTTCCAGCTCACCCTGTGCCCACTATTCATAGCTTTTGGTCCAGTCTGACCCCAGTCTACACACAGACCCTCCCCGGAAGCGTGTGGACTCCCCGATGCTGAACCGGCATGGCAAGCGGCGACCTGAGCGCAAGTCCATGGAGGTGCTCAGTGTGACAGATGGTGGCTCCCCGGTGCCTGCACGGAGAGCCATTGAGATGGCCCAGCATGGCCAGAGGTATGTGCCTGCCCTGGGAGCCCAAGCCTCCCTCCTGTTGCCCTAGCCAGGACAGCATCAAGTTCTTAGCCTACTACCCTTAATCTGGCCTTGCTTGTCTCTGCTCACTATCTCTGGGATCTGAACTGAGGCCACTAGACTGGGCTGGAGTTCACTGTGCTAAGCATGCGGGCTGGCTGCATGGGCTGAGCTGGGCTGCACTGGACTGAGCTGACTAAGCTGGGCTGGACTGGACTGTATTGGACTAGGTTAGGCTGAGCTGGACTGTATTCAGCTGATCTGGGTTGGGCTGGACTGAACTCAATTGGACCGGGCTGAAATGGGCTGGACTGTTTTGAAATGGACTGGGGTAAGCTGGGGTGGACTAGACTGAACTATGCTGGCCTGGACTAAGCTAGGCTGAGATAGATTGAACTAGTCTGCTCTGGTCTGAGCTGGGCTGTCCTAAACTAAACTGGACTGGCTGATCTGATCCGGACTGGGACTGAGCTGTGCTAGACTGGAATGAACTGGTCTATACTGAGTCAGCCTGGACTGAGCTGGTCTGGCCTGTCTGTACTAAGCTGGGCAGTCCTGGGCTGGGTTGAGTTGAGCATGACTGAGCTAGACTGGACTAGACTAAATTGAACTAGGCTGAGCTAAGCTGGGATGGACTGGATGGGCTGTACCTGGCTGGTCTGTTCTTGTTTGAGCTGGGCTGTGATATGGTGCAGCTATGTTCAGAGCTCCTTGCTCAGCAGGCTTGTCCCTCCCTGGTGCTTGGCTGTCTCTCATCTGTATTGAGCTGGGCTATGGTGTGGTAGAACTTTGTTCAGAGCCCCTGGCCTAGCAGGTGTGTCCTTCCCTAGTGGCCAGTAGCAGTGTTGTGGGCAGGATGTACAGTTCAGGAAAGTGATGAGTAGGAGGGTACTTAGAGTCTGCAAAGCCTGCCCTGGCTGAGTGGAGCTCCCTAACAACCAGGGTTTTGGTCATCTGTGAACATAGAGCTGGGAGGTCCCACAGGCCCTACCAGCAGAGGGCAGCACTGTACTCTGTACACAGCACTCACTGCTCGCTTCTCCTGCTGGGAACTGGAGTGCTGAAGTGGGCCAGGTCTGCCTCTGAATTTGTCAGGTACTGAGAGCTCTGAGGTGACTAGGTAGTCATCAAGATACTACTTCCTCTGCCTTGACTCTAGTGTACTGGTATTCCTGCCCCACTAAGTGCTCCCCGTGGATCTGGGCTGATTCATGCTCCAGCCTCAAAGTTTCAGTCCTTGAGGAACTTCTTCTAGCTTTCCAGCCAGCCATGGTCCATAGTCCCTCAACTTCTGGCAGCAAGGTGGGACAGCAAGGGTCCCACTTGGCCATGTTCTCACATAGCCCTTCTCTGGGATTCTGCCTCTTGTGGACATGTTTCATCAGGACTCTCCCAGTAGCTCTAGTGCATACCATCTACTCAAAAGATGGTTGCCTCTCCCTGGCCTCCCTTGAACCCCAAATGGTAGCTGGGGGCCAGCATCTAAAGCCTGAGTGAGCGTCCCTGGCTTCTAATACACCTTCTAGGCTTAGGTGCTACAGGGTGGGCCCATCAGTGGGGTGGTGGCTGTCTCCAGGGGAATCTGGAAGGCCTTTTGCCCTGGTACATCCAGCCTGCTTCTGCTCTGGTTTTGCCACTTGACACTGGGCTCTGATGGGACCTCTGGTTGGAACAAGGGATCCTGTGGCTGGCGGTGAGTCTCGACATCTCTAAGCTTGGCTGCCTCCCTACCCAGAAGGTCACCCAGGGCAGGCTGTGCTGTGGCTCCTGTCCCCTTCCTCTCTCTTCATCTTCGTACAGTGGCCTGGGGTTGGCGGGCCATGCTTGGAGGGCTTGCTCGGTGTGACCAGGCAGCTGACCTGCGTGCGTATGGCCAGGGCAGTAACTCTGTTTTCTCGCTTTGTTCCTGCTATAGTAAAGCAGTGTTCAGTAAAAGCCTGGATATCGCTGAAGCCCATCCCCAATTCAGCAAAGAAGACAGGTATACACCCTGCCCATCCATCCTGTCCTCCCAGCCCCAGATGCAGAACTCCTGCCTGAGCCAGGCAGACAGAGGCGGGCCTGGAGGCAGGGTTTAATGACAAGACACTTCCACCTCTCCTTTCTGGGAATGGAACCATCCAGCAGGTCAGGGAAGAGCCTGGCGAGCTATGAGGAGACAAGGAGGGGTGGGGTTGCTGGGGCAAGGCCCATGGCCAGCCCATGGCAAAGGGCCACATAATACAGGTTTGCATAGAGCCTGGACAGGTGCTCGACCCTGCACCCTGAACACACCTGCTTTATGGTTATAGGCCTACTACCCCTGCCACTCTTTTGTTCAGGTGGCCTTGGGTACTATTGCCCCAAGGGCTAGCCAGTTTTGTGTCCCATGCCCCGGCAGGTGACAGCAGGCCAGTAACGTCTGCTGCCCACTCATGCTGCTGATTAGCTGGACCACATCCTGTTGAGCAGCTGTGCACTGCCCCTGTACCTGCCTGTGTCCCTTCCTGCTTGCCTCTTGCCCATTTGGCTGTCCTCGGGGCTGGAGTCATCTTTCCTACTTCGGACAAACTGCAGCTCAACTCCAGCATTGCTAGAACGAAGAGAGGTTGATATGGCTCCCATGCTTACGTCTCAGCTTCCCTTCTTCTTCCCTTGTTCCCAGCAATGTGCTCCTATCTGGCATGGTGGGTTCAAAGGCCTAGGTCTCACTGCTTGTGACTGCATCCCCTCTCCCATCTCCTGGTATGGCCATCTCCATCTTCTCAGGGCCTGGCTCCTAGTTGTACACCTAGACCTTTGTCCCACTGGGAAGCCCTGGTATCAACCACTTTGACTCAGGCATGCTGCCCTGACCATGGGTCTCCATTGTTTCTTGGGCTCCTTTAGCAGTGGGTAGAAAGATTTGGAGGTCATGGTCACAGGGCTCTGGTCGCAGGTGCTCTAGGAGCTGGCAAGGAACCAGTAGAGATTGGAGTTGCCCAGGTAGGAACCAGAGACCCTCTGTATACAGTCTGGCTCATGCTGCACAGTGCAAGCTGGTCTAGTGCTCTTCTGTTCTCTTTTCTTCTGTGTCTGTACCCCATCCCCACTTTTCTCTCCAAAGATGGCAGGTCCCACTGCCAAGGTTGACCCGTGCTTTTGTGTCCTTTCATGGTGAGCTGGGTGGAAGACCTGGTCCCTGGCCTGCAGGGCAGCTGTTCACCCATGTTGCAATGAACACACACGGCTAGCACCTGCCCCTAGCTATTTTCAGGCTAGGCCTTCAGTCCAGTGGGATAATAGTGGGTTAAGATGAAGGCTGTGGGATGTCCCTGGGCTTCTTTTATGGGTGGCTGTGCATGTGAAAGGACTGGGCAACTGCCCAGGTAGTGAACCACATACTGGACATTGTACAGTACAGCCTTGGAGAGGCTGGACTTGGGTGCCAGGGTCATGGAATGTACAAGGCTGTATCTAGTTAATGGGAACCCTCCTTTGCATGTCCTTGCGCCTCCGTCCCCACAGTGTCTGTGGACTTTTGTTGAGAGCCCCTTAGTACCTTTTGTGTCTGGTCTGGGCTCACTGGCGGGTGGTTCATCTGAGTGGAGACGAGCCCCAGGAACCTTGGCTGCATACCAATGGTGACTGCCAAGGTCAGCAGGATGATCCCTGACACAGCTGTGCCTCCAGAGACCCTCCTGGGCATGGTAGGAGCCTTGGCTGCATACCAATGGTGACTGCCAAGGTCAGCAGGATGATCCCTGACACAGCTGTGCCTCCAGAGACCCTCCCGGGCATGGTAGGAGCCTTGGAGTTCTGGGCCAGGACCCCAGACCTTCTGAAAATGCTACCTAGGGGACAGGAGCTTGGAGCCCTCTCTTGCTGAATCAACACTCTGTTTTGCACCCCCAGGTCTCGATCTATCAGTGGCGCCTCCTCAGGCCTTTCTACAAGTCCACTCAGCAGTCCTCGGGTGAGTGACTACCCCACCTAAGCCTTAGGTTACAGGGAAATAAAAAGGAACCCCAGCCAAAGTGCCCGGGGGTGGGGAACAGGGCCTCCACAGACTGGGAAGAAGTCCCCTCCCTGCCTTGCACACAGGCCTCCTTTGCGGGCTCCCTCCTGGCTGCTGCTCTGATGCTGGGCTCTGGCTAACTGCATGTTCTTTTGTTTTGTGTTGTCCGTTTTCTCGTGTGTCACTTGTTTTCTTTTATGGCAAACCCTCCCCTCGCCTGCCCCCTCCCTCTGGTCCTGCTTGAATGATTTGGTGATCCTGGCTGTTGTGTGTGCATGTGGGTGGGATGGGCATGGGCTCCACTTCGCGGTCACCCCTCCTGCTCCTACTCTGCGCCACTGTAGCCTGTTAGGAAGTTTGTCCTGCCTCCTCTGCCCCCTGAGCTTTCCTATGTGGCCTGCCCCCCCACCACCTCCTCGGAGCCCGAAGCTTATCGGAGCGCCTCTCGGCCCGGACACATCCTCTCTCCACAGGCCGCCCTGCGGCCCAACCCCAAGACTCAGACCTTGCCGTGCAAGGCCAAGCTGACTGACAAGCCGCTGCAGGGCACCAAGTCCAATCCGCTCCCGGCCTGCACCCAGACCCGGCCTCCTGGAGCCAGCTTTGGCCCTCCACTGGCCCTGTCCCCTGGGCCCCCCACCCTGCCGGCCCCTGCTCAGCTCCTGCCAACTGGGACTGAATCAAACACCAAATCTGTCCCCACCATACAGGTGACCCCTCACCCCTCACCAAGGGGTAGTCCCCTTCCTACCCCCAAAGGGACGCCTGTCCACACGCCAAAGGAGAGCCCAGCTGGCACACCCAATCCCACACCACCATCCAGTCCTAGTGTTGGAGGGGTGCCCTGGCGGACACGGCTCAACTCCATCAAGAACAGCTTCCTGGGCTCACCTCGCTTCCACCGCCGGAAACTGCAAGGTTAGCATGGACGTGAGGCTGGGTAGGTGGTGGAATCTGATTGGGGGAGCAGGGGAGGTCCTGCACTGCTGAGATAGACCATGCCTACAGCTGGCAGGTCTGTAGGCCTCTCTACAACTCTCCGAGTCTGCCCTGTACCCTCTTTTGTCCCAGACCCCATTCTTTCATGTATGTTCAGTGAGGCCTGCTGGGTCGTCAGGAAGTCTACAGGTCCTGGCCTGTGCTGAGGCTATTTCTCTGTTCAGCTGGGACCTGACGAGGGCACAATGGGGTTTCAGCACCAGAGCATGGACAGCGCACTAGGCAAGGGGACAAAATGGGCGCCACCTGCAGTACTAACCAACCTTACCCTTGTCCTTTGCCATACGCAGTTCCCACGCCAGAGGAGATGTCCAACCTGACCCCAGAGTCGTCTCCAGAGTAAGTGGCTTTGCTTGAGGCTGATGAGAGAGGGACCTAGATCTTTCCCACTGGGCAGGGCTTTTGGTTCCTGGCATGAAAACCCTTGGGCCTGACTTAGCCGATGAGATTTTATGAACTTTAGGTCCTGTCCACATGAGGAATGCCAGTGGTGGGACGTGTCCTAACTCTACTCAGAGGAACCTGAAGTTGACTAGGTCAAGTGACTGTGTTCTGGGCTTCCCAGGAGTCTAAGGGATTACAGAGATGGTTTGGACACAAGGAGAAATGGGATTGTGCTGAGGAGAAAGGGCAACTACAAGATACGGGCCCCAGGTAGAGCACCAGTAGCCTGAGGCCTGTGATGCTTGCGAGGAGGGGAGGTTGGCAGAGGCCTGGGACAGAGTGCCTCTGGCCTTGAGCTGACGGAAAGGGAATATAGGTGGACCCAGTGTTCCCACCCTACAGATGCTGAATGCCTTCATAGTGTGGCTTTTTTGTGTCTTTCACAGTGGCCTCTCAGTAGTTACTTCCTTGGTAGCTACTGGTGTGAAAGTGTTAAAATGTCATATGGCCAAGGTGGGAGGAAGCATGGCCCAGATCATATTAGCTATACGACCTCACATAATGGCCAGATAAGAGGAGAGGCCTCAGTTATGTTGCCTGCACTCAGTATGGACCCGTGGGAGGTTGCTTTCTCTGTGCTAACCCACAGAGCAGCATCTGCGGAGGTGCTTACTGCACAGCCTTTTGTCCAGGTGGACGTCAGAGGCTGACACTCACTATAACTCTCCTGAGGCTCTAGAAGCACAGGACCGTTTTTGCCTAGGTTAGGCCTTTATGTTGGTCTAATCAAAGGTTTTGGAGATCTAGTTAGAAACGTTTTGTTTTTTTTGTTTTTTGTTTTGTTTTTTTTTTTGTAAAATAGAAAATCTCTGACAGTAGCTTAAGGCCAATGAGGAAAGCCTTGACTTTACACCCCTCCTCCTTGATCAAGACACTTTGGAAGCTCTCTCACCTCTGGCCCTGCATAGTAGCCCAGAAGAGCTTAGCACCCTCATCTTCTGTCACCAGGAGCCCCTCACTGGCCATAGCCTCCACAGAAGTATAACCAGGAGAGGAGAGGTATTTCAGGAACTGGCTCCCTTGGTCATTCATGTCGTCGGGCTGTCTGGCTAGAAGACATGGGAGCTATGGAAGTCTATAGAACTCACTCCTCCAGAGCCTTTCTCTCTAGTGCCTTCAGCTTCTTGGCTAGAGCCCACCAAGCTGAATGGTTTTTGCTCACCGGTCTAGGCCCTTCTGTCATGTACTTTTATGGACCACATCCTGAATTCTTTATGCACAGGCTAGCACCATAGCCCAGCAATATGGACACCAGGGCTCTATTATGAACTGTGTTGCTCTGAGCCATGCAATCCCCTCTGATCCTCTGGCTTCTTTCAGATATGGCCGTGTCTCATATGCCATACAACCCAAGTATTATTGCTTGCATCTGATTTTCAGCCAGAAACTCTACTTGTTTTCTAGAACCAGTTGGCTGCTCTGAAATGAGCATTGCTGGTCTCTAGGCCCAGGCATGGGCTTTAGGTATACACACAGGCAAGGGCCTACATGAGGGGCATATACACAGGACTGAACAGAGCTGACACAGAAGCACACAGAGGCAAAGGAACCATCCCAGAAACGAACAAGAAGGAGGAAGTCACACAGCCAGGAAAACCTGCATTTAGCCTAGGCTAACAGAGGCTTGGTGCTGTCTAGCACAGATATTCTTGTTTATGCTGGCTACATGCTGACCCTATCCCTGAATACCAGTGTGCTTCTGTGACCACTTCCCCAGTTTCTAGCCCCTCTGAGTACTGGTATAGGGATACATCTGACTGGGGGTGCTGACTGTGTCTCCACTGCAGCCATACCAGGCAGTGGGAAGTCTGCCTGGCCATGTTGACTGGGAGCTTGCCATGAGACAGCCTGCAGCTCAACTTCCCTCACCCCTCACAAGCTGAGGTGTGGAGTCACATAACCTTTACCTGGCCCCCAGACTGTAGTATGCACCAGTTTGCAGTGGACTGGGAATATTTCTGCCAGGAAGTTGGAGAGCAGGCTTCTCCAAAATTTAGGGACCCAAATAAAGGGTGAGACATAGACACTCTCCTGTCCCCTGCTCTGTCTCATGCAATGTCTAGCAAGTGCCACTCAGACATCTCTGTAGGAGTCAATGACTTGTGATTGGGGTGAAATTTGTAGTTAAGAACACAGGATTAGGGTTAGGCATTGGTGGCGCACACCTTTACTCCCAGCACTCGGGAGGCAGAGGCAGGCGGATCTTTGTGAGTTTGAGACCAGCCTGGTCTACAAGAGCTAGTTCCAGGACAGCCTCCAAAGCCACAGAGAAACCCTGTCTCAAAAACCAAACAAAACAAAATAAAAACATGGGGTCTGTATTAGTGAAATGGAGTTCAGGCTGGGGATGTAGGTCTAAGTTTATGGATGTTGGGGTAAGGTTAGGGGTTATGATTAGGGAAGTTTGGTTATGATTAAGGATTTCGGTTTATTGCTATGGTAAAAGGTATTTGGTTGGGTTTTGTCTTGTTTGTGGGGTAAGTTTAGAGTTAGGGGTTTCCCTTAGTGTTAGATTGTGGGGTTAGGAGGAGTGGGTATAGTCAAGTTGCATTAGGGTCACAGGGCTGGTATTGGTTGTTGGGAGTACCTGAACTGCTCTGCAGGGAGGGCTCCACTGCCCCAGCCCCTATAGAGGTTACAGGAATGGACCAGGCATCACACTCCCATCATCACTGCCTCTGCTCTGCCTAGGCTGGCCAAGAAATCATGGTTTGGAAACTTCATCAACCTGGAGAAGGAGGAGCAGATCTTTGTGGTGATCAAGGACAAGCCCCTGAGCTCCATCAAGGCTGACATCGTTCATGCCTTCTTGTCGGTGAGGTTTCGGCAGAGCCAGGTGGACACTCTAACCCATGGGCCCAGCCTCCAGGCAGACCACAGGACCTCTCATTCCCACTAACTGTGGACACCCACCTGTCCTTATGTTCTTCTGCCTGGACCACCACTGTCTACCTAGGCCTTCAACCTGCTGGGAGCTGCACACACGTCTGGGAGTGGGGAGCTGCCTATGGCTGGGGTGTGCTGGTCTTCAGGTGGAACCTCCCAGAGATTGAGGGTGAAGCACAGGTGACCATATGAAACAAAAGAGGCTGTCACCCTGAGGGATCTGTGTGGGTTCTGATGACCCCAGTTAACATCGTGAGGCCCAGAGTCTGTTTCCCATACTACTTATTTATTTGAAGTCTGTGACCTCCTGTGACCCCCCCCCCAACCTTCCTAAAGAGACTGGAGTTCTCAGAGAACATGGCATCTCTAGATTCTGAGAAGCAAAAAGGCACATAAAGACTGGAGATGAGACTTTCCAGCCAGGATATGAGCTCCCAGAGTGCCCTCAGAATCGACTCTGCCCCTCCTGCATAGGGCGTGCTGCCTTATGCTGGGCTAGGCCTCTCTGGGACTTTCCTCAGTTTGTGCCTCTCACTCCAGGACCCTGATATGCTAACTTTTGGCCCAGGGAAGTCATCTTTCCTATGGTTGTCCATCAGAAGGCACCTGTCTTGTTCCAAGGCAAGACAGGTCCTGCTCCACGGTGCTTTTGCTTCATTGGATGTTCTGCCTTGAAGTCTTCCAAGCTACCATATTTGTGGCTACAGTTGAAGGATTTCCTTGGTTCCCTGGGGATAGCTGAGAATGTCTGCCAGAGGCCTCAAGCCAGGAAAACCCATTCCCAATAGAGGGTTCACACTTGAGGCTGGTTAGACTCTTGGCCTGCTATATCTCCTTGACACTCCTACCCTTTGACCTAGCCTGTCTCCTCCACACCTCCACCCATTACATCCCCAACCTGGGGCCCCCAACCACTCCTCTATGTGACTGGTCCTGTATACTGGAGTACCCCGCTCAGCTTTCTAGCTTTGCTCTTGCTGCTGTCAAGTCCATGTGACCAGCCCTTGTGGACTCATACACAGCCTCCCACATCCACAAAAGGTTCATAGCTTTCCTGGTCACTATTACAATGTTCCTCTGTCACTGCTCCTGACTCTGGATTGTAAGGCCATCTAGCCCCTTCCAGTTTAGGGTTCTGTGTGGGAAACCCAGGGTAGTGGCTAGTATGCACCCTGGATGGCTGAGCAAGGGGGCTCTGAAGTAAGCTTCTCTCTCTGTTAGTCTTCTGTGTTATACTTGGCTCTCAAAGCTGGAGATGGATTGGAGAGCTAGGTTTGTGTCTGGTACCCACATAGTGCTGGCTCTTCTGAGGTCATCTCCCCAGAAACCCAGGAGTGGGCTAGTGAGGCCTGCAGGTAGGCTGCGCTCATGTCCAACCTGTACACACTGCAGATACCCAGCCTCAGCCACAGCGTTATCTCCCAGACAAGCTTCCGGGCCGAATACAAGGCAACAGGGGGTCCGGCAGTGTTCCAGAAGCCAGTCAAGTTCCAGGTGGATATCACCTACACTGAGGGTGGAGAGGCCCAGAAGGAGAATGGTATCTACTCAGTCACATTCACTTTGCTGTCAGGTAAGCCAGCTGACTTGGAGGTTGTGTTTCACCCTCACTGGTCCTGTCAGTGCCCTGACTGCCAGTCTTTCTCCAGGCCCCAGCCGCCGCTTCAAGAGGGTTGTAGAGACCATCCAGGCCCAGCTGCTGAGCACCCATGACCAACCGTCAGCCCAGCACCTGTCAGGTGAGATGGGGGCTCGGCATAGCATCTGTGCCTAGTGCTGCTTGGATGGGAGGTACGAGGACTGACATGGCCTCCTACTCTGACGGATGCCCACCTCCCTGCCCTGAGCAGTGCTGCACCCCTCAGGGAGCAGGGCCCCTCCCCGGGCATGGTGGGCTGCATCACACTGAAAGGCGCCTCTTGTCCACCGTAGAACCACCCCCGCCAGCGCCAGGAATAAGCTGGGGTGCTGGGCTTAAGGGCCAGAAGGTGGCCACCAGCTACGAGAGTAGCCTCTGACGCTGGCAGGTAAGGTGTCCGGCCTGCTGCCGGGGAGGGGAGGGGCTGCGGGCAGGGCCTCCTGCAAAAGCCAGGCTTGCCCTAAGAGGGGTGCCCCGTGGCCACTCACCTGGCCTGGCTATGGATAGGCCTGCAGGCTCAGCACCCAGGCAGCTGAACATGAGGGCAGCCTGAGCAGGCTCTGGGAGTAGGGCCCAAGGCCTTGATCCTTGGGGCTCCCACTGTAGCACCCCACAATGGCTGATAACTTGCCACCCCCATGCCATTGACCACCAGAGCTCTGCCTTAAGCAGGATGGGGTCTGAGGCTCTGGTCCCAGCCGGGTGTGGGAGGAGGTAGTATCTGTATGTGTCTGGCCCTATGCATAGGCATACACATGGGACCTATGTGTCAGAGTAACAGCTAAGATACAGTCTGGGTTATCCTTTAGCAAAGGGACAGGCTGATGGTGTATGGCATGGGGCTACTTAGACACTCGTGAGAAGTCTAAAGTGATGGGAGGTGGCTTAGGGCCAGCTTCTCTAAGCCCTATTCCCAGCCTACTGTCTCCACAGCTGGGGCCTGTTAGAGTCACTGTGTGTGTGCGCGCACACGCTCGTGCGTGCGTGCAGATCCTTTCCACCTGTTTCTCATCTCATTCCATCCTCATTCCATCGCCTGTAGATGTGCTCCCAACATGGCCTTATCATCCCTGGCAGGTGGGGCGGGAGCCCCCAGCAGCCCTGGGCTCACTCAGGTGTCCACTCCTCTGGGGCAGGCAGGGCCAGATGCTCCTGTAGGCACTTGTACTTCAGTCAGTCTTGTCTTCCTGGGGCTTTAAATCTCCATCTTAGAAAGAGGAAAATAGGTAGGGAATAGCAACAGTAGTGGGAAACAGAGAGCAAGGAATGACAGGCAGTGGTCGAGGCAGAGGCAGGCCAGGACTGTCCAAGGCAATAAAGCCAGGGTCCAGCATGCTGCTGGGGTTCTGCTCATGGTGACCACTGAGACACTACAACCCTCTCTACTACTGGGTATTGGACAGCTCTCCACACACTAGCCTATGAGATGTTCTGTCATACCCCAGCTGTTGCAGGGAATGTGGTGGATGTGGCCTTACACAGGGTCCACCTACCAGTTCTATTCAGTCAACCCTGACAGTGCTGGAGCCTACTGTAGAGACTGTTGGGCACCCAAACCTTGGATCTCAGTTTGTCCCCCCTGATTCCTGTGTCCTGGACCCTTGTCCATTGAGCTTGGCCCCAAAGACCCTGCTGGAGGTGGGCAGAAATACAGACCTCCAGGATACCTCGGGACCATCCAGAAAGGAACCGCACTCAGGGAGAGGAGGCTCGGAACCTCTAACGAGTAGGCCTAATGGACACGCCCCACCCAGGTCTCCTTATGCCAGCAGGCCTGCCATAGTAGGAGAGGCAGGGGCAAATGGGAGCCAGTGGGTGGTGAGGTGCAGGCACTGCATAGGTAGGTAGCCTGTTCACAAACAGTCCCAGAGTAAGAGGTTTATCTAGCCCAGGGGTGACAGGCCCACAAGACAAGGGGAAAAGACCACACCCAGTCTTCTGGCTTTGGCTATTGGAAGGTAGCCTTCCACTAACTACCTGGCTTCCACCCAGTTGTAGTCATAGGCCTACTCTGACCTAGATCCTAACTCTCCGCTCTCCTTCCAAACTCTATACTTCCTGGACCTACCTGTTCCATCACCCTGTCTCTGCAGATTCAGCTCCTTTCTTCCTGCCAGCCAGTATTCTTGGGCACTGCCTACTCATAGAACTGCTCCTCTGAGTCCCAAACCCTCTGGACTCTGTCCACTCTGGCTCCAGCCCTCTCAGGACCCTGCCCCACTCCCACCCTCGCTGGCTGCACATTGCCAGCCAGCCCCAGGTAGCAGGTGGGCAGCCTGTTTACTCTCTCCCTCCCTCTTTCCATTCTGTGCTCCAGACACCACTAACTGTATGGAAGTGATGACGGGGCGGCTTTCCAAATGTGGTAAGAACCCCTCATGCTCACTTGGCCCCCAGCCTGCCACCTCCACTGTGTGCCCCCACAGCCTACCCTGATTAGTGCTGTCCCACTGTCCCTGGGCTGTCCTGGGTCTCCTGTGTATGCACAGGCATTGGACCACCCACCACCCCTGGGCCCCTTCTACCAAGAGTGGTTTTAACCACTCACTTCCTGCCCCCCATTTCTACAATCAGGCCAGGCTGAGGAGGGACTTCAGTGCTTAGAGCAGGAAAAGGTCCTTGTGCTTGACACCAACAAGGGTCCTCTATGTAAAAGCGCTGCCTGTATGTAGCACTGCCCTGGAGGGCAAGGTAGACACCTGTCCATAGACCATGCCAGTCAGAAGAGGCGCATGCAGCTCTGGCTCAGATTGAGGTCAGGTGAGGAAATGGAACTGAGGTATTCAATTGGCACAGCTGGTAGTGAGCACAGGCCCAAGAGGGTGGAGGGTCACTCACTACTTCTGCCCTCCAGGACCAGAAACCCAGCTGTGGCTGCCTGTTCCCAGCTCCCTGCCTGCCCACCGACCATTCATCCTGTCTGTCTGCTGCTAAACTGTCTGTGCTAGCCAGGGCCAGGCTTTCCCTTGTATGCTGCTGGTCACTGGCTCTGGCCACCCTTTTTGAGAGCAATCATTACCCACCAAGCAGCAGCCAACCCCAGGGTCTGACTCAGCCCTGGTCACTCCATTGCTATTTCTACACCTGGGGTTGGCCAGCTCACGTGGTTCTGACACTTGGGAAGGGAGGCCCAGGACCTTCAGGGCTACACTGGGTGAGGGAGGAGTTCCACTGCCAGTCCTGAGCCTCAGTTCTCAGAAGCAGCCCCCAGGTCCCATGCTACTTTGAAGGTATGGAGGGTCCAAGGGTCTATCCCACTGCATTGCTCCTGGCACTAGGGACCCCACTGGCCGCCTGCCCACCCTGCTTGCTACCTGCCTATCCTTGCTCTGCCATTCCATCTGACTTCATCTCGTTGGGTTTTTCTTTCTCTTGTCAAGGTCCCTTCGTTCATTTATTTGTTCTTTCTCTCCTTCCCTCCTTCTCTCCCCTTCCCCTTTTTTCTTTTCTTTTCTCTCTTTTTGTCTTCTGTTCTGTGTACCCAGGCACCCCATTGAGTAACTTCTTTGACGTAATTAAACAACTTTTTTCAGACGAGAAGAACGGGCAGGCGGCCCAGGCCCCCAGCACACCCGCCAAGCGGAGTGCCCACGGCCCCCTGGGTGACTCCGCGGCCGCTGGCCCTGGAGGGGACACCGAGTACCCGATGGGCAAGGACATGGCCAAGATGGGGCCGCCCGCCGCCCACCGTGAGCAGCCTTAGACACTAGTCCCTCCCCAGCACAGCACAGCACAACACAGCACAGCACAGCACAGCACTGACTGTGGCCTTCTACCGCCCTGTGTGGACCAGGCCCCACCTGCCTGCCCAGAACTTGTCTCAAGCCTGGGAGGAAAGGAGAGTGGCCAGGGCACGGCCCGCAGGCTGGGCTGCTGGGCTTGCTCTCTTTTCTCTCTTGCGGTCTGTCTCTGCCTGTCTCTGACAGCATCGCTTGTTTCCGCTCTGATACCAGGAATTATCCCGAAAAGTTAACATGTCACCTCCACGAGGCCATCCTCTGTGCTGCGTGTGGACACTGGCTGACCGAAGGCAGCTGCTGCGGACCACCTTCCCTCCTCCTGCTGTTGCTGCTGCTGCTGGGCAGAGAGGCTAGCCCACTGTCCACCACCTCTGCCCATTCCCTGGCAGCTCTGCATGGCCCAAAGGAGGAGGGCCTGACTCCCAGGGGACTCTTCTTCTAGCCCAGCCACTCTGGACTCCCAGCAACCACACCCTTGACAGGGACAACCTGTCCACCATCTTCCAGGGTAGGGGACCATGGTGGGTGAAGCAGTGGGAATGGATTGTCCTCCATGCCACACTAGGAGGCCTCCTGAGTCACTCACCTCGCCTTTTCCACACTTTGGCCTCACCAGGGCCACCTCTTCTCATCTGCATCCATTGCTCCACCTTGTCAGGCTGCAGAGCTCCGGCTGTGATGGTTCTCTCGGGCTGAAGTGGAATAAGAGACCCGGGTGCCCCCGAGCTGCCTGGGCTGGCCAAGCTGTAGGGGTTGGGCTGAGACCAGTATTATTTATTTGCTGTTTTAATTTATTGAGTTTATGTCTCTGTTCTCTGTTCAGGGAAGGGGGGCAGCAGCAGCACCCTCCTGCCATCTGTCTGTCTGTTCTGTCTATCTGACTTGGGCAGGGTGAGTCTGGAGCCCAGGTTCCCTCTAAGGACAGAGCCGTTGCGGGGCTGGGAACTGTGGGGAGCCGGCCAGTGGATGCAGCACTGGCAAGCTACTGTAAACTTTAAAAGAATTCCTGCAAGATATTTTTATAAACTTTCTTTTCTTGGTTGTTTTTGGAAAATGGTGTGGGGTGGGGCCGATGGGGCAGAGCTAGAGTTTGTGTTTCGGCTCCTCGCTCTTGGCTATTTCTATACACATATACATATATATATATATATATATATATTAAAGAACGATGTGGTTAGCTCTGTCCCGGGTTGTTTTATTACTACTTAGCAGCAGCTCCAGTTCCACACGAGGGCTCAGGATACAGAGTGTCAGCTTGCACTATCCAGCTGTGCCTGCTTCCCAGAGGTTCTGCCCAGTACTTCTCTGCCGCACCAGGCTGAGGGTGATCTCGGTTTGGTGTTTGAGTGAGAAGGGGTAGAAGGCCCTGATCTGGCACCCTACTCACACACAGAATGGCAGGGGTACCTCGGGGCTTTTTAAAAATTATAATAAAAAAGGTAAACAAAAAATCAAAGCCAGAAACGGAGTTAGCAGTGTGCTCTGCAGTGGGTTCCTCCTGGAGGTTGCAAGGGCAAGGGACCCACACCACTGCCTGCTGCCCACCGAAGCCCATCTCACTTCCCTCATCCCCAGCTTCTGTCTGTGTTCTGTTCTGTCTGGCTGAGCCAGTCCCTCCCAGCTGGCCCAAGGTGCCCGGCGTAGCAGCAGGAGGGGCCGGGGGGCAGGTTTCATGCATGCCTTTGCTCTTCCCCTCATGTACAGATTTTAATGCTTCTATTACATTCAACCATCATAGGCTGGGATTCCCATACATAGGGCAAAATCAAACACCTGTAACAACAGCAAAGCCACGAAGTACAAGTGGGAAGGGGCTTATCCATGGAGTCAGGATACTGAAAGCAATACCTCTTGTTAGCCTTCCTCTTTTGTACTTTGGACACATGCGGACTCGCAGACATCACAGAAATGGACAAGCCCCATCTGGTGTAACCCCTGTCAAATAACTGTGAGCAATTTCAGTTCTGGAACAATAAATTCCTTCCATAAAGACACATGACGCAAGGTCTCCATCCGGGATGGGTGGGCATGGGAAAGGGCACAGGATGTCTGGAAGTGGCTTTTGCCCCAACTTGTATCTGTCTGGGCTTTCCTCAGGGAAGAGGTTCACCCCTGGACGGGGGTCTGTTAGAAAGGCTGGGGTGTTTCCCTAGACTCCACAAGGGATGGGCTTCCAGTGAGAAACAGAGCTAGGAAAAGAGCAGTCTAGAGACATGGACTGACAAGGAGCTCTGCTAGGAAGATAGCAGAAGTGACAGGAATGCTGTCTTCCTCATAGCAGTTCCAGTATCACTCCAGATATGCCTAAGCCACCTACCCCAGCCTCATCACTACCTCTCTGCTGCTAGAACAGGTCTAGTACCATGTCTTGAATGCCCAAGAGCCTGTGGCTGGACAATCCTCAGGAGTCTGAGCAAAATGCCCAGTCCATGAAGCTGTGCATTTGGCACAAGTCCCACAATACCTGGAGGCAGAGCTCTACTATATAGCACATTGACAGTAGGGGGCCTGATGGTTCTGCCTTGCACTGTAGGAGTTCATAGCATCCCTGGCCTCTGCCTGGTAAATGCCAGCTTTCTTCTACCTTTTTGGGGCTCTCTCCTGGGGGTAGTGTAGCCCCAAATGTGGTTCTGTCCTGGAGCTGAGGCCTAGTTAACACACAATCTTACCAGAGAAGCCTAAGAGCCAATTTTTCCTAGCTTCATTGTGACCTAAGGGAGGCAGCTCTGCAGAATCAAGCTCAAAACCCCAGACAAGAAAGCAACAAAGCCAAGGTCACCCTTTGCTGAATTCTGGATGTCGCTGTGCCCTCTAAGGAGTGGGGTACCCAAAAGGCACTTGACAAGCTCAAGGGACCAAGCTCCTGTTTGAGCTTTTTCAGTTAACTTTAACTTGAAATGTGAGTTTGGGTGAGGATTGGATCCAAAGGTGCCTGGTTATCTGGTCTGGGTGCTAAGATGTCTTCCTGTGGTCCTGCATCTAATTTTCTAAAAGCAGCAACCCACCCATCCCCACCCAGTCTTCCTCCAGCTGGCCCACTGGACATGTTATCTACAGTCAGTGTTGGTAGGCACTAAGGAGGCCAGCTTATTTCAGACCCAGCAGCTTCCCATCTACATACCGTTGCACCCCCAGAGCTCATAAAGGAATCTTCACAATCCCATTCCTGACTGTATATAAGGCAAAGCAAGCTCAGCCCATTATTCACATGAAAAATAATTAGGAAGACTGTGCACCAGACATGGCCTTATGCAGTTCATACTGAGTATTAGACGTTATTCTGAAGAAATTAAAATGAGGACTACCAAAAGGTAAATGAAAGGCCTATAGAGGCCAGCCCCTGTCTCAAGACATAACTTGATTGGCCCAGTAGTAAGTGTGTAGGCAGGAACAGTAGGATACTCTGATGGGTACTTCCCACCCCAGGGGTGAAACACAACCTGGCACCCTCAGGAAGAGATGTTCAAACAACCAACCTCTACTTTGGTGAGCCATCTCAAGCTTAATGCTGCCTTCAGCTGAGCATCCTGAGAGCAAATGGCACGATTCCTTAGAGAGAGGGTAGGGCCTCAAAGTCCTACAGGCCAGTTGTAGGGCAGGCTGTTATATAGCCTGTCAGCACCTCAATGCCAGTTCACTATAACAGCCAGCCTGGCTGATGGCTCCTTGTCAAGTATCCCATTCTCCTGTGACCCAATGCCCACCCCCCTCCACTGGCACTGTTCCATACCCACTAGCTTAGTCTCCTGGAAAGAGCAAACAGCAGTAGAGTGCCAGGAAGTGGCAGTGGTCACCAAGGGTGTGATTTCTGAGAAAGACAGACAGGTTTGGGAAGAGGGTTCCCTCCTAGGGAGGCCACCCTGGAGCTCCTGGGGTTCCTGAGGCCTGGTATCCCTTAGTTCACAGCCTCACCACTGCCTTCCAAACAGGTGCTCCAGGCTGAGTTTATTCTGCTGGATATTGTCCCTTCCACTGTTATGGACATTGTTTCAGTCATTCTACCTGTAACTTTATGTCCTCTCAGTGCTAACATTCATAAGTTCCAGGGGATGGACCTGGGCATGTTTGATGTGCTAGGGATTGTTTTACCTCAGTCTGACAATGGGCTACACTTAAACTTTAATCACATATGCAAAATACTCATCACACCCCAAAGTCCTAACACATCACAGTATCAAACCAGGCCTCAGACCTTATCTTCTTTGAGCTCAGAAGCCTCAAACTACATTCTCTAAGTCAAAGCAGGATGTTGTGTGTGATCCTGTAGAAGTGTGTGACCTGTCCTGGGAATAATCTTCCTACACCTGCAGGCCAACGAGCCAGACAAAGTCATGCACTCCCGGCCATAGAAGGACAAATAGGAAGCCATGGTGGGCATCCTCTACCTCAGGGGTCTAGCCCTGTGCCCTGCCCAGTTTGTAGAAAAAGCAATATCCACTATTTACTGCACTAGTTAGCTTCCCACCTGAGAACTTCCTGACTCAATAGCCTTTTGTTTCATTCCATCTCAGGACTTCTGATGTGATGCACTGTTCTCAAGAACCTCACTGAACTGCAGGGTCTATCACAGGACTCACTCCTCAAGACAAAAGCCTTGTCCACAAGTCCTTCATAAATAATCTTTGCTCTACTTTCAGTTTTTGGCCAGGAGACTGACTAAAGGTGTCAGTAACTGCGAACAGGCCAGGTTAGCCTTTCTGCCTTCCTGAGGTCCAAACAGGACTGTCCAGGTTCATCTGGGCTCTATCTCTGGAGTTATTTTCCTGACAGTGAAACTTGAGTGTCTTTGTCATTCGCATAGCCTCTGTGCTTCCCAGTTTTTGTTAGCTACCTGCTGGGCTATAGCTCTTCTGTCTTCTTTCCCTCAGAATACATCTTGGCAAGGCCAGGCTTTGCCTTTCATGCTGTTTGGAAACCTCTGCCAGATGCTCAAGGTGCCTGCTTCCAAATCCTGTTTCCCACACAGCTGTGCAATAGCCCAGCTACCTTCTGCCACATCTTATCTTTCATTCCCAGTGGCGTGTCTCTATCCTGAGCCCTCACTAGTAGTGCTACTCACATCTGTATTTCCATTACAAACTAGTCACAGCAATTCGGTGCTTTCTCAGGGATGGAGTGGGTTTTCTTGGCTGTACCCTTTGCTTCACTTCCCAACCCTCACTTGGTAGGTAGCACCACTGACAGCCATACTTCTGCTACCATTTAGGGACCTCTGGGCATTCCACATGTGCCTTCCTATCAGCAGTCAGCCTTTGTTGCCCTAGGTTGGTTCAGTTTGAGCTGAGCTCAACTTCACCAAAAGTTAAATCCAAGGACTGCCCCCTGTATAGGTGAGAAACACCACAGCAGGGACAAGGAGTCAGCAAGGAGCCATCCACATGGTGGAGAGAGAGTACAAAGAACTGCTCTGTAACTAAGAGCATGGAAGCTGCTGCACCAGCACAGCCCAGCAGGTGGCCACCCTCACTTCATGGATAGTCTTCCAAAGGCTGTGACAACACCATGAGCTTAGAGGTCCTGCCACTCCTTCCTAGCAGACCAACCAACATATATCAGATGCAAACCCCACCACCACCACAAGGAGAGGTGGAGGCATACCACTCTACTTAGACTCTGTCTCAGGCTCTACACAGCAGCTTCTGCTAGAAACCCATCTTCCTAGCAGCCAGCCATGGATTCTGTCTGCACTGGGCACCCTCCCCTCCACTGGGTGGCCAGGGCTCTGGTAGCTTTGTTTCCCTGGGAAGCTCTAGTCCAGCTTCCTGTACCTGGAAGCTGAGGAGAGGGAAGTCTCACTGGGCCAAGCTCCACTGTGCCCCTGGTGTCCTTTTCCCCCAGGAACCGCCACTGGCACTTTCAGCCAGCTGAGGTCCAACCACAAGCTTCTGTAAGTCCTAGACATACAGTTGCATGGGTACCCTTTGGTTTACACTCCAGGGGTCTGTGCTGAGACAGATGTAATGGGCAATACCCAGGGGGCAGAGGCTCACATAGTCTGGTGGGTTCCACTCCCAGGAACTAAGACAAAAGGCTTGGTCCACGGAGGGCTTTTCTGTTTGTTTGTTTGTTTTAAATAGGAGCTCCCTGTGTAGCCCTAGGCTGGCCTCAAACTTACAATCTTCCTGTCTCAGGCCTAGGAGACATCTATGGAGAGGGAGTAGGACCAGGTTGAAGACTCCAAGTAGCCTGGAATTTTCTGGTAATCATCAGACGGGACAGATGGCTGCTGAGAATGTCAGTAGAGGGCAGGTAGGGTTGGTCCAGGTATTCACAGGAGCTAAGTCCCCATAAGTTAACAGAAGAGCCTCCAGCCTCAAGTTCAGCCTCCCAGGGGCCACTGAGGTGCAGGAGAACACCAAACCCAGGGATGCCCCACGATTTAAAGGAGACCTGTTGGGGCGGGGCATCCCAGGAGTGGTTAGCAGGCACAGCAAGGAGGCTGCCAGGATCCAAAGGCCTGAGTTTGTTGTCTGTGAGGACCAAGTCATAACCATGTCGGTCTCCCGGCCCCCTACCCTTTTAGCCTACTTGGGCCCAGAGCCAGCTCAAGGTATAAACTTAGGCCCCATCCCCACAGAGTCCTCCTAAACCCCCAATGTTGAGCCTGAGCCAACTCTAAACAGGTCTGAAGGCCTCCATCCTCACTCAAGGAGGTACAAGCAGTGAGAATAAGGTTAAGGTGCTTGCATTCTTCCCAGGAGCCTCAGGAAGACTCAGAAGAGCAATATGGAACAGCAGGCCGAGAGGACACAGGCACTGACCTGAGAGAGTTCGTTTATTATGACTCAACAGATGAACTAAAGCAGGTTCTGCCTTTCACTGACAGCCCTGTTTCCACACAGAGCCTCAGCCAGGTCCTGGTGCTGCCCTGGCCCCTATGCACAAATGGGACCTCCATGGGCACTGAAGAGGCAGCAAGAAGGGGTGACAGGAGCAAGCAGCAGGTGTGGGCCCCCATGGGTCACCCCAGGCCTCTCCACCCCAGGGATTCCGAGCCAAGAACCAGGCAAGGGCTAGGGAGGGAAGCTGCGGGGCAGGCCTCTATAAAAGCCCATCCCCAAAGCACAGCAGAACTCCAGGTCTGCAGGGCAAGTCCCGTAAGGGGAGACACCTCTCACAAGGTGCTTCTTTCAAAGCTGCAGAGGCCCCCTGAGAGAGGGGAGGGGAGGGCAAGAGCCACATGGAAGACCCAAGAAAGGAAAACCCCACAAAAGAAAAATCAAAACATCAGTCCAATAAATGTTTGTTGAATGAATGAATGAATGACTCCAAAGGCTCTTCACTACAAATAGCACTCATCCATCCAACAGGGAAGTCAGGAAACACGCCTTGACTCCAGTGGCATCCATGGAGCCCACACTCTGCGCAGCCCAGGGCCCTCAGACCTTGCCACCAGCACACCTGGGGCATGTGTGCGCACACACAGACACACAGTTGTCTCTTTGCACATGTGCACCCATCTGGCCCTGGAGGCTCATCTCTCCTTCACGTGGTTCTGTGCTCCAGAAGCTCCACTGCTGGCCCCATCCCCAGTGGCACCACTGCTACCTGGGCTGCTGCACAGCACCTCAGTGAGGTCGTCCATGACTGCGGTCTCTTTGGGGTCAAGCAGGTTGAACTCTCTAGCAAACAGGATGAAGTGCACGTACAGTGTGTTCAAGTGTCCATGCAGCTCAAGGGCCAAGGTCTCCTTGAAGTGGGCCCAGTAGATGTGGCCCAACACATGAAACAGATACTTGCAGATCTTCTTCACCAAGGACTCGAACGAGCTGGGGAATTCTCTGCCTAGGGGGAGGCCACATGTCACAGACCTGCAAGGAGATCAGGCTCCTACAACTAGGCTTTCTTGGATGGGCCTGAAGTGCTCGGTCACACCTGCTACCACTCCTCCCAGAGTTCCCAGCAATCTGTCCCTCAGAGCAGCATGTTCCCAGAGTGGCAGGCACTGGCTGAGCCATGCTGGTCACCTGCACAGCAAATAGGCCCTCAGGCTCCATGCTTCCTCCAGTAGACACCCCAGGGCTGTCTGTAGACCAGGTAGAGGAACAGTAACAAGTACATGGGAAACCCTGTAAGTCAGTGCTGGCCTTTTGCTGCTCAGGATGAGTTTTGCAGCCCCATCAGGACCTTGACTGGTCTGGAAATACTAACCCCAGCAAGATGGACTGTGATGGCCTCATTGTGCAGAGCTGGTAGCAGGGGCCAAGTGGGGCCATGTAGTGGGTCCCAGAGTGTAGGTGAATATTTGACCCTAGCTGGGCTGAACCCTGCATGGGAACCTCCCTCCCTCATTAGCCCAGGTTCCCCTTGTTGAGCAGGAGCCAGAATTCCAAAGTTGTAGCCCTTCTAGACCTCACTTGCAATCATACCCCAGAGATTCTCTAGCCCAATGCTGAAGAACCTACTGGCTTAGCATAAAGATTTGCGCACAAGCTACAAGAGACATACCGTATTTTGTGGGGAACACATCTTCATCAGTTACCAGCTTCTGCACAGAGCTCATGACAAAGTCAACATACTGGGGGGCGGTGCACTTGACCTTCTTCCCCCGCTCGTCATACCAGTAGTATTGTCTGTAGGGACAGAGACTTTGGTCAGGGTGCCAACCCTGCCAAATACCCGCCCCAGTTTGGGCTGCCACTCATACAAAACAAACGCAAAGGCAGTAGAGTGAGGCAAGCTACATACAACTATTCCAGTGGAACACACAGAGTGTTCAGAATAGCATCTGAGGAGAGCAAGGGGCTTGTGTATAGAACTGAGAATGCAGGGAGCCCAATGTGACACCTTTATTTTGCCTAGCTCTGCAGATTTCATTTCTTCTAATTAAATTTTAATTTATTTTAAATAAATCCCTTAAAATTAATTTGGCACAGGTATCTGTCTAGGAGGTGGCCTGAAACTGGTCAGAGAGCCTAGATGCTTGGTGGTGTCCTATTCTCAGAATTAGAGATCACACTTTCCCCATGGGGAATAGGAGATAGTTTCAGTCAAGTGACCTGACCCCTGGAGACCTACCCCAAGCTCTTTAGCCTATGCATGGAGTAGCCAGTCCTCCTAAGATTGCCAGTTCTGAGAAGACCAGCATCAGGGATGAGGAGATGCTGGGTATACAGAGTCCCTGGGTCTTAACCATGTGCAGAATCACAGTCACTCTGTGTTCTGCCAAGAGGAGCTGATGCTACCCTTGCTGCACTGACTGCTGCCCCCTCAGGCATCTCCTTAGGAGAGCTTGGATGAAGGACTCACATGGGCCTCTCACAAGCCTCTGGTATCTGGCCATGTTGTGGGGATGTCACACCACCTAGGTGCTCTGGATTCAAGGGCACAGCATGCTCTTCCAAGCTCCTGCTGAGGGCCTGTGATTCCTTCCAATTGGAGACAATTATAGACCACACTGTTACATATGTTCCCATGGTGGGGGTGGGGAGGGGTGTTCTGTGTAAACACAAGTTTTCATGTCTCTAAAGCAAAAGCCAAGAACAGGATTATGGTCACAGCAGGTCTGCGCATCATTTCATGAGAATGTGTCAATGTTATCCCATGTGCTGTGCTTCCTGTACCTCACCAGTATGACATGTGCTCCCCAGCACCTAGTGTTCTGCAATACCCCATGTGGGTTTCATTTATGTTTCTTTAACACCCCAGTGCTGAATATCTTCTTAGTGGCTCACTGCTGTACTGTCACTGTGCAACAAGTCCTTCCCCATTCTCGTCAATCAAACTGCTACTTGCATGCTGCTGCACTGAGAGTTCTCTACATGTCCTGGATACTAGTTCTCATCCAGCAGGTACCTCCCAGATGTTTCCACATAGTCTGTGTTTGTTCTTCCTCCTCATAGTTGTCTTTTTTAGAGTAAAGTTAAAGTCCAATGGGCTGAGTTCTTTTCATCAGTGGGCCACTCCTTTTCCGTAATGTTTGATAGCCTAATGCTATGTCAGATAAGATCCTTGTTGTGTTTTCCCATTTCTGCATCAGGTGTAAGGCTTAAGTTGCATTTCATAGCAGCAGTTATTGAGAAATGAAACAAAATTTCAAAGTACATACACAGCTTTTCAAGTTCAAGATTTCTGCACTCAGTTTCATTGGCCACATCATCAGAAATCAAAGACTATGCTTGAGTTTCTGTCTGGACTGGGCTCTGACCTACCAACTTTTGCCTCACCTTTGGGCAACACTACACTGTTCCATCACTGTGGTTCAACAGTGTATTTTCAAACTGTGGCCCCCTCCAGCTGCACTGTTGTGGCTAACTCCAGCTACCCACTTCCATGTAAATTCCAGAACACACTAGTCCAGTAGCTAATAGCTCTGAGGAGTTTTAACTGGGGATACACTAAACCACAAATTCATCCAGCGTAAATCTGTACGTTCAGCTTGTTTTCTTCTAATCCACGAACACAATGTGGCTGTTCATGTGCTGTCCTTCTGTGGTTTCCAGAAACAGAGCCCTTTGAATGCTAAGTTTATACCTAAGCATTCTCTTGCTTCTGGAGCTATTGTAAATGGTTCTGACTAGTTAGGCTTTCAATCATACACAACTAGCATGCAGACCTGTAACTGTTTCTGTGTACTGATCTTTCTATATTTACTTCATTGCTGGGCTCCTTCAGGGTCTGACCTCCAGAAGCCTACTTCCTAATACTGTGACCTTGGGGGTGAGGATGCATTATAAGTATTTGAGGAACTTATATATACCAAAGTGTTCATTTGGATTGATTGGTGAGTAACTAATTTATGCTGAAGTTCAGCATAATGCATGCTAGCAATTGCTTTGCTACTGAGCCACATCCCCAGCCCTGTTTAAAGTTTTATAAGAGACAGAATTCTGCCATGCTGTCCAAGCTGGAGGTGATCAAGCCAGAGTGGTAGAGCAGCCATGGCCAGTACTCATGCCTTTCAAAAAGAGCTGCTGTTCATGAACCAAGAAGTTCTTCTCAGAACCACGAGATATATAGCAGTGCTATTTAGTAGCCTCCGGTTATGACTGATGATGGTGAGTATTTCTCACAGGGAGGCTCAGATTTAATTCTACAAGAATATGTTCATAGCCGGGCGTTGGTGGCGCACACCTTTAATCCCAGCACTCAGGAGGCAGAGGCAGGCAGATCTCTGTGAGTTTGAGACCAGCCTGGACTACCAAGCGAGTTCCAGGACAGCCTCCAAAGCCACAGAGAAACCCTGTCTCGAAAAACCAAAAAAAAAAAAAAAAAAAGAATATGTTCATAAAAATCTCTTTGAAACTCTTATGCTCACTTTGTAGCAGTCATTCATCTGATGGATTTACATTACCATTGTTGGTTTTCTGCTTGTTCTGTTTTTATCTTTATAATTACATGGTCTTGCTGTATACAGGGCTGTATCTCCCCACCCCCACCTTTTTAATGATTCCATTTCAATTTACCAATTATGGTTCTGACTGTATGTTTTCATATCACTGTTGGAGTTGCTTAAAGAATTATAAAGTACATACATAGCTTTTCATGTTCAAGGTTTCAAGCTGAGTTTGGTATCTCCTCTCACCGCCATTGCTCACATATCCCTTCTCTGAACTTGAGAATGTGTCAGACCATACTTTATTTCACCTTGAAATAACTTCTGAGCGCTCCAGAGAAGAGTGTGTATTTCTCCTATTGCTGACTCTTCTGTGCTGTCGCACAGCTGAAGAACTGGTTGAAACTCTTCTACAGTAGATCAGATACCTTGCAATGGTCCATTCGATTGTGCTTCTGAAGGGCATGGCTGCTAGATGTGAAATAATGTGGAGTAATGCCTCTTCCCTGTGCTAGGTGAGACATGGAGTGCTTCCCCAAGTCCCACAGCACTCACTGCCTTGGATGCTAGAGGGCCTTTACTATACTTGGTGTCTGGGTTATTTCACAGGAGTCCTTAAGGGTTCACTCAGCTCTGTCAATTCAAAGGAGTGTCTCTGAGGGACCTGTTTGGCCATGTTTCTGAATGTGTCTTGGCTCCCTAGATCCCAATGCTGGCCTTTTGGGGTTATCCTGCAGGTATTGCAAGAATAGAAATGAGACCTAGCCTAATGCAGGTCTTCTCCAACCTAGGCAAACCTTCAGGGCTGTGCACAGCAAGGAGTTCTGTGGATTTCTGACTAACCCACTTTTCCTTTTAAACTAATTTTGAGTTTTCAAAATCCCTTAGTCTCACATGATTCCTGCAAAGGGATTATAGTAGGAATTATTAAGTGATTCCACAAAGTGAGCAAATGGCAAGCTTAGCTGCCCAGGCTCTCCAGCATGCACTGAATGCAGGTCTGCACAACACTAGCTCCTATGCTCTCAAGAAAGCTTTTCCCAAACAAATTCAGCTCTGAGAGGTACATGGGAGAAGCTGGGGAGGGTACCATGCTGTTTGGTATTATCTAGGCTTGCACATGTACTCATGTGCTACTTCAGAATCTGACTGGGTCTGTCCTTCAGAGGCCACACCTCTGTTAAACACACACACCAAGCTTGTCCCCAGCAAGGCTTCTCACCTTCCCTGGCAATGCTTAGCTGACACCTGACCCTCCTAGGGAAGAGAGCTGGCTCTGTTCCCCCTACATTGCCAGAAATTGAGCTATAACCACTAGAACTTTGTGAGCAGACCTGAGACAGAGGAGACTCCCATCACCTGCTGTATCAGGACTTACAGCAGACTCTTGAAAGCAGAGCTGTTGTCTGGGGAAATCTGTACCTACAGGGAGAGCTGTTTGAGTATACACTACACACACATTTTCCATGTACCCACAGCATCTTGAGAAGTCATCATGGAAGATCTTCTACCTCCTTGGCCACATCTACCCTAGGCTGAGCCATGCCAAACCCAGCCTGCTTGCATAAGCACAGCCACTCCTACCATCAACCCAGGATTGCTGGCAAGTGTGTGCCACCCAATGGTTTTCCTATGCACAAAGCAAGGTGAGTTATCTTGGAAACCCTGAAGACACCTGCATACTACAGCACTGAATGTACACATATATCCAAAAGAGAGCTGTCAGCACTAGACCTGTTCTGAAGTTGTCAACAGACACCTTTACTAGTAGAATGAGCCTGCTCACTTAGCCTTGCAGCTCCTAGGACACTGAGCACTCTGCAGGCTCAGGGACCATCTAAGCATGGCCCGCCTCTGGCCTCTGATGGTTCTTAGTATCTTTTATGCCTCAGCAGAGGCACTCATACTGGGCATGCCTAGCCTGCGATTGTGCAGAGATTCCAGTTAAGAATGGAGTCCAAGAAGCTAGTAGCCAGGACAGCAAGGTCAACCACAACCCATCCCACACTCCCAACTGGTGCTATGGCCAAGCTGCTACTCACGTGTTGCACACGGCCATTGTCTGACACGTCTCTCCTGTGCAAAATTCTGAGATTGTGCTATACTGCAGGTTGATGTGGTGAAAAAATGTTGTTGCTGGAAGAGAAGCAAAGGGCCAGGTGAGTAAACACCCCTGCTCCAGCTGGCGTGACAGGGAGTAGGTTCAGCTGAGTTCGGCCTGTCCATGGACCACTGCTCTGGGGGTACTTGGAGATGGGGGTAGGCTCCCTGCCCTGCAGCTGCTTCACCCGCCTCCCCACCCGCACGCACTGTTGCTGGCCAGCCACTCGTTGAGGTCGATCTCCCGGGGCAGCACTACCAGCTCCTTGAACTCAAAGTCGGTGATCCTGGACTTGGTGTGCTCTGGCTCCAGGTATACTTTCTTCTCCTCTGAGGCAGTTTTCTTGCCGTTTGGCTTAGCTTTAGACTTCCTGTCAAGAAAGAAAGGATGTCATGGATGAAATGTCACATGTCCCATTGGAGCCGAAACCATGGGGGTCTAAGAAGGACCTGCACATTGAGCTAATTAAGTCAGATGTAGGTAAGGAGAGAGATCACCCAAGGCCAGACTGCTCAGGGCTATTGGGTAGCCAATCCGAATGGTCACGACTCTATAGACATCCTGGGAGAAAGTATTGTAGACCTGGGCTGTAACATGGGTGTGACAGCAGGGGGCAGCACCTGATGCCTGAACCATAAACCTCTTTCAAAAAGCTGCTCATCCAAGGTTCTAAGAAAGTTCTGAATGTATAAGGAAGTGATTTAAGGTCATGAAAATGAAAAAAAAATTCAGATTTCTTTCCTCCCCTATGCTATTGTTATATTAAGAACTTAAAGGTTCAGGAAACCTACACTCAACGGGTCAACCAGACTGCTGGAGACTGCTCATCAGCAGATTGCCAAAAACAGATACTTATCCCTATAAGACCTAAATCAATTTCTAAAACACCTGTCCCCTATGCTTGCTTTCTCTATGATCAAACTAGAGATTACTGTCAACATTGACCAGATACTTACGGAGACTAACTACCTTTATTGGTCCTGTAGGAGACTTGATGCATATTTGGAATGGGGAATCTTTTATATCTTAATTAAGAACATATGACACCCTAGATGGGGGTCACTGATAGTATTTATCACAGCCATCCATCAGGCATCATCAAAATACAAAGGATACATACCCCACTCTCAATCCCTAGGTAGACATGGTAGAAGAAATGGTCCAACACTCCTCAAAAGTACTTACATCCCTAATTATCACCCTCTTAGACAATACTGATCCCACCTCCCTGTCACACCATCTCTTGTTTCAGACCTTAATCTACATTATCAGCTACTGAACAACACTGTCTGACTGCTCTGGAGAATGTTAGCTGTGTGTATGCCCCTCCTGGATCAAACTCACAAGCACATTTTGTGGCCTTGCCCATTGTCTTATTAGACACTCTTACTTCGCCACTCATTAACTGTTCTAAGCCAAATATTACTACCATCCCTTATCTCTACCACATCTCTCTCTTTGACATCAGATTGCATTAACTCCTCAGGAGCATGCTTTGTAGGCATACTGCATTCCTCAGAGTGCAATAATATCTTAACCCTTAGTTAAGGGTTAAGGTCCTATGACCAAAAATGTCTTGATTGTCTGCAGCACTCAAGTTCCTGCTGCCCACCCACTGGGTAGTCTGGGAATAGAGCCCTTGTGTTCTTTTTTCCAAAACTAGGGGTGGTGATACCCAAGGAAGAGCCCTTGCCAGTTCACATCACATGGTTTACAGCAGTATGGCATGACAAATGAGTGATTCAGGTCCTATGCTTTCTCAAGTCCTGGGTATAATCACTGGCAATGCCACTGAGGGTGGTGGGGTGACTGCTTTCCTAGCTGTCTACCATCAGTTTTCCCCTAAGTTCATCTATGATCTCCAATGGGTGGCTCAGACCATCCTTACCCTCCAGGACTAAACAGACTCAGTGGCCACTGTAGTGCTACAAAATCAGCAAGGGTTAGATTTACTAACTTCAGAGAGAGGTGGTCTTTGTTCTGTTGCTTCTGTGTCAACCAGTTGGGTATAGTAAAAAATAAGATCTGACAACTCCAGACAGATCTCCAAAACCGTAAGAAACAGCTCAATGCCCAAAAGCATTGGATCGTTAACAGTCCAACATGGAATTGGATAGTGACTTTCTTAACCCCCTTTCTCCTTTTTTAATCCTACTAGTCACATCTTGCCTTATAAACTTCTTGTCTAGATTTCAACAGATCCAAAAGATTTCTACCAGACTTTGAATCAGTTGCTATTACAAGATTACTGGTCTCTAGCTAGAGAGCAGAGGCCTACAACTCCTGATTATACATACCCTGATGGTGAAGATCAAGCTTGCCCAAGGACCTAGATATCCCCATTCAACAGAAAGTAGTCTAATGATAATGTTACCCCCCTTTCCTGACCCCTGTTTATTAATTGCAAACAAAAAAGGTAATGAGGTACATGAATGACAGGTCCTGCCCTTGAGGATCTCTAACCACTAGGCCCCACCCCAAAGAATACTCTAAGAGCTGAGCCAAGCCCCAAAGGACCTCCAACCAACAGGTTCTGCCCACAGAACACTCTAATTGCCATGATGGCTTGACTTAAACCTTACAAATGTAGGTGGTCAAGCTCGTCCCTACAAAGTAAAAAGCCCAAATTTCAAATTCAGGGCTTGAAATCCCACCAATCCTTGAGCTTGCCCCAAGCTCAGAATTTGAAATCCCACCAATCTCTACCCTGGGCGCATGGTGGGGGGGGGGGCCAGAAACACAGTATCAATAGTTGTCAATCTTCCTAATGCTGTGACCCTTTAATACAGTTCCTCATGTTCTGGTGACCCCAACCATAAAATTATTTGTTGCTACTTCATAACTGTAATTTTGCTACTGCTATGAATCATAATTTAAATATCTGATATGCAGGATATCTGATATGTGATCCCAATAGGTTGAGAAACACTGCCCTATAAAGTCTGTCTCCCATGTAGTTCTTTGCTGTTTCTCAGCTAAGCAGAGGCAGCCACCCTTTTGTATCTTTCCCAATAAGTCTCTTGTGTGAGGTTTGTTGTGTGGTGTTACTTTGTGGCATTCCTTGGCTCCCAACTGCCAGAATACCTTTGCCTTCAGAGCTATAACACTTGCATTGGGGAAACCTTTCCTTTCCCCTCAGAGCTGTAACATTATACAAGGGCCTTTTTGAGCAGAGGCCCACAGGCCACACCAAGGCTCTATCTTCCAGGCAAGCCAGTTCCAGAAGGGTGCACAGCTACCATCAAAGCTTCAGAGGAAAGACCATTCATGAGAGGTGCCAGGTTGCCAACCCACAGGAGGGCACCCCATGACAGAATACTCTCCTCCTTGAGGTATTACTGATGTGCTCTACCACTGAGCAGTATCCTCTTGCTGGGGTATAGCAGCACCCAGCCAGGGTACAGCACTCCTACCTTGCCACCCTTCATGGAGTGAATGCAAGAGAAAACAACCCTCAGGGTTAAGGCTCTGCCTCAGCACCAAGACTCCTTCCACTAGTTTCCATGTAAAGGCAGAGGCAGTAAGAGAATTCAGCCTCCTCCTAAGCAATAGCACAGGACTATGTTAAGTTCTACCTTGTTTGAAAATGTTTTAATAAAATTGTTTTTGCTCTATTAACAGTGGGCTTATTATATATATTTTAAACAATAAACATATTTTTAAATGTCTCATTTTCACTTGAATAGAAATCCTAAAGCCATGGAGTGGCACACCCCAATTACATATATGCTTAATTACTCCAGGTCAAGTTACTCCCCAAACACTGGTGGCAGCAGTTGCGTCTGTGTGCCTCTGGCTCTTGGTGAACAAGTTTCTAAGTAGGCACTGAGATAGGGTGTGCCCCACTGGCAGTGACTACCTGGCCTGACATCCTTATGGGGTGCTAGCACACCAGAAGACACATAATTCTGCTGAAATCTCTCACATATCTAAGTCTGAGCCTGGTCAGAAAGGCCTTCTGACCTGGTCTCCCTGGTGAGGTCCTCAAGGCAGTTAAGTGAGCTGTTCCTGGCTGGCCATGTCAGACCAGCACTGGATATCAGGTTCTTCCAAGCACTGACCACACAATGCTAGAAACAAAGGCGCCTCTAAGATCTCTGAACTGCCAGCTGGCAACCCACACACGTCTGACATGTTCAGGTTCAGAATGAGAGTACTGGGTGACAAGTCTGAGAAGCACAATGAATGTTCCCACAGCAAATAATTCACATAATCAAATGAATTCTTCAGTGGTGAACATTCTGACTTTTAAAATGTAAACCATAAGCTGGGCATTGGTGGGGAACACCTTTAATCCCAGCACTCAGGAGGCAGAGGCAGGCGGATCTCTGTGAGCTAGAGACCAGCCTGGTCTACAAGAGCTAGTTCCAGGACAGCCTCCAAAGCCACAGAGAAACCCTGTCTCAAAAACACAAACACACATGTACACACACACACACACACACACACACACACACACAAATGTAAGCGGTAAATTGATACTGGTATGAACCCTTATGATCAGAAAAGGATGCTTTTGATCAGAAACTTTCAATATGGGATTCAGTGGGAAGACCAAGGACAGGAACACGGCCTTCTTTAGTAAGGCAAGCAACTGCAGGGAGCAGTGGGTTATACAGGGCCTACAACAGATCAGGGGATTAAGGGGAGGAGCAGATCCAGCAGAGGGGTCCTCTGTCCCTGAAGCAGCCTCCTTAGGAGAACCCATCCTGCTCCACAGAGGGGAGAACCAGAGCAGCCAGAGCACCCAGCAGGGAAGAACAGTGTGTTAAAAGCATAACTCTAGGGCTATGGCCTCCTGGTAAACAGGAGGACTGGTGGAAGTGTGTGCAGGGGGTGGCCTCTGGCTTAGATTTCTACCATGCCCATTCCAGGTTAGCCCTGCCTGTCCAGATGAAGTACAATGTAGGCCTCAGCCCAGAGTACTTCTTAGATACCTTTCTTTTTGACTTAAGAACATAGGCAATTAGGCCAGCTACCAGGCATGGCATCAGGAGGCAGCCTGGCTTGGCTCTGAATCCTGTCTTCCACAATCCTGGGAGGCTAGATGGGGGTGGGGTGAAAGGTCTTTCTAACTGACTATGACCTATTTTTTCCTTTCTTTGCTTTGAAAGGTTGTGATAGTTTATTTAAGAGAAAGGGGAAAGAAAAATGTTCCCTGAATGCCAGGGAAATGTTTTCCTTTCAGCTTCTCATGGCAGAGCTTAGCCTTAAAAGGCGATGTGTGCTTGCCCTCCAGGGCAGGGCCAAGAGCAGCCAGAACCAGGCAGTGGACAGGGCAGGGCACAGCCCAGCCTTGAGGCTCCTGGCACAGCACAAGCTCTAAGGGAAACGGCACGGAAGTCTGTTAGGGCTGAAACACAGGTGTGGATGTACCATACAGAAAGTGGGCACTCCAAGCCCCTCTGGCATAGGCTTCTGAGCTTTGCAGCCCAGCAGTGTAAGCTCCAGTCTCTCTAGAAGTTGTGTACAAACCCCAGGAGGGGCTCTGCCAATGTCTTTGAGACTCATCCACTCCCTGTCTTTGACCTTTCTCTGAACCCTCATCTTCCCTACTGAGGTGTGCTAAGTTCACCTGCTATTTGGTCAGAAGGCAGAGTTCTGCTTCTCTAATGCTGAATCGGGCCTTCAGTGTCCTCAAAGGACAGGTTTTCCTCAAGACTAACAAGCTACCTTCTGTCTTCTGTGTGTCCTGTCCTGGAAACCAAGACTACAAAGAAAGGGGCTGGTGAGGATGCCAAGCTGTCAAGCCATTTCCATGCTTTGTGTCTTGAAATGATCACCTGCAAGCTAAAGGGAATGAAAACAGGACAATTAGGAAGAGCTGCTGGTAGGAAACAGCCATCACCATGGCTCCTGAGCATAGGTCAGGACCCATTCAAGGAGGGTGTCCTATGAACAGCATCCTGCCCTCACTCCCACTCAGTCACAAGGGAGCAGATAGTTCTTTCAGACAGAAGCTATTCCCCAACCATGATAGGGAAAAGAGTTCCTAAAAGGCCTGCTTCACTCTGTAATGGGCCACAGAGGGTTACGGTGAAGTCAAAAGGCGGCAAATAGACGCCAGCATGTGTGCACCAGGCCCTATGCCTTCTTTATTTCAATCACATCACCATTTAGCTGCTGTCCCCATCACAAAGAGCCAACCTGGGCCCCGGAGCATAGTGCACTCTGGGATACTCTCCTGCCAACCTAAGTTTCTCAGTCTTAGTCACAGAGTCCTGACTCTGACAAGAGGAACAAGAGGCAGCCCAGGGTCCAGGTTCTGCCTGAGGAAGAATGTGGTAGATGCTAGTGGAAGGGCTTCTGTAGGACATCAAACTCCAAACTCCAACTTCTCTCCTTTCCCTAAATGGGCAGGACTTAGCCACGGCACTAGACTCATCTAGATGACCAGTTCTAGTTTCTTTTCCAGTGTTTCTGTTTTCACCTGGTAGGATGAGCAAACAAATATCTCCTGGGCTCTGAGGCAAGCTAAAGACACCATGGCATCAGTGGCTGGCCATGCCTGCATATTAGCTTGAGGCTCTTCCTGTTTCCCTTACATCACTCACCACTGTTATTCATGTGTAGGAAGAACTATGCAGAAAAGGCCTTGAGTGTGGGCAGCACAGAAACTATAATAGGGACTAGGGAATCCAGGCATCACCATATCCACTGAGTTGCTATGAGCTCCTAGGAAGACACCCCCCAAGGCCCCCAACAGTGAGGCTTAGGCTAGTCCCCAATGGGCAGGGGGGCCTACTCATAAATAAAAATGTCTACTTTAGAGGTATCCAGGCTCTACCAGACTCATATTCCTGCTGCTGGTTGATGAGAGAGAGAGACAGAGACAGAGACACAGAGAGAGACAGAGACAGAGAGAGACAGAGACACAGAGACAGAGACAGAGACAGAGACACAGAGAGACAGAGAGAGAGATTCAACCTCTGTGACACCTGTGGTGCCAAGCATGAGGCTGGCATGGCAGAGGGAGGCAGGCTAGCAGCATCTTTCTGGGACCAGGATGGTAAGATGCTAAGTTGGTGTGTGCTCTTACCCTTAAGTGAGATTTAGCCTGCATCTTCCCGTCAAGCCCCCATTTGGCACACCACCCAGTTTTCCCCAGCCTCTGTCTCAACATAGATGCTCACAAAGCAAAGTGCTTCAGAAGAAGGATACTCAGACTTGGGGAAGGCATACATAGCAAGTCAAGAGGATGAAGGGCTTAAGAACACTAAGGTCTGAGGATGGTTGGGAGAGGATACATGAATTTTATGGTAAAGTATACCACTCCAAGGAAGTAAGAAATATTAAGAGTGGAAATTTCAGACCTCTAGAGAAATGGAGAATGTTTTTGTTTCCCACCCTGCCATCCGAACTGGGTTAACATTGAGGGGCTGCACAGAGTGGGGATTTAACAACGAGGGACCAGAAGTTAAGATCTAGAGACCTGTGGTCAACATTAAGGAAGGAGATGCTAACACTGAAGGGCTGGGCAGTAACATGGGAGGCGGGGATGGCAAGGAGGAAAGGGCATTGACCACGCCCGTTTGATTTCCCTCATATTTACTATCTTCCTTATTGTTGCCTTTGCCGGTATACATACATATAAAAGTTGAAATTTCTTTATTGACATTAACACTTGAGTTTTCACAGAGAACAAGAATTCCCTAACAGCAATCTTCAAACACTCCAGAAAGAAAATGGGGCTCCACTTCATCAATTCCACATGATTCAACTTGATGTATCTGAACTGACAAGTATCACCCTGAAACCATTTAGGACTACATTGCTCTAGACAACTACAGAATAATTAACTTATATGGTGTACCTTTTTATTACACTTTGTAGACAAGAACTTCAATCAAGCATCTCCCGCCAAATAGAGACTGGGTACAAATGCTGTAGCTAGTCCACTTGAGACTTTCACTACACTAACATTTTCTTCCTACAGGATCCCAAACGGTATAGTCGTCCCATTTCAGTAGGAAGTTAATTCTGAGAATACTACATCCCCTTTCCCTACTGTTGATATTACAGGATAATTTACACCTGTTAGAGTTAGCGTTCAATTGTTCAGGATTGGGAGTGGAAGGAGGTTCAGACTTGGCCATCTCTTTCAGATAAGTTTAAGGTTTAGATGGGATAGATATGCTTAGGATAGGATATAAGTAGATTATAATTTGTTTATCATCCTCTACGTATATATGCTTTATATATGTTTGAGACATTTTGTATATTGACACAACTTAGTTTTGTTTCAAATGTAAATCTTTAGACTAAAAGGGGAATTGTAGGGAGAGATCTTACATACACATAGCACTGACCATGCCTGTTTGGGCGTGGTCACAGGTATGTGGGAGAAGGCAGGGCATAAAGGGCTAGGAGGAAGGGATCGTCCTCTCTTGGGGTTCCGGTCAAGGTTCGCAGACCAGCAGAGCGCTGACCTCAGGTTCTTGGCTTCTCATGTAAAGTGACTTCTCCCTCAATAAATATTATATGACAACCTATCCTGTGCAGTTCCATATTCCATGATAATTTCTAATACTGGGAAGCCCATATCTGGACCAAGTGCTCACTAACTCTACTGCACAACACTTGGCTTCAGAGACCAAGGTGGAAAGACTCTCCCAGCACCATCTTATCCCTCAGCACCACCTCACTACACAGGTTGGGCTAGGGTCAGAAGCAGTGGAGAGTGTCACTGGATTTCTTTCTTAAAGAGTATTTGTGCCCTCTACCCAGAAAGGTTAGTATCCCTAGACAAGGCACACTTTCACCAGTGTCCTTGACTCAGTAAAATAACAACTCACCTGGAAAAGAAGGCAGAAGAGAGATAGACACATCAGGGTTAATGTATGCCTGGACAGTACCCACTTATCCTGCTGAATTCAGTGTGGTCCTCAGGGAAGCCAGACTAGGATGTCTCCCAATGGCACCTTCCCCAGTGTAGGCAGCCAGGAGTCACTGGCAGGTGAGTGCCATTCTTTAGTCTCCCCTGGAGCTAATGGTAGTATCTGCTATCCACACACATGCAGAAACACACACATTAACATGTACATGGTTCTCCATGTACTGTCATAGTCAATAACATTCTAAATCAGGATAGATGATGCCACCACTTTGCTGACATTCCTGTTCATGTACTCAGTTAATGATGTGGTGGCAATGGCCCATGGGAGCAGGTAGGGTCAGAGATGACCAGGGACAGGCAGGTGCACAGACACATGCATCCCAAAACTCATCAGTCACTTGCAAGGAGCCACTATAGGCTGGATTCATGTCAAAAGCCTCACCAAGAGTTCTGCTTTGGGAGTTCACAGTTAAAGTAAGCACTGGAAAAGCAAATGTTATTTACTTTCATTTTAAATAATATAACAGCCCCACTGGACATGGCAGCACACATCTTTAATTCCAGCACTCAGCAGGCAGGGACAGGCAGATCTCTGTAAGTTCAAAGTCAGCGGGTCTTCATAGTGAGTTCCAGGATAGCCAAGGCTACATATTAGACCTTGTCTCAGAGAAAGGACGGAAAGGGGGAAAATGAAGGAAGGGAGGGAGGGAGGAAGGAAAGAAGGAAGGAAGGAAGGAAGGAAGGAAGGAAGGAAGGAAGGAAGGAAGGAAGGAAGGAAGGAAGGGGGAAGGAAAGAGAGGGGGGTGATCCATTGACTTAAAAGGCAAACACAAGATCTCTGCACTGAAGGAAAACTGAATGAACTCTAAAAGGCAGTGCCTCTTCCCTCATAGCCGAGGAACACCGCCTCAAATTGCCTCAAAACCGCCACTCCAACTCCCACACACACCCTCCCACCCATCCACTCGCATTCCACACACCCCAGGCTTGGGGAAAGAGCACCACTGCAGGTCAGAAGTCTGAAGTTTTCCTGGCAACACCAGTAGCAGCTAACATACAGCAGGCACCTGGGATAGACACTGTGTCACTTCTCTTGACATTCAAGGACAGGCTCCAGGAAATCCTTGCTTGGGTAGCCAAGGCCCATTCTCAAGAGATAGCCACTGGCCAAAGAAACACAAGCCCAGTGAGACACACTTGCTGGTGATAAAGGCCACTTACTGTCCAGCACTCTCCAGAGGAAGCAAGATAGGACTCTTGTCTAACATCAAGGAGAGTCACACATAGCAAAGGTCTAATGCAAGCAGCTAGCTGCTCCTGGGAAGCATGCAGTAAGCTCAGTTGCTAGACCAGCCAGGCTACATCAACTAACACAGCACCAGGCCCAGGGGCAGCACACCCACCCCATTACAAGCTCAGCACAGCAGGCTGCTTTGCTGAGAAGGCAATCAGGTCCACAGCCAACTGCCTCCCAGGCAAACTGCCTTTGGGCCGGCTGTTACCTGAGCACTTTGCTGACAGCCTGAAGCACCATTTTGCAGCGGAGTCCAGTTTTGGGGGGATGGCTGAGCAGAGTTCGCTCGGAAGGGAGACTGCAGTGCTCTCCGAACATGATGGGGGGGAGTACAGAGCTTGTGAGGGAAAGTAAAGGCCAGGCAATGCCGCCCTGGGCTCCCTCCCTCGGAAGTGCCCTCCGCCCTCGCTCTAGGCCAATGAGGACCACAGTAGAGACAAACAGCTGCTCCCTTTACACAGCAAGGGCCGCCCAGGCTGGCGAAATAGGGGAGTGTCTGAAGTGCTTTTTCAAAGTGGTAAAGAGCTGGCTGGTCAGGGTGGGATCAGCAAAGCCAGAAGGGAGGAGACAGGACAGATGCAGCAATGGGAAGGGCCTTTCAGAGAGGCCCAAGTCACACCTGGAGGACTTGCCACCTAGCTGAACACAGCCCTGAAGAGTTTAGCCTGGAAACCAGCAGGCAGGCAAGCATATTCAGGACGGGATCAACAGACCATTAGGCTCCCTCCAGAGTAGTCACAACTGCTGCTACTCTGCAGGTGAGATCCAGACAAGTTTTTTTAAAAAGGGTCAACAGGTTTCCGGAGAGAGAATCTGGAGGGCACAAACCTGGTTCGGGACAGGGCTGCTCCTTAGGCTAGGACCGCTGACTATGGCATCAGAAATATCTGGAACACTTCATGGCTACCCAAATTGTGTAGCCAAGGCCTTCTTTATGGCTGTTCTGTTTCCTTAGGAGACTGTCAAGCCTTAGAAATCAAATACCTGGGAGTGGTATTCCCACCCCATCTCATCCTGGACTCCAGTGCAGTGTCAAAGTAGTCAATATGGACTGATATGGAGGTTCTGCTCCACAAGCTCTGCTATGGTTTGGGTATGGGCCAAGTTCCCATGCTCCTGCCAATCAAGAGATGGGCACCATAGAACTTTTCCACATAGGTGACAGGTATGAACTAGATTTGGGTGTTTTATGTTTTCTCCAGTGTTAGACAGAGGCTGTGGGATGAGAAAGGAATATGGCCCTCTCTTAACCTCCCATCAAGGATCCCCACATGGCTTGTCTCTTGCCAGGAGCCCTGGATGTCCTGGCTGGGGGCCTGCAAGTCTCTCCCTTGCAGAGTCTCTCTCAGGAAGGAAGAGGCTTTGTTCAGCCATAGGTGAGTAGGTAATTGCTGAGAAGCTTAGTACTCCTTTCTGGAGGGTGGTCTGCTTACAAGAAGCTGAGCTGTTGAATAATATACTTCCTGGGAGTATTAGAAGGTGCTGGATATGTAAAGAAGCAGAAAAACAAACATGACCAGGAAAAAAAAAAGCCATTACAGATTCAGAGATGCCAAGGATAGTGAGTAACTGAAGCCCATAAGCAGGTTATGTGTTAATTTTTAGAATTTAAAATCAGTACCCAAATGAATAAGAACACAAAACATGTAAGTCAAACCTGTCACACTGTGAAATGAGACCCTAGTGACAAGTCAACCAACTAGCTAAAGAACAGACAGAAGGCCAGAACCCAAAAGGAGCATTAGTGGTGTATAATGATGGACACACAGAAAGAGGCTGGACAAATGGCACAAGGCCTAAAGTCCTGGGAGGGGATTGGAACAGAAAAGCATCAAAAGATTTACTCAGGGCAGTGGCATGATTCAATTTATGTTCCTCACGGGTTTTTGGTTCTCTGGTGGCATGTACTAATGGGGACAGAACAAGAAATCTGGGCTAGCAGCTTCTGCAAACATTGAGGAACGTGGGGTAGGTAGAAGCACTTGCCCAACATGCCCTGGAGATAGCACCAGGACCTGACGGTAAGTTTGGTACAGGTGATGGAAGAGATGGCATCTAGTATGGCTTCTAGCAACATGTATCACTTTATTCTGTCTTACTATTAAGAGTAACCTGAGCAGGGCCTTGGCGGCGCACGCCTTTAATCCCAGCACTCGGGAGGCAGAGGCAGGCGGATCTCTGTGAGTTCGAAACCAGCCTGAACTATCTAGCGAGTTCCAGGACAGCCTCCAAACCCTGTCTCGAAACCCCCCCCCCAAAAAAAAAAGAGTAACCTGAAGCTGGGTAATCTTTTTCAAACTTTCTTTTTTATTTATTCTTTGTGTCTTTCACATCACACATCCCGATCCGACCCATTTCCTGTCCCCTCACATCTACTTTCTACCCTTACAACCTCCCCCTCCCAATAAAAAATAAAATAGAAGATTAAAAAAAAGGGGGGGAAGAAAGAAAGGGGAAATCTCATCATGGAAGTTGTAGTGTGACACAGTGAAACCTCTTGCCTAGACTGACTGTTGCTGTATAAACTGGACATGCAGGACCCACAGGAAAGTGACTGCTGAACTCAGTCTTACAGGGTTCCTGCTTCATGGAAGAGTCCGTGAGACTTTCTGCAGGACAAAGAAAAATGAATGATAGACTGTCAATGCAGATGGACAGTTTGAAATTTCCTGCTTTGCTGAGAAGTGTTCCAGACACATTGTGGCCTATGGGCTGAAGATGGATGCCCCAACGTTACAGAGGAACTTCGGGTGACTGTCCAGGCAGTAAGATGTCTCTGTCAATCCTAGTGTTTATATATTATCCTTCTGTGGTCTTTGATGGAGTTGAAGACTGATAGTTATAGTTATAGTTTTCCTTAGTTATGATAAGAGATAAACTACATATAGAACTTTGGACTCACAAGGATGAGATGGATGATATTTTCTTTAAATCTTGCTAAAATATTGTAACTGTATTCTTACTTGATAACTGTTCTGTTATATATGATTTGACTATGTTAAAGTTAAGACCTTTCTTTTTGTTTAAACAGAAAAGAGGAGATGTTAGGGGAAGTCCTGTTATTTGTCAATAAAGTACTGTTGAGCCTATAGGAATCTAGATAAGTGGGGCTAAGAGTCCAGGAGGATTCTGGGAAGGAGAGACAGGAGAGTCAACATGTAACGCCATGGGGGTAGGAAGCCTGGAACTATTCTCCGGTAAGAAACATACTTAGATTAACAATTATGGGGTAATTACTTAAGTCAGAGCTAGCCAGTAAGAGACAAACAAGGCCAACAGCTTCATAATTAATACAGCGTCTTGTGTGTTATTTGGGGACTACAATGCGGCAGAGCCCAGGCGACTGGCGGGTGATAAACCAAAGCGGCTAGCAAAAGGAAAAGCTTCTCTTAACAGAAACCCTTTATCCATACATTTTTACATGTAGGCATTCATCACAAAGAATCATTGGCTTGGGCAAAGCTGCTTGTCTCTGCTACATTATTGACACTGGGCCCTACTGGGACTCTTTCAGGATATTCTGTTGCTGCCCTGTATCATGGAGATCCTGTAGCCCTGGGTCTGAAGGACCCACCCCATACACACACACACACACACACACACACACACACACACACACACACACACACACACACACACACACACCTTTGCTCCAGTAGTCCAGCAGATCACAGATAGGATGGAAATTGGGGTAGGCAACATTTAACTCCAGTTCCAAGCCTGGGTAGCTGCAGGGTTGGACAGCCTGGAAACTAGGCAATCTTAAAAAGAGGGCTTGTTTAGTTTATAGTGCTGAAGTTCAGGAGCCCCCATTTGGCAACTGTCTAAAAACAAAACAAAAAAAAGTCAACTATTCCTTTTTTATTTGTATTACTTTTTTGCATGGGTGTTTGTCTATATGTATGTCTGTACCATGTGTTTATTTGGTAATCATAGAGGCCGGAAGAAGGCATAGCAACTGGCACAGAGCTAGCACTGAGGAGAAACAAGTGCCCATCAGATGCATGCACAGCATCCTTGCATCTCAGCGCATCGTCTTAACCCTGTAAGACCACCACAGCAGGTATTTCCATACCCACAGTGGGTGTTTTAAAAAGAGATCCACAGCTGGGCATTGGATGGTAGTGCACGCCTTTAATACTAGCACTCAGAGGGCAGAGGCAGTTGGAACTCTAAGTTTAAGGCCAACCTGGTCTACACAGCAAGTTTTAGGACAACCAGAGATACATAGAAAAATCCTGTCTCAGAAAAACGTAACAAAACAAAAAGACCCACACAGACCTCTTGTCCTAATTTCCTTCCCCGTTGCTAAAACACTGGACAAAAACAACTTTACAGGATGTGGTGGTTTAAAAAAAAAATGCCCCCCAAAGAGTGTGACACTATTGGGAGGTGTGGCTTTATCACAATAGGTATGGCCTTGTTGGAGGAAGTGTGTCACTGTGGGGGTGGGCTTTCAGGTCTCATATATGCTCAAGCCATGCCCAGTGTTGCAGACCACTTGCCGTTGTTTACAGGTCAAGGTATAGAACTCTCAGCTCCTTCTCCAGCACCATGTCTGCCTGCATGCCACCATGGTGATATTGGACTGTAACTCTAAGAATGGAAACAAGCCCAATTAAATGTATTCCTTTATAAGAGTTGCCGTGGTCATGGTGTCTCTTCAGAGCAATGGAAACTCTAACTAAGACACAGGAGAAAGGGTTTATTTGGCTTAACTGGCTATAGTCCATCACTGTGGAGGAAGTCAAGTCACAGTCACCTAGTCATATCCAGTGAGAAAATGAATATATGCACCATTAACTCCTCAGTTCACTTTCTCCACTCTTATACAGCTCAGGATCCAAATTCAAGGAATGGTCTGCCCACCATCAACAGCAATGCCTACCTCAATTAAGATAATCAAAATAATCCCTTATAGACCTGCTCACGGGTCACCCTGATCTAGAGAATCCCTCTTTGACTCTCTTCCCAAGTAAGTCAAGATTGTGTCAATTAAACAGTAACAGCTATCACACACCCAAATTTTCAAATTCCCAATCACACAGAATAGGACAGTTGACACATGTCCATGGCAGTCTATCAGGAGAAGCAGTGTTTTAACTGCAATCAACCAGTTCCATTATATTATTTTTCTCAAAAGTATGGCCTAACAGAACAGGATATAATTCACCTTTCTTCCATGTGGTATTCAGGGAGGGATGTACAAGGCAAAGCTATATATACATATGCCCATGTGTGCATCAGGTTCTCTCCATGCCACACAGCCACAGAGCCAGACCAAGACCCCAAGTCATTCTGCCCTGAAGGCTTTGTGAAGGCTCCAAACCATTCTCTCTCTAAAGTGTTCTCCTCACTTCATCTTGAAGCCCCCCACTCTTCTCACTAGAGCCACACACTCAGGAGCAACACTACCTGCCCTGACCCATCACCCCACCAGTAAGTCCCAAGAGGAATTATATCACCTCCTTCCCCCTGGCCACCCCAACACCTACAGTAACGGTGGGAATGAGGTGATGCCGTGAGTGGGTAAACTGACTTCACTGTACTGTTGGCAAGTCGCCTCGTTCAGCTTTTTACCCAGTGGCACTTCTGACCCGTGTGCATGATTGTCTAGGCTTCTGTCAACTTTCCTGCTAAAGAGGGCTCACCACTGACAGTGTCAATGGCCAAATTTTGTTGGTCTATTTTTTCATTTGTACACAACTGACACAAGAAGCACACGGCTCTAGATCACTGACTGTGGCCAGTTTGCCCATGCAGAGAGAACACTTCAACATGCCTCCCAGTAGGCTTACAACAACTATAGACATAAAGTGCAAAATAAGCACCAAATGCACAGCCCAGGCTGAGGAATCAAGACCAAGGCAACCCAGGAGCCCCTTTCTATGACATTCCAATACAAACAAATAAGGTACTGAAGACAGGTGGACAGTGGCTAAGGGAGAAGCTAGGAATGGCTTCACAAGCTCTTACTACTCTACATAGTCTCCTGGGGTATGGTTCATGGCTACATGGTTTTGTCAATGTGTGTGCTCAAGCATATGCCTTAAATGGATGAGTTGTTCTAAACATATATTTCACATCTTGAGAAAGGGCACTCAGCATAGCTTCCACTAGGGAACAACCTAGATAGAGATAGTGGCAAGTAAAAGGACAGTATAGAGTCTACTCAAGAGTCTAAGATAGGCAAGGCAACCCCTACAAAACCAGATTTGCAGATCTGGCTCCTCTGAGGGCTGAGAAAGGTCACTGAGAGATCAAGGAGGGAAATCTGGGAACTGCTGTGTTCTGCACAACCTAACACTCATAATGATAGTGCTGGAGCCATGGGATGGTGGCTTTTCTGCAGTGCTAAGATGGAGCCCAGGGACTTGTACATATCACGATCTATTTCTGAGCTCCATCTGTAGTTACATGCTCCATTCTTCTCTAAGAGATTTTTTCAGATAAAAAATTCACAGTAACAAAGATAAAAGAAAGGGAAAGAAGGTGTTGAAGATAACAGTACTCCCTCTAGGTTATATATACCCTCTGGTGGTTTGAAAGAAAATGGCCCCCAAAGGGACTGACACTATTAGGAGGTGTGGTTTTGTTGGAGTGGGCCTTATTGGAGGAAGTGTATCACTGTGGGGGCAGGCTTTGAGGTTTTCTGTATGCAAGACATCACCCACTGCCGGGCGTTGGTGGCGCATGTCTTTAATCCCAGCACTCAGTAGGCAGAGGCAGGTGGATCTCTGTGAGTTCAAGGCCAGCCTGGTCTAAAGAGTGAGTGCCAGGATAGGCTCCAAAGCTACACAGAGAAACCCTGTCTCCAAAAACCAAAAAAAAGCTATCACCCAGTGTTTCAGACAACTTCCCGTTACCTGTGAATCAAGATGTAAGGACTCTCAGCTACTGCTCCAGCACCTTATCTGCCTGCACACCACCACGTGGCACCATGATGATAATGGACTAAACCTCTGAAAATGTAAGCCACCTCCCCCCAATTAAATGTCTTTCCTTTATAAGAGTTGCCTGGTCATGGTATCTCTTCACAGCAATAGAAACGTTAGACACCCTCCAATGTAAACATGCCCCAGGGGGATGGATAGGACATCGTATATTCAAATACTAATACTCAAAACAATTGGGCTAGCTCCTGAGTGAGAAGTCATTATCCCATGGGTGGATATGATCCAGAAGCAACCTAAGGAAAGCCTCAACTGTTTACCAACATCCTAGAAGTCACAAGAAAAGGAGCTGCCATACACACTGGAGGGAGACACAGGGAGAGCTTTTAGAACTAGCTTACTTACCAGCATCTTACACCAGAGGAGAGGAAACTGTCTGAGGCAGAGGTTGATAGCTAAGGCAGGCCCTCCCTTACAGTGGGGTCTGACCCAGCCTTACACCCCAAGGTTGTTCCACAGGGTTTCCTATACTGGCAGCCCAGCACTGGAGTCTTTATCCTTGACCACCTCAAAGGGAATAAGTGCACAGGGAAAGAAGGCATCCATATTTACATTCATGTGACCAGGAATGTTCCTGTGCCAGGACTCCATAGTCCTTCACCAGGAATCTTGTACTTGGCTCAGGAGACAAGTCCACTACTACTTAAGATGAGATATCCTGCTCCTTCTCCATGCTACAGAGAAGAAGCTGTTCTGAATTCTACTCTTAAACACACCACTGTTCCCACAAGCCAGTCAGTGATGCTGGAACTCAGCACCTGTGACAGGGACATCCTTTCCCAAGTCAGGAGGAGCCTTCCTTCCACAGTTGTCAACCTGGGACCTGGAGAGTCCAGGCCGATGTAAAATATAGAAAGGAGTAGGCAGCAAGTCAGGGTACTCAGCTCCAAGAGGAGCCAAGTGGAACCCCCTATATGCCTTGCAAACTGACACAACTTGGCCACAAGAAATCAGGAAGAGTTCACCTTTAGGCAGCAAGCAGAGAACTCACAGGGGCCAGGTTACAGGACAAACACACTCCTAAAGGTGAGGCACTGATTGTGAGGAAGCAGCAATAAGGTAAGGCTGGAAAGAAAGTACTGCCTGGCACAATCAAAAGGGAAGAGGAGGAAAGTCAGAATTCTAGGACAAATTTAGAAGGCAGAGAAATGCACCACCATGCTACTCAAATCCTTCTATTTCAAGCTCATGTCCCACCAAAAACTAGAAAATTAAAGAGGCTGTCCGAGGCTAGAGTCATGCTATCTGGCCCAGTTGATGTACCAACAAGAGGGCAGGAGTGTTAAGGGGCCTCCATATCTCTTCCTTCTGATGCCCTACACTCATAGACTACCTATCACACATGGTGAGAGGGAAGGAGGTCTAGGGAGAAAGAAAGATTTGTGTTCGTAGCTAAAACATGCCCTATACTGGAGAGGCACAGAACCAGTTCTAGGCTCACCTGCAATTACAGGTGGGTCCTACTCCCACCAAGCTGACTGCTCACTATTCCCAGGAGCTTGTAGGTTCCAAAGCCAAGTCCATTCACAGCAGGAAGACTATAACATCCTGCCTATCACACACCCTTGGCATGTCATCAAGCTGCACAGGCCCTGAGCACAGGCAGCCAGGAAAGGGTGATGGCCAACTCTGCCAAGCTGCCCCTCCCTGCCTGGTAGTATAAAAACCTCAGCTGCAAAATTTAGCCCAGCTCAGTACACAGGAAGGAGGCAAGGAGCCCTACACAAGAAGGAGGCAACAGCTCTGACACAACTGGCCAGATGGATAGTCGCTCAGAGTATGCCAGGTGCCTGCTCCCTGAGTATTGGGCTATAAGGCCCCTCCAGTCCTGTCCTTCCACATTATATGCCAGGCAAGGAAGCTCTCACAGAGGCTTTATTGTGGTACTCAAACCCAAAAAACTGGAAAGCAATAGGGTTTTGGTGGGTTTTGTTTTTCCCAAAAGAAAAGTCTGAAATACGGAAACACAGAGAAGTAGGACTTTCAGAGAGAAATACAGAGAAACTGCCTATCAGAGGAAAATAAAAGTGCATCTCCATTGAAGGATAAGACGCATCCCCAGAAGGGAGTGCAGAGGATTCCAATGTAGGGAGCCCCACTGAGGACTGGTTACTGTCTTATCCCACCAGGCACTTGACCTGATGCGGATGGGAAAGCCCAGGCCCACTGTTGCAGAAGTGCAGCTTCAATCACACAGCACAGTCTTTAAGGACTGTGCCTGGCCTATGGCTCTAAGGAGGAGTCACAAAAGCACCAAGTGGATTCTAAGATCTGAGAGGTTAGTTCAGCACCTGGCATTGTCCTTGTTTGTTGTGTCACAAATACCAGGTGAGAGGTGCCAAGGACAACCAGCAGACCTTGAAAGGGCTTTACCAGTCTTGGTCATTTTGTACAGGGAAAAACTTGGTGGGCAGAACAGCAAGAGGCTGGCACTCCAAAGACATGGGACACTGGTCCTTCACTGGCCACTTGTTCCACCAGCTGCAGGTCACCAAGCTGGCAGGCTGTCCCCTCAAGGGCACATTCCTCTCTAATTAGAAATGTTTTTGTTTTTAAAGATGGAGGGAAGGCATTAAATGTGGGAGTTGCCTGTGTTCTGAAAGTGATTAGAACGGCAGAGCAGATGCCAGGGACTATCCACATTCTTCAAGAAGGCAGCAACGGAGAAGCTGTGACTTCCAGGGGAAACTCTTGGCGTACAGCACCTGTGGAAAGGACCTGATAACACTGCCAGCCACCTCACCAGTCAGTCATGACAGGGCAGTTTACCACCTCGCTGACCCTGGCAGGGTAGCCTTGGCCCTTGGCCAGAGAAAGCCTTCTCGAAGTCAAGTTTGTTCAAGTCCCTCTTGGATCCAAGTCTCCAAAGCCCATCTTGATCTTTTTCATACTGATGTAACACACTAATACCTGGGTGGGAAATTTATAATAGGCTCACTCAACTATCTATTCCTGAGTCCAAGAAGCTGGCATCTGGTGAGGATCTCCATGCTATAGCATCGATAGCAGAAAGCAGAGGGGCAGAAAACAAGCAAAAGTATTGCCTATGCATAGTTCTAGCATTAGCACACTTAAATCAGAGCAGTGCCTGTCTTGCTCTAACTACTCAGACTCCCAAGGGTCTCTAAGACCTACCGCGACATACATGTGCTAGCATACACAGACCTTCTTCAAACCCTATCATTTGTCATGCCCTCTGCCCAGAAGGCTCCCACTTCCCTCTTCTATGAATCTTCTCAAGGTTACCCAGGAATGCTGTCGTCCTTATCTTGCCTGAGTTATAGGTTGTCACCTGCATCCTAGAGAAGGGCCCAAGCAACAGGGGGACAGTCCCATAAGTTCAAGTGTTTGCAAGTCAACACCAAAGAGATGTCTACTCCACCCAAAAACAGTAATAAAAAGCAAGGAAAAAAATAATTTCAAGTAGGATGGGGAGAGCAAAAGGCCAACAAACAAAAGAAAAGAAACAACTAAAGACAAAGGCTATCCCTATCTTCCATTACATCAGGCCAGACATTTCCTGCCTAGAGGCCATCTCTCAGAATGCTTCAGCATGCAAAACATGGACCAGAAAGTCTGATTTTTATCAATTTATCACAAACATTCAAACTCAGAATAACTTACAAAAGAGGCTAAATGAAGTGCTGATTACAGAATGACACATCAGAAAGAGCAAGATAGCCCTTCCCCTCATGAAGGCTACAAGTCTGCTTTTCCTCATGTATAGAAGCTAATGAGGAGGTTGTGCCATGTGGTAGGTGGGCTATCAGGGACATCCATCCCCACTCAGGTAAACTCTAGGGCATCCAGAGGAAGACCATTATACAGACTCCCATGGCAGATGGGTTGGCTCCACACCTGCCCCACTTCCCAGTCAGCAAACAGACCCAAGGCTTTGCTCCAGGCCTATCCCACAATAAGTGCCATTCTCGTGACCTTGGAGATCAGGGACCCCACCTTGCCCAAATTCATGGACCACATCAAGAGTCCTGGCTTAAGGCTTCAGAACTGTTCCTGGGCTCAGTAGTATGGTACTTTCCTAGCCTGCACAAGGCTGTGGGTTCTACCCCATATCCTAGCACCAAAAGAAAAAGAAAAGAAAGAAACTAAGAAAACAAAACAATCTTTTTTCACCCTCTGAATTATCAAAGATGAAAATACTAGTGTCATCCTAAGCTGGCAGAGGTTAAGCACTCAGACTCCTACCACTGCTGAGACAAGACACAGGTCTTGGGGCCTGGCTCCTGGGTCATATGTGCACATGTGTATAGACAGACCTAAGGGTGTAGGCTACTAGGCGCTGACCCCAATGTCAGCTCCACATTTGGTATTGGATATGCTGTCACTATGCTGAACTCCTCCAGCCTTCTCTCATTAACCCCCCAGCAACTCAAGAGAGGCCACCAACCACACAGAAAAGTCACAATTCGGTAGTTAAGCCTTTGTACTGTGAACAAGATCACTGTGGGGCCCTAGGTGGTCAAGAGTGCCCTCTAGTGGAAACAAGGCCCAGCCTAGCCTGAGTACAACTACATTCTGGTGTGGGGGTGGGTGACACACATAGGGATGGCACATGCTGACATGTGGATAAATAGACAGTTCTTAATCAGTTTTGGTGGATTCCACATGGCCCACCCTAGTCTGGGCCAGCAGGTTCCAGACCTACAATCCTTTGAGGACTTCAGAGAACTGGAGACCACAGGCACTGCTATACAGAGGTTACAGGGTCCTGAGGAAAAATTAAGGTTGGGATAGCCATTTCTTAGACACTGCCTGAATGTTCCTCAGAAGCCCTCAGGCCAGGTGGGCTCTGAAAAACCAGACTTCCTGGGCCCATCAGTCACAGTGATTCACCTTCCCACTTGTGAAGTGAGAACAATGGCTCCGGTGTGCTCAAGTGAGCAGAGTACATCAACTTTCTAGAAATCTGGCAACAGTCCTGGGCACCCTTGGCTGGACCTGGACCTGGAAATGGAAAGGCCATCAGTACTTGAAGAGTTTCTGAACAGACTGAGGTAGTGTCGCAAATCTGACAGAACCCTAGCAGAGAGGATCTGTCTGGTAGCTACCTCTGAAGAGTCGCATGAGGAGGAATCTTTCAGCTGCCAGATGATGTTGAGCACTGGCTGCATTGACAGGGCCATCCCAGTCCTATCTCCAAGGCAAGCCTAACCCAACAAGCCACCTCTGTACCAGTTCTTCTGCTCGCAGAGACACAACCTATGAAACACTATGATCACCTGCGGGCTCTCATCTGTCCCTGCACCCTCCCTCTGACCATGCAGAATATCTTGTGTCCCACTTCTCTGTGCTCCTTCTCTACCTCACCCCTGCCCATCTTACTCTTGCCTTAGAGCCTGGCTGGACCTATCCTATGCTCATTGCCCAACTGGCATCAACCCTGAACCCATGAAAACTGTTCTTTTAGTGCCTGCCAAGCTATCTGAAGCCCTTTGCATGTGGCCTTCACTTGTCTTGGAAAACCGTATCTAGTTTTTTTTCCCTCCCTATACCTCCCTGTTTCAGGCTTCCATTTTCAGGAGGGTTAAGTGACAAGCCTTGATGATGTCTATCTACATGATGTCTATCTGTCTACATGCATTACCTGCACCCTGCAGCACTGAGGCAAGGCTTAAGAAACATGCTGGAACCCCTTTGCAGACTGCAGACAGCAGCAGGAAGCCTGGGCAGGGCCAAGGGACACATACATAAGGGCTCCAGGAGGCACTAGAGCTGAGCAGGAAACCACAAGCGTGGCTCAAGATGGAACAAGGTGTTCATAAGTATAGTGAGAGTCAGGACAGGTGACAGACCTTCACCCCAAGAATGCTTACAGATATATGAATCTTAAATTGACACTTCTGAAAGACAATTAGGTCAGCACCTTCATTCTGAGAGCTGGAAAACTTGGGGGGGTGGGGCAGGCAGTCACAAAGGACACTTCTTCATATGTGTCTACCTAGTGAGAAAAACAGACAAGGGAACTATCATGTGGCAATCAGGACTTCATGGATCCTGCCAACAACCAGTGGCTGACAGCGCCACCACAACTGAGGAAGCACCTACACTGGTGAAGGAGTCTGGACCTTTGCCAAGATGCCTATGAACAGTTAGCCCAAGCAAAGAAAGATATTATAAAAGGCACAGTACAGGTGGCAGTCATAGAGCAAAACCAGTTTCCTAAACAGAAAAGTGCAAAGAAGGTGCTCCTACAACTCAGATGGCACCTACCAATACCAATAGAGTCACCCATGGGATTCATCTGAGTCTCAGAAAGAAGGCAAGAAGAGAATGAACCAGGGAAGGAGGGGTGAGTAAGGGGAAAGAAAGGGAGTGACAAGCTGGAAGAGGGAAGGAAAAGGGACAGATATGTGGGGTTCTTAGGAAATGTGGACACTGAGAGAAGACTTCTTGTAACTAGAGTGGTGTCACACATCTGCAATTCCAGCACGTAGTACGCAGAGGAGTTAAAAGCCAAGCTGGGTGACAAACAGAGACCATACTTTAAAACAAACAAAAACAAAAACCATTCTTCATCTTTCAGAGGTGTACAGTGAAATACTTACAAGAGAATTAGAGGCCTTCAATACGTTTGGGCAGAGGGCTGGGACACTGTGTAGTTCAGTGGTAAAGTATGTGTCCACCGTGTAAGGTCCTGAGTTTGCTTCCCAGTACCACATTCAGAGATAAGATTCATCAAATGCTTGAACAGGAAAGAAGAGCTACAGACAGCAGAGCAGGAGTTGAGCCACAAGCTGATGCCATCAACATCAAGCTCTGATTCTATGGCCTGGGCATCACATTCCACATCTTGGGCTGTGCCCTTCAGTTTCTTGGGCTCCGTTAGAATCCCACACAGCTATGGTCTGGGCATGATTAGAAAGGGTGACTCTGCATCAAGGGAGGAGAGGAGAAAAGGAGGTAGGCCCAGAACTCTCTCGGGCTCACCCTTCCACTGTATCATACACCTAGACACAGCTCTCCCGAATGCCAGAACAATTAGCTCATTACAGACTTAAAAGCCCTGACTGCTCTGCCTTCAGAACTAACCTTGTAATGAGGCCACAGCCACTTCCTTCCTCACGAGCAGCTTCCACAGGAGAAAAGACCCTTCTGAGCTCCCTACCCCCACCCATCTCAGGACACAACTTAATGTAGCTAGACATATCCACCACACTTCCTGAACACCAGCTGTGGAAACACTTACCACGGGTATATGCAGAGGATGACAAATCTAGAAGCAGCACTTTCTTGCATTAACGTATTCTCACATCCATACACACACAGTTGAAGTCACTAGAGCTCCCACCAGAAAAAGGTAGCAACCAGAGGTAGTCCCATGGTGGGCGTGCAAGGGCCTGGGGTAAATATGACTTGGACTCCTGGAGGCTCTCCATCCTGTGCAGGCAACTGGCCTAAGGCTGACAGGCTCTCATTTCTGAAGAGTTCCCAGATAGCTCCCTGGATCTTCTAATGCCACCCAGGGGGAAGAGCGTCCTGCAGGGGATCTAATACATTTTAACAGATCCACATTTGCCTAGTACTCACGAAACAAGTTCCCTTTAGTATTCTAATAGGTTCTGGTCTGTGAACATACCTGCCCTGAGATGAATCCTGATGGCTCAGGGCAGACGGTGAGTGAAAGCAGGAGTCAGTGTCTAGAGCTGAGGAGATATGACAGGACTGTTCAGGTGTGTAACCCCTGCTCAGAGGAGGAGACACCAGTAAAATCAGGATCAGCCTTGGGTTCCTCCTGAGTTGACCCCTAAGTACACAGATTAGACCACAGCACCTATGGCCAAGTCCCAGGATCTAGGCAGAAAGGCAAAGATGGGGAAGGTAAAAGATGTACCTGCTTGCTCTCTGAACACATAGCAGAGCAGACACAAAGTGAATGAGACCCTGAGTTCAACTCGGACCTGGGAAGTAAGTTGGCTATATTCCCAGTGAAGCTGTCTTTCAGCCCCAGCTGTTGCAAAAACTTGCCATAGCTTGTCACCCATGTGGACAGAGATCTTCAGAATGATAGAAGAACAGGTAGATAAAGTAGTGACCTGTCTGTCTACTCTGCTCCAAGGCTAAGAGTTTGTACACCAGGCAGTGAGCAATGAGCTGCAGCAGCAGACAGTGCTAGCAAGGAGGGACCAGAGCCCTAAGCTACTCATGGACTATAGATGGGACAAAGTCTTTGTACACCATACCCACCACAGGTGGCAGAATCTCTTTTAACCTGGTAGTTTTGATGCCCTGGAGCCCGTTTATATTTAACCTCTGCAGTGGGTTGGTGTCTGTCCAAACCATTCAAGAAAGCCCCTAACTCTCATTCACAAGGATTTATGAAGAAGGTAACCATGAGTTACATGTTCAGAGTCTAGTTACCAGAGGCTGGCATGGATCTCCTGAATACCTGAAGAGAGCCCTCTAAGACAGATGACCAGATACCCTGAACAAGCTACATGCATGGGAAGGGCCCTTTTGCCTCTCTAGAATGCCAGCCAGAAGATGGGCAATGGTAACAGAGGGAGCACTGATTCGGTATCTTCCCCAGGCCAGTGCCATAAGACCACAGTACAAAGAACCCAATAATTAACTGTTTCATCCAGTTTCCAGGGGGAAGCTGGCATGTAAAACCCACAGGATATTATAAGTAAAGGCTCCAGTGCTGAGGAGAGAATCAGAGCACACAATGGATAGAAGCAAGCAAAGGAATGTAGAGCTATATCATTTCTGGACAGTCTCTGGTCATACCAACAGAATAATAGTGAATACAGATTATGGCATTAGCCCATGACACAGGACATAGGTCAGAGGATAAGCTACTACCAAACACGAGAGTATTCTGGAAACTGGAAAGTGTTCCGGCCTTTGCCAGGCTGAGGGACACTAGCAAGTGGGCTCCAGGAGTGCAAGTATGTCACAGCACATTTTATAGGTTACATAATATTTAGGCATGATGCACACTTCTGTAATACCAGCACAAAATAACAAATAAATGTATGTTACATTAGGTCAAATGAGGTGCTTATACCTGTAATCTCAGCACTAAGAAAGCAAAGGTAGGAGGACCAGAAGATCACCTTGTCTCAAAAAACAAACAAACAGAAAGTTATACTAGGCCATATGTGGTGGCTTATGCCTATAGTCATAGCACTCAAGAGGTGGAGGCAGGTGAATCAGAGGCTCAAGGCCAGTCTCAGATGCATACCAAGTTTGAGGCCAGTCTGGGCTACATTATATGTTGTTTCAAAGAGTAACAAAAGCTGGGCGTTGGTGGCGCACGCCTTTAATCCCAGCACTTGGGAGGCAGAGGCAGGCGGATCTCTGTGAGTTCGAGGCCATCCTGGTCTACAAAGCAAGTCCCAGGACAGCCTCCAAAACAATACAGAGAAACTCTGTCTCGAAAAACCAAAAAAAAAAAAAAAAAAAAAAAAGAGTAACAAAAGAAAGGTCTCACAAGAAAGGTCAAACTTCAGACTTCAGGCCAGGTGCAATGGCACATATGCCTTTAACCACAGGCAGAGGCAGGGAAATCTCTGTCAGTTTGAGGCCAGTCTACACAGAGCCAGAGCTACATAGGGAAACCCTGTCTCAGATAGATGACAGACAGACAGACAGACAGACAGACAGACAGACAGACCAACCGACCGACCAAAACAGAACATCAGGATAAAATTGTGCTGGAAAAGGTATCTCAACTAGAACAGTGTCTAGAAATGGATTTCAGAACCATCAGCCTCACAGTTCAGGAGAGCCATGATTCACAGGAGCAGCAAAGGTGGCCTAGGGTCAGTGACCAAGCACTTGCACATCCTGTCTGTTTTCTCCCTTCTGTTCCATTCTCTTCTCCTGTCACCAGAGAAGGGACTGGTCTCCAAGATCTCAGATACTCGTGTGTGAACATACCTCAACATTAGTGCAGCTTTCAGGGAGTAGCTGTGCTTTGCCCTTAGCTACTGCAATAGGTGTGCCCTGAGGCAGTGGCCCATAGAACTGAGAGCAGAGGTCCCTCTGGCTCCTTCCATTCCCAAGGGCCCCTGCTCTCTGTCTGTCTGTCTGTCTGTCTGTCTGTCTATCTGTCTGTCTCTGTCTCTCTCTGTCTCTGTCTCTCTCTTTCCCACTCTCCTCCCCCCCTCGTTCTTCAACCATTAAGTATAGGCACACTGTGGCTATCACCCTACCATAACATATACCTACCCTCAGTTGTGAACCTTCATTTTCCTCTACTGTTCATAAAAAGTGACTTCAGATCAAATTCAAAACCATTCTAGGGAGGGCGGGTGTTGAACAAGGAAACAGTGTCTGGTCCCTTAGTTATGTCCTTCAGTGTCAGGGCCCTGAGACATTTACATATCAGAACACATTCAAAAATATTATATTTTATTTAACCCCAGATACTTAAAATACTAACAGTTATCCAATATCCAATATGAAAAAATGCTGATAAGATTTTACATCATTTTCTTAAAAGTCCAGTCGTTTCTATACCAGAGCACCAGTCAAAGACCATCCCGAACACACCTTCTAGTTCATCTTTCAGTGGTAGGAGGCTGGTCAGTTTCTTACATGTGGACCTCAGAGGTGCCAGTGAGATGCACCAGCAAGTCCAGTGTCTGTGCATCTCTCCTTTCTTCCTTCACATCCAGGGAATTTTCACTTTCTCCCAGTTTCCAGAGTCAGCCTCTGGCCTCAGAGCCTCCCCCCCCAACTTGATTCTCCCTGAGAGTCTATTCCTGCCTTGACACCCGCCCCTCCCCAATTTCTAACCCTCCTTCATCCTCACCTTCTCGGGCTGGTGCTGGTGCTCAGTGAGTCAGAACCCCAACTTTCCTCTTGCACATGGAAGCCTCCAAGCCACCTTCTGTCTATCTGCACTCTGCAAGTCTGGGCATGTACTGTGCATGTTATCTTCTGGCTAAAGACATTTCCTACTTCCCATCACTGATCCTTTGCCACTAGGGTCACTAGGAAGTGCACTTGGTTTCTTATGTAAATAGTTTCCTCTGTCAAGTTTTAGGTTAATGCTACGTTGGTTGGAACCCACTCTGCATGATCTAGGGTCACTGAGGCTTGCTGAAGTCTGGTTCATTTGGGTCCATGCTCCTGAGTGCATGAAGGAGTGTGGCCAACAAGTTGTCAATTCATTACCAACTTTGAAGAAGATCTGACTGAACTGCCAGACAAGGGCCCTCCTCAGCAGTGATGTCCACCCTTATGTCACTAAGCAGATGGAGTGCTTAGCTCTCCAACATCTTCCAACAGCCCACCATCAGGGCAACTCTGTACCTCTTCCCAAGAGGTACAGGATGCAGAAAAGAGGAAGGACAAAGTCAGGCTAAATTTCATCCTAGGTGCCCCTTCTTGTCTTGATCCTGTGACTCCTGGCACAGAAGAGATAAAGCAATTGGGAGCCAGAAAAGTCCATACATAAGGCAAAAAGTTCACTCATAAGGCAAAAAGGCTAAGAACACACACGAGCACAGACCTGGTGTCCTGACAGCCAGGCTGTAGTATGATTGGAGCATACAGGATGGGGGTGGAGGAGGCAAAGGGATTTACCAAAAGTCTTTTAGGTAGGAAGGAGGTGTGTTTAGTTTCCTCTATTGGCTTCCTGAATCAAAGACCAGGAATAGGTCCTCTCTACTCCAGGTGTCTGATAGCCTGGAGCCAAAGAGTGGGTCATCTCAGGAAACAGAGAGCCATATAGATTTCTACACTTGCTCTGCGACTTGGACCCAGGCCAGGGCAGGTAGGGCACTATACAAACCCAAGGACCTTCCCACATCTAAAGTCCCAATCTTAAAGGACTTGACTCAGGACTGCCTAAATGGCAGCTCACAATCACCTGTAACTCTACTTCCAGAAGTCCTCTTCTGGCCTCCCCAAGTACCAGGCATACTCATAGTACACAGACAAACATGCAGGTAACATACCCAAACACATAAGTAAGTTAATTCATTAATAAGAAAAACTTTTTTAAGGACAAAGTGAGTCAAGACCATACCCATATTAATGTCCCTGTCAGCCACATCTGGAAGAGACAGCAGCTTCACAAGTGCAGGACCAAAAGGTTTCTACCTTCCCCTGCTTTGCCAATAACTAAGATGATACAGAGCCAGCAGAGATCACTAACAGAGACCTAGGACGGCTGTAGGTGCCACCTAATCTCACCTTTGGACTATTAGCTAAAATGCAGCAGTAGGACTGTGGCAAGACAAAGCTGTTTTAGGAATCACCAAGTTGAGGTGTACAGAGGTCCAAGAGACATTCATCTTTCTGGGGCAGAGCAGGGCAACAGCATCACTGCAGTGACCCAACACCCCACATCACTGTGTCTGTGGGCACAGCCAGTTTGACACAACACTTCCACCATCACTCCCAGAGCTGACAAGGAATGCACCCCCAATGCTGCCCCTCTTTCTCAGTCACTGAGGAAACAACAGCTACTGAGGCCTTCATTGTCACATCTGCCCCTACAACCAGGACCACATAGCAGGTAGAGTGAGAGAGACCCAGACCCATCCCAACAACCCAACATCAGTTCCTGAATCACAAGCAATTGCAGCCTCTCCACAGGACAGACAAGGCAGAATCTTTGTGTTCCTAGACTGGGCCAGCCACTCCTCAATGTGTAAAAAGAGGTGGACACAGGTAGAATGTACCAGTAGCTGCCCTGCCCTACTCTGCTCCACCATATGCCCCAGGCAAGGGCTGAACCACAGTTGGCCTGGAACACTGAGCACCAATGCACATGCCTGAGCCACTCAACCTACAGAACACCAAGGACAGGAAGGAGCCTATTGGGAGAAGGCAGCTGTGAGTCCCACCCAGTATTGCCAGACTACACTTTTACTACAGTGTATCATGGGCATAGACAGAACAGCCTGCCTACCCAGTCCTTCTGCTGGTGGCTTCAGGCCCACAACAGTCGTTCTAGATCCTGTATGAGCAGAAATGTGGACTTGAAAGGCTCCTGGTGAGCATCCAGATGGCAGCAGAGCCTGTGCCATTGTGGTTTCCCATACAGCCATCCAGAGAGACAGGGAACACTTAGCTAGGGAACCCAAGACCCAGCTACATTCTTAGGAATAGTATTTAAGACTGGAGTGTCCAGTAAAACAGAAGCTGATCCAGGAAGCAGACTGCTCACAATCTGATGCTTCCTCATGATAAAAAGACCATTCCCACAGGGAAGAAGACAAGTGTAAGTACCCATGGGCCAATGACCCTACAAACATTTAGTCAGACATCAAATATGGTGGCCCTGGAAGTTCATGACAGTCACATGGCACAGCCAGACATCACTGACTTCCCCATGACTCTTACTGCTGCTGTGAGTGGTAGAAACAGATGCCCTTAGCCTAACCTACCCATCGTATCTACCTTAGCATTCACCTGTCTCTTAAGAATCAACTTATGACTAAATCCTAATACTCAGGACTACCACCCTACCATATAGAGAACCCATGCCTGGATCTGTAGCGGATCTCATCCAAGACAGAAGACATTCTCACAGACACAGCAGAATGTACTGGAAAAAAAGATTTTGTGACCCTCCTATTGACAGTGTCACTTCCAGAGAGGGCTCTGGCCTCCTGTTTTGGATAAGGAGATGTTGCAATAAATGTTTCTGCATTTCCAAGGCATAAAAGGAAACAAGTCTCCTGCCTATAACTCAAAGAGCCCTGCTGCCTACCATCAAGGGGGGCAAGCAGGCAGGCAGAAGGACTCAACTAGCACCATTCCCTGCCTAGCAGCAATAGCACAGGCTCTGCCTGAGTGTGGATGAGGATGGCACAGAAAAGGGCATCATAAACAGTACCGCTGTCACAGAGGGAGAGATGCTGTCCTTGGGAGATAGAGCCACTGCTGGTACAAGTCCTTAGCCAGGTATAGAAAACTGGCCAGAAAGCAGCCTCAGTTCAGAAAGCCCTGTGACCACACTGTTTACTCAAGGCATAGGAGGAAAACCACTGGGTGACAAATGCCTAACAATCTATGGCAAGAAGTAGATACTTCTGAAGACCACTGGGGAGATATCCAGGTTTGTTTTTGTTTGTTTGTTTTGTTTTGTTTTGTTTTGTTTTACGAGATAGTGTTTCTCTGTATTGTTTTGGAGGCTGGACTGACAGCCTGGCCTCGAACTCACAGAGATCCACCTGCCTCTGTCTCCCAAGTGCTGGGATTAAAGGCGTGCGCCACCACCGCACGGCAATATCCAGGTTTTATCCCAATCTGTACCCACAAGCACAAACAGACAAATGGGAGGGTGTCTGTGTGCTATGCAAGGCCCTGAAGGTCTCTTGTCCCTTCTACCATTTCAGTATCACCTCTCCAACAGTAAGAGGAGGACAGGAACAAAGGAATGGGAACAGAAATCTCTGCCCCTGGGGTGGGAATAAATGTCAGCGGCCAAAACAGATGACAGAGTCAGGGAGTTGGTCCCACTGGTAGAATCAACCTTCTCCCTTTGTGTCAACACATAAGCAGGACCCAGTGCCTTTCCCATACCCTTTGTTCTTTGTCTTAAACAGTAACAATGCAACATGGCAAAATGGCAACCTAACCTCCTGCTGGCTTCCCAGGTGCTGGAAACTGTGTGGGGTGCCACTGCAAGGACTGACTTGTCTCTACCCTCTGTAAGGCAAGGATAATGATTCACTCTCATCGTACAGGAGAAATGCAGGTCAGAGAGAGACCACATGTTAAGAGACAAAAGCCAAGACTATGGTTTGACCCCTCCCATCTCAGCCCGCCCACTCAGGTGACACCAGAGCATAGGGAGTGACTGGCTGCCTGCCATTTAAGCTGTCCTCTATCCTGCTCTAACAGGTCCAGCTCAATGATACAGCCTCTTATGCACTCCCCCTACCCTCCCTGTGAGGAGGCCACTGAATCCTCACACAGATCCTAGTCATTGGTAAGCTCCTATGAGGTCTGCTGTTGTAGAGTGCAGCAAGCCAGCAAAGCCTATCATGTGCAGACCCCTAGCCAGGGTGAGACGCTCCCAAAGAAACCTGGCTAGATATAGTCACTAAGTGGAGGCATACTGTCCCACAGGAGTCAACGGCCTACCCTGGCTGTCACAAGTTCTTCCCTCCTTCAGCAGCACCACTCCGCCAATTACTAGATGCCAGGCAGAACAGACAACAGGTGAATTCAGGCTATGTAAGTAGCGCTAAGTATCCAGACCAAAGACAGAAGCTCAGGAACTTTTTTTTTTTTTTTTTTGGTTTTACGAGACAGGGTTTCTCTGTATTGTTTTGGAGGCTGTTGGTCCAGCCTCGAACTTACAGAGATCCGCCTGCCTCTGCCTCCCGAGTGCTGGGATTAAAGGCGTGCACCACCACCGCCCGGCCTCAGAACTCTTCTTAAATGGGCAATCCCAGTACCTATCTGTAGGGGCAATCCCTGATCTTGTTAAAGCCCTGGGGAGATGACACTTGAGAGGAGCCATATGGAAGTCAGAGGATCTCTGCTTCAAGTCACAAATCTGCCAGGCCAAGCCCCAGGCAGAGTAAATACTAAATCAGACCAGAAACAGACCCCATACCACCTGTATAGCACTCAGGCTGGATGGTGGATTCAGACCACATGCCCATCTCATCCACTGACAGGCACTGGTTGGCAGTACCCTTGCTGAATGCTACATATAACATGTTATTGCCTTCTACAGCAGTAGGGATGTGATCACTTCTCATTCTAGAGCAGTGGTTCTCAATCTTCCTAATGCTGTCATACTTTAATACAGCTCCTCATGTTGTGGTGACTCCATACCATAAAATTATTACTTTGTTGCTTTTTCATAGCTATAATTCTGCTGTTATGAATCATAATGTAAATATCTATGTTTTCTGGTGGTCTTAGGTGACCCCTGTGAGAACCGCTGTTCTAGAGTAAGAATAAGGGGCAAGGTTTAGAGTTTCTGCCAGGCCCATGACTACTGCCCTCACAGCAGTGGTAAGAAAGACAGAGGTTCAGGTCTAAAGGCAGGGTGAAACAAGGGGGTAACTATCCCTCTTCACTCCCTGCAGATGCTGAGAAACAAGCTCACAATGAAGGGCAACTATTTCCCCAAGGCAGACTGATAGAAAATGCACAAGGGAAGGAGTTCCTGAAGTGGGCTCAATCCTAAACAGGCCTCTGTGGTTCCAGTGGCACCTCCATCTGGCATGTGGTCCCATCATAACATGAGATATCTCCTTTTAGAAGAGTGACTAGGAGAGCAATGGGCACAGCAGCTGCTCATGACCTATTTGCCTTGCACTGCTATTGCAGTCACAGGAACCTGGAGGGAAAGTAGAGAGAGGAAGAAGAGAGGGAAGACATAAGGGGCAGGAAAGGCAAGTAGTCACACCCTGCCTAGACTGGGACAAGAAAGGGAACTGGGGCCTTAGAGAGGACAGCCAGATACCTGGATGAAGCCATGCTGAGTGGACTAAGCAAGCCAATATAAAAGGAGTCTATCTACATTAGGCTGAGAGGCCAAGTTGAGGGAAATAATAAAAGATCCCAAAGGAAGACACCAGGAGGCAATGACCCTAGCAGGAGAACAGAATGAAGGGTAGATTTCATGTAGGAAGTCTTCCCACCAAAAGACCAGAGCAGGTCAGCATGCAGAGGCTGCCAAGTCCCAGAGGCGGGGGAGGGGGGTGGGGGGCACTGGCAAGAGACTGCTATACACATAAAGGAAGGTCTTTTTTAAAGCAGTTCACTAGAAACTGAAGAGATGGCTCAGTGACTAAGAGACTGGCTACTTTTCCAGAGGACCTAGGCTTGATTCTCAGCACCCTGGTGGCTCACAACTGACTGTAACTCCAGTTCCAGGAGCTCTGATGCACTCTTCTGGCCTCTATAGCACCAGGCATACATGTGGTACACAGACATACATCCAGGGAAAATACCCATACTCATAAATTAAGAAATAATTTAAAAATTGTTAAACCTTCCACTAAGAAACAGTCATTTTGATAAAAGGCAAAGCCCAGGGACAGACAGGCAAGAGATGGAGAAGACTCCTATTCTCTGATCAACATGGCAGCTTCTGTGATTCCCCTTGCTAGTTACTGAGAACACTAGGTCTTGAGTGCTAGGATCCATCACATCCTATGACAGCATACAAGGACAGTTCACAATGTCATGGCAAAAAGAAACAGTAGGGAGAGTGGATCAAGCAAAGAGCCCAGCCACACTGCTGAGGACAAACTAACATGAGAGTTTGTCCCTTCTATCCCCAGCAGTAAAAAGCTCAGATGTCAGGCCTCAGAGGCTCCCATTGTTTACAGCAGAAGTGACCCCTACAGACTACAACTGCAGTCACAGACCAAAAGATACTAACTAGTCACTTAGCAATGGGATTAGGTATCAGGGTATCTAGGAAATCTATCTCACCCGGCCTGGAGGTCAACTTGAAGCTACCCTGTCACAGAACTCCACCCACCTGCCAAGGAAAGAGGTGTTACCTTGGTGATCCTTAGTATGTTTTGACCAATCTCCCATTGGAGATAAGAACCAAGGGTTAACATGACCAACAATAATCTCACTTCACCGAAAGACCAGTTCCAGCTCCCCAGCCCCCCTCCAAATCTGGGTAGATGTAACTCTGATCACCAGAAGCTGACAAAAACACTGCTCTCCCCTTCCAGTCGTTTGCCTGTGATGGAAAGTTCCCCCAGGGAGGACAGTCCCAGAGCTACAGAACCCAGAGTAGGGTCTAGGCCCAGAAGTTAACCAAAAATCCCTCTGTCCCATGAATATGACTTGCCTCTTACACCTTCACCCCATTAATGTTCAAAACAGCTCTGCACAGGCTTGGTAAAGGCCAAACCCCAGCAGAACCAACACAAAGCCACCCTGAGTCCTAGCTCCAGGGGTGGCAAAAAGCAAGGCTGTTTTTGCCAGCTTTCCACTTTGGAAAACAGTTCTTTTTCAATTTAAAAAATGTTATTTATGTTTAGCCTTTATTCTTTTTAAAGGGTTAAGGATATTTCTGTTTAATGGCTAAAATGGCAAATGCTAAAAGCTACAACTCACCCAAATCCAGCTAAAACTTAGAGTCTAAAGGGGTCCTAGGAGCAAAGAGTTTGAGAATGCTGCTCTAGGCCAAGGATGAAACTTCATTTAAGAAGGGCTACACTGGGGAAACATGCTCTGTAGACAGCTAGCACCAAGACACTCAAGAAAGCAAGGCCCTCTTGGGACTCCCTGATGGAGGCAGCATAGGTGACCTGGAAGAACTAGGCCAGGTAACATGAAAACACCTTGTCTGGAGAGCAAAGGTTCAGGATCAACAAGAAGCAGCAGCAGCAGCAGCAGCAGCAACAGATGAGCAGTCCCCCAATCCTTGCCCCATCTGGAGTTGCTGAGCCATAATCACAGTCAGAGATGCAGAGTCAACCAGGCACTTGTCCCGGGAGCTGCCATAAGACATACACTTACCCTCACTGACTGTCCCTGTCACAACAGAAATAGTGAGTACAATGAATAGACAGCTGCGGCCTCTGCTGAGAACAGACACTGCTTCAAAGAGATGTGGCCAAGAGCATCATGGAACGAAGAAAGGGGGACTCTGGAGAGGACTTCCTTTGCTGATGGCTTTGGCAAAGCACAAGGAAAGTCAAAGCCAGTCTATAATGCTCCTTGTGTATAAGCAAAGTATAAATTATAGCCATGAAACAGTACAGTGATCTGAAGGACCTATGATTCACCCAAACAAGGGTTAAAAATAAAGCAACAATTTTTTAAAAAATTCTATCTGAAAGGGACTAGGAAAATGGCTCAACAGTCAAGAACACAAACTGCTCTTGCAAAGAACCTGAGTTTGATCCCCAGCACCCACACCCAATGCTTCATAACATCTTTTAAGTCTAGCTTTTGGGAGATTTAACTCCTCTAGCTTCTGTGGGCACTTGCACTCATATACACATAGCTACATGTGTGTGCGCACATGTGCTCATGCACATACACACACACCCTTAAAAATAATAAATCTTTTAAAAATGTATATGATGTTGGGGATGTGACTTGGTTGGTACAGCACTTACCTAGCATGCATGAAGTTCTGGGTTCATCCCTCACAGGGTATAAACCATGTGTGGTGGTACATGCCTATAACCTTAGCACTCAGGAGGTGGTAGCCCATTGTAGACCAGCCCAGGCTTCATAAGACCCTGTTTCAAACCAACCAACCAAAAAGCCAGCGAGTAGTGTCTGCACTGAGCAAGTGACAGACTTTGTCATTATTTCCTAAATAATACAAACCTGCAACTATTTACACAGCAGTTGGACCTGTCATATGCTAGAAGAAAATCTAGAGATGATATATAGTACATATGAAGGTGGCTATGTTCCATATAAATATACTACTTACATAAGAGACTGGAGCATTTGAGTGGCTTGGTACTGAGGTGGTCCAGGGGCCACTACCCTCAGGATACTGAAAAACAACCTATACAAAACTATAAGTTCATAGTGTCTCTGATAAAACATTATAAGGGTTTTTTGTTAGTTTATTATATTTCATACAGGTTTTTTTTTCCTCATCAAAAAACTTAATAATAAAGTCAGGCATGCTCTCAGACATTTACAATTCCACTACTCATGTGCTAAGGCTGGTTGAAACAAGACCTTAACTCTAAAAACTAAAAAAAGGAGATGGAAAAAAAAACCTAACTTGTTTCCTGATACATGTACTTGTTTCAATCCACAATATTCAAAAGACAGTTGCCAAATCATGAGACAAAATAACTTTCCCATTATCCCCTAGAGCAGTGGTTCTCAACCTTCCTAATGCAGTGATCCTTTAATATAGTTCCTCTCATGCTGTGGTGACCCCCAACCATAAAATTACTTTTGTTGCTACTTCATAACTGTAATTTTGCTACTGTTATGAACTGTAATGTAAATATGTGATCTGATATGCAATCCCTGTGAAAGGGTCATTCTACCTCCAAAGGGGTCATGATCCACAAGTTGAGAACTGTTGCCCAAGAATGTTGTTCAGATCCCCCATCCTCCAGTCACGTCTCCCAATCCCTTTCCTATTCAAGGGATAAAAGAGCTAATCCAAAAGTACTCCCATTAGCTAAATTTGGGGCAATTCACTCATCAAAATAAAAAAAGAATAAAAGTAATAAATGATAAAGACTGCTTGATTATAGTCTACTGAACAAGTCTACAGTGACCTAGGAAAGGCAGCCCAGGCAGCCCTTCTATGCAGATGTCCAGTCACCTTGAGTTCAGGCATCTTCTCAAACCCCAGACTCTCTACTAAAATTACTCTCCTGCCCTACATCCGCCACACCCCAGTTTCCTTCCTGTCCCCCTTAAGTAGCAGGCCACTTTCCTCTATTCATAAAGCACTTAACTTTGGCAGCTCCTTGATTCCACTATAGTCTCTGGCTCATACTCTGTATCTCACAATACCAGAGCTCACACAAACTGCATTGTCACAAATGGCATCAAAAGAACTGGCTAAGGAGCAGAAAGGCAAGTATGCTGGGTGTACAGTGGCTCCCACTGGCCTACAGAAAACCCTGAGACAGGCCTGGGGACCCAGCCAGGACTTGACAAGCTAAGCTGTGTGTCACACCATGCCTAGACTAATTTTACATTCCTGGGCTTGCTCCCAAGGCCAGCCTCAGGCTCAGACATCACTTCCTTGGGGCCACTTGGCACTGTCAGGCCTTTTCAAAGACTGGGGACACAGCCCCACAAGGTGAAGGTTGGAACCTGCAGCAGGGACACTGCAGTCCAAACCTGTCGAGGGCTGCTGAGACTGTGTCCATTCTGCTGGCTCAAGGAGGAAAGGAAAGGAGTGCCACTGAAAAGGCAACTGAGAGAAAGTGTCTGACCTGAGAAGGCCACAGGCAAAAGCCAGAGGCCAGGCCTTCCCTCCTTTATCCACCTGCCCACCATCCATGACCTATGCTCGACAAGCCCATACATACATAGAAGTGAGTACTCATGCCTTCCTGACACACCAAAACAACGAAATACTTCAACCAAAATCACTGGGTCCAAAGTAGAACACAAGATAACCACGTGGACTTAACTATTGATGGCCCATGACCTTGCCAGGGATTCGTCCACTAAGGATTGTGGGAGCAACTGGATGAAAACTGCAACCCAGATAGTCACGCATTATAGCAAAGGGAACCTTCAAAGAGAAGAAAACCAGTAGGTGTGGTCATGGTCCATGGTACAGACACTGGCAATGTCAAGTGGAGGGGCCACAGGCCACATGAGGCCGGCCTGAATACCCTATTGAACAACCTCTTCCTCCTTTCTTTAACCTCTTGTTTTTATTTCAATTGTTTCTACTTCCGTGTTCCCAGGCACCATCCCATGAAACTACAGTGAACACCAGTGGGTGTGCCCCAGCTGAGAAATCCTGTGCAGAAAGAAAAACAAACAGGAGGTAGGCACAGAATGGGAGGAACTTCTGGCAAGATGTGGAGGAGCAGCTCACACCTTCTTCTGCCAGACTGGCCCACAACAGACAGGGTACACAGAAATCCCCAGCAGGAAATGCCTAATGACTTCATCCCAGTACTCTTTGAGTTACCCAGTAGAGCAGTGGAGGGCAAATGGTGCCCACTAGGATCTGAGTTTGACCACCCTGCCAACAAGCTGAGCTTCCCTCAGGGCTGTACAGCATGTCTACACAAACACAGGAAGTGGGGTTTGAGTGTTTCTGTTTCCATGGCCACTGCAAAGAAGACACAGGAAATGCTGGGCTACCAGGACCACTGATATGGGTGTTCCCCACTGAGTTGGCCTTCAATACGTGCTATACCAGATGACCATGGCAGACCACAGCTCCTCCTGAGAGGAAGTCTTGCAAGTTAGTACACGCTCAACTGTCGTCCCATAGGCAACAATGATAGCAAGGTCTGGAGGCAGCCTGGGAAGATGCCTTGCTGGGCAGGTATAGAGTTTGGCAGCACCAAACAACAGCTGGATTGAGGACCCAGTAAGGAAAGTAAACACTGGCTCAGACACACCTTTATAGAGAAGCACAACCATGCCATCCGACTACACCTGGCCAACAGAGAGCTTTTCTCCAACACATCACTGGCCTAACCCTGCTCACTGCTGGCCAGCTTCAGGATGCTTGTGCATTAGCTCCTAGGGGACACTATGCAAACAAGAGAGAAATGAAGTGTTCAGAGTGTCCTGAAGTACACAGCACTCATGATCACTCTTTTTTGGGGGGAGGGGCACAAGAGACCAAAGCAAATACCTTTACAAACCCAACCCAGATGACTACCTGGGCAGCCCCTCAGGGAAAGAGGCTATTCCTGAGGGTGTTCCTAGAATCACATCTTTCAGTGGGGCCATCCACTAGAGAGCCTGGCTGCAAGAGATGGCATCTCCATCATACCTTTAAGCCTCTTGCAGGCCTCTCCACTTGCTGAGCCACAACCCTTTAGGAAGATCCCTATACTCTGCTTCACATACCACACTCACTCATTCAGATCCTTGATACTTCCATTGTGTTTGCCTATCCTCTGCCAGCCTTGGCATTCAAAACACTGACCTTGGAGCCATTGGAAGCCTTACCCTCACAGAGGTGGACTCGTAATACTTGGCTGGGGAAGGGAGTACAGTTCACTGTCCTAAAAGACTAGGTAGATTACAGCATCATCAGTCATGACTGCAATTTTCCACAACCACCTCTACCCACAGGTAAAGGGAGAAACAGAGCATGCAAGTCTCCTCACAATGCCTGGTAGAGCAATAAATGGACACAGTTGCTGACACCCAACACTGAATCCATCACAGAACAGATCTCATGACTCCATTTACACACTACTCTGGAATAGAGTAGACTGATGCTGCTTCTTGTGGAGATGGAGGCGCGCAGCAACTACAGTGCTATTCAAAGAATAACGGTAATATTCCATATTGGGCTGAGAGTGGAATGGTAGGGGGCTTGCCCAAGATGCTTAAGGCTGTGGGTTCCACCCCTAGCAACACACACACACACATTTTAAACTAAATTAAATCATGGTCTTTGTAACAAAAGTCTATAACTTTACTAAAAATGACCTAATCATATACTTAAAACAAGCAAACTTGGTGGTATATAAACCATACCACATGAGGCTGTTCAAACAAAACCCACAGACTCTGGCAAGCCCCATCAGATGTCAGTCACCAAAAACACTCTCCCAGGAGATAAAGCCTTTTATACTCATGCCAACCTTGAGACACCTACACACAACTGCTCAGAATACAAGGCAGCTGAAGGCTGTTCCAGAGAGACTGGAAAGCCCTGAGGCCATGTAGTTTTTACTTGTTGGCTGAGCAAGAGCAGACCTTCAAATGTACATTGTACACATGGCCAACACTGGGTTTCATCTCTTTCTGCCTGCACTAGAGAAATATAAAGGCCCCAAAGCCTGAACAGTAACAGGAGAGCATGGCTGAGAAGGCACCTGCAGCTCCACAAGTCAGAAACCCTGGAAAGAAGCCACAGTGGCAGGCTGGAGAGGGACTACTAGGAAAGGCAGAGGTTCAGCAAGGGTTGCTAGGCAAGAGGGTCAATTCACTATCATCAGTGGGAAGAAGAGAAAGTATGTTCTTCTGACTCCCAGGAGCTCAGCAGCTTCTGGACTGCTGTCTGCTACGTAAAATCCAAAGTGCACTCTGACCTTCTGCTTAAATGCCTGCCCAACAGGCAAGATTCAAGAGTTTCCTAAAGTATCACACAGCATGTTGAGGTTCCCTCCTCCTAAAGTATCACACAGCCTGTTGAGGTTCCCTCCTCCAAACCCTGAGCAGCTTCCCTTGTGTGTTATCCTATTCTTAGTTGTCCAGATCAGAATAAAAATTCACTATAGAAAAGCTGTAACCCGCCGGGCGGTGGTGGCACATGCCTTTAACCCCAGCACACAGGAGGCTGAGTCAGGGGGACCCCTGTGAGTTTAAGACCAGCCTGGTCTACAAGAGCTAGTTCCAGGACAGCCTCCAAAGCCACAGGGAAACCCCGTCTGGAAAAAAAACAAACAAACAACAACAAAAAAATCTGTAACCCTTTCTATAAGTACTAAAGGCAATCTGACTATATAAACTGCTGAACAAGAAACTCAAAGCGTCTCCAAGCAGAGGAAACCTACAGCACAAGAGGCGGCTAAGAGCCACACCTACAGCATTCTCCAGAAAAGTCCCAGCAGGTCCACAACCAAGTCCCAACGTGCCAAACTCTTGCTCTGGCTATCCCAAGCATGTTTCCCTGCAGGGCCTCCCTTCCTCCTGAGCAGCTGAATGCAAAAGATAAGGTTGTGAGATGCTCGCAGTTCCAGCTTGATCCTCACCCAGCTAAGAGGAAGATGTGGTTTTCCACTTGGATTTTTGTAGACAACTCTCCAGTTCTAACAATTGCTGGAAGAAAACACTACTCACACTCATACGTGGTCCACCCAACATGAATCAAGTCAACAAAACCTTTACTTTAAAGCAAGCAAGCAAACAAACAATCCTCAAAACACCAACACTGTATTCTAAACTGTTCATAGACAATGAATGGTCTGAATTAAGAAAATGATGAAGACACAGTAAAAGATGATAAGTTTCTCCAATTCTTCCAGATGAAAAGCTAGTTAAAGAGTTAGCTGCAGATAAAGCTCCAGTCCCGAGCAAACAATGGGCATTTGGAAGGAAAAAAATGGCTTCCCTCCCTATTGACCACCTTGCCAGCTCTCACCCAGGGATCAGAATGTGTGAGTGTGAGTGTGTGTGTGCGCGTTGCATGTAGTGGGGAGGGGGGATCTCTGAGGCTCACTCTGAAACTTTCATGTCTTCCTACTTTTAGAGCAATACTACGGAAGAGGGATGAGGAATACTGGGGCTTCTTGCCTTTATCTTCCAAAAACACCAAGGAGGAATTGTACCTGACCACTGGGAAAAAATATTTCAGGCAGAATTGTTAAAGAACTTAGGCTGCCAATATCCGTTATGCAATCTGTGACACTTAAGAACATGAACATAAAGATAGTTACCCTGCAGCCAGATCCCTCTTTAAAACTCTCCCCTGCCCTTTGCAACCACATCTCTATTTTTGACAGTGAGGCTGAGATTCCTTCCTTTCCTAAAGGCCCCCAAAACAGACGAAGCTCCCAGCTATACTCTAGGGCCTGGACTGACTCCAACCTAGGGTAAGAGATAAGGGCTCAACTGTCCTTTCCCACAGAGCTCCTTGCTACCAAGGAGTCACAAAGACCAGTGCCTCCAAAGGCTGATGATGGTTAATGTCTGCCTGTTTGCAATGATGATTCCGTCCACAAAACAGTCCTCCGTCAGTTTAAAGACTGGCTTCTGGTCAGTCTGCAGGAAAAAAGCACCTGCCACACATGAGCACAGGCCTGTAAAAACAACACATACAGCAGTGGGCAGCTTCTTCAGTGACCCAGCAGACAGATCCACCCACATCTCTTGCAATGAAACCATATTTGCAGGTAGGCCAAATTCTCTCCAGTTTTGGCCCTCTCCACAAATGCACAAAGGGAGAGTGATCTGGAATAGGTTGGACTTTAGAGACCTTGAAAATGACCAGGATATATCCCCTGCCAATGCTTACTGTAAGCCAAAACATGTGCTAGCCCTTATCTCAGTTTATCCTTCCATATACCTGCACTGCACATTCCATCGCTTCCATCTAACTTGCTTCAAAGCAAGTCTAAGGAGTAGCACACAGCTAGTAAGCAGAGGGGGGCCAGTGAGAGTGCTGCCTCTTGGAGAAACCAGATGGGCCTACGCCTAGTCCCCTGTGTCACCCACACTATTACCCTAAGTGGCACAATGTGGCTCCCAGCCTCCCTTGGTCTCCTGATTATCCCTGGGGAAGCTTGTCCTCTTGGTCCGCCCTCTCCCTAGGCTGCACGCACTGGGAGGTCAGAACCGTCTCAGTCGCCTCAGTCATCCTGAAAGTACCACCACTTATGCTGCCCTCCGCAATCTCCCGGTTTCTAACTTTAGGGTCCCGCGCAGCCCTCGCACTGCCGAATCCAAAGGCGGCATCTCCGTGGCCCGGCATGGTTACGTTGAACCCGCAGCAGGGCCGCGGGCACTGCCACAGGGTGGAGGACCGAGAAGCTGGCAGAGCGCGCGCGGCCAGGAGCGCTCGCCTCTCACTCTCCTCAAAAGTAAATTGGAAGAAAGTCATTTGGGCGGAAGAACTTTCGCAGGCCCCGCGAAGACCGACGGCCGACGGTGCCGGGCGCCCGACTCGCAGCCAGTCACCCCGCGGCGAGGGGCCGCGGCCTCTCGGGACAGCGCCTTGGGGACCGGGCCTCGCTCCCGCCGGCCGCCCTCCCACCCGCCCGGCCTCCCGGCGACCCGCGACAACTGGTCGTGCTCCCGAGCCCCCGCCCCTCCTGGAGCCAGCCGCCCGCCGCCCCGCGTTCGCTACGTTCGCCACCGCCCCTCGCAGCGCCGCGCTGCGCCGGCAGCCGCCACTCACCCCATGAGCCAGTCCATGGCTGCGCGGGGCCCGCGCCTCGCTCGGCCTCAGCCCCGCCGGAGGCCGGAAGTAAACACTCGATGGCTCCCGCCCGCTGCCGGAAGTGACGCGCGCACGGCTTGCTGGGATGCGTAGTCCCAGTGGCCCCTGCGGCCCCACCCAGGAGCAGCTGTTCTGCCCTGCCAGGACCTCGCAGCAGTACCGCGAAACTCGGGATCCCGGATGACTGCCAGCAATCTGGAGAGCTTCGGGATCCCCAGAGTGCGTGTAACTTCAGAGCTCCCCGGAAACCCAGACTGCGCGGAATTCTGGAATGCCCCAAACTCTCAAAGTGCCCATAACATCACAGTGCACTGGACCCTGGAGCACAGCGACCCCGGAGTAGCACATCCTGGAGTACCAGGACTTCAGAGTGCCTGGATCCCAGGAGCGACCCTTACCCCCACAGTGCCAGAATCCACGAAATGCACAGACCTCTAGGAGTCTGAAATTCCTGGAACCTGAGTATCCCTGACCTCAGTATCCCAGATCTGGAAGTGCCCAGAAGTGCCTGGAACCCCAGAGTGCCCCCAGCAAGTATGTGTCCCTATCCTCTGCAGAGCCTCATCCCTGGATGTTTACATCCCTCATGCTGCCGCTTTAACCCTATTGTCATCTTTTGCCCCACTTAGTGCCTCTGCCCAGAGCTGTTCTGACCACACCGCTGCTTCTGTGTCCCCTCACTTTGCTGGCTGTTCCTTTTCACCCCAGCTGTCACGCATGTGGACATGCTTGTTCTCTTGAGTCCCCCGTTGTCCCCTTGTTCCATGAGCTGTACCTTCTGGTTCTTGGGTGGCCCTCTATGATCCAGATACCCATAAGTCTTCTCGTGGTCCTGGGTATCTGTCCTATTGGCTGCTCTTTCCAGAGCCTGACCAGTACCAGGAACTCAGTACCTGTGAAAGACTGACTCTCCATTCTCCTCTTCACTGAGGAGATGCTTCCAGGAGCACAAACTTAAGCAGAGGGATCGCAACAACCGAACTCACTAGTATCTTCAGTGGGTGTCATGAATAGCGGGCACCGGACAGATAATACCTTCAGGACAGCTGTCCATTGTAATACATATACTTGAAATGGTAGTCACTCTTCCCCAAAACCATTCCAGGGTGCTGGAAGAATTCTGGTCTATTCCTCCTTTATAGCACAAACTGTCAGTCACATGAAGGGGGTGGGCAGTGGTGACAACTATTATCACCAACAAATACCTGAGATGACAGCGGGCGTTGGTGGCACACACCTTTAATCCCAGCACTCGGGAGGCAGAGGCAGGTGGATCTCTGTGAGTTCGAGGCCAGCCTGATCTACAGAGCGAGTTCCAGGACAGCCTCCAAAACAATACAGAGAAACCCTGTCTCGAAAAACCTGAGATGAAACAGGGAGGAAGGAAATATCTAAAGAGGGAAAAGTTACCTAAACAAGACTATATCAGGAGGAAATCAGGCCTGTGCTCTCCTCCATTTCCATTCCCACAGGTGCCTATGGTCATACTGAATGACTCCCCCACCCCCATAACCACCTTGCTTTTAGCCAGCCATCAGCCATCAGCTGGTTGCCTTACAATGTTCCCTGGTCCTCGGATTCTGAGGAGCATCAGTCCTTAGTTAAGTCAGCCTATTTTTGACTGCCACCATCTCTCTCTCTCTCTCTCTCTCTCTCTCTCTCTCTCTCTGTGTGTGTGTGTGTGTGTGTGTGTGTGTGTGTGTGTGTGCGCGCGCGCGCGTGCGTGCGCGCGTTTGATACCTGCAGAAGCTGGAAGAGATCATCAGATACTCTGGAGCTGGAGTTACAAGTAGTTGTGAGCTACCCAATGTGGATGTTGAGAACTAAACTTCAGTCTTCTGGAAGAACAACAAGCACTATTAACCACTGGGCATGTCTCCAGCCCTCCATTTCCTTTTCATTGTAATAATTCAGTCATGTGTTGCTTCATAATGGAGATATATTGTGAGAATTTCCTTGTTAGACCATTTCATCACACAAATGTCCTAAAAGGCACAAACCTAGATGGTGTGACCTTTTATACACAGGCTGCACAGTGTAAGGTGTTACTCCTGAGTAAAAAGGCTGTACAGTGGGTTAGCATAAAGGTGGAGGGGGGACCCTGGATGTGGAACCATGGCAGATTCCATGGCCGGCGAGGGTGACTGAGATGAAGGGACAAACATGCCAGGCAGACAGAGCTTAAATGAAAAGTTTTATTAGAAAAGGGAGGGAGGGGGAGGAAAAAAGAGGTGAAGAGACACAGAGATACAAAAAGAGGACAGAAGAGAAAAGGGAGACAGGAAAAGTTCTGTCTGCCCCAGGGGAACAGTGGGAAGGAGAGAGCAGGGAGAGCAGAAAGAAGAGAATAGAGAGAGAGAGAAGAGCCTGAAAGAGAGAAAAGACAGTGCAAGTGGGCAGAGGTCTTTCTTTTAAAGGGGTCCTTTGCACCTGCGTTCGGACTCATGTACTCATGTACTCATGGAACCCTGGGCTGACCAGGTATTGCCTGAGTGCATTCTGCCAGGTGGCAGGGGCAGGCCAGCATAATGCCTGAATACTATACCACAGTGTGTTACTGCACTGTAGGTAACTGGAACACAGTAGAGTCTGTGTATCTAAACAGATCATTTAAACCAGCACCACCACAAACACAAGTGATGGATTATATAAGATGTTGTAACATCCCTAGACAATAGGATTTTTCAGCTTGATTAAACTCTTATGGGACCACCATCATATATACACTTCACTTGTGTCTACAAAATTATAGATCACATAAACAGACCATCTGAGTTGGAGCCCTATGTCCCAGTGGTAAGATGTTCAACCAACATGTAGCACTCTTTCATTTAGGAACTGAACCCAAGGTCTTCTTCATGCTAGGCAAGTACTGTACTACTGGGCTATATCGCCAGACTCCTTTGTTTTCAGATACAGTCTCATTGAGTTGACCAGACTTGCCTTTTCTCTTCTTGCTTCAGCCTCCCAAGTAGCTGAAATTAAACGCCTGAACTGTAAGGATGGCTTATGCTTCTCTTTGGAGGTAATGTTTTCCTTTGCTTTCTTGCTTGTTTGCTTTTTGTATGTGCATTCATGTGTGGTTTTTGTTTAAAACTAATGTTTTATTCTTTGTCAATTTCACACACCTAAAATTCATCTTCATATTCAACTAAACCCCCTCCCCATCCCTTAGAGCCCCCTAATATTTCCCCTCTCACCTTCATGTCTTCTTCTTTAACAAATAAATAAATTGAGTGCTGGCTGCATGAAAGTGTGTGCCTATGCATTGGAACATGGGCAACCTACCAACAGCCATACTCCAAAAGAAAAATGATTCTTCCTTCCCTAGCAGTCATTGATTGCCAATAGCTCCTCAGCTAGGGGTACAGCCTCATGAGCCCTTCTCCTGTCTGTGCTGGAATGTTGACTGGCTTGATCTTGCGCTGAACATTCATAAATGCGATGACTTTGTCACTTCCAGGTCAGTTAGACTGACCTGGACTTCATTGCATAGCCCAAGATGGCCCAAATTTGCAGCAACCCATCTGCCTTAGCCTCTGAGTGCTAGGGTTTATATTTACAAGCCACCACACCAGGTTAAAGCTAATGTCTTGGTATTCCCAGACTATGGGAGCCCCCAAATGTCACCCATGTCCGAGTTCCTAAACTTTCCTGGGGTATGTGGTATTATGGGATATTTGTGCACTGTGTGAAAATGTATTGCTGTGATTAGTATAACATAAAGCTGAACAGCTGACGGCTAGGCAGGAAGTATAGGTGGGACTTACTGGCAGAGAGAGAACTCTGGGAAGAAGGTGGGGTCACCAGCCAGATATGGAGGAAGCAGCATTAGCAGTATGGAGAGATGAGGTAACAAGCCACATGACAATGCAGATTAAAATAAACGTATTAATTTAAGTTATAAGAGCTAGTGGGACAAGCCTAAGCTAAGGCCACGCTTATTAAGTCTCTGTGTCATTATTTGGAAGCTGGCTGGTGGGACAGGAAGTCTTGTTACAATGTGGTGGTTTGAATAAGGATAACCCTCATAGGCTCATATATTTGAATACTTCGTTACCAGGGAATGGAACTTTTTTGTTTGTTTGTTTGTTTGTTTTTCCAGACAGGGTTTCTCTGTGGCTTTGGAGGCTGCCCTAGAACTAGCTCTTGTAGACAAGGCTAGTCTCAAATTCCCAGAGATCTGCTTGCCTCTGCCTCCCGAGTGCTGGGATTTAAGGTGTGCACCACCAACGCCCGTTTGGGAGTGGAATTTTTTAAAGAGATTAGAAGGATTAGGAAATGTGGCCTTGTTGGAGTAGGTGTGGTGTTGGTGGTGGACTTTGAGGTTTCAAAAGCCCATGTCAGGCCTAGGTGTGAGCTCTCTCTCTCTCTCTCTCTCTCTCTCTCTCTCTCTCTCTCTCTCTCTCTCTCTCTCTCTCTCTCACTCTCACTCCTTTCCTCCTTCTCTCCCTCCCTCCCTTCCTCCCTCCCTCCCTTCCTCCCTCCCTCTCTGTTATATATGTGTTAGTGCCTAGTCTTTCACAAGTTCCTCAGCTCAAGGGTCTACACATGGGATATTATCTATGTTATGGAATTTCTGTAACATCCTGAACATGCTAGGACATGTCTGTGTGGACATAACTTGAAGAGAACAGCATTTGAACTGGTTTACTTCTGAGTCAAGATGGTAGGGACAAGAAGTTCACCCATTCAAGAGATAGCATGCTATTTTTGGCACACTTTATTTATTGAAGTGGGGGTCAAATGTTGGAAATTTAATTCCCAGGATGGTGATGGGAGGTGTCAGAACCTTTAAGAGCCATTTTGTAGGGGGTCCTTTGACCCTGCTCTGAAAAAAGACTAAGGTAATTCTTGGAGGCAAACCTGGCCCTTCCCAGCTCACTCTGCCACTGGTTTGGGATTTGATCACTTGTTCCTACACATGTTCTCACCATTACTGTATACCATGAGGTACTATAGCCAAGGAGGACCTGTACCAGAGCCTGCACCATGTTTACACAAAACTGTGAGCTAAACAAACCTTTACAAAGTTAACCTGAATCCAATATTTTTTAATAGTGACTAAAAGCTCATTGATGCTGAAGGGATCAGTATTTAGCACAAGACAGCCTGAGACCAAGTTCTCTGCACAAAGGAGATTTATTTGCCCCAGAAGGATGAGGGACAGGGAATAAGAATCAAAAACAGGAGACAGAATGAGGAAGAAGGGGAAAAGAACAAGGGAGAGGGGAAAGTGATATTTGTCCTAGAGGGACAAAGGATTGTTTGTGTATAGAAAAGAGACAGACTAGCCCATAGGAAAATGGCAGTTTATAAAGATAAAAGAGGAAGCCCCATGTTAAGTTGAGTTGGTTTGTTTTTATTGGGCATGTTAATTAGGGTGGCCACAAGGGATTTTTTGATTACTGAACTTCAATAGTTTGTTAGCTGGACCTTGGTAGTCAGCCTCAGGAGGAGGAAGTGGCCAAATAAGAGAACAGACCTTGGTGCCTAGCTTTAGGAATGTAATCTAACAGTTTTTTAGCAAGGCAGAGGGAATTGGGGAAGGGCAAGGCCTGCCAGAGCCATGTTTACAGTGCTCAGGCTATCTGGAATCCCTTCAGATGCACTGATAGATTGTGGATTAAAGCTATTGATATGCCAATATGATTCCCCACATCTGGGGAAACAGCTACAATTGGACTCATTTATGTCTTCCAACTTATGACAATCCCATTTATTAACATCACTCCTTGTCCAGTTCAAGGATGAAAAACAGGAGTAAAACTGTAATGCTAGAAGCCCTCTTCTGTATCTGTCAGAACTGGGAGAGTGATAGCAACCTCTGGGTTTCTCTGGAGATGACATTTTGGGGTTTGGCTTACCATTTTACCTAGAAGGTGGAGCATAGGGCTTTCCATGTGGTCCTGCCTTCTTTGTACCCACCCATTCATCATTAACAAGCTTAGAGTGTCAAATACACAGGCCCTTATAAGGTGCTTGGAAAACAAAAGTGGAAAAATACACATAAATCTTCCTTGGAAGAGCAGTTGGCTGGTTGGCAGGAGTACTAATTGATGAGAAAAAGGAGTAATATATAGTCAGGAAATAATGGGCACACTGGAGAATAAAGCCACTGCTCACAGAGGGCAGAGAGTGCTGGCTGTTTAAGATTGATGCATGATGTCAAAAACAAAACAAAACAAAAAATTGTGAAGCCCTAGCCGGGTGTTGGTGGCGCACACCTTTAATCCCAGCACTTGGGAGGCAGAGGCAGGCAGATCTCTGTGAGTTCGAGGCCAGCCTGGTCTACCAAGCGAGTTCCAGGACAGCCTCCAAAGCCACAGAGAAACCCTGTCTCGAAAAAAAAAAAAAAAAAACCAAAAAAACATTGTGAAGCCCTGACCCCAAGTACCTCAGCTCATGACCATATATGAAATGGGAATTGGAGTATATTCACTGAAGATGAGGTTACTGTGTAGTAGAGGCCTAGTCCAGTACCCTTATATAAAGGGAAATTTCATTTGGAAGAGGGGGGTGTGATAACACCACCAACACCAAGACACAAAGGAACCCAATGCATTTGTTCCTCGAAGCTCAAGTGTCCTAGCTGGTTTTGTGCGCCAACTTGACACAAGTTAGTTAACAGAGGAAGGAGACTCAGTTGAGGAAATGGTCTCCATGAGATCCAGCTGTAAGGTATTTTCTCAATTATTGATCAGTGGGGGAGGCCCAGCCTGTGGTGGGTGGTGCCATCCCTGGGCTTGTTGATCCTGGATTCTATAAGAAGGTGGGCTGAGCAATTCATGGGAAACAAGCCAGTAAGCCACTCCCCTCCATGGCTTTTGCATCAGCTCCTGCCTCCAGGGCCCTGCCCTGTTTGAGTTCCTGTCCTGACTTCCTTCAGTAATGAACAGCAATGCTGAAGTGTAAGCCTAAGAAACCCTTTACTCCCCAACTTGCTTATTAGTCATGGTGTTTTGTTGCAGAAATAGAAATCCCAAGACACCTAGGGAGGGACCAATCTCTAGAGCACTGAAGACAGGACTTAAAGCCCTCAGAGCTAAGACAGTATGTGCCTGCACTTATAAACAACTTGTTTGGTGGCACATTGTGATGGCAACCTTGGGAGCTAACAGACACAGATCTGTCCTAGATCCACCTCTGTTTCCACATCCCCTCCCTCTGTCCAGTTTTGAGGGGTCCCTGGGTCAGGAAGGGAGGCGCTAGGTGTCTGCAGACTAGGGCCTGGTCTCCACCCCATACTAGGAAGTCCTCAAGTCAGGACCTATGGGTCTCTCACCCCCAATCCAGGTAGCTGTTCCCCTGTGGGGTGGAGGACTGAAACCTTCAGGATGACACAAACCAAGTGGCTAGGTTTTCAGAGGATAAGGGTGACCCCGCCCCTGCTCTAAGACACTTCCTGAGTAGACACTTCCTGAGTTTGCTGGGTCCTCTCCTCTCACAACTCAAGTTTGACTGCTCCTTTCCCTGGGGTCCATTCCCTGCCCTGCCTCACCGGGAGTCAGAGACATAACCAGGGTGGGGTGCAAAGCACCTCCTCCTTTTCTCACTGCCACCCCTACGGATGGGGATTTGGCACAGGGGTGGATCACGTGACACACATTCTCCTGCCCTTGAGAGACTGGGGACAATGGTTCCCTCTCACCTCGGAAGCTGCTGTGTGCTTGGGACTGTCCCAAGTGAAGCAGAGGGCACCCACAGCTGTTAGTGCCTGCTGGACAGGAGAGAAGGCCCCTCTGTTCTCACCACTCATGAAGGACAATATTTACTTCATCTTCTATAAGTCCGGGGATCTGTTTTGGGGAAGAATTGTGGAGAGCCAGACCCCTGTGGGCTGCAATGGACTGTGACCTCTCTTCTCCAGCTTTCCTGTGGCTTCAGTCAGCACCTCAGATGTCCCCCCTGTAGCCCATGCTGTGCCTCCATCATATTCTCATGCTGCTCTAAGCAGTGATTCTCATGTGGAGACTGAGGATCCCCAGTGGCGAGATACTTACCTATGTCAACTCAGGAAGGGAGCTGAGATTCCAGGCCACATGTTTCCATCTTCCTATGCCATCCTGCTTTCCAGGGAGACTTTCTTCCCCAGGCCGAAAAGGACAGTCATGGTTGCTACCCACAGAAGCAGCTGGACAGCAGGATCTTGGCCCAGTGGCAGAGGAAGGGCTGAGATGTCTTTAGGGACTCCTGTGTCACCCTCTGCAGAGCATACACACACACACACACACACACACACACACACACACACACACACAAACAAACAAAACCTTTTGTAGCTCACAGGGCATGTGCTCTGCTCCTGGGCTAGCCAGAGCTCAGGGTGGGGCGTGCTCATGAACAGGAGTCATTTCCAAGTACTCACTAGGAGCTTGGCGAATGCATCACAAGCAGGCCCTGGGGCAGCCTGGCATTATACTCCATGTAGGTGCAGTCGAGATACCTGGCTGAGGTAGCACAGTAGGAGGTTGTACCCAGGCCCCAAACTGTGTGTTGTGCTGCCCAAGATCTCGGAAGCAGAGGCCTGCATCCTAGATGTAACTGGCCCTGTTCACCAAGGGCCTGCCTGACATCTACAGGGAATCATAGGAATCATTACAGTCCCTGCCAGCCAAAGTCCAAATGAGATAGCATGCCAGTCAGCATCTCTGTTTCACATCTTGTTCATTTAACAGGGAGCCACAGCATCTGCAGAACTGGTAGGCCCCTCAAGAAGCATGATGTACAGCCGGGCGTTGGTGGCGCACACCTTTAATCCCAGCACTTGGGAGGCAGAGGCAGGCGGATCTCTGTGAGTTCGAGGCCAGCCTGGTCTACAAGAGCTAGTTCCAGGACAGCCTCCAAAGCCACAGAGAAACCCTGTCTCGAAAAACCAAAAAAAAAAAAAAAAAAAAAAAAAAAGAAGCATGATGTACATCAAGTTCTCTGTTCCCTGAGGCCATTACAGTTCAACTCAAGAGCTATGCTTGCCCCTGAAACACTGGTTGTCACTCCCAAGCTTATGTTAGGCTGGAGAGTCCCTGAAGTGACTGATAGGGGATTATAGGTTTTCTTGGGAATGTCCTAGAAAGGATCACAAACTTGTTGACTTCAAACAACAAAAATAGATTCTCTCCCAATCCTGGAAGCCAGAAGCATGAGGTCAAGGGACTATAGTGGCCCCTTTCTAGCTCCACTAACTCCTGGCATTTCTCTGCTGCACATACATAGCTCAACCTCTGCCTCTGTCTTCATACAATGCTGAAGCTTAGAGGCTCTATATATTAGTAAGGGTTCTCTAGAGAGAACAGAATTGGTAGAATAAATATGTTAATAAAATATACTAATAAACATTAATACATTTATTAGAATAAATATAATATAAATATAATTAAAAAGGGGATTTATTTGATTGGCTTATATAATCTGGACAAGGTAGTCCAACAATGGCCAGGCTGAGATCCAGGTTGATGCTCAGTCTACAGGGATGGATGACTCAGCCGTCTAAATCTGGTGCTGAAGGTCTGGAGGATTCCTGGAGAGTTTTCAACCCTTAATGGAAGGCCAAAGTAACTGGGTTGTAGTATCAGCAAAGGATAGCAGTGGTCAGCAGCAGCAGCAGCAGCAGCATAGTCGATGCACTCATAAGCAAGGAGCAAGGCAGGCAGGCAGGCGAAAGGAGCACTGCATTCCTCTCGGTCGTCTTTATATCTGGGCTTCTGCTGGAGAGTTCATCTAGCCTGGGGTAGATCTCCACACCTTGATTAATACTTCCAGGAAATATCCTCATAGACTTGTCCTGGGGTTTTTCTCTTAGTTGATGTTGGTTGCAATTAGGCTGACAACCAAAATCAACTATTATAGGGTGGGCGGGCAAGGGAGGGGAGGCACTCAGCATTTCAACTAAGTGTGTTGAGCTAGGCATAGCCTGTGCCTCAGCAAGCATGAGTACATGCTATTCAAGCCACTTCTGGGAGATGACCCACTAAGATGAGAGCAGGAAGAAGCCTTGGAGGAAGCCCAAAGACTGCCCTTCTCCATGTTGATTAACCAGGGCTCACTCTAGTCCATTTCCCACCCCCATCCAATGAGCCACCAAATACGAGGGAATCTGGGGAATCTCCGGGGACACATCCCTGGGCCCTTCTCCTTAGGTCTCAACCTGAAGTTCTGGGTGGGGCCTGAGGGTTGTGCATTTATAGACTTTCCAGGAAATGCTGAAATGGGGATCCACAGGGCCACATGACCACTATTGGTTTCCTTTAATCAACCTCCTGCTTACAGCTTCCACCAGAGCTAGTGATGGAAGTTCAAGTGGTCCAGGTGGCTTTCATGACCACAGCTACAGAATGTGCATACAGCCACACTCCAGTGTTTATTATTGGTTGGCTTATATCCCTCCTAGATTCATATCTGGGTCTAATGCTTGGGACCTCAGAATGTGATCTTTCTGAACTCAAAGTCCTTAGCCATATAACTTATATGAGATTACTTTGAAATATGTGGGGATGTTAATCCAAAGGTACTGGTGAGATAATGAATGGTTCCAGGAGCCCACTGCTGCTAATGAGGCCCAGGGGGTTTTCTCTCTCAGTACTCCTCCATCCACTAAGCAACAATTGATTTCTGACTTCTAGTCAGAATTCAGAAAGAAACTCCAGTTGTGTAAGCCACCTAGTTCATGAGGCATGTTATAGAAGCCCCAGGAAGCACACGATACCTTAGAGAGAAACTCTCAAATGCCAGGCAGGCCCTATTGGGTATGATGGGTGGAAACAGACTCCCACCCCAAGACTTGAACTTGAACCCGAAGACTTGTCCACTCAATATTGAGGGGTTTAAGTGAAGCCTTGAACCTGGCTTCAGCTTGCCCTTGGACAGGGAAAGGGTTTGCTAGCCTGGCACATGCACAGACTGGCAGCAGGCAAGGGAGAGACACACCTTCTGGGAGGAATTGTAGATAGCTTGGGAGTAAGAGGATTGGCAGGGGTGGCTGGGCAAATAGAGGGATAGTGGTAAAACCATCCAGGTGAGCTTGGCATTCCCAGGTCTAAAAGTCCAGGAGAAAATCTGGTTGGAGAAACAATCGGGGCAGATGACGGTTGAAACCATGGGTGTGGCGGACGTATCTGAGGGAAGCCAAAGAGACAACAGCAGGTGGAGGTGCCGTGCAGGTGCAGGATACAGGCACAGTTGAGGCTACAGACAGGCCAAGGGGAGGGCCTCAGGTGGAAGGTAGGAAGAAGGCGGGGCTGGAGACCTCGGAAGTCTTAGTCCTTCCTTTCTCAGCTTGGAGATCAGATATTTAGGAAGCACTGAGTTGAACGGCTATCACCCACGTACCGGCCCCAGTCCTCGTCTGCTCAAACCCGGGCAGCAGGTGGCGCTAGCGGGCTGCTCGCAACCCTCCCTGCGCAAGCTCCAGGCTGGAGGGGAGGTGAGTAGCAGGTCACCAACACGCATCTCATGGTAATACCATCTTAATCAGGACAGGTTGTGTGAGGAGAAACGCAGGCAACCATTTGTTCACCTATCGCAAGGATCTTGAGCTGCGCTAGATGCAGACCCCAGAGCAAGTAGGTGTTCAACGCACCCGTGCTCCGTTGTCCCTGGGCTCCTAGGAGCACAGGTAGAGCTTCAGTGCACAGTGCAGCAATGCTTAGAAGGCACTGAGGAGAATGGGCGCACCCTGAGGGCATTGCACTCACACTGCCCGGCCTTCTAGACCCAGAGCATGCACTCGCTTTTCCTTCGCTAGCCACTGCTATCGTGGGCACCTCTTGACCGAGAAAGATGCCCAGCCAGTGGCCGAGGACTTCTTGCAAGACTCTGCCGCGCCCACCCCCATTGGTACAGCAATGCGCTTCTCTCTCCCCAGCTCTACCCACGCCAGACTGCAGAAGTTGGGGAGGGGGCACTAGCCACTGGCCAAGGGAGGAGTGGGGCCCAATCGCCCCCTCCTCTTCCCACTTGGTCCTGCTGTCCTAAATCCTGGGGTTCAGGTTAGCGCTGACTCATGTTGAAAGCCCCAGCTTTCCCCCTCCTCCAGTGACCATCAGCAGAGATCAAAGGATGAGGAATCCTAGGCTGGGTATGTCCTCAGTGAGAACTTGGACTGAAGTCACTGACTGGCTGTAGGGTTCTCTCTTTCCAGGACTCAAACTAGAATAACTGCCTGCTGGTGTTTGGCCTGGGCCTAGGTGCACAAGACATGGGGAAGAGTCTGAGCAAGTAGGGCAGGCACCTGGAGCTAAAGTTTGTGCCTGGCTTTTCACTAGCTGTAGTGTCCTCTTGGACATGTGGGCTGTCTCACCCAGATCCACCTCTGACCTGGGGGAGCTTCTGAGGAGGAGATCAAGGTGTTCAGGAGGGAGACTTGACTGGACAGACTCAGGGAAAGTGGATCTGAACCTTACCAGGCATGCTTAAGAGGTGTGGGGGGAGTCAAGTTCAAGGACTTAACTAGAAAAGGACAGAGAAAGGTAGGGCAGTCTCTCTTTTCTACTTAGTCCTTAGTCCTGCTATCCAGGAAAGCCTATGGCCAGGAGCTGCTGTCGGAAAGGAGCTTGGAGGGACACAGGTCCCACCTCCCTGTCTTCCCCAGGTCCAGGGTGGTGCTGAGTTACCACCCTAGTATGGATGAGCAAAGCCCTGACTTTACCCTCTTCCCTGAAACATTCCTGGGAGCCAACACACTGTTGAATTGAGGGCCAGTGGGACTCCAGGACTGGAGTCGGGCACTCAGGTCCAATCTCCTCCCCACCAGCTTTCAGGGACTCGATCCACCACTTCTATTTAAGGCTCTCCCTTGCTATTTATAGTCATGTCCACTGATTGCATCACCCTGAGTCAGGCTCCCTGTACAGATGCCAATGGTGCCACCGACCCCCATACCTTGGTGTGATTCCTGGTGAGGAAAGGGTAAGAGGAAACTTTGGCTTTGGCTGCCAGCACTTCCCTCAGCTAGTGATCTAGTTCCCAGTTTGGTGTTTGCAAAGATGGCAAAGATGGAGACACATCTCTAGGCCACACCTGTACCCTTAGCACCCTTCTAAACTTAGGGAAAGTCCAAGTCTTCTATCTCAGACCCTCCCTTTTCTGGGACCTCCTCTACTTGCAGGGGCTCCTGGAGAGGGAAGGGGTGCATTGGCAGACACTAAAGCCAGACAAGTCTTGTTCTACTTGGAAAGCCTGGAGAGAGCTCACCAGACATCTGTCTGGTCTTTGACATATGCCTACCCTTTGCAGCATCCTTCTCTGTGGCCTGGGGCATGGGGTAGCTGAAGAAACAGCACTCTTATGTCCCCCAACCCTTCAGGACAGTTTTGGAAATTGGCTTAGATATCCTCCTCTTTCCTTCTTCTTTGGGCAAGACTGGTTCTCCTCCTGATCCACAGGGGGGCCCAATCCCTTCATAAGGATATCTTTACTTCAAGGTGCCTGCTTCTATTTCCAGAAAGTATCTTACATCTAGAGATCAGTGCTCTGCGGCCTGGAGTGGACCTTAGCTGTTCTCTGCCTCCCTAGTCTTGCTTTCACTTCTAGATAGGATTTGATTTCTCTGCAGGGCTTGCTCCCAACCCCCTGCCACCACCCTGAGATGAGCTACCTTTCTGCAGGATCCTCTGTACTTGCCACCCCATTTGCCCTTCAGAACTAGGTAGGTTCAATCCATCTCCTGAGCACCCTGCCTGGACAGAGGCCTCCAGTATTTCCATGACTCCTAGCTGTGTATCCTTTGTATTGCTCCTGCCTGGTGACCGTCTGCAATGCCCCCTACCTGTACCCCAGCTTCTTCCAGTCATTCAGCCTTTGGAAGCAGATACCCTCCTGGGAACTGACTTCCTGCATCGCTCTCCAAGTCCTTCCAGTTCTGAGCAGAGACTTGCTCCGACAAATCCACCCAGGGCAGCGCAGGTCACATAAGACCACCGACAACAGCCCTCTAGGACATCTTCGGGGATTTTTTTTCACAGTCTTGCAAGGAATGACAATGGAGCAAATGGGGAGCCTAGTCCAGCTCCTTTTGCCCCTGACTTGCTGAGGGACACTGGACAAAACTGTTCCTCTCTCTGGGCCTAGGAGAGAAACTGAACCCTGTAGTGGTATGCAGCCCTAGAACTTCTAATGTATGGCTTACTCAGAGGGCATTCACTGGGGTCCCTCTAAGTTTAAGGTCAGTGCCTGTCTATAGCACAATGTAGAAAGGGGAAAAGCACACACCTTCGTTATTATTATTGCTATTTGCTTGTTTTCTCACATTTACTTATTATGTATGTAACCATGCATCTGCATATTTGTGGGCATATCTATGCCACAACTTGCATGTGGAATTTAGAAGACAACTCATGGAAGTTTTTTTTCCTCCACCATATGGGTCCCAGATATTGAACTGGGGTCATTAGGTTTGACAGAAAGTGCCCTAATTTGCTGACCCATCTCCCTGGCTCCTATTTGATTGCTTCTGAGACATATATTTCATGTAGCTCAAATTGGCCTTGAACTTTAAGCAATCCTCTTACCTCAGCTGAGTGCTGGGATTACAAACTTGGGCCACCATGAATTGTAGGCATGAATAAGGGGGTCCACAAACGTCCTAATAAATGGATATCAAATATTTATCTGGGGAACAGTCACACAAGGTAGAGAGCCACCTAGGTCTTCTGCCCTGGGGGTGCAGGAAGCTGCGATTAGATCTCTGACCACCACCCGAGAGAGAGAGCATACTTCTCAGTTCACATATAGCAGCTGAGACCACACATAAAAGAGACCGGTACCTCAAAAGCTATTGGCTGAATGAGTTCCCACAACAATTCCCCTTTTTGTCTAAATAAGACCTACAGAACATGGTATTTAAATGTTTCAATAATTTAGAATTCTGTCGACGTGAGTCACATCTGCTCCTGGCAGCACCGATGATGTCAGAGAAGATGATGGGCATTGAAGAAATTTGTTACCGAGTGTGCCTCCAGTGTGGCAGGGGTAGACATTTGGGCAGGAAACTGCTCTTGCCTGAACTGCTTGACTGTATGCTGTGTGAACTGGACATGCAGGACCCACAGAGAGATGACTGCTGGATTTGTCAAGATAAGATGGGATGGTTCTTCAAGATCCCTGCTTCACAGGGGAAACTGCCAGACATTCTACAGGATACAGAAGAAAGCAACTGACAAACTTTGCTAGCACAAGACAGAACAAATCTTCAAATTTCCTGCTTCATTAAAAGGTCTGCCAGATACTATGGGCCTGTGGACTGAAGATGGATGCCCCAACATTGCAGAGGAACTTTGGGTGACTGTCCAGGAAGCAAGATGTCTATGTCAGTTCTAGAGTTTTGGAAGTTGCTTACAATGCACTTCCTGTTTACTTGGGTAATATTATATCCTTCTGGGGTCTTTGATGGAATTGAAGACTTGATTGTTATAGTTTCCCTTAGTTATGAAAACTGATAAATTAGATTTAAAACTTTAGACTCACAAAGATAGGATAGATGACAGAGAATTTTCTTTAAATTTTTGCCAAATGTAAATGGACTCATATTGTAACTACAATTCTTGCTTGATAACTGTTTTGTTATATATAATTTTGCTATGTTAAAGTTAAAACCCTCCTTTTTATTTAGACAGAAAAGGGGAGATGTTGTGGGAGGTCCTTCTGTATGCTGCAAATATGTGTTGCTTTTATTGGGTGATAAATAAAGCTGTTTCAGCCAATGGACAGGCAGAATTTAGCTAGGTGGGAAATCCAAACAAAAGGACAAAGAGAAGGAAGAAAGAGTAAAGGAGATCCATGTAGCTGCTGTGGGAGGCAAGATACCAGGGCATCACCAGTAAGCTCAGCCACATGGTGATACACAGATTCATAGGAATTGGTTAATATTTAAGAGAGAGTTAGCCAATAATAAGCCTAGGTCATTGGCAGAAACAGCTTTATTCATCCACCAATAAAAACAACACATTTTTGAAGCATACAGAAAGACCTCCCACATCAATGCATGGCTGAACACATGCCTTTAATATAAGACAGAAGAGCTCTGTTGCAATAGGATGTTATTTACCCATATACACTTTCACCCTCCCTCTCTTTTCTCCATCCAGCCACTTCTTATCCACTTAACCACCTACTTGTCAATTTATTTATCCATTCATTCATTCATCCATCCACTCACCCACCCTTCCATCAATCCATCCACTGATCCTCCCCTCCACCCTTCTTCTTATTCATCACCTATCTATTCTATTCCTTTATTCTCCCACCTTCTCATCTGTTCTACCCTTTGTCTGAGGCTTGTCTTGAGGTTGTCTTGGCTATGTGTTATGCCCTGTCTCCAAGGACACACAAGCATGTGCACACACACACACACTCATGCCTGTGCGCTCTCTCTCTCTCTCTCTCTCTCTCTCTCTCTCATTGTCATTCTCACTGTCAACAGCTCTTGGCTGACTTAGGGCTGGAGAGAGGTGCAAGCTGGGGTCAGTCTTTAGGTATGGCAGTATAGGAATTGAACAGAGGGCAAGCCCAGCATAGTCTACTCTTATGCAGTCCTTGGTCAAGATGACCTCTAGAAGTCTGGATGAGTTAGTAAAAGGCACCTCCTTCACTCCCATGTGGAATCTTACACTGTTTCTGGGACCCTGCGGCCAGTGCTCCCAGCTGGCCTCCCAGGAGAAGTGCTGTCACTCGCCTTCTGCCATTGCAGGTGCTCATGTGCACTGAGGGGGGAAGGAGGACCCGGCCTGCTTGAGACAACCATCAGCTTTTCCAGTCCTTGGTTTTATTGACTCCGAGGGGCTGCCAGGGCTATAAATAGATGTTCCTGAGCTAAAAATAGTCTTGCTAGAGGCAGACTATGCTGCTGGCTTTCAGCTTCTCTGAGGGCTCTTGAGGATGCAGAATTCAAGATCTGCTGGGAGAGGGGCTAGCCACATCCTCTTCCCCTCCTCTCATGATTCTTCCTCCTCCATCTTCTGGCCTACACACACATACACACACACACACACACACACACACACACACACACACACACACACACCTCTACTCACATGCATGAGTGGCCAATGCCACTGTCTGCATGAAAACACAAAGGGTCTCTTGAACAGGATGGACAAACCTGGAGAATGCTGCATTAGTCAGGGGAAGGGATGAGAATTAAGATCCTCCAAGAAGCCCACTTAGGAATTCCCATAGGGCATCTAGGGTAGTCCACACAGAGACCAAATCTTGAGGTGACCCAGAAAAGCCACATCTGAAAGTCTGTCCTATGGAATGGTACATGCATGCTCACAGCCATATGACTTGTAACAACACATGATAGGTAAGCCTGGGCACTAAGCTGGACTGCACTGGTGTAGGGGCAGTTTGTCCAGAGAGAGGAGCCCTGTGTCTAGAGACAAGGATGGGCTCACATCAGGCACTCTAGTATGCTTCTTTTACAAAAAGCAAACTTTAAAAAAATTGAAGATGGCTGGGTGTGGTGGCGCATGCCTTTAATTCCAGCACTTGAGAGGCAGAGCCAGGCAGATCTTTGTGAGTTCAAGGCCAGCCTGGTCTATAAAGCCAGTTCCAGGACAGGCTCCAAAGCTACACAGAGAAAGCCTGTCTCGAAAAACCAAAGAACAAACAAAAAATTGAAGATGTCAGAAATCGTCCACCCCAAAGATGTGGGGTGGGAGCTGGGCGTTGGTGGCGCACGCCTTTAATCCCAGCACTCAGGAGGCAGGCGGATCTCTGTGAGTTCGAGGCCAGCCTGGTCTACAAAGTGAGTTCCAGGACAGCTTCCAAAGCCACAGAGAAACCCTGTCTCGAAAAACCAAAAAAAAAAAAAAAAAAAAGAAAAGGGGAAAGGAGAAGAGGAGAGACTCCTGGTCCCAGTGAGGGTAAAGAAGAAGATGGCTGTTGAGAAGCTCATGACCCAAGGTCTGCGCCTTACTCCCTTTACCCTTCTCTACTACAGGAGCGATGAGGAAATGAAGGGAGCAGAGGGGGCTGTAGCCATGGCAAGGACACATCCTATGGGGGACCAAAAAGGTGGGCTGCACCAGGGATCAGTTGGTAGATATACCAGGGGGTCTAAAAATATGGAATTCATCATGAATCTATGTATCACCTCTGCACAGGGCCATGCTGATCTCCATACTGTTCCAGTTTGAGTACTTGTGCTTCAGAAGTCAGCACCTCTGCCATGGTTCTGGTGATCATGTCACATAAAAGAATTACTTGTAGACCCCGTGTCTTTTGGAAAGACAGTGATGAGGTATGTGTATGTGAAAATGAGCTATTTACAGGAGGACTGTGTCATGAGGAGGGTTGACAAGCGAACCTCGAGCTCTCGTGTGTGTGCACGTCTATGCAGTTTACATGTGCATGTATGTAGAGGTCAGAGGTCAACCTCAGGTGTCATTCCTCAGAAACCATCTGACTTGTATTTTGAGTCACATACACATTGGCCTGGTGCACCAAGTAGGCTAGGCTGACTGGCCAGGAAGCATCAAGATCTTTCTGTGTTTACCTCCTGGCACTGGGATTACAAGTGCATGCCACCATACCTGACTCCAGTGATCCAACTCAGGCACTCATGCTTGCCCAACAAACACTGTACTGACAGAAGCATCTCCCCAGCCTGCAAACTGATACTGAAAGTTATCTAGTTTTCAGTGGTTTTAAGACTAGATTTTTTAAAAGGTGGGTATTTTACATCCTGGGAGGGCATTCCAGGTCCTATGCCCCTCCTCTATACCTGGCCTACCAAGGATAAACCTCAGATTCTTCTCTCTGCTCACTTAGCAAGTGGGCTTTGTAGGCCCTTGTCTAATGGAGTCCCCAGACTGCCCCCCCCCCAGTGCCCAACCTCACCCACAACCAGCCCTAAGAAAGAGGCAGCAGAGGCCTGGGGAAAACATCGTTCTCATGATTTATTACAACACATTGTTTCAAATACAAAAGGAGGGATGGGAAAGTGCGGCCTCGTGGGGCAAGGTCCCAAGGGGGAAGCTGGCATCCTGGTCCTCAGGGACCAGAAGCCTTGGGCAAGGGACCAGCCTCCTCTCCTATACTGGACTTTCCAGAAAACAACAGGAGGGGGCCAGGCGCATTCTGGGCCATTCCAGTGCCAGGCAGTGACCAGGTAGGAGGGGTGAGAGAGTGAGGGGCTCAAAGAGGACCCTCTACCCTCCACACCATGGACAGTGGGTGAAAAGTCACCAGGGAAGGCCTGTGCTCCATCACTTGCTACCCTGCACAGGGGCAGGCAGCTGGGACCTTCTCCTCCATCTTGTCTTCTCACTTTGGGGTGACCAAGGTCATGAGTGAGTGAGAACAGAGACAGACTGAGGTTAATGGGCCCCATGTGTCCAAGATAGATGCCATACCTCCACCAACAGAGGGGAGGGACCAGACCCAAGGGGGATCTTTAGGGTCCAACTGGTGGCCACATACTACTGTCTCCTGGACAGCAGTTGGGTGGGGGCAAGGAGGGGGAAGCCAGTGCGTCCTCCACACCCATGGTCACCTTAGAAATCCAATGACAGACAGGAGGCAAATTTACATAATTAATAATAATAATTAACCAATAATAATAATAAATACTTAAACCTCTAATCCATAGATTGCAAATACAACAATAGCTTATTTTCTCAGGGATCAGGATGGGTGGGATCAAGAGAACTGGATCAGGACTTTTGCTTAAGAAGGAGGATGACAGAAACACAGGGCAGTGGGTCAAAAGAACAGACAGAAGGACAGGCAAGGGAGGTGGGGTAGAAAGGGGCATCTCCAGGTCTTCTCCAGGACTCTGTCCTGCCCCAGCTGCCTGTTACCAAGCCCCTGGCTTCTTCCTAAAAGGACAGTCCCATTCCTAGACTTGAGGACATCTGAGGGCAAGGAGCCCTACTCTGCCTCAAAACTTGGGGTCCCAAATGGTCCAAGAGTATATTCAGCAAGGGTGGCTAGTACTTTTCTCCTGTCCTTGCTCCTAGATTGGCTCTGAGCCAAAAAAAAAAAAGCCACCTTGGGTGGAGGCTAGCACGTCATCTTGAAGACACTGGGAAAGTACGCTGGGAAGGGAGCACACAGAGGGACTCTCTCCTGAGAAGCCCCTGTAGGGATGGGGTAGTCACTAAGGACTTCCCTAGCATCTGTTTCTAGATGGGGTCTTTCTCCATTTGGAGATAGTTCTCTCAAAGCTGAGGATTCCCACTTTCTGGAAGCCTAAGGACTTGGTAGGTGCTTTACTCCATTGTAAGGAGGCCTGCTCCAGAGGCCACTCGACCTGCAGGTGCACCTGAATTCCAAGTCCTACCAGGGGCAGGAAGAGCCCAGAATGAGAGTTTGGATCTACCACCATTTATACTGGACCCAGAGCTCCCCTCTGACCAGCAGAGCTAGCCCCTGCCAGCCCTAGCTAGCCTAGCTCCCCCCACCAGCATTGGACACTGCCCAGTCCACGCTGGGGAGTCTCTTGGGCTTCCCAGTGGGCAAGAGCACCTGCAAAGGAAAGAGAGAATCCTCTGAATGGCCTCCTGGACCCTTTTGAGGAATTGGACCTCACTCTCATAGGAGTGTGAGCTCTTTTGTCTACTCCATCCTTGCCATAGGGGCTACCTCATCTGGCTTCCAGGAACCCGCCTCCTTGTCCAAGTCTCCCTGAAAACTCTGGTCCATGGGGTTCCGTGCCCACCAACACCTGCTGAGGAACAGCCCCGGGGTGATGGACCAGCAGAGAGGGTACACCTATGCCACTAAGACTTGGCAACTTGCAGTGGGGTGGGACTGCTGGTGGGGCCTTCTTCAGGGACACTAGGGTCTCCCTCTCCCCTTACCTATGGCTTTGCTATAGAGCCCAAGACATGAGAGACAGGAGAGGAGAGACCAGGAAGGAGGAAAGGACAAGGCAAGGGGTCTGCGGCTCAGTTTGTGGCAAATAAAGGGTTTTTTCCTCCCTCCCCTCCCTTTCTTATGTAAAAAGTGCAGGAAAGCTGGGCAGCTCTTTGCAAGGTCAGTATTATTTCCAGAGGGGAGGGGTGAAGAGGGGCCCGGGCCTGTCAACCCACCTTGGGGTTGAAGGTGGCCTCATATTGCTTAGAAACCTGTTTCAGTTAAATACCAGACAGTAAAAACAGAGCTTGAGGACCGCCCCGCACAGGTGCCAGATCACTATCTTAAATAAATAAAAAAATCGAAATATTTACTTCTTGATAAAAACTGCAGTAAAACCATTTACCTTTCTGTGTGTTATATATAATATATATTTATGCCTGGCCTGGCTGGAGCGGGGGCTCAGGGACTCCTGAAGGGTCACGATACTTCGATGACTTCCACACTACCCGAGAAGCTGGCTTGCTTGCCTAGAGCTGCCAGCTCCTCCCCACGCGCCCGCCCCTCCACCATGCCCTCTTCAAACTCCATCTGGCAGCTGCGCCTCTTGAACTGTGTATCTGAAGCAGGCTCCTCAGGCCAGCCGGTCCGCACGTCCCGGGGTTCAGCCCGCATCTCCCGCCTCCGCAGGTCGCTGCTGCTGCCACCTCCCGGTCCAGGTGCACCAGCACTCGCCCTGCCGAAGGCAGAGAACGCGGCGCCTGGGCTCTGAGCGCCCTCGGGGCTGAAGCACCAGGGTCCGTCCGGCGACGGTGTGCCGGGGGAGTCCAGTGGCGGCACCCAGCCTCCGGGGCCAGCCGGCTGGCCAGGGCCGGGTAATCCGGGTGCCGAAAGGGCCGAGAGGCCATGCCGCGGAGTCTGCCGAGCCGTGTCTCCAAAGTTTAGACCCAGGCCGTGAGCCGGGGAGCGGGCTGGAGAACTGGCCGGGGGACGTCGCCGGCGTGGTCGTGGGCGCCCCTCTGGAGCCGAGTCCGGGCTGTCCGAGCTGGGCGAGGGCAGGCCCATCGTGCCCCCAGACGGGCTGTCCAGCTTGCAGAGCTTTGGGGCTTCACCAGGGTCAGGTGGGCCGGGAAAGTCAGGCCTCCTGCTGGGTGCATAGGCCGACTTGATGTCCAGGGAGAAGGAGCGTTTCAGGCGGTTGGTGTCCTGGAGGCGGTCAGAGGAGAGGTGCAGGCCACGCAAGCCCTGCTGCAGTGCGCTGGTGGCTGGAGCTGTGCTGGGGATCAGAGCATCCCCTCCAGCACTTGGGCCGCCCTCCTTGGCTGCAGCGGCTGCCTCGCTCCCAGTGGCAGCGCTCTCTGAGGTAGATGGTGGCAGCCGGGGCAGTGGGATGCCTGCTGCCGGGCCCAGGAGGGGCTCAGGGGTCCCCAAGTGAGGTCCATCACTCTGCAGGGCAGCCAGCAGCTTCAGACTCCTCTCATACTCGAGCAACTGGCCCAAGAAGTTGAAGTTGGGCGAGATGGAGGGGCGCCGATCCTTCACAAACCTGGGCAAGCAAGAGAAATGCCTGTCAGAACAGGACAGGAATCCTTGTGATCGATTTCCCCCTGTGCCCAAACTTTGTGTTGGGCTCCAGCTTTCCCTCCCTGCCAGGGTAATAGATTGTACCATCCAAGTGGGCGGAGAAGGAAGGGGGGGGCAATGCTGTTAGCCATTGGTTGTGGAATCCCAGGTCCCCAGGGCCCGGGAGGGGAAAAGTACCTGTATGCATCGTCAGAGGACATGCCCATGGTTTTCATGATGTAGGCGATGGCGATGGTGGCAGAGCGAGAGATGCCAGCCAGACAGTGAACAATGACTTGGCAGCTGGACAGCTTGGCTTTATCTGGGGGCAGGTGGATGGTAGGGGACCAGGTGAGGGCTGAGATTGCACTGTTCCTTCCTAACTAAAATTAGGCCTACCCTCCCTATGGCAGACAGTGCGTGTGATTTCCCAGAGCTGGATGGCCCCAGAGGTGATCCTCCCCTCACCAGTCTTCCTGTAGTCAGCCTCCCCCACACCACAGAGCCGGACACATCCTCCCCTCCCCTCACCAATAAACTCAATGGACTTGTCCAGCCAGGGCAGCAGCTTTTCACAGTAGTTGTCATTGATGGGGATACGCATGAAACGGCTCTCACAGATAAAGTCCGGTTTAGGGCAGGAGTTGCTGGCATTGAGAACATAGCTTATTCCATTTTGGGTCATCAGATCCTAGAGGGATAGGAAGATGGGTCAGACTGGGATAGCAGAGAAAAGCAAAACGCCCCCTAGAGGAAGAGCTGAGGAGCGCTCTCTCTGTCTCTCTCTCTCTCTCTCTCTCTCTCTCTCTCTCTCTCTGTCTCTCTCTCTCTGTCTCTCTCTCTCTCTCTCTCTCTCTCTCTCTCTCTCTCTCTCTCTCTGTCTCTCTCTCTCTCTCTGTCTCTCTCTCTCTCTCTCTCTGTCTCTCTCTCTCTCTCTCTCTCTCTCTCTCTCTCTCTCTCTCTCTCCTCTCTCTCTCTCTCTCTCTCTGTCTCTCACCCCCTCTGCAGAAGAGAAGGGCTCTAAAGTCTTGTGACACTTCTGAGTCTCAGATTTTGTCCAGGATCTTGCTATATGGAAAAGCCTGGCTCCAGGAACCCCTTCTCACCTCAACCTTTGAGACCACTGGATGAGTACAGGAAGGATGGCTTCTGCAAGCCACACCCACAGCCTGCATTGGGCTCCCAGGAATTTTATGGTTGCCTGGGCGGTGCCTTCATCCTTTTCCCTCCTCACCATTTTTAAAACACGGGATTCTTTCAAAGCTGGCCAGTGGCCCAGTGACAAAAGCAGTTTGGCATGCAGGCTTCCAGAGCCCCACCACAGAAGAGTCCGGGAGCCTACTTTCCCACCTAGCCTCGCTGGGTTCCTCCCTGGGCCATGCTGGGGTCCTGGTGAGGTGGCTCCTCCTGTGCTCCCACCTCATACTCGTCTATCACCTGCTCTTCCCTTCAGACTATCTTAGGACCTAATTCCAGATCGCCCCTCTTTACACCATGAGCAGTGACCCCCTGTGCACTCACCTTGTTCAACACATCTTTCTGAGAGCCCAGGTAGAGGTGAGGCAGGATACGGGTCAGGCCCACACTGGGTACAGGCAGGCAGGGCTGAGAGAGGCTCATGGATGGTAGGGTAGCAGGTTTTCCCTCACAGAGGCCTGGGAAGCAGGAGGAGAAGGTAGCAAAGCCCCCTGTGGGAGGAGACAGAGAAAGCTCTTAAGGAGGCTGGCCAACCAGGGCAGGAGAGTTCCTCTGGGCTTAGCCACGCCCTGTAGACCCCAAGCCCAGCCTGCTTCTGGTCCAGCACCTGGACTCTTGCTGGCAGCCTACTTGCTCTTCTCTGCAGCACTGGGGGGTGTGCTGCTGCCCATTTAGAGCAGGCACCTACGCCCACATTCCTCCTCAGGCTAATTAGGGACTGGCTCAGGGGCACTGCTTTGATGCTCATAAATGTGGGGTCAAGGTGGCCTGTCATCACAGCACATGGAAGCCAGGCAGGGGATGGCTGAGACCTCATCAAGGGTCTCTTATTCCCCAGGCATGGCAAGGTGAGTCCTTTCCCAGCCCCAGTACATGACTGGCCTGCGGCCAGGCAGGCTCTTAGCCTCTCTCCGTGCTGATGCAATCCCTCCCTGACTCCAGTTGGCTGGAAGCCACAGGCCTGGGCTCTAGTGCCAGGACTGGGAGGAAAGGGCTTCTGAGGTGGGGCCTCTTTGGGCATGACATCATCCACTGGAATTGCCACAGCCCACAGGGCACTTGTGGTTCAGTCATGGCTCCAGTCTACCCAACAGGAGATGGCAGAGAAGCAGGGAAGCCTGTACACAGGGTACAAACAGCCTGCTCCCTGTGGCCACTGTCTACATCCATCTAAGATCCAGACTCTGGGCTGGGAAGAAACCCTCTACCAGTTTGAGATAACCAAGCTGGCTCTTCTGGTACGTCTGACTCAGTGACCACAGGCAAGGCACGCCTCTGGCCTCAGTTTCCTTATTTGCCTGCCACACAGCATTGTTGACAGGCTCAAGAAAAAGAAACAATTATAAAGATGTGAAATAGACCTAGCCACATCTAGTCTGGCTGGGGTTCATCCAGAAATCAGCTCTCAGCATGGTGAGTTGAGCTCAGCGAATGACTTCCTATGCTCCACAATGGCAAGTTCTGTCAAGCAAGTGGGCTCGTTGTCTAGTATCAATCATACCATCCAGAGCGCAGGACACCTGGGCTAAGACCCAATGTGTCCCATGGGAGGAAGTGAGGATAGGGTTCTGGGCACAGGTGTACACACACACAAACACACACACACACACACACACACACACACACACACACATTTTTCCCAGCCTGAAAAGAAGTAGGTGCCAGGGACCTGGATAATCTCTAAGAACAGGGAAGCTTCCACCTTTGCCTTCACACTGCCCTAACTCACAGACAGGATGCAGAACCCCTCAACATCAGTATATCTGTGTGGCTGCTACCTACGCCCTCGGTGAAATCTTATCTTTGGTGGCCTTAGAGGAGAAACAGTCCCTTCTTCAAGAAGGCTAGACAGGGAGGAACAGGTGGTATGGTAGTACCAGCAATGTTGCAGCTTACATGCAGGCACTCCAAGGGGAGGCTGAGTTGGGCATTGTGGGGGTCTGTGACTACTCAGGCCTAGACCCTAGAGGGATGGTGCTTCTGCATAGCCTCTTCCATAGGTTACAGCCCTTTTGTCTTCTTGTTACTCTGCCAGAAGCTTGGGTTTCAGTCTTTCCTCTACAGCCTGCTGAAGGGAGGGCATGAATTCTACCAGAGACCCCTGCCCACCCTACCCACAGGAGAGAGGTTCAAATGCATCCGCCAAGTATAGCCACCCAAGACTTCTCAGTAGTTCTCAGCCCTTGAGCACCCTTCCAGATCACTCCTACGGACTCCATCCCCCCAAGGTCTGAGGCTGTAGGGATTTGAGGGCTATCCCAGGCTATGTGGGATGATGGAAATGGGAGTACCAAGGTTGAATGAGTGCATCTCAACTATTTGCAAGTCTCTGGGAGGCCTAGAAAATGCTCTGGCTATCCCTGAAGCTCATTCTCCTATAGAACTTTTCCATCTACTGCTCCTACTATTTGTACTTGGGAGGTCACAGATAGTGCCCTTATCAAGCCTAATGTTTACAAGGAGACACATACAGAAATCTGCATTTATTTGTCAATGGACTTGGCACAGCCCAGGCTACTGATGGCCAGGCTTGTTCTGCTCTTATCACAGCCAGCTACCCATCAGGGTCTGGGAGATGCCAGCATCTCCAGGCTGCAGACATAGCTGTGACATCACTGACTCACATAGGTCTCACCAGCTCCTGGCTAAGGGTCTGCCTGCTGTGTAAAAGGGTAAAGCCCCTGCCTTCCTCCCCCTTACTCTAAAAATGCACACTGTGATGGTTAATGTTAATTGTCAACTCTACAGAATCTAGAATCATTTAGGGGAGGCTTCTCTGACAAGCCTGTGGAAAATTATCTCGATTGTGTTAGCTGATGTGAACATAACCATCCCCGAGCAGGGGATGGAGGACAGTACAGCATACAGGAAGTGAGTAGAGCAGCAGCTACCCACATTTACTGTTCCGTTCCTGATTGTGGATGTGATGTGATCAGCTACTTTAGGCTCCGCAATCTTAATTTCTCCACCATGATGGTTACACCCTTATCTGTGAGCCAGATAAACCCTTCCTCTCTGAAGGTACATTTGACCTTCAAATGTATTTTATCACAGCAGAGAAAAGGAACTAAAGCATACTGACATCTAGGTTAAAGCTCTTTCTTAATAAACTCTGACTTTATTTAATGAAAAAAGGGACTAAGTTCATTACCCTCTGTGGTGGTTTGAATGAAAACGACCCACATAGGCTCATAGGGAGTAGCACTGTTAGGAGGTGTGTTCTTGTTGTAGGAAGTGTGTCACTGGGGGTGGAGTTTGAGGTTTCAAATGCAAGGCAGGCCCTCCTACCTGCAGATCCAGATGTAGAACTCTCTGCTGCCTCTCCAGCACCATATGTGCCTGCACGCTATTATGCTTCCTGCCATGATGATAATGGACTAAATCTCTGAACTGTAAGCCAGCCCCAATTAAATAATTTCCTTTATAAGAGTTGCTGTGGTCATGGTGTATTTTCATTTCGATAGAAATCCCAACTAGCCAGGTGGCCTTTACTCCCAGCACTCAGGAGGCAGAGGCAGGTGGATCTCTGTGAGTTCCAGTCCAGCCTTATCTACAGAGAGAGTTCCAGGACATCCAGGGCTACCCAAAGAAACCCAGTCTCAAAAACCAAACAAATAACAAACAAAACAGAAACAAAAAAGAAACCCTCCCCCCAGATAGCACCACAGGGGGCACTGCTTGAATTCCCAGTTCCCTCTCCAGAGTCCATTCACTGGCCATACTCATCTCCCTGAGCTTCTGGTGAGTACCAGCCAGAGGTGATATTTAAAGACCTGGCCTCTGTTGTATTTGGCCAGGAGGCCAAAGAACTATGTATGTGCTATGAAATCACCCCTAGCCCCTGCTCAGTAGTCTATTTCTGATTCTATACTAGCTCAGCAGGGGCTGTGCCAATGTGTTGTCACTCTGAGTCTGTCTCAGACTGCATTGATCAGGACTCCCTGGCTCAATGTCTGGATGAATGGAACAAGGACTCAGACTTGGCAAGACAGACATCTAGAACTGGAGGGAGCTGGGTCGAGCACAGCCAGGTCCAGATGAACCCTTGGGAGGATCCCAGCCCAGGACTACCCCAGCCTCTGATATTGTCATTGCCCCTTGCCCTTTGCCCAAGGCCCTGCCAAGTTTTGAGCTGTCCTGCTGGGGCCAGGAAGGGTGCTGCTCTGGAATCCTTTATATTTTCAGAAGAACTCCATGCTTCCAGTCATGACTAGGGTGGTGAGTTGGGGTCCTGGAGGTGTTCCTGTAGGCCTAGTGGGCTTGTAAGAAGGGTCAAACTCCTCTTCCTCCTAAACAAAGCCCAGGAGGCTGGAGCTGTGGTACAGCTATGTGGCTCCTGGTTCTAAGAATTCTCACATGCACAAGCACAATAAATCATGAGTCCTACCCAGACAGGCTAAGCATCTGTCCAGATACCGGAGGTGGGGTGCATGCACATATATATGTGGCTGATACCAGAAGCTCAGGGCACATAGACACACAGATACCCTTGGACCATACTGGCCTAGAGCATGGTGGGACATAACTCATATCCAAATAGACACTCATTCCACCCATGATGCTGAGTCTCCAAACCACTTGAAGCCCCTCAGGTTGGGGTCATCTACCTAGAAGTCTGACTAAAGCAGTCTGGGCTCTCCCAGTCTCCCTCTCGGGTTGGGCTAGATGTCATGGTGCTCATGGGATTCCGGTGCCACTGAAATGAGCTGGCCACCCACTCACTTATTCCACTCCATATGCAGTGGGTGTACAGGACACTCCATCAGCTCTGTGCTATGCAGAGGCTTCCAGCATGGGTAGAGGGCATCAGCAAAGAGCCCAGATTGCAGTCAGCCAGAGTAGGCATCCTGGAACAAGCCCACTCTAGCAGCTATTTAGGAATCTAGGCTGCCTCCCAGGGAGGTAGATTCTACAAAAGCCCTTTCAGCCATGGCCTGAGGGTGAGTGTGCCTAGCACATGGTTGAGAGTGGGAGTATTCAATATTAGTCAGCGGGTGTGTGTGACTCTGAGTAGGGACTGGAGGCAAGCTGGCTAGACTGCTTTTGGAACACAGGTAGCCCAGAGAGATCTGCTGGTCCCTCAAGTAGCAGCCACAATGGAGTAGGCTGTTGTTAGGTAACCTGTGGCCAGCTGGCACCTCTGTGAGTAAGGCCCCTGCTATGTGACCAGTTCTGGGATAGACCAAGGTTTTCAGAAGTTAAAGCCTCCACTCCTTCTCCTTGAGATGGGGACAGATTGTGGCCTGAGACCCTGGATCCCTCTCTATCAAAAACGTGGCTTTGGGGAGTTCCTGCTTGCCTATCTCTTCTGCTGTTTTGAGAAATCCAGAGATGCTAGGATCCCCCTCCTGTCTCTGCAGTTGGGTTTCTCCTCTGACACTCCTAGTCCCAGCCAAGCGTGTGGGGAGGGGTGTTTGGAAGAGAAGGTGTCCCATAGCCCTGGCCCACCCCTGGAGTTTACCTGTGAGGATGGCCACGCTGTCGAAGCAGCCGTCCAGCTTGCTGAGCAGGATGGACAGGAAGCTGTCTGCTGCCAGCACGCTGGCATCCCGAGTGCTCTGGTCATACACTACCACATCCTGTGGTTCTGTGGCATCCACCTGGGGGTCCATTAGGGCAGAAGTTAGGCCATTTGGAAAATCAAGGTGCCAGAGGACAGGAGGTAGGAGGCTGCTGTCATCCTCCCTTACAACGCCCTTGGATGGGCAGGAAAAAAAATCCGATGGCTCCACTGACAGGCTTTGTACCAGGCAAGGACTGGAGTGGGGTGGGGGTGGCTTGAGTTCTAGGTAGCCATGCTCCTCATGGGTAAAAGTACCAGAACCAGAAGTGTTAAAGAGCACAGGTGGGTATAATGGGGCCCAAGAGAGCACATGCGCATAGCCTGAGCCGACTCCTAAGCTTCCTGGAAGGCAGTACCTCTCTTTTTTTGTTTGTCACCCGTCCCAGACCTGATGGAGAAATGGATGCTGCAAGAGGACCCTCCCCTCCCCAAATACCACCAGGTCAGGAGGAAGAAAGAAGCTGCCTTTCTCCCCACTGTGGTGGCCTTAGGGCCAGATGTTGAGGGGCTTTTGCTCAGACAGGCTGATGTCTCTGCCTCCCAAGCACACTCAGCCTTTAAGCCAGCTGAGCTGTCAACCCCAGGCTGGATGATGTCATCAGCAGCCAATAGAATTGCACTCTGGCTGGAGTCCTCGCTGGGGGTGATTAATCACTGGATTCCCTTCATTGGCACCACAGGGAGCCCGTTCTGGCCTTGGAGTGGGGGACTCCCGACAAGCGGCATCCCACCTGGGTTCCCTCACATCACAGCTTGGAGTCAGACAGTTTGGGGACTGAACCCCTCCTAATGCCTCCGGTTCTGTTGACATGCCCCTCTAACCCAAAGGAGGGGGGAGAAGTTGGTAGCTGGTGCTATCCCAGGCCACATATGCTCCTGGATAAGCTAGTCCCTCCCCCAGATGTTTCACTGGGTAGTACTGGGGAGAAACCTGTCCCTTCCTGCCTGGAAGGATCGTCCTTCTTAGGGGCCACAGAGAGCATTCTGGGTCACTGAAGACTGGGGGTGGGAGGAGGAATGGGGAGGCTAGTGAAATAGTCTGCCCAGTATAATCCCCTTTGTTACCCCCTCCTGGCCTCACTACAGTCAGACTGGCCAGACCCAGCTGTCCTTGTCCTCAGAATGCCTGCTTCATCTACCCTATTCTATCCTCTATGAAACCCCAGTTCCTGTATCTATTCAGCACTCCTTGTAGATGGAGAGACAAAGGCGCGCCCCACCAGTTCCAGAGGAAGGTCTCACTAGAGGGGACTGCTCTACAGCACTCCCAGCTGTGACTCCAAGGAATCCAGTTTGGAATTAGGTGACAGAGATGGGGAAGTAATTGATTAGAGGACTCATGGGCACCAGGCCTAGGAACTCCAGTCTCTTTCAGAGGTGACATGTGCATGCTTGCCCAGGAATGGTCAGCCCCAGGGACCTAAGTATGCAAGGGTGGGACACAGGTACCTGGCTGCGTGTAGCTGGCTGGATGAGCTCAGCAATGGTCACTTTTCCCTGCTGAAGGCGCCTCTTCACCAGCTTGGAACAGCAGATATTCACAGAGCTCAGCACATGGCAGCTGTTGTATTCCACGAAGGATCGACTGTCGATGACCAAAGGTCCCCCAGGCCCGCCACGCAGTAGGCTGGCCAGTTTCTTGGCGTCCATCACCTTCCTCGGGAGCCGATCCCCAGCCATGGTGGGGTGGTAGGCAGTGGGGAGAGTGACCCCTGAAGTGAGGAGGGTGTGGCCTTGCAGCTTTCTGGGTACCCTAGTGCATGGCACCAGACCTGAAGGAAAGGCGAATGGTCAGCGGATGAGGGGATTCGGGTAGCTGCTGACTTTCAGGCAGGCACTATGTTTGACAGCTGGCATGTCCTTTGGACTCTACCTCCTGGATGGATGAATCAACATCTTACCCAGCAGGGTGAATATATAGAAGAGACCCTGACCACCCCCTACTCTGCCTGGGTTCTGGTGTAAGGCAAAGGACAAATGAGGACCCAGAGGAGCATTCTTGTTATGGGCTCTGGGGTGCAGCTATACTTGCAGCTTCTAGAACCTCTGTCTTAATGGTCTCTGCATTTTCCTCTTCTCAGGACCCTAGGGTACAAAGTTTGTCTCTTCTCTTTTCCCCACTAGGGACTCTCAGACCTCCCTCCTTTTCTTGACACAGTGCAGCGTGGTCAATTCCTAGACTCCATCTCCAGGAAAGGTTCTCTAAGCCCATAATCTGAATGCTGGTAGACAGAAGGGCAGGACCACCCGCACCCCCACCTGATTCATGGGTTCCTGTATGCAAAGGCCAGGACCACCCGCACCCCCACCCAACTCACGGGTTCCTGGACGCTAAAGGCCAGGTGCCAGGGAGTTCCTGTTCTACTGCTACTGTTGTGTGCATCCACTGCACAAAGGGATGGGGGCTGTCAGCTCTAGGCTGAAGGTTGGGGTACTTAGATGCTTAGAACTGCTGGACCTTCTGCATGACCCCAGAAGCTCTTTGGCTGAAGAATGTGTGGAGGAACTGGTGATAGATGTCATCAAGCGACCTAGAAGCCCTGTCAAGCAGGCTTGAGAACCCTCATCTGTCAAGTGCTGTCTCCCCTGCAGCTCCCAGGACACCTGCAGTGTCGGGACAATGAGTTTGCCTTAAAATGGGAAAGTTGAGGCTTGAGGAGGTGAAATAGCAGGCCCTCCTCCCTGCATCTAACTTTACAAATATAGTGGGGTAGGAAGGAACCTGACTCTTTAGACACTCCCTTGAGCCCTTGCTTGGCTTGGCCCATTCCCACTCCTCCATGGAAGTCAGGGATCCTGGGGTGAAGTGTCCTCTGGCTTTCCTGGGGCCATGTAGGCAGCCTACATGGAGCCACCATGCTGGTGCAAGGGCACAACTTCCAGGACCTGAGCCGTGCACGGTCAGTGGAGACTTTGGAGTGCTAATCCCTGATATTTACATACATCCTAGGTCTCTCTGCAACCCTTCACTTGGGGATCCAGGCCTGGGCCAGTCACACCAACGAAGCTCAACAGAAAATAGACTACTTATTATGCAAAGGGTTCTCTGTCTGGTGAAAGCATTCTGTTTGGGGACATTTCCCTGAGTTCTAACCAGGATCTTGCATGAGGGAATAACAGGCTAATGGTTAGGACCTGGGTCAGAGGAAGGAGCAGACCCTCCCATTAGCAGAACTGGACAGTGAGACTTAAAAAAAATCCAGGTCTTTGAGAGGACCATAGTGCAGGATGCTGGTGTACAGAGGGCCTTTGCTAGTCCCCTGGTCCTGCCACCCCGAAGTTTCCACCTCCTCCCAAGAGAATGGATGAGTTAACTGCATCAAGAGAAGCAGCAGAGAGCGACTAGTCTAGGGAGCTAGAAGGCGCAGCCCCACCCTCTCTGCAGCAGCCCTTGAGCCACCCTGAGGGACGCTGTGCTGGGGATGCCCCCTCTGAAGACCCTCATCACAGCCCCGCCAAGGGATGACGACTGAGGATGGCAAGGAAGGGAAGCCTGAGAGCCAGAGGGAAGGGCAGGAGAGAGCTGGTTGGTGGCAGGTGGGATGGGGGCAGCTTTGTTCAGGACTGTTACCTGTCCCTTCCTCTGCCTCCCAGAGAACCCTGAGAACTGAAGCTGGGCCCTATTAACCATTACAGTATTGTTATTTGCAGCGGAGGGGGACTCATTAGCAAGTTAGCACCTCCGTTGTTGCCATGGCAACAGCAGAGGTGCCAGGCAACGGCTGCTCCTACTGCAGCAGCCACTAAGCAGGCTGCTCTGCAGAACAGACAGGTCTCCCTCCTCTATGCTCCCACTCCTCCATGGCAGGCGCCCAGAAGCTCTGACCTATTGCTCAAAGGCAGCGATGAAGCTCCCTTTTCCAACCCTGGCCTACTTGGCTCTAATTCCCAAAACCCAGTCCTACACTGCAGCTCACTGGCTCCCCATTCCTCTGAGGCCATCAGTATACTGCACTGCAAAGATTTGTATGAGCCCCCTCACACAGGAAACCCTATGCTATGCTGGTTTCAGTAGCATATCCTGACAGCGCATCTTTGTACGATCACCCCTGGCTTCCTCAGTGTTGGGCATCAGGCCTAGAATTCACTGGGGCTAGAAATAGAGATGTGGGGTTAATTCTGAGAGGGTCAGCACCGTACACATAGACCATGCAAAATCTGAGCAGAGCATATGATCTCAAGTACTCCTGGGGAAAACAGCTATCAGCCTGTTCTTCCAGAGCCTTGAATGGGGTTGGGGGTGGTCAAGACCCTCCAGGCAAAGGCTGTAGGCCTTCATCAAAGGATTTTGAGCCAGGAGGTAAGCATTCCTAAGTCCAAAGTCAGGAGGAGCCCTCTCCTAGGCTCAACTAATGGCCACGCCCCTCAGAGAGGTCCCAGATGCCCCCCACCACCCTGCATTGCTGGAGGTCAGGTCCACAGTTCAACCTTTGTGGAACTGTTCCCTGGACACAGGAACACACCCCTTTGCACATTGGCAGATGCATGCCTTGTTGACAATCCAGCTTGTCCCTGAGTACAATTCTACATGCATCAATGTGCCCATCTGCACATACACACGGTGCTACAGTCTCCTGGAGTGCATGACGGAAGTATACAGTTGCACATGCAACCTCGTTTTCTGTACACCAAAGCTCCTGGTGCTCATATACCAAGTGCCAGCCCATTACCATTACCTTTCACACTGGGGTTCCCACACAGCATGTTCAGGTCCCTAAGTCCTTATGTGACCAACAAAAGCTCAAGTCCTGGGTGGCATCCTCACCAAGCTAGTTCTTGCTCAGTGCCTAGTAATAAGGAACTCCCTACTTCCAGAGATGGCTGCCAGGACCACTGTAAGACTGGGTACTTCTCATAGTAGTCTAGCCAGAGCATCCTTGCCCAGAGTCAGGCAGGCTCTCAGAAAAGAGCCAGCAATAAGAGGCCCAAGATACTGTGATGCCAGCTCACTGTCACACAGGGCACTTCTGGAGATTGACAGAGACCATCTCCTAAGGGGTTCAAATACTCCTGCATGGCAGTTTGAGCCCATGGCTTCTCTGGCCAGGTTGCTCCCCTGCACCCTTGCCCCTGGGAGAAGGGAGAGAAACATGGCACCTGGCCAGGTCAGGAAAAGACAGTGAGAGAGTTGTGGTCCTGAGAGGTCCAGTCAGAGGTTCTTTGGCTCCTATGGTTCTTAAGACCACAGTAAAACTGTCTCTTCTGCCATGGGCTCAGCCTCTGTCCCTGCTTTCTCTGTGAGCTGCATATCTAAGTCACCCCAAATCCACAGATATACCCCACTGAACACCTGTCCAGTTGAAACTTATGGGCTGGGACATCAATATCAGCCCAAGAAGAGAGATGGTGGCAGGAGTCCTAGACACATTGACTCGAAGTATCTTTCTGCATTTGTATTCAGTGCTAAGTCTCCAGAGGCAGCCTCAAGTCTCCCCAAGGGTGCAGGGCAAGGGGGAAAGAGAACCTGCCCAGCAACTCTCCCAAGATCTCTAGGCTGACTGCAGCAGTCAGACATAACGATGAACCTACAGCTCCCGGTCACATGATCTGCTCATCTGTAGCAGGTGCTTGTTGACCAAGGAGTGGATGCACGGGGACTCTGACCTCTGAGCAGAGCCTGGCACTGTAGGCTACATTCACCTACCCAGCTATCCCCGTGGGGGGGGGCAAGCAAGTGTGAGGGTGGGTCTACAGGTCACTAGATTTCCATTCTGAACCCACTCATACAGTGAAAGAAGCTGTGCCCCTGGCCTGAAGCACCCCCACCCCCACCCCAAGCTGCACAACAGAGCATTGCAGATGCCGCACTGGTCCCCCACCCCCATCACTGCATCATCAGGGCCCCCATCTCTGTTGCAGACGCAGCATACCCTGTCAACAACGAGTCAAAGGCAAATTTATCGAAGAGGTCTGATCTAGTAGAATTTGGGCCTGTCTTTATCCCTCTACCTGCAAGGTTTGGCCCACAGGTACCCGCGGTGGGTGACTGGCCGCTTCTTCCCAAGGTGGGCAGAGAGGCTAGGGAGACAAGCTGCAGGAGGCAGCTGTGCCGGCCCCTCCCCCAGCATCGCGCCTGCTGCCTCTGTGTTGGGTAAGGATGTTCTTTATCCGCAGAGGCCAGTGGAGCACCCTGAAGTGGGGGTGGCCAGACAGCAACAGAGAGCAGGAGAGTGGGGGTCCTAGGGCCTCCCCCTCCAGACACTGCGCCTACCACAGACCGGAGCCGACCTTCTGGCGTCGGAGGTTTCGCATCTAGCCGCCGGCTGCAGCTGCGGACGACCTTCTCCAATTCTGGCGGCCAGCGGGGGCGCCTTGCAGGGAGTCCCACCGATCTGTGCTGGATCTCAGCCCTCCCCCACGAATGCCTAGGTCTCTAATGGGTGTCCCTCCAGATAAGAAGGAATGCGTGGAGAAAGACCTTTCCGTGCGCCCACGGATTCGCAGCGCGCGCCGGCCGCGGGGCAGAGCCATCTACCCATTCCTTGGCGCTCCAAAGAGCCTCCTCCAGGGCGCACGCCCGCTGAAACCTCCCGCACGCACCGGGCCCACACCCGGCTCCGAACCGGACCGGTGCCGGCGCCCGGCTCACCTGGCTCTCGCTTGCCTTGGGGGTGCCCCCGACGTCGGTGCCGCGCTCAGGGCACCCGATCTGTCACACCGCCCATGGGCCCGTCGGGGGCCCGCGCAGCCGGGGCAAGGGCCGGAGAGGCGCGCGGGGCGCGTCGCCGCCGCCGCCGTCGTCGTCGCCGCCACCGCGGGGAGCGCTCACTCGGGACGGAGCGCGCGCACTGCGGTCGGGCACGCGCGCTCACGGCGCGCATCCCAGCCCGCGGCTCGGCGGGCGCGGCTGCCGGCTCCGGCCCGGCTCAGAGTCCGGCGTCCGGCGTCCGGCGTCCGGGTGGGGCGGGGGTCCGCGGAGCCGGCTCGGCCACCGCGGGAACCGCGAGTGACAGGCCCGGGGCGGAGGGCGGGGCTGCCGGCGGGGATGAGGTCATGCCGAGCGAAAAAGCCCCTGACGTCACCTGCAGCCAATCAGAATGGGCCGCTCGGGGGCAGGTGACGTCAGCGGAGCGGGCGCTGGGTGCGGAGCCCTGGCGGCAGCCGTGGGTCTTTCTGCCACCGCCCTCGGTCCCCCACACCCCGCGATCCTCCGGCACCGGTTCTTAAAGGGGCCACGCATGCCGCGGCCCCCCACCTCCAGGAATCCTTCCCTGCCCAGGGCTCCTGGTGACCCCAAGAGCCCTCAGCCTCGCGGCACTCTGACCCGTGCCCACTGTCCCTATGTGCGAGGGTCTTCCCTTCCCGGTCCTCTTGGACTGGAGCTGTTGTCGGTTTCTCTCCTTCCCCTAGCCTTTGTTCACGCGGGGACGCCCACCAAGAATGCGCCTCCCTAGCCTTGGTGCGGCCCGGACACGCGCTCACAGAGAACCGCATCCTCAAAGCGCCTTACCTGTGGTGTCCACATTTGACCTCTCCACGACCCCTGGAGGTGGGAGCCCAGCTCTCCACCTTGCGGGAGAAACTCCAACGAGATGTGGTTTGCCTCAGGTCACTCATCCCGGGAACTCGGGGGCGGTGCTCCAGACACACTAGTGCTCCCCAGGCGACGCTCCCCTCTACCTATGAGATCTAGTCCCTGACGCTTCCAATGAAAAGCCGCCTGGAAACAGTCCTCTGCTCCCACCCGACATCTCCCCTGCCCGCTGGGGACTGTCGACCTCATCCCACTGTGCAAGCACAACCACGTGAGCACTCAGAACAAAACATGGGTAATTACAACTAGGGCAGAAATACACAGGGGTCAGGCAGATCTAAGAGGAAGGGGATTCTTGGGCCACCTTAGTCGACCTGCAGGCAGGAACCACTTGTGACCTTAGTTTCCCCTCCCTCCAGGATCTCATTATACAACCCGGGTTAGCCTAAGATTCTATATTGCATCCCAGGCTGGTATCAGCCTTCTGAGTGCTGAGGTTACAAGCACTCACCATGATGCCAGGCCACCTCAGACATTTCAAAAAAGTGCCTCTATCTAGGATGCTGGGTGAACAGTGAGGTGACCAAATAACATGAATCTCCTGGAGAGGTGGTTCTGAACTTACCCTTCGAGTACTGGCTCTCACTATAAGTGAAAGAAAGAGCTTGGGAGAAGGCTGGTTGGATGAAAGGTCACAAAAAGTGAAGTAGGCACAAAGGAACACTCCTATGTTAGTGTGGTTGGGGAAGAATACTGCAAACAACAATGGGTGCTGGTATTGGGCAAGGCTCTGCAGAGACCTTCTCCTCTACGCTGCTGCATCCTGCTTGGCTTGCTTCACCGTGGGTGTTTTAAAAACAGCTTGCAGAAATTTCCCTATGTAGCCCAAGGGGAGTCTGGGAGTCTAACCTGGGATTACTACAGGTTGGAGGGAAGAGGTGTCTCTGGCTCAGAAATAGCACAAAATAAACAAACAACTTGGGAGTGCTGCCAGGAAGGAAGCATGAGGAGCCCAGGGATGTTTGGGGTTGGCACTGGGTTCAGATCTTTCTCTCCCTGCCTCAGGCTGGACCCTGTTGGAGATAACCCTTGAAGCTGAAGCTTCGCTGGATGCTTAACCAGGTCAGTGTTGGAATGGGGATTGCTGATGTGCTGGCTTTCTGCCCACTTTAGCCCAAGGAAAGGGGAGGCTGGAGTCTGGGAAGGGGGAGCAACTCAGGCTGAGACGTGAACAGGTCCAGGTGGCAAGTGGGGCATGTACAATTCCTGAGGAGACAGCAGCAGACCTGAGAGCTTGGGTCTGCACGTGTGGGGACTGATAGAGGAGCTGTCAGTCTCCTGGTGTGTGTGTGTGTGTGTGTGTGTGTGTGAGAGAGAGAGAGAGAGAGAGAGAGAGAGAGAGAGAGAGAGAGAGAGAGAGAGAGGGAGAGAGAGCTGGCTTCTCGCCCGACCAGGCCCAGGAGGAGTCCTGTGGGGACCCAAAGAGAGTGTCCAGGTGAGGAAGAGTATGATACGTTATGGTCTGATACTTTGGGAGTGTCCATCAGATTTCTGGTTATGCTGAGGCAGATTCTAGCTAGGTTAGAGCAACAGGGCACAGGTGACCTGGAGGTCCTTCTTGAAACTCCAGGTGGGTGGGGTGGCCAGCAATCTGTCCCCACTCTTTTGAGACTGGAGCACAATATTGTAAACGGTATAATCTGGTTGCAAAAAGTTCTAAAGTATTTCAAGTAAATTCATAGTTTTGTGTTGGAACACACTTGTGGTTGTGCTGGGACACTTACAAATTGTGGGTGGGCTTGCTAGACTCTTCCATATAAACAGTGCTAGTTATGTACCCTTCCAGCACTACCTGCTCTGCAAACCTGTGCCTTCTCAGTGGGGGGCTGGGTTCTTCCCATTCCCGATCTTGTTCCCTCATACCCCCAGTAATGTGAGGCAGTCGTCTGGAATGCTGGTCACTAGAGTATATATTCACAAACTGAGTGGAGGTTAGAAGTGTCTGGAGCCGGCAAAGCAGTCTCTGGGTGCTTCTCTCATCTGTGCTGAATCTAGTAGTGATCTCTGTGTCAAGAGCGGACAAGATCCAACTTCTGGCAGCCTTGTGGACACCGGAGTCCGCAAGTGAGCGCACCATGCCGGCCTCGGCACGAGCACATCTTTCGGAGTTCCTTATGTTGACAGGACCCTATAGGTGCTAGAGGCTCGCCCAGATCCAGGCAGTTCCAGCAGCGGCAGCCTCAGAGTGCTGAGTTGCTCACACAGGGTCCAGCAGGTGTAGCGAGCTTGGTGCCCTCTGCTCTATCCGCGCGCGCCCTCTGCTGCCTACAACAGTATACTGCGCGGGCTGGCCGCCTGAGGTGCAGCTAAGGAGGTCGCCAGACACTGACCACTCTGCGTGGTAAAGAAAAGTTAATGTTCAGCTCTTTGTTTCAACCTATGAGGCATGGGAACCATCCGTGCCCTTGGGCTGCCCAGCCTGACTTCTGAGAGGAGGAACAGTAAATGAAATGTTAATGCAGCAGATGGCCCTTTACTAATTTTTAAAAAAAAATATTTATTATTATCACTGCTAATGTGTCAGTGCCAGGGATCCAACCCAGTGCCTTGTGGATGATAAGCAATCATTTTTGTCACAGAGCCACAGCCCCCGTCCATATTCTTAAATTGTATTTTATGCTCAAACATACACCTACCCTTTCAACGTTAAAGAGCACAGCCCAGAGACCTTGAGAATAAGGTGTACTGCCACCAGCATCCATCTGCAGAACTCTTTGTCTTCCTACAAAACAAAATGGTGGTCCCCACTAGAAATTGACCTCCTCAGTCCCGTGTACCACCATTCAAACTTTTTTTTTTATTTTAAGAAAGGTGATGTTTATTCTTTCTTTCTACAAATTAAATTTATTCATTTATTTTACATCCTGATTTCAGTTTCCCCTCCCTTCTCTCCTCCCATTTCCCCCTCCTTTACCCCTCCCAATCCATTCCTCTTCTGTTTCTGTTCAGAAAGGGGCAGGCCTCCCATGGGTGTCAACAAAGCATGGCCTATCAAATTGAGGAAGAACTAAGCTCCTCCCCTTTTATTAAGCCTGGGAAAGGCAACCTAGTATGAGGAAGAGGTTTATTCTTATACTTTATTATTTTTAGCTGATGAAATGGCTTTTATTTATTTTAATGTATATGAGATTCTCTGTGTGTATGATGAACACCGTGTGCATGCATGTCCTCAGAGGCCAGAAGAGGATGACCGATACCCTGGAACTGGACTTGTAGACTGTTGTGAGTGACATGTAGGTGCTGGGGACTGAACCTGGGTCCTCTGCAAGAGCAGCAAGTGTTCTTAACTGCTGAGCCATCGCTCCAGTCCCCCTGCTGCTACCCACCCCTTTAAAAGTATGGGTTTCATTATGACACTCTTTCATGCACACACCCACTATAGCCTCTCTCTTACAACCTTCCTTCCTTCCTTCCTTCCTTCTTTCCTTTCTTTTGGTTTTTCGAGACAGGGTTTCTCTGTATTGCTTTGGAGGCTGTTCTGGAACTCACTCTGTAGTCCAGGCTGGCCTTGAACTTACAGAGATCTGCCTGCCTCTGCCTCCCAAGTGCCAGGAATAAAGGCGTGTGCCACCACTTCCTGGTGCTGGCAACCCCCCCCCATTAGCTTTCTATGCTTCCCTCATATGTGTTCCATTTCTTCTCTTTCTCCCCTTCCACATCTCTTAAGGTCCCTCCTCATAGTTCTCTTTTTAGTTTGAGTGTGCTCACGTGGGCATGTGGTTTCTGGGCCTTTGTGCACAAGTGGAGGCCAAAGAAGGATGTTTTGTACCATCACTCTTCACCGCATTCCTTTGAGGCAGGGTCTATCCCTGAACCGAAAGCTCCTACCTCTCTAGCTATGCTAGAAGCCGGCAGGCCCCAGAGATCCTTCTGTCTTTACTCCCCTTAGTGCTGGGATCACAGGCATCCATGAGATATTATTACATAGGTGCTTTGATCCAAACTATTGTCCTCATGCTTGGGCAGTGTCTTAGTTAGGGTTTCTCTTGCTGTGAAGAGACACCATGACCACGGCAACTCTTATAAAGGAAAGACATTTAATTGAGGTAGCTCACTTACAGTTTCAGAGGTTCAGTTCATTGTGGTCATGACGGGGAGCATGGAGACAGGCAAGCAGGTGTGATGCTGGAGGGGTAGGTGAGAGTCCTACATACATCTTGCAGGCAACAGGAAGTCAGCTGAGACACTGGGTGCTATCCTGAGCACGGGAAACTTCAAAGCCCTCCCTGGCAGTGCCACACATCCTCCAACAAGGCCATACCCACTGCAAGGAAGCTACACCCCCCAGTAGTGCCACTCCTTGTGAGGATACGGGGGCCAGCTACATTCAAACTACCACAGGCAGGTAGCATCCTTAACACCTGAGCCAGCTCTTCTAGATTCACGTTCTACACGCTCCACCATCACCATTGTTAAAAATAGCTAGATTGTTGTTGTTTTTTTGTTTTTGTTTTTGTTTTTTTGGTTTTTCGAGACAGGGTTTCTCTGTATTGTTTTGGAGGCTGTTCTGGAATCGGCTCTGTAGACCAGGCTGGCCTCGAACTCACAGAGATCCACCTGCCTCTGCCTCCCGAGTGCTGGGATTAAAGGCGTTCACCACCAACGCCCGGCTTAGATTGTTTTTATGAGAGAAAACATGCAGTATTGGCTTCTCTGAGTCTGACGCGTTTCACTTTGTGTTATAGTTCCATCCACTTTTTTGTGCGTATTTTCTTTAGCCATTCATCTGTTGATGGACGTCTAGGGTGGTCCCACTTCCTGGCTAGTGCAGCAGCCAGTGGATGTGTAAGTATCTCTGTGGAACGTGGACCTAGTCCATGGGGTATATGGCACTGAGTGTTGTCATTGGGTTATATGATAGTTCTATTTTTATTTGCTTGAAAACACCCTTACATTAGGGAAATGTTAATTAAAACCACTTTGAAATTCCATCTCACCCCAGTCCGAATTAAAAACAAAAACACATAGCAACAGATGGTAATGAGAACGTGGGGAAAGGGAAGCCTTACTCTCTGTGGTAGGAAAGTAGACTGGTGTAGTCCCTGTGGAAACTGATACGTTGAAAACTGTATGTATCTATAGGAAACCAGACTCCCTTCTAGCCCAGCCCCTGACTTGTTCTGATGGGTAAATGCCTTTGGTGCTCAGACACAAATATGGAAACATGGTCGTGTTCTGCTGTTTGATGTCTTTGGGCTGGGGAAATTCTTTAATCCCAGCACTAGAGGGGTTTAAAAGATAGGAGCAGGGTCTTCAGTGGTCGAACTTGAGTACCTGATTCTGAATCCCCAACATCCACATAAATGCCTGCTTTTAATCCCAGCCCACAGGGGACAGAGACAAGGGATCCCTGGAATAATGTGGTGAGTTAAACTAGCTAAAACAGTAAGTTCTGTGTTCAAATTAGAGACCCTAGTCCAATATAAGGTGGCAAGCAACCAAAGAAGACACCAGATAATAGCCTCTAGCTTTATGCATGCACTACTACATGTATATGTTCATGCACCTACACACATGCAAACATGCATACACATGTACTAAGAAAAACATGTTTTAAATAGACAACCCAGAACTGTAAGCCAAATAAACCCTTTCTCCCCCAAAGTTGCTTTGTTTTTCTGATCTTCAGCTTGAAGTTTGAACCCCAATATCTGACTCTGGGTCTTTTATTTATCATGCTACAGTTCTGTTTGTTGTTGTTGTTTCAGATTAGAAAAGCCATAGGAAGGATCTCATCACCACCACCCTCTACCACCCAAGTCTACAGCGTCCAGAGGTAGTTGCTACCTAGGTGTCCTGATTAGCTTTAACTGTCAACCTGACACAATCTAGATTCATCTGGAAGAATACTTCAGTTGAAAAACTGCCCAGATCAGACTGGTCTATGGGCTGTGATGATACAGTCCTTTAATCTTAGTACCCCGCAGGCAGAGGCAGGTGGATATCTGTGAGTTCGAGGACAGCCTGGTCTACAGAGCAAATTTCAGGACTGCTCAGACTCTCAGGCTACACAGAGAAACACTATCTCAAAAAAAAAGAAAGAAAAGAAAAAGAAGGAAAGGAAGGAAGAGAGAAAGAGAGAGAGAAAGAAAGCTAGGAAGCATGAGCGTACCTGCCTGCTTACCTGCCAGCCAGCAAGCTATTCCTCTATGGTTCCTGCCATGATTCTTTGGCTCTTAAGTAAACTCCTTGGTCAGAGGTAATTGTGTAGAGAAGCAAGCAGCCATCTTCAAGTTGCTGCCTTAATTTTTTCTCAGTGATGAACTGTGATTTGGAATTGTAGGCCAAATAAACCCTTCCCCCCAAAGGTGCTTTTTGTCATGGTATTGTCCCATCAACAGAAAAGAAATACCAGGTTTGTGGGGGTCCTCCTGTACTGCTTGGTTTGTGGGGGTCCTCCTGTACTGCTTGGTTTGTGGGGGTCCTCCTGTACTGTTTGGTTTGTGGGGGTCCTCCTGTACTGTTTGGTTTGTGGGGGTCCTCCTGTACTGTTTGGTTTGTGGGGGTCCTCCTGTACTGTTTGGTTTGTGGGGGTCCTCCTGTACTGTTTGGTTTGTGGGGGTCCTCCTGTACTGTGTTTGTAGTCTCACTACATCTATTGGTCCACATGTAGGTAGTTTTATTTTGTTGTGTGCTTTGGAGTATTTAAATTTTCTTAATATTGGGGGCTGGAGAGATGCTCCTCCAGAGGACCTGGGTTCAGTTCCCACATGGCAGCTCACAAACATCCTAAGAGATCCAGTGCCTTCTTCTGGTCCCTAAGCCCCAGGCACACACACAGTGTACATGCAGGTAAAATACTCATACATATTTTTAAAATCTTTTAAAAGGTCTTAAAATTACATTTCCATTTATTTTGTGGGAATGTTTGTGAACAGAAGGGTGTGGCATATGCCCTGGTGCACATCTGGAGGTCAGAGGTCAAAGCAAAGCTCTCTCCTTCCACCATGTGGGTCCCAGAGATTACCAGCAGCTGCTTTTACTTGCTGAGCCATGTTGCCAGCCCAAACATCCCTCCAATTCTTTGCTATTTTTCCTCCAGTGGGACTATGGCCTCACACATGCTGAGTAAGCACTCCACCACTGAGTCAGATCCCCAGCCAGGAGTGTTTAGAGATAAGGGTGTTGTCACTATTCTTAGGCCCCTTGCTTTTTCTTCTGGCCTGTGAATCACTGTTAATGTGAGTCTGGCTCCTTCCTCTGTGTAGGCTTCCCTTTGGAAAGGCATCATGGGTGGACCTTGACAACACTATGATTAATGACACAAACTGGTCACCAAGGACACATGTTGCTGCTTTATTCTCTTCACGTGGCCACTGATGAGTACTTAGCTTTCATGGCAAAGAATGCCGTGATAGACACTCTCCTGTTCCCTGGCTACCCATTTTATATTGCCTGGGCTCTGCAACCCAAGATCTATGTTTTAGCAAGTCTAGGATATGTGCCCACTTGTCCCATATTTTATTTTCACTTTTGCATAGTTCTCTTTAATTTTTAACATTATTATATAGTAAAATTGTAAGATCAAGGTAAACTGGAGAGGATGACGTTAATTCCATCCTCAGAAAAAAGCCACCTTGAAAAATTCCCTACGTGGCACAAGCCTGATTCAGCTCTAGCCAAGGAACTATAAACAGTTCCAAGGAACACCCAAACTGTGCTCACCCCGGACAAAGTGACCCCATCTGGGTGGTCAGGCAATGACTAGTTTTGGTAAATAACATCTTCTCATCACAACTGTCCTTGTGGGCAACTGTTAGTAACAAATTTGAAATTCCCCTAGACTCCAGTCAATGAATCCAAAGGTCACCTACTCTTACTCAATCCTGAACAGCCAAAGGCATGTACCACCCTGCTGGCAGTTTTTTCTTGCAAGCCGGGTGTTGGTGGTGCACACCTTTAATCCCAGCACTCCGGAGGCAGAGGCAGGTGGATCTCTGTGAGTTCGAGGCCAGTCTGGTCTACAGAGTGAGTTCCAGGACAGCCTCCAAAACAATACAGAGGAACCCTGTCTCGAAAAACAAAAAAAAAAAAAAAGTAATCTCTGAGGTGGATGGCGGTGATCAACAGTAGGTGTACTTTATGCTGCTGAGTTAGTGCACTTGGACATACTTAAGATAGTGACTTTTAGGATTGCAAGATGTCTCATCAGGTAAACCACATCCCTAGGACCCACTCCTGATTGGGATGTAGTTCAGCCATCCACCTCCAGACCTCCCTCATCTTTTCACACTGAAGCTGTGTCACCACTAAAGGCTTATTCTCCTCCCCTCACTAGCCCTCGGTTCCCCCACTCTGATTTCTGTCTCTGTGGGATTGTTGAGCACAGGGCCCATTTGTGTCCAACTTGTTTCACTCAGCATGGTGTTCTCAAGGTACATCCATGTTGTTTTTTGAGATAGGGTTTCTCTGTGTAACATCCTTGACTGTCCTGGAACTCACTCTGTAGAACAAGATGGCCTAGAACTCAGAGATCTGCCTGTCTCTGCTCTTGGGGCCCATAAAGATTGGCTCCACTTCATCTTGGCTCAAGGTCATAGAGTTCAAAACTGTCCTTAGTAAGTCATAAGACCTAAAGGTCTAAGGTGTGGCTACAGTAGGATGTTTGATCTTGGCCTTGTGTGTCTTATCTAAATAACAACAGACTTAGTATGAGGTGAGGTTACTCTTGACCCTCAAAGCCAGATAAGGTGAAATTGAATCTAAGGTGTGGTTACCGAATCCTTGGAGAACTGAGGAAGAAAGTCTGTTTGTTCTGTATACAAGATACCTACAAGATACCATGCTCCCCTTTTTGGTTAAGGTATTTTAGAATGGTGATGAATAAACTTGGAGCATTCAGTATTCACTGGATTTGCCCTCCTGACTCTATCCCTTGTCTCTGTCGTTTTCTTAGGTGTCTTTACCTGACCTTTCTCAATCTACATTCTCCCTCTCAGGTACGAACCAGGGGCAAGTCGACTGGATCCAACTGTAGCCCCACAAACACTGGTTCCCACACTCTGCCTCCCTAGTGCTGGAATTAAAGCATGCACTATCATGCCAGACAGATCCCTCCATGTTGTAATACATGTATTCTTCCTTTTTATGTCAATGACTATTTGGATGGCTTTGTTTCCAGAATTACTAAAGGCAGAGACTGTGCTCGTGGCATCCCTAACAAGGCAGACCTTAATCCAACAATTAAAAGAACCAAATTAGGAACTGGAGAAATGGCGCAACAGTTAAGAGCTCATTCTGCTCCCAGTACCCAGGTCAGACAGCTCACAACCATCTGTAATTCCAGCTCCCAGGAGGTCTGACACTCTTTTGGCCTCTATGGGTACATGCACACATGTGGCATACACTCACATAGACACATGCACATAATAAAATAAATAGTTTCTTTGCCAGGTAGGGAGGCAAAGGCAGCAGATCTCTGTGAGTTCGAGGCCAGCCTGGTCTACAAAACTACGCAGAAAAACCTGGCCTCAAAAAATAAAAACCGAAGCAACAAAAATAAATAAATAAATGCATTTTTTTAACAGCTAGAGATGGAGCGCTAGCTCAGTAGTTAAGAATACTGGCTACTCTCCCAGGACCTGGGTTCTATTCCCAACACCCAGAGACAGCTCACAACTCTTTGTAACTGACATCCTGGGTGCCGCACCCTTGCACAGCCTGTGACTGAGAATGTGTGGAGGGTGTCGGGATTGATGACACAGAGACCAGTCAGTGGTGAAAGAAGGCTTCAAGAAGGCTTCTAGAAAGCTTCAAGAAAGGCCTCAAGAAAGCTTCGCATTATTCTTACCCCGGCTGATTATATGCCCTGACACCAGTGTCGGGGTGGGGGGTCAGGAAGAGACAGTTAGCCATTGCAAAAGGTCAAGGTCAGGGTGTTTCCATGGGCGAGCCCTTATCAGGAATTTATTGCTCCGGTAAACATTTCTTACTGGCACCGAATTGTTTTTAGTAAACATGTCTTCTTTGCGTTCAGTTACAGCTGCCTGCTCCCAGGCTGAGGGTGAAATGGGCCTCCGGCTGTTCCCACATCTGGGACCTGCATACATCAGTTCACAACTCTTTGTAACTGACCTCCTGGGAGCTGTATACATGCGGTACTCAGACATACATGCAAGCAAAACATCCATACACATAATTCTTTTTTAAGTGCCAGATTAACAGTGAAAAGCAGGACAAAGAGATTTATTCAGTGTGGTCCCATTGGGGAGACAGATACAGAAATCTAATGACCACTAAGTGCATCTTTGGAATCCTGGAATGAGGGGTGAAGTTAAGCAGAAGAGGGCCAGAGTTGTGTGTAACATAGAGAGTGCTAAGGATCACTGTAACATTTTCATACACAGGCGAGACTATACTTTGATTTTAGTCCCCCAGTGTTCTCCTCTGTCTCCTTCTTCCCCTCTAATTAGTCTTTCCTCCTCTCAGGTAGGGCCTCCTGCTTTCTTGTGGCGTGTCATCCATTACCCTCTTTTGTTCTCCCACTCTCCCATAGTCTCCGTGCTGATTAGTTTTGTCAACATCTCAGAGTCACTTGAAGAGGAGCTTCAGTTGAAGATCTGCTCTCTCAGATTGGTCTGTGGGATTATCTGTGGGGGTATTGTCTTGATTACTGATTGATGGGGGGCAGGTAGGCTGGGGGGCAAACAAGGAGGAGTGGGAGGAGAGCTTTGGTTGGAATGTAAAATGAAATTTTTTAAACTAGTGATCAATGGGGGAGGCCTCAGTCCACTGTGGGTGGGGCCACCCATGGGCTGATAGTCCTGGGTTCTATAAGAAAGCAGTCTGGGCAGGTTATGGAGCAAGCCAGTAAGCAGCACTCCTCCATGGCCTCTGCATCAGCTCCTGCCCCAGGTCCCTGCCCTGTTTGGACAGTAATGATGAAGCACAAGCCAAATAATCCCTCTCCTCCCCAAGCTGCTTTGGTCATGGTGTTTCATCACAGCAATAATAACCTAACTAGGACACAAAATAATTACATCATTTCCCCCTTTCCTCTCTTCAAACCCTCCCATGCATTCCTCTTATTCTCTCTCACATCCATGACCAACACACACACACACACAGTATATATATGTACATATTCCTAAATAAATAAAACCTGCTCGTTCCACATAATGTTACTTGTATGCATGTTTTCAGGACTGACCATTTGATATTGGATAACCAATTGGTGTGCTCTTTCCTGAGGAAGACCATTTGTCCCACTCTCACCATTCCATAGTTGTCTATAGTTCTTGTCTTTGTCTAGGGTTAAGGCCTTATGAGATTTTCACTGTCCACATTAGCATGTTTATTGGTGCCATCCTTGTTCAGGTCATGTTTAGGTAGCCATGTCGGTAAAATTTCATGGGTGTAATTTCTTCTTCTTCTTCTTCTTCTTCTTCTTCTTCTTCTTCTTCTTCTTCTTCTTCTTCTTCTTCTTCTTCTTCTTCTTCTTCTCCTTCTTCTTCTTCTTTTTGTTTTTCAAGACAGGGTTTTTCTGTATTGCTTTGGAGGATGTCCTGGAACTCTCTTTGTAGACCAGGTGGCCTTGAACTCACAGAAATCTGCCTGACTGGGCGTAGCTTCTTATATTTCTAGGAAACACAATTTCACAGCAAACTCCATTTCTCTGACATTTGCCCCCTTTCCCCAATGATCCTTAAGTCTTAGGTACAGGAATTGTTCTGTAGATGTATCAGTTAGGATTACACTCCTCAACTCTGCATTCTGATTGGTTGTGGTTTTCTGTAATGGTCTCCATCTGTTGCAAAGATAAGTTTCCTTGATGAAGGGTGAGGACTACACTTTTCTGTGGGTATAAGGTCAGGTATTTAGATTGTCGTTGGGCATTATGCTTTTTTAGTAGACTAGTGGTTATAGGTTCTCTTTGAGATCCAAGACTTCATCAGCCCTGCGTAATTACCTTGTCTTACTGCTCTAGGCAAGATTTTGAAGACTATATTAAATAAGCTGGAAATTGGGCATCCTCACCTCATTGCCAATTTTAGAGGAAATACTTTTGTTCTATCTCACCTCTTTTCATATAATCTTGGCTACAAATCTGTCTCATGTAGTCCTTATTGTGTTCAGGATCTTCTTAGTTTCTTTGAGATTTTTTTTATCATGAAGAGATGTTAAATTCAATCAAAGTAAACTCAAAATCATTTTTGTGTTTACTGGGATGATCATATGATTTGTATTTTTCTTTTTTCTTTTTTGGTTTTTTGAGACAGGGTTTCTCTGTGGCTTTGGAGGCTGTCCTGGAACAAGCTCTGTAGACCAGGCTGGCCTCGAACTCACAGAGATCCACCTGCCTCTGACTCCCGAGTGCTGGGACTAAAGGCGTGCACCACCAACGCCTGGCCATGATTTGTATCTTTCTTATATTTGTTGATTTGTAAGTGTTTAACCAAACAGTTTGTATGAAGCCAAATTGGTGCAATGGTGTATGATTTTCTTAAGACATTCTCTTTTTGTTTTGTTTTTAGAGACAGGGTTTCTCTGTGTAGCCCTGGCTACCCTGGAACTCATTCTGTAGACAGGCTGTCCTTGAACTCACAGACATCTGCCTGCCACTGCTTCCTGAGTGCTGATATTAAAGGCATGTGCCTCCACTGCCTAAGTTATTCTCTTTGATGTTGCTTAAGTACTCTTTATTTTTAGACAATTCTTGAGATTTTTTTTTATTTAAGGAACTAATGTCTCCATTCTAAATAAATTCTTGTCAAAACAAAAGAGCTCAAGATGACATCAGTACTGTTTGTCTTAAGTTTTGGCATTGTGTGGATGACAAGTAGTAGCCAGTTATAGACAAGTGATAGAACCAAAGTTATTGCCTGATTTGTTAACATTTTCCCATGTCTAAACTACTACTAAAGAAAACCATATCTGGAGTCATACCAGGCTCAGTCATTTGCATTTATTTTATTTTATTTTTGAGAGAGAATTTCTCTGTGTAGACCTGGCTATCCTGGAACTTCCTTGATAGATGACCAGGGTAGCCTTGAACTCAGAGATCCACCTGCCCCTGCCTCCTGATTGCTGAGATTAAAAGTGTGCATCACCACACCCAGTTTTTCTCCAATTAAAAAAAAACAAACTTTTGTGGGTACTGGAGAGATGGCTCAATGGTTAAAAACAATAGCTGGTCTTCCAGAGATACTGTGTTCAATTCCCAGCAACCACATGGTCGCTCACAACCATCTCTAAGGAGATCTGGTGCCCTCTTCTGGCCTGCAGGGATACATGCAGACAGAACACTATACATAATAAATCTTAAAAAAAACAAAACAAAACTGGTATGCTTTTGATTATAGCATTCAGGAGTCAGAAGCATTCTCTATGAATTTGAGGCTATCCAGGTCTACATAGCAAGTTCCAGGCCAGTCAGGACTACACAATGAGACCCTGTCTCAAAAAAAAAAAAAAAAACCCAAAACCAATCCCTTGGGGGATAGCAGATTTCTGGAGCTGACCTCCAGAAAAGCAGATTTCAGTGGCCCTGGGTATTTGTGGGTTGAGAGAACCTTGGACAGGTGGACTCTTACTGAATGCAAATAAGTACAGTAAAGAAACCAAATTGGCTGTCAGTGGGTGAGAGGGAAAAGGTTTATTTCCAACTGCTAAGGCCGTTTCCCAGGAAAGCAACGAGAAGCAACAAGGAAAGATTTCCAGGGTTAAGGGGCTTGTGAGCTGGGGTGGGACTTGTGAGCAGGGATTGAGGGAGCTAGAGGTTAGTATTGACCTTTACAAGGTAGCAGGAACCACAGTCAATGTTAATGGAACTTGTCTGCTTGTCAGAGATAAGGAGAATGAGTTACTTTTTAGCAAGCAGGAACTTTCTTCAAGCCCCCGAGGAAATAGCGGCTTTTCTCTAAAAGCCAGACCTTGGGAAAAAGACTTTCTTGGGGGACCAGACAGTGGTGACTCCCAGTTATAAAATTATTTCATTGCTACCTCATAACTTTAATTTTGCTACTGTTACGAATTATAATGCAAATATCTGATATGCAGGATATCTGATATGCAACCTCTAAAGAGGTTGCAACAACCCACAGGTTGAGAACCACTGCCTTAGAGGCTATGCCCTGCTGAACTTGGTATAAAGACAGAGTTGTCTGGCAAAGACTCTCTGGACCATGAACACATTGTAAGAGTCTGTTCTCCATGGAGGCAGTTGAGATTTGACATTCTGTAAGGACTCAGGCATTATGCTGGTCTGCCCGTCACCTGGCAGAATGCACTCAGGCAATAGCCTGGTCAGCCCAGGGTTCCATGGTTGCTTAGTTTGCATGCAGGTGCAAAGGACCCCTTTAAAAGAAAGACCCCTCCTCACTTACGTTCTCTTTCCTGCTGTTCCCTCAGGGGAGACAGGACATATCCTGTGTCCCTCTTCTGTCCTCTCTCTGTCTCTGTGTCTCTTTACCGCTTGTCTCTTTTCTTCTCTCCCCCACCCTTTCCCTTTCTAATAAAACTTCTCACTTAAGCCCTGTCTGCCTGGCATGTTTGCCCCTCCGCCTTGGTCACCCTTCCCTGCCGTGGGATCCGCCAAGGTTCCTCGTGCTTTATTCCCCACACGTTCTACAGAGAAACCATGGAACAGAACCGAGAGTGGAGTCTGATCAGTCCCAGAAAGCAGACCCTCTTCTGCTCCCAAACTCCTCCCAGCTTTGTCTTCTGGTCCCCCTCTTACAAATAGACTCGTGGTCCCCACTAACCTTTCTGACCTTTTCTGTCCCACATCCCAAATAACTCAATACCCTGGATACATCATTCCCAGAATCTGCAGAATGAAGTTTCCAGGACAGGGAGTGTGTTACTTTACATATTGCTGATACAAATACTGATACAAAGCAACTTAAGGCAGCCTGGTCTACAAAGTGAGTTCCAGGACAGCCTCCAAAGCCACAGAGAAACCCTGTCTCGAAAAAACAAAACAAAAAAACAAACAAACAAACAAAGCAACTTAAGGGAGAAAGGGCTTATTTTAACTTCCAGTCTGTGGGTGGGGCCAGCATGCTGGCAGAGGTGTGAGGTCACACTGTGTCTCATCAGAAAGCAGAAAACAATCAGAAGGTGGAGCCTGGCTGTAATATCTGAAGACACACCTCCAGGGACTTATTTCCTTCAACTAGGCTCCATGCCTAACCTTCCAGAATAGTGCCAGCAACTAAGGGCCCAGTGTTCAAAAACCTGAGCCTAAGGAAATATTTGACATTCAAGTCACTGCAGGGAGGAGCAGAGCAGCATGAATATACCAAGCCAGGATTTTCCCTGGCGAATTAGGCATGCCCAGGTCTGAATGGTTTGTTCTGAAAGCTGTATGTTGAGAACTTGCCCCCAGAGTGATGGTATCAGAAGACAGGACCATTGTTGGCCATTACATCATGAAGTTGGAGCCTTTTGGATGGGGTGTAGTACACTTACACGAGATAACCCATGGGGCTGGGGATATGGCTCAGTCAGTAAAATGCTTTTGATGTACAAGTATGAGGTTCTGAGTTCAATCCCCAGCAACCATGTAGAAGCCAGGTGTGGTAGCTGTATGCAACACCCATGATTCTAGCACTGGAGTATACATGAATTTGGATCTCTGGAGCACACTGTGGCCTAGTGGAATTGGTGAGCTCCTGATTCAGGGACAGGGACCCTGTCTCAAAAGATAAATTGGAGAGAAATCAAGTAAGACACCTGGAATTTGCTTCTGCATATACATAACTCTGCATGTTTACCTGTATACACACACACACACACACACACACACACACACACACACACCTCAGAGACCTAAGGGCACTGATTCTGTCATACTTGAACTACTGTCCATGTATAAGAAGAACTTACTTCTTTTGTTGTTAAGCCACTGGGTCTGTGACACTTTGTGATAGCAACATTAGCTGAGATAATCAGCAAAGATGGTGATGTGTCCCCTTAATTCTCTCTGGTTTCCCCAGATGCATGGGGTAGGGGGCTGCACAGTAAGGGCTGAATGACTATCATTGATGCTTCTACCTGTCAGCTATAGTGAGTGGAGGAGCTGTGCCAAGTAGGACACTCTGCCCATTGGCCTTTGTGTAACTGGAAATACAGTGTGTCCACAGATGCTATCCCAATGTTCCCTTCCCCAACCAGAAGAAAAAAGACACAACACAGCAACAGACTGCTGGAGCAATAACTTTATTAGATGTCTAAAAGGCAGGGGTAAGAGCTCTTAGTGGCTTCAGGGTGAGTGAGTTGAGGAAGGCCTTTACTGCAGGGGTAGCCCTATGATAAAGGGTGAGACTGATACCTACAGAAATGGTCAGGGATGATTTGCAGAGGTGTCGGGGATCCCTGGAAGTCATCTTCTTGATCCCAAGGCCCATAACAATTAGGCTTGCAAGAGCTGGCCTGGTAGCCACTACAGGAGCTAAAGCTACACTTGTAGCAGCTGGACCAATAAGGAATCTAAAGAAAATTATCATGCTTGGGAAGGAAGGGGGATGAGAGAGAGAGAGAGAGAGAGAGAGAGAGAGAGAGAGAGAGAGAGAGAGAGAGAGAGAGAGAGAGCTAGTGGAGGAGGCCAGCTCAGGATACTGGGAAACACAGGCAAAGCATGAGCTAGAACTTTTGGCAAAGATAGAACCTATCTGATAATAGCCCTGCAAAGCCAAAAATCAGATCTTGCACTGACAGCACACTGGGGCACAGCAGCTAGACTGGCAACAGCAGGGCTTGCAACAGCTGGACTGACAACAGCAGGGCTTGCAACAGCTGGACTGACAACAGCAGGGCTTGCAGCAGCTGGACTGACAACAGCAGGGCTTGCAGCAGCTGGACTGACAGCAGCAGGGCTTGCAGCAACTGGACTGACAGCAGCAGGGCTTGCAACAGCTGGACTGACAGCAGCAGGGCTTGCAACAGCTGGACTGACAGCAGCAGGGCTTGCAGCAGCTGGACTGACAGCAGCAGGGCTTGCAGCAGCTGGACTGACAGCAGCAAGGCTTGCAACAGCTGGACTGACAGCAACATGACCCACAGCCTGAACAACAGCAGGGTTTACAACAGCTGGACTGGCAGCAGCTGGACTTGCAGCCCCCACAGGAGCCACAGCCTCCCTTGCAGCCCCCACAGGAGCCACAGCCTCCACAGGAGCCACAGCCTCCCTTGCAGCCTCCACAGCTGGAGCAGGAACAGGCAGGCACACAGCAGCACACAGGCTTGCAGCAGCACACAGGCTTGCAGCAGCTGGAGCCACAGCCCCCACAGCTGGAGCCACAGCCTCCGGAACAGCCACAGCAGCTCATGGTTCTGGTGTTGGGTTGAGGATGGAGTAGGTCAGAGTAGGTCTGATGGAGAGGGAGGTGCGTAGGTATGGGGCCTCCTGAGCCTGGGACCTTTATATCCCTGTCCAGGTCAGGTGAGAGGCTGCACATGGTCACTTCTTGGTTCCTGTTTGTGCTATTTTTAGGGCCACTTCTCTTGTTTTCCTGCAGTCATCATGTACCATCCATTGGTCTTTGACTTTTGTTCCCTGATAAGTCCAACTCTATTGCTGAATTTATTTCCAGAGTGGATCAAGGTCCCCAAGGGCTTAGCTCATTTTGGTAAAATACAGACTTACATTTGAGTAATTAAGTCTTTTTTTTTTGCTTGTGTATGCGTCTTAGTTTGGATTTTTAGTGCTATGAAGAGACACTATGACCACAGCATCTCTTATGAGGAAAACATTTAATTGGGGTGACTCGTTTACAGTTTCAGAGATTTAGTCCATTATCATCCTGGTGGGGAGCATGGTGGCATGCAGGCAGATGTGGTGCTGGAGCTGAGAGTGCCATATCTTACAGGCAACAGGAAGTCAACTGAGACACTGGGAAGTTTCCTGAGTATAGGAAGCCCTCCCCACAGTGACACACTTCCTCCAACAAGGTCATTCCCAATGCAGCAAGCCATACCTCCATTCCCTATGAGACTATAGGGGTCAGTCACATTCAAATTACCACGTATGTGCATGCAATGTATTCATGTATGTGTATGTATGTATATATGTGGGAGTGCTTTCTAGTGTGTGCCTTCTTGTGATGGCCAGAGACTGCTCGCAGGTATCTTCCTCAGTCATTCTGCTGCATATATTGAGGTAATGTCTCCTGTGGCACCAGAGCTTGCTCTCCTTGCTAGTGCATCTAGCCAGCGTGCTGGGGATTCTCGGTCTCTTCCTTTGGCATGCTGGGATTATAGGTGGGCTGCCATGTTCACCCTGCAAAGAAGTCAAAGAAGTTCTCTGTGTGTGTGTGTGTGTGTGTGTGTGTGTGTGTGTGTGTGTGTGTGTGTAGGGGTAGGTATGCATGCATGTGTATGTAGAGGCCACAGGACAGCCTGGGTAGCATTCATCAGGAGCTGCATACATTGTTTTTGAGATAGGGTCTCTCACTGGCCTGGGACTCTCCTATTAAGCTAGGTTAACTGAATGAGCCCTGAGATCTTGCTGCTTCCAATCTTCTCAGTGCTGTGGCTATGTGTGCGTATCACCATACCAAGCTCTTTAGGTACTTTTGGGGAATCAAACTTGGGGCCTCATGCTTGCAAGGCAAGCACTTTACCAATAGAGTTATCTCCAAAGCACCAAGTTTATCTGTAATAATTTATCTGTAGGGTCTATTTTTGTATTGACACTTTTAAAGTGAAAATTGGAAAGCATTTATTCCCTTTAAATCTTTGTAGCATTTGTTTGTGTGGTTGACCTGGATAGTGTCCCACAGGCACAATGGCAGCTTTGCCTTATTCCAGATTTTGCAGGTAATATGTCTAATATTTATAAGGTGAAATGGGTATTGTACCTTTTGGGTGGGAAGTCTGATCAGTTTAAGGAAGGTCCTTTGTCTCTAACCTGCTGACCATTTTACTTTGTCCTCAAGACTTGACTGGATGGCTGGTATCCCTCTTTACTCAGTATGGTGAATTATAGATAGACTTTAAAATGTGGATAACCCTTGACCTACTGAGGCACAAGGTACTGAGGTTGTTATAGCTTGCATGTTGTATAATTTGTCCATACGTGTTTTGAGAGGTTAAGATAGGTGTCCCTATATAGCTCAGGCTTGCCTTGTGATCCCCTTGCCTCCGCCTCCAGAGTGCAGGCATTATTGGTGTGCACCACATACCACTTGAGGGTGTTTTGCTTTGCTTCATACATTTCAAACTGGCTTTGCTGACATACAGTTTTTTGAGACTCCCTCTGCATCAGGGAGCTTTATGATTCTGATCCCTCCTGTTGCTTCTGCTATTTTCAGTGTGCAGTGCACACAAGTCCCCTGTCATGTAAGAAGATGTTCCCAAGTTGTCTATTTCTGGAAAAGTTTCTACATGACAGGAATTACTCAGTCCTGGGTTGTTGTTTTGGGGAACTTACTCTTGGGCGTTGTGTCTAGCAGAGTATATAGTGGGGGGTGACACTCTCCATTAAGTGTTGTTAGCAAGTCTTTTTTTTTTTTTTTTTTTTTTTGGTTTTTCGAGACAGGGTTTCTCTGTGGCTTTGGATGCTGTCCTGGAACTCACTTTGTAGACCAGGCTGGCCTCGAACTCACAGAGTTCCGCCTGCCTCTGCCTCCCGAGTGCTGGGATTAAAGGCATGCACCACCACTGCCCGGTGCAAGTCTTTTCTTAATTTGCTGTTTCTCTTTTCTTCTCTCTCTCTCTCTCTCTCTCTCTCTCTCTCTCTCTCTCTCTCTCTCTCTCTCTCTCTCTCTCTGCTGCTTTTTTTCTTTTGGGGGTACCAGCTTTTCTAACTTAAGTTATCCCATTTCTCTTTAATTATGTTTTGCCTCTGGGCTTATTACCTTTCTTTATTCTATATATCTTTCTTTCCTTCTTACTCCATGGCTGACTGTGTGGCTGTCCCTGGTGCCCTCCTCTCCTTTTCTCGCTCCTCCCTCACTTCCCTAGTTTTCTCTTATTTACTCTCTCTGCCTGCCAGCCTATTTCTCCTGCCTGGCTATTGGCTGTTCATCTTTTTAATAGACCGATCAGGTGTCTTAGGCAGGCAACGTAACACAGCCTTACAGAGTTAAATGCAACATAAAAGAATGCAACACACCTCTGCGTCATTAAACAAATATTCCACAGCATACACCAATGTGACACATCTTAAACTAAGATTCCACCTCTCTCTCTCCCTACCTCTCTCCCCCTCCCCTCTCTTTCTCTGTTGTCAGTGTACACGTGTGTACGTGTGTGTACATGTGTGTACGTGTGCCTATGGGGACCAGAGGGCAACCCTTAGGTGTTGTTCCTCAGGTGCCACCCACCTTTGAGACAGGGTCTCTCACAGGCTTAGAGCTTGATGATGCAGCTAGGCCGACTGGCCAGGGAGCTCCGGGGACCTGCCCATCTCCAACCCACCAGCACCAGGGTTGCAGGTACATGCATGGTACTTGGCTTTTGTATGTGGCTTCTGGGGACTGAACTCCTATCCTCATGCTTGTGTGTGAGCACTTTACCGACTACTAAGTCATCCCCCGGCCTGCTCTGCTTCCTTTGTTTTACTAAGTATTTTAGATGTATGAGTGTCTTACCTGTGCGTTAGTCAGAGATTTCTAGAAAAACAGAACTAATAAAATGAATCTATATATACTGGTCTGACTAGTCCAACAATGACTGTCTCCCAACAGAAAGTCTAAGAATCCAGTATTTGTCCAGTCCACAAGATAGGATGTCTCAGCCAGTCTGTAGTATATGCTGGAATCCTGAAGAAGTAGGCTCTAAAACCAGCAAAGGAATGGGGCAAGCAGGCAAAGAGCAAGTAATTCCTTCCTCTGTGTTCCTTATATAGGCTACCACCAGAAGATGTGGCCCCAGATTTAATCTCAAATGTTGCAATCAAGAAACATTCCTCATAGATGTATCCAATTGCTTGGGTTTTAGCTAATTCTGGATGTAATCAAGTTGACAACCAAGAATAGTCAGCCTACATATATGTATGTGCCTAACATGTATGCCTGGTGCCTGTAGAGTTCAGAAGAGAGTATCTGGTTCCCTGGAGCTGGAGAAGGGATAGGGATGGTTGTAATCTACCATGTGGGTTCTGGGATCTGAACCTCTGCAAGATCAGCAAGTGCTCTAACTTCTGAGTCATCACTCCAGCCCTGATCTGTTGCTTTTAAAGATTAAATACTATTTACTTTAATTTTCTTTCTTTCGTTCTTTTGTTTTTCAAGACAGGGTTTCGCTGTGTAGCTTTGGAGCCTATCCTGACACTAGCTCTGTAGACCAGGCTGGCCTCAAACTCACAAAGATCCTCCTGCTTCTGCCTCCTGAGTGCTGGGATTAAAGGCATGCACCACCACCGCCCGGCATTATTTATTCTAATTTTCTTTCCTTTCCCATTTTTATTACATTTTACGTGTGTGTGTGTGTGTGTGTGTGTGTGTGTGTGTGTGTGTGTGTGTGTCCCCAACACCACACATTATGTGGAGGAGTAGGAGGAACAACCTGTAGGGAATTGGTGGTTACTTGCTACAGCAGTAATAAGAAACGTATCTCAGGGACTGGAAGGACGGCTCAGTGGTTAAGAGCACTTGCTGCTCTTGAAGAAGACTTGAGCTCAGTTTTCCCCACCAATGTCAAGTGCTCACATCTGCCTGGAACTCAAGCTCCAAGAGATTTGATGCCTTCTTATGGCCACCAAAGACACCTGCACCTATGTGTGTATGTGCACATAAATAAAAAATAAAATAAATCTTAAAAGAAGAGGTTAGAATCAGAAGAGGATAAGTTCAAGGCTAGCCTGAACCACATAGCAAGATCCTGTTTCACAAAACAAACAAAAATTACTTTAATTCTGGAATTTAGGGCTCTGTTACTATGTATATATAAACTTAGTATGTTCCTGTTCTCTTTCCAGGTGATGCCTGTAGCTTTAGTTACACTTCCTCCCTGGAGCTGCCTTGATGGGCAGATGCATTTTGTCAAGCTGTGGGTGCTTTGGTTCGCCCTGCCCCATTCTCCTTCCTGTGCCTTTGCTCCTCCTCAGCTGACTCAGGTGGAGCTGCTATGCAACATTTACCTCCCCTCTGGGATCTCTGTTGTTTACCTGGTGAGCTGAGAGCCTTTGGACTCTATTCAAACTCATCCTTACAGTTCTTTCCATTTAACTGTCCTATTTCAGTCTCAACCCCTCTCCTTTTCCTTCCCTTGCCCCTTATCTCTTCTTCCCATCTCTCTGTCTCTCTACTGGATCTGATTTGTCCCAGGCTCTGACCTGGTTGTGTAGTGGAGGATGACCTTGAACTCCTGATCATCTTACCTCCACTGGGGTTACAGGGGTGACCTACTATACCCAGTTTATGAGGTGCTGGGGATTGAACCCAGGGCTTCATTCATGCTAGGTCAACACTCTACCAACCTTCCAATTCCATTTTATTTTTAAGTGTGTGTGTGTGTGTGTGTGTATCTTGTAGCCCATGCTAGTTTTAAACTCATGTGCTACCACATTCAACTTTCCCATTCTCTTAGACGAATTTTCAGAGACTTTTTTTTTCTGAGACAGTGTTTCTTTGTGTAGCCTTGGCTGTCCTGGAACTCTGGAACTGGCTCTGTATAGCCCAGACTTGCCTTGATCTCATAGATCCCTGCTCTGCCTCCTGAGAGTCCTGGGAATAAAGGGGTGCACTTTTTGGGTGGTGGTTTTGCTTTCTTTTTCTGTGACTCACTCAGAAGTTACACACACACACACACACACACACACACACACACACACACACACACACACACAGTTTCCTCTCCTGTTTTATTTTACTGTGCTTGGGATAGAATCCAATACTGTACCATGAGCAATACTCTAGTCCCACAGTCCCCCTTCAATGGCAGTCATCCATACTTTAAAACACTGTACTGTGCATGCCGTGCTAACCTACCTGAGAGCATGGTCAGAGTTGGAAGCGGTTCTAGCCTAGCCCAGCCCAGCCCAGCCAAGCCCAGCCACCTATGTAATGTGGGGGTTTTCCTCCTGCTTTTCTACACATGAAGGTCCCTGTTTATATGCTCACTCATATGCTCCCAAGAACTCTACTCCTGCTGCGTCTACACTGCCAGTCCTTCCCTTGGGTCCCAGCTTCCTTTAATCCTGTATCATGTGCTTAACCCCAGCACCTACTAGGAAATGTCCCAGCTTTGTAGAGAAGTGGAATGATGCTCTGGCTGGGGACACCTCCCCACTGGAATGGGTGTTTTCCTTAGCGCTTCCAGGTATTGCCCGACTGGTTTGCTCTTTTTGGGGTCAGTTGAATTGTCCTGAGGGGAGGGCATGTGCCTTTCTGTGTTTGTTCTGAGTCTATGTGTGTTGATTCATAGTGCCTGATGAATCTGGGATTCTTGCTTGTTTCCCCAATGAGAGGGCCTCATTGTACCTTGTAACATAAATAATAAATGACCCAGAGACTGATATTGGGTTTAAACTTCAAGCCGAATATCAGAAAAGCAAAACAGCTGGCCACTAGCTTCTTACCTCTACCTCAGGCTGTATCGATTGATCCTGTCTCCACTAGCTCTCACCAAACCGCAGACTGTAACCTCTCCTCAGTCAGCATGGATGAAGAATGAATGCCTTCTCCTGACTTTTATACCCCTCCAGTGCTGAGGTGAAAGGTGTGAGCTATAATTCTCTTTTAGACTGATTTAATCTTGTGTAAATCTGGGTGGTCTTGGACTCACAGAATCAGTCTGCCTCCTAATCCTGAGTCCTAGGATTAAAGATACATACTACCACCTCCTAGTTTCTGGCTACTGGGATTAAAGGTATGTATCACCACTGCCTGATTGCTATAGCTTGAGGCTGATTTTGCTTTTCTGAATCCTCAGACAAGCTTTAATGAATCATAAACAATACAGCACTACAGTACCTGCCTATTATAGTTTCATTGCTGTTGCTGTGATGAGTTACCCTGAGAAAACACAACTTTGTTTCAGCTTGCATTTCCAGGTTACAGTCCTTCATTGTGAAGGATTCAAGGCAGGAACTTCAAACGGGGTCATGCCACATCCACCGTCAAGAGCAGAGAGCAATGAATGTGTGGCTTGCTTGCTCATGCTTATCTCCTTTTCTCTACCCTTACTGAGTTCAGGACCCATTGCCTAAGGAATGGCACCACCCTTGGAAATGATCAGTCAGTATTCACTCTGCATTGCTCAGTGATATCCTGTCATTTGCATCTTCCATATTTCATTTATTCATTCACTGATTGGTAAACATTTGGGGTCTTTCCAGTTTGTTTTGTATAAGGAAGACTTCTGCATGCTGGTACCCACATTTTCTATGCAACTGTATGTCTGGTTGATACCAGAGAGTGGATTTGTTAGCCATGTGGCATCTCTTTGATGGCCTTGTCCACACACACCTCTGAACTGACATCTCAGTCACTGTCTTGTTTTCTCAGGGCTGTGTTTCAGTTTTGTTTTGTTTTTTTCATTTACCTTTAGTCTTTCTTGAACTGCAATTAATTTGGTGACTAAGAGACTTCATTTTCAGAGGTTCTTCATCTGTTGTCACCCAAATATGCCAGGCCTGTTGTATATGGATGTATTTTGATACTGTTGCAACGTTTAAGTCTCTGAGATCTCTAGCATTTGTGTTTTCTCTCTTTGTGTGTGTGTGTGTGTGTGTGTAGGCCAGAGTACAACTTGATCTTCATTTCTGTAGTTCCTTCTGTCAGGCAGTGTCTCTCATTGTCCTGGAACTGGTTAAGGAGGCCATGCTGTTTGGACAGCAAGACCCAGGGAGCTACCTGGCTGGCTCCATTGCCACAGCATGCTTATTTGTATCCACTGTGATCCTACATCTGGTTCTGTTTCTCACTTAGCAAATTTTTGTGTCTTTGAGAAGTATCTACATTGATCTTTGGAAAGACAGTGGGCTGTTTCTAACTGCAGACAGGCATCCACTTTACTCTCACTGCTCCTGTCATACATACCCCATCGCCCTGCCAGAAGCTCTTTGTCACCTCACAATGCACCATGATGAACCACTTGTTTCTGAGGGATACATGTACTCCATAACATTGAAGACCTCTTTGTGTTCTAACCAACCATTTGTGATTGTTCATTTTCCTATCAGGTGGAGACAGTAGGACTCTTGGAACTCAGTGCCCAGTCTAGCCCAATCAGAGAGTCCCAGGTCCCAAAGAGTGGAAACCCTGCTTCAAAACCCAAAGTGAATGGCTGTCATGATTACTTTCCCATCACTGTGATAAACTCTCTTGGCAAAAAATAGTTTAAGGGATAAAGGATTTATTCTGGCTTACAGATCAAGAGTGTAGTCCATCATGGCAGGGGAAGCCAAGAGAGCCCCTGGTCACATCCCCTTAACCTTCAGGAAGCAGAGTGATGAATGAGTGAATGGTAGTGCTTGTTTTCTCCATTTTATAAATCTCAGAATGCCCTGCATGCAGAATGATCCCACGTGCAATTAAGATGGGTCTTCCACATCAACTACAGTGCTAAAGGAAATCCAACAGACATTTTCAGAAGTTAATCTCCGTCTCAACAGTCCCTCACAATTGGGGTGAGGTGGCTCCTAGGTGATTGATAGGAGGTGTCCTTCTGTATTCTGTGAATATGTTTTTCTTATTGGTTGATGAATAAAACTGTTTCAGCCAGTATACATGCAGGATTTAGCCATGCGGGAAATCCAAACAGGGATAGAGAAAGGTAGTAGGCAGAATCAGGGAGACTCCATGAAGCTGCCTAGAAAGGAAGAGACCCAGGCATCACTGGTAAACCAAGACCACATGAAGATACACAGATTAATAGAAATGGATTAATAATTAAGAGAGAGAGCTCGCGAATAAGAAGCCTGAGCTATTGGTCAAATAGTTTATAATCAATATAAGCCTCTGTGTGTTTATTTGGGACTAAACAGTTGCAGGACCAGGCAAGACAGAAACTTCTGTCTACAGGTGATTCTAAATTCTGTCAAGTTGACAGCAGATAATCACCACAGTGGCCTTGACGAATGGCCACCAAGACTGATCCGTGACTTCCACATATATACACACTCCCACTTATCTGTGCATACTGCCCCTAAACATGTACACTCACACACAAAAGAAATTTGTTTATTATTTTATTTATTCAAGCAGAAGTAGTAGGATGCAACAGGAAGGTCTTAGAAAACAAATCACAGGGAAGAAGGAAGTGGCCTGGAAGACTCAGGGTCCAGAAGGCTGAGAACCCAGTGAAAGCAGTCCCTGATAGATCGGAAGCACAGACCCCTGTGGGTCAGACTCTGGTTCTCACTAGCAGTCCCAAAGAGGTAGGTAGTGGCCACCTGTGGTCATCAGATAGGCAGCTGCCTTTACAGGGGGGCGTTTACAGGCATATGAAATACATTTCTCCAGAGGGAGGGTGGAGACAGGACCTAGCTGGAGGGTTGTGCCAGGGAAGGAGATGAGGACATGGATGAAAAGTAGGGAGGGATTACAAGTATCTGGAGACTCTGTAGAAAGGAGTTAAGTCAGGGACACCAGAGGTCCTGGAGCATCAAGAAAACTGAAGGCCTAAGTTCAGAGATTTAGATTTTGCATTGGCAGCACACAGGGGCACAACAGCTGGACTGGCAGCAGCAGGGCTTGCAGCAGCTGGACTGACAGCAGCAGGGCTTGCAGCAGCTGGACTGACAGCAACAGGGCTTACAGCAGCTGGACTGACAGCAACAGGGCTTGCAGCAGCTGGACTGACAGCAACAGGGCTTGCAGCAGCTGGACTGACAGCAACAGGGCTTGCAGCAGCTGGACTGACAGCAACAGGGCTTGCAGCAGCTGGATTCACAACAACAGGGCTTACAGCAGCTGGACTGACAGCAGCAGGGCTTACAGCAGCTAGACTCACAGCAGCAGCAGGGCTTGCAGCAGCTGGACTGACAGCAGCAGGGCTTGCAGCAGCTGGACTGACAACAGCTGGACTTGCAGCCCCCACAGGAGCCACAGCCTCCCTTGCAGCCTCCACAGCCTCCACAGCCTCCCTTGCAGCCCCCACAGGAGCCACAGCCTCCCTTGCAGCCCCCACAGGAGCCACAGCCTCCCTTGCAGCCCCCACAGGAGCCACAGCCCCCACAGGAGCCACAGCCTCCCTTGCAGCCTCCACAGGAACCACAGCCTCCCTTGCAGCCTCCACAGCTGGAGCAGGAACAGGCAGGCACACAGCAGCACACAGGCTTGCAGCAGCACACAGGCTTGCAGCAGCTGGAGCCACAGCCCCCACAGCTGGAGCCACAGCCTCCGGAACAGCCACAGCAGCTCATGGTTCTGGTGTTGGGTTGAGGATGGAGTAGGTCAGAGGAGAGATGTAGAGGGAAGTGTGCAGTGTGGAGTCCCCTGGGTCTGGGGCCTTTATATCCCTGCCCAGGTCAGGTGCAAGTCTGCATGCAGTCACTTCCTTGTGACTTTTTGTGGGTCCTCCAGATCCTCATGTTTTCCTCATGCAGTGACTTCCTGCTGGTTCAGCTGTACATCCTTGCCTTTGTTTTTTATGTAGCTGGTCTTTGGTTTTTTTGTTTGTCTGTTTGTCCTGACCTTATTAGAGCCTGAGCTCCATCTAGTTAGGGGATGTCCCTAAGAGGCCAGTTTCAGCTGTCTCTGTTGATGATGTGACTTATAAGAATACCATCTTGGTCACAAGTACATACTTTCATTGTTGACTGTTCCCTGATGACATTTCTTTTATATTTAAATTTTCAAGTCACCTGTGGTGTTTTATTATAAACAATAAAGAAGAAAGTAAATGAGTCACCACCCTGTTCCTACAGGTGACACTTGGTTGCTCTCTGTAATCATGCCATACACAAATTACATAGACATTCCCAGACCTGTTCTGCCTCAGTTTCTTCATGGCTGTATCAGCCTCAGGGAGTGGACTTTCCACAATTCTCCTGTGAGTGTAAACTCACCCCATTCTCATACCTGCAGTGGGATCCCTTTCCCTGCCAAGCCTGTCTGACCATCAGTCTCTGGCTATTTCCTCACTGTCCACTCAGTGCCCACTCCTCTGAGGCCACTACCAATCAGAATCTGTGTCTTTGCTCATCTTGGCTCCATAGGGCAGACGTCCTTTCTGTTGACAATTGGCTGTGTCTCCTAACTCAGGTGCTGGAAACTACTGCAATGTTAGAATGCTCTCAGATTCATTATTGTGTAGGTCTTGTGCAGGCAACCACAACCGCTGTGAGTTCATGGATATATCATCCCTGTCATATCCAAAAGACAGTTCCACAGCCTCTCCCTGTCCTCCTGCTCTGAGGTTACTTCTGTCCCCTGTTCTGTGATGTTCCCTGAGCCTTGGGAGGAGGAGGAGGTTTGAGATAAAGATCCCTTTAAGGGCTGATCACTTAACAGTCATTTAATCTCAACACTTTGACCAGTTAAGAGTTTCTGCATTGCCGGGCGTTGGTGGAGCACGCCTTAATCCTAGCACTCGGGAGGCAGAGGCAGGCAGATCTCTGTGAGTTCGAGGCCAGCCTGGTCTACAGAGCGAGTTCCAGGACAGCCTCCAAAGCTACCGCTCCATGTGAAGTTTCCCAGCCTTCAGGATGTGAAGTTATTCTCTCTTCTTTGTAACTTACTCCCGTTTGGCATTCTTTTCTGGATGTCTAAAACTGCCATGTTCCAATCACTAAACCTTTGGAGATACTGGCTACTCCATTCAGCATGGTGTCTTCCAGGCTCATTCTGTGTCACATATGTTTTCAAGGTGAAAACTCATTTTGCTGTGTGTAGACAATATTTTCCTTATTGATTTGTGTTTGGTAGACACTAAGGCTGTTTCTACTTCTTGACTGTTGTATGTAGATGGAGGTTCTGGCCTGCCTAGTCCTTTAACCCTTCAATTAAATACACAGAGTCTTATTTTAATTATAAAACTGTTTGGCCAATGGCTCAGGCTTCTTACTGGCTAGCTCTCTCTTAATTATTAACCCATAACTATTAGTCTATGTATTTCTACATGACCTTATCTTAATGGAGAGAGCTCCAGCATGTTACTCTTTCAGTGGCTATGTGATATCTCCTGGCGACCCCTCTCTGTGTCCTCTCCCCAGAATCTTCCTCGTCTGGTAGTCCTGCCTGGCTACTGGTCAATCAGTGATTTATTCATCAACCAGCGAACATATATGCAGAAGGATATCCCCCATGAGTTCTGAATGGTGCTAACAGGCTTATAACATGTCATGAGCAGGGGAGATTTCAGGAGTGGAGTTGATAACATCATATGGGAGTTTTACTGTTTGTCTACTGAGAACTGTCTCAAATACCTGCCAGTAGGGACCCAGGTCCCTGTCCCCATCTTCTTACCAGCACTGGTTAGGCAGATGTGGGTGTGATTTTGATCTCTGTCTCTCTGTCATGCACGCACGCATGCAGACAATCACACATGCACATTTATGTGGTGGCCAGAGGTTGATATAAGGTGTCTTTCTCAGTCACCCTCCACCTTATTGAGACAGGATGTTTCACTGAAGTTCACAAATTAGGCCAGTCTGGCTGGCCAGCAAGCTCTGAGCATCTTGTTTCTGTTTCTCCAGCTTGATGAGAAATGCACGTCACTGCCGGGCGTTGGTGGTGCACACCCTTAATTCCAGCACTCGGGAGGCAGAGGCAGGTGGATCTCTGTGAGTTCGAGACCGGCCTGGTCTACAGAGAGAGTTCCAGGACAGGTTCCAAAACAATACAGAGAAACCCTGTCTTGAAAAACAAAACAAAACAAAAACAAGGAAAAAAGAAAGAAATGCACGTCACTGTACCTGGATTTTTATATGGGTCCTGGGAACCAACTCAGGCCCTCATGCCTGTGCAGCAAGCACTTCACTGCCTGGGTCATCTCCCCAGTCCCTGCTTTTTTTCTGATTATTTTTTTGAGACGGGGTCTTACAATGTAACTATGACTAGCCTGGAACACACACAACATAGCTCAAGATGGCTCTGAACTCCTAGCAACCCTCCTGCCTCAACCTTCTGGGCTTGATTTGAATTTTTCTCATGCTTTAGTCCATCCCATCCCTGATTGGAGTCACATTTTGCAGCCACTGGCTCTCTGCCCAGGGATTCTGTCCTCACTAAGCTGGTGATCCTCAGGTGGGAAGGAGGGAGTCTGTTCTTGGTGTTGAAGGCTCTTACTGCATCCTATGATCTTTGAGCCATTGTGAACATCCACAGTGGCCTGCTGTGTCACCTCCCTCAATGCTCTCCCTTGTTTATGAAACATCCTCTCCAGCTTACTCCACTTCTCCTGTTTAGTGTCTTCAAGGAACCAAAGTTCACTGACAGCATTCAGGGTGGCAGGAGAGCTGATACTTGGACCCGTGAGAGTTTTCTTCTTGGGCATCCTGAGGTCTTCTTGATAATTTCAGCTTCACGGTAGAATACCTGGGTTCATGATAACTGCCAGCTCACAATGGTTCCCAGAACCCTGGAAATCTGGACATGAGCTATAGCATCATTCACGCCTCTTCTGAAATATGCCAAGGGCCATGCAACCCCATGCCGGAAGTCAGATGTTGAATTTTCAGCTGAGGATGGCTGATCGAGTCCAAATCCATTCTCCTTCACCTCCCCAGTAAAGTGCCCTAGAGCAACTCATAGAGCAGTCAGCCTTTTGAGCAGTCATCCCTTTGGCATTCTGAAAATATCTATGGAGTTTCTGAAGATCAACAGAGGAAGCCATGTTCCACATAAGAAGCTGTGACCAGGTCCTGTCACCATAGGATCAGATGCTCTGTGTATCTCTGTAGCTGCTTGGATGTCCCTCCCTCTCCACTGTTTGCAGAAACTGTAATGTTCTCTAAGCTCAAATGTGGTATAAGAGCCTAGGCACCAGTAGAATTGCCAGGAACTCTTTAGGGATTTATTAACTCACTAATGGAAGCAAGTAATTGCATTCACATGGTATGAGCCTCCCTCTGAGAACAGGAACTCCAGAAAGAAACAGGACAGATGGGGCTGTCTGCTCAGAGCTGGAGACTTGCCTAAGGACCCCGCTAGGCTGTCATCCAGCCTGTTAGGGCAGGTCCCCATTTGTCACACAGGAAGCTCCCTGAGCCTGACTGTCTAGGAAACGCTCCCCTTAACCAGGTCCTGCCCACCTGGCTCACTCTGTTGTTATGTGTGGCAGCGATGATTATGAAAACCTAGGGAAGCCAGAGGCTCTTCCAGACTTACTGCTCTACCCTGTGAGTCCAAACTTTGTGGCAAGTGATGTTTTATCACTGAATATATGTTTCTGACTTATGAAGCTTATGAGAGAAGAGGAAACTGGTCTTAGAATGAACCTTCAACTTCAAGACCCTGAAGACTGGGTGGAGTCCTGTATTTCTGGGAGCTGACAGCAGAGGGCAGAGCAGCCCAAGGATTTGCTGCCAGAGCTTGCTTCTAGACAGTAATGAACAGTAGTAATATTCAAAACTTTAAAGATGCTGATGGTTATTAATTAGAATATGATAAATTGACAATATAACTATAACAAGAATAACATAATGATTAGGAAATAAGAATTGATGGTGGGCCTGGTGGTGGTGGTTCACAGTTTTAATCCCAGCATTTGGGAGGCAGAGGCAGGCAGATCTCTGTGAGTTCTAGGACAGCCAGAGCTTCAACACAGAGAAACCCTATCTCAAAAAAAACAACAACAAAAAAGAATTGATTGTGGTAATAATAGTGTAACCACTAATATATTACATATTGATACATTATATATAAACCAATATGTTAATATGTTAACATGTAAGCAACAAGATATTGATGCATTTGTAATAATATACTATTATGTTAAGAAAATATTGAATTGTACTATCACATTAATATTATAATAATTACTTTATATTACTTTTCATGACTATCAAGTACATGCTATACTACCAGATTAAATAACCTATTTACATAATTTATGTAATTTATAAGATAGTTAAGAATATTAATACACTGGAGCTCAGCAGTTAAGAGCATGCACTGCTCTTGTAGAAAACCTAAGCCCAGTTCCCAGCACCCAGCAACCTTGGAGACTAGAAGAGGGCATCAGATTCTCTTGGAGCTAGATTGCAAGCATTTGTGAGCCACCTGATGTGGGTTCTGGGGGTGAACTTTCGTCCTCTGCAAAAGCACTACACACTCTTGACCACTGAGCCATCTCTCCAGCTCCCCATTAATAAAAATCAAAAATGGCATTATGAAAGTGAGACTATAAAGACTTGGTGTCTCCCGCAATCAGTCAGAGGTGTGAGTGTGAATTACTATGTGTGACTGGCATTCCTACAGACTGATCCTCCTTCTCCAAAGGCTAGTTTTCCGAGTGTATTCACTGCTATTGGCCCTCTGCGGACTCGGGCACCTCTTCACACCTTCCCTTGTTAACTGTCTTAGGGGACATAGCATCCTACAATTTCACATGTTATCGGTGATGATGAGCAAATGCCTTGACAACAAAGTGGCTGACATGGCAGTGCAAGATGGGTGCTCTCCCTGTGTAAGCAGAGACCATGCAGACTCCTGTGAGAAGGGGCATTAGGCAGAAACACAAAGCCAGTGAGAGAGAGCAAGAAGCGCTGGATGTCACACTGGAGGCACCATTCTTAGAGTCACACTGGCCTCTCTCCGTGTGCACCACGAGGACCTGTGATACCAAGACAAAGCAGTCGTAGGTGAAACTCAGGAGATAATTTGTAGCCACCAGTCTCCTCCATGGGAAGACAGGCCATTCAGAGTCAGATGATGGGGGACTTATGACATGGGCAAGGATGTCTGTGCCAGAGAAGAGAGAGAATGCAGGAACAGTGTTGACTGCTGATAGAAGCCAGAAACTTTGGACTTACCAGGCAAGAGAAATACTTCACGAAGTGTATGAAAGCCGGAACCAAGCCAGATGGCAGTGCCACAGAGTACTTGTGGATGACAGGCACAAAGGGAAGATAAGAAGGGACTAATGACTGTCACATGAAAGAAGTGGTGGAGGAGAAATCTCCTTTGGAGTCCAGAAACTGGAATACTGTTGCCCTTCCCTCCAGTCCAACAGCCATGAACACTCTCACAGGAACCAAGCCAGGGTGGGTGTGCTGGTTGTCTGCTTGACACAGTCCAGAATCACACAACTGGACAGTCTTTTTTTTTTTTTTTTCGAGACAGGGTTTCTCTGCGACTTTGGAGGCTGTCCTGGAACTCCCTTGGTAGTCCAGGCTGGTCTCGAACTTACAGAGATCTGCCTGCCTCTGCCTCCCGAGTGCTGGAATTAAAGGCGTGCGCCACCAACACAACTGGACAGTCTTATGAGGACTTACAAATATGTTGGCATATTTGTCTGCAGGGAATTCTCTTCATTGTTAACTGATGTAGCCGACTGTGGGTGACACCATTCCCTAAGAACAAAGACAACTAGCAAGCAAGTGAGTAGGGAGCGTGGGTGCCTTTGTTTCTCTCTTCTCTGGACCAGCTGCTTGAGTTCCTGCCTTGACTGCTCAATGATGGACTGTAGCCTGGAATTATAAAAGACAAATAAGTCCTTTCCTTTCTCGTGCAAAAAGAAATGCAAATGTAGTTAGAAGAGAGTGTTGGAGCCAAGGCTTGGTCGAGATAAGGGAAGGGAGAGGCCTGATCTAAATCAGCATAAAAAGTATTACCCTCAGGGTAAGCCCCACCCAGTAAAGCTGCCAATTTGTGAAAAGAAAGTTTCTTTTCCTAGAAAGGGAACATGGCAGTGTTGTCAGTGGTGATATTTTGTTTAGGATCTGACAAATAAAGCTTGCCTGAAGATCAGAGTGCAAGGCTAGCCGCACTAGTCAGCCACAGAGGCCAGGCAGTGTTGGCACACACCTTTAATCCCAGCAGCCATACTAATTGGTCACCGAAGCTGGGCAATGGTGGTGCAAGCCTTTAATCCCAACACTAGAGAGGAATATAAGGCGGATGGAGACGGGAGTGGAGAGTATTTAGTTTGCCCTCACGCTGAGGGCAGGATGGCCTCAGCCTTGGTAGAGGTAAGAACTCTCTGGCGATGCTTTGCTTTTCTGATCTTCAGTTTGAATACCAACATTTGTCTCTGGGTTTTTATTATTCGCGCTACAGTTGTCCATGTGGCTTTGGCTTTTGAGTGATGAAGGATATAGGAATAAAGGGACTGTAATCTAACCCTGCAGTTGAGGAGCCACTGAGGTTAGGTGTATGGCAGAGGAGTGCCTGTGTGAGGGCCCTGAGAGATCATTACATGACACTGTGAATACACTTCTGGATTACATTGAATATCCAAAATCTTCTGTATGCTGGAGCCACGGGATCTCTGCCAAGGAAAGCTGCACACAGGCAGTGAAACCAGTCCAAGAGAGAAATGTATCTTGCAGGCAGCAAAGCTGGGAGAGAGAAGCCATCTCTTCTGAAATAGTAAAGTTAATTGGATGCTTTGTTTAATTAGCTACCTTGGTCATGGTGTTTTACCGCAACAGGGGTGCAGGTGCATATCCAAGTCAATAAAGGGGTGTAGTAAGTGTGTAATTGAGCCAATCCAGGGCCAGAGGTGCACAACCAAGTCAATCTTAGGGCGCAGGAGCATAACCGAGTCAGCCCTGGGATGCAGGTGCATAGCTGGGGGTGGTCCCTCTCATTAGAGGCTGTTGGTATCGCCATCAATTTCCTCTTAAAGCCAATAAAGATGAAATCTGCACTTTAGCAGTCCTCACGGAATTGCACATTTATGATTCCCCGGTGTGCTGGACCACGAGCTGTGAATACCAGATCTCTTAAGTAGTTTTTGTTATTTGTTTTTGCAGTTTCCTATTTGCTTTTCCAGGAAGATTTTTCAAACCTGGATGCCCGCTCCTCCATCAAGGGAAGACTCAGTCCCAGAGGTGTAACAGTTTGATTATATTCCCTCTGTCATAGAAATAGAGCATCTGGGATTGAAATCAAAAGTCAGAGTCACTCAAGCTGATTCATTGCTCTCTTGACTTCCAGAGCAGACCCTCATTAATGACACAGGAAGCAGACCTGATGGAACCAGAGATTCCCTTGCTTTCTTCCTTCATCTTAAATACTGGAGAAAGGCTTTTCCCAAGGAACATACTCAAGAGATAATGGATACATTTCCAAAGCCATTTCATCACAATTGTCTATGACAGATAAGATAGTGCATTTTCTTTACATTTCCCGCCAATAAAGTGGCTGAAGCCAACAAAGCCTCACCCACTTCAGCTGCTCCTGGTAGGTGGGTCTGCAGGGCAGGCATGCGCTTCCCATATCCTCCACTAGGTGGCGCACGGCATCTCCAGTAGTGGCTCATGTCTTTTCTGTTCTCAGGGAGAGAGACCTGCTTGGTGCTTTCCTGATGGCCAGATTTCTGCATGCACCTCTCTGTTGACTTTGATAGAGGCTTAACTACTGTAAATTAGCCGCCTGACTCACTGTTAGGTTGAAATTCTTGGAATAAAAACAGTGTCTTTCACTGGTCTTGTGCAAACTAAGTAGAATGGGCAGACCAAACGATCTGCCCCATTGAATTCCCCTAGGCACAGTAAGCCCTGTGGGATGCTATGAGGTGGATTTATAGAAATATCCACATCTTTATCTGGGCGGGGGTGGCTCATGCCTTTAATCCCAGCACTCGGGAGGCAGAGACAGGCAGATCTCTGAGTTCGAGTTCAACCAGGTCTACAAGAACTAGTTCCAGGACAGGCTCCAGAGCTACACAGGGAAGCCCTGTATTGAAGAAAAACCAGAGAGAGAGAGAGAGAGAGAGAGAGAGAGAGAGAGAGAGAGAGAGAGAGAGAGAGAGAGAGAGGAGAGAGAGAGAGAGCAATATCCACATCTTTATCCAAAAGTGGTTTTCTTGAGGGCCCTAGTTTGTCTCCCAGCTGAGGATGACCTTGGGTTTCTGACCACCAGTCCCCACCTCCCAAGTGCCAGGTTATAGACATGCACCACCATGCCCTGTTCATACTGTGCTGCAGATGGAACCCAGGGTTTGTTCATGCCAGGCAAGCACTCTACCATTTTATACCCGGCAGCACACCTGAACTCCCTGAGTACTTGATCCCATTTGAAGAATTTCCATCTTGCCAAGACTGGCCTGCATGTCCCGGTGGGAGGTGGATATGTGCCCAGAGGCTACAACTTCCCTTGCAGAGCCTTCTTTGTTTGGGGGAATGTTGAGAAAGACATTAAGAGTAAGATGGGGGCGTGTCATGAGATGCTGAGAAGTGATGGCTCTGCACCCTGATTCGTGAGTGACTCTAGCACAGGAAGACCCAAAGACTGTCAGGACCCATCCCCTGACAGAAATACCCACAGCACTCCTGATGTGAGGGTAGAGTTCCCCTTAGCACGCTGGCTGCCACAGCACCAGGACTGCCAAGGTATTCCAGATAGGAGGGGCTATGCTTCTACTCATTTTCTTTTCCTGTGTGTGCAGACATGCATGTGATGCATGTGTGTGAGGGCGCATGTGTGCATCTCTGCATATCCCTGTGGAGGCCAGAGGTATGTATGCCTTATGTTTGAGACAGCGTTTCTCATTGTACCTAGACAGCACTGATTCAGCTAGACTGACTGGTGAGGTCCAGGGCATCCTGCCTCTGCCTCCCCAATGCTGGGATTACAGTTGTGACTCCCCATGTCCAACATTTTGCTTAGGTTCTAGGGGGTCTGAGTTAAGGTCCTCAGGACCTGAATATGTGACAAGAACTTTACCAACTGAGCCATCTCCTCAGCTCTATTTCCTTTTTATTGATCTTGAGATATATTTCCCTGGAGCTTAAAACTTCAGGAAGATGGTAGTGCCTGTAATTCAAGCACTTGGGAAGGTAGAGGCAGGAGGATTGGGAATTAAAATTTATACATGCCTACAAAGTGAGCTTGAGGCCAACCTGGTATACTCGATAGAACTACATTCAGCCAAGGGACTGTTAGGCAGATTTTTTTTTTTTTGAGAGAGGGTCTCTTTATGTAGTCCTGGTTGTCTTAGAAATTCCCTATGTAGACCAGGCTGGTCTTGAACTCGGAGATCCTCCTGCTTGTGCCTCCAGAGTACTAGGATTAAAGGCACGTACTACCATGTCTAGCTGAGTCAGTTTTTAACCTAGCAACTGAATCAGATTGGGAACCCTTTCCTCTGATCTCTGTGGAGAGGTTCCCCACAAAGAATAAGGTCATGAGCTTGAAAACAGACCAAGCATCACTCGTAAGTCCAGCACTCAGGAGGCCAAGGCAGGATGATTGCAAATTCAAGGCCAGCTTAGGTACATAGCCAATCTTTGTCTTAAATCTCAAAACAGAACACCCCCCTCCTTATAAAAAAAATAAAACCACCACATGTTGCCCAGTGGGAGCAGCCAGGCATAGAAGGTCATAACCTGTGGCTCCACTTACATAGCCTGTCTGGAGTAGGGGAAGCCCAGAGACAGGAAGCAGAATGGTGGATGCCAAGAGCCAGAAGCAGGAGAGTGGGAGAGGCTGCTGGTGAAGATAAGAGTTTAGAGTGACAGAAAGGCTAGGAGTTGGGCCAGGGGTTGACTGCAAAATATACGAGATGTGCTGAACATGGCAGAGCTGTTCCCATCACATCATGAGTATTTCTACCCGAATAAGGATGAAGGGAGATTAAAGCCCAGTTGATAGAATGCTTGCTTACCTGTATGAAGCACAGGATTCAAACCAGTCGCTGCATAGAACAAGTATGGGGTACACACCTGAAATCCTAGCATGGGAGGTGGAGAAAAGAGGATCAAGAGTTCTGGGTCATCCTCAGCTACATAGTGAGCTCAGGGCCAGCCTGGGTTACATGGACCCTTGCTTCAGAAAAGAAAAAGGGAAATTATAAGAGGACAGAAAGGGGGTTTGGAGGCTCACATCTGATCCAATACAGCTCCCAGTCCTGATGAGGTTACCTGCTGTTTAAGTGGCCTCTGTTTAAGTGAACACTCCATCAGGGCCGCCCCAGTCTCAGCTGTGTCTGCTTGGAGAGTCAGGTCCTAGCACACCTGGGAAGGGGCATTTCCAGTGGTGGGGTTTGTGTGGGGACAGAAATGCCACCTAACAGTACTGCCCTGTTGTGAGACTCTGTTGTGAGCTTAGGTATGAACTGACCGACTGAGAACCTACACGTGATCAAGGCTACCTGTTGCCTTGATAGAGAGGACATCACCCCTCCTTCCTGAGACTGTTCCATTTATATGTCCCTCAGTTCTTGATGTACCTTCCCAGTGTCCTAGGGTGCAATGTGAGATCCTATTCCACCTTTTCCAGCCAGTCCCATCATAGTTTTTGACATGCTGACCCCATTGTTTCCAAGAATACTGGATATTGAAGTGGTTGCAGTCTGACCAGGTGGCCTTGTCCCTCACGGTGGTGGTGGCCCTCTTTGGGGGCAGCAGGCAACTGTGTAGTCTGCTGGCCCCTCTGTTTTTATTTGGCCTATGTCCTCTGCCTGGCCATTGCTGACATCCTCAGTCTCACCTGCACCATCGGGGACTTGCTGGGGGACATGGTTAGACACCATCATGAGGTGGTGTGGCATGTTGCTGTGATCCTGAAGTCAATCTCTTCTTTCTCTTACATAGTGGGTGTCTCCTGGCAGCCAAGAGTGTGGAGAACTCCTTATGTGTCCTCATTTCCACTTGTTGGCCCGTGAGAACGTCTGTGGTGGTCAATGCTCTGAGCTGGGTCCAGGAACTTTCTCTGCATGCAGGCCTTGAGGTCTGTGCCCACTGCGTGGAGGGCCTAGACTGCAACCCATTTTACACAGGATTTATGATATTTCAAATGTTGACCTGCAATGTGTGTGTTCAGTGTGATCCAGACCCTCCATGGCCTGTGCCAACCCTGGTGGTACAAACTGGCCAGAATCTACCACAATGTCTGTGTTGTGGCCGTCATTTTCCTCCTCTGGTGCCTGTTCCTGTTTCTTATCCTATACGTTCCAGAAGGGAACCTGAGCCTGGCCTTTGATCTCCTGTGCCGCCTGTCCAGTACGGTCAGCACAGCTTACTGGTGCAGTTGTCTATTTCCTGACTGGGTGCTTCCAGAAGAAGAGGCACCAGGAATCATTGAGGACTGTGTTCTCCAGGGTCTAGATGGTTCAAGTAGAGGATTGGGGTGATCAGAGACTCCAGACACACCTTCCATAGTAGGTCTCAGACTTAGAGTTGGGGTGAATAATGTCCACCCCGTGTATCTCCTCTGCAAAGTGAAGGAGTGTCATGACCTGCAACCCAGTGCTATGGTGCCCAAAGGAGTCCTGTCAGGAGAACACTGGAAATCATCTGAGGTACAGGTGGTCCCTACCTGTTTGGGAAGAGCCACCTCACTGGTTCAAAGGCTGAGCAAACACTGCTTCCTCCTGGTGACCAACCACCCTTTCCACTTCCACAGAGACCTTCTGCTGTCTCCCAGGAGCCCACTGACCAGGAACTTGTCATTCCTTAGTACACAAACAGAGAAGGAAATGGAAGGATGGCACTGGAAAGAGAATTATTTTGCAGTAACAGAGATTATTTTATTGAAGGAAAATATTACTGTGTTCTGAGACAGGGATAAAAATGGTGTGAAGGGAGTGCTGCTGTGGACTGTGCTGGCAGGAAGAAGTGGTCTGATATTGCCAGTGTGTTGCTTTTATCTGCTGAGAAACCACATACTGGTGTCCTTCACAAGGTGCTGCAGATCTTTAGTATCCATCTCCTGGGAGGAGTGGACTGCGACCAAAAGAGACAGAAGGTCCCAAGGCCACTATCTTCCTACAGAGCTGTGGCTGAGGAGTACAGAAAGCCATATCCATGATGAAGAGAATCTCAGAGGGAGAGGATGTTATCTGAGGGAGTGTTCTGTGAACAATGAGAATAGCCAACTCTACCCTACCCTATCTCAGCTGACAGCCAGATGGCCTGATATCTCAGATCTTGCATTGGCAGCACACAGGGGCACAACAGCTGGACTGACAGCAGCAGGGCTTGCAGCAGCTGGACTGACAGCAGCAGGGCTTGCAGCAGCTGGACTGACAGCAACAGGGCTTGCAGCAGCTGGACTGACAGCAGCAGGGCTTGCAACAGCTGGACTGACAGCAGCAGGGCTTGCAGCAGCTGGACTGACAGCAACAGGGCTTGCAGCAGCTGGACTGACAGCAGCAGGGCTTGCAGCAGCTGGACTGACAGCAGCAGGGCTTGCAGCCCCCACAGGAACCACAGCCCCCACAGGAGCCACAGCCTCCACAGGAGCCACAGCCCCCACAGGAGCCACAGCCTCCACAGGAGCCACAGCCTCCCTTGCACCCCCCACAGGAACCACAGCCTCCCTTGCAGCCTCCACAGGAACCACAGCCTCCCTTGCAGCCTCCACAGGAACCACAGCCTCCCTTGCACCCCCCACAGGAGCCACAGCCTCCCTTGCAGCCTCCACAGGAGCTACAGCCTCCGCAGGAACCACAGCCTCCCTTGCAACCCCCACAGGAACCACAGCCTCCCTTGCAGCCTCCACAGGAGCCACAGCCTCCCTTGCAGCCTCCACAGCTGGAGCAGGAACAGGCAGGCACGCAGCAGCACACAGGCTTGCAGCAGCACACAGGCTTGCAGCAGCTGGAGCCACAGCCCCCACAGCTGGAGCCACAGCCTCCGGAACAGCCACAGCAGCTCATGGTTCTGGTGTTGGGTTGAGGATGGAGTAGGTCAGAGGAGCAGGTGTAGAGGGAGGTGTGTAGGTGTGAAGCCTCCTAGGTCTGGGGCCTTTATATCCCTGTCCAAGTGTTGCTGGAATCCTGATAATTTCCTTGTGCCTTCAGGCTATTTCCTTGATGTTGGGGTTTTGTTTGTTGTGCTCATTTCCCTGGCTTTCTGCTGACTGTATGCACTAGTGATTTTTCTTAGGTTTCCAAATTTGATCTTTTCCTTGTTCACATTAACTTCGGTGTCTGCTTCCTAGATGCTTCTGTAAGATGGTCACCTGCTGTTTGCTGACTTCATGTGACTAGGGGATGATAGTATCATATCCAGGTTCTTCTATACCAGTTCTATTTGGATTTTTCTTCCTAGGTTCACTTCTTAGAATCATTAATACCCCTATCATGGCACCTCTAAAAGTTACCTTGTTTGGAATTAGAGGCTTTATAGATCTGTGTGAACTGAGCATATTTCACTGAGGGTGATCATGGGTTATCTGGATGGACCCACATGCACTCACTCAGATGCATTCTTAGTAGAAAGAGATCTGAGGCCAATGGAAGACAAAGCTGTGTAGATAAAGTAGAGAGACTTGAAGACCCAAGTGATGGGATCCTATGCCAGGGATCAGTGGCAGCTCTGAGGAAATGAAAGAGGCGAGGAATAGATAGACTTTCCTTCCGAGATTCCAGAGGGGCCACTAACAACCCCCATCATCCTGTGACACCGAGATGAACCCTAGAACTGTTATTGGTATGTTTCTGAGACAAGCTGTACAATAGTTCTGTAGTTATCAGATAGTAATAACAGAGTTGGACATTTGGAAATGGAATGTTGCTGTAATGAACATCTAATAACGTGGAGTGACTATCGTCTGTCTATCTATCTACTTCATCTATATATCATTACCCGTTTCTCTCTCTCTCTCTCTCTCTCTCTCTCTCTCTCTCTCTCTCTCTCTCTCTCTCTATCATCTATCTATCTATCTATCTATCAATCATCTATCTCATATGTGTGTATCTTTCATCTCCATCTCTGTCTGTCACTGGCTCCGATGTGCAATTTATGATATTTGTTCCATTTGACATGCACAGTCTATGACTCTGACAATTGTGTCTGTGAACCATCATTGGGTGTGCACTGCTGATATCAGGGCAGTCTGCCAGTGCCTCTCTCATCACCGTCGCTCACGATCCTTGGCTCTGTCCATTTTCTTCCATTGTAACAGAACTCTTAACCTTGAGTGACTCTCACGCAATGTCTTTGTTCGTTCATGCCAGATCCATTCTTCAGTAGACCCCATCTGAGATGAATCTGTGCTGATATGTGTCATCTCTTTCTTTGTACTGCTGAATAATATTCCACTGTAGACTGCGTTTCTTCATTCACCTCTTGACTGACATTTAGGTTGTTTCCACTTTTTTAAAAATTAATAAAACTACTATATACATTTGCTTTGTAGATATATACTCTCCTCTCATTTCTCTAGTAAATATAAATGTAATGGAATTGTCAGAGTAATTTTAGTGTTCCAATAGGCTGTACCCCTATAGCAGCAAGAGAGTGGAGCTTCAGTGGACCCACATTCTTGTCAGTATTTGCCATTGTCATTTTTCTTAACTTCCTAATTCTAACAGATTCTAACAGTTATCAGTGGGGTCTCATAGCTTTAAATTTCCTGATAGCAATGATATCTTTTCATATATTTATGAATACTTTTTTAAAAAAAGGATAATATTATCATTAGCTTTAGCTGTGAACTCGACACACCTGGGAAAAGGGACCTTCAGCTGAAGAATTGACTCTGTCAGACTTGTGTGTGGCTGTGTCTTTGGAGTATTTTCTTTCTTGGTAATTGTTGTGGGAAGACCCATCCTGTTGTGGCTGGTGCCATCCCTGGGCTTTGGTCCTGGCTTTCATAAGAAAGTAGGCTGAGCAAGCCACGGGGAGCAAGCCAGTAAGCAGCATTCTTCTGTGGCTTCTGCTTCAGCTCCGACCTCCAGGTCCCTGCCCTGAGTTCCTACCCTAGTGTACCTTCATGATGGACTACAAGCTGTAAGATGAATGAACCCTTTCCTCCCCAGGTTGCTTCTGGTCATGGTGTTTGTCATAGCAGCAGAAAGCAGACTAGCATAGAAATAATTTATCTGTTTTTATGGCTCAGTCTTTTTTAAAAAATACATTTTATAGGCCAGGAAGTGGTGGTGCACGCCTTTAATCCCAGCACTTGGGAGGCAGAGGCAGACAGATCTCTGTGAGTTCGAGGCCGGGCTGGATCGACAGCCTCCAAAACAATACAGAGAAACCCTGTCTCGTAAAACAAAAAAAATACATTTTATTATTTCATGTATATAGGTGTTTTGTCTGAATATGTGTCTATGCACCACATGTGTACAGTGTCCTCAGAGGCCAGAAGAAGGCACTAGATTCCCTTGAACTAAAGTTTCAGCAACTAGGTGGGTGCTGGCAATTGAACCCAGGTCTCTTGGAAGAGCACCTGGTGCTCTTAGTTGCTGAGCCATCTCTCCAGCCCCTCAGTTTGGTCTTTTTATATCTTATATAAGAAACCTTAGGCTACCTCCAAGCTGTAAGAATTTTCTCCCAAGTTTTCTTCAAAAGATTTTTTTCTGAATTATTTTCCACAGGGGTAATCAATATCTAGTTTCTTTTGTTGGAATGCCTTCTTTTCTTTCTAGAGTGGCTGCATCACTTTAACAAATTTTACAAAAACATTTGCTTGGCCTTTAATTGGAATGGCACCAAATTTATAGATAAATTTGGAGAGAATTCACAGTATTGTATATACTGATCCACGGTCATAGGCTATATCTTCTTTCATTTGCATTGACTTTGGTGTTGTTTTGTAGTATTTGTTGCACAAATAAATGGAAGATTTTTTTTTGGGTTTTCGAGACAGGGTTTGTCTGTGGCTTTGGAGGCTGTCCTGGACCTCGCTCTGTAGACCAGGCTGGCCTCGAACTCACAGAGATCCGCCTGCCTCTGCCTCCCGAGTGCTGGGATTAAAGGCATGCGCCACCACCGCCCTCCTGGAAGATCTTGTTAAATTTATTCATGTACTTTTCACACTAGTGTTGTAAGGATAAAACCACATTTTCTTGCTTCTAATATTGGTTTATGGAAATTGATCTTAAATTCATTTATTAATTCTAGTATAATTTTGCAGATTTCACCTAATCTTCTATGTTCACAATCAACATCATTTTTTGATAAAGTCTCTTTCCCTTGATTTACAGTCCTGTACCCCTCACACTTCTGATAATCTACCCTTATACTTTAATGCTTTTTTGGGGGGCGACCCAATGAGTTTAGTTAGGCTTGCTTATAGGAGAATGGGTTATTAACATGAGCATAGAAACCTTACTGGGAGCTACACAATTGAAGAAAACATCTTTACTTCTCCAAGCAACCATTAACTGCCTGTATGTACTCAAGGAGGGATGGGGTTTTGTAAGCTGTTCTCCCTGTGACAGCGACAGAGAGGTGACAGACCCAATTACGTGCAGGTCTCATATAGTCAACCACAGCTGCTGAGGTTTCTAAAGTGCAATGGCCATATCATGCGTGGAGGCAGCATGCCACACCACTTTCTCCTTCCTCCCCATTGCGCATTCTTTCTGTATCCTCTTCTTCACTGTCCTCTAAGCCTTTGAGAAGATGTTCTAAATGTCCCATTGAGGGTTGAGCATTCAACAGTCACTTATCCCCAGAATTTTGATCAATTATGAGTCTCTGCAAAAAGAAGCTTCTCTGACAAAGATTAACTGCAGTGTTAATCTATGGGCATAAACATATTCAGAAGACAATTTGATAGATACATTATGTTCATGTAGCTTCTCTATGAAGCTCTATTGAGCTCCCTGACCATGAACTTTTGACCAGGTTAACAGTGCCAGATTTGAGTATCTTCTTGTGTAGTGGATCTTAAATCCAATAGGGAGGCTGTTGGTTGCCTTTAAAGAGTCACGCAACTACTGCACCAGTAGATACATCTTTGCTGGCAGGTTGGTAGTGTTGCACATAAAGCTCAAAGCAGGGTAAAACCATTGGTGACAATTCTCTCCTCATAACCTACATAGCACCATCTTAGCACTATGGGGACTAGCCAGCAAGGAGGAAAGTTCCAGCTGAGTCCTAGATTGATTTCTCCATGTTATGCAACCAAAGTATGTGTCAACGCTTTTTGGTGAAGCTAGCCTGCCGCCATTGTTTTGTGCTAGTAACGTGGAACAGACCAATACAAGACCTTAAATGTAGGCATCCTTCATGATAGCATCCGGATTAGATTTTGATTATCTGGAAGAGGTGAGGAGATTTGGTAGGCATCTTAGATTCTATCTAAACATAAGAGTCACTGCTATGTGTCCTGGTGATCTTCTTCACTCACCTACAACTTTATGGGGCCCTGGATGAGACAAGGAGCCTGAACCGTGGCAGTCCTAAGTGCCTGTCAGCCCCAGGAAGTAAATCTACATGGTAGTGGTCTGTGAAGGAATCCCCTGGGCTCTTCCTGCAGCACAGAGGCTATATAAAGATGCAGGGACTCTGATTTCACCCTGCTACCTCACTGTTGTATAGTTGTAGAAACTGAAACCAGTGAGAGAACACTGTGGCTTAATTAATAAAAACCCAGTGACTTTATTAGATCATAAACAGTATATATTTGTAACATGAATAATAAAAGACCAAGAGACAGATATTGGGGTTCAGACTGAAGATCAGAGAAGCACAGCAGCCAGCCACTAGGTCTTATCTCTATGTCAGGCTGAAAGGGCTGTCCAGTCCTCAGCGTGGCTGGGGAATTAATCTCTGAGATTGAATACCGAATACCCTGCTCCTATTTTATATACCTCTTTAGAGCTGGGATTAAAGGCATGGGATCCCAAGTGCTGATGTCTCCTTTGTGTCAGCTGTTTCCGTTTTAGACTGATTCACTCTAATTAACCCTGGTGGCCTTGAACTCACAGAAAGCCATCTGCCTTTGTCTCCTAAGTCTTGGGATTAAAGGTGTGTGCCACGACTGCCCAGCTTCTATAACTAACTGGTGTGGCTAGTGGAATTAAAGTTGTGTATCACCATTGCCTGGCTCTATGGCTGAGGCTAGCTTTGCATTTTGGTCTCCAGTGGCTTTATTAAATCATAAACAATATACACCACAGAATACAGAAGCCTCAGGTCTATCTGCTGGATCAAGGCAACCATGATTTAAATCTCAGGGCCCTGAGTCAATGCCAGCATTGCAGTTCCAGCGCCCCCTTCCAAAATGTTACCTTGATTACCTACTAAGACCATATGAGGACATTTGGATGTCTCTGGGCTGAGGACACATGTGGGTGGTGTGTGTTGTGCACCTGTTGACTGGGTGTAGACTTCCTAGAGTGAATCAAACACTGAAATATGCTGTGTTAGAAACAAAAGGGACTGAGAAAAAACACACTGTCATGGTCATCTTCAACTGTCAGCCTGATATCCTAAAGTCCCCTGAGAAGGGAGTCTCAGTTGAAGGGTTGCCCAGATGAGATTGGCCTGAGGGCATTTCTGTGGGGAATTGTCCTGATTATTAATTGATGTAGGAGGGGCCATGTCATTGTAGGCAGCACCATTCCTTAGGCAGGCTGTCCTGGCCTGTCTAGGGAAGGTAGTGAGCATGGTCCCAAGAGCAAGTCAACAAGCAGCCTTCCTCCATGGTTTCTGCTTCAAGCTCCTGCTTGAGTTCCTGCACTTCCTTTAATGATGGTCTGTGACCTGGAAGTGTAAGCCAAACCAATCCTTCCCTACGTTCCTTTTGGTCAGAGTGTTTATCGCAGTAACAGAAAAGAAACTAGAACACATGCCATGGTCAGAACTGTCTGTAGTGAACAAAGAGCTTTTTATTAAATTGGGATTTAATTCGATTTTAACAAGCAAGGATGGGAACCTCCCTCACTGCCCCAGGAAGGAAGTCCAACAGGGCAGAGCTGGCAGTCAGAGACGCAGAAAGAGTAGGTCTGGGTGAGGGCAGGGGCTTGTTCTCCCTGATATTTTTGTGCAGATCACAGGAATGTAGTTATGTCCGTAAGAAATGTTGAAGAGGTAGACCAGAGCAGAAGTAGAGACTAGCATAGAGCAGGGATATGACCAAGGGTTGGAATGTGTACTTCCTCCAGGGGAATGAAACAGATGGGTGGCTTGTGGTCCTGCGGAAGAGAAGGTCAGAGGACCACAGGATCATGAAGTGGTCATGGAACAATGAAGCCTGAAGCCTCCCTAGTTGTGGTTGAGGGAAACCAAATGAAGCCTGTGACCAGTACATCAGATCTTGCACTGACAGCACACAGGGACACAGCAGCAGGGCTTGCAGCAGCTGGATTGACAGCAGGAAGATCCACAGCCTGAAGAGCAGCAGGGCTTGCAGCAGCTGGACTGACAGCAAGATGACCCACAGCCTGAAGAGCAGCAGGGCTTGCAGCAGCTGGACTGACAGCAGCAGGGCTTGCAACAACTGGACTGGCAGCAGGAGGACCCACAGCCTGAAGAGCAGCAGGGCTTGCAGCAGCTGGACTGACAGCAGCAGGGCTTGCAGCAGCTAGATTGACAGCAGCAGGGCTTGCAGCAGCTGGACTGACAGCAGCTGGACTTGCAGCCCCCACAGGAGCCACAGCCCCCACAGGAGCCACAGCCTCCCTTGCAGCCTCCACAGGAGCCACAGGAGCCACAGCCTCCCTTGCAGCCTCCACAGGAACCACAGCCTCCCTTGCAGCCCCCACAGGAGCCACAGCCTCCACAGGAACCACAGGAGCCACAGGAGCCACAGCCTCCCTTGCAGCCCCCACAGGAGCCACAGCCTCCCTTGCAGCCTCCACAGGAGCCACAGCCTCCCTTGCAGCCTCCACAGGAGCCACAGCCTCCCTTGCAGCCCCCACAGGAGCCACAGCCTCCCTTGCAGCCCCCACAGGAGCCACAGCCTCCCTTGCAGCCCCCACAGGAACCACAGCCTCCCTTGCAGCCTCCACAGCTGGAGCAGGAACAGGCAGGCACACAGCAGCACACAGGCTTGCAGCAGCACACAGGCTTGCAGCAGCTGGAGCCACAGCCCCCACAGCTGGAGCCACAGCCTCCGGAACAGCCACAGCAGCTCATGGTTCTGGTGTTGGGTTGAGGATGGAGTAGGTCAGAGGAGAGATGTAGAGGGAATGTGCAGGTGTGGAGCCTCCTGGGTCTGGGGCCTTTATATCCCTGCCTAGGGGTGTCTGTGAGGCTGCACATGGTCACTTCCCTGTTGTTGTGTCCTTCCCTGGCTGTGGCTCTGTTTCCTCCTTCCTCCTGACTGCTCATTCCTCACTTACTATGAGATTGTTTTGTGTTGACTGGGTCTCAGGTGCAGGTCTGTCCGGTGACCTGTATCCTCCTCGGATACAGCTCTGCAGCTTCTGCAGGGACTCCTTGGGTGCCATTGGTTGGAGCCTGGCCCCTTTTCTATCTGGGTGGAGCTCTGTTCCCACTGTGAAGATCCTGCCTGGCTATGGATGGTGAAGAACCTCGGAGTCAGACTCCATGAATACATAATGAAATTCAGCAGGCAGATGATGATGCCCGTGTCTGCCTTGGTCAGGGAAGACCAAGAGCAGCTACCGGCCCTCCCACACAGTAGATTTGGCACTATCCTAGGCACACCTTCTTGGTGCTGCAGAGCTCATGGTCATGTCCAGGGGCAGTCTGGGTGAGTGTTCTAGGTCAGCTCAGCACGGTAGGAGGGACGAGATCAGTGAGCAAACTAAACCGGCTGGCACTGTTTAGAATAACTCCTCGTCAGGAATAATTAGTCCAAACTAGAAGGGACTGGGTGACTGAACATCAAAGATGCCACTCCTTACACATCCACCCCAGTAGTAAGGTCAGGAAAAACAAACCTTCTCCCTACTCTAGCACCAACATTGCTGTCTGTGGTTCTGCTCCAAAATCTGAGGCTGTTTGGGGCCTGAGCCTGCAAGGCCCACTGCAGTCCTGAACACCAGTGGTGTGTGTGTGTGTGTGTGTGTGTGTGTGTGTGTGTGTGCGCGCGCACATGCTTGTGCACATGTGTGCATATGTGTACATGCACGTGGATGTGTAAGTGTAGAAACACTTGGTGAGGCTGACCAGGAAAAAGTCTTTGAAAAGATGGGTCTATGAATCTGATTAGATATTCCACAAGGAGGTATCAACAGGCAGGGGACTGCAGCAGGGAAAGGCTTAGTGAGTGCGGGCACTGGCCGTCCTCAGTTCCCTGACATCCACCATCTCAGGCTGTGGGTGAGGAAGAAGGCAATGCCGGAAGCTGCTCCTTGGATGAACCTTCTGGAAGGTTCCAAGCTGGAAGAATATTTCCTTGCCATCTGGTTTATCACATAACTGTCTCCAGGAGGAAACTGGGAGAAGATATGGAGAACCACTGTCTCAGAAAAAAAAGGAAAGACAGAAGGAAGGGAGGGAGGGAGGGAGGGAGGGAGGGAGGGATGGCTGATGTGTGGAATCCCAGCAACTGAGGAGAGTCTGGGCATATCCACCATTCATAGTCACCACTGGGAATTTATTACCTGACTGACCACTGTGGCTCTCCATGGAAACTGTCAGTACAGGAGTTCTAGAACTTTCCATCATGTGCTAGTCCCTGGGTACAGCTGTGGACTCCAGCAATTGGTACCTGACGGTTTTGAAGACCTGTTTCACCGCATGTCTGGTGACTATTTTAGCAGTCTAGAGTAGTGAGTGCAAGTTACCTGTGTCACAGAGGATGGAGGGACTTATCCAAAGGTCTCAGGGTTTAAGTCTCTGGTCACCTGGGGTTTTGTGTGGTTCGCCACCAGGGGGCGCTACGCCACATGTCACTTTGAGTAAATAGTTTAAGTAGACTCATCTCCAGATTAGGCACTTTCTTTTTGAAATCTGCATTTCTGGGATTTTGGAGGCTATTTCTCAACTCAGAAAGATGTGCCTATGGCACACTTAATAATTAGAGTAATAAAAGAAATCACAAAAAATAGGGATTGGAAGAGATTGACAGTGGGAACACCAGCAAATCTAGAAAACGATATTATTTTATTGAATGGTCCAAATTCCACCCATCATAGTTTTCTCCTACTATATTTTTTGTCCACTTGATCACAGATTTAAGTGACACATCTAAAGGTACCTGTTTTATATTGAGAGGAACAGGGTCATTTTACTTTCTCCTTTAGCATGATTGGTTGGAGTTTTAAAAGGGTGGTCTTAAAAGGGTGTATTGCCATTTAAAATTCTAGTTTTGGGGCCGGAGGATTGTCTTAGGGCTTAAGAACACTGACTGCTGATCAAGAGGACCTGGATTCGATTCCCAGACCCCACAGGCTGGGGGTTCATAGCAGTCTGTAATCCCAGTTCCAGGGGATCTGACGTCCTCTTCTGACCTCCTTGGACCTGAGCTTGCATGTGATACACATAAAGACAAATGTGTGGGAATGTGTGTGCCCAGGTAAAAATAAATTAAAAATGTAAAAAAAGATCTAGGTGGAGAAGCTCGGGAGAGTGTGAGTGAATCCCAGACATTGGGCATTGAGGAATTTATGCTGTTGGAGTTTGGTTTTGCTTGGTTCAGATTGTGACCGTGCCCTGGTTCTACTCTCTTGATGTGAAAAAGTATTTAATTTATTTTTTATTTTACAAGAGCCCACAATTGAGAGCCTTTGAATTTTAAATGGCTTTGGATTTTAAGAGAGACTGGCTATTTTTAAGAGACCGAGTTTTTTAAAACTGTGGGACTTTTAAAATTTGGAATGTTTATGTTGATGTTAGTGTGTGATCTTGGGGAAGAACAAGAATGGAAAGTTTATGGCCTAACAGTAATGCGTTTGTGGGCCAAGCTGACAAGGGGTCAGTTGTGCTGGCTAGTTTTAATGTCAGCTTGCCACAAGCTGCAGTTATGTGAAAGGAAGAACCTCAAATGAGAAAATGCCTCCATAAGATCCAGATGTAGGGAAGTTTCTTAATTAGTGATTGGTGAGCGAAGGCCCAGCCCATTGTGGGTGGTTCTGTCCTAGGCTGCTGGTCTATAAGAAAGCAGGCTGAGCAAGCCATGGGGTACAAGCCAGTAAGCAGCATCCTCTATGGCCTCTGCATCAGCTCCTGTCTCCAGGATCCTGCCCTGTTTGAGTTCTTGTCCTGACTTCCCTCAATGGTAAGTCAAATAAACCCTTTCCTCCCCAACTTGCTTTTGGTCATGGTGTTTCATCACAGAAGCAGAAACCCAGACTCCAAACTGCCTGTTCTTGCTTCTCCCTGTGTGGCAGTAAAGAAGTCTTATTAGTCATTATCTTAAATGACTAATTAAATTACTAGTCACCTTGGATTTAATCCTGGCTCTACTACCTCCTGATTTGGGGACAGGGAGTCAGGTTTTTTTCCTCTCTGAGTCTCAGTTTCTCCATTTGCAAAATGAACATCATTGCCACCATCTATTAAAATTAAGTGAGGCAATAGGAACACCAACTCAGAAGTGCTCCAGAAGCACTGGCGGCTGGTGTGGTTGTGCTCCTTTAACCCCAGCAGCACTTGGGAGGCTGAGGTAGGTGGATCTCTGAGTTCCAGGCCAGTCTGGCCTACATAGTTTCAGGGCTACATAGTGAGACCCTGTCTAAAACAGAAAAGGAAAACTGGTTGTTCTGCTCGTCTGTTTATCCATCTGCCTATCTACCTGCCTGTCCATCTATCCAGAATCTATCCACCTGTCCATCCATTGCCTGCCTGTCATTATATCATCCTTTTATCTACTGTCTCAGTTACTTTACGGTTGCTGTCATACAACATCACAACCAAAGCAGCTGATAGGAAAAGGCGTTTAATGGGTAGCTCACGTACAGTTTCAGAGGGCGAGTCTCTGATCATCACGGCAGGGCGCATGAAGGCAGGCAGGTATGGCACCAGGGCTGTAGCTGAGAGCTCACATCTGACCTGCAGGCATGAGGCAGAGAGAAAGAGAGACGCTGGGCCTGAAGTGGACATTTGAAACCTCAGAGCCCATCCCCAGTGAACCTTCTTCCCTAGCGAGACCACACCTCTGAGTCCTATCAACCGGAGAGCAAGCATCCAAACATATGAGCCTATAGCGGCCATTATCATTGAAATCACATACTATACCTGATCACTGCAACTGGTTACCAGGGTGACCACTCCAATTGCTAACACAGTGAACACAACATCTGGCCACTGCTGTTCATCACAACAACCAGCACAGCTGGCCATCACAGCTGACCATCAAAATGACCACCACAGCTGACCATTACAATGAACACGAAAACTGCCCACCATGGTGACCACTATGACTGACCATCGTAGTGGTCACTGCAACTGACCGCCTTAATGACCAGCCCAGCAACGGCTATGGCTGACTTTCACGGTGAAAAACACTGTAACTGACCACCACAATGACTACTATGACTTACTATCAAAGTGAACATTACAGCTGACACCATACACCATAGAGATTACTACACTGATGACCAAAGTGAACACTACAACCACACCTGACCTCCTCAGATGACTGTCTGCCTCCTAGGGCACAGCCTCACTGCCCTCTCCCATGACCCCATGTTTTCCAGAAAAGACTGGTCAGTTCTCAGACCATGTTAGGGCAGGTACTGAGGCTCAAGAGGCATAGCATTGCTGATGACTCTGGTCCAGCAGCTGTGTGTGGTGCGAGCCAGTCTCCAACGCAGGCTAACTAGGAAGGGCCCTTGCATTTGCCATCCCCTCTGCCAGGAAAGCACCGTCCTCAGTTTCCCTCACAACCTCTTGAGCAGCTAACTCACTGGGGGAGCTGCCAAAGGCAGATTGACAACAAGGAAATTACCACACGGGTGAGACCTGCCTGCTGTGACCCGGTGAGAAAACCATCAGGTTCTGGGGAGAGGTCAGCTGAGGAGAGGGCATCTGACCTAGCAGGAAGGGGTCTACTGGAACAGGAAGTGTAAAGGTCCTGGGCCAGCACATGTGAGCGGCCGCAAGGACACTGAAGCAGCTGGCCCTGAGCCAAGAAGGGGGGGGCGGTGGGTTTAGGAGATGGGCTGACACTCCTGCAGGCAGTGCTGAGATCTGGAGTGTGCTCAGTGTAGGATATAGGCAAAATGGAAGCAGACATATGCTAATTTGACTCAGTGCCACACCTTGCTGAATAATGGTTGGGCCCTCCCTCATCCATTACTAATTAAGTAAATGCTGGGTCTTATGGAGGCATTTTCTCAATTCAAGTTTCCTCCTTTTCAATGACTCTAGCATGAATGAAGTTGACATAAAACTAACCAGGACACCTCTGTCCACTTTGGTATCATTGGATCCAGTTTCTGAAGGGTTATGAACTTCGAAAAGAGTCACTGTGGTCTTCTGCTTTGTGTTTCTGTGTTGATATTTGTGCATCTGTGGAGACGGACACTTTTACCACTTAATTTTATTGTATTATTTGTTTTAAAGAGGATGGGTGGTTTGAGTGCATATATGGATGTGCACCATGGTGTGTCTGGTGCATGGGGACAGAAGAGGCCTTTGACTCTGCTGAGAATTGAGTTAGAGATGGTTGTGGACCTCATGTGGGTGCTGAGACTTGAACCCATGTCCCCTGGAAGAGCAGCCGATGCTCTTAACCACCAAGTCATCTCTCCAGTCCCTCTTCCACTTTTAAACAAGGGTGCTATTAGTCAGCATTCTCTTGAGGGTTCAATCTCCAACACCATTCAGGAGAGAAAACAAGCTACAGCTACACCATCAAGTCAAGCCATATGTATGAATACAGCAAAATGCAGTTAACAGAGTCAGACGGTGGTGGCACACACCTTTGATCCCAGCACTAAGGAGGTAGAGGCAGGTGGATCCCTGTGAGTTCAAAGCCAACCTGGTCTACAGAGAGAATTCCAGGACAGCCAAGGGTACATGGAGAAACCCTGTCTCAAAAGACAAAACAAAACAAACAAAACAAAAAATGCAGTTAGCCAAGCGATGGTGGTGCACACATTTAATCCCAGCACTCGGGAGGCAGAGCCAGGCAGATCTCTGTGAGTTCAAGACCAGCCTGGTCTACAGAGGGAGTTCCAGGACAGGCTCCAAAGCAATACAGAGAAACCCTGTCTGGAAAAAAACAACAACAAAAAATGCAGTTAACAGTAAACACATATAGAATACACTGAGAGATATAAATTTAATAAAGGTAAACTAATATTAAATTACTTAAATGGGATAAAAGGGAAGTATGGGAAATGGAAAAAGAAAAAAAAGAGCCAGATTTTAAAAAGGAAAGCATATGAGAAAGAGCTCTTAAGAGACAAGAAAGAGATGAAAAAAAATAAAAGACTAAAAAGAAAATTTGGGGTCAGTGTGGAATGAGAAAGAGACAGAAGATAAGAGATACTTGGGCTGGGTCAGCAAGGCCTCTTTCCTGTCCTTTTGTTCTCACTAGTTGGTGCTGTATTTGTGCTGAGGGCTGTTGGGGTGGTCGAGGGGTCAGTGGTTCATACTATCACCCTGTTCAGTCCAAGCTGAGTTCCTTTAATCCTTTAGGGAACTTGGCTCAGGCAAACCCAGGATTTTCTTTTAATTTCAAAGCAGAAAAGAATTTTAGTACTAGCCAGTATGAATAAGACTCAGGCGTTTATTACAAATAGAAAGAAGGCACTTAGGGAAAGGAACTACATCCATAGGCCAGGGGGGAAGCTCAGTGGGCAGAGCGCTTGCTGTGCAAGGATGAGAATCTAAGTTTGATTCTCCGGACCCACGTAAAGCCAGATATGGCAGCGAGAATCTGTGTGTGATCCAAGTTGTTCCTATGGCAAGAAGTGAGGTGGAAGCATGAGGATCCCCAAAACCTTATGGGGCCATCCAGCCTGACACACACAAACAAGTGATCCTGTGCCAAATAAGGAGGACGATACGGACCAACACCTGAGGCTGTCCTCTGACCACTACGCACCTGATATGGCACATGTACCTTCAATCACACACACACATGTACACATAAAGATTTAACACACACACACACACACACACACACACATGAAAATGTGAGTGTAGACTTCTCAAAACGGAGTCATGACTTAGTAAAAGACATTTTAAACATGGATTTTAAGATGAGAGTTAAGATTTATTTGTTTGTTTGTTCGTTCATTCATTTGTGAGAGTGATTCAGTCTGGCAGATAAGCACAGACCAGGTACAGGGATGACAGGAGGGGTAACAGTTGTGTGAGGGTACCAGTGATTAGCCTGGGGATTGAACAGGCTCAGTTAAATCTTATGCTATGTGTGGAGGTGGAGACGGGCATTTTGCCCAAAGCAAATGAGTCATGGGATTTGAGAATGGAGTGACAGGCAAGAGCTGGTCTTCAGAATCTGGGATCCATAGTCATGCCCTGCAGTGTAGCCCTCCTTTCTCAGAGGAATTAGTTTAGAAATAGGAGGTGAGGTTTTGTCATGGATTGATGGGTGCTTGCACATGATCCAGGATGTGCTAGAGTCTCTTTGAGTCTGTGGTCAGCCACTCAGATCTTGCACTGGCAGCACACTGGACCACAACAACTGGACTGACAGCAGCAGGGCTTACAGCAGCTGGACTGACAGCAGCAGGGCTTGCAACAGCTGGACTGACAGCAGCAGGGCTTGCAACAGCTGGACTGACAACAGCAGGGCTTGCAACAGCTGGACTGACAGCAAGATGACCCACAACCTGAAGAGCAGCAGGGCTTGCAGCAGCTGGACTGACAACAGCAGGGCTTGCAGCAGCTGGACTGACAACAGCAGGGCTTGCAACAGCTGGACTGACAGCAACATGACCCACAACCTGAAGAGCAACAGGGCTTGCAGCAGCTGGATTGACAGCAACTAGACTGGCAGCCCCCACAGGAGCCACAGCCTCCCTTGCAGCCCCCACAGGAGCCACAGCCTCCCTTGCAGCCCCCACAGGAGCCACAGCCTCCCTTGCAGCCCCCACAGGAGCCACAGCCTCCCTTGCAGCCTCCACAGGAGCCACAGCCTCCCTTGCAGCCCCCACAGCTGGAGCAGGAACAGGCAGGCACACAGCAGCACACAGGCTTGCAGCAGCTGGAGCCACAGCCCCCACAGCTGGAGCCACAGCCCCCACAGCTGGAGCCACAGCCTCCGGAACAGCCACAGCAGCTCATGGTTCTGGTGTTGGGTTGAGGATGGAGTAGGTCAAAGTAGGTCTGATGGAGAGGGAGGTGTGTAGGTATGGAGCCTCCTGAGCCTGGGGCTTTTATATATCTGCCCAGGTCAAGTGTGAGGCTGTACAGGGTCACTTCCTGGCTTTTGTTTGTGTCCTTTCACTGAAGCTGGTGTTTGTTTGGTTTCTAGAGCCATGAGACCCTGTTAGTTCCAATCCAGCATACACTGCCCTATGTTTCTAAATTTAGCTCCTTCCCCAAGTTACTTTTTCCTGTCTTAAGTGGTGGTGGGGTGTTGACTGTGCTACTTGTTGTTTTTAAAGCTGGTCATATTTGATCATGTGTCATGATGGATCAAGGCATCTCTCCCAGATCTCTTTTGTGAAAGTTATCCCATTATTTAATTTTAATGTTTCAATGTTATGAATGAAAACTTAGCTTAGATAACAATAGAATATTAGACCAAAAATGGTCCCATTAAAAAAAAACAAGAATATCTCATTGTGTTGATCTATTTTCCAGGGCCATCTATGTTTCCAGTCCTGGTACCCACTCTACTTCCTAGTCCAGTGAGGTTATCCTCAGCACTGCCCTGGTGTGGGAGCTATGCATGGATTATGAGTCCCTGGCATGCTCTGGCATGCTCTGCAGCCTCCAGTCTTGGGCGGCATCGGCCTTCCCCATGCCTAGTCCATGGCTGTGCACTCCTCTCCATGTACTGCACCTCTGGAAGTTGCCCCAGCTCTTCCCAGAGCAGGTCGGGCAACTGACTGCTTCTCCCCAGTGGAACTGCACCAGGCTTTTGACTACAGCATAATTCAGTATTGCTTTTAACACAGCTTCCTGAAGTATGTGTACACGTGTGTAAGTGTATATATGTGTATGATGTGTGTGTGTAGAGGCGTGTATGAGAAGGGGTGTGTATGTGTGTGCATCTTCACTTGTGTGCGTGTGTATAAGAGGCCAGAGGACAACCTCAGGTGTCATTCCTTAGGCTCTTACCCCACCCTTTTTTTTTGTTTTTGTTTTTGTTTTGTTTTTACGAGACAGGGTTTCTCTGTATTGTTTTCGAGGCTGTCGGTCCAGCCCAGCCTCGAACTCACAGAGATCCGCCTGCCTCTGCCTCCCGAGTGCTGGGATTAAAGGCGTGCGCCACCACCGCCCGGCTCCCCACCCCTTTTTTTAAAACAAGGATTTCCCACAGTGTGTCACCAAAAGGGGATGAAGGGACTCAGGCTTGGGATAGGGTGAGTTTGATCTTTCAGTATGTGGGGCAACAACCTAAACTCGCCAGCAGGGCCTGGGAATGTTCCAGAGCCTCTGGGGCACAATTCTACAGGGAAAAACCTGCAATTCATAGGGCTGTAGGGCAGTTGGGATGTGGTGCTTCTCAGTCAGGAACAGAAAAGAAATGAGGAGGGGGTACTTCACTAGTTCAAGATCTGGGAGCCACCCTCCCTGCAATGTCTGTGTTATGTCCTTTCCCCATCCTTCATCTGTCAGGTCACTGTGGCCCCATTCCCAACCAAAGCACCTGGTCATATCAGCTGCCACAACATGGGAAGTAGTGTCATGTCACCCATGGCAGTTGGTTAAGTGTCCCCCTGCATCAGTTTCTGGTGCTCTGTTTTCCCTGAACAGCCAAGAAGGCATAGCCCAGAACTGCCACCATCACACGAGAAGACCCTTTGGTCTCTAGAGGCTTCCACTCATATAAAACCAAGTCTTTGGCTTTGTACAAAAGAAAAAAATTAGGATGATTTCGTATGAAGCAGAATTAAGTTTATTTAAAAAGATCTTTAGCATAAATTTAAGCATGGGGATTAATAGAAAGTGAGACATTCCAGGAGGGAGAGAATACGACACATACAAGAGCATGGCTTCTGCAGGGAGAGTCCACCTCACCGTCTTTTCCATAGCCAAATACAAGAGTCTTTTGAAGTTATTAACTTTAAAAGGTTGCTGAAGGAATTGAAATGAGATCATATGGTGCACTTGACAGGGTATAGCTGATTATGGACCACCGGAGATCGGATAAGGTGTGTGGAACTTGGGTTGTTTTTCTAAACAAAAGCAGAGTCTTGTGAGATTCTCAGAAACTCTCTGGGAAATAGGTAAAGCCACACTCAAGTCATATGTACTCAGTACCTTAAGCCTGGTTTATAGGCATTTTAACATTCTAATTTGAAAACATCTGTATGTAAAAAAGAATATGTTCATATGCCAGGAGCCTTCACAGCAAATGATAGTTGTGTCTGGGTCATTGATTCTCAGCTGATGAGGCTTCAATCAGACTCCAGAGACAGGCTCCTTCCCCTTCCCATGTCCCCTCAGGGCTCTCTGTCTTTCTATCTGGTCTTCACTGTGTGCTCTGTAATTCAGGAGGTTCACAGAAGGAAATACCTCACAGAGAAGGGGTGTGGAGACAATAAGTGTAAAAGGACTATGAAAAGAATTGTGTTGAAAACAGACTGTGTGAGAAGGGTGTTTATTAACTCTGGGAATTGCGGAGCCTGAAGGTATATGGTATGAGGGGTTATCTATCATAAGGCCACAAGAAAAAGACAGGACACATGCATAGGATCCAGAGACAGAAGTGAAGCAGGAAAAGAGATGGTTCAATCACACAGGTCTGATGATGAGTGGTGGCGGTATGGCTCTCACAGAGCCCAGTAATGCTGGCCCTCATCTCAACAATGCCATTTCCATACTCTCATCCATCAGTCTATACTATGGGTGGGAAAGGTGAGCTCTGTGCACTCCTGGCTGGGGGGGGGGGACAAACCTTGCATAGGACAGATCTGCTAGTGCTTCAGTCTCCTTCCTGGGCAGAGTGCCACAATGGGACTGTTGTTCCCTCACTGCACATATTGCACCTAACCAACACAGCCCCTTCTAACTTCGAGTTGCCATATTGGATCCAGAAACTTCTTCTCAGGGACGGTGATGAGATGGTTTGCCCCCATCTGATTTTGCAGTTCTCCACGGCCAACCCCAGGCCTTCGGATGCATCCCACTCACTCCCCAGATACTTCCAATGAGCGGTGGAAACCCCACTCTAATCCTTTGAGCAGTAGTGAGGCTCCTTGTGGGCCCACCTTAAACGCAGTAGGACTTGAGCTGTGGGCCTAGAAGCCCAAGAGATAGTGGGTGTAGTTGGAATTTCTTTGGACCTCCAGCTCCCGAATAATGATATAGAGACTTCTTATTAGGTGTGAAAGCTTGGCCTTGGCTTAGACTTGTTCCCAAGTAGCTCTCATAACTCAAATTAACCTGTTTATATTAGTCTACATTCTGCCACATGGCTTGTTACCTTTCCTCCATACTGTACATCTGACTTCCTCAGAGTCTGAATGTTGCTGGTGAATTCCCTGCCTCTCGATTCTTCCCAAGAGTTCCTTCTCTGCCTAGAAGTCCCATCTATCCTCTCTGCCTAGCTATTGGCCATTCATCTCTTTATTAAACCAATCAGAAGGTGTCTGAGGCAGGTGAGGTAAAACAGCAACACATCTTCAGTGTTACAAGTATCCTGCAATAAGTGGTCACAGCCACAGGGTGGCAGTGGAGGAGTGGCCAGGGGAAACAAGTCAGAGAAGGGTGTTGTTGAAATCTTCCCAGGTTCCCCATGCTATTTCCCGGGTGGGGGAACACTTTATATGTAAGGCCCTATTTTTAACAGCAGAAACCCTACAAAGTCCAGATTCAATGTGGGAAGTATTCAGCTGCCTGCAGGTTAGACTCTCAGAAATATTACTGGTGTGAAACTTTATCGGGGAGGTGGTGGCACATGCTTTAATCCCAGCATTTGAGAGGCAGAAGCAGATGGACCCCTGAGTTAGAGACCAGCTTGGTCAACAGGGCGAGTTCTAGGACAGCCAAGGCTGCACAGAGGACCCTTGTCTTGAAAAAAATTTTTTTTGGATTTTGATAATTTCATGAATGTTTACAAGAAATACGGTTATATCCGTTTCCCATGTCTCTCTTTCCCATCCTCTCCCCATGCTCCTCAAACATATACCCCTACTAACATTTTTTGAGACAGGGTCTTACAATGTAGACCTGGTTGGCCTGGAGCTCTCTATGTTGACCAGGCTGGCCTCAAAGTCATAGAAATCTAACTGCTTCTGCCTCCTTAGTGGTAGGATTGAAGGTATGTGTCATTACGCCCAGCTAAAAAAATGTAAATGTTTTATATGTATAAGTGTTTTGACTCAATGTATGTTTGTGTACCACATGCATGCCTGGTGCCTTCAGAGGTCAGAAGAAGGCATCAGATCCCCTGGGAACTGGAGTTATAGACAATTGTGAACCACCATGTAGGTGCTGGGAACTAAACCCTTGTCCTCTGAAAGAGCAGCCAGTGGTGTTAACAGCCAGGTCAGCTCTGCAGCCCCAATGTGTTTTTTAAAATTACACAACCCACTAAGTCCAATGAGTGCTGCCCTCCTGTGAATGGGTGTGGGGCAATCTGCTGATGCACGGAAAACCTGCTAGTGCCCATACACCCAAGTACAATGACTCTCCTCCCAGTAGCCATCGTTGCCCCTCCTCCACCCATGCGGGGGGTGTCAAGGTAGTCACAGCTGCTGTGTGAGTGTGATAGGAGCGTGATAGCCATGCCATACCCAGACAACAGCACTTCACAGCACTCCTCCCCACCTACCAGCTCTTACATTTGTTCCATCTCTTCTTCCAAGATTTTCCCTGAGCCTTTGTGGGGAAAGAGGGTTAATAAAGAGATCCTATTTAAGGTGGAGTACGCACAGTCACTTATTCTAAGCATTTTGACCACTAGAATCTAGTCATAGAAATCAACTGAGTTCTCTCTCTCTCTCTCTCTCTCTCTCTCTCTCTCTCTCTCTCTCTCTCCATCTGCCTGTATACCTCTCTCTTTCTCTCATTTATGTGGGATTTGCCGTGTAGTGCAAATAGCCCTTGAACTCATAAATTCTCTCATCACAGGCATCACAGCAATGCACAGAGTGTTCTTATGCAGACCCAGGGCTGGGAAATCCAAGCCTGAGTTCCTCATCTTCTCTCCCAAATCCTCTGGAGAATATAGAAGCCACCAGCTCTTTACTGTCCCAAAGTGTGCCAAAGTGGCAAATTCTTAGTCACCTGGAGGGACATGATGTCCTCTGATATTTATTGTGAGGACTTGGATGTTTGCTTTTTAAAGATTTTTATTATTTTTAATTTACATGCAAATATGTGTATATGCATATGAACATGTGCACAAGTGTGTACATGGACGTGCAGGTGCTCAGGGAGGCCAGAGTATTGGAAAATTGGGAACTGGACTTACAGGTTTCCACGAGACACCTAGTGAAGGTGCTGGGAACCAAATGTGAGTCCTCTGCAAGAGCAGTAAGAGGTCCTAGCCTCTGAGCATCTCTCCTGAACCTCTCTAGAAACATCTTCATTGAGCTAAGCAGCTTCTCCATTGCAGTTTAGGTTTTCCTACCCTATCTGGATTCCCAGAGGTTTCTGCCCCCATGAGTTGTGAGACTGGCTCTTCTTGTCTGTCCTATTTGATGGCAGCAGCAGTTTCCTTGCCCCTGCCCCAGCCCCTCATCTAAGAAGAATGAATGGCTGTCTGATTTTATTTTTATTGCTGTGTGTTTGGGATGCTGACCTCCAAGAATCTCATGCTGAACTGTGATACTTACCCTTTCAAGACTTCTCGAGCAAACAGAGCTGCTTCTGGAGCCTGATTGATGCTTGCGGACCAGATAGGTAAGTGTGGTGACATATTATTTATGATTTAATAACTGTGGGTTCACATATCATAGAGGCCAGTCAGTGGTGGTACACATCTTTAATACAAGGACTCAGGAGACAGGCAGATGGATCTCTGTGAGTCCAAGATCACCCTGGGCTAGACAAGAGTGAATCACTCTAAAAGATAAACAGAGCTCACACCTTTAATCCCAGCACTTGGAATCACATGCCTTTAATCCCAGCACTAGGGAGGTAGAGACAGCATGGGCAAAGGAAGGAGTATACGGTGGGAGGAAATAGGGACTTGGGAAATTTGCCTCTGAGAATCCATGGAGAGCATTGCCTCTGAGGATTCGTGGAGACAGGACTGCCATTTCAGCTTGGTAGCGGTAAGAACTACTGGCTTGGCTGCTTTGCTTCTCTGATCTTCTGCTTGAACCCCAGTATCTGATTCAGGGTTTTTTATTATTCATGTTACAAGTAAGGCCTGCGAATATAGTGACTCTCATGTTCTAAGTGTCAGGGAAAGTTCCTGGATACAGGTTGAAGAGGAACACTGGGGCAGATTAGTGGGCAAGGAACTTATTAGAAGAGTTACCAATGCCATTGTCAGACAACAGATGAACAACAGCATGGTGGGGGCTCTGATGAGAAAAATCAGGGCCCATGGGGCAGGAATACAGTCTCTCTTTACAGCTCTCTGAGGGATTTTCACAGCACAAGCCTGCAGTCAAACTCTCTGATTTACAGACAGGAAAAAGGGAAGGAGGTGGGGATCAGGATATGTGGCCACCAAAGCCACACATGTAAACTCACTTCCCTAGTGATAAATTCTGGCATCTGTGAGACCGTTAAGTCAAAAACAGCATCTTAGTTGGGGGTTGTGAATATCTGCAAGATGGGAGGAGCAGCTGTGGGCATTGCTGCTGTAGTAGTAGCCTAGCCTGGAGCCTAACAGTCAGTGTCTTCTTTATAAATGGCCATGACACACATTTTGTAACATTCTTTAACACTGAAAATAATTTTCCTTCTGTGGGTATTTTGCCTGCATGCATATTCGTATCACATGCATGCCTGATGCCATGGAGGCCGAAAGGGTGTTTGGTCCCCTGGGATTGAACTTGCAGATGATTGTGAGCTGCCTAATGTGGGTGCTGGGTCTTCTGCAGCAGCAGTACACACTCTTGCCTTCCCAACCATCTCTCTAGCCCCACCATGTGGTTCTTATGTGATGTGTATTTTCAGTTCTCTTTGGTAAACACTCAAGGGTCAGATCACTGGGTCATACAGTTAAGTTCTGAATTTAACACTTGGAAGGAGCCAGGTTGTCTTTTAAAGTGGCTGCATGGTTCTTCATTCTCATCAGCCACACACAAGGCTCTGACTTCACAGCAACGCTTGGCATCTTTTTGTTTGGCTATCAGTCATCGGAGGAGGTGAGAACTAGCCTTTCACTGTGGTTTGGTTTACTTTGCTCTAATGACTGATAGTTCTGGGTATCTGCATGAGTTACTTGGCTGTTGCTGTGATAACACGTTGTGACCAAGGCAGTTTACAGAGGGAAGGATTTATTTAGGCTCGCAGTTCTAGAGGGATGAGAGTCGGTTACAGTGGAGAAGCATGGCAGCAAGTAGCAGGCTGAAACAGGAAGCTGAGAGCTTACATCTTGAGATATGAACAACAAGCAGAGAGAGCAAACTGGGATTGGCTTGAGGCTTTAAAACCTCAGTGCTCACTCCCCCAGTGGCATACTTCATCTGGCAGAGTCACACAGCCTAAGCCTCCTCAAACAGTGCCACCAACCAGGGAACAAACATTCAAGCATCTGAGACCGCTTCTCCCAAATTGCCACAGAACCTCCCAAATCTCATTCTCCAATTGCTTTCTGATGTGACACAACATCATTTTGCTTCCTTGAGCCCTCAGCAAAGCAGGTGATTTCAGTCCCACTTCATCTCCTGGGTCTGACCCTCACTCTGATGCATACATGGGTACACAAACCAACTAGATTCCTTCTTCAACATGGTCTAATTCAAAGGACTTCTTCCACTGATAGAAGTGGGGGAAATCACCACTTCTGATCCCATTCTGATGCCTGTCACACTTCAGGAGCTGTGACTCATCCATACATCCATTCACTCCTCATACATCACACATTAGTATAACATGTTTTGTGAATGACAGCTTGGCATGGATGGCATCAACCTATTAGGGAAAGGGATCTGGGAAAGATATCACTTTAACAATGAGACAGAAGACTCTGAGACTGAGGCTGGTGGGGAAGAGGATTTATTTAAAGCTCTTGGATACATTTCAGATCTTTGCACAATCATCTTGATGCTGGCAAAGCCTGGCTAGATATACTAGGGAATGTGGGAAAGAGAGGTTAAAGATCTGGGGTCGGGGGCTGGTACAGCTTGAGCCTATAATGGAAGTATCAGGGCAGTGACTTGTTCCTTCCCATCAAGGGCTGGAGAAGGAAGTCTTGAGCATGAGAACTATAGTCATCCAGATTCCAAAGAGGGTAGGCTTCACGGGGTTAAAGAATAGGCATAGTTAGTTCTTGGAAAGTGTTAGATCTTACACTGGCAGCACACAGGGCCACAGCAGCTGGACTGACAGCAAGATGACCCACAGCCTGAAGAGCAGCAAGGCTTGCAACAGCTGGACTGACAGCAGCAGGGCTTGCAGCAGCTGGACTGACAGCAGCAGGGCTTGCAGCAGCTAGATTCACAACAGCAGGGCTTGCAGCAGCTGGACTGACAGCAGCAGGGTTTACAGCAGCTGGATTGACAGCAGCAGGGCTTGCAGCAGCTGGACTGACAACAGCAGGGCTTGCAACAGCTGGACTGACAGCAGCAGGGCTTGCAGCAGCTGGACTGACAACAGCTAGACTTGCAGCCCCCACAAGAACCACAGCCCCCACAGGAGCCACAGCCTCCACAGGAGCCACAGCCCCCACAGGAGCCACAGCCTCCCTTGCAGCCCCCACAGGAGCCACAGCCTCCCTTGCAGCCCCCACAGGAGCCACAGCCACCCTTGCAGCCCCCACAGGAGCCACAGCCTCCCTTGCAGCCCCCACAGGAGCCACAGCCTCCACAGGAGCCACAGCCTCCCTTGCAGCCCCCACAGGAGCCACAGCCTCCACAGGAGCCACAGCCTCCCTTGCAGCCCCCACAGGAGCCACAGCCTCCCTTGCAGCCTCCACAGCTGGAGCAGGAACAGGCAGGCACACAGCAGCACACAGGCTTGCAGCAGCACACAGGCTTGCAGCAGCTGGAGCCACAGCCCCCACAGCTGGAGCCACAGCCCCCACAGCTGGAGCCACAGCCTCCACAGCTGGAGCCACAGCCTCCGGAACAGCCACAGCAGCTCATGGTTCTGGTTTTAGGTCAGGGATTGAGTAGATCAGAGGAGTAGGTGGAAAGAGAGGTGCACAGGTATGGAGTCCCCTGAGTCTAGGGCCTTTATATCCCTGCCCAGGGTCAGGTATGAGGCTGCACATGGTTACTTCCTAGTTCCTGTTTGTGTCCTTTCCCCCAAGGAAATCTTGTTTGTTTTCATTTCAAGTTGATCTACTTGTGCCACTGTTGATAGAATTTCCTGGAAAGCGACCTCCAAAATGGAAGCTCATGTACTTCCTGTTCTGGGTGTGAGGGGACATCAATTGAGCTATGATGTGGGTCTTCTCAGACTTCTTTTGTCAGTGTTCAACCCAGGCACCACAACTGCTGTGTCCTGCAGAGAGTGCCTGGGCTGTGAGAATCCAGTATCTACTCCTGCTTGGGGCAGAACCTCTACTTAGATCCCGCAGACTGTCTCACCCCATGATGGAATGCTGTCCTTTTACTCCAAGTTGAGTTCCCCTCCCAAGTGGAGGCACTGTGTACAGCCTGACAACCACGGACACATGGTTTCACGTGTGTCTCCTGTTGGCCCAGTCTTCCTCATTCAGTTGTCACCCTTTTGGGGGTGATCATCTGTAGAGAGACATGTCTGTTCTTCTGAGGCCTGTGTAGATAGAGGGTCTAGGTGGCCATGGTCCGTGGGTTGCAAAACAAGGTCTTGGGGATTCGTATAAACAAATAACCAAACACTGACTGGATTTATGAAACAACAGGATTACATTCTTCCCCAGTCCTAGATGCCAGAAGTGAGGTGTGAAGGTGTCAATAATGTTACATTCCTTTTCAAGTCTTTTCTGGTTTCTGGTGGCTCCAGGTTTCCCTTGGTATCTGTCAGCAATGGCTATATCCCTCCAACCTCTGTGTTCTCACTTGGCATTCTCTGCATCTTATCACCTAGGGCTCACCTTTGGATCACCTCACTCTTGTCACCACTGAAAACATCCTATTTCTAATAGGATCCCTGCTGTGTAGCTGTCCTGGCTAGTTTTATGTCAACTTGACACAAAGGGAACCTCAGTTGGAGGGCCCATCCTCTTGTGGGTTCCTGTGATGGTGGTTCTGAGTTCTATAAGAAAGTAGTCTGAGCAAGCCATGGTGAACAAGCTAGTAAGCAGTACCCTTCCATGGCCTCTCCATCAGCTGTGTCCAGACTTCAGCACTGCTTGAGTTCTGTCCTGACTTCCTTCAGTGATGGACTATGATGTGGAAATGTAAGCCAAATAAACACTTTCCTCTCCAACTTGCTTTTTTGGTCATGCTGTTTCATCATAGCAATGGTAACCCTGACTAGGAAAGTACCTATTTCTTCTGAGTTGAACACTTCCTTCTGGAGGGAGGAGGGAGACACAGAAGGTTCATGAAGTTAACATTACCACAGCCCTTCCCTAAGGCTGAGAAGTAGAGACTCTCCTACAGGACAAACTGCATGTAAGTTGTAGAGGGAACTCCAGGGACACAGTTCTCCTGAGTAGTCCATGCTGGGGTGAGCTTTTCACTGATTCAGCTGCCTTCTGAGGTGTACCTACTCCTGCAAATAGTCTCCTACTCTCCTGTAAGAAACCCCAATAAACCCACGTGTACACTAAGCTAGAAGGGAGTGGAACCTATTCTTTGGTGTCCTATCTGGGTTGAATGAGTGCTTCTACATGTTTTCCCAGGAAAAGTCACACAGCACAACTTAGACCTGACCAGACAGAGACCAACAGAACTGAACATGAATTATGGAGGAGTGATCCCTAAGACACATGCTGAGACACACTTGTGTGAGGGTGGAGCATTTGCAGGGACAATCATGACATTACCTTTCTTCATATGGCATGGGATACTGTGCCTCCTTACTATTGTGGTGGTTTCATGTTCCCCGTGATGGATGATGAATGGGTCATGCAGCTGAGGCCAAGCCATCTGAGAAAGGAACATCTCTGGGGAGTCCCAAGGTGACTACTCTTATCTAATTGTCATAGTGTGGTGGATGTCATAATTCTTGGTGGATGGGGTATACCACAAAAGCATGATAGTACCCCCAAACTGCTGGTGGACTACAGAATATGTTTCAGTCCCTGAAAGTAGTATTATGGGGTGGGATCATAGCAGTCTATATTGTCAGTGATGTGGATTAATTGTGGGTGCTAAGACTTACAACTGGGGCTCATTTGTCTTCTTCCCTGCATCAAAAAGAATGACAATAGGGGAAAGCTTGCAGATGATCTTCTGCACAGTGGCCTCTGATTTCGACAGCAAGGAGAAAAAGATGGAGGATGGTGTGGAGGTTCTGGCTTGTTGTTTCTTTCAGGTGGCAGAAGGGTGGAAAAGAGACAAGTTAGAACTATGTTAAAGAGCCATTCCTAGGATCCAAAACCTTGGACACCACAGGAAGAATCATACAGCAAGGAAGGACAGAGCAAAGTAGAAGTGACAACAGATTGTCCTCAGGTCCAACCTTTAATACAGAGGCAGGGAGAAGCCATGATTTAGCATACAGACAGGTGTCTTCCTAAGGGCCCAGGATACAAGGTTAGGATCAACGTGGATGAAACTGCTTGGGAAAGGCTTTCAAGCAAGTAGTGTCATCTTCTCACAGCCTGGCTTATGAGGCTGTAGGGCATGATAATGGGATCAGTCTCAGTTCCGTGGAAACAGAGGAACCAAGTAACATAACCACTTATTCCTCCTCAAGACAAAGACTGCATGGCCTGAGCAAATATGAAAAAGGTCCATGCCCAGTTAACTGGTTCCTAAAGGCTTTAGACACACTTGGTTATCGTTCAGACGTCCCTGTAAGTACCAAGGACCGGAGGACTGGAAGACCAGAGGAAAGACAAGCGTTTCTGAGGGAACTGGGCATGATAGAGGCTAGTTCATTGGATTAGATGGGATTGGGTTCATAGGAGAGTTTAGAACAAGGTCGATTTAGCACTACCCCGGGACTGGAATGGAGCGTTAGTGGCTTTGCTGAGCCCTCCCATGGGACATGTCCTTTGTGAAGTAGGAGAAACTCATTGGATTTGACTCACTTAAAACCAGTGTGTAAATTGGGTTCAAAAGTTGCTGAAACAATTAAGAAGGGATGAGATAAAGGCAGAGACCAAGTGTCTTATGTATCACTGGCAAGTTTAGAAGTGCCTCTTCATATCCAGTTTTCTGGAAAGGCTTAGAAATTATTGGTGAAATCAATGGAACCACTCTGCCACAATTTGGGGAAAGTTTTTACTTAGAAACTCAATTTCTTTAGTTTTTCTTACATTGAAATTTAGTGTGAGTGAGGGGTGTGCATATGTATCATGGCACATATGCGGATGTCAGAGGACAAACTTGCAGAAGTTAGTTCTCTCCTTCCACTGTGTGTGACACTAGTTTGGTGGCAAGTACTTTTACTTGCTGAGCCATATCACCAGCCCTAGAAATCCAATCTTAATTTAATAATCACAGGACTATCAAGGGTTTGTGCTTTCCTTTGAGTGAGGTATGGCAGCTGCCATCTTTCAAGTTGTGAATCTGCTTCTTCTGAGACATGGAGTGTATGAACCAGCAGCACACGCTCTTTCCTTCCAACACCAGTGACTTATTTCTCCATTTTTCTCAGTCTCTCTGCTTAGGATTTTACCAGTTTTACTGATCAGTTCAATTAAATGCCTTTGTTTCTTTGACTCTATTATTTTACTTTAATGTGTTTCATTAGCTGTGACCCAGTATCTGTTATTGGTTTCTGTGCACTTTTGGTTTGCTTTCTTTCCCTTTCTTTAGTTTTGTTTGTTTGTTTTTGTTTTGTTTTGTTTTTGTTTTGTTTTTCAAGACAGGGTTTCTCTGTGTAGCCCTGGCTGTACTGGAACTCAATCTGTAAACCAAAATGGCCTCGAACTCACAGAGATTTGTCTACCTCTGCCTCCTGAGTGCTGTGATTTAAAGGTGTGTGCCACCACTGCTGGCCCCTTCTTTTAGTTTTTTGTTTCTTTTTCGAGACAGGGTTTCTCTGTATTGTTTTGGAGGCTGTCCTGGAACTTGCTCTGTAGACCAGGCAGACCTTGAACTCAGAGATCAGCCTGCCTCTGCCTCCCAAGAGCTGGGATTAAAGACATCTGCCACCAACGCCAGTTTCTTTTAGTTTTTAAAGGGGGAAACTTAGGCTGTTTTATTTTTCCAACACATGCATTTGAATTTCTGTTCAAACATGGCTTTAGATACATTCCCCCTTGGTTGGTTTTTTTGCATCTTTGTGTCTTCCTGCCTTTCCCCAGGACCCCACCAGCCTCCCCAAGGCTTACCCACATCCAACATGTCTGCTGTTGTCATCACTGTGTGTACCTATCTCTTACCAGAGATCTGTGCAATGGACATGCTCTGTGTACCTCTGACTTGGGCAGACTGTGACCTCAAATATATTAAATAAACAAATGTGGGACAATTTATGATTAATGGATGAGGGCAAGAATGCAAAGAGAACAGAGCTGAGACGTAGGGACATGGTGATTTTTTTCTGATAGAAAGAAGCCACAAAAGAGCAAGATTTGTCAATGAGGGAATGTTTATTGCTGCTTCAGGGTTGACAGTATATTTAGTCACATGATTTAATTATAGTTTTTCTTACAGCAGCTCATACTTGTATCTTAGGGGTTGGGGGACTTATCTATGGCCATGGGCACCTCGGGTACAAGTGGGTGCTGGGAGCTCAAGATGTCTACATTTGGAGCCTTATATCTTGCACTGGCAGCACACAGGAACACAGCAGCAGGGCTTGCAGCTGCTTGACTGACAGCAAGATGACCCACAACCTGAAGAACAGCAGGGCTTGCAGCAGCTGGACTGACAGCAGCAGGGCTTGCAGCAGCAGGGCTTGCAGCAGCTGGACTGACAACAAGATGACCCACAGCCTGAAGAGCAGCAGGGCTTGCAGCAGCTGGACTGACAGCAAGATGACCCACAGCCTGAAGAGCAGCAGGGCTTGCAGCAGCTGGACTGACAGCAGCAAGGCTTGCAACAGCTGGACTGACAGCAAGATGACCCACAGCCTGAAGAGCAGCAGGGCTTGCAGCAGCTGGACTGACAGCAGCAGGGCTTGCAGCAGCTGGACTGACAGCAGCTGGACTTGCAGCCCCCACAGGAGCCACAGCCTCCCTTGCAGCCTCTACAGGAACCGCAGCCTCCCTTGCAACCCCCACAGGAGCCACAGCCTCCCTTGCAGCCTCCACAGGAGCCACAGCCTCCCTTGCAGCCCCCACAGGAGCCACAGCCTCCCTTGCAGCCTCCACAGGATCCACAGCCTCCCTTGCAGCTTCCACAGGAGCCACAGCCTCCCTTGCAACCTCCACAGGAGCCACAGCCTCCCTTGCAGCCTTCACAGGAACCACAGCCTCCCTTGCAGCCTCCACAGCTGGAGCAGGAACAGGCAGGCACACAGCAGCACACAGGCTTGCAGCAGCACACAGGCTTGCAGCAGCTGGAGCCACAGCCTCCACAGCTGGAGCCACAGCCCCCACAGCTGGAGCCACAGCCTCCGGAACAGCCACAGCAGCTCATGGTTCTGGTGTTGGGTTGAGGATGGAGTAGGTCAGAGGAGCAGGTGTAGAGGGAATGTGCAGGTGTGGAGCCTCCTGGGTCTGGGGCCTTTATATCCCTGCCCAGGTCAGGTGGGAGGCTGCACATGGTCACTTCCTGCTTGTTTTTCCCCAGTGCAGCTCCATGTCAATGTAATAAACATTGCTCTGTCTGTGACCCACTTCCTCCATGTCAGTGGTTTTTCTACAGATCTTCAGGTCTTGGCTTCCCAGGGTCTGGGTACAGAAGAGCTTCACCCATCCCTGCCTATGGTCCTGCAGCCTGGGTGTCTCACAGCATGGTGAGCTTTCTACTTGTTATTCACTTCCACTCCCTTGTCTTGTAGAAACTCTGACTGCTGGCTCTTCATTTAAATTGGACAGGGTTGAGGGCCTGCTCTAACTATGTCTCAGGGCAGAAACTTCCAGTGCCAGTTCTCTGGCTCTATGAATGCCTCCAGGGTCCCTACTTTGTAGGCTTCTTGGAGTCTTTCATGCCACTGTTTCTTCGGTGACTGGTCCTGCTTCATTGTCTCCCAGGGCCATTATCAGCTGCTGCCCCACCCAGGTTTTTTGCTTGTTTTTGTTTTTATGGGACAGTTCTGTTTTTCTTCCCTTGCTCTCTGACCCTCTATAGCTTTCCTCAGTCCACTGTTAGTTCTCCAGATCTCTGGCCCACTGTGGTCTGAAGTGCTCTGGAACCCATCAGTCATTCCACAGACTCCCTTCCTCTACTTTAAGGGTACTTCTCAGAGCAGGTGGTTAAGAGTCTGCAGCCTCGGGGTCAGGCCTCTCTTGGGCTCCATTCTGTCACCACAGCTCTGCAGACTCACAGGTGACCCATGCATTCAGGGGTCCTTTGCCTACCTCTGTTCAGAAACTCATCTTTGATCTTCAGCCCAAAAGGAGAAAGGAGTGACAGAAGGCACAGCTCTCTCTCTCTCTCTCTCTCTCTCTCTCTCTCTCTCTCTCTCTCTCTCTCTCTCTCTCTCTCTCTCTCTCTCCCCACCCCCCAGGGCTCATTGCTTTCTGAAGATGATGTCACCTAGATTTCTTTGTGTTCTTCACTCTGGTAGATTTTTTTTAAATGTCTATGCTTTTGCAGGCTTAAAAAAGTTAGTACAAATACAAAATAAGGGGCTTTGCCATGATATTTCCATAGACACGTGCTACACTACACCTTTGTGTGTGTTTGGCATGCATCCATGGATGTGTGTGTGTGTGTTCATGTTTGTGTGTGAAATTGTCAGTGCTTGTGCCATAGAGTGTGTTTGATCAAGAAACAGTTTCAGGTATTCACCCTCTATCTTGTTTGAGACAGGGTCTCTTGTTTGCTGCTGTGTCACAGGGCTAGCTGTCCCACGAGCCTCTCCGGCTATTCCTCTATGTCTATCATCTTGCTGTAGGAGCGTGGGGCCTATAGATGTGCCCTACTACGGTGAGTGGCTTCATCTTCACATGGTGTCTTAGTTAGGGTTTTTATTTCTCTGGCAAAAGACTGTGACTGAAAAGTAAGTTGGGAAGGATCAATTTACCTTATACTTCCATATTACTGTTTGTCATCGAAGGAGGTCAGATAGGAACTCAGTCAGGGCAGGAATCTGGGAACAGGAGCTGATGCAGAGGCCATGGAGGGGTCCTGCTTACTGGCTTGCTTTTCCTGGCTTGTTCAGCCTGCTTTCTTATAGAACCCAGGATCTGCAGGCCAGGGATAGCCCACCCACAATGGGCTCGGTCTTCTCAAATCAATCACTAATTAATAAAATGCTCTATAGCCCAATCTTATGGAGACAATTTCTCAATTGAGACTCCCTTCTCTCTGATGACTCTAGCTTGTGTCAACTTGACATAAAACTAGCCAGCACATGTGGGTTTGGGGGATTTGAACTCTGGTCTTCATGCTTGCAAAGCAAGTGCTTCACTCACTGAGTTGTCTCCCCAGCCCTCGTATTTCCTTCCTGCTTCCTTCCTTCCTTCCTATTTTGTTTAAAAATCATATTTGTTCCTTGTTCATCTATTGATGGACATCTAGGTTACTGTAAAACACAGCTTTTGGTAACAGAACAACTATGAGGAGAACTAGGTGTTTCCGGAGTGTTCTGAACAGATTATTTTGGGTATGCATCAAGAGGCAGTAAAGCTGACTCATATGGTGGCTCTGATATCAGGTTTTTGAGGGTCCTCTTTAAAGAGAAGCCTTCCCGCCAGCCTGCTTCCAGAGCCACGTCAATCCCAAATAAACACACAGGAGGCTGTATTAATTATGAAGCTGTTGGCCTTGCTTATTTCTTACTGGCTAGCTCTGACTTAAGTATTTATCCCATAATTGCTAATCTAAGTATTTCTCTTACTGGAGAAGTTTCTGGGCTTCTTATCCCTATGGCGGTTACATCTTGACTTTCTGTGTTTCTCCTACCCAGAGTCCTCCTCGACTCCTAGTCCCACCTATCTCTATCTTGCTTCCCTATTGGCCAACAGTGCTTTATTGACATATACACAGGACTTCCCCAACAGTCCTCCATATTGATTTCCATGGTGTCTGAACTACTTTACATCCCTCCAATAGCGTGAAGGGTTCCTGTTCTGCTATGTCCTCACCAGCATCTTTGGTTTCTTTTCTTGATGATGCCACTCTGACTGGGATGAGGAGAAATTTCAAAGCAGTCTTGTTTTGCATTTCCTATGCAGTGCTGACTCCTCTAGTCCCTGTCTATTTATTTGGCATCTGTACATCTTTTGAAGGGATTATTCTGTTCATTTTCACCTTTATTGATTAAATTCTTTGCTATTTTGGTGTTCAATTTATTTTAGATTCATTTTTTATCTGTATGGATGTTTGCCTGCATGCATGTACATGCACATACCCACAGAAATCAGAAAAGAGTACCATATACCCAGGAACTGGAGTTACAGACAGTTTGTGAATGTGGGTGCTGGGAGTTGAACCTGGGTCTCTGCTCTTAACCACTGAGTCATCTCTAATCTTAACCACTAAGTCATCTCTCCCACTCCTTGATGTTTATTTTTTAAAAATACTTTTCTGGATATTAATTTTTACTAGGTGAATAGCTGGTAATATTTCTTTCCCATTCTGCAAGCATATCTTCACTCTGAAAATGGTTTCTCTTGCCACCTAGAAGCTTCTTAATTTGAAGCAACCCCACTGGTAGTTTCATGTCACTATTTTTTCCTGAACTGTTGGAATTGCGATGACTTGAGTTTAATCCCTGGAGCCCACATAGTAGCAGGGGAGAACTGACTCTGCAAGTTGTCCTCTGACCTCCATACATACGCCATAGCATGTATGTACACATTCCTCCAATAAGCAAAAAATTAGTGGTGTATGTGTGTTTTAAAAAGAAAAGACATTTGAACAAAAGCACTTTGTATGGGTGAACAATGCTGCTTCCTGAAGACATGACCCATTAAATGAAAAATCTCAGTGCCTGACCTGGGATATCTGCTTATAGGTTGGTTTTTGGTCAGAGAGGTCCCAGAGGTCTCTAAAACTGCACAGGCTGATGCCATTTCACTGGATTACCTATTGTACTCACATGGTTAGACCCTGTTTCTAAAGGCATGACACACTGTGCAGGACCCAGAGACATCAATCTCAAACCAACCAGGAAACGTACTTCCAGTTGGGTAGTTTTCATAGTGTTGGAAAGTGCTATGCAGGCTGCTGAGGGAGAAATGTCATCTATGGTCTTTCCTACCGCTGGATACTGTATGCCACATACTGACCTGCTAAGCCAGCTCTACCCACTGGTGCAATTGCTGTCTGATTGGAATTGAGGCCAGTTCCACAGGAAGCAGTTTCTTGCCTGGTACTGTAATCATGGTAAAAAGCCTATGGCTAGGGAGTTTTATCACAGCAACAGAATAAAACTAGAACATGTGATAAACAGTATTTTTGTTTTCATTTTATTCTAAGAGGAGAAAATAGAAATCTTGCAAAGTTCCGAGTAGACAATAACTCGGAGTATAGCTACTGAGTTACACACAGGAAAATACAAAGAATAAAAGAAGTCCTCTCCAATTTAAAATGGAGCAGTAGAATGAGAACTCAGTAGAAAATTTGCAGGATAGACTTAGACCAGATTTCAGAGAAGGATGTGGGGAGGAGTCACTGGAGAGGAAGTGGAAAAGTTAGCACAGACATCCATTGCCAGGACCAAGCACATGAGACAGTTGGCGTGGGGAGAATAAGACATCACCGGATGTCATTCAAGAGTCCCTAGCACTGACAGACAGTCTCCAGGTTCATACTCTTCATCCATGTGTCATGGGGTTGAGTGATTAGAGACCCAGAAAGGGCACTCACTGTACCACCACAGAACAGAGATCAGCTCAAGAGATGCTTGAAGTTTCCAGAGAAGAAGGGACAGACCCCCTTACATGAAATGAGTGATGCACTCTAGAATGCTTTTCAGTAGCAATGACATTAAACACCAGAGGCCTGGGTGTGTGGTGGCACATGCCTTTAATCTCATTACTCAGGTGGTAGAAGCAGGCAGATCTCTGTAAGCTTGAGGACCTCCAAGCAGACTTTATCTCAATAAATAAACAGACGAAGAAAGAAAAGAAAGACAGAGGAAGGGAGAACAATGTGATTTTCACTTTGGGAAATTTTTCTGACCTAAATATGTTATAGGTCAAGTGTCGGTCAGAACTGACTTTTTCAGGTATACCAATCTTCAAGGGATGTGTCTGCCCACCTTTCTTTCTTAGGGCACTCATGCCATCTGAGCAAGTTTAACCAGTGGAAACCTCGAGGACTCTGATGGGCAGTCAGAAAGGCAGCCCACAAGTCTTCCACTCTCAAGGAACTTCTTGGGGTGACAGCTGGCCTAGTACCCAGAGAAAGAGGAGAAACCCCCATAGAGCTCATCCACCAGCATCTACAGCCCAATTGGACTGCACAACACAGGCTTCTGGGACCACGAAAAACTGGGTAAGATCAGCCTACAGTCTGAGACTAAGCTGAGATGAAGCCTGGGGCTGTGATGGTCAGGAGATGTGGGGGCTTAAGGAATATCCGTGTGTGTGTGTGTGTGTGTGTGTGTGTGTGTGTGTGTGTGTGTGTGTGAAGACAATACTCAAAAAAAATTAAAGAGAAAATTATCAAAATAGGTGTATTAGTTCTGTTATTGTTGCAGTGATAAAATAAAATGCAACTTAGAGATGAAAGAACTTATTTTGACTTATCCAGATGGAAACTCCATCATGGCGGGGAAGCGTGGCATGACAGCAGAAGCCGATGCAATATTTCATCTGTGCATAAGAAGCAGGAACAGAAAGTAGACTGAAGCTATAAGCCATCAAATCCCCCCAGCAGCCATGTGCTTCTTCCAGCAGACTCCACCCCCTAAAGGTTTCATACCCTCCCCAAACAGTGCCACTAATGAGGGACCCAGTGTTCAAATAGGTGAGCCTGGAGGGACATTTCTCATTCAGATTACTATAATAGCACAAGAAAAACGCCAAAACATTTAAGTTTGAGGTGGGAGACTGCTTTTTGGTTGTTGCTTATAAAACTCATTTATTTTTGACAATTTTCCTGTAGGATGGTTAGTGTTCAATGTCAACTTGACAGAATCTAGACTCTCCTGGGAAGAAGGCCTTTGGGTTTGCCTGTAGGGAGTTATCTTGATTTCATTCTCTGAGATAGGATGACCCACCCACTGAAGGTGGCGCCACTCCCTGGCTGGGGTCCTGGACTGGGTACTGGAGAGAGGGAGCTGAGCAGCATCAGTGACTCATCACTCTCTGCTTCCTTCTGTGGATGTCATGTGACCAGCTGCTTCAAGCTCTCAGCATCCCTGCCATGATGGACCGTGACCAGGAACTATGAACTAGAATAAACCGTTTCTTCCTTAAGTTACTCTTTGTCAGATTATTTTATCACAATAACAGGAAAAGAAATAAGACACAAAAGCAGACAAATATAAAACTGTGATAAAGGAAGGGAGGGAAGAAAGGAAGAGGAAAGAAAGGAAGGGGAAGGAGAGAATGAAGGAGGGAGGGAGGAAGGGGAAAAGAAAGGGCAGAAAGAATAAAGAAAAGGGAAGGAAAGAGGCAGAGAAAGGGAGGAAAAAGGAAACAAAGAAGGAAGGAAGGAAGGAAATAGAGCAGAAGAAGGGAGAAATGAAAGAAGGAAAGAAAGAGGGAAGTAAAAGGAGGGAGGAAGAACTGGCTGCATTCTAACACCAGGATGCATTACAGAGCAGCAATTGTAGCAGGCAGAAAGCCAAGCGGAACAGAATGTAAAAGTCCATTTTGAAAAAATTTACTTGCTGGGTGTCCGTGGCACACGCCTTTAATCCCAGCACTTGGGAGGCAGAGGCAGGCAAATCTCTGTGAGTTTGAGACCAGCGTGGTATATAGAGTGAGTTCCAGGACAGCCTCCAAAACAATACAGAGAAACCCTGTCTTGAAAAACCAAAAAAAAAAAAAAAGATTTACTTAAAAATTTTGTTTACACAGAGAAGTGTTTTGCCTGCATTATGTGCACCCAAGTACATGCAATGCTTTCCCCAAGATGAGTCCATCAGATGCCCTGAAGCTGGAGCTACACATGGTTGTGAGCAGCCACGTGGGTGTTGGGGACTGTACTAGGGCATGTACCATGTGAGTGCTGGGGATTGTACCTAGAAGCGCAGGCAGTGCTCTTAACTGCTGAGCCATCTCTTCAGCTCCAGGGGAGTCTATGTTTCAAATGAAAATAATCTCAGAGCTCATGTAAATAATCTCTCACAAATGCTCAGTGCAAGCAATCGTAAACTCACCGGGACACACACACACTAGAAATGGAAGGGGACTGACTGGGAAGAAGAGGGTGATCATTGGGAATTGGGAGGAGACAGAAGACATTAATGGGGGGGTGAATAAACTAAAAACATATCAAATATGTACATGAAAATATTTGTGTTTGTGGGAAGCCTAGAAAATCATGAGTGAGGGTGCAGGCCAGACTTGAACATGCAGCTCTGCCTCCAGAGAGGACAGGGAGATCAGCACATGGGGTTAGAGAACAGGAGGGGAACAAGGAAACCAAAGTTGTGGCCTCTGTTTTGCAGGAGAGGAAAAATGGGGTTTTCCCAGCAATGCCCCTGAACACACACAAGGACATGGCCATGTGCTCCAGGCACCAACTGGGTAGAGATACACGGGTTCCTGGAGGAGAGGTCTCCACAGCCACACATCTCCATTTGCTCTTCTGACCTACTCCACCTTCAACCCAACACCAGAACCATGAGCTGCTGTGGCTGTTCCGGAGGCAGTGACTCCAGCTGTGGGGGCTGTGGCTCCAGCTGTGGCTCCAGCTGCTGCAAGCCTGTGTGCTGCTGCAAGCCTGTGTGCTGCTGTGTGCCTGCCTGTTCCTGCTCCAGCTGTGGGGGCTGCAGGGGACGCTGTGGCTCCTGTGGGGGCTGCAAGTCCAACTGTTGTCAGTTCAATAGCTGCAAACCTTGCTGCTCTTCGGGTTGTAGGTCTTCGTGCTGTCAATCCAGCTGCTCCCCATTTGCTGCCAAGGTAAGATCTGAGCTTCTGACCACAGGTCCAGGTTATCCGCCTATTTGAGTTTTCTGGAGTTGAGTCTGGATTCCATCTCAGAACCCTGAAGCTCTAAACTCACTTTATGATCCAGAATGACGTTCATTGGTCTCCAAAGCTGGTCATCCATCTATTGGGAAACAGAGGAGGGCACAGTCCTCCTGCCCATTACATCTAGTGGGAAACCCATATCCTTTCCCATGTGACCCAGGATGGGAGTCCTTCTCTCAATTTGTCTACAGCCCCTTAGAGCCCCATCTGTTGTTCCTCCCTGCCAGTAGCAGGAAGGCCAGCCCTACCATGAGGCTTGCTTAGCACTGGCTCCTTCCCCTGCTTTCTCTTTCTTTTTGCTTTGATGTGCTTCTTTGGGCCCAAATGGGGCACTTTAAAATATTAATTGAACACCTCTCTTGTGCATATGATTCAGCTCTTGTTAATTTTTTTTGCCATCTCCAGTCTAACAAACCAACCCACCGCCGGGCAGTGGTGGCACACACCTTTAATCCCAGCACTCAGGAGGCAGAGTCAGGCGGATCTCTGTGAGTTCGAGGCTGGGCTGGACCAATAGCCTCCAAAACAATACAGAGAAACCCTGTCTCGTAAAACCAAAAAAAAAAAAAAAAAAAAAAAAAAACCAACCCACGTACACCTACACCCTATGCTCTATGTATATTCATTTAGACAGTGATAATGACCGGTTTACAGCTCCTCCCCCATGAAGGCCTTGGGTCCACAGGTGCCAGGAAATCATGGTGCTGCCTTCTCAAGGAGAGGATTGCTGAGGGGTCATACCACATATTAGCAGGAAAGGACAGCCTGGGACCAGAACCTTCAAAGATACCTCTTAGGAGCTGGTATTGGGGAGCAAAGGGGGGACTGTGGACACACACATGGGGAGCATGGTGAGTGAGGCTGTCATACAGGTGTGCAGGAGCTGTCCGAGGATAGGTGCAGCACCCACAGGCTCACTGGGGGGGGGGCTCTGCTGATCAGGCTCACTGGGGGGGGCTCTGCTGATCAGGCTCACTGGGGGGGCTCTGCTGATCAGGCTCACTGGGGGGGGGCTCTGCTGATCAGGCTCACTGGGGGGCTCTGCTGATCAGGGCCACTGGGGGGGCTCTGCTGATCAGGGCCACTGGGGGGCTCTGCTGATCAGGGCCACTGGGGGGGCTCTGCTGATCAGGCTCACTGGGGGGGGCTCTGCTGATCAGGCTCACTGGGGGGGGCTCTGCTGATCAGGGCCACTGGGGGGCTCTGCTGATCAGGGCCACCTGCGTGAGCACTCTAGCAAGTTGTCTGTCCTTGGCATCTCCTTGTGTTCCTCTGTGCCACATGCTGGGGAAAGATGGCATGCCTGCAGTGGACAAAGTGTTTAGCATGCAGACACATGGGCACATGCGAAGGACGTGGGACAGAGTCAGAATCACTGACACCATGGCTTGAACTGCAGTGGGAGGAACCAAGGAGCATGCAGGACTCTGCTGGAGTTTGGTCATTTCGTCAAATGCTCAGGAGCCCTTTGGTGACACTAAGTGAAGGGGAGTCTGGAAGCTCCTTCTCTATTGGGGAATTGTTTACGTTACCCAGACACAGAGGACTTGCAGGTGGATCATGTGAGCTCACAGATTGTGCCTCTACTGACTTAAGGGTCAGTATCTGTCTTGGCTTCAGTGGAGGGTCCAGGAACCCTCTGGCTCAGTGTCTATGGAGTGAGGTTTCTAGGCATCAAATGGAATGCTGGCCTGTGTTAGTCCTCTGCTGCTGTGTGACAAAACAGCTACAAACTCGGACCTCAAACCCCGTGACCTTTAATCTCACAGAGTCTGTGTTTCTGAGGTCTGGTTAGAGCTAAGCTGTGTTCACTCCCCAGGGTGTGCTGAGGCCACTGCTGAGGTGTAAGCATTGCTTCCCACCCAGAGCTCAGAGCCCTCTCCTGTGTGGGTTATTTAAGGAATCAAGTTATTAGTTATAATATCGATGCCCTCATTTTCCCGAGCGGTGCCTGCCAGTGACCACCCTCATCAGCTGAAGATCCCTCATCCTGTTAGCCATTCACAGCTTCTTCTTGGGCTGCCTGGATGTGGCTCTCTGACCTCTCTCTTCATGCCTCCTGTGTTGGGTGATTTTAGTTGTCAATTTGGCTGGACTGAGCTGCCTAGGATGGATGAGACACATCTACAGGGAAGTTTACAGAGAGGGTTGATGTGGAGCTGTGAGAGGGGGAGGGGAATTCGTGCCCTGAATGTGTGTGGTACTATTTAATGGGATCCAGGTTCTGATTAGAGGGAGTTAAGAGGAGGAGGACATGAGTGTGTATACCCGTGTATGTGTGCAAGCTGTGTTTTCTCCCTGACTGAGTTTGTCTATAGCTGTTCTTGCCTTGGCCAGACTCCAGGTTCTTCAGCCCTTCATCATGGACTCAATACCAATGCCTCTTCAGTGAGGCTTCAGGCCTTCAGCACCTGGCTGGGGCCTATGACATTGGTGTCTCTTCTTCTGCAGTGTCTAACGTCTTGAGCTGAGTAGCTATCAGGTTCTTTGCCTCTCCAGCAGGTAGGTCACTGTTGAATTCCCCAGCCCCTATGGTGTAAGCCAACTAATAAATTCCTTTTTATGATAAATATGTGTTATTCTAATTATGTTCTAAACACTCCTGACCAATACACATATTTTAAAACACACCTGCTTAGTCCAGGTCCACCCAGGACAGTGTCCTCTTGGAGCAGCTCAAGTAACAAAGGTCTTGATTACATCTACAAACACTCCTTTCACACAGATAGGCCGTCATCCCATGGGTGTTTGTCTTTCCACAACACAAGCTCCATCCACACTCACGGGGAATTGATGTGAAATGGAGGTCATTTTTACAATTTTTCTGTTAAAGGAGGGACATAATGTATTCATAGCATCAGCGGGACATCTAGAAGGTGGCATCCGAGAGATGTCTGTGCTGATCAGGAGGTCAAGCACTAATACATAACCAGAAGTTATTAACTTGGACAGTATCAACAGGTAAGTAGCCAAGACCCTTAGCGGAGACTGCACCTTTCATCAGTATGGAAGAAATGACCAAAGGGGACCTTCAGCTCCCCCAAAAGATTTCTGGGACCACAGCTCTCAGGAGCGGGTATGTAGCAGGAGAATGAGGTCAGATTTACCACATGAGGGCTGTAGAAACGGTTCAGTGGTTAAGACCACATGCTGCTCCTTCGGAGTATCTGAATTCAGTTCCCAGCACTCTTGTCGGGCAGCTTACAACTTCCCGCAACTCCAGCTCTGTCAGGAGCTGTTGTAGGCCATGACACAATTACCGCAGATGACAACTGATATTTAGAGGCCAACCTACCAGCTGAACAATTAATCTGTTGGAGGAAATTCATATGCAAGGCTTATGAGAATATTGCCTATAAATACTGACTGCTTCTGTCTGTAAATTCACATGTGCAAAGACAGCTATGGTATCTCCCTAGTATCTGCACTGTAATGTGTTATCTCATGTGATATGTATATGTACTCTTATGATTACATCTCAGTCTTATGGGCACATATATCTATGGATGCTCAGGAAGATGGTTTCTCATTCATTGTATAATTTTGATATATAGAAAAGATACTAGGAAGCTGGGCGGTGGTGGCACATGCCTTTAATCCCATCACTCGGGAGGCAGAGGCAGGAGGATCCCTGTGAGTTCGAGACCAGCCTGGTCTACAAGAGCTAGTTCCAGGACAGTCTCCAAAGCCACAGAGAAACCCTGTCTTGAAAAACCAAAAGAAAAAAAGAGAAAAAAAGAAAAAAGAAAAGATACTAGGGTATGCTTCATAACTATTGTTCCATGAGAACTGTGAGGCACTTAAAAGCCTGTTTTGTTCCTTTTACTCAGACTAACACAAGAAAATAACAATTTCTTCTCAGTCTAAGACAAACTGCACACACAATTACCTCATTTTTACCTCAGAGAAAGTTCAAACTAAAGTTTTTTTTGTTTTTTGTTTTTTTTTTACTTTTTTTGTAAACGGGTCTTAAGTTTGAAACTTTACAGTTGTGCACAAGGTTAGAGTCACAGGTGCCTAACCAAGGTTATTAACACAAAGCAGCCTAAAAAATCATGGAAATTCTTCGTTTGCCAAGCAGGACTGATACAAAGACCTATGTCTTGAAGCTTGCCTCACTGGGCATTATGCTTAGGCCCTCTGGTCACAGTGTTACTCCAAAACCTTGAGACTTTGTGTTGCCATGGTAAAGGGCTCTGACCTTATTGCTCACCCAAAGGAATGAGCTTTTGACCAATGAGATGTAACTCTTGTAATTTTTTATGATTGCTTCAAGTCTCCTGAAAAAAGTGTATTTAGGCTAGAGGAACATAGAAGCAGAGAGAGCTGAAACAAAGGAGGACTAGAAGCTGCTGAGGGAGAATTAGAAGCAACAGAAGAATAAAGAACATGACTCAAACAACACGTGTGTGAGTTATTCTGTAACCCCTCAGATTAGAAACATCCTAAATTATTTTCTCTATGCTGTGGCTTCTGACCTGAACTCTGGAGGTGGTCTTGTGAGCTGAACTTACAAGACACCAATACAGCCCCAGCAAACAACTCTGTCTTCTGGGGGCACTTACACACACGTGGCACACAAACACATACCTAAAGATAAAAGCATATTTAAAATTATCATTTGAAGAGATTTGGAGAGATGGTTTTGCAGTTGAGAGCACTGGCTGCTTTTCCAGAGGACCCAGGTTCGATTCCTAGTACCTACAAGGTGGCTCACAATCATCTGTAACTCCAATTCCAAAGGATCTAACAAACTTGTCTGGCCCCCACAGGCACCAGGCACACAAGTGGTTCACACATATTCATTCATGCAGGCAAAACATCCATACTCATTAAATAAACACTTAAAAATTATTAAAATGGTACATTTAAAAATTACCATATGAAAGAAACCAGTTGGCAGAAAGGAAGACTGGAAACTGTCTGCCAAAGACCAACATGTAATAGAGAATGCACAAAAAAAGGTGGACCATGCAAGTGAGCTTTGGAGACCCCAGTTTGTGGGAAGTGGGCACCTGGCACTTCTGGCCTGTGTCACAGCTCTGGCCCTCACCCTCCCTAGGGAGTGCACTTGTCTTAATGAATTACCTCTGCTTCTACTGCTGTCAACATGTCCCTGCTCAGTTTCTTATTGCAGTACACAAGAACTCAGCAATCTTGACAGACAGCTGCCGGAATCTGACACTTGTTGATAACAGAGAGCTGCCAGTTAAAAGGTATGATATTGCCTCAACGAGATGATGGGATAGACAAAGTAGACTTCCTAGGGGAGGCCTCACTCTCTCTGAGAAGAGGTGGGGAGGGGAGTGGAGGATACGGGAAGAGGGAGGGGCAACTGGGATTGGAATGTAAAAATTAAATAAATAAAAAAGAAAAAGATAAGGTTATGTTTCTAATCTCTTAGAACATTCTAAATCTGAGGGCACCTGAAAGAATGCATGGCTTAGCAGCCAATTTCTCCACCCTCTCTCTCTCCTTCCCTCCTTTTCTTCCTATCTTCTTTCACTTTCCCTGGGAGTGCATGGAAATGCTTGGCTCAGGATGGGTAGAATCCTCAGTCCTCTGGTTACTTATGTCCCATTGGTGGCTGGGCTCACACACAGAGGTTGCCAAGATATGGTAGCACTTGCATGGTTACAGTCAAGACAGCTCTGGCACTATGACAGCAATACCCATGTGGTTTCCCAGGGTCTGGGGCACATATGGCCATTTGATCTCCCAAGCATCAACATCTCCTAAGATGTTTTCTGGCAGCCAGTACTTTGCATAACCCTGCTTTCCCACCCTCAGAATTCCTCGCTAACATTACTCCAGGATCCACAAACAGTTGTTTTGCTTTGTGTGTTTCTGGTTCACCATATTCTTCTGGCTCTGGGTCTTACCTGCTAATTTACTGCACAAGGGGTGTCCAACCTTCCAATACCAAGACAGACAGCCATCAGGGAGGAAGCTTCCAGGTCAGCACGCGCTTGATTCTCTGTGTTATATGATCAATGTATGTGGTGTCTTCAGCAACAGGGTCTTAACTATCAAATTCTTGTGGGCAACCAAGAGCAGTGGCAATACCTTGTACTTGTCTAAGGAGGTCTCCAGGACACCTCTGACCAATAGTTTGAAGAGGAGACTCCTACACCCAGCAGTGGGTTTTTTATTTGGCAACCTGTGACTTCTGGGAGGAGCATTATCCCCTGTCTAGGGAAATACAAATAAACTATTTTATATAAAACTTATAAACTAGTATGTTTAGAAAATGTGATTTTAAAACAAGCACAAGGTTATGAAGAGTTAGTGTGAGACTTAGCATGAAAACCTGTGTGTGGAGACCTCTGGTGCATAAGGAGTAGGAGGCCATAAATGGTTGGATAATTGCTCCTCTGATGAAGGGTGCTATTAAAGTGTGAGCAATTTTTTGACAGGTAACACTGAACTTCAAAGGGGAAGAAATGGATGAAGAATGACCACAGAAGAACTTTGAATGACTGCCTTCTCACCTGTGTAGATCCTCCCTGAGGATTGAAAGCTGCAGAGAATGCACTGTTGACACCCAGAATTGCATGGTGGCCACACCAGGACCTGAAATCGGACAACTGAAGGCTTAGGGAGGAAAACTGTGTATAAGGAAGTATGTCACAAGGTATAACAATGTTTGTGTTACTTTAAATCACAGTCAGTGTTGCTGTGGACAGTACAAAAATAGACATAAGGAAGAGACCTTGGACCAATCAGTCACCTAGGACAGGAGTATAAAGGCCCCAGGCCCAGGGGACTCCACACTGCACACTTCCCTTTACACCTGCTCCTCTGACCTACTCCATCCTCAACACCAGAACCATGAGCTGCTGTGGCTGTTCCGGAGGCTGTAGCTCCAGCTGTGGAGGCTGTGGCTCCAGCTGCTGCAAGCCTATGTGCTGCTGCAAGCCTGTGTGCTGCTGTGTGCCTGCCTGTTCCTGCTCCAGGTGTGGGGGCTGCAAGGGAGGCTGTGGCTCCTGTGGGGGCTGCAAGGGAGGCTGTGGCTCCTGTGGAGGCTGCAAGGGAGGCTGTGGCTCCTGTGGAGGCTGCAAGGGAGGCTGTGGCTCCTGTGGAGGCTGCAAGGGAGGCTGTGGCTCCTGTGGAGGCTGCAAGGGAGGCTGTGGCTCCTGTGGAGGCTGCAAGGGAGGTTGTGGCTCCTGTGGGGGCTGTGGCTCCTGTGGGGGCTGTGGCTCCTGTGGAGGCTGTGGCTCCTGTGGGGGCTGCAAGTCCAGCTGTTGTCAGTCCAGCTGCTGCAAGCCCTGCTGCTGTCAATCTAGCTGCTGCAAGCCCTGCTGCTCTTCAGGGTGTGGGTCATCTTGCTGTCAGTCTAGCTGCTGCAAGCCCTGCTGTTGCCAATCTAGCTGCTGCAAACCCTGCTGCTGTCAGTCCAGCTGCTGCAAGCCCTGCTGCTCTTCAGGCTGTGGGTCATCTTGCTGTCAGTCCAGCTGCTGTGCTCCTGTGTGCTGTCAGTGCAAGATCTAAGGTTCTGGTCACAGTCCTCTAGTAATCATGCAGACCAGCTCCCTCCAGACAGGGACAGGGCTGGCATCCATGAGCTCTGAGGTTCACTCCTGCATCTTTATCCTCCAGCCCTGAAGCTACATCTCTAGACTGAGCGGGCTTATGTCCTGGTGTGGAGAAGAAGACTTCTTGCTGGGAGCTCACTCCTGATTCCACACTCAGTGGATCAGAACTCCATCGACTTCCTTCTCTCCAGCCTCCAACATTCCGATCTCCTTGGTATCTGGCCTTACCTGGATGCCCCATCAAGTCTGCAGGTAAGTGGCAGACTGTGGAGTTCCCCATAACTTGCGGGCCCCAGGAAGCTGTGAACTTCTTTCCAACAAGAACTGGCCAGGCCAGGCCTAGCTCCTCTTGACCACCTCTGGGTTTCTGTTCTTTCTGATTCTCTGTCCGGGTGTGTACTGTGCCTTTGATATAAACATCCTTCAATAAACATTGTCTGCCCACTGTAATTCCCATGTTTTTCTTTGTTCTCATAAATATACTCCCATCCCCTGGCCCTGCCCCTGCCCCTGCCTCATTCTTCTTCTGAGCCTCCTATGTTAGTCCATAGTACACTGTGCTGTTCTGTCAGTCTGCTCCTGAAACCAACCCCAGAACACACCCAGCACGGGCAAGGGAGCCTGGAGAATCAAGGCAGCTGCTACAGAGTCTTGGGTCCCCTTGAGAATCTGGACAAAGAGACAACAAAGGGAGGCCAGGAAGCAGGTGCTATGGCAGAGCTTACCTGAGCACTTGGCAAATCAGAGCTCAAGATACAGAGGACTTCAGCATGGAGCAAGGCTGGGGGGCTCTCAAGGCCCTGAAGGGGTGGGCTTACTTGAAGCATTTAGAGCGGGATTCTGACTTGTTATGGGAGGACCAGGAAGCAAGTCTGAAATACTTCTCATCCTCTAGGTGGTAAGAGCCTTGGGTATCTCACCAAGGTGTTCTGAACACTGATCTGAAACTCATGAAGGGCCACTAAGAAACCTGTAGCAAGAGACACGGAGACACGGTCAAGTACAGATCCTGACTTACCAGGTTGGAAGTTCTGTGGGGAAGGGGCCCAGACAGTGCTACAGATGGGCATCAGCTGGGAACTGAAAGGAGAGGGTCAGCATGGCTCAGTGAAAACAAGGCAAGGAGGGAAGGGGACCAGCCAAAAACAGGGAGTAGAAAGTGCTTGCCTCTGCTCACACTGTGTTTGTATACACATACATGCTGTGCACACGCTGTGTATGTATATAAACACGTAGTACATGTACATACACGCACACTTTATATTCACCACAAATACACTGTGCACAATGCAAACACACATTCTACACATGCACATACTACACATGCATACAAGCACACTGAGCAAATATGCATATTGCATCATGGACATCACATATATATATACATATATATGCACACATACAAACATACCCTGTACATACCATAAGTATGTTTATACTCCTCATATAAGTTCACACACATGGTTTGGTGTGGGGTTGTATGGGGTTGACTTACACATTCTGGACACCATTTAGACAGTTTCTCTGAAGCTATGTCCTCATCTGCTGTGGGACCCTGAAGTCCACATACAAGTGGTTAGGAAGCAAGGATTATATGAGGCTAAGCCTTCACACATGAATTGGATAGCACATGAGGATGGACTGAGTCATGGCCCCACTTCTACTGGGGATGAGGATCCTGTAAAAGACAGGGCTCCTTGTGACATTTCTGGACACACACTCTTGGCCAGGGGTCCCAGAAGCTAGACCAACAGACTTCTTGCTACTGACACACAGTGGCAGAGATGAGTTAATAGGATTGTGACTATGTGTATGAGCTATGGAGTGAATGAGCTGGTAGGTTCATGACCCTGTGGAAGGATGGGGAATACGGGTGTGAGCTTCAGAGTAAGTGAGCAGGCTGATGGCCATGTGTTGGGTCAGCAACCACATGTGTGAACCACAGGAATGAGCAAGCAGGTTGTGTGAGCCGCATGTGTGTAAGCCACAGGGTAAGTTGGCAACCATGCTATAGCTTCCACCCATCATGTCCTTGTGTCCTTTTGAGAACCTGCATCATGGCACAATTCACTGGAACCATGGGATGTGGTGCTGATGTACCGAGTGGACAGACAACACCTCTACTGAGCTATAGTGAGTTTTCTCTACTCTGGTCCATCATTATAGGTTGTCCACATCCTAATTTGTGTGATTTGTGAATGTCATCTTATCTGGCAAAAGAATGAATGGCACATTATTGTTGAGAAAGTGTTTGCAGACAAAATTAATGATCTTAAGGTGCAGTGAGTTCCGTGGTTTATCTGAGTGGTCTGCACATGCCACAATGAGAATTTTTACAGAGAGTACAGAAAGACAGATAGTCAGACACACATGTGGGAGGGAACACTGTGTGGCTGAGGAGGCAAATTACAGTCATGTGGCCACAAGTCAGGAAATGTCAACTACACAGAATCACAAGAGGCCAGAAACATAACAATCCTACGCTCCCTAGGGGAAGGGACCCCACTAAGCTCAATTTCAGACGTCTGTCACTAGAACTTAGGAGAAAAATGTCTTAAGATACAAGCTATTATGACTGGAGTCACTTGTTAAAAGAGTATGGAAAATGAGTGCCGACTTTGGTGTCTGAGAATGGAGGGCTGCTGGCATGGTATTGGAACACATGAACATGGGATGCAGCCGAGACAGTGCTTAAACACATCGCAGTCTTGGATTTAGGTGATTAGGAATAGAAACACATTGAGATACATTACAGAAAAGTCCGCAAATCCTGGGATAGGCTGTTGGTGGATATGAGGGTGCTAAGGACTCTGTCAGATAGGACTGAGAAAGAAATGATAATGTTAGTAGAAACCAGAGGGCAGGCAATTGTGTTATGTGCAGGTGAATCTGGTGCCAAGGAGGTCAGAAAAGGCAGATCTTGTAAGTGGTTAATGTAGGTATTTAGCTGAGGATATTCCAAGAAAAATATTAAAGGCGTGGCTTGTTATCTCTTTCTGCTTGAAAGAGACGGTTGAGGAAGGAATCAGTAAGCCAAACATTCAGCCTACCAAGACTGCTAAAGATGCTGTATGCAGATAGCTCTTGTTAGAGAAGTGTGTTCTGCAAAGACAGTTGAGGAGCTGCTGGGCTGTCTGACCAGGCATGTAATGCATGCAGCTGCTCAGCCTTCTCAGAAGACGCCTGGAACAGGGATGAGGCACTGGGGAGTGATCCAAGGATGCTTCTCCTACTTTGTTGTGATGGAGTCTCTGTGGCATGCATGGGAAATCCACTTGGTTCCAGAGCCATTCATGGTTGGAGAGATGGAGCGTGTGGTGGTTTGAGTGAGAAACGCCCCCAAGCCCCATTCATGTATTTGAACACTTGATCCCCAGTTAGTGGAGCTGTTTAGAGAGTGTCTCAGGGTTTCCACTGCTGTGACGAAACACCATGACCAAAAAGCAAGTTGGGGAGGACAGGGTATTTGGCTTACACTTCAGCATTGTTGTTCACTACTGAAGGAAGTCAGGACAGGAACTCAAACAGGGCAGGATCCTGGAGGCAGGAGCAGAGGCCATGGAGGGGAGCTGCTTACTGGCTTGCAGAGGAAAAAATCAGGGCACAGTCACAATCAAGGCAAAACAAAATTCCAACTGTCCAATGTTTGGGATTCACTCATGATCTTCTGGATTCCTTGGGGCTTGGGTCATTTCTCTGCTCTGCCCTCTGAAGCACACACAACTTGTCTTCTAGACTCTGGCTGACTCCACTCCCCTGCAGCTACTGTTTATTGGTGGTCTTCCCATGGTACTGGCATCTCCAGTATGCTGGGGTTCCTTGCGCATTGCAATCAAATGCTCGCTCTACCACTGAGCTATACTCCCATTCCTTGCGCATTGCAAGGACTACACTTTCACCAATAGCCTCTCATAGGCTCTCCTCATGTTACCAAACCTCAGCTTCTTTGCATGACCCCTTCAGTCCTGGGTCTTCAATCGCCACTGAGGCTGCACCTTCATTAATGGCCTTACCTGACCTCTCATAGTGTCAAGCCTCAGCTGCTCTCTAAGACCCCTTCATGCCTTCCAAACCAGTACCACCTGGGTGACGCTTACTCATTACCAACTCTGGTTGCCAGCATAAGGTACAACCCTGGCCACCTCTGGAACACAGCTTCTCTGTGCTCTCAGGAAACACTTCCCAGATTTCACCAAGGATGTTGATCTCTTCTTAATCATCACTAATTTCTTAGCTCCAGATAACCAGTATAAAGTATCCCAGCAAAGCAAAATTTTGCCTTAGCAGTTATGGTATCTTGTTAACTACAGCTGATTCTTCAGCCCCAGCTGACCAGAACCACATGGTTTTAATCAAAATAACAAATGGCTCTGATAGTCTTTAATCTTCCCTCTGAAACTGTGCAAGCCAGGCCTCCATCTTCTGCACTTCTCTCAATATTCTTAACGTCCAAGTTCCTAAAGGATACCTCTCTGAGCTCTTAACACTCAATGGTTCTTCTAGCCCAAAGTTCCAAAGTCCTTCCACAATCCTCCCCAAAACATAGTCATGTCTGCCACAGCACTACTCCACTATGCTGGTACCAATTTGTCTTGGGATTTCTATTGCTGCAACAAAACTCCATGACCAAAAAGCAAGTTGGGTAGAAAAGGGTGTATTAGGCTTACACTTCAGCATTGTCATTCACCACTGAAGGAAGTTGGGACAGGAACTTAAACAGGGCAGGGTCCTGGAGGCAGGAGCTGATGCAGAGGCCATGGAGGAAGCTGCTTACTGGCTTGCTTTCCATGGTTTTCTCAGCCCACCTTCTTATAGAACCCAGGACCACAGCCCAGAAATGGCCCCACCCACCATGGGCTGGACCTGCCCCCACTGATCACTAAATGAAAAAATGTCTTACAGCTGGATCTCAAGGAGGCATTTCCTTAGCTGAGGCTCCTTCCTCTGATGACACTATAGTTTGTGTTAAGTTGACCAGTACAGGAAGGCTTAGGAGATATGGCTTTGTTGGAAGAAAGTGTGGTACTAAAGGCAAGTTTAGAGAGTTTAAAGACTTGTGCCATTTCCAGTTGTTCTTTCTGCTTCATGTGTGAGCTCTTAGCTCCCTGCTGCAGCAGCCATGCCTCCCCACCATGATGGACTCCTATCTATCTGGAGCCATAATCCCAAATAAACTCTCCTGTACATCACTGTGATGTCTGAATTTTACCACAGAAACAGGAGGCAACTAAGATAAAGGGAAAGAAAGCAGGGATGTCTGTGCTTTCCAGGTAAGGAATGGAATGGTAAGATTCCTGGGCTACCTGGGTATTACCCTTTTGGAGAGAAGAAGGAGGCCTGAGGGTGGCTTGGAAGCCAGTGAGATCTTTGTGGTCTACAAAACAGTGTACCAAACCATACAGTTATTATCCAAAAACCTCAGTCCCTAATGAAATTTGTATGGCAGGATCTCAGACTTGCTGAGGATTTCTTCCTTTATCTCCTCTTTGGGAATGAGAATTCCCGTAAATGTCTTCTTCTGCCTTGCCACCCCTATGCCATAGAGCACTGGTATCATTGGTCCAAGGTAGATCCTGCCCAGAGTCTCACCAGCACCTGTTCTGGGTGGTTTAGATGGTGACAATTGGGGTTCTGGAGCTAATGATGCTCTGTACAGATTTGTACCCACTACTACTGGTGCAGATGTTGGAGTGGGTGGGTGATGGCCAATCTTGTTTCTCAATTTAATGGGATTAAAATCACCTAAGAGATGTACTTCTGGATGTTTCTGTGAAGGATGTTCCAGAGAGCTTTAAGAGAGGTGTGAAGACCTACTCTGAATGTGGCTGCCAGTATTCATGGGCTTGGGTCCAGGACTGAAGGAAAAGAAGAAAGCAAATGGAAAGCTGGAACTCATCTTTCTCTGATTTCTAACTGGAAACATTCCTGCTTCCATGCCTTCTACAGTATGATGGACAGTACCTTCAAACTGTGAGTCTAAACACATCCCTTCCTCCTTAAATTGCTTTTGTCACACTGATGAGAAGACTAACTAATGCTAACACAGAAATATGCTTAGACAGGTGGTGGGATGCTTGAGTGTGGCTGGAATGGAGATGGGGTGGGGTAACTGAATGTACTCTGCACACGGAGCAAATGTGAATATCTGGAGGCTGAGAATAAAGAATGGTAGTTCTTCAAAATGCATGCCATGTGAAATCTCTGGAGTCTGTGGATATCATACATGGAGCACAAGGGTGACCTTAGCTTATTTTGAAAGAGAATTTGCAGATGCTACCAGATGAACAATTTAGAAATGAACCTAGATGTTGTCTAGGATGGTGTTTTATGCCTATAGTCCCAAGACTTCAAAGATGGAAACAAGAGAATTTCTTGAGTTCAAGGCCAGTCTTGACCACAGACCAAAATCTTGTCTTATAAAAACAAGAAATGGGGCTGAAGAGATGTCTCTGTGGTTAAGAGCACTTGCTGCTCTTATAAAAGACCTATGTTCAATTCCCAGCCCACATGACTGCTTATAACCACCTGTAACTCCAGTTTCAAGGGATCCAACACACACTTCTGACTTCTTTAGGTACTATACACACATGGTAAGCAGACATACATGCAGGCAAAGCACCCAAACACATAGCATAAAATTAAATTTAAATTAGCCCCTCAATAAACTCAAAACAAAGAACAACAAAAAGATGTCGGGGCCCATGAAAGTTGATATTTGCTTTAGGGTGTGGTTACCAGATGTTTTGGGTATTGAGAAGGTAATTATGCTTGCTTGTTCTTCGTACCTGAGTAAGGAAGTCTTCTGCTCCCCTCCTTTGATTGGAGTGTATAAGAGCTTTGAGTAATAGACTTGGGGCTGATCCTGTTGTTCACCAGGTGCCCTCCCAACTCTATCTCTTGTTTGCTTCTTTCCTCAGTCCACATTCCCTATCTCAGGTATGGCCTGGACATGTCTGCTGGACCCAAAGATGGCCCTGCAATGTGGGTTACTATGAAAAGAGAAATGAGCTTACCTGGAATATCTGAGTTAGCCTTAAATCCTACCATATCCTTATAAAATAGAGAGACAGAGGCCCACAAAAGCAGAGGAATGTGACCAGGGAGGGAGGAAGACAAGTTAGAAGGCTGCAACCACCAGCCTGTCTGTGGTGGTCTGAATGAAAATGGCTCCCATAGGCTCATATATTTGAATACTTGGTCCCTGATGCTACGCTCCCTGCCATGATGGCCATGGACTCTCACCTTCTGAAACTGTAAACTCCCAACAAACCCTTTCTTCAATAATTTCCCTTGGTCATGATGTCTTCCCACTGCAATGGAAAAGTAAAAAAGACATTAAGAATGCCAACATCCACCAGATGAAACATCCATTCTCCCTTAATCTCTAGAAAGGAGAGAGCTCTTGGCTGAGGCCTTAGGTTTAGGCTTCTGGCTTCCCACTTTCTGAGAAAATACGTTTTTTTTCTATTTGAACCCATTCAGTTTCTAGTAATTTCTTACAGTGGTCTAGGGACCTTAGTTCTGTAGTAAGAAGTATGTAAGTCTGGAGTTTTGATACAGCTGAGTTGGTAGAGGCCCTGAACTAGAAAGGGGGGCATGAGAAATTATGAGCATGGGCATTAGCTCTACCGTCTTGATGATATACATTCTATAAAACTGTTTCCTATTCTAACCCCCACTGTCCATCAGACATCCCTGCGTTGATGGAATGAGGCCTATGCTGTTGATAGATGACTCAACTTGAACCATATGAGCTGCAACAGATATGAAATGGCCTATGGGACTGAAGAAAGGAACTGTTTACTTCTTTTTATCTGAACTCATGGTGACAGTAAGAGACAACAAGACGAAGACAAAGGATCTTAACATGCTTTACAACTCTTCTTCAGCAAACCTAAATGTATCCAGGGCAAGGAAGGCAGGTTTGGACACCCCCAGAGTTTCCTCAGGCCACGTAGCTAGGAACAGAAGTTCTGGCTGCACCCAGGAGAGAAACAGCAATACCCCTAGCATTGTCCAGTTCTCACAGGGCTGTGTTTGCATTGTTTGGTTTTGACTCAATGGCTTAAAAATCACCCACTATGCCACCGTATCTGTTCCCAGATTCTCCTAAGATGCCCAGCTCCAAGAGAGTTGCTGTGGTGTCTAGCCTCCCTGGCCCAGTGCACTCCATATTGGGTATGATGGGGTTGACTCTGGTGAGGTTTGGGGTGTGGAGAAGAAGGTGTAAGAATTTGCCATGAAATTAACACAAGGAACCTCAGAGGACAAACTGGGTAGGGAGAAAATGGCAGGTCTTACTTATGAGAACAAAGAACAACATGGGAATTACAGTGGGCAGACAATGTTTATTGAAGGATGTTTATATCAAAGGCACAGTACACACCGGGACAGAGAATCAGAAAGAACAGAAACCCAGAGGTGGTCAAGAGGAGCTAGGCCTGGCCTGGCCAGTTCTTGTTGGAAAGAAGTTCACAGCTTCCTGGGGCCCGCAAGTTATGGGGAACTCCACAGTCTGCCACTTACCTGCAGACTTGATGGGGCATCCAGGTGAGGCCAGATACCAAGGAGGTCAGAATGTTGGAGGCTGGAGAGAAGGAAGTCGATGGAGTTCTGATCCACTGAGTGTGGAATCAGGAGTGAGCTCCCAGCAAGAAGTCTTCTTCCCCACACCAGGACTAGCCCACTCAGTCTAGAGATGTAGCTTCAGGGCTGGAGGATAAAGATGCAGGAGTGAACCTCAGGGCTCATGGATGCCAGCCCTGTCCCTGTCTGGAGGGAGCTGGTCTGCATGATTACTAGAGGACTGTGACCAGAACCTTAGATCTTACACTGACAGCACACAGGAGCACAGCAGCTGGATTAACAACAGCAGGGCTTGCAGCAGCTGGACTGACAGCAGCAGGGCTTGCAGCAGCTGGACTGACAGCAAGATGACCCACACCCTGAAGAGCAGCAGGGCTTGCAGCAGCTGGATTGACAACAACAGGGCTTGCAACAGCTGGATTGACAGCAAGATGACCCACAGCCTGAAGAGCAGCAGGGCTTGCAGCAGCTGGATTGACAGCAAGATGACCCACAACCTGAAGAGCAGCAGGGCTTGCAGCAGCTGGATTGACAACAACAGGGCTTGCAACAGCTGGATTGACAGCAAGATGACCCACAACCTGAAGAGCAGCAGGGCTTGCAGCAGCTGGATTGACAACAACAGGGCTTGCAACAGCTGGATTGACAGCAAGATGACCCACAACCTGAAGAGCAGCAGGGCTTGCAGCAGCTGGATTGACAGCAAGATGACCCACAACCTGAAGAGCAGCAGGGCTTGCAGCAGCTGGATTGACAACAACAGGGCTTGCAACAGCTGGATTGACAGCAAGATGACCCACAACCTGAAGAGCAGCAGGGCTTGCAGCAGCTGGATTGACAGCAGCAGGGCTTGCAACAGCTGGATTGACAGCAGGAGGACCCACAACCTGAAGAACAACAGGGTTTACAACAACTGGATTGACAGCAGCATGGCTGGCAGCAGCTGGACTTGCAACCTCCACAGGAACCACAGCCTCCATTGCAGCCCCCACAGCTGGAGCAGGAACAGGTAGGCACACAGCAGCACACAGGCTTGCAGCAGCTGGAGCCACAGCCCCCACAGCTGGAGCCACAGCCCCCACAGCTGGAGCCACAGCCTCCGGAACAGCCACAGCAGCTCATGGTTCTGGTGTTGGGTTGAGGATGGAGTAGGTCAGAGGAGCAGGTGTAGAGGGAAGTGTGCAGTGTGGAGTCCCTGGGCCTGGGGCCTTTATATCCCTGCCCAGGATCAGGTGTGAAGTTACACGTGGTTTCTTCCTTGTTCTTGTCTTTCCTGTTTGCTCTATAGTTGTTTGGTAGTTTTTCTTTGGTCTGTTGACTCTCTATGGTTGGAATGTGAATTTTCTGAAATAATTTCCTGTGGAATTCATACTGAAGGAAAACTCTCTCTTACTTGGCCTATGTCATTGGGTGTGGCTTGGTTGGGACTCGGGCTCTTACACCCTTTTGTCCTTGAGAAGGTTCTATTGTCCCTCTGAACAGTGGGCTCCTCTTCTACAGAATGGGGCTTCCAGAATGGCCTCAACAGGTATGAATGCTCTGTGAGATAATTTCTACCTTACACCTCCTTGAACCCCTTACACCCTAGAGCCCCTGTTGAGGGATCCAACCTCTCTGCTGCTGTGTGTCTGAGGCATACTCAGGTCATTGCGTATCCTGCTGAAAATGCCCTCAAATCAGTGCTATGGCACACTCTGCTGCTTCTCTTTGTGTGACCTCTTCCCGGTGGCCACAGCAATGATGGCGGGTTTTCCACTGTGGGTAGATGGGGTCTTTGAGTCTGTCTTCCTGTTCCCAGGACAGTCTCTGTAGCTGTGCCATTCCTAACAGGTGTGATATTCTGAGAGACATGTGTGCCTCTCCCTTCAGCTATCAGATTACTGAGTTATACAAGGAATTTAAATTTCTCCAGGAGTCTCACACTGGCAAAGGGAAAAGCTGAAGTCTGGTGCCAACCAGAAGGGGAGCTTGTCTCCCAGAGAGATCTCACAGAGTTCCGAGAACTTGTCACATCACCTTGCAGGAGAGACTGGAGCTGACAATGATGGGTCAGTGACGGGCAGGACCACACCTTGACCAGGACTGCGTAGCTATGCACACCTCCTGCCCTCTGTTTAAGGCCAAATTTCATGACAGGATCTATGGATGGGCTAGGAAGGTCGCTGGACATCTTTGTTCCTCATCCCAATGTGGCGAATCTGAATACTCCTCCTTTCTCTGCTTTTCACCATGACTTGTCTGTCAATGGACTCATTGAGAGGAGCTGGGTGCAGGTGGTTGTTAGAGCTACTGGGGCCCAGGCTGGAACCCTAATAACCCTGACAACATTGCTGGTGAGATGGTAGGGTACACATTTCCTCTTAGAAATTGACCCAGGACGGGGAGGAAAGATTGAGTGAGCGGCTCGACATAACCAAAGAGTCACTTTATTCTGGGAATGTTTTCTTTAACCTTCCCACTTCAGCCAGCATCATCTGCTTTAACCTCACGATGCAGAGAAATGAATGTCTTGTTTTTGTTTTGGAATCTAGACAAAGTCATTTCTTGGTAAGCTTCTTCTTGGACTATACTTTTCAATTTGGGTCCTTTGAACAACCGTATGACTCTCCTCACTGGTATAGACCTCGAAGCTTTGGCTACTGGACACTCAGGAGGGCACTTTCAATTGCCTCTTAGTTTTAACTTTTCTGTAACATTCAGACAAAACCTAGACAATCTTTAGTGGCACTTGGGTGTTTCAAAAGGCTCCTCCTGCTGGGTGTTGGTGGCGCATACCTTTAATCCCAGCACTTGGGAGGCATAGGCAGGCAGATCTCTGTGAGTTCGAGGCCAGCCTAGTCTACAGAGCGAGTTCGAGGACAGCCTCCAAAACAATACAGAGAAACCCTGTGGGGGGTTGGGGGGCTCCTCCACACATTTTTTCCCTTGGCCTCACAAGTCAGAGTTTGTCATGCCTCTGAAGGACATTGGCACTAGATATTACAGGTGTCTCTCTGGTTTTGTATGTTTGAAGTAAATAATTCAGCCAAAGCATTCAGCCAAAGCCACCTGGGTCTCAGAGGGAGAAGTGGACAAGGGGTCCCACCCCTAGCCAAGAAGTTATCAGAAACTGATATCTACTGGCAAATAGGAAATAAACGTTTTCCCAATAGTCTCTCTGGTATATTAAGCATACTTCAGGGGAGGCCCCATGTGCAGTAGTAAGCCCTAGGAGTAGTTGCCCAACACAAAACAATCTCAATGGTATTTTTGTGGATTTTTTTATTTCATTTTGTTTTGTATGGGCATTTTCCACCTTATGGGTCTTTTGCTTGTTAGTTTTGATTTTCATTTTTATGTTTTTGCAGGTTCTTATGTATATGTGTTTCTTGGATTTTTAATTTTGTTTTTGAGAGAGTGTGAGCATATATTTAGGTGAGTAAGGAGGTAGAAAGAATCTGCGGGGAACTGGGGATGCATGATCAAAATACAGTATATAAAAATTTTCAGTTAAGCTGGTCAGTGGTGGTGCATGCCTTTAATCTTGGCACTTGGGAGGCAGAGGCAGGCATCCTGATCTCTGTGAGTTTGAGGCCGACCTGGCCTACAGAGCGAGTTCTAGGACAGCCAAGGCTATGCAGATAAACCCTGTCTCAAACAACAACACCGTTTTTTTTTCAATTAAAAAAATTAGTCAAGAGACATAGATGGTTTGATTAGAAATTTACTTAGCAAAGCATGCATTACAAATAAAGTTTGAAGTGATCTACCCCAAGGCAGTGATCAGCCTGGTAGCTTCTGGACTGTGGATTTCAAAGAAGGGTTTATGAATATTTATGAAATGGGTGACATATTCATTGAGTTAGATGATTTCTTCACCCTTCCGTGATTTCATGGTAGACCAGATCTTCCTTTTAGGGTTTTTTTCCCATGATCCCCACAAAAGGTGTGTGAGCGTGTGTGTGTGTGTGTGTGTGTGTGTGTGTGTGTGTGTGCGTGTGTAAGCCCACAATGTGATGGGTTCTCTGTTTTTGTGGCTCAAGGGTAATGATAAATATCATAGGTGAGGGTTAGATATGGGGCCCATCAGGGAGGTGGAGGCAGGGGCAAAAGGAGGTGCCAAATGTCATGTTTGGGAATGATTATAAGGTTTGGTAGTAGTAGGTAGGAGTGAGGGCACCAAACATGCCCACAAGTTCTTCATTGTGGAAGGTAGGAGGGTGCGATTCCCTGAACCTCCAAAGCAGCTCAGAGATTACGGTATCTGGGACAAGGGTCTTTATGATTGCAGTTGGAACTGAAGAGATGGCTGAGTGGTTAGGAGCACTGACTGCTCTTCCAGAAGACCCATGTACAATTCCTAACACCCACATGGCAGCTCACAACTGTCTATAACTCCAGTTTCAGGGGATATGACATCCTCTCATCAATGCACATAACACACACACACACACACACACACACACACACACGTAATAAGTTACAATGGGGCCATAACATGTTGCGGAGGCCTCGATATACACACTGTACTACAAGAAATGGGACCACGACACAGACATACAGAAGAGCACATGGAGCAGACTGAATTGGCAAGCCAACAACAGAGGGCACAGGAGGCCAGAGGCCACAGCTATTGCCCTGTGACACCTCAGTTTCAGACATCTGACTTTCACAATCCTAAGACTATTCCTTTTTCCCCTGCTGTTGTTTTTGTTTTTCATTTTCTGGCTTTTGTTTTGGTGACACTAGGATAGAGTCCAGGGCCTCACTTATGCCACACAGTTGCCTAACCTGAGCCACATCTCCAGTGATTTGTAAAGGGAGGCTTTTTCCTTGAGAGAAGCCTTCCCGCCAGCCTGGTTCTAGAGCCGCATCAGTCCCAAATAAACACACAGGAGGCTATATTAATTATGAAGCTGTTGGCCTTGCTTGTTTCTTACTGGCTAGCTCTGACTTAAGTAATTACCCCATAATTGTTAATCTAAGTATGTCTCTTACCGGAGAAGTTTCCGGGCTTCCTACCCCATGGCATTACATCTCGACTCTCTGGTGTTTCTCCTTCCCAGAGTCCTCCTGGACTCCAAGTCCCACCTATCTAGATTCCTATTGGCTCAACAGTGCTTTATTGACATAAGACTTCCCCAACACAGTGAGACCTTTGTGTTGACTTCTTTATTTAAGTCACCATCTCTGCAGAACTCTGTGATAGAACCCTAGCAAAGGGAGGCCATGGGGACCAAGGCATGAAGGTAACAGCTAAACTACACAGCTTCCTAATTATACAGACTGAAAACACAAGATGATGGTACAAGTTTTTGAGAGGTGTGCAATCAATTTATTTAATAATTCAGTACAGCATTTAACAAAGAGAGAGCTCCTGGGTGAGTCACAGCCACAGAAGCAGAGGAGAAATGGAAGAATCCCTTCCCCCCATGATTTAACTTAAGGGTCTCCAGTGCCATCATGCCCTGGAGATTAAACTCCAAAGGAAGTGGGCTCAGGCAGCTGGGAGATTGATGAGGCTGAGGGCTGGGGTGAGAGGGGCCAGTGAGGACATCCAGTCTCAGATTGTTCCCAGCAAGTGAACTGGAGCCTTGGAATTCTGGGACGTAGGAGTTAGGGTAGGACTCAGGAAATGGTGTGCTCTATAACCTCAAGGTTGTAGGCCTTGTGCTCATATTGGCACCACAGCCTGGCATAATCCAAAGAATGGATGCAGAGGTTTTTTATTTTCAGGATGTCAGAATGCAGTTTGGTTGATCCTTGAGGATGAGATTTTCAGGAACCATCTGAGGAATGTAGACAGAACCTCAGATCTTGCACTGACAACATACAGGGGCACAACAGCTGGACTGACAGCAACATGGCTTGCAGCAGCTGTATTGACAGCAGCAGGGCTTGCAGCAGCAGGACTCACAGCAGCAGGGCTTGCAGCAGCTGGACTGACAGCAGCAGGGCTTGCAGCAGCTGGACTGACAGCAGCAGGGCTTGCAGCAGCTGGACTGACAGCAACATGACCCACAGCCTGAAGAGCAGCAGGGCTTGCAACAGCTGGACTGACAGCAGCAGGGCTTGCAGCAGCTGGATTGACAGCAAGATGACCCACAGCCTGAAGAGCAGCAGGGCTTGCAGCAGCTGCACTGGCAACCTCCACAGGAGCCACAGCCACCCTTGCAGCCCCCACAGGAGCCACAGCCTCCCTTGCAGCCTCCACAGGAACCACAGCCTCCCTTGCAGCCTCCACAGGAGCCACAGCCTCCCTTGCAGCCCCCACAGGAACCACAGCTTCCCTTGCAGCCCCCACAGGAGCCACAGCCTCCCTTGCAGCCTCCACAGCTGGAGCAGGAACAGGCAGGCACACAGCAGCACACAGGCTTGCAGCAGCTGGAGCCACAGCCCCCACAGCTGGAGCCACAGCCTCCGGAACAGCCACAGCAGCTCATGGTTCTGGTGTTGGGTTGAGGATGGAGTAGGTCAGAGAAGCAGATGTAGAGGGAATGGGCAGGTGTGGAGCCTCCTGAGTCTGAGGCCTTTATATGCCTGCCCAGGTATTTTCACTCAGCATATGATCACTTCTTTTTATGTTTACATGTTGACAAGACTTATTTTTAATCTCTGACGTCTAATGAACTACTGTTAAAGGAAGGAGGGAAGGAAAGAAAACAGGAAGTAAAGAAGGAATAAACAAAGGAAAGAGGAAGAAGGAAGGTAAGGACAGAGGGAGGGAAAGGCTGTCAATCTCTTCACACATTTAAAATTTTTCTGGTTTTGTTCCGGTGATTTCTATTGCTGTCCTCCGTCTTTGCCTATTTTTCCTTCAGCAGTGTCCAATATGCCATTAAATCCACTCATCCATCCATCATATTATTACTTCACAAACAGTGGGTGTTTTTCCATGTGGGTGTTTTCTGTTCTCTGCTGGGCACAGGTGAAGGCTCACAAGGCTGTAGAAGAATAAAGAAAGTGCAAATCCTCTTAGGGCCTACGGAAGGGAAAGTCTCAATATCCCTGCTTCAGTGCCAAGTGTGGCATCAAGATCATGGCTGGCCATCAAAGGAGGGTGGGACACCTGTTTCTGAGGACCAGTTCTTCTAAGATTACAATCTCCAAATGACAAAAACTTTCCCTGTCTCCAGCATAAGTCCAACACTGAGACAAAGCCATTTCTACACATGACCTGGCATTTCACAGAGGGGAATGTGAGGAGTGCAGCCAACCAGGGAGACTGGAGGCTGAAGTTGATATCTGACTGTGGGAAGTCCTCCACCTTCAGTCTGCTCCACCACAGGCTGCCCTGCTTAGTTTTTTGTTTGTTGGTTTGTATTAATGTTTTAATTTACATTTCTTTTTATGGTGTTTTGCTTGCATCTATGTGTGTGAGGGTGTCAGATCCGCTGGAGTTGCGGACAGTTGTGAGCTGATGTGTGGGTGCTTGGGTGCTAGGAGTTGCCCCCAGGTTCTCTGGAAGAGCAGCTGGTGCTCTTAACCACTGAGCCTTTCCTCTAGACCCACCCCCACTTAGTTTTTTATATCAAATTGACTCAAGCTAGAGTCATCTGGGAAATGGGAACCTCAATTGAGAAAAATGCCCCCATCAGATTGGCATGTAAGTCTATGGGGGCATTTTCCTTCCTTCCTTCCTTCCTTCCTTCCTTCCTTCCTTCCTTTCTTTCTTTCTTTCTTTTTTTTGACAGGGTTTATCTGTGTAACAATCCCTGTGGTCTTGGAACTCTCTTTGTAGACCAGGCTGGCCTCAAACTCACAGAGATCCACCTGCCTCTGCCACCTGAGCTCTGGGAATATAGGCGTACACCACCACCCACCAATGGGGGGCATTTTCTTGACTGATGATTGATGGGGCAGAGCTTAGCCTACTGAGGTCAGTTCCATTCCTGGGTAGGTAGTTCTGAGTTCTATAAGAAAGCAGGCTAAGCAAACCATGGAGAGCAAGCCAGTAAGCAGCATCATTCCACGGTCTGTGTTTCGGTTCCTTTCTCCATGTTCCTGCCCTGACTTCCCTTCATGTTGGACTGTAAGATGGAAGATGAAATAAACTCCTTCTGCACAAGCTGCCATGGTGTTCATCTTAGCAACAGAAAGCAAACCAGTAGACCTGTCTCACAGAAGGCGATCAGTGCTCCAGGCTCTCGCCATCCTTCTAGATACTCCTTGCCTCTTATCTGCCCAGTGATTTTTCTAGTTAGTTATTCTTATTTACTTTATGGTTTACATGGTCTTGTCATGTATTCTCAATGCTGTTCATGATTATTTCTTTTAAAAAAATTAAAGCTGTATGTGGTGGTAAACATCTTTAATGCCAGCACTGAGGGGTGGAGTAGAGGCAGATGGATCTTTGCGTTTGAGGCTGCCTGGTCTATATAGCAAGTTCCAGGACATTCCAGTGACATGGTGAAAACCTGCCTCAAAATACAAAGCAGAACAAAGAAAAATAAACTTTTTCGTTAGGGTATATTTGTCATCTGAATTAAGGGGTTTCAGGATGACATTCTGTGAATTCATACAAGTGCGTCATGTTTTGGCCATATTTACCCCCTCAACCTTCCTGTTCCCTTTCTTCCTTCCAAAGAGTGTCCTCTTCTCCACAAATAGTCCCTCTTCTACTGTCATATCATTACACATATACACACGTGTAGGTATTGCTTACTTAATATAATGTTCCCCAGTAACACCCATTTCCCTGAACATGGCATAATTTTATTCCTTATGGCTGAAAGCTCCACTGTATATGTAAACCACATTTTCTTTATCCATTGGCCTGTGGGTGGGTATCTCAGCTGATCCTATAGCCTGGCTGTTGTGTGAGGAGTGTGGTTGTGAAGGAGTTTGCTGTATTGGCTTGGGTCCTTTGACTATCTTCCTAGGAGTAATATGAAGGGTGTTATGGTAACCCTATGCCTAGTCTTTTAAGGCAGGGTTTTTCTGTGTAGCCCTGGCTGTCCTGAAACTTTCTCTGTAGACCAGGGTGGCCTTGAACTCACAGAGATCCACCTGCCTCTGTTTCTAAGTGCTGGGATTAAAGGCGTGTACCATCACTGCCCAGCCTTGTTTTTAATGGTAACCATTTGACTGGGATGAGGCAGAGCTCAGTATAATTTGGATTTTTCATTTCTCTGATGGTAAGGATATTTGCTGATTTTCTTAGTGCATTTACTGGCAATTTGTACTTCATCTGTTATTATTTTTTAAGGCTTATTTATTTTATTTTATGTGTATGAGTGTTTTACATGCATGTCTATGCTATGTGTGTCTGGTACCCTCAGCAATCAGAAGAGGACATCAGATCCTCTGGAACTGGAATTACAGATGGTCATGAGCTGGGGGCTGGGAGCCAATCTGGGTCCTCTGCAAAAGCAGCCAGTGCTCTCAACAACTGAGCCATTTCCCCAGCCCTCATATTAAAAATATTTTATCAATTCTTTGAGAATTCCATACGATTTATTTAGATCATATTTACACAACTTCTCCCCTTAACTCTTCCCGGGTTCATTCCCATATCCATACCCCTCCCAGTTTTCATGATTCCCCAATTTTCATGTCCTGTTTTATTTTATTTATTTATTTTTGAGACAGTGTCTTATTGTATGTCCTGGAACTCACAAAGATTCACCTGCCTCTACCTCTGCCTCTCAAATGCTGGGATTAAAGGTGTATGCCAACATGCCTGACTCTTTAGGGCTTTTTAAATATAACATTTATCATCTGCAAGATAAATTTACTTTTTCCTTTCAAACCACATAATACATTTGTTTCTTTTTCTCGCTGAAACCATTTACTATGGCTGAAACTTTAAATCCTATACTGAATAGAAGCAAAGAGAATGAGGATGTAGAGACTGCTTTGTGGTTAATAGAACTTGCTGCTTTTCCAGAGAACCCAAGTTCGGTTACCAGCACCCATGTAGGGTGGCTCACTGCTACCTATAACTCCAGCTCTCCAGGGGATCTGATACCCTCTGCTGGCCTCTGCAATAATGTGCAATATACACAGAGACATGCATACATACTCACATAATGAAAATAACAAATCTTTTAAAAAGTGAAGACAATGGATACCCTTGTATTTTCCTGATTTTAAGAGAAATACTTTTAGTTTTCCTCCACTTACTATAACGCTAGCTACGGGTTTTTATATACAGCCATTGTTATGTTACAATATGTTCCTTCTAGGCCTGGTTTCTCCTAAATTTTAATCTTGAAGGGATGTTGAGCTTTGCCAAAGGCTTTTTCTGTATTGTTATGCTTTTGTGGTTTCTGTCCCCAGGACTATTGATGTGCAGTGTTTGCTTATGGATGTTTTCCTTTTCTCTTGTTTGGGAAGTGTGTCTCTTCCTTCTCTGTGGTGTTCAGTGTCTGTTACAGATAAACAAACTGACAGAGTGAGTATGCATTAAAAGGGGATTTATTAGGTTGGCTTAAATGATGTAGTCTGGGTAGTCTAACAGTGGCTGTTGTCTTAGTTTGGGTTTTTATTGCTGTGAAGAGGCACCATGACCACAGCAATTCTTATAAGGAAAGCATTTCATTGGGGTGGGTGGCTCACTTACAGTTTCTGAGGTTCAGTCCATTATCATCATGAAGGCGAGCACAGCAGCATGCAGGCAGACATGTTGCTGGAGCTGAGAATGCTACATCTTGGCAAACAACAGGAAGTTGGCTGACTCACTGAGGTAAGCTTGAGCAAAAGAGCCTGCTCCCACAGTGACACACTTCCTCCAACAAGGCTACACCTTCTAATACTGCCCCTCCCTTTGGCGGCCATTTTCTCTCAAACCACTCCAGCTTCCTTCACACTGGAGAGAATGTTCAATATTGTGTCCAGAAGGGGACACATGGTAAGCCCTTCTCTTTGCTGGGACAAAATACCTGATCAAAGCAACTTAAGGAAGGAAGAGCTCGTCTTGGCTCACAATTCAAAAGTACAGCCCCTCATACCATGCGTGTGGCAGCAGGACAAAGAGATGGGTGTATGCTCCCTTTCTTCTTATTCACCCTAGACCTAAGCTCAGGGGATGCTGCTGTCAACTCTCAGGGTAGTTTCTTTTCCTTTCTTATTTTTATTTTATATGTATGGGTGTTTGCCTGCCTGCCTGCATGTATGTGCACTACATGTATGCATGCAGTGCCTGAGGAGGCCAGAAGAGGGTGTCAAATCTCCCTAGAAGTGGAGTTACAGATAATTGTGAGTTGCCGTGTGGGTGCTGGGAATTGAACCCTGGGTCTTTCGGAAGATGGGCCATCTCGACAGGCTTTTCTTTCCTTTTTGAGAAATGCTATTCATTTAGTCCATTTTAAATGTGATAATTTATTTTTATTTAATTTTTGAAAACTTTATCCACATATACAATGTATTTTGGCCACATCCACCCTGTCTCTACTGTGTTAATGCCAGAATCATGAGGGTGACACTATTATAACATTTTCAGGGTGTGAAAGCTGGGACAGGTAACTTGGGTTCTCTTTATGCTTTGTTGTGACTATATATGAGACCAAAGCTATCCAGAAATGGACCATTAAATCTGTAAGAAAGGAGTGGGCAGCTCAGAAGAGTTTCTGATTGCTGCGGGGTGTTGATGTTTATAACTTTCATGATAGTGGTAAGTGGCAGTTAGCAAGTGCCATTGAGCTTGGGTGTGGCAGCAAAAGTAGTAGTTAACTAAATTACCAGTTAGGCAATTGGTTAATTAAATCCTAAGTGTATTTCAAAGGTTCAATTAATGGGTGTTGCCTCTGTTTGGAAGTGGGTGGTGACACTAAGTAGGCTGGCCTGAGCACTGGGAGGGTGGAGCCACCCATTATTACCATGATGGAATAGGCCAGGAAGGAGCTGGTTCCAAAGCATATCAGGGGGTATTGGTGGCCCCACTGACTGATCTCCTAGACCAGACTCACCCATGCATCCTTCTTTCTCCCCCTGTAACCTCAGTTTTCTGTCTAGATTTGACCTTCACAGGCCTGTGGTGGTTTGAAAGAAAATGGCCCCCAAAGGGAGTGGCACTATTAAGAGGTGTGGCCTTGTTGGGGTAGGTGTGGTCTTGTTGGAGGAAGTGTGTCACTGTGGGGGCCATCTTTGAGGTCTTTTTTCCCTCAAACTTCACTTAGTGCAACAGTCAGATGACTTCCTGTTGCCTGCAAGATGTAGCTAGCACCATGTCTGCCTGCATATTGCCATGCTCCCCTTCATAGTTATAATGAACTGAACCTTTGAAACTGTAAGCGAGTCACCTCAATTAAATGTTTTCTTTATAAGAGTTGCTGTGGTGTCTCGTCACAGCAATAGTAAACCCTAACTAAGACAAGGCCTTAGTTAGTGCCTGCTAGTCATTGTCACATAGTACATCCTGTCAAACATGTCTCCAGATGGATAGCCTAAAAGGAGCCCAGAAGATGAGGCTACTGGGAGTCAAGAAGAATTCTGGAGGCCTGAGCTGTCATCATCCATTCACTTCAGGACAGTTTGTCTTTGACCTTACAACAGAAACATGCTAGTATTCCCCCCCCCAGGACTTGTTCCATACCTGAGCCCCTCCAGACTAGCTAGCCACAAGGGTCCGACCATTCCAGTTCAGTTATTCAAGTTCTTAGTCAGGAAAAAAGTCATTCCGTCTTGAAAATATTAATACATTGATCATGTCGGGAATAGTGCAGTACTTAGCTGCTCATCCACTTACGAATAGCAGTTATCTTAACAGACACGCGTGTGTGCACTCACAGATGGAGACACACACGCAGTCATGTCCCATCCCGTTTTCAATGGGCCCACAGTAGCAGCAGGCATTTCTCTGACAACGGTTGTGTTGGTGGGTCTGATCCTGGTCTGTAGGTCTCAAGGTTTCCTGGGCTATAGGCTCTTCCTCTTCCACGGAAGAACTCCTCCATCAGCAAGACAGATACACACAAGAGCTGCTAGTCGAAGCTGGGCAGTGTTCATTCCTGAGCTACTGGTTCCTCAGCAGCTCCTACCCTACCATATAGGAAGAAGCATCTACTACAGGCTGTGTGTGTGTGTGTGTGTGTGTGTGTGTGTGTGTGTGTGTGTGTGTGTGTGTGTGAGTAGCATTGAGGTGGACATTTAAAATGGATTCGTTCAGAACTGGTAGGACAGCTCCTTTGGTAAAGCACTCATCATGCCCTTTGCAAGTACAAAGACCCCCGTTTCATTCCCAGAACCCATGTGAAATGCCAGGTAGAGTCTCAGCTCAAGGAAGAGAGAGGCACCAGAATCCCTGGGCTCACTGGCCGGCCAGCCTCGTCTAGTCAGCAAGCCTCGGGCTAGTGAGAGACCCTGCCTCAAAGGAGGTGGACAAAGTTTCTGACAGTGACAACCCAGGCTGCCCCCTGGCTTCTATACATGTTCACATATTGTGCTGCAGTTTTATGTCAACTTGGCACAAGCTAAAGTCATCTGAGAGGAGGGAACCTCAACTGAGAGAATGCCTCCATAAGACTGGGTTGTAGGTAAGCCTGTAAAGCATTGTCTTTTGATTGACAGGGCAGGGCCCAGTCCATTGTGGGTGGTGCCATCCCTGAGCAGATGATCCTGGATTGAAGAAGAAACAAGCCCAGCAAAACATGGGGAGTAAGTCAAAAGCAGCACCACTCCACAGCCTCTGCATTAGCTCCTGCCTCCAGGTTCCTGCCCTGTTGGAGTTCTTGTCCTGACTTCCTTCGGTGATGAACAGCGATATAGAAGTGTGAGCCAGATGAATCCCTTCCTCTCCAAGTTACTTTGGTCATGGTGTCTCGTCATAGCAATAACAGCTGTAACTAAGACACACATTACAATAAAATAAAGTAAACTGGCTTTATCTTTCTTAAATTTGACTCTCCTCTGTGGTTTTCCCAATTTTCCATTCATTTTCCACGTCTTTTCTTCTGCAAGTAAGATAATGCATTAAGTTCATGTATCCCATTCCTTCACTAACTGCCGCTACAGTAGCCAGCACAGAGCGAGCATCGAGTTTTCCCAGTTTCACCCCAGAGGCAAGAGGCTAATACCTCCCTTCTCACTCGCTGCCCAGCCTATAAACCAAGGTCACAATTCCTGTAATGAGAGGTTTCTGAGTCAACTCTGATGGACTCAACTATGCTATCCAGACTAGCTCCCTCTGCACTTTGGGAAAGGTACACACTATGTGTCCTAGTTTGTTTTCTATTGCTGTGATAAATACTGTGGAATATTCCTTCATACTGTATAAATATATGTCACTGTGATTGGTTTAATAAAGAAGCTGATTGGCCAATAGCTGGACAGGATAAGGTTAGGCGGGAGAACCAGACTAAGGACACTGGGAAGAAGGATGGAGTCAGAGGAGTCGCCGGCAAGACACAGAGAGGAAACAGAAGGTGCAAAATGAAAGAGAAGTAATGCCACATGGCAGAATGTAGATTAATATAAATGGGTTAATTTGAGTTGTAAGAGCTAGTTAGTAATAAGCTTGAGCTATATGCCAAGCATTTCTAATTAATATTAAGTCTCTGAGTGTTTACCTTGGAAAAAACAGGTTCTGACAAAAACTTATGACCAAAAGCAACTTTGGGAGGAAAGAGTTTATTTGACCTCATAGTTCGTAGTCTATCAGGAAGGGCAGTCAGGGAAGGAGCTTGGAGGAAGGAAATGAAGCAGAGACTGGAGGACGCTGCTTACTCCTTGCCCCCTGTGGCTTCTATTTGTTTTTCTACACAACCCAAGACCACCCACCGGGGGGGGCATCGCCCACAGTGGCCTGGGCCTTCCCACATCAGTCATCAGTCAAGAAAATGCCTCGCAGACATTCCCACAGGCCGATCAGTTCTGGGCTGTTCCTCAGTGTAGGTTTGCTCTTCCCAAGTGTTTGTGTCAGGTTGACAGCTAAAGCTAACTATGACACATGGCAATCCTCCTGCCTCGGTTTCCTGAATGCTGGGATTATCGGTGTGAGACAATAAGCCCAGTTTAGAATTCTATATTATTAAAGAAAAAAAAAGTAAGACTGTCAAGATAGCTCCAAGGGTAAAAGTGCTTACAGGGCAAGCCTGACAGTCCCAGAATCCAAGGTGAAAGGCGAAAACCTTTACCTGAAGACAGAGAGAGAGAGAGAGAGAGAGGGAGGGAGAGAGAGAGAGAGAGAGAGCATGTTCATGTGTGTATATGTGCATATGCATATGTTTGTATGTGTGTGTATATATATATATATATATATTCATGTCCATATCACTAAATAAAGTAAATTACATTAACTAAAGAAAAATACATCTTGGTTTCATACATATGTGCCTAATTCAAGAACTAGGGCTTTGCTCCCACCAGCCATGCATCCTGAGTTCCCAGTTTCCCTTAGCAACTCTGGTCCTCAGAGTATCATTAGTTTCACTGCCGCCCCTACACAGGTCCTGAACAGCAGGACCAGACCTTTACTTTTTGTGCTTTCCTTTACTTAGGACACAAGCTGCTCTTGAATTAGTGTCTTCACTTCTCAGAGCCAAGGGGGCTTGTGAGAACTTTTAGAGGGAAGACTGGGTGCACAGCTCTCCTCTGCTGAAGGACTGACTCCTTTACAGACCGCTCTGTGTTAGGAAAGAGTGCCACCTGCTGGAAGCTAGGTGAAAAGGCTCCAGAGAGAAGGGCTTGGTGAGGGTATGTGTGTGTGCTAGATCTGCACTTAAACACCCACTGAAAATGTCAGAGCCTTCCAAAGGGAGTTGTCAGAGGGGTGGGTCTGACCCAGCCAGAAGCTGCCATAGCTTCAGAGCCTCTTTGGCCTAGCAGTTTGGTGTCGCTCCAACCAAATCTAGTAAGGCACAAATAGAGCAGGGTCCCGAGGGAGGGAGGAGACAGATAGAAGGAGATGTGAGACAGGAGAGACCTTAGCTGCCCCCAGCACCACCGTGAGGCTTGTGGAGTCCCACACAAAACAACTAGGAAAAGTGGAAACCATGGAGTGATAGCAAGTTACAGAATGAATAAGGCATGGTTGCAGTTGGTTCATGTGAATTTGTTTTATTTGGCTTGTGATATTCAATGTAAGATAAAAGCAGGGGTTGCTATTTCTTGGCATACCAGTCCAAGAAAAGTCTTTATACTCACCTTATTGCAGCAACACCAAGGGCTGGCTCCTGCTAAGTTAAAAAGACTTGGCAGGAATGTCTCATGGGTGCAGATGGCTATGTGGGTCGGCTATGGTGAAGACACTATAGGTAGTATGACTCCAGAGAAGAATTTGTTATGAGACCGTGGATGAGAAGATGGCCTCTTCTTGGGAACTGGAAACCAATTTTGACTTGGTACTGTGGAAAGCAGAGGTGCTAAAGGTACCTGTGAAACCTGGTGATAAACTGAAGGCCACAGCTAAGGAAGCCAGTTTAGGACAGGATCAAGTTAAGAACCTCAGATCTTGCATTGGCAGCACATGGGGATACAGCAGCAGGGCTTCAGAAGCTATGCTAACAGCAAGATGACCCGCAGCCTGAAGAGCAGCAGGGCTTGCAGCAGCTGGACTGACAGCAAGAAGACCCACAGCCTGAAGAGCAGCAGGGTTTGCAGCAGCTAGACTGACAGCAAGATGACCCACAGCCTGAAGAACAGCAGGGCTTGCAACAGCTGGACTGACAGCAGCAGGGCTTGCAACAGCTGGACTGACAGCAGCAGGGCTTGCAGCAGCTGGACTGACAGCAGCAGGGTTTGCAGCAGCTGGACTGACAGCAGCAGGGTTTGCAGCAGCTAGATTGGCAACAGCAGGGCTTGCAGCAGCTAGACTGACAGCAAGATGACCCACACCCTGAAGAGCAGCAGGGCTTGCAGCAGCTGGACTGACAGCAGCAGGGCTTGCAGCAGCTGGACTGACAGCAGCAGGGCTTGCAGCAGCTGGACTGACAGCAGCAGGGCTTGCAACAGCTGGACTGACAGCAGCAGGGCTTGCAACAGCTGGACTGACAGCAGCAGGGCTTGCAACAGCTGGACTGACAGCAGCAGGGCTTGCAGCCCCCACAACTGGAACAGGAACAGGCAGGTACACAGCAACACACAGGCTTGCAGCAGCTGGAGTCACAGCCCCCACAGCTGGAGCCACAGCCCCCACAGCTGGAGCAGGAACAGGCAGGCACACAGCAGCACACAGGCTTGCAGCAGCTGGAGCCACAGCCCCCACAGCTGGAGCCACAGCCTCCGGAACAGCCACAGCAGCTCATGGTTCTGGTGTTGGGTTGAGGATGAAGTAGGTCAGAGGAGAAAGTGTAGAGGAACGTGTGCAGGTGTGGAGCCTCCTGGGTCTGAGGCCTTTATAACCCTGTCCAGGGTCAGGTTGAGGTTGCACATGGTCACTTCCTGGTTCCTGTCTGTGTCATAGTCTAGGACTCTCTTCTGCATGGTGTTATCTATTACATCTGGTTTCCTTGTGTCTTTCCCAAACAGACTGTCACACTTTTCAGGGAATGATGCTTCCCAGTAAAAATTAACAAGTGTCCAGAATATGCTCAGGCCCCTTCCTTTGAGCTGTAAAAAGACACAGCAGTAAGCATTGCTCCCATCCCATGACTGTTGCACTTCCTGGGTGTTTGTTTGCTTGCTTCCTGGATTTCAGGTTGCCACTCATCCACCTCAACACTCAGTTTCTCCAGTCTGTCACTTTGTTAGCTTCCTCATTGGACCTGAATCCTATGACTCTCCAGGTCACCTGCCTCTTCTTTACATGGGACATGCCATATCTGGGTTTCCACAAGGATGCTTTGGCTGAATTTCCCTGTTCTGTCTCCCCAAGATGGCTTTATTTTCTTGGAAAATGTCATCAAGTGTAAGGTTAGTGTTGTAAAACCAACTTTTGCCAGTTGAGGTGATGGACACCTTTAATCCCAGTACCTGAGAGACAGTGGTAGACAGATCTCAAAGTTCTAAACTAGCCTGGTCTATATAGTGAGTTACAGACCAACCAGGACTTCATAGTGAGCCTCCATTGCCATAGACACAGATATAAGTCTAGAGGACAGATTCTGAGTTCCCAGGTTCTTGTGCCTTTTTACAAAGAGTTGTATGGACCGACAGTTTCGGGGAAGGAGAGGATTTATTAAGAGGGAAGAGATCACCTTGCAGGAGCCAAGGCAATGAAGGGTCAGTGATGGGCTGGACCACATCTTGACCGGGACTGCTCAGCTATGTGTACCTCTTGCTCCCTTTTAATCAGAACATCATGCCAGGACCCAGAAGATGAACTGGCCCTCTTTGCTCTTCTCTTCAGTGTGAGTGGGTGAATCTCCTGTCTCTGGTTTTTGCTATTGGAGGTGATTGGTTGAGCCTAGCTTGTTAGGGCTGCCAGGACCCAGGCTCCTGACCCTAAGAACCTCAGTAAGAACTTTGGTGGCCAGTCAGAAGACCCTCACAGTAAGAGCCATGATGGGAGGAGGAAGGTTGAGTGGACTCACACAGGGGCAGAATTGCTTTACCTAAGACACTTTCCTCATCTTCCCACTCCAGAGAGCATCAGTTGTTTTCACCTCTGTGGGTAAAGTAGAGAAGCTGATATGTTTTTTTTTAGAGCAACAGCCTTTCTAGGCTCTGGGTGAGCTTAACTGGGAAGCTAGTGTGAGACACAGGGATCCTTACTTTGTACATAAGAGCACTGGAGGCTCAGAGCAGCAAAAGTGAGAATGCTGATTTTACGACTTTGCAAGGCTGGGCCTCAGTCCAGAATGGTTGGTACACTGCATGAGTGAAAAGAACACATCCTATAGCCCGCATGTGTGGCAAAAAGGCCCCCACCCCTTCCTTTTCGGCTGAGTAATTAGGAGGGTACACTCGTAGCCATCATCTGGTCCTATCTTTCTGCTGCTTCTCAACAACAACAAAATGTGTGTGGGTTTATCTCTTCGTTTTATATCCTGTTCACTTTAAAGTGTATCAGGTATGTGGCCTTGCTGGACAAGCTTGGCCATCAGTGAGCGTCCACTCTAGACTCCTAGTCTGGTTGCAGGATTTGGGGGTGGGGATGACTAACAGTGGTCCAGTGTTTTTCTGTTCATCTGTATTTGGACCTATGCTGGCTCAAGGCACCTTTGAATGAACTATCAGATTTTATTCTTACAGCAATGGTACTGGATGACTGATAGTCTCCAAAGCTGCAGATGTACTAAGGGAAAGTGAGGAAGAACCCCCAGTCATAGGAGGGGCCCAGTGGGCTTTTCTGAGCCTTATGGTGGAGACTGGAGTTATCTAATTGAGATGGGCCATTTTTGAGCACATCAGAGGCAGAGCCAGTAAGGAATGCACGCTCAGTAAATATCTTCCCTCTGACTGGTTCCAGAATTATTGGCTCACTCAGTGGAGGGCCCATCAATCTAGTTCATGGTTTATCATAGATCTCACCCTTACTGTCTAGGAGTTACCACATGTCTCAGTCTCAAAACATGTATTTGGTTTTTGTTTTAGACTCTGAGAAAATTTGACCCTCAGTGAATTTCTCCCTAGTTGGTACACATTGGGCCTTGTACTCCTGTGGGTATGGGGTTCCATTGAGCTATTTAGATTCTTTCCCAACCATTTGAGCCACTGCTGTTTGATGATTGGTGTTAGGGACCAGGTCACTGGATCTACATCTTACCTCAGGGCACATCCCAAAACTCAGGCGCCTTCCCACACATGGCCCTGTGCCAGAGATAATAATGCCTCACTAACACCTACATTCCCTGGTGAGATCTCCTGCTCTCTCTCCTATCAAATGCTTCCTGCTCCTCACAGCACCCTGCCTCACTCCCCTCACTCGGCTCCCCCTCCCCCTATCTTGGATCTAACAACCTCCGCCCCATGAACAAGCCATATTCCCCTATGTAAGCCTGTACAGAACTTTCATCAAACAGCAGCTTGATCAGCCATGTTGTCCTGCTGTCCATCTCCCCCTTGTCTCTTGTCTCATTCATTCCAGGTGCCCTGGGCTTGAACCGTTGTGCCCTGCAGGCTGGAGCAGATTGGCTTTGTCTTTCAGAGTTCTGGAAGGCTGAAATATCTTGGTCTTTGGGTATCTGTTGAGCCATTGGGATGAGATAGAAGCAGGGGTGTTGGGGAGATCTCTGTTGTGGTTTGTGAACTGTGCAATTATCAAGCTTTTGCCAGCTCCGTGCTCCCTAGGGAGCGTCCAGATGACTAATCCTTTTCAGACCTACTATGTGTTAAAACAAATTGGGGCAAAGTGTAATTTGAACCCAGAATCCACAGCAGTAAACCTCTGACCCCATCAGTTTTGTGTGTATCTTTTCCTTAACCCATTCCATAATAAAATTAATTTTTGGCAAGCCTATCTTAAAATTTGTGTGTGTGAATGTGAGAATTTTAGGATCAGTTTTTGGACTATATTAATTTATAGGGAAATATTGACTCTTTTTTCTCTCTTTCTTTGAAAGTGGATAGCTAAGTGCAGGAATTTAATAGTTAGCTATAACATTTGAAATAGAAAGACCAAAGTAGTTATATAGAGCTTTACATCCATCAAATATAAATAAAATAACAACTAATTGAAATGTCAATTTTGTTTGTTTGTTTGTTTTATGAGACAGGGTTTCTCTGTGTTGTTTTGGAGGCTGTTGGTCCAGCCTGGCCTCGAACTCACAGAGATCCGCCTGCCTCTGCCTCCTGAGTGCTGGGATTAAAGGCGTGCGCCACCACCGCCCAGCGAAATGTCAATTTTGAATTTGACTGGAAATTCAGTGGGATAGTTTTGCTTTGCTGCTCCCAGATGGAAACTGAGGCTGAGAGAGCAAAGCTCATCACAGGATTTAGAGATATCTAATCCTATAGAGCAAGCGTTTTAGATAAACAAGAAGCATGTTAAACGGTTGACTGAAAGTACAGTTTGTATACAACTGTGCTACTTGTGGTATAAGATAGAAGTTACAAAACCTTGTGTGGGCTACAAAGACTTTGTTAAAGAATTTTCTTTCATAACAAATTCTACCTACCCAGCATTGCAATTACAAGCATGCACTACCTGCCCTGGATGTTTTGTTTTGTTTTTTAAATGAGGTGTTACTCTTATCTAAGCTGTCCTAGAACTTGCTGTACAGATCAGGCTAGTCTCCAGTTCACAGAGATCTGCCTACCTACACCCTGAGTGCCAGCGTTCAAAGCTTGTGCCACCATTCCCAGCAATTGCCAGCATTTTTGCTCAGGTTCTGAGACTAAAAGTCAGGTCCTAATGTTTACAAGGCAGACGCTTTCCCAACTGAGTCATCTCCACCCCCTCCCCCTCCCCTTCCTACCATTCCTTCCCCCTTTTGAGACACAGCTTCATTGTATAGCCCAGGCTGTCCTCGAACTTGAAGCAGTCATCCTCCTGCTTGCTGGGATCCTGGGCATGGCAGTCACATCTGCCTTATGAGGGTTTTTCTTGTATTTTTGGTTGTGAGCCTAGCCTTTAATGGCTGAGCCATCTCTGCAGCCCACAATGTTTTCTGACAGTGAATCCTTCCTCTATTCTTGTATAGACTCTCTTTGGTTGTGCCTTATTACACAAAATAGCCACATTGACTTTTTAAATATTTGATTTAAAAGCTGTGTACTCTGGCGGGCGATGCTGTGGGTCTCCATCTCTGATGTGACAGCCCTTTCTTGCTTCGAAGTCTTCATCTTTCCCTCTTGGGTAATTTTTCCATTCACAGGAACATCTATGAGAACTCAGGTGTGAACCTTCCAAGTTTGGGATTTTATGGGGCCAAAGATCTGAGAAACATTTCAGTGACATCCAAGGTTTTATTGGTTTGTCCAACTTTTCAAAATTATTTCCTATAATTAGACAATTTCACTTCCCAGGAAATGTGTCCATTCCTCCAAGTTTTCAAGCTCACTAATGGAAGTTGTTCCTGGTCTTATAAAGCTGGTTTTGAAGCGGTCATAGCTGTATGCTTACTCCTCTCAGGTTTTGCTCCCTTTTCAGTATGGTCTTGCTCTACAACCAAGCTTGGAACTTGTGACAGTCCTCCTGATGCAGGCGTGCATCACCATGCCCAGACTTAGTTTGTTGTCTTTAGAGTTCTTTAAACTCCTTTCTGATGCTAAATCTGCAGGAGATGCTCCCATGCCCCAGTGGAAAGCAAGATGCTAAAACACACTAGTATTTGAAGCATAAAAAGATAAAATGTGTATATTCACAATAAATAGTGCACACTTAGAAGCATGCCTGTGTCATGTACACACACATACACTGGAGAACAAGACTCAAAACCCATTTAGGGATGGCAACTATCAAAACAGGAGATTCCTGGTGTGTTGTGCCATGTTGATGGTTCAGTGGGAACGGCTTATAATTTCCCTCTGCCGGTTAGACCTAAAATCCTAAAGACAATAAATGGAGTCTGAAGAACAAGGGCCTGCGAGAGTGAGGTCCCCTCTGTCCTCAGAAGGAGCCTGGTCGAGCGTAGTTAGAGTTGCTCCGACAGAATTTGGTGAGTTATAACTACTTGGATGGGAGTAGAAGACATAAGGGGGCTCCAGGGAACTGGATCGGGACCCTGCACCTTTTTGAAACTCGGTCTTCAGAGGAGGCATTTTCCAACTGTCAGCCGGGTCCCATCCTGGATGGGTTGGATGCTCCGAGGTGCGCTTCGTGCTGGCAAGGCTTTCTTCGGCATCTTTGCACCTGCATCGGGATGTACTGCTACTTCTGAAACACGATAGAGAGTGAGGAGAATGGACCGGGAAAGGCGGCAAGAGGAACCTCTGGAGAATGCCCGGCTGCGGAACAGCCGGCCTCTCACAGCGACATCGCGTGGCTTCTGGAGGAACAACACGGAGCACCTCCCCTGCTAAAACCCCAGGCAGGATTCTAGACATAATTACACAAAATTGCATTTACGTGTCATTGGACAGCTGGTATACTACCTACACCTGTCTACCCCTGGGCAATAGTCTGAAAGGCCTAGAATGTGTCCTTTATAGACAGAAATACTCACTATGTGGAGTGGAGCTGAGCTTTGAGATCAAGTCTTCTGAAGGTATTTCAGTCTACACGTAAAGCTTCCCGTGATGTCTTGAGCAGTCAATAGCCCAGCAGACAACAGAGCTGAGCCCAGGCGCCAGACCTGAAGAATCAGTCCCTAGGTAAGACTCCTAAATGCCATGACCAGTGTCCTGGTTCTGCTTCAGGACGTAGCTGTAATCCCAGCAATTGGGCTGAGGCAGGAAGGATAGCTGCAAGTTCCAGGTCAGCCTGGGATATATAGTGGGTTCATGGCCGGCCCAAACTACCTACATAGAGAACCCCTGTCTTTACAGAAAATTGTAAAAAGTGGTCTTGGGAAGAACAATACAGAAGCCATACTCAAATAAACTAGCAAGTCCAAGTTACCCAAGTCATTCATTCCTGTATCTGTGCTTCCCTATAGCTCCAAAGAAAGGAGGCACCTACCAGACACTTGCTAATGTTTACTGAGCAACATTCCTTGGGAGACACGGCAGTCTGTTTGGGAAAGGCACAAGGAAAGCAGAAGTAATAGATAACACCTAGACTATGACACAGACAGGAACCAGGAAGTGACCATGTGCCGCCTGCCACCTGACCTGGGCAGGGATATAAAGGCCCCAGATTCAGGGGACTCCACACCTGCCCATTCCCTCTACACCTGCTCCTCTGACCTACTCCATCCTCAACCCAACACCAGAACCATGAGCTGCTGTGGCTGTTCCGGAGGCTGTGGCTCCAGCTGTGGAGGCTGTGGCTCCAGCTGCTGCAAGCCTGTGTGCTGCTGTGTGCCTGCCTGTTCCTGCTCCAGCTGTGGAGGCTGCAAGGGAGGCTGTGGCTCCTGTGGAGGCTGCAAGGGAGGCTGTGGCTCCTGTGGAGGCTGCAAGGGAGGCTGTGGATCCTGTGGGGGCTGCAAGGGAGGCTGTGGTTCCTGTGGAGGCTGCAAGGGAGGCTGTGGCTCCTGTGGGGGCTGCAAGGGAGGCTGTGGCTCCTGTGGGGGCTGCAAGGGAGGCTGTGGTTCCTGTGGAGGCTGCAAGGGAGGCTGTGGATCCTGTGGGGGCTGTGGCTCCTGTGGGGGCTGCAAGGGAGGCTGTGGCTCCTGTGGAAGTTGCCAGTCCAGCTGCTGCAAGCCCTGCTGCTGTCAGTCCAGCTGCTGCAAGCCCTGCTGCTGTCAGTCCAGCTGCTGCAAGCCCTGCTGCTGTCAGTCCAGCTGCTGCAAGCCCTGCTGCTGTCAGTCCAGCTGTTGCAAGCCCTGCTGCTGTCAATCCAGCTGCTGTAATCCCTGTTGTTGTCAGTCCAGCTGCTGCAAGCCCTGCTGCTCCTCAGGTTGTGGGTCTTCTTGCTGTCAGTCCAGCTGTTGCAAGCCCTGCTGCTGTCAGTCCAGCTGCTGCAAGCCCTGCTGCTGTCAGTCCAGCTGCTGTGCCCCTGTATGTTGCCAGTGCAAAATCTGAGACTCTGGTCACAGACCTCAGGTGACAGAGCTTGTGCAGGTACCCTAACTGTCTAGTTGCTTTGTCCTGGGGCTCAATGCTTTTCATACCACAGCTCACTAAAGATGCTTGCAACTCCTACCCACTGGACCCTCCTCCTGGCTCCCTGCTCTCCTCCTCTCTGGTAGGTTTACTTCCCTATCTGCTCCTCTTTGTAAGTCAGTCTGACAGCTGCCCCTTGACCCAGATTGACTAGTCTTGATCCTTCTAACTTCCTGTAGATCAGGTCCTGATCCTGGATCCTTAAATAAACAGTGTACACATCACAAACTCAGTCTCCTGTCTTCTTTTTTCCTCCTATAGTTTCCTGCACCCACTCCTGACACACTTAGTTTGCCCTTTAATCTGACCTTGTGGTTTTCTGTGCTGTACCTCTCCTCTGTTGGGCTCTAGGTACAGGGCCAGTTAGAGTTCAGCCTTTCACTGAATGTGGATGGACAGCATTGGAGGAGAGGTGCGTAACTGGTGTGGGAAGGAAGAGGTAGTTGCTGGGATCACTTGTTGGGGGGGGGAGGATGACTGGGCACGCACTGCTCCTCTGTCACATAGGTGTCTCAGAAGCTGCTGTCCAGAGGAAGCTTTACCTAGAGGTATTGCAGTTGTTGAGTTTTGCCACAAGACACTCCAGGAAGACTAGTTAGCAAGTCCCCTCTGCATGCTGGACAGGAATGATGTACTGGCTGGCTTTGTGTCAACTTGACACAAGCTAGAGTCACGAGACACAGAGGCGCTTCAGTTGAGGAAATGTCTCCATGAGATCCAGCTGTAAGACATTTTCTTAATCAGTGATCAGTGGGGGAAGGTCCAGCCCAAGGTGGGTGGTATCATCCCTGGACTGCTGGTTCTGGGTTCTATAAGAAGGTGGGTTGAGCAAGCAATGGGGAACAAACCGGTAAGCAGCACCCCTCCCTGACCTCAGCATCAGGTTCCTGACCTGCTTGAGTTCCTGCCTGGACATCCTCCAATGAGAGACTATTATCTGGAAGTATAAGCCAAATAAACCCCTTCCTTCTCTACTTGCTTTTTGGTCATGGTGTTTTGTAGCAGCCACAGAAACCCTAACTAAGACAAATGACAAGTCATTCCTGAGGGCTCATGCAATGAAGCTCACAGCCTTCATTACAAGGTACTTCACATGGGACCTTGCTCAGAAACTGGATTTTTCCAAGAGACAATCTTGTCATATACTGAGTGGGGGTTACCACTCAGAAGGCACAGACAGGCACACAAAGGAAGGCGTCATTTGATGGTGACCATTTCAATAAGGCAAGAAAAACAACACTAAGTATTAGGAGGGAATACATGCTACAAGTCATAAATAATGTGTTTTTATGTATGAGAGGCAAATGATTAACTAGAACTAATAAGCCAATGTAACCAGATGACTAGAAACAAGACCCACAGGCAGATGAATGGGGTTTGGGGCAGGGAGGTAGAGTGGTAGAGCACTTGCCTAGCATGCCAACCAAGGCTGTGGCTTCTGTCCCCAGCACTGCAAACAAATAAAAAATTAATGATGTTTCAATAAACCATTACATAAAAGATTAAGTTTAATGTAATATCACTGCAATTATGGACATGAGTGTTAAAGGGGGTGGTGGAGGTTGCAGAAGGGGAAAGGGGAGGGGATAAAGGAAGAGAGATGGAGGGGATACGACCAAAGCACATCATATGCATATGTGGTGAACCCCTTACTTTGTAAAGGTAATATGTCAGAACTAGTGACCTAGTTCTAAAACTAAACAAAGAACTGATGAAAACCGAATGTGTGTGTGTGTATGTGTGTGTGTGTGTGTGTGTGTGTGTGTGTGTGCGCGTGTGCGTGTGCATTTGTTGTTTGTTTGAGACAGGGTCTCACTATGTAGTGCTGGCTATCCTGGAAATTGCTATGTAGACTAGAGTGGTCTCAAACTTATGGCTGTAACACGAATAATAAAAACCCAGAGGCAGATATTGGGGTTCAATCTTCAATCTGAAGATCAGAGAAGCAAAGCAGCCGGTCACTACCTCCCACTTCTACCTCAGGCTGAAAGGCCTGTCCTGTCCTTGATATGGCTGGAGACTAATTCCTGAAGACAGAATCCTGCATGGGACCCTGAGGTCTTGTCTACCTCTCTAGTTCTGGGATTAAAGGTGTGGGATCCCAAGTGCTGAGATCTCCTTTGTATGAGACGTTTCTCTTTTTAGACTGATTCACTCTTGTGTAGGTCAGAGTGGCCTTGAACTCACAGAGATCCATCTGCCTCTGTCTCCTGAGCCCTGGGATTAAAGGCCTGCACTACCACCGCCCAGCTTCTATGGCTAACTAGTATGGCTGCTGGTATTAAAGGTAAGTATCACCACTGCCTGGCCTCTACGGCTGTGGCTAGCTTTGCATTCTGATCTCCAGGCAAGCTTTATTAGATTATAAGCAATATATCACCACATACGGCAATCCAGCTCCCATGCTGCTTCTGCTCACACTGATGAGCCCATTTTAAAGGTATGTGGAGGGCTGGGGAGATGGCCTAACTCTTAAGGAGCCCACCTTGCAAGTTAGAGGACCCAAGCTCATTCCCCACAATTCAAGTGAAAACTTTGGGTGCTGTGGTATGCATTGATAATCCTAGCCCCAGGGAATCCTGCCCCTCTAGCCTGCTCGCTGGCCTGGTAGCCCAACCGTGAGTTCCAGGTCACTGAGAGACCCTGCCTCAAAAACAGGATGGCAGCACTGGAGGAACAACATTCAAGGTCAACCTTTGGCCTATTACACACATGTATGTGTGTTGAGACTCCAAAGGCCAGGGAATGGATACACCAGCTGTCCTGGCTGCCTGTTGGCCAGCGTGGTATGGCTGTGTTCTCTGTGGGCATTAGGGGATCCATTTTCTTTTCCTCCATTCAGCTGTGTCTCTGGATGCCTCATCTCCAGGGCCTCCCCTCAAACTGTTACATTTTATAGATGCTACAAGGAGCTACAAGGAGCTTTAAACATCACAAATGTATTAATTATATCAAAATGGTGATCTTTAAAGTCTGCTTTGAAATGTTCAAGTGAATCATTTTATAAACATTTTTTTGTATTTTTTTCAATGCCTGCATGCCAGAAGAGGGCATCAGATCTCATTAGAGATGGTTGTAAACCATCATGTGGTTGCTGGGAATTGAGCTCGGGACTTCTGGAAGAGCAGCCAGTGCTCTTAACCACTGAGTCATCTCTCCAGCCCCAAACAAACCATTTTAACTCATACTAAAATGTGTTTTGTGTATGTGTTTCTATGTGTATGTGTGTGTTTGTATTTGTGTGTATACTCCTGTATATGCATGTGTGTGTGTGTGTTTGTGTGTGTGATGGATATTCAGTGTGTGTTGATAACATTTCCTGTGTTCAAAATAATCATTTTGTCAATGCATAAACACAAGTTTATACTGAAACCAAATATGAATGACCATGATCCAAGAACACAGATTCATGTTACCCCAAATTCCATGTTCTGAAGAAAACCATAAATCATGACACATCCCAAATACTTTGGTAGAAACATCAGATAGGTGAGTTACATCCAAGCAGGGCATCTCTGCTGTAGGCCTTGGGTGTTACCTGGGTGTTGGGGGAAGTCCTGTGCATTTGTCAATAAAGCACTGCTGCCAATAGGGAATCAAGATAGGTGGGACTAGAAGTCCAGAAGGACTCCGGGAAAGAGAAACACAGAGAGTCAAGATGTAACGCCATGGGGTAGGAAGCCCGGAAAGTTCTCCGGTAAAAGAAATACTTAGATTAACAATTATGGGGTAATTACTTAAGTCAGAGCTAGCCAGTAAGAAACAGGCAAGGCCAACAGCTTCATAATTAATACAGCCTCCTGTGTGTTTATTTGGGACTGATGCGGCTCTAGAACCAGGCCGGTGGGAAGGCTTCTCTCAAGGAAAAAGCTTCCCTTTACACCTGGGGGTATCCTTGGCTTGGGGCTGGGGAAGATAGGGGTATGTTTGTGTATTCTGAAGGCTTTACCTCATGGCCGAAAGGATGCTGAGTATGTTAGTTCAGAAAACAAGGTGTACAGTGAATGGCTGCAGAAGAGCTTAAGACCCCTCTGTTCTGTGAAACTCTAGCTCTCCACAGTCACAGGAGCTCTAATCGGTTGCTCAACCTGGTAGAGCCTTACACAGGCATTGCTTCTTTCTACCCCAGAGAACCTTGAGTCACATTTCATATAGTTTTCTTAAAAGTACGGGGTAAGGGGGTAGGTTTCAGAACAGGTTCCTGGGCTGCGTGTCTTGCAAATGTTCCCCCATGTGTCCAAACGTAGGACTTGACATTGTGCCCTAGGCAACACAGAATAGCAGCTGATCAGTGGCTCTGACACTGCTAGGCTTTCAGAAAGATCGGGGAAGGGTTAGAGTTCAAGTTGACAGCATCAGTGAGTGTGGGAGTGCACCCGTACCCTTGAGTTCCCAGCATGGGTGGTAGTAAGCCAAAGCAAGACCACACTGTTTTTTAGCTTTCTGGTTTTTATGTCTTTCACATCATGCATCTCCATTCCACTCATTTCTCTGTCCCTTTGAATCCACCCTCTGCCTTTGCAACCTCCCCCAAGCCAAAATAAAATAAAATAAAATTTAAGAGGAAAAAGAAAAGGACAAATTAGTCTCTTCATGGAAGCTGTAGTGTGACACGGTGAGTCGCACAGTAACCCTTTACCCACATATCTTTATTTGCAAGTGTTCACTGCAGAGTCATTGTTCCAGGCCTCTGGCTTCTGCTTCACTGTCGATGCCGGGCCCCCACCGGGACTCTTCTTGGATATCCCGTTGTTGCCCTGTGCCGTGGAGATCCTGCAGCTTTGGATCTGCAGGACCAGCTCCTCCACATGCTCCAGCAGGTCACAGATGGGGTGGATATTGGGGTGACCAATTCATAACCCTGGTTCTGGGCCTGGGTAGTTCCAGGGCTGGTCAGCTCTCCCTTGTCCTCGCCAAGCTCTCCTGTATTGTCCTTTGGGGTGATGAACAAGGGGGCAGGGCCAGCTCTCCTGCTCTCATGCCCTCAGGGTCGGCTCTCCCACACCTCCACCAACAGGGCCAGCTCTTCTGTGTTGCCCAGGAGAGGTGCAGGAGCCGCTCTCCCGAGTGCTGCAGCTAAGACCCCACCACTCCTAAAGTAAAGTAGAATAGAATAATAAGATAGAAAAAAATTAATGTGAGTACCATTTCCTCAGCCTAAGGAACAGAACATTCAACATTCTGGGGTTCCAGGGACTCTAGGGATTAGTTCCCTGAGGAAGCTGAAGGAAGACAGTATCTCTAGATATCTTTTACAGATTTCCACTCCTCACCTCATGGGAAATATGTCTCAGACATCTTGGTAAAAATAGGCTGTGCTAGTGAATGTGGATGAGGCCTTTTCTCTTGGGAAAATAGTTTTTTGAAATGGAAATAACATAGAATCTGTTTTTTTCCGGCTGTTTTTCTCTTTCCCTTTGGCGTCTCCCCCTCCTCCCCCTTCTCTTCCTCCTCTTTCTTAACAGGCAGCGAGCAGCTTCCTTTTGTGGCCATTGCAAAAGGGGCCTGCAGTGGGTGGAGGTTGGGGGTGGGAGGGGTGAGGGGTGGTGAGAGCCGGGTGGGAGCAAAGCCCCAGTTTTTCTCTGAACCCTGACACACAGTGGGGTGGGTTTTAAGTGGTACACGGCACACATTCTTATGATTCAACAACAACAACAAAAAAACGGAGAAAGGAGGAAAACATGGCAGTATCCTGCTGTTCCCACACAAAACCAGAACTGTCCTTTGGCAGTGGGAAACTGTTTCTTGGCGGTGGCTTATGAGAAACCCAGAGGTGTGTGTTGTGGGCATGTCAGAAACAGAGATGGACACATACTTGTTTCCACCGTGTTGCTGTGGATTAAATACAATAAGTACGCAAGGTACATTGGTTCATTGGCTGTAACTTGCCAAGTGCTTTCGATTTCCCATAATACGTTACTGTTGGCAAAGTTATTCCTATCTTAACTACAAGGCATAGCAAGACTCTGTCTCAAAAGATAGTATTACAAAACAAAGCAAAACAAAAACAGAAAGATTGAATGGCATCCACACAAACACTGTACCATCTGCGTGAAGGATCAAGGTTTGCACACATATCTGCAAATGTGGTGTTTAACACCAGCATCAACTCTCAGATCACACATTATACTTCACACAGTAATTAATCACTTTATAAATTCGTGCTACTACAGACTGGCAATAAGGAGCTAGAGGCCACATCAGAATTTAAGGAGTTCAGAGAGGCCTAACTGAAGGCAGGGAGGAGGAGGGGGGGATGGAGGTGGTCAGATGAGGAACCCTGTTGAAGAGGACATACCAAGCTTCAGAGCTGAGTGGAGTTACAGAGGTTAGATGGAAAACTGAAGCTGGATTGATGGATGGGTAAATAGGAGGATGGATGGATGGATGGATGGGGGCATAGATGGATGAATGGGTAGATAGATGAATGAATGGGTGGGTGGATGGATAGATGGATGGGTGGGTGAATAGGAGGATGGATGGATGGATGGATGGATGGATGGATGGATGGATGGATTGGGGGATAGATGGATGAATGGGTGGATGGATGGATGGATGGATGGATGGATGGATGGATGGATGGATGGATCGATAGGTGGGTGGATGGATGGATGGATAGGTGGGTGGATGGATGGATGGATGGATGGATGGATGGATGGATTGGGGGATAGATGGATGAATGGGTGGGTGGATGGATGGATGGATAGGTGGGTGGATGGATGGATGGATAGGTGGGTGGATGGATGGAAAGGTGGGTGGCTATTTAAGTAGGCTGTGTCAGCAGTGGGGGTGAGCTGAGCTGAAGCTCCTGGGACAGTTGGGAATTCTCTTTTGATTCCTTGATTCTTCGTGGTCAGATTAAAGGTGGCTGGGGCTGTTGACATAGAAGTGCTAGGTGTCTTCCTCTTTATGGGTTCCAGATGAAAGCACTGCACCCAGTTGTGGGTCTGGGTCTGGTGTGTTCAATAAGTCCTTGACCCCAGCTTTCCTGAGAAGGTTTTTGCTATATACCTGTGCTCATATGGTCCCAGCCTGCTTTGTTAAGCTTGTAGAATGGCACCTTTTGATTTTAGAAATAGGTTGTTAGTCTGTGTTTCACTGCTGGTGGCTGACAGGTGGTAGTGTCTACTTGTACAGGGAAGTGCAGAGTCATCCTGACTGTATTTGCACTTAAAATGGAGCCAAATGCCACTTTGTGAAATGGAGTCACCCACGGCAAGGCATAGCCTGAAAGCCACTGTTCATACAATATAGAGCAGCTTACATCAGGGAACAGTCAGACTGCAACACCATGTCCTGGAGATTCTGTTGGCTTTGGCAATGTGAACAGATCTGCCCATAAAACCCTGGTTCAAATGGTGTTGGAACTTCAGTCTGTGACTCTGTCAGGTTTGGGAGAGCTCTGGCGTCATCATTTAGGATGTTTAAACTGCAGCCTTGCATCTGGCCATCTTTCAGCTGGAGATCTAGCCCCCGCCCCTGGGAAGGCACAGAACTTGAATTTTCCAGTAGCAAACAATGCAGAGAATGATTCCCAGCATGCTCTAGAGAATGCAGCCCCTGCCTGAGCCTGCAGCTGTGTCCCCAGGCTGTGGGGCAAGGCCTGGCTGCCCAGTTGGCTGGAGTTCCACTATTTGGGGAGATGAATGGGACTTGGCAGGTGCGAGAGTGAGGGGACTCAGAGGAGGGTAGTGGGGACCAACAATAGTCCAAGTGGCTGATACACTTGAATTAAAATGTCATATGAACCCCATTGCTTTGTACAACAAATGTATACGACTCAAACAAACAAACCAGCCAAAAGACATAGGCTCAGTCAGAAAAGTGCTAGCCATTGAAGCATGACGACCTTAGTTCACTCCCCAGCATCCCTGTAAAAAGCTGGGTGTAGTGGCATGTGTCTATCACAGCATTAAGGAATCAAAGACAAGAAATCTCTGAGGCTCACTGGCCAGCCAGTCTAGCCTAATTGGTGATTCTCACTTCTAGTGAGAAATCCTGTCAGGAAAAATAGGTTGCATGGCAGCTGAGAATGATACGTGAGGCTATCTCTGACTTCCTCATCTGTGTGTGTGTGTGTGTGTGTGTGTGTGTGTGTGTGTGTGTGTGTGTGGTGTGTGAGTGTATGGTATGTGTGTGTGTTTTGTGTATGTAGTGTATGTGTTGTGTATGTATGTGTGTTGTGTATGTAGTGTGTGGTGTGTATGTGTGAGTGTGTTGTGTGTGGTGTGTATGGTGTTGTGTGTGTGTAGTGTGTGGTGTGTGTGAGTGAGTGTGTGTGTGTGTGTGTGTGTGTGTGTGTGTGTGTAAAAACAGAGTCATGGTGTTGTATTTGGCCTTTGACTTTCTCTAGGACCATTTGCAGAGGCCATAGCAGCACCGAGAAAGATGGACTGCTGAGAAAACACTGCTGCCTCAGGGCCTGGAGATCAAGAAGGCAGGCGTGACTTTGGAGCCATGTTAGTCAGGACCTTAGTGTAGCGTTGCCCAGCATGAGAAAGCACTGGCCATTTACAGACTATGTATCAATGAGAAATTAAAGAATTAAAGGGAAATATAAAGAATGGCTTCCACCTAAGGCAGCTTCTGATTTCTGTGTCCATTGTGGTCTGCTGAGCCTGCGCTGGGCACGGGCCATTTTACTACATGCTTGCTTTCTCTCTCTCTCTCTTCCTTCCTTCATTTTTTCTTTCTTTCTTTTTTTAATGAACCTTTTTTTTTGGTTTGTTTTTTTCCAGACAGGGTTTCTCTGGATAGCCCTGGTCATCCTGGAATTTACTCTGTAAACCAAGCTGGCCTCAAACTTAGAGACCCACCTACCTTTGCCTCCTGAGTGCTGGGCTTAAAGGTAGGCGCCACCACCACCCAGCTGCTTGTGTGTTTCTGAATGGGAATGTTTTATGTACAGATAGGAACAATCCAAGCATATATAGTTTTCAGATAGAGGTTCATGGAGATCAGGCTGAACTTAGGCACACTATGCATTTCAGAATGATCTCAAACTCCTGACCCTCATGCCTCCACTTCCAGAGAGGAGCTGGTGCCTGAGGGGGTCAGAAGGGGGTGTTATATCCCCTGGAACAGAGGCTGCAGATGGCTATGAACTGCCATGTAGGTGCTAGGAATCTAACTCGTGCCCTCTGCAAGAGAAGCAACTGCTCTTAACCAGTGGGCTCCAAGTTCAGCCCAACTTAAACACATGGCTGCATCATGGATGCCTCTATTTGTCTCAGTGATGTAAACAACCCCAAACAAAAATGACTTGTACAAGGACTTTGGGCTCCAAGAACACCCAAAGTTTCAGGCTTGGAAACTAAAGGACAGGCTGGCTGCAGTTGCAAGATGCTACCACCAGGTGACAGTGTTGATTGACAAAAAACGAACAAGTTACTGGCTGGGACTGATAGAGCCCCTCACCCAGGCGGAGCAGCAGCAACCACACTGAGTGCCCATGTGAAGGACCCTGACCTGGCCCTGTGTTGAGAGGCTGTGCTGGCAGAGCAGTGGGTAGTTGGCTGCGTGCTGTCCTGGTGGCTCGGTTCTGTCTGAGAGGTGGACCTGGGCTCGGCTCTTCCATTTGTGAGCAGAATGTGACTGCCAGTCTCAGTATCCCCCACCCTGCCCCCAGGGCTTCTCTTATCCACAGCTGAAACTGTGTAATCTGGGGATGGTAGGGGTGGTCCCTGTGTCCCAGAACTGCCCCTTTCTACCTATGCAGCACAGTACATTCATGCCCAGAGGTTCTGAGCATGCCTCACTGGATGTCCAGTTGGATGACCAGCCTCTGCAGGCTGAGCTGGACTGATGCTCAGCTTCCAAACTTCAGGTAGAACATGAAGGGTCCTTTGAACCTTGGGGTGTGTGTGCCTCTCCATAGTCAGATATTGATGGTCCTGTTCAACTCCTACCTTTGTCTTTGGTCCCAGGTTTGGAAGCCATAAGCCAAAAAGCCTCGGGCCCTGCAGGGTTAGAGCTGGAGCTCACATCCTTCTCTGCTACGTGCTGCAAAGCAGCTCCAGGCCCCGGGGCCTTTTCCATGACATAAGCGCAGACTTTCCTGTTGAATGTGGGAAGTCTTCCCTATGGCCTACCTTATCACAGGACTCTGCTCACCCTGTCTGACATCATGACTACGGCTTCATGCCAGGGTTCAGTGCCTGGGGATACACACGATGGTCCAGCGAGGACTCAGCCTGAAGTGAGAGGAGGAGGCCACTCCTATCTCTCTTGACAGACCCTTTGGGGCTAGCATGTTCCTCACTCAACCTGGGTGCACTCAGATGGAGACAAGAGATGTGGGTAAGAGTCCCAGTGAAAAGAAGGCATCTCCTGAAACCTAGGTCTGCTGTCACTATGTTTCTCTAGGCCCAGCTTACCTGACCTCCGCTACCAGAGACAGGAAAGGCCTGGCTTGTTAGTCTCTGTTGTTGGAGGAAGGTCACTCATCTTACTAAAGTCACCCAGGCTAGAGCTTCCCCTCAAAGGAACAGCAGTGAGAGATGACTTCCACCTAATCCAATAAAATGCAAGAATTTGATATCTGTACCCAAGACAGATGCCCCAGATAAAGTACAGCAGCTGCTTGTAAAAGGACTTGGCCTCAAAGGCAGAAAGAAAATGCTTGAACATGAAAATAAAAAAAGCAACTTTCTCAAAGTTAGTGGGAGCCCCTCATGTTCAGATTCAAAGCTCAAACTGTTGCTATTGAAGAGGAAAGCCAGGAGCCTCTGTCACCACTTCTGAGTGACTGGGAGTCTAACCAATACAGTGGGTGAGGACCATACAAGCTGTACACAAAAACGCCACCTGCCTGTGGGAAGGGCTGGCAGGAATAGTGCATGGCCGGTGTCAGGATTGCTTTGCTGGGCCACTGCAGTGTCGGTGTCAGGGCACCTGGTTTGTCCAGGTGTGGGAGGTTCCCAGGGCCACTGAACTTTTGGTGCTAAAAGGGGGTCTCTTAGACTAAGCCACGTGGCTGCCTACCACCCTTGACTGATGACATGTGCTCCTCCCTACCCCCAGCTCTTTTGAACAGCTGGTAGTACATCTGCTCTGGTCCTTCCACAGCATAGGTTTCCATGAGTGCCAGTCACTCACTAGTGAGTCTCCAGGCATAGGATATGTTCATATTTCTGCTAGGCTCTTTATCTTGTCTTTTAAACTTGGAGTATGAATAGTCTTTGGATCCCATATCATATTTTGGGTCTCAGTTCTAGTTATTACTTGTCAGCACAGAGATGGTCACAAAAAGGGTGTGTGCAGAGGTACCTGTGTCTTGGGACAATAGTACAACATCAAGCAGCACTAAGCAACCTGGACTCACAAAGAAATTTGAAGAAAGTTGTGGTATTGTCTACATTCATGGACCTTAATTTGTCCCCATTGTGTGGGCCAGAGAGATGACTCATAGTTCAGAGCACTTGATGCTGTTGCAGAGGCCCAAGGATGGCTTCCCATCACCCATAGAGGGCCTCACAACTACCTGTAACTCCATTTCTGGGGATCTGATGTCCTCTTTAGTCTCTGTGGGTGCTGGGGCACAGATTGACTGGGGCAGAGATCAGGGTGAGAAGGATTCAGAGGGAAATTTTACTGTGAGCTTGTGTGTGTGTGTGTGTGTGTGTGTGTGTGTGTGTGTGTGTGTGTGTGTGTGTGTAGAGAAGAGGACAATCCTAGGTGTCACACCTCTAACACTTTCAACCTTTGTTTTAGATAGGGTCTCTTATCAGCCTGGAACTTCATCATGTAGACCAGGCCTAGCTGGCCAGCCATCTGCTGGAGAGCCCCTTGCCTCTGCCTCCTGTTTCACCCACACTGGGATTCCAAACGTCTGTCACTTCACCTGGCTCATTGCACAGGTTCCAAGTTAATTTCCCCATGTTTCAGACTTACAAGAAAAGCATTTGCTAACTGACCCATCTTCTCAGCCCTTGCTGTGAGTTTATTAAGTGGGATACTGATGCCTGGGCTCTGTGATCAAATATCCATCCCATAATTAGAGCTGTGCATCAAACAGAGGTAATAATAGTGCCAGGTTGCAGAGTGGTGTGCATATCCTAGGCACTTAGCTAAAGATAATTTATAGAGAAATTAGGAGTAAAGCTTGTAACCTAATAATTTTTCAAGAGAACGAGAAGTGCCCTGGTAAAAATGAGAAGGAAGGAAAAATGAGAAGCAGAAAGCGGAGAGAGTGAGGGCCTGGGTCTAGTGTCTGACAGGCCACCCCCAGCCAGAGACAAAAGCAAGCTGCCTTCAAGGTGGAGCACACTGTCCCGGCAGGACACGGTTTTCCATCCCTGGGAGACAGTGTTTATGTGTGGGGTGGCAGCTTTGACAGCATAAATACACAGAGCCTTGCCAACAAGAGAGCTGAGGATGGCGTCGGCAGAAATCAATTAAACACAAAAGGTTTGCAGCCTTGGGCAATAAACTACAAAACTGATTTAGCCAGCATAATTCATAATCAAACTCGTGAGCTGTTAGTTTGCCCAGGCACACACAGCACATCTTCTATGTCCTGTGGGAAGTCCATATTTCATGGAGTCCCCTCAGTGCCAGGCTTCTCAAGGCCTTGAATTGTGTCCTGAGCCTGGGGGTGGCAGAGAAGCCCTGGAGTTGGCAAGGGGTGTTGGGTAGTGGGGCTGAGAGGCCCAGTCATGCTCTATTGCAGGGTTGTTAGCGGAGGGTACAGAAGAAGCCAACCTCAAATGACAGGAAGAGTTCTTTGGGACAGCTACAAAGGATGGTCACAAAGGCTAGAGTTACAGCCATGCAAAATGAAGCTAAGGGGAAGGTAATGCGGGCACCATTGTGCAGGAAGGAAGAGGTACAGCCAAGGAAGGGTGTCTGACTCAGTTCCTGCTCCCTGTGACCGTGGGCTGCATGGCAGGGGTAGGGGCATTGAGACAGAGAGACAGCGAGCACAGAGGACACCACAGGGAGCAGTTTTGCTGTCAAATAGCATGTGTCCCTCCCAGCCCAGGAGGTGAGGAAGGCACAGGTGGCCACTCTGGGGTCCAAGTCACTTTCTCACAGAAACTGTTCATCAGCAGAGGACAGTGTTGCCGAGGGGATTGACCCCAGGCAGGGACATGCAGAGCTGGCTGGCGATGATAGTCTTTACCACACTGAGTGGTACTGTGAGCCCAAGACACACACTAACATCATGAGAAGACACTGGGCCTTGTGGTGCCCTGAGTGTCAGAGCTAGGCTGGACTTAAAGGCTCATGGTGTCTCCTCTGGCAAGGCTGGGTTCCAGCAGACAGAGAGAACTTCCGCCTGGCTGTGTTGTTCTCTTTGTAAAACTCGTAGCTCCTGCCTCACAACACCAAGGCCCCTCTCTTCTCAGAAACGTCCGTGCAGGTAGTATCCTGAGCCACGAGCCACTGTCCCCTCCCCTCCCATCTTGGTTTGACAGCCCTCTGAGTGTGCGTGGAATGCCAGGACTCTAGGGGGGACCTTGAGTTTCTTGGGGGTCCTCCCTGGGGCAGTGGTGGTTACCTCATGTTGGGGTCGCGATCTTGTCCCATCAGTATCAGGAGTCATTAGTAATGTTTATTGCCCTGCTGCCACCAGGCTTCAAGTCAGAAGGCAGTTAACCGTCTTCGCCTTCCTTACACGGGGGACAGCTTGCGTGTGCTGTGCAGTGCCTCTCTTTGCGGTCAGGCGAACAAATAAAAGTGTTCAAGATGACAAGCTAAATGACAACTAGCAAATTCCAGCAGTGACAAATGTGTCCTAGGAGAACAAAGTTGGCCTCACTGACACCCAGAACTCTCAGAAGTTATTAAGGGGCTAAGTGCTCTACCCAGTAAATCATGGGCCTAATGGAGCTGTGACCATAAGTAAGTACAAACGGCATCAAACCACAACGAAGAGAAGAGGAGGACACGTGGGGGGGGCAGGGGGGGCAGAGAAGAGAAAGGAAGGGGAGGGGAGGGGAGGGGAGGGAAAAGAGTAGCAAGTAGTAGGCATTTCAGTGCCTTCATCCCTGGTGCCTTGCTGTACTAGGACACTGCTACAGCCAGTATCTGCTTGAGTGCAGAAGGAACAACTAGTGCGGTCAGTATCTGCATGGGTGCAGAGAACACATCTACTGCAGTCAGTATCTGCACGGGTGCAAAGTGGGCCAATTATTGCAGTCAGCTGCTGTATGGGTGCAGAGTACTAACTTAATTGGTTGGAAAGTAGGACACTCTTCTGGAAATCCCTGGACAAAACATGCCTCGAGTCTCCACAGTAACAACATCCCTGCCTTGGTGAGAGCAGTGGGCCCAGCAAGGAATGGTTGGACTTGCAGGATGCTGCTGACCCTCCCAAGGGGGCCCAGGGAGACCTGCAAAACGTCACAGAGAAATGAAAGGCAAGGAGATGGGGAGACAGCTGCGGCCTCCTGTAAACAGTCTGATTCCCAATGCGAACCAGATTGTGGCCCAGGACCTCAGGTAAACATGTGCGTCAGCAGCCCCCAGCCCCCACAGCCCAGGAGGCCCAGGGTCTGCATGGCCCAACTCTGGGACACATCACCGTCACCGCCCAGACGGTTCCTAATTAGGCAAAATTAGGCCTTGCATTCCTCCCAAATCCCCAAGATCTCTGCAATTTCAGGTCTTCCCCAAAGGAAAACATCGGGTAATTAAACAGCACGAGCAAGAATGGTATAGAATGTTCTCTGGCTGAGGAAGCAGCTCTGGTTTCCCACCCACCTTGGCTGGACAGAGGATCTGCTGGGAGGTGGATTAACCATGGCCTTGTTCTCAGGGCCTGGGTGGCCGTGGGCCTGGGGGAAGGGGGTAGGCAGGCCTGGTCTTGGATCTCTGCTGGTGGGGTGTGGGGCTGTTGGGCCCCCATGGCCTGGGTTGGGCCTGTAGGCAGCACCAAGGACAGTGTCTTCGACAAGGAATTGTTGAAATCTGGCTGTGCCCCATCATAAGCGGCTCCATATTGAGTAAAACAGTGGTTTTTCAGGTCGTGTGTTGCTCAGAGAGACTCCATTTTATAAGTAGTGTTTTACTTCATTCTGCAAATGAAGGATGACTGGGTGGACAACCCCCACACTAATAAACGAGTTACTCTGGGGGTGGAAAGGGTACCGCCTAAAGTTTTATCAGAGTGAATTGAAACCATGGGGACACATGGGTGTTTTAAAATCATACCAGGAAACCCAGGCCCAAGAAGTCACCAGACATACCACACTAAAGAAAGAGTGGAGATCGATCCCTCACCTGGACACTGTTAAGAGGTTTACACTTAGTGTAGTCATGGTAACCACCGCCCAGCACCGACTCTGGATGGCTCACAACTAACAGCTTATGTGAGATCCAGCTCCAGGAGATCCAGCCCTCTCTTCTGGTCTCTTCAGACACCAGGAACACACATGTACACAGACACACACACAATTTTTTTTTAATGCTTGTTGTTGAACTCTTTAGAGAAAAAGCTGCTGAACAAGGCCCCAGCCTGCACAGTCAAGTCCTCTGGCTCAGAGCAGATTTGAGGGCTGGGGCTCCACCTCTGTGATACCCTCCCCTCCTCACTTCAACTTCTGCGCTTTCCCTGAGACAGTTTCTGCTTCATCCAAAGTGCTGCTTTGGTTTGGTTGGTTGGTTTGTTTGAGGCAGGGTCTCACTCTGGTTGAAGCTGTAGGACAGGCTAGCTCTAATTCACAGAGGTCTGTTTGCGTCTGCCTGCTGGTGTTAAGGGTGTGTGCCAGCACTCCCGGTCTCACGTTAAGTGTTGGGATATTGTCTGTAGACCCTTTGGGTCCTAGGCACTCTGTCCCGTACAAGCAGATGCATCTCAGTTTCTCAGACTGTGGCATGTGGGGTAGTGAGAATGTGACAGCAGCATCAGGTTGTGCACTCACAAAGACGAAAAGTTAATTCAGAATCCAATGTGTCTTGAATCCATGGTGTTTCTGGTAAGGCTGGCCATTGTTCTTTTCTTTTAATTTATTTGTGCGTGTGTGGTGTGTCTGTATGGTGTACGTGGGTGGGGTGTGTGGGGAGGGTGTGGTATGCCTGCTGTGGGTGTGTGTGTGGTGTGTGCATGGGGGTGGTGTGTGTGGGGTATGTGGGGTATGCAGCGTATGTGGTGTGTGTGGGTAGGGTGTGGAGGTGGTATGTGTGGTATGGGGGTGTGGTGTATGTGTGTGTGTGGTGTGGTGTGTGGGGGTGTGGGGGTAGTATTGTGGTATGGGGGTGTGTGGAGAGTGTGTGGTGTGGTGTCTGATATGGAGGTGAGGTGGGATTGGGGGGTAAGTGTGGTATGGGGGTGGGCAGTGTGGTGTGTGGTGTGGATGGGGTGTGGATGGATGGGTGGGCTGTGTGGGGGTGGCATGTGTGGTATGGGGGTTTGGTGTGGGTTGGGTGGAATGTAAGGGGGTGTGGTGTGTGGCATGGGATGTGACACAGGGCACGTGTGGAAGTCGGAGGACATCTTAGTAGAGTTGGTTCTCTCCTGCTTCTTGTGAGACCCAGGACAGCTCAGGGCTCCAGGCTTTTTTATAGCAAGTTCCTTAACCTACTTAATTATCTCTCTACCTTAGCAATTTTCTCATCTTTAATAAGTGGTAAAATTATATGCATACTGAAGAGTTGCTTTAAAATTTTAATTTACATACATTTTAATATTACATTAGTTATCAGTGAAGTTTGATATGCATACCTATTTTTTTTCCTGACAACAGGTCAAAGGTGAGTGAGCTTGTCAGGAGTGGAATCTGGAGGTGTGGTAGAATTTCTCGTATTAAAGGAGGGTTGTATGTAGAAAAAGTTTATGCTTCTTTTAGAGCACTCCCTGCTTGAGGGCCAGCAGCTGGGGACAATCTCAGTCTTTGGGAACAATCTAATCTACCCAAATGAGATATGTGGCCATCACGGGGCCCTGTTCAGCAACCTGGTACAATAGTAAGTAACCGTAGCTTTACTTTCCGATGGAAGTGTGGCACTGTCTGGCCTAGCTCCCTGGTCCCCTCTCTCAGGAGGCTGTAACCTGTGGGCATATGTTGATGTTCCCACCATTCCCTTCTCTAGAACATTGCTAGGCTATGTTCATGACTTAGTCCCACAGCTCTCTGCACACAGCTGTGTGTGTGCCCATGTGTCAGGTGGCGTGGTTTCCATGGGACACAAAGGCAGGTCAGATGTGGGCATTGCTGTCATGGCTGTGAGGACAGACGTGGCTCCATGGTGAGTATATGGGGTACACACACACAGGATAGGCAACCTGTTGCTGCCACTTTAAAGTCCTTGAGGTGAGCAGTATGGCTCCAGTGGGTGGTGGGCATGGCCTTGCTGTTAGGGGTAGAGAGAGCAGTGAGGTCTGCTGGCCTGGAAGGGGGTTGTGGAGGTAGATACTCAGCTAGTACCGGGGACTAAGGACAGGACACCTATGTGCTCTTGATGACTTCATTGACATGCTCAACTTCCAACATTGTGAGTGTGGAGCTCAGCAGCCTTGTGCTACATGGTCATTCACTTGTTCTCTGTTGAAGGAGGCCACCACAGCAAAAGACCAAAAGACAAGAAAGGCTGGGTGGCCATTCAGAGCACAGCAAATTTTCACTGTTGGCCATGAGAGGACCATCTCCTAGGGATGTCAGCCAGAAGGTAACACTGTGACTTTTACCTTTGCCTCTCTGATAAGACATCCCATTCCCTGAGGCCTCAGTGCTAACTCACAAACACACACGTCTGTAATGTCTGTAATGAGTGACACCAGGCCTCTTGTCTGCGGCTGTGTGAGACCTAAGAGGCCTGTACTAACTACTCTTATCAAACTCTGCTTAACACATCCTGCAGGGAGACCTCTCCCACCATTGACTTTCAGGCTGCAGGGTGGGGAGAGAGGTGAGGGCTGAAAGATAATCCCTTATCAGCTGTGTATGCCCAGCTCCCAGGACAGCTATGAGGCTGGCCTCATCCCCTGGGCCCTTCCCTTCCTGTTGAAGGAAATAGAGGCTTAGGGTCCAGAAGGGGCTCAATCAGATCACAGGCAGGCGTGCTGACCATGCTGGAGGAGGCTGACTCCCTGGGGAGTCCTGATTGTACCACTTGTCAAGTGTGAGTCTCAGCAGACACTGGCCCAGCACCCTCCTCCAGAGCCAGGAACAGCTTTCCTCTGGCGTGGGAAAAGTATATGAGGTCAGGGTCACTCCTCATGCCTCTTCCGTGGGAATCTGTTCACAGTGGGGCCTTCCTGTGAGGATGCTGAACATACAGGTCTGCCTTTCCTACGCGAGAAGGTCACTAGACTCTTTTCCTGCCCTGGCCTTCAGGTGCCTGCTTATGCCTGGCTTCTCACCCCTAGCTGTCCCACAGTGGGGCTGTAATCTGCTTCCCCCCAACACTCTGGCCTATCTGAAGCATATCCTCTAGAGTAGTAGTTCTCAACCTGTGGGGCACGACCACCCAAACCATTGGAAAACACAGATATTTACATTATAATTCGTAACAATGGCCAAGTTACAGTTATGAAGGAGCAAATGAAAACAATGTTATGGTTGGGGGTCACCACAACATGAGGAACTGTATTGAATGGTCACAGCATTAGGAAGGCTGAGGACCCCTGCTCTAGAGGGTTACAAGATGACCTTCACAGGAGAAAGTAAGCTCTTCTTGGCTCATCTTGGTCAAGGCGGGGTTCTGTGGGATACTTTACTTCCTAGGTATGCTAGGAAAACACAGCCTGATTCCTGTGGAATCGAAGCAGAATTTTGTAAGAACAGAACAAGGGAAAGGAGAAAAGCCACGAAGATTGTCCTATGGCTGCCTGTGTCACACCTGAGTCCTCTAGTCTTAACTGGAAGATGGGAGCTTGTGCCACAGAGGTAGTGACTGCAACGAAGTGACAGTCAGGTTACAGAGAGCAAAACTAGCAAGGCCACCTTCAGAGCCGCATGTTCCTGAGAGCCATCAGAGGTAGACTCGCTGCTCACCCCTGATCCTTGCCATGCCAGCTCCCTGGTCCCCGAAACTGTATCACAAAATTCTTATGTTGTTAAAGGAATTACAAAAAAAACCAAAACTATTAACACTTTGGTTATTTTTAAATGGTATTTTAAAAAGTATTCATTTTATCACTTTATGTATTTATTTATTGTGGGGTGGAAGAAGGACAGTCACGTGCCTTGGTACACGTGGCGTCCAGAGACTGATCTGCGGAAGTCAATTCTCACCTTCCACTCACTGTGTGGGTCCAGGGAACTAGACCCAGCTTGTCCGGCCTAGCGTAAGTGACTCTACCAGCTAAGCCAGCTCACCAGCCCTTAAAACGGCAATTTTGAAAGTGGGATTTTGCAACAACTTCTTCTTGAAAGACAGTTTAGGGTGAGGGAGATAAAAGAGAGGAGAGGAGGGGAGGGGAGGGGAGGGGAGGGGAGGGGAGGGGAGGAGAGGAGAGAAGAGGAGAGGAGAGGAGAGGAGAGGAGAGAAGAGGAGAGGAGAGGAGAGGAGAGGAGAGGAGAGGAGAGGAGAGGAGAGGAGAGATATTCATACTGCAAGATGCAGACACACTCTTCCACCGGTGCAGGGCTGAACCCATCTTGGGGACTGTAGTCCCAGCACTGACTTGTCAGCCTGGTTGTCTCAGGAGAAGAGGTGGGACAGGCAGGAGACAGGAAGGAATGAAGATGGGGGCCGCTGGGTGTGGGACTAAAAGGTCAAATGATCTTGTTTCCTCTCATAAGGTGCTAGAGAGGTCAGCTGTGTAAATGGCCATGGGGCCCATGTGGTGGTGAACGCATGCAGTCCCACCACTGGAGAGGCAGGGGAAGGAAGGCTGGGAGTTCTAGGCCATAGCAAGACCATGCCTAAGAAAAGAACAATGGCTGAGCTTTGCAGTTCACTTCCAGAACACAGAGCAACCTACTCACAGCTTTCTTGAGATACAACTGACACATTGCACAGTGTTGTGCACAGTCAGTGGGTCTGGATGCAGTCACAAAGCTGGGTGGCACTGCCACAGTCCATTCCCAAAGGACTGCACGGCTGTCAGCAGCCACTCCGCCTCCTCACCATTGCTCCGAGGCCGCATACCAGCGAATTCCCTTCTCCTCTTTGCCTGTGATAGACATTGACTATTGTGGACTCACCTGGGATGTGGTCTTTTGTGGGTGGTCCTTTTACTCTAGATTCATCAATGTCTCATCCCTTTTTACAGTGGAATACAATTTCAATGCATGGATATACCACAATGCCCTAACCCACAAATACATTGTTTCCACCTTGGGGCTTCTATGAACTTCACTGCTATGAACCTATGTGTGCAAATATTTAAGGTAATTTTCACACTTATTACTTACAGAGGAGGACATGCATGTACTGTGGTGTATGAGAGGAGGCCAGAGGACAACCTGTGAGGATTGGTTGTCTCCTTACCCAGTACGGGTCCCAGGGATTGAACTCAGGTTCTTAGGTTTGTTGGTAAGCTTTTTTACTGGCTAAACCGTCTCAGTGGCCCGTGTGTGAACCAGATTGTATGCGGACACTTGCTTTCATTTCTCAATGGTGTGCTCAGGTGGAGCTGTTGAAATTTGATAAGTCTGTGTATAGAGAAACAACAGAGCCAGAGCGGCCCTGTCATTTAATACACCATTTAAGTGTGCTAATTAATTTAATACATTTGAATCACAGGGTTCAAGGCCCCCCACACCCTGGGCTTCTCCTGTTGTCCGTGAAACCTTAGTACTCTCAGAAAGATTTTTTTTAATTATTACATTTGTGTGTGTGTGAGAGAGAGGGGGGGGGAAGAGAGAGAGAGAGGGAATGCGGAGGTCAGAGGACAACCTGCTGGAGTTCATTCTCCCCTTCTGTCATATAGGTCCAGGGGTCTGAACTCAGGGCAACAGGCCTAGTGGCCAGTGTCTTGACGTGCTCAGCCATCCTACCAGGCCCTCTCTTGATGAGGTTTTGATCTGCACTGTCCACGGGTGACTGATGTGAGCCCCTTTTCTCAAATGCTAATTATCTGCAAATATTCTCTGGAACCTGTGTGTTCAGATAGTGCCCTCATTTCTTTAGACTGAGTTTGCCATCTTCCCTGTTAGCCTTGCTTGCTGCACTTTTACCGTCATTCATTACTTGTAGCAGGTTTTTGATGACCCTTGCAGAATTTCCACATGGGCAGGCAGGCAGCCTGTCTTCCATCTTCCTCTGCAATCTGTCGCCTTTCTTGTTTCTCATGCCTTGCAGGCCAGACCCTTCCTTGAAGGGTGGCAGACAAGGCCAGGGAGCCACATTCCTGCCTTGTTCCTTATCTCTGAGGGAAGCATTTAATCTCTCAGTCCTTGCTACAAAGTCCACCACATATTTTTCATAGATGCCTTTTTTATCAGATAGAGAAAATGCCTTTGAACTCCCAGCTGCTTGAGAATCTTATGCTGAATAGATTTTAGATTTTTTCAAGTGTTTTTCTGATATATAGGACTATAATCCTGTGGGAATTTTCGTTTGTTAATACGGTGAATCTGGTCTGTTTATATGGGGAATTTGCTGACTTCAAATACCCAGATACTCTTTGCTCCTCGTAAGGGCTGCGTGCCTCCACCAGGGCTAACCCTTTGTATATGTAACTGGATCTGACGTGCCGGGTTGTTCCATATGTGTCCATGAGGAATGCTGAATCCCAGTTCCCTTGATGCTCCCATATTATTTTTGATGCCAGTGTGAAGCCACATAAGCCTGGGGGTTGGGCAAGGGCCATGAAGCCCCTGCGGCTTCTTTGCTGAGGGCTGGTGGCTTTGTGGATCACAGACCACCCTAGCAGTGTCTGGTTGTGTCAGAGTGTCTTTAGCTACTGCTGTAACTTCCCGAGAGGGTCAGGCTGGCCCACTCAATCAGCTGCTCTGGACAGAGCTTTGCCCATTTCTGGTCAGGGACTTTACCATGGACTTCCCTTCTTCTCTTAAACTAGTTTTTCCCCAAGTTTTATTTTATTTTTAATTTTGTGCATGTGTTTGTATGGGGCATGGCATGTGCATGTGTAAGTGAAGGTGCCTGAGGAATCCAGGGGAGACTGTTAGATCCCCTGGAGCTGGAATCACAGGTGGTTGTGAGCAGGCCCATGTGAGTGTTGAGAACCAAACTTGGGTCCTCTGCAAGAACAGGAAACATACTTAAGCATGAGACCATCTCCACCACCCACAATGCTTCCTGTTCCTTTGATATAGAATCTATAGAATCAAATTCCAAACTGAAAAATAAAGACACTACAGTTCTGAAGGGACATTCATGGAAGATTGAGGAGACCCTGGGGTGGGGTAGAGGAGGGCGCAACAGAATAACCAGGGAACATGCAAGAGAATTGACTCTCGAAAACAGTCACTTCTTCACTGACAGTCATAATAAAGAAGGTATGTGGCCGGGCGGTGGTGGCGCACGCCTTTAATCCCAGCACTCGGGAGGCCGAGGCAGGTGGATCTCTGTGAGTTCGAGGCCAGCCTGGTCTACAAAGCGAGTTCCAGGACAGCCTCCAAAACAATACGGAGAAACCCTGTCTTGAAAAAAAAAACAAAAACAACAACAAAAAAAAGAAGGTATGTCGTTGCCAGGCATGGTGGCATGCACACTTGGAATCCCAGCGTTAGGGAAGCAAAGGCAGAAGGATCAGGAGTTCAAAGTCATTCTCAGTTTCATAGAAGTTTCAAGACTATCCTGAGCTACATGAGACCTTGTCCAAAACAAAACATAAATAAAAATACATTTTTTCAGGAGAAGAGAAAGTGTTTCCAGCAATTATAACAATAAGGCTATTAATTCCTATCCCTTTTAGAAGATTGTTTTATGTGTATGAATGTGTGTATGTCTGCGCACCATGATGTGCCGTGCACCATGAGGCCAGAAGAGGATGTCAGAGCCCCTAGAACTGGAGTTACAGATGGTTGTGAGACACCATGTGGGTGCTGGGAATCGAACCTGAGTCCTCAGAAAGAGCAGCAGAGTTCTTAGCTGCTGAGCCTTTTCTCCGGCTTCCTGACTTTCTATCCATATATATATATATATTCTGACTTTTTTGTTTTTGTTTTTGTTTTTGTTTTTCTAGACAGGGTTTCTCTACTGTTTTGGAAGTTTTCCTGGACCAGGAAGTTTTCTGTAGACCAGGCTGGCCTCGAACTCACAGAGATCCTCCTGCCTCTGCCTCCCGAGTGCTGGGATTAAAGGCACCAACGCCCGGCTCTGACTTTCTATTCTTTAGACTCAAATTAATCAAACAAATTGGCAGGCAACAGAGACTGGATAGGAAAGAGCAGGTGATTCCTGTGGGACTTGGCCTCTATGGAGATTCTTGGCATTTTCTCACTAAGTACATTAATATCATCAGTCAGTTTCTCACTAAGTACATTAATATCATCAGTCAGTGTGGTTGGTTTTACACTTTTTCCTTGGTCGATCTGTATAGGCGTAACAGTTCTTATCGAAGCTAGAACAGCTAACCTCACTTTTGTTTAGCAAAATGGAGGCACCTCTTCACTTGATTCCGAGACAGGTGAACTCCTGGTGTAGCGTGCAGCCCGCACTGCCTCACAGGAGCGCATGTCCACTAGGCCTGCAGCAGCAAGACTGACGGCGGTTCCACATGGTGTCTTGTAAGGAGCCGGAAGAACGAGGTGTCCCTCACTCTGCCCGTGGGAAGGTAGAATAACACATCATCTCTGGAAAATTGTTTGACAGTTTCTCAAAAAACTAAACATACACCGACCATACGGCTCAACAGTCCCAGTTCTGGGCGCCCAGCCCAGAGGCAAGAACATGTGTGTTCGCACGCAGCCCGCACACAGTTGCACCTACACTCTTTGATGTATAACCCTAACTGGAAATAATTAGTGTCCTCAGTGGGAGGGTGGGGGAGCGAGCTCTCGGGTCTGTGATGGGGAATACAACTGTCCACTCAGGGACAGTCAGGGACTCGGGGAATCACACAGAGGAAAAGGCAAGCCAAAGAAAACGAGCCCCATACGGCCCTCTCCTACACCCTGTTCAAAGTGACACCACGGTGGCCCCTGGCAAGGATGAGAGGGCTTGAGTACTTCACGGGGGGAGATGGGAGTAAGGTGTGCACAGAAGAAGTGTGCCTGTGTCTTATGGCAGCTGCACAGCCCCTCCTGCTGTGAGGGGGCGCAGAGCCAGATGCCCAGCTACGGGATGCCCATCCTGCCATGGGTGCACCACACGGTGTGACAGCATTTGGGGACTCAAGCTGTGCTAGGAATTTCCTGTGACTCTGTGATTATTTTTAAAAAAAATCACCTGAGCAGATGGCTCCTTCAGTAAAGGACCTGAGTTTGATCTTCAGCCCCTAGGTTATAAGGTTGGCTACAACAGCACATGCCTGTAATCTCAGATTGCACCTGGGAGGCAGAGGCAGGAGGATCCCTGGGGCTCCATGGCCAGCCTGTCTAACTTCACCAGAGAACTGAGTTTCAACAAGAGACTTTTTCCAAAGACAAGATGGAGAGTATTGAGAAGGACATCTGATGTTGCCCTCTGGCCTGCACACACACACACACACACACACACACACACACACACACACACACCATTGTGTGTCTATGCAGACATGTACATGCATGCAGACACACACACAAAGCATCATGAGCTGGGGCTGTAATGTTGGTGCTCAGGAGACTGAAGCAAGAGAACTGTGAATTTGAAGCCAGCCTAAGCTACATGGTAAGGCCTCTAAATGACAGCAATATTCTTTTATGGCCTAAGAGTGTCACTAGGCAGCAAAGTGCTTGGCTCCTATGCATGAATCCCCAGATTCAATGTGTAGAGCAGCAAAAACAAAAGCAGGAAACACAGCAGAAGCCATCACCAGCGGCAACTTTGCCTGTGGGTAAGAGGAAAGGAGAGAAGAAAACAGCATGTATCTGGTTAGTTTCACAGACACACCGAAAAGATAAGACAGACTAAAGGCCATTCTTATAAAATTAGGGAAAGGGCCAGGCATGGTGGTGTACCCCCATAATCTCAGAACTCAGGAAGCAGAGGCAGGAGGATTGCTGTGAATTCAAAACCTGGTTGTGACTTCCAGACATTCAGGGCTATGTAGTAAGACCCTGTCTCAAAAACAAAATAAAGTAAAATAAAATTGTGGAAGAAAACAACACTCCTCCGGCAGTCACTCTAACAATTAGTCTTCACAAGGGAAGAAACACAATTTAAAAGTACAAAAGGTCTAAACACAGAAGGCAAGCAATAGGCACATTGAAGACCAAGGCTTGTGAGGGCAACTGGGCAGGGTCTCACCTGGCACTGGCCGCTTCCTGGGGGTCATGAAGAGTTGAAGGATTGAGTGGGCACTTCTGCCACTACACAGACCCCTCTTAACCCTGCTGTAAACTGTGGAAGACACTGTCCTTGGTGCTGCCTACAGGCCCAACCCAGGCCATGGGGGCCCAACAGCCCCACACCCCACCAGCAGAGATCCAAGACCAGGCCTGCCTACCCCCTTCCCCCAGGCCCACGGCCACCCAGGCCCTGAGAACAAGGCCATGGTTAATCCACCTCCCAGCAGATCCTCTGTCCAGCCAAGGTGGGTGGGAAACCAGAGCTGCTTCCTCAGCCAGAGAACATTCTATACCATTCTTGCTCGTGCTGTTTAATTACCCGATGTTTTCCTTTGGGGAAGACCTGAAATTGCAGAGATCTTGGGGATTTGGGAGGAATGCAAGGCCTAATTTTGCCTAATTAGGAACCGTCTGGGCGGTGACGGTGATGTGTCCCAGAGTTGGGCCATGCAGACCCTGGGCCTCCTGGGCTGTGGGGGCTGGGGGCTGCTGACGCACATGTTTACCTGAGGTCCTGGGCCACAATCTGGTTCGCATTGGGAATCAGACTGTTTACAGGAGGCCGCAGCTGTCTCCCCATCTCCTTGCCTTTCATTTCTCTGTGACGTTTTGCAGGTCTCCCTGGGCCCCCTTGGGAGGGTCAGCAGCATCCTACAAGTCTGCCCATCCCATATGGCCCTCATGGGGACTCAAAGCTCCAGGAAAGTGAGCTGTGTGGCTCTGAGTGGCCTATGAAGATGTGGAAAATCCAGGGCATGGGGGCATTGTGGGCAAAGGCCCTAGTAGAGGGCACGGTTTGCTCCGTTCCTAGGTCCTCATCAGGACCAGTAGGAATAGTGGGAGTCTGAGCTCTGGAATGTTCTGGAAGCAGGGGATGAGCAGGGTGGGCACAGGGTCTGTGACTTGATTGGATGCTGACTACAGGGCTGAGGGCCAGACATACTCAGATTTCCCATTCTCTGCAACTCTGCTGCCTGTTGGGTCCCGATGGCCCTAGCCTTCTTCCCACTGAAGGACATCCCTTCTTTCCTCCTCCTGCCTCAGCAACTCAGGTCCTCCATTCCACTAGTGAGGCTGCCTCAAGGGCTCCTGCCTCCACTACTCTCATCCAGAATGCACTCTCACTTGCGCTCACGTCCTTCAGGGGTACGCCAACCAACAAGGCCAGCTGTGTGTCTCCTCTTCACCCTCACCCTCCAGAACAGGACTGGGATCTGAGAAAGGCCTTTCCTGTGAAGGCTTTCCTTTCCAGCCACTAGGGGGAGCCCTCTCAGCCCCAGTGCACCTGCCCTTTTGCAGGCCTGAAGCTCCCTCTCTGCCACAGGTGTAACATTAATACCCGTCCTGGCTGAGAAACGTGGAGAAGAAGCAGAGAGCACAGGGAGTGTGGTGGCAGGGGGGAGGGGAGGCTGCAGAAGGGACAGCATGGGCAGAGTTACTTCCCTATGGCTGTGAGCAGGACAGGATCCAGCAGGACCCAGAACAGTCGGAGGCGCTGCAAGAAAGAGGTGTTGTCTTCCGAGAGGTCAGAGTTCCATGCTCTTACCACGGTCTCTGCTCTGTTTCCTTGCCAGCCTCTTCCTGCAGGGCCTGAATCACCTCAGGGACTCTTTAGAAGGTGGGTCAGGGGGAAAGAGTAGGAGACCACACACCTAACAACCTGGCCTACAAATGAGCCAGTGGGCTCCTCCATGCACCACCCTAAGATGCACCCTTCAGGCACCCACTGTGGGGTTCTGAACCCTCACAGACAAGAACCCTGAGGTCCCTGCCTCAGTGCTTACAAAGTCAGGTCCTGTCTTACTGGGACCACAGGCTCAGAGCATGCAGCCACCAGGAGGCGCCCATGCACCACTCAGCTGAGGGCTTGTCTAAATAGGTTCCTTGCTGGCTAGGTGAGCTCCTCCAGACTCACGGGAGACACAGCCTGTGCCTAGGAAAGAGTAAGCAGCAGATGATGGTGCCCGGGTTCAGAGGACAAACTGGTCTCTCACAGAGAGCTGGCAGTTTGTTCTTTGTGACCTCTGATTCCAAAGCTCTCCTCATCAATCTGGCTTTTTAAGACAGACAAGAGAGGGCCGGAGACTTTCTGTGGTTGCTGGAGGCCATGTAGCTGGGGGAAAGGGCTGAGTCTATGGGAGACTAGATTCCGGCCCAGCCACTCAGTCTCTAGACTCCATTTTTGAAGGAAGTGGGTGGGATGGTCCCTGTGGCCTTGTCCGTGATGCTGAGGGACTGAGGTGCTCCTTGGAGTGAAATGCTGCTTGTCGGGGGCGCACACATGTCCTGGGTGGAGCACCCAGCTCTCCATCTGAGTCCCTCCTAGATTATGCGCTTTCATTTTGTACCAGGGCCTGTAGACTCACAGGTGGTCCTGAGCCCACATCAATTATGCCTCTAGGTTTTTAGTGTATGTCTATCCATGCCTGTGCCCTGGCTACTCTAGCACCGTAAGGACACACTGACAGGGTTCCCTCGGCCCTGGCTTCTGATGGGCCTCTACCTATGTAGGCACCCACATGCTTTAGTTCTTTCCAGTGTTCACCTGAATTGACCATATGGTGCTTCTCTTCCAGTGGGCCACTGTCCTGTGTATGGGATGGGGACAGGTCTTCCACGGCTGTGGCTCTCAGAGCTCTGGTTACTGTGCCTGCCTGCTAGGCTGACTGGTCTCAGTGGCTCTCTCTCTGCTAGGCTGACGACTGGTCTCAGCGGCTCTCTGCTAGGCTGACTGGTCTCAGCGGGTCTCTCTCTGCTAGGCTGACTGGTCTCAGCGGCTCTCTCTCTCTGCTAGGCTGACTGGTCTCAGCGGCTCTCTCTCTCTGCTAGGCTGACTGGTCTCAGTGGCTCTCTGCTAGTCTGACTGGTCTCAGCGACTCTCAGCGACTCTCTGCTAGCTGTTGTGTGCTTTGCCTGCTTCCATCTGTCTTCATCTGTCAGCCAACCATCCAGTGTCATCAGTGACCACACGGTACCGAATGACATATCATCTGGGCACCTTGAATAAGTCCAAGTCAGCCAATCCTCGAGCATTGATTCTGTAGGACCCAGGTTCTCAAGCTGTAGGTGTCCTCCACCATCTAAGTAGGACCCCACAGGATCTGAGAAATTCTGATTCCAGCCCTGGTCCTGATCCCCTCTCTGAACCCCAGTGATGCACTGACCCTGAGTCCTGTTCTGACCCCCCTTCTCTGTGACCTGATCCTGAGTCCTGTTCTGGTGCCCTGACCCTGAGTCCTGTTCTGGTGCCCTGACCCTAAGTCCTGTTCTGACCCTCCCTGATGCCCTGACCCTGAGTCCTGTTCTGGTGCCCTGACCCTGAGTCCTGTTCTGGTGCTCTGACCTTGAGTCCTGTTCTGATACCCTGAGTCCTGCTCTGGTGCCCTGACCCTGAGTCCTGTTCTGGTGCTCTGACCCTGAGTCCTGTTCTGATACTCTGAGTCCTGCTCTGGTGCCCTGACCCTGAGTCCTGCTCTGGTGCCCTGACCCTGAGTCCTGTTCTGGTGCCCTGACCCTGAGTCCTGTTCTGGTGCCCTGACCCTGAGTCCTGCTCTGGTGCCCTGACCCTGAGTCCTGCTCTGGTGCCCTGACCCTGAGTCCTGTTCTGGTGCTCTGACCCTGAGTCCTGCCCTATTTCTGAGACCTGAACTTATCCTGAGTCCTGCCCTGTGGGAGACATCAGACACAGACACAGACACACACAGACACACACAGACACACACACACACACACAGAGGACAGGGCCATGTGAGGAGGGTCACAGCGACTAGGGACCCATGAACATAGCAGTATACCTAGCAGTCGCCAGAAGCTGGAATAAGCAGGCAGGATCCTGGTCTCCATCCTCCAGAACTGTATTGCAATGGTAGCAGATAACTGCTCATCTGTGTGTGTTTATGCTTGCGTGCACATATGTGTGTGGGGGGGTGCGTGTGTGCTTACACATGTGTGGAGTCCAGAGGTCAGGGCTATTGTTTTTCTCAATCCCCGGCTTATTTTTCTGAGGCAGAGTCTCTCATTGAATCTGGAACTCTCCGGTTCCAGCAGCCTGGATGTTCAGTGAGTTCCTAAGAGCCTCCTGTCTCTGTCACTCCAGAGTTGGGATTACAGGTGCACACTGCCACATTTAGGGTTTACCTGAGTGATGGGGGTCTTGCGCTTGCTTGGCAGTCACCTTACTGTCTATCTCCCCAGCCCCAGGGGCATGATCTTTAAGCCAACCATCTGGTCATTTGCTGCAACAGCCCAGGAAATGTGTGAGAGTGACAGCTGTGTCTCATCACTGCATCTCAGCCCACCTAGAAATGGCAGGGACTTTGCTGCTGATTCAAGAGCATGTGAGGAAAATCATAAGCTAATGAGAAGAAATTATGATACTAATATGGCTATCTCAACACAAAACAAACAAAATTCCACAACCAGGACCAGGAAGTGACACTGCCAGCCTCCAGCCTGGTCTTGGGCAGGGAGACAAAGGAGGTTCCATGGCTACATACCCTCTCCTTGTTTCTCTGACCTACTCCATTGTCAGCTGACTACCAGAACTATGAGTTGCTGTGGCTGTCCTGGAGGCTGTGGCTCCAGCTGTGGGGCCCATGGCAGATGTTCAGTGTAAACTGGTCAGATGCATTCTGGTACTCACACTGTGGTTTCTGGCAGATGCAGTTTCCTGGGTGCCTCTGTGACCACTACACTATTAACACCAGAGGTCAAAGGCCCTACTTTCACCTTTGTCTTGGAACCAATGGCCAGGAGACTAGAGGATAGAGGCCAGGAACCAGGCCATGCTTCTGGTCAATCCCTTTCCTATGTCCCAGGTTCTGTTCTCTGCCCCACCCAGGGGGAGGGGAGCAGATGGACCTGAAAGGCCTCTAAGATGGGCTCCTGCTGATCCACCTGACTGGATTTAGATCCTTTTCCTGCCACAGCTGTGGGATAAAATGGACATGTCCCTTTCCAGATGGAGCAGAGCTCGCAAAACAAACTAACTGGAAGCTGGGGGTTGCAGCACTGAACCCTCTGCTGCCATCCAAGACCCCTAAGACCCCGTCCTTGCTACAGTGTAGTCCTATTGCATTGACCTAACATCACAAAGCAGAAACATCTTCACTTGGACTGAGTTGAGTTTTCACAAACTGAGCAGCCTCCTAGACCAAGATGGATAACATTCTAACTCCCCCAGAACATATCTGTCCTCACCACCTCCACACAGGTGGGACCTTGAATTCTCTCATCAAGTTCTGGTTTTGCAGGGCTGTGGCAGAAGAAGGTTTACCGAATATGCAAGAAGTTCTGGGTTCAATCCCCAGCACTACGAAAATAAGATACAGTGCTGCACACCCGTAATCCTAGCACTTGGGAAGTACAGGCAGGAGGCTCAGGTCATCCCACCTACATAGTCAGTTTAAGGCCAACCTGGGCTACAAAAGAACCTGACTTTAAAAAAAAAAAAGGTTGACAGTATGAACATTGTTGTTACTGCTCTCAGCAAGTACTATTTCCCCTGCCTTTGGGCCAGCTCCCTAGCTCAGCGGGACTCTGCCATGCTGTTCAGTGGTTCTGATTCTTTGCTGTTTTTGTGACCCATCTAGCACTGCATTGTGGGAACAAACAGAGAACTCTGGTGGGCAGATAAAGAGGCATCTGAGTAGTCAGAGTGGACTGGAATGTGAGTAGTGAGAGCTGGGACTCTGCATGGGAGAGGACCACGCAGGGAAAGAGTGGGTTCAGGCCAGCTGCCACAGCAGAGGACAGCAAGGAGGGACACAGTTCTGAGCCGGGAGGCCAGGGCCACCTGCTCCCAGGTGTGAGGCTCAAGGGTGCATTTATTTTGGCATCCCAAAACCCCGCCTGTGCCTAGAGATGCCTAAAGGAGGCACAGGGAAATTCTAGGCAGGACCACAGAACCCCGAGAGTCTGAGCTCCAGCTGAAGCTAGGGAAGGAAGAGATGCACGGGGCAAGACCTTGACTGACCATGCACTTTGTAACCATGACACTGTGCACTGTAAACAGAGTTTCCCAACGAAGAGGAAATGAGCCAAGTTCTATAGTGGCATGAGCCACCAACGTCTCTCAAGATAAAATAGATGAACCGAACCATCCTTTGCCTTAAGGTTTAAGAAAAGACAAAGCAGATGTAGAAGAAAACCCTCCAAGTCTGGGTGCTTTCACAAGTGAAGTATATAAAGCTGTTGAGGAAGTAATAACACAAATTTCACATCATCTTTCCCAAGAAATATAAGAGGAAGGGCCACTTTCAAATTCTTCTTCGTTACAGTGAAGGGCATGATCAGGACCAAAACCAGACCGAGCAGGTTTAGACACATGGACACACGGACATGGAGACAGACTCCTGAGAAGTGTCCACCATGGCTGCCATGTCCATGTCAACCCACACCACAGCCAAGCGTGAATGCTTCAGGAATGCAAAGCTGGGAAGAGGTTGGACATGAACATAATTTGGCCATAAGAAGAGACTCAAGAGGCTGGATAGCCTACTGGACAGACCTCAGCTCCATTCACAGGAAGGCAAAGAGTAGGGTTCCTTCAGCACAGGCCTGAGATGCCCACAAGACCACAGTGGCAGTGTCCCTGTGGGCTAAAGGGGGTCACTTACCCTGAGATCAGGAATACAGCAGGAAAGTCCTCTCTCACCCCTACTGTGACCCTGATTGACATAGCCTACTCAGCCGCAAGGTACTCAGGAGCACCGTGATGTCAAAGGGAGGCCAGAGACAGCTTAGTGGGTAAAGTGCCTGCTGTGCAAGCATGGTGACCCCAGTTCCGTTCTCAACACCACATAAAGGCTGGGCAGGGTGGCACATGCCTGTAACTTCAGTGTTGGTGGATTCGTAGGGTCAGGAGGATCTCCTGGGCTCACTAGCCAGACCATCTAGTCAGTTGATGATCTCCAGCTTCAGGGAAAGACCCTCTTACACCGGTACAGAAGGGAAAGAAAAACATGCTGATCCATGGGTGTTGATTTATGTATCTAATATTAGATTTATTGTGTATGCCTTTGTGAATTCAAGTGCACCACATTCACAAAGTGCCCCCGAAGGTCAGAAGAGGGGCATCATATCTCCTGGAACAGGAGTTGTAGATAGTTGGGAGCCATTATGTGGTTTCTTGGGAGTTCAGCAAAAGCAATGAGTGCTCTTAACTGCTGAGCCATTTCTCTAGCCCTCAAATATCATAATAAATATGATTTAAGAATTCACATCATTCCACCAAAACTGCTAGAACTAGTAAGTGAAATCAAGGTATTAGGGCATGAGACAACTTCACCAAAAAAAAAAGTCATTTTTATGATTCACTTTGATAGTGAAGAACATCGAGAGGCCAAACTTATTAGAAATATCATTCAAAATGCTCCTACACAAAAAGGCCTCTGTAATATTCATGACGTTATGCATTTTCAGGGAGTTGCTGCTTACAGTAGCGGCACAGTGCACTGCACAATACTGGGCACAAAGCATGAGGACCCGGCTGGTGTGGACGTGAGCATCAGGAGCTGACATCCGCAGCTGGTGGGAATGCAAACTGGTCCGGCCACTTGGCAGATGGTCTGACAGCATCTCACACAACTGTGTTCGCCCAGTGACTTGTAAACACATCCACACACAGCCTCGAGTGTGGGTGTTTGTAACAGCCATAATTGCTGAAACTTGGAGGCAAGCCAGATTTTGCTCTTCAGTGTGTGGATGGCTAGACAAACAGGTCTATCCAGACAGTGGATTATGATGCAGTGACAGAAAGAAATGAACCAGGACTGGGTTGTAGCTCAGCGGTGGGGCACTTGCCCAGTATGCTCAAGATTCTGGCTTCTATCTCTAGTGGTACAATGAAGAAAAGATCTGTACAGTTCCTCAAAAACTTAAACAGAACTAACTACCTCTCTGTGATTTGAGTGTGGAATGTCTCCCATAGGCTCATATGTTTGAACACTTGATGCCCACCTGGTGGCACTGTTTTGGAAAGTTGTGGCTCCTTCAGGAGGCAGGGCCTCGTTGGAGGATGTCTGTCACAGGGGGACGGGCCTTCAAGATCCATCCCCTGTCTGCTCTCTGCTTCTGGACAGCAGAGTATTGTTACCAGGACTCTCTGGCCCATCACCATGCCTTTGCCGTTCCTGCCATGCTGTGTTGCACCTGCACCAACTGCGAGCCAGAATTAAACACTTTCTCCCCCAAGTTGCTTCTAGTCAGTATTTTGGCCACGGTAACAAGAAAAGAAACAAATGTGAAATGTAATCCAGGAATCCCATTTCAAGATTCATACCCAGAGGAACTGAAAGCAAGGAGTCGGTGTCAAGCTGTATATGCAGCGGTGTTCACAGTGTTGCTCAAAAGTTGCCACAATGAGCTGGGCGTTGGTGGCGCACGCCTTTAATCCCAGCATCGGGAGGCAGAGGCAGGCGGATCTCTGTGAGTTCGAGGCCAGCCTGGTCTACAGAGCGAGTTCCAGGACAGCCTCCAAAGCCACAGAGAAACCCTGTCTCGAAAAACAAAAACAAAAACAAAAAAGTGGCCACAATGTTCATCAGGGACAACAGTGGCCACACGCACAGCAGAAGTCAGCTATAAGGGGGAAGAGGTTCTGACCTTGAAGTCACTGTTCTCACTGAGACAGGCCTTTCACAGGGGACACACACTCCCTCTGTGATCCCACTCCTGTGAGACCCCCAGAGTCATGATATCCACAGGGCAGGATGAATACCAGTGACTGGGGATGGGTGCCAGTGTTTCACACCAATAGGTCTTCAGTATGAGAAGATGAGGAAGTTCTAAGGCAGATAGTGAGGCTGACTGTGTGAACTGCTCTTTTAAAAATGGAAGAATGTAGGGAGGTGGACATGATCAAGATACTTCATATATGTATGAAATTGTCAAAGATTGAATAAAGGCATTAAATAAGTAAATAATAAAAAGTAAGAAAGATGCTAAATGCCATGTGAATTTTGCCACATTATAAAATGACTGGAAAGGAGCTGGGGAGATGGCTTAGTAGGTGAAGTGCTTGGCTTGCAAGCATGAGGACATGAATTTGGATCCTAAGACCCCACATAAAAAGCCAAGCATAATAATGTGAGTCATTAATCTAGCTCTAGGGAGGCAGAGACAGGAGGATCACCAGAACGGGATGACCAGCTGTTCTTGCTGAATCAATGAGGTCCAGGTTCAGTGACAGACTCTGCCTCAAAAGATAAGGTGGAGAGCCACTGAGGGAGACAATTGATATGGATTCTGGTTAACACACACACACACACACACACACACACACACACACACGAGCACAGATGCATGTACGCTCTATGGACCCATGAACAGAGAGAAAGGCATCTTGAATGTGTATTGGGAACAGAAATGAGCCAGAGTGGAAAGGCTGTGTGTTGTGTGAACCAACCATACGACATTCTGGAGAAAGAGAAATAAATGGTGAAGACTGTGAAGCAGTTAGGGTGCTCCAGGAGATGGGAAGGGAGTAGCAGTGAACAACCAGGATGGTTAGCATGGCAACAAGTGTTCTACCTGGTACAGTGGTAGCCAGGCCCCAACACCATACACTTGTCAGAAGCCACATACATCTCCCACCAAGACAGAAATGCAGCGTGAACTCTGCTGACAATGAATGTCAATATGACTTGCAGACTGCGACAAGTGTGCCTCTCTGGAGTGGAACAGTAATACTGGATAAAGCTGTATACAGAGGTGCGTGTGGGTGCCAGGTAGATGGAAGGACAACTAGGGGGGGGCAGGCAGTGGTGAGTCAAAGGGGAGAACGCATACGCATAGAAGGACAGATGGGGTGGGGGGGGCAATTGTGTATGGAGTCAGGCGGGTGTTGGGTCTGTGTGCTCTACTCAAGTTTGTTGTGAGCCCAAAGCTAGTAAAAAAAAAAAATGAAGCCTATTTTTACAAAGTCAATTAAAGACTTAGTTATAATCTAACTGCACATGTTCAGAATTTGTTTGCTACAAATTACAAGATACTGACAGGAGAAATCAATGAATATGTGAGCTGCGAGTATGCCCTGTGGGTTTATTCGGAAACTCAGAGGAGTGACAATGTCAGGCCCCTCAAACCCAGTTTCAGCCTCACTGGAGTTTAATAACAACACAGGGCGCTACGCAGAGACTGACACACTGTTAGTGGAATGCGTGTGGAAAGGCGGGAAAGCTTATCCAAAGAAATTCCGAAACAAGAAATCAGTTGAAAAAGGAACTGACTGGTTTTAAGACTTGTGGAGTGGCAATGGTCTAGACCGTGAAGTGGGGACAGAGCGGCGGGTGTGTAGATCAGGGGAAGAAGTAAGGCCAGGTGTCACGCCTGCCACAGCCTCATGGCTTCTGAGACAGGCAAAAAGGCAACTATGATGGAGAAGAGCTATTGTCTGTTTCTGCTACCATAACAGGAGACCTGAGTCTGGATACTTTATGAGGAACAAAATTTAGTCCTTACAGCTACGGAGACTGGGAAATCCAAGGAAAAGACACCACTGAGGGCATCATTTCTGGGTCCTCACATGGAGGGAAAGAGAACTGGGCCTGAACCATTGTCCATCTATACCCGAAGCCTCTTTATAGGATGCAGGTCTACACTTGAGTGTGGACACCACACCATCACTTACAACCACATTACAGCATGGAAGTTTGGGGGCCACAGCCAGAGCCCTCGCAGGAGAGGGACTCTATTTCAGTGAATGCACCAATGGCATACCCACTTGTAGGTCAATCTGCCAACAGTCGCATACCTTCAAGGGTTAACAAATCAGCCACAGACCCACTGTACAGCATACATGTGCCCGTTCATGTGAGAGTGCAGAAGAAAGGAAAGACGTGCAACTAGAAACCGTCTCATCATGTCAGAGAATGGAAAATACCATGTCTGTACCTGGGCTTTCTCAATGGAGAGCAGGCAGTGCTCACATCAGAAAAGATCATGTTTGGGGTGTGACTCAGTTTCCACCTTAGGAGACTGCTGCAGGAAAAGCAAGACATTACACTGAAAGAAATCGGAAGGAAGTAAATTTGAAACATAGGAGTGAGCTGCTAAAGAAAAACCGGCAAAAGCAACGAAGTCCAAAGACTGCGCTTCAAGATTGGTAAGTTGGTAAATTCCTAGATTGTTCAAGGAAAATGGAAGGGAGAAGACAGGTATCCCCAGCCACAGGAAGGAATGTGGGCTTGGTTGTGTAGGAAGATGGCTCCCAGGAGTGGCGGGACTGGCTCGGTCAGTACTGTGCACTTACTTGCCTCAGGCCCCACAGCTCAACTGCTTGGGTCTTCCCCAGGAGCTGGTACCACAACCCATGCAAGAAGTGTGCCAATGGGCCGTGCATCTCATGAATAAATTTTGTCTACCAGACACACTAAGAATTCAACACCAACATGGGAACTCACCCACCCAAGGACATTTGACACATGAAGTAAAGACTGGCCATAAAATATGCATTGTAACATGTAAAAAGATTCAAACCTACAATGCAATTATGGTATAACTCTGAGGAAAAAATAACTAGAAAATCTGTGATAGTTTGGTATTAGAAAACATCACAGATGCTACAGAAAAACATGGCAGAATCTGAAAACACTCTTAAAGGCTGAAACTTTAACTGGCTTGATCTTGTGCAGGTGATACAGCTGCTGAGAAGTGTTTTTATCTGAAATCTTAGGTTAGACATATGAAATTGTTAATATGTGGATATTTAGTGTATGTGTCCCTATGTTTCAGGTGCCCATACATGTGCTTATCTGTGTATGTGTGTTCATGTATAGGTGGACACATACATGTCATTATATGTGTTTATGTTTACGTGTGTGGGCACATATGTATGTGTTTGTATGTGGGTTGGTACGTATGTGTATATATAATAGGTGGGCCTACATTAGGTATATGTGTGTAGTTATGAATGTATTTGCGTATGAATGTGTTCCTATATGCATGGGTGTACATGCATGTGTATGCATATGTCCAAAGGTCAAACTTTAATGTCATTCCACAGGCACAGGCCACCAATGGTCACTACCTATCTCTCTATCTCTCTATCTATCTATCTCTCTATCCATCTATCTAATCTTAGTTCTCTCATTGGCCTGAAACTCACCAAGTAGTCAAAGCCCCAAAGACATGCCTATTTCTTCTCTCAGTCTTGAGATTACAAACACACCACCATTCCCAGCTTTTTCTTTTTACATAGGTTTTGGGGCTCAAAATCGTGCAAAGTTCTTTACCCACTGAGTCATTTCCTGAGCATATTTGTTTCTTGTTGTCATTGGTTTTGGGAAGGGTTGTCTTAGGGTTTTAATTGCTGTGAAGAGACACCATGACCACAGTACCTCTTATAAAGGAAAAAAAACATTTAATGAAATGACTTACAGTTTCAGGTATTTTAGTTCATTATCATCATGGTGGGACATGGTGGCATGCAGGCAGACATGGTGCTGGAGAAGGAGCTGAGAGTCCTACATTTTTCAGGACACAAGAAATGAACCATCTCACTGGGCATGGCCTGAGCACGTGTGAGACCTCAAAGCCCACCCCCACAGTGACACACTTCCTCCAACAAGACCACACCTACTCCAGCAAGGCCACACCTCCTAATGGTGCCACTCTTCTTTCAAACCACCACAGGCTCTTTTGGTTTTTTTTTTTTAGTTATGAAAGCAACCAATCAAAAGCTTTTCAACCAGATATGATGAAAATTCTACATGTCAAAACTGTAGAAATAATCAAAGAAGAATTAAGGAGAAAGTCATGTGGCTTAAAGACAAGTATCCTGACCCCACCATGACCTTATCTTTCCTGAGAATCCTGACTGAATGGAACACCAGGAGGCAAAACAGGTCCATCAGTTTAAAGAGTAGATTATAGTGCGCTCCACCTCAACCGAGACATCGAGGTGATTTTAACAAGTGAAAACACTGTCATGTGCCAATGCTGTAGCAGGAGATGGAGAGTTAGGGGTGAACCATGATCACTGGAAAACATCACCGTTCTCATCACTGAATTTCCACCAACCACTTTTTCACTGTCTCTGTTGTCAGTAAAATGACAGCACAGGAGACTTCCAAAGGGAAAAAAAGGATCTAAAGCTGAGAGCAGGGCCATGCCCACCCACGATCTGCAGTGAAGTGACATAAACCCAGCCATATCCCTTAGCATATGCAAACTCAGAACAGTGTCCTGGGTTACCAAAATAAGGTACACAACCCAAACTGTATAATATCCTCTCTCTAGTGAAAAATTTTGTGTTGCATGAAAAACAAAAAGCAAAAACCCATGTTTTTGTCTGAAGCCCATTATGCCAAACTTACTTCCTTGGTGTATTGTGTGAGTGCACATATATGTGTATACATATGCCTTCACATGTGCACGTGTGTACATGCAAGTGTTTGTGCATATACACTGGGGGTCCTTCCTCAATCATTCTCCACCTTGTTCTTTGAGACAGTGTCTCTCAGGAACCTAAAGTTTGCTCACTCAACTAGACTAGCTGGCTAACTAGTTCCAGGGATCCTCCTGTCCCAACCTTCCCAGTGCAGGGACTACAGATGCCTGCCACCTCGCCCACATGAGGATCTGAACTCGAGTCCTCACATTTGTAAGGCAAGTTTTTTAGACTGAGCTGTCTTCCCAGTCCCTTGACAGTTCATCTTGATGGTAAAATTGACTGGAGGACCAGTGATGCTCCCTTCTGGTGGGTCTCTGAGGATGTTTCCAGACACTTAGACCCAAGGGACAGATAGAAGGTCATGAATGGGAAAGACCCATCCTCAATGTGGGAAGTACCACATAACAGTTTGGACCCAGACATAATAAAAGTGGGAGGAGAGGACACCAAGCAGCACACACAGCACAGCTCAGCTAGCTGCTGCCAGTGCTCTGAGCTCACAGGAGTGGCCGGCCCTCCAGGAAGCCTCCAGATGTCAGCCTCAGGCTGGGGCTGCATCGCTGGTCTCCCTCCTTCTGAGGATGATCCCCCCTTCTTGGATTGAGCAGCTACCAGATTCTTAGCTTCTCCAGCATGCAGACAGCCATCACTGGACCATTCAACTACAATGTAAACCAGTCTAATAAATCCTTCTTTAGGATACATGTGTATGTATGTAGATACATGTACTGAATAAGAAGAAACCCCATTAGAGGCAGTCCAGATTTTCAACCACTTTTATGATGAAGAATATACACTCTGTGTTTGAAATAAGAAAAGACAGCTGGCATGGTACCCCACTCCTGTAATCCCAGTACTTGGGAGGCTGAGGCAGGAGAATTATAAATTCTAGGTCAAAGGAGTCTCATTAGCACAGTAGGTAGCATGTCAGTCTCATAAATTCTTGGCCAGCCTGAGCTACATGGTGAAACCTTGTCACAAAAAAGGGACAATAGAAGAAAGTCAAAGGTAAAGCTGGTTGCCTAGGGAGTTCAAGATCAGTCTGGGCTACATGATATGTAATGAGAGAGGAGGGGGATTAATAGGCTAAATATTCAGTGCAAGATACCAAAGACAGGCACAGCAAACAGGACAGCAAAAAGAGCAGCAACTCTTAAAGATGTTAAAACCATCTGCATCAGTTACCTTTCTATTGCTGTGACCAAATGTCCCAGAAGAACAACTTTAAGAGGAGGGAGGTTTTCCTTTACCTCATGACGCAAGATGGGGAAGGCCAGGCAGCTGAGGCTTACATCATGGCTTGTCGCATCTCAGTGGATCAGGAAGCAGAGAGGTCATTCTGGAAGGAGAACAAGCCTGTGGGCCCTCAAACCTTGCCTCTGCAGATCTGCTATGCCTCCATCGAGACTGACCCCACATCCTAACGGCTCCAGGAACTCCCAGGCCAGCACAGTCTCTGAGGACCCAGTGTTTATACATTTAAGCCTGTGGAGCACATTCCAAATTCAAGGCATGACTCCTTCCCACTTAGAAACTCCAGGGCACGTGGCCCCGTCATCTGCTGCTCCAAACACAGCACAAAGACACCCCACTCCCAGTGACAGGTCCCCATGGGAGTGGGAAGAACACCAAGTCTATCACATGCTCTGTGTCTAAAGAACAGCAAATATAGCAGTGTTTTTAAAAACACCAATACAACAGAATAATTTAAATTTGGCCCAGACACACAAGGTTGTTTCAATGTTAAAAACAACAAATAGTTGTTTTTAAATTTATTTTTATCCCCTCCCCCTGTGTGTGTGTGTGTGTGTGTGTGTGTGTGTGTATTGACTGCTTGTAGTGTTTGTAGAGGCAAGAATAGGATGTAGATCCCTTGGAAATGGCGTTACAGGGGATTGTGAGCTGCCCAGTGTGGGTGCTGTGAACCAAACCTAGGTCCTCTGAAAAGCAGCCTGTGCTCTTAACCATTGGGCCCTCTGAACAGCTTCAGGTTTATTTTTTAATTATGCATAGTGTAGTGCGGTGTGTGCATGTGAGTTCAGTATCTAAGGAGGGCAGAAGAGGACATCAGATCCCTAGGAGCTCACATCATACACACAATAATGATAAAATTATTTTAATTTTTTAAAAAAATTGCTGGAAAGCTGGCTCATGGTTAAGAGCACTTGTTATTGTTGCAAAGGCCCCGGGTTTGTTTGCCAGCAGCCTCAGGATGGCTCACAAACATCTATAGCTCCAGTTCTATGGGAGCCGATGCTCTCCATGGGTACCCCATGCACACAGTGTGTGCAACCTGCAAACAAGATATTCAGTGAGAGTGAGGGCGAGTGGGCAAAAACCAGATGCTTCCTTCATCCATGTCCTTTTATATAGGCTGCCATCAGAACGGGTCCCGGATATAGAGTGGGACTTCTGACTTCAGGTAACTAATCAGGAAAACCCATCACAAGAATTCCCGGCAGCTTGGGCTTTAGTTGACCCCAGATACAGTCAAGTAGACAACCAAGGTTGGCCATCACATACCACTGCCACTGCTTGCCCTCTGCTGACTTCAGATTCCAGCTCCTTTAGCCTTCCACTCCGGATGGAAAGAATACTGCTGTGGCTATGCACACTGTTTTCTTTCATTTCCCTGCTGATGGACACCTAGGCTGGTTCTGTAACTTACCTGTTTTGAACAATATTACAGGGAACACGAATGTGCAGCTGTCTCTGTGATATGTGCCCAAGAGAAACATAAACTTTGGTATTTTATTTTGTTTTATCATATTTGTGGGGGTATATTTTATATATGTGTATAAATGTGTGTACTCATATATAAGTGTGTATGCGGAGGCCAGAGGTTGATGTCAGGTGTTTTCCTCATTGCTCTCCATTTTATCTTCATTTTATTTTCAGTGAAGCTGGATCTCACTAATTCTGCTTGGCCAGCTGGCCAGTGAACCCTGTGATCTGCCTTTGTTTCCATCCCCAGTGCTTGGGTTACAGATGTGCCAGCAGCTGGCTTTTATGTGGGCCCTGGGAATCCTCATGCTTACAGGATAGGAGCCTTCCCCATTGAGTGCCTCCCAGCCCCAAGCTTATTACTTTTTAATGTATGTTTTTATGCAATGCAAAAATCTGTCCTATTATCTCTGCAGTCTAGCAAGAAAGCCCTCGTTGGCATATTATGAAAGCAGTGAGCTTCCTTATGCAAATTTGAGAGAACTACAAATAGCAAGAATAAATATCATAGGAAGTCACATGGCCTTGAATGACTTATCTTTCCCACGAGGGTTATACAGAGAAAGCTTCCTTTTCCAACTGGTATGCCACGCTGTAAACGAGGCCTTAGGAAAGACAGGGTCAAGAAAAGCAGTGTATGCTGATTCAATTAGGTATTCTGGGAACATTCACAGTTAGAACTCCACAGCTACCAAAAACAAAAAAAATCAAAAGACACACCGAGAATGATGCTGACCATGCATCTGTGCTTTGAATATCAGTTACATTTCATGACAGTAATATATACCCAGAGAAGAGACTACTTCAGGATGCGACAAGTACAACCACATAAAAGTCCTATGTCTAGAAATTGACCCAACAGACTCTTGAAGACTGTAGAGAATTCTGGGCAAAAACTAAGGGAAACCTCAGTAAAGGCAGCCTACTGCACACTTGGGGATTTGGAAAAGTCAACGTTGTCCTATAGATGTAAGTGTTGTGTGTCGTCACCCCCCAACCCTCACCCCTGTATCTACCTATTTAAACAAATTCTCGTCCATGGGTACTTTGATTATCACATAAGCCGTCTTTTCATTCCAATGTCTTCAATTAAAAAATGAATTATTTTTAAAATATTTATTTCTTGTATTTATTTATTTATGCTGTGCCTTTGCTTGTGTGAACGTATGTGCGCCATGGGTGTGCAGGAGCATCAGATCCTCTACAACTGGAGTTACAGATGTTTCTGAGATGCTATGTATATGTGAGAACTGAACCTGGGTCCTTTGGAAGAGCAGCACATATTCTTAACTGCTGAAACATCTCTCCAGCACCCAGATGTCTTCTACTGATATGTTACCGAGAAACAGTTGCCATGTGAGTGGTGTCAGGAAGATGTGGGGAGCTACCTGTCACACCCTCCAAGCACTGGCTGACAAGCAAGTGGCTAAAAAATGACAGCCCCATAGGAAGTGATTGGGACTTTACAGTCTTCTACCAAAGGGGCCAAATATCCAGGGAGGTACAAGCTGATGCTGCCATTAAACACCACCAGACACGTGGCAGAGACAGACACTAGGCAGCAGGGAGGGCATGGATTCCCAGGGGCATAGCCTCAGATAAAAACAGAGGTATAACCGCTTTTAAACTGATATCTCCTACCAAAAAAAGGTGTTCATGAACCCCATGGCCCAGTAGCCTACCTAAGGGCAAGCCCCAAGAAATATGTTATTTCCAGAAGGTGCTAAATACCCCTCCACTGCAGCTTTGAAATCACACACACACACACACACACACACACACACACACACACACACACAACTTTAAATCCCTTTCCTTGTTGTTTTTGTTGTTCTGCAAATAGCAATAGCTTGCTTGTCTCTGTGCTCAAATGCCTGGTGAGAAGCAATGTAACCCAGAAGTCTATGTTGGCTCATGATGTAAGGGTGAGGAGGGCATAACCGTGGCAGAGGAATGTGGGCTGCTAGCTCACATCTCAGAGTACCTGGGAGCAGAGAGCACTGAATGGGGCTACTTAGCTCCTGTTCTCTTTCCCCTCTTATTCCACCCCAGTCCCTAGCCTTGTTTGATCTGTTTTTTTTTTCTTGCCATGTAACTCTGGATGTGTTGAAACCCAGTGACCACGAGTTTCCTCATCTCTCCTTGTCTGTGGTCTTCTCTAACCTTCCAGCTACCTGGTTAGGACCAGCTCAAGCTTCTGCATGTGCTCATCCCTCCACTGACTTCCATCTACATGCTGTGCCCACGACTGTCATGGCCTCTAGTCTTGCCTGTCCAGTCCCAACACTGCTGACTCCACTGAGGGTACAACCAGAGGTCACAAAGTGGGGCCAGGCCTTCCCACCACTGAGCATGCCATTGGCCCCCCTACCTGAGTCCCACAGTATCTCTTTTTTCCAGGACCAAGATGGAAGATGAGACCTCTGTCCATCTTCAGCTTACCCCCACCCAGCTCACAGGGCAGCACCCGTCTGTGGCAGCACCACTTCCAGGACCAGCATGCTGCTGCTGATATTGACCTTTGAACAGTGACCTTCAGCTGACAGGAAGTCTCTTTCCGCATTTCAGGAGCTAAGTAGGTGAGAGCCTGATCATCACCCTGTGGGTACCCAGAGACTGGCAGGGCTTCACCATCACTGTAGGATGTTTCTCCTAGACGCTGCACGTCATCCCTCCAACTCCATAGAGGTTGCTCAACTCTGTGAATCCTGTGTGGAGTCCCTCCACCTAACACCCCCCATTTCACCATCTACACAGTTGGCCATCTCAAGACCACTTGGTTTCTAAGCAAGCCTTTGTACAGAGCTAGCTGTGTGCAGGCCCAGGGGTCATGGGCTGCAAGGAGCATCTTAGCCAACCCTTAGGGTGACAACCTAGACCTGGCTTGGAATATGGACAGAAGATGAAGCTGAGCTGGGCACATGTTTTAATGAAAGTTCACAGACACAAGAGCTCAGAGCAGGGGTCACAGCTTGGAGGAAGTTGGGATCAGGAGTGAGGGAGCCCCTGGTGCTGGCAGCTCCTATCCTGGGAGCTCCCACATAAGCCCTTCTTGCTGGGTGTCAGGTCTGAGGAATGCAGGAGCCTGGGTAGGATGCATGGGTTGGCAGCCACTGACAACCAGGCAGCTTTGTGAGTGGGAGCCTAGAGATCCAGTGACATCAGGACAGGGGCAGGAGACAGATAGGGTGGCTGGGAGGAGTGTACCACTCCACTGGGCACTCAGCTTCTGGCGGCCTTGCTGCCATGCATGGCTCTGGGCCTTGGTAAAAGCCCATTCTGCCCCCACACTCTTAGCGTCCTGAATCTCAGTGACCATCAGTCTCAGTGCTGTGTCTCCAAGGCCACTGCCTGCTGGACTCAGTAGTCAGTGAGGGGGTACCGCAGGAAAATGAAGATGAGGATGATGCAGGAGGCTGCCAGCGCAGAGCTGGTGATGTTAAACAGCCGCGCTGTCTTGGCATCTTCCACGGCTCCATTCAGGTCATTCAGGAGCTTCTTGTCCCGAACCTGGAGGCAGAAGGAGGAGGAAGAGAGGCAGAGGTCAGAGGAGGCAGTGGGTGGAGGTCAGCAGAGAAAGAAAGACAGAGGTCAGTGCAGGAGGAGGAAGTAAAGAGGGAGCAGAAGGAGGCCAGTAGAAGAGATGGAATGGAGGCCAGCAGAGGAGAGAGGATGGTGGTCATTGGGGGAGAAGGAAGAGAGGCAGAAGCCGGGAGAGGGGGGAGGACAGAAGCCAGCAGGGTAATGAGGATAGAGGACAACAGAGGAAGGGGAACTGAAGACAACAAAGGAAGGGATGTGGAAGCTAGCATAAGAAGGGTACAGAGGTCATCAGTGGGGATAGACAGAGGTCAGCTGAGGAAGGAGGTCAGGGTGTCGAGGAGCAGAGATGGGAGTTAAGTAGTCTTCAGTACTTCTGTCCTGCAAGCACCCGCCCTTGGTTTGGGGAACACAGTCAATGAGAAATTCATCTTTTACGGTTTGTAAAGAAAACAGTGTCTAGTCAGAGAAGGAAATGGGGAACAAAGAGCACTGGTACCCTGCGAAGGATGCCCAGGAATTTCTGATTTATTTTGGGCAACTGCTCAATGAGTCTGAAGTAATCTAACATAAAAGAGGAAGGTGACCCCGGAGGCAGCAGACTCATGGTGAATAGGACTATGACTCCAGAGACAGTGGGTGTGGGTTATGATGACATGTGTGTCCAGTGTGCTGTGGTCAATTCTGCCTCGCTGGATATTAAGTAGGATGCTGAGTGGACAAGACATCCTAGGGAGATGGGGACAGAGCTGGCCATTTCTAAGAGGCTACTTGGTTGGGGCAGACATGTCTTAGGACAGCCCCCTTGTGCTACCAGACGTGGGTGGTGGCTGAGCATGATGCAAGCTGAAAGCAGAGCCTAGATGATGGAGGCGGAAGATGACCACAGTGAGAAGATGGGGATTGTTTTTTTTGTTTTTTTGGGTTTTTTTTTTTTTAGTTTTTTACAAGACAGGGTTTCCCTGTGGCTTTGGAGGCTGTCCTGGAACTCACTACGGAGACCAGGCTGGCCTCCAACTCACAGAGATCTGCCTGCCTCTGCCTTCCAGGAGCTGGGATTAAAGGCGTGTGCCACTAACACCCGGCGAAGATGGGGATTGTTAAATTCATGGACTGGGTTTGGTTGAAAGAAGGAAGATGGACAGAAAGACGCTTGGACTGGCTGATGCCAGAGTTAGGGAAGGGGCTACCTGAGGAAGTGTGGTGGGAGGGGGAATTAGTGCATGGGAATAGGGTTGGGGCATGGACACCAGAGGGCAACTGAAGCCTGCTAGGAGGAGGGATTGTCCTTCGGAGGAAGGAGTGCTGAGGCAGGAGCAGGGGAGAGGAGGTGTATGATGGGTAACCAGCAGTAGGCAGATGGAGCAGAGAGGAGGAAGGACGGGACTGGGGTAGAGTAAGAGGAAGGGGTGAGGCCCAGCGAAGGGCAGGGAGGGGTGGCTCAGAAGGTGGGTTGTCTATATGTGAATTGGATGGAGAGAGTATGGGAAGAGCAGAAGAGCAGATGAGGAGTCAGGGGAGCTAAGGCGGAGTGAGACTCTGCCCTCCAGTGATTTGGGAGGGAACCAACACCTCTGTGTTGCCATTTACTTACTTCCCACGATTTGAGCGAAATATTTGATAAAGTGTTATCGTTTTCTCCAGAAATTTACATTCTTCCTTCCCTTGGATTTAGTATTAGCCTACTTGTTTTTTAACTGTAATGCAAAACCCTTAACACCACTAACGCTCGCTGTAGACACTGGATCTCTAGCAAGTAAGATTCTATATCCAGCTCAACTACCCCACTGTGATCATTAGCCAGGTGTTCTCTTTAACAAGGCAGCTGTTCTACGTCCTCTTGCAAGCCCCTCCTCCAGGCTACAATTGTGCTAGAGAAACTCTGGGCCTGAGTTTTGCCTTTTCTGATGTCCACTGGTGACTGCATGCAGTTAGTGGGCCCTGTTGCTGCTCCTAGTTTTTGCCTTTGATGTGGGAACCACCTCACAGTGTTGGGAAAGGTCATGGTTAGTCACATGTTCCTGACACAGCATCTGCCTGTAGGCTCCTAGGAGGAAGACAAAGAGGATTCTAGAAAAATGCTGACTAGCAGAGGGTACGCAGAAGAGCCTTGGCTCACCCTTGTTCTTTTTTTTTATTTTTTGAAGACAGTAGGTATTTTTTTTTACAATTCTGGAAGCTACAAGGTATCTACAAATACAGAAATGAATATCAAATAAACATTGTGGATGGACAGGTGAATTCTCTCTCTCTCTCTCTCTCTCCCCCGCCTCTCTCTCTGTCACACACACACACACACACACACACACACACACACACACACACACACACACACCAAGTTGCTTGGACAAGTGGGGCCACTGGTGTTTTGATGTGTGTTAGATGGACAGGAGAGACAGTTGGTGATATTCTGGATGAGTGGGATACATATGTACACAGGGGAACATATGTCAGGTGGAAATAACAGGGTAGATAAAGGTATGAGTGGCTGCTTGTCATGGGGGCAGGCAGGCAGATGAGAGTATAAATACATGAGTGTGTTCTGGCTGAGTAGAGCAGGTGTTGTGAGGAGACAGAAAATATGTTGGGTGCCTTGGATGATGGGAACAAGTAACGCGTTTTTGTAGTTAGGATGGACACCTAGATAGAAGTGTGCTGAATGGCCGGGCGTTGGTGGTGCACGCCTTTAATCCCAGCACTCGGGAGGCAGAGGCAGGTGGATCTCTGTGAGTTCGAGGCCGGGCTAGACCGACAGCCTCCAAAACAATACAGAGAAACCCTGTCTCATAAAAAAAAAAGAAGTGTGCTGAAAGGGTGGGGCAGGCGGGCAGATAAGTTTATGAAGGTGTGTCAGATGCTTGAACTAGTAATGGTGTATAGTAATGCATTTTGTATCTTTGGGGTGGATTTCTGATATGTATGCTGGATGCATGGCATGGGTAGACAAACATTTCGGATTGTGTGTGGGATGGGTGAGGAGAAAGAGAGAGGAGGTTGAAAGAATATATTATTGGCTAATGAATGGGGGATGGGTACAGATTCTTAGGTTCATCAACCAATCAGTCAGTCAGTCTTCACTCTGGCAACCTGGGTGTGTAATGGCAGCCGTGCACAGCCCAGCTGTGTCCTGGTATGCAGCAAGGAACAAAGAAAAGTCTCTGTCCTCATGGTTCATAGACCAGGTGGAGAATCACAAGGCACAGGGCAAGCGAGGCAGGTATCCATGAGATACGGAGGCTAGAGAGATCACTGAAGATGCCAGGGGTCGATGGTGCCTGGGAGATCCAGTCAGCAGATACCCAAAAAATCTTCATTCAGGGGTATCAGTGACGGGTTTGGCCCCATGGGGCAAGCACACCAGGTGCAGGAAGCAGAGCCCCAAGACGGGGTGGCTGAGGCCAGCTGGGGCTGCTGTTGGAGGTCAGAGCACAGAGAAGTAGAGAACAAGAGAAGCTGTCAAGTAGATGGTGGGGTTTTGTGAAGGCTTTTCAGAGTGACATAGAACCAGAAGAAAGGGAAGGCCAGACAGACCCTAACAGAGCCTTTGGCTGAGGATTCAGGTCAGACGGGGAGGAGTCTGTCCTGGAGAGAGGGGAGAAAATTCATCAACCGGGAACATGGGTCTAGTAACATGGACATGAGCTGTGGCAGTGGAAATGGGCTGGTGGATGGGTTCTGGATCTGGGTTGAGGGCAGCACTGACGATGCTGAACTCGGCATGGCGGATGATGATGCGATGGGGCTTGAGATGAGGTGGCCTTGAGGATAAACTAAAAGTGAGTTGCAGAAGGAAAAGTGGGAGGCACAGGCCAAGGAGCTTGTCAGAGCAGGTCCCGGGACCAGTGAGAGCTGGTTTCTAGACATTTGGCTAGACACCAGGAGCAGCAATGGTGCTGAGTCTGGAGTTGAAGGATCAGGTGGAGGGCAGAGATGAGCATGTGAAAGGCATCACTGCGTGTGTGATGAGATTGCGTCGGCACTGGGTGAGGGGGTGTGGGGCTGGCTCCACAAAGACAAAGAAATCAAATGGGAGCAGTATGAAGACTTGGGAGAGTGGACAGAGAAGCAAGAGGAACGCTAAGAGGAACAAGGAAGGTGGGTAAGGCAGGAGCAGAGCACTGGAGAAGCAACCAGAGCAGGAAAGACACACAGTGCTCCGTGGGCCCGAGACATGACAGATGATGTCTGTTGTGGGAAAAAAAGATAACTGGGGAGACATGGAAAGTTGGATGAGTTGATCAAAGCAAGTAGAGGAAGAAGACATGGGCATTTGACGAGATGGACAGATGAGTGGGTGGACGAATGGGCAGCCTTTAAGTGAATGTTTGTGATCCAATAGATGAATTCATGAATGGAGGGAGGAAGGACTGGTCCTGGGTGGGCAGACCAGTGGGTCTCATCCTCCAGTGCTGAAGGAATAGGAAAGGGGAAAGGAAAGGGAGGCTGATGGGGACCAAATGGGCAGGAAGTGCTGAACTCTGGGCATGCACACCACCAACTAATACATTGAAGGCCCCAGCAATGGCAGGAGGTGGGGCCTTTGAGGTAAGGCAGCTCTCATGTAGAAGAGGCCCCTTTCACCATGTGAGGGATGGGACTAGCCTACAGTCCAGAAGAATACAGACCTGACTAGAGCCTGACCATCCTAAGGCCTTGTGAGGTTCCAGTCAGCAGAACTGTGGGGAAGTCACACAGTGTGGAAACTCTTCACACATGCAGACCAAAGCAGGTGACTTAGATTGGGGGTTCGTGAGCAGCAGGCATGGACACATGAGGGATGGGCAAGGGAGTGACTTGGTGGGTAGCCAGAGGATACGTGAGTGAGAGGAGGAAGGAGAGAGGCTGGAGGGCACGTGGACGAGGATTTTAGAGTGCATGACGAAGCATGTGGACAGAGTGGTGGGGTGGGTATTTAGAACAGACAGGGCAGAAAGGAGTAGGCTTCACTTGGATAGAAGAATGGACTGGTTGGGATGGGAAGGAAGTACAGGAAAGTAGACAGAGAGGGTCTGGGGATGTAGCTCAGTTGGGAGAGTGCTTTAGTATACATGTAGCTCTGGGTTTGATCCCCAGCCCCACAAATGAACAAATGAACTAGTGAGTGTGCTGATACACATCTGTAATACCAACACTTAGGAGGTGGAGGCAGGAGGACCAGGAGTTCAAGGTCATCCTTGGCTACATAGTGAGTTAGAGGCCAGTTTGGGGTAAGAGAAGGGGTGAGGGAAAAAGGAGGAAAACGAGGAGGAGGAAGAGAGGAAAGAAGAAAAGAGAACATAAGAGAAGAGAGAACATTCAGGAAAGGAAGGCAAGGGATGGACAGACAGAAGACCGAGGAAGCCCAGACCAAACCAAAAACAAGGGTTTGTGACGCCCTGATGGTGATCTCCAGGGAGCACCTTATGGCATTGCATCTAGCTTCTCAGTTCTCCCCCACCCCAAAGGAACTTACTTCACAAGGTTTTGCTACCATTAATTAAAACATTCAATTTAAACGTGGGAGGTCAGGGCCATGTCTGGGATATACTAAGAGCTCCATCATCACTTGTTATTTTATAGTTCTTGTTTTGCCAAACATAAGCGGGTGACTCATCAGAAGAGAAAGATGAGGTAGACAGCGGTTGAGAGGGTGGAAGAGAGCAATGGGGTAGACTAACAGGTGAACTGGGAGCAGAGGAGGGGGAAAAGAAAGGACAATACATGCCCCGTGACAAGAAATGGGAATTGAACATGTGAGTGAGTAGATACAGATGTGACTGATATTTTGGAGCTAGGAGGAAAAGCGTATATTGGGACATAAATGATGGAAGCCCAGGGCCATGAACTGGCAGATTCATGGCGAGTTTGGAGGCTGCTCCTCCCGCCATGCCTCTCACCTGTGAGAGTAACACCTGTATATTTAAGACTGACTGGATGAGAACAGTCCTTGCAGGCATCTCCAATCTCCTCTAGTTTCTCTCACTCTGAACCCTCATCAGGACAGTCTGTTGACCACTGGTCTCTGCCCTGGGAGCTCCCTGTCTGTAGATTCAACTGAACTACAGGTCAAAATTTACTTGAAACAAAGTGGAACCTGTGCTGAACATGTGCAGTTTTTTTTTTCCTTGTTGCTCTTCCTAAGTGATACAGTTCCCAGCACCTAAAGGGTGGCTCACAACCATCTGTAACTTCAGTTCTAGGGCATCTGACAGCCTCTTCTGACCTCCTTGGGCACCAGGCTTGCACGTGGTACACATGCATGTAGGCAAAATATGCATGTGCATAAAACAAAATCAATAAATCTAAAATATAATTTTCAAAATTCAGGCACATGCCTATTAACTCAGCACTGGGAAAGCAATGACTGGAAAATCTCTAGAGTTTAATGGCTATCCAGTCTAACTTACCTCACTGCACCCCTGGTCCCAGTGAGAGACTTTGTCCCAGAAGACAAAGTGGGGGGTCTGAGAAGATGGCTCAGTGGGTAAAGATGCTGCTATCAAGCTGAACACCAGGAATTCAATGTCTGAGATCCACATGGTGGAAAGAGAGAGTAAACGCCCATAAGTTGTCCTTTGACCTCCACATAATACATACAAGTGTGTATTCATGCACACACAAAAGTGTGTGATTTTTTATAGAAGTGGATGGATTATGAGGAATGACAGGCGGCTGAATTCTGACCTCCACATGCATGCTTGCTTATACACATGTGCATTGGCATACATACAAACATGTACACACACCCCATACATGGATATGAATACACACACACCCAACACGGACAGAGAAGTGAAGGGAGACAGATAAAAAAATCTGGACACAGGGCGTAGACAGAAGAGGGTGAGGAAGAAGAAGGAACATGGTAGGTGTGTGGGTGACCAGAAAGTAGAAGAGCAGATGACCTGTGTGACCTGTAAGGAGTGGCAGGGTGACAGTGGGCGGAGGAAGGATGGAAGATCACGTGGGGCAGTACCTGGATGAAAGATAAAATATGGAAAATGGAAAGTGGGAAAATGAATCAGTAGCCTATTGGATGAATCATTAGTAGGATTCATGTTTATGCTTGTGGGTTTTTTCTTTTTTCTTCCTTCCTTTCTTTTTCTTTTTTCCCTTTTTTTAAAGGCAAGGTCTTACTATGTAACTAAGGCTGGCCTTGAATCCTAACTCCTCCTGCCTCTGACTCTCAAATGTTAGAATTTTAAGTATGTACCACCACATCTGAACACCTAGGGTGTGTCAGTGTCTAAAAATAAGAGAGGGAAGAACATTGGAGGAGCACAGGGGGGAGCAAACGAGCACGTGGCTGGAGCATGAGGTGTGCAGTTGGGCAAGTGAGAAGTGAGAGTGTGCAAATACACTCACGGCCACATGGGGACCAATAAACTGGTGGATGCGTCAGACAGAGAAGTTGGGGGATAGGAGAGAGTGAAGGAGAAAAGAGAGTAGATACCTGGGTGGACATAAGGCTGGAGAAAGGACAGATGTTAGAGGCTGATGGATTTGAGTGCTGATAGATGGATGCCAGAGGAAAATTCTGCACAAGGAGAGGGGGGCAGAGGTTATGAAGGTTGGAATGGGGAGAGGATGTATGTATGTATGTATGTATGGATGGATGGATGGATGGATGGATGGGTAGATGGATGAGTTCAGACAGTAAAATTAATGTGGATAAATGGATGCAGGGGTAGAAGATAGAAGAAAGACAGATAGACGGATGGCTGAACTGAGGGGAAGAATGCAAATGAGGGAGGTGAGTGACAGAAACACATGTTACTTGGCATGGAGGAGTGATGGAAAGAAGGGAGGATGTGGCAAAGCATGAAAAGACAAAAGGACAGCAGTGCTGGTGAGAGAAGTGGGAGTGTTATCAGCAAATGACCTTAGGGAAATAGTTTAGTGGATCACTGTTAAGGTTGGTTAGGATGGAATGAGACAGCAGAAGAGAGAGTCAGAAGTACCAATGATTGTGTGTCAACAGGTGGGTAGAAGGCTGATGCTGTCTGGATGTAGTGAACAGAGTTGAGGATAGATTGGCATAGCCATGGATTACTTAATGAGGGGTATCTGAACTCCAGAAGGCCTCATCATCTGTTAGCATCACAGAGTATATACACAAATCAACTATGACACGACTAGGTGATGAAGTCTTGTATATGTGACCTGTTGTTGCCTGAAATGTCACTCTACTATCTAACAGTGAGTGAGTGGCCAGGTGACTGTATACATGGGTGAGTGAATAGATGGAAAGGTGTAGGGATGGGTTGTGAATGTGCAGAGACGTGAGTGGATAAACAGTAGAGCGGGTAGATGAATAGATAGGTAGACGTGCAGATGAGTGTGTAGGAGGATGGGTATAGCGTGGTAGATGGATGGTAGATGAGTGGATGGGTAGACCAGTGGATGAGTTGACAGGTTGATGGGTGGGTGGATGAGTGTGTGGATGAGCAGAAGGGTGAATGGATGAATAGTGGGGTGGGGGAGTAGATGGGTTAAATGGGTGAATGGACAGGTGACTGCTGGGTGGGTGGATAGATGGCTGAGTGGGTGATGGATGAGTGCGTACATGAGCAGATGATTGGGTAAACAGGTAAATGAATAGCTAGATGTGAACGAGTGGGATGTGGATAGATGGATGGTACATGGATAGATGAATGCATAAATGAATGGGTGTGGTGTACATAAATGGATGGGTAGATAGATTGGATGGATAAGTGGAAGGATGAACAGCTGATTTGGGGGTGTGTGGGTTCATGAATAGAAGGATGATGGATAAGTCGATGGGTGAATGAATGAATGAATGGGTATACTATTGCTAGGTAGATGGATGGTTGGGTGGGTGGATGGATGAGTAGATGGATGGACTGATAACACTGATATTTAGAAAGGATGAGATGGACATATTCATACCTACAAAACCCAACCAGAATCTACCATCCTAACCTATTCTTTCAGGCTTTCCTGTTACAGGAGGTTCCCCAAGCCTCCTGAGCTCAGATCAAGCGTCAGCTGGCTGCACTGCACTCCCTTTCCTGCCCTTCACACTTCTATTCCCTACAGAGGATGTTCCTGCTTAGTGTCCGCTCCTTTATCCAGATGAAACTTTCCCATTACCCATCCTTCAAGGTCCATGGAAAATGCTGCCTCCTTCCAGAAGCCCTTATCCTGACCCCTACTTAGCCCCAATCTCAGTGTGATGTTTTCCTTTTCTAAGATACTAGGTTATATGTCCCCTCTGGTGACATCCTGTGTTCAGCCAAATAATATCCTTAGACCTCCTCCTTGATGGTCACCATGCTTTGGATACTGGAAGGGTGGTCCTGAGGGTGGCTCAGGCAGATGTGACCAGGGAAGGAAGGCCTTAGAGGCTCTGCAGGAGAGACACAGGCTTCATACAAAAGAGAGGATACCTACCAGTCATTGTGTGCACACAGCTCTGTATTTCCCCAGGAAAATGCTGATGGGGGACTGGGAAGGGACTTTTGGAATAACCAAAATTGGATCCTGAGTACTGTCCAGCTAACAGTGGGACTGTATAGTTATGAGGCAGTATACAGAGACTTGATCTACTGGATCTTGCTCTTCCCTAGACACAGAGCAGTCTGCATGGGGCTGACCTGACCCATGTAGTTGGAAGAATGGATGGTGGCCTGATGGGAGATGGACAGCCAGGGCAGGCAAAAATGCCATCATCTCACACCAGTCTGCCAGCTCACCTGATCACATGATGGCTTGAACAGTGTTATCTCTGCCGTGAGCAGATGAGCAAGGAAAGATGGCTGGAAAACCAGCCAAGTCCTCCTGACCCCTGGTCCACCTGCTGTCCTTGGACATGCTTATATTGGGCTGCATGAGTGGCAGGTGCAGCTGATCAGGAAGCTGCAGCTAGATACACAGGTGGACTGATTTCCAGGCATCAGGTCAGAGTTAGCCTAGTCTATGCTGACCCTGCACATCCCTCCAAGAAGCCCCAAGGCCTGTTCACTGTTCCCTGGGAAGACCTCAGGGAACAAAACAAGGGAGAGATAGTAAGCCTTCTCTCCAAAGTGTCAATCTCACATCCCAGTACAAACCCATAACCATCCAGAAATGCCTGACCTACCTACAACCCACACCAGATGGGCTACCCTGCCCAGCCAGCCGGACACAGCCTGAGCCAGGGGAGGAGGGGACAGCTCCCAGACCAGAGCCCAGGCAGCCATGCCCAAATCCCCAGCCTGTAGACAGTGTAGGGAAAGAGGGCACCAGGGGAGGCTGTGTTCCTCTAACAACCCGGCAATGGTGCCCTCTGCCTGGCACTGCCCCAGAGAACAGAACTGAGCTATTCTTATGACATCCCAAGTTCCTAGGTCCCCTTCTCATGCTGCTTCTCATTACAAGCTGGCGAGCGCGCGCACGCGCGCGCGCACACACACACACACACACACACACACACACACGCACACCTTATATGCAAACACATATTGACTCACAATTATTGGTATGCATACATATACTCAAACATGTGTCCACTCATGATATGCACCTAAATGGATGTAAGGCATGGATATAGGTATGTGATTACGCTGGGTACCTCTCACATACAATTGGACATACATATCCATATACATTCATGCACACTCACACAGTTGCATTTGCTCACACACATGCATACATGTATGCACATGATTACATGCATACAATGACACTCAGACATATGCTCAAATGTCCACACTCACATCCATATAAACAAATCCACCCATGCAATACATTCAAATGTACCCACTCATACTCTCCACACACATAGTAAGTTACACACATGTGAGCACATGTGTACACACATGCAATCGCAGGCTGTCACAGACATGACCACTCATGTACACAACCCCCCAGGCCTGGAAATGAAGGCATGAAGATGGTATGGTATGCTGAGCATGAGTCACGAAGAGGAGGGGAGAACCTAGTGGCTAGTCATGTGATGCAGGACAGGGTGGGGCTCAAGTCTGCAGATGAGTCGTGGGCCGAGTTGCCTGGGCATCCTTCCTCTTGGGTCAGTCTGGTCCTCACTTTTTCATCCCTGCAGCACCCTTCTGCTCTCCTAGGCCCTGGCACCCCTCCTTGCTGGGCAGCTGCAATCTCTGGACTGCATCTGGCTTGGGCCATTCAAGTCTGGGCTCAGGAAGTGATGATCTGTGTAAATGCGAGCCAAGCCTTTCCTTCTGGAGATGCAGGATGGGAGGAGGGCACCCAGGCATCATCCCTGCACCCTTCTGGTGGGGCTCTGATAGTCCAAGGATACTCAGTCTTTACCTGGGACACAAGGGCTGAGCCACTCTGAAGCCTTCTATCACAGCTTTTCCAGCCGCATTAGTTGTACTCATTTCCCTCACTTTGCCACGGGAAGGGGCAGGGGTAGTTGAGGGGTGCCACAGGCTTGCTATGCTGTTCTGTTTCCAGTCACGGATTCACAGTGCAAGGGGGAGTTTGTCCTGGAAGTTGTAGCCACAGTGGGGTGCAGAGTGGGTGGAGACAGTATGAGTTTTCCAACATTTCCCCTAGACCAGACTTTGGCCTTCTACCGCACACCTGGCTGGGCAAGCAAAGTGCTTGGTAACGGACCCCCCAGGGAGGAGCTAACATAAGAGGCTCTGCAAGGGCCCTGCGACTACCCCTCTGCTTTTCATAGGATTTCAAGTCCCTTGGCTCCAGGTAGCCTCCATCCCATTTATCTAGGTGTGGCTACTGGCCATGTTGACTCCCATGTCTCCTGGCCAGAGGACAGGATCTTGAGCTCTGAGGGAGGGCCTACTCCCAATAGCTTAACTAAGCTAGTTGTACAGAGCAGACAACCCTACCCCACTCTCCAAACTGGATCAAGCTTTCTCAGTTTAGGAAAGGGAAGCGGCCCTTTGCTGCAAGTCCAGACCTGGCCAGCAGCCTTACCTCTCTGAATCCATAACAGATCTCCTGGTTGGGCTTGCATACTCTGCCCTGGGCTCCACTAAAAGACATTCCATCCTGCTAGCCCCATTAACCCTGCCCCCCTCCCCAACCCAGGCTCACTTTGAGGGAGTAGGCCAGAGCAATAAAGCCCAGGCAGCAGAAGTTGAGGTAGACGAAGTTGAAGATGGACCACAGATAGTAGTCGTTCACCTCCGTGGTGTCCGGGTAGACCTCGATGACTGTTGTAGGGTTCGTCATGGTCTTCTTCTCAGCTAAGTGCTTGCAGGCCTGGGGGACACCCGATGCCCGAACGCTGTCAGTCTTGCTGCTTTTAGATTCCATGGGGAACAGAGTGGGTGCCATGGGGGGCGAGGCCGATGGCTCAGGGGCCGGAGCTGCTGCAGCCTGCAGGGCAGGAGGCTTGGACACACAGGTGAAGCAGCCCTTGGGTGAACCTGCTGGTGGCCTGGGAATCCAGAAGGCCCCGTCCAGGGGGACTCGGGCTTCCTGGGTGCCGTCCGTGGTGCTGGCCGGGGCTCCCAGCAGGGCTGGGGACTGGCTGGGGGCCCTGGGCCTGGAGGGAGGGACAGAGTGAGGAGAAGCTGGGTACTGAGCGCCCAGCAGCACCTACCCTGGAACCTTACGGCATCTCCCCTGCAGCCTCATAAATGGCCTTCGGGAGATGGAAATCCCTGCGAGCTTGCCAGCTGCCAGCCTGCCTGCCACCTGCCTCCCCCACCCAGCCGGCCACAGCCAATACCAAAGCCATTCGCAGTAGCCTTGGCAAGCACATAGGAGCTTTTCATCGCTTTGCCATCTGCATCCACTGACACACACAACAACACCCCCTCAGCACCCTGACTGACACCCTGTTGCGGAAAAGCAGAGCTCCCCTGCATCCCCGTGCATTCGCATTCGGCTTTCAGACCTACAGTGACACTGCTCTAGTCACCGACTGGCAGAATGAATAGCTCTTGCCGAAGCACATACACACCAAGACGGACCACAAACATCATCACCCGCTGAGCTCTCCAGTCCCAGCACACCCTTGCGCACAGACGCGCCAAGTAAACAACTGCCCACCAAGACGCGCAGCACTACACACACACCACCCCACAGGCTCAGACACAGCTCCGAAGGATACGCGCAGGTGCGGGGCTCCAAACTCGAGCACATCGCCCCCAAGCCCGGCAGAAAGCGGCACTTGGTACCCTAAGAGCACACACCATCACACGGATCCACTCACCTTCCCCTGTCCCCCGTACTACCAACAGACCCACAATGACACTCAGTGAAATGGACACTTCAAGAGACAGCTAGGCGCCTGAGACCGGAGCCACTGGGCGCACCTGACACCCGTGAGGAGATAGTAGGGGGCTACAGCCGTGCTGGGTGGCCCCTAGTCTGATCCCGGGCTGCAGCAGCCACCAGGACCGCTCACCTACTGGCAACGCGGCGGCGAGAGGGCCAAACCCCTGCGCCTCGGAGCGCTCGTCCTTCCGCCGTCCCGGACCGCTGTCTGTCGCTGATCGCGTCCCAGCGGCCCAACCTTGGGGGCGGGGAGCGAGCGGAGCTGGCGCCGCTGCCTCCCCCGCTGCCCGCGCGCGCTCCGCAGAGCCAGGCCGGCCGCGGCTGCAGCCAGAGCCTGACTCACAGCGGCGTCGCAGACACCTCTACCTCCTCCCTAGGGAGGGAGAGGGCCCGCGAGCAAGGAAGCCAGGACCCCGGGGAGTCGCTAGCTGGGCGAAGCTGGGACCCCTGCAATCCAAGAGCTGGGTGGTTCCCATATCCACCGACTACGGAACTGTTACCCCAGCCCACCTGTCCTCACTCTGTCACGGATCCTCAGGTCCCGGCAAAGTCTGTCCTGCTCAGCACTCTAGCGTGTTCCCAAGGCTGATACTCTCTTCCTGTATTTCTCCCACTGAGCCTTGCTAGCTCCAAGACCTGTGCCTTCAGAACCCCTTTACCTCTAATCTCCCTTTGCCCTGTTGAGTCCCACCTGCCACCCTCAGTACTCATGGTAGTTCTTGCCCTTTCTCCATGAGGCCCTGTCCTTGGGTCCCCAACTGGAGCCCAGTCCAATTGGATTGGAGTTCCTGTTTTCCAAGCCTGGTCCCATCAAAGCCTGGTTCATTTGTGTTAATCCTGTTCGTCATAAACCCAGCTTGAAGAAAGAATCTGACGCATAACAATAAGCACAGTAAGTTCCCCCACTGCCCCCAGGGCCAGGTATCCTACTCCAAAGCCCTGAACCCTGGTCCCTCTCAGAGACCCCTGCATGGGTCTCCTTGGAGTTCAGCCTATATCTGCTCATAGCCTCCAAACCCCTATCCTGGGTTCCAGTCTCCTGATAGTGCTCTCTGTCCCTACACATTACTTGCCCCCCCTAAGCAATACTGTCCTCTATGGCTTAGCTCCATGTCTCCCCCAATTCTCAATCTCTCTAGGACACTTCTCCCCAACTGAACCCCTAGTTCCAAGTAAGTCCCAATGGACTCCCTTCACCATGGAAGACCCCCAACAGTCCTCCGTCCCCTGGGCCCCTGACCTCACCATGCAGGGGTAGGGTCTCAGTAGGTCTTCACCCTACTCTCAAGTTCCCCAACCTGTGTACAAGAACCTTGTTCTTGGCCCTCTTCTCTGGGATCCTTTCCAGACGAGCCCAGGGCTGCCTGGGCCCTTAGTCTTTCTGGTGTACTGGAACCCTGAGTCCTTCTCCAAAGCCCTGTCTCCTGGATAAGCCCTGCCCATGCCAAGATCCTCCCTTTCCAGCCCAAACCCCACCTCAGACCCCTGCTGACCTCTGGCACAACTCAGTTCTGCATGTCAGGAATTTTCAATTTGAAATGGATCTTAAGTATAGATAAGAAAAAAAAAAAGGAAAAGAAAAAGAACCTCCTTGAGTGGGTGGAATTAATTTCCAAGCAGGCTGGGACCCCTCCCTCCTTTTCTTGGCTTTCTTCTGGACACTCCCTAGCGGAGCCTAGCCTTGTTGGGCCAATGGGCCTGGGGGCACATGGGCTGTGCCAGAAAGCTGGTTCTCCCTCACCCAACTCCACCACTCCTTTGGATCCAAGGGCCTGGCAGCCAGACTTGCTGAGGTCTGAATTGAGGAAGGTCCTCCCCAGCCTGTATGTGTACCATGTAACTAATTTCCATGCACTTACACCCTTGACTTTCTCCTTGTCACACAACCTGGATAAGGTGCTACCCTTGGCATAGCTGGCCTGTGAGACTCAGACTTCGGGAAGCAGAAGGGTCCTTTGGACCTCAGAGCAGGGTCAGCTCAAGGTCATTGGCAAGGTGAGGCTGAATCAGGGCCTTTTTCCCAAAAGTCAACTTCAGGGCTCTGGAGTCAGCGCCCCAACTCTCAGCTGGTAAGGAAAGGGCTAGCCTTGGGTATGGTCATGCCTCATTGTCCCCTAGATCTGGGGATCAAGGGAAGAAACCCCCACCATGAGAAAGCTAGGGTGCAGTGTTTTACAGGCAGCCTCTCTACCCCTGCCTATTGCAAGGGTCCTGCTTCCTCCCTGGGGACTGGAGGCTGATGTGAGGGTGTCATTCAGCTAGAAGAGACATTTGAACCTGGAGCTAAATTCCAGGGCATCCCCAGGGCATCCCTGGGTGGTGGTAGTGGCTGCAGCAGCAGCAATAGCCGCATGCAGGCCTGGGAGCTCAGCCTCAGGCCCGCAGGGGAGGGAGGAGCTGTCTTCAGCTTTAGTGCACACGCCTTTGATAACACTAGTCTCCAGAAGCCCTGCCAAGCCCTGCAGGACTCCAGCTCAGATTTCAGAGAACACTGGGCACATGTTTACTGGCCTTCTGGCAACCCTTAGTAAACTGCTCAGCTCTGAAACATAGTCCCCCAAAACTCCTATTGAGACAATGACAGCCACTATCCAGGAGGTAAAGTGTGCCAGGACAACCCCAGAGGGTACCAAAGCTCACACTTCCCTATATCCTGCACCTGCTGGTATGGGGAAGGGGCTCCAAGATACCAGAATTACTGATTCCAAAAGGAATCCCTGCCCATCCAGTAAGGATTCAAGGACTCCTACTCTCTAAAACCTTTCACTGTTTTATTTCAACCTTTGCTCAACCCCTTTCTCCTGAGACCCAACCCTCATACCAACGCTTGCATAGTGACTGCAGCCCATGACAAGGGAGTTCTGACTTATGAACCCAAAGACCTTAGGCAGGTAGGCTCCAGCACTAGCTTAACTCTAAAAGCAGAAGGCTGCTTCTGGCAGAGGCCCAGGCAGGAGGGAGGCTGCCTATAGCACCCAATAGCTAAAGGGCTTACCGTTGAGAAGGGAATGTATATGGAGCCCTAGATACCCATTGGGGCTCATTCCATTTCCTCTGGGGACAGGCTGGTTTCCTGGCAAAGTATAGCAGGTGTTGGCCTGGCCACCTCTGAAAATGATTCAAAACAGGCCCTACCCCAGAATTCTAGGCCTGTCCCAGTCTCCAGCCAAGGCCACATCCGGCTGCTGACTACTGCCTGAGGTCCCAGAACCTGCCAGTTCTAGCCCAGACTCATCTTGCCCACAAGGCCAGACAGCAAGCCAGAGCCTTGAGAGTGCCCTCTGTGGGCTGGCCTGGCCCTGAAAGTCAAAACTGGGCTCTAGCCCCATCATACCCCACCCCCAGCCAGCTTGACACTGAATGAGCCGTCAGAAGCACAGGGTCTCCCCAGTCTAGCTAGCTCCATCCCCAGGCCCGAATTCCAAAGCAGTACAAAGCACAACAACAGAGAGAAAGAGGCCCAAAACAACTTTATTTGTATACCAACTTTGGCTTCCAGCCATATAGCCCAGAATGAAGGCAGCAGAGGCCAGCCAAAACCAGTCAGCCATCCTGCCTCTGGCCCAGGCTAAGGCAGCTTTCCCGGGTGAGTGGGGCCAAGCCCCAAGTAACATCCCAGGTTCATAGCTTTGCTTCTGTCCTCTTACTCCTTCCTGCTCATCTTCAGGCCTCTGTCAGGCCAGGATACAGACAGTGGGGCAGTAGAGCCTGGTGTCATTCCCAGACTGGGTGAGGGACGTAGGTCAGGGAAGGTTTCTAGGAGGGATCACAAGACCCATTTGCCTGCTTTGGAATGCTGCCCCCCCCCCCCGCCCCAGCAAAGGGAAGCAGGACAAGGCAAGCTACCAAACCAGTAGGGGCCTTTGAAGGCAGCCCTTGCACTGGGTGGGCCTTGGCCTCCTTCAGACAGGTAGAGGGTAGTGATCTGAACCCAGGGATAGAACCACAGAACAACTGGACCAGCTCCAGCCAGGCCTCCCAAGGGCTCAGCAACGCCAGGTGAGTGTGCATGTGTGAGTGGGGCAGGTGGAAGGGTGGGGCTGGCTGGCTTCCTCTACTGGACTCTGATCCATTTCCCTGTTGGTGGGCAAGGGGCAAGCTAGAGCGTGGCAGCCTTGGCAAAGCCGACCCTATTGTTGTCTCTGTCAAACACAGTGTAGTAGGTGCCAATGAAGACATCGCCCAGGATCCAGAGTGGCCCACCAGGAGGGGGTATGTCCATCCCCATGAAGCCACTCAGGCAGATCGTCTTTCCACCCTGCGACACCTGCAAGGCCAAAACAGTCACATGATCACACGGCTCTCATCTCACCCAAGGTGTCCCAGATTCACACTGCCAATGCCCGCATCCACTCACCTTGAGTATATACTTGCTCGGGGGTAGCTCATAGTCTTTGCCTCCTAGCTTCAGAGTGACAGAGGGCAGGCTAGATATCTTCTCACAAGGGATCATGTACTGAGAGACACAAAGAGAACATGGTACTGAGGGTGTGGCCTCTGGAACCCCCTCTACCTGCTGGCCAGCTCACAACGGCCCATGGCTTACCTCACCCTGGATGAGAGGCACTGCTCCAATGGCTTTCTGCAGCTCCTTCACCTCATCCACAGGCCCCACCAGAAGAGACGTCCCTGTGTCTACGATAGCCTCACAGCCTCCCTTGCACAGGGTCAGGCCATTGGCCACGTCCAACCTATGGGGCAAGAGTGTATCTGTCACCTCACCCTGTCCCAGAGTCTGGGGCATAGTCTGTCTAGATCCGGCCCTGGAGATACATGCTACTTTTTTGTCAGGACCAACCAACTCATTCATACAGGGCCTTGAATGGTCCAGGGTTACAAAATGAGAAGGCTCAAATGGCAAAGCAGGTACAGTTCCAGGCTTCCAGAATGCCACCCCTACATAACATTCCCACTCCCAGCCACACCCATGACTTACTGGTCCATGTGCACCTGCCAGTAGGCCTTGCGGGTGACATTCAGGTAGGAGAGCTGCCCCTCGTAGTACTTGGAGTCAATCCCACCAAGCATCAGCTCCCCTCCAGGTTGCCCGGAAGGGTCCCTGGGAAGAGAAGAATCGGTCAGTCAGTCTCCACTCATTAATAGGAGGGTCATCAGAAGGCCTGAAATCAGAAGGAAGGGGTTAAGAGGGGCAACCAAGGAGGGCTTCCTGGGGGAGAGGCCTGGGGAGATGTTGAGTACAGCTGGACCTGCTCTGGGTCACTATATTGACCAGAATGGCAACTGTGCCTAGACTTGAGTTACTCCCCTTTATAAAGCAACATCCTTAGCCTGAGTTATTCCACTCTGAGTGTAAGTAGCAGGAAGAATGACTGTGCATCTTATTTACACAAGCAAATCCCCACCATCTGTCTGCACACTAGGAGAAACAAACTGATAAACTGACAGCTGAGACTATCAGATCCTAGCTCAAACAGACTCCAGCTTATCAGTCACACCAGAAGAAAACCCCTCAGCTGGGACTCCAAAGAGGCAACCAAACGCTGAAATGCAGCAGGCATTCTGACCAGTCACTCAGCACGAGCCTGGTCCAGGAATACTATCAAGGCAAATGACCCTTGATTATGCCCCCAGGCTGTTGGACCAAATAGAGTCTCGTGCCTCTGAACTCAGTGTACTTCCAAAGTGACCCTAAGAAGGGCCTACCACCAAATCCTGCATCTGGTTTCTCTTTCTGGGATTTAGAAGACTTCTCATGTGTTTCCCTACATTCTTCTGGCATTTGTACCAGCTCTATCTCCAACTTCTAGACAGGCTCTGCAGCCTCTGCCATGCTTTCTTAGCTATTTTGGAACCTGAACATATAGACAGTATTGTGTGATGGGTAATGCGTGACATATTAGTATTTGTAATTAAGACCTGAATAAAAGTGGCTGGAAAAGATGGCTCCATGGTTAAGACAGCTTACTGCTCTTGCAAAGGACTGAGTTTACTTCCCAGCACCCAAGTCAGGAAGTTCACAAACAGCTGTAGCTCCAGCTCCTGAGAATCCTGATAGCCTCTTCTGGCCTCACTGGCAACAGCACTCATGTGCACATAGTCCCACGCAGACATACAACAATGAAAAGAGTAAAAACCTGTGGTGCCAGTGGCTGGCTATCAAGCAAAGTTGGGATTACTTGGCAAAGTGCAGTAAATGAAATCTACTTAGCTTGTGAATTTATAGTTATTCAATATTCTAACACTGCGGAAAGACACAAACATCCCTTTATGTTTCTGACATGATATATTCATGCTTCCTTGCCTGGCCAGGGATAAGCCTAGATTATAATCAGCCTAGGGCTTACATCCTAAGCAAAATTCCCATTTCCAGATCTACTGCCCTGCTGAGCATCCTCGATGTCACTGGGATGGGAAGACCAGAGTCTTCCATGCTAGGGAGGGAGGTGCTTCCAGCCTAGTTTCACATAAATTGCTGTGTACAGTTAGCCTTTCTCTGCAGGATTGATGGCTGGGGGTGTTCAGGCTCAGCCATTGTTGGCCAAAGCCAAGGCTAGAGTCAGGCTTAAGGAGTTAAAATACAAGGATGTTCTCTGCCTGGCAAAACTCAAGTGTGGCTTCCAGGAGGAAGGCAGGGCCATGGCCCTGAGAGGCTAAGTTGGCCCCATCCATGGCCACAGCTGTCTAGGAATGCTCTACACCCACTCTCAACCCCTCCTCCAAAGCCTTCTCTCAATCCCCCCTTCCCCCAGTCTCATGGGAATGCCCTCAAGCTGAACACAGGGAGTGCAGATGAAGCTACAATGCTGAAAGTTCTCAAACAACCACCACACAAGTATAAACCGAGGGGCGGGGTATGTGATGGCATCATCCTGAGACACAATTACCTAAAGCAGAAGGAAAACTTTCATTTCAGGACCTGCCATCCTGCTAGGTCTTCCTAACTGGGCTCTGCGCCTTCCTCCTGGCCTATGCTACACTCAGGAGCCTCTCACCCTGTTCTCCTGCCCCAGACTCCACCCTGCCTAGCTTTGGCTTGTCATCCCAGATGAACACACGATGGGTACTGGCCCTGCCTCTCCCCTCCTCACCCAAGTTCCACCCACACACCTGGTCACACAGCCACAGCCCCTCACTCTGGGGTTTCACACCTGCTTGCTCAGCAACCACACCTGTGCATCACCAGCCTGGGACCTGGCTGGCAGAGTAAGTGCCCTGGGGCCTAAGCTGTAGCCACCACATCCTTTCTTACTTGCTGAGCCTGGGGGGGCTCCTCCTTGAAAACAGACTCCAGCAAGAGAGAATATCTTGAGATCCTAGAACTGAGACTTGAGATTTACAGGCAGGTAGTATTTGAAAACCACTAAGCCCTAATGTATCATGAGCCTGGGAAAAGACTACTATTGATAAGATAGATGTCTCCAGTCTGTGGCCTGGCCAACTTTTTCAGACAGTGTCTCTATAGGAAGTCCTGACTGTTCAGTTCTGGAGAGCTTTTTATGTAGTTCTGGCTGTCCTTGAACTGGCAGATCTTCCTGCCCTTGTCTCTTGAGTGTGGGGATTAAAGGCATGTGCCACTAGGCCCAGTCAGGCCAACTTCTGGGCACCCCCATGCTCTAGGGAACACAGCCCAGGGGTCTAATGAACCTGTCCATCCACCCATGCCCCTGCCTCTAGGGAACCACTTTGCCCAGAGCTGAGCAAGGAACAAAAGTAGATAGGAAAAAGCAAAACTAGAAGATTCTTTGCTGGCACAGGGCCAGTGACCCAATCAGGAGTTAGGGGTCAGACTTGGAAACAACATGGAGTAGGCATCTGGAGGGTACCCTTGCCGAGGCACGCAGGAAAAAGGAGGGTGTGGTCAACAGCAGCAGCTCAGAGTAGGAGGCCACCTACTTACACCCTGACCACATCCAGGAGCTAAACCAGCAAGTGGGGTGGGTGTCATTTGTACTGTGGGGAGGATCTCTGCTAACAGGAAGGTCTGCCACTCTCGGTGTATAACCAGGGCTCTCAGTCCTCCCTCAGTGACTTCTGGCTTTGCCCTAGGGAAAGCTCCAGAGTTGTGTCACAGACCAGGGCTCACACCCATGTCTCCCCCAGTAACCAGAAGCCCAAGCAGAAACCACATCTGCCCTTACCAGTCCCAGGACCCTAACCACCCTGGTCATAGGAGGGAAACCCCAACAGCCAAGACTCTGACCCAGACAACTGGCACCTCCTGGCTGACGCGCCTGGCATATGGCCTTCTCTTCCAGGCAGTTAATAGTAACTCCTGCCTGACAGACAGCTTCAGGTCTGATGTCATGGCCAAGGCCTCAGCATATCCCTCCCACTGGAGCTGAGCCGAGGAGGTGAGAGCCACACCCCTCCTGCCGCACCTGTTCAGGTAGAAGGAGAAGACGTTCTTATCCACCAGCTTCTGCTGCATTAGGTTGTCAAAGACTGGAAGCACATTGTTGACAGAGATACCAGGGTATCCCATGCCCAAGATGCCATCGAACTTGGCCGCGATGAATGTGATTCCAGGCTGCTTGATGGCTTCCCCAAAGGTCTGTTTCTCCACCTTGAGACCTCCTGGTTGCTCAGACTTACATGGCACCTGCAAGCCAGAACACATATGTCACAGCTGATATTCCCTCTCAGGACAACCAAAGAAGCAGAGAGGGGGAATAGAAGGGCTGATCATAGCCACCCAGCTGGAGACAAGGACATGGTGTCAAAAAAAAAAAAAAAAAAGGTCGCTCTCTGAGGGACTTATGAGAGAAATGCTACTGTGTCAGCTCCCACCTCACCTATACCCCTCCATATCGACATCCACCAAGGACAGCGTTGCTCTTGCCCTTGGACTTGGGGACAAGTCACCGAGCCTGCAGTTTGAGCAGCTGGGTAAGCCACAGCAACTGTCACCCTGAAGCCACACTCCGTTTGCCCACCATCTGCCCGGCCCACCAAGCTGAGGCTGCAGACAAAACCAGAGCAGGAAGTGGAAAGAGCTGCTGCTGAGGACATGTCAGAAGATGTAACTCAGGCGGTTAACATCCTGGGTACTGAGGGGCCCCTGAGAAACATCACAAGGAGCCCTCACAGACGGGGAAGGGCAGAGCTCTGGTCTCATAGGTACAAGGTGTCACTCTCCAGACCAAAGACAGGTGAACAGGATGAGGCTGGCTGGTCCTAGCCCCAACCAATAGGATCCAGTTGACAGGGTTTGCAGCTTCCTGCTCTCTAACTCCTTCAATTCAGGAGTGGTGAATGGCCTCTCCTTGGGGAAGAAGGCTCAACCTATAAGATCCCCCTACAGACAGACAAAGAGCCCATCCCAGACTCTCTCTCTCTCCTGGCTCCTTCACAGCATTTGTTCCAGCATGGATGGGGTTTTCCAACCCATCTCAGCCTCAGCAAGTTCCAGGGACCCTTTCTATCCCCAGGCCTGGTCCCTTGGCCCAGACCTTCCTCAACGTCTTAACCACACTCTGGTGGCAGTCAGGGGGTGGTGGCACATGTCTTTAATCCCAGCACTCAGGAGGCAGACGCAGATGGCTATCTCTGAATTTGAGGCCAGCCTGGTCTACAGAACAAGTTCTAGGACAGCCAGAGCTACATAGAGAAACCCTGTCTTGAAAAACAAAAACAAAGGAACACCCAGCTGGCACCTCAAATCTAAAGCATCCAGCGCAGTCCTCCTCAGCCAGTGTCCCCAACACCAGCCAACATGCGGCAGATCTGCCCATGGCTCACTGGCCTGGCCAGGGTGTGTCAGCAGCTGCTCAGGGTGGTAGTTCCCACTAGTTAACCCTGTACGCCCAAGCTTTGCTTCTCCTACTCACTCTGCCAACCCCGGGAACTCCTGGCTGTCTCTCCAGTTTGCACACAATAAGGCTGACCACTCCCATGTCCTTTCCATTTGCTTTCCTATCACCAAGCACGCCGGGCTCTCCTGCCACAGGGCCTTTGTCCAAGCGGCATCCTAATCTAGCAGGTCTGTCTCTGTTCCCTATCACCCAGCATTGCCACAGACATCCAAGTGTGGCAGCCCTCTCAGAGGGCTGAAATTACCATGCCCTCCCTCTCCTCAGCTGTAGGTGCTCACAAAAGGAACCCTTTGCCCCAGCAGAGGCCTCTGAGCTCCAGGGGAGGCCCCAAGGACTCACCGACACAGTGTCCTGGCTCAGATACCCAGAGAGGCTACCGGAGCCATAGTGGATGTCAAAGGATGTGCCGTTCTTCACAAAGGTGCTGGACTTGCCGCTGTTGTACTTGTGGTGAATCCCTGCAGGGGAGTGGGACCGTTAATCTGCTTGCCACCACCATAGTCTCTGGTCTCCCTGGGGTGCTGTGGGGCCAGAAGCCCAGGCTACTTCTCCAACTTGGCCTTTGGTCATGACCTGTCCCCTTACACTAAGGAACCCCTGGGCCATGGGTTATAAACCCAAAGTCTTGATCTTGGCCTTACAGGTGGCCCAGCCCTCAGCTTGCTCCATCCTTGACCAGTAAGATTCCCAGCCTCAATGACAAGGCTGCATCTGACAAAACCTGGTAAGTGGGTGCCTCGGGACAGAGCAGGAGAGTAAGGCCTGTTGGACGTGGTGGACAGGTGGGAAAACACTGTACAGAAAGGGGGCCTGGATCTGGGTATCTGCAAGTCTCAAGCCAAACCCACCTCCCATAGCCTCCCAGAAAGGTTGGACTTTGGAAAGATGGGGCTGGAACCCCAGTTCTCCAGAGAAAGGGAAGTTAATACGAGTTGCTCAGGGGCCCCCACAATAGGTAGGGCCTTTATCACCCTGACTGTTCCAAAGGCCAATGAGCATGGCTGCGAGTATAAGACAGCAGAGCCAGGCACCTTAAAGGATGCCTTTAGTCTCTCCTTGAGATCCTCAATGGGGGGTGCTGGGAGAGGACAGCAGGGAGACTCACAGCAGGCTATGTCCAACAGCTTGCAATGAATGGAAGGGACCCACAGGTTAGAGGAGCCGGTATCGAAGACAACTGTAAAACACTGTGGGGGGGTCCCGATGCCGATCTCACCATAGTACTGGGCCTAGGGGAGGAACAAGGTTCATCAGGGTGAGAGGAGGTACCTGAGAGGGCTTCGGGCTGTCTAGGAAACCAAACCTAAAAGGCCCAGGCTGAGGGAGGACCTGCCCTGGGGCCCAGGCCTCAGCTATCGTATCTATCTCCACCTACTGGACCCCGAAGGGGTTGGGAGATTTCCAAAGAATAGATTCTAGAAGGGTAGGCCTGAGACTTCAGCACTGAACTCCAAGACTCTGGGCCCCTTTTACCTAATGTACTATGAGGCTGGGGACAAACCGGACAAGTAGAAGATGGCACTAGTGGCCAGGCAGGCCTGGTCCTCCACAAGCCCGGTGATGGATAAGGCCAGCCAGGAAGACCCCTATGCTGTTTGAGAGTCTCACACCTGACTCTGACGGCCTTTGTTCCTGCCCTGTACCTGCTCCACAGGCCTTAGTCTGGAGACTGCCCTGGGAACCAATGATGAGATGGGCCACCTCTGGAGGCAGTGGTACTGGCCTCAACTTGGTCACTGTTTCATAGCAGAAAAGTCTGAGCTTGGTTTCCACTTATTCATAGAACAGCAGCTACCACCAGGACTGCCAACTCCAGGGCCTAGGCAGACACGGAAACCTAGTTGTTAAACTAGTGGATCACTAATACTGTCTGCTTAGGAAGGAGCCTGAGCCACTGGTGGATATAAGACGCAGGGTCCAATTCCACTTAACTCCAGCTAGCATCAGAAAACCCAGAAGTAACTGGGAAAGGGGAAGAGCATTACTCAGTAAACTGTACGTGCACGTGTATGTGCGTATGTGCATGCACCAATTGCCTACCATGCACAAGGCCTTAATCAGTTCAATCCCTAGAAAGGGGGCGAGACCTAAAAAGGCATGGGGTGGTTGGTCATGGGAAGCATGGCAAAATGATGGTAGTGGGCCAGGCAATGAGCTTAGGGCTCACATAATGCATGCACACACAGACTCCAGCAAGTTATAACTAAACACGTCCAGTTGTGGGAGCTTGCTTCCCCAGGCTCCCACAACTCAGCCCTAGGGCAGACTCAGGCCAGACTGGGTTTGATTCCAGACTGCTCTATATATACATCATGAGATAGTCCTGAGAATGAGACACCAGCAGCAGTTCTGGGCTAGAAAGCCAATTCTGAACTGAAAAGTCAGTGTTCAAACTTTATGTGAGGGCATAGCTGTGGATGTAGCTTGGTGACCAAGCACTTGCCCATCCTACATGGGGCCCTAGGCTCAATTCTAGTACCACAAACAAAACAAAGGAAACTTCTAAAGACCCAGGAAGAACTTTCTGCAAGGGCCAAGCAAGGCCACCCTAGTTCATCCTTTAACTTGAGCAGGCCCCTGTCAAGGCAGAAGGAGTAAGGATTGTAGGATGGCAAGAATGAGGTGCTGTTAAGGAATGGTGTGGCTGACTCTGGAAGCCCACCCCACTGACAATATGCTTCATGAAGAGCTACCGGCTACTGATCCCAGGAAAGCTAGCCCCCTCCCACATTCACCCCTCAAAGCAAGCTCCCAAAACACAGCATCACTCACATCCAGGTAATTTTTGAGTAACTCTGACACTGGCTCCTTGGTCTCAGCAGGTGACTGCATGGAGTACTTGGTTATGGGACCCTTAAGGATCAGGTCTTCCACAGAGCCGCCCACCTCCGTCATGGTCCGACGGATAGATGTGAACTTGCGCAGGGGGATTCTGTCCAGATGGGATAGAGGTATGTTAGAGCACAGCTTTGACTGCTTTTCTCCCGCCTCCCACCCAAGGATACTCCAGGCTGGGCTAAGGCAGGCCTCTTAGGACAGAATGACTGCCAGCCACCATGTGCCTCAATGCTTCTAGCAAACTATGTCCACTTGGATGACCCGGTATATCGCAAACTGACCACGACACATAATAAACTCCTGCCCCAAAGCCATAGGCCCAGTGGCCCACCAAATCAGCTAAGGGCCCCCCATCACCAGCACAGTTCAGTCACAGAAGGCTCCAACCTGCCTCGTTCCTCACATCCAAGCTAGTGTGCCCACCCCTTCCCATCACCAACCACGCCCTAGTCAGGTGGTTCTCACTCCAGAGGCAAAACAAACAATACACACACTGGTTCCCAACCCTCTCTGTCAGCCTACTCTAGTCTTTCCTGGGTTAGTGGCTAGTGGGTTGTGGTTTGGGTGTAGTCAGGTACTCATGCCGTGTGCCCTGGGGAACCCAACCTTGCAAGAGAAGGCAGTGGTGCAGGTGCATCCAAAGCAAGGAGCACACGGGACTCCAGGACTAAACCACTGAACCTGGTGGCCCTTAGCCACATCTGTTGCCATGTGCACTCCAAAGATGTGCCCCCCCCCTCCAGGCTTGCATTGACAGCATCATCTGGACCTCCCTGGAGGTTCTTCCCCTAACAATGCAGGAGCTTGCTAGCCAGCCCTGCAACCCTTCACAAGACCCAGCACTCTAACCCAGGTACACCTACATGTCCTGCCACCACACAGGCGCATGGCCCAGACATGCTCCTCGCAGCCCTGGCGCAGCCCACTAAATAGGGAATTCTTCCATTAGATAGCAGAGTGAAGGTCTCTGTCCTGTCCTTCAGGCCACCACTCCACCCTCGGTTTGCTCCTGTCCCCAAGAGAACTGGCCTGAGTCTGTAATCACCTGATGAAACTTCCTGCCCAGGATTTGTTCAAGGTCACAGCTGGCCTTTCCTGGCATTCTGAGGGAGTGCTCTTGAAAGATAGGAATCTTGCCTAAGAGTGGTAGACTGGAAGAGCCAGGCTTCTGGCCTGGGGGTGGGGGGGGGCACACACCCTGCAGAGGCCAGGAAACACGCCCACAGCCCAAGCTACCAAGGATCGTAAGAGAGTGGCTTTGGTTCTGGTGCCTATTCCCGGAAAGCCTGGAGTTCTCTTCACCACTGCAAAGCCACCTGTCCCCAGAGAAGGGAAGCCTGAGGGTAGGGAGGGCAAGGCCAGGTCAGGATCAAGCCTAAGCCACTCCCTACAATGGCTCCACTGAGGCTGCCCACCCCCAGCTAGGAGCCTACAGGCTGTAGTTCTTCCTACCCGGCCCTGGTGCTCAGCCGGCCGGGCCAGCTCTGCTCCAGCAGCCTATGGCTTCATCCACCTGCCACAAATTCGACTCCATCACAGAGTGGGAAAACACAGGCCACCACAAAGGCTGAGTTCAAAGGCCTGACAGGGGCCTGGTCACCAATGGGGCAGACCTCAGTCCCAAGGTATTTGAACTGGGCCACTCCATACCTCCTCTCTCTGGGACTTGTGAGACTCAGGAGGGAGGAGGGAGAGATTCATCACCCAGGACCAGTGGGAACATCTTTGAGTGAACTTCTGGTACGCAGCTGTCAAACAGGGTCCCTTAAAAGAAAAGGCCTGCCCAGGAAAAATGCCACGAGCCGACTGGGTCTTCCGACTTCCACAGCTGGGTTGGTAGTCACCACAATCCCATGGAGAAGCCTCCGCGCTGGGGAGCCCAAGTCATTTGTGGCTACCCTTCTACTCCCTCCCGTCGGGCCACAGGAGTGGAGGGGACACAGAAAACTCCTGCATGCTGAGCCTCTCGTCCCCACAGTCTGCAGGACCCTGTGGAAGGCCGCGCTGAGCGTACAGGTGCATTCCCGCACCGGCGAGAGCACGCAGGACTTCGGAGGACCGGCCTCTCATCACCGGGTACAGGCCGGGTGCTCACCTGACAACAGCGGAGGATGACGAGGCCAGAAGGCCGAGAGCAAGCAGCAAGATGCCGGAGGTCTGCATGGTAGCGGTGGCCCGGCGAGAGCGAAGCTAAAGGCTTAAGGTCGCGCGCTTATAGCCGGAATGACGCCGCAGTCCCGAGCAGTCAGCTGATCGCTTGTTTGCCCCCCGATAGGTCACGTGGGACGCAGGCACGGGGCGGGGCGACCCGGGGACCGCCTACAACACCTCCCGGGCGCAGGCGTGTGAGCTGCTCCAGGCTTGCGCACTGCCGCCCGGGAACGCGCCCGCCAACTTTCCCGGGACCGGAGAATTGTTGGATTCAGGTCACGTGGGGAAGGAAGGCCGCGCCTGTCCTAGTCCCGGAAGCATCCATTGGGGCGAGCCCCATCCTCAGCGCTGTCCCTCCCCCACCTGTCTTCATGCAGAACTGCGGTTCTTATTACCTAGATGTCCTCGCCGCCTGGTTGGGCCTTGACCCTCTCCTGGACACCAGCTAAACTCAAGCCTTTTGTCTCTCAGCTCCAAAAGAGCCTCTCTGGACCCTTGGACCGGCATCCTCCATTCTTTTTTTTTTTTTTTTTTTGGTTTTTCGAGACAGGGTTTCCCTGTGTAGCTTTGGAGGCTGTCCTGGAACTAGCTCTGTAGACCAGGCTGGCCTCGAACTCACAGAGATCCGCCTGCCTCTGCCTCCCGAGTGCTGGGATTAAAGGCGTGCACCACCAAAGCCCGGCTCCTCCATTCTTTTTAAAGGTCCACTACTCACTTATCTCCCCAGAGCGATCCCTCTTTTCCTCAGGCTAGAACACCTAGCTTGCAGATCCATAATGTAACACTGCTCTGGTACCATATATCTAATGTTATAAGGGACCAGGATCTGTGTGAGCTTGCAGAGAAGGTGGGGGAAGGGAGTGAACCATGAGAAGAGGTGGCATTGGGATTGCCCTTTGGGTCTTCTCGAATTCACTCCTTAATGTCCTGCTTGGTGTCAGCAACTGAATTAAGTACCATTGAAGAGAGTCGAGGTCCATCTCTCCATCATGGGGAGTTCACAACCTGGAGAGACATTTAAAGAGAATGTCCTTTCTCAGAGGTAATGTCCAAGCAAGGGTAGGAGCACCAAGGGCCTTTGCAAGGGTCTAATCCAGGAAGCTCTTTAGGGCACACCCTGCCTGTACAGCTCATATGTCTCCCTCTACAGAGGGATATATGAGCTGTTCCAGTTCCCAGGTTGAGCTGTTCCAGTTCCCAGGTTCAGGGCTGCAATTCTCTGTTCCAGCAAGTTGGGCACTTGACCTCTGCCAAGGCTCCCTCCCCACTCAGGGTCAGTGTTATGGCCCCAAGTGTGTAAGCACAGCCTGAACCCTGCCTCCACAGTCAGCACTCCTCACATTGCCTAACCTTGGATGTGAGGGCAAGCTGCCCTCTACTCCTCTGGGTCTAAGACTATCCTCTGGTAGCCCAAGAGACAGGACCTGGCCTGGAGCTGTAGCGTGCTTTCTAGGACTGCTGTCTGGAGATGACTGGAGGACCCTGGGTGGGCAATGTAGAAGGTCCTCTGGGACACCATGCTGGGTCCCCTAGCCCTGCCATAGTGTTGCAGGATGCTCAGGTGCCAATACAGACATCTATGAAATGACCAGGCTGCTGAAGCAAATGGACAGTGTATGTCAGCATGACTAGAGGCAGGACATAGCGGTCAGCTGTGCTCACCTGTGAGGCCGACACAAGCACCAGGCCAGAGCAGATGCACTCAGTAGGGACACAAGCCTTATGTGGTGCATAGCCTGGGAGGAATGGGGAGGCAGGTGGGAAGGCTAGCCTAGATATCCAGCCTGTGCAGTCACAGGAAAGGGCTGACAGTCCCCTCCTCCCCAGACACCCTCTACAGTCTATTCTTGGCAAGGAGCACTAGCTGTCTCTGTCCCTGGGTTTTCCTGTACCTGGTACATGGTAGGAGTCCCACACTGTGTGTGAGTATACCTGGATATACCCATGCCTATAGTTGCTAGCCCATAGGACCTGGGAGGTTCAGAGGTAGAGGCTGAAGTGTGTTTTTCTGATCCCCTCTTAACTGACAGAGCTCAGGGTTGGGCCACAGCTTCTACAACTCCTGAGTTCTCCCACTCGCTTGTGTATACCCCCTCCCTGCCTGTCTCAGGCACACACACACACACACACACACACACACACACACACACACACACACACACCTGCCCTCTGCACTTGCTAGGCTGACTGAAGCCTCGTTTGCACCAGGCGTGCCTTTGGCACTTTCCAGCCAGTAGAGGAAGGGACCAATGTGTTCAGGTCCTGCAGTTCTGTAATCAGTCATCTACCTTCGGTTCAGAGATACACTTAGCAGGGCCCACAACCCTCGCCCACCGAACCGTATGTTGACCCTGGTGGATTTAGATGGACCCTTTGGCTTACAACAGAGCAGAGGGATTTCTTGAGGCTCCAGGTGCACCAGGCCAGAGCAGTTGCTTCAGGGGGGACTGTGGGGACACCAGACCTTGAGCAGAAACCCACTTCCCCTTCAGCCTGGGAGCAGGCAGCTGTGAGATAATGTTTACTGAAAACAATTCAGTGCTATAAAGCTCTTGATAGGGCTCAGATAAGGGCTCACTGAAACGCCATGACTTTGACACCCCCTACGGCTGGCTAGATGCTTCTTCCTGTCCCCCCTGCTGTGTCTCTCCCCTCCTCCCCCGATTCTGGGGCCGGAGATTAAACCACCAGCCAGGAGGGTGAGAAGTCTGGAAAGAATTGTACGTAGATGGATGGCAGAAGTCCTTAAAAAGGGAAGCGGGTTTTTTTTTCTTGGAGAGACCCCTAAACAGACTTGGGGTCTCCTCCTAAGCTGACTTGGGAAGCATAAAGTTTTCTTAAAGCAACCGACCGGTCTCTGTGTCATCTATCCCGACCACCTCGCTACATTCTCGGATGCAGGCTGCACAGCAGGTGCGACAAGGGACACAGACCTTGCCTGGTGCATAGTCTGAGGAGAATGAAGAGGCAGGTGGGGAAGCCAGCCTAGATATCCAGCCTGCATAGCTACAGCACATGGAGCTGCCTCCAGAAAGAGGAGTGGCCCTGGGTCGTTCCTAAAGGCTTGGCCCTCAGGTTGGGGAGCTCTCTAGGATCTTCTCCATCCCAGGCCTCTCCTGTCCATTTGACAAAGGGTCCAGCAATGAGGGAGGGGTAAAGAGGGATCAGACTTGCCCAGCACCCTCTGTGTAAACACCTCCTCCTCGTGGAGACACTCTTGCTTAGAGACCATCCCCAGCCTTGGCCCTGAGGTAAGGTAGCTCAAGCTCAAGAGTGGTCAGAAGCTATGCTCCAGGACTTTCACTTCAGAGCCTCCAAGGGGCCGTATTAGGAAGCTACACTCCAGGTCCTTTGAGCCTCCCAGTATTGGTTCATTCATCTTGGGTTCCTATGAGTACTGAATACCAACTGCATGCCAGGATCTTCTCTGGGTGTCAGGAAAAGGGAACAATGCAGAAAGTCCTGCCTTCCTAGAGCCTATACTTCAGGTGAGGACAGACAGAACAGGAACCAGGCAGTTCATGAAGACCTCGAAAGCTGGTGCAGAAATTGGGTGCAGGAAGTCATGCGGAGTGTTGCAATCATGGAATACTCATTTGAGCAGCTCTGAGAGGGTGGGCAAGAGCCAGGGACACTGGAAAATTAAGAGGCCAGAAGGTGGAGGGAGGGGAGAAAGAGACAGGTGGCGGAGTGGACAGGGACACTGGGTGCTCAGGAGAGGGAGGAGGCCAACTGAGAAGCTGTCCAGGATAAGAAGCAATAGGGCCTGGACCATGGGGCAGGGAAAAGAAGTCAGCTTATGCTCGGTAGGATTTCTTTGTTGGCTTCACAGATGACACCAGATTAGAGATCAGTAGTGATACTGCAGACATGGCTATCTGAAACAGTTTGATTAGTGATATCTGATAGGACAAGAAGGGTGCTCTGTGGGAGGAAGGAGCCTAGGGAGGAGGGCAGGAGCTCAGCTTTGCATGATCAAATACACTTTGTACCTGTGGGGTACACTGACAGGGCCACCCCAATCAGACTGGGTGAAACCAAGTGCTGGGTATGCAAACCCTGTGCATGGAAGCAGTCGGGAGATGGAGGCCTGGGGCCTCCCAACATTATGAGGCTAAATTGAGGGTTCACAACAAAGGAGACCGAATAGCGGTCATCTGGAGACAGAGGACAAGAGAGGAGAGTGCCTAGGAGCCCTAAAGAAAGTGTCTTATGGGAGGAGTGGTCATGAGGTTAGGCACCTTTGCTGATGTGTGGGGTGGAAGACAGAAGCCACCATGAGACACTGGATTTAGCAATCTGACCTGGACACTAGTCATTTCAGTGAAGAGGGGTGACTGTTGTGTTCAGTAATCAAGACAGGATGGTGTTGACAGAGAAGTGGTTGGAAGTGAAGGAAGAGTGTCACCTGTGTATCTGTCCTGGTGATAGGAAGGGCAGTGGAGAAAAGATATAAACTGCAATTGAAATAGAGTTAATGATCCTTCTCTCACATCAAACTGAACAGTCAATAAATCCCATAGGCACAGGAGACTTAGGAGGAAGCCCACACAAAGATGGCTTCCTTCATGACTTGAGGATCAGCAGATTTATTTAAACAGCAGGTGTAGGAAGGGAATGGCCAACTGAGCCGGGCGGTGGTGGCGCACGCCTTTAATCTCAGCACTCAGGAGGCAGAGGCAGGTGGATCTCTGTGAGTTCGAGGCTGGGCTAGACCGACAGCCTCTAAAACAATACAGAGAAACCCTGTCTTGTAAAAACCAAAAAAAAAAAAAAAAAAAAAAAAAAAAGGCCAACTGGCCTGAACTATCACATGACCAAAGATGAAATCTCAAAGGCAATTATTCAGAACAGATGCCTGGCACCTGCCATCACCAAAAAATTACAGATTGAAACAACAATGAGACACCACACTGCACACCTACTAGGTAGCCCAAATCCAAAAGGGTGACGACACTGGTTTAAGGCAGGGCAGGGAGGTAGTAGCAGTCCCACTCATTGTGGTGAGGATGCAGAATGCTGTAGCCACTTTGGAAAACAGTGTGGCGTTCTCTTTCAAAGCCAAATGTTCTCTTGTCATACAATCCAGCAATTGTTCTGCACACTTACTCAGAGAAGTTAAAGATTGAAGGAGGCATGAAGGCTGTGTCTGTAGGAGGAAGAGGTGGGGAGGAGAGCTGGAGAGCACTCTGGGTCACTAGACCCTATCTCAAGGAACAGAACAGACAAGAAACTTTCGTTCTCACAAAAAACTTACACATGCAGGACAGTGGGGACTTTATTTACAATGGCGCCAACCTGAAGGAACCCAGATGTCTTCAGGAAGTGATTGGATAAAAGTGTGGTATGTGTCCACATAGTAGGATGGGATTTAGGGTGACAAAGGATGGAGCTACAGAGTCATGGTGTGAGGACCCAGAGAAGCACATTACTAACTGAAAAGAATTGAGGCAGTGTAGCGAGTCCAGTGAAGAGTGGGAGGGGGCAGCCTTCTCTATGACAGTGACACTAATGCTAGTGTGGAAATGTGACATGCAGGAGGCAGAAGGAGCCACCCAGACCTCAAAAGCAGGCTGCAGGGCCTTTGGTTCTGTGTACCTTGAGCTCTTAGTTAAGGGTGACTATGGGTAGGGTAGGGCTCCTGTGCCGTCTGAGTCCCTGTCAGTGGCCCCTCTGAGCCAGTTCCCAGACCCCATTTCCTCATTTCTCCAGCTCCATCAGGGGGTGTAAAGGCTTTGGGTTGGAAGTTCCTGGGACTACAAGCCTACTGGAGGTTGCTCATGCTCCTGTCTCACATCAACTCACTCAAGCTCTGCTAGAGAACCTCTGTTCCTTGCTGCCAAGATGCATGGTCAGGCAAAGCTCAGCTTTGGGCCAGTCACAGTTTTCCCTCTGCATGCTGCCTCCCAGGCTCTATCTTCTGTGCAGCCTCCATTTTACTCTCTACAGAGGGATGGGTATAAGCTGGGGACATCAGGATGGGAAGAGAGTCCAGTGTGTGTGTGTGTGTGTGTGTGTGTGTGTGTGTGTGTGTGTGTGGTGTAAGCCTTCTTTGGAGTTAGCCTCCAGGCCTCCTGCACCTTCTGTGTAGGCTCTGAGACCCCTGTCCCATTAGCTATCATTAAATAACACAAGGAGGAGCCATGTCCAGGACCCATCCCCCCCTTGATCCCTACAGAGCATTAAGATGTCCATTGACTCTCTGAGTGCAGGGGGAGGGGAGCTGTGCAGGGGAAGGGATGGAAGGGCAGATGGAGCTCCAAGGTTATGGGTGGCCCCAATCCTATGTGGGAAATGGTTTCACCCCATCCTCCAACCTTGTGATGAAGTGCTGAGTCACCCCATTCCTCCTTCTTGCCCCTCCCCCTCCTGGCTGAGTCACTGATCTGAGACCTAAAGGCCCAGCTACTGAGGCCCTAGGAGGAAGGGGGTGTGGCTCCCTGGCACCCGACAGGTTTTTCAGGGAGCATCCAAGGCCGTCTAAAAGAATGAGCTACAGGTCAGCTGAAAGGAGGAGCTTTAGCTGGTGGGGGAAGATCAGGGTTGGAGCAGCTAGCATAGTTACAAATACAGTAAGCTTAATACAAAGCTTACTGAAGATCTTCCTTCAGCCTTCACAATGTCCTGTTCAAGAATCCAGGGTGACTGAAAGTCTCTAGTCATTGTCCTAGACGTGAGGCCAGCTTGGGTTTCCAGGAACAGCAGAGCCCTGCAGACAGGTCACCCCACAAGGAGCAGTCACCCCTAAGCAAGCAGTCCCATTCAAATCACCTTATGGAGCCAGAAGTGAGATACTGGCCAGCAAGACCACAGTTGGACCAGACACTGACACAGGCCCCCTCACACCTCGATGAATTCTTCTGTTTAAGCTCAAAGCTCTCACTAGTGCTCTCAAGTTGCATCTTCCAACATGACTTTGGACACTAAAATCCTTCTTGCCACTTTGCCATTGTTTCATTTTGCTGCTTTCTTTGGGGTTAGTGGCCACAGATGACATGTTGGCAATCCAGAGTTGGGCCTCTGGCTTAGGACTCACTACTGGCAGATGTAGGCAGGTAGGGATGAGAGCAGACACAGGAAGGGAATTGAAGAAAAGAAATCCAGAGTTCCAGTGACCCATAAGCCCTCTGGGAAGGTTGAGTGTAAGGGTCAAGCCCTGAGATATGGTCTTCCTACATCTCCGCTGTTCTGGGGGAGCTGGACATCTGTCAATCATATGGATACCCCAGGAGCCCACAGGCACGTGTGCCCTGTAGACTACTACAAAATGGTTTTGTAGGTGACTTGTCATCTTCCAAGTTGACCACTTACAGAAAAAAAAGAGGAACCTGCCCAAGAGAGGACAAGAGGGACAGCACATGGTTGAAAGCCACACAGTTCCATGGTGGAGATGGGAGTAGAAAGGGGCCAGAACCAGGCAGCTGAGAGGCCCAGAAGCTAGAGGGCTGGTCTCCATGTAGAAGAGAACAGGCTTGAACTAAGACCATGACATCAAGAGTAGGAGGAGAGGCTTGGGCACAATAGCAGAGGAATTCTTGCTTGGAGCCCAGGAAACCCTGGATTCCATCCCCAGGACTGTAAGAGGTAGAGAAGGAAGGAGGCAGGATGGGGGACAGGGAGGAAGAAGAATGAGACAAAGGCAATAGACACTGGGACACAGAGATGTCATGCTGCTTCCTGCCTCTGTTGGTGTCCTATGGCTGCTGTCATAAGGAAATAAAGACTGTGGGACTTAAAATAACACATGATTATTCTCTTGCAACTCCAGAGTCTAGAAGTTCAAACTCAGTGGCTCTACACTGCATGGTGCTTCATGGGCACACTGTGCTGTTTCAGGGAAGGCTCCACGAGAGTTTGTTCCTTTCTTCCTCACCTTCTAGTGGTCCTAAAATCCTAGGCTAAGATCCCACCCTTAACCTCCAAAGATTTCACTCTACTCTCCACTTCCCTCTTTGCTTTTCCAGGGCCATCTTGCTTTCTCTGAAGGACCCATATTTTTCATTGTGAGGTCCCATCTTCCAACTCAGCTGCCCGGGATCCAGAAAGGGACATCTCAGAATGGGGTGTTAGCCTACCTACCGTACTATGATCGGTGGAAATGAAGAAGACTGTGTTTGGAGTAGAAAGCATGTGGTATTTGGGAGTTGGATCTGCCATTGGAGTCCCCAGGACCAGCAAGTAAGGTTGGAGAAAGGCTGGTAAAGTTTTCTTGAGGATATGATTGGTTGAAAACAAGGACTGGGAAAAGAGTAAGACTATGAAGGGCTGAACCCTGATGATGAGTAGGGGTCAGTGGGGAAGGAGAGGTGAGGTTAGGTGGCATGGGCCATTGGTGTCAGACTTACGTGATTTTGGCCAACAGGAAGAACAGAAGGGACAGGTACTGGGTGTGAGCCGGTATCCTGGACTGTGTGATCCATATAGTTATAATGATCATCATAGTGAATGAGCAGGGCTGGCCTGGTTTCACTTCAGGTCCTTGTTGAGTGTATTAGGTTATCTTGGAGCATTACCTGAGAGCTCTATAGCTGCCATATTTGCTTTCAGAACTCGGGTGTGGGTTTGTTTGTTTGTTTCCTCACAGGTGAGGGACATTTTCTGCCCCGAGTTCTCAGCCCCCAACATAAACTTCACTGCAAATATGGTAAACAACAACATCATTGAAAATAATAACCACCATCAACATCACTGAAGATATGGCCAACATCAACATCTGTAGATATGGTCACCATCAATATCACTGCAGATACAGTCCCCATCAATATCACTGCAGATAGGGTCACCATCATCATCTCTACAGATATGGCCACCATCAATATCACTGCAGATATGGCCACCAGTGTTTCAGCAGAGGAGAGGCCAGTTGACCTCCATCACCAGCTGCACTGGACCAGACCTTGGGGGATCCTGACTTCCCAACATCGAAGGGACACAGGCCATCTGGATTTATAGAGTGTGTCCCTGATGCAGAGTGAAAGGATGGAGATGACCCAACCTCTGTTTTATGTCTGTGGTCTAGCTCCTACACTGGGGCAAGGCCGCATTAACCCTAGGATGACCTTGTCATGCATGGTGGGCCTGGAAGAAGAGAGCTTGCTCCTGTGAGGCCAGGGCAGGGGTTCATCCTTCCGTCCTTCCCAGGGAACCTGTTTTGCAGGGATTCCAGGAAAGACAATGTCTTCCCTCCACCCACAGCCACAAGGCCTGTTCCCCAGGGTAGGCCGGTGGCGGCGGTCAGTACCTTTTTGACTTTGGGATGCCAGCTTCCTGTGGCACCTACTCCTCCCAGACAGCTGGACAAACGGGTCTAGGGTTACAACACCCCCCTCCCTTGAAGCAATGACTCAGGAGGAAAGGGAGTGGTGGGTGGGCCATGTGTCCCCTCCATTCCCGAACAGCATCCCAGCTCTTCCAGGCTGGATGGCCCTGGTGAAGCTGGCTGGAAAGATGGGGCAGTCCATTTCAGAGATAAATTTGAGAGCCTCGACTTCTCACTGTGGAGAGCAATGCTGGTAGGGACACAAGACTGTCCTCTGCAAGTCCCTGCTTTATTTTTAACAACCCTGTGACTGTGGGCAAACCCTTCACCTATACAGAGTGAGTGCAGGGTAGGTGACCTACCCACTCTGTCCCAGTATGGTTACTGCACAAAGCTGAGGGACTTTGTTTCCCAAGGCCAGAGAGGATAAGCAGAGCATGAAAAAAATGTAGTATCAGGTGGGGTCTCAGAGGCAGGGCCAGAGGGCTCCCAGGAGTAGCCTGATCTAGCCTGAGTGCCAGGAGGGAAGGGTGCCCAGAGGCTAGAGCACAGTGGGTGAGTTACACACACAACTAAGATCAAGGAACATAAGCAGGACACAAAGGAGATGTGTAGATGAATCTTTTCCTCCTGTTGTAGGAATTCCACAGCTCTAACAAAAGACACTTATTCAACTTCAGTTATACTTAGCCTGGAGCCTTCGGAAATCAAGAGCCTCAAGGATGGAGATGTAGCTCTATTGGTACTTGCCTACTGGGCACATCCCTAATACCACATAAGCCAGGTGTGGTGCACACATATAATCCCAGTTCTTGAGAAGTGTAGGCAAGTAGGATCAGAAGCTCAAAGTCATCCTTGTGTAACTAGGGAGTTGGAAGCTTAGTCTTCCATGCAGAGGGATCTGGGACAAAACCTCCTGGGAATCAAGGTCTCAGAACAAGAACTCTGTGGTTAGTTGTCACAAGAGGGTATAAAGCTTGGGCAATAGTTGGATTTCATGTTTGTACCTGGGCGGGGCCTCGGGTTTCTATGGCCTGCCTCTAAGAGAGAGCGGGGGTGGGAGGCAAAAGAGCAGGAAGAGGTGACAAGAGGTCCCCAAACTTCCTGAGTCCATAATAGTCAGGCATACCAAAATGTCTGTGAGGCACCATGTTCTGCAGCTCAGCAAAGAAAAGCTGAACTGTAGATGCTGTAGGTGAGGGTGTGGCTCTGTGTCCAGTCAAGGCAGGTCAGAGGTCACTGGTAGTGCTGGAAACAGGATCCAGTAGTTGTCACAGCCCAGACATTGTGTCCCTGTCTCTTACTCTTCTGCACTGGGTTTCCAGGAGTATCCTTTGTGAGACAGCTTCACCTGCAGGAGTCAGTGAGCAGGAAGAGAATAGTGGGGTTCCCTATGGCCCCATCACATTAGGCCTCTCCTCAGGAGTGTTCTTGGGACAACCTGGAGTCCAGTAGGAGGCAGCCTCTGTGTTCTGCACCACTGTATCCAAAGTCAATGCCTACCCCTTCACAGGATGGAGGGTCTCCAGCAGGACAGGGACCTTTCCTTGGTTATCCCCCTCATTCCAGGTGATGCTGTGTGGGCATCCAAGTGGGCTCCTGGACACAGAAAGAAAGGCAGGCTCCTGAGCACAAGGCAAGGGACAAGAATGTATGGGAAGGACTTTGATGGCTTCACTCTTGTGTCTACAAGGCCTTCTGCCGACTGAACACTACAGAGAGATGGCCACTTGTGTAGTTGCCCAGGGAAGGGTGTGCTGTAAGAGACCTAGCAGAGACAGACCTTAGCAGGGCTGGTGATGAGCACGTGACCCTAGGAGATCACACTCAATATGCCTGAGGACAGAGAAAGGCCACTTCCTCTCTGAGTGTCCATCTCCATGTGACTGTTGGCCCCAGGGTGCTGACCTCTGAGCACATGACAGGGCTCTTCCTGCAGATTTTATGCCAGCCAGCAACTTCCTTCCCTTTCTGGAAGCTTCTCTTGCTGTCCCTATATTAGGACTGTCTTGTGATGCTGGCCTTGGCTCTTCGACCCCACCTCTGGTCCTCAGGAAGGCAGTCCCTTCCTCTCTTGGCCACAGATGACCACCCCCACATGCACAGAACTGGATCTCCCTACAGGCCAGAATCTTTTAGGAAGTAAGTCCTGCACATATGCTCTGCTGCCTGGCCTTTGACCCAGACTCTGCCTGCATGGGAGGGTCTTCCTGCCTTCCTGGCTTGTCAGGTCCTTTCCCTTTAGAGACCACTGTGGATATCCGCTTTCACCTAGGATGTGTCCCCAGAGATATTCCAAAGAGTGTAGAGAGGTGCAGTCACCTGGCCCTGCTGGCTGTGGGGCTGTGATCATTGATGCTGATTAGCAAAGTGACAGAGGCTGGAATCACATGGAAGTCACACCTCTGCACATGTATGTGAGGGATTTTCTAGATTGAATCAACCAGGATGGGAGGATATTCTAAAAATGAGTGGTATCATTCCACAATCTAGAGTCTCAGACTGGATAAAAAGGAAGAAAAACGCTGAGCAGCAGTGGTTATCTTGCTTTGTTTCCTGTCTGCAGATTAAATATGACCAGCTACCGCATGCTCCTGTTGCCATGCCTCCCCTGCTGTGGTAGATTGTACCCTCAAACAGTGAGCCAGGCCTGGGCATAGTGGCACATGACTTTAATCTCAGTTCCAGACCAGCTTGGGCTACATAGTGATCCCTGTCTCAAAGAAAAACCAACCAAACAAAAAAACCCAACCTTCCCTCTCTTAGGCTGCTTCTGTTGGATATTTTGTCACGGCAGGGGGAAAAGTAACTGATACAGGGTCTTACCTGCCAATTTCATGTGTGGACTTGAGAAGGGTGCAAGAAATCTAAAGCTGGGTGTTGGTTGCCCACACCTTTAATCCCAACACTCGGGAGGCAGAGGCAGGCAGATCTCTGTGAGTTCGAGGCCAGCCTGGTCTACCAAGCAAGTTCCAGGACAGGCTCCAAAACAATACAGTGAAAATAAAAACAAAAAAAGAAGAAGAAGAAGAAGAAGTCTAGCATGGGAGGTGACATTTCAGACCCCAGAGGTGTCACCGAGGTGAGATCAAGATAAAGGACAAGAGTTATGGTAGATGATGACCACCAGCTGCCTTTCATACACCACACCACAGTCGCCAGACTGTCTAGTCCATCCCCTCCACCCTGGCCCAAGGGGCAGGCTGGGCCTTGTCCCCATGCCCCAGATGAGGACATTGGGGCCACCCACAAGAGGAAGTTGCTCAAGGACACAGCATCTCTTGGTCTGGACTTTCTTGCCACCTATGCAGCTTTGAGGAAGTCCTTGTCTCCTTTAGGGTTGTGGCTGGGCTCTCCCATTTAGAAGATACATCTGTGAGTAAGGCATCAGGATCCCTGATAGGCACAAGGTTCTGGTACCCTAATGTAGGATGTCCCGACACAGTGTCTCAAGCTGTACACACCAGAGTGGGGCTCTCAGGTCCTTCTCATTCCTCTCCTTGCTGTGCCTGGGCAGGAAGAGCCTGCAGATATTGAGCCTGAGAGATTTTAGCCCACAGACATCACTCAACTACATACCACTGCTGGACCAGGAGGAAGGCCACACCCTGAGACCCAAGGAGGCAGTCCCATTGCCATTGACCCTATGGGTATCCACCCACACCTCTACCTTCTACCTCTGTCCCTCCCACTTCTTAGTTCATTGTCTTGTTCTGGGCTAGAATTAGCCCCAAAGATGCCCACATGATCCCCAGAATCAGAGGTTAAGGAGTTTACACTAGACATTGGGCTTGAATCACATAATCGTTCTCATTTCATGGCTTGAGCTGTTTTAATTCCCACAGTTGGATCCACTCACGGAAGTGTGGTGATGGTGGCCTCTAGTTTATGCAGGCTCTTGTCTTCTCTACAGAAGTGCTAGAAACTTCCAGGGCTACGCCTACCAAGATCCAAAGCCCTCACAGCCTTAGCCTGCCTTGATCGTGGGGAGGCAGCTCTACACTCCCCCCCAGGACCTACCTGGCAGGTGCAGACCCCCCTGTTCTTACTGCTGTCTAAGGACACTGCAATGTCCCCCAACCAACTCTCCCACATTCTGATCAAGATATCAGACATGTTTTGTTCCCATCCCCTGTTTATAGCAAGTGTTTATCTCTATCTTTTTTGAAGTCTGATAGTATGCAGTAAACTGAATGTGTTGAGGTATAGACACCTGAGACTGTCTGGGATGTGTAAACACATTCAATTCCCCATACTTCATGCTGCTCACTCCCCACCCCCAAAGTTCCCCAGCAGACTCTGATCAGCTTGTCCCTGCAGATGAGTTTAAGTTTTATATAGATGGAGCCAGACATCATGTGTCTGTCCTTGTCTGGCTTCCTGCACTCAGCGAGATTATTTTGAGATGCATCCACACTGCCTGGTATTTCACTGCATTTGGTTTCCGCAGCTGCAGTAACAACTTGCTGGGACTTAGTGGATTGTGGAGGTCAGAATTCCTAAGGGGTAACTGAACCCAAATCTGGTGTCATCCAAATTACAGGAAGAAACCCCCATCTTCTTTCCTCCCAGCTCCAAGACCTCTGCATCCCTTGGCTCCGGGCCCAGTCCACCTGCAGAGCAGGCATTGGTCATTGGAGTACTGATGTCACTGGGTCAGATACACCTCCCCTGCCTCAACTTCAGCTTTTATAAGCACCTCATGATTACATTCCTCATTCTGTTATCCTTGATAATCTCCCACAGTGAGGTCGGCTGCTTAGTGACCTGAATTCCTTGTATGGCTCTAATTCCTGGCTGTGGGGAACTAACACTCAAAGAGCCCGGGGCATGAACCTCCTTGAGGGCCACTCTTCTGCCCACCATTCTCAATGCTTCATTAGTTTTAATTGCTAAATAGTTTTCCAACACACATAGGCCACAGTTGGTTTACTCATTTAACTGTCTGAGGTCTTTTGTTGGATCCCAGGTTGGGGCTATTACAAGTGAAGCTGCAGGAATTTTCACACACTAGTCTTCTCTGGGGTTTATAGTTTTACATCCGTACAAAGACTAGCCAGTGTTTGGGGTACACAGGGTAAAAGCTTGGGTAACTGTTTAAGAACATTCAAGTGGCGTCTACAACACCCCTGTCACCACCATTCACTCTGCCTAGTTCAAGTCTAGTCATTCTGATCAGTGTTTGAGACAAGATGTGAAACATCCTTTGGACTCTAATCTGCATTTCCCTAATGAGCTATAAAGTCATGATGTTCATTCAGATGTTTCCAGATTTATTCATTGGATTGTTTGTCTTACTATTGAAGGGAAAGAACTCTTTATATATTAATAGATCTAAGCCCTTTCTCAAATCTAATATTTTGCAAATATTTTCTCCTAGCCTGTGGTTTTTCTTTCATTCTTCTGATTGTGTGTTTTGAAGAGGGGTTTTGCTGTTGATTTTTATTTTTTTTCCTCTGTAGTGTGAGAGCAAAGATACATTTTAAGTTTTAATCAATATGCCTGAGAGATCCAGGAAACAAAAATGGCTCAGATCTGTAAGCCCCTTGTCCAAGGACAGATAGTTCTTGAAATGCTGGAGGCTGTTGTTTATGGGAGAAAACAAGCCACAGGTTTTTCACTCCCCTAAACAAGTTTGTTTGACCCATCAGCACCTATATTCTTGTTCACATTTGCATGGGAGGTTCACAGGCAGGAATACATCAAGATGTATGCTTGCCCCTGTTTGTACCTGATGGAAAATACCGTGAATTATGGGTTTTCCTTCTTAAGCCGCTGCAAACTGTGATTCTGGGCCATTTCCCTGGAACCTGGGTATGGACCTGGTCAGAGCCCATCCACCAGGCTAGTATTTAATTAAAGCTTGCTTCAAATTTGACTTTAAACTGTGGTAGTGGTTTATTTCTTGATTGATGAGATTAACAGTAACCCAGGTTGGCTTGGAACTCACTATGTAGCCAAGGCTGGTCTTGCACTCATGAAACTCCTATTGCCTCAGCTTCTTGAATGCTAGGATTACAGGTGTGAGCTGCCATCCCCATTTTTTTTCCCTGAAAAGCATTTTATAAATTTTGTGATTTTTTCTCTAATTCCATTTTGCTGTATTTTTAAAGATTTTGCTGAAGTCGTGTCATGGTTCGCTTTGTCAACTTGACACGATCCTGAATCAACAGGGGAGGGGGTATCATAGGGTACTATCTAATTGGGTTGGCCTGTGCATGTGTGTGTGGAGGATTGCCTTGAGTAGTTAAGTGAGAAGACCCAGGCTATTGTGAGCAGCTACTTTCTGTTGGCAGGGTGTTCTGGGATAAACTCCATATGAGTATCACATGTGCTCTGGGAGCTGACTTGCTGACCTAACTGGAGAGATCAGCATTTATGCTGCAGACTGTGTCGGCTTCTTTTCTTACAGAACTTTTGCCTGGCGGTGGAGCCAGGACAATGCTGCCTTCTGAAGAATCTGGGAGGACATGGCTTCTCACCTTCATGAAACAAGTCCTTGGCAGTTGATGCCACACTTTAGCTGTTGGGAGGAGCTTACCTACAGAACCATCTGGAGTTTTCCTTGTAGGAATGTTCTGTGTGCACATATTCATGTATGTGGAGTCATCCACCTTCTTTGAGACAGGGTCTCTCAGTGACCTGTAACTGGCCAACTAGGTTAGACTTGCTGGCCATTGTGTCTCAGGAGTCTACCTTTCTCCAAAATGCAAGCACACACTATTACACCTGGCTTTTTTGTTTGTTTGTTTGTTTGTTTATTTGTTTTTCTGAGGCAGGGTTTCTCTGTATGTTTTTGAGCCTGTCCTGGAACTCACTCGGTAGACCAGGCTGGTCTTGAACTCACAGGGATTCACCTCCCGAGTGCTGGGATTAAAGGCGTGCACCACCAACGCCCGGCCACACCTGGCTTTTTATATCGGTTCTGGGTTGTTGTTGTTTTTCATAAAGAATGTGGTCCCGTTCTTTACAATTGTCAAAGAACTACTTACAACTGTTATAAGGAAACTGAAAGGAACCACTCTATGCATTTGACTAAGATAACAGATGAGGACAGATAACAGATGCACAAGTAGTTTTATGTCCATGAAGGAATTTGATGTTGTAGTTAAGAATATTCCTTCATGCCAGGCACTGGTGGTGCACACCTTTAGCCCCAGCACTTGGGAGGCAGAGGCAGAGAGATCTCTGTGAGTTCAAGGCCAGCCTGATCTACAGAGCAAGTTCCAAGACAGCTAAGGCTACACACACACACACACACACACACACACACACACACACACACACACACACACACAAAAGTCCTGTCTCAAAAAACCAGAAATAATAATAATAATTAACAATAGTAAATATTCCTTCAGGACCAGGAAGATGTATTGTTCAGTAAAGTGCTTGCCTTGCAAACATGAAGACCTGAGTTTGGTAGAGCGCTCACCTGGACTGCATGAAGCCCTGGGTTCCATCCGCAGCACCCATAAACCAGTGGGATGGTGCACCCTTGTAATCACAACACTCAGGAAATAGAAGCTGGAGGGTCAGGAGTTCAAGGGCATCCTCAGCTGCAAAGAGGGTCTGAAGCCTGGACTACACTAGGCCCTGTCTTTTAAAGAGAAAAAAATTCAAATTCCTAGGTTCCATTAAGGAAGTTTGAGTAACTGACTCCATGGGGCCTTTCTTCTTCTCCAACTTGTGCAAAGTCAGGCAAAGCTTCACATGCTTTAGTTTCCTTTGCGCTGAGGCCAGAACGAGGATTTCCTGCTTGAGGTCTCTGGCTCCTGACTGGTAATCTCTGCGTTACATCAGTGTCCTGTTGCTGTGTAACAGATGCAGTGAGATATCACAGAGCCAACCCACCCTCACTTGTTGCTGCACAGTGATTGGAAAACCAGACTGCTCTGGAGTCAGGACCTCAGTTGCCTGTGTTTATGCCTGGATTGTGGGGTCCACTCCCAAGATTCTGTTTGGGGTTGCAAGACTGATAATAGATCTTTTTTAAAATGTGTGTGTGGGGGGATCTGGAAAAAGGGCTTAGCAGTTAGGAGTACTTGTTGTACTATCAGGAAGACTAGAGTACAGATCCCAGCACCCATTTAACAAGCCAGCATTTTGTGTACCCCAGCTCCAAGGAGGGTACAGAGGGAAGATTTCTGGGGCTTGCTGGATTCCACACTAGCTGAGAAAACATGAGTTTCAGGTTCATGGAGAGACCCTGCCTTAAAGGAATAGATGGAGGGTGGTAGAGGAGGGCATTTGACCCTCCTCTGAACTCTGTGTGCATACAAACATGTACTCCCACACACAGATATAATTTAAAAGAAAAAACAGAAGAAAAGATAAAACAGGAGAGCTGGGCATGATGGCATACACCTGTAATCTCAGCACCGGGAAACAAAGAAAGGAGAATCATTTGTTCAAGGTCAAGGCCAGCCTGGGCTACATGGCATTCTGTCTGCAGAAACTGCACTTAGAAAAGGCAACTTAAGTTAGGGGAGGAAAGTGTTTATCTCAGTTCACAATTCAAGGTATCATAGTGGAGAAGTTACAGCCTCAGGAGCTTGAAACATCTGCTCACATCATATCCGCAGTCACGAGCAGGGAGAAATGCACACATGCATGCCTGCTTGCATGTGCTCACCTCGATTTCTCCACTCCTGGTTAGGAACCCCTGCCTAGGGAATGGAGCTGCCTCCACTGGGCTGGGTCTTCCCATATCAATTAACAATCTAGACAATCTATCACAGACACGCCCACAGGCCGACTAGTCTAGACAATTCCTCAAATAAGACTTTCTTCCCAGGAGAGCCTAGATTGTGTCAAGTTGACAGTTAAAATGAACCAATTTTGGGGGCTTTCACTCTGTGTGTGCAGGCTTCCTTTGGACATCTGTGAAGTTACCAGATTCACAGACAATTGTGAGCCATGATGTGGGTGGTGGGAATGGAACCTGGGTCTTTTATGAGAGCAGCCAGTGCTCTTAACCATCCTCCAGGCCCTAGAAGTTTTACATTTTAATGAAGGCCAGCTTATCAACCCTTCCTTCACAGTCAGTATCTCTGGTGTCTTGTCTAAGTTAGCTATCTGGCTCTTCTGTGGTAGTTATCTAGGGGATTTTGTGAGTTTGTTGTACATCTGTGATGCATTTATTTGTTTACCTATCTATTATCTGTTTATCTGCCTGTCTGTTTATTTATTGTGGTGCTGGGACCAAACCCACGACATTATTTATGCTAGCCAGGTCTGTGCTCTTCCACTGACTGCATCCCAGTCCTGGGATACACTTTGAAGTGAGTTTTGAAGTCAGTGCCTAGATTTCTTCTTTATTGTGCTTTGCCTGTGGGAATCCAGGTGTTTGGCACCATTTGGTGCAGGGAATTCTATCATGTGAACCTCTTTCTGAGTTACAGAAAGTCTATTGGGCTATTTGTCTATTCTTTTGCCTGTACTACACAACTTGTAGTCTTCTCAAAAAAGATTATTTTTTATGTGTGTGCGTGTTTCTGTGTACATATGTCATGTGTGTGCAATGCGCAGAGAAGCCAGAAGATGGTGTCACACACCCTGGAGTTGATGTTACAGAAGGTTGTAAACCACCCAATGTAGGTACTGAAAACCAAACTCAGGCCTTCTGCAAGAACAGCAAGCTCTCCTGACCACGGAACCCTGTCTCTAGTCCTTGTAGTAAAATGTGAGGGCAGGTAGTGTCAGTCATTGGAGTGTGTTTCTCTTCTACACTGTGTTGGCTGATTTGGGATCTTTTGCCATTTAGTATAAATTTTACTTTGTATTTGTCTTTTGTCTCATAATATCTTGTAGAGTTTTTTTTTTGTCTTTGCTTTTGTTTTTGGATGGGGTCTTGCCATGCAGCCTGGATTGGAACTTGAGGTCTTCAGTCTCTCAGATGCTGAAGTTACAGGTGTCTGCCACCATGCTTGACTTACCTACTGAGATTATTTTCTTAATTGGGATAGCATTAAACCTACAGATATAATTGAGATGAGCAGAAATACTCAGGATATTGACTTTCTATCCAGGAGTATGCAGTAACTGTTTAGCCTTAGAGTTAGCCAAGAGTCTCTGTAGCTCTTGAGAAAGTTTTCTTGTGTTGGGGATGAAGTGGCTATTCTATAGTTTCAAAAGCACTTGTTGCTCTTTCAGAGGCCTGGAGTTCACTACCCAGTACCCATGTTGGATGGCTCACCCTCCAGTTCTACAGGGTGTGATGTCTTCTGGTCTCCAAAAATGCACATGGTGAACAGACATACAAGCAGGCAAAAGACCCAAATATATTTTAAAATTAAGGTTAAAAAAATGACTAGGAAAATCATGCTTTGGTTGGTTCAGTCTCTGGATGTATTTGAGATTGAAGGACTAAGAATTGAGTTTTAATGGGTTAAATAGAAGGGAAATGGTTCTAACCAGTAAGTCCGTGGAGCTCGCCCACTCCTCCCTAGATGTTAAGGAAGATTTGAATCCTCAGCTCCAAGTGTGAGCACAGGATACCCAAACCTGAGCTCACTTACACACGGTCAACCCCAAGATACTTGACCTCAAAAAAGATGAATAAGGAAGACACACATCCCAAGCCTTGGGCAGTACCCGTGAATCAGAGTGAGAGTGTCAGAACTGGAGCAGGCCAAGCGCCCCTGTTTCCAGAAGCAACGTGACTGGGCTTGAGGCCCTAATTGGACTGGGAGACAAGAACAAACATACTCTGTATCAGAGATCCTATCTCTCTGCAGCCTTGCTATAGATTGGCACTTCCTTGAGGAAGGGCACAGAACAAACTCACCTGCTTTGATGTGTGGTGCTAGCAATCTGAAGCTCTGGAAGGGAGTCAGGGAAATGGTAGGCTTGAGAGGACATATGTGGGTGTGCATGTTCATTCTGGTGCATGTGTGTGCATGCTTGCAGAGGCTAGAGGACAGCCTTGAGTATTGTTTCTCAGAAGTCAACCGCCTTGTTGCTTCTCTCACTGAAGCTGGAGCTTGTCGCTAATGCTAGAGTGACTAGCCACTGGGCCCTAGAGATCTGATTATCTCTGACTCCCCAGCACTTGGATTACAGGAGTGAGGCATCGCACATGGCTTTCTTATGTGAATTCTGTGAACTGGGGCCTTCATACTTGCAAAACAAACACCTTACTAACTGAGACATCTCCCCAGCTCCATATTCTTGGTTTTAAAGAAAAAATTCTCCCTCTCTCTCTCTCTCTCTCTCTCTCTCTCTCTCTCTCTCTCTCTCTCTCTGTGTGTGTGTGTGTGTAAGAGATAGTCTATGTGAGGAGGTCAGAGGACAATTTGTATGAGGGAACTTCCTCCTTCCACCATGTGGGCTCCAGGAATTGAACTCAGGTTATTAGGATTGATGACAAGCACTTTTACCCACTGAGCCATCTTGCCGGCTCCATACTCTGCTTTTGAATAAGAACTAACCACTAACCGAATGTGCTGATGGATCGTGTCTGGGCTCTGAGGGGAAGGGTCAAATGTTTTCCCTGGGTCTGAGCTCAGCTGATAGCCAAGCTGAGGCAAGTGCAGGGTCCTGTGGAAAGCACCGGTTGACTGCTGGTAACCATTCACGTTATGCAACAGGTTCAGCCGCATGAAAATGTGGAACAGAAAACTGGATTCCTGACATGAGCTTGGAAAAGACATCCAGGCTGCACTTGAACCTTTGGCAGTTGGGGCATCCAAAGCTATGAAATAAACCCATTCCTTGGGGACAGAGGATGCGTCAAGAAGAGGCTGGATGGAGGCTGAATCAACATGGCCTCCCAATACAGGGGAAAGATGAAACCACAGGCAGTACTAAGTAATGGAAGACTAAAGGAATGCTGCTTGCAGGGGTGACAGCAGAAGAGCCCATGCCCCGCACACCTATCTGTAAGGCAAGTATGAACCACACAATGACCTCAGAGAATAAGCAAAAGAACTGAGTGTTCAGCACGTACAACGGCCTGATGTGCATGAATCACCAGCTGTCAGCCTGATGACAATATTGCCTTACATTATTGTCATGTCACCATCTTGGTATGTAAAGGACCTTTCTATGTAGGAGACCTAGTTAGTCATTGGCCAAAATGGAATACATAAGTAGCCCAGAGGAAGGGCAATTCCCTTAATGGACAGAGGCTTCCAGTAAACAGTTGCAAAGAAAATATTAACCACAGCTAGTAATTATGATGTTAATACAAAGCAAAGAGAACAACCAGCCCCCCATGGAGAAAGAGTTGTCCATGCCCCCTGAGCTGTATAGGTCATGTGTGCATGTCGTGTGTGTTTGTTATATGTGCTTGTTGTATGTGCATATCATGTGTGCTTGTGCACTTGTGCATGCAGGTATATGTTGTGTACGTGCATGTATGTGTAGGCCAGATGTCAATCTTAAATGTCATTGCTGAGACACTGTTCACCTTCTGTTTGTTTAAGATAGAGTCGCTCCCTGGCTTGGAGCTCACAAAATAGGCTAGACTGGTAAGAGCCTCCGGTTTCCACTTTCTCACACTGGGGTTACAAGTGCATGCCACTGTGCTCAGGTTTCCTTTTCTACACCTGGCTTCCGGAGATCAGATTCAGATCCTCACATCTGCAAGGCCTGCCCTTCACTGTTCTCCAAGCCCGCTCTTAACCCAGGGCCTTGCTAGGCAAGCACTCTACTACTGAGCTAAACCCCAACCTGCTTGATTTTTCACTCTGTTAGCAGGACAGAAAATAATACAAAACAAATGACTAGGTGTGGTAGAGTATGCCTTCAATTCCAACCCTCAGAGACAGAGGTAAGTGGCTCTCTATGACTTCCAGGCAACCCATGGCTATACAGTGAGATTCTGTCTCAAAACCAAACGAAATCAAAACAAAACAAAACGAAAGGGTTGCAGACGTGAACCCTGGCATACCTCTGGTCATCTGTATTAACTACTTCTCTTTTGGTAAAATACTTGAAAGAAATAATTTAGGGAGTAAGGAATTTATCAAGGCTCACCGTTTCTGAGGGATTTGTCATCATAGTCAGAGGCATGGTGGTGGACGGCTCCATGACAGTTGCTGTTCTTGTCAAATGCCAGAGCGACTTAGAGAAAGAAAGATGTGTTTCAGGTCACAGTCTCATGGTAGGGGTGGGCATGATGGCTGCAGCTCCAGCCTTGGTGGTACAGCTTGTGGCTGGTCACACCTCAGGGACAGATAGGAAGCAGAGGAAGGCTTAGCCTGGAACTAGAACTGAGACCCAGCTACCCCACAAGCCTCCCACACAGCCCATGGCCAGTCACAACCTTCTCAAACAGTCACCAACTGGGCACCATGTGTTTAAACACATAAAATGAAAATTTACCAACAAATTAACTGTCTGAATATAAAATGTCCACCACAGGGTCAAGAGTTTAAATTCCTTGTTTCCACATGGAGCTGGAGTGGCAGACTGTTGTGTGCCGCTGGGATGTGGGTGCTGGGAACTGAACTCAGGTCCTCTGGAAGTGCTCAGCAGCCAGTGCTCTTAACCACTGATCCATATCTCCAGCCCCATGAAGGAAATTATCTTAGTTTGATAACAATTAACTGCCCAAAAGTCTATTGAGTGGTCAAATAAACGGTTCAGCACATAAAGGTGTTTGCTGCGAGTGAGCTGTCTCCCAGAGGTCGTCTGATCTCTGACCACCACACACAAGCTGAGGCACAAGTGTGTCCTCCATAAAGAAATAAATGTAATAAAATATTTTTCATATTGTTTTTTTCGAGACAGGATTTCTCTGTGTAGCCCTGGCTATCCTGGAACTTGCTCTGCAGACCAGACTGGCCTCAAACTTAGAGTCATCACGGCCTCTGCCTCCTAAATGCTGGCATTAAAGATGTATGACATTATGGCCCAGCAATAAATTATTTTTAATGTTAAGACTACCACTGTGATTAAATATTCATTTTCCAGATCCAGATTAGCTTAAGCTATGGTGTAACACTGTCTTAAAAATTAAAAATGAAATACCAGAAAGCCAGAAAGAAAGAAGGAAGGAAGGGAAGAAGGAAAGAAGGAAGGAAGAAAGAGAGAAAGAATGAGAAGAAAAAAGAAGAAAAACAGGACAAGAATTCCCACTGCCACTATTTCTTCTTTAATACTAGCAGAATTCTGACCAGTCTGCGGTGGGAGAAGAAAGAGTCGATATGTCAGGGAGAAAATGTGAGAGGATAGAAAATAAGTGGGAAAGAAATCTTTTTATTCTCAGGTGATAGGACTGTTCACCCAGAAAAACCCAAGAGAATCTACAGGGAAAAAAATTAGCAAGAGGACCTAGCAAGGGTCATGGACAAAAGGTAGTCACAGCAACACAGACAAAACCCATCTCTACATATGAGGACAACAGAACACAGACTTGTAAAAATGTGTTGGCTTTGGGGCTGGAGAGATAGATCCGTGGTTAATAGTGTGAATTGTTCTTCCAGAGGTCCTGAGTTCAGTTCCAAGCCCCCTTTAAGTTGGCTCAGAACACTCTATATAACCCCATCTCTCTCTCTCTCTCTCTCTCTCTCTCTCTCTCTCTCTCTCTCTCTCTCTCTCTCTCTCTCTCTCTCTCTCTCTCTCTCTCTCTCTCTCTCTCTCTCTCTCTCTCTCCGGCCCTCTCTCTCTCTCTCTCTGGGTCTTGTCTGTCTGTCTCTCACAAACACATATGGGTAAAAGTCAAAATTAATCTTTAAAACAAATGTTAGTTTGGCAAGGTGTGACACCTACATTTCCACCCTCAAAAGAAGGCAGGAAGATTTCTGTGAGTTCTAGGCCAGCCTGGGCTACAAAGTGAAACCCTGTCTCATATCAAATGCATTATCAGTAACAGTGGTAATAAAAACATCCTAGAAATAACTCTAAAGTACAGGCCTGTGACACTGATGAAGAAAATCATAAACAATAGAGTGGGCAGAATAAAAGGACCTTGCTTTGTCCCTCAGACCTGTAGCCAGAGTCACCTCAGTAGCCGTGGTTGCTGCCAGAGGGAGTAAGAGGTGGAGTGGGCAGTGAGGGGAGGCCCTTATGCCTTCCTGGCATTGAGAAGGAAGAAATGGTTAGGGCCAGAGTGAGCACTGAAGAGGGCTTGTTGTGCATTCTTGGGGGGCAGTGAGAGGAAGGATGTGTCTACACCCAGAGAGCTGGGTGTGTGGCTGCTGAGAGGAAGCAGGGACCGTGGCCCAGGGCCAGCATTCAAACCGCCTGCTTCATGGCTCAAATCCATTGAGGAAAACTTCAGCAGGCCAGATTGCAAGGTGGTCAGACAACTGAACGTTTTTGGTCAGGATGCATAGTGGGAGAGAACCAAGGGTTCCTACCCAAACAGAGAAGTCCATATTTATGAATATGTAACAGCTAATTGATTTTCAATGCTGCTGGATCTAGAATCACCATGGTTCTGTGAGGGAGTTTCTAGGCTGGATTATTAATATGAGGAAACCTACCCTGAATGTGGATGGCAGCATCCCATGGTCTTGGGTCTAGAACTGAGCAAACCAGCGGAAGTGAGCTGAGCAGGAACGGTCATCTCTCTCTGCTTCCTGACTGTGTGCCTGGCTGCCTCTGGTTCCTGCCTCCATACCTCTCCCACCAGGATGGACTGCACCAAAGCAAACCTTCCCTTCCTTAAATTGTTTTTATCAGGTATTTTGTCCCAGCAGTGAGAAAAGTAGCTGCTACAGTACCCAAAGCAGAGAGTCAGACCATAGGAAAAAGAAATCTTATTTTGAATGCAGACTCTTAAAAATATGTCAACTAGTCCTATTGTGAAATGTAACAAAAGTTCCTGACCAACTGGGGTTTGCCCCATAAGCATAGGAATTACTCAGCATCCCTTCTCTTGGGTGCTAAGGTGAGGTCAGGGCTGTGGGTGGGCTTAGGGTGGAGCCTTGTTCCAGATAAGATTTGGGTGAGCACCTTCCAGCGGAGCTCCTGGGGCTCCCATGAGCAAACTGAGGAGCCTCTGTTGACTGAGGAGATAACTAAAAGTGGACAGACAGGTGGATATTGAGACATCACCAGGTGTGGTGTGTGTTCTGGATAAAGACAAACCCCAGCAACAGGTGAGTTGTTCCCCAGTCACACTTCCTGGTGGGACAAATCCCTAGCCTATCCTCTGTAAGTCTCCTGTCTTCTATCTCTGCCCCTTGCTTGTCTCCATGGGTAGCAGGAACATAGACAATCCATTAACCATGAGGTTATTGCTGACCACACTGCTCTTTGATGTAAGTTTTTCAAATACTGCTCAGATTTGGATTATAATTAGATCCAGTTCTAGAACAGTTTGGAGAAAGTGAGCCTTTTCTGTATTGGAAGGTTCCATCTCTATTGATTATTTGTCTCTTTGCTACAATAAAGTACCTGACAAAAGAAAGTTGAGAAAGAAGGGGTATGTTAGGCTCAGAATTTGAGGTCACAGTCCAACCCGGCAGGGTCAGCATGGTGGCAGGAGCATGAGGCAGCTGGTAATATTGTGGCCAGTCAGGAAGCAGAGAGAGATGGTGACTGGTGCTCAGCTTGCTTTCTTCTTTTGAAGTCAGTCTGGGACACCAGCCCATAAGATGGTGCTGCCTACATTCGGGGTGGGTCAGTTAATCCAATCTAGACACTCCCTTAGAGACACCCAGAAGCTTGTCTCCTGGGTTGACACCAGGCTTAACCATCTCTGAACATAGGGTAACCTCTTAAATGATGCGGAAAATACAAAAGCACGTCCTGGTCGGACTTTTGTCCCTTGGCCTTTTGTAAGAAGTCACAGGTGTCATCTGTTGCTACAAGAGCAGTCAGCTTTTCTTCTGCAGTGTGAGTCAGACAGGGCGTCAACTTCCCTGAGAGTCATTTGTTTCTAAGAGAGTTTCAGTGTCTTTGCCAGGCAGCAGTCTGCAGCCTTCTCGTGTTTAAACAGCAGGCTCATTGGCTTTGAAGCAAGCCTTTGTCTCTGAGGGTGATGTGGGTTGTTGTCAAAATGCCCTGGCTTGTTTGTGGGTCTTGTGAGCACCTCCGAATACACCTTTGCTTGAATTTCATGCATGTTTATTGTGGCACTGTGGGTCTCCGTGGTAGAGGCCTTGCCTGACCACGCACAAGGCCGTGGGATCCATCTCTACTGCAGAAAATAAACCATAACACTGTGTGTGTGTGTGTGTTGCTGTATAAAATTGTTAGTGTGGGTGTGCCTGTGTGAACATGTGAGCATGGCAGCCAGAGATCAATGTCAGGTTTCTTCCTTCATTACTCTGTGCTTTTTACTCATTTTATTTATTTTGAGATAGGGTCTCACTATGTAGCTTGTGTAAACCAGGTTGGCCTTAAACTTACAAAGATCCACCTACCTTTGCGGGGACCCCCCCCCCCCCGCCAAGTGCTAGAATTAAACACATTTGCCACCATGTCTGACCCTATCTTTATTTTTTCTTTATATTTTATCCTATTTATTTTTAGATTTATCTTTTGGAGTGAGTGTGTGTGTGTGTGTGTGTGTGCCCACAAAGCCCAGAAGAGGGCACTAGAAACCTGAACCTGGAGTTAAAAGTGTTTGTGAGCCACTGACATGGTTACTGGTAACCCAACTCAGGTCCTCAGCAGAGCAGTCGGCACTGTGAGCCATGTCTCCACTCGTACCCTTGTTTTTGAGACAGAGTCTCTCACGGAACCTGAAGCTCACTGATTTGGCTTCAGGGACTTCTTGTCTTCACTCCTGCCCAGGGCTGGGCCACAGGTAGAAAACCTCACCTGGGTTTTGGAGACCGAAACTCAGGTCCTCATGCCGACGCACCGGGCACTTCCCTGGCTAAGCCGTGTCCCTAGCCCACTCTGTGTTATTTTTAAAAATACATTTGCATTCCAGGTATGAGGGGCTACCTGCTAATTTCATCCTCTCCTCCTTCCCTGTCACAGGGGCTGGTTTTCCTCTAAGTACAGCTTTATCAGCATTCCTTAAACTTCTATGGACTCTGGGAATACAATGTATTTCCTGTTTTCATTATTACTCCATTTTGAATTCCGTCTCATTGCTAAGATAATTATTCCTTGACCTCTATCTGGAGTGTCTTTGCTTCAAGTTTAAAAGCTGTTTTTTTTTTTTTTTTGGTTTTCTAAGAGCATTCTGCTCAGATTGAGGTCTGTATGAGACAACTAGACAGGGGTGCAGGAGACTTGTACAAATGGAAGTTCCCAGAGAAAAAAGGCGACGCCTTTGTTAAAGAGTCTACAAGAGGTTCTGTGAGTGTGGGGAGATGGAATGTTGAAGATCAAGAGCCAAATTAACTTGGGCAAGCTTTAAAAGGCCCATAAAAAGACATTTATTGACATCTTGTGTGTGACCTAACATCCTTGTGACTATAAAGTAAATCATTTTGGACTGCATTGACTTGAAGGACCCCTAGCTTCTACCAACCCAAAGGGTAAAAATGTCATCGGCGGCATCCAAGGCCTTTAGCAGAGACTCCCCTAGTCTTCTGTACCCCACCTACCTCATGTTTCCACCAAAGTATTTGAAAAGTGTATTCATTTGTGACTGTCACTGTTCTGTTACTATTAAAACATCACAGGACTGTTACCACACTGGTATTTGTAGCGGCCTGCTTATGTGTTCCCAGGTCATGGTCACTCATACTTGTCTCCAGAATAAATTGTCTCTTATTCCCTCTGAGCTGAGAGCTGTGTGTGTGTGTGTGTGTGTGTGTGTGTGTGTGTGTGTGTTCATGACATTTACTTAATGGGCCTGCTTGCAGTCAGTGGTGCAAAGCGAACCAGCGAAGAGCTATGTATGCTTTACAAGTGCTGGGCCAGGGGCCACACTAGGCAGAGAGAGAGCCCAAATTAGAGATCTCCATTGGGTCTCTCAGCGGAACCTGCAAAAGATGGAGAGGAAGAATTGTAGCAGTCAGAAGGGTTGAGGACACCAGGAGAACATGGCCTACAAGATCAAACAAGCAGGGCTCATAGGAGCTCACAGAGACTGAAGCAACAACCAAGGAGCCTACACTGGGTCTGAGATAGGTCCTCTGCAAATATGCTATGTCCGAGTAGCTTGGTATTTTTGTGGACTCCTAACAGTGGGAATGGGGGGTGTCTGACTCTTTCACCTGCTCTTGAGAACCTTTTCCTCCTCTTTGATTGCTTCGTCCAGCCTTGATATGAGTAATTGTGCCTAGTCTTATTGCATTTTGTTATGCCATGTTCAGTAGAGATCTCTAGGAGGCCTCTTCTTTTTCTGAAGAGGAAGAGGCCATCTGTGGGTTAGAGGAGGTGGAGGGGTAGGACTGGAGACGTTGGTTGGGGTGTATTTTATGAGAGAAGAGGTTTTTTAAAAAAGAGTAAGCATAAGAATCGGAGACTCACTCATTCACACTCTCAGGAGTCCCACAATAACACTAAGCTGAAAGCTACAATATAAACACAGAGGACCTGAAACAGACTCATATAGGCTTCAGCCTCTGTGAGTTCATATGAAGCCTTGCTCAGTTGATTCAGACGGCCTTGCTCTCCTGGTGTCGTATATCTCCTTTTATACTCTTTCCATCTCCTCTTCCATGGGATTCCCTGAGCTTGGGGAAGGGGTGGGAGGTGGGGGGATTTAAAGCTGTGTGTTCCAAGGTCTCTCTCTTTCTCTCTCTCTCTCTCTCTCTCTCTCTCTCTCTCTCTCTCTCTCTCTCTCTCTCTCTCTGTCTCTGTCTCTCTTTCTCCCTCTCTCAACTGTGGGTCTCTGTATTTGTTCCCATCTGCTGCAGGAGGAATCTTCTCTGATGATGACTGAATAAGGCACCAATCTATGTGTATAGCAGAATATCATTTAGGGGTCATTTTATTGTTACTTATTAGTAATTATTTTAGGGGTCATTTTATTGTTACTTATTAGTAATTATTTTAAACCAATAATATTTGGTTTTACCCTAGGTCCCTGGGATATCTAATCTCTGGTTCTTGGTTACCTAAACAGTGTCAGGTATGGATTCCATTTCATGGAGTGGGCCTTAAGTCAAATCAGACATTGGTGGCTATTTCACAAATTCTATGCCACCATTACCCTACTGTATCTTGTATGCAGGACATATTGGAGATTAAAGGGTTTGTAGCTGTGCTAGTGTTTATGTTTCTTTTTTTGGTAGCTTGCAGCGTACTTTTCTGCACCAAAGACACTAGAACATAGGGGTGAAAATCCTTGTAGTCTCCAGTTTGACTTCTTCAGTGAATTGTATGGGTATTATCCTCAGCAATGGGACCCTGCAGTCAGTTTTCAGAGAGCAATCCAATGTCTTAAGTTGTTTGGGGATTTCCATGGAACCCCCTTGGCCAGTAACTCAATTGAATGCAACCCAGTCCCAGTACTGGAAGATGTATTTGGTGATGAGAGGACCATTTGAGATTCCATCACCCCCATTATTAGATTAGAATTTCCTCATGTATTTTAGGGATTTCCCCACAGCACTAGGTTTTTATACCATCCCTCATATGTCCCTCAATGCTAGCTGTCTCTCCCCACATTCCCTCCCTCAATCGATCAAGGGTCTCTCTTTGTTACTGGAACTTGTGTAACACAGACTGGACTCAAACTTCAGATCCTCCTTCCTTGGCTTTCCAAGGGCTGGGGTTATAGGCCTGCACCAACACATCCAGCTAAGCAGATAGATACTCCTAGCCCCTGACACCAAAGAATGCATGGAGTCTGAACCCTGCTCACAGAGAGGAGTTGGCGCAACGTTGAGACATACCTAGGACCCTGGAGGACCTTTGCTTAGGAGGGGAGACTAGTCTAGATGTCTAGTGTGAGCAGCTAGTCTAGATGTCCCCATGCCTGTTAAAGAAGTTGAATTTATAATCAAAATGCGACTGAAGAGGCTGAGGAGATGGTTCAGTTGCAATTAGGTTATATTGCTCTTGCAGAGGATCAAATTTGAGTCCTAGACATATCAGATGGCTCATAATTACCTGTCATTCTAGCTCCTGGGGGTTCCAGCGCCCCCTTCTGGCCTCTGCGGGCTCCTGCACTCTCATGCAAATAACCCCCACTAGACCTACAGGTACATACACAAAACTAAAACTAACAAAAGAAACCATATATGAAATCCCCAGGCCCTAATTTTTTTCTAAAAGCTTCCACAGCTCTTCTCAGAAGAACTGGTTGTTCATACTCTCTCCTTGTTAGGAGTGTGTTGCTCAGCTGTGAAACCCACGCCATCCTGACACCAAAGCATGTGAAGGTATGTGAATACAGCAGACACTCTAGAGTTTTGTGCCTCCCGGACTCCATGATCTGAATTCTGTGGAAATGAGAAACCAGCAAGCAAGGCACGGTGGAACAGTCCTGTAACCCCAGCACTAAGGATATAAAGGCAGAAGGATCAAGAATTCAAGGCCAGGGAGCAGGTAAGACAGCTCAGTGGATGAAAGTTCTTGCTGTGCCCGGCATCCTGAGATCGGTCCCCAGAGCCCACGTGAAGGAGGAACGAGAACACCGACTCCATAGAATCGTCCTCTGATCTCCACATGCACATTCAAAGGCACACACATACAACAGTAACAAAAGAAATAAAAGATAATAATTCAAGGTTACCCTGGGATACATGAGACCCTGTTCCTCAAACCCACCTTGTGTCCCCAAAAGAAAAATAGCTGGGCTTGGTGGTGCATGTCTGCAGTCTTGAGCACTCAGGTGGTCGAGGCAGGAGGATCAGGTGTTCAATATCATCCTCAGATATACAGGAAGTTCTGGTCCATATGGGCTACATGAGCCCCTGCCTCAACAAAACGCAGGAAGGAAGGAAGGAAGGAAGGAAGGAAGGAAGGAAGGAAGGAAGGAAGGAAGGAAGGAAGACACAGTTTAGCACCATCATAACAGCCCAGGCAGAGTAGGTCTGTCTGCCTGCCCTGCCCCTTGTTCTGTTCTGGCACACTGGACATTTAAGCCAGAGGCTCTTGTGCAGCAGCAGGTGTGGAACAATCGCTCTGACCTTCTGGCTGCTTCTGAAAAGCAGAAGATGAAATTCTGTTCTGAATGACACAACATCCTTATCTCCAACGGTCCAGAAAATGCGGCATGAGCCTTGTTAACTCTTATCTTTTAAGCCTTCCAATGTAATTTCGTTTTTCTCCTTCCTGACTTACACTCTATTTCCAATTCAGTTTCTGAATTGAGGATTTCCAACTGCTTTTTTGGGGGGGGGAGGCGGGGGTGGTGGTGGATCTCAGTTCCTTTGAAAGGCTCCCAAGCTTCACAAAACCAGGCTTCTCTTCAGTTCATCTGGGCCCTCCTGGGACCAGCAGAGGAAGCGGTGGAATGCATCACCCCGATGCTTTCAGTCATGATGTTTGTGGAGCAACCAGGCTCAGGGAGAAAGTGCTCAGGATGGATGGGATGCCTCAGCAGGTAAAGGGGTCTGCAGCCAAGTCTGACAACCTTAGTTTGATCCTCAAGACCCATGTGGTAAAAGAAAGAACCAGTGTCTGCAAGTTGTTCTGTGTCCTCCACATGCCCATTGCCCCACTCCCACATGCCGAATAAATAAATAGAGTAAAGGTTAAAGGGAAACTGGAGAGATGGCTCAGCGCTTAAGAGCACTTTCTGCTCTTCCAGAAAACTTGAGTTTAGTTCCCAGCACCCGTATCAGGAATGTCACAACCATCGACAATCTAGCTCTAGGGGATTTGATGCCCTTTTCTGGTCTCTGTCTACACTTGGGAACATAAGGCACACATGTACGTATGTAACAGGTCTCCAGATCTTAGCACAACCGATTCTACAATAAAAGTGCCAATCGGGACATAAAATTCAGCATGTAAGCAGCACCATCTGCTAAAACTAAAACAGAGACTTAATCTATCAAAGTTTATAGTGCTGGGAAAATATCTAAATGTACTAACCTTGATTTTTGGTTCTGTAGTTCTGCTTCTGGCTAACTGTTCTTGTTAACTAAAGTATACCAACCCAGGATATTGTTTTTGTGTTTAATAGCTCATCCTGAGAAAGGTTCAGGGCTACACTGAGATCTTGAACACCCAATGTAGTCGCCGGCTCATAAAGACTTTCTATTGGCTTAAACTCATGTCTGAGCCGGGCGTTGGTGGCGCATGCCTTTAATCCCAGCACTCCGGAGGCAGAGACGGGTGGATCTCTGTGAGTTTGAGGCCAGCCTGGTCTACAGAGCTAGTTCCACCCCAACCTCCAAAACAATACAGAGAAACCCTGTCTCGAAAAAACAAAAACAAAAACAAAAAAAACCCCTCATGTCTGAGCAGCCTTCGCTGGTGGATACCCCACAACACATAGACACACACAAAACACAGAAACAAAAATAAATCTTTTCTAAAAATGCAAAAAAAAAGACAGGCAGAAGTTAGACTTTCCTGGAGGGTGAATACAGTCCTCCACCAGTTCTGGAAACAGTGAGGGCTGCTCCCTTATGAGACTGGAGTTCCCTAAGTCTGGGCTTGCTGGGGGATGTAACCCTGTTGGTCACACAGCACCCCTCTGCAGTGCTCCTTTTCAATGGGACATGAGATTCAGCATCATGGTTCTGAGCAACAGTGCTGTGATCCCCAGGGATGCCTGCTGCTCCTGGAAAAGGTAAGGATTGAGCTAGGAAAAGGACAAGTCAATGAAGAGAACAGAGATGCTTGATGAACTGAGAGCCTGGCCTCTGTGCTCAGCAATCAGGAGACTCAGAACTGTCGGTACCAACCATCTTTTAACTCCTCTAGAGATTTACTTAATATAAGCCCATCAAGATGCCAGTAGGATTCCAAAACATGTGTGGAATCTAAAAGAGCCAAGAAGTTTCTAAAGGACATTAGTGGGGTCCTGCCACCTGCTTTTCAAGTAGAATGTATTTACTAGGCAGCTGTGGTACTCGACACCCTGTGCCATCAGTGAAGGTCAATCAAATGTAATAGAATGTCCATAGCTGATTCCACAAATACAGTTTAACAAATGTGGTTTAAAAGTCCAGTTTCCTCTGCCACTAAAGGCAATCTCTTAATTGTAACAAACAGAGAGCTTCGGGGACTGAAAACACAAGTGGCAGATGAGAATGTAAGCATATGGCTTTGTTGACTTTGAAAATGTTTGCTCTTCCAAAGGCATTGACTGACGAGAGAGAGAGAGAGAGAGAGAGAGAGAGAGAGAGAGAGAGAGAGAGAGAGAGAGAGAGAGAGAGAGAGAGAGAGAGAAAGAGAAATGTGTGAGTGTGCAGCTCAATAGAGAACACTTGCCTGGCATATCCGAGACCCAGTTTCTCATCCCCAGCGCTAAAGAAAGAAAAAAGAAGAGGAGGAGGAAATGGAGGGAAAGAGCAGCGGGACGTGGTAGTAGTGGCATGGGGAGCTGAGAAAGCCTTGAGTGGATATAGAGTGAATGAAGTCCTGTGCATTATTGACTAGAACCTCAAGGCCTCAAACCCATGCCTTCCTCCGGTTGAGTAAGCTAAGGTCAAGCTTTCGTAACCGATAAGTCTCTGTGTAGATTTTTGTGAGCTGATGGCCCAAAGAAAACATCTGTCTGCAAGTGTATGCAAAAAACAAAACAAACAAACAAGAAACTGAGCAACTGCAGGTTCCTCCTCCCAGATGACTATAACCTGAGACAGCTCCCCTACAGAGACCTTTAATTAGAGACTAGCTCATTTCTCTTCTCCTGATGTGTGAAATAAACCTGCAAAGGCTGGTGCCGCTGCATCAGAGTGAGCATAGCCCCCCTGATTCCAGCTTTCTCTCTGTCTCTGTCTCTGTCTCTGTCTCTGTCTCTGTCTGTGTGTGTGTGTGAGAGAGAGAGAGAGAGAGAGAGAGAGAGAGAGAGAGAGAGAGAGAGAGAGAGAGAGAGAGAGAGAGAGAGAGAGAGAGAGAGAGACTAACTGTACTTTCTTCATTTCTTTGCTGTCCTAGTCAGGTTTTCGGGACCAAGTCAGGCTGGACCCAGTGAAGAGGGGAATGGAAAAGGAGGAAGGAAGAATAGAAGAGGACAAGGAGGAGGAGGAGGAGGAGGAGGAGGAGGGGTGAATAATTAAAGCATACAACAGTAAAGTGGGTTAAAGAAGAGTTGTTGGAGAGTGGCTTAGATCAGTGTTTCTCAGAGTGCTTCTGTGGCCCAGGTGGCTAACTTAATGACACTGATTCACTCAGGGAGTGTGCTATTCTTCTTTCATCATGCTAAAAGAATAACAAAAATTTGTTTTGGTTTAAAATGCTTGACACACCTCTAAATTTCCCCTTTTAAAACAAAGTCTTGAGCAAGCAATTATTTTCTTCTAAAATGTAATATATTTGTTTTTATTATTCCTCCTGTTTGTTTTTGCATTATCTTTCCAAAGGCAATTCACATTAAGCTATTGTGCACCGTAATAGAACATCCCTTTTGTAGCAGCAAGATGACTCAGTAAGAAAAGGTGCTGGCCACTAAGCTTAGTGATCTGAGTTCACTCCCCAGGACCACACCATGCAAGGAGAAAACTGACTTCTGTAAGTTGTCCTCTGACTTCCACATGTGTGCCATAACAGGAGGTCATACTTCTACAAAATAAATAAATAAATAAATAAATAAAACTTAAAGTGAAAATTTGCTTTTAATGAAAAAAAAAAGAAAAGGGATAGTAACAGACAATCCAATGGCTTAGAGGTAATACTTGCGACTCACTTAGTCAATGATGGATTTGTGACAAGACTAGGTTATGGGCTCTCAAAATTTAAGAAGGAAGCAAAGAACTCAAAACATCAGGAATAATATTTAAGCAAGTTTATCAGCAGCACACACATTACAGGCAGAGACACAGCAGCAGTCACTTTTCTTGTTGCTGTGAACAAATACCAAAGAATGAGCAACGTCAACAAAGCCAGGTTACTTTGGCTAAGAGACTGGGGTGATGCAGTCTATCATTGTGGAGGAAGTCATGGCGACAGTGGGGTGTGCAGCTTGTTCACATCTTAGCCAACCAGGAAGCAAAGTAAAGTTGCTAGATATCCTAGGCTGACTGTAACCCTCAAGGTTTCATTTGTGCAGCTGCTCCTTATGAGTCTGTTTAAAATCAAAGATGTAAGGGGAAGTTACAAGATTCTGGAAGACCATGAAACGTAAGACTTGGAAGCCCCCCTTCACCCTGAGATTATGTGAACAATAATGATGGCTAAAAAGGAGAGTCTTCCATGGAACTGCCTACATGTTGTGCAGGGAGCTCCAGGGATGCTGCTTTACCAAGTTGTCACTGATGCTGGAGTGGTCATGTCGGTGCTGCAGCTGACTTTAAGTTACACCCTTGCCCATACTCCTGTCAGTTGCACCCTAATCTCACTGGATCACTAAGCTGAACAGACTTTTGGTCTGTTGTCTGTGATGTGCTTGGGATGAATAGACATTTATTCATAACTCCCCTGGAAAAGTCACACAATAACTCCCTATTCCAGTGATCAGCTTCCAATCAAGTCCCACCTCCCAGAAATTCCCTAGCTTCCCAGACAACACTATCCCTGGGGATCAATGTTCAAACAATTGAGCATGTGAGGGATATTTCAAAACCAACTGCAGCAGACACTCAACACACTGACAATTATGGAAATTAAAATAGAAACCAGTTCTCACCTCCTGCCACTCAGAATGACTGACAGCTAGAAAACAGGCAGTTCCAAGAGCTGGGCAGGATGTGGAACTGAGGCTTCACCCTGGGCTTGTGGGAACCCACAAGGGCCTGACTCTAAGGGAACAAGCTAATAGTTTCCTGTAAAACATTGTAGACATGGACCATACTTGGGACTTCATAATGTCAAGAGTGGCAAGAAAGCTCATGTTGAAACACAAACCTACACATTAATACACAAGCAAAAATATGTGCAAACATGTACTGATACATACACATCCTAAATACATACAAGAGTTCATGTTCACAGACATATAAACATCACACACAAACAAGCTCATGCACACATGTGTACACATACCACATATATATACTACACATACATGAACCTATGCACTCACATACACATATACCACATACATAAGTTTATGCATGCACATATGCATACATGTACATATGAATACAAATGTAATTGATGGGCATGGTGATGTCCCGATAGTTGACTGGGTTGACCTTAGACTTCCTGCTCCTGGAGGGTGTTTTGCTCTTGGTTCTGGGTGCTCATTCATGTGCACAGCTCCACAAACCCAGGTGAAGTAACTAAAATCTTTAGCATCTTAAGAATCTAATATACTGGCTTTGACAGCACATATGCTAAAATTGGAACTATACAGAGAAAGTTAGCATTACCCCTGTACAAGGAAGACACACAAATTCATGAAGCATTCCATGTATTTTTTAAAATTTGTCTGTCAAAATAAGAATTTAAGAAGTAAACATACATAGTCAGGCATGGTAACACATGCCTTTAATCCCAGTGCTCAGGAAGCAAATGCAGGAGGATCTCTGTGAGTTTGGGGACAGTCTGATGTACAAATGGAGTTCCAGAATAGCCAGGGCACAGAGAAACCCTGTCTCAACAAACAAACAAAACTCCTCTCCCCAAGGAAAACAAAGCAAAAAAGAAACAAACATGCTTTTATTCATTCTTTTTTATTATGTTGGGATATCAGAACAATGCTCATAACACGTGCATTAGCTATTGCAAAACACACATCCATGCAAACACTTAAAGACATGAATAATTTCCACACCTCTACACTGTCCAAAGTGTGTGGTACGAGTTAGTGCATTGGCCATATGTGCATCTTAGTAGCCTGGGTCTGCTGGGTCTCTTCTGACCAGATCATGGCCTTCCCATGCCTGGAAAGACGGGCTTTGGAGTCACTGCTGACCAGATACTTGTTTATTCCTGTTGTAAACTGAACTTCCCTTTTCTCAAATGAGCACCTTGCCATATGCTTATTACAGTTTCGATGAGCAGCCAGGCCTGGTGGCTCAGGCTCTCATTCCAGCTACATGGAAGGCTGATACAGGGGAATCTCAAGTTCAAGGCTAACTTGGACCCTGCCTCAACATAAAAAGTAAAACGAGGCCTGGGGAGTACTTCAGTGCTAGAGAGCCTACCCAGGGCCCATGAGTCCTTGGGTTCCATCCCCAGAAATGCCACCCTGCCCTGCCAAATAATTGGGTGCCCTGTGCTGTGGAGTGCCTGCTTGGGTCACTTGCCCTCCTATGATTTAGCTACCTGCTTTTCCTTGTGTTTTTCTGGAGTCTCTTTGCCATGTAGCAGACACCCCTGCACCACTACCCTCCCCTGCATGACCTTCCCTGCTTGTGGGATTTTTTCTCCTTTAGAGAGCTGTGATAAAGTGGAAGGAAATGTGCCCACACCAACGGCTGCTGAGTGTGCCCATCAGTCACAGTTGCCTTCTCGCCTTATACTGGCACTGGACCCCAGTATTCCTTTTTCCTTACTAGCAGAATGTCGGTGTGATGTACATTCTTTCATCAAATGCCTGCAGCCTCCAGCACACCCTCGCCCTCTGCAGGTGACTGTGGCCAGGAGCTCAGCTCTGGTCAGCAGGCTGCAAGTCTGTGTCCTGTAGCTCCTGAGCTGTGTTTTTTCCTTTGATTCTTCTTTTTTAAAATTATATTTATTTATTTGTGTGTACCTGGGTGGTGTCTGAGGAAATTATACCTGAGATCCTCTGGCCTTCATACGTGCATTTCCACATAGGCATGCACATCCTTCAGACACAAAAATATGTAAATGAATAAAAAGAAATGATGGCCTAATGAGCAGGAGAAGAGCAGGGAGGCAGGGACTTTACTGGGCTCTTGTCACTTGGAATTCAAAGTTGTAGATATAGTTTACATGAGTATGATACAGTGAGACCAGACTGAAGAGCAGCAGGGCAGACATGGTGGCTGTCAGGACCTGTACCTCTTGGCAGGCTTAACCACCAGGGGGACTTTATTTCAAGCAACTTACAACACAGTAATCTGAGGACACCCTTGGCTGCATGTGAGGGGGTTCACAGGAAAGCGTCTGGCCTTTGGGGTAACTCCTTGGTGGGGGCTTGCAGGGCTTGCCCCATTCCCCCTGACCAGAACCCAAATGGCATGGGAGGTCAGATTATGTTCAGACTTCCTGTGGAGACTTTCACACCCATGCCAAGGCAGGGAGCTCACCATGGACAGCCATTTCATTAGCAGGTTGGTCTTTAGTGCCTAGTGTCTCCAACAACTTCTCTGATCAGGGAAATGGGCCTGTGAACCAGGATGACATGTAGCAAACATGGGAAGGAGAAAAGGAAGGAAGGAGGGAAGAAAATGGAAAGGAAATGTGGAGAAAGGGTGATGGGTGGGTGAGTGAGATGAACGGAGGAATGGCTAAACGGAGTGATGGATGGGTATGTAGGTGGGTGGTGGATGTATGATGGGCAGCTGCATAGATGGATGTGAATGTGTATGTAGGTAGATGGATGCGTGGATGGATGAATGAGTGAATGCATGGGTATATGGTTGGATGTGGGGTTGATAGCTGGGTGGATGGATAGACAGACAATGGGTGAGTCTATGGATGGAGGGAAGGGAGTGAGGAAGTGATTTGTTAGTAGGTAAAGCCTGGGGAAGAAATGGCAGGCCATGCAGACACTGCAACAGCCTGCAAAGTAATGTGTTCTCATGGGCAGTGGGAGCAATGCTAATGTTCAGCTGCCATTTCCACCATGTGCCTTCATCTAGCGGTCACAGCAGCCTTCAGAGATAGGGGATGATACTGCTCCTGGCTACAGAAAAGAAAAGTCAATATAGTTAGTTACATGGCTAGCTCTTAGGTGGGGACCCACACCAAGTGGTTCCTGACTCTGTGCTGAGGCTCACAAGGATGTAGGGTCACATGGGTGCACTAGCATACTTTGGGTCTGGGATGACCCAGAAACCCAAATTCAACCACAGGTATGGAGATGTTGACCAGGTGTCTGCAAACACCCAGAGGCTAGCAAGCAAAGCCAAGGGGAGGAGGCCCCTAATCACAAATCCCCAGGATCAGATACAGGCCTAAATACCTCTGTGACTCAGATACCAGCTCAGTAACTGGAGATAAAGGGACCCTGAGGGCCTACCTAGCTGGGAGTCACAGGCTCAAGGCTGACCCCACTGCCTGGCATAGCACATGCCTGATCACTCTCCTAGGATGGACTGGAACATCAGGTATATCCATTCAACCCTTGAGGCTGTTTCCAAAGCTTGGGAATCTCAGCAGGATACATGAGGAGAGGGAGGTTGATGGAGGCCCAGCTCAGGCAGACAGCATACTTCAGGCTTTCTGTTCCCCCATGCATGCAAACCCTGGTCCTGCAGAGGCATCAGCGATGGAGACAGGATAGCATGGTTCCAGAAGAGGTGGGCACAGAAAGCTTTTAACCTCCACACATAGTTTGGACACTCTGTGATGGGCAGGGGCAGGAAAGGCAGGAGAGGGCATCTATAGTGTGCTAGAGGAGAGTGGGCCTCCTCCCCATCCTGCCAGACAAGGCTGTGTCTGGTTCTGGCCACTATCAGACCCCGTGGACCTTACATGAAGCAAAGGCTATGGCTGTGGTTAGGAGTGAAGCAGGGTTAGGGAAAGCACAGGCTCCAGTCAAGCACCGCTTGAAGAGGTTGGCAGTCCAGCCTGAGCACAACCCTCAACTGCCAGGGCCTCCAGGATGCACATAATGTTTAAGAACCCTGCCAGGCAAGGCTAGGTACATGGGAACTGTTGTGTTGTGAAATCAAGACATGGTTCTTGCTGTGTCAGGCCCATGGCCTTGACACACCGCTGTTGAGGTTAGAGTAAAAAATCCTTATTGTTGCCTTGTTGCCTGGAGGTCAAGATGGCCTCTTACCTCTCAGACAGTGTGTGTTTTCATGCATGTGTGCACATGTGCCTTTTCATGCCTGTGCAACTTTTGCATGTGCGTGCATCCTCAAATGTGACTATGTGGGTACCCCACACAGAGTAGGGGAGCAGGCTGTACTTCCTGGAGGTGTCAGATAGCAGGTGCCTCATCATGTAGGCAAGGCCACTTGTTTGCCTCTCTCTCTGGGGCCTAATGCCTGTGTTCTTTACCTTTGTCGCTCCGGGTCAGTGAAGTCTCCTCACCTCAGCCAGTACCTGCCTGGCTCTCTTTCTCCATGAGCCCTGAACCACACCTGTTTCCTGCGGTTTCTACCAACTTCCTTTACTTCTCTGTGAGTCTCCAGTCCTCCGACAGCAGACAGCATGGTACCACTTTCCCTGGTGGCAGGGCTGTCACTGCAGAGGGTCTCATCTTCCGATTCCTGAGGAGTTGATGCCCTCTTCATTCTACTAGGTGGTCCCCTCTTCTGATCCCACAGCCTGCTTTTCTGGTCTGAAATATGTAATAGCATCTTGCTCTGGGATGTTTCTCATTCCTTCTCAGCAGTGGACTCTGATACCTAAATACTGAGGTCTTGGCCTTGGCCTGACCCTGGGTTGAAAACTGAGGAAGATTCAACTACATGCTGAAGTCTCTTGCTAGAGAGCTGAAGTCCTGGGGTCCCGGTGACTTCCCTGATTACTTGAAGTTTGTTTGGGAGGGTCTGGGGGAAGGCACAGGTTAAATTTCCCCCTCCCACAGATTTTTGCTCAGAAAGTCAGAAATCTGAACAGCCAGGGGCTTAGGACAGCCCGTCTGTGAGGAAGAGGGTCAGATTTCAGGGCTTGCTGGGACCCTGCAAAAGGCATGTGTACGGAAGGGGGCGCCCAAACGCCTGCCAGCCTTCTGGTCCGGGCAGCGCAAACCGAAGAAGAGCTAGGCTGAGGACCAGGAGAGAGAAGGGGTCGGTAGGAGCAGGAGGTCAGGCTGAGTAGTCTGCAGACAGCAGAGGGAGCTGGGAGCCTGGCCGGTTCAGCCTTGCCTGGTGCCTGAGACAGTCTAGCACCAGCCATGCCTGACCTCTGGGTGCAGATTGGATCATTGCTCCTCTTAGGGTCGCTAACTGCCCTTGGGTTGACCTGAGATGAGCCCTGAAGGACAGATTCTGAAACATCTTCACACCAGCTCAAGGACCTGCAGACTCTACAGCAATAGTGAGGATCTCCAACTAACCTCCAGACCCTAACATCAGTGAGCCAGGCACTTCTGGGAGTTTGGAGAGACTGACTGTGTTTACAAAGAAAGACTGTGGGCTATGGTTACCTGGGTCGCTTTCTTTTGCTGAACTTGGAGTTCACTGCCTTGGGTCCTAGGGAATCACTGTAACTCTTTCCAGGGGTCTCTATACTATAGTACCCTGCAAAGCAGGGTCCACAATACAAGGGTACCTATAGAGAAGAGTCCCTGCACAGAGGATCCCCCAGAGCAGGCTACCCACACAACAGGGTCCCCACACAGAGGGCTTCCAATGCACCAGGGGCCCTAAAGTAGGGTGCCTATACAACCTGGTTTACCAGAACAGGCACCTACACAGGATTCCCCCCAGAGGGACAGGCTCTCCACACACACAGCAGGGTCTTCCTGATGCAGGGTTCCTGTACAACAGGGCACCCCAGAACAGAATCCCTGAACAGCAGAGTACCCACACAAAAGAGTCTCCGCACAGCAAGGACCCCACAGAGTAGAGATCCCACATAACTAACGTAGTTCTCACAATACTTAATCTATGAAAACCCCATCAGACAAATTTAGGGAAACCTTAGCCACCATCAAAAGAACCTAATTGTTTGAAGATGCTTCTTGTTTATTCTAACAAAACAAAACAAAAAACCAGGTAGGCTCAGGAGCCAGATCTCTGGGATGAAGGGTACCTAGGAACAGTGGAACAGCAGTGGACAGTAGGGAGCCCAGACACTGAATAACGGGCAGGACAGGAAAGAGGGTACCGTACACCAGGACCAGAACACAGTCTGTCCAGAGCTGCAGAGAGCAAGCCAGGCCAGCCAGCCACAGCAGGAAGGCAAGATGCTCCAGACTGGTAGCCTGAAAAAAGGCGCCCAAAGGTCTGGCCCTAGAAGCCGGTTAGTTATCCAGATAGCTGGACGTGTGCTTCCACACTCAGAGAGCAAATGCAGATGGTCTCTTACACTCAGAGAATACGGGTGGCCCACAACATCTAGCGTACATGGATAAGCTTACACAGATTGGGGAGCTGTGACCAGTTTGTCTATAAAGGACCCTGGAAAGTAGGCCAGGTCTTCATTCACAGGGGATTCTAGACCACCAGGTGACATCCATGTAGCCCCAAGACACCTTTTCTCTGACTTCCACTGGCCCAGAGACAAGATGAGCTAGAGGCCATCTTGTAGAGAGCCTGAGTGGACACAGGAGCCAGTCACCCACTTTTCAGTGGCTCTCCCAGCACTGGGGGATCCCCATCAGTGTTGGTGAGGGGCTAGGACCTACAGCAACAGAGATGAGACCCCGTGTTCACCTCTGCTCACCTCCCAGACTGGGACCTTGCCCAGGCCGATGCTGATGAGTCTGCCAGTGGGATGTCTGTGGGTGGGCAGCTGAGGGAGCCTGGTCAGGAAATAGCGGCTGTGGTGGAGGGCTCTTCCTCCCACTGTGTGCATACAGCTGCTCCTGCTGGCAGCCAGCTCAGGGCAGGCCTCTGTCCCGGGCTGGCTTTGGCTTCCCAATGTTCCTTTGGGTGGAGGACAGTGTGTGTCTAGGGAAGCCTTTGATCACATACCCCCAAACTGAGGGTCTCTACTTTCTCTCGATGCCTGCCCTCCTCTCCTTGGTTAGCCCGCGCCCCGCTTGCTGCTAGCGCCAGCAAAGCTAGGGTTTGCATTGGCTTCAGGCCAAACCCCGGAATGTGCCTGCTGGCTGCCCGGCAGCTGTTCCTGGAAGAGGGGCGACAATGCACAGACTGTCTGTGAGATGGGGGGGTGGATGGGGTGCAGGCTGGCCAGAGCTGTGCATGAATAGAGCACAGAGGCCCTGAGACAGAGATGAATGGGCTCACTGAGCCCAGACACCCCTGAATGGGTTAGGACATCCAAAGATGCATTGGAGCTTGGAACTGGCCACCCGGGAGCCCCCACCTGGGATATGACCTATGTGAGGTCTGGGAAGAGGTAGTTGTGAACACATGCCACCCAGAAACTCTGTGGAATAGGGAACAGTGCACCCCAGTACTCAGATCCACAGGTATACTTGATTCAGGCACTCAGAAAGGGGTTACAAGGGATGGTGTCACAATGCCAGACACAGCCAAAGGTCATTTCACCCTCACACTGGTATGTGTCAGGCGCAGCACTTTGGAACTCAGTTGTGGGGGTGCAAGACACCCAGATTCTTGGATCAGTGGGGTTCATATCTCCCACATGCTGCTAGATTGTGTGGGGTCTTCAGATATTCATAGCAGGAACTCTGACGCTCAGAAGGTGAAGCAGCCAGTCTGGCGCCATGCATGAATAGAGACTGGAACCAGAAGGGATATGGACTCATATGGGCCGTGACGCCTGCTAGTGATGAATGGGCAGTGGACATCCAAAGACGCAGTGGATCTTGGAACGGCTTCTGGGGGCCCTTGCCTTGGGATGTGGGCCTGCGTGAGAGACAGGCAGTGGGGTGTTAGGCTGCCAAAGACCCTGGTGAAGGAGGACAAGCTGTCCAAACCTCAGGCGATGATGAAGAGGAAGACTGGGGCCTTGGAGTGGGGCGCATGTCAGCGTCAGCCAGCACTCTTGGGTTGGCGCACAGCTCCTGGGTGGTGGGGAGGGTTGGCTGAGACCCTGGAAACTGGGGCGGGGGAGCTGTGGTGTGATTCTTGAAGTCTTTTCTACCTAGCAGTTTAGAGGAATGAGAGGCAGGCTGCCAGACACCCAGAAAGGCAAGGGTTCCCAGGAAGAAGCTGCAGGGTGCAGCTAGCTAGGAACATGAGCATAAGCTCTCTGTTTAGCCTAAAGGAAGCCATAATCTCCATATCTCCAGCTATGGGGGTGAAGGGACAGGGCTGTGCCCAGCCTTAGATGGCCAGCTATACTTGTGGAGAAGTGTGGAAGGTGCTCGGATCTCTGAGAACCTGTACATACAGCACACAGACACCCGGAGGTGTGCCAGCTGCACATATGCACAGAAGACTAGGGTGGGACATGGGGACCCTCAGACAAGGATATAGGATAGTGAGCCTCACAAAGTGGGTGTTTGGAACCTCGCCACTGTGATGCTGAGAGTAAAAGGTACCCAGACACCCAGACAAGTGAGGTATCAGGTCTCCAGGGTTTGACCACCCTAGTACTCATGTGAGCAGAGTACCCACACCAGAACTCCAACAAAAGGTGAGATAGAATCTACCAGAAAAGGCTGGGAATGAAGGTAATGGGTAGAGTGCTTGCCTAGTACACATGAGGCCCCGAGTTAACCCACAGCACTGTAAACTGGGCTTGGTAGCCTGTAATCCCAGCACTCAGGAGGTGGAAGCAGGGGGATCATAACTTCAAAGTCATCCTCAGCTACATAATGAGTTCCAGGCTAGCCTGGACTATATGAGACCCTGTCTCAAAATTATAAAGAAGCTGCTGCTATACCTTTCAAGGCAAGGAATTGGGTAAAGGCTGGAAAGCCCAACTGTTCACAAAAGACTACTCTGAGGACTTGGGGTGGCCAGGATGGAAATGCTAAAGAGATTGCGAATGGGAAACTCAGGTCCATAGTGTAGTGGGCTGTGGGGACCCCGTGTCCAGCTAATGGAGCATAGGTACCCACACTCTCAGACCCATGGGTTCCGAGCTGAGAACTCAGCAATCAGCTCTTGAGCAGGCTCAGCTCATGGGGCACAGGTAAAGAGTGCAGACACCTGGGCGGCTGGGGGTGGGCAGGCAGCCCAGAGTTCAATGAATGGCACACAGAGAGCTGAGACAAGGGTGAATAGGATGCATACAGCAGTGTGATGCCCAGAACGGCGTGTCCAAAACCACAGGAACGCGGTGCCGGCCCAGGGCCTCCAGCCCGACATGCAGGCCTATGTACCTTGTGTCAATAGGCAATTCAGTAGATCCAACAAATGGGGTACAGGCTGTCCAAGACCCTGATGACCACAGAATGGAGCTCCTGTTCCCAAATGAACAAGGAACATGTCACCCAAATTCAGAAACACTTGGGTACTTGGGAAACACACCCCAGGTGTTCACAAATGTAGATTAAAGACACTGTTCTATGGTTTCCTTGGACAGAGACCCCCAAATCAGTGTGTATGAGGCCTTCATAAAGCCATATGATAGATGGGGTCCTGGACTCCAGTTCCCTGAAGCCCTTGGGAGAGACATCCAGTCATTCAGTGAGTTCCACCATGATAGGGCATGTGTCCCCACATATACAGGGCATGGAAGACTCACCTGGGCACTGTGGAGATCAGGGTTCACATGCCTGGAGTCCCCAATGGAGTCTCAAAACTCAGTGTGCCATGTTCAAGGAAGCTGAAGCTTAACATCCTGCTCAAGTAGGGTGTGGGGTTCTGATGTCGCAGTGATGGTGTACAGCCTATGGCAGAGCACAGGCAGGAGGCTCTTCCCTAGATGCCCTGGTAATGGTGTCTTTCTCTAGATTCGGGGACAAGGGGGTGTAGCTTCCCTGAATGTTACGAGTGTTCCTTGGGTGTGTAGGTGGTGGACATTCTCCAGTGCTCGATAGGATGCAGCCTTATCAGATGTTCAAGTAATGAGGTACAGGCTCCCCAGATGTTCAGAAGTTGGGGTTCATCTTCTCAAAGTGTCTAGATAATGGGACTCAGGTTTATTCTGATGCTGGAAGGTCAGAGACATTGTGCCTAGCATGTGTCCCTCAGTGAAAAAGACACAGAAAACCTGAGTAAACACACAAGTCACATACAGAAGTCTGAGACAAGTTGAGCACCATCTTTGGCTGTCTCAGACCCCGGGTAAAAGGGGTGCCTAGAAGGATAGGGCTCCCAGCAGGGTCAGTACAGGCAGGGAGCACATGTTCCATCCCAGCACGTCTCCTGCTTCTTTGCCAGAGGCTCCAGCTCTCCCGCCAGCGTCTGCCTGCCGTGTGTTCTGACCTCAAACATTCCCCAGGCACCCTCAAAGGAAGCATCCGAGTCCAGGAGCCCCGCCAGGGTCTCCACGGGGCTTCTGGCTGCCAAGCCGCCGTCTGGGGGCCGCGGGCCTGGCCGTGGGCTGCCAGCTCTGTTTGGTTTTCTCCTTCCTGCCTCAGAACCTCAGACGCCGTCTCGCCACGGAGGCGCCCTCATTCTGGAGAGGCACAAAGCCCCTACACAGCTTGGTGGTGGGAGCTACTTGTGGGGCCTGAAGCTCTGATCTGCAGGGGCCTGGTGGGTCCCAAAGTACAGGTGATTGCCACCAGGGTGCCTTACTATCTCTGCAGGCACACCACTGGCCCCCTGATCTTATCTATAAGTCCCTGTCACATCACCTGAGTCATAACAGGATGGACCCACCTCAAGTCGGTGCCCATGTGCCCAGAGCCACTTGTGAGCAGCATGCCTGTACCCCACATGCAGTGGTCCCAGAGCATCCTCTAGCTGAAGTTTCCTCAAACAGACCTGTCTGATCAGCCCAGAGACTTGGAGACTTTGGGGCTGGTGAGATAGGTCTCATTAACCATTAACCATTCCAATGTCCGATTTCCAGCCACAGATAAGGTATTGTGGAGTGACCAGACCAGCCCAACTGGTCAAGGCACAATGAGAAACTCAGACTCAACATTGGTGGGACTCAAACTGACACCCAGGTTAGATTATTGCAAGAACCCTGGACACCAGGATGAGGGCTTGGTCATTGGGAAGCTAAAAACACAAGGGAGTGGGTCAGAATGGCCTCCAAATGCTCTCTGAGGACAAAGCCAATCAGGCCCCCATGGCCCCAGGACTGCACAGCACCAGGCATCTCCCCCACAGGGTCCCACCCTCTCATGCTTGCTTCCATAGGGCCTGCACTGCCAGGAGGCACACTCTTCCACCAACCAGTTGTGACTCAAGCCTTCTGGGTGTGTGAGCCTGCACAGAGGTCAACCCAGCGGGCCTATCACCCCTGTTTGCACAGTTTGGTGTGGGTGGGGTTACCCCCAGCCTTGAGGAACACCTCGAGATAGCCCAGAGTTCAGACACCTGCTCTAGGGCTTCAGACAAGAGGAGGTCTCTCTCAAGGGAGTTTCCTAGCTTCTGAGAGCCAGCAGCTCTGGCCATGAGGTGGGGGTGGGGGGCTCCCCAAAGCCATGCCTCCACACCCCTTCCACCCCCCAAGATTCTTTTGATCACTATCAACAGGCGCTGGCTCTGCTGAGGGGTCCAGGTGCTACCTAATAGTAGACCAACCAGCTTCCAAGCAAGAAGGCCAGAGCCCACCAGCTGCAGGAAGCTGTTGGCATCAGGTGAGGAAGGGATCACCACTGTACTCGGGGGCAGGTGTCTTGCTTTTCTGGGGAAAGGGAGCACAGAAACCCACTCCCCATGAAACATTACAAGGTCTGGTTAGACTGGGAGTGGAGGGAGTTGGTAGCAGGTCTAACCCAGAGTTACTAGATCATGGGCTGCCAGGGTATTTGGAGGAGAGGCCCAGCGTGACTGTGCACGGCTTCTGTCTTAAAGGGGCTACTGGGTGGCATCCAGCCCAAGACCGGGTAATTTTGAGGGACCTGAAAGGGATACCTGGAGAAAGGGGGGCTCAAGCAAGCCTTGGAGAGTGAGTAGGGAGAGGGGCTGGGGCGGTGGATGCAGACCTCAGACCCAGGTATGAGCCAGACGCCTGCCTGGAAGGGATTGCAGAGCTGGGTTCAAACAGCCACTGGGAGGGAGCCTGGAGCCAGGGACTCCCAGCTCCCTTTCCTGGTCAAACCGTGCTGGCCCCTCAAGAGTCTTCCTCAATAGGCAGCGACAGACTACCAAAGTCATCAGGAAGACCTGCCTTCTTCTCAGAGCTGGATGTTGCCCCAGGCCATACAAATAGGGATAGCCAAGTTCCTGGGTTGGGGCTGGAGATTCATGGAGTCTCTTTTCTGTCTGTCCTGCTCAGGCTGCTCTCACCCTCCCTGAAGTTCTTTATCTGCAGGCTGAAAGCTACTGGTAGGTGGGGACCGTGGGGGGAATGGCTCCACCTGGTGGCTTTATTTTTACTTGCACCTTTACCACCATGAGGACCTGGGGGTCCTAAGGGACCTTGATCTCTCCTGGCCTTGAGAATCTCTCTAGTACCAGGAGCTGGTGTTACTGAGGCCCCAGAGTCCTCCATAGCTAGCTTCCAAACAGTCCAAAGTGTCCCTGTGGAAATACATGTGTCACCACCAGGCTATCCAGAATGCCTTCCTGATCTACATGCTGTGAGAAACAGCTTATGGACCCTCTGGGCCCCCCTCCACTTGTTCTCACCGCAAGGGTGGAGGACTTCAGCCCAAGAAGGGCACAGAAAGGAACTCACATGTGCACACACACACACACACACACACACACACACAGAGAGAGAGAGAGAGAGAGAGAGAGAGAGATCTCAGTATTACTTGAATTCCAACATCCATGTCGTCTCCTTCATTACCAATGGCAAACGTGGCTTTGCCCACTTGAGCCTGGCTTCAGCCCTCTTGTGCTAGGGACCCTTGAGGAACAACACGGCAGCTCCAGCTCCCACCAGCCTTTCCACCAGGAGCCACTGGGGGCACTCTGGCCATCCTGTGGATTCCTGCCTAGCAGAAGCCTTCAGAAGGACAGACAGGAGTGAAGTTAGTGGACAGAGAGGCTGTTGAGGGCTGCAGATCACCCCCTCCCTCTTCAGGAGACTCCCCAAGCCTCCACTTCCACCAAACTACAGACTGGAGTCTGAAACCGAGCTAGGGACTAGCTGTATGATTAATAGGGCCTGGGGATGAATTAAAATGTGGTACCTGTGCTAAAAATTGAGGGATTTCAAGAGATGAGGAGGGCAGTCACAGTGACCCTCTCAGGACCCCACCAGGCCACTCTCCATTGTCATTATGGCTTCTTGTTAACCTCTGCATCTCTGTTCCAGGGCCATGCCAACTTCAGGGCTCTAGCCTCAGGCCATCCCTGGAAAGCTCATGGGTCCACGTGTACAGGACCGCTAAAGGGAGACCTGGAAGGCTACTTACAATCAGTGAGGGGTGGATGCTTCTGGGCTCTCCGGGCTGTGGCTGTCTCTCTCCATCCTGTCAGGCAGTGAGGCCCTGATGTTACAGAAGGGGGATGTCCCTTGGAATCATGTTGGGGACTCCAGGCGGAGGGTATAGGAGAGAAAGTCACTCCTGGAGGGGAAGGCTAGACTAGTAACTTGTATGCAGTCTGGGCTTAGATTTGGCAGGAGTACTGGCAGGCTCTTGTAGCATAGTGGGGTAGACTCAAGCTTTAGAAACTAAGTCCTGTCTAGTAGTTACTATCTAGAGAAGCTGGAGTGCGGGGAGCAGAGGGGGGAATCTGAGTTCAGGGAGTCATAGTGGCTCCTAGCCCCCAGCTGGGGACCCCACTCTTCCTGCTCATGGTGGAAGAAGCCAGCCTACCAGGTGTGTACCCTCCTCAGGCCCTGGGCAGGTGGGGTACAGAGGCCAAGGCAGCTCCATGGCCTCCTCCTTCCCACTCCCATGCCAAGGGTAGCCAAGCAGGCAGGAAGGCAAGTTTAGGCCGGTATTGATTCAGCGTGGAGGAATGTTTAAGCTCTCCCAGCTATGCCCTGCCCCTGCCTGCCCCCGCCTCACCCTCATCCCCAGGCACTGCTGGCCTGGTGCCCATGCCAGCAAAGCTCCTTCAGCCTAGGCTTGCTGGAGCGCATGCCCACTTGCTGGTGGCCCTATGCCCTGTACCCCAGTTCCCTCCCACATGACCTCATGGCCCAAGCTGCTCTTGATCCTGAGGCTACAGTGATCTGGACTACCTGGAAGAATGTGATAGGTCTTTGGAATGCATGGGGGCTATGATGGGTCCTCCTCAGGAAATGAGACACCCCTGATAATGGGAAAAGGCCTCTGAGTCCAAGGAAAAAGGGCAAAGCTCCTCCAGCCATGTGTTAGAAGGTTCTACTGAGCAAGGGCCAGCGAAAGTAGGTACCAGGCTGCCCAGGCCTGGACTACTTGGCTGGGGTAGGGGCCTGAGGAAGGTGGAAAGAGGCTGGGCTTGTGACCGCTAAGTCAGTGCTTTGGACAAGGCCCAGAGCCTCTCTCTGCCTAGTTTCCTGACTAGCACCCTTGCCCCTGGCCACCTATGCTGCCTTCTAATCTAAGGTGGACCCAGTACTTGCTGCTGCCAGCTAAAGAGGCAGTACACAGAGGTTAGAGGGCCCCCTCAAGTGACCTGGATTCCACAGTTATCTCCTCCTAGCCAATAGGGGCAGGAAGATGGGGCGTGTCCCAGACCCCCGCAGCACCTCAACCCCAGTTGACAACACTGCTGAACCCAGTCTCATTCCAGATCTCACTACCAGGATCCCCTGTGAGTGGCTGGAACCCTAAGAGTGGTGTGGGCATGGTCCAGTCTAGTGGGAACCCAGATAGTCTAGAGAGGCGTTTCAGCAGCTTTTTCTCCTGGCTCAGGGGCCCGCTGGGCACTCTTTATCGTCATTCTTGCTGCTGGAGTCCTCCTGGTCTCTTGTCTGCTCTGTGTCATCTACTGCTGTTGCCGTCGCTGCCAACGCCGTAGGAAGCAGCCCAAAGACAAAGAAGCTGTGGGTCTGGGCAGTGCTCGCGGCAGCACCACTACTCACCTGGTGAGGAGCAGAAACCTGCATCTACCTGCGCCCAATCCTGTACTGGCTCACTCCAGGGAGGGGAATGAATGGTCCAGACTAGGGAGCACAGGGCAGCCCTGGCAGGCCTTCCTGGCAGAGGAAGGAGATGAACAAAGGTAATGGGGGAGGAGGCATTCAGGAAGCATGCAGATGCTGGCCCATGGGCCACTGAGAGCTACAGTAATAGTACCATACACGCCGTGTTGAAGGCAGATAATGGCTGGCTGGTCTCAGGAAGCTGTCCTGAGGATGTGCGCAATTATGTGAGCTGGCCTGCTGGTAGTGGTTCGACCTATATTGTAAGAGCCTAGGCCTCTGGTTGAGGATTGGCCTCAACCATACTTATCTGACCACCCCTTCATCTACCTCAGGTTCAACCGGATGTGGACTGCCTGGAGCCCTGCTCTGGGGGACCCCAACAGTGGGGGCGATTGCTGCTCTCACTGGAGTATGACTTTGGAAGCCAGGAGGTGAGTCCCACTGAGCCGATCCAAAGGCTCCGTAGTTGACGGATGGTGTGATGGGTGAAGTGCCAGGTGGAGGGGAACATGGGAAGAGGACCCCCACACACAAGCTAAGCCAACCCACCGGCCCCCAGATTAGGGTGGGCCTGAGGCAGGCTGAAAACCTGAAGGCTGAAGGCACAGCAGACCCCTACGCCCGCATCAGTGTTTCCACCCAGGCTGAGAGAAGACACGAGACGAAAGTGCACCGTGGGACTCTCTGTCCCACGTTTGAAGAGACATGCTGCTTCCTGGTAAGTCTAACCTGGATAGGTAGAGCAGTCTGGGGTCAGAGCAGCGGGACTCAGCTCACAGCCCTGCCTGTAGGTCCCACCGGCAGAGCTGCCCAGAGCCACCCTGAAGGTACAACTGTTGGACTTCAAGCGGTTCTCAGAACATGAGCTACTGGGAGAGCTTCAGCTATCACTGAGCACTGTAGACCCTCAGCATGTCCTGGAGAGCTGGTACCTGCTGGGCCCTCCAGGTACCACTGAGGTGAGCCTGGCTGGCAGGGGTCTGCCTGTGCCATGAGGGTGGCCAAGGTCTGGGTGCTGTACCTGCTGAGCCCAAAATCCCAAGGGCAAAGATGACCGTCCCAGCTGCAGCCATGTCTTGTTACCCATAGCCCGAGCAGATGGGGGAGCTGTGCTTCTCACTACGCTACGTGCCCAGCTCAGGCCGTCTGACTGTGGTTGTGCTGGAGGCTCGGGGCCTGAATCCAGGGCTTTCAGGTAAGAGCTCTATTCGGGTGGACAGAAGACTGGGCCCTTGTGCTCAACCTTCCCACGTGCATGTATGGGACACCTTTTTTGAACTCTCTTTCCATGCAGAGCCCTATGTGAAGGTCCAGCTCATGTTAAATCAGAGAAAATGGAAGAAGAGGAAAACATCCTCTAAGAGGGACACAACTATGCCCTACTTCAATGAGGCCTTTACCTTCCTGGTTCCCTTTAGCCAGCTCCAGGTGGGGAGCAGGAGGAAGGGCAGGGTGGCCTGGGGTGTTGTGCTTGGCCAAACTGATGACCTTTTCCCTTCCATGTCTGCAGAGTGTGGACCTGGTGCTGGCTGTCTGGGCCCATGGCCTGCATCACCGGGCTGAGCCTATAGGCAAGGTTTTGCTGGGCCCCCGGGCTTCAGGCCAACCTCTACAGCACTGGGCAGATATGTTGGCCCATGCCAGACGGCCCATAGCCCAGTGGCACCACCTGCAGTCCCCCAGGGAGGTGGACCATGCTCTGGCCCTGAAGCCTCGCCTGCCCCTACCTAGGCCTCGCTCCTAAAAGAAGAACTGTAGGCTTCAGTTTCCCCAAATGGAGCTGTGGGCATTTGTCCAGGCTCTTCTGAGCTTTCTGTAATAAATGTCTTTTCTTTCCCACTCGTGCCCTGCCAAAGCCCTGTGAGGAGGACCTGAGGCACAAGGTGGGCTACATCTTGGCACCTCTGTCCTCTCAAGGATGGGGTAGGGTCTGAACAGATTTGCCAGTCCTGAACCTCTGCTCAAGGCCTGATTACTAGGTCTTCTTTGGGAAGATAGCACCATCCTCTCTGCCATCCAGGGATGGCAGAGGAGCAGGGGATTAGAGCTGGCCCTGTGGGGACAAGGTAGGCAACTGGTGGGGGGAGTTGTGGGTAGGGACAGTGTGGGGAAAAGACCCTACACCATGAAGGATGGAGGTATAGGGTGTCCTCTGTACTATCAGCAGGGGGCAGTAGATGCCTTCGGAAGCTACTCTGGGGCCTTTAGGGGCGCGCAGTTCTGGCCTGTGATATACTCTTAATCCCAGCACATCTGGCGGGCTTTAGCAGCTCCAACCCTCCCCTGATCCTCAGGGGCCCCAGAGAAGCAGGGCTGGGGCCAAGCCATGATCTGGGTGTCTCTGGGTGGGGTTCAGGAGCGGGAAAGGGGAAAGGGGTGAGGGCCTGGCCCCAGTGAGCCGGGCAATGTAGGACCTGCCTAGGCAACCAAGGGCCCTGAGCGCCTACGGGTCAGAGAGAGGTTCCTAGGGCGGTGGCACCACTCTCTAGGGTTGAAGGACATGTTCCAAGTTGCCTGTGCAGAGAGACAGATACCCATGGGCTGGGTGTGTGGCAGGCTGGGAGAGGCCTAGCTACTGGTCCAGAGGCCCATTTGTTCCTCTCCCTGGGCAGAAAGGCAAGTTCACTACAAGAGACACAGGGCCAGAGAGACTGTTTTGGTGTTTTGGTTTTGTTTGCTTGCTTTTGGGGGTGGGTCCAATTTTGAAGGAAAACTGAAATGGTGAACAGTCAGCCCAAGGCCCCAAGCAGGGAGAGAGTGACCAGATAGGTGCTGAGTTACAAGACAATTTGACAGTGACTCCATTTCAGCCCACTTGTGAGGTCAAGTTTCCCTTGGAGGGAAACTTCAATGGATGCTTGAACCGGGTGGGTACGCTGGAGACCCACATGCAATGTGACTCTTGCTGTCCTGAGGGTTCTTGCAGGAACAAGGGTGGCATCTTGAACTCGTCACTGAGACATAAATAGAGCAAACCAACCCCAACACCCACCCCAAGACTTCTTGGACAGGCCAGCGCCTGGGCTGGCTGGCCAGCAGGCTGGGCAGGTGGGGAGGCTCTCCTCCTCTCTGTGCCCCCATTGGTCTGAGGAGACTCCATGCCCTTTCTGAGCAGGGGCCCGGCCCAGGGAAAGCCATTTATACCCCTCCCCCTGGCCCACCAGCCCAGCTCACTGCTGCCTGCCTGACCTCGCTCCCAGCCCTGCTGCACAGACTCTAGGTGAGGCCTGGCCCATCTTCTTGAAGCTGGAGAATAGGGCACTACTCAGGCTAGCTTGCAGAGGACTTCCCTGGGCAGGGACTTGGGGGTCTGGGGTCTGCTGCCAACAGTTCTCTCTGGGGGCTCCCACAGATCTGGGATTGAAAAACAGCAGGTGCTGGCAGGATGGGGCAGGGGTCTTCAGTAGGCCTCTGATGACAGGCACTGACTGGGGATACACAAGCAAGAGAATGTTCAGGTCAAGCAAGCGGGGACCTGAGCTCCCAGGCCACACAGAAGAGCTCTTTCTTCCATGTATTTACTTCTCCAGGCAAAGGAGGAAGAGTTAAAAATAACAGGCTCACCCTGGCAGCCACCTGTGCTGGCCAGCCCCACCCCTCCCTCAGGGACAGCTGCAGCTCCTCAGGCCCTGCCTGGGACATTTTGGGAACACTTTCTCCTCTTACTTCTCACCCTCAGGGTGGGGGTGGGGGATGTCCTCTAAACCCTTGCCCTTTGAGAAGGTCTGAGTTGGGGTTGAGCAGAACTGAAGGAGTGAGCGCGGGTCTCCATGGTTGGCTTCGCGCAAGATGGACACTGACACCTTCCCTGCTCTCTCCCCACAGGCTCAGAGCTCCAGACTTCAGGATGGGGGAGTAAGTGGCATCCAGTGTGACACCCCCCACTGCAGTTCCCTCACCAGGGCTTGGGTCCCATATCCCCCTGCCTTCTGTGGCGACCACCCACCCCTTCAATCCCACCTACCCCAAGGTTCCATGGCCACTCCCATGAGCCTAACTTCTCTTTTCTCTCCCCCTCCCTCCTCCCTCTTCATCCTGGGACAGTGAGGAGGTGAGTACCACTCAGGCTATGACGGTTCCCTGAGACTAAGTCAGAAGACACACCTGCCAAGGTCCCCAAGTGCCCCGCCCCCTGAACTACCCCAGAGAGAGAGGAAGTGCCTGCCTGGTGCCCAGTGAGAGGGAAGTGAGATGCAGGCCTAATCATTAGGGAATCACTTCTCCTTCCTGATTTCTGTTCACCACTCACCTCCCAGGCCTCCCCCTGCCCACGGCCTCTGAGCCCTGGCCACACCCCTCCCCATTCCCAAACCCCATTACCCCCTTCAACCTTATGTGCCACCTAAATGAAGTGTCAGGACCACAGGCTAAAGTAGGCTCTGGACTGGGGAAAAAAGCAGGGCCCTGGGCAGTGGCCCTGTAGCCTCCTTAGGAGCCCTGGGTTAGATGGGGCTTCAAGGAGATCAGTGTTCTAGCCAAGGCCTGACCCTGTCCTCTCTGTCCTGTCCTGCAGAAGCGCAACAGGGCCATCACGGCCCGGAGACAGCACCTGAAGGTAGGGATGGGCTGCGGGGGGTGCAGAGGTGGGGGATGGGAGTCACTGCAGACCCTCACTCTCACCGTTCTGCTTCTCAGAGTGTGATGCTCCAGATCGCGGCCACAGAACTGGAGAAAGAGGAGAGCCGCCGTGAATCTGAGAAACAGAACTACCTGTCGGAGCACTGCCCACCCCTGCATATCCCCGGCTCCATGTCTGAAGTGCAGGTAGTCCCTTCCTGCCACAGACCGCCCCAGGCCCTGCTACCCCCATTCCTCAGCAGGTCTGGCCTGCTGGGTCAGAGCTGGGAGGGACAAGTGGTCCTCACATGTCAGGGTGGCCACCCATCCTCTGCTTGCCCACCCAGGAGCTCTGCAGGCAACTGCATGCGAAGATCGACGCGGCTGAGGAGGAGAAATACGACATGGAGGTGAAAGTGCAGAAGAGCAGCAAGGAGGTGAGGGGGCATGTGGTGTGGGGTGTGGCCAAACGATAGGGGGTGGGGACAAACGATACGGGGGTGGGGCCGGCTGATGAAATGAAACCAGGTGGTGTGAAAGGAAGACCAAGGTTGGGGACATGGGGGCTGCCAGGTCCCTAAACCTCCTGCTCCTTCCTCTCAGCTGGAAGACATGAACCAGAAGCTATTTGACCTGAGGGGCAAGTTCAAGAGGCCCCCGCTTCGGAGGGTGCGTATGTCAGCTGATGCCATGCTGAAGGCGTTGCTGGGCTCTAAGCACAAGGTGTGCATGGACCTGAGGGCCAACCTGAAGCAGGTCAAGAAGGAGGACACTGAAAAGGTAGGCCAGAGCCCAGGGGAGAGCCAAGCGGGAGAGTTCACTCACTGTCCCATTCAGAGAGAGTGAACTGAGGCCCAGGGCAGTCTGAGGAAGACTGGGGTGGGTCTGAGAGCTCTCTGGTTCCACCCTCAGGAGCGTGACCTGCGTGACGTGGGTGACTGGAGGAAGAATATTGAGGAGAAGTCTGGCATGGAGGGCCGGAAGAAGATGTTCGAGTCTGAGTCCTAACTGCCCACTGCCCCACCCCACCCCACCACTGGGGGAGCACCCAACAGCCAGGCTGGGAGTGCCTGGCCTCACACCAATAAACGACTCACATCCCTATCACTGGTCTGGTCTAGTTCTGTCTGCCCACTCCGGAGCCCACCAGCCATGATCAGTAGTGTGGCAGTGTGGAGGCCACACAGCTTGGGTACAGTTCAGGGACACTGAGCAGTACTCTGTAACTGGTGGGTATGGTCCATTTCTGGACTTGCCTAACATGACAGGGCCTGTAGAAAGATGACTATGGGACTCCAGCAATATCTGAGTGGGAGGTTCTAGGATCAACTCCTTTGTCCCTTGGTACAGTCATCCACTGGGAAAGGCTTTGGCAGGCACACCCTGGGGCAGGCTCAGTCTCCATTCCTCCAGCTGTGCCCCTTCTCAGGGCCCTCTCTTCGGCCAGAAGCCAGGAGCCACCCTGAAAGGCTGACCCTCTGCCCATCATGCCCAGACTCAGTCTACGTCAACCCTATCTCCTCCTACACACTCTCTACCTAGTGCCTACCCCTCTCTGGGCACTGAGGGATGAGGGTAAGGCTGAGTCCGCACAATTTGCCTGGGTACCTCATTGCCTGGATCCTATTGGCCTAACAAGGTCAATAATATACCCATTCTGAGGAACTTGGGGCCTGGGATGGTTCAGCACCAAACTTCATAGCTGGACCACAGGCTCGAGGCGTTCCCACAGAGGTGCACATGGCTACTCTGAGTCAATAGCTCCCCACTTCCTCCAGAGACTTGTACTGAGATGGGTCCCTTTTCCTGGGTAAAACTGTGGCAGGCCCAGCATAGCTCTACCTTGGCCAGGAAGGGAACTTGTCTTGTTTTTGTTGGGTCCCAGGCCCTGGCCTAACTAGGATAATATTCCCAACAGGTCTGACAAGAGCCATCTTGGTAAGGCTGTGACCCCATCCTCTTTTTGTGTGAGATGCTGTCAGGGTCCTAGGTCTTCAGTGGGGACCCAACAAGAGGCTGCCAGCCGCATTCTGGAGTTGTGAGGGTCTCTGGAGGGTGTTCATTGATGCTCAGAAGGCACGTCATTGAGAATGGCTCCCTGGCCTTCCTCCAGCCTCAGGATCCACCGCGCTCCTTTCACTGGCTCACAAAGCCCATGCTAGGAAGAGTCTCAGCCCTGGCCTTTCTCCCCAGTGTCTAGACTGACTACTACAGCAGCAGGCCAGACCTCTGGAGACAGTTCTGCCTCACTATGGGGCTGAGCAGGGCAAGTCAGAGCAGGTGGGCTCAGATGCAGAGCAGCACGACTAGACATGCACCCAGGGGCCAGGGATTATAAGACATTTCAGTGGGAAGCTTTACATAGTGATGTCACGGGAAAATGGGTGCTGCAGGAACCTGTGTTTAAGGGACACAGTTCCAAGCTCAGGTTTGTACCTAGCAGAGCTGAGCATATAGACTGTGACTACAAGGACAGATTGGCTTGAGCATGATGCTCTGGAGATCCTGAGTCCTTTCTGGGGTTGTGCTTACCAGGAACAATGTGGCTGCATCCAGCACTCCAGACATCTGAGGTCTGGGAGGGGAAGTTAGGACCACTGTGGGCCCTGCTCTGGGCGAGTAAGGCTCAGTGCCACGGGGTCACACGGAGTGGGTGTATCAGCTACTTCTCTCATTGTTGTGACTAAACACCTGATGAAGCAACTTCAGGAAGGAGCGGTTTGAGGGCACAGTTCATCATGGCGGGAAGGGATGGTGGCAGAAGTGTGCTTGGTCACATGGCCTCTGCAGCCAGGAAGCTGATGATACAGGCTGGTTCTCAGCTCATTTTCTCCTTTTTATTCTTCACGGCTCAGCCCACAGGACAATGCTTCCCAAGGTTATGGCCCGTCTCCCCACCTCAGTGACGCCACTAGAAAGTCCCTCTCAGACATGACAACTGTTAGCTAGTCTTCTGACGGTGTGCTAAGATACCATGACGAGAAACAACTCACAGAAGGAAGTGGGTAAGAGTCCATCATGGTGGGACAAGGATGACTCAAACGGTAGGTAGAGCGGCCAGAGCAGGAAGAGCTCACGTCTCAGCCACAGGCATGACACAGAAGAAAGCGGCGCGAGGCTTCTAACCTCAAAGCCCATCCTCAGGGACACACCTCCTCAAGCGAGGCTGCGTGTACCACCTGAACCTCCAAACAGGATGACTAACTGGGGACCAAGTGTTCAAATAAGGGGAGTGTTTCTCATTTAAACCACCACAGGCCCAGAGTCTGTCTCCCAACTGATTCTAGAGCCTGTCAAGGTGACCATCAATATCATTTTTTAAATTATCTTTTTTTTCTTGAAACAAGGAAATATCAAATACAAAATTCCAGATTATCTGGGGTTGGTGGGGGCAGTGGCCACAGAGCAGGGAACATATGGGAGTAGAGCTCTTCATAGATATAAGCTTGGGAGATATAATTCTTGGGTGGGATGGCAGATTTATGGGCATTCACTACATTTTCCAGTGAACGAATGAAATATGAGAGACCTCTACAAATCAAACCAAACTGACTGACCCAAGGGTAATGTGCAGATCCCTGCCCATGCCTAATGCTGTCTGGGACCCCCTGGGGTGACCCTGGCTGCCTCAGATGGCAGGTCATAACCCAGCAGTGCGTGGCTGTCCCTAACAGCTCTGTATTCTGAAAAGATCTCACTAGTTGGAGAGTCCCTGTAAGGAGGTAAGGTGGGGGGTGGGCTATGGGAGCCAGCACCATCTCCTGGGAGGAAGAAGCTAGCAGAGACGTTGAACAAGTGGGAACCTGGGACTTAGTGACCAAGGAAAGGAGGGATCTGGGTCATGCTCCAGAAGAAGCTGCCTGTGGACTGTAGGGTCTGGAGGGAGGGCTGTGCAAATTCCCAGGGTAACGACAAGAAATGGGATCTGGGCTGAGATGCAGATCCCAGTCATTTTAGACAGGAAAGAAGGAAGCAGGAGAGATAGGGGTAAGAAATGTCTACAAGGGACACAGTCTGTCAAAAGCTGAGGAGCCCCTGACATCCCACGTGATGTGTGCAGAGCAGTGGTCATAAAGGGAATGGAAGGCTCTATTCTTAAAACTGGCTGCTGAAGACCAAGGAAGGAGGGCTTAGGTGGGTAGCTGTGAGGATGGGTGGGTACATGGGGTGGTGGGTGCATGGCCAGGTACAAAGGTGGGCAGGTGCCAGGTCGTGGGTCTGATGTGCAGGCACTTTCTTGGAACATCTCAGGAATGAGGACTGAAGACTGGATTCTAATCAGATTCTCTTCTGCAAGCAGGAGGTAGTTGTGAGTGTCGAATATCTTATCAGCTAGAAAATCAATACATGGTCAAAACAAAATTAAAAAATAAAAGAAAGAGTAGTAGCCAGTTATAGGGCAAAGACTAGCGGATGAAAGAGTGGCTATGTTGGTAACTGCTTTCTTGTTTGGAATGTGGCTATAAAGTTGTGAAATGTCTAGGAATAAGGGAGTGAAGGAAAGAGTCTGACAGAGAAGGTTGTAAGCATGTTGCCAGAGCTCTTAGGCCTGAGTCCCCACAGCCCGAACAGCGTAGGCTCAACCATAGTCCTCAAGCAGTAACAGTGAAAAGCAGAGAGGAGAGTCCTTCAGTGCGGCCACACTGGGAAGAGGGACAAAGAGGTCCAGAGGCTCCAAGTCTGTCTTCAGGGTCCGGACATGAGCTTCAGGCTTAAACAGAGGGCAGCAGGTGTGCATAGCTACTCAGTCCTGGTCAAGGTGTGGTCCTGCCCGTCACTGACCCATCACTGTCAGCTCCAGTCTCTCCTGCAAGGTGGTCTAACAAGTTCTCAGAACTCTGTGAGATCTCTCTGGGAAACAAGCCCCCCTCTGGCTGCCACCAGGCCTCAGCCTTTCCCTTCCCCAGTGTGAGACTCCTGGGAAAATTCCAAAACCTTGGGGTCCATAGTTTTAATAATCTGATGACCTAAGAGAGACGTGCACCTGTCTCTAGAATTTCTTTACTCTCATCTGGATGGGTACAAGGAGCCAGTGAAGCTGAGGGGTAGTTGGTGGTTCCTCAAGCCACTTTGATTTTGGAAACTTCTGAAAGCGTGAGATAATTTCCTAAAAAGTTAAACTTTTCTCAAATTCTTTGTGTGTGCTGATAGGTAGTGCATGTGTGGAGGCCAAAGCTGACGACAATGTCTTCCTTTATCACTCGCCACCTTATTTCAGGGGGGGCGGGGTCTTTTATTGAACCTATCTATAGCTCACAAGATTTGGCAAGCCCAGGAATCCTCCTGTGTCTGTCTTCGCAGTGTTGCCTTGCCTGGTTCTTTACGAGTACTAGGGAACCAACTTGGGTCCTCATGCTTCCACAGCGGACACTTTACCAACTGAGACATTCCCCAGACCCAACAATAAAATTCTTAAACAGAAGCAAATGAAGCAAAGGGCTGGAGTAAGTCAAGGCAAATAGGACTTCAGGGTTGAGCTGTGGGCAGCAGGGAGCTGAGGGGGGCTCAGGTGGAGGTGGGGGTGCCACACTCACTCCAAGGGAGTTCTAGCTGCTCGGGCAGAGGCTGTTCTTCAGAGTGGACCAGAGACACTGACAGAGCACTTGCCACCTCCAGAGGCAGCAGAAACAAAGACCAGATGCTGAGGGTCCTTTGGAGACTGAGTGGTACTGTGATAGGGTGTGGCCACGGTCTTCCCTCGGGGGAGGCAGACACTGGCCAAGAGGTAGCCAGGATCTCTCTGAGATGCCTTCTGGCACCTGTACGGCCGCTGGACACTCTACAGTGCCTCACACTATAGGATACTAGGACCCGACCAGCTTCATCCAGGGACCTGGCCAGCTCTGTGTCAGCTTGTTCCTCAGGACAAGCCCATGAGCTGTAGCTCTCTCGCTGTGGCCCCAGAGCCTGGAATCTGGGGGGTTAGAGTAGACCTCAGTGGCCCAGCCCTACTTTACCTCAACATTAGGCCTCAATTTACCAGGCCACAAAATAGGCATAGAGAAGGGAACACCTGCTTGACCAAATGGACACTGGGCACTTCCCATCTGCTTTTTTCCTCAGTACTGGCCCGCTGACCACCGGTCTGTGGGAAGTCAGCCCCAAAACAGCTAGCTTACCTCTGCCCAGGCCTAGAGAATTCCCCTGTGGCCTTCTTATAATTCTAAGATGTCACCTCCTCCAAGCAGGCTCTTTGGAGTACCCATCAGGCCCCTTTTTATTATTAATTTATTTTTTACATTCCAATCCAAGTTCCCCCTCCCTCCTTTTCTCCCACTCCCTCCACTCACCCCCTCCTCTGGTCTGCTCCACGGAGAGGGTAAGGCCTCCCCTAGGAAGTCTACTACATCTGTCCCATCATCTAGTTGAGGCAGGACCAAGGCACCTCTCCACCCCCACACCCCGGTGTCTAGGCTGGGCAAGGTATCTCTCCATACAGAATGGGCTCCACTAAGTCAGTTTGTGCATTAGTGTTAGGTCTTAGACCCACTGCCAGTGGCCACATATATTGTCCCAGTTACACCATTGTCACCTATATTAAGGGAGTCTAGTTCAGTCTTATGCAGGTTCCCTCTTTGTCACACCTGAGTCAGTGATCTCTCACTAGCTCCGGTCAGCTGATTCTGTGGGTTTCCCCATCATGGTCTTGAGTTTTTGGTCATATTTTCACTCCTCCCCCACTTCGATTGTACTCCAGGAGCTTGGCCCATTGGTTAGTCCACCAGGCCCTTTTCATCCTTAGCCTTACAGTCTGCCATTTCTCCTAGTTTCCAAAACAACCAAAATTCTTTGTATGTGCTTAATTCTGTAAACACACAAGTTTAGGGACCTAAGCTTTGCCAGAGGAAGGAATAGCCCTTCCTCAAGAACAACCCTCACCCAGGATAGGATTTTCATAACTCATCTTCATAACTGATAGAATCTTCTCAAGCATCAACAAAGGTGTGAGGTCCTTGGGGGTGCGGAGGAGTTTACATGTCCACTGTGCCTGTGGTATGCCTGGGTGCCCACACTGTGCCCACCCAGCACACTATGGCTCTTATTAGCAGAGTTGGACATAACTACACACCAGGTGTGTCCCCTGGTTGTGTCCTACTGTGATAGCTAATTTTACTTGTCAACTTGACACAGTTTAGAATCATCTGAGATGAGTCTCCATGAGGATCTGTCTAAATCAGGTTAGCCTGTGGGCATGTCTGGGAAGGATTGTCTTGTTTATATCAATTAAGATGGGAAGACCCAGACTGAAGGTGGACAGCGTTGTTCCCTGGTTTAGGTTCTGGACTGTAAAGGGTAAAGAACGTGAACTAAGTATTGGGCACATGCATTTTTTCCTTGGTTTGACTGTGGATATGATATGACCAGCAAACTCAAGCTCCTGCCTCTGTGGTTTTCAAACCATGATGTACCGTAAAACGGGACCATATGCTAAAATGTCCTCTCTCTGTTAAGGCCACTTTTGCCAGAGTGTTTTATCACAGCAACAGATTTGAAACTAACACCTGCCCTCCAATAAGTGTCTGGCCTCTGCTGGCCTTGTCCCTGTCATATCTGCCTCCCAATCACCCACCCTTATCACAGTCTCTGTTCTGGCTCATGGCCTTCCTGTAATGGATGCTTAACCCTGCCATCGTCTTGAGAGGGAGCCTAACCCAAGAGAGACTGCTTCTCCCACTGGGCCTCCACAGCCTGGGCCCTCCTGCCATACACCCCTCCTTGTGCTTCTGTCCTCCCCTTACTCCTTTGGGTATATCTGCTCAACCAACTCTGAAGACTGTGGAGGTTGAGGGAAACCAAGGAGGGACCAACAGGAGCCCCGCTCAGACCCCACTGCAGTATCCCTACTTCTCCTAGCTCCCCAAGTCTCCTCACATCAGATAATGTGGCTGCCCACCTCTAATTAGAGGCTCGTGAAGACCTCTCCTCACAAGGTGGTCCACATCTTGGGGGAATAACTGTCCCGCAGGTACAATGCAGGTGCCACATGCAGTTTGGGCTGTCCTCCTTCCCCTAACCCCCAGGAACTCCTCCTGGCCCGATCACTCTGTTGCTCCAAGGAAGAAAAACACGTGCCAAACACACCTGTCCCCAGGCAGCTGAGTGCCTCAGTCCAGCTCCATCTTGGCACCTCCTATTGTCAACTACCGGGAGGCACATTGTTGTCTCTGCTTAGCTGCATACCCTCCTCTCATATCTGCCCCCAAAGTAGCTGACACTGACCCCTACATTCACGCTTCCCCTCAGCTTTCATCTTACTGACCTTTGGGCCTGGGCACTCTGAGACTTCTCTCTAATGACTTCTCCTAACACCCTTCAACTGCGTCATGCTGCCCCTACCCCTTTTCAGATTCCCCTAGGATGCCCCCTTCTCTCCCATCCCTGGTCCTCTCTTTACTAATAGGAACAGAGCCCAAATGCTTTCTTAGCTCATGCCTGGCTGGCTAAGGGTAAGGGATCCATACTAGTTTCTGCATAGAGAATAAGCATCACTGCTCAGTCTTACTCCCTATGGCAAGACTCAGTAACATTCATGCCCACAAGGAATGATTCCACGGGTAGGAGCTGTGGTAGAGCTTTCACCATGTTCTGTCCACAAGTGACTCAGCCGGTAGCACATATGTCCCAAGTCCTCTTCCTGTCCCAAGTACATTGCCAATCCTGTCTTCCTTCCTCAGTCCCCATGTCTAATGGCCAAGGTTCTGGAAGCCATGTCTGCCTATGGACTCCCTTTGCTCTGGGCATACCTGGTGCAAACAGGGGCCTTCTCGATGACACATATTCTGGTCAGAGGACCACCTCAGGTGAAGGTCCTCTAGGAGGAATCTGGGGTTTCAGAATAGCTGTGGTAGATCTGGCTTGAGAATGGGATGAGGTGGGAAACCCAACCTGTAAGATGGAGCCATGCTCATTATAGCAACTGGTCTTCCCTACCTGACTGAGACCACTCTGGTACAGATTTGCCAAGGCCACCACAGAAAAGCCCATGGGCCAGGGGCTTCAACATCAGCTGTTCATTGCCTCACATTCTGAGACTGGAGGTCAGAGATGGAGGCATCACAGTTCTGGCTCCTCCAGAGGCCTCTCTCCTGTGCTTACAGATGGATGCCCTCACATGTTGACAAATTTCAGTGCCCTGATCTCTCTTCCTATAAGAACCCCAGTCAGACTGGATCAGGACTATCCTGGTGACCTCATTCTACCATTATCATTTTTTTTCCAAGGTCTGGGTTTCAAAAATAGTCATGTTCTGAGAAACACATAAGGAGCCAGGGCTCCGTGTGTGAGTTTTCGGGGAATACAACCATCCAGTACAATCCCCAGAGCCACCACCTCCCTGTGCCCCTGAACCTTAGGTGCCACCTCAGAACCTCAGCTTCCTGCCTGACCTCCAGCTCCTTCCCTTTGTCTTTCTGTTTCTCTGTCTAACTCCCATCTTCAAAGACATCCACGAAGCAACCAAATCACCCCCAGGCCATTTCCAGGACCCCCTCTGCCATGTGCACGACCCATGGCGCAGTTTCCCCACCTCTAGGTGGGGTCCTCCCCACTCCTGTCATGGCTAGTCATGCTCCTGGAAAAGCAAGATGTGACTTGTCACGGGGGACCTTGCCTCCTTGCTGCTGGCTGGGGCTCTGCCCAGACCCAGAAGGCAATCTCCATGTCCCCTGGTTCTGCCTGTCCTTTCTACCAAAGCTACCAAGGAAGCCATCACCAAAGTTGACTTACTTTTTGCTTTCCTGTCTTGTCCTGTCCATGTCCTTGACATCACACTTCAGACTGCTCCTAGCCCACATTATGCCCCATCTCCCATCTGTCACCAAGCCTGTGCTCCTGACCTGGTCTTCTCCCAGAAGCCCCTATTATGGACCCAACTGTCAATGTCCCAAGCCTTGTGAGCTGAAGCCTCCAGAAGAGGCCTGGATCTCCATCTTTCTTATGTTTTGAGTACTTGGAAGTGAGCTAGGATCTCACACATGCTAGACAAGTGCTTTTACCATTAAGATCTTCGTGATTATTTGAGACAGTTTCACTAAATTGCCTAGGCTGGGCTTGACTTTACACTGTAGCCCAGGATGGCCTTGAATTTTTGATTCTCCTGCCTCAAGCCTCCCAAGTAGCTAAAATTGTAGGCTTGAATCCTCAGGTCCAGCCTGACTCCCCATCTTAGCCTTATAAGAAAATATTTCTCTCTGGGCATTGGATTTTCCACTTCTTTCCATCTCCACTCAGTTCCCCCAGAGAACATGGGAAATCTTAATTCAGGTCTGGTGAAAGGAGCAAAAGCGATTTCTTGATGTGCTTAAATCTGACCACCCTAGATGATGCCATCCTGCAGCTGATTTTCTAACTGGTTTTCTAAAAGTACCACACAAGGCTACTAAGGTTTTAAATCAGGATTAACTATTTTAACTAGTTGGTTTCCAAAGGTTTTAAATTCCAGCCAACATGGAAAGTCACAGATCCATCTGATCTCAGCCCACACCATGATTGAGTGGGATAAAATGGCGCCAAGCAAAACCCTGTGCCTAGGGGCTGAGAGGATGTTCAAACAAGATCCAGATGACAACACTTAGTGTCCGTGGTTACAATTTGCGTGGTATATAGACTCAACTTTCTTGGTTAAGACCACAGAATTCCTTCCTCTGTTTCTTTGCTATTTGGGGCCTTCCAGCCTAGGCCATAAGAACCATCTCCTAGCCAGGCAGTGGTGTCTCATGTCTTTAATCCCAGCACTTAGGAGACAGAGCAGGTGGATCTCTGTGAGTTCGAGGCCAGCCTGGACTATAGAGTGAGTTCCAGGATAGGCTCCAAAGCTACAGAGAAACCCTGTCTTGAAAAATAAACAAACGAACAAAATCTCTTACAGCCATGCTAACCTAACTAAGGTGGAAGCATAAGGCAAATGAACCCTTTCTTCACAAACTTGCTTTGGTCATGGTGTTTCATCATAGCAATAGTAACCCTGACTAAGACACAGGGGGAACCAAAGGAATACATTGCCGGGTGCTAGACAAGCTGCTGCCAGTGGGCAGCTACAAGAGTTGGAGGCAGAAAAGAATCCATTTACTCAGGCAGGAGGCTGGGGACACAGGCTATGCTGCTTTTGGAGCCTAGAATCTCCAAGACTATTTGTCTCTAAGCTATTCAGGACTCCTTTGCTCCATGCTTGCTGTCCACTTATTTTTGTTCCATTATGCCCTGGCAACCTATGCATTTGTTTTCACTTTCTAGCTGTTGTGACATAAGCAGGCTAAGCAAAAAGAATATTCTGATGTTGTCTCTTTCTAAGTTATTGTAGATGTTTTCTGTGTACTGTGTTCTCTAAACGATGGATGCTTAGATTGTGTGTGGTAAATTACACCAGGCCTTTTCTAACCCAGGCAGCCTGACTGATAGAAAGCCATCCTTTAAAGGAGGAAGTCTCCCTGAGTGCTGTATGCTTGCCACCTATCTAGATCAAGAAATGTCATAGGGATTGATAGATTATAAATATGAAGGGTCAGAGGGAGTGTTTAAAGGAAACATTGGAAGTTTAATCCACAAGGGAGCCAAAAATCCTCCCTAATTTATACAATCATTAGCAGCTGACTGATTTCTTTGGCATATGAGGATATATATATATATATATATATATATATATATATACATATATATATATATATATATTCCTGGAGCTGCTAGATGAGAATCCAGCTCACACATGTTAAAATCAGCCAGACAAAATAGAGAGAGAATCCAGTAAGGCCGTAGGTTATTAGAATCACATCTGTAGGCATGGATAATCTGGAGAGACTGCCTTCTTCATGGTGGCTAATGAGGAAAGGGGAGGTCATAGGTATCCAGGCCCATATCAACAAAGCAACTAGTGTGGTAGGTATCTCCCTTCTTCATGTTCACTCATGAGGAGAGGGATAAGAGCTAGGAACTCTCCAGTAGGAGACAAAGAAGATCTGGAAGACATTCCAGTGTATCTTTGTTGGTCTCACAGATGGGTAGTTGTCAGTAAAGACTCCCCTCACTATGTCTACCCTTCAGGATCTCTTCCATACATAGGCCTTAAAAAAGAAATGTCTAGTATTTTTCTATATATAGGCCTATACTGACTATAAACTAGAGGAGAAAAAGTGGCCGTTATAGAAAAAAAAAAGAGTGTTATATTGTCCTACAACTTGATCTCTTTATAGGGAGTAGGGCACTTACTAACTTTTTCACATTATCTACCTCTATCCATTACAGATTCATCTAAACTTTGTCACTCCAAGTCCACCCAGGGATGGTCCCAGATACTTCTGTCTGCTTATCCTCCTCAATGCTGACTACCACTCAATCACGAGAAAGAAGGTAATTCTTCAAATTCAAGCATTCTGTCCAGTATAGTACTCTAACTCATATATGTCCTGTATGTTGCTAATCCCTCTTCCCAATGTACACCCCAGCAGATGATGGCACTCGTTTGGACAAATCTCTTCAGAATGTAAGGAAATAATGAACACAGGTGCTTTTGGTTCAACTAGTTGCTACTGGCTTCAACAACAAGTCTCTTTTCCAGTGTAAACCAATGGGTTCAGTTTATAAAGGAACAATATCTTTTGTGTACACTGCTATTTATCTCACAACCTAAACATGTTTGTGATTTTTTTTAAAAGGGGGTGGTACAGCTAATAGGATGCTCATCCATGGAGAGGATAGAGGGGATCCTGTCTTAGGATTTTTATTGTTTAGAAGAGACAACATGACCATGGCAACTCTTAGAAAGGAAACTTTTTTTTATGAGACAAGATTTCTTTATAAAACAGTCCTGGCTGTCCTGGAACATTCTCTGTCATTTAATTAAGGTGATACCTTATAGTTTTAGAGGTTCAGTCCATTATCATCATGGCAAGGAGCATGGCGAGGGGCAGGCAGATATGGCGCTGGAGAAACAGCTGAAAGTCCTACAACTTACAGGCAACAGGAAGTTAACTAACACATTGGGCAGTATCTTAAGCATAGGCAACATCAAAGCCCTCCCCCACAGTGCTACACTTCCTCCAACAAGGCCACATCTACATCAACAAAGCCACACCTCCTAATAGTGCTACCCCCTATGAGAGTATGGGGGTCAATTACATTGAAACTACCACAGGCCCTCTGTCTAAAGATCTCTCGATACTAACTCCAGCATCACAGTTTTAATGGGGATTCTTGATTGAGTTTAGCTTGATGCTGTAAACATGATGTGATGATGTTCTGCTGTTCATCTGCTGCTTCTCTGAACCTGCTACACACACTCATTCAAAACCAAAAGTGGGGTTATGGCAGTGACTCTATGAAGTGTATAAAGACTGTCTTGTGTTTTGTGTAAAGTTTACCTGGGAACTCTCAAAGTCTCACAGTTAATAGTATGTACCTAGGCAATGTTAATTAGTAAATGATTATGATATATATCTCATTTCTATTCTGCTTTCATTTATTCAGGTGGTAATGCACAGCTCTATCCTAAGCCAAACCATTGCTGTCTTCATAAGATCGTCTGTGCATGCTCACAAAAGATGTCTAATGCTGGATTTGTTGACTGTTGATGTTCTTTCATAGAAGAGAGGTAGGTAATGAGAGTCATTGGACCATCGTTCTGAGTATCTAGCCTCTTTCCTAGACAGTTGTATGCAATTCTGCCCTAATCACATGTGTCCTCATGATTTGGGATGGGCATTAGAATATGTATGCCGGAAAATACAGCTCCTTTTGTGCAGCTAGGGAAAACCATTATACATACTGGGTGAAGACTTTCCAGTATGGCTGCTTTGGGGAACCCACATTCCTGTCAATAACCTTTCACCCATGGTCAGCAAGTGAGCCCAATAAACTCACTGATTCCCCAGACAAGTTCGCCATTGGAATTTTATGTAGAGGGGATATACATTGCTTAATACCCGCCCCCTCCCAAAAGAGAAGTTTGTCACAACAGATAGTAAATTCATTTGTTAATGCTACTGTGTCTCATGGTATAAAGGAAAAAAAACTAGTAAATAAAAGAAAATGTTAGAAGGCTGTAAACATGGAAGCCATTTTAGCAAAGAGGGTTTTAGGTACATGAATGACTAGATGTTTCTAGAATGTAAAAAACTACAACAATTATATAAATTATGAAGGTTTGAGCAAATTACATAAGATACATAAAGGATGAGACTTTGAGACGATTTATATAGTATTAAAGTTTCTAAGGTCAAAGATCATCAATTATAAGGATTGACTACAATATACTTCTTGTCAAAGTTTATTTAGAAATGTCTGGCTTTTAAAATATTGTGCAGTAGTTAAAAGTACCAGTCTGGTGTAACTGGTCTTCTGGATGTTCAAAAACCATGCTAGAGACTAATGTAGTTAGAGGAATTAACAGGGAGAATATTTTCTCCCTCATCCCCCGGATCCTGCTGGGCTGCCCCACACCCTCCTTTACTGAGGCTGGTATTTGTGGTGAAGGGGTCTCTTCTAGTTTCAGTTCTGTTTCTGTAATAAAACACTGACCAAGAACAACTTTGGTGAGAAAGTTTATTTGGCCTTCAATCCCAGGGTCCGTAAGGTAGGAACTTGAAGGTAAGCCTGCCTGTACTTCTACATGGTACTACCTCTGACCAAGAGACTCACTCATACCCAGAAAGGCATGGCAAGCACCATAGGAGGTACTGCTTCAGGACTGGCAGGTGGCTTTCCAGGCCACCTTCTTCGGGTATTGCAATCCCCCAAGATCAATGAGGTCCAAATGGACTGTGGGCCATCTCAAAATGTTCTATAAGGGTGAAAAGTCATCTGTTCTCTTGTTCAGGGAGGCCATGGAGACCCCACTCAATGAATTCTAACCAGCATCCAGCCTACAAAGGAGAAGGCCAACACCAAGGAAAAAGTTCCTCAGTGCTTCCAAGTGAAACCACAGTCAGGTCAAGCAAGGCCTTCGACACACAGATGGACAATTGGTAAAGAGAGGCTTGAGGAGTCAGAGATTCTGCTCCAGCCCAAGTGACTCCCAAGGGCCATATCCTCACCTGGCCATGACCATACAGAAGCATGTGGTAGCCAAAATTTCCAACACTCAGTAGGAAAATATAACCAAAGAGCAAGAGATTGATAACAACAGTCCAACGGATCACACTCTCCAGATGTTAGACACAAATCTATATGAGATGTTGTTTAGACATCTATGTCTCACTGATATTTTCTTCTTGGTAAAAGGATGTTGTTCAGGTATAAGACTTCAAACTTTGGATCACTGCAGTACCTGCCTACATCCAAGGAAGATAGGCCTGCTATAGGTTTAACCTAAAATTTAAATAATGGCTCAGTATCTCTTCTTTCTCCCATCTTGAAGCCTCATGGGAAAGACATCACACTAACTCAGATGATCCAACAGCTATGGGCATGAAAATGGATTGTGGATTCATCATTCTGGAAACCAACCTTAGAGGCCAACAAACAAACAAGGAGCCCGATAGATGGAGGCTCTTGTGAGCCCACCAAGAGTGGAATTTGATTTGGACATTTAAAAATCCTTTCTAGACACTAGTCAAAGACTCCCCTTCCTTCCTATATCTAACAGCGTCTTTTAGATAGATCCTCTCAAGGGGTACCCCCAAACAACCATGTGTGACACCCCAAATTCAGCTGTGTGAGGTCCAAAAAAAGAGAGAGAGAAGAAATGACTAACTGTGCCAGTTAGCATAGAACAAATGGTGCCTATTAGCATACCAAAGCTGGCCTCCAGGTTCTCTCAGTTTAGCAAGTACCACGCGGACATCTTGGCTCCTCTTGGCTCTTTTTACACACACACCCTGCCCCCGACCTTAAATTTCTCCAGCTAATGGGCTTCCCTTCCCTCAGCTTTTCCTTTACATATAACCCTGTCATTTCAGTCTTATGCTCTTTTTGCTCCCTCTCTTCAGTCCCTTCCCTCTTGGCCTTCTCTCCTCTTTGTTCTTTCTCTCTTGCTCTCCCCCTTTCTCTTTTCTCTCATGTCTGGTCTGCTGGTCATGTTTAGTCTACTTTCTCTCCCTGCCCTGGACTCTCCCAGGTGCCTCTGGCTGCACTCTCCCTCACATCTACAATAAAAACCTTCTCCTTAACCACACCTCGGAGAGGTCATGTCCTCGCTTTATACATCTGGTGCCGAAACCCTGGTCCCCAGTTTGTTTTGGACCTGAAAAGCTGGAGAATGCCAGACTAGTCATTAACCCAATCCCATGATGGCAGTTAGGGTTACCGCTTCAGAAGGAGGAGGGATAAGAACAGGAGGTAGAAATTGACTAGGCAGTTTAGGGTAAAAAGACACCAAAGAAAAGTAACCAGTTTCTTTCTTGACTAAATGTCTTGACTAGAAATGTCTTTAGGACTTTTGGCAGCTTCCTCTTTGCCAGAGGCCAAAGATACCAAAAGTGTTTTGGAATCTCTGATCTTGTCCTAAGTGTTTCTTGGGTCTTTAGAGGGGTAGAATAATAAAGTAGCATCGAAGGCCTGTTAAGAGGAAACCCTTTCTGTTCAAAATGACCTAGGTACAGATTTGCCCCAATGGAGACCAGGTCAGTCTCCTAGTCAAGCAACCACTCCTAGGAAGCTGGGTTTATCTTAAGCTGTGCTAGTGAAACAGATGTAATAGTTAATGCTTTGTGAGGGCCTTACTATGGTTTATTGAGTCAACTATTACTAGACAGGTACACCCTCCCCCATTTCAGTCTTACTATAAAATAGGACAGAAAAAAATAGGCAACATTGGAATGAGTTTGAAGAACAAAATGGCTAAAAATAAGGAGGGATTTGTAAGTAATATCAAATGAGTCTTTTCTACCAAAAACTATAAAACTTGTGTTTAGGGCAAAGAATTAAAAACTTTTTACCTCCCCCACCTTGTAAGAAGTATGCAAATTGTTTAATTCCCTGACTCAGTAAAACTTTGTTTACACAAAGACTCCCTGCTACATTCCAAGAATTTGATGGCCTGGAGCGGTGACCCTTTCCCCTTCCTCCTTCACTCCCTGTGTGCCAATTCTTTTCAGACTAGCCAACTTAATTAAGACGACAGGCCCCAGCCAATGGGGTAAAGACAGTTACCACCTGAGTCAGAACAAAAGCTAAGTGTACTTCCTGTTCTCTATCTCCGACTTTGAACACACCCTCTTGATCAGTAGTGGATCTTTCTTTGTGACCGTGAACATATTTCTATGTACCAGCCCTCCTTTCCTTTAAACCCCACAGAAAGAAGTTCCAGATAATAGTACCATATAGGACCCTCTAGGCCCCAGAGTATCATGATGTGGCCTGTGGATATAACCCCTGCAGGTCCTGGAAGATAGGGCTGTAGGCCTGGGAAGGGCTGGGCCTGTTTGACTGACACACAGAGGTCAATATTGAGTGTTCTGTAGACAGGGGACTAAACCATGATACTTAGATATAGATGTGACCAAATACCTGACAGAAAGAATGTAATGAATAAACAGTTTATTTTGGTGCTTGGTTTTAGGAACATTTCGGCTCATCACAGCAGGGAGGGCAGAGTAAAGGGCCTCCTTTCTGGACAGTGAGAATATGTGCTAGAGAGCTCTCACATGGAGGTTGTCGTGAGCACACTAGATAAGAAACAAAGTTCTTGTCTTAAACAGTGTTAGAACTGTACTAAATAGCAAAGCCTGCCAGGCATTGGTGGCACACGCCTTTAATCCCAGCACTTGGGAGGCAGAGGCAGGCAGATCTCTGTGAGTTCAAGGCCAGCCTGGTCTACAGAGTGAGTTCCAGGACAGGCTCCAAAGCTACAAAGAGAAACCCTGTCTTGAAAAACTACAAACAAACAAAAACAAAATACTAAGGCCTTTCATATAAAATGTAGTGGTTTCAATGATATCAACTTGCCACATAGCCCCACCTACCCTGTAGCCTGGCTGAAACAGAGAAAGGTTCTTGTTTTCCCATGTAATTGTGAATATTAACTCTCAGCTCACACCCCACAGAGCACACAAGAAATGCATCTATATCTATGGTTGCATGTGCAGTTTACGGAATGAATACAAGTCCCAGACTCCAGCAGAGTTCAAGAGGCTTCAGACATAAGCTGAGAATGGGTCTGTATCGATAATATAGCAAACGAAACCAATCTAGAGAGAGCAGCTGCTGTAGTAAAATTGTGCAGAGCAGGTATGAAGTGAAACATCCAAAGGGTCTGGAGCTGGGAACTGGGGGTTCAGGTTCAGATGGCAGACAGTCAAGGTCATGTCAAGAGCAAGGGACCAAACTGAGCTGAAGTTCCTGAGATTCCTCTGCTTCTCAGTCCTTGACATACACACTAGGTATCAGGTGATAGGTTGGTGGGGGCCACACCTCACTGTGTTAAGTGCCCATCAATTGATGGGGTCAGGTGAGGAAATCACGCTCTTTCCTTGGTGTGGAATGTCTGATAAGTTCTTGGGTCTGGTTTTCCTGATGTGATTTTAATACAATCATGTGCCACTATGGCTTCAATTCATCCCCAGTATTCTTATAGTGTGGCTCTGTTTCGTTCCCAGGAATAAGTCACTTGTCAGTCTGTACTGTGTGGATGTGTCTGTCAGATGGTGCAGTTTCTGAGCCCACCCAGGGGCTGCAGTCTTTCTTCTCCATCAAAAAGAAGTCAAAAGCAAAGTTGTTTGTGAAATAGTGTCTCCCAGAACAATGCACAGCCACCACTATTTTATACACTATGGAGTCACTTAGAGTAGGGCTCAACCTGACCTCAACAGAGGCTGGCTAGAAAGAAGAGAAAACAGCCCAGAGACAAAAGCAGGGGGACCTGGAAAGTTCTGCCCTTACTGACTGACTTCTGCCAGAGAGGCCCCACCTCCCGAAGGCTTCACGGCATGTGTACACATCCTGCACAAACACCCTTTAAAATTAGCACCACAAAGGCTGGGGATATAGCTCAGAGGTAGATCACTTGCCTTGCTTGTATAAGGCCCTGAGTTTTATTACAACAACAACAGCACACACACACACACACACACAGAGAGAGAGAGAGAGAGAGAGAGAGAGAGAGAGAGAGAGAGAGAGAGAGAGAGAGAGAGAGCTAACATTCAAAACTTGAGCCTGTGAGATACACTTTTAATCTAAACCCTAAGAATGAGACACATTTCTCTCATTCTGGAGGCAGAAGGCTAGACAGGTAGAGCAGGCACTGTTAGGCTAAGTGGGGGATCTTCCCAGCCTGTTCCAGCTTCTGTGGGGCTGGTGACCCCTGTCTTATAGAAACATCAACAACTCCCCCCATCTCTCTCGGTGTGTGTGTGTGTGTGTGTGTGTGTGTGCACGCCCAAATTTCCTCTTTTTGTAAGGACACCAATCATATTGGAGTGGGCCCTTCCCCTCAATGACCTCATCCTAACTGGTTACATCTGCCACAAGCCAATTTCCAAATATGGTCACATTCTGAAGTCCTGGGGTTTAAGACTTCAACATATGCATCTTGGAGAATGCAATTCAATCCTTAATGGGCGGGTTCAGCATTTGCATCCGCCTGGGAAGATGGAAACAGGCCAAACAGGCAGGGGCACCCTCTTTGATGGCTGGGGTCTAGATGAAACTCAGAAGGTAAAATCTCCACAGTACCCCTGAGGCAGGGTGGCCTATAAAGAATAAAGATTTGCTTAGCTCACAGCCCTGAAGGCTGGACATACAGGAGCATGGGGCTGACTCCTGGTGAGCCCTTCTTGATGCCATTCAAATGACAAGACAACTTCCCTATTAGGGAGGACTCATGTAAAAATGTGTGTGTGTGTGTGTGTGTGTGTGTGTGTGTGTGTGTGTGTGTGTGTGTGTGTGCCAGGGCATGTATGTAGAGATCAGAGAGCAGCCTGTAGGTACTGGTCTCTCCTTTTACCATGTGGTTCCCAGGGATTTGACTCAGATCATCAGGTTTGGTCTCAAGAGTACCTTTGCCCATTAAGCCATCTTACCAGCCCAGAATTCACTTTTACAGCAAAGTCACTCCAGTGATATGACTTGGGTATAAGACCCACCCCCTTTCAGGAGTCCTGCCCTCCACACTGCTACTCTTGGGAAAGACTTTACAACACTCCAGCTTTGGGAGAGCCAGACTGGGACTTCCCCTCAGACAGAAGCTGGCTTTGCAGGCCTGAAGGGTCTATGCTGTCAGGATCTGACTTTCCCTCTGGGAGATGTTAGCTGCTAGATCAGAGGCCCTGAAAATTAGGAAGTCAACCCAGCCTACAGACAACAAATGGCCTCCACCTACCTAGGCCTAAGGACCAGCAGACTAGAAGAAGGCCATACAGAGTAGTGGTTGGAATCCACAGAAAAGGTGCCTGGATGGAGGAGCCCTGTGGCAGACATATGAGCCTGTGGGAACCTCTTAAGAGGTGTCAGGACAAAACTGCTGCAGCTCTGACACCTGCCACATGAGCTCTCAGTCACTCACCAGTGGAGCTCTTGGGACGGTCCCAAGGAAGCAAAGTGCAAAAAGGGACAGAAGGCTGAAGAGGAAGCAGGCAGGGGTCCGGCCCAGCCTGCTGGACACTGCTCACTCGGGTCTTCTTGGTGTCTCCTCCTCAGGATTGAGCTAGAGTGAGCCTTTGCCCACCCTTGAGCCACATGGTAAGAAAGGGCTCATTGCCTTCAGGCAGGCTTGCAAGCACTGTTCTGCTTCTGGATGCCATTCTACAGGTTCCACTGAGTTCCCCAACACCCCATGCTCTCTCCTGCCCTTCTGGCCCACTTCCCTCAGAAGACCTCATAGTTATATTCCTGAGGCAACTCACTGGCCAGTGCTGGCCAAGATGGCACTGGCTGCTTTCTTTCTATCTATTGGGCCAGCAGACCTCAAGGAGGGAGTCTCTGCCATGCAGTCACTGCCCCAATTTGGTTCAGTGATATCTCAGACCAAGTCCTAGAACGTTGGAATCTGGTTCTCATACTCCCCAACATTCCTTGATGACCCAGAGTCTTTCTGGGTTCCTCCCAAAAGTCTTGTCCATCCCCTGGTCCTGCTACTGTCTTGCCTCTCATAAGAACCCATGAACCACTCCATCTTAGCTGAGAACATCAACCAGCTCTGAGATTGGTGCCAAATGCTCAGAGCACAGAGACAGGATTGAAGAGAACTGAGCTGACAGAGCAGGGAAACACGGGTGTCCAGCAGCTAGGAATTGGGGCAGATTGAGACAAGCGCTGGACCTACAGACTATGGGAGCATCATGTACAAGATCCTGGACATGGCTGGAGAGCAAATACTAGTGAAGAGTGCCCAAGGCCTTGAAGTATCAAGAACTGGTTCTACCATGTTCTGTGAGCACACGTGAAAGCACCGAGAATTTCCATGCAAAGGGGTTGAAAGCAGTCCACAGACACTGATGTGACCATGGATTCGGAACACTGGGAGAACTAGCTTCTCACAGGACTGCTGATAGGATCCCCAGGACAACACAAGGTGTCCCAGCTACATGGGCTAGAACTGTGAGGAGGAGCATCATCACCCACCTCTGCCCTCAGCCCTTTTCTGTCACCCCAGGCGCTGCAGCTTGCTCAACACTTCCTGATGAGTGGTTTGAGTTTAGGTTTTTCTTCTTCTCTTGCAGCAACATAGTCAAAAACAACACCCCAACCCAAGTCCCAATAGGTTCCAAACCTCAACCTGCTGCCAGAAGGAGGAAGTGAAACCTGTTGGGGTGGGGACCCTAGGCCAGAGCCCATCTACAGAGAAGCACCAGGAGCCACAAAGAGTGCACCCACACCAGAGACATCAGGCCCATGGCGGAGGCTGCCAGCGATCCCAGCTGTGAGGAGCAGGAAGAGCTGCATGAAGACAGCAAAGGGTGAGCACCATAGCAGGCAGCTTGCTTTGTGCCAAGCCCTGTGGGGACAGTCTCGTGCAGTGGCTACCCATTGGGGACTTAGAGGTCCTTCAGAAACCCCCTCTTAATATAGAGGTGTGTGTCTCCCCTACCTACCTCTGCAGCTTGGCCTAATTGGGCAAGGGTAGATCTCCCTGGCTAAGGTCCATAGTCAGGACAAAGCAGGTGGGTGTTTGGTATGGAAGGAACTGGGCGTGCCTGAATGTGGCCTGATCAGTGGGAGAGAGCAACAGCTGTGTTGGGAGACACTGGGACTGTGAATCCTGGAGAAGCTGCTGACCCTTCCCCTGTAGGCTTGTGTGAGGGGTCTGGCTTGCCTTAAGATGGCCAGAAATGGCCAGGTATCATGGGTTTCCAAAGCTATGTGGGGATAGAGAAGGCCAGTGGCATCTTGTGGAGCAGGCACCACTGCTAGATACAGTGGGTATGGGAAGGGAATGTCAGAGGAGGTGAGGGGACCACTACTCTGCCACAGACAGAGCTGAGCAGAGGCCTGTAGGATGCCAGCTGCTTAGGAGCATCTGTGATTTAAAGAACTACTGAGTTTCTTCTCTGTGTTGGGTCATAAACTTGGAGTCATGGGAAGGGATGCTGTCAGTGGAAAGGCATGGAGACTAACCCAGGCCATGGATGCCTGGTCTGCCCAGTCCTAGGAACAGGTCTCAGAAGAAAGTGTCAGGTCTTGGGGACAGGCTGGGCCTTCAAGGGACAGAAGGGGACATTCTAGTTAGGGACTAGAGGCCTCATAGGATCAGGATGTAGGGGTTGTGACCCAGGTATGTAAGAGGAAGGGGAAGAAGGAGGTAAGACCTCGGGAGCCCTAGAACGGCTGCCAGAGCTGTTAGGCTGTCAAGGAAGGCATGACCCTTGGGGTTCAGCCACAGGCTCAAGGAGGGAAGGTCTACCTCAGCAGGTATTGCAGAGTCTCTGCAGTCCCCAGGCTGCCTTGTAAAATGGAACCAGACTCCAGGTCTTGGGCATGGATGGTAATGCCTCAGTCCTAACAGATATTGGGAAAGAGGCCTCTCTGTGAGGGGTGCATGCTGGGGTCAGAGGGCCAACCTCATGCTCCCCACTACTGCTTTCCATTTGAAGCCTGGTTTGAGAACTGTTCGGGGAACCTTCTGGCCAGGAAATGAGTCTGAGGCTAAGCAGAGACTGGCCTGGCCTGGGTCAGCATCCGTGCGCCAACCTGGGGGTTCCAGGGTCACATTGTCCCCAGAAAAGCTCTATGAGAGCTGTCTCCTGGGAGGAGGAACATGTATCATGAGGGCCCAAGAAGGGCCCTAAGGACACCCTGCCTAGGCTGGGTGAGGACACAAGCTGTGGGGTGTGTGGAACAGGGTGATCAGGCAACAGCTGTGACCCTGCTCAGAAATGTCCTCACGTCAGTGCCCCGCCACCTTGTGCCCATAGAAGGGCAGGTGCAAGCAGCCAAGCTTCCCCACCCTCCTCCTAGGCCCTTCCTCGGCCCCCTCTCTCAGCTGTCTCAAATGCCGAGATCTAAGCAACACAGTCAAGGGTGCCCACAGTTCTGGCAGGAACAGCAGATCCCTGGGCATCTTGCTGCAGCACTGGAGCTGGGCTGCACCTGTGCCCATCTGTCAGGAGCTCCTGTTCCACAGTCCTAAGACCTCAATGGGCCTGGGAGTCCCCTAAAGATGTCCTCCCCAAAATGGTGGAAGAAAGAGAACAAAGTACTCTGGTGACCTTTCAGAACGAAACCGAAACCCAGGGTGAGGTGGAGCTGTCCTTTCACGGGGTGACTCAGGAACCAGGGGATTCTCCTGTTCAAAGTGGTGAGAAGTCCCCGATGCCCAGAGGGGGATATTTGTCCTAAGAGGTCCCCACCCAGGAAGCCCCAGAAGGCCAGAGGAGCAGGGTCGGTTTTTGCTGGAGTAGATCAGGAGAGTCCCCACCCAACACTCCCCACAGAGGACCGGGCACACCAGGCAGAGGCCAGGTGCTTCCTTCATACCTTCCCGGTAGACCAGGGTGAGCACAGCCGCACACATGCATGCAGGCTCAAGACAGGCCAAAGTCAAGCCCCTCTCACAGAGCCATCAGATGGCTGGAGTGCTCATATGTACCACTCCAGGGTCTCCACACCATTGATACAGGACTCCTGTTCTTCCTCTGCTGGGATGTTCTCTGCCTGCCTGCCTACCCAACAAAGGGTCATTAACTTGTTCCTGTCCTTTGGGAGCAGGGTATGCCTTCTCCATAGGGCTGCAAATGGCTCTGCTGGGATTGCTGGGTGACACTGAGGGGATGTTTTGCCCCAAGACCAAGCCTCAACTGCCTTACACCTCCACTGTGCAGTGTCTCGGGAGCTACGGGCAGTGGTGCAGCTCACAGACAGAGGCCCAGCATACCTTGAAGAGCTTCAGAGTCAACCCCTATCCATGCCCTGGGACCCCGACTCTGCATGGATCCACGCCTCCTTCACTGGGGGCAGACAGATACCTCTGCACAGGCCTGTCTACCTCTCAACCTGGGCACCTCTTCCCTCAGTTGCAAGGCTCATCAGGCCCCTGGTGTGTCTCTGCACCTTGATTTCCTCAGCATATGATGCTGCTTTTCTAAGGGCCCTGCTCTGGGTCCCCTGGAAACCTTCTGACACAATCCCACACCTGCTGACCAACAGGACAATCTGAGGGTCACCTAGGCAGGGTTGCTTCCTGGACCACCTGATCCTCTGACCCTCCGAGCTCTAGTCAGAGGGCCTTGGGCAATATTGAAAGTCTTCACCTGAGAGGCAGGAGCCCAGGGGAGAGACCTCTCCAACCTTGCCCTCCCAGGATGTTCACTGAGGATGGGAATCTTAGGAGCTGAGGCCTGGAGCTCTCTCCACAGATGGCAGAGCTGAGCTAGGCCAGGCCAAGTCAGGGGTTCCTCAAGACAGAAGGGAGGCTGAGCTTTGCCCAGACAACGGTCTTTCTCCCACCTTCCATCAAGCTCTGGCAGGGTGACATTACTACTGTTCTGGTTGCCTCAGCCTCAGTTTCCCTGAGAATGTTATGGCAGGGCTTGGTGAGCAGTGAGGAAGTTGGGACTTGCTAAGGGATGAGACCCATGGAAGGTGGACCAGGCCTTTCCAAAACTCTGGAAACTTGGGTTATTGGGATAGGGGTTGAGATGCCACTTTGAGGTAAGGAGGAGAAGGTAAAGGGTCACCATCTCAAGTCTCAGTTTCCTCATCTGCACAATCAGAATGCAGCTGCTCAGGCCTAGCATTCATGGCCTGAGTGTCCTTGCCAAGTTCAGTATGCAAAGATCTTTACACCATCCCCCTAAGAGTGACCCTTTTAGAGATGATCTACTGTGACTAGACATGCCTGCTGTGGGCTTTAGGGTAAGGGACTGGATCCTGGGTTAGGTTGTGCCAAGCCACTTCTTAGGGTACTAAGGTGAGAATTCCCAGAGTGTACCCACTGTCTGCCAAGGAGGTTGACAAGGAACTAGTGGTCTTTGTGGGACATAGACCAGGTCAAAGTGAGGGATATTCTATGGGAATAGTCCAGGTTGGGCGGTAGGTGCCCAGTCTAGGCCAGTATAGACATGGGTCTCTGCATCTGCTCAAGTAGCACTAGACTACAGAGCTATGGGAAGTTCTTCTGGCACTAGGAAGTCCAAGTCTTAATGTATCAGGTCACAAGGTGTGTTCTCATTGACCTTGAGGCATCAGGGACTCTCGTTGGATGGCAGTACTTTGACATCTGCAGAGGACAGACTTGGATAAAGGGGCTGCCTGGTGACAGCCTAGCCCATTTCCCAGGATTAGATTTTCACCAGCCAGCTAGCACCAAGGAGTTAGCAGAGAAGGGAGAGGCTGCGGGTTTGGAGTATAGGAGTTTGAGAGTGGACAGTGGGTGGGTCAGGAAAGCCCCTGGTCAGCCTTACCAGGCTCTATTTGCAGACTACTTCCAAGTTGGAAAGTTGTAAGTTGGCAGGGAAGAAAGACTCTGTCTCCATGGGTTAGTAGACAATCAATGGGTGAAGTTATCTGCAAAATCAAGATGCCCCTGTCCCCTCTGAGCCCCCTCCTCATGTCAGTGGTCCTCATATGTGGAACAAGATAAGCTGTTGGCAGTATAGATGGGGTCAGCACAAACTCCAGCCCAATGCGACCAGGTGCTATGGGAAGGCTGTCTAGAATGTCCAGGAGATTCTGTCTTCTATGGGTGAGATGGATCCTACATTCAACTCTCCTTCCAGAGCCTTGATTTTACCAACTACCACCTGAATGAGTACATGAGGATGGGGTCCCATCCCTAGCAGATGGCACCTCAGGTTTACACTCTTCTATCTACAGGGAGGAGACCCACTTCCTACCCTTTCCTAAAGGCAGCCTCCTGTATGCGGTTAGCTTCTGAGGAGAGTCAACACTGCCTCCCCTGCCTTTCTCCTCTCCTCTCCTCTCCTCTCCTCTCCTCTCCTCTCCTCTCCTCTCCTCTCCTCTCCTCTCCTCTCCTCTCCTCTCCTCTCCTCTCCTCTCCTCCCCTCCCCTCCCCTCTCCTCTCCTCTCCTCTCCTCCCCTCTCCTCTCCTCTCCTCTCCTCTCCTCTCCTCTCCTCTCCCCTCTTTTCTCCCCCATCTCTTTTTCTCCTCTTCCCCTCATCCTCTTCTTCTCTTCCACTTCTTCCTCTCCTTCCCCTCCTCTCCATTCTCCCCCTCATCTTTCCTCTCCTCCCTTTTCTCCTTTTATTTCCCTCTTCCTTTCCCCCTTCTCATCTTCTTCTCCTCCACCTTCTACCTCTCCCTTATCTCCTAGGAACCTCTCCTCAAAAGGGCAATAGAACTCAAGACAGATGGATCTAGCTAGTTTATGCCAAAGAAATCTGGACGGACTCTGTTGCCCTTTCTCCCAGTCCCAGCTCCAACCACACTTGGGTTCATTACCACACCCAGCTCCCTGGCTCTGCCTTTAGCTCTGGCCCATCAGACCTTTCTTGGAAAGGGGAACACATGGAGCTGATAAGTGGGGGAAGCAATTGGAGGCTTCCCACTATGTAAATCAGAGCCACATCACTATTAAATGCTACCATCCTGGGCCCCTCTACCAGTAGGTCTCCACTGCTTAATGTGTCTTTCCCTATGAATTACACTGGTCTGTGAGCATGTTTGCTAGGAGTTATAAAGATGTATGGACAAGAGAAAATATCTGAGCCAAGTTGGTGGTTCCCACCTTTAATCACAGCACTTGGATGGCAGAAGCAGGTGGATCCCTGTGAGTTCAAGGCCAGCCTAGTCTACAGAGTGAGTTCCAAGACAGCCAGAGATATACAGAAAAATCCTGTCTGGAAAAATCCAAGGGAGAGAATGGGGAGGAATAATATCTGTGCTTCCCAAATTCTGTTTGTGGTCTATTATGGGAGGGACCTGACCTCTTGGGATTTTATTCTTGAGTCATGAGTCTTTGGGCCATGTCTTAGTCACATAAGAAAAGAAATAAGAAAATAAAAGAAGAAATCAGTGGTGGAGAAGTAGATAAATAAAGGAAAAGGTGGATGAAGAAAGAAGTATGGGAAGAGCTAGGTGGGTAGATGGATGAATGTATGAATGGGTGGGTGGATAGACAGGTATGTGGATAGATCTGTAGGAGGATCAGTAAATGCACAGGTGAATGGATACATAAATGAATGGATGGATGGATGGGATAGATGGGCTGATTGATGAATGGGTGGTTGGGTGGGTGGGTGGATATTATAGGTAGATTAGGGTGGGTGGATGAATGGGTAGATGGATAGGAAGTGGATGAATGGATGGGTATTTAGGTAGGTGGATAAATGGGTGGACGAATGGGTGGGTGGAAGAATGGGGGTGAATGGATGATTGAATGGGTGGATATATAGATGGGCAGATGAATTGGGGTGGGTGGATGGATGATGAATGGGAGAGTGCGTAGATGAATGAATGAGTGCATGGGTGGATGGGTGAGTGGAGTTAGACAAATGAGTAGATGGGTACATAAATAAATGGGTGGGTGGATGAGTGGAGGGGTGAATGAGTGACTGTGTAGATGGGGGAATAAGTAAGTAGATGAATAGTGGGTGAATGGCTATAAGGATAGATGGATTGATAAATGGGTAGATATGTGGGTGGGTGGATTAATGAATGGGTGAATGAATGGCTGTAGGGTAAATGCATGTATTGATGAGTGGGTGGGTGGTGAATGGGTAGATACATGGGTGGATAGATGGGTGCATGGGTGACTGGCTGGATAGATGGATGGATAGGTGGGTGGATAGATGGATGAATAAGTGGATGGAGGAATGGGTGAGTGGATGACTGAATGTTGGTGAATATATAGGTGGCTGGATGGGTAGATGAGTGAGTGGATGAATGAATAAATAGAAAGTAATGGATGGATGGTTGGATGGATGGATAGATGGATGAGGGGTGGATGGATGGATGACCAGGTATATAGATGAATGAAGGGGTGAATGGATGAGGGAGTAGATGGATGACTTGATGGGAGGATATACGGGTAGGTAGATGAATAGGAGATGGGTGGATGAATGGGTAGTGGATATATGGATGAGTAGTTAGATGGATAGGTGGGTGGGTGGATAGATGGATGGGTAGGTATATAGATGGGTAGATGATATATGGATAAGTGGGTGGATGAATGGATGGGTAGGGTAGGTGAGTGGGTGGGGAGGTGAGTGGACAGATGGATATATGGATGGATGGGTGGATATATGGGTGAGTGGGTGGATAATTGGATAGATGTGGGGTGAGTGTATGTGGTGAGTGTTGGTTGGTAGATGAGTAGAGATATGAGTAGGTGAATGTGTGAGTGGGTGATTGGATGAATGGATGGATGAGTGTGAATAGATAGATGAGTGAGCAGGTGGGTAGATGGATAGTTGGATACATGGATGGATGGTGATTGGTGGGTGGATGGATGGATGGATGGGTGGGTGGATGGATGTATAGAGAGATAGATGCATGCATGGGATAAATAAATAGATGTATTGGAGGATGGCACATAGGATGAAAGAACAGGTGGATGATTAAGAAGGTAGATATGATAGAGATAAGTGACAGGACAGATATAATACAAAAGAGACAGACATATGACTGCAAATAAATAAGGGATAAATAAAAACAATAGTAGGTGTGTGGTGGCAAGATAAACAGATGACAAATTAATAAAATGAAGAAACTGGCATGGGATGAACTATTGGAGACACAGATGTGTGGAAAGACACCTCTTCATCATAAATTTTATACTACCTTTCTGGAATACTTTCTCCCACTGCGAGAAAGTCAGTCTCTCTCTCTCTCTCTCTCTCTCTCTCTCTCTCTCTCTCTCTCTCTCTCTCTCTCTCTCTCTCTGTCTCTCCTTCTTAAATCAGGAAATGTTTATCCCTTCCCACTAAGCTTCTTCCTCATTAACTATCTTACAAAGCATCTTGGTCCTGCATGCTCCTTATCTCCTTACTCTGACTCATACTTTCAGCAACATTAACCATCATCTGCAACGTGTTGGTACGTATTTACTTATTTGTTCCCACTAAAATGTCAACATCATGAGCATTGGAGAGTGGTGCTGAATTCACAGCACATTAAAAATTATTGGAATTCAAGTCATGTTTCTTGAATAAACATGCGGATTGATGAACAAATGTGTGACTAATTAAGTGTATATGTGAGTGGAAGGATGAGGGTTGGGCTGGAGGCTGATTTCCCACACATAATGTATTGGCTTGCTTGAATGACCGTGCATACAGCATCACACAAACAGATGTGTGTAGCTGGATGGGCAGCTCCTAGGTGAGAAGATGTCTGGAAAGACAGATTTATGAATGAATATGGAAAAGGTATAAAGAAAATGTAAAAAAAACCTGTACAAATGAATGAAAATAAAAGCAGAAGAATATTTGGAGATGAAAGCACAGATTGAAGAAATTTTCCTGGTAGAACAAATGAACATACAAATGGGAGGGCGAACATATAGATAGTATTAATTAGTGTGTAGTGGAAGGTTATTGCGGATGGGTGGCTTGCTGAACACTTCTTCTAGGTGTGCTGATGAAATACCTCAGTGTGGTAAAATGGTGATTGCCATGCTAGCTTGGTAACCTGAGTTTGGTCCCCAGAACCCATGTAAAGAAGGAAGGAGGGAACCAACTCCCCAAAGCTGTCTTCTGACCTCCACATGATCAGTGTGGTACATGCAGCCTCCCTTAATAACACTAAACTTCAGAATCTTGTAAAGATGTTTAAGTAAGTGGATAGATGGACAGATGGATGAATGTATGGATGCATGGGTCAATTGATAGATTCTTTTTCAGTGGGGAAATTATGTAATGAAAGATGAATGGACATGGGCATGTTGTTTCAAATGACTGAATAGTGGGATATGTTGTATTCACATAGGGGAATGGATAAGCATGATGACGACTTGATGGGTTGATAAGTGAGACAGTAAAAATGCAAGCACCACAAAGACAAGATGGATGGATGGATGGACTGATGAATGGGTATGTGGGTGAGAATGAGTATATGGGTGAGTGGGTGTATGAGTGAGTGTATACATCCACGTATGATATATGGATAAATTGGTGGATAGGTGAACAAATAATAGACAGTAATGCCATTATCAAATATTCTGTCCACTTGTCCAAACATGTCATGGCTTCAAAACCTTAAATCATTCTACATTTCTTCATAGGAACTTCCCCCCCCACACACACCAATTAAGGCATCCTTCCCATGTCTGGAAACATTCTTCCTTCTTCTGAAACCAAGTTGCCCTGACTATGTGTATTTCCTGACTGTCTAGCTGGAACAGATACAGGGGCAAGGAGGTGGTGTGATGAGTTGTGGTACAGGCGCAACACAAGCTCTGGTTCCATTGGGTAATCTCTTCAGCATGGACTCACCAGAGGGAGGTTCAACCCAGCCCCGTCCTTATTACTTCAGAATTGCTGTTTACTGTCTTTGTGCTGTTGGAGAGGGCAGTGGACTCTGATGTCTCTGTTATACACCCGGACTCCATCTTCTCCTGGGAGATGCTGGGGGAGGGAGATGCTGTAACTGCTGTGTTCAGAACAGCTGGATCTCATCCTGTAGCAAGTGTAGCAGAAAAGGTGGGTTGTCAGCTTTTTGGTTGCTGCATATTAGAGCTGTGGATCCATGTGACACTATATCTGTGTGGTCACCTTAAGGCATACCTCCTTCCCACCTGTAATCCATTCATGAGACTCCAACTCTCTCCTCTGTCCTCGGTAGTTCTCAGTAGGTTTCCTGCAATCTGACTTCCTGGTCTACCACCTCTCTCAGTATGGAGATGGAGGATAATGTGGGCCAGTTGTGTACAGGGAGACAGTGGGCAGTTGTTGGCAGTCAAAAGACCCAACTATGGTATTGAGTCTACCAGACTCTGGCTCTGTGACCTGGCACAGTGCTGTTGGCCAGCCTTGGTTTTCCCATCTGGCTCATGGGTCTAGCAGTACTGCTTGTCCGCAGCTATGAGTGTAAGTGATCTGAGAAGCCACCAGATGTAAGCCTACTCGCCCAGAACTGGCCCATGGCAACTTCTTCCCAGCCCAGCCGCCACTAGCCTCCAGTGTTCTCCAGTGAGTCACAGTGACTAAGCCCAACCAGGAAAACAATGGGCTGGGCTGCTTGTCCCTGGGTCTGAGCCAGAGGATAGGGTAGGGGGCTGGCTGGTGAGGGCACCCACCACCCGAGTACCCTCCACCACTCTGGGCACTTTGGCTGCCTACACCAAGGAAGACGCTCTTTGTGGTGCCTATACATCCCTGATCTGAATACAGCCTAAGGTTCTGGGGAGGGCAGTAGCCTCCCAACTAGGCGACCTGGGAAGATTCCTGGGGTGCCCAGCCTCCCCTGGAGGTTATACAAGAGCAGAGAGTTGGGAATAAACAGAGGGAAAAAGAAGACCCAGAGGGAGGGAGAAGAGGGAGGGGAGGAGGGAGAAAAAGAAGGGAGGGAAAGGAATGGGGGAGGGAAGGTAGGAGGGAGACTGAGATAGGGATGAAAACGCCAGAAGAGAAGAAAAGGGCAAGGAGGGGCAGTCAGCCAGGTCAGGGGCAGCGAAGGCCCAGGCCTGGGAGAAGAGAGCCGCAGGTCAGGGAGAGCAGGACTCAGAGCAGGGACTGGCGGGCAGGCAGAGATGGGCAAGAGGCTCTGAGGATGGGGAGGTGACCTGTGGGCCAGGCACCCAAAGTGGAGTGGTGGTCAGAGAGATGGGAAGTGGCAGAAGCCGCCAAGATGGTCTGAGGGGGGCATACCACCATGCTGCCCACAAGCGGGCGTGGAGGTCCAGCCAGGCCCCCACACTGCGGGGCTGGGAGGGTTTCTCTCTGACATTTTTACTAGTTTCGGAAGGAGGAGGAGGTGGTGGAGGTGGAGGAGACCGAGGGGGCGGAGAAGGGGGCTGGGGGACAAAAGGAAAGCAGCTGCTAAGCGTCCTAAGAAAGGAGAGGGGAGAGAGACCCACAGAGACAGGACCCAGGGACAGTGGAAAGGCCTGGGGCTGCCATCTGGGAGCCAGCTCCAGATCCCTGCCCCCAGGGGCTGTAGGGGCTGAGACAGACAGACATCCTTCAGACAGACAGACAGAGGAGACAAGAAAGGGGTGTAAGAGCCAGAGAGACCAGACAGACTGACAGGGAAGGGGGCAGGGACAAGAGAGGGACAAGGACACAAAGAGAGGAACGAGAAGAGAGAGGGCAGGGCAGAGGAGAGGAGAGGAAAAGAACGAAGGAAAAGGGAAGAGAAGAGAAGGAAAGGGAAAGAAGGGAGAGGAGAGCATTTTGGGCCACAGCACCAGGAGCCTTTGAAGCTGCAGGCGGTGTCCCCAGTGCCAGGGGTCAGGCCAGGCCACCAGCATCGTCGTGGGCAGGCCCGCAGCATGAATGGCCCCGCACTCCTGAGGAGAAATGCTAGCAAACGGGGCCTGGAGAAGCTGCTGAGGTAGGTCCCTCCCGGCCCAGGCACGGTGCCCTCGGCACCCTTGCCGACAGTGGTACCCCCACATCCATACTGGCAGATATGTGAGCCACAGGCTGTGCTGGACGGCCCGTTGCACGTGTTACAGGAGGATACTGAAGTCCAGCACGAAGCCGTCATCTTAGGCAGCCAGGCAGCTTCGCCTCTTCCTCCTATAGCTCCCTGTGTGTCCCCAGGACCCACAGAGAATGTATCCTCAGAGTAGTTGCCCAGGCCCCTCCACCCATGTCTTCTTGCTGCCCCTGGGAACTAATGAGTGACAATTCCTGCCTCGCTTCACTTTACAAATGAGACTGGACTCACAGGCCCCAGAAGCCACTGGCCTGACAGTCCTGGAATTGGGAGGTACTGGAACCATTGGGAATCCTGACTGTGGCCACTGAACCTCAGGCCTCTGAGAGTCCTCACCCAGTCTGTTTTCTCCTGTTTAAAGTGTGTTAGAGAGAACAGACAAGAGCAGGCCCAGGCCCTGCAAACCTCAGGCACTTCCAATGATTAACTGCTCATTGCTGCCTGCTTGGCTACCTGCTGTGCCCTTCCTCTTCCTCACTCTTCCAGTTTTCAAGCTCTGCTGCAGTGCCACCTCCTCCAGGAAGCCTTTCATGGCCTCCCTAACCAGGGAGGCTTGGCTCCTCTGCTCATCTGGTGGCCTGTTCTCTGGCCCACTTCCATGGTTGCTTAAACTCCATGTTCCTGGAGGGTGGGTCTGGTATTGTTTCATATGTCTATGTGTTTTGGTCCTGGCCCTCAGTGGTGAGATAGGGCACAGATGAGATGGTGGGCAGATGCCAGGAGATGGCTACCTCCAAGTCCTGGCCCTATCATGGTCCCAGCTGGCAACCAAGGTCAGCAGTCTAGCACCAGGGTCTAAGCTGGCCTCTCAGCCAGTTCCATATCCATGCCCCACGCCAGTCTTTCAGGCTCCGCCCAACCTGCTCAGGGTCCTCATGCATGGCCATCTCACTCAGACTAGACAACCCTCCTATCCTGTCCAGGCTGTGATGTATCCTCCTTTGTCACTCTCCCTCATGGTGCCCTGTGTTTGGGGCATTTAGGAGCACCTTTGATCAATCTTATCAACTCAACAGTATCACGTGACAAAGAGGAAACTGATCCTAGCACCCTGGTGGCTGTGGGGTGACAGGAAGAGCTGCAAGACCCAGCACCAGGCTGACATCCTGCTCACCCAGTTATAGACAAAGCAAGACCTTGGGCGGGGGTTAGGGTTGGCATCATTCAAAGTCTTGAGCTGAAGAAAGGTGGGAGGGGTCGTAGAGACCAAGGCCTACAGTGGTTAGCCAGTGGGCAGGACAGGAGGGCAGGTCCTTGGGAGGTCTTAGGAACTCTGATGAAGTGGGAAAATAGGTCCTGTGGGTGATGATGGAGAACTGCTTGTCCCTGTGTGGAACAGGTTCACATGTATGACATGGGGTGATGGCCAGGGTGGATATACGCTAAATTGTGCATCTTTGAGAGCCTGGTCCTGCAATGGGACACACCTCTCATGTGCACTTGAGTACACACATATGTGCAGACATGTGCATGCTACCATCTAGTACTATGACACCCTCCACCTCTGACCCCATTATGCCTTCTGTCCACATGTCTATAGCATCCAACACTGGCCACTCTGCCCAGTCCTGGAGGTCAGGTCTCCACCTTGTCTCTGCTGGACAGATGAGGAAAGTAGACTCAGAGAGGTCAAGTGACTTGCTCAAGGTCACTCAGCAGGTGACCTACCTCCTGTCATTAACTGCCTTTGCCTGGATTCTTCCCCAGGAACCCAAGGCTTTCTCACCACACCTGGTAGCAGAGCCCTGCCAGTCCCTTCTTTGACAAGCTTTAGAGAGGTTGCTGTGTGCCAGCAGAGGCCAAGGTGCAAACTGAATCCAGTGTAAATTCATAAAAAACAATTTTATGGACTAGTGGGAAAATAGATGGCATGTCCCTGAAACTCTCCTAGTCTGAGCCTGGGTGTGAATTGAGGGCTTAACATATTGCTGGCCAGATCCCAGGCTTTACTCCTACTGCCTTGTGCTAGGGGTTAGGGTACCCACTTCCTGCCTCAGGGGAGCCAGATCCACCATAGCTCAGGCCAGGGTTAAGGATGGTCACCTGGGCTCTCAGCTGGCTACCTGGTTCTTCAGTCCTCAGGGGCCTAGATTTAAGAGCAGCTGAACTGGGCAGGAGTACCTTGGGTTGATGCTGGCCTAAGAGAACTGAGCCAGGAGTCACCTTGGCAGGCATCACCAGCCAAGCCTCCTTTGGGTGGTGTGAGCCTGTCTCATCACCCATCGGCCAACAGATAGCATGGCATCAGTCTATGGCTCCCCTGACTTTTCAGACAGGCTCGCACCCACATGTGGCCCACTGGATCTCTGGGGATCCCAGTGTGGCAGAGGGTAGCAGATGGGACTGGCAGTCTGCTGGGTGGCCCGTTGGGGGGAGGGGAAGCCAGGCCTCCAACCACAGTGTCCAGGGAGGCGTGGCTCCATGGGCCCATTGGAGGCCGAGATCTCGAGGGTGGGGTGGCCCCACCCTGGCAGGCCGGGTGGCCGGTGGGCGGCACCCCCACGGGCCGGGTGGTCTGTCTGCCAGAGCCTGTCCTGCCTGGAGCCTGGCCGAGCCAGCAGCAGGGGGTACAGGGACCAAGTGGCCCAGCCCCCTGGGCAGGGTGTCAGGGCCAGAGCCCAGAGGACTGAGGTTCCGGTTCCAGTCCCAGCCGGTGCGTCAGAACTGGGTAGATCAGGCGGCAAACAGCAACCAGGGCGCCAAGGCACCCAGAGACTCACCCGCCCCATGCTTCTGCTGGAGTCAGGAGGGGACACCCTATGGCTCTTTGGACCCTCGGGATAGCTGCAGGGATACAGTCCCCGGGGACACTGCTACAGGCTCAGAGCATCTCTTCAGAGAACAATGCCAGGATGGACCACCAAGTTCTCCAGAGCACAGGTGGGCACATGGGCTGCAGGTGGGCACAGGGGCTGAAGTGGGCAAGTGTCTGCAGGTAGGTATAGGGGCTTCAGGTGGCAGCTGGGGTTAGAACCCACCAGGTGGTTCCATGGGCAGAGAAGGGTTCTCAAGCTCTGGTACCAAGTGAGACCAGACCTGCCCCTCAGACCATAGACCTGGCTGTGCAGGTTGCTGTCCCAAGGAACAGAAATGTGTCTATGAGGGTCTGCTAAGGCCAGCTGGTAATGGCACTCAGAGAGATGGAGGGCCTAACCTGGAGATGCTGGTGTCAGGGAAGTAATACATTGGATGCTCCTGGGGGCTTTGAAAGTCCTATGAGAGAATGCGCCCTACATGGTAGGAAAAGAGAAACAGAAGAAAGAACAAAGAGGTAGGAGGTAGGACGAGAACAAGATACATGGGTGCCAGGGGCTGGGGGGGGGGTGAGAGTTCTAGCCAGCATTGGAGGGAGGGTACCTTCTCTGCTGTCCTCACTTGGCTGACCTGGGCAGGGAGAGGCTGGTACTGAAAGGAAAGGATAAAGGTGGTTGTGGGAAGAGGCTTGCAAAGCAGCCAGAGAAAGGTAAAGAACAGATGGGAAGATCTGTGGTAATGAGGGGCCAGAGTCCTTCTGAACCAGGATCCCCTGACATGGGTCCTGTCCCTCAACTCCTATGGCTGCCTTGTCTCCTTACATTTAGTTCACAGAGGGTGTGGAGGGGTCACTCTCTCATACACTGACCGTAGATCCCCCAGGTCTAGGATGCTGCCCTTCTCTAAGCATATGTGATGGAAATACTGTGAGAACCAAATATGGCTGCTCAGTTTAGCTCTGGGTGTTGGCCAGGAAGTGGGCTCAGAGACCAGTGCAGGTCCCACTGGCCTCAGCTGATGTGACACCCATAGGAGACCTGCCCTGTCCTGCTTCGTGAAGCTGAGAACGCTGAAGCTGGGTTCTACTTCAATGACCTTGAATTCTCAGGCCTTGAGACATGTCAACCTTGGATAGACCCCTTCCTCCCCCCAGCACCTCAGAAATGATCAGTCCCTGAGGGCTGGGTATCACTAAGAGCTCAGATGTGGCTACAGAGCAGATAAAATATTGCAAGCAATCAATAAGCACCCATCTCTTCATCTGGCTGCTGGGGGGGGAGCAGGAAAATTGGGGCACATGGGGTACTCAGAACCAGGCTTAGAATGATGGTTTTGGGGAGTGGCTTGGCTACATGCTGTCACCTGCCATGCATCTGTCCGGGTAGACAATGTATAAACCTGTGGCCTGATGAAGGATGAGGCATTTGAGAGGCATCCGTTAAGAGAGCCATAGACAGGCCTTCGAGAGGAGGTGGATCTGGGTACAACCAGCCTGGGAGGAAAGAAGTCTCAAACCAGTGACAGCCACCATCGCGTGTCAGGGAGTGGGCCAGAGCCTTGCCTCCTGAGCCCTGTGAGCATTCTGCAGGACTGTCTGCTGCTTCGAGTCACAGTCTCTCTGAGCTTAGTCCCCACTAGGAGTTTGGTGATGAATGGGCCAGCAAGAAGACATCTCTAAGCAGCAGAGTAGTGCGAGCACCAGGGAGGTCTCATGGCTGCTATGCAGTTGGCCCTAGGTCCTGTGGCAGTTCTGGTCAGTGACATGGAGGATACAGCGTGCAGACCCAGTGAAGGGAGAAAGCAAGCTCAGGCCAGCACAAGCCGCTGTCATGACAGGATGCGACAGATGGGAGGTCTAGGCCCTGATGTCCACCCCTCGGCCCTGAGGGTCAGGTAGGTCAGAGATGTTTGAGTTGGGAGTCCTGAGTGAGGAAGCTGCCAGCAATGGGCTGACCAGGAAGCACTCATAAGAAAGAGGTAGGGTTCCCAGACCCAGGGGAGGGGGGGGCTTATCAGTGGAACAACCAGCTTAGCTCTAGACCCTACTTGGATGGTAGAACCCTAACCTTGCCTCTGGCGGAGGTGTGGGATAGAGGGGCCTGCATCATTTCTACTTTCCAGCCTCAAGATATTAGAGAAAGGCCCTGCAGAACCCAGCTGTAGATTCCTCTGAGAAAGCCACACCTTCAGGTTGAGGCACTGAGGGTCTGACACCTTTTCCAAGTCAGACTTGGGGGTCTGCTTAGGTAACTTAGATGGTAAGATAGACAGGTATGGACCACATCTGACTCACAAGACTCTTGTGAGGGCTTTTGTGGTCCCTCGATAGATTATTATATGGCTTCCCTGAGGTATGGTTCCAAGATTCATGCCTTCTCCAACCCAGAAGAGAGATGGTACCTGCCTCCCCTGAGTGTGCACTGCTCCCAGGAAGGAGTGTGCAAGTGGAAAGATACTAAGTGGGTAGCCCCAGGTTGTGGGGTAAAGATGCTAAGTGGGTAGCCCCAGGTTGTGGGGTAAGGGTTGATGAATACAAGAACCTTCTTCCCATGCAGAGCCCCTCAGAGGCCAGGGATCCCCAACAAATTGATTTAGGATGTGCCTAGACCCAGGGACATGGGGACAGGAGTACATGCCTTCGTGCTAAGGACAGGAAGATGGGAGTACCATGGAGGGGAACAAGCTTTGCCACTGGACACCTTACCCTCCCCAGATCCCCCAAATCACGGTTCATTCTAAAGATGTCTCCCAGATGTCTATGTGTTTAAGTATGCTCTGACTACTAGGAAGCAGCAGCCCCTCCCACCACCATGTCACCAGGGCAGCATGGGCAATGATGATACCTTGCCTTAAGTACACCATGTCAATTATATGTCCCTGTGTGCCTGAGCAGCTTGTGGTTGCTTCTATGGCCCTTGACCTACATCAAAGGGTCAGGGTTGACCCTGCAGCCTCACTAGGACACACTGGAGCAGTGGTGGGCAAGGGGAATGCTTAAGAAAGGGGGGGAGCGGTCTGTGTGGGGAAAGGGCAATGTCAAGGTCTGAGGAACGTAAATGCTGTTAGTGTGGGGGCCAGTAGAGCAGATAGTAGATATTAGGGTGTTATTGAGCTAGAGCAGATTACCAGGCCTTCAGAGCCAGGGATGGTAGCTGAGGAAGCCTTGGTCTTTCTGACTCCCCTTGTCGGTGGTAAGTTCCAGGTGCAACCTCAGGTTTCCCATTCCTCATGTGCAAAAAAATAGAGGGGCTTCCCTGTTGTGTTCCACAGAACTAAAGAGATGCTGTCTGGGTGAGGTTTGGATCTAGCAGTCAAGAGAGATCCGATGGAACAAAGGCAGAGGAGGAAGCCCGGAAGACTCCCATGCTGTGGTCTGACAGGCCTGACAGGCAGGAATGGCCTTCTCTAAGAGGCCTTGGCACTGAACTCCAGGCTGAAGCCAGGTTTGGGAGTTCTGGGTACAGGTAACTAGATGTCTTCCCATGCTATGTGCTGCCCATGAGAAAAGGCAGAATTGGGGGCGGAATATGGCCTGTGGCAACAGCACAGGTTATGAGGGAGGCACATGGCCTTAGCTGTCACAGGGAAGTGGGCAGTTCTAGGTCAGTTAGTGAAGACAGTCCCCCATGAGTCCCGCTAACCCCAGACCCTTTTGCATTCAAGGGGTACCAAGAGTGGCAGTCACTTAGCCCACCCTGAATGGACAGCGCCTCCATCTGGTGGGAAGGAGAGGGCTGGAGTCCATAGCCTCCTCTGAGGCCATCTGAAGGATGTCTAAATTCTAGGACCCCAGAGTCTTATGTAGAGGCCACATATATGTTGGGGGGGATTTCTTCATTCCTCCCTCTCTTCCAACCCCATCTTTGCTCCCCTGGGACATGCACCCATAGGCTTCCCCCAATTTGCCCTCCCACCTGCTAGCTGGCTCCCTTCTTTTCTCCAGGGCAGGAGCCGGGTATGCTCATCCCGATTCTGTAGCTTCCTCCATGTGACATCCCCATCTGAGGGTCCTTATGATGGCTGCCTCAGTGACAGCAGCCAACTCCCCACTTATTGTGCTCCCCTTTTACTCTTAAGGCAGCCAGAGCTTCCTGGCTCTGAACATCTCCACTCCCGGCCCAGAACCTTCTGCCATTCCCATAGTTCCAGCCAACCAATCTGCATTTTTTAATCTTCCCAAGGCCCACCCCTAGGCTTGGCTACCATGACCCTTCAGAACTATCCCTTGCACAGATTAACACTAACCAAATCCCAAGAATATGGGTTGCTTGTGTGTCCTGAGGAAAGAGCAGACCACTCAGCACAGAATAGAGGGCTTGATTCTTAAAAGTGGGAAGCACAGATCCCAGAAGTATGCTTGGCTATCCAGGTTACCTGTGACCAAGGGCCTGGGAATCTAAGACACTGAGGCTGAGCCTCTGGTATTAACTTGGGTGTTTTTTCCTCATCTTCTGAATGCATATGCTGCCCACAGTGGACAGAACATTGACCTGGGCAGTGCCTCAGGTTGGGGAGACCTGGGGACCAGGCAGCCAGGGGTATGGCAATCCAGTCTTCCCTGTGCCATCTACTCCAATCCTGACCTCTACCCCATTACATCTGACCTACTCAGGCTGTTTCTGTGGGACCCTTAAAAGATCTCCACCCCAGCCATGACCTAGTACCGACTGTCTCCAGAGATCCTCTCACCCCATGCTGCATATCCAGGTCTCATTCAACATCTCTCTCAACTGAGGCCCAGGTCTTGCTATACATGTCATGGACACTGGGCTGTTCTGATTGCCACTTCCTGTTCCCCATTCCATCTTGACTTAGACTTGGCTTCTCCCTCCCACTTCCTTCTGGCCTGCATCCCACTCCCCCATCCTTTCCTGCTAGCTCCCTGAACAGAACCAGGGCTTCCTAGGTATGGGATCGGCTCACACCTCAAGGGGCCACCCTGTGGGCCACAGAGTCCCTCTGGGGTCTACAGGCTTCTTTGCCATTTGACTTAGTGTCACTTCCTCTCTGGCATAAAGGTCCCATTCATCCTTCACAACTGTGGGCCAGATCATGCCCCTCCCTTCAACCAAATAACTGTAGTGCTTTTCTGGGCGATGAAGACACCATCTTGCCCAGTGAAATATACCCTTCGTACCCTGGCCCTGACAATAAGAAAAGAAATAACCCTACCGTGTCCATGCTCTGCTAGAAAGATGATGGAGGGAGGACTGGACCAGAGCCAGGTGTCCACGGATGGGGACCAGGTTTCTTTATCCTAACCTTAGCCTCAGAGAGGGAGTTTGTACTGTCCTGCCTGTCCCATGCCACACTCACCTACTGACCAGGGGCTCTGCACTCTGAGCTCACTCCACACACCCACCTCCGTGCCTCTTTCCAGGGTAGGTGACAATTGAACATTTGTACCCCCACATCCCTCTGTAGATTATCCACAGAGAATGGAACCCCTGCATCCAACAGCCAGTGAGTCCTGCTGATAGCAGCTACAAGGTCTGGTGCTCAGATGCATGGGGCATAGGGGGGCCTACAGCGATCACGCAAGACTGACCCTGAGTTCCACCTTCAGAGGACTGCACCTATCTTTGGGAGCCTGCACCAGGGCTTTCCTTGCTCTGTCCCTTCTCCCAAGGGCTATGCAGCCACTTTCAGGTCAAGTGAACCTCTGATGGGCAGTGTTGTGATGCTGGGGAAGCTACTTCCCTGGAGACAAGAGACCCGGTGGTCTCAGAAAATCAAATCAACCCCTCCTAGTGGCTGGCCCCAGGCTCCTCACTACTTCCAGTCCTCTGGTACCCAGGAGACAGTGGTGAGATGGTCCCCTGTAATCTGAGGGAGAAGGTCACCTGGGATATCCTTGCATAATCCCACTCCCCAGTCCCCTCTAGCTCCCCTGAAGAGTGTAAGGACAGTGCAAGTACTGACCTTTGGGCTCAAGCTGGCTGGAAGGGGCAGTCACATGGGCAGCCTGCAGGGGGCAGAATTGCAACAGGGACTGAAGCCTGTCAACCTTTTGGAACTATCCTTGGGAGGACAAAGAGGGTGGGCAGCTGGGAGGGTTGGACCCAGGATAGGCACTGCTGGGCTCTCAGCAGGGTCTAGGCAGCAGGAGAGGGGGCAAGGGTACAGAGGATGATGAGGAACAAGACACTGAGTAGGGGTACAAGAGACAGGAGCAACTGCCTTGAGTTAAAGAGCCCCATTCAGAGTGGGAGCTGGTGAGGGTCTGGACACCCTAGTACACTGGGTGGGGCCCCAATTCCAGGCCGAGCTCCAACCCCAGCCCCAGCCTGTGGTAAGCCCTGTAACAGTGTGGGCAGGATGTGGGGGGGACAGGGCCCCACTCCACAGCCCCTAGGCTGAGCCCTGGGCCCCCCGAGCCAGAACAGACTCAGGAAATGGCCTGATTGCGTTTGTACGGGAACGCCAAATCCCTTGCAGCTGCGCGGGGCCAGGGCCACGGGCGGGGCGGCCATCGCCAAAGTCTTGACAGCTCCGAAGAACGTGCCAAGGGGTCTGGGCCGCTGGCCGGGGGGCGCCTTTCCCAGGCCAGAGGCCCCCACCCCACCCCACCCCAGGAGAGCCACCCCCTTCCAGTTCCCAGAACGGAGCCCAGCTGTGGAATAGTGACGGGGTGAGGTCATGGGGAGGGGGCGCATTACTCATTGCTTGAGGCAGGCAGGAGGGAAGAGGCAGGGGAAAGGGGCCCCAGGCCTGCTAAGCCTCAGAGCAGGGTCAGGAGCTGGGACAAGCATTTTTCCAGCAAGGGCCTGGAGGGGTGATGCTAGTAGACCCCTATCCTGCACCCCACAGTCTCCAAGACTTCGTTCAGGGAGGGCTAACTTAGGGTAACTTTGGAGGGGGGGGTGGGTCCCACAAAAGATGTTCCCAGAAAATACACATTGGCCTCCTGCCAGTCCCAGGCTCAGGCCGGCACCACGTTGTCGGGGTGATGGTTAGGAAAACAGTAAATAGTGAGGCAGGGGCCCCCTGAGAGAGCTTGGGAGGGGTGGGACCTGCTGTCTGTGATCCCCTGTTCCCTACCCTTGCCTGCACACGTTTGAGGGTGACCCTGTGTACTCATGTGTGAGCACGTGCGTGGGAGGGCCTGCGTGGGAGTGCCTACGTGGCCACATAAGATGTGTATGTGTCCTGCACTCAGGAGAGAACTAAGTTTGGGGCTCTGTGTTAGTCCCTATACTTGTTGCAAGCCAAACCCCTACAACCCTTTTCTTCAGGCTTTGTGTGTTGGTGACAAGCTGTGGTAGCTTGGACCCTCAGCTCCAAGAGTAAAGTACCCCAAGGGGTCCTGCACACAATGTGCTAGCAGGGAGGTTGTGCTTGGTAGAATAGGCAAGGCTCTCTGGTTCCATTCAGAGTGAGATGACACCCCCCCCCCCCCCCAATTCAAGGTAGCTATTCTCACAGAGCTGAGCTAAATGAGTCCTGTGCCTCAGTCTCTTACACAGCCACCCAAGTGTCTGAGTGCTTGCACAACACACAAGAACTTTGCACATAGACTCAACCACATGTATACCTACTCTGCACATACATAGATTCAGAAAACAAGAACAAACCCACCCCACAGGGGTATCTCTTTATGGTCTGCCTCAGAAGCAGGCAGAATACTCCCCATACATTCTGCCCTGGCATTTTTTGGGGGGCCTCTGGTAAATGTGTGTTCAAGGAGCAACCCCCAGAGCACAGAGCTCTACTTCACCAGGTGGAGAGGGTCCAAAAAGCGGCCCCCACATTGGCTGAGGCCATGGGGAGAACCAGGAGGCCCTCGGCATCTGCCTGTGATGGAAGCCAGGTGTAGGGAATTAAGGAGCTTTCTCAGGCTGGAAGTTGAAGGCCCTTCTGAGGCTGAGGCAGGCAGCTCGGCTTGGGGTGCGGGGTAGGAGCGGGCAGGCAGCTTGCGTGGCTGGAGTCCCATGTGGCTGGCGGGCGGGAGGGAGGTGGGGGGATGAGGGAGGAGTGAACCTCATCCTGGAGCCTGTGGAGAGGCCTGGCTTTCGTCTGAAAGGCTTAGGGGAGACCTGGAGAGATTAGATCATGTGCTGGCAGGGCTTCCTGGCCAGGGGACTGAGGCCCAGTGGGGAGCGGGCTGTGGGGTCATTCTGCGGACACTACCAGGGAAGCACAGAGACCCCAGAAGGGAGACATGACTCTGAGTAGCTCAGGCACCTTGGGCCTGGGGCAGAGGAAACCGTGAAGCAGAGTTCTCAACCCCTCTCAGCTCCAAATAAGATGGAGGAGCTGTTGGGGGGCAGGTACAGTGGCCAAGGCCTGAGGTATCAACTAGACACCAACAACATGGATTTGCTGTGTAGGGACTCTAGACCCCCTGGACTCAGGCCACCGTGATTCCTCTGACTGTGGCCTGGCTTAAGGAAAGGGATTCTGAGGAGCCTGAGTGTCAGCATACTCTGAGGGTTGCATATGTTGCTTGCCTCAGTTTCCCTACCTTTGAAACAACCCAGAGAGATCTCTGTGAAGAGGACCCTTGGGTAAGTGTGGGTGCTCTAAGGTCCCTAGGTGCAAGGTAGAGAGAGGAAGGGCCTGGTAGGATGACAAAGAAAGCCTGACCTGGTAACTACTAGATGCAATCTCACACTTGGACCCTGTGTGGTGGCTACTGTCTGCCAACATGCCATTATTAGGAACCAGGAAGGAAAGTTCCAGATAGAGACTGTAGGGGTAACTATCTGACTGGTGACCATGTCCAAGATTCTCTCTCTCTCTCTCTGGACTCCCTGTCACCTTTCCCAAAGTCCTTCCTGATCCCCACATGGAACAAGGTAATTGCTCTAGCATAAGAGGCAGCCAGGGGCCAGGCATTGGTGGCACAGGCCTTTAATCCCAGCACTCAGGAGGCAGAGGCAGGCAGATCTCTGTGAGTCTGAGGCCAGCCTGGTCTACAGAGTGAGTTCAAGGGCAGTCTCCAAAACAATATAGAGAAACCCTGTCTCAAAAAACAAAACAAACAAACAAAAACAAAACAAAAAAAGAGGCAGCCAGTCCCAACACTGGGTTGCCTGAAGCCTATGTGGACGCCGATATCTTCTCCCTCCTCAGAGGGTCGCCTGTGTAGACAGAGCCCTGGGATTAACCCCTTGGCCAGAGGCGTTTTCACAACTGCTTTGCATAGCCTTCATCTTAGAGTAAACTGAGGCCTGCAGACTGGCCCAGGGACTTACCCTTCCTGCCAGCAGCAGGGCTTGTCCATTACCCTGGTCATCTCACTCATGGCATGATTGTCTGTCATGTAGCATAACTATTTCTCTGTGTCTGCCCCTCCAGGCTCACAACTCAGTGGAGAGAAGAAGACAAAGAAGAGGCTGCCCGTGAGCAGCGCCAACGGGAGCGAGAGAGGCAGCTGCAGGACCAGGACCAGGACAAAGATGAAGATGAAGGCGATCATTCTCTGGGACAGCCAGGACAGCAGGCACTGTAGGTTTCTGGGGCTTGGACCTCTGTTTACTGCCACATAGGACCTGGGCAGAAGCACATACTGGGAATCAGGCCTTAGACTTGGAGCCAAGGTGTAGGAATTAGAGAAAGGGACCAGCTCATGGGAAAAAGGTCATTGCAGTCTCCAGTAAACACCATCTGTGGGATGCTGACTAGCCAGAGGGTCCACAAAGTTATGTGAGGCCCTCCCTTCCCAACCAGCCTCCAGAGGCCCTGACTCAGGATCTGGACACCCTGAACGGCTCCAGCCCTGGCTTGGACTGGTGCTGACCCCAGCCATGAGGCCCTGGCCCCCAAGCCCCCCGCCTAAACTCCTGGCTGCCGGTGACTCACGGAGGCCAAGTCCAAGTTGGCGGCCATGGGCCGGCTCGTTTCCTCCTTGGGCCCAGGAGGCCTCCGCGGCTGGGCTGGGCTGTTTTTCCAATAACTCTCCCCTTCCTCCTGGCCCTGTTTTGTTCCATTTTCTCGGAGTCAGCAGCTTTGGGCGGGGTGGGGTGCTGTAGGGGTCATGGCCTCTCAGTCAGGTCTTCAGTTACTGGGTCTTTGCTAGCCCCCAACCCCTTCTTGCCCAGTAGCCCACCCTGATGCTAGAGAAAGTCTGTGAGGACCATCCAAGAACCACAGCAGCCTCAAGGAACCCGAGAAGGATGGGGGCAAGGCACAGCCCTCTTTTGTACAGTTCTAGACTGAAGAAGGAAGCAGAACCATGCTTTGAGGGAGCCTTAGATTGATGAAGGAAGTACAGCCCCTGACCTCAGGGAGCCCTAGACTGTTAAAGAAAGCATAGCCTTGTCCTCAGGGAGCCCTGGCTTGAGAGGAGAGACCTAGACTAATGGGGGAGGAATATCTCTGCTTTCAGGGAGCCCTAAACTAATGTGAGCAGGATAGCCTGGCCTTCAAGGAGCCCTAGACTGATGGGGGAGGCATAGCCCTACTCTCAGAGAACATTCTGCTGAAGGAGGAGGCATACCTCAGTTCTTGAGGAGTCATAGACTAATGAGGGAGGCATAGCCTGGCTCTCAAGGAGTACTGACTGATGGTGGAGCTGTAGATCTGTTATCATAGAACCCTAGACTGATGGTGGAGTCATAGCTTTACCCTCAGGGAGCCCTAGACTGATGTTGGAGCCATAGCTCTGCCTTCAGGGAACCCTAGACTGATGGTAGAGGCATGGTTCTACTCTCTGGGAGGCATAGACTGAAGAAGGAGGCACATGTTTGTCCTCAGGGAGTCCTAGATTGATGGTTGAGGCATAGCCCTTTCCTCAGGGAGTCCTAGACTGATGGTAGAGGCATGGTTCTACTCTCTGGGAGGCATAGACTGAAGAAGGAGGCACATCTTTGTTCTCTGGGAGTCCTAGACTGATGGTTGAGGCATAGCCCTTTCCTCAGGGAGTCCTAGATTGATGGTTGAGGCATAGCCCTTTCCTCAGGGAGTCCTAGACTGATGGTGGAGCTGTAGATCTGTTATCATAGAACCCTAGACAGATGGTGGAGCAATAGCTTTGCCCTCAGGGACAGCACTGTTCTCAGGAAGCTGTAGACTTCTAGAGAAGCCACAGCTCTACCCTGGGTGATTCTCTCACCACAAGGTGACAGAACACAGCCTTGGAGAACTACCTTTGAAGCAGATGGTGGCCCACTGTGGGAGTCAGGGCCTGAGGGAAGAGACAAGGAAAGGAACATAGGCTGTACCATGTCTTTCCCTAACCCCTTTTCTCCGGCTCTTTCAGCCTCAGCCTAAAGTCCTCTGAACTGGATGAAGATGAGGGTTTTGGTGACTGGTCCCAAAAGATGGAGCAACGACAGCAATGCTGGGAGAATGAGGGGACTGCAGAGGGTTGTGAGCCCTCTCAAAGTGAGAGTCCAGAGGAGCAGCAGACAGAGGACAGGCAAGTGTGGACCAGGCTGGACAAAGCACCGACTTTCTCTGACTCCAGCCTGGGCCTGGACACTTTCTTTCTGTCTGTCCTTCCCCAAAGGCCTCCCAGGGTGCTCAGAGGGTGTGAAGCAGGTAGGGAGGTGAGAAGAAAGTGAGACAGCTGGCAGGATGGACAGTGAGGGGGCTATAGGGAGAGAACGGTGAGGACATTACATTCCTGGGTTCCCCAGGGCTGGGGGCCCCATCCTGGCCAGCTGTGGCCAACTGGGGTGGGGGGCTGCCACATCAGCACACAGCTGCAGCCCACTTACGTAATGTAGGCGCTGCAGCCCACGCCCGCCCGCCCTCCCCGGGCTGGCTGAGCTCCATTCCCACGAAGGGGAGCAGGTACTTCCAGATGTGCGCCTGTGAAGTGGCCCAGGGGACACGCTTTCCAGATGTGTGGACGTGTATGCCTGTCTAAATCAGGACGAATGGGGGCCCAAAGCCCCCTTGGGTCTGGAGATGAGGGATTGCTGATGAAGTCTCACCTTGCCTTCCCCCCAGTTCAAGGCCAGGTGTGAGGATAAATCTGCCTTTCCCATCAGGACTCTGCAGTGAGGGTCTCCAGCCCTGCAAAGGAGCTCCAGAATTGGAGACCAGGGCCCCACTGCCTTGAGTGGGCTGGAGCCAAAGGCTGAGCTGTCTTCCTCAGTGATCCAGCCCTTCCTGGCCCCTGGGAGGCCCCTGAGCCAGCAAGAGCAACCGCTCAGCTCAGCTCAGCTCTTTCTCATGTAATGACCTTCAGCTTCAATCATCCTCTGTATTCCAAAGACCCCCTGTTTTTCTGGGGTCCTGGTTCTGAGCCTGTCCATTGTCAACTATCCTGGGTCTGCCCATCACCAGCCTCAGTTTCCCCTTACATACCTGTGTGCTTTGTGCATATTCTGGGTTTCTAGGCAGGCAGCTAGACAGCCCTGCCTTCTGCTCACTCTCTTCTCCTGCTCAACAGCAGGGGGCACTTTTGATCTTCCAGCAGAACTCTGGTGCTGCAGCCTCCACCCTACCCTCAAACCCGCCTGGCTGCCTGGCCCGCCAGCTCCTGAAAGGCCCCTCTGTGTGGCTGCTGCTGGCTCGGACCCCAGCCCACCTTGGGCGGTGGGTTTGGGTTTTGGCTGGCACGTACACCAAGGGGCCTGACATCATGGAAAATACAAGGATTTACTATCTTCTCCTCCAGGTTTAGAGCCACTCAAATGCAGAGTCACGCCTGGCCGCCCATTGGCAAGCTGCCCCTCCCCAAGGCCCCTCGCCTCAGAAATGCAGTCCCTTCCCTGGCTTCTTCCACCCACTGACACAGCATCCCCAAACACTCTGGGCATGGGCCCCCAGTGGCCTCTCCTCAATGTTATATTCTGCTGACCCATCTGCCCCCATATGAGCAGGACAAAAGCCCCCAGAAGCTGAACTTGACAGGACAGAGGGCTGCAAGAGGTGTCCAGCTTCAGTCAGCACTTAGGTGGCCCTGTACTGTGAGGAGTGGGCAGTGGCCAATGTCTTTACAGAGCCTTCTAGGGCCTCTCGTACCGAGGCCTTAGGACAGTGCTGGTGTTGAACAAAGCCCTACATATCCTTCTGTAAAAGTGCTATGGCTAGACCTATGAAATGTGTGCTGTGTGCTGAGATGCTCAAGGGTTAGGGCCCCAGGACCTACATGGAGGAAGAAGAACTCTGATTCCCTCAAGATGTCCTCTGACATACCCCTGTCTCTTTAAATAATAAGTAAATAAATGTTCACACACACACACACACACACACACACACACACAATGTTTTTTAATCACTGGCGTCTTAAGAGCTCTGTGGACCAACTCATTGGACTGCCCCCATTTTAGAGATAACACGCCTGAGGCTTGGAACTGGAAGTAGCCTAGAACCAAGCAACAAGTTGTCCTCCACAATTGCCTCTGTCTCCCTTTTCTCCCACAGGTCTCAACAAGTCAAAGTCCATCTGGAAGAATTAAACCTGAGCCAGGGAGAGCCCAATCCAGAGGATGCTGTTGGGAGTTGTGGGGAGGCAGAAGAGGTAAGAGGTGAAGGATCCCCCAGGGGCTGGGTCTGTGATACTCTATGCGTGCTGTGGTCTCAGAGTGACCTAGAAGAGACATCACTCACAACACTGTACTTGAGTCCTTCCAGGACACATTCTTGGAGGGTGGTGAATCCGGTGACCTGGGCAAGTTCCTCCTCCATGACCAAGAGACTCTTCCCTGAAGTCAGGGATTCCAGAGCTGTAGCTTGTCAGGGCCAGAGCAGGTCTGAGGCCCCAGAGGGGAAGACCGCTGCTCCAACAGGCCCTGGGTGGGGCAGGAGGGTGCAGGGAGGGGTCAGCTAAGCTGCCTGTGTTTCTTACCCTTAGAACCTGACAAGTCATCAGGCCAGGACCCCCAGCCCTTTGGCCTTGGAGGAGACTGTTGAACCGAGTTCACCTCCCCTAAGCCCCACCACCAAAGTAGGTGAAGCCTGAGTACTTCCTTTCTCCCTGCTTGTGTCCACTGTTCACGCTCTCTTCATCCCCTGCTGCACTGGTAAACCCCTGTGATATGGAAATGGGGTTGGGTCAGTGGGTAGACTCATTGGGGGAAGCATTATGAGCCTAGTGTGGGTATTGATGACCCAACCTCTGCACCCTCCACAGTTGGCTGATAGGACCGAGTCCCTGAATCGCTCCATAAAGAAGAGGTGTGTCTATCTGCTTTCTGGCATTTCTCAAAGACACGTGCAATAGCAGCTGTGGGTTGAGATCAGGGATGTGGTGCCCAGGGAAGTGCCCTGCAGGGCTGGGAGGACTTTGGAAAGGAACATAAGGCTTATCCTTTATTCTACCCCCCCTGCAGCAACAGTGTGAAGAGGTCCCAACCAACCTTGCCCATTTCCACAATTGATGAGCGCCTGCAGCAGTATACCCAGGCCACTGAGGTGAAGTATACTCAGTTCTCTAAGGCCAAGCCTCCTCCTTAATAAGCCATCATCATCACCCTAATGCCCATCACCTAAGCCATTCTTTCCATCCCGTTATACCCTCTCTACTCAACCAGTGTCTTTCTATCAACCCACATTGCCTCTTCCTCCAACCCTAGGTCTGTCACATCACAACAGACATACCTCTGTCCTGTCACACACCCCATACAACACACCCTCATGCAGCCAATACTCCCTCAGTCTAACAAAGCCCACTTACTCAAACAACATCCCTCCATCTAACCTATACCCCTCCATCAGCACTGTTTTTCATTTTATACCCCTCTACCTAACCAACACCCCTCCATCCGACCAGTACCTTTCTAACTAGTACCCTGTGCCCAGTGTCTGTCTCCTCAACTAGCACTTGTCCATCCAATCACCACCCCTCTATTCAGGCAACATTCGTCTTTATACTCTTCCTCCTTCATCAAACCTTCAGAACTGGGGGTAGCTCATGGGGCACCAAAATGAAGGATAGGACATCTGTCCAGAATCCCTACCTCCAGCAAGCACAAAGACAAACAAGGGCTGCTGAAGTCCACCATGGTAACTGTTTTGCGGCTCTGTCTCCTCTGCAGTCTGCTGGCCGAACTCCCAAGCTGTCCCGACAGCCCTCCATAGAGCTGCCCAGCATGGCTGTGGCCAGTACCAAGACTCGTTGGGAGACAGGAGAGGTACAGACTCAGTCTGCCTCCAAGACACCCTCCTGCCAGGTAGGATTCCTTCCCGGGCAGGCCAAACTGGGAAGGCTGAGCATGGAAAATTAGCTATCACGGGGCTGGGTGGGGTGGGGATGTCCTTTGGAAAGGCAAACCTGGGATAGCCAAGGTGAAGTGTGCATGGGATAGGTTTCAAGACTCAAGGAAAAATCCATGTTGTCCTGATAAACAGGCAGCATGACTCTTCTTTTCTCCCTGCCAAAAGTGAGGTGGGTAGGTCCTCCAACCTTCCAGCCAGAAAATACCAGGCAGAGGAAAAGGCCCTTGGCCATTATCTGTTCTGTGACACACCCTGCCCTGTGTCTGCCCCCAGGATATTGTAGCTGGAGACATGAGCAAGAAAAGCCTGTGGGAGCAGAAAGGAAGCTCCAAGATCTCATCCACCGTCAAGGTAGGTAGGTTTGTATGTGCTAGGCACAGGCTAGTAGTGAGCAAATATGGCTGCTACTGCGTCCCATCCTAAAAGACTTCCTGGAGGCAGCAGCATCCCCCTGCTATAGTTATCTCCTTAACGCTTGGTCTCACCTAACAGAGCACCCCAGCTGGAAAGAGGTACAAGTTTGTGGCCACTGGACATGGGAAGTATGAGAAAGTGCTCGTGGATGAGGGCTCAGCACCATAGACCATGGATGTATCTTGGTGAGTCAAAGGACCAGAGCATGACAAAATGGGTCTTCCGGGGAACATACTGATATGGATGAGTTATATCTCAGGTCTTGAGGGCTGGAGGCATGGTCTTAGATTTGCTATATCTTCTATCTGTCTTCCTGGCTCTCTGAAGTCTGGAACTCTGTCCCCTCAAGCAGGATCAGGTTGGCCCAGTACTGTTCCCATTTAGGAATTCCTATCATATCCAGGGGGCTCATCATAGTGTGGGCTGAACCTGAAGAAACTGAGTAAGTGTGGCAAAGCTTCCAAAAGTGTGGATTATCATACACACAGTAAAAAAGGTGGAACCTTGGCTTGCCTCCTGCCCAGCTGAAGGCCCCTAGGGACTCTTGATATTCTCCCTAACCCATGGAGAACACAGAGATGATGCCTGTGTAGGTATACATACATTTATTGGTGGCTCTAGCTACAGCCATCGTACCCGTCATATCCCAGGTAGGACTGCCAGCCCAACCCCTGCTGAATCCTGTTATGGTAGCTGTGACATGGAGCCTCTCCTGGCTCCTTTGGGTCCCTCCTCTCACAGCCGATGTTCTATCAGAGTTGGGAAGATGTTAAGGAAGATGTCCCCCTAGTGCCTGGCCCCTGCCTCTTTATGACCCTCTGGCTTGGCCTGTCCTTACCCAACTGTTGAAACTTGGTTGTGTGATTTGCACTAAGCCCTGCCCTTAGTGCAGTCCTACTCAGTAAGCCTTACTGGCAGGAAATCAGAAGAAACACACATGAGACCACAAGACATCTTTTCTCCACTGCCCGGTCCTATGAACCTCTGAATACCCCTTATTCAAACCAGCTTGCACTGGGCCTAGAGCCCTCCATGAACCCTGGTCCTAAGGTCAGGCTCCCACCATCCATGAACATTCTCTAACCGTCAATCTCCTCCATAACCCCAAACTGCCTCCAGCCACATGCTCCTGGCTTCCTCCTTCTCTCTCACTTGTCATTTCTGCTTCCACCAACTCATCTGTGTCCATCCAATAGGCTCCTTTTAGCAGCCATCAGCTAGCTGCCATGGCCATGCACCATTCTGACCCATTGCGTTCACTTGTGAGGACTGAGGCCCTTTCTCTGTATCCTCAGCCTCAGTCAGTCTCTGTCCACCCCAGTCCAGAGAGTCCCAGAAGTTCCTCTGGCTACGTCATTGGAGCCTCCAACCTGCTGCTGTCCGGTTGAAGTTCTTGGGCTGGGAATGCAGCTCCAGGATGGGGTTCAGGGTAGGAGGCGGGCGGACAGCCTCCTGTAGCTTCCGGGCATTAAAGCGAGGTCGGCACAGAAAAGGCAGGTGGCTGAGGCAGGCCAGGGGGTGCCCCCCATCTCCAAGCCCCACAGGGTGGCCTCTACGGGACTCAGCTAGTGACATGCGGTACAGCACTGCATCCCACATCCTAGAGGCCCTGGAGGCAGGGGGCTGTGGGCCCACAGGAACTGACACCTCTGGTTGCGTGGGTTCCAGGCTCAGCCCTGGCTCTGGAAATACAGGATCCTCTGCCTCCGCCATCAGCTGCTTCTTTAGGCGTGTCCAGCCACTAAGGCAGGGCTTGGGTGCAACTTTGGGAACAGGGCATGGGTGGAGGCCTGAGGGGCCTGAGGCTTCAAGGAGGCTGGAGACATGCTTGGGCTCTATAGCATGGCTGGCTGTGGACAGCTCCTCTAGGGGCTCTGCTTCAGGAGCTGCAGGAGCTGGGCTATAAGGTAAGGGTCCAGATGAGCGGTAGGTAGGGGCTATGGGCACCACCACCCTAGCACCAGCCTCTCTGGACACTGAGGCCTGAAAGCTGGGTGATGGCCTTGTTACAGGGGGTTCCTCAGGCCCAGGACTGACTGACTGCACCCCGGTGGGCAGGGGGCGGATATGTGCCACTGGGATGAGAGGCTGGGTTCTAGCAGTGGGAAGGCTTTTATCCCCATCCAGGGCCATCCTCGGGGACTCAGAAGTCCCGGTATGTGAGGATGGGGATAGCCGGATCTGCACTTGGGTGATGTGGGTACCACCTGCAGTAGGGGCAGATACATGGGCAAAGCCACTGCGGGGCCAGGCAGTTTCTGGGGCTGGGGCTTCAAGCCTAGGAGGTACCTTGAAATGAGTTGCCAGAGATCTTTGCTGAGGAAGGCTGAAAGAGAAAGTGGACTTCTGCAGGGGTGAGGCCACATGCTGAATAATGGGGGTATGTGGGGAGCGGGGTAGGGGGGCCACCGTGTGAGGGACTTCAGCAGGACGCTGGACTGTGGTCTCCAGGTCATGACTGGCCTCACTCACGGGAGACAGGGAAGTACGGAAGGCCCCAGGTGGAGTGGGAGTCGTTCCCACCATTTTCTTCCGAGCCGCTTTTTTCAGTAGCTTCTGAAGTCTCTGGTTGTCTCTTCCCGGTTTGGGCAGCAAGGGTGGTGGGGGCCCAGGGTGGGCCTCGGATCTCGGGCCACTTGCTGCTGGAGGCATCGACACAACTGAAATGAGCATTCCTGGTCTGGGTAGAGGGGAGAAATAGTGGTCAGGCTGACCCCCTCTTTTGCCCATAGAATGGGCTAGGTGTTTGCCTACTTTATGAAGAAGTGGGAGAATCTGCAGACTCAGCTCCTAGAAGCTTACTTCCCAGGCTCCCCCAAAACTGCCAAGTACCTTCTAACCTTATGCACTAGTCACTGTGGGTGGCTTCTTCATACCCTGGTGTAGAGGCGAACTTACAGTGACTCCAGGTCACTTGGTGGGTGACAAGGGCTAAAACCTGCCTTCAGGGCTCTGTCCTCTATGATAGCCCAGCACAAAGCCGACCCTATTTGCACGGACCAGCTTAGACCCAGATCTAGAGTAGTGCAGGATGGGAACAGAGACCCACTGATGAACTGCAAGCCAACTGCCTGTGCCTGGCCAGCTGCCGGACAGTGGTAGAGGGCAGGCTGCCTGCAGACACGTGAGGGGCGCCATGCCGTCGCCAGTCTGACCACAGGCGTGTCCGTGTGCTTTGAGACAGTGGTGAGGGGTGGCAGCCAAAAGGCTCAGGCAAGCTGAGGCTGTATCCTTAGAGGTAGATTGGCCGGAAGATGGGACCAGTTTTCGCTGAGCTATGCTGAATGGGATATCCCCACAGCCCTCCTGCCAAGGGTGGTCCTGGCCAAGCTGCCTGTCTCGGTTTCTGGGCGCCACGTGTTTGCAAGGACATTGACAAATGGCATCTGGGCTGAACTGGAGGCTATATGGTTTGGGGCAGAAGGAGGTCTATGACTGCTGCAATAGGAGTTGGCTCTGCTGAAGCAAGAACAAACATGGCAGGGGGGCTGGAGGGGTCATCCCACACTTACGCTCAGCTTCTGGCTTACATTTAGGAAAGTGGGACTTGAGGATTGGGGTGTCTTTGGATTTGGTTAAAGGGGGCTGCCTCAGTGAGTATTCCTTCTGAGCAAGCCTAGGCCCAGAATAGAGTTCATCCTGAGAGAAGGTCTCCCAGGTGACTGACCACTGTAAGCAGGTTCTTCTCCAGATAAGAAGGGATATGGTGAGGGCTGATGGCCACTAGGAAGGTAGGATCATAGAGAGGAGCAGGCCATGCCTTTCCTTCAACCTCAGCCTAATGCACCCTATGCCCTTGCCTATGTTCCCAGGAGAGACTCCAATCAGATGCCACTCCCAGCCCTGACCGAGAAGTTGCTTCCTGTTGCCATTCTGGCCTGCTCTGGAGCCTCCAACAGCCCAACTGCCACCTCCCCTCCTTTTGCTCCTGGACCCTCTGTCTTCTATGCCCTCTCAATCTTTTACCGACTCTCCCAACTCTGCCTCTCATCATCAGCTAAAGGAACCACCCTCTAGAGGAGCCAAGAGCTCCCAAAGAAGGATGGAGGAGAGAAGGCCAGCATCCCAACCAGATCCAAGGGATACCTGTCCCCATACTGAATGCTCAGGACTCTGAGTCCTGCCCTTCCCTGTTTGCATATCCCTCATTTTATGTAATAAAGCACCTTAAGTGGCCCATGCACTGGCTATCCTGTGCTCACTAACAGGGAACAAGGTGGTCACAACAGAAAGTTGTGTTGACCACCTCACACTGCATAGCATAAATCAGCTCTGTGGGCAACCACTCTGTCTTGTCCTATGACCTTGCAGTGTGTTATGCTCCAGGATCTTAGGTATGGGGTGACTCAAGTTGGGGTATCAACAATGGAGTGTCTTACTCTTCCAGAACATTGGTGACACTTCCTTGCCTGAATAAAAATAAACCTACTAGCACCTGAACGAGAGCATTTCAGTCTCTTCCTGGTAGTGTCTACTAAGGACAAGTACTGCCACCAGGCATTCCACATCTCAGTACCTGAGGGTGTTCTCTGAAGTGTGATGGATGAACAGGTAGATGGAAGGATTGTTGGATGGATGAGCAGTTAGGTGGATGGGTAGCTGATGGATGGATGGATGGATGGATGGATGGATGGACAAATAGGTAGATATATGATAAATGAATGGACGATAAGACAGATGGAGGGGCAGAAGGGTGAATGATTGATGGATTATTAAATAGCTGAATGGGTGGATAGATGATGCACCCATCCATCATGAATGGACAGGTGGGTGATAGGTGACAGATGGAAGAGTGGGTGGGCTCATGGGTAAGTGAATGGATTGATGGATGATAGATAGATAAATGGATGGATGGGTCAGTGTGTAGGTGCAAGAATAGATAATTGATGGGTAGATAAAGGGATATATAGATTCATGAGTAGCTGGCTGGCTGGGTAGATGAATGGATGGGTAGATGGAGAAGTGAATGGAAAATGGGTGTGTAGATGAATAGTGGCAAGTGATGGGTGAACAGATGATGAGTGGATGGATATGCTGATGGGTAAGTAGTTGAGTGGTTGGATGGATAGATGGATGGATGAGTAGATGGATAGGGAGGTGAGTAGGAAATGGTGAAAAAGAAAGGAGAAAGGATGGGAAGTAGTGAATGTGAGAGCTGATTGTGAGGATGAATGAATGTATAGTGGCTGAACAAGTGTGTGAATGACAGTTGGCCTGCAGGATGTTGTCCTCATGGGCTCCCTCCCCTCACAGGCCTGCCCATTGGTCTCTGAACCCTGTTGCTTCCAGAATCTGGAGATCCTTGACTGATGATGGTCTAAGCTTGACAGTGACATCCACCTAGACATTCAGAATCTTGACTTTCTGAAAGCTTCCAACTCCACTGGTAGGAACACATAGTGCTGGAATATTAAAGCTCAACAGATACAGCTGCTAAATGGGTAGATGGACCCATTCCTGTTCACAGCCCCACGTGATAGAGTCCTGTTCTGCACAACCAGGAGCTTCTCCCAGGACACAGGACACTCGCCGCCCTTCCTACTCAGATGAGGTGATGACTAAGGGCAGCAGGCAGAAGCTGTTTCAAGGTTAAGGAGACAGGGAATGAGACTCTAGCATAGGACCAGAATGGGTTGTCAAGTGGCAGAGGGAAAAGTGTTTATTGTACCATGCTCCCCTGACTTGCCCAGCGTTGCTCTTGGGCCTTGAGAGGAGAGTGCATTGTGTGCCCTGTAAGTACCACTCTGCTAAATCTTGCTTGGGTCTCAGGTGTGGCGTCTACCTCCAGTTATAACACTGCCCACCTTGCCAAAGACACTAGGACACTGCCCTGCCTGCCTCCTGAGGGCCCAATAGCTGCTACTTCTACTTCTACATCCTGCTCAAAGTAAAGACCCACGAACATGGGAAGTGCCTTAATACCAATCTATGTTTTTAGAACCAGGAGAAGCTGTCATTCAGGGAGGCAGCTGCTGCCCAGATCACAGCTGCTGAGTCCCAAGTGCCATGTCAGCCAATCCTATCCTGGGCTTGGCGGAGCTAGCCACAGTGGGTCAACTAGGGGTGCTGGGTTAGGCTCAGGGTCCACGGACTCTTCCACTCCCAGTCTGCTTAGCATCCAAACTGAATGACTTCTGAGCACCCCACTATCCTGGGAGTCATCCATATTGGCTACTGGAGCCAAGACACTGGAAGGGCAGGCCCTCCTCAACCTCCTCTGTCCTCTAGACTCAGTTCTTCATCCACCAACTTTGATGGATCTTCCACAACCACTCTGCAAAACCTCAAACTCCACTGCTTCTCAGGCTCTGGGTAGAACGTCCAGCTCCCACCCAACAGACTTTATCTCCCACTCCCCCCAGGTCTCCAGGCCTCTCCCAGATCCCCAACAAGCCTTTCGCTCTGTTTCCTTTCCCCACCAAACCCCAGCCAAGCCAAGTAGGACCTGTTGTGTGTTACCTGGCATGTGTTACCTGTTCAAGTCTTTAGTGGCCGGCAGCAGCTGGTCCAGCAGTGCCCACTCTATGCTGTCCTGCTGTACCTTGGGCCTGGTCCCCTGAGAAGGAGATGACTGTTACCCAAAATAAGACCTGCCCTGTCTCTCTGACCTCACTGACAGTGCCTGCCAAAGACTTCTGAAGTGGGCAGCCACTCTCCCCTGCTGGCCAAAAGGAGCCATTACAGAGAGAGCAGCACACCCACCTATAGAACTCTAAAGACCCCCATTCCTCTCAGACAAGAGCTTCTGGATGCAGGGGTTTGACAACATAGACTGGACCAAATTCCTCATGCTTGTTCTCTGTGTTCCTCAGCTGAGGGATATGCTTGGTCCCAGTAAAGCCAGATGAAAGAAAAGGAGGCTGACCCCACCACAGAATAGATTGAGTCCCCTTACACCAGTGTGGAACTTTATAAACTCTACATGACTCCCCAAGGCCAAATTGAGCTGGGCATCTATGCTATTTGGAGCTCACTAAACCCTATCTATCCAAGAACATGGGTGGGTGTGGAGGGAAGCATAGGCTCTGGCCAGGAAGGTTGGGGTAGCCCAGCAGCTCCAGCTTGGGGGCCTCTGAAGGGCAGGTGCTTAGAGCAGAGTAGAGCAGGAGAGAAGTCCTGTTCTATGAGCCAGTGGCTAGAAGACTATTCCTACCCTGATTTTGACTACAAGGGAGATCTTGTGTGTCTCTGGCACTCTATGGCCCCATCTCCAACATGTAGAAAGTGGTTGGTGGGTCAGTCTCAACCTTCCAGAAACTCTAAGATCCAGCTGAGACTGGGATATTGTGAGTCTCCTGCTGGTCATTCTGATGTCTCTATCCCTAGGATGACAAAGAACAGGAGTCCTGTCTGTGTCGTATCTCCCCAGAGTTCACCTACCATTACTTTATACTTCACATTGTTTTTTTCTCCTGAACTGGAAAGAGTCATGGACCCTACCAGCTGTGTCCAACCTGTGGGGGTCTGGGAGGGTTGAGGGAGTGAGTAGGAAGTACCAGGTTGATTTCTTACTGTTTGGTGCTTTGGTTTCCCTAGAGGCAGGGCTATCCAGGCATACAAGGCCCAGGAGAGATGTCCATGGTTGGATGGTGCCCCCTGGAGTCTTGAGGAAAGAAAGGCTAGGCACATGGCCAAGCTTGCTCAGAGCCCAGCAAGGCCTAGATCTCTACGACTTAGTTGGGAACCCCCAGACCAATAACAGGCCCAAAAATGACCCAACTTTCCCCAATCACTGGGGAAGATGGACAACCACCATAGGGTTTACTTAGGTCATTATTTATCTTTTCTTTTCATGCTATGTGTTCCAATATTGTCTACTTGAAAAATAAAAATAGGGCTGACCCCTAAGGGGTTTGGTGAGATGCAAGCCAAGGATTCAAGGTCCTTCATTCTATGGGTGTCTTGAGCTGTCTCTATGATAGAGGCGTAGGGCAGAGCTACAGGAGTGCCACATAGAGTTAGACCCCTATCTTGACCAAAGCACTTACTCCTACAAGCTGCTTTGGGCAGAGGAGCAGGGGACCAAGGAACTTGAAACCCAGGCTCTGATGACCCTTCCCAGTACCAGCCTGGCTCAAGAACAAACACCCTTTGGCTCCACCTAACCCATTCCTCCTCCTTCAGCCCATCAAGCATGTGCCCGTTGCTGAGGGGGAGGGTAGGTAAAAATAGCAACTGACACCTTTCTAGGACAGTTGGGGACCTTGCCTCCTCCTCCAGGCATGTCTCCTCCATCCTCTCCTCCTTGGGCCTCATCCTCTGGGGCATTCCTATACTTGGTCAGAGGCCTGCTTGGGCACACCCTCCTCCTCTCCATGACCCATGCCCAGCCACCCATCTGCTGACCAATGGGCTGCCAGGGAAGATCAGATGTCACTATAACATGAAGGGGTGAGACTGTTGGACAGTGCCTGCTGCTGGTCCTGTCCACAAGGAGCCCCCAGCCTTTCTCAGACTCAACTGCAGGTGGGTATGGGTGCGAACAGCCTGCCTAGGAGTGGGTGTCAGGTACCTAATATCTAAGGGGCGCTCAAACGATCCTGGGCCTCATGCTGTATTATATATTGATGACTAGAAGCATGGTGGCTGAGCCTTGGGATGACACAGAAGAACTGACACCAAACCAGAATAAAAGGGCATGGAAGTAGGGAGGAGTGGGTATCCTGGGAAACTCAGGAGCAAGGAGCCCTCCTAAGGTAAGATCTAGGGAAAGGTGCAGAGGGTGAGACAAGGATCCACTCAGGGACAATACCCAGAGTTCTAGGACTGCCTACGGGAATGCAGCTGGGTGGGAGCCCCTCTGGGCTTAAGGAAGGAATGGGATTTCAACTCATCCCTGGAGCCTAGGGCTCTGGTCCCTAAACTACTCTTGCCATTTTGCAGATATGGACTTATTACCCTAGGAAGGAGCTCAAAGGGAGAGGTATCTGGGGCTCCCTGAGGCAGAACTTTAAGGTTCAGGTCAAAGATAGACAGAAACCATGCTGAAGCTGGACAGAGGGAATGGGAGAGCCTGGACCTAAGCAGGAAGGTCATATCTGATCTTGCTTATGGCTGGGAGAACAGGTGGTCCCGAGAGACCCTAGTCCTCCAGGCCCTAGCCTTTCTGAAACCTCCAGGTTGGGGACCCTAACTTTCTGGGTATGAACTTTTTAGCAGTTCTTGGGAATCTTTGGAGCAGATGGGGCCAGACAAGGTTGGTCAGAGGGTACTGGGCCCAAGGCAGGAAGTGATCAGGGTCCCATAGCAAGTGAGTGGCAGAACCTCCTGGCCCCCTTTGAGCTTGGTTACCTTTGGAGGTTGGCATGTACCCCCAAGGAATCTGACCTCACAGGCTATTTTCATAAACCCCCTTTTAAGGCCAGAACTCAACACAGAACAACTGCTTTCCCTCTCAGTTGATTGATTGGCCATCCCTGTCCCATCCCTGCTACCCCACTTCTGTCTCTCCCCAACTTACAGGGATGTTGAAATGGGGGTGCAGAGACCCAGATATGCTCAAGTGGGCCTTCAGGAGCTTTATAGATGACCAGGAGCCTCAGTTTCTCAACCTGGAATGAGAGTCACTGCTACCACACTTTGGAAGGGTACAAGGCAGCTCTTGCTGGATGCCTGTAGGAGCCAGGAAGAAAGCCAAGATGGCTGGGTTGCTCTCAGTACCCTGCCCCCCACCCTGGCCATCTTGGGTTTCAGGACAGAGGAGTCTCGCTAATTTTGGTGCCTATTTTTGGACACTTCAGCTGCCACTGGCTCCTTATAAATGCACAACCCCCCTACTACCCCGCCCTCTGCTGCTGACAGGTGTGTGGGTCCAGTGGAAACCAGAGGTGGGCAAAGCAGGGTGGGGTCTCAGTGCCACTGCTCCACCCCACTGACCTTCCCACATGACAGAGTGTCCCTGGGAGGGTATGCAGAGGGCATTAAAGGAGGAGTTAGAAGGACTGGTAGGGATCAGAGCCAAGTGAGAAAGTTGGGCAGCTCTGGGTAGCTTATTTATGGTTGATGGAGTCTCCCACAGAGGCTCAGGGTTGACGCAGGGCTGAATCTTGTGCTTGGTCAAGAGCCTCCCAGTCATCTGTGGGTTAATTTTGCAGGAAGTCTCAGTAGTTCTGGGAAAGCTAATGTTATCAACAAGACTTAGAAATAGCTCCCACCTTAGCATCAAATTGCTGGGGCATTTTTAGCCCCTGAACAACCGTTTTCTTATATGTGCTCCCTGGGGGCACCCAAGCTATTGTCTTCAAGTCAGCTGTGTTGTGTTGTTATGAACACTGTTTGTTAGACCTCAAGTCAACATTCTAATACAGTTCTTTGAAGGTTCCCAGGCCCCAGGCACTGCAGGCATACACAGTGACCAGTTCACAGGAACCATCAAGGTCTCTGTTCTGGTAGCCACCATACCTGAGCATGTGCATCCAGTCCCAGATACCATACCATGCTAGCAGATCTGAGGTGCTCAGTCTGTTTGGGACATGCATGTCAAACTCAGGCTTCCTGCAAAGAAGTTTCTCAGACCCCCCCTGGTGCGTTCAGTCTTCATGTATTTCATGAGAAAGGAGACAAAGAGACTGAACACTTATGGGCTCTGTGATTTGAAGGGTACCTCAGAGGGTTTCAGAGAGCACAAAAAAGAACCTGGGGTACCCTGAAAGGAATTTGGACTCTCAAGAAAAACATGAGGTTTGGTCTCACTCAGGGAAGAGGAGCCAGCAGACTGAGAATGTTTGTAGCCTTGGAGCTGGGCTCACCCATCTTGAGGTGATTCCCTGGCCAAAAGCCATCAACTCAGACCAGCAAGGTGTCCCCAGATCCAGAGGGCCCTGTAGCTCTTACCCCTGACCTGAGAAAGCATTTTGGATGGCTTTCCGTGAAAATACTGCAGGGGGCACGTCTTTCCAGAGTGGGATTACACAACAACTTTCCAACAGCAAGTCAGTTGTGGAATCTAAGTTCCAGGCTGGATCCAGGGAAGGAAGAAGGGGGTCATGGGGAGAAGGGCAAATTAAGGGAACCAAGAGGTGGTCCTCAATTTCAGTTTATAGACATCCCCTCTAGGCTCCAATCTCTGAGAGCCTGGCCCCTGGTGAGGCTTCTAAACCAAGGCAATTCCTAACTGTCCCATCTACTGTCTTTCCCTCTTCAGACACAGCTCACCGCCACCATGTCTGACGAGGAAACGTGAGTACACTGGTGTATGGCCGCCTCCCTTACTGGTGGAATAGAACCCCTGGTACCTACAGATGTCTGTCCCAGGTCAGAAACTCAAGCTCACCTCGCTTTTCTTCTCTCTCTTTCTCTCTCCTTCCCTCCACCCATACCACCGTAACAGTGAACAAGTTGAAGGTAAGTGTCTTCTCTGTTTTCTCTCTTTCTACTTCCATCTCTAGACAGAAGAATAACCCTTGGGAGGGGGGTTAGCTTTGACTATTGACAGCACTCATCTCTTGGGGACCCCTTGCACAAGAGTCCCAGACTAGCTAGATTTGTCATTGGGCTTCAATGACACCACTCTCCCAAATTGTCTTAAACCTCTGGCATACATCTCTTTCTACACAGTTTGACCTATCCCAACCTGTATACCTGTGATGCCTCGAGGACTCAAAAAGCAGCCTCTCTGTCCTTGTCACCTTTGGTTACTCACATGGTCATAGCAGGACATGACATCTAAAGATATCCTATGTCACCCTTGTGGCTGAGACATTTTTCCTTTTAAGGTCACAAAGCCTCTGTGTGTGTGTGTGTGTGTGTGTGTGTGTGTGTGTGTGTGTGTGTGTGTGTGTGTACACGTACAGGTGTGTTACACATGCGTTTGTATGTGCGGACCAGAGGTCAACCTTGGATATCATTTCTCAGAAGCTGTCCACCTCATTTTTGAAGATGGCAGTGGCGTTGCAGGGGGTGGGGGCTCTACTGAACCTGGAGCTTGATGATTAGCCTAGACTGGCTAGCCAGCAAGTCCTGGTGATCTTCCTGTCTCTGCCTCCTCAACATTGGGATTACAAGAGTGTGTAACCACACTTGGCTTTTTATTTGGGTCCTGAGATCCTACTGGGGTCCTCATGCTTATATGGCAAGCACTTTGTTGATTGACCATCTCCCCAAGCTATCACAGGGTCTCTTTGGGCTGAGGATCCCAGTTCTGAGTCCTTAACCAGGAGAAGTATCCAATCATCTGGGAACAGAACAGGCTGGTCCTTCAACTGCCTCACCCTCTCTAGTCACATCTCTGCTAACTGAGCTCCTTTCTTTTGTTCTATTCTAATGCAGAGCAATACGAAGAGGAAGGTAACTCAGGAAGCCACAGGCCTTTCAATGCCCATCCTTGGGAAGGCCTCGGCAATTAACCGTCTACTTCCCTCATCATTAATGCACCATTAACCATCATCATTTGTCATTAACTCTGCTATTGATTAATAATACCATTATTTAATTAATGGTCAATGGCTTGATCATTAATTAAACTATTAATCCTCTATCTCTTCAAACGATTAATAGACACTCATTAACCACTCACACATGCTCTTTGGTCCCTGTGTCCATGGTATGTGAAGTGGGATGTGTTCTGGCCATTAAAACTCTTATTCATTAATAACAAGGGTCTTGATCCATGCACTGTAACCACTCAGAGTCTCCAATAGCTTCTCTTCTAGTCTCCCTACTGTCTCTCTGTCTCTGTCTCTGTCTCTCTGGGTCAGTCTCCATCTCTGCCTTTCTCTATCCCCATCTCTCTGTCTCTGTCATCTATCTCTAACTTTCTTTGTCTCTCTTCATCATTCTCCATTTCTCTGTTTCTTTTCTTATCCCTTTTTCTCTCTATGTCTCTCTTAGCATCTCTTCTTCACTGTACCCTTGGGCTCTGTCGTGCCTGGGCAGGTGTGGGCGGGCAAAGCGCTGAGTACCGGTGCACCTGGGAGCAGCCCAGCACAGTGGTTCCCAGGCCTGACAAGCTGTCTGCTCCTGGCACCTGCTCGGCTTAGGGAAGCTTCACACATCTCACCAGACAAGCCATCCTGCAAGGGCTGCTGGGTGCTGTGTTTTCAAAATATTTTGAAAATACTTGCTACCTTAACAACCTGAGCAAACATCTTGCTGCCAGAAGATGAAAAATCTGGTTTCTGAGTGAGATGTGGCCCTGGGGACTGCCCTTTCCCCCAGGAAAGGCCAGAAGGGTCCTGTTTCCTCAAAGCCCCTTGACACCAACCTTTATTCCTGACAGCTAGATGGGATCTCCTGGGTCAGAAATGGTGTGAGCACATGGAGTTTCCCCAAAACACATGGGCTTTGTCCCTGGTCCTTGCTTCCATATCCTATAGAGCAGCACAAACACCCAGACATAGGATGAAGGGTGTAGGAAGATACAAACTCAGTGCCCTGGCAGGGACAGCAGTGGCTGGTCCTGGAGATCCTCTGTTCACTATGGCTAGCTGCTGTAGGCCAAGCATGGGAATCTGGCCTGCTCACTCTGCTTAACCCAAGAGAGCCCAGGAAAGTCCCGTTCCTAATGTCTGTCCTTGTTCATTCTCTCTCCTTCATGCCGTCTCTCTGTTACCTTTGCTCGCCCTCAGAGGAGGCCCAGGAGGAAGGTAAGTTGGCTTAGGGCCCCATTTGCCCTTGTCCTCTGCCCTATTGATGAACTTGGTGTAACCTTCCCTCTTATAGGGCTGTGACCTCAGCCCCTGTCTCTAAGGGCCTGCTGTGTGCTCCTTTCTAATCCTATCCTCTCTCCTCCCTGCCACCCTGCACTCCCTGGCATTCCTCGGCTGCAGAAGTCCAGGAGGAAGGTATGAGGACACAGGACTTCTGGTCCCCATGTGGAGCCCAGGGTCTGGCTGGAGCCATGTGGTGTGGGGAAGAGGGCAGGGAAGTAAGGAGGCGCCAGCCAACCACGGAGCCCCCCATGTGGCCCCACATAACCCACTAACCAAGGCCAACGCTTGACCAAAAAGAATGAGGACTCCAAGAATCCCCACAACAACATAGCTTCCCCAACTTCTGTCAGCTGCTTCCAACACCAGAGAAGGCAGCCTAGTACAGGAGAAGAGGGGGAGACTATAGAACTAGGTATAGATTGAGTCCCCCTTCCCCAGAGAAGCCAGTGACAGCCCATGGTGGTGACTGAGACCCACTAGGCCAAGTGTCAGAAGAGCTCAGGCCATTAGGAAGAGATGCAGGAGTAGCCAGAGGTCCTGCTTCAGGGCCTGATGTGAGGACAGGCCAAGGTCTCCTCCCTAGTCAATTTCTCTAGCCTGTGTCCTCCATCAACCCAGTCACAAGCCAACCCCAACCCTCTTTAGGAGCTACCAGGTAGAGGCCCAAGGAAAGGGCTTTTGCACCTAGCTCTGGGATAGCAAGAAAAGAGGTGTTTGGAACAGGACTTGGTTCTGCTCCCTTTGGATACCAGAGTCTCCAAGTAGGTTGCAACTCTAGGCTGGGCCTGGCTGAGGGCAGACAGGAGGTGGGGTAGACCCGGGAAGGAGCCAAGTGAGACACAGCAGCAAAAGCAAGAGCCAGAATCCCAACCCTCATCTCAGTTACTCCACTTGTGAGGAAAGACAGGCTGGGGGTGGGTGAGTTTGGTTCTCCTCAGCCCCTCCAATTCCCAAGTCCTGAGTGGGCCCCAGAATCTGGGTTATGGGATCAAGGGTGGCAGAATCACAGCTAACTCTGACAGTATCTTGCTCGCTTCCTGCACGTGTCCCACCCCTCGGTGACCGGCTGTTTCCTTTTAACCTGGATCCCTTCTCTGACCTCTGACCTCTGACCCGCGGTTTTGCCTCTTGTTCCGTGGCCCTCCTTAGCCCCCGAACCAGGTATGTGACATGACTTTAATGCCACATGACATATGTGGCATGTGGGTATGTGTGCAGGAGCCAGCCAAGAAGGAACAAGAGGGTGCCGTGTAACTCACCCCATCTCTCCCGTACACCCATCCCTCCCCCTCACATTGCCCTCCATTCACTCATTCTCTCTCCTCCCTCGCTCTCTCCTCCCCTGGTGCTGCTCCACAGAGGAAGTCCAAGAAGGTAGGTCCAGGTCCACCTCACAGCCACAAAGAACCTTCCCCTCCTTCCTCTCCCCTCTGTGACTGCCTGCCTTCTACCCCGTTTCCAATGTACCTACCACCAGCTAAGCCCTGCTGGCCTCTGGGATGAGGACAGTACAGAACAGGGAAGCTAGCCCAGTCTGCTGGTCTAGGTGGCTGACAGGGACAGTACCCAGTCACATTGTTTAAGGGCAAGGGAAAGGAAGTTCTTCTTGGACCTCCATCAGGAAGACTGAATGGAACATATGGGCTATCCTGGGTCTACAGAGCCAGCCTTAGGAAGGTGGTGCTGGAGACCCCCTGGGACCCTCTGGGGCCTCACCAGGATAGGTAGAGCTGAATAGGTAGCCTCCAACCGACCCCAGATATCAAGCCAGAGGGAGGAAAGCAAGGAGGGGTGAGGCTGAAGGGAGGGTGGAGGGGCAAGTAGGGTGAAGTGGAAAGTCAGGCTGAGGCCCGAGGTGGGGATGTCACAGACCTGGAACAGCCAGGGGCCATGCATGCGAACGGGCAATCTGTCAGATCCCAGCATCCCACCCAGCGCCTGGGCCTGAGCCAGACACACTCACCAAGCAGAGCTAACAGGGGTTGGGGGCGGGCAACTGTTAGCCTAGCAGCAAGGCTGGTTACACTGGAGAAGGTAGGAGGGGCTGAACTTGGGGGGTGGCATTTTTTAACCCCTCCATTTACATGCTTTGGGGCTCCTGGTGACTGGGCCTGAGCGAAAGCATCTGGATAATGCTAGGAGAGGGACCCAGGATGTTCTCAGGCCACCCATCTTAGGTCACCAGGCCTCCCTGGGACCAGAACTGAGATTGGCAGGCAAATGGACAGACAGGAGGATGGGGAGGCAGAGCACAGAGGAATCCTTACCTTGCCACTATGCAGCTGCCTGTCATGCAACTCTAGGGAGCACCCCATCCTTCCCTGTCCCCAGAATCTCATAAGGGGAGGGTGAGTCCACCAGCCCCTTAACTTCCTTCCTCAGGCCACTCCCCTTCACCGCACTGCTGCCTGGACTGCCACTCCTAAAACGTTAGGCAAGAGTGGCATCAGGCTTAACCAGCAGATCTAAGTAGCCTATTCAGGCAGTGCTGCCACGTGTTTTGCTTGTTAGGTCACCATGTGTCTTATGGAGGGGTGAGAAATAGATGTTCCAGAAGGGCACTGGTCAGAACCTGGAGACAAGACCCAAACCTTGGATGGGGTCTGTTGGCTCCTGGCCAAGTGCAAAGGTTCTGGAGTCACAGATTCTTGCCCCGCCAGGTCTTACTGTGTTCCAGGCAGATAGCATACATACGTCAGTGGTTTTCCTTCTGCCTAAAGCTAGAGCAAGGCTAAAGGACAGTGCAAGGAAGGGTGAGGCTGAGCTGCTGCAGGCCCCGACTGTGGTCAGTGCCAGGCCCAGCCTCTGCGGGAATGTGTCACACTCAGAGGAAGCAGCCCTCCCTCGGGGTCACCAGCTTAGGCAAGGTTCTAAGGAAGGGGGAGAAGAGAGGTCCCATCAAGACTCATGGGAAAAAGTCTCTCAGGGGACAGAGGGCAGGTTCCCAGGATCAGGAGGCCCCATCCTAAGGGCTGAACCTGTCAAAACTCACAGATATGGATGAGGCAAAAATATTTTTGAATCTCAGGCAGGCTCTATGAACAAAGACTTTTACAAAAAAAAGTTTGAAATAAAGTGACTGTAAAATCCATAGTATGTACCCAAGTATAAGACCATGAAGTGGAAAGTGACAGCTGGAAGGTAGAGTAGCCTCGGGATCTTCCCAGTATCACACCTAGAACCCATCACTACGCTGGGCAAGGCAGGTCCCCACATTCTCTACTCACAGCCAAGCCTCCTTGCCCAACATGCATTATGCCCTGGGTTCAATTCCAGCACTGCATAAGCCAGGTGTGGCAGAACATGCCTGTTATCACAACACTTGGGAGGTAGAGGCAGGAGGATAGAGTCCAAAGTCATGCTTAGCTATGTTGAGAGTTAGAGGCCAACCTGGACAGCAAGGGTCCATGAAGGGGGCCATGCCTGTGGGGCGGGGTAGGAGCTGCCCTGCCGCCCTGGGCACGCGACCCTGTGCGTGCCTGCCTCTGCTGTTCCTGTGGCCACCGCTGCTGTGTGGCCTCCGCACTTCTGCAGCTGCGCGGCTTTTTTCTTGCATGTGCGCTTGTGCCCACACCATGAAGACGCTGTCACCGAGGAGGAGCAGGAGGAGGACGAGGAAGGTAAGGCCTGCCAGCCGCTGTTGCAGCCCCTTGCTCCACCTGCACAGGACTCTGGCTCTGCCTGTGTGAGGCGAGAGGACCCAACGGCCCAGTGTCTATGTCGCTGACTCCCCAGCCCTCTCAATCTGTCCCTGTGTCTGTCTTCCTCTTCTCCCTGGCATGGGACCTCAAGATGCTGAGGCTTTATGTGCATCCACCATGGAGTCAGGGGGCCAGGGTCAAGTGTCTGCCCACTCAGAGACAGGTGGCTGTTCAGTGGAGATAAGCCACCATCCTAGACGGTCCCTGACTTTTCAGAAATCTGGCCTCCAGGCCTCTTGTCTTCCTACCTTTCCCCCCCTCCCAGCCCTCTGGGGACACATATGTCCTGCACCTTAAGTCCTTCTTAGAGCCCATGGGAATTCACAGACTTCTGAATAGTTGAGTGGGTCTGGGTGGGCTAAGTAGAAGTCCCCAGCCTGATGGTTCCTGTGGCAGGAAGGACCATCTTATCTGATATGGTCTCTTTCTTCCTTTCCCCATGCTGGCTGTCGTAACAGAGGAGAAACCAAGACCCAAGTAAGTGGGGGTTCCAAGCAGTGCTATGGGGGATGCCAGAGCAGGGCAGGGTGGGAGGCCCGGGACTGTTTTAAAAGAAAAGCCCAAATGGCAGAAGGTGATAAGGACCAAAGTTGCCAGTAGGTTGTGGCTCTTCTCCATTAGTCAGTGTAGTCAAGAAGGAGGTCACCGGCCATGGACTAAGGCTCAGAATGGGATGGAAGGCATCACACATCTGCCATGCCTGGTTATGCTGGGAGACTGCCCAGATCTCTAGATATATATCTGGAGGGGGCCTTGAAGGGCAAGGATTTCCTACTTGAGATGAGAATCCACTCCGGATTGACCTGATCCAAAAGGGGGCTGAGCCCCCTGAGCCTCTCCACAGAGGTTATGCACTAGCCTCTCTCATTCACCTGTGAGTGTGTCAGGGGGTAGTTGAATCCAGAATCTTGGAATTGCAAGCCCACAACCCTCCATATACACCCCATATTGTCCCTTTAAGCCTTTGTGCCGTTGCACACTCTGAACCAGGTTGAACTTTTGGACTTGCTCCTCGCTCCCTCCCCATCCTTGAGAGAAGACTAGTTCTAGGTGAAGAGTGTGGCTGGCCCACACTCCTCCCTTGAATGCTGTTTTAAATCAAGCTCGCATAAAGTAATGCAGAATTGTGAGATAGTTTCTCATCTTAGAGAAATTATTTATGTTCTCAATATGAAAATAAAACACCTCATTAAGAAAATTTGGAAAATATATAAAAGTCAAACGAAGAGGGGAAAACTCCATCCATAATTCTCCCACCCACCCACTAGCTAGCCTGTGGAAAGAATCAGGGAGGGGAAAAAAGTCTTTATTTCTTCCTGCTCTTTCTCCACTCAAAGTTCTTGGAAAATAAATATCTTGACTATGTTTTTTCAAGCACGGGACTGTCTATATAGCCTTGGATTCCACTTTTAAAAAATTTAGCACTATTCATAAGTATTTTTCCATGTTTTTACATAGTCTCCTTAAATATTTTGAATGGCCACATAATATTCCATCAATTGGACAAACCATAATTTTCCTAACCATTCCCTGATCACAGGCTTCCCCCAATATTTTACAATCATAAATAATGCTGGTCAGAAAGCATTTTCCATCTTGAGGGCTGTTTGCCTAGGCCACAATTCCAGAACTGGAATTACTGGGTCAAAGAGGACCAATGCTCTGAAGACTCTGACATTCACTGCCAAGTTGCTTTCCACCAGGGCCCATCCAAGGCAGTCTCCTACGTGGGCTGTGAGCAGTCTTGTGTCCTACACCCTCGGCGCCCAAAGGCGGGAATGGGTGTCTGTCCCTCACCCATTGATGAACAGCCAACTACATCTCATGGTTGCCTTAGCATTCCTCCGATGGTACCACCACTAACTCTCTATGTTTGTTAACTGGTCGTCTTTCTTTGCGAGTCAGTGGCTTGTGCCCCTTGCTCGTTTATCTCATGGCCGACACGTCTCCGTGTTTGCTTAATCGTCCATTTACTCAGGGATATAAATCTTCTCTGTATTTGCTGAAAAGTTGGGTTTTTTGGGGGGGTCTGGTTTTTTCCCCCTCTGCGTTTCGATTTTTGCTCTTCCCCCCCCCCCCCCACATACATAAGTTTTTCATTTGTGCAACATCATCTGTGCAGCTTTCCCTTGGAGGGAACTTTGGGGCTTCAGAGCTTAGAAAAATCCCTTCCCTCTCCAGGTTTTGATCGCTATTCAGCTCCCCTTTCTTCTGTGGCCTGCTTCTAAAAGCCGCGGTTGTCTGGGCTCCCTGCTCCATCTGGAATGTGTTGGCAGGAAGAGGGGGTCGCACAGCCAGCGGGCTGGGGGCTCCTTTTCCCCTTACAGGCTCGCCTTCATTTGGGCGCCCAGAAAGAAAGATTTAAAACGTGTCCAGAGCCACAGGAGAGGTCTCACCCCAGAAGCTGATGCCAATTACTGCCCCTGGAGGGCTTGCGGTGGCCACCCTGCCTTCTGCTAGGACTTGATTAGTTTGCTTATGTGTCTGAGGAAGGTGTCACGAAGTAGTAACAGCAGAGCCGAGGTGGACACAAACAGCGTGACACCTTCTAGGAAGGAACAGACCACTCCTGGGACACGCGGGCTAGAAACCCAAGAACAAAGGGCCAGCCAAATCTGCTTTAGTGGAGGCATGCTCTGTTGGGTGCCAGGGTGCAAGAAAGAGGAAGAGGCCAGCCTAGATTTGAGGCCGGCTGGCCTCCACTGTGGGAAGGTTCCAGTTGTCCCTGCTTATGAAACAACCCCTGTTTCTCTTCCCCAGACTTACTGCTCCTAAGATCCCAGAAGGCGAGAAAGTAGACTTCGATGTAAGTTCATGGGGTCCAGATCACCCTTATTCCAAGTTCCGGCCTTTGAACTGGGCTTCATTCAGGTCAAGTCTTCCCAAACAGCCAGAAACAATGTAGCCCATCTCTAGGCCCCACTCCCTTAATTTGCTCATAGATCCAAGAACATATAGGTCCCTTCCCCTCTCCTCCACCCACTCTTGTAACCACCCATCCACCCACTCATCCTCCTATCTTTTCACTCGACTGTCTATCATTTTATCCACCCATCCATCTATCCATTTATCTCTTCAAATACCCATCTATGTATGCAGCAAGTCAATCTTCTCTGATTGTCTGAGGATGACAGAGCCAAGTCTGAGACAGGTCACTTCAAGGATGGTACTGGCTTCATGATTAGTCGGGGCATGGATTCCTCCACAGAAAAGACATTATCTCCACCCTGGGGTTCCAGACTAGGCCACTCTGGGCCTCAGAAAGGTGCCCCTAGCTGCAGGTGGGTCCCAGGCTGGCCAAGAGGGTAGAAAACTTTTCTCGTGCCATCAGGATATCCAGAAAAAGCGTCAGAACAAGGACCTCATGGAACTGCAGGCCCTCATCGACAGCCACTTTGAGGCTAGAAAGAAAGAGGAGGAGGAGCTGATTGCACTCAAGGAGAGAATCGTGAGAACTGCTGTCCTGGGAGGGTGCTGGGTGCTACTGCAGGGACTGGGCATGACAGGGAAGGGCTGACCCTTTTGCCCTCTTGGCCACAGGAGAAGCGCCGTGCAGAGAGGGCTGAGCAGCAGAGGATCCGTGCTGAGAAGGAGCGGGAACGCCAGAACAGACTGGCGGTAAGGACAGTGTCACCTTGCTGCCTCCAGCCTGTGTAGCCAGGGATGCAGGGTCTTGGGTCTTCCTTTCACTGTGACCCTCTGTTGGGCCAACAACCAGAGCCCCTGGGTTAAAGCCTCTTCCTCTACAGCCACCCCCCCCAAAAAAAAGCAGCCTACTTATAGAAATTTCTAAGTCCAGAGCTAGTCTTTGAAGCCTGCTTAAAGGGCAGCCCCTGAGGATCTTGGTGGTGGGGTCTCCACAGGAGGAGAAGGCCAGAAGAGAGGAGGAGGATGCCAAGAGGAGAGCTGAGGATGACTTGAAGAAGAAAAAGGCACTGTCGTCCATGGGCGCCAACTACAGCAGCTACCTGGCCAAGGTAAGGGACACGCCCAGAGCTCCGAAGGTGGCCTTCAAGTGGGGCTGGTATTTGTGCCATGTACCTTCTGAGAATGGATCCCTTATCATTTCTCCCCTCCCCAGGCTGATCAGAAGAGAGGCAAGAAGCAGACAGCCAGGGAAATGAAGAAGAAGATTCTTGCTGAAAGACGCAAGCCTCTGAACATCGACCATCTTAGTGATGACAAACTGAGGTGGGCTGGCCCTCCCAAGTGATGCTGGGTCCTTCCTCAAAAGAGCTGGTCACAGCTCTCAGTGGTGGCTGGAGGAGGACCAGGGTCTTGGCCCCTGCCTTTCTGGCTTCATCCTATCAAACCTCCTCTTTTCCATCTTCCAGGGACAAGGCCAAGGAACTCTGGGATACCCTGCACCAACTGGAGACTGACAAATTTGAGTTTGGGGAGAAGTTGAAACGCCAGAAATATGATGTGAGTCTAGCCATTTCTGATTTTTGGGCCTGCAGGGTCTCACTCTCCAGAGGGGGTCAACTGTTTCCCCACAGGCCACTTATACTCTGGTACTGCCTTTACCTTGAGACCTGGCTCCACTGAGCCCAGCTGGGGGACACTTCTGGAGCCTGTCCTTCAGGGGAGACACCTGATATCAGCTTGACCTGCATTTGTATTGGCCAATTCTGTAGCCAGAACTGTTATGGGTTCTCAAACTGCTGAGATCTCCATGACATCTGCCTCTACAGGGCAAGCAAGCATGCGGGCAGGGTGACTTACACCTTCACCTGACCCTGGGAAAGAAGAACTTAGTATTGTGTCTCCTCTGGGGCTCAGGAAATCTGGAATGGGGTTGCAACCTTCATAGGTATGAGGGCATGGTAAGGGGCTGCAGAGATGAACTGGGCCTTGAGTTAGAATTAAGCTTATTCCTACTCATCATAGATGCAGGGAAAGGCACCTATCCTGGTGTCTACTGTGCTTACTGCAAATGCAAACATCTTGAGTTCACTGACAAAGCTGAACTGTCCTCCCCTCATGGCCCTCCAGTGCTGGGTGAAGGGAACTGTGAGAACTCATGCAGGGGCATCTCCCACAACCATCAAGATAGACAACCTACAAGTCCTGGCTCCTTCTTGCAACTTCTGGGTAGATGAGATGGGTCTTAGTTGCTCAACTCTGAAGAGCCTTGGTCTCCATTGTTAGTCATCTCTAGAAAGAGACTCAAGGCTACCCCAGGAACTAGCTCAAAGAACGCTCCATCAAGCAGAGGCCAGGCCACTATTCTCAGCAACAATAGCTGAGTCAGGAACCCATAGCCTCCAGATACACTCTGCCCATGTCTGGTCTCCCGGGTTCACAGAGCCTGACTGTCCATCAGAAGACTGGCCCCACACTTATCAGGGCCTTGAAGCCTCAGCTGCTCACCCAACCTGGTAACCATTTCGATTTTTCTAGATCATGACTGTCCGGGCCAGAGTGGAGATGCTGGCCAAGTTGTGAGTAGGCAGAGCCAGGCTTGTGGGTGTGCAATGCTCAGCTAGCCTCTCGCATGGCAAAGATCTGGCTTGTTGAGGACACTGGTGGCAAAGGGCCTTTTCCTTTTGCCACAGCTCCTCCCTCCTGACCTCAGCTGGTGGCTATGAGGCCGGCCTGATGCCCTTGGCAGATGAGAAAGGAAGGATCTTGCCTTCCCAGAGCTCCATTTGGGGCCAGGGCCTCTAGGCTACCAAGTCAGGAGCAGGTACCATGGGCCAAGGAGCAGGAAGGTCAGGATCAGGAGTCAGAGGTGGAACCTTGGGAGGTCTGGAGGCCTCACCTCCACCCTGTCCCTTACCCTGCCTGCATCCTGCCACAGCCACAAGGTAAGTGGCTAGTCGGGAGCTGCTGTGTGTGGTAGCTAGAGAGAGCAAGTCAAGACGCAGCCCGAGGACAAAGAACAGTACCCTCTCACAAAGGAGCCAGGAGACAGTAAGAAAACTGGCACAGGAGACTGTGTCCCTGCAATGAGGAGATGCCACAGCCCTGTGGTAAAGCCCTGTGGTAAAGACATGTGTTCCCTGGTCAGTGCCCAGATGGGCTTCCCAGGTCTCTGTCACAGTAAGTCACCTGTGTTGTTACAGATCACTACCCTCAGGAGCCGCATTGACCAAGCCCAGAAGCAGTAAGTAACCCAGCCCTTTAATTGCTCTGTGCTGAGCCCAGAGTCTCCAGGGCCAGCTACCTGCATCCCTACCCAGGGCCTAGATATTTTAGTTGGTTCTTGAACAAGGGGTCTTGGTGGCTGGCCCTTAGCACAGCAATAACAAGACTAACTGGGCCCCGGGATCCACTGGCTCCTTCCTCTCCTGCATGTAGGAGGTGCCAGATGGGATGTGTTAGTGATCCTTTTCTCCTCTATGATGTGCTGCTGGCCAGCAAGAAGCCTGTAACAGGGTGTGATAATGAGCACCTACAATCCTAATACTTCTCCAGAGTTGGGAGCAGGAGCAGGAGCAGGAGTTCAAGGCCAGCCTGGGATCCATGAAACCCTATCTCAGTTAACAAGAAAAAAAAGGAGTGGGGAGTTAAGGTGTAGTTCAGTTGGTAGATGCTTGCCCAGCATGCACAAGACCCTTAGTCAGATCCCATAGCGGAGTACATCCATAATCCCAGCACTTTGGGAGGGAGGTAGAGACAGGAGGATCAGAAATTCAAGATCAGTTGCAGAGTAAGTTCCAAGGCCAACTTAGGATACATAAGATGGGTGGGGAGAGAGAGAGAGAGAGAGAGAGAGAGAGAGAGAGAGAGAGAGAGAGAGAGAGAGAGAGAGAGAGAGAGAGAGTTGACTCCACTGAAGGGTAACCCTTCCACACAAGGAATCAGGCCCTATACAGGACTCCAGGACCTGTTGCTACAGTGACAGGGTTCTGGGTTTGGTATAATGCTGAGAGTCTGGTAGTGAGCCTGGACATGGGGTTGTCACAGGATCAAGTGGAGCTGCTTACATTTCCTGTTTCTTGGGATTTTTCTCCCTCCTTCCACACTTCCATGATGCTTAGGGGAGATGGGTGCTCCTCCAGGGAAAGGACTATTGGCTTGCATCTTTATTGGGTGGGCTGGAGGGTCATGACAGGATAACTTGATGAGATGCTACATGCATGTGCACGTGAGTGTGTGCATGTGTCAGGGTGCTTGGGAAGGTTTGAGAGGACACAGCCTCAATAGCCCAAGGTCCCACTGGGCTGGCTTCAGAGCTCACGTTCTTTTATGTTCCTGCCAGCCCAGACTCTCATACAGCACTCATCCTGCTTCCAGCTTCCCGGGGTACAGAGGGCCTCAGATAATAAGGTCACAAGTCCTGGGGACCAGTACCCTTAGCTGCCATCTGAAAGGCACAGGCTTTTGGAAACCAATAGTGTTTAAAGCTAGGGTGGCGTGGGTCTGTCTGCAGTGTCCCCCTGGCCAAGGCAAGACAACAAAAGGTGAGCCCAGGTAATCAGCTAACCCTGTCCTAACCACACTAGTGTCGGGCATCCTCAGGCCCACTGCAGGTAAGTCAGCTCCTACTGTTCAGGCTGGAACGAGGTGTGCACATTGGAAGTGGGGGCAAAAGCTTGGGGAGACAGGAGCTGAAGGTCTCCACTAGCTGGCTGGACACTCTGTCTCTTAAGCACAACTTGCTTTCCACTTGCAGCAGCAAGAAGGCTGGTGCCACAGCCAAGGGCAAAGTTGGTGGGCGCTGGAAGTAAAGGAGCCAAGAGGTGCAGTGCAGCGGAGACCCTCCACCCTGACGCCTGCCGGGGCCCGTTATTCCAGCTCTGCACCCTCCAACCCTCATGCCCAGGCTTTTTGTGGAGCTCGGGGCCCATTCTGCCTCAACGCCCTTACCTTCTGGGGTCTGGGAATAAAGTTATCAGACTCCCCTCTACTGTGTGTGTGCTGTCATGCATAAGGGGTCGAGGGAGGTTGGGAGATGGTGCTGCAGAACAGGAGCACTATGGGAACACACCTCAGAACAGCCCTGGAAGACTCAGGGTATCTTACTGCTGTTAGCAACTGTGGTTCAACTACGCATGGTGCTGGGCCCTAATGTGCCTCCAGAACTTGCCTGTCGCTGTTCTCCCAGGGCTTTTTACTCCCAGGGCACTCCTTTTGTCCCCTGCACCAGAGCCCTCCACGTTAGATGGCTGCCTGAGCAGTCCAAAGCACTGTTTAAAGAAGAAACAGCCCAGCCTTGGGAGGGTTAGGGAGGAAGGCTGGCTGCCTGGAGATGTTGCAGACACCCCGAAAGGGGGGAGGCGAGGGGGAGCTCTAGCCAGCACATCAAGGGGGGAGAGGAATGCAGGAAAGCACGTTTCCCACGAGGGAGCAAGCTCGGCAAACAGCGTTCTCCTATATTACAGGGAACACAGAACACAACTGTGCAATAAATTTGAAAGTCCTGACCAAATAGAATTATGGAAAATATAAATCACAGAAATTGGATCAAGACGCGGAGCCCTGCACAGCGAGGTATTCATAGAGGAAGGGGCTTATGCACAAACACCTCCAGGAAGACTAGGGAGGCAGGGCAGCCGCAGCCAGTGCCCTGAATGAAAGACAGGGAGTGCAGTCAGCCCTCACCAGGCCCCTGAGGGGAACATACAACCCCCAGAGAGCACATGTAGTCCATTTGTAATGCACCCCAAGAGAGAGCAGTGTGGCCCCATCTGTGCATGCACAGCATAAACAGTGGTACAGACTCCATCTCTGTGCACCCCAACAGAGAGGGGTGTAGACCCCTTGTGTGTGGACTCCAATACACATGGTTGTGGTTCCTATGGAAAATACACACACACTTGCACTACTGTATGGTGATTCAGTATGTGGATGCTCTGTGCCTAGCATATACACAGTATTAAAGAACAAAAAATTGTTCAGTGACCCTGGCTGTGGTCCAGTGGAGAAGGTGCTTTGAGCACCAAGCTTTGGGGACAGCAGCATACCTTGCAGTGGAAAAACTTGGATCAGCCAGTTGGGAATGGGCAGGGGAACCAAAGGGCAGGAATGGACAGTGATTGAGACATCAGGGTAGAGGACTTTGACTAAGTAAACCTCACATGATGCTGTTGAAAGCAGGCTAGGGGATTAGACATTGCTCCGGTGGTATCTTCAATACACTAAGTGAGAAACAGACAAACATGTTTGTGTCTTTCCACAATGTCAGAACGTATCGATTAACAGCAGTATATTCGCAAAGTAAGGCCGTTTCAATAGCAGCATTTGCCAGATAATCCTGCTTCTTTGATAGCCTGGCCGAGGCAAACACAGGTTCTTTCATTCTGATCTTAATTACTAATATTGACTCTCAGATCACACACCACACAGTAAACACATCTATCTACATCTCTATCTATATATGCATGTTACATAATGGCTACAAAGGTTTAAAGAGGCAGGAAGTTTCAAAGAGTCCCAAGAAGCCAAAGCTGGGAAATTGATAGGGCCATAAGAGTCTCTGTATTGATAAGATAAAGAGCAGAGTGGAGCTCGAGCCGAGGCTGGAGAGGCTGCGGTGGGTTTTGTGGAGTCAGGACTGCCCTATGGTCAGAGCCGAGCTGCAGGAGTGAGGTGAAGTGAAGGGCAGGACTGGGTCCAGATGAGCCAGTAGACAGATGAATGGCAGGTCCAGACAGGGGAACAGGAGGATGGAGAATGACAGCTGAATAAGCCACATCAACAGTGGGCTTCAAACTGAGAAGAAACCCCTGGGACAGTTAGATGTTCTCTGATAGTCCATTCTTTCGAACACACACACACACACACACACACACACACACACACACACACACACACACGCACACACACGCACGCACTTTGGGACGGGGAGTGGCATTACCATCTATCCCTGTACTAGGCTTCTGCCTCTTTATGAAGTCTGGGTGATGAATTTCTACCTTTTTCTTGGTCTAGTATGTCTGGTGAGTTCTTGGGTCTGGTTTCTCCAGTATAAATTTAACATGCCCATGTGCCCCTGCAGTCTCACATCTCTCTGCTAAATTTTAGGGTAGCACCCTCCTCCTAAGCTGACTTGGGAAGCATAAAGTTTTCTTAAAGCAACCGACCGGTCTCTGTGTCATCTATCCCGACCACCTCGCTACATTCTTGGATGCAGGCCGCACAGCAGGTGCGACACCCTTTCTGCTCTCAGAAGTAAGGTGTTTAGTAATCTGTGTATCCTGTGTGGTGCTGAACAGATGGTATCATTCCTGTGCCCACCTAGGTACACAGTCACCCTCCATCTTCAAAATGGAGTCAAAAGCTGCATATAAAATGGCGTCTCTCTGTTCATAAAGAAAATTCCTATTACTGTTTTTGAAACTTTTCCATGTCTAACCTTATTACTTCAAAATAAAATGGTGGTTTTTTTTTAAAGAAAAAAAAGGAGTGTCTCAGCCTGAAAGGAAAAAAAAACATAGTTTGGGGGCACACACCTTTAATCCCAGCACTCTGGAGGCAGAGGCAGACAGATCTCTGTGAGTTCAAGACCAGTATGGTGTACAAAGCAAGTTCCAGGACAGCTAGGACTTGGTTGCACTGAGAAACTTTGTCTCAAAAAAGTCAATAACAGCAACAAACAAGCAAAACCTCAAACCAAAAAACTTCTTTTTTTAAAAAAGTTTTTTGAGACAGGGTTTCTCTGTAATAACCCTGGCTGTCGTGGAACTTGCTCTGTAGATCAGGCTGGTAGATTTACCTGCCTCTGCCTCTCAAGTGCTGGGATTAAAAGTATGCACCACAATACAGGACACAACTTTATCTCAACAAATAGGAAGCACCCTAAAAACACATGGGGATGCTCGGGTGTCCGGATAGGGGCTCACTGACCTGACTTAGCAAGGCTCCTTCTTTTGCAGGGAGGAAGTTCAGAGATGGAACGGGGGACAGGGAGCATGGGAGCCTGGGTGAAGTGTGGCCAAGTAGAGGATCACTGTCCACACCTAGTGTACACATACATCGACATAGTCTAAAACTCCACACATGTACATAACAGTGGCCCTCACAGACACAGCCTTTCATGTGTGGGGGTGCACCTCAGTAGAGACGCTGGCCCACAAGTCCTCATCCCTTCCTTTACACCCCACACACGCCCTACAGCCACTCTCCCATATGTGTAGGTTTAAATACATCCAGTCTGATCAGGTACTTTTTGCTTTGTTTTTTCAGAAATGTATAGTTAAAAAAATTAATACAAAGAGTGTTGAGCCCCATGGACTTAGAAACCACTCTCGTCTCCTTACCTTGTTCTGAAATGCAGCTGGATAGCCCAGAACTGCCTGAACAGAATGGCTAAGCTGGGGACAGAATGGGTCACTACCCTGGGCAGAAGGGCCCCATGTACTGGGAGCTGGCTGTGGTTCAGAAGTGAATGGGGAACTGGAAATCCCAGTAAGCCCTGGTTCTGAGCATGCCACTCATAGTAATAGTGGATTAAGGATCAAAAAAGCAGGTTGGGAGAAGGTGTATGAAATTGGAAACAAGAGGCTGTTAAGCTGTTCCCACCAGCCAGGAATGCACATGAAACTACAAAGGATGACCTCAGTCTAGGACCCAAAGCACACTCCAACAGACGCAAAATAGAGATAAATAGAGATGCCCCAGCCCAGCCAGGAGGGGACTCTTTCAGCATGTCTTGGAAAGGAACTAAATAGCTCTGAACCCAAGAGGACATTTTAGAGGAAAGAAGGAAGCACTTAGGGTTGAAGGGTAATGGATCATGATGCTAGGGATCAGGAGGGAGACTGGAGTAAACCATGGGACCCTTTGCTTCCATTACATAGCCTCCATGTTGGTTAGGTGCATGAGTTACACGTAGGACTTGAGAAACTGACAGAGCAGCCAGGAACTAAATGAGAAGTAGAGAATCTAGCAGACCATGATAAACAGAAGTTAATAAGTAGGGACTTGTATGGGGAGGGTCACAAAGGCCAAAACCTGGTCTCTGGGACAGGTGAGTGGCGTCAGCTGCCATCTGATAGAAAGTTCAGTGGCCAGAGGGGACAGATACAGATAATGGGAAGCCGGAAAGAGGGCTATAACTGCAGAGATGGCCCAGACTTAATTGCCCTACAAGAATGTCACAAACACATTGCAGCAATCTGTCTGAAGACTGGAAAAAACAGACCAGTCCCCAGGGGAAATATGACATGCAAACAGGGCTAAGGTGAAGAGTAAACCAACTCTTGAAAGGTGCTGACACCATGGCTAAACCATTCCCTCCAACACTGCCCTACACTTTAAAAAAGAGTATCATAACCATGGCTTCACTTCAGAAACCAGAATGGTGGGATGTGAGTTTATCAACACACAAAAAGGGTGCAAAAGCACCAACAACATGCTGCAGACTGGCATGCAGCTCAGTGGTAGAGCATTTGCTTAACATGCAGGAGAACCCTGGCGCTGCAAAGGTCAAAAAACTTTTTTACAATAGCACAGAACACATCATGACTCTGGAAGTTGGGCATGGTGACACTTGCCTTTAGTCTAGCACTTGGGAGGCAGAGGCAGGCAAATCTCTGGGAATTTGAAACCAGCATGGTCTACATATAGAGTTCCAGGTTAGTCAGGGCTACACAATGAAACCCTGGCTCACAACAACAAAACCAAAAATAATCATGGTTCCAGCAAGAAAGTCAAGGAGGCTGTCTTCCAAAAACCTACAGAGAAGCTTTACTCTGGGAAGTAGATGGCTGAAATATTCTCTTTATGATAAAGAACCAAGCAAGAGTCTAGCCTAGTGACACTCATCTGTGATCCCAGCACTTGGGAGAGTTGGGTAGGAGGATTGCTGAGAATTTGAGGCCAAACAACCTGGGCTACAGAGTGAGACCATGTACAAAAATACAAAAAAAGGTAAGTCACTGGTCATGGTGACTCTGGTGACTCATATTTGCCATCCCAGCACTTTGAAGGCTGAAACAAGACGATTTTGTGAATTCCAGACAAGCCTAGACTACATATGGAGTGAGCTCCAGTGTGGCCTGTGCTATAAAGTAAGGCTATCTCAAAAACTAAAAAAAAGTAAGTAAAGATGGGCTGTGTCTAAGTTGGCAGCATGCTTGCCTAGCATTTACAAGGCCCTGGGTTCCATCCCTAGCACTTTAGGGATGAGGCAGGAGGATCAAAATTTCAAGGCTATCTTCACCTAATCAGCTGGACTACATGAGGCTCTGTCTCAAAAACAAACAACAATAAAAAAATTAAGGCAAAAGAACAAGAACGTCAGCTTGTACTTCAAACAGACCAGATGTCCCAGTCAGAGCTTGAGACAAGATAAAGGAATGTTTTGAAGAGGGATTTCTAGGCAAAGAAAGACTCTGTTATCATTATGTACAGCTGAACCAAGGGTTCTGGACTGTCAGAAGTGAGCAAGATGGAGTAGTGGAGGCTCCTTTAGGCTCAGAGCAGAGCTGAGACCTGATGGCTTGAAGATGCTGTCCAGAGGTAGCTGTGGTGCTGTGCTCTGAGAATCCAGCAGTTGAGGAGGCTGAGGCAGGAGGATCATGTGGCCAGATTGGACTGCATAGTGAGAGAGACTGTTTCCTCCTTCCCTCCCCAAAGAAAAGTGTACCATTCAAAATGGGAATTTTTATTTTTAAAAATTAATTCTTATTATTATTATTTGTGCATGTGGTGTGTGCATATGAGCCTGCCATGCTACTCGTGTAAAGGTCAGAGAACAACTTTGGGGAGTTGGTTCTCTTTTTCTCCCAAGGAATTTGGGGATCTCGGGTTGTTGGGCTTGCACAGCAAGCATTTGTGCCCACTGAGCCCTCTTGTCAGCCTCCACACTAAAAAAATTTCAAGCATATAAGAATAAATCCAACAAAAGACACACATGACTGTTCTGGAGAAGGTATAAAAATAGTCTCCCATTGAAAGACATTCAAGGGACTAGGGCTACTTACTGGCCCTGTACTCCAGTTAAAGAGAAAGTCTGGGACACTGGCAGCAGCTCAGAGAGAAGAACTCCATGCAAGACCATAGTGGGATTCACAGGGACCCATTGGGTCCATACAGTGGGTAGAGACAGGCTTAGTCCCATGGGGTGTGGGCAGGGGACTCAGAGCCTTGCAGCAAGGTGAACTGTGACTAACAGAGCACAAGGGGAGGTGCCTGGGATGGGGAGCACCCTGTCCAGACACCAGGGGGTGCTCAGGTGCCAGGATGGAGAGCTTGCAGCCTTGAATAACAGGCTTCTTTGTTGATGCGTAGGGATGGGCTCAGGGGGGAAAGTAAGGGCCTGGCTGCAGTGTGGCTAAGCAGAGAATCTTGCCAAAATAAGTATTATTTATCATCCACAGAAAACCCTAGGCAGTTCTAGGAAGAAGTGGCAATTGTACCAAATCAGAAGTTTGAGCTAAGTGTGACCACAGGTAGGGCACTTGTGTAGTCCTAGCACTTGGGAGAGAGAGTCTAACAAATCCCAAATCTGAGACCAGCTTGGGTAAGTTCAAGACCAGCCTGGGCTACACAGCAAGACCCTGCCTCAGATAACCAAAGCTTGGGCAGTGGATGTGGGAAGAAGAAAGAAAGAATTTTAAACACCCACCCATCAAGGGCCAAAGATCAGGCTTTAGTCATCAAGAATTCCGTACCACTGAAGCATCTGACCCACAGTCCAGTTACTAAGGCAGGGCCCAGAAGGTCCATGCTGGATGGAGGGGAGCAGCATGCAAAGGGGGAATGCAGCAAGACACCAGCCCAGACAAGCTAAAATCATTGTATATTTCAGAAGTAGATTGGGCTGGGTGTGGGTCAGTGGTAGCACACTTATTTCATTATGCACAAGGCCTTGTGTTTGAGCCCCAGAAACTCAAAAACCAAAACCTAACCTAACCTAAAAAATTTATCATCTGTGCTAGGACTTGCAGAGCACGGCGGAATTCAGATGAAGGGTCCCTGGAGCTTTGTAGGGGAGGGGACATGCGGGCCAAGGGGCCACAAAAAGCCTAGGGGTGCATTCCTCACGTTCCTTGTCTTGAGCCAGCACTGGACAGGCGGGTGGAGGCTTTTCCTGTTTTAATTATGCCTTCTTCTGTACATCTCAACAGTTAAACAGTTCAATAAGGACTTTCTATGGAGGGAAGGACATCACAAAAACTCTATCTTTATGTTCACAAGCAAACAGAACAAAAACTGCTGTAACTAGGGAAAGCCATAAATAAACCCTATCTTTGTCTGTCTGGCCAGTGAAGCCCCGAGCCCCCAGCTCAGGCAGGAACCACGCACGGATGCCTGCTTTTGCCATTACTGCCTTACCCGGGTCTGAAAACCCAAGACAATGCGAAAAGATGTTCAACGGAAATAAGATGTATAACTTCTGGAAAGGAGGAGACCAAAATACCACATTCTTGCGGCCCCCAGAGAGCCGGCGGAAGAGTTCTCAGGATGAATGAGGGGTTCAGGCAGCAGTCAGATGCGAAGTGTGTATTGTAAATCAATATATTTTATTATTTTCCACCAGCAACCAGCCAGAAGATACAAAGGGGGTGGGGAAGTTTCCATTAAAGAAAAAATCATAAAAACAACAGCCGAAACCAAAGGCATAAAAGTATTTGGACACGATCCTCCTGAGAACTGTCTTAGTCTACAGAAAGAAAATTTCAAACTACTAAAACATGTTAAAATGAAACTTGAGGAAAAGATAAAAACAGAAAAAAGCATGCTTTTTCACAGAAAGCTTAACTCTTAAAATAATCTTTTTTTTTCAAAATTAGTGCACACTGTATAGTTTACCAGATTTTTTTAACCAAAATTATTTTCTATTTGATTGTCTGTTTGTTGGGACAGGGTCTCATGTAGTCTAAGCTGACTTTGAGCTCATTATGTAGCCAAGTCTGGCATTATGTAGCCAAACCTGTCTCCACCTTCCAAGTGCTGGGATGACACATTAGGGCCCCAGTGTTCAGGATCAACCAGAACTCGAATAGGGCTTTCCTGAAAGTGAAGGCAGCCTTTGGAGTGACAAATCTAAGATTCAATACAGAAGAAGCATGCAGACGCAGCTAAGAAAGCACAGGGTCCAGTCTCAGAAGGTGTGCTCCCCGCCTGCTGCGACTGCACAAAGCCTCCTCCGTCTTTGTCTCCCGTGACCCTCACAGCAAAGGAAGTAGACCCTACCATCATTTGGATTCCCAGAGCAGCACACAGAAGCTCAGGCCAGTCCCCACAAAGCCCCCAGACCACCCAGCTACCAAGTGACAAGCTCAGCAGGGACACCCTGACCATGCCTTCCATGCCCTCTGCTTTCCTAGACTGTAGAATTCATCCTTTTCCCACAGTGTCTACCAGTGTAAAACTGTGAACACATGAGAGTTTGGGGAGGGGTGTGGGACAGCCCAGTTGAGAAGGGGATATATTTAACAGAGAAGAATGGGAAAATAAAATATAAATTTGGGAGGGAAAAAAGAGAATGAGATTTTTGCTTTATGCCAATAACTAAAAGGAATTAGGAAGTTCAGTAGAAGAAAGATTGTTAAAAATAAAATCAGGGTGGATGTGATCAAGATACATTGATTATGTGTATGAAATGGTCAAAGAATAAATAAAATAGTATTTTAAAACAAAATAAAAATTCAGAAGGATAGTAAAATCTGGTCGGCTTTTTTGTTGTTGTTGTTGTTGTTGTTTTGTTTTGCTTTGTTTTCAGGTTGAGAAACATTTTTCCCCACCATAAAACAAACAGAATTGTGGAAGGAAAGGAGGCTAGTAAATTCTACCTCTTAAAAGTTAATGTTTTTGAAACAGAGTCTCATGTAGCCCAGGCTGGCCTTGAACTCACTGTGTAGCCCCGGCTGATCTTAAACTCATGGTGTTGCTCAACATGACCTTGAACCTCTCTCTGATCCTTCTGCTTCCACTGCCTAAGTGCTGGGAAACTTTAAATTTCTATACGTCAAAACATTGCCCATCAAAATGAAAAGGCATATTTCCACTCCTGGCTAAATGGAGTAATAGAGACGGATTTACCCGCCTGCCTGCAGCAGCCAACCAAACAACAGAACAAAACAAAACAGACACAAAACCATGGAACAATGATGTCTAGGGCGCCGCACATCAGCTGGCAAAGACAATGACCCCTGCGCAACGGAAACGTCTAGGGGCCTCTCACTGCCCAGCTCTCTTCCCTGAGAGAATTCCCAGGCCTCAGGCAGGAAGGGAGCAAGGTGGAGCCTCAGGATACTTGAGTGAAAGAGCTGAGCAGAGGGGCTGAGGGGTGAGGTAACTGGAGTTCAAGAGACAGACTGGGGGGGGGGGGCGGGCAGTACTGCACAGAGGGAGAACCTGAGGTCCTGCAAACACCAGTCAGTTGCACAGCAAGCATGGTTGGGGCCAACACGAGCCTGGGAAACAGCCCTCTGAGCACTGCAGCTTCCCAGGCCCAGGAATGGTGTCTGTTCCCACCAGCCAGGGCAGAGGGCTGCAGGCTCACAGGTCTTGGGTCTGGGAAACCTTGCCCAAGTCTTGGGGACCTTTGGCCTGGAGCTGAACATTCTTCCAGACCTGCCTGTGAGAAATCATAAAAACAAGACCTGAAAGATCCAACTCCCACCCCCTCCCCCCACATCCCCCGCCTCTGTGTGTATGTTTTGAGATAGGGTTACAGCCTGCTTACTCAGTTTCTACAGTGTTAGAGATCAAACCCAGGACTTCGTGTGTGCTGGGCATGCAGTCTATCAACTACAAAGCTCAAAAATATTTATAGAAATGTAAAGATATTAAGCACTTGCTGAGACAAAACTCAGGATGTCCGGGGTCCCATAAAATCCATCAAGCAGAAACAAAGCAGGAAAGGGGCAGGGATCACCAAGTCAAAGCAAATGGGGTGAAGCAGAATGAGACCCCAAGGTCCCCACTAAGATAGACTGTGGGGGGCTCAGCTGGAAGGCCCTGATTACAAATATGGAATGAAGAGATGAATATAAGCTCAAATCAATGCAAAGTGGAGTTTGGGGTCGGTGGGTAGGGGGCCATGGGACAAAGCAAACAGCTCTGAAGGCTGTGGGCTGGAAATGGTCCTGAGCACAACGGCAAGCAACAGATGTGTTCTTAGCATGCACAAGGTCCTGGCTTCCATCTCCAGCACACAAAATGCAAAGGCAAACAAAACTAAGTGATTGGTCTAAACATCCCAGTTAAGCAGCAGACTGCAAACTGAGGCTGGGATGTGGCTCCAACCATAGAAGACTTGCCTGGTGAGCATGAAACCCTGGGGTCAATCCCCAGCACCACATAAGTATTATAGTGTACAGCTGCCATCCCTGGACTACATGTGACAAAAAAACAAAACAGTTACTTTGTCTTAGAACAGCCCATACTCACTCCTGGGCATGTTTACCTCTTTTCTTTTTTCTTTACCTTAACCCTTGTGCTTAAAATCATTACTAGAAATGCCTTTTTAGAAACTAGAGAGATGGCTCAGTGGTTAAAAGCACTTGCTGCTTTCTCAGAAGACTTTCGTTTGATTCCCAGCAGCCACATGGCAGTTCACAACCATCTGTAACTCCAGTCCCAGAGGATCCAATGCCTTCCTCTGCCTTCTGGGGACAAAGCTCCCCAGATATACACATATAGGAACACACGCACACATACAAAATAAAAATACATTTAAAAGAAAATAAAAATGTTTTTTTTATAGATCCAAATCTGTTTCATACTGGCAAAGAAAGAAAGGAAGGGGAGAGAAAATCAAGCTTGTCAGACTGGATTTTAAAAAAAAGACACTCCCTCCCACCTTCCCGCTCCCACCCCCCCTTCCCCCCAATGCTTTAAATGTAGACACAAATGGTTTAAAAGAAATAACAAAGTTTCAAACGATGCCAGCAGAAACTCAGAGAACTGAAAAGAAGAATAAAGGAGTCCCCAGCTGAGCCAGGCTGCAATGTGCCCAGTGTGCCATGACCATCCCAGCACTGGAGAGGCTGAGGCAGGAGGATTGGGAGTGTGAGGCCAACTTGGGTTATATAGTGAGACATTGTTTAAGAGAAAGACAAGGGTGAGAAACATCGGCTGGTGGTCTAACACTTTAGTGACTGTCTCCCAATAATTAACAGCACAAGTGAGCAGAAAATCAGCAAGCCTGGGGTGGACCTGACCATACAATCACCTATGGTGGCTTGATTGACAGTGACAGGGCATCCCCTGTGAGGCATGCTCTTACCAGTGTGTAGGAAATACTCACCCACACCGGCTCGAATTCTGGGCCTTTACATCAGCCTTAATAGGTTGAGAAGGATTCAAGCCCTATAAAGTATGTGCTTTGACCATAATGGAATTAAATTATAAATCAATAACAGAAAGATCCTTGGAAAATCCCCAAGTATTTGGAAACTCAATAACATACTTTTAAACAAGAAAAAAAAACCCAACAAGGAAATTGGGGAGTGTTCTCAACAGGATGAAAATGAACACCCAGCGCTGAGGGCTAAGAAATGCCACTCAGGAGGCACTCAGGGGAAACGCTTGTTGCCTAAGGCCTGTGTGAGAAACTGAGAAAGGGCTTGACCCGGGGATCTCAGCTCTCACATCTCTGAACACAGAAAAAGAAAAACAGCCGGACCAAAGGAAGCAGGAGGAGGGAAATGGTCCAGCCGGGAAGTGGAAGCTGGGGAGGTCAAAAACAAAAAAGCAATGGGAAAAATCAAGAAAACCCAAACTTGGTTCTTAGAGAATCAGTACAATTGACCATCCCCTGGTCAATATGATGGGGTGGAGGACCTAGAAATTGTCACCATTGGGAAAGAGTGAGGTGGCACCATTACAGCCTCTAAGGAAATATTTTGAACAACTTTATGTTAATAAAACTGATAAGTTAGCCGGGCGTTGGTGGCGCACGCCTTTAATCCCAGCACTCGGGAGGCAGAGACAGGCGGATCTTTGTGAGTTCGAGACCAGCCTGGTCTACAAGAGCTAGTTCCAGGACAGCCTCCAAAGCCACAGAGAAACCCTGTCTCGAAAAAACCAAAAAAAACAAAACAAAACAAAACAAAACAACAACAACAAAACTGATAAGTTAACTAAATGGACACATTTCTTGAAAAACTCAAAATGCCAGAGCTGTCGAGAAGCAGGGCTCTGGGAATGCTCACAGTATAGAAAACAACTCAAGTCTTTCCTCCCAACCCCCCCAGGAGCATGGCTTCTCCAAAGATCTGACCAAATATTTAAAGAAGCGATAATAACCATTATATACATTCTTAAAAAGAATAAAGAGGACAGAGTACCTCCCAACTGCACAAGGTAGATTATCCTATACAAAATCAATGTCATTATAAGAAACTAACAGTGTGGACTGCTCCAAACACACACACACACACACACACACACACACACACACACACACACACACACACACAACTAAAATTTTAGCCAGTAGAATCTAGCTCTCCATAAAAAGGATAATGCATGACAATCATTGGTCTATCTCAGGAACTAATGAACAGTTACTGTAACACTGGGAAAATCAAAGTGACCCATTGTATGAGGAATTCAACAAGGAAAAACACCACAGGCTGATCTTTTTTGTTCTTTGGTTGTTTGAGAGAGAATCTCTTGTAGATCAGGCAGGTCAGCACTAGCCAGGTAGCCTAGGTTAGCCTCAAATGTGTGACCCTCGTGCCTCCACCTCTTGAGTGCTGGGATTACGGCCCAGCTGACATGATCATCTCGATTAAGTACAGGAATAACATTAGCAAATATTCATTCCTGACTTAAGGGTGGAAACAGCAGCTCGGTTCCTCCAAGAGGTCCAAGGCAGCCCCCCTCCCCTGCTGAGAACAAGAAGGGACCTGGGATAGCTGCTGTCCCCAGGCCCCTGCTGTGCCCTCTTGCATTTCTCCAGTGGGGTTGCTCACTTGGGCAACTGCAGCAGAAGCAGCTGCAGATATGAAGGGGAAATTGAAAGCAGTTTTGTTTGCAGATAATACAGGCATCTTGTCTAATAAAAATCTATAAAGAGTTGCAAACATGGGTTTGGTAAGGTTGCAAGAGACAAGATGGATACACAAGGTCAATTTATTTCCACAGAATGGTCTGGCATTGACATCTCCAAGATGCCACTTTCCAATGATATAAAAATACACCATGCTTAGTGACAGTTCTGACACTGTGAGATATCAATACATTGAAAAAGCAAAACACAGAACTGAAGAACATCCTTGGGTAAGTGAGGCTGCTGAGGGGCTAACATTGATAAGCAGCCCAGTTCTCCCTGAATTTGTAAAAATTAACTGGCGATTGTAAAATTTAAGCTGATGGTGAAACCTGCTGAGACTGAGATAAAATTGTTCTTGTCAGACCCAAACAACTTGAGAGCCGGGAAGCAATAAAGACCTCCTGCCTGACTGGCTGAGATAACTACTTTCTCAGGCGCATTCTGAAGGCCCACCAGAGATTTCTTCTCATTCCACACCCGGGTCCGCTCTGCACGTATGCACAGATTTCTGCAACAAAGTTTATCTTTAACATTCTTTAAGCCTGCAGCAATGCCTACAAGACACTCTGGACAGAACACATAACCCCTCCGAGGTACCTCCACCAAGGAGCTGGCGCCAAAGCTGCCCCTGGCTCTTCAAGATTGACCGGTGAACTTTGTTCCCAGGGAGCTTACGTAAATGTCTCCCTTTTTCTGCTCTTAAAAAACTTCCCGTTGACCCAACTTTTGAATGCACACATACTTTACAGTGGCACCAGGGTTTCCTTACAACGCTCTGCAGATCAGATCCCCTGTAAACATCATCACTGGTGATGTTTTTGTGGACAGAATCTAGCAAATGGCCCCAAACAGCCCAAACATCCTTGAACAAGAACAATAAAATCAAAGAGCCTATATTCTGAGAACAAAAACTCCAAACGGGGTGGCATGGTATAAAACACCAAAATAGATCAAAGGAACAAGATGGTCCAGAGATGAGCACGCAGGACAAGAAAAAACTTTTTATTACATGTACTTATTTATTTTATGTGGAGGGCATGCACGACACAGTGCTTATGTAGAGGTCAGAGGCCAACTCTTGAGAGTTGACTTTCTCCATGTGGGTTCTGGGAATCCGACTGAGGTAGTCAGCTTGCATAGCAAGCGCTTTTACCCACTGAGCTGTCACTGATTTTCAACACAAGGTGCAAAGGCATGTAGGTACAAAACTGTTTCTTAGAGAAAATTAACTAAAACAACTGAATATCCAAATACAAAGAGAGAAAATGAAAAAATAAACAAATAAAAGAAAAATAACAGAGTTCATACCCCATACTAGATGTAAAGTCTATTTAAAAAAAAAGAATACTAGGAACAGAATACAAGAGAAAAATCTTTGTGATTGAGGGTCATTCAAAGGAGTATTTGGCACAACATTGAAAGCACATTCTCTAGAACAAATTGACAAATTGGAATTCATCATCATCATTATTACTATTATTATTATTAATTTGGTTCTTCAAATGGTAACTACAGGGACACTGAGGAGACAAGCTAGGGAACAAGAGAGAGACTCTCTGCATAACATGAGATTCATTAGGTCTGATTCAGGATCCCTAAGGAACTCTCAAAAATCAACAGTTTGAAAACGAACACCCCAAATGCAAACGTTGGGCCAAGATCTGAACAGCAAGACAGGAAGAGGCACATGGAAGAAACTGTTCAGCAAACTGTGTATGATGACACATGCCTGCAATCTCAGCACTGTGGAAGCTGTGCAGAATGACTTCGGAGAGTTTGGGGCTAACCTGATCTACTAGTGAGATGCTGTTCCAAAAAGCCAAAAGAGCCAGATGTGGTGGTACCTGGCATAATTTTAATTTGAAGCACTCTACTGGGAAAGCAGAGACAGGTGGATCTTTCTGTCTTAAAAACAAATAAATAAACAAAGGAGTATTCAGCACAACATTGAAAACAAAAAGAAGGGCTAGAGAGATGTAGCTCAGCTGGTAGAATGTTTGCCTAGCATGCCCAGCATGTTCAATGCCCAATACCACTTAAACCATCATGATAGTGCATGCCTGTGAACTAACACTCACGAGGTGGAGGTAGGATTAAGAGTTAAAGGTCATCTCAGCTGTACAGTAAGCTAAAGGGCATGAGCTTCTGTAGCTGTCTTCTATCCATCTATCTATCTATCTATCCATCCATCCATCCATCTATCTATCTATCTCTATCTGAGAGTTGGAGGAAGAGAGAGACAAGGCAGGAGAGGCTGGGAAGGTCAGACCATGAAGGTAAATACTAATTGACTATATAGCAACCTGGGAACCTGGGTGATGAACCTCAGCAGAAATGCACTGTGAAAGTTTTCAGACAGCAGAGTCCACAACCTGCAAGTTCTTTCCATGGCACATCAAAAAAACGGCAGGGAGCAAGGAAGTGTGGGAAGGACCACAAAGAGATGCTTCGTTGGCATCTCAGATGACAATCTGTGTTAACACAAACCCAAATACCCACTGTAAATATGGCCTGTCAATTATACATTATGAAAGTCACCTTCAAATTAAAAGGATAATGGCAAATTGGAAGAGGGATGTGGGGTGGGGAGGGGGCGCGCGACAGGTTTTCTTTATAGTTCAGGCTGGCTTCCAACTCACCATGTCGCTGAGGATGACTTCAGACTTCTGATTCTCTTGCCTCCACCTCTTGTGATGGGATCACAGGCATGCCCCACCATGTCTGGTTTATCCAGTGCTAGAGATGTGGCTTGTCCGAAGGCCACTGCCACTGCATCTGAGCCAGAATGGAACTGAGGTTAGTGTTGGGAGGATCTGGTGTGTCCCCGGAAGTCTTCCCCTACATTGTCTATCCTTCAGTCCCAGAATCACTTGACATTGAACCTCAAAATTCCAACCAGAAGAACATTGTGGAACCTTGGACAAGCTTGGGGTAGGCACTTGAAATGGCATAGTGTTCCCTTTCACAGTGTGTCCCAAGAGCAGCTGCTTATCACTCTCCTAAGGCCCTTCCTTCTCTCTTTTCCAAGCCATGAGGACCCCAGCTTCCAGGCCTTGTGGCAATTCCCTGCTCAGCACCTTCTTCATCCCCAGCACTCTCTACTCTGGCCCTTTAGGGAATCTTTTCTCCCTGAGTTACACACCATATGTTACGTGTGTTGTTGCCTTGTACTTGGATGCTTTCTTCCCAAGGGATGTCTCAGAACCACCACATTTTAGATCAAGCCACCTGGGTAGCTCAGTTTGGGTAAAGGTGCTTGCTTCTAAGCCTGATGAATCGAAATTCAGTCTTTGAGACCTACATTATTTATCAAGTCTCTTTCCCAGCAGGCACGGTCAGCTTTGAACTCAACTTTGGGCTACAACCTTGAGCCGATCAACTGGCAGCTTTAAATATGGCTACCAACAATGCTTAGCAAGGAAACATCAACACTGAACTTTTCTGGCCCGCATGTCCCCTCTTCTAGTCAGTGGCCTCTTAGAAGAGGTGTGGAGTGGGGAGAGTACAGGGCTGTGGTAGGTCAGTCAAACTGAACAACAAGAGAAGGGCGAAGAAGGGGGAGAAAAGTCTGACGTGGAGATGTAGGGAGGGAGGCCTCAGAACCCAGACTAGGCTAGGACCATCTGCTGCTGGGCAACAACCTATCCAGGCAATAGTCTCTTGAGCCATAACCACACTCAGTATGTACCATAACACAGGAGGCCTGGATATGGGCATCTGGGCAAGGGCCTGTGCTCATTACTTCATTGCTCACCTTCAATTCCTTCATCCTAGATAACCCCAATGGTCATTTTCATCACTAAATAGGTGGGGGGGCACTCCAGATGCTCCTAGAACAATGGTTCTCAACCTCACAATGGTTCTCAACCTCTTTCACGGGGGTCTCTAAGTCCATAGAAAACACAGATATTTACAGTATGATTCATAACAGTAGCAAAAGCACAGTTATACAGTAGCAATGAAAATAGTTTTATGGTTGGGAGTCACGACAACATGAGGAACTGTTTTGAAAGGTCACTGCCTTAGGAAGGCTGAGAACCATTGTCCTAGAGTCAGCACTATTCTACCCAGCTAGACCTAGAAACACAGCATGGCCAGTCTTGGGAACTAGAACCTCCTGGGGGTGCACTGCGGGGGGGCCCTTATAGGGTACCTGATACCCTTGCCTCTTCCCAGCCCCAAAAGGCAACTATGTTGCCATGGGGTGCAGACAGAAAGCAAGCAGGACTGAGGGAGCTAGAAAGCAGCAAAGAGAACTTGTAGAGAAGACGGGGCTCACAAACAAGAAAGAGAGGCAATATGGACAAGGGATGTCTTAGTAAGGGCTAGGCTGGAGGGTCCCTGATCTGCAGGGTGGAGGGGCAGTGGACAGAAAGGTCTAAGAAGGCTAGTGGCCTCTTGGAGGAGGTGTGGCCAGGGGCTCCTGGGACAGGGAGTATGCAGGGCTGCTGGGCTGCAAATGTGGCTGGGCAGCCAAGAAAGGGAGGGAAGGAGAAAGGAGGGGGTCCTGGGAGTTTAGCCTGGAAGGGAAAACAACCCAGTACGGGCTGGGAGAGGGGCCTTAGACCTCAGACAGGAGGTCCAGCCCACCCCACCCTTCCCCAGCTCTGCTGCCCCAGGGATTGTTGGCTGAGCTGTGACTGAATTGTTGAGGAGGGCTAGGGTCCTGTGTGGAATGGGGGATTGGGGTAGCCTCTTGATGTGCCTGTGGGAGGGAAAGGGATAAAGAAGCTGGGCATAGAGAAAGGCACTGTGGATGTTTGTAAAGCTAGCCTGTGGTACACAGGGTGGGGGCTGGACAACCAGGCCTTGGTGAGCCTTATAGGGTAGTTTAGTTCAGTCGAGAAAAAGGGGAGTGGGAACAAAGGTAGTGCTGAACTACTTACAACAAGGGGACAGGTAGATTCAGAGTAGATTTGGGGGTGCAGGGTGTATGACAGCGCTTGAAGGGGGAAAGCAGGATAGTAGTAAGTGTCCTTTGTAGAATCCAGCACCCAGCAGTGCCAAAGTATTAGGTGGCTCATGGCAGAGGGTGGCTCCCTTGTGGATGGGGAAGCATGTGGGTGTAGGGCGCTTACAGGATGAAGAGCAGGGAGGTACATTGTACAGAGTTGTACGCGGGACTCTGTTGTGTATGGTTCTGGGTGGAAACAACGGGCAGTGTGCACGCGGGCTTTTTGCGGGTCGGGGTGAGAGGTGGGGTTGTGCACTGTGTGCCAGGAGGAGAGGCGGGTGCACTGTGCCGGGGGCGGTGCGCGGGAAGCTTATGGTGCACGGGTGGGGGTGGGTATTTGCGGGACACCTAACGTGCGTGGCCCTGCGGTGCAGGGAAAGGGGTAGCGCGGCCTCCGGAAGCGAGGGGGCGCTGTGCCAACGCGGGCACTGTGCGGGGTGTCGCTCCTTCCGGAGCGGGAGGTGCGGCTGCCATGGCGCGGAATGTGTTGTGAGTAATATCTTTGCCGGACTGAGCGGGCAGTGCAGCCCAGGTTGGGTGGGCGCGGGGCCCGGGCGGTCCCGAGGACAGGAAGCAGGAGGCGCCCGCACTCGGCCGGTTTCCCGCAGGAGTCCACGCGGCAGACCTACCGCGGCGTAGTGTACTGGCTGTCAATCACAGCCAACGGCTCGGGCCTGCTCTGGCAAATATCCAGAGCTGGGCCGAGATCGGCCAGTGCTCGCAGTACCCCTGCCCCAAGCCCCCAAAAGTTGCTGCGTTCACAGATCTCCACGTGGCCAGCAGGGCTGGCCTCCCACAGTCTAAGCAGGAAACACGTGTTCAGTGAACACGTGACCCACTGGATGGGTGGCCCCAAGTTAAGCATTAATGTAGGTTTGGGGGGTCTCATGGAGACGGGATTTGGGGAACCCTGCACACAGCTGGGGAGAGGACTTCAGGAATTGCCTGGTGGACACCCGTATAATTTATTTCGCATACTGGTTAGAAGGAACCAGGGCCCTCAGAATCAGGGCTGTGTGAGTCAGCCACGTGCTCACCCCCGGCTTTGCAAGGAGCTAGTGGGACCCATGTGTGAGTTGGGTGGGTGGGGACAGGGTGAGATCACGGATGAGACCTGAGCTACCAAGAAGTCGCAGCCTAGTAACCAGTGAGGAGCCAGGTGCTCAGTTTGTGAGGGAGGAGAGCCAAGAGTTCCCCTTGAGATAGACTGTTGGGGTGTTTGTAAAAAAAAAAAAATAGTAGGAAGGAAGTTAAGTTAGAGGAACCCTGAAAAGCCAGGCCTCAGAAGAGCAGCAAGGCTAGGAGAGCAGGGAGTGTCCTGGGGCCAAGAGGAGGCTGCAAGTTTTCTGAGGGGAGTCACCAGGCCTGGGATGTACCTGGCAGTCTGTGGGGAAAGTTTGTGGGCAAGGGCTGATCTAGGGGAATCAGAAATCTGCAAGTAGTCCTCATGACTCCAGTGTGGTCTTAGGGCCTCTGCTCCCAGGTCCTCATCCTGAAGATTCAGAGACTAGAAGATTCAGGGAGCTTAGTGAGCACTGTACCCCACTTTCCACTGTTAAGGTTTTCCCAATTTTGTCCTTATGCTGGGCCACAGTTAGGGCCCTGCTGATAAATGTGAGGCCAACTTGGATATCACAGTTGACCTGGACTTCAAAGCCTGCCCTTCTTTCAAAAGGGTCCTTTCCCTGTCCCCGTCCCCCCCACCCCCACTTGCTGCCTGCTCCTGTAGGCACAGAGCTCAAGGTCCTCTCAGAGAGGCTCTGCCAGGGGCACTAGAGATCTGGCAACAATGTATGGATTTGATCACAGGGTTGGCTCCTGAGCGGCTGAGTTTGGCAAACGTTTAGCTACAGAGCCCCCCCCCCCCCCACACACACACCTACCTGGTATTCTCAACCTGGCCCTTCAAGTGTGGTGCTCAGGTGCTCCCAGGTTTGAACCACATGCCACACTTCTGGTTATCAGTGTGACCCTAGGTGGTCCTGTGTACCCACCTTCCACCTGGCACCATGGACTTACACCTCTAGTAAGCCCACAGAGCTTGTATTTCTCCACCTCCATGTCCGTTCAGCAGACTGGGAGGTGTATAAGACCACCAGGCAGAGATTCTGCGTTGTCTACAGTTCTGATAATGGTGAGAAACAGTGGCTACCCCAAATCCTCATCAGCTTCTTCCTGTTTGGGTAGTTTTAGGAGTCCAGTGAGGTGTTAGGAACACTGTCTTCACCAGCTCCCAGCCTGTTGGCCTTCCTCTCAAGGAACAGGGGCTCTTTTGTGCTGAGGGGGAGAGTAACGGGGTCCTTCTCCCTGGGCATGGGAACACCCAGGAGGAGTTGGTAGACCTTCAGAGGAGGTGGTAACTTCAAGTGGAGTACCACTACCACTCTGCTCATGAGGTCCTCCTCCCTTGCTCTCTTACATTTTTACAAGCTGGAACTACAACCACCATGCCTCCACTGTAATCCTCATCTCTTGTTTTTGTTTTCAAGCTTCCCTTGTGCCCTTTCCATAGGCAAGCTGTAGTGTCCCTAACCCTGGTATGCCAAAAGGGAGGCTAAGGACTGGGAAACTTCTTGCTCCCCCCTGTACTAATCACACCATGCAGTAGGGACAGGCCCTGTGACCTCCATGTCCTAGTACAGTTCCTATGTATACCTGCCCCCAGCCTGCCTTGACCCTACTGGTGTGAGTGAACACATGAGCCTGTAACACTGTGTGTGCATGCATGCGCCCATGCAACCCTAATGTTCTAATTTCTCCTGAGCAGGTACCCTCTTTACCAGCTGGGTGGCCCCCAGCTCCGTGTGTTCCGAACCAACTTCTTCATCCAGCTGGTGCGGCCTGGTACTGCCCAGCCTGAAGATACTGTGCAATTCCGAATCCCCATGGAGTAAGTAAGTCCCAAAGGAATTTGGGGGCTGGGGAGTGGCCTCCAGGATGTGGGTCCTGTCCTGTTTTCTAGCTCAGCTCCCCAGGGCCAGGCTTTTCCTGTGGTGGAAAGACCTGGGGCCGCTTTGCTTGCTCAGCGGATGGTGGAGGGGCCTGATGTTTGCAGAACTTCAGGCAGCCAGAGAGCAAGCATGCTCTTGGCTGGTTTCCTGGCTCGCCCTCCACCTGGGGAAAGCTTAACAGAAAGCCTGAGATTTGTTGAATTCTTGCCTCCATCCTTTCCCAGGAAAGGAGTCCCTGGAGGCTGGGTTGGAGCATGCTGAGATTTGCAGAGCTTCTAGATTGTTAGCCCTGAGTTCCTCACCTCCTTCTGCTCAGTTTAGTGTGCCACTTTTTTCTTTCTTTCTTATTTTTTTAGGAAGGAGCAGTGCAATCCCAACTGCTGTTGCTGCTCTGAGTCCCTAAAGCCTCAGGCACCAGCTCAGCTGGGGGAGAGGGGGCAGGGGAAAATACCTATATAAACTGGAGTAGGGTCTCTTCAGCCTTACATACATGCACAGGAGCTTATGGTGGCCAGGGTTGTACTGAAAGCCTGTGTGGGCTTCATCCACCCTGTCCTAGAGGCCCCTTTTTAGCAGCAAGTGTCTCATAGACCACAGTAGCAAGTCTAGTCACAGACAGGAGCCCAGCCTGGGAACAATCTCAATGCTCTACATTTTATCAGGGTGAGCCCAGCTGGCTCCTGGTGATGATCAAGAGAGGACCAAGTAAATCAAGCTGACGAAACCAAGTTCTCGTTGCCCTAACTTATCCTTGTATCTAGAGAGGACAGTACTGGGGCCCAACCTCATCTGGCTACAGCTGCTCCTGCACTCTCACCCTTATTCCCGGGTAAGATATCTTTCCCTGTTATCTAGGCTTAGCTCAGACTTGTTTTCTTTCTGTCTTGTCCAGGATGACCAGGGTGGACCTCCGGAATTACCTTGAGCAAATTTACAATGTTCCTGTGGCTGCTGTGCGCACGCGGGTGCAGCATGGTGGGTACCTGTATTGGTGACTTGCCTTCTGTGCCTACTCCATGATGTCTCCAGACGGTCCATGAAGGGAAACCTAAACATGAGGGACTTGGGTGACTTGCCAGAGTCACATGGGGCTCCTTGGTGGAAGTCTGCTCCCAGCCCCTTTCCTTATAGTCCCCAGAACTTTTAGCTGTGACCCTGAAATGTCCTCTACTCCTTCAAGCCATTTCCTTAGCCTAGGCTGACTCTAATAGGTCCACAATCTTCTCCTCAGAGCCAGTGCTCATGGCTGGCTAGCAATGCAGCCCCCTGAGAAATGCCCTTCCTAGAGAAGCTACACTTCACCAGAGAGAAAAGAGGTCGCTTCTATTCTTTTAAAATCTTTTGCTGTCATTTCTATTTTCAAAGACTCTTTTTACTTAAACATAGAAACTGGTTTTGGTGGCATTATTGGGAGATCTGTCTGAGACCCCCTCCTAGAGCTCAGTCTGCCCATTGAAACTTCCACCTCCAGATGGGCTGTAGGGGCCAGGATCTCAGGCAGGGTCTGCTGTCCCCTCACAGGCTCCAACAGGAGGAGGGACCACAAGGGTGTAAGGATCAAGAAGCCAGACTACAAAGTGGCCTACGTGCAGCTGGTGAGTGAGAGCAGACCTGTTTCTGCTCATTGTCTCAACTGTGTCCTGGGGCTGTTTGTGCAATGCACTCCACCTTTCTGGGCCAGAGAAGTCCAGGTCCTAGTGCACCTCCGCAGAGTACCTCTGCGGAGCTCAGTAAGTCCATTCCTTATTTTGTGTTAAAGGCCAATGCCTTGACTTTGTGCTTGGTGAAAACAGAAATCAGAGGGAATGTGGAAAGCCACAGCTCTGAAGACCTGGCTTTGGACAGATCCTGGTACAGAATTGATGTTCCTCTAGGAGCCCAATGCAGTGAATTGGTTGGGATATCTGGGGCACATTCCTCAGTTTGTCAGTCTAATCATGACAGTGATTCTTCGAGTACAGGCACCAAAGCTACTTCACCTCATCCTTGCCTGGGGTCCAGGGAAAGGACTCCTACCTAGCCTGGGCCTTTATTCACTGAGTTGCAGACTTGCCAGAGAGTGTACATTTTCAAGCCTTCTCTCTCCTGGACCCATGGTCTTTGAGGCCAGATTTTAAACCACCACCCTTGGGTCTTAGTGTCCAGGCAGAATTTCCTTTGACCTCTGGGAATCTTGCCTGGAAGACTCCACTGGGCAGGGTCCATTAACTACGACCCCCCCCCCACCCCCGACTGCTTGAATCCCACAGGGGGGCTTCCTCCAATTTCTCCAGTTTTAATGTAAACAGCCCTCCAGGGAGCCCAGCCGCCACAGCTGGCCACTAGATGGCAGTCACGCTATTGAGAATGGGCTCCTCCCACCCCGCCTAGGCTGGATGGCTGTTTGTTCAAAGACCCTGTGAGGGAGGCAGCTTTGCTGAAGAAAGAGCCACAGTTGTTCTAAACAGGGCCTAATATTTGCAGTACATAAAATCAGCCATGCAGGTGGAAAAAGAAGGCCTGGGCTGTCTGAAGGCCTGTGTGTGTGTGAGCACTGGGCGTTGAATCCACCCATCTGTCTCTGTCACAGCCTGTGGGGCCACATCCATATGCTGGCATTTGCCACAAGTCACTTCAGAGACAGCTATGGTTACAAGTGGCTTTTGAGACATATGAGCCCTACATCCCCCCTCCAGCCCCACCACACTCATGAAAGCTGGACTCAGTACTTCTTAGATCTGGCGTCTGCAGCTGCCACCAGGCATGTCCACCTTCCTCTGTGAAATTGTGATAAATGGGGGCCCATCGTGTCCCCACTGGGCAAGGCTTCTTGACCAGAATAAAAATTTGTAATGCATCCCCTTCCCAGCTCCAGTCTAGAAATGGTTAGTGTTTGGGACTTCCCTGCTGTATCTGCAAAGACTGTCTTTGTCTCTAGCATGTCCTTTGGGGGTGGGGGGCTTCTGGTAACTGCATTGTGAAGCTCAGGAAGGGGCAAGCAGAGGGAGAGAGACAGTTCATTGTGAGTGTGGAAGGGAAAGGCGGGTCCCACGTGGTGGGCGTCCACATTTTTCTCCTGACAACCTGATAAACATCTTTTTGGTCGGGTGGGGAGGGAGCCTTAGCAAGCTTTTAGACCCCACATAACAAAAAGAGCATTGACTGTGTTTACACAGAATGGTGTTTGACGGAGTGCTGCACACAGGCCCTGAGCCCTAGGCTCCAGAATAAATGCTGCAGGCAGGCACAGTCCAGCCCAACAATGGCCCTCAGGGGCCCTGGGATTACTGGAGCCAGGACTGCTTCTCCACTTTTCCCCTTGGCCTTTTTCCTTTCCTGCTTTGGGCCCCTCAAAGCCGGCTTTCTCTCCTTGGAGGGTGGGTGACTACATTTTTTAAAAAGTATGAAGTAATTATCTCTAGAGATATCCCTCAGAGAAGACATACGGGCACCCGTAGATGGTGAAACGGGTCCCTTTCTGGTTGCTTCTGCTCTTTCCCACACCTACCCGCATAGGCTGTCTTATCTTTGTCTCTGGACCTCAGGCTATCATTTTGGGCTCCAGCTGCCCCCAAACCTAGCAGTCAAATCTAGGTAAGCAGTCAGCTGTGCTTATAAGCTACTGCCTCCCTTTTTGAAAATTTTTGAAATGGGGTCTCTTGTAACCCAGACTAGCCTGGAACTCCTTGTGTAGTCATGGATGACCCTGAGCTCCTGGTCCTCTTGCCTCCGCCTCCCCAGTGCTGATTACAGCACCAGGCATGAGCAACCCTAGGTTTTTGTGGTACTGGAGAGCAAACCCAGGGCCCCTTCATGCTAGGCAGGAAGTCTATCAACTAAGCTACATGACCAGCCCCAAAGCAAGAGTCTGGGAGCCAAGTGCACACCTCTGGCTGAACTTACGTACCCCTGATTCAGAATTCCCTATTTGTCCACATGTGAGACAAGAGGGAATGGCAAGAGAGGGTCTCTCTGCCTCGAGGTTGGCATTTTGTGCCCTTTCCCTCTTACACCTCTTATGTTAGAGATGTTAGCCGGCTACAAGTGAGCCTCCCAGCCCTGTGTCTGCTTAGAGCCTTCAGTGCTGGCTCGTTCACCCTCCCAGGGCCTTCACTGGTGCTGGACCACATGCTTGGGGCCCCAGGCTGGGATGTGGCCATGCTGACACACTCTGAACTTCTAGTGAAAGACGTAAAAGCAGTTAATTTGCAAAGCCAGACTTGATTTATAGACTGCTGCGTATGTAGGTTTCTCTGTACGTTGTGTGCATTTTATTTGCCAAGTTCGGAGCCTGGAGGAGGGCGGCCTTTAATGTGGCTGAAGGCCTTTAGATATTTTGGCTGGAAAAAGTTTTAGCCTGGCACCAGACGTCATTTGTGTCCTGTTTTTCTGCTCCTAGTTCCTGCCCCCAGTTCCACCGCCTGGTGAATGGGTCTTTGCTGGGCTGCTTTTAATGAGCCCTGGGCTGGTACAGACCCCTGTAAAGAGATAATGTCCATGAAAAGGGCCATTGTCCCAGTAATAGCCTGCCGCTGATAGATAAAGGTTGAAGGGCTGTCCTGCAAGGTGTTTGTTTTCCCATCAGGAACCCGGCCTAGAGACACTGGTGGCTCATCATCCTGTTGTTTGTCATCCAGGGTCCAGGATTGTTAGCCTCCAGGGATTGAATCCCTCTGTGAGATAGGAAGGCTAGCCTCAGGCTCTCAACTAAGCCCCTGTTTTTCTCTCCAGGCCCATGGGCAGACCTTCACCTTCCCAGATCTTTTTCCAGAGAAAGAGCCCAGTCCTGCAGACCCTCTGGAAGAGGAGCTTCAGCAGCAGAGGCAGAGCAGCGACCCCCGGTGCCCTGGTATCCCTTCTTGGTTTGGCCTATGACCTATGCTAACAGGGACCGGGCCACAGACCTAGTGAGCACAGTGATTCTGACAAGCCCAAATAAAAATCCTTTGTGGAGAAAGACCTGGATACTTTGCTTTCTGTCATGGGTGGTGTCTCTGGGTCTCTAACACATGTGGCGCAGGAGGCCTGGGCACAGACAGCAGTGTGAATCTTCATACCCGATAGGACAACTCAGGGTGGCTCTGTGGGAGCAGAAGCCCACTGCCAGGCAAGTGTGTGAGCCCCAGGAAACAGTCCCAGATTGCAGCCCTCATTGGGGGAGGAGGGAATCGCCTGTCCAGACAGATTTTGGTGTGATACAATGGCAGGAAGGACCAGAGAGGGATGGGGAGCAGGAAGGATGTGGAAGGGCATGAGGGAGATCAGAGGCAGATCTGTAGGCTCCAGGGGCTGTGTCATTGCAAGGAGACAGCCAGGCCAGGCCACCATGACCAGAGGCTATGGGTGAGGAGACATGAAAGAGCAGCAAGGAGCCAGTATGAGTGCAGAGACAGAGATTACAAGGCGCAAAGGGCCAGCAGGATTGATTGCTAGATAAAGATACTTCCCTTTAAGCCTAGGGACTTGAGTTTGATCCCCAGAACCCACAGAAGGTAAATGGACAAGAGTAGACTCCAGAAAATTGTCCTCTGATTTCCACACATCTGTGGAGCACACCTGCCCACAAACACTCATCACACATATACAGGCAATAATTTTTTAGGATTTTAAAGGAACAAAAGTCATATGCCTTTAGCTACATTGACTAGAATCTTAATTGTGTCTATTGCTTATTTTTCAGCATTGATGCCTGAGTTTGTGTGTGTGTGTGTGTGTGTGTGTAGGCGTTGGGTTGGGTTTTGGGTTTGGTTTTGTAAGATAGGGTTTTTCTATGTGCCCTGACTGTCCTGGAACTTGCTGTGTAGACCAGACTGGCCTCAACTCAAAGGTCTGCCTACTCCTGCTTCCTGAGTACTGAGATTAAAGTCATGTGCCACTAAGCCGGACCCTAGTTTGTGTTTGTAACTGTGTCTATATATGACTGTGTCTAGGTGTCAGGGTATCTGTCATTTCACTGACTAATTGTATGGGTCTGCAAATGAAGTTTCTCTGCCTGAGTCCAATATTATGTATGTTAATTAATATATTCTGAGAGTTGGCTGTCTCAGAGCCTATGTGTTCGATTCTGTGACTGTATCTGTGTATGTGTCTGAAACTGGTTCAGTGTGTGTGTCTGAGTGTGACTATGACTATGTGTCTGTGTGTGTGTGAGACCCACTATATGTGTTTGTGTGTGTCTTAAAGTGTGTGTGATTGTGATTATAACTATCTCAGTGTTTCTGATTATGAGTTTGTCTTGGTATAAAATTTAGTTCTAAGGAGGAAGTTTGATTAGAGATTTGGGGAGCGGTCATGGTTTCACCAGATGCTGTGGATAGCCCAGTCTCATCACTCATGTACCCATGTGGCATCTCGCCCCCATCTCTGGGTGCCTGTCTGCCTGGACTCGGAATCTGCGCTCTGCAACATGGCTGGGCTGTGGGTTGTGGGTTTTGAGCAGGGCTTGGGGCCTCCTGAGATGGAGTCAGTGCTCAGTCCCACCCCCACTGGAGTGCAAAGCTGGGGGTGGAGATGGGGAGGTGGAGAGCATGCTGGTGGAGGCTGAAGGCCAGCAAAAGCACCCTTCAAGTGTTGATTTAGAGGATGGGGAAGGTCAGGAAGTGGGCAGGAGAACTGTATTTTCCTTAGAGAAATAATTCATGGGGCCTCGGGCACAGAGGACCCTCACTGTTGGGGGAGGAGGAATCCCATCTTTCACGCCACATGCACAAGGAACTGTTCACAGTCTCCTCAGGGGCACAGGCGGCCCTGGGGGCCAAGGTCACCCTTCATCATGTCCTGCTGACTGCCACAGTCCCCCACCAGCTTTGCCCCAGTCTCTCTCTCTCTCTCTCTCTCTCTCTCTCTCTCTCTCTCTCTCTCTCTCTCTCTCTCTCTCTCTCTCTCTCTCTCTCTACACACACACACACACACACACCACCCCCACCATGGCCCTCACAGGCCCAGGCTACATCCCACTCTTCTAGCCAGAGGAGGAGGCAGGGGCCTCCATTTGCTGGTGCCTGCTTCCTCCATGCCCAGGAGGCTCCCTGGGTAGGGCAGCCTGGGTGCCCTGGAGTGCAGTAGTCACTCCAGTATACGGCCAAGTCACCTAGGGTAAGGCAGCTTAGGTGGGCAAGTGACCAGGGACATGGAGACAGGGTCACTTGCCCCCTTGTTGCCAGACCCCTTTGCCATGTCTACTTGGTGCACATAAGCCCACTAATTCTAGAGAAGTTACATAAGGACCGAGCCTTAAGGAGGGCCCTTCTCTACTCTGGTAACCTCACAGACTCAGTCCCAAAGGGTATGCTTATGATAGGGTGACAGAATGCTGGGAATAGCTGCTACAGCAGGCCTGTGTGCAAGTGTACATGCACACATACAGGCACACCTCATGAACCACAGAGAGTAAGATCTTTAATTCCAGGCAATCTGGTAGAGCTTGAGGAGATGGCCTGCCACAGTCAATCAAGGCGTCCTGAAGCTTCTGTATCCCCCTCTACTTTCCGGGTGCTTTGTTGGCCCCCCCTGGGCCTGTAAGGCTCGTCTTCAGGAGTGCTTTCTTGTCCGTCTAATCAGAACTGGCAGGAAAACCCAGCCTTGCTTACCATACCATGGATGTGGCCCGAGGAGAAAGAAGTCCGCAGGTTGTGGTCTGGGATGGAATGCTCTAGAACTCAGGGAAAGGACACTGTCTGAAGCTTCCTACAACCCCAGGCATATACTATTCTCTGAGAGGATCACACTGGGTGTCCCCTTTCCAGCCCCCAGGCTCCCCTCCCCATCTGAAGCATCAGGGAGGACCAACCAGTGCCTTAGCAAGTTCATCTGTGTCCCTGGCTAAGGGTTTCAGGGACTGGCTTCCTTGTAACTCTGTGTCCCTTTCTCTTTTTTTTTTTTTCTTTTTCTTTTTATTAATATTTTTTTTCCATTTTAAATTTAGATAAGAAACAAGGTTGCTTCACAAGTCAGTACAAGGTCCCTCTCCCTTTCCCTCCCCTCCTCCCGTGCCCTCCCCCCATCCCCCCCGTTATCCCCCCCCAGGGAGGGTGAGGCCCTCCATGGGGGTGTCCATAGTCTGTCATTTCATATAGGGCAGGGCCTAGACCCTTCCCCAAGAGTTCAGGGTGAGAGTGCACCTCACATTGTTCTATGGGAGTCCAGAGACCGTGTGTCCCTTTCTCTTAACCCTCAAAGAAAGTACACACACCCCACTCTTGTGATTTCAAATTACATCAGCTGACTGTGAGGGCTGCAGAGAGGGGCTGCAGAGAAAGCAAGAACCCCAGAAAGTGGGCTGCCTACCACTGGCTAAGTGCAGAGGATGTGTGCAGGAGGTCAGAGTTATCACTTCTGGTGAGAGGGCTGTCCCCTCATTTTGTTACCCTGGGCAGGAGAGAGCTGGCCTTGGGACATTAACGTCTGCCTTTTATTTTAAATTGCATCGGTTGGGCTGGCAAAATGGCTCAGCAGTTAAGGGCACACACTGCTCTTGTAGAGGACCTGGGTTTGGTTCCCAGCACCCATATCAGGATGCTCGCTCACAACAGCAGTCAGCCCCAGTTCCAGGGGGATCCAGCGCCTCTGAGCTATGCAGGGGTTCACTAGTGTGCACCACACAGATGCACACACAGACGCAACATTAAAACTCTCTAAAAGAAACTCAAGCTACATTTGCTTGTTTATTATGTGTGAAGAGGTGTGGAGCTCAGAGAACAAGTTTCAAGAGTCCATTCTCCACTTCCAGGGGATCCAACTGAGCTCATCAGGCTTGGTGGTGGGCGGCTCTACCTGCTGAACATTCTCCCCGTTGTTTCTGACTTTTAAACAGCTTTATAGACGTGTGCTTTTGCCCTGTACAGATTGCACATCAGGGTGTGGTTCAGTGGCTGTGAGTGTGTTGCTGGAGTTGTATACATTTTCACAAGCTCTCACCCTTAGCCATGTCCCCCCTTCCCCCCTCAGCCACTAGCACCCCTATCTTACCTTCCCCTGTCCCTGTGGATGTGGTAATTCTAGGAACATCGCATGAGTGATAACAGAGGATCTGTCTTCCCTATGGCTGGTTCCTATCTTCAAACAGTACCTTCAAAGTCCATCCATACTGTGGCAGAGGGCAGGATTTTCTTCATTTTCAGGACTGGGTGATATTCTGTGGTATGGGTGGACTACATTTTGTTCATGACTCAGTGGACTCACAAATTGTTTCAACCATCTGGCCCTTGTGACTGATGCTGCTGTTCAAATTTGTGTGTGGACATGTGTTTTTGTTCCTTAGGGGACTGTGCATTCTTGGCCGCAGTGGACTGATGTGCCATGGCTAAGGATGCTGGCTGTCCTGTGAACAGGGTCCCTTCCCCAACACCCACCCTCATCTCCAGGCTTGTGCTCACTGTCCCAGATGCTGCTTCAATCATGGGCCTCCTCAGGCATCACTCTCAGCTCAAGCCTCAAGGGATAGCAGGATTTCTGTACAAGGTTGCAGAGGCAGCTGATAGACACACAGGTCCTTGCCCTACACTCCAACCAGCTGTAACGTATTATTCTCCTGGGCCTGAGGAGATGGCTCAGTGGGGCTAAAGTACTTGCTGTGCAAGCATGAGGACCTACGTTAGCTCCCTGAAACTCTTGTAAGAATTTAGGTGTGGTAAAATATGCTTGTATTCCTAGTACTGAGTGGGATACCTGGGGTTCTGCTGGTCTGACCAGCTAAATTAATAGGAGAGCCCCAGGTCCCAGTAAAAGACCCCCCAAAAAGTTAGCCACCTCCTTCCACACACATGTACAGATGAAGAATTTTTCTGTACTGTGCTCCTGTTCATCCGGTTTTCAGTCCCTTGGCATAGCCTGTGTTGCCTTTCTTTGGTGGGGGGGGTTACAGTTTCTCCTCTAGCATTTTCTGCCCCTGCTTCTCCCCCAAGCATAGAGTTTCCAGGGACAAAGGGAGGAGGCCTCCCAGGGACTTTACTTGACTCCCACCAGCTCAGTCTTGTAGCAATGAGGCCATTAAGGGACCTACAGACCCCATTTCACCCAGGCCTTGGAGGAGCACTGCCTCCAGTCCTGCCCATGAAGAACCTGCTTACTGTCTGCATTGGTCAACCGCTGTCTGAGCTCACCCCCCATCACCAATCCCCCAAACGGCTCATTATTCCTTTGTAAATAAGGTTTTTCTGTTTGCTGCCACATCTGGCTTTGATTGGCTTCAGCCTCTGAGGGTGCTGGAGTTCTGCTGGTATGGCTGATGAAGGAAGCTGCCCTGGTCCTGTACTCTTCCCCACTCCAGACCAGCCCCTGCCCTGTGCTCACACAGGCAACCTCCTACTTCATCAGGTGGCTCTGCATGGTGGACTACCTGCTGAAGTAGGGACCGGTCCTGAAGGTTCACCTGAGCTAAATTGTACCCTCTCCTCACCCTGCCATGCCTTCAGAAGTGTCCCCATCCTTAGAACTAAGCCACCACCCCACCTTCCCTTTCAGAGAGGAATAAGATGTTGAAATGTTCATATCTTATACACACAAGTCATGGTGTGAGGCGAGGTGGGAGGTGGGGTCTCTGCCTGCCTGTACTGGAGTTGTGTGTGCGCGCTCATTACTGTAGCATGCTCTTCTGTAAGACCCAGGGTTCTGGGACAGAGGCTGCCTCTGTGAAGCTTGAGGCTGGGAAGGTGGTGAGTGTGCTGAATCCAGCTGTAATATCCACTCTGAGCCACAGTTTCCCAGCTGGATGGGTCCCTGCAGCACACAGAGCCACACAGGTGCCAGGAACTCGCCAGCTCTCTTGAGGCCAGGCCTGGTTCAGGGCCTCTGATAGGCAGAATGGTTCCTCTTTTCTCTGACTGTATTTAAGGTAGCAGTCTTCCTGCTCATGGGAGAGCCCCTGGCCCTGGTCTCCTGACATCTTTGAGCCCACCCTTTCCTTCCCTGCCTTGGAGGAAGTGTCCCCAGGGCCCTGAGAAGCAGAGGGTCTGCTCTTAGCCTTTGTGGGTGCTAGCAGCAGTCGCGAAAGGAGCAGTGCAGTGTGTCCAACACCAACGGGACAACTTGCTCTGTGTGGGGGGGGGGTAAAGTTTGGACACAAGAACAGAAACTGCTGTGTGATAGGGGAGTTCTTGTGTCTACTTCTCTCTGCTCGTACTTCTCTCCTGGGGTATATGTGCTTGGATGCTATCCACCTTCCCATCCCTCTGCTAACCGCTAGACCTCTGACTAGCCTTTCAGAACTGCTCTTAACTAGTTCAGTTCTTCAAACATTGTCTACCACTTGGTACAGTGGTTCTCCACCTTCCTAATGCTGTGACCCTTTAATAAAGTTCCTCATGTTGTGGTTACCCCCACCATAAAATTATTTTCGTTGCTACTTCGTAACTGTAATTTTGCTACTGAACTGTGCCTCAGTTCCTAAGATCATCAGACATTTGTGTTTTCTGATGGTTATGTCCCACTGGTTAAGAACTGCTGACTTAGTAGGTCAATCCTGCGAAGACGGGGACACATCATTGGGTACCCAGGACAGACCAGACCTCCAGGAGTTTGCTCATTGAACCTAGGAGGTACTGGACAGTGGAAATTTGAAAGATCACTAGGAGGGGCCTGACTTCTGTCCCCAGAACTCAAAAAATGTCCTGGGGGTGGGACACTTTGAGGTATTGTTTGGGGATAGTGTGGCAAATTCTGACTCCATAACTCTCACTTTCCTGCTATAGCCCAGAGCCACAAAGAGGCTGGCCCCTAGGAGTGAGAGTATGAGCTTGGCCCTTGGCAGTTTTTGGGGAACCCCCCTCTTTCCCTCTCTACCTTCACTTTATGAAGTGTTTGGAATTCCATGGGCCAAACAGCTGGACGCTCCCTACTCCAGTTCTCTCAGGGACCTCAGTGGCAGCTAGGACCTTAAATAATTCTTATAAAAACCATGTCAGCCCCAAACTGTGTGACACCTGATTTGTAGCACTCATAAAACCCCAAGCTTGCTGCCAGAGAGGGGGAGGGCTGAAACCAGTGCATAGAGGCCTCATTTCCCCCCAGTGTGTGTGTAAGTGTGTTCACAAGTGACTGAGGGATGCCCTGGGGGGAGGGTCACCTCAAACAGTGAGACCCTTCAGCTCACTACCTCTGTCAGGGACAGCTGGTCCTACTCAGTCCCCATGAGTCCTAAAGGCTTACCTTGCCCAGCCCGGGGTGGCTCACTGCTTCATGAGGCACAACAAGGCCAGAGGAGACCAGGATGGCTACAAAGATCAAAGGAGCCAACCAGAGTGACAATCTGCCTAGGAAGAGGCTCAATGATGCAGGCGGAAGCTTCTGCCTGATGGATGGGCAGCCTTGGGAAGTGGACAAGGGGCTGCTGGCCCAGCAGTTGCTTTGGATAAGCTCCAAGAGAGAATAAGGGGCTGGCTTGCAGGATACCGGGGATTGGGCCTCTAGTTCACAGCTCCAAGGGGGTAAGTGAGTGTCCTGTTCAAGTAAGTGAAGAACCCTCAGACCCGGGCTATCCGGGTCTTTGTCTGTGAAAGTTCCCAGTAGGCCCTAAGAACATCAGGTATAGAGATGTCCAGGTAACTCTGGGGACAATCTTTCCTCACAGACCATCCTCCCTGGACCCAAAGGGAACATCCTCCCCCACAAGGGAACAAGAGCCCTTAGTGTCCACCCCAGGTGGCAGCCAGGCTGGTCCCAGGCCGGTCAGGTCATCGGGTCTGGATAATAAGCCTTGTGCAGGCTGCAGGCAGGATGAGAGGCTCCTGGGTAGGGGGTGCCCTTAAAGCCCCAGATCAAAGGGCCTGGAAACAGCTCATTAGGAACGCTGGCCGGCCAGGCGGCAGGCATAGACGGGGTCTGCTCTTCCTGTGCTTTGCCTTTGCTGGATGAGAAAGCCCAACCCCTCCCCCACCTCCCCACTGGACCATTCCCTAGGACCACAGGTTACCTCCTGGGGCTTTGAGCAGTTCAGGATGGCCCCTTGGCTCCCATCTTGCCACCCCTCAGCTGTCATCTCTCAGTTTCTGAGGATACATCGGCCTGAAGACCCTTATGTAAGTTTGTGGAACATCCTAGGTACCCACAAGAGTGGGAATGACACCCCTCCTCTACTCCCCATCCCTGACCTTGCTTCTGGTGTCTAGCAGACAGCAGCCACAAACTGAGCATGTAATACAACTATGAACCCCACACTTAGGAAGTTCAAGGCCAGCCTGGGCTACATAGTGAAACTGCCACCTCAAAAAACTAAACAAAACAAAAAAGACAACAGGCAAAATCTAGGCAGAGAGCCCTCGTTGCTTCAGGGAACATTTAAGCTGTTAGGTGCCAAGAGTAGACAAGGGGACTTCTGGAAGGGAAACATGGCCTTCAAGAGTCCAGTTCCCACTCTAAGCTGCTGGTATTGTGACTGTAAGGTCCTTCTTTGTATAAAATATGTCATGAAGGTCAGATGTGGTGAGTAAACCCAGCAACCTGGGAGATGGGTGCAAGGCTCAAAAGTTCAAGACCAGCCTCACCTTAATAGTGATTTCAAAACCAATTTAGAAGACATGAGATCCTGTCTTAAAACAAAACAATATACAACAGCAATTACAAAAGAGCGTGTTATAGACTGGGTGTGTAGATTACTTGCCTGGCATATAACAGACCCTGGGTTCAATCCCCAGTATTGTTGAAACCAAAATAAAACAAAACACGTGGTGTTATAATGCTAGCCACATGGGGTCCTGGCTGACAGAAGACCGATAATAGGATGGACTACTCCCAGGAGTCCCATTCCCCATATTCTCTGTCCCCATGGATCCAGGTGTTAGGCAAAGCCTCAATGCCTCCCCGCCTAGCCTGGTCCCTGTCCCTTCCTCCCAATGGCCACGGTGTGGCAGAATGTGGCCAGGCATGGGCATCTCATAGACAAACTGCTCCTCAGAGCTGGCACTGCTCCTGCTGGCATAGAAAGGGAGCCTCCCTTTGTGCGGGCCCAGACCCCAACCACGAGGTGGCGTGGCCAGCCTGCCCAGTCACCAAGACCAACTGACATGCCAGTTGGAGTGATTCTATTTCCAGGATAGCCACAACTTTGGAAGAGCTGTAAAGCCCAATCTTTAAGGCCTATTCAGACCCCTGGGACATCCTGCTCCTTGAAAGAGGGTCCCAAGTCCTAAGGTATTCTGCAATACTATGCCCAGCCCCCAAAGCAATCTCTCACTGGGCTGGAGGTAACTGGAAGGGCTCTGTGTTAAAGCAATATCATTGTTCTGAAGCTGGCAGGGACCCTGTAGAGGTCTTAGGGTCCTGCTGCGTCTCTTGTCTGGTTTGGGGACTTCATCCTGAAGTTCTCCACACTGCTGTCACTTGACTCTCTTAGAAGGTGTCCACTTCCCCAGTTTCCAGAGGTTGGGACACAGGTACCCTGACTGCAGAAATCTGACTTTCCCTATGCCCCCAAGTCAGCTGAGTAGCCTTAAGTGAGTGGTTTATGCATGTCTCGGGAAGGAGCAACTGGCTTGGGTCTGGGGACCCGGGGGACATTGGGGCTCATGCTAAGGTGCAGTTGTGAATGAATGTACTGCTGGAAACTATGACCAACCAAAGAATGGGCCCACTTGTCCCGAAGACCAGAACCAGACAACCCACTGGGCACTCTTAGATTTGAGGAGCCATTCAGATATAGGGGTACCCTGTTGTGTGAGCATTCTGAATTTGTCTCTGTGTCCTTGGGTTGAGGCAGCCTAAAGTCTGGAAATGGCCTCCTAAAAATAAATCCCAGGCTCGAGGTTCAGCCAGCCCTCTGGGGTTAGGAGCAGCTGTTCCCCCCATTTTGGCTTGTCTTCACCTCCCAGAACAGCCCTGCCTGCTGGACCCTGGGCCTCACCCGAGCTAAATCCTCCTTGGCCCCTCAGCTGGTACATAACGGGAAAAGTATGTGTTCCGAGCCCCCTTTGGGGTTTGAGGAGGACATGGCCACTTGTGCTGGGATAAAAGGAGCCAACAGCTGCCTAAGGAGGGTGATGAAGGATGCCAGGAATGTCCTTTATCCGAAAATATCGGATGGCCTTCGAGATGGCGGGAAGCCCGCCCCAGCCGTCCTCTGCTGAAATAGAAATACCTCTTGGAGTGTTCACAGTTGCTCCTGTCCATCAATATGCCCCCAGTTAGAGTAGTGCTTCTTGTTTCCAGACCTTGGGAGGTTTCAGGGACGATTTCTTGGGACCCCAGGCCATAAAACCTGCAGGGGTCCCAGAAAGGGACTGAGAGAGGTCACCTAGCTCTCCCGGTCTGTTGTTTCATTCATAACCTGGCTGGGAAACAGGACAAGGTTGCTTATATGTTCCTGCTTCCTCTCAAGTTCCTCCTCCTACCCTCCCATATCCTTTCCTTCCCTACCCACCGACTGCGGTGACAACTGTGGGGACTGAAGACTGGGAAGACCCCAGGGTGAAGAGAAGCATTGTAGATAGGAGTGCCAGATAAAACACCCTTTTGTGGAGTTGCGGAGATATAGTGGAAAAGGTCAGGGCGTTCCCATTTGGGAAACGATCTGAAAGCTAAGTGGCCAGAGGCTCCAAAAAGGGACAGGGTGACCAGGTGGGGACATGGGGCTTAAGAGCTGGCGCCAGTCTGGCGGACTTAGTCTGGCATACTGAGCCACATGCTTGCCTATGGAGCTCATGGAATATTCTCGGTGGGTTTGAAAGGGCTGGGGCCAGGGTATGAGAGTCCTAATAGGGTACAGGGCACCTGATGTTGGCACTGGGCCCCCAGCACCATTCGGTCACCTCTGAGATATGACTCCTTTTTGGGCCTCTGTATCATTGTCCTGGCAACACTGGGAGGGACAGGCAAACAGTAACCTCAGGCCTCCGATGTCTTCTTGGTGGGGTGGACAACAAGAGAGATATGACCAAGTTTGGGAGAAGTGTGTAATGGTTTTGTGCAAGTCCTGCTTGGCCATCTGTGCCCTGCCTTTTCCTGCCTAACCCACCCAAGTTAGTAAGTCAGTGAGGGGCTTGGATGAGTGTAGCCTTGTATAGAGGTCAGGGCTCCCAAGGTTTGGGGTCACATACAGAGCTATGTGGTATCTCTCTACCCCATGTTTTTGGGTTTTGTTGTTTGTTTCAGTTTTGAAACAGACTTTGAACTTGTAATATAGCTGATGATGGCCTTGAACATCACATTCTCTTGCCTGCACCTCTCCAGTTCTGAGATTGCAGGAATGTGCCACCATGTCCAGTTTATGCAACGCAGGGGATCAGACCTAAGGTTTCACATGTACTAGGCAATCACTCTACTTACAGAACTGTGTCCCCAGCCCACTGAATTCTGGAGGGCTTGGGACCACTAATTCAAAGGACAGCACCCCCATCCCGAAACCCCTAGAGATCTCTGTGTCTTCCTTCCTTCTGTTAGACATAGGGTTCCAGTTGTTGGGGTGGCTGAGTCTCCATCAAGAGTGCTCAGCAGGGTCTCTAGGGGAGCTGGTCCTGAGCCTTGGGCCACCTGAAGGGGGCAGTAGAGGCGCAGGCAAGCCCAGCCGCGCTCACTGCTTGGGGGGCCTCCTGCCCCCAAGCCAGGCCAGTTGGTTCCACATGGCGCCTTCCTCCACCCCCGCCCATGGAATGCTGCTGCAGAGCTGCAGGTCTGGCGCAAACACACCCAGGCCCCGCCAGGGCAGCCCACCCCCATCCCATACCTTCCCGGCAGGGAGGTCTCAGGCTCTGTGCTCTCCTACCCTGTTTTCTGATATTTTTTCTGGGTGGGGAATGACCTAGATGATGAGCTGGATCTGCTCACAGGAGATAGGGGGCTGGGGCAAGAGCCAGGAGTTTTAGGTTCTTTGTCTTTGGAGGCTTATGCCAAGGGATGAGCCAGTTCTTGATCTCCAGTGTCTACATCCAAGCCTTGGTCAGTTTAAGGGCTGTATGCACCCAGGGCCATGTGGTGGATAGGGGCAGCGGGAGCATGGTGTCCCCAAGTCTTTACCAGTGGTGGCGCTGCTGACCAGGAGGCAACAGGACATTGGCATGAGAGGTCATACACCCTGCTCGCCTAGCTGCCCTTAGCAGATTAGCTGTTCCCAACCTGAGCCTTCCAGGACCCCAAATTAGTCTCTGAGGCTGCTGGTCAAGAGGCCATGGCGTCATTGCGAAACTTGAGCTTCCTGAGGCAGAAGGGTCCTGCCCAAAGAAGGAGAGACTGTGTACACAGAAGGCCAATAGCCTCTAGAAGGCTCAAGTGTCCCCATTGTGGATGTGCCCCCAAGGCGGCCTTCTTGTTGTTGCCTACCCCCACTCCCACTCCCAACCCTGCAGCCTGTGCCTCACAGCCTCAGACCCTGCCTCCCTGACTGCTTTCTGTGTTACAGGGATCGGGTTCCCCTCCTGGCCGTGTCTTATCTCTGGAAAAGCGATTACAGGGTTTCTACATTAAATTTTCAGCGTGAAGCTTTTTTGTATGAAGTTTGAAGTGTGCGTGTGTGTGGAGGGGGTTTTCAAGTGACACCTGGAGAGGAAGGACACAAAAGAAGAATGTTGGCACACAAAACTTTGGACTGGGGGTGGCTGTCCTGCAACCCTGCCTCACTCAGCCCTTAGTGTCCCCTGCCCTGAGCTATTATTATAAGTTAACCCTCTCGTGGCCTCCATTCTGCCCCAAACTCGTATCTGCTATATCCTACAGGTGGGTATCAGAGCCTGCAGAATCATGGGCGCTGGACCCCTCAATCATGCACCCCTCCGCTGGCCTTTTGCTTGGTGTGTGTAGTCTCCAGTCAGCCTGGCTCACCTTTGCTTAAAGCTGGGCATGCCTGCTTCGGGACTTCTCCAGTCCCGAGTTAACCCGTCTGCAAAGATTGGTGATGGCTGGGGCCTGCTGTTTTCCTCTCTTGGTAATTGAAGGGGCCACTTGGGAAATCTACTCTCAAGCTTGTCTGTTGGGTCATTTTGATTTGGGGATTTCCAAACATTGGGGCCATGAAAGGTCACCCCGCTGACCCCAGCCTGCCTCATTATGTCACAGCCAGATTGCTGTGGTACCTGATGGAATCCAGAAGGCCCAAGCGGGTGGTGGGAGGGCAGGCAGGCAGGAGGCTGAGATGTGGGGGCAGGGTACTCTTTGGGCTGTGCACCAGGTTCAGCTCACCCTAGTTCTAAGCAGAGCTGCCTTCCAGTCTCCCTGTTGTCAGAACCCTCAGCCTTGGCACCTCAAGTGTGGGCTGTGTGGGTCCTGCCAACTTTGCCGCAGACATCAGGCACCTGCCACTTGTCCTGATTTTTTTAGGCCCTTAGATGGGCCTTGCCTCTTGTCCAGTCTTTCACGTCTGTCCTTACCTCCCTCCCCATTGCTATTGGATGAGTAGCTAACTAGCTGCCATTGTCCTAGTCCGCAGGCCCCTAGTCCCCCTGCAAGCACCTTAACACCTCCCTAGTCCCTTAAGGCCCCTGTGAACCCCTTTGACAACCCCTGGGACTGCAGGAATTTGCCTACCCAGTCACCCGGTCCCTTGCTCAGTTTGTTGTTTTCAGCATCATTTTGATGAGCAGATGGAAGGTCCCTTTCTGCTCCGTATTATAATTTCCCTGAGGGATTACTGAAATCAAGTCCAAGCTTCCACCACCAGCATCCCCCCTTCCTCCAGAGAGGTGAAGCCTTGGGGAAAAGACATCTGTAAATTAGCAGAACCATAATTACCTCTGGCCTCTCTCCTCTCACAGTGATTCCCTTCCCTGAGTCTCAGAAAGACATGCATGCCCAACCTGACTATCTCCTGACCCATGACTCCCAGTCAGTGTCCATCCATACTTCTGAGCCCTAGAGGATGATATCTATGACTAGAGAAGGCAGCTAAGAGCACAAGCATGGCTTTCCCATCTGCCTGTTACCTGCCAGATCTCAGTGTTTCGGCTATCCCCTAACACCTTTTCCTGCCAGACTGGGGTGAGTGGGATTGCCTAGTCCCACCCTTGTTCTCCTGGAAGGAGTTAGTTGGCTCTGAAACCCGGTTTGCTTCCATGAGTGAGATCCTAGAGAGTTGCAGTGGCTGAAGTATAATGTAGGGGATTCATCCTGTCAATTCCTAAGAGATGTGCTCCTCAAGGGCTTGGAAACTGAAGTGGGAAAGTAGCTAAGTGACCAGGGTGGAGGATTGGAGGGGAGGGGAGATGTTTAACCTCCTCCCCCAGTGACAATCAGTGCCCGGCTGAGCATCCAGGCCTTGCCCGTCCCCGGGTGCCCTGGAAATGGGAGACGGCTCGGCAGTGTCTGAGGCCAGGCACTGAGATTGAGCTCCTTCCTGTCCCTTGGAGCCTGGCTTGGCCCATGGGACTTAGCTGGTCAGCACTGTCCACAAAGCTCACATGTAGCAGTCAGAGGTTGACCAGTGAGGCACAGCACTCCTTAAGAGGCAGAGTTGGCCAAGGCCAACAACTACGCAGGCCACTATGTGCCAGACCCAGCCATGTTTGTCCTTGCTTCCTCCTCATCTTTGCAGTATCCCGCCTCCCCCTCTGCGCTTTGAGATCCCTTCATCTTCTCTTCTGCTTCTCCCTGGCATTCTTACCCACACAACCCTCCTGAAGGCCAGTGGAGGGCAAAATGACTGGAGCACCGTCTATCCAGGAGCAGCTTGTTTCCTCTCTCTTCCAGCAAGGGCAGGCAAGCCCATGAAGAAGGGCACCCTAGACATGTTCAACACCCTGGTGGTGGCTCCCGCCCGGGAGGTGGGATCTGGAGCCTGGCGAAGCACCTCTTGGGATGGGAGTCTTGTTCAAGTAAGACCTTGGTAGTCCTGGTGTGGTGGTTGGGTTGATCCTAGACCCCCGAGTCCACCTCCCTTGCTGCCAAAGAATGTCCATGATCAGCTGTAAGCCCAAAGTCCAGTGCTATTGCTGATCTTAAGGGTACAGTGGGACTCTGTGGCCATACTATAACAAGAGCAGTGGTGTTAGTTGTCTGACAAGGTGAAGCGATGCCCATCTGTTCCCAGTGATCAGCATAAGGGTGGTGGATGGTTCTCCCTCTGCTCATGGTGAGCCTGGCTTCAGGGAACCCACATACTAGCCCTTCCCAGCTCCAAGGCAAGACCTTTTCCAGCTCTCTTTAGCTCCTGTGTCCCCGGATGAAGCCCTTTCTTAAGCTTTTCTGATGGCAAAGCTCCCTGTTGCCCTTCCCCTGAGTCTATCCCCTCAAGGAAGTCTCCAAGCCATTATATACTGGCCCAGAGTCTCCTGTGCCATCATCTTCCTTCTGACCCTCCTGCTATCATGTGAGGAGGGGAAATGAAAAATTCCAGGAAGAAGAGGGACTGTTGGATTGATAGGACCAGGCCTAGCCCAGCAGGTGAGAGTACTTGGGGAAGGTGGAGGGGCTTAACAGGAGCCAAGTGAACACTTCAGAGAAGGATTTTGGAAAGAGTAAAAGTAGAAACACATTAAGGGAAAGAAGTAGGCTGCCGAATATGGCTGGGACCCATGGGGTAGTTTTAGGGGAGGGTGATATTCTGATAGAATGAAGGACAGAAGAAAAGATCAGCAAGATAGAAAGAATTCCCAAATTTGTCTAGAGGAAAAAGTATTCTGTTCCTGCCAGAGCTACCATCAGGATGGGCACCTTTTTTGTTTGTTTGTTTGTTTGTGTCTCATTTTGTTTTGTTTTTTATGACCATGTGTTCTTCGGGGCTAGAGGTAGCGGGGACCCTAAGCTGGCCTGGGACCTGGAATGCTGAGCAGTCAGTAGCCAGAGTGCCCTGTATCAGACACCAAGACACAAGGTTAGCAAGTTGAGGAAGAAAAGATATTTCTGTGTCTTGGGGGGTGGTAGAAGGTAATCCATGTGCTGGTGTGGGGTAAGGTGGGATAGGTGAACCTGAGCTGGGGATCCTGGACCCACTTTCCTCTCTTGCAAGTCCCACCCAAGAGACTTGGGGAGATGAGACGGAAAGGGGTCCCAAGGTAGTAGACAATGGGAGGGCTGTCTCCAGAAGTGGCTGAGCTCTAGGGATTGGGTCTGCCCATGGCTGGTTGAGACCAGGAAGAGTCCTGTTTGGATGAAGGAGGCCTCATCTCAAGAGACTTGGTCAAGATGAGGCATGAAGAGGATCTAGGAACCTAGGCAGTCCCTCTTCCCTGCCATGTTCCCAAAGGTTCCTTGCATACAAGGTAGTCCTAGCGCTCCCTGGGGTGATGAGGCCCCATCTTGTCCCCACTGGTTGACCCCGTATCCCATAGCTCTCTGTTCTCTGGACATTAGCTCTGGTACTGAATGAGGTGCCACCCCACCCATCTCTGCTGGATTGGGTTGGAGAGTGTCTGAAGAAAGCATACACACAAGAGGTTGGTTATCTCAAGACCTAAAGGGGGAAGGGGAAGAAGAATAAAGGAAGGGAACAAAGATCAGATTCCTGACTTCGATCCCCTTGAGCCTTCCAGTCTCTGGACTAATTATTTGCTTAGGTCAAAGCTTCCAGCCTGCTGGGCTCCAGGGGCCAGGGGATTAGGGTGAGGGGCACAAGGCTCTTTCCGGGTGAGATCTGCTTATCCCAAGGCCAATTGGCCTTCAGAGCAGAACAGTGGGGGCGACTAACTTGTCCCGGGTACAGGCAGACTTATCTGCTCAGATGGGCACCCTTCTGAGACTAGGGGCTGGGAGCAGCCTCTCTGTTCTGTATCTCCAAGGCAAGCTAGGAGGAAGGGAAGTAATGGAATTGGATGGGGCTGGGGATGCATTCTGATATGGGGGAAACCCCTAGAGCCAGGACAAGACCCTCCAGGCCTTGATACGTTGGGGACTGGTGAGGAGGGTATCCCCTCTGCAGGAGAGGCTGCTAGTACCTGCAACTAACAGATCTGGATACTGGTAACTGCCTCCTGTGTGGTCCTCACAGGGAGGCAATTGTCTCCCACAAGATGTTTGGCCTAGATTGGCTCCCTAGGTGATCCCTCAAGTCCTCAGAGACCCCCATTGGGCACTTACCTAGCCCTCGAGTGCTGGGGCCAGACCCCAAGAGTCATTGAGGGCTCATTGTCTTCAGCTCCAGAGATCCATCCTGAACATCTTGATATTGACCTGTCTTGAGCTGATCAGCCAAGATGTGATGGTGGCCGTGCTGGGCTGTGGATTGTAGTGGTCTTCGGCTTTGGTGCTGAGAGTGAGAGATGAGGGCTAGCTCTGAGAGATGTCCTTCTGCTCGCCCTTCATGTTCTTCTAGCCATGGCATGACTTCATGCTGATCTCTATCCCTGCCCCATCCTTGACCACCTCTCTAAGACCAGGGGACCCACAATGGCTGCTCCCCCACAGTGGCCGGTTGGGAAAAGGCCCACAGTTCAGGGCACACAACGGGGCGGCCTGGGATTGGTCACTGCCTAAATGTCCCCGGACGGATGCCCGAGTGCCCTTGGGCAGCCTTCCCCTCGGACAGTCTGTCCAGGCTGGGGAAACCCTAAGCCAAAGGGATTAAGAAGAAGGGACACAATTGACTCTCCCTTGGCTGTGCTAATTTGTGCTTCATTTAGTGTATATTCACCCAGTGTGTCAAAACATGAAGGTGATGATGCCATCGGTCCGCCAATGTCTCCTTGCTCAGGTCAGCCTCCCACAGATGCCCAGCTCCGCCCTGCCCCACCCTGCCCTACCCATTGTACCCATGCTTGCCTTCCCTCTAGCAACCCCTTGCAGATTCCTGTGGCTTCACAGGATGGGACAGAGAGCCTGGTCCTAGCCCCTGTGTACATGGAGGTATACAGGAACTCTCAATGTGGATGTCCCAAGATAGCCTCAAAGAATAGCAGGCTTGAGTCAAGACCCAAGGGTTCTGTTTAACCATCTACCCCAGATTCCCAACACTGATAGATGTCCCCTTTTCTACCCACTGTTTGATCAAAGTGGAAGCTTCGATCTGGCAACTGGTCTGAGAGCCAAGCTCACCCTTCCTACATGTAAAGCAAGTTGCTCTTTTGTAGACTGAGATTGTCCTTGGATGTTGGTGGGGTATCTTGGGGATATACCTTGAGCCAGAGAACAAATGGAAGAACTTGGGTCTTGGGTTCCATGTTGTGCCACCCCTTTGCTGGCCCCTTTAATATCATTCCAGCTCCATCATTGGTTATAGGGTCCCTGGGAGGCACCCTTCTGCTTTTAGACAGGGGTTCAGCAGAGGGCAGGGGGTCTTTCTTAGGTGTTCCTGTGGGGGAAATGCTCTAAACCCTTCCTATCTATCAGTAACAGGGTGACAGTAGTGGCCTTGTTCTTAAACATCCCAGGTCACCTTTGGGAAGGACAGAGGAACCTTAAGTGACAGGAAGTAACAGAGCCTTACTTCCTGTACCACTTCAGTCCCAAATTCCTTTTGTCTTGCTCAGCCCCTGACCAGTAAAGTCCTTCAGTCTATTTCTTCTGGGGCCGAGCCCTCTATGGATTTCTTTCTGGGTTCAGTGCTCCATCATGGTAGCAGGCCCCAGTGTGCTGGCTGAAGTGTGGGGGTGGGGCAGCCTTCTCTCTTCTCTCCCCAGACTCAGACTGGACCACTTAAGAATAATGAGGTCCAGGTGGCCCCACGTGAGCCTCGATCCTTGCTGGCTGCGGGGCCAAGCCTCCACCCCTCCACCTCCCGCCAGGAGCAACTAATGACAACCAGAGTTGGGAAGGTGTGACTCCTCAGCTGTCAGGGTTGTGCAGGAACCCTGGCCGGCAGGTGGGACCCAGGGCAGGCCTGGGTCAGGTTGCAGGGCCTATTCTGTGTTCATCTCCAGGACATAGCTGTAGGTTCTGCTGGGCCTAGGCCTCTTCTACCATGCCTCTCCTGGCTCTAGTTCATCTCATGCTTTCTGCCTGGAGGTAAGATGATGCCCAGTTCCTTGACCACGCAGGACCACCTCTGCATCTCCTCTCAACTTAGGAGAGCAAACAAGCTGAGAGCCTTGGCATTGCAGCCAGGGAAGGAAGATGAACTACCCAGACACTGCCCAGCATTGGGCACATGACTTCTACCACTAAGCTATGTACTTGCATGGTCTAGTCTGTTATATACCATGCCACAATAAAAAAAAAAAAGGCCTACAGTGCAATATGAAGGAGTGGGTTCACAGAGACCAAGAATCCTGTTCTCTGTGCCTGTATGTAGAGTGGTGTCTCTCGGTGTCATCTCTAAGGAGAATTAGGACCTCCAGGTGTCCTGGTGATCCCTCACCTCCTTCCAGGAGATATGATCTCTCTCCTCTCACCTGTGGTCCCTCTGTGTCCTAGCTTCCAGTTTCCTGGGTGAAGGGAGCTACCCTGCCCTAGATAGGCCAGCAGTGGACATCTTGGCAAGATATGGAAACATGTGGTGTATAAAAGCTACCTGCCCCTTGAGCACATGGGACCAGCGTCTTCAGTATGTTTGGCCCTATTAAAGATCCTCTCTTGGGTGGAGGGACACCAGGCAGGGCAGGGACAATGCAGAGCTTCATTTAGATTTCAAAACCACAGGAAAAGGGTCCATGGGGAGAGAGGGTGGTTTAGTGAATAGTCTGATGGCCTAGTGGTCCCAGCTCAAGAATCCCTTTTGGCTACATTGCTTGGGGTTGGGGGTTCCATTGTGGCATGCAGAGAAAACTTTCTCCTTTCTGTCATGAAATGAAGTGGAGAAAAAGAAAAGCAAAGATGGACGCCTTTGGCGGGATGTCAGGGCCTCAGGCAGGAAGGGCTGGGTGGGGGTTCGATCTGGCTGCAGTGAGGGGGGGCAAAGGGCAGGCAGCAGGCGTGGGGGGCAGCTAGGGATCAAGGCTGGGCCGGTGATGGGAAGAACAAAGGCTGAGACCGCTAGAATACTTGCCGATAATGACATGTGGGGCCGGCGGGCGGGAGGGCAGTCCGGCCCCCACAGCCCACCAGGCTGTGAGCATTTCTACACCTAGTGATAAGACACTGGTTACACAGTTACAGGCTGACTGGGAGCGACCCCAGAGACGCCAGCCCGCCCAAGAGAGTCCAGGAGAGGTTGAGGTCCAGGGTCTAGCTGTGCCTGCCACTCCCTCCTCCCGTTATCTTCAGTAAACCTTTCTTGTCTCTCTAGGCGGTCACCACGCGGCCCCTTGACCACTTCCCAGAGAGCTCAGAATGTGTCCTCCCCAAGGTCCTCCTGGACACATGGGCAAAGGGGGTTGACAATCAATCAACTCCACAAATCCTCATGCCCACCTGGCTAGGGTTGCCCACCAGGCCTTTCTTGCCTCAGGGCTATGGCCTGGCAGCCAGCTGGTACCCAGGTCCAGGAAGGCATTATTCTCATGATAAGCCCTTCCTGAAGAACATGCAGGGTACTTGTATGGCGATTGGGCTGCTCAGAGACTCCCGGGTGTGGACTGGCCCTGTCCTAATGATGTATTGAGCAAAGCCTTGTCTAAAGAACTGGTACCCACGCTTAGAGTCAGGTAACTCCAGCACAGGCAGATGGACATTTTTGGCAGAGCCTGTAGCCAGCAGAACACAAGTGTCCCCAGCTGGGACTCCCATCTGCCTCTCCCTAGGGCACTTGGAGGCCAGAAATCCAGGCAGAGTGGAATGGGGCCGCCGGCAAAAGGCCTCTGGGTAGCTTTCCTTTACAGCTTTCCCATGACAGCCTGGTAATCGGGGCTCTTCTCCCTGGCACCCCTACACCTCACAGCTGCCCAGGCACAGCAGCTGCTGCTTCATCCACCCTGTACTAGACGAAGCCCCGCCTGGAGATGCCGTCCATGGCAGTGGAGTCTCTTCCTCATGGCTGGGATTTGGGGTGGCTGGGGCGAGGAGGAATTTGAGGAGGAAATAGCAGCAGCCTGAGAATTTTGAAAATGTGTCCAATTGCTGGGGCTCTTGGGAAGAAGCAGACAGGAGGATTAGGAGTGGGGGACAGCGTTGTCTTTGGGTGGGCTATGACTGGTGGGAAACTGAGTGTCCAGCAGGAGAAGGGGCCTCTCCATGAAGGCCAGCAGCTGTCCTCATCCCTCAGACTGTCTCCTCTCCTCCCAGCAACTCATCAGAGACCTTCGACTTCCCTGTTGACCCAGATTCCAGTCCCACAGTTTGCCACACCTTGCAGGTGAACTGAGACAAAGCTTCTTGCTAGGCTTCTCATCCTCGTTTGCAAAATGGGGCCCAGGGGCAAGTCCTCAGAAGCCAGTAGTTGTCCAGGGATCCTCTCTGTCACTTTTAGCACCAGCTCCATCTTCTCTGCCACTTACTTTTGTGGGGCCTGAGTCTCTCTGAGTTTGACTTTTGCAAGGGAATGGTTTGGGAACAAAAGTAGGTGACATTGAGGGCTTTCCTCTGAGGCCTTGTGGGTCTGGTCCCCTGGAGCCCTGGGGAACAGCATCTGTCCTTGCCTCTTGGAGATGGCTGACAGGTCCAGTCTGGCCCCTCTGGGCTAAGCCCTCCACGGTGGATTACAGTGGTTATCCACACCAAGGAACATGGGCTCCAAGAAGCCTAGCAGCTGCTATAAGGAACTGGGGGGCAACAAGGACTAGGGGCACCTCTCCCATCCCCCACTGCCTGCAGTGGACATCTCTGCCTCTCAGTACTTCCTCCCACACCTACCCCTCCTCAAGGCCAGGCCAGGCCCAGGGCTTTGCTGACGTTAGTTGGGTAAATGGAGTCATCTCCTGGCAGCCTGATCCCCTGCTTGGGTATGATGGGATTAAAGAGCCCCCTCCCCCATCCATCCTTCCCTGGTCCAGGGCAATTAGCAACAGTGTGGAGGCGGAAAATCACAAATCATGCTGCCAGGGCCAGACAGGCTGATCATACACAGAGGCTCCAAGTGCCCCAGGATGAAGGACTCTGTAAGTGTCCCTGGGGAGAGGGGCCTGTCTCGGTTGGGACCAAATGGGCAGATGCTGAGCTGGCTTTTGGCCAGGAGGGCAGCAGAGCTGACAGAGACCGGCAGAGGGGGCATGACTGGCCCCTGACCCTTGGCCTGGCCTCTGCTCAGTTAAATTTGCAGAGGGGACACTGTATGTAAAGAGAGGCCCAGGTGATAAGGATTCCAGGTCATTGACGTCTGTTCTATGACCCTCATTGGACTCAGGTCCCTGCCCACCCCACAGCCCCCTGCCCCCTCCAACTGTTGTCTCCCTCTTCTGGAACATTCTCAGGTCTATGGAACATGTTTGTGGTTTCCAATCACGTAGGTGTGCTTAGCACCTTTTTTTCCTGAGGCCAGAGGAGAATCAGTGTTTTTCCCTTGGACTTTGGGGTGCCCTGGGACTTCCACACACCCTCCTCCCCATACTACCTGCTCCTGAGTTTGGGTCCTGCAACTCCACGAGGCCTCCCAGCTGGTGGGCTCTACAGGCCCCACACCAGTCTATCTTTTTTTTTTTTTTTTTTTTTTTTGTGCCTAGGCATAAGGTAAAGGCCCTGAGACGTGAGTGAGAACCTCCAAGGGTCCTATTTTGTTGATGGATTGTGCTAGATGTTCCTGTAAAGGGCTTCAGCATGGGCAGTCTGAGACCCAGGCCCCACAGAAGTAGGAAAGAAGAGCTGTGTAGGCTGTGCTGCTCAGCGCAATTCCTCCAGCTATTATTTGTGGGGTACAGAGGAGTGTCCTTGCATGCTTCTTTGCCCCAAATCTGACCTTCCCGAGGGTTTCCCTCCCACTGTGTCCCCATCTCATCCTGCAGCAAGCAGGGGTAATTGTGGGAGATGCAGGCCACATGCCTTGAACCCATTTACACTTAATTCAGTACAAGGAGCTTCCTGGGCCTTTGAAGTCGCCAGGACCTGTGGCCTTTACTGCTTTGTGGGCTGTGAGGCAGGAAGCTGGGGGCTCGGGGGCAAAGAAGCAGCCCCTCAATTTTTCAGCAGTCCACTCCTGTCTAAGTACAGGCTATCAGAGCTCTGGGACACACCCCCTACTCCTGGAACAGGGTCAGGCCTGCGGCTCCCTGAGCTCTGCTCACGGGGTAGTTGAGAAGAGAACTACTGAGAGGCACAGGTGAGGTCCCTCTGTACCTCACAGTACTCAGCACTGCTGACATTCAGGATCCTCACAATGAGCAGCTTCCAGGAATGCCCAGGGTACCCTAAGACCAGAGGAGGGCAAAGCAGAGGCAGGAACAATTGAAAAAGCAGCTATGGAGATTGGGTCAGAGCTTAGATACAGGGACAGGCTCTGGGGTGCCTTTCTGACTCCTCACCCACTCACCAAAATCTCTCCCCAGCCCTAGTCAGTGGGTGGGGATTAGGCACTGGGTCACTGATGTCTAGGCCATAGAGAATCATCTAAGGAGGGAATCATGAAACAGGGTCATTATCACCTAGAGCCTGGTCTCTGCCTGGGGGAGCTATGGGCCAGAGGACTTGGGATCCTTCTGTGAACTGAGCATTGGGTACCATGTGTGCTTCCCAGAGTGGGGAGCTCAGAGGAGGGCCGCGGCAAGTCTGGGTGGCCAAAAGCCCAGCAGGAGCAGAGGCGCTAAGGCGACCTGTGGCATGGCGCGTGTGCTGGCAGGCCAATGCTGTGAACTCCACACTAGGGGTGCTGGGTCCTGCTGGTCAAGACAAGCTGTCCCTGCATGCATGTGACCCCAGGGCCATGGGGGTGTGGGCATCCTGCTGGGGATACAGTAAGGCTGGGAATGGAGCCCAGAGCGAGGATCCTGTGCCCTGGCCACCGAGGCTGGTGTATCCCCAGGAGGTATCTCATAGCCCCTTCCCCCAACCGGGGTCTTCACAGGGCCTGGGAGTCGAGACAGCTGTTTGTCTCCCCACATTCCAGGCATAGGGTCAAGCGTTTGGGGGAGGCCATTTTTCTTAGAAATGTCATTTGAAAATAAACACTTTGCCTGCACTGCTGTGATTTCCTCTGATCCTGTGGAGAGGGGCGGGTGGGGACCCGCCGAACTGCAATTGCCCAGGTGGCTGGAGGCTCTTCCGGGCCAGCATGGCCTCTGACCTTCCTGAGCAGGCCACACCACACCCTCTGGGCTAGTGTCTTCCTCAGCCAGATGGCTCCGGCAGCTGGGCATCCCCCTCCTGCCCATTTGTCACCAGAAGAAAGGCCTGCTTTGCCTGGGCAGGGGGTCCAGAAGGTGGACTTTTGCTCATAAGTCATTTGTAGCTACAACTCCAGGTCCAGAGGGTCTTACTTCCAAAAGAAGGGCTGTGTAGAGTTTCTGGGGGTGATAAAGGAGCTCACACCCACTCCCTGCTTAGTCCTGGATACAGCATTTCTTCCCTTCATACCCAGGACTCTGAGACCTGCAGACACCCTGCCTCCTCTTAAATGTGCAGGGTTTTACAGCCTCCATCTTAACCCTGTAGCCTGAACTCTGAGGCTTTCTAGATTTAGCAAGACCTTGACTATGGGTCTTCCCAGCCCTCTAAGTCACTTTTAGGGCACTGTGATTCTGTCTCCTCTTGAGCAAAAGCCAGCCCATCGTTCCCATCCTATTGTGAGACTGATCCACGATGGTCACAGTCATTTCATAGCATAGCTGTTTTTTCCCTTTACCCAGTATTTAGTCCCCAGAATGTCCCAGAGGTACTTGTGGAATCTTATGAGCTAGCACTTGGCATTTAGGGTTGGGGACTTTGATGGTAGCTGTTGGAAATATCTGGAAGCTGGGCTAGGATTTCCTCCACCTCTCTGTATGTCCCTTCTCTTCACCAGCTTCAGTGTCTCTGAGGGAAATCAGTGTCCCCTTTCTGGGGACTTCCTTGACTGCCAGCACTGTGTGGCAAAGGGACACTTCCTCCAGTGCTGGGTTCAATAGGACAGGAATGGAGGAAACTCATTTCCCTTGTCCCCTGATTCTCAAAGGGCCCCCAGAAGTAAAAATGGGACAGTGCTTCCTGAGACTGACAAGGGAGGTCTGGAATTGGGCCCCTGGGGTTAGAACTTGAGGATCTGACTGAAAGAGGGCACCTTGAGACCCTGGTCTCCCAGGAAGGATTCATGTGCTAGGGAAAGCAGGTCTCCTTTCCACAGAGGCTGGTTGCTGAACTGCTGCCTCACTGTGAGGGTAGCAGGTCTGGCATGGGCTCCCTGGGCTCAGAAGTTCCTGGTTACCTCCCCCAGAGAGGCTGTGGAGTGTGGCAAAGACGGCAAAGTAGAGCCACACTCACAACGCTGAGGGGCTCTCTTGTCCTGCCCAAGTTTGCACCATGACCCCACTGCCTGTCCAGGGGGTCGGGCCTTTGTCCTGTTTGAGTTGTGCGGTCAGTGTCCTAGGACTTTGCCCCTTTCAGTCCTGCTTACACTGCCTGACTAGGGAGGGACCGTGTGGGCTGGGTTTCTGCTGGCCCTAGCAGTGGGACCATTTTACGTTCTAGAAAATTCCTCGTCTGTTTCCCTGCGTTTTGTAGCAGGTCCTCAGGAACTATCTTTTGGTTGCCCCATGACGTTTAGGAACCTCTGGTTACCTGCACGTGTGTGATACCAGGGGGTGGTTGGGCCTATAGAAAGTGGTGGAAAAGGGCCCAAGGTACACAGCAAAGCTGGTATGCCAGAATTGTGTTATCAGAGGCCTACCCAACAGTGTCCAGTATGCCAGCTTGCCTCATTTCCATGTTCTGGTGGTGAGGGGAATCCAATAGCCAGAGCACCCTCTTCCTTGCCCAGAAGGCTGCCACACCCTAAGGTCTCATCCTCAGAGCTTCCTGGTGTCCCTGGCTAGTACTGTCCCCATGGCACCCCAGGTAGCCTTCTGGAAGTCTTTCATGGGTGGAGATGCCCAGTCTGGAACAGAAGTCTTAAAGCCAAGAGGCACAGAGAAGCCAGGCCACACCAAGTGCCCTTCCCTGAATGGACAACAGTTGTTAAACAGGTCATGCTGTGCTATGGGAGCTGCCTGATCTTGCCTAGACACTCAGTTTCAAAATTTAAAAATAGGACTAGGATGAAACTCAGTTGATAGAATGCTTGCTTAGCATTGCACCAAGTCCTGGATTCAATCCTCAATACCATGTAAACAAGATGTGGAGGTGCATGCCTGTAATGTCAGCACTTGGGAGATGGAGGCAGGAGGAGCAGGAGTTCAAGGAAATCTTCAGCTACCCAGTGAATTCTAAAGCTATACTGGGCTACATGATACATCTCAAAATAAATAAGAACACATCTGTGTTAGTGGAGTGGGGAAGGTGAAGGCTTGGGGAAATAAAGAAAAATAAAACTAGGAAACATGGTTCATACTCCATGAACTGGTAATTGTTAGGGTTCATCAGCTGGAGGTGAAGGCTGGTGTGAAGCATGTGACCTTTCTGACATAGTCTCTCTTTTCTGGAACTCTCCTCAGAGTTTACAGATACCCTGTTTACCCCTTCCCTATTTCCTGCAGGTTTTCTGAATGGAATGGAGACACTGCCCTTAAAGAACAATGTGTCTCCTACCATTGTCTGCCTCCTTCCCTGGCTTCAGGGGAGGCTAAGAGTCCTTACATGCATCCCCATCCCCATGGAACACTAGTCTTGACTGTACCCACTGAGGACCATTGGCATCTGGGCCCTGCAGGCTCTGCTGTCATTTTGAAAGTACGGCCCAGGTAGAAGAAGGATGAGTTGTCTTCTCTGGAGGTAGAGACATCAAACTGAGTCATAAGAAGAATCTACTCATTAGCAATACTAGCTGATTGTTCAAGGAAACCCATTTCTGAGATATTCACTGACATAGCCAGATTAGGGGTTGGAAACTGTCATAGGTTTCTTTTTTTTGTTTGTTTGTTTTAGATTTATTTATTTATTATGTATACAGTGTTCTGTCTGCATGTACGCCTGCAGGCCAGAAGGGGGCATTATTACAGATGGTTGTGAGCCACCATGTGGTTGCTGGGAATTGAACTCAGTACCTCTGGAAGAGCAGTCAGCACTCTTAACCTCTGAGCCATCTCTCCAGCCCCTGTCATAGGTTTCAAGCAGGACCCAGGCAGATGTGAATAGGCACTCTTCTTAAGACACCAGGGAGACACTGGCCATGCAAGGGAGGGACTCAAATATGGATAAGGCATGAGTTTATGGACTCACAGGCCTGTATGAGGAGGTTACACAGATTCCTAGTTTTACAGGGAGACTTGAAGCCGACTCCCCCAAGTGATAGACCCATGGATCTTACTCAAGAGATTGGTGGCCAAGGCCCTCTTGCCAGTCTATTCTTAGGGTCCACATAGGCTCCCACCAGAAGCCTTGCTGGCACGAGTTGGGCTGGGCCAAGGGAGTATTCCCAGCTGGATAAGAAATCTTGGAGGACTCTTTTGGAGGACTACCCTTCCATGCCTGGTGAGGCCAGGTGGATAGAGATAGGGGTCTTCTTCTAGGCCCAAGGCATTTTGGCTACCCAAAGAGGTTACCCAGAGGCCTACCTAGTAGCTTGAAGTCCCTTTTCCAGGAGACTTCACTAGTTCCCAGGAACCCTCTGTGAGCATCTACCCTTGATTGAGTGTAATGTAAACCCTTAATCTTTTTATCTTGGCTCTTTCCATGTCTGCCAAGTTTGGTCCATATATCACTGACACCTGTCCCCCCTGCCTTGATCATAGGTTGGCAGTCCCTTGGGCAGGGCTATGCCCACCCAAATCACCAGCAGCTGTAGTTAAGTAGTTGGATGGTGGAACCTCACAATGGGGAAGGATAACACCTGGGACTCATAGGCAGTCAGGGAAAGTCTAGAGAGTTAGTGGAGCCGTTAGCCTCGTGCGGGGCCTGTTCTGCAGCTGCACCCCCTCCTGCAGGTACAAACATAGGAGGGGGAGGCCAAGGTTGTATAAAGTCCTACAGCCTGGCCTTGACTCCGTGGCCCCCTCAGCCCCCTCTGGCCCCATGCCCACTGGGAAAACAGCTTTTTATCTCAGCTGCTTCTCATGAACTGCAAACAGCCACGTGGCCCACGGGGGCCCCTCTTGGCACACATGTACTCTGCCCCACGACCTGAGGGAGAGGGAGGCCATTCACCCTCTAGTAGGGGACAGTGATGCCTGGTGAGGGGAGGGGTTCATGGCAGGGCAGAGACAGGTCACAGCTCTAGCAAATAGAGACCACTCCATAGGGCGGGGATATGGGGAGGGATGTGAAGGGACAGGAATTGCATCCAAGGCCTTCTCATAGGGAAGCACTGTTGGGAGTTGGGATTTAGTGACAGTTGGTAGGTTCGTTCCTAGTGTCCCCCAGAGGGCTTTAGTTTGCTTTGCCAACTCTGTCTCCCTCCATGTCTTTCACCCTCATTGCTACACTCCATTTTGCCTTTCCATTCTGACCGTACTAAAATGTAGTATGACCCTTCAAGTATTCCTGGGTATGGCTCACTGGTGTTAGAGGCTAGTGGACAAGGAACCGTGGAGGAGGCAGGAGAGAGGGCGTCTGAGTCTTCTCCCTCCTGCTTTACAGGGAGCCCCAGTGCGTCTATATCTCCCCATGAAAGTATCCTAGCTTCAGGTAGGCCAGGGCTCTTTTCCCAGGCTCATCCTGTCCAGGTCCCAGATGACTCCTGGGAAATTGCAGCAACTCAGAACCCCAACAGGCATCTCCCATGATGGTGGGAGCAGGGATCAGCATAGTTTACAAAGGCGAAGAGATTCTACGCGGCTGTCCTGGGCTCTTTGAGAAATGCACCTACTCCTAGTGTTGGCTGCCACTTTGGGGATTATAGCCTCTCTGGGGAGGACAGGCTTCCTTCTGGGTCACCATTCTTCAAGTGGACACTGGGAATCAAGAACTTCAGCTCCTCCCTGTCCTGGTTGCTGGGGGGGGGGTGGACTCTAGGAGGAATAAGCAGGGCTCCGGTCATCAGAAGGGTCCTTCTAACTGCCCAGGAAGTGTGTCCTGCTCCAAGGGGAATCACAAGGCCAGGTGGGCAGAGGTGGTCATCACCTCTGACCAGCGGCCACTCTGCAAGAACTTAGGGCCAGAGAAGGCAAGTCTGTGAGGCTGACCTATAAGAGAGACCCTATAGTCTCTTTAGGGTCCTGGTCCAGCCTGAGATCTCTGCTCTGTGCTGTACTTTTAGCCATAGGCACAAACTGCAGGCTTCTATGGCCCCAGGACCTCAAGCTCCTTTCCAGGAGAGGGAGGTAGGGGTTGCACACCCTCTGGCAAGGGATGCCTAGCGGGAAAGAACTGTCCCAGGAGCTCAGGGGTGGGTGACAGAGTAGGAGGCCACCAGGACGTTATGGTGCAGCCTCCACCCCCAAGACCCTAACAGTGGGCCAGTGTGTGGGCCGACTGAGGTGGGGGCCCAGGCGGGGTCGCGTCCCGCTCCATAAACCCTGGCCAGCCAGGAAGCTGCAGACGTGGTGGTGTTGACACAGGAGTGAAGTCACCAGCAGCCAATAGGGAGCCTGTTGCGGGCTCTGTGTATACCTCCCTTAGTCCCATGGGCTCCACTACGCATGTGCACAACCTGAATGCCACCTGAATAAACCAGTCTTTCCCAGCCTTTCATGGGGCCCCACTGTTCCCCTAGGCCCCATCCCTGGCAGCACTACCTCAGGCCCTCCACCCATGTGAGGTCGTGGCACAGTGTAGAGCGGGGGCTGAGACTCGTGTTCTGAGCCATTCTTCCTCAGACGTGTGCACCCCAGAGTCTGACACCAGGCACCCGTCACTTTCTTGTCTTTTATGGCCCTGCCTAGTCAGCACTGCACCCCATGATCACTCCTGGGAGTCACCTACTTCCATCTGTCCCCTGGCCTCAGCCTATAGTGTGGAGGCCTGGCCTGATGCGTGCCCCCAGTACTTACTGTACACCCATGTCAAGAAATCTGTAGATGTTCACAGAGGCTCCCCTGTGCTCAGGCTTCTCACCGTCCTTCTTTCTAGTTCTCCCCCTAGAAAGACAGGAGTCCAGGCTTTCTCATCTAATCCCTTCTCCCGTATGGGTTGCCCACAATACCCTGACTCTGACTCTCTATAACTCTTTCCCCCTGGCTCAAGGTGAAGGTTTTTAACCAAGCCTCACTCCATTCCTTATTGAAATGCCTCTCTCATGTGACCCTAGATCCTTGGGATCTCCCATTCAGGCAGATATCTGCAGAACCAGGGGTCCAGGGGAACCTCTCCATGGGCCTGCTTCCAGCCTGTCTCTGGTTTCTGCATGTTGCCCTGTCCTTGGGGACCTCCCTTTCTCACCTATAGCTGGTTTGGGGCTTTGGCAAGTGCTCATCTCAGAGGTGTTGCACAGAAGGTGGGGGGTAGGAGCCTCCTGTGCTTGGCGCCTGTGCCTGTTTATGGGTCCAGCCCCCGCCTCGCATTGCTCCCCGTGGCCTGACTGCCTGCCCGCTGTCTTGCCAGGTGTGGGGTGATGGAGCTGGGCTCCCTAAGGACAAGGAGCACAGTGTCTGCTTTATTTGTAGGCTCTCACTGACAAGGAACAGAATACCCACAGTGACTGCTTCCAGGAAATGGCTGCGGGCGGGTGGGAGCCTGAGGGAGAGCAGGCCCCTTCCCAGCAAGCCTTTGCAGGTGGGCTTCCAGGAAGGGCCCCCGCCGGCTCCCCTCAGCCCTGGAAAGTGGCCAACAATGTCACCAGGAGAGGGGGGTGGAAGAGAAAGGAGAGGAGAGAAGAGGAGAGGAGAGGAGAGGAGAGGAGAGGAGAGGAGAGGAGAGGAGAGGAGAGGAGAGGAGAGGAGAGAAAAAGAAAGAGGGTGGGTAGCCCCACTGAGCCAGTCTGGCTACAATGCTACAACAGCCTGAGGGGAGGCCAGAGCTGACCCCAGCTCCTTCCAGAACCTTCTGTTCCCCTTTCTGGAGATTCACACAATCTAAGAGAAAGCTCTAGTTCCTCATGGGACATGCGCACGCAAGCGCGCGCACAAGAGCGCGCGTACACACACACACACACACACACACACACACTCACACTGGCACACACATATGATAAGTCTGTGAAGAGGCTGGGGTTAGGCTGGAAGGGGACAGCATTCAAGTCCAGTTTCTGGTTCTGGTTAGGCACTGGTCTGCATGACTGACGAGGACAACATAAATCTCTAGACTGAATTCCCAATCTTCTGGCTTCTGTGGAAAGGAGACCTTCCTTGTGCAGTTTGGCTGGGGGGAAGCCAGCCACTGCAGTCCATGCCATGTTTGAGATTCTGAAGGGTGTACTGCAGTCAGACCTGAAGCTCCCCTTGCTCCCCCTCTACCGGGGCCTAAGAGGTCTCCTTTCCTGCACAGTACTGGAATGTTCTCTACTCAGTGGGATAGCAAATATTCCGACTGCTGTCCCTCCCCCATGTCCATGATTCCTGCCTGAAACGTGCTCTTGGGTTAGTCAGTTCAACCTGAGACATGAAACCACAGACGCCCAACACAGTCAGACTCAAGGGTGTACTTTCCAGGAGACACTGTTCCCACACGGGCTTTGCCCACATACATCCCCACAGAAGATCCTGAAAAAGGACAGAGCCTCAGCCTCAGCTTCAGCCTCAGCACCAACCCCTGGCCAACTGGCCAGCATATAGATCCTGCCACACAGATCAGGGTATAGGTAACTACATGACCCTCAGACACACAGACATACTAACCCACAGCACATGGGTCTTCAGGGACAAACCCTGAATTATTACTGTGGCCACACCACCAGATAAGGACTCTCTAATGAGCTACTCCAGTCTTTGTCCAACCTAAACTTGTCACTGAAACATAGCTGAGGAGGGGGTTGGGTGTGTGAGGACCCCTGTAGTTCTGTGCCTGCAGAGTGGGGGTTGTGCTGGGGACCCTGGGCCCCATGAAGATTTGAAACATCTCCTCCCAGGCCGTGCAGCACGGAGCAGCCAGCCCCTCCCCACCCTCCCCACTAACCACCCTGGCTGGGGTTTGGGGATGAAATTCAAGCCCCTGTTAGCTTCTCAGCACGGGGGTGGGGTGGGAGGGTGGGGGGTTGAAAGTGCCTTTGGGTGGCAGGCTTGGAGCCTGTCTAACAGCCCTCTCTAAGCCCCTTTTCTAAAAAGCAGGAAATCGGGTTGGGCTAAAGGTAAACACATTCCAAACTGTGGGCTGATGGAGGGGCTGTGCTGACTGGGGGTGTGGGGGGCTGGGCCACCTCTGTTTTCCCAGCCCCCACCCCTGGGAGAGGCTCTTGAGGTCCAAGACTCACAGGCACACCTGTTTGCAGAGCTACAGTGATTTGGGGGCCTGCACCTTGAGGTCCTGCCCCCCCCCACATCCCCAGTCCCTCCAATTCTCTTGCAGTGTGTGTAAGGGGGGTGTGGGGGGGGCGTGCTCCTGGCCCCAGACACCAGCTTCAGAACCCTTTGCGTTAAATAAAGGAGCTAAGGGTAAACCCAGGGTAGACCCTGGCCCATGACATCCTCACCATCTGTGATATTGACAGGAATGGTACATGGAGGCGTCCATCATGGACTGGTGAGAGAGGAGAGGAGGGACAATTTCTCACTTGCCACACTAACATCCTCATTTCCCCAAATTTATCTCAGCATCTTCTGGGTAGAACTTCAGAAAGGTAATGTGTGATTACAGCACCTCACATCTCAAAGTCTGAGTACAACTCAGTTTTAGCATGCCAGGTTCTCCAGGTGACCAGGAAAGTAGGGCCTGGAGGAGGGCTCATGTCATTCCTGAACCTCCTTTCCACTCTGTGATTCTATTTCTGTGTCTCTAGACAGACTCTGAGCCATCTTGGGTGCCCTAACCCCAATCCTCAACAGCCGTCTCCTGGGCTACCTGTTTCAGCCAATATCTCTTGTAAGGCAACTTTTATCTTCTGAGCCTGGCCTTTTCAGGGTTGGATGGTCAGATATTCATAAAGGCTACAGATACCCACCACCACTAAGATGTAATATAGATAGCTACTTTGTTACTGGAAGAAGTCACATCTGGGGGAGGGGGGTTGGTTAGGAAGAGGACATGGCCTGACTAGAAGATTTTGAAATCCTCTGTGGAGATGATCAGAGAAACATCCACGTGTAATTGTACCCAGTGTGTACCTAACTACCCTGTCCTAGCACAGGGAGACCACAGAGGACCCCTTCCTAGCAAATTTGAGGGCCAAATGATGATGAGAAAAAGGGTTGTGGAGAGACCAGACCTGTGGTAAGGGCGGGGAGAAGCTGGCCCACTGCCCAGAGAGGGTATGGGTGGAGGGTGGGTGTTCCTGACAGTCAGTCCTGTCTGGTCTTTGTCAGCTGGAGGAGATTTTCTTGACTGTTGTAAGCACTGAGACTGGGGGAGGTGGATGAGGGCCAAGGACCCCCAGCCTCATCTTTAAGAGCTGCTCTTCAAGTCCCTTCCCTGTATTTGTACAGCTAAGAGTCTAGGAGCTAGGAGGCTGGTAGGAGGCTTGGAGACAGAGGGGTCAACCCAGCCAACTGCTGTCTCTGTGAGAACACTAATCACAGCCCATGAGTGCTCGCACCCTAGGAAGCAAGACCCCCAAGGACAGCCCTCCATCTACCCGTCTTTATCTCTCACCTCCCAACATCCTTGGGTATTCACTGTACCTCATGTTCTACACTGCAGATACACTCAGACCTGTGCATGTCCCTATCTCTCTGCTGTGGCTCTTTAGCTTCTACCCACAGAAGACAGCAAGGGAAGGTACCACTGTATGCATCTATCTGGGCTCCAGTCCAGAGCTCAGCAGGCTCAGAGCAGGAGGGAGGCCCAGAGGCCTTTATGTGGCTGTGGCCTCCCCAGGCTCAAGAATGGCTGCCTACCCCTTATGAGTCCAACTGCATGTCTGATTCACTTTACAGCCTACATTATGCAAGAGGGTTTGGGACTACTGTGAGGACTCAGAGTTATCCAGGAAGGACTGAGCAACAGTGTGGAATCCAGAGGTTTCTTGTTGGGGGCCAGCATCTCTCTCATTGCTGAGGATGCTCTTCCCCTCCCCAGCCCCCCTCTTTAGGGAGCCTCCTCACAGTCCTGCCTCTGTCATCACATGGCACTCTGCCATTCTTCACTTGTAATACCTACTCCTCTGCCCATTCCTCAGGGACCCTTTCATATTCATAGGCCCCCCTCCATACTATAACTTCTTGGCATGAGCCCCCTCTCTGTGTGTCCCATGCCCCCCCCACATTCATTATTTCCCATTCCACTGTAGAGGCCCTCCCCGTTCCATAATCTTCTTCATTCTGGGTGCTATATACCCCATCCCTTTTTATTCCCCCTCCCTCATTTCTTTCCTCTGTCCCCCAACTCCCCCAAGTGAGTCGCAGACATGATTCAAGCCCCTGAGACAAATGACTGTAACTGTATTTATTGATGGACCCAGGACCTCTGGTGAGGCCCTGGTGGGGAGGGACAAAGGATGAAGTAGAGCATGTTGAACATTTTATGATGGAACTGCTTCCAGACTAGGCAAGGGGAAGGCGAGGCCTCAAGCACGCGGCCACACCCAGTTGCCCCCAGACAGAGGTGGATGACAGGCAGGCACTGGGGTGGCATGGCCAAAGGGGCCCGACCATTCGCTGTATACATTCACACGGAGAGACACAAGGCTGTCTCCGTGACTCCAAACCAGTGCAAACGACTTAGTGCAAATTATATTCAAAAGGGGTGGGGAAACAGAGTCACGGATGCTTTGAGTCTCTCAAGCAAAGAAAAAACAAAAAGGAAAGAACATAGGTTTACAGGAAAGGACAGAAGGAAGAAAAAGACAGGAGGGAGATGGTGATGGATCCATCCCGGAGTAGAGGCTTGGCTCCAGGATGATGTGGGTGGTGGTCTCCCAGGCGAGGCAGAGTTGGCCATGAAGATGGACTCTCAGGGGTGGGGGTGGGTGCTGTGGGTCTGCTCTTTTAAGGTGTTGACACCGTCTGTTCCTTCAGCTTCACCTGCAGAGAGAAAAAAGACAAATGAGTGGGGGCCAGGAGTGGGAAGGGCTGGGCAAGCCTTCAGAAGGGTGCCCTGGCTCACCTTCGAGCCGATTCCTGAGGCAGTAAGTGTAGTGGTTCCGAGCACAACATACTCTTGATTCAGAACTAGACGGACTTAAAGAAGTCCCCGGATTCAAAGGCCCAGACATGAGCTGGGTAGCACCATTTCTGTGGGTAGGAGAGAATGAGGCCCCTGGGCTTGGCAACCTGCCATGCCCCACCCGAAATGGGCAAAAGAGTCCTTACCTTTCATCTTGAGGGTTCAAGGTAGGGGGAGGAGGATCCAGAGAGCAGCAGAGATGTGTTAGCTCTTTGGGAAAAGTAAAAGAACAGACGGCTTCTGCGGCAGTGTCCCACGGCGCCAGCCCATGGTGTTCTGCAAAGTCAGAATCTGGTGTGAATGGTGGGCAGCTAGATGGTTGAGTGCTCTGGCCCTGTGGTGAGGAGCATGCTCACCTGGAAGGCTGGATGACTGTCCTTCTGTCCTCTCCGTCACACCGGACCATGTAATATCTTTCTATCATTGACCACACCCGCCATCCTGGCCTTCAGTGGCTGGCAGGCACATCCACCTCTGCTGGAGACCTGGCTGTGGGAAGAGAAGAAACCATGAGTGAAGTCCACCTGGGTGGGAGGAGACTGGTGGCCACAGGCAAGATGGACACTTACCCTAGTCTCCAGTGCGAGCTCTCAGAGGCACCGATCACCGCTCCGTCGCTGCCCGCAAGGCCCTCCTTGGCCGCGGACTCTGGAGGCCAGTGCCTCGCTGGCTCACCACCCCAGCTGCTTTGCCTCGCTCTACCTGCGCCCCAACCTCCCTCCCTAGAAACCTCACCCATTCTGCCCCGCCTGCCTCGCCTTGTCTGGCTTCATCCTGTGCCCTTGACTCCCCTGGAAATGTTCTGTCTGTCATGCCAGACCCAGGGGCTGAGCGGTTAGGGCATACAGTGCACCAAGTCCACTGTGGGCCCTTTCCGCGCCAGTCCCTGGGCCGCAGTGCCTCGTGGGAATGGTGTGTCTGCAGGCTGGACCCGCTGCAGCCTCCTTGCTGTGAAATCCCCCTGGAGTCCAACACCCGCAGCCCCCACTCCCCTCCTGGTGATGCCCTGCTATGTTGTCCGCACTGCCTTTCTTTCCCGCTCTCCGGCCCTCGAAGCTCTGGCGTGGCCTTGGAAAGCCCTGCCAGAGCCACTCTTGAACCTGCTTCTAAATGAATCACGGTGGGTGGGATGTGGTGGCGGCTGGGGACCCATCTGTGTCTTGTGACCCCATCTTACCCTGTTTGACCCCAGCCTGGAATGCTTCTATTCTTGCTGGATCCATGGCCTCTGCCACTGTCTCCAAGGTCACCTATCACCTCCCTGGAGTCAGCAGCCTCAGTCTTTACTGGCAGCCCTGCGCCCTCTTCTTTCTCCCCTCTAAATGCTCTGTCCACTCCGGGGTGGCCAATGGTCCCCCAGCCTTGTTCTGTCTCGGCTCCCCCCGAGACGATGTCTCCTTTGCTAACTGTCCTGCCTCTCATGTGCCAGTCTGCTGGGAGGCCAGACACTTCTTCTCACCGGCCTCGCTCTCTAAACCTTCTCTTAGAAGGTCAGTGCAGTGAGGCCCAGAGAGAAGAAGGAGACTCACCTGCCCGGCAGAAGGCGTTCCTCACCTGCCCACCGCTGCCAGCTACACCTCCACTGCCAGGTCTGGGGTCGAACCCTTCCCAGCAGCTCCCCTTTATCCGACCAGCCGCCACGTCCTGTAACCAAAAGTGACCGGGATGAATGTCTGGCTCCCCATTCCTCACCAACCCTAGTTCAGGCCCCTTAGCCCCACACCGATGTCTTCAACCTCAGCAATGCCTGGGAACTTCACCATACTCCTCCCAGGTCCCGTTGCCTCTGTTCTGCCTGAACTAGCCCCTCTTCCCTTCACCACTCCTGCCAGACTCCAGATGCCGAGGTGCTCCTCGGCCCCACACAACTCTCCTCCAGCACCTCATCTTCCCCAGTTTCCCCCGTAACCCCCCACCCCCACCCCCCACCCCCCTCCCGCACCCGGTACTTCGGGCCCCCTAGCCCGGGCTTTTTCTAACTGGAGTGGCCCCGCCCAGAATTCCCGCCCCTACTTCGTCAGCCAATCAGTGCAAAGCCCCGCCGGGGCCCCCGCAGGGCCCACCTCCACCCTGGATCGTTCCAGCGCACGTTCGCCTCACCCCGCACCCGCACCCGTCCTGAAAATTCTCCAAAGACAGCCTCACCATAATTCCCACTTTGAATCCCTTAGACAGGGCCTGGCATTGTACCCAAATGTCTCCCTTTGGGTCGAGAACTTACAGCCTCCTAGCCCACTGGCGCCCTTCATAGAACAGTGGTGCCCCGGGCACCTTGCCATGCTAGAGCTGCTCATGATTCAGCTTGTATGGTGACCACGACAGGAGTATGGGGGCAGAGGTTTCATCCTATACTGCTGCAGAGCCGGTGAACAGCCTATCAATGGCCAACCCTCAGCCTTTGTCCCTGTCTGCTTGACTGATCTTGCCTGGACACAGTGCTTTCAACGAGGCAACTAATTTGGGCGCTCGTCACCATCCGTTTCCTAGCCATCAGGTTTACCAGTACTTTTTAGTGATGAATCCTATTAATGATCTCACAGCCTGGCCTCAGTCTCCCCAGCCAACCAGAGACACATCATGGTCTCCCTACAGAATGAGGACAGGAGAGATATCCAGTCCCTCTGGCCACTTGGAGTATACTATTGCTCTTGGCCTCTGTTGAGAGTTCTGGGGCTCTAACCTATAGGGTCAGCACTCAAAAATCAATGATATTAGAAGCATCAGAGAGTAGGGCAGCCCTGATGGAAGTGACTGGAACTCCAGATCTGAGGTGGACCCCAGGATTGATCAGTCATAACAGTTTGGCAGGTCCTCAGGTATGCAAGGTGTAATATCTAGTGCCTTGACAGTTGAGTGCTGATGTCTAACTCTTGCTGTAGGTGACCCCAAATTTTTACTGTGAAAGCTCCAGTCAACTCCATGGGTGGACCCCAGGCTATGATACTAACAGACACCCCCAATTTTGTCATAAGTAGATCCCAGCCTCTGTTATCTTGGAGCTGTAATGTGAGCCTGTACTAATTGCCTCATGGCTGTAACTATCCCTACACCCTTAAAAATGATCCTTTTCAGAGATTGGTATGTAAGAAGGAAGAGAATGACCCCAGAAATCCTTCTATGTGAAGCTTAAGAGTCCTGGCAGCACCAGCAGAACCAAGACTGAGGTTAGCCACCTTCGGATGAGCTGTTCACTGGACAGGCAGCAGTCCATGAACCCCCACATTGCTTCAAACAAATCTGGGTACTAACTCTCCTTCTAGCCCCCACACACAGCACTGTGACACTGTGACTTCTCGCTATAGTGCTATAGTCCTTAGTGACCTGGGACATTGCCATGGTTGAACCCCAGTCTCTGCTTTCACCACTATCCGATGAGAATTGTGGCAACCTGCAATATGTGCATCTCCCACCCATAACCCATTATGTTCCATGCAGAGATTGAGCAGATTTGGTTAGTTTGTGGGATCCTAAGATATAAGGGGATCACTTTATAAGTCACAAATGTCTGACCTCTGTGACTCTTGGTAATCATTGAGGCAGAGAGCCTTTACATAGTCACGGGCGAACCCCAACCTTTGCCACCCCTGGATGCCAATGTGTAGGACTGCACTGCCACCGCGCGGCAACGTCTGTCTCTCTAGCCGCAGCCAATTCCGCACCGTGTGGGGAGTGAGCCGACCCGAAGGGCGCGATACCGAATCAGAACTATTCAAGAAACGCATGTCCTATCGTCGTCCCATGGCCCTCATTGAATGCTAGGGCTGAGTGATTTGGACATTCCACAGGTGAACCCCAACTTTCGTTCCCTTGTGCCGAAATGTGTAGGACTGTACTGTCACTGTGCAGCGGCAACATCGGTCTCTGTAGCCATAGCCAATGCTGCGCTGTGTGGGGAGTGAGCCATCCCGAAGTGTGCCCCAATACCTAAACAAAACTATTAAAGAAATGTGTGTCCTACCGTCCGATGGTCCCCATTGAATGCTAGGGCTGAGTGATCTGGGACATTCCACAGGTGAACCCCAACTTTCGTTGTCTTGTGCTGAAATGTGTAGGACTGCACTGCCACCGCGCGGCAACATCTGTCTCTCAGCCACAGCCAATTCTGCATTTTGTGGGGAGTGAGCCGACCCGAAGGGCGCGATACCAAATCGGAACTATTCAAGAAATGTGTGTCCTATCATCCCATGGCCCTCGTTGACTGCTAGGGCTGAGTGATCTGGGACATTGCCACAGCTGAACCCCAACTTTTGTTGCCCTATGCCAAAAAGTGTAGGACTGTGCTGCCTCCGTGCAGAGGCAACATCTGTCTATCTAGACAGTGATACAGGTGAACCCCAACTTTCATTGTCTTGTAGCAAAATGTGTAGTAGGACTGTACTGCCACCATGCAGGCAACATCTGTCTCGCTAGCCGCAGCCAATTCTGCATTTTGTGGGGAGTGAGCCAACCCGAAGGGCGCAATACTGAATCAGAACTATTTTAGATATGCGTATCCTACCGTCCCATGGTCCTCATTGAATGATAGGCTTGATGATCTGGGGTATTGCCACAGGTGAACCCCAACTTTCGCTGTATTGTGCTGAAATGTGTAGGACTGCACTGTCACCGCGCGGCAACATCTGTCTCTCAGCCATAGCCAATTCTGTGCTATGCGGGGAGTGAGCCGACCCGAAGGGCGCGATACTGAATGAGAACTATTCAAGAATTGTGTGTCCTATCGTCCCATGGCCCTCATTGACTCTAAGGCTGAGTGATCTGGGACATTGATACAGGTGAACCCCAACTTTCATTGTCTTGTAGCAAAATGTGTAGTAGGACTGTACTGCCACCATGCAGGCAACATCTGTCTCGCTAGCCGCAGCCAATTCCGCACTTTGTAGGGAGTGAGCCGACCCGAAGGGCGCGATACTGAATCAGAACTATTCAAGAAATATGTGTCCTATCGTCCCATGGCCCTCATTGACTGCTAAGGCTGAGTGATCTGCGGTATTGCCATAGGTGAACCCCAACTTTCGTTGTCTTGTACTGAAATGTGTAGGACTGCACTGCCACCGCGCGGCAACATCTGTCTCTCTAGCCGCAGCCATCTGCATTTTGTGGGGAGTGAGCCGACCCGAAGGGCGCGATACCAAATCAGAACTATTCAAGAAACGTGTGTCCTATTGTCCCATGGCCCTCATTGACTGCTAAGGCTGAGTGATCTGCGGTATTGCCATAGGTGAACCCCAACTTTCATTGTCTTGTAGCAAAATGTGTAGTGGGCTGTACTGCCACCGCGCGGCAACATCTGTCTCTCTAGCCGCAGCCAATTCTGTGCTATGCGGGGAGTGAGCCGACCCGAAGGGCGCGATACTGAATGAGAACTATTCAAGAAACGTGTGTCCTATCGTCCCATGGCCCTCATTGACTGCTAAGGCTGAGTGATCTGGGGTATTGCCATAGGTGAACCCCAACTTTCGTTGTCTTGTACTGAAATGTGTAGTGGGACTGTACTGCTTCCGTGCAGCAGCAACATCTGTTTCTGTAGCCATAGCCAATTCTTCACTTTGTGGGGAGTGAGGCGACCCGAAGGGCACAATACTGAATGAGAACTATTCAAGAAATGTGCGTCCTACCGTCCCATGGCCCTCATTGACTGCTAGGCTTGATGATCTGGGGTATTGCCACAGGTGAACCCCAACTTTCATTGTCTTGTAGCAAAATGTGTAGGACTGCACTGTCACCGCGCGGCAACATCTGTCTCTCAGCCACAGCCAATTCTGTGCTATGCGGGGAGTGAGCCGACCCGAAGGGCGCGATACTGAATGAGAACTATTCAAGAAACGTGTGTCCTATCGTCCCATGGCCCTCATTGACTGCTAAGGCTGAGTGATCTGGGGTATTGCCATAGGTGAACCCCAACTTTCATTGTCTTGTAGCAAAATGTGTAGTAGGACTGTACTGTCACCGCATGGCAACATCTGTCTCTCTAGCCGCAGCCAATTCCGCACTTTGTAGGGAGTGAGCCGACCTGAAGGGCGCGATACTGACTCAGAACTATTTTAGAAATGCATGTTCTACCCTCCCATGGCCCTCATTGTATGGTAGGGCTGAGTGATCTGGGACATTCCACAGGTGAACCCCAACTTTCGCTGTATTGTGCTGAAATGTGTAGGAGTGTACTGCCACCGCGCGGCAGCGTCTGTCTCTCAGTCATAGCCAATTCCGCGCTGTGTGGGGAGTGAGCCGACCCGAAGGGAGCGATACTGAATGAGAACTATTCAAGAAACGTGTGTCCTATCGTCCCATGGCCCTCATTGACTGCTAAGGCTGAGTGATCTGTGGTATTGCCATAGGTGAACCCCAACTTTCGTTGTCTTGTGCTGAAATGTGTAGGACTGCACTGCCACCGCGCGGCAACATCTGTCTCTCAGCCACAGCCAATTCTGCATTTTGTGGGGAGTGAGCCGACCCGAAGGGCGCGATACTGAATCAGAACTATTCAAGAAATGTGTGTCCTATCATCCCATGGCCCTCGTTGACTGCTAGGCCTGGGACATTGCCACAGCTGAACCCCAACTTTCGTTGTCTTGTAGCAAAATGTGTAGTGGGCTGTACTGCTTCCGTGCAGCAGCAACATCTGTCTCTGTAGCCATAGCCAATTCTGAGCTTTGTGGGGAGTGGTCCTCATTGAATGATAGGCTTGATGATCTGGGACATTGATACAGGTGAACCCCAACTTTCATTGTCTTGTAGCAAAATGTGTAGTAGGACTGTACTGCCACCATGCAGGCAACATCTGTCTCTCTAGCTGCAGCCAATTCTGCATTTTGTGGGGAGTGAGCCGACCCGAAGGGCGCGATATTGAAGCAGAACTATTCAAGAAATGTGTGTAGTACAGTCCCATGGCACTGGCCCTCATTGAATGGTAGGGCTGAGTGATCTGGGATATTCCACAGGTGAACCCCAACTTTCGTTGTCTTGTGTCGAAATGTGTAGCACTGCACTGCCACCGCGCTGCAACATCTGTCTCTCAGCCATAGCCAGTTCTGCACTGTGGCAGGAGTGAGCCGACCCGAAGGGTGCGAGACCGAAGAGATGTATTCAAGAAATGTGCGTGTCCTATTAGCCCACAGCTCTCATGAATCATTGAATGCTAGACCTGATGTTCTGGGGCAAATCCCCATGTGAACCCCAAATTTTGTGATCTTTGTGCTGAAATGTGTAGGACTGTGCTGCCTCTGCAAGGCGACTTTGGTCTTACCAACCACAGCGGATCCTGTGCTGTGTAGGTTCTCATCCAAGTTCTCTGGTTTCAAGGTGCTAATGGGACCATTCCAGCGTGCACATATCTTAGCATCCCTATAATCTGTATTAGGTTTGGATGACCTAGGACATTGCTCGGAGTGACCCCCCACCCAGTTGACTGCATTTGGGCTACAATGTATAAGAGTATGCTGCCACCGCGTGCGTCAGTGGCCGTTTCCCTGCACATATGCTTCTATGCCTTCTGATAGTGAGCCACACTGGTTGGTTTTGGGGTCCAGAGAACAAAGGGACCCCTCTAGAAACACAATTATCCCACCCTTTATGACCTTTATCAAACACTGAGGCTTTAGGGTCTTGGACATCGCCACAGGTGAACCCTAGGTTTGGCTGTTGGAACTTGCTGCGGGCAAAACCCATCTTTTGCTGCCTCTGGGCAACAATGTTTAAGACCACACTGTCACAAACAAGGCAATTTAGGTCCTTTCACTCTTAATGGCTTCTGTGCCACCTAGTATTGAGTCACGTGTATTGATTTATGCACTGATTTATGGAATATGAGGCCAAAAAAGACCCTTCTGGAAATGCACAAGAGTCCTGCCCTCTGATGAGTCTTGCACAGAGGCTCGCAGGGGCAGTATACAGGTGAACCCCAACCTTTGTACCATGTGTAGAATTGTGCAATTTTGGGGATCTGACATATCTGCAACTGATTTTGGGCTCAGCTGGCACCCGAGGCTTTAGTTCTGCAGCTCCCAAGCTTGTGATTGGGCTCTAGTGATTGGAGAATGCTTAGCTTCTAAACTGTATGCAGCTGTGCTCCTGCCTCATTAGCACCTGAACTCCTCAGTTAGCATCTCAAAGGCTCAATTGACTGCCTTTGTTGGCTTTGTTATTGCTGAGAGAGTCTGGGATGATCAGGGCTGGAGTGAAGTGTTCTGATTAAGTGATTGCTTAGAAGATGTTGCATGTCAGTACCAAGGTTCAGGATTTGAGGACTGTGATTTGTGGGGTTGGCACTGTGATACCTACAACACATTCCTGATTACCACACACAGTAGCAATGCCTTGATTTCCACACTATAACCCTGACAGCCTCAGAGCACTATAGGTCAGATGCCTGGTATGGTTCACTCCTCCTGGTATAGTCAAAGATCTTTGGGACTGATTGCATTACATCCAACCACCAATGTGAGGGAAGTTTTCATGGGTGAGCAGAAGGACTCCCTTGGGTGGGCTAAACTCCTAATGGCACTTTTGCACGTCTCCAGGATGGAACCAGAAGCTAGGCGTGCCTTTGTCATTTTGGGGACTACTGGGGCTTGCACAATGAATGGAGATTTTGAGGACTCTTGGGATTAAGTCTGGTCTGTTCTGGCCATAGTAATAGGGTGTGGGATTAGGGACTAGATGATGGCTAGCAGCTGGGGGGTAATTAGACCTAACTGAAACATGGTACTCTAATGGGGGGTCAGGACCCCATGGGAACCTAATCTGAGCCCTGCTATTGGATATGGAGCTTTGTCTGGTGGTGGAGAGAGCCCAACTTCATTGAGACAGGGGTCAGATTTCATCTTACTGACTATCCAAAAGAATGAGGACAGAGAGAGTGGATGAGAGACATCCTGGGGAACCTCAAAGACATCCTGGAGAGCCCTAGTCTCTTCCAAGGACATGGCCATCACCTAGATCCTAACCTCACACTATGAACCCTCTCAGTTGGGAACCAGCTCACATCTTTCCCTTCTGGGCACTATCACCATACAGAATTAAACCCCACAATGTGTCTCTCAGACCACTGTGAGCATGATGATATCATGTAACACCTGGACAGAGTGTTGTCACTTGGACAAGAAAATGTATATAGGTGCAGGCATTTGGACAGCTACATGAGGTTATCACTAGTGATATAGATGGGAAAATGGTACAGAGGGGTCACATAGATGGGACATGGGGCACAGACAGGGTATAGGCACAGAGGTGTCACATAGATGAGATAGGGACACCAGAATCTCACTTAGACAGGGCATGGGGCACTGATGTGGCACCTGGATAGAACATGGACACAGACATGTCATCTGGATAGAACATAGATACAAGAATATTATCTATATGAGATATGGGTACAGAGATATCTCTAGAAGGAACATGGATACAGAGGTACCACTTAGATGGTACACAGGCACAGAGGTGTCACCTGTATGAGACACAGGCACAGAGCTATCTTTTAGATGAGACATGGATGCAGAGATGTCATCTATATGGAACATGGCATAGAGGTGGCACCTGAATGAGACACATGCACAGAGGTATCACCTGTATTGTCTTGCATGTGACAAAAGCACAAAGGCGTCTTCTTGATGGAACATTGGCATAGGGGTTCCATGGGACATGGACACATGGATTCCACAGGACACCAACAGAGTTGTCACCTTGATTGTATAATGGCACAGAGGTGTCTCCTGGTTGGTATACAAATACAGAAGTGTCACCTTGATGGGACATGAGCACAGAGGTGTTACTGGGCTAAGGCAACTATCTCTTGGATGGTCTATTGACATAGATGTCATCTGGAGGGGATAATGGCACAGAGATATTACCTGGATAGGACATGGACACTGAGTTGTCTCTAGGATGACATATGGACCCAGAGGCATAGATATATTATCTGGAGGGGACATGGGTACAGAGGTGTCTCCTGGATGGGATATGGGCACAGAGATGTCTCATTGATGGGATACAGACACAGAGGTGTCTCCAGGTTGAGATACGGGCACAGAGGCACACAAGTATCATATGGAGGGGACATGGGCACAGAGGTGTCACCTGGATGGGACATGGGCCCAGTGTTATTATCAGCATGAAGATATAGGCACACCCCTGTCTAAGGATGGGGACAAGAGTACCATGGTGTGAGTTGGATAGGGACAACACATAGTGTATCACCCAAAGTGGATTGAAGATGCCATCTATAAGTCAAGGAGACCTAAGAAGAAACCAGCCCTACAGACATGGACACCTTGACTTTGGCCTTGAAATCTTAGAGTACAAAGAGAACTGATTTTTGTGTTGGAAGACAGAGTCTTTTGTAGCCCATGTTGACCTCAAACTAGCTATGTACCAAAGATGACCTTGAACTTCTGATTCCTGCTTCCATCTCCTAAGTATTGAAATCATAGGTGTCTAGTTTATGATTCTGCTTTTCAGAACATTAGGTTCTTATCTTTTCTTACAGCCCCTGGTCAACTAACCTGGCTAAATTAACCTGGAGGGTGGGAGAGTCTGATGGTTTAAATAAGAATACCTCACATAGGTTCATAGATTTGAGTGCTTGGTCACCAGGGAGTGGTATTATTTGAAACAACCAGGAGGTGTGGCTTTGTTGGAGGAAGTGTGTCACTGGGGGTAGGCTTTGAGGTTTTAAGGGCCAGAGCCTAGCCCTATAGCTCTCTCTTCCTGCTGCCTACGGATCTGAATCTGAATATAGAACTCTCAGCTACTATGTCTGCCTGCATGCTGCCATGCTCCCCACCATGACGATAATGGACTAGACCTCTGAGACTGTAATCAAACCCCAAATAAATACTTTCTTTTACAAGCGTTGCCATAGTCATGGTGTCTCTTTACAGCAATATATCACTAATACATAGAGCAACTGCTAAATGTGCATTGAAGGTGGTTTCTAGATGTTACTGTAGCCCACATGTGCTGTGGCAGCCTCTTGCTGCTCTAGCCAGCGCATTATCTCATGTTTGCCCTGCCGCTGGTATTGCGGCTTCCTCATGAAAGGTGCTAGCTTGCCTTGGCTACCCTCACCCTGTCTTTAAAGTATATGTAGGTATCATGATATTGCTGCAAGTCAGCACAAACTTGGACTTAAAAAAAAGCAGGATTTTATTCTAGCACAACTCTGGAGACTACAAATCTAAGATCAAGGTGTCCTTTCAGAAGGCTTCCAGAGGGGATCTTTCCTGCCCCTTCTAAGCTCTGGAGACACTAGATGTCCTTAACTTGTGACAACATTCCCCAAATCTCTGCTTCTTTTCCATGGAAGCTTCCCCCTGTGTGTCTCTGTGTCCAAGCTTTCTGAGTACAGACACCATCATTGGATCTCTCATCCAGTGTGGATCAGGAAGGATCATTGAGCTACATCTGCATAGACCTAATGTTCAGGTGAGAGCAGACCTGAATTGGGACATTTCAATGCAATCCAAAATAACAAGGAACAGACATAAAGTTGACTGTTCACATGGGTTCTCCCATGTCCTTATGATGTCCCCATGGCCTGTTCCCTCTCCTTTTGGGGGACGTACTTCTCTGTGCTGTGAATATATGTTTCTCTTATTGGTTGATGAATAAAGATTGTCCTTCACAATTCTTGCTTCATCAAAAAGTCTGCCAGACATTCTGGGCCTATAGGCTGAGAAGGGATAACCAACGTTACAAAGGAACTTTGGGTGAGTGTCCAGGCAGTTAGATGTCTCTGTCAATTCTAGAGTCTTTGATGGAGTTGAAGACAGATAGTTATGGTTACGGTTTTTCTTAATTATGATAAAAGATAAGTTATGTGTAAAACTTTAGACTCACAAAGGTAGGATAGATGATGAAATATTTTCTTTAAATTTTGACAAATATAAATGGACTAAATATTGTAACTATAATTCTTGCTTGATAACTGTTTTGTCATATATAATTTTACTGTGTTAAAATTAAAACCTTCCTTTTTATTTAGACAGAAAAGAAGAGATGAGGGGGTGTTCTTCTATTTGCTGTGAATATATGTTTCTCTTATTGGTTGATGAATAAAGTTATTTTGACTAATAGGCAGGATTTAGCTAGGTGGGAAATACAAACAAGGATAAAGAAAGGTAGTAGGTGGAGTCATTGAGACACTACTGGGAAGATAGGATGCCCAGACATTCTCCAGTAAGATAAGGATGTGGAAATACACAGATTAATAGCTCTCAAGAGAGAGATAGCCAATAAAAAAACCTAAGCCATTGACCAAAAAATTATAGATATTAAGTCTCAGAATAGTTATTTCATAGTGGCTGCAGGGATCCGATTATGTGGAGAGAAACTGGTCCAATGGGACTAAGACTAGATGGAGAAAATTTCAACATTTTCCTGCATCTTGCCCATCTCCTTCTTAACTTGTTGACTTCAGAACCTGAGTAGAAGTCTCCCACTGACAGCTTAGCACCATGGCTTCCTCATTTCTGGTTTGACCCTGAGCACTGTACTCTGTTTTGCAGCCATCATGGGTATCTCTGGATGAGTCCTGGCAGGCATACTGAGTCTCCTACAACAGAGTGGGTAGACACAAAACATGATAGCTATTCCCAGAAGAGAATTCTGGAAAGATGAGGATGGAAACTGAGGAGGGAGCTGAGCATGTTTGAGGGACTGTCCTCTGTGGCTCCTGGATATGTGGTGAGTGTGAGTTTTACAGTTACCACTTTGAGGTCACCTATACATGATGTCTCCACTGTTTTGGCAACCCTGACTGCTATCTGTCTCTGCCCTGCAGCCCTTTGTCTGGCCTCTACTGACCCTCTGGTTTCTTCTTTACCCTTCCTTATCTATTATAATCCATTTCCACAGCCTCATCCCTCTGCTCACTGTTTCACCTCTGGCGTAAAAGACATATGAGCATCATCTTTGACCCAGTGATGTCACCATCCACAAGAACCTGAGTTCTTATTCAGGGACTGAGAAAACATACACAGACCCTGACCTCAAAGATAAACTATGTGGTTTCAGGGGTCCTCCATCACTCTTGTAGACTGGCCTCACCAGGTGAACCAGGCTCTCATCCAAGTTCCCTTGCATCATAGAACCACCACTATCCCATGAGCTATCATATAGGCCAGGAAGGTAAAGAAAGCTTTTAGGATAGGTAGTAACTCATCGACCTTGATTTCTAGGGACAGAGTGGGTGCTGACCCACATCTACATGAGGATAGTAATTGAAGAGAAGAGACCTCAGTACATAAGGGGAGAAGCTGGCAGATCAAACAGTCAAAGGACTCCAGGCCAAATCTAGTCTTGTGACAGTGACCTCTTACTCACCATTTAGCAAAGAAAGGTACTGGCAAGGGGATTTGAATACCCCAGCCACAGCTTTAGGGACCGGTGATGGACTGAGTGAATCAGATGGTGCTTAGAGAAAGAAAAATAAGGTCACCCAGTCTGGCTAGGTAGAGGATGCTGTCCTGGTTTGCATTCAAGAGGGAACAAGGGCCTCCTTCCTCCAGCCTTGTGGATTATTCCTGGCTCTCCTGGAATCATCTGGAAGTTAATCCTTTGGAAAACAAATATTTCAGAAATCTCAACAACACAAGCCCTCCAAGTGAGAGCTGAGCAGATGGGCCAAAAGGCCTGGAAACTCTCCCCTACACCCAGATGCTTAAGCCCCCCAAACCTCAGCAGTGTCCATGGGGGACGCAGACTATGGCCAGGAAAGTGTCAGAGCCGCCGGCCACCTGCCTGGGCCTCACTCCTGGGTCCTGTCCATTCTGTTTGGCAGCTTTGACCATTGACAGGACATTCCTGAAGGCTGAGGCTGTGCACTGGGGGCTGTTGTTAGAAAGGCCAGAGGAAGGTCCACTGTCACCCTGGGGCCCTTGATGTTCTCTGGCTCTTCTGCTTTCCCACATTCTCCTCATGGCTTGGGGATTCATCAGGAAGTAGGACATTTCCCTTGTTTATCTTCCCAAAGTCCATGTTTAGGGGCTCATCTGGTCTTTACTCTGTGTGACCATCCACCGTACACTGGTATCTATTTGGACTGGCTATACCCATGCCCACATGTCCTTTTGTGGATAGGGCCCCTCTTTCCCATCCCTTTTCATTGGTCTGGGCTGTACTTGAACCACCTAGTTGAAAGCTTTCAGAGCACAAACTTTCTCCTTTCAACCTCTTTTCCCAGAAGCACAGTATGTATGACCCAGCTACAGAGTCCTGCTGCTATAAGTCAAGGGTACTTACCATCCCCAGCAGGTCAGCTCTATTTGCAAAGCCCAGGAAGCCATCATTGTGAATCTAGCAGAAGGTCTCATGGGATAGATGAGAGATAAAGGCTTAGAAGTGGAAGGTAAGGCCATGAAGGGCTCTCAAGGACCCACTCTGTGCTGTGTCCCCCTGACTAGGCATGGAAAGCAACTCACAAGTGGCAACACAGGCACCTGCTCTGGCTTTTAAAGGTTTCCAGGAGGATCTTTCCCTTTCTCCTATCTGCCCCCAGAAGGAAGGGCATATTGTTCAATGATCCCAGAGTTGCAGAGCCACAAGATGGCAGGAGCCTGGGACTTCTTTATATACCTATTACTCTTTAGTGATGACCTCCAGAGCCGTGTGTTCATGGGTGTGTACCTCACTGTCTCATCAGACAATAAGGGGAATTTGGGGGCTCAAGAAGATAGAGGGACATCTGGTTCCTCTACAAACAGGGGAGTACAAGCCATAGACAAGGGTGGTATATGGCATGTGTGCACTGGGGTGTCTTTAAATTCCTGTTGATGTAAACAGGAAAGGGTTGGGCAAGGTTGGGGAAGGAGGACCCTGTTGGGAGTCCACTATTCTTATGACCTTGTTGATCTGGAGGAGAGCAAGCTCACAAGCACACAGTCCCCATTCCTACCTTGAACCTTGGATCTTGATCCCAACAGACCCAGATCCTCCTATGTCACCAGAAATTGGGACAATCAGGAATAGGGGATAAGAAGAGAGTGAAGGAAGGTGATGGTAGGGGGCTTGGGAAGGGGGTTTGTGGTGTATGGAGCCAATAGTGTCTGTCTTAGGGAACATGCAGGCCTGTCCTTTATCTCACCCCTCATGCTACATATTTCCAGAGAAATCATTTCCAATTTCAAAGGCTCCATGGAGGCGGATTTTTCCATCTGGGCTCTGCTGATGAGCTAGTTGGAAGGAACTTATGCGTTCACTCACTTCCCTCATCCGAGCCTCATGTGGGGACTGGGAGGGGAGGCAGGGAGCCCATGGTGCCTGGGAGCCCCTCAGACCTTGGAGGCAGCTGATGGCTCCAGTCCCTTCCTGGGCGGGTCTCCACCTGGCTGGTGCTATAACTATGAGTCAGGGGTCTGGATCCCCCCAGGAGACCAGCAGGATCCGGGCAGAGGGGCCTTGTCTCTGCACGTGCAACTAGTTCGATGGCCTCCCACCCCTCTCCTGGGTCCCCCTCACATCCTGCTCTGGCGAGACTGTTTCCCACACTGTGGTGTCCAAGTGCTCAGCCCACACTCAGCTCCCTCCTTCCCCTGGCTGAGGAGATGACTGACTGCCTGTCTTCCCACCAAGGCTCCCGCGCTCCCCGCCCTGGACCTCACCCTTGGGGCCCTGGAGAGGAGAGAGCTCCCATTGCCTGCCCCTCTCAAGGCCTAGCTTACTCAGCTCCAGTCTGGTTTCTTCCTCAGTGGCAAGTGGCCTCTGTGACACAGATCTGTTGCCCTTGCCCTTCTCTGCTCCTTGTTCTCTAGTGTCTGTGGGTATCCTGCCCAACCCTTTTCTAATGTGGTACTTATCAGAGTAAAAAAAATCATGAGATACCCTCCACCCTTTTTTTTTTCTTTTGGTTTTTCGAGACAGGGTTCCTCTGTGGCTTTGGAGGCTGTCCTGGAACTCGCTTGGTAGTCCAGGCTGGTCTCGAACTCACAGAGATCCGCCTGCCTCTGCCTCCCGAGTGCTGGGATTAAAGGCGTGCACCACCAACGCCTGGCTTTCCCTCCACCCTTAAACCAAGAAGGTGAAACTCAAGCCCCCAGTTCTTTGGGAGGTGGCTATAGTTGGATATAGCAGTCCCTGTAGAGGTAAGTTAATATGAACTCTCCAGAATAGGCACTAATCCACACAACTGTGCCCTTACCAGGAGAGATCATGACACAGATTTGTAGGGGGCAACCAAGGGACGTGGGGGATGGCACCATTTTGTAAGCCATAGAAGAGCTATGCCAGCAACCCTGCAAATTTGGGCTTCTAGCTTCCAGGACTCAGGCAGTAGCTGTTGTTTAAACTGCTTAGTCTGCACCGTTTTGTGTAGTAGTCTGAGCTAATGAAAAATAGTGACATTTCTGCTCTGCCTCAGTTTCCCATCTCTGGTCTCCTTTGCTTTCTTGCCACCACATCCCTCCTTCCCAGCAAGAGCTCACCGCATGCACTCTTGCTCTCCAGCCCCCACTAATCTTGCCTGAGTGATCAGAGTGTTCTTCAGCCTGATTCCTAAGTCTGCTGCTCTTGGATTCTGGATTATTCCATGGGGACCATCCTGCCTGTCCCTGAATATCATATTCCTGCTTTGGCTATATAGCTGGACACAGATTTGTACCATTGCTAGGGCATGAAGGCCTGGAGGAAGCCAGGTTAGAGCTTGTGTCTGGGTGGGCCTCAGGCCAGGAAAGACTCCTCCAACCTTAGATAAGATGGAGGACAGAAGAGGGGACAAATAAGGTGAGGAGTCAAAGCCCCACTCTGCCTCAGACCCCAGGCAGAGTGGTCCTGGTGCCATCTCCCTTTGTCTCAGAACTGGGCCCTAGTCTAACTCTGCTCTGCAGGCCCTGGGAGAAGTACCTTCTTGGGGTGTCAGTCCCCATGTTACTATCCAAGGATGCACACTTGGCCCAGACCAGAAGGGCTTTCGATTTAGAAATGCCTTGGGGGAACCTGGGATGTGAGTGCTGCCTTAACATGGATTGCTGTGAACTAAATTGCTGGGGTCTCCTGGTGTGCTGAACTTGGAGTCTCCAGGCAGGAGAGTTATCCAGTCTCTTGGCCAAGCCCCCTCTCCCCCAGCTCCTCCCCTAACACTGTCTTCTAATGTTGAGCAAGCTGTGGTGGGTGTGGATCCTCTATTTCCCTGTCCTTTTGCTGCAAAGCAAGTGATAGGAAACAATGTGAAGGCCATGAGGAGCCATTGCTTCTTCAGGGGTCACATCCTTATCCCTTACCAAACTCCAGTTGTAACTGGAGAATCATCAGGTCATGGGACCCCTTGACAAACTCAGCCAATGCTTGATCCATTTGAAATACCCCCAAAGGACTGTCTCTCTGGTCCTCTTGGAGCCCCATTTTAGGGCTAGTGTTGAACTGATTCTAGCCAGAAGATTGCATGCTATTCACTCAGTTTTCTGCAGGGCTGCGTCTGAGGGTGACCCTGGCCCCTTGGAGCTGCTCCCCTGACCACCTGGCCCCTAGCCTGTTTCTCTTTCCTATGGGACTTCCTCTGACTTCATTGTTTTAAGTTGGTGGTTGGGCCAACAAACAGTTTGAATTTCACCCCTTGTGGCCTTCCTCCCTCCCCTCCTTCTTCCTTTTCCTGGACTCCTCCATGTAGTTGCTGCCCTGGGCCCAGGGTGGGCACTGGGGCAGGAAAATTATTGCTTGGGCTCAAGGACCTCAGGGGGAAAAAAAGAAAGGCACCCTACACTCCACTCCCCACCTTCATCCCAGGCTCCTCATCTCCTCGAGGCTACAATGCCGTTGTCATTGCTATCCTGGATGCTGAGTTCTCAGGTTTGTTTTAGGGGGGCATGGGGACTTGCAAGGAGCAGAGTATTTGTTTTCTATTGCTTTTGAAAAGAAAAATGACCAGGCCCTGGCTGTGTGCAAGCTGCTCTGGGACCCTCTTCTACTTCCCACTGTGCAAGGCATGGAGGAAGAAGCCTGTGAAAAGGCCTATGTTCCTGCCCCTTGCTACCCTTCTTTTTAGATGCTGAGGCGAAACCAGGGTAGCTGGAAACTCATGACCTTTGCCCTCTGGTATCTTTGAACTCAATAGTCTTTGATATCTCAACATTCACTGAGCTTCCCCCAAACCATGGCATGGGATCAGGCTTGGGAGAGTGAGACCCTCTTAAATAAGCCCCTAGGAAGCTACAGTGCAGGTAAAGACCCTCTCCCTAGTTGTCCTACCATCCTCATCAGACAGTGTTGGCAGTAGCCCTGAGCTAGGCAAAGGGGTGCAGAAGATGGGGTGCCAGGCTCTTTCTGCCTTTCATGTCTTCCTCCCTGGTCCTTGGTCATCTGTGGACCTTGCACACCAGAGGCTACAAGGCTTCCCCACTGAGGGAAAGCGAACAGGTTCTCTGACCTCACAGTGGTTGCACCTCTCATTGAGTACCCTCCATTTCTGTCAGACACCTAGAAAGGATCCCATTTATCTCTCTCCATGCTCCAGCTAGCACTGGAGCCTCTGGGTGAGAGAGATAGTGTGTGTAGTGAAACAAACCACTCCCCTTGCCTCTGTAGGCTTGAGCTTGGGCCTTTTGCTGACTCCACTGCCACTTGGGCACCCCCTGGACTCTGAGTTAGACCTAGTCATGCTTGCTGAGGCGCGTGTTTTACAGAATAGGCCCTCAGAAAAACAGATAATCCCCTCCACTCACTTAGCTCACTTCTTGCATCCCTCACATCACGGAGTATCATTTACCCACTAGGCACTTTACAAAGGGACAGGGAGATAGAGGCTCCACACCCACTCTCCAGATTGCTAACCATGTCCACCTCGACAGTCCCCTCTAGAGAGACAGGGACAGGGAGGCACTAGGCACACAGGCCAGACTACTCTGCCAGATTTGGTAGTCACAGATCCCTCCTGGCTCTTTGGAGATAGTTTGGGTTAGGGGTGAAACTAAGGAAGAGCAGGTCCTTGAGAAATAAGGGGTAAACTTGTACCCAGCCCTAATATGTTCTCATCATTGCCTTTACCATTTCCTTCCCAGACTGGGGTCTCTCAGTCACCCGCCCCCCATTTTCCTGCAGTCCCATTCAGGAGTGGCCCTGCTGAGCATGCCTGTATATGTCCTAGGGTGTATCCTGGGGTGGGGCCAGATTACACTGAGTTTCAGTCCTGTCTCAGTGGGCCTGGGTCTGACGCTTGCAGACTGCCCTGAACAGAGGCAGGGTTGGACTATGGCTCTGGGCTGTTATGGGCCCAGTGGGTGGGCAGAGGCTGGAGACAGGGCCCCAGCCCTGGACGCCAGTACAGCCCCCTGGCCCCACCCCATCTCTACCCACAAGTGGAGCCTCTGCCAGGTTTCTGAGGGATATTGTTGTTAATACTATTATTACAGCCGCTGCAGGAACAAGCACTAAATTTCTGAGTGATTTATTTAACATGTGGCCTTATTGATTAGGGCCAGCTTTCCATGGTGGTGGGGGAGGCCATGTCTGGGCCTCCAGGAATGGGGGCGGCCATGCCTGGGTCTCCAGGAATCTCTGGCCCAGGAGGGGAGCAGCGGCCTGCAGGGTACCTCTGGACAGACCCCAAAGACTCAGGTCTTTCTTCCCCTGCCCTGAGGGAGGCCCTGTCTGATGGGTGGTGGTTGGAGGAGGCAGCCTTACCCCAAGGAAACCACCTGTTGTGGGAGGGGGCTGCCCTACTCCAGAGAGACTGAACAGAGTCTCCAGTAGCCACCGAGCCTCTAATACTGGCTCTGGGTGTTCTGGCAACACACTATCTAGGCTTTGGACCTGGGTGGGTCCAGAACCCGTTTTCTGAACCAGCCTTTCAGCTGTCAAGAAACAAATTGGGAAAGGGGGTTATAAACTCTGCCCCGAGAGGCGAGAGGCTGGGTTAGCTCCAGGCTTGTCACCAGGGATGGGAGGCACTGGCCCAGATGAGCACTTCGAGGACTCCACACCAAGTCTTCACTAAACCTAATAGCCTCAGCCTCCTTAGATGGCACTGAGGCAGACAGACTGGGGTCCTAAGACCTAAATTACAGTGTAGCCCCTTGAAAGTGGCAACCAGCTCTACCCACAACCTATGTGGAATTAGGGTTCTCCCATCTCCCCTCTTAGAAGGGGCAAAGGTCCTTTGCTGAGAAAGAAAGAGAGCCAGTTAGAGAGGGACCTCACCAGACAGGAGTATTCTCTTTGTCCATGCAGAGCCACTTTCTTTTCAGCATCAGCAACATTTCTTCCCCTGATGGAAGGGCAGTGGAGTGGCAGCATCACCTGCTTGCCAACCATTCTAATTCCCAGGGATGGCCTTGATCATAGAGCTCAGAAACAGGCCGAGTGGGGCCCCTAGAATATCAAGGCCTCACCTAGATAGCTACCTTCTTGCACCTCAGGAGACATTCCCATGGCATCCTGAGCATATCAAATCTGGGGTTCTAGGCAGCTAAAAAGTTGGGGTTCGTGTGGAAAGATAAGGGATGGAGTAGCTCTGTATGGGGTAGGCAGAGATCAGGACTACAGGTCCCCTGCTACAGACACTGAAGTGAAGGCTGTCCTTCCCAGTGTGTTGTCTTGCTTTCAGTCTGTAACTTCAATGACTGCCTCTCAACCCAGGGCTTGGGTAGGTACCCTCTATGGCTCTAATGTCTTGAGTCAGAAACCTGGCAAACTAGACACAGCATTGGAGAGATGAGCTTGGAGGCCACTTATGATTTGGGGTAGAGTTAGAGGTCATTGAACACCCTAGGATTCACGGAGGGGTAAAGGAGATGATATAGGGACACAGGAAGCTGGCATCTAAGAGATGGCAGGTCTGTGCAGCCTAGACCACCCCATGTACTTAAAAGAGAGATCCGAAGTAGGGACACACCCCAGATAATAGTGTAGACTCATGAATTCCCACCCTCCATATTACGCTTACTTCTGTTCCACAAAGCCCTAAGTGTTGGACTATCTGGAGCCTCGGGCGGCCCTCTACCCAAGATTCACGAGGGTCCAAGAGACCCTGCCCTGACTTGAAGTCCATCCATCCCCTGACCCTAGATCCCAGGAGCAGGTCTGGGTGGGACTCCTTTTGAAGGCTATCACACAGCCCTGGGCCTTTTTCTTCAGCCAGGGCAGCAGCTGGGCTCCAGCCCCAACATGCTGCCGTCGCTCCTCTTGTCCCTTTTTATGACTAATAAAAGGGATTGTAAAACCCGTGCGTGTACAAAGTGCACCCTGTAAATGGGTCCTGGTAATAATGACATCTGCAGCAGCACTCCTTGGCCAGGCGTGCTCTAGGAGGAGGGGGGAACTTGCTTTGGACTCTGCAGCATCTGGCCCACCCAGGGACAGAGCACTGGGCTCAGGTGCACCCCCTCTACAACCCTCTCTTTGTAGGGCCAATGGGGGCTGGGCAAGAAAGAGCCCTCTGTGTAAAGTCACCCTCAGGTCTTTACCACAATGGGTATACATGCTTCTTCATGTAGAGCTGGGTTTGAGACGGTGCCAGCCTCCTGAGGGAAAGTGAGGTGCACTGTGGCCCTTGCCCTTTTCTTTTCTGATGTGTCCTTGAACCCAGAGACTCAGTTTCCCCAGCTGGCTCTCTTGATCTGTGGTGCCCAGGAAAGCCTGGAGTTCTAGGGCACACTCCTTTCTCACTGAGCCCCTTAGGTTCATGTCAGAGGCCCTATGCTCCCCCGCCACTGCCATGCCAGCATAGGGTGTCAGGCCCCCAGGCCATGGACAGCGTGGGAGGTGGGAGGCCCAGGCTGGATCATGAGCTGTGACAGTCTCATCGGCAAAGCTCCCAGGAAGGCTATGGGGATTAACTCCTGTTTTCCCTCCTCGCTGACATGCTGCTTCTTGTGGCCCTGGGAGGACCCCCATCACCTTTTAAGGTTAATTTCCTATTAAGATTCTTCTGTTTAGAGAATGCCAGATGGAATGTACTGTGGGCTAATCCCACCCAACCAAGCCAGCAGGCGCCGGCCCTTCACAGTGAGAAAGACAGGTAGAAGGGACCCGCCTGAGGCAGTAAGCCTTGTGAAGGACTTTTATGGAGTGTTCTGTGTCCCCATGCATCCATGACAGGGCAAAAGGCCTCCACTGTGTCAGATTTGCCCTTGTTTAAATAGACAGAATAGTTTCCTCTTAGCAAAATCCTTGGGAAACATTGCTAATGACTGTCTTTTGTAGAAGGACCTGGCCCTAGCCTTTCTGCAGAATGCGGAAGTTAAAACAGGGGCTTTCAGAAAAAAAGACCTCCATTTGTCTGTCCCCTAATTACCCTAGTGTAAAGATTCCATCACAGTCACCTTTCAAGTTACCACAGCCTAGGTTAACTCAGGATAGGCGAGACCCTGCGTTACCTCAGAGCCTGTGAGAGTGAACAGGGTGCAGAAAGTTCCCAGTGGGGCTGCGTGGGGTTGGGCAAGTTCAGCTTCTTTTTCCCTTCTCTCCTAGGACCATTTTAATCCTTCCACCTTGGCCCCTGTCCTTAGTAGGCTCTTCCCAGGTAACCCATACTCTCCCATCCCCAAGGCCAAGAAGGTACCCTGAAGGAGAACTGGGGAAGGGACACAGGGAATTTTGGGAATTCACATTTTCAATGGACTCATGGAATGGGCTATTATGGTTCTGGCCATAGTCACCTGTGGGGCTCTTTCCCAGTCTGAATCCTAGCATTACCTGTTGTCATCTATGTCCCTCCGTAGACTACAGAGGGGCAGTGAGAGAGCTGGAGCTGGAGCATTCCACTCACCCCACCCATGGCTTCTAACCTTTAACCAGATGTAGGGACTAAATGGACTGCACTATGGGTGGGGTCTGGACTGCTCTGGGCTACTCCAGGCCTTTGTCAATCTGCATAGTGACCACCATAGACTCATGTTAATGGATATTTGCTTGCACGTCCTGGTAGGACAGAGATATCAGGAGAGCAGGGGCCCCTCTGCAAGGGGGAGCGGCTCCTAGCTGGGGTGCTATGAGGAAGAAGCAGGGCTGACACCCCTTCTGGCAACCTTCCCAGCTTTGCTGAAGCCCCGTCCTCCCATCCTACTGCCTCCACACCTGTTTTTCATTACGTTACACCTGGGCTATGGCAGCCCTGCCTGCCTGGTCCTGCCTGGTGCTGGACTCTGCACACAGTAGGCATCTTTTGCACACTGGAGGGCTCTGAGGGGCCCCAGTCTTTGAGATGGAGTGTCTGGGAGCCCAGCACTTCACACTGCAGTGGTCTGCTCACAGCGAGTGACCTGCTGCTAGTAAAGTCTTGAGCCATTGATCAGAAGGATGGCCTCTTGCCCTCCTCCCCCAAATTCATGTGCGTTTAATGAGAATCACAGAAGGCAGTGTCAGACGGGTAACCGGGACCAGTGACTTGAAGACCGAGGGGTCTCTGCTGACTACTGCCCTTGTATGAGGCAGCTTCAATTTGAGCTTTCTGTTTTGTTGTTCTTTTTAAAGATAGGGTCATATTAGCCTAGGCTGGCCTCAAACTCACTCCATAGCCAAGGATGACTGAACTTCTGACCCTCCAGAGCCCAGGCATCACAGAACTGAGAAGTCATTTCATTGGTAATGAAACAGGTAGGGTAACCATGGGTTTAGGAGCAGAGGAGATCCGGCTCAAAAGCCTAACTTGTGATAATTGGAATCTTTGGCTCCCCAGGGCCATCTAGGGTGACATCTGGATGCTTCTATTAAAGCAACCAAGAGAGAAGCCTCCAATGGCAGGGACATTCCAGACTGTCACTAGCCATCTTTTATTTCATCAGTGAATTTGTTTGCCATGCTGGGTACATTTGATCCACTACCCTATAAGACAGCCACTGTCAAGACCAGGCATACAATGAGGAATCTGTACAGTTGGTGGGAAGCTACCCATTGGGCCTCTTGTGGTTTTAAGGGCAAATGAAGTCTTGGTTGAGCCCATTGGCTCTTCAGGAGATATGTCCAAGCCTTCTCTGAGCAAGCCTGAAGTTGCAAAGTTACAACAGAAGAACTCATCTCATCCCTGCCTTCTCTCATCAGCCATCAAAGTTGGGAAGCACCACAGGGAGCATCCAGGCAGATGTGTCTCATCATGTCATATGGAAGGCCTGCTCAGGAGACTGAGTCCCTTGATGTTTTATGGTCATCACTGGCCCTGTTTTGCTGGGCAGACAGGTGGAGGAACCCTTGGGTATCAAATCAACAGATATCTAAAGAGTAGCCAGTTTTAGGCCTTGTGCTATGTCCCCCGTTTACTCTCTAGGTCCCCCAGTGTGGCCCAGGCCATCCAACCCTCCTTCCAGCTGGGAGCACCAAGGAAGTGACCCCCTCCTACCCCATCTGTTTGAGCAGCTCTAAAAAGTATGTAGACACATGGGGGAGGGAGGGGTTCAAGGAGGTGGTAAACCCCAAACATTTGTTCCTTTCTACTGGCGGCAAGGCTGAGTGAGTATCTGTAAAGAATAGGCTTGGGAGGCTGTGGCCTTTGTGCATTTGTGTGCACAGGTGTGCTTTCAGAGGGGTAAGAGGGATGGGGCCAGACAACCCTGGAGGCAAGGCCAGCACACAGTAGACACCACCTTGTGATATCTCTGCTCACCTGCTACCCTTCCCAGCCAGGAGAAAACAGATCCACAGAGTTTGAGAACAGACCTGGGCTCCATCTGGGGGCAAGGCTGGTCCCAGTCCTCTCCTCTGTTGGAGGCAGAATGCTACCAGTAGCAGGCAGTGGGTTGCCCTGCAGGAATCAATTTCTGGGGAACTCATCTGGACCCAAGACACAATGGAGGATTTGGCCTGGGACACAAGGGGACTCTGTGAAGGTTCTAAGCACCCCCATCTCTGTCTTGGGGAATGTATCAAGTAGTTTGGAACTTGAGGGTCCCTGAGCCAGGCTGACTGACCCATTACCCAGGGCAACTTTTGGGTCCTTGATGTGGCTGACTATTTTTGAGCACTTCCCAGCTACAGGCTGTCCACTTCACCTTCATCTCCAACACCTTTCAACCCCATCATCTGGCCAGAATGAGGAGTGTATGTCTTGCCTGTAGTGGGGAGACAAGATTCTTGAATTCCATGTCTGAGGCCCTGTGTGATTTCGTACATGGAGACCGTGTTCGGTTACATTTAATAGCGGACAGGAGAATTTCTGTCTCAAACCACCTCGTTGGCTCCACACCAAGTGTGGGAAAGCAAAACGAACATCAATCTTTCCCTTTTTAAAACAAATTTTCTTTCTTTCCTTTTCTCCACCCCCGAAGGAAAAAATTCCAGGCGCCATCTTTCCTCATGTGCATTCCAGACAGGGACCACCCTCCCCACCCCAGCCAGACTGGACCACCACAGCCTTGGAGCAGGCAAGTCCCTGGCACCTATTTAGGACTTGTCCCTTGCCTTACAGGGTGTGTGCGTGTTACAGATGCATCCCAGAACTGTTCTCATGGGTGGGGTGTTCATGAGACTGTGTGGACCTTGCCTTCTGTGCCCAGGCTCCTGTAGAACTGACAAATGAGGCAGGGGGACAGTGCAGGAATCTTCTGGAGAGGGACTGAGAAGCTGTGGAAGAGGCATTCAGGGGCCGCCTTGTAGGAGTGTAGTGTACTACAAGGTACTTTATTCAGAGTTGGGGTCCTAGAATCTGCCTGTTGATGGGTGAATCCGTTCCACACAGAAAATGACTTCCCCAGATACACAACTGAGCATATGCAGTTAGCAACCCTAAAGCACACGTTGGAGGCCCCCAGAGTGCCAGAAACTCCCTTTGTTCAAGTCTCCAGCCTCCCTATCTTGAGGTGTGTCTGTTGGGGCTGGTCAGTAAATGGTTAAGGTCCAGGCCTTGGAGTACCTTGTCAACTCCTGTGTGATGAGGTCCTGGGCCTGCCTGGCTTGCAGATACAGCCCACCAACCTTGCCTGCCCCAGAGAATCTCTCACTCTGAGCTATGGATAGGAAACCCAGTCACTTTAAGGAAGACCCTCCACAGAGTGGAGGCTCAGAAAGGCCATGGGAACAGAACACTTCCACATGGACAACTGCCAAGGGCTAGGAGGTCCTGAGGAATAGATAATTCTGGTCGGCACAGTCTATCTACCCTGCCCATCTCTTGCCAGCAGATGGGTATGAATGACCACGTCAATGTGGGGGAACCTGTGAAAAGCATACCCCCAATGTCTCTCTTCCCGTCTAACTGCAACACATAGCCTTCTGGCTCCCGGGACCCCCTTCCACTACCCCAGATGGATGCTAAAGAGGAAGGATGCTGTTGGGTAAGGGGCCTGGCCTCTCCAAGAGGATGGCCATACTGGGAAGCTGTTGTGAGGTTCCTGCATGCTGGTCCAGAGTCCAGCTGGCATGTGGCCTCAGGAAGACCCCTAGTAGACAAAAACAGTGCCCACCCACTGATGTCACTACCTCTTTGTTTAAAGGACTAGGTTAAGTCTGACTCTCCCACAGATCCCTACTACATGTCCACCATATCCTGCCAGGGTCAAGTCCAGGAAGGGGCCCATCGGGACAGAAAGGCAGATTGAACTCTGGTCTGGTGCATGGGTTTGGACTTTTTAAAAAAAAAAAGGCAGTAGGGAAGGGTACAAAGTTAGGCTCTTAGGCTTAGACCCTGAGGGAGGGGCACAGAGTAAGGCTCTTAGAGGAGGGTGGGTAGCTGCTGTGTAGCCTGTACCCTAGGGCTGGTTAGAGCTGGTGGGGCTGTTCCTTCTTATTTAACACATGGGGAAACTGAGACCACAGTACATGGAGTTGAGGGTCTGAGCTTAGACTTTGAGGACGTTTAGCTGTGGTGCGGTTTTATTTCTGAGCATAGGGACAGTGCTGAGCCTGGATCTCTGTACCATCCCCACTTTCCTTGCACAGTTCAGAACCCTCAGTTAGGTCTTGGGTGTCTTGCCTGGGAGTGAAGAATGAGGCTGGGAGGAGGGAGAGGACGGTTCGGTTCCCAGGGCAAGCCCTGCCAAGTGTTCCAGGAAGCGGTCTTCGGAAGAAGCCAAGTCGCACAGAGCCGGCTCCCCGGCTGCCCATCCCAGACCAAGGAAAGCAAACACGGGCAGCGGGATGCAGTTGAAAGAAAGAAACTTCAGCAAGTGAGGGTGCTTGAGGCCAGGGCCTCCAGGAAAGAAACATCACCGCAAAACATGGCACAGGGCCTCTGCCCCTGCTGGGCCGCCCGCAGTGTCCCGACAGCTGCTCCAGGCCCCTCTTTCCTCCAGCCCACCCGCCTTGCTCCCCGCAAGCCCGGGCTCAAGGACCCCCGACAAAGGGAGGCCAGAGGCAGGCAGGCCTGCCCCAGTTAAGGCACTGTGAGTGACCACAGACAACCTTCCCAACGTGTCCCTCCCAGCTGCCCCCTAGGGAGGGGCTGCTGCCCCTGACTACCCTTATGTCCCTGGGGGCCTCCTCAGGACACAAGGCACAGCTATTTCCAGCCTCAGAGATCAGCACTCTTCTTCAAGAGGTAGGGAATGTGGGCATGAGAGACAGCTGGGATGGCTAGACTCTGAGAGACCCCAAAAAGGGCATAAGCTGCTGAGCTGACAGGAAGTAAAAATGGCAGAGCAGCTGGCCTTCTCAGATTTCCCGTGTCAACTCTCCCTTTTTCTCTTGGTGGCCCCCTCAGCTGCCCTTGCCCCTAGATCCATTTGTGGGCCTGTGAGGGGAAGGGGCTGTCAGCTTTGGCATTGGGTTCTCAGCCCTGGCTATGGTCAGAGACGGGCCTTAGGGGCCTCTCTGGAGACAGAATAGTTGGTCAGTCAAGGAGACCACTGAAGCTGCTCGGGGGCTCCAGGACAGAGGGAGCTGGCAGGCAAGATGCATTGGGTACTGGTCAGCAAGGGCCGGGCAGCCTTTCACTGCTCTCGTCACTGGGCTGTCTTCCCCACCCCAAGTCCTGCTTCGTTATGAGGATGTCCCCATTGTCCCCTGCCCATCTGTCTTCTTCCGTCTCCATTGGTCCTGACAGGAGGAGAATGGCAGCCTCAGCTGCTATGCCTGCTTGGCCTGGGACCCATTGGCAGGCACCACTGCCAATCTGACCCTCAACTCTCAGGCCCCCACCCCTCCAGGGCATGGGGACACTGGGAGAAGCTGTTGTCCTTGTTTGGGCCTGTTTGCTGCAGGGCCACATGTGCCACAGGGAGCAGGCCAATCAGCATAGCAATATGCACAGGCACGCTGGCCATGGATGGGTGGCTGTGCCCAGCCCTGGTGTGGCTTTTCCTGTCCTGTCCTAAAGAGGGAGCTAATGTAGACACTGCCCACTAAGCCCCAGCCAGGCACTCTAAGACCCTCCAAAAGAGGACAAAGAAGGGAGTAGAGAGGTCAACTCAGGCTTGCCCAGTGCTCCGTTCTGCTTATGAACTATTCTGGCAGCTTTAAGGCCATTCACCCCAGGTTTGGTTACAGCCTTCAGGGAGCCCACCTCTTCACCAGTTGCTAGGGTTAGCCTGATTGCCTATGACCTTCATCTCACCTTATACCTTTCTGCCCTGGGAGAGCCAGAGGACCCCAGCTATGGATAACCCTCAGTATCCAGACTCTTAAGGCAGCCATTGCTATGCTCCAGCCCACCTGGCCTTGCTGCCTCCACCATGACAGGGCCAGGTTCACTAGGTCTCAAGTGACAAATGAAGCCTCTTCTCATTTGTCAACTCCTGGATGGTAGGGCTGACACAGGTTAAGACTGAGCCACAGAATGCTTTGGGTTGAAGCTGTTCCAGGAGAGTGAGGCAGGGCATCCACAATCACAAGCGTTAAGAGACCGTGCTGTCCAGTGCTCTGTGGGACTCCTGGAGGGTGGATGGAATAAACTGACTCCTTTGCTACTGGGTGTCTTTGCTTTCACTTCCTCTCACTAGCCCTGCACAGGCACAGAAACCTGCCCCACTCCATGGGTTCTTTCCCACAGTATCAGGATGAAAAGGGATGGTAGCAATTAAGCTGTCCCAGGGACCTCACCCTAAGAGAGGTGGGCAAGAGTGGGCACCCAGGCAAGCGAGGGGAAGCATGTGACATCAACTAGCATCACTGTGTCTGCCCTGGAGTTTCTAGAAATGGTTGGTCTCACTGGAAGGCCATGTGCCCTCAGGTGACACCCTGGCTGCTATTCCACCTGACTAGAGATGCCCAGAAATCCAGTCATAGGTTGTGTGTGCTCTTTCTGGGGAACTGGATGAAACTGACACTCAGAGCACAGAGATAACCAGATTTAGAGCAATAAACACCAGTCAGGAGGGATCTTGGAAACTCTGAAGACTCTGAACTCTAGCACAAGCACCTTTAGAACAGGCCTTCTCAGCCAAAGCTGTCTCAGAGTTTCTCAGGGACCCACATCTGGCTATACCTGCTGCCTACCTTTACCAGGAACAAGGTACCAGCTGATCTCTCTAAATTAATGAGCTACCAGACCTTCCTGCAGTGGTGGTGTCTGTAGGGACCAGCTGGTCCAGCAGCTAAGCTAAAGCTAGCTCAGTCTTGGGGGTCTGCAGTTTCTGTGTGATCACATTCTTAGAGTTGGGGACAGCATGATCCTGCATTAGCCCTGAACTGTAGTTTAGAAGGGGTCTTGGGAGTTGGATGGAGGATGCTGTGTACAGAAAGCAGAAGGAAGCTCTTGAGAGGGAATATCTGGGTTTGAACCAAAGAGCTATGCCACAGAGAACTCACAGTCTTTCAGGGCAGACACAAGGATCTGGAAAGCACAAGAGGACCAGGCTTGAAAATGGAAATGGACCCCTCTTTAAGAATGGCTCGGGCTTGGGGTCCAGCACTCAGTCTAGGGAAGAGCTTTGGATAACAAGTCTTACATTTCTCTCTACAGCCAGGAAAATGTTCTGGGGTCTTGGGTACTCAGGGTCCAGACCTGTGACCACCACGTCTAGATTCCAGACTCAACCCTGGCTACCACTGCCACCAGTCCAGGCCCCATGCAGGAACAGGATCTGCCCACACATTCCCCAAAGACTGTATACATCCAGTGGCTGGAGCATGTTTGGGTTTTTGGGAGCTCGCACCCCCTACCTTCTCCAGGTGAGAGATGAGTTTCTACTTCCCCATCTTCCAAAACCATCCAGGGACTCCATCAGTCCCCAATGGTCTATTCCTGCTCTTTCCATTATGCCAGGCCTAGCGTGTAGAGGTGTCTCAAATCATCATGAGGCACACAATGCAGAATCACTTGGCAGATAACTAGATGCTACAGGCCCTTTTCCTTAACTGAAGGCCTGCATGGTGTAGGTAAATCCCAGATGCATGGGGTCAGGCAGGAAAGATACAAGGAACCTAGCACCCTACTTGGGGCCTGAAGTTTTAGGTAAGGCCACTTGGCTGCCTAAGCTCCTGTGGGTCCCAGGGACCCAGAGATGCCTGCCACCCACTGACTCCTGGCAGAAATTAAACTCTTTGCCAAAGATGCCCAGGCTGAGAGCCTGCCCTGGCAGCTGCTGAAACAGCCCACTGTGTCAGCCAGGTATCCAAAACGAGGACACTAGACCTGTGTCTGTCCCACATTGGTGCCTGCAAAGCCAAGTCAATAAGGCCTTATTGGAAATGTGCAGAGGCCTGAGGGGGAAGCAGAAGAGCCCCTGAGAATCCTAAAAAATGGCCCTTGCTCTGATTGCTGTGTGTGCAGAAACCCCTTCCTCTGCTGTCCTTTCCATGGGTCTCTGAGCAGCTGAGAGAAGAGCAGGGTGGATCTAGAGTTTAGGTTGGAACAGAGGGTCCTGGAAGTCCAAGCAGACAGCAAATACTGGCAGATGATGGTGAAGGAGTTCTGGCCAAGGGGTGGCTGAACGAGTTGGCGGTGGGGCTGTGGGGTCCTAGCCAGGATGGCAGAGCGGATGGGTGGGCCGGAGCTCAGAATGATAAATGGCTTCCCTCAGAGATGATCAGCTCTGCCAGGACTGTAGGCCTTGGAATTCAGCCTTGTTGACCCTGAGGCCCAATAGAGGCCCTTGCAACAGGGAAGCTTTGTGAATAGACAGGGTGGTGATTTAGGGGTTGTTGCTGGTGGTGGGTTTGTATGTGCAGAACTGGTATGGGGGCACAAAATGCTCCCAGGGGGCCCTGCCAGGCCAGGGTAGGAGGCCCAGCTCTGGGGAACAAACAAGCTTCAGACTGGAAGTCTGGGGTCCTATAGACCTGGGAGGTCTAAGCTCCAAGCATAGAGTGGAGCCCTGGACCTGTGTTAAGGCTAGCTAACCGGTAAACAGATCTCTGCTGGGTTTTTTTCTTTTCTTTTCTTTGCTGCCTCCAACCCTGTGGGTCCTGCCTGAAGAGTGAAGGACAAGTGGGTGGCTTCTTCTTGATGGGCACTGTTGTATAGAGATCTCTCTCTTGTCCTATCCACCAAATCCTTGAAGCTATGGGACATAGGAGGTATCTATAGCAGGCTAGTGGGTATCCTAACCACCAGATGTACCTACCCTAATCCCTAATTCTAACCCCTTAGCCCTCACCACATCCCTGGGCCTCATGGCCCAGTGCACTCCATGGCCTTTCACACCATTCCCAGGGAAAGCTAGGAGACATTATGCTTCCCTCAGCATCTTGAAGGGGATGTGTTTCCTTTTACCACCTTCTCCAGGATTCCTTCCAGTCCTTCTGGCTCTGAGACACATCCCATATTGGTCTCTGCCACACTCATACTGGCTCAGAAATATAAAAGGTGCTCGGGAAGCCATGCCATTGTTCTCACGCTGTAACAGGGTCTGTAGTAGCTTCTCCCTTCCCCACCAGCACCAGGTAGCAGAGCCCTGGGCTTCACAGCACAGGGAGACCTGGACACTTGGAAGGTGGACTCCCAGTGGCCAGAGGCGAGCTGTGGGGACCCTTTAGTAAAGGCCCATGGCTTTCCCATGGGTTTTGGTTTGCACTCATCTCCACACACAACCCTTGGAAATGGAGAGGAAGGAGGCCTGGTATTGGATGTCCACAGTGGTTTGGGTAGGCTGGCCGCCTGTGTCTTTGGCTCCATGGGACCCTTTGCACTGCTGGGCCAGGGAGGAAGCGGGCTGGGCCTGCTATGGAGCCTCTTGGACCTCACAGGGCCTGCGGCTCTCTAATTACTCTTTCTAAGAAATCCCTCAAAGTCTTTTCTCAGGAAGGCAAGGCCTAGGAAAAGTGGGCCAGGGGCCTCTTCCAGGCCACTGGTGTGTGAACAGGTTGGGTTTGAGGAATGTAGAGAGGCCTTCAGCTTGGCGTAGGGTTCAGAAACCATCTCCTCTAGGAATGTGTTTTCTGGGACCCCAAATTCCAGATCTTGGCTACTGGTACCCCAAATTCCTCCTCTGCAGTGGCTTCCTTTCCTCCCTCACTTGCAGGACCCGCCCTGTCTGGGTGGGCCGCAGGGTTTGAGCAGCCTGACTGGTATTAAGGGAAGAGGAAAAAGTGACTGGTGAGCAGGCAGGAGACAGAGCCGCCACATGTCCATTATGCCCACACACACGTGTTTACCCACCAGAGCCTCACTGGCTGCAGGGCCAGTGGAAAGCATGAGTCGGACTGAGCAGAGCTGCCCCCATCCCAGTCTGGTGCAGGCATGGAGCCCTGGAGCTTGCCTGGCAGTCTTCATGTGGCCTCAGTGAGGGCAGGATGGTGCCCTAGGATCTGAGCAGGGTGGAGGGGCTGGGCCTGGAGCTTTGGGAAACCCCAGAAGACCAAGAGACAGTCTTGCCGACACCTCCAATAGTTCATATCCTGAACTCTTGCCTAGGACCACCTTTGGCAAGGGATGTTTAAAGTTTAAGGACTAGTGGTACGTGTTTAGTATGGAAGTGGGGGGCCAGAGTGAAAGGCAGGCCAGACTTCTCCTCCTGTGGTCCACCAGGAACATCCATCTTCAAGGGCAACTCACAGGAGTTCTGGCCTCCTTACCCAAAGGTCCTTGCAGTATGGAGACCCAGATTATATGTTAGTGCAGAATTGAAGGTGGGATGCAGAAGTACTGAGGCCTGGACCAAGGCCTCTGGTGTTACACAGGCCCGTGGAAGAAAGGAGTCAGCTGCTACGGACTGGGAAATAGTCACTTATTCATGATGAAGATGAAGGGAGGACAGCTGGACTTCCTTAGGAATAAGGGTGTGGTCCAGTGATGGCTGCAGGAAGCTTGCAGTTCTATATACTGGGCACAGGGAACAGGGCAAGAGGGAGCTGTGCCCCCACCCTGGGAGAACCTTGTGTGGCATTTTCTGCCTCCACATCTCACGAACTTCCCATGTAGCCTTAGCAAGTCCCCAAAGGGAGGCTCCCAGGATCAGCTCTCCCTGTAGAACCTGTGTTCTTGTATAGGCAGTGACCATCCTGTCCCTCTGCCCTGCAATCATCACCCATGCATCTCCAAGTCCTCTTTTCGGTCTCGATCTTGTGTCTCCATGGCAGGATATCCAGGGCCCTCAAAGTCCCCAATACCATCTGTTGTCCCAGTATGCATTGCTTCTGGGTGTCCCCATCTTGCATCTGGTCACCTGTGTTCTCCTAACACTGCAGTATAGCCTCAGATGTACTTGGTATAGGTAGACATCTTGACCCTAGTTGGGCCCAATATCCCCTTCCTCTCTGGTCCTATGTCCTATAGGAGCATCCCTAGAGGCCTTGAAGGAAGGGTGGTTCCTGATCGGGGGGCCTACAGGATTACTGTGGAACAGACCCACTTCCTAGGGGTCACCAGGATCTCTAGAAGAGGTTGATAACAACAGAGAAACCTGGCATTGTGAACATGTTGAGTGGTAACTCAAATGTCTGTCATGACCAATGAGTGGAGAGACAGACTCTCATGAGAAGGCAAGTGAAGGGGATGGAGGCCTAGAAGTCCTGCAGGGATGTGGGACGGGCCAAGATGGATGGAGAGGAGAGAGGCTGGGTTGCTATGAGCCACTGCTCCTCAGGAACATGGGGAATGTTGTTCTGGCCACAGAAGCCCTTGAGGTGATCAGAGGAGTGACCAGTGTGGCCTAAGGACTGCTGGCTGCCTACCTGAAACCAACTTCTGTCACACCTGAGGCTCCAGGGCCTGTGACCACTTAGTCTCCCAGCCTAAGGGATGTCACACGCCTGCAGGACCACTAGAGAGGGTAGAAGTCTAGGTTAGGGTGTTCCTAGAGATAGATGAGAGAGACCTATTACCACCACCCATAGACCTAATATCTCCATCATCGGAGCCCATCCAGAGGTACCTCAGGTTCTAATGATAACCCCTAAAATTCACTCGTAGGCTTCTTATGATAGGGAAAACCTTATCTAAGGTGAAGGCTGCTTGATGGGGAGACCACTGGTAAGAGATTAGCTGAGCTACTCAGCACTTTAGGACCACCAAGGAAGGGGCTGCGTAGATGATGGAAGGATTTTCAAGGCAGGCCATGGTCCCTCCTGATCAGATATAAGCTCAGAGCTGGAGAGGCATCTCTAGCATTTGTCTGCAGGATTCCTTCCCCAGAAGTCCAGAAGGCAAGGGATGGCTACATGGTCAGGTGAGGGGTCACTACTATGCAGCCTGAGCCCATGCTACTGGCAGTCTTGGCAAGGAAATAAGAGCCTGAGTGGCAGGTTCTGGAGTGGCTAAGGGGACACCAGGTCCAGGTGAGGCTGTGGCTGTGTGGAGAGGTGCTCAGGCAAGGTACTTGTAGAGCTTGAAAGATTGGTGGAAGAACATATCCTGGTTGCTTCTTAACCTCCAGGGTCTTGATGATTCACATTGGGTCTTCCCTGCGATGAAGGCCTGCCCAATGACTTGGAACTGACCCCTAGACAGTACCTGCTGCTCGGCAGGAACAGGCTCTATTCCTGACCTCAGCCAAGATCATGTTTTTCCTTGCTTGTTTGGGGGTTCTGGGGGATGAGCCAGAGCTTCTAACATGTTAGGCAGGTGCCCACTATGGAGCTGCACCTCACTATCTGAGATGAATATACATGTAGACATGTCCTACCCAAGGGGGACATGTCTCCCCAAGGCAGACTAGTCCGTAAGACCTTGCTTGTGTGTTTGCAGCTGTATTGGGGTCCAGGGAAAGGAGGGGCCGTGGCAGGTGGAGTCCTCTGGCCTCAGCAGGCACTGCAACTGGAGTACATGATGTTGGGTGTGACATGAGTCATTCTGGTTCATGAATGGTTTTGGCATCTGGGGCCACGTGGGTGGCTACCTTCTTAGGGATAGGTGTTCTGGTTCTGTTCCTAGAGAAGTTTTCTCAGGTGGGTCCATGACTCCCTTCCTTGCTGTTTCTGTGTCCTGTAATTCTGTAGGAGCCTCCCTGCAGGCCACGGAAGAAAAGTGACTGGTGGTCAGGGATATGCATGGGCTGCAGAAGTGGTATGGAGCAGGTCTCTGGCGGGGACGGTGGTTGATAGGGGAGGAGGAACTTGGTATCATGAACACATTGAGAGATGAGGATCCAGATGGTGGCCCAGGGTCCTTACCTCTGGGATACCCACTGAGTCTCTGAACCTCTGGGCTCTCTAAAACCACAGATACCACCTCCTCCAAGATTCTTAGTCGTTAGGGCCAGGGACTTATATGACCCTCACTGGTAGTCCCTTGTTCCCTTTAGCACTTTGTGACAGAGGAGTCTGGTGAGCTCAGCTGGTTATCCAGCTTCTTAGCCATGGGATCCTGTGCAAAGACCCAGGATCATCATAGATTAGCAGTAATGGACATTGTTAAGTGGCCCTTAGTTTTCTGGCTAGGGTAGTACAAGGAGCACTCCTGAGCCTCAGAGGTCCCGTGACCTCCATGTCAGCATACCTGTCTCTTCCTGGGGCAGTGCACGATTAAAATTTCATTCCTGGGGGGGGGTCTTACTTTTGTCACTGCCTATCACTGACTGTGGAACAAAATCTTCTAAGTATCCAAGTCCTTTCCCCTGCCCCTTGCCTAGCCTGAAGGTTCTAGAAGCCCTCTGGCTTCTCTTTTGCTGTGGGCACAACCCATGTCCCTCCTTGTTCATTTTGCTTTCTGCATAGGACTGCAGCCAAAGCAACCATGTCCCTAGCCTGCTCGCCTTCCACTGCAGATTAGGCCACGACAACATTGTGCAGCATCAGTCCTGCACACCAGACCCTGACTACAAGAAAGATATGACCACTGCTTTTGTTGGGTCCCCAAACACAGGCCCCAAGCAATCTTTCCCAGAATTCTTTCTATCCCAGCCCCCTGCTCAGCCTGGGCCTTCTGACCAGCTCCAAGCTGCTCACAGCAGGGCAGGCAAACCTTAGCTTGACCCGAGATTCCAGGCTTGGGGCTGGCCACCGGCTGCAGAGATAAATCGAGGAAGTCTCCCCCAGCCCTGGCCCCAGCCAGACCCCTGTGGTGGGCAGGCAAGGGAAAGGGGAGACCCCAGAGGCTTGTTTGCTGTCCCAGCTGGGCTGACTGCACAGCCCCCTTCCTCTGTCCTGGCTCTGGCCCCATCAGATCTGAGAACACGAACATCCTTCCATGGGGGCCATCAGCACTCTGGCCTGGAGAAGAGGGACATGGAGGGACAGAGATTCTTTCCTGACAAGGGCATGTGGCTTCCCATTCCAGCTCTTTATTGAGGTTACCTGGGACAGAGCAGGCTCCAGGGTGTGATCCCAGCCCTCCCCAGCCTACCTGAGGCTCATTCGCTTGAACCCACAGTCTCCATCACTTGATTTATTTATTTTTTGTCCTAATGGGGAGTGGATGGACATTTAGTGTTTTCCTTTGAGAGTGATGGAACCTTCCTCCCCAGAAGGGGACAGGATAACCCCAATCTGGATATAGAGGGCCTCATTTGTGCTTCCTACACCTTCAGGGTCCCCTCGACATCCATCAGGAGCCCCTGTATCCCTCACGATGGACTGGAGAACTCTGGTGTCACAGTGTCTATGATACGCTCCTCACTAGCGCAAGCACCCACAGTGTCCATCCAGACATGGTTCCTCATCCTTTGTCCCCCTGCGATTCACTGTCTAGTTACGCTAGCTGGCATTTTACGGTGTCTTCCTAGGTATGGGCCTGAAAGAGCTATCCCCCACGCTCTTAGAATCTGAAGGTTGTGTCTTTCTCATAGGTCAGAGGCCCTAAAGACCAGGAGATTGGGGAAAGTAGACCAGCAGGCTGTCAAGAAGATTGCGGGTTCCTTTCTCTAGCAGCGTGCCATCCGTGGTGGATTGATAGCCATGCTGGGAGCTGTTGCTGCCTGAGGGGTTGTCATTTCCTGAGAGGCAGAACCCAGCCCTCTACTAGGGTCTTACTGTTGGGGTCTCTGCTTTTAACTATGCTTGGTATAGCACCCTGTAACCCCCATACCTTTAACAAATGTGACTTCTGAGGGTAGGATTGGTGAAGCCCAGGGACTCTGAAGTAGCTGGAAGGTCAACGACAGGTCAGACTAGGGAACCCTGGCAGGAATGGGCCCAGGGCTTGAGGGGTACAGCCAGCTAGGATGAGAGCCCCAAGTAAGACACAACAAGAGGAGACAGGGGTGGTAATCCACACATCCTCTGAAGAGACCCTGGGAAGCTGAATACACGCAGAAAGGCCTGATGTGTCCAGGGCCCCTGGGAGACCTGAGGGAGAGCAAGAGCCCCATGTCTGAGGGCAGTGAGCATGGGCTGGGGGCATTTCTCACCGGCACCCCCCCAGGAACCCCACCTTGGTCGCCAAATGGATGTCATGATGACCACTGACCTCACGGGGGCGCAAGAGACAACAAAATTTTAGCCAGTTTGGGGAAGTCCGACTGTGGTCAGAGCCTCCAGGGCTGAGCCTGCCTAACAGGGTTCCCCCACCTCTGCCAAAGACCCCACTCCTAGGTAGCTTCCTGATAGGCATCCTGCCTCTGCTGCTTCTCTGGCCTCTAACTTCCTTCTGCCCACTCCCCTTCTCCCTTCCTTCCCTTAGTCTCCCCCAGGTCTCTCTCCCACCTCCTCCCCCCCGTCTTTCCCCTTCCTGCTTCTCAGGGGCCAGGCGGTGGAAGAGGACGCTGTTCTGCCTACCCTAGGCTTACGAAGTGACCAACCCCCCACCTCAAGTCTCAGACAGGCAGGCCCAGCCTCTCTGTGCAGTTGCAGAGCTGCAGGCCTGGCAATGGGCGCAGCGAGGGAGAGAAGGTAACTGGAACTCTAATGACCTTAGGTGTAGGGCTGCAAAGGAAGCCGCAGCTCAGGGACAGCCTGAGAGGGGGCGTGGCCTGAGAGAGGATGGGAGGAGATAGAGCTGCACCTAGGCTCTGGATAGGGGCTCTGGACAGAGAGCTGGGTGGTAAGATACCTGATAGCAGAGGGAGGGACGAATGGGGTGGGGACAGGAAGGCTGGCTGGATTCCAAGGAGAGAATTTCTGGGGAGGGTGGGGGAAGGGAGGCCCAGCTTTAGGCAGGAGCAGAGTGGGGGGGGGGTGCAACTCCCAGGTCAACGGGAACTATCTTTGTTGGGGGGGGGTCTTGAGAGCAGTTGAGGGAGTTTGTCCAAGGTCAGCTAGGGAGCTACTCTTTGGTGAGGGCTGGTGGATGCAAGGAACAGAGGGTGGAGAGCCATAGGAGATGTCTGAGAGAAAGCAAAGCAGGCAGGAGCCATTTGGGAAAGTTGTTCCCAAATAGCTCTCCTTGTTCCTCCAAGAAGAGTTTTGAAGCATACTCCCTAGCCTGGCCTTTCCTGGACTGATCACTACCATTGCTGGATATGTCCCTGATCTTTATATGTCCTTCCACATGTCCCCAAGCTGATGCCCCTTCTAGGCTGAGGTGACAGTCCCAAGGAGCCTCCCAAGAGGCTGTCAGCACACTGGGTTGGAGGACAGCTGGCTTCTTATTTCTTCCAGTTTAGATTCTGGGTGGAGGGTATGGTGGGGAAATCATGAAGGATAAGGCATACAGGGTGACAGTGAACTCAACTGCCTGTGTCCCAACAAGGCTGAGCGGAAAGGTCAGCAGAAAGCTCCTCAGATTTGGGGTTATTGCGCGGGGAGGGAGGGCTCCTTTATAGGGAGCCATAGACATTTGTCCAGTCAGATCAGAAGCAGGGAGGTCAGTTGGAGGGAACTGAGAGGCCAGTCAGGTCCAGCTTGTCTAGGAAAGTCCACGCTTGCCCTTTGTGTCAGCATTTCTCTGTAGGGTAATTGTGTCAGGGAGAAACTGAGGTTATTAAAGGACCCTAGTGGCCACCGCTGGGTCAAGTGCTACACCCAGCTCTTTCATATGCCCTCCCTCTCTCAAGCCTCAGTTTCCCCTTATGTGCTCAGCCACATAAGGGGAAGATTCTGTAATCTTAGCGTAGCACAGAACTCAGCGAAACATCTCTGGAAGACAGGGCAGAGGCAGGAACTGAAGAGGGGTCGTCTAGACATGGTTCCTCTGGAATCCCCCATCTCTCACTTGGGTCTTTTTGAGACAGCCCAGGCCTTTATCTTTCTTTCTGTTTCCATCTCTCCTGTGTAGAGAAGGGTTGGTGGAGTCTGAAGGTAGCAGAGAAGCCCCAGGGAACTAGAGGAAAAGGAAAGGCCCAAGACCAGGGTGCCAAGCCTCAATGGAGCATATGGGGGACAGAAAGATTCTATGGATAGGCTGCCGGATATGAGGCCCATGGACAAGAAGAGGACCTTCATGTGTGAAAAAGCCCAAAATGTGGCTTTATCCAGTTTGTTCTTTAGCTTTTGCTTCCTGGTGGGTATAGGCGCCTTCATCTTTGCCTTGGAGCCAGGGTCCCCAGGAGCCTCCTTACTGGCTAACTCCAGCAAGGGCAGCTGGAGGGGGGCTTGTAGCCCCTCACTGGAGCTGTGTGAGGATAGGAGCCTGTGTGCAGCCACCTGCCTGTGTCTATCACTTAATCCTCCTCCCAGCCTGCTGCCTGGTCCCAGCAGGCAGTTCGGGTAGGGTGGGCGTGAACAAGTCCTCCAAGGGTCTTTTTGTCTACTTAACTCCTTAAGGTCGGGGCTGGGGCCAGGCCATGTGCTGGTGGGCTGTATGTGGGGGTGCAGGGAGGGTCTCTGGGTTGGGAAAGGTTGGGGGAGGGCCTGGTGAGGGTTGTCCTGTCCTGTTTGCTATTTGCTAACTGCAACACTTCAGATACTTCTTAAACTTTTTAAGTAGACAAATCTTTGTCCTCTCTGACAGGGTTTGGTTTGTAGAAACACCCAGAGGCACTTGGAGTTAGAAATAAGGATGCACGGGTGAGGGAGAGGCCCGGGAAGGAAGAGGCCCCAGGTGGGGGAGGTGAGCCATGAAGTTGGCTGCATCAGGGCAGAAGAGCCAGAGGCTTTTAAACCCCAATCAAGGCCCTATTGAGGCTATTGTGAAATGAGTAAGGCACAGAGCACCTGGCCACTTGGGTGCCCAAGGGATGCCACCAAGGCAGTGCATCGTCCCCAGGCCTCCCTGGGGGCTCTGCTGTGCAAAAGCACAACCCTGAAGCTCCATGCCCCTGTGTTTTTAGTCAAGGCCTCCAGAGTGAGGTGCTGGCAGAGAGACTGGCACCAGGACCTGGGGGCTTCCCAACCTCCAAAAATCTGCTGTTCTTTGGGTCCCCAGACTTTTACAACCCTCTCCTGGGGCTCTCCTGAGATACCCAACACCCCTGAGAGGTGTCATACCTATCTTTCCAGGAAGAGTGGGGAAACTGAGGCCTTCCTTTGCTTACTATCTACAGGAGGTTAGGCATCCAGGAGTCAAGTGTGGCATGCAGTGGTGATCAGCCTCAATGACCAGGAACGGCATGAAAGAACACTCAGGATGCACCCAGAAGAACGAGCAAGGTGCCTTGACCAGCGCCTGGAAGTACTGGTGAGTATTCCCCACTGCACCACGCAGTAAGCTCCTCTGCTGAAGACCTCTGAATGCTGTGTGTCCCCAAAGAACCTCTCGCAATGGAAAGCTGGGGCCCATCTTCCATGCTCCACCCTCCCTCTTCATCCTCCATTCCCACCCTCCCCTTCTCACCCTCCATTCTCCCACACTCCATCCCTTACTCTCCACCCACCCTTTACTCTTCATTTCCATCCTCCACTCTCCATTTTCCTCCACCATTCTTCTGCCTTCTCTGCTTCAGTTCTCCAGATCCATTTCCATCCTCTCTTTCCCGAATCCTCCACCTCTCATTTCCCATTCTCCACTCCCCATGTGTCATCATCCACCATGTGCTATGGTCTACATGCTACTGACCAAATTCTAGACCCACACAGATTTTCCATTCTCTATTATTGGTATTCCTTTTCTAGCCTCCACACCCCACCCTCTTCATTCTGTTTTTCCTTCTCTGCTCTTCATACACCATACATCACATCCAATATTTCATGTTCTACTTTTCATCTCTGGTCTCCATTTTCCATAGTCTTTATTCTAGTTACCAGTCTCCATTATTCACACTCTATCCTCCACCCTGTATTCTAAGTTCCATTTTTGAATCTTCATTCTCCTCCATTCATATCTCATGTTCCATTCTTCATCTTCTGTATTCCATACTCCATATACCATACTCCATTCTGAATTCTCTCAATTTTCACACTCATTATTCACTACCCATCCTCCTTCCTCCAGTCACTGTATCAACACCTCATTTCAATACTGCATCCTTCATGCGTTTGCATGCTTCAACACATCATTGTCCATTCCCTGTACTCCATACTTTATTCTTCATACATATCACATTTCCATTCATATCTTCATATTTTATATCTCATTCCTTCTCTCTTCTCCATTTCTTTTTTAAAAGATTTATTTATTATGTATACAATGTTCTGCCTGCAGTATGTTTTCACACCAGATCTCATTACAGATGGTTGTGAGCCACCATGTGGTTACTGGGAATTGATCTCAGGACCTCTGGAAGAATAGTCGTGTTCTTAATCTCTGAGCCATTTCTCCTGTCCCTCACTTCTCCATTTCTGTAATCTTTCTCCCATCTCCATTCTCCTCTGCACAAAATTTCCTATACTGTGTTTTATATTACATTTTTCTATGTTCTGCATATGTATTCTGAATTCCATATTTCTTTCCTCATTACCCACACAATTTTCTCTACATCCATTTATTTGTGTTTAAAATTGTATTAATTTATTCTTATTGTATGTATATGCATATGTGCATAGATGTGCATGCCACAGAACACATGTGAAGGCCAGAGGGCAACTTTGTGTCATTATGCTTACTTTATTCTCCACAATCTTTTCTGGTTTCTCCTACCCCATTCACCATTCCGCATAGTCTAACTTCATTTGCCATAGCCCATGTTCTCCACACCCCATATGGAATATGAAATATTCCACAGCCTACTCTCAATTCTCCACTCTACTTTCCTTACACACCAGTCTCCATTCTCTACTGTACATAGTCTATTCTCAGCTCTATACACCGCACAAAATTCTATACACTCTTTTCCATTCCCTATACATCATAATCCACTCACTGTAATCTTTTCGGTGTACACATTCCATTCTCCATACAGATATTCTACTCTCTATATTTATACACCCTGCTTCATTCTCCATGGTCAGTTACCAATATACTTATATCTATTGTCCATACACCATTCTCCATTCACCATACATTTCATCATTATCTCAGTTTCCAAAGTCCATGCTCCAAATGCTATCGTCCACTCCCAATGTACACCCTGCCATTCTCCACACCTAATGTAGAGAATGCCATTTTCCACATCCACTGTATACTATGCCATTTCTACTCCATTCTTTAAATACCACACTTCATAAAACACCTTTCACTTTCTCCATATCTGCTGTATTTTACTATACTCTTACATTCCTCATGCTGCATAGAACTTATTTTCCATACTCTGTCTTTCACACATCACACTTCACATGCCACTTTCTATTTCTGAAGCTGTACTTCACAAGCTGCACACACCATTCCACAAAACTCACACTTCATTCTCCAGACCCCTGTCCATATGCTATGATGTGTTCTCCAGTCCCTCCTTAATTCATTCTCTGCTTGAAACAATTCTATACTCTCTATAACTCCATATGCTACACAGAAGACCTACTTCCACATTTCACCATCATTTCATCTTTCCTCTCCTCCATTCTCGCCCCTTTCCATCCTCACTCCATACTTCGTTCCGTAGACTCTATTCTCCATAGCTCATGCTCCTTCACCATCGTAGTCTCCCTTCCATTATCCCCACATTCAGCTTCCCATGCTTCATTATACAAACTCCACACCCCATGCCTCGTGCTCTATTCACAATGTCCTCCCCTTCATCATTTATTCACATAACTCCACACATCATCCCATGCTTCATTCTACATATCCTGTGCCTCATTCTGCTTTCTCCAGGTTTCCCCTCAACTCTCCATTTTCCTCAAACTGTACTTCATTCTATACTCTGTTCTCCGTAACCCACACTGCATTCATTTCATCCTTTCTATTTTCCATTCTCCCCATGCCATGTTCTGCTCTTGTAACTCATTCTACGTCAGCCTACAGGGAAGAGAATGGAAAACTGATGTGAGAATATGTTGAATTCAGTGTATTATGGAGAACAGAGCTTGTTGAAGGTAGTGTGGGGTATGAGTTAAGGCCATGTAGAACACATAAGGGACTGTGGTGAATAGAATATGACATATGGGAATTCGAGAATGCAGAATGACACACGAGTGTAGCAGAGTAAGGAGTAAGGAGAATGGAAAACAGAGAGGATCGCATGGTGAAGGGAGCATGGAGTATGGAGACTAGAGGAGCATGGGGGATGGAGACTAGAGGAGCATGGGGAATGGAGACTAGAGGAGCATGGGGGATGGAGACTAGAGGAGCATGGGGGATGGAGACTAGAGGAGCATGGGGAATGGAGACTAGAGGAGCATGGGGAATGGAGACTAGAGGAGCATGGGGAATGGAGACTAGAGGAGCATGGGGAATGGAGACTAGAGGAGCATGGGGAATGGAGACTAGAGGAGCATGGAGAATGGAGACTAGAGGAGCATGGGGAATGGAGACTAGAATATGCGGAATGAAGAACAGAGCGTTAGGTCAGAGGGTGGAATGAGGAGAATGAAGGACAGAAATGAACATGAGAATGGATATAGACTATGCACAGTGACGCATGGAAAATCAGACATACTCTTCTCCATGTCTCATGTTCAATTCACCAAGGTCTCACTTCTGCTCTCTACTCCCTCATTCCATACTTTGTTTTCATATGCCGTACGTCATTTTACATATGTATTCTCCATGGTTCATGTTCAATATGCAACTATTCCCACTCCATTCTCCAGTCTCTTCACTCCATACTTACTTCCTACTTTATTGTACATACTCTCTTCTCCACAGCTCACAATCTGTCACCTAATTCTCCCCTCCATCTCTCCTGTTCTCACTGTTCCCATACGTTCTCTTCCATATACACCAATCTCCCTACCTCATTGTCCATTCCCTATATTTCCTCCTTATCTTCTGCCTTTCACACTCCATACACACTATGTACTCTAACCTTCACCCTACACACTCCATCCACAGTGTTCTCCATCCCATCCTCCATTCTCTTCACTCTGTACTCCTCACTGCACACTACACAGTCTAGTCTCCGTCCTTCATGCTCCTTTCCAGCTCACATTACCTTCTCCACTCTCCTAAGTCAGCACACACCCCTACATTTATACTTTATTATACATAGCCTATTCTCTATAACTTGCCTTCCATTTGGATCGCGCAATCCCTTCCATTCACCAACCCTCCAACTCTGTCCTCTGTTTGCATTTTAAGGGCTTTATTCTATAAAGTCTGTTCTCTATACTTTATGTTCTACTTACCACATTCTCTCTTCTATTTCCCATACTCCTGACTGCATAATCTGTTCCCATACTTCATTCCTACATGATCTGTTCTGTGTGTCTTATGGTCCCTTGACCATGTTTTCCATACTCCATACTTCAGCTTATTCAGTATTCTCTACATCTCATGCTACATTCACAACATTATTCTCTTTCTTTTCCATTCTCCTAGATTGATACTCCTTTTCCGTGTCTCAGTCTGCATACTCTATTCTGCATAGCTCATGTTTGGATTCACTGTTTCCTGCCTGACTTTTGCCATGTCCTCAGACCATACTCCTGGACTTGATTCCACACACTCCAGTTTCCACACTGTCATGCTGTGGCCATGTTCTACCCTCTAGTCCCCATTCTCCATGCTTCACTCTCCATACTATATGCTCCATAATATCATTCTTCTAGCATGTTCTCTCTGTTCTCTATTCTCTTCATTCTACAGTCCATATTATATTCTAATGCCTGCAATTCACACTCCTTTACCATGTTTTCCCTCTGTTCTTCATTAACCACCATGCAGTCTGTCTCAGTACTTTCTACATTCCTTATTCTCCATATAGCATGCTGCATTCGCTATGTTCTCCCCTCAATTCCATTTATCTCCTCTGTTCACCCTGTTTCCAAACTCATTCTGACATTGTACGCTGTCTACATCTTGCTGCATTCACCAATTCCAGTGCCTCGCTGTATGCTCTGCCCCCATACTTCTGTACACTTGTGTTTGCCAATGCGTCGTGCTCCGTTAACCACGGGCTCACCCCATTCTCCTCTCTCTGCCCACACGCCACATGGATTTCTGCACACTCTACCCTCTATACCTCATGCTCCATTCACTGTGTTCTCTCTTTCATTCTTCATTCCCCTCACTATTGTCATATTCAATGCCACATACTCTAACCTCCATGTGTCATGGGTCACTGGTCGTATTTCCCCTTCCCTTCTATTCCCCAACCACCTTAATGCATACTCTGTACTTCATTGTACATAATGTATTTCGGCGCCTCTCAGTCTTTTGACTAGGCTTTCCCTTATGTTCTTTACTCTACTCAAACAACACACTGTCCCCATGCACTGTCCTCATTCTGTACCCTCTATTCTCCATGCCTCATCACCGCCACAGTGGAGAATTCCCTGCACTCCTCTCTATACATACTCTCTTCCCATACTCCACAGTTCATTCCACTTAGTCTGTTATCCATATCTCATACTCTATTGACCATTTTGCACAGCACGTTTCTGTCCTCTTCAGTCTATACTCTGTCATCATACTTCATGTTGTACATTCCACATTGCGTATAAAATGCACCATATTAATCATATTCTCTCACATGTACACCTTCTCACTCCATATTCTGTGCTCCTGTTCCAAACGTCATTTTACAGTCTGGAACAGGAGCACAGCCTCTCTTTTCTTCATGCCTCATACTCTGCTCAACATGCTCCCCTTTCCATTCTCCATCCTTCCCATTGATGCTTTGTTCCCATACTCCACATTTTACCTTATGCAGTCTGTATTCCACACCTCCCTATCCATTCACCGTGTTCTCTCACTCCACACCATTTTCTGTATACCTTATTTTCCACATGCTACGCTCCTCTGTTCTCTGTTCTTCCCACTCCGTTCCCATAATTCGTCCTGTGTACTCTATACCAAATCCTAGTGCCACATTCACCATGTCCTCCTCTTCATTTTCCTATTTACTCACTCCTCATTCTGTTGCCACATTCCACGTATCATCCTATACACTCATCTCCTGTGGTGATATATTATTGATGATTTAATAAAGACTGCCTGAAGGATCAGAATGCAAAGCCAGCTATACCACAGCCATAGAGGTTAGGCAGTAGTGGCACATCCCTTTAATCCTAGGACTCAGGAGATGGGGCAGACAAATCTCTGTGAGTCAAAGACCACCCAGGAGTACATAAGAGTGATTCAGTGTAAAAGAATAACAGAGCTCATGCCTTTAATCCCAGCACTAGAGAGGTATATAAGGAAGAAGCAAAGAGTTTCATGTGGCAATTAGTCTCCAGCCACATTGAAGAGAGCATTGCAGTCTAGGATTCTGAGACTTCGTGGAGAGCAGTGCAGTCTGGAGATGCAATCTGAGGTTCAGCGGGTCACTCCTTCAGTCTGAGGATTGGTAGAGGTGAGAACTCTCTAGTGGCTGACTGCTTTGCTTCTCTGATCTTCAGCTTGAAACCCAATATCTGTCTCTGGGATTTTATTATTTGTACTACAATCTCCCTACGTTATACTCGATTCACCAAATTCTCTCTGTCCTGCATTCTCCTCACTCCATACTCTGCAATTCATTTTAAACCATTTAATTTCAGTAACTCACAACTGAGAGACCAAGTTCTCCCCTCTTTTCTCTGTTTTCTTCTCCCCGTTGTCTGATCCCATATTTCTCTATCTTCATTCTCTGTACATCATGTTACATTCACTGTGGTCTCTCCTCCACCTTCTAACTCCACCCACTATTCCTATCCTCCATATGTAGTTCTACACATCCTATCCCCCAGAACACATACACCAGTGTTCTCCACACCTCATAGTGTGTACTCTAATCTGCACACTTCGTAGTTGACTCACCATCCTCTGTTTTCTTTTCTCCACATCCTATGCTGCATTGTGTATGGTCTGCTCTCCATGACCTACGCTCACACTCTGTTTACTACATCCTTCATTTCACTCTGTTCTTCTCACACAGCACATTATTCCCACGCTATATACACCATGCTACACATTCTTTGCTCCATGCCTCAAGCTACAGTCACAGGTCTGTTCCTTCTTCCTTCTGTCCCCATCTCTCTACCCACTGTCCCCAAATGTCACACTTCATTATGCATAATCTATTTTCCATATCTCACACTCTGTTCATTCTCATCACTCCATACTTCTTTAAGCGTGTTGGATAGCACATACCAAATACTCCATTCACCACGTTCTCCCATCCGTTCTGTTTGCCTCACTCTATATTCTGTTCTCTTACACCCTACTTCTTTCTACGTTTTCAGTTCTCCATCCTTAGCACTAGTTACATGGTTTCCCTCTGTCCTCCTGTCCTCACTGTCCCCACTCTGCGCTTTACAGACTCTACACTCCATCCCTCACAGCTCGTTCACCCCATTCTCTTCCCATGCATCCTCCTCCTTACTCTGTATTCCACACTTCATGCTGCATACCTTATACCCCACTCACCACACTCTCCTCTGTATCCTCCATTCTCCTCACTCTGGGCTCTCTACTTCATTTTACAGTAACTCAGTCTTGATTCACCAGGTTCTGCCCTTCAGTCTTTATTTTCACTCAATGCACTGTTCCCACCCTGTGCGACCCATTCTACAGTCCCTATTCTCTGTGCCTCCCCCACTCTCCAGTCTCCTCCCTTCACACTGCATTCCCACATCACACACTGCCCTCTCTCATCTCCTACTCCAGTCACTATACTTACTCCTCCATCATTAATCCCTTCAGTCCATCCCTTGTCTCATACTCCATATTTCATTCTGCAGCCTCTAGTCTCCAAATCTCATGCTCCAGCACCATGTTATCACCTTTTCCATTTCCCAATTGCACACTTGGTTCCCATACTCCATGCTGCATGCTCTATAGCGCATACCTCATACTGCAGTTACCGTGTTCTCCCCTATTCCCTCAATCCACTCACCCAGTACTCTCATATGCCTATTTCATTCTACACACTCAAATCTGCATACCTGATCCTTTACCCACCATGTTCTCCCATCCATCCCTCAAACTTCTCAAACTAAACTCCATACCCCTTCGGTGTGCTCTGTTTTCTGTACCTCATGGGCTACTCACCAAGTTCTCCCTTTTATTCTCCATCGTAGTCCCATTCAGTCTACAGTGTCCAATCTCCACACCTTACAATCCATTCACCAAGTTCTCCCCTCCACTCTCTTCACTCCATAGCCCATTTGCATATTTCTTTCTACTTACTCTGTTCTTCATCTATAATCATTTAGCATGGTCTCTGATTCATTCTCCTCACTCACCCTCTGTTAAAATTCTCCATTCATAATTCTCCATATTCCATTATCCATAAGTCATCCTCCATTCAGTGTTCTCTCCTCCATTCTCCACTCTCCTCACTATTCCAAATCTCCACACTTCATTCTGCATACTCTAATCGCACACCACAGTCCATTCACCATATTCTCCAGTTCATTCTCTAACCTTTCCATGCCCTACTTCATATTTCATGATATGTATTCTAACATTCATATCGTGTTACATTCCAAGTCCTTTCCTCTCTTTTACAAATTCCTAACCTCGTAATCCATATTTTGTTGTTCACACTCTCTTCTCCATACATACCTCACACTCTATTCACTAAGTTGTTCCTTCCACTCTGTACTTTCTGCATGGGACACACTGTCCCCACACAGTTTACTTCATCCACACACTCTATTCTCTGTAGCTCATGCTCCACTCACCATGCCTTCCCCTCTCTATTCTCCTCCCTCCATAATTGGATAGTTCATTCTCCATACTTCATACTCTATTCTCTGTGTTATCCATTCTATTTTCTGTTCTCCTCATTTCATCCTCTGTTTCCAAACTTCTTTCTGCATGTGCTGTTCTGCATACTTCATGCTCCATTCACTGTGTTCTCTCCTGTGTTCATTTCCTGACTCCATGCCCTATTTCCATACTTCATACTTCAGTTCTACAAACTCTAAACTCCTTACCTCACAGTTCATGTGTCATAGACCCAAGCCTCTTCATGCATACTTAATCCTTCATAATATATATTCAAATCTGCACACCTCATGAGTTATTTATGGTTAGCCCTGGATGTCCCAGAACTTACTCTGTAGACCAGGCTAGCCTCAAACTTGGAGGTCTGCCTACCTCTGTCTCCTTAGTGCTGGAATTAAAGATGTGTGCCACCATGTCCAGCTGTGTTTTCAGTTTTAATGAGTGTACTTATTTAAAAAGATAGCAAGCAAAAATAAGGAAATAAATAGCAAATAGTACAGAGAGGGAGATGCACCAGAAAGTTAGTAAAACATCAAATTAGACTTTTACACATTCTAGCAGAGATGATTGGAGTAGTCTAATTGAAAGAGCAAACAAAAGTAACATCATCAAATTTGAGACATACAAACATCCAGCAAAAATGATTGGGGAAGTCCCATTGAGGCAGCATTTGTGGTTTCCAATGAAGAGAATCCTGGGTACAATAGAGTATCCCCTAATGCAAGGCTTTCAAATAAAAGAACAAATAGCATCAGATAGGTGACACCATCAAGTTGTGGGTTCACAACATCTAGCAGGAACGTCCAGAGGCAGTCAAGCTGAAATAACCATGCTGGAATTCTGGACGAGAGTTCCTGTAGAGCAAAGCGTTCTCTCCATAGATGAGCTTCTGGCTTCTCTTTCACTGCAGGCATTTTTTATGTCATGGGATTAAATAATCACAACCTCTGTCAAAATAGTTTACTTTCTAGAAGTTCTCAAATGCACAGTGATTTTATGCTCTTAGCTGTTGCTGCTTTCCCCTCTCATTGTTACAGAGCCAGGGAGCTACTGGACCCAGGAGAGGGTGTTTAGAAGATACTTGACATAAACACACTTGGGTCGGGGATGAGGGGCAATACCACTTATAGAGTCAGCTTCTCCAAGAATAAGACAATTTAAGCAACATAGCACACATTGCACCATAGCAGCATCAATTCATCATGCTCTCCCCTCCATTCTCCATTCTCCTTACTTTATACTGTGTGCTATAGCCCACTCTATTCACCGAACCTCCTTCCTCAGTTACTGTGTTCTCTCTTCATTTTCCATCCACCTCATCCTATACTTTGTTCCCATACTTCATACTGCGTATTTTGCTGCACACCTCATGTCTCCTTCGCCATATCCTTCTCTACATTCTTATCTCCTCATCGGTACCCTTTTCCTACATGTCATATTTAATTCTACATATTGTTTTTTCACGACACCACACTGTAGTCACGTAGTAATCCTCTATTCTCTATTCTCCATTCTCCTCACAACATACCCCATACTGCATTCTGCGTATGCCATTTTCTATAAGCCCATTATTCCATCATGTTCTTCCCTCCATTCATCTTTCTCCTTAAGCCATATTGCATACGTGTTTGTATATAATCTGCTCTCTGTAACTCACACTCTTTTCAGCATGCTGTCTCTTGTAATCTCCATTCTCCATACTCCACTCCAATACTTCTTTCTACATACTTTAGTATTCACACTCTATCCTGCGCTCAACAGGCTCTCCCTTCCATGTCTATTTTTTTTAAAGATTTATTTATTTATTACATATACACCAGATTGAATTCTAGATGGTTGTCAGCCACCATGTGGTTGCTGGGAATTGAACTCAAGACCTCTGGAAGAGCAGTCAGTGCTCTTATCCTCTGAGCCATCTCTCCAGCCCCCATCTTCCATTTCTATTATTCTAACTCCATACTCTGTCTTAATTCATACTCCCTTCTACACTTCTATTCTCTACAACTCATGCTGCATTCCCCATGTATCCCGTGTGTTTTTTAGTTTACTCACTTCTTAACCTGTTTTCACAATTTCTTGCACACTGTATACTGTATAATGCTTTGTCCACCATGCTCTCTCTTCCATTCCAATTCTATTTACTGTAGACGTGGTTCCCATATACCGTATTTTATTTGACACACTCAAACCCAGTATCTCACACTCCATCTATGGTGCTCTCCCATGCATGCCTCAACCTTTTCACTTGATACTCCATACTTCATTCTACATTCTCTACATCATCCATTCACTGAGTTCTTCCTTCCATTCTCCATTTACCTCACACCATACTCTGTCATTGTAATCCATACTTCATTACACATAGTCTACTCTTGATGCCTTACATGCCATTGATCAGGTCACCTCCCCCCATTCTCCGTTGTCCTCACTCTATGGTATGCTCAGACACTTCTTTCTACTTTATTCTACAGTATTATGCCCCACCAGCCCTCCATTTCCTCACTCCATCCTCTGCTCACATACGTCATACCTAATTCTACATATTCTAATTGTTCCTATCCCATATTACTTTCACAGTGATCTCCACAGCTTTCTCCATTCTCTGCACTTTCTGTACTCCATATTCCATTCTTAAGTTATGATCTCACAGTACGCTTTCCCTGTTTTCTCTTTCATTCCTAACCTCCTCATACCATATTCTATACCTTATACGATGTACTCAAATTCACATGCATCATACCAACTCACGGTTTTCTCTTCTCTAGTCTCCATTCTCCTCGGTCCACGTTTTCTACTGCATGCGCATCACCTATTCTCACACTTCACATTTATTCACCACGGTCTCCTTCATGCTCGCTCCTCTTCCCACATTGGGGACTTCAATCTGTATGCTCTTTTCCCCTTATCTCATGCTCCGTTCACAGCATTATCCTGATATTTCGTCAGTCTATCCTCACCATACTCTGTTCCCATGTTTCATTCTACAATCTATTATCTGTATTTCATACTGTGTGCAGCATATTATATCCCCTGTGTTCCATTCTTATCACCCCATACTCTGTTCACATGCACCAGACTGCATACCTCATGATGCTTTCACCATGTTCTCTCCTATGCTTGGTTTCTCTCCACTCCGTGCTCAGTACTCATATTCAACATTTTATTTTCATTGTACAGTGTTAAATCCATACATCCTACCCCATTCACCATCTTCTCCATCCCACTGTCCATTCCCCCTTTCTAGACTCTGTTCTCATGCTCCTTACATCCTCTACATAAGCTTTTTCCAGACTTCACACTTGATTGTCCATATCCTTCATTTCTACTCTTCGTCCTCCTCTCAATACTTTTTAAATTATTTTTATTTTAAATAGCTTGCTTCACATGTCAATCCCAGTTTCCTCTCCCTCCCGCACCCCCATCACCCCCCCAGCCTCCCACCCTATCCCCACTTCCTTCCATATAGGGGATATCCAGAGTCTGTCATTTCACTCAGGGCAGGGTCCAGGCACTCCCCTAAGAGTCCAGGCTGAGAGAACATCCCTCTTTGTGTTATGGACACACGAAGTCTGTTTGTATGCCAGGGATAAACACTGATCCACTGCCCAGGGCCCCATAGGTTGCCCAGGCCTCCTCACTAACCCTCACACTCAGGGGTTCTGGATCAGTCCCATGCTGGCCTCCCAGCTGTCGGTCTGGGGTCCAAGAGTTCTCCCCTGTTCAGATCAGCTGTCTCTGCTGGTTTTGCCAGCCCATTCTTTGCCAATTTGCTCATCACTCCTCTCTCTCTGTCACTGGGTTCCATGGGTTCAGTTCAGTGTTTAACTGTGGGTGTTTGCCTCTGCTTCCATCAGTCACTGGATGAAGGCTCCAGGATGGTTATAAACATCAAGTTCATTATCAGGAATGGGCATTCAAGGTGGTCTCTCCACTATTGCTTAGCTTGCCAGTTGGTATCATCCCTTTAGATCACTAGAGGTCTCACTGGTGTCAGATCTGTCTTCTAACTTATGATTCCCTCTTCCCCCTATTTTACCCCCCACTCAACCTTTCAATACTGTTTTCATACTTCATATTTCGTTCTACACACTTTATTCCATTTCTCAACCACATTGACCATTTTATCCCATTTTTCCTTTCTTCTCATTTTATACTCCATACTTTATGGTTCATAGTCCATTCTCTGTATCTTACACTCTATTAACTTAGTTCTCCCTTTGATGGGGGAAGTCCTGTACATTTGTTAATAAAGCACTGTTGGCCAATAGGAATCTAGATAGGTGGGACTAGGAGTCCAGGAGGATTCTGGGAAGGAGAAACACAGGAGAGTCAACATGTAACCGCCATGGGGTAGGAGCCCGGAACTATTCTCCGGTAAGAGACATGCTTAGATTAACAATTATGGGGTAATTACTTAAGTCAAAGCTAGACAGTAAGAAACAAGCAAAGGCCAACAGCTTCATAATTAATATAGCCTCCTGTGTGTTTATTTGGGACTGATGCGGCTCTGGAACCAGGCTGGCGGGAAGGCTTCTCTCAAAGAAAAAGCTTCCTTTTACATCCCTTAAATTATCTACTCTTCTCACATAAACCACCAATCCCATGTTGTATAATTCATTATACCTACTCTATTCTCTGTACTCTATGCCACATACACAGTGCATTCTCCTTATTCTTTCTCCTTACACCCTATTCTATGCTGGATTCAATCTCATAGCCCATCATCTATACCTCACATTCTATTCAGTGTCAAGTATTCCATTTTCCATTCTTCTCACTTCATACTTTGTTCCCATACTACATCTGTCCTTCTGCATGGTATTTTCTCCACCTGCCACACTCCAACTTCTATGTTCTCCCTTCCGTTCTCCATTCTTCTAACTTCATACTGTGTCCCACAGAATCTGCTGTCCATGCCCCATGCTGCATTCGTCATGTTGTCCTCCTCATCCCACATTTTGCTCCCATGCTTAAGTCTGCACACTCTCTGCTGCATACCTAATGCTCTGCTTGCCATGCTCTAATCATTTCCAGGCTCCTCATGCCACTATGTTGTTATACTCCATGACTCACTCTCCACACCCATCTCATACACCATGCACATTTCACTGAGCTCTCCCCTCTATTCGCCAGGCTTCTGCCTCCATTTCATTTTATGTACTATATTCTTAGTACTTCACAGTCTATTTGCCGGTCACTCTCCTTACTTCACACTCTGCTCTCTTGCTTCATACCTGTTTTATACATCGTCTGTTCTCAGTACCACATCCTCCATTCTCCATTCTTTTCCATTGATATTTCACACCTCATTCTACGTAGTCTGTTCTGCCTACCGGACGTTCTATTGACCAACTTCTGCTCTCCACTCTCATTATTCTATAGTCTGTTTATTACTTCTTTCTAGTTACTTTGTTCTGTATCCATCATGTCCCATTCATGATGGTCTCCCTTCCATTCTCCTCTTCCTATTGTTCCTGTCCTCCATACATAGCTCTATATTTGTCATCCACACCTCACACAGCATTGACACTGTCTTCTCCTTCATTCTCCATCTCCTCACTGTTCTGTACTCTGTCCTTCACCGTGTCTTCTATCCATTATCCAGTCTCCTTCTTCCACACCGTTCCCATGTTCCATACTTCACTCTGCACACTACTCTCTGTGCCTCATGTTATCCCCGTGTTTTCCATTCTCCTCACTCAATGTTCTGTGCTTCATTCTGCACACACAACACTGCATGCTTAATTCTCAGTTTACCCCATTCTTCTCCATAGTTTTCAAGTTTTCCACCATACTTTGCCAGTATACTTTACATATCACCCTCAATATTCATCTCCACAATCATGGCCCATTCACCGTGTCTCAATATTCATCTCCATTCACCGTGTTCTTCCCTTCACTGTGCATTCGCCCCATCCCACACTACACACTTCATTCCCAGAGTTCTCCCCTCCATGCCCCTTTCTCGTCACTCCACACGCTTCTCATAATTCCTCCTACATCCTTTAGTCTTCACATCACGCCTTAATAACCACTTCTTCCCATCATTCTCCATTCTCCCGACTACTCAGTTCTCCTAATCCACACTTCAGTCAACATATCCATTCTCCATGCATCACACTTCCTTAACAAACTTGCCTCCTCCGTTCTCCATTCTCATCACCCATAGTCTGTTTATATACGTCTTTCCACTGACTTTGTTCTCCATATAGCATGCTTCATTTTTCCACGGTCTCTCCTCCATTCTCCTGACTCCACACTCTCTTTCCACTCCTCATACATAATTCTACATATTCTATCCTTCCCACCTCAGGCTCTATTCACACTCTTCTGTCCTCCTTTCTTTATTTCTCTTCACTGTTCCCACACTCCCTACTTCATTCTATACTAATCACCATACATTACAGTGCAGCCATGATATTCTCTCTTCCATTCCCGATTTCCTCGTGCCATACTCCCTATTTTATACCGTGCTCTAAAGTTAACACAGTCAACACACCCTGCTCCATCCATGGTACTCTCTTCTCTGCTCCCCACCCACCCCCTTCACACACTGTGCGTCATTGTGCATGATTCCTCTCCATAACTCACACTCTAGCTTCTACCTTGCATGTGCACCTTTGCCACGCAAAATATTGTTCCCGTGTTGCATACTTCATTCTGCAATCTCTACTCTCTGTAGTTCATGCTATCACATCCATTGTTTTCCTCTCTATGTGCACCATCCTTCACTCTATATAGTTTCCTGCTCTCCTCACTCCACGCTCTAGTCCCTTCCTTCAGCCTGCATACTCCATAATGCGAACACAATTCTTTTTCACCCTGTTCTCTTCCTCGCTTTCAGTTCCCTCGTGTTAAACATTGTTACTATCCCCACACATCACTCCACATACTTATTTCCATATATCATACACCACTGAGGGGTTTCCCCTCCGTTTTACACTCTCTTCAGTCTATGGTTACGTATGCTACATAGTTAATCATCTTTGTACTTTAGCCTCCATTGGCTGAGTTCTCCCCTCTTTTCTCTATTCTCCTCACTCCATACTTTGTTTCTATACACAGAATATCATAGTTTGTTCTTATTATCTCATATGTCACTCACCAGGTTCTGCCAGCCATTCTCTAATTCACCTCACTCCATATCGTGTCCCTGAACTCCTTTCTACCGATTCACTCTCTGTACACCATGACTGCTCACCACGGTCCTTTCTCTGTTCCTCTCGGTCCAAACTCCACACTTCTTTCTATGTAGTCCAGGAAGCATGCCTCAGACACCCCTGCTCAACCTCTCTGTTGTCAGTTCCCCCCACTCTAGTTTGTTCACGCAAGTTTTTCTACCTTACTCTCTGTACATCATGCCCCATTTGCCATGTCCCCTTTCCTGATGCCCCATCCTCTGTCTCCATATCCCATAGCGGATTCTCCCCTTTCTATCCTCCATGCCCCATATTCTGTCCACACTGTTCTCCCTCCATTATCCCTTCCCCTCACTTTTCCCATGCTTTCTTCATTCTCTACACACCGCTTATGTTTCACACTCCACTCGCTACATTCTCCCGTTGATTCCTCAGTCTGTTTATTTACTCTACTCTCTACACTGTGTACTACGTGCTGTAAGCCGATTGCCACATGCTCTATTCAATGTGTTTTTCTCTCTGTTATCCATCCTCCTCTCTCCATACGTCAGTGCTCATAGTCTTTTCTGCATAACTCACACTCTGATCACTGAGTTTCTACTCTTCTCACACAGCACACTATTAACACATTGTCTAATTCTCTGTGCCTAGCATTCTATTCACGGGCTATACCCTGTACTCTCCATTCTCCTCTCTCTGTACTTTTCCCCTACGCCATACCTCATTTTACAGTCTGTTCTTCATACCTCATACTATATTCGCCATGTTATTTACTCCATTTCCCTTCTCTTCATGCCATATTCTGCACAAATACTCCATGCCTCGTTTTACATAGTGTCTTCTGTATTTTATCCACCATTCACCCTGTTTTCCCTTGTGCTTTGCATTCTCTCTATGTACTCCTTTCTCATAGTCCATGCTTCATCGTATACCTTCTTCTCCATGTGTCATGCTGCAACATCCATGTAATGACCCATTTCCCATCCTCTCTCATCCATGTTCCCTTCCCAGGCTTCATTCTGCATTGCAGTTTCACCTTCATTACTGTAGCTGTGCTTTAAACCGCTAGCCCCAGGCTGCTCAGCCTGTAGCCTGGGCTGGGGATTTCTGTTCCCCCAGATGATGTGTCTGTTGCTACTGCTAAAGGGTAGTTTTAACTGTGTCTCTATTGTTATAATAAAAATTGAGATTCAAAGGCTAGGCTGAAAACCTGCGAGCTCAGAGACTTAGAGTAGTAACTGGCTAATTTTCTCTCTTTACTGGCATCCCTGGAAGCCTCTCTCCTTCCACAAGACCCTCAGCTCTAGGAAGTCGGTGCCTGCGCTGTGGCAGGTGTTTTCACTTAGCTTGTTATTTCTGCTTAGCATGCTGGCTGCTCAAACGCTTGCTGTATGGCAGAGCTGCACCTCTGCAGGCTGTGAACACTGAGCTACTAGGAAGCCATGTCTGTTTTTCCTCCTTTCTTCTCACCTGCCCCCCCAACTTTCTCAGGTCCTACATAGAAATACATGCCCCGTGTTGGGAGTTTTCTTGGACTGTCAGCCCCCAAATCACAACACAAGCTTAGGCTTGTTTATAGCTAGCTTTTTAAATTTTTAACCTAAATTAACCCATTTCTGTTCATCTGTGTGCAGCCCTGAGGCTTGTTTACCTCATCCACGTACTGTCCATCTTGTTTTCCTGCTTCCTCAATGTCTGTCGTTCTGGCCCCTGGCTGGCTCATTGGTTCCCCTTTTCTCTCTGCTCCCTCTCAGCTCTACCTATCTTTCCTCTGCCAGCTATTGGCCATCCAGCTTTTTAGTAGACTAATCAGGTACCTTAGACAGACAATGTGAAACAGCAACACATCTTTATATAGTTAATCAAATGCAGCACATCTTTGCGTAGTTAAACAATTATTCTGCAGCGCAAACAAACCAACACGTCTTTACATAGCTAAACACATATTCTATTCCACAACACTGCATACCTAATGCTTTGTTTTTAACTCTGTTGCTGTACTCACACATTATACACGTTCATCTCTATGCCTCATGCACCACTTGCCATGTTTACCTCTCCATTCTCCTCACTCCAAACAACACACTTCATTCTGTGTAATGCCGTCTCTGTAACTCAGTCCCTGTTGTTCACGTTTTCACATGTATTGCCGTTCTCTTCACTCTATACTCTGGTCTCGTGTGCCATACGTCATTCTCTGGAGTCTATTCTTGCCAACCACCATGTTCTTTCCACTGTCCCCAACCTCTGACTCCATATTCTGCTCACATACTTCTTTCTGCACATTTCACTCTCTGCATATCCTATTCACTAAGTCCTCCCTGACATCTCTACTCTTTTCACTCAGCACATTGTCTACACATTACACATTACATTCCACTCCATCTGTTCCCCATACCCAATGACCCATCCTTTATTTTCCTCTCTTCGCTCTATTCCCACATACCACACTTCATTCTGCGAAGTTTGTCCTCTACACACCGTATCATTCATCACAACATGCACTCTTCTCTATTATCTGCTTGCCATAATGTGCTCCCAAACTCCATGACTCATTCTAAAGAGTGATTTCTCCACACCTCATATCCATTCACGAGGTTCCTATCTTCATTCTCTATATCTTCTCTCCATACATTCATGACTCTCCATCCTCTGTTTTCCACATCTCATTGTTCAGTCACCATATCATTCCCTGTTTTCTATTCTTTTTCCATACTCAATTCCCAAAATTCTTCATTCCATATACTCTCTACTTCACATCTCCATCTCCATCTACCATTTTACAAACCCAGTTTTCCAATTTCTTTTCATGATGCTTTGTTGTTACATTCAACACATTATTGCACATACTCAACTCCATACATATGCACCACTCACCATGTTCATCCCTCCAGTGTCCATTCTCTTCATTTAATAACATATAGCTTAATCTTCATAATTCAGTGTTCACTGACAATGTTCTCTTCTTTTTCTGTCCATTATCCTCAATCCATACTCTCTTTTCAGATTCCATACTTCATTTTGTGTATTCTGTTATTTTTTTCATGCTTGAAAACATCAAGTATTTACTATTTTAACCAAGTTTTGTAGAAGCCTAGTCTATAATAGGATTCATAGAACATTGGACAAGTCTCTTCTTAGTTTAATGTCAAGAACTTTTTGCCGGAAGACATTTGTCAATGCTGAAGAAAACATGAATGCTGATCGTATTCTGTTCCTGGTGCTACACATATCATTGATCAAGTTTTCTCATTATCCATTCTCTGTAGCGAGCCGCCATTGTGTTTGCGGCTGCGGTACTACCATACTTCACAATGATCCGTGGTGAAGGGCTAAGGATGTAAATAATGACAAAGACAGCGGCTCATTCTTACAAGGGGAATGGTGTTTACTATTATGAGGGTGGAGCCTTTGGATATACCAAAGACAGGTATGGTGGAAAAACACCAAAGTCAGAAGCCTACATTCCCAGGGCCCTTTGGCAAAGGGTGGGCCAAAAATAGGAATTAGCATTTAGACAATAAACAGGAAGTTGCATGCAGGCCTTACTGGGAGGAGGGAACCAGAAGTGTTTTGCTAAAAGCTCCTAGTAACAAGCAGTCTACAGACCCCCATGGGGAAGGGTGCAACAATTCTCTTCACTCTACATTCTGCTCCCATACTTCTTTCTACATACTTTGCTTTTGGTGCACCATTCAATGTCTCTCCTCCATTCTTCTCACTCCATATTTTATACCACATTCTTAATAGTCTAATCTCCATACCTCCCATTCCACTGATCAAGTTCTCCCCTTCATTCTCCTCACTCATACTCTGTCCCCAAACTTCCTGCACTTGTGTTATTCTCTGTACATCATGTTCCATTAAGGGTCCCACATCTATTACTCTGTTCTTCATGTTACATTCTAAATTGTCTAATCTTTAAAAATCACATTCCAATGACCAATTTATCCTTTCCATTATTCACTTTCCTTGCTCTATATTGTCACATAATTCATTTCATTTACTTTATTATAAGTATACCATGTTCAATTCACCATGGTCTTCCCTACATTTTCTACATTCAAACCTCTATTTCTATGCTACCCAAGTAACTCCATAGTCTGTCCTCCACTCCTCATACTCCATTTACACACTCCTTATTTCATGCTATGCACTTTAATCAGCATATGTCATGTCTTCTCTATTGTTCATCCTCCTCCTTCCTTACTCCATACTTCATTGCACAGTCTCTCTTCCACACCTCAAATTCCATTGACTGAATTCTTCATGAAGTTCTCTATTCTTCTCACTCAATGCACTGTTGCCACAGTGCATGCCATCTGCTACACAGTTTCCAGTACCTTGTGCTGCATTCACTTGGCTGTCTTCTACATGCTTAACCTGCTCTCTCCACCCTCTTCCTCATATGTCATGCTGTTTTCTACATGCTTAACCTGCTGTCTCCACCCTCTTTCTCATATGTCATGCTGTCTTCTACATGCTTAACCTGCTCTCTCCACCCTCTTCCTCATATGTCATGCTGTCTTCTACATGCTTAACCTGCTCTCTCCACCCTCTTCCTCATATGTCATGCTTCATTTTACTTCATCTAGCCCCATGTCTCATATTACATTTGTTGTGTTATCCATCCCATTTTCGCTCTCCTTACTTTAAACTCTGTTGCATTGCTTTATACTGTGGATTGCATGATGACTATATGTACCTCATGTTCAATTCACCATGTTCTCCTCTACATTTGTCGTCCCCCTCAGTTTTTGTTCCCATTCCCTACATTTCATCCTTAACAGATTGTTCGTTATGTTCTCTTTTCTAACTTCCATCGCCCTCGCTCTGTGCTCTGTTCTCACCACTATTTATCCTACACATCCCACTCTTTGTGTCTTCTGCAGCGTTTCAACATGCTATCCCCCTATTTTCCACTCTCATTTCCTCCTACTCCTCACTATACCTTCTCTGATCCCCATACCACACACTCAGTCACTAAGTTTTCCCTTTTCTGCACTCTTCTCCCACAACACACTGTTGCTGTATTGAATACTTCACTTGACTTACTCCGTTCTCCATAATTCACGCTCTGTTCCCTGTGCTATATCCCTCCAGCCTCAGTTCTCCCCGTTTACGGTTGCCACACACCATGCTTCACTCAACATAGCTTACTCCTATTTCCTCACACTACACTAACCATGTTGACCCATTTTTTATTCTCCTTGCTTGATTTTCTCTCCCCATAGACATTGTTATACCCTATGCTGCACACCACAGGTGCCATTTCCATCTTCTCCATGCATTTGTCACCTCCTCACCCCACATCCTGCCCTTATACTCCATGTTTCTGGACACCTGACACTGCATTTCCCACAGTCTTCCTCTCATTCTCCTCTCTCCATACTCTGTTCCCACACTCTGTACCGCGGCTAGCACGCTGTGCTCTCCGCATCTCATGCTATACCCCGTACGTTACCCCCTCTATTTCCTGTTCTCTCCGCTCTGTTCCCATAATCTTTGTGCACATTCTGTACACATCTAATGTTCCTTACGCCTTGTTCTTTCTGGTTTTCCATGCTATAGCACCACACTTTGCTGTTACACTCCACACATCATACTACATCCTTATCTCCATACAAGATTCACCACTCCACCTGTCCTCCCCTTCATTCTCCTCGCTCCTCTCCACTCTCACCCTGCTCACACTCCTCCACATAGTCTATTTCTAGAACCTCTTAGAGCATTGACTGAGTTCTATCCCTTCTTCCTCCTCACGCCACAGTCTGTTCCTACACTTCTTTGTACATCCTTTACTATCTGTCCATTATGCCCAGTCACTATAATGTCCCCTCCATTATCTTATCTATTCTCCTCGCTCCACACTCCAGACTTCATTCTTCATAGTCTGGTCTCTGTATCTCACACCCCATTGACCAAATGCCTTCTGCATTCCTCATTCTTGTCACTCCATGGTCTGTGTCCGTACTTCCTTCTACACATGTCATTCTCCATGTATCATGCTCCATTCACCATCCATTGTGCATTCTCCAACCTCCATACTTTACATGCTGCAATCTCTGTATCTCATGATCCATTAATTAACTTTTCCCTCCACTTTCCCTACTCTGCACTCACATACTGCTTTCCACATACTTTCTTCTAATTCACCATGCTCAATTCTCCTCACTCTATCCCCCTTTCTGTGCAATACATGTACATATATACTCTGTCCTCTAGACCCTGTAATCCATCCATACTGTTATTCCCTTCAATCTTCATTTTCTTCACTGTTCCCCTACTCTGTACTTCATTCTACAAACTGTGACCTCCACACATTACAATCTAGTCACATCGTTCTCCTTTCCATTACTTCTTCATGCCATACTCAACAATTCATACTATGTACGTTAATATACATGCCTCATGTATAACTCACTGTTATCACCTCTTTGTTCTACACTCTCTTCACTCCGTATTCCTTTCTTCATATATCCACACTATGGACAATAGTCTATTATCCACACCGAACTCCATTCACTGCATCCTCTCTTACACTTCCAGTTGTTCTCACACAACTGCATACGCAGTGCTCCACACACCATGTGGCCCCTGTGGTTACCATCCCCTCACTCTTTAATGTGTTCCCACTCCCCATATTTTAATTTACCCATTTCCTCCCAAACCTGCTAGTCCCTTCACCATGTTCTCCCTTCCAGTCTACATTCTCCTTTCTCCACACTCTGTTCCTATGTACCACACTTCATTCCACATAGTCTATCCTCTGCGTTTCATATGGTATTGATCATGTTATCCACTCCATTTTTGTTCTTCTTGCTCTACATACTCTTCTCATACTTCTTACTGTATGCTGCATACTTCAAGCTCTGTTCATCGGGTTCTTCTCCGTGCTTTTGCTTGCCAACTTATCAGTGTTCTGTTTCCATAACCCATGCCTCATTCTATATAGTGTTTCTCTATGCCGCATGCTCCATTCACTGTGTTCTGTCATTCTCCGTTCTCATTTACCCCATTATGTCTTCTGTTTCCATTCTCTTCGCTTTATTGTCCCCGAGGTGTGACTTTGTTGGAGTGCATATGGCCTTTTTGGAGAAAATGTGTCACTGTGGGGACAGACTTTGAGGTCTCTTTTGCTCAGTCTTCCCTCAGTGTGACTGTCAACTTCTGTTTCCTCTCAGCTCCAGTACCACATCTGCCTGTATGCTGCCATGCTCCCTTCATGGTGACAATGAACTGAGTCTCTGAAACTGTAAGCCACCACTTCAGTTACAAGCTTCTTTTATAAGAGTTGCTGTGGTCATGGTGTCTCTTCTCAGCAATAAAAACCCTAAGATACCAGTCTACTACTCTAGACTTTGTTCCTATTCTCCATACTTCATCTTATCTACTCAAGCTCCATATCTCACACTCTGTTCATGATGTTCTCCAATCTGTGTCTCTACTTTCACTTGATTCTCCATGCTTTATGTTCTATTTACCAAGTTCTTTCTTCATTATTCATTTCATTGCTTTATACTCTTTTTTTCTTACTCTGTATTTCATGCCCCACACTTCATACGCCAATGACCAACTTCTTCTCTCTGTACTCCTTACCCCGGTCATCCCCCACACTTCATTCTATATATGATACCATACTGATATCATGTTCAGTTCTCCATGGTTTCCCCTGTATTATTCACTCCATTCACTCCCAGACTAATCTCTATACCTCATGGCCCATTGACCAATATCTCCCATCTATTTTCCATTCTTCTCTCTCCACAATTGGTTAACACACTCTGTCTGCCTACTTTGTTGTGAGTATATTGTACTCCATCCTCTTCTGTCTTCACCTCATTCTCTACTCTCTACTCGATAAGTAATTCTCATGTTTATACTCCCTTCTCCTCGCCCAGTCTCCATTTTCTATGCTCCACACTCCACTCTATTCCTCATTCTTCATCCTTTGTTCTCAGACTCTATTCTGCTTGTGTTCTGTTCTGTAGAACCCTTTCTCTTATTCCACTCCCACCGCCATTCCAGACTGTACTCTGCACACCCCATGTCCCAAGCTGCACTGTCTGTACTATATTTATCATTGTTGGTACTCCATGTTCAACATATTCTGTTCCATCATCCATCCTATTATTTACACTCTACTTCATGCTTTGCCATCAAAAATTACCCAGCATGACTGCATTTCCTCTCCCACGACAACTTCCAGCACATTTTTCATCCCTATAGCCTTTGTCCATTCTTCATTTGCCACTGCCGTTCTTCACACTCCATACTATTTTGTGCACACACTCAGGTTTCCATATTTCTTCTCCCTTAACTGACTCCCCAAATTACACTTTCCACATGCCACATTTGACTTTCCATTATCCATGCTATGTACTTTCTATTCTCCATCGTTAATATGCTACTTTTCATGCTTTTACCACTTTTTGCAAATAGTCTCCATATAATAATCCTCATATGCCAACTTCATTCTCATTTTACTACATGTCATTTCCTGTACTCTATTCTCTCTTTCATATTCAAAATGCCATTCTTCATGTTTTCTCTCTGTTCTTCAAACCATACTCTATTCTCCATATTTCATCTTTCTCCATACTTCATTTTCCATATTCTAATCCCATTATTCATTATCCACACTCTATCATTTATTCTCCATGCTCTTTAGATTCTCTAGATTCCATTCTCTTCTACTCAGATCATTCTCCACTTTCCATACTTTATATTCCATTCAGTATATTCAATACTTTATTCTCTAGTTATTTCCTGTCATAGACTTCATACTTTATACTCCACCAACTAAAATTGTGTGTGTGTAAGTATGTGTGCATGAGAGAGAGAGAGTTCCACATAGAAACAAAAGAAAGTAACACATTTTTATGTTCTGTAGACAGTTAAAGGATAACAGATAACAAAGAAATATTATGAAGACATTTATACCAATTAGTTCAACTTTATATAAATGAAATAGTTAAATATTAATGATGAGTAATCATAGACTGAAATAAAAGTGAAATTGTCAATCATCTCAAACAATGAAAATTTTGGGGATAAATCTACAGAAGATATAAAACTCCTGCCCCTACCTACTAAATATTACTGAGGGGAAAGTAAGTACTTACAGCAGTGAAGAAATCCACTTTTTCATGGGTTGGATTATTCAGTAATTTTTGGATGTCAGCTCTTCTCTCATTCGTCTATGGATGCCACAGAGTAGAAAAACACATTGACTATTTTTCCCACTGCTTCTGGGGACATCTCTTATTCCCTGCCAAAGGATAAGAGTGAGAAATCCTCTGGGATGGGAAAATATTTGAAAAATGTGTGTATGAGAAGGAGCTAATGCCTAGAATACACAGAAATATCCACAGCTCAACAATAAAGCACCTTAGTTAAAAATAGGCAAAAGGCTTGAAAGACATTTATCTAAAACAGATGCAAAGGCGAACAACACAAACTTACGAAGGCTCTCACCATCAACCAATATCACCCTGCATCACGCAGCATCACCCAGAATCATTCAGTTACTGCACACCATCTGGCATCACCCAGTATCGCTCAGCATTTCTGGCCACTCAGGAAATGCGCCTCAGAAGAACAACGAGACACCATCTTAGGCTCATGACCAGCTGCTGCCACAACACAGAAAATGTAGGGTGAAATGATTGGTACTTTGTGCCAAGCTGGTAGGAATGTTAGATGGTGCAGCTACTGTGGAAGACAGATAAAGGTAAAGAAAATATAAGAAATTATTTTTATTCTTTTGTATTTGGCAAAACTTTATTTTTGGCCTTGAATGTGATCTATTTTAGAGAAAGTTCCATAGATCACTCAGAACATGTATTCTGTATCTTTTGAAGAGACTATATAGCTCTTAAGTCCATTTGATCTGTGGTGTAGCTTAAATCTGAGGTTTACTTACTGGTTTTTATTTTTCTGGCCAATCAGAGCATGATGGCCTGTACAGAAGTCAGCCACCATGATTTTTATTAGGGCTTATTTGACATTTCATGTCCAGTAGTGTTTACTTGTATATGTACTTAAAATTGTTATGCTTTCTTAATCAATTGTTCCATTTATAAGTATGTAGTGGCCTCTTTTATCACTTTTAAGTAGTTTTGGTTTGAAGTCTGCTTTGTCAGGTGTCTTAGCTATGCCAGCTTATTTGAAGCATTTGTTTGCTTGGTAGATGGTCTTCCATCATTTGGTCCTCAGTCTGCATCTTTACCAATAAGGTACATTTCTTGCAGGCAACAGATAGTTGGAATCAGAGTTTTTAGCCCAGCTAGCCAGTCCATGTCCCTTTATTGGTAAGTTGAGGCCATTGTTACTATTGAGAGATATTTGCTAATTTCTGTAATTTTGTTGGTCTTTTTCTGATTGTTTGGATCATTGTTAGTTCTTTACCTCCTCCTGTTAGTATTAAGGGTTTGCTGGTTTGGTATTGTGAGACACAATGGAGTCCTACCTAGCTTTCCTTTGTTCAGCTGTTTCTTTCATGATACTCTTGCTCTCTTGTGTGCTGTGGCTAAGACTAATCTTTTTCTCAGGTATGTGCTGTTCCTCTCAGGACCATCTGCAATACGGGCTTGGTGGTCATGAATTTAGTTGCTGCTTGTTTTGAAATGTCCTTTTCCACCATCAGTTTTACAGTATAGATCTCTTGCACAGGACACTCTTGGTGGGCATTTATTTAATTTCAGGGCTTGGCATGCATTGCTTTTCATGTGCCTGTTTTGAAGGCTGTTATGAAATCTGATATTATTCTCACATTTCTGCCTGTTTTTCTCTTCTAGCTTTGTATTAGCCACTTTTCTGCTGCTGAGAAAACACCTGGCGAAAACAACCTAAGGAAGGAAGGAAGGAGGGGTCTACTTTGCCTCACTGTTTAGGAATATAGTCTATCACGGCAAGGAAGACACCGTGGCAGGTTTAGGATTGGGACAGAATTTCTAACAATTTCTGAAATGGCTATAAACTTTCTCCTGATACTTTGTACTCCGTCTTTCTTCTTGCAAATTAGTGTTCCCAGCACTAACCATCAGAAAATCAAAATATTGGACAACCATGAAAAACATTGAAGATGTCAGCCTATGGTATCAAATACTCAATACTTAATTCTTTATATAAAAAAATCATATCCATCTCATTAGTGTGCAAATTTCTTTCATCACTGAATGGTAAAATTATATGTATATCAAGAAATTGATTTGAAATAAATTCGTTTATGATTTATGATGAGTAAATGTTTGATTTACACATCCATCTTACATTCTTACGTAGTTGAGGTCATGTAAAGTTTTCTTGGGTAAAATGGGACTGAAAATGGAAAGTGACAAAATCCAGGCTTAACACTCACTTTCCAAGGACCCATCCTTCCAGAGATCTGGAAACTGCCGTGTAAGACTGGTTACATGTCATTTGTGATCATGGAGCCTCGCTGGTCCCCATTGGTGTTCCGCACCGTGAAGCTCATTCCCCTGCCTCTTACTGCTTACTGATTTTTGACCCCAAATGATGGATTTCAGCATTTGGGGTGTGGTATGCCTCATCCCTTTTGAATCTGTTCTCTTCTGAGATGACAGTTTCTTAGAAATAATTCTTTCTGATTTGTCCCATGGGCTTCCACTGGCACACTTTTGGTATTGACACCTGTTGTATTTCTCTCTGTTAGGGCAGCTCAACACCCAGTCACTCCAGTACATTCCAAGTAGGAAGCAGGAGGATGCCAAGGAGGTCATAGATGGTGAGCTGAACACTAGTATAGAACCTTACAGAGTCTGAAGTTTGGGGGAGGCTGAAAAGAGGGAGCTGGGGAGAGGAGGCCTGGGACACAGTATACCATATATCTGGAAGCAGGACAGGAGCCTTATTAGCACATGAAGAGACAGACACAAGCCACACAGCCAGGAAAGGTACATGGGCGCATTTAGAAGAGGGCAGTCCCTAAAGTTTATCAGGCTTGTGGCCCACAACCCCTTATTCACCCTGACCCACACTCCTATGTATGCCTACTAAAATCTCACAAACACATATGTGTTTGCTGAAGCCCACAGGTACAAGATGGATTCACAATGGAACACACAAGCACACTCGCCGGATACACAGAGTCACAGACACAGCAGATAGTCACATCTGTACTCAAATATGCATACAGACACATCTTCAGTCAAACACATGGGTATATAATGAATTTACACACACACACACACACACACACACACACCACACACACTTCCATAGCCCACCACATTCATCCTTTCTCTTCCCTTGGTGGTACCTGAGAAGCCTCAGTGGGTGTCAGGTAATAACAGTATTTCCATTTTCAGAGTGGGAAACTGAGTCATTTGGCTTTGGCTTAGTGGAAAGGGCTGGGTGTCAGGCTCCATCCTCCCCACCCCAGGACGACATAGACACACTAGGAGCACATAGGGACACTAGCACACCACAACAGCCTTCTCTCGTGTGAGACCTCCCAGGGACAGAAACACTGAAGCAAGGCCAAGGACATCCAGAATGGAGTCTGCATCTCTTTAAGTAACAGATGATCCCAGGTCTCTGGGTCCCACCTGGGTCCTGCAGGGCCACTTCCTGCCTCACATACAGAGGTTCAGAGTGCAGAGTCCTGTCCACTGTGGTGTCCATGCCACTGGGCCGGAAGTAGGACCACGTGCATGTCTGCAGCAGGAAGACAGTTCTCAAAGAATGTTCTACCGCCCACACATGCTTGGTGACAGGAGGTGAGGCCAGCTGTGGCCACAGGGTTCTGGTTCAGAGCAAATATTGTCCTAAAATGGTTCTGGAACGTGCCTTGTGCATTTGTGTTTGTGTGTGTGTGTTTTGGGAGCTGCTGCGTTGACAGTGGCTGCCAGCCAGCCTCCACAGAGGGAAGTAGGGTAGCTAGACAGCCTCTCGGGGCCCCCACACCTGCACCTCACATCTGTCTCTGGTTTGTGTCCAGGGCTGTCTATCCACCATGAGCTTGTACTGATGATGCAGGGCAGATGCCCATCTGAAGGACCCCACCCCACAAGGCCCAGCTGAGGAACCAAGTCCTCTTACTGGAACAGGTCCAGCGGGAGAAACTGTTCTTACCAACCTTAGAACTGGCCATTGCAGTCAACCACCAGACATCTGTCCTGGAGCTTAGAGTTCTCTGTGGCCCTTAGAGGCAACCATTAGATCTGATGACCCCAGACATAGCCTTGGAAAGGCGATAGCTAAGACGGAATAGAGCGGCCCTTTCTTCTGGGGTCCCCAGCCATCAACTCCAGGATCAAGGGTAGGAACAGGGAAGGAAGACAAGAGGTCTGGGCCCTGGCCAGCCTTTGGGTCATCTCACAAGGCCCTGACATTCCCTGGAAACAGTAAGAATGAGGCTAGTGTGGTGGGGCCAGTTCCTTGGTCTCCACATTCCCACACAGCTGGAGGGCTCACTACCTTTAGTTCTTCACATAGACAGATGACAGTAAGTCACATTTTGTCCCCATGAGGTTGGTTGTCAGCAGAAGTGCCACAGACATGCCCAGAATTCTCAGAAACGTTCTATAAGCAGAGGTAGTGAGTTCTCCAAGGTTGGTATGACTGGAGCAAGGTGGGCTATGGGGAAAGGTACTCCAAATGATGGGAACCAGATCAGTCACTACTCATGGCACTGGAGCCAGGATGGTCCTTGGCCCTCTATATGTTAGACACCTGGTATCATGAAGTCCACCTACACGATGTTGTGGATGTGTTTGCCAACTCTATCCAATCTCACTTTCTATAAGGCTGTCTCAAGCAAACACTGGCCATGTTTACATGGCATTTGTAGGTTGACTCCTGCCCCACTAATGGGCTCCTCCCTGGGCATACAAATTCCAGGTCCTCTCTCAAGGGCACCTAATGTCTCTTCCAAAGAGAAAGCCCTCAGACAAACTTGGCTCCCCATATATGTCTTCCTATGGTATAAGGCTGCTTCTCAGTGAATTTTGTTTGCTGCCTTGAGTGGGCAGGTGGGCACACAGAAGCAATGGCCAAGTGGGAGAGTTAGGACTCTCTGACCTGAGGTCATTCCTGTCACGTTATGCAATCTACTCCTTTGTATTTTTGCTTTTTGTGGAATGGGGCAGGGAGTGTAGTATATACACGTGTTCATGCGTGTGTCTGCATGTGTGCATGTAGATGCATTTGTGTGTACAGGCATGTGGAGGTCAGAGGTTAACATCAAGTGTCTTCCACCACTGTTCTCTGTCTTATTCTTTTGAACCAAGGGGGTTCACTGAACTTGGGGCTCACCAATTAGCTAGACTGACTGAACAATGAGCTCCAGGGATCCTCCAGAAACTGCCCACTACCACCACTCTGAGCACTTAGGTTACAGATGTACTCCATTTTAGCTTTTGTTTCAGTGCTGGGGAGACAAACTCAGGTCATCATGTTTGCATGGCAAGTCCTTCACCCACAGCGATCTCTCCAGCCCTCACCACAGCATTGCTTGTGTATCTCTGCAGCCTCCTACTCCCAGCTGGAGGTAATGGATTCCCAGCCTAGCTGTGTGCTCTCGGGTGCCAGGTTGTTAGGCCACTAGACTTTTGACAAATCTTCTGAGTTGGCACTGTGAGGCAGAGGTGGGGGAATAGGCTTAACAGGAAACCAGGAAGAGACCAGCATCTTTCTGTGGGACGGGCTCTGCTATGGCCCTCTCTACTGACCTCTCTTTGTCTCCCCTTGTCCTTCTGGGGCCAGATACTACCCTGCACATTCTGTTTAGCCATTATTGAATGTTGGGAGTGATCTGCAATAGGTAAGACAGAGCTTGGGACCCAGTTAGAAAGTTGGTGTATTCCAGGCATCACCTTGGGGAGTGTGGAGGACCTGGAAAAGAAGTGAGTGGTCCCAGGAAGCCAGAAGGTGGCTCAGATGCTCCCCATGGCCAAGGGCAGTGCAGGCAAGGATGAGTGTCCCAACAGCATGGAGGAAATCATGATTATATGGGTAGCTGTGGTCCCTGTGGGTCTGACACAGGTATTCACTGTTGTGATCATTCCTTCTTTGAAGGCTTCCCAGGAACTTCAGGTCCCACCCCCATGGGATTCCAGAAATGCCCCTCCCTGCCCTTTTCAATCTCACAGCCACTTCCATGTTGCTCCATGCTTTCTTTACCTGGTCATCTCAAGCCCTTGAGAAGTCCAAGCCTCCTCCACTGAGACCTTCCCCCTGAGATCCCAGACCCACCCCAGATCTTGAAGCTGCAGATCCCCAAACCTGTGCACTCTTGCCATCACAGCTATTTGGAGGTCCCTCATATCTCCTCTTTCCAGTGCAGCAGAAGCCATGATGATAGATGTGCCCTGGCACTCAGACATCACTCCATAACCTTACCTTGAGGTTTTCAGATCCAGCGAAGATGCTTAACTACGAGAAGTCCCCCAAAGGTTCCATGGAAACTTTCAAACTGGAGCAGATATACACTGTATTGAAGAACTTCCCGCACGCTACACAGGTTGCCACACCTTCCTGGCTTCCGATCTCTGTCCTATTCCAAAGCAGATCCATTGCATTTCAGACTATGGGATGCCTTGCCTTTAATCACAACCAGAACAACTTGAAAACACAAAGGAGTCACTGACCCTCCCCTGTCTCACCCCAAGCTGAGAATTCTTGTAGAGACCTAGAGCCTTCCTTTTCTTCTTCTGAAGATGTGGAGACATTGAATCCAGTCTTCGGCCGCCTGCTCTTCCTGTGAGACTGCAGTAGACTCCTCTCCTGACTGATATTTTGTAATAGTGAGGTAACCAGGACTGGCCAGAGGGGCAACTGTTTAAAGGCCAAGGCTCTGGCCTGTGTTCTTTTGACAGCCTCTGAGGTGGGATGACCACTCCCTTCCCCTCCCTGCCTCCATAAAGAACAATTCACAAGGATCTGGAGAGATGTCCCCACCCTTCTGGTAGTGCTTTAATTTTTACTATCAACCTGATTGGATTGAGACCCCCTAGAACATTAATGAGCTGTCTGTGCAAGCATTTCCAGAGAGGATTAACTGAGTGTGGACAGCACTGTCCCATGGGTAGGGTCCCTGATGGAGTAAAAGCAGACAAGAGAAAGCAAGTTAAGTGCAAGCTTCCTCACTCTCTGCTTCCTGGTTTGTTGAGGTGAAGGCAAGCAGCTTACACTTGTACCATCGTGGAACTGCCTACTACGGTGCCTTCCCACCAAGATGGACAATCTCCCTCAGCCTGTGGGCTGAAATAAATCCTTGCTCCATTCAGCTGTTTTGTCAGATATTGGTCATAGCATTGAGAGAAGTAATGCATTCCTGACTTACTCACACCAGGAAGGCTCTTCCATCTTTCAGATCCTATAAAGGGCCTCACTAAACAACCATTCACTGCTCTCAGGGAAAGCCAGAGTCACCACTGAAGACATCGGGGGTTGGTAAACAGGATACTGAGGCAGAGTGCCTTGTGGAAGGCACATCCTTCCATGTTCTGCACTCCCATGTCCTGGCCCTGCCCCCATACCATATGAACCATAGAGGGCCATAAGGCCATGCTGGACCACAGAGGGCTCATAGGACCAGATCATGACACTCACATTGTCTGGGCCAGACTTCTCCAGATGACAAGGTTACCCTGGACCTGTGCTACTGAACACACTCCTACCCCTTGCCCCCACCCACCCATCACCCCTTCCTCTCCTTTCTCTCTTACCTCTAAGCTTCCCTCTCAGCTGTCTGAATCCCAGCCCCTAACAGAACTCCCTACTAGCACCTCCTTCCCACCGCACTACTTCATGCAATCTCAGAGAGGGTGGGGACCAGCTCCTCCTACCTGGCAATCAGAACCCAAAGATTCTGAGACTTCTTCAGATCCTGCCGCTATGGATACCTCTCAGAGTGTGCGAGGGATAGGTCTCAGAGTCCATCACCCAGCATCTCCCAAGTTCAGATACTCTCTTGATGGGAAGCATTACCTTACAGCCTGGCCCTCTGGAAGGTACCAGCTGGCAGGCTGTTCTCCCCTCACCCCATCCCACGTGATTCAATTCCTGGGAGACACAGCAGTATCGATTTTGAAATCCTTTTGAAACTGTTTGCTTTGTTTTATTTAGAAATTTCCCAAATTTTTACCAAGTTAAAGAGACAACCACAAGAATGTGTAGCCTGTGTAGATGTCTGGCATGAATAGCCCCTCCCCCACTACCCAGCCTTCCCCTGCAACCGCAGCCCCCCAACTCAGCATCAGAAATGGCAAACACAAGTAAGAAGATACGCATTGATGTAGACATAGCTGTTGAGGGGCACAGAGCTCTGTGGCCATGGTGCGCGTGCATTTGTGCACACATATGCATGTCACACAAACCAGAAAACACACCTGAATGTGTATACAGGTGTAACACATACACATGTGTACATGAGATGTACATGCATGCAGGTATACATATATGCATACAGACTGGATAACCTGTTTCTAATTCTGGTTAAGAAGTACAGGGTTGGGAACAGGGTACTGGAGGCAGCTGGGTTTCCCATCAGCCACTTGGCCTCTCTCTCTACCCATTTCCTCATCCTTTTCCCCACAACTCCCAAATATCTTTGGAGAACTCAGTGGGACAGATATTGGGAAGCTCTGCTTGTCAGTCAGCACAGTCAAGTAGTGGGAGACACAACACTGTGCCCTGCCCTAGGAGACCCTTGGAACTGGGAATCTTGAGGCTACTGTAGAAAAAAAAATGAATGAGCATTGGGCTCTTGGAATCTTGCCTTTGATCAAGCTTCCACCTATAGAACATAGAGGACACCTTCCCAGAGACAGTTGGGACTGAAAGACCTGGAATGATGAGTGGAGATGTTGAGATAGCACTGATTAAGGCTTCCAAGCCTTACCTAAGAGCCTCTCCAGTTTCACCCTCTAGGCTACACCTCCAAGGCACATTGGCGCCTCTCTTCTTGCAGAAGCTGCCAGGCCAGATGGTAGAGGCCAGCTTTACTGCCTGAGGGGCTCACCTAGAGAGATACAAATCCCCACCAGGGACATTTAGCTGTTAAGTATCTAAGATGTAATTTTCTGCCTCAAAAACTGAGGAGTTTTTGCCCCAAAGCTTAGCACATGGTTGCCCCACAGACCAAAGACCCAGCTTAGTCTGATGGAGCTACCAGCCAGCAGCCTGGTCACATAGAAGGATGCTCTGCCCACCTAAGAGATCAATGTGGAGCCCAGGGGAACTCCCCATAAGCTGGTAACCACACAGGGGAGGCTTTAGCTTACCAATAGACCCTCAGAGGCTCTGAAATCTCACTTTCCCCTAGGCATCTACAAAAGATGATCCAGGCCTTCCCGACTTTTCTGGTACATAAATTCTCAGCCTTTCAAATAGTTACTGTACCAGGAAAATATTTCACTATTCATAGGCTGATGGGGAAGTCCTGTGTAGATGTCAATAAAGCACCGTTGGCCAATAGGGAACCAAGATAGGTGGGACTAGGAGTCGAGGAAGACTCTGGGTAGGAGAAACACAGAGTCACCATGTAGCCACATAAGGGTAAGAAGTCCAGATCTTTTCTCCAGTAAGAGAAATACTTAGAATAACAATTATGGGGTAAATACTTAAGTCAGAGATAGCCAGTAAGAAATCAAACAGACGGCCAACAGCTTCATAATTATTACCGCGTCTTATGTGTTATTTAGGGACTACAACCTGGCAGAGCCCAAAGCGACTGGCAAGGAAAAGGCTTCTCTCTACAATAGACTCTGGTGGTTGAGAATAAACATATACCATCACTCAAGACAAATGTGGGTCAACCTCAGACTCCTCACCTCAAGTGCAGGCAGTCCAAGATGGATCAGGCATGTCTCTCTGGCCCGATCCTCCCCACCTGGACCAGGCTACCACCCACAATGTTCTGGACTGTCACTGACAAAACAGTCAGGCTTCATTATTGGGTTTTTCCCTAATGAGGGGGCAGGTACCCAGCAGCCTCAGCAATGTGCATTACCAGGTCTAGGAGGCTAGAGGCCTATGCTGGTTCAGTGATGACATGTGGCTCTCTGTGGTGGAATGTTGGGGGGGAGAGGTCTGGGGCCCCTGGCCACTGGGACTTTCAGAATACTCACCTGGGCTGGTGTAGACTAGGGCAGCTGGAGGTCAGCCTCCTGGTGTAATGTCCTGGTCAGCTCTGGACCAGGCTGAAACCCAGATGGTGATGAGGTCTAGGGTATGAAGAAAGAGGGGAGAGACTTAATTAAGTACAGAGAGTAGTGCCAAGAAGGTGCTCATGTCACATGCATCTCTCCCCCCTTTGCTGGCAGAGGCTGCTGCTGGAGTCATAAGCTAAACCTCTCACTCTGGTTGTTTGTCCCCCAACAAGGAAGGCCCCAGCCTAAGTTGATGATCTGCCATAGGATCTCTCACATCACCAAACATGGCTGCACAGAGCTCAAGGGAAAGTCCTTGCCCTTGCCTTTACTTCCCTGTTACCCCTGCAGTCTCCAGCCTGACACATCAGTGCCTTGGTGCTCTGCCCATCTCCTCTTAATCCTGTTACCAGAGCCCACAGTGCCCATGGAACTATTTCACATGCTCATGGCAGCTCTGGGAAGAACACCTATATGAATAGGGAGATTCTGCAACAATTTCTGACAGCCAAGGTCCTGTCCTGTCCTGGCCCAGACTTTCCAATTGCCCACCTAGGTAGTGCTAACTCTTCACTGGCTACCAAAACCATGTTCCCTACTTAGATATGTACCTCAGGACACTTTGGAGGAAAGAGGCTGGCCCAATATGCTCTGGCTAATCCCTCCAACCTCCCAGGGCTTCCAGACACAACCAGAATCTCTGGGGGCTGTAGGGGATGTGGAAGGCCTTCTTGCCAGCCATAGTCATGCCAAGGAGCCATGGAGGGATAACTGAATATAGAAGACATTTTTGCTGAGAGGAAGCATGTGTGAGGTCCAGACCCCACAAGGCCCAGGGACAGTGCAGTTCTAAGCTACCAGCAAGGCTCTCAGGATGCCTGGAATGTCATAGATTGTCAATATTCCCTGTAGACCTACCTTCAAGACCCCATACCATCAGATGGATCACCATACTTGGGGTGTGAGACCCAGCAGGAGACCTCCTGTGTCCCTCATGGACAGTCTCTGTCTCAAGCTCCAGCCCAGTTTGGTGTTTGAAGTCAGGCTCTCTTCCTCCATGGGATCAGCTCATGCTGGCCCTACAGCGTGGCCATACCTGCTGAGCCCTGTTGTGCCTCCTCTTATATCCTCACACAGAACCAGCCCTGGGTGCAGGGGTGCTGCCCATCCTGTACTCACCCCTGTGTTGGCTTCAGGGAAGTGAGGCTGCCTTTCTTTCTACTGATGCTGGGGTTGGAGGGAATCAGCCATGGAGCTTGGATAATGGCTAGGATAGAACAGGCCTATCTCTGCCCAGGAGGCAGCTTTGGCTGGACCATTAATGTGGCTGTATTACTGGTGTTCAGTCTCTGCTTTTGCTCTAGAATGGGATCCACCAAGCTGCCTGCCACCCAGCAAGCAGAGCTGAGCCAAGAAAGCCAGCACACTGGGCCAGGTATAGGCTGAGGGCCTGTGCTGCCAGTCACAACTAGGTACACCAGATAGATCTTTGGCATAAGCCCCTGCCAGATAACACCCTTCCTTCCTGCACTCCAATCTGCCAACACATCTCAAAAAGCATCCAGGATGTCAAAGATATGCCAAGTTCCCAACCCCAAGCCATAGCCCTGTTGGCTGTCTCTGTGTGCCAAGGGGCCCAGAATAGGCCCAGGCAGGCCTAGAGAACCTATGAAACATTGGGTTCCTTAGAAAGTCATTTCCAAGTAAGAAAAGAAGCTATGTCATTATCCTAGAAAACATCTGTATCCAAAGTTCAGCTTACATCATGTGCCCAATCTCAGATGAGCACTTGAACACTTGGGACCTTATACCCTATAGGGTGACTACTGTCTGTCATCTTCCAACCCACCCAGGCCTTTGCCTCACTCTGACCAGCACCCTCCTCAGCCATGTCACCTCTTCAGTATCTTTGCTTGTACCAAGCTCTGACTTACAGGGGACACTCCTCAGCCCTTCGAGCCAGTCCCCACCTCAAGGCCAGTATTACCATTTTCTGCCAGGAGCCTTGCTCCCAGTGCCTGTCCAATACCATCCCTAGTTGTCCTTCACCGCATGGGCATCCCACTTCAGGTGTCCCTTCCCAGTTACCCCAGGGATACTGAGAGGCCGAGATGGTATGTGGCTGCCTCCCCTCCCTGCTGTCCTGGTGAGTTATGTGCTCAGTGTGCTGGCCCAGCATCACTCATCTGTAATCTATTTGATAGGACCCCACCTGGCTCCAATCACCCTCTGTGTCTAGAACTTTCTGATTGAGACCCTCACTCTGGGGGTCCTACCTGACTCATCAGGGTCCTCAGAAATGATGAGTTCTCACCAGTCTTCTGCATATAGTCCTATCTAACCCCTAGCATTCTAGGAATAGCTTTTCTGCCCATAGTTTTCATTGCAAAATACAATTAAACATTCCTAGGTTGACTCAGCCAGCTGGCACAGGACATCTCAGTGAGGTGTGGCTTTGGACACCAAGGGACTGGCTAGTGCCAGGAGACTGAGATGTATGCCCCCAGGATACTGTTCTGCCCACTCATCTGCTGGCAACACCTTTTGCCACAGTGCTTTGACAGGAGGAGCCAGATGTCACACACAGCCCGTCTGAAAACAGAAGTAGCTCGGCTGCTGCTTCATCTGGAGTTGTGCTTCCCATGGGCAGCACAAGTGAGCTACAGGGAGGGGTGGCCTATGGTCAGGCCCTACAATAGCACCACAGGGCCATATCAGTAGTGTTTAAACCCCACATGTCCACTGTGGTGGCCGGGCATGAAAGACCAGACCTTGGCTAGTCTGAGCAAAATGTCCCCAGAGAGGCTCAAATATGGCCTTCATCCATTTTTCCAAGTTCATTAAGGGCACACTTACATATCTATAAGTTTATTGAGCATCCATTGCATATCTAGTGGAGATCCAGGTCCTATGTACCTCTGGCAAAGACACAAAGACAGCGGAATCCTAACATTCATACAGTGAAGATAACGAGGGCAGAGTGACACCTAGGCCTTTTAGGTGGGATCTGTGAATCTGTCACATCAAGTCAACCAGAAGCCCATCCCAATGGTGGTTTTTCACCAACTGAGGCGGCCTCTTTATCCTAGATAGCCCAGATTACAGTAGAACTATGCAGGGCGATGGAAGAGGGTGTGTACCAAGACAGTGCTTTGTTATCTCAGACACTGACGTCAATGTCTGTAGTTGGGGGTGTGAGCAGGGGGGGGTCACTTCCCTGGGCCAGACAGGAAACCTGCCCAGCGCAGGAGGAGGTTCCCTCTGAGTCTAAGGTACTGGGACTCTTTGCTCCCATCCTAGTCCTTCCAGGCCAACCTAGGCCTGTTTTCCGTTCCTCAAAACCCTGCACCCTTTCTTCAAGTTCAAAACCTGTGGGACAAACATCTTACTTGTCCCTTGTACTTTTCTAATCTCCCTGAGTCCAGTTTGGAAGACAGTTGGTCAGGGGCCAGGGGATCATTTCACAGATTGCTTTACATCTGGATGCCTGCTAACCACTGATGAGAAAACGGGAGAAACTTAGGAGCCTATAATGAGAGACTGCTCCAGAATATAGGCACTCCCTGGTTTAGGTAGATGGAAGCTAGAAGGAAGGAAAAGATGGAGAGAGCCAGTCTTCAAGACTCAAGGGTGTTGGGAGGGAGGATTAGGATGACCTGAGAGGCAGAGGGCCTGTGGTCCTAAAGAGAGGCTCAAGCCAGATACAGGATTCCATACCCCGAAGTACCAATTATTAAAGAAGAAAAGTCACACGGCTTTCCACACGTGGCACCAGAGAAGTAGCGTCAGGTCCAGACATCTTAGCAGGGCTACTGTGGTCCTAACTGGATGCACTATCTTTCCTCACTTGAGTCTTCCCCACGACAAACTCCCTAAATCATTTCAGAGATTCTATTTGGGGCTGGAAGTTTAGTCTCACCCCTAAGAGGCTTTAGAGCAAGGCCAAAGAGAGGAGAGTGGCCTTCACCTCCAGTAAATATATTGAAGGTGTCCAGCAGACTTGAACAACCCTCACAGCAAGCTTATACCCCTTTACAGAGATGGCCAGATCACAGGAGGAAGATACTTCACCACAGTCTATCAGAGCTCAAACTGACCCTTCCTAACACTGGCATCCTTGGGAACCCCGGCCCTCTTATATCCTGGGCATGGTGTCAGGCATCACTCACAATGGCTCAAATTCACAAGTCATCAATATGGAGCATGAAAGGGGGCATCATTACTTCCCCCCCCCCAAACAACAACAACAAAACAAAAACCTTTGTTGAAGAAATTTTCTTAGCAATGACTTCAAGTTACCAAATCGAAGTAAGATGCTATAAAATGGTAGAAATGGTGCTGGGAGATTGCCTTAGTTACTTTTCTATTCTTTGAATTGACACTATGACTAAGCCATCTTATAAAAGAAAGTATGTACTCGGGGGCTCGCCTACAGTTTCAGAAGGTGAGTTCATGACCATCATGGAGGGGAGAGTGGCAGCAGACATGGTGTTAGAACAGTTGCTACAAGCTTGTATCTGATCCAAAGACACAAGTCAGACAAACAGACAGACAGACAGACAGACAGACAGACAGACAGACACCGACTAAGACTGAGACTGACTGTGCCTGGCATGGGCTTTTGAAACCTCCAAGCCCACTCCAGTGACACACCTCCTCCAACAAGACCACTCCTCCTAATCCCCAAACAGTGCACCAGCTAGAGACGAAGCATTCAAACACATGAGCCATGCTCATTTCAAACCATTGCAGAGATGTATGGATTGATATGGAGATAGATGGATGGACAGATGGTGGATGGATGAATGGAGTAATGGCGGATGAATAGATGATAAGTTATAGGACAAACATGGACTTGTGAATGACTATGAGAAGTGGTAGGCATATGGATGGATGGACATGTGAACAAATGGGTGGACTGATGTGTGGATGGATGGATAGATGGATGGACTGACATGCAAATGGAGAGGATGATAGGTATGTGAATGAGTGGGTAGATGAAGGGGTAGAAGTAGATGAATGGTGGCTAGCTGGATATATAGGTGGGGTAACTGGGTAGATGTGTAGATTATTGGCTAGATGGATAGTTAGGGATGTAGATGAGATGGATGGATTGATCAATGTTGGCTATAGATATTTGGATATGATTGAAGATGTGGGTGGAAGAGGAATAGGATGTACAGGTAGGTAGGGGGCATACAGAAGAGTAATGGTCAGCTAGGTAGAGGGTTAAATGGATGTTCTAATGGTACTTTATCTAATCTCTGAGCACAGAGAATGGCTGCAAAGATACCTTCTACACATACTGTCAGTCTGTGGTTTCATGCCTTGACCCCCAGGCCACATAGCAATGTGGCTTCTAAATCCCCAAATAAGGTGGACAAAGCCCACTCTGGCCAGCTAGGGCTCAGGAAGCCTGGGAGGGGTGGGAGACCCTGCTCCCGGAGCTGAAGTCAGCCTCTCCTTTTCTAAACAATGGGCCAGGCGTGGTCTTGCTATACCTCCGCCCTGCTCCACCCAAGTTCCCTCCTCATCTGCTGGGGAGCTGGGGCCCTAAGAGTGAGATGCAGGGAGCTGAGAGTGGGAGCAGGGAAGCAGAAAAGACCAAGGACACACATCTGTCACAGGATGCTTCCCCTGGGGATGAGACTGCATGAGCCAGCTGCTCTAGGCTGCCTTTGGAGAGGAAAGGAGACTAGGAAGCGATGCTCTGCCTCCCCCCCCCCCCATCAAGGGGGAACTCTGGTTTCTTATTATTGTCTTTTCTTCAAGTTCCTAACTGGAGGCCCTTCATCCTCTTCCTTACAGCCATCCTGCTTTGGCTCCTCCCTTCCCTTCCCCTGCACCCCCCCATCCTCTGCCTCCCAGGCCACAGTGCCCAGCTGACTCTGAGGAGGAAGACAGAGGCTCTGGCTCCAGTCATTCTTGCTGGTGTCCCAGCTCTTGGCCTTCTCTTGAAACTTAAGTCAAGATTGGCCTCTAGCTTCAGTCCCTAGGTGTGCCACCCCATGGGATCAACAGGAGGAGAGCAAGGAAGCCAGGTCTCTGGAGGAAAGCTGGCTCATTCCCAGGGCCAGAGTCTCAGTTCCTCAGAGGCTGCCAGGAATCCAAGATGGCTCCGGGAGCTCTTCCTGCCTTTGGGCCCCCCAGGACCAATGAACATGTAATACAGTCCCACATGCTAACCCCTAGAGAAGTATTGCTGTGGAGCAGGGTGGGGCCTCTCTGGAGAAGAACATAAAAGAACAAGTGTAAAGGAAGCCAAGAGGGCCCTGCTGCCCTCCTGCTCTTACCCTGCCTGTCTCTGGCTGTTTGAAGGGACTTGGCCTGTGGCTACCTCAGTGGCATTCCTTCCTCATGCCTCCTCCATGGCCAGGGGTTGTGCTGATTCTCACTGCCTTATGCTAGCATGAGACAGTTGCAACTGTGTGACCTCATGTCACAGGCAGGGGACTGAAGATGTTCCAAGTAGCTCTTCTCTCTTTCCTCGTAGGCTGAGGGAGAGCCAGAAGCTCCAGCTCAAGACCCAGAGCTCCAGCCATTGGTAGTAGAATCTGCCCACTTGCCTGAAGGGCTCTGGAGACACACATGGGAATCTGCATAGAACTGGCCTTGCATTCCTTCAGCCTGCTGTTGTCACACAGCTGAAGTCAATGCAAATAGACTGTGCCCCATCAGGCAGAGCCAGCATCTTCTTGATCATTGGCAGATAAAGGGAATTTCACAGAAGCACGCACATGGGAAAATCCAAAGTAGCCTGGGAGATGAAGGTGTAGAAACTCATCATGTTCTTTTCATGTGTACCACACTCATGCATTCTCTCCCCCCCCTCGTACCCACACCCACACATGTATGCATGCACACACACACACATGCATGCACGCCTGTATATCCTAAAGGCCACCTTAGTCTAAGGCTCCAAGCTCTGTCCTTCCTTAGAGCTCTGGCAGCCCCGGAAACTCTCTTCTGTTGCCCTGCCCCAGTTTAGAGCTCCTCAGTGGTCACCAGGCTCCTGACATCTCACAACAGGGAGCCATACTGCATGCAGCCTCCCTCACCTGCTAATCTCATCTGATCCCTGGCAACCTCTGGGCGAGAGCCGCCATGGAGTCCTCAGTGGCCCACAAGTGGCCCAGGAAAGGCCAAAGCAAATCTTACATCTGGGACCAATTTAACCCAGTGACAAGATACAGAGCCAGATCAACTATGGGGAGCCAGCCCTGGACAGGAGGATCTCATGTCAGTGTCCCCTTGAACCTTCTCACAGCTGCAGGTCCAGTCCGTTGCTAGGATTAGTGCCCAGATTAGCCCACCAAGTTTCCAGAGCCTAGAGTGTGCCAGTCACCGGTGCTATAGAAACCTGGCTTGAGACTCCCTTTGAGGCAGGCCTGAGCCGCTTCAGCCTTTTATGAGGAATAGTCAGAGATACAGGCATGGAGAGAGTCTGGGCCTGAGCCACCATACTGGCCTAGGTTTCCCCTCAGAGCCCTATACCCTGGGAAGTTTGCAGTCCACCCTGAGTGGAGGGAGCTCTGCATAAACGGAGCCATGTCCCACAAGGCATCAAGCTATGGGTGGGAGGCCTCGGTTCCTTACATACAGAACTCAGCCCAGGGCCTGTGAGCCCAGACACAGAAAGAAACAAAGACAGACAGGAGGGCCCATCTCTGTTTTGTGTGGCTGTTTAGAGACGCCTGCCCGCCCTTTGCAGTGCTGGTTATACTGTCCCGACAGCAAAGAGGGGCCGAAGTGACACTCTCTGGGGCCATCTTGAAAGATGATTCCCATGATCAGAGGCCGTTGGCTTCCCCCACAACTTAGCTTGGAATGAGAGAAGCAGCGAGAGCTACAGCCTGGCATCTGTCACCCTTTTCCCATGCCAAAGGCCTTACCCACCTGAAACCCCAGGCCCTTTCCTTCTACCCGCCTCCCTTCCCACCCTCCTGCCCCTCCTCAGGCCACCACTGTGAGAGCCTGGCCCCTCCTGCCCTCTCAGGGTATACACCTGGCACACCCCTCTACCTCCCAGCTCCCCATCACCACTGGCTACCACTCCACTGTCACCGTCACTTCCTGCCCTTTATTCTGGAAGCAGGTTCACCCTTCCCACTCCCGTGGTGATGCTGAATAACTGCTAAGAACAGGGCGTGTGCACTCTGAGAGCGAGCGTCTGAGCCCTGAGCCCCAACAATGCTGGCATGCAGAAGGGGTATCACCACTGTCCCTTGCTCCTGGGCCCACAACTTGGCAGCTATATCAACCACAAGGAAGGGGAAACTGAAGTGCTTTGTGGGGGTGCATAATAGACACCGAGGCACACTTTGAAGCCCTGTGCAGTAAACCAGTGCTGTTGGACTCAGTCAAGTTACTACAACTCTGAGAAAGAGAATTAGAGACAGCATGGGTTGGGGGGGGCGGGGTCCACCCTATCTTCCTTGGGCAAAGGAGGGAGGAGAAAGGTGGGGAAGAGAAAGAAAGGATAGGAGGAGACTCCTGCAGAGCTAGCTAGAAGTCAGGGGCCCCAGAGGTCACCCACCCTGCTTTCCCTGACCCCCTTCCCTGTGGGGCCCAGACCTGACACAACACTGAGAATCTTCCTTAGCACTGACCCATGGCTGGGAGAGGTCAGGGATTTCTGGGGCTCTGCTGCCAAGGATGGGGATGAGGAGCTCCTCCTGGCCTGTTCATTGCCTCCCAAATGATCTAGACCTGGCAAGTCCAGTTCTGGAGGCCCACCACCCTCCCCTGGGAGCCCATGGCCCAGCTCTGCCAGCTGGGGCAGAGCATTTAAATTGACGCCTATTATGCAAGGAACGTTGCAGGCCCCAGGGCTGGAGCAGAGCAGGGTCATTTTTTTTTTTTTATTAAAAAGCAAAACCTAAACCAAGAAAACAAAGTGATTAAGTTTCTCCTCAGAGCGCGGGCCCTGCAGAGTCTGGACAACCAACTCATGGTTACTTAGACCCTCAACACAGGAAAACAACTAAAATCTGGATACAAACAGGAAGCAGCTGTTTTTCTCTAAATGTGAGGAGAGACTGGGGTCTCCAGGATGCCCACTGTCTAGATGGCGGTGCTGGAGCCAAGAATTCAGATGGCTGAGGCCTGTCTCTAACACTGAGGACATGTGCAGACAGGTCCCTGGGGACCCCTGGGCTTCCTAAATGGCCAGGTGAGGCCAGGAAAAGTGGCTCTCTAATGGGGGCCAAAAAGGGGTGAGCATAAGACTAGTAAATTAAAGGTAGAGCCCCTGCAATAAAAGAGAAGGGAATGCTATTGAGCCTAGGCTCTGGGTCCTGCTCCCTCTCAACAGCCTCTTGTGTTGCTCATAGCCCCACTGTTGATTTAATTCGAGAGCAGGGGAAAAATGGCTTTCTACTCTACCTAGTCTCTGGTGGAGACGGCTGTCTCGGTAGACCTGTTCTGAAGTAGTGCTGAGGTTGAACCCTGGGAAACCACCAAAGGAGGCCATGGAGGCTCAGAAAGAAACTTAGAGGAGCAGGAATGAGTAGCCAGGCCAGCAGAGAGGTCTCAACCTGCTGGTTTGAAGCGGAGACAAATGCAATCCCAGGAAGGGATCCCATCCATAAAGAGAAGGAAATGCGCTAAGCCTGGGTTCTGGGACCTGTCCCTATATCAAAAGACAAGCATGCCTTGCCATGTAATCTCAAAGCTGGGGAGGTGGAAACAGGAGAATTCCTTAGGTTTAAGGGTCACAAGTCTAGCCAAAATACTGAGAGACTCTGGCTCAAAAAATAATCTGGAGAGTACTCTAGACATTGGCCCCTGGCCTCTGCCTGTGTACACGTACATGCTTGCCCACCTCAAGAGAGAGTTCTTCCCAGGAGTTAAGGGGAACGACCGTACAAATCATCTTGAGATGGCTCACTACCACAGACCTGCACCCAAATGATTATAGCAGTTTGTTCATAATTGCCTAAATGTCCCTCAGCGGGTAAGTGGATAAACAGCTGGAGTCAGTCCATGCCAAGGGCTGCTACTCCATGCTAAAAAGAAATTAGTTGTCAATCATGGAACTGAGATACATGGGGACAAGAAGCCAGGTTGGAAGAACTCCACCATTCTGCAACATCCTACAGAGGGCAAAATCACCAACCATAAGGTCAAAGAATCAGCAACTGTCAGGACTCGGGGCAACAATGGGGATCGGTGAGGTCCAGGGGATGTTCAGGATGGTGAAAGGATTCTGTTTGACACTGTAAGGGTGGACATGCAACATTACACATTTGTATCACCTGTGAGAATGTATGATTCCAAGAGTGACTTTAGTTAATAGTGTGTGTTGACACACTTGAACTCAGTCGTCCTCATGGTCTCAGGCTTCTGACATCCCATAGTCTCTGTGGTGGGATATCAGGGCAGAAGTGGAAGATGGCAGGCTTCTTGAGGAGCAGGCTTGACAACAGAGTCCCTTCTTCTGCATCTGCTGTGGAGGTCAGTTCTAGATTCTCCTTGGACCCAGGAAAGAAGCTCCACAGGGTCAAGGTCCTGCTTACAGGTGGGCTGAGGTCACCATATCATTTCTTGGGGAATGGACAGAAACCAGGCTATTTACACCAGCTCATCCTGTGTGAGGCCCACCTTCATGGAGTCTCTGTTTGATCCAAGGGGAAACTAAGGCACACAGAGGCTGGACAACACACCAACATTTGTACAGGTAACAACACACTATCCTTTATGCAGATGTCAGGCAGAACTGGTGATGCCTGAGCCCTGTACTCTGTGACCTCATTTCTCAGTCATTCTGGCCTTGGAATTTTACATTCCTAGAAATTGTTGAGATAAAGCAATACCTATTGAATATTAAAAAGGCATACTCCAGCCGGGCATTGGTGATGCATGCCTTTAATCCCAGCACCCGAGAGGCAGAGGCAGGCAGATCTCTGTGAGTCTGAGGTCAGCCTGGTCTACAGAGTGAGTTCCAGGACAGGCTCCAAAGCAATACAGAGAAACACTGTCTTGAAAAACCAAAATAAATAAACAAACAAACAAAGAGACATCCTCCAGGATTGAGATTTAATGTCCATCAAGGGCATTCCTCAGCTAGCTGTCAGCTAGCTAGTGCCTGCAGGTTACTTCCAGAGATCTCCAGGCTAGCCCCTCCGTTCCACCCCCAGCCACACTGCCCTTTCTGGAGGGCCTTGGTGGATGTGTCTCAGCCTCACTACTACCACCACATGGACCTATCCTGCTCTCCACACTTTGGTCCTAGAAATCCCTTGGCCCATCTTCCATTATCTAACAAGTGTTCCCTTTCTTTCCATTACCTCCAGCTATGAATTTTTCTGCTGCAGAGCCCCCACTGGACACTTTACCCCATCTCCTTCTCTGAAGACACGTTCACCTCCTCCTGTTCCAAACTAGAAGCGCTCTCTTCAGTCTACCCGGCACACCTATGGCTGCTTCTCATAAGGCCCCTTGCTCAAATCCAGCATCAATGGAGTTTGGGGTTTCCTGGACTTTTGACTCCTATTAAGCAAAATCTGCCCTTCCGATCGATAATGGCAAGTGGAGTGTAGCAAAAGTGAGTATATGGGTCCTCCTGTGACAGGACTATCCCAGGTTTCTTCTCACACAAGACAATGAGGAGCTTCCTAGAATGTCATGGAATTTCATGAATCAGATGTCAAATTCAGTGCCCCACAGTGGCTATGAGGAGTTTCCATGGAGCCATGAGCAAGACATATCAGGATCTAACTGCCTATGCCCTCTTGGGCTTCTTGTCTGGTGTCTGTGCTTCATACGCAGGAAGGCTAGGAGGGGCCTTGTTCAACCCAGCCTCTCCTTCCTTCTTCCTCATCTGAAGCACCTTTGCTCCAGCCAATATTCCCATTCACTACTTATCTAGAATGAGGCACAGAAGGCCTGACTCCACCAGGGATGATTATGGAACTGTAGGTCTCCAGAGCCTCTCTCCTGAATTCAGATCTGACTTAGATGGTACACACAGAATGGCCCCTTGCTAGAAGGTCACAGACAGCCAAAACAAAAGCAGGCTTGAGCATGTATAGGTCCTGGGGGGGGTCACTCTTCCTTCCATCCTTCTGCCTAGGCCACAGGCTCACAGGAGGTCCTTGCCTTTCTTACAATGTAGAAGAACACAGAGCCTTGGAACTTTTTCTCTCAGGCAGCCTTCTTCCATCTTTTCTAGCTCTTCCAAGCTCCAGTAAGTTCCTCCTATCCCTGAATCCAGAGGTGCTTATTGGCTAGGATGATGCATGTCCAAAAACAGGAGTCAAGCAACAGGAGGCTGGTGAATACTTATGGGGATGTCAGGAGCATTTTCCTGTGAGTATGGAACACTCTCAGTCAATGAGTGCTTGGAGGAATGTGGCATACAAGTCAGAGGGTAGGAACTCTACAATGGAGGCTGATGACCTCTGTGTCCACAGACAGGAAATTGCTGAAAACAGAACACGAGAATATACCCTCACCATGCAAGTCAAATTGGGCCTTCCCTGAGATGCCAGAGAACCCTGAGGCAGTGTTGAGATGGCACATGAATCTACACCAACCCTAGACCTTAACCCAGGAGCTGTCCAGTGGAGTTATAATAGAGTGATAATGCTCCCACCCCATCTCAAACTCCAAGGCTGGGGATAGTCTAAACAAGCAGTCTCTGGCTTTGAATTTAGGAGGCAAGAAAGTTGAGTACCACTCAGGCATAGGAGGGTTTAGACCCAGAAGTCTTATTATTCTCTACATGCCATAATTATGTAATAATCTCATTTAAATCCCTATTAGCTGTTACCATCAGCCTCCAGATGGTGAGTTTACAGAGACAGGTCCCATGCATCGTTCCTGTCTTTCCTTGGTTCTCCTACAGTGATGTTCCTACAGTCACTCCAGAACTAGGAAGTGACTGACTGTCTTTCCTTACATGGTTCAGTTAACAAATAGGGAGAAGGAGCTATACTTTGAGGATGAAGTAACAGACAAATGAGCAGCAGGTATCATCAAGTGGCCCTTGGTCCCTGGAAACTTCTGAGTGAAGGCTGGTTTGCAGACAGGAAGGCTAGAGTCAGTGAGTCCTTTGCCTGAGATGAAGGGCAAGAAAGAAGGAGTGATATGAACAAATTCACACCAGATAGGACAGCACTGACAGACCAAAGGAATGATTAAGTCCATCCAAAAGCAGCTTTCAAACAAGAGAATTTAGTTGGGATTACAGAAGGAACAAGGTGAGGGCTGATCAAATGACTCTATCACCAAAACCTTATCACCTTGCTTTGAATATAAACCTTCCCAAGATCATGTCAGCGGAATTACATGCAGCTGAAGAGTGGGGAACAGGAGTGAGTGAGGGCTGGAAGTGGGGCAAGACTCTCAGTTTACAGTCCAGTTCTATTTCCAATCTCCTCTCTGCTTCTTGACCCATCCAGATGTGAGCAAGCTCCACCAATGCTGCTGTGAATTGTTCTTGCTACTACAGTTGCCCCACTATTATTGAGTACAACTCCTTAAACTGTTAGCCAACGTAAACCCTAAGTTGCTTCTTGTCAGATATTTGGTGACAGAAACAACAAAAGTAGCTAGTACACTTCCTCCTGATTTGAGGGTTCATTTCTCTTTCTTCAATGACTGTCTGTCACTGTAGGAGCATTCTCCAATCAGAAAGCCATCTGACTTGCCGCTATTTGGATTTTGACAACCACCTTGCACCCTAACTCTCCTTTCAGGATCTACCTGCTTTTGCTCATCATCTGGAGAAGCCAGGTCATTTTTTTTGTTTGTTTTCTGCAATTTAGGTCTTATAGTTTCTGTCTGCAGGAGTGCTGCTGTGTTAGGATTTTGATGGTTCATGCATGAGGTAGAATCCAGATAATTTTAGAATGGGTGGGAGTTTAACATCCATGAGTGCAGCTGAGCTGGCAAATCTGGTAAAGAAACAACCATTACATTTGGCTATAAGAAACTGGGGCTGGGTTGGAGAGATGTCTCAGAGGTTAAGAACACTGTTTTTCCAGAGGACCCTGGTTTGATTCCCATAACCCCATGACAGCTCTTAGCTATCTGTAACTTCAGTTACAAGGTATTTAATGCCTGTCTGTGGGCACCAGGCACTCATGTGGTACACAGGCATACATGCAGCCCAATTTACATACAAAATATTAAAATTAATTTAAAAGCAAGCTAGGGAGTAACCTTGATGAACATGGTGGGATACCAAGAGGCCTGATGAAGTGAATATAAGGAGATTTGGGGGATGGTGTATGAGGACACAAAGAATTCAGGTTGCAGTGGTTTGCATGAGAAATGTCCTCTATAGGCATTGGAATACTTAGCCCTCAGTTGGTGGCACTGTTTGAAGAGGCTTAGGTGACATTTGAGATTTCCTGGTGCTACTTCCAGTTTGTTCTCTCTGTTTCTTGCTTGTGGCTGAGGATGTGAGCTCTCAGCTTCCTTCTATGGCCATGCTTCCATTCCATGATGGACTTTTGCCCTCTGTAACAGTAAGTCAAAATAAACTTTCTTCCATAAGTTGCTTTTGGTCATGGTGTTTCATCACAGCATCAGAAGAGTAGCTAAGACATGGGTGGTAGGTGATGGGCTACCAGGGGACTCAGGATCAAAGGTCTCCTCAGGTTTCAAGAAGTTATTTTGAGAACTAGCCCTTTTTTGGTATTTTTCAGGACAGGGTTTCTCTGTGTAGCCCTTGCTGTCCTGGAGCTTGCTCTGTGGACCAGGTTGGCTTCAAACTCACAGATCTGCCTGCCTCTGTCTCCCAAGTGCTGGGATTAAAGGTATGTGCCACCATGGCCTGGTGAGCCCTAGCCTCTTAAACATGTATTGTAATTGGGAATGCGCTTTATATTTTATTAAATATGTTCTGGGACATCTCACTATTATATAGTTGGTCTTCCTTTGGTCTATTTACATGATGATATCAAATGAATTTTTTTCAGTGATTAGTCATCCTTACCTTCCTAGAAGTTGATGCTACTTGGTCATATGATATTATTACTTTAACTAAACACAGTGCCTGATTCAATTTTCTAATTCCTTGATGGGCAACTTTTGCATCTTTCTTTGCATGTGACTTGACTTAAAACTAAGGATTTCCTTTGTGTGTGTATGTGTGTGTGCACGCGCACGCATTATTGGGTTTGGTATCAGGGTTTTATGCTAGCCATCTTCAGTGCTTTGTATGGCAAGTGATCATCTTAGAGTTTAGAAACCTGCCCATGAAACTATCATACTTTCTCTGGGAGATTTTATAACTTCCAGGTAGAAGTCTGGTTGTTGATGTGTTCAGAAAAATCTAGATATTTACCTTATATTCTATTTAATTAGTAACTATATCTCAACCCCTATGCTTGGTCAGACTATAGAAGGAGGATATAGTACAACCAGAATGCCATACACTTCCTATGGGGACAGGTACTCCATAAATCACAATGTCTTTACTCTCTTCACTCACTCTTTGCTAAGACTATCTCAGATGAGAACTCAGGGAGATGCTGTGGGTGAACAGTTGACACATCCATCTACCTTCCCCTTCATTTTTCCGTCCATCTATCCTATATTCATGCATCTATTAATTCACCTTTCCAAACCTGCCAAACCATTCACACATTTATGAATGTGTGTGTATATATATCCATCCAACCATTCACATATTCACACATTTATCCAACCTTCAGCCTATTCTTTATCAATACATCTAAACACCTACACATCATTCATACATCTATCCACTCTCCCATCCATCAATCCATCAACCTATATGCACATTTATGTATCTATACATCCCACAATAGCAGCTACATAGTCATGCATATATCTATCTATCTATCCATCCATCCATCCATCCATCCATCCATCCTTGCATGTATTCATCAGCCCGTCCATCAGTCTATCCACATATTCATACATGTATCTGTCCATCCAACAATAGCTCTATCCTTGCATCTATCCATCCGTTAACCCATCCACATGTTCATGCATGTGTCCACCCATATATCCTTCTGTACATTCATGATCCACATATTCATCCACACACTCATGCATCCATATACTTTTCCTCCCATTCATGCAGCTCATATTGAGTTCCTGCTCTCCATTATATACTATTCTAGATATTGAAGGTTCAATGCTGGAAAATATAAGCCAAGTGCTAGAGATCAAATTGAGATTCAAAATGGTCCTAGCAAGGTAATGTCATTGACAGAATAGAAACAATAAGTCTTCATGGAATTCAGGAATCCAAAGCGCAGATTCAAGTGCCCAGTTCCAGAAGGAAGAGCCTTCCAGCTCCAACAGGAGAGCCACAGAGCTTCTACTTGGGAAGAGTTTGAGGAGCACCTTTGGAGAGGACATGACAGGCTTTGTAAAGTGATAGCCTGACTGTCTCCTCACACTGGCAGTCCATCCGGCTTATGAAAATGTATTGTGTCCTGTTGTCTATGATTATCCTGAAGACCAGAATGAAATTCTGACAAGAATGGAATTCTGTCCATCCTGGTTCTAGGGGCTCCTCTGAGGTCTGATAGGAACGCTGACTAACAAGTAAAGGGAAAAAAGAAAAAAGGGAGGAAGGAAGAAAGGAAGGAAGGAAGGAAGGAAGAAAGGGAGGGAGGAAGGAAGGAAGGAAGGAAGGAAGGGAGGGAGGAAGGAAGGAAGGAAGGAAGGAAGGAAGGAAGGAAAGAAGGACCCACATCTTGGAAGCAGTAAGTTTTCAGTCCCAGATGTCACAGAGGATCCCTGTGCTGAGCTGGATCTGGGGTTGTAGGACTGTTGAGAGATTAGTGTGGCCATGGCAGCAGGTACCCCACCACTGCAGGAACTCTGCTCTGCATTTCTCTGCACCCACCACCCCCAGACTCTGACCCCAGGGAAGAGGGAGGCTCCTGAGCCTTAGCCCACCCACACCTTCTTGGCACTGGCACACCTCCTATCATCCCAGCATGTCAGAAAGAAGCTTTTGGAGCTGGGCCAGGGACCTGTCTGGGGGTGTCATAGGCAAAGCAAGAAGGGGAGGGTGGGCACCTTGTTCTCTCTCCTCCTCCTCATCTTCACAACCAACTCTGTAAAGAACCAATTTGCTTTATCAGAAAGTCCAGCAAGCAGCTGGCTAACCAAATAGCTAGAATTCCTGCTCCAAGGCACATCTGGTCCTGATCGAGGGGAGGCTGGGGGTGACAGGCAAGGGAGGTTGAAGTAGAGGTACTGGCCAGACCTTCCCAAAGCAATGCTCCAGGCCAGTAAGGGTAGTCTGTCAGCCTGGCCAAGGGCAGACCCCAGTGACCTCCAGGGCAGTGTTCTCTGTTTGTCCCTCAATCCCACCAGTAGATTAACCTAGGCTTGCCCTCTATGGCCCTGGGAGGGGTGGGGAGAATACCCTGCCCTAGTTTGTGCAGTGGTGTTGGTCCATACTGTACTGCTCCCAACTGGAGTACCACCTTGTTCCCACCCCATTCTGCTCCTCCTGTTCCAACCATCATCACTCCATGAGCCTTCCCTAGCTCCAGTGCACCCCACGCTTACAGCATCTTTTCTAAACTTACAGCTGGGTGCCTTGGTCTCTCCCTAAAAATCACTCTGTTGCCACTCAGAGCCCTTAGCAGGGTGAGCTGAGGTTCAGAACCAGGACTCAACCCTGAAGCACTTTGAGCTTCTGGCTGTTCCTTCTAAAGAGGTTCTTCCAGCCCTCCATGTCCAAGACTTTCTGCTCTGCCGTCTTCAGATATAAGGGAGGAAGATTTCTCATGGGGGAGGGAGGTCCTTTTCAGCCCCAGGTGCTAGCCTTCTGTCCCCTCTGGTGAGTAAGTGGAACTTATCTCAGGGCCCCCTTGATTCAATAAAGGCCCTTCTTCTATGATCCAGACTGTCACAGACACAGGAAAATGAAAACGAGTAAAGCCCGAATTGCCTGGGAGGAGCGTGAGGGTATAGGAGCTGGGGCCTGTGGTAAGGCTCAAATGAAAGGCTTTCTTAAGTTTCCTGTCTCCATAAAGAGCAAGAGCAAGCAGGGACCCTGCCCTTCCTTCTGTATGGCCAGGGCCCTGACCATTGGACTTCCACAGTGCCCAAGTCATCAATCCCAGCCAGATCATACTTTCACAACAGCAGCCAGGAAACACCTGGCTGTGCATCTGTTGACCCACTAACCCAGGCCACAATGACAGAGGACATCCCTGCTCTGTGGGCTCCAAGGCATCATGGCCTTGAGGGATGGAGAGATTCAGGAAGGAGGCCAGTGGACAGATGGGGTCCATAGGTCTAGGCACCAGTCCTGTGAAATGGAGGTACTTGGTACTTCAGGACACACCTGGGGAACAACCAGACAGTGTTTCCTCCACCTTCTTGCTCTGTCCAGGATGGATCCAATCTGACTGAGTGCTAATTTAGCTACTAGCCTCCAGTTTCATCCTCCCATTGCCCCAGGGGAGACAAAGCCTCCTTCAGCTCCTTCGCTTTCTTCACCATTTCACCAGGCCTGCAGTTCCTTCCTGGGGGCTCCCAGTACCCACGATGAGGGCACAGCCAGAGCAGAGGCCAGTGGGGGTGCATAGCAGCCAGTGTAAACAGAGCAGTTCTGTCTGCCTGGGGGGAGGTTGGGAGCAGGGAGGGAGTTGTCTTGGGCTTTGTTATGTTCTGAAAAAAAAAAAGGCAAAAAATTTGGGTCACAAACCACAAACTGTTTTGCTTTCGGCATAACTGGCATAAACAGGCATTTTCTTCTTGGTTTCTGGCCGGCAGAGGCTTGGGTTGGCTGGGGCTGGGAGCGGGAGAGGCTGCAGGCTGCGCTAATGAGGCCCAAGGCCTGAGTCCAACAGCCAGAAGGGGGCTGGGCAGGGGCAGAGATGAGCAAAGCAGGTAGAGAGGCCAGGCTTGTGGGGCACTGTCAGCATGACACCACCAAAACCCCAGCCTGCCTCTGCCTGAGCAAGAGCTCCTGCTGGGAGTCAGGCCTCGGTGACTTTGTGGGGGTGGGGGATGCGACCTAAGAATCCTAGGAGTCAGAGCACTAGGGCAGGTGGAAACAAGTGCTTAAAGATGAGTCTGATGACCCGGCCCAGGGAATTGGTCCAAGGGTAAGAGGGCACCGAAGAGAAGGTCTCACATCCAGAGAAGCATGGGTCTCTGTAGTGGATACCCTGGGGTCCTCTCTCTGGCCAGCTCTGCAGTAAAACTACAGAGAACTCAGACAAGCTCTGAGAGGATCTGACAGTAGACATGTTTTGCTGTGGTCACCGCATCTCTGAGGGACTGGCAGGGGCCAGACAGCTATCTAAAGAAAACCAAACATTTGGTAGGTTCAGAACATAACCACCCAGGATGGCCACCAGGGTGATTAATGATACCAAAGGGTCTGGGAGAGAGGGCAGTCTTACAGGACTGGGTGTGGGGACACTGAGCGAGAGGACCCAGGGGATGAAGGAAGGGCGTGACACAACTGAGATATGGGGAAGAGGTCATATGCTGAAGAACCCCAAAGCCTACATACAGTCCGTGTGAGCCACAGAAGATTCTAGATGGAGACTGGCAAGATCTGGACCAGTCATTCTGGTTTCATGGGGGATATGTCTAGAGGGAGCTGAGAGTCTGTCTTGGGGTTTGTGGGCATGGAGAGAATGGGTAGAAGGATCTTTAGTATGTCCTGGGGGAAACAAATGGGCACAGAAGGTACCATTTTGAATCCTGTTCACTTCATTCCTAGAGACTTTGTGGGGCACATGCATATGAAGTGCCATTGTGTACAGGGTGCCTAGGGTAGGCCTTGTGGAGGATGGCCAAGTCAAGAAGGCTACATGGGGCAGTTCTCTCAGGGGAACTGATACAGGCAGGGCAGCCCTTGAAAAGGCTCAGAGGCTCCCAGATGTCAGACTCTTGTGTCTGGGACAGTTGTTGGAGGTAGTAGTGGCTGACTGGGTGTGTCAGGGTGGCTTCAGATCGCCATGAGTTGGTTGGTTTATCTAGAAACTGCTGGCATGTTTTAAACAGTAGAATGGCGTCTGGTCTTTTTACCATACCACTACCTTGGTGCTGCAAGGAAATGAATGGAGCAGGTAGGGCAATGGAGGTGTGACCTGGCAGAGGTCAGACCACTGAATAGAAGCTCCTCTTGCTGTGGAAACTTCCATATCCAGAACTGGGCTGTAATAGAGTATGGGCAATTCCTTTCCTAAACAACCCCAAATGTGGAGCTTCTACAACAGGAACACATTCTCTTAGAGACCAGGAGCCTAGCATCAACTATCAAGATGTGCCAAGGCCACACACCTCCTCCCAGGGTTCCAGATGGTGGTCCTTCCTCCCTCTTCCAACTTCCAGGGCCCTCAGGCTTGTGACTACATCACTCCAGTCCCTGCCTCTCTCTTTGTAACCTTATTCCTTCTGTAACATTTTCTGCCTCATGTCTTCATTTGAGTTAGGCCTATCCTAAGTTAAAAATAATGTCATCGCAAAATCTTTATATATTTTTGAAGACCCTTCCTTTCTCTAAATAAGGTCACATTCATAGGTCCCAGGGTCAGGAGATAAATATCTCTTTCTAGAGGACGCCATTCACCCCACTGAAGAGATGTTCATGTTTGTTGAGTGAATAGCAATGGCCTATATGGCCTCCTGCTGCTACAACCCTACCCCATCCCAAGTTAATCTCTAATACTCCAAGCCCAGCCATGCACATCTCTCCCTCACATGCTCTTCTCTACACTTGCTGCATTCTGTGTAAGTGTCATCTTGGGGAGGCCTATTCAGTACTTCTACCACACTTACCCAGCTACTGCCAAGGCATCCTCAACATTATAGGTGCCCCCCCACATGTGTGGATGGGGTAAGGGATAGACGGGCGGATGGTGGGTGGGCAATTGATATTTAGACAGACGGTTGGCAAGTGAGCAGGTAAGCAGATGGGTAGATACATAGGTGACTTATTGAATCAGTGAGTGGATAGAGGATTGAGTCATAATGGATGGGTGGATAGATGGTTGAGTAGTGGGTAGGTAGATGAATAGATTAGTGGATGAGTGGGTGGGTGGATGAATAAATGGGTGGTAGGTGTATTGCGTGGGTTGATGAATGGGTGAATAGGTGGACGAATAGATAGATGAGTGGATTAGCATATGGATGGGTAGAATGGTGGGTGGGTGGGTAGATATATAGATAGATAGATGAGAGGTTAGATGGATGAATATGCGAGTATGTTTTTGTGGGATGTGTGAATGGGTAGATGGGTGAGTGGATGGATGGATTGTTAAGTAGATGGGTGGCTGAGTACACAGGAGGAAAAGTTGGGGGATGGGTGGTTGCATGAATGAGCAGGTGGGTAGATGGCTAGATGGGTGTGGAGATGAGTGGGCAGATAGGTGGCTGAATGTGTGAGTGGATGGGTGAATGGATGATATAATGGATGTATGGATGCTATGAATGGGTAGGTGGGTATATAAGGGATGTATGGAGGCTATGGATGGGTATGTGGGTATATAATGGATGTATGGATGCTATCGATAGGTGGGTGGATAGACTGATATGTAGAGAAGTGTGTGCATCAATGAATGGGAGATAGATGAATGAATGGGTGAATGGGTACATGGGTGGTGGGTGAATAAATGGGCAAGGATAGGTGGATGAATGTATGGATATAGAGAGATTAGTGGGTGGATAGGTAGGGACATGGATGGTGGATGGCTGGGTGGACTTAGTGGATGAATGGATAGATTGGTGGGTGAATAAGCATGCATCAGTGGGTAAATGAATGGGTGGGTAAGGGGATGGATGGATGGCTAAATGTATATGAGTAGACACATGTGTGGACGTTTGGGTAGATATGTGGGTATATGTATGCAATAGATGAGCAGGAGGATAGATGGATGGGTGATTGATGGGAGGATGGATAGACAAGAGGGTACATGAATGAGAGCTAGAAATGTGGGCAGACAGAGAGACAGACAAATAACTGGATCTTGGTAGTGAAGAGCTTTGACAAACGGAAAGGAAAGAAAAGAGAGCTCAAGACTGTCCTGGTGCACCCAGGGTAGGGGGTGAGGCAGCCCTGGAGGGGTTTCTGAGAGGTGAGAACTAATCCAAAAGGTCTGGGCAAAGCGGTTGATTATACCATGACTTCAGAGAGGCCAGAGGATGTCAGGGTGTCAGGCAGGTACCAGGGAAGGCAGGCATCCACTGCTGTGGGAGGAGAGGACAACTACAGTGGAGTGAGAAGCCACCCTGGGAACTCTAGGGGTGCAGCAAGGGACAAGTGGAGACAGCAGAAGGTACCAATAACTCCAGATTTGGGTGATCTTGCCTAGCAAGTCAGGAAGGGACCAGCCTGGGAAAGGGGCACCTAATGCCAGCTCCATAGGGGCCTGAGTCACTGTGGGATTGACAGAGAGTAGACAAACCCACAGTGGGCTTTCAGGGGTTCATGGAGGGGAACACCAAGAGCATTGTCCTCAGGGGAGCGGGCAGCTCTGGGCCTTCCTCCAGCCACAGCAGACACTGAAGGCTTTCAGAGGACTCACTGGCTGGGAAGGTGATCTGCCCATAGTGTGGAGTTCAGATCCAGGCCCCATCCTAGCCTCAACTCTGTCAAGACAGGACTGTCTCAGAAGCCCAGTCCCCTTTATTTCCACTTTGCTGCTGTCTAGTTTTCCTCTTCAAGGATGAGCTTGCTTCTTCCAAGCAGTCCCCCGTGACCACTGCACACCCTGAGTTTAAAAGCAGCCTTGGCTATGTATGCTGCCCTGGGGATATCCCTGCAGACCTCCAGAACACCCCCACAGCATGACCAGCAAAGGACCCTATAGTGAAAACAAAACAAAAAACTAACACTTACTGGTATGCTGCCTCACACCTATAATTTCAGCATTTGGGGGGCTGACGCAGGAGGATTGGGATTGCTATGAGTTCTAGACCACCATGGACATCCATATGCAGTTGTTCCAAGCTTGCCTGGGGTAGAGTGTGAGACTCTATTTCACAAAACTAGCCAAACAATAAAAAAAAAATGCTGGCGTGAGGAAATGACTGGAAAAAGGGCAGGGTCCCCGGCACAGAGCCTCACCAGCTGCCCCAGTTTCCCTCCACATGGGGGAAGGGCAGATGCCCGCTTGCCCTGGGAAAAGTTGGGGGAAAGGCTAAGGAAGAATGAAGTAGAAAGGAGATATCCAAGCCAGGCTTCAAGCATCTAGGGTCTGGCCTCACTTTTCTCCCAGGGACCCCAAGGACCATCGCCACTGTACAGATAAGTCTAGTGACTACCGACAGACTCCAGCATAGCCTTCAGAGAGGGAACAGTGGAGGTGACTACATGTGAAGGGAACCCATCCCAGGTGTTTGTCACCCTGATTCCCCATGTCCAACACTAACTAGGGTTCCTGAAGTATCCTGGTCCCCAACTCCCAATCCCCAAAGCTGAGGGCATTGATCCCCGGGATGAGTACTCTTGGCAATGACCCGTTAGAAAAGCATCATGGGATTCCCTCTAGTCTCTCAGCACCCCATCTTTGATGATTTGTGGCCTAAAGTTGTCCCTAACCCTCTGGGTTCCTCAGAGAGTGCCTCACTGAGCCCACTGTGTAAGACCTAGAGGGATGCACACTTCAAAGGCTGTCCTCTTCACCTGCCATCTCTCAGGCAGCAGGCACACTTCTTCCTGCCCTTCCCACCCAACTTTCCCTCCTTTTGACCCCCAAATAAAATAGCAAAGAACTCAGAAAATAGAATTTTAAATGCTTTATTAGGTTTGCAAGCGATAACAGGTTAAAAACAAAACCCCAGCATTGGATTTTGCCAGAAATAGCATGTTAAAGGGACTGAGTTGGGGCAAACACCTCGGACACTGCTAAGATGACACAGACAGTGGCACAGGTGACATATGGCATTTGACACGTGGGGAGTCTTCATGTGATGACAAAGGGAGGGACCCAAGAGGGGATCCCGCCGAAGACAATAGGGAAGAGACAAGATGGAGGGCCACACTAGGCATGGGAGGTCAGGTAGGTGCCTGCATCAAAGTGACCTATGTGGGGAGAACCTCAAATTTGGGGACACAGAGGGTGGTCAGCAAATGCCTTTGGAAGCACCCATCCTGGCGAGGCAAATTAACACTGGGTGGGTGGCTTCCAGCCGAATGGGCAGATAATTTAGGGTGCCTCGAGATCTTTTGGGTATCAGGCCAATTCATACTTTCCAATTATAACAATTTACTCTTTTAGTTTCTGTCCAATGTTCCAAATGGCCTCTTCTTCAGGCACTTGCTGAGGAACCCTCTGTGCCATGGTCGGGCTGACACACACCGCCCCCAAGGGTGGTGCCAGCCCCGTCACCTGGGCCCAGAAGCCTCAGGCCTCTAGACTGCTAGTGGACTGTTGGGCAGGGGGACTGCACTGGAAGCAGAAGTGGGGGTGAGGTAAACCTCCAGCCGCCCTGGTCCCTGCCACAGTCCTAGGCACCGTGGGGTGGCTGCAACGGCTCGCCAGACCCTTGGGCCTCGGGGTCCAGGTGACCCCGTGTATACAGCTCTCCTGGCTCTGCAGGCTTTAAGCCTCCTAGCTTCCCCAACTCCAGGCCTCACCCCACCCTGTCCACAGGAGGTCTGTAGAGCTCCAGACCTCCTGGGGACAAGGTGGGGTGCTGAGAAGTGGGTAAGATGACACTAAGGGACGGGGGGCTAGGACTCCCCAAGTACTCAGAAGGCAGCCACTTGCTCCAGCCTGATGGAACCTGTCTATTCTCACATCTACATTCCCTTCCCCCCCAACTGGCAGTGGCCAGATGGGGGCCCCATCTTTGTGGCCTCCGAGCACCTTCCTAACACCTGAGGGGACACTGTCCCACGCCCCCTCCACTTCTCAGAACTTCTGGGGACCAGCCACTGTCCTCAGAAGCCAGGCCAGGCAGCGGCCTTCTCGATTCCTTTTATTTCTCTGTGGGTGCGTGGCCAGCACCCCACAGAGACTCCACTCCCAACTCAGGCCAAGCGACAGAGACAGATTAAAAACAAAAAAATCAATAAGGGTGATAAATGGCGGAGAGCAGGACATGATGGTAATTGGCGATGAGAGCTAGTTGCATTCATTACTTGGTCACTGCTCCCCTGTTACTTAGGGAGTGGGTACAATTGATTATGCGCGCATAAAAAGCTAAGGAGGGATCAAAAAAAAAAAAAAGAAAAAAAAAAGGAAAGATGCCCCAAGAAACAAAAAGAGGGGAATAGATCAATTGGCGTAAAATTTGGGCTTCTAATTCTTTTGTAATTCTGCAAGTTGGCCTGTGCCTCCTCCTGATTCTTCCATCCAAAACCTCTCTGGGACCACTTCCTACCCATAGCTCCCCCCACCCAGCCCCCACTGCCCCCCACCCACCCCTCCAACCGCCAGACTTCCCACACTCCCCACCATCAGTGTGAGTCTCCTGGGGAGCCCCGTAGGGGGGCTCCCCAGGAGACTGACAGAGATGGCCCATAGGTGTGCTCAGGGTAGGGGGTATCCCCCAGATCTTTCCTCCTAAAAACACACCCAGGGGTCAGACTACTCGGGCAGCATGTCTCACTTGGCAGTGCCATCTCCTTATCTAGCCAAACTTATTCTACACTGGGAGAGGCCAATGCACAGCATGGATAGGCACTGGCCCAATGGTGGGCTGGGGAGCACTGGGCTCACGCTGTAGTGGTCCCTAGGGACCGGTGCTCAGGTGAAAGTGAGCCTTGTAGGAACACCTCCCTCCCTAGGAAAGATAGAACTTACAGCCAGATCATACACAGGGCCCACAAGCAGCAGCAGAAACTAGATGGATTGGGAGGGGGAGCTCAAACCATGCTAACTGCTCAGGGAATTTGGGAAGAATCTTGGTTTGGGCAATATGGTTCTAAAAGGAGTTATTCAGTCATTTCAATATTCTCATCTAATTGTTAGGGGTATTCATATCTGTATGGATGCGTGAATGAGTGTGTAAGTGTAGTGTATGTGCGTGCAAATATGGCGCATACTTGTGTGTGTGTGTGTGTGTGTGCGTGTCTGTGAGTCTGTAGGGATGTGTATAAACATGTGCTTTTTAGGTAGGTACAGAAAAGTGAGATTTTGGGATTTGGGGGCTTGTGCCAATTAAGTTTTGTTTCCAGTTTTAATGCTCTGTTCCTCTCCTGGGATTCTTTCACCCAGCGCCATGGCGACATGGTGACATTTGTGATGGAATGTCCAGTGAAGAAAGAGTTTGGGTGGCTTCCGTTGTTCTCAGCCAGCTTATTCTAAAAGCACCCTATCTGAGTGGTGACAAGGAGAGAGCACTGAAGCGATGACATGCTACCTGGAAAATGTTGGGTTCCCTTCCTTTCTTCTTGGGTTCTGAGATCCAAGTCTAAGCCAATTTGACTAAAGATCCAAATGGGAAGAAGAGGAAGGGGGGGGCCGAATTACTTTATTTTGCCAATTGTTTCTAAGCCAATTAATTTTTAGCACCTTTTAGCCAATTGATTTCTTTAGTTATTTAATTTTTAAATGAACAGTTCTGGTGTTTCTAAAAAGCCAATTTGTTTTAAAGGGGACTGTATGTTTTAAAGTTTTTTTTTAAAGAATAATTTGGGGGGTCACTTAGGTTGTTTAGAGCCAATCAATTTGGTTTTGAAGAGTTGCCCGATGGTGTGGGGCAAGGGGAGTAGCCTGATGTGGGGAGGCGGGGCATGGGGGTAGGTGGGGAGAAGCCTAGGGAAGGAAGTGGAGCAGAGAGATCTTAGTGTGGACGTGATGGAACTGTCCCTTGCTCAAGAGGAGGTCGCAGAGTGATGGTACTACATTGCAGAATTACCAAACAATTTGGTTCACTGATGATTGCTGGACATCTCCGAAGAGACTCCCCCCGTGGGCGGGGTCGATGGGTGGTAAGACGATCAGGGGACGGTGACGCTTGGCCTCTCTGAACGCTTCGAGCTCTCTGGCGAGCATGCGACCCCGGCGGGCACGCAGGAGGGCAGGCAGGCCTCTGCGCAGGCGTTGGAAGGACTGTCTCCAGGTGTCGTATTGGAAAAACTTGCCCACGGGGAATCTGGGGAAGTCGTCCTTAAGAGGAGGCGCTAGTCAGCAGGTGTCAGGGTATCATGTTAGCCTGAGTACCAGGTCTCACATGCTCCACCCCCATTAGAGTCACATCAGCTTATAGCAACTCCCCACAAATATCTATGGATGAACCCTATGACACCCCAAATCAAGAAGCTGATGGTCTCTTTGTCCCACCCCACCATTCCCCCAACCCCACCCTGCTACCTAAAAATTTGCCCTCTGTCCCAAGTCCCAAGCCTCACCGGAAGCACGGTCGGAGAGGTCGACACATCCCTCTCGGACTTGGCGGGGGTGGCACAGTATGTCTCCAGGAGGGCCAGGTCGCAGCTGCGGAAGCAGCACTCTTCCACGATGCCACGGCTGCGACGGTTGGCACGGCTTGAAGGCCTGCCTGGAAGTTCCACAGGAACAGAGCGCTTTAGTAAGCATCAACTGGGGTCAGCACCCATTAGGGCAGCCTCCCTAGGCCCCAGGGAAGGCTGCACAAGGAAAAAACTACGCCTGCCCTCCCACTAGGTCACCCTGCGGGAATGAGGTAGAAGTGTGAGCCAGGTGGGCCAAGATGCCCAGAAAGGAGAAATGAAGGTGCATGCTGCAGGACCAGCCCCTGGCCTCTGGAGCCTCCTTTCTGGCAACTAACTTGGCACGGTCTCTCTGTCCCACAAACTCCATACAGACCAGAGGCCACATTGGAGTGATTTGGAAAACAGGGATGAGGAGAGGGGGAGCCCCGCAAGGGGGTCATTGTGGACACAACTATGGTCCCTGGACTTGGGGCCCTGGCCTGGTGCCACCTTGAGCCTGAGGGGCCCCACCCCCAGCCCCCAGCCCTGAGCTGAGACAGGGAAGATAGGGTAGGAGAGAACAAGACGGGAGGGGAGGAGTGAGGCACCCAAAACCAACTCCCTTCTCTTCTCCCGTCTTCCTTCTCTCCCCCACGCACTCAGGTCCATGGCTGGGATGGGGGTAGAGCCACTGAAGGCTCCACCTTGGACCCTCCTATTCTGAAGCCCCTCTGTGCAGGAGTGGCTCCTGGAACAAGGGCTGGTCCTGCAGTGGCAGAGGGTGCAGAGAAGCCAGGTGGGGGAAGCTTCAGAGTGATGAGGAGCAGGAGTGGTTTCCAGAGTTTGAAGTGGAAGTGCCTCAGAGCAGTTCACAGGCAGGTGGTGGAAGAGCAGAGGAGGCTGCATGTCCAGGGCCAGGTGAGGAAGACAGAATGGCCCATGCCAGCGAAGAGAGTCATCCATTCTGGTGCCCCTGCCCTCCCAGGTATGCCCCACCTGGGTGTTCCCCATCGCTCTGTTCTGTAAGCAGGGAACCCATGCCCAGCCCCGCGCCCCCAGGCTAGGAAATCAAGAGAAGTGTGAGCAATACGGAAAGCAGATAAGCACCCCGTGTTGTAGCTCTAGGAACCCCTGAATTTATATGGTAAAGGTCCAGCTCCCCCCTTGTATCCCCCAAGCTGCACGTATACTCAGCCTAGCCAAGACCCGACAACCACATTTGGTTTTACTTCTATTAGCTATCAGACTTTGAGTATGAGACCACAGCCCTCCCCAAGGGGGAGGGGGTAACATAAGTCCAAAGCCAAACCAGTATGTCCTAACTGTCACCCCACCGAGGGAGGCCTGACCCTGCCCTTCCCCCATCCCACGTGTCTGGAGTTACTTACTGAAGTAAAAGCCGCGGTCCGCACAGACAAACTGTAGCGTGTCAACAAGCTCCCCACCGCACAGGGTCTCGCTGGGGCGGTAAGCAGCGATGCAGCACGAGGCGAAGGCCAAAGAGATGAGAAGCACCAACATCGACTTCCCCATTGGGATCCCCATTGGTATCTGGAAAAAGGGATGCAGGCTTGAGTTAGAGGTCCCAAGCCACACCCATGGTCCCAAGATGCTCCTCTCCACCAAAGACATCTATCATCTCTTAAATTGAAAACGCAATTGAAATTTGAAAGGCAGCTTTCTCATTATTTATTTGACCTGAGAAAATGGGAGCCCTTGAATTGTGGAGGTGAAAAAAACAAAAAACAAAACAAAACACTTGAGTGTGGAGAAACTCAAGGGAGTCCAGGAAGGCACCCCGTGGTGGCTTTGAACTGTAAGAAACCATCAAGGACCACCCACTCATAGGCGCAATTGTAGCTTGACCACACCCACAGCAGCAAGGGCCAGTGATGGACACTGGACACTGGACCTGGTTCCCATGTTATGACATAATGGGGGTGGGGCCAGCCCAAGGGCACATCACCATTGCCACTCCTACCCTGGCCTCCAAGCACTGGCCAAGATGGCAGATAGCTCCACCCCACCCACCATGGAGCATGTGCGCCCAAAGGAGCGAGCTGCCAACCTCCCTGCCCCCCAGCTGGTCACCCCTCCCTAAGCAGCAGAGCCAACTCTGCCCGTCCAACCCCCACTCCACACTGAGCTGGGGTCAGGTCAAGAATTCAATGGTTAGCGCAATGGGACTTCTGGCACTCCCGTGAGCCTTGCTCTCCAGGGTCACCCAGTCCTCCAAGTCCAGACTTTCCTGGGCACCCCAGAGTTCAAGAGAAAGCCTAAAGTCCCGTACTAGGCCTCAACTCTTTCTATTCCCGATAAGGGACCTTGGAGAGCCCCTCTATGGCCCATAGGTTCATCTTTCAAATAGGAACTAAATTCTACCTAGGGTCCTAGAGACAGCAGTTCAGGTCCCTGGGAGGCTGAACACCCCAGCATGGAGGGACACACCCCCTCCACAGGCCAAAGATCGTGTGGCCACAGGCTGGGGCAATGGCTAGTTAGTTTCTTTAGGGATTAGAGGCCACCGTGGTCCACAGTAAACCACCCTTGACCCTGCAGAAAGTAGAGCCCTCCAGGCCGCAGCCCCAGCCTCTGCTCCACAGGCCCAGAAAAGGGTTTCGTGCTGCAAAGAAAACATGTGTGAGACCAATGCAGAATAGTCAAGAAACAAACTTGTTTGAGCTCCTTGGGTAACTAAAAAGCACCTTGGCCCACCTCCTCTAGAAGACACAGCCCCACCGCCCAACACCCTCTATGCTGCCACCACTGCTTGCAATCAGCCGGCCATAGCTGCAGCGGTTAGTCTTGGGGGGGGGGGGGGCAGACGGAGCTGACCTCGAAGTCCCTTCCCAAAGTCAGATCACACCGGCTCCAGGACCAGCCCAGGTGGCTAGCAGAAGCAGGCAGGAGACTGACCAAGAGGTAAGGGATAGGTGGGGGCCCAGGGAAGGCCCAAATTTGCTGGAAGGGGCAGGCAGAGGGGGAGGAAAAGCAACAGGGCAGGTGAGGAAGGTTGGGGCTATGGGGAGCACAGGACAGAAGCCGAGGGGAGGATGAAGGCTGGTGAGAGGCAGCAGGCCTGGCTGCAAGGGCGGAGGCCCCAGGCTAGCCGGTGCCCAGACCACCCCACGGGGCAGGCCGGAGGAGGATGGCAGCAGGGTCCTGGCTCCACGGCCCTGGTTACCTGAAGTTGGATAAGAAGGCCGCTGGGGCTGGAAGAGGAGGAAGACAGGAAAAGGCTGGAAGGCTCTCACAGGAGAAGCTAATGTCCAGTTTGCGAGCTGGTCAGTGCCTCGGCTTTTATGTCTGAGTCGGCTCCTCCCAGTCCCGGCTCCACCCTACCCCCACCCCCCTCCCTACTGACCACTCCCCCCGCCCCCTTTGCACCCGCCCCCTCCCTCCTTTCAGCCAGTCCCTTTTCTCCTGCACCCCCAACAGCTAACCTTGGTCCACTCCTTAGCAAAGCACCACCAGTGGGGGGGGCCTCATCGTGCTCCCCCAGCCCTCTCTGCACAGACTAATGGGGGCGGGGAGGGGGCTCCTTTCCACATCCTCCCATGGAAAGTTCCACCCAGTAAAAGGCAGGGGGCAGTTATTCCTGTTTAGATTGTAACATTTCTGTGCTTCTAAGCCCGAAAGCGGCCCCTCTCCCCACATTCCAGGTTGGGAACGTTGGGGACAGAGTTGGGGTGTGCATGTGTGTGGGGGGAACAGAGAACTGTGGCGTCTGGCTGGCCTAGCTCCTTTGCCAATTTGGGGGGGCTCCTAGCCCCGCCCATTCACTTTTCCTCTCTCAGTCTCATTGGCACCAAGTCAACATACCAGGGTGGGCTTCGGAGACTCTACCCCCACTCCTCATCACTCAGCACCCTGGGGGAACAGGGCCTGCACAACACGAGTCATACATTTTAAAGCAGCTTACTCCTCCTCCCCAACACGCACCAAAGGACCAGAAGTCTCCAGTGAGTTCAACTTACACACCCCCTCCCAACTAGACCCCAGACCCCTGCCCCCTCCCCCACACTCACCCCACGGCGCAAGGGGGAGCGCGAGTTTGCAGAGGGAACGGCCCCCAGCCCCCAACCCCGACCGCACCAGTCCCACCAAGCCCAGGCCAGTCCCTGCGTTCTCTCCTGGGGCCCCTGAGAGCCCTTACCTGGAAGCCGGCGATGCTGCTGCCCACCTCCCTGCTGCGAGTTTGCAAACCGAACAGCGGGCGAAGGCCCTTCTGCCGGGCACTCCTCTGCCAGCCCCGCTCTGACCGAGTCGCGGGGGCCGAATGTGCGACGGGATAGAACGGGGGGATGGCTTTTAGGTGGGGGGGGACGACGTCTCTTCTGCTTCTTTAGGGAGGACGGGGTATCTTAGGGCTGGGGCGGGCCAGATATTATACTTTCGGGGGGGGAAAAGGTATCGGGAAATGAGGTCAGCTGTTGTATCAAGGATAGTTGGGGGGCAGAGATAGTGAGAGAGATAGAGTGAACGTGAAACGGGGGGGACCACAGAGAGGGAGAGAAGAAGAGAGGACACTGAGAGGCGGGTAGGCTCACAGCGGGAGAGGACAGAACCGAGAGAAACAGAAAGCTTATAATTAATCCACTTGGGTAGGCGAAGGCAGAGGGAGGACGTGAGAGGGGAGGGCGTCTGAGGCGAGGAGGAGCGGGGAGGGGGCAGGAGGGGAGCCTAGGAAAGGTGGCGGGTAAGTGCGGGCGGGGGGCGCACCGCAAGCAGAGGAAAGAACGCAACTTCGAAGGGCCGAGGACGGTGGTGAGGGGGGAGGAATGGAGGCGTCACCCCGGCCACGGGCACCCAGCTCGGTTAGGGCCGACGGAGCCCTCTGCCGTCGTAAGCCCGGGCCTCTTGGGGGGGACAGGCGTGGCGGCGCCGCGGCCACTCGGGATTGCAGCGAGAAGAGGGGAGCGGCCGGGCCACGCGCCGGGGAGGGCTGGAAAGGGGAGCGCGGGGGATGACAACGCCGGCGACCTGCAAGCCGGACTGCCTGCGGTGGGGACCGCCTCCTCTAGCGAAGCAGGAATGGGGTGTTGAGGTAGATAGAGGAGGAGGCGGCGGGGAGATCCGCAGGCCCGACGGAGCGCGGCCCCGCCGACGGCGCCCTGCGCGGGAGTTAGCAGCGAGGCGGCGGACGGCGTCGACGCGGGGCCGCCAGCCCGGATGGAGGCGCTGGCGGGCCGAGCGCGGGCGGGCGTGGGCCAGGAGGCGGGGGCGGCCGGAAGGGGGGGCCGGGGACCCGCCTGGCCTCACGCAGCTCCGCCGGAGAGCAGGCGAACTCTGGGCGCCAACGCCCGGTTCTTATAGCCGCACCACCCCGCGGCTCGGCGCCCGCTCGGGCCCCGCTGGCCTTACGCCCGCGCCAATGGGCGCCTGCAGGGCCCTCGCCCCGCCCCGGGACCGCCCCCGCAACTCGAGCCAGGGGGGGGGAATGCGGGCCAGGGGCCATGGGCGCGGGGTTGATGGTGGGGGGGGCGTGCGGTGCGTGGTCCAGAGGCTGGCGGAGGGGGTGGGGGGAGGCTGGCCGCCCCAGCAGGCCCACGAAATAAGGGGTACTCGGTCCAAAAAAAAATCGAGGCCGAATGTCATGTTTCCGGGGTGCCCTGTACTTGTTGCGACAGGGGCGCGTAGTGTGAACCAACGTGCGTGGCACCCTAGGCCTCAGTGATAGTGAGGGGACCTGTGCTCAGTTAGAGGGTTACAAAGTAGGCGCATCCTGGCACACAGCTCAGGCTCAGGTAGCTGGGTGCTGGGTCGAAGGTCCTCACAGGGACCTACCTGACAGGGTCCTCACAGAGACCTACCTGACAGGTAATGGACGGTCCCTAGGATCGGCTAGGGTGGAGCGAACAGCCGCCACCTGCCTGAGCAGGCAGGGCGGGCTGCGAGGCACCTCGAGTCTCAGCCAGATCCCGAGCGCCCCCCGGTGCTTTTAGTAGGATACCTGAGCAGCCTGGGGGTGGGGAGGGCACCAGGTGCGCCACGAAGGGAAGGCTGGTTTGGCCACGCCGGAGTTAGGCCCTGCGTGGAGCCCAGCTCAATGTCTGCACCCTTAGGCAGAGAAAGAAGCAGGTCAGGAAACGTAGCTCAAACCATACCTGTAAGCCAGAGCTCACTGGAGTGCGTCTAAGCAGCGCGCCTTTGGGACCCACCCAGAATATCCGGATAACAGTTCCCTCGTCCTCAGTGCATCGAACTTGCGTAGATGCGGGTTCGGCCCCAGGGGCCACCACGATAATTTGGGGATCTGAGGAAACCATCTCCTGGAAGGTTCGGACGATGTAAGAAGCCACTGTGATTTTTACTGAGTCAAAACCACTCACAAACCGGTGCACCCTGCTCCCCACCACCCCACGCCGAGCACCTCTAGGAGTGAAAGGGGCCACCACCGGCGGAAACCCGCACGCCCCGGGCTAGCCTCTGGGCCTGGCCATCAATCACCGAGCCCGCGCTCTGCGCACGCACGCCTCCCCAAACCCTCAACCCGTAGGGCTGGAGGCTCCAAGCAGCCGGAGCGCTCATCGCCTCTCCCTAGCTTGCTTAGCCCAACGCTCTGCCCTTCCTTGGCCGCCAGGCGCTTTCCCTACCACCGCGTTGTTTGCAGAGAGAACGCAAAGAGGCGCGTGTTTCTGGGAGCCCACCTCAAGGGCGCCCCGCGCCGCCGAGGGAGAAGCTATCAGCCCGCTCCCGCCCCGCGCTACTCAGCAGCAGCCCTGGGGACTAGCTGTGAGGTAGCCTGATGCCTGCAGTCGCAGGGCTGAGGCGCGGGTTGCGCACCACGGGGAGCTCACCGCAAGGCCGAAGGTCGGGTCCGCAGGCACAGGAGGATGCGAGGAGAAGGGCCGGAGAGGCTCTGTGGAGCGCAGTGGACGCCGCTGAAGGTGAGCGAGACCCCAAAGGCAGTCCCCAGTGTCCCGGGGCAACGCCCAGTCCGTTGAAAGACCCGGGGACAATGCCCAAATTTGGGGGAAACTGGGGGCAATGCCCAGTCGTTTTCCTGGACGAGGGAGCAGCACTGCCCACGTCCTGGCCGTCGTGCAGTGTCCTGAGCGTGTTTGGGGCACACAGAGTTTTCCAAAATCTGAGCTGCCGCCGGGACACCGTAGGAAACTGCAGAGGCCGAAACCAATGTTATGCGCAGGACAGGGGAAGCTGCCGAGAGTGGCCAGCGGAAACAATACTCAAATTTCGGGGATCCCAAGTCAGACCCTTGTTTGATTTGCTGCCCTGTGAATGAGTGTCCCGAAGCAGGGGGGGCTAGAGGGAGACTGCACAAACGGGAAAACTGTTGTTAATCACTAAATTAGAGATTCCAGAAAAATTAGAATCCAAATTGGGGAATGAGGGAAATTATTCTATGCAAAAAAAAAAAAAAAAAAAGGGACATTGTGACCCAGTCCTAACTTGGGGAACCCAACATCTTTGTCTGCAAGCTTGGGAAACCCACAAAGTCCAAGACTAATTTGTACAAGTTAGGTGGTTTGTTGTTGTTGAGATTAAGAAAATTCCCTACATGAAATCTGGGGGAGTTTCATTTTAATTGCTTAAAATTAGGAGATGGGCTTTTAGGGATCAAGGTCAATTCTTTTGGGGGGTCAGGAGTGGAGACTAAGGTTTATCCTTGAGGTCGGTGGACCTTGTAGCACCCGGGAAAAAAAAATCACCTGTATAATTTCTGTGGCTTCAAAGACGTCCTTCAGAGAACGGGGAAATGCTGTCTCAAAGTGGGCGAATTGGAAGTGTAGGCAGTCCATTTGAGGAAGACAGAAAATCAATGTCGTTTAATATTTTAATTTCTTAGACAGATTTCAGTTGGTCTTTTTGTTGAGCAAAGGGGAAGTTTGTATGTTTTCTCGGACAATGTTTGTGCTTGGAGAAACGTACTCCGAGTTTTAGGGATCAATAAAAATTACCCAATGGATGTTGAAATCTAAATTGCAGGAAGTAGAATTATTAGCTAGAAAATGTGTAAGGCATAGACCTTTAAAACCTAGAATTTGGGGAATCTGGGACGTTTTCCACTGTGCTTTGGGGACCATAAAACATTGTTTAAATTTAGGAAGACTCTGGCAGGAGTCATAAATTCTACAAAGTTCATTACAATTTAATAAAAAAAATCCATCTCTTTGAAAGAAAAAAATCTCATTTGCTTTGGAGTTCCTGAATTTGGGGGTCCCAGGAAAATAATTTCTGAATCTAAAGTTTCCCAATATCCTTGGAGCACTTTAGGGCTAACTACTACAATTTAAGGAATAGAGAGTATAAGTTCCTAAATCATGGGGACTAAGAATCAATGCCCCAAATTTGTAATCTGTAGAGATTGTGCAGGGTGACTGGGGAAAAAAAGTTGAAGTGTAAGAGTCTGAGTGGGTGCGAGGTTGGCACTACAGCAGGAGATAGCAGAAACTAACTAAATGTGTTTGGGGGCCTGGAAAACATTGCCTAATGTTTGAGGACACTCAGCATGGGCCAACGTGGGGAATGAGAAGGGTCCAGGATGGTACTGGACTTTGCAACTGGTGTTTGAATTTTTTTCTCCTTTTTAAATTGGTAAGCTAAAAGGACCCAGGGATTCTTAATACTTAGTAAGAGAAAATGCTCAGACTGCTTATAAAGAAATAGGCTTTGGCCAAGGGTTAATTTTGTGCCTTTTGTGGCCCAGAGAGACATATATGACTTGAGAGCATAGCTCTCACCACATGTGAGCACACGCTTAGCCTGCTTTGGGGGCTTGCATGAGGGCATCTGTATTTTAAAGAACCCTAACCGTGGCCAGAAAGTTTGCAGGAGCCCTAGAGTCCCCCCCCCACGTGACCCTTGTGTATGAGGGGTACGGGGGTTCTTGTTGAGTGAGTTTTAGATGTAATTGGTGAAGGCAGTCCCTCGATTTTCTGGAACCCGGAGAATGAGTGTAGGCTGCTTGAATTGCCTACATTTAGGGGAGGACATAGAAAGAAAGGCTTGAACTTTGAGGGTTCCAGGAAAATTGTTAAGGAGGTCTGGGCGGGTTTCAACTTGTACAATTTGGGGTTGGGGCAACAGACTACAGAATCTAGTGTCTTATGTTCCACACTAATAAAACTAGGGGACGGGTGGGGGGGAAAGAGAATGGGATCAGTGCCGCAGATACAAAATTATCGGACACGGGAAAATGCAGATACAAAATTATCGGACACGGGAAAATACGCCCCCCCGCCGCCCCGTGGATACAGCGTCTAAAGGCTCTGAAACTGTCCACTCTCCCGAGTAAGGAAAATTTGTCAGAAGGACTAAGAACGCCGGCTTATGTTTACATTTTAGGAAACTGAGGTAGGAACTTGCATATGAAACTGTGAAGAGACAGGAGCAAACTTGGGGGTCCAGGCCACATAATCTATTTTTTTGTTAGGCAGGAGAGGCAGAATTCCCACCTTTTGAAATGTTTAGAAATCAAATGTCAAGGGCAAAAAAGTTTCGCTTGTGAGAAGAACAAACACGAAAAGATTTTTGGAGGGGCCGGAAAGCTATGCTTAAATTTTGAGGATCTCAACAAAACAACGCCCGAGGGGCAGAAAAGCCGGCAAGTTGCTCTGGCTGCCCATAGACCACAGTGCACTAAGCTGCATTTGAGAAACTGAGCTCCCAGGACAGGGCGCCAGGATCGGCGGTGCCAGGGAACTCACACGGAGCAGGGGCGCCCTCACGGGGGAACGCGGGCTTGGGAAAGGGGCGCAGGCAGAGCTGACAGGGAGCACCCGGCCGCGGAGCCTGCGCCCGCGCCAGCTGCTTTTTTTCGTTCTTTTGCCTTATAGCCACCCACAGGGCTCCCGTAGCGGACGCCAAGCCGGACGGGCTTCGGCGAGGGAGGGGGAACGTCGAGCAAGCAGCCGCGCTGCTCCCCGAGATTCCCTGGGCTCCGGGCACCCCGTTCGGCTCCCCGCAGCCCCAGCGCCCCACGCGTTCAGGCGCTGCGAGCCTAGGCGAAGCCGCGGCCCTACGGCCGCTGGGGGCAGGCTCGTCCCTGGCTCGGTTTGGGGGCTCGGGGCACCCCCAGTGGCCACCTCTGCCCGGCCTTGCGCCCCGCAGGCGCCGATCCGGTCTTGCTCTCTCCCTAACAATTAACAACGGAGGAATCAGTTTTGTTTGGGCAGTATGGAAAGAGGGTAGAAAGTGGGGGAGCAGAGAAGAAAGTGGGGGGGAAGAGGGACGCAGAATGACACCGTGGTGGCAATGGCCGGGTGCCAGGGCTCTTATTTCGTTTTCTCAGAAAATTTCTGCGACTAGCCTCTCAGTTCTGACTGGGGAAAGTCCAGTTCCTTAAAGGCAAATATTAAACCCACACACAAGCTCACCGTGCTGTTGTTGGGAACAAGGCCACCACCCCAAAGTTGGGCAATGCTGGAGGTGAAGGGCCACGATTCTAGCGGGACCTGGGGGTGGGGTGGGGTGTTAGGGGAAGAACCGGGGAGCAACAGAATGGGGGAAACCCTGGGGCGACGGCTGTAAGTGCTGCTTGTCTCTATAGTCACTCATAGAGACCCACAGTGGGCAGTATGAGGGGAGAATTCTCAACGCCGGACACTCTGGGGAGGCAGGAGTTAAAGTCCTTGGACAGGTGTGGGGACCCAGGCAGGGTGAGGCATCTCCTTCATTCTAACTTGGCAAGACTGAGAGAGCCCCCCACACCCATTTTCCACCCGGAGCATGAGGCACGTGGGGAATGTTCCCCTTTCAAATTCCAGTCCGCATCAATCACCCCCGTGTCCTATTCCAAGAACATCTGGCCTGTCTCCCCCCCCCCGCAACACACCCATGCTGCCCCCCTTCCACCAGCCTCTATCCTTGGCTCTTCTGGCCTGCCTGGGTGTGTGCCTATAGACTCAAGGGAGCGTCCAGCTAGCAAGACTGGGGTATGATGGTCTTCCCCATTCTGGGGGGACTTGTAAATTTGTTGGGAGTGAGGAGCATTGAAATAAATAAAGAAAAAGGAGAAAAAGGTGTCTGTGAACACCCAGGCCTTGGGAAGCCAGAGCAGGCTACAGCCCTCTGCTCAGGGTCTGCTTTAGGAAGAAATAGCAGGATGGCTCCCAAGGGCCAGCTGGAAGGTTCTCTACCTTTCCCCAAGAAGTGGCGCAGGTTGAGGGTGAGCAAGAGTCCTGCTTCCTTGCTCCTCAGGGGCATATGAGAAGGCAACAACCACACCAGTGGCCTGTTTCACGGCTTAATGTCTGCTTCCTGCCCTGCAGAGGTGCCTTGGAGAAGCCACAGGAACACCCCCGGAGCCACACTCCTGGATTTTTGCCAGGTAAGGAGATTCTGAGATCACCTTGGGGTGCCCACTGAAGAGCCACCAGGGAATGCAGGCAAAGTAGGGTGGGGGACAGGACATGCACGTTCTCCTTCCTCTATGTGGCTGCCCATAGAGCCTTCACCTGGCCTTATTTAGTCAAAGTGTGGCTCAAGGAGCAGGGAGGGGTTGCTACAGCCTGGGTCAACCTAGAGCTCAAAAGAACACAGCCCACCCTCAGCCGGGACCAACGACCAGAACGGTTCTTCCTCCAAGGCCCTCTCCTTTCCCTATTCTTGCCACACACACCCCAGCCCCAGGTAGGAAAGAACCTACAGCAGCCTTAGAATGCTACTGGGTGCTATGGCTTCCTCTAGGCAGGGCTTGACCCGCTAGACTTCACTCCCAAGGGCACCTCTGTCCTTACCCTGCCCTGCTCCACCACCATGGCAGTCCAAGCCTTTCTGGGCTTAAAAGCTCAAATTCTGAAGAAACTAAATACCCTTTAAAATTCAAATTTACCCCTTAAGCCTGCTTAGCCAGGGGCTCTGTCTGTCTCCCTTCAGGCAGTGGGCCTCCCCTCGTCCTGTGTCTCTTTCCTGCTCCTCTGTTGCTGAAGCTTGGGAACAAGCCTGGCATTTTGCACACCCAGCTCCTCTCTGAGGGTCCCTAGTAAGCTCTTCCTCATGCCCTGATGATGAATGCCTTCTCTAGAGGCCACACTCTGCTGGGCTGCAGACATCATGACCACCACACAGGGACTCCACACCAGGAAGACCCAGACAGTGCCCTGTGTTAGCCTGCAAACCTGGGAAGTCACCGTGGGAACCACCAATATGAGGATTACACTCCCCAGGCTGATCAGTGAATGCACCCAGAACCAAAAAGCAAGTAAGAGTTGCTGTGGGGGCACCGGGGAGGGAGCAGCAGAGAAGGCCGGTGTGCTGGGTGGGGGTGGACTAAAACCACAACACTATGTTAACTGCTTTAGGGTCTGAACCGACATTTAAAAGATGATTTTTGGCTTCTCTTTGGCATGGGTATGATAGCCCAGAAAGGGGTGTGTGTGTAGAAATTCACCTGCTGCATCCCACCCTGCCAACTCTGGGGGGCCTTCGTCACTTGAGGCTTAGGCACAAGGACACAGACCCACACACTGCCCACCCCCAACCTCCAGTGTTCTGCCAGACACAGAGCCTTCGCTTTCCTGGTCCCCAGTACCTGAGCAGTGAGCTGCGGGCACCAAGCAGCAGAGCTTACTCCAGCAGAGTCCGGTGCTTCTGGCCACAGGCCCTGTCTAGCTGCCTCCCATCCCCATCCACACAGGAAGCCCACGGCCTCCAGAATACAATGGAATCAGGACACAAGCTCTCCTAAGGCCCCTTCGCAGGTCTCAGAATGTCTCTTTGGTCATTATTTCATTTGCTGTTCACAGTTCAGCCAGGAGGCCTGAGACTGTCACGTACTTTGACAAATGGGGAGAGACACAGAGAGGTCAAGCCCCCGGTGCACGGGCACTACAGCTGCAACTGCGTAGCCAGGGGAGGGGGGACAGGGCCCCCCACGCCCAGCTTTCCTCAGTCTCCCAATTCTTTTTCTTTTTCTTTCCTCATCTGGAACTCCTGACTTTCTCTCTTGGGCTGTCTGACCTTAACCCTCCGTCCTCGTCTCCTTTGCCCCCAGACTCCTGAGAGCACAGACAGCTTCAAGGACCTACAGGCTACAGAGACTGCAGGATGTCTGCTCTGCCTACACCCGTGTTCCAAGGAGAGGCACCTGGAGCCCACCTGAATTCCAGATACCAGCTGTGTGACTGAATAGACTCCCTAGCCTCTGCCGGTCCCTTGGCTGCAGGAGACTTGGCTGGGGGCCCTCCCTGTATCTGCAGGAGTCCAGATGTGACCCTGTGCAAGAGACACCTCTGTCCTGCTGGACACATGATGGACACTCACCTCTGGGAAGGAACTGGGACTGGTGGGAGAAGGACTGGGGCTGGTGGGCGGCACCCTTTAGTTCTGGGAGCGCCCGGATCTCCTGGGCCACAGGCCACAGCACCTGGCCTCGGGGCTGGACTCCCGGGCTGCTCTGGCTGGTTCCTGCTCAGGCTCCGGTTCCTGCTGCGGCTCAGGCCTCGGTGGCAGCGGCAAAGGCCTCGGCTCAGGCCTTGAAGGCAAAGGCCTCGGCAAAGGCTTTGGGGGCTGGGCAAGAGGTTCAGCCCCAGGAGATGCAGGACCCCGGGATTGGGCCTTGGGATCCTCCTCCTCCTCTTCCTCCTGCACAATGACCTGGAGCTCGGTGGTGACTACTCGCCCCCTGGGGAAAAGCAAAAGTCCTTGAGATTATCTCAAAAACTTCTCCAGCTGGGGCTGCCCCCCCTGCCCCCCTTGCTGCAGGATGGGGAAGCCTGTGGGTCAATTGTAAGGGCTGCCCCCCTCCCCACACCCATCTGTTCAGCTGCCTCCCCCCCCCCCCTTCTAAGTAGAAGGGAGAAAGCAGTTGGTGAGAAGTCACTTTGCCAAGTTTGACAACTGTTCAGGGAGAGGCAGGAGACCCTCCTTTGGGAAGGACAAGCTGGCTCCTTCCTAATTAGGGGTGGGCTTCTGCCTTGGCATGAGTAGAGGTGCCACACACAGAAGGATTTCTTTGATGGGCCACAGCTAAAATGATGAAAGTCTCCCACTCTTGTCACTCTCCCAACCTTGGATGGGAGCAAAATCAAAAGGGCACAGGGCTCCCCTTTAGGAAGGCAGCCTCTGGAAGGGGTGGTAAGGCTTCTTCAGGAAGCAGCCCCCCCTCCCCATAAATGCTGTACTGGGTGGATTAAGGTATCTGGGATCCCAGTTGCAGGGAAGAAAACTGTTATGCACAAATGGATGTGTACCCAGGAGTGCTGCTACTGTCCCAAATTCATATTTGTGGACAGGACACACTAGAGGGAGGATGCATAAAGGGACTGGCGTGGTCGGGAGAGAAGCAGCCTTTGTTTTTTTAAGCCCTGCTAGGGAACAGCAAGGGATATCACCCTGTCATGATCTTTCTTCTTTAGTCTCCAGTATCCTGGTGGGCGTTGGGAGATATAGGATACAGAGAGCGAAGCTTTGCTTTTAAGATTATATATATATATAATATATACATATGTATATATGTATATATAATACATCTATTATATATATGCATGATATGCACACACGCCCGCATACATGTAAAATAACCCCCCCCCACACACACACTGCTCTAGAATCTACGGTCCCTCTGCACAGTTTGGGGGTGGTAGTGGAGAGAGGTGTGCACCATGGGGAAAATTTTCACGCAGAAAAACTCTTTCCTTCCACGTTTGTGAAAACAGCTGCGCACTCCTGCTGGTTAGAGCAAGAGGCCTGCCTCTCTCCTTTTGCATGGTAGATTAGTAACGGAAAGGAAAACTTTCTTTCCTTGTAGCTTTATGCAGCCCTATAATCCCACTTGTCTCTCCTGTCCCCTCAGAAGTTGAAGCTACTGTTAGACCGTCCAGTCCAACGGCAATTTCCCCCTCTTCAGAGATCAAGATCCTAATTGCCCCAAGTCCTAAGCCCACTTACCCGTACCAGAATATTTAAATTATAGTTGCACTCATACACAGAAGGAATGGAAAGCCAGCTAGTTACCTGTACTCTAGTCGCTTCGTAGTCCCCGAAGTTCCTGGACGGTGGATAAAGAGGACCGGGGACTCACTGGTGCCAAAGATTCTCTTCCGAAATTGCCTGGGAGATGATCTGCTGGCTGGGCCAGGATCAGCAACCTCCTCCAAAGTAGGGGGGTGCTCTGGCCGTGGTGCCCAGACGCTCCAGCCGGGTGGACGTTGAGGAGGTGGAAGGGGACGAGGCTGAGGCTGAAGAGACGGTTAAGGGAGCTTTTAGAGTGTGCATGATAACAGGGCCTCTAGAAGCGGGCTCTGCTCTCCACCACCGAGCAAGGCACCTGCTCAAATGCTAGCTGACACTATGACTTTGCCCTCACCTCCTCGTCCCCTCCACGCCCGTCCCCAGGCCCCTCCAAATTTGGGAAACGATGTGCTAACACGGTGCAGCAAAGAATTCTGGGGCAGCTGACTATGGCAATTTCCCACTCTAGGGCATGGGGGCATTAGGGGGCGGGGCTTTGGCCCATGCCTGACAAACGGAAAGACATCTATGTGGGTATGAACATACGCTAGAAGCACTTCCGGTTAGCTAGGGGGTGGGGACTATGTGCAGGGGGTAGGGATGGGTGGGGACGTCACTAGATTGACACTTGGCAGTCACCTGACACCCTGGAATGTCTGTGGGCGTGGCACAGGTAAAAAGGGGGCGTGGCCTATTTAAATTAGAAACCGGGTTCAAAATAAATATTAAAATTACTTTCTAAGTGCTTCCGGTGTATCTCTGTGGCACAGCGCCATGTGTTGTTTCATGTTTCATGGGTACTCAACTTAGAACTCTTCTTTGTCATCAGTCATCTGACCTGGCCCCCCCGCCCTCTATGGGTGGTGCCAAGCACTAAACATACTGGTGCAGATGGCATGTATAGTGACACTTGTTCACCCTTTTTTTGGGATATTGGTTGGCTGGGTTCTCACCCCTTTTTAGCCTAGCTGCAACTCCATTTAAGGCACAGGCTGAGCCCTTACAGCAGCTGGGATGGGGCTTAGATACAAGCATTGCCTGAGGTCTCATTTGTAGTCTGAAATGTTTGTTCCTGGCTTTGAGGGAAAGCATGGAGTAGAACAAAGACTAAAAAAAAGCCGGTGTACTCCACAGAAACCCACTAGTCCCTACCCTTTGCACTTTTGCCTCCCAGCTAATCTTTTTATCTTACTCAGCTTATCAGCCCAAGCTAAGATTTCATTAACCCATCTCCCTTTGTTATCCAAGTCCCACCTGAACTCCCTTACTTAGTGGTAGAGATAGGCATGTTTGGGGAGAATGAGACTTTATGTAGGGGAAGATAATCAAACTTTAAGGGAATTCGTATCTGGAGGGGGTGGCTCAGATATCCTGATCCGTGGGAGAAGGGCAGGTGGGATTTCTCACCATGCTTGTGGATGTTCCCAGGTGGTATCTGAGATACATAACAGAGGGCACCCCACACTTCACAGAGGTGAGTTGTCTTTTCCTTGTGAAGATTCTTCCTCTACTTTGGGGTCTGTGTCTAGAAGTAAGTGGCAAGTGCTGCCCTCTATTGCATGCTGCAAAGTGCTACCACTAGGGCCTTCTGAGAACTTTTGGCTGGGATTTACTAAGCATAGGGAAGGTGAGGTATTACTCCAAACCCATGAAGAGATTCCTTGGAAGCACCACAAGAGGAGGTGCCCTTTGAGCAGGTAAAAGGTCAAGGGGCTATAAGGAAAAACTGGCTATATCCCACAGGTCAGAGTCAGAGAGGCAAAGCTTTACCTCTTCCAAATGAATCCAAGCTCTGTCCCGATTTCCTACCTTTGACTAGGCTCGGGGCTATTTTAATTCTATCAGGGTCTTAGAACACAGAATATTTAAGGAGGGGAGAATGAATGTGCAGAGTGCCACGGAGTTGCAACTAAACCATGGTGCCACGGAGGCAGGAATGGGGCTCCAGGCATCAGTGAGTTACACTTTGAGGGGCATGACCTTCAGAATTGTATTTCATGGATGTTCCATGATTGAGGCACACAGTCTAGGGGACACAGAAAGGACCATAAGAACAAATATTGGGGTGCAAACATGAAGGCACAACAGGGAAACAATCTAGTCCCTTGAGGTTTGGGGAGAGGAGAGTCATCCAATTTAGGGGCTTTGTCTGGGCTTTCATTTATGGAAAACAAAGCTGAGGTACCCCTAGAAATCCCCAGCATCAGCCAGGTAGTACACACCTTTAGTCTCAGCACTCAGGAGGCAGGGGTAGGCGGATCTCTGTGAGTTCAAGACCAGCCTGCAAGAAATAGTTCCAGGACAGGCTCCAAAGTCACAGAGAAACCCTGTCTCGAAAAACCAAAGGAAAAAAAAAAAAAAAAGACCGGGCATTGGTGGTGCACACCTTTAGTCTCAGCACTCAGGAGGCAGAGGTAGGCAGATCTCTGTGAGTTCAAGACCAGCCTGGTCTGCAAGAAATAGTTCCAGGACAACCTCCAAAGCCACAGAGAAACCCTGTCTCGAAAAACCAAAGGGAAAAAAAAAAAAAGGCCGGGCATTGGTGGTGCACACCTTGAGTCTCAGCACTCAGGAGGCAGAGGTAGGCAGATCTCTGTGAGTTCAAGACCAGCCTGGTCTGCAAGAAATAGTTCCAGGACAGGCTCCAAAGTCACAGAGAAACCCTGTCTCGAAAAACCAAAGAAAAAAAAAAAAAAAAGACCGGGCATTGGTGGTGCACACCTTTAGTCTCAGCACTCAGGAGGCAGAGGTAGGCAGATCTCTGTGAGTTCAAGACCAGCCTGGTCTGCAAGAAATAGTTCCAGGACAACCTCCAAAGCCACAGAGAAACCCTGTCTCGAAAAACCAAAGGGGGGGAAAAAAAAGGCCGGGCATTGGTGGTGCACACCTTTACTCTCGGCACTCAGGAGGCAGAGGTAGGCAGATCTCTGTGAGTTCAAGACCAGCCTGGTCTGCAAGAGCTAGTTCCAGGACAACCTCCAAAGCCATAGAGAAACTCTATCTCAAAAAAAAAAAAAAAAGAAAAAGAAAAAAGAAAAAGAAAAAATTAAAAAAAGAAAAAAAGGAAAGGAGTTGGTGGCACATGCCTTTAATCCTAGCACTCAGGAGGCAGAGGCAGGTGGATCTCTGTGAGTTCAAGGCCAGCCTGGTCTATAGAGCAAGTTCCAGGACAGCCTCCAAAACGATACAGAGAAACCCTGTCTCAAAAAAAAAAAAAAAAATCCCCAGCATCTAATTTTCCTTGCTAGGCTGCTAAAGTGGCATCGTGCTGACATCTGGTGGCCATATCTGTAATTACAATGCACAATCTAAAGTTCTTACTGCACGAATTTGGAGATGCTCAGGGAGGTGAATTGGTGAGAGGTGAACCTCTAACTCTCCCATTCGACAGAGAGACTTTGTGTAGCACCAGGGTACAAGTCAGTTCTGTAGATTTTTACTTGAACTTTTTTTTTGCCTCTACCCTATCAGGCATTTTTTTTCTTTGCATATCTTCCTGTCCTAGGACTTAGGAGAACCCCAAACTACATAAACCCCAAACACCTTGAGTCATTCATTCAGTTCTAAGAAAATTCACAATTATTAAAATTAATTTATTATGGACTCTTTTCAGATATAATCCCAGAATCCCAGATAAGAGGTGGAGGTCCCTGGGAAAAACTAGGGTGGGTTAAATTGTTCTTAATTCCCATTGACAGCACTGTCTTCCAGCATCTGAAAAGGGAATTTGCAAACCTGGCTCAAGCTCGTCATCTGGTGGTCATTTAAGAAATTACACTGAAGCTTCAGAACACATCTCTCTCCCTACAATCATAATTACAGGGTGCTTTATTAAGCCTTAGGAGTGGAGGGAAGAGGAGGACAGGTGTTAGGGCTGTAGATGTAGCTCAGTGGTAGAGGATCTTGCAACCATGAGGCTCTGATTCAATCCACAGCACAGAAAAACCCATCATATACTACCTGTACATAACTTGTCCTTCCTCCCCTTGGTGTATTGGCAGGACTAAGGCCATCTTCTCAAAAGCTACAAGGCCACAGATGAAAACCCAGGAAACTTTGTGTTTGATGATATGGGTCAATTTTGTTTTATTTTAATTTATTATTATTGTTGTTGTTGTTGTTGTTTTTCGATACAGGGTTTCTCTGTATTGTTTTGGAGGCTGTCCTGGAACTCACTCTGTAGACCAGGCTGGCCTTGAACTCACAGAGATCCGCCTGCCTCTGCCTCCTGAGTGCTGGGATTAAAGGCGTGCACCACCAATGCCCAGCTAGGGGCCCATTTTATATACTTCGACCCACTGTGCATCGCACAGGAATAGAGTGAGCAGAAACGTGGTTGGTGACTGCCTAGGTTCAAATACCTAGTCTGCTCATTTCTTTGGGCAACTTACCTTGAACCTCCATTTTCCCTCCTGACCTCACAGGTTGCTTCTGGAACCACATTGAAACGCAGCTGAAACAATCCGGAACTCTCAGCCGTGGGACACCTGTCCATAAAGGCTCTTCTACCTATTCAGACAAAACTTTACTTCAGATGGGACTCTAGGATTTGGGGTGAAACACTGGTTAGGGCTTCCTTGAGAGCTGAGCTAGGACTTCAAAGAGCTGCAAAGACCTTCCTGCCCCTCATACACAGTGAACCCCAAAGAGCTGCCAAGACCTTCCTGCCCAGCATACACAGTGAACCTCAAAGAGCTGCAAAGACCTTCCTGCCCCTCATACACAGTGAACCCCAAAGAGCTGCAAAGACCTTCCTGCCCCTCATACACAGTGAACCCCAAAGAGCTGCCAAGACCTTCCTGCCCTGCATACACAGTGAACCCCAAAGAGCTGCAAAGACCTTCCTGCCCCTCATACACAGTGAACCCCAAAGAGCTGCCAAGACCTTCCTGCCCAGCATACACAGTGAACCCCAAAGAGCTGCAAAGACCTTCCTGCCCCTCATACACAGTGAACCCCAAAGAGCTGCAAAGACCTTCCTGCCCCTCATACACAGTGAACCCCAAAGAGCTGCCAAGACCTTCCTGCCCTGCATACACAGTGAACCCCAAAGAGCTGCCAAGACCTTCCTGCCCAGCATACACAGTGAACCTCAGGACCAGAGCATCCCTCATGTGCAGCATAGCACTGCTGGTCTCTCCCAACAGCTTGCTCTTGCCTAAACATTTTCTTCCCAATCCACTCGAAGATGGGTTCCACCCTTAGGGAACCCTGGCCCCTGGATTATGGTGCCTACCATATAACCATGGCTATGCTGGGAGCATATGCGGGAAGTACATCAGCTTTCTTTTCTCTAGAAAACACACATGGGAGCCAGTGCTATTTCCAGGAGATGAAAGCCAGAGACGCCCAGATGTGAGACATCATCTTCCCCCAGTCTAACCCACTAGCTCTCATGATTCAGCACCACTGACCCAAGGAGGCTAAGGCTGAAAGGGGAGGTAAGAACTTCTTCCTACACCTACTATACAACACAGTTTGTGGCTATTGTCACCTCTTGTTTATACCATGGCCAGCCCATATGCCAGGCCTTAGGGGAGAGCTCAGCATAAGTCCAATAATGGCTCTCAGCAGTGCTTGGCCACGGGTTATGGGGAGGCCATAGCAAACCTGCCTCAAGGTCACAGCCTGGAGAGCACGGCTATTACTTCAGAAAGCGTTCCCACCACTCACTTTCTCTTTGCTTTTAAGGCCTGGCTCTGCACATGGAGCTGGGGTATGGGTATCTTCCCTTTGCTGGCTCTCTTGTCAGCTCTTCATCCGACTCAGCCAGCCACTCCCATCTCCTTTTCCATATCTGGGTCCAGGTGGAGGCGCTTCCCCTTCTACCGGTTCCCTAGCCCTGCCAACTGATGCTATTCTTGGTCCTCGGAAGTCAGGCCCGGAGAAGATCAGTCTGCAATAGTCAGAGCACAGATTTGAATGCTTCAGTCAGAACACAGACTTGAATGCTTCAGTGTATCCCTGATCCCCAGGCCCATTCTCACTACTTCTGGGTTACCTGTGCGTCAGACAAGCTATGAGGAGTCTTCCAGGTCCCCAGCAGCCCAGGTCACAGTGGGTCTTAGGGACAGACAGGAGACCAGAGATCCAGCAGGAGTAGGACGCGGTTCTAAGCAAGGGTGGACTTTGAAGAGCAGAGGGGGTGTGCCAGGGCCTCAGCGTGAACAGCTGCAAGCTGGCAGGGCTGAGAGCTCCTACTCTGTTGTTCACAAACACAGATGGGCTGGGAGAGTCAGAGGGAGGTCCTGTTGGAATGTGGGTCATTGTCAGCAGTAGGATTCTAAAGGCTTTGCAGGACTACAAGGGGTGAGGCCTAATAGAAACATGAGGGACTGTGGACATCCAGGTTCCGCAGCTTTAAGACCTACTCCTATCATTGGCAAAATATAAGTATGTCCAGGAGAGAATTCACCAATAGTCCACAGATGGGAGCCACACATGACCATTGGGACTTGACTGGCTTAGCCAATTAGAGTCAGTGGACTTGGCCCAGAGGTCGGATCTAGTCACTTAGAGCATATGGATGAAGCATTGGTGGGTGCTGCACCACTGTGACAACTGTCAGTCTGAAGAGCCCTGACTTGGGTCCTGTTTGGACAGAGAGGCTCGCTTGGTGACCCTGTGTCTCAGCTCAGGCCCAGATTCAAGGGTCTGGGGCAAGGATCAGGGTCAAGGTTCTGGTTACCCACAGCAGAAGAGTGACTGGTCAGGTGTTTGCACCAAGGTGTGTGTGTGTGAGTGTGTGTGTGAGTGTGAGTGTCTGAGTGTGTGTGTGTGTGTGTGTGTGTGTTTGTGTGGTGGGGCTACCTGGGAGCCAGAAGATGAGCCAATGACTCCAAGGGGACCGGCTCAATGCCATTGGTAACTTGGCACCAGCACAGCGTGACTGGATCATACAGGGTCACCTCTACAGCTTCACTCTTGAAGGAATCTGCCTTGCTGTTCTGTGGCCAGGCCAGAAACGATAGTGGGAGGGGGAAGAGAGGAGTGACACTGTATCCAGGCTGTACTTCAGCTCTCAGACCCTAGGCCTCACCACCCCCAGCATTCTTTTCAAAACTGTCCTTCCCTTCCTCTCAGCCCTGGGCGGAAGGTAGACATGGGAAAGGGCTGACCCTGTCCCAGATGTCCCTGCATGAGGCATCCTGCACCCTGGGGTCCCTGTAGACCCAACTTCATGTGAAAACCAGGGTTTGGCCTTCCAGCCTGTGTGCCTAAGAAAACTCCAAGCAGAGCAAGGGACCACTGGTTCCTCTGGCTCCCAGTCTCAGTGCCTACCAGGGCTCTGGGGACCCACCACCAGGGGTCTAACTGAAAGCAGACAGCCTGTACCCCTGGCCTGTTGACTTAGTCATAGTGTGAGGAGTTATATGGATTGCCTCTACACTCTCCTTTAGGCAGCTGAAATTCTAGGCAGGCAGTAAATGGCTCTAATCTGAGACATTCTAGGAATATTGCACCCAGCATGATGAGACACTTTCTCTCTTTCTCAAACCTCATACTCTCCAGAGTCTGGAGCAGCCAGCCCTTTGGGAAACCCCTTTGTCCCTGTGAGTGCAGGGGAGCAAAGGGAGAAAGTCCGCAGCCTCTAGAAGGGCCTAACTAAAGTAGAGCTTTCAGACTTGGAGTACCTCAAAAGCAAGGTTCTGGTGCCCTCTGCTGGACACTTCTATGAGTAGCCATTTCTGGCTGTATTGTCCAGAATTCACAAATGTCTCCTCCAAAACCACAGAGGGACACCCAGTTTTAGTCTGTGGGAAGGCTTCTCAGGGGTTTCCCCCACTAACAGCTAGGCCAGAGATCCACCAACCAGCATTTGGTGCTGCCTAGTGGCAACTTTTCTGGGAAGGTTGACTTAAGAGTTACCTGGTTCCTGGATGCTTCCCACTCTTTGGTTCAGAACCTTGCTGCGCATAAGGACTTCAAAGGGAAAAACTGGACCTTGGTATCCCTGAACCCCCCCCCCCCCGTCATGCCACTCAGGGTCTGTTCAGGCTTGGAGAAGACGAGTGGCATAAACATTGATTGAAAACATGAGAAAGCAAATACTGTCCCTGTGGCTGGGCTGAGGCACCAGCTCATCTGTGCCAAGAGCCAATGCAATCTTGGGGAGCCAACCTGAAGGCAGCTACATTGGCAGACCATCTTAGGTGAATCCAGGCCTCAGCCACTCCATGTGTAGCATTAGTTTGAGTCTCTCCAAGCCACAGATATGGAGCTGAACCACCTCATTAGACCAGGCAAGAGTACAACCCCGGTGTACTGGCTGTCCTTAGTAATTCCCTAAAAGTTCCTGGACCTCCAGATGGTAGGCAGGCGTGATGAGGGGCTTGTTAAGGAGCAGGTCCCCGTAAGACACAGCCCCAGTTCCAACATCCAAGTGACAGGCATAGCTTGTGGAAAATAATTATCACTGCAGGCCCCATGGGCAAGGGAAATCCAGGCTCCAAGGGCAGGCAGGAGCCTCTGTGCTGCAGGGCTGTTGTACACCAGCTGGGTGAGGGGCTGGGTGAGGCAGGGGCGGCGGGAATGCCTGAGGCAGGTCTGTCACTGACCTACATGGGGTGACCCGGGGACTCAAGGGAACCCCCGAGGTCCTCAGCTGGCATCTTTGGGGTTAGCACTCATGGTGGTGCTCATCAAAGACAGTCTGATCCAACTTCTGGCTCATTTGGGTGACTGCTTCTTGTCCGCTCCTGGAGGGACTGAGAGGCAGCACACACCTGTCTCTAGTATTCTGCCTCCTCTCCTCTTCAATGCCAGCAGAGGAGACCAAATGAGAAGAATTAGGAAGGAGAGTCCCAAACCAGAGTTTCAGGAGGCCCCAGGAAGCCAGTGGGGATGTACTCAGACTGGGCAGGTTAAGGGCCCCAGGGGCAACCTGCCCTCCCTTGAAGCCTGGGTCAAAGGCCCCAGGAGTGAAGCTATAGACAGGAGTATGATATCTGGACCATACTTGTGAGCTCCCAGAACCCATAGCGTGAGTCTACTGCATGTTCTGCAAAGCTGGACTTGCCCAACAAGGCCCAAGGACCCAAAGAGTCTTACTCCCTTTACCTCTGACTTATATGCACTCAAGAAATTTTGTGGCACCTAAATGTTTAGGCGCCACATGTGCCCACCCACCCAAGGCCCAGGCAGCTCTGGCCAATGGCTTTCTGAAGGCACAACTGACCCCCAGCCAGCCCACTCCCTAGTTCCTGCTTCTCGCTCTTGCTCTGCAGAGACTCACATGCCTCCACTCCAGCAGGGTGCCCGTCTCAAGGGGAACTGACCCAGGAGGGAGTTCCCCTTGAAGGATCACAGCCACCTCCTCCTCTCTTCTTCTGGACCCAGTATTCAGCCATTTACTCTCCTGTTCAGTTCTGACCCCCCTTTCAGGGGTAGGCCTTACAAAGGGCCCATGACATTTCTCTAGGTAGAGGTGTGGTATTGTCACAGAGAGGAGATGACTGGGAAGGGGTCCTCAGGGCTGCTTTAGGAGACTTCCCAGCCACCAAGTTTCAGCAAGAAGAACCCACGTCTAGCTCAGAGGCCTGTCATCCTAGCCCTGGGTGGAACTTTCATGGAGATACAGATTGGTTTGGCTTGAGTGGCAGGAGGGTCAGCCAGCTCTTGGGATGACCAGGATCACTGTTTAGGCCCCTAAACTCTCATCTGCCTGATAAGTACCACCCAATCGTGATCAGTGGGTGCTGAAGAGAGGTGCTCTGTGTTGAGATTCCCTGAAGATCTAGATGCCACGTGGCCTTTCATTAGGACTGAGAACATTTCTAGAGGGATTGCTAAGTACCCAGGTTCAAGGACTCTGGTGAGAGACCCACCCCCACTTGCTGGAAGGAGAGACTGAGAAGAGACAGGCGATCCCAGCCCCAGGCCTCGTGTCATCTGGCCCTCTCACGGCCCTCTCTGCGTAGAACTCACTACTGGACCACTCCTGAGAAGTAGGGTTCTGATGCTCCTGCCCAGCGTCCATGGGAATCGCTCAGTGTGTCCTTTCACCCACGTGGAATGCCCGTCCTGTCCAGAGCACTAAGGGTCACTTGGAGAGTGTGAGAAGGGTTGGGAATGTTCTCTGTCCTCCCAGAGCTAAGCTCTGAGAGGATGGTTTCCACGGCCTTCCAGCTGAAGTTCCCAGGCCCAGTCTCTGCCCCTTCAGGGACTCCGTCTAAAATAGCTCTGGAAGCAGATCTCAGGAAAGCTAGGTGGAAGCTGTTGTTGGAATGTTCGGGTCCTCGTTCCTTTAACATTTCTCTGGGGCCCTTGAAGGTCCAGAGCGGTGAAGCAATGAAACATTGGCTCATAGCTGCCATCTCCCATGCCTTCCAAAGACTCTGAGCTCTTCTTCTCTATTCAGCTAGAAGCAGCAGGGGTCAGGGTCATGGTCCTCCTAGACAACCCAGGGTGAGGGGGCTTATTATGGGCTACCTAAAAGCATTGGCTAAATTGGGGAAGGAACTATCTATGTTCAAGGTTTGGTTCAGTGGACATCTGTGGTTGCCCAGGGATCCAAGAGAAAGATGGGGTTGCAGAGAGCACCAAAGAGGGAGCCATTGTGGCCAGGCAGGTAGACTAAGCCGGGGCCACTCCCACCAGCCCCACCCCACTCACATCCTACACATACAAACACACACACACACACACACACACACACACACACACACACACACACACAACCGGTAGTGCTCCTTCAAAGGTTTTATTCGCTGCAGGAAGGTGGGCTGGGTAGTGGTGAGGACTAGTTGCAGTAGTTCTCTAGCTGGTAGAGCGAGCAGATGCTGGTGCAGCACTGATCCACAATGCCGCGCTTCTGCTGGGCCACCTCCAGCGCCAAGGTCTGAAGGTCATCTGCTCCGGGGCCACCACCCAGCTCCAGTTGTGCCACTGCCAGGGAGACGGTGTCAGAGCAGGCCAGAACATCAGCAGCATAGAAGCAAAGACACACAGGACAGTCCAGTCAGGAGCAGCTGAGGAGCCCCTGCCTACCCCAGGCTTCCCCTCGCCTTGTCTCTCGCTAAGTCAGTGCAGATGGCAGGAACTGTATGTGTATGGGACAAGTCACTGGGCATGGACACAGGAGCTCCAAAGCCTGCACATCCTGCCACCGTCCCCCAATCAGTGCAGTGTTTTATAGGGGACCCAAATAGGTGCCTGTCCTGGGGCCTGCCCGCATGTCTGTACCTAGGAGCCTTAAGGCAGGATTCTCATTCACTCCTAGCAGCTGCCATGTTCAGCTGCTGCCTAGCTTCCCACGGAAATGTGCACCCTGCCTGGCTTCCACACCCAGGACATAATCTGTGAGCTCCTGTGGGTGAGGAAAACCAGGGTGGCGAGCAGAGGGGACAGAATTGAGGGGCAGAGCTCACCTTGTGGGTCCTCCACTCCACGACGGGACTTGGGTGTGTAGAAGAAGCCACGCTCCCCACACACCAGGTAGAGTGCCTCCACAAGGTGGGAGCCACAAAGGTGCTGGTTGACAAAAGCCTGGGCAGGGTTGGGCTCCCACAGGACCAGCAGGGCCAACAGGGGCAGAAGGCGCATCCACAGGGTCATGGTAGAACAATAACCTGGAAGACAGGTGGGGTTGAGACTGGCAACGGGCCTGTGTAAGGGAAGAGCCTATAGCATCTTCCTTCAAGTCCCTGGAGTCTTGGCCGAAGAGTCAGGCCCAGCAAGGAGCATACGTACCTGCTTGCTGATGGCTTCTGATTATAGCTGGTCACCTAGGGCTGGGGGTTACTGGATCCCCACTAGCTTTATAGTCTAAAGCACCTCCTGTCTGTCCCCTGGACTCTGGTGTTCAGCCCATTAAGGGCTCCAGGGGGTGGGTCGGCAGATGGCCAGAGGGGCTGAAGCTGCAGTTTTCAAACACTTCCCTGGTGCTGGGTCTGCAGAAAGCTCTTGTTGGACGTCAACACCTCTACTTAGCCCTAGGGCAATTAGAGTCTTAACAAGGGGCAGGGTGGCCTGATGAGCCAGTTCACAGCAGGGGGCATTGCCCCAGAGAGAGTGAGGCCTTCTTCGGCCTTGACTGAGCAACATCATTCCCCAGGGAGCTGGGCCTGTTGGGGTTCTGGTATCCCTGAACCTTGGACTGTTTCATAGTCCCATTGAGAGCCAGGTCTGTAGCTCAGCTGAGACCCCCGGTTCACCCACAGAGGTAGGGAGAAAGCAGAGTTCAGGCAGAAAGGAACTTGTTGGTCCCTTCCTCTGCATCTCTCCTTTCACAAACCTACTCTGGGGTCAACTGGGCTGAAGCCCTGTGATACACCCTCCTACTCCAATACCCCAAGACAAGCACCCAAAGGCCATCAGGTCCCACTAGAGGTACATGCTTCAGAGTTGAGTCTCTGCCTCCATCTCTTAGTTCAGGTTCTACCCGGCTACAAAACTCTTCTCAGACTCCACTTGGAGTGTTTGCGGGTTCTTTGACTCCTGTCCATGATGTGGTACTGCCCTGTTTCCCAGTCAACCAGCAAAAACCCATGGTGTAGTTGCATGAGCTAGATTCTACCCCACAAGGGACTTTATAGCCACTAGATTAGAATTGTGGGCCCCTTGATCCCTGCTTCCTGCTGCCCCCTAATTGCTACAGCCATTCACATCCTGGGACCCTACAGTGGACCCACTGGAGCAGGGGACATGTGAGCAGCCCAAGAGGAGTGCAGGCAAGGAGCAGGGTCCAGGTGAGAAGACTGGCAGTGGGGAGGGTCCTCAGGACCATAGCGAGGCTAGGAGGCCTTGCTAGGATCTCACTGGGGCGCCAACCTCCCTAGGGATTTTTTCGTCTTTTGAGACCTTTCTCAAAGGCCCTGTGGTATAGCCAGGCTTAAGACTCATCATCATATTGTCTCCGCCTCCAAACTCTGAAATTCAGGTAAGTACCACCACTTCTGCCTCTCCTTGGGAACTTTAAAAGGCTTAGGGATTTCTTTATGTTTTTTTTTTTCAGCATTTAAACTCTTTCAGGGGTGCCAGTGACATATAGGGACAACCCTGAGCATCCTTGCAGGTCTTCAAGCTCTCCACAGGACAATCATGGGGGCTCAAACCTCTCCAGGGTTTCCATGGGGACCATACCTAACTTGAGTCTCAAAGCAGCTCATGGGCCTGCCAACACTGCAATGGGCTTACCCCACCCCAAGGCTGCAGCAGGGCTCACAGCCTATTTCGGAGTTCCCCATGACTTAATGCCTTCTTTGGGGCCTCACATGTTGCAGTATCCAGCTTCCTGTGAAGGTTTCATTGTGGCTCTGAGCCCTTCTTAGAGTCTCCCCAGAACAAATGCTTTCCCCAAAGCCTCTGTGAGGTTTTAGAGCTCCTGATGACACCCAGAGACAGCTCCAGTTTTTCAGTGGGGCTAAGGCCTTCCCTAGGCATGTTTGGAGCTCACCGCCTTCCTCAGAATCTCAATAGGCATAGTGGTCCTGCCATATCCCTGCTATCTCTAATTCTTACCATCTTTGGAGGGTACTAAAAGGACTTGGATTTTCTCCAGATGTTAGTGAAGCCTGGTCTGCTTGGGGATTCAGTGGGGGCTCACACTATCTCCCTGGCTCTCATCCAAACTCATGGTGTTCCTGAAGGCCACAAGGGGACTTAAGGCCTCCCCTAAGGTCTCAGTGGAGTTCACTGACTTCTCAAGATCTGAAAAGGAAACTCTTTCGGCCTGGTTAGTTCTGCTCATATTCTTGTGAATGAATCCCCCAAAGAAGCAACTTCAGGAAGAAGGGGTGTATTTCAGCTCACGGTTTGAGGGGAAGGTTTCATAAATGAATGGAAGGCATGGTCTGTGGTGGCAGAAGCTCACAGAGGCACTGGAAGCAGAGACAGACAGGAAGCAAGCCTGGCCCATAACCCTGAGGCTCACTCTTCTGTCTCTGTGTCAGCTAGACCCCTGAACAAAAGGTGTCACACTCTCCCAGAACAGCACCACCTGCTGGGGACCAAATGTTCAAACACAGGAGTCTGTTTGTGGGGAAGGTTTCACACTCAACCATCACACCAGGAACTCAGTGGGTCCCCATGGTTGCAGTAGGACCCACAGCTTCTCCTAAGGTCTAAAAGGAACAGAGAACCCTCCAGGGATCTCAGTGGGGTGCACTGCTTCCTGAAGGGTTTCAGCATAGCTCTGCATTCTCCAGGTCTTTAGAGTGTTTCACTCTCTGCCCCAGGGGCCCAGATTCTTAATGAAGCCCCCCTTCCACAGGCACTCAGTAGGGTTCATGGTTCCCCCACAATCACACTAGCATGCTGCGATTCTGAGAATCCTGGGGCTCTAGAGGAGATAAAGCCTCAGGACCTCAGTGAGGTTAAGGACTTCTCTAGGACCTCAGGAAAGGCCAGTCTTCTCAGGATCACATGGGATTGAAGGCCTTGCTCAAGATTTAACATTGTTCCAGGCTCTCCTCCAGGTCTCAGTGGGGATCATGGATTTTTTTAAAGAACTTCTGAGGTCTGAGGCCCTTCTACGGTGCCCTAAAGGTTCCCTCCTCCCTCCTCAAGGTCTCAGTAGCCTAGCAACCTTTTTCAAGGCCTCAGTGGAGCATGAGAATTTTCCAGAATCTCAGCAGTACTCAAACACCACACAATTGTCTCAGTAGGGGAGAAGGCTTTCTCTAAAGGATCTGTGGGTTGTCAGCCTTCATGGGGATGGGATAGGGGCGGGCTGGGAGGTGGGATAGGGGTGGGTTGGGAGGGTTCTCATTAGCTTTCATGGCCCAAGGTCCCATGGCTCCAGGGAAACTCACAGACTTGCCTGAAATCTCAGCTCTCCTTCTTTTATCTCAATGTCTTAACTAATTAATCAGTTTATTTGTTTACTTCCAAATGAGGAAGTCAAAAGACTATCCACAGGGCAGGAGTCCCTCTTTCTATAAAATGGGTCCTAGGGGTAAGCACAGGTCAGGTTAGTAGCAGGCACTGGTACAAACAGAGACTTCCTGTTAAATGCAGATGTTGGTGCTTATTAAGGGCCTAAGACCTTCCCAAGGGTATCACTTAGGTCTAAAACTTACAGATGGATTTATCAAGGGTCTAAGTTCTTTCCAGTGACTGAATGGCGAGCCTAAGGATTTCTTCATGGTCTCAAAAAACAAAACACAAACAAAAAAACAAAAACAAACCCTAAGGCCTTTCATAGAGACTCATTGGAACCAGGCTTTACCAGGGTCTCAGTGGGACCTAAGATTTTCTCCAGGAACTTACTGAAGTCAAAGGCTTTTTTTAAGAGACTTACTGTAGCCAAAAGCTTTCCTCAGGGTCTCACTGTGGTCAAATGTTACCACCAGGGTTTAAACTTGTCTTAGGCCCCATAGGCCCCAGTGAGGACCTGGGGAAGGCCTTAGATGCAATGACACCTAATTTAAGACTTTAGTCCTCAGTAATAGTTTAGATAAGTCCAGGGTCTCACACCCCAAGAAGTTCTCTGCCCCCAGGGAATGCCCAAGGCCTTACCAGGTTTGAACCAAGGCCTACTACCTTTTGCAGGTCCTCTTCGACCTGAATCCCTATCCAGAGGCCTCACTGAATCTTAACACCTTCTGAATCTCACTGGCTTTCCCCAAGTATTCACTGGGTCTTAAGGCTTTCACTAGTTTATTGCTGAGTTTGAAGGCATTCCCTAGGTTATCACTGGGTCTTGAGGCCTTCTCCAGGGACTGACTGAGGCCTGAAGTCTTCCCCAGATTCTTACTGGGATCTCAGGTCTTCCCCAGGTCTCAGTAGGGCCTAAAGTTTTCTCCAGGGTTTAAACTTGTCTTATATTTTCTCTAGGAACTCACTGGGACCTAAGGTCTTTTTCAAAGTTTGATTTGAGCTTAAGAGCATCTCAGGGTTAAATAGGGTATGACTTCCCACTGTCTCACTGGACTCAAGATCTTTCTATGGTTTCTCTGGGGGAACCTAAAGCATTCAATAGGGTCTTTCTGGAACATAAGGCATCTCCAGGGTCTCTCTAGGGCCCAAGGACTTTACCAGGGTCTCACTTGATTCTTAAAGCCTCCCAATAGAACATGGCATCTAAATGGAACATAAAATCTTCCCACATTCTTACTGAAGCAGTTAAGTCTTCTTCAATTATCACCCATAGCTAACGCCTTCCTCAGGATCTCACCTGGGTCTAGGGCCTTCCCGGAGGAGTAACATTTTGGGGATTCTAGAATCTTGCCCAGGGTTTCAAAGTGGCTGAAGGTTATGTCCAGGTTCTAATGGTACTTGATGACTTCCCAGGGTCTCACAGAGGTCAAAGGGTTTCTTCAGGGCCACCTCTGTGGCTTAAGTTCTTCCCAGTGTCTATCTGGGACTCTGACCTTCCCCAGGGGCCTCTAGCCCTCCAAGATTTACAATGGGGACTGAGAACTTCTCCAGGATGTCACAGATATTGAGGGCTTATCCAAGATATCACAGAGGACTAAGATCTTATGTCAAGTATCTCTGTACTTAAGGCCTCCCCCATATTCTCACTGGGGCCTGGGGCCTTCCCAGGTTCTGACTGGAGCCTAAGTCTTTCTGCCAGTACTTAATAAGGTTTAAGGCTATCCCCCAGGTTTGCTCTATGGCCTAAGGGCTATACTACATTCTCACTGGGGCCTAACACCTTCACCAGGTCTTCACTGGGTCCTAAGACTTTATTCAGGTTCTCTCTGGACCTATGGCCTTCCCATATTCTCAACAGGGCTGAAGGCCTTCTCCTGGTACTTTCTGGAATCTAGGACTTCCTTCACATTTTCTCTGGGGCCTAAGGTTATCAATGAGACCTATGGTCTTTCCCAGGTTGTCACTGGATCTTAAGCACTCATCGGGGTCTCACTGGGGCCAAAGGTCTTCTGATGTTGTCATTGGGGTTTAAGTCCTTCCTCATATTCTCACTGGATCTTAAAGCCTTTCCCAGGTTCTCCCTGGAGCCTAAGGCACTAACCAGGCTCTCAATAGACTTAAAAAATTTCCCAAGTTCTCACAGGTCCTATAAGGCCTTCAACAGGTTTTTTTGTGGGTCTGAAGACCTTCTCCACATTCTCACTGTGGCCTAAATCCTTCTAAAGATTATTACTGGAGCTTAAGGTCTTCTCCAGGTTCTCACAAGGGCCTAAGCCCCAGGATCTAAGGCTGTCTATAGAGTCTTTTTTACATTCCTCACATTGTCAGTGGAGCCTAAAACTTTCTTTAGGATCCTACTGAGACTTAAGCCCTTCCCAGGTTGTCACTGGATACTTAGGCCTTCCCCATGTTCTCAATGAGTCTTAAAACCTTGCCCAGGTTCTCACTAGAGTCTAAGGCATTACCTAGGTCTAATACCTAAAAAATTTCTCAAGTTCTTACAGGGTCTATAAGACCTTTAACTATTTTCACTGGGTCTCTAGGCCTTCCAAACATTCTCACTTGTCCAAAAAGTTTCTACAAGTTCTCACTGGTGCTTAAAGCCTTCTCCAGATTCTCACTGGGACCTAAGGCCTTCCCCAAAGTTCCATTGAAGCCTAAGGCCTTCTTCATGCTCTCAATGGGGCCTAAAATCTTCTACAGGTTCTCACTGACATTTAAGGCCTTCTCCATGTTCTCACTGGATCTTAAAGCCTTGCCCAGATTCTCACTGGTACTAAGACATTATCCAAGGTCTCACTAGGCCTAAAATTTTTCCCTAGATTTTATAGGGCCTTCAAAGCCTTTGATGGTTTTTCACTGTGTGGTGGTTTGAAAAAGAATGGCCACCATAGGCCCATATACTTGGATGCTTGGTCACCATACAGAGGCACTATTTGAAAGGATTAGGAGGTGTGGCCTTGTGAGTGTAAGTGTGGCCTTGTTGGAGGATGTGTCACTGTGGGTGGGCTTTGTGCAGCAGCTCTCTCCTTCTTCTGTCCTCAGATCTGAATGGAGAACTCTCAGTTACTATGTTTGCCTGTGTATCACCATACTCCCTGCCATAAGGACAATGGACTAAGTCTTTGAAACTGTAAGCAAGTTATCACTAGGGCCTAAAGCCTTCCCAGGTTCTCACTGGAGCCTAAGGCATTACACAGGGTCTCACTGGGTCCTGTAATTTTTCCCCAGTTCTTAGGGGGTCTTCTTAAAGAAGACCTTTGTCAGATTTTCCCTGGGTCTGAAGACCTTCCCCATGTTCTCATTGTGGATTTTAATCCTCTATATGTTCTCACTGGGGTTTAATCCTAGAGATTCTCATAGGATCAAAGCCCTTTTGCAAAGTCTCATTGAGGCTTTGGTCTTGCCCAGGTTCTCAATGAAGCCTAAAACCTACTTCAGGTCTGACTGGAGCTTTCAGTCTTCTGAAGGTTGTCACTGTTGTCTAAAGCCATATTCTCACTGGGATCTAACACCTTGTGAAGTTCTCATTGGGTCTTAAAGCCTTGCTTGGGTTCTCAATGGAGCTTAAGTCAAGGTCTCACTGATACATAAGTATTTTCCCAAGTTCTATAAGGCTATAAGGTTTTTGATGGGTCTGAAGACCTTCTCTTGGTTCTCATTGGGGCCTAAAACCTTTTGCAGGTATTCATTGAGGCTTAAGGCCTAAGACCTTTCCAGGTTGTGACTTGAGGTCTTAGGCCTTCCCCATGTTATCATGCCATCTTAAAGCCTTGCCCAGGTTCTTTTGGGGCCTGAGGCATTACCTAGGGCATGTTATCACAGGGTCTAGAACACTGAAAAATTTTCCCTGTATCTGAAGACTTTCACATTTTTCTCACTGTGGCCTAAACTTTCTATAGGTTCTTACTGATCCTTAAGGCATTCTCTAGGTCCTCAGCATGATCTAAGTCTTTTTACATAGTCTCATTGAGGCCTACAGCCTTCCCCAGCTTCTCACTGGTGCCTAAAACATTCTACAGGTTCTTACTGAGGCCTGAGGCCTTCCTAGGTTATAACTTGGATCTATGTTTTCCCCCCATGTTCTCACTGTATTTTAAAGACTTGCCCAGGTTTCCTGGAGACAAAGACATGAAGGAAGTGTCTCACTGGGACCTAAAATTTATCCCATCCTCTCACAAAGTTTATAAGCCTTCAACATGTTTTCACTATGTCTGAAGACCTTACCCATGTACTCACCATGGCTTAGAACCCCCTACATTTTTTTCACTGGAGCTTAAGGCATTCCTCAGGTACTCAATGGGGCTTAAAGTCTTTCTCACATTCTCACTGGTTCTTAAAATTTCCTCCAGGTTCTCACTAGGGGAAGCTTTCCTCCAATTATCAATGGTATCCTAAGGACTTCCCAGGTTGCCACTTGGGCATAAGGCCTTCCTGCTTCGCATTGGTATCTAAGGCATTTCACAGGATCACACTGGGCTTAAGGCCTTCTCAGGTTATCACTGGGGCCTAAGGCCTTCCCAGTGTTCTCAGTAGGTCTTAAACCTTGCTCACGTTCTCACTGGAGATAAAGGCATTGCCAAGTGTTACACTAGGACCTAAAAAACTCCCCAGGTCTCACAGGGTCCTTAAAACCTTTGACTAGTTTTCACTGAGACTGGAAACCTTCTCCATGTTCTTTGGCATAAACTTTGGCATAAACCCATCTACAGATTTTCACAGGAGCAAGGTCTTCCCCAAGTCCTCACAGGTATCTCAGGCCTTTTCCAAAGTCTCAATGAGGCCTTAAGCCTTCCCTAGGTATTCACTGGAACCTAAAACCTTCTAAAGGTTTTCTCTGGGCTTAAGGTCTTCTTAAGATTTAACAGGTGGGCCGGAGAGATGGCTCAGAGGTTAAGAGCACAGGCTGCTCTTCCAGAGGTCCTGAGTTCAATTCCCAGCAACCACATGGTGGCTCACAACTATCTGCATTTCAATCTGGTGCCCTCTTCTGGCATGTAGGCAGAGCGCTATATATGTAATAAATAAATCTTTAAAAATGATTTAACAGGTTTATATGACCTTTCCCATGTACTCATTGGGTCAAAACTCCTCATTGGATCCTCAGGCATTCCTTGAGGTCTCAGTGGGACCATGTTCTCACTGGTTCTTTAAGTTCTTCCATTTTCTCACTGGGGCCTAATGCCTTTTCTGGGTTGTCAATGGGATTTAAAGTCTTCTCCAGGTTCTGAATGGGTCTCAAAGACCTGCCCAGCTTCTCACAGGAGTCTAAGGCATTACCCAGGGTCTCATGGGGGCCTAAACTTTTTCTCAAATTCCCTCTGGTTCTATAAGCCCTTCAACATGTTTTTACTCTTCAAAGGCCTTCTTCATGTTCTGATTATGCCAAAAACTTTCCACAGGTTTTAACTTGGCCTGACTTTTCTCACTGTGACCTAAGGCCTTCCCTAAAGTCTCCTTGAGACATGGTGGTGATATCTTGCTTGTACAAATAAAGCCTGTCTGAGAGTCAGAGAATGGAGCTTGCCACTACCTACCATAGAGGTCTGTAGGTCTGTACAGACAGACAGGAAGTGACATGGCTGGGGAGAAACAGAATATAAGCAGGGAAAAACCGGAAATTGCTCTCTTGTCTGCTGAGACGCTAAGGAAGTAATGTGTACTGTGGCTTGCTCCTTCTCTCTGATCTCTCAGCATTTCCCTCTATATCTGACTCTGGCTTTTTGTTATCTAGACCAATTAAGAACTCCATCTACAAGGCATGACACCTTTTCCATGTTCTCACAGGGGCCTAAAGCATTCTGCAGGTTCTTACAGTGCATTATCCCATGTCACTATGTTCTCATTGATATTAAATCCTTGGCCAGGTTTTCACTGGAGCCTAAGACATTACCCAGAATTTCAGGGTGGCCAAAATTTTCCTAAGTTCAAACAGATTCTATGAGACATATGAAAGCTTTTATCTGGGTCTGAAGGATTTCCCATCTTCTCACTGTAGCCTAGAACTTTCACCACATTCTCATTTTGACTTAAGGCCTTCTCTATGTTCTCAATGATGTTCTTCTACTTAGTATCATTGAGACCTTAGACATTTCCCATGTTCTCACTGGGGCTTAAAGCCTTCTCCATGTACTCACTGGGGACTAAGAGCTTCTGAGCAAATATTAAACTACACAAAATAGGGATGACCTATGATATTTTATTGATACAGAAATCACTTACATGAGAAGCCAAGAAAGCTGAGAACCAAAGGTCCGCACGCTGCTCTCCAGGCCAAAAACTGGAACCCAAAGAGCAAGAGTCTCCTCCCCTCCTCCCCCTAGCTCTTTTTATCCCTCCCTCTCCCCCCCCAGAAATTCTACGCACCTGTGAACATGGGTATGATCAGCGCTACAGGTACATAAGATCTCTCTCCCTAAACAGGCTTCCCTCTTTGAAACTGGGGACTAAGGTCATATCTATGTTCTCAGTTGGGGCTTAAAGCCTTGTCCAGGTTCTCAGTGAAGGCTAAAGCATTATCCAAGGAATCAAGGGGAAATAAAAATTTTCCCAAGTTTTCACAGGGTCTATAAGGACTGTGAAAGTTTCTCACTGGATCTGAAGGCCTTTTGTAGGTTCTCACTGTTGTCTGAAACATTCTACAGGTACTCACTTGTGCTAAAGGCATTGTCCAGATTCTCACTCTGTTCCAACGTCTCATAGAAGCCTTAGGACTTCCTAAGGTTCTCATTGGAGCCTAAAAATATCTACAGGTTTTCTCTTGAGCTTAAGGTCTTCTCCAGTTTCCAACGGAGATCAAATGCCTTCCCCAAAGACTGACTCATTGGGGCATAAGATCTTCCCCAGGTTCTTACTAAAGTTTGAGCCCTTTTACAGGTTATCACTGGGGCATAAGGACTTCCTAAGTTGTCATTAGAATCTAAACCTTCTCAGATACTTATTTGCATCTAATGCTTTTGGCAGGAACTCACTGAGGCCTAAGGTAATCTATAAGTTCTCACGGGGGCTTAATACCTTCTACAGGTTCTCAATGGGACTGAAAAACTTCTTCAGGTTCTCACTTGGATCTAATGACTTATCCAAACATTCATTGATGCCTTCTGCCTTCAATAGGCTCCCACTGTGGCTTAAAGCCTTCTGTAGGTTTTCACTACAACTAAAGGGATTCCTTAGGGACTCAATGGCAACTTAGGTTTTTAACATATTTTCACTGGGTCTTAAATCTTTACAAAGTACTTACAGGAGCCCAAGACTTTTATAAGTTATCACTGGGGCCTAATGCCTTCCCAGATAGCTGTTATTTTTAACTCAGTCTCTGTTGTTCTATTTTATCAGTAAAGACTCAGTAACCAAATGCTGGGATGAAAACCTGCTACCTCAGAGAGATATTAATCCACATACCTATGAGCATCTGATTTTTGACAAAGAAGCTAAAATTATACAATGGAAAAAAGAAAGCATCTTCAACAAATCGTGCTGGCATAACTGGATGCTGACATGTAGAAGATTGAAGATAGATCCATATCTGCCACCAAGCATAAACCTTAAGTTCAAATGTATCAAAGATCTCAACATAAATTCAGCTACACTGAAAGTGGAAAGTATCCTTGAATGCATTGGCACAGGAGTCTACTTCCTGAACACAGAACCAGTAGCACAGACACTGAGATCAACAATTAATATATGGAACTTCCTGAAACTGAGAAGCTTCTGTAAGGCAAAGGACACAGTCAACAAGACAAAGCAGCAGCCCACAGAGTGGGAAAAGAACTTTACCAACCCCACATCTGACAGAGAACTGATCTCCAAAATATACAAAGAATTCAAGAAGCTAGTCACCAAATCATCAAATAATCCAATTAAAAAATGGGGTACAGATTTAAATAGAGAATTCTCAATAGAGGAATCTCAAATGACTGAAAGGCACTTAAGAAATTGCTCAACATCCTTGGCCATCAGGGAAATGCAAATCAAAACAACTCTGAGATACCATCTTACACCTGTCAGAATGGCTAAAATAAAAAAGACCAATGACAGTATATGCTGGAGAGGATGTGGAGAAAGGTGAATGCTCCTCCATTGCTGGTGAGAATTTTTTTAAATTTTAAATCAATCTTATTTTTCATACCAGTCCCAGTCCTCTCTCCCTTCCATTCTCCTACTCCCCTCACCATCTCCCTGCCCCACCCCTATCCACTCCTCAGAGAGAGTGAGGCCTCCCATGGGGAATCATCAAAGTCTTTCACATCATTTGGGGCAAAACCAAGGCCCTCCCCCCTGTATCTGGGCTGAGCAAGGAATCCCTTAGGGAATGGGCTCCAAAAAGCTAGTTTATGCGCTAGTGATAATTACTGGTTCTGGCTGCCAGTGGCCCCATAAACTGCCCAAGCTCCTGCCCCGCAACTATCACCTACATTCAGGGGGGCCTAGTTCAGGCTTATGCAGGTTCCTCAGATGTCATCTGGAGTCAGTGAGCTCCCACTTGCTTGGGTCAGCTGTTTCTGTGGGTTTCCCCAACATGAACTTGACCCCTTTGCTCATACTATTGCTCCTTCCTCTCTACAACTGCATTTCCCCTATAATAAGATTGATGATTATTTTAACTGCCATCTTAGAGCCTTCATCCAGTAACTGATGGAAGCAGATGCAGAGATCTACAGCTAAGCACTGGGCCAAACTCCTGGAGTCCAGTTGGAGAGAGGAAAAATTTTTATATATCAGTGAGAACTTGACTGATGTCTTAAGCTCTATTGAGAAACTGGGCAAGGCTTTAAGACCCAATGAGAACTTGCACAAGGTGTTAGATCCCAGTGAGATCATGGCTTTTGACCACAGTGATAACCTTCAGAAGACTGAAAGCTCCAGTCAGAACCTGAAGTAGATTTTAGGTTCCATTGAGAACCTGGACTAGGATTTAAGACCCAATGAAAACGTAACTCTTTAGACCCATTACAACCTGAGGAACACCTTGAGATACAATGAGAAATTTTATAAGTTTTTAGAACCATTGAGAACCTAGGGAAGACCTGATGGGGGACGTTCTTCTGTATGTATATATTGGCCAGTAGCCAGGCAGGAAGTATAGGCGGGACTACCAGACAAGGAAAATGCTGAGTAGAGAAAAGGGAGAAACCACAAGAAAGAGATGTCATGTAGCTGTTGGGAAGATAGGCTTATCCCCAATAAGATAAAACCATATAGAAATACATAGATTAGTAGTTATGGGTTAATAATTGAGAGAGAGAGCTAGCCTAGCAAGAAGCCTGAGCCATTGGTCAACAGTTTATAAGTAACAGAAGCCTCTGTGTGCTCATTTGGGACTAAACAACTGTGGGACCAGGTAGGTGCTGCACCTGCTGTGCAACCTGTATCCGAGAATGTGACGAGGATTGATGACACAGGGACCAGTCGGTTGCATTAAGAAAACTTTATGCTCCCCAAATCAGCTTAGGAGAACTTCCCATGAAAAATGCTTCCCTTCAGAAAAAACTTCTGCCATCCATACACGCACAAATCTCCAACGGAACTCTCCCACACCTCTCATAGCTCTCACAGACCTCTCACCCTCCTGGCTGGTGGTTAAATCTCCGGCACCAGAATGGGGGGGGGGAACAGCAGGGAGCAGGAAGAAACAGCTAGCCATGGGGGCGGGATCAAAGTCATGGTGTTTCAGTGAGCAAGCCCTATCAGAGCCCTTATCAGAAGCTTTATGTCACTGAATTGTTTTCAGTAAACATGTTTTCAGTAAACATTATCTCACAGCTGCCTGCTCCCAGGCTGATGGAGGGGTGGGTTTCCGGCCAGGGACTGTGATCCCCACAGGTAGGAAAGAAACTCTGACTTCAAAGACCTTAAACCTAAAAGAGAATTTGGGGAAGGCATTAGATCACAATAAGAACCTGGAGAAACCCTTTCCTACCAGTGAGAACCTGCAACACATTTTATGTTTCAGTGTGAACTTGCAGAGGGCCTTACTAGGTACCAGTGTTAACCTGGGAAGGCCTTAAGTCCAATGACAACATTGACAGTTCTTAGGCCTGGGTATAACCTGATGAATTCTGTAAGCCCCAGTGAGAACCTGGAGAAGGTTTAAGACCCAGTGAGAATTTTGGAAAGACTGCAGGTCCAACTGAATCCCTGAGGAAATCCTTAAACTCCAGTGAGAATCTGAAAAGGTTTTATTTAGGCCACAGTGAGAACCTGGGGAAAGTCTTAAGTCTCAATTAGATTTGGAAGATCACAGTTAGAAACTGTAGAGAGCCTAAAGCCCCAGAGAGAACCTGAGGTACGTTTTAGGCTCCAGTATGATACAGGAAGAGACCTAAGGTCTCAATGAGAACTTGAGTAATGCCTTTAGCACCAGAGATAACCTGCAGAAGGTTGTAGGCCACAGTGGGAGATGGGAAAAGTATTTCAATACAGTGAAGCCTGTAGAAGGCCTCAAGATTCTGTATGAACTTGGGAAATTTTTTAGGCTCCAGTAAGATTTGGGGTAATGTCCTAGGCTCTGGTGATAACCAGAGCAAGGCTTTAAGACCCAGCAAGAATATAGGGAATGCCTTAGAATCCAGTGACCACTTAGGAAGTCTTTAGGACACAGTGAGAATGTGTAGAAAGTTTTAGGACACAGTGAGAACCTGGAAAAGGTCTGAAGGCTCAATGAGACTTTGGGGAGTCCTCACATATCATTGATATCCATGAGAAGGCCCTTAGCATCAGTGAGAACCTAGTGAGACCTTGGGCTCCATTCAGATGCTGAGGAATGACTTAAGATCCAGTGGAATCTTTACAAAGATTTAATTCACAATGAGAACATGAGGACCATCTACGAACCAAGAGAAAACCTGCAAAAGGCCTTATAGATCTTGTGAGAACTGGAATAAGTGTTTAGGACCCAGTGAGTGTTGCAGAACATTTGTTTGCACTGTGTGAAGATGTGTGCCTGTGATTGGTTTAGTAATAGCTAGGCTGGAGAGAATAGGCAGAACTTCTGAGCTCAGAGAGAAATTCAGGATAAATCGAGGCATGTGAGAGATGACAGGAAGACACTGAAGAGGTCAGACATATAGTACAGAGGAGAGGTAATCAAGCCATGTGGCAAAATGTAGATTCATAGAGACAGGTTAAGTTATAAAAGCTAGGTGGGAAAAGCCCAAGCTAAGGCCAGTCTTTCATAATTAATAATAAGTCTCCATGTCATTATTTGTGGACTGGTGGTCCTGACATAAAGTACTAATACATTTAATACCCAATGTGTGGCATGACCACACAGAGAGAGAATTCATGTTAGCTGAGGTAGTGCAACCTCACAGACTACTCCAGCCAGGACTTCAGATAAGCCCTACACTTTCCCATCACATCAACACCTGACAACAGCTAACTCTCCCACGACGACTTGACAATTATTTCAATTTTTCTCAGGGTCCCTCAAAGATGTCATCTCCCACAGAAAGCTGGAAGAAGTCTAGAGAACATGATGCCCACATGCCCACTAGGTGAGGTGGGTGATTTTTGATCATTCAGTGGGTTATGGATGTTATAAGCTGTTATTGGTAATGGTCAGGGGAAAAAACCCTAAACAAAGGAGATTAGATTCAGGGATCTCATTCTTGAAAGAAAAAGGGAGATATAGTACACAAATGATGGGTTAAAAGAGTGGATCATTGTGTCTACTTATGAACAACTACTAGTCTCAAATATTTTCCATTGGTATGGATTTTTGTATGCTGATACAAATTTAAGGTTATTTTTGTTATACTGTACATATGTTTCTATTCTTATTTAAATTATTGTACTTATGCAGTTCATTTAAAAATGTAAGATAAAGCTTTAGTCCTTGACAGCTGTTTAGGATAATAAAAAGAACTACAGGTGATAATTAGTCATCTATAACAATCAAATTTATAATCATATTAGGTATGCTTTCAAGGGCATACAAATATATAGTTTAGATAGATAGGTGATCTTCAAACATTTCAATGACCTACAGAATATGCATTTAAAATGTTTTAATAACATAAAGCTTTTCATGACAATGAGACACGTCTGTGTATGGCAGCACCAATTTACTTCAAAAAAGGATGATGGGCATGGAAGAACCTCCATATGGAATTTTCCTTCTTTGTGGTAAAAGTTAGCAGCTGGGCAAAGAAACTGCCCTTGCTTCAATTGCTGACAGTATACTGTCCAAATTTGACAAGCAGGACATATGTTTATTTAAATGACAGCTGAACTTTGCCAAGACAAGGTAGGGAAGTTCTTCAAATATTTTCTGTTTCACAGAGAAGTCTATCAGATATCCTAGGCCTGTAGGCTGAAGATGGATGCCCCAGCATTGCAGGGAACCCTGGGTGACTGTTCAGATAGCCAGATACCTTTACTATCTCTATAGTTTTAGAAGTTGCTTGCACTGCACTTCCTGTTTACTCAAGTAATATTTTATCCTTCTTGTGTCTCTAATAGAGATTGAGGATTAGATAGTTATAGTTTTACAATTTTTTTGTTACCAAATTTAGAAAAGAAACTTACATAAGAGATGTAAAGCTTATAAGGTTGAGAGACACAAAAACTAAAAAAAAATATTTTGAAATCTAAAAAGATAGTTTTAAGATGATAATACAAGTCATAATGGTTTAGGTATAAAACTGAAAATTCATCAAGGTACGATAGATAATAGAGTATTTCCTCTGATTATGCAAAATACAAGTGGACTGGACATTGTGAATGTAATTCTTTTTTTTTTCTTTTTTGTTTTTTTGAGACAGGGTTTCTCTTTGGCTTTGTTGGCTGTCCTGGTACTAGCTCTTGTAGACCAGGATGGTCTCCAACTCACAGAGATCCACCTGTCTCTGCCTCTAAAGTGCTGGGATTAAAGACGTGTGCCACCACCATCCGGCCATGAATGCAATTCTTACTTGATAATTTTTCTTATTGTATATAGTTTCATTTGTCTCCATAATACCAGGCTGTAGGAAAGCCTGTACAGCATTTTCTTAACTAGTGATTAATGGGCAAGCTATCATGAGCAAGTCAGTAAGCAACATCCACCATGGCCTCTGCTTTAGCTCCTGCTTCCAGGTTCCTGCCTTGTTTTGAGTTCCTGTCCTGACTTCCTTTGATGGTGAACAACAATATGGAAGTGTGAATCAAATAAACCATTTCCTCCTCAACCTGCTTTTCTTCATGATGTTTCATCAAAATAGCAACAGAAACCCTAAGATACCAGATTATTACAGGGTCCTAGGAGCTTCCTAGGTTTTCTTTGAGGTCTGAGTCCTTCCCAGATTCTCACTAGTGTCTCAGGTATTCTGCAGGTTCTCTCTGAGTATTAAAGCCTGCACAGGCTGTTGCTATTGTCTAAGGCTTTCCCCATGTTGTCACTGGGTCTTAAAGACCTGCCCAGCTTCTCACTTGCGGTTAAGGTGTCATCCAGGGTCTCACTGGTGTCTGTTACATTTCTGAAGTTCTCAGAGGTTCTATAAGTAATTCAACAAGTTTCTTATGGGTCTGAAGCCCTTACATATGGTCTCACTGTGGTCTAAAACTTTCAACATGTTCTCACTATGGGTTAAGGCCTTCTCCAGGTTCTAACTGGGACCTACAGCCTTCTCCAAAGACTCACTGAGGCCTTAGGCATTCCCCAGTACAAATTGGAGTCTATAAACTTCTATAGGCTCTCTTAAGGACTTTTACAGTTTCTCACTACAATCAAAGGGCTTTCCAAAGCCTCATCGAGGCTAAGACCTTTTCTAGTTTCTCAGTGAGATCAAGGAACTTCCTCAACATCTCCTTGAGGTCTAAGGCCTTCCTTAGTTTCCCAATGGTTTATAAAATCTTACATGGGTTCTCAATTGGGCCTAAGGCTTTCCCATGTTGTACCTGGGACTTAAGGCCTTCCCCATATTCTCCATGAGTCATAAAGCCTTGCCAGGTTCTCAGTAGACCCTAAGGCATTACTTAGGTTCTCACTTTGGCCTAAAACTTTAATCAAATTCTCACAGAATCTATAATGTCTTGGACAGATTTTCAATGGTTCTAAGGAGCTTTTTGTGTTCTCACTGTGGCCTAAACCTTCTACAGTTTTTCTGTGGAACTTAAGGCATTTCTCAGAGTCTCAATTTTTTTCATGTTTTTTTCATGTTCTCATTGAGTTTTAAAGCTTCACCGGGTTCTAACTGGACCTCACTTAGGTTATCATTATGGACTAAGGGCTTCTTAGGTTGTCACTGAGGTCTGAGGCCTTTCCAGATTCTCACATGTGTATAAGGCCTTCTGCAGGTTCCCACTGAGACCTAAGCCCTTCCCAGGATTTCACTGTGGCCTAAGGCCCATGTTTTCACTGGGTCTTAAAGTCTTGACAAGTTTCTCACTGCAGTGTTACAAGGGTCATCATTGTTTACAAAGGCCTAAAAGTTTGCCAAATTCTTACACTTCTATAAGTCCTTTGATAGGATTAGCTGATTCTAAAGGCCTTCTTCCATATTTTCACTGTGGCCTGAAAAGTTCAGCAGGTTCTCACTGGGGCTTCATGCCTTCCCCAGGTTTCCACTGGAGCCTACAACCTTCAGTGAATTCTGGCTGGGACTAAAGATCTTTTGCAGATTCTCTCTACAGTCAAAAGAATTTCCCAAAATCTTATTGAGTCCTAGCGCATTCCTCATGCTCTCTCTGTGACCTAAAATTTTCTTCAGGTTCTCACGGGAGCTTAAAGCCTTCTTCAGGTTCACACAGGTATCCAGGTATCTAACGCTCTCTGCAAAGCTTCAATGACACCTTAACTTTCTCCAGATTCTTCTATAGGTTCTCACTGGAACTCAAGGCATTCCTCAGTGTCTCAGTGCACCCCACAGTTTTTTCCATTGTTCTCACTGTGTCTTAAAGCTTCATTAGGGTCTCACTGGGACCTAAAGCCTTCCCAGGTTGTCACTGAGGGCTAAGGACTTTCCTATGTTCTCATTGGATTTAAAATATTTACCAAGGTTCTCACTGGAGCCTAAAGTATTACAAAGGGGCTCAGTGGTGCCTAAAATTTTTTAAAGTTCTCATGGGTTCTATTGAAGGGCCCACGTCAGGTGTTTTTTTCCAGGGGCCAGTTTGCTAAGACCTCTGCCCCACATCACCCCATCATCCTATGCTGACTCATGTCTGGCTTCAACCAGACCCTTGGGGAGTATATCCAGTCTGGCAGCCAATCAGGGTCCTATCTGGCCACAAGCAGGAACTGTTATTGTTATTTTCAGTCAGACAGACCCCTGAAACAGCAAACAGACCCTTGACGGTCGGGTCTGGTCTGTATTATTGCAGGGGCCATTTATCACAGACTGGTGTCTCTGGGGTTGCAATCGGAACCAGTTGAACAACCTGGGTCTGACCCTGAGTGGAGGAATGTGGATGCAGAAAGCTAACTATCCACCTATGTTAAAGAAGAAACAGAGACATCTGGTCATATCAGGAGGGCAATCAGTTAATACTGAAGGCCACGATTTATTGTTCCATCATCTTAAGTAACCATTGAAAGGTGTGGGCAATGGCAGAAGACATCTATTATCATGTATAAAGGACTGATAGAAAAATATTTTCCTTAATCCTAGAGACAATCCTTTGCAGCAAGGTACTCAAGCCCTCAGGCAACCCACACCAGCACATCTTACTAGCCTTCAGGGTGCTTGTAGACTCGGGCAGGCTCAAGGCTATTGTTATTTAGAATAGGAGCGATTCTCCACTAAGGCTAGATGATCCAGCACCAATTTAGCTAACATCTAAAAGATAATGGAAATTCTGGGTTCTCTAGAACTCGTGGCCCGGGTGGAATAGATTTCCAAAATATATGGGCCCCAACACCTGACAATGCACTCACAGTTGCTGGACAGATACCAGGAGCCAATCATAAAATGATTCCTTTACCAGGAAGGGTTTATACCCAATCACTTCAAAACACACTAACCAGGCTTAAAAGGAAACTGTCTTACCCTCCTCTGGGGTTGAAGTCATATAGAGTGGACCCGAGTATGCTGGTTTTTCTGTCTCAAGAACAAAGGTGCTTTCTGAAATTGCATGTCTGGTGTCTTCTGGTCATTTGGAGGGATCTAAGGATCCTATACTATAAGGTTATTGGCAGGTTTTCACTGGGTCTGAAGATGTCCCCATATTCTCACTGTGACCTAAACCTTTCTCCAGGTTCTGACTCATGCTAAAGGCCTTCTACAAGTTCTCACTGGGATGTAAGGTCTTCTTAAAAGTCCCATTGAGGCCTTAGGTCTTTCCCAGGTTCTCACTGAAGCCTAACACCTGCTACATGTTCTCACTAGGGCTTAAGGCCTTCTTCAGGTTCCCACTATTGCCTAAAGTTTTTCAAAGGTTATCATTGAGGCTTACAGCTTTCCCGTGTTGTCACTGAAATTTAAGACCGTCCCAGATTTTCACTGATTTCTAAGTTTTCTGCTACTTTTCACCTGGGCCTAAGGCATTCCCTATATTCAACTTGGCCTTAACCTTGCCAGGTGCACACTGTAGCCTAAAGTATTACCCAGGGTCTCTCTCACTGGGACCTAAAAAATTCCCCAAGTTCTCAAATATTTGATAAGTTCCTTGATAAATTTTCACTGGGCCTGAAGGCCTTTCTACTGGGGCCTAAAGCCTATAGGTTCTCAGTGGTTATGAAGATCTTCCCCATGTTCTCAATGTAGCCTAAAATATTCTGCAAGTTCTCTCTGCTTAAGTGCTGTAGAACAATCCTTTTTGTACACTGTGAAGACTTGCCATTATAATTGGTTTAATAAACAAGCTGGCTGGCTACTAGATGAACAGAATAAGATTAGGTGGGAAAGCCAAACTGAGAATGCTGGAAAAGAGAAGGGCAGGGTTTGGAGTTGCCAGCCAGATGAAGAGGGAGCAGGAGATGAATGTGCCATGTTAATAAAGGTACTGCCACATGACAGAATGTAAATAAGGAATATGGGTTAATTTAAAATGTAAGAGCTAGTTAGTAATAAGCCTGAGCTATAAGCAGAGCATCTATAATTAATACTAAGTCTCTGAGTGATTGTTTTCCCAAGTTTTTACAGAGACTATAAGGCCTTTGCCAGGTTTATCACTAGCAAAGTGATAAACTGAAAACTTTTCCCCATGTTTTCACTATAAAACATTACAGATCCTATAAAATCCTATAGGTTCTCATTGGGGCAAAAGCCATCTCCACATTCTCAGTGGGTTCTAATGCCTTCTCCAAGTCTCACTGAGGCCTTCTGCCTTTCCTAGGTTCTCACTGGAGACCAATACCTTCTATATGTTCTCACTGAGGCTTAAGACCTTTTCCAGGTTCTAACTGTGTTCTAAGACCTTCCCAAAGCATAGAGTCATAACACCTTTCCCTGGTTCTCACTGCGGACTAAAATTTTCTACATATTCTCACTTGGATCTAAGTCTTTCTCCTTAGTATCATTTAGGCCCTAGGCCTTCCCCCATATTCTCACTGTGGCCTAAAACCTCCTATAAGTTCATACTGAAGCCTAAAACATTACCCAGGGTCTAACTGAAGCCTAAAACTTTCACAGCTTCTCACAGGTTCTACAAGGCCTTTGGTATTTCTCCCTCTAGATCTGAAGTCCTTCCCTGTGTTCTTGCTGGAGCATAACGCCTTTTCCAGGGACTGACTGACCTAAGGCCTTCCCCAAATTCTCACTGAGACGTAAAGCCTTCTGCAGGTTTTCAGGGGGGGTAAAGCTTTCTACAGACACTCATTGGGCCTAAGGACTTCCCAGGTTGTCACTGGGGTCTAAGGCTTTCCCTTGTTTTCACTGGATCTTAAATTCTTACCCAGGGTCTCACTGGGGCCTAGACTTTTTCCAAGTTCTCACAGGTTCTATAAAGCCTTTGACTGGTTTTCACTGGTTTTGAAGAACTTCCTCATGTTCTCACTGGAGCCTAATGCATTATATAGGCTTTCACTGTGGCTTAAGGGCCTCTCCAGGTTCACACTAGGATCTAATGCCTTCTACAAGGTCTCATTGAAGTCTCAGGTTTTCCCCAGCTTCTCACTATGGCCTAAAATGTTCTACAGGTTCTTGCTGAAGCCTAAGGCATTACCCAGGGTCTCGCTGGGGCCTAAGGTTTTCCTCTTCACCATGGGTCTTACAGCTTCCCCAGCTTCTCACTGGGACCTACAGCCATTCTCAAGTTATCATAGGGGCATGAGGCCTTCCCAGGTTGTCAGTAGGATCTAAGGCCTTCTCCATGTTCTCACTGGGTATTAAAGCCCTGCCCAGGTTCTCACTGGAGTTTGCAAGCATTACTCTAGGCCTCACTGGGGCCTAAAAGTTTCCCAAGTTCTCACACATTTTGTAAGGCCTTTGGCAGCTTTTTACTAGGTTCTGACGGCCTTCTCCATGTTGTCACTGAAGCCTGTTAGCCTCTAGAGCAGCAGACATATACATTATGATTCATAACAGTAGCAAGATTAGAGTATGAGGTAGCAATGAAAATAATTTTATAGTTGTGGGGTCACCACAACATGAAGAACTGTATTAAAGGGTTGCAGAATTAGAAAGGTTGAGAACCACTGTTTTAGAGGTACTAGCTGGTTCCTAGGGCCTCCTCTGCCTTCACATGGATCTAATGCCTTCTTCAAAGTCTCACTGAGGCCTTAGGCCTTTCCTGGGTTCTCACTGTAGTCTAAAACTTTCTACAGGCTCTCAATGGAGTTTATGGTATCCTCAGTGTCTCAGTGGGGCCTAAGGTTTTCCATTCTTCTTATTGTTTACTGAATTCTGTGTAAATAAACATTCTGGCTGCTAGTAAGTCAGGCTGCAAGATTCTCTCAACCTTCTCTCATCAACACCTTACCTCTTCCCTGGGACTTGTCAGCAGCCCAGGCTGCCCCCTCCCACATGTCCCCATTATTCACCTATCATGTGGCTGCATGGGTGACAGAGAGATGCCCTCCCCCCACCCCAACCTGTCAATGCCCCAGGCAGGTGAAGAACTGGCCCTGAGGTCATTAGATCAGGAGAGCTGTCCTTGCCTCATCAGCTGCAGTGCTCAGGAGAGTGGACAACACTGTAGAGCTGGCCCTGAGGATGCAGAAGCAGGAGAACTGACCCTGTCCCTTGCTGGTTGCTACAAGGGGTGAACTCCAGGGAAATGCTGGAGAGCTCACCCTGGTGGTGAAGACCCGGGAAAGCTAGTAGGCTGACCAACACTGCTACTACCCAGGCCCAGAATCAAGTTTGTGAGTTGGTTCACCCCAACATCCACCACAACGCTGATCTACTGGAGCGTGGGGGTGGGGTGAGGCCGGTCCTGTGGACCCAGGGCTGCAGGATCTTTATGACACAGGACAGCAACAAAAAGTGCAGGAAGAGTCCCAGTTAACAGCACAGCACCAATGGTATAACAGACACCAGGGACCTTGAACCAGACCAATGATTCTTTTCAATGAACACCTCCATATAAAAATGTGTGGATAAAGGGGGTTTACTGTGTGATTCATGGTATCACAATGCAGCTTCCATGATGAGATTTTTCCTTTCTCCCTCATTTTTCTCCCTTTTTTCTCTTAAATTTATTTTGTTTTATGAGAACAGGAGGAGATGGGTGAGATCAGGAAGCATGGTATGAAAGACACAAAAAAATACAAATAAAGTTTTAAAAAAGCTTCCCCAGTTTCCTCCTGGGACCTAAGGCCTTTCCCAGTCTCCCAGGTTGTCATTGGGACCTAAGGCCTTCCCAGTTGTCCCTGGGGTCAATGCCATTTCCATGTTCTCACTCTTTCTTAAAACCTTTCCCAGGTTCTCACTGGAACCTAAGGCCTTACAAAGGGCCTGCTGGTGCCTAAAATCTTCCCAGGTCCTAACAGGATCCATAAAACCTGTGACAGGTTTTCACCAGGCCTGAAATTCCTCCCCATGTTCTCCCTGTGGCCTAAAACCTTTTACAGGTTCCAGCTGTAGCGTATCCACTTTCTCAGGTTTGCACTGTAAAATAAGGCCTTCTTCAAAGTCTCCGAGGCCTCAGGCCTTCCCCGGGTTTTCACTGGATGTTAAGGCATTCTTTGGTGTCTCAATGGAGACGGAAGTCTTTTCCATATTCTCACTGGGTCTTAAAGATTCCTTAGTTTCTCACTGGTTCATAAGCTGTTCCCAGGATATCATGGAAGCCTGTGACTTTCCCAGATTCTCAATGTGGCCTAAAACCTTCTACAGGTACTCATTGGCACGTAAAGCCATTCCAAGAAACCACTGGGGTATAAGGCCTCCCTTGTGTTCTCACTGGCTCTTAAAGACTTGCCCAATTTCCTCACTGGAGCCTAAGGCATTATCCAGGGTCTCACAGGTACCTAAAAGATTTCCCAAGTTCTCTCAGGTTCTATAAGTCCTTCACTATACTTTCACTGGGACTGTAGACCTCTGCATGTTCTCACTGTAGCCTAAAACATTCTGGATGTTTTCACTGTGGCCTAAGGTCTTCTCCAGTTTCTTACTGTGATCTAAGACCTTCCCCAAAGTTATTTTGTGGCCTAAGGACTTTCCTGGTTCTCACAACAGCCTAATGCCTTCCCAGATTCTTAATGATATATAAGACCTTCTGCAGGTTCTCACTGGGGCCTAAGGACTTTCCAGATTGTCACTGGGTTTTAAAGCCTAGCACAGATTCCCAATGGAGCTTAGAGCATAACTCAGGACTTCACTGGGGCCTCTATATATTCCCAAGTTCTTACAGGAACTCCAAGGCCTTTGCCAGGTTTTTATCAGCTCTGATGACTTTCCCCATGTTCTCACTGTGGTCTGAAATTTTCTGTAAGTTCTCACTGGGGCTAAAGATCTTCTCAAGATTCTTCCTGGAATCTAAAGCCTTCTCCAAAGTCTCACTGATGACTTCTGCCTTCCCCAGCTTATTTCTGGAGACTAAAACCTATACAGGTTCTCATTGGGCCTTAACTATTTCTCCAGGTTATAACTGTGATATAAGGCCTTCCCAGGAAGATTCACTGATGCCTAAAGCCTTCCCCATAGTCTCAATGGTTCTAAGGCCATTTTATCCAAGTTCTCACAGAGTCTATAAGGCCTGAAACAGGTTTTCACTGGATCTCAAGGACTTCCCCATGCTCTTCCTGTGGCCTAAAACATTCTACAAGTTCATACCATGGCTTACAGACTGCTTTATTGAAAGTCTCATTGAGACCTTAGGCCATCCCAATTTCTCACTGGAGCCACAAATTTCAACATGTTCTCATTAGAGCTAAAGGTATTGTTCATGTTTTCACTGGGACTTTAGGACTTCTTCAAAGTCTCCTTGATGCCTTAAGGCTTTCCCAGGTTCTATGGCCTAAAACATTCTACAGGTTCTTTTTGGGTCTTAAGGCCTTCTCCAAATCCTAACTGTAATCTAATACCTTAATCAAAGTCTGATTAAGGCCTAAGGCTTTCCCCAGATTATCATTGGTGCCTAAGCTAGGCCTTTGACTGCTGCTCACTGTGGCCTAATAAAAACCCTCTACAGGTTCTCACTGGGGCTTCAGGCATTATTCAGTGTCTTAGAGGGACCTAAGGTTTTTCACTTGCTCTCATTGGGTCATAAAGCTTCCCTATGTTCTCACTGGGAACTAAGGCATTTCCCAGGTTATCACTGAGGCATAAGGTCTTCCAAGGTTGACCTGGGAGCCTAGGCCTCCCAATAGTCTTATTGGTGACTAAAGCCTTCCCCATGCTCTCACTGTGTCTTGAATCCTTGCTCAGGTTCATTAAAAAGTGTCTTACTTTTGACTAAAAATTTCCCAAGTTATTTCTCTAAGACCTGCAACCAGTTTTATCTAGATGGGAAGTTTTTTCCCCATGTTCTCCCTGTACCCTAAAATTTTCTACAGGTTCACACTTTGGTTTAAGGGCTTCTTGAGGTTCTCACTGTGAATAAAGGCAGCATCCAGAGTCTCATTGAGGTCTTAGGCCTTCTGCAATCTTTCACAGTTACCTAAAACCTTCTGCAGGTTCTCACTGAAGTTTAAGGCATTCCTTAGGAACTTAATATCCTAAAGTATTACCCAACCTTTTACTGGGACCTAAAATTTTTTCCCAAATTCTCATAGGTTCTATAAGGACTTTATATAGGTTCTGAAGTCCTTCTCCATGGTCTCATTGTGGCCTAAAACTTTCATATTGGGGCTTAAGGCCTCCTCCTGTTTCTTACTGTAACCTAAGGCCTTCCCCAAAGTCTAATTGAGGCCAAACCTTCCCCAAATTCTCACTGAGACCTAAGCCTTCTCAAACTGTCATTAGGGCCTAAAACCATCCCAGATTTTCACTTGTGTCTAAGGCTTTCTGCATGTTCTCACTATGGCCTCAGGCCTTCCCCATGGATCTTAAATCCTTGCCCAGGTTCTCATTGGAGCCTAATGCTCTCCTTATCTTCTCACTGGGGCCTAAATTTTCTAAGTTTCTAAAGAGAACTAAGTGGCTTCTCAAAGTTCTTACTGGATTCTAAGACCTTCTTCCAACTTTATTAAGACCTTTGGCCTTCCCTAGGTTCCCACTGGAGCCTAAATATTCTAGAGGTTCTCATTTATGCTTATGACCTCCTCCAGTTTCTTATTGTAATCTAAGTTCTTCCTCAAAATCTAATTGAGGCCTAAGGTCTTTCCCAGGTTCTTCTTGGGCCCATTCATTCCCTAGGTTATCACTGGGACCTTAGGCCTTCCAAAGTTGTCACTGAAACCTAAGGCCTCCCAGATTCTTAATGGTGTCTAAGGCTCTCTGAAGTCTGCGGCCTAAGGTCTACCCATGTAGTCACTGGGCTCTAAGTCTTTCGCCATGTCCTCACTGGGTGTTAAAGCATTGCCTGGATTTGCACTGGAACCTGAAGCTTTATGGAGGGTCTCACTAGGACTTAAAAAATTTCCAAGTTCTCACACATTCTCTAAAGCCAGCTGTAGCTTTTTAATTATTCTGAAAGCCTTCTCCATGTTCTCCCTGTGGCTTAAAACTTTCTACAGGTTCCCACTCAGGAATAAGGCCTTCTCCAGGATCTTACTGAAATCTAAGACCTTCTGCAAAGTGTCACTGTGGCCCTTGGCCTTCCCAAAGATATCACTGGAGCTAAAACAGTCTGTAGGTTCTGACTGTGGCATAAGGCATTCTGTAGTTTATCATGGGCCATAAGACATTTTCCAGGTTCTCACTTAAAGTTTGTCACTGTGGAGCCTAAGACTCTCACAGACTCTCACTGCTATCTAAGGCCTTCTGTGGGTCCTCACCTAAGGCCTTCCTGCATTGTCACTAGGGTCTATGGATTTCTTCATGTTCTCAATGGCTGTTAAAGCCTTGCACAGGTTCTCACTGCAGCTTAAGGTGTTACCTGGGGTTTCAATAAAGTCCTAAAAAATTCCCCAAGTTCTCCCAGTCTGTATAAGACCTTTGAAAGTATTTCCCTGGGTCTGAAAGTCTTCCCCTTTGTTCTCACCAACGCCTAAATCATTTGAAATGTTTTTATTGGGGCTTAAGGTCTTCTCTAGGTTCTTGCTTTGATTTAAGGCCTTCTGTAAAATCTATTTGAGACTTTAGGCCTTCTCTGGCTTCTCACCAGGGCCTAAAACTTTCTGTAAGTTCTTACTAGGGCATAAGGCCTCTAGATTCTGATTGCAACCTAAGGCCTTCTCCAAATTGTCACTGAGTCCTAAGACCTTCCTCAGGTTCTCTTGGGGCCTAAAACAACCTAGAGGTACTTACTGGGGCCTAAAGGACTTCCCAGGTTGTAACTGGGGTCTAAGGCCTTCTCCATGTTCTCACTGGACAGTAAAACTTTTACACGGGTTCTCCTGGGTGTCTAAGGCATTAAACTAGGATCTCATTGGAACATAAAAATGTTCTTATGTTCTGACTGGTGCTTTAGGTCTTCTCTAGTTTCATACTCTGGTCTAAGGCCTTCTCCAAATTTTCATGAGGCATTAGGCTGCTCCCATGTTCTTACTGTGGTCTAAAATCTTCTAGATGTTTCCACTGGAGTGCAAGACATTCCTCAGTGTCTTACTGGGGCCTAAGGATTTTCCCTTGTAACTTACTGGGTTTTAAAACTTCCCCAGTTTCTCAATGGGACCTAAGTCCTTTCACAGGTTATCACTAGGGCATAACTCCTTCCCAGGTTGTCACTGGGTCCTAGGACCTCCCGTACTTCTTACTAACATATGAGGCCTTTTGTAAGTTCTCACTGGAGCCTAAAGGTATCACAGGTTTTCACTGGGGTCTAAGGCCTTTGCCATGTTCTTACTGGGTCTTAAATCCCAGTAAGGATTTTAATGAAGCCTAAGGCATTACAAAGGAACTCACTGAGGCCTAAAATTTTCCCCAACTCCTCACAAATTCTGTAAGGCCTTCGCTGGGTATGAAGACCTTCTCCAAGTTCTTCTGGCTAAAATGTTCTGCAGGTCCTCAATTCTAGATTCCCAGATTCATAATGCTGTCTAACTAACCTTCAGCTAGCTCTCACTGGGGCCTTCCCAGGTTGAGGCCTTTTATATGGCTTTACTGGAGCCTAATGCATTACCCAGATTTTCACTGGGGCCTAAAAAATTTCCCAGTATTTCATGTGATATATAAATTCTTTGCAAGGTTTTTATTGTGTCTGAAGAACTTGCTTGTGTTCTCACTGTGGCCTAAATCTTTCTACAAGTTTACACTGGGGCTAAAAGCATTTATCAGGTTCTTACTGTAATCTAGTGACTTACCTCACAGACTTATTGAGGGATAAGACCTTACCCAGGTTCTTCCTGGGGTCCAAGACTTTCCCAAGTAATCACTGGGACCTAAAATTTTCCCAAGTTGTCACTAGAGCCTAAGACTGTCACAGTTTCTCACTGGTGTCTAGGGCCTTCCACAGGTTCTCATTGTGTTCTAAGGCCTTCCCAATTTTCTCACTGGGTCTTACAGCTTTGCCCAGGTTCTCACTGCAGCCTAAGATACCACTCAAGGTCACAGTGGGGACCTAAATTTTTTCCAAGTTCTCATAGATTCTATAAGGCCTTTGGTAGGTTTTCATTGCACCTGAAGACCTTCCCGATGTTCTCACTGGGGCCTAAAATCTTCTACATTTTCTCAAGTGGGCTTGAGGATTTCTTCATGTTCTTACTGTGTTATAAGGACTTCTCCAAAGTCACCTTGAAGCTTTAGGCCTTCCACAAATCCTCACTGCAACCTAAAACCTTCTACAGACCCTGATTGGGGCATAAAGCCTCCTGCAAGTTCTGACTGTGATCTAAGGCCTTCTTCAAATTCTAATTAAGACCCTAGACTTTCCCCCAGGATCTCACCAGGGCCTAAAACTTTCTACAGGGACTCACTGGTACTTGGAGACTAAGGTCATCCCAGGTTGACAATGAGGTATAAGGCCTTCCTTATGTTCTCACTGTGTCATAGCCTTGCCCAAGTTCTCACTAAAGCCTAAGGCATTACACAGGTCTCACTAAAGCCTGAACATTTCCACAAGTTCTCACAGGTTCTCTAACACCTTTGGCAGGTTTTCACTTGGTCTGAAGCCTTGGCTCCAGTATGAGTTTAGAGTGATCTTGTACCTTAATGAGTACTGGAGAAGACATTAGACCCTAATGAGATCCTGGAGAAAGTCTTATATCCCAGTGAGAAACACAAGAAAAACTTAGATTCAAGTTTGAATTTTGGGAGGGCTATAAGCCCCAGTAAGAATCTGAGTGTCATAAGCAAGGAGGTAGGTAAGTGTAGTCAGTATAACAAAAGTTGTATTTTGCTATGCTGAGGTCTTTACACAAGGTTCACCCTCAAAGTTACTAATTATGGTCTTAAGGTTATCTCTTCAAAACTGCTCACCTTTGTGGCATTCTCAGGTTTTCACTGTGTCCTGTGGCCATCTATCTACTGGTTCTCAGTGGGGTAAAAGCCCTTCCTCAGCATGATAAGCACAATAAAAAATGTCTTTTTGTAACGAGTCCTTTTCTATCCCACCAACCAGCTCGCAAATAATGACATGGAGATAATATTGAAAGCTCACCCTATAGCTTAGGCTTGTTACTAACTAGCACTTATAATTTAAATTAACCCAGTTGAATTAACCTATGTTCTATCCCATGGCATTACTGCTCTTCCATCTTGCACCTCCTGTTTCCTCTCTTAGCATGTCCTGCATGCCTAGATCCATCCTCCTTTTCCTTTCTCTCCCTGGCAATCCTGTCTATACCTCCTGCCTAGCTATTGGTCATTTTTATTACACCAATCACCAATCAGCTATACACCTTCACACAGTGAACAAATATCTCACAAGACCTTTTAGTCATGAAACAAAAACTTAGTTAAGAACCCCGCTATACCCAAGGCTGCACCTAATAACCAGACTTGTGACTGCATAAGCAGAGAACTCCATGATGTTCACTTGACAATATATAAGCAGAGACCAAGAGCAATGCATAGCTACCTCTTAGGTCTGCTGGAGACAGTGGAGAGACGCAACCTTGATCTGCTCTGCATCTGGAGAGTCTCTCCTGGGATCCTGACCCTCAAACTGGAGACTTCCATGAGAGACTGAACCAGATCTTTGGCTAAGATGCTTCACATAGAGAGCCAGGCAGTGGTGATACATACCTTTAATCCTAGCACCTGGGAGGCAGAAGCAGGTGGAGGTGGGTCTCTATGAGTTTGAGGCCAATATGGTCTACAGAACTAGTTCCAGGACAGCAAGGGCTGTTACACAGAGAAGCCTAGTCTTGGAAAAAAAAAGATACATCACGCATGTGAACAGCATGGGGAAGACAGTGTTAGGATCAGGACTGTAGTTAGGAACTTGTGGTATAAACCTTGCATGACTATGAAGACCCTCAGAATAATAAAATATAAATTTTGTTATACCAACTATGTGTATCTACCTTCTAGATCACAACACTCAGTGAGTATCAGAGAAGGCATTAGGGCTCAGTGAGATCCTGAGAAAGCCTGAGTAAGACTCAGGGAAGGCCTTAAAACCTACTGTGAATATATTAAAGTCATTAGACCCCAAGAGACTGTGAGAGGACCTCAGGCCCACCTTATTCCTCAGCAAGAACTCAGGGAAGGCATTCCACCCTTGTGAATACTTGGGCAAGGCTTTGGGCCATAGTGGAATCATGGAAGAACTTGAACCCCAGTGAGAACCAGGGAAACATTTTACCTCAGTCAGATCCTTAAAAAGGCTTTAAGACTTGGTGAGAACTTGGAGAAAGTCTTAGACCCGGGAGAACTTCGGGAAAGCCATATACATGAGCAAGAATCAGGGGAAGGCCTTCAACCCCAATGAAAAGCTTGGGAGGCCTTAAGCCCCAATGAGAACTTGGGGAAGGCCTTAGGTCTCAATGAGGACCCGGGGAAAGTCTTGGGTGCCAGTGAGAACCTGGGAGGATACTGTGAGAGCTCAGTGAGATACTGGTGAAGGCTTTAAGATGCACTGAGATCCTGGGGGAAAGCCTTAGACCTCAGTGAGAGCTTGGAAAATGTTTCTGTACAACTGGGATACTAGAGAAGGCCTTGGGCCCAAGTGGGTGACTACAGTGAAAACCTAGGAAGGCCTTAGGCTCCTGAGTGTGTAGTAAAGGCATTATCATCCAGTCAGAACCGATGTTTATCCTGTGCTAGAGTATATCACTACAGATGCCTCCTGAAAGTTCTTCCTGCAGATAAAGGCCTTGGTACCCACTAGTATCTAAGTCTTTCTCCATGTTATGGTTGAGTCTTCATTTCTTACTAAAGCCTAAAGCATCACCTGGGCTTTCACTGGAACCTGAATATTTCTTCCAGATCTCACAAGTTCTGAAAGACCTTCCACTGGATTTAATGGAGTCTAAAGACCATCTATCCCCAGATCCTCATTAAGGCCTAAAACTTGCTGCAGAGTCTTCTGGCATATAAGACCTTCTCCAGGTTCTTGTTGTGATCAATGTCCTTCTCCAGTGCCTCATTGAGACCGAGGGCTTCCTTGGGTTCTTTCTGGTATTTCAGGCCTTTTCAGGTTCTCAGTGGGACTTAAGGCCTTCCCCACATTCTCATTTGGGCCTAAGGACTTTCACAAGTTTTCATTAGCACCTGAGGCCTTACCTAGTTTGCCACTGGGCCATCCCAGGTTCTCACTAGGATCTAACACTGTGCCTTAAAGCCTTCTTCATTATCTCAGTGGGGCCTAATGTCTTCCCAGGTACTCACTGGGGTCCAAAGCCTTCTGTAGTATCTCCCTGGGACCTAAGGTCTTATGAGGTTCTTACTGGGGCCCAAGGTCTTCCCCAAGAACTTACTGTAGCCAAAATCTTTCCCAGATTCTACCTGAGATCTAAGGCTCTCCCTAGAATATCACTGGGGCCTCGGGTCTTCTCAGGGTCTCACTGGGGTCTAAGGCTTTCCCCAAGTTCTCACTCTGCTCTAAGGCCTTTCTTGGTTCTCAACTTAAGACCTTCCCAGGTTTTCACTGGAAGCTAAGGCCTTCCTTAGGTTTCCATAAGAGCCTAGGGATTTCTATCTTGGACTGGCACCCACTGGAAGAGGTGAGTGCCAGGCCATTTCCTGCCCACCTTTCCCTGTTTGAGTCTCCATAAGAGCCTAGGGCTTCTCAGATTTTCACTGAGGTCTAAGGCTCTCCCCCAGATACTTACTGAACTCTAAGCCTTCCTTGGGTTCTCGGTGAAGCCTACAGCCTTCCCAGCTTCTCATGGTATCTATGGATTTCCAATTACCTAATTAGGAATTAAAGGCCTTCTCCAAAATCTCATGGGAAAAAAGGTCTCTCCCAAGTTATCACTGGGGTCTAGTATAATCCCCAGTTTCCCACTGGGTTCTAAGGCCTTCCCAGTTTCTCACTGGTAAGCAAGGCTTTCTCTGGGACTTAGGTAGTCCCTCTGAATCTCATTCATGCCTAAGACCTTCTCCACATTCTTACTGGGGCCTAAGGACTTCCATGGGTAACACTGGGTCTTAAGGCCTTGCCTTAATCTCGCTGGGACCTGAAGGCTTCTCCAGTTCTCTTTGAGGCCCAAAGTCTTCCTCAGGGTCTCACTGGGGCCTAAGGCTTTCTCTAGGTTGTTACTGTATCATAAATCCTTTTCCACAGTCTCTCTGCGGCCTAAGATCCTCTACAATTTCTCACTAGGTCTTACAGCTTTCCCCAAGTTCTCACTGAGGTCGAAAGCCTTTCCCAGATTCTCATAGGGTCTAAGGCTTTCCTAGGATCTCACTGTGGCCTAAAGTATTATGGCTTTCCTAGGACCCAAGACTTTCTCCAGGTTCTCATTAGGGCCTAAGATCTTCCCAGGTTCTCAATGGGTCTTAAGCTTTTCCACTGAATCTTACTGTGTCTTGTGGTCTTTCCCAGATTCTCAATAGGTCTTAAGACCTTGCCCAAATTTTCACTGAGGCATAAGGCCTCCACAAGGTTCTTGCTTGTCAATAAGCCTGTTGCCTTTCCAGTATCTTAATTGGCCTTAAGGCCTTTCCCAGAATCCTGCTTGGACTTAAGAACTTACCGGGTTCTCTCACTGGCCCAATGCCTTCCACAGGTTCTCATTGAGACCTAGGGCATTTCCCAGGATCTCTGTGGGGGTCTAAGACTTTTTCCCACGTTTAAAAACTTTGCCAGGTTCTCACTGAGACCTAAGGCTTTCCTTAGGTTGTCACCGGTTCTTAAGTCCTTTACTAAATTGCCCCTCTAGCCTAAAGCCTTCTCTAGTTTCTCACTGGTGCCTAAGGTATCCCCCAAATTCTCATGTGGCTTAAGGCTTTATTTGGTTCTCACTGGAGCCTCAGGCCTTCCCCAGGCTCTCAAAGAAGCTTAAAGCTTAATCTAAGGTTTTGCTGGAGTCTAAGGCCTTCCCAGGTTATCACTTGAGTCAAAGGCCTTTTTAAGTTCTTACTGTATCTAAGAACTTACCAAGGGGTCTAAGGCTTTTCCATGATCTCACTGGGGTTAAGGCCTTCTCCAGATTCTCATTGGAACAAAGGTTATCCTTGGCTTCTCAGTGGGTTCTAGGGCCTTCCCCAGTTTCTCACTGGTAAGGCTTTCTCTGTGTCTCACTGGGACCTAAGGCAGTCCCCTCATATTTAAGAACTTCTGCACATTCTCACTGGGGTCTAAGGCCTGTCTTAGGTTCTCACTAGGGCCTTCCCAAGTTCTCACTGGATTCTAAAACTTTCCCTAGATTTTCATTGGGGCATAAGATCTTCCCAGGATCTCACTTCCTCTTTGTCCTAAGTTTTTTACACGTTCTCATTTTGTCTCAAGGCCTTCCCCACACCCTCACTGTGTCTTAAGGCCTTCCACAAGTTCTTCCTGGGACCTAAGTTTTACCGTAGGATCTCACTGGTTCCTAAGGTTTCTCAGGTTTTCAATGGACCCAAAGTCATCCTAGATTCTCACCGGGACCCAAAGTTTACCCAGGTTCTCACTGGAGTCTAAGGCTTTCCCAGCTTCTCCCTAGGGCCTATATCCTCCAGAGTTACTCGCTGGATCCTACGGCCCTTGCCAGATTCTTTAGGGGAGCCTAAGATTTCCCCTGGTTTTTACTGGGATCTAAGGCCTTCCTCAAACTCTCTGTAGAGCCTAAGGACTTTCCATAGTCTCACTGGGGCCTAGGATTTTCCTAAGGTTCTCACTGGAACCTAAGGTTGTTCCTAGGTTCTTATTGGAGCCTAAGGCTTTCTCCCCTTTCTCGCTGCAGCCTATAGTGTTCCCTAGGTTCTCTCTGTCTTTAGGCTTTTTCCATGTTTATACTTGGTCTTAAGGCCTTATCCAAAGTCTTAATGAGGCCTATAGTCTTCCTGTGGGTCTCACTTAGGGAAGAAGTTTTTCTCAGGGTTTTACTTGGTCTAAGACCATTTAAAGTATTTCACTGTGGTCTGTGTCCTTTCCAGGGTCCCATTGTGGTTTAAGTCCTTCTTTGGATTCCCATTTGGCCTTAAAGATTTCCCCTGTGGTCTTACCGAGTCCAGAGGCCCTTCCTCAGCATCTCTCTGGGACTTTAGAAGCTCATATGTTCTCAAACAAAAATAAAGCTGTATTAGTTACTTTTCCCTTGCTATGACAAAACATTATAACGGAAGCAACTTATAGAAAAAAAGAATTTATTTGGGATTAGGTTCCAGAGAAATAAGAGTCCATCATCATCACACTAGGAGGCCATGGTAGCAGACAAACATGACAGCCCGAGCATAGAGCTGAGAGCTCACATCCCCAACCACAAGCAAGAGTAAAGGACATGAACTGGGAGGTTTTTGTTTTGTTATTTATTTATTTATTTATTTATTAACTTCAAAGCCTGCCCCAAGAACACGTGTTCTTCAGCAAGGCAATACCTTCTAAACCTCCCCAAACAGCACTACCAATTGGGTATCAAGTGTTCAAATGCCTCAGCTATGAAGGATAGTCTCATTTAAACTACCACAAAAGCTTTGTCAAAGATCTTCCTTGGGGTATCACTGGGGCCTCAGGCCTTTCATGGGGTTTCATTGTGATCTGAATTCATCCTTTATATGGCCTGAGGCCCTTCCAGGATCTCCTGGAGCCTAAGGCATTTCCCAGAGTCTCACTGTGGCCTACAAACTTCATAGGCTCTGAAGGTGACCTAACCTCTTTCCACGTTCACTCTCACTGAGTCCTAAGGACTTACCTGGAGTCTCACTGAGACCTATATCCTCCTCCGGGGTCTCACAGGGGCCTAAGATCCTCTCTGGATGTCAGCAGAGAGTATGGCCTTCCCTGAGTCTCACTGTGGCCTGAGGTCTTGCAGGATCTCTCTGAGGCCTAAGGCCTTCCCTAGAGTCTTGCTGCAGCCTAAGGTTTTCCTAGGGTTTCACAGAGGCAAACTATCTTCTTCAGTATCTTACTATGTCCTACAGCCTTCCACTTGGTTTCAGTTGTACCTTCTCCAGGCAGACTAAGTCCTCTCTTAGGCTCTCACTGAGACCAAAGAAAGATCTTCCTCAAGTTCTCAATGGAGCCTGATACTTTCCTCAGGTTCTTACTGGGACCTAAGGCCTACCCTAGGGTCTCAGTAGAGCCTAGGATCTCCCAGGGATCCACTGTGGCCTAAGGCCATCCTCGAGAGTTCCATTGGGGTCTAGCATCTTCCCCAATGTCCCACAGTTGCCTAAAGTTTTCCCCAGGGTCACACTGAGGTCTAAGGACATCCCCAGTGTCCCACTATTTCCCAAAACCTTTTCCAAGGTCTCACTGGGGACTAAAGCTGTCCCCTAAGGCAATGATTCTCAACTTTCTTAATGCTGTGACTCCTTAATGGGGTTCCTCATGTTGTGGTGACCCCCAACTATAAAGTTATTATTGTTGCTACTGTTATGAATCATAATGTAAGTACCTGTGTTTTCCTAAGGTTGAGGACCACTGCTCTAAGGTCTTCCTAAGTCTAAAGGCCTTACAGGTGTTCTCATTGAGGCTTAAAGCCTTCCTAGTATTTCACAAGAGCATGAAGCCTTCTCCATGACTCCCTGGGGCCTAAAGTCTTCTCCGGGGATTAGTAGGGGCCTCAAACTATCCTAGCTTTTCAGTAAGACAAAGAAATTTCTCAGAGTCTCAGTGGAGCCTAAGTCCTTTTCTAGGTATCATAGTAGCCTAGGGCTTTCCTCGGGGTCTCACTGGAGATAAGGGCTTTCCAGAGTTCCCTTGGGGCCTAAAGCCTTCTTCCATGGTCTCACTAAAGCCAAAGGTCTTCTACAGTATCTCGCTGGACCCTAAGACCTTTCCTGGGATCTCACTGGATCCTAAGGTCTTCCCTAAGGTAGGCCATAAGCCAATAACCTTTCTCAGGATCTCATTGGGGCCTATGATCTTCTAAGGATCTCACTGGGGCCTAAGATCTTCCAAGTATCTCATTGGGGCCTAAGGTCTCCCCAAGATTCCACTGGGGTCTACAATCATCCCTCAGATATTCAAGGAGGTAAAAGGCCTTCACTGGATTATGGCCTCACCCTGGACCTCACTGGGAACTAAGACCTTGACAGGATCTCAACGGCATGAAAGCTTTCCTTAGGAGCTCACTGAGGCCTAACACCTTTCCTACTGTGACAAAGTAAGGTATTCTCCTGGTTTCAATGGGAGCTAAGACCTTCCACAGGTCCTTCTGGGAACCTAAGACCTTCCCAGGGTCTCTCTGTGGCCCACAGCCTTCCTCGGAGTCTCACTGGGACTCAAGGTACTGGGACTCAAGGTACGTCCCAGGGTCTCATTTAAATCAAAGATCTTCCACAGCAATCCTGAGGCATAAGACATTCCAGAGTTCCACTGGGACGTAAGTGCCCGCTGGGTCTCAGTAGGTATGATTCACATGGGACACGACTGTTGCTGTGTCTTGCTTGCTTTCTTCATCCCTCTGCCTACTCCCTTGGTGCCTAAGACCCCTGGGCACAGGGACAGTAGTGTTTGAGACTTCAGAATTGGCAGGGAGATGACACCAGAGCCTTCTACCTGGACAGGAGTGTCTAGGAGGCTGAATTGGAAGGGAGAGGTAGGAGATAAAACCCTCTAAACCTCCAAGTGAAGCTGGAGCAGGTATGAGTGCCAAGAACTATCTTTGTGGTGACACCGAGGCCAGGAGCACTGCTTGAGACCTTTCCTTCCTTTATTGAGACAATGACCAGGGTGATGTACAGCACGGAGGGAGGGCAGAGGATGAGCAGGACCACCATGGAGTGCATGCAGTACTAAGACACAGGGTTGAGAAGCAGTGAGGTTCCATGGGGGAGCCCATCAAGGGCAAAGCAGATTCTGGGAGTACCCATGGCCCAGTCTCAAACATGGGAAAGCCTCTGGGCCAGGGAAGGTTGAAGAAAGAGCTGGAGACTTTGGAAAAGACCCCTGACACCTGTGGGTGGCACCCTCCGCATTTAGCTAATGGCACTCAGTGCGTGGGCCAGGGTGTGCAGCTCATCCTGGACCCCCTCCAAGGAGCGTTGGATAGTGTGGGGACTGTCCAGTACATCAATGGCCAGTGTGTATGGGTCAAACTTCACGGAGAAGGGGCGCTGGATACGGGAGGCATAGTTCCTGAGGAGAGAAGCCAGTATGAGAATCACCGGAGATCGGGTATGGGGATGAGGAAGCAAGCTGGAGTTAGGTGGCTCGGGACAGAGTCTGCAACCTCTGGGAGCGTGGGAAATGGCTTTTCTGAGTCTCCCAAACCCCCAAAGCCCATTCTAGACGCTCGGGAGATTAAAGCATCTCAGAGGCCATAGTAAAAGAAAAGGCTCCGGCACCCTTGCAGGCAGGCCTCTGCAGGGCACTCAGTTGGGTCTCTGCCTTCAGGGAGCCTTCCTTGACTGCACGCCTGAGAAGTCCCTAAACAGGTGTGGACATGCCAGATGCAGGACAACTGGCCTGGAGACCTGATGAAGAGCATCCTACCAGTCTCTCCTCTCCTCTTCAGGCCCCCGTGTCCCCTGCCTTTGGACCGCCCACTCCCTCTACAGTCTTGGCCCCATGGTGGCTCCTGGCCCACTGTACCTCTTGTTCCCCTTCTCTGTCTCCATCCCACTCTGGCCTGTGGTGCTCAGAGAATGAGAGACTCAGGCTCTGCTGGGTCCCAAAAAGCTGGCCTGGACCTGACTTTGACCTTGTCTTGACCTTGTGCTGCCGGTCTCCCTCTCCGCAGACTTTCAAGGCTCCCTCTTGGAGCATGTACACTTGTTACAAGGGGGCTGCTGCTGAGGGTACTACGTGGGCTTTCAAGTGGAGACAAGGTCTGGCTTGCATAGGTGAGGTGGGATGAGGCTCACTTCTGAAGGCCTCACCCACCTGAGCTTGTCCTTGGCATCACTGAAGCTCTCCGACACAAAGTACACCGGCTGATAGGTCTGGTCTTGGTAGGGCTGCACAGCGGCTGCTTCCGGGTCAAAGGCCCGGACCTCAGGCTCCTCTGACAGGGAGTGCTAGAGAGAAGGACATCACATCCAAGGGCTCGAGGAAGCTCAGTGCTGTGCCTGCCTTCTCCCACAGGGGTTCTAGGCCAGTGTATAGTGGGGTCTGGGCAGAGACACATGCTGGGGCCTGGGAGCAGCGTAATCTCACCAGGAGCTCTCCGTAGGAGGACAACAGCCCTGCACCATAAGCCTTCAGCTCCCCGTTCTGCTTGCACAGTCCAAACTCCACAGTAAACCAGTACACCTGCCAGATAGTCACCAGAGTCACCTAAAATCACCGGGCACCAAGCACAGTCCCTCTGGGTATAACAGGCCACCACCCGCAACAGGCAAGGCTGGTTGGACTTGGGAACATTAAGGAAGGTCTGAGCTCTGCCCAAGGCCCTGACAACCAACCGTAGAGAGTTTCTCAATTTCTTCATCTGAGGCTCCCAGAGATGCAAGTCCAATGTCCTGTGGATAGAGAAGGAGGCTGAACCATGGAAAGACTCTCCTCTGGCATTGTATCTGAGGCAAGGGCACTGGGTATCAGCTACCTCTCCAGGAATCCCACTGGACCTAAATAAACTACATGGATGGTTCAAGGCAGCCTAGAGCCCAGGACCTGCAGTTCCCAGAAGAACCAGCAGGTGGCAGAAGAAACCACGGAAATCCTCTCCCTGGGGAACCAGTGCTCCCAACCAGTCCCTCCATTTCCATTTCAGCATTTAGTTACATCAAAGTCTCGTGGACCCATGAAGTCAATGTCTACCTCTGAGGAGAGCCTCACCAAGTGAAACTTGTGAATCTCTGTCTCAACCAAATCCACCCCCCTGGTTTCTGCCCTGAGGCCGCAGACACACCTGGGAGAACTGAGCAAACGTGCGGTCAGCCAACATTGGTACGTGTCCCAACAGCTCGTGGCAGCAGTCCCTAGGTGAGGCCATGAGAGAAGAAAGGTGGAGTGGACAGGTTCTCTGTCCCTACCCAGGGGAGGCCTTGGCTCCTCCACACCTCTGCCTTCATTGTGCATGGACATTAGTGGGCCGCAAGTTCAGGGTCCCCTGCCCCAGGTGGCATACTCACGGCTCAGGGGAGTGCATGGGTGAGGAGGCGTGGCGGATGTACTGTGTGCATTGAAACACACGGAAGGCCAGGCTGGCCAGAAAATCACGGGCAGACAGCAGGCCGGCCACGGGTCGCAGCTGGAAGCCAGTCCGCTCTGCAAGGGACCACACGTCAGGGTAGGCGGAGGAGACGCCCCTCCCCGCCCTACCTCCTCTGCATCCGTACCCTTCAAGAAGCGGGACACGTCCTCCAGCTGTGGGATGCTGTCCTCTCGGTAGCCACAATACCGTTCCAGAAGCTGGAAAGCCTCCAGGTGCTCTCGGCAGGCGTGGGTAGCATAAAGACCTTTCAGCGTGGCGTAGACCTCCTTCCTGTAGGCCACAGGGTCTCAGAGAATTGTCTGCTGATGGGGCTCTCCCCATGACCACCCCACCTGCTCACAGCCCCCTCCCTTCTGCCCCCACCACCACTGTGGATGTACTGCCTGCTTCCATCAGCCTCCTGAACTGTGGACCTCCATTAATGGGTAGGGCATTTCTGTGGTTGAAGGGAACCCAGAGGTTGGGAAGGGACCACTAGGGACATCTCTGGGTGATCTGATGCCCCTCCTCTAACTGACCTTAGTCTCTCCTGTTGTGCCAGTGTTCCCAGGGGAGGACCTCACAGACATGAGACTGGGAGCTGTCTCTCTCTGGTCCTTCTCATGCCCAGCCCTGGCCTGCCCTAGCCACATGTCAGCAGGGTCTTACCAGGTAGCAATTTCCTCCGCAGTGTACTCCACGTGGGGAATTGGTTCACCCCTGTGGAGGGGACAGGTGGTCAATAAGGTGCCCTACATCTCAGAGAGGTGAGGGGGGGAGACAGGGTGAGGCATTTATCCAGAAACTATATCAGCTGCTCAGAGGCCTTTGGAGTACGGAATGGACTGGGTGGGCATGCTGACCCCAACCAGCTGCTTAGCCTCTGCCTCAGTCTCCTTAGCGGTGACTAGGAATAATGCCAGTGCGCAACACACAGCACCATAGAAGAGACACGAGTGGACACGTGGAGCTGTGGGATAGCAAACCAGTCACCTTCCTCCTCTCCTCCCCTCCCTAGCAGGCTCCTTACTGCTTGTACTGGAAGGCAATCTCTGCAATCAGCTTCCGGCGCTGGCGGTACACCTGGTCAGAGAAGCCCTGATGGCCAAGGGACACACATCAGGAGGAAGCTGGGATCTCCCTGCTCCACAGACCAGGGCCAGTCCCAGATGCATCCACCCCACAGGCCTCCTCTGTGAGACACGCAGTAAGGACAACCAGCTCACCGGATGGTCCAGATCCAGGTCAGGGTCAAATTTGGTGACCAGGTGGTGACACTTGTCCAATTCTGACACTTTCCTTGGGAACCAGGGAACTTCACAACAGAGACAAAAGGGCCCAGGTGAGTGTGGAGGCATGGTAAGCTTTGGCCACCTTGGGTCTGGCCTCCCCTGGGGACCTCCTAGAGGGCAGAGGTTGCTGGCATGTGTCAAAAGAACCAGAGGAGGGGTGAAGCCAGCATGGAGGGACACTTTAGGGTCTCCCCAGCAGGATGCTCTGCCACCCAGGCCTCAAGATCATTTGGTCGCACTCAGGGACAGAAATGCATCCTCACCCTTGTCCTCTCTGGCACTGCGCACGTCATCAGACACCCGACGCACAGAACTAAGGAGGGCAGCGAGGTCTCCACAGGGCACCTCGAAGCGCACAAAGTACTCCAGGTGGGGACTTCCTGCCAGTGGCCTCTGCGCGGGTCGCGTCTCTAAGTGGTGGATTTTGGCTTCATATGTCTTTGGGAGAAAAAGCCGGAAGAGGGAGAAGGAGAGAGACAGATGGGGAGGGAGCAATGGAGAGAAAGGAAGAGAGATGGAGAGGGAGGGATAAATGCGGAGAAGGAAAAATGTGGAGGGAGCCACAGATTGAGAGAGACAGATGGAGCAATGGAGAGAGGCAGAGCAGAGGTGGAGAGAGGAAGAGAGACGTGGAGAGACAGAATAGTGGGGAAGAGGGAGAGTGAGGGGGCCTGGTCAGTGTTTTGTCCCTGCTGGTGAATTTTGGAATGTGTCACCCACAGACTGGGTTTTGTCTCATGCATCCATGCAGGAATCATAGTTGTGCCTTTGGCTCCTCTTTATGGACAGTTCTACCTGCCTGCCTGTGTGTCTGTCTGTCTGGAGGTCATATCGGATAGCCTGATTCTCCTGCTGATGGAAGGTCCCACCCCCTAATGGTCTCATTTGGCTTATTGGCCACACCCAAGGGACTGGACCCCACTCCATCATATCAGAGACACAAAGCTTAGGCCCAGACATAGCAACTAGGACTGGTGGACAAGGGTTGGCTTCTCCCTCACCTTCTGTTGCCCAGCAACAAAACACTTAGGCCATGGAATCAACCCTGGGAGCTCATAAAGATTCTGGCTTTAATGTCATTTGAGAGTTTTGCTGGGGGGGCAGGTCATTTGCCAAGGCAATAATGCAATCAGCTGCTTCGTGGGCCCTTGGGCAGGTAGGTAAGAGGCCCTATGTATGGCAGTGGTGCCAGACAGCTGAGGCTGGATGGTGGAGCTGAAGGGTAGTCCCTGAGACCTAACCTCTTGGGCCTGTGCAACCATATTTCTGCCCTGGAGGGGCAAACAGCCATTCTTACATGTCTTATGCATGCTTGCCCTGGCATACAAGCCAGCAGCCCATAAGCCTCACCTCAAATACTTTCACAGCCCGGGACAGTGAGGAGGGTTTTGTACCCTTCAGGGAGAAGAGCAGGTTGAGAACAGCCTTCCCATCCTTCTCCTCAAATACCACAGCCTCCAGGGGGTTCCCAGGTTCCGAGGAGGCTACTGCCGCCGCTGCAGCCGCTGCTGCTGCCTCTCTCTCCTTTCGAGCATCCTCGATGAGACTCTGCCGTCTTCCGATGAACCTTGGGGACTGGGGGAGGGGTGGGTCAAAGATATGCCTGTGTCTCCATGCTGGTGCCTCGACTGATCCTGCCTCCAGGGCTTGGGCCCTGGTCCAAACACCGGATGACACGCAAAGATAGAAGTAGTCAGTATTCTAACTGGGCATGGCGGGCAGGAAGGCCTGGACACCATAGCGTAACTGGAGGGCAAGGGCTCCTTGGCCACCATCTCCCAAAGTAGAGGTGCCCTGTCACCTGCCTCCTGGGCATAGACCCAACTGAATTAGTGAAAGAGGCTGCTTCTCCTGATTTCTACGGCAGCAACCAGAGCCCAGAGGAGACAGAGCACAAAGCCGCAGGCATCACTGGGCAGTGGGTAGCTTCGGTCATCCATTCAGGTGGAGCACACTGTATGTACTCTGCTAAAACAAGCGTCCTTCCCCTCCCGACTCTCTGAAAGAGGCGTGGGGCTGGCGCCCTGACCGTGCTGTCCTCTCAGCTGGAAATACCCCCATGAAAATGTCTCCAGCCACCCTCTCCCTTTTCTACTGTCACCTCCTCCTCCAGGATACCTTGTCGAGGTCTAAGTACGGGTTACCTCAGCATGGCTTCTGCCAGCTGTGTGCCTGCGACAGCTGTGAACCTGTGTGCCCAATCCTCCAACACTCAGAACTACCCGGACCTGACTGAGGAACTCTTAACTGGGAATCAAGCTCCCCAGAAGGTTCTGGGTCTTTCAGTTGAAATGACAAGTCACCCTGGGCTTTGAGGATGTCACAGTCATAGGGAGAAGCAGCCCCTCTGGAGCCCTCTCCTGGCTGGACACTTGCAGCCAGAGCCACAGGCTCCCTGGGAAGAGCATGGCACTGGGCGGCTCCCAGGAGGCTGAGGGGGAGGGCCATGCAGCTGAGACGTGTGAAAGAGCACTTTGACCCCACAGTCGTCTCTTGAGAAGTGCCTGCAAATTAAATTTCTAAAGGTCACACCAGTCTCATTAAGGTCTCTGTCAGGCTAGGGCAATGGTTGGATGGAATTCTAAAGAAAAGCTGAAAGCCCTTCTCATGCGCTGAGGAGTTCCCTTGTCCAGGCTGGCAGAAGGGACTCTTTGGTGTCTTGGCAGCACCCCTTGATCCCTGGGGCCCCCGACACAGGTAACACAGATGCAGGGCAGTGGAAGGTGGGAAGGGTGAAAGGAAGACAGGAATTGCCCCAGAGCCAGGGACCTCTTCTAACACAGATCCTGGGCCCACGTCCTGTTTGTATGGGACTGCAGTAGGCAGAGCAGCCATTTACCGACCAGGTCCTCACAGAAGTGTATATTGCAGGAATCCCACACCCTGTGACAGGCAAGCCTAGAGAACCCTGAGAAAGCAGACAAGTGGGGGGCTCCTGGAAGGGGACCCGAATCATAGGGCTCTCCCAAGACCACCCAAGGGAGATTATGCCCCTACTTCATGATATAGGACCCATAGGAGCCCCAGAAAGGATGGCACAGGGCAACAAGCTCTGGCTCTCCCTTGTGGAGTCCAGCAGGACACAGCAGAGGCACTTACCCAAGAACAGGGATATCTACCAGGGTTAGGACCCAAAGTAACCCTGGGACAAGATGGGACAGGGACCCACTCCAACCCTGGGTTCCAGACACTGGGTGAACTCCAAACCTGGGGTATCCACCCACCCACAGGGCAGAAGCTGCTCCAGATACCCCTGAGTGACAGCATGCCCTTCTCACCATGATGGCCTCCACCTGCCTGGCATCCTGCTCGGAGACTGCCCTTCTGAAGCCCTTGGGCTGTGGCGAGGAGGCGCTGGGGGTGGGCATAGTGCAGCCTGGTGGTCCCGGGTTCTGTCTCTACAGCCCTTGCCGGGCGGGCGGCTTCTTAAAGGCCAGGCTGACGTCAAAGCCCCTCTGGGTCCCCCACCTCCTACCTCCTGCGCATCCTCTCCACGCCTGCTGCGCCTGAGGGAGGCGGGGGTGGGCACAGAGCGAGGGCGACGAGAAAGGCCTCTGTCCCATTAGATCTAATTGCATCCACTGTCACAGGCACTTGCCTCTGAATCACCCTCAGCCCGAGGCGCAGCATGAGGACAGGGGCCGCCTGGTGTTCTGCAGGGCAGGAGACAGATACGGCCCTCTGCCCAAACCAGGGCACAAAGTGGGGTCATGCTGGGTTCCCAAGGGCTCGTGTTAGGAAAGCTATAACCCCTGGGGGCAAGTAGGCGCAGAAGCCCCTTGGTGGCTCTTTGGCTGTCTTCAAGGCACAGGTTGCCTTCCCCAGCCCCATGTAACAAACAAAGCATGCCATCTACTCTCTGCCCTGGTCTTGTATGTGCCAGCACTGGGGCTGGATCCTCAGGCAGGTCCTGTGAGACACAGAATGGTCCAGAAGGCTGTTCTCTACAGTGTTTCCAAGACTGATCCACTTTCGCAGGTGTCCTGTCTCCCTGATTATCATATCTTTGAAGACATTGCTCAGGAGATGGTGCCAACCCTGGCATATCCCTAGGGCTGGCTGACCTAACTTCCTGTGGAGCAGACCTCTCCTGTAGTTATGAGTGTTCTAGGCTCCCCCACTCACTCCCTGACACATGGTCTCAAGCTAGCTGCAGCCCATTCTCAGTGGCCCCCATGTGAGGGCACAGTCACCAATCATCTCCCCATGGCCCCCTAAGGTCTCACATCAAGTCAGCTTTTGTTTTATGGTTACCACCCACCCCCACTTACACAAAGACCCACCACACCTTCCTCAACCAATGAACCATCTCCAAGGAGATAGGGCAGCGGGTGAGGGGGTGGGGGCTTTCTCAATGCAGAAGAGTTGCACTGGGCCTGTTTCATTTCTCTGGGGTCGTTTTCTTCTAACCCTTCTGGGAAAGGTACCCTCTTACTAAGGGAACTGGGCTGAGGCAGAGTGCCTCCCTTGTCTCTCTGGATGTCAGCAGAAGTGCACAAAAGGACAGAGCTCACTCTGAAAATGGCCACCCTGGGGCTCTGAGGACAAGCACACTGGAAATGGCAACAGCCCTGGAGTCTCCAAGCCCAGGTAGTTCGCCCTCCAGCTGATCACTGCGCAGCCGCCCTCCACCTCCTAGGTATGGCGGGGCTCTCAGGAACCGCCTGCTGTATTCACCACGACCAGCCCTAGCCCTTCCCAACTCTCTCTTTCACAGCAGGGACTGTGTTCCCCCAATCTGCCACATCACTGCCTCGCCCTGCAACACTCAGTGGCTCCCATTGCCCTCAGGAAGCAAGATAAAAGATGAGTCAGCACCAACGGAAATATCCCTAACCTCCCCTGCCAACATCCTACCCACCACTCCACACACACACAATCCCTGTTCCAGGGGAGTCCGAGGCTCTGTGATGTCCAGATTAACATGCCATCTCTCATCTACCTTCTCTGAACAAGCTCCTACAAATCCCACAAAACCCAGCTCAGTTACTGTTTACTCTGCAGAGCTTGCTCTCTCTTATAGGAACACTGCCCTCCATGTCCCATGCCCCTCTCTGAACTCTCCCTGTGCCAGTACCCTGTTGACTTGGGCCACTCCTGTCTCTGTGTGCCCATCATGGCTCTGGCCTGTCTGATGTCCCAGGACACCCCCCACACCATGTACTCTCAACAGCTCAGAATGGGGGCTCATGGAGACACTCCCACCATGAAGGCAGTGTTGGCTGAACCTTAGCCATCCTGAGGACTGGGGGCTGGGACCAAAACTCAAAGCATCTCCATCTCCATGCACAGCCTCCCTCCAGGTCTGCATGCTCCCCAGGGACTCTTCTTTGAAGGGTGCTGGGGATCCCTGGATGAGACAAGCCCAGGCTGGTCCACCCCACCCAGCCTGGCGTTTACTCAGGTGGCACAGGGTAGGAGGGGCTGTATCCAACACTGCATAGGGGCTGCTGCACAGCTCCACGAATGTGGATTTAACCTTTCAGCAAATGTCTTACACGGACACAAATATTGCTTTTTAATTAATTTTCTTGCCTTGGCTGGAGGTGCTTGCATAGAAGCTAGGTGAGAGGGGAAATGGGGGAATGTGTGCTCTCCAGCCCCTTGTCTGTGCCTCACCCAAGCAGCACCTGGCCTAGGCTTGAGAACATGATGTCTTTGGACTTTCTTGGGAGGTAATTGCTGTCCCAGACTCTTGCCTCTATTCATGGCCAGCCTGGTAACACACCCAGGATGCTATGTACAATCTGTGGGATACACACACACACACACACACACACACACACACACACACACACACACACACACCCCAGGGCTGGCTCACCAGACTGTGTCCAGGTCTAAGGCATCTGTAGACACAGAGAAGTCCAGGATATGTTAGCCCAATCCCATCCTCAGTCTGATGGGAAGGTGTGGTGATATATTATTTAAGATTTATTAAAACTTGCCTGAGGATCAGAATGCAAAGTCAGTCACAAGCCATAGAAACCAGGCACACACCTTTAATTCCAGCAGCCAGAAACTAGGAGGTTGTGGTACACACCTTTAATCCTAGAACTCAAGTTTAAGAGGTGGACAGATCTCTCTGAGTTCAAGGCCACCCAGGAATACACAAGAGTTAATCAGTCTAAAAGAGAAAGCGTATCAAATGCCATTAATCCCACAACTAGAGGGGTATAAAAGATAGATGCAGGGTCTTCAGTATTCAGTAGGAGGCATTCATTCTCCAGCCACACTGAGGAGAGGCAGCAGTTTGAGACTTGGTGAAGAGCTCGTGCGTGGATCAGCCCTTTCAGCCTGAGCTTGAGGTGAGAGCTAGTGGTCGTCAGCTTTTCTTCCCTGATCTTCAGGTCGAACCCCAATACAGTCTCTGTGTCCTTTATTATTCATGTTCTAGGAAGGACCCCAAGAGAACCCTGAAGCCTGTTCTTGATTAGGCTTCCCGGCCTCAGACCTGCTGCATACTAGAGGCCCCCACCTCCTCTCAAAGCTCACCAAAGGCCAAGATGCATCTGTTCAGTCACTTGCACATTTCAGGATGAGACCTTCCACCTGATGATTCACACCAGGACCCACAGACAGTACCTTCCTCTCCACTTTCAGACAAGCCCATTCTACAGAAAGGAGAATTGAGTCCAAGAAACGCACAACTCCCTCGATCACATAGCCAGTCTGTAGTCTGGGTCCCCCTGCTCCCAACATTTCAGTACTCAAGGAAGATAGCAGGGGTGGCGCTCAGGCCCCCCAAACTGCAGCTGCCAAACCTCACTTTGAGGGGGCACAGATGCTTGAGGGTAGGATGGGCCTAGGGAGAGGCTCCTGGTTGGTTGAGGTGAGGTTTTTGAGGGCTCCCTGGACAGTACTCAGGCTGGAAGTCAAGTCTACAGGGCTGAGGAGTGTTTAGGAGGCAGCCCGTAGCAGTAAAGAAAGACCACTGGGCTGAAGTGCAAGGCCAGTACAGCGGGCGCTTGCCTACTCTGGGCTCAGATGGGTACTAGGCAGCCCTCCCTCCTTCTTGAGTCCTCTGCACCCCTGCAAAGCCTGCACCATTCACAGTCATCCTGAATAATTACCCTCCTCTGTCACCACAGTGATTAGGCCTGCGGAGTCAGGCAACACATAGGGCCTTTCTTCACAGCCTCTTTCAGCACGATGCTTAATTGTCCGTAATGACAGCACACCCACTCCCTAGCTTCGGTGCGGCTAGATCCCAGCCTGGTGTAGAGGCTGCTGCCTTATCCTGTATACACCCTGCTTATGTGGGCCTCCCTGCCCAGGAAACCAAGGAACTGAAGAGGCAGGGGGCTGATGCAGGATATCCTGATCCCTGGTCCTGGAGCTAGAACCCCAGCTACACCAATCAATCCAGCTCTACCCTAAGCTTTGAGCATTTTGGTAACCTGTGTGCATTTTGGGACATATGTTTCCACAATCTAGGCCAAAAGGCCACCTCCAAACAACACCATGGTCTTCTACAAGAGCCTGAGCAAATATATGGCACATCTATGTCATACACCCACACCAATCTTGATGAACACATACATGATGAGAACACATAGGTATCCACACAGACACATACAAGATGAAAACACACAGGTATCCACATGTGGACACACATGAGGTTATTACACACTTGTCCACATGTAGAAACACACTAAATGAGCACACACAGGTGTCTATATGTGAACATGCACAAGATGAAAACACATATGTGAACACATATTGATGTTCACATGTGAACACATATGAAATTAGCACATACAGGTACCCACATGTGGATAAAAATGAGATGAGCATGTAAATATGACCACATGTAACACAGACACACACACACACATATACAGGTGTTCACATAGACACACACATAAATGTGCACATATGTCTACTATAGACACACAGAATCCTGCATGTTCACACAGAGACACATATGAACACACATATATCTATATGATATACATAGGCATACACACATGTATAAAGACATACACATAAACATACTACCATAAACATACACACATTCAGAGAGAAATGGGCATACATACATACATATATATATACACACAGGTATATGCATAGAGACACCAATAGGTACACATTCACACACACAAATATGTATGCATACACAATATATAGACATTCACAGTGCTTACACACAGACACATAGACACACAAATACACCTAGATGCAGAGAGATAGGCACATATACACATGCACGAACAGAGACAGCCACATGTGCATACAAACATGTGCAGAGAAACAGACACAAACAGGTGCATACATATAAATAGGCACACATATTATGTTCATGCACCCACACACTCTATTCATATAGAACTACTCACACACACAAACACATACCCCACCCACTTTGACAAGTTCACCCAAATTACTTTCTACAGGAACATAGGGTGCCAAGGTCTCTAGAAACCTGTCACCAAATGGGCTCTGGGGCCAGTGTTCCTGCTCACAGAGATGCAGGTCCATGGAATCACCAACTGACATGCCCTGAAGTTAGTGGAAACCTTTCTGGGATTTAAGTTGCTCAAGACATCATGATGGGCTGTCTGGGTGCTGTGCAGAGTGAGCCCCAGAAAGAAGGGAAAGTGAGGTTACAATCCTCACCACCCATGAGATTGGGGTGTGCTGTGAAGCAGGGACCGGCTAGCAGCCTGGGCTTTGTGGTCTCATGATTGCAGCTCCATTAGTGGAGGGCTGAGGTGTCCTGTCACCACTCACCTACCCGACTGGAAAGAGAATGAGGCTCCCCCCTGACATCTGACAGGATCCAGCCATTCTTGTCCTCATCAGACCCAAATGCCAGAGCAATTAGCCCTAACAAGGCCATCGGATGGAGCAGCAGCCTCGGGGCTGTAGGCACAGAATATGTGCTGGACAGCACCGGCTGCAGTCGATAGGAGGCACTTAGGGATAATTGGGCAGTTGGAAGTCAGACCAGAGCCAAGAGCTGCTGCATCAGTCTCCATGTCTCAACACTGGCTGAAGCCTATCCCCAAGAAGACTCCACCTGTCTGCTCCGACCACCCAGAACCAGAGTATCCTCCAGGCAGCCCATCCGCTTGGCATCTAAGCCATTTTCATCTTTGACTAGTATTTCCAGCGTTCTTCCTCTTCCTGATCTACCTGCCTCAATCCTGGAGACCACTGTCTGTAGGAAAGAGAGCCCCAGCTCAGCTCAGCCATCTCATACCTTAGGACTCAGTTTCCTTATCTTCACAGTGGGTTCCTGGGAGCCACCATGGCAGATCTCAGGAGCTCTGGTCCTTCCAAAGAATCCTGCATCTGCTGAGCGTTGGAGGACCTTTCTGTGAGCTCCCATTGGAAGGCGGCTTTGAGTCACACATCGGTAGCCTTGTCAAAGGTCAAGGGGCCTCGGTCAGGGTGGTCCTTCCAGATGACAGCACCAAAAGTCAGAGTGTAACCAAGGCAGAGAGGGAGAGGGAGAGCTAGAGGACAGGTGCCAAGTGTCCATCTGTTATTCCTAGCCAACAGGAAGTCACCATGATAGCCAGGCCTTCTCCAAAGAGGAGAACACTAGCCTCACATTAGCAGAGGCTCAGGGCTGCCTCTATGTCACCTGTCACCCACACCCCAACCCTGAGGCTCTTGGATTAGGGAGGCATCAGATGCTAAAGGCACTGGCTACATGTGTGACCAGGTCAGAGACCCATGATCTACATATCAATGTATTTGGTCTGCATGTAATATATACTGCATGTATATGCCTATGAGCAAGTGTCCTTGTGCCCATGTGAATGTGTCTACATGTACATGCAAGCAGGTATGCATGTTTTCTATATCCCCAAACTTTCACATAAGCATGCATGTATACAGTAGGTCCTGGAGGGACTCACTAGTCACGGATAGGTGGCAGGTGGGGGTGACTTTAGTTCCCATGCCCCTCAGATTACCCCTGTTCTGCCAGGTACTCCTGGCTCCCCTCTGCCTCTCTTTAAGACCCTTTCCTTGCCCTCCCATACACATCTCCTCTCCAGTGAGTCATGTAACACCCTCCCCACCACCTCCCAGAGTACTTGACAGTCTCTGACAAATTAGCCAGTAAAAGCAATTAAGAGTGACATTCAGTTCCCATTAGTCACTCACAAGGACCACGGTGGTGCTGTGACAGCAATCATGTCTAATTGCAAGACATCTGCCTACCCACCCCAGCCCCACGGAAGCACTGGAGTCTGTGGGTGACGGTCACCCTCCCACCCTATGGCAGGGAGGGGCAGTGGTTCCTTCTCTGAATGGGAGCGATCTCTTTGTCATGGTTTGTGGTGGTTGGGGACTATGTGTTTCCCCCTTCCCATCTACAGGGTGGGACCCATGGCTCTCGGCTGTGCTGTTAGAGTTATAGTGGCCAGAGCATGTAGCAGGAATAGTCTCACAGTCTCACTTGCCTCACATGGCTGGAGCTATAGTAGAGAAACTTCCTAGGGCCCTGACTCCCTGGAGGATGCCTATGGGAAGGGACAGGAAATGGGACAGCAGCCGACTCTGGAGCATTGCCTCCCCCCTGGACTGCAGAACCATCCACAGGAGAAAGTGTAGCTTCCTCATGTGTGGGGGGCACTGACAGGGGAGTCCAAGGGGTAACTGGGCTGAGATGAGGGCCAAGACTCCCATGAGTTTGGGGTCAGGGGTGAGTGACCCTGTCACCTTTCTGTCATTAGGGTAGACCCCTCCAGGTGGAGAGGGCACCTGTCTCATGGCTTCACAGTCTCATAGTTATGTAGAAAGGTTAATTGGGGGATGGAAAAGTAAGCAGAGTTTATATGACAGTGAATAGGGTGGGGTCTCTGAGCTGATACAGGCTGTTTGGACTGACCCAGAACTGGATCCCCTTACCTGAGACTGTTGACCTTTGGGGCAGATAAAGGGCAGTTCCTGGTAAAGAGAACCCTGCCTTTAGGACTCTATTTACCAAACAACAATCCTTCTATTTACCTGACAAAGTCCTTCTGTTTAGGACAATGTCACCATCACTGCTGTTGGTGGTGGTGGGGACACACAGTTTGTACCTCGAAACTGTGACAGCTGCAGCTGCGGCCACCTCATCCCCAGAGCCTGTCTAGATAGGAGCAATGGTTCTCACCCAGAACTCTCACTACCATTTGAGCAAGTGGTCAGCTTTTGTACAAGCGAGGAGGCAGAAGGGAGGAAACAAGCGTGAGCAGTCTCACAGTGAGGGCCTGGGACAGCAAGGTTCTCCTCTGGGGCTGCCCCCACTCTGGGCTTCTACTGAGGACTTGCAGGTGTGTCACTCCAGAGTCCACAGTCATTTCTGACTCAGTCTGACCCCACAGGCAACATCCTTCCCACAGGAAGCTCAACCCCATGATCTGGTAGTGGACATGTACCTGGGGCCTCTCTGGGTTCCTGGACCAGCCCAGAGAAGGGCCTGGGCCTGGCTGAAGGCAAGCACACGTGACTCAGGTGCCTGGGCTAATCCTGGGGCTGGGAGGAGGCCCCCACCGCTGACATTTCCAGGCTGCGATGCGTCTGACCCATACACTGTGATATTTAGACAGTGCTTGTTTGCCAGGCGATTACTCTGGAGTTGGGATGAAGGCGCCCGACACCGGAACTGCCCTGTGTTCTCCAGGACTTTTTTTTTTAATCATCTCATTCCCTGCTTCACAGGATCTAGCCAGCTGCAGGCTTAGGGTCCTACATGGAGATGAAGAACTAAAGGACAGAATTTGTCTTCTCTTTCTCCTTCTTTACCTCCCTTCCCCAGAATGCCTCTTTAGAGTACTCCCCTTGGGAAGCTACAGGGCCTGGCCTTTGTGGCTTTGGCATCCTGGGGGCAGGGAAGTAGCTCATGGAAAGGACTCCTACACTGCGCAGGTGTCATCTTCAGGAACTAAGTCCCCTATCCCTTGGGGAGATGGCTGAAGCCTAAACTAATGGTGCTCCCCTACCTCACCCAGCATGGGTTTGGGGACCCACAGCAACCCACTGCGCTCTGAGGAGTGGCCAGTGGTCAGCAGAGCTGGATGACAGGGCAGAGGGAGAGAGGACCACAGTTTGGGCTTGATTTCCTTTTGGAAGAGGGATCCAGTTCCTTAGCAGACCCACAGCTGTTTCCAGGGGAAGATCAGCAACCCAAAGCTAGAGGCCACAAGAAAACTGATACCACAGCACCCCAAAGACCCAGGAGAAAGGAGGAGGGACTTGGAGAGGGAAGCATATCTAATCTGACATGCAACTAAAGCAGGCTTGTCTCATGGGGTCAGCGTGTGATGGCCACAGGTTTGGGAAGGCTCCATGTTTACTGTGGCCCCAATGACTTCTGGGTACTCCTTTGGCTCCCACAGGCCTTCAATAGGTGGCACGCCGAGCTGTGATTGCATGCCTGGGGATCCAGTTGGAAGGCTGGGCAGGAAAAGGGATATGGCTGCGTGTTTCCCTGCTGAGTTAAACTTTCAGCAAAGACTAAGAGAAGTTACAGGCTGCCTGCAGCAGGGCCTTCCAGTGCCAGGCACACTGGGCTGGTACGGGTAGACAGGAATGGTAGAGGTGAAGTCCTTCTCCCCACAGGACCTCAGCTTCTCACCTAAGGCTCATGCCATCCCTGAAAACAGAGACACTCCTCTGGAGGTCCCAAGGGTCTGTACCCACAATTGAGTAAGGAATTTGATTCAGAAGTGGCAAGATTGAAAGTAGGAACCAGCAGTCTATGCCTGGAGCTCCCTTTTGCCCAGAGCCAGGTACGGTGGCTGGGGACCTGGTGCCCAGCTTCCCCAATTGGCTAGTGGATTTGAAGCATGGGAAGTACCCTTCATTTTTCTAAATATGCCTGCTTCCCACCCTGACTGCTTTTTCAGGACTCACAGGATATTGGGGCACCTGAAGTGACCCCAGTGTACCTCCGCTGTCACCCATCCCTGCTCCTTCCATTCCAAAGGCTCTTTGTATTTTGGGGGTGCTATGGTTAGGACTGTCAATTTGACTCAATCTATAATCACTTGGGAACAGAGTTTCAATGAGGGATTCTCTAGATCAGGGTGGCCCATGAGCAGGTCTCTAGGGAATTAGCTTGATTATCTTAACTAATGTGGGCAGAGCTTTGCCTACTATGGGTGACACCATTCCCTGGGTTTGGACCCTGGACTATACAAGAGTGGAAAACCGAGCTGAGTTGTTAAGTGTGCATGGTTCACATTCTCTCTGTTCTTGCCTGTGGATATGACTAGATGCCTGGACTCTCCCCCACAATGGCAGACTGTAAACTGGAATTATGAGCTGAAGTAAACCCTTTCTCCCTGAATACCTTTTGTCTAGGTGTTTATCACATTAACAGGAAAGAAAACTAAGATGGGTTAAATGATAATGATGATAAAATATACACAAAATGTGCCATTTTACAGCTGCCCTGAGCAAGTCGGAGCTCATAGACCCCAGTCTGACAGCTGGGAAACCAGCATAAGACCAAACCAGGCCCCCTGAATGTGGGTGTTAGTTGGGGGGCCTGGGCAGTCTATGGGACCCCTGTCAGTGGAACCAATATTTATCCCTAGTGCACGAATTGGGCTTAAGGAGCCCATTCGCTATGGAGGGATACTCTCTCAGCCTAGATACATGGGGAGGGCCTAGATCCTGCCCCATGTGATGTGACAGATTTTGATGATCCCCCATGGAAGGCCTCATCCTCCATGAGGAGTGGATGAGGGTGAGGAGAGGGGTTGGTGGGGGGCATGGGACGACGGGAGGGAGAGGGAGCTGGGATTGATATGTAAAATAAGATTGTTTTTAATTTAAATAAAATAAATAAATTAAAAATAATTTACTAATTTTTTAAATGTGCCATTTAGCCACATTCAAGTGCATGGCTCAGCTGCACAAAGCTCCCTCACTCACAGAGATAGGGAGTTACCCAACCATTCCTTTCTCTGTTTTCCCAGACTAAAACTCTGTCCCTGGGAAATGCTGACTGTCAGCCCCTTCCCAGCCAGCTGAGCCCATACTAGTTTCACTCTGTAGAACTGAATGTAGGGACTTCGAGTGAGTAGAACCCTACAGTGTGTGTCCTCTTGTGATCGGCATAGTGGCCTCAAGGTTAGCTCATGTCACCAAGGACACTCTCCCTGCTCAAAACCGAGGGACGTTTTACCATGTCTGCCACGGGCACTTGTGTGTCTTCCCCCATTCGGCTACTTCGATGAGGTGTGCAGGCACCTGCTTGAGACCCACTTTCTATCCTTTGGGGGCATGAATCAAAGTAGACTGCAGGGTCAGAGACTGCTAGCTCTGAAGGACTGCTATTCTGCTTTCCCAAGGCCGAGCCGTGTTATGCTGGAGCCATGGTGCACAAAGGACACACTCTGCCTGTACATTATTAAGCTCACTCACAGGAGGTTCCACTTGGAACACACATATTCACACACAGGAACACACTGCCCTGTACCCTGCCTGCCAGTCTGAATCCAGGTTGACCCCCGTCAGGGGAGCAGAGACACTCCTTAGGCATGCATCAGTACCCTTCTGCCTTCACCGTGGGCAGGTGAGAGCCTGCCGCTGGTGTCCACAGTCACTCCATGTGACCAGACATCACATCTCTCACTGAAGTGACAGGTGCAGGCAGACTGTAAGTGTCGCTACCTGGATCCCCAGGTTCTGCACCTGCAGCCCTCCATGCACATGTAAGAAAGTAGTGTTAGAATCAAGCCCCTGCTCAAGCTACCGCATCTGCAGCAGCTACTCACTGACACTGGAGGTGACTGCTGAGATGTTGTCTGGGGCTCCTAGCTAACAGACTCAAGGCCAGAATCCCTCACACGTGAGTTTACATCAAAGGTGGCATTGGTGGCCACAAGTCCCGCCCCCAACCCCTTCTTGCCTCCTGCCTGGAAATCTGAGTTTCCTGCTATAAACCTACCCCATCCTCAGAAACCATCACAAGAGAGTCTCACTTTTGAGAGACCCACCATGCTGTCTGTCTCTGATGCTGGTTCTCATGCAGATACCTTGCTGGTTGGCTGTTCACATAATAGCTAATTATCCCAATGACTCTCACCAGTTGTACATCCATGTCCTTTTGAACACCTATCCAGACCTAACAGCTGAAGTGTCTTCATTTTCCAGGGGTGAGAGAGGCTTTATTGTTCTTCATGTGAAGCCTCCTGAATAACTAACCTCTCTCCTGACCCAGGGACTACCCTTTCCATGCCCATGGAGCCTTTGGACACCAAATGCAGTTGATTTTATGTGACCAGAGGGGAGTAGATTGGGGTCAGGAGGAGAAGCTTGTCAACCTTCCTTTAAGGTTCTGTTATCTGGCTCTTGTCCAAGAAACCGTCAAATCAAGCTCCAGGCTTCGGGGTGATGCCAGGCCCTGGGGGAGGCAGTCCCCTGGCAGTCACTGGAGCTTTTGTTTATATTAGCAAACACATGGGCATGATTCCTCTTTTACATCCTGCAGTTGGGATAGTAGGACAGAACTTCCTTGTGCAGGCCAACATATCAGTGAGGTCAGGGTAGTGAGCAGGGTTGTTCAGGGGCATGACCTTCCAGTAGATGCAGAGAACCCATGATTATCAGAGAGTCTACAGTGAAAATGTCTGAGTGGTCTGTCAGTCAGGGGTTGACATATACCAGGGAGCCCAGCAAGGGGTGGTCCTCCCAGATGCCTGGGGATCAAACACAGGAAGACATACCCTGTCCTCACCTCAGTCCAGGCCAGTACATTTCCCCAAGTTGTTCCCCTTAGGGTCTAATGAGAACATTAGAGACATCCCTAATGCTGTCAGAACTCTTGCCCAGCTTCAGAGAAGGAGGTGTGAACCACCTTTGCTACCACCAGCTTCAGAGAAGGAGGTGTGAACCACCTTTGCCATCATCAGCTTTAGAGAAGGAGGTGTGAACCACTTTTGCTATCATCAGCTTCAGAGGAGGAAGTGGGAACCACTTTTGCTATCATCAACTTTAGAAAAGGAGGTGTGAACCACCTTTGCTATCACCAGAGGGGCCAGAGACTCCAGGTACCGGAAGAATTGGCTCAAGGTATATGTTGGGTAGAGCTTGGGGGTTCCCAAGGCAGATTCAGCCCCGGGTGAAAGCACCCCTTACATCAGGTGTCATAGAGGAGACATGTCGTTGGGTGGTGTCACCCATAGTCCTGGTGCAAGGACATTTCCCAGCTTTTCCTGGCATCCTCATTGTGCCCAAGTCAAGATCACTGTGGTCTGAGGCTTGTCTCACCTTCCCCTTTCTGGCCTCTGTTGGCCCCTTCTGCAGTCTAGCCGAGCATCATTCTCTACATCATCACTGATAATGGAGAACATTACAGATGCTCTGCAGACTCCCAGGCTTCTTCAGGCTAGTCCTACTCTCTCATCCGTCATCTCCCAGTCCTAACATTTCTGTGACCTCCCCAAGCACATTCACCCTTGATCAGTCACTCCAGCACCTTCAATGGCTCTGCTGCCTGTCAGTGACTATAGGCCTCCAAGATTTGTCGATTCAGATACCCTGCCTTGCCAGTCCTCACTCATTTCCTTCTGTCAACCCCAGAGCCTACACTGGGGTGCCTTCTTCAACCCTGTAAGCCAAACTTCCAGACATATGTAGACATTGGTATTAATGAGTATTGATCCTATCTTGTTTTAGACGCAGGGATCTTACTTTACAAACAGCCAGAGCATAAAGCCTTTGCAGACAGACAAGACTGTAGGATCATCATCAAGAGCCCCTGACATTACTCACCCAAAGCCCTTGCGTACACACCCCAGGCTAGAGATCACACCTGCATCTCCTTCCTGCAGAATATCAATTCAAAAGGTCATGGTGATGGCCCCAGGCAGGTCATTTTAGACAGGAAGCTGCACTGAAAATGATGGGAGCTGAGAGAGCTCACAGTGCCGTTTGCAGGGCAGTAGTCAGACAAAGGAAGCCCTCCTGACAGCACTGTGTGCCCTGGAGACCATGCACGCACACATGTGTACACACAAACACAGTCTGGAGAGGGCAGCGAGTTCCTAGCAAGAGCAGGGTTGGGTGCAGCCTGTCTGCTGAAAGCCTTACTTCATATTCTGCTGAAATGCACAGAGCAATGTCTTTCAAACAGAGAGAGCTCAGTCTTGGAGGGAGTGGATTAGTGGTTAAAGTGCTTGCACCTCAAGCTTGATGACCAGAGTTTGGATCCTCAGAACTCACTAAAGTAAACGTTTTCTAGGCTTGGCAATCCCCATGTCCCAAAATTCCAACTTCAGAAGGCGGAGACATGATCTGCAGAACAAGCTGACTAGTGAGACCAGCCGTATCAGTGACAAAGAGGGCAAGAATCTTTTCTAGTTGGGGTCCTTGAAAACAGCTGTCTAATTGGACTTTAGTCCCTGACAACAGGAGAGAATTAATGTCTGGTCTTGTACACCTAGCCAACTACTCATGGCTGATTAAGCCATGGACCCTAGAGGAGAACCTACTACTACAGCTTTCTCAAGCCAGTATAATTGAGGTAATGGGAATGTCTAGTTGGGGGAAGGATGGGGTGGGAGAACAAGGAAAAAGATATCTCGATAGAGAGAGCATTACCAGCTAGGGAGAAACTTGATGCCAGGGAAATTCCCAGGAATCCACAAGGATGACCCCAGCTAAGACCCCTAGCAATAGTGAAGAGGATGCCTAAACTGGCCTTCTCCTATAAACTGGATTGGTGACTACCCTAACTATCTTCATAGAACCTTCATCCAGTAGCCGATGGAAGCAGATGCCAAGATCCACAGCCAAGCACCAGGCTGAGCTATGGGGAGTCCAGTCAAAGAGAGGGAGGAGGGATTATATGAGGGGGGTCAAGATTGTGATGGGGAAATCCACAGAGACAGTTGACCTGAACTTCCCGGAGCTCACAGACTCCTGGGGATGCTATATGGTACCAAACCAGGCCTTCTGCATGTGAGCAACAGTTGTGTAGCCTGATCTGTTTGTGGGACGGATCTATCCCTAGTGCATGAGCTGGCTTTTGGAAGCCGATCCATATGGTGGGATGTCTTGCTCAGCCTTGATGCCGTGTGTGTGTGTGTGTGTGTGTGTGTGTGTGTGTGTGTGTGTGTGCTTGGTTATGCCTCAACTGATTGTGCCAGGCTTTGTTGACTACCCATGGAAGGCCTTACCCTTTCTGAGGAGTATCGGGTGGGGTAGGATTGGGGGGGCGGGGTTCAGGGGGAGGAGGGAAGGGAGGGGGAGTCGTAGTCATTATGTAAAATGAATAAAAAATAAAATTAATAAATTTTTTCTAATTATATCCCAAATGCCCTTCCTTATACCCACAGGTAGGTGTAGCTCTCACCCTTGTCTTAGTGTTCTGTTGCTGTGAAGAGACACCATGACCACAGCAACTCTTATGAAGGAAAACCTGACTGGGCTTGCTTACATTCAGAGGTTTACTCCATTATCATCATGGCTGGAAGCGTGGCGGCACACAGACAGACTTAGTGTTGGTAAAGTAGCTGAGATTTCCACCTCCGTATCAGCAGGCAGTAGGAAGATAGGGAGACTCTGGGCCTTGCTTGGGCTTCTGAAACCTCAAAGCCCAGGGACATACTTTCTCCAACAAGGCTATACCTCCTAATCCCTGTCAAGTAGCGCCATTCCATAATGACCAAGCATTCATATATATGAGCCTTCGGGGGCCATTTCTATTCAAACCATCACCCATGATATGACACAGAAGCTGCAGCCAGGAGCTCAAAACAACATGGCTACCTAGGCAAGACCTGAAAGTGACATGCCAATATGGCTAGGAAAAAAATGTCACAAAGCCTCACCCCTCAATGAAGAAATATGGCAATTAATGACTGCTGAGAAAGGAAAAGTCAGTCTTCCCTAGAGACAAGACCCCTGATAGGTCCAAGTCCGAGTGGTCAGCCCTGAACACATGTGCATCTGAGAAACACTAAATGGGCTCAGAGGCTCTATTTATATAGTTATTTGCTTTTGTGTGTGTGCATAGTAATAAGAATTAAAGAAAATGAGGCATGAGATGCGGCAGTAGAGGGAAGAGAGGGAGGGGAAATGACGCGAATACAGAACACACATGAAATTCAAAACCACAGCATTACTGTAGATTGGCACACCTGCCGTTCTAGGCCAAAGCCCCATTCTGCAAAGTCATAAGATAAATAATTTTGCTTTCCCAATGCTGAGCCCCCAGTACTCTTTTTATGAAGTGAGGATCTTTGTTTCTCACACCAATGGAGAAAAAATATTCACAAATCCCGTAACTGATACAGGATTAGTGACTATCCTGTAGAGAAATTAAAGACTTTTGTTGGGGGCAATTTTTAATGAGAAAAGGACTTGAATAGACCAAGACTGGAAACAGCCAACATGTGAGGGGCCACCCACCTTCAGAGAGGAGCCATCAGGATGGTCACAGTCCAAAAAGCATGGGGCGGGCAGGGAGCTATCAATGGCCAAGACCTGAAGAACTGAAGTCTTCTTGGTGGGAGCCGTTTGGAAGCAAGTTTCTAGAGGTGTGGCAGTGCTTGTCATCCTAGCACTCAGGAGGCTGAGGCAGGGGGATCACAGTTTAAAGCCAGTCTGGGCTAGAAAGTACCTGTTTCAACCAAAACCAAAATAAACCATGCCCATAAGACAAACCAGCCTGGTAGATTCTTGAATGTTAAACCTAGGATCTCTATTTGACGTGATTAAGTTTTTACCTGGATGAACCCAAGGATAGTAATTCGACCCTACCAAAACATGTATGCCTTTGCTCAAAATGTTCCAGATGTGCTCTGTAGACCCCAAACTGCAATTCAAGTAGTTGCCAACTAATGAAGGAACAGAGCACGCTGTGGGCCACCCACGCAGTGGGATATCATTCAGCCGTAAGGAGGAAGTGCTTTCTAACACTCACTGCAAGAACTGATCTTGAAGACATTAAGTGAATGAAGCCAGACTCTAGACAAACAGCTCCCAGCCAGACACGGCAGCGGGAGACAGTAGCACAGGCCCTTAGGGTTCCCCTCCTCACTATAGCTGTGAGAAGTGGGAAGACCAAGCCCAGGGAGAGGCACCTTGGGGTACCCTGGCCTCCTCTCAAGCTGGGGTCACACCTAGGCCAGTAAGACCTGCAGAACCCGAGGCATGAGGCCAACCCAGGACTGCTCTAGAAGGCCCCACCTTTCAGGCAGGGGAGTGGGTGTCTTCCCCCACTCCCTCCTCAAGAAACTCCAAATCAGATACAAAAAACGTGAAGGACCAGTCCCCATACCCAGGATGCACACCCCCGCAGCTATCCAGCTTGGAACCTGCCAGGGAAGCCACAACCTGGACAGTGCGGCGAGGTAGGCAGCAACGGTTCTGCCCTACAGTCAGACTTGGTTGCTATTTATTTCTTCTCCTTTAAAGGCCTCAGAACCATTTATTGATTTTCTTATTAAGACATGTTATCTCTCATTACATAGCAAAATGGAGAAAACGCGTGCAGACAGAGGCTACCTGGTTGCCCTGCCAATGAGGCTTCCTGGACCATCTTCCCCCACATGCTCTTGGCTTAATCACCTCTGCTTTGTGGCTACACCTTCCAAAGGTACCTTGGGAAATTTCCCCCAAGGGTCTCTATATCCTGCCTCCTCAGTGAGGAAAAGAAAGAGCAGGAGTGGGGCCTCTGAGGAGGGCAGCACTGTCCAGGCCCTGCAAGTCTGGAAGGCGCCTGCCTGTCTCCCTGTGCTTCTCATCTGATAGCTGCAGGAAGAGCAAACATTAGTGCTTAGACGCCACCTTTGCTGGGTCCTTTATCTGTCCACTATCAGCACAGGGCCACGTGGAGCTAAAGCTTGCTGACTCCTTGCACGCATGAGAGGGCTAATTGCTGGAACACAGAATCCAGAGCCCCATGTGACAGCTGTGTGGTACAGCTTGCCCTGGCTGCCAGTGCCTCAGGGACGGGAAAGTCTAGGGAGAAAGACACGAGCAAGAAGGGAAAGGGAATGGATGGAGGGGTGGACAGGAGGATAAAGAGGAAAGATGAACAAGAGGGATCGGAGGAGGGAGACAAGGTAGAGAGGGAGAATAAAGGAGAAGGCAGAAGGATGGAGGGAGGGAGGAAAAGGAAGACGGAAGGATGAATGGATGCAGAGATGGATAGAAGAATGTATGGAGAGGAGATGATAGGATGGATGAGGGGGAGGAGAGAAGAATTGGGGGGTGGATGGAGGAAGGGATGGAGGGATGAGCAGGGAATAAATGGACAAGGATGGAAGCACGGATAAGGGTGATAGAAGGAGGGAGGGAGGAAGGGATGAGTAGAGGGATGGATAAAGGGCTGAAAGGATTGATGAGGGGGAGATAGAAGGATGGAGGAAATGATATAGACGGGAAAGGTAGGGATGAATGAAGGGGTATGACGAAAGGGTGAATGGGGGCATGAAAGAATACAGGGAGAGATGGAGGTGGGAGGAAGGAAGAGAAAGAAAGAAAAGGGGAAAAGAAGCATTTGGCTGTATCCTGTCCATTAACACTGAGGTCGCTAAGCTCCTTGAGGCGACACACAGGCTCTGTGTCTGCGGAGAGGCTCAGGTCTAGCAGAGGGTGGGGACTTGACTTCCCCATGTTTTCTTTGTCTGTTGACTTTGTCACCAGGCACAGGATGACCTTTTGGAATCCGTGGATGAGATGTCTGTGGCTTTGTACTTATTATTGGATAAACAGCTTTGTAGCTAGAAAAAGATAATCTGATTATAAAAGTAACCTTTGCTCATCGAAACGCAGAGAGCTTAGGAACCGCAGGGAGGAAAAATGGTCTCTAAACAGCCTACAGCTAGCACACAGAGCTTAGAGGCCCCAGCAATCAAGTGTGTGATGCCTCCAAGAGCCTGGAAAAGTTGGGGTGTTCTATGGACAACCCCAATTCAAGGTGGAGACCATGCCTAGGGACTCAAGGGTGAGAATGTGGGCCAGAGTCATAGCTCCCACTGTTAGGCTGTGCCAGGCTGATGGTGGGTAGGACATGGATGCTGTCTGCAGGCTGCAGTTTCTACACATCCACCCCTGGAGCACACATGGAAGGGCCCTTCTTACAGAACAGGGATGCACCTCATGGGTGACCCTCCAGATTGAACAGATGCCACCCTCTGGGCCTGAGTTCTAGGAGGCTCCAGGCTTCAAAGTGTTCAAGGTTACACACACACACACACACACACCTGATGCTCCTATCCCCAGCTTTACATGGGTTCTGGAAATTCACATTCAGGTCCTCATGCTCATGTGGCAGGAACGGGGAGCTTCTAGGGGGTAAAACTTCAAGTCAGGACTTCCAAGATCCCCAGCTTCCATGCAGGCACATGGGGTCCTTAGCTGACTGTGCACATCTATGTAAGACACCAGGCTGTGCGAGCCAGGTCCATATAGGTAAAGAGTCTCCTACCCAGGCTCCTCTCTATCCAGCTGGGAATTCTCCCCCCTAGAAAGGGACAGGACCCAAAGAATTTGGCACATCCAAGTGAGGCAAGGGAACTCATGACTGGAACAGGGGAAGATGTCATCGAGGATGACATGACAGCCTAGGAACCCCAGACGGCAGAGCCCAGAACCCAGAACCTGTTGATCAAAATGGAAGGGGCTTGGGAAGCTGCCCTGCTCTTCCTCTCTCTTCCTAGGGAATGATGGCTGCTGCCCTCTCCACTCTGGACCAAGTGCTGCCAGGCTCTGTGAAGCTGGAACAGGGTCCCACAAAGGCCCAGGACGAACCTGGCTCTGACCCTCGGGTCCACGAGCCGTACTGAAGCCCAGGGCCTACGTGGGCACTTCTCAATGGGCTGGTGGCTCCACCTGTGCAGTAACTATTCTGGGACTGAACCTGCAGGCAATGGTGAGGACTGGCAGGGTGCCCAGGGGGGATGAGTGATGGACCTGGCAGAGGCTGGCGGGTGTTGCGCTCTAGGCTGTACCAAGGCTACAGCACACTGTGTTCTCCCCAGGACATCACAGAGCCATCAAGCTCAGCCTCCTGCCTGGTGGCCTGGTCTCTGTCACTCTGACAGGTGGAAGCATCTGCTCCTCTATCTCCCAATGTGGTTGGATAGTTGGGGTCAGATAGCTCAGGGGCCTGGGGGAGGCAGTGTCCAGAGGCAGGCGCAGGGTCCAGTGGGCACAACCAAGGCTCAGGTGAAGGCAGGAATGAAGGATAAGGAGACTAAAGGGGTACTCAGAGCCAGAATGAGGACACAGAGTGTGGACAGGTGGGACTCTGAAGATAGCCCTGTTGGGACTCCCTGTCCACTTAGGTCTTAGTAGTTAGTGCCTTTGCATCAGACTAAGGAACAACGTGGGTTCACAGCTTCCAGGCCTCCAGGCAAAAGTAGTATTCCAGGAAATCCCACACTTACACTGTGTCTCTGCTTGGTGGGCCCTTTCCCCAGTGCTGACCGATTTGCCTCTTGTTTTCTGACAGGGCTCTTTGCCTGCCCAGGCTCTGCATTTCCCTGTTGGTTGGCTCCCCCTCGTGGCCGATTGTGGTATAACCTCCACCCCACGAGTGCCCCCATGTGACCAACTGTAATATAACCTTCTCTAGGTGAGGGTTGTCAATAGAGAGGCTGGGAGGCTCACTCGGTGGGCTGCTGGGTGTTGGGTGAGTGTACCACTGATGGGTTTGGAGCTACTGATATTTGATATACTGGGTCAAACACTGAAGATTCCAAATCCCAGACTTCAGGGTTCACTCAGGCCCAGAGGTCATTCTGGGCCCTCAAAGGCACTGAACTTGTTGGCAAGGAAGTGAGGTGGTGGTGGTGGGGTGCATTTCTAGGGGCATCTAAGTAAAACTCCCAAGTTAGACTTCAAAGGAGCCGTCAGCGACAGACACCAGGTGGAGGGAGGATCTCCATCCTTTGGGTCTCTGGAGACGTGGGGCCACTGGTGTCCTTCTAAAGTCAGCTTCCGCCATTTGCAGCTGCCCAGCCCCACAGCCACTACAGCTGCCTAGAGAGGCTCCATGGCTGCTCAGGCCTCAAGCTTCCTCAGCATTTGCCTTGCTCCTGCCTGTCCCACTAAGGCAGACCAGGCCACTCTGTCCATTATGGTGGTCATCCCAACAGCTGATGTGGTAAGTCACCCCAGAGCACTTCTGAGTCTCTGTCAGCACATCATTTGACTATAGAGAAGACTCAGGGAGCAGTGGATGGGGACCTAGACCTTAGGGCCCCACTGCCTCTGCCTTCTTGGGATAAGGACGTCTTAAAGAGGAAGATGGAGGGTGCCACCCACCCTGCTCGTGAGTCAAGTAATCAGAGCCATATGGGCCCCATCCTCAGGTGTCAGCTCCCCTGGCCTAGATGGAATGGGGCCGAGAGGGACCTGAATGGCTTGGAATCTTGGGGCCTGGATCTGAGTCTGCCCTGGCAGTGGGCTGGTTGTCTCTGGCTTGCTGATCCAGCCCTGTGCTTAACCTGGTCAGGGCCACCACTGTCCCATCATACTTGGGAGCTGAGAACATGGGGGGGGGCAGAAAGACCTGGGGCCTAGACCTGTATCCCCAAACTGCATTCAGGAACACGTCGCATTCAGGCTCCTCCCCCACCTTGTGGCAGAATGCGAGCATGCCACAGCCATTTCCCTCTCTCTACTTCAGCTGTCTCCACTTTTCTTCTCGCCGGCCTCTGTCTTCCTCTCTGTCTCTCTAACTCTGTCTTTCTTGATTTTTATCTGTCAGTGCGTCTCTATCTGTGTCTCTATCTCTGTGTCTGTCTGGGTCTCTGCCTATCTCTTTCTGTCTTTATCTCTGTCTCACGCACACAGGAAGAGTTGGGGTAGAACAATGTGGCCACATGAAGGCACCCTGACCCCAATTTGGGGTGACCGATCTCAGGGAAGGGGGTGCTGAGGGGTACCAGGGAAACCAGCTACAGTGGGACACCTGGCTCCATCAGGATGCTCTTGGGGAGCCCACACAGGTCCATAGGACCTCGGAGGGAGGAGCAGGGCACTCCAGAAGGCACTATACTAAACTGCTATGGTCATCTGGCTAGGGAAGGTATAAGGGAGGTAGGCCAGACTTAGGGTCAGGTAGTAATTCCCAGAAATGAAAGAAAATGCCACAAAAGAAGGCCTGTACTATATGCCACAGGCAGTGTGTTACAGGGTCTCCAGCTCCACTAGGGTCTGGCAGGTGGATGGGGCATGGCTTGAGGACAAGATGTCCCAGACACATTCACGGGTCAGCAAATGGCCACAAGTGCGTTCTTGCCAGTTCACATGTACACAGCAACACCCATGCCTCCCTAACAGCAAGACAAAGGGATGCTACCGCAGCCTGCCACCACACCACATGGGAGGAGAGACTGCTCCAGGGCTCAGAACCGGATGGAGGCGGGCAGGGCACCTCACCCCTGGGTCAGTGTGGTGGCGGGACTCTGCTGCCAGGTCTGGCTCCAGGACTCCCATCACGCACTCTCCTGGACCCAACTCCATGCAACTCTACTTGGAGCCCTTGCCCCTTCCTTTCTCCCAAGGTAAAGGAAGAACGGGACAGAGTATGGAAGACAGCTGGGGCTCTGATGTCCTATAGTGGTTGGCCTGCTGCGGTTGCCTCCAACTCAAGGGGCTGACCTCTGACCTCTGACCTCTGGGACCCAGAGACCAACAGATAGCACATTCCTGGGGGTGCCTGGAGACTGTTCCTGGCCAAGGTTCTCATCTGGAAACAGGAGACACTCCTCCTGAGACTTGCCCAAGCAGATGTTCCCCGCCTGGTGCGTGGGATCACCTATTCACACTTGGGGATCCCAAGGGTAGGCCATATATCTCTTTGCCCAGGTCTTTGTATGGCAGAGAGATGCTAGAGCCTCTGATTACCTGGTCCCTACCAGTCTTCAGGATTGAGTGTGGAGACTGTGCTCTCCAGGTCCAGTACCTCGCTGAAGTACTGATGCTGACAGGGACCACTAGCCTTTCCTGTGTGGGCCTTCATGGAATTCTGAGTGTAGCAGGACCATAATTGGTCCTCACACCATAAAGTTTCCAGCCACAGACAGATCATCCACTTCCCTGACAATCTGGGTTGCCCAGTCAATATAATCTTGCAGCCCTGAAGATGTGTCAGGGTCCCCCTCGCCCCAATGGCTTTGTTTTCTCCAGCAGTGCCCCCCACTGAGCCAAGCAGGCTCTGGGATCCTTCAGGTGATCCAGAAGTCAGGGAGATCCTTCCTAGCTCCTCATTCTGGCCCATGACTCACCACAGCACCTGATAAAGAGCAAGGATAGGCAATGAGGTGACCATTGTGTTTAGAAAGAGCAAGCCCCCCAAACCCCCACCTCCTCCGTGCTTCTAGAACCATGGAGATGGGAAAACAGGTGTGGAGGTGAGAGAGCACACTATCTCTGCGAAGTATGAGGACAGGGAGAAGATAAGGGATGAGGTGGGGTGGGGAAGATGCAGACTGTGGGGAGGGGAGACATTGGACAACAGTCATGACTCAGCTCGCCCCTGCAGTTGCCTCTGGGAATGAAGCACCTGTCCTGCTTGCCTTTGGGTGCAGAACACACACACACACACACACACACACACACACACACACACACACACACACACACACACACACCTCTTCTGGTCCTACTCCCTGTCAGAGCTTCAGTAACTCACTCATCTCTCTTGGTTCTGGGATGGGGTTTCCATGATCAAGGGTCTACCTTATGCTGTGGCCTCTTCTCTGCGTACCCTCAGAGAAGGTACTGCCTGCCACGTCCTCTGGCAAGGGCAGCAATCCTATAGGACCACAGACCCATCCATAACCCTCACCTAGTCTTCAAGTCCCGCCAGTGACATCCTCAAGCCTGCTGCCCCGCCGTGGCCTTTTGCACCCCACACTTCTCCCACAGAGTAGGTGTCCCTCTATACAACAGCAGAGAAGAGAGGCTCACACTAGGCAGAAAACACACTGTTGAAGAAGGATCCTAAAGTCTGGGCTCTTGGCATCCTGCCCCAGAGGATGATTAGACCCTCTCTCCCTGTCCTCAACATTAATTGCCCGTCTCTCTTCCTCTGTTAGACACTCATACACACATACAACACCCCATGGGGAGCGCAAAATGTAGCACATATGTGGGCTCCCCAAAGTTAGTGCTCCAGAAAGACAGAAATTAAGTATGTTCAATGAAAAAGACAGTCCAATGACTTAGAGTGTTTTCACACTAAGAGCAGAGAGCTCCTGGAAACAACTCTGTAATATGTTACTCACAGGCTGTGTATCAGAACCCAAGTATCAAAGCTGACAAGAACATTTTGGTCTCACTTAGTAAATAGTGAGGCTGAGTGGCTAAGGAAGTGAATGGATCAGAGACAGGTAACTAGATAGATTCTGAAAACGTGGGAGAACAGATGGAGAGAGAGAAAAAGAAGGAGAAATGGCAAGTGGATAGGTGGGTGGATGGATGGATGGACGAGTGGATGGATGGGTGGGTGGATGGATGCGTGGATGGAGGGGTGGGTGGATGGGTGGATGGATAGGTGGGTGGGATGGATGGATGGATGGGTGGGTGGATGGGTAGATGGATAGGTGGGTGGGATGGATGGATGGATGGATGGATGGATGGATGGATGGGTGGGTGAATGGATGGATGGATCCATGGATGGGTAGGTGGGTGAATGGATGGATGGATCCATGGATGGGTGGGTGGATGGGTGGATGGATGGATAGGTGGGTGGGATGGTTGGATGGATGGATCCATGGATGGATGGGTGGGTGGGTGAATGGATGGATGGATGGTGGACGGGTGGATGGAAAGTTGGAATGGATGGATCACCGGGAAGATGAGTGAATAGGCTGGATGAGTGGGGATGGAAGGATGCGTAGGTAGGTGAGTAGATGGATGAGTGAGTGGGTGGGTGGATGGGTGGGGGATGGAGGGATCAGTAGGTAGATAGGTAGGAGAATACATGGATAGGGATAGGTAGGTAGGCTGATGTGAGAGAATGGGTGAGTTAATGGATGTATAGGTGGTGAGTGGGTAGGAGGATGGATGAATTGGAGATAGATAGATGAGTAGAAAGATAGAGGAATGGGTGAATTCAAGGGTGAGTGGATGGATAGATTGGTGAATGGAGAAATAGACAGTTGGAGGCGCATACCTTCACAGTGTATCCACAAAGCTGTGTCTCTACCTAGGGATGCTGGGGATCCTCCCCTTGTCCATGCCCCACATTCTAATTCTGGCTGAAAGGTCACAACCATTCTGTGAAAGTTCTCTAAAATGAAAGGCCCCCTGGCCCCTACTGTTGGTCACTTTGAGTCAGGAAAATTTTCCCATTATTCCCTAGTACCTGATCTATACTATTCACATAGCCCACTGGCAGAGGTAAGGGGATAAGGGATACAGGAGAGATGCTGGTCCAGCTCCTAGGGCCAGGGCATCCAGGACTAGGGATGAAAACTTCACCCACAGCCCTCTGTGTGAAACTCCATCTTTTTGGAAGGGAAGCAGTCAGATTTGCTCACATAGCAAGCTCAGGCATGGGATAGAGAGGAGGGGAAGTGTGCATAAAAGTATGAGTGACTTCCTGCACATGTCTATATCCAGGGTTACCTAGACATCTTTGGAAGGGCACCCAGTTGGGACCCTACTTAAAGTTCTGAGCCTCACATGCTTGCTCACGGCCCTCATGTGTACAGGGGTCAGCAGATGAGGATGCTCACATGTGCAAGCTCCCATACCCATGGGTAAGTACCTCTGGTGTGGACTCCAGGCCTTCAAGAATGGAAAGAAACTAAATCATTTCCATCCACAAGCAATGGGTGCCTGCTAGAGCAGGAGGAAAGAGACTGGCTAAGAGGAGGAATGCCCAATCTGCTTGGCGGAGCTTACACAGAGGAGGGCGTGGCCACAGAACCAAGGCCCAGTCTCCTCTAGATCCATGTTCCAGAAGGGTCAAAGAATCCAGGGACATGGACAGAGGGGTCTTCTACAAAGCCCTGCTCCAGGCCAGTAGATCTCCACAGAGCTCTACCTGGGACAGTTCTCATGCCATCAGCATAGGAGGCCAGGGACCCTGTTGTCAGTCTCTCTGTCTCATAAGGCTCTTATCCTGCTCAATCCCCAGAAGGACCTCAGAGCCCATAACCAGTGAGTGGCCTTGGACAAATCACCTCCAGGCTCCCCACTCCTGAGCCTAGGTCTCTACCACTGTGTGGGTAGTGGGCTGGTGGGGCCATCTATTGGTTTAGGCCGGAAGCCCTAAACCATAAAGACACCACCTGCCTTTTTGATTCTGTAATTTTATAGCAAAAAGAAGAGATAAGTCAGCTTTGATTGGCAATAATTTTATTGGCATAAGCTTTTATCCCTCTCTGTTCGGGGGAACTGAGAGTTTATGGCCATCTCCCCATCTCAGTCAGAGCGGGTGGGGTGACAGGCTGTGCTCTGATTAGGGGCCTTCTCGGACCTAGCCTCCTACACTCCTGAGGGGGCATGAAGCAGCCTGTGATGGAGATAGGCTCCTAATCCCCGTTTCTCTCTCCCCACTCGTTGTACGTATGGCTTCACTCGCAGAGGCTCTGGCAGTGCACGTCTGCAAGCCTGCTTCTTCAGCTAAGAGCCTGGGCTCAGTCGATGAGACTCGTGGAGCTTACCCGTGACAGGTTCTGCCTGCAGCACTGCAGCGTCAGAAACAGTCCCACTGTGCCCCCCAGCCCCCAACTGACATCACTGCACACTCACAGGCTGTAGGCTTAGCAATGACGAAGTTATCGAAGCTTTAGGGGGGAAAGGCAAGGGACACTTGTCTGTAGATGTGGAGCTGGCCCTGAGGCTCAAGGGGCAAGTAGGCCTCTGAGATGGCTGGGCCCACAGGGGGCTGCCAACTGCCCAAACCACCCAGTATATTCTAGGGTGGACGCCAGCTCTTGTCGGCTGTGAATGAACCAAAGGCTAGTGGCAGCTTCAAAGAGCCAAGAAAGCCGCAGGGCCACACCTGAAGAGTCGGGGACATTAAAGGGCCCCACCCCGAGTGGCGGGTAGCCCAGACAAGCATGGGGATGCCCAGAACTCTGACCCAGAGGGAGCGGCCAGGGTGGGCCCAGGGGGCCAACTCCACCCATGAGGCCAGCAGAGGCCCCCACAGGGCCAACCCCACCCATGAGGCCAGCAGAGGCCCCCACAATGCCTAAGTCTCAAGCCTGAGGCTGCACCCTTGAGTTTCTTAGGAATTCCTGGAGATGGGTCCCTGCCTCTGGAGGGAGGGCCTGGTTCCCCATGGGAACAATGGAGCAAAGGGCATAGGATAGTGGGGTCTCCTAGGATCAGGCCAAACTTACCTCAAGACCACCAGTTAGGATTAGGATTGAGTCAACTCTTGGATCTCTGGAAAAGGCCCTTGCCATCTTCTCTAGGCCTCTTCTCCAGGGTATCTCAAGGGTCCCCACAAGGGTCCCCAGCCAGCCCTGGAGGAGCAGCATTAGAAACGGACTGACTTGCAAAGGATCTCATAGTTTTACTTCTATCAATGCAAGGCCACACCCTGAGGTGAATACACCTAAGATTCAGTTGCCTAAACTGACCTCTGATTAGCATGAGATGGGGCTCCCAAGTTATGAGGTCCAGGTACCCTCACCCCTAACAACATAGGGGCTCCTATGATGCATCCTAGGGGAGCCCCTTGACAGGGCTTTACTGTGGGCCAGACTAGGAGCTGACCCATTATAGAGTTCCCTTCTCTCCACAGCCCTAGGCAGGAACCTTCTCATTTAACTCTAGAGCTTGGGGTCAGGGAGCTAGTAACATTCACAGGGTCAAACGGAGAAGGACCAGGTGGTGCCCCACACCTGCCCAGCCCAGTAGATACTCCGGCTTCAGTTATACCCTGGCCCAGAAGGTCTACCTCCTCCAAGCTCATTCCTAGGATATCTGATGGAATAGCCACTGGAGTGGACTCTAGCTGCAGGCCGTCCAGATGATTCCATGCAATAGCTAGGCCTGAGGGCCAGGGGTCCAGATGTGGGGCCTTCCTATAGCTCCAAAAGCAAAAGATTACCCCCTTGCTCCCACCAGGAACAAGGCCAGGTTGGATGTTGTAGCCAGGGGCAGGAACCCTCTGGCTGCCTGCTTTCTGCTTTTCCAGGGCAGAGAGTGAGGAATCACTAATTGGCGTCTAGGGCGGTACTGCACCTGACCCGACTGTCCTCAGGGGCCAGTGACTCACAGAAAAGCCCACACCCTGCTAGCTGCTCTGTCTCCTGCCTAAGCTCCCAACCTCCTACATCCCAGCCTCTCTTCCCATCAGCCTTCACTTCTCAACCTCAGACAGACTCTTCTAGTCCCCATACCTCCATGCCCATCAAGCTCCCAGCCTCCCAAGACTTCCAGCCCCTCAGCCTCCCCACCCTAAGGATACTCTGCTTGGGATCAGTCTACACCAGGTGTCTCCCTGCACAGGGACACAGTGCAAAGACCCTGAGGCAGCAGTGAGTGTGTTTGTGGCTGAGGGGTGGGGAGGAAGGCCGAGAAAGAGGTCAGAGGGGAGCCTCTGGACTTGAGGGGGAAGACACCCACACTTGCTCCAGCCTGGCTCCCATCCATACAGAAAATAGGTTGGGGGACACCAGGGCTCCAGACCCCACTAGCTGCTCCCAGCAGTGCCTGCAGTCTCTCTCGGTGTAGATTAAGGGCCCCAGCCTGCCTTGCAGTCAGTGGCCGGCCTGAGGAGGCACATGATACCCTCTCAGGAACCCACATAGGCCCAGAGATGGAAGCCTGACTGAGTCATAGCCTGGAAGCCTTGAAGATCTGGGGACAGCCCTTCCAATGGGGATGCTGGGAAGGGATGCTTGGAAATAATAGCATGATAGTCTAACCCAGAGGGTGCAGGCACCCATAAGCCCAGTGGACCCAGTCCCAACCACTTTTCAAGCACTCTTGTGGTGGCTTGACTCTGCCTGCAGTACCTTCTGGTTACTAATCAGAAAATGGGGTCACCCCCACCCCTGCCTACTAGGATGCTGAGGGCACTGGCAGCTATTCAGGCCCACATTCCAGAAATAACCCATCCCGAGCTGCCCTGTGGGTGACTTGAAGGCCATTGGTGGCCTCATGTCTCTGCTTGTCCACAGATGCAAGCAGGAGGGCCCCTTCTGACCTCACCTCTTCTCAGTGGAGGTCAGCCATTGCCCACAGGCAGCAAAGAGGAGTGAGGAGTGAGAGGGCAGGGAGACCACCTATAGGTCACAAGCAGCCTGAGGCAGGGCCAAAGCCACCAGAAGCAGAGTAGCCACAGAGAGGAGAGGGAGTAGCAGGGCTTGGAGACCTGAAGGATTGGGGACAAGCAGGAGAGAAAGTGACAGGGCATCACCAGGGCATGGAAATGACTGGAATACAAACAGGGTGTGCTAAAATGAGGTCTTGGCAGAAAGGATGGCCTTAGGTAGGGCCAAGGACAAGGCTTTACTGGGTTCCAAAGGGAGAGCAGCAGGCAGGGCTGGACGTTTTAGCTGGGAGACAGGGCTGTGGGACTGAGGAGGGGTAGGGGACTGAACAGACCTGGAGCAGCTGCCGAAGCACCAAGACTCTCCTGTCAGAGCAGAGGGAGAGGCGAGAGCCAGACCCCAGTCACAAGCCCCTCACTGCACAGCCCTTGTAGCTTGTGAGGGCTAAGGCCTGGCTGGCCATGGCTTAGTGTGAGCAAGGTCTTACTAAGGAAGGCAGGGAGGAGTTAGGAGAAAACATTCAGCCCTAGACTGCTGGCTACAGACTCTTCTTCTCTCTCTGGAACTCCAGGTTTTCTGTCTCCACTCCCATTCTATCCCTCAAAGGCCAACCTCTGATGTTAGGAATCAAACCCAAGCCACACCAGTCCTGTTCAAGCTCTGCACCCCAGAGACCAAGTGCTCACTCCTTCCCATGGCCACATTGACCAGATCAGGTCTGTGGATGGAGCCCAAGCCCACAATACCTTCTCAGTGTTCCCACATGACAAGGACAACCCTGCGGCTCCATTCTATCCCATTTCTAAGACCACATCAGAGCTAGCATGGGATGGGGTGATGCTCCATGTGATAAGATATCTCCTGGACCCAAGGAATGAGTAATGCATACTGGAGGAGGGGTACTGACCTTGGCCCCCGGACTGTGGCCTTTACAGACCTTAGCATCTAGTGACCTGCTTGCACAGCTGGAGAGCAGTTGCTACCTGCTGAGGATAAGGAGTTACGTTCTGGTCCCTGGTTTCTGCAAGCATGCCAGATCCACCCAGCCTACTCCCTTCCAGCTGCGGCCTTCCATATCAGCTGGTGGGCCACCTTTCTGCAGGTGCTTTCCACGCCTGCTGCCCATCCAGCTCCAAGGACCCCATCAACATCCAGACTCTGAAGGCAGCAGAATTTATTGCTGCTTCCTAGCCAATAGGATGCAGCAGACATGATGACATCATCTCCGAGTTTAGGACATAAAAACACTGTAGCTGTACCCTACTTTCATTCAGAGCCAAATGCTGAACCCAGCCCTGCCCACATGGATTGGTCTGGGATGTGAATTCCTAGTTCGTCTGTCTGCTCAGTCCCATCGCCATGCATTTGCACATAGCCCCAAATCATCTTGTCAATCAAGGCCCCCGAGAGCTGCCAGGTACCAAGTTTGCCTGAGGCTTCTCCACATGGGCTGAACCAGGCTGTGTACCTGCAGAGTAGCCGCCCACTCTTCCCACACACACACATCTAGGGAACAAATGGCATTCCCTATGACTCCAGGACCAAGGCCCCAGGGCAGCAATGTCTGCAAGAGAATGGTCACTGCACTGTTGGTCCTGATCACAGGGCCACTGAGTCTTCCCCTCCCCCTGACATATGACTTTGGTGCAGGGCTAAGGGCTCAGCAATTCCTGGGACCGCAGGAAGAGGTACCTGCAAACCTACTAGGGCTAGGACCAGGATGTGTGCCCAAGGGGCTTCATGAAGGAACCCTTGTTGACTGAGTCTCCAGTCAACTGAGTCTCCCCCAAACGATCCCTCCTAAGCAACGCTGGCCTGGAGGATGGCCATCACATGCCCTGTTCCCTGCACTTGCAGGGCCGGTTCTCCAGACCAGTCATGTCCCAGGCAGGTCATGGGCCCCCAGCTTAGGCCACTCAGTCCTCATACCTTCTGTGCTTAGGTGAATGAATGATTTTGGCTATCTTTGATGAGCAGGCCACTGATGGGGAAGGCCCAGCCAAGCTAGGGCGGTTTGTGGCCCAGCAGCTGTCCTGGCCCCTGCACCTGTCTCTGTTTGCACAAATCCTGTCCCTAATAGACTTAATCATGGAGCTTTGATGCCTGTGCCAGGGCCCTACAAGTCCTTGGGCCTCCCAACAAACAGGCCATTGTCTGCGACCAAGTGGTAGGCCTGCCTGTTAATGGTTAAACCCGGGAAGACAGCCCTCTCTGAGGCCGGGATGGGGATCCAGAAGAGGGGTCACGGCCTGGGCACAGCAGCCCCCATCTCCCAGGGTGCTGCTGTCCTATGCTGGGGGCCCCATGGGTGGTCACATGAACATGGGGATTTTTTCCCTGTTCTAAAAGAAGGCAGTGATCCTTGCCTAGTGCCTCTGTTCCTCAAAGCAGGTTGCCAGTCTGTATAAGCCTAGGGGCAGTTGACGATGCTCTAACTCAGACCCAGCCACTTCCTGTGCTCCCCAACCCAAAGGACAGCAGCGTATATGTGGTCATACAGATGGTCAATGAAAGGGGCTAGAGAGATCGCCAGTGGTTTTGAGCTGGCTGTCTACCAGAGGACTGGCATTTCCTGCACCTACATAGTAGCTCACAGCCATCTATGACTACAGTTCCAGGGATCCGGCACCTACTTCTGGTCTTCACAGGCAGTAGGCATGCCTGTGGTACACATAAATGCATGCAGAAAAACGCTCATATACATAAAGTAAAATAAAATACTGGCAAGAAGACCTCACACCGTAGGGGGAACTCAAGATCATGCAGCTGCCTTAGTGGGCAGCACAGTGTTACCATATGTCTACTCTGGATGTAGTCACAGGAAGCAGGGAGCCTCCTGAACTTTGATTCAGTGTTCATAACAGCATTACACAGACTATCGGGAAAATAAAAGCTCCCAAGCATCCATGAACCAATGGGATGTGGAGCCACATTTTGGAATATTACTCAGCCCAGCAGAGGACGAAGCTCCATGAGCTGAGTGTAGTGGTGGCTGAGTCAAGAGAGTTGCCACAACTTTGAGGACAGCCTGGGATACACAGTGAGACTATGACTCAAAAACACAGAAAGAATAAAGCTATAACATGCTACAACCAATATGAGCCTCTGACACACAGCTCAGTGAAAACAGCTGATGCAAAAGGTCACACACTGTCACTAGCATTTCATATATCATCCCGGGCAGGGCCTAGGCCCTCCCTCATGTGTCCAAATAGGCAAGTTCCCAGAGGCAAGACAAAGAGCAGGGGTCACCGGGAGGCTGAAGGTCGCATGAAGGAATGAAGGGGAATAGTAGACAGGTTCCTTCTGGGAAGAGCATGTTCTAGAAGCAGATGGCTGTGCACCCTGTATGTAATTGCCTGCCAGTGGGTTGTGCGCTTTTAAAAAGAGCCAATCATATGTGGTGGGAATTTTAAAACACCAGTGGTCCACTTAGATGGATGGAAGCTGTGAGTAGGGGCTGTGGCACAGACCTCAAGTTGTATCTGGCTGTGACCTTGGCTATGACTGACTGCTTAGCTTAGCAATAAACACCAAAGGACTCCAAACACTGGCTGCCTAGCTCAGCAATGGCATAAAAGCCCCCATACACTGACTGCTTAGCTTAGCAATGGCATTGAAGGTCCACACCCACAGAGTGGCTGCCTAGATCTGGAATGGCATACCCACATATTGGTTTCCTAGCTCAAGCAATGACATCGGGGGCCATTACAGACTGGCTGCCTAGCTCAGCAATGGCATCAAGAGTTCCTACTCTTCCTGAAGCTCAACAGTTTCTGTTCTCAACCACCTTAGGTACCACACATGGACAAAGTCACCCTAAACATCTTGAGAGTATAGAGTCAGTCACCCTGCCCCAACCCTAGCATCTCAGCCACTTCACCATGGTGCCAAACAACTAACCATACCTCTAACACTTCTAGAGTGGCCCTGCTATGGTCTTGTGATTGACCCAGTCATTGTGATTATTTATCCCCTCCTCTTCCTGTTTCCCCTTCTCCAGCTGTGCCTCCCCAGGTCCCTGAGAAGATGGAGCCTCATCTGCCTCACAGAGATCCTGGCCACAACTTCCTGCTATGGTTCCCGGCTATGTTTCCTCTGAATCTCCAGAGCCCTGACCCCAGAGGCCAGCTTCCCCAACTGTGCACCCTACCTGGTCCTCCCTCACTGGAGATGCCAGAGTTTTGGGTGGCACTGTGGTTTTCCAACTGTCTACCAACAGCTACCTCCATTCCTTACCACCAGCTGCTCCCTGGGGACTACAGCCCAAGTTCACCACGAAGAGAGCTATGAACATAGGCTTTAGACTCCTGCCATCCTCTTGGAAACTCAAGCTCAAGTGACTTCAGCACACATTCATATCCATCCTTAGAGACCCCACCAGCCCCAAGTAAAGACAGAAAAGTCTTCTGGCTAGGATTACATCCCAGCTCTGAGGGTTACAGACAAGCCCAGCCCCTCTGTCTCTGAAGGACCTGGTACTGATCAGTCACAGGGCTCTTGCACTGGTCACCCCAGCCTGAGTTAATCCTATCTGACCCTTGCTTATAACTCCTCCCTCACCACTCCCTTGGGGATGCCATCCCCAGATGTCCCAGCAGGCTCTGAATCTGCACTCCACACCAATCTCCTACACACACACACACACACACACACACACACACACACACACACAGCCCACACTGCTGGGCCTTGGATCAGTTTGAGGTTGCAGGATCTGTGTTTGATGCCCTCTTGAACTATAAGTTCCATAGTGATCACATTCATCCCTGGCTTAGAACTGTGTCCCAGTCACATAGCAAATGCTCAGTAAATATCAGTGGAGCCAAGGGTAGCAATGGACAAGCAGCTATCAAGATAGCCCCTGGAGGGGAACGTGCTGAGTTTGGAAAATGTTCAGGCCCACTGGTACCCTACTCACAGATAAAACCCTGAGTCAGGCAGAGGGTCTCAATCAGGGATGCCACCCCGAGCCAGAAAGCAGCACGAACTACTGTGGTTCCTCTTCATGAGCCCTAGAAGGGTAGTCCAAAGCAGGAGGGATCTAGTGGAGTGGCCAGCAAGAGCTTCAGGGTGCCCTAGGGTCTTGAGCTGTGCCTTACTCCCCTTTCTTTTCTCCAAACTGCTGCCACTTGCTGACCAACAAGGACTTGGACATAGACTTGTGAGTGCTTACCGTAGCCTGTTACCCACCAAAGGGAGAAAGAGGCAGACATTTCCTAACCTGGGGACAGGAACTCAGTGCCAGGTGCATACAGCCATGAACAGGTACACATGGCCACACACAGACAAATATAGTCATACACAGTCACATGCAAGTATGCATTGCCTCATGCAGTCACACAGAGGCATGTACAAGCATGGAGACGTGTGCCCAACCCTCCTAGCCACACTCAGGTTCCCATACCCACAGCCACGCCCACAAGATCCAGCAACACCCAGCCACTCCTGCAGTAGGTGCCCTCAGGCAGCAACATCCCCACAACCGCCCAGGCGCACGTCCTCAGCCATGTCCACCCAGGCCTGCAGGTTCAGGCAGACACCACCCCAGGCAGCAAGTGTGCCTGGAGCCTGCCAATTTGGACTAGGAGGCTGTGGTTGTGAAGATGCCCCACCTGAACCTAACTGCCGTGGCCAGGGGAGTGGAGCCCTGCTGAGATGGTGTCCTACTTCACAGCCTAGGAGGGAAGAGCCAGAAGAGCTTCCTAGCATAGCCAAGGGCCCCAGAGGCTCTTCTCAGGGTACAGGCCTCGGAACCTCAAGGATTTTCACACCCAAGGGGTACATGGTGCTGAGAGTCTCCAGAGCTCTCTGCCTTGTTAGATGCCACCTGTGCCCTAGTCATGCCAGGTGTCCAGCCCCAGCTCTGGGGTTGGCTGCTAACTGCCCACACTGCCCTTTGTAGTAACTTGTTCTAGGCAAATAAGAGGCCATGCTGGCAAGGGTGCAATGGCCAGTCCCTCAGCTGCAGTCAGGACCACATGTGGACTAGTCTATGTCCTAGGCTGTATGTCTTGTGCACCTGACAAATCCTCCTTCTCTCATAGGCCCTTCCCTCTTCCTGTGGTCACTGATCCCCACCAACAAAACCTAGATCTCCATCCTCGGCCCTACTTTGAAAGTGGAGGACTAAGACAGCTGGTGCTGGTTATGGAGCTGAGAAGTATCCTAGGACCAACTTTGTTGCATCCTCTTCAGGGTGCTCCAGGCAGGCAGATCTCTGTAAGTGAAGCCTAGCAGTTACTGCTCAGCCTTGGACTGTCTCTGCACTGCAGAACAAGGGCAGGGAATCTTCAAGCAGAGGGCTGTGGGGTAGGCAGCACCTGCCAAGGGTAACTGAGAACCCACAGAAGGAAGATGCAGCAGAACCTGGAATTACAGGATTGAAAATCATAGTTGGGCTAGACATGGTGGTCCAGTTCCCGCTGAGGCTGAGGAAGGAGGATCCATGTCTCCCACAGGGAAAAAGCTTGGAAAACACGTATGAAGGGTATGGCCCAGGCCCACAGACCACTGAGATAGTACAACTTAACCAAAAGACTGAGGGACACTTCCCACACACCTGACTACCCCTTGTTGGAAAGGGGCCTGGGGTCTTGGGAAGATGGCACACAATCCAAAGTGCCTCAGCAGGACAAAAAGTTTTACTTCTGCAGATAGGCAATGTAGCAAACAGCCATTTCCCCAGGGAGGGTCCATTGGTTTCCTTTTTTAGGATTTATTTTCATTTTTATTTATGTGTGTGAGACAGTGTGTATGCTACATGTGTGCAGTGTCCATGGAGGCCAGAGAGGACATCAGATGTCCTGGAGCTGGAGTTACAGACAGTTGTGAGCCACCTGATACAGGTGTTCGAAACCAAACATTTCTTTGCAGGAACAGCAAGTGCTATGAACTTCTGAGCCATTTCTCTAGCCCTCTCCACTGGTTTTAGGGTTTTTGTTGTTGTTTGTTTGTTTTTAGGATCCCACTGAGTTTTTGTGGCTAATACAAAGGGATCTTGTACCACACTCTGATCTTAGAAAAAAAGCACACACTTTGATCTTAGAAAAATGTTGACTGGGAGAGGATTTTTGTGAGACACAGGGTGTCTTTACAGGTTTCTTTAAAGACGGACTTTCTTAACCCTTTGATAGAAAAGAGTACACTTCATTTACATTCCCACACTTTCCTCCTCTTTTATGATGCATCATTATTATTTTCTTCAAACTCCACTCAAGTTGCCTGACTCTTATTCTTGGATACTCTTCAGTAACATATATGATATGATGTCAGTTATTGCTGCTTCAACAGTCCCCTACAGGTTCAGATGTGTGAACACTGGCCTCAAATCGTTGGTGCTGTTTGGGGAGGTTGTGAATCCTTGCTGGAAGAAGTATGTCAGTCTTTGAGAGTGTTTATCTATGCGCTGCTTCTCTCTCTCTCTCTCTCTCTCTCTCTCTCTCTCTCTCTCTCTCTCTCTCTCTCTCTCTCTCTCTCTCTCCTGTTCATGGCTGAAATGTTTCAGCTTCCTGCTCCTGCTTGCCATGCTTCCCCACCACAATAGGCTAATCTCTCTGGAACCATAAGCCCAAATAAACCCTGATAAACCCTTCCTTCTGTAAGTTACGTAACACCGAAGGTCAGGACTGAGGTCAGTACACCTTCCCTCTTTCCAAAGCAATAACCCATAAGATTAGAAAAGGGTCATTTATCATTTATTCCTGAATTTTCAGCTAACTCATTAAATAACATAGTCCCTGAAGAGCTTTCGTAATGGTGCCATCAGGATCTCTGTTGTTAGGTATGAAAGTTCAACACTGGCCACCTGTCATCACAAAAATCCCCACCTTTTCTGCTAACCATGTTTAGGGCTCATCTCTTATCCCATTGTGCTGGTGGCATTCAGCTGCTCTGCCTCACCCTTGACAGTGTCCCTAGTGTAATTCACAGATCTTTGTTGGTTGCAGTGTATATAAACCACTAGGTTGGCACTGATTCCAATCCTACTATTATTTACTGTCTGGCCTTACACTCATCAGAACTCCTTTGGGCATGCCAATGGGATCTATAGAAACATTAAGGTCACATGACTCTCCAGGCGTCATCAGAGCCCTTTTTCTAGGAGACAATTGGGTTTGACTTGGGCTAAATTGGAGATGTGCAGTAATGAAGCGAATGGCCATCTGGACCAAAACATGGGTCTCCTATAACGGTTCAGCATAGTTACTGCAGACGTCTTCACTGCCAATGCTAGAGCAGTACATCTCCTCAAAGGCACAAAGACCCTGACATTTAGACACATTTCCCAAGAATTCCAATCCTCCCCTGTCCTTTCTTGTTAGAAGGTGTCTTCCTCACTGTTCTGTTGCTGTAAAGAGACACCATGACCACTACAACTCTTATTAAAGAAAGAATTTAATTGGGCTTGCTTACAGTTTCAAAGTTTTAGTCCATCATCACCATCATCATACAGAACATGATAGCACACAGGCAGACATGTTGTTGGAGATGTGGCTACAAGTTCTATATCTAAACCCCCAGGCAGTAGGAAAAGAGCAACACTGGGCCTGGTTTGGGTTTTCGAAGCCTCAAACCCAACCTTAGTGACAAGCTTTGTCCAACTAGGCCACACCTCCTAATCTTTCCCAGGTATTGCCATTCCCTAATGAATAAGAATTTAGTATGAGCCTGTGGGGCCAATCTTATTCAGACCACCACAGGAAATCAATTATTACCAAGAGAGGTCAGGTAATTTGGGGGGCCCCTTCCCTGTCCCTGTGTAGGGACAAAAGGGGCAAGGACTTACAATATGTATTTCTCCAGGCCATTTTGTACTGGAAGAGGAAGGCCATGTAAGTCCATCCCCAAGGTCTCTGCAGTCCATCCAAGCAGAGTGGAACCACTCAAACTGTTGGCCTTCCTGCCACACAAGTGTAACAATTACTCTTAACTAATGCACAGAGAGATCATCTGAGTCATTTCAGCTGTGTTCATCTCTCCACAACCAGCTTTTGACTTCTACTCCATTATTTTATTTTTATTTTTAAAACAATCTTATTTTACATACCAATCCCAGTTCTCTCTCCCTACTGCTCTCCCATTCCCCTGTACCTTCTCCTCACCCATCCATTCCTCAGAGAGAATCAACAAATTCTGTCTCTTGGATAGGTGGGATCAACATAGAAAAAATGGCAATCTTAGAAAAAAAACAATTTGCAGATTCAATGAAATCCCCATCAAAATCCCAACACAAGTCTTCACAGAGCTTGAAAGAACAATATTCAACTTCATATGGAAAAACAAAAAACCCAGGATAGCCAAAACAATCCTTCCTGTATAATAAAGGAACTTCTGGAAGCATCACTATCCCTGACCTCAAACTCTACTATAGAGCTATAGTAATAAAAACAGCTTGGTATTGACATAAAAACAGACAGACTAACCAATGGAATAAAATCAAAGACACTGATATTAATCCACACACCTATGAATACTTGATTTTTTGACAAAGAAGCTAAAATTATACAATGGAAAAAGGAAAGCATCTTCAACAAATGGTGCTGGCATAACCGAACGTCAACATGTAGAAGAATGCAAATAGATCCATATCTATCCCCAAGGACAAAACTCAAGTCCAAATGGATCAAAGATCACAACATAAATCCAGCCACACTGAACCTCATAGAAGAGAAAGGGGGAAGTAGTCTTGAACGCATTGGTAGAGGAGACCACTTCCTGAACATAACACCAGTAGCACAAACACTGAGACTGACAATTAATAAATGGGGCCTCCTGAAACTGAGAAGCTTCTGTAAGGCAAAGGACACAGTCAACAAGACAAAACGGCAGCCTACAGAAAGGGATAAGATTTTCATCAACCCCACATCTGGCAGAGGGCTGATCTCCAAGATATACAAAGAACTCAAGAAACTAGGCACCAAAATACTAAATAATCCAATTTAAAAATGGGGTACTGATCTAAACAGAATTCTCAACAGAGGAATCTCAAATGGCCAAAAGGCACTTAAGGAATTGCTCAACATCCTTAGCCATCAGGGAGATGCAATTAGAAACAACTCTGAGATACGATTCTATTCTCTTTTAAATCTTTACTTTCTACTCCTTGGATCTTTTTGTCATTCCTAGGAATCTCTAATTTTTGAAGTTTTCCCAGGATAAGATTAAGCATGAATCAAACTGAAGGATTAATAGAGGATCTTTTTTTAACATCAATTACCAAACTCTGCATTGTCTTTACTCATAATAAACAGACAAAACCCAATTATTTCCTTCCTTCTCCTTCCTTCCTTCCTTCCTTCCTTCCTTCCTTCCTTCCTTCCTTCCTTCCTTCCTTCTTTTTCTCTATTCTTCTTCCTTTCTTTCTTTCTTTGGGAGGGCAGGGGTGGGGTGGGGGTGAGAAGCAGATCTCATCATGTAACTCCAGCTGTTCTGGAACTTGCTATGCAGACCAGCTGGCTTTGAACTCACAGAGATCAACCTGTCTGCTTCCTGAGTGCTAGGATTAAAAGTGGATACCACCAAGTCTGACTTCTTTATTAATCTTAATTTCAAAGGTTGCTTTAATTTTCTTCCTATTGCTGTGATAAAACACTGACCAAAAGCAACCTGGGGAGGAAAAGTTTATTTCACCTTAGAGTTTTAAAGTCCGTCACTGAGGCCTGGGCCTTCCCACATTAATTATTAATTTAAAAATGCCCCCACAGATTTGCTTACAAGATAATATGCTGGAAACATTCTCAGTTCAGCTTCCCACCTCCCAGATAATCCTTGCTTGTGTCTAGACAACAAGAAACAGAACAAACCATCCAGGAGAAATGGTCGCTTTGTGATAAGACTGTCAGTTTTCCCTGAGCGCTGTTGTCAGCGCCCTTTTCTAGTCTGTGTAGTGTGTCTAGCTTCCCTCAGCCATCGGAACCATTATCTCAGTGCCTAACAGCACCAGGGAGAGTCCCGTCCCCCCCCCAGGTTGACTCGTTTATTCTGGAAATTCGTGTGAGGGGTCTGGATGAGAAAGCCTTATAACCTACAAGAAAGAAAAGTAGAAGGAACCCCAGTACCCCATTTCTGAGAAATCGATCTTTAGTCTCTAGGGTGGAAAAAGTCGTCACCCTTCCCGCTGCTCATCAACCCATACAGCATTTCATACAGGGATGCTCCTGGGTCCTCTGGAAGACTGTAAACACTCTAAACAAAGCTATATGAACCATCTGTCTGTCTATCCATCTGTCTGTCTGTCTATCTATCCATCATCTGTCATTCATCTATTGTCTACCTATCTATCCATCCATCTTCTATCATCTTTCTGACTTGTCATCTGTCATCTGTCCATCTTCCATCCATCTATACATTTATCATCTACTTATCTCATCAGTCTACCTCCCTTTGGTTCTGTTTCTCTAGCGATTGCTGACTAATACAGCCATGTGCAGAAACAGTAGAAAACGCTGGCTGGAACACAGGAAAGAAACGCTAGCATTTAGTCCTTCCCAATTTTAACAAACAAATTAAAAGAACATGTTCCTTAGACCACAGTCAAACTTTAAATTTAAATGAGTTCATCACATAATATAAACCTGAAACTAGGAAAATTGTAGAAGAAAATGTTGGAGAAAAATATTTTGGTCAAGAACCAAAAGGAACTTACAGTAAGAGCACAATTCATAAAAATAAACCAGTAAACCATCATAACAATGAAAAGCTCCTACTATTTCAAAATGAGAATGAAAACATGAAGCTGGAGAGGAGGCTCGGCAGCTAAGAGCACCAGCTGCTTTTGCAGGGGACCCAGGTTCAGTTCCCAGCACCCACATGACAGCTCACATCTGTCCTTATCTCCAGTTCCAGAGGACCCAACACCCTCTCTGGATTTCTGGATAAGTGAACCAACGTACATATACCCACACATATACAGTAATTGAATAATTACTTGAATTGAATTGATATTTTGATATCAATTGAATAATGGAAAATAATAAAAGTTCATCCTAGCACCCACTACAAGCTTTGACTGATCACACTAAGCTATTTACTCAAGAGCTGAAAAGAAAGATGCAGTCATGAACTTTGCAGGTAAATGGATGGAACTAGAAAAGATCGTTATTGGACAACGTAACCCCAGACCTGGAAGACAAATGTTGTATGTTCTCTCTCATTGGAGGCTCCTAGCTCCAGATCTTCAGTTGTGAATACATATCCTGAAGTGAACCATTGCCAGGACAGGGGTTTTGGGGAGCAGTAAGAAGGGAATACAGGGCACAAGTGATTTGATCAGAGAAATGGGAAAGGGAAGGGGACTCTTCAGGGAGGATGAAGAAGGCAAATACAGATGGAAGGCAAATGGGAAAAACAGGGTACATGTGATTTGATAGGGGAAATAGGAAAAGAGAGGGCTTTGAGGGAAGGTGGGGGGATACAAAAGGAGGGATGTGAGTAAAATAAAAGATGTCTGAAAAAGTCACAAGGAATCATACAATTAAATGTTTACCTAAAAATCAATAATATATATAATTCCATGTATAAATGCACATACATAGTCTTAATGAACTTTTTCATCAAGGCTGATGATGCTAGAGAGCCAAGTCTCCAAGAACCAAAGACCACCAAACAAAAATCCCAATACCACACACGAGAAGCCCTCTTTTGAGTTGTTATCCAGGACTGTTCAAGAGAATCCCAAAAAATACAACCTATTGCTATTGGTTGCCTGCCAGAGGTGGAAGGTAAGTGTCTATTACTGAAAACACCATGCACTTTGGAAACAGAGGCCAGAGACCCCCGAGCTGGAGTTGACCTCAATGCTCTCTCTCTGAGAACTAGCATTCATGGAACCAAAAGACTCTGTCCAAGCTTCCAAAGAGGATAGGCAACCAACAGTCCCATCTAGCTGTAATGCTGATGAACCACATTAACAAATAGCATGATACAATAACCACAAGCGGGGCACTAGTGGCACACACACCTTGGTAGCAAGCAATAGCTCTCTAATTGGATTTAAGATCTACTCAACAGAAAGAAACCGTGTCTGATACTGGAAACCTAGCACTACTCAGTTCTATCGAAGTCATGACGATTGGAGGAGAATCGACAACCTCTAATTTAGTAAACCTCTAAGAACAATCTATAAACCATTTGTCTTTTTACCCACCGATAAGTAGTCTTTACCCCTCATCAAAGAAACTTTTCTTTGTAACAGAAAACCATAGTCAATCAAAATGCAGAATTGTGGAGCCCAATCCCAGTGGATAGATCTGCAAAAACACCTACATACCTAAGGTTAGGGGACCATTGCAGAAGAAGTGGCAAAAAGATTGTAAGAGCCAGTAGATTGGGGAGTTTGCTATGAGATTATGTCTCCTAGTAACATCAGAAACTACACCCATAAAGTCTCACTAACACAATTGCCCATACATGAGCTAAGCATGACTGACATCAATAGACATGCCAAACTGGATGGGGAAAAGTTCATGAGTCTTCAACCCTCTACAAATAACTACAGAAAGCTGAGGAAAGCTAAGAGTAGGAGATGTGGTCTTCCCCAGGGAAGAATATGAAGTGGTTGTCCAGTGCCAAACCATCAGACTGAAAACATACACACAAGTAACATTATACAGACGGAACAGGTTATGTTTAGGTGTATACATGTATGTATGTATATACATATATGCATGCAATAACAATTAGTGGAAAAGAGGCCATGAATTTGAAGGAGGGAGGGATGGGGTATATGAGAGCATTTGTAGAAAGAGAAGGGAGAAATGATGTGATTATATCAAAAATTAAAAATAATAAAAGAAACTACAGAAAAAAATTGGCACTATTTCTTTTCAGTTTTTTTATTTGTTTGTATGGTTCGTTTTTTGTTTATTTTTTGAGTTTTTGAGACATGGTTTCTCTACATAGTACTGGCTGTCCTGGAACTCAATATGTTTACCAGGCTGGTCTCAAACTCACAGAGATCTGCCTGCCTCTGCTTCCTGAGTGCTGGGACTAATCTTCAGTTAACTTTAATCTTGAGACCTTTAGGTCTAATAATACTAGACCTAGTTTTTCAAGAAAAATATTAAAATGTTAGCCACTGCTTTAAGGTTTAAAACATATATTTATGGTTTACAGGTCAAATGAAACCCATCAGTATGGAAAAAAAGTTAACCACAGCACCTACCATGCACTCTAGTTTATCACATTATTTACTCAGGATAAGCGAGCACATTTGTCCCCACCAAGACTGTGGGCATGAGGCTCACAACATGGTCCACGGCCATGCTGAGTCCAACCAACATGGCCTGTAAGGTGCCAATGAAGAGCAAATTCCTTCACTACACAACTCCTCAACAAAAGGGAATGAGCCTGCGGCAGTGACAGCCATACCAAGGAAGCTCAAAACAGGAAGAAATAAGCCAGTGGAGGGCTGGTGAGATGACTAAGTCCATGAAGTGTTACCTATAGCAGGAGGACCTGAGAACAGATTCCCCAGAAAACATTTTCTAAAGTCAGATGTGGTGGCACGTGCTTGTAATCCCAGCACTGGGGAGGCAGAGACAGACAGGTGGAACCTAGACTAATCAGCAAGTCTCTGCCCGGTTAGAGACCCTGTGCAGGTCTGAATAAGAATGGACCCCACAGGCTCATATATGTGAATGCTTATTCACCAGGGAGCGGCACTATCTGAAGGTAGTAGAAGAAGGATTAAGAAGTGGCCTTGTTGAAGGAAGTATGTCACTGGGGCTTTCAGGTTTCAAAAGTGCATGCCAAACTCAGAGTCTCTCTGCCTCCAGATCAGGATGTAGCTCTCAGCTACTGCTCCAGTGCCCCGAGTGCCTCCATGCTCGCAGTCATGATGAGAATGGACTAAATCTCTGAAACTGTAAGCAAGCCCCCAATTAAATGTTTTATTTTATAACAGTCACCTTGGTCATGGTGTCTCTTCACAGAAACAGAATAGTGACTAAGACAGAACCCGTCTCAAAAACTAAGGTGGACACAACTGAGGAGCAACACCTGAGGCTGTGCTCTGGCTTCTATACTCAAGCATGCACACACCTGCAACAACACCCACAAAACACATGCAGCCGTGTGCAGTCATACAGCAAAAAGGAGGATGAGGGAAGGGAAGGGAGGGAGGGAGGGAAGAGCCATACAAAAAGAATGCCTATGGTGTACACTTATAGGAAATTCTAGAAAATAAAAATTGATCTATCGTGGCAGAAATAGCCAGGGTTGAGTGTAAAGTCCATATTCTTGACAGGTGATGGTTTTACCCTTGGCTTACATAAAACCTCTCAAACCCTACACTCCACAGAGATACAGGGTCACTTCCCAGGAATATGACATAGGCTGGCATCACCAGCAAACATTAGAACACAGAAGAACTGTTCTCAAATGTATCTACTGGTCCACTGCCCTGTGCACCACCTCACTTAGAAGGTCCAGACAGCACCTTCATTAAAGTATATGAACTGGCCACAGGGGAGGGGGGTACTACATGGATACTGTCCCCATAAATGAGCTCTTTTCCATATTCCTCAGGAAGGTAGCTGAGCAACACTTTGCAGACACACATGGTAAACACAACAGTTCACAGGCCCTTCACTCAACCTACACTAGGTATGTGAGTAGCAAGAAGAAGGCAAGCTACCCAGGTACCCCAAATAAGGCACATGATCTCTTCAAGGGGGAGATGAATCATAGTGAAATCACTATTGTTTTGCTGAGTGAAAGCCTGGTCCCCAGGGCAGCATTCTTGGAATAGAACTGTTCCTTTAGGAAGCAGAGCCTAGTGGGAAGCCCTTAGGTCTTTGGTCTATACTGGAAGACCAAAGTCAATTCACATATCCACAAAGGAATGTAGCACTGTGCCTCTTCTTCCTCTTTTTTCTGGCTCTGAGGTGAGTATTTCTGTTCTACTGTCTGCTCCTGCAGTGATGTGCAGCCTCACCATGGGCCCAAAGCAACAGGGCTCTCTAGAGAAACAGAACTAATAGAATAAATACAGAGTAAAAATGGATTCATTACATTGGCTTACATAATATGGCATAGGTAGCTCAACAATTGCTAACTCAAACCAGAGGCCAAGACAGCTGCTACTGAAGACCTGGATGGCTGCTGGTCTTTGGTCTATACTGGAAGACTAAAGTCGATTCAAATATCAACAAAGGAATGCAGCAATGGCAGCAACAGTATAGAACTTTCCAGAAAGAGTAAAGGCAAGCAGGCAGACAGTAATGTTTCCTAATTCTATCTCCCTTTTATCTGGGATGTCACCAGAAGCTACTGCTCATATTTAGGATGGATCTTCCTACTTCAATAATCTGATCAAGAAAAATTCCAATCCAGGAGCACTCAGTGGCTTGCCTCTAAGTTGATCCCAGATCCAGTAAGTTGACAACCACGATTAACCATCACGGTGGCCAACAGCCAAGCCCAGCCCTTCTCTGGATACATGATTGGTTCAGGTGCTTGCTCTATGATGAAAAGCTGACTCACATACCAAGGACCTGGTAAATCCTAACAGAGCAGAGGTGCCTACAATGAGGAAAGGTACTGCATATCCAGAGTCCATGGAAAAACCCACAGATGAGCCATGGTCCAGTCACTCAGGTTCAGGAATGAGGCCATGCAGGCAACTACCACATTCTACATAACTTGGATCTAGAAACTGGACTGAGGTGGGGAGGGGATGAAGAAAGGACAGACATGTACACAGACATACTGGAGTCAGCTGGGCTGTGTGTGCTCTGATGGAGCCTCACCAATTACTCCACAATAAGCAGCAAGCTTATGATGCACAGCAAGGAGGCAGGGACTAGCTAGTCATTGTAGGAGTATCTGTAGGTAAGCAATCTGAGGCTATAAACATCTTGGAGGAAGAAGCTACAACTGCTAGTTTTTGTACACACTGCTCTGATGGGGGATGTCCTCTGTATGCTGTCACCATGTGTTTCTCTTATTGGTTGATGAATGAAGCTGTTTTGGCCAAAGGACAGGCAAGATTTAGCTAGGCGGGAATTCTGAACAGAGAGGCAGGGAGAAGAAAGACAAGGACAGACACCATGTAACCGCTGGAGAGGCAGGATCCCAGGACATCACCTAGGTAAGCCACAATTGCGTGGAGATACACATATTAATAGTAATGGGTTAAAAATGAAGAGAGCACTAGCCAGAAAGAAGCCTAAGCCAATGACCAAAAAATTATACATATATATTAAGTCTCTGAGTGGTTATTTTGGAAGCAGCTGCAGGGACCTCAATGGGCAGAGAGAAAAAGCTCCTTTTACACTCGACAACCATTCACAAACACTGTATTTGGACCAGAGGAATATTGTGGGATATCTTGAGTGTACTCTGACACACTCGAGACTGCCCAATAAAATTATACCTTGAATCAGGGGGTGGAGCCAGTTACTAGCTGACCAGAATTAGCCTTAGAGAAGCCAGCAATTGGATAGAGAAGAAGCCCAGAAAGGAAAGAGCGAGGACTAGAGTTTGTGCTCTCTTGGTTCTGGGACAAGGGAAGAGATGTGTCTCTTGCAGTGGCCAAACAGCAAGATCAGATAGTTGCTACTCAGCCCTTCTGAGCTAGCAGGTTTTCACCCCATACTTTGACTCCTGAGTTTTATCAATAAATAGAACAACAAAGAGTTAATTTAAACCTACGTAAGACAGCAGTGACATAGCCAGGACATAGGACCAGAAGCCCCACCAGGCCTTGGCCTGAGTGACCAGCAGGGTGCTGACTGGGGTTCTTGGGGCAGTAGTCAATAATTAAAATATCAGTAGATTCATGTGCAGACACTAAGACAACAGAAAAACATCAGAGTAAGGCTTTGCCAATTCTGAGTCTGATCCACACAGGGAAGTTTTTGCCAATTTCCCATGGGTCTGAGGCATTGGTTTTTGGCATGGTTGTGACCCTGTCAACAGAACACATTTACTCAGGAATTCTTACCCTTACTTTTTACACATTCACTCAAGGCTTCACTAGCACCCTTCAGGGAACTTCTCAATTATCTAGGATGTTCTTGACACACTTCTGGGCCCTCTGGGCTATCACATAGCTGAGAAGTTTTGAATGTTTCAAAATTTGTGTGATGGAGACTTAACTCTCAAATCCTCGTGTGTCTGGCATTTAGAAGCATGGGGCTTTGGGAGGTGACTAGGGTTAGGTAAGGCTATGAAGGTGGGATCCCCCAGGAAGGAATTCGTGACTTTGTAAGAGAAAGATACTATCCATAACACCTCGCTCTGTCTCACCACTCAACGCCATGCCCACATTACAGTGAAGTGCAAAGCCACTAACAGGTTCCATGGAGATACAGAGCTATGCATCTGGACTCCCCAATCTCCAGAACCATGATCTTCAGCTAAGACAACAGGGCAACACCAAGGATGTGCTGCCAGGTCCCTTGTTTATGTGTCTCTCTTGTGCCCTCTTCTTGCACCCAGTCCTAAATGTAGGATGAATAGCTTCAGAGTTTGCTGTCCTCATGAGTTGGTGGTTCTGACAACACCAAGCTCACAGTGAGCATTTCAGAGTACAGATCCCATCTCTTTATAGTCTGAAAAGACAGCTGGGCATGTCTCCTGTTAAGACTCCATGCCTGCATTATCAGGCAGATGATGTGGATATGAAGGGTAGGACTGCAGAGGGTCTGGGATCCACGTAAACATTTTGTCAGCTGCCATGATGGAGTAAGAGAGGGGTAGATGAACCTTTCCAGGAAGGCTCTGTGATGCTCTTCTCCCCATGGAGCTGCCTCTCTTCTCCTTGGACCTCTACATCACCCAAAGCATCTGGAGACTGGTGGAGAAGAGAGAGGGAGACAAAGTCAGGCTTCAGGGATCCAAACCAACTCTTTTACCCATGTGGGAGATCCTAGTCCACATTGGGGTCTGAGAAACACTGAAAAGGCAGCCTGGCCTGCCTCACCTCAATTCTGGATCCCAGGAAGGCCTCAAGTATCTTCATGGAAATCCTAGGCTTCCTCAACTCCCAGAATGGCCCTGGCCAAAGGATTCCAGACTTATGTTCACAGAGACAGGTCTAAGGGACCCCAGGGGAAGACCAGGTCAGTGAGTCAGAGAACCCATCTCAACCCCTTTAAGATGTGCCCTAGGCAGTTCCAGCACCTCAGTATTGGAGAAAACATCTTAATCACAGCCCGGCAGAGGAGCCAGGTCAGCACTTGGACCCTGGGTCCCTGTCCATGCCTACCTTCTCCTCGCACAGAGTTGCTCAGCTACCTGTTGTGGTCTTGCATTCTCCCTCCCCCTGCAGTTTGACATCCAGGTCTCCTTGGTACCTATGACCAAGGCAATCTTGAGTTATAGCTGCTTTAAAAATATTCTTATTGAAGCTGGGCAGTGATGGCACACACCTTTAATCCCAGCACTCAGGAGGTGGAGGCAGGCAAATCTCTGTAAGTTCAAGGCCAGCTTGGTCTACAAAGCTACACAGAGAAGCCCTGTCTCAACCCCCCCAAATATTCCTATCGATTATTTGAGAATTTCATACAATGCATTTTGATCATATTTACCTCCAACATTTCCCCCTAATTCCTCAGAACCACCCCCACCTCCCTACCCACTCCCATCAATTTCATGTTTTGCTTTGTTTTATGTGTTTATTTGTTTGTTTATTTTTAGACAAAGTCTCACAAGGTAGCCCTACTGTCCTGGAACTTGCTATGTAGACGAGGCTGGCCTCCAATTCCCAGAGATCTGCCTGCCTCTAACTTCTAAGTGTTGGGACTAAAGGCATGTGCCATCATGCCTGTTTTTTTAAATAATGCTTTGACTCCAATTTGCATTGCATATATAACACCCCTAAAGAAAACGGACCCTCCTTCCCCCGAGAGCCATCAAGTGTCCTAGCTCTTCAATTAAATATGGGGCCTATTCCTCCAAAGATCTATGGGTTGAAGACCTTGGCCCCAAACTAGTGACACTACTGAGAGGCAACTGGCTCATTAGTACACTAAAATCAAGGGTGATCCACGGATGAGCTCATAGCTCATAAATAGGGGAGGGGCCTAGTTGGGGAAGTAGGTCACTGGGAAGTGTGACTTTAAAGGCTATACTTACCTTCAGCCATGTCCTCACACTCTGCTTCCTGCTTCCCTGCCACCTTGACAAGAGCAGATCTGCTCTGCCACACCCTTCCACCACGAGCTGTCCCTCCACAAGTCCAGAAATGATGGAGCCAGCCCTCACCCCACCCATGGCCTGAAACCACCAGCCAAACTAAATCTTTTCTCTTTTCAGTTGTTTTTTCTCAAGTATTTTGTCAGAGCAAAAATCACAGAATGGTGACTTACACCCTGCCTAAGGCACAAACTCAGTTTATTTACTCCTGGGCGAACGGCTGCTGCTTGCTGCTTCAAAGAGAAGGCTCTCCCTGTGGGGAAGGAGGAGGGCCATCAAGCTTAGGGTGCTGGCAAAGAACACCAAGGCTGGGGATCGTAGATGCCCACAAACTCTGGAGAGAAGAGAGCTGCCGAAGCACAGCTGGAGGTGGAGGAGGAACCCTGAGGAGGCTGGGTCTAGGGATAGCCATAAAAACAGAGCAGCCCCCAGCACTGACAAACCCCAATCCCACAAGCATCACAGGACCCATGACATTGAAGGAAGGTGACTGAGAGCACAGAGAAACCTCTCTGAGGTGTCACTCACAGCTGAAGATGGACCATTACAGGGAAATATCTCCACAATAAATTCCAAACAGTAGGAGACTTACTGGCTGCCACATTCTGAGGACAACTAAAGGCATTGATGCCAGCTTGGTACCAGAGAGCACACCAAAGAAGGCATGGCCATTCCCAGGTGTACAACTGCTTACTTCCATCGCCCTCAAAATTTCCCCATTCCAACAAAAACACAGCCTGCACACACTTATATAACATATGCGCATGTGTATGTGTGTGCAGACAGCAGCTGTGCACACTGGCATAATGTGGGTATGCATGCTATGCGGATTCAGAAAACACTGGCAAGAGAAAGCAATCAGAACCACCAGATGAGGTAGGACACACACTGAAACTTAAATAGCCACAGCAAACATAGCAAAGGGTGGGAAAGGAGGGCAGATTATAAGAACAGACAGCTGCAAGGAGACTTCTGGGAGCAAGGAGAAAATTCAAATGAAAACTGGCCAGGGAGATGCGATGCCTTTGTGGGCTCGTCAAGGACTTGGCACAGCAAAGAAAGTCAGCCAACAAGATGGGTCAGTAGCCATGCCACGGGCTGAACTGCAAAGAGGTGAAAAGGAAAGGGTGGTGCTGGGCGTCCCAACACTCGGGAGGCAGAGACAGGTAGATCTCTGTGAGTTCTGTGCCAGCCCGGTCTATGTAGTGTGACTTTGCCTCAAATAAAGAGTTGGGGGGAAGGTGATCCGGGAGATGCTCAGTGGTTGAGAGAGCTTGCTGCACAAACATGAGAGCCTGGGTTCAGATCTCTGACACCCACCTAAAAGCCAAGTGTGTCCCTGTGTGTAACCCCAGTGCCTGGTGTGGGGTAGATGGGGAGACAGGAGATCAGCCAAGCCTAGCCAGGTTCAGTGAGAAACCCTGTCTCAAGAAAGTAAGATAGAGAGCTGAGGACCCAAACGTCCTCTGATGGCCTCTGCACACACACATGCATGCGTTCACATCTGCACACACTCTTGCATATGTGCATATACACATGCATGCACATGTGTGTACACACACACATGAAAGACACAAAGAAAGGGGGAGAGAAACTGGATCAACCTAGAGCTGTGGACGTTAATACTCCACCACATGTGTAATTAGAGCCTCAGAAAGAAGCCTAGAAACGCAAGCAGAGCAGACAAAATATTCAAAGGAATAACATGGGAGAAGTGACACATCCAAAGAGTTCAGGGAGGTCAAACAGTGTGACGACCATTAGAAAAGAATCCAAGGCTTAATATTCAACCTGCTGAATAGCCAAGACAGAACCTCAGGAGACACCAGAGAGCCCACAGAAGGCAAAGAAGTTCTGGTCAGACATCAAGCAAGTCAGGACTGGAAGGGGGGAAAAAAGGAAACTTTCAACCCAGAATTCCATGTCCACTACAGATGCTTTTCAACAAATAAGTAGACAATAATGTCTTCCTTGAACAAAGAAAACCTAGAGGATTCATTGCTGTGAGACTTTCACTTCAGGAACTGTCAAAGGATGTTCTTCAAACTAAAGGAAGACAACACTGAACAAAAACAGATCTGTGCAAAGAGCACTGGAAACTGAGCAAATGAAGGTAAAAATAGAACTAATTCTTCCCTTACTATCAATGTCTCTGAAAGATAACATACATCTAAAGAAAAAATAGTAATGCAGTGTTTATTTATAGTATGGTTTAGATTATAACATGTGACAATGGCCCAGATAATGGAAGGGAGGAGATGAGAATAAACAGTTATAAATTCCTACCACGAGGACTGGAGAGATGGCTCAGCAGCTAAAAGCACTGGCTGCTCTTTCAGAGGACCCGAGTTCAGTACCTAGCACCCATATGGTGGTGTATAAACATCTCAAATTCCATTTCCAGGGGACCTGATATCCTATATTGGCCTCTGAAGTCATCTACACACATGTGGCACACACACACACACACACACACACACACACACACACAAACACGAATAATAAAAAACAAATCTTTAAAAATATTCCTACCATGATACACGAAACAGTGTGACATTATTTGGTAAGCATTGGTTAAATAACTAGTGTGTGTGTGTGTGTGTGTGTGTGTGTGTGTGTGTGTGTGTGTGTGTAATACAACATGATATGTTATAATGTGTAATAAAATCTGCCATTGTTTATAAAGGAGATATAGATAAGCCAGAGCTAGGGATGTAGTTCTGTGATATTGTGCTTGCCTAAAACGAATGAGGCCCTAGGTTCAAACCTTGAGACAAAGAAAGAAAGACTGATTGATTTTAATAATCCAAAAATAGAAACAAAATGGTACAATAGAAAAAATACTCATGGAGCTGAGATGTCTCAGTAGTTAAGAGCACTAACTGCTCCTGCAGAGACCCTGGGTTCGATTACCAACACCCACATGGCAGCTCACACCTGTCTGTAACTCCAGTTCCAGAGGATCTGACGCTCTCTTCTGACATCTGTGGGTACTGCACACAAACGTGTGTGCAAGTATGTTACACACCCGTGCGCGCGCGCACACACACACACAGACACAAAAATGGAAAAAGAAAAAACCCTACAAAATGCTGATGATAGAAATAAAACAAACACCCATGAGTATTCAATTTTAAAATGCCAGTCCTTCTCAAGTTGATCTAAATACTCCCAAATTCTAAAAATTCCAACAGAATTTTCTTTTTTGTGAATAATGAGCTGTTGACAGTAAAGATAACTCAGAAAGTGAAAGACACATCGTAACACTCATTAGGGAGTCCAGAGTCACCACCTCACAGCTATTCCATTTGACTTTCCTTAATGTTATTAGATATAAAGATAGATTTATTGGTCCAAGGGCAGAGTAGATCCCAGAAGTAGACCCCTGTAAGTATTATCTGTTGAGTTTGGGCAAGATGCCAAAGTGATTAAATAGAAAAAGGTGGTGCTGTGAGACTTCTTGTCCTAGGAGGTACAGACAGATGTCCATGTACCCAGACAGGGCACCAATAACAGACCAAGAAAACAATTCCACCCAAGTCTAACTTAGCAAGTCAGTGAATTTATTTTCCTAATTTGCTTCCCATTGCTTGATAAACACCATAACCAAAAGCAGCTTGGGGAGGAAAGGGTTTATTTCATCATATACTTTGTAGTCCATCTTGGAGAGAAGTCAGGTCAGGAAGACAGAACAGGAACCTGGAGGCAGGAACTGCAGCAGAGGCTGTAGAAAAGTGCCACTTACTGCTTCCCTCCTCATGGTTGACTCAGCTTGCTTTCTTATACAATCCAGGACTACCTGCCCAGAGGCAGACACTACCCACATGGATTGGGCCCTCCCACATTGATCATTAATCAAGAAAATGCCCCCACAGACTTGCCCATAAGCCAATCTGATGGAAGGGTTTTCTCAGTTGAGATTCTTCTTTCCCAGATGACCCTAGCTTGTGTCAAACTGAAAAATAAAATAAGTCATCTGACCAGCTCGGGTGACTTGCAGGAAAAGGAACCAGGAATGTTGTGAAGATGGATGAGGGGTTACTTCCAAGTGTATGGGTGACTCAAAGGCAGTTACATCAGAAAAACCACTGACTTTATGGTCGTTAGGCCTCCCACCTTGAGCCTTGCCTTTTAGAGACTCATTAATATCTCTCTGCTATGGAGTTGTTTTTCTCTGTGCATGAGGATATGGAGTTGTTTTTCTCTGTGCATGAGGATATGTATGTGTGACAACCAAAAAGTTCTTCAGACATTGACAAATGTCCACTGGGGAAGCAGCACCCCAGAGCTGAAAACAGCAAGGGGTTTCTACCCAGGGCACCGTGCACAGCCCATAAAAGAAAGAAGTTAAGTGCTAGATTTTGTTACATTTAAAATGTAAGTAGCAATGCTAAGAAGAATGAAGGCTGGAAGAAAATGTTTGTAAAGCATAGTTGGTCCAAGGCCTCCACCTGGAATACACAAAGAATTATGAAAACAGCAACAAGAAAGCCAGTGTCACAGGAACACAGAGATGGTGCAGAGTTATAAGCATTTTCTGCTGTTGGCATGGTGGCACAAGTCTTTTATCCCAGAACTCAGAAGGCAGAGGCAAGCAAAGATCTGTAAATTCAAGGCCAGCTTAGTCTACAATAGCGAGTTCCAGGACTGCCAAGGCTATATATAGAGATCCTGCCTCAAAAAACAAAAACCAAAATCAAACAGGCAAACAAAACCCACAGAGAGCATTGTCTGCTCTTTCAGAGAACCCATGTTCAATTCCCAGAACCCACATGGCAGCTCAGAACCTCCTGAAACTTCCATTCCAGGGAATCTGAGGCCCTCTTCTGGCTATTGTGAACACTACAAGCAACACACGTGGTACACATATTACATGCAGACAAACCATCTATAGACATTAAATTAAACTTTAAATATAAGTCTTTTGGCATGTGTATGTAGTGTCCCTGTGTCTGTAGGTGCCTGAATGCGTGCATGTGTGCATGCGCGCGCACGCGTGTGTGTGTGTGTGTGTGTGTGTGTGTGTGTGTGTTCATGCACACCAGAGGTTGATATTGGTATCTTCTGTGCAGCAGATTTTCTCAGTTAAACTCAGAGCTTACTGGTTAACCTAGCTAGCAGGCTGACTCCAATGATGCCCTGTCTCCACCTACCTGCCAACAGTTACATGGCTTCTGGGGATCTGAACCCTAGGACAAGCGCTTTCCCTGATGAACTGTCTCTCCATCCCAGAAAATAAATTTTAAAGATGGATAATATCTGAGGAATGATACCTGAGATGGTGCTCTGGCTTACACATACATAAACATGCAAAACACACACATATGTGAGTGTGCACATGCATGTGCATACACACACACACATCTACAGAACCATCAAGATGGCTCAGCCAGTATAGTTACTTTTGCACAAGCCTAGCCAACTGAGTTTGATCCCTGGGACCAATGTAAAGAAGGAAAGAGAGAACCAACTCTATAGAATTGCACTCTGACTGCCACACACATGCATGCACACCCATACACATCATGCACACATATAACAATAATAGCAGTAATAATAATAATAATTTACAAAGGACTTAAACAAATACCCACCAAAGAAGAGATATGCATGGCAAATCAGTGCCTGAAAAGGTATTCCACACCATTAGGTGCTAAAGAAGTGAACTTGACTCTTGTTCTTCAGCTCTGTAGATATACATAGAGACTGAAATGAAAGCAAATGATGGTAGCTAACACCAGCAGCCATCTATAGCTGCATTCACATCCTGACCAAGCTCAACTGGCCCTGTTTATAGGGTCTACTCCTGGGATCTGTTCTACTTCATTGATCCAGAAATCAACCCTTTCACTCAACACCATATGAACAGATGGATATATGGACAGTTGGGGGACCAGTGCCACCATGCTATAGGAAGTATAGGTCAAGTTGTGTGCTGGGGTGGTCTCTGCTTCATGGGGTGTCAAGAGTAAGGGATGTTTCAGGAATGTGCAAGTGTGTCTATATACACAGCTTTATGTCTGTGCATGTGTGTGCTGTGTGTATGTCTATGTGTGTGTGTGTTTCAGCATGTCTGTGTAATTGAATGCTATCTTTCTCAATGTGTCTGTGTACATGTATGTATCCATGTGTCTCTCAGTGTGTCTGTGTGTACTAGCGTGCATCTGTTTGTGTTTCAGAGTGTCTCTATATAAATCTGTGTGTGCATGTGTGTGTGTGTTGGGGTGTCTGCATTAATCTGGGTGTCTGAGTTACTTTTCTATTGCTGTGATAAAACACCATGACCGCAGCAACTTATAAAAGAAATTGTTTAATTTAAGGGTTAGGGTTTCAGAGAGTTAAAATCCATGACCATTGTGTAGACGTATGGCAGCAGGCAGGTAGGCATGGCACTGAAATGGGAGCTCACATCTTGATCTGCAAGCACAGACAGAAAGAGCTAATTGGGAATGGTGTGAGCTTTTGAAACCTCAAAGTCCACCTCCAGTGGCACACCTCCTCCAAGGCCACACTTCCTAATCTTTCCCAAACCAGTACCAACAAGGGACCAAGCACTCAAACACATGGGGAGCCTATGGGGATCATTCTTACTCAAGCCACCACACTGGATGTGTGTATATATGCATGCTTTGGGGCATCTCAGCGTGAATTTGTGTGTGTGTTTCAGGGTGTCCCACATGTGTCTGGTGTGTTTTGGAGGGCATAGAATGTATCTGGGTTGTGTTTTTGTAGTGTCTGCATGTATATGGGTATGTGCATGTGTGTGTGTGTTTTGGGAAGCCTCTGTATGAATCTCTGTATGTTTATGTTTCAGGGTGTCTCAAATGTATCTGGTTGTATGGAGGGCAGGTATTTGTTTGTGGTGTCTGCATGTATCTGGGTATGCATGTATATCATGTATGTGTGTTTTGGGATGCCTCTGCATGTGTCTGGGTTTATGTGTTTTGTGGTGTCTGGCATGTGTCTGGGTGTGTGATTTTGGAGTGTCTGGGTGTATCTGGGTGTGTACATGTACATATATTTGTTTCAGGATATCTCTGCAAGTATTCAGGTATGTGCATATAGGTGTGTTGGTGTATCTCTGTGTGTGTATAAGTGTGTGGTGCACCACAGGGTCTTTGTGCCTATTCCATTCCTGTGTATGATTGCAGGAGGGAGGGGCAGCACTTGGCTGCCTGGTGTCTTGTGAGTAGAGAGCCCTGGGGCTGAGGGCTGGGCTTGAGTGGCCAAGGCGTTTCCAGCTTCAAATGAAGCAGAGCAGAAACAGAAGCTGGAATCCACCCCCAGTGGCTGCCCTGCCCAGAACAGGTTCAACCTGAACTAGCCTGGTGCTGTTTGGGGGTGGGGTGGCTGCCACCACAAGGGAAGGGGAGGCCAGACCTTGGGGGTGGTGCTGAGTCTGGCTGCCACCCTGTATCCACGTCTGCTACCTACTGCCTGTCATCTCCCTGATCTGTTTTTCTGGTCTGAAGTTTGCCAGACCTGAGTACTTAAACTAGTTGAGTCTTGGGGCCTCTCTGACTCTGCCCTTCAGCTCTGCTCCAGTCCAAGTCTTCTCCAGAGCACTTAACATGCCGGGTCAGGTCAATGACCCCATGTATGCTCCTAGTTCAACTGGCCTCCCCTATCATCACCAGTCAAGTCCTATGTCCCACCTACAGACACCCTATGTCTACTCCAAAAGTGCCCTGTCCTTTTTTTTTTTTTTTTTTTTTTTTGGTTTTTCGAGACAGGGTTTCTCTGTGGCTTTGGAGGCTGTCCTGGAACTAGCTCTTGTAGACCAGGCTGGCCTCGAACTCACAGAGATCCGCCTGCCTCTGCCTCCCAAGTGCTGGGATTAAAGGCGTGCGCCACCAGCGCCCGGCTAAGTGCCCTGTCCTTAGGCTGTCCTTGGCTGAGCTCTGGAACCCATACATTAGATCACTAACAACTCATGAGGTCTCAAATGAACGTTAGAATGGCCATTGTTCCCCAATATCCCAGAGACCCTCCATTTCCTGTCCCTCAGCATGTTGACAATGAGGAAAGGGTCCTCATGTCCCTTTACTCCATTTCTGCCCCAGGCAGGCAGTGTCCCAGAGCCACTTTGGGTGGGAGGTGCCATGCTGGTCTGTGTGTTCCAACATATCCCAGTCATCATTCCTCTAGAGAGTAAATGACCTGGCCTCTTTTAAAAGTGGAAGATCTGATAAGGTGGTGGTCTGTCTGTCTGTCTGTCTGTCTGTCTGATGTTGGTTGGTTGAAAGAAGGTCTCACTATGTTGCTTAGACTAGCCTTGAACTCTCCATCTTTTTGCTGCAGCCTCCTATGCACTAGAAACAGGGGCATGTGAAGCTATGCAAGTGAATCTGTCTTAGAGGCTAATCAGGCAGGAACGACCTCCTTGACCTTTAGGAATGAGCACCTTAACCAGATGCCTGATCCCAGGTTTCAGTAAGAAGACAACAGAATAAGCCAGCTCCCATCACAGGACTTCCCAGCAGCCAAAGTTGGATGATAAGAAACAAGATGAAGCCCATCCATCTGCCAATGCCCCCCCAACTCATACTTTTTGGGTATCATCCCAGTGCCCCAATATCTCAGCCAGACATCAAGCCCTGGATCCCCACAGCTCTGCTCAGTGCCCTCAGTGACCATCCCTGACAAAAAGGGAAGATGTTGGTCTAGCCTGATCCCTTCTGGATACCAACAGAACATAGCAGGAAGCCCAAGTTCACAGAGACACACTGGTCAAGAAAGCCATGACAGCATTGTCTACAGCAGCTGAACCATGGGCCGCTGTCAGTAGCAGAGAGAAGGGCAGACCATTATGTGGTCACCAGTGGCCATCTTCAGAGACCACAGCAGTCAATAGCTAGCAGGCTCATGTGTGTGCTTTGTTCGAATGAAGTTCAAGAACAGCCCCTAGGTGTGGTAACAGATGGCAGGACATGGCAGGAATGGGGCTAAATCTCAGGGAAACCTGTGGCTCTGGAAGCATTGGACGTGGTGACTGAGGGATCGTCCAAATGCAGATGAATGCAGAATTCTTCAGCATGCACATCAGACTCCTGCTCAGACTCACATCTCGAATGAAAGATGTCAGCCACACCCCGGCCCCCAAGACTTACAGGTCCAGAGTACCCCAGAAGAGGATAGATTCCAGGGTAGATACGGGGTAATTAATGGCAGGCTTGTGTCCCTGGGGAAGCTGACTGAGGGCACACTCATGAGGGGGTGCAGCACTTTCCTCAAAGAGGCCTTTGCTGCAGAGCTTGGGAGTCACATGGGTTGTTCTAGGTCTTGGGCTCCTGGATTGAGCCCAAGGCTCATGCCTCAGTCCAGTCCAATCCAATCTGCATAACCCCTCTTCTTTTATACCACAGAGGTAGCCAGAATGTGGTGGCTTTAGGGGGGTGGGCAGGGCTCCAGAGATCTCACCCCTAACAGCAGGATGGATGCAGGTGGCTGGGGACAGGATATTTGGTACAGATCTGAAACTTGCCCTTCTGCATTCCACTGGCCCTCCCTCTACTAGATCCTCTTCATCTGCAGGTCCCAACTGAGCATGGCCTCTAGAGTCCTCCTGCCCAGCTGTGCAGGTGATCAAACCTCCTTCTGCTGTTCCCTCAGCATCCAGTATCCCCCGAAGGAGGGAAGGGCAGGGTGAGCACCTTGGAGAAATGGGAATAAAAGGACAGACATGTAAGGGACGAACAGGGGCCTACCAATCCCTGCCTTGTGGATGAATGGAAAGGTGTGCTCATGCCCAAGACCATTAGAAAACACAGATATTTACATTATGATTCATAACAGTAGCAAAAATTATAGTTATGAAGTAGCAACAAAAATAGTTTTTGGTGGAGAGTAGAGCAGTATTTATTCCTGGCATACAAATGGACTCTGGGAACCCATTCCTCATGGAATGATGCTCTCTCAGCCTGGACACATTGGGGAGGACCTAGGCCCTGCCCCGGATGATATGACAGACTCTGAAAATCCCTCATGGAAGCCCTTGACCTCCCTGGGGAGCAGAGGGGGGGATGGAATGGGGTGGGAGGTTGGGAGGATTGGGAGGTTGGGGAAGGAGGGGGGAAAGGGAACTGAGAGTGACATGTGTAAAAAGTTAAATAAAAAAATAGGTTTTGGTTGGGGTCACCACAGCATGAAGGACTGAATTAAAGGGTCGCAGCATAAGAAGGCTGAGAACTGCTACTCTAAAAGCTTTCCTTGCCTCGTTTCTGCCAGCTAAAAAAAAAATCACACTGGTAGTCTGGAGGAAGAGTCACAACCAGAGTGGCCCAGAGGAAGATTACCAAGACTCAGCCTCCACCCCTGTGAAATGGGCACAGAACACAGACTAAAGTGAAGCTGGACACACCTTGGGTCTGGCACCCCAGCAGGGTAAACTGAAGAAGCTCTCTGCTCTGAAGACTGGCCTCTAAGCACTCTGCTAGTTCTAGGTGTGTCCAGCGGAAAATTGACTTAGGGAAGTGATCAGGATCCCAAGTCTCAGAGATGGCAAGGCTGTCAGTCACCTTGGGGGTGGGGGGGTCAAGCTAGATACACACTGAGTGGGCTCAGAATAGGAGGGACAATTGCAGAGGCATCAGACACATATGTTGCACACCTAGCTGTCTGGGTCACACACTCACATCTAGTCCTGAGAGCTGTGTATCTGCCTACTCTATCCCTCCCATGGAGTCCTGGCTCCAGCCTGGGATTAGAAAGACCCCAGAAACGAAGTTCACCCTACCCTCCACAGCTAGATTCCTACACAAAGCTCAAGCCTCAGTTTTGTCATCTGACAAGCAGGTCTCTACTTCCTTTCTCTGCCCACTTTGCAAGAGGGCATGGTTTACACGGTAGCCAGCCTATGGGGGCCATAGGGAGTAGTCAGGGAGGAGATGGAGTTGGATATATAAAACCCAACCCAGATCTTCCCAAACCTAGCTTACAAAACAGCTGTTGTCTGAGCTGAAGGCCCCACCTGCCAGTCCACAAAAGGCATTCAAATAAGAGACAAATATTTGAGGCTCCAAGATACAGGCCAGCCCAGCCTCTGCCACTCAGTGGCTGCTCCCTGGGTCTCATTTGGGTATTAATTGTTTTCATTTGGAGATTTGCATGTTTATCATTACAGCCAGCCTCTGGTGGATTGGACTAAGCCTGGGACTCCCAGGTAAGCACCAGGTGCAGGGAAGGCAGGTAATCAGGAGCCTAGGGCTACCCTCACCTCCCAGATAACATCACAGCACAATCAGCACCTTGGGCCACTTCACCTAGAGGAATAGGCCCAAGGGACAAGCTAGGGGGAAAATTGTAATCTACCAACAGGTGTGGGAAGCCAACATCCCTGTCACATTGGCTCCCAACATCCCATAGCTGGGGTGCCTGCTCCTCAGTCTATTAGGGCAGCCCAGGGGTCACTGTCACATGAGGTCACAAGAAGAAGGAAACCCTCCTAACTATACAGACCTGGGTCAAGAGGGAGTCCATGTCACCCTCCTAGGTTCCACCTTGCTGGGGCCCGGATCTTAGGGAGTAGCTTTTACTTTCAGGTCTTGTCACAGCCACCCTAGTCTCAGGAGAGGTATCTCTCTCAAGACTACATGGAAAATCAAGTATGCCTGTCCTCAGTTCTAGTTACCATCCACAAGAGTTGCCCAAAGAGGGACCTGCTTCACCGGGGCACGTGGACAGTGAAGGAGAGGTGTGGCTTGGATGCATCTATGTAGGAGGCTCCTCCCTTCCTGTCTGATGGGGGCTGCATTGTTCCCTGCATGCACTCCTGTCTGCTGAAGCCCCAACATTCAGTCATCCAGAGTGCCGTGCTTGGAGACAGATCTTTAAAGAGGTAAGCTAAGAGGAGGTCGTTAGGGTGGCTTTGATCCGTATGACTTGGGTTTCTTGTAGAAGGGATCAGGACACAGGCACACAGAGGATGATCACATGAGGACACAAGAGAAGACACCATCTGCCATGTAACACCTTGTAACACCTCTACCTCAGACTTCTAGCCTCAGAGAAAGCCCTGAGGAGATGCTAAAGTGCTGTCCCCAGACTGGGCTGACTCACCTCTGCCTCTGCAGCTGTCATGCCCCCAGGCCCTGCTGCTGCTCTGCAAATGCGCCCCCTCAGGCCTTAGTAACTGGGGCTGGCTTTTCCTGGTCTTGGAGGCGCAACAAGCAGTTCCCAGATGGAAGCCCATAACCTTCCCTCATCTTTCACAGTGGAAGGTGGGTGCCTGGTGGTGGTGAGGGGACAGTAAGAGGGACTGGGATTGGCAAGCACATCCCACACTGCCTCCTATTTCTGAGAGACCTTTGGCAGTCACTCTGCGGGAGTGACAAGTGACCCCTCAGGAGTCCCTGCCTTCCTGCGACTGAAGCTGCACCTCTGGAAACACCTAGGCACCTGGCAGCTTAGAGCCCTGTGGACAGTGGTCTATTCCCATATGTAAAATTGAGGGGGGCTGGGGGGAAAGGAGTGCACAGTCTCAGCAGGGGTCCTGCTAAGTACCTGGAGGTGGGAGGCAATTAAACCCGACCAGACATCAGGGGGGAAAAGGGCCTGAGTGGTAAGGCAGAAAGAAGCCCATGGATCATGAGGGCAGGGAGCAGGAATCAACCCTGGGAGGCCCATACCTGCTTTCAGCCGTCTCTTTTCCCTTCCTCCTTCCTTTAGGCCCACCAAGGAGAAGATCTTGGTTGAAGCAGAGGTACCATCCTCCAGTCAGCCTTTCAGGGAGTCCTTCCTGAGCCCCAGGCCTCTGCTTCTTGTCTCCAAACCCAGGGCATAGGCCTTTCCCTCCTTCTTGGAAGGCTTAGAGTATCTAGAGGCCTGAGCTGGACCCTGGATCCTCTCTACCTGGCAAACCAGGCCCTCCATGTGAACAGAAAACAGCAAACATGGTGTCCCTACCTCAGGCAGGCACAAGGGAGGTGTGGCCTCCGCTCTTGTTCACTTGGAGTCCTTCTCATTTCAGGGTACCTGTGAGCGTTGGGTAGGGTGAGACCCTCAAGGAGGCCAGGAGGATTGCCCTGGGGGAGACTGGAGCTCCCCATGTCATTGTGCTGAGTCTTTTCTCTGGCGGCAGTCTCCACCCTCCACCAGTTACCTGTTCTCACGGCCAGGCACCCCCACAACCAGCTTCTGGCTTCCTCTCATATTCTCTGGGCTTTCAGAACAGGCTTGAGCCAGTCCTCAGTCCCCCAGAGCTCAAAGATGACCCAGACTAATCACTCAAACTGAGTCTAAGGAGTCACTCACCAAACCAGGCTGGAGAACAGAGAACTGACAGCATCCACCCAAGGGCCCAGCTGTGCTGTGAAGCCTCCAGGAGCCACCCTAGACGACCTTGACCCCTCTGGATACAGATGTGCTGCCATGGTCCCCAGGTCTCTGAAGGTCACCAATTTCAGGAGAAGGGAAGATGTAAGAGCAACAGGGCCCCTTTGACACCACTGATCCCTGACATGGCCTTTTCACTGCTTGCTGTGTCTGGGTATCACCATCTGCAAGGGGCTGTGGTCTCAAGACAGCCAGGAAGCAAGTGATATGTGGGGCCTCTTCACACAGCAGTTTTGGAGGTGGTTTGAGGGCCAGCTTGCTGGGTGTGAGACCTATGTAGCTTCCTAGGTCCCACAGTGTCCCAATGTCCCACAGTGTCTCGGTATTCTTCCACTTGAACCTGAATGGGTGAATGAAGGTCAGGGGACTCTGAAGGATGCTTGTGAGTTAAGGAGACATTGTACCCTGTTCATGTTCAGCCTTGCCACCCCCCAACCCATCTGTCAAGCCCAAGGTCTTCCCATTACACCTACAGCTGAGCAAGCTAGGTGGCCGCATTTCCCATTCAAACCAGGACTTGGCTTCAAAGGCAGGAAGGAGACAAAGCAAGCATGATGGACTGGAGGACAGGAGACAATGTCTGTCTTAGTGGGAGACTTCCCTACATCAGACAACCACTTATATTGAATATGCTGACAGGAGAGTGGGGTCAACCCCAGCTGTCTCTGTTCGCCTCTGTTTGCAGCTGTTGTTTGAGACAGGGTCTTATTGTATAGCTTTGGTTGGCTTGGAACTTGCTATGTAGATCAGGCTGGCCTTGAACTCACAGAGGTCTGCCTGCCTGTGCCTCCTGAGTGCTGGGATCAAAGGCATGTGCTACCATGCCTGTCCTGTCCCTCTTTCCCACCAGTAAGCAAGGATGGAGACTACTAACGCGTTACATAAATCACTGAAATTTGGTTATTTAGTATCTCAGGGATACAGGGAACTATGTCCAGTCAGAGTTTCTGCATACCAACTAAATGTTCTTTCACATTTTCTTGTATAACTGACATTACAAAACAAAAAGACAAATGGCAAGATTCATGCTATTTATTCCATATATTTATTTATTCTTTTATATTTGAGGGCGACTGATTTTGGAAACTATCACCCCTGAGATACCAAAAAGGGGACACTCAAGACTCCTCCATAAAACCCTGTAATATGTTGTAGAACCTACACATCTTTTGTGTACTTTAATCTTCCTTCCATGACTGACAATATTCACTACAACAGAACGCTATATATGATGGGCTAATGTACTATTAACAAGAGAAAAGTCCCCACATGCTTACCATGGGTAAAGTTGTTCCGCAAAATCTTTTATTTTGTTTTTTAAAGACAGAGATTTTCTGTGTAACCGTGGTTGTTCTGGAATTCGCTCAGGCTGGCTCCTTCTGCCTCTGCCTCCTTAGTGCTGGGATTAAAGGTGTTTGCCACTGCCCCTAGCATCTCAAGATGTTTTCAATAGGCTGGAGAGATGGCACAAACATAAAAGTACTGCACAAGCATGAAGACATGAATTTGACCCCCTGCAACCATTTAAAAAGCCAGGAAAGGTGGTATTTATCTGTAATGCCAGCTCTGGAGCAGAAGACTCTGGGGCTTTCTTTTTTTTTTCCTCTGGGGCTTTCTAGGCAGTCAATATAGCCTGTAAGTGAGCCTCAGGCCCAGTGAGAGACCCTGTCTGAAAAATTAAGGTGCAGGATAACTGAAGAAGATCACCCTCTGACTTACACACATGCACATGTACTACACTTGTGCATACATGCACATACATTTTTCAAATTGCGGTTGGAAAGCCCATGGATACAGAAGGCCAACTGCAGTTTAGATTGTTGATGTTCCTTTCTTTACAATGGCATTAAATTAATGGATGTGAGACACCCCAAATGAAGACACAAAGCAGTGTAGAAAGAGAAGATTCGTGTTTGAGATCCTTTAATGCTCCTTACTCCTTTGCCCTCTTAGAGTAGGGAGTGAGTCTCAGTCAGCTTCCTGTCACTACAATAAAGTGCTTCAGGTAATCAGCCCATAAGAAGAAAAAAGTATTTCTCTTGCAGTTTCAAAGGTTCCAGGTATAGTCCCATGGTTCTGCTGTTTTTTGTTTTTTGTTTTTGGGGGGGTCACATATCATGGTGGAGACACCTAACAGGCAGAAGTAGGATGCTCAAAAAGCAAAGAAAGATGAAGGGTAGGAGCCTCCTGAAACTACTTGTTTTGCTCCGTGCTCCAGTCATTACTCAGCCAGCCCTGCTAAGTGACAGCTGGGCTCCCAGGGCAGCCTTGATCTCCTTGGGAAGACAGTATCCTGGCAGTATGGTGCCATTGATGGTGCTGCTTAGAATGAAAAGAACCTTGTACTGACAGTCTGGTCTATACAGCTCACCTGAACCCCAGGGTAGCACAGGCTCTCTGCTTGGGGGCCCAGTGCATATTCCCTAGACGTTACTATATAAGGGACAAATTGCTGTTTGGAAGATGGCATCCACCAAAGACTGGGCTCCCAGGTGGGGTGTCTGGACTACACTGGCATGTGGCACACTCAATTCCTAACACAGAGAGTGGTGTCAGTGAAGATTCCCTGGATATGTGGCTGGAGACCGTAGTTCATAGGATATTCAACCTTGGCAACTTCCCTGACCTATTTTGGGGTCTTTGTGTGTCACTAACTACTCCCCACCACACACACAATGTGTGTGACAAATTTGGGAGAAAGTGACTTGTGAGTCAGAGTCCATAGATATCTTCTCAGGATAGTACACTGGTGCTACCCGGGGGTCCCAGGGATTAAGAGACAAGAGTATTTATTGGTCACAAGCAAGAGAGGGTTCCCAAAGCTCCCTGGATCCCAGGTCACTAGCTTACCCTGCCAGGGTGAGTATGACACCGAACATGACTCTGTGGAAAGTAACCATTCTGCGGCTCTACTCCACCTTGTCCCATGGTTGAGAGCTCCAAGAGGCTATCCCTGCCCCCACTCTCCAAACTGATCCAGATCACCTTCTGCCTGGAATGGGTGTCTCTCCTTCCAGCAGAATTCTGATACTCCCTACCCCCACTCAAGCTTAGGGCAAGCCAGGGACCCTGGGCCATGAGGGGCTCTGTCCATGAAGGACTCCGCCTAGGCTCGTTCATCCAAAATACCAAATGTTGGGGGTGTCCTCCCAGGAAAGCTGCAGAGCCGCCACTCCTGACTATTCAGAGAAGAATGAGAGTCCAGGGTCAGAATCCCATTTACCTGCCATGATCAAGTTCTGTGGCTTCAGGCACTTAATCAGTGGGGACTGGTGTTCCATAATTGACAGCTCAAGGGACTTTCTGACCAGAGGACAGCTGGGGTGACTCACCTGTTGTCTGGCTGCTTGTAAAAGCTCTTCTCTCCATAGTGGCCCCGTTGGGATAAGTTTGGATAATAAATTATACGGTGACCACACCTCATGTCTTGAGGCAGGTTACAGGCACAGGGTAGTACACTGCCAAAAAGCTCCACTCTTGTCCCTCAGGCTATCATCTGCGGGGAAACACAGGGTCAGGGACTCCAAACATGATACCTGTAACAAATTGCTTCCAAGAGACTTAAGAAATCAATCCAGCAAGCTTGGTGTATGGACATGGTTCTACAGATCAGAGAGAGAATGTGTGTCACTGAGGGTGATAAAAGGCACTGGGGTTTCCTTAGGCCTCTAGAGGTGCTTCAAAACCTCGTGAAGGCAGGAAGCAGGGTGGGGCAGCAGTAGCCTCCTTAAGTCTTAACCAGCTTTCACCTGGCTGCCCATGATCTGGTACAAGCCTCTTGTCAATAGGCTTGTCTCCAGAAGAAGGCTAGTTCCCTGAGGCTGGAGTTTCTATCTGGCACACCATATACTCTCTCAGTTCATAAAGCAGAAATGTTCCTTTGTGCCTGTGTTGTGTATGAGTCTATTCACCATGGAAGTCAGAGGGCATCAGGGGTTAGTCCTTTTCCACCTTGACATAGAGGGCTCTGTTTTTTTCTGCAGTCTGTGCCAGCCTGGCTGGCCTGTACACTTCTAGAGATTGCCCTGCCTCTGCCTCCCATTTTCCCATAAGAGCACTGGAATTAACAGATGTGCCATAAACCCAGCTTCTATGTGAATTCTGAGGATTTAAAGTCAGGTCCTCATACTTGTGCAGCAAGCCCTTTCACCCACTGAGCCATCTGTTCTGCCTCCTCTATCCCCCACCCCCACCCCTTTGAGCTCTGACTAGCCTGAAACTCACAACAATCCCCCTGTCTCCGCCTCCTAAGTGTTCAGACTACAGGTGTGAGCCAATAAAGTTGCTTGCTTAATGAAGACTTCCGATATCCCATAATATAACAGGAGCACACCATTGACATCAACGGATATTTGTGTACACAGGGAGGCTCATGTTTCCAGCAATCCCTCTCCCTGCCCCCACCTTCCCACAAACCCCTCTGAGGTACAGGAAAGAAATCAGGAGATAATTCAGGTTCCCTGGCTCAGTGAAGACACTGGCTGGCAATGGGCTCCTGGGGAAAAGGTGGCCCTTCCTCAGTGACCATGATAGGTCGCATGTTGTCCTCCAAAACAGGTCCACTGAGTCCTGCGGCCTCTATCGGTAGCTGGGCTGACCCCAAACTGAATCTCATCAATGCAGTTGACAAACTCTGACCCAAGTTAGATTCAACTTTGACCTTGGCTTTAGGGTTCTGGGTCCTGTGGAGAAGAGGGGACCCTGCCATCATACTGAGACAGGCGAATTTCTTGTACACAGTACATGGAAGACATCTGTTCCATGGCCGATTCCCACAGCTCCAACGGTTGCGTTCCAACCACTCCCTCCCGAAGAAAGGGATGCTTGCAGCACCCTAAAACCACCTGGGGATCCCCTCAGCCCCTCCCAAACCCCTGCAATAAAAGGAGCTTTGGACACACGGAGACTTCAAAGCTGTAGAGGTTCAGGGTCAAAGGTGGAGCTGGGTAATAGCAATCATAGCCTGGTTCCCTGGGCTAGGGAACGTGGGTGGGGAGTCCTTGGGAAACTTCCAGGTCTTCCTTGCTCACTAGAGAATCTTATAATTGCAGTAGAGATGTATCTGCAGGACCTAACTATGGTCACTGGCCCTAGCAGCCAGCATGGGAGGAACCCAGCACATGCTGGCGGCAGCTCATGGACAGGTCTTCCAACCCCTTCCCTAAAACTAGAAGGTAGGTAGACTCAGCACCGTTTGAGAACTAGGCAATTTGCCAAGGGCCACCCAGCTGGTAAGGGAGAGACCTGGGCCTATTGATGCCCACAGTCCAGAGATGGGAAGTCAATGGCTTACGTAGATCAAATACCTTCAGCCTAGCACCCTGCACTTGCCCCTCTCACACAGACACTTCTTAGGGGCGAATTGCACTACAGGGCAGACACTGGATCACAGACACCTGCACGAAAGCCCCTGTCCTCCGAGGTGTCTGAATTGCTTTGCCATCTGTGGAGTGATGGCTAGAGTAAGCACTCTCACACCTATGCATTCACCCATGAAATGTGGGACCCAAGAGAAGTCTCAGCCACTATTATTCCACCCAGGCCTAGTCCTCACCTAGGAAACAGGGACGAGACGGTAGAAGACATTGCAAACATCAGTGAAAAACAACTTTTATAGACTAGTACACTTTACAACAGCAGGTTTCCCACACAGGCAAACATCAGCGCCAGGCTGGGTTTCAGAAGAGGAAAAGTACAGCCAGGCATCTTGCCCTCAGGGCCTGACTGGTCCAAACTTTGGCCAGGTTGGAAAGTTCTAGACAGTGGGGGTGAGGGGCAGAGACAATCTTTATTGTGCTCCGGGCCTAAGGATCCTTTGTACAAAAATAAGTCTTCATATTTTCAGTAGAGTCTCTCCAGCAGTTCAAGTTAATTCATAAAAAAGATTGTCTTTGTAAAATCCTTTCTCCTGAGAAATCTCCAAGTCCAAGTGCCACACAGACTGGGAGATGGAAGGTGTCATTCCTCGGGGTGGAGGCGGAGCAGAGGTCAGCACTTAACTTTTATGGACAATGCATCGGCCCAGGCTCCGTGGGCAAGAAGCGCGGTCTGTCCACCAGGAGACAATCAAGGATGCTGCTGTGAAGGGGACACAATGCGTTAATGTGTGTGGACACAGCCCCACCTCCCAAGGCGCAGCAGGCAGTTTCGTTTGCTTGGTTAGTTTTGGAGTCTCAGTTCGTGGGTGCCTCGATCCGCTCAGAGGCGCCGACGGGGGCGGGGCACACGCTCAGAGCCGGCCCGCGGTGACTCAGGGGCCCGTTCCTGCCGACCCATTCGGCACCCCGGCCCAGGACGCGATTTGCAATGCAAACTCACCCCGCCTCCAGCACTCGACTCTGCCGGGCTCCACCAGCACTGGGACCTCGCCGGGCCGGCCCTGAGGCCGCTCCCCTCCTCTAGTTTCCTCCCTCCCCCACCCGCAGCGGAGCCGGGAGAGGAAGTTTTGCAATCCCGGACAAACAAACGCTGGTCTTGCTCAGGCTTGAAAAGGGTTGAGGAAAAATGAAGCGTGCGCGAAATCGAAGTGATCGTCCCGGCCGAGCCCTGGCTGCACTAGGTCCCCGTGGCGCGAAGCGCCAGGCCCTCCCACCACGTGTCTCCCTTATACTGCCTCTCCTCCCTGTCACCCTGGAATTTACCTTAGGGGGGCTGGGTGCTCAGTAGCCTCCTAACCAGCTGGAAAAGTCAAGCAGCTCGCGCTCCACAGGACTCAGCTCTCCCTCGCAGCCACTGTCCTCCGACGAGTAGGCGGAGCGCGGGGAGCCAGGCTCCGAACTGCCTCGGCGGTCCGGGGATGAAGAGGAGCAGGACAGCGACGCACTGGCGGGGGAGGTAACGGGAGGCGCGCGGGCGGCCGAGGGCCGAGTATCCGGTGTTAGCAGCCCCCCGGCAAGCGCGGCGCGCACCGCGTCGTGCTCCGCAAGCAGCCGCTGCAGCGCACGAATATATTCTACCGCGGAGCGCAGCGTCTCCACCTTACTCAGCTTCTTGCTGGCGCCGCCGTGCGGCACATGCTGCCGCAGCGCCTGGAAGCCCAAGTTTACCAGCTTCACGCGGTTGCGTTCGCGCTCGTTGCGGCGTGCCACGGCAGCCGAGCCTCCTCCTGCCTCGGTTGTGCCAGATCGCCGCCGGCGGCTGCAGCGCAGCAGTTCCGGGGATGTAGGTCTCCGCCGAGCAGCGCAGGTTCCAGCGACTCCAGGAGAGGCGGGCATGAGTCGGGGCAGCGCGCCGCCGTCCATCAAGCTCGCATCCAGCCCTCGGGCACCTGCTACGAGTTTCTGGGCGCTACAGGAGAAGTGCCCCGAGGAACCGGGTGCGGTGGGAAGCGAACGGTCTCACCTCCACCGGTCTCAGGCAAGGCACTGCTGAAGGATTTCCTGGGGCACGTGTCGCTGGGCTTCTGGAGTCCTGGGACCCCGTGTAGTACAAGGGCTGAGAGTAGGGAAGTGTGGTGTGCTCGTGTCCCGCGCGTGCGGTCAGACCTCCCCTGGTCTCCCTGTGCGCGGCTCAGGCGGCTCCTTTTAAAATGTATAGATAACCCTCCTCCGCCTGCCGCCGCCTCCTTTCTCACGCCCTCCTTCTTTCGCCTCGCCCTCCCGCCACGCTTCACCCTCCCCCTGGCGTACACATTCTGCAAAGCTGACACCGCGCGCCCCCACCCCCACCCCTCCAGGGTGCAGTTCCCAGGCTACTCCACCCCCACGCTTGGGGCAGGTGCTTAGTGCATCCTCCACAAGTCCTAGAGTGCAGATCCCTGACTGCGCTCCTTAAGTCCCACACCCCCAGGGACTGTCAAGAGGGTCCGAGTGTATTTCACCGACATCCCTACCCTCCCTGGTGGCCAGCACTCAAGCCCCAATAGCTGTCAGGTCTCCGCGCAGCTAGAGCGCACCGCCGAGTGAGGAACTCGACCAGGCTTTGCAGAGGCCAAGGAGTAGGCGAGTGCGACCACCCTCCCTCCCAGCCCCAGGCACACGCGCCACGAACCCGCTCCCACGTCCCTCCCTCTGGCGGAGGAGGCGGGAGCCGGAGTCTCAGCCAATCTGGGATCGTTCATTTGGCCAATGACAGCTGGCGCGGTCCTATGCTGAGCCAGGAGGAAGCGTACGCCTGGCGCGTGGCTTCAGAGATGGGGAGTGTCTCCAACAAAGCTCCACGCCCACTCCGCCCCACCCTGCTCCTCCTCCCGGACCAGGGTGTCCACGTACTGCTGGTGAACACCTGTCTCCCTTTGAATTTAAGGAAAGCTTGAGGAGTAGTTCAGACCTGTGCTGGAAAATGTCATGTTCCCCGGGCACCTTGACCCCATTCTGTCCCTCATGCACAACCCATGCCTCCGTGGTTTCAAGGAGCCTCAGAACCCGGCACCTTGACCTAAGGGGATGCAATCAAGTCAACTCTGATTCCTCCTTTCTCACGCTCTCATCTGCATCTTACAGCAAGCTCTCCAGGTTTGGGTCTCTTTTCCAAACTGTGCCTCCCAAATCCAGCCAGTCTAGTTCTAATTCAGTTCCTGGGTTTTTTGTTCAATGACACTTTTCAGGATTCCAGCGGCCTCTCAGTTCCATCCTTCCCCTGAGGCCAGTGGAGGAAGAATTGAAGGGGCAGGGAAATGCACTGATCTTGGAAAAGTTTCAGTCCTGCCCCATTGTCCCAGAACTGTGCCCTCGAGGGCCATAGCAAGTCCAGTTTTCCCCAAAAGGACTAGGTGCTTCTGAGCCAAGACCTATATATAGCGTTGAAGTGGTCTATCTGGCGGGTCTGTTAAGTGGCCGCCTGCCGGCTCTGTGACCCTCCAGGATCCATTTGGGCTATATCTTCCTAAACTTGCCTTTTGACCTTCACACTGTGGGAGATGGGCTGTGAGTCGCAGTTGCCTGGGTGCCTGCTCAAAGCACCTGGATGAGTCAAGTCTCTTATCTGCCTTGTGGAGCAATCCAAGCAGAAATGGAAGCAGAAATTGTTCAGTGGCTAAAGTGCTTGCTGTACAAGTGTGAGGATCTTGGTTCAAATCCTCAGAACCCATATAAAGCCAAGATGGGAAGAAGAGAAGAAGAGGATCCCTGCAAACTTCCAGTCACAATGCAAAAATGAACAACAGGCTGGAAGGAGAGGACCAATGCCTGAGGTATCCTTCCAACTCCATACACATTGTTGTGCCCACCCTCCCATACAAAAGCATGCACACAGACAAAATAAACAGAAGCAGATTGTATTCTGGCTCCTTGACTAGCCTTGATCTGCACATCTTTCTTATTCAGAAGCCACAGTTGTCCTGCCTGCCTCCATGCATTTCCCTGAGTTTCTGTTTTGTGTTTTCACTTTTCCTTCATTGGGGCAGGGACGGGGAACAGGGTCTCTGGTAGCCTAGGCTAGTAGCTCTGAGATCACTACGTAGCTAAGGATGACCTTGAACTTCAGAACTTCTTATCCTCTTCTATCTCCAGAGTGCCTGGTTTACATGTGTCCACTACCACACCCATTGTATGTGAAGCAGGGGGATTGAACCCAGGCTCCATACATGGTACATGCTAGACAATCTAGCAAACTGAGCCCCATCCTCAGACTCCTTCCCTGAGTAAAAAAAAGTTATTTATTATTATATGTGTATGAGTGCTTGCTTGCATGTATTTCTGTGCAACATGTACCTGCCTGGTGCCCACAGAGGTCAGAAGAAAGTGTCAGATCTCCTGGAACTGGAGTTACAGATGGTTGTGAGTCACCACGTGGGTGCTGGGAATCCCATGCAGATGCTCTTAACTACTGAGACATTTCTTTACAGCCCCTCTTCCCTGATTCCTTCTTGGTAAGCTCAAAATGACGAGATGTCCTTCACTCCATACACCACCAAGTGAAGGCTTGAGAGCAAGGGTAGTGACAGTCCCAGGGCCCTGCCCTGGTGGTGAAGGTCCATAAGGCTATTATCTTTTGAGGCCCTGTGGGACTGTAGTTACTTCTCTGCTGCTATATTTAAGCTTTGCTTATCTTGGGAGTGTAGATGACAGCAGCTGGTCCTAGCCATCTACCTGTCCTTCAACTAGATTTTGTAATTAAAATTTAAGTTTTTCTGAATTTCATACATGAAAGCTGTATTTATATCATTTCCACCCCTTTCTCTCTGGACTCTAATCTTCCCTTGTCCGCCCCACTCCCTCCCAAACTCATGACCCTTCTTTAATTATTAGTTTTATACCCACATGCACACCCTACTGAATCCATAATGCTGCTCATATGTATTTAGGACTGGCTACTTGAAATTGGATAACCCATCAGGTGCTCATCTCTGGAAAAAACAGATTCTCCCCCTACAGTAGCCTTAATTGACTATAGTGCTTTAGCTAAAGGGGGAGCCCTGTGAAAGTTCCCCCATTCACAGTGGCATTTGTCAACAGGTGATGTCATTTTTCAGATCTTGTACAGACAACCATATCATTAAGATTTCATGGGTGCAGCTCCCCGTCATATACAGAAGACTAGAAGCAGATGACTTCCTGATCCTCTGACTCTTACAATCTTTTTGCCCCTTCTTCCTCCATGTTTCCCAAGTCTTTTGTGTAGGAACTGCCTTATAAATATGTCAGCTGGGGTGAGCAATCCACAGTCAGTTGTTCTTGCATTTTGAACATTTTTGGATTTCTGTAATGGTCTCCATTCTGCTGTGAAAAAAAATTCTTTGATAAGAACTGAGAGCTACATTTAACCTGTAGGCACAAGTACAAATATTTAGAATGCAGTTAGAGATTATACTGGTTTAAGAAATTGGCTGTAGTAGGCTTGCTTCTGGCGTCCATGACCTCACCAGCCATGGGTAGCAAATCTAATCAGGCAGTTGTTGGTTACTACCAAGATGTGCCACTATTGCACTTTGAGGATATCTTGCTGGGTTGGTCATTGTTACTCACAGACTTCATAGCTTCCTCATCTAGCTTGCTCTCCACAGCTGGTTTCAGGCTCTCAGGAGCAGAGCTTGTAAGACTCCTTAAGACCCAGGACTCCTAGGAGTCTCTGCTGAGACTCACAATCCATTCAGAGGACCCACCATGTTTCCTTTCTCTCAGGCTGGTCTGCCCTTGTAATGAATTTTTTGCTGTCCTACCCAACAGATTTTAAATAGTGACATGGAGAATTCTTATTAGTTATGAAAGCTTGGCCTTGTCCTCAACTAGCTCTTATAACTGATTTCTATTAATCTGTATTCTACCATGTGTTTTTTTTAATCTCTTCTTCATTTCTAAGTCTGACTTGTTCGGCATCTCCTGGCATCTCTCTCACGCCTAGATTTATCTCCTACTTCTTCTCTCTCTATCTGGAAGAAGTCCCATCTACACTTCCTGCCTAGCTATTGGAACTCAGCTCTTAAACAGATCACAGAAATATATTTTCACACTGTATATGAATACCCCACATTTCTTCCTTTTAGTCTAAATAAAAAGGAAAGGTTTTAACTGACATAGTAAAACTATATGCAATAAGAACAATTACCAGATAAGAATTACATTTACAATTGCCAGTGTATTTGGCAAATTAAGAGAAAATATTCCATTATCTATTCTATCTTGGTGAGTCAAAAATTTTGTACCTAATTTACTTTCTATTCTAACTTGTATTGTGAACCCAAAACTATCTTTTTAGTCCTCAAATTTTTTTCTTAGATTAACAACTTAAGCTTTTCTGTCTCCCAACCTTAACCTCTTTTGTGCATTTCTTTTCTGAATTTGGTCACAAGGAAAACTGTAACTATAAGTATCTAGTCTTTAACCCCATCAAAAACCCAAGAAGGATATAATATTATCTGATTAAACAGGAGGTGTAGAGCAAGCAACTTCTAAGACTAAGAAACAACAGAACATATGGCTGTTTAGATAGGCACTCCAAGGCTCCTCTAGAATATCTGGCAGACTTTTCTATGAAGCAGGAATTTTGAAGGACTCTCCTATCTTGTCTTGGCAAAGTTAGGCAGTTGTCTTCTTTTGTGTCCTGCTTGTCTAATTTGAACAGAATTTTGTCAGCAATTGAGGCAAGGGCAGTTTTTGCCCAAATGGCTAGCTTTTGCTACAAATGAAAGCAAATTCCATATGGAGGTTCTTCAATGCTTGTCATCCTCTTTTGAAGGAAGTTGGTGCTGCGAAGATCAGATGTGTCTCATTGTCATGAAAAGCCTTATGTTATTAAAACATTTTAAATGCCATAATCTGTAGGTCTTTGAAGTGTTTGAAGACCATATATCTATTTAAAATATATCTCTGTTTGATCTTAAAAAACATCTAATACAACTATAAATTTGATTGTTATAGATGATTAACTACTAACCTGTCTTTATTATCCTAAATAATTTTTAATAATAACTTTCAAGGATTAGAACTTAACATTACATTTTTAAATGAGCTGCATAGGTACAATACCTTAAACAAGACGTAGAAACACACACATACACACCACACACACACACACACACACACACACACACACACACACACAAATAACCTAAATGTGTATCAACATACAAAAATCCATACCAATGTAAATATTTGAGACTAGTGATTGTTCAATAGTAGACTCAACAATCCACCCCTTTATCTCATCATTTTTATACTATGTCCCCTCTTTTTTTCTTCAGAAAAAGATTGCTGAATTTAAAATTATTTGCTCAGTTTTTCCCTTACCACAAATGATGATAAACATCCATAATCTATTGAATGCCCAAAAACCACCCACCCCACCTCTTGGGAATATGGACATCATGTTCTTTAGACTGCTTCCTGTTGTCTGGGGGCACCTTTGGGGGATCCTGAGAAAATTTGAATAATGGTCTGTATCACAAATAATAAAAACCCAGAGACAGATTTTGGGGTTCACATTGAAGATCAGATAAGCAAAGCATCCAAGGCACCAGAGAGCTCTTATCATTACCAAGGCTGGAACAATCCTGACCTCAACATGGCTTGAGATTAACTGACAGAATATAACACCCTGCTCCTATCTTATATACCTCTCTAGTGCTGAAATTAAGGGTGTGAGCTCTGTTTCTCTTCTAGACCAATTCACTCTCATGTAACTCTGGGTGGCCTTGAACTCATCTGCCTCTGCCTCCTAAATTCTGGGATTAAATGTGTCTGCCACCACTGCTCAGCTTCTATGGCTGTGGCAAGAGTGGCCAGCTTTGCATTCTGATCTTCAGTGGCTTTATTAGATCATAAACAACATATCACCACAATGGTCAATCCTTGGAGAGCTAGCTGTATTATTTTTGTATAGTCTCTGTGTGATGGGAAACAATAGAGCTTATCTGAAGTTTTGGCTGGAGTAGTCTGTGAGGCTGGACTAGCTCAGTTAGTGGCTTTGAAGTTGTTCTGGATGCAGAATTTTGAGGAAACTGTAATAGAGGCCTTTTGAGGCTGGATCATCTGGGCTACTTAATTGGTGTCTGGTTCTTTTTTTCCCTGAAAATACATAAACTTTTAAAGGTAACATATATACCTGCATTAACACAAGTATGGAAGTATGCACAGGTCAGCTAAAGATGACATTTTATGTTTGAGCAGGTTAACTTTGTAAGTCTGTTTGGACTGTATAACCAAACCTCTATCTATGCCATATGAAAGGATGGAATTTAATAATAAGTCAACAGGACTCTGTAGCCAACAAAATTTATCATGTCTCATCTAGTCTTAGAGCTGTTCCCATGCAGAGGGATCAGCATACACGTCACCTGCCCTGTAGTCTTTCCTGTTTTCTTCCCTCGTGTCTGTCACTAAGATCCTCAGGAAGTCTCCCCTGGCCAAATCTGATCTCTATTACCTTTGAAAGAATCCATAATTTTTCGTTTCCTGTGGAAACAAAAGTACAACCTCTCACCTAATGCAACACATTACCTGACTTTCATTCTGAAGTCAAGACATCTCTGAAGTACATAGGCTTGCTGAATTAAGCAATCCCTTGAACACCCCCAATGTATTTCAGCAGCTGTTGCTTGCTCATCAGCATCAAAAAATTCAAAGTCAACAAAGCACCATACAGAATCCAGATGTCCTCACACACTTGCATGGCTTATTTTTCGTCTTTTATTACTTTACTCTTTCTTTAAAGACTTTATTATTTTTAAACTATTTTTTCTGTGATTGTCTATACCCATTTTCTCTTCTTTGTTTAGCATCTAAGCACATTTTTAAATATACTGTACCTTTTTAGAGTACATCTGGGCCTGGCTTTACTAAGCACCTGCAGTGCTCTCAGACTGTGTGAGTCAAATCTTAAACTGCCATGTCAGCTGCCACAATGCTCAGCTTAGCACATGCTGTTGGTGCATGGCACTGGTGGCTGGCCATGCCTCTGTATGCTGAGCACTGGCCTGTCTGAGAGAGTGTAGGAAGCCACATCCAGCTCTTTGTCCAGAACTTTCTTTAGCATTCTCAGGCCCTGTTTGGATATTTGAGCCTCCATATTAGACGTTATATGTAGATGGATTTTTCTTTGGGCTACCAGCTCCCAAATAATGACACAGAGGCTTCTTATTGATTATGAAAGCTTGGCTTTAGTTTACACTTGTTCACAACTATCTCTTGTAATATAAATTAACCAATTTCTATTCATCTATGCTCTACCATGAGGGTTTTTTTTAACCTCTTCTCCATTTCGTATATTTGACTTGTTATGCATCTCCTGGTATCTCTCTCACACCTAGATTTATCTCCTACATTCCTCTCTCTCTGCCTGGAAGTCCCACCCATACCACCTGTCTAGCTATTGGCCATCAGTTCTTACATATTAAACCAATCATAGCAATATATCTTCACCCAGTGTACAAACACGCACAACAGTATTTCTCTCGAGTCAGTGTCTCATCCCACCAGCACCTTTCCCACCTCTGCCACACTCTCACTGTCTGCAAGCTCACCCTATCCTCCTCAGCTTAAAGGTGACAGTTCTCTGGGAATTTGGTGTCTTCCTAGCTGTCCCCTTCATTTCTTAACCTCATTTATCCACACCCTCTGACTTCTGCCAGCCTTCAACAGAGGGCATTCCCTTGTTCTGGAAGCAGTTGTCCCCTGGACACGTGAGTCTCATGTGTCTCTCTCATAGGACTTGGACCCTGGCTCTATCCTTACCCATGGAGTCTCCATGTGGATGTTTTGAAACAGACAAATGTCCAACAGGCAAATGGATGGATAAAGCATGGGCTGACCCAGAAGGGACTAACACTCAGCCAAGAGAAGAGATGAAGCATTGGTAGGCACCATGGTGTTGGTAGAGATGAGTGGGTGAAAGAAGGCAAAATCAAAAGACGGTTATTATTGTATGACTTCATTTACAAGAAATGTCCAGAATAGGACAATTCCCAAAGACAGAAATAGACACTGGGACAAGAATGAGGGGGGGGAGGTAGGGCTACAGGGTATGAATTTCCTTTTAATCACAATATTCTAACAGCAGATAAAGTGCTTGCCATGCAAGCACAGAGGTCTGAATTTGAATCCCCAGGACCCACGTAAAGCCTGGCATGGGAGTGCGTTCCTGATCTCAGCCTTGCTACAATGATGTGGGAGATGGAAAGGCGAGTCACTGGAAGCTCAAGGTCATCTGGCTTAGAATATACACTGTGAACAACAAGGAAACCTTGTCTCAGAAAGGCAGAAGTCGAGGACTGACACTCAAGAGAATCTGATCTCCACACATGCTATGGAAAAGCACGCATACAGCCTGACCATGCTGAAGTTTACATGCTGTGGTTGAATGGTTCAATGAAGTGTGTGGTGTGTGGCCATGCTCAGAAAACAGCTGGAAGACTTGGATGTGGCATGCACCCTGCCTGCTCCTCGGTACCTCTCCTTTGCAGGGGTCATTTATTCCTGGCTTGTGTGACTTCTCTTGAGTTTCCTTCCTTGAGCTCTCAAGTAGGGGCAGAACAGATTTTTCAGAGAAGAACGTAACAGCAAATGTATCCTGCTTTGCAGGCTACACGGTCAGTGTCACGTCCTGAATTGCTAGCAAACAAATGCAGCCACAGACATTACAAAAGCCACCAAGAGTGACTGTTTCCCAGCAAAAGAACACTGTAGACACTGCATCTGGAACTTCAGGTTCTATTTATGCACACAAAATGTTATTTTGATGTGTGTGTATACACATGTTTATGTGGGTGCGGGTGCACATGCGTGCGGGATACACGTGCACTGTGTGTACAAGAACATGTGGCAGCCAGAGGACAACCTCAGGTTTGTGCCATCTACTTTGTTTTTTGTTTTGTTGGTTTTTTTGTGTTATTTTGAGACAGGGCCTCTCACTGGCTTGTATCAGGTGGCTGACTGGTCAGGAAGTCCCAGAGATCCCTTGTCTCTGCCTCCTCTAGGATCAGAAGCAATTAGCACACCTAGCTGTTTTATGTAGATTCTGGAACTCAAACTCAGGTCCTCATATCCAGGCAGCCTAAACTTTGACCTTTCTAACCACTTTAATACTTTTTAATTTTAAACATTCAGTATTTATTTGGTATTATTTTATTTTTTGGTATTGGGTTTTTGCCTGCATGTATGTATGTATGTATGTATGTGTGTATATATATATATGCATCACATTAGTGCAATACCTACAGAGGCAAGGAGAGAGCCTCAGATCCCCTGGAACTGGAATGGTTGTGAGCCTCTCTGTGGGTGCTGGGAACTGAACCTATGTCCTCTGGAAGAGCAACAAGTGTTCTTAACCACTGAGCCATCTCTCCCCTCTAACTCTGAGGCAGTACTACAGCAGGCAAAGATCCTACTGGAAATTTCTAGCCATGTGACATGTGTACTGAGCCTCAGTTGCCCCACAGCAACCCAAACCGAATTCATGGCAGGTTTATCTTACCCTTCTTTTCCCTCAGCCCATGTCCCTCCCAGGTCCCCTCCACAGAGACGCCTCCATATGCATGACAGGTCAGCCACATGGGTACGGTACTCTTTCCCCCTAGTCTTCCATCCGTGACCTGGCCTCTCTTCCATCTGAATTTCCCTTTGCCCTTGGAGGCTGCCCCATAACTACTGTGGTCTCCTGAGTGTGGAGTGTGCCTCCCACTGTAAGAACTCTACCTCTAAGTAGAGACCCACCTGCCTCTACCTCCCGAGTGCAGGGATTAAAGGTGTGCCACACTGCCCACCTGACTTTCTTTTTAGATCTAGATGCCACATATGAGGAAACATGCAGTATTTGGCGATCTGAGCCTGGTTTATTTTACTTAGAGCAACACCCCCATTCACACCCATTTTCCTGCAGATGATGTACTTTCACACTTTCTGACTGAATGACACTCTATTCTGTATGTAGACCACATTTTCTTTATCTGTTCATCCATCATGGGGCATCTACACTGATCGATAACTTTGCTGTTGTGAACAGTACAACAATATACATGGGCATGTGAATAAATGTGGTCTGCATTCATACAAGGACATCTGTTCCACTATGTTTATAGCAGCACTATTTGTAGTAGCCAGAACCTGGAAGCAACCTAGATGCCCCTCAACTGAAGAGTGGATAGAGAAAATGTGGTACATTTACACAATGGAGTACCACTCAGTAGAAAAAAAAAACAATGGAATCTTGAAATTTGCAGGCAAATGGATGGCACTAGAAGAAACCATCCTGAGTGAGGTAACCCAGTCACAAAAAGACAAACATGGTATGTACTCACTCATATATGGATTTTAGACATGAATCAGGAGAGTGCCAACCTACAATCCCACTGCCAAAGAGTCTGGGAAACAGGAAGGATCCCAAGAGAGATATGCATGGTACCCCAGAAGGTGGAATGAGGTGAGATCTCCTGAGCAGATTGGGAGCATGGGGGAAGGGAGAGGGAGCCAGGAAAAAGAGGGGGAGAAGAGGAGCAGAGAGGAGGACATGGGGGAGCAGGAAGGTTGAGTTGGGAGAAGAATAGAGGAGAGGATAATAGAGGAAGTCATTCCAGGTTTGAGGGGAGATCTGGCACTAGTGAGAACTCCAGAGATCTACAAGGATGACACCAACTGGCAAACTAAGCAATAGTGGAGAGACTACCTTAAGTGCCCCTCCCTGATAATGATTTTGATGACTATCTTATATACCATCCTAGAACTTCCATCCAGTGGCAGATGGAAACAGAGGCAGACTCCCACAGCTAAACACTGAACTGAACTCCTGGCACTCAGTGACAGAAAGGGAGGAGTGATGAACAAAGTGGTCAAGACTGGGCTGGTGACACCCAGAAAAACAGCTGACCTGAACAAGGGGGCGAACTTGGACCCCAGACTGATAGCTGAGAGGCCAGCATGGGACTGATCCAGACACCCTGAATGTGGGTGTAAGTGAGGAGACCTAGGCAATCTATGGGGCTTTCGATAGTAGTTCAGTATTTACCCTGGCACACAAATGGACTTTGGGTGCCCATCCCACAATGAGGGATGCTGTCTCAATCTGGACACTTGTGGGAGGGCCTGGACCCTCCCAGGAATGAAATGACAGACTCTAGAGATCCCCCATGGAGGGCCTTACCCTCCCTGTGGAGTGGGGATTGGGTGGGGGTTGGTGGGGAGGAGCGGGCATGCAGGGGAGGGAGAGGGAGCTGGGACTGACATGGGAAGCAAGCTTGTTTCTAATTTAAATATATAATAAAAAGTGTTTAAAAAATAAATAAATGTGGTTTGCTACTTTGGAGTCCTTTCCATAAGCACCTACGAGTGGTATTGCTGGATCTGGTTTTGGAGGGAATCGCTATACTCATTTCCACGGCTGTGTTAGTCCACACTCCTATCTATTTGTTGGCGGGAAAACTGATTTTGTGAGTATGCATGCATGTTCGTGTGTGTGCACATGTGTGAAGGGTGTATGTACGTGTGCGTGCATGTGCAGGTCAGAGGTGGGGTGCCTTCCTCAATCACTCTCCACTGGATATTTTGAGACAGGGTCTCTTACTGAGCCTGCAGCTCTTCTAGGCTAGGCTAGCCTCCCAGCAAGCCCCCCAGGGATCCTCCTGGCCCCACCTGGCTGGCACTGGGGTAATAGCTTTTACACAGGTGCTGGGGATTGAACTCTGGTCCTTATGCTTGAGCTTTACTAACTGAGCCACCCCCACAGACCAAAAACAGATTTTGAATGAGTGAATGAATGGTTTTTTTAGGCGACCACATCTCTCAGTATAGCCCTCGATAGCCTGGAGCTGGCTATGTAGACCAAACTGTTCTCAAACTCACAGAGGTCACCTGCTTTTGCCTTCCAAGCAATGGAATTAAAGGATATGCCACCACAGTTGTTCCCAAACTGATTTTTTTAAAAATCAAACAAGCTTTAATATTTTTTGCTCATGATGGGGATGGAATCAAAGGCCTCTTAGCATGCTAAGCAAGCATTCTGCCTCTAAGCAACACACCTCCAAAACAAACAAGTCTAATCAAGATAAGACGATACTCTTGTTTTTGTTTTTATTTTGCTTTTTGAGAGAGGCCAGGCTGGTCTTGATATCATGCTCCTCTTGTCCAAGCCTTCTAACTGTTGGGATTACACACATATACCACCAGGTCCTGCTGACATACATCTTAAAAATAACAGGAATAATGGAGCCAGAGTATATATTGGTGGTAAAATCTGTGCTCAGTGGTCTCAAAGACCTGGGTTCAATCCCCAGGGCCCCAAATATCAACAAAACATTAGAAAACCACCAGAAATAATAAGAATGTCAACAAGTATAAAGGCAAAATTTTTTAATTGAGGAAGAATTTCCATTAATAACTAAATAAAGTCATAGGAACAGAATAGAACCCCTCCCCCTTTCCTAATACAAAAAACAACCAACTCAGAAAGCTACAAAACACAGTGTCCCAATAGACGGGCAGTCAGTGGAGGGCCCGGTGACGCCCTGCTCCTGTAGAGAGACTCCCCCTGTTATGGTCTGGAAGTCACTAGAGTCAATGAAGCATGCCAAGACTGTATGGGAAGGAGTCAGAGGCTGGGCAAGGATTCTGCGAGGACTCAGTTCAGGGCCCAGTTCTTACTTGGGCTGTCCATCAGCCAGGGCAGGGAACTACCTAACTTGGAAAGCATCAGGTGCTGTGTGGGGGCGGCAGGAGTAGGGGACATTACCCTACATGAGCACCACTCAAGTCCTACCAAACCCGAGAACATCGACGTGAAACTCTACCCTGCAGCTCAGCCATGCCCAAGACAGCTGGAAACCAGGAACACAAAAAAATTCCTGGGACCAAAAGGCTTCAAACTTGGCCTGAAGATGACTCAGCACAGAAAGGTACTCACCATGCAAGCCTGGTGACCTGAGTGCAGTTCCTGGGTGCCATAGTGGAAGAAGAGAGTCAACTCCTGAAAGTTGTCCTCTGACCTCCACAGGCGTGCTTGTGTGTGTGTGTGTGTGTGTGTGTGTGTGTGTGTGTGTGTGTGTAAAAGATAGGGACTAGAGAGGTAACCTAGTGGTTAAGAACAGCTACTGCACTTTCAGAGGACCAGAAGTCAGTTCCCTGCACCTATATTGAATAGCTCACAACTTCCTTTAACTCCAGCTCCATGGGTCCATGGGGTCCAATGCCCTTTTCTGTCCTCTGTGGGCACCCACATGTACATGTGAATACACACACACACACACACACACTATAAATCTTTAGGAAATATTTTTAAGATTTAAGTTACAATGTCTAGTACCCAACATCTTAATATCGCGTCTCATGGCTGTGACAAAATACCAGGCAAAAGGAACCATGTGGGGCTCACAGATGCTTCTTCACATCTCCCCAGGGATAGCCTCTCAAAACAGTTCACAGGCAAGGTCAGCAAAATATCACTGTGACCGAGTTTCATATGTTGAATGTCAAGTAGAAGCAGGGGTGGGGGCATTTACAAGAGCAGAAGACGGGCCCGAAGTTCTGGAGGCAAGAACAGCAGTGTTTGGGATGGAAAATGCATCTGTGGCAAACTGGATGCTGAGGAAGGAAAAGTCTAACGAATCTGGAGGCACAGAGGTGGGAGGCACCTGCAGGTCAGCACAGACAGGCAAGGTGAGGAGAAGCTTGTGTTCAGTACATACTGGAGCCTGAATGAGAATGAGACAGAAAAGACACCTGGAGAAAAAAAAGCTGAAAAATTTCCAAATTTGATAAAAATCATAAGCCCACAGACCCAGAAAGCTCAGCAAAACCTAAGAACAAAGAAAATACATCACGATCATATTATGTGAAACCAGGAAAGGAAAAAAACATTCTTAGTCAGAGGAAAATGATACATATGCATACATGCAGAAAAAATAATTTGTATGCAGAGACACCAAAAGGAGATGACACAATACTGGTACATCTGTTCACAGCAGTATTTCTCAAAACAGCCAAGGGTTGGAGGAAGCCCACATCCACTGGAGGATGAATGGATAAGCAGAACATAGTTTGGCCCATTCTTTAAAATGAAGGAGAGAATGGGACCGGAGAGATGGCTCTGTAGTTGTGGCTCTTGCAGAGGACAGGTATTAGGTTCCCAACCTCCACTTGGTGGATCACAGCTGTCTGTTATTTCAGTTACAGGAGATCCGATGCCCTCTTCTGGCCTCTGTGGGCAATTCATGGACGCGGTGTACAGACAAAACACCCATTCACATAAAAAGAAATCCCCCACCTTTTTATTTTTATTTTTATTTTATTTTTTTTTTAAATTTTTTTCCCCACCTTTTTTTTTTAATGGAGGGGAGGCAGTGAGAGGCTCAGTAGATAGACTGTACCTGCCATCAAGCCTGACAAATTGAATTAGACACCAGGGACTCACATAATGGAAGAAGAGAACCAGCTCCTACAAACTGTCCTCTGACCTCCAGATGTGTGTTGTGGCGACCACCTCCAGCCCCTCACCCCATCCCACGCCCTGGCAACCAACCAATCAGTCAGTCAATATAATTTTTAAAGATGAAGGAGGTCTGGAGATAAGGCTTAGTTTGATGGCATGTTTACCTGGCCAGCACAAAGCCCTGGGTTCAATCCTCAGCACTTCATATACCAGGCGTGGTCATCCCAGCACTCAGAAGATGGAGGAGTCCAAGGTCACCCTTGGCTACATAGCTAGTTCAAGGTCAGCCTGGGATATGTTAATCCTTGCTGAAAGGAGGAAAGGGAAGGAGGAAGGATGGGAGGAAGGGAGAGGGGGAGGGAGGGAAAGAGAGAAAGGAAGGAAGTAACGACCTAAAGGAACGGCATTCTAGCCAGATATGGTGGTGCATACCTAAAATCCAGCACATAGAAGGCCAGGTGAAGGATCACAAGTTTGAGATCAGCCTATTCTACATAGCGAGACAGAAGAAAGAAGAGAAAGGGAAAATTCATAGGTTTTGAGGACATGACACTAAATGCAATAAACTAGTCACAAAAGGACAGGTGCTGGGGCTGAAGAGATGGCTCGGTAGCTAAGAGTACTCGTTACGTTTTCACAGGACCCAAGTTTGACTTCCAGCACTCATTTAAATAGCCCACAACAGCGTACCTAGCTCCATGGGGACTGGAATCCTCTCTGGCCTCTGTAGGCACACACACACACACACACACACACACACACACACACACTTCAAAATAGATTTTTAAGCTTTATTTTTATTTTTCCATATAATACATTTTAGAAAAATAAAAAGGGAAGGCACTGTGACATCCCTAGAACTATCACATTCTTGGACACATAAGGTCGGATGATAAGTATAAGATACTTGCCTTGTTGCTGTGCCCACATGTTTGACAAAAAGCAACTTAAGGAACAAAGTGTGTGTCTGGCTTACAGGGCGCGGGCACAGGGCATCACTGTGGAGAAGACGCACCAAGCAGGAGTGTGAGGCAGCTGGTCACATTGCACCTAAGTCAGGAAGCAGAACGAGAATGCTGGTGCTCAGCTCACTTCCTCCTTTTTATTCTGTGTGGAGCTCCAGACACAGAATGGTGTAGAGCCTTTCAAGATGGATCTTACTTCCTCAGTTAAGCATCTCTGGAAACAACCTTATGGACCCCCAGTCTCCTAGGTGACTCTACACCCTGTCAAGTTGATAGGAGTAACCATCACAACAGGTGTGGTGGAACTGGGAGGAGAATCTGTAGCCCAGGCTTCATGGAACAAAACCTTGGAAGGTGAGGACACTCTGGAGTTGGATGGCTGCGATAACTGCACAGCAATGTGAATTTATTTCTTCGTTCCTGAACTCTGCACCTTAAAATGGTTAAGGCAATGCTATGGTTTAAATGTGAAATGTAATGAACACTCAATCCCCAAAGAGTGCTTTGGGGGATGCTGTGTACCCTTTGAGAAGTGGAGTCATTCTAGTGGGCAGAAGTAGTCACTGGAGGAGCCTTCACTTGTACAGCCTAGCTTTGTTCACTTCCTGTCCTGTCTTTGCTTCCTGACTATCAAGGAGATATAACCAACCATCACATACCCTCTCCCACTGCTGTGCCTTCCCTGATAATGGACTGTATCCCCTGAACTGTAGCTCCAAAGAAACAATCCTCCTTTAAGTTGATTCTATTAGGTATTGTGTCACAACAACAAAAAAGTAACCAATATGGAATACTGATATCAGGAATAGGGCAATTTCTGTGATAAACACTGCACAGGTCTTTGGGATTAGTTTTGGGGGGATGTGAATGAGTATGGAGTTGTGAGCTACAAAAGCCCTAGAATGCTGTAAGAAGAATTTACTGGGCAAATCTAGTTGGAGTCCCAAAGATCTGAATGTGTATAGTAATCTAGACATTGAAGACTGTGTGCATGTGATTTCAGAGAACAAGGACTTAATCAGGAATTGAGCTAATGACCATCCGTATTACATTTTGAAAAAGACGTATTCTGTCTGTGTCCTGAATGCTTGAGTGTGGCTAAATTAAAAATAAACTAAGTTGTCTGGCAGAGAAACTTTTAAGATAACATGGTGGTTGTTGCTTACTGCATTGACTAAGATTTGCAGTGAGAGACAGTAGAAAGTAGGGCAGAAAGATATGAAAATGTGTAGCTTCCAAGGAAAGGAGCATGGATGAATTTAAGGCTGCAGACAAGGCAGCTATGGACAAAACAGATTTGATTACTAAAAAAATTAGTGCGATGAAAGAGAAGCCAGCACTCAGCACTCGGACAATAGGAAAGGTATATGGAAGACCAGACCACGCCCATCAATAGCTGCAACTTATAAAATATAGATTCATTTGAAAGAAAATGCTTGGATAGAAAAGTGACCACAAACATACCTAGGAAATGTTTTCCCAGGATCATACTGTACTGAGATCATGCTGGCACACAGAGGTCACAGCAGGTGTGGCCCAAGAATATCGAGGTACATGTAGAACTGGTGGCAGAAGTTGGCAGTTATGGTCTCATAGTGGTGATTTTGCGGGCATACAAACTGGAAAAATTATGGGATCATGGAGGTTTGCCCCAAGGTTCAAGAAAGTCACCAAGTATGTGTGGCAGTGTTGGATTCTCTGCAACGAGGACCTTGGAGGCCATTATATAAAGGTGTAAAGATGAAGCCTAGATTGCATTAGAGACTTCAGGATGTCAGAAATACCAAAACCCTGGGGGCATTTACTAAGGGAGGCTGCAGGTACTGAGTGGAGTCAGGGCAAGTGGAAGGAGCGGACAAGCAATGGCATCCAAGACTTCTGGACCCTGTGTGTTTCCATCATTTGTCCTAGACATGGGGCAGGCAACTATGTGGGTTGGTGTTTTCACTCTAGACTTGTGTCTTGCTTTGCTTCAGTCTTTCCTTGTTGTATCCCTACCCCTCCCGTTGGAATTCAAATGTTTACTCTGTGCCTTTGTGTATTGGAAGTATGTGTCAGAAATAGTGATCCTTACTTTATAATAAGAGCACTCTCCTTCATAATGGGAGCTCTGGAGACAGAGGAGTAAAGCCAAGGCAGTTTGTTTTGCAACATTACAAAGTTGGGTGTCAGCCTGGGTTGACAAGCACACTGACTAGGGCAGAGGATAGTCTTTGTAAACCCCAACACAAGACCCTTCATCCTGTTTTGGAAAGATCAGGAAAGGACAATCTTATGCGTCATCTCGGACTCACCTTTCCCTCTGATACTTAATTTGTCGTTTTCTCAACAAAACCCATGCGCAGGCTCATCTCTATGTTTCACGTCATATTTATTTTAAAGTTTATCAGATGCATGACCTTGTAAGCATGCTTGGCTGTTAGTGATTTTCTCCTCTAAACCTCCAGTTTTGGAGGCAGAGGTAGCTAGAACATCAAGCAATAGTACGAGTCCAGTGTTTTCTGTTCATTCCAAACTGAGCTATATGATTTTATTTCTAACAGTGGGTAGCTTATTTTTTATTTTATTCTACAGGGTTTCACAGTTAAGAGATTGCCTTGAGTGTCAGAGGAGATGCTAGACTTTGGACAGTAAAACTATAAAGACTTTAAAAATTTAGTCCATTTTACATTGTGAGATGGCCATGAATGAGCCTCAGAGGCCAGAAGTGAAATATTATCACCTAAAGGTGAAATGCCCCCTGCCATAGATTCATGGGTGAGAGCACCCATGAATGCTACTTTTAGGGAAGTTGTAGAACCTTTGAGATATAGGGACTAGCTAGAGGAAGTGTGTTTCTGGGGGACACGTTTTCAGATCTATAGCTCAGTCCTTTTTCTGTTTGCTGATTATAGAGAAGACGTGACAAGCCTCATCACACCCTACTGATGTAGCTAAAAGCTGTTGCTGCCTTGGCTCCTTCCCCACCATGACGAACTGTATCCCTGCACTGCTAGCTAGGAAAACCCTTCTACCCTTAAGCTGCTGTGGGGTACTTCGTCACAGTAATGAGAACCCAGCTAATAGAGATGGTAAATTTCATCTTGTGTGTTTTATTTTTAATTATGTACACATATGTGTACACACACACACATACCTGTGTTGCTATGTGCACATGGGTGTAGGTGACTTTGGAAGCCAGAAGAGGATGTCAGACACCTTTGAAACTTGAGTTCCAGGAGGTTGTGAGCTGCCTGACATGGGTGATGGAAGCCAAACTAAGATCCACAAGAGCAGTGTCTGCTCTTAACTGCTGAGCCATCGTGTGTGTGTGTGTGTGTGTGTGTGTAATTAAAAATAAAAGTCACAGAAAATTAAAGGATAACATAGATTTTTATCCCTGCAAGGAAAAGATAGTGAGGCCTCTCCAAAGTACTAGGAGATTTTTGTCAACTTAGGAGTCTAATGTAGGGAAAATATCTACCAAAAGTGCAAGTCGAAGGAGGGTGTTTTCACTAAAACAGAGCAAACTGAAGACCTACCACTTGCAGATCCACACCACACACATATTTAAGTCTTTCAAATGTGAGGGAAATGACATGGGAAGGAATTAAAGGCCCACCAAAAGGGAAGAAGGAAAACCAAAGGATGGCTACATATGTTTGCTTAGAAGATGTTTATGGTGGTTTGGAAGAGGAATGTCCTTCATGGGTTCAGGTATTTGAACACAAGGTCCCAAGTTGGTGGCCCTGTTTGGTGAGGTTTTGAAGGTATACCTTTTCTAAGGGAAGTATATCAAGGATAGGTTTTAAGGGTTTATTCCTCTTGCAGTCCAAGCTCTGCTTTGTGTGTGTGTGTGTGTGTGTGTGTGCGCGTGCACGCACACGCGCGCGCGCACACACACATGTTTGAAATGTGATATCTTAGCTTCCTGTTCCTGCTTCCATGCCTTCCCACCATATGGGCATCTAACCTTGTAAGCCAAAAATAAATCTTCCTTAAGCTGCTTTTGGTTAAGGTATTTTATCACAGCATAGAAAGTTTTGTTCATCTGAATGTTTTTAAGAAATAAGTAACCAGGGGCTGGAAAGATGATGGCTCAGCAGTTCAGAGCCCTGGATGCTCTTATAGAGGACTCAGGTTCAGTTCCCAGAGCCCACAAGACAACTAGAGGAGGCAGAGGCAGGAGAATCTCCAGAAACTTGTGCCCAAACAGACTGGCATCCACAGCAGGGAGCAACAAAGACAACAAAGAAAATCTGCCTCAAACAAGGTAGAAGGCAAGGATCAATACTCAAGGTTGACCTCTGACCAACACATACAGACTGTAGCATCCTTGTACCTACATGCACACATATGTGCCCACACATCATAATACTATACACACATCTATAAAAATAAAATCAAGGTTTGTGGAATTCAGTGCTTAAAAGAAAGTTAAAGCAAGCTTTCTGCTTCTTCAGCATGCACAAGGCTTGCACAGATCTGCACCAGGCTTCCAGTTTAATGTTTTTATAGGATTTCTTATTGTGCAAACCAGTGGGTCTCTGATTCTTGTGCCTTCTCTTGGGCTCTTATCCTTCAGTTGGTTTGTCTTGTCCAACTTCGATGTGATAGTTTTTCTTTTATCTCATATTTTATTTTGTTATATATATATATACATATATATTTTTTTTAAATGAATGACTGGATGAAGTCAATTAAAACCTAACCACCAGGGTAAAGGTTAACACTGGAACTGTCATCTATACCTGCTGGGGGAAGAAAAATAAGCTTTCTCCAGTGGAGTGACACTGGGTATATATCAACCACTACAGGCTAGGCCTCATGTTCAGGAGTAGTTGACCAGCATAGAATGGATGCCACAGTGTGTGTGTGTGTGTGTGTGTGTGTGTGTGTGTGCGCGCGCGCGCGCGCGCGCGCGCGCATGTGTGCGTGCTCAAACTTTTATTTGGTTACAGTTCCGTGTGGTTTTGGGAGGTATTTTATTTTGTTTTCATGGTTTTATGAGGGCTTATTGTTGTATTATGTTTTTGTCTGCTTTTGAGAAAGAACTTAAAGTTGGGTGGGTAGAGAGAGTGAGAAGATCCAGAAGGGCTTGGAGGAAAGGAAGAATATGATCAAAATATTTAAATTAAAATTGTTTTTGATAATTAAAAAATATATGCTTCTTGCCTTTAAAAAATTAAAACACTCAACAATGTGTTAGAACAGAATAAAGATTCCAAGTCAGATACCACTGTTTCCTTAAGGACCTTAAGAAAGAGAAAGTCAAACTAAAGCCAGGTGGTGGTGGCACACGCCTTTGATCCCAGCACTTGGGAGGCAGAGGCAAGAATCTCAGTGAGACTAAGGCCAACCTGGTCTACAAATTGAGTTCCAGGACAGCCAGTACTGTTACACAGAGAAAAACCCTGTCTCAAAAAACAAACAAACAAAAAAAGAAAGTTAAATTAAATTTAATAATCCAATAGAAGTGGACAAACTGGAAATACAGGGCCATAGAAAAGCCACAAAACACAGAGGGAAATGAGAAACCAAACACAGTCTTTGAGAAGGTAAGTAAAATTGACAAAAGTCAGATCAAGGGGAAAAGAAAAAAAGAAAAAACCCACTAGCTATCAACAGCAGAAATGAACGAGGGAACATCAGGTCCTACAGAGAGTAAACAAACACACATCTAGACAACAGAGAACAACTTTGTGCCATTAATGCATCAACTTAGCTGGGCTAGATATATTCCTTGAAAGATACAAACTAGCAGACTTTACATAAGAAGAATAGATAACCATCATAACCCCAAATCTACTCGGTAGATTAATTTTGTGACTATGCTGGTTAGTTTTGTTGCTGTTGTTTTTCTTTTTTATTAACCTGACACAAGCTAGAGTACTTGGGAAGAGGGAACCTCAACTGAGAAAATGCCTCCATCAGACTGGCCTGTTGGCAAGTCTGTAGGACATTTTTCTTCCTTCCTTCCTTCCTTCCTTCCTTCCTTCCTTCCTTCCTTCCTTCCTTTTTCTTCCTTCCTTCTTTATTTGCTTGTTTGTTTTGTTTTGTTTTTTGAGATAGGAACTCACTGTATAGCTCTAGCTGTCCTAGAACTCACTATATAGACCAGGTTAGCATTGAACTCACAGAGATCTGCCTGGCTCTACTTCCCTGATGCTGAAAATAAAAGTGTGCACCACCACACCTGGCTGTAGGACATTTGCTAGTTAGTGAATGATGGTGGGACAACCCACAGTGTGAGGTGCCACCCCTGAGGAGGTGGCTATGTGTTGCATAAGAAAGCAGCTTGAAGCTGGGTGTTGGTGGTGCACGCCTTTAATCCCAGCACTCAGGAGGCAGAGACAGGCAGATCACTGTGAGTTCGAGACCAGCCTGGTCTACCGAGTGAGTTCCAGGACAGGCTCCAAAACAATACAGAGAAACCATGTCTCGAAAAACCAAAAAAAAAAAAAAAAAAAGAAAGAAAGAAAGAAAGCAGCTTGAACCTTAGGGAGCAAACCGGGGAGAAGCACTTCTCCATGGCCTCTGCCCCAGTTCCTGCTTCCATTTCCTACCTTGAGTTCTGCCCTGACTTCTCTCCATGATGGATTGTAAACCGTAAGATGAATGAACCCTTTCCTCCCCAAGTTGCTTTTGGTCATGGTGATTATCACAGCAACAGAAAGCAAACTAGAACTGAAGAAAACTCTGACTCTGTGTGGCCACATCAGTGAATCCTACTAAGTACTTAAGGGAGAAATAAAACCAACCTATACAAACTTACCCAGAAAAACTTGAAAAGGGTGAAACCTTCCCAACTCTCTTTGTAAAGCCAGCATTGCTCAGATGCCCAAACCAATGAACCACAGTCCATGTTCCTCATGGACATGGATGCAAGAATTCTAAAAGAAAATTTAGCCAACCCAAACCAACCTTATAGCAAAGTTTGTCCTTGGAATACAAGGTTGATTTAACATCTAAACAATGAACTTGACTGGGGCTGGAGAGACTGCTCAGCAGCTAAGAGTACTAGCTGCTCTCACAGAGGTTTGCTTCCTAGCACCCACATGGTGGCTCTCCACTATCTATAATTCCAGTCCCTCTTCTGGCCTCCAAGGGCACTAATCATACATGGTGCAAATATATAGATACAGGCAAAACATTCATCAACATAAAATAAAATAAATACCTTTTAAAGGAAAAAAGAATTGATTTCTGGAAACTTCCAGGTTCATTATACTGTGAATGGCATCTTCCCCAGGTTCCCTCTTTCTAGATTCCTCCATCACCTTCCAGGACTTGTATCTCTCGTTGTTCGAATATTTCTTTCAGGGGCTTAGTACTGTGGCAGGTATCTGTAGTGTGCCTCAGGTAAGTGTGACTGAATTTATTTTCATCCCATCTGCATTTAAATCCTAGTTACAGCTTATAAAAACCCATGTCTTGGTGGGGGAGGTGGCCAGTCAGTAAAGTGCTTGCACAAACATGAGGACCCGAGTTTGATGCCCAGCATCCATGGAAAAGCCAGACATGTAATTCCAGTGCTGGGGAGGCCCAGATGGGAGGATCCCTGGGGCTTGCTGATCAGCCAGCCTAGCCTGCTCAGTGAACTCCAGGTTCAGTGAGAGACCCCATTTCAAAACAATGAAGAGGAGAGCCATCAGGGAGAAGTCCACGGACCTCTAGCCTCCACATTCACAAATACATATGTAGACACACACACACAAACACACACACACACACACACACACACACACACACACACAGTGTCCAAAGCTATTTTTCTTCAGAGCCATAGAACTTACTTTGCTCACATCTAACATTATGTGTGTGTCTGTATGTGTGTTGAGAGGTGCATGCACACATGACACCCATGTGGTGATTAGAAGACAACTTGCAGGAGTTAGTTCTCTCCTCCCACGTTATGGGTTCCAGGGATCAAACTCAGGTTTGCCAGGCTCAGCAACAAGCTCCTTTACCCACTGAACCATCTCACTGGCCCCAAGCATTATTCTCAAGCAGTAGGATATGTTTAACACTCTAGCATGTGTGTCCTCTCAAGGGTGCTTCCTTGTGTTTCCTGAATTCTGGGGTCTCTGATTTCCCCAGGTATCTCTTTCCAGCCAGTTTCCCTCTTCCCTCTGTGAGCCCTCACACATGGACCACGTGGCCTGATTTTCTTTCCCACATCCCAACTTCTGCTCCCATCCCATATGCCTCCTGAGCTGCTAGAACAGTGCTTCTCAACCTGTGGATATCAGGTATCCTGCATATCAAATATTTGCATTACAATTCATAACAGTAGCAAAATTACAGTCATGAAGTAGCAATGAAATGGTTTTATGGTTGGGGGTCACCACAACTTGAAGAACTAACCCTTTAATATTAAAGGGTTACAGCATTAGGAAGGCTGAGAACCTCTGCTCTTCAACAATGCTGTCTGCCACCTCCTCACACACTTCCTCACAGCCCCTACACATCTGTCCAGCTCATCGGGTTGTCAGTGGGCCATCTTCTCCACAAGCAGATCACCTTGGTTTCTTTCATGACCATCTCAATGCTACTTTCTACTGCTGACAATGGCCTTCCATGATGAGTCTCCATTGGGACCATGACAAGGCTCCACTCCTGTCAGTGATGCTGCCCTGTACAGAATGCTGCTGTCTTTCTCAGTCAGGGATCTGGGAGCTCAGGTCTCTGGTGAACTTGGACACTTTGCCTGGTCATGTGTATGGAACAAGCCAGGACCCAGGTACTCCAGGCTGGGGTCTGGGAGTTGGGTTCATCTTCCCCTCATTTCCTTTCTCCTGTAGTTACAACACACTCATTGTTTTCTCCCTTTCTCTTTTTCTTTTGAAGTCTTCTAAAAACAGGAGAGCTGGGAACATAGGAAATAGGGCTGGGGGCCAAGGTCAAGGAGAAGCTAGAGTCTGCTGGGTCCAGGTATATGTCAGGGACAAGTGCCCACAGCATGGTCAGGAGACTGTCATAAGAATGGGGACCCAGCTGGGCCTGTGTGTTAGGGATGAGGAGAGTCCCATGTCTTTTCATAGAGACAAATGACCAACATGGCAGGGTAGGGTCTGGAACAGTCACCAGGACCAGAATCAGAGAAATCAGAATTGACTTGCATTTTTAAATCTTGGGGTCAGTCAATGTTTAGCTGATACAGATGCAAGCATGTACATGAGGGTGTTCTTGGGTTACCAGTCCTCACTGGAAAAGCCTAGACCGGCGATGTCCAAACACCACACCTCAAAACCTAAGTCTTGCCTTTAAAAATATGTTCTCTCTCTCTCTCTCTCTCTCTCTCTCTCTCTCTCTCTCTCTCTCTCTCTCTCTCTCTCTCTCCCTCTTATCTCCCTCCCTCTCTCTTTCTCTGTTTCTCTCCCTCTCTCCTCTCTATGTGGAGACCGGATATTGATGTTATGAATCATCCTCAATTACTCTTCCACTCTGTTTTTTGAGGCAGGGTCTCTCAATCAGAGCTCACAGATGTTATAACAAGTCTTGCTAGCCATCTTACCCCCACCTTCCTTAGCTAAAATTTCTGGTGAGCATCTGTTTGGGGTCTGGCTATCTGAACGCCCAGTGTGCATGCTTGCCAGGCCAGTGCTTTAACTGCTGAGCCAGCTCCCTTTTTGAAGTTGCATTTTTGAGCTGGGTGTGGTGGCACACGCCTTTAATCTCAGCAGGAGCAGGTGGATCTCTGTGAGTTTGAGGCCAGCCTGGTCTACAGAGTGAGTTTCTATTCAAAGAAACCCTGCCTCAAAAAAATTAAAAAAATGCATTTGTGTGTGTGCACATGCATGCACCAAGCAAGTATGCAGAAAGGTCAGAGCACAACTTTCAGGGTTCAACTCTCTTCTTCCACTTGTAGGTTCCAGGGGTTGAACCCAGATCATCAGGATTAGTAGTGGACCCCTTTATATGCTGAACCATCTCACTGGTCCCCTAAAATTACCTTTTTCCGATAAAACAAAAAACAAAAAAACAAGAGTTCCTTAGAGCGATGGCAATTCCACCACCTGGCAGGAAACACCTGAGATGACCATCTCAGGTCAGAAAGTAAGTCAGCACCTGGAGGTGATGGGCACTTGTCAACATAACAAAGGAGCCAGCTTCAAGGGACAGCACCTGGTGGCCACACTGGGGATACTTGGAACATAGCACCAGGGTAAATGGCAGTGACAGACTGCAACAGTTGGCAGTGGGTCCATTCTAAAGGCCATTTATTATTCAGTTTGTTGTGAAAAAGAAAAAGGTGGGGGTGGTTCTTTGTTTTTTATTTTTGTTTTGCAGCCGAATGTCATCTAATAAATGTACAGGGAAGGATGGGTTAGAAAGACGTCACTTATCAATTCCATAATGATGAGTCAGCCCAGGTGGGGAAAAAACAAAACAAAACAAAACAAAACAAAAAGCCAGTGGGTGGATTTACAAGAGAAAAGACAGCACTGCACTGGAGAAAGCTGGCTACAGCTTTTAGCCGGCGCTCAGTCAGTTCTGCCCTTGCTTCTTTTTGGACAGTGATGGAATGAGCAGACCACATGTGCATGTCCACTTCCAATATGTGAAAACAGGACGTGATCTCACCCAGGTGAAGCAACAGCCTCCCGGCATCAGCAGCAGGAAGCCAGTGAGGCCTGAAGCAACCAGGGACCTGAGCGGCTCCCTTGAGCTGAGGGCTCTTGAGGGGAAGGGAGGGGATGAAGTGGAAGAGGGGAGGGAAATGGAGGAGGAAGAGTAAAGGGGGGGGAAGAAAAGGAGAGAAAAACAGAGACAAGAAGGGTAAGAATAGGAAAAGGAGAGAGCAGGAAAGGAAGGAAGGACGGAAGGAAGGAAGGAAGGAAGGAAGGAAGGAAGGAAGGAAGGAAGGAAGGGGAGAGGGGGAGGGACAGAGACAAACAGATGGGGGAGAAAGGAGAGAGACAGAAAGGAGAAAGGAGAGAGGAGAGGAGGAAAGGGAAGAGAAAGGAGCAGGGACAGAGACCGATGAGGAGGGAAGAGAGTGAGAGAAGGAGGGGAAGGAGACAAAGACAGTGTGTGCTGCAGATCCCAGCAGATGCCTCTGCAACACTGACAGAATGCTGGTCCCCACATGTACACATGGCCTGGAAATTGTGCCACCATAAAACTGTAACAGTTAAAATGGAGGGAGAGTCCTCAGAAGTCTCTCAAACCCTGATGTCAAAGGAGCCTTGATCTTCAGCAGCTCTGCTGATCCGTTGATCCCCAATAAAACCCTCTCATAGGAGGGGTGAATTGGGCTTCTGTGACTTGGGTGTGGCTTGAATCACCCACAAAGTTCCTGTGTTAGAGGTCTGGCCGTCAGCATGGCTCCGTCAGAGGTCCTGTGGCCTTTAAGAGTTAGCACTAGTGAGAGGAGGCTGGGTCTCTGGAGGCAACGATCTTGGGAGGAATTAAATAGCATCCAAGAACCCCAAATGGTTCCTCAAAGAGGATTGTTGCAAAAACAAACAAACAAAAGCAAAAACAACAACAATGAAAAACTCAAGATGAGCTAGATCAGGCAGAGCGCTTGCCCCGCAAGCATGGAGACCTGAGTTCTGTATCTGATGCCCACAGAGAAAACCAGGCTCAGTGTTCTGAGTTTGTAATCCCAGAGCTGGGGAGACAGGTGGAGCCCTGGGGCTCACTAGCCAATCTGGTCTTATCTTCAACTTCTGGGTTGCAGTAAGACACCCTGTCTCAAAATACAAGGTGACCGGCTCCTGAGGAATGACAGCAGAGGTCAACCTCTGACCTCTACATGCACTTGCACAAACATGCACCTAACACACATGAAGGTGTGCATGCTTGCTTACACACAAACAAAGCAATTCTGACCCCTCCCCACTCTGACTTCCGGCCTCACCTACAATCATCATGAGGTTGTCCACCAAAGCCAAGCTGATGCAACTGTCATGCCTTGAACCTATACAAATCTCTTTTCTTCACACTTTCCCCAGCTTCAGAAGTTTTAATACAGCGAGGAAAAAACGGGCCAAGACAGGGTTTAACACTTGTCCTAGACTGAGATAAACATTGATGTCTATTACCCAGGGACTCATCTGCATATGACACACCCTTTAATGGGATGTGCCCCAACCCCAGATTCCTTAGCCTGAACCTGCTTCCAGTGTGTTAAGGCTTTTTAGGTGATCTAGTGTGTCCCCGTAAGTTCGTGTTCTGAAGTTCAGACCCCAGAATGGCAGGGTTGAGGCCTTGCAGAGGTGGTTCTGTCCCTGGAGGCACCCACCTCAAAAGCATTAATGCTAGTTTCAAACTCAGGACTTGTGTATGTGGTTGTGAAGAAAGGCAGCTTGTTCTGAGTGCCCCTGGCTTCCCATCTCACTGTGGGTGCTCTTCTGCATCCCTGATGTGACACAGCCAGGACACACTGGACACCCAGCAGTTGACTGAGCAAACAGGAGGCAGCCACTGAAATTCCAGTGGAAAACTGGAGACCGCCCAGCATCCTGCACCATTTAAACTCACTGGAGCTGGTTATACCATTGAAGGAACACGAGGAAGAACTGGAAAGGCAGCAGAAGGAAGCCCCATGTTTCTACAAGTGAAACGGCGGTCTAAACAAACCCTTTTCTGTTATAAAACACCAGCCCTGGGTATCTTGTTATAGCATCAGAAAGCAGACCCAGATGAACTGTCTACATTCTTTGTGTCTCTACTGTAGGTATGTGACTCTCATGCTTAGAGTCTTAACAAATTCATCATGATTTTCTCTGGCATTCTGTTTATCCTCAGTTTAGTTTCACAGACCAAACAACAGAACCTTCAGAGGCCTCATCTGCCCATTCTTAGATGAGAGCGGTCAAGTAAAGGAGGCAAGGCTGGGGACTGACTTGTGGGATATGCCTCTTACTCTATCAGGACCCTCTGCCAGGTGACATATGGAGTTTCCTGTTTGCTCTGCTCTCACTGCTACAGCTGCAAATTCCTTTGGTAAAGGAGCATCAATGACTACAAGGCCACTGGCTGGCCTTTGGGGGTGGGGGTGGGTGGGGGTGGTGAGGCTTTCTCCAACTGCTGGCCCCTGTCACTGCCTCTGGCCATTTATCATGACACACATGCATGCACTACCACATGCATGCCAGCCACAGTGCAAAATGAGGACAGTACAGTGCACACACATGTGCCCCACCTACCCTTATGCATACACACATGTAAAAAGACATGTATATGTGTGCATACCACACACATACACACACACACACACCTTGCAAACATGCAGACATGTTTGTACACAGGCATAAAATATATGTGCCTGAGCACATACACATGAAGCCAGGCAGGAATGCACACATGTATACAAGCATACACACATGTGCATGCATAAACACATGTATGGAGCATAGTCACACTTACACATGTGTGCATACAAACATGCAGACATGGATATATGAATGAAACACACGCGCGCGAGCGCGCGCACACACACACACACACACACACACACACACAGTCTTTAGTATTTGGTTGGTTGCTGGCTTTTCCTCAGATCCCTTAGAGGTAGGATCTACAGTACTAATTGTGGGATAGAAACAGTCTGGTAAAGGATCCCTCTCCTGAGGTCCCTGGAGGCCTTAGATTCACAGAGATAGAAGACAGGGTGGAATGATGGGTGCTGAGGAGGGACAAAGAGTCCATGTTTCATGGGAAAGACAGGAGGCAGATGGTGACTACCACCAAGCTGTCATGTAGACAATCAGTTTTGTGTACTTTGCCACAGTGTGTACAGGTTACACGAAGGTGTGTCTGTGAAGGCCGCTAGGGTGGGGTCTCCGCTGACCTCAGGCTTCTACCGTGGTCTGCAGCTGAGCTGGAAAAGGGTGCAGAAAGGAAGCAGAGAGCACAAAGAGCATGAGACCCATGGGGCTGATCAAGCTATCGAGGAAGCAAGAACAAGGAGAGAAAAGGCAGCTGGAGGAAACCCCGTGTTTCTGCCAGAGGAGAGCAAGAAAAAGCCGGAGAGTGGTCACATACTAGTAACCAGAGCTGGAGACAGATGCCACCCAGGCACTTCATGGGGAGGAGCTAGGGCCAAGGCAGAAGAGTCCTGCTAGACTTGGGGAGCAGGGGCTCATGGAACATGTCCTGACTGGGCACAGTGTACAGTGGCCAGCTGGGGTCCTGGTGGGTGAGAGATGGGAAACAGGGGGTCCCCTATGGTGCTGGACTCCCAGAAAATCTGGATTAACCTGTGACAGACATTTGCACAGCTCTGGCCTATGAATAGCATGGGAGGATGCCTGTACCCAAGACTTCAGAGAGGGCTTCTAGGTGGGCAGATCAAGACAAATTTGAGGCATAAAGAAGGTCACCACTTCAGCTCTACACCCAGAGATGCCACCTTCCTTCACTCCAGTGAAGGTGAGACCATGCAGATCCCACAGAGACTTCCCTTTGCAAACAAAAACCTTCATTGCATCTCATTGATGTGGGATCCGATTCACTCTTTAGCAAACACAACAGTTCTGTGATCTTTCAGTAACTCCACCAGACAATCACCATTATCTGATGTTAGACTGTTCCCAACACACAGACCCCCATCTCCCTACCATCATTAGCACCCACTTTTCCCTTTATTCCCTCCCCAGATCCAGGAAGCCACTTCCTTCTCTAAGGACCTGTCTGTTTGGGGATTCTTACATAAATGAAACCCTTTGGTGAAACTTCTGAATAAAACAAAGCAAAGTTCCACTTTCACCTAACAGGCAGCTGGGACTGCACAGCCAGATGCACATCCCCGCCCCCACAGAGAGGGAGGTCCCCTGTCCTCTCTGCTGCCATATCTATCCCCCTTCTGGCTGAGCTGCAGCTGGAACAGTATATCCCGAGAGAGAAAAGTAGCAGCTAGGCACTCATAAATACTAGGTGCAGGGGTCTAGAGGAGGGGAAGGAAGCGTCATTCCGTCAGATTTGCTCACAGCATAGGGAAGAATTCCATAACCCTCAAAGGCTCAGGGCTGTAGCCGGTCACATGGTCTGGCTGGTATTTATAACCATCTTCCTGCATGTCTCTTTCCTTCAGTGAGTGCCTCAGCTGATTGTGGCCCTTTACCTGGTGGGTGACCTAAGCCTTCATTCCCGAAGGGTCTGGGCCCTTGGCGGTCCTGCCTGGATTGGGCAGTGGAGTCTTTCCACTGATGCTAATCATTGGGACCAGAGCTTCAGGGCATCATCTATGTTCTAGACATTCTGTTGTGAAACCACAGCCTGTTTCCCCTGGCCAGGGCAGTTGCACCAGCCCGTAATCAATCACCCCCTTGCAGCCTGGTGATTCTCTCCCAAGAGGATCCCAAAGTGGACTTATGGTCACCTCAGCCTCCAGGTTACTGGGAATCAGTATAGTACCTATGATGGAGGTCTTGACCAAGAGATCCTAGACTAAGTGGGGGCAGGAAGGCAAATGCTACTGGCAGAGAGCTAGGATATAACTTGGTAGCAAGATGTTTGCTTGCTGTGTGCAAGAGCCCTGGGTTCAATCTCTCAGCCACTGGTGGGCCTACACTGGGGAACAGGAAAATCATTGATGTGTTACCCTCTGTGTTCCCAGGACCATGAGCAGTGGCTCCAGGAACACAGCCACATGGACGGGTTCAGAGGACAAGGACATTGTTCCAGTTCCTCAGAGTGCAGAAAATGACCAACTTTCTGTCCTTGGCCCAGGGTGGTGGAGTGTGTGAGGGATGGTGGTTCTCTGAGCTTGCACTCTCGGCTCTATGGCCCTGCCTGTGCTGAGTCCCTGTCCAGAAGGAAGCCGTGAAATGCACAGCAAGGGAGTCAAGCATTCTGTGAAGGTGCCCTGGGCCAGGAAGGCCAGCTCATATTCAGGTATGCGTTGGTGCCAGTGGCAGCAGAGAGATCTCTCCCATGATGGTGGTACTCCAACATCACCCAGCAGTGAGTGCCAGGAAGTAAACTTAGTGCATGGACCTCGATGAGTGGATACCCATATTCTGTCCATACGTGATCTCCACTCTCAAATCCTTTCAGGAATGACAGGGACATCTGGGGAAAAGGCTCGTTGGTTGCCACTGACTAGGTCATCTCATCTACCATGGGCCTCCATTCAGCCCAGGGGTTTACTTCTGTGGCCAACATCATATGGGACATACATCTCTTTACACCCTATGCACCCTATGCTGTGCACATCAGGAGAGGTCTAGCCCTTTCCGCTAACCTCCTGCTACCTTTTTCAAATGCTTTCCTTCCAATTCCTTGACCATCATGACCAGCAAATGGCAGAACCTGTAACCCTGATCTCCCCTTCCAGGTCAAGCAGAGCAACCAGGGCGGCTGTGCCAAGTCTTGCTGGGTGTATCCTCTCTTCCATTCCTCACTTTGGGATTGGGTTGACAGGTCATGCAAAGCTAGTGGAAGCTGAGCCAAGACTTTTTCTTTCTTAGTGACCAGGTAACAAGAAATTACACATGAAGTGCAGGTGTTGCTGGAACGGGCTGTCAAAGAAGCAGGGACAAGCCACCGGCCTTGTGGGAGCTCTTTATGAAGCTTCCCAGAACTTTGAAGTATGCAATGGTCAATCTTGATTGTCAACTTAATGGGATTTAGGATCACCTGGAAACAAACCTTAGGGCATGTCCGTTGGGGATATTCTAAATTAGGTTAATTGAGGTGCAAAGACTCACCCTAAACATGGGCTGCACCATGCCATAGGCTAGGGCATTGGAATGAATGAAAAGCAGGCAAGCTGAGCACCAGCATCCATCTTGATCTGTTTTGTAATTGTGAACACATGTTGCTAGCTGCCTCCTTTTCCCGCCACAATGCCTTCCTCGCCATGATGGACTCAGCCTCAAATGGTGAGTCAGAATAAACCCTTCCTTCCTTAAGTTGCTTTTGTCAAATATTTGTTCCAGGAATGAGTGACATAACTAACATAGGATGGGTAGTAATCAGGCCCACCCTGCACCCACTACCTCTACTAAACGGTGAAACACACATATGTCTCCCCAGCCCACTGAGTCACAGGTCATTCAATAGCTCATTTGTAATGGACATTTCAGGTCATGTGGTCAGTTGGTGTCACATGACCACATGCTCTGTAGTGCCTGGGGGCAATCCAGGATCTGAAGAAGCATCCACAAAGGATGGTAGGGCTCAGCTCTGTAGACCAAGGTGATGGACTGTGAAGTCCCTGCAGGAGCCTGAACAGAACTTCCTACCTCCCACAGGCACCTTGCACACCATGAATCTGCTGCTCAGAGACACCCATACAGCTAAGAAGGTTGCACAGCAGCCCAGGTCAGTCATACAGTCTCTTCTTTTCTAGGCATCTTAGTTTTCTATTGCTGTGAAAAGACACCATGTCCATGGCAACTCCTATAGAGAAAACATTTAATTGAAGGGGACCACTTACAGTTTCTGTGATTCGGTCCATTATCATCATGATGGGAAGCATGGAGGCATGCAGGCAGACGTGGTGCTGGAGCTGGGAGTGCTACATCCTGCAGGCAACAGGAATTCAACTGTGACATTAAGGTGGTATTCTGAGCACACGAAACCTCAAAGCCCATCCTCACAGTGACACACTTCCTCCAATAAGGCCATACCCACACCAACAAAGATACAACTCCGAATAGTGCCACTCCCTATGTGATTATGGGAGCCAATTACATTCCAACTATCACACTGGGCCTCACTGAAAAGTGACATCCCTGTGGGTCACTTGATAATCATGTATCTGATAGCTGCAGAAATCCAAAGAGAACCACTAGGAACTGTGCTGTATCTTACACAATAGGAAGGACCATAAGTAGATCTCTGTTTGATCCAGTCCACAGCACCATATCAATATCATCAAGGCAGAAGCCTCCCCCAAATCATGTGGGATTTGATCACCTGGCCTTCAAACAACACCATGTGACCAACTCACATTTGGATATCATAAAAGTCACAATTAAGAGAGCCTCAGTGAGGGATTGTCTACTTGGATCAACCTGTGGGTGTGTCTGTGGGGGACTGTCTTAATTAAGCTAATTGTGGGAAGACCCAGCCCACCATGGGCAGCACCATTCCCTATAATAGGAGCTTCTGAACTGAATGATAGTAGATATTCATAGCCAAAGAAGTAAAACTAGGACAGATGCCTACAACTTCCTGCTTAGGTAGTCCAGTAAGCACAGCTGTGTCTATGAAGCAGCAGGGAAGCATGATGCTCATAGGAAGAGAAGTCCATTACTATCGCTAGGGCTGGAATATGACAAGGTGTCCCCAAGCTTCTGAGGTGGGACAGAATGGTGTGTTTCTCGCAGCTGTAAATAGTAGGTTCCTGCTAAGTTTTATAAAGACATACAAAGACAAAAAAAACCCAATGCACTCACCAGATCAATAGCCAAGAAATCAGACTACATTAAAACAAAAACTTCTGTTGTATTAGTCACCTCACCTGTTTCTGTGACAAAATGCCTGACAGAGACAACTCAAGAAAGGAGCGATTTGTGTGAGCACCCAGCCCCTCACGGCAGTGGGAGCACCCAGCCCATCGTGGCAGTGGGAGCACCCAGCCCCTCGTGGCAGTGGGAGCACCCAGCCCATCGTGGCAGTGGGAGCACCCAGCCCCTCACGGCAGTGGGGGCAGCTTATCGCTGCATCAGCAGGAACACGAGATGGCTGGCTCACCTCTCTGTGGATCAGGAAGAAGAGACAGGTTAGAAGGGAAGGTCATGCTATGACGCTCTATGTCCATCCCGCGCTGTCCTACTTCCTCCAGTGAGGACCTACCTGCTAAAGCTGCAACCTCCAAAACAATGCCCCCAGGTGGGAGCTAGGTGTTTAAATACATGAACCTGTGGGAGGCATTTCACACCCGAACCACACGTCTGCTTTGCAGAATCACTGCTGAAAGAATGAAAAGAACTGGATGTGATAATGTAGACCTGTGATCCTATCATTTGGGAGATAGGGACAGGAGAAATCCAAGGTCATCCTCGGTGACATAGCAAGTTTAAAGTCAGCCTGGAATACATGCGGCCTGTATCGAGGAGAGAGAGGGTCAGGGTTGCTTTGAGCAGGTGAGATGACTCAGTCATTAAGAGGATATGCTGTACCATCATGAAAACCAGGGTTCAGATCCCAGCATCCACATAGTAACTTGGGACTTCTTTGTACACCTGTGACCCCAACTCTGAGGGGGTAAGAGGCAAGAGGATCACTGGGGTCTACTGGTTTCCAACATAGCTTAGAAAACACAAACCCCAGGTTCAGGGAGAGACCCTGCTTCAAAGGAACAGGTGGGGAGTGATACATATAGACACAGGTGTACACACACTCACACAGACATATGCACAAGTAAATACTTTAAGAGAAGAGGAGGAGGGCAAGGAGGAAAAAAAGACAAGCCACGGACTGGGAAAATATATTTGCAAACAATTTTTAAAGATTATTTCTTTTTATGTATGAGTGTTTTATGCACATGTATGTGTATGAACCACATGCATGTCTGGTGCCTATGGAGGTCAGAGGAGGGCATTGGATCCCCTGGAGTTGGAGTTACTGATGGGTGCTTGCCATCAGATGGGTGGTGGGAACTGAAGCTGTGTCCTCTGCAAGTGTTCTTAACCACTGCTCCATCTGTCCAGCATCGTCAAAGTATTTTATATGATAAAGGATCCCTATTCCAAATACACAAAGAACTCTTAAATTTCAATAATAAAACAATTCATTTAAAATACGTAGATTTCTTACCCAGGCAGTGGTGGCACATGCTCTTAATCCCAGCACTCAGGAGGCAGAGGCAGGTGGATGTCTGTGAGTTTGAGGCCAGCCTGGTCTACAGAGCTTCCAACAAAAACAGGCTTTGAAATGAAATCTACTTTTTAGATTTGTTGTTATAGAAATGCTGGGGTTGTGCTAGAGTTCGCATGGACCCTCTCACAGCCTCCATTGCCAGCTGGGAGGACATACAGAAAAAAGAACACTGCCCTTCCTATACTTTCAACATGTGACACAGCTGTGATGTAATGTGTGAGGGTGCCCCACACACCGAGCATTTCTCCAGCACACGCTGGCTGAGTTCCCCAGGTACATCCAACTCTGTATGGCCTGCCTAGAGATGGCATCAGATCCCAAAGCTGAAAGCTCTACCCAATGAGAATGTGACCTGTATGTTGAAGGTTCCTGCAGGCCCCTTCCTGGGTCAGGGCCACTTACTGAAGTAGCCCATGGAACTCTGGGGAGTGGGGCTTTCACCTGCCCGATACTGTATTATAAAGGCCATGATGAAGGGTGACCACAGCTACCAGACCAGAAATGCCTCGGAGTGGGGCACCTGGCAGGGGATGCCTCGGTGTCACTTTCAGGCCCAATGCTCTCTGGCGCCTCCCATGATCAGATGTTTGGATACCCCTGCACCATCCTTTACTTTTAACTGTGGCTTTAAGGTGTAGTTGAGCTGATGCTGTCACTGGTCGCCAGTTGCTCCCCCTCCATGGAAGCTAGGGAAGGGGTGGGATTGAGATTCCCAAACCTTCTGTCCCATCTTGAGCTTCCTGGTATACAGCCTTACTCTGAGGCAACCAGGATACCAGAACCTCTAGCCAACCCATGAAGGATGTTCCTGCCACACTGGAGAGCCTAAAGGGTTTTAGGTGTGCCCAGTATTGTGACACAATACTGTCACCTACAAAATTCATGTGTAGAACCCTCACAATCGAGTTACAAACAAACAAACAAACCGCCAAAACCCTCACAGGGCTGGAAAGATGACTCAGTAAAGTGATCAGTGCACAATGAGGACCTGAGTTTTATCCCAGCGCTCATCGTAAAAGTTAGCTGTCCCGGGCTGGAGAGATGGCTCAGCAGTTAAGAGCACGGGAGGCTCTCTCCCCAGGAACCACACTTGGTTCCTAAGATGCTCATGAAGGCACGCAGCTGACTAAGATGTGAGTTCCCAGAGGATCAGGCGCCCTCTTCTGGACTCTGTAGGCACTGCACATATGTGGTGTTCAGAGACCAGGCCGAGCACCCATACACATAAGATAAAAATAAATCTAAAAGAAAAAAGGGCCTTTCCGCGCTACCCTGGGACAGGTCCATGCGGCGTTGTTCTTGATTCCCGTCGTAACTTAACAGGAAAACTTACACAATGTCCGGAGCCCTTGATGTCCTGCAGATGGAGGAAGATGTCCTCAAATTCCTTGCTGCAGGAACCCACTTGGATGGCGCCAACCTTGACTTTCAGATGAAGCAGTACATCTACAAAAGGAAAAGTGATGGTAGCGACATCATAAATCTGAAGAGGACGTGGGAGAAGCTGTTGCTGGCAGCCCGGGCCATCGTTGCCATTGAGAACCCCGCTGATGTCAGCGTTATCTCATCCAGGACCACTGGGCAGCGAGCTGTGCTTAAGTTTGCCGCTGCCACCGGAGCCGCTCCAATCGCTGGCCGTTTCACTCCTGGCACCTTCACCAATCAGATCCAAGCAGCCTTCCAGGAACCACGGCTTCTGGTGGTCATTGACCCCAGGGCTGACCACCAGCCCCTCACAGAGGCGTCTTACATCAACCTGCCCACCATTGCTCTCTGTAGCACAGACTCTCCTCTGCACTACATGGACATCGCCAACCCATGCAACAACAAGGGAGCTCACTCAGTGGGTCTGATGTGGTGGATGCTGGCCCGGGAAGTACTCCGCATGCGTGGCACTATCTCCCGAGAGCACCCATGGGAGGTCATGCCTGACCTTTACTTCTATAGAGACCCAGAGGAGACTGAGAAGGAGGAGCCTGCGGCCGCCCAGAAGGCTGTGACCAAGGAGGAATTTCAGGACGAATGGACGGCGCCGGCGCCTGAATTCACTGCTGCTCAGCCAGAGGTGGCCAACTGGTCTGAGGGTGTTCAGGTGCCCTCTGTACCCACCCAGCAGGTTCCTACTGAAGACTGGAGTGCCCAGCCAGCCACTGCATGGTCCTGAGCTGCTCTGCAGACACCCGAGCAAAGGGAAAAAAGGTGGAAGGAAAATAAAGTTTCTACAAGCTGAAAAAAAAAGAAAAAGAAAAAAGTTGAAGAGTGATCAAGGAAGACACCTAAAGTTGACCTTTGACCTTTACATGTGTGTGAGTGCACACAAAAAAATTGTGAAAAAAGTCTCCTAATGCTCTAAGTATATTCACAATTTTATGTTCAGCCACATAGGATAGTCCTTAGTCACATGCAGACTCAGGTTGGACAGATGTGGCAGGAACTTTGGATCAGGAAACCAAATATGTTTCACAGCAACATGTGACATTGGTGAGAGGCAGCTGTCACCCAGTATTGATATATTACTGTCAATTAAACCTATCTCCCGTGTCCTTTACTGGCCCCAAGGCTCTTCTGAGCTTGAAGAATTTCCCACAGTCTCTGATGAGACTGTGAGTTCTGAGGTAGCTGCTCAGCTGTCCCAGGCCCTGAGCATTTTCTCAGTGTTAGATGGAGTCACGGGTTACAGGAGAAGACGGCCCTCTTCTAACTTCCCACCACAGGTCCCCACTATCCACATGGCTTGTCCCTGGGTATCATGGCTGGGTTGCCTGCAAGGTCTCTGCTACACATAGCTTCTCTCTCTTCAGGAAGGAAGAGGCTCTGGCTGCATGTGCTGAGATCTGCCCCACCTGCAGGAGGAGGCTAGGCCTTGGCATGGTTTCTCTGGGGTTCTTCTGGATGGGACATTTGTTCTCTTCCTCTCCCCCACTGATACAGTCTATCATTGTATGGATCCACTGTGGGCATAGGGCTTGCCACAGCACATATATGGAGGTGCTGTCAGGGGACAACTTGCAGAAGTCCCCTCCTTCTACTGTGTGGCACCCAGAATTGAGCTCAGGTTGTCAGGCTTGGTGCCTTTTTTTTTAAACTATTCAAAATTTTCAGCCTTGGCTATTGGGTCTCTTTTGGATAAGACCGTTTTTAGTCAACTAAGTCATTATTAGATGAAAGAAGAAGCAAGAAAGAGGAAGTAGTAAGTAATACTACAGTAATAAGTGCCCTATTGTGGGTGTATATGTGCACATGCACGCGTAGTAAGTAATACTACAGTAATAAGTGCCCTATTGTGGGTGTATATGCGCACACACACACACACACACACAGGGACATATATACACAACAGAGAGAAATACACACAAATACACAACATACAAAACATACATATACACAAAGACAATACATATACACAAAGACACATATAAACATAAAACTCTCACAAGTAAACACACACACAAATAGACAACACACAAATACACACATATATAGAGACAACACATACAAAGACAAACAAACCCACAATATAGAAAAACCACAGAGAGATATACATAAACATACATAACACATAAACAAATACACACAGAAATGTACACACATATTAACACACAAACATACACACATAGATGTATACAAACACACACAGAAAATACACAAATGCACACACACAAATACACATATATACAAACATACACACACACACACACAGCATCTTGGAGATCTGGGCAGAAAGCAATGGGCCTGGCCTTGGAACAGTGTCTATCATAGGGCCAAAGCAGACCCCTGAGCCATCTCTTTGGAACTGAACATGCAGCTTTGGGCCTCTATCTGACTTCTGAGGGCCAGTACTACCCTCTACTGGGAGTGGGCCATGCCCCAGCATTCCCTGAAGTAGGCAGTAGGCAGGACAGTAGCTACGCTCTGACATACCATTTCCTCCTAGAGAGAGTCACAGCAGAAGATGGGATGCAAAGGTATCCAAAGGGTATGTTGCTAGGTAGTCCTGCAACATGTGGGCTCCCTGGCCCTGCAGGTGGGCTCAGGGAGAAGAAGGTGGTTAGACCTGGCGTTGGGGTACTGGCCTGGGGTCCCCACCGCTTTGAGAAGACAAAGTAAGGCCATGTGAGCAATACACCTGGCTCCACTCTCTTCTCATAGGCACACAGTAATTGGGGAAAGCATTCTAGGTGGTTCCAGGCCTGTCTTGCGCCCTGGAGACAGCCTGGCTCTTCTTTCCTCGCACGTAGAGAAAGGTGTTGAAGAGTAAGCAAAACTAGGTGGTGAACAAACAGAAGACTGCTTCAGGTGGAAGAGCCCCTAGGGAAGAGCGAGAAAAGAGGAGGGCCGTAGCAACAGGCTCCGGTGCAGCATTCCTGAGTGTGAAGCCGTCATGTCCATCTTCCCAGCACTAACACTGGTAGCCAGCATAGAGCCTTGTTCCACTGGCTTCTAGAAGGCCTAGGGGTCACTCCTACAGTTACCTGGTTTTTTCCATATTACAGGATGAGAAAGGAGAATCATACAGTCCTTGCTGGAGTGCCCAGAAGTGGCCTCAGGTATTTATAAAGGCCCAGACTTAACCAGATTTTATGGTGAGCACTCATGTTATGGCTAGGCACACCATGGCCTCCAAAGTCCACTTAGCATGGTCCATATGTTCTTTAATTTGCACTACTGTGCTTTTCATGGCTTATGCCATTCTGTGTTATTACAGATGATGTCCTGAGAAAGATTCCTGTAGATATGAATGAGGCACGAAGAATGACTGGTAGTGTCTCAGATGGTTTTTCATCGTTATGTGCTTATTATTTATGTGTGTATGTATTTATGTGTCCCTCACTGGCCTGGGCATCACCAGATAGGTTAGGCTAGGTGGCCAGGGGGTGCCAAGAATCCTCCTGTCTCAGCCTCTACAAACATGCAATGCCATGCCTGACTTGTTTAACACAGGTTCTGGGGAAACTGACCTCAGGTCTTCATGCTCTGGGAGCAAACACTTTACCAGCTAAGCCATCTCCCCACTATTTATGTTTGAGCTGGGGTTTCACTATGTGGGTTAGGCTAGCCTCTAACTTGCTATACTCCTCCTGCCTCAGCCTCCTAGATGCTGGTTGTGAAAAACACGTTTTGCTTTTGTTTTCTATCAGACATGGCTAGCCCACCAAGGACCAATAACCATTAAACTTCACCCATCTTGAATGACCCAGCCCCTGGACATTCCTAAAACTTGACTCTATCATACCCTTCCCCACTGTGATTATGAACTGGCCAATAGCATCAGATCACGAGACAGTCACCACTTGCAGGAGTCCTATTTCGGGATTAATACCAGGAGGACTTGGGGACAGAGGGTCTCTAATCCAAACACTAAAGGTTCTAATGTAGCTGGGCATGTTAGTATACTCTCATAAGCAATGCCAGGCATTGGGCTCTTCTCTTACTGCTCCCCTCAAGACTCCACCCCTTCCTGGTGCTGCAGTGTGGCCCAAGCCACCCACTGGGAGGCCTCATACACCTACAAAAGCCCAGTTGTCTTGGGCACAGCCAGGGCAGCTGCAGGTATAGAAACTACCCCCCCTTCCGGCTTGCCCTCCTTCCTTCCTCCAACCCAGCCACTAGGTTACCAGGGCTGTTGACAGATGGGAGGGCACATCCTACCTACTGGGTCAGCTGTGGTCTGAGGTCCCCACCCAGTGGGGAACCACAGAAGGGAGGGGAGTGGCGAGGAAGGGGGAGGTAAAGGGAGGGAAGAAGAAGAGAAAGAAAGGAGAGGAGGAGAGAAGAGGAGAGGAGAGGAGGAGAGGAGAGGAGGAGAGGGAGAGGGAGAGGGGAGGGAGAGGGGAGGGAGAGGAGAGGGAGAGGAGAGGAGAGGACAGGACAGGAGAGGGGAGGGGAGGGGAGAGGAAAGGAGAGGAGAGGAGAGGAGAGGAGAGGAGAGGAGAGGAGGAGAGGAAGAGGGAAAAGAGGAGGAGAGGGAGAGGAGAGAGGAACACCATGGAGCACTGGAAACGAATCAAGATTGCCAAATGCCAGATACTGATCACCAACTTCTTGGTCTTGGTAACATGCCAGTGGAATAGGAGGGGTGGGAAGGTGGGCAGTAGGGGAAATAACTCACCATGTCCAGGCCCTCCAGCACTGTGATCTCTCCTCCCCCGACACCACAGTCCTACGTACTGGGTCTGGGTCCCCGGTGGCCACCTTTAGAGAACTGTGAACACCTGTCCTTGTAAGCATGGTAGCGGCCGTGAAGAGCCCGGGAGAAGCTAGGTTGGCTGGTGATTTGGGGTGCTCAGGGACTGCCAGGAAGGGGTGCTGCCTGGGAGAGGACAGGGACTGTGGGGTTTCTGCAGACAGTTTGATGTGATCTTCTGGGCCCTTAGAGAAAATGGCACAAGTATGTGTGCTTCATACTTATCTCTGTGTGTGTGGTAGCATGTCTGTGGGAGGACCTGCCCCTCCCCCATCCACAGAACTATATAGGCCTCCTGCCGCTGCCTTGCTCATGGAAGGAGCCAGGCTGGGGTGCCTAGAAGCCCGGCCCTACTCTATCATTGTGGGAGGGCTTTGCAACTGTTCCCAGCTCTGATGACGCCCACCTCACTTTCAGCTGCTGGCCCTCTCTACGGCCACCATGGCAGCTGTCACTCACTTTGGAGACCACTTTACTGTCATTGGCCACGTATCCTTGGAGAGGAACCCCTATGAAGCAATGCACTACTGGGGTAAGTGAGGCCAGAAATGGCCATGGGGCGGAGGTGGGAGGGTCCCAGGGCCAAAAGCATCTGGGAGGAACTGCCCTGACTCCCCAGCCCTAGGCTGTCCAGAGGAACTAGCTTTGGGCAGAAGTCAGAGGTCGGGGGCCAGGAGGGGACACCCCAGTGCTCTGGTTTCACTAACAAAAGTGGGGAGATTTAGGCAAAATCGGACACTCCTACCCTGGGTCTTCTGTCACATAGGAGTGTTCAAGCTGTGGTTGGTCCCAGATGTGTGCTCTCAGGGCAGGGATCAGATGGGCCTGTGGGACTCAACCATGAATACCATATTCAGAAAATGCCCAGCTAGGGCCAAGCCTGACAGAAGACCCCCTTCCACAAGAGCAAGGCCACTTTAATGACCCTGGGTAGGAATGCAAGGAACTTAGGAAGGTGTTGGCCCAGTGGGAAAGGTTGGGAGATAGTGAGGCTCCCGAATGGGGGATTGGCAGCCGCAGGCCCTAGGCCCCCTGCCTTCTAAGGCTCTAAGCCCCGCCCAGGCAGGAAGCCTGGGGCCTGGGCCTGGACTGATAAAGTCACAACTCCACACTGCCACCTGGCACTAGAGTGCGGGGATGTGGCTTCAAGATAGTCTGTGAGGCAGGGAAGGCAGGAGTAATGGGGAAAGGAGTAGACTCCTAGCTTGCTCTTTGCTCTTACCCCTTCCTTACCAGCCTTGGGAGGAAACGGGCTATCAGGTTATGGGACACCCCTTCTTTTGGGGGCCAGAGATATGTGCCTTTTGGGACCTCATCAGAAGTTCAGTTCTAGCTCTGTGACCCCCCAAAGTAGATTTCAGATCCAACCTCTATGCCCAGTCCCCATGCTAGACCCCTTACCCTCTGCCTCTCCCTTCCCACAGCCTTCTACGTGACGATTAGCCTAGCTGGTCTCCTGAGCCTAGGCGCTGCCCTGAGCACCATAGCCACTGTGAGGGAGGCCCATGGCCTCATGGCTGCGGTAAGTTCTGTGTGCTGCCAGATGGCCCCAGCTTCCTCTCTCAGACAGGGACAAGAACTGGAGAGAAATAAGCCTGGGGAACTGCCTGACCCCAGCAGAAGCAACCAGAAAGAAGCAGAAGTCAGGGGTCAGGCATCAGTGAGTCCCTCCACCTACACAGTTAGCACCTCCCACTTGTCCAATCAGGACCCTCCCACCCGAGCCAGGCAAGAACCTCCACCTGGGTTATTCAGAAGTCTCCATGGGGCTCCATGTCACCCTGTCTTCCTCAGATCTAACAATGGTTCTTCAGGGCCCCTGAAAGAAAGCTGGCCTTCTCAGCCCTGGGGCCATCTCCAAAGGCCCCAGCAAGGTCTGGCTCTGGTATCTTGCTGGGTCTGGACACAGGACAGAATGAACTCCGCTTCCCATTAGGAGAACAACCAGGGACAAGGCAGCCCGGGCTTCCTCCTCACAGGTCAACTAACCCTGCCTGGTCACTGAAGGGAAGTTCTCACAACCCCACAGAAGAAAGCCCTTGTTGCTGCTGTAACTATTTCTCTACATGGGTGCCTTAGGGTGCCCCTCAACAGTCAGTCCAGATTCTTATCTGCCGGGGCCCTCCCCACGACCACCCTGGCCCTGTTTGATCTAGGTTTCCCCAGTCATATAAACTGGGGCAGGTCCTTCCTGATGCACTGGTCTGCTATCTGCCTCCTCCATTGCAGGTGTAGGATCTCATTTCTCTCCTTCATCCATCCTTGCGCCCTGCTTGTAGAACTCTCCACCTCTGCCTGAGAGTGACTGGGGGATCCAGGGACCCTCAGAAAGCTGAGCTGGAAGAGTTGCTTCCTGCATAGGCTGAAATGAAACTTTGCCATCTCATCATGTTCATTATGTTTGCTGACGACCCTAGGTCTCCAAAGACAGGGATAGAGTCACTTCCCACCTAGAGCTGCTGCAGGGACCAGTCAGACCTGGGTGGGCATGGGTGGTGGGCTAGGCAGAACTTGGCAGCTCTAGCCTTTTGGGGATTCTTGCTCTGATGACACAGGGGCAGGATAGGGACAATTCTGGTCATGAATAAGCACTAAACAAAAATAGCCTGGATTTAGGGCCCAGAGGGAGGCCCTAGTGAAGAGGTCACAGAGCTGGTGGACTGTGGCCCCAGAGGATTTATGCCTTGCTAGAGGGAAGCATGGAGGAAAGACAAGATGGAGGCCGGGGTATGCAGAAGACAGCCTGAGAGGCCTGCGCCTGAATATGGCTTCAGCCACCAGGGGGCACCATAGTCAGCATGAAGACTGTAAAGCAGGCAGCTGTAGGCAGATGGGCTAGGGGCTCCAGATCAGCCTATCCCATTTCAGTCTTCCTAAGCACCTCCCATGTCCTGCTTGGCACTTGATCTGTGGGCGATGGATTCCTGGAGCATTAGAACCCACCCAGGCCTCCCAAGGCCTCAGTTCCACATCCCTAACAGACTCAGGGTATGGTACGGTATTGTTATGTGGGACAGACTAAAATACACAGCCAGATGCCTCCTGTTTAGAGCTGTGTTCTCAAGGTCACTCCAGGCCCAGTGCAGGCTCTGCACATGCTGAATCCCAGCACCCTCTACCCCAGCATGGACAGTAAGCCAAGTTCAGTCACCACAGGGTCACTGGGAGTTCTGCTGGTCACAGCCCCCTTTGTGGCATGTTTATACGTGTGTGTGTGTGTGTGTGTGTGTGTGTGTGTGTGTGTGTGTGTGTGTGTGTGTGTGTGTGTGGTGGGTGCTGTCTGCTGTCTGCCCTGTTTGCCATGGCCCTGTGGTTTGCATGTCGAGGCCCATGTAAAGCACATACAAAAGGGTCTAGGGAGTGGAAACATCCCCCATTGTGACTCTGTGCCCACTGGCCCCCTCCCTGCTCTTTCCTGCCCCGCCTTCTGCAACACAGGAAATGAAAGAGCTAGCTAGCTACAGGAAGCAGATTCAAGTTGTTTACAAGTTTATTTATTCACTTATTTTCATTTAGAATGAATAGAGAGAAAAATGGTCACAGTTGGCCTGGCCCAACCTCTCTCTGCCTTATGTAGGCCTTAAGACCCTTTCTGTACACACACACAAACACACACACACACACACACACACACACACACACACACACACACAGAGAGAGAGAGAGAGAGAGAGAGAGAGAGAGAGAGAGAGAGAGAGAGAGAGAGAGAGAGAAACAGAGACAGAGACAGAGAGAGTGGCAAGATGAAGAGACAGAGAGAGGGAGACAAAGATAAAGAGACAAAAAGACACAGAGAGACAAAGACAGACAGAAGAAGGAGAAACTCCCTCTTGAGAATGAAATGGTGTCTGGAAGCGCTGAACTCTTGGGTTGGCTCACAGTCTCAGCTGGGAAGCAGAGCTGAGGAATGGCTTCCAGATGGGGAAGGCAGCCCTCAACTGCCAGCAAGAGGAAAGAGGAGGGAGGAAGAGCAGGAGGGGAGAAAATGTGGAGGAGAGAGGAGAGGGGGGAGAAGGGGAAGCAGAAGCAGCAGGCTACCTAGGGCCAACTCCAAGATAGTGATGCAGGTCTGGAAGGGGCAGGAGAAAGCAGGGAGAGAGCACCCCACCCCTGCGGAGCCCACACCCACCCAAGTCAGAGGCAGTGCACGTGACCCCAGCTCTTTCCACACTCTTGGTAGAGCTAAGCTGGCCCTGGCATAAGCCATTTGTTCCTGCCATCCTGGCCTATGACTTAAGGTTGCTCTGCATAATGGTCAATTTTCCTCATGGGGTTACCCCCAAGTTAGGCTGGGTTGAGTCATTCAGGTCACAGCTACCCATATCCATTGAGTGACATGTGAGTGACACTTGGGAGTGGGGTGGTGGTTGATACAGAAGGCTCAGTGGTCACACAGGGGCCTCTGTGCATGGCACTGGGGCTGACAATCATGAGCACTAGACAGAAGCTTGGAGGGTACCCAGATCCAAGGTCACCAGATGGGACTTTGGTGGGTGCTATTGAGGAACAGGGTTCCTAGTCTAGAGTGACCCTCTAAAACCATTCACTGAAGTGTAGGGACTTGTACCAGTACATGGTCAGGGGAAAGATCTGCCCTGTCCACTAACTTCTGTAAGAAAATCAGAAGTTATACCCCAGCTAAAGGAAAGGATGGAGTGTGTAAAGAGTCCCCTTTTTAGCACTTGGGGTGAGGGGTGGGCGTGGGGTGACCACAGAGACCCATGCAGTGCTGTAGAGGAAGGGTAAGAAACTCAGGAGGGGAGGAAGGTCATGGTATCTGGGGTGTCAACTTATGCCTGGGGTTGTGGGCTGTGGTCCTCTATGCATCAGGCTGCAGAGGTTAGGGTCTCCTTGGAAACGCGTTTCAGAAACAAAACAACAAAGAACTCACAGAAGGCACCCTGTATGAGGTCGCTGTTTCCTACCTTCAAGAGAGACATTTTTGGCTGGGCTGTGGGTCAGTTGATAGAGTGCTTGCCTAGCATGCTTGGCATCTTTGGCTGAGTCCCTAGCACTGAATAAAATATAGTGGTTGCGTACACCTGTGAGCACAGGACTAAGGAGATGGAGGCAGGAGGATCATGAGCTCAAGGCCAGCCTGAGCTACATGAGACTACCTCAAAGTCCAGGATGAGAAGTAAGGTGAATGGGGCTGGAGAAATGTCTGTCTGCTCTTCCAGAGGATCCAAATTCAGTTTCCAAAATCCACATAGAACTACCTGTGGCACCTCTTCCAGAAGATCCAACACCTCTTTCTGGCCTCCCTTATATATGTGTCATACAGATCCAACACCTCTTTCTGGCCTCCCTTATATATGTGTCATACAGATCCAACACCTCTTTCTGGCCTCCCTTATATATGTGTCATACATAAATGTAAATTTTTAAAACTAAAAAAAAATGGCTGAGGTAGGGGTTCTGCTGCCAAACTTTCAGATATGGGGAGGCACTGCCTAACCTTCCTGGGACCACTGTTCCTCCTAGAAGTAGCTCTAGTGGGCTAATGTCTCCACCACATTGAAAAGGCCTACCATCCCTGGGGAAGTATGTGACACCTTAGGTCACAGGTCCTCCAGAGACACATAGCGCCTAGGGAAGGAAAGAGCTTCTCCCAAGTAGTATTTAATGGGACTCAAAAGCCAGCAGCTCAGCCTAGCCCAGTCTACCTGGTACCCTGCCCTACCTCCCCAGGCCACATACCTGGCTGTACACTGACCAGGCCATCTCTGTCCTCAGGGTTTCCTGTGTTTTGCCCTGTCATTCTGTGTCCTGGTACAAGTGGCCTTCTGGAGATTCCACAACCCCACCCAGGTGAGTGCAGCCAGGACCCTCTACCTGGACCAATCAGGCTCTTTACCCAGAGTTCCTGTTTCACCCTTCCTCCCTGCCCAAGGAGATCCCCAAAGGCTCACCCCACCCCCAAAGGCTCACCCCAACCCTGATATTAAAGGGAAAAATATTTTTCAATGGCCCAGAGGATCTGGAAGAGTGTTGAACCCTCACAACAGCTTAATGGCATGGGTGTTCAGCATCCTGCCCGAGGCAGCAGGGCAAGCAGCATTTTGGCAGAACATTCCCTGTCCACTGAGGGGTGGTCTGGATGGCTGGAGGTCTGGGTCACAGTGTGGGTGGCCCCAGTCAAGACAGCTGCCAGGTATCAGGGACTGGCCTCGGGTTGACTTGCGGCAGCTGCAACCCATCTCCCCGTTCTAAAGCTGTGTTTACATTCTGAGCCCTAAAGTTGGGGTGCAGAACAGGCAAAGGCCTCACAGGGACCAGAGGATAGGTCCTCCCTGTTCTCCCTACCAGTGGGCCAATCCAGGCCAAATAGGTCACGGCCTTAGACTTGATCATCCTAGCTGCCCCTAGCCGCATAGGTAAGAAAGGATACAGGAATTAACTAGGAATGCTTAGAAGTCACCCCAGCTCCCTTTAACCTCCCTGGAAAGATCCCCAAGACAGCCTAAAGCAAAGGTCTAGCAAGAAGGAGCGAGGAAGAAGAGACCTTGTCTGTCTCTGTAGACACAGGCTCTGACCTGAAGTGAAGATGGGGTGCTCCTTCCTGAGTCCTCTCCCAGGACACAGGCCTTGGCAGGCATCCAAGGTTGGTGAGGCTAGCAATGTGTCCCGGCTGCTATGAGATGAATACAGAGTGATAGGGCTATTCATTACACCCTCACTGTGGCTTCAGAGCTACTTTGCCACAATCTCTCACTGTCCCCGAGGAGCTGGAAATGAATTGTTTAGCTTTCCTTAATAATTCATGTCAAGAGCAAGCGTAGAACAGACATGTCTATGTAGCCTCGGGACCCAGTGCTGGTCCACAAGCCACCTGCAGCTCCATGTGGAGTTCACTTGGCCATGGCTGTACGGCCCATCCGTACTACCCTGAGCTGGCAAACATGGGGAGGGAAGTCATCAAGCCCAGCCTACGGTGTCCTGGTCTCAGGAAGAAAGATGGGGATACCCTAGACATTGGTCCTCCACCTGCAGTAACCTGGGCTGCTGTGTCCTATACAGTTAGAGGGATTGACCTGACTGGGACAGCAAGGAAATGAAGAAAGGACAGACACACAGACACACACAGAAAAGCTGGAGCTGGGTGGTTTGAACTCTGATGGAAAAGCTGCAGTCCCTTTGCTTCCAGCAGCTCAGTTATTTATTATTTACAGCTGAACGAGGAGGCAGAGTTATTACAAGCAGATAAACAAGGCGGTGAGAAGGTTTATCGTATACAGCTGGACAAGGAGGCAGCTTTAGCTAGTCTCAGTGAGACTCACAGAGAGGGAGGCTTTGCTAACACCTCATGGGTCTGAGGCTTTGGTCCTTGACAACAAACACCCACTCGGGACTTCATATACTCAGGGCTTCCTCCATCCTCCACACCGGATAACACACTTACAAAGGAGAGTTTGTACCCCCAGAAGCTGCTTGCCAGTCCTGCAGACGTAGATCCTTGCTGGAGGGGCCCTGGATAAATGATGTGGAGGCTTGGGGGCTCTGGTCTACCTTCCCTATTTCCACAAAAACAAAACTCCAGCCCCAAGTCTTCATGGAGCACCCTGAATGCCAAAGTGAGTGAAGATGGCAATGTACCACCCCTACCCCAGTACTGGGCTCTGTAGAGAGAGTCTAGCCTGGTCTCTAAGGTCCCAAGGTCAGATCCTGAGGCCTGGGCAGGCCTCTGTTGTTCTGCTCTTGGGGGTGGGATGCTGGGCAGAACCAAGCTGAGCTGAGCTCTAGAGCTGATGTCATCTCTATTGTCCTGTAGGAATGACAGTGGACAGAGGGCCCTGGGCACTGGGACATCCCTGAAAAGTGGTAGGGCTGATGAGGGTAATAAAGTCAATTGTGCCAGGGAGTGGTGCAAAAGGGCTAGTCCAATAGGGCCTGCTTGTTTTGACTACTGCCCCACCCGCCCCTCCTCCATCTGCAGCTCTAGGCATTCCCAGCCCTCCACCCCCCACTAACCCTACAGGCCTGAAGAAGCTGAGCCCATGAGAGGGCTCTGGCCCAGAAGGACCAGCAACCAAGGCCAGCTTGGCACCTGTCCTGGGTGGGGGAGGGCCGGGGCAGGCTGAGCTGGGGATGACTCATGGGGATGTCTGGCTCTATTGCATGGATGGAGAGGAAGGAATCGGTGCCAGGATCAGCAGTTAGCCCGGAGTTCCCCTGGGCTCCCGCAGGGGCCTTGAGCCTAGACTGGACTAAGCAAACACCTCTAACTACCTACCTGCCCACTATGACCTGAAGGCAGGTAGGGAGTGAGGCCCATAGTGGACATCAGGCTGTGGAACAGACATCCTTTCTTTCTGAAAGGCAGAAAGACATTGGAGGACTGGCCCTGGGCCAGGAGACCAGTGAGCCCCACATATCCAGGATGCCTTCCTGGAAGAGATGAAATTCCAGCTTGTCTCTCAAAACACATTTGGCCTTGGAGAGAGCATTTTGGGGAAGGGGCTGAACAAAGTAGGAAAACAGAGCTAGGAGACAGAAGCAAAGAAGTCTAGGCTGTTTGTGTGTGGAGCAAAAGCTTCCTTCTTCTGCATGGTCTACCTGGATCTGACCCCAGGTCCTCTTAACTTCCCTGGTCCAAGGCTAGAGCTCATCTTTCCAGTATTCTGGGTGGTTCTGGAAAAGGGTCCATAAGCACCTTAGGGAACTGAGGAACTAGGCCAGGCCTCTGTTCACACTTCTCAGCAGGCTGGGCCTATTGCCTATATCCAGATGAGCAGTAGCACCAGGATGCCAACCCATGCTACCCAGAAGTCACCACTAAGAGTGGGTAGCTGAGATCTGCTGGCCTTTTCTTTAACCGTTGGAGTCCCAGGGACAACAGGCAAGCCACAGGATTGCCATGATAGGAGGAAAGTTCCCGGAAAAGGAGGCCCAGGATGTGGGATTCCCTGGGTCTCCCTCAGGCCATTGCCTCCTGTGATGCTCTTGGTGCAGGTGGAGGATGCAGTGTTGGACACCTATGACCTCGTGTATGACCAGGCAATGAGGAGACCATCTAGCAGCTGGTGGCAGGAACTGGCCACCATCCAAGACATGGTGAGCCAGGGACAGGGTGGTCATACTTGCTGTGCTCCAGAGGATGGTGCCAGATGTCCTCTAGAGTCAGCCATCCTGTCCAGGCTTCAAGAGGAGGTCCCAGGACACAGGTTCCATTGTGGGTAGATGACTGAGCTCTCAGCCATCGCCCTCTGTCCCTAATGGGACTGGCTACCCAATGTAAGTACAAAATAAAAGGGCAATGCCGTTGTTCAACATGAACTGAGAATTTCAAGAAGCAATTGGGTATTCTTCAAGGAAGTATGTGTTCAGCCACCAGGCAGACAGAGGGCCCCTGCTTTAAGGGGAGGAGGCCCTCAGAGAGCCATGCAGTTCCATCACCAGTGCCAAGCCACTGGTAACTATATTTTCCAGAAGCAGCTGTGATCCCAAGCCCTGGCTCTGGTCTCTGGGCACCCAGTTTGCAGAATCCCCAAAGTTACCCGTGCTTTGGTGCCTTAGTCTTCCTATTAGTCAGTCTTGCCCACGCTATGCTCCTCTCTGGTCTGTCTTGCAGTTTCTGTGTTGTGGGAAGAAGTCTCCTTTCGGGCTTCTCACAGGCACCGGAGCCATCCCGTGTCAGGGCCAGGCGGCCATGAGAGAGGTGAGGAGGAGGGAGACGAGGGCTTCTACACTCAAGTCAAATGAGAGTTGGGGCTTCATGTTCTACCTGTGAAAGGACATCTTCATCCTCTTTGTCCCTTTGGCCTCTTACATCTTGGAATCTGCCCTAAAGTCTCAGGGATGTACCCCCCACCCGACATGATAGGGGGTCACAGCAGGGAAGTAAACTTATGGATGGCCAGCTTGACCCAAACCCTCGGCCCAACTCCCTTCTGCAGGCTAGCATGGGGCATGTGCCCTGCCCACCCTTTGCCTCCTTCATGAGGCTTCCCCAGGCCATCAAGCTCCTCCCCCAACATTCCCTCTGAAGCTTCTAGAAGCTCAGAGCTAAGGCTCTATATAACAGTGTGGTCAGCTATTTAGGGGGAGCAGCCTCCTTCATGAGGCTTCCCTAGGCCATCAAGGTCCTCCCCCACCATTCCTTCTGAAGCTTCTCTAAGCTCAGAGCTTAAGGTTCTATATAACAATGTGGTCAGCTATTTAGCGGGAGTAGGAAAGTGTTCCCAGGGTCCCCCAAAAGAGCAGAAAGTGCTAGGGGAAGGGCAGGGAGTGGCCCTTTTCCTTGAGGATTAAGCTCTGACTCACTTCTCCCCTCCCCCTTCACCCTCTCTCCCTACCCAGCCCCCCTTTGTCCCATCCCCCTGCTAGTCTGGAAACAAACCAGCCCTATCTCATGGGGAGAGATGTCTGGCTACCCTCCAAGAAACAAGAGGGTGGGGAATGGCTCAAGGCCCAGCAGGGAAGGGAGCTGGCCTGCTGGGAAGGGTCTGAGAGTCAGGGAGCCCCATTCACCCAAGAATAGTTCTCAGGTTCCAAATACAAAATAGCTCAGCACTTGCTAGCGATTGGGACCTAGGAAGGGACACAGCTAAGCTGCAAAGGACCCCTGGTGGGAGAGAAGCCAGGGTCAGCTTAGGCCAGCAAGGGGATCACTTGCTTTCTAAAAGACAAGAAACCACCCTGTAGAGCAAAGTCCAGCCTGTCCTTACCCTCTCCAAATGCTATCCCCCACAAAAATGCCAACATCTGAATGTCCCAGAGGCCAGTTGTCACCTCCCAGTTTCTAGAGAGACTTTGTTGATGTCAGGCCCACAGTTCCAGATTTTCTGCTCTCACCACTAACAACAACCTCTAGGGACTTACACTCTAGACTGCCTGGGGACAAACAGTGGCCCACTGGCAGAGCTCAGGGCAGCTACAACGGAGGAGGAAGGCCTTCCCTGCCCCCAGGCAGTGGGCCACCATCCCCACAGACAGAGGTCCTCAGTCTCAAGGTTCATGAAGTCCCTTTCCCAGAGTGTTCAGCAGTTCTGTTTGGGAAGGTGCATATCTTGACTACACTGGCCTCAGCATTGGTTAAGCAAACCAAGCAGCCCCAGGGGCTTCTAGAAAAAAATGGGAAAGGGGAAAGCTGAGCACACTATGCAGGGAGGGCCAACCAAGGTGATCGATCAATCAGCCATGCATGTTGCTTCCCTCCAGGACTGCCTACAGAGCATCGGGAACTTTCTGTGGACACACTACAGTATCGCCTTCACCCTGACCTGCACCAGCTTGGTCCTCACGGTAGCCACCATTTCCTTCCCTGCCCTCCATCTATCCTGCCCTGCTTTGCCCCTGCCCAGATAGAAGCAGTCCTGGGTTAGTGCCCCAGGTCAACACTCTAGTCATGCCACTACCAGGACCTTCCAGGCCCAGTCATCAGGGAGATGGTCCGGTGTCTACCTCCTGCCCTCCATTTCCCAGTCCCAGAAACTTCCCTGGTAAGGATCTGCCGCCTGGACTGTTGGTGTCTGTTGACTCTGGGCATCTCTCCCGATTGCTCCAGGTATATGCTATGATGCTCTGTGCCTTCCTCTGGTTCGCCATTCACTCCTACTGTGGCTTGGATCGAAAAGGCAGATACACCCTGACCCCACGGTAGGCTCCCCTCTCTCTAGAAGAGTCTTTCAGCACCATAGGGTCCCAATGTTTCTATCTCTCCCACCAAGGATGTGTTACCTGTGCCCAGCAGGGCAGGCGTGACCTCCCTAGGAAGCTCTGTGGAAGTGTGGGGTGACAACATGCCATCCTCTATTCTGCCCTCTTTCTGTCTCTGATGAGACCTGATATCACCCTGCCACCAACACAGAGATATAACAATTCCAGTCCTGCTCCCCCACCCCTGTCACTCAGTAGAGCTCCCAGGTCAGGATATCTGCTCTTAAGGAATGCCGGAACTCATCATTGGCAGAGTCAGGAAGGACCCAGTCCCAGCAGCCAGAGCACTTGGACCTTCCTGTCAGCAAGCTCCACCTACCCAGTGCTCTGGCATTTGGGGCCCTATCCCCAACATCTGCATTGCCCCCCTGTGTTCTGAAAATAGCCTTGCCATTCCCTCAGAGCATTCTGGCCACATTTTTAAATGTTCATATGTGTGCACACATGAGTGTGTAGAGGCTGTAGGACAATACCAGTTGTCATCCCCAGGAATGCTGTCCTACTTTGAAATAGCCTCTCCCTGGCCTGGAGCCCACCAATTAAACTAGATAGGCCGGTTAGAGAGTCCCAGAGAAAGCTCTCTGTCTCTACCTCCCCAATACTGGGATTATAAGCATGCACCACCATGCCTGGCATTTTTATGGTTATAGGAATGAAACTCATGTCCTTGTGCTTGCAAGGCAAGTGTTTTTTACATTTATTCATTTATAACTTATTTAATTGGCAAGAGGAGGGGCATGTGTGCATGCCTCTGACTGAATTATATCTCAGTCCCTCTTACAGTACGTTCTAAAACATTCTGAAACAGTCTCACCACCCACTCTAGACCATTCTGGGGTGGACTTGCAGTCCCTTCTAGAATGTTCTTCAACAGCCTCATAGTCCCTATAGAACATTCTGGAACATAACAGATGCCCAGTTCTTTCTAGAACATGTAGAACAACTTCACTGTCCCACTTTGCTTTTCAGAGCCCATGGCTGGAAGCCCTAGGAACCCAGCCTCTTCAGATGGACCCAGGGTGGGCCACAAGTGCCTCAGTGCTCCTCTGAAGCACCAGCATTTGCAAACTATTCGACACCCCTCTGAAGAACAGGTGTTTGCTAACCATTGAGTCTAGTAGGATGCTTGCTGCCTGCTTGCCCACAGAGATGAAGACTTTGGCCCTGAATCTTCCCATGATCTGCATGGTGGGGCAAGGGAAGGGAAGATTCTACTAGGTATGTTAGTTGCTTTTACATTGTGTGGCCAGACACCTACTAGAATCAGGAAAGATTTATTCTGGCTCACTGTTTCAACATGGAGGAGTGAGTGGCTATGTCTATGGCATCAGGAACTTAGGTGGTGAATGCTGGGGGCTAGATGATGAAGTAAACTAACTTCCTCTGGGTTATTGTGGAGCAAAGGAGACTTTGGCTCCATGGTCATGATAACAAAATGCATGGAACCAGATGGTGATAGTGAGTTTTAGATAATGGCATGGAGCTCTTAACGCTCCTTAGTTTAGGGAGAAGAGGTCACCATATCCTCACCTGGGATATCACTCCCTCCTGCCCAGGAACTGTTAGGATCTTGGGACATTCTGGAGCGTAAAGTTAACTGAAGCCGGGTGTTCATGATTCAGAATTCATGAGATCATCACCCGTCATGGGGTGGAGCTTTTAGGTGATGACACTGTTTGGGGGTCACCCATACTCCTTATAAGTAACTCCACACCCCAATAAACACATTGGTTTAAGTTGAAACTTGGGTAGAATCCTTCCTTTGATCTATTGTCCATGCTGCATCTGGGGTGACCAGTTTCTTGCTCATGTTTCCTAGAGAAAAGTAATGTAATAGCAGAGAACAGGTAGAGTGGAATTGGGGGCAGTGTCTTGGGGTCTCTATTGCTGTGAAGAGACACCATGACCATGGCAACTCTTATAAAGGAAAACACTTAATCGTGGCTAGCTTACGGTTCAGAGGTATAGTCCTTTATTATCATGGTGGGAAGCATGACATCATGCAGGCAGACATAGTGCTGAAAGTTCTATGTGTGGGTTGGCGGGCAACAGGAAGAGAGAGTGACACTGGGCCTTGCTTGAGCATCTGAAACCTCAAAGCCAGCCTCCAGTGACACACTTCCTCCAATAAGGCTATGCCACCTAATAGTGCCACTCCCTATGAGCCTATGGAAACTGCCACAGGCAGTTTAAGGCCCATCCCTAATGACTTCCTTCTGCTAGCCAGACTCCACTTCCTACATGCTCCACAATAGGACACCATAAGCTGGGGACAGAGCATTCAGAATATGCGCCTGTGGAAGCATTTCACATCAAACCCATGACACAAAGCAAACATGCATGAGCCTATGGAAGACACCAGATTAAAACTATGACGTCAGGGAAACAGCTCCACACAGAACAGAATAGGTAAGGACAGAGAAAACCAACACAGGGCAGGCAGGAGCCCTGGTCAGATGTAGTACTGTGCCTGCCACTTCCAGACACCCCTACATTCATGTCCTACACTGTGAAGTGGACAGCATACACTTGGCAGCAATGTCTGTCTGTTTCTGTTACCATGGCAAAATACCTGAGAAAATCAACTGAAACCTGGGAAAGTCAGCTTAATTTGACTCCTGTTTTCAGAGGTTTCTGTCCACAGTAAGCTGACTTCTTGTTTAGGGGCCCAAATGAAGCAGGACACAGCAAGGTATGTGTATAGTGGAATAAAGCTAACACCTTATGGTGGTCAGGAAGCAGACAGAAGAGACAAAGACAAAGAAAATCCCTTCTCAAGGGTACCGCCCAGTGACCTCTTCCTCAAGGGAGGCCTCACTTTCTAGTTTCCTTTTTTAAATGCCATTAAAATATGAACCCCTCTATGGATTAATCACTTACCAGAAATCCAGTCACTGAGCACTGCCCTGAGAACCATGCCTACGGCACAAGTGGGGTGTGTGTGTGTGTGTGTGTGTGTGTGTGTGTGTGTGTGTGTGTGTCTTCACAACAGCAACCTGAAGTAGCAGCAGGTTGTGGGTCAGAGCCCAGATGGAGTGGGCAGGTTCTCCACTTAGCCTCTCATGAGGCTAAAAGGAAGAGGACAGGCTAGCTGGGCCCTACTCAGAGGCTTCCAGAAGCTCCCCTGTCTGGGCTCACTCTGGCTGCTGGAAGAACTTAATTTATTGCAGCTGTGCTTGTGGGCCCTCTCTCCTTGGTGGCTGCCAGCTAGGACAGCTTTCTGCTCTGTGAATTTGCTTCACTCCCTCCAGCCTCTTCTTCAGACCCACAGGGCAGGCCGAGCCTTCCTCGTGCTGCGTATTGCCTGGCTTCCACCAGCTGGTGAAGTTCTTTGCTTTAGGGGCCACACGATGACCTTGTCTGAACAAGAATTCTTTCTTCTAACCCTGGTAAATGCACGGTGCCTTACACTGGCCATTTGACCGAGTTCAAGTACACAGCTCAGCAGAATTAACATCCACCCACACCATCCGCCTCCAGAATGTTCCATCTTCCCAGACTGAAACTCTGTCCCTATTCAACACTGACTCCCCGCTCCCTCCCCAGCTCCTGGCTTCCTGTCCTGCTTGCAGTCTCTGTGGATTTGGTGAGTCTGAAACCCTCCTGAAAGTGGCTATCTCACCGCACGGTTCATCCATGTTGCAATGTAAGGGAGAAATCTTACCATGTTTACCATGGCCTCATAGTCACCTACTGGGGGATTGTGACAAAGCATGGTGGGGGACAGAACCTGGAACCCCTGCCTCCTGCAGCCACTATCACACCACAGTTCAGCCACCTTTATGGAGAACTATCACCTGTTCTTGATTATTCACAGTTTGTGCTAAGTCCCAAGGAGACGCAACCATCTAGCCAAGGCTGATCCTTTAAGAGAAATTGTCCTGAGGGAGGTAACCCTGCCTCACACGCACACCCAGAAAGACAGCGTCCCCCCAAATCAGCACCATCCTGCAATTGGTCGCGAACGCACGGGAAAGGCCTGTTAAGCCCACCTTGTGTTTCTGATGCACACACGCCTTCCTTCCCTCATATTCACTTCCTCATATAAGAGGAACAAGGCACTCTTTATCTGGAAACACACGGGTTTTCTCCCTAGGGAGATTCCCCCAGTGTCGCAAGCATTTGGTTCCCCGAGACAGAAAGTTTAAGGTCTCTGATGGCAAGCACTTCTCTGGTTCTATTCTTGTCATCTCACTCTACTTCACCCATGGAATCAACATTAAAGAGAGCTCAGATATGCAGGATGGTCTATTTTGGTGATTAAACACTGACCAAAACCAACTTGGGGAGGATGGGATTTATCTGGCTCACACTTCCAGGCAATAGTCCACCATCAATGAAAGCCAATTCAGGAACTCAGGCAGGACTAGAACATGGAGGTGGGGACTCAAACAGAAGCCACATAGGAACACTGCTTACTAGTTTGTGCCTCATGACTTGCTCAGCCTGCTTTCTTATACAACCCAGGGGAGCACTGCTGCCCACAGTGGGCTGGATCCTCCCACATTATCTTCAATCAAGAAAATGCCCTACAGACTTGCCTACAGGTAATCTGATGAAATAAATTCCTCAGTTGAAATTCCCTCTTCTCAGATAGGTTTGTCTAAAGTTGACAAAAAAACGAACTCACAGGGCAAGTAGTACATGTCTGTAACCCCAGCACTCAAAGTGGCAGAGAAGGGGATTGCCAGTTTGAATCCAGCATGAACTAAATAGAAGGACTCTGTTTCAACAGAAACAAACAAACAAACAAAAAAAACACCAAAGAAGGAAAAAGGAAAGGGAGAAGGAAAGAGGGAAGGAGAAAGGAACATAGAACTTCATACACAATGGTTGTGGGAAGACAGTGAATAAAGAAGAAACGTGAGATAGAGTCTGTAAAATGGAGACAATACAACATGAAAAAAATCCACCAGATGCTGTAAGAGAACACTCATGCCTGCAACTCAACACCAAGTCAGTGTGTGGCTTTAAACATACATGGTCCACCCTGTCTTCCCAGCATCATTCTCTTCTTGATTCTTGTTGCTGCATCTTTTATCCCTAATGTGGTGGGGTAAGAGAGCCCAGACCACCGGAACCTGCCTAGAATGGGCATCATCATCCTCATTTCTTCATTTTAGCACTGCTCAGCCAGCACCCTTTAGGGTCTCTTAACCCAGCAGCAAAGGAGCCCAAAGTATCCAGGTGCCACCACAGCTTCTAGCTCTGCGGTACCCTATGTTCTCTGACCAGGGTGTTCCCCTGTTCACTACTGAGAGCTTCAACCCAGGGAAAACGCCTTTACAGGCATGAGGCAGAACTTCTATGATGGCTCACTAGCTATCCTTATGAGAAGTGGTACCTCCACGTCCACCTGTCAGGCTTCCGACCTAGGGATTCTGGTTTGGGGAAAGTAGCACCACATGGGTTACACATACCACATGCTACAGGACACTGTGTAGTTTTGCAATGGAATCTCCCGATGTGATCTTAAATGATACCTAAGAAGCAATCCCCAGTTCCACAAAATGCCCCTGATCACTAGCTGTTTGAATAGCAATGTCAGTGAATCCCAGGGCAGCCTTCCCATGATCTTCTGCCGTTGGCTTTAAGGTTAGTCCTTAACCAGAAACAATTATGTGGGTTGGATGCAGTTAAGTTGAACTTTAATGTTAAGTGTCGAAGTTTGATTCCCATTGTGAGGACTAAAAGGATACAAACTTAATCCGACTGTGGTGTTCAGAAACAGGTCCTCTAGGAGCAAAGAGGAATAAATACATGCAGGCCTACTTGCTTGGTTGCTCTCAGCTAACTTTCTCCTTCCTGTTACTGTTCTGAACCATCTGCCTATTGAATGGTATTGATCATAGTAGGCTGTGTCTTTCCACATTAATTAACAATTGAGACAGTTCCCCCACAGTAATCCCCACAGGCCAAGTCAATCTAATAACAGGACCACAAGTATAACATCCCACAAGTTTCCTGATGGCTTTATACTCATCCTGTTTCTTGCCATGGGGATGCCCTTTATTGCCCCAGGACTCTGAATCAAGGAGGCCATCACCAGGGGAAAGTCCCTTGACCTTGTCCCTTCAGAAGCATGAACAAAATAAATCCTTCAAAAGCATCTTGCTTTAGGTATTTCATCATGGTAATGAAATGGTGACTAATATAGAAAACTGGTACCAACAGATAGAACTCAATAGAAAAGCGAAACAGAATAGATAGTTATGGATGGGAAAGCTGGAACAGGAGGATCAAGTTTGTAGTGGGAGGAAAGACAGGGACAAGGGACGGGACACAGGGAGAGACAGCTAAAATTAAGAGCCATTTGAGGGGTAACAATACAGTAGAAGCTTCCTAAAATATATACATATATGAAGGCAATTTAAATGAAATCATCAAATAACAGGGGAAACAGAGTCTCAACTGGCCATCTCTTGTCACCAAATGAAGCTTCCTGTACAGGGACTGAGTTACAACTAATTGAGTAGTTGGCCAAAAGGGTCTAATGGCAATCCTCAAACAACCCAGGGGTTGTTGCCAAGGCAATAGGTTGCTCTCCACAAACTTGGGACAGTAAGGCTCCATTGCTGAAGACAACACCTACGCAACTCATTGAACATGGAGAAGTCAAGCTGGAGCCATGTAGAGCCTGGACTCCTACATCTAGTGTCTTTGGTACAGGTAGGTACTCTGCACACTACCAAAAGAAAAACCTAAACACCAACCCAGCTACAGACCCCTTGATCTACAGTGGTGTTCTGCCTGCAAGATATCCTAGGGCAGTGGTGGCACAAAGCTTGTGAGAGTAATCAGCCAATGTTGGATTTGACTTAAGGTCTTCTTCATGTGACTGAACCCATACTCAACATTGCTTGGGTGACCAAGAACCAGAGACTAGATATTGTAGGAACTTATGGCAAAACCAAATACTACTGTCCCTAAAAAAAAACCCAAAACAACAACAAAAAAAGGTAGCAAGAAAATGACTCCTAAGGACACTCTGCTATACTCATGGATCAATGCCTTGCTCAGCCATTATCAGAGAAGTTTCTTCTTGCATCAGACAAGAACAAGCCCACAGCTTGATATCATGTAGAAAGAGAGACTTTGGAACACTCAGTCTTAAATGGGATGTTTCTATCAAACCCTCCCCCCTCAGGGGTCAGGGAACCCCACAAAAGATGAGGTGGATAGAGGAACCAAGAAAACAAGGCCTTCTAAACCAACATGATCAAAGAACATGTGAACTTGTAGAGACGGAAGCACACCAGGTCCTCTGTGGGTATATTATGGCTTCAGTTCAGTGTTTTAATGAGATTCCCGAGTGTACAAATGAGTGGGTATCTGATTCTTGTACCTTCTCTTGGGTTCTTTTTCTTCTGTTCATTTGTCTTGTCCAACCCCAAAGTTATATTTTTATTACTATTTCCTAGAAACCTGTTTATTGTCTAATGAGAGACAGAAAGTGGGTGGATCTGGATGGGAGGGGGTGGGAAGAAACTGGGAGTAAGAGAGGAAAGGAAACCGAAATCAGGATATGTTATGTGAGAAAAAAATATTTTCAATAAAAGAAAAAAAATCTTAAATAAATAAAAGCTTGAAAGGAAGAAAGAGAAAGGAAGAAAGAAAAAAGAGACAGAAGAAAGGCAGAGAGAGAGAGAGAGAGAGGGAGGGAGGGAGGGAGAGAGAGAGAGAGAGAGAGAGAGAGAGAGAGAGAGAGAGAGAGAGAGAGAGAGAGAGAGAGAGAAGGAAGGAAGGAAGGAAGGAAGAAAGAATGAATGAATACTGGTACCAAGAGTCTCATTGTTATAAGTGTATCTAGCATAGAATTGTGTAGCTAGCAGAGGATGGGAGAGTTTAAAGAAACAGTTACAAAATGACTAAACTGTGCTGGGGAGATGGCTAAGTGGTTAACAATACTTTCTGCTTTTGCACCCTCACTGGGAAGCTCACACCACCCATACCTAACTTCAGTTCTAGGGTTCCAACTCTCTTTCTGGCACACTCACACACACACACACACACACACACACACACTTAAAAATAATTTTTTTAAAGAAAAGGAGCTAAACTGCTGTAAGTAGGGCATTGTGGGCAATTTTGGTGTGGGCACAGAAGACAAGAGACCAGGGAAGATCAAGGACATGTTAGGCACTGCTTCCATGGTTGTCATTAGGATGCTGATGGAAGAGACTTTGTTAGTCACAGACATGCCAGTGAGGTCTCTGTTGGAAATGAGGACTGCACTGGAAACTGAGGCCAGCAATATAACCCTGCAATAAAGTACGGCTCTTGTCCATGAGCTGAGGCTCTGTGGATGCTGAAGTAAGGATAGTGAACATGTTTGCTTGCTGAAAGAATCTCAACATGGCACAGCATTCAGGATGTGGCATAAGTATTTGGGCTGGTTGATTTGGTGGTTTGAATGAGAGCTATCTCCCATAGACTTAGGCATTTGAACACTGTTGTGTGTGTCTGTGCATACACCACGTGTATGTGGGACCCTAGAGAAGCCAAAAAGAGTGTTAGGTCCCTTGAACATGGAATTGCAAGTGGTGTGAGCCACATAATGTGGGTTCTAGGATAAAACTCTGGTCCTCTGGAAGAAAAGTGTGTGCTCTTAGCCACTGAGCCATCTCTCTGACAGCCCTATGCTGATTCATTTTCATTGTCAGCTTGAAACAACTCAGAGCCCCTTGGGAAGGGTTTTAATGATGAATTATCTAGCTCAAGTACACCAACAGACATGCCTGTGAGGAGTTGTCTTGGTTGTGAATTGATGTGGGAAGACCCAGCCCACTGTGGGCAGCACCATTCTCTAGGAGGCCTGCATGCATTATTTGTTTCTTTTTGCTCTTGACAGTGGATGTTATGTGACCACCTGCTTGAGTTCCTGCACTGGCTTCCCTGAAATTATAGATTGTGACTTGGAATTGTTAGCCAAATAAGTCTTTCCCCTCAGCTAAGTTGTTTTTCGTAAGGGTATTTGTCACAACAACAGAAATGAAGCAAGAACAGTTTCATTGAGTGCTTCCTATCAGGTTAACAGACTCAGGAGCAAAGAGGACCAGAGCACAATGATCTGGAACACAAAAAGCTTGTCCAGAGAAAAGCAAGAAATAAAGGCATATAGGGTGCAGCACAGAAATCATTTGCTATGAATATCAATGCAGATAAAAGGGAACCAGTGGCTTTACATACAGACAACTGGAAAGACCTCCAAGACATCTCCTAAATCTAAGAAAGAAATCCTCCTTCAGGGTGAAGGAGGAGAACTGAAGGCTGAGTCACCAGCAGTTGGCATGTACCTCAGAGGACACTGCCAAATTGTTTCCCAAGTGCTGGTTTAAAAACTCACTGGCCATATGTGGGTGTCTTGGTTGATAGGCATTCTTGCTCAAACATTTAAACTTGTGTATTCCAGCCATTGTGTAAACTGGTATTGTTTTCTGTTTTTGATTTCCCATTTCTCTGCTTATTAACTAAGTTTGCAGAGTCTTGGCCATGTCTGTTTCCATTTCACAAACACTGCTGTGCCTCTAGTCAACTGATGGATGGGATAATATGCTTTGTCTTGCTGGTTGATGGGAGATAGAGACCACATGTTGCTAATAAGCAAAGCAAATACAGTCTCCTGATCTGTGACCCTCACTCCTTGTATGTAAGTGTGTGTGTGTGTGTGTGTCTGTCTGTCTGTCTGTCTGTCTGTCTCTAAATTTTACTATATAGCCCTAGCTGTCCTGGAACTCACAAGGATCCCTTCACCTATGCCTCCTGATTGCTAGGATTAAAGGTGTGTGCACATGGATGGCTCCATAAACTCTATTTGTAGTGACTTTTATTTTGAATGGAAAATCTATGCTTACCATTTTGTAGAAAAGCAGCAGTAAGAGCACAGCAAACACACACCCGGATGGCTTATTCTATGTGACATCCTAGCAGGGTGTTAATTTTGATTGTCAACTTGTCTGGAGGGAAAAACTCTAAGAGTGCTGGAGAGGGGGCTTGGGAGATCAATGACTCATTGCAGTGAATACTTGCAAGTGTGGAATAAAGGGTAAGCTGTGTGAATCACTGGGCCACACTACAGCTTCCATGATGAGATTTTTTTTCTTCTAAATTTTATTACATTTTGGGCGGGGGAGGTTGCAAGGGCAGAGGGAGGACATGAAAGTACGGGGAAATTAATTGGATTGGGATGCATGGTGTGAAATCCACGAAGAATAAATAAAAGTTAAAAAATAAAGTTTATATGCAAGTATAATATTATAGGGAAAAAAGAGAGGCCAAGCCACTGTGAGTGGTGTCATCTTTGGGAAGATGGTCTTGGGTTGTATAAGAAAGCAGTCTGCCCAAGCCATAAGGAGCAAGACAGTGTTGTTCCTCCACGGCCTCTTCTTCAGTTCCTGCCTTGAGGTTTCTGCCCTAGCTTCCTTCAGTGATAGACTTAGAATCTGTAAGGTGAAACAAATCCTTTGTTCCCTGAGTTGCTTTTGGTCATAGTGTTTATCACAGTAATAGAAATCAAACTAGGACATCAGGTGATCCCCATGATGTCGAGTCTTGTCCAGTAAGTGGAAGCCTGAAGAGTAGAGACTCCCATTTCCCAGAGAAGCAATTTGGCCTCAGACTGAGCCATGAAACCTTGCTTGGGTTTCCAGTCTGCTGGCAGAGGTTGTACTTGCTGGCCCACTGTGAAAGGTACCAAGCCCTTCAAGAAAGTATGTGTGCATTTCTCTCTATCCTCTCTCCTCCCTCTTCTCTTCTCTCCTTGCTCCTCCTCTCCTCTCCTCTTTCTCTCTCTGTCGGTATGTCTGTGTCTCACTGTGTATGTCATGTGTGTGCATCTGTGTCTGTATCTGTGTGTGTCTGTGTTCCTAAATGTAAGGGCAACTAAGCATTTAGAATTAAACTGTAAACAAAGTATTCCACACGCATAGTTTAGCAAATTCAGCACTCACTTCCAAATATGGAGGGTATACTCCCATGGAACTGTAATCCATCACTGTCACATCTGCTATGTTCATAATAACTCTCTAGTCACATTGAAAACATAACCCAAATTCAGTTTCCCATGTCCCCAGATGGTTCTTGCTGCTGATTTGCTCAAGCCCAGACCCAACCAAGCAGCAGTGTGAGTATCTTCCTTGGTATAACATTTACCCCAGTTTCCTCTCTCACCCACTCTCAAAACCTGTCCCCTTGCCACTGACTTGTTGCAGGAGGCTGGCTCAGCAACTGGAAATCCCCAGTCCTGGGTACAGTGTGTGTGTGGGGGGGGTCCTCCTGGGTGAGGGAAACCATATACTCCTTACAGCCCACACCCAGGCACCTTGTATCTGCTAAGGTCACCATGGGTCAGCTATATATTTCCATTTCCTTTGTGAATGTTTATTTATGTCCCCTCTGTGAGCTACTTTTCTTGGCACCCTGAGCATGTACTTGAGAAGTAACAATAGGAGAGGAAGGGTTTGTTCTGACTCATGGATTAAGATGGCACAGTCCATCAAGATGGGGACGGAGTGCTGTTGGGAGACGTGTGGCAGCAGCTCCACTGCAATGGGAAAGTGTGGCACCTACTTGCTCTCACCTCCATGAACCAGGAAGATGGGACAATACAGGAGACAGCAGCCTATAAACCTCACAGCCTGCCCCCCTTCCAAAGGAGGCCATAGGTATTAGATCCCCTGGAGCTGGAGATACAAGTAGTTGTTAGATGTCCCACCTGGATGCTGGGAACTTTGAATTCAGGTCCTCTGTAAGAGCAGCAGTAAGTGTTCTTAACCATGGAGCCATCTCTTTAGCCCCATTTTATCTGTTTTGAGTCAACTTTGTTCATTTACAACTTTTTCTAGTAATATTTTGATTTGATTTCATGGCCTGAAATCTGTTTGAACACTATATTTTGAGACAATTATAGACTCCCAGAAGTATACAGGAAGTCTTAGTTTAGTATTCCTTCAAGCCTCCCCCAAAGCAGACATCTGCATAAATACCATGATAATAATAAGAATCATCACTTCAATGTACACACATGATTCAGACTCCACCAGATGTGCCTGCACTCACATGTGTGAATGTTACTGCACATGTGGCATGCATGTGTATATTGTGTGTGTATGTGTAGCTTTGTGTAACTACCGCTTCAGTAGTCAGAATTTCATCACCCCTGAATCCCTGATGCTTTTCAAATAGAGCCACAGCCCCACCTCCCCAGATGACCGCATAACCACTGATCTCCTCATCCCCACATTCTCCATCTTCCTTTGGGAAGGAGTGAGAGTAGTATAGGCTGGGCCTTGAACTCCCTCTGTAGCTGAGGATAACTTTGAACTGATCCTCAGGCCTCTATCTACAGATTTCTGGGATAACAGCCATCGTACCTAGCCAACCATTCACTTTTTAAAGTACATTTTCATCTATTACACTTGGGGCTATTATGGGGAAAAAAGGATGTTTAAAAAATAAGGCATAACACGTCTTTAATCCCAGTACTCAGGAGGCAAAAGCAGACAGATCTCTGTTAGTTCTAGGCCAGCCTGGTCTACAGAGCGGGTTCCAGGACAGGCTCCAAAACATAACAGAGAAACCCTGTCTTGAAAAGAAAAGTCAAAGAGAAACATTATTTTGCTTACTTAAATATACATATACACTTACATATAAAACAATACTCATTAAACAAGAGTCAGGGGGCTGAGGCAGGAGTGTTCCTGTGAGTTTGAGACTAACATGACTATGTACTGGGTCCAAAGATGAATCTGGGATATAGCTTAAGCCTCTGGCTGGGGGAGGGAGTGGTGGAGAGAGAGAGGAGAGCCTGACTCTCCGTGTGTGAATGTGCATTTGAGTGGATGTGGATTTTCATTTCTCTGGAGAAATGCCGAGATTGCACTTGCTGGCTGTGTGGCCGCTAGGGATTTAGATTCATCCCTAAGAAACTGCTAGTTCTCTAGACTACTCGACCTTCCTCCTGAATATCGATTTGTCGCTTGTCCTTTCCCAGCATTGTTTTTAGTTTTTGTGATCTGCTTTGCCAGACTTTTCATCTTTTCCAAGAAGCCTTTGGCTGGGCCTCCCTCACACCTCCCACCCCACTGTCCATTCAATCTCTGCTCAGAACTGTACCTTTCCTTCCTTCAACACTGTTCTTGGTCTTGAGTACTACAACTGCTTCTTCGGGGTAATTCTCAGGTCATTGGCATCAGCTTGCCAATGACAGAGCAAAAACAACAAAACAGATAAGCTATAGAGTCTGATTTGTGTTGGCCCACTACTCCCGGGCACGGGGCCTCCCCCAAAGTATGACTGATATGTCTAGTGATACTCCACTGTAGAAAACTAATTTCCCTTCTCAGCATATGTTACTTTGTGTCTGCTTCCCCTTCCCAGTGCTGGATGCTGTCTGATTTGAACCTGTGCAGATTTTGTGTGTGCTGTCACACAGTGTGCATCCACCCTGTTGTATCTGGGAGACATTGTTTCCTTGGTGTCATCCACCACTTCTGGATCTTGAAATTTTTCAGTCACCTCTTCAGCAAAGATTCCCCAGCCTTCAGTGGAGGGGATTAATGACATCCCATTCAGGACTGAAGACTATGTCATGAGCTAAACAGCCCTTGACATCCCATTGTTAAATGTTAAGTTTCCACTAAGGCTCAATAACACGTCAAGAATTGTCTCTCAAAGGGAGAATGACTATCAAGGGTGGTAGAGCTTCACTCCAAAATTCCAAGGGCCTCCACTGTGATTCACCTGTAAGGACCTGCCAAAGACTCCAAACGGCAACCCTATCTGCCACTGCCACATTAAATAACCATCAAGTCTGGGGGATCATATGGTTCAGGCAGCAGAGCAGCCTGTACAGAAGCGGGTCCCACTCAAAACTAGCAGCTTTCTGAGTTTATTTGGTGAATGGGGCTGCAGTGACACACCCAAGGAAGTAGCTTGCTGCTTCCAAAATCCAAAATGTTTTACTAGCAAGTCCTGAGTGCCTGTTACTTTTCAATTACTTACTCCTATCAGCATAAGTCATCAATGTAGTGGGCCAAAGTGATGCCTTGTGTATCAGGTTCCCTGCAAACTAAACTATGACACAGGGCTGGGCATTAATGCCCTTGAGGTAAAATTGTAAAGGTATACTGCCGACCTTGCCAACTGAAAGCAAATTGCTTCTGGTAGTCCTTATGAACAGGTTTTGAGAAAAAAAGAACTTGCCAGACCAATTGCTGAACCAGGTACCAGGAGATGTGTCAGTCTGCTCAAGTAAGGAAACTGCATCTGGCATTGCATCTGTGCTTGGAGTCACTACTTAATTAAGTGTGCCATAGTCAACTGCCATTCTCACGATCCATCTGTCTTCTGCACAGGCTAAAAGGGAGACTTAAAAGGAGATGTGGTAGGAACCTCCACCCCTGCATCCTTCCAAACTTTCCATCTTTATTTATGCATTGTATTACTTTGTTTGGGAGTGTTTTGCCTGCATGTGTGTCTGTGCACCACATGTGAGCCACCTGGTGCCAATTTGAAGAGGGCATTAGATCCCTTGGTACTGGATTTATAGACAGTTGTGAGCTGCTACGTGGGTGCTAGGAATTGAACCAGGGTCCTCTGGAAAAGCAGACCTTAACTTCTAAGCCCCTCTCATTAAAAAAAAAAGTTACTATGGGTGTTTTGCATACAAGTCTATCTATGAACCACCTGTGTGTGGTGCCCTTAGAGGCCAGAAAAGGGAAGGCATCAGATCTCTGAGAACTGGAATTATCACCAAGTGGGTGCCATGAATCAAACCTGAGTCCTAAGCTAGAGTAGCCAAATGCTCTTAACCATTGAGCGATTCCCCACTCCACCCCCAGAATCTTGCAAGGCCTTAATGATGGCACTAATTTCTGCAATCCCTCCAGGGAATTTTCTTTTTTGGTTCACTATTTTCTCTAGTAGAAGCAACTAATGGCTTCCATTTAGCCCTAATAGCCCTCATTCCACAGATCTGACAACCAACAATGAGGCTCTGCCAATCTCTAAGTATATCTGTCCTACAAGAGTGAGTTTATGAGCCCAATGAACCCACTGTGAGTCGACTTTGGCTGAAACTCCATTAGTCACATGACCTCCATAAGCCCTTACTTAACTGGAGGTCCACAACACTTTGGAGGGGGGTTCCCCAGAATCAGTGTTAGTTCAGAGTCAGTGTCTAGAAAGCCCTAAAAAGTCTGGTTATTTCCTTTTCCTGGATTCATAGTTGCCCTAATCAAAGCCCATGGGTTCCTTTGGAGAAAGATTTAGTGTAAAACTTTTGGTAGTGTGACAGGGCCCTTCCTCAGGTGGACCTGCCTCTCCTTCATTCAAGAGGTTCAGGTCTGTAAGCTGGCTAGCCTGGGAATTTGTTGAGGAACCGTGATTTTCTGTTGCTACAATTCAAAGTAAACTTTAAAAATTTGTTTTATGTGTATGTGTGTTATGACCACATGCATGTCTGTGTACCCACTTGCATGTCTGGTGCCTGCAGAGGCCTACAGAGGACATTGGAGCCCCTAGGACTGGAGTCACTACAAATTGTTGCAATCTGCCATGTGGGTGCTGGGAATTGAACCCTGGCCCTCTGGAAGAAAAGTCAGTGCTCTTAAGTGCTGAGCTGGCACTCCAATCTCTCAAGGTAAATATTGCATTTGCTTTGAAATTTGCTTATACAGATGGAGTGGGTGCTTAGTAAGCCCTAATCCCCCATTTATTGCTCTTTTGGGAACACACACCACTGAGCTGTCCCAGTTAGACCATAATGGGCATTGTTTGGCCTCTGCTGTCCATTAGCATAGCATGTTGGAGAAAAAGATGAAGATTAACATATGAAAGAAGCCAATGATAGAAGAATACTGGAAACATCCAAGCAGGGGCTGTTATAAGGGACAGATTATGCCTGAATAAAGCTCAAATGCTCCAAATGTGGAGCATGTAGCTGCTATATAAATGACCCTTAGAAGCTCAAGACTGCCCTGGCTGAGCGCCACCAGAGCTTCTAGCTTTCCCCAGCTCTCAGCCCACTTCCATTCTTAGAAGGGCCATTTTCTTTCCTTTATTTTCATTTTTAAATTACGTTCATTTATTTGTGTGTGTGTGTGTGTGTGTGTGTGTGTGTGCACATGCTGTGCAGTTCTTTAATTCACAAGATGGAATAGCAATGCTCTCTCTGCACTACTCTGGTAGTGTAGCAATTTTAGGTGCAGAAGAATTGGAGAGCCAGCTCCAGACACCATCAAGCCCACTCTAGAAATTCATCCTCTGAATTCTGCCTCTCTAGAACCTGCTACTAGTACCACAAACTGGATTTAAATTGGGTTCTTCGGAGACAGAACTAATAGAAGAAATACGTATTATAAACGGGGATTTGTTAGATTGACTTACACAACAGTATAGATGCTGTTTAGACCACAAAGTTGGTCACCTCAGCAGTCCCAATCTGGTGTTGAAGGTCTGTCACTGGCGTGTAGTTCATGTTGTAAGAAGGCTAAAGAAGCTTGAATCTGACATCAGAAGAGGACAGTGGCAGCAGACACACACACACACACACACACACACACACACACACACACACACACACACGTTTCAGACCAAGGGAAGGCAGGCAGCCAACACTGCTTTTTCTTTAGACTTTTTTGTACTGGGTCACTGCTAGAAGGTACTCACTCCTGCCGGGTTAGACATTTCAGGAAATACCTGTTAGAAATAGAATCTGGTAGTTCATTTCCAATGGTCCCTGAGCAAGCTTAAGTTTAGATACCAATGAACAGAAAACACTAGATCCCCGCTGGTGCCTGTCAGTCTAGCTATTCTCTCCTCGCGACCCAACATACCCAGACTCTTCTAAGCTGCATACCATTTCAGAGTTTAGACAACTACTAACAGCCCAGCTTCCCTGCAAGATGGTGCATCTGATAAGCATTCAGATAAACAATGTGTAAAACACAAAATGAATCCACACAAGGTTTTTGTTGGGAAAAGTCACAGAAGGAAGATAAGACTTAGATAACATATAACCTCCCACCTTCCCGGTTATTCATGGAAGGAAGGAAGGGCTATTGGTTTAGAAACTGTTCTCTGTATTCAATCAGTGTGCCTGCCATTCCACGCTGGTGTCCAACTGTTGAAGCGCTAAGATAAACTGCTGAGCTTTTGCTACTCTGAGTCTCCAGACTCTTATTATGAAGTAAGGATAAGTTTTTCCTCACAGATGCACACACAAGTGTGTCTCCTAGGTGATCCAGATCCTGTCAAATTAACAGCAAAGATTATCTATCCCACACTGGGATGGTACAGGAGTGGTCCACAGCTGTGTTCAGGCCTAACATGTCTTTGGTCCTGCTTTTCCCCATCACTGCGACCTTAGAGGTCCCTAACCTGCTGGTGCAGGCTGTGATGGAGAAGACACTAAATCACAACAGATAGATACCCTGGTAGGGTTTAGCACAGTGTGATGGTGGTTTTGACATGTCAGATCAAACACTGCCTCTGAATGTGCATCTCGGAGGGTGCTTCTAGGAGCAAGCAGCAAAGACAGATAGTAAGGTGTGTGACCTTCCCAGGTCACTGAGATCCAGAGTAGAAAAGGTGGAAGAAATCAATTTGCCTCCTTTTTCCTACCTCATCACTGGAGCTGAGACATTGGACTTCTCCTGCCCTCAGACAAGACACACCACCAGACCGCCTGAATCTCAAGCATCTGTCTACGGACTGAATCACACCACTAACTTCCCGAATTTCCAGATGCAGACAAGAAGTGTGGGACTTCCTAAACTGCATGAATCAGATTTTCATTTTAGATTATAGGTAGGTAAGTAGGTAGGTAGATAAAGATAGATGATTGATAGATGACAGATAGATAGAGATAGGTAGATAGATAGGTAGATAGATACAGATATGATAGGTGGTACTTTAATTACCTTTCTGTTGCTGTGATAAAATGCCCTGACAAAAGTAACTTTAGGAAGGCAGGATTTTTTCTGGCTCATAGTTCAAAGTACAATACATAATGGCAGGGAAGTTGAGGCAGCAGGGGCCTGAATCACCTGGCCATGTTGTGTCTCAGAGCAATGAATATCTATGCTCAGTTCACTTTCTCATTTTCATACAGTCCCAGATGCCAGCCGAGGGAATGGTGCAACCCACAGTGGGTGGGTCTTCTCAACTCAATTAACTTAATCTAGATAATCCCTCATTAGTGTGTCCAAGGGCTTGTTTCCTAGGTGATTCTAGATCCTGAGCACATTACACATCATGGATGCATGGATGGATAGCTGCATGGATGAATGATTAATGGATGAATGGAGAAACAGTGGATGGATGGATGAATAGATAGATAGAATGTAGTTATGTATAACTCATTAAACACATACAATATATGGAGAATGCTGACTAATACAGATTTTTAGTACCAAGAGTGTTTTCTGAATCGACAGTTTAGTCTCACTAGACTTAAAACCACTAATAACTATATTACTAGTATTAAGAAGTCAGGAGTTGAGCCAGGCGTTGGTGGCACACGCCTTTAATCCCAGCACTCGGGAGGCAGAGGCAGGTGGATCTCTATGAGTTCCAGGCCAGCCTGGTCTACAAATTGAGTACCAGGACAGCCTCCAAAACAATACACAGAAACCATGTCTTGAAAAACAAAACAAAACAAAAACAAACAAACAAACAAAAAAAGAAGTCAGGAGTTAAGTAACTCTGTATATAATACTTCTGAACATTTTTGAAAGCCAAGACATCAGTCCTTTGCTCTTAATATTTCTGAACCAGATGACAAAAAGGATGAACTAGGGTTTGTATTTCCTATCAAACATCACACAGATGATCTACAACCTCTATGACGTAAGGGACAGCCTTGTCTCCTGCAGATGCAGAGAGGAATGTGCTGAAAGTCAAATATAGAACCGTGTGGTGATATACTATTTATGATTTATTAAAGCTTACCTGAGGATTCAGAAAGCAAAGCCAGGCTCAAGCTATAGAGATCATGTAGTAGTGATGCATACCTTTAATCCCAGAACTCAGGATTAAGAGGGTAGATGGATCTCTGGGTCCAAGACCACCCTGGGATACTGGAGAGTAAATCAGAGCTCACATCTTTAATCCCAGAATTTAAGAGGTATAAAAGGTAGGGACATTCAGTGTCAGGAGTCTCTAGCCAAGTTGAGGACAGCATAGCAGTCTGAGTGAACCTGAGGAGCAGTGAAGTCGAGAACAGTTTAAGCATCGCCCCTTTGGTCTGAGCTGAGGTAGAGGTAAGAAAGAGCTAGTGGCTGGGCTGCTTTGCTCTTCTGATCTTCGGCTTGAAGCTTGAACCCCAATATCAGTCTCTTGGTCTTTTATTTATTGTGCTATAATTGATGCCAGCAAGAGCTAGTGGCTGGCTGCTCTGCTTTTCTGAATCCTCAGGCAAGTTTTAATAAATCATAAATAATATACCACCACAGAACCTTATTCTAGACTCACTGGATCACAAGGCAAGGTAAATCTATTGTTTAAATGAGGACACTGACTGGGAAAGAATAGATCCTGAAAGCTGGGATGGGTCATGTGGGAAGGCCGTCATGAAGCTGAGGACACCAAGACCCTGTGTTCTGATGAACCTCTCTTGATAGCAAGTGTGGTTCCCATAGGCAGGAGAGATGGCTTGGTGGTGAAGAGCACATAGTGCTCTTCCAGAGGACCTGAGTTCAACCGCTGGCACCCTTGTCAGGTGATTCACAACTACCTACAACACTATCTCCAGAGGATCTGATATCTCTGGACTTTGTGGGTACTCCTCTCCCACATATGCAGCATACATACACACACAATTAAAAATAAAATAAAATTTTAAAATCAAATAATTGATTCCTACCCCATAGATGGGGCCTCCATGTTTACCTGGGGGAAGTCTGTAATGCCCAAGGGAATTGCTATGACCTTTCCGGAAGTAGCTACCAGGCAGGACAATACTGGTTCCTTCCAGCACCACCCCTCCCTGTGGGTCCTACCTTGTTCTTCCCTTGCTGTGATAAACATCATGGACAAAAGCCACTAGGGGAAGAAAGGATTTATTTGTCTTACCTTTGGGTAATAGCCTATCACTGAGGGAAGTCAGGACAAGAGCTCAAGACAGAAACCAGGAGTCAGGAACCATGGAGGGATGTTTACTGGCCTGATCTCTGGCTCATGCCCAGCTAACTTCCTTAGGCAGCTCAAGCCCACCAGTCCAGAGATGCTGACACCCACCGTGGACTAGGCCCTCCCACATCCATTATCAGTCAAGGCAATCTCTCACAGATATGGCCATAAGTCAATCTGATTGAGGCAGTTCTTTAATTGAGGTTCCCTTTTCCCTAGTGACTCTAGGTTTATGTCAAGCTGACAATGAAAACTCACCAGCACAATTGTTTCTAGACTCATAGGTATACATGGGTCCTGGTACAGAACAGTATGTGACCCACAAGGATATGCACTATACTTGAGAAGAACTGTTTGAGTTCTCCATTTTAAAAAGACAGAAATGTAGTGAAAAGGAAATAATTTGAACTCATGTGGTAATAGATATCAAATGAGACTGAGAGGTAGGACAGGGTCAAACATAAAGTTGGATCAGAACAGATGTATCAGTATCAGAGCACTGAACACAGACCTGTGTATCTAATGATACAGCTTCAGGAATCACAAGGATGAAACTGAGGCATGGCGGTGCACTCCTTTATTCCCAGCACTTAGGAGACAGAGAAAGGAGATATCTGAAATTAATGCTATCCTGGTCTACAAACCACGTGCCAGGACAGACAGAACAGTATGGTGAACCCTGTCTTGAACAAAACAAAACAAAACAAAACACAACAAAGACTAGTTAGGTATTAGTTAATTAGTTAGTTGGTTAGTTAGACTCTGTGTGTGTGTGTGTGTGTGTGTGTGTGTGTGTGTGTGTGTGTATGTCTGTATGTGGTGGCCACAGAGAAAGAATCAGAAATAGGAGACTTTCAATGGTTTTAATGTAGAGGGGTGAATGAAAGACACAGGAAATTGAATATTCTAGATTGGATTTAACTTGTTAAGCTTGTTTGCCCACAATGGAAAGGTCCGGAAGGCTGACTTTCACAATGACTATGAGAAACAGACTTGGGTACCCTTCCACTGTCCTATGATTGCTCATCCCTGAAGACTGTACTGTACAGTGGGAACCAAAGCTAATCTATTGGAAAACTCAAATCAGTGACAGTCATTGGATTCCAGGGTGGCATGGACCATGTGGGGGCTCTCAGAAGGGACAGGCCCAGTGGCTGAAGTTACTATAATGGAGAGCAGAGGCTCAGCCAGTCTCAGCAGTCTGGCCAGTACAGACCTGTAGTGCTGGCTGATTGATCATGGTGTTCCTTCGGGGAAACAGATAGAACGTCTGCTAACTTCTTGCTTGATCTTTCTATGGAAAACTTCCAGGATCTGAGAACAAAAGTGTAACTTGAGTCATAAAAACAAAAGGTCAAAAAAAAAAAAAAAGGTCACAGACTCCAGCAGTTCCCAGACCTGAGCAAGTTTATGGATCTGAGCTCATGCATGAAGGGGAGGCCTGGTTCACTGCAGGAGAAATCCTGGGCACAATACCCATAAGGTTTCTTGTTGATCTTTCCATCCACCTTCCCCCAAGTGGACCCAAGACCCTTTCTCAGGTATGCTACACTGGAGAAGAGGAAATGAGCCGTGTGTTTAGGGCCTACTCAGAACTGGCTCTATATTGACAGATTCCAAAAGACTAGATCCTCATGGTGGCCCCCCAGACAGAGTCAGGACTTACAGAGGTAAGAAGATCCATAGAGTGTAGGTCTAGTCCATCTCACTGCGAGCTTATAGGTCCCCAATTCCATTCTGTGACCATTTCCTTAGATCTAGAAAAGAAAAAAGGAACAGATCTGCTTAGCCAGCAGCAGGATCCTTCAGTTGGCACATCCAACTCTCCTACTGGCCTGAGTCATTGACAGGAGTACCATAGAGGAAGATAGTGGGATCTGTCTCAGGTATTAACTCCAGTCATAGATTCCCTACTAGATGCTACCCAGCTGGGTGCATGAACATGTGCCCTGGTGGCTGGTATGTAGACAATGACTGGAAACACCTCTTTCCATACCCTTGTCCCACCATGAAGCCCATCAGAGTCAGTGTGCTTTCATCTGGCAAGGCCACCTTCCCCATCCTCCCTCAAAGTATCTGCTCCCCAGCCCTGGTTCACAGTTTGGTTCACAAGGACCTTAACAACATTTCTCTTCCTCCTCATTGTTGGCCTGTTGCACTGATGTCATGTTGAATGAATTAAGCAATTCACAAGTAGCAACTACTCACTTCTTGGTAAGACACTGGGTGGGTCAGAGATGGAAGTCAATTCAAACGAATTTCATCGTAAGATGTCTAGGCATGTCAAAACATCCTGTCCAGGGAAAGATAAGTTATTTTTCTTATCACATGACCCCCGCCCAAACCAAAAGAAAGCACAGCCTCTCATGGGCCTATCCATATTCCTTACTTGATTATGTTGTTCGGGCAACATACTAAGCAATGCATATGGTTCCCAACAGGAGGCAGCTCCCCAACAAGTTCAGATGTTCTTCCATGAGGGCTCTTTGACTCTCACAGAAGTGCTGGGACTGTAGTAACAGAGGCTTTGGTTTGACCCCATGGGGAACTAGCAGCAGACTGCCCCGCCAGATTGTGGAGTGAGGTCCTGTCCTTATTTGCAAATAACCACTTCCCTAAAGAGACGCTGCTCTTGGTTGCTACTGAGTATTCATAGAAACACGTCTCACACATTACTGTGCATTTTAAGCTGCCCATGATGAACCACATGTCATAAAGCTGGGTGTGTCCAGCAACAAGGTATCATCAGAAGGAAGTGAGCTATCTGATTGGGTCTACGTGGGCCCTGAAGGCACAGAGTAAGCATCAGGCAGAAGTGACCCAGATGTCACTGCTCTTTGCTCCTCCCAGTTGACAGCTTGTGGCCTCATGGAGAGTGTCCTATGACCAGTTAGCAGAATAAGGGATGACCTGTGTCTTGCTTACCAAGTTGTGATGGATAATTATATGTTAACTTGACACAGGCTAGAGTCATTTTGGAAAAGGGAACTTCAGTTTAAAACATGTCACCATCAAACTGGCCTTGACTGATGATTGATGTGGGTGGAGCCATTCCACAGGCAGTGGTGCCATCCTTGGGTGGATGGTCCTGGGTGGTATAAGACAGAAGGCTGGGCAACCATGAGGAGCAAGCCAGTGAGCAGCACTCCTCCATGGCTTCTATCTCAGTTCCTGACTCCAGGTTCCTGCCCTTTCTGAGTTCCCCCCTGATTTCACTCAGTGATAGGCTGTGACATGTAAGTATAAGATGAAATGACCCTCTTTCTCCCCAAGTTGTTTTTGGTCTTGGTGTCTTCTCACAATAGAAATCCTAAGTAAGGCATCAGAGTTATGTAGGTACACCCTACAAGTTGACAGCTGCAGCATTGCAGACCTCTTTGAACACCCTGACAGGGGTGAGGGGACCCTCCCAGATGGCAGAGCTTTGTTGGCCAGTGAACTATGCTATGTCCTTTGCTTAGGAAGAGAAATGGCTAGACCTGGATTATAAACCAGTTATTAAACTATGTCTAGTGGTTTTACTGAATGAGTAGGGACTTTGAATAAACTTGATTAGAAAATGTTTGGCAAAGAAAGTTGGGGAAGAAATACAAGCAAGGAGCTGGGATACAGCTCAGCTGGAGCTCTGGTGTACTTTCCTCCATTACTGCAATAAACACCATGACCAAAGGCAACTTATGGAAGAAAGAGTTTATTTTCCCTTACAGTTCCAGAGGGATAAGAATCCAGCATAGCAGGAAGGCATAGCAACAAGCAGCATACATGGAAAGACCAGATCTTTAACCATGGAAAGCTGTAAGCACAATGCAGAGAGAGTGACTTGGAAGTAGTACAAGGCTATAAACACTCAAAGCTTATCTGCCCCCTCCAGCAAGGCTGCCCTCCTAAGCTTCCCCACACAGCATCACCCACTGGGAACCAGGTGTTCAAATGCTAGTGCCTGTATAGGACACTTCTCACTCAAGCCACTACAACTAATCTGGGTGGCCAGTGAGCCCCAGTGACACCCCCACCCTCATTTCTGTCTTTTCAGCACTGGGATTATAAGCAGACACCAGGATACCAGAATTTTTTTAAATGTGGGTTCTGGGGATTGAATTCAAGACCTCATGCTTTCAAAGCAAGTACTACCAACTGAGCTGTCTCCCCAGCCCTAGACTGGTAACCCCCAAACAGAAATTTGTCTCTGAAAGGATGAGAAGTTGAAGATCGAGAAGACCTGTTCCTCCCAGATGGTACCTCCCTGCTGTGTCCTAGCACGGAAGAACAAGTGGACACATCCCTCACTCCTTCTATAAGAACATGGTTCCCATTTGTTAGGGTTCTGCCCTCCTGTAAATGAGTCACCTCCCAAAAGCTGGTATAAAGCATCATGTTTGTGGTCAGCCATTTTAACCTCAGGGATACTGCATTGCCTCTAGGAAAGGAACACACTTGCCAACAAGTAAAGCATGGCCTGAGGCCACATCCATGTCATTCATGAGTCTAACGCTGTCTCCACCACTCTGAAACAGCTGGCTTATAGCCTGAAGATAAGGCACAGCACCAACTGGGTGGCAGTGCCTAATAGAGCTGAGGCAGAATTCTCCAGAAGGCTGAATGTTCTCTGACTCAGTGTCCCATGTCCCATACTGTTTCTCCCATAGTCATGATTCATGGGTCCAGAAATCAAGGGGTAGGTATGGGAATGGAACCACTAACCACCACCCCTGGAGACCTAACAGCAATTTTTTCCTGTTTGTACAACCTTATGCTCTGCTGGCCTAGAAATCTTGTTTCCAGAATAGGTAGCACTTCTGCAAGGAGGTTCGACATCGTCTTGAACTGGCTGCTAAGATCCCCCTTTCCCCTCCCCTACTCCTCACAGTCAATCTGAGTTCCTCAGGCTGAGGAGAAGTTAGGATTGGTAGAATGTCTGACCATGGCTACAGGAGAGATCTGCAGTTCAGGGCTCCCTTAGGGTGTCCCTAGTGTCACCGGGTTAAGGTCAATAGGAACACAAGAACTCACAGGCCAGGGAAAAGTGTAGGTTACCTGCCAGTAAAAACTAAGCAGCCAAGGACAAATGTGCTGCAGAAAGGGTGGTGGAAGAAGGCATTTCCTAATGCTAGCTAGGGTGATGTGACCAGAGACATCTGCAAAGAGTGCAGTGGTCACAGCACTTCCTCTTTTTTTCCCCTTTTTTTTGCCGGGGTGGGGAGGGGGCTTTCAAGACAGGGTTTCTCTGTATTGCTTTGGAGCTTGTCCTGGAACTCTCTCTGTAGACCAGGCTGGCCTCAACCTCACAGAGATCCACCTGCCTTTGCCTCCTGAGTGCTGGGACTAAAGGTGTGTGCCACCAACACCCAGTCACTCTAGCACTTCTTTTTTTAATAATGTGTCTAGAGAGATGTAACCGCAGTTAAGAGCCCTGGATGCTCTTGCAGAGGACTTGATATGGTTCATAGTACCAGTGTGGCAGCTCACGATTGCCTGTAACTCCAGTTCCAGAGGATCCAACATCCTCTTCTGGCCTCCATGAGAACGACACACATGTGGTACAAAACACCCATGCACATAAACTAAAAATACATTTTTAAAAAACCCTTCAGTTTTTTGCTGTGTAGCTGTAGCTGGCCTGGAACTCATTATGTAGACCCAGCTGGCCTTGAAATCACAAAGATCCATCTTCCACTGCCTCCTAAATTCGGGATTAAAATTGTGCACTACTACACCCAGCAAACTTATCTTTTTTTCTTTTAAAGAAAGTGCCTGTGGGTATATAGTCCACATGTGAGGAATCAGAATGTTTCCTTCATGTTTCTTCCCTAGCTTATTCCTGAATCATGTGACCCCTAGTCTTTGAATTATATGGATGTCAAGGAGAGAGCAAACATCACCTAAGGACTACACATTCTCCTCTGGGGAAGGGTTCAAGGGATGCTTGGGATACAGCACAGGTTTGGCTCATGCTTTGTAGAACCATGGCCTTGTAGTCTACTAGGAGACAAAGAGGGACTTAGGGAGATGTTATAGGGTAGTCATGTGGCCCTAGCTACATCACTGTGAATATATCCTGTTGACATGGATGAACTTGGCAGTTAAGAGTGTCAGCCTGACTTGGGTTGTGGACTGCTCAGATAGATGAAAAAGCACTGCTCTTGAGTTGGTCTCTGGAGGTTTTTCTGGAAGATACTGAAACTTGAAAAGGTGGCTATGGGGAAGACCCACCTTAACCAATGTGGGTAGCACCATCTGAGCAGCTGAAAGTCCTGATGGAAAACAGTGAAGTTCTCCCCTCCCCTCGCCTCATCCTCCTGGCATAATTCTGTCCCTGGATGTCAGACCTCTGGGCTCTCTGGGAGAGCCAAGCATCCAGGCCCTTCACTGACAGACCTGACCCCTGACTGCAGGCCTTCAAGCCTGGGTTTTGTATTAGTTTATTGGCTCCCCTGGTTCTAAGGCATTTAAAGTTGGGCTGAACCTCAGTAGCTGGTCCCCTGGGTCTCCAGACCACACATGGGACTCATCATGGGACTTCTCTGTATCTACAACCATAGATGCCAATATCCCTAATAAGTTCCTCTCATCGGTCTCTGTGTCAGGGTGGAGATACAGTAAATGGAGCAGGCCTCTGTACACTCTTGACCCTCCTTACTAGAGATGCTCCAGCTTATAGGGTTGCCTCATCTGAGTTCTTGTCCCTTCTGGGAGGCATTCCAATGACTGATAGAGGGACAAAAGGACAATACCTTTCTCTCAGTTTCTGGTGCCTCCAAAGGGCTACATCAGCTCCAAAGGTACCCTCGGGCCATCAAAGCTAGCTTGAAAGTCATCTCCACTCTTATAACAGTGCAAGTTCATGGTGTACAAGGATCCTGTCCTAGGCAGGTGCTGTGGGACTGTCAGGCTAGGGACCCAAAGCCTAGGGTCAGAACCTAGATACTATTATGGGCAGGAGCCTCCTTATAGGACAGGAAAGCATGGATCCTGGGTTTCCTAGATGGAGCACGAGGAAGCAGAAGCCTCTGATCTGGCTGGAAAGACAGATGCCCACAGAGACATGCAGGCCTGTGGATCCACCTACACCATGGGCCCTTCCTATCTCAGTCCATGTATCATCTAGGCACTGAGTTAGAGACTGAGATAGAGAATATTCTACCCCACCAGATGCAGTGTCTGCACCTAGTATCCCCACTTGATGGTGGCATTTGGGGTTCAGAAGTGTATGCATCCTGCAGATGCTGATTCATAGTACCAGCTGGCCTTACTGTGATTGACCTAGTGTGCAGTGGGTCTTGGCTTAAACTTGGGACAGCCAGCATTATACCATCCCCTGGCATGCTAGAAGGAGAAGGATAAAGTCAGAATGTGGACTCCTTGCTGGATCCCCATCCTACACCACACCTGGAGTTCAGCCCCTCCCCCCGGACCTCTCTCTAGTGGCCTCTGAATCTGTGTCTCCTTTCTTCTCTCTCTTTCCTTCTCCCCATAGTGCACTGTCATGAGGCTTTTGAACCACTCAGCTTCCTCATTGCCCACCTGGGCTGCAAGAAGCTGCTATTAGACCAGTTGTCACCTCAGCCTTTCCCAGTCCCTGCCAATGTCCTTTGCAGAGTCTCCCGATTCTCTTATCTGCCACAAAGATTGGACCTCTGAGCCTTATTTAATATTTTTTCTCTCTTAATTACTTAGTATTGATCTGGAAACCAGAGCCCAGTTCCACTGCAAAAAAAATTAATAGCAGGCAGTACTGATGGCTATTTCTTTTCCTTAATGTTAGATCCTGGCCCCAGCCATTCCCCCACCCACTCGCTGGTTGGTACTGAGGCCTAGCCCCACCCTCCCAGTCACACACTCCCTTTAAAGCACCTTCCCACTTCCTTCTCCCACAGCTTAGCCCAAGTTGGTTTGGTCATTCATTCATGCTTGAGGAAATGAGAATCAGAGACAGTTAAAGATTCTGGAACTTTCTCCCACGGCGTCCACACTTCCTGGCTTTCCCCTGAGTATTCCCAGCTGCTTCCTTGCTTTGAAAGGTTTTCCTTCAATCCAGACTTCAGGTTCTTCATTGAGTAGACCCACTCACCTTCTCTCTACATTCTACTCCATCCCGCAGTGGCCTCGCCACCCCAGTCCCAGTGACCCCTTGACCTATCAGGGTCTAGGCTGGAGGTGAATAGGGGACACACTTGACCACCCACACCTTCTTTACCTAAGCACTGTGCACTTCTTCGAATCTCCTCTTGCAGTCTCTCCGTGGGAACTTCAGAGTCCCCTTCAGAAAAGCTGGCTTCCCATGTGTAGCCTGGTCACACGGAACTCGGTGAGCAACTGAAGTCAACCGTGGGTATAGCTTGTCTAGGCAGCCCCTGGTAGAGTCTAAACAGTAAGAGACAAGATCAGGAAGAGCCCCTGTGACAGACCAAAGGTCCTAGAGTCTCAATGTGCCCTCTATGTTCTCAGTAATACAGCCTGGAGAAAGAGGGGCTAAGGCTATGTTTAGGGCAGCCTGACTCTGATCAGAAGGGGGCTGGGCCAGGTGGGTACCTGCCCTGTGTGAGCCTGGTCACTGCAGAGGCAGGAGATAATTTCCCAGGCTGTCCCTAGGCTCCAATCCCTCCCATCCATGGTGATGGTACAGAGGTAGGAGTCAGGTTGCTGGGCCTTCCTAAGTTTGCATTCCACAGGAATGGAGGCACCAAGAACAACACAGCCAGAACTGGTCACTCCTCAGAACCCTTCTTTTCTCAGGAGATGGGTCTTAATAGGCTACTACTCCCAGGGCTGAGCAAAGATTCCTGGGTAGATAGTGAAGGTGACCCTGGCTTCACACTAGCAGGCAGCACTACTGGGGTCTTAGCACAGAGTGACACTGGAAACATAAGGCAGGAGTAGCCCTGTAGGCTGAAGCTCCACCCCCAGCCCAGACAGTGAGCCATCTGACCCTCTCCTCAGGGACAGGGCCTCCTCTTGCTGGCTCAGTCCAGATTTCCGGATTCCACTGCCTACGAGGAGAAGTCCTGAGGTGGAAAAAATATGAAGCTCTGACCAGCCCTCTCTACCTCAGAGAACTGTGTGTACTTGGCCAGGCTATTGCCCTGGGCCTGTACTATCCTAGGAAGCAAGGGTCCCACAGTAGGGGTGCAATGTCTGGTCAGTCACAGTCAGGGTCACAGTCCTCCAGAGGCCAGCAAAGCGTTGTTCTTCCCACAGCTGCAGTAGCCACCCCACCCCTAAGGAATCCAGAAATTGTTGCTGCCTTCTTCCTCCAATAGCGGGACTGAAGGGGGGTTGGGTCCCTGCAGCTCCTGGGGAGACTCATCCTGACCCACATGTGACCTCTACAAGCTCCCTGAGAGTTGAACAGATCCCACATCTCAGTGCTCCCAGCACATGCCAACGTGCTCTCCTGGGCTCAGCAAGTCCAGGGCTCCCAGCACAAAGCCAGCACCTCACGGCAAACTGTTCCATGCACGTGTGCAGGCCAATCACAGGCAAGCTCACAAGCCCTTGGCACTCACAGCCTGTCATACAGGGCCCTGCCTTGAGCTCCCTTCCCTCCTGACTCTGAAGGCTTGATGGTTTGGGCCTTTTGAAAACCTTACAAGTTGGGGCTGTTTGTTATCCCTGAGGCAGGAAGGTCTCCCTTGCTGGTGACCTCTTGACAATCTCTGTCCACAAGCCAGCCACTGATGGCTCTTCCTGACCCTGCACTGCTGCCCCTGTGGATTTCTCTGACCCCCTGCTGGTTGTCCACAGGGAACACTTAAAAAGCACAGTCCAGAGCCTGAGTCTCTAGGGTCCCTAGGGCCAGGCTCAGACTCTAGCCTTTCCTCTCACTCCCTTCCCATGCTTCTGGTCTGGGGTCTTTGTCTACATGCTAACCAAGTGTCGGGCATAGGCCTCAATTATGTTTCTGCTTAACCACTCAGCCACCACTGCTGGATAGGGATCACTTTTTTCTCACCCACTTCTGGCTCGTCTAAGTTCCCTGAGTGGGTGACAGGTCCTTTCCTGGTCTACTAAATGTGATGACCAGAATGAGAAATGACTTCCTGTTTTAGTTTGTTTTCTGTTACTGTAATAAAACACCATGATGAAAAATCAACTTAGAGGAAGAAATTGTTTACTCGGCTTATGCTTCCAGACTGCAGTCTATCGAGGGAAAACTAGGCAGGAACTTGAAACAGAATCCATGGAGTAATGTTGCTTGTTGGTTTGTTTGCAGACTCATGTTTGGCTAGCTTTCTTATATACCCCAAGGCTACCTGCCTAGGGAATGGTGCTGCCCACAGTAGGATGGGCCCTTCTTCATCAACTATCAAGACAGTCCCCCATAGACATGCCCACAGGCCAATCTGATCTGGACAATCCTTCCACTGAGATGTCCTTCTCAGGTGACTCTAGGCTGTGCTAAGTTGACAGTTAAAGATAACTAGGTACAATGTCCACACAGGACTCTAGGATTCAGAACCCTTGGGAAGGAGAGCCTAACCTCTATGTAATAAGCCCTAAGCATCAGGACACAGTACAAAAAAGTCTGGGTCTCTGAACTCCGGCAGAACTAACTAGAGAACTCCCAAGTATGCTCTGCAAATCAACCCCAAGGCATCCTGCCTGCCCGGCTCCTACTCCTCCTTTCTCAGACCAGACCAGCCACCTGCTGTGGAGGCCCACCTGATCTGTGTTTGGAGATATTTCAGATCTTATGCAGCCACGATTCATCTACCATAAAAGCTTCCCATGGATAGACTGGAGTCCATGTTCTCAGTAGTCAGAAGTGTGCAGCCCAAACCACTGCCTAATCATAGATCACTTTCATACCCCAAAGATGGGCTGCGATCTCTCAGGTACCACCACCCTCTAAGCTCCAGGCAATGGCAAGCCTCCCTTCTAGTGCTATCATTCTGCCACTATTAATTTACATACTCTCAGCACTTTTAAAGTTTTAATTATTTATGTTTTTACATTCCAATCCCAGTTCCCCTCCCTCCTCTCCTCCTGCTCCCCTCACCTTCCCCTCACCCAACCTCCCATCTGCTCCTCAGAGAGGGTATGGCCTCCCCTAGGAAGTCAACTAAGTCTGTCCCATCACCTTGTTGAAGCAGGACCAAGCACCTTCCCCCACCAGTAAGCACTTTTTTTTTTAAGACAGTGTCTCTCTATGAAGCCTTAGGTATCCTGAAACTCTCTATGTAAACAAGGCTGGCCTGGAACTTAGAGATCCACCTGCTTCTGCCTCTCAAGTACTGGGATCAAAGGCGTACACTCTACACCCGACTTTCCTCAGCACTTTAAAAGGAAGTGTTGAATACATGGTCTTTCACACCCAGCCTCTTTCGTCAACAAAACATTTAAGGGCTTTGCTTTGTTTTAGGGTCTTACTTTATAGTCCTGGTTGGCCTGGAACTTATGGAGATCCCCCTGCCTCTGTCTTCTAGGTTACAGGCATGTGTCACCATACCTGACTCAGCATTATCAAGGCTCATCAGAGCTATCACATGTATTATAGCTTCCTTGATACTTTGTGGTCTGGACAATGCCATGTTGACATGTCACATGATGGGTATTCTTGTTGTTTCTACTTAAGTGTGTGTGTGTGTGTGTGTGTGTGTGTGTGTATTTGTGTGGAAAGAGGCAGGGTTTCTCTGTGTAACCCTGGCTATCCTGGAACTTAATTAGTAGACCACACTGGCCTTGAACTCAAAGACCCATCTGCCTCTGCCTCTGCCTCTGCCTCTCTAGTGCTGGAATTAAAGGTGTGTGCCACCTCACCAGGCATATTATTTTATTTTTATGTATGCATTAGGTTCTCTAAGAGAACAGAACTGATACAATGAGTATATATTAATATATATTTAAAGGGAATTTATTAGAATTGTTTACAGATTGTGGTCTGGGTAGTCCAACAATAGCAGTCTCCCAGTGGAAAAGCCAAGAATCTGGTAGTTGTTCAGTCCACAAGACTGGCTGTCTCAGCAGTCCCAATCTGGTGGTGGAGTCCTGGAGGATTCCTGAAGAGATGTTGGTCTTTGCTACATGCTGGAATCCTGAAAAAGTAGGTTCTAACACAAGCCAAGGAATGCCTCACCAACAAGACAGAGAGAGTGAGGGAAAACAGGGGGGAAAAAGTAAGTTTCCTTCTTCCACGTCCTTTTATGTGAGCTGCCTCCAGGAGGTGCGGCCCAGATTTAGAGTGGGTCTCCCCACCTCAAACGATCCAATCAAGTAAATCCTTCACAGGGATGTTCAACTACTTGAGTTTCAGGTGTCCAGATGTAGTCAAGTTATCTGCCAACATCGGTCATTATAAAGTGTATGGGTGCTTTGACTTCATGTATGTGCATCATATGCATGCAGTATGCAGGGCCCATAGAGGTCAGAGAGGACATTAGAACCCTGGGAGCTGGAGCTACAGGGCATTGTAGGCCACTGGCTGAGGTGCTGGGATCCAGACTCAGGCCCCCATGACTGAGCACCATGCCCTCTTAACTGCTGAGCCACCTCACCAGCCCTGGTTCCACTTTTTGGTTATGATGACAAATGCTGCCATGAAAGTACATGGATCCATTTCTGAATGGGTGTGTTTTCATTGACCTTGGGAGAACAGGCACATGTTTCTACATATGGGTAAATACATGGACCAAATTTCTTGACTCTCAATCCCTTCAAGACAAATTCAGATTCATTTGGGGGTTTCCGAGGTTTTATGATAATAGAGACTTTCCTCTCATGACAGTACAAAGACAGCTATTTGTTGAACAACAGTCAGCTGTCACAGGTTACTTTTAAAAATGAATCTTTCCCTTGAAAGCTTACCATCTTCTGCTGTGGATTATGTTCATTGTTAATAAAATGCTGATTGGCTGGTAGTCAGGCAAAAAGTATAGGTGGGTTGATCAGATTGAGGATGCTGGGGGAAAGAAGGGTGGATGGAATCAGAGAGATCCTAACCAGTCTCCAGGAGAACAAGACATGTTATAGGATAGGTAAAGCCACGAGTCATGCGGCAAAACATAGATTAATAAAAATGGATTAATTTAAATGGAAGAGCTAGTTGGTAAAAAGTCTGAGCTATCGACCAAGCATTTATAAATAATACTAAGTGGTATAAATAATATTATTTATACTCTGAGTGGTTATTTGGAAGTGGCTCCCGGGCGGGAAAACTCTGTCTACAATCTTCTTCTATTCCTATCACACATATACAGAATTACATAGAGTATGGATAGAGTATGGTGACCACAGTTACTGGAAGTTCAGCCCATATTGTGGTCTCTATTTACCATGTGGGTAGAGAAGTGAAACACTTTGGGTATCTGGGTGCTTGCATACCTAGAGAGCATTACTGAATTTAGAGTCATTGCCTGAGTCCCAACAAGCCAGATTTGTCTACCCATTCTTCATAAGCCAGCTAAAAAAGCCAAGTTAAGGGGCTAGAGATAAGGTTCCGTATTTATTTATTTATTTATTTATGTTTTTTGGGTTTTTTTTGAGACAGAGTTTCTCTGTATTGTTTTGGAGCCTGTCCTGGAACTCGTTCTGTAGACCAGGCTGGCCTCCAACTCACAGAGATCTGCCTGCCTCTGCCTCCCAAGTGCTGGGATTAAAGGCGTGTGCCACCAACAACTGGTCAAGGTTCAGTATTTAAAAGAGCTGCAGCTTTTTCAGAGAACCTAAGTTTGATTCTGAGCATCCTTGTGTAGCATGATAAATAACTGACCCAGAGACAGATATTGGGGTTCAAGCTTCAAACTGAAGATCAGAAAAGCAAAGCAGGTGGTCACTAACTCTTACTCTACCTCAGACTGAAAGGTGACCCTGGTTCCACCAAATCTCAGACTGTAACCTCTCCTCAGTGTAGCTGGAGAATCCTGATGCTTCAATGTCTTCCAATCCTCAATGTGCCTGGAGAATGAATCCCTGATGCTGACTACTGAAGACCCTGCTCCTATCTTTTATACTCCTCTAGTGCTGAGATTAAAGGCGTGTGATCCCAGCTGCTGAGATCATCTTTGTGTGAGCTGTTTCTCTTTAGGAATGGATCAGTCTTGTGTAGAACTAGGTAGCCTTAGATTCACAGACAACTGTCTACCTCTTAATCCTGATTACTAGCATTAAAAGTGTACCTTCACCTCCTAGCTTCTGGCTGCTGGGATTAAAGGTGTGTATCACCACTGCCTGATATCTATAGCTTGAGACTGACTTAGCTTTCTGAATCCTCAGGGAAGCTTTAATAAATCATAAATAATATATCACCACAGCCTTGCCAGACAGCTCACAACAACCTGTAACTACAACCCCAGAGACTTCTACTGGCCTCCACAGGTGTGTTCAAATGCATGGGCCCCGCGCGCGCGCACACGCGCACACACACACACACACACAGAGAAAGAGAGAGAAAGAGAGCATGCACTCACACAAACACATTTACACATAAATAAAATGAAAACAAATCTTTTTTAAAAGAGACAAATTAATAAGCAGAAAGTGGGGGGGGGGGGAGATTTATCCAACATGGTTACATTGGGAAAAAGGACGGAGAGATCCAGAGATGCCCTGCCCCAAGTCCATCTTCAGGATCCTGATGTGAGGTTAAGGTTAAGAGAGCTCTGGTATGCATAACTAAGCAGTCCTGATCAAGGTGTGGGCCCTTGGCCCATTATTAACTCTTCTCCAGGAGACAAAACTCTCTTCTGGTTGTTCTACCACTTCAACCTTTTCTTCTCCCAGCATATTTCTGGGAAAATCCTAATTTCTTTCGGTCCATTGTCTCAGTAATCTGATAGCCAAAGAGAGGAGCAGAATGCTCATTCCTGCCAAGGCATTCCTTGGCCTAATGTTTGGCTGAGTTCTGGGAGCATGACAGATTTGCAAATATGGCTTTCAATTCCCTTTTCCTCAATAGAAATATCTTGCTAATACAATGTTTGGAATTCCCTTTTTAGTACAAATATTGCTGTGACAAAATACCTGTCAAGACCAACTTGAGGAAGGGGTTTATTTTGGCTCTTGGTTTGAGGATCGTGGCAGGGAAGGCATGACAGCAGATGGTGAGGTGACTGGTCATGTCCACTCACAGTCAGGAAGCAGAGAGATGAATGCTGGTGCTCATCTCACATTTTTTATACGAAGCCCATGGAATGGTGCCTCTGATTTTTTTCTTTTGCTGCTTGTGTGTTTGATCTTAGAAAGGAAATTGGGTTTAACACAAGGTCACTAAGACTTATTCTTTCTTTTTTAAAAGTAGAATTTCATCCTGGCTGTCATAGAACTTGCTCTATAGACTGGGCTGGCCTCAAACTCATAGATCTGCCTGCCTTTGTCTCCCAAGTGCTGGGATTAAAGATGTGTACCACCACTGCCTGACTTAAGATTTATTTTTATTTAGTTAATTTTTAATTATTTTATGTGTATAGGTGTTTTGCCTCCAGGCATGTCTGCACATTATATGCATGCCCAATGCCAATGGAAGACACATGAGGGCCTCAGATCCCCTGGAATTGGAGTTACAGGTAGCTGTGAGCTACCATGCGGGTGCTGGGAACTGATCCCAGGTCTCTCTGAAGAGCAGTCAGTGCTCTTAACCACTGAGTCATCCCCTCTAGCCCCTAGGTCTCATTTTGATCATAATGTTGGCAGGTATGATATTTGATAGATTGGCCTTGGTTTTTCTGTGTACAAGGATGGCTATACCAGAGCCATATGCTAAGAAGAATTTTCCCTATTGAGTTGTGTTGTCCTCTCCTTTAAAACCAAAGATCTATTTATAGAATTTCAATTCTATTTATCCCATTGATCTCCATTGCTACTGTGTTGGTTAATTTTTGTTTTGTTTTGTTTTGGTTTGGTTTTGTTATTTTTGTCAACCTGATACAAGCTACATAGGAAGATGGAACCTCAATTGAGAAAATCCCTTCATCAAACTGGCCTGTAGGAAAGTCTGTGGGACAATTTCTTTATTAAATATGGATATGGGTGGTGCCACTCCTGAGCAAGTGGCCCTGGGTTATATAAAAACCAAAGTAAGCAAGGCATGAGGAACAAGTCAATAAGCAGCACTTCTCCATGGTCTCTGCTTCAGTTCCTGTCTTGGCTTCCCTCAATGATGGACTATGATTGGGATGCATAAGCCAAATAAACTTTTTCCTCCTTGTAGTGGACAGTTGTATGTCAAGTTGACACAAGCAAAAGTCACTTGAGACAGGGGGAATCTCAGGTAAGAAAATACCTCCTTAAGATCAGGCTGTTAGGCAAGCCTGTAAGGCACTTTCTTAATTAGTGATTGATGTGGAAGGGCTGGGGCCATCCCTAGGCTGGTCATTCTGCATTATATAAGAAAGTAGGCTGAGAAATCCATGAAGAGCAAGCCAGTAAGCAGCACCTGACCGTGGTCTCTGCATCAGCTCCTGCCTCCGGGTCTCTGTAATGTTTTGAGTTTCTGTTCTAACTTCCTTTGATGATTAACAGTTATATGGATGTCTAAGTCAAATAAACTCCTTCCTCCCCAAGATGCTTGGGTCATAATGTTTCATCACAGCAATAGTAACCCTAACCAAGACACTCCCCAGATTGAGTTTGATCCTGGTATTTATCACAGCAATATAAAGCAGACTAAGATAGCTATACTTGCCGGGCGTTGGTGGCGCACACCTTTAATCCCAGCACTCAGGAGGCAGAGGCAGGCGGATCTCTGTGAGTTCGAGGCCAGGCTGGACCGACAGCCTCCAAAACAGAGAAACCCTGTCTCATAAAACCAAAAAAAAAAAAAAGATAGCTATACTTATACTGTTTCTCTGTCTCCCCACTTTGGGAGACAAGGTCTCATGTAGACCAGGCTGGCTTTGAACTCCTGACTCTCCTGCCTTCACCCTTTAAATGCTAGGAATACAGCCATGTTATACCATACCCGACCTTAGAACTACACTCTCCTGACTACTATAGCTTTGTAGTGTGAATCAAGAAGTTTAAATCCTCCAACTTTGTTCTTTTTCAAGGTTGTTTTGGCTATTCTGAGTCCCTTGCCTTTCCCTGTGAACTTAGGATCAGAGGTTGGCAAGAAGGTTCAGTGGATAAATGTACTTACTGCCAAGTTTGATGACTTAAGTTCAATTCATAAGACACACATGTTGGAAGGAGAGGACCTATTTGTCCTTTGACCTTCACACACATGCCATAGCATGCATGTATGCACATACACACATAGTAAATAGAATGTAATTTTTTAAAAATCTAAAAGAAAAAAGCCTTAAATTTAGAATCAGTATGTAAAAAGCCAGACAAATTCTTTAGTGTTACTACCTGAATGATAATTTTGTCTTTGACCCGTGAAAGTCAGATCCTTTCCCACATAGTTAGATCCCTAGTTTCTTCCAAGTCTGCAAGAATCAAACATGTCCCTAAGTGACTCCATCCCTTGATGTGTTGTTCTTTCTGCTGCTATTCTAAATGAGATGGGCTATTCTTTCTGCTGTTATTCTAAATAAGATGGTCATTTAGACTCCATTTTGAATTGTTCACTAGTAGTCTATAGAAATATGTTTGTCTTTTGTATGTTGATTTTATATGTGCCACATTGTTAAACATATTTACTCATCCAAGTATTAATTTTCTTGTTGCTGTGCCTAAAATATCTGACAAAGTGACTTAAGGAAGAAAAGATTCACTCAGGCTCACAGTTCAATGGTACATTCCACAATGGCAGGGAGGACATGGGTTCAGGGATTTGAGACAACTGGCCATATTACACCAACAATCAGGAAGCAGAGAGATGAACTTTGGTGCTCAGTACACTTTCTGTTTTTTATGCACTCTAGGATCCCAGCCCATGGATGGTACCACTCACATTTAGGGTGGGTCTTCCCTCTTTAGTCAACGTAATCTAGAAACTCGCTCACAGAGATGCCTATAGGTATGTCTCATAGGTGACTTTAAACATTTACCGGCACACTGTCCTTTTCCATGGTACTATGTCCTTTTCTGTGGTACCATTTCCATCTTGCTGAATCATCCTGCCTAGAACCCTCGGGAGAAATTCGGAGACTGTCTTGTTTGTTTCATTTTGTCTTGTCTCCGACCTTTCCGGGTGAGAAGTCTCCAGTCTTCCTTGGGAGGACATAGGCTTGGGACTTTTATAAATCTTGAGTCCTTCCTCGGGTCTAGAGGACAGATCCCCTTCTACTGCTGGTGAATGAGGTACTATACCAGGAGAGTGTGGCGTTTGGAGAGTGGAGGACTGTGTTTCTTGTCTCTATGGAGATGCTCAAAAGAGTTTTGCCTGGCACTGCTCTGGTTGTTTTGGAATGCTGAGCTCTTTCAGTACACAGCTGTCTTGCTCCCTGACCTGCATATGAATCTCTAGCAAGCAGAAGTGACAGTGGCCAAGATCCTCACTTGAGCAAGCTCTGCATAAACAGTCCATTTGGGTAATCTTCATGAGTTTTAGGAAACTGAGAGAGTGGCTCTGCAACAACCTCCCCCTACCTCCTGCCAAACACACACAGCAGGAGTCCTCTGTGGAGTGAGTCACAAGACCCTGGGACTCGGCCAAACAGGACTTGACCTTGAATTTCCTACAGGCCAGGCCCTGCTCCAAGTGACAAGGACATTTTGCCCTAATGCACCTAGAGATACTCTGCAGCATCTCTGTCACACTTGGGGAAACTGAGAAGTCAGTACAAAGTCACACTCATAGGAGAATTTTTGAGACAAGCCCTGGCTATGAAGGCCTGCTCTTCCTACCTTCCCACACCTGCTGGACCGGGGAAAGCAGGGAAGAACCTCCCATTCCAGGCTTAGGTTTCCTCTCTCATTCCCTAACACCACTCATCTGCCTTCATCACGGGGTCTGAGAGCCAAGAAAAGAGATATTGCCAGGCTGAGCTAATCACAGGGGCCCTTCTTTGATGCACTCTATGGGTACCTACCTGACACATGTCCTACCAAGCTGGCCTCTTGGTCTCCCAGTGTTCTCATAGCCAAGCCGGTGGGATGTTAGGCAATGAAATGTGGTGCTCACAGGTGCAGGTCCTGCAAGGCGGCCCCCATATACTCTTGCAATTAGTCCTCTCGGCAAGTCTCCTGGAGCCTATGGGATTGCTCCCTACCCCACCCCATCAATTGGGACTGAACGAGCCTAAGTCTGTATTTTGTCTAACCCAGATCTGTCAGGCTTTCTCCTGCCTACATCTGCTCCTGGGCTCAAGAGAGCTTCCTTTCTGTGCCTTGCCCTGGAATGGTTCTCTCAGCCCTAAAGGCTTTTCAGGTGTGAGAGTCTAGACTTAGCTCCTCTAAGACCCACAGTGCAAGTCAACTGCTATTGTGTGACATTTCCCTGGGGAGATGCCATATGAACACCTATTCACTGACAGCAGTGAACTAACAGCAGACCTAGGAAAGATCCACCAAAGTCCAGCTTGGTAAATCAATCAGTTGATTGGGACTACTTATAAGAGTACGGATGAGGGGTTACTTACAGGATCAGAGATAACTCAAAGGCAGCTGTATCACCAAAAACACCAGCATGGGTGATGGCTCACAAAAGCTGGAATCCTGGAGCTCTGGCATGAGCATGGTCAGAGCATGGGCTCTCTTCCTGTTCACATGTCCTTGGGGAAGAAGCGGCTTTGTAAGTTTCAGGGACTTCTGAGACTTGTTAGTTGTTCACTTCCTAGTCTTAATACCTTCCCTCCAGAATGTGATGTTTTAATTTGAAGGAAATTGCTCCACAAAAAACTCACCACCATGATTGATCAAGCATTCTGGAAACTCTCTTCTTGGCATTGATGTGACCAGAGCCTAAAAGTCCCAAAGAGAGTGGCCATGGCTCCTAGGCTGCCCATAGCCAGCAATTGGAGCAGTTCCTGGCACACAAAGGAACCCACTAAAAACCTAATGTATTACACAGTACACAGAAAAACAGCTACCCTGCATGACCTTCAATGTTCATCCCCCACTTTGGGCATGAGGTATCCCTATCACTGGAGATAGTGGAGAGCTGATGAGAGAGCAGGTGCCCAACTCTGCACATGCAAGGATTGTTCTTTCCTCCTTTAAACAAAAAGAATACTCATGTAGTCCGTGGTGGAGACTCAAAAGACTTTTATTGTGACATCACTTTAGCACTGGTGACTCAAGTTACTTTTATTGTGACAAAACTTCAGCCTCCAGGAACTATAAAGGTAGGCATAATCCTTTACTGTAGTAGCTATGCCAGTCTGCTACAAAGCCAAAACAAATGCACAAATTAACCCTCAAGAAACCTACTAGCCTAGAAGAGTAGATGATTTCAGAAGAGTAGCTCCACTCAGGAAGCTACTGGCCAAAGGTCAGGTGTTCATGTAAATCACACAATTCAAATTTTAGTTCTTTAGACTACTGGGCACGGTGGCCCACACCTATAATCACAACATTTGGGAAAGCAGAGGCAGAACTCTGTGAGTTCTGCAAGAACCTGTCTCAAAATGAATATACATATTCCTTTGTAAACAAACTTCCACTGCCCTGTAGCCAGAGGGATACCAGGGGTGAGCCCCACCGGGAACTGGAAATGTTGGGTCTTGAGAACTGACCCTTCCATAGTCCCCAGTGGGTCCCTACTGATAAAACAGCCAGGTTGTCCTCCAGTTTGGGGAGGTGGTGCCAAAAAGTTATTCCAGTGCAACTTTTTAGCACTGGAATATCATCTATGGTGACAGCAGCCATTCCTCAACTGGGAAGGGAGCCCCCCCAAATCTTTCCTCACTTTCTAACTTTCAGGGAGCCATCCAAAGGATGGAAGATGGACTCTTCGAAGGCACAACCAGGATAGCATGAATACAGTATTTGAAGGTGTCCCGAGGGTGATCCAGCCACAAGTTGGCTAGGGACAATGGGTACACTAGTGAGCTTCCTAAAGGCAGTTTCCAGAAATACAGCCAGGGGTTCTATCTGTGGGACATGGGATTAGCCAGCCGACATAGAATTCCATTCTACACCTTCAGACCCATCCAGGCGACATAGGATTCCATTCTATACCTTCAGACCCATCCAAGTTGCTGACTAAGAGATATAGACACAAAGCACGCTAACTTTTAAGACCCTTTCCTGTCGGGACACTTTCACTAGGGAGGTGTCCAAGGTGCCCGAGTAAGGGAGGAAGTAGGCCGGGTTTCTTTGGGGGGGTATCTTGTGGTCAGTCCTCGGCAGAGACCCAGCAGCCTGTCCCGGGGAGTTGGGATCCCGCAGGAAGCTTGGGGACATCCTGCGCACACACAGCGCAAGGAGACCGTGAGAACCATCTGTACTGAGTTCCCGAACGGTTACTCTGGGACTGAGGTGGCAGCACCCAAGCACCCCTTATCCAGGCACACCCGCAGGCGGGAGGCGGGGCCTGGGGCGGAGCATCCTCAGGGCGGGGCCTCGGAAGGGCGGGACCTAGCGGTCTATAAAGAGTGAGGAGCTCCGCGCGCGCCCGGTCCAAGCGAGCGCGCCCCTGCTTCTGAGAGGTAGCGACTCTCGCGCTTCTTGTTAGGCCTTCAGCCCTTCTGTACCCCGCATCTCGCTCTCGACACCCCAGTTCCCCGGCCCGCCAGCGCCCGTGGCCACCTGCCAACCCCGGACCCAGTCCTGCGTCCCCAGAACGCCCGCTCCAGGACCAGCCCAAGCTCCGCAGGCCGCGCGCCGCCATGGGGGTGGAGGGCTGCACCAAATGCATCAAATACCTGCTCTTCGTTTTCAATTTCGTCTTCTGGGTGAGCAGCCACTGGGAACTGGGGACAGGGCGAACCCTCGGCGGCCAGCACGCTAGGCCTAACTGAGGGCGCAGCGCGGCGGTGAAGTTGCGGCGCCACCTGTGGGCTCCGTGCGCCGGCCGGGGGCTTGGCGCCCCTCGCCAACGGGGTTGAGGCTAAGAGCTGAGCTTCCGGGCCTCTGCTCGTGGGTCTTCTGGGGTCGGGGAATCAGGGAATCGCTGGCCTGTCGCCTGTGAGTGCTGGGGACCGGTGCAAGGGTCTGCGGGCTAGAGCCACGTAACCTGGAGCCTTCAGCTGTGGAGGGGGTATAAGCACCCTCGTGAACGCTGTTTTGGGGACCATCCTGCTTCGCGAACACTGAGGGGGCTTGAGAAGGGCGGGATCTTGGCGCCCCGCCCCCATGAGCTCATCGTAGCCACCGCCCCTAGATGGGCGGCCTCGAAGTGGTGGGGGCACACTGGGTACTTGCCTTGGAGACGTTCACCCCACTATTACTCCACCCTTGCTTACCCTCCAGCTTGGTATTGCCACCCTGGGAGGCTTGAGCTCTGGGCTAAGAAGGATAGGGTGGCCGGCGTGCTGTTGCGCAGCATGCCCCAGTTCCTGCCCACCCCCCAGCTGCCCCTCCTCCTTGTCTGTAGTCTCCCGCACAGATTACAGCCCTGGCCTGGCCCTAAGGTTCTGTGGAGGCTTTTAAGAGGAAGCGGGTTGTGCAGTTCGTAATTGTCGCAGACCAGGGTAGGGCAAAGATCTAGGGTGTGTAGAAACCGGGGGACTTGAGATCTTTTCAGCTATATAGAGTCTGAGCTGGGCTCTCCACTTTGAAAAGAGGCACGCACCAATTTGGTCATCTTGGAATGGAGACTTGGGTATAGAGAGGATCTCCAGGGGTCCCTTGATCCCGACTGTCTTTACCCCTGGGGAGTGACCATTGGTGGTGTGTGCTTGTTTCTGTTTCCTGACTGGGTTGAGAATGAGGAGTGGTAGAATCTAACGGACCTGCCTGCAGGGACTTGAGTGGAGGGTGCTGGACACTCCTCTGGACAGTGTTGCCCCCCCCCCTTCAGTGCACAGGCTGCTGTTCCCTCCGTCCTCCTTTTTCCCATTAAGAAATGAGGTTATGAGGAAACAGTCTGTCTCTAAAGTTGAAGCAGGGAGGACGAACTTGTAAGATGGGTCCTAGAGTCAGTATGTAGGACAGAGGACACCTGTTTTCATCTTGGACTGGGTGGATCAGGGCGGGGTAGGGGGCAGAAGATGTTGGGGGTGGGCAGAGACTGGACTGAACTCAGCTGGGACTTTACTGTGTGGCCTGCTGAGGAGACCCTGGTTGTCAGTCACAATGACCCCAGGGAACAGCATGGGCAATGGGGTTAAGCTTGCTCTGTCCAGGCATGCCCTGAGGTCTCGACTGGGTAGCTTGTTGGTCAGTGTTTGCCTTCTCTGAGCCATTCAAGGAGTTAAATGCACACTCAGAAAGTCCCTCTGGGCTGTCAGGAACCTGCAGGGTATTTCTTTTTGGGCCCACCCACCTGATCAAGCTGGTAGCCCCTCAGGCTCCCTGGAGAGCTGGGGCTGGGTGAGGCTGATTGTTTCCCAGGCAGCTGGGGTGGAGTCCCAACACATCCCTGGGGGTATTCTCTGTTGAGGCTCCAGGAAACGGTTCTGAAGCCTCTCCCTGCTCCCAGGGGCCTACTTACTGACAGTGAAAACCATATCCTTTCAGGATCCCATGGACTTCTCCTCCCCACTCCTGTTGGCCCCACAGTGGGCAGGGATATGGAGCAGAGCCAGGCCACAACTGGTGAACACCACACTGGCAGAGGGGCTTCCTCTGTGCCCTGTGTGGCAAGGCTTGTCCTATGGCTGATAGTTTCCTGATGCCATGAAGTTGAGCATTTGGGGAGCCCCACCCCATTGCTCTGGTCCTCAGCCTCCACTTCCGCCTTATAAAATGGGAGTTCTTGGGGTCTGTGTCTCCTGGGATTGTGGGCAGATTAGCTAATGCAATCCAGAGCAGAGCAAGGGGCTTGGCATAGAGAAAGCTCAGGAAATGGATGCTGGGCACAGTGTCCAAACAGGGAGTTGGGCCAAGGAGAGCTGAGTAATGGTGTAAGAAGTGCCTGGGGAGGGGGCTGAGAGGTCCTGTGGGCCCATGATTGGTATGGAGGCTAAGAGCTCTAGAAATGAGATCTGGTTGACAGTAAATGTCTCAATGGGCACTTTTTAAAATTTCCAGTTTAGAGATTAAAGTGGTTTTTCTGTGGGAGGGGACATCCCAGGCACCCTAGCCTGTATACGCATGCTCTCGTGCCCAGAAGTCCTCCTTGGGCTGAGACTCATGTTTGCCTATCTTGTTCAGAGCTTACTTTGGATCAACAGAGTTTTGGACTCCCAAGATACATGGGACAAGACACAAACATGAAAGACGAGCAGTGAGCAGATTCAGCGAAGGCCTTGTAAGATACTCTTAAAAGCAGGGCGGATACCTATCCTCTCAGACAGGTCTGGGGTAGAAAGACCAATCTCCTGACTCCTGCTGGGAGCAGGACAGGAGAGCAGGGGATGGTGTCCCTGTTTATCACCCTGCCAGCTGTGCCCTGTAGGAGCGTCATATGATAATGTCTCTATAGGTGTAGTCGGGTAAGGGGAGGAGGCTGCTTAGGTCCTCACTGGAATGGGAGTTGTGTTCCTTGTCCAAAACTGGCTGTTCCTTGAACCTAAGGCAAAGGTGGCCCCCTTCCAGTGGCCCAGGCAGCCAGACCCACCACAAAAGGCTGATTACAGTCTTCTAACTGGCATTTAATTCTCCAGACTACACATGACTGTCTGTCACATAGCAGTCTGCTGTCTTCCTTCCGGCAGAGGGGCTGCAATCCCTGTAGGCTCAGGGTGGAATGAAGACTTCCTGTGGCTAGTTTTACCAGCGGGAGAACAGACTTCCCCTTGTTCCCCCAGGCTGTCAACTTGCCCACCTTTGGAAAAGACAATCAGTGGGCGGGGCTGCCTGAGAAGGGGAAGTCTGTGGTCGCTCCCTGAGCTGGCTTCGAGGAAGGATGTCTGCACAGTGGAGGACTAAGGATGTCTGCACAGTGGAGGGCGCAGAGCTAGAGTAGAGAAGTGGGGAACCCTCTGGCAATCTCTACTTTGGTTCCCACACACTGCCACCTCATAGTAAAAGCCCTCACCCCATTCTTTCTGGACCTTTCAGGCCTTCTCCTGGCACTTCCCTCCTAGTTCAGTCTTGCTTCCTCAAATGGAACTTCTGTGCTGCTCCAGGAGGTGCACCAACAGTTGCCAACCTTGATTCCAGCACCCAGAGTCCCGCCAAGGGGAGGAACCTCGGTCATAAAAATCAATAGGCTTAGAGTCCAGGTGCCCCAGGGAGATAGTAGGCAGTCATGCTTGTGCACAGGCCTGGCCTTTGGAGAGGGCTCAGGTGGGGGTAGGGCAGGGCAGGGTTATGGAGAAGTCTAGGTACCAGTAGCTCTGACCCTGACACCCGGGAACCAGATAGGACATTCAGTGAGGCTCTATAGGTACCCATTTTGTTCCTAAGACTTTTGCTGGAGAACCAGAGATCCTGAGAACTGGTCTTTGGTGGCCTTCAACTGCTCAGTAGGAAGTACTGTGTCCTGACATGCCAGTAGCCTTCCAGGAACCTCTTGACCATGACCCCCCAGTACTTCCCCTACAATATATGCACGCATGTTCATGCTCACATGTACTCAGAGGGAGGGAGGGAAGAAGAGGGGGCGGAGAGGGAGAGAGAATGAGAACACTTCTGGACCCAATCTAAGCTACTCTGTATGACCAGCTATAGGGCATAGGCTGTGTCATTCAAAACCATTTGGGATCCTCTGGGTGGACTCTACCTTTTGGGGAGCTGTTCACAAGGAATTGGCCAGTGATAAGCTGGTGGTGGGCATCCTGAGCTGACTGCCAAAGTAACTACAAGGGGTTACTTTGCATTCCTGCATGTGAAGGGAGGGCTGCGGGGCTAGGAGCTCAGGGAGATGTGTTAGAACCTGGGTGTCCAGGATTTGATAGCCCTAAAGCACCTTAAGTTCATAATCCAGGCCAAGAGCCTAGGAGCCAGGCAGTTTGGGCAGAAGATGCTGGGTGATAGCCCTCCTCCCTCCCTAGTTTCCTGTGCTTCCATCACTCCACGCTTTATGTCACCTTGGGCCATCAGCACTTTCTCAGGGTGGGTCTGTGGCATTCTATGACTTGTTTACCTGTGGTCAGGCATCAATGTTGGCTCTGTACTGCACTTTAGCAGTAAGGTCCCAGTGGTGTTTAAAGTGTCTGGGATGGCAGGTGCAGGAATGAGGAAGTCCGGGCCACCTGTCCTCCTGAAATACCATCCCTGAACTCTGGAGTGGCACCCAGTGTTGTAAGGGCTTATGCGCGTAGCAAGCACATGCTGTAGCTGCCACCCACCCATTACTGCTTATTCACTCCCTCACAGCTTTTCTTAGCTAACAGTCCCTATCCTGGGGGCATGGCCTGGCCTTAGCCCCTGGGAACAGTCTTCCCCTGTACTCTAGAGACCATGATAACAGCTCAGCCAAAGTAGCGCTCTGCTGGACTGCTATCAGACCCTTTCAAGTGATAAGGGAATGAGATTTCCAAGCAACTAGCTGCCATATGAAGAAGTATGGGATGGGATAGAACTGTACCCCACCATGCCACCATGTTCCATAGTCAAAGTGGGCTGTGAGACCATGCCAGCCCCACAGCCTTGCCCTGGGACATGGTTGGGACAGAGGGCTATGCCTGGCCTGGAGCAGATGGAAACTTTTTGGTGCTGCTGGTGGCAACACCAAAACTACAAAGAACTCTTCTAACCATTCTTCAGTCCCGTCTCCCTTTGTCCTTCTAGATGGGTACTAGACCCACCTGAACTTTCTCTGATGCAAACAGCCTGGCCTCCCTGCAGCCTCTGCTGTTGTCGTCTCTGGCGAGTCTCTGTGGCCATCTGAGTCCACACAGTCTCTCTTCAGGGTCTGTGTGGTGTCGATGGGGAAGGCTCCTGCCAGCCTCTTTGTCTGAGGAGCCTTATACTCTGGACCTGGAAGGGCCTGAGCTGGGGTGGCCCAGCCTAATCTCCTGTACCTCACGACAACGGCGCGTCCTCCCGTGGCCATGCCTTGGCCCTTTATACCTCACCCCCTCCCCAGACTGCCAGTTGGGCCCCAGCGCTAGGCTTTTGCTTCGCCACCTATTTTTAGATGTTAGGACAGTGGCTTCCTGAGGGGGATGGGGGTGGGGGGATTGTGCTTCCTGGCCAAGGCAAGGATTCCTGCCCCTCTGTCCCGCTTCCTTGCTGAGCTTCCTCTGGTGAACTGCAAGTCTTTATCTCCTAGGAAGGCCTAAACAAGATCCTAGATCTCTCAGAGGAATCTGACCTAGTTTCCATCCTCCATGCCCTGACCAGGCCCTGACCCCCTGTGGTTCCTGAGCATGTGAGGTCAACCACAGGGGCCCAGGTTGGAAGGGCAGCACCTAAGTCATTTCCTTCTATCAACCTCTTCCCCTCACAAGTGCCCCAGCTCCTAAAAACAGCCAGTCTGGGCCTCTTTACTGTGACTTACCCCAGTTGCCCAGGGAAGCCTTCCTCCCCAACTGCCTTTATCTTCACCTTCTCTGCCATCACCGGGGAGGTTCTCAGACCCTCGGCACCTTCCAGTTGCTCAGGTGGACAGGCACTCTCTGGTGCACCTTCTATTGTGCACTGTGTATCTAGGAGGTGTTGAGCAAGCCCCAGCCTTATCTGCCTTTGCCTTTGACTCTTCTTCTGAGGCACAAAGGGTTACTTAAAGGAACAAGCTGATGTTGCAGTCAGCCTTCTGGAGCATGTGGGGTATCTAGGTGACCATTCAGACCTACCAAGCTGGTGGCAGGAGCTCAGTCTCTTCCTGGAGGGGTGCATAAGTGTAGCCGTAGGAAAGCTCCAGAGAAGCCCCTGTCTGAGGTCTGGCCAAGGGCTGGCGATGGGCAGCTAACAGAGTAAAATGCTGCCCCAGGCCTGTTCCCTTTCAGTCACTTCTGGGAAACTTCAAGACCAACCTGGCAGGGACCCAGCATTTTTGGCAGCTTGTCATCTTGTTAAAGTTTGAGTCTGTTATGTGTTAGTCCTCAAGAAGGAGGAAGCAACATAATCCTGTGGAGAATCATGAATGCATCCTTCTGTGCTGTGGAAGGAGCTCCAAGAGCCTGCACATGCCACCTGGGTGTTTCCCACCCCCACCTCTAAGCAGAAGCTCTCTTAGGCGGTAGAAGCAGGTGGTGGACCCGCCTGGAGAAGAGAAGCTTTGGGCAGAGGTATCAGGTTCCTGAGTAGATGCATGAAGAAATCCCGGAATCTACTATTGGTAAGGTTATTGTAGATCACCTCCTCAGCTGTTAGGAGCTAAATACAGTGACATCATACACAGCAGCCTATGTGTATTACTCCCCCTGTTTATAAATGAAGATGAGGATGGAGGAGGTTGAGATGGGCCTGAGGTCCCTCAGATATGACATAGCTCGGGACACCCTTACCTTACCTGCGCCTCCGTCCAGTGGCACCACTCCCTATTTCCATTAACACTGGACTGTTTTTTTTTTTTAAATGGGTTTGAATGTTGCCCAGTTTTTACAGATCATTCTAAACCTATAGTTCTGTAGACACGATGTGTGCCTGTCTGATTGCTGCTAATCACTGGGACACCCCCACAGGCCTGGGGGATGTATTTTAGCAGAGCCTCTGATCCAGGGACTGGACTGGAGCTGGGGTTAGATAATAGCTTTCTGTAGCTGTAACTGACATCTAACAGTCAACATTTATATCCCATGAAACTGTTAGCACCATGCGGAGAGTGAATGTGCCCCAGAGCACCCTGGGGCCCTTTGTGGTCCCTTCTATCCCTTCTCACCCCCAAATTTCTGCTGGGCTATCACTGCACAATCTTGAACGAACTTTAGATTCTACTTTAATGTGAACAGAGTCAGAAGGCACAAGCTGCTCCATCCTCTATGTGTCCCTTTCACTCAGCATAATTGAACTGTTCTCCATGCTATCTGGTGGATCTGTCTTTTCCCTGGACATGCAGTGGACCCAAGCCCTGTCGATTCATTGGTCAGGAGACGTATGAAATGCTCTAGGTTGGACTGTAACAAGGAAAGTTTAGGGAATGTGCACACGCTAGTGTATAACCTGAGGAGCTAGGCTAGCTGTGGTGAGTAGGAGGTGCCAGCTAACTTTCTCAAAAACAGACTTCAGAAACGACAAGCTTTTCGTCAGTGCTGCAGCACCGCTCCTCACCCCACCCTGCCGCACCCGGTGGCAGTTTGGGATTAGTGGGTAGATTGGTAACCTCTCTGTGGCTCTTGGGTGCCTCATGACGTTAAGATGGTAGCCCCACTCTGTACTTGGGTCCCCTATCCATGCATATGTCTCATGAAACATAGGTGGTTAGCTTCCTTACCATGGAGTTGTCTGTTTTGGTCATATTAGATAGTTACATTTTGAAGCTGAGGTTCCTTTCCAGCCTCTTACTCCTTGAAGGCAACCCCTGTCCCACCTTCCTGGACCCCTTAATTATCCCAGCACTTCATCTACCTCCCCCTAGAACAGGGGCTGGAGGATCACTTTGCTGGAGGCAGCCACACCAGTGTCTAGCACTCCTTCCTCTAAGTCTCCCACTCAGCTCTGATTGCCTCTGAGACAATGGGGTGAACCATTTCCCTCTGCCTTGTCTACCACCAACCCCCTACCGCAGTTCGGCCTCTTTTCTGATAGAAAGTCACAGGTGGGGTGGGGGGCACAGACCTTTCAATTAATGTGAAGTGCTTTTCTAGAGTTAGCTTCCTGACCACACCACTTTCATAAAACCTGCCTGTACATGGTGGCTTGGTGAGATACCCACATCAGCAGGCTGTGGGGCTAGGCTGAATGTCATCCCTCACCCACTTCTGCCCCCAGTTCACAGGGAATATTCTCTACCAGTACAGAAGTCTAAGTCAGGCATGGTTGCATGATTATCTGTTTGACAGGCAAGCACACAGACTAAGGAGGGCAGGGTGACCCACCAGCTGCCCCTCAGCTTCTATAACTGTCAGGGGTTTGTCACCATGGGGTCTTTTACCACAGAGGGAAGCATGGGGAGCAGGCAAGCCACCTAGTCCTTCTGCCCTGGAACATCTCAGAATGACCTCTGAACCTGTTCCCAAACAAAATACATGACCTTTCAAAGCTGCAAAGGAAGCCAGGTTACCAGGGCAACTCAGGCCGGTCACCTCCTCCTCTCAAACCAGTTCAGCTAGAGTGCTTCCTATTGGAGCCTCCTGTCAGGCCCTGTCCTCCTGTCTCTGCTGCCCAGGCTGGAGGCCAGCTTTTTAAGGGTGTATGCGCACAGAGCTGTCACTGTAAGATTTCTGGAAGCTCGGTGGGTCACCAGCAACACTAGGACCATTGCACATGAAGGCACTCTCAGGGTCCCAGCCTTCATGCCGTTTGTGGGTTGGGTAACAGGTGCACAGTGTGGCTTTGACTGCTGTACCACAGGCCCTGTTCTCTCAGGCTGTGGTAGAGGTTGAGGGTTCAACCTTCTTGATCAGAGTGAAAACCACATTAAAACTTATAGAAGCGAAGAAACTATAGGCCCGTGGGGTGGGGATACAAGGTGCTGGTGCTCTGCAGAAAATGTCCCCCAGCTTCCTCTCTGAGGGTTAGGCAGAGGGCAGGATTGTAGGGTAGAAGGAGGTAGGTGGGTCCCATAGGTCCTCTTTTCAGAACCAGCCTGCTTGGGGATTCTGGGGAGCTTTCTTGAGCTGGTGTTCTGGCCTGGATCCCCAGAGCAGGAAGTGGGCCACCTGGTGCTTTTTTTAATCAGGCCCATGTTTTGCTTTCCGTTTCCTGTCTGTGCTGGGCAAAACCATTGACCCCTGTAAGAAGAGGATACCTAGAAATGGGGAAGAGACTGCCTCTCCCTTAGTCTATTCTGAAGGCTACCTCCTGTTTCCAGAGGCTTCTATTATAGGGTTTCACACAAAGCCATGGTAGGTGGTGCCCTGCTGATGACCCCTGTGGGGCCTGGTGACAGCACATTGTTACCCCTCTTCTCCTAACGGGGAGAACTTGGTGACCCCACCACATAGTTCCCAGTACCCTGCCTGTGGCAGTCCCTAAACAGTTTCAGGGTAACAGAGGAGAGCCCACCAGAATCCAGAATGACTAGGACTCACTGTGGCCTCTCGCCACGCTTCTCAAATAAAAATATTGCATGATTGATCAGTCTGGAGCTTGAGATCAGTAGAAAAAGAAATTTTTTTTGGAGACAAGGTCTCATATAGCCCAGGTTCATCTTAAACTCAACATGATCTTAAATTCCTGATCCCCCTGCCTCCATCTCTCAATTTCTGGAATAACAGGCATGTGCCACCAAACCCAGTATATGTGATGTTGGGGATAGAAGCCAGGGTTCCCTACATGCTAAAGCACTCTTATCAACTGAGCCTCATTTTCATCCCAAACCTTCTTGCACGTGTCATGCAGGATTGGGGGTGCAGTTGAACTCTGTTCTGTGGTCACAGCTCAGGGTTGCTGGTGGAACCCAGGACCCCCAGTAGACAATGACTCAGACAATGGACAAACTCATGGTGCTGGTTGGGGCCTGTCCTCACAACTTGAAATGATGGCTCTACATGATAATTGTATTGGGGTTCTGTTGCCCCACAGTGCTCTGTTCTCTGTGTGACGTTGTTCTTGATTTTTTTCCTAGCTGGCTGGAGGCGTGATCCTAGGTGTGGCTCTGTGGTTGCGCCATGACCCACAGACCACCAGCCTGCTCTATCTGGAACTGGGAGACAGACCAGCACCCAGCACCTTCTATGTGGGTGAGTAACAAGACAGAGTGTAGTCATAAGCCAAGAATAGTCAGGGAGGGCTTCCAGGATGAGGCTGAGGGTCTAAGTCTGGTGGGTGGAACATTAGAACTGGCAGTGGCCTAGGCCTAGTATATGCTAGGCAGGTAGGCTGCCCACACGAGGAGCTCTTAAGACAAGAGAGTTGAGTTGGGTATGGTGCTGCTAGGGACTCCACAGATCTGAGACTAAGCTAAGAAGAAGGGAAACAGCTGGGTAGGGCAGGAGCCTTGTGAGACCTTGCTTATTTTAACATAGGCATTTCTGGTGAACCTCCCTGGGCAGGGTGGGGCTGGATGCCTAGGCTAGCAACAGCTGAGACTTCAGGAATACTGAGTTGGGGAGGGCTGGAGACTGGGCAGTCAGTAGATGACTCAGATGCTCCCCCAACCCCCAGCACACAAACCAGACTGCTACACCTGCCTTATTAGGCTGCCTGTGGGGAAATGAGCACCCTTCCTTCAAACAGGGAAAGCAGGAAGAGGGCTGCTATGCTGTGCTGCGCTCAAGGAGGCAACTCTCCTCCTTTCTCCCTGGAAGGAGGACTTGGCACCCTGGGAACTCAAGACTTATTTGGGGACGTTTCTGCCCTTTCAAAGCTCCTAGCTCTCTCATCAGGGGTGGATCCTCCCTCTTGTGAAGAACCTAGTAGGGCTTAGGAGATATGCTTGATGGCCGAGGGGGTGATGAGGAGGTCAGAAACAGACAGTATTCTTCTCCCTTTCTTCCCAAGTGTTCCAGGGCAGACAAGGGCTCTCTCTGGTCACCCCATGGGTGGCTGTTTTTCCTTCTCCGCTTTACCCTCTCCACAGCCTTCCCACAGGTAGAATGGTCTGGGTTGGGTTCTAGGCAATGTGGGCAGGGGTAGAACCTGGTTTCTTTTGAGGAAAGTCATTAGGAATAGCAGTTTTCAGGTCTGGGTGTTAGTGGGGATTGTGCCTCCTTTGATTTGGTGCCTTCCAAGGAAGAGGATGCCCACCAGCTCGTATGGAAACTTCAGCCTGTTGTGTAGCAGCTGGTGTGGGCATCTTCACAAGGGTGATCTGGGCATCAGAGACAGGAGGAGTGCTGGCCCATGAAGGACTCTTTTCTGCCCCTGGGCCTTCTGCAAGGTGAATGCTGTGAGGCTATGGCCAAAGCTCCCACTTTGCACCCGTAGTGCAGGAGAGGCTAGGTACCCTGCAGGGCCCAGATAGGTGGCTAGGAAGCAGATAGGGCTCTGTCCTCATGTTATCACCATAGTCTGCATCAGGGTCCAGCTCCAGAGTTGCTCAACCACCTGCCTTTCTATGGTCATGCTGTCGTGGGCACTGAGGAAATAGCCTCAGGCACTAACTAGAGTGTGGGCGGTTGGTCCCTGGACAGCAAAGCCCAGGGTAGGAGCTACCCTGGCTACCATCTCTTTTGCCCATTTTCTGGAGTCCCCTACTTCCCCCGAACTGAGCCCTGCTGAGAGCAGATGTGGCCTTGACAAAGGCAGTTTGTCTAGTGCTTAGGAGAGTTGGTTCAGAGACTTGCTTAGCTATTGGCCTGGGAGTGGATGCCCAGGACTCCCAGTGCTGAGTGAGTGTGAAGGCAAGGACTGGCTAGCCAGTAGCCAACTCCAGGCACCTCATCTCAGGCACACTGGCGTATAACCGCTCTGGTCACCTAACTCTAAGGACAGGAACCTGTGGGTGGGGTGGCTGCATGGCAGAGCACCAAAACCTGCCACATATACTGTCTGGGCTGTGAATAAACGGGGGAGCACTTCAGACAACACCCCAGAACCTTAAGATGGGACATGTGCTAGGCCTAGAGGGTCTGTAGGCAGTCCAGGAACAGTGCCTGTGTGTTAGGTATCTTGTGTGCATCCCCTGCTGAGCCTGATGTAGTGACAGAGCCTACTTCATCTTGAGGTTGAGGTTTCAGAGCCTGAGGACGGGAGTCTGGTTAGTTGTTCTACCTGTTTGGAGTCAAAGGGGAAGCCAGCTCCTAGGCAGCCCTGGTGGGAGGCTTTTCCTGGACCAGATGCGTTTAATGTGGTCAAAGGAAGCCAGGCCCACGATCTGGCCTGTTTCTAAGCCTGGCTGTAGGTCCTAGCCATGACGCCTTCGCCCCTGGGCTGGCCAGGCAGGGGACAATGGGCCTGGCTTTGTGCAAGGAAGCTTGGACTGCTGGCAGTGTTGCCATGGAGACTGGGGGATGGGCTGTGTATGCTGAGGGACCAAGAGATGGAGGGCTCTTCAGAGACAGTGGTTTTTCCCAGGGGCTGAGGGGTACTATGGACACTGAAACAGGGATATGGCCTAACTGGTGCCTCATGGGTCACAGTGCTCCCCTGGTTATTCACGGCTCCCCCGTTTATTCACAGCCCAAACAGTATATGTGGCAGGTGTTGGTGCTCTGCCATGCAGCCACCCCACCCACAGGTTCCTGTCCTTAGAGTTAGGTGACCAGAGCAGTTATACACCAGTGTGCCTGAGATGAGGTGCCTGGAGTTGGCTACTGGCTAGCCAGTCCTTGCCTTCACACTCACCCAGCACTGGGAGTCCTGGGTATCCACTCCCAGGCCAATAGCTGATACCAAAGCTGCTTCCCCATTTCATGCACTGAGATGGGTAGTCCATCTTAGCCCTCTACAGTGAGTGCTGAGGGTTCCTATTCTCAGGTACAGGTAGTGGGGGACTGGCTACAGGGCAGAGCATATCTGTGACGTGCAGATCACCTGTGTTCGCTGGGCACTGAATTGCTATTTTGTCCTCTGGTTGCAGTGGCAGCAACTTCAGCAGGACACTGAGGCACAAAAGGTTCACACTGCCAAACTGCCTGTTGTGGGTGTGAGTGCCCCAGACAAGAGTGATGCATGCAGCTTGCTCATTGAGTTCTTCCCCTCCCCAGGCATCTACATTCTCATTGCTGTGGGAGCTGTGATGATGTTTGTGGGCTTCCTGGGGTGCTATGGGGCCATCCAAGAGTCCCAGTGCCTGCTGGGGACGGTAAGTAGAAAGGGTTGCAGGGCAGGGGAGTAGGGTTTTTGGTAACCTCTGTCTTCTCTAAGGTTTTGCCTTTTCTGTTTGCTTGATTTCCATTAAGTCTGACTCTGAAGTCTCATGGTGGCAGAGGGAGTTTCTCTTTAGAAACACATAAACTCCAGAGGGCTGCCTCACCCCTAAAGCCAGCCTTAGTGCTCTTGGCCCCAGTAGCTACTGGTGGAGCTGAGTCTCAGCTATTTCTAGAGCCTGGCCTACCAGTCTGGAAAGCTGAAGCACACTTTTTTTAGACTTCCCATGGATATAGGATAAAGCGGGTAAGGAAACTAAGGTCAAGGTGGGGGGGGGCATATTGCTGCACATGCCTCCCTGGAGGCTGTGGACACTTGGATTTGTCAACTGCATCTCCTATACAAACCTCATCCTGCAAAGCAGGGGAGCAGGGTAAGGACTAAGAACTTGGACATCTCGGTACTGAGCTGCATCAGATCACATCTTTCATGGTTCTGTGTGGCTCATTCTTAATCAGGACATTGTTGGTGGATATGGTCAACCCCCTTAGCACATAGTTGTTGGTCATGTGGTCACTTATAGAGGGCCAGGCTTGGGCTTGCTGGTCAAGGCTCTGCCCTTTTCTTTCCCCTAGTTCTTCACCTGCCTTGTGATCTTGTTTGCCTGTGAGGTGGCTGCTGGCATCTGGGGCTTCGTAAACAAAGACCAGGTAAGCCTAGGTTCACTGGGGAGGCTCTTTGCCTGGGTAACAGGTGTGGACTGCTCTGAGCCCATGGGTTATAGGGTGCTTTTTGGATTTCTGGTGCCTGCTGGTAGAAGGGTCTTGGAAGCTCAACAGAAAAGACGGCATCTGATTGAGCTCACCAGGGGAAGCTGGGTGCTCTTGATGGTAGTCCCTATGCTACAAGTGACTGTGATTCTCCCCCAGATTGCCAAGGATGTGAAGCAGTTCTATGACCAGGCTCTTCAACAGGCTGTGGTGGATGACGATGCCAACAATGCCAAGGCTGTGGTGAAGACCTTCCATGAGACGGTACAGCTAGGCTAGCAGGGCGGGCAGGTTGTGGGAGTCCTAGTGTGTGTGATCTTTGGGGGATGAGTCCTGTCTATTCCTAGACATCAGCAACAGAACAGGGCCTGGCTAAGGGTCTGTATGACTTGTAGGTCCCCAGGTAGGAACCTATTTTTGGTTGTGAGCCTAGCCTTTAACGGCTGAGCCATCTCTCCAGCCCCCCAGGTAGGAACCTAATGGGCCTCATTCGCCCAGGGGTTTGGAGAAACAGGGCTCTTGAGCGGTGTGACAAATAGGGCAGAAGGCCAGCTCCCAGGTATATTTGGGGGTGATGGTGTGCTGCATGCTTGACCTTGCCCTTGTCTCCTGAGGCTCCTAAGCTGACAGTGATGCTCTTGGTCTCTGCAGCTCAACTGCTGTGGCTCCAACACACTGACCACACTGACCACCTCTGTGCTGAAGAACAGCCTGTGTCCCTCAGGCACCAACATATTCAACTCCTTGATGAAGGTGACATGGAGTGGGGGTGGGCATCATATCCTGGGTGGTAGGTAGGGTGAATGTAGCCCACCAGGAAGATCAGCACTTCAAGCAGGACCTCGGATACTGGGTTCTGACAGTCTGAATTAGCCTCTGAGATATCCTGGGAAACTGCTCTCGAGTGGTCCCTTACACATGCTGGTAGCCCTAGGGTACTAGTTAGGTCAGAAACACTATCCTGTGATAAAGGAGGCCAACAGGTCCATGTGTTTTAAGTTATTTTTGGATGGAAGATAAGCTATGGGACATAAGCCCCACCACTGAGTAGGGTAGTGACTTTGACTTAACCACTGACTGTTACCACCTTCTGGTCATCCCTGCAGGAGGATTGCCATCAGAAAATCGATGAGCTCTTTTCTGGGAAGCTGTACCTAATCGGTATTGCGGCCATCGTGGTAGCCGTCATCATGGTGAGCACAAGGGCCTCTGTTTGGTGGGTGGGTGCCATCCCTCCCAAGGTCCTAGGTGCTGACAATGCCCCTCCCTCCTGCAGATCTTCGAGATGATTCTGAGCATGGTTCTGTGCTGTGGCATCCGGAACAGCTCCGTGTACTGAGGCCCTGAACTTTGTACTACAGGGACCCTGCAGTGCCCTGTCCCCGAGTGACCAGAGGCCAGCTTGGGGACCATGGCCTGTGTATATATTTCTGTATTACTCTGCTACACTTAGCCTTTTTACTTTGAGGGGTTTTTTGTTGTTGTTCTGAACTTTTCCTGTTATCTTTTGGGGGCTGACATCACACACAGGTGGCAAGTGTGGGAATGTAGGGGTGGAGCTGGCCCTGGCTTGTAGGGCCCTGTACTTCCGGGACCCCTGGAGAGCTCTGCCTGCTGAGCCAGTCCTCCTCCACAGCTGCTTGCCCGAGGCTATGTAGCTGAGCTAGAGAGCCATGTCCACTCACTCTGCCCACTGTGGGTCACATCCGTCACATCTTTTTAATCCTTGTCCCTTTCCTGCCCCCCATTTCAAGAGCTGGGTTTGTAAGCACTCTTATGCCTTCAATGCACCTGTTCTTTCTAACGTGTCAGCTTCAACTGTAATTACATCTTGAAACAGTCATTTAATAAAGGAGGAGAAAATCAGGCATGCTAACGGGACTGTCAGACCTCTTCCTGTGCCGGTGGTGTCAGAGACCAGGCTCAGCTCTGGACTTTGCCAGGCACAGGGTGAGTAGGTCCAAGAGAGGCTGTGGAACGCATTGGGTGGGAGGGATAGGGACCCTGGGAGCACTCCCTATGAGCACTCCCTCATTTCTACCTCCCTGTACTGGGAGCCCAAGGCTGACCTTATTTTAGCCTTGACCTCATTTCCTCTCATCTGTTGGACATCCCAAGTCACTCTGAGACGGGTAGGAGAGGCCATACAGCAGGAAAATTTGGCACAGAATGCTGGGGATAAGCTACAAAAAACACCCTCCCACACACACCTCCCACTCCATCCCACAGGACACCACAGTAAAGGTTAGACCACTGCCTCATCCCAAGTATCTAGGTGCTTAGAAATGTTCTACAGAGCTGGGTGGCTCTGACCTGTGTCTCAAGGGGTAATAGGCAAGATGGCAGCCCACTCAGCTCAGCCCTGTGGTCAGGCTAAGCAACCTCTTGGGACACCAACAACTATCACCACTACTGTCTTTTGCTTTGACTCCTGTCTGCATCCCTCCCAGGCTGCTGGCATATTTAATTGGCCTCTAGAGGAGAGAAAGTCTGGCTAAGGTTCAGGTCCCAGCTCCTAGCAGCCTCCCAGTAGACTGATTGGTCAATGAACCCCAAGTTTGTCCTCGGGCGTTCTAGTCTCCACCGTCCCCCAGCCGAAGGAGGGGAGCACGCAGCAGTCCAGTGGATTCTCAGACTCTGGTCCCCAGGGATGCAAGAGGACAGCCCCAAGTCTAGAGGGGAGTTGTGTGTGGCCTTAAATAATGGAGTCGGTGGCCAAGCACGGATAAGCAGAGTCTAGGGGAGAGACCTCGAATTTCTGCAGCCCCAAACAACTTATCCAACACCCCAGAGCCCACCGCTTCTCTAGATGCCAAGGGCCAACTAGCACTTAAGTCCCGCCCCCTCCAAGAAGCCAACGGAGAACAAGATCAGCACCACTTCTGGCTAGGATACTGGTTGACGCCCGCAGAGCGTGGTGACGCACTTCCTTCCAATGACGAACCCTGCTCAGGCGGCTTTCGACAGGCGGCGCTGGAGGCCTCAACCCTTTGCGATTGACAGTTGGCCCTGCGTGTTATGGGAACCGAGGCCCTTGGCTCCGCCTCTTCCTCTTTCGTCAATTCCGGGTAGATTTCCGTGTCCGCTCCGGTCTTACGTGATGACGTATACGTAAAGGTTACACCTCCCGGCAAGCAGTAAGCATTGGCCCATTGCCTTCTGGGAGTTGTAGTTCCTTGGGCGCTAAAGTTGCAACATTCAGACAGCCGCAGACTCGGTTTCCCAGAAAGCCCAGCGAGAGCGGGCGGGGCCACGGCCCGTATCCCGCGGAACCGGCGGGACGCTGCGGGTAAGGTGGCTGGCTATTGCAGCGTCCACAGACTGTCGAACGGTGAGCGCTGGCTTCATTAGGACCGCGCGACCAGGCCAGACCCCTGCCAGCTCTCCCTCCGTACCCGGATGGTGCCTCCGGTGGCTCTGTGTACCCGGAGAGGCTGCGCTCTGCTGAGAGCCGGTAATGAGATGAGCTGCTGGCCGATAGCCTATGTCTCCTAGCGCGCATCCTTTATATGTCCGCACTGTTCTGATCTCATGGTTTGACTCTCTCCTTAACTGTATCTAGCCTGCTGCTCCACATCAGTGCGCGCGAGGACACACTTTATTCGCCACCCGGCTTCGCTAGGCCTCCTCCCTCCTGCGCGACCAGCCAGAGCCCGATTGTGAGCGGAGGCGCCTGGCACATAGTGGAGGTGAAGGGGGGGAGCCTGGGAGAACGGGGCGGGGGCGCGCTGCCCAAGTACACCCCTCACGGCAGAACCTGTGTTGCTTCGCTACAGGTGGAGAGGGTTCCAGGTCAGCATGGCAGAGGCGGAGACTGGCGTGGAGACTGAGGAACCCACCGAAGATGACACCCTGCCTTCGGACACCGTCTCACTCAGCGACTCGGACTCCGACCTCAGCTTACCTAGTGGTGCTGAGGTGCAAGTGTTATCCCCGGAAAGGATTTCCGGGGAAGCCCAAGAGGACTCCGGCCCTGATGAGCCTCCCTCACCCCACACGGGCGTCCCCACCACCGCAGTTGAGCCGTTCCACCTCCGCGGCATGAGCTCCATCTTCTCCCAGCGCAGTCACAGCATCTTTGACTGTCTGGAGAGTGCAGCCCGGCAGGCACCGCCCTCTGCGCCCCAAACCAGTGTGACTGACAATGGCAGCTTCAAGCGACCTGTGACTCCCCCAAGTCAGACTCCGACAGGGAATCTGAGCAGAGTGCGTGGGAGCACAGGCCCAACCAGGGTACCTCCTGTGCCTGATTATGTGTCACATCCTGAGCGTTGGACCAAGTACAGCCTGGAAGATGTGGCTGAAGCCAGTGAGCAGAGCAATCGTGCTGCTGCTCTGGCCTTCCTGGGCTCTCGAAGCCAGGCATCCCCCACGGACTATGTACCCTCCTTCAACCAGGACCCCTCTAGCTGTGGGGAGGGGAGAGTGGTCTTTACCAAACCAGTGCGAGCCGCTGAAAGGAAGAGGGTCCTAAAGAAGGGGGATGTGTCAAATGCTTTGGGTGAGGCCTCTGTGGAGCTGGCCCATCTGGCTGGGCCTGAGCCTGAGGAGTGGAGTGGCCACCAGGGACTGAAAGAGGTACTGATACCTTCAGGAGCTGACCATCCCGGGTCCGCAGTAGACCCCACAGGGATGGAGGCTGTTGGTTTCCATGGCAGCAGGAAGCGGAGCAGAGAACACTTCCGGAACAGAGACAGTAACCCCGAGGGGCCAGGGTCTGAGAAGGGACCCTCAGTTTGACTGCAGTCCATGTGGGAAGCTGTGGCTGTTTGTAGGAGGGGCGTGTGTGCAGCAACTCTGATTAAGACTGGGGATTATGGGACCTTGTGCCCCAGTTTCTTGGGGTGAAAAATAAAGGTTTGGGATATTTCTTGAATTTTGTGAATTTTTCTGGCCCCTACTCAAGATCTGTCCAAACAGTCCTTGACAACTCCCTACACCAGGCTTAGCTTACCCTCCCCACTCCAGTGGGGACTGCTGTAAAGATTTGCCATGATCATTTACATTTGCCACTGGTAAACCTACCCAGAGGGACTGGGCTCATAGCCATGTTCAGCCTTGTACCTCTGATGGTAATGGATGAACATAATCTGTCTCCCAGAAACCAGCACAGCCTCTACTGTACAGGCCACAGTTTTAGGAAGAGGGTAGATTGAGCCAGCAAAGGAGGTTGGGCAGGTGCCCACCCAAACTAAAGGTAGAGCTGGTGTGACCTGGGTGTATGTCTTCAGGACTTGTGACCTCTGTGTAGGACACTGCTGGTGCTTAGGCTGATGCTAGGTCATTTAGCTGAAGCCCAGGAGGAAGAGAAGGATGCAGGGAAGGCACATGAGTACTTCATGCTGAGGCCAGGGCCTTGGACAAGACTTGCTAGCCTGGTACGCTAAGTATCAGATCTACCCTGGCCTCTGTAGCCCATATTCCAGGGCTTGAGTGTCCCCCCAAAAGGAGGGATCAGCCTGAATGGTCATATGATTTGAGAATCAGAGGAAGCAACTGAGATGGCATTCACTAAGTCAGGTAACTCCACGTTCCCCAGGTGTTTGAAATGCATGTTTAGCCATTCCTGTAGTCCAGTGTAACTGAGTTGAGCTGGTCTGCAGGCTTTATAGCAGCATTGGGTACCCTTGAACAGTATCTGGGTTAATGCCACAATGGTTACACAGAAAATGCAGTGGGGGCAGAACGGTGGGAGTCGATGATTACCAGTTCTCTAGAGGCTGGTCAGCTGATGAGGAGTGTGTCTTTGAGGGCAGAAAGAAGTCACTAGTTTTTAAGAGGTCAGTTTCTTAGGAACTAAGGGTAGGACGGGTCTAGACCCAAGTAGCTCAGCCTAGGCAGATAGTGTCACTAGTTCCTGCTGTCTAGTCCAAGCCGGTGAAAGCTCTAGGTAGGACTGAAAGAATTTCCCCTACTGGAGAAGACACCGATGGAGCTCCCAGATAGGTGCCAAGAGACAGTTTCATTTTCACAGGAAGGGATGTTCAAGAAGTCTATGGCAACGCCTAGAAGACCATTTCTGGAGATTGCTGGGAGTAGGGGAAGGTTGATGTGTTGCAAAAGCCCCAGATGGCAAGGCCTGGGGCTCTAGGACAGACAGGTGATCCCTCCATGTCAGGTGTCTGAGGGTGGCAAGCCAGCCTCTGGGTACTCCCTGTCTCTAGCAGAGGCTGGCTGACTCCTGCGGCCACAGTTCTGAGAGCCTGGGAGCAAGGAAGGGAGAAAGGACCCTCAGCTGTGGAACCCCAGCTGGGACAGGGCAGGGCATGGAAAGTGATAAGGCTTCGGTCCAGCAGGACCAGTGCTAGGCAGAACCTTGGGACATTATGGCTCTGCCCATAGGCACCTGTATGCTTCAGGCACCGTAGTCTGTCAAGGACAGCAAGAACCTCCAACACAGCTGGGGAAGGCAGGAAGGAAGGCCTACAGCCTTGCTCTAATCCAGTGGCCTAACAAAGGAGCCCATGCCCACCTCATGCCCATGACCTGAACAGTACTTACTTGGGTAGTTGCCACCTGGAGGTACTGTGTCAGCCATGGAGGACAGGAGGAGCATACAGTAGTTGGCCTGGAATGAGCCAAGGGAGGTGCTGGACCTTGGCACAGTGTCCCTCCCATGTGACTCCCCTCCTGCCAGGCCTACTGCTGCCCCAAGAAATCCACCATAGTGCATGATAAGGAATGGTGACAGGATGTGGTGGTAAATCTAGGTTTTGTTGGACCAGTTCTAGAAGAAAAATGGGTCTCTAAAGTGACTTGGGGCAGGAACAAGCACCCCCTGCCCATAATCCCTCCACTCTGTACAGGGCCTAATACCGTCCATTAGGAATCCAGTACAGGCCTGTGGCAGTTCCCATAGAAGCAAAAGGATGGCCCCACCTCAAGAAGAACGGACAGTGGGTTGTTGGCTTGCCTGTGATTCCAGACACTTGATCCTCTTTTCTTGCTCTCTCAGCCCCACGATGTATTTGGCAATCAAATCCACTCTGTGGAAAGTAGGGACAGTCGTAGATGTGACACCTCCATGGCACTCCACAAGAGGGAGCCTGCCTACCCTAAATGCTTTCTCAGGGCCTCAGACTGCTGTTGCCTGTTGTTCTACTTTCTTCCCAATCTTGATCTGGGACCTGTCTACAGTTATAGAACACTTCTGTACTGCCTCTGTCCCCAGAGATTGAGGTCCTGTCCCTGCTTGGAATAGACCACCAGCAAGAGAAGAAACAGCAGGTCATCCCCATAAGTGTTCAGGAACAGTCCCTCCACCACCCGGCATCGACTGAGGGTGGATCTTCAGACTTGAGAGAGGATGAAGGGAGAGTCCCGTTGCAGAAAGATGCCTAATTATGGGCTTATGCTCCCAATGTCTCCCTGCCACACACACGTCCTCCCCCTAGAGCAAGAGTCTGGAGTGCTGGGTCTTATGACCCAGTCATGTTTCCCCAGCTCAGAGGTCCTATTACTGACACTGAAGAGTCTCACCCAGCCTTAAGGCAGTTCAGAAAACCCCACTCATTACTGAAAAGACTAGATGTTTACCCACCTCCACATGCTTGCACTTGGGAGCCCCTCCCAGATTTATTGCCCCTCATAACACACAGCTGACCAAGGTCAACCCAGCCCCACTGCATCTGAGTCCACCTGCCTCCTGACAGGGCCCTTTCTACATCTCTGATCAGCTCATGGACAGAAATGATGGCACTTGCTGGCCTGAGACTCATATGCCCGCCATCTGGGGTCCCACGGGCTTCCCCACCTGTGTGCTGTTTTCCTCAGGACCTCCCCCTCACTGTCCCTCCTCCGTTTCTCCACGGCACTCAGGAAGTTCTCCTTCTGAACTGTTTCCCAGGTAATGATCTTCTGGTCCAAGGGGTCAGGCAAGTCTCTCTCTGGCAAGGCAGGAGACAGCAGCAAGCTTTGGAGAGTTGTGTGGGCCCCTAGGGCAGAGCCCAGGCCCAGGCTGTGGCAAGGGACTAGGGCAGATGCCACCAGGCAAAGCACAAGGCAGATGGCAAAAGTAAGCCCCATAGAGGAATTTTGGGCTGCAAGGAGACAGCATAGTCTCATGGCTGTCTAATATGGGTCTATAGTTTTAGTTAGCCTTGACAGGGCCTAGATGAGAAATCCCAGTCCCTTCTGTGAGTCTTCTCTGGAAGCAGGACCCTTGGGAACAGTGGCATCCAGCCTTTGGCCTCACCAAGGTGTTGACGCTTGTGCTGTGCTTCCTTCCTGAAGACCCTCTTGAGCACCAGACTCAGGTGGCTGAGCAGGATGAAGGGCGGGGCCAGAGCTGGTCGCCCATGGTATTCAACAATGAGGTGGTAGCGCTGAAACTTCCAGAACATGTCGGCATTGCCCTGGACCACTTGGAATGTGTAGCTACAGGACACATGGCCAAGTCCTTGCCTTATAAGCTGCTCTCCCTGCTCATAGAAGCACCCTACCTCAACTTGGCACCCCATATGCCACCCCATCCTGTATCCCCACTTCCTATCCTCCATCTCAACCTTTCACCTCCCACTCCCTATATGTCATCCTCCGTTGCATCCAGAGGGCAGCTGGCCTGTCCTGGGAGCCCAATTCAGAGATGGAGGCTAACATAGTTAGCTTTTACTGTTAACTTGACAGTCTAAGAGTCAACTGAGAAGAGAACTACAATTGAGGGACTGTCAAGATCATATTGTTCCATGGGCATGTCTGTGGGGGATTATATTGATCATTAATTGATGTAGGAGGGCCCTACCCATTGTGGATCACACTGTTCTCTGTGCAAAAGGGCTTGGGCTATGCAAGAAATCTAGCTAAACATGAGCCTGAGTGAGCCAGCCAACAGCATTCCTCTGTGGTGCCTTCCTACTTTGAGCTCCTGCCCCAACTTCCCTCAGTGATGGACTGGGATTTGGGCGTGTAAGATGAAATAAACTGGGTCTTCCCCTAAGTTGCTTTCAGGCAACTTTATCACAGCAATGGAGAGGAGATTAAGACAGGGGCCTAGAACCCCTTGGTCACACTCAGGTGTACTGCAGTGGGGCATACTCACTGCAGGGTTTTAATCAGTCCTGAGTCCCCAACCCTGTAGACTTACTCTCCTTCCTGGAAGGATAGACAGCATCCACTGAGCTCATAGTATGCCCAGACCTTGGGTGTTGGCTCTCTACTGCAGGGTCAATCCAGTGGACACAGCAGCAAGAGGGACTAGGTTTTTTCTACTAAGGACACAGGTTCTATATCTGCCAGCATCCTGAAACCAGCCCCACTGAGAAAAGGGAGCAAGGACGTAGTACGGGCAGATGGCCAGGAAAGAAGGAGGGTACCTGAACATGGCAATCAGCAGGTTCATAAGTAGCACATTAGTGACCAGCAGAAAGGTAACCAGCAGGAGAATGACCACCCAGTTGGCATAGAGATTGGGGCAGGAAGCTGAACTTTCCAGAAGCAGAGGGTGAAGTGAACAGTTCACACGGGCCTCTGCAAGGCAAGCAGACATCTTCAGACTGGGAGGGTAGTTCCACGCTGAGGCCCCTAGGGTGCAAGTCTGGCTTGGCAGTCAGGAACCTGGTTCACACAGGGCTGACCACATGAACCACAAAGCACCAGAAGTCCCATGGTGGAAGTCAGCCCCAATTGCACCAAAGTAACAGGTGGAATGCTTATCATTTGACCTCTCTGCTGGGATTCCAGGAAATATCCCAGGCCATTGAGGTGAGCCAAGTCCATGTGAGGAACCAAAGTAAGGATAGAAGAGTCATGGAGCCATTTCTGTCTATCCCAGAGAGGCTTAACACCCATGGCCTTCCCACCTAGGGCTCCCCGTTGGGAGCCTACCAGCCCATCAGCCCGCCTTCCTAGCTTAGCACAAACCATCAACTGATAGTTGGGGCAGCACAGGCTGAGGTTGCCATCTCTATTCCTGGTTCCATCCCCTGTCTTCTCCAGGCTATGTGCTGATGCATGACTTCTGTAAGTAGGTGTGAACATATGTGCATGTGTGCATGCTCTATTCCTGTTCTTCCAGACTCTGTGTTACAAGTGATACTCCAGGGAGGGTGCTTAGGAGTGCAATTCTGGTATGTTGGACTTTCAAGGTCTACCTAAATGTCCTGGTATTTCTCTGACTCTCTCTCCCTTTCTAGGACAAATCCCTGCCATGTTGGCCCAGTGAGTTATTATGATTAGTCAACCCATGGGTGAGGAAATGAGTGTTGTATTGTATGGAGGGTGCATGCAGCCATCTGAGAGTGCCAGATCTCACCTTGTCCCTTCCAAGGCTGTCTTAGCAGCCCCCCACCAGCCTATGAATCTACTCCTGATGCTGTTTTCCCACTCTCTTCCCTCCCCAAAGTGCTCCAGAGGGGTGGCCAAGCCCTCCTTTGTGAAGCTGTAAATCTACCCTTATCTGAGGTCTGAGAAGGCCCACATCTCCTTTTTGGACACAAGTCTTGCCCTGGAGCCCAGAGCTTGGTGGAAGAAGGAGCAAGTGTGATGTGTGTGTGGGGGGGAGAAGGGAATGGAAGGACTTCCCCAATATCCATACTTCACAAACTGGGCCAGAATTACCCAGGCTTCAGTTTCCCTTTGAGTACAGAAGTGTTAGAGGATACCAGTACATTCTCAGCATAGTAGACACTGTGTAGGGAAGGGTACCTAGAGAACCTAGTGAGGGGACTGACAAGATGGCTTAATGACTCACTGCAGCCACATCCATAGTGGCTCTGCTGTCCCTGCAGGGGCCTCCATGCCTAGACTAAGGGCCTTCCATCCCTCTGCCCCTCTAGGCTGCCGGTTGGCCTGAGCGTTCCCCAATGCCTGTAGAAGAGAGACCAACATTGTAGCTACTAGGGAACTGAGACCCCAGAGCTGCCCTGGCTGGGGCACTCAACTTCCTCTTCCTGCCCCCAGGGACTGGGGCCATGAGGCCATATGTTGAGGGGGAGGGGAGAGGCAGGCAATATCCGCTTAGGCTCATGGCCTAGAAAAGTGGTAGCTCAGGCTGAGCTAACACCAAAGGCACTGGGGTGGGGAGCAGAAAACAGCCCAGGGTATAGCTTGGGAACACCCCAATCAGAAGTTACCATCCAGTCCTTCTGTCCTGGAGGCCTGGGCTTGCTCCAGCCTCACCTTCATCTATTAACAAATAATTCATCAAACACCATGACTGCTGGCCTGGCCTCATTAGTGGTCTTCCCCAGGATAGCTGGGGTCAGGTCTCTACTGACTATCCAAACTACATGGCCTCATGGTTGAATAACCCTAAGTCCCTTGACACTAGCATGAACACTGACTCTTAGGCCTCAATCTGCACCCCATCTCTAAGCCTGTGCATGCCCAGTAGTGCCATGTGGAGCTGCTGTCTTGAGCCCCTACTCTCTAGGCCCTTTGTTTGTCTAATGGACCGGATCCCTCTGTTTGCCCAATCTTGGTCACCCTAGGTCCTCACAGGTCCCCGTTCTGGCTCCAGGGTTTTCCTTCCACCACCACCACAAGATCCCTGCTATAGGTACCCAGCTGTGCCCACTTGTCATGAAGTTCCTAGGATCTTCATCAGCCCTAACTAGGTGTGAGGCCTAGATTGAAGGGACACCCATAATTACAGACAAGCCACACACCATTGACACCAACAGGCAACACACACAAGTTGGAGGGATCCCCTATGAAAGCAAGGTTCAGTTGGAAATGGGTGGATAACAGGAAGACTGCAGCCAGGTGACACAACATGGAATGGCCAGGGTGGCCTGAGTTCTTCATGCTGTGCTCTTAATGTCTGCCCTTCCTCTGCCCCTCACAAGACCCCTGCCTCCAAGGCCCAGTGCAGCCCTCGGCCTCCTCAGACAGAAAGCTAGCTTTGGTTATTTGGGATCTCCATGGGCTACTTCCCAGTCAGAGAAAGGGTGGGGTCTCCATGACTGACTCATATCTTGCCCTGCTTCTGGATCCTAGCCTGGAAGATATTCGAGGCCTTGTGGCCCAGACTTAGGATGTAATTGCCTCAGGCATTTCCAACTAGGGTCCTGGTGACACAGAAGTCCCAAGTGGAGAACCACATATCCTGGAGCCTACCAGCCCATCAGCCCACCGTCCTAGCTTAGCACAAACCATCAATCTCGTCCAGAGGGATTTGTCCAAAGATCTGCAAGTAAGGCCGGTAGAGTACACGGCGGAAAATCCACTCCAGACGGCCATCATGGGGGTGCAGCAGGGCCTGAGTGGTCACACCATAGGCCACAAGCCATACACTCAGGAAAAAGAGGAAGAAGAAGACATCCTTCATCTGCAGGGAGGAGGGTCACAATCACAGATGGACTGGGTGGGAACTCACCTCCAGGAGTCAGAAGGGCTCACTTTCCTCCATAGGGGAGTCCAGAGAGCTTACCCTCACCTAGGAATGGAGTTTCTGGGTTCTCACCTTAATCAAGGGTTAGAGTCCCAGGGGGATCATCCCCTCTCAGGCCTAGGGTGTCAAGGTTCTCACCACCACCTTGGTTGGGGTTTCAGGACTTACCCCCATCCAGGGTTGGAGGTCCCAGGATTCTCACCACTAACCAGAGTTGGGATACAACAGGGCTCACTAACTCCCAAGCTCAAGGTCTGAGGGAGATCACCCCCTAACCCAAGTTAGGGTCCAGGGGCTCACCTCCACCCAGGGACAGGGTCCCATCTACCCAAGGCCGGGGTTATAAGGATCACCCCTTTAGGTGGATATAGTGATGGCTCACTCTCATCCATAGTTAAAGCGCAGGGTCCTTACCATCTGAGTCAGTGTTCCTTTGGGCTCCTCAGCTATCCTGGGCTGGGAACTCACCCTCAATAGGTTTATGGTCCTGAGGACTCACCATCCACTGGGTCAAGGTTTCCCATCTATCCAAATCTGGAGTCCCAGTGTCTCACCCCCCTCAAGGTTCAGGATCCCGAGGACCCACCATCCGTTCTACAATGATGATCTTAGGACCCAGCTGCTTGTGAATGGCAAAGATGTGGATGAGCCGAAGGGTGAACACCATGAAGTCAATGGCTAGAACAGTGCGGCCAGCCTCAAACACTGAGGGCAGCATCCTGTTTGGAGACAAAGGCTGTGTAGGGCTTCTGGTGCCCACGGAGGGCACGAGGTTCTCAAGACACAAGTATTCTGGCTAAATGGCTGAAAGGCAGGTTCCAGGACCACACTGAGATTTCAGAGAGCTGAGTGCCCCCCAGCCTGCCCACCAGCCCATCTGAGGCTACAGACCTACAGGTGACACCAACAATGAACAGGAAGATGGCCACCATGTCACACTTGTTCCAGTTGTCTTCCACATAGAGAGTAAACTTCTTCACCAGGTATGTGTCCTCGTCTGTAAAGAAGCCCTGGAAGAAGAGGAAGTCTGGTTACAGAAGCCAGGTCCACCTTGCTGAGCCCAGGGTAGAAAGAATCTGCATGGATCAGGGCTCAGTTTGCCAGTTTGATCAGAAACAACTGGTGGCTAGGACCCAGTGTATGGCTAGGATTGGAGTATCAGTTGAAGAGATTTCAGGGCTAAGTCTCAGGGCAAAAAGTGAGGTCAAGCTGAACTTGGAGTCGGGACTGTCTGTGACTAAAACTTAGGGTCAGTTTACATTGAGTGTCTGGACTTAGCCAGTGACTCATGTCAGGGTTCAAACTCTGACTAAGGAATCATGATCATGATCAATCTGGAACAGGGCTCAGGACTCAGGATGCGGCTGAAATCAGTTCAGTTTGTGATCATGATGAGGGCTCCAACTGTGATTAACATCAAGACTCTGTGACAAAGGACCAGGCCTTATTCTGATCAAGGTAAGGGCTTGGTCTGCAACTGGGACTCAGTCTGACCAGGACCATGATACAGTAGACAGGGTTGACAGGAAGATCACTCAGAGGTCTTGTTCTGTATATGAAAAGTCCTTGCCCCCAGAGAAGGTCCTACCTGGAACTACAGATAATACAGCCTTAGCTGCAGAGCCCAGGAGTGGGTCACACTTGCCACTGACCTGTCGGATTTCCTCCAGCACCAGTGTGAACACCCAGAAATAGAGGGTAACCTCAGACCCAGATGGCCCCTGTGGAGGCGGCCTAAAGTCCACCAGCAGGACATAGGTGAACAGGAAGAGGAACGCAAAGTACATGACTACATTCCCCAGGAACACGGTCACAGGAGCCCCCCAGAACTTCCGCCACCGTGTGAGCAGGAAGGCAGCTTGTGGGCCTGGATCGCCTGGAGCCCTTGGCATCTCTGTCAGCTTCTCCAGTCTGTATGGGTACAGAGGAGGTCACTATGGTGAGGAGGCACCTAACCACGGTATCCCACGGGAGCTTGCCTCTGTCTAGACACTGGCCACTGCCAAGTGGCAGTCCTTTCTCTCCTTCCTTCCCAGCCTCCTCTATCCTTCTTGGCCCTCTTCTGTCCCTTCTATAGTCTCCTCCATTTTTCCTGCCCTCTGTCTTTCTGGGACCATTTTCTTTTTCCCATTTTCCTAGTTCCTTCCATCTTTCCTCACTCCATCCTCACTGCCCCCTTTATCCATTTCACCCCCTGGCCCTGCCGCCCCTTACTGGCCGCCCTGGCTGCACAGGAAGCTCTTTTCCACATCCAAGCTGTCTGACTCTTGCAGATCTTCCAGGCCCATCCTCTGTGGGACATCCTCACTGCAACACAGGGAAGGACATCCCCAGCATAGAGACAGAGAAGGAAGCACAATGCCCACCGAGAAGGAGGGCCCACATAGCTCACTGGACATTGGGCTATAAAAAGTGGGATCAGTGAGAGAATCCGACACCTGCTGCTGCCTACATAAGCCTACCTGAAGGTGATGAGATTGGTATAGACGAGGGCTGGGCAGGTGAAGGCACCCAGCAGCCGCAGGATGGGTGTGCCTGTGGCCATGTCTCCCCACCAGATCTTGGTCAGGAATGCCTAGAATAAAGTCACATGTTCTGGCTGCCTACCACCACACATTCACTCACACAGGCCCCTGTGCCTGAGATGCTCTTCCCAGAGCTCTCTCAAGCACCCTCCTGGAGCACCTGCTCTGGTGGGAGGACAGACTTTCCAGGAGCATGTGTTTGACTGTTTGCAGCCTGCCTTCTTTCCTTTGTTTTTCCTTTGGGGCAGTCTCAGGTAGCTCAGGACAACTATGAACTACACAGCTGAGGATGAACTCCTGATCCTCCTGTCTCCACCTCTGCAGTGATGGGATTGCTGTCATGGGTCACCGCATCTGATTTGTTCAGTTCTGGAACTGAACCCAGGGTTACATGCATCCTGTACCTTCTATTAAATGAGCCACATATCTAGCCTTGTTGTAACCCTTCAATAACAGAATTATGGATTGGGGTTAAGGACAAACTGAGAATAGGTGTTACTGGGGTTCAAGAACCAAGCTAGAAAAGCATCCCTGATGAAGGAAACTGGAATCAGCCACTCTTCCTGGTCCCTTCCCTATGTAGCTTGGGCATGGGTTGGAAGCTGTAGGCTGGGACATCAGCTGAGGTACCTCAGGTGTCCTGGGTGGATAGTCTGGGCCCTGCCCATCTTCCTTGCCCCCATGTCATCCTTAGACTGATCAGTCACTCACTTGTACACCATCATGGGCAAAGAAGGCCTTGGCGTCAGCTTCAGTGGCCAGGTGCAAGCAAGTGGTCCTGCTCCAGCTGTGGTTCCTGCGCACCAGCAGGGCAAAGGCACGGTCCTCGCTGTTGCTGTAGCACTCTGAGAAAAGATCTGTGCACGAAGCTGGCTGCTGGGATGGGATGCTGATGCCTGGTCCCTGGGCCCCCATCATCTGCAGCATGCATCCTGCATCTACTTTCTAGGGTCCAGCCAGGTACCCCATGCTACAGGGCCACTGAGAGTCCCTGCCTGGCCCCAGGACCTTTCCCAACCTCTGATCTTCTCTGGCCCTTCTGTTTCTCGCTTAGTACTGTGAGGGCCTCAATTGCCACAAATGGTTTCCACTCTGTGGTAGGGCCCAGTACATGGCTATTATGAACTATAACATCTCCACCTTCCTTTCAGGACTTTTTGACCAACCTCCACCCTCAGTAGGAACTGCTCTGTGTTCTGCTCTACACAGGAGGCCATGGGGGTCACCCTGAACCACTTTCTGTAGTCAGCCACTTCCCTGTCTGCAGGGGAGCAGAAGCAGGGGCCTTTTGCCTGTCACTCACCCAGGGCCAGCTGCTCATACTTGGCCTCACGCATGGTGCGGGCCACCTCTGCCTCCTTCTCCAGGTGGGACATTTCCTTTATGATCTTGCAGGCAGCCAAAGCAGCAGCCACACCCTCCTGGCCCTGGAAGATGGAGATACAGGGTTTTAGAAGGTGGCCCAACTGTCCCAATATTCTCCAGTCTGCTTCTCAGATGCCAAGGGAGCCGTGGACTGAGGTGGCTGCTCACCATGGCCCAGAAGTATGTGGCCATCTCATAACGGTTCTGCAGCACAGCCCAGAGGAACAGATCCCTCCAAGGCTCCTCACTCTTCCGACTGAGGTCTGGCAGCCACTTCTGGCCTGTGGGCCGCTTGGGTGGCCCTCTCTCCTGTAGAACAGGGCATCAACATTCAGTCTTTCCAGCACACCCTGGCCAACCTGGCTCTACTCACCTCCATCCTACGTCCGTCCTGGTAGAAACCACGGCAGGCATCATGTAGGAAATCCTTGAGTACACGGGAGACCTCATGGAGTGAGAAAGCAGGCAGGCCAATTGGTAGCTCCCGGGCCTGCTGGGCACCCAAGCCAGCCAGTGTCAGCCGGCCCTCCTCATGCTTACGCTGTAGCAGCTCAAAGAGGAGGCTCTTAGGGGACACAGAGTGGTAAAGCTGCTGCAGCCGCCCATAGGTCAAGAACTCGGCCATATCAGCGCCACTGTCCACAAAGAGGCGCACGAAGTCAGGCTTGTTGCTCACTAGGGCATCCATCATCACCTCTTCCAGGTCGCAGGACTGGATTCACCCATTGGGGAGGAGATCAGGACAGTGAGAGGGAAGAAGAGGGGCAGAGCATCCTCCCCTGGACACTCCAACCTGTACCCTGAAGCTGAGGTATGTATGGGTCAGCAGAGCATGCTGGCCTCAGGAACCAGAGATGGGAAAGGTCTGATGAGTTGACAGTAAGAGTGTCAGGGTTCCCACACTCCAGCCTGGACTTTGGGGGTTCCCTAGCATCATTTTGAACACCCTCTAGGGCAACAGCTGGGACAGACTAGGACCAGATAACACCCCTGAGATCCTACTTCCTCAGGCCTCAGTTAATTCCCTGCCTGGTGTTCCCAAATCAGGTCTGGGTAGGGGGGTACCTTCCATTCCACGTCCCCATTGAAGATCTCGCTCTTGGCAATGTCCACACGGTCCCAGGCCACAGCCAACTTGAGCTCGTCTAGGTAGTCTTGGGCCTCTTGGCTGTGACTCTTGCAGGCTATGGGTGAGAGTAAGTCCCACAGAGATGGAAAGGAGGGACTGGAACTCTGTGAGGACTTGATGGGGGTTGACAGCTGCCTTTGAACAGCAGCAAGAGGCAGAGGACTAAACACCCAGGGGATGGCATACCAGAACCCTTTGGACACAGTCCGCTGAAGCATAAGTATATTTTCAGTAGCAGCACCTTGGCCAACATCTCCTTGCCCACGAACAGGGCATGGCCGTACATTCCCATGCAGGCACATTTCTGCTATGGAGATGACTGCACACTTTCACTGGAGGACACAGTTATCCCCAAACCACAGAATTAGGATCACTAGGCTTTTCTGTGACTCACTGAAAGTCACATGTGGTCCTGCATACAGCTCCCTGGGCTTCACTGTCTTGGGAAGAGAGTGGCCAAAACCAGAGCACCCTTTTGTAGACCAGGCTGACCTTGAATGTACTAGGTAGCCAAAGATGACTTTGATGATCTTCCTGCCTAGCAGGTGTAAGCTACCACCTGCTGTGTGATGCTGAAATTGGACCCAGGGCCTTGTGTATGCTAGCCAAACTTTGTTTGTTTGTTTGTTTGTTTTTCCGAGACTGGGTTTCACTGTGTATCCATGAGTATCCTGGATCTCACTCTACAGACCAGGATAGCCTGGAATGCACAGAGATCCATCTGCCTCTGCTTCCCAAGTGCTGGGATTAAAGGCGTGTGCCACCACCACCCGGCTCAAACATTCTACCAGCTGAGCCACATCCCCAGCCCCAGGTGTTCCAGGTCTTGGAGTGGCCCCTTACTCAGGTATGCCCCATCTCTTCCCTAGCACTGCCTCTCCCAGCCTCCAGCCTATGTATACCTGTTCCATGTCAAACCCACTGCAGTGACAAGCCTGGGTTGCAATCCAGCATATCCATCAGTGCTGAGTGGACAGACCCATGGCACATCTACACAGTAAATGTTAGAACTCAGCCTTGGAAAGTAAGAACTTCCTGGCACCAGCTACCATGGTGCTGGATTTGTGAGACATTGTGCTTCATGAGGGAAACTGGTACAAACAATGCAGGTTACAGTTTCATTCATGTAAAGTGGCCCCAAAGCACACATCTACAGACAGAAATCAGGCAGGGGACCTGGAGACAAGGTGAAGTTACGAAGGCTTTTCGGGAGAGGGTAGTAGAAAAATTCCAGGATTGGTGATGGTTACAATGCCCTGAGGCTAGATTATTACTCATTGAACTGAAGTCTTCAGAAAGGCTTTGTTAATTGGGGAGTTACCTTTCACACCTGGGGAGGGCTGACAGGCACTCACTGTGGACACTGCTGAGTCCTGCTGTCTCTGAGGGCAGGGTTACATGGCTCACCTTTCACAAGTGCTTTGAGAATGACAGTGTCCAGGTCCTCAGAACCCTCCTTCTCGAAGTCGTACACAGTGAGCAGGTGGGGGTACGCAGCAATGTTCTGTAGCTAAGACAAGGAAGAGGCCTTGAGGTCTGAGTGGAGCCTGGAAGGATCCTCATAAGAACCCCTCTGCCCCCACTGACCCAGAAGCTTAGCTCAGGACCACCCACAGCCTGACAAGCTGGCTGACTGCCTGGTCTCACTGCTGCACAAGGTCCCGGATAACTCCAAGATGGGACGGGAAGAGAGGGCAAAGCCTGCAGGACTTTCGAGAAGAACATCTCCACCCAGGGGTTGCTGAGAGGACATGGGCAGCAGATGGCTGTAGCATCCCCAGCACGCACGCACCAGCTCCGTCCAATGCACAATGGCTTCCCAAGAGAAGCACTCGCCGGGGAATTTCTCTCTAAACTGCTTCTCAGCCACTTGGGGCACCAGGAGATGAGGCTGGCTCACCAGGGCAGCAAGTACATCAGCGATGCCCCCAGATCCTGCCAGGATCAGCCATGGGGCAGCCTGCTCCACTGCCCTGGAAATCCTCTGGGGAGGCAGAAATGATATCCAGATGCACATTTAGGAGGTGCCTCAGCCCTCCACACCACCCATGGGGGCAACCTGAGAAACCACCACCTCCTCCAGTTAGGCCCTTCCTGTCCCCTGACCTTACCTCCAGGGTTTTGGGGTCACCGTTGACTAGCAGGCAAAGGACAGGGATCTGGATACTGCTGGTACCTGTGGGCATAGCAACCTCGAGACTACTTGATTCTCAGAAAGGAAGAAACTCAGGTCCTCCTCATTAGGTGGGGCAACCACCCCCAACATCATGCTGAGAGTCCTGCTACCATGTTTCTGGCACACCCTGCCAAAAATTTCCCTTCCTTCATTCCTTTTATTTTTATTTCTGGTTTTGTTTGTTTGTGAGACAGGATTTCTCTGTGTAATAGTCCTGGCTGTCCTGTAATTCACTTTGTAGACCATACTGGCCTTGAACTCACAGAGATCCGCCTGTGTCTGCCTCACAAGTGCTGGGATTAAAGGCGTGTGTCATCCAGGGCTGGCATGTGATGAGTAAGCACAAAGTAACTTGAAAGAAATGAAGCCTTGTGGTGCCTACCACATCCCAAGGGCAGCCACATTATGGCTAGGTAGCCACTCTACCAGCATAAGACAGAGTCACTCTGTGTCATAAGAGACACTCTGGGCCAACAAAGGGATAGAAGTCGGTAGGAGCAGCTCCAAACTGCTGGGTTCCTATGGAGGCCTTTGTGGTGTAAGACACAGGTCAGTTTCCATTGCTAGCATGTACTGGCTTCACCAAAGAATTATACTGTTATCTGTTAATACATTACTCGCACATTCTAAGCAATGATATAGTAGCTTATAAACATTGTTCGTCTACTAATATTTCTCCCAGGCCACCTCTCTTTCACACCCTTCACTAGCCACAGTTGCGCCCATTCCTTCAGGCATTTCTGCTCCCTGGTGGCAGTGGAGGGGACTGCGCCTCTTGGGAGGCTTATTTTATTGGCTAGCAGAGTCTGCAGCCAGAACAGTGCCGATTAAAACAGTGGCAGCTGCACTGCTCTCTGGCCAGAAGGTGGCTGCCTATCCAGGGCTACACTACCCAGCTGTGCCACTCTCCCATCCACCCAACAGTTCTTCCCAGGCTTTGTACGCTCAGGCATGCGTGTGTGTGTGTGTGTGTGTGTGTGTGTGTGTGTGTGTGTGTGTGTGTGCTTCCTGGCAGGCCCGTTCCCATTCTCCATGAAGTTCTTGCTGGAGTTATCCTATCTCCATGTCCACATCCCCAAGATGCTGCTCTGTGCAGCTGGAGTGAGCCTTACCCCCATAACCCGTCCTCTGCTGAGAGATGTGCTTCTCCAGGCTCAGCCGTAGCTCTGCCAATCCGTCCCCACTCCCGAGGGCGCCAGGCTCCACCAGGATGAAGTGGGAGAGATTGCTGTCCAGGGGGCAGAGCGGTCCCTGGATGCTGCCCTCATCGGCAGGGTAGTAGATGGGGGTATCCTCCTGTGCCAAGCGTTTGGGAAGACATGGAGAAGTGGAGACCTCAGGAGCAGCTTTTGTTGGGCCTTGCTTTGCTCTTCTATGCACGCCATGCTGGGGCCCTGGGCAAGGCTTCAGCAAGGCCTCAGAGTCCCCACCCCTCAGACAGAGGGAGGATGGACTGCTGGGCCAGGGGCCTCCCTGGAATGAGTGAACCATGGAAACAGCTGGGGCCAGGGCTGTGCAAGCTCCACCTTCTAGACTCTTCTGGGCTGGGGTCCAGACTTCACCTCAGTGGGGCCTCATGGGCTTCTCATTGGTTATGCTTTACACAGTCCACAGAGTGGGGGATGTGAGTGAATACCAGAGAGCAGAAGCCACCTGGTCTTGAGGACAGCCTTCAGCCAGGCTGGGCCCAGAGGGCAATCAGTCAGACTCCCCAGAGGAGTGAGTGTACCAGGTCCCACCCTTATTCTTGAGTGATGCTGCCACCTGCTGGGGAGTGCTGAGCCCATGCAACCATTGTCTTTCTTCCCACTGAAGACATATGTCCCACACCTCTCGATACCTTAGAGTCTCTGTGGGTAACATAGCCCTCCAGCCTGTCCACAGCTTCCTCTACCTACCCAAGCTTACTGGGCTCTAGCGGCATGGACCCATGAACCTCTCACTAACCTGGACACCATCTAGAAGCTGACGGTGAAGGATACGGTCCAGAGAGGCCATTCCAATGGCCACTACACGGACCTTGGTGGATGTGCTAGCCAGGGAGTGATCACGTACAGCCTGCCCAACGTGGCGGGCCAGGCCTACATGTAGGGCGCTGGTCAGGATCCAGGCACCTATGGGAGTTGGAAGAGAAATGTCCCAGAGTCCTTAATTAAAGCTGGCTGGCCCAACTCCATCCCCTAGCTATATTCACACTCAGGGACCCGGGAATCAGTTGATAAGATATGCTTTTTTCCCTCAGCCTCCAAGACAGGGTCTCTATAGTGCAGTCTAGCCTGTAACTCAAAGTAATTCCCCTGCCTCATCATTCCATGTACTAGGGGTATAGTACGTGCCACCATGCCCAGCTACAGGGAACACTTTGAAGCTGATGGGGATACTAAGGCTCGGGGAGGATGTGTATGTGGTAGACAGTGACTTTTTCCAAGATTTGTCATAGATGCTTCCCTGTAGCCTGTTCTGGGCAAGGATCTGGGCGACAAAGTTCCCACTTGCATCTGACTGCAAATTGTTCCTTTATTTTAATCACTTTTGCAATAAGAGACTCAGAACCTCCAACCCTTCTGCTGGATGTATGTCTGTATGTGCAGGACACCTATGCGGGGACAGGTGCATGTGTTAGCCAAAGGTGACATCCATCTTGTCTGTGTAAGACAGTTTCTGATGGCCAGGTGGTGGTGGCACATGCCTTTAGTCCCAGCACTCAGGAGGCAGAGGCTGGGTGATCTCTGTAAGTTTGAGGCCAGTCTGGTCTACAGAGCAAGTTCCAGGACAGGCTGCAAACCCACACAGAGAAACCCTGTCTTGAAAAACCAAAACCAAACAAACAAAAATAGATAGTCTCTGATGAACCTGGAGCTCGCTGATTTGGCAAGTCTGGCAGGCCAGCAAGCTACAGGGCCCTGTAGGTTTGGAACCTGTTTCCCTTTGCATTGGGATCACAAGTACATGCCTCCATGCCCAACTTTCTGTACAGGTGCTGGAGACTGAACTCAGGTCTTTACTAAAATATCTCCCTGTGCTGGTTAGGTTTGTTTATTTATTTATTCATGTATTTTGCTTTTTCAAGATAGGGTTCCTTTGTGTAACAGCCTGGCCGTCCTGGAACTCACTCTGTAGATCATGCTGGCCTTGAACTCACAGAGATCCATCTGTCTCTGCTTCCTCAGTGCTGGGATTAAAGGTGGTGCCACCACTGCCTGGCATATTTATTTATTTATTTATTTTGGTTTTTCGAGACAGGAATTCCCTGCGTAGCTTTGGAGCCTGTCTTGGAACTAGCTCTTGTAGACCAGGCTGGCCTCGAACTCGCAGAGTTTGAGAGTGCTGGGATTAAAGGCATGGGCCGTCACCACCTTGTGGCAAATTTATTTTTAATGATGTGAGTGTATTCAGTATATGTGTATGAGTGAAGTTGCCTGAGGGGATCAGAGGTGTTGAATCTCCCTAGAATTATGTGCGATTTCAGGCTGCGTGACACGGGTGCTGGGAACAGGACTCCAGTCCCCTGTAGGAGAAATGCATACCCTTAACTGCCTAGCATCTCTCTGACCCCTGTGCTGCTCATTTTTAACTATCAACTTGACAGAACCCATAATCACCTGAGAAAAGAATCTTACTCTAGATCAACTTGGTCAGTGTAGGTATATCTGGTGGTGGATTGTTAAGTCATGTAGGAGGACCCTACACACTGAGGGCAGAATGATTCCCTGGGTTCAAGTTAATTGCGTAAAAAGGAGGAAGCTTGAAAGCTTGATGAGAAAAGTAAAGACGTGTTTATTCTCTCTGCTCTTGGCTGTGGATGGGATGTGACTAGCTGCCTTGAATTTCTGCCTTCATGTCTCTGAAATGATGGACTGTGACATGGAATTGTAAGCCAAGTAAATCCTTTCTTCCCTGAGTATCTTATGGTCAAGGTATTTGTCACAGCAGAAATGAAAATAGAATATCCCCTGGACCTATACATTTTAAAAATAAAGTCCAGGTTTTTTGTCTAACATTTATAAGCAGCCAGATTGCTTCCCTAGGGTGATGTGTGGGGACACACTCTAGGTTCTCCTTGGTGCACTGATACCAGTAGGGTACCATGGCTTATGAGTGGAGTGTGTAGCTCTAAGGGAGAACCAGCTTCTGGACACCACAGATCAGCTGGCTGTGGCCTTTAAGTTCACCTGCACCACATCCCCATGACCTGCTCCCATGGCCTCCCTAGGCACCACCAAAGGTGGCTGAGTAGGGGAAATATCACTGAGGAATGCCCTCCCCTCACCCCCGGAGGTAAGCAGGGCGGCAGGCCAGACAGGCCCAGCCCAGGGAGAGCCTTACCTGTGCTCTGAGCTGCTTTCACCAGTCCCTTGCGCAGGATGTCCCGAAGCCAGGACTTCATAGCAAAAGGCCGTTCCTCACCCACCAGGGACACCACCAGGTTGGGGGCTGGCAGGTGCCACTCGGTGAGCAGGAGTTCAAAGAGCATAGAGGGGGCCACATTGCTTGGCACCTTCACAAACTGCAGGGTAGGGGGCAGGTGGGTTCAGGGTTGGGGCACAGGTAGGCAGCACCGGGTTGGGGGATTCTGCCCATATGGTAAATGTTAGGTTGGAGGGAGTTCTCAAGGGATTCTGGGCATGGGGGAGGAGACTGGGCTTATGGAAAAGGGCAGGGCATAGGAGGCGGGCCTTAGACCCACTTCGGGTAAGGCCTCTGTGCGGTATGGGCCATTGCAGTATATCTTCCCTTTGTGAGTGGGGAGTGAGACAGGAGTCCTGGACCTCAAGGTTCCCATTATCACAAGGGCAGGAAGCAGCTCTCAACTTTTGCCCATCTGGTCAGGGTCTCTGCACTCAGATTATAAGGAATTGGCCCAGGGTGAGCAGGCCCCAGTACTGGGTTTTGAGAGGGAAGTAAGACTTGGGAATTCCAGCCATGGTGGATGTCACCCAGGTGCATGGTGCCCCTACCTTGCCTCGCTTCTTCCCGGACCCTCCGAAGTCGACCTCTCCCCGGCATAGGACTGGCTCCCACCCATCACCAGTATCTGGGGGGCTTCCAGGGTAGGAGCTCTGGGCAGTCTGCATGGTGGCTTCTCTGTTAGACATATGATGGAACCCAGAGAGGGGAGTAGTCACCCTCTTCCTCTCTTCACAAGGAAGATGCATCCCAGCTGACGTAAGGTGGCTGTCTACCAGCTGCTCTCGCCTGCCATGGCTCTGCCACCCTCCTCACAGTGGCTGTAGTTAGAGTCAGGCTCATTCCCCACTGGGGATGGGGGCACAGCCAACCCACCTGCCTGCCTCTGCTCCCCACACTTACAGAACTCCGGGCATCTAGACTCTGACACGCCTGTCACAGTTCTCCAGAGCCTTTTCAGGGGGTGTCATGGAAACCCCCAAATACTAAGTAAGGAATTCAGTTTCCCAAGCCAAGGGAGCCACAACCTAGACTGCCCCAGACAAGGTCTGAGGACATCTTGGTTTGCACCTGAGCAGAGGCAGGATAGGTAAGAAGGCAGGTGAGTCAGATCAGATGCAAAGGGGATGGGAGGACAGGGTGGAGAAAAGGAGGGACCTAGGCAGACCCGGAAGTCCAGGCAGGGGAGGCCAGGGAAGGTAGGCAGAGATGAAGTCTAGGAATGGGAAGGAGGGACAGAAGGCAGAAAGGGAAGTCAGAATGGGAAGTTGGTGCCGGGTAGCAGGTGAAGAGGGCAGCGGGAAGAACAGAGGTGAGCAGGGAGCCATGTCCTGGCTCCCCTGGCCTCAGAGGCAGAGTCAGGACACCACCAGGCTATTTCCCTTCAAGTTCCCACCTTGGCAAACAGATGATGAAGAGGCTGACTACAGCATCTCTCACCCTGCCTGGGCTCAGGTCCTCTCCCACCCACCCAGCCAGCCCAAGCCCCCCAGCTCCATCCTTCATTGCAGTGACTTGAATGACCTAGCTTGTGTGATATGCAGCTGTGTCTCCTACAAGTTTCTTGTGTTTCTCTGGCGATTGTCCTAAATCTCTATGACAAAGCATGGCCCTGCCTTCAATATATGTTTGCTCCTACGTCTGCACTCCTGAAAGTGGGTGTCCAGCCAGGGAGGAAGAACACACTGGAAGGACTTCCCTGGGGTCCACTGTGGGTGGAGGGCTCCTATCTGACTTGGGACCATTCTCTACACACTATTTCCCCATGATCCCCAGGTCTGCATGGCTGTCCCTTGTGCCCAGCTTTGGGGTGCCTTTGTGATAGCACTTCAGACCCTGCACTCTTTGTAGGGAGACACCTGTGTATATACAGAGTTGAGAAGGAGGGGACAAGGTGACATAAAGTATGAGGGAGATTTATTCCCTGCCTCCTGTGCCTAACCAGGACAGGGGCTAAGGCCAAAGTCCTCCCCACATGCCTCTGGAACCAGCATGAGGAACCTTTTGAGGGAAAGTGTCCCTCAAAAGATACACCTGACCCCTAACCCTTGGTACTGTGCACATGATCTTCTATAGAAGTTCAGTCTTTGCAGATGTGGGCTGACGTTTACCTGTGACAAAGATTCTGTAGATGACTGACTCAGTAGAATGTCCTGGTTGTGGAAGTTGAAGTGTTACAGATCCAGACCATAATTAGCTCGGGCTATCTTCAGCGGCCCTAATAGCCATTTATTGCCCATCTCTATTGTCTGACCTAACAACTATCAACCAGGCAAAGACTGTATTCTCAGCAGACCCTAAGCTTCCGGCAACCCAGAAGGCAAAAAACGGCATCAAATAGCATCTGAAGCCTGTAGCAGAGATTCCCCACAAGACTGTAACCTATCTACCTGGTCTTCCCACCGATGTATGTAGTAAATGCCTTGACTTATCGTTGTCACTTGTTCTGTGTAACTATGGCCACAGTGGAACATGTTCTTTGGAGCCTCATTAGCCACACTCACTCATATTCTGCTCAGTGTAACTAAACTGTCTCTTATTGCTTTTGATGCAAGAGCACTGTTCCATGTTGGTGTAGGTGTAATTGGGATATGCTAAGCTGTTGCTCAGAGTAGGATGAGTTTTTCGCCCAAGGTGGGTGTGGGGAAGAATTGGAGGTAGGGCCCTCAGAGGCGGCAGAGGTAGGAAGGCTCCTCCTTGTAGCCTGTCTGGCTTGGGCAGACATGGACTTCTTGAATCTGTTCTACGTGCTGTGGTGGGGTTTTTTGTGGTCTCCCTCACCTGGTGTGCTGGTTAGTTTTTTTCTTTTTTTCTGTCAACTTAACACAAGCTGAGGTTATCTGGGAGAAAGCAACCTTAATTGAAAAAGTGCCTACATCACATGCCCTGTAGGCAAGTCTGTGGGACATTTTCTTGATTACTGATGAATGTGGGAGGGTCCAGCCCACTGCAGGAAGTAGCACCCCTGGGCAAGTGGTCCTGAGTTCTATAAGGAAATCATCTGAGTAAGCCATGAGGAACTTCAGTTCCTGCCTCTGCATTCCTGCCTTGAGTTCCCGCCCTGGCTTCCCTTCATGATGGACTGTAAGCTGCAAACTGAAATAAACCCTTTTCTTTCCAAGTTGCTCTTGGCCGTGATGTTTATCATGGCATCAGAAAGCAGACTAGGATACCTGGCCTTCACCTTGGGTCTCCAGCCCCAGAGTGGCTTGTCATCTGACTTTCCAGTGTATGGCCCTGTATAAAAGAAGCCTCTATGGGTCAATGGGTGGCCACAGGCAAGTCCCCTCCTTTGTATCTGGTTCCTACTGCCAGACACAGCTCCTTGGTTCCTTGGTTCCTTAGGTCCTCAGCAGCCCATCCTGCCCCAGTAATGGGAAATGTAAATCCTTCCCACCCACAACAGGAGCTCACACCCAGGGCCTGTGGAGGGCAGGATTTGAATAAACCCTTCCAGCCACAGAAACAAACACCCTATAGTTTTCCTGTAGGAATCTGGCTGGGGTCACAAGCCTGCCCCTGTGTGTTGGAACAAGGACCACAAACTCTGAGGCCTGATCTAACTGAGGTACACTCCTGAAGTGTTAGGGAAAGAAACCAAAATCCAGGCATGGATAGACTGTGACCTTCCCCGTGGCTCTGAGGACATCTTCCCTGGTCTTTCAGCTCATGGGGACTCCAGGTATCCCTTGGTTTATGTTCACATGGCCCCAATCCCTGCCTCTGTGGTCACATAATTGTGCCTGTGCGTGTCTGTCCTCTCCTCTTCCTGTAAGGACCCCATCACTGGGCCCCCACCTTTCCTCTATCTCGCCTACAAAGACCCTGTTTCCAGACAAAGCTACTGTATCAGTGGGTCGTGCCACTCACAGTAAGCCCTGCTATTGGAAATAGAGTTCCCTCAGCCATGTCTGGGCATGTGCTGTGCAGTCAGAGAAGTCACTCAAGCTGCATGTGTACCCTGGCTCGGGGTATGAGAGTCATATTTATTTCTAGTCTTTGGGCTAGGGATGGGGCCTCCAACTCTTTCTGCTATTTAGTCACGATGATGAGGTCATGGACAGCCTCATTTGGGCCAGGAGAGGAGTGCTCTGAGGCTCCCTGGGTCCCTAGGTATTTCTTTCTCAAGGACTAGGCCCCAAAGAGTGTCTTTCAATATGGGGCTCAACAATACACCCCTACCCATGGGCAGTGTTTTGGACCTGCCAACCAGGTTTCCATGGAAGGTAGATGCAACACTCAAGAACTGCCAGGCCATGCTCTCCCCACCAGGGTAGTGCAAAGGAGCATTTGGGTAGGTGCCAAGAACCAGGCAAATGTGGCCACCAAGAGGGAAGGCATGCAAATAGGATTTGCATGTGCAGATGTCTGGGTCTTAAACACCCCTTCTTTATTGCTGGTTTTTGGGGGTGTGGGGGTGAGGTGAGGTTGAGCTATATGACCCTGGGTATTTTCCAATGCCAGAACTCCGAGAAAAGATACAGACACTTAATCCCAGGGCTCTTACTAGCTGAAGTGGTCATAGAAATAGTCTGAACTAAATGTATTTCTCACCCCTAACATGGGAAGAGCCCATGGTATGACAGAGCTTGCACCCAGACCTTGGTTTCCTAACCCTATTTGTTCCCAAACTCTGCGCCTGTTTACAGTGGCATGTAGGTAAAACCATAATGATAAGAAGGGGCAGAAAGGCCACTACAAGTAGGCATGAAATAGCATGGCACCTCTCATCCCTTCAGTGAGGACACTTGGCATTCCTGACATGGACACAGCTAGGAGGAGCTGGCTTCTTCTCTTCCCTTCCCTCTATGCCCAGCCTCTGAGCTCTGACTGACTTTCTGGCAGATGTAATTCCCAAGCCTGAGGCCCACAGTTTGGATTGCCCTCCACCCAGATTCTCCCAAACAACAGGTAGCCCCTCCCCTTGCCCATGGTAAACCTGTTCCTCTGATGCTACAGGAAAGAGGGGCTCCAGCCCTGATAGAGCTGAGAAAAAAAGCATATGAGGCAAGAGTGTGGTTAGAACACAGCTCCTGCCTGCCCTTCCTACCTGCCCCACAGAGGAGCTAAGTACTTGTCTGGCCCCACTCCCTGTGCAAGCTGGCCCTGGTGGGAGCTTACCTGCTGTTCCTTCCAGACTCCTGGCATGTGGCTGCTGGTGCCAAATGGTGGAGCAACTCACCTACCACAGGCTGTATCCCCCTTTGCTCCCCCCACCCCACACTACACCTGGCAACTGGCAGCCAATGGTGTCTCAGGAAGCTGGGTGGAGTGAACATAGGGTACCACCCAGCCATCAAGGGGAGGATTGATGCCATTGGTCTGAGAACACATCCAAGCTGGTACAGAAGCTGTGCCCACTGCTAGGAGGGCATGGTCCTGTCCCTTCCCTCCATGGGCTCAGCCTGGTGTGGCCAATGAAGTCTGGGTGACTGCAATCCAATATGAGATCAGATGGGAATTCTGCCTCGTTTCTCACCAAGCCTCAGCTTCTCTAGTTGAGGAAACAAGGGCTGTGTCAAGACTATGTGGCCCATGCAAGGATGTCCAGCAAGCTGTCCCAAGGAGGACAGGCAGGCAGATGAACTGTTCCCCCAGGCTCCAGGAGGTCTGGAGATGTCTGCCCTGCTCTGTGCTGTGCTAAACTCCTGGGGAATCCCACAGTGTGGGTGAGCTGAGTACTGTCTACGTACCAGTCAGTCAGTCAGTGCCTTGGGGGCTGAGTGAGGACTTCCTCTACATCAGGGTTCAGGACTGATGCCTGTGGGACAGACCATGCTTTCTGTGGTTGTGACACTGGCTGCCCAACTGTTGATCCATTCAGCTCCTTCAACACCCTGAGTTCCAGTTTCTCCTCCTGTAGACAGAGATCCTCGAGCCCAGCTTCCAGGTGGCTGTGGGTAACGGTGGAGGAAGGACCCTCCTAACAGCTCCTGACAGTGTTTCCATGAGCCCTTGCCCTCACAGACCCCAGGATCTGGCCCTCTCATTCCATGAGCCCCAGGAATAGGAGTTGGGGGTTGGGCAGCAGCCAAAGGCTCAACATTAACCACCAGAGGGCGCCAGGACCATAGGCAGAGACAGGACAGGCGTCTCCTGGCTTTGCCCTAAGTGAGAGGGCCACAGTTACATGCCCATTTGGACTGGCATGTTCTCTAGCGTGCCTATAGTGTTACCTTGACATAAACCAAGTTCATTTGAGGTCCTTCTGGAATTACAGGCTGGGCTGGGCCCACAGGTTCAGAACTAGCTCCAGACACTTGGGCTCTGCAGGGCAGGGACAACAAACTCAGGTCTGGAAAACTAAAGGGTTCATTTCTGAAGGAGGGGGTATCTTGGGGGCCTAGGTGGAAGGGCCAGACCTCAGCCTTGGACAAGGCCAGAGTCCATTGGTTTCTAGAGGTCCAGCCTGAGTTCATGTTCACCCTGCAACCCAGGGCTTGGCCTTCCTATGGCTCCCACCGTGTCTGAGGTATATGGAGAACTGAAGTTCTTCCACAACCTTTCATCCATCTGGTGCTGCCCCTTAACCTCCATCTTTTGGACATTTGAAGGGTGGCAGCAAACATTCCCTAGCTATTCCCAGGCCAGCAGCATATTGTGGGGCTCCTTACCCACAGCCTTCCACAGCCCCTATTACCTTGATCATCAAACCCAAAGAGGCCCCTGTAACTTCTGCTTCCGTTGCCTTGAGCATGGTGGAGTATCCCCTACAGGCTCCTTGTCACCACAGGCTCCTATGTCCTTCAGAGATCCCTTCACCCAGAACCACACCAGCACAGGGCACCTCCCTTGCAGCTCTCCTCCCAGGCACCCTGGTGATATTGGTCAGTGTTGCCTTGCAATCTGAAATGATCTTTTGTTTCCTCATTTTTCCATCAGCAGCTGCTTCCTCCATAGTACTGTTGGACACTGGGAGGTCACAGTCAATCCTGAGTGCAGAATAAGACTGTATACAGAACACACGCTCAAAAGTGGTTGTGTGTTTCGACAAGTGTGTGTCTGGGCATGTGAATATGCATGAGCCATATGGAGGCCTAGGTAGGGTCTGGGGAGGCAGCCATTTAGTGGGGAACAGCTTCCCAGCAAGTCTAGGACCCTGGGCAGATAGACACTGGGCAAGGCTCAGCTGTCTCCCATGCAACCAGCTGTGAGTCCTGTGACAAGGGGAAGGTGATTTAAGGTACCATGGGGGGGACATCCAAATTGCCCTCAACAGCCCCCACATTGCTCACTATGGCTTAGCTGGTAGCTGCCTTTGTCTCTCTTGTGGTTGAGCCTCTGTCTCTCTGGTGGTTGCTCTGGCTAGTGCCAGGAGGATACTTCCTCTTGGGCGAGGCTGTGTCCCAGAGGGCTAGGCTCCAGCAAGGGCTGCTCCCACCACACTTTGTGTGCCCAAGGTAGCAGTTTTTCTCCTCGCCACTGACTGCACAGCCTCACCAGCCACCTGCCATGCCCACATCCAGAGACAAACTTCCCTTAACAAGGCCGCACCTACTCCAACAAGACCACACCTCCTAGCAGTGCTACTCCCTGTGGTCCTATGGGGGCCATTTTCATTCAAACCATCACATCATCTATCCACCTATCCATTCATCTATCAACCACTCATCACCATCCATCACCCATCTATCCTTATATATCCACTCACACCTCTGTCTGCCTACTTATTACCGTCTCTCTATCCATTCACCCCATCTACTCACCCACTCATCTATCCATGCAAATTCCCACATACTATCCACTTACCGTCAACATCCAAGCGCCGTCTGCCCATGCAGCCACCCACTCATTTCTCTCCAGTCACTCATTCCCATTCAGAAGTCTCTCTGTGCCTGGGCTCACTGAGGTGAATCAGCTCCCTGTCACACAATGCCCACACATGGGAATGCTGGCAGCTGCTTCACAGTCTCTGGGTCACATAAGGGCCAGGGTTGGCAGAGCTCCCAAGGGGCATGTGAGGTTCTCATGTGCTTCTTCCCTGCATCCACGTATCTCACAGATGAGATCTTGGGCCTTGTGGTCCATTGCTCCAGCCTTCCCTGCAGTGTAACTAGCAAGGCTAGAAATGCAGTAGGTACCCAGCTAATGCTACTGGAGCTGAATCATTGTGTTTCCTCTTTTGTCCCTCCGTTGCCTTGCCCCTGTTCTGGGCTCCAGCCTTGTGTTGGGCCACGGTGGCTTCCCATGGTTAAGTTCCTCCAGCTGTGTTGCCCAATTGGCCAATGAGGATAAAGGTTCTGGCTGGGACTGCCCACCATGGCATTGAATTTGGCTAGGGATAGCCAACAAATTTCTATCAGTTGAGGCTTGGTGGCTTGGCAGATGCTCAGGATGGAGTACTGATGGGCTAGAGGTATCTGGAAGGCTACTAGCCAAAACAACCAGAGTATGGTGGGCTGTGCTCTTGAACAGGCTACTACCATAGACCTCTGAGGAAGTCTGAGGCCTATGAGGCCCTAGGACTGCCCTCCATGACACCCACTTGGAAGAAGAAGAGTGTTCTGAGGCAGATGGTGGTAGCTCCCTGAAAGGGCACCCTTAATATTTGCTAGAACTGACTTTCCCAGCATAAGGAAGTGCTGACAGTCCCCCCACCTTTTTTAGATCTTTCCTTAGATTTGGAAGATCAACGCTGACTCCAGAATAATGTCTGGAAGGGCTTTCCATGGTTAGGCTTGGCCTCAGAGGTATGCAGGCTTTCTGGAGACCCGAGGAAGTTTTACCAGAGGGCTCAACTTCAGGCTAAAGGTAAACACTGTGGTAAGTCCCTGGGTCCTCATCACTGGCCTAGTGCTGGTGAGGAAATGAGGGGGTGCAGTTTGCAGAGAAAGTCTGGTCACCGAGTGACCCTCATATGGCCTTGCTAAATTGGGTAGAGCTGTGGCCCTGTGGGGTGGTTCCTGCCTTCTTATTGGATGGCTCCCCTCTGAGCTCACCCTTCCCACTGTGCTCTTAGGAGCCTGTCCACAGAGCAATCACAAAAGGGATCTCACAAAGGGCTGTTTACATGACTCCAATACACAGGCACACTACACACACTTGCAAATGACCCTCAGTATTCCCAGCTGGTTCCCAGTTTGGCATCTTGGAAGAGGAGAGTGTGGGTGGCTGTGACCCCTGAGGTCAAGAGGTGGCAGAATGACAGTATGCCAGTTCCTACCACTCTGCCCTCATGCTCTTGCACTCTCCTGGTCTTCGTGAGGCCTAGACCCATTCTCAGGGCTCCATGAGAAAGAGGAACTCCCGGGGAGCCCCTGTTCTTTGACTCTACATATACGTAAGGACTAGCTCACAGGGCAACTTTCTCCATGAATGTGCGCTTGGATTGTCTGTTCATCCTTTGTCCACAGCGCAGAGCACACTGGGTACTCAGTGCACCTAGTGAAATGACTTCAGGTACAGTGTGGGTGGGAGGACAATCCATCAGGCCTGGAGGACTCTAGACAAGCCCAATCTTGCCTTTGTCCTACTGTTTTCCCCGGGTCCCTTCATGGGAGGGAATAGTGCTGGACCTTGCTCAGTAGCACCACCTCAGTGTTTGCCTAGAGAATGTCCTAGGTTCCCTTTCCCAGGCCTGAGAGAAAACTGACTGAGATGATGAATCTTTTTGTGCATCTGTCTGTGAGGTGCAGGAGAGATGTAAGTAGAGCCCCTCTGCTGGGTGTCCCATCCATAAGGACAGTCACCAGTCAGGACCCATGGAGAGACATCAGTGGCTCCCAGTGGGAAGCACCTGTTCCTCATGCCTTCCCTTGTCCACCCATCTATTTAGCATTGAGTGTCTACTACATGCAGAGAGCTTTGACAACAGTTCTCCTCCAGGGTAAGTGAAGAGTCCCTGTGGGATACCTTGAGCCTTCAGAGAGTGTTCTAGTTTTATGTTTTTGTGATATAACACTCTGACCAGAAGCAACTTAGGGGAGGAAAGGCCTTATCTCCCCTTCCAGGCCCCAGTTCATCGTTGAGGGAATTCAGGGTAGGAACTCAAGCAGGTATTTGAAGCAGAAACCATGGAGGAACACAACTTGCTGGCTCACTCCAGGTTCATGCGTAACTAGCTTTCTTATGTAACCCAGGATCACATGCCCAGGGAACTGTGCCATCTGAGCTAGGTCTTTTCGTATCAATTAACAATCAAGACAAGTCCACCAGACACGCTGCTAGGTCAATCTGGTCTAAGCAATTGATCAATTTAGGCTTTATATCTCAGATAATTCTAGGTTATGCCAGGTCTGCTCACTGTTTTGCTCACCCCTACACGCTGACTCCATGGCATTGCATACAAGACTTTGGGGAAGGATGAATGGGAAATTAATCTGAAGGAAGGTAACACCTGGGAAGCCTTTGGAAGTCTGACTGTCCCAACAGCCCTTGGCTAGTAGACAGACTCTGGTTCTGATAAAAGATATCCACCCTAGTTTCCCTATCCTCATGATAGCCTCAGAGGCACCTGCTATTGTTGCCCTCTGACCTCACCAGAGGAACAAGGAATGAATGGGTGACGGGATGCAGATGGATTGTCAAAGAGTCCTTAGAAAGTCAGCAGGTAGAATGGTGGGTACCAGATTTCCATAACATCTCTGGCTTGGAGATAGGTAGTGAGAAGGTGCCTTCCAGGATGCAGCCTGGTGTGGTGTGTATACCCCCTTGATGACTGTGGGAGTGAGAGGTGCTTCCCTGACAAAGGAAGAGTCTTGCTGAGATCAGGCACCCCAGAGTCCTATGCCCAGGGTTTCAGACCTCCATGGCCTAAGCAATCTGCTTATTCTCTACCACAAGAGGTTTTCCTCTTTCTGGCTAATGGGCCCGTCAGGGGTGCTCACCCACTTCCACAGCAACTGTGGGTTTGGTCCCGGGACTTTTGTGTTTCCTGATCTGGGGTCACCAGTCTTTACTTTCTCAGTTTCGGCTTTAGCCTCACTCTGAGCCTGGCCTGTGTTAGCTCTGTGCTCACAGGTACACCTGGAGTCTGTTGTCCTTGGTTCCCACCCTGCTCAGTCACCATGCTTTATTCTCTGTCTAGCTTTTTAGAGAGGGCAAGGACCTCATAGCAGCCCCTTACCCAGCCTCCCTTCCGCTTCAGTATCCTCCAGAACAGATTCCTTGTTCAGAGCAGGGCAGGCATCCCCAAGACCCTTCAATAAAACAAAACCTTTATTTGTTGTGTGTGCTAATGCACATACCAGGGCATTCGTGTGCAGGGCAGAAGATAAGTGGTGGGTGTCTGTTCTCTCCTTCCATGTGACTCTCAGAGATCCAACTCAGACTGTCAGACTCGGTGGTAAACAACTTTACACACTGTGCCACCTTGAAGGTCCTAAGAGAACATTTGTTCCTCTCTGAATATTCTGCCAGGACAGACCTGGGCAGCTCTTAATATAATTGAAAAACATGGAAATGCACATGAAAATAAAGAGCTCAGTATAATGTTTGCATTCACTGTAACTCCAACAATTCTCAATTCAGAAGCAGTCTGGTTTAATCTGCACCTGACTCCCTATCCTCTTCCTGTTGACCATTGCAAGGCGGCTTTCTTGCGTCACAGACTCCTATCCACACATTCTTCCCTGTGTACCTCTGGCAGGCATGGCCACCTTGCACCCTCACGTTGTTACAGAGAAGGCAAGGCAGGCCACATTTTACCCCACCCCTCTCTAATTTTCAGAACAATGAGTCAAGCAACTGTCCAAGGACAATGAGGACTTTCCAAGTCTCATTTTGAACAAATTGGGTTTTAGAATATTTTACATGGTTTAATCTGAATTTATGTTTGTTTTTGGAGATAGGAGTTCACTCTGTAGACTAGGGTGACCTTGAACTCATGGAAATCCTCCTGCCTCAGCTTTCGGGATTTAGGGATTACAGATGTGAGTCTCTATGTGAGGCTTCCATAATTGTTCGTGCTGTTTGAATTCTTCTGTTGTTACTCAGACCCTTCCAAAAATGTGTGTGTGTGTGTTTGTGTGTGTGTGTGTGTGTGTGTGAGAGAGAGAGAGAGAGAGAGAGAGAGAGAGAGAGAGAGAGAGAGAGAGAGAGAGAGAGAGAGAGAGAGAGAGAGAGAGAGAATGGATGTACATGTGCATGGAGGCCAAAAGACAAATTTCTGGTGTAGTTTTTCAGGGGCTGTCCACTTTGATTTTTGAGACAGGGCTTCTCTACATAGCTCTGGCTGTCCTGGAACTCGCTGTGTAGAGGAGGCTGGCCTTGAACTCATAGGGATCTGCCTGCCTCTGCCTCCTGAGTTCTGGGATTAAAAGCATGCCCAGTTATGCCCCACATTTTTTTATGTAGGTTTTGGGGTTTGAACTCAAGTCTTCATGCTTGCACAGTAAGTATTTTGCTGACCTCAGCCTGCTCCTTTCCAAGTTTTTAGTGGATATAGCTATATAGTAATTTTGAAAGAGAATAACGGAGATTATGGTAACATTTCAAACTCACATTTAAAGATTTATTTGTACTTCTTTGATTTTACATCTGTATCTTTTATATCTTGGTTCCTAAGGAACTCAAAAGGATTGCTTATTTGATATGTAAACATATATGTTTGATTAGTTCAGACAGTCGGCACTCCATATCTCTAGGTTCTGCAACCCACACCAGGTGGAAGATATTTGAAAAACAAATTACATCTGTAATGGATTAGTGTGAACTCTTATTCTTTCCTCAGTAGTATAATGCAGCAACATTCAACCTGGCATTCCCACTGTGCTAGATAATTCGAGGAGTCAGAGATGGTTTGAGCCATACTGGAGGATGTAGTAGGTCCTAAGAACAGACTATACTGCTTTATATGAAGGACTTGAATACTGATGATTTTTAGCCTAGGGGCATCTGGAGTGGGTCCCTGCCAATATTAATACTGATGGTTCAATTTGTGGCTGTGTTATAGTGTAATTAACCAACTGAAGGATACTGTGGTGTGTATGTGCATGTGTGTGTGTGTGTGTGTGTGATGCATTCACATGTGTGTGTAGATGTATGCTCATGTGAATATGTGCAGAGGGCAGCAGAGGGTCTCTAGTGTCCTGTTGTATCACTCTTTGCCTTGTTCCTTTGATGCAGGGACTCTTGTTCAACCTAGAGTTTGAATTTTTCAGTTAGGTTAGAGCTAGAAGTCCAGAGACCCTACCCCCAACCCCTCAGTTCTGGGGTTATAGGCATGCACAGGGTCACACCCAGCATTTATATGGGTAGTGGGCTCTGAACTCTGGCCCTCATGCTTGAGAGGCAAGCACTCTTAACCACTGAGCCATCTCTTTAGCCACTTCTTGTCTTTTACTAATATAAACTATGCTGCAGTGCAAGGTTTATGTGCTTATTCTCTCTCTGTCTCTGTCTCTGTCTCTGTCTCTGTCTCTCTCTCTCACTCTCTCTCTCTCTCTCCCTCCAGGGTCTTATATAGTTCCAACTGACTTTGAACTCACTATGTAGCTGAGGATGACCTTGAACTCCTGATACTTGCCTATACCTACCTCCCAAATGTATGGATTACAGATGTGTCCCACCATGCCCAGCTTCAGTTTCTGTTGTTTTTTTCTCATTTGACTTTGGGTTGGTTATTGGTGGTGGGATTTCCAGGTCAAAGGGCACATGCACTTTTGCTAAGACTGCCAAGATGCCCTTCCCACTAGTGATTAGGAAAGCACCTGCCACCCTGGCCTCTCCCAAAGATTGTGCCGTCAAACATCTGGAGTTTTGCCAATCAGATAGTGGGCCACTGGTATCAGCGTGTACTTTTAATTTGCACTTTCTTGTTGTGAGTGAGGCTGAGCATTTTTTTTCTGAGGCACCAAGGCCAAGCACCTCTTTCCCTGTGTGCTGATCCTGTTTCCAGGCCACTCTGCCACAGCACTGTCTGCCACAGTCTTGCCTGGCTTTAGACGCTCCTTATGTATTAATCCCTTGCCTGTGGTGGTGGAAACTGTCCCAGCATGTCCTTATCTCTTACTTCCCCCGCGGTGGCTTTCTGTTTTATCTGCTGCTTCCGGATTTCACAGCACAGTGGAAAATGTTTTCCTTAGTGACGGTTTCTTGAGGCAGATGCTCTTCTTCCTTCCCTCTCCCTGCCACCTCATCAGACTCAGGGCCTTGACACGACAGGCACACACTCTACCTCTGCCTGTCCCAGCAGTCCTCACCCTTAAGTTCTTTGCGCAGACTTTATTTTAACTTTTATACCAAAGACTTTGACTCAGCTGCCCCTAGCTTCCTTCTATTTTTGTGGTAAACACCAGGATCAAGAGCAACGTAGGTTAGGGGAGGGTTTATTTCAGTTTACTGCTTACAGTCCCATCTCCAAGGGAGGCCAGACCAGGACCTCCATCAGGAACCTGGAAGTGGGCCTGCTCACTATTCCAAATAGTACTATCTCCTCCCATCAAAGAACTCATTCACAGCCAAGGAAGTACAGCCCAAACTTCAGAGGAACACTGCTTGCTTGTTAGCAGGCTCAGATTTAGCCAGCTTTCTTATATAGCTTAGGACCACCTGCCCAAGGAACAGGTGCCACCCACAGTGGGCTGTGCCCTCCCCCATCAATTAAGACAATCAAGACAAGCCCTCTCAGACACATCCACAGGCTAATCTAATCTAGGCAGTCCTTCAATTGAGATTTCCTTCTCAGATGCCCCTAGGCTGTGTCAAATTGACAACCGACACTAATAAGAACAACACCCGAAAGTTATTCTTGTGTGTGATGTGAGAGGTGGGCCTGGCTGATCTTTCTTCTTCTCTACATGCCCATCTAGTGTCAATACTTATTGTTGTTTTGAGGCAGGGTCCGATGTAGCCCGAGGCTGATCTGATCCTGTTATGTTATGGAGCCTGGGAGAATCTTGAGCTCTTGATCTCCTGTCTCCACCTCCCAAGTGCTGGGATTATAGGTTGGCGTTTATTGAAGCACACTTTTCTTCTGCTGTATTTGGGATACGGAGATGTAGCTGTTGGTCCCATCTGTGTGCATTCCTCCTGGGATGCAGGTCTCCTTCCACCCCCACACAAAGGCCAGTGTAGCCTCAGCCCAGGCAGCTCCCAAGAGCCAGCTGCAAGAATCTGACTATTCCTATCTCCACCACAGGACACCAGTTCCAGGACAAGAAGCTCCTTCATGACCCTGGGGAGGAGCAAACGTTTCTCCCTTTACCTGCCCAGGCAGCCCCAGTTCTACCAGTAAGAACCGCAATCTAGCTAATTTAACCGGCTCTCACTGGGTGCCACTTATGGTCTATCCGTATCTCCTCAATCCCACATCCTTAGTGGGCAACGATTAGCTACTGGGAAGGCATGCCGCCATCAGGGGCGTCTGGACACTCGAGGACGCTCGGTGTTCTTTGGGACCTGCGCCCGAGAGTGTCCACGAGTGGCCCGGGATGCCCTTCTCTCTGCCTCCTGCTCCCTCTCTAGGACGGGTTCAGATGGCGAGAAAGCGAGGCCTGTGCTACACCTGCTTTTTGGTGGTGGCACCTGCTAGTGCCCGATTGGAGGACCCTAGAGCCCGGGCTGGTCTCGGAGTGCGGGGAAGCACGTGCACCCAGCAGGTGAGAGCGCGGTGAGCAGCCTGAAGTGGCGTGGCATGGTGTGGCAGGTGACCCGCTGGTTGAGTCAGGCCGCAGGTAAGCGCTTGGTGGCGCCCAGGGGCGGGGCGTCCTGGAGGCGGGGCGTGCCATCCCTGGGGACCAGCCCCGCCCCCGCCCCCAGGCCGAGAGGACAGCGGCCCCCCGTGGCTGGGCTGGCGGTAGCGGCTCTCCGCACTGCGCCCAGCTCCCTGTGCCGCCTTCACCTCATCTCTGAGGCGCGGCGCGTCCCGGGGTCCTGTCTGGCCATGGATTCGGCCTCGTCCCCGCCCAATGCGGAGAGGAAACGCCCGGGCTGGGGCCTCCTGCTGGGCGCTCGGCGGGGCAGCGCGGGGCTAGCCAAGAAGTGTCCCTTTTCTCTGGAGCTGGCTGAGGGTGGCCCGGCGGGAGGTACGCTCTACGCGCCCATCGCGCCACCCGGAGCCCCTGGGCCCCCGTCCCCCATGTCGCCACCTGTGTCACCGGTCACAGTCCCCGCAGACCTCGGACCCCGGCCGCGGGTGAGCCTTGACCCGCGCGTCTCCATCTACAGCACGCGCCGCCCGCTGCTGGCGCGCACCCACATCCAGGGCCGCGTCTACAACTTCCTCGAGCGCCCCACGGGCTGGAAGTGTTTCGTGTACCACTTCACCGTGTGAGTAACCTCCCTGCACTTGTAACTCCTCTGAACTGGTGCTACTGTGCTCTAGCTGTGACCCTCAGGGAGACAAGGGAAAACTAATCACAGAAACAGAAATCAGACTGGGAGCCGGTCCCTTAAGTTCAGGGACTCTGCAGTGGTTGAGAGGGAGGCATGTAGAGGGGGACACTTTGAACACGGGGTACTCCAGCCCAGGAGTTTACCCCACACCGCACTCTTGGGATGGAGGGACTGTGTTTAGGAGTTAGACCCCATAGGAGTAGTAAGCAAGCCGGGAGCCGGCCTTTCGGTGAGCGTCAGCTGTGACAAGAGAATCAGGTGCCCCCAGGAGTGACTGGTGTCTGAGTGCAAGCCGATCCAGGACTTGGTGGGTGTTTCTATCTCAGGCACTCAGAGCAGCAGGGATGTGTACAGGATAGATTGGCAGGTGCACTGGTGTTGTTCAAGATGTCCACAGGGGAGTGCCCATAGCTTCAGTAACCCAAGCTGATGAAAGTGGACTACTGGATACCCTGAGCCCAGCGGAAACATCAGAAGTCTACGAACAGCACCTGCTTTAGGGACCAGGGGAGGGAGCAGAGCTGCACCTGGCCTTCACTGCTCCCAGGTGGCTCTTATTCTCACAGACTGCCTGAGAGGGGCAGGGCATTCCATTTTTCAAGGGCAGGGGCACAGGAAGTCATCTCCAGGAATGGTCTGGCTGACCTCCTTGCTGCCTCCCCCTGGCCACCTTGAGGCAACACTTCCTGGCTGCCCAGCTTCTTGGTGCCCTGCCAGTTACTGGCTCCAGATTCCACCCTGCCGACCCCTCAGCTGATTGCTTTGGAAGTTCCATTAGGTGACCTCCTTGTGGCTTGTCTTGCCACCTGGGCAGGGCCTCCACTGGGTGTTCAGGGTTCTGTTTACTCTTCTGAGGCACAGCAAGAACCAGGCTCACAAAGGTGAGTTCTGATGACTGCTTGCCTTGCACAGGGAGACAAAGATCCTCCATAGCAGCCGGGGCAACTCTTAGGACACCCTGTCCCCACAGGCATTCTTGGTATGTCCTTTAAGGCCACCCAACCCCCAGCCTTGCCTCCCAAAGTGCCAGGACCCCTGAGACTTTGGGAGATAAAGGCTCTGCATGTGTCTGCAGCAGCAGTGGGCTTTTCTCAGGGCATAGGGAATAGTGTGCAAAGACCCCAAGGGACCTTACTGCTGTAAGAATGTCTAGAACACACATGGCTTGCTGCTCCTCTGCACTTGCCTGCTGGACCCTGAGATCCCTGAGATGAAAGGCGTGGGGTGCTGGAGCAGCCCCTACCCTATTACCTCTTTGTCCAGGAGCCCCATTTGCCAAGGTGAGCAGCCTTCACACACTTGCATGGTACCCTCCTGGGGATGCAGGTCCTTAGAATGAGCATCATCAAGTTCCTGACTGTGGCAGCCTGGCCCTGGAGGAGGAAGAGGGCATGTCCCGCCCCAGAGGAAGTCTGTGCTTACACTGTGCTTTCTTCCTGAATTGGATTGTTCAGCCCTCGGGAAGTTTGCTCAGCAGAGCTGCCTTTGCCCAGCCTCCCCAGCAGCCACGACCCACACAACCCTGGTAACTTTCTAGATTGGTGGTCTAAGGGCTTCTTTGTCGAGGAAGAGGGAGTGAGATGCTAGCTGCTGAGTGGTAGTTGGCCTACCTTCCCCAGCCCTAGCCCTGGCTGGCCATGGAGTTTAGTTACAAAGGGGAAGGATAAGTAAGCTGGGAAGACCCATGCTGGGCACAGCATGTCCCTTGCCCAGACTCTGGGGAAAGGGACCTTATTTCTGTCACCATCAGTAGATGGGCATAACCCTCTGGGTTATGCAGTCTCCTGAGATGAGACATGGCCAGCAGCTAGGAGCCTACACACATCTTTATGAAATGCATGATATGCTAGTTGCCCCTGGTGTTGCTCTAAGCAGCAAAAGCAGCTGCTTTTGGTAAGATGGACTCTAGAACATATCAGGTGATGATTTTGTGCCTGGAAGGATAGACCTGCTCTTGAAAAGCAGGGAATGAGTGTGTGGGGGTGGGGAGAGTAGGGGGAGAGCCAGTGTCCTGCAGGCTCTGGGGTATGCTTTCCCACATGCGTATGGAGAAACAGGCCCGGACATCCTGGCCCCTCCTTGGGGGACCCCTGCCTTGGCCCAAGTAGAGCAGCTCTTCCTGTGTCTGTGCTGGCCTACTTTGGCTGACAGGGTCAGGACATGGCCTCCAGGCACTGCCCTTTGCTGCTTGGGTTCACCCTAATCCTTTCCTGTAGCCCTTCGTGTCCCCATAGAAAGAAGCCCCTTTCCTAGCTAAGGTCACAGGGGTTCGACTGCCTTGCTGCTGGGCCTTGGCCAGGATCAAGGACAGATGTTCCACTGTATCTACTCTGTCAAGCTGCTTGGAGATCCTGGTTGTGACTAGCAACTAACTCCCTGGTTCTTGAACCTAAACTTGAGCACATTGTCTCCACCCTCTCACAGCCTTGGCTTGCTCAGTTCCCAAGAACTTTCTGGTGGCTTTTGCTAGTACCTCAGGGAATTCATTATGTGTGGAGCTTGCAGCTGCTCCTGGTGGTTGATTGGGTTGGCTTTTCCAAATGCAGGGGCTACACTGTATTGATATGACTCTCGTGGTACTGGGCAAGTGTTCAGACCCAGGAAGACAGCTAGCAGGATGATGGAAACAGCACTGAGGCAGTTGCAGGGCTTTCTGAATTTTCAAGTCTTCCCTTATGTTCCCTGAAAGCATCTCTGTTCCTCAGTCCTGGAAAAGAATACATTTTGAGGCATCTCTTTGGGGCTTCTCCACATGCCATCTCGTCTGGGGCCTGGCCTCTTGGTGTCATTTGCTGACTCTCTTGGCATCATCCTTTGACTGTTCAGATACACAAAACCACCTCAACCTGTCCTCAGACCCAACCTGGTATTTCTATGTACACTATTGCTTATAGTTGGAGCCCTTCATCTTGGCTTGCCCTTAGCTGGGTGGCCACAGGCATCCCCCCCTCCACCTACCCAGGACTCTCCGATAGGAAGGAGGAAGAGGAAACAAGCCCATGGTCCTCAGATCTGAGGAAGAGCTGCTCTACTCTGGGGTCATGAGGCATAGGGACCTGTGTCAGGCCAAGGTAGTCCTGGGAGCTACTGAGGCAGGAAAGAGGCCTATAGGGACTCATGGTGTTACAATGACAGAGGTAAGGCCTCAGCTGCTGTGGCCTCTGTTTCTTGGGAGTTTGGTGCTTGGAGCCCTCTGGTGGCAAAGTAGGGTCCGGAGCTCATGCTTCCTGGGTGTGGAGTCCCCTTTGCAAACAGTGGTTGCTTACAGTGCAGGGCGGTGTTCACAGCAGGTGTCCCTGGCAGAGGAGAGTTGCAGCTGCTTCTGTAGTGGCTTCTGAGTAATGGGATGCACAGGTTCTGGTTGTGACCTGCATAAGGGCCCCTGCTCCTCACTCTCACCTCAGCACCCTTATCTATGAAATGGAGCCTGATTAGCTACATGGTCCCTCTCAGCGCTGACATTCCAGGCCAACTGTTGGCTCCTATGCACCTTGCTGTGATTCATTTCCCTCTTTATGGGTCTGACAGGCTGGGCTCAGCCTCCAAGGAGCATGCTCCAGGCCCAAAAGGAGACTAAGGTGGTATAGGAATGTGTCCTGAGGAAAGGTTACAGAGAAGCTTCTGGAAGCTCTTATGTGGGGTGCCCAGCCCCTGCCTGTGGCAGAAAGCATGGAGGAATGGGTGTAGCCAACAAGCTAAACTTGAAGCTAAACCTAAGAAATAGTTGCAAAGGGGAAGGTGCAGGCCCTTTTGACCCTGTGGGGAAGCATATGGAGTAATAGGTAGGGCAAGGGGAGGCAGTGGCTCTGCCAGGCCTCCGAGTCAAAGAGTGGGTGGTGCTAAACTCTGCTCATCCCACCCAAGGCCTTCTGGGATGCATCCTCCTTGCCTTTTCCTGGTGGGAATACCTTTCTATAGCCCTGCTGAGACTTCTGAAGGCCACAGAGAGGAGCTAGTGGTAACTCTGTCAGCAGGGTGACTGTGGTCACCACATGACCTGACTTTCCATGAGGCTTCTAAGCATCTGAAAGGACTGCCTCTGTAAGCCTTTTATCTTCTGTTGTGTGGCCCAGCCCCATTCCCAGGACCTGCCCAGAGGCCTCTTGAAAGGTGGAAAGGACTGCAGCAGCACCTCTGTCAAGAGTCTGTCAAGTATGGCTACTTGCGGGGTGCAGCTGGAACCCTAGAGTTCAGAGAGGATACATTACTTGCCTAAGGTCTCACAGTTGGGTGTACCCAAGGAGCCAGGAGCTCCTTCCCCATATACCACATGATGATAAGAACCAAGTAAAGAATGGTCGCTGCTCTGGGAGGAGAGTCCCTGATCAGAAGGAGCCTGTCCTCTGAGGATTAATTGGGGTCCAACCTGGCACATGTCAGCCTTAGTGCACAATCTGTCAAATGTTCAGAAAGTGCTTCCTCCAGAAAACCTTCCCAGGCAGAGATATGCTCAGTGCCTCTGTCTATCCAGCCGCCCTGCCTTCTTGCACACAGAGAGTCCATTGGTAAAGGTGTCTTTGTTTGTCTGTTCTTTGGTGTTAGCATGTGTATTGACGTTAAGTGTTAAGAGGTTATATAGGCAAGCTGGCTGGCAGGCATGCAGCCACCCACCTGGTATTGTCTGTCTCCTTTCAAGGGCTTTCTTTGCCTTCTCCCTGTTGGTGCTCATCCCACCCTCACAGCCTGGGCTGTGGTCGACAGGCCTGCTGCCTGGACAACTCTAAGCCCCATAGACAGGCCAGACTGATGACATCTGTCTGCAGTATTTTTATCCAGTGACATTCCTGAGCTTGGGAAAGTGGTGGGTAGAGGCAGAGGCTGCCAGAGGACCACCCATTATTGTTCTAATAAGCCAGGGCTTCTGTCTTGGCCACTGTCCTGGCTGAGAGCACAGGCAGACCCGAGATGGGAGCACTTCATATGATGTTTGCCCACTTCCTGGCCACCTCCTGGGAAGTCCCCAACTCTGGTTTATGAGAACTGAGCAGAACATACCTGGATGTGGTTCCAGAAGGATCCAGACAAAGGCAATGTGTCCTGGGAAGAAGGCTGGGCCCATTTGTAGAATCACTCTCCCCATATGTCTGCCAGACTACCTCCTATAGCAAATGCACAGGTGTGTGTATTGACCAGAAAACAACCCTCTTCATGTGGAATATCCAGCCTTCTCAGCTTCTTTGGCCAGAGAGACTGTTCTTTCTCCAGTGGCTGCTCTTGCTATCTGAGCCAAAATTCAGCTGGCTACAAAGACATGGATTGAATTTTGGATTCTCCCTACATTTCTATTGTGTCTATTTTTAAAATTAATTGTGTGTGTGACTATGTTTGTGTGCATGTGCCTGTGCCTGATTGTACATGTATGTATACCATGTACATGCAGGCAAAACTAGAGGCAAGGAGAGGGCTTCAACTCTCTGGGAACTGGAATTACTGGAAGTTGCTGAGAACTGAGTGCTCAGAATTGAACCTCAGTTCACTTCAAGAGCCACAAGTGCCATTAACTGCCATATCTTCAGCTCCATATTGTGTCTATTTTTATGCCAGGCTCATGCTGCTTTGCTTACTCAAGTTATAATGTGGTGTTTGTTTTTTAAGACAGGGTCTAATGTAAAGTCAGCTGACCTCAGACACAGACTATGTTGCCAAAAATGACCTTAAACTCTTGAACTCCATCACCACCTCCTAAATTCTGGGATTATAGATGTGCACTAAACATCCTGCAAAATATACTATCCCACCTGTTTTAAACCGTAATCTCTCCTCCCCTTTTTGCCTCAGATTGAACCCAGGGCCTTGGGCATGCTAGGCAAGCACTCTGCCAACTGAGTCACACCACAGCCTGAGGATGTTTCCGAGTTATGTGTTGTACTTTCTACAGCCTTGTTCTTTTTGGATGCAAGTTCCTGGACCATTTGGGTTCTTCTATGACTCCATACTAATCTTAGAACTTAATTTTAGTTCTGTGGGGAAAATGCCACTGATGCTTTGATAGTAACTATATTGAATCTATATGTTAACTTTGTACCACAATGAGTACTTTAAGAATTTCCTTTGGAGCCACAAACACAGTATGACAGTCTTAAGTGTCCTCGTCAAGTTCTCAAGTTGTAATGTTCACTGTATAGACATTTGCCTTTTTGGTTATACACATCCATCCTTTTGTAGCTAATATGAGCAGACTTTGTTTGATTTTAGTCTTAGCAAGTTGGTGGTCAGATATAGAGGGCTGATGATAAACATGCATTTTGTTCTCTGCATCTTTGTTATATTCCATGACTAGTTCTAATGTGAGCATGTGTGTGTGTGTGTGTGTGTGTGTGTGTGTATGTGTGTATCTTTGTGGTCTCCTGTAGATGGAATTTTTTTGGGTCATCAGCTCACAAATAATGACACAGAGATGTATTATTAATTATGAAAGCTCAGCCTATAGCTTAGGCTGATTCCTAACTAGCTCTTATAACTTAATCATTTATATTAATCTACATTCTATCACATGACATTACCTCTCTCCATCTTGTACCTCCAGTTTCCTCTCTTGAGTCTCCAGGCATTTCTGCCTTTCTTCCTAGAGTCCTCTCTGTCTCCCAGAAGTTCCACCTAACCTCTTCCTGTCTAGCTATTGGCCATCCAGCTCTTTATTAAACCAATCAGAAGGCACCTTGGCAAAGACACATCTTCACAGTGTAAACCAACATTCTGCAACTGTCTCCCATGTGGCCCATCCTGTAGGCCATTCCCCATGCTGGTGTGGTGTTTGTTCTATGAGTTCCTTGGGTAAGATGCCCTGTGAGTTCCTTGTAGGTCCCTTTAGTTCACAGTGTACTTTATTAATCCTCATTACATGTGTGATGTGTGTGAGCGTGCACATGCACACGCTCACACACACACACACACATATTTTTCAAGACAGGGTTTCTCTGTGTATCCCTGGCTGTCTGGAACTCACTCTATAGACCAGGAAGTCTTGGTCTGAGATCTGCCTGCCTCTACTTCCTGAGTGCTAGGATTAAAGGCATGTGCCACCACTGCCAAGCTCTATAGTATACTTAAACTCCAGTGTTTCTCCATTGACTTTTTTCCTGGAGTGACTTTCCATTGATATAGTTTGTCCTTGATTTGTATCAACTTGTCATTGATACAATCTGTTAGATTCTGTTTCTCCTTTGAGATCTAATGCTCTTTGCTTTATACAGTTGGGTGCAGGAATTCACCTGTTGACTCCATTCCTTTACTATTCTATAGTGGGCTTCTCTGTCTCTTTTTAGTCTTTGACTGACATTTGACTTTCCTGACTACTATGTGCTTTTGGTTTCATTTGCCTGAGTTGTTTCCCATCTCTGAACTGTTTCAGTCTCTGTGTTAGTTACTTTTATCATTGCAGTAACAAAATACCTTGTAGAAGCAACTTAAGGAAAGATTTATTTTAGCCTGCAGTTTGAGCTAGGAAGAGACCAGAGACATTTTTTTTCAGACATCCTTTTCTTACAGAATCAATCTGTTGAAGAATTCTTTCAGTTTTGCTTGCTTTATAAAGACTTTATTTCCCCCTCCTCTTTGCAGGAGGATAGTTTTGCTGGGTATAGTATTCTTGATCGACAGCGTTTTTATTCCCTTTTAGGACTCTGGCTGAATCATCCCATTCTTTTCTGACCTATAAGACTTCTGCTGAGAAGGTTGCTTTTAATATAATGAAGATTCCCTTACATGAAACCTGACACTTCTCTCTTGCTGTGTTTAGAATTCTCTGCCTTGCATTTTTGGTGATTTGATGATAATGTTCCTTGTAGAGTATCTTTTTTAATTTTTAGTTTTATGTGTATGGATATTTTACCTGCACGCATGTCTGTGGCATGTGTGCAGTGCCTGCAGAGCCAGAATAGGGTGCTAGATCCCTAGAACTGGAGTTACAGATGGCTGTGCACCATTATGTGGGGTCTGGAAATCAAAACCAGGCCTTCTGGAAGAGCAGCCAGTACTTTTAAACACTTATCAATCTCTCCAGCTCTGTAGAACTTTTGGTTGTATCCATTAGGGATCCTTTGAGCTTCATAGGCTTAAATTTCTGTATGTTTTCAGTAATTATTTTGTCAACTATTTTATTGAATTTCCATGCCTCTTTCCTTCTCTTCTTATTCTGAAACATCCACAATGTACCCATTTACTCACTTTCTGGTCTTATATAAGCCTTGTAGGTTTTCTTTGCTTTGGCATATTGTTTTATTTGACTTTTCTTTTTTGTTAGACTTGTATTCAGGCTCAGGAATTCTTCTGTTGTATCTAGTCTGCACAGAGGCTCTTATAGTATTCTTTATTCTATATATCCCATTCTTTCTTTCCAGATACCACCCCTAGTCTGACTCTTTGCTAAATTTTCACTCATATTACAAAGTATTTCCCAGTTTTATTAAGTTGTCCTGCTGTAATCTGTATTGTTTGTAAAGTGTGTCTTTTAAAAGAATCACTAGTTTGAATTCTTTGTCAGGCAGTCTATTTTTTTTCTTTTCTCTGGGATGTATTGCTAGAGTTACCAGTTCCTTTGTGCTCTTTCACTTCTTTCTGTTCAGAGGCCTTTAGAATGAAGTGTTCTCCAGAAAGATAATGCTGTGCTCTTGACTTTAGGTGGGCTGTGCTCATATGCCTAGCCTCTATCCGCAGCCTCTAGGAAGAACTTCTGGTGGCTACTCTTTTCCCATTTCAGGGTACCTGCCTTATGCCTAGCCACCTTGTCTGTAGGGTTCAGATTTATTGGGGAGAAGGCCTTTGGGTTTCCCTCCATGCCTTTTGCAGGTGGGTGCCCATCTCTGCACCTTCTCTAAACTGTGCTCTTGGGCAAACTAAAAGGTCACTCAGAGCATCTCTCCAGAGTATCTTCTCAGGGAACTTGCTATCCAAAAGCCACAGTCAAGGTTCACCAACTGCCTAGATACCCAAGCCACCTCCAACTTGTTTCAGGCCTCAGCCCTTATAGAAAACCCCCTTTAGCAGCACAAGGACTCCCACCCTACCTCGGGATAGGAGTACATCTTTCCCTCATGTTGGTTGCAGCCTCCCTGAGAGGGAAAAGCACTCCATCCTGTGTTTCCTTCCCAGAGGTATCCCATCCACTTGGCAGAGGGAAGAATGTGGGGGTACCAGGGAAAGCCTACTTGTGTCTAAGCATCCCCAAGGAGTCATGTGATCCAAGAACTTGACCTTGGTAGAGTTCTGCTCTATACCATCCCTTCTTGGTCTTCATGAAACACATCTATGTCCCTGGATATGATGGCTTAAAATATGGTAAACCGTGAAGCTCTTGTGGTTAAAGGACCATGCTATTGGCATGTGTCCAGGCAGACAGCCATGGCAACTGAGCTTTACACATCCATATAAGGAAATGTAGCATCTCAAAGCAGATGGTCATGAGGGATGCTCATCATCAGATAGCCAAAGCATGAAACATCAGATGGGCCTCACTGGTCACACAGCAGGCTGAGATGACTTCCAAGTGGGCCAGAGAAGCAGTTGTGTGGGAGATACCATGTGCACAGGACATCATGTAACTGTAGGGAGCAGTCCCAGGTCTTAGGGTAGGTCTTCAGTGAGAAAGCCACCATGGAGCCAGGCATGTTGGAAGATATCTGTAAAACCAGTGCTTGGGAGGCAAGACAGGAGGATTTCCACAAGTCTGAGACTAGCCCTGTCTATACATCAATGCATTGTTTCAAACTAAACAAATCAAATAAAAATTGCCTCCAAGAGCCAGGAGAGCAGGAATGAGTATCCTTGCTTTATACACTTTACTGGGGATCATACAAATATAGCCTATTGTGAGTAAGAAAGAAAAAAACTAAGCTCAATTAAAAGCTTCAAGTGTAATTTTTTTGAGACAGGTACTGACTTTGTAGCTCTCTGGCTTTCCTGGAACTAGATAGGTAAGATCAGACTGGCCTCAAACTCAGAGATTCACCTGCTTCTGTTTCCTGAGTGCTTGGATTAAAGGTGTGTTACCACACTGAGAAAATGTATCTTAACTAGAAAAAACAGTCCCCGTTGATTAAAACAAAGAAGGTGTACCAAGAGGTGAATGCTGACTCTTAAGAATGGACTGACTTCAGGTGACATCTTTACATTGTCACCTCTTTGGGACAAATGCACAACTCTCAGAGACCATGTCATGGGGTGGCACCATTTCTCAAGTTGGTCTGAGGCTGCTGTTTGGGGCTGGTGCATAGTTATTCCAACAGTTAGAGGACATTAATCCTGAATCACCCTACATTTGAGTGACTGGCGTCAGTATTCATTCACCATGGTTAGAATTTTCTGTTTTCTGGAAAGGTAAGAAACAAGGCTATGAGCCCTCCTATCACCAAATTCCCTTAACCCCAAAGATCTATAGCTCCTAACAGACAGCTGAGCCTACTGACACAGCAGGTGCCCAAGCCAAGCCTGGAGGAGGAGGCAAGGAAGTGACCAGTGTATGCCAGGGCTTGTCACAGGACTGGAGAAAGCTTGACTGTGTGCCTTGTTGGCAGTAACAGCTGGAGTGGGTCAGAACGCATTGTGGGGATTCAGATCCCCAGTCATACTAGTGACTAAGGGACAGCTTTAGAGATGCACAGGTAATGGATAGCGCCAATTTCACCCAGCACACACCTGTCCTGCTCTCCTCTGTAACAGTAACCAGGGGGTACCAAAGCACTGAAGAGGCCCCATTTCTTCAGGGCCCCTACCAACTTCTGCTTTTGCCTAAAGCTGCACAGGGCTGAGCTGCACAATCATGGATCTTGGTGAGATCACAGATTAGGTTTTGAGTGCCTCAGCTACCAACTTGTCCAAATCTACATGGATGGGACAGTCTAGTATCGGACCCACATTGTCATCACTGCTGGAGGAGTGAATGAGCTGGGTACAGCCTCCAGATCAAGTTTATAGGAAAGAAATACTGGGACCAGAACATGCTTTGGCGGTAATGATGGGGGTGAAGTGTGTAAGTCATGATGGAAGGGACCTGTAGGGTAGAGAACCTGAGGTCTTTGGTGAAGAAATAATGCCAAGAAATATTCAAAGGGAGGGAGGGAGAGGCAGGGTGGAGGGACTGGGAGAGTGTGTAGCATGTGCCCTTCTTGGGTCCTGATTAAACAAAAATTGCAAAATCTACTGTTTGAGATTCCCTCTGGCTCAAGGATATGCTCCTTTTCTATGGTGAGTGTCACCTGTTGGGTCTGTGTTCGCTGGCTCCTGTCTGCTGTGTTCGCTGGCTCTGCCCAGTGGGGAGAGAGTGGGGTTGCTGTGATCCTTTTGTGCCTAGCTCCCTGGGGTCAGGCTGTCAGGAAAATGCTGGGGTGGAGCAGATAGACTGAGGTTCATGCCCAGAGCTCTGGTGCTTCTTCCTGTCAGCCCTGTGATATCAGCAGTGAGATGCGAATGCCTGGCTTACTGGGGGAGTGCTTGAAGGAATGACCTGCAGTGTCTGTGGTTGCCGAGTTAGGATGGGGCAATGCTAAGTGCTTCCTGGAATTGGACCTGTTCGTGTGGCCACAGTACCCCTTGAGAACTGTAATTAGGGAACTAGGAGAAGCAGCATGCCCACCTATCCCAGAGAGCCAGAGAGCTGTGGGGAAGCAGGAGGCATGTAGGTAGGAATGCCTTGGCAGGAGTCTTGGGCTGAGGAAACCAGAGGGGTGTTGGTGAGCCTTTGAAGGCCTTAGAGCTGCCCAGGCCCTGCTGGAGGCTTCCAGGAATGTGGGGGGTGGAGTACACCTGTACCCCAGAGACACCACCCGACTTCAGTTGAAGCTACTTACAAGCCTAGTGTGGTCTAGTGTCTACCTCACACCTCTTGAAAGGGGAAAAGGGTCCAGTGCCTTTTCCAGCCTTCCATACGGCCAGCCAGTAGTCCTATCTGTAGATAGCCAAGGCTGGCAGCTGCCTTCTGTGCTGACCTAAAGTGCAGAGACTTTAGGTAAGCACATTGTCTGGAGAACGGACAAGGACTCCTCCCACCCCTCCTCATCTCTCCCTCCTCTCAAGTCTTACTTTTACTTCCTCTTCTCTCCATTTTGCCTCCCTGTATTTCTCCTTCCTCCTCCCCATCCCCTCCTACTGTCCCCTTCCTTCCTCTCTCACTTCCCTCCATCTCCCTCCCCCGCTTCCATGCCTCCTCTACCTCCCTCTTCTCTCCTCCTCCCTCCTTGCCTGAAGTTTTTTACTTGGTAGCAGGCCAGGCCCTTCCCTGTTTCCAAGTAATGAGGCGTGCATAGGTCTTTGAGGTGGTTTTTGTTCTGTAGGGTCACTCCTACAGAGTCCTTAGCTCCCTCCCTGGGGACAGGCTATAATATCACGGTACTTGGCTCAGGGACCATGGGCTTGGTATTTAATCCACAGGTCCTGTCGAGGACAGCCTGGGCTGGATTTCTACCAGTTGTTGCTCACGTGGCTGGGGCGCTCTTTGATTGAGGCTGCCTGCTTTCAGACAATCCCCTCTGTGCAGGTGAGAGTCCCAGGAAGACCCGTGTTCTTGTTCTGTACCCCAGCTGACAGGTGACAGAATCACAGCATGGCTTGCTCTCCTTCTGTGGCTCAGCTGGGTAGCTGTAGTTCACAGCTGGGTCTTAGAATTGCGTTGACCAGATGGGTGTGGTTATTCCTTCTTCCTGGGAACCCGAAGGTCAGGGGTGTGTACAAAACCACACAGGAGATTTGGTGTCTTCGAGTCAGACCAGACTGAACACCTGGCCACCAATGACCAACAATAGCTTCTCTTCAGCTCAGGAGCCCTGCCTGGCACCCTCACGAAACCCCTCTATCTCAGGAGGACTGTGATTCACTGAGCACCCAGACAAGCCCCTCCCTAGCTGCAACAGAGGTTCACCATCTTGGATCCTCTATTCAATATGCAGTGGAGGTTTCCAGAGAACCCAGAGGACCCAGATCCTCCCAGCCAAGTAGGAAGCAGGACTCCAGTGGCAGGGAGTGTCCATCAAGTGGCCTAGTCTCCCTGGGAAGACAGCCTGGGCAGAAGGTGGCTCCAGGCAGAAAAGTCCACATTGCTTGCCTGTGTTGCTCTGATGAGACAGATACAATGCCCATCTCCCTGGGGAACTCTGTGGAAGGGGACCCTAAGTGGTGCAACTGTGAAACCTGGCTTTCAGGTGACATTGGAGAGCAGGTAGGCTTTATGCATTTAAAGATGGCCTCACCTCGACTGGATCCTAGAATGCCTTCTCTCGAGTGAGTGGTAATGGCAGGGGATAGTTTGAGGTGGATGTGGTACCATCCCAGAGCCTGCATACTGGAAGTATGTGGCCTGGGAGATCACCTTGTTTTTTGGGCTGCTTCCTCACATGTGGACAGGGCCTGGGCCTCTGTCTTAGGGAAGCTAATAGGTTATATGATCACAAGGGTTCAGGTATCACAGAGTCCTACATCTTACTATATGTGGCCATTTAAAGGCCTCTCAAGGCTGCCATGTTCATACCTTGGCATCTCTGGTCTCAGAAGAAATAATTTCTAAGTGGGCTTATGAGTGAGTCACCTCATTGCAAGTGTTGAGAGTATTCTGCATTGCTCTGGAAATAAGATTTGCAGTGAGCAGTTCTCCAGAACTTAGAGGAGATAAGCTATGCCAGCCACATAAGTTGATCTGAAGTGGAGCTGAGACACCCTTCCCTTTTACCCTGTTCCCACTAGCTTCTATGACACTGGGTGAGAGGCCAGATGGGAGTTCATATTTCCATGTGTGCACATGTGTATTAGGTTGGCAGGGTGACAGTCCACACATAATAAATGACTATTTTTATGTGGTCCTTGCTTCCAAGTCAAGCTTCTAGGTCTTAGGAAGTTGGAGTATTAGACTACCACAAGTGTGGAAAGGATTGTCTCCCCTTATGTTAGTGCAGAGCCAATGAGACAGGGGCCACAGAGGTAAACAGATGTGAGAAGAGGGTAGCAACAGCTGAATTTGTGCATAATGGGGAGAAATATATGGGTGGGTGGATGAATGGAGTAGTGGACAACCAACTGGGAAGCTGGATGGTTAAGTTGGTAGATGGATTGTGGTGGGTGGTAGATGTGTATGTAGTTTGATGGATGGCTGAGTTCATAGGTGGTGGATGGATGGATAGGTGAATGGATGGATGGTGGGTAGGTGGATGAATGGAGAGGTAAACTGATAGGATGGTGGGTGATAAACGAGAGATAGATATGATAATGGGTAGATGGATGGCTGAGTTGGTGGATGGGTGTGTGGGTGGGTGGATGGATAGTTAGGGTGATGGTGTGTAGGCTCTTGGTGTAGTGATAGGTAGATAAACGGAGAGGTGGGTAGAAAGATGAATGGGTTGGTGAGTGGATGAATGGGCAGAGAGATGGATATCTAGGTTGGTGGGTGTGTAGTAGGTAGATGCATGGAGAAATGGATGGGTAGGGTGGTGGGCAGAGGGAGGAGGGGTAGGCAGAATGAAAAATAGATAGAGCTTGTAGTATTCATTGAGGACATTGACCAAACCACCTGATGTCCTCAGAATGTCCATAGAATCATGTGGCCTTGCCTTTGAGTTGCTGTTCAGTCAGCCATCTCGAGCCATTGTTTCCTGTTCATCCTACACTCATATAACCAAAGTCTGAGACCCAAAGGGTAATAGTCTCCTTAACCCCAAAAGAGAAGCAGTCTTACTGTGTCTTTCAGAGACTTGGGAGAGACACAAAGCAATTTCACACCCTGAGGGGGTTTCTAAATATGCCTCTATGGTGGGCCATGGGCTGCCTAGCTGGTAGCTGACTCTAGGTCAGTGAATGAGTTCTGGATCAGTGGATATTGGTTGGCGTCTGTCTGTGGTGTTCCTGTGAAGTGGAAAGGCTGAACTCCGGTGTGGGTGTGGATGTCAATGTCAGGGATGTCATGTTGGGGTTACTGACTTTCATGTACCCTTCCCCTGACCTTTTCACTTACCTGGAAGTACATGGGGAAGAACTCTTGGTTTCAAAAAAGTCTATTCTTGGTGCCCAGAAGTAGTGAGCAGCATCTCAGGTCCTTGTTTTCTCTGATCTAGAGGCAGCTATCATGTCCCACAACGTCCTCATAAGACCCTTTCCATGAGAGAGTAACAGGTTTCCTGGACATGAGTAGGCAGGTGGTCTCACAAGAGAATCCTGGGTATGGGTGGCCTGATCTGCAGGTGAGAGCCCAGCAGGGCCAAGGGCCAGGGCAGAGCAAACTCAGAGGGAAACAAAGGGGAGGAACTAGCCAATGGTTTGCAGGAACACAAAGGAGACCCTCCACTGATGGCATGTGGGGGGCCTGTATAGAGAGGTCAGAAGCTGTGTCCTTGCAGACTTGACACCCAGACTTCTTCCCAGTGAGCTGAGCAGCCATAAAGTGTCCTAGTAGATGAGGATCACAGCCTGCTTTGAATCTCCAGCACTGCAGGTTTGACACTGGGCACAAGAGGGTTGAAGGCAGTGGAATCAAAGCAAAGACCACTGGGAACTTTTAGGAGATGTCTCAGCTGCCACAGAGAAAGCACTGGAGTGGTGGTGGGGTCCCAGGTTTGCATTTGACAGAAAAGTAGAATTGACACTCTGTTCCAGGTTCAACCCATGACCTCAGGTGTCCTGGTGACCTCGCTTTGTCCCCGGGGCACGTGATTACCACCTCACTTGGCTAGGAGGTAAAACAGAAGACAGGTTATACAAAGGGCCTTTGAGAAGTCCCTGCCAACCTGTGCAGTAAAGATGGTTTTCCGCTAAACTTGCCCTCTCTGTCCCAGATCAAGGTTCCCTGGCTTAGCTCTTTTGAGGTGTGCCACCTCCCCAGGCAAGTGGGAATGTTCTGGCTGTCCTTGACACAAGGGTGGGGAGCTGGGGGGAGATTGGGGACTCCACGTTTTCCCAGCTTTGGTTCTCAGGGCGGGCCCACCTCTGCTGTGCTTATCAAGGCCTCCCTGGCTGCCTGCCTGTGGCCTCAAAGTCATACCGCCCTGGGCGGGTGTCCTTGGGCAAGCCAGCCTCTTCCAGGGTGGGGAACAAATGGCTGTCACATGTGGGGTACCAGGCACCTGTTGAGCAGGGCACAAACTAGCTCACAGAGGTTCAGGGGTACCAGGCTCACATAGGCACCTAAGTATGTTCTCAGTGTGTCTCCTGGAAGGGCCTCAACTAGAGCCAGGCAGGAACCAGCCTCTGAAGGGGGCCTTGGAGGTGTCAAATACATCCTGTGTGGGGCAGTTCCTGTCAGCATAGAGTCAGAGGGAAGTGTGTGAATGGCGGCTGGGACTCCTGACAAGCTGAGCCTGCTACAGGGTTAACCCAGAGCCCAGGATGAGGGGCTCTGTCTTCAGGGCACTGTGGATATTGAATGCCACCTGGACAGACAGGTGCTCAGAATAAGGTCAGGACATGTAGAAGAAACTTTAGGACAATTAGATCTGCATGGAAAAGTGTCCCTCACCTTGGCAGGTGACAGGGTGCTCACCCTGGAGCAGGATATATGGTAATCTAGCTCGGAAAGAAGAACCAGAAAGAGACATTAAGGAATCACTATGGTGACCTCATGTGGAATTTATAACAGGTGCATTTCTGTGTTTTGTATAAAAAAGTTCACCTTAATAAAAATAATAAGAAACCTGCCAAAGGCCCCTGCCTCCCAATGGGGGGGGTGTTTCTTGTCATTTTGGGTGGAGGATTCTGATTGAATGTGCTTTGGGACTAGAAGGAGTTTTGGGCCAGGAGCATATGCCTGGTGAGAAGTCCCATAGGCTTTTAGCCCCAGGGCTCTGTCTGTTTTAGGGTTCTGGGCCTGAGTTCCAGGTCCTAACCTTAGGGATGTCTGGGTTAGCATGAATGATGTGGGTGGGCAGAGCTGTGGCCTGATGGAAAGAACCGAGCTTCTGCATGGTGCATGGTTCACACTGGGAGAACCTCTGTCTGTCTAAGTGACCTCTGGGGTTCCCAAAGCCTTGGTGGGGGCAATAGGCGGAGCAGCCTAGAGTGGGGAAGGGGGCCCAGGTAGCTCACAGGTAGGTTTGGGACTAGAGAATGGGTCCCATTTTAAGGCTTGATCCCAGAGATACAAGGATTGGGAATCTACTTCTTGTCTTCTCTTTGTCACAGAGGGTCGGAAGACCAAGGATGAGTTCATGGTGATATGACTATGCCCTCTGGAGGCTTTGAAGGAAGCAAGGTGTTCTATACCTAGACACCAGACTTGCCACTGTTGTTGTGGCCTTCTTCTTAGTAGCCAGCCAGGGCCAGTTCCCCATCTGGGTGGGAGACCTAAGGCCCTCTGTGCAGTCAACTACTGCTCTCTGTCTAGCACACAGCAGGCCATCTGAGGGTCTGAGTCAGCGGGGACCTTGACCCCCCACCAGGGCTGGGACACCTACAATCCCCTTGCCTATATGGCTTATTTTAGTGAGGGCCACAGGGCAGGGGCAGAACCTGTGGCCCTAGGGCCTGTTAGGTGGCCCTCTGTCTGGTGCAGCTTGGGTAGTTTTGTGTAGCCCCACCCTGTCCCCATTCCCTGCTCCCATTCACTGCTCATGAGAATGTATTGCACAAGCACCTATTGTAGGCAGGGCTGCTGCCCTGGGTGGCTTGTCTAGCTTTGACTAAACCAGGTTCTTTTCAAAGCCCAGGGTAGGCAGCAAAGCATGGGGGCGCCTTCATCCTGTGTGGATGACCTCACACAGCTGGGCTCAAGTCAAAGGCATTCACATACATTGAGGAAGCTGGTCTGGCCTGTGTGAGGATGGGGCGGGGGGTGCGTCTCCACCAGCCCCCCTTCCAGGACAGGGTAGCCTTGGGTTTCCTGGACCCTCAGGTGAATGCAGGGCAGCCTAGAGCCTCTCACAGGTCTTCTTGGCAGCCTGATACCTGCTGGGTAGCCTGGGGCCATGCCATGGCAAGTCACAACCCTGAATATAGGGCTGGCAGCATTCCTGAGAGCCTGCAGGGAGCTGGGCTCTACCAGATGGCTCCAGATCTGACCTGCTGGCTGTAACCTGACCCATCCCTCTCCTGGAGCTGTGTGGCTGCCCAGTTGGGTCACCTCCCTGAGAACTCAGACCCTTTTGGGTGAATGTGGAGGCTGGGCATAAGGGACCTGCTTACTTATAGCCTGTCCAAGGGGACTCTGCAGTGTATTGAATCTTTCTGGAGCTACTGCTTAGGACATGTCAACCATAGCATGGCAACAATGGCCGTGGTTACTGGAGGTCACACAGACATGTGCTGGCCCAGTTGCTCCATTTTTATAGCTGTGGAGACTGAGACCCAGAGTAGAAGCCTTCAAAGAAGAGGTGACTCTGTCTAGGGTTCTGCTCTGGTGGTTATACGTCCATGAGGATGGGTGTGACTCACTCCTAGGCCAGGCATGTTTCTTCTCTTTAGAAAAGGGGCATGGTCCATCATGGTGGGGAAGGCAGGGCAGCAGGAGAGTGATGTCACTGGCCATGCTGTGTATATGGTCAGGAGACAGAGAGGGATGAAAAGATGGTGCTCAGCTCACTTTCTCTTGTTTCTTCAGCCTGGGACCCCAGACCGTGGGACCTCAATCTTAGAAACTCCATTCCCTTCTTCTGGGAGCTTCTAGATCCTTCTTTCTTTCCTACCGACCTCAGCCCCCTCATCCTGGCTCAGGCATTCTCCTTCTTCCTTGCTGTCTGTTCCAATGAATACACAGGTAGCTCCCACTCAACAACCTCTGGGGCCTACCCTGCCTCTTGGGGACCCCACCTCAGAGTGGGGTTTGCTTTCTGTAGGCTCTTCCTTGTGCCCCTACACTCAGGAACCAAGAATGAAGTGCAATCATGCTCCTCTCACACCCCAGCCCCTCCAAGGCTGCCCCATTTCCTGTCCCAGGAAGTGCTGTTTACACCTACCCTTCACTGTCCAGGGTGAGAACCCTGCTCCACAAATCCCGCTTCTTATCACCGACTTTAAAAACTTCAAGTGTGTTTTTCTCAAATTCAGATATGATGTCATCAGAGCATAGCAATAGCTGCAGATTTCAAGTCAAAAATTTTCAAGTGTACATGTCAGAAGACAGCAGAGACTGCAGCTTACTCCTAGGCCAGAGGACAGTGGAAAATTGCTAAAGACAGCTGTGACTTTTAGAGGGTACTGAACAGAAAGTGTTGGAAACCGAAGAGAGATAGAAATTTTAACCATCTTATTCAGTTTTTGATAGGTCGAGAGAACAAATAATTTGAATTGATGAGCCTGATATGGTATCTCATGTCTGTAATCCCAGTACTGAGGAGGCTGAGGCAGGAGGATTGCCATGAGTTTGAGGTCGTTGTGTGCTATACTGTGTATTTCAGGCCACCCTAGCTACACTGTGAGACATGTCTTAATAAACAAATGCAATTAAAGATATTTGTTTATGTGTGTGCCTTTTAGTGTATGTATGTGCCTGATGTGGAGGCCAAAGGTAAGTGTTGGACTCCCTGAAACTGGAGTTATGGGAGTTGTGAATTGCTGTATCAATGCTGGGGACGGAACCTGAGTCCTCTGCAAGAGCAGCGAATGCTTTTAACTGCTGAGCCATCTCTACAGCTCCAAAACGCAAGCTTTTTTTCTCTTCTTCTTTTTTTTTTTTTTTTTTTTTTTTTTTTTTTTGGTTTTTACGAGACAGGGTTTCTCTGTATTGTTTTGGAGGCTTTCGATCCAGTCTGGCCTCGAACTCACAGAGATCCGCCTCCCTCTGCCTTCCGAGTGCTGGGATTAAAGGCGTGTGCCACCAACGCCCGGCAGCACAAGCTTTTTAAAAAATTGTTTTTTAGCTCTGTGTAGGTGTATGCACTACATGTGAGTGTGGGTGCCTGCAAGAGGTCAGAGGCATCTGATCCCCTGTATCTGGAGTTACAGTTGTGAGCTACCTGAAGGGGGTGCTGGGAACTGAACCTGGGTCCTCTGGAAGAGCAGCAGGTTCTCTTAACCACAGAGTCACTGCTCCGTCCCCAAAACTCATTTTTAAAGGTTCATCCCATTTTTATTTGTGCATCTGTGTTTATATCTGTATGTGAATGCCCCCAAAGGCCTGGATTCACCTCTGGATCCCATGGAGTTGGAGTTACAGGTAGTTGTGAGCCTCCTACTGTGGACACTGGGAACCAACCCCAGTCCTTTGCAGGAGCAGCAAACACACTTAACTGCTGAACTATCTCACTAGCCACCTCCCATTTTTTAATTTAAAAATTTATACGTATTTATTTTGAGTATCCAGTGTTTGCATAGAGAGGTTAGATATCATTGCATGTATGTGGATGTCAGAAAGTGTCTTATAATAGTCTGTTTTCTCCTTCCAATATGTGGGCCCCAGGGATCAAATGCAAGTCATCAGACTTGATGGCATGCTCCTTGGCCCTCTGTGCTATCTCATTGGTCCAATTTTGAATTTTTTAATATAGTTAAAACTTGTTCCTTTTCTAGCACATCTGGGACACTCAAAGCTACCCATGTTACCTAGACTATAAAAAACCTCAGGCATTCCAAAATTTAGAGCCTATATAGTAAGTGTCCCCATCTCAACCAGTCATTGGTTGTTAATTACAAAGTTTAGTTAATAAAAAGTTTCAGAAGAAAAACATACTCAAAAATAGTGACAACTATTATGACCATGTAATAATAGAATTGAAGAAGCAAAGGTTTGCATATACATCTCTTCTCTGAGGCCAATTCATAGCTGTGTGGAATTTCATATTTAAAAACAAGTGAAGAAATCAAGGAAAGACAAAGGAATATGAGATGAGAATGAAGAACAACATCAGAAAAGCAAAACACACTGTTTTGTCCTGGCAGTGGTTCTTAGTTCTTTAGGAACAAAGGTGGGGAAGAGAGATTCTACTATTGTTTGAATGAGAAATGTCCCTCACAGGCTCATGTGCTTGAACACTTGGTCCCAGCAGGTGGCGCTGTTTGGGGAGGTTGGGAATTGGGTCCTTACTGAAGTGGGTTACTGAAGGAGGTAGGCATTTATTGTTATAGCTAGCCCTACTTCCTGTCTTTTGGCTTCCTTAAACGCCTACCTGTGAACAAGCAGCCCCAGGCCAGAGCTGAAAGCCACAGCCTTCTCTGCCATGCTGACTATACACACAAAGCCTTGAGTTCAAGCAAACCCTTAAGTTGCTTCTTGGAAGGTATTTGATCAGATAAGAAAATTAACTAATACACACATCATAATTTTAGTCTTGGGTAATCTTATTTCTAAAAATTAGACTTTTAGCTACAGATAATCAAAAACATTTTTAAGCTGGTAGTTTGGCAAACCATAATGGACAGATAAACTAGAGAAAGGTCACATAATAATGTCTGCCATTCTTCTGAACCCAGGGACAGATGGTGACACTTGCACCACTGCCCTAATCAGACTCGTGGTGATGCCACCCCTGTTGTGCAGACCTCTGAACATCTTCCTTGCCAAATGGGCAGTCATGGTTTTCTGCTTGTTCTTCTGATCATAACATCCAGAAATGCTCATCAGAGAACACTGGGGAATTTCAAGGAAGAAAATAAAATTAATTCATTGAAGTAAAGCTAATGAGGCTAACTGGAGGTCCTTCAGTATCTTTTTTCAAAGGGACTTTCTTGTGTAAAAGGTTGTATGATTTTTTCTCTCCAGTGGTGTGTGTGTGTATGCATGTGTGAGCATACTTGAGGCCTTATGTATACATAGGGTGCACTCTGGTTGCCTTTGTTAGCTTTAGTTACCAGCATGACAGCCTAGAATCACCTGAGAAGGGTGTCTCCTTTGAGGGATTGATTGCTCAGATCAGACTGGCCTGTAGGTGTCTTGATTGTTGGTGGAGGAGGAACCATCCCACTGTGGACGCCATCATTCCCTAGGCAGGTGGTCCTGGCCTGTGTAAGAAAGTTAGTGAGTATGGTCATGTGAGAGAGCCAGGAGGGTGCATTCCTCCACAGTCCCTCCCTTCAGGTCCCTGTCTTGAGTTCCTGTAGACTTCCCTCAATGATGGACTGTCAACTGTAAGTTACAAGTCAAATAGCCCCCTTTCCTAAGTTACTTTCTGTCAGTGTTTTACATAGCCACAGAGATGAAACCAGAATGGTGTTGAACTAGGAGGCAGTTTTCCCCAAGCTGTGGCTCTTTACCATTGTCTTCCCTGTTACTGCCTCAGTTTTTCCTCTATGAAATGGGAGCTGTGGGAGTCCATGGCTCCTGTTCCAGGGTGAGGCAAGTAAGTTGTCAAACAGCAGGTCAGTGCAAGCAGTAGGAGGCACTCAGCAGCACTGTTGTGTCCATGCGCTCAGGCAGACTTTTGAGAAAATCACAATGCTGGCCTTGTTTGGACCTGCTTTTTAAAGCTTTCTGTGTATTTCTGCATGGATCTTGCCTTTCCCCTGTGGTATTGATGCAGCTTGTTTGACTCTCTCCTGTGAACACCTGGACTGCTTCCTCATTTACTATTAAAAATAGCACTCTGATGCAAATCCTCACAGTTCAGCAGGAACTCAGGATTGCGTCCTTGGGCATCATCTGCAGGAGACGGACAGGATCAAAGGGTTCCCACGGTTTTATGGCTCTGGAACCCAAAGCTACACTGGCTTGCAGGAAATGCCCTGACCTATCTCTGCCACCTTGTCAGACATCACCGACTTCCACCTCTAAAGCTGGGAATCACCACAAAACACTTCAATAATTTGCAGGGGCAAAACTAGTTTTGGGAGGGATGGCTCAGCCAGTATTGTGTTTCTGGGGACCAGAGTATGATCCTCAGTTAATGTGTAAAATGCTGAGTGTAGTGGGACTTGGTATCCCAGCTCTGGGATGCAGAGCCAGGAGAGGATACTTGGTGCTCACTGGCCAGCTAGCGTAACCAATAGATGAGCTCCAGGCCCAGGAGAGATCCTGTCTCAGTCTGTGTGCCTAAGGTTATCCTCTGGCTCCTTGCAAACTTGTACAATGCATACCCCCATACTCCTGGATATGCACACGTGTGCACCTGTGCACAATTTTAAAAAATGGAATCTCATTGAGTGTGGTGATGCATGCCTTTAATCACAGCACTCAGGAGGTAGATGCAGGTAAATCTCTGTGAGTTTGAGGCCAGACTGGTCGACACAGAAAGTTCCAGGACAGCTAGGACTACATAGTGAAACCTTTTATCAAAAACCAAAACAAAACAAAAAAACCCAAACTAAAACAAAACATATTCAGTGAAGGAACACCCTTGATGTTCTTTAGCCCCATGTTGTATTCATTATCACTCCATTGTCCTCCATTGGTCCCTGTAATTGTGGGGAAGCCAACATAATAAGGTAAGCGTGTCATCCTCCTGAAAGTAATATTCCAGAGAGCAGTGAGAGGTGCAAACAGATATGCAGTGTGCAGTACATCTGACAGAGACACCTAAGACCCCTAAGAAGCCACACAAGGGATGGGTGGAGAAGGGGCCAAGTACCCTCCAGGAGGATAGTCAGGGGAGCCACCACCTCGACCTGAGTCAATAGAGGGAGTGAGCCATGCCTTTTCTGCAAAAGGCCACCACATGTGCAAAGACCCTGTGAATATGAGCTTGACACTCATGGGAGCAGCAAGGGGCCAGGGCTGGAGCAGATGAGCTGGGGGAGGTGTGGAACAGGGAGAGGAAGGTGGCAGGGGAGATGGGCCACAGGGCTGTGACTCAGACCTTCAGGAAGCACTGAAGGCTTGAGTAACAGTTGATAAGATCAGCATCCCTACGTTTTTTCTTACTTTTTATTCTGAGATAATTTTGGGCTTGAGAATGATCCAGGACAGTGTAGAGTTCCCCAGCTGCCCGCATAGTCTCAGGAAATTACATCACTGGGGCACATGATCGAAACCAGAAGATTGTCACCAGTAAGTGACAACTGAATCTCTGGCCTTATGCCATCCCACTGATAATGCGTTTTTCTCTTTTGTGATTCCCCCACTTCATACTGGTTTCACATTAGCCTTGTCTCCTGCCACCCGTGAAAGCTCTGTCTTTGTCTCTCGTGACCTTGGCATTTTGAGGAATGTCAGCTGTTGTGTACTGCCCCTTCACTCTGATGGGCTCTGTGATCAGATAGAAATTGTGAATTTGAGAGACATCAGACCAGGAGCTGCCATGTAGGTCCCAGGAGTGTATCAGAGGGTTGCTGGACTGTCATGTCTCTTCACTGGTCACTTTGACCTTGGCTGTCCCATGGAGGCTGCTGGGCTATAGACTTACCTCAGAAACCATCTTGTGGCAGATACCTCGGACACACAAATTTCCCTTTGCCAGGCTGGCCTGGGACTTCTGTAGGTCTCATGTATTTTAGATGTATTTGTGTTATGTGTATGGGTGTTTTGCCTGTATGTGTGTCTATGTGCCACCCCCGTGCCTGATGCTTGTAGAAACTAGACGAGGGGCATTGGATCCCCTGGAACTGGAGTTACAGGCAGTTGTGAGCTGCCATGTGGGTGTTGAGAACTGGATCCAGGTCAGTAAAAAGAGCTGGTGGTTTTAACCACTGAGTTGTCCCTCCTGTCCCCTCTGTGGGCCTTGCCTGTGAGATTCTTTCTGGAGTATTTGCTGAGCAGGTCATATGTTTCCCAGTATCTGGTATCTTGAGAATTGGGGTTCTCCCTCAGAGCTCTCTAACTACTTTCTCTGTATTTATTTATATCAGTGTAACATGTGAATATTTATTTTCTGGCAAGCACATCAACACTGTTACTCTTGACATTTGTTCTTTTGTTTAGATTTGGGTTTTATTATTGGGTTGCATATTCTCTTTGTCTGTGTGTATTGTAACTGCACATGTGGTATATGTACACAAGTGTAGAGGCTAAAAGAGGACATGGGGTGAGTGTCCTGCTCTCACTGTTTGCCTTGTCCTTTGGAGACAGAGTCTCTCCTGGTCCCTGGAGCTGGGCTGGTGGATAGCAAGGTCCTGTGGTTCCTCCTGCCTTCACCCACCGTAGCACTGGGTGTCACATAGTTGGCCAGCACTCCCAGCTTTCTGTGTGGATGCTGGGATCCAAAGTCAGGTCCTTATTTTAGTGTAGCAAGAGTTCCTACCATGGCTCCATCTCTCCAGCCCTGTGCTTTTGCTTTTGTTTTGAGAGAGAAGAGAGTGTCTTAGGTTCCCAGATGGGCCTCAAAATGAGGCCTCTGGTCTCCCTGCCTCCATCTCCCAAGTTCTGGTATGACAGGAGTGACCAGCTGTGCATTGTTTGTTTTTGTTGTTCAAATCCTGTGGCTTCAGCACCCAGGTCTCTTTAGGTCATTTTCTGATGACCCTGTTTTTTTTTCAGGGAGGGGGTTGTTTTTATAAGTGGGATCTTCTCTCCTGTTCCTGAATCTGCAGACTTACCTGAGATTTTCCCCATCCCAGTCCAAAACTCAGTTTTTATCCGAGGAGATCTGGCTCCTTGGATTGGAACCCAGTCCCCTAAATCCAAGCTTGCACTCCCCGCCCCCATGTGATTATCTCTGCTGTGGCAGAATGCTGCTGTGTGCCCACCATTTCTCCTCCTGTGTCCTTCCTGGATGTATTAATGCACACAAGGCCTCATCATGGCAGCTCAATCCCAGCTCCTCAAGACAAACATTCTCTACTACAGCATCTTCTTCCCACAGTGTGGATGGGTTCCCAGCATGAAGACTTGTTTGCTGGGGCCCAGCACACACATGGTAGTTTGGGGTTTACCACTTCTTCGGGAGTGGCCAGGAGGGTAGGCACCCCGTGTCTGTATAGCTTTTCTGTCACTAGCCTCACTGTGCTCTGCATTCCTGCTGTCCACAGCAGGCTTCCTGCCCTTGTCCCCTCCACCGTGGTGTGTCCCTATTGGGTGCGTGTCATGAGTTGCACTGGCATGGGGCTGGTGGTTCATCCTGGTGTCCCATCCTAAGTGGGTTCAGGGCTTGCTGATTTAGGGATATGAGGAAAGGAAGTGAGACATTCATGGTGAAGGTGCTCAGAACTGCATTTCACCTGCTTTCCACCCCTGGACACTCCTGGGTTCCTTGCTGCAGCTTGACCTTCATGTAGCTGTCACACATGAGTGTGTGCACATGCACATGTGTATATGTGTATATGTGTGTGTGCTCCTGCATCCCATGTGCATGATGTTCGTGCCTCATGCCCAAGGGGGTCAGAAGAGGGTGTCCCATCCCCTGGAACTATAGTTATAGATGGCTGTGAGCCCTGTGTGGGCTCCAAACCTTCATCCGTTGAGACAGCAATCAGTTCTCATACCTGCTGATCCATCTCCCCAGTTCCCTCTTATCAGGTTTTGTTGTGGTAAAATAAGCATAAGTTATTATCTTCACCTGCACTAGCTATTTCGTAGTTGCTATGAGCAAATGCCTGACAAGAAGCGACATAGAAGAGGAAGTTTTTGTGGTGGCTTGTGGTTTGAGGGTACAAAATCTGTCATGATAAGGAAGGTGTGGCTGCAGGAGCAGCTTGAGGTTGTGGCAGTGGAAGCCTGAGGCTGCTTGTTCACATCTTGGTGGACCTGCAGACAAAACAGGATGTTAGACCAGGATATAAATCTCAAGCCCCACCCCCAGTGGCTCATTCTCTTCAGTGAGTCTTCACCCCCTAAAGGATTCTAAATCTTCTCAAACACACAGCACTTACTGGGGATTGAGGGCATTTCATAATCTTACTATTGTAAGTTCTCAGCTGGGTGTTGTGACACACATTCAACACACTGCAAGCCACCCCAGTATCCAGCTCCAGAACTTTTGGTCTTCCAAACTGAAACCCTGACCCAATGAAAAGATGACTCCTCTCCTCAGCTCCCACTATCTCCTCATGCTTTCTGCCTCTGTCAATCTGACACTAGGGACCTTGTTCCAGTGTAGTCACAGTGTGTCTTTGTGTGACTGACTCAGTTCACCTGACAGTTATTTTCAAGGCTCCTTTGTTCTGTAGCATATGGCTGGGTTCTCATCCTTTGTAAGGACAACTCAGGTTGTTCTACACTGCATTGTCTGTGTGTTCATCTATCCAGCCCTCCCCCACTTAAGTTGCTTTTGTCAAAGTATTTTATCACAGGGACAGGAAACAAAACTCAGATGCCAAGCATCTTTGCATGTGCTTACTGACCGTCTGTGTATCAGTCGGTAGGATGAATATATAGTCAATTTTGGCCATGTTTAAAATCAGCTGTTTTATTTTGAGATTGAATGTTAGTCTGTTTATTTCAGATACTAAGCCCTTATCAGATAGGTGATCTGAAAATCTCCCATTTTGTTGATATGACCTTTTGCCACGTGGCATTTGTTTACATTTTCATGAAGTCTGATGGTCTGTTTTTCCTTTAGTGGCTCAAGCCTTTGGTGTCCTATAAAGGAAATCATTGCTAAATCCAGTATCTTGAATCCTTTGTTCTAGGCTTCCTTCTCAGGGTTTGGCAGTTTTAGTCCTTACATGTAAGGTTATGGTGTGAGGTATAAGAGTCCAGCTTTCTTCTTTTGCATGTGGAGTCCCAGTTTGGCCAGCACCACCTGTCAAGGAGACATTGGCTTTGCTTTATTTATTTTACTTGATTAATAGATGACTTATGTTGCTTTATTGAAATCTACCATGTTCTATTTCGTGATTGGGTATGTGCATTCCCCTTTATGGGGCAATTAGGTTTTTCTAATGTGTGCCTTAGAAGAAAGATAACTTTGGACAGTGTAAGTTTGTATTTAATGTTTATCTGCAGTGTTTGGACAGTGTTACAGAAGTTTAGGTGTGTATCTGTAAGGAGATAACACTGTTACAAAAAGAAGCCTTATAGGCACTCATTTGGGAGTCTGGGCTCTTCAGGGCATCCTTGAAGACTGACTGCCCTGGGGATCTGAAGCAGCTTGGGGCTGAGTGTCCACACAGGAATGGCAGTGGGTCCTGGGATACACATCCTGTGTGTTAGGCAGAGGAAGAAGATGGCTGCCGAGGCAAGTAAGTGGACTCCACAGAGTGAGAGTTGAGGCATTTCCAGAGAGCCCTGGGGGCCCAGGAGGATGGCCCTGGCCTTCCCGGCTTCCAGCAGAGGCTGATATACTAGAGAGGGGGCAAGGGTTTTAAGGAGAAAGACCATCATTTCTCTGGTTTCCCACAGGGCTCGAGAAGGGCTGAGCGTGAGCCATGAAAGCAGAGCTGCAGTGGGGAGAGGGTCGTGGAGGAAGGCACACAACATCAGTGACTGGGAGCCATGGTCCCTGAGGAGTTCAAGCAGCAGTCTGGGAAGCTTCTAACTGGGGACTGGGGGGTTCCTGAGAAGGGACTGCCCTTGTACTGTGGGAAACATAGCTCGGAGGACAGAGTAACCATCAAAGGTTTTTATTTTTATTTTGTTGTTGTTGTTTGTGTGTGTGTGTGTGTGTGTGTGTGTGTGTGTGTGTATGTGTGTGTGTATGTGCACGCACATGCCAGTGTAATGAGCATTCTTCCCACTAGCCTGGTCCCAGAGCCCCATCAGTCCCAAATGAACATGCAGTATACTATATTAATTATGAAGCTGTTGGCTATTTGCTATGGTTTCTTATTGGCTAGTTTTGACTTAATTATTAACCCATAACTGCTAATCTGAGTATTTCCACGTGGTCTTCTCTTACCAGAGAAAGGGTCCTGATCTCTTACTCTTCTGGGGTCCTACATGGTAACTGACTATGCCTCCATTTCCCAGAATCCTCCACCTCTCCTAGTCCCACCTATCTTGCTTCCCTATTTGCCAACAGTGCTTTATTCATCAACCAATAAGACAAACATGCACATAGGAGACCATTCCCCATCAGACCAGAGGTTGACATCAGTATTGACTATCACTTGCCACCTTATTTTTGAGACAGGGTTTCTCATGAACCTGGAGCTCTCCCATTCAGCTTGATTAGATGTCCAGGGAGCCCTAGAATTCCACCTGTCTATGCCTTCCCAGTGCTAGGATTACAGGCATACAGGGCCATTCCTGGATTTTTACATGGATGCTCTGGGTTTGAATTTAGGTCCTCAACCTTGTGCAGCAAGAGCTTTATACCCTGAGTCACATTCTCATCCTCAAAGGTTTTTATTTTAATAGCATGTGTTCACTAACTTGGCTTGGAGAATGTGATTGATGAGAGTCCAAAGCCCCAAAGCCCCTATGCCAGTTATAGCCTTTCCTCTATTCCATGTTTAGGATCAGAGTCTCTGCTGCTTAGGATTCCTAGTCTGACAAATACTGTCCTCTAGCCCAAACTGGTCTGCAGCAGGAAGGCTGGGTCCCCTGAGCACGGGGGTCAGTGACCTGAGGAGGAGACTTTGTCCTCAGCCTAAGGGAGACCAGGTCCTGTGCAGAAGATGTGACTAGCTATTCTAGACACCAGGCAGGAAGTAGCAGTTCCAACTCATATAAAGGGGGTGACATGGAGAGCTCCCACATGTCATAGAGATGGTGGCATTTCTGCCTCACCATTTCTTTTTCTTTAGCCCCTTGCATTGTCAGCTGATGTCTCTGGGTCTTCAAGAGACAGGGAAAAAAGGGGGGCCCTGAAAGAAGGGAGCTTAGCAGCTACTGACTGAGCCCAAGGTGGCGGGCATAGGCAGGGGTGCTGGAGAGTCCTGAGGAAGGTGGCATAGGGTAGGCTTTGGGGGTTCCAAGAGACAGCCACTGCAGTGTGCTCTCTGACCCATCCCAATACCCCACACTGTGGCTGATGGGTTTCCTCCAGTCTTTATGGTTGGTGCCCACAGAGGTAAGATGCTACCTGGTTGTACCACCCTCCTTCTCACTTGCAGTTCTCTGGGATGCAGGCTATGTGCTCCATTGGATGACAGCCATCTGCAGAGCCTGCCAGGCTCCGCTGGGCTTCGTTGGCCTATGAGAATCTTGGGCCTTCTGCCTGGCTTCCTCTGACCCTGTTATGAGGGGCTGTCCTCACCCATGCCCAGGGCCTTTACAAATGCAGCTAATTCTGTCTGGAGCACCTGTCTCCAGGTCTTCTGACACAGCTTCAATATTGCTACCCAATGAGACCACCTGGCCTACCACTCATATGACCTCTCTTGTTCTCTGTGGCCTACCATTCATGGTGACCTTGCCTTCCCTGACCCTCTGGTCACTGTGGCCTCACCTTGAGTTTTTCCTATCATCTTATTTGTTACTTTTCATTCCCTCCTAGTTTCCCCGTGTCTGTGTTGTCTATTGTTGTATCTCTGGAGCCTGCCTTGTGCATACAGTAGGTGCTTTCTAGGTGGGCACAGCTAGGGTGCATCAAGGCTTGAGTTTCCCATGGGCCCTTAAGAAGGGGTGGGACCATGTCTGGCAGGTAGGGTTAAGTCCACGACTTTCCTTCTAAAGCCACAGCACTACCAGAAGACACCATGAAGTGAAAACATGATACTAATTGACATGTGTCTCTAAAACCTTCCAGGAGCTAGAAGAGCTTGGCCAGGCCCAGCCATCCCCTGTGTGCAACCTCTGTATAGGCAGGACCCTCTGTAGCTAAACCCTGGGCTCTCCATGGCCTGGGAAGTCTGGGTGCTGGGTAAGTATCATTTAGTCCACTGGCCATGGGGCCCTGTGGCCAGAGCTCCCGTGTAGAATGAGGATATTCAGCCCAAAAGAGCTTTTCCCCTGGTGGCTGTCACTAAGTCACTGCCCCATTCCTGCCCTGGAGACCAGTCACTCCCTCCTGCCAGACCCACCAGCCACCCCTCACTTTGAAGGCTTAGTGTCTAAGAGTGGCCCTGTGAAGGGTCAGTCAGGCAAGCTTTTGGAAGCCCACAGAGCCTCAGTGTCAGGGAGGAGGCCCAGAGGTGTGGCATGCCTGACCTCACCCTCAGCTCAGTTCAGGGAGAGAGCTGAGGCCCTTGAAGGATACTTGGGTTTCCCTGGGGGAGGGCACAGGTCAGAGCTGAACGTAGTAGCCGAGGAAGAGCCTCAGGAAGTTAAGTCTGTCCTGACCAGCCAGAGGAGGAGGAAGTGGGATGGCTTCCTGAGAGGAGCCTCCAGAGGCTCCTCTGGGTCTTAACCCAGTGTGATGACAGAAAACTTCATGGTCAGCATCTGCCTTGTGCCAGAGTCATGCCACTCAGTGAAGCCAGCCCCTCCTTACAGAGTCACCTGGGTTCCAGGTCCTTAAAACTTCACAGTTCTGCCCCAAGGCTGTGACCTTGGGTACTGTGTATATCTAGCCTGCTGGGGGCACAAAAGACCTTTGACTGCTCGTGGCCTTCCTCCAGTCCCTGGGTGTTCGTGTTTGACGCTGTCATTTGGAGCCTAGAGGTGTGGCCACTGACCTCTAGCATGTGGCCTAGGCATGCTCATTGCTGGTCCCATTCCTCCTCCTTAGGGCTCTGCCAGGTCCCTTCCTCTGCCTTAGTGCCCACCAAACCAACTGCCATGTTCAACCCTTGAGAGTAAGCTGACAGCCCAGTGAGTTCTTGGTCCCCTAGAAGCAACACTGCCAGGGTCCTAGCGGAGGAACCATGGCTGGGTTGGGTGGCTGGTGAGAGCAGAGGGCTGGAATGGGGCAGCAGCAAGGGGTGATGGGGCTGATACAGGACACTAGATGATGTCTAGGGAGCCCCACAGTCCCTAGTAACCGATAGCTCTCACTTGGCCTGGCCTGTGAGTGGAGGGGCAGGCAGGTAGGTAGGACTATGGGTATGGCCTGGTTGGCTCCCAGGGATCAGGGGTATCAGTGACTGTGCAGAGAGCACCTCAGTGTTGGACTTGAGAGATAGCGGAAGATAAGTGGTGTTTCCATGATGGGTGGCCAGGGAAACTATGTCTGGTGCCTTTCATTTGACATTTGTGATCCCCAATATCCTGTCCCTCCCCATCCTCTACCATGACCCCTCATATCTCTGTCATCCATCCCTGTAGCCCTATATTCATATCACTAATCCCTGAACCCTGTTCACTGTCCTCTCGTATTTCCATGGGGAAGCCTTGTCCACGTGGAATGTTGCATGGCCCACTACATGAGACTTACAGAGGCACTCTCCAACCCAGTACCCAAGCCTTCTGTCTTGTAGTTAATGATGCAGATATCTGCCAAGAGCTCAAGCCTTTCCTGTGCCCCAGAAGAACAGTCTCAATGATGAGATGCTGCCCGGGGCTATGTGCTTGGTGAGGCTGCGCTGAAGTGAATGTGACCAACTTGTTTTGTCATCAGAGGCTTTTCTTGGCCCAAGTCACTTGGGCAACCAGAGTAGGGCTCTGGGAGGTGGGGTCTCAGGAGGCTGAGGTCCCTAGCTCAGGGAGAGACCTGTGGTTTCTCTGAGGCCTCCAGCCTGATTGACTCTGGTGAGAGGGAGGGTCTCTCAAGGAGAGAACCACTGAGCTGAGTGGGTTAGAGGCCATCAGGCATGACTGCAGGGACCCAGGATGTTCCCTCTTAGTCCCAGTATGTGACTCCAGGACACCTCTGACCAGGGCACCAAGATCACTCACACAACATCAAGGTCAGGGTCTGTCAAGTGGAAGTGATAGGTATGTCTCCCAGTGCCCAGGAGTAGTAAGTCACCTGTGTCCAGCACATGCACTTGGTCCTCACACATGCGCTTACCAGGAGGGGCAGAAGCTGCCCCTGAGATATGATCTGTTCATTCTCTGGTCTTCCTTCCTGAGCTTGTGACTCCCCACATCAGGGTTGAATGTTCCACCAAAGCTGGGTGGACACTGAGTGTGCACGGTTCTGACCTGCTAGAGCCTCCTGCCAGGTTATCTGCTCCAACACAAGCCTTGTTGGGCTTTGGAGCAGCAGCATGAGGGCTATGAGCAGGAAACTTTGCTTCTGCAGCCTCCATTTTGTCACCCATGAAAGAGGCAGCCCAATGTCCACTCCTCATATTGACGGCTTGCATAAATGGGGTGTCTGAGCTCATTGTAACGAATCCTCTCCCAGGACAGCAGGACTGGCGAAGCTACATTCTGAAGATGGTTGAGAGCTCCACTTGGCTCCCATTTCCAGTCTTGAGGTCATGTTACCCGCCCCACCACCACCCAGGAGCCTCAGTACTGGTCTTCTGGATTCTGCTGGTTGGGTGAAGTATACCTTAGGATGAACTCTGCTCCAAGCCTGTCCATCTTCAGCAGTGGAGCTCTACTCCAGTGACCCAGGCCGAGGTTTTGAGACAAGAGTTAGATGCAATCCGTACTTTGGCTGGCATTAGAGTATTTAGGTACATTCTTTCCCCCAGCTGATCTCAGGGCTCAGTTTCTCTAGGTAGAGCAAAGACTAGACCCTGGGTTCCATACAGTCACACTAAGCACACTACCCAGTGACTTCTGTGGGGTCACCACTACTATGATGTCCCCTCTGAGGCTTTACAAAGTAGCTCTGTGGAGTTGGGTGGTCTGCAGCTCAATTGCTCCCTGGGCCTGATTTGGGTCCTTGTGGCTGTTTCTCTTCTGTGTAACCTATTGCAGGCTGCCAATGTTTGGTGACCCTGTTTTCTCTCACTGGCGCCCTCTGCTGTCAGCATATCTGAGTGTCACTTTAACTCTTGCATAGGTAAAATTTCAGGTCCCATGATCAATGAAGTCCTTCTGGGGTTATGGGGGTTCCAGCAGGAAGCAGATCTGCATTGAGGGTGCAGATCAGGAGATCCACTCACCTAATCTGTCCTAATGGAGCACAGTGATCCTCTCTAGCTCACGTCCTTTCGTCAGTCTCCGCCTCTGGGAAGCCCTCCACCACCTTGCCTTGGGGGTAGGGCCTTGTCTAGCTGGAAGCATTGCCTGTTCTAGGTCTGTGAGCCTCCTGTGTTAGGAACCACCCCATACCACCTTGTCCACCCACACTGCACTCTTCCAGCTGGTCAGAGGGTGGCAGTGTCCAAGCCCTACAGAGACAACTGTGGCTGCCTGTTCCTGGAGGGAGAGGTAGGTTACCCCTGACCACCTTATCAATTCTCTGGCCTTGGGTCACTCCATATGCAAAATTCAGTTCTCCCTTGTTGATGCCACACTGTTTGGGTCACTTCATTGAAGGTTTGTACCAGAGAAGACAGTAAGACCTAAACAAGCTTCTGCTAGGATGCTGGCCACAAGCCCTTGATGACATCTTGTGGGGACTCTGCGGTCTCAGCGCCCAGGGTTATTGATGCCACTATTAGATGGTGTGACTGGGATTGGGTTCCATGGAACAAGGGGGTTGATCTGATGACAGTACCCCCCCCCCTTTACTGGGCACAGACAGATGCTGAGCCGCATGGATGTCTTTCTACTCCTTTGTGGGGAAACGGAGGCTCAGAAATTGTACAATAGCTTGGTGGATAGGATTCCTTAAAAGCTCTGGAATAAGGCCCAGAAGATAGCGAGAAAGACTTAAGCTTGATGTAATGAGGGAATTTCCCAAGTAAGGGTGAGCTATGAGAATGTAGTAGACATATGCAGGTGTCTGCAGGGATGTGTCAACCCAGTGAACTAACTGCCACTCCTGAGTAGGCAGTGCCCACTTTCTTCCAGAGAGGCCTGAGCCAGATGAGCCTGCTGGGCCAGACTGTGCCTGCATGTGATACCACTTCTTGCTGGAGAACCATGGGTGTCTTCAGCTGACAAGTCCATGACAAGCGTGAGCCACGCAGGCCTGTCCCCACCACACATTCTAAATATAGTCTCGAAGGCATCTTATCATCGGGCCTGGGGGATCAAGGCTGGGTGTGGCCAACGGCCCAGGGACACAACACTCTCGTACTGACTAACCCTGGTCTCCTCAGGTCCCTAGAGGAGTGGCAATGTCCTCATATTCACAGGCCACTGATTCTCTCCTGAATTCTGGGCCCTGGGGCTATGGCATAGACCACTGCCTTCCACCAGGCCTACTGACTGACTTTGCCTTCCCCTTCCCTGGCTCCTGGCTCCCCCATGGGGGTGGCTTCCCCTGGAGGCTTTGAGATGGGTGGATGGAGACCTATGCTGTGTGCCCTTTTCTCATGACTGCTGAGTGCTGTAGGACTTTGGGAAGGGCACAAACCCTCTCTGATATTCCATTTTCAATCCTTCAAATAAAGGGCAAACCACCTTTGGGTACCTACTGAGTTTACAGGAAAACATGGATTCCTCGTTGGCTCATTTCCACCTTCCCGTATCTGAGGTCCCTGGTTCATATCCTATAGGGCCACTGTGGCCTGTACACGTGCTCCTCAGAGGACCCAGATCTGCTGGCAAGCTGCACTGTTTACCAGCTGAATTCTTGAGTCTTGGCTCCACATGATGCCATCCAGCTGGGGTAGCCCCAGGGGATCTTACAAGTCTGAGAGCCTGCTACTCCAGGGTAGGTGCTGTCATTTGTGTTCTCCATAGGAGTCATGTATGTCTGATCAAGCAGTAGATCCTGCTGGGCTTCAGATCTTCAGACACACACTCTCCACCAGACCATTGCAGACTTTCTCTGAGATAGAGATCAATGCATTGTCCACCATAGGTTCCCCAAGCCACTGATACAGCCACTAGCCCAGAGGGGCTGCAATGTTTCCAGCTCTTTTCTTCAACTCAGCCTCCATGCTATGATCACATTATCTGAGCACACCTCCCCCCATCCCCATCCTATCCCTCTAGTGCTCCGAAAAGGTTTGCGTGAGTGTGTGCGTGGTGGGGGGAGTCAGAGGTCAACCTCAACCAGTCCCTTTTCAGTTGTCAATCTTGATTTTTTGGGTCTTTTTGTTGGCCTGAGGTTATCTGCCCACTGATCCCCAGGGACATGCCTGTCTCTGCCTCTCCAGTGCTGGGATTACAGGCACATGTCACCATGCCCATCTTGCACATGTCACCATGCCCAGCTTTTTAAACTTGGGCTCTGAGGGTCAGACTCAGGTCATCATGCTGTGGGCCAAGTACTTTCCTGATGTCTCTAGTCTCCAAAAATGTTTCAAGTGATAGTGCACATGGTTGGTTAACCCTTTGTCAAGGATGATCTTTGTCAGCATTCTAATCCAGGAAAGAAGGACCAAGATGCTCCCTGAGAGGCATATTGGTGACAGCAGGGTGACTTTCTTGACTATTTTTGGGGACTCTGCTGAAATAAGTTTAGGGTTCTGAGTGCTGGGGTACACTAAGAGGCGAACTGTGACCTAGGCTTGGGGATGCTGCCTTATTGGCCATGTGACTTGGTAGGGACTAAGCTTCTGTGGGTCCCACTTGGTGGTGCTACTGGGAGGGGAAGCCCAATGTCAGGTGTTGCTCTGGGTGCTGGGGCACACTGGGTCCTGGGCAGAGACTCCAAAATGGAAACCACATATTCCTGTTGTTAGTTAGCATTCCAGTTGAATGAAGGGTGGCCATGGAGTTGCAATGACTCTCATTGGTGGCCTGGTGGCCTCTACCTGAGCAGCCCTCAGAGGGGCAAATGTGGGACACCTGAACAATCAGGCTCTGCGCTTAGCCATGTGTATGACACTGTTCTACTGCCATCCCTTACACCTGGCAACTGGAGACAGGCCCCATCTGCTCATGACCTGTGCTGATGGCTTGGCAGGTGCAGGCTCACCCCTGTGTTTTGCACTGACCCAATTCAGAGGTTGTGAAGAGCTTGGCTGAGCTGGAGAGGCAGAAGGGGCAGCTAAACTAGCTGGAAGAGGGTCTGAGACTTCTCAGCTTAATAGTTACTCAGTCAGTGAAGGACTGTGTGTGTGTGTGTGTGTGTGTGTGTGTGTGTGTGTGTGTGTGTGTGTGTGTGTTTGCTGACTGACTGAGCAACTGTTAAGCTGGGCTTTCTGAAGGAGTGCCAGCCAATGGGCCCCTGCTGGGCACTAAGGGCTTCTCTGCCAATAAGGGAGGTTTTCCAGCCATCAATGGGCTGGAGGGAGCCAGACATAGATAGATACCTGGGAAGGAGGGACCTTCACTTCTCAGGACTCTAAGATGCCTGAGGATGCTGCCTGAGGAGCAAGGTGTACTGGGGTGCTCTGGGGGTTTCTACCCCATGACCCTGCAGGAAGTGTGTGGGCAGAGGGCTTAGGGGCTCTGCAGAGTCAGGTGGACGTTTTGCTCTTCTGGGGTTTCTGGACCAGATCCTGGAGAGAGTATCAGCTGGTGCTGGTATGGCAAGGCAGAGCTCAGTGCTGGGATGGAGTTAATCTACAGGAGCTGCATTTGCCAGATCAGCACATTTATGGACTCCTGAGACAATGTGTTGGAAATCTTACCTCCCAGCTGGGAAGGTCACCACAGATGGCATTTCCTACTATTTCCTACTGTTTTAATGCAACGAACTATGTCCTGAGCCAGGCCTTGAAAGATCTAGAGCCAGTCTGATCTCAGGGAGTAGACAGTGGCTGGCCCAGAAGAATCTCAGGCCTGGGAGTCCTGTACATAGGCAAAGGCACCAGACTGAGGCCAGGCCCCTCCGTGAGGCTGGCAGGGACTGACCTTGCATTATAGGGATGAGCTGTGGGGGTGCACAGTTTGTCTCTGGAGAGCTCCAGATCATGGTGGCTTGATGGTGTCCTGATGTAGATTAAACGATAACCCCAAAGCCACCCCCCAAAGCTGGTGTGGCCTCATGTAGAAAAAGCTCTTACCATTGAGGGTGTAAGAGGGAGTCCACCATCATGGGATGTCTGGAATACCCAAAACCAGGGTCAACTGTCTTCCCAGGAGGTGTTCAATGGGATCTGAGAGAAAAGGAGGTGGCCATTCAGATAGAGGAAGTGAGATAGCCCAGGACAGCATGTGCCTCTCCCATTCTGAGCATTGTGGACCCAAATGGCCAGACTGAGCTTACTGTCCATGTGACCCTGTGTGTGTCCTATGCAGTGTTTATCTTGTTGCCCCCAATTCAGAGACTTCTGAAGATGCATAGCTTGAGATAAGCCATCACCTATGACTCTTCACCCTGGGACTCCTTTTACTCAAGGCTTAGATAAGGGAAATTATGCCCAACCTCTGGCACATATTGAGCCTTCAGCATGCATTGACATATGTCCCTTCAGGAGATGGCCTGGCCCAGGCTCTACTCTGAACAGCACATAGGAAGGGCTGTTATGAGGAAATAAATGGCAGTCTTGGAGTCTTCCAATGCCTGCTAACTCTATACAACTGACATTTGCTGTTGGTACCATTATGTGCTAATCTTTCCTGGGATAGCCCTAAATCTACTGTCCCCTCTAGAAGTTCAGTATCCTGGGACATGTCCACATCCAACTTAAAGCCAGGTAGCTGGGAGTTCAGGAGTGAGCGTGGTTGGTGGGCAGTGAGTGAGTAGGGTCTCACTCTAGGCTTCCCTTCCCAGGAAGCATATGTGAGGGATAGATTGGAATCTTTCCAAGTAACTCCCTAGCACACACCCCTAGACAGGACTTGGGACTCATATACCGGAATTTAGTCTGTGAGTGTTATATTTGCTCATGGGTACCTTAGGATTTTAGTTCAGCCCAAGAAGCCCACTGAGCACTTATTGGCCTGTGGGGAGCTGTCTCCAGGGGGCCTTTGAATGTTGATAACTTCACTTATAGCCCATGGCCTGTGTGCTTGGCCTGCTCACATTCCATTGTCAAAGCCATTTGTTTGGTTTTCTTTCTTTTAATTTGTATGTGCATGTGTGCATGCATGCATGGGTGCACCCATAGAGGCCAAACAAGGGTATCTGATTCCCTGAAGCCAGAGTCAAAGGCAGCTGTGAGCCACCCATGGCTCATGGGTGTTGGGAAACGAAACTCTGGTCCTCTAGGAGAGCAGCAAGTGCTTTTAGTCATGGAGCCATCTCTCCAGCCCATGGTTTTCTTTCTTAAATCTATTTTAGCCACGGTGAAACACAGCTGACTGTGTCTGTGTGCTTACGTCAGAAGGGTATAGCTCACTCACAGAATGCAGCTGTTCCTATCTCCAGAACTTTCTTTTTTTAGATCGAAACTGTTCCGAGCCCCTGGCCTCCCATTCTGCCTCCTGTCTCGGTAGATCTGGTAACTCCAGGGGCCTCTGAAGAGAAGTATCCTAAAGTGCGTGTCCTCTCATTCCTGGCTTATCTTAGCAAGTGTCCTCAAGGTCCACCCGTTCCTAGTGACCTTTTGTGTATGACATTTCTACTAACAACACTTTCAGGACACTTTATACTATTATCATGTATGCAGATATAATGACTCAAAGTCTCCTGAGATGTTTCAGTGTTACATTTTAGGCCCTGGAAATGTGACGGTGGCTAGGCTGAAGGTCACTCTCTCTGGAACAGACCCTCTGCTATTTGCATGTATAGAGCATAGCCCTTCTCAATGGAATGATGAGGGGTTGAGGGCTGGGGACAGCATCACTATCAGGCCTATGCCTGAGTGGGTCTGGTGCCCAGGGTTCTAGGCCCAGTCCTGGCCTCTCATAGATCAGTTATTGGTCTGAGACTTGGTATGTATGGAGGAGATCTCTGAGTCATAGCCCCGATTTACCATAGCTGATCTGTGCATGCCTCCATCACTGATCCTTATACCCCTATGCCTCCTGCTGGGGCAGCCATGTGGTGCTGGCTGGATGCCATGTTCTGTGTTCCCAGGGCACCTGGGCACAGAGATATTAAGTGATGTCCGATAAGGCATTGGACGTCCCTCAGGGCTGGGCTGCGGTCACGGCTGATGAGTTTGATTTAGAGCAAGTGGAAGAAGCAGGCTATTGTTCCTAAGAGCCTCCTGTTTTAGACCCTGCACAGCGAACTCTCTTAGGAACATGTGAGTTTGTGTTGAGACACAGGCATTTTCCGGGGCCTTAGTTTGCCTTGCTCCTAGTGGGTGAAGTGGAGAGGGCATTTTATGACAGCCTGACCTTGGGGTTCTGGGGTATGCAGGTAGGGTGGAGGGATGGTGGTTGATCTATAGAAGCAGGAAGTGGGTGGGCAGCTGGCCTGTGAGCTCCCCAAAGGCAGAGACCCTTGGTGCGGCCTCTCTGAGGCTCCCAGCCCCACCCAGGACAGGAACAGATAAAGTAGCAAATAAGATAATACTCATTTTATCAGGAGTAGATAAAAAATAAACTATGCTGTATAACCCTTTCTCAGGCAGCACAATGTGTTCAAATATTTGAAGAACTGTTTAGCTTTCGGAATACTCGAGGATAAAAGGCAGCCAGCATGTGGGGGCAGGTTGCCACCATTGTCCCCAACCTCAAGGTTCCCGGGCAGGTCAGCATGGGCTAGCTGTGGTAGGTAAGTTGCCTAGCCCCTGCCACTCTCCTGGGTCACCAGGTGGTTTTTTTCCTGCACTGGGAACTTAGCTATTCTGCACCTCTACCCCGGGATTGGTCTGTGTGTCCAAGGCCTTCCCTACTGCTAGGTGGGGGTAGTCAGAGAGTAGGGGGCCTTCAAAACAGTCTCCTTGTTTTTGATACCTCCTTCCAGGCTGTTGGAATTTCCACCCACAGGCTGCAGCTGCAGCTGCTGCCCTCCTGAGGCCCTGAGCCTCCTGAAGATGTGGGCAGAATGCTCTGTGGCAGTCATCCCTCCTTCCGTGGCTCCTTTTCTACACACAAGCTCGCCGATTCTCAAGTGCTGTAGCTATTGTAGTCCATCTTTGAGTCAAGGCTACCTTACAGGGTTTAAAATGCTAAGTTGTCACCCTAACAGTGAAAGAGTCGAAATTCCATTAAGAGATATATCATTGTCACCTCCATGGTTCAACCTGTGTGACCTAAGCAGCCTCAGGAACCTCAGTTTCCCATCTGAAATAGCAGCTAGATTGCAGCATGGTAACACTGTGACCTGTCAGATTCTCGTGGGACTGGTGTTACTCTCTGTCAAGCCCTGACCAGGTGATAAGTGCATGGACCTAGCCGTATAGTGCCCTGAGAGACTCTCTTGACATGGGTGCTTAAGGTGCTTGGGTTTTTTTTTGTCATGTGTGGAGGCACCAGGAGTTTGGGATAAATAAAGACCTTGGGATAAAGTCACCACTTCACTCCTAGGTGTTGAGCCCCTGAGAGGTGTGCATGGTGCTATAACCCATAGCTCCATGAGAGGGAGCTTCTAAGCTCCTAATGTGCCAAAGAGGAATATGAAATGAGGACTGCCTGGCTTTGTCACTGTGGAGGGGCAGCCAGAAGGGGCTGTGTCTTTCTGTGCTTACTGATCCCTCTTTGGCTACATGTGTAACTGATGGTCTGGGATAGGGTGTCTATTCTACTTCCTATTGCCTAGGGATGAACTCAACTCTATTTCCCTGCCTGTTGCAAGTCAAAACAATACACACCCAGGATCAATGAGGTCCCACTATGTGAAGAGTCAGTCTAAGGAGAGAGCAGAGCCCAGTCACTGAGGAACTGAGTCTCAAAAGGCCTCAAGAGCCCCAGGAAGCAGTCAGGGATCCATGACTGAGCCAGATCTCTTCAGCAGGCCTGGATGGATGCCTAACCTGTGGATGGGTAGCAGAGGGGTGCTCACCTCACTCAGAGTTTTCTGTGGCCACACAGAACCAAGAGGACCCATGTGACTGGTTCCCCTCACAGGGGCTTCCAAGGACCAATGCTGTGTAGCTACAGTCCATGGCTCAGACGTGGATGGACACAACACTGGCCAGGAGGAACACCACTGGGAGACACAGGAGGACCTGGGTGTCCTGTCATGTTGTTCTGGGAGGGTCCTCAGAGGCGAGACAATGTGGAGAATGGATGTGAAGAAACAATCCCTAGTAGCAGTACTGGGTGCCAAGGTTAGAGGGTGGCTACAGCCAGAGCTCTAGGCCTGTGGAGAAGGCCTCAGTCTGGGGAGTAGCAGTAGCAAGGGTTGAAGCCCACCCAGGGGTTCTTCTGGGGCCAAATCAGATGTATGCTCCAGGTGAGTGTCCTGGTGTGAGTCCAGTGCCAACTAGGGCTATTGCCTGCCATGCCATGAGGTTGCCATAGGGTGGTGAGGAGGGCAGGAGCTTGGCATTAAATGGAGGTATGTATGTGTTGGGGTACTGAGGTCTCTGTACATCAGGCTCTGTGTCAGGCACCTGTCCCAGAGATGCTCGCTGACTGGGGGGTGACTGTAGGCACTAGGACTTGGCAGAGATACTTGGCCCTAAGTGTTGTGACTGAAGTGGCATGGGGGACAGGGTGGGTGGGCACTGGATCAACCTCTTTGCATATGAGATGGGACCACTTTGTAGGAGCCTCAGGAAGTCTCTGCCTTCAGGCAGGGCAGAGACTTCAGGTCCTCAAGACTAAGAAGGAGGGACAGGTAGCCAGGAGTGGGTCTACTGCTGTACCACATTAGTGTGATGTGGGAGCTGGAGCTGGAGGTGGGGTGGGCACCTGGGCTAGGGTAAGAAGGAGGCCAGGGTGTGTATGGTGGAGCAGTAGGCATGACGAATGAAGCATCTGTCACTGGGGAGGCATAGCAAGCTGTGACTGCAGGTTTTGACCTGGAAGGGCAGGCAGAAGGAGGGTCCAGTAGGGCTTTTGGCTCTGTCACTTCTCCAGGCCTCTAGCAGTGACTGCAAAGGCCAGGAATAGGTGGAATAAGTCTTGGGAGGTGCTGCAGGAGATGTGAGTTGTGCCTCCTCCAGGAAAGTTTGTGACTGAGTCAGGTCACTGCTGCTACGTGGCCTCTGGGATGTTGAAGCTGGTGGTCTGGGCTTATATATTGGGACAACGAGATATGGGATTGGTGGAAGGTGTGGGAAGGGGTCTGGGCTAGGGCCCTGATGTCTTTGTGCATGACTTCTTTGTCTGCCCCTCTTGTGACCCTGGGACAGTGTGTCAGCTCCCCCATTTCCATTCTGATCCCCAAGAACCTGCCATGAGGCCATGCAGAGTCTTTGACGCACCGCTCTTTCCCAAGTGTCTTCCTATCTGCTACCCCGTCCCCCAAGTGGTAGCAACTTTGAAGGCCACCTTGGATGATGACTTGAATGGAGAACACAGTGAAAGGGAGACTTATCTTTTCAGTGCCCTTGGAATCAGAGCAGGTGGCAACTGTGCCCTCCGTGTGATAGGGTGCCCTCAGGGTACAGGTCCTGGCTGTGCTTGGCCTTTTTTTTTTTTTTGGTTTCCCCATTGCTGAGGGACTGTATCCTCCTGAACTCCTGGGCATGGAGGCTCCCAGTCCGTAAAGTTGGCTCTTTTTGATCTTCAGTTATACACCAAGGTTCTTGGACATTCTGAGATTGGACCATTGAGCCTCCTAGGAGACCCTGACCCATTGTTCTCCTCCCCCATGTGTGACATTCCTGTGGACTGGCTGGTCCAGAGCAGTCAGGTGACAGATGTTCTTGGGATGGGAGTGGGATGGCCACATATTATGACATTTTCAAGGTCTTTGTACATTGAGACACCAATCTGGGGTCAGTTCTTTTGATGGTAAATGGTTTCCATCCTGTGGACCCCATATCTGAGTGCACTAGCTGAGGGATACTTGGGGGTTGTCAGCACTAAAGATCTTATGTGTGGAGTGTTGGGAAGGAGGGAGGTGGCCGGGCAGCTGGACCAGGCACTGACCATATGTCCCCTGTCTCACAGCTTCCTCATTGTTCTGGTCTGCCTCATCTTCAGTGTCCTGTCCACTATTGAGCAGTATGCCACTCTGGCCACCGGGACCCTCTTCTGGATGGTATGTAGGCACTCAGAGCCATCAGTGAATGTCATCACTGCAAGTGGAAGAGGTGAAGGAGGACTGGGTAGAGTTGGCATCCCTGGTCTCCACCACCCCGGTACTGGGGTATCAGATAGGGCAATTCCCCTGCATCCACGACTGCCGGGCTGTGTGTTAAAGGGCAGGAAGAACATAAGGGGCCCAGATCTGGTAGTCAGAAAGGCCTTTGTATGGAGAACTTACAAACTGGGCCCAAAGGGAAGACAGGAGGGCATGGGCACACTGACACTGAAGGGTGGTGGGTGGGGGACAGTGTATGTTATTGCTGACTCATGAATCCTTCAAGTGTCCCAGCCCAGATTCTACCCAACACATCAGGGTGGACCCTACATCATCCAGGAGACTTTTATGCATCATTTCTGGCAGGACCACCATGGCAGTTCTTGTGGGGACCACAAATTCAGGTCTCCTCTACAGACCAGGTCTGGGACATCTGTCCCATGTGCCCTGTCCTAGCATAGAGTAACATGTAGAAAGCTTGAGGAATGGAATTCCCAAATTCTGCAAGGGGCTTGGGGACTGTCCTGTGTGACCCGCATACTGTGACAGACTTAGAAGACTGAATTTTATAATCCCACACTTTGTGAAGGACTTGAGGACTGTGTGACTCTATACTCTGAGGAGAGCCAGTTATGCCTTCCGGGTACTCTGTGGTGTGCTTTGAGGGACTTAAGGACTGCTCATCTAACAGCTGTGAGCCCTGAAACACGGCCAGAGGTGGATATTGCACCTGAGGCAGGTCATGCTCTGGCAGGGCTATCCAGAGCCTGGAGCCAGCTGGCGTGAGAGTAGAGTACCCCATGCATCACTATTCACTGTTGGGCTAGACATGGGGCCATGTGGATTTTACGAGCCTTGCTGAAATGGTTGTGATCCTGCTGGGAAGGTGAGTGCAGGCCAGCATGGCTGGGACTGTGAGGACAAGAGGATCATTGGTGGTAAAACCCAGAAGGATGCAGCCTAATGTCTTCCTGCTTGGGTGCATTTGTGTTTTCCTCTTGTGATGGGATTTCCCGACCCTCACAGGGAGCAAGGACCACAATTAGTTGCTCTTCATCTTCTGCAAAGTGGGCCTTAGGTGTTTCTCAGTTACATCTATACAGCCTCTGTCAGCTTGGAAGTTTGTTTCGCTAGATCTTGAATCCCAGTGGTGGCCATTCAGTGGCACACAGTTTTCATGTGTCAACCTTATCTTTTCTTTATTGCTTCTAGATTTGGAGCCGCAGGAAATATCCCTTTCCTGGGTCATAGAGGTCTCTGGTTTTGGCCTGGATGTGATGTCTTCTTCCCCAGGTTTGAGCAGTCATGTGTGGTGGTGCCAGTGGCTATGGGAGTCTCCACGAGAGCATGAGACAGGCACTGCTCCATCCCACCCCCAACTTTCCAGGGCAGAGTGCCACTCACCCCAAAGCCCTTTTCTTCCCCTCACCATAGGATGTGTGCCTTCACTGTAGACCAAATCAGACACGTGGCTTACCTGGAAGTACCCACTTCTCCACAGGCCACTGGAAGGTTCATCTGGCCAGGCTCCTGCATCCTACAGTGGGCTCTGTAGCATATTTCAGGGACCCCTGGCAATTTCCTTGTCCCCACTCCCAGCCTGACAGTCAACGCATCCAACCCAGGACACACCTTGTGTTAACTATGTTGGGAATACCCACATAGCTCTGGTGCCAGGCAGTAGTGTGCCTGCTTCTGTGGGGGTCATTGTAGTTTGGCATGTGGTTCAGGCTGCTGGTAACATGGACAGACAGCTGCAGGCTGTGACCAGAAGTTGTAGTCACTAGAGTGTGGCTTCTCTTCTGGTATTTCCTGGGACTTTTCACTGTGGGCCTCGGCCTATGATGTCCCTGCACTTCATGAGGATGCCTATGATCACTGGGCTACAAGTGTGTTTTGGTTCCCTGGGCTTTTCCAAAAGCAGCATCCTGTCAGTCCACCTATTCCCTAGTTGGTTCCATGTGACTGGCAGGACGCTACCAAATCTTCGCTGGCATCTCTTGATGTGTTGGCTGGCCAGCCTCAGTTTCCTGGGTGACACTCCTCAGTCCCAGGATATAACCTTTCATGACCTGTCTGATGGAGCTTTTTATTTTGTTAGGGACTTTTGCATGACCCTTGTATTCCTTCACAGGGTGAGAGGGCCCTGGGTTCCTTAGTCTTGTGTGTGATGATATCCCCATAGGTTCTTCTCAGGATTGTTCCCTTGCCCACTACAGAACTGGGTGTTACACAGGCAAGGCCTAGTCTCTGGCTGTGTTGTGAGAGGATGTGGCTGAGGGGAATGGCCTAGGTTCCTCCCCAAGGAGCTAGGATTCTGGAGTCCCTGACCTGGAACTTTGTCTGGAAACCCTGGGCCAACAGTAGTTGCTGGTGCCCATGTTTAGCAGGACCTGACTGTCAGAACACTCCCCTGAGAGGTCTCCAAGCACGCATCTGTATATGCATTCATGAGAACATGTTCACGTAAGTGTATACCCATGTATTCAAATGAAGACTTTCCTATATACAGCTGTGTCTTTAAGCATGTGTTTTGTTTGAGCATGTATGTGAGTGGACATTTACATGTATTTGGTTTCATGTATACCTGTGCATTTGTGTGTATACACACTGTATTGTGTATCTGTATATGCAGCTATGTTCATGTTTGTGTAAACAGTGTTTTTATATGTAACTGTATGTTCATGTGTCAACACGTGTTCTCATGTGTATGGGCCCATGGATGCACCCCCGCCCCCAATCCACAGTAACTTCTGGCTTGGGCTCCCTCTCTTGGTGGCCTCTGCTGCCTCCCTCAGGTTGGGCTCCTTCTGGGGCCTGTATACCATCTGGTGGCTACTCTTGGAATTGCACATTTAGATCGTACTGCCCCCAAAGCCAAAGCGGGTGTGGGTGGGACTTTTTGGTATCCACTCCCCCATCCCTTCCCTCTGTGTGAGCAGGTCCCCACTCTCAAGGCAGCCCCTCCCCAGTCTGTTCTGTTTCCCAGAAGTGGCTCTTTGTCCACCACAGTGAGGGCAGTGACCTCATTACCTCCTTTGTCCCTTTCCCATTCCCTGGACCCTTCCTGCCCCACAACAGCTAGAGAGAGATTTTATAGAACAAAACCCCGAGCGTCCCAGATGCTCCCTGGGTGGTTTGGGATAATTTCCAACTTCTCTCTCATGGTTCTCAAAGTGCTATACATTTAAGCCCCCCATTTCCAATCCTTCTCCCCCTTGTCCACTCCCAACTGCCTCAGGGCCTTTGCACAGGCCCTGTGCCCAGCAGAGTTCTTTCTCTGCTATCAGGTCTGTCCTCTGGTCAGCTCTGCACTCCGTTTTGGAATACTGCTCTCTTCTGAGCAACCTGGATGTGGAAGGGCTCTGTGAGTTGGCTCATATCTTTTCACTGTGCCAAGGGAGGCTCAATACTCCAGCTGCTCAAAATTGTATATCTAAAGTAGGATACACAGCCATCTTCTGTTTAAGTCTTGTTCCCAGGCATGCCCCATAGGGACACCCCTGTGCCTCAGTTTCCCAAAGTATAAAGATGAGAATTAGCCTCAGCCTTGGTCTTCCCACTTGGCATTTCCACATTCTCCTCTCTCTCTCTCTCTCTCTCTCTCTCTCTCTCTCTCTCTCTCTCTCTCTCTCTCTCTCTCTCTCTCTCTCTCCTTCCCTCCCTCCCTCTCTCCCTCTCCCTCCCTTCCTCACTCCCTCTCCTCTCTCTGTGTGTATAGTGCCCACAGAAACCAGAAGAGAGTGCAGCAGATCCCCTGGAGCTGGGGTTACAGATACTTGTGAGCTGCCCAATATGGATACCCAACCAAACTTGGAACCTCTGCCAGAGCAGCAGGGGCTCTTAACTGCTGAGCCATCACTCTGTCCCCCACTTTGCCACAAAGCTATGCCCTCACTTGCTGGTCTTTGGAGGCCACACCTTCCATGGTTTGAACTGACTGTGTCTAGAGGCTTACTTCAGAGTCATGACCACAGACGGCGTTGGAGACAGTGGGGAAGAGGCAGGCTGTGTCCAGCCTAGACATATGGACAAGAAGAGAAGCGTGTGGCTCAAAGAGCCATGCATATGGGGTGGTGATACCTTTCTGGAGGGAAGGATGCTTGGTGAGAGGGCTAAGTAATTAGCAGTTGTGTGCTATGGAAGACGGCCAGTCACTCAACGGCCTCCAGAGGGTGGATGTGTCCTAGCCTGGTCAGATATCAGGGTTATGGATTCCAGGCCTCTGGGTGAGATTGACTGTTGGTGCCCTAGGCTGGGGGACACAGTGTAGACTGCAGGTGCTATGTGCAGTGGATAGGAGTGGGGCAAGAAGCAAAGGTGTTTGTTTCAGCCTTGGGGCTAAGGACAAGGCAGCCTCTGCCGGGCTGTGGAGACACCAGGTGGCGCTCTTGTCATACGCATTTCGGCAGCCCTTGGGCCGGGCCCAGAGTGCTGAGCGCGGGAGCCCAAACCACAGCCTAGGGTGCCCCACGGGGGCCCAGGGCGAGGGAGCATTGTGAGGGATTCTGGGAGCACATTGGGTAAATGGTGGAGAAGAAGTCACGCGAGGCTGCGTTCCCAACCCCAGCGCCGATACTCCTGCCTCAGCGCCTGGTTTTCCCGGTGCCAGAGCCCTGTTATCTCAGCCAGGGCCAAGGAAGCCAGGCGGCCTCCGAGGGATTAAGCATTCTGCTGAGCCAGGCATATTCCCTGGGCCTGAAAAGCTGTTCTTGGAGAAATCTGGGCCCTGCCAGGCCAGGGTCTGGCTGGAACTTTGATCATGCATGTTGTTAGGTGTGTTTGGCCTTGAAACCTGTCTGTGGCCCCAAGGAGGGCATCCCCCCACCACAGTCCTGCTTCTGAATCCAGAGCAGGCTTCACGCGCATCTGTGGACGTGGCGCACATGTGTGTGCACGCCGTGTACGTGCACGTCTGCTGGATGTGCATGCAGGCTGTCAAACCCACCCACCCCTGCTTGCAATAGGAGACCCTGGCCAGGCCCAGGTGCAGGGCTGTTTTTTGTCTCTCAAACCCCAGCTTGTTTTCAAATCCCACACAAAGACAGCTGCATTGAAAAAGTACTAACACAAACTCCAGCTCCATGAGCTCTGTGGCCCGCATACCAGGGAACTGTCCCGCCATGCCTGCGGTTAAAACCCCTGTGAGCCGGGCCGGAGGCCTGGGGGATGAGGTCATCTCTCCAGCTTCCTCCCTCTCTGTGAGGCTCCCTGGCCCCACAGGGGCGACCCACCTCCCTGCAGCTGGACCCTTCCTGGCCCGCCCTGGCTTTCTGCAACTCTTCTTGGCAGGCCTCAGTTTCCCAGGGGCAAAATGAGATCCTGTGGACTTTCTGAGTCCTTGAGACAGCCCTCTGTGGGTCCCACTTTCATGTGGAAGGAGGTCAGCTCCCAGGTCCCAGACCTTCATTCACACTCGGCAGGGCTCACAAGTACTTGCACTCATTTTCACACCCTTTCCTGCCAGTGGAGACTTATTAGTGTTGAGCACAATGCCTAGCTTCATGTCTTTGTGCTGTATCTGGGCTTTGCCTTGGTTTAGTTTGTTTTCACGGTCTATCTGTCGTAGAGTGTGTTCTTATCTCTTGATCTGCTGCTGCCTGGAATTGTAGCTGGTGTCTTGTTTTTTGGCTAAGACATGGCTCAGGTTGTAGCTGGTGCAGTGTTGCTGCTTGTACTACATTTGGTCATGTCACACTGCCTGGTCTGGTGTCCTCTCTGGGATTTCTTGCGGGGGCACTAACACCACACCTGTCATTGGCTGCACTCATGGAAGCCAGTGTGTTCACTCTGACCCTGTCCCTGAAGACTAGTTTGCAGCGAGGGAAGGAGACTCCTGTAGGTTGAGTCACTGCTGCCCAAGGTCAGGAGGCCAGCAGGCAGCTTCAGTTTTTCACTGACAAACCCAAGGCTGACTCCCTGGGAGGCCCCAGCTCTCTGCTTGGAGCGGTCTAGTTCTTGCAGCTCTTTAGGGGTGTCATCTAACTAACCTTGTACCCAATAGCGTTACTACTGACTCTCTCCTGGGCTCCTGCATCCTCTGGGAAGACATTTTGTCCCTCTCCGAACCAGAGCTTACTATCCCTGTGCCCTCAGCGCATCATCTTCCCACTATCCTAGCTTATTATTTTCTATTTTAGAAGGCACCCCCATCCCGCACATGCAAAGATGCCCATCTCTTTGGTTGAGTTGTTTTCTCCTACATTCATTGAGGCAGAGAATATCTATGAAGTTCCAACTGCATTTCAGGCTTTGGGTCAGTGGAACACAGGCTATAGTTTCACAGCCTGAGCTCACACCACAGGGCCCTGTGGACACAGAGGCCAGTCCCCAAAGCTGTTTGCTTGAGCCCCTGGGACTGGTGTTGGGCTCAGTGAATAAACAGACATGGGCTTAGCTCTGGGTGTAGCCCCTGGGATACCGAGAGCCCAGGAGGCTTGGGGGTACTCCCCAGGAACTGCTGGTGCTCTCTCCAGTGAGACAGCTGCACTGTGGTTTGGAGTAGGTGGGGGATGTGGCCTCTAGTCTGGGAGAGTGACCTAGGTGAATAGAAGGGGCTGGACTGCTTCTAGGGACCTCAAGGCTTCAGAGCTGTGCAAGGAAATAATACTGGCTGGGCTCAGAGCTTGTGTGTCCAGTTAGATTTCTATAAATGCCTGCCACGTTGAGCCTGAAGCAAAGCCTCTTGCCTCCTAGCTGCGCTTTCTGTGGAGCTGGATTCCCCTTCCCAGAGTCTTTCATGTGCTATTATAGTGCCCATGAGCCGGGCAGGAATGGGTGGACAGCTCTCCTAATATTTTCTCTCTTTCAGCTTCTAGAGAATGTAGGGGTTGCCTGGGACGCTGCCTGCTAGGGGCCAAGAAGGACATGGCAGAACATAGTTTGCAGGCTTGTGGAATCTGTATTTTTGTTTCTAAAACCAGGATAGAGACTGTGTGGCCCTGGAAGCCTACAGCAAGTACTTTATGGCCTCTGAGAAGGCAGATAGACCCAATCCTCTTCAGAAAGAGAATTTGCAGAATAGTAGTCACTAGCCTACTTTGTTTTATTGGTTTTCATTGTTTTGAGACTGTGTTTTGTGTAACCCAGGCTGGTTTCAAAGTCAGAGATCTACCTACCTCTGCCTACTGAGCATTGAGATTAAAGACATGTGCCACCACGACTGGCAACTTTGAGTGGCCTTGAACTCCTAATTCTCCTGGTTTCAAATGAAGCATGTGCATTAAAATGGTACTTAGATTGCTGTGTGTACTGACCACATGGGCATGTTGCACTGTCTCACACTGGCCTCGTCTTTATGGTCTATTTGGTTTTACAGTGTCTGTCTTCTGCTTTTCCATGTTGACATACAAGACAGTTGTTCCTAGTTCAGGACACTTTGGATGACTACCTGAGGCCACTAGTTTGTTTTCTCTGCTCCATCTATGTCACTGTTTTTTCTCTCTATAAATAAATCATGTCGGGTTTTCCCAAGTCACTGAGACTGTGTCCTTTATCTTTAGAAGACCAGTGTATGTCCCTGAGAGAAGACCTTCTCCTTTGTACTTGACATGGTTGGCTTTAATGATCAACTCACAAGCAAGGGCCACCTGGAAAGAGAGGGCTTGCCTGCTTTGGGCTCACCACTGGGCACATCTGTGGGTGATTGTCTAAAGTTAATCCCACTGTGGACAGCAGCACCAAGATGCAGGGCCTGCTGGACTAAGAGTGGAGAAATGCAACTGAGCACAGGCAAGTGAGCAAGCGAGCGTGCGTGCATTCGTTTGTCTCTGCTCTTGACTGAGGCTGTGATGTGACCAGCTGCTTGAAGTCCCTGCTTTGGCTTCCCCACAGTGAACTGTAACTAGAACATCCCCTTTCTCTTCCTTTCCTAAGTTTTTTTTTCAGGATATTTTGTCAAAACAACAGAAATGAAACTAGGATGACTGGGGCATATCTCATAGGAGGCCACATTAGGAGCAGGGGTGGAAATGGCCAGGCCAGCCATCTCTGCCATAGTGTACACAGTTTAAGGGCCGTGGATTCTAGGTCATCAGGTTTATGGGGTTTCTCTGTAAGAGCAGGAAGGCCGGCACCCTCAGCTGCCACCAGACTTCCTGAATCTCCCAGGCCTCAGTGTGGGGGGTCCTGCAGGACACGGCCCTAGTTTCTGCCTTCACTGTGAAGTCAGTGCCATGCCGTGTGCAGTGATAAGAATCATCACACATCACATTTGTTCAGAATAAGATAGAATCATGAGAAGCCCAGGTGGGGTAGGGGAGGGAAACCTTGCGGAAGGACACACACCCTGTTCCTTACTCTGTGGCATGTGATAATCAGTTGGAGGCTCCTGGGCAGGATTGGGGATGCAGAGAGGGCTGGTCTTCAGGAGGTTTGGTAGGTGGGAAGCCATGACATACCTGCATTTGAAGGGCCTGCTCACCATTGCTCTTCCGTTAGGGCTCATCTCCCCATCCTTTTCAGGTGACTCTGACCCCAAAGGAAAGGGGAAGGGGCTTTGGCTTGTGCCTAGCAGTAGGTTCCCATGGCCTCAAGAAGACCCTCTGGGTAGCCAGGGAGAGATTCTGGCTTGAGGGTTCTCTATACCCTGCCCTGAGTGTTCGCTACTGTCTCCAGGGCCTTCACTGACTCGAGTTCTACAGCAGCTGATGCATGTCCTGTGGATGGAGGACCTGTCCCCACACTGGGCAGTTGCTGAGTCTTAGTGACAAGGCCTGGGCTCTGTATAGGAAGCTGGGGAGAGGCCCATGTTGTACCTGTTCTCATTGTTTCCTTGTGGTAAGTGGTCAGTGCTGCCCCTAGCACAGCATCTTGTCATGGGGACTGAACCAATGGGTGGGGACCTCCCCCTCCCTCCCTCTACAGTTCTGTCTCAGTTCTCAGACCTGTCTTCCTGCGAGCTTGCCATCCCCATGCCACTTTGGGGCCCTAAAGATTATTCTTCTGCAAGGGGTGACTGGAACATCACCAGAATCTCATCATCTGTGTGTGTGTGTGTGTGTGTGTGTGTGTGTGTGTGTGTGTGTGTGCATGCACAATTTACGTGTAGTGTGCTTATGGCTTCCCAGGGCCTCCAGGTATCTGGGTGGTCTTATACTTCTCTCCCTTCCTCTCCTCACACCCTACTCTCCCTGCCTCTCTCCTAGCAATTGTGCTGACTCAGTTCCAGGTTGGTAAGGAACGATAAATCAGCCTGGGTGGCCAGTGGTTCTTTAGAGTCTTGGCTTATGACAAGGTTATATGGGGCTCCTGTGTCAGTAGGAAAGGACTTTCTGTGGCAGGAGCCTCCTGCCCTTCTAAAGGAGAACATCTGTTCAGGAGCCAAGGGACCTAAGGCAAGCAGGGTCCTATTCACAGACTCCAGGAAGTAGGGGTGTGTTTTGGTGGGGGGTGTCCATAGGAACTCCATTTTCTATAGTCCGGGTCTGACTGGGGCATAAGGAGGCTGCTACTCCCTAGAGCAGTGGGTTCTCCTCCTGTCTTCTCCACCATCCTTCCTTTAGGCCCAGGACAAAAGTCAGACCTGGGGTGGGAGCTGCCTGCTGGGGGTGGTTCTCCACTCGGGTTTAGTGGGATTAGAGTGTGCTGGCCAGGGACAGGTGTTTCCTTTATGCTCTGCCTGAGGCTGGAAAGAGCCTCCTCAGTGAGTGCTGCATGCGGTGGGGGTCTCTAGTTCAGAGTAGCTGGGGGGTGGCAGGGTTTTGTTAGGCCCTTGTTTTTACATCTGACCCTGGCCAGCTGGAGCGCCTCGCTTTAAGTGCAGGCTAACAGCTGACATAATATAGTGGGGTGGGCTAAGCAGGCCGCCCTGGTACCCCCTCTCCAGTGGGGCGCCTGGGGGCTGCTTGGGGGCCGTGTTGGGGGCGAGAGGATGAGCCGCAGGGCCTCATGGCTGAGGGGCACAGCTCGGTGGAGTCCGCCAGCTGTCTGCCTGGATGAGCTGGCTGCCTGAGTGGAGCGGGCTGGGGCCCTGAGTGTCCCCCAGGGCATCACACTCAGACGGGCTCCCATCACGTTCTTGGCCTCCCAGGGTCACTCAGAACGAAAACTAGAGGCCCAGGCTGTGTGCTATTGAAGCATGTCATTGTGTGACTTTGCAGGTGGGAGGGAGGGAGGGGGCTGGGGGCAGCCTCTCAGGGTCGAGAGGCACACTTGAGCACCCAGGCCCCCTGGCCCCTTGCTTTTTTGAGCTGACCAGTGAAGGAAGGCTCCAGCAGCAGCTTCCAGTAGACTGTCTGTCTCCTGGTGATGAGGCTGCATGGCGACTGGGGACTCTGGGTGGAGCAAGTGGGGTTTTGGTGCTGGGGGCTGGGGCTGGGCTATGGCAGCCTCTTCAATAGCTGTGGGAGGTGCTTTGACCCAGAGGCCATCTCACTGTGTCTGGATTGCTGGGCTTGAGAAATGGAGTATGTCCTCAAGTACCTTCAGGGTCGTGGCAACCAGGGGCTATGCTCTCCTCCCCCGTGTGGGTGATGCTTGGGAAGGCGCATCCCAGCCTCCAGTGTCAAGGCTTTGTATTCTCTTCGTTGTTTATAATACAGACTCTTCTCTGGAGATGTGGCTCAGGGGGCTGAATTGCAGGTGGACCCGGCACTTGTGGTCTGCAAAAGAGGCTAGGAGCTGCTGGTGACAATGGCTTCCACACTTGCTCAGGACTGTTAAATAGAAGGTTGTAAGAAAAGGGAGCCTGGTGCAGCTGGGATACTGGATTGTGGCAAGCATGTTCAGGGTTACACATACACAAAGGAGTGTTTGGAGGCACACATGTGCCTGACCTGTGTGCACTGCCCTTACTTTCATGCACGTTGCAGTCACAGACATACACAACTCGAATGCTCCGCTTGGATCTGGGTCTGTGGGGAGTGGGACTCCCCCCCCCTTGGGTATCCATTCTATTTGCACATTTAATTAAGGAACTGTCAGCATAAAGAAGCCTGGACATGAATAAAATGTCAAGCATGGGCTAGGAGTTCCACTCCTGCAGTGGGAGAGCTGGTCAGTTTACAAGTACCAAGGGCTCTCTAGGGGCCTAGGGACTTCTTTATTTCACATTAAATTTATGTTTTCTTCTTTTCCTTCTTGCCTTTTTTCCTTCCTTCCTTCCTCCCTCTCTCTTTCTCTTCCTTCCTTTACATGGTTCTATCCTCTAGCTCCCTATATAGCTGAAAATGATCTAGAGGCAATTTCCTTCCTCCTCTTCCTCCTCCTCTTTCTCCTCTTCCTCCCCCTCCTCCTCCCCCCCCCTCCTCCTCCCCTTCTGTGCTGAGATTACAGGCCTGCACTGCCACACACAGTTTCTGTGTTGTTGGAGAGCAAACCCAGGGCTTCATACACTGTCAAATGAGCTGCACCCCAGTCCTTATTTTACATTCTTTAACAGGGCTGTGTCTCTTATTGCTCATGGATGAGGCTCTATCCCTGCTCATGGCTAAGTATTGCCAACAAAACAGGTTGTTACCAAACCCTGGAGATGAAGCCAGGCCTGACCCACCATCTTCAGATGCTTATGAAACCACTCCCGAGTTCCATATCTGAAGAGAATGGTCCTTGTCCTGGGAATGTGGACATGGGATATCACCTTTTTCTTAAAAGGACTTGGGCAACAGGCTCTGTAGCTAGCCCCTGCTATGGAGAGGGCCTAGGGGTGGCAGGGAGCTTCCAGAGGCCTGTGCAGGTGTGGTGGAGAACAGAAAGCATGAAGTCTTCTGGTTTTCCAAAGGCGGTTCCCATGGTTTTCTAAGACCCAGAGACAGTCATGGAGGTGGCAGGAGTCCAGAGACCTGAAACTGGAGTCATGTGAAGCACCCTCTCTGGACCTCTGTTTTCTCCTAGGTCAGAAAGCAGTGGGACATGCATGGATTATGCCAGGAAACAGCAAATGTGAACATTCTCAGCCCAGAGCCAGTGCTTTCAGGGTCACAGCATGCGGGTGGGTAGTGGCTGCCTAATTCTAGAGAAGTGAGCAGGCAGGGCCGGAAAAGGATCCAACGATAGTGTCCTGGGATGGAGGAGCCTCGGTTAGGAATCATACTGCTTTGGGCTTTTATCCTGGTGTGTGCTGGCACATGCCGTATATTTAAGGCACACAGTTCAATAAATCCTGACACACGAGACCACAGCCACAGGCAGGAAAGCATGTATCTACCATCCCCTGTGTTCTAGGAGTTACCACGAACCCTCTCTGCCACTCGTTTAGGTGGCATGTGCTGGTCTGTCTGTTACTGTAGATACTTCCTTTTTCTAGTGTTTCCTATAAATTAACCATTTATAATGGCTTCTTTTTGTCTGGGTTCTTTGGTTCAGTTTCATGCTTTGAGATCTACCTAGGTTCATGCATTTTCACCACTGAGCAGTATTCCACTATCTGGATAGTGACTACTCCTGTTTCATTTTTCAACACTTAGGTGTAGAATGCCTGGATGATACAGTGAGTATTTATCTAGCTATTAAGGAATTGCCAACCAGGGTTGTTCCATTTTGCACCCTCTGAGCAGCATAGAGATTCCCAGGAACCTCCTGTTTTAGTCAGTCAGTCCTCTCCATAGTAATGGGCCTAGTATGTGTCTTGGGGGGAGGTGGACCTCACTGAATTTGAAATGCCATTTCCTAGTGACTGAGGGTCTCTCTCTCTCTCTCTCTCTCTCTCCCCCTCCCTCCCCCCTCCCTCCCTCCCTCCCTCCCTCCCTCCCTCCCTCCCTCCCTCCCTCCCTCTGTGTGTGTCTGTATCTACGGGTGCACCTTATTTTTAAGACAAAGTCCTTCACTGAAGCAGGAGCCTACAGATTACAGCTAGGCTGACCGGCCAGCAAGATTCAGGGATTTCTGCCTGTTTCTGTCCCCTGTCACTTAGTGCTGGGATTACAGACATGTGCCACCATGCTCAGTTTTTTATGTAAGTTCTGGGCATGGAATTTGGTTCCTCATGGTTGCAGGCTGACGCTTTGTTGCCTGGGCTACCTCCCCAGCCAGGTGTCATCTCTTTTGTGGTTGAATTGACATTCATATGACTTGTTTGATGAAACCACCTTTACATCCTATTCTAAAATGTCTTCTTATGTCTATTGTGCTGTTGTTTTTCTAGGGCTGGGGATTGAACCTGGGACTTCACACATGCTAGGCCAGTGCTCTAGCACTGAACTAGTCCTTAGTCCTGACTTCCTACCAGTGCAGGAGTCAACATTCTTTGTGACGTTACATAGGTCTGGGCTTTGCACATAGAAGTGATTTACCTTCTCGTTTATTTAACAATGCGATTTAAAAAAAGAACAAACAAAAAACAATGTTTGGGGCTGAGAGTGTGGCCCAGAGGTAGAGAATTTGTAGAAGATTCCATTCCTAGGCCGGGCGGTGGTGGTGCACGCCTTTAATCCCAGCACTTGGGAGGCAGAGACAGGCGGATCGCTGTGAGTTCAAGGCCGGGCTGGACCGACAGCCTCCAAAACAATACAGAGAAACCCTGTCTCGGAAAAAAAAAAAAGATTCCATTCCTAGCAACCCAAGAAAAAGAAAACTTTAATTTTACAAAGTCAAATTTATGTCTTCCTATGTTTTAATTCTTACCTTTTAATTTTATATTTAAGAATCACATGTTAAGCATGACATAAATGTTTTCTTATTGTGGCTGTATACTTTTAGATTTGTGACGCGCGCGCGCACACACACACACACACACACACGTGTGCACACACATGATGGAGGTGCTCACCCATTCAGGTGCATGTGAAAGCCAGAAGTAGACAGATACTAGGAGCTTCCTCCATTGTTTTCCACTTTTTTTTGTCTCTCACTGAACATGGAGCTCTGTTTCAGCTAAACAGTCCGGCCTGAGAGTCCCAGGATCCACCAGTCTCCATCTTCCAGTGCTGGGGTCGCAGTCACATGCAGCCATGCCTGCCTTTTTACATGGGTGCTGGGGATCTGAACTTAGGTCCTCTTGCTTTCATAGACGATGTACTCCTGGAGTCATTTCTAGCCCCTGTGTGGAATGTAGTTGGCAGTCTATACTTTTTCATATGGATGCTGAATTGGCCTAGTACCATTTTCTGGAAAGAATATCCTTTATCTCTTGAGTCTCCTGCCATCCTTTTAAAGGTCCAGTGTGCCACAAGAGTGAATCTGCCAGACTCTGTTGTTCTGAGTCACTGATCTGTCCCCCTGGGATGCTATATTCTGCTTACTATCATTGAGGAAGAGCGGCAAAAACAGTCGTTTGTGGAGTTTACCTTTGTTTTTAAGTGTTTTGGATATTTCTTGGTCTTTTGCATGTCCACATAACTTTTAGGACTGACTTGCTCGTTTTTATGAAGAAGCAGTGTGGAGTTTTCCTAGGGATATGGACCTGAAGGTCAGCTTGAGGAGAATTAGCCTCAGCAATACAGGAACACTCATGTCCTATTTTGAGCTTAAATTTCTTTCTTTATTAAAATATTGATTTATTCTGTGTGTTAGTGCCCATGCCATAACAGGTGTATGGCAGCCAGAGGACAATTTGTAGGAGTCAATTTTCCACCGTATGGGTTCTGGAGATCAAAACTCAAGTTCATCAGGCTTGGTGGCAGGTGCCTTTACCAACTGAACCATTTACCTGGCCCTCAACATAATTTCTGTCAGAGATGTCTTATAGGTCACGGCATCCAGGTATCTTGAACACCTATTTTCAAGCCACCTAAGTTGTCTTTTTTTCTAATTTATTGCAGATTTATTTTGCATGTATGGGTGCTTTGCCTACAGGTATGTCTGTGTACCACATGCATGCCTGGTGTCTGCAGAGGTCATAAAAGTACATCAAATCCCTTGGAACTAGAGTTAAGATATTTGTGAGCAACCATATGAGTGCTGGGAGTCCAACCAGGGTCCTCTGGAAGAACAGCCAGTGCTCATAACTGCAGAGCTGTCTCTCCAGCCCTAGTTGTTTATACTTCTGATGCTCTTGCTGAGGCAATTTGGCTTTTTTTTCTTGTATTCAGTGAGCTTCATTCTGATGCCATCTGAACCCGACTTTTCCCCATGAGAAGGTCGTAAGTAGAATTTAAATGGCATGGTTATGTTGATTTTGATTCTTTATTTGGAACTGCAGGTATTTTGGTAAATTCACCTTTCTGATCTTACTTGGTCTAGAAGCTTCTCATCAGTGCCATTGTCATGTGGCATTAGCAATGTTGGCTATCAATGAGGGAAGAGTTAACTCATCTTTCCAGCTGGGACTGTGCGTTTCTTTTCTTGCCTGATGGCATTGTCTAACTTTGATCTACAGTGTTCAACATATACAGAAAGGGTGGCCATATTTTATTCCTACAGTCGGGAGTATACTCACTGCTTGTCATCTTGTGAAAAGGTAACAGTATGCTTCCTTGACATATATAACATATTTTTGTTCACCAAGCATAGGCATTCTTGATTCCACCCCCACCCCTCTCTCTGATTTCTACTTGGACCTGTATTTGATTATAGAAAATACTCAATATGCCTTGAGTCCATCTTAGCTTAGAAAGGCTCAGCTTAGGGCCCACGATATGGTTTGCATAGATATCCCTCTGTGATCATGTCAGTGTGCTTATTCTGCTGGTGCTAGGAGGCCTCCTCTACACACCTGTTAGTGTGAGTGACAGCATTGTCTACCTCAGTTGTGTCCTTACTGTTCTTCTGCATACCCTTTCCATCCACCACCAAGAGACTGGTATTGAGATCTCCTACTGTAAAGAGAGCTTGCAGTTCTTGAAGGCTCTGCTCAGTGTGTTTTGAAACCCTTTCATTAGGTGTGTTTGTGTTTAGGGTCTGCAATGTCCTCCTGATGACTTTGTCTATCTGCTGTTATGAAATTGCCTTCTGTACCACTGGTAATTCTGTTTGCTCTAATCTTTTCTTTTGCTAATGTGAGCATGGTATATCTTTTCATTCATCTTCATTTTAAACTGTGACTTGATGCTCTGAGTGTGTTCCTTGTAGGAAGCATGTACTTGGGCCTTCTGGATCAAAATCTCTTTCTCTAGTAGGTTCAGTGAACTCTACCTTTGTTTACTGTCATGGCTGAGGTTCTTGGGTTCACCTCTGCCAGTTCCTTTGTGAATATATTTTTGTTACCAGAGGACAAAGAGATGGCAGGTGACATGGGGCAGGCCTTCAGTTCTCAGCAGAGGAGGCCTGGGTGGCCTTGTTGAATGAGTTGTAGAGATCCTGTAGTAGGAAAACGAAGAGGGTTGGGTTCTCATATCCCCATTGGAAGAGACAGTACCCAGCAGCACCTTCAATAGGGCCCATGCCTCATATGGGTGGCCAGATGTAAGCATTCCAGGTGACAGAGAGGAGGTAAGGGAGGTGGTGGCTGTGGGTTGCTACAAAATTTGGGCTTCTGTATAGGGTGCTAGGGAGCAAGTATGGTAGGAACTGAAGTAAGCACCTTCCTCTCTCCGTATGAGAGCCAGTGCTGTGGACCTGAAGGTCACTGCCTATGTGAGTCACGCAGACACACACCTGGACTAGGCTTGACTCAGGAGATCTAGAGAAGGCTTTCACTGATCCTGACAGGTTTACATTCTCAATCAGAGCCAAATTTGGCTGTGTGGAAGAAATAAGAGATGGGGTGGGAGACACATATATATAAATCTGCCTTGCTATTGACTGCATTTTTATATTTACTCAGAAGATCACAGGTCAGATGAAGAAAATTCCCGTGTAACCAAAATGTTTCCATAACTGCTTGCATTCCCTTTTTTAGACTTGTAGATGCAGTTGGGGTACCCCAGGGGGACACATTTACATGCCTGCCAATGAGCCAGGCTCTGGAAGACATCTCTGGAGTTCGCCAATCCCTTGGGGAAATTTTTTCTTAAATAGTGTTTGTAGGTATGTGGAGGAGGAGGTTGGATACAATGACCCCCTTGAAGGTGAGCTTCACTCCATCCCCCTTTGACCATGCTTTGTGTGTGTGTGTGTGTGTACATGTACGTCTGTGCACACATATGTACTCATCCATGCAAAAGTGTATGTGCACACACATGGGAACACCAGGCTCTGGACTTAGGCTGATTGAATTGGGCTATACACACATGTACACACACACACACACACACACACACACACACACAAAATGGAGAATGAACTGGCCTACCTTATGTGGAGGTGCCACTCTCAACTTGGGCAAAATGAGGACGCATTTGGAGGGAACAAAGGGGCTCTGTTCCCTACCCACACCCTGACTCCTGTGAACTGCTCTGGCTCAAACACCAGCACTTTGGAGGATCTTTGGTGACAGGTACTAGGTACCTGGGCAGGACCAGGTGTCCTAATCTCAGGGATGTCTCCAGGTTAGGTGCCAGAGTTCTTTTCCCAGTGAAGGGCTGATTCCATTGTGGCCATGGCCATCTTGCAACGCTGTGTCTTCCAGATTGCAGTGACCAGAACTAGGCCCCAGCATCTTGTTGGGGTACCATGAGCCAGTGGAGTCAGATTGTAGGGAAGACAGTCTGCTTGGGTATTGAGGTGCTGTCTCCAGGCTGGGTATACCTGAACTGGGCACCTGGGGGGACATCCCTAGTTGGCTGGCTCTGCTTTTCAGTCTACCACTTCTTCCACTTTTGCCTGCCTTTGAGTGCGATTTGGGGCCCTGATTTTCCATCTGAAGAATTGAAATGATACACAATCCTTGAGGGTCATGGAAACAGGATGGAGGCAAAGTGCCTACCAGTCCCAGGGACCTGCCTGAAGTCCTGGGATACTTCCAGTAACTATGCCATGTGGCTGCCAGGAGGGTGGGCCTCCATCCCAGCACCTGGGATGAAACAAGATCTTGGCCCTGTTGTGCACCACTGCACTCCAGCTGCTGGGGGCCTGATAGGCCTCAGGATGCCTTGTGGGAAGTAACGGTGAATGGCTGCATGTGGTACCATATACCCATGTGAGTCTGTGCACCCTGACATGTGGGGCCACGTGGGGCTGTTAGTCTGACACCCATAGAGTAGGAGGAAGGGGACCCTGGTATTCCCAAGCAGAAGCTTGGGTATGGTGACTGGGAGGTGTGGGAGCCCACAGACGTTAGGAAAGGCAGTGGACATGCTGGGGAGGTGAAGACCCTAAAAGTGAGCTAATAGGAGCCACGGCTCATAACACCTTCAACAATGTTGACATGGAGGTCAACCAAATGTAATATACCAAGGAACAGAGCTATCAGACTAGGGTACAAGCTGACAGTGAAACCAACTTCACCCTATGTTATGGCTGGCTCTGGATTTTGTCCTAGAAGCATCTCTGTGCCCCCGAGGGCAGACTTTCTGGCCCAGTGACCTTAGCAGGGAGGAACCATAACATGGGGTATAGTTCTTGCATGCTTTGGCTTTCCATTCTCGCTGTCACCTGATTAATCCCCACTTTTGTGTCATTGAGGATTAAATGGAATAGCATAGCAGAAGCTGAAGAAGCAGATATCACAGAGACCCAGAACTCTCTGTGTTCATCACTGAGCCCCCATGGCTGCTGGGCAGGTACATTGTGGCACTATGCTCAGGTGGGGGGCCAAGATACAGATATGCAGTGATATTCACCCTTTCCAGTCTTTTGCACCCATATCTTGTGTGCTAGGCCCAGAGTATGACAGAGCCCCAGCTGCCCTTGAGAGTTTGTGACAAATGCTAAGAACAGCAAAGTGAGTCTGGCATAAGAGTCACTTGACCATCCCCTCCCAGGAAAGATGCTGTGGGAGTCACAACTGGACTGGACGCCCAGAGGCTGAGGGAGGAGGATGGAGGATGGATATGGGTGGTGGTCAGTGCTGGGGGACAGCACTGACACAGTGCTCAGGAACTGTGACATGAGTACCTACAGCCAACCTAATGTGGTGGTGGGATTCCTTTTCAAGATTCCAAACCTTAGCTTATCTCTTTCTAGTATTTAAACTTTTTAAACACTGTAAAAAATTTTATTTGCTTTTTATTATAGTACTTATCTATGCATGCATATGAACATGCATGCCATGACAGGCATGTGGAGGTCAGAGGAAAACTCCATCGAGTTGACTTTCTCCTTCCACATTTCCATGGAATTCAAGGATCAAATTCAGTGTGCCAGGCTTGTGCGGCAAGCACCTTTCTCCAGTGAGCCATCTTGCTGACTCCTGTTTCAACTTTTTAAAAAGTCACCAGCGACCCACCCATCTCATAGGCTTTTCTTGTGTGTTTTCTGTTTTCTTGTCTTAGATTTAGCTTTGTTGGGTTTAAGTTGTGTGCTGCAAAACTGTCTCCCATGCGAGACGTCGGGTTCAGTGAGTTCTGGCAAATTCCTAGGCCAAGTTGAGTTTCTTCACACGCTCTGTACGCCCTGTACCACAGCCCATCCCTGCACCTGCACCTGGGAACTATCCTGTCCCCCGAGAATGAGACTGTGCAGCACAAAGCCCCGCGTCTGGCTCCCATCATCTTGCAGGGCTCACTTGAGGCCCGTCTGCTTCTGGTCTGTGCTCTCGTTGATTCTTTCATTTGGAAAGGATAAAATGTACTGCAGCTTGTTTACCCGTCCACAGGCTGATGGACATCTGAGCCGTCTCTAGGGTTTGGTTATTATGATTAAAGCAACCATAAGCATTGCACACATGCTCTGGAGTTCTTGCTTGCCTCTGTTGCACTCCAGAAACTCCCTCCTTGTCCCTGAGTGGGGGGACAGCATGTTCAGAAGCTGCCAAGCCCTTTGGAAAGATGGCTGCCACTGGCTTTGCTATCATCACCTTGGGTGCCACCACAGAAGCTGTGGGTTCTCACCAGCACTTAGTATTGTCTATGTGGGGGCTGGAGAGATGGCTCAGTGGTTAAGAGCACAGGCTGCTCTTGCAGAGGACCCCGATTCTATTCCTAGTACCGCATGGTGGCTCACAAACCTCTGTTAACTCCCTCTACAGGGACGTGGTGCCCTCTTCTGACTTCCTAAGGCAGCAGACAGGCACATTGTGTACATTGTCACATGCAGACAAAGCACTTATGCACATTAAAAGTAAACGGATAAATAAAAAAAACATTGTCTGCTCTTGAAATTTTAAACGCTCTAATCGTAGTTGTAATTTGCCTTTTCTTAGCATCTGATGATGTGAGTATTAGCCACCCATGGATCTCCTTCAGGGAAGTCTTCTGTGGTTGTTTATTTTTTTAACAATTGTATGTCTCCTTCATGCTGAATGAGAAGGATAGTGTCCATGACATGGCATTTGTGGTCTCTGCCACTCAGGCCTCTCCTCCTCTGGGCTCATCTTTGATTCGATTTAGCAGCGTCATTCAAAAAGCAGTTTTTAATTTTGATGAACCCATTTCATCAGGGTACAACCCCCCCACTTTTTTCTGTAAGGTTCATGTTTTTTTGTGTCCTGTCTAAGAAATATTTGTCTAATACAAGGTTATGAAGCCTTTTCTCCTGTTTTTTTTTTATAGAAACTTTATCGTTTCATGTTTCTTGTTTAGATTTATAATTCCTTCCAAGTTTAATCTTATGCATAGTGACAGATACGAATTGGGACTAAGTCTCCTTTGCATGTGGTTACCCTCATGTCCCTGTGACTTATTTTTTCATGAACTTACTTTGGCACCTTTGATGAAAATCAGTTGGCTGTGTGCTAGGTCCGGTTTCTGGACTTTGTAAACTGTTCTGCCAGCAAAGCCTTGATTGCTGCGACTTCTACACTAACCCTGAAATCAGGCCTTGTTAATCCTCCAATTTGGTTCATTTTCAAAGTGTGATGCTCTGCTGGGCCTTTCACAGTCTCTGGAAAATCTAGTTGTCAACTTTTAACAACAATCAAAAAACCAAAAAAAAAAAAACCCAGTCCTACTGGCATTTTGACTGTAAACACGAGTTTTAAAACTACACTGCACGCTCTCTCTCTCTGCCTCCTTAAGCATCTTCAGTGCAGGTCACAGTGCCATGCTGTCTCCAGGACATAGTTTGTTAGATTGCTTCTTCATCCTTCACGATTTCAAAGCTCCTGACAGGACACCATTTTCCCCATTTTATTTTTTGGGGTTGTTTGTTGCTAGGATATAGGAGGACAGTGATTGTTTCCTATGTTGATTTCATTCCAGTGGCTTTGCTGACCTTACTTCTGACTAGGAGAAGGGTATCAACTCACTATAGAGAGGTCTGGTTGTCCCAGATAAAACCATCTGCACTTCTCTCTTTTTTTTTTTTTGGTTCACTAACTAGGGATCTTGAACTGGAAGTTCAGTGGTGAGCAGAGAGGAGCCAAGTAGTTCATAAGCTTCAGGTCTGATAGTATTGGGTCTGAGGGGTGTGAGGGGGCTGGTGATGGCAACTGGGACATGTTCTTTTCCTTACTAGTCTCCTGGGCCTAGGGACTGTATCAGTTACTGTTGGGTGGTACCCAATGTCTTTCCTGTTGAGATGGCTTATCCTTTTCCTCTCTTAAACTATGTTTTGTGCTCATTATACTGCAAAGAACAAAACAACCTCCCATTTGTCACACAAAGCCATCTCCGCCACAATGCCTTTAAATGTACATCCTGTTGGACTAGATCACCAAGGTTCTGGGTCAAGTATGTGCATCTGTGTCCACACAGGAGAAGACCTAATTTTCCCACCATGTGTTCTGCTTTGGTACCCTAGGGAGAGTCTGGAGGTACCCGTGCTCCTCTATTTCATCACAAGTGTGTATAAAATGTCTCATATTTCTCCCCTCTGTGTTGGACAGACCCATGAGTTCATCTCATCTGTAGTTTCTCTAGCAGGAAAGCTTTATTTTTTTTTTTTTTACTGAAACTAGCAAATATAGGACCTGTGAGTCTCAGCCTGAGTTTGAAGACAAGACCATCTTGGAGCTGGATGTGGTAGCACACAGGACTTGGGAGGTTGAGGCAGAAGATTGCCATGGGTTCCAGGCCAGCCTATGCTGTATGCTAAATGAGAGGGCAACCAGGGCTACATAACACAACCCTAAAAACACACAAAAGTTCATCTTGGGGTGTTCCTAACTTAGAGTTTGGGGTGAGGTGTGTGTGTGTGTGTGTGTGTGTGTGTGTGTGTGTGTGTGTGCGTGCGTGCGTGCGTGCGTGCGTGCGTGCTGTTCATTTCAGGGGCTCACCCCAGAGCTCCGAGAGGACTCAGGATGGATAGTGATCTCAGAGCTGCTCCAGTCCCATCTCTATGCTCTATGCTGCTGACCATCCAGAGTCTTGCAGGCACCCCGTCCGTCCAACCTTGCTTGACAGGACACGGGGTGGGGGCAGGGGGCAGAGAAAGAGAGTGGACATATGCTGGGCTCTCCAAGAAATGGCCCCCTTCCCCAGGGAATGAAACTCAAGGAGAAGAGGAGATGAGCACTCAGAATCCATAGCCGGTCACTTGTAGATCTCCCATGAACTATGCAAACACATGCTCTAAAGTAGCGTGGCTCCCTCTGAAGTTGTTGACTTATCACCTCCTAAAACAGCAAATCCATGCACAATTTCCTCAGTCCCTTAAAACATTCCTGACAGGAAGAAAAAAAGTACTGTTTAAAGTCTCCCCTCATTAAGATGTCTAGATTTGCACAGTGAGTATGTCATGGAACAATGAATAGGCCAGCTACAAGTACTCTGCCTGCAATGCATGCTCACACAGCCATAGTACAAGCTGTGATTAGGCAACCCCTCATCCTCATGCCCTGCAGGACCTGCCTGGCTGGGTGCAGCCCCTAGATCTCCATAGAAGGAGCCAGAGTCCACACAGTGGCTCAGTAGGCTGACCTAGGTCTACAGCTGTGGTGAAGTGTACTCACCCTGAGAACCTCAGCTTCACTAAACTCTAGTCCTGTGGGAATTCTTGATTGGGTTGATTTTAGAAGTGTGGGTTCCCTGCATATGAACATGAATCCCCGTCCCAGATAAGGGGCCCATCTTGGGATGTCTCTCAATGGGTGTTGGCAGTCATTGGTAGTGGGGTTCAGGATTTAAGAGGAAACCCCATATAACTGAGCTACAGATGGGCATGACTTTTCTGGCAAAAATAGAAGCCTGCTTTAGCTTAGGCCCCTGACTCCACAATAGCTAATTTCAGGGTGGGCACCTGGGCATGCTCCTATATGAAGTGGCCCCTCTACAAACTCAGGGGTTTATGCATGGTATGACTGGATAGGGGTTTAGGGCTCATCTTTTGTCTAGACAGAACAGCACACCTCTGAGGCCTCACTGCTGCTGGCCTCCAGTGACTTGGGTCAATTCTTCAAAGCCACATTGCTCTGTGTTGTGAGGAAGCAGTGGGCCAATAGGCCCACAAGGAGAAAGACAATCTGATGGGGGTCTTTCTGGCTTGATGGAGTAGACATCTCTGGTGATCCTAGCCTAGCTCCTGGATTGGTCTGGGTGACAGCTTGTAGCTGTTTGGGTCTATTCTTTCTGGAATGTAAATCAAAGAAAAGGAATTAGCAGGTAGGTTCCTTCCAACCTTGAGAAGAACATATTCCCAGTCTGTTCTCTGGAAGCTGGCAATCCTTGATGTTCTGTGGCTTATAGAAACATTGTAGAAACCTCTACCCTCACACCCACTTGGCTTCCTCCCTACCATTGTTTCTGGGTCTTAATGTCCCCTTGTCATGTTGGATGAAGAGCACACCCCATGCCATTGTTGCCTCATCTTAAATTACATCGGCAAAGACCCTACTTCCAAATATGGACACACACTGAGGTCCTGGGCATGGGGATGTTGACAGGAATTTGTGTTGATACCATTTACCTGATAACGCTCACCCACCAGAGGACGAGGAACCAGGAAGTCTGTGAACTTGGCCCACAGACTGCCTGTATGTCTATACAAATCAAGTTTTATGAGCACATAGCATGAATTCTTGTGGATGTACTGTCTCTTGTCCCTTCCACTTCAGGATGGAGGCCATGTGGCCCACAGAGCCTTAAACACCTACTGCCTGGCCTTTGACAAAAAGCTCTAGGCTGTGCCTTGCTCTGAGGACTTGGCTTCACAGAAATCTTGATGGAGGTCAGAAGAAACAGAGCTGTACACAAATCACTGGCCCACCAGAGAAAAGTCTCAAGAAATCAGTGCTGTGGAAAAGTGTTTTTAGATAAGAGCTGATTTTAGTTCTGTATTTAAGGGTCTGATAGAATGAACGAGGACAGTAAAATGTCCTGGTTCATGAGATAAGCAGGAAGGGCGGTGCTGACCAACTCAGCAGCTGCCAGGAAAGCAAGGGGAGAGGCAAGAAACCATAGCACATAGAAGGATGGAAAGAAGCAAATCAGATATATTCAATTTTATACTAAATATTAATGTCCTAAATTCATCTTCCAAAAGGAGATATCCAAAGTCTCCCAAAAGGCAGGAGACTGTCAGATGGGGTTTTGTTTATAATGAATTAATTTTGTGGTGCTTGGGCTATGACTCAAGGCTCTGTGCATTCTGAGTAAGTGCATTACCAGTGACCATATAGCCCCAGTCTGGTTTTTTAAAAAAATTTAAACAGATGCATCCAATACATTTAGTAAAGTAAACATAATGGACAGTTTTAAAAAAAGAGACAGCCAAAACATATGCAAAAACACTACACACAAGAATAGAGAACAGAGCCTGAATGAGGCGGGCATCAGGTCATCAACACAGAAGCCTGAGCTAGTGTGGGTGAGGCCTAATTATAAATATGAAGACGTACAGCGGAGTATTTGTGATATATTATTATGTGGTGTGTGGAAAAGGGAGGTAACCATGGTGACTGTGGGGATTGTTTTTTCCCTTTTATGATAAAATACCCAGACAAAAGCAACTTAACAGAGAAAGGGTGTATCTTGCCTCACAGTGCCAGGTCACAGTCCATTGGGGTGGGGAGGTCGAGGCAGCTGGATCTTCTGAAACATTTGGTCACACTAAGTCTGAGGTCAGAAGAGGAGAGCAATGAATGTCTACATGCTATTGCTCATACAACCTAGGTCTCCCTGCATCAGTGAACACAATCAAGAGAGGTCCCACAGGCATGCTCAGAGGCCAGCCTCCAAGTTGGTTCTAGATGTTGTCAAGCTAACAATTAACCCTAACCATCATGGGTGTCATAAGGCTATTCTTTCAGAATAAGCTTTGAGTAGGTGCAAGATCAGAGAGCAGGCAGGTAAGTAGTTCAGAATCTAGCAGGAATCTGAAGTAACTGTTGCTGTTATCACTAGCCATGCCACCCCCCTAAATACCCCCACAAACCCAGCACCTTCAGACAGCCCCCAGAGCACAGCTTCCATGCCTGAAGGCTGCACAGCTCTGGGACTGGCATCTTCCTGCTTAGCGCAGGGGCAGCAGTGTGGGGAAATCCACCTCCAAGGCTGTGTGGCTTCCTCATAGCTCCACTTTAGAAATGAACATTCCAGAAGGAAAAAAAAGTCCACAAGAGCAGTTTTGGAACATTTGCCTAGTGTACACAGGGATCTGGGTTTGATCTGCAATCCAAAAAAAAAAAAAAAAAGCAGAAGTGGGCATTTCAGGAGATGTGCAGAGAGGATATATCAGCCTTTGCGCTCTTGATCGTAAAGCCCATATTCCAGAGCTGCAATGACAAGGAATGTGGGGACCAGGTTTTCAGAGTTTTGGAGCTTGATAATAGGTGTTCTGTTCCTTTGCACCTGTGGAAGATGCCAAGCACATGTTGGGCTTGTACTAAAAGAGCACATCTTACACTATTGAGTTCATGCTCTCTGATTCAAATCCACTGCAAGTGCTGGGGACTTAGCTCAGTCGAGAGTTTGCCTAGCGTGCCTGGAGCCCTGGGATCAATCTCCAGTCTGTGTAAATGAGGCATGGTGCTAAACACCTATGATCCTAGCACTGGAGAGATGAAGGTAGGAGATGAGTACTGGAAGGTCAAGGTTATCCTTGGCTTATAGAGTTTGAGGCCAGTCCAGGCTCCATGAGACTGCTTTTTAGCAGAAGTAACAACAATAAAAGGAAGGAAGGAAGGAAGGAAGGAAGGAAAGGAAGGAAGGAAGAAGAAAAAGAATGAATGAAACTAGGAACATAGAAACAAATGGTTAAAAAACTGAAAGGGGGAAAATGTCTCAGCAGGGATAGAGAGGCACTCTCCCAAATAGGCAGAGAAACTCAGCTGGGTAAGGGAAGACAGGGCAGCTGTGGACAGCTATGTGGAGCTGACCTCTCTTAATGGAAAGACACTATTCATCCTGCCCCCAGCAAGGCACAGACTGCCCCCTTTCCCCGTTGTTGCAGATACTTCATTTTCACGTCTGCCTATCATCGCCTTCCTCACTTGCTGGTGTTTGCAACCCCGCATAGTTTGAAATTCATTAAATGAAGATCACTGCCTCCTGTTCTATGCAGACACACATGTCCTGAGCACCCAGTCTGCCTACTCTCTGCCATGGGGGGGCTGGCTTACAAGTACCCTTGAGGCATCTAGGGGATGGCATGAATTTGCTTGGTTTGAATCTGCTGATGAGGCAGTTTGGGGCAGGGATTTCCTGGGCTGGTCTGTGTGCTTATCCTGGCACCATCTGCCCAGCCTCCCACCAGGCATCAGGAGGCCACTGAACCCCCATGTTCGCCTCCTGACCTCTAGAACACCGAAGCAGGGAGGAAGGGGGTGGGAAGGGCTTGAACACCTCCACCTTGCTGGCTTATAGCAAGCTGGGTCCCAGAGCTGGGGGCAGCTCACTAAACCACCTGAACCGCATGTAACCTAGTCAGTACCCCACAGCACCACACTGGCAGCACAAGTAAAATTAAAATGACCACAGGGCCTGCTCTCCTTCCCACCGTGGGTGAGCAGCTCTTATTCCAAGGTTGAGGTCCAGAAGCCTCCAATCTGAAGAGGATTTTCCATGATGATAATGGGTCCAAGCATGGGCTAGCCCACCGTTGGGGCCCAAGTGTCCTCTTAACCTTATCCTCATTCTGCCCCCATCTGCCTCCTGTTTAGACCTAGTCTTAGTATGTGATCTGGCTTGTGCAGAAGCTCCTGAGGCCTGGCCTGCTGGCACAGTGTGCTCAAGAGATACCTCTTGGGCAAACTGATTGCATTTTTATTGATTCCTAAGAGTGCTGGACATCCCAGAGGGGCTTGCTAGGAAGTTCGTGGAGACAGTCTGTCACTGTTCAAGCTGGAATGTTCAAAGTCCTGCTGGGTTGGCCAGTATACCTATATCATAATAGTGTGAGGGTTAAAGATGATACCAGGGGGTCCTAGGTGGCTGAGCCTCAACCAGAAGGAAGGGAGATGTGAACCTCAACACCCCTTGGGAATTTCACAGAGCAGCATCGTGGATGTAGAACGTGGATCAGGGGAAACAACCAGTCTTCAAGGCGCCCCCTGTGGTTTTGATCCCACACAAGCTTCCCCAGATAGCAGTGGACACTGGGCCTCATGCCACCTGCTGAAGTGGGGTCCATGATGGGAAGGCCAGATGACAGCTGTTGTCTACTTTCAGGGCTTGGCGAGCTGGTACATGAGAACTTCCATCCCCATGGTGACTGAGCAAGCCTCATGGCCTCTTCTGCCCAGTGTGGAGAATGACTGCCTAGACAGCTGGCAGTTGGGGCTGGTTCTCAGGGGAAAGTGTCTCCTAGAGTTGCCCCCAAATCACATCTCCCTTAATGGGTGTGGACACAGCAGCTGCTGATCTGTGGCCAGTGCCATTGGGAGCTGGCTACTGCAGGAGGCCTGTGTGGGATTCTGCTGCTTACTCCCAGGGCCAGAGCTTTGGCCTCCAGCTCTGTCTTACTGCTTACTAGCTTTCATGGTGGCTGGTCTAAGGAAATGCCTGCTTCCTGGCTATGTTGTGTTGTGCTCCAGGGCCCCACAGCTTACTGTCACTGCTGGAAGAGGTCCCCTGGTGCAAAAGGGATCTATATCCCCCAATGTCTAAGCAAGCTGAACCATCCTAGGCTACCTTAGATAGCCAGGGGCTCAGGAGAGCCAACCATAGTTGTTAGCTGCAGTTCAGAGGGGTTTGGCAAAGCTGCCTACCAATAGGAGTCCACCCCACTGTGAGCAAGGGGACTCAGCTATGGCCTCTGAGGCACCCATGATTCCTGGGATATTTGGAAAGAAGTGGGCTGTTAGAGATACGGCCACTTCTCCACAGGCTCCTGGTCTGACTACAGCCAGTGGGACCCTAACTCTGTGCCCCCTTAGAGTCCCTGAAGGCTTTCTGTCACCTGGGACTAGCTGGTGGCCTTTGGGGGCTGATGTTCCTCAGGGTGGGCAATGAGCATGGCCAGAGGGCTCCAGCTGTGCCCAGCACATGTCACTGGGGGGCCCATGGGTTCTCAGCACAGTCCGGCGGCTGGGAGCAGCTGGCCACAGGCAGGACCTGAACAAAGGGCGCTTTGAGCAGCTTGCATGCCGGCACCAAGCCTCCGGCCAGCTGCCCCTCCCGAGAATGCAAGGCTGGCCCTCTCTATGGCTTATTGGGGCCCATGTAGAGCCAGAACAGCTGGCCCCAAAGTCTGCTGGCTGGCTTTGTGCTGAGAGGGCACTGTCCTCCCACAGGAAGCCCCCTGGCTCAGGAAATGGCCATTTTACAGGTTTCATAGCTATGAGAGGATGGTATGACTCAAGCAATAGCTTCCCACAGCACCCCTATGCTGAGTGGTGGCCTAAGAGGGGCCTAGAGGTATGTAATACTCTCTGCCCTGTCCAGGATCCGGAGGGCCTCAGGGACACCAGCTAGACCTTCGGTCTCATGACTTGGCTTTGCCGGCCCTCTTGCAGGGCCCCAACCCATCCGAGCCAACCCTTCATCTGCAGTAGTTAATCTTCCAGTCAGCCTTCAAACTATTCTTTTATTGAAAAGATAATAAAGCAGTAACATCAGAGACACCGAATACTCCTGATAAGCATCTTTGAGTTCCCTTGATTGTTAGGCAAAAGAAAAAGACAGGAAAAAAAGTGTCTTTCGTTTGAGGATCTGAGGCAGCTGGGCTGAGCCCATCTGCCCTGCCTTGGCTTTGCTGTGGCCCATAGGTAAGTGATTGTGATAAGCAGGACCCCCACCCGCCCAGAAATGGGATTCACTAGCTGATAAAATGAAACAGTAGATAAGATGCCTGCAACCTTCAGTGATCAGCCCAGGAGGCTGTGACCCTTGTGCCGGCCTTTCCCCTGTTCACAACAGCTTTACCCAGATAAAGTACCTCCTTTACTTTAATGGCAGCCCTGCAGGCTCAGATGTGGGCAGATTGTGGCTTTGCTGTGGTTACCCCCAAGCACCTGATGCACATGTGTAGGGAGGATTTGTGTGTGATGTGTTCCCAGGCCTATCAGAAATTCTATCATGCCAAGCTTTTGCCTCCTATATCTCTTGCAGCTCACATGGGTCCAGTTTTGGGGTATAGTGTCCATCTGTCAAATGAGAAAACTTCGTTCCCACTGTGAAGTTTTCAGAGGCAATGTGTCTGTGCCTGGGTGTCCCTGTCAGCATCCAGAGCCCAAGGGTGCCACCGAGCCCATGCATCAACCTGTTCTATCATTGCAGTAGTGAAATGAGATTAGGGAGAACCCAAATCCTTGGTTGCTTCCTGCCTTTCCACCATGACTGTCTCCCTTATCCTCACGATGGAAGCCATGGTAAGGGTACTTTGCAGGTAATAGATCCTGTAAGCCCTGTGACTCTATGCTCTCTTTCCTTCCTGTTTCCTGTTTTATTACATTTATTTCCTTATTTTGCATGTACATGTGTGCATGTATGTATCCGAATATGCATGTGATGGTCAGACAACCTGTGGGAGTCCGTTTTGTTCTTCCATCATGTGGTCTGGGGATAAAACTAGAGTTAACAGGCTTGATGGCAGCAAGTGCCTTTACTTGCTGAGACATCTTGCCACTGCTCCCTTTCTAAAATATTCATGACATAAGATCTCTCATCTCAGCCATATTCAAGTGTTCAGCTCAGTAGCATGACACTCATTCAGTGTTGCGCAACCAGCCCTATGGTCTATCTTGAGAATTTCAGTCTTCACAGATGAACTCTGGTCCTGTTAAACACTGACTCCTCAGACCCTGCCGCTTTATCCTGCTTTGCATCCCAGTAGCTTCGGCAACTCAAGGGCCTGTAGTTGTACTAGGAACAGGATCTTTCAGGATTTGTGTCTCAGTGGTGGGTCTATGCTATGTTGTGTTAGAGTACGCTTCTTTCTGAAGGAATATGACGTGCCCTCCTGTGTCTGGAGCCTGTTTTATTTGTCCTCTTGAGGGACATTGCCTTTGGCCATTTTGTACCTTGCCAGAGTAAACACAGTGAACAGAGATTTCCTCAAAGTCCTGCCTATCTTTTGGGTGTCACCCCCAAGTAGAATTGCTAAGCACTTAGGACAGATCTTATTTTTTTAGGGACTTTCTATTTTTATTGATGCATTTCTGTATGATGTTGGGAATTGAACCCAGGTCTTCATGCACACCAGGAAAGTTCTCTAACAACTATACTCTACCTCTCCAGCCTGACAATTGTATTTTTTCTGGGCTATTACTTTTTTCTTTTTTCTTAAGAAGGAGCCTTGTGATGGGCGGTGGTGGTGCATGCCTTTAATTCCAGCACGTGAGAGGCAGAGGCAGACGGATCTCTGTGAGTTGGAGACCAGATTGGTCTATAAGAGCTAGTTACAGGACAGCCTCCAAAGCCACAGAGTAACCCTGTCTTGAAAACAAACAAACAAAAGAAGGAGCCTTGTTTAGAGCAGAATTGAGTGGGTGGTAACTCCACGCTTCATGACTTGGGGAAGCAATGAACCATACTCCCAGCATCTTGGGTCTTGTGTCTCCCTCAGGTAGCCATGCGCGATAGCCCCGCCTCTTCACCTCCTCTTCCACTGTTGTCATTGCCTATGTTTTGCTAATAGTCATCCTGGCAGGCTGCAGGAACACAGCAGTATCTGTTTTGATTTGTATTCCCACAGTTAGTGACATAGAATGTCTATGGCTATGGATGTTCTTTCTCAATTGCATGCCTTCTCCAAATAACTGCCTAGTCAGGTCCTCTGTCTTTCTAAAGCATTTTTTTATTGTCTTTTTCTAGTTTGTTTGTTTTAGACATGGTCTCACTTAACCTAGGCTGGCCTCAAATTTTTTGCATAACCAGGGGTGACCCTGAACTTCTGATCTTTCTGTCTCTGTGTCCCTAGTGTTGGGAGTCCGGGTATATAGTACCACAACTGTTTTATTTAGTGCTTGGAATGGAACCCAGGGCTTCACGCATGCTAGGCAAGCACACCATCAACTGAGCCTCAGCTCTGGAAGCTTTGCTTTTAAAAATAATTTTAAAGTATGTAGATCACTCCTTTGACATACAACTTTCAACACTTACTACATGGAAAATAAACAGACTGTGGCTAGGGTCTGCTTCCTGGTTGTGGCAGAGGGCACATCATGTATGTTGGGACACACATGTAGGTAAAGGGACAGGCTACAGGATGCTGCAAGGGGCACACTGTTGGAATTGTTCCTTTCAGAGCCTGTCAAATGTTGGCACTGGCATTTGTATGTCACTAAACCACCCCCTCTCATTTCTCTGACAGAGCTTCAGGATGGGTAGCAGGCAATATGGTCCCTACTGTCCTTCTCTAACTCCTCAATGGTCTAGAGGAGACAAGTGCAGTATGTTAGAGTTGGGGTTCCCCTACCTCCTCAGGGGTCTCCACACCCACAACCACTCCACTCACCCGCATAACCGTTAGCTGTCCTGCCATGCACAGATGACCACCAGGATGAGTTCCTGGGGCCCATGCATGGTCTAGGCTCATCTTCTGTTCTGACTCTGGACATTTCTTGTCACAGAGCAGGTAACTGGCTCTTATGTCTCTAGGGTATCCTCCATCCTTGGCCACTTTCTGTTACACCTTGGTTTCTGTCTCTGATCCCATAAGACCCTGACTCATATACACTATTCCTACTCTGAGCTGCTCCCCAAGCCGCATCTGTCCTCATGTGCTTCTAGTCACACTCATGTTCCAGTAGTAAATCCTCTGAGAGGCAGCTAGCCTCACTTGCCAGAGTCCACTCCCAAACCTGAGACTGATGTTTCATCCTGCCCAAGTTGTCTATTCCTACCATGGGTCCTTGGTCAAGGACTCTCTTTCTATTGTGAAAGGAGGCATGGTGGCCCTGCTTCGGTGAATTCAGGAAAAGATGCAGGTTCTATGCTTGCTGTTTGTCCCTAACACAGGAGTCTCAGCTATGAAGTCAGCTGTAGCCAGGATTAAGCATAGCTCTAGTCAAAGGAACAGTGGTCAGGATGGGAGGGGCCGCTGTGTTCTCTTGGCTTTTGTCTCAGCCCAAGTTCGTTGGCCCAAGGACAGTCCTTTCTTTTATATCTTTGGAACATAGCTCAGGGCCACACTCCATCAATGTCCCCTGGCCTTGAGTCCTTGGTTCTGACAGCATGTGGATTCCTCTGGGAGGCCTTTTAGGGGGTTGAATAATGCTGGGTACTTTGGGCTTGTACTCTTATTGGTGGGGGAGCATATACTGGCTTTTAGTTACCTCTTCCAAGGCTCAGGGGTACTGGGATGGCCTAAGCAGGAAAGGAGGTTAGAAAGTGGGGGTGTTAGGAGAGTACATCCCATATACCAAGTCTCTGAAGACATGGAGAACTCAGAAGATGTGATGTGCCTGAAGTCTAGGAAGGACCTTGGGGTACACTGGGCCATGAGGTCTTTTGACATCAAGTGGAGAGTAGGAGTGGGCACGGGAGAGTAGCAGGTATCTAAGTGCTCTGTAAAGATGTTTATGGCCTCTCATTCCACATTGGGACTATACTTGGATTACTTATACAGGACAGGTGAGCATGCTAGAACCGCTGGCATCAACCCTGTGGTCTATTCTAAAGAGGCTAAGCTAGCCTCTCCTAACTCTGCTGTGTACTAGAGTGCCTTTGCCTGAATCAAACTGGCCCACAGTGTGACTCCTACAGAGACACACTCCTGCCAAATGCCAACCCCTTACTGGAGTCCCAGCGTGACCTTTGACCCAAGGACCACCCCTCCTAGCTCCAGCATACATGCAAAGCTGATGGTGTTGGAGACTGTTTTATCTCTGTCCAAACAATGGATCTGGCTGTGTCCCACCCTAGGACAGGGCTGTTTTCCTCGGCCCTTTTCCTACCAGCCACTGAGCCCTACTGATTAACTCAGCCCTGCTTGTCCTGAACACAACTAACCAGACATTTTCAGGGGATGATGGGGCCCAAGCTCTCTGAAGCCAGACTTCACACTGTGTCCACATGCTGAATAGGATTTGGAGATTTGTGTAAGGGGGTCCTGCTGTTTCACATGGCCAATCCCAAAATGGGTTTTCCTCCAAGTATTAGGTCAGGGGGCACCTGTAGTCAACAGAAGCCATTGCTAAGGAGGTATTTGAGTAATGACAAAAATCTGAAGGAGAAAACCCCACTAGAAGACCAGCCAGCTGGGTGATGGATGGCTCATGGAGTTGGGACAGAGGCCTGCTGCCTGAGCTAGCACTGTAACTACCTAATGGGGCCATTCATGGTCAGGCAAACTCTCTCCCATAAAGTCACATTCTGTGGTGGGCACTGGGAATGTGCTTTTCATGTTGTCCAAAGATATAAACAGTACTTTGGGCAACAATCCTACAGGCCCAGTTTCTCAAGAAACAAAGGTGAATCAGCATCCTTACAACCTAGCTGTTCACAGATTTGTTCATTCATTCATTCATGCATTCATGCATTCATTAATTCATTCATTCCACAGGCTAATAGTGAGCTCTTACTGGGGCAAATGAGACTATGGCTCCTCCCTGGTATGCTCAGCCAAACAGGGCCCACCATTCCCAGCACCCGCTTACTCTCCCACACGTAGCCACCACATATCCCCCCATCCTCAATGAGTCTACTTCATGGGCCAAATGCTTTTCTCACAAAAAGGAGATGTGAATCTCTCCCAGGCTGATGCCTGCCATCAAGTCATTGCTCTTGCCTGAAACACGAGCCAGGTGGTATACTATTTTGTCTTAATTAAGAGCATTTGTGTATGGCGGGCAGTATTCAGCCCCCACTCATGGTGGACTCTCTGGCATGGGACTGGTGGGGGCAGGGCCAGCCAGTGTTACCCGTCAAAGAGGAAGTCCCCTCCAGGGCCAGGCTCCTGAGAGAGGCAGGCAAGGAGCCAGCTGGAATCAGGCCTGAACAGCACAATGCTTTGTGGCTTCGCGGGTTTGTGGCTTTGCACAGTCCCCTAACATATGTGGGAGTGGTTTCACCTCCTCACCCCAGGCCTTCCCCAAAGGCCTCTTACCAATGAATACTGGCTGGGAGCTGAGGCACAGGTTTGGGATAGGGCTCAAGACCTTGGGGGCCAGAGTGGGCTGTAATTCCCATGGAATACGCGTTTATATCAAATCCTCCAATCACTTGCAATGGGCCACTCACATTTCCAGGCCATAGAAGGACTAAGGGCCAGACCTGAGCTTCCCAGGGATGGAATAATCAGGAAGGGGATTCTTACTCTGGACAGTCAGTCCCTGTGACAAGGGCCCTGTGGCAGAAGCTGGGAAAGAACCCAGACTGACAGCAGAGTATGGGCACCCCAGATCAGGCCCCTTGCCATCACTGTTCCATGGCAAGCCAGCCACACTGCTTCACCTTCCAGATGTGTGTGTGACAGGCCTTTGGGTGTTTCATCAAGAGGCAGACAGTGAAGGATGGAGAAGCAGAAACTATGTGCCAATCAAAAGCAAGGCCCTACTAGCCTCACACTGACCTCTCTCATGGTGAGTCTCAGGTCTCTAGTGCGTGTTCGTTCAGTTTGTATCAAGACTGTGTAAGCAGGAAGCAGCACAGCAGCTCTCACGCAGTACTGTGTGAGACTGGGCAGGCCTCAAGACCACTGCTAGGTGAGTTCTAAATCATAGTCAGAAGCTGAGTCAAGTGACAGGGGACCTCTGTCTAGATGTTGATTTTACTGAGAGAGCTAATGGCTTCACTTTGTTTTTTGAACTTGGTTCTCACACCATTCACCTTGATTTATCTGCTGTATATTTGCCTTTCTCTTCACCTATTCAACCAACCATCCGTCTACACACTTAATAATTCGCCCATCTACTCATCCATTCACTCTTCCATTCATTCATCTCACATCCACTCACGTATCTATTTGTCTATCCACTCACCCATCGACTCATTTCTCCATTCACCTTGCTGTCAATCTGTTCATCCACCACTGTGGCCAAGAGTATAGCCTGGCTTTCTCTAGCTTGTAGACCCCTCCCTTTCAGAGCACTGTGACTTGAGAGCATATGTGGATACATTGGGAGAGGCCTGGTCTATGCTGCCCATGTCCTTTGTTTTAATCCTTCTATCATCTCTGGATGGGTTGAGTTCTTGTACCCAGATCTCAGTAAAGGCCGCAGATGGTGGCTATGTTGTCTCCAGAGTGAGCAGAGCTATGAGGTGAAAGGGGGACAGTCCTCCAAAGACACACACCTTTGAACCCTCACTTTCACATGCAGGACTTGGGCTCTGTGGATTCCATGAAGCTGGACAACACAGATATCAGCATTGTGTTATCACACTCAGTCATTATCCCCCAACCCTGGTGTAGAGTCTTCCCTAGAGAGTTGTAGCTGACCAGTGTCCACTATCAGGGTCCCTGACATAGTGTGTTGGCCTTTCCAGGCAGGTCCTACTCATAGGTACCACCTGTTACTACAAACGGATACCTGAGCCTGCTAGTGTTGGGTATCCTTCAGCAGAGGGTTCTGGCATGGTAGCCTGGTGTAGGTGGTCCAGCCTGATGAGTGCTGGTAGCCTCTGATACAAGCTTACTGCCATCTTCCTCAGGAGATCGTCCTGGTGGTGTTCTTTGGGACAGAGTATGTGGTCCGCCTCTGGTCTGCAGGCTGCCGCAGCAAGTACGTGGGCATCTGGGGCCGACTGCGCTTTGCTCGGAAGCCCATTTCCATCATTGGTGAGTCCTCCTACCTATCCTCCAGACACTCCACCCCATACTCCTGGGTCCAGAAGGACATCCTCCATTACAGTCATCCCCAGAGTCCCCATGGACTGAGACACTCCCCCCCACATTATTCTCCTTGCACAAGACAGACCCTAAGGCCAGCAAGAATTATGCCCAGCTCCCCCAGTACTGGAACCACAGCTTCATGTGACTCTTTTTGCTCAGCATGGTTTGACAGACTTTATTTAGGCTCTGTCCATTCTATCTTAGGTAAAGACACATGTTATGAGTCCCCACATAGATTGCCCCTGTGACCTTAATAGTTGGGTTCCATCTTGCTAGAGTGTCATATCACTTGGGGTTGGGTGGTAATATCTCCCACCCCCAGATTTCTGGGTGCCAGAAGTAATGACCAACTTCCCCTCCCACAGACCTCATCGTGGTTGTAGCCTCTATGGTTGTTCTCTGTGTGGGGTCCAAAGGGCAAGTGTTTGCCACATCGGCTATCAGGTATGTTGGCGCTTCCATTTCTCAGCTGTGAAACAGGACCTACTACAAAGTTCCCTCCTCTTAAACAGTAGCCTCTCCCTCCCTCTACCTGGTTCTTTCATGGTGGGTTGGGAAAGGGCAGGGTGGCCATAGTTCATAGTATTGAGACAGTAGGCAATCCTGGGTTCAAGGCCTGACCTTAGCACTTCCTAGGACTTAGGATTCACAGGCACCTGTAGGAAGCAAGATGGCCCCAGTACAGAGTGAGATATGTGTGTCTCTTTTACCCAGTGGAGGCTTGATGGGGATAGGAACATAGGCAGCAAATGCTTGTGACCACCGTGGTCCTCTCATCCCTTCTCTCCCTGCTTCTTAGGGGCATCCGCTTCCTTCAGATCCTGCGGATGCTGCATGTTGATCGCCAGGGGGGTACCTGGAGGCTTCTGGGTTCCGTAGTCTTCATTCACCGTCAGGTGAGTGAGCCTGGTGTGGGCAGGATGGAAGCTGGCCAACTTACAACAGGAGGGCTGGAGATTCACAAGGCCGGGATACAAGGTTGATGGTGTCCTAGCCCTGGACCCCAACCGAGTGACTCAGGGTTCAGCACAAGATATGTGTGTCTGAGGGACAGGGTCCAGAACCCCAGAGCCTTCCCAGCCTGAACCTACTCAACATCCACAGTGATAGCTTACTTGGCCTGCCAACGATGCAGAGCCAATGCTACCTCCCTCAGGCTGGGGACAAAAGATCACTGGGTCCTATAGAAAATGTAGGATGAAGAACAGACTTAGGAATCTTGGAAGTCAAGGATAGTTGCAGTGATAAGGGTCTCAGATAACCTTCCAGAAGGAATTATTTCTCAGAGAAGTTTCTGGGGACACCTGACTCTAAGTCTGTCCTGGCATGAAAACAGAGGAGGCTGCATGGACCTCGGTTCAGCATGAGGGCTGAGACTGCCCCACTGTCAAGTGGTATTATCTACTTTCAAGAGCTTTAAAAACTGGTTTACTCTCGAAGGTGATTTCTGCATGTTTAGCATGCTATAGCCAACACAGTATAATCTAACAAATGCTGGAGCTTTCTACCAAGGCACCTCTCTTACCACACCCCTGGGGTTCTGGACCACAGAGTATGTTGAGCATGGCTGATGTGTTATCTGTCCCCAGGAGCTGATCACCACCCTGTACATTGGCTTTCTGGGTCTTATCTTCTCCTCCTACTTTGTCTACCTGGCTGAGAAAGATGCAGTGAACGAGTCCGGCCGCATCGAGTTTGGCAGCTACGCAGATGCTCTGTGGTGGGGGGTGGTAAGTTGGAATCTTTAGCTGGGGTGTCTCCAGTTAGGGAACACATGGACCTGGGCAGCAGGGCTAGGGTATTGGGCTCTACATGCTCAATTTTGTCTTGCCTCCTCCACTGAGGCTACTAACCCCAACATTAAACACCTTTCAACCACACAATTTGCACTCAGAGCCTACAGTATGGGTCCCTGCGTACCACAGTGAGTGTTCCCTGGTCCAGGTCTTGAAATTTGAACATTGTTGTTTTCCAACTTCTGTTTTGGAAGGAAAGGCTGATGGGACAAGGGAGTGCATAGTGGTGCTTGGTACCTCAATTGTGTGGTGATCTTTACCCTGGAGGGATCCTGGACTCAGAGTACAGGGAGGGGTCAAATGCATACTTTGCATGTCTTTGGTGTCTGTGCTGACCCAGTGAGCACACCCATGCCAGGGATCAAGGCATGAGACGGCATAATACCATCATGGTCCTTGGGGGCTGAGAGAAAGAAGCAGGGCTTTCTGTGGATGTGAGGTCTGCAGTCCTTCACTGACCAAGGCAACAATAGTGTGAGTGACAGCCGGGCCCTAAGATTATGAATATGGTCATGGGCCTCTCGGGTTAGGGAGACTCCAAACCTGCTGAGTTGCCAGTCTGTGTGGAGCCTGGTGTGTGACATATGACCTCTCATGCCAGGATTGACTGTCCCAAGGTGTGGTGATACTGTGTGCAGGCCTGTGTGTGTGTGTGTGTGTGTGTGTGTGTGTGTGTGTGTGTGAGAGAGAGAGAGAGAGAGAGAGAGAGAGAGAGAGAGAGAGAGAGAGAGAGAGAGAGAGTTGGGGGTGGGATTTGACACTCTCCAGGAGTCAGCAGGCAGAGGAGGGAGAGGTGGTTCTGGTGAGGATGGTGCTGAAGAAATCCAGGTACACTCTTAGTGCACTAGTCCATGACCTTGGGACCATTGCTCATGGTCTAAAAGCCTCTGGCTAAGGCAATTTAGGGGGTTTTCTGACTGCCAGTGTCTTCCAGATTTTGCCACATGGCCTTCAGGTCCTCTGCTGAGAGCAGGCTTTGTGTGCACATTGAATGTTGAGGACCCCTATGCTATAGGGAACATGAATACTTGACAGGAGCACACAGTTCAGAGCAGTTGTGGGCTACCCCTGACTCTAATCCCATCTCAGCCCCTCAGCTGTAAGGGCAATAGACTGTCTAGGTGTTATACAGAGAGGAACCATAATGCCTGGAGGAGCTGCCAGGGCTGGCACCCTTGGGTGGGCATAAGGATACCAGAGCCAACTCCATCCCATCCAGCATTCTCAGTCTGTTGGCCTTGGAGCTCCCTAGGCTAGTGAAAAGGTTGGTTAGATTGTGGTAGCTAGAAAGGGCCAGCACAGGCTCTGGGAACATGGCGCAGGGCAAGCAGCCATACATGGTGGTGGTAGCTGCATTGGGCCCTTGTTTAAGTGCCCCAAACATTCCAACCAGGAATGACCAGTCTCTGAGGCCTGCTCACAGAGCCTCTAGATAAAGTGGGGACAGGAAGCTGGGGCAAACATATGTCCCCACAATTCCCGAATGCCCCCAGGAAGCAGGGCACAAGCAGGATCTCTTAACATTGGCCGAGTCAATCTGTTTTCTAGAAGTTTCCAGCATTCTAAACAACTTAGGGAAGGTAAGGACATACTGACAAGCTCCCAGGTTGGGACAGGCCCCCCAGATTCACCTCTGTCAAACCCTTCGGGAGGCCAATGTCCACAGATACGCTGGTACAACAGGAATGAGCAGGAATGGTAGGAGAGCTCAGTGACTCAGTTAGGAAGCTTGTCTGTGGTAGGGGGACACATCCTAGGGATGTAACTGGGCCTGCGTGGGGAGGGGAGCAGGCTACTCCAAGCCAGAAGTCTCTGGCGGGGGTGGGCGATGCTGGCTGAGGCACAGCAGGAAGTGAGTGGGTGACTGCCCACAGTGTGGTTGATAAGTGGTGCCCAACCTTAGCAGTGCCCAGCCTTGGTGCTGCCCTGCCTGCATTCCCAGCCTCCTGTAGGAACTGCTTCCCAGCCCCCTGGCCACTGGCCCCCCAGTCCTCGGCAGAGAGGCGCCCCCACTCCCACACCTGTGCAAACATCCGCCCGTCAGCCGGGAACACGGCCCCTTTGTGCCCAGCTTGGCACCGGTGCTCAGGCCTACTCTGTCAGCTGCAGCCCGCGCCTCGGCCACAGCGCACCCTGGCCTGGCCATTGTTTCCATGAGGCCCTGTGCCCTTGGCTGCCCAGGGCCCCCCAGCACCCAGCTTAGGGGGCCAACAGCCCCCATTCATTCAGCGGCTGTCTCTGCAGCTGTCTGGTGGGAGCAGCCCAAGGCTGTGTTCCTGGCACCTCTAGGGTAATCAGAACTTGAGTGCTGCAGGACAGGGGCAGCCAGGCTCAGAGTTCTGTAGCCTTGTGCCAATGAACAGTTATCTCCTTTGTCTCCCCTCATTCCTCAAGGGGAGCACGGCCCCCCCTCCCTACTCCTGGGCTCTTCATCTGTATAATGTGTGTGGGGGTGGTGGGGGGTGCTGTGAGTACCCACAGGTGAGAGAATTTTCTGAAGGCCAGACCCCTCTACTATCTGCTGTATCTGCCCCAAGTCAGGCCTCAAGCCCTGTCCCTAATCCCAACGTGTGTTGGCTGGGTCCTGGGAACTGGACTAGCTTCCCCTAAGGTACCCTGAGATAGGACTGGGCACAGAGGCATGCCTGCATGGGTAGGAACACCTCTCACTTTGTTAGCCTTCAGAGGCTGTGTTGAAGCTGAGGGTCCTCTGCTGGCCAGTGTTTGTTCCCTGAGCAAGTAAACCAGATGAATGGGGGCAGGACATCCTGTTCACTTCCAGCGGGTGGATTCAGTATGTCATCTTCTGCAGAGATCCCACAGCTCTGAAGATCAGAGTCTTGAGACTGAGGCATGGGCAGGGTTGTGCTCACTTAGAGGGCTCTGGGGGAGGGGGCTTTCATTATTAAGTCTGGTTTCTGGTGACCTGAGCATCCTTTGTGTTTCACATGTCCCTGGATTAGGATCCACCCAGGGGACCCAGAAGGAAGGTTATAATTCTGAATAAGACCATCATCTGTGTGTGAGGGGGCATTGAGCTGTGCAGGGGACACAGTTAAGTCCAGAATGTAGGTATTCAAGCAGTATTTTGTGGGGCTGCCTGTCTTCACAGACCATGGGTTCCCACAGTTGGAAAGCAAAGGTGCCTGCTCCATGGGACTGTGTCCCCTTCCTCTGGTGTGAGGTTCCAGAACCCCCCCCCCCCAGAGTAGAGTCCAAGTGTGGCTGTGAAGCGTTTGGGGAGCTCCTCAGACTTTTCCTTTACCTCTGGGACAGAATGCATTTACTTGTATTACGGTTGAGTGCAGGAAAAGCCATTTCTGCAAACACGGGCTCCTCTGTTTAGTGCCTGGGGGTCTCTGAAAACAGGCGGCTGCTGGGCTCTGTTTACACCGAGTGGATAAACACAGAACTTCAAGTGAACAGGATGAAACCCCACCCTATATTCCAGTACTTTAAAAAGCCCAGTCTGACGGCGCTTCATTCCTCACCTGGAGGCTCTGGAAAGTTCCCACTTCCCAGGCTGGACTACATCCTGCAAAGCCAGGCCAGAGGGGCCTCGGGGTAAGGAGGTTTCCTAGCCAGTCACGTGCAAGCTGTGTAAAACTGTCCATGGGAGGTGTCATTCTTCAGGACTATTCTGACTATGGAGATGTGAAAACCAGAGCAGGGGCCAGGGCTTGAAGCTTTCAGCCTTTTCTTCTTCTATGTAGGTTCTATGAGTATCATGCAGTAAGGGTTGAGGGCCTGCTAGGACCCTTGCTAGCTCTCCCCAAGGAGGGGTCTTTATGGGATAACTAGGAGTATACAAAGCATGCCATTCTAGTGGTTGTTGCTCAGTAGCCAGTGCCTACAAGATTCGTTACACAGACTCAGCAGGTCTGGTGATGGCAGTGCACAGGGTTTTAGCTCAGGCCATTGAGGAGGTGCCTGTGCAAGTTTCAGGGATAGCTTCCCAGATATCCTGGAGGAAGCAGACAGCATCAGAAAGTAGTGAAACATTAGGTACAGGGGTGATACAACGTGAGGCCGACATAGAGACCAAGCCCATGTCCACCAAGCGTCAGCTATGTGACCCTGCCTATGTCAACTAGAGTCTTTGGGCACATCTAATCCATAAGTATAAATAGGGATTAAGTCAGTGAGCATGCAGGAAACTGAGCTCCAGCAATGATTGTGATTGGAGATTCTGGGCCAGACCACCTCCAGACTCCAAAGGAAAGGGCTAGGTACCACTAGTTCCAGAAGTCAGTACCACCACTGGTTCTGGAACTCAGGTAGGTACCATTAGTTCCAGAAGTCAGGTACCATTAGTTCCGGAAATCAGGTACCTCTGGTTCCAGAAGTCAGGGACCCCTAGTTCTGGAAATCAGGTACCAGTAGTTCTGGAAATACTCCCAGTCTCTTACTCCTCGGTATGGGAGCCTGTTCAGGAGGATGAGGGGGAACCATGAACCACAGGTTCTGTCATTGGCACCGTGATCTATGAACTTAAGTGGGTATGGTTCAGGTGACCTTCTATTGGTTGGGACCTAGAAAGGTCTCCTCTGTTCATTGGTCCAGGAGACTTGCAGATCTGTCTGTAGGGGACAGATCTATACAGCTCTATAAAATGTCCCATTCCTGAGTTGCTGTCTCTGTGACTACAGGAAAAAACAATTTGATAGAGACAGGCCACCTGAGAGTGAGGACTCATGGACTAGACTAAGAGGTCTGTGGTAGCCCGGGAGAAGAACAAGGGTCCTAGTAGTTAGGTGACCTCCAACAGGGGGCTGGCCAGCACTGCACTGGAGCCTCCTTCTACTGATCCTAGGAGTGGAGGGGCAGTTAAGACCTTAGGGAAAGGCATGGGCATGGTCTCAGGTCTCCTTAATGCACAAGTGTTTCCTCCCCACTTACATGTTTCTTCCCAGCTTGCCATCTAGACCATTACCCTTCTATATGTTTTCTTTCCCCCTTTTTTGGGGGGTGGGGACTGGGTTTCATGTAGCCCAGGCTAGCCTCAAACAAACTATATATCCCACATGACCTTGAATTCTTGATGGCTGCAGCTCAGACCTGCCTTTATAAGTAGCTCCTGACATGTGCCTGGCTCCCTAAAGAAGGTAGCTGTGGGCCAGCTCTCACATGTGGGGTGCAGGCCCTCTGGAAAGACACCACCAATGAGGAGCTTCAGCTCCCTTGGGCCCTCTCATCCAGTAGCCTGCTGGCAGCCAGGCACCCAATCCCAGGAGTGACTTGGCTTCATCTTACATGATCTAAGCTGTTTCAGGTGTGTGTGCATAGATGTCTGGGAAGCATGTGCCCTGGCTGTCAGTCATGGGTGTGAACTCTAGACCTCTTTGTGAACTTATGTACACCCTCATGGTCCCTCAGCTCTGTCAGCAGTGCATGTTCCCTCGTGTGTATTCAAGTGTGAGCGGGTGTCCCTGTCTCCATGTGAGGCACATTTACAACTGTATGGCCACATATGTAGAACAGAGTGGTCCCTTAAAAGGGTCCAGCTATGAATGGTTTGCTATGCCCTCTGTTTATGTAGAGTGTGGGTTTGTTTAAGGATAATGACACTGTGGGAAAGATTTCATGTGGACAGTTGTGGAAGACACCAGCATGCAGTCTCTCTAGCCTGGTGCAGCACTGAAGGGGTGGGCTGGTGACCTGGGCCCAGCTGTGACCTGTTCTGTTGTTTGCCATCCAGGGAAATTGATCTGTTGTTTCATGGCCGGTTAGCATACTGCTAAATGGCAAGCTTGGCACTGTGGGTTACTCCCGTTATCCTTGTCCTCTGTTCCCCTGCTGTAGTTGCTCAGAGTGTGTACCTGTGCTGTGAGCTCCTATCCCCATATCCACTTACATGTGTCTTCTACTACCTCTCTCTTGCCTTTCCCTCCCCCTCAGTGGCCACTGGGGAACATCAGTGGTCCAAAGTGCCGTCTGTCTGGGAATGGAGTGGACAGTGACAGCCAGGAGGGATCTTGAGGCTTCCTCTCTGGACCTCATTTCAGTTGGAGTTTATTAGATGATGTTCCCCAGGCCCCGTACTTGCTGACCCTGTTGGGCAGGGTTAGTTAGGTATTCTCATGAAGGTCTTGGCTGGGTTTCTGTCACTTGGCCCCTGGAGTGACAGCTGAGGTGTCTAGAGTGAGCAGGCTATGAAAACCTTGAATAGACAGGCTCTCTGATCACACTGACCTGTCTTAGCTGCAGGACTGAGCTGGACAGTGTGTTGTAACCCCAGTGGCTGTGTGTGAGTGTGTGTGACCACCCTGGTCTCCCCAGCAAGCCCAAGGCAGCCTCATGGTGTGACCTAGCAGTTAGGCACAGCCAGGGTGGGCCCCCAAGTCCCTCATCAGAGGCCTCAGGAGCAAAACTCAGATGACAGCAGGGGGTGACCTGGGGGGGCAGCCCCTCACTCCTATTGTCCCACTGCACACCCTGGACGCTGCTCTCCCACCGAGAAGAAGGCTAGAGCCTTGTCTTATTCTCTCTGAAAAGAAAAAATGAAACATCTGGATTCCTGGGCTGGTGGCAGGAAGCAGCATGTCAGCCCCATCCTGGGACTTTGTGGAGTGCTGGCCTCAGTGGGAGCTTCCTGCCTCCTGGGGGCCAGTGTACTGGTGGCCAGGACAGGGCTCCTTGGGATGAGGCAGGAAGCCTGGCCCCTGTGGGTGGGCTCTGAACTATTTGCCTGTCCCGCACACCCCAAGCTCTCTGCAACCCCAGGGCCGTGCCATCTGTTGTAGTCAGAGTTGAGGGACTAGGGGAGGCGGAAACTTGAACCAAATTACCACAGTGCTGTCCCTGACGTTTCTCAGGACTGTGACTCATGATTATGGTAGATAGGGTTTTAGGTTGTCTTTCTTATTATCAAGACACTGGGTTGGGTCTGGCAGGTGTCCTTTCTGATGTTTTCAGCCCACCAGCCACTGACTTCGGCCCTTCTTCCTTGCAGGTCACAGTCACCACTATTGGCTACGGGGATAAGGTACCTCAGACGTGGGTCGGGAAGACCATCGCCTCCTGTTTCTCTGTCTTCGCCATATCCTTCTTTGCACTCCCAGCGGTGAGTGCCCATCTGAACCCTCTCCCTTGTTCACATGCGTCCTTGTCCCAACTCCCGAGCATCCCTTGAAATATAGAGTAAGAGGCAGCCTGTTGTGGCACTTGACTGAAGAAGTAAGGGGAGTGAATGGGGCAGAACCTGTAGACCTACTCTCCAGCTAGGAGTGGCACTGTCTCATGACCTTTACAGGAATCACAGACATGTGTGCTATGTGGGACGCACACTGGTTACTTGTATATATGTGTCATTGTAGTTGTGTCTTACACATGTTGTGTGTATATATTGTACACATCTGTTGCATGTATAAGTATCTGTTACACTTGCATATCATATTTATCATATGTTCTGTGTATGTGTGTTATTTATATATGTATTTGCGACTTCATGGGTGTCATGTGTACACATATATTTGTATATGTTCCATGTCTACATAGTATCTGTTGCATGAGTCTCTGTAGCACATAGGAGATAAAGTGTGGTCATGTGTCTGTTATTTGTACATGTGTGACATATAGACATAGGTCATGACATGTGGTGTGTGTCTCCTGCATGGCTCCCAGCTGCTAAGGCGCAGTCTTTCTCTGCCACTGCTCTCCTTGCCACCCTGGCTGCAGTAGCTGTGGACTCCTTGCTAAGGACAGCTTCAAACTCCTGCTCCCCTAGGGTGTGGTTCCTCTACCCCAAGGGCACAGGCTGATGGCTAACCCACCTGGCTTCTCACAGGTGGTGCATAGGAATGGGTAGAGAGACTAAGGTCTCTTCTGGAGCCAGGCTTCATGTTGAATCAGCCTTGTGAAGTGGGTTCTGCCTCCCCAGGTGGCAGGATCAGGCAATCTGAGCCTAGCGACTACCCTCATGTGAGATCTGCTGTGTCTCATACCTACCTCCTGGTAGTACCTCCCTGTCATAGCCCTGGGCACTGTGCAAGTCTTGTCCCTGTGTGCTTTTTGTCTCACTCTTCCTTGGGACCTTTGTCCTCTGCTGGGTACTAGTCAGCATGGCCTATGTAACAATGGACACCTTCTGTCCCTTGCCAGGGGATACTTGGCTCTGGGTTTGCCCTGAAGGTCCAGCAGAAGCAGAGGCAGAAGCACTTCAACCGGCAGATCCCAGCTGCAGCATCACTCATCCAGGTATGTGCTATACTTGGTGGGCTGTCTGCTATGTGCTTGGGCAGTGGAACTACCCCCAGCCATGTCCACTGCCAGAGAGGAATAGGCTCTTTTTCGGCGGCTCCTCCAATGGTAAGGTGGCTCTCTAGAAAAGTACCCACTATTGGCATGACAGGATGGGCAGAGAACGCAGGGCTATCACTCCCCATACTATTCCCATTGAGGGTCAAACTTGTAGGCTAGATTGAGGCCTGACCATGGCTATTCAGCCAGTCATCTCTGGGGACAGGGACAGGGACAAGTCAGAGAGAGAGAGAGAGAGAGAGAGAGAGAGAGAGAGAGAGAGAGAGAGAGAGAGAGAGAGAGAGAGGGCCCAGTGGGACAGGAACCAGCATGCACAGTGGCAGTGCCTCTGGGAGGCCTGGCATCTCTTAGGACCAGTGGTCATTGGTCAGAGTAGTAGTTACAACAGTCAGACAGCACAGGCCACGTCTCAGAAGACTGGGAGTTAGGAACAACAGAGTCTGAGAGCATCAGGTCAAGAAGGTTCTAAAGGTAGCTGAGGAGAGAACTGGACTGTTCTTCAATGGCAAAGAACCCTGTTGCAAACTGGGTCTCTGTGTTTTTATTGCTAACAGAGCTGAGGAGTGGTCAGGTGAGGACCCAGAGCATGAATGCTCTGCATGAGCCAATGTAGCCTGTACGTGGACATAACCCTCTAACCAGTATAATGGCTATGATCACTGTGTGAACTCCCCTATATCAAGTGGAGCTGCCCATATAGGGTGTGCATGGGACATACAGCCCTTGGAAGGGCCTCCAAACTGTCCCAGATCATAGGTATCCCTGCATGGGTTTTTTTTATCTGCGCTAGATTCCTGTCATAGAGTGGGGATGCTGCCCAGAAGCCCTGCCAGCATGTAGAACTTTCAACTAGCTTTACCTTCTTATGCTCACAGGGCCTGTAGTAACAAAGCCGCCATGATATGTTCCCTTAAGAGACTCTGGCATCTGTTCCTTTCTCCTCTTGCTCCCTTGGACCCATTCAGTGTCTTTTTCAGGTCGCCTTGCTGTGATGACTATGGGGAGGGATTGTCCCTCTAGAATGTTGGCCAAGAGCTTCATTTTTAGCCATCAGAGACTCCTCATAGCCTCAGGCTAGGACTTGAAGGCCCTGGGAGGTCCCACCTCCCACTGGTCCCTGGAACCTTACTCCACACCCTACACACACAGACCTGGGCAGCCCTTTCCCACTGTCCTCTAGGTAAACTCTGGTGGTGTTGGTTGTTTTTACTAGTTTATTCTTTGCTCTTTGTTCTTTTGGGGGGGGCTGCCACCCAGCTCCCAAATAAATCACACACAGAGGCTTACTTTTACTTGTAAATGCCCAGCCTTAGCTTGACTTGTTCTTAGCCAGATTTCCTTAACTTAATTTATCCCATCTACCTTTTGCTTCTAGGCTTTTTCCTTTTCTTACTTCTATACATCTTACTTTCACTCTTACTCCATGGCTGGCTGTGTGGCTGGGTGACTGGCCCCTAGCATCCTTCTCTCCTTGTTCTTTCATTTCTTCCTCTTCCTCTCCTGCCTCACTATTGGTCATTTAACTTGTATTAGACCATCAGGTGTTTTGGACAGTCAAAGTATAACAGCTTCACGGAGTTAAACAAATGCAACATAAAAGAATGCAAGACATCTTTGTATCATTAAACAAATGTTCCACAGCATAAACAAATGCAACATACCTTAAAATAATTTTCCACAACACGTTAGTTGTCTAACTGCCTTAGTTGATATGTCTGGGACTTGCTTAAGGCCACTCTTAAGGAGCTGCTCAGGTAATAGGCAAAGTTCTTGGTAGCATCTGAGCTATGAATGATAGATAATTGATACAAGAGGCAATACCCTTCCTAGCCCTAGAGGGCCAAGTCCTACTGTCAGGCAAGGGGCCTAGGAACAAATTGGGCCTAGGGCTCCGAAAGGGTGGGGGACTGAAGATTTTCCAAGAGGTACCTTTGAGTGCTTGGATTAATGACCCCTCTCTCCTTTCCACTCTGCCTGATATTAGACTGCATGGAGATGCTATGCTGCTGAGAACACTGACTCATCTACCTGGAAGATATATGTCCGGAAGCCTTCCCGGAGCCATGCTCTACTGTCCCCCAGCCCCAAGCCTAAGAAGTCTGTCATGGTAAGCCTTACTAGTCACCAGGATGGGGACTGCATATTAGCAGCTCAGGGAGCTGGAGAGATTGAGCATGAAACCTTGGTATTGCCATTGAAGGTAGGGCTCATCCGGGCATCCACACCATTCTGAGGTTGGAGGAAGTCTGACCTGATCCCTGCTGTCCTCATATCCCCCACCATTGGAGTCATATTGGACTGGCCACACCAAGACCAGGATAGGTCTAAAGAAAGTGCTTCTGGAATAGGATGGGCTGGCTCTACCAGCTGTGAAGGAAAGCTCTTGAGAGGCCCCTGGTGCTGGTTTTCTTTGGTGGGTAAAACAGGCAGAAGGGAAATGTATTGGAGCTCTTGACCACAGAGGAGAAGTTCCAGCAGTTGTAGGCTCCAACTTCTGGAGCACTGAGGAAAAGGTGGGGGCTCTTCCTTTCCCAGCCCTCACCCTCACTTTCCTTGAAGAGACAACCTTCCCAGCTTCCAACTGTCACTGGACACTTGAACTTGCTTTTCCCGATGTCTGAATGCTCTCTCTGACTTTACTCCCTGTTCCCCCACTATCTCCAGGATCCCTCTTTAAAGAGGCTCCAGTGCTTCCAGTGTATCTCCCACCACATTTTTTGCTGCCTTGGCCTTCGGCCATACTGTCCTGGTGTGAGCTTGCATATTTTTTGTTTGTTTGTTTGTCTGTTCGCCCTTCTTAGTCTGTGCCTCATAGAGGGCCAAGCAACACCCTGACCCCTCCAGCAGCGTCAGCACAATGAAGCCTCACTCCACCAATGTTTAAGGGTCCTGGAGCTCAGCCCCTGACCCAAGTTCCTTCGAGGGTACATAGTTCAAGGACAAACTCAGGACTCTACAGGGGCTTTGGGGTCTGGTTGATGATCTGGCAGATGTTGCTCAGGAACCATCTCTCATCATGTGGACGTTTTAGGTAAAGAAGAAGAAGTTCAAGCTGGACAAGGATAATGGAATGGGTCCTGGAGAGAAAATGTTCAATGTCCCTCACATCACATATGATCCCCCAGAGGATCGAAGGCCAGACCATTTCTCCGTTGATGGCTATGACAGCTCAGGTAAGCAAGCTCCCATGTGTGTTAGGGGCAGGGCATTCAGTGCTGACCCTGAAGCAGCATCAATCTAGCTTGGGGAGCTCTCATGCCACCCATTCCCTGTCCTCTCCTGGCACTCTGTTCATATGGCCCCATAGCATATACAGTGCCTCTGCCTACCTTGGAAACCCAAGCAAGGTCTCTGCTACAGGAGGATGGAAAGCAGAGTAGACTTGGAAGCTTCTGAAAATGTTGACGCCATGTTCCCTTTGTTTTTTCCAAGGAGGTACACACTACCCAGTCTGTTAAAGAGGATACCTACAACTGTCTTAGAATGTTGGGGGTCAGCATGGCCTGACCTGGCCACAAAAGGGAAGGTGAAACGTATGTCCTATTAACTGGACTTCTCTCTTTCAAGGCCCAAGTTCTGTGTTTGAAAAATAGCTAGGGTGACCTCTTAGAGGTTTGCCCACTGACAGGGAAGTCCAGAGTTTAAGGGTGGTAAAGGTGAGGTCTCTGTAGGCCCTGGAGGGCCAATGACTGGCTGGTGAAATCATGGGGACATATGGCATTGGGGTCAGCATGTTGATGAACAGACATTTCTTATGTACCCCTAGGTTTTTATCTGGTGTCACTAGAGCTACTCCTCTATATTCATCCTACTGTGGGGCTTGGGTGAGGCCAGGCTTATGGGTCCTGGTAATAAGAATGTAGGCCTGTCCAAGGTTTGGATGCCTGGGCCTTGGTTCAAGTTTTGCCTCCATTAAGCCACAGAGAGGCCCTGTAATACACATGTGAGAAGGGAAATCAGAGAGGTCAGGCATATTTTCTAGACCACACAGTGGGAATATGGCATGCCCCGCCATGTGCCTCTGGATCACCAGCTACAGGGCAGGTAGGCTGTGGTTACTCTTGACACATCCTTCCTTTGGTCTGGAGACCCTTGTTTCAGGGGACCACAGCAGGAGCACAAGGTATCCAGTGACCAGAGAGACTTTTCCAGAGGTACATGTATTGTTTCTGTTATCAAGCACTTTTCCATGAGACGGGGCTTTATGGGTCTAGGATTCTCACATTCCTGACCCCAGATGGAAAGTAGACATTCTGAGATTGTAACATAACCCTTGGGAGATAGCATAGGTGGGTGTGGAAGACACCCACTTCTCCCTGCAGCTCTCATATCTTTCTGAAAGCTTCAATGCCCAGCTCAGGGTGAACAACTGAATTCTCTAGCAGCTGTCTATAACTCAATTTGAATGGTTCTGGTCTTTTTCTTCCTCTGCGTCAGTGTGGGTATTGAGATAGTGATCTGTCACTAGGACCGGGATGTGGCTCAACTCACCACATGCTTTTTGCTCAGCATCTCCTGGGAAGCCGGTTACAGAGTCCTGCTGGCTACTTCCTCTCAGGACTACATACTGAGATAAATGGTCCAGACAGCACAGTGCAGTGATTGAGTTCTCTGACTCAATCAATTAGCAAACTGTTACATGGCAGTTGCTCTTCTAAAGAATCTGGAGATGTCATGAGGATGTTCAAGAAAGTTCTATGCAAATGTTTTCCTATCTTATCTAAGAGACCCAAGTTTCCATGAATGGGGGTAGTCCAGGAACCACTTCCAAGAGGACAGGGAGGGAGAGACCTTGCAAATATTCCTAAAGTCTCTGCTCAAGATGCAGTCCTGGGTAGAGGGGAAATCTGACTAAAAGAGTTGAGCCTTGGCAACTGAGGTTGGGAGAATCCTCTTCCAGAGGAATAGGTGTTTATCTCACTTCCCCTTTGACTACTTGCTCATTCCAGCAATGTTAGACAACCCAGGGCCTGGTGCTGGCTCCTGTGCTCTTGGTTTCGCAGTCAGAATCCTGCCTCTTGCTCAGAGTTTTTCCTGCTTTCCTTCAACGAGTCCCAGGCTCCAAGGGAAGGCTTCATGTGAGTGTCCTGTTAGGTGTCTGGGCTGCCAAGAGGCATGGCCAGCCCCATGTACCATGTGGACAGGTCTTGTGCCTGGCAGGAAATAGGGACTGATATTACATCCTTGGTAGGATGGGAACTAAGGGTCCAGATCAATAATGTGTGTCCAACACTGTCTCCTGTGTTGATACTCTGCCTCTCTGTTGTACTGTCATTTAGGTTTGTTCCACCTCTTCTCAGATTTATTCCCAATGCCTAGGGCCTGCCAGAATGTTTTGGGACTAAGTAGAATGTTCCAGAAACTTCCAGCTTGTTGGCAGTTGTAAGGACAGTTTCAGGTATAGCAGAGGGTAACCAACAACATTGTTCCTCATCCTCCTTTTCACAGGTGTCAGGGCCCCAGTCTACCAAGTTCAGCTTGTCTGGGGGCAGCTGACCTGTGTCCTGTGTCATTGTTCCCACCACTACATCTTGGCAGGAGGGTGGGAAGTGTTCAAGAAAGGGGCTGTGGCAGTTCTTTGCTCCTGAAGGCTACCCTAGGCATCCCGTCTGTCAGGACCCAGCCTGGGCCCCACTCTACTGAGCGCCAAGCTGCTGCGTCCTCATCAGATGGCATGGGGATTTGGCTCAGGTCTGGCCACATCTCCATGAGCCCCTGGGACATACTCCCCGCCTGCCCACTGGAGCGGGCACAAAGGGCAATTGTGCCAACAAATGCCCAGTGCCCCTGCAGCTCTGCTTCAGGGGTAGGGCCATTGTCTCAATGCAAATAGGGGCTTTCTGCTAATGCTAATGGGCAGGTTGGGCGTGAGCAGAGGCGGCAGGGATGCAGCCCTGTGCCTGCCCAGGAGAAGCATCACTCGATGTTTTCTGAATACGGGGCAGCAGTGTCCCTGCCATCCATTCAGCCTGCTTAGTGTTATGAAGTCCGCAGTGATGTCTGTGGCATGTTAATGAGGTACACGAGCGGAGAAAGCAGCACTGCTTGTGGAATGCTCCCACACCGAGCCGTCTCTTTCTATTAATGAGATAAGTCAGCCTAGTCCAGAGCCATCAGAGTTTGGAGACTGAACCACTGGTCTGGCCCCTCTAAGGACCTGGGGGCAACCCCTACCCCACAGGTTACCTGATATACCCAAGTCTCCTTATCCAAGAGGCTCTTGGGAATCTTGAGCAGTCTGGCATGGAGACAGGTGCTAATCCCAGTGGGGGAGGGATGTCATCACTGGGAAAACCCCAGAGTGTCTGCTCCCACGAGGCAGAGCCTAAGCAGTCACACTGACTTCTAGTGCCAGGCCAAACCAGGACTTGGACCTCATCTGTGTGTAAGAACTAGGAAGCCATCATCTTGTCCTAACATAGGATACATACTTGTTCATGGTGTGCAAAAGTCAACCTACACACAATCCTTTCAGTGTATGCTGAAGGGAAAAGTGGGATACAGTGCTATTCCCAATTAAAAGATGACTGAGCAGAGCCCAGAATCTTTCAGGGACCTTCCAAGGACACACATGTGTCCTCAGGAAACTCTTCTGGGCTCACCTATGGGATATGTTCAGGTATGATGAACTAGGCCTGGTGGAAGCAGGTAAGGGAAGGAGTCTCTTTGTGGTAACATCAGGGCACAGCCCACTCTGCTGTGAAAAATGGGGTGTGTGCCCCTTTATAAAGAAACACTGTGAAAAGTAGGCAGGAATCTTCTCCTCCATGGAAGGCCCACCACTCTTGCCAGGATCTTGTGCCTTTAGTGGAGATGGGGGTAATGTCAAAGCTTAGAGAGGGCATGGAACTGTCTAGGCCTGAGAGGTGTTGTCTCTCACTCTTGGTGGACTCAAGTCACATGCCGTTCAACTTACTAGCCTTCAGAGGGGATTGATATCCAGGTCCAAGGAGGAAGTGCAGAGCAATGCCCAGAGCTCTAGATGGTGGAGAAGCCCAACATTGGTGACCTGACTGTTACTGCCCACAGGAATCCTGTACACTCACATGTATGTAGATGGAAGTTTCTGTCCCACCCAGTCCCGCAGCCCTTCAATCCCAAATAAACACACAGAGGCTTATATTAATTATAAACTGTTTGGCTGATGCGTCAGGCTTCTGATTGGATAGTGCTCTCTTAATTATTAACCAATTTCTATTAATATATGTATCTCCACATGATATTGGCTTATCAGGTAATGTCCAGCCCTCTTTTTTCCTTGGCAGCTACATGGCATCTCCCTGGTGACTCACTCTCTGAGTTCTTCTTCCCTTAATTATCCCAGACTGGTAGCCTCACCTATAATTCCTGCCTGGTTACATCCTGCCTGTCCATTGGCCAAAACAGCTGCATTCATAGAGAAATATATTTACAGCATACAGAAAGGGCATCCCCCATCATTTGTGGGCTTAGTGGACATCTAACATACTGGCAGCTGTTTATCAGAGATGGAGCAGAGGCATTATATGCAGAGATCCTATTGTGGGTGGGACTGTATTGTTCCCTCAAGTGTACTAGGTCTGCCAATGTGTGTCAAGCAGCAGCCCTGACTCCCAGGAGTTCACAAAGTTATCAATGACAGGTGCTTTCTGGGTGCACTCCACTCCAAGTTGGGTACCTGCCTGTGTGTGAATTTCTATGGCCCCCACAGGGATTACATTTTCAATGCTTTGCTGATCACTATCGCATGTGGACCCATCTCCTGAACTTCATGAGACTTGGGTGGGTTCTAGGTACTGTCATCCTACCTACCCCCCACAATACACACACCTGTAGGCATATGTTGCCCACTGTTTTGGTTTTGCCTTTTTAAACAGTTCTCTGCATGAGTTGTTCACATCACTACTGGGGTGAACACTGAGGCTTGCACAGTTTCAGCTGACCTTTCTTTTTCCAGGAGTCTAGGCTTCCTCTAGGGATGGTCTTGGTGAGCAATCAGTCACAGCTGGGTTGCATCTTTTAATTATTCCTTGCTCCTAGATGATGATTCAGTTGGGGAGAATGTTACATACACATACCTTGTACATGACCTTTATACCCCTGGTGACTAAAAATTCTCCTTTGAGTTTAGTGTCATATAAACTACAATGTATCAAAGTGGTGATCATTTTTTAACATGGGTTGTGGTACTGACTCTTGAATCTGAGGACTTATGTCTTTTATCAAGCAAGCAAAGTCTTTGCAATATCTACTGGAAACTGTTGTATACATATGCATATGTGTGGGAGTCAGAGGACAACTTTAGGTATCATTCTCAGAAACGCCATCTCCTCCTTGGAGGTGGACTCTCTCATTAATGAGATCTATAGTTCATTAATTAGGCTAGACTGGCTGGTCATTGAGCCCTGGGAGTCCTCCTATCTCTGTCTCCCCACTGCTGGAATTGCAAGCTCATGTCCACCATACCGTGCAGTTGTGTATGTGTTCTGGAGATCAAACCAAGGCCCTCATGCTTGTGAAGCAAACACTTTCAGACTGAATTATCTTCTAAGCCTCCCTTCCAGAATCTTCTATTGGACCATCTCACTGTGGCCTTGGCTGTCTCATGTCTCTTAGGCTATCCATACTGTATCTGTACATGCTGCTATTCCTAACTTCAGGCATGTCTCATCCACTGCCTTACTCATCTACAGAGACAGTCATTTTAGTTACCATATATTTTCTCATTTCTGTGCATCCTCATGTGGAGCTTTAAATCATCTTGGTTTTAGCACCTTGTATGTCTCATATTTCATATTGCAACTTTTTGTTTGGAAGTCATGTGAGCATGTTTATTTTGTGGCCTCTTTTGATAACTTCAACATCTGCAGTGCTTAGGGTCTAATTCCATGTATTGCCGGCTCTTGTTCACAGTAACTTTTGTCTTGGGGGGTTTCTGAGGGGCGCATTACTCTAGAAGTGCTGTACCTTCTCTCATACAGGATAACTCAGGGAACCCATGCAGGGTCTTTGGGGACTCAGCTTTAGTCTGATTTTCTAGAGAACTCCTCTCCCGAGAGTGGAGAGAGACCCATCTCTTGGAGAGCAGGTCTCTGTCATACAGGTCAAGCAGGGCCCTTTGGTTTTATAGACCAGGAAGAATAGACCAAGGCAAATTAATTTCCTTCACTCCCCAATCTACTGATGTGGGCATATTTTGTTTGCTTTGTTCATGTTTCCCTTGAGTCTACTCTTTTGATATTAGTGCAGCCTCTATAGGACCTAGTTTTAAATAGGGAAGGGGTCTCAGTTACCACTCCTTGCCTCATGAATACTCAAGATTCACCTTCACTTACAGGTATCAGAGCCCACGTGTGACTACTCAGGTAGGCTGAGTCCCAAGTCACCTGGTTCAGGTTTTATGCGTTCTGCCCTGTTGCACCTGCTCTGTTGTCAGTTCTCAGGGCTGATTCCAGAGCCACTTTTATCAGGTGAGCCCAGAGGTATGTACAAGGCAGGTGTTCTGTTTCCACAAACCTTCCTAGGTACTTGCAGGGAGTGGAACTTTATGAGAGGGTCTGCTTGCTGCTCGAGACAGAGCTTCCTCTTTGTATCAAAGAAAGCTCTCTCCACACAGACCAGAGCTCATCTGTAGCAGATTTAAAAACCCACTCCTCAATACTCTAGGCTGTCTTGATGATGGGAGATCCTAGAATCTGTAACAGGCACCCAGGTTACTATGAAGCAGGTGGTTTATAGATGAGCCTTGGGAAACTCCAAGTGTTAGCTCAGTGCCAGCGGCAGAGGCAAGAACAGTTCTTCTATGACTTCTGTCTTCCCAGTATGCTGCACCAGAGCCACCAGGGTGGAAGGGAAGGGCCCTGAATGTATGACAATAGTAGGTGTATAGCTCCTTCTGCTACCTGCTCCTGTGTTCTGGGCCTCAGGTGTAATATAGTCCAGGAATTTTGCTGGAAGGACTTAATCAAAACTTCTAATGACCCTCCCAGTTGTCACAAATAACTCACAGTAGTGTTATGAGGAAGTTGGTCAGGACTTTGGGGCTAGAGAACCTACCTCAGTGATGGTGTGTAGACTGTGGTAGGCCAGTGGGAAGGCTGGTCACAGCTTCTTGAGTACGTTTTAAGCCTGGATCAGAACCTTCTCATCAGCACTGCATCTGGACTCTCATTTCAGTTCCCAGTGTCTTGATGACTCCCCTTCTCTTTGGGGCTGTCACTGATAACACTGTCATATCACCCTGCCTTTTCACCTCCTGTTTGTCATCTCAAGTCTAGTCTGCACGACCAATGAGTGGATTGACCAATGGGCCCACCTTGGATGGAAATGTGGGCTGATAATGGCTCCTCTATACCCAGAAGGGTCATGTGACTTATAAGAGACTGGTTTCCCCTCATCTGTCTAACAGTGTCTTACTTAGCCATTTCTGTCTTGGCCCATGGCTGGACTTTCCCACCTGGCACATCTGCCCATTAGTCTTCATACTGCAGCCTGTATCTCTAAGAAAAAATATCTACTTTGAAGTTTTAAGAGATAAATGGTTTCTGATTAGAAAACTAAATTATACTTATTGTGAAGCATGAATACAGAAGATGATTTAAAAAAAACCAGCTACCGTCTTACTGTTATTAGGTTTTGGGCAACTGTGCTCTCCCTGGCTACACCCCAACTTTGATGACTGTCATCCCTGGGTTGGGTCCACGTTGAATGCTCAATTTTAATCCTGCTTTTATCTACTTACTGTGACATGAGCATTAATGCCTATCATTTTAAATTCTTTTGAAACTGGTTTGTGTTATTTCTAGGCATATATTTATGTCAATAATTTTGTGGTGCTCACCTGCTACACAGACTCTGAAAACTAGCTGGATCTTATGGGAAAGTGCCCCATGAGCTTTAAATTTTTTATTTCATTGGAATTGGATTCAGCACTTTACACTTTCCTGGCCTTTAAACTTATTCTCCCAAGGAGGAAATAAAGTCCCAAATTTGTGACTATTTAGAAAAATAATGATGAAAATATTCCATATCAGGTCCTATGATGTATATGTAAGATGCTTAAATTGTTGGTGACTAACAAATTGATACTTTTGTTTTAATTATGTGAGGGGGCATATGCAGGTGCCTGGATAGGCCAGAGCTATCAGATATCCTAGAGCTGGAGCTATAGGGCCACCTAATGTAGGTGCTAAGAACCAAACTAGAGTCCTCTGAAAGAGCAGTATGCTTTCTTAACTGCTAAACCATCTCTCCAGCTCCATGAATTGATGTTTCTAAAGACAACTTACTATTAAGCAAAAGGGAAAATGGTATAACATACAACATATAATATGTACAAAAGGAGAAAGAAAAATCTATAAATAGTGTTATATATTTTAATACCTCTATTGCTAGAGATGCTACTGTGAGACATAAAAGTCAACAGAAATGCAGATCTGAACAATACTTTCAATCAAGTTGACTTAACTACCCTGGTAGAACATTCTTCCCCTAACCAGCAGGATAAATATGGCTGCCAGCTACACAGAGTACACATGCCAAGACAGACTATATTCTGAAAAAACTTCATGTTTAAAATCATTCAAGTCGTGCCCTTTCACCACAATAGAATTAAATTAAAAAGATGGAAAATTCTGAAATATATGGCAAGTAAAGAACATGTCTCCAAATAACAAGGTCAGAGAAGAAATCTCAGAAAAAATGTAGAATGTTATGAATCAAATGGAAGTGAAAACACAACATGCTACAGTGTAGAGTAACTGCTAAAGCAGTTCATGGGAGGACCATTTAGCACTATGCAAGCACTTCAAAGAAAGCCTCACATTGGGAACTATAAAACTACTAGGTAAACCAAAATAAGTAGATATAAGGAAAATAAGGATTTGTGAAGGAAAGTAGGAAAATAAAAACATGAAAAAACGAAACTAATGTTGATTTTTAAGGCCAGGAAAAAAAATCAGTAAGTGACTAACCAGCTAGACTAAAAGAGGAGTGATGTCGTAACTTGTCAGTGTCAGAAATGAGATGTTCGGCTTTGTGCAAATGACAGGATGTAAAACCACAAGACTATCCTTTACAACTCTTTGTTACTAAAGTCTACAACTTAGATGAAATGGCAAATATCTTGAGAAAGGTAAAATGCAAGCCAAGTATCATCTGTGAATACCCAGAAAACAGAAGAGTACTCCAGAATCATGGTGTTTCCTGATGAACCCTGTCATATGTTTAAGAAAAAGCAAAATCTAGATAGTTTCTTATTTAAATAAATAAAATGAAGGGATACTTCTAAGTTCTGAGACCAGCGGTACCCTGATGTGAAACATAGCCAAAAACATTACAAAAAGGAAAATTGTGGGTAGATATCACTTGTAAACATCAAGCCAAACATTTTAAGCTAAATAATCAGCTAGAGTTCAGAAATGCAAAGTCAGTTTGATTTTTTATTAGTAAAATGAACCCTATTAATAAGTGACAACAGAAAGCCATAGTTATCTCAGAAGATGCAGAACAAGTATTTGGCAAAAAAATTGGCAATGATTGATTATAAAGTATCTAATAGAAACTAGAAGCTTCCTTAGGCTGAAACAGGTTATTGATAAAACCCTGAAGTTAGCATATTCAATGAATATGATTGCTTTCCTCATATGTCAGGAGAATAAACATCTGATCTTATGACTTCTATTCAACATTAAGTTGGAGATGCTTGCCTGTGGTATAAGGTAAGAAACAGCAAATTGGAAAAGAAATAAAGTAGACAGTATTTGTAGATTTCCTGGTTGTCTATGTAGAACAGTTGATGTGTCAGATTGCCCATTGGAATATGCAGATTCATTTCAGCTACAGATACAAAGTAACTTTGCAAGAAGCAAATTCTACTTTAAATTCTAGTTGCAAATAGCCTAGAATTGAAAGCTTTTAAATAGTACTCTGAGTAGCATTAAAAATATGAAATATGTAAATGCATCTGACAAAAGGACTCTCCTTTGGAACCTGTAGAACTATGTTGATGAAACCAAGAAAAATTAATGTAGATACATGTTAGACTCACAAACTACAAGGTTCAATATTTTCAATGTTTTCTAAATTCAGTGTAAAGTCAGTCAAAGACCAGCATGCAGATAGCCTAGAATAACTAAAGCAACTTTGAACTTGAACAAGAGTGGGGGTTAACTAGATATATACTATCAGCATAGAGAAGCAAATAAGTCAGTGGAACACAATGTGGGTCAGGTGAACCTTCATATTTGCTGACAGCTGACTTCATTTTTAAAAGATTCATTTATTTATTATGCATACAGTGTTCTGTCTGCATGTACGAGGGCACCAGATCTCATTATAGATGGTTGTAAACCAACATGTAGTTGCTAGGAATTGAACTCAGGGCCTCTGGAAGAGCAGCCAGTGTTCTTAACCTCTGAGTCATCTCTCCAGTACCCTGACAGATGATTTCTAAACTACATGTAAAGGTTATGAGTTTTTTGGGGAGGGCGAGGGGGAAACAAGATGGAAAAATTTAATATCTATTTCAAACACTTGTATCCTCGTCCTCACAAAAACCAAGTCAAAATGGTCATAGAACTCAATTAATTATTCAATGGCTAAAACTTACAGGACAAAACAATGTAGTTAAGGATATCTTTGACACAACATCTAAAGCATGTTCTAGGAACAAATTGGTCAGACTTCCCAAGCATGCTTTTTAAAAGTCACAATAAAAAGATAAGTTATTTTGTGTGTACTGTGCTGTGTATTGCATGTGAGTGTGCAATTGTGCATGCCCGTGAACACACAAAAAACAAAGTGTCTTTTTCTATGACTCTCTACCTTTTTCCCCTGAAGCAGTCTCTCACTGAATTGGAAATTCAATGTCTTCAGCCAGACCAGCATGTCAACAAGCTCCCAGGATCTGCCTGACTCTGCCCACCCCATCCCCAATGCTAGGGTTAGAGGTATGTGCAGTCATGACAGGTTTGGGGCACTGGGGATTTGAACACCTGCCTCCCTGTTTACACATTAACACAGTTACCCATTGAGCCATTACTATAACCCTGAAGATATGTTTAAATCATTTACTAAAGAAATTGTAATAAAAAATAAAAATATTTTCATTGAAAAAAGAATTTATATTCATAATGTGTGATGGACACTTTAAACTAAAAATAAGACAAGTAACATATTACAAAAATGGGAAAACTGTTTACACCAATACTTCATAGAATGGAAGACATATAGAGAAGCATGTGAGACAATGCCAAGCATCATTAGTTACTGAAGTGTACACAGGTAGTGGTTTCCTTTCTTTCTTCAGCTCTCTGTCTCTCTGTCTCTCTCTTTCTCTCTCTCTCTCTCTCTCTCTCTCTCTCTCTCTCTCTCTCTCTCCTTCTCTCTTTTCAATTTAGAACATTCCAAGTGCAGTCAGCGTTTGAATAGAGTTTTTTTCAAATTTGTGCTGTGTCTATACAATGGAATACTACTCAGAAGTATAAAGGAATGAACTATTGATACACCTAACATGGATGAATCACCAAGCAATTACAGTGAGTGAAAGAAGCCAGACAAAGAGTTCATACTGTCGTCTTCTGTTACCACAGCACTCTAGAAAATGAAGTCTAACCTAGAGTGACAGAAAGGTCAATAATTACCGAGGGGTGGAACAGTGGTAGGGGAAGTCCAAAAGGGCAAGAGGAAGCTTCTGGGAGCACTGGATATGCTCATTACCTTAATTGTGGCAGTGATTTCAACACATGTCAAAAGTTACCAAATCCTACAATTTAAACACGTGCCATTTATTATATGCCAGCTGTACCTCAGGAAAGCTGGTAACAGAATATATAAAATTTGCACAGCAGAAAACACCAAAAATAAGTTTGAAGTGGTAACCTTGGGAAACAGTTGCCATTCGTATTGTTAGGCACAGAGTGAATTGTTTTCATTCAGTTATTTTTCAAAGCTCTTTACACTGAGAAAATGAGAGAATAAAAAAGGAAATGTTACTGATTCCAGGGTATAAAGATGCTGGACTGGCTCACATATGATAGAGTGAAAATTCAAGCAAAGGGTATTTCTTTGATTATTACATAAAAGACTGATACTATTCAGTGGGTGAGTATATAGGGGAACAGCCTTAGTCATTAATGGTAGAAGAAAAAAATGGATGGAGCCGGGCGGTGGTGGCGCACACCTTTAATCCCAGCACTCGGGAGGCAGAGGCAGGCGGATCTCTGTGAGTTCGAGGCCAGGCTGGACCGACAGCCTCCAAAACAATACAGAGAAACCTCGTTTCGTAAAACCAAAAAAAAAATGGATGGAATCTCAGTGGATATCAAAATTAAGACTGTACACAGTTCTCAACTCTTCTATATATTCTATTCATTTGCAAAGTATTTTTGTTTGGAGATATTGATGTCTGTAATTGCTAAGTAGCAAAATACTGCAAATATTCGTCTATGAAGATCTGCTTACTTGATGGCAATCCATCAATCAGTCATTAAAGCTATGAGGATGGCTTTTCAGCAGTAGGAGGCACAGCCCTGATATCTGATCCTAACTGTAATAGAATCTCTAGCTCAGCAGAGTATGACCATTTCCACCATGCCTTTGCCATGCAAGTTAAAAATCTACCTGTGTTCTAAAACAGTTTGAAACCATTAGGTCTCTTTTTTAACTTTTTTTATTTTTAAATTTAAATTAGAAACAAGGTTGCTTCACATGTCAATCCCAGGTCCCTCTCCCTTTCTCTCCCCTCCTCCCACCAACCCCCCCAGTACCCTCTCATTACCCAGTGAGGGTGAGGCCCTCCATGGGGTGTCCTTAGTCTGTCATTTCATCCAGGGCAAGGTCTAGACCCTCCCCTAAGAGTCCAGGATGAGAGTGCAACTCTCATTGTGAGATGGGCACCCAAAGTCCTTTTGTATGTGAGGGACAGGTCTCTTTAAAAGCTAAATAGCAGCCGACAATGTGACTCAGTGAGTTAAGATACCTGCTGCCACGCCTGATGACCTGAGTTTGATCACTAGGATCTACATGGTGGAAAGAGAGAACCAATTCCAACAAGTTCTCTTTTGGCCTCCACACATGCTGTGAGGTGTCCCCACCACCATCTCCCTGCATGCACATGTGTTCACATGCACACACACACATAATAAGTGTAAATTTTTAAAATTTACATAGACCTAAATTGTATAACCATCTGGACCTAATACAAAATCATAACTGCTTTTAGTCTTTTCTGTGGTAATATATTCTAAATTAGTTTAGTGAATGCTTTAAGGGATAATTTATTCATTGCTATGTAATTTCCTGAAGCATTTCAACTGTGTTGCCACTTGGTAGCAACTAATTTTCTTTCAGTAGTTTATGCTCTTTTCTATAAATTTTTCTTGCCTGTGTTTTTATAGTTTTGCTTTTTTAGTCAAGTTCATGAGAGATTTATCTAATCTGTTAATTATTAAAATATTATGTTTATTCTAATATCATAAAACTACCTTTGTCTACATTTATTTTCTTCTTAGTCATCTTGGGCTATGATATCTACTAATTCCATCTTCCTAACTACCTTTAATTTATGTGTTTTCTTTTTAAACTTAATTAAGTGTAATATTTAGTTCACTCATTTAAAGTCCCTTTACCAAGTGGCATCCTAAAAGCTATAAATTTTCCTCTGATCACAGTTTTAGTTGTGATATGTAAGACTTAGTATGAAATATGGCCCATTTCATCCCCCCTTTTATATAATTTTTTTCTCTTTAATCTAGAGTTCTTTTAAATGTTCACTTTTAAGCAATACATTTTTATCACTGTTATTTATTTCTGATTTAATAGGTTTACAGTAAGAGGATGCAGTGTGCAAAAGCCCTAGTTTTCTTGAAAGAGCTTCTTTGCAGCATCAAAGTCTAAAAATAAGAGCATTATTTTTGTAATTTGTAACTTGTGATGTGACATGTTCCACATACCTAAGTTAAAAAGGGACCTTCTTCATTTGTGAGGTACAGATTTGTCTGCATGCACAGATAAAATACATGAAGATGGATTATATATCTATCAATATAGATTTATTTATTTATTATTTACTTATTTATCCAGGCCTATTCCCAAATTCATCCCACCCCAACTTAATAACCTAAGTATTTCGAAATATTGAAATTAAATCATTCCTTTGCAGCTATGCTCTTAAAAACAGAAGCAAATTCATAGTGCTCAGAGTACTACTTACAGCCATGCTTATTGAGGTCACAGCCCTGTTCCACCATTGATTGTTATGTGACTTTGGTCCAGCTACTGTCTTTTTATGCCTCTGTTACACATCAGTGAAATCAAGGTTATAACTTTCCTGATGTTCATATAATACACAATGAAATCAAACATGCATATCATGGGGGATTCTTGTTGCTGTTTTAGAAACAAAGGGGGGGCACATTATGTATGGTTTTCTGCTGCTTGCTCTTCATACAGTCACACCACTGCAGCTCCTATTTATCTCTCATTTCTATATTGTCTACTTCATTCCTCTTGGTGTACCTGAACCACAATGTTCTTGGTTGCTTGAAGCATACTTTGTTTTAGGTTTAAGCTGATTTTTTAAAGTCTTTCTTAAACTAACTTCCAAATGTACAGGTTTTTATTTCTAGGCAGTGAACTTCCAGAGTGTATTAGTTTGTAGGGATTGTCAAAACCAAATGCTGAATCGACAGGCTTCTCACAAAGCAGGAGGCCACAAGACTGAGATTAGAGTGCCAGCAGGTTGTTTTTCTCTTAAAAACTCTTTCCTTGACTTGCAGATGGTCTCTATATCCCTGTGTCTTCACATCGTCTTCTGTCTACAGAGTCACACTTTGGGACTCTCTCTGTGTTCTAATTTCCCCTTCTTTATAGGCACACCAGTAAAATTGGACTCAATTCAACTGTCTGTTTAAAGGTCTGATCTCCTGTTATGTTCTGAAATATTAGAACTGAGGGTTTCAACTTAGAAAATTGATGGGGATGGAGTTCAATCCCCACCCCCCAAAACAGGCATGGGTGCATTGTTAAACTGCATGCATGTTGCCAGGTTGCTTTCCTCAAATGCTGTCTGACCTCGCATTTCCACAGGCAGGGTTCCCCTTTCCCTGCATCTCTGCCAGCCATTATTGGCAGAGCGATTTTCCATCTTGTTAGCCAAGTGGGGCAGGGATACTCCACTGCGGAACCATTGACATTTGGCAGGAGATAACTCTTTGTCAACAGTGTCCCATGTGCTGTAGGATGTTTAGCAGAGTCCCAGGCTTCTGCCAGGATGCCAACACAGTACCCCCTCAGTTATGACCACCAAAAATATAATCAAATAACCCATAACCCTCTACATATTACGAAATTTACCCTCCTCAGATAGGGTAAAATTGGCCCCAGTTACAAACCACTGGAATACTGTGACATCTCATCATTGGTTCTTTAAACATAATAAAACCATTTTATTCATAAGTAATGATGAAAAACAGAAACATTGAAGGAATGAGATATAAAACATATTCATATCTTTCATTAAGATTTGAGGTACACTTATTAACTAACATTCCAGCCTTATTTGCTTTTTCATTTCAATGCTTTTATATGCATACTTGTACACTGTGTTCCTCTGCAAAATGTGAAAAGGCATTGTACTTTACAGCCCCTCACCCCTAGACATTTTGCTGTGTATTTCCTAACAATTTATTTCCTAACTGCACTACAGTTTAAAGAGGATGACAACATCAAATTTCCTCCCTTTGAAAGCGATATAACAGACATCAACTTCTGCAATTAAACATCCATACAGTCGCTAAAACAATCTAATGCCTATGTTCCACTTTTGTCAGCGAACACAACAAAATCCTTTGGTGCATCTGTCCCTCATTGCAGATTCCAGCCCGTGTTCCATGTTGCCCTTAGTTGTATATCTTTAGTTACCAAGAACCTGGATATCTCAAGTTTCTCTTGGTCTCTTTTTGATATCAAAATTACTTTTGAGGGGTTTGTTTGATATTTCTTTATGATTAAACCCAGATTGTATATTCCCTTCCAGAAAATTCCACAAATGATACAGTGTCCTTCTTTTAGAGTACCATGTCCTGAGTTATATGATGATCTTCAATGGTAATGTTGTTTTGATCACTTCACTGAGGTACTCTCTGCTTTTCCACTGTGTGGTCACTACTATATACCTTGAAGCAGATGGACCTTGTTGTGGATATGCTTTAAGCCCTTGCAAATATATCAGTCCTCATAAAAATGTTTATCCTGATTAAGATACTTTCTGTAACTAGTCTTTATTATGGTAGCTACAAAAATGATTTTCTTCATCTATAAAACCCCAACTCAAAAGTCCTGAAAGAAAAAAAACTGTACACAGTATTTTGTTACCTGATTTCTTCTTGATATGTTTTATAAATGGTGTTGAATACTTTTTCATGTGCTTATTGGTCAGTTAGTATCTTCCTACTGAGATATGTATTCATATCCTTTGCACACTTATACTGTTTACATATATGGGGGGTAGCATACACATGCCACATCACATTCCTGGAGGGCAGAGGAAACCTTGTGCGAGTTTATTCTCTCCCTCTATCCTGGGATTCATACTTGAGTCATTAGGTTCAGCAGCAAACTCCCCTATTCATTATCTTGCTGGTTCTCTTTTGTATACTTCCAAAATTCAAGCTTTTAATCTTTTTATTTTAGACATTCATATACATTTGTAAGAATTGATCAAAGAGATCCCATGCACCTCTTATTTAGTTTTTCTTGGTAGTAACAAAACCACAGTACTGTTTATGGAGGATGGAAATACTGGTTCAGTGATACAGAACATTTTCATTACAAGGATTCCTGTTTGCACTTTCATAGCCACACCCACTTCCCTCCCACCACGCCTTAATTCCCAGTAATGACTATTTTGTTCTTGATTCTCTAGATTTGCTGTTTTAAGATTGCTATATAAATAGAATCAAGTACATCTTTTGGAATTTGACCACTTTAATACTCAGCATAATTTCCTAGAAGTTCAAATATCCAAGTTGTTGTATATATCAGTAGTTTATTCAGACTTGTTACTAAGTAAAATGGATATACCACATTTTAAACCATTTGCTCATCCACAGGTATCTAGGTCATTCCAAATTTGGAACTACCATAGATCATTTAATATTGACAATATTTTCAATTTTACCAATTAGATGCAGTAATTTCTTATTGTGATTTAAATCTGTATTTTACCAAAATGGTTTTTCCTACATTCTTCCATTCAGTGGAAAGTTTATTTAAATGATTTGCTAATTTTCCAACAGAATTTTCTTTAATGTTTAGTTTTCAGTTCTTCTCGTGTGTGTTCTAAATGCAGCTCTAAGTCAAATATATGATTTGTCAGTATTTCATGCCTACTATAGTTATCCATCTCATCCCATTAATAAGGTCCTTATAGGAGATATTTTTATTTTTATTATTTCATGTGTGTGTGCGCGCGGGCATGTGCGTGCGCGCACGCATTTGAAGATCTAAGCTTGATGTCAGAATCTTCCTTGGTTTCTCTTCCACCTTATTCTGTGGAGCAGGGTCTCGAAATAAAAACCCAGGACTTGCCATCATGGCTAGCTTCAAAAGCCAGTTTCCTACAGGAATCTAATATCTACTCTTTGAGACCAGCATTACAGGCTGATTTCCTTTCTCACCTGCCATTTACATAGGCTCTGGAGATCTGAACTCTGGTCTTCTTGTTTATGTTTTACCATTGATCCATCTCCTCATACCCATTTGTTTTACTTTGATAAATTTCAATTTATTCTTTTTATGGAATAAATTATGAGTGATTTGTCTGCATGTATGTCTGTGCACCAGGTGTGTGCCTAGTATCTGCAGAGACCAGAAGAAGGCATCAGATCCCTGGAATTGGAGTTATAGATATTTTTGAGCCACCATATAGGTGCTGGGAATCAATCCCTTGTTTTCTGGAAGAGCAGTTGATGCTCTTAGCCGCTGAGCCATCTCTCCGGTCCCATGCAATATAATTTTTGATACTAGAGCTATGAAAAAATATTGCCCACTTCTAGAAATGAAATACTCCCTCCTATATTATCCATAATGGCTTTATTGAAAAATAACTAATACATTATGCAATTTATCATTTAGATAATGGATTTGGTAGTTTCATATAGCCTAAAGTCTATGTAGCCATCATTACTATCAGTATGCCTTTAAGCATCTTTTTTCTAACACTTCCCCCATTCTGCTACTCTAAGTCTCAAACAATTGCTAAACTGTTCTGAACAGTTTATATAAATAGAATCACAATTTGTGGTCCTTTGAGTTTGGCTTTTCACTTAGAATATAGTCATATTCATCCATTCATTCATGTTATAGTACATATCAAAAAGGCTCAACGATATATATATATATATATATATATATATATATATATATATATACGATATTCTGGTGACCCACTAATTAGCTGGTGAGCATTTTGCTTTCCACCTTTTCATTATTATTAATAATATGGAAATGAACTTCTATTTAAAAGTTTATGTATATTGTGGGAACTGAAGTGATTTCTAAAGTGGGTGTAGCATTTAGCATCCCCATCTGAAGTGCATAAGCATTGCATAATTTCTCCACATCTTCACCAATCCCTTTATTAAAAGGGGGGCTGGAGAGATAGATGGCTTAGCAGTTAAGGATACTTGTTCTTGCAGAGGACCTGGGTCCAGTTCCCAATGCTCAAAAAGTGACTCTTACTCATCCATAACTATAATTCTAGGGGATCTGATGCCTACTTCTGACCTCTGAAGGCAGCAGCCATGTGCATATTGCAACACATATACATGCAGCCCAAACTTCTAATATACATAAAAAATCTAACACACACACACAATCTCTTGATACCAAATGGTATGTCATTGTAGTTGTGATTTACTTTTCTAAATAGCTAACGAAGTCAAACATTTTTAGTTGTTTGTTGTTTATTAACAATTGTATATTTTCATTACTCTATTTAGAGTCTTCATTTTTTAAAAGACAAGGTCGCACTATGTAGCCTTGGCTGGCCTGAAAATTGCTGTGTAAACCAATATGGCTTTAAATTCATAGAGATCTTTCTGTCTCTGCCTCTGCTCCTGCCTCATAAGTGCTAGTGTGCCTCACCCAACCAGGCCACATACTCTTCATTTTTATTGGATTTTTTGTATGTGTGTATGTTTGGTTTTTAAGAGTTCTGAGTGTTGTATATATTGAATTATATATATATGTGTACATATATATATATTCCTACTATAATTTCTGTTGAAAAATGATTTGCAAGTATCTTTCACACCTGTGGATTGTCATCTCTCTTTCTAGTATAAGCTCAAGCATAAAATTTTAAAAATTTTAACAAAGTCCAATGAATCAATTCTTTATATTCTTTTTGGTTTATATCTAAAATAACCTTTGTTTATCTCTTGGTTACAAAGATTTGGCTGTTATATTGTTTTATAAGAATTCTACAGCTTAGCCGGGCAGTGGTGGCGCACACCTTTAATCCCAGCACTCGGGAGGCAGAGGCAGGCGGATCTCTGTGAGTTCGAGGCCAGGCTGGACCGATAGCCTCCAAAACAATACAGAGAAACCCTGTCTCATAAAAACCAAAAAAAAAAAAAGAATTCTACAGCTTAATTTACTATTTTAAGTCTTTGATCAATTTGTATTTTACATGTAGTGACCACTTTATTTCCCTCACATATATAATCAGCTGTTGAAGAAAAATCTGTTCGTAAGACTGTCCTTTCCCTCATTTATTCTTATGGCACCTTTATCAAAAGTCCACTGACCATAGCTATCTGGTTTTGTTTTCAGACCCTAATTCTAGCCCCTCTGACCTGTCTTTTTGATGCCACGATCATACTGCCTTGTTATTTTATAGTAAATTTAAACATGGAAAAGTTTGAGCCCTCTAACCTGACTGATTTTCATGATTGCTTTAGCTACTGTGGATCATTTGAGTTTTGTGTATTTAAACATTACTTGTCATTCTCCATAAAAGCCAAATGATATTTTGGTAAGGATTGTGTCTCTACATTATTTTGAAGAACATTTCTATCTTAACATCAAGTCTTCCAATCCATAAACACAAGATAATATTTCCATATATTTAGGCCTTTATTTTCAGTGGTGTCTTGTCACTCTTGGAGTATAACATTTACACTTTTGTTAGATCTATTTCTTTTGATTATGGTAAAAAAAAAGCCACAATTTTTATGTTGATTTTAAGTGTATATTTCTGAGGCCTTCAGTACATTCATATTTTGTGACTTATTAATTTTTATAAGTTGAATTATTTTCTTATTTTCATTGGTCCCTCACAGTGCATAAAAATATGATTGGTTTTTCTATGATACAAACTTGATGAAATCTACAAATACAATTTTACTTATTTCCAATCTTGTTTCTTTTCCTTGCCTAATTATCCTGATCAGAACCTTTATGTAATGTTTAATAGAACTAATGAGACAGATCCCATGAATTAATTGGGGGTGGGCAAGTGTTTTTTTGTGAGATAACTCTAGAGCCCAAGATAAAATCTAACTCTTATGTTTCTTCTTCCTCCTTTGGGGTGATGGAATTAAAGTTGTGTGTCACTATATTCAGTTAACTTATTCTTGATTAGAAGGGAAAAACATTCTGTCTTCCACCATTAAGTATATTATCAGGTATGGGGTTTTTGTTTTGTTTTCTTTTTTATAGACAAGATCTCCTGTAACCTAGGTTGGCCTCAACTGCTCTCATTGTGTAGCTGACAATGACCTTGAACTTCTAAACCTCCTTGCCGCCACTACTGGAGTACTGAGATTACCAGCATGTACTACCACACCCTGATTTTGTGGAGTTGAGTATTGCCCCCTAGGGTTTTTGCATGCTAGGCAAGCACTCTACCAACTCAACTACATCCCCAGCACCAGGTGCAGTTTTTAACAGATGTCTTTTATCAAGTGAAGAAAAGTCTCTTTCTATTCTTAGTACATTATGTGGATTGCCTGCCCCTGTCCCATCGTGGATGGGTGTTAAACTTTTAAAAATGCTTTTTATTGTTTGTACACACTGTAAACTGAAAGACAATGCTCCTCAAAGTTCATAGATTGAAATCTTAATTGCCATTACTATGGTAAGAGGAGGTTAAACCTTGCACATAATTAGGTCCTTATGAATGGGATTATTTTATAAGGAAAGCGCAGAAACCTCATGTCACAAGAAGGGTGTATATGAGTATGGATATATGCCATAACCCGCATCTGGAAACCAGAGAACAACTATGAATTCAGTTCTCTCCTTCAACCTGTGTAAGTTCCAGGGATCAAACTTGAGTTGTCAGAATTGTTCAAGCCATCTCAGCAGCCCATTTAGATACTTTTTAGATGGTGTCTTACTATGTGGCCTATGCTGGTCTCAAATTCATAAGCTGTAGGCATGTCCCAACCACATCTGGCATGTCAGTTATGATATAGTAGATTTTATATTATTTAATTATATTGAATTGTTTTCTTAATTCAAGAAATATTATGGTTTATCAAGGAATGATGTGACTTATCAGCCTCATTTTAATAATATGGCTTTCTGGACTTTTTTTTACTTTGGTTTATATATGACATCTTGCTGTTTCATAAATTCTGTTTTCCATTGAGAGGTAAGAGTCACAGTTATCCCTTAACACTAGAATAAGGGCATGTGTGTTAAGCAGAGTGCTACAGAACCTTACTCCCCATCATTTCATTCAGCTGTAAATATGGGATAACATTTCAACAATCACTCACTTTAAAAAATGTGTGTGCATGTAGGGTGGGGTGTGTATATTTGTGTATACAAAAGCATTCACTCGCCCATGCATGTGTAAATAGAAGCCGGAGGTTGACACTGGGGTCTTCGTAACTCTCAACCTTATTTTTTTCAGACAAGGTCTCTCATTGAACATGGAGATCCCTACTTCAGGCAGGCAGGCTAACCAGTAAGCCCCCAGGATCTGCCTGTTTTCTACCTTCTATGCCCTAACTCCCATGCCTAGTACTGGAATAATAGGCATGAGCTGGCATTTTATGTGAGTTTTAGGTATCTGAAATCAAGGCTTTATGCCTGCACTGCAATTGTATACACAGAGGTTAGGGTTAAGAGTTAGGGGTCAGGGTTAGGGTTAAGTCATCTTCCCAGCCCAAAATAAAACCTTCCTAGCCAGAAAATCAGCAATATAAATAGAACAATATTATTGTGGAATCATCTATCACTCTTCAGTTCTCTAGTTTTCTATTTATTTGCTAGTAATTCCTTTGGTGTATTTTAGAATTCTGGTATTTACTACACCTATCATTTTTTATTTCTTTAGACTTTCTGTTTCTTTCTGTTAAATTGATGCTTTTATTCACCATAAAATGCCTTTTACTATCTCTAGCAGCATAGCTAGGTTTTGTCTGATTGTAGTGAATTCATATAAACTTTGACATTTCCTCATATACTATTTATACATTATGATCTTCTAAACTTTCACTTTCAACTTACTTGTGTCTTTGAATCTAGACTGCATCTGTTGTGGAATGTAAGCACTTGATGCTCTTTTGTAGGCAGTCTTTATTGATGCACATATATATATACATATATATATATCATAATTCCTGTCAACAACATTGTTACACTGTTCTCTGCTAGATCTCTTCTGTTTTTCTTTACCTCCTTTATTGCGTTTGGTGTATTAAACATATGTGTTCTTGAATGCTGTATTTACTTAATTGCTATTTTTCTCCCTATTCTAAACATTATTTTCTTATTAATATAATCTTGGGGGTGGTTTATAAGATACATCTTAAGTAAAAACAAGCTGTTTCAAGTAAAACTTTCTTCAAATGTTTTTAAATATACTCTTGTCTTTCCTTTCTAGCAATTCTATTATTTATACTCCTTGGTTACATATATAATTGTGATAACACATATTGTATGGTACCTAACATATCTGTCAACTTCTATTCATTTTTCTTTAGTCTTATTTGTGTCCTTTAAAGTCAATCATCTTTATATATCTATATTTAAGTTCATTGATTATTTCTCTCTGCTCCCCACTGTCATGTTATTTGGCTCTGCAAGTAAGTTTTTTTAAGTTGTTGTGTGCCTAATGAACTTTATAATACATATCTTTATTAACATTACCATTTGATGTGTTTTTGTCATAATGCTTTACTTTCATTGTTTAAACAGGGCTTATTTTCGTTCCCTGGGCGTATTTATACTTTGAAATCTTGGCCTTCTTAAGCATTTAGGCTCCCTCAACAATCATTTCTATTTACTAATATTTAATCTTTCTATACTATCTTCCCTTTCTCCACTTAGGATGATGTGTTGATTGAAGAAACACTACGTTTGAATGCTTTCCCATCTGTGTGGGCAATTGCTTGTTTCTACCATGCCTGTGCCAATTTTACTTCTATGGTGTTTGCATTACCCTGCAGTGTGCAGAGAGTGTATCTGATTTATCTGCACAGTTGCTCTTTAGAAAATGCCTGTCTTTGTTTTTGAAACTTGGCTTAATTGATCAGCTTAAGCCACCATTAGTCAGAGGCCTTGCTTAAGTATCTCAATTTGGTAAATCTTCCAAGTATTCCTGAAAGGGCCTTGCCTTAGGATTTCCATTCAGCATTTGGGCTCTTTTCATTTGTCCTTCATTTTACCATCATGTCTGTACAGTGTCTCACAGTGAGCAACACAGATAGAGAGAGTATCTATAGTCTGTATTGAGAACACAGGCCATCTTACAAATCTCTGATAATTTCTTTTACTTGCCCCAACCAGTACTGGAGCATCAGATTGCTATAATGGTGGCTTTACCCATTGTATGTCTTGGACATAGGACAAGGGGTTTGTAATAGAGTCCAAGTCAGGTTAGGCCTGTTCATCAGAAGAAATGCTGCTTACCCTCAAGGCTATTATACTGATATGAGTACCAGAAATGCAGCCTTAGGTTGAATTGCCAGACCTTGCAGTTTCTATGAAGATTTATCAGACTTTCTCTTTGTATCATTTTTTTTTATTACTGGGTTAAGTTACCTCCTCACAATTGTGAGTAAGTACCCTGTTACTGTTCTACAATCCTATTGTTTTTCTTGAGTAAGAAGTTTTCAATTTGTTTTATGACTTTAATTACCAGTTATGAAATGGTTGTTTTGATAATCTTATTCAGATTCATCATTGCCTTTTTAAGGCTGTATTTGTATGATTTATTGCTTGTTTGTTTCTTTAGAGAGATGGGGGTTTGCTATTTGTTTGTGTAGAGCAGTGGTTCTCAGTCTTCCTGATACTGCAACCCCTTAATGCAGTTCTTCATGTCATGGAGACCCCACCACCATAAAATTATTTTGTTGCTACTTCATAACTGTAATTTTGCTGTTATGAATTATAATGTGAGAAATTAGATTACTGATCTTAAAGTAGGCATTTATAGCTATTGTTTTCCCTGAGAATTTATTTCATTACCTTTCATAATTTTTATATATTATGTATTCATTTTAGCTGTTTTTAAGGCATTTTTCTAGTTGTTTCTGGAAACTTCTGTAGTTTGGTGGATAAAGAATATGTTGTTTTATTTCCAAATATTTGTTAGTGTTTTATTATATCATATTCTGGATTCACTCAATAGTGGTTAGAAAAGAACTTTAATACTATTTCTAGATTATGAACACATTGGTATTCTTTTAGTATCTTAAAATGTTATTTATCCTAGAACACATTCCATGTATATTTGTGAAGATTGTATCTTCTATTTTCAAATCCACACATGTCTATAGATGTCTATAGTTTATAGACTTATTTAAGCCTTCAATTTCATCATTGGTCTTTCTGGTTGTTGTATACACTATGTGTCTTATAAATTTTACTATGTATATTTAAGGTTCTAGGATGGTATTTAAGGTAGCCTCTCCACAATTGCTTAGATTATTAGTTGGGGTCATCCTTGTGGATCTCTGGACATTTCCCTAGTGCCAGATTTCTCTTTAAGCCTATAATGGCTCCCTCTATTATGGTATCTCTTTTCTTGCTCTCCTCTATTCATCCCCCAACTCAATCTTCCTGATTCCTCATGTCCTCCTCCCCTCCTCTTCCTCCTCTCTCAACCCCCTGTGCTCCCAATTTGTTCAGGAGCTCTTGTCCCTTTTCCCCTTTTCTAGGGGACCATGTATATCTCTCTTAGGGTCCTCCTAGCTTCCCTGGAGGTGTGGATTTGTAGGCTGGTAATATTTTGCTCTATGGCTAATATCCATATATGAGTGAGTACTTACCATATTTCTTTGTATGACTGGGTTACCTCACTCAGGATTGTTTCTCCTAGTTCCATTCATTTGCCTGTGAATTTCAAGATTTCATTGTTTTCACCCACCCCCACTGAGTAGTAATCCATTGTGTAAATGTACATTTTATTTATCCATTCTTTGGTTGAGGGGCATCTAGGTTACTTCCAGGTCCTGGCTATTACAAATAATGTTGCTATGAAAATAGTTTAACAGATGTTCTTGTTGTATGAATGTGCATCCTTTTGGGTATATGCCTAAGAGTAAATCACTGCATCTTGAAGTAGACTGATTCCCATTTTCCTGAGAAACTGCCATACTGATTTCCATATGGAGGATCGTTCCTCTTTCTCCACATCCTCTCCAGCATAAACTGTGGTTGGTGTTTTGATTTTTAGCAATACTTATGGTATCTGAGACGGTATCTCTGAGATCTAAGGTATATAATAATGTTATAAAATGAAAGTAACACATTGCTCATTTAGCAAAAATTTTGAAAAAAGTTACATATGGTGGCACACATATGTAATCCCACCACTTCATAGGTGGAGGCAAGAAAATAATGAGTTTGAGGCTAGTAAGAGGCTTGCTGAGACCACATAAGATCTAGTTCCAAAAGAAAAAAACATCATTAACTATGATCCTTTTGGTACATCTTTAGACTTTTTCATTTTCTTTGATCTACTACTTGGTATCCTTTTTACCTATACCTAAAACCTCATTCTTTTTTTTATTTTAAAAAGATTTATTTATCACTTGCAGTGTTCTGCCTGCAGGCCAGAAGAGGGCACCAAATTGAATTATAGATGGTTGTGAGCCACCATGCGGTTGCTGGGAATTGAACTCAGGACCCCTGGAAGAGCAGTCAGTGCTCTTAACCTCTGAGCCATCTCAGCAACACCCTAAAACCTCATTCTTATTAACTGCTTTATTATATCCATGTATGTTTTAATACTTTTTCACATCTTTAGTTTCTACACTTAAAATTTGATAGTTTTCTTTTTGTGTATGACTTATTTCTTTTAGCAAAAGGTCACCAAAGTTCATCCCATTTTGTGGAAAATGGCCGGGTCACCTTCATTTTACATGCTAAATAATATTCTGTTGGATGCCTTAGTTTATATGTTCATTACCCAATGGACACTTATATTTTTCTTTTTTATTAATATTTTACATTCTAATTCTCATACTTATATTCTTCTGTATCTTGTCTATAATTGACATAAAAAGTACAGACATCTTTACGTGGTGAATTTCATTTAGTATATAAGCAAGAGAGAAATTGTTGGTTCATCTGGTAGTTTCTTTATATGTAGGAAATTCATTTTGCATTCTATAATAGCTGCACCAAAACATATTCCATCAACAAAGTAGAAGTATAATATTTTATACACTCTTATTAAGTGTATGAGCATGTGTTCATGTGAGGCATGTGTGTGCCATGACATATTATGGAAGTCAGAGAAGAATTTCAGGAATTGGTTCTTCTCTCTTTCCACTGTGGATTTGGGGAACTTAACTTGGATCACCAGGTGTGGTGGTTTGAATTTAAATGTCCCCCACAGATTCACAGGAAGTGGCACTATTAGAAGGTGTGATCTTGTAGGAGCAGATGTAGTCTTGTTGGAGGAAGTATCATTGGGAATGAACTTTGAGGTTTCAGAAATTCAAGCTAGGTCCCGTGTCATTCTCTTTTCCTGCTACCCGCTGACGCAGATGTATAACTCGTGGATCTTTCTCTGGTTCCATGTCTGCCTACATGCTATGTTGTCATGCTTCCTTACATGATGACAGAGAACTAAACTTCTAAACTGTAACCCAGCCCTAATTAAATGTTATCCTTTATAAGAGTTTCCATGCTCATGGTGGCTCTTCACAGCACTAGAAACTCGAAGAAACTAGGCTTACACAGAAAGTGTTTTTACCTCTAGTAAATATTTAGCCTGTAAATATTTTCTTCCCATTCATAAGATGCCTTTTAATTTTGATGATTTTCCTTTATTATGAAGCCTTAAGAGTTCTTGTTTAACTTACTTTGATAGCAATATCTATTGTGTTAAAATCCAAACTATCAATGGTAAAAAAGCTTTTCCCATAATTCAAGGACATAGTGGCCTTAGATTTTACATTTAGGTCTTTAATGTACTTTGAGTTTACTTATTTATGTATTCCTTTATTTTGAGACAAATTCTCACATACCCAAGGCTATCCTCAAACTTCTTATGTGGCCAGGTATAACGTTGAAGTCCTGGGATTATAATTATAAACTGCCACATCTGGATTTTCAGCTTACTTTTTAGGTGTTTTGAGTTGATGACTTTCCCAGTACCATTTATTGAAAATATAATCCATTACCCATTCTCTTTCTTTTATACTCAAGTTAAAACCTAGCTGAATTCATGCATTTGGATTTATTCCTAGGTTTTCTTTTCTGTACCACTCACCACTATTTCTATTTTTATACCAATATCACACTACTTTTCTTTTTCATGTCTGCTTTGCCTGTTTGGATTTTTTTGGTGATTTTCTATGAAAATTATGGCCTCTCTATGTAGCCCTGGCTGGATTTAACTTTCTATGTGAACCAGGTTGCCAATAATCTCACAGAAATCTGCCTGTATCTTCCTCCCGAGTTCTGGGATTAAAAGTTTGTGCTACCACACCCAGCCCAAATTTGCTGCTAAGTGTAATTTTGATGTTAATACAAATAAGAGATTTTGCTAAATCATCTTAAGAAATGCAGTTGGTTCTTATAGTGCCTCTTCACAGTATTCATTATTTCTAACAGTTATTTTATGTAGCCTTCAATATTTTCCCCATAAAGTATTAGTACTTCTTCCTCCCACCATGGATACCTTTTATCTTTTTATTGACTCATTTTTGTACTTCCTATATTAATTTGAATGGAAGTGGTAAAAACAGGCATCTGTGCCTTGTTCTCATTTTTGAAAGAAAAATTTCAGATTTTTACATTGGTTGTTAAGTGAGGGATTTTTACAAATGGCTTTTGTTGTTTGAAGAACTTTTAATCTGTACATAAGCAGTTAATATAAAAATGTTGAATTTGTGATTTCTGGTTCATTTATGTTCTTTAAGTGGGTTATTGAAACTTCCAAGTTTATTGTGGATCTCTATTTCTTACTGTAATTTATCAGTACTAATTCTTGTATTTTAGTTGTATCATTTGGAGTGTCACATCTTCTGATAACATTTTCTCATTATGTCATGACCTTCCTTTATTACAGTATTTTACTAAAAGTCTTTTTCATTTATATAAACCATGCAAGTTTGTTTTGGTTGTTACTTTTATGAAATGTCATTGTTATGTTTACTTCTTATCTATTTGTGTCTTTTGACTCAAAAAATACACATATTAGGTGGATTTTTAAAACTCATTTTGTTAACTTCAGTTTCTTCTTGAGTTCAGTTTACAGTTAAAGTAATTATTGAAAGGAAAAAGCTACTATTTTGCCAGCATTTTTATCATTTACATTTTTTGTCCTTCCCTCATTTCTTTGATGTATATTTTATTATCATAGTAATATTACATTATAATGTATATCTGGTAATCTGTGTGTTGAAGACTATACTTTTTGAGATTTGTGTTCACACAAAATTGAGGATGGTACCTGTCCCCACACATGCATAGATCTGCAAGTTATTAAATGGAACAATTGCTATAATGAATGAGTATACATTTACAATTCATTATCACCCAAAGTCTATGGTTGACATGCTAATGTTCACTATTGTCTGAACAAATGGAAAATGTACATCCACAATATGGTATATAGATACATTAATATATTTTCATTGTCCTAAAATAAGATATCCACCTTTAGCCTCTCTCTTTTCTTGACAACCACTAAATATTTCACCATAGTTTTCCTTTACCAGAATGGCATTTATTTGGAATCTTTAAGTACATAGCCTATACAGATTGCCTTTATTTCACATAGGAATAAGTATTTAAGTTTACTTTGACTTAAAAAAAGGTAAAATGTTTCTTTTCAGTGGTAATATTCACTATTTTCATGTTCCAGTCTTTACTTCAGAATTTATAATCCAAAGGACATCTTGGTTGCTTCCAAGTCTTGAAAATCATGGATAAAGTCCTATTAGCCATGCTTATGTTTCTATGTGAACATAAATTTTCATCTCCTTTGGTTAAATACAAAAGTTGTGACTGTGAGTATGGATGGCAAACGTGTATTTGTTTTCATTAGAGATCAAAGTTATTTTCCAAAATGGTTATTTTGTTTTAAATACCCATCACCAATAGAATGAGAATTTCAGCTCCATTTCTATAAGATATTAGATGCTGTTCTTGTTTTTGATTTGAGACATTTCAATAGGGATGTAGAGCATCTCAGTATTGGTTATATTCCCCTTTACCTAATGACATGAGACGTTGAGTATATTTCCAACTGTATATTTGCCAATAAAATGATGAGATGACACTTTTACCTAATGATATGAGAAATTGAGTATATTTCCATGTTTCTATTTGTCAATAAAATGATGAGATGACTGGTTTTAAAAAGTCTTCGTATATTTTGGAAAGTCTTTAGTTAACTTTTGGTAACATTTGTCCCATCCTGTGGTAGGGCTATTTTTCCTTGTTAGTATGTTTTGCAAAGTATAAACTTTTAAGTAAGGTCTACTTCATCTATTCCTTCTTTCATAAAACAGACCTTTGAAATTTATCTACAGCTTCATCAACTAACTAGAAGTCATTGTCATCAACAAACTGGACATTGTCTACATTTTCTCCTTTAATTCTCTTAGACTTTTGTTTGATTTTGAATTCCAATTTTGTAATTGAAATAAGATAATGTTTACATAAAAGTTACCATCTTAAATTGCATCTTCTCAGTGTGCAATTCAATAGTGAATGTGTAATCATTATCACTATCTCCAATACTCTTCATTTAGAAATCTGAAATTCTCCATTGCAAATTAGCTCTCTATAATTTTTCTCTTTCAAGAAACTTGCATTCTTTATATAGTTTTTGTATTAAATAACCCACACAGATAGAATATGCTTACCTTTTGTCTCACTACACACATCCTGCAGTATCATCTACAATGTAACATGTCTGAATTTATTTTATTTTAAGTTTGAATTAACATGTATTTATAATACATATTAATATTTCTCATTTGATATTTCCACATTTGACATAATTAAATTAATCTTCCCAATCAAATGCCCTACCCAGTCTCTAAGAATCACTATTCTGTATTCATGTATACATTTTTATAGCATAAACATATGAGGGAAAATATTCAATACTTGTCTTTCTATGTTGAGCTTATTTCCATTTATTTTGCTGCAATAGGAACATTATATATCTTTATCCATTTGTTTGTTGATGGGGACCAAGGCTGGTGCAATAAGTATGGTTGTAAAATTGTTTCTCTTGTATTCAGAATTATATATATATATATAACTTTCATACATCAGCTCCTGCTTTAGTTTTTTTTTTGGGGGGGTGGAGCTCCTTTTTTGTTGTTGTTCTCAATAATGGCTATGCTAATTTACATCTCTACCAACAATGTTTAAGAATTTCCCTGTTCCACATTTTACTGACATTTTTACTTTTATTTTGTTTCTTTTTGTATATATTATTTTTCTTTTTATATTTTTAGTTTTTGATAAGGTCTCAATATTTTGCTTTAGGTGACTTTGAATTCATGATCCTTCTGACTCAGCCTCCTTAATTTACTGAGTTACTGGCATAAGACGGTTATTTACTCAAACTCATCTTATAGTTTTTGATTTACATTTCCTTCATGGCTAGTCCTAGTGATTATTTTTACATGTGGTCTTGACTATTAGTATTTCCACTTTCACTTGGAAAATGTTTTCTAAAATTTTATTTTAAATTCTATAAACACTGATGATACCAAACAGGGTGAGATGAATCCTCTGATTTACAGTATATGAGAAGACTTCCTAGAGGACAACACTTGACCTTCGTTGTGAAATCTGGCATATTTAAGGAATAATGCTGATATTTAGCTGCAGGTGGTTTTCACCTATCTAAAGAAAAATGAAATATGACTAACATGGTGTCACAAAGGCCTTGTATATGGGTGAGCCTCTGAGAGCTAGATTGATTACTAGTGAGTTGTTGCCAAAGGGCCTGGAATGCCAAGTGAAGCAGCTAGTCTGATTCAAGATAATGGCAATGGGAAAAAAGAGGGAGAGAATGGTAAGGAGATCCAAATCCAGTGAGTGCTGAGAATGAGCAGCACATTCTGAGCAACCTCAGGCTTTAGATATCAATGAATTAGGGAGTGGTCCAGCTATTTATCCACAGGGATACAGAGTAGACAATGGTATGGTTTCTGGAAGGGGTCCAAACATGTTTTAGTGGAAAGCACTGGGAAGAGTGAAGCAAGAGAACTTAAGGGGTGTGACTTTGTGGTGTCTAAAAATGGAGATGAATCCTTCTAGCTTTAACAAATTAACTGCTCTGGTCCAGCAGTCAGATTCAAGAAAGTTCTCACCTTTTTTAATCAAGGTGTTTTAATATACTCTAAGCTACAATGTAATTCTTTAGATATTCTTAATACTCTTCCTTGACCCACACAATTTCTGAGATTGCAGAATTGTTACACCATGCCTCACTTTCCTCTGTTCATTAGGTTCCTCTATTCTGGTTGCCTATACTGTTCTGAAACTTTTTTACTTAGATAAATTTCTAACTTAATGTCAATTTTTGTTCGTTTCCTTCACTTTGGGACCCTGATCCAGAAAATCATTGTCTGTGCTTAAGATCTTAAAAAAAACATTTTAAGACTTATTTATTTAGTATACAGCATCTATCTGTATGCCTGAAAGCCAGAGAGAGTGCCAGATCTCATTACAGATGGTCACAAGCCACCATGTGGTTGCTGGGAATTGAACTCAGGTCCTTTGAAAAACAGCCAATGCTGTAAATGTCTGAGGAATCTCTCAAGCCCCCCTGTGCTTAACATCTTATGTGTTTTCTTGTGTTTTCTTCTAGTGGCTGTGGATTTTCATTTTATATTTAGGCCATTGATCTGTTTTTAGTTTTTATGCAAGATGAAACAGAAATAAAGTTTCATTTTTCTGCGTGCTAATAACTATTTATTCAGAGAGGTCTGCTAAAGGAGCTATATATTCTTTAATGTATACCTTTATCAATAGATAACCTGATGATGTATACACTTTCCCCCTTTGTATGTACATAATCTCTTCCATTGGTTTGTGTTGGAAAGTGTGTTTTTCTGGTTCCTAGAAATCTGAATTGTGTCTTGCTGTCTGGTGGTGCCTCTAGCTTTATTATTTTTATTTTACTGGTTATTTGGTAGGGGTGCTTTCAAACAAATTTTAGAGCTGCTTTTTATTCTCCTTTTTTAAAAATTGTTTGGTTGGGACAGTTTCTCTGTGTAGCCATGGATATCCTGGAACTTGCTCTATAGATTAGGTAGGCTTGGCTCAGCTTCAAGAGGACTGACATTAAAAGTGTGCACAATCCTGCCTAGCTGCAACTGCTTTTGGTGAAGAATGTAATTTGCACTTGGAGAGATTGTACTGAATCTATACATTGAATTTTTGGGTATTTAAACAATGGTAATTCTCTGAAGATACTTTTGTGTCAGTTTGAAAACTTTACATTTATTGTGTATGTATACATATGTGTGTGCATGGAGGTCAAAAGACATTCTTGTGGTAGTTAGTTCTCTTTTGATCATTTGGTTCCAAGAATCAAATTCAGGTCATTTGACTGGATGGCACTCACTGGGTATCTAATGAGCTATTTCATTGGACTTCCTTATTTTCTTTTATCACTATTTTATCATTTATATTTGTTACGATTATTCTTTTGAAAATGATTTGAGGTAACTTAAAATATATTAACAAACTCCTTATAGCTACCTATTGAATTTGTGGGATGATTGTTGAATTTTACTATTCAGGGTTTACTTATCAGTTTAAATTTATTCTGAAGTAAAATTTAAGGTCTCTGTATACAGAATCATAATTCGTAAACAGGGACAATTTGATTTCCTATCCTATTTTAATGTATGTTCTTTCCTTTCTTACTTGATCACATTAGTTTAAACACCTAGTATTGTACCGATAGAGACCATTGAGGATTTACACCCCCATCTTGTTTCTGTTAGTAAATAAGCTTTCAGGTTTCCTTAATTTGTAGGATATACTTCACATACACAGGCACTGTTATAAAAATAAAATAATAAACCATTTGTTCTAGGTTTTTAAAGCCATGTATGTTCAATTTTATCATAGGCTTTAAAAATATTTTTTGACATAAACATAATGTTTCTGGTGTATTAAATTTACTAATTAGTGTGTATTGAACTATTCTTAAAACTTCAAGAGGTAACTACCTTTACTAAGATGAATGATCTTTTTGATGTGCTATTGAATTACATTTGGTGAGACTTCATTCATTAAGGATATTGGTCTAGTTTTTTTTGGTTGTTATTACCCGGCTTTAGAAACAGAGTAATATTTATGTCATAGAATCAACTTCAAAGAGTTTCTGTCCTTTTAACTTGCTGTATTGGTTTCAGAAGAATTGAAATTGGTACTTTTAAGTGTTTAGTAAATATTTAGTGGTGAAACCATTCACTCCTGGGATTTCTTCTTTGGTAGACTTTAATACTGATTCAGTCTCACTACTTGTTATACATGTAGTTTTGCATAATAGTCTCACTGCTTTTTATATAGGTATATGCTTTATAAGTGCTTATGATCCAAGCTGGCAGGACATATATATCCAACAATGTATATTTCCTCAATATTTTAGTTTGTTAGGATTGAATTACTCTTTGCACTTGTACAATATCAGTTTTAATGTTTTCTGTATCTGACTTATTTGAGCCTCCTTTTTCCCCTTGGTTAGTCTAGTTAAAGGTTTGCAAATATTTTTCTTTTCAAAAACAAAGTTCTTTCATATTGTTTTTCTTTTTTTCCACTCTGATCTTTTTCTTTCTCACAACTTGGGATCTAATTTGTTGTTTCCTAAATCCTAGAGATATAGCATTCAATTAGTTGAAATACTTAAGAAATTTTATTGCAATTATATTGTAGATAAGTTTTAGTATGTTGAATTCCCAATTTTTTGCTTCAAGAAAAAATTAATTTGTCTTTGATTTCTTTTGTGGGCTACTTTTGTTTAGTCTCTGTATTTGTATAAACTGTGAAATTCCTTGTTATTGTCTCTAGTTTCATTCTTTTGCCATCACAAGAGATAAACCCATGTCTCCACCATTAACCCTGTATCCTCAGACTAAGACTTGTTCTATGGCCTAATGTAACTGTGTTCCAAAGACAGTATCTTCTACAGGTGTTTTATAGGAAACTCTGTTTATGAAGTTCATTTGATCTATAGTATACTTTATCTCTGTGATTTCATTGATTTTTCTTTTCTTTGACGGGGTTCGATAAGTATGATCTATTGACAAAAAGTGAATTGCGGACATTTCTTACTATGATTTTATTGGAAAACACCTATGCATTGGTCTGATGCCAACCATTTTATAAAACAAAAGCTTCAACTCTGAATAAATATAGATTTAAAAATGATCATTATCAAGAGATACTTGTTGTCTCTTCAATTGTTGTCAAGAAGTCTATCTTGTCAAATAATGTTGCATTTGCTTGTTTTAGATTTCCATTTGTCTAGAACACCATTTCACATCTTTTTGTAGATACTATGTTTATTTGTTTGTTTGAGACAAGGACTATTTATGTAGTCATAGCTGCCCTGGAACTTGTTATATAGACCAGACTGGCCTCAGAATCACAGAAATCCTCTTGTTTCTACCTCTTGAGTGCTAGGGTTAAAGGTGTGTGCCATCATCTCCAGTTTGTTGTTGAATTTTTTTAAAATATGTCTAACTGGCTTTTTGAATAGAGAATTTTTAATGCTGTACATTCAAGGTTATTTTGTTGTCTTTAATTATGTATTTTTCTTCTCATTGATTTGTGGTTTAAATATTTAAGACAGTGGTAGTGCTTTCTTTCCTATTTATTTCTTGTGTATCTACTCTTCTAGTGAGATTGAGAATTTTATGCTTTTATTGTAGTAGTTGTCTGTCTTGGATACAACTCTCCTAAGCATCTTTTGTAATGCCTGCTGTTCCTGTACTCATGAGTATTTCAGTGTTTACTTGTCTTGGATGCTGTTTCTCATGAGTACCCTTGAACTTACTGGTTGGAAGATGCTTTGTTTCTGGTGTACTTCAAGAAACTCTAAATGTGACTTTTCTTGAAGATTTTAGATTTTTTAGTCTGATATGTCTTGATGAAGCTCTTGTCAGGTCATGTGATATAAGGATGTATATATCTTCTCTAAGATTAGGGAAATTTTCTGCTGTATGTCATTTCTTTTTCTCTATACCTTTTGAATTTTTTGAGAATGGTCATTTTTTTTCATTTTCCATGTGTTATTTTTTCCTTTTTCAGGACTGTGAAATTTCTGAATCCTAGAATGACCCAGATTGAGATAGTATCCTTATTCCACAGGATGAATCACAGAGATGATATTCTTTCCTAAGCAGGGCAAATATGTGCAGATTTTATGTTCTTAGTGCGCTTCAAGTTTTCTGGAGACTGCGCATCCAAGCTATATCTGAGACTTTTACACTTGTTCCAACAAAATAATTACCCCCTTTCTGAGCTATGGAACCAGGGTGACAGATGTTAGAATATTTTATTTCTTTATGTTTGTAGTCCTAGGTCTTTAGTTCCAGTCTTGCTTGCAGGTTGTCAATATTTTTCCACAGTTATATCAAGATCTATAAAGAAAAAATTTGTTTCATTGATTGTGGAGATGAGTGCTGAGCACTTCTTTTCCACCTCCTTTGATTTCCCCCAGAATTTCTTGAGTGAATAATTTTCAACTTTGTATGTTCATGTTTTTCTTAAACATTCAAAGATGTTTCAATATTTTAGATACTGCAATTAATACCAATATGGATATCTATGTACAAATGGATATTTGAGGTACTGTATTAGTTTCTTCTAGTTATATACTCATAAATGGGATTGGTGGATCATATGGAAACTATTTTAATTTGTAGATACATAGAACTAGCTTCTACAGGGGTTATAATATATTACTGTGAAATTATACAAGGATTATGATTTGCCCAAATTTCATCAACAATTGATATTTGCTTTTTAAAATTATACAAGTATGTAGTAATTTGCATAAGAAATGGTATGTAATTGTAAGGTATTCTATAATGTTATTAGTGTAGATGTGCTGTCAGTGGAGGTCACAGTATGTGTGGTGTATGTGTAGGTTAGAGGCCCACATTGTGGAGTCAGTTCTCTTTCTACTTTTCCATGGTTTGGGGGAAATTGTCAGACTAACATCACTGGGAAGCAAGCACATTTACCGAGGTGGTACTGTTATTTTGAGTTTTGATGTGCATTTCCTTCCTGATTGATGCTTACTTCATTGTATGTGCACATTTACCATTTGCATTTATTGTTAGGACACTTCTCAAAGTCCTGTGCATATTATTGATATTTTTAAGTGAGGAATTTTCTCTCTCAGGTGGTTTTGTATATTAAACTTTAATATGCAGACTCATAATAATTTCCGGAGAAATAACAATTTTTGATATAATCAAATCCTTTACAAAAAACATTTTACATTTTCCTTTCTGATTTGAGTATCTTATTTCCCCTCCCCAATTTCTCTGGCTAGAATTTGCATCATCGTCTTGAATCCATTTAATTAATAGTAGACATCACTTAATTTTTCATAGTTTTAAATCACATTTTGCTTATCCATTTAATATGTCTGTGTGAATGAGTGTGTGTATGTGTCTGCATCTACATATGCACATGCCATAACACTCATATGATAGGTAAAAAATTGAAGAAGTCAGTTCTCTCCTCCTACCATATAAGTCCCCGGGATACAACTTCGGTAATAGATTTGTCAGCAAGTGCCTTTTAACTACTAGCCATTTTGCCTGATCCATGGGTATCATTTAGTTATTTTTGTTTGAGAAAATAATTTTCTCATTATTTACATGTTATTTTCTGTAAGTTTCTCACAATATGGGCTTATTAAGATCCATTTCTTCTACACCTTATTACAATGTTATCATGGAAACATGTTGCATTTCTCAATGTACTTCTTAAATCTATTAAGATAATCACAATTTTGTTTGACTGCAGGCTAAAATATCCTTGTACAAAACAAGTAAATCTGATGTGACATTAGTATGGGAACTTTTTAATTAGCTATTGGAGCAGTTTACTGAACTGTTATTGATGAGTTTGGCCTTTTCTGAAAGTAAAATTAGTTTACAACTATCTTCAACTATTAAGAAGTTTGAATGTGATTTATCTCTAGTCTTTTATTTATACCTTCTGTTTTTCTTTCTAGTTCCATGAAGTGTAAAATTAGTTTAAGTAACTTTCTCTTCTCTGTAAGTAGTTACCTATTACCTATTAATTTTCTTTCATTTTGTTATATTCTATTAGTTTGGGGTTACTGTTTCACCTTTTTATGTTGCAATATTAATTTCCCTTTCAAGTTTTTTGACCTATCATTCTACAGCACCTTGAATTTATTTTTACATTTATTTACTCTTTTTATACATTAATACAGGCCACAATGTACACAGTATCTCAGGACACCTTGCAGGAAATGGTTTTCTCCTTTTACTGTAGGTCCCAGAGACTAAAAACAAAAATACAAAAACTCAGATCAAATATCTTTATCACTGAACTATGTTGTTGACCTCAATATTTTTCAATTTGCATGTAGTTTTCTTTTTTAGTTTTCCTCCTATGGTTTATTTCTAATTTCATATCAATGCAGTTGTAAAAGATATGTGGAATTTCAGTCTACTAAAACACAATGTGCCTAAAACACAATGTCAAGAGAGCTATTTGTACACATACAGTAAAATATAAATATTTCACCCATTTGGCTCAAAGCATAGTTGACATCCAAATGAGTCTCTATTGATTACCTGTACAGATGATCTATCCACTGCTGAAAGCGTAATACTAATTTTTATCCTGATTTTTAATATGCTCATATATTTAGGTACTCAAATATAAGATAGACATGTATTTGAAAATGTTAGGTCTCTAATGGATTTAATTATAATGTAGTGATTATCTATTCATTGTTATTATTGTCACTTTTTTGTATGTATATGTAACATTGTTCATATATATTCTTTTATGCAGTCTTTATATCTAAAACTAAAATGAGGCTTGTGACTGGTTTTTGGTGTTTTGTTGTCTTAACTCTATACTTAATCAGTGCAATTCATACTATCTGTTCTCTCATTACCTACATAGTTTTTGCCAATAAATATACTGATGGTATATAAAGTCTTTATTTGTGATGAACCCCTTGCTCACAAAATTCTCTAATCTTTAAATTTCATCATAATGTCTACATAGTTCTATTGAACCTGAATATAGACATTTCATAAATGCTATTGTTTCTGAGTCTGAAAGTCTTGAACGATTACTGACATGGACTAGCTAATCATTCTTCAGTGACAGTTTTGAGAGAGAGGGGGACCAGTGTATCCGAAGATAAAGAGGCAAAAACACATCATGCAAAGATGTGTTGTGTTCTTTTATGTTACATTTGTTTAACTTTGTGAAGCTGTGTTACTTTGCCTGTCTAAAACACCTGGTTATCTAATGAAGAGCTGAGTGGCCAATAGCAAGGCAGGAAAAAGGAAATGCTAACAGGCAGAGAGAATAAATGGGGAGAGAAATCTGAGAGGATGAATAAAGGAGAGAACAAGGAGAAGTGGATGCTAGGTAACAGCCACCCAGCTACACAGCCATGGAATAAGAGTGAAAGTAAGATACACAGAAGAAAAGGAAAATTTCCAGAGGGAAAAGGTAAATGGGATAATTTAAGGAAAGTCTGCTAGAAACAAGTCAAGCTAAGGCTGCACATTTATTAGTAGTAGTAAGTCTCCATATGTATTTATTTGGAAGCTGGGTGTCGGGTTCCCAGAGAGGCAAAGAATAACAAACCACAAAAAAGGATGTGATGTGTTTAGTACTTCCTTCACAATTTGCATGTGTTGTATTTGTCTAATTTGATCCAGCTAGACCATTCAGCATTTTGTTAAATAGAAGTGGCAAAAGTTGACATGTTTTGTACCTAATATCAAAGAAAATGTTTTAGTACTTCACTACTGCAAGAACTTTTTAGGACTATATTGTTAAGGATGTTTCCTTCTATTATCTTCTAGTTTTATCATGTTGTATTCTTCATTGTCTACGATCTATTGTCACTTAATTTTTATTGAGTGCAAGGTCTGTACCTAGATTCACACATTTTACAGGTGGCTATTCATTATTTTACCATTTATTGATAAGACTATATTTTATCCAGTCTTATTTTTGTTCCCTTGTTACAGACTAGCTGAGTGATCTTAGAAAGTTCTCTTTTGACATGCTATTTTTTTCATCTTACTTATCTATTCTTTTATGAATCACACACTTTCTGGATCCTCAAAAATGTATTAAAATGGGTACTGCTGGTCCTTTTAAAATTATCATTAGGTTGTATTTTCCTCCTTAGAAACATTAGTCTACTTGGCAATGATAAAATATGTTCATGTTTTGCTTAAGGTTGCATTTAATGTAGGGATCAGCATGAGTTATTGGACATCTGGCAATATTAAATTTTTCTACCTATCTGTGTAGATGAATTTTCTTGACTTAATCAGGTTTGAAATGTATTGTACATATTTTATCTAAAAATTTGATTTCATGGTACCAATGTAATAATGTACTTTGTTCCAAATCCTACTCACTATGGGCATATAGGGAAGTGATTGAGTTTTGTATATTACTTTGTATCCTACAACCTTGCTCTGGTCACTTCTTAGTTACAGGAATTTGTGCGCGCGTGTTTTCGTGTTTTCTACATCAATCATGCCACCCAAGGCAAAATTGTGTCTTCCTTTTCACAAAATATATATTCCTTCTATTTTGACCTAATATTTAGGATTTTCCATAACCTTTTGAAATAACTGTGAATGGAGACTATCCTTGCCTTTTGTGCTGTCAATTATACTGTCGTACATTTTCGTAAATATGATTTATGAAATTAATGGTTGCCTTGTTGTGTTAATTATTTTTAATCATGAGTTGGTAAAGAATTTTGTGGCAGATGCACTTTTATGACCGGTGATATAATTATGTTACTTGGTTTTTCTTCTTGTGATTACTTACCTGGGATTTTAATGTTCCAGGTTTTTTTGTTCATGAGTTGATAAAGAATTGTCAGATGTATCTTTGTGTCTAGAAATATAATTGTGTAGCTTCTTTTTTTCTCCTTGTGATGACTTATCTGAGATTTTAATGCTCCAGGTTTGTTTGATCTTGGTTTTTATTATGAATTGGTAAGAAATTTTTTAAGATGCATTTGTGTCGTGATATTATCATGTAACTTCTTTTTGCTTTTTGTGTTTTGTGATCACTTACCTGAGATTTTACTGTTCCAGAGTTATTAGTTTGGTTTTGCTTATCATGAATTAGTAAAGAAATGTTAAATGCATTTTTGTGTCTAGTGGTATAAACATGTAGCTTCTTTTTTCTTCTTGTGATTACTTACCTGAAATTTTAATGCTCCAGAGGTTCATTTAGTTTTGATCAGAAATTGGTAAGAAATATTTTCAGATGCATTTCTGTGTCCAGTGTTAAAATCATGTAGCTTCTCTTTTGTGCGTCTTGTGTTTTGTGGTCACTTACCTGAGTTTTTAATGTTCCAGAGTTGATGTTTTTTTTTTATCATGAGTTGGTGGAGAACTGTTGGCTGTGTTTTGTATCGAGTGATATATAATCATGTAGCTTCTCTTTCCTTCTTGTGATTACTTACCTGAGATTTTAATGTTCCAGGTTTGTTTGGTTTTGCTTTTGATCATGAATTAGTAAGGAATATTGTCATATGCATTTCTGTGTACAGTGTTAAAATCATGTAGCTTCTCTTTTGTGCTTCTTGTGTTTTTTGATCACTTACATGAGTTTTAATGTTCCAGAGTTGATGGTTTTGTTTTTTATCATGAGTTGGTGGAGAATTGTCGGGTGTGTTTTGTATCCAGTGATATATAATCATGTAGCTTCTCTTTGCTTCTTGTGATTACTTACCTGAGATTTTAATGTTCTAAGTTTGTTTGGGTTTGCTTTTGATCATGAATTAGTAAGGAATTTTGTCAGATCCATTTCTGTGTCCAGTGTTATAATCATGTAGCATCTCTTTTGTGCTTCTTGTGTTTTGTGGTCACTTACCTGAGTTTTTAATGTTCCAGAGTTATTGGTTTGGTATTGTCAGATGCACATTTGTGTTCAGTGATATATATAATCATGTAGCTATTTGCTTCTTGTGATTACTCACCTGAAAATTTAATGTTCTAGAGGGTTGTTTGGTTTTCTTGAGTTGCTAAAAAATTTTGACAGATATTCGTATTTAGTGATAAAATCATATAACTTCTTTGCTTCTTGTGAAAACTTACCTGAGTCTTAAATGTTCTAGAACTGTTGGGTTTTTCTAAATCAAGAATTGATCAAGAATTTGTCAGATGAATTTTTGTGTCTAGTGATATAAACATGTAATTTTTCAAATGCTTCTTGTGAATACTTACCTGAGTTTTTAATGTTCCAGAGGATGTTTTTATGAGTTGGTAAAGATTTTTGTCATATGCATTTTGTATATATTTTTAATGTTCCAGAGTTTTTTTAATGAGTAGGTAAAGAATATTGTCAGTTGCACTTTTGTGTCAAATTTTTAATGTTCCAGAGGTTTGGGTTCTTATTATCATGAGTTGCTAAATAATTTTGACAGATACATTTCTGTGTCCAGTGATATAATTATGTAACTTCTTTCTTTTTGCTTTTTGTAATCACTTACCTGAGTTTTTAGTGTTCTGCAGCCTTAAACAACTGTGATATTCTTGCATTTAGTATATTAATGTTTTACAGAGTATTGCTCCACATGTAAAGCGTTTGGTTTGGTGAGTTTCTGATATTTAGCTTGTTTGGAATGTGTTTTCTGCTATGGAAATTATGGCAATGTTGGCCTCAACAAATGAGATAGGCAATGATTTCTTTCTGTCTTTTGAAAGACACTGTAGAAAGTTTGGTACAATTTCTTCCTTTATTTGTCAGAATTCATCAGTAAACCCATCTGAGCATGGAGTTTTCCGCTTATGTTACCTATTGATTTAATACCTTCTTGTGAGACTTGAAAGATTATATTTTGCAAGGAATTGGTCTGTTTCACTCATTACATCGTTGATTTATTATAACATCCCACCCTTTATTTCTTTACATACTCTGAAAATATTTTGTCCTAGCCCATAGCTTATATTTTTATTATGTTTACCAATGTCTTTGACTCTTTGAAATAGCTGCTTTAAGTATTTGTGAAGTAAGTTGAATGCCTGGACTTCAAGATCTCTTTGAATACTATAATTTTTCTTGAAAAAGTATAACCCTTTGCTTGTCTTTATTAGCAATGGCTTTTTTCTCAGTAGGATTACAGAGCATGAGCAGATCTTACTTTCATAGGAACTCTGAAATTAGATTCTGATGGGCCATAGTCTCGGCCATACTTTTACAACAAACAGGTATTTTCTCTAAACAGATTTGTCCCACAGAAAGTCAACATTCCTTTCTATTCCAATGACCTCCTTACCAAGGCTATATTTCCTGAAAAGTACGTTTCTATCTAGTGTTATGATGGGTTCTTGGCAAAAATTTCTCTGAAGATGTAGTACCTTTACCCTCCTTGTTCTATACTTCTTCTTTCCCCATTTTCTGGGATATTTTTATTTCTCTATGAACAGTAAGAATACTAGGTACATCATATCTAATGGCTTGTTAGCAGGTGTCTTTGTAGGACTACTAGGTACATCGTATCTAATGGCTTGTTAACAGGTGTCTTTGTTGCTGTTGTTGGTTGATTGATTTGAGCCTGCTCAAAAACCATTTTGAGTCTCTTAGGTAATACCTAAGAGTAAAGAATTTAATAGACATTTTTAAGTGTGACAGCATCAGAATTTGTGCAGTTAGAAAAGCAAGATATCAGTCTTAGATATAGCTCAATTACATAGCACTTTCCTCTATTAGCACTAACACCAAATGAGAGGCAGGGGACAGAGATACTTATTAAATACCAATGACTATGCAAAACAGATTTCCCTATCTGAAATAAACTGTAAACATAAGATTATATGTGGGATTCTGGTACCATGAATCCAGGAAACTTCTGGGATACAACCTGTGATTACCAACTGGTCTTGCTATACATGTTTTGTGAAAAGTTTGTTTACTAGGAATATTATCTACAAAACTATTGAGACTTGGAATACCTATGGTTCTTTGGGATTTTAAACATTTTATATTTCTCTTCTTCTTCTTCTTCTTCTTCTTCTTCTTCTTCTTCTTCTTCTTCTTCTTCTTCTTCTTCTTCTTCCTCTCTCTCTTTCCCTCTCCCTCTGCCCCTCCTCCACCCTCTCCCCTTCCCTGCCCTACCCTCAGTACTGCTTATACATTTTTTCCTCTTTTGGGTGATTTGCCTGGATCTTGTATCTATTTTTAACTAATGTAAGCCCACTTCCAAATACTGTACTGATGAACACATGGTATGACCTGAAATGACCATAACCTCTCCATCTTGTCCTTTTGAAAATCATTGCTGCCATTCACTTTACTTATTTAAGTATACATAATCATTATATTTAAATACATTGTTGTTGTTTTTTTAACAAAGGCTAACCTATAGGCCAACTTTTAAAATAAAAAGTAATATATTACATTCACTTACCTCTGATGTTTGTCCTTTCTTTATGTATATCTGAGTTTCTTACCTATATTCCTTCTAAGACTTCAACATTCCTTACAAAGACTGTCACACGTTCTTCACTTTTGAAAGACAATTCCAGAGCACAGAATTACAGATAAGCACTTTGTTTTTTACTCCACTTTTGTTGCTTACATGGTTTCAGAGGAAAGGTTGGATGTAGTTTATATCATTGCTACTTTATGGTAGGATGTTCTAGGTTTGATTTCCTATAGATAAAATGGGATTCTTAAGTGCAGTCTGGTTTTTTTTTTTTGACATTTATGCTGTTTGGTGTTCTCTGTTAATACTTTTCAGTTCCAGAATTTATTTAATTCCATTTTCCAAGTTATATCTCATTTGTCATATTCCTTGTTCACCAATCTTTTGGTTTTTCAGCATACTTTAGATAATTTCTTTTTATTTTATTACTGAGGAGGTTGTGTGCCCATTTGTAAGTTAGGAGATAATTTTGTGTAGTTCTCTCCTTGCATCTTTACATGGGTTCTGGATCTTAAATTCAGATTTCAACCTTAGACAACAAATCACTTTAACAGCTGAACCATTTCCTAGCCCTATTAAAGAAATTTTCTTGGTTAAAGTCAGTGTCTGTACTTCTTCCAGCATTCTGTGAGAAGGCTACTTTATGTTATTGCCTCACTGTATACTCCATATCTCTTTGTTTAAAGCTGTATATTTTCAATATGTTATGTGATAAATGTGGATATTGGATTCTTTCCTGCCTCCAGTTTTTTAATACTACAAACTATAACTGTTTTTTAGTGACTTCTAAACTTTTTTATGAAGTTATGTGTGGTCTTAATTTATGTTCAATTCATTACAACAGACTGCCTTGGAGAAATCAGAGAGATAGAAAGGGGGGCAGGATTCATCCAGCTTTTACAAATTAACTGGACTGGAATATCCCTTCAATACTTAAGACTATTTACAGTCCTGTCTTTGCTTTCACTTGTAGGTTGAAGTGAGCATAGAAATCTTCCATAGGTAATATTGTGCCAGGGCTTTTCTTAGCATCTACCTCTGTGCATGTCTTATAAGTTCTTTAACACACACTTTTACTTCAAATGCTCTTAAATAAGAAACTCTGTAGGTTGTCTTCTGAGGCTTTTCAGTGGTCTATTGTATGTTTCAACCACTGAACTTTTCCCAAGTCACTATAACTGGTCTGAATGTCTTACAGTGTATGCAAGTACTGTCCATCATTTTTCATATTGAATAAATTCTGAATTAGGTTACAAAAAAATTCAGTCACATTACCTCAGTATTTCATGCTCCCAAACATGAAACAAAAATAATTCTTTTAGAACAAGAACTGCTCTGCTCCCTCCAGAAACAAGAACCAAGGTTCATGCTTGGAATATAGACTGCCATCTTCAACACTGCCACCAAACCAGGGTAGGGAGAGGGAAGGTGAGTATGCAAGGACAAGTTAAAATGTTACAAGTTCCTATCATTTTGCAGAGGTGTGTGATTTTCTTCCACCATGTGAGTTCCAGGAGTTGCACTACAGTTGTCAGTCTTGGTGACAAACACCTTTATCCACTGAGCCATCTTGTTTGCCACTACCACTTTTTAGTTGGCTGTTTCTTTTTGTGTGTCATGTTCACTTGGTTGCTGTAAATCACTGACTGCATCCCAGATGTAATCATTGACATTAATTCTGTTTCTATTTAAGCAATTTCTGTGGAGAGGGGCAACTTATTTTTGTTGGCACCACTTAGCATTCTAATTCTTTTGACAGAGTGCCTTAAGACCGTTTTAGACTTTTGCTTCCACTGGCATAATGCTGGGCAGATTATCTTCTTATGGGTAATTTCTAGGTTATAGTAGTCTGCCTACTGTTGAAGGTATGGATCGCATATTGTTTTATTTTGTTGTTCTGTTGTTGGGGTTGTTTGTTTATGATTTTTATAATAAGTGAGGAGATTTGAAGTTCAAGGGAGAAAAAGTAGTGTGCTGTTATTCTTCAAATATTCCTGGAATCTTTAAAATTATGCTTTTTCACATATGGATTTTCCCATTACTGGTCTCTATAGCTACTTGCATGTCAACGCCATCGTGTTTGTTTTGTATTTGGTGGTTCCCTTTCAATTTTCACTGGACTCCTAATTCTCCTGGCTTTTCCTTTTCTATGCAATCTACATAGCAGTCCCAGGAATCCTTTTGATTAAAAATTCCATCATGCTATTTTCATTCTTAAATGCTTTATCCCCTTCCTATCATGCTTTCATGGGCTAGTTTCATGAACAAAATAATTCAAGAAATTCATGCCAGCCACTTCCTAAGAAAGCATTCAGGTAGAGTAGCTGGAAATCAGTTTACAACACTCATTAAAGTTCTCCTAGGGAAACTGAGCTGGAGTATTGATCACCACTGAAGGCATACTTTGAGAGGTTTCTTTCCATCCCCTTTGGCCTACCATACATGCAGTTAAAAGACCCCTAGAGCCATACACAGTATTTCTTGTATTAAGGAGCCTTTGGAATGAAGACAACATGAATGCTAAAAGTAGTAAATGTGTGAGGACCCATACTGCCTATGTGTCCTCAAAACCAAGGATGTTTTCTTTACCTCCGTGTTCATTATGTGTGCCACATACCAGGGCTTCCAAGGTCATTTAATGAGCTATGCCTGCATATCAAAGTCTTCAGTCTTAAGCCAGTTACCATTAGTCATATGCTCTTCTGCTTTTTAGAACAGGCTATTTCCTAAGTAAACAGCATCCTCATTTCTACATGTCTTCTGATTATTCTTGGAAATTCCTCAGAGATGGACTAGTTCGGCAATGGTGAGCTGAGAGCCATAGAGTCACACTCCATGGATGCTGCCATACCTTTTCATTGTGTTCATGCTAAGGAGGTCAAAGAAGGGAGTCTCCCCTGGCCTCTGTCAGGGACTCTTTGCCCTTCCTTTTCTGCTCATAGTCCTCCTACAGCCAGCAGGGGTGGGGGAGCCAGTTTGAGTTGATTACTTTTGACATCAGTTGTTAACATAATTTTGACATTAAGCTTTCCCCGAGCTCTGGGATGATTCTGACTATATTCTGACTATGTCCAGGCTCTGGCTTGAGGAACCATGGGGAGCCTCTGGGGCCCCAGATCTGGCCTCACTGGAGGCAGCCTGGGAAAGAACCTGTGTTTCTCAAGCACACACCCTCCAGGCCTGGGGGTGGGGCCCCAGCAGATGTCTGGATTTGGTAGCCAGGGCCTGGAGCCGGATGCTGAGAATGAGGCCTGCAACTCATTTCCCTATTAAACATTCTGAGAACAACTGCACCAGTTTCCAAGGCTTCTCCTTAATTGCTTTGATTATTGTGTGAAGTTAAGAACTGGCACATTTCCGTGATGCTGTGATGAAGGTGAAAAGATCGCTCTTAATTAGATTAAAAACATTTTTTTCTTCCTGTGTAATTTCTCCTTGAAAATCAAGGCCACTTTTTTGTTTTCTTCATCCAAAGACCTCCAGAAAATTTCCTCCCCACCTCTCCAGAGGTTTCTGGGGAATGTCCTGTGAGCTCAACTTTTGGAGAAGATAGTGCTTAACCCAGATTCCATTGTATATTAAAGTTTCCTGGGCCTGTTCTTGCTGCCTGGAACCTTCCCTTGCAAATGTGTCTTGGGAGACCTGGACAGTGACTACTTACAGCATGGAAAACTGGATGGACTGATTTAGTTTTGTAGGCAGCTGTGCTGCTCACTTTCTGCTTCCTGGGCTCACTTAGAGATGGCTCTGTCACTGCCTGTCTTCTTTAGCACCTTAACTATTGAGACTCCACCCATGGGCCCATAGAACAATTTCCATTTACTCTGAGACTTATGTGTTAAGCCTGTTATCTCCATTGTGAGAAAAGACATTCAGGGCAAAGTCTCCAGTACTATGAACTCTGAAGTTATACAAAGTCAAGCACTGTTGCTAAGATTTCTTGGGATTCCACAGGTCATCTTCAACTGTAATGTCACTGTCCATCTCAAGTCCAATGTATCCTGCAATCTTTACTTGAATGCAAAGTAAAACATGTTCCATAATGTGCTGAAAACACTCACTTGCACAGGGTATAGAGAGATCCTCTCTGAAGGTGACTTTGCATTATAACAGTAGGAAGTCAGTGAGCAGCTGTAAGAAGTCCCTTTCCCAGAGATTCCTGGCCAGTACAGAGCTGAAGTCAGGGCTTCAGGCCAGATTTTCCTAGTTAACCTTCTTCCTCCCTGTCCTCTATCCTGCAAAGCCTAACAAGGCTGTCTCAGGGGAGGTTTACTAGTTTTTTTGTAACATAGAAATACCCCCAGATATATCTCCTCAGGCTCATATCCTGTCCCTAACTTCATGTGCTCCTGAAGGATCTTGAAAACCAATGACAGAAATACAACTCAATCTAGATAACAACAAATGGGACACTTTTCTGACTCATGAATCTGAACCCAGATGTTCCATAAACAGTTGGACCTAGTCCAGTGATGATCTTTCTCTTTTTCTCCTTCTTCCCATCTCTTTTTGTTCTTGTTCCCTCACTCTCTGCCCATAGATACATACATAGCTAGATACATGTAAAGATATGCAAGTCATTTTCCAATGAGTATAAGACAGTCACCAGCTTATATCTACTAGTAGGAAGAAGCCACAGACTTTCCCAGTAATTTCTGACACAATTCTGGGGATAGGCTCTTGTTGCTCCCAATCAAAGTACAAGACATCCTCATACATACAACTCTGTCTCTGAGTTCATGGTACAGTCACAAAGCCCCTCTGGAAATAGCAAATGGATTTCTGACTCTTACACACTGGGGAGTTGTAAATGAGAACCCCTCTAAGGAGGATTCCGCAAGATATTTCCAGAAGCCAGGCCTCATTGCAGGGTATGCAAAAACAACAGGTGTCCATTCAAGCAAGGTATTTTCCTAAGCGGAACTGGGTACCAGCTGTGAATATACATTTACACTGCACTTCTCATCTTGTTCCTGGCAGCTGTTGTGGGAATGGCTTTTACACGTTCTGTTCTTGTCTCTTACTTCTCGCCTCTGAGTGGAGACACAGGTGGTGGTGGGGCTGGTCTGGCTCAGGGTCTGTGAGCAGGACATGGGCAGCTGGCACAGGCTGTGGAGCTGCAGCTCAGCAATGTCACGCAGGGCCTGACTGCAGCTGTCCAGATGCCCTAGAGAGGGCTTTTTCCTTCATGGTGCAGGATCCACAGGGCTTTGGCAAATCCACCAAGACGGGGAAATTGATTGAGGGGAATAGAGAAGGGGCCTCTTCTAGGGGAGGACATAGGCAGCTTGTTTATTCCATTGGAGTGAGCTGGCTCAGGGGACTTGCTTGTGCCAGGCACCGGAGGTAATATGGGGAAGGAAGAAAGTAAGGTTCATGTGCTGAGGGCCAGGCACACATAAGCCCCACAGCAACTGAGGCGGGTCCTCTCCAGAACCTTGGGAAGCTTGTAGAAGAAGGCAGTTTGGGTTACATCTGGAAGACTAGGCAGGATTATAATCAATTAGAAGGAAGAGGGTAGGGGAGAGCAGCTGGGAGAAGTTACTGACACCAACAAGTCTCATCAGAGGGCAGTGGGCAGCAGGGTGGCCTGGGGCCTCAAAGAGAGTTGGACTTGGAATATTCAAATGCTGACCTGGTGAGCAGAGAGTAAGATTGGGAGCTCAATGCAGGGAAAATTAATCTAAGAAATGAAAGGCTTTGGAGAACTTGGGGAAAAAAGAGCTCTGTGTCATTGGGTCTCTTGGGCATCTTAAGGATGGATGGGGAAAGGTGGGTGAGGAAGGATACTGTATACATTGTGTTAACTCCAAGATGATGAGTACAAGGTAAATAAAGTCGTTAATGTTTTTATGATTTTTAAATTTATCATACATTCAAAACAGAAAATATATATACTATAAGGAAGGAAATGAAAATCATTTTAAGTCCTTTAACCCACAGGTAAGCTCATCACATTTTGATCTATTTCCTTCCAGTCTTTTTTTTTTCTATGCTTAAGTAAAATGCAAATCATCCTAATGAGTAGGCCCTTTGGCTGAGAAGGAAGATGCTGCGTAGAGTCTGGTTTTGGTTCTCTTGAGAGAGGGTGAAACTTGGCAGTGGGTAGCCCCAGCTGGGGCAGTTGCCACGCCTGAGGCTACATTCACCATTCCAGACCTCCCATTTTCCTAGAAAACAAAATTGTTTTGTTCTGCCCTGCACACTTAGGTCCAGATTCTGGCTCTGACAAGACAGAAGCAGCCAAGGAATGAAAGCATCAAAAACTGGGACCATTTTAGGAAAATGTGACTTCATTGTCACTAGGAAACAGTACTTTTCCTCCAGGGCCAGGTACTCTGGCTGTGGTTGGTTCAATAGAGAACACCTGACATTGTTCCAGTGTCCTTTAGGCAGGATCTAAATGTCTAGCTGAACTACCCTTGTCACATTCACTGTGGTCTCATAGTTTGTTCTGTAGTACAGTAGGGCTTTCTTTTCACATCTTTATGAAAGACAAACTCTGGGCTCTTCAGAGACGGGGGTGACCAATGGGGCTTCTTAGAACACAATATTTCCCCCAAGCTCTTGCCTAAGAGGAGCAGCACCATTGTAATTTGAATCCCTGCCCTACCAACTTCCTTCCAGAATCTTTAAAATGTCTTATCTAGCTCTGAGTACTCATCCAATGGGGAAGGGGTAGCAGTTTTGATTACTGTCTCCTCATGAAAGGGGAGGCACCCCCATAGTCTCTGGAACATGCCTAGCAGGCAACAGTCTTTCCTTTTGACTTGGAAAAACAACTGTGCTGAGCTCTTCTCTGACCCTCACTGCATGAGCCCCATGAACCCTTCCCAGGATTAAACCAAAGAGTCCGCATTCCTCTCTGGCAGGTGCAGGCCCCACCCGCTTTGGATAGCCACCTGATGTGTACATTTTCACTTCCTAATACAAGGACTGAGCCTTTCTTAAGAGTTGAGGGGCTCACCCTGGGTCCTAAGACTTGGAGATGGTACTTGTCATTCTAGGTATGTAGAACACAGCCCCCTGTTCCAGCCACCACTTTGCTGCTCCTTTCTTCTGAATACAAGTGATGCTAGCATTAAAATATGTATTTGTGTTCTTTTTCTTTCCTTTTTTCCAAAAGAACATTTGAATCCTGGATGAAGTTTTAGCTGTGACTTGACAAGTGTATAATATAACCCAGTGCACTTGAATCTCAGCCCTGAGTCTCTAAAATGGGAATGGTAACATACTCCCACCAAGTCCCAGACCTGTGGACCTCTCCATGTGCACACATTCCTCAAGGTTTACCGGTCTTTCCCTGGTCTGAGGATGTCACGGGCACAGAGCCCTTCACTTGAGCCCTTCTCCCAGCTATGACTAAGTAATGTCTGTGTAGTTTCCTGCTGGAAGTCTGCCGCTGGCCCCCATGGGCCATGAGCTCCTGAGTTTATTTACATTTCCCTGATTGCTAGTCAGGCACAACACCTTTCCATAAGCTCATCAGGCTTTTGGATTCTTCTCTCATGGCTTTTTTTTCCCCCTGGGGGGAGGTGTCATGCTTATTTTGGGGGTTAGATTTTTTTGTTGTTGTTATTCACTGCTAGGGATTTAAACCTTAGGTATTATGCACAGTAGGAAAGAACTCTACTACTGAGCTCTCTTTAGCTCACTTTTTATTCTTTGAGATAGGGCCCTGCTCTTTGACAGTTGTCCTGACTCATTGTTGCACAGACTGGGTCTTAACAGTCCTGCTGCCTCAGCTTCCCAAGTAGCTGGGATTACAGACCTGCAGACCCAGGCCTGACTATTTTTCTCATTGATTTGCTCAAGATTTTGTTTTACTATTTTGATTCTTTTTACTATTTAAAATGTATTTAGAAAATTAGGTTTTGAATCTGTAACAAAATTTGTATGTTCCTTTTTGATTGTTGCTTCTTAATTATCCTTGTCCTAAGGCCATGAAGATATTCTTCTATATTCAGTCTATATTCAGCTTTGCTTGTCATAATCCCCTGGAATGCCAAGAATGAATTTTTGATGTATGGTGAAAAAAATTACAGATCCAATTTAGTGTTTTCCCTGTGTGTATTTCCAATTGCCCTTGAATTTTTTTCTTTTGAAAAGAGCATCTCAAGATATATAGGTCACCTTTAATACAGTGCAAGCATTTTCTGACATCTAGCTCTGTCCTACTAGCCTACTGCCCTTGAACCAAACTGTATTAATAACCACTGTTTAGAAGTACTTGTATTTGGTAAGCAACTTAGCCACTCTGTTCTTAAAGACTATTACTTTTTCCTGGTCTTTTACACTTCCAAATAAATTTTAGAAGCAATTAATCAAGGTGTTCACACACAAACCTTAGTTTTCATTAAGATTTCAGAAGAATTTTTTTCAGGATTGAGTATATTTGTCAATGGAATGAAGGCAGTTTTCTGTTTGTCTTTGTCAGTGTCTCTGTTTAAGGTTTCTCCATAGTTTTGTTTTGTTTTACGAGACAGGGTTTCTCTGTATTGTTTGAGGCTGTTGGACCAGCCCAGCCTCGAACTCACAGAGATCCACCTGCCTTTGCCTCCCGAGTGCTGGGATTAAAGGCAAGAGCCACCACCGCCCGGCTTCTCCAGAGTTTTTAATCTGTCTTTACATGCTTAAGAATCTTTTCTGCCATTCTGCTTCTTTTCACTTTTAATTTGTGTATGTTTTATTTGCATATATAGTGCATATACTTGCAGAAGAAAAACAAAATAGTTTTACCATGTACCTTTCACTACAGTATCTCATAATAACCATTTTATATTGATGAAAACTAAAAAAAAAATTAACACTATTGAGCTATAATTTAGTCATTTTACCAGTTTAACTACTTCATGCTCCAAGAGCCTATGTAACCATTACATTCATTCATCAGATCCTTAGTAGGCTATGACCTGCAACTTATTGGCCTTAATGCTCTTGAAGAATACTCATACTATATCATTGCTACTCTGGGTCTAACATTTTCTCCAAATTAGAATAGGTTTACAGGTTTGGTGGATGTCATTAAGGCAAGGTGTTTTTCTTCCATCAACATAATCTATTGCTAGTAGTGTTAACCTTGACTACATTGGTTAGTAGCTCACTGTAACTGACTACTGCTTCTTCCTTATACCTAGTCATTAAGAGAAAGTCATCAAGTCTAGTCAACATTCAGGGAATGTGGAATTTTACTCTGTATCTTTCAGGAGAGTATCATAGAATCTGTGAATGTGTTAAAATCACAAAAGCAATTAAAATTTCTTTTGGAACTGAGGATATAGCTTAGTGGCAGAATGCTTGTCTAGCATGCATGAAGTCCTGGATTCAATCAATGTCACTGGAAAAAATATGGGGAGAGGAGACTTTGAAGTTTCTAATTAAGATTTCACCTATTAATTTTAGCATTCATCCATGGATCTTTCTTGAAGCCAGCATTTTCTTTCTTTCTTTCTTTCTTTCTTTCTTCTTTCTTTCTTTCTTTCTTCCTTTTTCTTTCTTTTGGTTTGGCTTCTTTGGAGATTGTCCTGGAACTAGCTCTTATAGACCAGGCTGGTCTCGAACTCACAGAGATTCGTCTGTCTCTGCCTCCCAAGTGCTGGGATTAAAGGCATGCATCACCACTGCCTGGTGAAGCAAGCATTTTCTATGGTATACTCCTAGTTAACTCAGTCCTTCTACACTTATAGGAATGTTCTGTAAGAAAGCCTTTCATTTCTTTTTCAAATATTTGTTTATAAATATGGACTTGGTAATTTTTTTCAGGTATAATCAAGTATTGTTTTGTTGCTCAACTTTTTCTACCTCTGGCCACCAGTACCTGAACCCTTTTGACATGCTTTCCATTTATTTCCTTTCAGGTTCATCTTGTAGTTTCCCTGTGCTAGGCTCAGAAGTACCCATTCTTCTAAAGAGCCATATTTGCTTTTTCTGAAGAACTAACAGTGTTAGAAAATATGATCTGGATACTAGATGTGTTCTTTGGCATGAAAGTGTCACTATTTACATTTCCTATCAGCAAGTAGAACCAGGAAATATGTCCATAACTGAAGTGTATACACATCCATGTTTTGTGGTATGTATCTATGTGCATCTAACCTTGAGTTTATACTTTCTGACCGAATAGTTCATCCTTACTTTGTCCCCAGCTCCCATTTTCTAATGTTGATACTGGTTTGTATAACCCTTGATATGTGTACACCAGTATGAAACAAACTTACCTACAAGAATATTGTGTTAATGACAGTATTTTTTTAGTTTTTCAGTGCCCAAGCAAACATTCTTTTTAAAAACAACAGGCCAATTCCTTTCTCTTATCTTTTCAGTGCTATGCAACACAGAATCTACTCATCATGGTACATTTTCTGTCCCAGGGACCTCCAATATTCTGGATGATTTTTTCTCATTTGTACACAGAGACATTCATTTGGAAGTTGTACAGTCCTGTGGATTTTGACAAATGCTTTAAGTGTCATACAGAGAAGTTTCCTCACCTAAAAATGTTCTGACTGGAGCCTCTTGAAGTACTCCTTTCCCCCAAAACACTAATAGAAACTGAATCGTTTCACAACCCATGTAGTTTTCTTTTTCTAGAATGTCCTAGAAACTGAATCATGCAGTATACATCCTGTTACACCTTGCTTCTTTTACTGATCAGCAAAATGCACTTGAGATTCATCTATGCTCCTCACTCCTTCTTGTTTTTCTTCTGACTATTATCTCATTGCATAGGTGGAACAGACATACCATGATTTGTTTATCCATTTAGCTGTTGAAAAGACACCTTTGGTTGTTAATTGTTTTCTGCAATTATAGGTGAAATTGCTACACACACACACACACACACACACACACACACACAAATATGTGCAAATCTTTGTGAACATCAATATCCCATATACTTCAGCCATAAGCTGTATACATGTTTATAAGAGACTATGAAGTTTGTTCTTCAGAGCAGCTGTGCCACTTTGCATTCCCACCAGCAGTACATGAGGGTTGTAGTCATTTTGCTTCCTTTGACTGCTTGCTATTACAATGTTTTTGATTTTATGCTTTTTCCATGTTCATGATAATTTTCAGTATTATCTCATTGTGGCTTTAATTGGAATGGAATAGGTGAATTCCTATGTGAATAGGAATTTCCATAAAGACAATGGGCTTTGGCTGAGCACAATTTCACATGGTTATTTATAATCCACGTTCTTAAAATAATTTATTTACTTTTATGTTGTGGGCATTGGTGTTTTGCCTACATGTATGTCTGTGAGGGGGGATCAGATCTTGGAGTTACAGACATGTGTGAACTGGGAATTAAACTGAGTCCTCAGGAAAAGCAGTCAGTGCTCTTCACTAAACCATCTCTCCAGTTCCTGTAATCCACTTTTTAAAAGATAGGTTGTTTGCTTCTTCATTGTACATTATGAGCATTCTTCTTTCTAATGTTCTGGGTACAAGTCCTTGATTCAGTAAGTGATATGTAGCAAATCTGTGAGTGGTCTCATTATCTTCACAAAGCAATGGATTTTAACATTAATGAAGCCTGTTACTCCCTGCCTCTTTTACTGCTTGGCAAAATGCACTTGTTACAACAATAATTCATTTGTTTCTAATTATGATTATGATTTCAGATTTTTGGTGGTGTATCTCAATTCACTTTCAAACCTAACGTCCTAGAGGATTTTATGTTTTCTTTAAAATTTTTGTAGTTGTGTGGTGTATTTCAGATTTTTTAAAAGTAAGACTACATATAGTATGTCTTGAATTTCTGTTTTATGACCACTAAGCATCCCTTGCATTATGCATAAATGCTAACTGTGTTAAAATTTATACACAGGTACAGATGTATGCCCACATTTGTATGTTTATATTGGAAATAAATGTAAAACACTGCTGAACTGGATTGGGAAACTCATTTCATAAAGTAAAAGAAGCATCACTGTAAAAAAAAACAAGACAGTCTCTATGATTAAACAACATAGTATTAAAAGGCCAACCATAGACTAAAAAGGATATTTATGCTTTATGTAACACAAGATTATTATCTCTAATGAATTAAAAACTCCTTTTAAATGTCAAGCAAATAATATGAACAAGCAATTCTGCAGGAAGAATCCCAAACAAGCCAGAAAGCAGTCAGTGAAAGTGAAAAATGAGAAACCATACCCTCCCCAAGGCCCAGAACCATTGTAGAAGACTATAGAAGAGGACTGGAACAAAACTGACTTCTGGACATGACAGGACAGCTATATGATTATCTACACAGGATCAAGCCAGTCAACATTCTATTATTGCATGGGAAGAGATTCATGAACCCCAAGAGGTTTTTGATAAGCTATTGCTACTGGGGAAGGAGAATCAGTTTTTCTTTAACAGTCTGACTCCTGGAAGTTCAACTACACTCCAGTGGATATGGACCAGAAGTATATGGACATGTCCAGAAGTATTATGAACAGCACAAATTGAAGTTGGTGGGTTATTAAATTTTAAAACAAGAGGATACAAACTTGGGGGATAAGGAGGTAGATGAGGATGAATCTGAGAGGAGATAGGGTGAATATGATCAAAATCTATTATATGAAATTCTCAAAGAATTAATAACGATTTTTAAAATGAGAAAACCTTGGTTTTTATCCATGCTTAATGGGCCATGCAAAGAGTGGGATAGTTGGAGGGGAAGAAAAAAATTGTTACAACTTAACAGAAGAACAATCCAAGAACAATATTACCAAAGACACACCATCTCACTTGACCCAATGTGTCAGCAGCTTTTAACAATAAAAATGAATACTGCATCACTTTCTGATTGGCATAAAACTATGAGACTGAATGTCCATAAAATATAAGATGAGTAAGGAAAGTGTGGTAGATCTAAACTATGGGCTATTATGCTGCTAAAATTATCATTAGATGCACAACTGTATACCTGGAGAAAAGCATGTCACAGATAATAAAGAATTGACAAGGACAGAGGCTCATTCAAGTGTATAATAACCATATATGCTATTGCAATGAATAAAGATAGGAGCCAAGAATCTGCCCAGCAGGTGACATTTATGATAACCGCGAGGACCACTGTGAATTTTGCATTATTCCACTTGTTAAAAGTACTCAATCGCTCTACATCAAACACTTTAAATGAAAAGTGAGTTGAGAGCAAACACTAGTAAGCTGGAACACGCTGTGACGGCTGATCTGGATTACTCCCCAGAGCTATATGAGATCAACTATTGGGACAATTTGTGGGCCTCCCACAAAGAGCACCTGGTTAATACAGCAACATGGCCAGAGCAGAGAACTCAGTTTGTGATTCCTGATAGGCAGAGGTACTAGAACACTTTACTGCCTGGCCCATTGATCTGTCAGTGTATGTGTAAAAACAGCATAATACTAGGAGTCAGTGCCTCTATTTGTTCTTGACACAAATGTTTTGTGTGAAGCTAGTGAGAGGCCTAGAATCTGAATAACCATTCACCTATTTCATCCACTTAGTGTAAACCTAATGGTGAGGCTGCAACTTCAAAGCTTTGTCTCTATTCTTTGTCTCCATCCATGGGAGCTCACAGGTTTATCCTATAACAATAGCAGGTTGAGGTGGGCATTTGAGTCTACTTCTGCCCAGCTCTGGAGCCACTTCATGATCAAGTTTCTACTGAAGCCTAATGAGCTGTCCCCACACCTTCTCCACAGTAAGGAAGAGCCCTACACTGCTGGAAGTAAGCACACCCCATTTCTTGAGAACAAACAGCTTTGCTGAGGACCTGGACCTGGAAGGGGAGACACTGCTGACCCCCATCACCCATGTGTCACAGTGAGTGTCCATTTACCCACAGAGGCTGGGGCTCAAGGGAACTGCCCTAGCATAGGGCAAAGCTCATCCTATTGCTGGAATGCAGTCTATTCGCCCAGTACCCAGAACTCACTGCCTATCCTTAAGAACCTGAAGCCATTGGCTGCTGGAGTTGGCCTCGGGGCTTGGGCAGGAGGAGACCAGGGGCTTTCCCACCAAATCTGGAAATATGATCCTCTTGTTTTGACTTATGGAAAACCAGACTGATCATTTTCCACTTGTTTTCATGCTCTTGAGTGTCTGAGAAAATAGTTTTTCTCTCCTCTACCCCCTTCCACCACTCCTTCAAAAGAGTCAACTTTGTTTTTTAGCATTTCCCCATGGAACGTTGGCCAAAGCCACCGGGCAGATGACGGGTACTGTCTGCCAGTTGCCGCTACTGTCCTCAGGGGCTCCTTCAGGTGGAGGAAATAGCTGATTTTCCACGCCTTCCAGTTGGCCTTGCTCTGAGGCACAGCTGGCCTGGGACACATGCCCATCCTCTCCTCTGATGGGGCTCCCATCACGGCACCACCAGGCCAATCCCCAGTACCCAGTCATGGTGTGATTTCTCTGCAACATGTGACTCAAATGTTCCCACCAAAGCCCAGTAGAGGCATCCATGTGGTAGAGGTCACTCAGATCCCTTCTGGCCACTGAACCACTTGGTACTCCCCTAGAAAATTGTCTCTGTATCAGGATGTTAGTGCCACACTCTTAGTCCTCCTGGGATTTACATACTGGGACTCTTTCATTCTTTCTACTGGAATTCACATCCTTAGCCATGTGTGCTTAGTCATAATACTTCTAGCCTATGCCTAGATTTCTTGTCTTTGCTATCTTCCCAGTATAGGTTTGACTTAACAGTAACTGAAGAAACTGGTGCTGAGAGTTTCTTAAGTAATTAGATAGCCAAGTTGAGGCCACCCTGGGGGAAAGCAGGCTTGTCAGAAGGGATGATTGTATTAAACAAGCCATGCCCCCTATCTTCTCATGCCACCCAAAGTCAAAGGAAGGTTACCAATGTCTCATAGTTTGTAAAATGTACAGAATGTTCATGAGCTCAGAGAAAGACAGCAAGTTGTTGAAAAGCAGGGGTCATTCTCCCTCCTAAGACAGTCATACAGGCTGGCTGTATTAACTGGCAGGAACAGAAGTGTGAGCAGGAGTCCAGATAGACTGGGCAGGTATAGATTGGTGTCAGTGGGTAGAACAATAGTGCACAACGTGGTTAAGGCTCTCAATTAAGTTCAGGGCATGAGAGAACTCACTGGTATCTTGTGGTTGGTGTTGTATGCAATATGGTAGTGCCTGCTTAGGAGTTGGGATGGTAAGTAGCAAGCACCATGGCAACTATAGCAGGCCTCAGAGAATTGCCTAAGCCTTGAGAGGTCATTTATCCTCCTGATCACTCACCTCTTGTTGGTGCCAATTCCATTTTATCCTTATGGCCATGGAGTAGCCTCCAGACACAAAAGCATTTGTACCAAGAGAGGGCAGGGCTCTCAACAAACTATCCATCTAGATGGACAAACATATTTTGAAGCTCCTGGCCACTGTAAAGCCCCTGAAGGAAAGCACCATTGGGGTCCCAGAGAAGGATGGAGAGTTAGAGATACATGCACATCGTTCAACCCATTGATTGTCCTGCAATCAATCATTCCTTTGAGGCTACCTGTGCTGGTATTAGTACACTCAAAGCTCCTGAAGCCAGATATTGCCCATCTGTTCCAGAAGCAGCCCTAAGTCAGTAAGACAACATTGCTCAAAGTACTGATTAGTCCAATTATCTCCCATCTGAGTAACACAGTCTCAGAGATGTGAATGATGCTTTCTTGGCTACTGTGTCACCATCTATCCAAGTACCACAGCTCTCCTCAAGCCAACACTCCTGGAGTCTCTCTGAGTAGGAGGTGGACAGTCTTTACCCAGCCAAGTCCCCACCCAGGAACACACCAAGACCATTTCTAGGGCAAGTTCTTCCAAATGCAACAGCTGGAAGTGAGCTAAGCTGAAAAGGTGGGAAGGTATGAAAGAACGAGCCCATGGTGGTACTGAGTTAAAAGACCTAAGGTAGGAACTGAGAGAAATTACAGGCTTAAGTAAAAAGATATGATCTGGTCAAAGCAGAGTTGGGAGTCAGGGCTGAGGCATCAAAGAATCTGGACACCCACATCCTCACAAGTCAAGTGCCATCCTTGCTGGAAATCTTGGCACAGAGAATGACCACAGGCATGGTGTATGTCTGAGTCCTAGAACCCTATGTGCTCCCAGGACTACTGGCCTTTCCAAGACCCCTCCCCATCCTGGGGAAACAGACAGGCCATCTTGGGTACTGTGTATGGGGTCCACGTGCCCACACCAGGACTGCATTCCTTTGCGTCTTGCACAGTCAGCTTGTTGATTGATGTCTGTAATTAAGCTAGGCTCCAGCAGCTCAGTGATGTAGCATGGCTCCTCTGGGCAACTGGCCCTATGAACCTACATCGAAAAAACAGGCACACACCCTGGTACGTGTCTACCAGGGACAGAGATGTGTACTAGGGTCTTGGAGGGGGCAGAGTGGGTGGGAGGCAGTTGCAGAAAAAACAGATCCATTTTTCTTCAGCATTTTACTGATGTTAAATGTATTACCATGCTGGGCCAGTTCCAGAATTCAAATTAAAAGCATAAATAAAGACACATTTTGTTTCCATCTCAAGCTCTCCCCGCCCAGGGGCCCCAGGGAGGTGAGGTCACTGTAGCCTTGATTATGGGAAGGTCTCTGGGGCTGGGTGAAGCTCCTCTTTTTCAGAGCCTGTTGGTCACTGATAGTTTGGGGACAGAGAGGCTAAGATGCTGGCCTATTGAAAACCAGAGAGCTACTGGTGAACAGGGAAGGGTGCTGAGAATGCAGCGGCTTCTCTGACCCCAGCACAACAGATAAGCACCAGCAGCTCCTAGAGTACGTCCCGGGACTTATCCATCTCTAGGCAGCTGGGCCTCAGCCTTGCATACATATTTCAGTCAGATGCTAACATCATTGGAAGGGAGCCCTGTACTCTTCAAGCTCCCTCAATATGAGTCTTCTACCCAAAAGCTTGCTTCAGGCTTCTAAGAGCCAACTATGAAACAGAGAATGGAGACTTTTGTCAACATGTAGAGGAACTACAACAAGAGATGGTACACCCAGTAGTTAGGTTAAATTCCCAGGACCCTGCTTACTGTGGGTAACTGGCAAGGGCTTGTATGCATCCATTGCCTTGTGTGGTATCCCACCAGCTGGAATACTCTCATCATTCCTGTAGCCACTGGAGTCACATGCATCTTCCAGTGTCTACTCAGTCTTCCTTCTCCTCAGGGATACCTCTTACATCCTCTTGAGGCTATCATCAAGCTCCCAAGTCACAGTTCCCTGACTCTTAGCCTAGGGCTGGTAGGGAGCAGAGTATCCATGGCTCCTCTTGGCCACTCCTTTTCCAGCACTCACCAAATTCCAGGATGAAAGAAGCCTAAAACTGCCACTTCTACTCTGACACATACAGTATATCCTTAACCTTGCTTGAGATGAAGTAAAGTCTCCAGGTAGCTCCCATGGATGTTAAGACATGGGGCTCAGGACATGAGCACCTACACCTAAAAGCTAAAGGACAGTGTGGATGTGGCCTCAGTGAGCTTTTCCTACAACCATTTCACCTCCACCCTCCAGCTGATGAACCAATCAGAGCTTGTCTGGAACCTACACCTTTGCCCTATCAGTTGCACAAGGATAACCAAGGTAAACATCCCCAAAGGCCAAGGCTACCATAAGCACAGCAGTGTATAGATCAGCCTGGTTTTATCATGTAGTTTCCCTGAAGGTTTCTTCAAAGAAGTTAGTTCCTGACCCCTCTGACTTTTCTGTTGTGACATTTTCAACTGGCAGCCTCAACTTTTATCTACTAACAAGCCTGTCATCCCACTCTGGGGGATGGGAGCATTCAGGGGCCACCTAGTTCACCAAAGTGGGTGGAGGAAAGTCTAGAGGACAGAGGGAAAGTAAGAACATAGGCTAGGGCATTGCAAGAATCCCACCAGGTGCCCATAAGCACCTCCCGGGCGAGCATGTGCTTGCCGGGCCTCCTGTGACATGACAGCTTCAAAAATCCTTGAGCAAAACCAGTCCCACGTGCGTTAATTAGAATTTCCATGTCTTCAACTTTCTCCTGGACCCTGCAGAATCTCACGCCAAGACGTTTGAGTTTCTCTTTTCCAGGGAGGCCGCTGTGGCCTGGCTTTCATCCACATCACTACTAATGTCTCCTGAATTCTGTATTTGTCAGCGAGGCTAGGGCCAACCTATGCCTTCCTGAAAGAGGGGCATTAGTGGATGAGGGTGCTAGCTCTTCTGATGGGACAGTTTTGCCTGGGATGTTCAGGACCTACAGACAATCAGGTCCTGCTGTGGCACCTCAGTGAGCACCCATTTCTCTTACTCGGCTTCTCGGACTGCAGATGTTGATGGGAGAAGACTAAGGCTATGTTGGGGGCAGTGTCCAGGAAGATAGGGAAGGGGGCTTGTCAAGAACAGATGAGACCAGTTTGTCTTTCCAAACTAGTGTCCTGTCTTCTGTGAATCTCCAGACCACCTCTGTCTGCACAAGGTGCCAAAGAAGCCTCATGGGAGCCCTCCCGGGAAGGCTGTGCAAGGCTGTATGAGTCACAGGATCCCTGTCAGAGCCCCACACGGCCCCGGCCAGGCTCAAACCCGTCTCTGAAATGCACGGGGGATTAAATGTTCTCCTAATTAAATTAAAAGCGAGGCGGAGTGGCTCAGTGGGAAAGAGACGGGACTGGGAATCAGATGCCCTCAATCTGGCTCCCAGCCTGTACTGGCCCAGCTGCAAGCAGCCCCCAGTGCCCCCTAACCTTCCCTAGTTTCACTTCCTCCATCCAAGCACAGTAAAAGGATGCAGAAATCTCCTAGAACTGTTCTGAGAGAGGACCACACTAGCTAAATGGATGCCAGTACAGAGCAGCAGTATGTATAGTCACATACTACACTGGTGATACCATTAGAAAGAGGTACTTGAAATAACAGGAGAGAGCCCCTAAATATATCTCCTGTGTACTTTGCCTACAGCTGGATGTAGAAATTATAGAGCCTGTTAAAGACAAAACTCCAAGGTTGTTTGGTCAGGACACTGGATTAATATATCCTTTTAAACAAGGTGGTAGCCAGGAGGCAAACCCAGTCCTCTGTGTAGTTAGGTCATGTCTCTAGTAAAGCTCAGAAAATACTCTACAGGGCATTGTGCTATACACTTACAGTAGAAAAGGAATGCACCAGAAGAGTAAAGTACACAGATCTCCAGTGCACACTTGATGTATTTTCCCTACTTGAGACACAAGCATCCAGAGAAAGCAACAGAACCTCCAGGAAGCCCTCTGGATCTCACTTCCTATCACTGACTCGCCACAAACAACCATAAACTCACCTTCTAACAACAATAGCCCAATTTGCCTGTGTTTGAAATCTACATAAATGAATCACACAGCATATACACCCTTGTATCTGGCATTTTCATTTACTGTGATGTCTGAGAACCCCCTTGTAGGGCTGAAGAAGACAGTAGTCCCAAGAACCTGCTGCTCTCTGGCACTCCCCTCCGAGTGGCCTGTGCTTCGCTTGTTCATTTTACTACCCATAGCCACCAAGCAGATGAAAGTTATAGCTGTCTCTGCTAATTGTATGCCTAGGGTAGAAATTCTGGGTCACTGAGTGACTGGATGTTTCCCATAGCAGTCACCCCAAGTTTTACTCCTGCTTGAAATCATGTAAATATTCTAGTTTCTCTACATCCTCACACACACGAATTTTTGCTACTTCCTGATGGTTATCTAGTGGCATCAAATGGTAATTGTAATTTGCAGTAAACTGAGTCCCATTCTACATTCTTACTTGGTTACATCTATCATTTCTGTAAGATGTTCACATCTTATACTGAGAGCTGTTCTTCTTCAGTTGCAGTTGTCTCCCTATGTTCTGGGTGTTCTGAATTTGAGTCGTTTGTCAGATACACACATACACACATGTATTCTAAATACTGCCCTCATTGCAGCCTGCCTTGCCCCCTTCTCTTGGTTTCTTTTGATGAACAGAAGGTCTTAATTTTAATGTGGTCCAGTTAATCAAACATTTCCTCTCTGGATAGTATTGTTTATGTCCTACTTAAGAAACTTTGACTACTCCAAGGTCATAAAGATATTCTGGTTTGTTCTAAAGCTTTAAAAGCTCACCTTTCACATGTAGATCTGCAACCCATCTGGAATCGATTTTTGTGTCCTACATGAAGTCAAGGTCAAGATAAGCTTTTTCCTCCACTTGGACATCCAGTTTGATGCATCACCATCCTTTTCCCACTGTCCTGCCATATCGGCATCACTACAAAACACCTCACTGTTGGCATATGATTCTATTTCTGGACTCTCCTCTATTCCACTCTTTAGATTCTGGTTCTTTTTAGTTATTGCTACCATTTCATTATCACTGAATTTTACCAGTGGGTCTTGAGGGCTGGGTTATACAGGGTCCCACAGATCTTCCTCATGGCTAGCTCTGCTTTCTCTGTAAGGCCTTTGCTTCAACATATGCACATCAGTTTCTATGAAAAATGCCCTCTGCAATGGTCCTCTAGATGGGCATGAGAAAATGGGTATTTACCCTATCAGGACTCTGGGAATCATGTCCTGATTTGTCCCTCAGTTAGGTCATCTTTCTTTTCTTACTGTGTCCTATAGTTTTCTGTATATCACAGGTTTTTAAACTTAACAGCTGATGGTTGGGTTTGGTATAGGCTTGCAATGGCTAAGGACAGTGTCTTCCAGGAAACCCTGGGAAGCTTGGATTTGATGCAGGCTCACAATAGCAAAGCACTATCTTCCAGGAAACCTAACAAGCTTGGGTCATGCAATCCTGCTCATAGGATCCTAGAGCAGTTTTCTTAGTTGTGAGCTACAGTTCCCCCTTGTACATTAACATGTCAGGAATATATCTTCCTGCATTGGTATAAAATTTTCAGCAAATGGGGTCAGGTATCTAGTCATATACCTGATTTGTGGACAAATGTTAGGCAGTATAAAGTGTTCCTTTGTGACAAGAGACCCCATGTTATTGCTTGTTTGACCCGAAAGCTTTAAAAACTGTGAGGTAATGATTTTCCATAGGATGCAAGTGCTGTCCTAAACAAGATGAACTTGGAGACATAAGAGTACTAGACTCTGGAGTAAAGTGGCAGCAGGGGAAGTCTACAGATCCTGACTAAAGCCTTAAATAGCTGGGAAATGGGTTCATGTGTTGTTTTGACCCCTGTTAGAAGATGTATAGGCAGGGGCCTGGCACCCATAATTCTTTGAGGAAGTTGGAGGTGGGATCAAAGGACTGTGCCTATGGCAGTTATAGGTGCCCCTATGTGCTTTTGTCATTTAATTCCATCATCATTGGGCTTACTTGATAATTCAAACACCTACCTTCAGACAGACTACAGAGAAGGCAAGTTGTATACCCTGCCTTCCATTGGCCCTGCAAGTGATAGGGAAACTATAGGCACCTCTCTGTTGGAAAGATAAATTCAAGTGTAGCCACAGTATTCACAAACTGTGGCTTTCAGTGCTAAAAATGAGTTAGTTTGTGCTGAACTTCTGGGGCTAGGATTTGTGTTAGATGCTACAGTTGGCTGACATACTTATATCATGGTAAGTTGAAGAACACTTAGTGGGTGAGTCCTCAGCTTCATGCAAGGGAAAATTAAAGACTCATGAAGGGCAAAAATGTGCTACTATCACAGAAGAAATACTGACAGAACCAGGTTCATTCTGAGACACACTGTCACTGGGAGAGCCTAGGTCTCCTTTTGTAAAAGTCAGGTTGAACTCCTGAGAGTAATGAGCTGGCACTGGAATAGAAATTAGTGAGATTCTATGACCCACTGTGTAGATTTGAGCAGTCTACAATGGGTTTGGGCACTGGTCATCTTATCACTTTCTGTCATGAGAATCCTGTGAATTCAACCTCTTAAGTATACCATGACCTGGCATTACCACATAAGGAAGCCAGGAGCATTCACTAACCTATGGATCACTCTGAGCATCTCTAGATCTCATAGACTAGGTTGACCTTTCCTCCCAGGCTTCTTGTGGTGCCCTAAATCCATCCACTCAGCATTTATGCCTATATTTGTATCCCTTTTAGGATAGTTCAGATGTCCTGGGCAGAAGCCACACCTGAGATACATGTCCTTGGAAATGACTGGCTAGCAGAGGTCTGACTATAAGTCTTTCAGGTCTATCTTGCTACATGGGAGACCTGGATGACATCTTGAAAACATGAAGAAAGAAGAGAAATAAAAGATGGAGTAAGGTAGATAGGAGCCCAGGTCTGGACTCCAAGTCAAGCATCTCTACCTCCACAACCCTGACCTCACCATCTTTGTCAATGTTCTAAGTAATCACTCCACGCATGTGGCTACAGCCCCAGAAGTTCAGACAGGCCCTCTCAGAGCTTCTTCTACTTCAGTGGGCATGAGAGCAACTTAGAATAGAGTAACACAAAAGGCTCTGAGAAGAATTATTGGGAAGGGGTGCAATTCAATATGTTTTAAGAGATAATTTCTACTCTCCCTGACTTTGAGGATTCTGGCTCTAAGCCCTCGTACAAGATCAGACTGCATTGTACTCTTCTGCCCTAACAGTGGCTTGTAGTAGCCTACTGGAAAACTTAGGCAGAAATAAGGCTGAATTTGCAAGGTAGTAAAGGGATATTTGAGAAATGAGGTAGTAGGCAAGTGAGGAGGTTTAGAGAGCATGGAGCTCTATACACATACATACTCTCAGAGTTATTACCTAAATGAACCCACCTATCCTGTATTAGGGCTTAAACTTGCTGCCCCAAGAAAAGCAGGTCCATTGAGGTAGGTAGCACTAGGCAGCCATCCTCTGGGCCCCACTATTATTTCTTGGCAGCTGGCCTCTGTACCTGAGGTGGAAATGGTAGGGTAAAGGTCTGATTGGGACTTAAAGTGATCATGTGTTCTGGACCTGTCCCCTTAACCTGCCCTGGTTTACACTTAGGCTATATGTGTGAGCTAACTCCCCTGCTCCAGGGAGATCTTTCTTCTCTTGCCTAATTCTCCCTCTTGCACCTTTTGGAGATAGGCTTACCTTTGTTTTCCTCTGGTTTGTATGTGGATTTTTATTTCTTTGAGACAGGGTTTTTCTGTGTATAGCCTTGGCTGACCTGAAACTCAAGTGGATCTTAGAGATCCACCTGCCTCTGCTTCCCAAGTGCTGGGATCAAAGGCATAGGGCAGATCTCTGTGAGCTCGAGGCCAGCAGTGTGTACCACCACTGCTCAGCTTGGATTTGTTAAATTAAATTGAAACTCTGCTAGTTTGAAACACTGAAATTCTGTTTTTCAGCAAAACAAAACAAAACCCGCCCTATTAACTCTATTAGCTAGATGTGTGGGCTCCAGATACAGGCTCAAGGACCTGGCATGATAGGTCACGCTTCAAGTGCAATCAGAAGTAGGAGCCTATGGGATGGCATGGGTGACCTTCAGTGGAGTGATGCTTAGCAAAACGCTCTAGGCTTGACTGAACTCAGCATGCAGTATATAGAAGGGTAGGGATAGAGGTTAAGATAGTCTTCCCTTAGGTTCCCCATACTCTATGCTACCAGGTTTTTCTTCGCCAAACTGTCTCATCACTGGGCAATGGCCCTATCATAGTACCTCAGTAGACCATGTGGTCTGGGTTTGGGCTATATCCCTGGAGTTATGTAATGAAAAGACGAGAGAATGGTGGAGATGAGAGAGTATAAGGCCACCTAATGTCAGGATCAGAACCAAAAGGCATGCCCAACTCCTACCCCTATGTTCTTTTGTTCTTCTGGTGGGACCTGTCTCCTCTCTGTATCAGGTTCTGTCAGTCACCTCTAGTAGGGCTGGATCGAATGAATACATTACTGCTAGCTGCCTGGGGTACTTCCTTTAGTGCCACATTGTTAAGAGAAGCTTTTTCTTTGCTAGCCGCTTTGGTTTATCCCCCGCCAGTCACCTGGGCTCTGCCGCGCGAGCCTGTTTCGAGATCCGCATGAGTCCCAAATAAACACACAGGAGGCTATATTAATTATGAAGCTGTTGGCCTTGCTTGTCCCTTACTGGCTAGCTCTGCCTTAAGTAATTACCCCATAATTGTTAATCTAAGTATGTTTCTTACCGGAGAATAGTTCCCGGCTTCTTACCCCTATGGCGTCACTTGTCGACTCTCTTGTCTTTCTCCTTCCCAGAGTTCTCCTGGACTCCTAGTCCCTCCTATCTAGGTTTCCTATAGGCTCAACAGTACTTTATTGACAAATGCACAGGACTTCCCCCAACATCTCCTCTTTTCTGTTTAAATAAAAGAAAGGTCTTAATTTTAACATAGTCAAATTGTATATGACAGAACAGTTATCAAGTAAGAACATAGTTACAATATTTTACCAAGATTTAAAGAAAATATCATCCATCCCATCCTTGTGAGTCCCAAGTTCTATGTAGCTTATCTTTTATCATAACTAAGGAAAACTGTAATTATAACTATCTGTCTTCAACTCCATCAAAGACCACAGAAGGATAATATATAAACACTAGGATTGACAGAGACATCTTACTGCCTGGACAGTCACCCGAAGTCCCCTGTAACGTTGGGGCATCCATCTTCAGCCCATAGGCCACAATGTGTCTGGAACACTTCTCAGCAAAGCAGGAAATTTCAAACTGTCCATCTGCATTGGCAGTCTGTCAGTCATTTTTCTTTGTCCTGCAGAAAGTCTCGTAGACTCTTCATCAAGCAGGAACCCTGTAAGACTGAGTTCAGTAGTCACTTTCCTGTAGGTCCTGCATGTCCAGATGATACAACAACAGTCAAACAATCTAGGCAAGAGCAGTTTCTTGCCCAAATGGCTAATCTTGCCATGTTGAAAGCAAACTTTATAACGAGTTTCTTCGATGCCCATCTTCCTCTCAGACGTAATTGGTGCTGCCAGGAGCAGACATTTCTCATTGTCAAGACAAACCCTAAACCATTTTAAATGCCATGTTCTGAAGGTCTTTGAGAGGTTTGAAGACTGTCTATCTATCTTAAATATATTTCTGTATATCTAGAAAACCTAACTTCCCTAACTATAAGTTCTATTATAAGTAAATATCTATAGTCTGTATTCAATTATGCATTACATTTTAAAAGATCAGTATAAGCACAAAATTGACCTTGAATTTGTATCAATAAATGAAAAACAATACCCATACCATAATTCCCCTTTTAACCATTAAAAAAAGATTGGCTGTGTTCATTAATCAATTATTAACAATCCCATTTAAATGAAAACAAAGATTTATAAACAAGATGGGAATTAGGACGTAGCTCATTCCAAACTGCTTCCTGCTGGAAGGGGGCGCTGTTCATACCATGGGGATCATGACAAAACTCAGAAACCTGTATAAGTCCGTATTTTCGGGGTCTGTAAAGCTGTATCATCTTAGCTGTCTCAGTCGTTGGAACACCTGGTCCACTGCTTCCGGGGGTCTTGGCTCGTGAAACCACAGAAGCCTGGAAGGAATCCTTAGCTTTTCATTTTCTGTAGAAACATAAATAAAAACTCCTTTTCCGAGTAACATATCCTTATGCTTAAATTTTGAAGTCAAGGTATTTTTAAAAGATAGAAGTTGGATTAATTCAGCAGCATTTATAATCAAGTATACTTTAGCAGCAGTTCCTTCCTGAGCAAGCAAAAAACTGAAAAACACAATAGCGTACAGTATCCAGACTCTCTGTGTATTTTCCATCTTTACGTGGCTTATTTATTTATCTATTATTACTTTATTTATTTTACTTTTATTTATTTTTCTCTGAGACAGGGTTTCTTTGGAAACCTGCCTGCCTCTGCCTCTGGAGCAATCCTACCGGCGTGCGCCACCACACGCCGGCTTTTGTATTTATTTACCACTTTGCCATTTCATTTTCTCTCTCAATCTCACGTATATTTTTAAACACACTGTAAACCTTTAGAGGTTTTGTCCATCCAAGTCCGACTTTACTGTAAATCTTTATGTTTTTCTTGCCACGTGTTAAAACCGCGGCTGTTTTAAACTGCCATTTTTTTTTTTTTAAGATGGCGGGCATAAGCGTGACTCCAGCTTACCGCCTCAGTCCATGTTGACATCCAGCAAAAGCTGCCACTTCCAGCTGTACGTACACCCCTTTAAATCGTTAGCAGAGTCTCTTAAAACAACCTTGTTGGGTTTTTTTTTCTTTTTCTTTTTATGCCGAGTCAGGAAGACTCAGGTAAGCGAGCCGCTTGAATCTCGGCTTGTTGCTAGCAAAACAGAGCACACCTGAGAAAATGCTGCTACCAAAATTCTGTGCTTCTCTCCGTTCTTCTGTTTCTAAAATTCCTTTAAAGCTTTTGTCATTCTGCGTGGAAATTCATGATCCCACTCCTGATCACCATTTTGTTAAGAGAAGCTTTTTCTTTGCTAGCCGCTTTGGTTTATCCCCCGCCAGTCACCTGGGCTCTGCCGCGCGAGCCTGTTTCGAGATCCGCATGAGTCCCAAATAAACACACAGGAGGCTATATTAATTATGAAGCTGTTGGCCTTGCTTGTCCCTTACTGGCTAGCTCTGCCTTAAGTAATTACCCCATAATTGTTAATCTAAGTATGTTTCTTACCGGAGAATAGTTCCCGGCTTCTTACCCCTATGGCGTCACTTGTCGACTCTCTTGTCTTTCTCCTTCCCAGAGTTCTCCTGGACTCCTAGTCCCTCCTATCTAGGTTTCCTATAGGCTCAACAGTACTTTATTGACAAATGCACAGGACTTCCCCCAACACCACATCCCAGCTATCTTAATGGACACTCAAAGCTAAAGATTAGGACATAAAGATCCTTGGAAGGTAATGAGGACAAGTTCACTGCAGGCTCTTCTGGATTGAGAAATTGGTAAAGTGGAGGTATGATGTGGAATCTTAGAGATGAGATCTGTGACTGGCTTGGAAAGCCATAATTAACACTTCACAGAACAGCTACAAGGCCTTAGTGGACAACACTGTTTTTGGCCAAGCAAGAGGATCAAACTGGGTCTTAGAGACAGAGACAGAAGAGACAGCCAACTGTGTCTAGACAAGATCAGTACTTTGTGACATCTGGAACCAGGTAAAATGGCTAGGCCCAGACTGCAAAGCCTCAGTCTTCTCCAGAATTAATCTCAGGAAAAATAATCCTGCCTACCAGGATGCTATGGTATTGAAAATAGCCTCATTAGCAAACAAAGGGAGCAGTTGAACTAGAGTTCTGTATGGTCTTTGAGCTAAGCATAAAACCAAAATGTCCATCATAGTCATTCATTTTGATGCTACAAAAGGGTCTCCACCTGTACCTTCCCTGGCTTGTTGAAACAAGTACAGAGCTCAATAATTTAGGCTAAGGAGAACCTTAGCATGACCAACCAGTCTATCTTATCATTGCTGATCACTACTGTGACTCAAATCAAATAACCATGTCAACATTTATAAATGTACAACTCCTGGGGATTCTGGCTCCTGGGACTTGGAAGGCTAAGGTGGGGATACAGATCCCTGCTATGTTGGAAAGTTCTAGTGGTAAAGGGCTACAACAGTACAAACAGCAGCCTCTTCATTTCCAGGTCCAAGAATGTTACAGGCAGAAGTTAGGCTAGAAGGATTTCCTGGAAGCAATCACAGGAAGGTGTGAAAGCTTAGTCCTTTGGACTGCTAGACAGAGAAAAAGGGTATATTCTCCTACTGGGGTGAGAACATGCACAGGGGGTGGGGTGCTTTTCAGCTGTTTGGGGCTTGTCATATAACTTTCATTTTTACTGTTGGCTGTTCAATGAAGGCATGAGTTAGGTCTCCCCACTGGTGGGAAGAGAGGAGTGGAAGCTGGTTTGCTGGGGCCACCCAGGGTGGGCTCAGGAAGGGAAGGAATGTGATTGAGGCTGGGTGGGGCCAGGGAGAAACAGCCAGTTGTGGGCTTTTCTTAGGGCCCAGAAGATGTGAATGAATATGGAAGCCCCTCTCTCCCAGCCCCAGCATACACACTAGATCTTTCTTTGTCAGATAGCTATTGAGGCTGGAGACCAAGGATACCCTCTGGAAATCTGAATTCCATTCACTTTTGGCAAAGAGCAGTTTCCTGCTTAGGGAAGGTGTACGCATGTGTGTGCTTAAAACCACAGAAACTGGTAGAGGGGAGAGATACATGGTTGGATAGCCATTTGAAGAGATAGTAAGAGGGCTCCAGTGTCTCCAGATACTGGATGGCACTTCCAAAGCCTTTCTCTAGGATTGGGCAAATATCTCCAGAGAATGAATCAGAAACGTGCAGTCTTTGTTGCCTTTTAAATAAGCTCTGGCTTAAAACCATCACAGGGAAATATGCCTTTGAATTGGAAAGCCAGAACTTTTTGCAAAATAATTCAAAAAGTTTGTTGAACCTTAAACCTTTCTTGATGACTCCTTCCTTCTGAACTTCACTCGTTAAAAGTTGCTATGATCCCAGCCCCATGCCAGACCAGCTTCCTGGAAACTCTCACCAAATGCTGGCCTTTGGAAAGGCTTGTCACCCTAATAGCTGTATTTTTTTTTTAAAGTACTGGGCACCTTGGCTACAGGATCTGAAAAGTCCTTTGTGTTAGCTCCAGCTGCAGAGTTTTTCCAGGCCTCCCTTCTGGGGCTGACTGGAGCTGTTTCTCTCCATTTCCTCTTATACTGGCTGGTACTCGGCTGGCCTCTTCCCGCCTAACTTCTCTGCCAGAGCCCAGGTGGGCAACAGGGATGCCAAGGACAGAGTCCATAGACAAGCATAGCATAGGTATGTCCTGAGTGGGCATGGGCAGGTAGGTCTTGGAGTGGGCTCACAGCTTCTTCTTCTCCAACTACTGGGACCCAGTAGGGAAAGATGAGGGCCCCTCTTAGATCAACATTGTGTCATTTCCCACAGAACAGACAGAGCCAAACCAGCTCCAGAACAGAGCAAGATAACTCAGCCTTCCCCAATGCAGACTTTTGGCAATATGAAATTTGATTGCAGAATGGGATCTAAGTTAAATTTAAAAATAAGTTAGTTTAAAAGACAGATATGCATTAGAAAATATCTAGATCAATAGAGACACAAATAAACAAAGATGAACTGTTGTCATTCTTCATTCATCAAATCAAAAATTACCTGAAGTAGAGAAAAGTTATATAAAATCTCCAGTATTTAATGAGGCACAAAAGAACATGCTGTTCTCATTCTTTTCTTTTAGAATCACTCCACTCAAAAGTCTTTAATGACAAGACTCATGTGGCAATCTCACTTCATAGGAGGTGCCCGCTTGTGCGATGGGGTGCAGGGCACCCTTCAGCAGAGGGTTGCTGGACTCTCTGGGAGCCTGCCCAGAGCCTGCTCTGACTCTGGCTCTGCCTTCCACTTTCAAAACCTTCTTTGTGCTAGAGCAGCCCCTGCTCCAGAGTGACATGAACCAGAGACTTCCAGCTCCATGCCTGGAGAACGGCTGCTCACAGGCATGCTGTCCACACAGCATGCACACTGTGGCTGCCCACATTCACTACCAATCTGGAATGACACCTGCCATATGCAAAGCAAGACTTTGGTGAGGTATTAATGTTGCGCTGAAAAACAAAAATCACAATAAAATACACTGCATATCAGAGCAAACCTCTGATAATATACTAGTATTGTAGTTTTTTAAATCACAAAAAATGCACCACACATACTTGCATGCATGCACACAAATTGAACAGTGATAAATAAATCAGGGTACAGAAGGGAATATGGTAAAAATGAAGGCTCTCCAGCCCCAACCCTAATAACCAAGTTTCCTTCCCTAAATGTTACCACTCTGTTCAGCCCTGCTGGGTCTTTCCAGAGACTTTATAAACAAGATACCTGTCTCTGTGCCTCCTTTTGACACAGGTGGCACACATTCCTGTGCACTTGTACCTGGGCCTTGTGCACAGGTAGAGGCCATAGTCCTGCAGCTGTCTACACAGGACTGACTTGTTACGGTGTGCTGCATCTGAGCAGCAGTTTTACTTAAGATGCATATTCAAGTGACAGTGCTGCTTTCTGGTGGCCGGGATTCCAATGTGTTGTAAGGGGATGTGGCCTTTGCTCTGGGCCAGGTTTTTCCCAGGCAATACGTGCTCACATTCTGCTCAGGTTGTTAGCTGGTGTGTTCCTGGAACCAGCCACATTTCTAGTCAACATGAGGACTCAACAGTACCTGGAAAAGCCATGCAGATGGTGATGCAGGATCAGTAATACCACACTAGGTGCTAAAAGTCACCTTCCCAAAGGTACCTTTAAGAAATGGGTAGGACTTAAACTCTCCTCCAAAGAGTAGTTCATAGAGAGTATGAACATTCCCAAGGGTGCTGCTGACACAATGCAGAGATCAGGAGGCTGACAGCATACAGTGGCCAGGGGTTGATAGTCTATCATGAAGCAACCCCAGAGTTCATGAAGAGAACAGAGTGCCAGCCAATATACTGAGCTGAGACCTATATCCCAGAGGCCATGCCAAATAAAACCTTACAGGCTTCACATGGGCACTCAGCACCAATGGACGTGAACGAGAAGATAGTGATTTACTCAGACAAGCAGCAAACATCCTTTCTACTAACAGCTGCAGAGCCTCTATTTGTACCATGATTTATGGAACAAGTCCCCTATTATTGAATGTATAGAGCAGCTAAAAATAGTGATTAACCATTCAAGTGTATTCACTTATGAACTGACCACTTATGAAATTAGTTCCCTCTGAAATTGCTCTCCCCATTGAACATAGTTGTTCCTCCCCACACATGTTATCCCTGCTGGCCATCTCTTGACTGAGCTCCTTCTAGGCTGCTCTTGTCGACCAAATAATATTAAGCACACACAAAGCAAATCACTTATGAAGAGTAACTATAAATCTTATAAGAGAATTCATCAAGTTGGAAAGGGATTTTTCTGTTGAATTTTCCCCATGGAAATCAGACAGTTAGACCAGTTATACTGAAAAGAAGACCCGGGCTGATTCTAGATAAGCATTTCAAGGGGGAGTCAATGAGATCATGGAAGATGCAGGGTAGCCAGCCCCTTTGATAATTGGCCAGGCCCTGTCATATTTCTGCAAAAACATCCTCTCTGCAAGATGGTACTATATAATGCTTTACAAAATAAAACCCTTCTCAATTTGTTATTTTTCTAAAATAAGTATGTATCTGCTAACATTACTGTTATTGTCTAAGTGATCTAAATTATTCTTTTCATAATTTACTAGTTTTTCAAGATAACCTTCCAATCATCTGCTTATCACAATGTATTGGTCTTCATTTTTAAAATGGATTCACCTTAACATGTCTTTTCAGTCTACTTCAAATGGGATTACAATATTTCCTCACCTTTTGATAGACAATGCTAAACAGACACTGTGCCCATCTATACTACTGTAAATGCTGCACAAATTTGTGTTTCCCCAGATCTCACCACAAGAGTATATACCACCCAGTTAATCAGAAAGATTTAAAACATAATATTCTATATAGCTTTGGTTTTCTTTTATCACAGGTTCTATAGGTGTGTGTGTGTGTGTGTGTGTGTGTGTGTGTGTGTGTGTGTGTGTGTGTGTGGTGCATGTGCCTACGTACAAGTCAGGAGGACATCAGGTGTCCTGCTTTATCACTCTCTACCTTATTCCCTTGAGACAGGGTTTCTCATTGAACTAGACCTACGCTGGCAGCTAGCAATTACTAGCAATTCTCCTAGACCTCAACAGGTAGAGGTTACAGGCATGCATGCAGTCACACCCACCTTTTGATATAGGTATTGAGATCCTAACTCAGGTCCTCATGCTTGCATACCAAACTCTCTTACCCACTGAGTCATCTCTCCCCTGTGAGGGTTTTATCTTTTTAAATATTTAAAATATTGGAAACCCTTTTTTTTGTTTTTTGAAGACCATCTCTTCATAGCCTTTGGACTTTTTAAATTACTTAGTATAAAATGCTTATGGAACATATATTAAAAACACTTTTTTTACTTTCAGCTTTTTTGGTAACTGCTGAATTGTTAAGATTTTTTTTACAGTCAGCTCTTTCAGTCTTTTATGATTTAGGGCTTTTGTATCAGATCTGGAAATAACTTCATTATGAGACTGTTTCAACTAAGTTTCCAATATTTTCTATCATCTTTTATTTCAAGCTTTACATTTACGTTATATTTGTTTGCTGGACTTGGAATAGTCAATAAGTCCATTTATTTTCTGTAGCTATATGATTGTTCCAACACTAAAAGTACCATTTTTTTTCCAGCTGATTTTAACGGCTATCTTGATTGTATATCATAGTCTTGTTTATATGTTTCTAGGCTCTCTTAGGACTGTACTGTGCCTGCTGATTTTAATATATAGCTTTATGATGTGTATTTCTGTAAGCAGGGCTTCTTAGTATATTATCTAGGACACAATGGCATGAAGTGTACATTCACAATGTGTCCAACTAGTGAGTGGCTCACAGACTGGCCTATTATCTAAGCATGGCTATGACTGACACCAGCCTTAACTCCTGACTCAATCTTCACCAGATAATCTCATCAGGGACCATGAGAACTTGATTCTTACAAGCTCACTCATAAAGCAACATCCAAATGGGATATTGTGGCCAGACACAGAAGCCATCTGGGTACATGCCTAATCATGCTTTAAAGGCATATTAAGAAAACCAAATTTATCACATTAAGAGAGAACAAGAAAATTCAAGTATAATTCAAGGCAAGGTTTTTTGGGGGGTTTTGTTTAAAAGAACTACGATAGGGCTTTGAGTATAGTTTAGTAGCAGAACTTGCTAGCATGTGGAAAGCCCTAGGGTCAGTCCCCAGAAGCTGCCAAAACAAACAAGAAACAACAACAATAACAAAAACCCACCACTTTAAAAGTACCATAATCCTGACAATGTAGCCCAGTCCTTTCTCTGCACCAGTCACCAAAAGCAGGTAGGGAGACACCAGAAAGGATTAGTTCAGTTCTGTTACAACCTATGCAGGTCAAAATGGTTCCACACTATGAGCTGCAAAGCAAGGACACAGTTCCTTTCTCAGCTGGGTCACCTGTACCATTTATATTTTTCCAACTTTGTCCATGTGAAACTGTTTGGGAGAAATGCCACACTTACTACTTGTTTGGTGGTCCTATTTCCTGAAAATACTACATGATCAAAAGCAGGTTCTGAAGTCACAGACTGTTTAAATCCAGGCTCCACCACTTTCTATAGACCTTCAGTCTATAAAATAATAATAAAAGCACCTTCCTTCTAAGCTGTTCAGGGGTGTGCTATATTAATGTGGAGCCATGTAGAAAGGTGCTAGACATGAGTTGGCTACTATGCTCCTTAAATGCATTATGCATCATAAGAGTCAGCTCATCTTTTATCACTTCACTTGCAATCCAAATTCTCCATGCTTAAGCAAAGCCAGTGGGGAGGGAAGTCTGGCTGAGTAGTGTCAGTGTCAGAAGCAAGGCAGAGGCAGTCCCTTAAGGTTACTGAGAATAGGAGCATAATCTTAGAAAACATTGCCTTTCTCATTTTGATGGAAGAATCAGCCCAGCCATGGGAAGATGTCAGGCCAGGCTAGAGATATACATAGGTGGCTGCTGCTACTTCAGCATCATGGGACATGCTGCTGTTTTCACAAACCTTAGAATCGACTCACCTAGTTAAAATGTGTGTAATCTTTCTTATTCTTCTGGTATTTTCTACTGACTCTTCATTGGTAAGGAAGAATCAAATAGAAAACTGTTATTTACAAATAGAGATAGTTACTCCAAATGCTCAAGTGAACTATAAAGCCTCTTTATTATTTAGCTCTTTATCTACTCACCCAGCTTTCTCTTGCATTTTTAAAATAACTTCTTGATGTTTTTTAGGCACTACTGATTTAGGTGAGATATGACTCTTTTAAAAACATTCTATTTTTAGTAACTATACATTGGCATACACCTGTAAGAAATAGCAAAAAGATCCCTTATGCCCTTTGGCCACTTTCCCCTAGTGACATCTTTAGAACTACAGGAGCCTATCAAGCTTAGGGCACAGTGCCACTGCAGAATGTTTCTGTGGCCTCAAGAGTCCATATATATAGCACTTCGTGGCACCCCATGGCCTCCAGCCCAATTGTCCTGAGCCCCTGGCAACTATTAACCTATCTCTCTATATATTTATTTTTAGTCAGGGTCCAATTAGACCCTTAGCTAGACTAGAATGAAGAGATTCACCTGCTTCTGCCCCCTGAGTGCTAAGATTAAAGGCATGTACATGGCATTATGGTAATGCTACATGAATTGAGCCAAGTAGCATGCCATCTTTGAATAAAGATGAAGCTCTTCCACCTCCCCACCCCACTCACCCAGGTTGTTTATGTCTTTGCATCTTGCTATGGCCTTAATTCATGTCTATACTTTTTTGAACTACCAGACTTTCTTTGCTAATATTTAAGAGTTTTGCACTGGCTGTCATAAGTTTGATAAATATATGTTCTTATATCATGCTAGCACTGTCAGATTAGCATATCAGTGGATTTTTTTACTCCAAAGAGATTTTAGAAGATGTCATTGAGAATATGATCATTTTAAATGATCAAAAATAAAATATGAAAAAAGGTCCTAAGAGAAAATCCTTCTACAATTCCATTTTTTAATGCTTATGAGGACTTCAAGGAAAATGTTTTTACATTACATTATGAGGGCAGAGGGGCTAGAATGAAGTCCATTGTCGTTGATGGAAGATAGATGCAGACCTAGCACTCAGGAGGCAGAAACAGGAAGATCTCTTCTAAGAGTTTTAGGCCAACCATTCTACTCTGTTTTATCTATCTCTCCAACTCTGAGACCCCTTAGTCTTGTAATTTACCCCTATGTAGAGGTAGACTCTTGGACCTTGGAGAATTGAAAAAGATTAGTCATCGGGGGGGCAACGGAAGCAGGTGACCTTAATGTCCACAGATTCTCTGGAAGGAAGTGAGGCTTTGGTTAAACCAAAGTGGTCCCTACTAGGCTACTATGAAGCCTAGAAATAGTATGGTCTTCCTAGGACAATGTTTCTGGGGGTTCTTAGCTGTACCCTACAAATAAATGTATGCACAAATGATGGGCACACACAGTATACTCAGTTCAAAAGGGGTGGCTTTGAAATCCATGACTCTAAAAGCTGGTTCAAGGCTGAACAAAGCTGAAGTGTTACAAATACAGGCTCTTAGAGTTAGAAGGAGCTAGAAAACTCAGTGTAATATCCTGCACACAACTAGAGGAAAACTTGCTCTTTTCATTTGCATACAGGCTTCTGCCAGAGACCCTCACATTCATCTAGAAGGAGGCCTAGGGACAGGAGTAACAGGACAGTCCTGGTTTTACCATCAGCATCTGGGTATTCTAAAAGAACTGCCTGCCACTCTATTCTTTGAGGAGAAAGCATGCTCACTCTGAGCACACTGTCAGTCTAAAGAATAATCCTGAGCTAATACTACTTAGAGTTTTCAAGCATTATGCTGAGTGCTTTATACACATCATTTCACTAATCCTCAAAGCAGTTTCTGACATATAAATACTAGCTATCATTTCTGATTTAGAGATAATCAAACTGAAACTAGAGTGATCAAGTCTAGGGCCCAAGACACAAAGCCCAGGGAGCATTTGATCTGCTGAAGGTGCCCCTAGCTCCCATAACATTCACTTGGCATTGTCTTTAAACATTCCAAGATCTCTTCTGACCTTCACAAGCCAGGACTGATTTCTTAGGCTGAAATGTGCCTAAAGCTATTTCTAAGCTTCAGATTGAGCCATGGAGAACTGCACCCCATCCCTCATTTTTAATGTAAAACTGCATGTTTGTGGTAAAGAGTTAACCAACTTTCTCTGTTGATCCCATTCAAGGTCCATGAGGGCAGACACTGACCACTTCCATTCAGTGCTTTATCTTCAGTGTTTGATCTACTTGGAGCCTATTGTGGACCTTCAGTGAATGTTTGATGAAGAATAAGAGAACATATAAATGACTGAGATATCATACCCAACCAGTCAGGTTCTAGGACCCAGACTGGGCCTGGGAAGGCTTCTTTAGGCCCTGTAAATGCCAGAAATATCTTAGGGGCAGCAAGGCTTCAAAGCTCCCCACCAGGGTTCTATTCATGAGACCTGGGATCCCAAGGTCTCCCAAAAGCTATTTCATCACAATTCTCTACTCTTAAAGCCTGCTCCTTTCTGTCTTTCACTCCGGAAATGTCAACACCAAAGTACAGTAATTTTTTGTGGTTCTCCTGGAAGGATTTCACATGGAAGGAACCATCTTGGTTTTTACAGATCAAAGCTTGGATGCACAGATGATTCTAAGTCATATCTGAAACCCCTGGCATTTAGATACACACAGGAAACCCACTCTCCAGTTTAGGTAAAGAAAACACATTGATGCCTTAGGGTTGGTAGATCTGCCACATATTGGTGTGTTTATACTCTCAACACTGGGTAGAACTAGCTAGGTTCTCCTGAGGCAACATGACTTCTGTTGCTGCTTAGCAATAAGACTCTCATTAGTCAAAGTCCAGGGGCCTTGGGATGCCGTAGCACCCAAAATATATACCCTACTAACTCAGAAACACAGCAACAGGCCAGTCTTAGGAATGAACCAACATGAAGACTAAAGGTCCCCACTGAGGTCTTCCATTCAATGAGTAATGGGACCGGATGTGAAAGATGGAGCACAGGTCTCCAACCCTCTAAAATTGTCAGCCTGAGGAACTAGCAAGACCAGGCACATAGAGGCCAGGTTCTCCCTTATGCACACAAGACCATCATATCTGCTACTACTGGCTGCAAATGCTGGCCAAATGCTGGTTCCTGTGGCTCTGGCTGCTTGCCAAATGGCTGTGCTTTTCTTAGGAATGGGTAACTGGAAAAAGGGAGGAATTGCATTCGATTCCATCAACGACAGTTTTCCTATTGAAACATGACTTGCTAAAGCAGAGGCTTAGTTCAGAGTAAACATTTCACACTGCTAAGGAGAAGTAGAGATTTATGAGTTAAAGCAAGCCTCAGGCATCAGTAGAAACCTTCCTGCTAGCCAGCACCACACACACCACCCTCAAGTACCAGCATTTCAAATACTATCCCCATAGCTAGCCCTTCATCTTGCTGCAGTTCAGAACATCCCTTACTTTTCTGTCTCTCTATATATGGATCAGAAGCTTGGCCTAAGCCTCTGAGCCTCCTTGTTCTCTCTCTCTCTGGGTTCTTCTAGGTGCATGAACCCTCAGAGCCAGGTTGTGTTAGGTGATTCCCTCTAGTTGCCATTCAGAGCTGCCTTTTCTAAGCCATGTGCATGGAAGATAGCCAATGATATACATTGACATTTTCCTGGTAAGACAAAGCTTGATGACTGCCTTTGCCTCTTTGCATTAAGAAGAACTTCCTTTTGTCAGCCTGTCTTTCCTTGGGCAGTACCAGCTCAAAAGGCTTATAAACAGGCACAGTCACGTTAATCCTTCAGACCAGCTCTTAAGGGAATGGCTTCCCTTGAAGAATGGGGCATATCACAAGACTTGGGAAGATGAGTACCCACTAGTTTTTGATCAGGTACTGTCTATTATCGACTTTACCAAATCCAAGCAATTCACCCAACTTCTGTCACTGCAGTCTCTCTTCTCAAATGGCCCATGGTGAGATGAAGGCCTAGATCAGCCACAGACAAGATACAGAGGGGATAGATGAGATCAACCCCCAGCAACATCCTTTTTCATGTGTGGAAAAGTAACAAACTGTCCCTGGCTTTCTGACCAACCTCCCCCTTCTCTTCCACTTTTCCCCTTCTGGGTTTTGGAAAAGCAACAAATTTACCTTTTGTGTCACTTAAGTAACTCTGGCAGGAACAAGTAAACGGCCCCTTCTGTAGAATAATACTTGAAGATAGCCATGTTGAAATTGGAAGCCAACTGAGTACTTGCTTTGACTGAGAGATCCAAAGGGAGGGAAGGCCTTAACTAGGGCACAGTCACATGTCAGGCTCAATATGTCTCCCCCAGGGTCTCCCATGATTCAGCCTGCTACAAAGAGCACTTTGGTACTTAGATAGGTTTCTCTAAGGTTTTTTTTTTCCTACTTTCTCTATAATCATAAAGACGGCCAGTGTTGACAGTAAAGCATGAAGCTTGAGCCTTCTGATATTTAATGCCTTTCTTGGCTCTCAATTTGCCTAATCTTGCCCTCTGAGCCTATTCCAGCCTGGTTGTGTGACCAGGCCCTGGAAACATTGAGCAAACACCCCCTCAGTAATTCTGATGACCCAGGAGGGCGTCCCTGAGACCACAGTGCATTCCCTTTGGCCAGTCCTGTGAGCTCTAGGCTGAGAGAGGAACATGCTCACTAGGGCTTATCAACAATGCCAGGACACCCCAAACCAGCTGACAAATGTTGATGCCTATCTCCAGAGACTATACTATCGGGTTTTCTCTACTGTTTTTAAATAGTCCCTATACTTCCCCATAATCATCTCACCTAAAGCCCCAGAATAGCTCCCACTCTTAGGAGTTTGCAGAGACCACGGTGGGTACTAGCACCCTCCTCATCAACACATTTGTTCTCAGGCCCAGTTTGAGGCTACACAGAGAATACATGTTATGCTTCACATGGAAACTCACTGGATGCCAAACACATGTTGTAAGCTTTAAAAAAAAATCCTATGTCATCAGCTTCATTTCCAGCCCAGGACCAGTAATTGCCAACTATAAAATTATACCCCAACCATTGTAAAGTTAGCAGCCCTGCACATCACCAAAAATTATCAAAAGGAATTCAGAGATGCTATATGTTTTGGAGAGGCTCTCATGTTTGTATACCTGATGACCACCCTGAAGGCAGAGGTAGCCCAGTCCAGGTCTGTAAGGGTCTCATGGACACCTGTCTCAGCATGCCTGGCCCATCATCCTGGTAAATAAAGGCAACAACAACAAAAAAATCAAGCCTGGGGTTGCCAAGACTCAGTGCAAAACCTGACAGTCCAACTCTTAGGGATGGGAGTATGGGATTAGATACCCTGAGTAAGGTAGGGTATCTTTAGCCTACAAATTGTACATAGAGATCTGAGAGCCAGAAGCTACCAAAAGCTCACGTTAGTCAAGGCGGTACCCTGGTGCTAGCATTAATGTGACATCCATTCCTGCCCCCTCCACTTGAGAGGTGCTGAATCAGCCTTCACAGTGGTTTGCTTGAGGACTTGGAACAAACAGCCTAGGATAGCTTGGTCTGCAATGGGCTGGTACTTATGCTACAGTGTGTACTTCACAAAAGACCTGGTAGGTAAACAGCTGGTGGGGAAAAGGTAGGCATCTTATCTTTATTTTCTTGGGTTCCCACAGAAGCTAGTCAGGTCTCAGGGGAACCCAAGGTAGTGTTCTTCTGGGATGAGAAATGCTAAGATTTCAAACTAGTAGCCAGCATGTCATGAGGACCTGAGGATAGTGAGCTCCTCGGGTGGCTGTACATGCCCTGAAGCCAATAACCCTAGCTCTTTGTGGCACCAACAGGTTGAGAGCAACCCCTGGTTCCTGAGGTTCCTGGTTCCTCAAAGGCCAGAGTGGAATATCATATGGATATCCTTGGTAGGGTGGAAAATCCCCAGCCCAGCCTACTGAGCTGAGCTGCTGCTTTTCTCCCACTCACTGGGGGTCATTGAGGAAAGCTTCCAGTTTCCCTTTGATGTCTCCCGGAATGAGGGCAGGGTCAACACCCCTCTGTGTTCTGAAAAGTTAGACTCTGCTTGAGAAGTTGGTGCTTCTGGGACCAAAGTATACAGGAGTCATGCAAGGGACCCAGCACAGGTGAGAAGAAAGGCAGAAGTGAAGAGACAGACAGCAATGTAGATACCCCAAGGCCTTTGCATATATTTCTGGGCGAGGCTGGAGGAGGGACTCCTCTAAACTCACTCACACAAGGCTGCTGGAGCTGGAAGGAAGGTTCTGGAACAAGCCATTGTTTAAACATATCTAAAAGCTAGGGTCCAACCTGAGCAGGCCAAGTTCCTTCTGTACTGTCACGCCATACCTCCTCATTCCCAAGAGCCAAATAATCTGCCACGCAAACTGTAGGTGCTGGAGGCAGGAAAGCAGAGTACAAGGCAGGATATAAATAAAGCAGGGAGCTGAACCGATATAGAGGGCCTCTCTACCCAGCTGCCTCATAAGACCAAAGGCTTGTAGGGCCTTCAAACCCTAAACTGGAGGATACAGTAATTTCTTCACATCTTTGAGAAGAGTTGCTTCCTCCTCCAGTGGCTCTTGTGCCTGAGAAGAGGGTGGAATGCCTGCCTGCCTTCACAGGAAGGCCTTTAAACCCTCCACCCTCCCTTTTATGTGCAAACTGTTTAACTGGCTGACTTTGATGCAGTGGGTTAAGCCCAGCAGCAGCTTTGAAGTCAGCCTGCAGACTGAAGCTTCTACCAGCTCTGCATAGATAATCTCTCTTCTGCACCATGAGACTCAGGGCCACCCTCAGGTTATCCCTCTAAAACTTAAGGCCTTTCAAGTGGCTTTGGGAAGAAGTGCCTATAGGAGGAGGAGAAGCTCACCCTTAAGAAGAAGGCAATGAAGGGGATAGCACTGTGTAGGGTGATGGCCCCAAAGATTTCAGCTACAGCCTTTCCGCTTAGCAACCTCTAGAGAACTCCAGATAGTGCCTTTCCTTGTCCTCTCTCTGCCCAGTGTCTCAGAATTTAGGCTTCCATGGGAAGTACAGAATGAATGACATAGCAAGAAGAACATAAATATTTGTTGTAGTGGCTATTTTCTGGATTCTTGAGCCTTAGGAAGTTTTAGGAACAGAATCAAGAATGTGGCCTACTGAGGAAAGCCAGGGCAGGATGGATGGCTGCTAGAGGCATCTGTCTTTGCATATGGACCAGGTATATCTTTTTATAGCAAGTTAGTTGTGGGACATTTGGTGCTAAAGCAACAGAGGCAGTAAGGGAAGTGGTACCTATCATGAGACCCTTCTACATGCCTACCATATTATTTATAAGCTCCCATGCCTATATGTCAGGGAAGGCCTCCAACTGCTCCAGACCCTGGCATTCCTAGGCTGCCTTTCCCAACAGTGATACCTGTGATTTACTTTAGAATGTGACTTCTTAGAAGACTTTTGCCTAAGCAGAGGGCTGGGAGATCAGGACCTGTCTCTACTCTTACTGAGACTACTTCTATGGATGCATGAGCCCAAGAATACTCTCTCTGCCAGGGTTAAGACAGGAAGTGGCCCTTCTACAGACATGGAGTGCTGGTTTCCCCAGAGTCAGGACTCATGTCATACAGTTCTGTCATGTCAGGCACCCAGTGGCCTCAGACAAGTCCTTCTATGTGGCTGAGTTTTCTTTGCTATACTCTTTCTTTTGGTGCTCTTACAAGTATTAAATCCCATCCACAGAACCTGAAGTCCACAAATACTAACAGTAGCTAAAGAGCACTAGGACTGCTGATACAGCTCAGAGGGCTACTACTCTTTTAGAAAATCTGGGATCCCAGAGAGTCAAGATGAGGTTGGTGACACCAGAAGGCTGAGTCCTTGAACTTCAGGTATAGCCATGGATCTAAGTAGGTCTCAGCATTTATTACAAAGTAGCTGCCACACAGGCTGAGAGAAGGACAAGGAGAAACATGGGAATGAGATACAATCTTGGGCCCTAACTGAGAATAGGATAGATATGTATGCACATTGATTGTATATATTTGTGACAGTGCATGTAGGTATGAAATGCCATCTCTCAAAAGTCCTGAGTGGTTAAGGATAGGGTGTGATCCTGGAACCCTTAGATAGGTATAACTTGTCAGGAGTTATTAATGGGAACACTGACCTCAGAGGCCTTCTTTTGCATTGTCACTGCCTTCTAAATGATAACCTACTTGCTTCATTCCCTTCCTATTCATTCTCTACTCAGCAAGAAAAATCCTTTTAGAGTTTGGATTCCACTTAGTTCCCTGAATTGTGAGATCCACAGCAGCTCTTAGTGGTCTCAGAACAAGCTTAAGACCCTCACAGGAAGCAAGGCCTAAAGTACTGTACCCCAGTTTGGAAGCCTGGCTTCTTCCTCTCTTGTCCCCTCCTTCACAATGCCTTCCTGGTCTTAGTGCCTCACTAGGATTCGAGATTGGTTCTAGGTGGCTCCTGATAGGCCTCTCTCTCTATCTCCAGCTCTCAGGAGTATTCCCCTTGGTGTATAACCAAACACAGGCCTCATAGGACAGGCATGACTTGATTCCTGTAAAACCCCTCCTCAAGTCAATTGTGTGATTCGTGGTAGACTTGCAACAAATGTGTTGAATGGCTGAGTCTATAAAATGGGGGCAATAATCACTTTCCTGCCTCCTACAGATAATTCACTTTCTGGAAAGGTTCTGAACCAAACAGACACTATACACCGACTAAAAATCAGCTACGGTATAACCTTAGAATAACTCAGCGTGTAGGCTGCTTATGCCTGGGCCTAGGAATAAGTTTCCTTCCATCAGACCATATTCCCAGCTCCCAGAGAGAACAGGATCCAGGGAGCTTTGAAAGCAAGACTCTATATGTTAGGAGGTTAATGGATTTAGATCTTCCAATTGGCCATACTAAGGAATGCTTCTTAATCCATAAAAGCCATATGCTTCCAAACTTAATTTCCTATCACACAAGATAGCCCTCCCCAAAAAAAAAGTCGGGTGGTGGTGGCGCACGCCTTTAATCCCAGCACTCGGGAGGCGAAGTCAGGTGGATCTCTGTGAGTTCGAGGCCAGGCTGGACCGACAGCCTCCAAAACAATACGGAGAAACCCTGTCTTGTAAAACCAAAAAAAAAAAAAAAAAAAAAAAAAAGATAGCCCTCATCCCCCCTCTCCTGGTCTCTCTCTCTTACACTTTTACATATACTGAGATGGGAGGGTGGATATTGGTCTGTTGACTAATTCAGACCATCTCTATACCCCAGTTAGACCCTTTTCTGGAAGGACCACATGGCAAAGCCCAGGTCACCTGCATGAACACTGTAACCATCCCTGGAAGCCAGCAAACCTCAACCCTCCCTCCTTTACCTCTGCATCTTTGCCCATGCAGAACCTTCACAGGGCTCAGTCAATGTGGACAAGAGCCTGAGAAATGGGCCTGGATCTGAGCTAAGGAAAAACTAGTATGCTTGGCCCTGCCCCCCTCCCTGTTCTCAGAGACTAATTGCCACAATTAGCATTATTAGGAGAAAGGCCAATTAGATCAGTTTCTTCTCCTGGCTCTAAGGCTAGGACTGCTAGGGAGGGTGAGCCCAAGACTCTTCAAGGAGCTGAGATTCTTCCATAAAGGAAGCCACATTTAAATTGCAAACAAGGGTCTCCGGCCTAGGAAAGGCTCAGGGAAACTTTCAGTTCCCTGTGGGAGAGGCTAGAGGGAGTCCTGTACTCTAATCTCTCAGGCCTTCCTGAGGGCTCTGATCAGGACCCTGGGAGTCTAAGCTCTGGCCAGTGACCCAGACTTTCTGGGGCCAGACAGCATAGAGGATCATGGCAAAGGCTGATATCAGAGGCAAGCAAAGGGAAAGGAAACCCAGCATTAGAGGCCACCCACTTACTCTCCCCAACCAGCCTTCTTTGAGGCAAACCCTCTTCTCCTAAGTGTTCTGTAAACTTGTGGATCCATTGTTCACAACAGCCACTTACTAGTCTGCACTAACTAGAGATAGTGAGAAAACCAACACAGCCTCTTTCCAGACCATCTTCAAACTGGTAAAGCCACAGGTGCCACTGCTATATACAACTTAGGAACTGAAGTGAAAAGATTGTTGTAATAGTCAGGGCTGGAGACATCCCAGCAGCTAAGAATACTTGCTGCTCTTGTAGACGACCTAAATTTGTTTCTCAACACCTGTATGGCAGCTTGCAACCATCTGAAACTCCAGTACCAGGGGATGTGATGCCCTCTTCTGTCCTCCATGGATACTAGGCACATACATGGTACACATGCATACATGCAGACAAGACATTCATACGCATAAATAATAAGTGGGACTTTGTTCATTGATTGTTGTTTTAAGATTGTTGTAACTAAAGATTTTAATGGAATCCCATAGTTTGTGGGGACAAGAATTGCCTGCCAAAGTATTTATACCACTGAGCAGAGATGGGGTACTTCTATTATGCAGGCATAGGCCAGGATCTTTCTCACAGGGGCCATGAAGCTATGGATTTGGTGCAAGGCAGGATGCAGGCCAGGGATGTGTGTTTAAAGGGTCAGAGCAGAAAGGCCTTCAAGCTCCTTGAAACTTGTCTAAGGCAGTTCTGGCAGGGAAGGTCCCCACATCCACCTCCCAAAGGCTGTGTGGTAACCTTGGGAGGCTTGTTTCGTTATCAAAACTGTGAGGGGATTACTTCTACTAGGTAAATGCCATTTAGGCTGCTAAACATACTACAATGCAGAGCACCTACCCCCCTCCACCCACATCCTGCAGCAAATATCACAAGGGTGGCAGTTAAGAAACCCTCACTACTTACTTTCTCACTGAGTTCTGAGAGTAGAAGAACACTTTCCTGGCCTGATCTCTCCTTTCATTCAACAAATCAATGAAGCCATTCACAAAAACCTGTGACACACCTGCAGAGTGCTAACCCTATAGAGAAGACACACATTCTCTCACAGGACCTCCCTTCTAGCGGAGGAGACAGGCAGCCAACTCAAGTAGATACGTAAGGAAGAAGAAAAATACCACAGTGTAGTCCACACATTAGAGACTGAGCTAACAAGTAGCTCAAGAAACTGATTGATATGGCAGTCAGAAAAGTCATTTTCAGTGATATAGGAGCATTTACAGGAAAATGCAAGCCAGGCAGGGTAGCTAACCTTAAGACCCTGTCTGTGGTGGAAGGGATAATTTGCTGTTAAAACAAAATAAAAGAGTGCTGGTATTGGGCTAGGGAGATGGCTCACTGGATACAGTAATTGCTGGGAGTTACGATTGCTGAAAATCATGAAAACCTGAGTTGGGATCCCCAGCACACACAAAATCCAGGTGTGGTAACACCTGCCTATAACTCCAGCATGGGGAATGTAGGTCACAGACACTAAGATCCCAAAGGGCTTACTGGCTAGTCAGTCAACAAAATGGTGAACTCCAAGAATAATGAGAGATCCTGTCTCAAAAAATAAGGTAGGAAGGGATAGAGAAAGACACCCAGTGTCAACCTCTGGACTCCACATGTGCATGCATCTAGAAGAGCAGCCACATATATGCACATATATGCACAAATGCATAAATCACATAAATATACAAAGAATGATGCTGAAGCCAGAGCTCAGTAAGAGAAGAAATGGTGAGAGTACAGGACAAGCCAATCTTGCAAAAATCATTATGTTCCTAGAAATAGGAGTCAACAGAGGGTATCTAGCAGGAAAGTGATGGATATACATTTATTCCTTCATCCTTGGCTTTTGGATTCTGGTGCATAGCACACAGAGCAAATCACAGCCTTCAGCCCATAAAACAGTTACCTTGGGAAGGACCTGTTTAAAAGTACCACTCTGCTCCTTCCATGCTTTTACATTCTATCTCCATCCTGCACCCCCACCCCCAACTCCCTTCCACTCAGACAGCTGCTCCAGAGTAATTTATTTACATCATTGTATGTATGTATGGCATGCCCTGTGACTGCAGGTCTGGGTGGTGTGTAATTTTAATTTAAACAGAGGCATGTACTGAAACCCTCCTGTTTGGTGTTTGTGTCACTCAGTACTATTTCTGTGTGTCTCCATCTTGTGGAGTGTACATCTAGTCCCCTGCTTAAACCACAGCAAGCAGAGCCAAATGCCCACCACCCCACCACCCCCAGGCCATGCTGTGCTGAGCAGGCACACACAGCCGCTCCTTGTTCTGGGGGAGAACTGCTCCAGCATGTTTACTCAGGAGGGAAACTGTTGCGCCTCAGGTATAAAATATTTTATTTGAGGAAAAAATGCTGGCCAGCTTTCCAGAATGTCTGTGCCGGTCTCCCTTCTCACCTGCAGCAGTCGGGGAGGCTTGTTCCCTACCTTCTGCCAACACTTGGCATTATCCTCCTTTCTAAGGCTTCTCATAAGAAAAATAAATGTCACTTTGATTTGCATTTCTCTAGTGACTTAAGTTTGGGCATATTTTCACCGTTAACCCTCCTCCAAGTTTCTTGTCATCTTTTTCTCACTGATTTGCAGGGCTTTCTCCTCATCTTAACTGCTGTTCTCTAGTTTTAGTATTTCAATTATCTTGTAATTTGTCATGGACAAAACTACATTTGTGAAAGAAGTAAAAGGCAAATTATACCTTTCTATTATGGAAATAGTGACACTGATCATGGAGGATTTGTTTAATAGAAATCCTCAATTTGCATCGTTTATTCAAGTTCAAAATTTTAGTCTTGAGATTTGTCCTGCTTAAGACCTCCACGCCACTCTGGACCAAGAAATTATTCTCCATAGCTTTTCTTAATAAATATCAACTACCTTTCACTTTAAAGTTTTTAGTCCATTTGAAGCTTACTTTTTCTAGGGACTCGGAAATCCACAGGATTTTTCTGTTTTATTAATTTTCTAGTATCTTCTGAGTAGTCTCCATTAATATGTGGTGCCATTTTTATCATACTGAAGGCTGAGCTCCTTGGGATCTCTCTGTCACTACACCCTTCTGGCTGCCAAGGCATGGAATGTTATTTCAAAGTTCACTTGGCATTTGTCTTTCTTTTTCTTCCACATACATTTTTGAGGAATAGATGTTAAAACCCTCCAACTAGAAGTCTGACAGCAATCTAACTGAATTTATAGATCTGCAAAATACTGAGATTTCTCTAATGCTAAATTTTTCCATCCAAGAAAACGATGTTTCTGCACATCCAAATACCTTCCTTTATCCTCCAATGGGAATTTACATTTTTTCCTATAAACATCATCTTTAAAAAAAAAGTTTAGATCAGTAAATTTTGTTGCTATTCTAGCTGCTATCTTAGTACATTTCTTCCATATTTTAAATCACTATTAGTATAAAGAAACATGGTTGGTTTGTCGTTTGTTTGTTTGGGTATATACCCAAACAATATTTATACTGCAAAACCCAAAACATTTACTAAAATCTTTATTTAGTTGCAAAACTATTTTTTTCAGGTAGCTCAGCAGTTTTCAAAGTCCAAAGACTCCCAAGAAGCCTACTCAGACCCTCTCAGGAAAGGTCATAGAAGGTCTGAGGAAAAAGTATTTTCATAATACTCAGACCTCGTCTGCCTTTTCTATTTTGACTCTTACAAAGTCAGAGTTTTCCAAAGGTATGACCTCACTAGAAATATGCTTACACAGCTCTGTGTTTTAAGCACACAGTTTTAATTTCTAAGACTGTAACTACCAATAGATAAAATCCACCTTAAGAAATAAACGGGAGGGGGTCTTAATAATTTTTAAGTGCACAAAGGTTATAACACCCAATACCAAAATAAAAATCCTATGATCTGTAAATAATTAGTTTCACTCTTCCTACCATAAGAGCTTCATGTCCTCCATTTCTTTTCCTTATATTAGGAGGTAGCTGATCCTTAGCCTACAAAGAATAATAGTTTCTCCCTTAAGTTTAATGAAAAGTTTTTAGATATATACTGAATCAAGTTAGAGAACTTCTCTTCTAGCTCTGACTTTCTAAGTAATGTCCTCCAGCCCCTCAAGTGCATACATAGGTGTTAAACTTCATCATATAAATTTTCTGCCTCTATTGAGAGAACCATATGATTTTTCTCTTGTAGTCTCTTAATGCCATGGTACATGGATAGTTTCTGATATTGGATCATCTTTGCATTCCAAGGAGAAATCCCACTTTTTAAAGAACTGTTGTGTAATATACTCTTGGATTCAGTTAGCCAACACTGTACATGGAACTTCTACATCTATGTTCATTAGGGAAATGGCTCATTTTTTTATTTGTCCTCTCATTTAAATTTGGACATGCTCTGATTCACAATTTTAAAAGATCCTTCTAGCTGGAGCATAAATCCTGAAACAGATTCACTTTTTTCCTCAATATGTTTGGTAACACGTTAAAATAGAGCCATAATCAAGCAATCCAATCCTTAAATTTTTCTCCTAGTGAGTATCTGGAAAACAGGTGCAGAAATGGATCATTTGAGACACCATAGAAATCTGGCTAATCCTGCCTGCCTGCTTTCCTTCAACAAGTATTGCCTGAGGATGGCTGTGTATTAGACTCATGGCTGGGTGTGGGGCAGGTACTAGGGAAAAGAACAGAAAAAGCTCCCTTTGGGTAGTTTCTAACTAACAAAGGTACAATATGAGGAAAATTGTTAAATGTACATCATTCATGCCTATTACTATTGAGAAACTTTTTATACTTTTTGATCATATAACATAAAACTAAGAACAGTTCCACTGGAAAGCACCCATCCCCATTTTACAGAAAAGGGAGTCTGGAGGAACAAAATGGAGGGCTGAGACTTGAGCCCTGGCGGCCCTTTAATCAACTCTGATCCACATATATGACAAAGATTTTTATACACTGCTTCTCAAAATGTGATCCACACTTGCTAAAAGTCAGACCATACTGTGCTCACACTCAAAACCAACTTTAATTCTTCTGGACTCCCCAGGAGGGTCCCTGAATGTAGCTCAAAACCTTCAGTCCAGTTCCCAAGAGACCTGGGACTCTAGGATCTCAACTCAAACACAGGAAGGGATAAAATTCCAACTGAAAATCTGGAGGTAACTCGAAATTCAACTGTTTTCTCACTTGGACCTGACTAACCCAGTGTTTCTCAACCTGTGGGTCGTGGGCCCCTTTGGGGTTCTAATGATCTTTTCATAAGGGGTTGTCTAAGATCATCAGAAAACACAAATATGTATATTATAATTCATAACAGTAGCAAAATTACAGTTATGAAGTAGCAACAAAATAATTGTACAGTTGGGGGGTCACCACAACATGCGTAACTATATTAAAGGGTCACAGCTTTAGGAAAGCCGAGAACCACAGCGGCCTCCACCATCCGACCGCAATCCTGAACCACAATGGACTCCATGCCTGAATTCTGACTCGCATCCCAACTGGGCTCCAGACTCAGAATCACCCAATGCCAGTCGTGACTCTGTTCTGGACTCGGAACTAAACACACACACACCTCAGACCCAAGAGTCTGATCTCAGTTTGGAACTCAGAAATAACCAGCCTCCCCCAGACTCAGATCCACGATGCCCCATATGTGAGAGCATCCCAAACAGAGCCCCTCTTCTCTCCGCGTTAAGACCACCATTTAGCAACGCTACCAGACCTTGGTGTGGGTTGCGCAAGACTGAGAAGCTTGAGGTTCGACCACAACCGATTCCGCCCAGCTCGAGTACATTCCGACACTGTCTGGGTCTCAGTAACCCACGGCCTTGAGCCCACGTCTGAGGCCACTCACCTTGGGACTCAACCGGCCTCAAGGCTACCCCCTGCCTCTGTGGTCAAAATGAAGATAGAGCCACGGACTGCAAACCGAAGATGGAGCCGCGACCGAGAAACAAAGATGGAGACACGAAAGTGCGGTATGGAACCGCGGATACTTGCCGCATGGGGGGGGGGGGGCGCTACCAGCTCCGCCATGCTGATCTGCCATGAGGAAAATGCTTGGAGAACCACAAAGATGGGGAAAACACGCTGAGAAGAGTGCACTGAGGGAGAACCACGCCAAGGAGAACGACGCTGAGGAAAAGGAAGCGCTGAGAAGCGAGCTGAGGAGAAAAGAGCTCCGGGTAGAACCACTCTGAGGAAAGAGGCTTGGTGACGCACTGAGAAAAAGCGTGAGGAGACCCGGCTGGCGAAAGAATGCCGAGGAGCAAAGCGGAGCGCTCCAAGGCAACCAACCCATCTGCGCCCAGGCGACCGATCCGCGCCCAGGCGACCCATCCGCGCCCAGGCGACCGATCCGCGCCCAGGCAACCGATCCGCGCCCAGGCAACCGATCCGCGCCCAGGTAATCGATCCGCGCCCAGGCAATCGATCCGCGCCCAGGTAACCGATCCGCGCCCAGGCAACCGATCCGCGCCCAGGCAACCGATCCGCGCCCAGGCGACCGATCCGCGCCCAGGCGACCGATCCGCGCCCAGGCAACCGATCCGCGCCCAGGCAATCGATCCGCGCCCAGGTAATCGATCCGCGCCCAGGCAACCGATCCGCGCCATCGCAACCGATTAGCGCCAACGCAACCGATCCGCGCCAGAACGATCAACACTGGAGCGATTCGAGCTGAAATGATCCTCACTGGAGCGATCGGCACCGGAGTGATCAGCAATTAAGTTACCAAGGCAGATCGGAACATACCGAGGACGACCATGAAACGGTTAAGACCTCGCTGGATAAGACCTCGCCTCAGAGGTCTGTGCTCTGGAGAAACACTGAGGAGAACCATGTTGAGTAAAGCACACTGAGGAGGGCTGGCCGGGACTGAGGCGAACCGCGCTCAAGTAATCCGAGCTAAAGCTCATCCAACCGAGTTGAGGACAACCACGCAGAGACCTCACCGTGGAGAGCCATGCTGAGGACGACCGCGCTGAGGGAAAGCTGAGAAGAACCAGACTGGAGAGGAACACTCTGAGCAAAGCACACTGAGGTGGACTGGACTGGAACCGTGTCGAGGAGAAACACACCAAAGTAATCCAAAATGAGGCAGACCACGCTGGGCCTGACTGGACCAAACAGAACCGCCACAGGCTGCGCAGAGAAGGAAATTCGTGCCATGCCGCGCCGCAGTGACTGTTCTGCCTAGCATCTGTAGCCAGGCCACCTACCCCCACCTTGGTGACGTGAAGCCACAGCACAGTTGATTGGACAGATACTTAGTAATAAGGGAAGACCGGCCTCACGATTGGTTGGGCATAAACAGCTCCGTGCTACACATTGTTATTGGCTGAGAGGAAGCAGCCTGATGTCTCCAGGGCTTGGATTGGATGAGCCTGTCTAGCAGTCTCTGCCCGGCTGGGTCTACCACCTCTTGAGATCTGAAGGGTGTAGTTGCCCCTAACCCCATCCTGGAGTTCATGTCTCTGATTTCCTGTGATACCAACCCCAGTGCAGCCCCAGGACAGATCCCTGAAACAGCCAATGTTCCTGAAAGGGTCCATGGCCTAAAGTGAGGGGCCGCTGACCCTGGCCTTGGCCTGAGCTTGGGATACAAAAAGCATTTCTGCCCTCTCCATCTTCTCTGTCTGTTCCTTGGCAACCTCCTGAGGCCGCTGTGTTTTTATTGTTGGGGGGGGTTGTTTTTTGTGGGTTTGGGTTTTTTTGTTGTTTTGTTGTGTTTTGTTTTGTTTTTTTTCGAGATAGGGTTTCATTGTGTGTAGCCCTAGCTCTCCTGGAATTCACTCTGTAGACCAAGCTGGCCTTGAACTCACAGAGATCCACCTGCCCCTGCCTCTCCGAATGCTGGGATTAAGAGGTTAAACGTGCATGCCACCACCACCTGGAGGTGTTTGCTATTCTTTGTTATCACCTAGTGACGTAAGTCTCAGGACTGTTCTACTTGTCTGTAGCTAAAATGGAAGGAGCCCTGAGTCTGCCCAGGTCACAAAACCAGGTAGTCGCAGACCTGAAATTAGACCCCCAGTCACTCTACCCCATCTTCAGATTCTCTTGGTTTGGGGTCCTGTCTCTGGAGTGTCCAGCATAGTTCCCACTCTGTCTAATTATTCCAGCATCCATTCAGCCAACATGGTCTATGCATCACCCATGTGCTAGGCATCTAGCTAGAACCTGAAGAAACCTGACAAACTAAAGCCAGGTTTGGGGGGACATACTGCTTGCTTGGGTTCATAGGCAAGGCTGGGGGCAATGTGGACTTCCTGTGCAAAATGTACTCTCCAAACCACCCCAGAATTGATTTCAAACAAGAGAGCTGAGAGAAGGGGAGGGAGAGCCAGTCCTGTGAGCAGGCCAGGGTGTGGTCATCTAAGGCATGCAGAGGCCATACATCTTAACTGCTTTTGCTGAAAATATACGTCTGCAAAAACAGCCAGGAATCTCTCTTGCCAAGGATGACTGACTGGGTGAGGGTTTAGTGGGTGTTTTTTGTTTTTCTTTCTTTCCTTTTTCTCCTGTTGTTAATGTTCATCTGAGGAAAAGAGAAAACAGTCATCTTCCCATCATCAGGCAGTTCCTTTCTTACCTCCAGAAGCTGTGCCTGACTCTACCCCACCTCCTGTCAGGCCACACATCTGCTTTGCCTGTCCCCCTTGGGCCCGTTTAAGACAGGCTACTTTTGATTCAAAGGCCAGTCCTGCCCTCGTAACCTGACTAGTAGTTTTCTTTTCTGACTATTCCAGAGCAGATGTGCAACTAACGCCACCACACAAGGACCTGTCACCATCTTAAAATTCACCACTTTATAACTTTGAACTTACCTGTTGGAAGTGAAGCTTAGGATCTTTGGTTCACAAATGACCTCTTCTACCTGCCTATGTCTCCAAGATAGGTGACCAGCCACCTTCTTCCTGCTTCCTGTCATTGCCAACCTCCCAAATGACCTCTAAGAGGGGTAGCAGGCCCATGTGTTTACATGGTTATTCTCTTCCCTTGGCTGAGATCAAGAGGGGCCCTCTTTTCAGCACCAGGACCCCCTGTGTCTTGTTTCCGACCTGTCTGTTAGAGGTGCTGCTTCTGGCCCCCCAGAGCCATCAAGCCAGGCACCAGGAGAGAGTGAGGAGCCCGAGGGTCTCTAATTTGAAATCCTGCTCCTTCTTACTGCAGGCCCCTTCCCAGCTTAGCTCTGAGGCCCAGGCCTTTGCTTCCCCTGGTCTAGGAGACCAGGCATTTTCTCTGGGTCCCCTTCTTTCAGGGCTACTGCAGGAAAGGTTGGGAGAGTAGGATCCCCAGTTCTTTAGAGAGCACCTACAAGTTTCCCCAGACACAACTCCCAGTTAGAAATACAGGCACATTTTCAAAATTTTATGGATGTTCCTAATCCAAGCCAAATGGATAGATTTCTGCTGGCTAGGGGAGATGTGTCTAGTGGAAGTACCCGAGTTGACCCTCAATACCTCACTTGTGGTTTCCCAAAGGTCCTCTGTTTTATCCAGTCATGTAAGTGAACTAGGAAGCTACCTGGAGTGAAGGCACTTAGAGTAGTGAGCATCCTCCCAGGAGTCATGAAGCTTGATAGGGATTCTATGTTGAGAATTGATTTTTCCCCCCCAAGACAGGGTTTCTCTGTGTAGCCTTGCTTGTCCTGGAGCTCACTCTTTAGACCAGGCTGGCCTTGAACTCACAGAGATCTGCCTGCCTCTGACTTCCAAGTGCTGGGATTAAAGATGTGTTCCACCACTGCTAGTCTGAGAATGGATTTTTTTATCATGAAAATTGAGTTTATATGATGTTTTGCTTAATAAAGTCTGGGTTCTAATTGTGTCCCTGTCAAGACACCCCCCACAAGTGGTAGATTCATGAGTGTCTATTGTCACTGTATGAATTCTGGTCCCTCAATTCTGTCCCTAGCCAATGTCCTTTGATGACATGACATCTGGTAGACACCTCACCAGGCTTACCAGAGGTCTTCTTGGATCAGTCTCAGACGTGGGCTAGGCCAAGAAACCTGTCTTTGTACTAGGTTCAAGAGACAAGACCTATACCCCACACCACCCACTTCCTGCACATGGGGTGCTGTCAATCTGTCAGCATGGTACACCTGCCATATGCCGCCCCCAATCCTGCTTCTGTATTTGGGGGTGTGGAGACTAGAGAGGAATAGAGCTTGATCCTGGGAGTATTTGTTTGCTCATTGAGAAACATATAAGAGTTTCTGGAGAGACATGGGAGGACTGAATAGATTTCAGGCTGGCCTGGAGGAAGATGGGAGCTATCTGAGGGAAAATGGAACAAGCCTGAGGTGCTGAGGAATTTGGGGGAGAAGGCAGCAGTCATGGCCTTGCTGGGTTGCACTATAGTCCCTTCCCAGGCCTAAGCTGGCCTAGGTGCTCTGTGATCATGGGTGTCTTCAGGTGTAGTGCCTATACATTTCACTACCTTCCAGGGGCTGAGAACTGTAGGGATGAGTATGCGGCAGAGCCCAGCACCTGGTGCTCTGTGCTTGGGCTTCCATGTGACAGAGGCAGGTCTTGTCCTCCTCTTGTATCTGGTTTATGTCATCTGGACATGGTGGGGGCTGGACTTAACGTTCCTTGTATTCCCTCCAACTCCAATATTTGGGGTTCAAAAGGTTCCCTCACAGGCCTCTGCTCCCAAGAACACGCACACATACACGCACGCACACACAGCTGAAGAGAATTAGGCTGCAAACGGCCACTCGGCTTTTCTCTTGATTCCAAGGTATTTAGAGTGGGGGTGGGGGATTAGGGGGAGGAAGTTGCTGAGCTAATTCTTCTGCATTTGCCAGCACAGAAGTGCAGATGGGGCCCAGAGCACCATGGGGTCTCAAGGGAAACACCAGATCTCTTCCACACAGGCAAGGAAGGAAAAGGAGCTGAGGTGGGAGCCCCTCACCCAGCAGCAACTCAGCAGACCCTGGCCAAGGGGTTCTGTGGGCTTCACTTCTCCCCACCCCCCATCCCCAGAGTCTAAGGCCGGAACGAGCTTCAGGCTCAGCCAGGTTCCCAAGTTACTGCTTTTCACCAAAGCAGAGAGGTTCAGGGCCACGTGGCTGCTTGGTCAGCCCATCTTCTGGGGAAAGGCCTAGCTGTATGCTGTGATCCAAAGTGAATAGAAACCTCAGGTTATCCCTGAGTGTCTAGTGCAAGGCCAGGAAACCCCCATTCTTAAGGCTAGCCCTTGCAGCCAGTGTCCACAGTCTCCATAGCCCCTCTTCATATCCCTATCAGCACTCACACATGTACATGTGAACACACATGACCCATTCTGCTGGCCTAGGTGAGCTCTCTGTAATCCTCCGTTTAGTGACTTCTTAGCTGACTCTATAGCCTGTGTGATTGTTGTAGAACCTTCCTCCTCCTGTGGCCTCTGTATCTCTCAAGCCTGTACTCCATCTGGATCTCCCCACCAGTCTGTGTCTTTGTGGATCTGTTTACACCCCACCAACCCCACCAGTCCTTGAGGCTCCTGGACCTACTTTTCTTCTACAGATGTTGGCCAATATCCCAGTGACCTCTGCCTCCCTACTTTGCATCCCTCCCACAATAAGCAGGCTCTGGGCATCCTTTAGGGACTCCCTAGAGGGAGCTGTTCTAGAAAGATCTCTCTGGCTGCCGGATGGAAGACTGAAGGGTATGCTCAACAGGTTCTGTGGGAGATACATCTGTCTACAGTGGGAAAGAGAGAAGCTTGGAGGAAGGTGACATCTCTGGAAGTGGGAGAGGGACCAGGCTAGGGACATCCTCCTGAAAAGATGGCCTTGATTAGACTTCGTGATGTGGGCAAGCCTGCAGGAGAGTAAGAGTCAGGTGTTAAAGCTACATCTTTAGAAATCTATGGCCAGGGGCTGGAAAGATGGCTCAGCAGTTAAGGACACTAGCTACTCTTCCAGAGGACCTGGGTTTAGTTCCTAGAACCCATATGATATGCATAACTATCTGTAACTACAGTTCCTGGCACCGTCTTTGGTCCCCTTGGATATCAGGCACACATGTGGTACACAGACATACATGCATGTAAAATACTAATATACATAAAATATAATTAAAAAAAAAGAAAGCCATGGGCAGAGTTAAACGTACTATGGTGACAGCTCATAGTTATAGGGCACCCCATGGATATGGCCTGCCAGTGTCTCCATCCATGTCTTTGCTACACAGAGCCAGAGGTGAGACACAACTTTTAGAGAAGTACAGCTTGACAGGCCTTGATCCTGCCACTTATGGTAACCCAGGATCCACGTCCTCAAGACGCTCTGGAGTGGGCTCCTAGAGAATGCCATTGGGTGATTATGCTACATTAGGGCTGGTGGCTGGCCTCTGTACACAGGAAGATTCAGTTACTACATCTGGGGTCATCTATAACTCAAGGCCAGGTGGGGATTGGAGGTCTGGCAGTCTCTGTGTGGCAGCATGGGGTGTGGGCACTTCCCATGGGGAGGGCAGCTGTCCTGTATATGTTTGGACATTGCAAACCCAGCTCCTCCTGAGCCCCTGCTGTGACACGGGTTAATGCCACAGCTGTCTCCCTGGCACCTGCCTAGGGCCTGGTTATATGCCAGGCACTGGGGATGGGAAAAATGAAGGGAACTGGGCCCTGCCAGACCCACCACCACAAGAGCCTTTTCTACCACCTTCTTCCAGGGGCAGTGGTCTCCCAGGATACTTCTCAAGGTTAAGACATTTCTAACCCCCCCTTCCTGCTCAGGCCCACCAAGTTCACAGTCCTACTCAGCAGGGAACTGGCCCCCATTCCTCCCTCTGAGTGTTACCATTGCTGGGGCTAACCTTAGGCTCTCTCTGGAGTCCCCAGAAAGGTGTCAACAGGAAATGCCACCTCTCTGCTCTATTTGGCTGGTCTTTCAGTGTTAAAGGGCCCTCCATGGTCTTTGCAGGAAGCATAGATGTCCATTCTCTCAGATAGCAACCCCCTCCCCACTCTGTGCTTCTAGAGAGCAAGGCTGCTGAAGTGACTAGGCCTCTGGTAAATATCAAGTGCAGAGTGACTGGCCCCAAAGGGCCAGAGAGAGCTTGGTGAACATGTTTCCCTGAGCCAGGCAGGCTCAGAGGGCGGATGTCATTTGGACAAAAAAGATAAGAATGGGAAGAAAGGGAAGCCTGACAATGGCCATGGTGCTTTTACAATGTGTCTGTGGGGTCTTTGACACCTCCCCTCCCCCATACACTCAAATGCTTCAAGAGTTTAGGAGCTGGGAAGATGGCTCAGACGGCAAAGTGCTTGTCATTCAAGCACAAGTACCTGAGTTGAGATCCCCAACACCCACATGAAAGCCAAACATAGCAGCACATCTATAGTCCCTACACTGAAGTGGTGGAGCAGATAGATCCCTGGAGTTCACTAACTAGTCCAGCTAGCTGAATTAATAAGCTCCATGTCCCATGAGATTTGGTCTCAGAAAATAAAGTGGAAGACAACCAACACCAACCCAGGCCTTGAATACACATACACATACATGCAAACCCACACATACATGCAAACCCACACATACATGCAAACCCACACATACATGCAAACCACACAACCCCCTCTCTCTCCCTTCCCCTCCCCCTCCCCCCTGAAAAGACAGTGTGATTGCCAAGGCCAGCTCATAAAAGGTCTTACAACTTTCTCCTCACTTTCCCTCACTGTGATGACTGACTCTCACAGAATCCAGCTGCCATGTTGTAAAAACACCCGAGCAACCCTGTGACCAGATACCAGTGAGAAAGTGTTTAGGTGTCACAAAAAAAAACCAGAGGCAGGGATCAGGCCTTCAGGTAATTCCGGAAGTGCCAACCAATGCCAGGCTTCTTCACTGCAACTTCACAAGCCAGCACTGCCCAGCCAGGCCATCAAAGATCCGTGATCCACTGACCCTCATCCCTGTGTGCATCAAACTGTGATTTTGTAGGGTTGTGGAGAGCTGCGCCACACTGCGCCTTAAAGATGGCGCCGGCTTCCGCATTCCACCATCCCGACGGTGAGTGCTCTCAGTAACAAACAACTCCTTATTTGGCGTGCTCCTATCCCGCCAGGGTCATGCCATGATCATCAGATTGCTTATGCGCCCTGTTGCACCAATGGCTCATGCATACGTGGCCGTTCAGGGTTGGCTGGCCTCGGCTATTTAGGGAGCAGGAGGGGTTTCCCCCGCGGCTGCCTTTTCGACTGTTCATCAAGGTCCTGAATAAACTGTCTGCAAAAGGGTTCCTGAGTCGCGTCTTCCTTGCTAGTCGAGGTGGTCGTGACATGGGGTGACTTGTGAGTCAATAATAGCTGATCCCTGGTCATCTCAGCCCAACTGCTGATAGAACAGCAAGGTGGACTCCATCAGCTTTCTCTAATGGTAGACAGATCCTAGGAAGGTTGTACCTGGTCACCAGCAAGGATACTGAGTCCAGGCAGCACACCCCCATATCAAGGAAGCATCAGGCTTCTGCTATGACGAGGGCTGTCTTCCAAAACAGTACAGTTTCCTCTGCTCCAGATTTCCAGCACATATCCCAGCCTGGAAATCCAAGAAATCCAGACACTAAGTTGGTCTCCATCCCTCAGGTCTGTAGAGTCTGCTGTGCTTTCAGATAGGAATGATGTAGATACAGTGGGGTTATGGTGGGGGAGAAGTTGACCCATGAAAATATAATAGGAAACTTCTCCTCTCACAGAAAATCTCCAAGTTTAGTTTCTTTGGATATGTGAAAACTAAGGCCGATGCCTGCAAGAGATGAGAAAGAGGTCCTCAACCACCAGCTCTATCCCTCATTTGTTTACTCTGCCCGGGAATATTAAATTGGTCACAGAATAAAGGGAGCAGGGGCAGGGGGAGAAACTAAGAGTAGATGCAAGATGTAAGGGTGTGTAGGGTGGGTAGAGAATGCCCCCAAAACCCCCTCCCAACCCCTTCCTTTCTGGACCTGCACTGTAAACAGGCTTGTCTTTGACCATTGCTGGACTTCTGTGTATTAAGTGAAATTCCTTTAGAGCCCATGAATGTAGAGCTGTCCATTGGTCCGGCTGGACATAGAGTTACTGTTGTTTTCTGTATTACTCTCAACCCCACCAGGACTGTGATCCTATTCCTCACCCCGAAGCCCCTGTCACCAAAGCCTCGCCCTCAGCCACAGTGTAGGCAATTGACTTGCAGGTCCAACTTGAATCAACAAGACTTTCAGATCATCTGGGATCCTGAAGAACAAATTGACAGACCCACTCCAAGTAGGTCAGACAGGTAGAAGGCCCTGGAAGATTTTGTGTACAGAACCAGGGACCAGCTGTTCTTCCCTTGCTGGTTTGCAGCTTCATGTGGGAGGCGCCATCCCTGCTTGCTGGCAGATTCTGCTATGGAGGTGCCCACATGTGACCTCCTGGCGCTGAGCACTCATGTGTCATTCCCCAGAATTCTGATTTGGGACCAGATGACTATGTATTGGCTACCAAAGGTCGAGGGAATAACTTCTAACCTTCCACAGTGCCAGGTCCCCTAGGCTTCTGCTCCCAAAATGCCTTCTGCAAACAGCCAAGATGAGGAGCCTCGGGATGCTCTTCTGAGTTGCATGACATTCTGTTCTGTCATTTCAGGCTAGAGGCTTTTGAGAATAATTCCTCAGTAGAGAGAGGATGCTCCTCTATTTACACTATGGCTACCAGGGCTAGGTGGCAGAATTCTGACCCATCCTATAGGGTTCTCTGCCTTCCTGGTGTTCATATCTGGCCTGCAGCATGGCTAAGGGGGACTCAGCATCTCTAGAGTCTCCTGCTGCTGGTATCCTGCTTAGCTACCTGCTCTTCATTCTCTTTTGAACCCCTTCAAGGCTCCTAGTACCCTCAGGAGAAGCCCAGGCAATCATTTTTCCGAGACCTCTGTGTGGGCACTGTGTGGAAGGGAAAGGAGGGAAGCCTAGACCCAGGGCCTCGATTTTTTGGCTCTTGGTCCAGAACTAAAAGCCTCAGGGCAGGAGATGGAGGAAACCCTATCCTTCACACCAAGGCAGCAGAGAACCCAATTCTTATGGAAGGCTCCATCGCTCTGTCCCCTCCCTAAGCCAAAGCCTTTCTTGGGACACATCAATAGCAGCCAATATTTTAAAGATGTGACAGGTTCGGAACCTGGTGATGGCTTGGCTGCTTGAGAACATGCCTGGATTTACGTCCTCAGCAAAGCACCCGGTCACCTTTCCCTACCCTAGTGCAATCTTTTTTTGGAAGCCCTGCTGGAAAATCTGAATCTTGTGAGCCATCAGCTGTTTATAATCAGAGAAGCATATGTTTAAAAGAGCTGAGGGGCCTTATAAACGCCGTGTGCAAATTACCTTTGGGGCTGCCTGCCCCACCGCCCCTCCCCGAGGCTGCCATCGCTGGCGAGGGCTCAGTGTGCTGCGCAGAATTAGCTGTAACCCCATTGTGGCATGGGGTCTGTTTAGCTTTAGTCACGTCAGCTTGGCCCTGGAGCGTGGGAGCCTCTATCCCTGCTGCATGGCTTCCCGCCCCCACCCCAGCCCAGCCCCAGCTGCAGAGCACTGCTGGCTCCAGGCTCCTGTGCCTTCGCCGCCCCGTGAGAAACAGCAAACCTGAGAACTGAGGAGCAAGACGTGGGTGGAGGCTCAGCCCCAGAGTTTGAGGGGCCTCTTGGATGCCTGAATCTAGGAGCACCTGGAACTGGGAACCACTCAGGGCCTGCTGTGGGGCTCCAGTCTTGTGGGACTTTTTGTTTTTGTTTTTGTTTTGTGACTTTTTGGTTTTCATTTTTGTTTTTAACAGTTTTATTAAGATGGAATTCATATACCATACAATTCACCCACTTGACATACACAATTCAGTGGCTTTTGGCTGACTGGGGCCTGTGCAAATATCATTCTGTCTAGTTCTAAAACATCCTCTCCATCCTTTATCTGTCACTTCCTATACCCCACCCTACTCCCTAGTCCCAGACATATACAGCTCAACTTTACATTTCTATACTTCAGCATGCTCTGGACACTTTCTGTAACTACAGTCATATGTTACATGTTCTCTTAAGTCTGGCTTCTTTCACCCAACATCATGTTTGTGAGGTTTATTCATGTTACAGTAAGTGGCAATGCTTCATTGCTTTTTATGGCCATATAATATCCCATTGTATGGGGAGACCATATTTATCCATTGATGAACATTTAGTCTGGTTCCACATTTTAGTTCTTCTAACTAATACAACTATTAACATTTGGGCATTTTGTGAACATGTATTTTCATTTGGGTATCCACCAAGACAGAACTGCTGGATCTTAGAACACTCTGCTGCACCTTCTGAGGAGCCACCAAACTTCCAAGATGGTTTCACCTCTCACACTCTACCAACAATGTCTGAGGCTCTTGTGCCCCAAGTCCTTGCCCGTATTTGCTTTCTTATTTTACTTTGCTAGTAAGTGTAAAAGGGCATTTTATGGTTTTGCTTGGCACTTCCTAGAGGGTTAATGGCAGAGAACATCTTTTCATGGGTAGACATTTATATACTGTCTTTGGAGGAATGCCCATTCTGATTGGTCATTTGCTTTTTTGTTATAAAAGTATTTGTTCTTCCTAGTCTACATACAGGCTTTTTATATTCTAGACAAAAGTTCCTTATCAGCTATATTTCCTCCCATTTTGTGGGTCGTCTCTTCACTTTCTTGTTTTGTTTTATGGGTTTGTTTTGTTTTGCTTTTGAGAGGGTCTCATGTAGCCCATACTGGCCTCGAATTCACTTAACTTGAACTTCTGACCCTACTGCCTCCAACTCCCAAGTGCTAGAATTACAAGCATGTATCTGGGTTGGTTTGTTTTTTCACTTTCTTTTTTAAATGTTTTAAATTTGTATTTATTTATTCATTGAGAGAGAGAGAGAGAGAGAGAGAGAGAGAGAGAGAGAGAGAGAGAGAGAGAGAGAGAGAGAGAGATGCCACAGCCCACACGGAGGTCAGAGACAACTTGGAAGATTCAGTTCTCTCCCTCTGCCATGTAGGTTGTCAGACTTGGAGACATGCACCTTTACCTGCTAAGTCCTCTTGCCAGCTCCCTTTTACTTTCTTTGTAGTGTCCTTTAACTAGTGAAACTTTGCCTGTGATAAAATCTAATTTATCACTCCCATGTTGCTTATGTTTGGTATCATATCTAAGTAACAGCATATACAGCCAAAGTCACAAAGGTTTACCCTTCTATTTTCTTCTAAGAGTTTTAAAATTTTTACTTTTAAAACACTGATTCACTTTTATATGTGGTGTGATGCAGGGAACCAGCTTTTTTTTTTTCATACAACACCATTGTTTCAACACCATTTGTTTAAAAAATGTCTTTTTTTTTTCTCCATTGAATGATATTGACACCCTTGTGGGCTCTCAGAGGAATGAATGGCCAATGTGAAGGTTTATCTGTGGATCTGTATTTACGGCAGTACCACATGTTGTAGCTACATACAAAGCTTGAAATCAGAAAATGTGAATTGTCCAGTTTTGTTCTTCCCTGTTGTTTGTTTGTTCCCCTGTCCAAATCGTTAGGTCTGTTGAATTCCCGTGCAACTTTAAAGATCCATCCACTTGTCGATGTCTTACAGAGAAGTATGCTGGGGTTCTGAGGATTGTTTTAACCTGAGCGTAAGTTGGAGAGCATTGCTACTTTAACAGTATTATGGGTATCTTCTTACTGTGCTGTAGATACTTAGAGTGGTCTTCCAAGAATACCTTGCCATCTTTGCAGTATCTCTTCCATAATTCTTTTGTTGGTCCTGTGAGGCTTTGTTCTATGGTAACCAGTTGTGAGCCTAACCTTTAACGGCTGAGCCATCTCTCCAGCCCATGTTCTATGGTAACTGGTAGCTTTCCTTCCTCCCCACAACCCAGGCCCTGCCCCTTCTCCAGGCCCATCTCCCATGCTATGTGAGGCCACACTTTCAAGCCCTGTTACATCTGCAATACTTCTGCATGGTCTCCATTATGTCTCACTGTGCAGTCTGCTGCCCTGATCAGGTTTTTCACCTCCTTCAGACCTGCCAAGAATGCACTCTCTTAGCTGGGCAGTGGTGGCGCACGCCTTTAATGCCAGCACTCGGGAGGCAGAGGCAGGCGGATCTCTGTGAGTTCAAGGCCGGGCTGGACCGATAGCCTCCAAAACAATACAGAGAAACCCTGTCTCGTAAAAACCAAAAAAAAAAAAAAAAAAAAAAAAAAAAGAATGCACTTTCTTCCTCCCTTGTCCATAAGCTTGAATCATCCTCCTGTCCAAGTACTTCTCCCTGGGCCCTGATGTCCTCTGCCAAGTGTGTTACCCTTAGACTGATACTCCCTAATCCTGGGGTGACTCCGCTATCCTGTTCACCTCTGTACCCTACAGTCCCCCTCAGAGCCCAGAGATCTGTGGCTCCTAGATAATCGTTTTATCATAGATCTCCATGATAGATAAAGAGTCCTTTAGTACCAAGCCAGGCATCTTGGGGCCTCACCACCAGAGAAGCAGGACTTTGGCAGCTTACAAAAGGAATTTGATTTTTCAAATTTCCTTTCAACTCAAGGGTCTCAAATCCAGTCTACAGACTTATGGTGGGGGCAGGGTCCTGGCACTGCTTCTGAGGAGGGCGCCTTTGAGGGGGAGGCAGAAACAGCTCATGGTGCGTACTTGCCTGGAACCATGGCAGGTGGCAGGTGGCCGAGGGCTGCTCCTCTGAAGCCATCCCAATGGATAGAGCAGGGTCTGTCGTTTGGACCAAGTTGGATCACAGCCATCTGATATGGCTGGGTCTTCCTCCCCATCTGAATATAGAGGAAATACTGCCTGTGTTTGCTGCTCCTCAGAGGAACAGGAAAGGGACCAAGACCCAAAGAAGTGAGAGCTTTGGGGTCTCTTAAGAGTCTGAGGGAAAACATTGTGCTTGCATTTTTCTATGATACTGGGAATTGAACCCAGGGCTTTGTGCAATCTTAAAATAAATCACTCTACTGCTGAGCTGTGGGCACAGCCCTATGTTGCATTTTATTTAAGCCCTGGGCATCTGCTTGCTTCCTTCATTCGTTCATGAACGCTATGCTTTTGAATGTTTTCTGTGTTTCCAGCCCTCTGCTAGGTGTGGAACTGTTGCTATGGAATGAACTAACACTTGTGACCTCTGCCCTAGGGAAGGCAGAGTCCAACAGGGCAATGTGGCCTCAGGGAGAGCAGTATACCTGCTTTTGAGACTAGATGAGACAAGAGCAAGAGTCCCAACTACAGGATATTGTGCTTACTGTAGCCCCTGGAAGACTGTGGGAGTCTCAGGACAGAGCTGTAGGAAAACAATGGCAAGTATTCTAGAATGCAGACTGGAGGCCCCTCCCTGCTTCTGTCCCTAGCCACCAGGCCCCATGCTCGAGGATGGACTAGGCAACCCATAAACTAAACTCTGCTGTTTTAGCTTTGATCTCCAGCTCATCAGATGACGTGCTTGGGGACCCTTGGAGGTTTCTACTGATCCTGGAATGTGAAGATAAAGCCAACTGAGAGGCCCCTAGCCCCGCTCAGCGTGCAGTGGAGCCTCCTCTAGATACCCCAGCCCAGTCCTCCCCCTGGAACAGCCACACCCAAAGGCTGGGATGCCAGGGCACATGACTCTCAGGACCTCCTGGAGTGGAATGTTCATGTTATCTGTGTTAATTTCTGCATGTCCTCTAAGAAGTTGGAAAGATGGAAGGACCCAGGTTCTTCTTTTTTACCCTTATTCTTCACCCCTCCCTTCATCAGAGGGAGGTTGGCTCCTTAGAGGACATCTGGGTAGTCTATAGGGTGGATGGAATCCTGGCAAGAATGAGAGGCCCACCTATGCAGCCACAGTGGCAGCATGAAGCCCCCAGGAGGCAATGAGCTGATGGCTCTCAGTGAAATTAGCACTTTGGTGAGGCATCAGGTATTGGCAATATTTAAATTAAGAATTAATGAGCCCTTGAAATCAGACCCCAGAGAATGGTCAGGACTCAACCTGAGTTGCAGCCTCCATAGGCCTGCAGCTTCCTCTACACTTGGTGGCCAGGGCCAGCCAGACCTGCATTCCACTCCTCCCCTCCCCCGACTGCCTTCTGGATGAGTTCCCTGAGTCACATTGTTCACTGAGCTCTGTCGGCCTTCTGGGCTCTTCCTCTGCTGCTCACTGTAAAACCTCTCCATCATCTTTTCCGCTGTGGTTTTATTGTTTCATTTTATTATCCCAACTATATTAAGTTGGGAAGAGCTGCAGGAATGATCTCCGTCCACCCTCACCAGACTCCAAAGCAAGTCTTGGCCATTGGAGATAGTGGTAAATCACACTGGTTTCCTACTTTCTCCAATTCTGCTTCTCTGGCTATAGGTAGGTCTGGAGATCAGTCACTCTGTTACCCCAGAACAGGTCCCCAATTCCCCCTCTCCCAACCAGAAAAAGGAAGGAAAAAAAAAACACAAAAACCAGCCCACATCTCAAAGATCACATGCTCCTCCTGGAAGCTATGCTGCAGGCTCTGTGGGCCCCAGGCTGAGTTGGGGCTCCAAGAGAAGCCAAGGCCCGGGTGAAGGCCGGGGAGGAATCTGGGTTCTTTTGGCTGCTGGTGAGATTATCCATTAAATCCATATTCCTCACTGTAGAGTTCACGGATTCAGAGAATATGCCGTATTCGAGCCGGCTAACGTTACTGCAATATTGCTTCCAGATGAGCAAACACCCGCTTGCAGCCCAGCCCTGAGATGTACGATGGCCCGATCAGGGGCTCAGCACCAAGCCTTTGTTCAATGCTTGCCTCCTGCCCACTCCCCACCAGCTCACTAAGGAACCTCCAGATGCCTGCCACTCAGAAAAAGTGTGACATGCCTCAGGGCACCCAAGTTTGTGGCCCCACCCTTAATCAGCCTCTGTGTCCAGGGTGCAGCCTATTTTCTGCACTATCTTGCCAGCATGGTCTGTTTTGAACAAAGTAAAGGAACTGGGGACTTTTTTTTTCTTTTTCTTTTTCTTTTTTCTTTTTTTTTTTTTTTGGTCCACCTGTCAGGGGCTGAGTCCTGTAGAAGCATTCCAGGTCTCTATCTTGTAGATGGGTGGGCTTCATGTCCTTTTTGGCACCCTCTCTTCAAAAAAAAAAAAAAAAACAAAGGGAGACATCCCTGGCAGAGGGATCCGTGCTCACTAAAGCAGAGTGAGTAGTCAGCCATCACCAGCTTCAGAAAAAGAAGTAGCACATGGCTTTTGAGGCCAAGGGCAAGTAACAGGCAAGGGGAAGACACCAGGAGCTGCCAAGTGGGTCACTGTCTTTCAGATGACCAATTCCTTTCTTATGCAAGGACATGGTTTGGACAAGGGGAACTTTCCTTGCAAGACCTTAAGTCTCATTTCTGGGTCCTCCACAGCATGTGCATCTATCTTCTCGGCATCACCCCACTAGGGTGGAGAACTCAGGGATTGGGCCATGGAGGAGATGGTTGGTGGGGACAGATAGCTCATAAGTGCCAGCAGTCCTACATACTCAGGTGTAGGCACCAGTAAAGAATACTGGGGGAGGGGACTGGCAGTGACATTGAGCAAGATTTACCTTGAGCAGATTTGGTGCCAGCATCACACATACCTCTCTCTTCCCTCTTCCTACAAGCTCTCCACATGGGTACTTTATCACCCATCTCAGGATACCCCAAACAGACATGTGGCCAGGAAATGGCTAACCAGAGTATGCGCTGGAACCTTTCTCTGGGTCCTTCCTGTCCAGTGAGCTCAGGGGAGTCCAGGCTCGAGAGATCTATGGGTCCTGATGTGGATGCTGGGCAGGAAAGGAGCAGGCAGAGAAGAAGAAAGAGGCAGGCTGAGGCTGAGCATAGGTTTTGAAGACTACCCAGATCCCCCTGGCAGCTACTCAGGTGATGGGGCAAGCTCGGATGGAATCCCTGCGATCTCAGTAAAGTGAAGCCCTATGTGAGGGAGTGGAAGCAGACCGTCCCCCCAGAGATTTGGATTTCTAGCTTCAGTGAGATGGTGCCATTAATCATACTTGGAACATCAACATCCAAGCCTACATTCTACTCTACTCTACTCTGCTAAAATCCTTTCCTGGCCCCGCCAACCCTGGGCCCTGTGGCATACCATGGCCAAACTAAAGAGAACCTCTCTAGAGGGTTAGGGTCACCAGCTCAATCAGTATGGGAATTTCTCTTAGGATACCTACATGTCATACATACCCTGTCCCTTTGGTCACCTTTCACTTGGTCTTTTGCATAAAAATCAACTAGCCAGAGTGGCCCATATCCCCTTGGCCTTGGCTTGAGTGCCTCTAGCCTCCTGCATGAGGGAGCAGCCACAGCTCCAGTGATGAGTGGGCAGGGACAGCCTGGACAAGAACCACACCAAGAAAAACCATAAAACTTCCCGCCCCCATGTTTCATCCAGGCCTCTCAAGCCGACCTGCTCAGTGAAGGATGATGGCAAAGAGGATGTCACTCTTTACCCAGATGATAAAGCTCATAGTGGAGCACCTGAGATAAAACAAGGTTTCCTTGACAACCTCAAGGCTACAGCTTTAGGATTCATTCCCCACATTCATTTCAGCCACAGAACACAGCACCCTACCTCAGACTTTTCCCACACCAATGGTTCCCCACACAGTTATGGGGAGACCCCTGTACTCAAAGCACTGAGCAGGGTACAGAGGCTGGCACCTAGTCCCAGATCACCTCATTTATTTTATAATAGAAGCTATTTGTATTATAAGGTTTTTTTTTAACCTTTGGACATAAGTAAATTTCTCCATGCCAAACTCAGTGGCTCTATCACTAGGGAAAGATGTAGTAAAAAAGGCACAAAGCTCTCTGGGCGTTGGTGGCACATGCCTTTAATCCCAGCACTCGGGAGACAGAGGCAGGTGGATCTCTCTGAGTTCAAGGCCAGCCTGGACTACAGAGTGAATTCCAGGACAGTCTCCAAAACAATACAGAGAAACCCTGTCTCGAAAAACCAAAAAAGAAAAAAATAAAACCAAAAACCAAAAAACAAAAAAACCCCAAAAGTACAAAGCTCAAGGGCCAGGCAAAGCATTCTGGTAGATAAGGACATGTGGCAGAAAGATTGCTATAAGTTTGTGGCTATCCTGATCTGCATAGCAAGTTCCAGGCTAATCAGGGCTACAAATCAAAAGACTCTATCTCATAAGCACTTAAAATAAATAAATTCTAAAGAGCCTTAGTCTCTTCACCCAGTGTCGATCTGAAAACCTGGGAGACAGAGTAAAATGGTAGAATCTGTGACAGGCTCAGAGAGCAACTGCAGTAAAGCTGACCTCTGATCAGACATGCAGGTTCCTCCTGGCTCTTCAGGACAGGAAAAGTGTCCCTCCCCCATCACCAGTCCAGTTTGGGCCCCAGGGCCCAGCTTCAGGTATCCAGGGCTCCTGAGTAATGACTAGGCAGACAGTTCAGCACAAACAACTTCAGTGGTGGAATTCTCCAACCTGTTTCCCAGTATGCCTTATCTCAAAGGCTTCTTAAGTCACCTAGCCCTGAAGCAACAGGACTCCAGACTCCTGGCCTGGGTAGGGGCACATGAGAAGGAAAGGGTCCCCCATGGAAGCCAGTTGCTTCTTCTGAGTGGAGTGGAATCGGATGGCCCACACTGGTCCTGGTGTTTCTAGTTTAGAACAACCACTCTATTTCCGTGTTGTGAGGGAGCCATAAGCAGCCTGGAGCAAGCACTACGTGCGTCCTGCATATTGGGCAACCTAGGGCGTGGCCCCTGGCTACAGTCCAGACATGCAGTCCAAGCTCAAAAAATCCCCATTGAGCAAGTCCAGGAATCTTGATGTCAGGTGTGGAACTATTTGGTGGGTCCCCGATTAGCTGGCCAACTACCAAATGACGAACTGAAGACTCCCATCAAATACAAAGTCTCCATAGCTGCCCTTTCTTCTTCTCTCTCTCCTTGTTCACTGTGGCAAGGGTGGGACTTCAGGGACCCTGGTCACTGTTATAATCTTGTGTTCCTTTCTCACTTCCAGCAGCACAGTTACAATGGTCCCTTCAGAGCATTGCAGAGTATGACCAGCAGTGACTACATGGACAGACATGTTCTCATATATTTAATCACAACCCACCCTGCATTTGCTGTATATTCAGTCTCTCTTCAAATATCTACCCAGCTATAGGAAGCCATGTATTGGGGAAAATTCTGACTTGCAGGTAGCCAAGCAGAATTCTCCACTCCTGTCTTCATCCCTTTTTCTCTTTCTACCAGGGCAACTAAACATGACATCTTCACAGCACATCTGACATGAGGGTGGGCAAGAGAGGACAGACCCAGGAAGTCATTGCTTCTCCCAAGACTATTACTTCCTAAACTGCCCTTGTTTTCAGGAACATGTATGTTTCAAACCCATACTGCTGACTCTCTAAATTCATTTAAATACAAGATCTTGTAAGAGCGGAAGAGAAGAGACATGCGCAGCCAGGCGTATCATGAGCAGCAGTGGGAACAGTGGAGAGTCAGGAAATGAAGACAGAAGATGAAAAAGCCACTCTCTATGGGCTGAGACCTGTGAACCTCTCCTGAACCTCGGGAGAATGTTCCAGGTCCCAGGGTTTGTTCCCTTAGAAGACATAGCTTGGCATCCTGGCTCTCTCTGTCTCTGTCTCTCTGTCTCTGTCACTGTCTCTCTCTCTCTCTCTCTCTCTCTCTCTGTGTGTGTGTGTGTGTGTGTGTGTATGTGTTCACTACAACGTGTATATGGAGGTCAGAGGACAACTAGGGGTTGGTTCTCTCTTTCCACCATGTGAGTTTTGGAAATCAAGCTCAGGTCATCAGGTTGGTTGGCAAACATCTTTACCCTCTGAGCCATCTCACTGGCCATGACATCCCAGTTCTTTAAGGATCATGGGAAAAGAACTAAAGTTGGCTGTGTTGTCTTGTTTCTGAGTCTGGGAAGGGCTCATTTGCTGAGAAAGTAAGTCTTGTTTTATTCTGATGACAGGGCATTGCCTCAGGGTCCCACTGCTCAAGGTCTATGGGACTGCTCCCTCCAGGAGTTGAACACTAGGTTGACATGGGACATGCCCCATCCTGGTCTCCCTTCTCAGGTGAACATCCAACTGACAGGACTGACATGCTCCATTGTGACTTAAACCCTTTGAGGACTCTCCCTGTCCTCGGGGAGGAGCTGGGAGCCTTGCTCCAGCCAGGCCTGTCTTCATCTTGCCTTCCTCCCTTCCAGCTTCCTCTGCATCTCATCTCCCTGTTGTTACCCTTGCATGCCCTGACCTCATTCGTGCTGTCATACCTGAGACCTGATGGGCCCCATCCTTAGAGAGCCTTATATAGCCCTGACCCTGGCCAGGCCCCTTCCTCCTGTTTGTTTACATGTCATTTTTCTTGACTTTCCACCCATGGTTGAACCTGGGTTTCTCAGGATCCAGGACCACATTTATTGTTCTCATGATTCTTCCACCCCATCCCTCCAGGGTTCCAGGGTTCAATTTTCAGGATACAAGTGAGAAGAGGAAGGGACTCAAATCCTTAGGTCATAGAAATTGGCTCTGGGGGCTATAAGGATAACTTGATAAATGAGAATAATGGTCATGCTCCCTACAGCTTCTAAGAGGACTGCCTGGGCCATCTGGGAATCTACTGAATGGTTTTCCATAGACACAAGGCCTACCTCTTTGCCTCCTCACTTGGTAACCAGTCCCAGGGACACTCGTCTGTTAAAACAACAACAACAGCAGCTATTGAAAGGACCACACTACAGCATTTATGCCCACCATGGTGTTGAATAAACTCTGACCCAAGTTACATAGGTCACCCACCACAGCATCAGTGAGTGGCTGAAGTATGGGCCAGGTAGGCATTCCATAAGAGTCTCAGCTCAATTACCATACATGACCTGAATTCCAAAGAAATAGTCTCTCTTTCATAGAGGCTTGGGACCTACCAAGGGGTCATAGGTACCCATATGCCTCTAGAGCTCACTTGAATACATGCTTGGAGACAAGGCCTCCAAATCACTATACTTCCAGGGGTGTGCTGTGGAACCCAGAGCTGACCCTCCAGAACATACATGTAGTTATTACATGTGCAGAATAGGACTCCACACCATTGTCTTGTTCTAGTCACAGATACTGAGTTTGGCTTTCATGTAACATGTAACTAAAACAGAAGGTCCAAATCTTCTGTCCCTTTTTTGCCTTTTTGTCATTCCAGAGCCAAATACAGCTTGCTGATGAGTGAGCCTTCAGGCAGCCCATGGGCATCTAGGAGAATCAGGTGCCCTGGTAAAGAGCTTTGAAGCTGAATGTATCATTAGTTCAAGGTAACAAACAGCTTCCACCATGACCATGGCCTCTTGGAGGCATCTCAGTTTTTCATAGCCCTCCATTATGGAAAGACTGAAATGGATACAGTCAAACCTGTCAGATGTGTAAATGACTAGACCACACTGCTGATGCGACTTCAGGGCCTGGCCCTTTGTGCACCTGGTTAAAGGTAGGACAGTTTAATATGCCAAACCTCAGACTTCCACAACTGCCTGTTCTTAGTGCTTGAGTAATACAGGAGATTCTTGCCAAAGCAAGAGAGTATGAGCCCCAACTCACTAGAGTGTTACCAGGAAAAGCTCTAGTGTATTAGATAGTACAGGAGTCCTTGACGTGAATGGGTAAAAAGGAAAAAAGAAGACTCAGAACAAGCCACATTTCCCTTCCACATATTTTTTTTGTATCTGTGGTATCTCTGGCCAGGTGGTGGTAGTGCAATGCCTTTAATCCCAGCACTCAGGAGGCAGAGGCAGGCAGATCTCTGAGTTTGAAGCCAGCCTAGTCTATAGAGTGAGTCCCAGGACAGCCAGAGCTATACAGAGAAACCCTGTCTTTAAAAAAAAATGGTGGTGTTTCCAAGGCATGTGTGTGTGCTGACTGCTTTCATGCCTGGACTATTTGCATGCACAAACACAATTTCCCTGGCTCAATGGCCTTCTGGGGCCAGGTTGAGGTCAGGCCTCCTTTAAGCTAAACCTATACTGGCCTTGTGTGGGGACAGATGAAGGCCAGGGGGAGGCTGTTGGCCTTGAGAAAACTCCCAAAGCAGAGGCAGCCCCTGAAGGTCACCTGGCTGCCTCTACAAAAGGAATGGGACTCAGGTTGGCCAGAACCTATATATTGTTAACCTCTGCATGCCTGGAACACAGAACCCCACAGCACCTTTCTTTAAGGGCTTACATTGGAAATGCCAACCTGAGGGCCAGTGTCTCTCCAGTCACTAGAAATAGGAACTAAAGCATACATGCACTACCTGTGGCCATTTCCTCCTTAAGCAGGCCCGTAGGAGCTCCAGAACCCCAGGACCTCCAGTCAACTAGCACTTTCTCTCCCTATCCCCCACGTGCTCCTTTTTCTCCCCTCTCCTGATAGAAAGTTGCGACTTTGGATCATGTGTGGTCATTGCTCCCCAATCCTCATTTTCCTTATTTAGTTACATTGGGTTGATAATGTGCCTTGCGTACAGTTGGGATCCAGTCTGTGAGACTTACCTGGAGTCACCTGCTCTCTACCTGTCTGCTCACCGCATCCCTTTGGTTGCCTTTGACCCTCACTGTACAAGGAGACCCCTTCAGTGGGGCTTTCTTGAGGTACTCATCAGCCTTAACTCCACTGCTTCAGGGACACCCTCTCTGTTAGCCTAGGAGGACTAGCACCATCCATGTCACCACAGAAAGTGTACAGCAGCACTTCCCTGATCTCATACATTGACTACCTTGCCTTCACAGTATCTCACAGTCGGAGGTATCCTGGGAACATGGCTGCTATGGGGAGGGTTTACACACAGTATCCACTGCCCAACTTGAGTGTTTAAGGGAGTCAAGAGAGGCAAGGAGGTTTTTACTTTGGAAGAGCTCTATCAAGGGGTGGGGGGTTACTATAAGGGAAGTAGGGTAGTAGCCAAGAGAAATGAGTTCAGAGGCTTCCGTTTCTCCTTTTCTCTTTACCTTCTGTCTATCCCTGGAGTTGCATATACCACCTACTGACAACAGAGATGGCAGCATGCCTATCGACTATTGGGACAAGAAAAGGAATGGAGACTCCAGGGTCCCCCAGGAACATTGGCCTGCTTAGAGGGTGCCCCCTAACAAGTTCTTCCATCCTTGAGTGAGCCATGGTATTCTTTTCTATAAAGAGGAATAAGATAATACCCTCCTGACAGAGGACCTGCTAGGTAAAGTCAGTTAGTCAGATTCCCTATGGTAACACTCCCATAACTGGTCCATGACTCTGGGGTGATCATGGGATCCAGGAAGTAAAAGCATTTAAAGCAAACACTGAAGCCCAAATACATAATGCTGTCCCCAACCCTAGAAACTCAAAGAAACTGCTGCCTATCATTGCTTATGGTCTCATGGATTAACAAAGGGAGCTAACAGGCCTGTCCTGGGCTGAATGACAAAGGACAGCCATGTGCCTAGTAACAGTTTTCAGCCATTCCACATGCGGTGCTGCTAGCCTCTTATGCATTTACTTGTGGCTTAGTGGTCACAAGCAAGTTGGGGGAGGGGGAGCTGACACCTTCCTCACCAATTACAGGTGTGAAGAGCTCTGTTCTCTGGCTGGTAGAAAATATGGGTCTAACTTGTGTCTGACACAGAGCCCACCCTCTACAAGGCTCCCCTCCCCCTTGGGGCTGCCTAGGGCCCCATCCTCTTGATAGAAAATCACATCTGGCCCAGGATGCTCTGATAAGATCACTGGGTGGGGGGTGGGGGCCACAGCAAGGAGACCAGGAAGGAGAGCCAGAAAGAAAAACACACACACATCCAGGCCCACATGATATACAGTCCTCCTGCCGGCTCCGAATTGCTTTACGGTGTCACCTTTCAGCATGGAACCACTTATTCTGTCAGAGTGGAGAGCCCTCCACTCTGCCAGGTGACAGCCCTAAATCGTGAGGAGCGACAGCCGTCCTCCTGCCTGGATTGGGTTTCTTCACAATAGAGCAGGACTGGCAGCCAGGGTCCCATTGCTGGCTCTGGGGCCAGGCTTTCCCTATGAAGATATTACCGTTTGAGGAAGGGCTGGTAAGAGGGTAAAGGGGTGGTGGGAATGGAGAAGTCCGGTTGCCTTGGGTGTTTATCTGCACTCTGGTCAGGGGCCTCATGCCCTATGGGAGGCCCATCTCCTATCCCTCCCCATCTCAAAAACTGCACCCTGCTGTAAGAGGGGTACTCAGGGGTGCACAGTTGTAATCCCAGTCAAATGCCAGTCTTATGCTGCTAAGCTCTGTGCTTGATGGCTATCTCTTGGCATACTCCTGAGTCTTGCCTGGGGATACATGGAGGAGTGGTGTATACCAGGCTTCCATTTAAGGGTAAGAGTCACCTGTACTTGCTAATGGTAGTCACTGGGGTTGTCATCTTGGAGGTGGGGAGGTCTTGTATTCATGTATGTATGTGCACATGTGTAGAGGCTAGAGGTCAACCTCAGGCATCAATCCTCAAGATGCATCTTCCTTGTTTTCTGAGATGGGTCTCTCTGGTCTGGCTTACCAATTAGAAGAGACTGGCTGACTAGCAAGCCCCAGGAATATTCCTGTCTCCATTCAAATTACCTCCAGCCTCAGCTCCAGAATTATAAACACATGCCACCATGCTTGTGCCACCATGTCAAACCCTTTTGGATGTGGGTTCTGGAGATCTGAACTCAGGTCCTCATGCTTACATAGCAAGCACTTTTCTTGGGATTGTCTGTCTCCTTCGCAACAGTGCAGAGCTAACTTTATACCAGGACATATCCTCCCCCCCCGCAACTCCCCACCCGTTGTGTAACCTAAAACAAGATTCTCCAAGGCCTCAATAGTCTGAGCTGTATAGTGGAGGTATAGTGGGCTCTGTCACAGGGTAAAGATGAGTGATCCAGAAAGCTACAGCAGGTGCCAAAGGCAATGTTGGCCTCTGGGCACCCTGCCCTAGACCCCAGTACAGCAGGATCTTGGTGTACTAAGAACAGCTAGACGTGTCCCCCAAGCACACAATGGAACTAGACTTGGCTCTGACTTGGGCAGGGGATAAGTTACTAGGATAGAGACAGGGGCTATAGACTAGTGAGACATCTAAGAGAGTGGGTAGCCCACATCAGAACACTCTGTAGCTCCTTGATGCTCTGCACTTCAGGTTCTGGCTCCTGACAATGGTGCAGCAATCCCCGCCTTTTCTATCAGAAGACGCTAACACCCCAGTGGAGGACTCCAGCATTTGTCTGCTCAGGTCCTCGTCTTCTCTATGAACTTTGAAGCATGTCCATCTGTGGCTGGAGGTCCCTAGGTTTCAAGAGTCTGTCCCTTCATCCAGAATTGCCTGCACCCCCTTCCCAGGTGTAGCTTTTCCCAAGGCTGCGTGCCTGACCTGTTAGCAATGCAAAGAACCCCAGCTTGAAAACTGGAAATTCACACCAACAGTTCAGGGTGACCCCACAAAGGCACCAGGGAGGCCATTTGGGCTTGAGGGAAGAAAAAACATCAACTTGCATGAACACTGCTTCCCCAGGTTCTCCCACACTCAGAGCCTGGGTCACCTGCCCGGGAATTGTCTTGGACTCTGCAAGCCCCTGGGGCCCAGCAGGTCAAGTATGTTCTGACTTAGAAAGGCAGGATGCCAGTTCCTCACTTCTCAGATTCTGCTGAGCTCACTGAAACCCTAACCTTCGGGCTTCCCCACTAATTTGTGATAAGGCCGCGCCAAGAAAAACAGCAGCTAAAGACCCCAGATTTCTCTGTGAATTCCAAAGTGCTTGTTTCATTCTAGCGGGGAAGGGGCCCAAACCTGCTGTGCATGCAGAGCCACCTCTGTGTGGGTGCGGGGCTTTGGATGGTCTAGCAAGAGCCTGCTAGGGAGGACCACCTGCCGCTCTGGGGAGATTGCTTCCAGCTGGCCCCAGCAAGGACAAGGCCAAGGGTGGGTTAGGGCGGTGGCTTGGAGAAACTGAGATGGCTCTCAGGATATGTGCTGATGTGGCAAACTTGGTCAGGAGTGAGTGGAGAAATGTCCACCCAGGACCCCTGGATTACTGGACAGATTAGGTAACCTGCTGGCACCTCAGATAAGAAGTGATGTTATTTGGGGGTTGAGGAAGTGTGTGTGTGTGTGTGTGTGTGTGTGTGTGTGTGTGTGTGTTTTGCTAGAAATTGAACTGGGGGGTCTTTATATGTACTGGGCAAGCATTCCACCACTGAACTATGTCCCAGATGTGTTTGAGTGAAGGGCACACCCTTCCTGGAGGCAAGCCTAGAGCTAGTGACAGACTTTCAAAGAAGCGCAGAAGCAGCTAGGGAGATGAGCGTGCCTCTGGCAGGGCAGAAGACACTAAGGGCAGGGAAGTGACCCACTCCAGGCTCTGACAGCCCCACTCCCACCCTCTCTGCTGATATAAGAGGGAGGTGACTTCAAGACCAAAGGGGGGTTGGGTGGGACTGTGGTGACAAGCTAATGAAGCAGAGCCGGAGAGAGGGGTAAGGCCAATTCCCAGCAGGGAAGAATATAGTTTGATTGTTCCCTCCCAAATCATGTTATTTCTGTGTTATCCCAAATAGAAGCTGACTTTGATATGGGAGAAGTGGAGGTTTTTATACCATTGGAGATCTGGCTTATCTTGCCATGGCAACAGTTGCTTCCCTGCTCAGCCATTCCTACATTGGGCAGAGAGGCCCCCACTGGAGGCCTGAGTAAAAGTCCCCAGGCTCTTTTGCAGAGGTATCAGGGTATTGAGAACCACAAGCCCCTGCAAGACCCTAGGCAGTATCAGATCCTGCCCCAGACTTAGGTACTAAGGGAAGAGAGTCTGAAGCTCAGGCAAATATGAGTCATGTGTCCTGATCAACTTGAGAGAGTTAGGATCCAAGATGCAAGTCACAGCTGGTGACCCCAAAGTGGGGAGTCTTGTGCCTCTGTGACCTCATTCCTCCTTCCACCATTCTGTCAGGTGTCTCATTGGCTAAATCCAAGTAGGAAGCCATGGGGAAGGGTCTGGGCATGAGACCAAATCAAGTCAGTCTCCTGCAAGCATGAACAGCAGAAGGCCATAGGACCTGGAGGCAAGGGGGACGGGAGGCAGGCAGAGATGTCATCCAGGTTTCAAGGCTTTCCATATGAAACCCTGAGACACGGTCTTTGTATGGGCAGTGAGGAGCAGGAACATTCAAGTAGTCTTCCATGGATGCTGCAGGGCCGATAGTGTAAGAGGAGGGGGTGCCTGATTCCAGAAACTTTATACCAATCCCACTGTCTCATTGCCATTGTTGTACACAGTAAAAAAAATGTCCTCCCTCGCCCTGTGTTTACTCTGCCTAGGAACTCTGTACCCACCTTCTTCCTTCTGTTCATGTCCTAAGGCTTTTGGGTGTACCCTCTGGTTAGGGTATACAATGGTGCTACCCTCCTCTCATACAGGTGCCAGATGTCCTGTCCTCTCTGCCAAGAGCATCTTTGAGAAGTTGTTCACCTCTTTCTTCCACCCTGGATATGGTTGTAGCTCCTTTGGGTTCTTCCTGACTTCCTTTAGAGAGTGTACTGTGCATGATAGAAGTATGCTATCCTGCAGGAAATGCCCACACACCAGCTATCTTTCCTACAGGAGTGTCTTGAAAAGTTACCACTATAGCTATGATTGGATCTTTAGTGGCTTGATAGTGGGCTGGTTTCCTGCAGATCCAGGTCACATCTGCTAGGAGACTCAAACTCCTATTGATAGAGCCAGCTTTTGGGAAGGACAAGAGGCAAACTGGGAGGCCAGAACAGAAGCTACTGTCCTAGTCCAAGCAAGAGAGAACTAGGTTATAAGGAGGAAAGCGATGAATCTGGGCATTTTATTTTAAAGGGTGATTTTAGTTTCCTGTGGTAAATGTAACATACTCCCACCAACACAACAACTTTGAAAGAGTACACAGCAAAGGGCTCTAGGGGTCAGGAGTTCAAGGTAGGGTCAAGTCAACATGTGGTTGGGTTTCCACAAGAAGATGGCAAGAGAGTAAATCCTCTTCCTGACCTTCTGGCTCCTGGTGCCTGCTCTTCCTCCACGCTCCACCTTCCCCTCTTCAGACCCTTCTTCCCAGCAGTCCCCATTGCCTTTCTCTTTCCTTACAAGGCTCTTAGAAGTTCACTGGAGTACAGTCAGGGTAGTGACATGGCAGCATGTCCAAGGGGCCAGTCCTGGAAAGGAACAAGAGTAAAGTAGGGGTTTATGCAGCCAGAAAGGGAGTTGGGTAGCTGATAAGGATTGCCATGGAGAATGCTAGGTTTGCAGTTACTGTGGCTTCAAGGGGCTGAGTTGGACAAAGGATAAAGATTCTGACCAGACTGTTGAAGTGTTTGGCCTTTGATGGCTGTCTACCACCAAGCCCAGGACTGGTGCTATGTGTACTAGAGCTCTAACTGTCTCCTAATAGCCATGACTCACTGGTGACTCAGTTTCCCTGAGAGAAATAAGAGACTCATCTTCTTGGGTGATGAGTGAACATGAATCTGGGGCTGGACAGCTAAACATGGAGCCTGAGATGGGGAAAGCCCTGCCTGGCCTGGTAGAGGAAAGAATATCACAGAGTCCCTCAACAACAACCTGCAGGCATAGCTAGCTCAAGCTTCTCCCACTTGGGGGTTGTTGAACTCACCTTGGCCTGAGTACAACCTTTGCCTTTTCCTAAGGACAAAAGGCACAGGTAAATTCTAAGGGTTCCACCCACCTTGAACCCTATGGTTATTGTCCAGAGGACATTATTACATGCTCTTATCCCATTGTCAGGATGCTAGGACCCCGGGAAACTCAGGCTATGGTGAATCTGGCATGTTCTGGTAGAATTTCAGTAGTAGAATCCTGAGAATAAGAGCCACTGTCACAGGCCACTCACCATCACATCCATGTCACCTTGGACACAAAACACAGTGGCCATTAAAGAGTGGCTGTCTTCTAGCCATGATGCTGTACTGTTCCCCTTTCAACATTAGAAGGTTACCTCTGAACAAGTCCAGTCCTTCAGGGGCCCTGTGACAACAAGTGTATGCAAGAAGTAGGTTTATTGGAAGGAAGCCTACACCAGAATGGTAGCAGAGCAGTGAGAGCCTGTGTGTCAATTTACTCTCAGGGCCTCTGATGCTTTATCCTCAACTGCTGCTAGAGCCCCTCCCACAAATCCTATTCACCCATAGGCCCTAGCCTTGATGGCTGCAAGTGACTTAAGGGGTTCATTGAGCCAAGCCAGGCTACAGAAGCCACTTATATTTCTCTCTCTCTCTCTCTCTCTCTCTCACTCTCTCTCTCTCTCTCTCTCTCTTTCTTTCTCTCTCTCTCTCTCTCTCTCTCTCTCTCTCTCTCTCACACACACACACACACACACACACACACAGGACAATTCAATTGGAACTTGAACCTCCCTCAGTCTTCCTAAGTCATCTTAGTCATGGTCTTAGTCGTGAAAATGCTGGTGTGGTTCTGGAGGTGTCCATTAATAGCTTTCTGGAGAAAGGAAGGTGATAGAGACTTGATAGGCATCACTCAGGATCCACTACTGAAGTCAGCAAATTATAAGTTCATGTGTTCCTCCTCTTCTATCTCAGGAATTGGAAGACCATTCTGGGATTCCAGGTATTTGTTTGTGTTTTTATTTTTGAGACGGTATTATTTAGACCAGACTATCCTTAAACCGACTGTGTAGCCAAGAATAACCTTGAACTCCTGATTCTCCTGCTTTCTCCATCTCCCAAGTTCTGGGATTTAAAATGTGCACCAACACACTCAGTTTCATGCAATACTAGGAATGATACCCAGGGCTTCATGCATGCTAGGCAAGCACTCTACCAGTTAAGCTATACTCCTAGCCCAAAGAGCAGGAGTGGGTCTCTATAGTATCCATCTATAGTAGATTTGGTGGCTGGGTAGGGCCTCCTTCAGCCATCTCATCTAGCAGAATGCAGCAATAGCTGCTTTGGCCTCTAATGGTGACCTGCTGACCTTTATGTGTTTATGGACCTCTCCCTTTCTCTTACCATGGCATCCTTAATGTCTAGGCCTATAGTCAGCTGAGCAAATTAGTAAAGCCCCCCAACTAGCTCCTGGCTGCCCCTGAGCACTGGAGTCCCCCACAGGACCTTTTCTCATACCATTCTACTGTATCCTTTGAGCTGGACAGGTGGACTCCCAGCCTCATTTCTCCCCTGGCCTCATTGCTTCTCTACCCATGCCAAGGCCAGGAGGCAGGCTGCATGCGGGCATTACAGGACATCATGGCAGGGGGCAAGCAAAGGGGCCCGAGGCACCGGGTGCTTCCGACGGGGCCTGAGGGCCGTCTGACCTTTCCGGCCATGGGGCAGTGGTTGCGTGAGCAGGAACAATCACCCCAGTGTGCAAGGCACAAGCAGCCTTTTCTTCCTCACCGGGCCGGCGCACACAGCTCCCAGCCTGGCTTCCCTTGAACAAACATATTTATTGTGGCCGCCACTGAGGGCCTCGCCTCGCAGCCGGAGCCTGAGGGCCTCTGTCCCACCCACTGGGGCCTAGGGAGGGGACCCCTGCCCTGGCAGTCCCCTGGCCAGACCCTCTACCCTGTGGGCCTTAGCCCCACTGTGCTGAGGCAGGGGTGGCTCCAGTCACAGCAGGCTCTAGAGCTTAGGGATCCTTCTGGGAGTTTGTGGCCACCCACAGGCAGCAGGCCAGCCAGTTTCCCTGGTGGGACACAAACTCAAAGACACCTGAGTCCTCTTCACATGGGGCAAGCCCTTCACCACTGTTTCCTGCTCCATAAAATGGGATACATGACCCAACCTCACACATCTCCAGAGTCACAATGCAGCATCCAGGAACTCAGAAGCAGCTACAACTCTGTCTTTTCCTAGGCCCACATCCAGCCTCAGGTTTTCCTCCCATGTCCAAAGTAAAAGGACTCCCTCTCTTAGGGCTCACCACCCTCAAGTCCCTCAACTTGTCTCAGTACAAGGAGGAACATCCACATTGCTCCCTCTGATCTGACCCCAACCCTCTTTTTCCTACAGATCCTTTATCATGTCAGCCTCCTCCCCATAGCACAATATGGAAGGCCCAGTTGAGCATGGAATTCCCAGTGAGGAGCGAGCCCTGGTTATAAAAGTATGGAGGTTAGGGCAGACTCCAAAGAATAGTGGGGTACCCCCAAACTCCCAATCAGCAGTTCCTGGGAGGAGAGCAGGTCACTTTGCCAGGAGAGGCCTTGTAGGAGGGACCAGACCAAACCCAGGTATCCCGTAGGGAAGATAGTATGCACATTCAATTGTCTCACCCTCCCACCTGAAGCTGAACCCCCTAGCCAGCCAAAACCAGAAGTGGCAATGGTTCTACAGGACAGGAGGGAGACTTCCGGACCTATTGTTTGCTTTCATTTCCTACCTCAGGGCCTTTGTGTATACACACACACACACACACTTTCCTTTGAGTCCTGTTTTGTCTTCAGGTCCCTGGAGCAGCTAAAACAAGTCACACGTTATAAATCAAGGCTGCCCTGGCTTCTAGCTGGCCTGACATTGCCTTCCTTCCTGGTGGTTCTAGATGCTGGTAGATTGTACTGTATCTCTCTGTTCAGGAACTGGAAGACTAAGACCCAGGGAAGGGTTCAGCTCTGTTTCGGGGGTTTCAGGCATAGGAGGGAAGGACTGGTAAGCATTTGAAGAGAAAATAAATGAATACTGCAGTGAATGAGTTGATAATTGCACCAGGCCTCAAAACAAGCCAGGATGGATGAGAGTCAGGGAAGCCATGGGTCCAAGCCCACCAACTAGCAAAGCTAGCAATATGAAGATGAGGCAGTGTCTAGAGAGAGGCTGGGTCTTCAATGACGATGCACTTGGTAGAGATGGTATCAGCAGGCTCTGTAGTGAGTGTGATGGACCAGTAGGGTCACTGAGGCCTGAGTCAGGCTGCTTGTGTGGGATGCTGGGTGGCTAGACAATGGGGCACCCCTGAGACTAGGACCTAAGAATTGAGAAAACGCCTAGGAACAGTGTCCTGAATCCTCTAGTCTGGTACCTACCTGGGTAGCGATTCCAGAAGTTACTGTGTGGTTAGGAGCAAGAATGAGGTGTACTGTTTCTCTGCATCTTGGAATAAGTTTCCTGACTCAGGTTCCTCTGATGTGAAATAAGAATTGTGGTTTGGTTACCTAGGCTCCAGACAGAGGCACCAAAAATGATGGCCAATGAAGGTCTCTAGGGTGATGTCTGTGTGTGCCTAAGAGCAGCCATGTGGTCAAGCTTGTGCCATGACTGCCCTGGGCCCAGTGGAAATGAATGCCTTGAATGGCATGCAAACACACATCACATGTGCCATGGAAGCCTCAACTTGTCATCATGCAAGCTGTGACTCTCCGTACACATCTGGCTTAAATTGAGCTTCCCAAGAAAATGTGTTAAATCTGACAATGCACACAGAATAGCACAAAGGGACTGTACACAAGACTGCAAGAAGGGAGTCAGTGGTAAAATTCTCACCTGACACACAGAAGACTTTGGTTTGATTTCCAGCCAATGCATTACTCAGTTTTAGTTTAATCCCAGCCTGTGGGATGTAGAGGCAGTCTTATCTCTATGAGTTTGATGCCAGCCTGGTCTACATAGGGAGTTCTAGGCTACTAGACAACACTACATAGTGAAACCTTGTCTTAGAATAAAAAGGGAGGAGGAAGAGGAAGAGGAGGAAGAGAGGACTACTAAATTGCTGTCCCTAAGATGGTCACCTCTCTGTCTCTCTGTAAAGGTGAGACACTCACCCCTATGGACCTAAGGAAAGGGCCTAGTCCCTGAACAGAGGACATGCCTAGAGTCTGTGAAGTAAGACGCTGCCTTGTAACCTCCACAACATGAGATGATGTGTCTAGGTCATGTCAGGCAGGGCTACAGAGTGAGAACTTGGTCATTATGAGACACCCAGAACTCAGTCACAAGTGGGAAACCCAGAAGATGTCAGGTTAGCTTCAGGTTGCCCTTGAGGTGCCCACATGAGGTAGTCATAGCAATGTTTCATGCTTCCTGCCTACCCCTTCCAAAGATTATGCTAAATATGCTGGCCTGATTTCCCAAGATGCAGTGCTGAGGTACCACATCCTATTAACAGGGTCTAGAGAGGACCGCAGAAAAAAAGGCAGCTTCAGATGAGGGCTGGGCACTAGTCAGAACTCTCCTAAGAGAAGAGGAGTCAGGAAGGACACTTTGAGGGAGCAGATTCCAGGAGGGGCAGAGGCTGGATCTTGAGCCTTTCTGGGCTCCTCAGGGTTCAGGAAGAGCAAAGAAAAGGCGGAGAGTCAAGGTGAGGGAAGTAGCTATGCTTGGGGGTGGAGGTCAGTCCCCGCCTAGTCACCATCCTGTCCCAGGAACCTGCTTTTCTAGAGCATGTACCCTCAGCAGGGAGAGCAGGTCCAGGTTTTCAGGCCCACCACTGGCTGCCTGAGTGAGAATGGGAAGGAGTTAATTCCCGACCTCATGGGCTGGCAAACTCTGACTCATAGAGCAATAAAATTCCTGTGTTTTAAAAAATCAGTATATTAGCTTAATTTTATAGATTTCAGAAGTGCTACTTGAAAATAAAAGTCTCCTAATTATATTTATGATCCCAACGTGAATCTGTTTGACTCTGCTCACGGCGAAGAACCTTTGTGTAAAATGCCGGGAAGGCTTCATGCGGACTCGGCCCTAACAGGCTGTAAAACCCCGGCTGGTGGGTCCAGGCCTAGCAGGGAGCCGAGGTCGTGGCAAAGTCCCTGCTAACGCCACGGCACATGAGACTCCTGGGTGTCAGTGAGTACAGAACCATGGTTCAAATTACCTTTGGAGGGGCTGTCACAGCCTTGACATGTACTACACATTCAGAAAGTGCAGGAGCATACGCAGGAGACACAAAGAGCCTGGCACCCATGACACCCAGAGGAGGGATATTTTGAGCATGGAACCAGTACTATATCCAACCCCTGCCCTGGGATGGGACTCAGGAGGCTCCAGGGAGAATCCATATTCTAGCCCTTCCTCAACGAAGCTCTCCAGGAGCCCAAGCTGTGGCTAAGGTGAGAAATTAAAAATATGAACAAAATAAAATGAAAAGATACTTCCTCTGGTAGGGAGGGGATAAAGGGAGGCAGAAGTTAGCCCCCACCAATTGGCTGAGTCTGGTTGAGGGTCTTTATGACATGGTTCTTGGTGGGCAACAGTGTTGTCAAGAAGCCAGAATAAGCTGGGAGGACTCTCTGAGGAGGTGACCTATGCCTTAACTATGCAGAGAGATAAAAGAGCCCTACTGTGAAAAGAGTCACCAGCTCCTGGCATGTTGGTAAGGGTACCACAGGGTATGTTCACCTCCGAAGTAGACAGAGAAAGTACTATGACTGCTTTGCCTGTGTCTCACCCCCCGGCCCCCTCTCTTTAGCAAAATGTGCTTAGGGGGTGCAAGAAGGCACCCTTCAGGGTCCAGAGGTCTCTGGCAGGGTGTCATTTAGCCAGGAAGGGGTTTGTGGAGCCTTGGTGTTGGGGGCTGGGAGATGCTGGCTGCACCTGGGACCTGGGCTGGACCAGGCTGCCCTCTCAGCAGGCCACATGCTGCAGTGCCAGCTGCACAGACACTGCGTGGATTGTCCTCTTGCCCTGCCCAGACCTCCATGTGCCGGCTTTCCGCAGGAATTCAGAGCAGGCCGCGAAGGGGCCCGTAATCGGACGCCGGCTCCAACGCCCTGTTGTTGCAGGTGCAGTATAGGTGACGGAGGCCAGGTGGACAGCACAACACAGCCTGTCCCACTCACCAGATAGAGCCCCAGGGATCTCTGGTATAAGTGGAGGCTGGGAATCCACAGATGATGGTCTGGCCCTATCTCCAAAATCCCATTCCCATGTTGCTAGTCCTGATGGGTCTGTTTCTATGAGGGATGTAGACAGCCTTAGCTGGGCCTCCTAGAGGGGGCCTTGAGGGACAGCCTCACCCTGTACCTCCGAGACTGGTATCCTATATTCTTCCTGTATCAGGCAGTCACGGTCAAATCAGGAACCCATCCTAGGGTAGCTTGGCTCCCCTAGTGCCTGCAGGTGACAGCTTTCCAGCCTTCAGATAAGGCACAGATGGACCAGTTGAAGTGCTATAAGGACAATGGTGGGTGGGTTCAAGACTACTGTTGGGTAGTGGAACCAGGTGATAAGCTAGTCCTGGTCACAAATGGGGCAGACATAAGGTAGTCAGTGTTCTTATTATGCAAAAGAAGGGCATCTGACAAGACAACTTTGCTCTGGTCATATGTGGCAATTTTCCTTCTAGAAAGGCTTAGGCTCTCCTCTGAGACTTGGAGAGCTGGTGGCCTAGGTTCTCTCTACCAAGAACTTGCTCATATTCAGCTAGGCCTGTCATCAGCCCCACCCCTTGACTTTAAGACCATTGTGAGTCCTGCAAAGTTTGGGAGAAGAGTTGATACTTGTTCAGTCATTAGGCTCCTTTGTGGACACCAGATAACATCTACCAGAGATTTTGGGCCACCCTGCCACTCTAAGCACACCTGGCTGTCAGTGTGGTACCTTGTTCAGTCTGTATCAGGTTGATCAAGTCTAGTCTAGAGGATAGAGGGACAAGCTATCAGAAACTCTGCTGGGAATGAGGCTTTGAGGTAGATCCTGAGGGCAATGGCCACAGTCTTCCTGTGTGAGAGCCCCTTCTTGTGTCACAGTGACCAAAGACATGTGAGAGAGGCGATAGACAAGACAGATTCATTGTGAATCAACCCAGAACCTATGGTCCCAAGCCATCACCCTGTGCCCATGACCAGCTGGAATAGCACCCATAGATGCCAACTGTGACTCCCCCTTTGTTTTGAAGCCATGAAAAGCCACCAACATTTTCTCTTCCCTGTGTGAGACAGGTTTCCTCAGGGTGCTTCTCTGGGGACAGTGCTAAGAATGAGGATGGAAGATATGAACAATATGCCTTCATCTCTCAGTCCTTCAGAGAAACCTGAACAAATTCAGTCAAACTTACTTTTAATTATGTACAGTTCACAACTAACTTCGACACAAAGTGATGTTTTCTGGCTTTTAAAACACACTCAGATAAGGAAACAGAGTCTGTTTAAGGAACAGTGCTAAACAAATAGTGGTACAGGTGTTCAAAGATATTAAACGAGTGGCAGATATAGTGAGGGACCCATCAGTGGCAGGAGACAGGGCTTGTGGACTTTGAAGGCCTTCCTAGCAGGCCATAGATTTGGTTGAGTAGATAAAGTACCCCTGGGGGCCCTGACTTTGATGGAAGGCTATTCAAGGCTACCTTCACATTTCTTGTTGCTACTGTGACAGAAGACCCAACAAGCTGGTAGTTTTAAACTATACAGAATTGCCATCCTACAGTCCTGGAGGTCAAGTGTGGGGAGGGCTGATTTCCTACTGCAGACAGCCCAGGCTTGTTCAGTTCAAACTCCACGCCTGAGATCCACTTGGGTCTCAGTTCTTTAGCCACAAGTCCCATCTGTTACTGATGGAACTTTCTAGAAAGTTCTGTTGTTGTTTACCTACCCAATCTCTGGGAGTGGAGAAGTGCCTACTTTAGAGGAGCCATGCCCAGCTACCAAAGCAGCTGGGTTCTTTTCAACATAGCTATAGGTACATGGACAGTTGGGGGCTGGGAGTCCTTCCCAAGACCCCCTGGCCTGTGGTTTTTCTGGATGCCCATCTTAAGAGGGTCTAGCCCCTTCCCCCAGACATGCCAAAGATAATCAGTGCTGATCAACCACAGAGCTGCTGAAGTCCCAGAAGCACCTTTCTTAACCCTATCCCTCTGCCCTAGGATAGGGTTGGCAGGGAGGCAGGAGGTGGTAGCAAATAGCCTTTGACTTAAGCTGGTCCAATGGAGCATTTGCTGCATGCCTGGGCACTCACGGCTATCTGCCCCCCATACCCCAGCACTGTGATGGGGGGCCATGGTGATTGCCTACTCAGCTATGCCACCTTCATGACAGATCTTTCTGGATGCAGTTGCGCCTGGGCTCCCCTTGGCCCTTGCTCAGGGCCATTTGCCCTCTGCAGCTGAATCAATGCAAGGCAGAAATGCGTGGCAGGGGAGTGTTTACCGGTAGAGTTTCTGAAGTCAAGGATGCTCAGTGTTTGTCTAGGCTCCATCCCACTGGGTCCTCCTGAGCTCTGCAAACAAGAGCCTTGGAGCACAAGGGGCCCTCACCTCCCCAGAATGCTGAGTCCAGCACACCAGATCTCGGTGCAAACAGCCAGCTGGGGCGCTTCCACAGCACTAAATAAACGCAGGTCAAACAAAGCAAATGTGTCCTAGAGACCCCCATGAGTAGGCAGCCTCAGAAAGCCCTGCGTGAGTCTTTTGCTGCAGTCCAGAATTGCTGGGAAGGGCAATGTAGACATTTGCCTTCCCCAGGTGGCTGCCAGGGGTTGAGGTAGTTGATTTTTCTCATTCCTGAGATCCACAGTTAGTCTTTTGCTGCCCTTCCCCCTGAAATTTTCAGATTCTCTGAGTTCTTTGTGGGGAAGGCTGGCCTGGGTGTCCCTCAGTATGGATCAAAACCCAAAGGAGGTCCCACTGGGGATACCTAAGCCAGGGGCAAGATTATTATGCTGCAGCAGAGAAGGGTGTCTTAGCAATTATGAGCAACTGGAGTGATTCATGGGCCTCCAGGGATGTGGGGACTATTTTCGTCTGTAGAGGTCTTGTATGCCGGGGACCCTGTGCTCCTCCAGTGCAGGAAGAAGTGGGGGTTGGTCTGTGCTCTACTGCTTCAGAGCCTTCATTCATCCCCGCCTAGCTCAAACCTCAAGGAAGGGTTCCCACCCACTTCTCACTGTTCAGCTTCAGGGTTAGAAGGAACCATGGCTTTTACCCAGACTCAGGGCCTGAGCTATATTAGAGCCTTGGACTGGCTGTCATTGTGCCTACTCCCTACCCAAACCATCTTACACTCAGTTCCAATGGCCCTTCATCCACCCCCAGCCCCTCCCAGGAAAGCAGCCCTGCCTAACTCTCCTTTTGCTGAATTCTCTGAGTCTGTACAGCAGGACCATGGTGATCTACATCTGCCAGTAGTACCCAAATGAGGCAGAATGGATGTTTTCCTAACCAATATCGTCTTTCCCTCCACATCCACCTGGAAGATCTTGCCAAATGCCCACTCAGTTCCTTCCCGGAAAGTTTGCTGTTCACTGACCCTAGTCCAGCCATGAGATTCATATTTCCTCTTAGCCATAAATATGCAAACGCACAATTCAATGTACTGTGGTATTTCCCATTTTAATTCAGCCTAGTCTTTTAAAGATAGCCCTCATTATTATTTTAATAACCATCACAGATGTTGCCATGGGGTAACATCATAAATTGAAATTATTGTAAGTTAAAATGCATTACAGTAGCTGTGGAGATAAAACTCAATCAGTAATGTGCTCACCTTGTAAACAAGTACCTGAACTCTAGCCCGAGAGTTCATGTAAAAAAAAAAAACAAAACCTGCATATGATCCTAGCATTGAGGAGGCAGAAACAGATGGATCCTTGGGGGGGTCTATGGCCAGCCAATGTAGCCTGCTTAGCAGGCTCCAGGTCAGTGAAAAGACCCTTTAGAAAAAAAGGTGAGTAGTACTTGAAGAATGACATATGAGGTTGTCCTCTAGCTTGCACACACACACCCACACATACATATATGCTCACACATGGATATACACTTACACACAGAGAGAAAGACACACAGAGACATACAGAGAGAGGGAGTGAGGGAGAGAGAGAGAGAGAGAGAGAGAGAGAGAGAGAGAGAGAGAGAGAGAGAGAGAGAGAGAGAGAGAGAGAAAGCTGTTATCTGCCTATCTTAGTGGATACAACAGTGCATCCACATGGCACCCGGTGGAGCTGCTTGCTCACCCTGCCTTTCGGGAGCTGGCTGTGGTGTGTGATTTTACTACTACCAAGCATCAAGAAAGAAGATCAAACATGCATGTAACACTAAGAATGGGTTGAAATTCAGCTTACAGGATGCAATTTTTGATTAATACAGACCTATTTTGCACTGCAGTGAAGTTTAAAAGTCATAAATTAAAACATTGACAATTGATACATCATCTTCAGATTGTAACTGATTAGCATAATAATGGGCAGTAAGCTACTCTAACTGATTTTAAGACCCATACCTCCCCTAGTCTCCTCACATGCCCCCAGATGTGTGTCTGTGAGCAGGTAGGCTCACTGGGTATGTGCCTAAGTGAGTGAATGGTCATGGAAGTCAGACTTCCCTGAAAACTCAGTGGGAAATTCAGAAAGATGCTAGCAAGGTGGCAAAAAATAATAGGTAGGACAGTAGGACGAGAGATTCTGGGAGAATGTGGGGTCTCATACCATCCCACAATTACCTTTAAGCTCTCTTTCTACCAGGAAGAAAGCTTGGATCAACTGTCCCAGCGACAATTCAGGAGGATGCAATTATGACCTGCACATACATCTGGCTTGGGGCAGGCCTGGTCTAGTCTGAACTGAGCTCAGGCCTGTTCTAGCCTGAACCCTGACCTCAGAGAATATCCGTCATGCTGTCTCCAGTTCTTCCCTACTTGGCTATATTCTAAAGAGTCACTGGTTTATCCTGCCCTGGAACACATACTTACTCCATGGCCCAGGCATGAGCCCTGGAGCTAGGCTAGAAGGAACAAACTGTAGGTCCAGCAGGACCCAAGGAGCCTAGCTATGCGTCACTGTTACTCAGAGCCTCAAAGAAGGGCCCCCTTCCCTAGCTTGCCCAGCCCTCAGGTGCCTGCTGCTACTGAGTACGTCTATCTACCCTCCCTTCTTCAGTTTTCTGGGCACCAAGGAACACTTCTGCTGGAAGACTGGAAGGGATGATGTAACTGCCCTAAACCCAACAGCAAGATGGTGTTGTATTACTGTGGAACCAGTAAGGAGGGTCCTTACATGCCATGTCTGGGCATGAGGGATTTGGCCAAAAGTGGTGACTTGTGTCCCACCAACTTAGGACACCCTGTGTCCTCTCCATCTTTTCCCAAGCAGGAAACCAACTGGGTTTTGGGAAGACAGTGCAGAGCTCAGAGGGGAAGATGTCCCTGTTAGACTGACACTGAATGGACCAAGTGGCCCCATATCTCCTATAGCATGTGGACCCTTAGATTATTCTAGGCCCATAGAAGTGAGTGGTTTTGCACTGTTTACCGCAGCTCTACTGAGGGTAGGATACCTGCACAGCTACCAAGTGTGCCTGTTGTGGAAAGGGGCATCTGAGAGCAGACATAACCTACACATATTCCAGAGGCAGAGCCGGTGTACAGATATGTAGGTGTTTCTCTTTTTGACCCCTCACTTATTCATCAATGTTTCCTGCCCACTGCCCAACATTCCAAACACTATACTAAGTCCTGAAGATGCAAAAAATGAACAAAAGAGACAAGATCCCCATCTGTTTAACTTAGGATCTTGCAGATAAGGTCACAAAGTCTGTGACAGCTATAGAGAGAAGTGAGATTGTGACTGGGATGTCACAATCATGAAGATGAGCCATCAAAGAAGAGTTTACACACACCATCAGCACGCTGTACTTTATTCCTAACTATGATGGATGTCTGGTGTGTGTCACTTGAAGGTATTTCTCTGTATTTTCTCATATAAAGACCCTTTGTATGTATGCTGGTTAGTTTTAAGTGTCAACTTGTCACAACCTAGAATCACCATGGAAGGCAGTCTCAGTTGAGGAATTATCAAGAGCAGATTGGACTGTGGGCTTATCGGTGGGAGAACATCTTAACTGACCATGGTAAGCACCACTGTTCCCTAGGCAAGGGACCCTGAACTAGATAAAGCAGTCCAAATCTGGGTGAGAGAAGCAAGCAAGCAAAGGTGGATTCCTTTCTCTCTGCAATAATGGACTGTGACTTGGAATTGGTAGCCACATGAACCTTTTTCCTCCCTAGGGTTTTGGGTGTTTGTTTGTTTGGCAAGGATACTTGTCATAGCCACAGAAATGAAACTACAACATTCTGCTTTGTGTCAGTCCCCACCCTCTCCATGATGGTAGATGGAGTCATGTTTGTGTTCAGCTCCAATCTCATGGGTTCAGCTCCATCATCCTGGGAGTATGATGGAGGTTCCTTCTTTGTCTGGTGCTCTGCCACCCCCATCCCAAGTCACACTGCTGTGGGGTAGGATATGGTTCTAGAGCTCAGAAGATCACCAACCTCCAAAGCGGTTGTCTCTTTAGTTTGGTGTATGGCTTTGGACCCCTTGTTCCTCCATGTCAGCTTTGGAGTTCAATTTATTTGTGAAATAAGGTTTTTCTCTATATTAGGTTGGTTTACTATTCCATATGGGAATCCTGGAATCTATATCACTCTACCAACACACCCAAGAGCAAGAAGGCTCCCTGCAGGGAGTTGAGCCACATTCTCGTGCCCCAGAACAGTTTAAAGGTCTACTCCAGAGAGAGCTCTCAGGAGTTCACTTCTGTGACTCCAAGAGAATGTGTCCTTTCTCATGCTATGCTGGGGTTTATTGATTGCAGGCATAAAGCAGTCTTTTGGATTTAGGAGTGCTGATTATTTTAGTCAGTTCTAGCAAATGAGCTACCAATTTTCTTAGAGGGCAGCCAAATGTAGAGTTTCCCCCCTCTCTCTCCAATTCCCCATGGTACCTTATTTCTGCTTCTTGGCCCTAAATATCTCTAGGACCACCCTTGACAATGGATACCATGGGTGCCCGGGCTGCTCAGCTCGTAGTGGAAATCCCTGTGATGTCTATTTGTTGAATTATTTGCTCCAGGGTATAATTTATAACTTTGCTGAGTTAAGAGAATTCCTTTTCTATCCCTGTTCTCTAAAGATTGCTTGTTTAACTATAAGAAATAAAAGATGAGCCAGGTTTGGTGGCACACACTTTTAATCCCAGCACTCAGAAGGCAAAGTCAAGTGGGTCTCTGAGTACAAGGCCAGCCTGGTCTACAGAGTGAGGTAGGTCCACAGCATCCAGAGCTACACAGAGAAACCTTGTCTCAAAAAAGAAGTAAATAAAACATGCTTATCACATTTTTTTGTTTTTGTACTAAACTGGAAGAATCATGTACTTTTCCACCTTGTTATAAGAATCACACTGCTAGACTATGTTATTAAACCATCTTTGCATTCCCGGCACACATTCTCATTCAGTATTCCATTCTTTCCTTTCTCACTTGTTTAATATACATTATTGGGTTCAATGTACTGTTTAAGACTTTTGCCTCTATCTTCATAAGTGGCATAGGATCACAGCTCCATTTTCTTGTATTTCCCTTGCATTCTTTACCTGGGCAATATAATTCTTGTTCTGTTTTCTGGAGTCACTTATGAAGCTTTGGAAGCGGTCAGCTATAAAGCCAAGCATGCATGAGTCTTTAGAGGTCTCTAGTGACATTTAATATTTCCTTCTTTTGTGTGTATGTCAGGGGAGGGGTTACTGAGGATTGACCACGGGGCCTCATGCTTGCTAGGCAATTCCTTCATCACTGGGCTCTATACCCAGGTCTATACTGAATTTCTTAAATACTTATCTTCTATCATAGATTTTGAGGTTTGATACAGTTCTAAGTGTTTATCCAGTTTCATTGGTGTCCTCAAGCTTACTCATACACAGGCGTTCATTCTACTTTATGCTCATTGTTTTTGTAACTTCTATCCACAAATCTTTGCCAAGAGTTATGAACTGAGAAGTGCCACTTATTATTGTGTGGCTCGTGAACTAACAGTTCTTTACATTTTTAAATGATTGAAGAACAAAAAAAAATAGGAAAATGACACCAGGGAAGTATAAGAATTTGAACATGCTCATCCACATGGTAAACTGTATGGGTACACAGCTGTGCCAGCCATGGAAGTCATTGTTCACAGCTGCTCCCATGCTGAAGTGCACAGCCAAGCAGGTGTCTGCCCAGCAGATGGAACTGCTCTGCTGCTCACATTCCACACAGCCTGTCATCCAAGGCTCAGTCAATCCAGCATTGTTGGTGTTTCTCACCCCACCTAATTTCTCAGCTGTCCCTTCCCTGTCATCCCCATCTTGGAATGTGCCATATGTACCAGGCTTCTAGCCAACTTGGTCCAGACCCAACCCTGTTTTTCTCCAGGCCCTCTGCTACCCACTCTGTAGATCATGCTCACCAAACCTCAGAGTAAAAACTCAGCACTAAGAAATGATCACAGAGCCATTATTCCCAGCACTTGGGAGGCAGAGGCAGGCAGATCTCTGTAAGTTGGAGGCCATCCTTGTCTACAAAGTGAGTTCCAGTACAGCTAGGACTACATAGTGGGACCTTGTCATGAGAAAAAAAAAAGAAAAAGGAAGGAAGGAAGGAAGAAAGAAAATGATTTGTAGGTCCCTACAGAAACATGTCCCTATCTGACCTTGCCTGCCCATGGAGCCACTTGAATGCATAGTAATCTTGTTGGCAATAGCACCCATCACACAAAGCAGGATACAGGGGCTAGGAAGGTGAGGAATCCTTAGAATCCAGATGTTAGAGCAGGCTAAACTCAATCCAGGAGTGGTTCTCCATATCTTCACTCAGCATGATTTCAAGCCAAGAGCTCCAGGATTGAGGATGTCCAGGGAGCACCTTCCCTGGGAGAAGTGAACATAGCTACAGGCCCCCACATCTCTTGTCCAGTGTGGTTCCTCTTTCCTTTGGGTATTAAGTTGTGAGGATGCTCTGGAGATTTCAACACATAATGGATTCCTGATGATCTACTTTGGTTTATTATCTCCATCTCCTAGTTTATCATGTCCATGATGGGTACCTGCCTACCTGAGCCATGTTCAAGAGGGGACAATAATAAGACTCTTCTTCTTCCACCAGCCTCTTATCTCTCCCTACTATGGTATTTTGCTCATTTAAAGTAAAGCATATTGTAGGACAGTTTTATAATTATAAGATCATTGCAAGTCAGTACAGAGTCCCCATATGTCCTCTCCAGGGTCTTAGGAACATAATGCCTCAGTATGTGTTCATTACTGCTGGCCAGTGGTGCCCACCAGTACCCACTGTGCCTCAAACAGTTGACTCTCTTTGCTTCCTCAAAGTCCCCTTGCATCCCTTTCCCATTCTGGGACCCATCTAGGATTCCATACAACCTGAGAACCTGCCTCCTGAGGCTCCTCTAGGCCAGAACGATTTCTTTCTATCCTTGATGTGACCATGGGTTCTGCAAGGGTTCTGAGATGTATCCTAAGCTGGGTTGTGTCACATGTGTTTCAGTATTAGGTGATGCTGTAGTTTAGGGAAGGAAGATGATCCCCTGTTCACCTCCCACTAAGGGTGCCAACTGTTCATACTACTTACCCCTGTGCCAGGGTTGGCTATCCTGACTGGACTGTGTCTGTCTAGCTTGACAGTGTTTATATTGCTCTGTTTCCTTTTTCTACACTGTCCCTCTAGAAGCCACCAGGACCTGGCCTGGTCACCAGGAGAGACTCCAGTACATGGATCACACTGCTGACCCCTGTGGGCCCCAATGGGGGCCATTTATGAAGGGACCCCCTGAGAACGAGGTCTGGCCTCCTCCTGGATCAAAGCCATGGTCCCTGTTCCCCGGGGACCGGGAAGCTGAGCAGGCAGACAGGGTAGCAGGCCATCGCCCCAGGCAGGCGTGGGAATCCACACATGGCCCCTTCTCAAAGGCGGGTGCTGTCCCTGGGCCCCGGCGGGGTCCTGGAGCCTCTCTCATTGGGCACATCCGCGCCCAGCCTGGCCCATGGTGGAAATGCAAATCTAATTAGTCTGGCATTGAGCCCGTCTTAAAAGCATTAACAGAGCCTTAAACTGTGCTGTCGGATGGGGGTGAAGAAACGCCTTAGAGAGAAATTACCGGATGGTGACAAAGCCCCAATTTATTAGTCTTCTCCAATGGGGACTGTGCAAAGGACATTAATTACTTTAATGGGACTTATTTTGCTTCGTTGCCCAAAGTAATTGGTTTATTAACCTCTCCTTCCCTTTAGGGAAGGAGGGAGGGGTTGGGGGACCGGGTGGTGGCCCCGGGAGGGCCCTGCCCACTGTGTTGCTTCTGCCCAGCAGGCCAGCTCTGCACCCTGGGGCAGTCAGCACTCTGTCCCTGCTGGTTCTGACTGAAGCAGTGTCAACACCTACTGTGAGCCAAGTTCTGGGGACACAGCCCTGAAGAAACAGAGCCCTCAAAAAAAAAAAAACACACTATCCCTGGGGTCATCAGCCCATAACTATCACAGGTATCCTAGGAGAAAGGTACATGGCTTTGGGGATAGACTTATGAAGCAGGCTTCCTGCAGAAGGGTCAGGTCTAAGATAGATAAGACAGGATAAAGGACAAGGAAGTGAATAACCAGGCCAGGTTGGGGGATCGCAGTGGACAGTGTTCAGTGTTCAGAGGCCAGCAGGAAGGTTCTGGGGAGGAGAGGGATGGGGCAGGGCTATCCTGAGCAGGTAAGGCAACCAGCCCTGTGGAACCTGCTTCGTTGGCTTTCCCAGATGAAGCTAGATAACATGGTCTCAAAACAGTGTCTCTGGTTTGGAGCAAGCCATCTTGGACACATGTCCTGGAAAAGCTGCTTCTCTTGGAGAACAGGACACTCTGGAAGGAAGCTCGGTCCAGGCTCTAAAAATAGTGTTAGGTTTGTAGAACTTCACAATCTACCCATAAGGAAGGGCAGGACCTAGTGTTGGGCAGGAGGTCAGCTCTTTCTTCATGGACTGGGCCTGAAGGAGGCCCAGGAGTAGGCAGGGAAGAGCCTGGACTACACCCTCAGCTCCCCAGGCAGACAGGAGCTCCTCTTGACCCCAAAGTTTTCCCCACTTTTAGAAGCACAAGTTGGGCTGGTGTGCTCCCTACCTACTTTACCTAGTGAGGTCCAGGGAGGAAGCCTACATGTAGATCCAAGAAAGGATGCTATATTTGATACAGCAAGTGAACTGGGAAACTTGGTGAGGTGGACAAGAGCTGAGGGGTCTTCATGGGCTGTGCGGCCATGAGCCCTCTCGGAATGTCCCCAGGTGTTCCTAAGATAGGCCTCGTCAGCATCCTGATAGTCTGATCCTTACCTGCCTAATCTATCCTGCACCTGGCTGGTGCCCTGGCTAGGCAAATACAGAGAAATAGAAGTCTGGTGGGGGGGGGGGGGCGACGACGACAGATTACCAAGGAGGACCCAACTGTGGGTATGAGTCTCAGGAAGCCTGAGACATAGGGTCTTAAAGGCCACCAGAGCTCACAGTGGAGATCCTTCCTCTCCAACACCAAGCCTGTTTCATCTGTGCTTAGGGTAGGCTAAGCTGTAGTTTACCCCTCCCTTTCTGGACCTTGGGGATTCTGTGTGAGAGGAACAGATTAGGCCTGCCTAGACATAAGCAAGATTTTGGGAGCTATGATCAGGCCCCAAAAAGTAGAAGTCAGTAGGCCAGCATCCACGCCTCAGTCTTCTGGGCCTTCACCTTTGGAGAGATACTTACCTCTTTACAAATGTTACCTTGTCTTTGATTCTAACCTTGACTGAAGGGTAATTCTTGACTAACAGAATGGTGTGACAGCAGATATTTCTGGGTGGTAGGGCTTGGTCCAGGCCTCTGAAATAGGGGGAGGCTTCAAGCCTTGCCAAGTAAGCTCCCTCTACCACCATCCTTAGAGTGAAAGTGGAGAGGGGGTCCTGGTGAGCATTCACCTCATACCTGGATTTTAGGAGGAAGGAGATTCTGTCCCAGGCAAGCCTCATAGACCTTATCTAATTCCTCCATCTGATTTGGGGGCCCAGTCCTTCACCACCCAACAGTGAAATCCAACAGCCTCCATTTTCCAGTGTGGAGACAGAACCCACCAGCCAAGTCTAGAAAAGGCTCTTTGGGAAGGGGCTTGGGAACAAGGATGGGGAACATGGGAAGTGAAGGGTAGGTGTTGGGGAGAGCTGACTCCAGGTATGGGGCATGGGAGCAGCTAGAGATAAGGCTGAACACTCTGCTCTGCTGGGAAAGCATGGACTCTGAAGGCTACTACTCTTCCCCTCCAAGGCTGTATGACCTGAGGCCAAAAGCTGAGCCTCTCTGGTCTCTGTCCTTATTTGTACAAGGGAAAAGATTTGAGACGTTAAACGTGTTTAAAAGCACAGGTACAGTGGTGACTGAGAAGCTTGCAGCAAAACTGTATTAAAGGGGTTAAGGGAAGGAGAAGGAACATAGGTAAAAAGTCAACAAAGATGCTAAGGGACTAGGCTAACTTGCTGGGGAGCCTTGGGCAGAGTAGGAAATGCAGGCTCCCTACCTGCAGCCTTCTGAGTCTAGGGTTCAGGTCAATACTGGGGGATGCCATATATTCCAGGGTAAGATGGAATTGGAGCAAGTCAGAGCCCTCAACCCAAGGCCAAACCCTTGGGAGTTGGTCACAAGGTAGGCTTGTAGGTGACCTGACAGGTTATGTAGTCTGTGGGTAAAACATCTGGACACATAGCAAAATGTCCCAGAGAGGCCAATCCACCATGAGCAGACTATGGCAGATTCATCCAGGATTTTCCGCCCATCCAGAAAGTCTGGGTCAGAAGTCCCAGCTTTGCCAGTCCTGCACAACTTCAGGGATTTAATGTTCTAGGGCTCTAGTGCTCTGGGCTCCTGAGTCCCTCTCCAGAAGACCCAGAGAGATAACTCCTGAATTCTTCTAGTTTAACTCCTGTCTTTTCCCCTCCTGCTTATAACCCAAATGGCTGCAGAGGCCCTGATTGGTCCCAGGTTGCTGTGTGGTTCACAAGGAAATATGCACAAATCACTTCTCTAGATGTAGCCCATGTAATTCTTCTTAGACATTAGGAGTTTTCTCTCCCTTGTTTTAATCAACAAGTCCCCAATAAGCCATTTCAGTGAGGCCATTACCAACGGCCCCTAATCTCCCGGGGCTGCTGAGCGAAATGGGATCTCTCGGCTCTTTCGCTGAAAACGCTTTTCTTGTTTTCTTTCTCCAATGTGTTGGAAACCGGCCAACTCGCCAGTTCCATTAACTTAATGAGGGCTGACAGTCTGCAACAAACGTCCTCATAATCTCCCCAGGACTGGAGCAGGGTCCTCCCCAGTGCTTGTTCAGACCCCAACCTTCCTGGTTTCTCCCCAGGATTGAAATGGGTCCTCTCCAGTGCCCGCCCACACCCCAACCTTGCCAGCTTTTCACCTCTGTCCACAAGTTCCTCCTGGTACAAACCTAGACAAAGACGTGTCTTTTTTTGCCATTCCTACCCAGCAGCTCCACACAGGTTCCCCTAGACTTTCAGGCCATCACTGTACCTTGGGGCACTAGCACCCCTGTCTCCCAGTGGATTTAGAGCCATTGTGTGAGTCTCAGAGCTACCAGCATGTCTTGCCCTTGACACTCCTTCCTCCCAGGATATTTCTTTGCCAACATGTAAGCTTTATCTGTTCTTTTCTTTCTGGGTTTTCTAGCTCCTGAGACACCCAAAAATCAAAGAATTTACTGGAACCATCTGAGTCCCAGAGTAGCAATGGGTTTGGAGTTTTTCTAGAGGGCAGGAAGTTTCCCTCTTCACCCTATCCCACAGAAGCAAAAGGTGCCATCTCTGGGAGATGGCCCAGGCCAGCAAAGTAAAGGGAGAGCTGAGCTGATACCCAAAGTAGACATCCATCCCATCCCAGCAAGCCCCTCTCCTGATGTGAAAACATGAGCCTCATTAGTGCCAAGAGCTGTGGGGTGGGGCTGAAGACTCACCTGCACACCCAGTGGTCCAGACTCTGAGCCAGGTCAACAGCTCCCCATCAACCAACCACTCTTTCTATTGTTTGTTCATTTGGATTTTTGTAACAAGGTCTTACTGTGGGGCCTTGGCTTGTTTGGAACTCACTATGTAGACAAGGCTGGCCTCAAAGTTGTGGCAATTCTCCTGCCTTAGTCTCCCAAGTGCTGAGATTACAGGAGTGTGCCAGCAAGCCTAACCATTCCCCTCCTTTCACAAGGCACATATGTCACAAAACCAGGTTGCTGTTCTGAGATATGTGGTTGTCCTCGATGGGCACTCCTTAAGTGTCACTCTTCCTCTTTACTATGGCTTGAACAAAAGCAGGCACAAGGATTGACAATGCTATGTGCCTGTACATCTGTGGACGTTACCACTCAGAGCTTAGCATCTCTGAACCTCCAGTCTGTCTGCAAAAGGAGCCTTTCAGGAACACCCCACGGATCAGCATGAGGATGGGGTATGCTCACAAATGATGTTTGGTATGGCTGTGCTGCCTGATATTGGTTTCTGGGTAGCTTGTGTTCGCTTATGGTTTTATGTGGACCTATTGGAATAGTAACTACACAGAGTCTCCTCAAGCCACATTGCTAAACAAGCCTCCTTTCCCTGGACCAACGTGCCTGAACTGCTCACAGCTTTCATCTCCCACAGCTTTCATCTCCCACCTTACATTCAGCTCACCCTCTCCTACCCTAGTGGTGTCAGTCTCCTTGGATGAACAATTTCTCCACTCTTCCTAATCTTTTGAAATACCCCCCCAAAAAATCTGTCATTGTATGACTACAGTCATCTCCTTTGTCTTCAGCTTCAATTCCTGCCTCCTTAGTTATTCCAACTATGGTCAGAAAATATGAAATGGAAAATTCTAGAAATAAACAATGCATGTTTTTAATTGCTTGTCATTCAGTAGTGTTATGAGATTCATGCCATCTCACTCCGTCCCACCTGGGATATGAGTCAGACCCCTGTCCACCATATCCACACAGTTTATGCTACCTACCCATTAGCCACTTAGTAACTAACCATCTCAGTCATCAGGTCTGTTATCTAGGTGTCACAAGGCTTGCCTTTAAATTCTTATTTTACTTAATAGTAAAACATAATATAAAATAGTAGAGATAGATAGATAGATAGACAGACAGACAGACAGACAGACAGACAGACAGATAGACCAGTCATGGTGCTGGCCATTCATATATGCCAAAGGCAGGCCATAAAGTATACTCTTTGAATGAAAAGAAGAAAGTTCCTAAGTTAACATGGAAAGAAAACAGTTGCATGCTGGGCTGCCAAGACCAATGAGAAGAACAAATCTGTATGATTGTAAAGAAGGAAAAAGAAGACAGCGCTAATTGTGTTGTCTCTCCTCTAGCTACACGACTCAGAACTGCTCGTGGCCTTGGGTATCTGCTTGACATCTCGGAGCTTGTTTCTTGTAGGTAAAGTGAACTGCCATATCCACAGAAGTGCTTGGTTCATGCCCATCACACAGGACAGACTGCTAGCGTGTCAGGCAGGGGCCCCATGCACGTAGCCTGGCCCCCACTCTCCTCTCCAGACTGGATCACTCCTGGCTGTCCTATTTGTCTCCAAATTTTGCCTTTCATCCCCTTGACTTATCTAGCAAAGGCAGCCTACTCTGGTCTATGTGTCCCCACTAATGGTCAGGTCCCTGCCTGGTTGGTTAAGTTCCTTAGGAAGCCCTTCCACACCAAGGACAATGCTGGTGGCATGGGATGGAGTTTATTTGGGGTTTTCTTCTGGTCTTAGGACTACTATGGAGGGTGGGTCCTACTATATTCTGCCCTCTTCACCCCCAGGACACATAGGCTCCATCTGAGGCCCATAGCATAGGCCATGGGTTTCTGCAGAGGCACTTTTCTGTAAAACCCCTTCTTCACACATCAACACTCACCTCTGTGGTAGACTTGTGTGACATCATCATCCCCAGGCCTGAGAGGCCTCTGAGGAACAATCAGGCCTCCCCATCCTTCTTGTACCACAAGACAGTCCTCTGTAGTTTGGGGGTCAAGCTTTATTGTGCTGCACTATACAGAATGAAGTACACTTATGTTCACCTCCATGATGCTCAACTGAGGTGATTTGGACCAAGGGGAGTTGATATGAATTCACCAAACTCACTTAGGTAAGGGGGAACTAGCAACTGTATTACCTGTTCAGGGAGGTGTGGTCCCTGAGGGTCCTAGGAATATTATAGTGTCTGCTATTTGAGACAAAACCCCTTAAACTGGGAAATATATGAGTGGGAGTGTATCATTCTGCGTCTAGGAAGTACCACTCAAGTGCTTCTTCATGAGGGCTCTGTATGTTGCACAGAGGGCAGCTTCTGTGAATCTTCACATGACTGAGGAGAAGAGTGAACAGGTTCCTTGGACAGTAGTGACTATGGTGGCAATGATGGTTTCTTCCCTTCCTCCTCCTCTGATTTTTTTTTTGAGATAGGGTTTCATGTATGCCAGACTGGTCTCAAACTCACTATGTAATTGAGGATGACTTTGAACTTCTGATCCTCCTATCTCTACCTCCTAAGTAGTGAAATTATAGATGTGCGTCACCCGGCTTATGCCAGGGATGAAACCAAGGATTTGGTGCCTGCTAAGCAAGAACTTGTCAGAGCCACATCCCCAGCCCTTCAGGCTTCTTTAAAAAGAATACTAATCCCATTCATGCAGCTCTGCCCTCGTGACCTAATCCCTTCCCTGAGACTCCACTTTCCAATGCCATCACACTGGGAATGCATCATCCATGCATGAGACTTACAGACAGATTGCAGTATAACCACCCAGATCATAACATTCAAACTTGGCTTCCTCAAGTTCATGTCCTTTTCACATGCTCACACAGTCACTGAATCCCCAGAGCCCTCAAGATCTTATCCTATTCCAGTATGGACACAAGGGTCTCCAGTGTCCAAAATGAGTGAGTCCAGGGTCAGACTCATCCTGAGGCAAATTGGTCTCCAGAGCTATTAGCCTGTGAAATCACAAAGGCCGTGAGCTTCCAAATTACTTCAGTGGGGCCAGCCTGAAGAAGACATCTCATTGCAAAAGGAAGAAATAAACAAGAAGAAAAGAATGGCAGGTCTCAAGTACATCCAAACCCCAAGAGGACAGATAGCACTAACTGGGAAGAGCTGAGAATCATTAGTCTTTGTCCCACTTTCTGGGAGCACTGAGCCAAGACTCCATGTAGTAGTGACACTGTGACTTGACTGGATGTATCCCATGTTATCCAGGCTGGAGTTCAATGCTGATGGCTTTGCCACTCTGGGTTTCAGAAACAAGCCGGTATCCCCATGGATGGACTAGAAATTTCTCTTGTTGCCCCACCCTGCAGAAGTTCTGCCTCAGCTCTGTAGTTCTTTGGGGTATCTTCTGAGTGGAGCCAGCTCTGCCCTCGGTATCTATACCTGATAGAAATGGCCCATGAAGGCCACCAAGATTTACCATTCCCTGGAGAGGTAGTCACTGTGCCACCACTTTACTTGACCACTGAAGCCCCAGCTGGGGGCATCCCAGGGACCCTGAACTAGAACTCAGGAGCAGAGGCTTGAGACGTAAGGGATGAGGTGGTCCTGAAGCTCCCTGAAATGTCTCTGTGGTCTCTACGTGACCTGATGAGCAGGACCAGTTCCCCTTCTGTAACACCACGTTCTGACCTGCTCCCCTTCTGCTTTCTCACGAGCACACCTTCTTTTTCTTTCTTTTCCATTTGGCTGGTTCATTTGAAAGGGTCTTACTGTGTATCTTGCTGTGTAGTCCTGGCTGGCCTGGTAGTCCTGGCTCACTTGAATTCTAGGAAGTATTTCTGTCTCAACCTCCTGAATGCTGAGACTACAAGAGTGTGCCACCATGTCTGGAGTCATTTCATTTTCTTCTTCCTTCTGGTAGCTGAGTCTTATCCAGGTCGGTACATTTCACTTTCCTTGTGATTGTCCCTGGCTTGTGACTCTCCTTTCACTCTGTACTATAAACAACCAAGAGAAGCTAGGTGGCCCATGAACACTTTGCTGAAGGATATCCTCTGCGAAATAGCCTTGGTAATTTCTCAGAAGAGCCATCCTATACAGACACTAAGGCCTTGGGACACAATCCCACCAGGTTCTTTGCTACCTCATAGCTCTATGTTTCCACCAAGCCCTCACCAGAATGTCCTTTCCTGTCCCTATTCCTACCAGCAACCCAGCTGTAGCTCTTTGCCCATCCCCAGGAAGTCTCTAAAGCTCTGGTCTTCTGAGGCCACACCCAGGCCATCCTCAGTCTCTCTTCATGTGCTTCAGAATCCTTCTGGCCCCTGCCTGTTCCTTCTTCCAACATTGCCACCATATCTTTCATCAGTGCCCCATACTCAGTGTCAAGTTCAGTACTAGCCTTAGATTGGGTGATTTACAATCAATAAAGGTTTACTATACACAGTCCTAAAGACTGAGAGATCCAGAATCTAGGCTCTGACAGATTCAGTGTCTAGTAAGGACTATGTCTGCCTCATAGATAGTGTCTTCTGTGTGTCCTGTGGCAGATGGCAGAAGGGCAAAAAGAGATAACTAAAACCCCTCAGGCTTCTTGTATAAGATCATTAACCTTATTCATGTGGGTGCCCCTCTCATGACCTAATGTCCTCCCAAAGGCCCCACCACAGTATCCTTGGAGATGAAGTTTTAGTGTATGCAGACACTCAGACCCAAGAGCCTTGACTCTTGGGAAACAGAATTGCCCTCCTCTTTCAGCTCTGGGACAGTTGAAATGGGTGACCTTTGCATTGCAGCCACCTGCCCCCTGAGACCCTGCAGAATGTTAGTGCCAAACAAGAATGTCTGCTATGACTGGCCTGGGCGGGGGCCCAGCAAGGGGTGGCTCACATTGATGGCTGATATGGAAATAATTTGACAAAGATACAAGAACCACCCGTTGAACACTGTATGTGATGAGACATCACTTAGACCTGCCAAGGGAGTCAAAATTCACTGACACTGGGCTGTGGGCTACCCTGAGAATGCGGATGTCATCCGGTGTAGTAGGGAGCTACAGCAAGGTTTACAGTGTTGGGCGGGGGAATCACAGGAGCTTATGTCCAGTGGAGGCATCCCCTGTGATCCACAGTCTGGGGATTGGGTAGAAGGGGTAAGGATGAGTTGCTGTGCCCAAAGAGAGGAATGAGACCAACTTCAGTGCTCCTTGGGTGTTTGCCAGGGTTCCTGCTAGGACATCCTGAAAAGGGGGATCTCTCCACTTTCCAGAACCTCCCTATCTCTCTAGCTGAGCTTTCTGCAGACACTCCTGCTTCAACGCCCATCTCAGTGCACACATCAGCATGATCACACTCTGCAGCCATCACCACTAACTAACCTTAAAGCGTTTCATCACCCTCAAAATCCACCTTCACCCATCAGCAGTCACTCCCTAACCCCCTGCCTACAGAACCACTAATCTCGAATTTCTACAATGTGCTATTCTGAGCATTTCATAGAACTGGAGGTCTATAGCATGGGGGCTATCGTGGGTGGCTTCTTTTACCTAGCACAATGCCCTGTAGGTTTATCCATTTTGTGATAAGTGTCAACATGTCAACACTCTTAGTTTGTATAGCTGCATGATATTCAGTTGTATGAACAAACCATTTCTGTCTATTGATGGATTTTTGGCTCTACTCTGAGAAATACTACTATGACGCTCACATTGGAGTTGTTTCTTGAATATATGTCTTCATTTCTCCAGATTCATATGTAGAGGTGGGGTTTTTATGTTAAACATTTTGAGGAACCACCAGCATGCTTCCACTACAGCAGAGGAATCACATTTCCTGGTCAGTGAGTGTATAGCCACCACTTTGAAAATGTGGCATCCCCTCTGAGGCGAAGGAGTCACATAGCTGATGAGCAAGGGATGCCTGACTTTGCACTCACAGCAAACTCTGGTATTCAGAACTTGAAAAGGGAATGTGTGTCATAGCACTGTCCACAGGCCTGAGGCCTAGCACTAGCCACACCCTTGTCAGGAGGAGAGAGAATTAATAAACATGGATATTCATAACTAAGGAGAACATTTATACCAGCTCATGTGACTGAGCCAGTGACAGACAGCCACATAAGGAGCTCTAGGCAATGGAGTAATAATACCAAGGTAGGGCTGAAAAACCTTTGCTTAAGTTTATCTACTCATTTGTTTTGAGACAGGGTCTCACTCTCTAGCCCAGGCTGGCCTCACACTCACAGTAATCCTTCTGCCTCAGCTTCCAGAATGCTGGGATTCTGGAATGTGCAATCATGCCCAATTCTTTTATTTAATTGAATCACCAAAATTGTGCCTTCTAGGGACACATATAGATATGATAAAATACATATGAAAACAAAAACCAAGATATGAAGAACATAGGATTCAGATTGGTGGTGACTACAGCCAAGAATGAAAGTTCTTAAGACCACAATCATGGTTGACGAGGGGCCCTTCCCAATGACATATGCATGGAGCCCCACTTTTCACCCACTTTCAGGCCTTCCAGGGTGGTGGAAAAAGGATAGAGTCATATCTCCTCAGGCCAGGCCTGGAATGAAGGGTTTCAAGCAGCCTCCAGTTTGTCAAGCATTTTTCTCTAATAGCTCATGCTCCTTGGATCCATGAAGAAACCTTTACCTGGCCCAAGGCTATGCAGGCATTCAGTGGCCTTTCACAACCTGATCTCTCTATCTTCCTGTTCAAGGCCTGATAAACTAGCTTTGCAGCTGTGGTGCAGGAGGAATCACAGTATCTGTCTCTTATGGTGTTCAAGCACATCTACTGAGAACATTGGTTTCCTGCTGAGACAGAGCTTTGGTGATAAACTCAGAGGCCACATGTGTTTATGACATCTAAGGTCTTGCTCTGTCTGGTAGCCCTGCCCACCATGCAGCTTTACTGGGATTTTTCTTTGTGCTGTGGATATGTGATTTTGTGTGTGTGTGTGCGCGCGCGCGCGCGCGTACACGTGCTCATTTGTGTAATGCAGGCATGTAGGCCACAGTACACATATGGTGGTTAGAGGATGACCTCAGGTATTTGCCCTGCCTTCCACTTTGTACCATTCTCAGTTGCAGGCTGGCCTGCATGCAAGCTCCCAGGGATTCCCCATCTCTGCATCCTATCTCACTGTGCGAGCACTGGGATTACAAATGTGCACTACTCCACTTTGCTTTACATGGGTTCTGGAGATTCTACCTCATTCTTCCTGCTTGTATGACATGCACTTTACTCCTTGAGCCATTTCTCCAACCCTATGACCTTTGTTTGTTTGTTTGTTTGTTTGTTTGTTTAAGACAGGGTCTCATATAGCCCCAGGTGGCCTCAAGCTCTGTATTAGTCAAGGATGACCCTAAATTTCTGATCTTGTTTCCAACTCCTGAGTGCTGGGAATTACAGGGTGAGTCTCCATACATGGTTTATGTGAAATGAAACCAAGGGGCTTCACACATGCTCTGAAAGTGCTGTACCCATCAACCATCTCACTATGACTCTTGAACTCTGATTGTGTAAGTCTTCCACATTGTAGATGTTTTTTCAGAATTACCACAGTAGAGAGGTAAGGCTGTGAAAGGTCACTGAATGCCAGCATAGTTTTGGGTTACCAAAGGTGGTTGGTATTTTCATAAATATTTTAAGATCAGATTGTCAATTTCAAAAGGTAGAAAAATGATGAAAGTGATAGAAACTGGAATGAGAAATCTGTACCAAAGTTTAGAGAAAATCTTCTCATAACTAAGAAGAGATTTTGTTGTTGTTGTTGTTGTTGTTGTTATTGTTGCTTTTTTGTTTGAGATAGGGTCTCACTGTATTTCGCTGGCTGTCCTGGAACCCATCATATAGTCCAGAATGGCTTTGAGCTCACAGAGATCTGCCTGCCTCTGCCTCCCAAATGCTGGGATTAAAGGTGTGTGTCACTATGCACAGCTACCTTTTTAATGTTTTTTTTTATTTGTATGAGTGTTCTGCCAGCATGTATGTATTTGTACCATATGTATGCAGTACCGTCAAGACCAGAATAAGTCTTCAGAGCCCCTGGGACTGGCGCTACAGATAGTTGTGAGATGTCATGTGGGTGTTAAGAATCAAACCCATATCCTCTAGACGAGCAATCCAATGCTCTTTATCACAGAGCCATCTCCCTAGCCTCACAGATAACATGTTATAGCCTCCATGAATTCAAGTCACCTTCAGCTCTCACTGGTGATCAGCGCTTGTCTGCCTGTAGGCCTCACCTGTGAGTAATTTAAATAGATGTATTAACTTTGACACTATTACAGTTAGTGTCTTTATTCTGTGGTCTAAGTATTTGTTGCTAGCAGATAAAAGATAATGGATTGTTAGTTTTCAACTTTTAGTAAAACCAGGTTTGCCCCCTCTTCCAATCTTCATTTCTTGGCCCCCAAATTTCTGGGATTACAGACATGAGCGGCCATGTCCATGCCCAGCAATGGCAGGGTTCTGCTAAATTAATTTTTAATTCATTTTTTGGGGGGAAGGCTTTTTGGTTTTGGTTTTGTTGTTTAGTTTTGTTTTGGTTTTTTGTTTTTGTTTTGTTTTCAGGCAGGGTCTCTCTATGTAGCCCTGGCTGTCCTGGACTCACTGTGTAGACTAGGCTGCCCTTGAACTCACAGAGATCCACCTGTTTCTGCCTCTCAAGTACTTTATTCTACTGTTAAATTACATTTTATTTGTATGGAAAGTGAGCCTGCTACAGCATGCATGTGGAGGTCAGAAGACACATTGTGGGAATCAGTCTCTTCTTCCAAGAATTGGGTTCTGGCTTGGTAGCAAGTCCTTTCACCCAGTGAACCATTTTGCTAGGTCAGTCCTTCTGCCATTTCTCACCTTAATGCACAGGCTGGGGTTTTATGGACACTGTTATAAAATATGGGACATGCCATCTCAGGAACAAAGTGATTTCTACATTATCATTAAACATGATGTGTGCTTAGTGTTAGGATTTTTTTGTTTCAATTTTCATTTTTGTTCTTTTTTTAAATTGTGTTTCCTACTTTGCTAGGAGTTATGTTTTTAATTAGGACTAGGCCTTGAACTTTATCAAGTGCTTTTCTGCATCTTTTGAGTTGATTATATGTTTTTCCTTGTTATGTTGATGTGGTGAGCTCTGTTGATTGATTTTCATATGTTAAGCCAGCCTTGCATAACTGGATTAAGCCACACTGATGCTGCATCTTGACATGAGCCCTGGATCTCACCAGCTGCTGGTTTTTAGAGGCTGCCTCCACATCCAGGACAGACATTACCCTTGAATTTTCTTTTAGAAATATCTTTGTCAGATTTGGGTACCAAGGTCAGGCTGCCTCATAAAAGCCCTGTAAGAAGCTTTTTATATAGCTGTGAAGTCCTTCCTCACGTGTTGGGAAGAACTCACTGGTGAAGTCTTCTAGACCAATTTCTTTGTAGAAAGATCGTTAAAATTCCAAGTGAAATTCCACTAACAGGGCAGTTTGTATTTATTTCTTCTTTTCTTAAAACATGTTTTGATGAGTTAATTTGTCTATATATATTATCAAAATTGTTTTTGTTCATATTATCCTCTGAATAGATTTTTTTATGCCTCTAACTCCACAGTGGTGTTCATTTTTTAGCTCCCAACATTGGTGATTTGTGATTCCTCCTCACCCCGTCCCATCTATCTTGCTAAAAGTTTTATCAATTTTATTAGTCTCTTTGGAAAGCCAAATGTTAGCTTTGCTGATTTTCTTTAATGCAACATTCATTTTTTATTTCATCAACTTACGACCTTATCTTTATTATCGCTTCTACTTCTTTCAGGTTTAAATTTGTTTTGTATTTTGTTTTTTGGTTAGTTTTTTTTTTAACTTGAGCTGGATCTCAGCCTCCCCTCTAGCAAACACATTTAAGGCCATATATTATCTTCCCCTCAGTGACCATATTTCAATGTACCTCCAACATTTGTTTAACGATATTTTTGGAGACACAATTTTTAAAATTTTATCACATTTATTTATATGTGTACATATGGGAGTGCATTACCATGGTCCATATGTGGAGATCAGAGGACAACATTTGAGAATTAGTTTTTCTCCTTCTACCATGCAAGTCTCAGGGATCAAACTCGGGTCTTCAGGCTTGGCAGCAAGCACCCTTACCCACCGAGCCATCTTGTTGTTTTCTCTTTTTGATTTTTGTTGTTTGGTTTGGTTTTTTGGGTTTTTTTTTTTTTGTTTTTTTGTTTTTTTGTTTGGTTTTTCAAGATAGGGTTTCTCTGTGTAGCTTTGGAGCCTGTCCTGGAACTCACTATGTAGACCAAGACCAGCATCTTGCTAAGTAACCTAGGTTGGCCTCAAACTTGTGATTTTCAAGACTTGGCTTCCTGAGTTGCTGAGTTTAGAAGTGTACACCACACACTCAATTTTTAGCTATAACTTTTGATACATTTTCATTATTTGGTTTAGAGTTATTTTCTAATTCATTTAAGATTCTTTTTCTTTGACCTTGGGTTACTTAGATCATTTAACTTCCAAAACACTTGGGGATTTCCTAGTAATATCTTTGATTTGTAGTTTAATTTTATTGTGGTCATGCAAAACATGATTTAATTTCTTTGAAATTTGTTGAAACTTGCTTTTAAAACCTAGCACTTGGTAACCTTGTAAATACTTATATATGCTGGCCTTCAATGGTGTGGTTTTGTCATATCTGTTAGGGTAGACTGACACTCAGATTGTTCATATTTGTCTCTGTTGATGCTTTGGAATCCTTTGAATCCATAAGCAAGATGATATGTTCAAATCTCCCATTATGGTCGTAGATTTTCTTTTACCATTTTGTTCTCCTAGTTGGCTTTTCATGTTTTAAGGTTATATTTGTAGGTGCATACAGACTTGGAATTGATCTTTTCCTGACGTACCAACACTTTTTCACATAGGAGTGGGTGGAAACCCTGGACAACCTTGGATGCCATTCTTCATGTGCTGTGCACTTTTGGGGGGGGACAGGATCACTCACTGGCCTGGAACTTGCCAAATGGGCTGGGATGACCGGCCTATGAGCCCCAGAGATCTTCCTGTCTCTGCTCTCCAGCCATAGGATTGCAAGCACAAACTACTATACCTGGTTTTTGTTTGTTTGTTTGTTTGTTTTTAATGCAGGTTCTAGGGAAGGAACTCAGGTTCTTGCTTGTAAGACAAGCACTTTACCAGCTAGCCCTGAGCTGATAATTTGTAACCCTGAAATCTTTGTCTGACTCTGCAGTGTCTGGTGCTGGTTTGCAGATGCCTGTGTTTAGAGGGCTATGCTAGGATGCCCATTTCTCTCCCTCTTCCTTTCAGTCTCTCTTTGTTATGCTTTTAGTGAGTCCATGTCACTGTTTTTAATCCTGACTGACAATCCTGATCTATTTAATGGAATATCAATTCACTTAAATGCACATTCTCTACCATCTTATTCTTGCCCATTTTTTTTACTATTTTTCTTCTTTCTTTTTTTAACTACATTACCACCTATTGCATTCTTAATTCCCAGTATTGTATTGCCCTTTCTTTCTTCTACTCATGATTTATTTATATTTAATTAATTAATTTTAGAGGGAATCATAGAATGAGGTTGAGACAGCATCTCAGGTAACCCAGGCCGGCCTTAAACCTCTATGTAGCCAAGGATGACCTTGAACCTCCTGCCTCCACCTCCCAAGTGCTGGAATGACAGGCATGTGCTGCTGTGCCTGACTTTTATAGAATTTCTTTTTCAGTATTTGGAGATAACTTTTATCATCTGATGAAATCCCTCATCTTTTCATCTGTTTTCCTGACTCTATCCATCACAGTTATCTTAAAGTTCTCATCTAGAAAGTCTGATGCAAACCACAGCTATCTATCTACCAATGACTCTGTAGGTCAGACTCTGGGCTGCTCTGCTGGGTGCACTCCTGGGGGCAGAACACTCACTTGGTGGCTGAGCAGTGTCAGCCTCACATGCCTGAAGCTGTCAGCTGTCATCCGAACCCTTCAACTCTCCTCCTTCACTCAGCTTTTCCAGCAGGCTAGCTCATACTTGTCCAGGAGGCAGACGTTTTCTGAGAGGGTAAAAGTGAACTCTGCAGGTCTTTTGAGGCCGAAGCTTACAACACATAGCCTGCTTCCACTGTGGTGGAAACAGACTCGGATCTTTGATGGCAGGAACAAAGAGGGATTTTCAGCTATCTTTAATGCTACTATTTTCTTACTCCTCCCTAAAACAAAGTTCTTTCTCCCTCCAACACACTTAGAGGTCTCACTAATTACAGACACCACCACATGTCCCAGCCTTCAGTCATCTGCCTTTTTTGTTTTCTGGTTCTAAAATCAATGCCAAATATTATATATACAAGGTTGATGTCACAATGTCCCATCTCTGAATTCTAAAATAACTTACTTTTTTCTTTCCTTCCTTCTTCCCTTCCTTCCTTTCTCTTTTCTCCTCAGTGCCAGGAATTGGAGCCAGTTCATGCTGAGTAAGCATTGTACCATTGATCTTTGTTCTTAGTACCACCTCCCACTTTTTGAGACTGGGTTTCATTATGTTGTCCCAATTGGCCTAAAACTCACTGTATAGTCCAGGCAAGCCTCCAAGTCACAGAGATCGCCCTGCCTCTGCTTCCTGAGTACTGGGATTAAAGGTGTGTGCCAACGCACCCAGCTCCCCATCCTTTTTTTTTAATTTTTAGAACATTTTGTTTATTTATTTTATGTAGAGGGGTGTTTTGCCTGTGTGTGTGTGTGTGTGTGTGTGTGTGTGTGTGTGTGTGGTATGTGCGCAGCATGTGTGTCCTTAGAGTTCAGAAGAGGGTATTGGATCCCCTGGAACTAGAGTTAGAGATAGTTATAAGGTGCCATGTGGGTGCTGGGAACTGAACCCAGTACTTCTGGAAGTACAAACATCCAGTATTCTTAACTGCTGATTCATCTCTTCAGGCAGGATCTCACTAAGTTGCTCAGGTTGGCCTTGAACTCTGTTACCCAGGAAGGGTCTGAACTTATGATTCTTCTGCCTCAGCCTTCTAAATATCTGGGATTATTTGTCCAGCTTCTAATTTCTTTATCAGCTATTACTGAGCAGTAAACCATAAGCAAATGTGGTTTAACAGTTACTTGTCTTGCTCACAGCTCCATGGGTCAGGAGCTTGGACTCAGCTCTGCTGGAAGGTGGCTCTGTGGTTGTGTTGGGGATGACTCAGGCAGCAGCAGGTACCAGCAGCTTGCTTAGGCTGGGTGGTCCAAGATGGCTCGGTCACATGTCTACAATCAGTGCTGGCTGATAGCTGGGCACCTCCACTCACCTCCCTGCAACCACCCCCACCACAATCCCAACACCTGTGGTTTCCACACATGGTGAGCTGCCCAGGACTCTATAGTCACATTAGGTCACGAGGTCAGCTCAAATTCAAACAGAGCAAAAACAACTATCTCCTGAGGCCGAGAGAGCCTTTAGCAGTTGAGATTGCAGAATGCGACACACCTGCAGATCTCTATCTAGGATCCGTTTTTCCCTTATTTTTCAACTTTTATATATGAACAAAACAAAAACAAGCAAACAAAAAAAGCCCCAGAAGTTCCAAGATATCTCTGTACAGATGAGTAGATTTTCTTCCAATATGAACAAGAAATCTGGACTAGTTTGGGCTTGAGGTTTTGCAGGGACCTCAACCAAATTTTTGGCTGTTTCCTAGGGCCCCATCCTAGAATGGTCTGAAGCCCAAGCGTGCTGTCCTCAGTGGCAAGAGCCTGCTGGCTTCTCTGCTTTATTTTTACTCCCTCCCAGCAGCCACTATTGCTCTGTGAGAACCCACAGCTATTTCCAAGGGGGGAACTGTGTGAAAAAAGATACCCTGATAGCCTTTGTTCTCTGGAATCCTGTCACTTGTATCCTGGTGGCTCTGTAGCCCAGGCTCCACTGTTTTCCTCCCAGCCCAGGAAGCCCCACCATCCCATCTGGTGTAGACATTTCCCACACTTCTCTGAGAAGGAAGCACAGCCTGGAGGGTAGGCTGGCTTCCTCTTGCCTCTTGTTTTCTGGGCTTGGGGCCTTCAAGTCTAGCTTTCCCAGAGGCTCCCAGCAGCTCTCTGTTGCCAATGCGGTTTAGTCTGACTGGTCAAATTTGAGCTTCACAGACTCTACCGGCTTCTCCATTGCCCTGATGCCTTCCAGTCTTATTTCTGTGCACATAGATGCCTGGTCACGGGCCTGCTTTCTCTGGTGATGTTTCTAAAGGGATCTTTCTAGAAGGAGCTTTAGACGTAAGCCAGTGAAGAACCCTGAGCAGTCATGGTTGAGGTCCTACCCCCTCCAAGGGTATTCCCTGACTCTGCTGTTAGAGTTGCAACCCTTGCAAACCAGGGTTACAAACACCCACTCCAGTTCCAAAATACAAGCAGGGAAAGGGTCCTTCTCCCCATCTGTGGTGAGACAACCTTCCCTTTCCCCTTTAGAAATCCCTAGCCTCTGGCTTCTCTAGATACAGGGCAAGCCCTGGATAGGATGTTCTCCTTGTTCCTGGAGAGACCATTCATGTTTGGTCAAGGTGCCTTTGGCATGTGTTGAAGGGTTAACAACATAAAACCTGTTCACACTCTGATCCCCCTCCTCCACAGGCTGCGGGAGCATCATCGGGCCACCATCAAGGTGATCAGGCGTATGCAGTACTTTGTAGCCAAGAAGAAATTCCAGGTGAGATAATGTCCAGTGCAAATGACCCCAAAAAGACTACAGTGGTAGTATGCCCTCATCCTTAGATGCCATGATGCTGTGACAGCAGGCTCCTTCAAGGACACTGTACCCAGCCCTGGCCCAGGGACTCTTTGCCCTCCATCCTGATTGATAGAAGGAACTGCATGGCCTCACTTCTTCTGTGCAAGGTTGTGAAGTGACAACTTGGCAATGTCACCTGGACAAGAATTGACATCTGTCCTTAGCCAGCCTGGAGTTTTCTGTATCCCACTTACTGTACCTACACTGCATCCTGCATAGTGAACAGTTGCTCCTGAGCTGGCAAGACTGCAACTCTGGGAATCATTCACCATCAGCACACCTCCAGAGTTGTTCTCCTGAGGCCCTGAGTCCAGGGCTCTCTGGGAATAAGGTGGCAGACTGTTCCTCCTCTACTGTGGGACAGTTGTGAGCAGAAGCCATGGGAGGGACAGATCCTTACTCCTCACTTTAAGAACATGTCAATAGCAGCAAAGGGTAGAGGACATTCTCTTACCACAGGCTCCTTGTCCCTGGGCACAGAAGGCTGGGAAAACCCACCTTAGTCTCCAAGGAAAATCTTAGTGGTAGCTCTGTGTCTTTTTATAGGTCACACCTTCCACACCATGCCATAGGATTGACACAGGCTCCTAATGTCCCCTCAGCACAGCCCCACCCCAGCCATAAAGCAGCCAAAACCTCCATATTCTGTGAGAGGTAGGGGCTAAAAAAATTCTCAACCCAGGTTATCTTTGTTGTATTGAGAGGAGCTTTGGGTGACATGAGTTTCACTTGTTGTAGTCCTCAGCGCCTCAACCGTTACTAGTCCAGCCTAGAATAGCCCTTTGAGCTAGCCCCTGACCCTCCTGCCAAGCTTCTTACACTAATGAGAACAGCATGTGACTCCTAACCCTAGGTACTCACTGCCACCCTGGAGGGATCCTGTGCACATTCAATGGTACCATGGTGGCATTCTGCTGCCCCCTTGTTACCCTGCACCCCCTGGTACTGCCACAACTCAAGTAGACCAAGTTATGCCCAAGTTCCCATCACAACTAGGGACTTCATGTTGTCAAAAGAAAAAAGGATCACACACAGCAGGGGCCAAATCCAGAAGTCACCTGGCAATGTACTAGAAGGGCCTGAAGGCCCGAGGGAGATGGTACCTGTGCTTCTCCTCCTACTTGGAAGTCATGTGCCCTACAGCTTCACTGCCGAGGTGCCAAAGAAGAGTGGAAGATGAGACAACCTCCCGTAAAACCAGCTCTTCCCAGGTTGGCAAGGAGCCACAAGAACCCCATGGGGAGTCACATCTTGACAAGATAGTCTCTCGGGAGCAAAGGAGGGGCTAGGGTGTGACAATCTTACTTGGAAGCAGTGTAGCATAAATTGCTAGTGTTTAAAGGGTCATGAGAAATTGCTAGGTCATGACAGCTCCCAGGCTGAGAAGCAGCTCCTGTAGATGTTGGAGTAGGCTCCACATGCAACAGTATAGTCCCTGCTTGCTGGGTTTCATGCCATTGTGCTAGGTAGGCCCATGGTTTCCTGGGGTTCAAGTCTAGAGTCTGGATACCCAGTGGAGCTCAGGAACCCTCATTGTTTCCAAGTAATCCCCCTTTGAGTCAGAAGTCATCTTAGTGGCCCATTCAGACCACTAAGGCACAAACAAGGGGCCTATCTGTCGACATGTTTGGAAGCTGAGGAGGAAAAGACCCAGAGTCCTGCACTTTCTTTCAGGCTAAGGACACTAGGTCCTAAGAGTGGCTCAGGAAGCTGCCAGAACAGGCCAAACAACTCCTACCTTCCTGCTCTCTGCTTCTCCCCTCTCTACTCAGCCCAGGTTCTGGAGGGGCCCTGTGGGGTACAGAAGCTTTTAGGTAAAGAAAAGTAAGGGTTCTACAATGAGCTGGCTTTGTTGCTGGGGACACATGGACTGGTGGTAGCAGGCCTCCAAGAAAGAGTGAGGTGGGTAAAGAGGGAGCCCTCCTGTGAGGAAGGCTCTGAGGGCTCCAGGTCACCCTAGTGACCCAGATTTCTTGCCTCCACCATTCACCCACCTGCTCCCCACCCACCCCTGCTGGTCTTAATGAAGGCATACCTGCCTGCCCTGCTGGCTGATAAGTCTTTGGCTAGTCACTCTTGTGTCTGGTCTGAGGATCCAGGGCCTCTTAGCCCTGAAAGTTTGTCTTGAACACCCACATCCACAGTCCGGTCAGTCTGGACAGGCAGTATTATCTTGATTCATCTCTGGTTCCTGCTGCCACCAGGGGACATTGACCCTAGGAGAAAGCTGAGATGGTCTCTTTTACTAGATCTAGGCAGATATCTGACAGAGACACCTCAAGCCCCAACCAGATGCTGGAGGGGAGCTTGGCAGCTCCAAGATAAGTTTCAGCATGGGCGCTGCTGGCTATGGGTGGTTGGCGGGTACCTCTGGTCCTCCTCTTACTCCTTTTTTTAAATTCAATTTTTTAAAATTTTTATTTATTTTTGAGACAGGGTTTCTCTGTGTGGCCTAGCAGTTCTGGAACTTACTCTGTAGACAGGCTGGTCTCAAACTCAGAGATCCACCAGCCTTTGCCTCCAAGCGCTGGGATTAAAAGCATGTTCCACCACTGCCTGGCTCTTCAGTCCTTCTTACCTACCCTGCTTGCAGCCCCCTACCCTGCTTGCAGCCCCTAACCCTGCTTCTGTAGGCCTGCACACTCTTACCTCCTCACCACACATTTTGTCACTTGTGCGTTCATAGAGGCCAACGAAGGTACCCATGCACACTTGGACACACTGGCCCTCGGACTCTCAGACCATCCATAGATCAGCATAAGGACCTGGCTTTCTCCTCATCCAGGTCTGCACTGCCTGAAGCTGTAGTTTCTGTCTTCCTTGTTCATTTGCCCCTTGCACTACCAGGCATGCCTAGAGGAGCCACACATTTGTAAAGCATTTTGACTGGTAAGTCCTCTTCCCTATTACTTAGGGTGACCTTCAGTGTGCACTAAGGAGAGACCCAGGTCCTGGACTCAGTCGTGGCCACCTCTGACTGACAAGGTGCTGCATCAGGATTCCTCGGCTTTGCTCATCTTAGGTCTTATTTTATTCATTCCCTCCTAGACACAGCAGAGTAGACCTCAGCATCCCATTTTCCAGAAACAAGGAGCAGAATCAGTGTCCTGTTTAATAGAAGACAAGGACAAGGCTCAGAATCTCATCTAATGGAAGGGAGGATCAGGGCTTATATCTCCATCTTACAGAAGATCGTAAGACCTGTAGACATTTACCGAGTGCAGTTCTTAGACTGCCATGGCTACATGCACATAGGACCAACACATGCTGTCCAAAGCTTGACTTCATAACAGTTGTTGGGTATGCAGGCCACAGAAGTGGTGGTCCTAGTGCCTAGAATTACCCTGGGCATAGCGGGTCCTTCTTTCAGGAGAGCCAGACTGTGTTATTGGAAGTCTATGTGGCATTGGGGGTTATCTAGAGCACATGGTGGTTAGCTCCCCATCCCAAGAAGCAGCAAGTATGTCAGCAGTCAATCTAGGACCCAGATGGACTGTAGGTATGCAACACCATGTCTCTGGTCTGCTAGGCCAGCTCTTTCTGAGGAAGCTTGGAATCAGGGCCAATAGGCTGGTAGGAACTGGCTGGTCCTGCTGGTAAAATGACAGAAAGTGGAGGCCCAGGCAGGCTAAACTGGCAGCCTGCTAGGGTCAAGTCTGCTGCTCTATATGTTCTAAGCCATTCCTCCTATCCCTGCCCCCCCAACCTGCATTTAGAACTGAGCCCACAGGACTCAGGGGAAAGTGACATGTGTCTTTTTGACCTGCAGCAAGCACGGAAGCCCTACGACGTGCGGGATGTCATCGAGCAGTACTCTCAGGGCCACCTCAACCTTATGGTGCGCATTAAAGAGCTACAGAGAAGGTGGGCACAGAAACAGGTGTGGAGACATGGCCCCGGGAGGCTCTGCCCCAGCCTCCCAAGGAAAGAAAGATTTCTTAGTCAGACCTATCTCTGAGTTAACCTCCATCCATGAATCTTCCTGCCTCTGGAGTGGAGCTAAGGATCTGACCGTTCAGAGCCAACGCAGTCCGGGACTCTGTCTTGGGTCCTGTTTCCATAGAAGCAATGTGGTCCTGGGGCCCAACAAGGGCTGGCTCGCAAACCTGGCTTTGTGTGTGCCATGGGTGCAACTGGGAGAATGTGACTGTGCCTTCCACAGACAAGGCCAAAGGTTCAGGGCTCCCCTGTTTTGACTCTACTCATCTCATCCACGGAAAAAGTCTAAGTGTCCCAGCTTCTGCCCCTCAGCTTTGAACTTCCTGCCTGGCCCTCTCAAGAGCATGGGCCATAGGGTCTTGGGAACTTCTTGGCAATGGAAGATACCCCTGGAGTGAGTGTCATGTTGTCCTCTTACACACAATGACCTGTCTTTGTGGTGCCCCAGGCATTGTGTGAGCTGGTGTCCCTGTCTTCTCTCCCAGGCTGGACCAGTCCATCGGAAAGCCATCTTTGTTCATCCCCATCTCAGGTGGGTGTCTGCACTTGTACCTGGGACAGGGAAACCCATGACTGACTCTATCTATCTCTCTCTCTCTCTCTCCCTCTGTCCTTCACCCCATATGTCCCTCTTCTTCATCACAACAGGCCATTAGGGCCTCTTGTATAGAAGCCAGAAGGAACAGGTAGGCCCATGCTAGGCAAAATGTCTGTAGATAGGCTGTATAATGGAATGTTTCGGTGATGACAGAACCTGCTGTGTGTCCCTTTAAATGACAGATTTCTAAAGCATCATGGTCAGACTCTGGGTATGGTAGTGTGAACCAAGGACACATTTTCCTGTGGTGGAAGGGCCTGGTGTGGAGCATGAGCCAGATAAGCAGCCAGCCCAGAGTTTCAGGGGCTATGATGGGGGTCCTTCCTGGCTCTGGTATGCAGGGATGGCATTATATGTGCTAGTGGGAACCTTCAAATCCTTGGGACAAGGTGCTAAGCCACACCAGCAAAGACAAAGCAAGCTACAGTGTTCTGGTGACAGTGCTAGCTGAGGTTCAAACAGGACTGTGGGGGCATAATCCAATGTTGGGGACCACTGAGACAGCAGATACCCTGGCCTGGTGATGGGTCCAGCGGGTATCACAACCAGTCGAGTCACGCCCTGAACAGAGAATGTTCTGTCCCTCCTGGAAGACTCTCAGGGGTTCCAAAGCCAGGAGGAGCAAGACTGCAGCGCAGATCCACTCTGCCACTACTGTGCCTCTCCCTGCCTGTTCTAGCCACAAGAAAATTTTAAAGGATGTCTTTACCCACTTCCCCCATCTCCTGCTCCTTAGGGTCTATCCCGGCTCCTAAGCCCCACCCACAGCCCATACCCCTGACTTTGTGCTTTCCCCCATAGAGAAGAGCAAGGACCGTGGCAGCAACACCATCGGTGCACGTCTGAACCGGGTGGAAGACAAGGTAGGCTCCTATATCAACTCTGTCTGCTCTGATAGTCACCCTCCTCAGCCAGTGCAATACCCTAGGGCAGCATCTCACTGCCCCACTGAGTTCCACACTCTGCTGATCTCCGTCGTGGAGTTCTTGAGAAGCGCTATGCATAGTGGGTGGGCAATACATTTCATAATTGTGTGCTTAAGAAATCAAAAGCCTGCCTACCTGCTGGTTGCTTCTGCCTAGTATCCCAAGCCTATGGCCCTGCCCCTGCCCTGGGAAGGAAGGAATGTGATCTCAAAGTCAGACACACTGCAGCTTTAACACCACCAGTCTCTTTCCCTCCACCCCTTACCCTTTCTGCTCTAAGGGCCTCCTAACTGTATCCTAGCCAGGAAGTGACTGCAACCAGATTCGCATCAGCCTCCCCATAGGCCAGCCATTTAGGGCCCTTGCTCTGGATAGGCCAAACCTTCAGAGGACTCAGAACCTGGCTACGATGGATTTCTGGATGTTGTCAGCCTCTACTTACCCTGGACCTGACTGGTGGGGAAAGTCCAGTTCAAGAGACTATGGTAGGCTATTCTGGCTCTGCCTAGCCAGGCTATTTTTAGCATCCACTACTATAGACTTCCACCTAGAGTAGAATACACACCCTATGGTAGCTCCTTGTATAATGGCTATTCACAATTTCATGTTTCAGAATGCCTCAGCTGACATTAGCTAAGCCATTAGGCTACTCCATTGCCCTCCATGTTTTGTGTCCAACACCCTAACTCTCATGAGCCACTGGAGGCTCTGACTCACCCAGGGAGCTTTCTTGGGCCCATGGTACAACCCACTGCTGCTCTTTGAAGTCTGCAGTTTGAGGTGTGCCGTTATCTTGCCAGACAACTCGTCTGTATACACGGATTTTATCTGAACATAACTAGGAGGCTAAAAATAGTGGAATTTCAGTTGAGTGGGGAGTGTGGGTGCTGCTGGGTTGCCCTAGCAACGCCTGGCTCTGGCTCTGGCTCTCTTCCAATACAGACTGCAACTAGACAGGTAGGCAAGGATAGTCTGGCCCACATAGGACAAGTGAGCTTTCCCTCCCTAAACACTTCCTAGGCACTAGCCTCTGAAACCTCTCTACTCCCCACTAGCACAAGTGTCCCCAGCCTGGGGCAGTCAGAGAGCTCTGTGGCCAGTAAATGGAATACAGGGGGGACATGGTCTGAGCTCTAGATATTCTCTAGGACTCCAAGAATGTGTATTTCCAACACCGAGTCTCACTACAGAGCCTGGACTAACCTGTAGCATCCTGGACCTGAACAGGGCCCTTGACCAGCAGACCAAGATTTTGCACATCTGGCAGGATGGGAAAGATACTCAGAGTGTTCGATTCACAAGGCCTAGGCTCACTCCCTAGATGGCTTGGGAGCCTCGTTGTTTGTCTACATGATCAAGGATACCCTTGGTTTCTCTCTTCTTTGCACATGGGCCTCTTGGACCAGTGACAGAGCCCCTGGTTTGACTCTCCTACTCAGCCTCCACAGACAACCCCCAGTCTTTCCTGGTCAAGGCCACATTTGCTGATCACTCCTACTGCTGGCAGGAATCAGGGAGGTCTTTCCCCATCTCCAGAGAGCACAGACCAAATCTCTCCCCAGAAATTTAAAAGCAGCCTGCTGTCTCCAGTCCCAATAACCCCTCCACCACAAATTCCTGACCCAATCAAGTTCTATCCCATTCTAGCTGTTCAGCTTTCCCTTTCTCCCCATTACCCATAGAACAGGCTACCCCTCAAACCCAGACCAGAAACCTGGTGTTTCCTATGACAGAAGGTGATGGGTGCTGTCTCCTACCAGTGTCTCCCTTTCCAGATTCAAGATATGGCTGCCCAGCAACAATTTGGGGTTTAAGAACCAAGTTGCAACTCTGTGACCAAGGTGGAAGCTGTACTGGCCCGGGGCAGGGGTGGGGCAGAAGTACGTGCCAGTATTTCTTCAGAACAGAACAAAGGGCTGGTTTTCAAAGTCCATGGTCTCTGGGAGCAAGGTTTAGGAACAAAACTAGGCCAGTCCTCAGAGCTCCTGGTGACCTTGGCCCTGTCTGGGATCTGAGCCAGGTTTGCAAGGATGCTGGGATCCTGCACAAACACTTCATGGGCATCACTCTTCATCTTCACCCCCTGCCTCTAGATGACTGAGATGGAGGAATGAGTCCTCTGTCCAAGGTCCACACTGAACCAAGGCACCTCCCCCGGGCTCTTGCCTGGACCCCCATTGTACATCAAGAGGCTGTCAAAGATGCACTGACCCAAATGGCCCATGGCAGTCTGCCCAGTCCCTCCCCTGTCCGGGACCACTGCCCCCTGTGGGGACAGACCCTGGGAAAGAGCTTTGCTGGGCCCAGAGGGCACGATGGCATGGCCGGGGCCCCACATTATCGCAGTTATCAACGTAACCATCGGGACCAGAAACAACCCAAGCGCAATCCTGCTGACCTTGGGAAGTAGGGGACAGGAAATCCCTGGGAGCCCAGCAGTCCCAGAGTGGAGCCAGTGCCAGCCAGCCTGGCTGAGCCCAGCCAGAGCCCCTGGGTTTCCCTGCTGACAGCCCCTCCCTCCCACCCCTCCAGACCAGCTGCAGGCTGGCCAAAGTCAAGTCTCCTGTGCCCAGCAGCTTGCCTAGCTCAGCTTAGCCCCTCAGCTGTGGAGTGGGTCCCACCATAGACCACCCACACAACAAGGCTGAAGCCCACTCACAAACAGCTGGACTGCACTCTCAGAAGGAGATCAGGCTAAGGACCCAAGGAGATTTAGATTATCTACTTGTAAGGGATACCCAGGAGAAGCCAGCTGAACTTGTTCACGGGGGGCTTCAGTTTTCCTGACCAGGAGTTTCCTTAGCTCCAGGCAAGGGAACTGTACCAGGGAGCCATGTCTATTGGCTCCTTTCATACAGCCACCATCTATTACCGATTCCTTTGTTTTAAAAAGCAAGCAGTCTCCTGTGGTCACACAGCTAGTTACACACAGAGCTGGTCCTCATGGCGGTCACAGATGTAGGTAAGAGAGGAACATTTCAGAAGTGTGAAAGTCCTTTGAAAATGAAACTGGAATCAGCTCTGAGAGCCAAGGCTGGGTAGGGGCCAGTGGCCTTGTCCACGGGCTACAGTAGTCAGGACGGGTGGCGATTCAAGATAATACAGGCCATCTTGCTATCCCTATAACAAGAACCCCAGAGTTCTGGCTCCTGCCTTCTCTCTCTGTGGCCTGGCCCTGCCTGGGCCCCCCACTGGCTTCCTTAGGGTCCCCCGGCTCTCTGTAGAACCCACACCCACCTCTTCCCCATGGTGTTCTTAGCTCTTCTTGGACCTGGACCTGCCACAGTGTTTATTTTACAAGCTAAGCTCACACTGTCGCGCTGATATGCAGAGCACAGTGGGGCCAAGAGACTGACTTTCTTGTTTTCTGCAGGAAATGTTTGTGGCTCAAAGCCGGACACAGGGGAGCTCTGGTTTCCAGACCCTGCTCACAGGGCATCTGAGGGTGGGGGTGGGGGTGGGGGGTGAGGCCCTAGCACTCCTTCTTTCTAGTTCTGTCCTAGAACCCAGGCCATACATACTTAATTCCTGTACAAGGACACCATCCAGCCCCCACCAACTGCCTTCATTTCATGAACCCTCTTCTATCCATGAGGCCTACAAGCTGACCCCTGAGACCTTGTCATGTCAGGCCATTCCCTGGGTATCCTGCTCCATCTTTGCTCTCCAGTAGGAGATCTTCTAAGCCCAGGCCTTTCATGTTCTCTGGCTGGAGGATTAGTTATATAGATATTACTGCAGACTTCCCCACCTCATCTCTTACATCCCATATAAAGTCTTAAATGCTGTCAAAACCCATTTAATCTTATTCTGTCATCTTTGCTGAGTTGTGGCTCCTCACAGATTAAGCGGTAAGGTGTTCCCACCAATCCTATATCCGAGAATACTTTATGTGAGTCTTGATGTTTTATTTTGTTTTTCTCTTGAATGTTTGTAGAACTTCAAGGCAACACCATCCAGACTGCTGTTTTCTTTGTGAGAATATTTTAAACTACTGATTACAGGGATTTGAGGCTTATGAACTACTAGGGCTCTTTATTTCTTCTTGTGTCAGTTTTGATAAGCAGGAGAGCTGAGGAATTTGTACCTTTCATCTTGGTTTTCAATTTTATTGGTGTTTACTTCATGTCCATAGCATCTGCATTTTGCCCCTTCTCTCTCTCTCTCTCTCTCTCTCTCTCTCTCTCTCTCTCTCTCTCTCTCTCTCTCTCTCTCTCTCTCTCCCCTCCCTCCCTCCCTCCCTCCCTCCCTCCCTCTCTCTCTCTCTCTCTCTCTCATTCCCAATGTTGTTTATCTGTGTCTTTACTGTTTCCCACAGTGACCAAGCCTGCCATGCATTCCCCAATTTTATTGATATTTTTACCAAACTTTTGGCTTTGTTGATCTTCCCACCTGTGGACTTTATCTTGCTTATCCACATCTGTTTATCTTTTCCCTTCTAATCACTTGACCTTAATGTATTTTTCTCTGTCTAACTTCTTAAGCTAGATAATTGTTCATCTCCAGATTTTTCTAGATTTTTAAGGCATGTAAACCATGGTAGCTATCCATACCATATATACTATAATTTTTTCTGTAAATATCACTAAAAAGGCATATCCCATTTTTGTTGAGACAGAGTCTCACTATGCAGCTCAGTTTGGCCTCAAACTCAAGACTGTCCTGCATTAGCCTCCTTAGTCATGGGGGTGACAGACCCACAGTGCTGCACCAGGCTCCCTACATTTTATAAAGTGTTTTACTTTCACTTTCATCTACTTATGGTGTATTTTTCTAATCTCCAGCATCCTTGTTTATTCCAAGAGTTATGCCATGGCAGCATAACTGTGTGGTTTTTGTCATTGTTATTATTGTGGTAGAACTTTCTAGTAACATTGTTTTATTGTCAGAGAAAGTGGTCCTGGGATATCAACCCCTTGGAATGTTTTGAAGGATGTTTTATAGAAAAACACGTGCTCAGCCTTTGTAATGTGTCTTGAGTACTTGAAAGCGTATTCTGCAGTGATTGGGTGCAGGGCTGTGTTTACAAGCACTAGAACAAGCTTGTTCATTGTTTTGTTCAAATCTTCTATATTCTTGCTAGAATCTCTTTATCTATTTTATCTATCATTTCTGAGAAATCATAGGGTAAATTTCTGTTTAACTTTCTAGGAAACCGCTAGACTATTTTCTAAAGTTGCCCCCCCCTTGTTTTCCCATCAGCAATGTGTAAACGGCCCACTTTTTCTCAGCCTAGGCAGTAGGCCTGGTCTTTTCTATTTCAGCCCTGTTAGTGAGTATGTAATGGTATCTCATTGTGGTTTTGATTTGCATTTCCCTAATGACTAATGATGTTGAGCAACTTTTCATGTGCTTATTAGCCATTCATAGTCTTCTCTGGTGAAATGTTTATTCAACTCTCTTGCCCATTTTCCAATTAGGTACTCTGCTCTATTGTCGCGTGGCAGGAGTTTTAATATGTTCTGGGTACAAGTCTTCCATCAGACGTATGACTTGCAAATACTTTCTCCTAATCTCCGGCTGTCTTTTCATTTTCTGAATTGTCTTTTAAATCACAGAAGTTTTTAATTTTAATGAAGTCCAATTTGTCTTTTGTATGTTTTGTATGGTTCCTGCTTTTGATGTTCTTAGACTTCTTTGCCCTATCTGAGGTCATGAACATTTTCTTTCTTTCTTCCTTTCTTTCTTTTTTTCTTTCTTTCTTTCTTTCTTTCTGTTCTTCTTCTATAAATTATATAGAATAAGCTTTTGTATCTAGGTCTAGATTTTGAGGCAATTTGAGGGTATGAAATGAGATAAAATCTAAGTTTCTGTTTGCTTGGTTTTGTGTATATACATGCTGTATGTGTGCAGATAAACATATGTGTAGGTATATATGTGTATAGAGGCCAGAGAAACATCTCAACTGTTGTTTTTCAGAAACCATTCATTTTATTCTTTGAGAAAAGTCCCCACATTGACCTGTAGCTCACCAAGTAAGCTAAGCTGGCTGATCAGAGAACTTCAGGGACCCACTAGTTTCTTCTTTCCCAGCCCTGGGATTATAAATATGTGCCACCGTGCCTGACTTTTTTACATGAGATCTGAGAACTAAACTCTGGTCCTCAAGCTTACACAGCAAGCTCTTTAACAGCTGAGATATCCTTGTAGTTTCTTAAAGGTATCTAGCCCAGAGACCAAGCATGATGGCACACACATTTAATCCCAGCACTAGGGAGGCAGAAGAAAGCAGATCTCTGTGAGTCCAAGGCCAACTTGGTCTACAAAGTGAGTTCTAGGTCAGTCAGGGCTATGTAGTGGGACCCTATCTCAAAAAAAAAAGTATAGCCCAAGCCCAAACTGACCTCTAATGGTCTAATTATCTTCAATAATCGCCTACCAGCAGGTACTACACAAACAGCTGCTTATAACTTGCTGACATTCAGTTGTTCCGCACCATTATTCAAAAATACTTTTTCTTTGATCAAGCAGCAATGGTGTCTTTGTCAGAAATCAATTAACCAAGCCAGGCACAGTGGTATATACTTTTAATCCCTGTACTTTGGAAATTGATGTAGAAGGATCAGGAATCCCAAAACATCCTCAACTACATCCCAACTACATCAGCCTGAGCTACCTAAAAGAAAACATCATTGACCATAAATGTATGGGTTTCTTTAGCTTCACTTCTATTCTCTTGGTCCATAAACCCACCTCACACCTTCTTAACTATTGCTCTTTACAGTAAGTTTTGAAATTAATCAGTGAAAGTCTTCTGATTTGTTTTCTCCTTGCCTAATCTGAGACCTAGAAGTTTCCATGTGAATTTTTGGGATGAACTCGTAAATTTTTATTTTTAAAAGAAAAAGAGGGAGAAGAAAAAGCAGGCAAACAGGGTAGCTGGCTTCTGGGCTTTTCTGTTGAACTTGTAGGTCCATTTGGGTAAATGTACATCCTAGCCCATGAATATGCTATTCCTTTCTTTGAGTGTGTTCTACTTTCGTTTCTTGGGAAGTAAGATTATGACAGAGTTTTGTTCCCGCAACCCAGGCTAGCCTGGAACTAACCATATCATAAAATTCACAATCCACCTGCCTAGTCCCCCACCCCAGGTGCTAGAATTACAAATTTCTTTTGGTAAATTTTTGTAGTTTTTAATGTACAAATTTTGTGCTTTTGTTGTTGTTGTTGTTAAATTCACTCCTGTTTTATTCACCATGCAATTATCAATGAGATTGCTTTTCTTAATTTCACTTCGGGATTGTTTGTTACTGGAACTAGAACTCTATCTTTGACTGATCTGGGAAACTCCAAATTTGCTATTCTTGATTTTTGTGTTTTGTCCTTACTGTTGATTCTGTTAGATTTTCCACTCCTGCTACAGATAATAAAGACAAACTTACTTCTTCCCTTCCAGTTCAAATGTCTTTAATTTCCTTCCTTCCCTCCTTCCTGCTCTCCCTGCCTTCTCATCACCCTTGCCCTGGCTTAAACGTCAGTAATGTGTTAGAATGATTGGAGAATTTCTTGGGAGAAGGACTCCAGTTACCTGTCTATTAAGGATGGTTATGGCTTTGGATTTCCTATCAATACCTCCTGTTGGTTGAAGATATTTCCTTCTATACTGAGCTCACTTAGACCTGACCAGAAGTAAATGTGCATGTTTCCCACCTGTACTTTCTGACAATAGCAAGATGACCACTTAGCATTTAACTCCTTATTCTATTAGCACAGTATGATACAGTAACTGATTTGGGGGTACATTCCTGGTATAAGCCCCATTTGGTTATGGTGGGTAATGGCTTTTTTTTAATGTTGCAGGGCTCAAGTTGCTATATTGTGTTGAGAACATTTGTGTCTATGTATACATACATACATATATATATATATATACTTGTGAGAGAGACAAAATGGGGATTAAGACATAGTCTCCTTGTATAGTCTATCCCAGGTTGGCCTGGAATTTACTATGTAATCCAGGCTGGTCTCAAACTCACTGTGATCCTCCTGACTCTGCCCCACCCACCAAGTTTCAAGATTCCAACACCACCATGCCTGATTAGTAGCTATAGTTATAAAAGATACTGTACTGTGACTTTCTTGTGCTAAGTTGCTGTTGGTGTGTGTGTGTGTTATGCATGTGTAGGTTCATATACATATGATCAGCAGTTTTGCCCACCTCTTCCTCCACACACTGCCTTCCCTGAAGTGCCTGCTTTCTTCTCTCTCCTGCTGCTACACATATGGGCACACATCCAGACTGGCCTTTCAGTTCCAGGCTCGAGGTTTTCCAGACCACTCAGATGATAAGAGTTTGAGCTCTAATCTGAGCTGTAACTAGCTGGAGGATATAGCTTCCCAGGGCAAAAGCTGTTCCCTTCCTCTTAACAGTTAAAGCCATCTTAACAGTCTTCTCAGGGAGTGGGTTAATTTTGTTGACTTTCCCACTGAGCTATTTGAAGGTTAGAATTTGGTGAGGGTTTCTGCTTTGAGACACCCAGGTTCCAATGCCCAACGTCACTAGTGAGGTTGTAGAAACTAAAGCTCATGGTGCATGTGTGCCCTTGGGAAGTGCTTCCCTCTGAGCCCTCAGTTTCTAACCTCCCACTCTCTGGTCAGCTCCTGGCTGCTAGCCACAGATATTTAATTTTCCAATAGCTGCTCTAAAAAGTAATCTGGTGAAATTAAAGTCAGAGTCATACATTTTATTTAACTCAGGAGACCCCAAATACTGTTTTCAATATAATCAATACAGAAACTGTTAGAGCAGCTTCCAGTCCTCCCTTATTCTGAGTCCTCCTCAGAAGCCAGACAATTCTATACACATGACCCATCTCAATTTGAAAGCTGGGTTTTCATGAGAGCTTCTGGAGTTGTATTAAGACTTCATAAAATTTACAACTTGGAAAGGAAATTGCAGGCAGGGGAGGGGGTGCAGTTATCTTTGTTTTTAAGACCAGGTCTTGTTTTGCAATTCAGGCTGAGCTAGAACTCACTATGTAGCCCAGGATAGCCTGGAACTCACTATTTGGCTAACACTGACTTTAAAAACACAAGTGATTCCCCTGCTGTAGCCTCCTGAAAGATTCGATTACAGGCATGAGGTACCACACCCAGTCTGGGGAAAAGAGATTCTTTAAATGTTCTTAAAACTCAGTTAAGAATCTATGTGTAGCTAAATTTAAGTTTATTAAAAGTATATTGTTAAAACTCAGATCTTCTCAAGTTAATATAGCGGTAGGGCCTTATCTATTGGATGGCACTGTTTCATATGGCCTACAGGGAGGCAAGGGTGGCCATGACCAGATCAGGAAGTCTGTGAACACCAAGAGGAGAGTGGGGAAGGCAGGTGGAGGTGGCATGGAGGGGAAGAGGGATAAGAAGCAGCATCTTTGGCCCTGACCCCTCTGCCTACCCAGGCAAGCATACTTACAGGACCTCCCTGGGTTTCCTCTCCTAAGCCTCCTCCCCAGTCCATGGCCCACCCTCTCCAGGTCCCAGGACACCACAGGCTGAGACCCACAGGCCATACTCCTTTGCCACCCACCATTAAGAGCCCTACTATCTGCATGGGCTGATTACATCAAAAAATGGGGCAGCCTAGAACACACCACAGCACTACTTCCCCACCAAGTCCCACTCTGTCCCCCAGCCCCACTCTGTCACCCCTCCTTGCCTCGCTGCTGGGCTACTCTTGAGTGACAAGGCCGTAAACAGGCAAAGGCATGGGACTCCAGACGATCAAAGAGCTCCCTTCAGGAGCCGGCATTCGTTTGCTATTCTGGGAACTGGTTATTTTAAGGTTCGTGTATTTTTTCTTTCCTGAGGAGCCGTCTTAGTGGATGGTGGAGTCCTGAGGTGCTCAGTCCTTCAGTCAACCACACAAGCCCTGTTTTGTCTAGGGTTTCAAAGATAAACCTATAATGAAAGCGCCATTTGACACAGCGCCCCACCACCCTGGTACTGGACAGGAGTGGGCATGGCTGCTGGGGAATCCTTGTGCCCAGCTAACACTCTGAGAGAGACCACTTATGAAGAGAACCTGAACTCACAGGGCTGGGCCATAGGCTCCAGGCCTGTGTCCTGCGAACCACACCATTCAGCCTTTAGGCCATTCCCATCTATTTTCCTTGCCCTAGTCCTCTAACTATCCGACTGCAGTCTGCCATGGTGCCAGTACTACCCCAGCCTGACAACCTGTGTGCTAGGTCCCCTCTGCCCCAGCTCTTCCCAGGCCTACAGAATAACCCAGCAATAACAGTCAGCCTGAAAGTGACCTTATACCCTGCCATTTTGACAGAAGATCTCAGAGCCCATTCCAACCCAGACAGCCTCTGGGAGAGACTAGGAACCTTCTCTATCATCCATATAACAAGGACATCTTCTGGGCCTCAAAAGCTGCAGAGAGACATGGGACTCGAGCTCACTCCCCTAGGAGATAAGTGGTCATCTCTGCCTTCAACAGCCCCCACTATCCTCACTGTTCCTAAGCTTTCTCCTTATTCAAGATAGGGAGGACACACTCTGTGTCAATTACCATGAATTTGGAGAAATCAAGAGAAAATCATGCTCCCTCTAGATTTTCTAGTCTGGCCTAATTTGGGAGCCACTTACCTATAGGGGAACCATGCCAGTTTGCTGAAGGCACAATCTCAGTGCCCATCTCAAGCCTCCATTGGGCCTATCTAGCCTCTGAGCTCCATGCCATGGGCCATTATAGTTCCTTTACTCAGGTTTTGCTTTACCCAGGTGTACTACATCTGTGCAATGTCCACTTGTGCACACAGGCACACCACAAACCCCTGCATTATCATCCCCTGCCTGCTTCATGCAGGGCAGAACCTGGACCTCCTTCAGTCCCTTTGGGGCCAGCATGTAGGTTGTAAGCCCTGCTGCTGACACTCAGTGGCCATGAGATCTAGCAGGACACTATGTGTCTAGCACTGATACAGGGTCCTCAGTCAAGCCAGAGGACCATTGTATGCAAGGGTCTTGTGGTGTGGGTAAAAGACCCAGGGCACTGACCACAGAGCTCACAGTGGGGAATAACTGGCTCTTCCCCAACGTGGCATGTACCCCTGAGCAATTGTCCCTTATCTGGGTCTCAGTTTCCCCACTGCAACAGTGATCACTGCTTTTCAAGTCCCCAGCAGCCCCCTCCCTAGAGTCGTCCTTTCCTTCTGCACTCCTTTCTCTTGGGATGTTTCTTTCCCTGTCTGTGTGGGAGACTCTCCCCCGCCCCGCACCAGCTCTCCTGAGTGACTCTATTTATAGGCCTCAAATATTGGCTGGAGAGGAAATTTACATTTTTTGAAAATTTAGCTCAAGCCCGTGTCAACTTCTGTGGGTGCGACTGCTTCTGAGAGGCAGGGAGCAGACGGGCAGCAGACAGAGGCATATGTGTCTGCCTGCAGCAGGCGAGGGCCCTGGGCCTCCGCAAGGCTGTTGGGTGATCTGTAATCAGTAGCTTCTGTAAAGGGAGGCAGTGGGCACCATCCACAGGGGATGGGGCGTGAGGGTGGTGTAAGCCTGTGTCCGTGTGGCCAGCCCTGCCTGGCCTCCTTGGCCAACCTCAGAAAAACATGCATTTTGGTCAAAATGAGCCTCTTTTTAAACTTGTCACCCTATGGGCCAGGGCCTATCCTGCCCCAGCTCTGCATATTAAGCAGCAGTTTGGTCACCACCAAAAATAGATCCCCCAACCTAGAGCCATTCCCTCCCTCCCTAGAAGAGGACCAGCCTAGAATGGGGCAGCCAGTCGTGCCTGGCCCTGGCCTTAGCCCTGGCAGCTCCGGAAACCATGGGTTGGTGAAGACAGGGTGGGGATAGCAGGCATGAGGCACACTTGGGGGCACCCCTCAGGGTGCACAGAGACCATTGGGAACACCTGGCATGGCAAGTGACAGTCAGGGCCAAGCCTGGATGGTGTCACCGTGCACCTCTTTGGATAGGGAAAGCCCTCTCGGCCTCAGTGTAGCAGCATGTGGCCCTCATAGTCCTACTGAATGGCAGGTGGATCCAGCAGGTCTGTACCAGTGAAACCTGCTAACACATCAAGCATCTACTCCATGCTCACCCACCCAAAGCCTAGGGTGCAAGTGGGTCTTGCCTGGCCTGGAGGGCCTCATCCACAAAATGGCTGACTTTGCCTTTCAGCTGGGGCTGCAAGCATGGGGAACGGCTGCATACTCGGAGGCCTGTTTGCTTTGCTGAGGGAACAGCCTTTCCTTGCCTGGGTTCCAAGGGCTCCAGAAGCAGATGGAAATTTTTGTGGATTAAATGCCGGGCTGAGGCACGCTGGGCTGTTTGGGTTGGCAGCATGCTGCCTCCCCGCCTGCTCCTCATCCGCTGCTTCCCGCCCTCGGCACATCCATTCATGCCGCTGCTCCTGGGTCTCCCTCCTCCGTTGCTTTATGTCCCTTCACTCTCTTGTGGCCTCGAGGGGTAACTGTGCTGGCCCAGAACAAGGAAGGCCAAGGCTCTCCTCAGCAGCTCCTGCAGGGACCCTAAGATGAGGGTCCTCTTGACCTCCAGGCCTTCATCTGTCAAAGAGCAGGCCGTCTTTGAGTCAGGTGAGCAATGTGACTGTGGTTCAGTACTCAGAAAGCACCAAGACACAAGCCTGTCACAGTGGCTACTGTGTTCCCAAGAAAACACACGGCTCAGGCTGGCATTGGGGGGGGGGTGCTTCTGGGGCTTCTTCTTCCAAGCAGATCTGGGCTTTTTGCAAAGGGGCTTGGAGGGTGGGGGGGGGTCTGTCAGGGAATCTCTAGGGTGCCAGGGAGCACGGGGTAGAGCTATCCTACAAAGGGCTCCGGGGAAGAAAGGTGCAGGGCACGCCTGCCATGTTGCCTCACAGCAAAAGATGGATTAAGAGGGACAGAAAGTGAAGCAGACAGTGAGGGTGGCAGTACACCCTGGAGCCATTGAGCATTTTCCCTCTGAGGAGGCCAGGAGACGGGGCTTGGTGAGCAGCCACTGTGTATTCAGCAGGCCCATTTTGACATGTTACTATGCGCTCCAGAGGGTGGTGTGAGGCCCATGTGTATCCTCCCCCTCCCCTCCCCTGCCCCACCTCTCTCCACCACCTCACCCCACAGCCAAGGACACAGGTTGGTTAGTGTGCACAGCGCCCCCTCTGTTCCTAGGCAGCCAGGAGCCGCAAGTCAGGTCTGGAGCATAAAGAGACATCTGTGTGGGCAGCGAGGTGGCCAGCTGCCTGCTGCCCGCACAGAGATGCTATATCCAGCTGGGTGGACGCCCCATCAGACCACCAGGACCCACCCACCCCAAGGGGTGGGGCTTCTGAGGAAGGTGTGAGGTCCTGGCCTAGGGCCTAGGTAGCCTATGTCACCTGGTCACTCTTGGCTGGTTATATGGGAGTGGTAAGGTGCCCATAGCTACAGATGGGGTTCAGCCTACAGGCACCATGTAGGGCAGTTTGGGTATGCCAAGTGAGCCCACAGACTTGGTTTACATGTCTATGACACCCCTCTGGCTATAATGGGCCACCTCCAACAGCTAGGGTGGACGTGTGGGGTACTTCCCCAGAGCCTACAGAATCCTCTAAAATGTAGCCCTTCCAGCCAAGACAGAGGGGCAGAAGCCCCAGGAAAGCAGGCAGGAAACCTCTAGGCAGAATACTGTGAGAACTTGTTCAGTTGGCCAGTCATCCTACACCCATTGATGCCAGCTCTGCCACTTAGACTATCCAGTGCTGCCACTTAGACTAGGAGGGTGGGCTGACTCTTCTTGTCCCTGAAGGGGACACATACAGAGACCCATAATTACATATTTCCCATGGTGGAGAGGAGAAAGTAGCAGAAGCAGACTGAGCCAGCAGGGAAGGTCCAGGTGGAGGCCAGGATAGGGCCGCCTGTACAAAGGTCCTGGAGCATGACGGCAGTGTCCTTTAAAGTTGAAGAATACAGCAAGGTAGAACCTAGCCAGAAGGGTATGGACTTCCCAGCGAGGCCCCAGGGGCTTTTTATGACAGGAAAAGGGAGGTAAGGGGACAATGATTCCAGAGAGCTGTGAGAGGCTGTGATGGGGTTAGGTGAGGCATTAACAGTATGGCTCAGGCCCACAAACTGCTGGCCCCTTCAGAGACTGGAGAGGAAGATGGAAGGCAGAGAGCATACAGGACCCCAGGCCTCTGACGCAGGCAGCCGGGCCTCTAAGTCAGGAGCTCATGTGGAAAGGAATGAATAAAATCAGTCAAGGTGGAGAGGCAGGAAGGGTACAACGTCATAGCTAAGGCCAAAGAAATGGACTAAACCTGCTCCTCAGAGAGGAGTGAGGTTGGCCCTGCCTCAGATCAGTGCTCCCGAGCCCAGTTCAGAGATGAGCTCAGAGCTCAGTACAAGGAAGGGGTAAACCAGGTTTGTGAGAATCTGATGGGAACAGACCCTAGGCCTCAGGCTTCCCAGGTGGAAGGCCCTGGGTTCCTAGGAGGATGACAAAGTCTGACAGGGTGAAAAAGGAAGCAGGCCCAGCTCTCAGCAACGGTTGGATCACAGAAGGAAGGCCAGGTGACCAGTGGCCTGCACAGCTCTTCTACAGCCTACCTCCAGCCCACTCCTCCTGGTTGGTGGGGAGTCAGGAAAGTGTGTGGGATACATAGATGACAAGACCCAGGCCTCTGATGTAGGGCCGGTGGGGAGGAAAGTGAAGGCGGAGCCAGGACCCATCCTGGTGTGAAGCATCCGCCCTCCTCTTGTTACCTGTAATCTTCCACACATACGGACCCCGTGTGTGCCCAATCCACACACATGCTTCCATAGCTGTCGGCGAAAAAGATGTGACCTAAATCAGGTGCCAATTCAGAATCCTCTGAGAGGCCCCAGTGAGAACTGAGAGCATAAGCAGTCCTCTTGCCCCTCTGCTGCGGTTTCAGTGCCTTCCCTCCTTGCCGAGGATGAAGGAAATGAGCTGCCTGGAGCCTGATGCCTGGGTTCACAGAGTAAACCCTGTTCCCCACCTGCACTGGAAGGGCTCACTCACTCTGTCTGTCTTACTCAATTTTTCCTCCATGTTAATCTCTTTTCTTGCTGTGACCAAGTTCCCAGCAGAAGCAGCTCAAGGGGATGGTTTGTTTTGGCTCACAGTTTGAAGAGATACAGTCTGTCATGGCTGCAGGGGTGTGAGGCGTCTGGTCACACTGCAGCCACAGTCAGGAAGCAGAGAGAGGTGAACAGGCATGCTCAGTTTGCTTCCTTGTTTCTATTCAGTCCAGGACCCCAAGCCCATGGGCTGATGCTGTTTGCATTCAGGGTGACTCTCCCCTGAAGCATTCTGGAAACACTGTCAAAGATGTGCCCAGGGGTATGTTTTTAAATCCCACGAAACCAACAGTCAAAATTAACTATCACACACTTTTTCCACTAAAATTGGAATCCTGAACCTGAATTATTGGGCACTGTGACCAGTTGTCACATAGGTACAGAACAAGCCCAAAAGTAACCATGACTAGTAGGTTCCAGCCAGCACCAGCTCCCCAGTTGAACCTGGATCCCTGCCTGGTGAGAAAGAACCTGACATAACCTTCCCTATCCTACATCCACTGGGGTTCACCAGAGTTTAATAACAGTCTCCAGAACTCACTCTCTTGACTCTATTTCTTCTGGTTTCAGGTATTCAGTTGTCACAGTGATTTTGGCACCCCAGCCACAGAACCTACCCAATGCCCACTGCCATACTGCAAGAGAAAAATTTTTCTGCTATGTAGCTCTGATGCAACCATCTTTTGCCAGCCAGTGAGGAAGCTCATGAGCCTCTGGTCCTGTCCTCTCTCCAGTGAAGGGGTGGCCAGGGAAGGCAGGCTAGAGGTCCAGGGCAGTGAGCCTCTGCTGCCTCATGTTGTGGGGCTGTGGTCAACCATCCTTTCCCCTCTGTGTTGTTTCCTGAGTGCCTTATCACCTTGGTGAGCACAAAGTTTATACTATCCTCATCCCAAGAAGTGACACCCATGAAACAATGGCTTTCTGACTCAGCATAGTTATTTGTACCTTGCACTGAAGTGCAAGCATAGATGCTAAGACGCACCACCGAAGACTAGCACATCTGTGGTGTGCACAGCTTGGGAGAGGCTTTTCTGAAGATGAATACCCAGGCCAAGGACAAGGTGGCTCCTATGTCCTTGTTGCTCCTCAAACATGTGATGGAACTTATGCCCACTGATGGCCTTGAACTTTGAGGGCAAGGTAGCAGGACATATCCTCTCATTCCCTCCCATCTTCTCCCAGGTGTTCCCAGCTCCTGTTTCTCAAGCTCTGGAACTAGAGCCCGGCAAGGCCAAAGGCAAGCCTCCTCCACCCTGTCTTGTTCATTAATGTATGTACACACAAACTCTTTCTGCCACAAAGGGCCATATCTCCACTCAGCCTGATCTGTTGTCTTCTCTGCCAGCCCCTCAGGACGCGTGCCCCCACCTCAGAGCTACACCCTGCAATAATAGTCCACTGAAGCACAAGCTGGGAAGCCAGGGAGGCACCATGGGCTTCCCAGGAAGCACAAGACTGTAGGCCCTTCTTCCCTGTAGTGGTTGCTGAGGTCCTTCCTTGCCCCCACACGAGCCCCCATTGCTGTGCATGCTGCCACCTGACAGATGTGGCGGTGACAAAACGATGGGGCCGGGAAACGTTGGCCCTTCGGTGCTGATGAAGGCAGCCTTTATCCCAGCCGTAAATGGTTTCTGTGTGGAGTGGAACTATGCCTGTCCCAGGCCTAACCCCTCAAGGGCCGGAGAGGCGAAATTGGATCCATGGGGAGAGATTTTACAGCATAGGGGCTGGTGGCAAGTGGTGGCAGACCGTCCCCACGGGGCCACAATGAGGCATTGTTCCCCGCCTCACCTGGGCTGTCTCCAGCATCCCAGGATTTACGAGGTTCAGCCGCAGCCTCAGGCCGGCTGCTCTGGGCTGACTGGGGGGGGGTGCGGGCAGCAGCGAGGAAGAGGACAGTGCCCAGCCCCCAGCCCCCTAGTGACAGCCAGCCAGGGACAGGCCATAACGTGTCTACAGACCACAGCGGGCCATGCCATGAATGGGCCCTCTTTCTCCTGTAGCCCCACAGTGCCCAGGAGAGCTGGGAGGCAGAAGGCTGAGCCAGTTCCTACAGCCCACCTTCCTGGGGGCTCTTGCCTCATAGGGGTCTAGGCCAGGCAGCCTCCTACCTCCTAGACCCCCAAAGATTTCCCTGGCACCCATGTCCACACAGGCAGAACCTCTCCCTAGCTGCTCACTATGGCTCAAGAGTCTATAGGACCTCCTATAAACATCCTTCCCTCCTTGCCTGCTCTTTGCCTTTATGAAGAGTGCCCATGGCCCTTGGCCTTGGCAGCCTGGTCCAGCTCCTTCCTCCACCAAATGAACTTCCCCTATATTCTCTATGTGCAGCTCCCCTTGTGCCTATGGAAATTTCTTATACCTCACACCCTTGCTCATGCAACACCTCCCTCCCAGCAGGCCTCCTTCACCCTTCGTCTTCAGCGCCTACCCCCATCCTAAGAAGAAGCTGGTCCCTCTGACATAAGAAACACCTCTCTTCTTGGGCATCCTGTGGACACCTCCCAGTTCTCTGGAACTGCCTGGTCTTCTGGGGGTCATGAACGACCTACCAGGGTGTCTTGGGGAGCAAACACACCCTTAGCAGGCATCTCAGTCCCTTTTGCTCCACAGCCCTAGGACAGCACTAGAGCTGAGTTAGCATGTATCTCCAGCCTGAAAGAAGCCCTTTCTCCCCGGCAATGTCCCCACTTGCAGTCTCCAGCCTTGGCCGGTATGCAGTGTGAGCAGAGGGGTAGGCTACTGTGCCTGTCTCCCCTGCTACCCGGACCTTCTTAGATCCCCTCTTGGCAGTTCAGTAGTGGGGGAGGGTTGAGGGAGGTCCATCCTCCCTGCCTGACACCAGCTTGTGTTCCACAGCCCAACCTGGAACCACACCCTGGAAATCACCACCATAACTGTCTGAAAGCCATTCTTCCAAGAGTCTTCCTCGAAGTACCTGGCTGTCTACATGGGTTCCCTCACTAGGGCCAGCCTAAAAATAGTCACACAGAGGTTTGTGGCAGCCATGGACCTTTTTAAACCAATCCATTGGTAATGGCAAAATTATGCTGAGTTCCCTGAAAATAAAAAAGTGGCCACTCTATTTCCTCATTAACATAATTGCAAACAGAACGAATCTTTCTTGATTTCATGTAAACAACAGATTGAAATGGTTTATAATCCTTGCAGGTATCGAATTAAGTTCTTACTTATGGTCTGGAAATTAATTACCCTTGCAGTGAGATAAATGTGAAAACTGTGTATTTTTGACAAGAAAATGAAGCAGCTATTGCGGAAAATGTAACTTAATCGTTGCAGAGAAAATTGTTTGTAAATTGGCCGCGTTGTTTGAACTCTCGCCTCTATGCTGTGGGCAGGGTTGATTTGTGAGAGCCCATTTGCCTAATTTGGGACTGGGGAAAGGGGTCGGAGGGGCCGGAAACAAGGCAGGAAAGAGAAGAGTGGTGAGAGAAGGTGGCAGACTTGAGTACAAGTGACCAGACAGCAGATACCTGACAGATGACATCTAACACCTGCAGGGGAACAGACAGCAGGGTCCAGAATGAGTGACAGCAGAGCAAAGGCCCTGGGACAGGTGGAACAAAAAGAAAGCCAGCTCCTGTGCATCCAAACGAGGGAGAAGAGCTGTGCGGGGGGGGGGGGGGACACGCGTTGACAAGGGCAGTGGTACTCTGTCCTCGGGGCCTAAGCTGGGCCCAGAGTTGTCCCTGTGATCATAATGGCCAGTACTCTCTAGAATGGAATGTCATGTGGTACATTTAGGCATCCAAAGGCATTATGTGGTTTTGGATGTACAAAGGTGGTGTGTATTTACATGTATGAGTGTGTGGCATGTGTGTATGTACAAGGATAATGGTGCAATGTGTTTGCACATGTGAGGGTGGTGGGTGTTTGCATATGTAAGTGTATGCCTGGTATATTTGCATATATGAGGGTGGGTGTTTGTGTGTATAAGAATTGTGTGGAATGCTTGCATGTGTGAAGGTGAGGCATTTGTCCCTAAGACTTGTGGTATGTCTGAGAACCATCTCAGGGTGAGCTTGAGGTGTTCTGGGTACTGAGGTTCTAAGAAAAGCTCTCCCTAGTTTTACCCCTATATCCCTACCTTGAGTCTTCCCAAGATTTGAAATTCAAAGATGGGCAGAAGCCTCATTCATTTATGCTAAGTGGAGAGCAGGACTCAGTTCAGAGACAGCAGCCATGAGGAATGTGTTTCGTGTTTTGTCCTGAACTAAGGATCCTATACCTGGTGATAAATTTTTGTGTCCCTCTGTGTTACGTTTTAGTGGTGAAGTACTGGGGTCCAGATAGGTTAGATAAGCTATCCAAGAGTGGCCTAAGTCTGGGGCCAGCAGAGTCACCCCATCCAGGAATTGGATTCTCAGCATCCCCTTCCAGGTGACACTGCCCTCCTGACCACTTACCTAGGACACTGTTATGTTGCAACTATAAGCTCTCTGCCGGCCCTCCAGTAGCCTTCTGCCTTTGGAATGCCTGTCCACCCACAGCAGGCCCTGGGGGTGCCTTCTCTTTCTTTGAAAAAGAATCTGAAGGTTTTCTGGGGAAGAGAGAGTACCAGGTGAGGCCTCACAGAAGAACAGGATTCCCCGTGTATGACTGACTTTTCACATTGCTGGTATTCACCTCACTGACTCCTTTTTATTCAGTCTGAGATCCCACCCCATGGGATGGTGCCACCCACATTTAGGGTAAATTTTCCTTCCTCACTTAAATCTCTCTGGAGTGTCCTTCTAGGCATGCCTTGAAGTGTGTCTACAAGGTGTTCCAAATCTAGTCAAATCAACAATAAAGATGAACTATCATGTTCAATACCTGAGGACATGGCTTAGCTTTCAACAGGGACCAGTGCCTCCAAAGAAGGATCTGGGGGATCTCCACAAGGCACCCAAGGGAGGCCAGGCCCCACTGTGTCTCAGCCTGTGATATATATGGACTGCCTAGGGATGGGGACCAGTTACAGCCCTTCGTCTCAACTTTTCTGTCATCTCCCAAGCCCCTACCTGCCTGGGAGTCACTTTGCCACTAACTATCCATAATATCACGGACAGTTCAGTATCCTGGGAGCCTCTGTTTCCTCATCTATGAAATGGGTTAGAAGACTTCCAACATCGATATTAGCAGGGCTCCAGTGTTTGTTATGAAGAGGGAGGGACTCTCTACCATCCTACTGTACAGGAAGTTCAACTGAAGACCTTTCTCTTCAGTCTGAGCTTCAAGGACCCTTCTGAACTTCATAGTGTACATTGGGGGATATAGCCAGCAGGAGAATGAGCCTGGCCCTGGCATCAATGCTACCCTTGTCCCTGTCCCTGTCATCAGTCAGAAGGACCTCCAAGAGCCTGTTACTATCAAGATCATCCCAAGGGAGCTAAAATAACAGTTGCTAGGAACCTGAGCCTAAAGTATGACACCCTCAAGTGGAAAAAGTACCTTTAAGGGCTACCTCATGTCTCTGCTAAACCCACAGGGACATGCCACAGCATGAAGCCCCTTGGTTTTGATGCTCTTTCCATGAGTTCTGCTCATTGGGGTTGGTGGCCCTGGCAACTACCTTGACTCTGCAGCATCATCGCAATGCTCCAGATTCCTCAAGACATGGGTAGATCACAAGGTAGTGTGGAGACAATACTTAAAACAAACTCCCTGGTCACCCCTCAGGTTGCTGTTGGGGGCACAGAGAAGAGATGAGTTATGACAGCACCCTCAGACCAGATTCAGGGGGCAGCATTTAGAGGTTGTCGTCATCTGCCCAGACCATGGACTAGACAAATGGAGTAGCCACCACTGCCTTTGAACCATCACCCTAGTATCATACCAGGACAGGAAAGCTGTGTCCACATACATCCCTCAGCATACCATAACATAGCTTTTACAGACCAGACTGATCATCCAAGCATCCTCAGGACAGGTCAAGAAGATAGGCACATTATCCCCTGGGCTCCTCGAGGCTAAGCTCCCAGCCCTAGCCTCTAGACTCACCTAATGGAACCTTAAGCAGAAAGCAAACAGACAGCAAGGTTCCTGATCCAATTGCACCATGAGAACTGGCCAGCTGCCCATCAATGTGGCCTCCTTTAAGACCAGGGACTGGGGAAAGCCACCTGTGAAAAGAAGCTCTGCCAAACAGCTGAGTCCCACCATGGGGCACATCCAACCAATCAGCCTTGGCCAGAATACTGTTCCATGACTATCCCCAGTCGAGAAACAGAGTACTCAAATGAGTAAGGGTTTCCTAAGGGGCTGAGGCAATATGGGCAGGAACAGAATATCCTGGGCAGGGTTTCCCTGGATGAAGACAAGACAGGAACCGGAAGCCTTAAAGATGGGCAAGGGGAGGAAATACGATGATGTCTGTAGTAAAAATAAAATGAGGTTCCCTCTGTGCTATAGTGTCCCGTCAGACACCAGAAAACACATCTATGCTCTAGGGATTGGGAGGTGTTCTTATGAAGCCATAGTGCCCCACCTTGCTCCTACAGGCTCTGGCAAGCTGTAGGGACATGGGACTTAAGAGATGCCTGCCAGGCCTTAGGGACACAGGATTAGGCCTGTGCCCCCCTACCAGCCCCCTTCCTGCTGCCTGCCCTAGCCTGCCTGCCCAAACCTGCCCCCTGAGTGCCCAGAACTACTGCTTGCCCAGACTTGCCCACAAACTCCTGGGGCCCTCTTTTCTCCCAGCATACCCTGTTCCTCTCCCAGCCTCTCTCCTCCCATTCAGTGTCAGAAGCTCCCACCTGCTGCCCCTGAGGATCTCAGGGTCAGCTCTCACATACGTGGGGTATTCAGAGCCCTACTGCAGCTGTTGGCTGTGTCTCCTCAGATCACCTACCCCCATCTGTCTCACTCAACCCTGCTCACAGCCTCAAGGGAAGGACAGGGCTTTGAGGGGTCAAGACCAAGGGGAATGATGAAATGCTCAAGGCAGAGGCAAATGTGTCCTGAATGGAGATACAACCTGGATCCATTCTGCATCCTAAAAAGAAGTGCTATGGCTGTCACTCACTCTCTATGGTGGATGCTGCCCAATAAGTAGATACAAGGGATAAAAATGTTCACGGGGACCAGGGCAACCACCACTCAGCCAAGGCAAGTGCCAGCTTTCTGTTAGCCACACAAATTCTCTGAGCATATTGTCAAGCATGGATCTCCCAGAACCTCACATTCTAGATCACCTGCAACATCATACAAAAAGGAGACTGAGGCACTGTGACCTTGTCACCTGGAGACTCTGTTATATGCTGGAAGTGGGGGTTTCCTTTGGCTTTCTCTCTAAGTAGTCAATGTCGTCGGTACCACACTGGTCTGTGCTGTTGCTTCTCCCATATCAAGTGTGTATGACATGTGGCACCAGGTGTCCCTGGGGACAAATCTCTACTGTGTGACTGTAGCTAGAGTTTCAGTCTCCTCAGACACAAGAGGGAACCAAAAGTGGCATCTACTTCCTGCTGGTGATGGCAGGTGACTGATGCATGATGAGCAGTTCCCACAGACCTTGGGTTCCTAGGGTAGCAGACAGCTGCTGGTACTTTGACACTGAATGGGGCAGTCCCCCTTATTATTATACTCCCTAACTGCTTTCATCTTTCTAGGCTGTTCTGTTGTCTCAGGAGCCAGCCAAGGGGCCATGGGTGGTTATGTGGATGCAGCCATGATATGTGGCTCTGCTCTGACCTGTAGCTTCCCACCTACATTTCACCCAGAGCCATTTCTAGGACTGTCCCCAGTTTGGCAGAGATCAGCAGGCATGCTGGCACCACTTTGGCATGTTTGCCCAGCTATCCTGAGTTGAGATAAGTGCCTACTTTGACAAGCTATTAACAGCAGATGGACATGCCCACTGGTCTCAGAGGGTCAGGCTGAGCCTGATTGATAGCTTGGACTGACAGCTGGAAGCAGAGCTTTGTCTCTAGAAGAGAATGAGTTCACAGATGCTAGGGGCTGTCACAGAGTCCCCTCCAGCCCCAGCCTGACTGGCAGAGCAAAGGAGCCCTCTATGTTGGTCAGACTGCACCAGACAGAAAGTTATGATGGAGAAAGGCCATTTTTAGTATATGGATTCCAAATCTATGTGAGCCTGCAGTCAGAAGGCCCAAGACTAAAGAAGCACATCTCATCCATTCACCTGCTGAAGCAAAGCCAGAAAAAAACATAGTTCATGGACCTGATCCAGTCTAATACCTGTCTTTGTTAGTAAAGTTTTATTAGAACAGAGCCACACCCACTCACAGACATGCAAGACCTAGCAGATGCCATGCTTCAATGAAAGATTTGACAGTCTTCAACTTACAACTTGACTGTCTGAGAGTATGGGCATGACACGTGTCAGTAAGAACTATACTCGTGTGTGTGTGTGTGTGTGTGAATCTGTGCTTGTGTGTACATGTATATATATATGTATGTGCACATATATGTATGTGCATGCATGGTGTGTGCACTTATGCATGTATGTATTTGTGCATGTGTATGTGTGTACGTGTGCATGCATGTGTATATGAGTATATATGTATGTACTGCATGCATATGTATATGTGCTTGTGTATATACATGTGTGTGCATGTGCATACATTTTGAAATTGGATCTTTTCCTGAGCTACGGCTGCAGAGTTCTATCTTTAGGTGCCAAGAAGCTTCAGGAGCAGTTTCCCTTCAGTCCCTACCTTCCAGGATGAACCTCAGACCCTCTACAATATGCTGCAGCTAAGCTATGATGTCATGGATCTGGTGGGCTCTGTGCATTTCCAGCATATAATTGACTTTTCAGGACTGAGCCCTGCCATAGAGTAAGAGCACTGGGATTGCACAGTAATCATGTGGCCTATGACATATCTTCACATTTTTTGCTCTGTTCTGCAAAGGGACAAAAGTCACTGTGATGATGACACTGAGGCAGCAGGGGATATTGAGCCCAGCCTGTTTTCCAGATTGCACAGGCGAAATGTGTCTGAGGTACAGATTATCCTTCCCTTAGCCCTGTGACCCCTTTCTAGGATCCTATCCTCAATCAGAGTTGCTCAAAGAGGAGTTATATGCAAACAAGTTAATGGCAGCCTTATTTATCACAGAGAGGGATTAGAAAGAGACTACAAGTCTTCATTGGCCAATGGTTGGTTATGTTACACATAGTATATGTTACACATAGTATAGTGACCATGGGAAAGACTCAGGTACCTAATCTCAGCAGGGAAAGCAAGCCCCACGTTGGAGCGTGTATACATGCCAGAGCATCTTGTAAATGGTGCAAGCCACTACTTATGTTTCACAAAATCTCCATCATGTTTATAAGCAACAAATGTGGAATAAGGAAGAGAGGAAGGAGCAAAGAAAGGTGGTGTTGGGGGCTTCCTACTGAAGACCACTCTACTTTTCCATTTAGTTGCATTTGAATTCATTATTGAGTTGTTTAGAGCCACCTCAGACAACTGTGAAAAGTGGAACCTCCCTGTCAGCAATGTGGGGAAGGGTGGATGACTCCCAGTAAGAGACCCATGCTAGACAAGTGGCCTGGGACCCTCTTGTCTGTCCTCCACTTTGTACCAAGTGGCTTGATACCAGATGAACTATCCACTCTACCCTTTGGCCATCTATCTCACCATCCAGAGAGACAGATCCTGGCCTACTCTGAGTTCATCCTTCTTGATGCACTCAACTCACGTCCTCCCCTACCTCTCCCTATCTGGTAGCCTCCCGTCCCTCATCAGAGTCCCTTGAGTATGCAGAGGCTCAGATCACCTATTGGGGCTCTCTTCATCAGTACCTGTCTACATCAGAGCTTGTAGCTGATACCCCACTCTCTTGAGCCTTAGAATCCACACCCTCCCAGCATCAGGGTACAGACCACACCTGGGTGCTACCCATGACCCTCAGGCCTCCAGTCTCTGACCAACTTGTCACTGATAGAAGTGCAGGAGGGACAGGGTCTGTGGTAACAAAGCAAGGGAGGTGGCAGAGCCGGGCAGGGTCCCAAGCTGAACACAGCCCTCTCTGCAGGCCCCCAGCTCCTACCCAGCCCCACAGCCCTGCCGTCACCACACAGGGCCAGTGCCGAGACTATCGGCTCCTCCCCAAGGCGCCAGAGTTTCCTTGTCACAAAATGAAGTAAATGGGACAATTAAGGGGGGCCACTTCTAAATTGCTGCTTTAACCCATTTGGAAGTCTGCTAATTATTCTCTTGAGGAAAGAAATGCAGGTTCATTATTTTAATGAGCTTTGGGCAAAATATTTCATCGAGTTTGACAAGCCGCTGCGACTCCTTCAGAAAGGGGCTCGTCTCTGAAAGGCCTCTCACCCTACTTAGAGCTAATTGGCCTGGGGTCTTCCGCCCCGGTGCTGTGTGTATGCTATTTTAATTCATTTATGAAAAGCCCCCGCTTTGATGTCCAGGACCAGATAAGGACGGGAGAGGACGGCCAGCTAACGAATAGGCCTGTGCACCCGGCCAGCCGTGAGGGGCCTCCTCGGCCGTCCTGCTCTGGGCCTGAGGCCAAGGCGATGTCATGAAATAACTGTACAAACAGTCCTGCCTAAAAAATATGCTTTTGTTTCACTAATAAATCTCTCCTTGGAACATTCCCCGCAGGCCCAGGGCTCTCTCAGCCTAGCAGCCAGCCTTCCCGCTCAGTGCGTGTCCCCAGATCCACCCCAGGGACACACACATACATGCGCCTACATACAGACCCTGTGGCAGGTATGACACAGGCCAGGGAGTGCCCTGCCCTTCCCTCCCTCACCCACTGCTAAGCCTCCTACACTGGGCCGTGCCCCAACCCCCTTCCACCTCCAGCTGCCCCTCCTCCCCCTCACTTCCTCCCACTCTCCAGAACCCTCTCTCTCCTCTCTCCATCTATCACACTCTCTCCACAGCCCACCACTCCTGCCCACCCCATTCCTGGCCCCCTGAGACCCTCTTAAGGAACGCACAGCCTGAAGTCAACAAACTGTGGTACCTCCCATCCCTGAAGCTCTCTGCCCACCTTGCTTACTCTTCCTCAGTGTGACCTCCTGTCTTGAGGCCCAAGGGGGGGGATGATGGCACTGCTGTCTGGAGCACAGAAGGAACTCAGCCTGGCCCTGCCCTGGGCCTCTCTGGGGACAACAGGTTTCACTGTGTGGATCAAGTGTGGCATCTCAGTCAGAATGGTGACTGAGGCAAGTTAGCTAATCTGTCACCCTGGAGTCAGCACCCAGGCCCAACTGCACTTTAGAGAGTCAGCGTGTGCTATGGGCAGATCAAGCTTAGGCACTTCTGAGGCCTGGCATCTCTCCAAGGCTCTCCACCCCCTCCTGGCTCCCTGCCCTTCTCTCGGGGGCATACCTTCACAGTGGCCCTCCTACTAGCCACCTCCCACTAGGATTCCCCCCTTCCCCCCTTCTCTCACTGAATGTGAGGCCCCATCTGTCCTCACCCAATGTCCCTGCCTCATTGCAGCCCCTGGCAGTGGCTGGAGCATGGTTGTAGAAGAGAGGGCCAAGTTTGGAGACCCCAAAGCCGCTTGGTGTCTCAATTCCCTCATCTAAAAGATGATAAGAACACTTCCTCCAGGCTCATGCGCTGCATTACCTGGAACCCTCCCTGCTGAGCACCTGGCCCAGTGCCCGGCACGTGGCAAGTGGAAGCACCTGCTTCCGCCTCCTCTCATGGGCACCACTGCGGGCACTGTCAGGAATCGGTTCTCCCCACCCACTGCCAAGCACCACACTGAGGCTAGAGGCTGTCTGCTTGGGTGTCAAGGGAGAATCCCAGGCTGCCCACGGTCCACTACTTCCTTCCCACAGTCCTCCACTGAAGCCCCTGCCATGTCCCAGACAGCAGACAGTGCTGGAGGTGCCACAGGGACAAGACAGGGCTCCTGGCATTATGGAGCAGCCCCTGGTCAAAAATACACCACGTAATTACAGACTGGGAAAATTACCATGTAGAGACAGAGTGGGGCACTGTGCCGGGAGGAGCCAGGGTGGTCAGGGAAGACCTCTGAGGGAGGGGCGTCCAAAAATAGTGTGCCAAGATGCTATTAATAGGCCTCAGTGCAAAGTCAAACAGAGAAGAAAGCAAAAGAGGGACCCAGATCTCCATAGATAACTGTTATTCATATTAAAAATGGAGGTGGATAGATGATTGACAAACAGATACATACATACATACATACACAGATGATAGATAGATAAATGGATACTTAATGATGATGAAAATAGATTATTGATAGATGATAAATAATAAAGAGATTTTGTTCTCTTTCAAATTCTAGCGGTACTGAAAGGTCTACAAAGAGAAGTGAAAACCCTCATGATCCTCTTTTCCTAAAGGTAGTCCTTATTTTCCCAGAAAGGTCCACCTTTAACATGAAAAAAGCAGAATCCAGATAGCTCTCTACCTATGACACAGAAAAGAATACACGGACAGACAGACAGATAGGTGAATGGATGAACAGATGCATGTGTAGAGAGCTAGAGGATTGAAAGATGAATGGGTACGTGAACAGGTGGATGAATGGGCAAATGGATTGTGAGGAGGTACTTGAGTGAGGAGACAGACTGAAGGATGGATGGATGGATGGAAAAATAGGGACAAATGGAATAATGGGTCAATTAATGGATGGATGAGTGAATGAATGGGTATATGGATGATGGATAAGTGGATGGATGGATGGATGGATGGATGGATGGATGGATGGATGGATGGATGGATGAAAGGAGAGGTAGCTAGATGAGTGAGTAGATGGATGGATTGATGAATGAATATGTGTGCATGAGTACACAGATGAATGAAAGAACAGATAGAAGGACAGGACAGGTGGACAGATGTACAGATAGGTACTTAAGTATATGGATAAAGGAACACACACCATCAGAAACTATCATAAGTTTGGTTTCAGAACTTTTGAATTAATTGTTCTTAACAAAGAAAATTAGAAGTGAAGTAGAAGAAATGGCCAAATTCAGATAAATATATCTTCACCCACAGAAAAACTTTGCTCTCAGATTATGAGGGAAAATACTATAAAATGTAGGAAATGGGACTCACTGTGGATTTGCCATCCTAGTCGTCTACAGTAGCCAAAGGCTATCCTTCTGCCCTCTGTGTGTGTGTGTTCTTTGCATTATGGCTATTATGGTGAGATTGGTGGAAGCTGTGACTTTCAAAGTCACCTCTGAGACCCTCCTTCTCATTGTCCATCTGTCTCGGTTCTATGCAAAACTGGAGACAGGCTCGGAATCACCATAATCCACTGGAAGACACATACATATTTGTATGTGTCTGTGGGTATGTGTACATGTGTTTGTGGAGGTCAGATGACAACTGGGTATCATTCTCAGAGAGTCATGTAGCTTAGTTTTTGAGACAGAAGCTCTCATTGGCCTGGGGTACACCAAAAAAGCCAAAAAAAAAAAACACTAGGTTAACAAGCCAGCAAGCCATAGGAATCCACCTGTCTCTTCCTACCCAGTGCTGGAATCACAGGTGCATGCCAACACTATTTTGTTTACATAGGTGCTGGAAATAAAACTAGAGGCCCCATGTTTGCACAGCAAGCACTTTACATACAACTATCTCCCCAGCCTTCACTTTGGTTTTGACTTATCTCCTGATAGGACAGAGTTCTTCCTCAATAACTCCTTCTAGAAGACCCCTTAGTTCTTGCCTGCTTCCCAGTGACCGCTTCCTTCATTCTTTAGGCTTATTATTCCCATTGTCTGGGTGTCCAGGCTTATGTTTCCTTTTCTAAAGCCCCTTTGTCTATATCATCTCAGACTTCTCTTTCAACTTGCTTTAATTAGCATCTACTTTCTCCAGAGGCACCCTGGTAATAACTCCTAGTTGGGATGTACAGCTGCCTTATCTCATACCTACTACTTTCTGAGGTGATTTCAAGTGCTTTTCTAATAATAATTGGAAGGTCTGTGCTCTGTGCTCTGAGTCCTGAAAATATCTTCATTACATTGCCATGCCCTATTGATAGTTTAACTGGGTATAGAATTTCAAGTAGGAAAGGCTTTTCCTTCTCATCTTTGAGTACCTGGCCCCATGGTCTTGTAGCATCCAGTCTTGGCAGTCAGAAGTCTTATTCAGACACTCTTTTACTTGCCCCTCCTTTTCTTTTTCCTGGAAGTTTTTAGTAGCCACTTTTTGTCTTGGGTGTCTAAATTTCCTGACCAAATTACTTTCTGGGTAACTTTAATCACCGGTTACTCTGGACATTTGATGAGTCCTTGAGTTCTGGGGGGAAAATCTTTTATTATTATTTTGTGATCATTTCCTTTACACTATTATTCCTGATTTTTTTTTTCTTGGTTTTTCGAAACAGGGTTTCTCTGTGTTATAGCTCTGGCTGTCCTGGAACTCACTTTGTGGACTAGGCTGACCTCAAACTCACTGAGATCTGCCTGCCTCTGCCTTATGAGTGGTGGGGTTAAAGGCATGTGCCACCACCATCCAGCAGTTAAATATGTTTCTATTGAGACTTGCATGTCCTTCAACATTTCACTCCTATTTTCTGGGATTGTTTATACAGTACTATAAGCACTTTCCCTACAACTGTCTTTCTAGCTCTCACTTTGATTTTGACTTGTCTTCTGTTTTCGAGAGCCCTGACTTTAGCATTCCGTAGCAAGTCTTGCTCTCTCACATTCACCATGGCCTACAGGGCCCATCAGGTCCTATGTCTTTCTGGAGATTCCAAATATGACTTGTATATCAACAGATCTTCTGTGTCTGTCCAGCCCTCCTGTTCTCACCCTCTTCTTAGTATTACCAGGTGTTTTCTTGGGGCCTTTACAGAGGCAGATCCTGCCAATATTTAACATATTGACAGTGATGGGAATGATGGTCATTACACTGAGGGACCCCGACTACATCAGTCAAAAGATTGCCCCATTGGCAGAAAAGTTGGGATACAGGTGAGTTTGTCTTTATAGAGTAAGGCTCTGCCTAGGTTGGATGGAGGGGTAGCTACTGTCAAGATCTCTGCCTAGCTTAGCAGGGATCTTATACAGTGGATACACAGCTTTGGATGTTGCCCTATTTTTAACCAATTGGGGGAGGAATGGTCACAAGTCTATGGTTTTTCTAAGTTGCCATTTGGGGCCCAGTCCTAAGCAATAGTTTTGCAGATCTCCTATAGTTTATAGCTGTCCAGGTGTCTACCACTTGCTGTGGGTAGGCTGGACTCTGTTCAGCAGCTATTGGTGTGGTTCTCTCATTGTCTCGGGCCAATGGGGAAGCAAGAACACATTATCATGTTAACCTCCAGCAACCTTTGCACCTTCTCTCTTCATATATTCCTAGACCAGATTCCCTGGGTAAGTTCATCTGCACTCTGTAGACTTAAGTTGGGGGAATTTTTTGAGTCTCCATTTCCTCATTCTTCAAAAAAAAATGTGGGACAGTTCCTAAATGCTAGCCTTGCAGCACTTCTGAGAACAAGTGGGGAGACAGTGAGGTGCAGGTTTGAAAGCCCTAGATGTTACCACTATAGCCATTTGGATGGCCTTGAAGCAGCTGAGAGTCTAGTAGTGCACAGGCCCAGTCACAGGCAATGAACTACCCCAGCAGCCCCAGGACCTCCACCCTCTGAACCCCATCTTTACACTATCCTGGCGTCACCTTCACTGTATTGCTCTTAGTTGACCCATCATGGCCCCTCTAAGCCACTGCCTCCTTCAGAAAGTATCCTGGTACCCTGCCCCTTGCACCAGACCCCAGACTCTAGAGATAAGATTGTCATGTTCTCACACACATATTCTGTTTCCAGAACTAGAACTCCCTGACCCTAAAATTTGTCTGATGCTAATGCCATATGGTGGCTCACACACTTGAAAAACCACAAAGATCGCCGCTTCAGGTATAGCTAGATCCAGGAGCAAATACCATGACTTGTCTCTGGTCTCAGTGGTCTCTGTGTGGTGGCCAATGGCTCTCAGCCCCAGATTCACAACCTTGAAAGTCACAACTACAACTTCCCTACATTCCTAAAAAAAAAAAAAAAACTACTACCAGATGACACTTGCTTGAGCCACAAGCCCAGTCCCTATTGTGATTGGTGGATGGCCTTGGAGTTGTCTATCCAGCCTGAAGCTAGGGGAATCTAAGGAAAAGGGTCACCCAAAACAAGATAGTGCCCAAACGGTGGGTGCTATCTCCAGAGGACTAAAGGAGTGGTGATGGCAATGGTGGGTGCCACTGGGGAGGCTGACACTCTGTCACCATCCCACACAGAAGCAGTAGTTCTAGGCAGGTACAGCTCCACTTCTATAATAATATGAAGGACAGCTGTCTCCCATGATAGGCATTTGAAGTCCAGGGTGTAGTTTCCTCTCTCCCTCTCTCCCAGTGATAGGGATCTATTCCCAGTCCTGCCCCCACAGTGTGCCCACCTAGGTTGTAGGTGAGGGGAGATATGATTGAAGCACCATTTGCCCTGCTCAGTGGTCCTGTTCTTCCCACCATGGTCTCTGCCAGGGCCAGAAGGGCATTTCCGGCAGTCAGGAACGGCATGTACAGAGAAGCAGAGTTCTTCCCCATCCCAAGGGGCACCCCGGCTTCCACTCTCCCCCCACATTCCTGTCTCCATGCAGCAGCCAGAGGGATGTCTAAAACATAAACCAGATCCACGGCACTCCCGCTCATGGCCTGTCGGCCTCCCTCCTCCCTGGAAGGCGATTCCAGTGCAGCCCCACCCCTGGCCAGACAGTCTCCCCAGCAGCACCTTCCTGAAGCTCCTCTCGCCCCTGGGCCCCTGCAGAAACATCAACCTTGACGTCAAGCTGCAACAGCCTCATAGCCACATGAGAAGCGCTTTGGCTGTCCTTTCACTGCTTTGGGTTCCTGATCACAGCACTAATCATGTGCTGCCACCTAACCTACCATGCCTGTGCCTGGCTAGGGGTTTCTGCTCCCCCACTGGAACAGAAATCATTCCTGTTACAGCCCTGTGCCTGCACCAGAACCTGGCACATAAAACATGCCAGGGAAACTTTTAAACTCTCCTCTCCCCCTATTGCAGCAGATTCACCTGTCTAGAGATGAGGACCAGCCGGCCCTGGGAATGGGCAGTAAGCCACAACACCTACCTCTGAGTCACAGCCCCTGCCTGCAGTTACTTGCAAAGATGTCTGTGTCATGTCCAAAAGGCATGAGGGTAGCAGTGGCCACCTTGACTTCATGCAGCCTAAGCTATTCAGGGAACACTGGATCCCATGTTCATGACATCTCCTTTCCCAGAAAACCTGACCCTCTGTTAAACTAGCTCTCTCAGAAATGCCCCATTCAATCACCCTGACTTACCACTTCCCCCATGCCATGCCTAGTTATCTAGCCCTGAAGATACCCCCAGCCCTGTCTCCATAGTCCCATTTGATCTAATGGAGTGTGTACCCTGTGATAAGGGCAGGAGCTCAAGAGATAAGAGAAGGAATAGAGCAAGGACTGGCATCTTGGTTGGTCTTGATCTATTTTTAGTTGGTGGCAGGTCGTTTGATCTTGTCATTGCTGCAAGATATACAGGAGACAGCTGCAGTGGAAAGAATGGAGAGGAGAATATGAATGATTTGGATTAGTGGATTGACAGATAGGATAGCAAGAGGAAAAGAGGAAGAGAAGGCTGAATAAAGGGGTACAAGGTAGGTGAATGAATGGCCTGATGGATAGAAGATATAGGTAGGTAGATAGGTACATAGATAGACAGACAAAAGAGTATAAGGCAAATAATGGAAAGATGAGTGAGTGGATAGGGGCTAGATAGGTATGTAGATTGATGATGGATGGATGGATGGATGGATGAATGGATGGATGAATGGTGAGGGGTCAATCGATAGATGGGTAAGTATGTAGATGGATAGATGATTGATAGATGTTTGAATGGGTGATGATTTGGCAAATGGATAGGTAGATGTTAATGATGGATGGATGTGTATATAGATGAGTAATAGAAGTATGGGTACATTGAGATATGTGAGTAAATGATGTTGGATGGATGAAAAGGATAAATAGGTAGATGTGTGGGTGGGTGGATGGGTAGATTGATAGATAATACATAAATGGGTGGATGAATATGTGAATGGATGACAAATGGATAGATGAGTAATGAATGTTTGTAAGGCAGGAAAGAAGAAGGAAAAAAGCTACATTGAAGTGCTAGAAGGAGCAAATTTGGATGAGTATAAATAACTTCAAGCAAGCATTCCACTCTTTGGAACATATAGGTCCAAAGCCCTAAGTGCTGGCACCCTTCCTTTGTTCCATCAGCCTCTAACTATCATTCTACTATCCTGCCAAGGCCTAGAACATTAGCCATTTCCCTCTCAAACTCCGTGCTTATGAGAAGGTGCTGATGAAGCCAACATCCTCTCCTTCCCAGTTTTCCTGACCCACTGCTCCTTGGGCCTAGTGTGTAGTTTGGTGAGCAAGCACCCATGCAAAACTGCACCAGGACCTGTTCAGTACCAGCTATCTACAAACCCAGATTTTGCACACCTTAGCCTCAAGGACCTTGGGAAAACAGTTGTCATAACAACCCTTCTCCATGCACCTCTTAGGCATTGTAGAAGAGCCTGTTAGTGCTATCTGTCCCAACTCCTTCCTATCCTGTGTTAGTCAATTTTCTGTTTCTATGACAGAATTCCTGGGGAAAAAGTAACTGAAAAGGAAGAAAGAGTTGCTTTGGCTTGTGGTTTTGGAGGCTTCAGTATACAATGACTTGGTCCTGTGGTTTGTGGGCTGTAATAAGGCAGAGCATCATGGCGGTAGGAGCCTCTGGTAGGGTCAGAGTTGCTCCCCATGTGACATGGAACAGAGAGAAAAGACAAGAAGGGGCTGGGGATGAGCTGTAGCCTCCAAGGGCCCTCTCTCTTCAGCTGGGTCCTCCTTTACCAGTGCCCAGTACCTCCCCACAGTCTACTCAGATTTAGGATCTGTTTATGGGTTTATCCATCTATGAGGCCATCATTTTCCCCAAACTCTACATCTTCAACACATGAGCCTTTAGAGGACATTACAGACCAAACCATACTAAAATTAGTGAGGTACCAAAGCCGGTTATGAACAGACCACAACCTGACCCTGGATGGCCAGCTGTCTCCAGGGCCCTGGTCACAATGATATTCAAGAGGTAAAAATCCAGTGAGCATGCTCCCTAAGGGCCCACTTGGAACAGCTAGACCCATAGGTTCATGGAGAGGCTGCCTCTGGATTTGAGTAAAGCAGACTGAGGTCCTATGGGTGGTTCTGAATTCTCCAGAAGCCTTGTTTTCTGTAGACCACACCCCCAGTTCTACCTCAAGCTCCCACCCTGCTTCTCTAGTGGTATGAACAAGGTTGCCAACACACAAATGATGGATTCCTGGAACTCTATGTTAGAGTCACAGGAGGCACCATGGTGACCCAGTTAACAGCTGGCAAACAGAAAGCCCAAAGGCCTCAATACTGATCATAACTGAGAAGTACTGATGGAGCTGTACAGCCCCCTCCTTTCACACACCCAAAGTCCCTGACTTCAAGCCCCTATCCCACCACAGGCAAGTGATACAAGGGTCCCCAGGCTATGTCCAACAGCTGTCTGAGTCACCACACACAAGCTAGGGTGAAGGGAATAGGCAACCTGGGGAGCAGGTGAACTAGATGCATTCCCTAGTAGGTATGTTCTAGGCATTGGGGAATCCCTAACATAGCCCTGGGCAATAAGACCATGAGATAGACATGAACAGCTGGTGCTGGAATTTGCAGAAAGTTGAGCTACCAAAGCAAAGAATAAGAACCAGGAATCGGTAGCCCTTCATTAGCCTGCATTGGGGTTACGGTGTTCAAAACCACAGCATAGAAAACTCTCAGGAGAAAACCCTTATGCCAAAGAGTCATAGTGGGAATCAGGGTAGGCAGTCTGAAGATGAAGGTGGAAAGGGATATCCCAAAGGCAGAGGTTAAATAGTTGAAGAAGACTGAGTGCTGGAGACAGTGAGGCAGGGTCTCCTTTCCATGTTTGGGGATATCTGCACAGTTTCTGACAAAATGAAAGCTGCATTCACCCGAACACCCAACCCTCTGTGTATCTGCCCCTGAGTGGGAATCAGCTTTGTGAATCCTCATAATGGTCAAAAACTGACCACAGACTGTTATGGTAAGGGGACAGGAGGCCCCATCATGGCAGAATGCTGACAGTAGCAAACAGGGACACTGGAGTCAAATCCTTGACTTGAGGAGTGGCTACGATGGCTAAGAAGCAAGACAAGCAAGTGGTCTATTATCTATTTCTAGAACATTCCAGCATGTTTCCTTCTCATTCCTGTCACCCTGCCTTGACTCTCCCTGAGGACTGCTTCTACTGACACTCCTTTCTGCTTGCGACCCCAGAAGCTGCCTGTGCATAAGACTTCCCTTTTAGGGATCCTGCATCTCTGTCATATGTGATGTGGTACATGGTTACTGCTCATCTTCCCCCTCCCCAAGGGTCACCTGAGGAGGTCAGTGCTTTACGGGAGGCTATGTACTGTCCTCAACACTTCAGCCTGGTAGTGTTTGCTTGTTTCCATGAATAAACAGATCCATGTCTGCCTACCACAGCTAGACCCTGGGAAGTGGCAGTTTCCTGTCCCCTAGAAGTCCCTTCTAATACTGGATTCCTATCCCCAGAAGACACTGATACCTAAGGTTGACACTAGCCTTAGGGCAACAATGCGTGGTGGCACCCAGAATACTCGAATCAGCCCCTCGCCCATCCTGGTCTGACCTAATTCATAGCTGAGGCCCATGACTGCAGTCCTGCTTAGGCTCCTGCATACACCCTTCCACGGGTTAAGGCAGGAGCTCTCGGCACCGCACGTTTGCTTCTGAGATGAACGGCCTCAGCAGTGGCCCAGGCGCCAGCATTTTTGTGGTCACAGTCAGATGTTTTTAACCACGTTGGATGGAACCCATGACGGGTCTTTCCGTGGTTTTAGCCAGATTCTGAACACTACCTTAAAGCCCTGTCACACCCCAGGATGAGGGCTGTGATAGTACCCAGCTCCCCACAGCTTTACACAGATGTAGTTGTCCCCAGGTACCCAGGAAGAAGCTGATCCCAGTGGTGGTGGGCAGGAAGGCTGGGCCAGGCCTCTGCATCTGTGTTGATTCATGAAAAAGCAGGCCCTAGTCTTGGTGACTGGCACCTGGGATGCTGCCTTTGGAAGAGTCTGACGTGGTCCTCGGCCAGGAAGTCTCTGCGGATGGCTGGGGCTCGCGGTATCTTGAGTACTAACAGGGCCGTCCCCACTCTGCAAAGGCTTAGAGCTACTCTGAGCCAAGAGAACTGTGGTTATAGACCCAACCAGGGCCCCTTCCCTTGCTGGGCTCCTCCTGGGGTTCAGCCCTTCCTCCCTGGCAGGGGCCAACCACTAGACTTAAAGAAATACCCAATCCTGAAGACACAAGTAACATCCCAAGCAGCGGTGCTGGACTCGGAGACTAACATGTTTTCAGAAACCTCTATAAGTAAAGGAGATGGCACAGTCAGTAAATGCTTCCCATAGATCTTAGTTCAGTCCCCAGAATTTAAAAACAAAACAAAAAAGCCAGGAATGGGGGTGGCACAAATCTGTAATCTAAGCATTGGGAGGCAAAAGCAAGCAGCTCCTGGAGCTTGCTGAGGAGCCAGCCTAGACTAACCAGTGAGTTCCAGGCCAGTGAGAGACACGGTTTCAACAAACAAGGTGGGTGGTGCCTGAGGAGAGACACTCGAAAGTGACCTTTGGTCTCTACACACTGCACACACATCTGTAGGCACACACACTCCTCCCCAAAACTCTCCCTTCCCACTGGGCACTCACCAGCTTTGTAGAAATGGTGTCCATTTACATTTTAAAGACCTTGAAAAAGGGCCCCGAAGAACCTCAGCAGTTTCTAAATGCCTTCCATCCCCCAGAACTTTCTTTCAGAGCATGCACTGATATCCAAATCCCACCTTCCCTACAGAAAGTAGCAAGACTGTCTAAAACGACATCAAAGGACACACACATCACACCACTAAATGCCTGCATTTCTAGGTTAGTGTGCACTGAAATGCTTGCCTCCCTTGCCACCCTCGGGTTTGCCTGTTTCCCTTCAGGCCAGATAGTGATGCATGTGGAAGTCAGAGCAGTGCCCTGGGGCCTCGGGTCATCACAGCACCAAAGCACATACTCAGAGTCAGACTGTACCTTGTGGTCCTGCAGACACCCTCCCAGTTTGTCCAGTGCAGAGTGCCCAGCAGCCCTCAGAAAAAGACAAATAAATAGGCCTTTCAGACTAAAGAACAGAAGCAGGATATTTTGACATATGTCACCATGTGCCTGTGCCACTTGGCTTGGCTACCCCAGCAAGGAGCCGAGAGAGTACCCCCTTTGTCCCTTCTTCACAAATGCTGTGTATCCACTAAACACATGTGCACACAGCTCAGAGGCTGGTCCCTTAGGAATGCAGTCCACCCCACTAAGGGGACTGCAGTTGTCCCCTCAGCAGTTCAGCTGCTAAGCCCCAAACCCTCCCACCTGTCAGGTCCTTAGCACCAGCTGCCCAGAGCTCCTGTACCCAGGCACAGCCGGATGACCACCCCTCAGAGCTGGCCAGGCCTGCTGTCAGCTGCCAATAAAGTCCTCTATCTTTCCCAACAGGTGTCCCCACAACTGCAGGGGGACTGCTTAGTTAGCTAGGCAGCCATTCCACTGCCCCGGGCCTGCAGAATGATGTCAGAGGGGTAGGCCACTTGCCATTTTGGAAGAAGGTAACATGAAGGATCCAGCCTACTCCACAGAAGTTATTGGCACTAGAGGAACCCCACACCAGTCATATTCAGCTCAGACGGAGTTGGGCCAGATCTTCCTGTCCCTTTCAAAGACCAAAGAGTAGCCAGAGGAGTTTGGCCCTCTTTATCTGGCACACATCCAGCCTTTGACCTCTGTCCATCCAACATTGTTCAAGCACCTTCATCTCCTAGGCTCCCCCACTGTTGAGCTGTTGTTGGAATTGTTGAAGAGGACTGACTAATGAAGGGGGGCAGAGAAGGTTATCTCAAGGTGATAAGCAGTACCAACCCTGTGGCTGGTCACATGCTAGGCTACAGACAGGAAGACACACAGAATAAAGGAGATACAAGCCCCACTGTCCCATTCCTAAGCAGGCTGTTGTCTCTAAATGGGAGTAGAGGTTCCTATGAATCACACTAGAAACAGGAGCCTGGAGCTTTCCTGACCTAGAACCTTTTGTGCACTCCTGAGAGAAACCCTACCTGATCTTGACTACGTCTGTTGCACATCACTTACTGATAGGAATTTGTTCTGCAGAATGTATCGTTGCGAAATTCCATCATTGTATGTACTTCATAGTGTGTTTCCACTCAACCCAAGACAGCTACAGTGATACCAGGTAATAGAAGCATACTTGGGTGGCATATGACCATAGACTGTTAAGGGCCATCTTCCCATGCCTTTAAGAGTTTATCTTCAGACACTATTTGGATCTAGAATTTTCTTGTGTTTCTGTGCCCAGATCTTGCCTCTGGTTTTGAGTTGAATGTTTTCTCCCTTAGCCTGGGCCCTGAAGCACATTGTATGGATGTAATATGCTTTTTAAAAGATAACATGAAAATCATGCTAAAATCTGGTCCAAGGACATTCTGGGTGAGTAGATGGTGGTTTCTCCAGCAGCCTCTTGTGTATTAGAGCTTTCTACTTCATAAACTATGTTTACCAATCTTTTCACCCCAAAATTTATCTATCATTTTGAGTTTTCAGTTTTACCAATAATTAAAACTTCTATTAGCACTAGGTTTGGTAGTGCATCCCTGTGATCACAGCACTAAGGAGCTGAGGTAGGGGGATCAGGAACTTAGACCTGGCTGGGCTGTAGAACAGGACCTTGTCTCAAAAACAGTGTTTCATAACCAGCTGCAACTAGAAACTTCCCTTGGTGTCAGTATTTGTTATTTATTCCCTTTGAGTTTCTAATTCATCATTATCTTACTTGCTTAGAGTTTATTTCACTGGTCATTCAAACAACTAACATTTGTTTTCCCCCATTAATTCTTTCTTCAGAATTTTTTTCTATTTTGCTAATATTCTCCTGCATCTTGATCAATTATTCCATGTTATTTCTCTATATTTATTTTTATATCTGTTCTTTTTTAGATTCCTGGGTTAAAACATCAGAATATGCATTTTCAGTCCCTCTGGATCTCTAACGTGGCTTCGAGCATCCCTCTGAATGTCCCTTTGGCTGCATCACACACTTTCACTATGTCACGCTGTCATCATGAGCCCATCCTCAAGCTGATGTACCTCCTATTACATTTCCTTTTGAAGTATAGAATAATTTAGGGGGCTATTTTTGGATCTCTGGTGTGTCTGCTGGTGGCTACTTTCCAATTTTATATCACCGCGCAGATTTTTTTCGAAGTTTATGGAATTTTCCTTGGAGGCCCAGGACTGCTTCTGTGACCTTCTCGTGTATACAGGAGGCAGTGGCCTCTGTCAGGAGTTCAACTTGTCATGAGTCACAGCCTGACTTCCTTTCTGCGTGCTTATTTACTTGTTTGTCTTCCCCCTGTAGTGGCGGTTTCTCAGGTATGGGTGTGAAAGTTCTCAGGGGTATGGTGGATTCCTTGATTTATTGCTTTCTTTGATTTTTCCTCTTCTCCTTCAAGTCCCAAATACCATGTCCTTTCCCTGTTCTGTTTCTGGAAGTTTCCCCTACCTCACCCCGCCATGAAATCTGCATACTCAGTCTTCCCACTCCCTTGAACTTCCCATCCTTGTCTGGGACTTCTTTGTTCCCTGTCCGTCACTACGAACATGTTTTCAGCCATTCTGTACCTGAGTATCTTTGGACCTCTTTCAACCATCATAAGGGTAGGAGCTTCTTAGACTCTGGGCTCCTGCATATGCCTGGCTTTCACATCTCTCTAAGGATATTAGAAACTATTCTAAGGCCCTTTCCTGCTGACTCCATCTATCTGAGCTCTCTTCCTGGGTGAGGCTCTTGGCCCTCTAGGCGGCACAGACATTGTGACCCCCTCCTAACCGGGCTCATGACTGAGCTCTTTCCTTCAGTACCGTGATGGCTATAAGGTAGGCACTCTATGCAAATCCTACATCCTCATTCATCTGTCGTAGGTGCAGATGGACAGCAGGTGCAAAGGCCCTGTGTAGGGCATGAGCACAGGCAAAAAGAAGAGGAAAGACTACTGAAGCTTAAATGTCCATGGCTTTCATTACAAGGGTCTCTACAAGAGGAAGCAGTGGGTACAAATCAGAGCAGAGCCCAGAGGAGGAGGAAACACAGGCTACTAGCTTATAAAACAGAGAAAGAGCCATGAGGGAAGGAGGCAGGCCATTCTGGATGCTGAAAAGGCCAGACTACACTTGCCCCAGAATTCTCAGGGAGTAACCAGCCCTGCAAATAGCAAACTTTAGACTTCTTAGACAGGAATATCAAGATATATGCCCCTAAGACTATAGTGGCTTGCTAAGAAAACACAGGAGTAGGACAATGACAGGATCCCAGGCCACAGCAGAGGACAAGTGAATGCATAGGCACCAAGCAGCTACCAATCACCATGGCAAGAATCATATTTTACTTAACTATGCTAAGTGCTATAAAGAGATCTACAGGGTGCTAGGTTGGCTGTGAAACTATCTAGGAAGATAGCAGAGGAGCCTAAGGAACCTCCATGAGCGATATACCAAAGGATGCAGGCAAATGGGTAAGTCACATGCACAGATGAAACAAGCCCTCTAGACAGGGTGTGCAGCATACGTAAGGGCCTGGCACAGGAAGGAAGGGGCCTAGCTTGATCTGAGAGGAAATAGAAGGCTGAATGGGATTAGGAAACGCAGAGTACTAGGTAGGAGCTAACCTCAGCACAGGGAGGCCAGAAGGCAGGAACATATATTTTAGGGGTGCATATATAAGATCCTTCTGAAATTTAAGGTCATGCAATCATTAAACTATAACAGATGCTACAAAAAAAGGAAAAAGACATAGAAATCCCAAAGGAGCTTTTGGAAATGTGCCATAGACTATTGATTTCAAATACTCAGAAAAGGGTTGAAGTAAATCTCCTAGAAATGGGATGAAAACTGAGAGATTAAGATAATTAATTAGCCAAGAAGCATAGACACTCAATAAACTAATATGTTTTTAAAAGAAAAGAAAAATTAAGCAAAATCCAAAGGCAACTTTTAACCCCAGAGAAAGCAAAAAGGTATAATAAAGGAAAACCTTTGAACAAGGAAGCCTCAGAAGATGGGTCAGCCGGTGAGGCTTTTGCCACATGAGCCTAAGGGCGAGTCCAATTCCCAGAACCCATGTTAAAAATTAAAAAAAAATAAAAATCCAGGCATGATGGCATATACTTATAATCCCATCACTGGGGAGGTAGAGACAGAGGATCCTTTGGGCTCAATGACCATTCAGCCTATACTAATCAGTGAACTTCGGGTCCATTGAGAGATCCTGTTACAAAAACAAAGTGGATGGCACCTAAGGGATGATACCTGAGCTTGACCTCTGGACGCTTAAGTATGCACATACACACATGCATGTGTGCACAAAGTATTGGATCCAAAAAGATCCAATACTTGATAGCTAGAAGTTCCAGGGAAAGCAAGGGAGGTAGCCTAAAGAGGTGAATCAGTAGTTAAGCACACTTGTTGCTCTTGCAGATGACCCAGGTTCAGTTCTCAGTACCCATGTAGAGATCACAGATGCCTAGAACTCTAGTTCTGAGGATCCAATGACCCCTTTCTAGGGCACTTGTATGCACGCAATGCTCATACATAGACTCAAACACATACACATATATGAAAAGGAAACAGAAGGGACATCCCAAAAGCCCCAACCAGGAAAACCAGATGAAGAAAAGGCGATACTGTAGAATCATCTCAGAGATGGCAAGTGAGATACCAAGCCATGGACCTCTCAATAGAAGATGCTTACAAACTTCTGAAGAGAAAATTCTATACCCAGTCAAAGTATCTGTGAAGAGCAGGAAGATACTTGAGAATTTGTAGGTTTTGCTTTTTATGCCTTTTCTTAGAAGTCTGTGGGGAATTCTCTCTATCCAATGTAGATCCTCTGGAGAGCAAAGTCAAGCAAGGCCACAGCCCACACCTGAGGCAGAGGGGGCTACTCAAAAGAACAATGAGAGAGCAGCTTGTCATTGAGAGATGTATGCAGCAAGCATCCATTAGATAGTATGTGCAGTTGCACACATGTACACACCTGACACACAGAGATATGCCTGCATACACAATTATACACTTACATAATCGAATGCATACCCACACAAATGTACTCCTTTACACAAACAGGCTCCTTCACATGTACATAAGATTCTCTCCCAGCAAAATTCACTCCCCACTATACACATGCATAGAAAAATAAGTAAGTAAGGGCTTAGCAAGACAGCTCCATGGTTAAGAGCCATCTGTACTACTTGGACAAAAGACCAGAGTTCAATTCCCAGCACTTATGCCAGATGATTCACAATGCCTTTGGCCTCTGCATGCACCTGCACTCACATGCATATACCCACACAGAGATACACAGACACATAATTTAAAAGAATAATAAAAATATTTTAAAGATAAGCAAACATTTAAAAGAAACTAAGCCAAACCCAAAGGCAACCCTTAACTACAGAGAAAACAGAAAGTTGTTATCACAGAAGACCCTTTGAACATATTATTTACGCAGCAATCATTTAAAGCTACTGTTTCTTTAAAAAGCAAATGGTAAATACTTATCTAGCCTAGAAGGAATGCTGGGGAAGAGGTTGTAGGACAAAATCTTGATGGCTCATCTTCCATGTTAGTAACTAGTTAATGCCTAACACTGCAAAAGCAAGAAACAAAAATTTAAGAAATATGGCAGAGCTGGGTCATCTTAGTGCATGTTTAGTCCAGCACTTGGGAGGTAGAGACAGGTGGATCCATGTGAGTTCACGGTCATCCTGGTCTATAGAGTGAGTTCCAGGACAGCCGGGCTGTTACACAGAGAAACCCTCTCTTAGGGGAAGAAGAAAAAGAAAAAAAATGACAGGAAAAAAATAAGAAATAGAAGGTCAGTGGGCGAAGGTAAGAGGATCTTAAGAGACTCCATGTTCCCCTTGGCCACATGACTGTGATTTGGTCTCAGGTTATCTCTGGGCTGGAGCAGAGTGGATGAAGTAGTCACATGGTTATGTGTCTACTCAGCTGTGGACTGAGAAGTTAGACTGTGAGGCTCAGAGAAGTTACAAGTAGATGCTAGAGGGCTGTCAGCATAAAGGGGACCCCAAAAAGGGTATGCTCGAGGTCACCTGCAAGAGACTACAGAGAAGAGAGGTACAGGAGGCCAGAAGGTAAGCAGAAGAAATCCAGGAGCCCTTGCATCCAGAAGTCCCAGGAAGGCTTCAGACAGAGACAGAAAAGCAAGTGCTGAGTGCCACTGGGCTCCCTCTTGATGCCACCTTCATTCTGCCCACATGTGACATGTCATGAGCCAGGCTGCCTATCCTCTGGGCCTTCTCAGCTGAGTGAAGAAGAGAGTGGACAAGGCCTGAAGGACTGGACAGGTAGCCTGAGGTCAGCAGGTCAGCTCTGCCCCCAGAGGCCGCTCTGCAAGAAAGGCAGCCGTGTGCTCTATCCACATGCTCACAGCTGGCCTTGTACACAGAAACTCATGGTGGAGGGATGAAAGTCCTGAGCTATACCTAGGGAAGGAAGGAGGCTCCCTCCCCAAGTTGAAACAAGTCTGGGTGTAGATTGGGCACAGGCTGGACTCTTCCCTTATACTGTCCTGGCTCTCAGTGGCCTGACTCAACTGCTCAGCTGCCGAGGGGTGGAGGTATGCTGAGGGAGGCCCTTCCAGACCCAAACCTTCCTGGTCCTAGCCTGCGCTGCTCAGCATCCTTCCAGGAAAATGGGCGGGTTTCCTGTGGAAGAGTCCCAGTGCCAGGAGAGCAGGCCCTGAAGGGTAGCAGAGCACCCACAGACTCTACCACCCTCCCTGCCAGGCACTCCCTCCTGTGTGCCTGACTCCGCCCCATGGATGCTTGCTTCTTTTGGGTTAGATGTCCTCCGTTGTTCTTGGCAGATATTTTCTGAATGTCTGCTATGTGCTCTGGGAACATGGGGAGCAGGGAGAGGCGGGGGGGGGGGTGCAGTATGTGGCCCTGCCCTTGAGGAAATCGTGTACAGTGAGCCATGGACAGTAAACAGGCAATAAATTGTCCTCTGTAAGGCTGTCAGGAGAGGAGGAGGAAGCACCCAAAGCAGCCATTCACACTCCAGTATGAATGAGTGCCTCTGGGGCTCTGCTCAATAACAGACCAGACCAGGGTGGCCTCCCATTTCCAAGGACTAGGACAAGGGTGGGGAGGGTTGTAGAGAGGGGGCAGGGCAATTCCCTCCCTTACCATAGTTACTTCACCAACACCCAGAATTTCCTAGCTGCATCCCTGAGACTCCTGGGAGTCCCTACAATAAGACCCTACCCCCACCTTATTCTGGTCTCTGCCCCCTTCTGCCCCCATACCCTCTCCACAAGGCCTCACCCTCCCCACCATCCTGGAAACGATTTTGTTGTCTGCAGAGATTATGTGTAACTGACTGTGAGTTATAAGTCTCCGGAGCGAGCGAGCAGCCTGTTACCTAACCAGGCCTGGCTCGTGCCAATGTCTTGAGTAATTATTGGGGAGGGGGGCCTCAGCCCACAGCCGAACCTCTCCAAGGGAATGCTATTGTTTTTCACATCAGCTGTGCCTTGGACAGAAAACTGTAGGAATGAGATGGGGTGGAGGGTGGCTTAACTCTTTGGGCCCTGTCTGCCCTAGCTTCTCAGGGCTGCCTGGCAGAGAGCAGGCCCTGTCGGGGGTCAGAACCCCAGGCTGAGCCGGCAGCCGCCACTTGGCAGAGCGTGTGGAAACCACCGTGCAGCTCTGTGCAGACAGTTGTGGAAACTTGGGCGGGCTGTCGGTGCGCCCAGCCAGCATCGCAGCCCTTTCTCCCTCCCCTGCCTCTGCTTCTCTGGGGCTCACCTGCAGGCCTACAGCCGGCAGAGGAAATGGCCCGCTTGGCTGGCACCCAGTAGGACTCAAAAAGGGCCAGGCATGAGGCAGCAGGCACCCTTAGGGTCCTCAGCCTGCCCCCACTCAGCTGGATCCCTGCCGGCTCTAGGAAAACCCACAACCCCTTCCTACTACTGCTCCCAGCCCACTGGCACCACATGGTCACAGCCAGACCCACTGAGGTAGGGCCCAGGGTTCTTGTGGCAAACCTCAAGGCCAAGGAGGAAGAAGCAGGGTGGGTGCCAGCAGTGGGTGGCACGGGAGCTGTACCCTAAGGAGTGTGGGCTCTGCGGTTACTCAGCAAGTCACAAGGCTTTGGACATAACTCAGAGGTGACCTATATGCGAGTATGTCAAGCTAGGTGTAGAATGTAGAATGGGGGCAGTCCCAAGGAGCAGGCAGAGCATCAACCATGCCAGGAGGAGGGTAGTGCAGGTTGATTAGGTTGTTGCTCAGATAATGACAATTGGTATCTCAGTCAAGAGCTCCCATGGGTCTAGTGTAGTAGCCAGACCAGGAACTGTTTCTGTTCTCTGTCTGCTTCTCTGTCCACAATGTGATACCCCATGACTGCTCTCACAGTCGCCATCACTTCTGCATTCCAGCAGTGGGAAGGAGGAAAGTAGTTGAAGGGTAACCTCTCTCCCCCACACAGCCCAGTTACCCCAACAGGCCCCTATCTGGTTTCCTCTGTCCAATGACCAGTAGGCAGTGTGCCACCACAAGGACCCCTGGAAAATAAATGGTTAATTCAAGGTTCTTTTGCTAAAGGAGGAAGTGGTTCTGCCTTTGTCTCAGGGCAAACCCATGTGGCTCAGAGGAAAGAACTCTGATAGGAACTGCGTGTTGGAAAGAGAGCAGGGAGGACTTAGACCCTTGGGGGCTCAGCCTGAGTCCTGAGAATCAGGCATATAGCAGGGCTGGTCCCTGGGAAGAAGACAAAGCTGACAGGCTATCTGCAGAGCTCAGCTTAGGATAGGTCAAAGTTAAGAGCCTCTCAGATTCCTAAGTGGTGAGGTCAGACACTAGCAGCTTTGTGGCCCAGCCAGTCTTGAGGGTCCAGGCTGGCATCACTGTTATATGGGGGCTTTAAAGCTTGGCTGGTGAGGCCAGCAGCCAAGAGGCACCCACCAACAATGGTCTAAGGGCAGGACTCGGAAGACCTAGGAGGAGTAGGAGGTGGTGAAGGAAAGAGACCCAGGAAATGTGCACCTGGGAGAGAAAGAGACCCTCCCCAAAAAAGCTTGGAAAATTAGATACAGACCCACCAACAGAGATGACTAGAGAAATGAGAGCTGGAGCTGGACCCTCCAGGCAGAGCCACCACCAGATGAGGTAGCTCCCAGCCAGGATCCTGTAAGACCCTGTACCATGCTGAGGACAGAGCCACAAAGAGAAGGTACCTACTGAAGTTCGGCCTGAGTGCTAAGCGCTCCATCAGTATTCCCCAGACCATGAACCCAGGTGCTTACTGGCCCCCACCCAAACAAAGATGAGAGGTCATGCTCTGGAGAAGCTGACCCTGTCAGGTCTAAAGCCAAGGACGCTAAGAACAGCTGTGGGTGGAGCTGAACACTTCAGGGCTGAAAAGTCAACTCCTAGAGCAACCCATTGGGTTCCATTATTGTTTCAGAACAGCAATAACACAGACATCCTAAGTCTCCCAAGAGAAGAGCATGGGTCATACACAGAAAATGGAGAACGGAGATTCGACACATCAGGAAATGAGCACACACTAGTTCACTATCTTCAAATTACTGGTGGAGAGAAGGCGGAATAATTTTCCATCTAGAATCCTAAGCATAACAGAAAAATAAAGATATTTGCCAAAATGCACACTCAAAAATTGTTAACCTACCACATACCTTTTCTCAGAAAATTGCCTGGGGAGGTGCTCCTGTAAAATGAGAGGGAAACAGGCAAGAACACAGAAGCTGGGGTCCAGGGGTCACATAATACCTAAAAAGAGGAGAGAAACTAGCCCTGCTAGGACTCCAACAGAAAGGAGAGAGAGAAAGAGAGAGAGAGAGAGAGAGAGAGAGAGAGAGAGAGAGAGAGAGAGAGAGAGAGAGAGATTCATTACTAGTATTCCAACAGGATCGATAGAAATATTATAATTCTTGCAGAAAATTTAAAAATGGATTCATTACACGTATTAAAAGGGCTAGGGATATGACAAGTGGAAGAGTGCTGAAAAAGATTTAAAAATATTAATTCTCTGGAGCTGGAAAGTCGGATCAAAGTTAAGTGCACTTGCTGCTCTTGCAGAGAACCTGAGTTCAATTCTCAGCATCCACATCAGGCAATTCACAACCCAAATGCAGGGGATCCAACACCCTTTTCTCACCTCTACAGGCACTGGAACACACACAGCATATATATACATGCAGATGCATACACATAAATAAAGTCTTTTAGAAGCAAAGGATAAGCACAATGGTTTAGGAGGTAAAGACACTTGCCATCAAGCTTGACCTAAAGTTGGTCTCTAGAACTACATGATGGAAGGAGAGAACCAATCCACAAGTCATCCTCTGACCTCTATATATGTATGTGCATGCACATACACAGAGAGAGAGAGAGAGAGAGAGATGCAAATGTCTTTGTAAAAAAGAAAGAACAAAAGAAAAAGAAAAACTAAGACTAACCCAAAGGCAACCCTTAAGTACAGAGAAAACAGAAAGCTGTTAACACAGAAGACCTTGTGAACACAGTATTTACACAGCAATCTTTCAAAGTGACATGTTTCTTTAAAAAGCAAATGGTAAATACTTATCTAGCCTACAACTGTGGTGTAACTACACAGAAGGAATGCTGGGGAAGAGGTTGTAGGACAAAATCTTGATGGCTCATCTTCCATGTTACATGTTAGTCACTAGATAATGCCTAAAACAGAAGGAGGAGGAGGAGGAGGAGGAGGAGGAGGAGGAGAAGGAGAAGAAGGAGGAGAAGAAGAAGAAGAAGAAGAAGAAGAAGAAGAAGAAGAAGAAGAAGAAGAAGAAGAAGAAGAAGAAGGAGAAGGAGAAGGAGAAGGAGAAGGAGAAGGAGAAGGAGAAGGAGAAGGAGAAGGAGAAGGAGAAGGAGAAGGAGAAGGAGAAGGAGAAGGAGAAGGAGAAGGAGAAGGAGAAGGAGAAGGAGAAGGAGAAGAAGAAGAAGGAAGAGATTCAAGAAGTAAGACTGTAAAACTAAGAAACATCCAAGAAAGTTAAAGACATTAAAGACTTCCCTCTGGAAACAGGAGTTGGGGACTGGAGATGTAACCCCTGAGAGGGCTGTTCTGAGATGGAAGAGTTTCTAACAGATTGCTTAATGTTGGCGAGAAGTCTCTAAAATGCAGGAAAGGAATGTAGGTACCAGGAAGTAGAGCATTTTGCTGATGGCCTGGTGAGGAAGAGGAGAGGGTCCAATGAGGAGCTGGGGCTTGGAAGAAGAAGGTGAGGACATGCTAGGACCTGGGGTGGCAGGAGACAAAGGCAAGCCAGGCTGGAGCACTGCACTATGTATAGGCTTGGACAAGACCCTGGATGGGAAGAATAGGACTGTAGTCATAAAGGATGAGGCATGTATCTGACAGGTGTTCCCCTCCTTTAACCAGGGGTGACAGAGGGACCCAGGTGCCTCCCTAGACAGGCTTCCCAGATCTGCATGTTACGTTGGATGGTCTTCAAGATCTGGGCTAGTAATGGAGAACCTGAAGGTCAGGGGAGCTGGGGGCTTCTTGGGGCCTGTGAAGCAATTCATCTTGTCAGCATATGTCCCCTTACCATAGCCCTGGTGTCCCTGGTGACTTCTTCCTCCCAGCCCTAAGCACAGGAAGGGCGGGCTGGGAACTGCAGGATAGGCCTGAATCTCTCATCAGCTGGAGGGGTCAGCCCAGGCCAGACGGGCCCAGGGCCAACCAGAACCTCTTTCCTAGGTGGAGGCTTCCCCCTGGCTCACCTTCTGAGAGTTATGGACCTTCCCGGGAGCCCCACAACCTGTTTGCCTCAGCCTTGGTCACCAAAGAGCACCCCACATATGACCCCAGCCATGGCCTGGGCAGAACAAAAACTTCGTGGGGGGCATATGAAATGATGTAGTGCTCTCTAGGGATGAGGCAGTCAGGGATCTGGCTTCTCAGGTCATGGGCACAAGGTAAACCTACAAGTCTACCAGATGCTTTTCTGCATGGGGTTGCTACAGCTCCACCCCTACCCTGCCTACCTGGTTCCTCCCAAAAACAAAGAGGTCCACTATAGGCCAAGGCTAGCATGTATAAAGTTACAGAGACAGCAGCTTTCCAGAAGAGTCTTTCTTCAGGGTCACTAACCTTACCTGGACCCAGGACCTGCTCAGCATTTCACAGTGCCCAACATCAAGTAAAAGGCTCCTAACGGTGGGGTAAATGGCCTGTCTTTGACTTCAGGGTGAGTTTGGAGGTTACAGGATAGAATAGTCAATCTCCAAGGTGGCGGAAGGCCATGGCCAGAGTTGGGGGCTGGGACATGACTGTGATGTGGACCCTGGACTACAGTGTGGATGAGTGTCTGTGGGAGCAGGGAGAGGTAGTGCCTTAAACTACACTGCACCAGGGGCCTGACTGGATCCCTACAGGGGTGAGGGTGGAGCCAGAGAACCTTGTTCTTTGCTTTGGGTTGGCATGGTCCTGGGTCCCCTTCCTCTTACAGTATATCTCCAGTGCAGATTCCCTCCTACGATTCTCTGCTTGGGGCAGGCTGCTTAAGGAAAAACTGTCACCAGAAAGGGAATGGAGGTGACAGCAATGCCCGCCACCACCTCCAGAAACAGGACATCTGTTGAAGGCACCTCCTCTAGGAGCCCTTGGAAGCCACTGACTGGGTGGGCAATGCCTGAGCCTTGTCACCATAGTCAAGGCCCATACAGGAACCCAACCTCAGAAAAGGCAGCAATCAAGGCCTGCCACTTAAGCCAAGGTAGTCAGTGTAACATGGGTCACCCAGACCCATGGCAATCTGAGCCAGGGAGGGATCTGCTCTACCATCCTGGAGGCTAGGATCCCAACTACCCCCACTAGGGTCCCTTGAGTGGCTACTGAGGTTACAGAAGGCCAGTGAGAGTCAACGGGCAAATTCACTCCCCTCATAGCCTAATACCCTTATCACCTCAGTGTCCCCTGCAGTCCCTGTCACAGAAGCAGGAAGTGGAAAATCACCAGGGCCTGAGCCTGGGCTGGAGATCAGCAAGGTGGCCTGAGGCAGGGGCATGGGAAGCAAAACAAGGTGGTCTGGCAGCAGGTAGCGGGATGGACATGTCTAGTGCTAGGGTCCGTTCTGACAAGCCTGGGAACATGGAGAAGAGACCCTGCCAAGTATGTCCAGATGGGCTGGAGCACTGGGGCCTGGCTTGAAGCCCCAACGACTTCCTGCTGGTCCAGCTCCTCTCACCCCCTTCCTGAACAGTCCTTCAGAGACCAGAGGCAGCCAGGGGCTAGCCCCACACATACTGATCTGCTATGTGAGGACCAGCACAGAGCACCTGGTGGGTGACCATATGGCAAGTCGTGGAGGATGAGTGCCAGTCTCACAAGGAGGAGGCAGCACAGACACCAGAACGGAGCACAGAGTGGAGGAGAGAATGAAGGGGAGAGGGTGGCCAGTGGTGTGGCGCGGCGCTGTAGCTAGTGTGAAGACAAACACCATCACTGGGTGTGGGGCGATAGAAGCCAGGAGAGCTGGCAGTCCTTTGTCCCCAGTAACTGGAGGGCCAGAAAGGGACCGGGATCCCAGGATTCGTGTGATGCCTTCTAAGTCTTAAGATCTGCTCATCCACTGCCAGCCCCACAGGAGCACAGCCTCAGGATACCTGCCTCTCCATTAGGGTTTCCCAATTCGCAGAGTTAAGGCTGGGTCTACCTATGAGATACTGAAATTTCTGTCCCAGTGAAGGTAGGGCACCCTGTGTTGAAAGGAATAAGGAGGGGAGCTAAGAGTTCTGAGACTTAAGAGGGCAAGAGGGAACAGGATGGGAAGCCTTGTCCTGTCCCCGAGGAAGCAAGGTATCCACCCCACCACCACCACACTCCAGCCAGGCCTCTACTCCAAGCAGAGTGCGGGGCCTGACCCAGCTGCCAGGAGGGAGCAGTTAGGAGCATCGAAACTCTGTACCCCCACGAGTTTCAGATGCCAGGAGAAAGGCAGCAGGATTCTAGATTCCAGTCCTAGCCACCCAGCCCCCATCCGGAGCCCTAGGCCTAGACTCCAGTCTGACTCCAGCCTCAGGGGTCCTGACTTCAGAAAATCCTGTCTCAGAGTAGAAGCAGGAAACAGGGGAGGGAGTGGGGCCCCATCCCGTTCTGCAGGCTGGGCTGGGGGCTGCCTGCCCACCTGGGTCAGCCACAGCTGCGGCTTGGATGACTGACTGGCTGAGTCATGGGGCCCCTTCAATCTCCAGGCTGGGACAGAGTCTGAACAGCAGCAGGCAGGATGTTCAGGCCCCAGGAGGTTGGGCAGGGCTTTGAGAGCTTGGGATCCTAGCTAGATGTCTCTCACCTTCACCTCAGAACTGCCTGCCCAGCTCCCTGCTGCCAACATGGCCTCTGCTTTCCAGAAATAGCTCCCAGCTTCCTGACTTCTGGCACATAAGCACACTCAGTTCCATAGAGTCTGTGCCCGATGCCACACACACATCTACAGGTATGTGAATCCACAGTGCATACAAGTAGCCAGGCTATTCAGTCACCGACCAGCAGAGTTCCAGATCATTCTAGCCTATGGTAACCATGATTCCTGCATCTCATCCTGTGGGTCTGTATTGAGAGCCTGCTGTGAGCCAGGCATGGGTGAAGCAAGAGCCTCCTTTTATTTGTCTGTCCTGGAGAGACAGACAACCAGGCTCAGCACAAGAGTCCTGAGCTCTCAGCAGCAGACTGGAGGAAGGCCATCCAGGGTGTACAGATACAAAGGACTGTGGGAAAGGAAAGAAAGCCTGAGAGCAACACTGATTACTTAAGAGAGGGAGGTGGCTCCTTATAGTTCAGCGGGTGCAGAGGGCCTGGAGGGTCCCAGAAGGCCAGGAGGCCTAGGCTGGCAGGAGTCGGCTGATTAAGGTCAGTCAGAGTTCACTCTAGGGTAAGAGCTGGGAGAGGCATAGAGTCTAGTGGTGGGGAAAGAGAGCCATCCGCAGAGAGTGGTAGTGGAGCCTGAAGCATGGCTCAGGTCCTAACCAGGAGAGGGGACAAAGAAGGGCCCAGGATGAATGTCTTGAAGACCACCAACTATTATGAGGAGAAGTCCAAGAGCTGGGTGTGTTGGGTAAGCCATGAGAAGCAGGAGGTATCCTCTAAAGACACCAGATTCAAAGTGGAGACTAAGGGAAAGGAGGCCAGTGAATAAACTGGAAAGAGAATAGTCTATAAGGAACCAGCAACTGAGAACCAGGAAGCCATGCCCAGGAGGCAGGTCCTGGGGAGACTGGGTCATAGATAGAAAACCTGCAACAGGGACAGATACTTAGGGATCACCAGGGGGTAAGGGGCAGTGGGAGCCAGAGGCAGGTAAGGTAACCACCGCGGTGCCACCTTGCTCTTGACACTAGCATTCCATCCTCCAGAACAGGGGTCCCCGCCAGGCATGCTACAGGCACAGGACATTCATGGACTTGGGTTGTTCCCTGGTTCCCTTGTCCAGCATCAGAACCCGGGTTGGGGCACTTCAGGTCCCTTCAGGGAGGCCCACTACATGTGCAGCCACCCCAAGAAGCAAGTGCCCTTGACATGTTCTAACCGGTGGCCTCAAAGCCTGCGTTGAGCAAAAACAAGCAAGTGGACCGCCACACCTAGATCATATTACTGTTGATGTCAAAACTGCCATGGAGGGATACAGTGTCTCATGCAGGAGCTAGGGAAGGTAAACACCCTGTCGCTAGCCAAGCACCTGGTAGAGGAGGCCCCAGGGAGAAGTGGGAGGCAGTGCTGAATGTCTTTATTTTACAGAAAGGGTTACTGTAGACTGTGCAGGTCCATATAACCTTGTAGAGACCAACATGAAAGCTGACACCCATGAAAGCCAGCACCCAGGTGATACAAAGAGACATGGGGAACCATGTTTCTAATACTCCTGATTGTATCTGGCTTAGTGCAATGAAGGAAGGCATTGCCTAGCAAGCAGATTATACACAGACAGGCAGGGAGAAGCATGCATGGCTGTTCCTAGGGTCTGGTTCAAGGACAGTCCTAGGTTGGGTGTGGTATAAGAACACTTACCAAGGTTGTAGGTGCCGCTGATATTGGGGGCCAGGGAAGTGCTCTTAGACTCAATGGGCATGGAGTGACAGCACTCAGACCAGAAATGGGGCAGTGGTAAGGGGATCCCACCCTGTACCCTGAGAGACGCGTGAGATGCCCAAGGGACCAGGGAAAAACCTGGGTTGGAAGAAAAAACTGGGACTATGTCTGTGGCTAGATGGAACTTGAGAATGTTCAAGAAAGAAGCATCTAGAGGAAGATCTAAAATGAGCCAAGTCACAGAACAATCCCACAGAGAGCAAGCTCCCAGCAGCACCCAGAGCCCACCGAGGCAAGGCAGGTCCTGGTCAGTGTGGTAACAGGGATGGACCCAGGCCATAGTCAGAGGCCCAGTGACGTTATCCACTAAGAAACAAGTGTAGCAAGAGAGAGAGAAAGCAAGAACCAAGAGGTTGAGCATCCCTTTCCCCCACCTGGTTCCTGGAGGGTGACAGGAATGTCTATTGTATGAGCAAGAAGCTCACCAGTGTTCACACTGACAGGTGGTCCCAAAAGTGACAGGCAGAGCTAGACATGAACAAAGGGCAAACAGAACAAGCTCCAGGTCTGGGGAGACTGGGGACAGGGGAAGGGGGGTGAGGTTCCTGTGGCAGCAGCCACAGACCTGCTTGTGTTTGCTTGGGACACAGGGTGTGGTGCAGGTCCAAGTGGGCAGCCCTGATCAACTGCCTGAGCCCCATCTGGCCATGTTCACCTGCCGCCATTGCCCACCTAGTCTGGCTAAAAGCTCTGGCTTTTGGTACAACATGTTCTGTCTGGAATCCTCAAACTTCCAGGACTCCGTGAGAAGAGAATTCAATGCAGGTGGGGCCTGTGCCTGCCGCCAGCATTAACAGGGCCTCTCAGCTTCCACTTTTTCAGGCCGTCTACATGCTTGCAGCAGAATCTGCACAAGGGGGTCTGAGCAGGCAGGACAGCCACTTCCTAAGCACCCTGACATGGAGACACCTCTGCAAACAGGACTCTTGGAGGCTTGCAAGAGCTGGCCAGTCTTTGGGAGAAAATGGAGTTCCCATTCTGAACTTAGGTCTCCCCAACCTCCACTACCTGCCAGGTGGATATAGGCAGCTTCCAGGGCAGGCAGGCAGGCAGAGGCCCTCAGTGTTGTCAGGAGCTAGGGGCTATGGGGCCCCAAGCCTGCCACTGCTCAGCTCCAGGACCTTTGTCCCTGAAGCTGTCATCAGCTGACACAGAGCAGAGAAACTATGGAATGGACAGTTCCAAGCAAAAGGGGTACCTAGGAGGGAGGAGATGACCTAGTGTCCTGTACCTTGGGGCCACACAGTGCTGGCCCAGGGACATTGACAGCTCATTGTATGAGACAGCACTCTGAAGACAGGGTGAGGGGTGAGTCATATGAGCACCAAGGTTGACTTCAGTTGCTGGAAAAGAAACAGAAGGGAGGCCCAGTGACCTGAGCCTATGGGATTGTGTAGGAGAGGTGACAAGGGTCTCCCAGCTCAGGCTAGGGAGTCAAGAGCAAAGTCAACAGAGTTGCCTGGGAGGGATTAAAGCTACTTAGAAGCCAGGTGTGTGTGTGTGTAGTCACAGGCCTGTGATCCCTGCACTTAGAAGACTAAGGCTGAAGGAACATAAGTGTCAGGCTGGCTTGGTCTGCATAGTGAAACGCAGGACAGGGAGGGAGCTGTTTACAGTGAACCCTAGAAAAACAGACACGCAAGGAACTTGGTATGTAGAAAAGATACCACCACTCTGTGAGGGATTAACCACTACAGGGAAACCTGTATCAACCCCACACATATCAAAGGTTTAAAGGTGAAATGCAAACCTAAAAAGCACCAGAAAAATTCACATTGGGCTGAGGAAGGGTGATCCAAGTACACACTGACTTAGAAACCATAAAAGAGAAAAATAAATGAAGCTCCTATTTGGAAAAGCAATGGTCACCTTAAGTGCAGTTGCAAAACAAACAGCATGTAAGAGAAAATGTGTGTGATCTATATGTCAAAAGGTAAACCTTCACATACAAAGAGTCTTTATAAAACAATGAACATGAAAGGACTTGCCAGCAATTGCTAACCCCATTGACCTTTACCCAGTGTCTTCTAGGGCCCTTGGGGGCTTCTTACTCCCTCATCTTAAGAGAAAGGCCAGAGATTAATTTACTCATTCAACAAATATTTGTACTAGATCACATGAGTTTGTGAGCACCTACTATGTGTCAGACATTGATGACTGTCAGGAACTCAACAGGAATGGCACACTTAGGACCTGACCTCGGGATCCTTGGGTTTGAAGGAGAGACAATAAACAAGTAAATTGATAAACTCAGGAATTCCATGGAGGGGCAACAGTCAAACGTGTGCTGGGAGAAATGAGATAAGCGGGAGAGCAGTGGGCATTTGAGCTGAAAGTCCACAGAGTAGTGGAGAGCGGGTTTTCCAGGCCACAGAGTCCAGTGAGTGCAAAGGTCCCCAGGTAAAACTGAGGAGGATGTGTTCAGGGTCTGTGTGAGAAAGGATTGGGGAGGGTCGCAGAGGGAGATGACATTCATCCGTGTGGTAGAAAAGCTGAGGGAAGAAGGCATAGGTCTGAGAACAAAGGTCAGCAGATGCTGCCCAGAGCAAAGCAAACGAGGGGAGTGCAGGCGTCTGGGTCAGGGGTGAGACTGCTGGCCGGAGCCAGGCCATGTCTGCAGAGGCTTGAAGGGGCTGGCTTTGAATGAGTACTTACACGGGTGTGCATGTATGTGTGTGTGAATGTACGTATGGTGGTAGGGGTCCAAGAAAGGGTTAGAGAGGCAGGTGCAAGGAAGTAGCTGTAGGTAAAAAGTCTTATGAACCACAGGTTTGTGTAAAACTGTTCAGCTGCAAATCTGGATGGCAGGCTCCATAGAAAGTGGGCTAAGTGTCACAGACAAAGGCAAAAGTCTGCTGTGACAGTTTTCCTGGGTGAGGCTCTTGAGGAATGACTTGGTGAATAGTAGGGGTGCCTGCCACATCTCAGTCTTGGGGTGCTCTTTGTAGTCCCAGGTCCCATATGGTGTGGTTGATGAACTCATGTGACTGGTGTTTCTGGTGATCAGGAATATCTGTTTGTTGGCATAGGTAATTTTTCTGGTATGCTGGTGAGAGTCAAGTGTTTATCTGCATAAACAAGACAAGGAGTCGAGTCATTATTTTTTTGTATTTTTTTCTTAGAGACAGTGTCTCTTTATGTAACCCGGGCTGGCCTGGAACTCACTATATAGACTGGCCTCAAACTCACAGAGATTCACTTGCATCTGCTGAAGTCACCACACCGGGTCTTCTTAGACATTGTGAAATGAACAACTGGGGTTGGAGATGTTGCTTTATAAAATGGAGGCCCTGGGATTGGTACAGAGACTGTTCTACATGACCTAGAAGCACCCAGATTGGACCCTGCCTGCATTCTCAGGACTGCTCACCTATGTGCTTTGTGGGTCCTGGAAGTCAAAGGACAGAAGGCCACCCTGATAATTGTCACCAGAGATACTGCATGCAGGCTTTTCTACAAAAGCCAGAGCACTGAAAGTCATAAATATAACTGCAAATGCATCCTCTTTCAGTCACCACACTTAATGTGTGCTGGCATCCACTCCAGAAGACCAGCCTATACAAGCTCCAGCTGACCCTGTACAACTCATGGAAGTTCTCCATGGTCTGGCCATACAGATGAGTGCTAAGTGAGGGTGGGGCCTGTAGGCAGCAAGGCAGCACCCCCTCCCTGAATGCTCTGAGAGAAGGTAAAACTCCTTCATTCCCCTCGGGCTTAGACTCTGAGGTGAAAGTGCTCACATGTGTCTAGCATTGGTGGCATCCTTCCCTGAACTTAGAGTACTATAACAAGTATGGACAGAGACCCACATCTGACATGACCCAGTTCCAGTGAGAGAAACTGGTGACTAACAGATGATGCCAGGCACCCTGAGGAGACCATAACTGTGGGCTGGTAAGACCACAGCAGGGCAAAGAAAGGGCTGAGAGTGGACAGCCCTGAGGCAGGCACACGCTTTTTCTAAGTCAAGAGACAGAAAGATAAAAGGCCACGTGGAAAACAGGAGTGAGTTATAAGGTGGCTCCTGGGCCAGACAGTGATGTTGTGTATTTTGAAAGGACCATTGTGTATAAGCTGAAGCGGGAGACCAGCCAGTAGACACTACTCCAACAGTCCCGAGGGAAGAAGAGACTGGCTGGGCTGGAGGACAGAACTGTCCAGGGATCCTGGTCTCCAGCTGAATAGTTCTGGGAGGCAGGAGGAAAGTTCCATAGCAGAAGGCCAGCAAAGGGGTAGGATGGAGGAGATGACTTTAGCAGCCCCGTGGGGTATTTGAAAGGACAAATCATCATGCCGAGATGTGGTAAGCTCTCTTGTGTTTTGAAGGAGCATCATGTATAAACAAACCCACTGGAGCCCCAGTGCCCCGTAAGTGCTTAGTAAAGGCCCACCAATTGTTGCTGGCTTGCTAACCCTCTCCTGTAGTACTCCAGCAGACTTCCTTCTGTGCAAAGGAGGGCCACGCTTAGCCTAGACAGCTCTAAAGAGGTGTCTCTCTGCTGGTGGTGTCAGGGTGCTGGGGAGAGGGGGGATAGAGGAGGAGTGATGGGCAGGCAGCCTAGGGTAAGGCTGAGAATCATCAGAGCCTGCCAGCCAGTGTTCTACCCAGGCCTTGTTGCCTGATCCATAAGATGCGGAAGTGGAGGCCAGCAGAAGCTCAGGGTCAACTGAGCCCAGGAAGCAGCTCACCTGGGTTCTAGGCTCCTATGCACTCTGTCTTGTGCCTACCTCCCACAGGCTGATTCCCCACAGGCTCATTGGCATCTGATAGCTCTTCACTAGGTATCAAACATTTTTAATATGGCATCTAAAGGAGACCTATGGATGTCCCTCAAGGCACCAAAGGCCATTCTCCTGTGACCCTACAGAGGGCCCTGGACTGACCAACAATGATCCCCAACCTGAATGCATCCCAGGGCCTTACACCCTAAACCCAAGCCCAGGTGTACCCACCCCAGGCTAAGCTGGCTAAGGCAATCCACAAGGACAAGGTTTTGGGGGCCCTGACCAAGGATCAAGGCTGGGCAGGTTCTGAAAAAAAAAACATTCTGAAAAGACTCTTCAAGATTTTCCTTTGAAAACAAATCCATAACCACATCAAACAGGAATCCCTGTAACCTTGAGTTTGATCATCACTGCCCGCAGGCTCCCTAACTAGCTGTTATTCTAATTGCTTTTTTCTCTTCTGAGGCCCACAGAGGTCATCTATGGCTTCTACTTAGGTGAGCAGAGACAGGGCACAACAAGGCTTTTGTCTACCTTGCCCTGCTAATCACTATCAAGTTGCAAATAGTGGTAAGATCTGAGATCCCCAAAGCTGATCTGTCCCAGTGGGTCCTGGAGAACACTATCCCAGAGCCCAGATCAGGCACTGCCTTCCCTGAAGGTGATGGCACCACTCTGGGCACCTGACTGCTGTGACGTGGCTCCCTGCCTCCACCTACTCAGCAATGGGCAGAGTGTTCCCAAGCTTTCTGCCCATGCATTCAAAACTCGAAAGGAAAAAAGTAGAGCCTGGTGGCTTTGGGAACAATTGCTGAAGTGTTGTCTTTGGAGCTGAGTTCTAAGCTGAGGAGTCACTGTATCCAGGCCAGGACCCTCCCTGCAATGACCCAGCAGGTCTGGACACGGGCTTGGGCATGAAGAGCATAGAGGCTCTCTATGGGCTGCTCTGGGAGCCTAAGTGGTCAGGAAGGAGGCAGAGGCCAGAAGAGCAAGCTAAGACCACCTGCCCTCAATGTAGAAGCACGGCCTTGGCAGCAAGCTCCCCAGACTCCTGAACATCACACTCAGTGAACAACAGTTTGGTTTACTTCCCAGCTAGGTAACAGGCAACAAGGAGCATGCATGGCCAGGTCTCTGCACCAAGCTGTCCTATCTGACAGGGTAACCCCTGATCCCCAAATTGTGCTAGACAGACTAGCTGGCAAGCACTACAACCAACCACCAAGATCCAGGCAAGAGCATAAATTGAGTATATGACATCCACACAGGCCAACTTCCCACAAACTCCTCTACTGCCAGATGGTATCTGATGACTCTTCACTGGGTAGCAAAAAATTTTAATATGACCTCTGGCCAGGTGTTGGTGACGCATGCCTTTAATCCCAGCACTTGGGAGGCAGAGGCAGGCAAATCTCTGTGAGTTCAAGACCAGCCTGGTCTACAAAAGCTAGTTCCAGGACAGCCTCCAAAGTCACAGAGAAACCCTGCCTCGAAACCCCCCCAAAAAAATATGACCTCTAACAGTAACCTATGAATTTTCCCCAAAAACTATTCTCCTATGACCCTACAGAGGGCCCTGGGTTGACCAACAGGATTCTCAGCCTGAATGTATCCTAAGGTCCTGTACCCTGAACCCAAACCCTGGTATCCCCATCCCAGGCCAAGCTGCTGAAGCAATCTGGTCTGATCAAGGCTAGAAAGGTTACAGAACTCAACCACAAGTTACTGCTCATCACCGTGATGGCCAGGGCAAGCAAGGCGGCCCTATTTGTCAGCAGCTGGACAATCTAGGAGAATCCTGTGGATGGCCAAGAGGACTCAGAAAGATCCCACACACGGCCATGGAATCCAGGCAAACTCTCAAGCAACCAGAGAGTTGGAGGAGTCCGTGTGTTCAGAGATCCCCTGCACTATTTCCTATCTCCACAGTCCTACTGTCCTTCAAACAAGGTGACAGAAGTACACTAAGGCTCCAGATACTGAACCTCCTTAGGACTCTAACCTATATCCTGCCTCTAGCCGCTTGGCCAATAGGACACCTTTGGACCCAAACAGACTCTTCAACCCCAGTTGACATAAGCAGCAACCATAGGGCCATTGTGAGCTTGGGAACTATCCAGGGACACTTCAGGGGTAGCCTAGAGTGGCACAAAAAGTATTGGTGGGCCCTGTGGCAGCTGCCCTGCAGGAGGTGTCAAACAGCCCTCCTCCCATCCCGAGAACTCTCTGTAAGGACTCTGTCCTTTAGCAAAGGTAAGGTGTCCACAGGTGTTCAACTGTGGGTTAGTAAACATTCATGAAACGATCTGTCTCCCATGAGGCAACTGGTGCTCTTCTCACTGCCTACTCAAATTGACTCTGTGTTTAAAGTTGCATGAAGCCAGACCAAGACTAGCCTCAGGCAGCCCTCCTTCGGTGCAGAGCTTGGGGAGGCTCAGACAGGGCAGAAACCCTAGCTTCACCTACCAGGGACAACTGAGCTTTAGCTTCCACCCAAGGCACTCTTAAGCCCAAAGTGTCAGTCTCCCAGTGTGAACCCTCAAGCCTGGAGACTTCCATCTAGCCCTTTCAGAATACAAACAAGTAGTAGGGATGAGCCACTACTGAAAGCCTCAGGAGTCTGCCTAGGACACAGGCTTCACCCATGGTACACACTTGTTCAGGAAGATGGGGGCTGGCCACTGACTACCCCTTGTCCTCAGGGCCCAAGTCAACTAGGTTTTGAGGCCAGCAGTCAGCAGTTGGCTGAGTCATCTCATGGTTTTCCCTAAAGCAGCTTTGCAGGTCTGACCATATGAGGCCATCTGTCAAGACCTCTGGCTTCATCCCTGCATCACTGGTGTTCCCTTTATTCCAGGTCTCCATGTGGGGGTAAGGGAGGTCCCTGCTTAACTAACAGAGCACACTCAGAGAACCACCCCCATGTTCTTAGAGTCTGAGGTCCCCGTACTCACTCACAAGCCCTGCTCTATTGCTTATACTGGTTAGGTTCATGTATCCCCCCCACCCAGTCCTCCAACTGGCCCTGGAGCAGTCCCTGGCCCTGCGGGACTGTGTGGTAGCTCTGGCCTCCCTAGACAGGTCTTCTCTTCTAGAGGAGAAAGAGAGTGGCTGTCCACTTCAGACCCCCAGGGCTGGGCCCCAACCCCTTGCACAACAGCTCCTTCTTTCTAAGGAGTTCTCCAGTGACTCTCCATTGTCTCCTACAAGCACAAGTGTGGCCCTTGTCAAGTGCCTACTCTGCACCCATTTGTCTCAGGTTCTTCCCTGCCTCTACCTCCCCTCTAGTTTCTTAGCTAGAGGATGCCTAGTTCTTGGAGCAAAACAAGCCCTTTACAGGCATGGGGTAGGGACCACCTGGTCCAGAACTCCACTCGGTCACTGCCCTGATCAATGGGGACCTAGAAAAATGGTGTTGTCCTAAATTAGTACCTGTTGAGATACCTCTGGGGATTGGCACTATTCCATGGTCTACTCAGCCTCTGCCTGCTCAACCTTCAGGTGTCCCAATCCCTCTCTCCAGGTGCCAGCCCCTCCCAGTGAGGCCCTTTGTGTTGGGCTCCAATCCCCTCCAAGCTGAGCCAGACATAGCTCTTGGCCTCTGAACTTCTACCCATTGTGCTCTTTCCTCTGCTCTCCACTTGGTCTCAAAAAGCCAGAGGCTGTGTTAGAGGCGACAGAAGTCCAGAGTCTCAAAGATCAAAAATCCTGGGAGGAGGCTAAGAAGTAACTCCCAGCCACTAGGTCTATGTAGAAACAGGAAAGGGCTAATATGTGTGTATGGATACTACTGTACTGTACCCCAAAAAGCACACATAGACATGCACATTAGGGTGAACAAGAGCCTCTCAGGCATGCATACATAAATTCAACACACATCTATAAGGACATGTGTCATGCTCTGTCTTTCAGGTCCTGCATGCCCAGGCAGGTCCTCAGGTGGCCTGCAACAACCTGTCCCAAGCACCATGGTCAACTCTGCTTCTGTCCCCACAGGTGACACAACTGGACCAGAGGTTGGTGATCATCACAGACATGCTCCACCAGCTGCTGTCCCTGCACCAGGGTGATCCATCCTGCAACAGCAGGCCACAAATGGTGGCTAGTGATGATGGTGGCTCCATCAACCCTGAGCTCTTCCTGCCCAGCAACAGCCTGCCCACCTATGAACAGCTGACCGTGCCCCAGGTGGTCCCTGATGAGGGCTCCTGAAGGAGCTCAGAAGGGGAGGCCCAGGGTAACCCCACAGGTCTGCTCCACCTCCCTCTCAACAGGGACACTCACCCGGTCCTCACCCCCCCTTTGAAGGCCTGATATGACATTCTAGCTCCCCGAGGCCCCAAAATCCATGGGCTAAACCATCAGCCTGAACCTGGAGCTCACCAAGGCACAGTCAGTGGGTACTAGAACTTGGCTAGGCATGAGGTTCCTCTCAGGCCAGAACTGTCATTCCTATTAAGGTGATGTTGCTCACCTTATGGCTGGGACATGGTGACGGGGAGCATCTGTGTAGGGCTAGGATGCAACTTAGGCAGAGAGAGGTCTGTCGAGGTGATGTCAAGTAGCTTTCTAAAGGGAGACAGGAAGAATCAGACAGTGTCTGGGGTCCCTACCCTCAGCCTTGAATCCAGGGCCCAAGTGAGAGCAGGCAGGCAGGGCATGCCCAGCCCACACTGCAGGCTACAGGCCAATGGGAGCTTAGTAGGCTAGAGTCTGACTCCTTCACTCTCTAGCGATGATGACCACATGGGTAGGATACCCTAGGGGTTCCCAGCTTCCCTCAAAGGATATCCCAAGCAAGGGAATGTCCACTGTCCACCCTAGCCAGTGTGTACTGACAGCTCCCTTCCTCAAAGTGGCCAGCGGGGCCAGCAGGCCCTACATGCCCTATATGTGCAGCCTGCCTCCCACTCCGTGCTAAACAGAGGTGCTGGACGGATGCTCAGGCTCCAGCCTCATCACATCGCATCCCTCAGCCAGCAGCTGAACCATGGCAAGTTTAGGGGCATCACCATATCTCCCAGGATTGGTTCCTTGGGCATTGCACCTCACAGAAATCAGGGTAATCTCTGGTGATTCAGAATCTCTGTTTTAATGAATTTTATAGTATGATCTTGATTGAGAGGCTTTTCCAAATAAACTTGGGATATCCCAGATTGATCTTGGCACATGCTTACTTCTGGGAGTGTCTGGGGGTGGTCTTTAGAATAACATAGCTTTCAACCTCAATTCTGTCCTACCCCACCTCCTGTCTCTTGCTACTCCCCATGGACAGTCTCAGTCTCTTTGTGGACAAGACCCTACAGTTCCCTGGGACCCAGGTCACAGAGTGAGCATGATTAGTCACTCCATGCAGAGAAGGCCCCGGCTCCCAGGGATCAAATGTACAATAAGATATGTCAAAGGTTAAGCAGGGCTGGGTTGGGAGCAGCCCTGGGCCTCCATTCCAGGTATCCTTCTCTACTCCATGTAGTTATCACCTGATTCCCAGAAGACCCTGAGCCCTGGGAGAAGCTGAGCCTGGGTTAGGACCTGGCTTAGCTGAACAACATTGACATATGCCTAGGAAGTCACTCTCAGACATGTGCCAGGGTCTCTCATCTGTCCTTGCCAGCCAAGATGGCTCTTACTGGTGACCCAAGAGGCCATTCAAGAGTGGACCCTTTCTAGGACCAGCTCCCAAGACCATAAGAGTTTGATTCCTGAAATAGAAGTGTACAAATAAGTACTGGAGTTCCTGGGCTCCCCTCAAAGCCTCAGTTTCCCTGTTGGGACTACAATGTTCCTCTGGCTGTCCAATTCATCTACTAGGCTAGAGGCCTATTCCAAGAGAGTACCACCCTGCCCACCTGGCTCTGTGGCTGTCACTCTTTGTGATCCATCCACTGTGAATAGAAACAGTGAGCTGTGAACAGGGACTTGTTGAACCTACTCTGTCCCTGTTCTGTCCTCCTTCCAGGGCCTGCCTCATATGCCAGGCCATCAGGGCTGAAGGCATCTGAGACTTGGAGGATGGAGGTGCCCTGGGTCTTTGGAGGCATCAGGTGGCCAGCAATGGGATCAAGGGTGCAAATGTGGAGATGTAGCTGGAGACCCATAGGAGGGGAAAGCCCCGAAGTTCCTCCTTCATTGAAGCTCTTAGAGGTCTGAATGTCCTGGAAGCTCCCACTACAAGATCTTGGTTTCTGATCTGACAAGCCCTAGCCATCCCTAGCAGGGAAGGGTGGAAGGCCAACTAAGGCCTCGGGCTTCCCGGCCTCAACCACCTTCAAGGGGGGGGTTCTGCAGCAACAGTTGCTGAAAGGCAGAAGCTGTTGTTTCCTTGTTGGGTAAATATTTGTGGAAACCCCAGGCTGTGACTGACTGTAGCCAGGGCCCTCAGCATTGCCCGGGCAGGCTACAGCCCATGAGGAGCTCAGGGCCGCCCATCTGAGTAGGACACAGTCGCTGTACCCTGCAGGCCTCAGTGCTGTACTATGGACTGTGCAGAGTGGCCAAGTGCTGTTCTCCCACAAGGACCATTGCAGCCCTCTCGGGTGTGAAATGCAATTTACCTGAAATAAAGCCCAATTATGGAATTACCTAATTAAAGCTGGGAAGAAGGCTGGGCCTGGCAGGCTGGACGCTCAATGCCCGCCCGATGCCCACAGTCTAAGGGAACAGATGGTGCCCCGGCCTGCCGGGCTGGCCACATTCCTTCACTCTGTCCCCCTATAAGTGACCTAGACAGCACACGACCATCTGGTGTGTGACACGTCCTGCAGGCCCCGGACAATGGCCCAGCAGACCTCTCCATGAGAGGGCCGTCGCCTGGGCAACGGTGGCATGCGCGGGAGGGCCCTTTCTTCAGGTCCTTTGTGGGCCTCGCCTCAGCTCTCTAGTGGCTGGGCTGACAATGCCCATGAGTATTTGTCCCAAGAGCTGCGCCTTTGTCCCCTTATCGAGGCCCTGGTGTCCAGTGGGTGCTAGGAACATTCGCTAGAGGAGTGGCAGGGCTCCTGTTTCATGGGATCGCCTCTGCCACTTGAGCACTGGCTTGGTCCTGCCCAAACCCCAGCTTCTCCCATCTTTGAACCAGCATACAGAGAGGAGAGACCCCTGCCACCCAGACTGTGTCCTTTCTCCAGTTACCTGCCTCTGCCTGTGACATAGGACAGCAAAAGTATCCTTCAACAAAGGGCTGATGGCAATGAGACACCTAGGCAAATGCACAGTCATATGCAGGAGAAATCCCCTAGACGGGTGAGGCTGGTTCTTCCTTCCTCCTGCACTCCTGCCTGACCTTCTAGCTCTAGACCCCTTCCCTGGTCTTTCAAGTATCAAGCCACACCCCTTTTCTAGCCACACCCCTCAGCATCAAGCCCCACCTCTTCCTAGTCCTGCCTTCTCAATGCAGAGCAAGCCTCTCAAAGGCAGGAAGGCAGCTGGCTGGTCCCTCCCAAGACCACCCTGGCTCACATAGTCACCCACTGTCCCTGGAATCTCAACAGCCATGTTTAGCTGACTCCCCCTCCCCTGCACCCAACACCCCACCATACATATACACACACATACACACACATACTCAAGACCCCCATCGTGATGGGAGATGCCAGAGAGACAGTGAAACAGAGGGAGCAACTGGCCCAGGAATATCCCAATTTCAGCTGGACTCAAGAAAAACTAGTTAAATCACTGAATAAAATAAAGGTGCTCACTGGCCACAGAAGTGTCTGGACCCCATGGAGTAGTGCCCTGAAGGAAATTACTGGCCCCTGCCTTTAGACCTGCAGCAGCCTCCCAACCCAGCAGAATGGAGGTGAAAGGCCAGGGCCAGTGCTCCTGGGATATTTCCCCCATTTCTCCCTCAGTCCCCAGATGGCATCCCCAGTATAATATGGTCCCCAACAGAGGTGGCACATACCTCCATGAAGTTCTGGGCCCCCAGTTCTGAGAGCCCTCCTGGTTTAGCAAAAGCCACTTTCCCAGCACTGTGGGCACCCTTCTAAGGTCTCCCTCTGGGTGATCAAGAGTATCTCCCTCACCATTCTCAGCCCCATGCATCCTCCTTGCTGTATCTGTGTACTTGAGGTCTGGGTGGAGCCAGACCTATGTCCCACCTAGGACAACAGGGGTCCAGGACTACAGGACCTAGACTCTGCTTAGGGTAGCCAGATCTGAGCAGACAGCCTCAGTTCTCATTGATGCTGAACTATTCCTGCCAAGCATAATTCTGGTAGACAGGCAGAGCAGGGCTTTTTGGGCAGCATAGGAGCTTACCAGCCAACCACCTCTCACCTCCTGGTCAGTATCTGCTTTCTCTCCTGCTCTAAGACAATGCTGCCCCTACTTTGCTCACCAGGCCTCCTGAGTTCTGATTGGGTAAGAGTACTTGATGTTGACCAGAGATGCTTCCCTAAGAATGGAATCATCTTGTCTTCTCTAGTGAAGGATCTAGGAAAGTTGAGTGATGGATCCTAGTGCCACAACCCTAGCCTCCAGGACCAGGTCCCCTCCCACTAAAGCTCAGATACTAGTTGAGTGTAGGAGATGGAATCCACTAGAACACAAGATCCTTTTCTCTCCTGGCCAGTCCCTATATGGCCTGAGCTTGGTTCTGTTATCTAGCCTTCCTCTCAATGTCCTTGTTAGGCACTCCAGAGTGCCATGGAGCAGCAAGGGCTGTCTTTGTATCTACATCCCCTTCCAGAGTTCCCATGACACATAAGGGAGCCATCTCCACCCCTCTTCAGACTCTGCCTAATCCCCCAGGGCCCACTCCTGAGGTCCCAGAGAATACAAGCCCTCCTTAGGTCCCAGAGCCCAATCCAGCCCCCAGTCACCTGTTTCCAAGCCTGGCTTCACACAGGCCTAGGCAGCAGCTTCTCAACCCAAGAAAACCCAGACCACCAGGCTAATGTTCTCACTGCTTCTCAGATGTGGACTGAAGTATAAGGAGGGAGACTCAAGACATACTAGGAACCATAGTGACCTTTAAACCTTCTCACCCTCCTAGCCCCTCCACCCTACTACAGTCAAACCCACAGTCTCATCTTCCTGCCAAGCCATAACAGTGAGTAGCATCCATAGGGCCTTCAGGGACAAGAAGGGAGCCTTAAAGAGGACAGAGGCCTAAAACAGAAGGGCCTTCAAGCAATGAGGCCTCTCCACCTGGGAAATGAGGAAACCAAGGCCCAGGATGAGGTCAAGCAACTCAGTATCCATATGTGTAAAGAGCCATAACAGACACAGGCAACCATGTTGATGTCCATGATTAGCACTGCCACCAGCTGCTATGGGCAGGGAGGCATCTTTCACAGTGATATTGATGACTGCAGACTCATAACTGAGAATGAGAGACATTAATGGCTTCTTTGACAATGCCCTCCCCACCCCACCCCCAAAGAAACAGTCCAGATAGGAAGCTATTGAAGAGAGGTCTTAAAAACTGTGATAAAGATGCTGAGGTGTAACTTTTTTCAGCCGATGGCTTCTGGTGGGGGTGGGCAGTGGGGAAGGACTCGGCTTTCTTTAAGGGGCTGACCACTGGGAGCTTGGCCAGGCTCCAGTGCATATATGGGCAACACAAATTGGACATGGTGGGGATTTTTTGTGTTTTGTTTTGTTTTCTTATGGGGGTGGGGTGCTTATGGGGGTGAGAGGGTGGACCTGGGAGGAATGTGAAGCAAGTGTGATTGGGTGCATTGCATGGAAATCCCAAACAATAAATAGAAACATATGTTGGGGACAAAAATGAGCCATGACAGAGAAGTTAGTGCTTGGTCTAGGAGCCTCAGGACATGGAGATATTACTTGAATGAGACAGAGCTGCCTTCCAGGACCTTGGGATGTCAGGGGCCAGGCTGAAATAAAAATGGAGACAAGTTCTCAGATGGCCTGAGTACAGCTCCTCTGTCAACCCACACAAACTGGAAGTCACTAAGCACCATGCCTACCTGAGGCAGTCACAGGGCAGAGAGCCCTCAGGACATACCCACTGATTCCAGGAAGGTTGCTATAGCACCACATAGACAGCCACTTGTTTACTCAAAAATGCTGCTTATATACTGACAACTAATAAGACTCCCCGAACCCCATAGAATTCTTTCTGGTTGTTTCTTAAAACTTTATTATCCTCCCTACAACCAACTCCTACACACACACATCTGGTTGTTTCTTAAAACTTTATTATCCTCCCTATAACCAACCCCTACACACACACACACACACACACACACACACACACACACGTGCATGCGCGCGTGCGCGGATGCACACATACGGGGATGGGGGCAGGTAGAACATGCAGAAAAATCAGGCTTTCGGTTCCACATAAGATGGTGTTTTTGGTGGAATAGCCAGATTGAGCCTCATCTGATGGCAGCTCAGGGATTCCACATATGTATGGTTCTCATGGGGCTATGCTAAGACTCGGAGGGGTCCAGGTACTCTGAGGGGTCAGAGGATCTGCCAGTGGGGCCTGGTGCAAGCACATGGGGATCCCACATCCTCCCAATCCACAGCCCCCACAGAAGCCTGGCCAGGAAGACTCTATAGAAGCTAGAAGTTGTCAACCAAGCTCGGGAAGAGGAGGCTCATGCTAGGGATGGCATGGGGATGCTGTGGGCCCTAGCAAAGGCCAAGAAAGAGAGACCCCAGCATCACTCAGGAGTCAGGCCTGTCCTGGGGGATATCTCTCAATAGAGTCTTCCTTAAAAGGGAACTATCAGGACAGTGACCAGTCATTAGGATCCCATCAAAGAAATTTAGAATACACAGGGTCTTGTCAACAGAGTTTGGAGTACATAGCAAGGACAGTCAGTCAACCTGGGGCTGCTCCAAGTTACGCTGGCTCTCCAGTGGGTCTCAAACTAGACCTGCTCTTCTCCAGCTTGCCCTGCTATGGCCCAGACAGACCTGCATGGTCTGCTCTCTTTAGGAAGCCGACACCACCCTCCAAAACCTTCAACAGCTAAGAACCAGTGTTTATGGGCTTACATGAAAAGAAACTGAGGCACCTGTGAGCTTTGCCTGGGAGAGGGTAATGGACATGGCAGCCTCTGGATCGTGAATGTCTTCTCATTGTTTTCCGGGACAGAATCTCACTCTGTAGGCCCAGGCAGACCTAGAACTTGTAACTTCTTGCCCCAGCCTCCCTAGTACTAGAGCCATAGGCATATGTCTTTTAGGAGCTTGAATTTCTGACCTTCTGAGCTTAGTCAGGTGCCTGAGTGTTATGTTTCCCCCTCCATCCTATAGGATGAAACTGAGTAAGACTATGCCAGTAGAATCTGCCTATTTGCAAGGAACTACTGAGCATAGTTGAAGCCCATTTGCCTGGGAAACAGCTCCAGAGTCTTTGGAACCCACCCCCACCCCCGCAAACCATAAGGCTCACCTATTCCTCAATTCTAGAACATTCTAGATGACGTCTGAGTCCCCTCCAGAGGCTTGCTTCTTCCTGTACTATTTTTCAAGGTATAAACAAAATTCTGTTGTGAATTTTTCAACACCCTGAATACAAAGATGAGGAGAGAGGCCTTTCTGTTCTCCAACCCACCACCTCTTGTGGGTATGCCTGCAGAAGCAACACCCAGGGCTGAGGTAGCCCTGTGCGTCCTATCTCTTTCTCACAGTGGGACTTCCTAGGCAATTGTGCTCAGTTGTTCCTACAGAGGGCTAGTCATTTAATCCTTAGGCATGGTTATAATGGATGGATATGGTTACTATATCCATTCTAACCCCAAGACAAAAACCTCTATGTCCGTGAACTGTGCCTGAGTGGAGCAGAAAGATCCACCAGGAATGTGGGAAGAGGAGTGGCTTAAAAGGCCCATCATCCCATCTGGCCTGTCCTGATCCTATGGAGACACTTAGGAGAGCTGGATAGGGTTTCAAATGAGTGAGTGATTCATCCGAAACACCCAGAAAACAGAGGCTACATCCTTGAATGGAAGAGTAGAGAGAGGTGCAGCCCAGGAAGTGCAGAGAAGGGTAATTATGGACAAGGGCTTTGAGCTTATAAAGCATTCCCCACACATTCCCCAATTCACAGCTCTCATTGGATGCTCTTGTGTTCTGTCTCCATTCAATAGGTGGAGCCAGCCCATGTCTGAGGATAGGATGCAAATGGAGTACCTGCAGGGCTTCCCTAGGTCCCCTAGCCCACCTAAGAAGCTCTGCCCTGGTGAAGCAGGTGACTTTCATATGCTGATAGCCTCAAGACTCCGGGACACAGGAGGCTGCCTCCACACACAGGCAGTGTCCCTCACTGCTCTGAAAGCTGGCAGGCTACTTCTGCTACCTGAAGTCAGCTCTGTATAACAAGATAGCTTGCCAACCTACACAACACCCCTCACCTCAGGGGTTCTACCTCCAGCTCTGACCCAAAGTCATCTAACTCTTCAGGGATGTACATACATATCTGTGTAATCAAAATGGAAGTTCCTTTGGTTAATCTACTTGACTCATTTAACACAGAGTTCAGGAAAAGGTCCTAGGAGACTGGAGGAAGCCATGTCTTCCTCCCCTACACCACTCAGAACACCAGTAGCTCCCCCGAAGTGCATAGAGAGGGCATTCCTCTAGAGCTGGAACTATAGAAGAGCCAACAAAAGCCAGTCCCAGATGCAAATCCCTCTACCCTCCCTGCAGCCACCAGCCTGGGAACTGTCCCCAAATCATTCTACCAGTCCTGTGTCCCAAATGCATCCAAGGGCTTCAGTCATGTAGCACCCAGCTGGCCTGGCTTCCAGGGAGCCCTGCCAAGGCCTGGCCAAGACCCTGATGCCAAGAGCAGAGAGGCCTCAGGTCACCAACAGATTTCTTTCTTGCAGCACTCTGGGCCCTGTTCCCCGGGGAGACAGCCTCATGAGCTATGAAGTCCCAGGGCCTCAGGGATCCACCTGTATATACCCACTCTAGGAAACTGAATCCCAGCAGCAGGTGATAGCTGAGTGTGGCAGGGCAGAGTACTCTTTCAGCCTCCGCAGGAGCCAGCCTGTCAATATGGCAACTGCCTCCCCATCTAGGCCCAGTACTATCAGAGTCTAATGAAATCCTGGGGACCCTCATGAGGATGGAGGGATAGGATGTACCCCACCCCGAGGCCCAGGACAATAGGGAGGATGGGTAAGGAAGGCAGCTACCTCCAGAATTTCATAGACAGGGCAGCCCAGAGCAGGATTAGGGACTCTACTTCCCTGCCCCTGCCCCTGCCCCTGCCCCTGTCCCTGTCCCTGCCCCTGCCCCTGCCCCTGCCCCTGCCCCTGCCCCTGCCCCTGCCCCATGCTATGATCTGGAACTAATGCACCTGCCCAATCCCATGGAGCAGTTGGAGAGAGCCGCTCTACCCAGTGTTCTGCTCAATTCACAATCCACACTAAAGGAGAAGATGAATAGAGACTGTTTTAGTTAGGGTTTCCATTGCTGTGAAGAAACACCATGACCTCTCATTAAGGAAAACATTTAACTGAAGTGGTGGCTTACAGTTCAGAGATTTAGTCCATTGTCATCAAGGCCCAAAGCACGGCAGTATACAGGCAGACATCATGCTGGAGAAATAGCTGAGAATTCTACATAGGGATCTACACACAGTAGAAAGAGACTGTGGACCACACTGGGCCTGACTTGAGCATCTGAGATCTCAAAGCCTGCCCCTTCATGACACACCTCCTCCAACAAAGCCACACCTACTCCAACAAGGTCTCCTAATAGAGCCACTCCCTATGATCCTATGGGGAGAGGGGCATTTTCCTTCAAACCACCATAGAGGCCTAGCTAAAGGCCACTTATGATGTGGCAGGAAAACAGAGACTGACATGCCCAGGAGATGAACATAGGCTGAAGTCACTGAGACATTGCCCACTAACTAAGGCAGGCCTGGATGCTGCAACCAGGTCCCATGTCCAGTGCTCTTTCCCCACTACCCGCTGGACTGCCCTGCTAGCCAGGAATCCATCCTCAAACCCCAGGCTCCATGGTAGCTTCTTCTTGTAAGGATAGGGCCACTGGACTGGCTGACCTACAAGAAAATCAGCCCAAGTTGGACCTGAGAACTCCTGAAGTCAACTGCCAAAGGAACTGTGGTCACTCACAGCCTTGAGCACATGGGACTCGCTGTTTGCTGAGGGCCTAAGACCTAGCCCCTCAGAGTGTGAAAAAAGAGGCACTGGCTTTACCTGTCCCCCCAGCCCTACTGTCAGTACCATGGCTCTACACAGCAAAGCCCCGTGTGCCACACCAACACGGGATCACGTGTGTGCTCATGCCACAAGCTTACACCTGCTCCCCAGTGCCCCAGGCACCAAATGCACCCAGGACTCCACCCACATAAACCCCACACCTAGCAAACAGCAAGTTCATTGTTATTATTTTCTGTGTCATTATTCAGATGTAAGTGCACACACACACACATGTTCTGGGTGCACAATATGTATGCATGTGTGTGGGAGGCCAGAGGTCAACCTTGAATTCCATTCCTTAGTCTCTGTCCACTTTTTTTTTTTTTTGAAACAGGGTCTCACACAGACCTGGAGCTAGCCAAGTAGGGTAGGCTAGGGATTGAAGTCAGGTCTTCATGCTGTCAAGGCAAGCACTTTAACAACTTAGCTACCGCCCAGATCCTTATCATCATCTTCATCAATCACTGCTATTACAAAGCCGTGTCCATGCAGGCAGAAAGTGTACTCCAAGCTACTCCTCTTCCCCCATACTTCACCATCCTTCCTTTTTGCCCCCTCCCATTAGTGCCCTTTGTTGCCCCAGTCTCTGATTCCATTTTCCTATCATCAGTGCATACATGACTTTATGCCATCTCTGAAGTCTAGGACCCACAAAGAACACTTGCTTATCTTCCTGGGACTGTCATAACTCACTTAACATGATTATCTCCTGTTTTATCCATTTTTTCTTTCAACCACCTCATTTCATTCTTTTCCGTGGCTGAAAAAAAATTCCATTGTGTGTATAAACCACATTCTCTTTACTCAGTCACCTTTTCTTGCATACTTAGGCTGCTTCCATAACTCGGCCATTGTGCATAATGCTGTGGATGAACGGCAACGTGCAGGTATCTTTGTGATGTGTTGACTTAGAGGCCTTTGGGTAAATACCTGGGAGTGTATAGCTGGGTCATATGGAAGATCCATTGTTAGCTTTTTGACAAACCTTCATGCTGATTTCCATAGTGGCTGGACTAGTTTCATTCCCGCTAGCAGCGTAGTGCACAAGGGACTCTTCTCCACAGCCTGACAGTGTTTGTTGTTCTTGATGACTGGGAAAGATGGAATCCCAATGTAGCTGGTATATGTACACGTGCAGGGCACCCCAGACGTCATTCTTCATGTGTGTGTCCACCTTGTCTCTCATTGACCTCAAAGTGACAGATTAAACTAGGTGGCTGGGCCCAGGAATCTACCTGTGCTCACCTCAGAAGCCTGACCTAGCTTTTTACAAAAAAGGGGGGGGGTGAGAGTGAACTCATATCTTTATGCAAATGGAATCATCGCCCCAACCCTTCAATGTGACTTTTATTTGCGTTTCTCTGATGGCTGGTGAAACTGAACAATGCTTCATGTGTTTATTAGCCATTGTTACCTCATCTTTAAGCACTAGGACTCCTTCTGCCAGTCTGTTTATGGAGTAGTCTGATACTTCTCCAGTTCTTTACACATCCTAGATATCAACCCCGTCAAACAGGAGACTTCTTAAACCTTATTGGTCATGTTGTGTCAGTGACTGCCCCACAAGGCAGGTGACCACTTGTCCGCTGCAGTCAGGACCTGCTGACCATGCCTATCCTGGCCATCTCACCCACGTTGAGCAGGCCTGAAGGTGCTCATACCTTCTGGAGAACATCTTAGTATCCAGTGCCACTCCCCCACCTCTGACCCCAGGCCACTCTCCCAGCTCCTGGGTGCCTATGCAGAGGTGGCAGTGCCTCCTTTGGTGTGTACGCAGGCTGAAATGCAAGGCCTGGGTAGAGATACCCTTCTCTGAGGTTCCATAGCTCCAGACCCAGTTCCTTCTCTCCATCTCACATCCAGCGATCCCCAGGAATCCACCTGTTCCCCTCCATCTCTACAATGCTGATATTACAAATGTGTGCTACTATGCCAGCTTTTTTTTTCCTAAACATGGGTTCTAGAGATAGAATTCACATCTTCATGCAAGTCAAGCCATCTCTCCAGCCCTGCAAAGTGGTTTTTATTTGCATTTATTTGGTGGCTGATAAAACTAAACAATTCTTCATATGTTTATTGGCCCATAGGTAGGGATGGGCCCATATGTAAGGTCCCAGCCACTCAGCCACATCACTGACAAAGGTACCATGCCCCTTGGAACACCTGTGGTTCAATGCCAGACTGTGCCAGAAACTGCCACATGTTCATATCTTCACATCTCTAAACATCCTTGTCCAATCTCTGAGGGAATGAGTTGATGGGGCAATGTTTACTACAGTGTCAATGAAATCTTCAACTTCCACCTTGGCTAGATTTATCCTTCCACATACTACTAATCCTTAATCACAGCTCACTCTTAGTGATCACTCTGGCCCTACCTGAATCTCTCTAGCATCACCACTGTCCCAGGATGAAATCCAAGGTCCAAGGCCTGCTCTGCTCATCCCAGAATGGGCCATGAACCTTCTTTCTCTTATTGGCCCTCTGCTTGAGAAACCTCTTCCTCCTCTAGACTGGGCCACTCATGGTCCTCATCCAGAAAGAGCACTCCCATTTGTCCACCTTGGGAAACTGAGCCGCACAGGCAGTCTCACACTGCTCCCCAGTCCAATGGAGGTCATGGGATCTGCTATGAGGACTCCATCTGAGGATCTCCAGTGTCTGAGCCACAATGTAGAAAGTCCAATGACCTGGCAAGGCCTGTAAAAGATATAGGTCACCGACATAGATCCAGGGTGCTAAGAGCTTGCTGTCTTGGCTTGCACTCTGAGCCATCCCAGATCACCTAGCAGTTCCAGCACTCTGGGCCTCCTTGGTGCTGAAGGCAGAAGACTCAGGCCCTTATGATTATGCGCTCAGAGATTGATCGATCCAGCACCTCCAGTCCCTATCCCAAGATCCTGGCCAGCCCCAGCAGGGTTTGGGCAGGTATTGGGGCACCTGCCACCTGAGGAACCCATAAAGCCAGGCTGGGTCCAGGGGCCGGCCTAGCCTCTGCTGGAGGCCACAGTGCAATCCTGGGTGCAGGCGACCCCACGGGGGTCACGGGCCTTGGGGTGCCAGGTCCGGCCTGGGCCGCTGGGGGCCACGGTGGGGGCGCAGGCCGGGGTCGGGGGTCCGGCGAGCTTTAATGCGCAGACAAAGCCTCATTTGCAGGTCAATGCCGCGGCACACTCGCCTCTCCCCTCGCCCGGCGCCCTTTGTCCGGCCGCGCCCGCTCCTCGCGCCAGATGGCCGCGGAAATGCTAATTTCGGGTGCCCCCCCCGGCCCCCGCGTTTAATTGCGCCTCCGCAGATGGGCCGCGAGTGTGCCGGCCATGTAGATGAGCGCGGCCGGGCCGGGACGCGGGGCTAAGGGTCTGCGGGACTGCAGGAGTGGGGGGGGGGGAGAAGGAGAAGGGTGGGGGAGTGAAGGAGAGAGGAGGGAGAGTGGAGAGTAGAGGAAGGTGGGGAGGGGGTGGGGGAGGGGAGGGAATGAGAGGGAGGGTGGGGGAGGGGCACCGCCCCACCCCCCAGCGCGCCGCCGGGCACGGGCGAGCACCCAGCGGGCCGGGCGCGGGAAGCGGGCTTTTCTCTTTTCATTTCTCCAAAATGGGATCTTAAGTGACTCTGAATGAAAACAAATTGGCCCGCTTTCTTCTCCAAACAGACTGCGCGCGGGGCGGTGGGGGAGGCGGTGGTGGGGACACGGGACCCCCTGCCGGGCAAGCCCTCAGTCTGCGCCCTTCCGCTTAGGCCTGGCTGCTTTGGCTGCAGATGTGAGTCTCCTATAACTGGGGCCCCCTGGGGTCCCACCTTGCAATTGAGCAGAAATTTGCTGTGGGACTGGGCTGGGCCTTCTGGACAGAATACACATAGAGATGGATAGGTGGGTATAGGGATGGATGACTAGAGAGATGGATAAGTGGATTGATGGACAGGTGGATGGGTGGATGGATACATGGATGAATGCATGGAAGGATAGATTAATATTGAGTAAAATAGATGGCTAAAATGGGTGATGGATGGATGGATGGATGGATGGATGGATGGATGGATGGATGGATGGATGGGAGGATAAATGGGTCAGTAAGTAGATGCATGGATGAATAGGTGGGTGGATGAATGGGTAGGTAAGTGAAAGGGACTGGTAAGTCCTCGTGTGGTGTGTCCATTTGCTATCACGATGTCAAATCAAGCTCAAAGCACCATACAACCATGGTTTTCCATGGGTGAGAGCACTACACCCTTTCTCTGGGGCATGATGTTTAGTCATTCAGTAGGCTGTGGATCCTAATTTATGGCACTGATCCACTCTGAAGTCAGCTGACAAGGGAGATCTTGCCCAGCTACTCCCAGCATTCAGATTGTCTCTTTTGGCCTGGCACCAGGCTGCGGCTCCTGCCCTCCAGTACATCCTACTGCAGCCTGGGCTGGCTAAATCCCATCCTGTCCTGACATACCCGGCCTATAAAGCTCTTCTCCTTCTGCACCTCCCCACCTGGTGTGCTCTTCCCTGGACTGGGGTCAGGGACTTCATTCTTTGTCATACCTACCTCCCTTGGCTCCTGACTTGAGAAGAATCCTGCCCATACCCCAAAGACTCACCCTAACAGCTCCTGCCAACAGTGACACTAGGTAGGTAGGGGAAATGCTCATCCAGGAGACATCATAGAAGTTTCCAAGGCCAGGGATGGTATCAATTTCTGGTTAATGTGGAATTTCCAGGCCCTACACTTCCTCCATCAGTCAGAGGTCCCATCTTCCTTCTGAAGGTCTACTCAGTAAAGCCAGTCTCCATCCCTGCTTCGAATCTCCGGTGAGTCTTGGATTGACCCTCTGTCTGGGGTCTTGATGGACACTCTGCTGTAGCTGCAATGCATATGGCCAGGTGTGACTTCTGCTGGGGAGTGTTATCTTCTTCATCATACTTTCACCTCTCCACAGAAGCTTCTAAAAACCTGCCACCTGGAAGCTGACCTTTCCTCCCGGTGGCAGGCATCTTCAGTTGTAGTTATTATTTAGGTGTGCAGTGTCAGGGGTGAGTGGGTGTGAGGACAATGTATATAAAGGCCTGTGGGGGCCAGAGATTGTTGTCAGGTACTTTCCTCTATCATACTCTACCTTGTCTGTTAAATATATTTATTTAAAAGAAAAAGACCAGGAAAAATTCAAAACTAGAGTGCTGCTGTCTTAAGAATTTCAGAGTATTAAGATTCAGGCATTGGTTTTTACCACACAGCAGTGTTGTTACCACAAGGGACCAACATAAACTCAAGAGCTGAAGAGAACTAGTAGAAACTGGAGAAGAGGAGGAACGGAGGTAAGGACACAGAACAGCGAGCAGGTGCTTTGGGTATAGGTCTCTGATGAAGGACACTGATCTGAGACTGGACATGAACATCTGGTCAACCATCTTGGCTTTAAGGGGAGAGAAAAAAACTTGTAAGATTGAGGGACACCAGTTCAGCCTCCAAAGCAAGTCTCTACCACTCATTCCCAGAAGGCTATGTTCCAGACTTCAACAATGGTCTCTTCAGGAGGATTTGCTATCTGTGGTGATGTGACAATACAGGAAAGTTTAGTGCCTGCAATGGAGACAACCCAATACTCCCAGTAACCATTGCAGGCATTGTTTTTTGAAGGATCCTTGCTACTACCTCTTGGGTTTAAGGTCACTCAAATAGACAACACTAATGTAGTACCGGCATCAAGAGAGTGGTTGTGACATCATCAAGGCTTTCAGTTGTATTAGCACAAGCTTGTTCCAGAAGAAGCTCTTCCACACCAAGATGACGTAACTCAGTGGCAGATCCCTACGTTTCCTTGGCAGTTTCATTCTGCCACCTCCTCCAGGTGTAAGTAGGTAATGGTTGTATTGGGTCTAGCCTCTGGATTCACCTTTGGGCTTGAAACCCTCCTGACTTTTAGAGGCAAAGGCCTCATGGAATTTGGAGCTTACTGGTTGGCTTAGACTGTCTTACCAAAGAGCTTCTGTTTCTATAGGCCCCAGGGTGGCAGGTACATCCCAGAAGCTCTGCTGAATTTTGGATTCTAGCAGGTCACTCTATTAATATAGCATTGTGTGCTGTATTAAGCTGCATTTCACATGTTCTGTTTGTAACATGTTTATGTTCTGAGCCTCTTAAACATATCATTGTGGTTAAATATTTCCAATTTAAACAATTGGAAATTGGACATTGCAAAGACCATGGAGATACACACCTAGAATCTCCAGCGTTTGGGAGGCTAAGGTAGGAGGATCTCAAGCAAGAGGCAACCCTGGCCTACATAGTGAGTTACAGGTTAGTTTGCACAATATAACAAGGCCTCCCCCCAAAGAGAAAAAAGAACCCCGTATTTGAGAGGTAGAAGTAGGAGGATCAGATGCTCCAAGCCAGCCTGACCTTCCTGAGAGATCCCCACACACACAAAAGATGAAAAAGATAACTCACACCTCTCACCGCACAGGTCATCCTTCATTAGAAACCAAACTTGAAACTTTGAATTTATACAACTATTCTGCTTTTATTTTCAGTACAGTATTCAAGAAATTGCATGAGGCACTCCACACTATTATTTAAAAAAAAAAAAAAGAGGAGACTTTGTAGAGGAGGTGCATTCCTGGAATCCCAACACTCAGAAGGTGAAGGCAGGAAGATCAAGGAGTTTGGCCAGCCTTGGACACATGGTAAATGTGAGACCAGCCTGTGCTACATTAGACCCTGTCTCAAGAAGGTGCACAAAAGGGGCTTTGCCAATGATTTTGTTGGCCTGCAGGCTAACGTTATAAACATCACTTGCATAGATCAGGTGAGCCAAAATAGGCTTCGATGTTCTCTGGGAATCATTCCATTTTTGGCTTATGTTATTTTCAACTTACAGTGGGTTTATTGGGACACGACTAATGCTTAACTACATGAGTTTTACTTCAAAGGTAAATTTGGTTCCTCTCAAAATAAGTGTACAGATCCCCAAACATCCAGTATCAGGCTATGGCAGAGACAAGACTCTACGAAGGGAAATAGCACCTTTCAGTATTTGACTTTTTTTTTTAAAAGCAGGCACATAGTTCTACAATCAGAGAAATATATTTTTAAAAAATATAAGAAACATCACTGACTCACTAGCTGCATGACCTGGGATTATAACAACAATACTCCAAGCTGGCCTCTGGCTGGTGGGGGCACCTGGGCCCCAGCACATAGAGGAGTCCAGTGGCAGAACCACCTTACAAGAAGGCCTCCTCAGAATGACTTCCTGGGGTGCAGAAGTAACTAGACCCCATTGGACAGAGGCCAGAGCAGACCACTTAATGCCAAATTCCACTCAGGCCTGCTCTCAGTTCCAGCAAAATTCCAAAGTATATTGTTGTTATTGTTATTATTTTGCAATTACGTGACATTTTTTAAATGCCTGGAGTGTTTTTTCAGCCATTTTCATTAGCTCCATCTCACTTGTGCTGAAGAGGCAGATCAGCATTTGACTTGCTACAAAGTAATCTGGCCAAGGTTCAGAAAGGTCAGCCTAACTACCTGGGTCACACAGCAACAATGTGACTGGTGTAAGACCAGAAGATATCAGGCCTAACCAGGTCATCCTGCTGGACTGCGGAGGTTATCTGACTTCTCAACCCCTGCTGGGCTCTTCTTTGGCTTTAAGAAGGTGTTCAAGGCCAGAGCAGAAGGAGAAAGAAAGCAAGGGAGGGGGGAGGAAGAAGAGAGGGAGGAGAAAGAGGGAAAGGAGGGAAGCCAGAAGCAGGTACAAGAGACTAAGGCAAAGGGAATGGATACCTGGGGGAGCACAGGACCTGGAGAATGGTGTTTAAGGGCCCCAAAGGAGAGCCAGTCTGCTCTGTCAGCTCTCTCCCTAACCTCTGGGTCAGGGCCAGCGTCCAAGGAGCCTCAGTCCTCAGTGAGGGTGGAGACCCCCCACACAGCCTGCTTTTAGATTCATCCTCTGGGGTGGGGAGGGGCTGGGAAAACACCAGGGTTCCCAAATGCCTCTCTGACCAGTAGGAAGCCCTGAACCTGTGTTAGTCGAGAATCTCAGCCCCCAACCTCAGTAAAACAGCCCAACTCCCACTGTCCTGCAGAGGGACACAAATGCGAGCTGAAACTCATAAACTGAGTTAAGTCCTCTCCTTAAAAAAAAAGAAAAGAAAAGAAAAGAAAAAAGGAAAAAAATCTTCTGTTGAATGCTAACCTCAAAAGGTGATTATATCTGAAAATGGGGTCGTTTTTATGAGGTCTGTGGTGGCCTTAATTCACTCTGACTGGCATCCTTGTGGGGAAAGGAGATTAAGGCATAGCTGTGCAGAGGAAAATCTCATACGAACACAGGAAGATGCAGTCTGCAAGCTAAAGACAGAGGTTTCTTGCTCTTCCTCTCTGACTTCCAGCCTCCGGACATAGAGCAGGGGACGTGGACTGTTGAAGCCCCTGGCTGTGGTGTTTCCTGTGAAGACCCAGCCTCCATCCCAACAGCCCACAAAGAAGATGCCTGCACAGAGAGACAACAGCCACTGCCACCTACCCCCCCTGGCCTAGAGACAATTTGTGCAATTTCCCTAAAGTGGCTCTAGCCAATGCCCTTTAAAAGTCTCACACTAACACCTAAGGACACAGCATGAGAGTGCCTTTCCCCGTGTCATCCTCACAGACAGTCCATCAACAGTCTCTGTGTGTCTTAATCACTAAATGCTAATGGAGTCTGGTCTGTGGGTTAGAGCTCTATCGTTCTAAGGAACCAGGGTAAGAGCTGAAGGACTAAGCTGCAGAGGCTGTGAGCATGGGCCAGTTCTCCCCACCTGGACACAGTTGATCATCTGCTTGTTCTAGTGACACAGGGCCTCCCTCCTATCTGGTTTTTTTACCCACACATGTTCAATTCAGTTTTGCTTCACACCGGAGTGGTCTCTGATGTGAACTGTTCTGGGAGGTTCTACATGTTTCTTCATGTCCTCTGGCCCAAAGTCAGTCCCCAAGTTTCAGAAAACACCCTCCTGTATTGGATAAGAGGGGAAGAAGAGGAAAGAAAATACAACACAAAACAAAAGCACAAGAAACAAAAGGGAGAGAGTCGGCTGCCCCTTCTGCAGAATCTTCCTAGAGGAGACAATTCATTTGGAGTGAACTGCTTCCTTTGTGCAGGGATTCAAGGAACATGCTGGTTGGGTTGGTCATAGATGTAAAGCCCAGCCTTTTCCTTTGATTCAAATATTTAAATTCTCAAATATATATTCTGTGACAATTGAATGGCAGCTGACCTCACTTATTTTCACAGAAAAAAAATTCAGAAGGCATGGGCCGCAGTTAATCTAGGCCCCTGTCTGCTCACAGGGGCATAGTCAGTCCCGGGTGGGGGACATAATCCTTTTATTCAGACATTTGGCTTAAAAGAATAACAAGGGGGAAAATCTGGGTTGTAATTACATTGCATGGAAAACAGAAAGATCTGTGTGTGTGTGTGTGTGTGTGTGTTTCTGTGTGTCTGTCTCTGTCTGTCTATCCATCTCTCTCTCTCCTCTCCCCTCTCTTCTCTCTCTCCCCCTCTCCTTCCTCACTTGCTCACTTGCACTTTTCCATAGGAGGCTCATAGCCAGAGGCTATTTTCTTGGTAAAGGAATCATGAGTGTTTTCCTTGCTATTGTACCCACTCTGCCACTCCAACTTCCGGGAAAAGCTGTCTCACACGGGCTCTTTCATTCATTCACCATGTCACTCATTCCCTCACTCCAGGCAAAGGCTTATTGTGTACCAGGCTAACCAAGCCCCCATGCTAGACAAGTTTAACCAGTCTCTATCAACACAGCTCCCTACTAAAAGCCCCCTTAGGGGTAAGAGAAAGGGACTCTAAGCTCCCAATAGGATAGCCTCAAAGTCCCGATAGATGCCATAAATCTTAAGGAGCCTCTGGAACACCTGAGTCTACAGTGAAGGGGAAGGAAGGGCCCTACCCTGGGCCAGCCAAGCAAGATTCTGGCACAGAAAGTGGCCAAATCCTACTCCCAGAGCCGGAGTCCCAGAGGACCCTGGCCCAGTCCATCATCAGTCTGGGCCTTTAATGTTTAAAGATCTCTCCCCTCGTTTCAAAAACTCCCTGACACAGTTTTCTGTGATGCGTGGGCTGTCGGGACATCTGTCTTCTATACCTAATAAAGTCGCCGGGACTCAGAATGAACTCCGCATGGCTTTGAATCCGGGCTCACATATGGTTGGTAATTAGCTGGCTATCTCTTGGCGTTAAATGATTTTTTTTTTCTCGCCCGGTTCGCATCCATAATAGACATGAACAGAGTTGCGATTGTTCGCTGTTGCGGGACGTTCTGCGCCTGAATGAGCGGGGGGCTGCTGCGTCGACGCGGATTTGACATATGGTTGCGCGGAGTCCAGAAGAATGGGCCCCTGTGTGTTCGACCCGGACGCGGCGGCGCTGGCCGTGCCAGCCCGGCTGAGACCCGGGTGCCCGACGGCGAAGGAGGAGCAGGGCGCCGCAGCCGAGGGCGCACCGTCGGGACGCAGGGTCCCCGTAGTACAGCCGAGCCAGGCAGCACGCAGTGTGGGACACTGGGAGTGCAGGGCTGCTGTTCAGGGAAGGGGGTGTGCGTGCGAGCATGGTGCAATGGGTGGAGGCGGGTGGGTGCACGGAGGCATTGGTTGGATGGGTGGGTGCGTAGAAGGATGGAAGGACAGACGGATGGATAGATAGAAGAACGGGTGGACTGCTGCAAGAATAGAAGGATGGATGGACGGATCCCGGGCTCCTGCACCGCCCCGGGCCGGCCGTGGCGCCCGTGCAGGCCTCGAGGCGCGGCGGGGGAGGCTCTACGGCTGCCGCAGCCCCATTGTGAGGCGCGCGAGACAATGAGCGTCCCGAGGAGGCACCTGCTCGCCTGAAAGGCCCATAAATCGCCGCCGGGTCCAGCTGCCTTCCCTCCCCTCCCCGAGGACCGGCGGGCCGAAAGCGGCCGCTGCCGGGAGGGGGAGGCTCGGTCGTCGGTCCCGGCAGAGGGACCAGGGCCACCGTGGTGCGCGCCTGCCCTTGTGCCTCGGCGCAGCTGCCTGCCCTCCTACACACACACACACACACACACACACACACACACACACACACACACAACTGAGCTGCCGAGGCCTATCCCTGGCTCTGCCCAGGGGTGGCCTCTGGCAGCAGCCCCACCTCCTGCAGGAGACTTCTGACCCACTAGAATTGGGGTGTACCTAGGTAGCTCAGAAACAAATCCTTGAGTTTTGAACCCCAAGTTATTACAGATTCTAACACCCATAGTGTTGGGAGCTTGAAAAAAGTGGGGAAAAAATCTACTCTCTCTGCCCTCCAGATTCCTGCCCACTTCAATTAGCTAAACTAGGGCCCAACCCCACTTATATTAGCTACTTACTGGGGCAGGAAACAGGCTGAAGCTTTGCCCTGCCGGTCTGGGTCCACTTCCAGCCAGCTTCCCGTTGTCCGTTGAACGGGGACTTGGAGCAGGCTCAGAATGAGTTCAAAGCTTCCCGGGAAGTTTTCTATGCAAATAGCACCAACTTCCCCTCACAGTAAGAAAAGCCAGCCCAGAGTTGTGGTCCCGGCTGCGCAGGGGAGGGGTCTAGTCTTTTCTAATATACACACCCTTCAGAGCACCCTTTGGGAGGGTGAGGGCTTTGACCACTGAATCGTCCAGATTGGGCTGGGAAGAACTTTAAGGAGTTATTTGGACTGGCCATGTATCTGTCTCCCTGTTAGCAATGGTCACAGAACTGAGGTGGACAGGAAATGGCAAGTGCTACCTGGAAAGCCCTGGCATTCTAAGGCTTCCCCAGTCAGAGACTCGTCTCTAAGCAGGACAACTGCAGGAGAAGACTCCTAGAAGGGCAGGGGTGACCATAAAACCCTTTTATTGTTTGGTTTGTTTGTTTGGGTTGGTTTTGCCCTTTTTTGAAGCAGGGTCTCTCTCTGTAGCCTAAGCTGGCCTGGAGCTCAGGGAAATCAACCTGTCTCTGCCTCTGAATACTCAGATCATTAGCATAAGCCTCCCCACCGCAAAACTGGATTTCACTCTACTCCAGGTTGACCTGGAACTCATTATGTAGCCCAGGATGGCCTCCAACTCTTGACAGTCTTCCAGTTTTAGCCTCCTACGTGCTATGATTATAAGCATTCACCTCCATGCCTTCCTAGAAGAGCCACATTTAAATGGCTAACAATCCGTGGCACAAGGAACAAGAGGGACCCAACCTAAGCAGAGGGAGGCTGTGGCCCCTGGCTGTATCCAAGGCCAGCCACCATCCTCCCTCAACAGAAGCACCCTTTCTGTTGGACACTCCATCTCTGTTCAACGGAGAGCAGGACTTGGCAGCCCTACTCCCTCTGGACTCTTCAGGCATTGGCACATACCTACCAGGACTTCCTTCCAGGAAAAGGCAATGTGTTCAGTCCCCAGGTCCTTGCCAGCACCAGCCCTAAGCTGGCTGCCTGTGTGCACCCCACTGAATGGCCACATAGGCCACATCCTAGAGGAGTTGGCATAGCTGAGCAGGGCCACAGCAGGCCTCTTGATGAGACAGGGTGTATGCATAACAACCCCCCCAAGGGTGTCTAAGATTGAGATGTGACTATTTCTGGCATTCTGGTACTATCTCTATCCTTCCCGCATGCCCTAATAAAATGCCAGCATTCCTCCCCCATCCTTGCCTCCCTCACATATTAGAAGAATTTTTTCCATTTCCTTTGATGTCTTTTATAAGTTGCATCTCATTTCCTGCTTGGGCATTTCTAACCTCCTGTGACTGCAACTCAGGACACTTGCTGTGGCTGCCTGGTGGCTGTGTGGCTGGTCTCCTTGACACCCCACCCAGTGGCCAGTTTAAGAGGGTTCAATCTTCTGTGTGTAGTGGCATCCACCTCCTCCTCCTTTCTTCAGGTGGCTCCCTAAGAGGGATGGTCCTGTCCATGATGAAGGCAGCCTACTCACTATAAGACCCTGTGCCTCCCCTCAGGTCTCTGACTATCTGAATATTCATTTTTCCAATGCTGTTCCACTTCCGAGGGCCACTTCTGTCCATTTTGCCATCTCACACAAGCTGATCTGGGCAGAGGAGCTGACATCCTCAGCATCCTAGGAGTCCAGCTTGGGTGGTGCTCAAAGCCTTCAAGGGGTGGAGCCAGGCAGGGTGGTGGGGAGATGCCTGCTCAAGCCTGGCTCCACCAACCCTAGAACACAACTAGAAAGGTGAAAAAACTGTGAACTAAGCAACTGAGAGAAAACATGACAAATCAACCATGTGATGGGATTCAACTTCCTCCCCTCTCTTTATTCCCTGTTTCCTTCTCTTCCTTTCTAGAAAAAATTATTCTATTTCTATTTAGGGTGGGGGTGCACCAAGGCCTGCATGTGTGGAAGCCAGAAGACAGCTTGCAGAAATCAGTTCCCTGCTTTTACTATGTGGGGCCCCAGGGGACTCATGTGGTCAAGATTGGCAATAAGTGCCTGTATCCAAGGAGCTCTCATTTCTTCCCCCTCCCCCAGCCTCCTCCTCCTCTTGTCTTCTTTTTTTTTTTTTTTTTTTTTTTTTTTTGGTGCCAGGGATAGACCCAGGGACTAGTATGTGCTAAGTAAGCGCTCTACCACTGAGCATATCTCCACTTCCCTTCTCTTCCCCTGCCCCAAGTTCTTCACTTCACCCTTCCTCCTCCCGCACTTATGCACAGAGCCCTGGGCTCAAAGCAAAGCATCCTCAAAACCAATGTGAGTATCTAAGGGCAGATCCTGAACTGAGTGATATAATACAGGAATGCAAAAAAGCAAAGCCCAAATTCCCTGACCCTTGGGTTACCATAAACCAAAAGAAAAGGGTCTGTGAGAGCAATAATATGAATGGAAAGACAGAGGATACAGACCTCTAGCAAGGGACCAGGAAATGGGCACTGCCTGTTGTAACCTCTAGCCAAGCCCCTGCCCATCTCACCATATATCACAACTCCCCACACAGCGGTATCTAATGGCCTCTAGGCCATCAGGAGCATCTAGTCCTCATGAACTGTGACTTTATTTTCTTTTTAAGTGGTACTGGGGCTTGAACCTAGGGCCTTGCACATGCTAGGTGAATGCTCTACCACTAAGCTGTTTCCCCAGTTATCCTGTACAATGTGACAAAACACCTGACACTGTGTTGTTTATGCAAAGCTGAAAGGTATTTCTGACATCTTAGAGGCTGCAAATCCATTAAAAGGCTCCTGTAATTTTGTGACTGTCATGGGCTGCTCTCTGCTTCCAAGATGGTGGCTACTACAAGGGAAATGAGGGTGTTTGAGGCTTTCATGATGGAGTCACCTCTCCTAAGCCTTGACACTCAACATTGTCACGCAGGCCTCCTGGACTCTGAGGCACCTTCACAGACAGCCCTGGATGTCAGGCATCTTCACCTTGACATCTCAGGTCTACATTCATTATATCTTTAAGGTTAAGGCCTTGTCATCCAAACCTTGGGCTTTGGTCCAATACTGAAGGAGAAATATTGGGGCCAAAAGATAAAGCCCCATGATAACCATGAGGCCATCAACATGAAAGGCCCCCAAAGCTTAGGAAACATGGCTGGGATTCTCTTCTACTTGGACAGACCAAGGAGCGTCTCCCAGGCCTCACATAAGCCAAGGCGTGGGATGGGATTGATATCATAGAAGCCTTGGGGTCTGGACAGGTGGGAGCCTCTTGGGAGACTAAGTGAAAACCAGAGTAAGCTTAAAACACCCTGCGGACACTGACTTTGAACTCTCCATCATATTTCTTCATCAGAAAGGGTGAACCAAGCAAGGCCCACAGAGGGAAACAATCTTCTTGCCTGCCTTCCTCATGACCAGGAAACCAGAGCTGATAGAGAGGCAAGGGGAGTCCAAGGCACAGAACAAGAAGAGCCCAGCATGGCCACAGGCCCCTGCTGCCCAGAGCCAGCTGGATCCACCATAGTCAGTGTGAGCTGGATAACTATCTACAAACCCAACTCACATGGATACTGAACAGGGAACTTAGCATGCTCTAAGCACCCAAACATGAACCAACCATCTCAACCCAAGGCCCTGCCCCCAGCCCCCAGGACCACAGGTGTGCCCCTAAGGCAGCTCCCTGGGAAAATAAAATGGGTAGTTTCAAGGGAAAGAATAAAGTTATTTTCTTTCAAATGTTATTTGTTTGTTTATTTATGTATTTATTTATTTATTTGTAGAGAGGGTCTTGTGTATGCCAGCCTGGCCTTGAACTCACTATGTAATTGAGGGTGACATTGAATTCCTGATCCTCATGCCTCTACCTCTTGACCTGTGTCACCATGTTTAGCTCAGTAAAGATGATTTCTAACTACATACAAACCTGTATGGTCACTGGGCAGTGGTGGCACACGCCTTTAATCCCAGCACTCAGGAGGCAGAGGCAGGCGGATCTCTGAGAGTTCAAGACCAGCCTGATCTTCAAAGAGAATTCCAGGACAGGCTCCAAAGCTACAGAGAGACCCTGTCTCGAAAAACCAAAAAAAAAAAATTCCTTATGGTCCCAAAGCACAGTTCTTGGTGGCTAAGGACCCAGTCTGGTTTTCAGCTGATGAAATCCTTCAACCATTAGTGTCTCCACATGTTACTCCCTTTTTAGTTCCTATTGGTCATCAAAAATTGGATCAATGACTCAGAAGCTCAACAGAGTAGGAACATAGAGACCAGACAGGGCTCTAAGGTAACTATACATGGGATACCCACCTCCAGTGGGGAACCACCATAAGGGAATGGTAGTACTGAGTACAAAATTACCCAGCATCTCCTAAGACTTGCCCAGAGAGTGGTCAACCACAGGCACCTTACAGTGCTAGGCAAGCGTCACTGATGATGGCTCCTGGATGGGCATTGCTGATGAAGGCTCCTTGAAAGTGAAGGATTCCATTGCAGGGCAAAGCCAGTTGGGTGCACAAAGCCAGTTGGGTGCACAAACCCAGTGAGCATATTCAGGAATCAGAGCCTGAGATTAGTTTATCACACTGCAGAGAAAACAAAAAGGAGTTGGAAACAGAAGCTTAGATAAGTAAAATGTAACCACTGTTGAGAGGCACAGGGAGGTTACTGTTAGTTTGTTATTATATTACTTATTGCTACTCTGTTTTCAAACTTCCCTAAGAAACTTTCAGGAAACCTATTACAAGTTGCTGAGTAAATTCAACATCAGATACAAAGTTAACAAAAAAAAGATACATTAGGACCTAGATGATTTTGAAGCCTATCATGACAACATCAGTTCCATGCCTGGGACTACACAGTGGAAAGAGAGGCCTGATTCCCCTAAATTGTCCTCTGACCTCCATACACACATACCTGTTCCTATACACACATACACCTGTGCTCACGCATGCGCGCGCGCACACACACACAAATAAATAAATACAAGGCCCAAGAGATTCAAGGCTCGTTGGATAAAGGTGACTGCGGCTAAACATGATGACCTGAATCCAATTGTCCAGACCCATGTGTTAGAAAGAACCAACTCTTGCAAGTTGTCCTCTGACTTCTACATGTGCACACACACACACAAATTAAATTTAATAAAATAAATGCAAAATCAAATTTAAAAACAGAAATTAGATGTGTGTGTGCAAATATATACAAGGGCTATGTGATAAGGCCCATGCCCATATGTATTATGTATACACATGTACACACAACACAGGAACAAAGTCAGAAAGGGCTGCTAGTGGGGGTCTTGGATAAGTGTTTCGGAAGTGCTGTTTCAGTGACTCCAGGCTACCATGTCCTTGCTTCTGCTTCTATGAACATCTTCCTGATGTGTCATGCAGAAAGCCATCTGGGCATTTCAAACAAAAGAAGACTTCTTTTTTCTTATATGACAGAGAGTCTCATGTAACCCAGGCTGCCCTTAAACTTGCTGTGTATCAAAGATGACTTTCAACTTCTGATCCTCCTGTACCCCCTCTGAGAGTTAGGATCCCAGGCATACATCATCACACCCTGTTGACATGGCACTAGGGATATAGTCCAGGGCTTCCTGTATGCTGGGCAAGCACACAACTGTCTGAGCAGCATCCCCAGCCCCAAGAAGTTTGTTTTTTATAATCACAACTTATTTTTTTTATTTCTCTATGGATCCAGGATTGGCATTCATTAAAGGCTGTGCATATTTAACATATTACATGAGTTCTCTATTTACTCACTGCTGACTCTTACTGCTTTCTAAATTTGATATATTTTTATTTTTTCTTTTTCATGTGTGGTGTGTATATGTGTGTACACATGTGTGATATACATGTACATGCACATATACATATGATGTACATGAGTGTGTTTTCACATGTATATGGCATGTATGTATTTCAGATGTGTGGATGCACATGTGTGTACATGTGAACACAGACACCTGAAGTTGACTTTGAGAGTCTTTGATTATTTGTCTCCATCTTATTCACTGAGGCAGTGTCTCTCAGTTGAACCCAGAGCTCAATGATGTTGCTAATTTACCTAGCTGCTTGCTCCAGGGACTCCCTGTCTCTGCCTTCTAAGCACTGGGGCTAGAGGCAGGCCATCATGCCCACCTGGCATTTACATAGACTCTGAGGATCTGAAGTTCTCCTGTCAATGCTTATGTGACAAATGCATTAACCACTGAACCATTCTAGCCCTAATTTATGTTTTTGAAAATTTCATGCATGTGTATATTTTTATCATATCCTCTGCATTGCCTTCTAGTCCCTCCCCCATGCTGAACTCATTAAGACATATTCGATAATTATTCTTGTTTACTGCTGAGTATTTTTGCTCAAGTGGAAAAAAGTATTTGCTTGTGTTTGAAAGGCAGATGACAATTACTCCCTGAAGTGAACCCCACTAATAGCTGCTCTGGTTATGATGACTGCAGATTCTTTGTCCCTCTTGCCACTGAGGAGCAGACTCTGCCTCCTGTTTCTTAAATTTGGAGATCTCTGTGTTGAGAATCACATGCAGCAGAGGCGACAAGGTGCCACTTCTAGGGCCAAGTCTGAAAGGTGGGTTAACTTCTGCCTGGGTCTCCCCAGATGCTAACTAGCACCTGGCCTCTGGCATCCATATAGTGAGGAAGTACAGACTGGCCTGAGGATGAGACTAAGTGCAAGGAACAGGGGACCTGCTGGCAGCTCCTTCCTGGATGAGACAGGGGATAAGCTGTGTTGGATGCTAATCTCAACTTCTGGCACACACCCCTCACCGCTGCCCTACAAAGTGCAGTGACATTACTCTCCCAGCCCTCCCCAGACTCACAGTTTATAACCACGGGCATTGTCTTCAACCACACAATACTGAAGCATTCTTGATTTGGCAAAAGACTTGGGACAGGTGTCAGCTGTGGAAGAGAAGATGCCAATTGCCATCTGTACCTGACTCCATGCCATTTTTGGTGATGTGTGGTGGAGATACAGCTATGGTTGGAGCTGGACAGCATAGGAATTGCAGAAACCACATGGACTGAGAAGAAACATCATTCCCAGAGCTTCTAAGGGCAGTAAAGATCAAAGCATTTCTTCCCAAGTCCATAAGGCTTGCTGAGTGAGGCCACTTCCCCTTTGTACTCCAGGGCTTATCTGCATCACATCCCAAGATACTCAGTATCTCTACAGCTGGATTTGGTAATGTTGGGAACTGTCTCTGATTCTCAAAAATCTGTGAGTCAATTCTAGACACATTCACATGTGTATTAGTTTGTATTCTATTACTACAGAAAATTGTATGAAACTGAGTACTTTATAAAATGAAAAGTTAGCTTAGCTCACATTCTGAAGCTTCTAGTGAGACTTTCATGGCTGGTACATGGGAGAGGATGAAAATCACATCACAAAATGGGAAGCCAAAGACTGAGGATGCCACCATCTTTTCCAAGGGTATACCCCCAGTTTACTAAAGACCTCCAAATAACTCCCCCACCAGTTCATACCAACATCCTGGGGACAGAGCTTCCCTCTCACGAGCCATCAGGGAATATACTCAGAATGACACTGTACAAAACATAGCAGCAAGTCTCCAGAATGACACTGTACAAAACATAGCAGCAAGTCTCCAGAATGACAAAACAGTGCCAGCAGGTGCCTACTGTCCTTCCTGCATATGGTGAGTTGGGAAGTGTATCTGTCAACTTGGTTTTCACTATGCTACCTAACAAACACACTCTCAGTGGCTGACAGAAAGCAAGGAACATTTCTCACTCTCTATGACAGCCAGACTTGTGAGCATGGCTGAACTCTGCTCTGCCTTCTGTGAAGGAGCAGCCAGATTCAGATTTTGCCAGTCCTAAGGCAGAGACAAAATGGCAGAACATTGGACCATGCAAGCTCATTTCAGAAGCAACATACAATAAACATACTTCACTAGGCAGCACTAGTCACGTTTGCAGGTCTGCTAGAACGCATGAGGCAGACTCTCCTGTAAGGAAGGGCAACTAACAACTCAGCAATAACACAAGTGACCTCACAGCTGGATAGAGATTGGCCACAGCTCTAGTTCTTCATCCTGGGCCAGGTAAAGAAGCCGATGAACTGAGATAAAGCCGAGACCATCAGTGTCAATTTTTAATTGTGCTGCTCTGTTCTGGTTGTGCACAAATTGGAAGAAGAGTTTCTGTCCTTCCTACCTTCCTTTTTTTTCCTTTTGAGATAGGGTTCCCACTTGCAACTCAGACTGACCTGGAACTCTCCAAGCACCAGCCATGAGCCACATACAACTTACTTTTTTGTTTTTTATATTTATTTGCTTATTGAGACAGATTTCATGTGACTCAGGCTACTCTCTGTCCTCAAACTCACTATATAACTGAGGATGAACTTGAACTTCTGGTCCTCCTGCCTGTACATCCTGAGTGCACAACTGCACCCAGTTTATGCAGGGCTGGGGATCAAACCCAGGGCTTCATAAATGACAAGCAAGCTCTCTAACAGTTAGGTCACATTGCCAGCCCAGATTCTCTTTCTTTTCTTAATTGTAATGTGTGTGTGTGTGTGTGTGTGTGTGTGTGTGTGTGTAGTATAACTTGTAGGAGCTGGTTTTTGCTTTCTACCGTGTAGATCCTAGGGATCAAATCCAGGCTATCAGTCTTAGCATCGGGTGCCTTGCTGAGTCATTTTCTCAGCCTGGTTTCTGTTCTCTGATTCACCTGAGTTGGTGGTAGATGTGGTGCAAAGAGGAGAAGCCCTGTCAATAAGTCATCAACAGGAACTCCTTCATTGCTGTTGAGATCACAACACTCACTGTGGCCCCTCTGGGAGGTTTGGTGGTTTCTCTCAAAACCAAACAGGCTCCTCCCATAGGACATACCAGCTGAGCTCCTTGATGTTTGCCCAAGTGAACTGAAAACTTGAATCAACACAGATGTTTTCAGGGACTTGAGTCAAACTTACCCAAACTGAAAGTAGCCATGATGCCCTTCGGTGGGCGATGGGATAAACTACTGTAGAGCATCATATAGCTACTATAATTGTGTGCTAAAAAGAAAGGGAAGCCATGGAAAAGCCATGGGAAACCTTGAATGCATGTAGCCAGTCTTAAAAGACTGCACAGGTCATTCTGAAAAGGCAAAACTATGGCGACCAAAAAGATCAGGGTTGCTGGGGGTGGAGGCAGAGGGCAGATGGATTTCACTCTTCCATACTTTAATAGTGAACACAGGACATCACACGTTTGTATAAACCCATAGACAGGACAACCCACCAAAAGTAAGCCTGAGTGTAAATTGTGAACTTTCATTAATAACAATGTGTCAGAAACAAACATAAAAAGCAGAAGCCCAAATCAGTGCTGTTGACCCTGGGGACCAGCCAGGCTATGCGCTGGCCAGGTCTCTCCTGTGTGGAACCAGCAGTGGTACTGGGCAAGCTAGCTTGCCTCTCAAAGCCTCACTCCATACATCTGTGACATGGATGCTCATACCTCACCACAGGGCTGTTGAGACAATGAACATGCTCTGAGGCTCTCATGGCCTGTCCAAAAATGAGAAATCAGAGTGGTGATGGCCTGAATTGCAACTTATATCTCAAAGCAGGAACCTTGATCTTTTCCCCTTCCGTCATTCTGACAACCTGCTCCCACCCCACCCTTCACATCAACTCTAGAAACCTTGGACCTTCCGGCTAAATACAACTCAAAGCAGTTCCTCCAGCCATGCTAGCCCCCTATTCCGGGCATACCCTAGGGCCTCAGGGCCTAGGCACAGAGAGTTTCCTCTGCTGGTCCCACTGATCTTGTGTAGTCAGCATGCGCTGGCTGCTAGGAACCCTTCTGGGCCCTGTCTTAAGTATAGCTTGGGTGTTGCTCAGCTGTCTCTCAGTGTGCTGCGGTTCACTGGGTTTATCTTCAACTCCCACACAGAGGGCCTCAGGAGCCTGGAACTACAGCTTTATTCTTCCTGTGTTTTCTGACATCTCTCATTCCTTTGGAATATGAGCCACCCAGTCTCTATAGCACAGCACCCTCCATCTGCCCTGCCTTCTTGCTGACTCTCCTGCTCTCTGCCGGTAGTGGCTTCCTTTACTCTCATTCCTCACTGTCTTGCACAAAATCGAACCTGCACCCTGTAGATCAGGCTCAGGAGACCAGGGAAGAAGTCCCATCAGTCCCACCCCAAAGTGCACACTTACCCTTAATAACATATGGTGGTAGCCCGAGTCCCACCTAGGCACCAGGCAGCCCCTGAGAGCCTGACAGCCCACTTGGTCTCCTCTTCCTCCTCCTCCTCTTCTCCAACACACTCGCCCTTTTTCCCTTTTCTCCATCATGGTCCAGGCTGTTCTGTTGAGGGGTTCTGGATCACCCCTATTAGAGACTCACCCACCCTTCCCAGGGTGACCTCCCCACCCACCATCATGTATCATTACCACTTGGGTGGTTAGCACAACAGACCTACCAACTGCCCTTCCGTCTAGGCACAGGACAGGACAGTACCACCAAATATCCTGCAGGCCCAGGGCAGCAGCCATAGGACATCAGATATTTCCTAGCTCAAATAGAGAAACTTGCTCCCAAGGTCAAGAGGGCCTAGTTGGGACCACATGGGCTCAAAGTCGCACATGTGACCTTGCTTCCTGGGACAGGCATCTTCCGGTTTCTTCGATAGACCCTGCCGTACCCAAGAAATGACGGTGGCATTGATTTCTGGGTTCCCACACAGCCCTGGATACTTTTGAAGAAGCCCCCCACAAAGTGTCATAGAATGTGGGGTTGCAGGTGGGCCTAGGGTTAGTGTTTGTAAGAATCATAGCAGGGAACAGAGGTCTGGCCAACCTACGCACGGAGGCCTCTCTGCACTGTGTGCACTTCGTATAGTTCCTTTACGCCCTTGAGGCCCCAAGGCTACCTGCCATGCTTCTGGACTGGTATTCTCCTAATGGTGAGGACCTAACCCATGCCTCTGCTGCCCCGCACTTCAGGTACCATGGCCACCCTCAAGTCATGGAGAAAGGTGCTGCTCTAGCACACAGGCGAATGCTGGGAGTTTTCCCCACCCCCAGGAACACATAGGAGCCTGCAAGCAGCTTTCCTTGCTGAAGTCTAACAAGCTGAAGAGACTGGCAGGCAACAGGACCTACCCTCTCAGTGAGGTCTGCCCTGTCAGTGGGGTGGGGGCACTTCTCGGAGCCTGACCACAGCTGGAATACCGCTAAGGTATTCAGGAAAGGTTATGTTAATTATACACACCCCCGCATCTCTAAAATCTTGTTCAAGCCTTTACAGCCTGACACCATCCGTGACTTCTCTCTCTACCCAAGGAGCTTCTCAAGAACTTCATGGGCCTATCTGTTTTATGTCACCTTTTCCTTTAAAAGTCATCACTTTCATAGGTATATAGACCAGGTGTAAAGAACCCTTCCTTTTTTTTTTTTTTTTTTTTTTGACTAAAAGGGGTCTCTTGGGAACCAGTGGGCTGTTGGGAAACAGGGCTTGGGATGTAAGAGGCATCGATTTGAATTCTTCCACAGAAGCTGGGTCACGACCCATCCTCACCCCACCCCACCCTGTGTTCTCCTTTAGAGTTTGTTCATCGCCTCCTCCCCACTCCCTACCAAGCCATCATGCTGTCCACTCTTAGGCATGCTCGGCCTTATGGACCTAGGGACCCTGGAGCTTTCAGGACTCCACTGTGTTCAGCACATGGAGAACTTCCATGGGTACATGTGAGCTGTGTATGTTGTACTAAGTCCTGCAAGTCCCCATCAGGGCCTGGCTGGAGTTAGGAGAAAAGGGGAGCATCTGTTGTGGGCAGATACTTGTTTCCCAAACCTCTGAGTAGCAGGTCAGTAGGCCCAGTGAAAGCCACCCCACACACACTTTGCAAGTGGCCAACACCCTGTCAAGTGGTAACAGCCCCCACCCACCATGTTCAGTTGCCCCAGCTCTGGGACTACAAAGGTGTAAAAGAACAAACAGACTGGAAGTGTAATTTTTGTTGGGCCTCTTTATTTAGAACCTGGCGGACGAGGAGCCCTGGGCAGTTGGTATGGGCAGCACAGGAACCATTTCGACAGTCTGGTCACCAAGTTTAAGAGCAATCTAATAAAGCAGGGGGAGACTGCAAGCTAACCAGAGATGACTGTGTGAGGGCTTTTATAAGCATCAACCATTCCCCTAGAGTCTAATGTAAAAGTAGACTTACATTTGTGGGTAATCTGAAGCTGGTGATTTCTAGTGCCTTTGGTAATAATCAATAACCCAGCAGTTGCGTGGCAGAGAGAGCCACGCATGGATAAATACAAATATTAAGTTAGCATAATTTTTTAACTTTTTGTACAAATATACATGTTTTTTTTCCTTTTATCATCTTTTTCCTTCTACAGTTTCTAGTTTCTCTCTCTTTTTTTTTTGCACTGAGAGCGAGTAGAGATTAAACATTTTACATAAATGATTTAAAGCTTTACACCTTGGGACCAGCGTACTCCTTGCACATGGTACAGAGTGTTCTCAATACATTGCACAGTTTTCAGATTTCCACAAAACCGTGGGCTGCTTTTGCGCAGCCATCTGCGATTCCTGCTACATGAACGAAAGGTCCCAGCCGAAGCCCAGAGTTCTTCCATCGTCCGCTGCCCAGATGCCCAGCAAGTTCTCTCTGGCCTTTAGGCTCTATACTGCGGGGAAAGGGACTCAGGTAAGCACGCACGGCAGGAACCCCCCGGGGGCGGCCCCTCCGTGACCCCCGAGGGGCGCCGGACTCACCTAACTCATCGCAGACGCTTGCGCGGGGTCTGCTCCACCGCGCCCACCCCAGGAGCCACGTTAGGAGAGGGACACCCCGCAGGGACGTCGTTCGACGCCTTGTTCTCCTGCGCAGATCTCTTGCGCTTGGCGAAGAAGTCTGCGGGGCGATAGCGCGCGCCGGTCAGGGCGGGGCCGGCCCGGAGACCCGCGAGGGGGCCTGCGGAGTGTGCAGGGCGCGGGACTGGGGTGGGGGCGCCATCCCCGCCCGCGCCGAGGTCCGCGGCGGGTCAGCTTTGTTTACGTCGCCGCGCAATGTGCTGTGTAAGCATTTCCCCTTGTCCCGCGGCCAAGCCCCCCGGGGCTGCCGCCGCACTTAACCCCCTCCGTGCCACACACACGGCGCCCTAAGGGGCTCCCGCAGCCCGAGCCAAAGACCGCGATCCGAGTGGGTCGCGGCCAGGCTCGCCCTCCCACTGCACTCTCGGGAGCCTTGGGGATGCACCCCCACCAGTAGGAGAGGGGTGCAGGCGCAACCGCGCCCTAAGCGCCGCGGGCCCTTTAATGCCACGGGAGGAGGCGGGGACCGGGCGAGGCCCCCGAGGGCGAGGGAGAGCCCGGCCGGCCGGACAAAGCGAGGCCGGGCCGGGGCGGGGCCGTGCGGGGCTCACCGGAGATGAGAGGCCCCGACAGCTTCTTGATCGCACCGTTCGCAGTGGCCGCAGCAGTCCCGACCGCGGGACGTCCCGGAATCCCCGAGAGAGGCTGCTCCTTCAACTCCTGGCCCCGCTGCTCCTGGTTCACATCCTGCTCCTCGACTGGCTCTGCGCCCTGCTCCTCCGCAGCCTCCTCGTCCTGCTCCTCGACCGGCTCCGCGCCCTGCTCCTCGATCGGCTCCACGACCGCATCCGCGCCCTGCTCAGAGCCCTGCTCAGAGCCCGGCTCAGCGCCCAACTCAGCACCCGGCTCAGCACCCTGCTCCTCGCCCTGCTCAGGGACCTGCTCAGGGACCTGCTCAGGGACCTGTTCCTCGCCGTCCTGAGGTGCCACGTCCGGGTTCGCGTCCGGGATCAGGTCCGGAGTCGGGTCCGAGGTCGCGTCCGGGGTCACGTCCGGAATCGGGTCTGAGGTTGGATCTGAGGCCGGGGCCGGGGTCGCGGGTGGGGTGGGCTCCGCGACCACGGCCGAGGCTGGGGCGCTGGGCGGCTGCTCAGGCTCCTCCTCTAGGCCGTCGGGGGCCTCGCCAGCCGGCGGCCCAGGACGCGGGATGACAGCCACGGCCACCGGGGGAGGCCGGGGCCCCAGCACCAGGCGACAGCGCCCCACCTGCACCGTCTCGCGGTAGAAGGCGGGCACAGACTCGCTGTCCACCTCCATCCACTGCAGACGACCAGGGCCTCGGAGAGGCACATCCTGCTGGAAGTTGAAGTCCCAGCGGTTCTGGTCCTCGGCATTCAGCTCCGCCAGGCGCATCCGCAGCTCGCGGCCCAGCTCCTCGTGGTCCACAGGCCCGAAGAGGCTGCGGCAGGCGCTGCTGCGCGCTATCACAGGGAAGGTGTCGCTGGAAGCCAAGCGTTCCATCGCTGTTCTGCTGCGGAGGTACACGTCGGACATGCCCATGGTCGAAGGCTGTGCAAACGCGGGCGGCGAGAAAGAAGGGAGCGGGAGGAGAAGGAAGAGGGGAGAGGAGGAGGGCGGAGGCTGGGCGTGGGCGAGACCCCTTGCACAGCCCGCGTCCGCCTCTGCCTAGGGACGCAGCGGCTACCTGGCTGATTGATGGTGGACGGCTCCTGCGTCTCGATCGCTTGTCCTGTCCAGCCTGGGCCGCGCCCCCTCGGAGCTTGCCTGTCTGTTCGCTTGCTCTCAGTCGGGCCTAGCCGGCACCCCTCGAGCACAGCGCACTCGGCCTGTGGAACGCCCAGCCCGCGGCGCCCCTTTATACGCGCTGGCCCCACCCCCGCGCGCGCGGGCCTCCTCGAAATTAGCATAATGTAGTATTTTCAGTTTCAACAACACCGCGGCGATTGGCCGGCGCACCCCGCCCCTCCCACAGAGGCCCGGCCCCCTAGATTCGCTCATTGGCCACGCGCACACACCCCCGGGGCCGGGCGGGGCCGGCGACGGGCGTGCGCTGATTGGCGGCCGCGCGGTGAGCGGGCTGCGCGGGACAGGGGGCGGGGCTCGAGTTAAAGAGCTCTGCGGGCGGTAACGTGACACCGCTACGCCCCTCCCCCTCGCCCCATCCTCCCCCCCCCGTCCCTCCCCCGCGGGCTCCTTTGTCTGCAGGCGGGGGCTTGCACAGCCGCGACGCGCGCGCCCCCTCGGACCCTGGAACTGGGCACTGCCCCTTGGCGATGCTGGCGTCGGTGCAAGTCCTTCGGTCCCCGCAGTCTGTATTCTCACTAGGGCTGCGCCAGCTGATAGGACTTTAACCCACCATTACCAGCTGGATCCTGACCCTGGCAGGACCATGGCAGGAGCCACCCTCTGCACCCAGGCCTGCGTCCCTGCTTCGAGACATCTGCACACCTGCTAGCCCTAAGAGCTTCTATCAAGAAGATAGAAACAGGGGTCAGCTCCATTCTTTTCCAGAGGGACAATATTGTGCAGATCTTGAGGGTCTTAACCAGGGTCTGTAACCTGATGTATGGGCCCACCTATCCAGATGAGATACCTACCCATCCTGACCTTTACCTACATCACGACACTGATAGATGCCCAGGACCTCAGGTTTGGGTCAAGCCATATCCAACCTCCAGTTCCGCTTGCCTTGGTTGACTGGAAGTAGTTGTGTTGGAAAAGAGGGAAAGACCCACCCTCTCCTTCACAGCTTTGCCTCTTGGTGGGGCTCTGGATACTCACACAAACACACCCCAACTGAGGCTGGCACCCCCGTAGCCAAAAGGAGTCCATTATTTAGGGCAGGGAGTCCAGAAGGTGACTCCGGCATGTGGCAGGAGCATGCCTCCTCCCCTGCCATGGGGAACCAGGAGTTCTGGACATATTTTAAAGGTCCTGCAGAGATGCCTCTGAGATTCGGAGAGAGAATCGTGTTTTCAGTGGTTAGGTAGTTCGGAACAACCAGGAAGGCAAGTCGTTGATAACAAGTCTTCAAACCCTGAAGCCAGGTGCCAGACTGAATAGACCCTCCTGGGACAGGTGAAAGACAGGTTTTGGAAGCTGCTCTGGTGGAGAGACCAGTGCCTGTGACCTGGGAGGATTTATTTTCCTCAGTACCCCACATTACAAATCTCTCAGGACTTTGGTACGGCACGGTATTTTTCTTGAATAAAGTAAAACTAATGAAGGTTTCTGGGAGGCCTTATGAACCCCTCACCAAATCATAAAATCAACTTGTCCAAGGTCAGAAGGAATCAGGGCTTTGTTCTGTCCCTGTACCTAGGCCACAGGGTCTTCCCCAGAGACCCCTAGGCACAGGACCATGCTTGTTAGTGACCACCTGGTCCCCAGGGTCTCCCCAACAGTCCGAATGCCCAGGCTGCAGCTGTCAAGGATGACAGGGATAGAGAAGGCCCACCCTGCCCACAAACCAAGCCAAAGGCTGCTGTGGGAACTGGACATACTCCCTGTGATATGGAGCTATCATGTCCTATTTGTTGGGAGAAGCAGTATAGATGCTGTGCAGGCTGCCTCACTGGGCCTCAGCCTGGCTAGGACACCCCCACCCTCGGTTGCCCTTACTTTCTTTTAAGGCAGTTTCTCTGTGTAACAGTTTTGACTGTCCGCGAATTCCCTTTGTAAACCAGGCTGTCCTCAAACTCACAGAGATCGGCTGTCTTCTGCCTCCTGAGTGCTGGGATCAAAGGTTTGTGCCACCACCACCCATCTGCTTTCTGCTTTTCTATTACTATTCCATCAGTTTGTTTCACCTCAACACAAGGGAAAATGACCCCTCTTCAAGTCTGTGGCCGCTGAAATTCCATCCAGGATAGTATCCAAAGACTTGCTAAGCACACTGGTTCCAGGAGCAGGATTGAGTCCCCTGCCTAGCCCTCCAGCCCAAGCGGTCTGAAGGTAAGTAAACATCTGCCTGGCTTCAAGAATCACTTTCTATTTTGTGATTTAAAATACATCCAAAGGAAAAAGCATTTTTACTGTGTTGCTGTGGAGAGTTGGGGGGTGGGGTGCTGGTGGGGTGCTGGCCTGGTGTCTGGCACATCAGGGACGATCCTCCAGGGTTTCTGTCTTGTGAGGTAAAGGAGGTATACGCTCTGAGCCGCCTCCCTTGGTCATGGTGAGTAGAATGATGTTTATCTCCTGCAATCTTCACCCATAGCCTTGGGCAGTGAGTGTACTTCACCTCTAGCTTCTCCAGAGCACCTGGAAAGGCCACACATCTAAGTCCAGAGATTAGTTTTCTTTGGAAAAATTTCTATGTGCACCCGTTTATATGGCAAGCCTGGGAACTGTTTTTTCTGTAAAGCCACCCCGCTGACCAAATGGAGGAAAGAAGGTCGTGGCAAGACTCAGGCACAGCCACTCTGCCAGTGATTGGAGTAGGAGATAAAATGTGAAGAGCTGGGGGTGACTCAGTAGTAAGGCACTTGAGAAGTATGAACGCTGGCTTTGGGTTCCATCCCCAGCACTGAAAATAAATGAATGAATAAATAAATAAGTTTCGTGTCCTTCATCGCTTAACGTTTGGAGCTGACTCGACCGTGGCGCTACTGACTGCAACTAGAACACACAGCAGGCAGGCCGACACCAGCCTCGGAGGAGGCTGGCTAGATTAAACCCTTGCTGTGGCTCCTAGGTGATTAAGGCCAGCTTAACCCACACCCTCTAGCTCCTCGAACCAACTCCAAGATTTGATTAGTGAATTGTAACGCAGGAAAAATCTTGGCCCCAGCCCTCCTGCACTTTCATTCTTAGAGGAGACTGGAACAGCTACGCCAGCTCAGTTTCCCGGAATGTTCCGGGGTCTCACACACCCCCATAGCTGCTCGGCTACAGGAACTCAGGCGCCGCAAGGAAGCCCAGTGCCCAGGGTCTCCCAACCCCTAGCGAGAGTGAAGGCAGAGTCCAGACCTGTCCTTGGCTTCATGCTGCCCCCTGGTGGCCTACTTGGGCAGCACCAGCTTCCTGGATGCCCCACGCCTGCCTCTCCTGCCTGCGTGGATGGCTCTCTTGCTCATACACCACACTCCCTGGCCCACAGCCCCAAGTTCTGGGGCCCTCCTGGGGTAACCAAATATAGGGTTAAGACTTGTCTCCCTCCCCCTGCCCCCGGCCCTTAGTCAAACCTGCCTGAAACCTTCTCAGAGTCTAAGACCCTGAGCTGTCTTATCAGATAAATTAAGGCCTTGAAGAATTTTCCATGAAGCCATGTACCACATGTCACCCATCCATCAAGGAAGGTGGGGAATGCAGGCCCAGGGTCAGAACTAGAGGGAGAAGGCCGAAGGGCTGGGTGACACACTATGTTGTTTCTTGGGGCCTCTGGAGGGCCATGGACAGAGAGCAATATCCCATAGTCCCTCTGGGGTCTCTTCATTGGGAAGGACAGGGTCTAGTTGCCTCCATAATAATGGTGCACTTTCAAGGAAGCAAAAATAAATCTCCATCTTGTGCCTACTCCGGGCTCTGACCTGTGTCTGCTTTGGGCTCCCTTGCTCCTTCAATCCAACACCCAGAAGAGACAGGACAGGACAAAGACAAAGGTTCAGCATCCGACCTGAGATCACTCAGCAGTCAGAGGCAACAGCAAATTCTCTGGCTTCGATCTTAAGGAACACTTGGACCAAACCCTGGATGGAGTTTGGGCTGACTGTTTGCGATGGCGGGAACCCCTGGAATGTCTCCCACACGGTACCCCAAGCCCCCAACTCCTGCCCCATTGGTTGGGCTGGAGGCTCCGAGGGGTTTGCGCGGCTACAGACCAACCCCGCCGCCCCCAAGCAGCGCCCTGAGCGCACTTGGCGGGGCCCCAGGCGGGTGCAGCGCGAACGCCCTCCCGCACCAGTTCCCGCGCTCGGCTCGCCCCGCCCCCAGGACGGGCTGTTCTTGGGGCCGCTGCCAGACACGTCCTCCGCAGGTGCCGGCCTCTCTCCGGTGACGCGGCCACATGCGGCCCGGCTCCGATTACAGGGCCTGCCTTGTACTCGGGGTCCGGGCCGGGGGTCCTCACTCCCCAGGAATGGGTGGGAGGGGCAGAGAGAGAGAGACAGAGACAGAGAGACAGAGAGAGAGAGACAGAGACAGAGAGACAGAGAGACAGAGACAGAGAGACAGAGAGAGAGAGACAGAGAGGGAGAGAGAGAGAGAGAGAGAGAGACAGAGAGACAGAGAGACAGAGAGACAGACACAGACACAGAGAGACAGAGACAGAGAGACAGAGACAGAGAGACAGAGAGACAGAGAGAGAGAGACAGAGACAGAGAGACAGAGAGAGAGAGAGAGAGAGAGAGAGAGAGAGAGAGAGAGAGAGAGAGAGAGAGAGAGAGAGAGAGAGAGAGAGAGACTAGGAACAAGGAACAGCCGCAGGCAGGAGCCGCCCCCAGACACGTGCGGCGGCCGCCTAGCCGCCGCCGCGGTTTGGAGGCGGGGAGCCTGCGCCCAGATGCATAACTTGACTGGGCGCAGGACCCAGTCAAGTTTTAGAAGTCCAGAACCACTGGGCACCCCAGGATCCTGATGTCCGTCTCTCTGGGATGAGGAGGTCTAAAGGGTTGTTAGGAATCGAAGTCAAACACTAGGCCAGCCCAAAGCGCCCAGCCTTCCCATAGACCCTGTGCAACGCTGGGTCCCCAGGCCGAGGGGCTCACTTTGCCAAGGAAACAATAATGTAGATCTTGTGCTCCTGGATTCCCTTCCCCCACATCCCCTTTCTGTTGGCATTAGCAGGACTCGCAATCGGGACTTCCTGCTCACGAGGTGTACCCAGGACCCTTAGGTCACTCCAAGCCTTTGGTCTAGCTTCCAATAGCTACAGTGTCAGAGGATCCCAGAACCTGCTGGAGAGGCTAGAGGAGAGGGTGAGGATCCTCTCTGCACCCCAAGTATTCCTTCACTACAGGGAGAAGAAGCCCATCCACCACCACAAACACACTCAGACCCCCAGACAGAACCTCGGGCGCGAAAGGGAGTGCCAAAAGATACTTTCTTTTATTCTATTTTATTCTGAGACAGTCTTCCAGTGGACAAGACTCGGTATGTAGCCAAGGATAACCTTGTAGTTCTGATCCTCCTACCTCCACCTCCTAAGTGCTGTGATTTCTGGCATGCACCACATGTCTGGATCATGTAGTGCTCCGGATGTGCGTGCTAGGTAAGAACTCTAACAACTGAGCCTTGTCCTCAGACTACAGGACTTTTAGACATTATTTCGTGTGACCTCACTTAATCCTGTAGCATCCCTGTAAAGGAACCACGGCCAGAGAGGTAGAGTCACTGCTCAGCGTCCCATCATAAACGGAGTCTGAAAGTATAGGCTCACCTGAGCCCCGTATAGTCAGTGCAAGGGCGCCTTCCTCACTTCATTCACACAGCTCCTTCCCTCGATTCCCTTACACCCAGCCCTCGCTGGGTTGTGTTCTAAAGAGAGAAGTTAGCCAGGCTGGCAGCTGGAACATCGGGGCCTGGGACAGCTCCCAAGGTAGCAGTCCATCTTTACAGTGTCTGCCCCAGGACCCCATGGGGAGGTGAGCAGGTTCTTCCCCAGCTGGGCTGCTCGAGGCCAAGGACAAGCAGCAGCAGAGGTACCTCGCTCGAGCAGCGTCAAGACCAAGACCAAGGCTAGACTCCTGCTGCCCCCTGGTGTTCAGTGACCACATTACAGCAAGAGATCATCACCCGCGATGTGAGTGGTCCTGCCCACAACTGGGCCTCACACCTGAAGGTGATTTGGCAGGGGTCTTGCTGTGCTGAGGCTGCCTGCCTGCCCTCAAGATTATGGCTTTGCCCAGTGTGTTCAGTTAGAACTTGCCAAAGCCTAGGTAATTGGAGAACCAGGGCTGTGACTCACACCTTAGGCAAACTGGCCATTAGCCTGTGAGCTTGCTCTGTCCTCTGAGGCTGGTAGGACAAAGGGAAGGAAGGCAAGAGGTGGGAGGGGAGGGGGCAAAGAGCCTGCTCTGGAGACTGAAGGTGCCCTGTGTGGTGGCACAAGCCTTTAAGTACACCGCTTGGGAGGTAAAAGCAGGTCAATTTCTGTGAGTTCTGGGCTACATAGTGGGAGCCCATCTCAAAAGACAAAGACAAAACAAACAAACAACAACAAAAACCCTAAGACACATTCCAAAAAAGAGGGAGAGAGCAAGCTCCCCTCCTCCCCTCCTCCCCCCTCCCCTCCTCCCTTTCTCCCCTCCTCCCCTCCTCCCTTTCTCCCCTCTTCCCCTCCTCTCTTCACCCCTCCTTCCTAGCCCACCTGCTCTCCCACTGTCCCCTACAGGCCTGGCCTGCCTGCCTCTAGTACCTTCTGCCTTGTTTCCCTCCCCTGAAATTACCGTGCAAAGCCCCAGGCCTCAGAGCGCCAAAGCCAGCTGGGCTAGCTAGGAGACACGTCCCCTGGCCCTCCCTTCTTGGACCTGGGTGACCATGTGAGTGGATACATGCATGCCTTTAAGGTACAAGGCAAAGCCCCCACATCCTGTAGTTCTTCACAGGCCTCCAGATCTGTGAGCACCCCGACTTCCTCAGGTAGTTTAGCAGAAAGTGAGAGGGAAGGTGCCGAAGAGACCGCTCGAGGCAGGCAGGGAGGGCCTGAGGTTCCATCCCTGAAGACTGGTCCACCCCACTCCCTCTGTGGGTGGGGGCAAGTGCGGGAGGAGACTGGGCAGAGGCCCACCCTCTTACTGGCTGGTGTCCTTGGGCGGACACACGACCCTCTCTGTGCCTCAGCTCTCATCTGGGAGCCTCTAGTAGCTTGAGGACCATGTAAACGGCATGTGAACTGTCAAAACAGGCCTTCTTTGAGGGTGCCTCACCACCCCTTCCCCTGGTCGCCCCTAACAACGCTGAGAGGAAGGCGCAGACCCTTCCGGGTGACCCCCTCCCACTGTGTTGCAAAGAAAACTGGACATTTCCTTTGATCCCAGAGTGGGGGGGTGCTAAGGGAGACTCAGACCACAACAAAAGCACTTGCACCAATGGTCACGTGAGGTCCCCTAATCCGCAGCCTAATTACCAGCTCTGACAGCACGGCCCCTCCCCCAGCAGGTCAGCAGCAGCCCATTCCTCCAGTCTGTGAACACAAATGCAGACACTGGTGTCTCCCCTTCTGCATACTGATCCACTGCATCTGACAGTCCACCCTCTCTGTCCCTAAGTTCCCATGCTGTGGTCTCTATGTGTCGATAACTGCATTTAATCTTCAGGAGAGTCAATGAGGCAGAGAGCAGGCTTCACCCCCACATCCCAGATGGGAAAACTAAGGCTGGGGGGGGCGACAAGAATCTTATCTAAACCTGGTCAATCATGACTGTTGACCACAGAGCCTGTGTGAACTCTCCCATGCTCCTTAGCAGCCCCTCTGCCAAGCCCCAACTTCCTCTGCTACTTCCTTGTATTACCCTAGACTTTTTTTTTTTTTTTTTGGTTTTTTTATGAGACAGGGTTTCTCAGTATTGTTTTGGAGGCTATCGGTCCAGCCCGGCCTCGAACTCACAGAGATCCGCCTCCTCTGTCTCCCGAGTGCTGGGATTAAAGCCGTGCACCACCACCACCCGGCCTACCCTAGACTTTTATTTTGGGTTTGATTTTTTTTTTTTAGACAGGATCTCCTGGGCAGCCTAGGTTGGCCTCAAATTCACAATTCTCCTATCTCAGCTTCCTGAATGCTGATTACACACCAAATTCAGCTTCCACCAGGCATTGGTTGGCAGCAGAGAGCAAACCAGGCCAGTGCTGAGCCTTAGCTACACCTGAATTTCAACCTTGGTGCCCAGGGCATGGAAGAAGACATGGAGTGTCTGGGCCTGAGCCTGATTGTCCCAATCCAATGCTTTTCCCTGCATGTTTAAGCAGCACATCGACTAGGAGCATCTGCTTTGGGCTAAGTCTGCTTAAAACTGAGTCACCGGGGGCTTCCAAGCTGGAGGGTATCGAGAGAAAGTCCAGGCCCAGCAAGACAGGAGACAGAGGGGATTTCAAGGTGTTAACCTGTGCCACACCCACAGATGGAAGGGATCTGCCAGCAGCTGGACAAGGGATGCCAGAGATGCCATGTGTGATCATGGCATGCAGAACCCAGCCGAGAACCCTTGGCTAGACTCTGATAGGCTGCCTTGGTTTGGCTATTTTTGTTCCAGAACAAGGGGGGGGACAGAGACACTCCAGTCTTCACTGGCCAGTCCTTGGGTTGAACAGTTGTACCTGAGGCCCTAAGATGGGGCAGGCTGGGGTCTAAGAAACTTAATGAGCTAGCCAAGTGTAGTGACGCATACCTTTAATCCCAGTACTCCAGAGGCAGAAGGCGGATCTCTGGAGAGTCAATGCCAGCCTGGTCTACATAATGAGTTCCAGGCCAGCCAGGGCTCCATAGAGAGAGAGGGAGATGGTGGGGAGGAAACAAAGCACTGAAAACTACTCCTCACACCCATAACCCCAGAACTTGGGAGGCAGGGGCAGGAGAATTGCCTTGACTAGGCTACAGAAGGAGCCCCTGGCCCAAAAACTAAAATACAAGGACTGGAGAGATGGATCAGTGGTTAAGAGCACACACTGCTCTTCCAGAGGACTTGAGTTTGGTTTCTAGCGCCCACATCATGCTTCTCACACCAGCATATAACCCAAAAGCCAATGACCCTGGCCTTGGCATGTGAACATGTGAACACGCACTCACATGCGCACTCATGTGCGTACAAACACAGAGATATGCATGCACCCATAATTTAAAATAATAAAATAAATATTTCAAAAAGCAAGCCCTGACCCCTCGGCTGGGCTGCAGGGGTAACTGCTGCAAGGGAAGCTACAGGGCCCCCTGACACTGCTCTCTGATCTGATCAGAAGGCCAGCTGGGATACCACAGTGGTCTGTGTGGCTTCCGGAGATCAGAGAGGAGCGAGCCCTCCATCCCAGTCAAACCAAGAATTCCCAAGCCAACTATGGGCTTCACCAGCTCCTACCCTAATCTCTGGACATCTGGCCTGGGTTGGAGAAATGGGGCCAGGCTCTGGACATTGCACTTTCTCACTTAGAAGCTCAGTGGACACTTTTATAGACTTCTGGGAAAACCTTCATCAGTCTCCACTATCACTATCAGCCTGGACTGCATAAACTCCCAGGGAACAGGCCCACAGTGGAGCTTAGTGGATGATGGGAAACTGTCTGCCCAGCCTGGATCCCACGCTCTGATGCCTCGAGTCAGTCCACAGGCTGTTTCCTGGCGTCAACACCCATAGATGCAACCTGAGATGCTGCAGCTTTCTGGAAGCAGGGGAGACAGTTGTAGACCAGGGCGCCACCTGCTGGGCATGGTCTGAAACTTCACCTACTTTGGAAGAGAAGGAACCTGAGCCCTCTTGAGCCTGAGTAGGGCTGTTACCCTGCCCCATGCTCTGTCCCCAGCCCCAGTGAAAGCCCTGTTATTCCCAAAGAAGTAACACCGAGGTGATTCCAAAACTTTTCAAATGAATTGTTTAGACTGAACTGTTGGCTACACTGGGAAATGCTCCTGTCAGGCCACAGGAGGTAGAAGACCTAATGGCACACAAGAACCTGGGTTCTGGCCCAGCAGTCATAAGGAAACTCAGGCACAACCCACACTGGCCACTCCCTTGTTACCTGTCTGCTCACAGTTCCCTCTACTAACAAGCCGGGAGCCCTCATCCTTCTGTAAAAATCCTGTTCTGAGCACACTTAATGCCCCCACTTGGGAGGCAGAGGCAGGCAGATCTCTGTGAGTTCGAGGCCAGCCTGGTCTACAAAGTGAGCTCCAGAACAGTCAGGACTGTTACACAGAGAAATCCTGTCTTGAAAAAACAAAAAAGTATTGTTCTGTTCAGCTGAGGGCAGCTTCATGCAGCAGGGCTAATGGTGGATTTTTGCGCTCTCCAGATTGCTATGCAATGTCTCAAATCAGCTATTCTCTCCTTGGATGTGTAGCTGTTCATGGCTCCTGTCAGACCCAAGACCCACAGCTTTATCCCCTGCTGACTGGACCATGGAAGAAGCTGCCCATGCTGGGTGTCTCTCAATTCCTCAGTGATTCCTCAGCCAGGCTATCCTTCTGCAAGCCTACAGCAGGCCAGATCAGAAGCCCAACGTTGCCAGTCAGAGCATGGCTTCCATGTTGTGGAGGTTTAAATGAGATGTCCCTGTAGTCTTAGGCATTTGAATCCTTGGTCCCTAGCTTGTGATGCTGCTTGGGGGAAGCTTAGGAGGCTTTTAAGGAACTGTGTCACTGGAGGCAAGCTTGCAGAGGTTAAATGCTCACGCATTTTGAATTTACTTTCTCTGCTTCCTGTTTGCAATTCTAGATGTGAGTTCTCAGGTTCCAGCCCCACCCATCATGCCTCATTCTGAGAACATGGACTCATATCCCTCTGGAAATATAAACCCAAATGACCTCTTTCTTTTATAAGTTGTCTTCCTCGTGGTGTCTTATCCCATCTTAGAAAAGTAACTGATACAGAAGTTGGTACCAAAAGTAGGGTATTTATGTGACAGGTCTAACTATTCTAAGTTTTTGGAAGAATGTGAGAGACGTTGGGATTTAAAAGCAATTGAAAGTGATAAACAGAACTTAGTGGGCTGTCTGAGCAGCCTGGAAGACTCTAGTTCCAAGGGAAATGCAGATTGTGGAGGCCCAACTCAAGAAGTTTCAGAACAACTAGGCTAGAGACTTCTTGAGACAGTCTGGCCAAAAGAATGCATTGCTTTCTGTCCTTATCCTAAGAGCTTGACAGAGGCTGTTTAATGAGCTAACTTCACTGACAGGAGCCATCTCAAGACAGCCTACTATTAACTCTGTTGAGTGTTTACTGGTAGTGACTCTTATGCAGGTCTACAGTGAAAAAGAGCAAGCAGGGCAGAAAGAAATACAAAATGTGCAGTTTAAAGAGGTAAAGGACACTGGCCAGTGAAGTTAGCTAAGATGAGGCTGGTACTGGAGGGAGGCTACAGTGGAGATCTGCACCATTCCAGAGAGGCCTGATATGCACCAGGATAAAGCTAAGCTTCCTGTGTGAAAGAGAGCATAAGGCATTTTCTGATACTGGAAAATGACTGAATCAAAGCTGCCTCTGAGGTGTTTTAAAGGGGCGAGGATCTACCCCAAGCTGGCCGACAAACTTGGCAATGCTGTCCATATGTGTTGCTTGCTGGCTTTAAAGTCATGAAAGAGAAGGGGTCATGGAACCTTTCTCCTTCGTTTCAGAATGTCACCAAGGCCAGGCAATGTGTAGCAAGAGAGTCCCTGCCTGAAAGCCCTGAGAAGGCAAGAAGCCCTGAGAGGCCATTTTGTGAGACTATGGAAATGAAGCTTATTATATTGAAAACCCCAAGATGTTGGGAGTGCCAGAGCCATAGTATATCTGTCAGGGAGAACTGCATACAGGGAGCAGAATCAGTCAGGAGAGAAAAGGCTGTTGCAGGCAGCAAATCTGGAGCCCTCTGAGCCCTCTAACATGAGACATGAAGTTATACATTTTAGAGTTCACCTTGCTGGGTTTTAATCTAGCTTTGGCCCAAAACTTGCGCTATTTCCTCACTATGCCCCCCCCCATTCCTCCCTTTTGGAATGGTAATGTATTTTCTGTGTCGTTGTGTGTTGCAAATATGTAATTTGGTTTTTGTTATTATTATTATTTTGCAGAGGGTTACAGTTAAGGGTTGGGCTTGAGTCTCAGAAGACACTTTGGACTTCAGCGCGGTGTTGAGGCTGAGAGGTGGCGTTGCTCTTGGAGCATTATGATATGGCCACAAAGTCTATGGGGGAGCACAGAGTGGCGCTTTAAGTGAGACGTCCTCCATAGTTCCCAGTTGGTGGCGCTGTTTTCGGAAGCTTAGGAGATGTGGTCTTGTTAGAGAAGTGTGTCATGGGGGCAGGCTTGGGAAGTTTAAAGACTCACACCATTTCAAGTTCGTTCCCTCTGCTTCCTACTTACAGTGCAAAATATGCACTCTCAGCTTCCAGCTCCAGCTGCCATGCCTCTCCTCTGCCATCACAAACCCAAATAACCTCTGTCTTCTATAAGTCGCCTTGTTCATGGGGCTCTATTGAAGCAACAGAAAAGTAAATAATACACACGTGGTCACAGCTGAGATGCAATCAGTCTCCCTCAGCACCTGCACTATAAACAATCTAACAAAGGGTGCAGAGGGCTGAGGAGAGTGCTTTCCCAGAAACGGCTTGATATGCCAGTGCTGTGGAGGTGGGCAGAGACTGGCAAGTCCTGTGGTCCCGGTGACAGTGGTCAGCTGCTGTGGAATAACTGATGCCTGATAGTGATCACTGACCTTTACAGGAACTTACACATGAATATACACACGCTAAAGGACACAGACCCATTGTTGAACATATTTTGATTATAGGACATAGAGAAATGAAGCTGCAACTGCCCTTTTAAGCTTCCTCCCTGCTAGCTAGCTTTCATATATTGGAAGTTGCTTTGTAGGCCACAGGAGAGAGAAAGACTATCCACCGTCTAACCCAGCAGCAAACCCTGCATGCTACAATACCAACCCACCAAGCAACCTGTGACCACTGGTACAATAGTAGCTTGAATGCTGTGGGGGTAACCAACCACTCTTAGCTAGGACCTGCTCCATTGGAGTGAATTCATCCCTAGTACCGTAAACTCAGCGAAAAGCACAAGACTTGGGTGGTCACAGGCCCTAGGCAGGAATCTACTACTGTTGTCTTGCTAAGTGGATGTTATCAAACTGCCTTCTAAATGTTTGTTTATATGCATAAATCAATGCTGTCCTTAATCTTAGCCAGAGAGTCCTCTGGCTAAGTGAGCAGCGGTTGATGAGACTCATAACTCACAGTGCTGAGAAGAAGGGATTGTTGATAGCTCAGCTCTGGATGGGACATCTGTATCAACCTGACCTCCGAGGCTCAGGGGACATCAAGGAATAGGAGACAGAAAGAATGTAAGAGCCAGAGGACAGGGAGTGCTGGGAGATGCCGTCTTCTGGACATGACCGTGAACTCAATGCAGCCATGGTTACCTGCACAAGATCAAGATAAGAGGATCAGTCAAAGGTTCAACAGGTGGCACTAGCTGGACTCAGGAAGGAGAGAGAGAGAATATGAAAGAGGGAGATGTGTTGGAGGTTATGAAAGGGAAAATGGGAAGAGTTAGGTGTGCTTATGATCACGATACATTGTATCCATGTATGAAACTGCCAGAGAATGAATGATAGTCTCTCCCTTTAAACAGATACAGCCTGCACACAGTAGGTGCTCAATGGTTATGGGAGATTCCTGCTTCAGGGCCACATCATTAAGCCCAGAAAATCACAGAGATAGTATCTCTGTCCTCAGGGAAGCTCTGGCGGGTCTGAACCCCAGGACTCAGCAGTCACAGTGACTTCCTCGGCACATGTAGCCACGTTCCTGTCCCTCTATTCCTTCCCCTAACCCCACTGGACCCCTTAAGTCCAAGCCCATCAGGTGTTGTCAGTTGCCTGCTTGCCTCTGAGCCCTGCCATACTGTTCCCCTTGCCGAACCCGCTTCCCCACCTGGTACATCTGTGTTTCTCCCTAGGCCCTGATGAGTAGTCACCTCCTCTTTGAAAAGCTGTCTCCCAGCCCTGCCCCAGACAGGAGCCAGCAATTCCTGCAGCTGTCTGGATTGGTCTCCCTGGCAGAACAGTGGCCACATGAATAATACTGGCCCTGGAAGAAAGCTACTTCCTCTTCAGAAGGAGAACCCAGCTTCTAGGGTTCCCTGTTCCTCTCTAGCCAGAAGAGCAATTTTCCCACACTCCCTTACAACCAGGAAGCGCCCCGCCCCTCGGGAGCCTGTTTAGAACAAGTACAAAAGCTGGGATCATTCAACTCTCCTGTTCCCCCAAACTGCAAGCTCTGTTTGTGGGTGAGTAGCCTGCCCCTTCTTGCTTGTCAGGAACAGCACAGGATCCTTGCCTCTCCCCAACTGTCCCAAGGCAGACTTACTTACCAAGCTCTGCTCCAAGAACTCTGGAATCAGTAAAAATGCCACATGTCCACTGGGGAAGAATTAACGTAATCAAGGGGCTGACCTGACCGGGCCTATTCCTCCCTTCTCCTGACCCCCAAGTCCTCTCCTTTCCATGTCAGCCTTCATCTCATCCTTGGTGGAAGCCCTGGCTGACTGGGTCTCCTCCTCCAACCCTCAGACAGCCGTGGGGGGTTTCTACAGCCTCTTGGCAGAGGACCTAGGATCCACACTTCCAACACATCTCCCGTCCCATTTCTTGCTCTGGAACCTACCCCAAACATACTACACATGCCTGGAAACAGAGCCCTGGGCTGATCCATCGGTTTGAACTCCCACAGCCCTGCGACTGCCTGTTTTGTGGTATGTTCTCACTGAGTTTCCCTGGATGCCCGTGTCTACCCCATCCTGTCACAACTCCTCCCGTTTCTGATCTGCTGAGCTGGGTAAACACACAGCAAAGGAGATGCTGATTTTGACGCTGAGGCCTGTAGCCTGACCCCTACTGCTCTTCAAGGTTGAAAGGTTGAAGGAGCCTCTCGTTTCCTAGCAATGATCAGCCTATCTGAAGAGGAATGCGCCCGCCTGGATAGTTATGGGCCTGGGTTAGCCTAGCCTAGATCAGAACCGTGTCTTTCCAGGGTTCCCTCGCGGCGCCATCAGGGCCAAAGTGCTATGTACCAGGCATCTCTGCCTCTTCAGGAGTGTAGGGACAGGGCAGGCAAGGTGACATGAGGGAAAGGAGGCATTTCTGTACGGTCCAGAAACCTCCTGATCTGTGGAGAGAGATCCAGTGCTCAAAAGTTTGCCCAGACAAGTGTGATATCTCTGAGCCTCCCCACACTTCTGCTTTCCCTTTTTCTCCTGGATCTAAGTCCCAGGGTCAGCCTCCCTCCTTCTCGTCCTCCTTCTCCTCGTCTTCCCTCCCCAAGCCGAAATGGACACCCTGTGTTGCTTGAGCGGTCAGAGTTACAGCCTCCTCTAGGCCAGGGTAGGTAAGGTCCAGGCCAGAACACAAACACAGCAGTTGGAGCGGGTGGTGGGGCGGGGCCTCGGAAAGCTTGTCTGGTTTGGCCAATTAAGGCTCAGAGGGTGCTTTGCCTACTAGCCCTGAACCCTGAGTGGGTAGAAGGAGCTGCCAGGCGGCCAGGCCAGCCCAGGAGAAGTGGGGAAACCCAAGTTATTGTGGGGCGGCACCTTTCTGGGTCACTGCGGAAGGACAGGTGTCAGGAAACACCTGGGAGAGCTCACCCACCAGGAACGCATGCATCCCAGGCTCTCCTGGCGAAGACAGGTTCCCGAAGTCACCTGTTGAGCTTCCAGAGCACAAGATACCCACCAGGTATCAGGGCCCTTCTTGGGTGAAGGTTGTCCTGGGGCCCTAAATGGTGGTGTCAGACAAAACTTTTAAAGGGGCTCAACCTGGCCGTAAAATCCCCCTTTTCACCCGTGGAAGAGGTTGGGAGGGAGGAAAGCACCCCACTATAAGTTGAGGCTGAGTTGCCCTGCAAGGATGGAGCCTGAAGAGGTGAGCTGTCCCCTAGTTCCTACTCCACAGCAACTCCAGAAGACCCTGGAGCTGCAGGCAGGTCCGAGAAAAAAGGAAGGTTCAGTGGGGCCGAGAAGGCCCCTGTGTAATGACTTGCATCGGCCCCGTAGCTATCAAAAACAACAGCCAGAAATCACACCTGCCTGCATTTCCCTCTAGAAATAAGGCATGGGGTCTTCCTGTGGAGGACAGATGCCTTTTGAGATGAGGGTGCCCCTGAAGTATGAGATGCCGCTGTCTCCTCTTTGATGGAGGCTGTGCCCTAGAGCTGTGCCAGGAGCTGGCAGATGGGGAGGGTACCTGACCCATTCTTGAAGACTGAGGTAACCAGAGAGCCCTGGTGAGCTCCACAGTCCACCACTCTCCTCTTCCTCTCCTGCAGGCACAGGCCACTCCTTCCAACCTGGTGAGTCAGCACACAGCCAGAATCAACAGGACTTTTGCTCCTTGCCCGCTGCAAGGCTTACTCTGCTCTGCCTGAAGTCCCTCCAGGGTTCCAGATATCACCTGCCCAGATGTCTGGCCAGCTCCCTGGCACCATGGGTGCTCTGCGCCGGCAAGGGATCATCATACTCACCTACGTGCTGGCTGCTTTGGAGCTAACTTGTCTCTTCATGCAATTCTCCATTTTACCAGTGAGTAACACCCACACCCCACACCAGAGGCCCTGCTCTGCCTTCCTAGTGGGCAATGACAGGGAGCAAGGATGCTGCTGGACCCCTCCTGCTGGATAAGTTAAGGATCCTAGGAACTGAACCCATTGACACCCCCAACCTGTGAGCTGCCCTCTCTGCAGTACCTTCCCCCGTCCCTGTTCTTCCCCTGGGCGCCTGTGCCCAACACCTGCTCAGCTCCTGTCCCAAAGGGCTGTATGCAGTCCCAGTCTTTTGTGTCTGCTCACCCCTTCATCCTGCTGGGCATCCCCTCTGTTTTCTTGTATCCACACTTTATGCCCTATTCCACGTTATCTATTCCATTGGTTTCTCTCCTACCCACCAAAACATGAGGATAGAGACTTGATGCCACAGCCTTTCTGAATCTGGGCATGGTGGGGCAGAATAGTCACCACTGGCTACAAGGTGTCTGCATGCAAGCTTGGTTCATTCCCACTTTCCACTCTTGGTTAGTCACTCAACAAACCTGTATGGAGCTGGCCCACAAGGCTCCATGGTGTATGGGCAGCAGCTTCTGGGAGAGCTCAGAGATGGACTAGCCATCTTCTTTTCCACCCAGCCTGGGTGGGGTCATGACAGTGGCCACAGACCACCTTTCAGTGCTCCCTTGGAGATCCCAAAGTCAGGCTGGCTGGAACATTAGGTTGAGGCTGGCTCTTTGCTAGGCTTGGGTCCCACTCAGCATATGGACCTGGCCCTCGCTATGGCCAGCAGGTCAGGCTCTGCAGAACTGGGATGCCCAGGCACACAGGAATTTTGATTGAAGCCAGAGCCCTGCTCACATTATACCCAAAAGTTCAAGGTTCAGAGAACAGAGGGACACAGACAACAGAGTTAGATATGACCAAAAGGCGAAGTCTGAGCCCTGGTTGCCCTGGCCCTCCTCCACTCCTCTGCTTCCTGGAGCAGAGCTGGCCCTGCCTGCAGCTGGGGATCTGGGTTAAAGGCAGCCCTGACCTTTGTGGTCATTCTGGGAGTGGCAGACACTTCCATCTCAGGACCCCACCCTCCATCACCCCTCCTAAGTTGAGCTCTGCTGCCTCACAGATAGACAGGGTCCCCACTCCAAGCCTCCCTCCTGAAATTCAGGAGCCTTACCTTTCTCCTCATAAAAGGACGGTTGGCACAGGGAGAATGTATTTCAGCCTCAGAACAACCTGCAGGGACCTGCAGTGGCTCCCAGAGAGAGACTCTGATTGGCCTGTGGACTGCGACACAGCGAGCACAAAGGACCAGACAGCTGGTGGCCGACAGCGTTTCAATGGCGATGGTGTAATAGTTACATTGTGCAGTGAAAGAAGAAATGGTTAGGAGTGAGAAAGGATGAGGGCACCGAGAGCCTGGGGGCATGTGGTAGATTTGGAGTCAGGAAATCTGGCTGAGAAGGCACCATAAGAGCAAAGGGGTGAAGGTAGCCAGAGACACACTGCAGGGCAAAGGGTGGTGCTGAACCTGCAGCAAGAGAAGAGGCATTGAGGTCCCAGAACCACACCCGCCAGGTGCTGAAGAGATTCCAGAATGGTTAGGGAGAACTGCGGAGAGGTGAAAAAGGGCAGCTCTGTTGCTAGGGGATGGGTTGCATGTGAGGGTGAGAGAAAGGAGTTGAGGAATGACACTGGGACTTTGGACCCAATCCTGGGAGGACAGAGAAGCTGCCTGACATGGAGATGCAGTGTTAGGGGGCTCCGTGGCTAAGAGCACTAACTGCTATTCCAAAGGACCCACGTGGAGGCTCACAACCACCTGCAACTGTAGTTCCAGGGGATATGATGCCCTCTGTGGGTGCACAGACTAAATGCAGGCAAAAACAGCCATCCACGTAAGATAAAACGAACAAATAAAATCAAAGAAACAATAGCCAAGGACCCAGCCGGTATAGAGGAGGACAGGTATAGTTCTTGCCATGCTGTGCTGGAGATGGTTTTAGACGTGGTACAGAGTAGAGGAGGGGCAGGCTGGCAGTGGGACAGAGGTATGGCGCGCCGCATGGTGGCTGTGGCTCCAGCAGGCTCTCCAAGTGTGAAAGGAGGCTGATAGAGGCTGCTGATGAGTGTGAAGTCCAGGAGAATCTAGAGCACAGGGTCAAAGATGAAGAAGCAAGCCACTGAGGCAGGTGCCCATAAGAGAAGGGCCTGCTGGAGCTTCCCTGAGCTGACTGCTGGGGGAGGAGGAAAAGCTTCGGGCAAGGCGGGAGACCTGGAGCACCTGGCTCAGGACCCAAGGCTCTGAGGGCTGGAGGAGAAGGCACTGGGAAGAGTCCTAACAGACTGCCAGTGTTGGAACGGGGCCCCAGGAAGGCCTCAAGAGAACAGAGGGGAGCTTAAGGAGCGTTATCCTTGGGACAGATGCCTATAGGGCTGAAGAGTCAAGTAAGACAGGAGGACCAGGAAGGGAGGAGGCAGAGTCTAGAGGGAGACAGTGGCTCAGGTGGGGTGCAGCTGAGGTGGGGAGGATATGATCCTGGGGTCCCAGGTCCTCTATAAGGATGCTGCCACATCCCTTCTCCTGACAGATAGTCAGCCCCCAAGAGGGACTGAGTCCTAAGGAATTCACAGAGCAGACTGTCTTTCTGGACAATAGGCCACATCTCAGAGGCTATTCAGGGCCCTGGTGGCAGTTGCTTGCTGACCAGGACAATGTTACAGAGCTTTGAAGACAAAATATTGAGTGGGTATCTCTCTGTGGCCCACTCAAAGTGTGTCCTGCAGAGGGGGTGGGCCAGAAGTCTTTGGCTAGGGACTCCTACAGGGTCTACCTAAGAGAGGGGGAAGACGGTCCCCAAGAAAGGCCTCCTCTCCCATGACACTGCCCTCTGCTCCCTCCCACCCTACCTGTCTGAGGTAGCCTAACTACATACCTTCTTGTGTTTCAGTATCTGTCTCGGACACTGGGCCTAGATTCTGTCACCTTTGGCTACCTTCAGACGACCTTTGGGGTGCTTCAACTGCTGGGTGGGCCTGTTTTTGGCAGGTATGGTGTGTGAGGGATGCAGAACCCACAGGACCCCTGACCACCCCTCAGAATCTGGTCCCTAGCATCCCTGTTCAATGGGTACAGGAGAGGTCCAGTCCCTGGTCTGCTTCCAAGCATCCTTGGTGCCATATTAGTGACACCCCAAACTCCAGCTGGTGGGCCTATAGACAACTTCTTAGGTAGAAGCCCGTATACCCACACATGCCCTGGGTGCCCCTTCACCAGCTTCCCAGCAGCCCCAAGTGGCCCTGCCTTCTGGGGACTGACTCACCCTGATGTCCCAGGTTCGCAGACCAGTGGGGGGCACGGGCAGCACTCTCACTCTCCTTCGTGGCCGCCTCCACTCTGTACCTGCTCCTCGTGGCCTCCTGCAGTCCAGCTCTGCCTGGTGTCTTCCTACTCTTCGCCTCACGCCTACCCGGGGCACTCATGCACACTCTTCCAGGTAGAGACCGGTGGGTAGGCTTGTCTGGAAGGGGGTAGAGGGGAGAGATGAGGGCGTGGCTTCAGGTAGGGGGCAGGTGGCAAGTGACAAGAATGGTGGCCTCCAAATGGAGAGATGGTGGGTGGTCTCCGGTCTCTGGCAAGCCAGGTAGAGTGGAGAGGTTTGTAGGGGCGTGGCCTGGGTGGAGGGTTTGTGGGGGGATACAGTCTGGGCGGAGGGGCTGAGAGGCGTGGCCTAGTTGGAGGAGGTTGGGGCGTGGCCTGGACCCTTGGGTGGGCTCTCCACGGTGAGGGGTCGGGTCCAGCTCAAAACACTCCCATCCGCAGCTGCCCAGATGGTCATCACAGATCTGACGACGCCCGCAGAACGACCCGCGGCCCTAGGCCGACTGGGTCTCTGCTTCGGCGTCGGAGTCATCTTCGGCTCCCTGCTTGGCGGGACCCTTAGCACCACGTACGGGTAAGTGGCCTGGCGAGGACCCGGGTGGGAAGCCGGGAAGGCACTGGGCAGGCCGCTCACCCTCAGACCATCGACCCAGCAGCAGCACTTCGCTGAGACTTGGTTTCCCCACCTAAATGCCAAGCATTTGGGGGTCAACCTGCAGCGTGGGTGGGATCTTGGGGTGGCTTCGCCACCAGGTGGCGCCATGATTCCGGCCAAGGGCACAAAAGTGCCGCATTGGAAAAGTCTGTCCTGGGCAGAAGGAAGATGCCTGACACTCATATGTAGACTGGGACTCCTGACGTTCGTTCTTACTGCAGCCAAACTCACTCAAGCTGTTTCTATAGGTGGCTGTACTCGAGGAAGGGGGGCTGTGGTCGGAGTCCCTTTGAGGAAGAGGGAGGATGTGTGTCTGCCCCTAGTGTGCCTTTTTCCTCATTCCTAAAAGTTAGTTCTGACAGTGGCTTGCAGACTTGAGGAAATCAACCGAGTTAGCCTTCTACCAAGTTCCCAGCTCCTTGCCCTGGAGCTCTTCACCTGGCCCTGTCCTGGGGACTCAGCTTTTTCTACCTGGAAAGACCTCCCCAATACCTGGTTTTAGGATGATCTGGGGTAGGCTCCTCTGATTTCTTTAAGCAGGTGAGGACCTCTTGGGAGAAAAGCCTCACCTTGGACTTAGCATGTTCCTTTGCTCCTTGCCCCAAACCTCCTGAGTCCATCCTAGCGAGATCCTAAGAGTCAGCCTACACCTGCTGTCATTCAGACCAAAAACTCTCATGAAGTCAGCTGTGGTCCTGGGACAGGTGGCTCATCCTGCAGAGGTATGTGCTCCTTCTCAGAGGAGCCTGTGTCCTCAAGAGCCACACAATTCTCTGTAAGCTGTCTCCTGGACAGAGCCTTTCTAGTGCCTAAATCCTTGTGCTTTAGAGGTGTTATTTGAGGGACACGTCTGTCACAACCAGGCTCTCTCACCTTGGATAAACAATGCCAGTCCTAGGTTCTCAGGGTTTGACTTCTTCCTCAAGCCAGGCCCTCCTGAGAGCCTGTAACCTAGGCTCGCCCAAATTTCCTCAAACCAGCCCAATGACAGTAGAGGCCTCTTGGCAATGACTGAGCTCAGAGTTCTAAGTTTGAACACTATGGCCCCATTACAGCATGGTTCTGGGAAGGTCTGTGATGGGCTCTCCTGTCTGTCCCCTGCAGTGGAGACAGACTCGGCTTGGCAGGAAGGTCTCCAGGGACACATGGCAAGGCTCATTGACATGGCCCTGAATGTCCTCTCGACATGTGAATGGGAGCCTGAACTTGTCTGCTCACTAGTATGAATCGGACATCTAATAAGTGCCCTAGGGTTGTACATTCTGGGGTGCAGTTGGAAATAAGACAGTCCAAATCTCTAGGATGTGTTAGAAATGGGTCTGGGTCCTAAGAAAATGAGTCCCTAAGCAAAGAAAATGACCAGCAAGGCAAAAAGTTTCACTTCTGCAGAAGGGGGCAAGCATATCAGTGGGGCCCAGTTAGGTTTCTACTCCTAATGCAGAGGGGTCATGTGCCTCACTCTGAGTGGTCAGAGCATGGTCTCGTGTGCACAAGATGGGCTGATGTAAAGCTGATAAGCAGAGCAGTTTTGAGCAGAGTTCCTGACCTTGAGCACATATTTTGATTTCAAGAACTGATGACCCTGGAGGTATTTGCGTTTCAGCCAAACAGATCCATCTTTCTTTCTTTCTTTCTTTCTTTCTTTCTTTCTTTCTTTCTTTCTTCTTCTTCTTCTCCTCCTTCTCCTTCTCCTTCTCCTTTTTTTAAGTAGGGTCTCACTATGCAGCCCTGGCTGGCCTGAAACTTGCTGGAACTTGCTGTGTAGACCAGGCTGACTTCAAACTCACAGAAATTTGTCTTTCTCTGCCTCCCAAGTCAGTGCTGGGATTAAAGGCGTGCACCACCATATCCAGATATATTTTTAATGAATTTTGGTCTTGTTTTTAATTATTTATTTGTATTTTATGTACATTGATATTTTTCTTGCATATATATATATATGTATATGTATATCTGTGGAGGGTGTTGAATCTCCTGGAACAGGAATTACAGTTATGAGCTGCCATGTGGGTGCTGGGAATTGAACCCAGGTCCTTTGGAAGAGCAACCACTACTCTTAACTGCTGAGTTATCTCTCCAGTCCAGTTTTGTCTTGAGTTCCAGGACAGTCAGGGCTATACAGAGAAACCCTGTCTAGAAAAAAAAAACATGATGATGATGATGATGATGATGATTGAACTATGTGAGATGTGGAAAGAAACCAGGATGAAGGGGAGGGGATGGATAGATGACCATCAGTATTTTAAGTAGAAGCCCAGTGCAGGACAGGAGGGAGGCAAGTGAACAGAATGCGCACAGAGCATGGTGTCCAGGCAAGTAAGAAGGCCAAGTGGCTGCAGGGGAAGAGTCAAGCTACGGAGCTGAGAAGTAGGGGTGAGTACACACAGGGAGATGAGGGTGAAGGGCTCGGTACCATCCCAATGAGTAAGGACAGTGACTGGGCCAGAGATGGCCATTGGGGTCAGGACAGAGAACAAGTTCTTGGCTGTTTCTTCCTGTGGGTGGGAGGGAAATATAAACTCTAGTCTCAACACCAATGTGCAGTCCAAACTGGGGCTCTCCATACGGGGTCCAAGCAGCATGAAGGTCCCCTGGGGACTGTTGAGCCAAAGGACTGTGGAGGGGATGTGCAGCTGAGCACCTCTGCCAGCTGAAGATAGTGATTTCTGCATCCTCCAGGGTGCCCTGGGTTCTCCTGGCCTTTCAAGTTTAGGACGCAGAGAAGCTGAGGACTGTGTGGCTTGCAGAGGTCAGGGACCTGAGCTGCAATAGCAAGTTAACTCAGGCCCAGCAAGTCTTTGTCCCTGTGACTTCTCCATGGATTGACCACAGGAAAGGAGGAGAGAACAGAGGAGTCAGCAAAAGCAGACTGTAGCTGTGCCAGGGAGAAGAGGCGGCCTTGGTGAGCCTTTTTCAGGATGCAGGCACCCAGGGAAAGGCAATTGTCAAGGAGACACCCGAGGCCACCTTCCTGCTTCCAGGAGTAGGGTACATCCCTTACTTTTACAGGTTTTCTCACCTGTGATGTGGGTCCATGGGTCCTCCATCTCAACAGTGCTGCAGGGGTGACCTAACCCTCGGGTACTGAGAAACCCTGATGCTGTACAGTCATTGCCATCCGCACATTTCCACCAGCAGGCTGCCCCACACAGCCCCCTTGTCCTCACCTGCATTTTCTGCACCCCAACGGTTGACTCAGAAGACACCATTCACTCCCTTTTCCCTCCCAGCAGCCACCAAGATGGCCTTCTCCTCTGCCGCACCTTCCAGAATATTCTGTCAGCTTCACTACCTCCCTTTATCCCAAGATCTGAGACCCTTTATAACCATGACATTTATATTATGTAGAAAGAGGCCAGCCTCGCCGGGCAGGAGTGGCACACGCCTTTAATCCCAGCACTCTGGAGGCAGAGGGAGGAGGATCCCTGTGAGTTCAAGGCAGGGCTGGACGGACAGCCTCCAAAACAATACAGAGAAACCCTGTCTCGTAAAAACAAAAACAAAACAAAACAAAACAAAAAGAGGCCAGCCTCAACATCTCATTTAATGAGTGAGGCACCTGAGATCCAAAAGAGGAGGCAGTCCAGTGCCCAGACCTGGGGACAATGTGCAGCGAGAGTGCGGGACTTCTTCACGTTGCCACACGTAAGACCTTTGAAGGAACCCTCATGATCGAAGCTGACCTCAGACTGTCCAAATTTGTGGAAGGTGCATGGGAAGTTCTTTCCTGATAGCTGAGGGGTCTGTCTTTGTCCCACCAGATGTGACTAGCCACATCCATAGCCAGGCAGACCTCCAGGATTCACAAGGCTGTGAGAGTGTCCCCTACATGTTTGTGAGGGCATGGAGGCTTGGGTATTTAACCCATTTGCAGCCCTCTCTCATTCCCATAGAGCCCCAGGACCCAGGTGTCCCACAGGGAGGGCTTCTGCCTCCACAGGCAACCTGAGCACTCTCCCTACCCCACAGCTCCCACCTGCAGGAAAGTCTAGTCTGCCCCTGACTTTGCCTCAGGCAAGAGCCACCCACACTTTACCCTCCCCCTCAGTGATGGAAGTCAAGACCACATAGGGGTCTCCCTGTCCCCTGTCTCTCTGCCCATCCTTGGGAGCTTGTGCCCCTAGAAGGTCCCAACCATGCTCATCTCTGAAGCCTGGGGCAGCAGGTGGGAGGAGGAAGTGGACTTGGCACTGGAGCCTGCAGGGGCAGGCACTGGTGTAACTGGTTTGGGCCAGCCTAGTGCTCAGGCCTAGGAGGCTGAGCTGCCCAAGAAGTGTCTTGAGCTCAGAGCTACAACACACATAACAGCAGCTAGGGGTGGTCCTGTGACTTATCACCCTGAACCCCAACATCTAACAACCTGGGGTTGGACTTGGGGAGGGTCCTGAGTCATTGGCCCTCAGCACCTGGTTCAGGTATTAAGAGTCACCCTCTAGTCTGAGCACATCCAAGGCCATGGCATGGGACCAGAGAGGAACCCTGCCTATGGTGGGCAGCAGCATTCATGAGCTGGGGTGCCTGTCCAGGGAGGCACAGTCCTATAGACAAGATACTGTAGTTATTTGGAAAGATCCAGGAGGTAAGAGTGACCACATCCAGGAGGATGGGGGCAGGGTCCACAAGGGCATTTGGAAGTAGTAAGGCCACCACCTTCATTTTGTCTCAGGGACCACCATCAGCACTGAGTATAAGACCTATGGAGCTTCTAGTGGCCAGGTAGTAAAAAGCCCCTGATGTTGGGGTACTGACACCTTGGAGACAGACACACAGTGAGTGCCCTAGGTGGTTGAGAAATACCATGCCCAGGGAAGGGTGAAGATTGCCCAAGAGGTCAGGTCTTCATTTTTTTTGAAGGTGGGGCCATCAGACTTTTAGTGAGTACTAGGAGACCCTAGGAGACCTGTGGGGTTTAAGACAACATGAGATATCCAAGTTCAGTCCTGAGGGCTATGAAAGTGACCTCAGTGATCAAGACCTGGGGCATGAAACAGTGACTGGCAAACAAGGCAGGCAGCTGCCTATCCCTGTAAGTGGTTCTCAACCTTCCTAATGCTGTGACCCTTTTAATACAGTTCCTCATGTTATGGTGACCCCTAACCATGAAATTATTTTGCTGCTACTTTGTAATTAATTTTGCTACCGTTGTGAGTCATAATGTAAATATCTGATACACAAAATATTTGATATGTGACCCCTGTGAAAGGATCCTTCAGCCCCCAAAGGGGTTGAGAACCACTGCTATAAGAAAAGCTAATGTAACTAGCCTGATTGTAAAATCTCTTCAGATCCAAGCTTGCAGATCCCATGGGGCTCAGACCAGGATGCTCAGGGAGGCCAGAGCTACTGAGGAATGATGAAAACCCAAGAAAAAGAGACCCGGTAAGGGTCAGCTCAGCCATGGCCATCCAGCATGTTGCTGGCCCAGCTGGACCTGCAGCCTAGGAGTTCTGGAATTCTCAGCCACCCACAAAGAGCAGGAATTTGAACAGATGCCACCAAGTCTGGTAGGGCTTTGAGAACTGAACTAGGAAGTATCCAGCCACAAACCCTGAGGGTCAGGTTCCCCCGAGATAACAGTGGCCACCTGCAAACCCTCCTGGATACCAAGTGGCCCCTGTGACCCCTGCTCAGAGTCATACCCAGGACATAGCACACATTGGTTGCAAATCTTATCTGGTCCCTGAGACCTTAGACCATGGGCCTCTCAAAGCCTGAGAGGGTGAGGGGTGTTGCTCACCCCTCAAGTCCTCAAAGGCTCCAGGCAAGAAGAAACTGGTCATTTGGTTGAAGACCTGTGTCACAATGAAGAGGCGGGAAGAGGAGCTTGGAGGGAGCTCCAGGCTAGGAAGCACTAGGTCGAAGGGATTCAAAACTTGTTTGGGGCTTAGAGAAACACCCCACCTGCAGGATTTTTGTTTTTAGATTCATGTTAGCCACAGGGCTTGCATGTTGGGCATATTACAGGGCAGGTGGTGCAGCTGGTTTTCTGACTGAGCCCCAGGCTGGGTGTTCAATGGTCTCTGGAGTCTCTGTCCCTACCTCTTGTGAAAGGTATCATATGCACACTGTCTTCCAAGTTACAGGAGAGAATGTGACTGGGAGCTTTAAGCCACATCTGCATGGCATCAAGGACCTTGGCTCTGCAGCCCCTCTCAGGGCTTTGGAGACATTGGGCAGGGGTCCAGAGTGGTGAGGAAGGAATTGTCATCTTGGAACACAGCAGAAGCCCAGATAGGGCTGGGAAGAGTCTAGGCCAGGCAGAGGGCCATCACCACCCTTGGCATTACAGACAGGCCATGGAAACGAGGAGAAACGAGAGTGACTATTGTTTGCTGAGCTATGACTGCAGTGCCAGAAGCCTCCTCGCAGTGGGCAGATAGGATATGGGTAGCCAGACTCCAGGACAGCAGAAGCACAGTGGTGAGGAGACAGACATGACTGTGGTCCAGGCCTCATTTGTAACTGAGGAAATGTCATCAGGTAGCCAGGAAAGACAGGAACAATGTCTATGGAGGACTTCTCATCTCTGAAAGGTATCCATGTGCCCACCTATTCAGGTTGCACTTATCCAATGGATGAAAAGAAAGTGGGGAGAGACAGTGAGAGGCTGAGCTGATGTCTTTGAAGTCTTGATTCAACCTAAAAAAAAAAAAATATATATATATATATATATATATATATATATATATATAAAATGTACCAGGGGTGGTGGTCCATGCCTTTGTGTTGTTGTTGTTTGCTCTGGGGTTTTTTTGGGGGGGTGGGGAGTTGTTTGTTTTTTAGACCGAGTCTCACTATGTAGCCTTGACTGTCTTTGAATTCACTACATAGACCAGGCTGTCCTTGAACTCACAGAGATCCACCACCCTCTGCCTCTATACCACTATGCCAGGCTGGCAAATGCCTTTAATCCCAACACTCAGGAAGCAGAAACAGGAAGAGGTCTGTGAGTTCTAGGACAGCCAGGGCTACATAGTGAGACCATGTCTCAAAGGAAAAGAGAGACAGACAGACAGACAGAAACAGACAGAGACAGAGAGACACACACACAGAGACAGACAGACAGACAGACAGACAGACAGACAGACAGACAGACAGACAGACAGACAGACAGACAGAACCTAGATTCACTTCTTAGCATTCACATGGCAGGTCACAACTGTCTGTAACTCCAATTCCAGGGGATCTGGAGTTACCCTCCACAGACATGCAGGCAGGCAAAACAACAATGTACGTGAAATAAAAATAAATTAATCATTTTTTAAAACAAAGAAAAGAAAAAGTATAAAATTAGGTACAAGTTGTGTGGCATTCTGAGAACCTGTCCAGCATGGCCGTGCACCTGTGCAAGTCACAGAGGCGGGGCCCTGAGGGGAGTTTCTTGGATTACATGCTGGGGTGCGATAACCAGAAGGCCCTGGAGGGGATGTCACAATATTCCACAATCTTGAAAGCCCTAGGGGTTAGCTGTGCTGCAGTTTTACTTTTTTTTTAAAAGATAATTTTTTTTAAAGATGTAATTTTAGCCAGGCAAAGCAGCCCTTGTCCTAAAGCATTAAAGCAGGTGAGAGGCAGAAGCAGGTGGATCTCTGTGAGCCTGAGGCCAGCTGGCTCTGCATAGCAAGTATCACACCAGCCAAGACTACAGAGTGAGACCCCTACTAAAAAGAAAAACATAGATTTTTTTAGGGTTTTGTTTGTTTGTTTGTTTGCCTGTTTGCTTTTTCAAGACAAATTTATCCTTGGCTGTTCTAGAACTCACTCAGGAGACCAGGCTCTGCCTCTGCCTCCCCAGTTCTGGGATCAAAGGTGTATGCTACTACCACCAGGCAATTGTTTATTTTTATTTGTGTATGAGTGCCATGTGTGAGTGTGAGGTCAGAGAAGTCTGAGAAAGTGTCATGTCTCTTGGAGCTGGAGTTTCAGGCAGTTGTGAGCTACCTGACATGAGTGCCTGGAATTAAACCCGGGTCCTCGGAAAGAACCGTAAGGGTTCTTACTACTGAGCCACCTCTCCAGCCCCCTAATGTTTTATATTGCTCTGTGTGTGTGTGTGTGTGTGTGTGTGTGTGTGTGTGTGTGTGTGTGTGTGTGTGTGTTAGGAGGAGGGAACATGCACTGTGGTATAACTGTAGAGGTCAGAGGACAATGTGCAGGAGTCTCCTGGGTTCTGGAGCTTAAACTCAGGTCAGCAGGCACCTTTATTTACTCTCGGAACCATCTCACTGGCCCAGAGTTTCACTCCCCATGCGGCAGTACTGGGGACTGAACCCAGGGCCTTGCACACATTAGGCAGGAATATTAGCCCTGAGCCACACATCCCCACTCCCAACACTGGCTTTCCTTCTTGCCTGCTTTCCCTTCAGTGTTTTGGTTTTCTGGGATTTGTTTTTGCTTTTTGTTTGTTTTTTTGTGGAGTTCTAAGTGAGTGGCACCCCAACTTTCACAGGCAGTGGTTTATTCAGAGTCTGGGAGACTTACGGCCTCAGGTTCTCCTGAGTCTGCAGAGTATCCCAGCCCCAGGACCTGCATTCTCAGGGCAGTACTGGCCTTTGACTTGCTGATCACCACTCAGAAGACAGACAGGATCCAAGAAGAGACCTACCGCCCTACCACCGACCCTCACTTATCACCAGTTTGCTAAAATAGCATCATGGGTGGCCAACTCTGCTCCTGAGGGCTTCCAGAGCATCTAATGAAAAAAAGCAGATTTTGTTCTCACCTGGACAGGCCTCTTGCAGAGACCAGAAGCCAAAAGAAAGGCCTCTGAGGCCAGCCACTGGAAAGGGTGTCCTTCCTTATGTCCCCCATCATTTCCTGTCAGTCCCTTGGGACCTGAAGAGGTCTCATTCTGAGGTCCAGCATTATGCTCCCTGATATTGGCCAGGGAAGGTTCCATTGAGGAAAGTATAGCAGTCAGAACCAGACGCACAATTGCCCTGAAGGACAGGGAAATAGCAAGAGAGGTGCGCCCAGCCCCACACTGAGCAGAGCTGTTGAGATCTGATCTCTATTAGTGGTCCTACTGGTTTCCTTGGCACCTCCTGCCTGCAGGTGTACATCAGAATTCTAGCAAAGGTACCTGTATATGCCTATGTGTTTGTATATGTCGTCCCTCTGTATGAGAGAGATATTCTGCATCGGTGAGCATGTCTGTGTGTGCATGCACACATGTACACACCCCTGTGGCTGTGATGGGGAGGGCTGTAGGCAGCTTGAACTGGTCGTGTTTGGCAGCTTGGGGGTTCTCCCAAGACTCTGACTCTCACTCATGTCTGTCCAGGAGCCAGAATGGGGCAGGTGTAGAATGCTGCTGGAGGCAGCACCTTAACAGGCCATGTGAGCCTCTGATCACATTTCCCTGCTGAAGCTTCAATGCAAGCTCCAGCTTAGATCCAGATTCTAAGCATGTGGTAAAGAATCCCCTGCTGACATCAGGGGCCAACTTGGGGCATGGGTCCATGCTGAGTATGTAGGAGTTCTCGAATCTGTGGAGGGAAGAATATTCCAGCCTGGGGTCCTTGGCTAGCTCTGAGAAATTCCCTACTCAGAGCAAGTGCTGGGCTGGGCACTGGAGGAAACTATGGGATCTGAAAGACCAGTCCCCAGGTGTCTGTATTTCCCAGATGTACACACAGGCTTATCCTGGAAGGGTTGGGTTGTTCCATGACTCATAGCAAGGCACCAGGAGGACAGCAAGTCTCTGGCAGGCAGGAGGGTTTCCTACAGCATGGGGGCCTGAGACACAGAACCCAAACTCCCCAGCCAGCCCTGGCAGGTCCTGTTCCCTGGGGACTGGTGAAGGGTCTTTGGAGGAAGAAAGGTGATTTCTTAGAGACCACTTAGTGTCCAGCCTGTCCTCACTGGCAAGGGGACCCTGCACCTGGCCTTAGGTCTTTAAAGCTGTCCCCAGGGACACCCACAAACCTGTCTGACCCTGGGGAACCTGTAACCTGAGCAAGGTCACTCCACCCAAGCACTGCAACCCTCTAGGCTCACCCCCCATTCCACCCCCCACCTCCCAGATGCTGCAGGGCCTACATGTTGGGGCAGCTGTCATCTGATAAAGGTACTTTAAGGGATTGAGTGTCTGGGACTGAGCACCCTTAACAGGTGAGGCCTTTTTTTTTTTTTTTTTTTTTTTTTTTTTTGGTTTTTCTAGTCAGGGTTTCTCTGTGTAGCTCTGGCTGTCCTGGAACTCACTCTGTAGACCAGGCTGACCTCAAACTCACAGAGATCCAACTGCCTCTTCCTCCTAAGGGCTGGGATTAAAGGTGTGCGCCACCACTGCCCGGCACCAAGTGAGGTTTTAATGGGGCCAAAGAGACAAGGCAGGGTGGGGGTGGCTCTAGACGGTATCCCTGAAACAGCACACCAAATGACCAGGCTGTCCCCCCAGGATCCAGTGTCCTGCCATCGTGGCTCTTGTGGTCACGCTCCTAGGAGCTGCCCTCAGCTTTACCTGTGTCCCTGTCACCACCAAGGAGGCCGGTGTTCAGTCAGCCCATCAGGGTAAGCCCCACCTGCCTACAATTGGGCCAGTGGGTACCACTTTGTCCCAGAAGCCAGTACCCTGTAACTCTACTGAGAATAAGAAGACCTTCCAGCCAAGAGGTTCAGGAGACACATAGAGGAAATGAGGTCTTTTCCCCACCTCTTGTTGATGATTCCTTGTAGGTCAAGCTGGGCACAGTTATGGAGTCAGGCAAGCCAAGGCCCTGAGCAGGGAGGCCCTACAAGGCAAGTCTAGAAAAGCCAGGAAATACTCAGGGCACATAGAGGTTTGGGGGTGGCTGCTAGTGTCTGAGATGCTGAATGTCTAGAGCCATGTGATGTTACTGGCTCAGTGGGTGATCCCACTGAACTGGTGGCAAATATGGGTCAGGACAGCTCTGCAGAAGGGTACCTCTGTGCCTCTGCCCAGTGACTGAGATGGAGACTAACCCGGGAGGCTTCTTGGGACTGGAGACTATGATACAAGAAGCAAGATCAGGGCCCCAGGGAACTGAGAGTATCCTGGGTATCAAGGCATGCCTCTCTGGCTGGGCTGGAGAAACTGCTCTTTGTCAAGAAGGTTGAGGGTCTAGGAATATTCTAGCAGAGCTACCTGATGCCAGGTACATCTTCTGAACACCCACCTTCCCCTGCCCTGTCTGGGATACAGGGGTTCTTGGGTTAGACAAAGTGTGATGAGTAGCCCAAAATTCCCCAGAGGCTGTGGGAAGAGGCTGGGGGGCAAGGCTGGCAGCCAGAGCCCCACAACCAGTGTTTTTGACTGATGTCCCGGGTGGCCAGGTGAAACCAAGGCCAGTGTGTTTGACCTGAAGGCCATCACCCACCTGCTGCTGCTGCCTAGTGTGCTGCCTGTATTCCTGGTCAAGGTCATCTCTGGCTTCCCTGCAGGTGAGTCTGACTGTCCCACATCTACTGGTGTCCAGAGTCTGGGGTAGCTGAGAACCCAAGCCCTGGGGACCCAGGTCTAGGTGATGCTTTGCTCTGCCTGGGAGTCCTTATTGTCCAGTTACACCTGAGGGGGGCTTCCAGCACACACTGTGGGTGCAGATTTACACTGTGTGCTAGCACAGAGGGAGGAGAAGGGGTCGGAGTCCCCCCTGCCACGCTCTGCACCCTCTTGCCGGCCTCCACCACAGGGATTCTTATTTATTTATTTGTTTGTTTTTACGTTCCAATCCCAGTTCCCCTCTCTTCTCTCCTCCCACTCTCCCCTCCTTCTCTCCATCCTACCTCCCATCTGCTCCTCAGAGAGGGTAAAGCCTCCCCTAGGATGTCAACTAAGTCTGTCCCATCACCTCCTTCAGACAGAACCAATACCCACCCCCATTTCTATCACCCGCCCCTCATGTCTAGGCTGAGCAAGGTGTCTCTCCATAGAGAATGGGCTCCTCAAAGTCAGTTTATGAGTCATAGTTAGATCTTGAACCCACTGCCAGTGGCCTTATATTCTGTCCAAGTCACACCATTGCCACCTGTATTCAGGGCCCTAGATCAGTCCTCTGCCAGTTCCCCACTGACAGTGTGGAGAGTCAGTGCTCTCTCACTAGCTTTAGTCAGCTGATTCTGTGGATTCCCTCATCATGGTCTTTATCGCTCCTCTCTCACTTCGATTGTACTCCGGGAGGTCCAGCCCACAGATTCTTGCTAACGTTTATATCTTGCCACCCAGACCTGGCTTCCAGAAATACCATATAGGCCTGACAGGCTGCCAGACTCTGGAGCCTCTTGCTCTGGTCATCTGGTGAAGGAACAGAGGATCCCTTACCCAGTTTGCCCAACTTTGAAAGTACCAGAGTGACTCTGCCATTCAGAGACCACCACAGTCTGAATGTTTTGTTTGTGGTACTGGGAATAGAACCCAGAGCCTCACAAAAACCAGGCAAGGGCCCTACCGCTGCTCCTGCTATGGGCTCAGAGGTACTAGGACCCCAAAGGTTCAGCTTTTTCCTGGCCCAGAAGCTCTGCCGTGCAATCCCAGACTGAGGCCTCAGGCAGGGAGGGTAGGAGCCACAAAGAAGCCGCCCCATGGCAGCTGGCAAGCTGGGTCCAGGCTGGATGTTTCAACTACAGTGACTAGAACCTGAAACACCCCCCCACCCACACACCCAAGTGACGGGGGCCTCTGAGGGCTCCTGTGACTCCCTGGGTTACCATCCTGGCATCTTGTAGCTCACAGGGACTACTTAACAGCAGGGCCCCAGGGAGTCAACTAATACAGAATCTCAGATGTCCCTCCCTGGCCAAGCAAGGCCCCTGCCTAGGACACAGGAGGGAGGTGTGTGCTTCAGTGGGACCTGACACCATGGCTGCCCGCTCTTCTGCCCAGGGCTCTTCATGGTCATGTTCTCCATCATCTCCATGGACTTCTTCCAGCTAGAGGCCGCACAGGCTGGCTACCTCATGTCCTTCTTCGGGGTCCTCCAGATGGTGAGTGGGGCATGAGCAGAGACTGCTGCAGGTGGAGAAGACTCGGTTTCCCAGCATTAGTCTCTGGGAGAGCTGGCTGAGTGGCCATCCTGGGCTCCCTCCTCTCCCACCTGGGAGTCCTGTCTTGAGTAAGGGAGTATACGGGCAGGCACACACACACACACACAGCGGGGGACACCCAGCATTTGGCTTCCCATCCTATGATGTGGCAGAGACCAGGGTCAACCAGGTACATGCCTCAATGCTGGGCAGTGGACAGTGGGAGGGATTGAAGACACAACAGATGGGCATACTGTGGTGGGGCTCTGTCTGTTCTCCTAGTTGTGTAACATAGTAAGTTTTCAGACTCCATTTCCTCTCTTAATCATGTCCCATGGGGTGACTAGGGGTGTCGTGAGAAAGATCCTGGGCACTCCAGCATCTCCTTAAGAGCAAGGCACAGTCATCAAGTATGCTGGCCTTACAGGGAGTCAGGGGTTCCTTTGGGAGTCAGGGGTGTGCCTTTGGACCAGTTTGAGGTAGGGGGTGGAGTCTCCTCTCAGCTAGCCCTTCAGGAACCCCTGGCTCTAAGCCCAAGGCCAGCATTGTCAAAGCCAGCTACCCCCTTCCTGGTTCCTACTGGCCTTTGACCAGACCCTGGGTAGCAGAGACAGGTGGTGATGTGCTACCATGGCCTAGTATGACCACCTGTCAGCTGGTACACAGGAGTGGCTCTTCTGAAACTAGCAGAGAACGGGTCCAGATCATTTTGGAAGCTTGCTGGCGTTCCTGGCACCTCTGAATCTTCTGCTCCCTGAGCTTCCAGGCTCAGAGCTGGCCTACTCTTTAGTCAGTCAATCCCCCTACCAAGGACAAGGAAAGCCTCTAATCTGCACCAGTAAGAAGGGGCACCCTGATAGGGATAAAAAAAATAGAGAGCCTGGCAGTGGTGACGCACGCCTGTAATCCCAGCACTCGGGAGGCAGAGGCAGGCGGATCTCTGTGAGTTCCAGGTCAGTTTGGTCTACAGAGCGAGTGCCAGGACAGCCAGGATACACAGAAACCCTGTCTGGGGAGAAAGAAAAAAGAAATAAAGCCAACAATACTGACCCATGGCTAGGCAGAGCTTCATTCTAAATGGATTGCTTCCTGGAAATGTAGCTCAGTTGGTAGAGCGCTTGCCTACTATGCACAAAGCCTGAGTTTCGTCCCCAGAACCACAGAAATCAGGCATGATGGTGCATGCCTGTAATCCTGTAATTCCAACACTCAAAGGTAGAAGTAGAAGGATCAGAAGTTCAAGGTCATCCTTGACTACATAGTGATGTTTCAGTCTGGGCTGATTCCTTTTCTCCAGAATGAGTGAATGAGCTGCTGGCCATTTGCTTGCAGCCAGGTCACAGCAGCCTATACTCAGCTGAAATCCAGACCCGTAGGGACAAATACTTCTCTGGTCTGCAGTTATGGTCACCTGGAACTGTGTCTGGCCAGCAAGCTAAAGTGGTAATCTGGGGTTACTGTAGAGGTTTAGAAAGAGGAATCGGACATAGAACCTAGTTCAGGGGAGAGTGGGGAGGCAAGAGAGTAGCTGTGGTAGAGCTCTGGGCCCCAAGATCAGCCAAGAGTGGGTAGACTTGTGCCCTTGGACAGAGTGCAAAACTGAGGGCCAGGCATGTCCCAACCACATCACAGTGGGAATGATCACCAAAAGTCCCTGAGAAGAAGAAAGTTCCCATGCAAGCCATGTCTTGCCCACTCTATATGCTCTTGCAGGTTCCCAGGAGATGGGGGACATTGGGACACTGGGGAAGGACACACAGGGAGTCCTAATGTATGGGATCACGGCCATGGCTCCATCAGGATTGCAGACCATGTCTGTCTGTCTCTCCCTCTTTCTCATTTTTTTGTTTTGGTTTGGTTTTTTGTTTGTTTGTTTGAGACAGGGTTTCTCTGAGTAGCACTGGCTGTCCTGGAACTCAGGGCTCCACCTGCCCCTGCCTTTGGAGTACTAGGATTAAAAGCATCTGGGCAGTGGTGACACATGACTGTAATCCCAGCACTCAGGAGGCAGAGACAGGAGAATCTCAGTGAGTTCGAGGCCAGCCTGGTCTACAAAGCAAGTTCCAGGACAGCCAGAGCTGTTACACAGAGAAACCCTGTGTAAAACCAAAATAAATGGCTAAATAAAAGCATGAGCCACCACTACTGGGCTAGCAGACCATGTCTCTTAAGGACTGACCCCTCAAGAGAGACTCCTATGGTAGCCCTGACACCTGACTGTTACCCAGAGCTACTCTAGGATGCCCATTAGTGGGCACTGAGGTGGGGCTAGTATAGAGCTGCTGGGTACCAAATAGGATCCTGAATAAGAGGGAGAGACACTGTAAAAGGGGGAGAAGGAAAACATAGGCCTTGGTGGGTGACCATGTGGGAAGGCAGAGGGTACAATTGGGAAGCCTGAGGGAAAGTGACCTTCTTTTGTGGGGGGTTGACACAGGGTTTCTCTGTGGCTTTGGAGGAAAGTGGCCTTCTTGGCTGGTTGACTAACCTCACTTTTTTTTTTCAGATAACGGTGAGGCCTGCATGGCGTCTAGAAGCTTATTTTTCAACTTAATGGGGGAAGTTGAGGCTGGGCAGTTAGTCAGGATGGAAGGCCAAGTGGCTGAGGCCAGGATTAAATGCTTCCATAAAACCAGTCTAGAGAGGATTTGCTTTTCTAAGACATGGGAGATTCTGGAGGAAGCAACAAGGTTCTGCCAGGCATAGTGGGGGTTGTGGTTGAACCAGTTTGGGCTCTGCAAGCTTCAGTCCGGCTCCCATGAACCCTGACAACCACTGGCCCCAGTAGCCCGACAGTTCCTTGCTGGAACTCTATTCAGTCCTGGCCTTTGGTCTCACACACTTCCTTCCTGGTAGAGACAGGCACTTCCTATCTGAGAGACGAGATAGGGAGCCTCACCCTGGGCTGCCTAGCCTGCTGAGTCATGTCTCTGGTGTCCCTGAGTGTCCCTGGTATGGATTCTCTTTCCCTTTGGTTGAGAGGAGCCATTCACTGCCCTATGACCTTGTGACTTTCTAGGAACCACGTGACTCAGACCAGCCATCTGCTCTGGTTGCAGTCCCTACTGGGGTAGGGGTCTCTCAAGGGGTGCAGATGGTGAGGGGCCCCAGAGGTCCCTTTACCTTGAAGGTATTTTCGGGACAGGTAATAGTGAAAAGCAGAGAGGAGAGTCCTTCAGTGCGGCCACACTGGGAAGAGGGACAAAGAGGTCCAGAGGCTCCAAGTCTGTCCTCAGAGTCCGGACATGAGCTTCAGGCTTAAACAGAGGGCAGCAGGTGTGCATAGCTACACAGTCCTGGTCAAGGTGTGGTCCTGCCAGTCACTGACCCATCACTGTCAGCTCCAGTCTCTCCTGCAAGGTGGTCTGATGAGTTCTCAGAACTCTGTGAGATCTCTCTAGGAGACAAGCTTCCCCTCTGGCTGGTACCAGGCTTCAGTCTTTGCCTTCCCCAGTGTGAAACTCCTGGGAAAATTCCAATGCCTTGGGGTCCATTGTTTCTGTAGTCTGATGGCCAGAGAGAGGCTCACAAGTTCTCTTTAGAATACCTTTTCTTTTGGGGGGAAGGGGAGAGGTTGACACAGGGTTTCTCTGTGTAACAGGCTATCCTGGAACTCATTTTGTAATTTTGTAGACCAGGGTGACCTCAAACTCACAGAGATCCACCTGACTTTACAGGTGTGTCCCACCACTCTCTTGACAGGCTGTGGTCTAGACCAATGGCTCAACCTTCCTAATGCTGCAACCCTTTAATACAATCCTTTTTTTTTTTTTTTTTTTTTTTGGTTTTATGAGACAGGGTTTCTCTGTATTGTTTTGGAGGCTGTCGGTCCAGCCCGGCCTCAAACTCACAGAGATCTGCCTGCCTCTGCCTCCCGAGTGCTGGGATTAAAGGCGTGCGCCACCAACGCCCGGCTTAATACAATCCTTTAACAAAAACAGAACAAAACAAAAACTGGGCGGTAGTGGAGAATGCCTTTAATCTCACCATTTGGGAGGCAGAGGCAGGTAGGTGGGTCTCTGAGTTCAAAGCCAGCCTGGTTTACAGAGCAAGTTCCAGGACAGAACAATCAGGGCTACACTGAGAAACAGTGACTCAAAAAAAAAACAAAATTAATAATAATAATAACAATAACAATAATAATAGGTACAGTTCCTCATGTTTTGGTGAGCCCCCCACCATAAATTTTTTTCATTGCTACATCATAACTGTAATTTTGTTACCATTATGAATTGTAACATAAACATCTGTGTTTTCTGATGATCTTAGGTAACCCCTGTGAAAGGGTCATTTGACCCAAAGAGGTCACAACCCACATGTTGAGAACCACTGATCTAGAGTGTCTTCCTCTCCCCCTTGTCACCCTTCCTAGGTGATCCAAGGCCTGGTCATTGGGAGACTGAGCACCCGTTTCCCAGAGGAAACCCTGCTGCGATCCAGTGTGCTGGTCTTTGCTATTGTGGGACTGGGAATGGTGAGAGCGCGCGCGCGCGCACACACACACACACACACATATACACCTGTTGTGAAGCAGGTCTCAGGAGCACACACACACACACACACACACACACCTGTTGTGAAGCAGGTCTGGGGCTATCCTCTATCCATGTCTTGTGTGTGCTCCAGCCCCTGGCCTGCCTCAGGCCACATTGCACTATCTCTCCCCCGAAGCTGACGTACTTTCCGTGTGGAGGTTATGGGTGGGAGCTCAGGGTGGGTGGCCAGCTGGCTTTGTAACTTCTCTGCTCAGCATGACCCTGCCCGTTGCTCCGCCAGGCGCTGATGTCCAGTGTTCTGCACTTCTGCTTTCTGATGCCTGGCCTGGTATTCGGGTTCTGTACCCTCAATGTGGTCACCGACAGCATGCTGACCAAGGCTGTGTCTGCTTCAGACACAGGTGAGCTACCCATAGGGGCCCCAACAGCCAGGGTTCCTCCCAGTGGCCTGGGTCAGAGAAGGTGAGGGTGATAAGAAAGAAGATCCTGCCCCCTTCCTAGCCCTGCTGACAAGCACTGAAGCAGGCAAGGGCACAGATGGAGGGCTTCCTGGAAGAGGCATTTAGCTGGGCTCTGATCCATGTCAGAATTTCACTAAAAAGAGAAGAGACCAGAGACTTTGTCTAGGCGGGGCCAGAGGAACAAATGAGTGGACTTTGAAGGGCTTACAGGGCCACTTAGGAAGGCAGCTGGAGTGATGAGAAGGCCAGAGAAGGAGACCAGTAAGGGAGACTTCCCAGTCCTTGACAAGACAGTGCTCAAAGCTTCCTGAATGGAGGGCTTGAATCCACACAGGCAGGGAAGTCCTCCAAGTCCGTCTAGGGCGGCCACTCCATGCAGCCAGGACAGCAGCTCCAAAGGGCGGGGCCAGGAAGTCTCTGGAAGGAGAGAAAGGGGTGCTAAGGCCAGGAGGGTGGGGCAGGCCAGGAGAAGCAGGCCAAGCCACCAAGGCCACGTCATGCCTGTGGCACCACCCCTTAGCTTGGGAAGAGCAGAGCCTGGCTTGCCTGGGAACAGGAGCCTGCAGAGGGGGTGGTAATTGCCCTGTCAGTTAGTGTCTGCAGGCAGGCAAGCAGGCGTGTGGGCAGTGAGAGAAGCTGCCCCTGAGTTTCCCCACAGCGGGAGTGTGGGAGGGGCCTTGCAGTCCCTTGTCTTGGCCCAGTTAAAAGCTTGGTCTCAGAAGGCCCTAGCCAGTGAGTAGCAAAGCTCAGGCAGTGGTCACCTTCTGGAGCAGAATGGGGCAGTGTGTGACTCCCTCCTGGGGATGGCAGGTAGGACGGGTACTATGTTAGTGAGCACTGTCCTCCACGTGCAGTCACTTTAACAAGGCCCTGTACACGCATGTCCACACTAAGACAGCTGACCAAAAGCATGGAGATGTGGGCTCACGCACTCAGGCGAAAACACTGGTAGCCCCTGTAGCCCTGGCCCTCACCCCTGAGATCCCCTGAATCTATAGGAGGATGGTGGAGGAACAAGAAGAGGAAGGGCCATATGAAAGGCACTAGGGACACCATCCAGCCCTAGAACCCTACAGTGGCCATCTCAGTCACCATTTGGAGAGAGTGTGAAAGCCACCACCCCGGATGTCCTGGGTGGAGCCCAGACTATGCAGATCACTTCTACACTGACAGGTCTTGGAGGGTGTGGCCTATTCCTGATCTGTGACCCCTTTCCCAGACTCCTCCCTTGCCTGGGGAATTTCTAGAGCAGGAAAGAGGCTCAGTCTCATCTACACAGTGAAACTGACCCTGTGGATGGAGGATGCTGTGCTTAATTGGGGGTGGGGGGTGCTGGAGGTGAGGGACAGCTGGGAGGAGGATGGAACTCTGGGAAGTGTTTCAAGCCATCCATGAACAATGGACAGAAGACTGGGCTATGGCCAGAAGGCAGGTAGCCCGTCCGGAGACCTGCCCAGGGTCTGACTGCTGTTTCCCCTTTCTCCCAGGGACCATGCTGGGCCTCTCTGCCTCTGTACACCCACTGACTCGCACTGTAGGACCCACCCTGGGTGGCCTGTTGTACCGCAGCTATGGTGTCTACATGTTTGGCCAGGTGCAGCTTATGGTGAATTTGTTTGTCCTATTGGTCCTCTGGAGGAAGCCGTTGTCCCAGAAGAAAGACAAAGCCCAGTGACCACAGAGCCCAGCGACCTGGCCCAGTCAGGCAATAAACTTCTGAGTTTCTTTCTCCTGAGTTCTTTGGGCTTTGCCTAAATCTGTGGGTAGAGAGCCTAGGGGTCAAGGATGGAGCCAAGCCAGGGGGCTTTCTGGAAGAGGAACTGCAGCTGGGTTCAAGGCTCTAGGGAGCACAAACTTGCCCAAATCAATTCCAGGTCATTAATCCAGCCCTTGAGTCCACTAACACAACCACTGAGGAGTCCTCCAGAAACAGCCCAGATACAGGGTGCTCCCCCTCCCCTGGCTCCCCCTCCCAGGATCTGAAGCAAGTTTGGTTTAAAAGACAGGAGCCAGTTGTGGTGGTGCATGCCTTTAATCCAGAATTCCAGAGGCAGAGACAGACAGATCTCTGAGTTCAAGGCCAACCTGGTCCATATACTGAGTAGCTAGTTTCAGGCCAGCTAGGGCTACACAGTGAGATCTTGTCTTTACAAGGAGAAGGAAGAGGAGGAGAAGGAGGAGGAGGAGGGGAACTAGTAGTCTTGGGAGGGAACAGCTGGGAGCCAACACATGACCCAGCCTTCCCAGTTTGAGAATTGCACCAGGGCCGCTGGTCTGGCCCACTTCCCCACAGACCTCCCCTGTGACAGGAGCTAGGTTCTCCTCCTGAGACCAAGTAGCCAACTCCAGTGGGCTTCTTTGAAAGAAGCTGTTAGAACTTAGAATCTGGGCTGAAGAAATGGCTCAGTACTTAGGAGCACTTGCCGAGGACCCAGTTCAATTCATAGTATCCACATGAAGGCTATTACTCTAGTTCCAAGGGATCTGACGCTCTTTTTTTTTACTTCCATGGGCTCTGGGCACACATGTGGTGAACATACATACATTGGGGGGGGGGACCTTAGCAGGGCATGATGGCGCATGCCTTTAATCCCACCAGGTGGAGTTCGAAGGCATTCTGTTCTACAAAGTGAATCCCACACAGTCAGGGATACACAGAGAAAAACTCTGTCTAGAAACAAACAAAAAATCCCCCACAAACAAACAAACAAAAACCTTAGAATCCTTAAAACTCAGAATCCCGCATTCTGACCACACTCCATCTACCACCTCAGGACACAGCGCTTAAACCCTACCAGGAAGAGGGGGCTTATCACCTGAGCTTGGTCATGTGGTCATGTGAGGATCTACGGGAGGAGTCTTAAACAAATGGGACAAAGGGTCCTGGGACCCTGCTGATCACTTCTGCTCTTAGAAGAGGCCTTCCCCCATTTACTTTAAGAGAGAAATTCCTTGTAAGAAAAAACAATCCTAGCACTCAAGACTTCCTAAGGAGAAAAGGGAGCCCCTCCCAGTCCTGGCTTCCAAGGCCTGGGAGACATGTGGCACCTCCATCTTCATGACATTCCCATAGCCAGAGAGGCCCAGGGAGGATGATACCCTGTTTGGGCAGTGACTCACTCTGCCTTTTTGGACTTGTCCTCCAGCAAAACCTTCAGAGAAGGGACACACCTCTGTCTCAGGCCCTACCACCTGGCTAGCTGCCTACCTGATACAGATTTTTGAGCCACTTACAGAGAACACAGCCAGGTGAGAAGTCAGAGTTGACATCTGGCAAGTGACTCAAGAAGTGGGGTAGAAGCAGAACAGGTGTCCGGTGAGCCCCCAGGCCTCACACCAATGCCACAGCTCTGGGTCCCACTGCTGCATCCCTGGAGACAGTCAGGCCTGCCTCCCATCTGGGACAAAAGAAGGACACAGTGTGCTAGTCCTGTTGCTAGACACTGGACAGGAGGACTGGTAGCTGGACTCTCAAGTCACTGTGGTCCAGTGGTGGGGGTTGTCAACAGTGCTTTGAATCAGGTGCTGGACAGGTGGTATGTGGGTGGGAGGCGGCAACGAGGGCCACCACCCTAGTGGACAGAGCAACTACTCAGGTGTCCAGGAGATGCCAGTGAGTGAACTCTGAGGAAACATGGCCACCAGCCCTATCCTCCCCAAGCCACACCCAGGAGCAAAAGGTAGCCAAGCCACACCCAGAGTACTTCCTGACCTGGAGAGGCTGTGAACCCCACTAGCAGGTGACAATTCATTCAAAGGCAGTTTGAATGGTTCCTGGGATATGGAGAGGGAATGACACTGGCTGGGAGACCCTTTCACTTCTGTCCCACCCCCCCCCCACCCCCGACAACACACACCAGCAGGAACTACACGGACCACACAAGTTTTTTTTTTTTTTTAAAAAAAAGAGAAATGGCATTGTTTTATTTGGAATGAAAATACAGTATAAAAAAATATTAAGACGGAACGGTGGGTTGACAGTTGACGACCATCAAAATAAATACAGTCCAATAAGTTAGCGCGCCCGCACAGCGGGGCGAGGCTCAGCAAGCACGGGAAAATCTTCAGCGAAGAGCAGCGGCGTCGCCCGGGGCATCTGCTGGGCTCCTGGGATCCTGTTTGACGCGGCCGCGTGGGTTGGTTCCCGGCTCGACTGGTCCCGTGCGTTTCTGTGGAGAGAAGACTTGAGTCAGGAGCTGTCCGAGAGCAGGTCCGGAAGCAGCCTATAAGTCTCTAAGTGGGAGGAAGGGTAGGCGAGAGACTGCCTTAGTCCCAGGTCCCCTCTCCAAAGCGTCTTCAAGGAGCTAGGATCCCCGTACCCTCCCCTGCAGCATTTGAAATCGAACGTTTTCCCCAGTGGTCCGCATGACCCGCATCCACACACACCCCCATCCCCAATACTGGGACAGCGTGGACAAGGGTGGAACTCACCACGGACTCAGGGCGCGTTGCTCCGGAGACTCCGGCTCCGCTTCAGACTCCGCGCGCTGAAAACGGTGGCGGCGGAAGCCTTCCACCGCCCGGCGGTTCTGGTAGTCGATCAGTGCCAGGGTGATGGACGCGTTCCAGCAGCTCTCGCCGGTGCAGCGGAAGTCGATCTCCTTGTAGTCGGTGGTGACGATGGTGAAGTACACGTACTTGCGGGTGTGCTCCACGCAGTCCACCTTGAGGATGGAATGGAAGCGCAACTCCTTAGCGCGCTCTCTGGTGCCGGAGAAGAGGCGCAGGCTGTCGTCGGTGAGCACGCCGCGCTTCTTCTTCCAGAGCTGGAACAGGCTGTCGCTTCGCTTCTCCAGCTCCCCTTCACGAACAATCTCTCCGGGAGTCATCATGAGTTTCGAAGCCATCGCGAAAGGATGTATCGAATGCGCTGGTTCTGCTGCGGGCCGCAGCGTGGGCCTTATAAGGACTCCGCCCCACGTCCCAGACACGCCCCGGAGCCGGGCACTCTCCTGCCCAGGCAAGCTCTTGGGGCTGCCCCCCCCACGACCGCCCCGGGCTGCCCCTTACCCACTGCCTGGGGCTACCGCTTATCGGAGGCTGGAGGGGGCAGGGGGGCTGCTCGGCGCCTCTCTGACGGGAGCCCCGAGCCTCCCCTCCAGCCCCAACGTCCCAGCTGCCTGTTTCACCTCCCCAGCCGGGTGCCGGCCCCGCCTGCCTAGGAATGCACAGCAGAGGTCCCTGCTCGCTGTGACTCACTGGCGGGAAAGACCCAGGGAGCGCCCCGACCCCTAGACGGGACCACAGCGCCCAGAATTCCACTCACTGAGAGACCCAGGGCTCCTGGTTCACAAGGGTCACAGACCAACGGGTTCTTTCCCAGCCCCGGCAGCCGTCTCCTCCCAACTTGGGCGCGCATCCAAAGGCCACCCACTAGACCTTCTTGGGAAGTAGCCCTGCCCCAAAGGGCTTTATTACCCATATTGCTCCCCGGAGCTGTGCCTCGAAGGAGTACTCTAGTTTCTTTTCCTTTCCGTAAAATGGAACAATGACCTTTATTAGGTTAGGCAGTGAGGAAAGGAGATGGGGGGAATAGCACCCCGCCATGCTCAGCCATGTGAACAGAGAGGCCTGCTACTTCCTGGGCCCTTTGTGTGGCCCACTCTGGGCGACAGACACCTTGGACTGCAACCCTACAACCCCGACTTGTAGAAAGCTCAGGGGGGCTAGCAAGACTTCCCTGGAAAATGTGGGGACCGACCTAGGGGCCAGGGGCGGCGGGGGCGGCTGAGTCATCGCCTTTCAGTGCTCCGTTTTATTTACCCTCTGCCTTTAAAGGTTTAATAGCAGCAGGAAGCAGACGCTGCTCCTCCAAGGTTCCCAGGGATGGGGGAGGGGCTGGCCCAGGGACCCCTGAGAGTCCCCCACAGGTGTGGGATGGGGAGTGGGGTGCTGGGGTGGTATGGGGGAGCAGGGGTGCTGTAAGGAAACACCCCTGGCTGTTAGAGAAGTAGACACCCTGCGTCTAGGCCCGCAGGATCCCAATAAAAACACAGGAGCCTCCATTTAAACAACTAAAATTAAGACTGACAATCAGCCTAAAAGTCCAGTCCGGTGGCCTGGTGTGATTTTGAGGCAGATATATCCCGCAATGAGGAGGCTGAGGCAAGAATGGCCAATCTAGTCAGTCTGGATTTTATAGTGAGTTCAAGACTACCCAGAGATGCACAGCAAAAAATGAAGAGGCCCTGAGAGATGGCTCAGCAGTTATGAGTGTTTGTTCTTTAGAGGACCGAAGTTTGTTTCCTGCTTCCAGTTGTGTGGCTCATAACCATCCACCCAGTTCCAGGGAACATGTGTGTTCCTGAAGGGGAGCTGGAAACTTGGGACTGGCCCAAAGGGCTCAGGGGTTAAGAATACGTGTTGCTTTTTCAGAGGCCCTGGGGTTGGATTCCCAGCACCAAATGAGTGGCTTACATCCATAACCCCATGGGATGTCCTCTTCTGACTTCCTCAGGCACCAGGCACCCATGCTGTGCACAAATATACATACAGGCAATACACTTAAACACATAAGCTGAACTAAATTTAAACTTTTTAAAAATATAAGTCAGGGGGGCTGAAGAGATGGCTCAGAGGTTAAGAGCACTGACTGCTCTTCCAGGGGTCCTGAGTTCAATTCCCAGCAACCACATGGTGGCTCACAACCATCTACAATTCAATCTGGCGCCCTCTTCTGGCATGTAGATATAACATTGGATATGTGATAAACAAATAAATCTTTAAAAAAAAATATAAGACAGGTGGTGGTAGCACATGCCTTTAATCCCAGCACTCAGGGAGGCAGATGCAGATGAATCTCTGTGAGTTCAAGGCCAGCCTGGTCTACAAAGTGAGTTTCAGGAAAGCCAGAGCTACACAGAGAAAACCTGTCTCAAAAAACCAAAACAATTTTTCCAAAAAAAAATAAACCAAAATATAAACAACAAAAAAGAGAGGGCTGGCAAGATGGTCCAGTGGTTAGAGGCACTTGTTGCTCTCAATCTTAATGGCTTGAATTTAATTCCTGGTATCAACATGGCGGAGGAAGAGAACCTGAGTCCCTCAGATTATCCTCTGAGTTTTGTGCAGGAATGCACACACACAGAGATCAAAATACTGTTAAAAATCTTTTAAAATAATGAACAAAGAAATCCTGGACCCACCCAATGACTGTCACCATGTTCCACAAGCCACTTTACCCCAATGCACACGGACCCCGAGGAAAAACGGGATTTACAAGCTCTGCCCAGGGCCCTGAGGGGTGTATGGAAGAACAGGAGGGTTCAGGATTCCTATGGAAGAGGACAACAGCAATATAGAGATAGGTAAGCAGCCAACGAGTCCTGCCAGCCTAAGATGAGAGCAATCCAGAAGGTGGATGGGAGGGTGCTTTGGGGACCCTTGGGTAAGATAGGTAGTGAGTTCATGCTGAAGACATCCCAGCCGACTAGTCAATGTCAGGCTGAAAGAAGTCCCAGGAAGTGCCAGCTCTCCCTGGTGTCCCTTCCCCAGGCTGCTTAGCCACACTGTGGCCTGTGCTGCCATGGCTTATGCTTCCAGGGGGCGAAGCCCAAGGCAAGAAAGAGGCAGCTCTAGAAAGTGGAAGTTAGGAAAGGAACTAGCTGCAGCTGCCCTGGATCCCCTCTCCCATCATGCTGTTCTCCGTGTTCCTTGCAGCTCACTGGAGCTCTTGCTGCAGGCCTCACAGACATCTGGTGTTGCTCCTGCACGTTGCACAGTCCAGACTGGGTGCTGGGGAGGCATCAGGGAGCGAGCCCTACTTCTCAGCAGAAACACTGCTGGTAGAGGATGGTGTGAGCTTAGGGGTGGGGATCTGGTACTTATGGGGGCCTTGGAAGATCATGGAAGGCCTTTTGCTATCCAAGTAAGAGGTACTGTGTGCCCAGCTTCCACCACCATTCCAGAGATCCAAACAGAATATTCTAACGTGCATCATTGGAGAAGAAACAAGTCCAAGGGACAGAGGGCCTGGATGACCTCAAGGGAAGAGAAGAAGGGTGGACTTTTAAAGACCAGGGTGGGGACAGATGATCGTGAGGCTGTAACCCAGCTCCTCTCTACCCAGAAGCCCTGCTGCTCTCTGGACAGGGCCCTGCTGTGGGGAAAGAAGTGGGGGAGGGAACTGGGAGGCTCGGCACAGGACACAGAAAGCCCTGTGTCTGTCGTCCTCTTGAGGCTTCCTGTCCAAACGGTCCAGACCCCTCAGACAAGGCCAAGACTGGGTGTGAGGTACAACAGCTTCTGGTGAGCTGGTGTCCAGATGAGCAGAGCTGACTTTAGCCAACAACATTAGACCCTCTGTCAACAGAGAGCCCTTGACTGGTCACCTGACAGCTGTTGGACATCCTGTGGTCTAGCAAGGCCAAGTCAGTAAGAACCCCGCTGGTACCTTGGACTGTGCTCTTGGGTAGGTGTAGACTTTCTTAGTAACATACTATGGAACACCTGCTCTATACAGGTACTCAGAAAGAACAGTGCTATGTCAGGGTCACACTGCCAGGAAGGTTCTGTCCCCAATCCCCAGAGGCCATCTGAGTCCCCGGAGTAAGGCTGTTGGGGTACATCAGGAGGAAGCAAACTCTGACTCAAGAGCCCAAGTGACAGGCCTTGGGCCCCCGGGCCTTTTTGTTGTCTGTTAGTATGTTGAGACAGGGTCTCATGCAGTCCAGGCTGGCTTTGAACTTGTTGTATAGCAGAGGACAGCCCTAAACCTTTGATCCTCCTGCTTCTACTTGTCAAGTGCCGGTACCATAGGTGTTCAGGACCGCTCCTGGTTTGATGCACTGCAGATCAAACCCAGGACTTTGATTGTGCCAGGCAACTGAGCTACAGTCCCCAGCCCCCTCTGCTAATTCTTTCTTCATTTGTATTTGTCTATGTGTGCGCACAAGTGTGTCTGTGTCACAGCACACAGAGTTAAAGGACAAGCTTCAGGAGTTTGTTCTCTCCTTCCCCCATGGGTTCTGGGCACCAAATTCAGGGGATCAGACAAGCACAGCAATTGCTTCTACTTGCTGAGCTGTCTTGCAGTCCCCCCCCCCACAATTCCTTCTATATACATTGTTTTTAGACTTATTTTTAATTAAGGGCTGGTGGGCCAGGGTTAAGAGCACAGTCTGCTTTTGCAGAGAAGCCAGGTTGGGTTCCCAACATCTACATGGCAGCTCCTAACCATCTGTAACTCCAGTTCTAGGGCATCCAGCACCCTCTTCTGGCCTCCTCAGGTACTGCATAAATGTGGAGCACAGATGTATATGCAAGCACTCATATCTCACAGAATCAAAATAAATATTTTTTTTGGTTTTTTGAGACAGGGTTTCTCTGTGGCTTTGGAGGGTGTCCTGGAACTCACTCTGTAGACCAGGCTGGCCTCGAACTCACAGAGAACCGCCTGCCTCTGCCTCCCGAGTGCTGGGATGAAAGGCGTGCGCCACCAACGCCCAGCTAAAATAAATATTTTTTAAAGAACTTTTAAAATTAATTTAACTAGTTAGCTAATTGATTAAGGGATGCTGCAAGTCAAACCCAGGGTCTTGTGTGCCAGTCAAGAGTGCTACCTCCTTTTTTTTTTTTTTTTCCCCGAGACAGGGTTTCTCTGTATTGTTTTGGAGGCTGTCCTGAAACTAGCTCTGTAGACCAGGCTGGCCCCGAACTCACAGAGAGCCGCCTGCCTCTGCCTCCCGAGTGCTGGGATTAAAGGCGTGCGCCACCAACGCCCGGCAAGGGTGCTACCTTCTATTGAGATATTCATCAGGCCCTGCCACTTTTTTTGTTTTGTTTTTCTTTTTTGAGACAAGGTTTCTCTGTGTAGCTTGGAGGCTGTCCTGGAACTCTCTCTGTAGACCAGGATGGCCTCAAACTCACAGAGATCCACCTGCCTTTCCCTTAAATCCCAGCAACCGGAGGCAGAGACAGACGGATCTCTATGAGTTTAAGGCCTAGAAAAAATGTTTCTTAAAAGGGGGAGAGGGTGCTGGTGAGATAGTTAAAGCACTTGCCATCGAATCCGACAACAGCCTGCAGATTCCCAGGACCCACATGGTAAGAGGAGAAAACTGAGTCCCACAGTTGTCCTCTGATTTCTACATGTACACACACCCATACCTCCCCACACAAAATCAATCAACCAATAAACAAAAGAATGTGATAAAAAAAAAAAACCTGGTTCTATTGCACTGGGTACCTGGAACCAGGAAAAACGCCCCTTAACTTGGTGTGGAGAAGGTTCTGGGTTAGGACCTCTCAGACAGAGGTGCAGCTTTGGGGGCTAAGCCTCTCAAGTCAGTCAGCGTTACTCCTGGCCAAGTTTACTAATATTTATTGGGGCAGTATCTGGATTGACACAATCTGAGCCAAAGGGTCTGCTCACCCAGGCAGGTCACAGGGGGTTATGTGTCCCCAAACTTCCAGCCTGAACACTTGCTGTCCTGTCCAGCGCCTGGCCCCTTGGCACTGGAGCCCAGCTGTGTGAGGAATGAAGCACCTCTTTGAAACTTCCCCAATGAGGTCACCGCCTCATGGTGACGAGGCCGGCCTGATAGGCACTTGCCCAACCAGCTTGATGTGTCATGGAGCCTGTCAGGGACTGAATGTCACCTTCTTCCTGTGGGCTGTGAACTCACAGAGGCCTGTGGATGGCTCTCCTGCCTCCTCAGGGATTGCTGCGGTGTCTGAGGCTTGCCTCTCATCCAGTGCAGGTCCTGCACAGCGGGAGTAAGCATCTGACCCCACCTGTGGGCCCCATTGTCTAGGGCCTAGGAGTTAGGTCAGCTCTGGATCCCCTTCTCCCCAGCTACAGTCTAAGTAAAGGAAGAAGCCTGGGCCAGAAGCTGATCTGCTGCCCTACCTTGTTTTGGGTCGTTTTTGTTTTGTTTTTCGAGACAGGGTTTCTCTGTGGCTTTGGAGGCTGTCCTGGAACTAGCTCTTGTAGACCAGGGTGGTCTCAAACTCACAGAGATCCGCCTGCCTCTGCCTCCCGAGTGCTGGGATTAAAGGCATGCGCCACCACCTCCCGGCTGTTTCAGGTCTTTGCTGTCACCCTGGTCTCAACCTTCCAGAGTTGGCCTCAATGTCCCTGGTTCCCATTTGTTGGAATGTAAAGTTGCAGGTACTGGCAATACAGGCTAGTGCTGCCACCTACAGTATCCTTTCTTCTCTCGTTTTGTTTTTCGAGACAGGGTTTCTCTGGGTAGCCTCAGCTGTCCTGGAACTTGCTCTGTAGACCAGGCTGATCTCAAATTCACAGAGATCCACCTGCCTCTGCCTCCCGAGTGCTGGGGTCAAAGACGTGCGCCACCACCCAGCTTGCAGTATCCTTTTGCTCTAAGCTCTCAAGGGTCCGTTCAGAAGTCATCCCATGCCATGTAGAATGTGAAACTGTCTGCCAGACCAGCCAGGGCACTCAGAAGGTGATTCTGAAGACAGTCAAAAGCTCACCCGAGACATTCTTCAGCCAAAAGCGTGGACCAGGTATAAAGGTCTGCAAGAGCAAGACTCGGCTCCTTGATGTGCTGAGCCACACTGGTGGGCAGGGCGGAACAGACTTGCTGTTCTCGGAGTTCATCTGTGGACATGGTGCCTATGGGGCTTGTAAGATGAGTCCATGCTGGCCAGACCTGGAGAGCTGAGGGGACCCACCTGCCAGACAGAAGAGGGAGGCAGAATCTCTGCCTTCCCCGGGGCTCCAGTCAACGAGGTGAAGGAGCAACTATGAACTCATTATGGAAACAGAACTGAGAAGGGTCTGGGAGCATTCCTATCACAGCAGACACCATCTCACCTTAGTTATTCAAATGTTCCCAAACTGGGGTCTCTGTGGGCACTTCTATAAATCCCATCTCACCTGATATTTATGGGGTGTCCCCTGGCTGAGTGGTGGCCCCCAAAGACATGCCCACTTCCTAATCTCCAGAATCTGAGAACATGACCTCATTGGTGGACAGAAATGCCATTCCTAGTGTCCTCTAAGACACATGGCAAGGAAGAGTCCAGGTGAAGGCCGAAGGCAGACAGCAGTGACAGATGCAGACTAGGGACACTGGGGACTCTTGGGCCAGGACCAGAAGGAAGAATTCTCTGAAATCTGCAGGAAGCAAAGCCCCCCACATTTGTGGAACTGTTTTAAGCTCCCACACTGGGGAGCCATGTGACCAGCAGGTCTAAGGGCAGTCTGGGTGTTTTCCAGGGCTGGTGTTTTCAGGACTGGGGAGTTGTAGACATAAGGGACATTAGTGGACATTTACACTCTAGGACAAGGGAGGAGGCTCACTGGTGCTCCTCAGATACTGTTGCAGTGTGAGAGAAGAGCGGCCAAGGCCAGGCTTTCCTGGCCTCACACACTTATAAACTACAGATGCAGGGAAGCAGGATATGGAGGTGTCTGATGTCCCTGGCAGCCGGCTCATGGTTGCCTCTGTCCTGAGATGTGCCTGGGGAGGCAGCTGGAGGGGCAGTTAGCACAGCAGGCCACTGGGCTTCAGCAAAGGCAGGCTGAAGACCCACCTGCTGACTCAGGGTCATCCTTAACTGATTACATATGCAAAGACCCTCTTGCCACCTCTGCAAACCTGGGGCCTAGCGTGAGAGCACCTGTCATGTATCCTATCCTACACAGAATGGACCTGGCCTGTGAGCTCAAGCTCCTCACTACCCCTAGCTTCAACCTCCGGAGGTGATGCCCAGGGACAGGGTCCTTCCCCCACACCACAACAGAGCTGGGAATGTCTAGCCAGGGGGGTGAGGTTTGCTCAAGTCTCAGCATGTAATAACCACAGGAGCAACCAGCTCTCTGTAACCCAGATGAATGTGGATGGGACTTGGGGGTGCCAGTCCCGCCAGAATTTGAGCAAGCTGAAACTCAAAGGAATCCTCAGGCTTCCTGATGGAATCTTCTGAAGGCAGCTGTCTGTCCTCCAGTGGATGACAGGAAAAACTGGCTGCCGTGGGCAGGGGCAGGGCTAGACACACTGAGGCCCTGGGAAGTGAGTTAATGGACACTGGAGTTGTTGAGGTACCAGATATGGAGAATGTGATGTGTCCCATGCACCACATATTGGGTTGTCATGGACAACATCCGGTCTCCACCTGTGGGAGATGAGTCAGCATGGCCAGGCGCTGGTTGGCACAGTGGCTCCACCCAGGCACATGAAGGTGACCTGGACTCTGCAGGTGTTCCCAGGCCTCATTCTTCAGCCATTGGTGACCAAGAACTGTCTCTAGGTTAGTGGCCTGTGTGCCCTGGGCAGTGTCTTCTTGTTGGGACTTCAAGGTCCATGTTTGAAAAATGATTCTACATATACAGGAAAGCAGGTCAGATGAACCATAGGGTTCTGAAACACCTGCCAGGCTAGCGCCAGCTGGTGGGCGGGGCCAGAGCCAGTGTGAGGAGGCTGTGTGGGCTCTGTCAGCAGAGGAAGGCCTGGAGCGTCACTACTAGCTTTGAGCAGGCCTGAGCCAAGATCCTCACTCCATTGTGTAGGAGGCTGGCAGGACGCCTGGGGTAGTGCTGGAGACTTCTGTCAGCCTGGCCCCTCTGCAAGCCAAGGTCTCCCCAGCAGGCTGACTCAACCAAGGAGGAGGCCAGAGCTAGGTCCCCGTGACATCCCCACCTAACCCTCACCACCAGAAGTGCAAGTGCAAGCCCTGGCAGAGCAGCACCATCTAGCTCCATCTAGAGAGGTGTTGGGTCTGGACATTTCAGTGTGTGAGACCAACTAAGCAACAACATCCTTTAGCTTGGGATCTCAGTGGTCATATGTAGCTGGATGCCATCCCACCCCCTTCCATGACCAAGACTCCACCACACAGATGCAGCCACTGCCCTGGCAGCTGGCAGAAGAGCTGTCGGGGTGCTGGCTCTGACACCAGCCTAGGTGGAGTTGAAGCTGTGCCAGAAGAAGCCAGGATAGCCCTTCACCAGAGGCGAGATGCCTCATTAGAATACTTCAGTGACAGCCGTGGGCCTATTGCCCCAGGTCTACAGGATGGGTTGGTGAGGACAAGTTCCTTGGCACCTAGCAGTGGCCAGCCAGGGACTTGGGCTCCATGCTGAGGAGCCACCACCCTCATCCTGTGACCCAAAGGACAGGCTCAACAGCATGGAACCTCTGATCATAGCCCAGCTCCACGACCCAGGCCCATGCAAGTGGGTGCCTGAACACTTTCATGTTCAGAAAGTCAAAGAAACCCACCTCTATTTTCTGGGTCACCCTCAAGCTGGCCTCCTGCTGTGTCCTCACACCAAGAGTGGCACTGTCATGCTCACCTCAACACTGGGCACCTTGTGTACTCTTGACCTGTTGGATGTCATCACATTCGAGTACAGGAGCCCTGGTGTTACATACACTGCCTGTGGCCCCTTGCCAGCTCTCCCATGGGTGGTAAATTAGGAGCCAGAGACAAGGCCAGCTTAGAAAGCAACCCTTATGTGCAGTGCAGCTGTGACACCAGCTGGATTGCCAGGCTAACATGCCTGGAATTACCCAAGCACATCATTTTGTGCAGTTACCTGATGTCTTTATGGTGTGTGAGATGCACATTTGTCACATCTGTAAGTGGCCTTTGCTCAGGGACTCTCATCACTCTAGGCTAGGATTAAGGGGCAATGCATGCAGATAAGAAAAGGGCACACCATTGTCAAAGCAACTAATGTTCAAGCCCGATTCTCCCCTGCTGCCTTCTTCTGTGGCTTTGAAGTAGCAAAGGTCAAGGCAGCCATGCAGGCATGCCAGGGACACTGGACTTGTAGGGAAAGTAGGGCACTTTGTTTTTCCAAGACAGGGTTTTTCTGTGTAATAGCCCTGGCTGTCCTGAACTTCCTTTGAAGACCAGGTATGCTTCAAACTCAAATATCTGCCTGCTTCTGCCTCCAGAGTGCTGGGATTAAAGGCATGCACCACTTCTGCAACTGACCATGTAAGGATAGGTATTCCAGGGATAAGCTCTTCCACCATTAGGGTCAGTCAGAAACAGCCACCAAACTGACCTTCTAGTGCCTGGGGGCTAAGGCAGGAGAGGTATTGCAGGTTAGAGGCAAGCCAGGTCACAGCAACAGCACCTCACAGCCATCCCTCCCCACCAAACTTTAAAAAAAAAAAACAAAGGCATCATACAATCTTTGTGAGGTATTCATGTTTCCTGGATCCTGATCCACAAGGCAAAGCCCCAGATTCAGATGTTTTCTTAATAGTTTTATCTTAGCCAGGCCATTAATCCCAGCACTGGGGAGGGTAGAAAAAGGCATCAAATACCCGAGAATTGTTAGCCATCATGTCAGTTCTATGAACTGAACGTTGTTCCTCTGGAAGGGAAGCCAGTTTGTTGCAGAGCCATCTCTCAAGACCCCCCAGCCCCCACCCCAGGTCATTTCTTAGGCCTTTCTCACAGTAGCAAGACTCCAGGGCCCCAGGGTGGGTCCACCACCAAACAGCTCCCTTTAAAGAGTGGGCTTTCATAGCCACATCAGCCAAGCGTGAAGTCTGCAGCCATTCAGTCAACCAGGGTGTGGCCAGCTGTGGGCAGTCAGGAGGGGCAGGTGAGTTGTCAGGAAAAGTGTTCACTTCGTGTTTCACAACTTTAATAGAATATTCTAACTATTCTGTACAAATTGAAAACACTGTATTCAGTTACAAATGTGTTATCGGGTAAGGCTGAGCACGCTCTACACGGCTGGTCACTGTGGACATGGCTGTCCCGGTTGCCAAAGACCACAAGCACACACACTCCCAAACTCCACACACACCAACCACCAACTGGTCACCAAACCCAGGTGTGGCCCTGGTGTGCACAGTGCAAGCTGAAGCTCTGCTCTACAGGCCAGCAATCCCTCGTGAGGGAGGACTTTGGCCCCCTGGCTACCGCCTGACACCCTCCAGAGGCGCCAATACCGAGTGGTCTGCATGGCACCGAGCAGCTAGTGGCAGGCGGCAGCAGGGCTTCCTCCGTGGGCCTCACTCTACTTGATGTCATCCTCCTAGTCAAGTCAGCAACACGCTCTCATAAGTGAGAAGAGGACAACAGTTCAAAGCCTGCCCCCAAGCACAAGTGAATAAATAAGCACAAGGGCGAACCAAACAGCTCTGGCCTCAGAGTGTGTGCCACACCCACCCAGCCCTGAAACCAAAACTCAAGGGAAAAAAGGGGTGGGTGGGTGGGGGAACTGCTCTAAGGCGAGCACAGCCTCCTCTACAGTGCTTGGGAGATGACTGGGGCAGCTTCCCATGAAGATCAGTGGATGGAAACTATATGGGGCCTCTTCAGGAGGGGAGGGCTGCGTGCACACAATCACCAGGCTCTGCAAGACACAACCCCAGCCCATCCTATGTGGTCTTCAGGCACCAAGGCAGCAGGTGCTACAACTAAATCTCCTATCCTGAACTGCAGCCCAGCCTCCACTGTACAAGTTAAGCAAAGTAAGAAGGGAAGGGGGAAGAGGAATCATGCACTTGGAAATGGTTAGATGTCACAGCACTGTCAACAAAATTCTGCTTTGGCAGGGACAGAGGCCCCTGCCTGTGGCCTGGGGTCCTGACAGCCGTCCACAAGGCAGCCCCTCACGGTCGCTGCTTCTCACTGCTGCTTGCACTCCGCTGGCTGGCTGGGTTCTTTCTGCAAGGAGAATATAGGATTTGAAGAGAATAAAACCAGCATCACTCAACAAGTCTCCCCATCCCACCAAAACCAAGATACAAGGAGCCCATTACTTCTTACCAAAAGGATGGCTCCTGAAAAGATTGAAAGAGCTGACATGGAAACAAGTCAGCTTCCCAGGAAAAGTCACAGGAGTTTGCTAATCTGTACTAATAAAGTCTAGCTCAGAATGTGCTGGGCAGAGATCTGATGGGGGCCCCAGACACGAACTACGCCCAGAGAGGCTTTGCTACTGTTACAGACTACACCTGCATCTACTAGCATCACTGCCTCTCCCAAGGGCAGCTCTGTCCTTGGGTATTCATGCAGGGAAGGCTGTCCTTCCCAGTGAGCTGGTTCAGATTCGCAGAAGCTCACGGCCAAGGCCAGCTCCTGTAAGAAGCCATGTCCACCAGTCTCACAAGACAGGAATCCAGATCACACCTGTCTGAGGTGCAACATGACTTCATTCTAACCTAACACAAAATCTGGTGCCTTTAAACCACATTCAGGATCCAGGGACCTTTGTATGGAGGCCAATGAAAGTCCAAGGAAAGCCAAGGACCTCAATGCTACCTCAGAGCTAAGACATGTACTCAACTCATCTGCTGCCCAAAATCCCTGGGAGCTACAACTAAAGCTCACAGTGACTATAGAGCATGGTGGTAAAAGCCTGTTATTCCAGGATAAGACAGGGAAATGCCATGCTCAATCAAGGCCAGGCTGACCCACCATGTCTCCAAGTAACTAGAGTTAGTGATGTAGCCCAGTAGTGGAGTACTTGTCTGGCATGCCCAAGGCTTTATCCTCAGCACCCCATCAAAAATCAATTATTTTTTGACAAGGACTATGTAGCCCTGGGTGCCCTTGAACTCAGATTATCTGTCTGCCTCAGTCTCTCAAGTGCTTTAAAAAATTACTATTTTGCTTTTGTTTTGAGACAGAGTCTCACTGTATAGTCCTGGCTGTTCTGGAACTCACTATGTAGACCAGGATGGCCTTGAACTCAAGAGATCTGCTTGCCTCTGCCTGTTGAGTGCTAAGATTAAAGGCATGCACCACTATGTCCCATTACTCTTATTTTATTATATGCATGTGTGTTTTGGCTGCATGTATGTCTATGCACTATGTATGCTCCTAGTGCCAGCAGAATTCAGAAGAGGGGGTGGTCAGATTCCCTGGACTAGAGTTATAGATCATTGTGATCTGATATGTGGATGTTGAAAACTGAATCTATGGGAAGAGCAGCTTGTGCTCATAACTGCTGAGCCATCTTTCCAGCCCCAATAAAATAAATTAGAAACAATTCTGATTATTTGACATGGTTATGGGATTTTAATAAGTAAAGTCTGCATTTCATAAACATTAAGGTAACACCAGAAGTGTCTGTGGTGTAAGTTGAAATCCCCGACAGTCTACCTTGAGACACCGCACATCAGGGGCAAAAATACACATACAGTGCCAAAGGAGAATCTTGGCCTAGTCTGACCCCTACCATATTTCAACTTAAAAAAAAAATTACTCTTAGGTGCGTCTGTATGTCTGTGTGAGAGTAGGCATCAGATCCCCTATAAGAGGAATCACAGATGGTTTCTACTGTGTGAGTGCTAGGAATTGAATCCAGGTCCTCTGCAGAGCAGCCAATGCTCTTAACAGAGGAGCCATCTCTTCAGCCTATGAACTGCGATGAGAAGAACACGGGCCTCCAGGTTGGGGGTTGCCATCCCTACCTGTGTCTAAGAGGGCTTTGTAAGTTGACAAGGAATCCAAGTCCAGAGATGCTATGGTATTCTCCGTTGTCAACTTGACAACATCTGGAATTAACTCAAACCCAAGCTGCTAGGTGCTTCTGTGAAGGATTTCTCTTGATTGGATCATTTGAGGTAAGAAAAAGGAAGCTTTTGCTCTGCCTGTTTGCCCTCACTCTCTGGCAAGACCATTCCTTCACTGGTTCTATTTGAGACTGCTTCTTTGGGATTCTGAATATACACAAGATCAGCTGAGACATCCAGCCTTGTGGACAGCAGGACTTTCCATTGGGAGATAGCCACTGATGGATTAGTTGGATCACAGACTATAAGCCACATTCTATCAGTTGTTTTTCTTTTTCTTTTCTTAAAAATTTTAAAAGACTTATTTATTATGTATAGTGTTCTGCCTACATGTGTGCACACACACCAGAAGAGGACACCAGATCTCATTATAGAGCCACCCTGTGGTTCCTGAGAATTGAACTCAGGACCTCTGGAGGAACAGCCAGTGCTCTTAACCCCTGCCTGAGCCATCTCTCAGCCCTTATCAGTTGTTTTTCTAGAAAAACCTAATACAGATGCAAATCAAGCAAGAGGGGTCAGAAGACAGCCAAAGCTAGATCTAGAGAGGCAGTCAACACAGTAGCCAAGGTCACTGACCCACTGATCTAGAGAGCATCAGGGAGGCAGGCAGGGTGTCCCAGGCAAGTACAACAGGGACAGGAGAGGAAGGCAAGCGATGCACACACAGGAAGGAGTACGAGCTCCATGGGCTGGGGTCCACCTGGGGTCCATAATCAGCAGAGAGGTAAATAAAAAAGGCAAATGGAACAAGAGGCACTGCAGGTGAGAAAACCAGTAGGTGAGGAGTGGGCACCTCCCCACCACTGCCTCAGAACATTGGCACTCTGCACTTTATAAAACCAAAACTGAGGGTGTAAAATACAAAACACAGACCCCAGCAATGTAGGTGATAAAGCTAAGAGCACAATCCTTACTAGGGTGGCAGAAGAGGCTGTCATCAAGGCAAGAGTGGTGAGGTAGCAGGCTTATATGGGGATACTATTGCTCCAGACCCCATCACTGCCAGGCAGTAGACAGCAGTGTCCACTGGTGCTCTTGCTGGGGTAGCAAGCTTTAGAAGGGGATTTTGCAAATGGGATACTTACTGACTTTGGATTGTGACATAACTAAATTGCAACTGAACTGTAACATCTGCCACATCACATCTTAATGACAATTTGGCCACTCAATGCTAGTCTTCCAGTCAAGGGAGGGGAGCCAGTACTTAAAAACACACAAGTAAACCAAATCCTTGCCCACCACAGGACTACATAAGATGTGGTTGTCAAGAGCACAGTGGGCCTAAGAAAGGTGGAGCTGAGGCCACTTACCTCCACCATGCCAGCTATACTAGGGAGACAGGCCCACACCAAAGCTACCTGCAGGTGGACACCTTCCATCATCTGCTGCTACTATGGCCTTTGTAAACAGGGAATCTTTAACACTGACAGTCAACTGCACCTACTGCTGGAGTGAAGATGGCTCCAGAGTGAGCCCACCAAGGGCGACTGTGCTGTCATTCTGAACTATTTTTTATTAACTGTTGTCTTTACAATAAAAGTCAGGGGCCTACCCATGGGATGGGACTGTGAGCTCCTTGTGCCTCCCACTCTTCCTGCTTTCCTTCCTTCTACCGCAGCATACATGTGCAAAGCTGTGAGTACTCCACAGAGAAGGCTTATCACTGGCAAGGGTCTCTCCTCCCTATTAGGTGCCTAAGAGTGAGGGACACTTTCCAGACTACATAGGGAAGAAAAGGAGTCTCACCACATGTCCACAACTGGCTCTGCCATCCTCTAACCAATCTTGAGGTGAGGCTTTTTCATCCCCACACTGGCAAGGATCTTCCGTTCACTCACTTGTCTGCACAATGCCTGGTATAGTGTATAAACCCAACAGACACCTACACAAATCCAAAGTGTCTGAGCCTGTCACAGCATAGACAACAGGTACTTCCCCTACCAGGCCTGTGTGCTCAAGGTGGCTCCTGTGGCCATCCTGCCAGCTGCTGACCTCCAGAGCCTCTTGTTCTGTCACAAGTGACGATGCCCCCCCCCCCCAAGTACAGCTAACTGCCTAGTTAACAAAAACACCAGGCCCTGAAAGCAGGAGCTAAGTCTCACTATTCTGCTGGTTTTACAAATGCATTTAGCCATGGAAGCTCCATACACATGCTGCTCACAAGGCCTGGAGGAATCCTAGCTCCTGAACAATGTGATGGATTGCATGGTTCTGTGTTCCAGAAGTCAAAGCAATGCAAGGAATCAAGTACAGACAACAGTTTGGAAGTTAGGTATGAACAGATTCCACCTTACCTAGAAATGCATGAATGATTAACACAAAAATTACACCTAAATGGGGAAAAAAAAATTGAAAGGAACTGTCAGCATGAAAGAAATGAAATGCATAAAATTATACAGGAGGCAACAGCCACATTCTCATGATACAAAGGCTTCCAGTAGGGGTAGGAGCAGCTTTAGCATAGCAGAGCTGCACCCCTTCCCAACATCAGGACCTCATTCCCTCTTACAACAAACAACTCCCGGACAACACTCTCTGTGCAAAATTTTTGTGTGCAGATTCCAGCAGCCCCTCACTTTGAAAGGTGCACATGAAGCCACAGAACCACATCTTGACCCAAAGACAACAGGACCACCCCTTGAACTGCCTGCAACAACAGCGTGTCATGGTGCTCCATTGCCTACATGACTTCTGTAGCTTCTCTCCACATCCAGACAATGAAAGAGGCCAAGTGCCCAAAGGGCTTTTTACCAATCACATGATCACCAGGGTGAGAGGCTCTCTTCAAAAAAACAGACATGAGAGGAGACAGAAGGCTCTGCAGGATGACAAAGGGGAAACAACAGGAAAAAGAAAAGGGAGGAGAGGGGATACACGGGAGGCTGAGACAAACACAGCACAGAGGCCAAGGTACACCAACTTGAAGTGTGCACATAACAAGTTGCCCCGGTCCCTGTCAACTGCACTGTGACCATGTGTCCATTCAGTGTCCACAGGGCATAAACCCCCACCTCTACCATCCCCGCAGGCTCACCATACAGGCTCTGTGATCCAAGGGTGATCCTTAGAGGAGAATAGCATTCATGACAGTGGCAGCAGCCCATCTCTCATTTTCCCTTCAGGAACTTCCTAGTGTGTGCATGCTTTCCAGGCAGCACAGCAGCCACAGCACCAAATCATTGCAATGGCAGCTTTTAGCATACACTCCATGCAGGGAAAACAGGACAACAAACAGACACTAACCAGTCAAGAGACGCAGAGCACAGAGACACCAGGCAGGAGTGCATTCCAACGGACCCCACACAGTCAGTACAGCTGCACTCGAGCAGCTCAGGGTATACTGTCTTCAGGTGCCTACAGTTCCCTAATAAGAGTCTCTTGAGGCCACAGAGAAAACCCCCAAGCTTAACATAAAATTGGTAGAGTAGTCTACCCATTTTTTTCTTTAGCTGTATGCATGTATGTACAGATGCCTAGGATACCGTTTCTGAATTTTCAAAGCAAGTATGAATGTGAAGTTCTGACCACAATGTTTACTTTTTTACAGCACACAATCCCCTCCAGGTCCTCTGCAGACAAACATGGGTGCTTCCTGTTAGAGCATTCCTCTAAGGAAGAGCTGGAAGCCTCAGGTGCATGCTCAAGTATACAGAGCTAAACACCTAGTTGAATCCAATACCTAATCCTCCAGGCACATGAGGTGTCTTTCCTCGACTGCAGATTTTTTAAATTAATTTTTATTTGTTTGTTTATTATGTATACAGTATTCTGTCTGCATGTGTCCCTGCAGGTCAGAAGAGGGTACCAGATCTCTTTATAGGTGATTGTGAGTCACGATGTGGCTGCTGGGAATTGAACTGAGGACCTCTAGAAAAGCAGTCAGTGCTCTTAACCCCTGAGCCATCTCTCTAGCCCTCAACTCCAGATTTTTTGGGATACACGTATTCCTAGCATCACTGCCTCAAAATGGGAAGCAGCTTCAAAAGCCCCACTGTGCAATATTGGTAGATTCAGGAAGTCTCCAAAGAACTAACCTTGGGGTTAACATCAGCATCATCCTCATCTTCTCCCTCCTCGTCACCTTCCAATTCCTATAGTAAAAGGAGACAAAGGTAAAGGGTGATGACTAGGGACATGACCAAAGGGCATCACCTGGACATGTGGAAAGTGACACACAGCTTATTCTGCACAACTAACTCAAGCTAATTCTTACACAAAAAACCTGGGCTAGAGATGCACTCAGTGGTTAAGAGCACAAACTGCCCTTGTAGAGAGACTGAATTCATGTCCTAGTACTTATTATGCTCACAACCCCTGGAAACATCTGCTTTAAGAGATCAGATGCCTTCTGCACTCCAGGAACTAGCACCCAAGTGCACATATATGTTCGACACATGAGCATGCTTTTCTTCAAATCTTAGAAAAGTATTTCCTTAAAAAAAAATGAAGGGAAAAAAAAGATTCAGCTGAATAGACTAATCCAGAGGCTCAGATTCCTGTGGTTTCTGCTTTCCACAAGCAAATCACAGCAGAGATCTGCTTTTGGGCCAGTCACTAACAATTACTCTGCTTATCTTTTTGCTTTCACAGATAACTTGCTCTGTAGACCAGGCCTACCTCAAACTCATAAAGATCCTCTGCCTCCTGAGTGCTGGGATTAAAGGTGTCACCACCACCACCCAGTTAAGATACTTTTTTTAAAGCTTTATTTATTTATTATGAATACAACAGCCTGCCTCCATGTCTGTCTGCATGCAAGAAGAGGATGCCAGATCTCATTATAGATGGTTGTGAGCCACTATGTGGTTGCTGGGAATTGAACTCAGGACCTCTAGAAGAGCAGTCAGTGCTCTTAACCTCTGAACTGTCTCTCCAGCCCCTAAGATACATTTTTATAAGCAATTACATGATCAAACTCTATGGACACCAAAAAAAAAAAAAAAAAAAGGTTTCAAAATGGCAACCAAAACCAGAGCAAGGCCCTTTGACCTCCTACCATCAAACAAAGAACTCAAAGCTATACAAGGTTGGGGTGAGAACACTGCATACCCTTTCTTCCTTACCTCCTCTTCTCCCTCCTCTCCTTCTTCAAACTGCAGGGGAAACAGAAAACAACTTAAATTTCTAGAACCATGATATAGCCCCAATACCAAGCTGATAAGCACCCTGCTATGCTAAAGGCAGCACGGAAGCTTGGTGCTGCTGCTGCAGAAGCAGTGATGGCTCGCTCCATCCAGGTGTCCGAGAGGCACATGCTGTTGTTGCAGGCCCAGCTCAACCCAGCAGAGCAGCACTGTGCTGTATGATGAGGGACTTTCCAGTACTGAAAGTTGCTCAAAACAGGAGTTAAGAGTGGGAAGGAGTGACAAAGAGCTACCGGCTGGAGCATGTTAGGTAAGTCCCCTTTCTATTTTCAGACTAAAACAGGGGCAACTAGAGTCATTTGGGAAGAGGGACTCTCAACTGAGATGTGCCTAGAGGCAAGACAGGGATACATTTTCTTGATTAATGATCAATGTGGAAGGGTGCAACTTCGTGGAACCACTCCCGGGCTGGTGGTTCTGGCTGTTAAAAGTAAGGCTGAGCAAAGCCAATAAGCAGCAACCCTCTATGGTCTCTGCATCAGATTCTGTCTCCAGGCTCCTAAACTTACTCCCCTGCATGATGCTTTTTGGTCATGATGTTTCATCACAGCATCAAATACCCCAACTAAGACTAAGGCTAAACTAAGTTAATCAGCTGTCCAGTTTCATACAGGAATGTGGGCATTTCACACCCCCGCCCTGGCCCACATACATTGTCATCATCCTCTATGGCCTCCCCAGTGAAGTAGAGGACAGCCCGTGGCACGATTCGCTCACGGAAAAAGTGCCCAATTTCAAAGTCAGAGGCTAAGGTGAATTCGGAATCTTCATCCTGAGAGAGAAAACCAATGCATTAGCTCATGTCAGTGGGTTAAAGATATGTTCATCATCCTCACCCTACCCTCAGCCCTTACTCTTAATCGTCACCACATTGAAAGCCACTTAAAATGACCTTAAAGTCAATGTTCAAATGGCTGTGAAGTAACATGAAAGCAGAACAACAGAGCAGATGAACTGCAGCTTTGCCACTTGTCTAGGTTTTCAGCATAGGGGCACTGGGGTCTCTCTAGCATGGACAGAGACAGGCATAAAAAAAACAAACATTACCCCCCCCAGGACCGAGGTATAATGACTTCATTTTAACTACAGAAACTGAAAGAGCAGGAGTGGGTCAGAAAGAGCAGGTGCCTATTCAGGAAACACTTGACAGAAAACCAGGACATTAGACAATAGTCTTACCAAAGATTCGCCATCTCCAGAGGCTAGAAGAAGAAAAGAGAAAACACTTACATTACAATGACAACTAATGTCTTTTTTTTTTTTTTTTTTTTTTTTTTTGGTTTCTCGAGACAGGGTTTCTCTGTGGCTTTGGAGGCTGTCCTGGAACTCGCTTGGTAGTCCAGGCTGGTCTCGAACTCACAGAGATCCCCCTGCCTCTGCCTCCCGAGTGCTGGGATTAAAGGCGTGCACCACCAACGCCCGGCGACAACTAATGTCTTAACATCCACATTGAAGGAAATTCAGCTGGTAGACAGTTCTGTCAGACCCCAATGAGGCACCACAGCACCTTGTGAACATTTTCATAAACTCCATTATTATTTCAGCTAGAGAAGGGTGTGGGTCAAAAAAGCCCAAGAATTTGAAGGATAAGCAGGAAATTAGTGAATCAATTGCCCTAGGGCTGGCAGTCAGTGAACTGGTGCCATGTAGTTTGACCCTGTGCGCTGTACAAATGCTGAATTACGAATGCCTATCTGTTACGAATGAAAGAATTCAAAGTCTACTGATGACCCTGCAGAGGGGTTGTAGCTTGTCACCCAAGGTTGATGCATCCATGAGTGAGGGTATACACACAAGACCACCATAATGGTGCTGACATTCACCAGGCCAAAGAGATGTGGGCTTCTTACCACACTCCATGAAACTAAACCAACCATCACCTGCCAGATGATTTGGACCTTGACTAGCTATGTGGAGTTAATCTAATCCCCTCTGCTCAACCTGTGGTGCCAGCATTTCCCACAAGGCCCAAGTCATTTGGTGTCATAGCCTGGCAGCATTCGCTGGCGCAAAGACAGTGCTGGTTGTATGAGCACCACCCACAAGAGACTGCTGCCATGTAGGCAATGTACAGGGTCTGATAGCTAGAACCCCATCTTCCCAGGGACAAGCACCCTAGCTAGCACTTGCTTTCTAGACCAATCCTGTAGGTTGAAGGTCAGTGGGGGCTATACTATGTAGTGTTTACTTCATCCCCAAATCTTTAACCCACCCCCTGCCACCATCCTCCTTTCTTGTTCACAGCACTCATCACTTGATCCTGTTTTATGTGCTGCCTGACTAAAATGCAGACTGAAAACTGAATGAGCTGATTTTAGAGTTGTGCTACTGTCAATCATCACTCCTATCACCACGTCTGCTTATCAATTCGCTGTTGCTTTAAGAACAATGTAAAGAAAATTCCCAGTCGGGTGGTGGTGGCACACGCCTTTAATCCCAGTACTCAGGAGGCAGAGGCAGACAGATCTCTGTGAGTTCGAGACCAGGCTGGATCGACAGCCTCCAAAACAATACTGAGAAACCCTGTCTTGTAAAACCAAAAAAAAGAAAAAAAAAAAAAAAAAAGAAAAGAAAAAAGAAAATTCCCAGAGAAACTGACTGCTTTTTTCCTCTTTCTCTCTTCTCTTGTCTTTCTTCAAGACGAGGTCTTACTATGAAACCCTGGCTGTTCTGAAATTCACTATGTAGATCAGGCTGGACTTGAACTCAGAGATTCACCTGTCTTTGTCTCACAAATGCTGGTTAAGGATCATCCACTTGGCCTCCACATAGTCAGCCTGGTTCAACATGTCAGTGTCCTCCTCACACAGGAAACTTGAGTACTATTAAGCTTATGGGTATTCTTATTTACCAAAACAACATACATTTTATTTTCTGGGTTCAAAGAAATCATAGAAAATGGCCATTACAATAGCAATACTCAGTTGGGCAGTGGTGGCACATGCCTTCAATCCCACCGCTTGGGAGGTAGAGGCAAGCAGGTGGCTGAGTTCCGGGCCATCCTGGTCTACAAAGTGAGCTCCAGGACAGCTAGCTGTTACACAGAGAAACCCTATATAGAAAAACAAAAAACAAACAACAATAGTAACACCCAAATGTTCCATGAGGGGTATCATGATGGACAACAGCAGTGCGCTCTGGGACAAAGCAAGGCCAAGTATCTAGATCCAGGAATGGACCCACCTAAGGCCACACGCACAACTCCGCACTTGCTGACCTTGGCTGCAGGGATGGACATTTATGTCCAATGATGGCCCCTTTACAGAAAATGACAAAAAAAAATCCTGTGCTTCACACCCATGCTTTAACACTGAGAAAGATTATGGCCAAACACCTTCTCAGCACTACAGAATTACTGCAGGACCAAGATAGGACTCCCCAAAAAATAGACTGCAGTAATTTTTTTTTTTTTTTTTTGGTTTTTCGAGACAGGGTTTCTCTGTGGCTTTGGAGGCTGTCCTGGAACTTGCTCTGTAGACCAGGCTGGCCTCGAACTCACAGAGATCCGCCTGCCTCTGCCTCCCAAGTGCTAGGATTAAAGGCGTGCGCCACCAACGCCCGGCTTACTGCAGTAATTATTACAAGGCTCATGATCCCATATTCAGAAAACTAAAAAAAAGCTTCAATATTATTGTTTTACTTCCAGTCTTTAAAAAATATAAATCTAGCCGGGCGTTGGTGGCGCACGCCTTTAATCCCAGCACTCGGGAGACAGAGGCAGGCAGATCTCTGTGAGTTCGAGGCCAGCCTGGTCTACAGAGTGAGTACCAGGACAGCCTCCAAAGCCACAGAGAAACCCTGTCTCAAAAAACAAAAACAAAAAAAAAAAAAAGAAAAAGAAGCTAGGCAGCTGATTCTGAAGCTTCGCAACTGTGAGTAGCTTGAGTCAGGAAGGGTCGTAGAGACTACTCCCTCCTGCCTGGGAAGCTGGCTGTTCCCTTCCATACACCCAGGAAAGGGACCATCCTCTCCTGAGGTGCACACCCAACTCCTGAAAGCTCAGTCAACATGTGGGGAGGGAACAACTTCACACAACACACTGAGCTGCCCTGCCCACCTTTCAGGGGGCTGAAGAAGTTGAAGAAGGACTCATTGGGAACTTGCTTGGTGATGGTTCTCACGGTGCCCCGACCCTTGTGCTTCTGCTTTTTCTTGATGGTTTTGACTGTGACATTTTTTCCCTTCTTCCAGTCAATTGTACACCTGCAGGGACAAGGCATCTGTTATAGACACTTTCTCCAAGAGAAATCCCATTACTATACAGGAAGGAACCACAGCCCTATGGAACTTTTGACACCACTAATCTGGAAACTAAGGAAAAGAACCCAGAACACATCTGTACGGCAGCTTACAAAAAAACCTTACAGTTCTGGAACGACAGCAGCACTCTCCCACAATGGTCCATAGGGATTCTGAAACGCGTCTTCTGCACAAGACTGTCAAGTGAGCATAGTGCTCAAGAGTGCAGCATCTGCTGTCTCTGAGCAAACTGAGGATTACCACACTCATGTACCCAACCCACAAGTCAACTAAGTGAACAGAACATCAGGGGCCACTGTCTGCTCAGGAAGAGCCAAGCCCTCTCCCACATGACAGACTGTCCTCAGGAAAAGATCTTCCCTAACTCTAACCCTAATTACTTCAGGCCTTTCAATCAAGTGGGATTTTAATGAAGCCCAAATCACTTAGTGACAGTAACAACACTGTGCTGGTTCTGGTAAGTGTTTTACTTCAATAGTCAGTTTCCCAAACAGTGAGACAAGGAGTCAACTCTAAGCTGCATCTCTACTGAGTGGTCTAGAGACTAATACTGACATGCACCAGGTGGTAAATGCAGTACCAAATTCCAAAGCTGTCATTGGATTGTGACCTGCATTGAACTTCACCACTGAAGAAATATTTTAGCTCTTAAGGGTTTAGGGCTTGCCGAGTGGTGGTGGCGCACATCTTTAATCCTAGCACTCATGAGGCAGAGGCAGGCGGATCTCTGTGAGTTTAAGACCAGCTTGGTCTACAGAGCTAGTTCTAGGACAGCCAGAGTTGTTACACAGAGAAACCTTGTCTCAAAAAAAACAAAACAAACAAAAAAAGAATTTGGGGCTTTGCTGGGCATGATGGTAGCATAGCCTTTAATCCCAGCAGAGGCATGTAGAACTCTAAGTTAGGCCTAGTCTACACAGCAAGGTTTTAGGCCAGCCAGAGCTACATGAGACCCTGTCTCAAAAACAATCCAAATAAACATTTCAGGGTGGGCTAGAGAAATGGCTTAGAAGCCCAAGATTTGCTCCCCAGCATCCACATGGCAGCTCACAACCATCTTTAACTGCAATTTCAAAGTATCTGATGCCCTCTTCCAACCTCCATGGGGACTGCATGCATGCAGTACACAGATACACATGCAGACACAACATCCATACACACTATGTTAAATAAATCTTAAAAAAAAAAGTTAGGGCCAAGGACACAATCCAGTGGTAGAGCACTTGGTTTTATGTATAGGAGTTGCTGAGCTCAATCTCCCGTGTTACAGTGCCACAAAAAATAAATAAGCCAGGCAGTGGTGGCTCCCACTTTAATTTATTTATTATGCATATAGTTTTTTATCTGTGTACATGCTTGTACCCCAGAAGAAGGCATCAGACCTCATTATAGATGGTTGTCAGCCACCATGTGGTTGCTGGAAATTGAACTCAGGATCTCTGGAAAAAATATGCTTAACCTCTGAGCCATCTCTCCAGCTCCCACCTTTAATCTCAATGCTTGGGAAATAGAGGCAGGTGGGTCTCTGTGTGTCTGAAAGTTTGACGCCAGCCTGGCCTACAGAGTGAGTTCTAGACAGTCAAGGAAGGCTATACAGAAAAACCTGTCTCACAAAAAAATAAATAAACAAACAAAACCTCTTCAATTATGTCTAGAGAATTCAAGACCTGGCCCCATTCAAACAGAAACGGAGCACAAGCTTGCAAGTATATCTGAACTTCAAGACATGACACACCTTCCAGCTTTGGCCATGTCCACATTACAGATTCCCAACTAAAAGCTACTGCAGGGCTTTTAAGTGCAGACTTTAAAAATGAGTGCTGGGGTCTGCACTCTGATCCTCCTGATTGTACAGTCATTTCTCCAGCCCCTAAGACTTTTTGTATCATTCTCATTTTCTATTTTTTTTTCTTTGTTGTACACATATCTTGCTGTACATCCTAGACTGGCCTTGAACACATGAACCCCTACACCTGACTCTTCATTTTAAAATTCCACAAGCATTACCACTTTTGTTTCAGAAAGACATATTCTTACCCATCACAGTCCACAATTTCAGGACCTTCAAAAGAAAACGGGTCAGCCTTGTCTGGTTCTGATTTCATCTTGTATGTTTTCGTCAGGACAGGATTGGTGAAGTAGTCGTTGGGTTCAAAGTGAAACTCTAGCACAAAAGACTGAAGCAAAGATGCAGTGTAAGAACTATCTAACGTCTGCAAAAGAGCTTAAGGGAACAAGGGCTGCAGACCTTCCCACTGAAATCAGCATTGGCAGTCCCACCCTTCTCGCTGTATGAAATCTGGATCATATTCTGTGCCTTGAAAACAGGATCCTTCATGGGAGGTGGATAGAGAGGATAGTCAGCTGCTCCCTTGAAAAGTGTACAGTATCCAGAAAAGCACACAGGGAGACAATACTTGCAGAAAATTAGGTATACCAAGGCCACATAGCATCAAGAAGAAAAAAAGACAATTCACAAATATGCATATAAAAAATAAACAAGCGCCGGGCGTTGGTGGCGCACGCCTTTAATCCCAGCACTCGGGAGGCAGAGGCAGGCGGATCTCTGTGAGTTCGAGGCCAGCCTGGTCTACAAGAGCTAGTTTCAGGACAGCCTCCAAAGCCACAGAGAAACCCTGTCTTGAAAAACCAAATAAATAAATAAACAAACAAGCAAAACTGGGGGCGATGGCACATGCTTTAATTCTACCAGTTGGGAGGCAGAGGCAGGCAGGCAGATCTTGGAGTTTAAGGCTAGAAACCCTATCTCAAAAAACAAACACCAAAACAAACAAACAAAAAAACCAAGCAAGCAAGGTGTGCTTTTTCTGGGGTAAAATGTATCAAAAAACCAAACCCAAACAACATCAAAACTACACAGAACTGACTAGTGCTCTGAGATATACACCTATTCACATACCAAAAGATTAATGTGCCTGATCTATCATAGCTTGATTTTGGTACTTCAGCTCACTGGAGGAAGCAGGGTGATGTATGCATTTATCCTCAACTTATTCATAAAGAGAAACAGACCCACCTTCTCTCTCTTTTTTAAACATTTATTTATTTATTATGTATACAGCATATGTCTGTATGCCCACAGGCCAGAAGAGGGCACCAGATCTCATTACAGATGTTGAGAGCCACCATGTGGTTGTTGGGAATTAAACTCAGGACCTCTGGAAGAGCAGGCAGTGCTATTATCCTCTGAGCCATCTCTCCAGCCCCAGACCCACCTTCTCTAACCCCAAACCAGTTATCAAGACACAGTGGGTTCATGAGTGCTTGCTCCTGAACTAGAGCACACAGACACTATCCCAGCTGGAAAGGGAAGAGCCCCAAAAAAGGCAGTTTTGCCTTTTTTCACTGTGTTTACTTTATCCAGAATTCAAAAAAGAAGAAACTACCAGAAGGGGAGAGATCTGTGCCATGCTGGCTCTACATTGGCCTGTTTTATGTTTTGAACATTCTGCATAATAAGCACCTGTGATTTTCTTGTTTTCGACTTTTTGGGAGATGGGGGAGGTTCACCCTAGCTTAGATGATCTCATGTTCACAGCACCCTCTTACTTCAGCAGGGAGCATAGCCCTGACAAGCAGAGAAAGACAAGATTGGCTGAGAATGGAAGAAAATGGGTCTCAGAAATCAAACAGGCTTCTAGGGAAGAAAATCTAATCCAATTGAGAGTAGGTAGGCTCATATTTTTATATTCTGAGCACCTGGAAGGCTGAGGCAGAGGGTCTGCCATAATTTTCAGCCCTATCTGACATACAGTATGAATAAGCTATGTCAAAAACCAAAAACCAACCAGCCATGGCGACATATGCCTGTAATCCCAGGAAATGTGCAGCTACAAATTTGAAACCATTTTAACCTATATTCTGGGTTAGTACAGGCTACATAAGCAAGCCCCTATCTCACAATGAAGGCAAAAGTATAACAACTGAATTTGGATGAACTGAAAGTATAAAACCACGGAGAACCTCTAAACTGCCTGTTCAAGAAAAGCAGAGATCAGGTAGCACAGCCAGAGCCTTGGTTAGGAAGGAGCTTCTGTGGCCACATGAGTAAGAGGGAAACCCCTGACCAAAAGAGGCAGCAAGTATGCTGAGCTCCCACTATTCATGAACCTATCTTCAGAGCAACAGCCAAATGTTACCTCTCACAAAGCAAAGACAGATGTGTATAGCTGGCCCCAAAGAACTGCTGATATAGAAATCCCACCTATAGCAGCCTATCTCCATCTGTTAACCGGGGTCTAGGGTAGAGATGAGAAGATAGAAACCTCTAGGTCCCTCTCTTAAAATCCCTTGCCTAACCCCTTATAGCAGGTGTGTCTCCAAGACCTGAAACTGAAAGCCACCAGCCAGCCAGTCAGTCATGTGTCACTGGAAATCCTGTAGCACTGGAATGGAACCCACCAACCACAGCAAGGCTGACAGATTACGAACAGTGCACCAGCCCTGAACATCCTAGGTTAAGCCCATCTTCCTAGAGGCTAGATCCCTCCCATGTTTGAAGCTGTCTCAGGGTAGTTTTCAGTCACATCTACAATGGTTATGTTAAGCTAAACAAAGCAGGTTACTCTCCTTAGTATCTAAATTTCTGTACCATTGTTGCTCATGTTTTCCCAATTCTTTAAAGAAAGGATCTCACTGCGCTGTGATTCAGGCTGGTCCTGACTGCCTATATTCAAGTAATCACCTACATCCTGGGATTATAAACTCATGCCACCATGCCCTGCTATTCATACGGTGTGCTGATCATCACCACCAAACAAGAAAATCCAGCATCTAAATGGGAAGCTGTCCAGATGATAACCACATCCCAGCAGTCACTAGCCTATAGCCAGCCTTGGAAAAGGATATGGTCTGTTATCAGCCAAATGTTCAGCTCACACTACCAACTAGAGCACCAAGAGAAGTCTGATGTCTGTTGAGCAGGCACACTCAGGACTGCCCAACTTTGACAAGAATCAGACCTTTTTGAACCTTAGTCAGTACTCACCATAGGCTGTCCAGGGTCTGAAAACTTCACTTTAATATCTTGCAGGTGTTTCAAGATCGGTTCATCATATTCCTAACAGAGAGAGAACCACAAACCATGGTAGTCACAGCTGCATATGTCCCAGACGCTGGGCATTTGTCCTTACCAGAATTGTTTTTGCCCAGTTAACTTCTGGAAAGCAAGGCAGATCTGTTCATTATGTATCTCTGGTGGTAGCAACAACATGCCAAGAATCAGCTGCCACCCGTCTCTAGAGCAACACCAATGCTGGCTACAGCAGGGAAGCTCCATGCTCTCCTGCCACTACTTGACACTGCAGTTGGCACAGTGCTACCAAGAATTCTGGCTACCAGCATCTGAGATGCCAGAGCAAAAGACTTGGTGTCAGAAGAGATGGCTCAAGTTAATTGCAGGTCTTCCTGCACAGAATCCACAAGGAACAGTAAAAATCCCAAATCTGAATATGCCACTTCTTTAAGATCACAGAATATGTCATAACGTACAGGAGCCAACAACTTGCATGGCTCTATGCTTTCACAATGACCACTGCTTAGACTTGTACTATAAAGCTAAAGAAATGAAAAGACTTGGATTCTCAAAATGATACACTAATGACAGGTGTAGACTGTTAATTTCTTCACCCTGAGATTGGCATTGAGTCCCAGAATTTAAGGTTCTAAAGCTCTAAGAATTAGGCCCACTAAAGGCTACCTTCCCAATTTTAAGTTCGTTGGACATGACAGAATAAAACCAAACCAGAATGAGGATACCTAGTAGGTATTTAAAAGGAAAGAAAAAAAAAATCCAAAGACAGTTCTAGAAGCAGGCTATACCAAAAGCAGTCACATCTCTGATGCTAACAGGGGGAGCACAGAGATCTCCACTGATATGTCTCACATGCTATGTACCTGATCTGAATTGAATGTCTAGCAGTCTATCATGCATTTATTGGCACATCAAATGAGAACCAATATGAAGGTATAAGACTCTCCCCAGGCTCCCTGCTTTCACACAGGAAGAACTATGAACAAGGTCTTAAGGGTACAGTGTTGGACTCTACAGGAGACTGCCTCTCAAACTGATATGAACAGAACTGCCAGCCTTGCCAAGAACTGCAAGAGAATGTGGCCCCTCCAGCAAAGATCCACCGGCTTCCCCGATCAGGGTTGCTGTCCAAGTACTAGCTCTCAGGAGACTTTCTATCCTCCTACAAGCACCTCCCAGCACCAGGCAAGCAGTGCATGAGTAATATAAGGCAAGTCCCTCAACATGCTGCAGGAACTACGCATCACCCCAATCTCTCCCCACTTATACCCACTGGACAGCCCCTCACCTGCACCAGCTCGCTAAGCATATCTACATTTCTGAAGATGGTGAACCAGAACTCAGGGATGCCTTTGGGGTTCAGCTCTTCTGCTGTTGCGGCTTCTTTCTCAGCTATAACTACTTTATTCTTCATATCTCCCTATAAAACAGATTCAAAACACAAGTCATTGAAAATACAAATTTATACACAGCTCAAGTCTTATTGAAAGACATTATTTCAAGGTCCATCATACATTTCCTTTTCCTTTTGTGTGTCTCCAAGTTGGAAGTTAGAAAAAGCATTCATGGCACTATGTCTACACGTAATTTCACAACGAAATGTCCCATCCAGGGGAGAAAACTGGAAAGGTGGCAAATTGCCACCAGATTTGTGAAAGAATAGCCAGTCTGTCTTGGTGAGCTTCCTGTTATCATACAATGAATACTACAGTAGCTTCCAGCAGACACTGGAAGCCATCCATTACCATCAAGGTGGAGAAAACCCCACTCCAGGCCAGGTGTGGTAGCACATACTTGTTATCCCAGCACTTGAGAGGCAGAGGCATGAGGACTACTGTAAATTTGAGGGCAGCCTTGTCTACATAGCAAATTCCAGTCCAGTCAAGGTTATATAATGGGATCAGGGAGGGAGGGAACAAAAATCCAAGAAAACCTTGTTTGCTGCAGCAGCAGCATTATAATCAGCAAACTTGAGCATGCAAGTTCCCAGGTGACAAGAACACACAAGGGCAGACATACTGAGAAAACACTAGCATTGTGACCAGAAAGGTCACACAGCGCCATGAAGGAGACTTGTAACACAGCCCCAGGAAGATGGTAATCAAAGAAAAGCTGAACCAAGTGAATTCTGAATGCTTGTCACAACAGCCTGCTATGACTGAGTGAAATGCAGAGATTGTTAAACCATCACATTGTGCTTTTTGTAGGTCATTCAGATCCACAGCTTCAACCAGATTCTGCCAATGTTTAAAAGAGTATCTCTTGCTGAGTGTGGTGGTGTATGCCATCTCTGAGTTTGAGGTCAGCCTGGTCTACACAGGACTACAAAACAAAACAATGATAAAAACAAAAGACTTCACATATAGCCACAAAAATTAAATGTATTTCAAAAAGATTCCTAAGAGGTAATTTTACTGAACCAAAACTACCTGTTATCTAAATACAAAATTAGGCTGACAGGGGCTTGGGTGTGACTCAGTTGTGGAAAACCTGCCTTTTGCTCATAAGCTTCTGGGTTACATCCCTAGTACCTTTAAGAAAGCAAACAAAAGCTGGGTGGTGGTGGCGCACGCCTTTAATCCCAGCACTCAGGAGACAGAGGAGGCGGATCTCTGTGAGTTCGAGGCTGGGCTGGACCGATAGCCTCTAAAACAGTACAGAGAAACCCTGTCTCGTAAAAACCAAAAAAAAAAAAAAAAAAAAAGAAAGCAAGCAAACAAAAGCTGCAAAAGCTGGGCAGTGGTGGCAAACACCATTAATCCCAGCACTCAGGAGGTACAGACGTGGATCTCTGTGAGTTTGAGGCCAGACTGGCCTACAGAGTGAGATCCAGGATAAGCTCCAAAGCTACAGAGAAACCCTGCCTCAAAAAAGCAAGTAAATAAATAAATTAGATTAATAAAAAAAAAAAAAAGAGGCTGGAACTTTCCATGGCATTTTAATGAGACTGTCATAGAAAATGGATAGGACATCATGATGATGGTCATTCACTTACCTGCTGGCCTAGAGACAGAGTGAGGCTGAGCATCCTGAGGTCTCCAAATGGGTCCCTCTCCACACGTGCTTACTACCCACTGAGGAGGAACATGTGCAGTTCCCACCCATGCTAACCTCTACCTTCTCTGGGCTCAGACTCTCACTGGTGCTAGTTACAGTTAGTTTTGTTCTGTAGACAGAGTCTCACTATGTATGCAGACCAGGCTGACCTGTCTCTCTATAGTGCTGGGGTAACAAACATGTTCCACCAAGTCTGTCACACTACAATCAATTTTTGCCTGCCTGACCTGTATTTCAATCCTGTGTTGCATACAACTCACTTACGATAACTGCCTCAGACGCCAAAGTATCACCATTGACCCATGCGCCCAATGGAAGAGAAGGGAACTACTGCAGGCCTGCTCTACAAAGCTTTGCAGGCAGAAACCATGAGTAGCAGAGCATGGCCTTGAGTTCACCATCCAATACATAAAAGTAACCAGGATTAATCAACACTACACAACAGAAACTCACAGCCAACTTGTCTTCTTCCTCATTCTCACTGTGCCACGCTGACTCCGCATCTGTGGGCTCCACATCACCAGTGATGAATTCTCTTCTCTGCATTAAAAGCCAAGAGTCCATCAGCACTTTAGGCTCTCTGCAAACTCAAAACCTAAGATGTTTACTCAAGCCTCTGAAAAGACAGTTATAAAGTCCCTGAGTGGTACCATGTCTTAACTCACAGGAGCGACCAAATGAGGCAAGCACATCAACGGCACACACCTTGTCAAACAGAGGCTGGTACAAGGCTGCATACTTCCTCTCCAGGTCGTGAACTTCCTCGTAGAACTTGGCTTCTATGTGCGCACACTTCACCTGGAGCTGCTTCAGAGCATTAATTCTCCTTTTGACAGCTTTGGGTAAACTACAAGGGAACGGGAAATAAAATACCTAGTGCCACACACACAACACCCTGACTTTAGAGATGCTAAAACCCCACATGCAAACAAGCCAAAAGAAAAGAACAGACTGCTTGTTAAGCCAGGTGGTACATGCCTTTCAGAAGCAGGTGGATCTCTGTGAGCCTAAGGTCAGCCTGGTCTACTTAAGACAGCCGGGCAGTGGTGGTGCACACCTTTGATCCAGCATTTGGGAGGCAGAGGCAGGCAGACATATGGAGTTCGAGGCCAGCCTGGTCTACAAAGAAAGTTCCAGGACATCCATGACTGTCTGTCTCAAAAAACCAAACAAAATAAAACCAAAAACAAAACAAAAAAAGCAGAAATGGGGGGTTCAGTTTGTAAAATTGCTCTTTTGTCCCAATCAAAGTGGTGATGAAAACAGACTAAAGGAAGCTGGGCACACTTGCAATATCTACCACATGGAAGGCCACAGCAGTAAGAGTCACAAAAGTAAAAGGCTAATCTGGGCTACACAGAGACCAAGGAGGAAGAGCACTAACCTAACATGCAGATAGTCAATCCTTGGTACAATTCCATTCAAGAGAGGGGGTGGGGAAAGAGAGAGGGGTGAGGAGCTAGGCATGGAGTTATGCACTTATAATCTTAACACTTGAGGAAGTCAATGTTTTTCAGGTATTTAAGGCTATTTTTGGCTACTAGTGGCTTCAATGTCAGCCTGGGCTACACAGCTACATGAGATTTTGTCTCTCAAAAAAGCAAAAAACAAAGACAAAGGTTGGAGAGATCACCTACTCACAGGTATGAGTACTTGCTGCTCTTACTGAAGACCTAAGTTCAATTCCTAACACTCATGTTGAGTGGCTTAAAACTACCTAGAACTCCAGCACTAGGGTGATTTGATGCCTCTGGCCTCCATGGGCATCTGCACTCAAATGTGTGTATGCACACATACACACAGTCATAATTTAAAAACAAAAACCAGCCAAAGTGGATGAAAGCACTTGCTGACAAGTCTAATGACCTGAGTTAAGTCCCTGAGAATCACAAGGTTGAAGGAGAAAATCAACTTCTTCAAACTGTCCTATGACCTCTACATGTGCACAATAGGATGAAATAATAAATAGCAAAAGCAAAATCCCCCAGACAAAGGTAAGCTGATGGGCACATGGGCCTTGATGTTGGCTGTCTGAAAATCATGAGCACATGTAGAGACCCACATATACTTTAATCATACCAGCTGAGAGTTTCTTTGCCTCTGTTCCAGAGTTCAGTATTTTGTTTATACGAACACTCCTAAATTAAAAGAAAAAACATGCCGGGCAGTGGTGGCACATGTCTTTAATCCCAGTACTCAGGAAGCAGAGACAGGCAGGTATCAAGTTCTAAGGCCAGCCTGGTCTAGATTAAGCTCCAGAACAGCCAGGGCTACACACAGAGAAACCATGTCTTGAAAAACCAGGAAAAAAAGAAAAAAAATTTTAACCTTTAAAACCCCAAAAATTGTGCCTCCGAGTGAAAGCTTGCTCACAGCAAATCTGAATGCTGTCCAAGCACCATTCAAGGCCAACACGTATGTAAAGCTATGCTCACAAACTGTCACCACCCTATGTTCCATTCCAGTGAGCAAATGCCATTCTATATGCATACTTACAAAAGTCAGAAAACCAGACACCATTCTCAACTCCCTTACTATACCCTATCACCTATTCTACTAAACAAAACTGCGTATTAAGTACCTGTGCATTAGAAGCTGGACTCAACCCAGTATAAGAAAAGCAGGACAAAGACAAACTATATCCACTATGTAAACCCAGAAAGACCTCTAAATGGACACAAGAAAACGTGCAGTGTCTCCTCCAGTTGTAACAGAGACTGAGGTGGCTGACATCTTCCAGAAGGCAGACAGAAGCCCCAAGAAGTGCTGCCGAGTGAGCATCTCCTTTCTACTGTACAACACAGCTACAACACAGGCCTCCTAATAAGGGTAAAGGTGTGGATTTACAGCAGCCAGCCAGCACTCTACTCTACCAGCACTATATCAGCTGAGTTCTCTACAAGCCACAAGGTGGCACTGTGCATCACCAAGCAGACAAGATGAGTGGGCTGATCCTGAGAAATGAAAACCACACTTGTTCCAACTCTGAGGCATGGAGATGTTTGTTCCATCGCTTGACATCTCATTGGCAATGTACTCACGTTTCTATGTAGCTAGAAGGAGTGTGAGAGACGTTGTCAAGACGTTCCTGCAAAGCTGCCAGCACTTGTGGGTTCTGCATCACCTGGTCTGTGAGCTTTTCTGTAAGTTGGAAATGAGACCAGAGTTATTTTGCAGCTAAGAACCCAAACACCAACATGGATCTTGGGCTTTTCATCCCATCTACTCAAAAGGCTGAGCAAGGAAATGCCAAGCCAAGACCTTATCTCAAAATAAAAAAAACAAAAAAAACAAAAAACTCTGTAGCTGGGGCTATAACTCAATAGTAGAATGCTTACCTAGCACATGAAGCCCTTGGGGCTCAATCCTTACCACCACAAATGTGCTTTAGAAGTACACATTGGGAGCCCGGCGTTGGTGACGCATGCCTTTAAATCCCAGCACTCGGGAGGCAGAGGCAGGCAGATCTCTGTGAGTTCGAGACCAGCCTGGACTACAGAGTGAGTGCCAGTATAGGCTCCAAAGCTACACAGAGAAACCCTGTGTCTAAAAACAAAAAACAAAAAAGAAACAAACAAACAAAAAAAGATCTGGCTTTCAGCAGCCACAGAGAAACCGTCTCAAAAAACCAAAAAAAAAAAAAAAAAAGGTACACATACCATAGGCCAATTTTTAGGTCAATAGTCACTCTAAGAAAAAAGGCTTGTGTTAGGCCTGGGTAAGGAGAAAAAAAAGCAACAACAAAAAAAAACCTTCAGAGCTTCAGACCACATTTGCTTCTTTAAAAAGGTTAAAGTAAATAAATAAAGCCCCAACAAATGCCTACTTAGCATTGCTTAGCTACTAATTTCTAGATATAGCAAAAAGTTCTTTAGAAACTTGTACATTAAAAGTATCTTCCTTAATCACCAAGTGTGTAGTTCCTGATAGTCAGAGGCTCCTGCCTGTAGCCAGCTAAACCCTAAACCCTACCTGAGATCACTACCTACCAACTTCAGGGGTCTACCTCTAGCTACACATTGCTCTCTAGTCCCATTGGTGTTTGGAAGTCAGGGACAGGAACAAGATCAGCTCCTGAAGTGAAACTGCACCCACCCACTTCTCAGCCAAAGAGATGGTTCTCCCCAGCTTGTCCTCTTTCTGGAAAGCCCTTTCCCCCAAAACCCACCTCCTGCAAAAAGTACTCTACCTTGCTTCTGACAGCCCACATGCCTTTGTTCTGGACCTGTAGCACTGACCTGTAGCACTGACCTGTTACTTAGAACCCATTCCCCAAATTAACCAGGAGACATCAACAGGAGAGTAACTGTTCTTCACTTGGTGATGGAGTTGACCAATTTCCCTTTCATATAGTCCAGGCCAGCTTGGAATTTGAGATCCTCCTGCTTGGACTCCCAAGCAAGGATCTTATCAGTCTCCATACCCAGCTCAGAAATGTGCATGAGAACAGGTGTACATGTTCCACAGTCTGCATGTGGAGGTCAGGGGATCACTATTGGGAGTTGGTTCTTGCATCCCAGTGGACTCTGGGGACAAACTCGGGGTGCTAGGTTTGCATGACAAGCAATGCTATAAGCTGAATCACCTTGCTAACCCATCGAATGCAGATTTCTTCATGGGGAAAGACAGTGCATGTGAATTTATGGACACAACAACAAGTTAGGTTTTCCTTCAAAATAAGCAGGGGAGGGAAGCAGAGAATGCCCAGGTCATGTACAGGCCAACACAGGAGCAGGGTTGTGTTGTTCTCTTTCATGGAGTCTGAATTTCTAATCACTAAATGAAGTGCTGAAATTTCTTAGACATATGCCCTTTATTGCTACTTAATTACTATAACAAGTGGTTCTGGAAGAGACTCCTAGACACATGAAAACCCTCAATCACTGCTTCATCCATTGCACTGACCTGTATTACTGGCATTTTTAGCAGTTTCCACAGAATCTGCAGGGCTTCCATCTGAAAGACTAAAACAAGTTTACAAAGTATTATAAACAGAGTTCTAAAGACAGCACCAACTGGCATTTTCAGTGTTTTTCCAATGTATTAGGGATCTGTGCAGCAAAGAACCTCAGGTAAGATGAAGATAATACTGGCTGGGTATGGTGGCACATGCCTTTAATCCCAGCACTTGGAAGAGGCAGGTATATTTCTGAGTTCAAGCCCAGCCTACTCTACATAGTGAGTTCCACGACAGGTAGAGCTACATCATCAGACCCTTGGGGACTGGGGCAGGGAACAACAAATAAACAAACAAAAACGACAAACCTGACATTCATGTGTTATATAAGGGAGACTTCCATCTGAAAAGATCATATCCATCCAGTTTCCTTTCCAACACACAGGCTGCTCTGTACTAATATGCAACCCTTGCCAAAGATTCTTAATTTCTCTTTTGTTTTGAAACAAGGTCTAATTCAGTAGCCCCCTTAATTGCTAAGATTAAAAAAAAAAAAACTACGTGCAATGTGTGGTGATATACACCTTTAATTCCAGCACGTGGGAACAGAGGCAAGTGGATCTCTGGGAGTTTTGCACAAGCCCAGTGTACTAAGAGTTCTAGGCCACCCAGGGCTACACACTGAGACCCTGTCTTAAAAACCAAACAAAACCCAAGGACAAAAATTATGTTTATGTACATATGTGGTTTATGTCCATTCGTGGGTACGTGCAATGTCAGTGGAGGCTGGCCAGAAGAGGACATCAGATCCCCAGAACTGTAGCTTGTAAACTGCCTAATGTGAGTCCTGGGAGCCAAACTATGCCTTTGCAAGAGCAGCACACAATCTTAATTCCTGAGCCATCTCTCCAGCCCTCTAATTTTTATTTTGACAGTCAACCCACTCAAATAACATGCTACCATATAGTCAGCAGCACACACAAGTGACCTTGTGCAGTAGACACAATGGTCACAGTGCTCTGTACGCCAACCAAGCAGCATCAATGAAAACAATGGGCTTCACAGACACAGGCCTCACAAACTATGAGAGAACCATGTATACCTTCCTGAAGACAAAGCTCTACAAACCCATCTAAGGCATCTCTGTGACATGAAAGCAGACAGAGCTATGAGGAAATGAAAGGTAAATACGAGCAAAATATAATGACACACATATGAAAATGCCATGATGAAATTATTTTATATGCAAACTAAAACAAATAAAAAACCAGGCACTGGCTGGGTGGTGGTGGCACACGCCTTTAATTCTAGCATTCGGGAGGAAGAGTCAGGTGGATCTAGGTTGTGTTCAAGGCTAGCCTGGTCTACAGAGTAAGTTCCAGGACAGCCATGGCTACACAGAGAAACCCTGTCTTGAAAAACAAAAACAAAAAAACAAAAAAAATAAATGCACTCAACCAACACTGACCTCCACCCACCCCCCCCCCAAATCCTTCCCCCATCCCTCAGGTACATCAGGTTAATGGACTTCAACAAGGGTGGGGAAGCACAGAAACTACACAAGGTCTTCAAATATCAGTGTCTGAGACAGTTGGTATCTGACATCAATTTGCCAGTAAAAGGGAGAAAAAAGCTATTACCATTTGAAGTTTAAATTATTTAACTTTAAATTCTAGTTTCTGAAATACAGTGGACACTTGTTCCCTACCTAAACCTAAGTCCAATAAACAAAGTCCATTTTAGCTTACCTGTTTTCTGCCATCTGAACGTCTTTGTCCCCTAAAAATGAGAAAGTTAACAGTTACATTCACAAAAAGTGTTGTATTGCTCTTCCAACACCATCTAATAATGATGGCAATCTACCAAATGTAGCAGTTGAAGAAAAGGAAATTCCCAGACATAACCTGCAGTTATCTGAGCACACACATGTCTAATGTCATAGACAGGTACCCTTAAGATCTAGGTTTCACTGCACATAGTGGTGTGTGTATACCTTTAATCTCAACAACTGGGAGGCAGGTGCAAGCAGGTCTCTGTAAATCTGAGACCAGCCTGATCTACATAGACAGTTCTTGGTCAGACAGGGCTACAATAGTAAGACCAAGTCAAAAAATAAAATTAAATAAATCTAGGTTTCATGTCCTGCATGGTTTCTGAGATAGGTCTAATTCAGTCGGGGCTACTGAATTAGACTTGCCATGAAGCTGATGACCCAATTTCTGACCCTCTGATTTCACCTCCCCAGTACCAGGATTAAAAGTGTGCACCATTGCCGGGCAGTGGTGGCACACACCTTTAATCCCAGCACTCGGGAGGCAGAGGCAGGCGGATCTCTGTGAGTTTGAGGCCGGGCTGGACCGACAGCCTCCAAAACAATACAGAGAAACTCTGTCTCGTAAAACAAACAAACAAACAAAAAAGTGTGCACCATTATGCTGGACTTACAATTCAAAAGCATTCACTGTTATTTAAACTGTTTCTCAAATACAGAGTAATGTTAATTCTATCTGCCCATATCTTTTATGTCATCTGTACTTAAAACACACATGACTACTGTGTAAGAATGCTTGATCTCAAGGTGGCCTCCTTACTTTAAAGGTATAATGAATTAAGGTACCATACAAAGCCCCTCACACTTGCCCAGTGCACACAAGCAAGACTTTCTGAAAGCTGTGCTGGTGCTAGGAAAACAGTTCCAGCAAGAGTGATTCACAATTGTTTCACAGTTAACTCAGTTTTATCTTCTATTAGGTTTTTATTGTTTCAAAATAAAACGTGTGTAAATGACCTATGCTTTTAACCCCAAGGTTTGGTAGGCATAGGCAAGTATTCAAGGACTGTCTCAAAACAAGCTCAAAATGCACAAAAACACTATCACATGACTATTGTCTTTTTTTCAAGACAGGGTCTTTGCTTTTCCGGGAACACTATGTAGACCAGGCTGACCTCAAACTCAAAGATCCATCTGCCTCTGCCTTGCAAGTGCTGGATGCTGGAATCACCATAGTCCTACAACTCAACTATTGTCTTTTTGTTTGTTTTTCAAGACAGGGTATCCCTGTGTAGCCCTAGCTATCCTGGAATTTGCTCTGTAGACCAGATTTCCGCCTGCCTCTGCCTCCTGAGTGCTGGGATTAAAGGCATGCACCACCACCGCCCAGCTATTGTCTTTTAAAATTTAAGTTATTTTATGGTAGGAAAAAAAAGTATGGCAATGACAGTACTGCAGATGACCAAGCCCACAGCACTACAGCAGCTTCTCACCCCCAGCTTGACCTCCATCACCTCCAAAGACCATTCCACAGACCGTAGCATCTTCTTTGGAGTCCAAACTTACTGACCACAGGATCTATATCCATCCTACAAAGCCCACCATTCTCAGTGTCAGCAAAAACTACCATCCAGATGGCCAAGACTGAGGCTTTTCTACCATACACTTTAGGTCTGTGGTTTCCACAAACACCTTAGTTAAATATGGTTTCACATCCCCAGATATTCTTAACTCAGATGGAAAGATTTTCATGTACGATTTCTCAAAGAATGAGCAGATCCCAATAAATATTGCTGAGCTAGTAACACACTGGTACTCTCTACACTTTGGCTATGTAACTGCAGTACTCCATTACCTACCTATGACCTTCACTAGACCACAACTTCAACCTACCACCCTTTCCCCCAGCTATACAGCTATTCCTCTGCACCTGGGTCTCACCACTTATAACCTAGAAGTTATACCCACCTGAAGCAATTAGGAAAGTCAACTGCTTCACCACAGTGGCACCACAAGCCTGCCCACCTCTATGACACATGCACACAGGCTGTCTTGCCCTGTCATTCTATCCTCTACACACTGAGACGAAAGCAAAGTGCTAGCACATGCTAGAGCTCACTTAGTCATGCTTCCGCACCATCCATTATTGCGTTTACCAAACACTGAAAGTCATAAAGAGCTATCAATTTACAGGTGTGAAAAACATTCATTTTATTTTAAAGGTTGGAATGACAGGTTTAATACTGGTTTTATGAAGTCATATTACTAAGCTTTGTCAGGAAAACTACTTTTAAAAGGCATCAAGAGCCAGACATAATGATCCATGCCTGTAACTCCAGGACTTGGAAGGTATGTTTATGTTGGCTATATGGTTAAGTTAAAGGGCATCCTGGGCTACTGAAGTATCTTAAACAAAACAAAACAAAACCAAAAACCTTGCAATCAAGTTAGATTAGAACAGAAACCAGAGGATCCTAAGTTAATAAAACACAGAGGTTTAGGTTCCCTTCCAGAGCTAACATGTTGCTTTTCAGCAAGACACAACAGCCCGATTATAGATTCATTTCCTTTTTCCTTCCAATCATCAAAAACCTTTCAAAGGAAAAAGTTTTTAAACTTTTACAGCAAACTTTAAACTGGCCACTTCTTAACAACTAAAAAACAACAACAAAAACAAAAAAAAACCTTTTTATGCATGTGTAGCATATGTGCACAATACCCAAAGAGGCCAGAAGAAGACACCAGATCCTCCTGGCAACTGGATTCCAGGTGGCTTTGAGCCACCACATAGGTCTTGAGAACCAAACCCATGTCCTCTGCAAGAGCGGCCAGTGCTCTTAACCAACTGCTGAGCCCCTAAATTGGCACTCCTGAAAATCAAAGAAAGGCATAACTGGAGCGTCAACACATTTCACAAAACTTATCTGTCTTCATAAAGTCAAAAGGTCCTCAAAGTCTTAACACAAGATAAGTAAATGAGTCAGGCAGTGGTAGTGCAGGCCTTTAATCCCAGCATTCAGGAGGCAGAGGAAAGTGGATCTCTCTGAGTTTGAGGCCAGCCTTATCTACAAAGCAAGTTCCAGGACAGCCAGGACTGTTGCACAAAAAAAGCAAAACAAAAAACAAAACAAAACAAAACAAAAAAAACGGTCTCAAATTAAAGAGGCATGAGAGTAAATATTACTATTAACCTAAACTAGTCTGAAGACAAGAGGTCCGTGGTTGTCCCCTGACCTCTGCATCTGGCACATATCCACGTTATGTGCATGCACATGAAGGAACCCTAAAGCACAGTAACTTGATCGCAGTCAGAAAGATGGCAGGATGATGTAGCAAAACTGAGGATGTGTGCTCAGGTCCTATAGGAGTACTGACTTGCAGCAATTTAGGACCATGTCAAAGGAGCAAAGGAATGACCTATTCAAAGAAAGAATCAGAAAAGTCCCCTAGAACATCCAATTTCCCCTGGCCAGTGAGTGAGGCCCCGACACTGGACATAGCTCATCACTCCTGGTATGCTAAGTGCGCATGGAAACACTTAAAGCCCCTGGGAACTGACTCAGATTCCCAGATGCACACAATGTGTTGAAAACTGGACTGGAGATGCAGCTCGGTAGTAAATCACTGCCCAGCAAGCAGAGTACCTGGGTCCATTCCCCAAAAAAGAAAATGCTACTAGTCAACATTCATTTATCCTTTTAATTTCTGAGTTGTTAAAAAACAAAAGGGAGCCAGGAAGATTGCTTTGATTTCAAGGCCAGCATGGGATACACAAAACCTTGTTTCAAAAACTGTTGTAATTTCCTGCCCCTAACTAAAAGGGATAGAGTGTATCTGATCCTAAACACACACCAGTAGTCTTTATATTTAACTAATGTAAACTATACTGAATGTCCATTATCTATTATATATAGCCTTCCTTTATCTTTTAGCCTTTATCACAAAATTAACTAAACCAGGTGTGATGGCTTATCTCTACAAACTCTGTACACGGGAGGACAAACTAGAGTCAGAATATTAAGGCCAGCCTCAACTGAGACAGGAGACCCTCTCTCAGAAAAATACAAAACAAACCACAGTAAGTCAGATGTAGTAGTATACACCTGTAGGACAGTGAGGGAGTGTGACTGAGGTCAGACTGTCTCAAAAAACCCAAGGCACATACCAGGCCTGGGTTTTGACACCATCAAGCTACATAGCAAATTCCAGGCCAGCTAGGGCCTTGTCTTTAAAACAATAACAAAACAGAAGGAGACCCCCCCAAGTGTCGACAGAGGCAGATGTTGAAATAATGTAGCTGCAGAGAAGGATCTAGTCATCAACTCTTGCTGCAGGTTTTGAAAGATAACATGGTCCTAGCAATACCCTGAGACTCTATACTTCTCATCTCGGAACTATGTCACAATAAATGTGCTATCTGAAGCAAAACTGAAAAAGTCATTATTTGACAATGTTTTATTTTGGGGAGGTGTGTATGTGATGTTGTGTACCCTTGTGTACACATATGTGGAGGTCAAAGGACATAAGGTGTCCTACACTACCACTTCCTCAAGACAAGAGTCTCAATGAACTTAAAAGACAGCCTTAAACTAGGCCATACCTGGCTTTCCACATTGGTGCTCAGGTCCAAATTGAGGTTCTTATGTTTGTGTATCAAGTGCTCTCACCCTCTGAAACATCTCCCCAGCCCTAATAATAAAATATTTTACAATTCTTCATTACATTTTTATTTATTGTGTATGTGGGGGTGGGTGTTTATGCCATACACAAGTAGATTAGAGGACAACTTTCATGAGTTGGTTCTCTCTTGTCACTATGGGGCCAGGGTCATCAGGGTTGGCACTGGCAGCAGGCATATTTGCTGGCTGAGCCATTTTGTTAGCCCATAATATTGTAAGCAATTGGATTTAAGTAACTGAAGGTGCTAGGTAGTGCCAGAAAAATCACTATTTTTGTTTGCTTTAGAAACTTCTCATGAGCACCAATGACGGAAGATGAGAAAATTCCAGGAGGGCAGAGCATGTTCACTTACTCAATGCAGAGTTCAGGACTCAGCAAAGGACTTGGCAAGAAACAGGTAACCAGCAATCTCTACTCAATTAATCCCTGCTGTCACCTGTAAGTACCATGGTACTAAACAGTTCTCTTTGAACACGTTGACTCATCCTAGGCAATTTTGGAAGACATAGGATGAAGACATTTCTTTATTCACACTTGCTTACAATCAATACCTATTATTCTGAAGTAACTAAGTGTGACTTAAATTATATACTAGTCTTTATACATAGATCTCAGAGCCAATCTCACCTCACTAGACTGAGTTTCCTGGACACAGAATGGAGGCACACTCAGTTACAACAGCTGACACAGCAGACAACACAGAAGAAATTTAAGACTGCACAGCAAGGAGTCAGGATCAAAATGTAAAATTTGCAAAGCTGTCTTCTGTAGTCTTCACACTACAAAAATACAATGTCCTGGGGCTGGAGAGATGGCTCAGCGGTTAAGAGCACTAGTTTCTCTTCCAGAGGTCCTGAGTTTAATTCCCAGCAACCATATGGTGGCTCACAACCATCTATAATGCAGTCTGATGCCCTCTTCTGGCATGCAGACAGAATTGTATGCATAATAGATAAATCTTTAACAAAGGCAGGGAAAACCCACTGTAAGTGAAAGCACATCAATGCCATCAACTGTCTTCAAAATGCCTAAGTGTCCAGCTGAGCTCCACTATTTACCATCAAAACAGGCCTCCCAGTCTGTGATCAATAATGTCTCTCAAGTGTGGTTCAGGAAGCCTCCACATGCTACCACTGATCAGTAGTCCCATGCAAAGATGGGGGTGGGAGGGTGGAGGGAGTGGTAAGAAGAGGAAGTTCCTGCATTTCCCAACAAACTGGCATCAGCTTCAATTCTAAATGCCTAAAATGTACTTCATCTTTCTTACCGTAGTGCTGGCTAACCTTGAGCTTCCTGCATGAGCTACCTCCCAAGTGCTGGGATACAGACATAAGCCAGCACATCCACTCAGACTTCTTTTAAATAAACAAAAAGCTTGCACTCATCAGGAGTGGTCCCTAACAGCTCATGACCACTGCCTCCTTTCAGAACAGGTCACCTAAGCCAAGATCCAAGCTGTAAGAGCATTCGCCTACCTGCCTTAGACCTTCAGGGATTTAAACTACTCTTTCTTAAAATGCTATTTTATGTGTATGGATATTTTCCCTGCTTGTCTGTGCACCATTTACTGAGGCCAGAAGAGGGCACTGGATCCCTGGAACTGGAGTTATAGACCATTAGGAGCCACGCTATGAGTGCTGGGTCCTTTGCAAAACCACCCAGTAAAGTTCCAGGATAGCTAGGACTGTTACACAGAGAAACTCTACCTTGAAAAACAAAAAATGAAATGAAGTTAACACATCAAAATTTAAGCATCTAGATGTTTTGACATTGTGAATCAATAATATTGGTCAATTTAGCCAGGTGTGGCGGCCCACTCCTTTAATCCCAGCAGTTGGGAGGCAGAGGCAGGCAGATCTATTTGAGTTCCAGACCAGCCAGGTCTACAGAGTGAGTGCTAGGACAAGCGCCAAAAAACTTTACTGAGAAACCCTGTCTTGAAAAACAAAAAACAAGCAAAAAAAGCCCACAACATCATTTGACAGCAGCTCATTTAGACAAAGGTATTAAAATGATGCAACTGCCAACAGCCCCTGACAGGTGACCATCCCTCTTTAACTCTGGACTACATCTCAGTCCTACCACTCTTTTCTTTGAAAATCATCTGCACAGCATTTATTTCAACAGTAACCAAATCAGGTTAATTCTACTTGAGTTTAAATTCAAGCGACCATCAACCGTCAAACCATCACACCTAACAGGGTTTTAATTTGCAGTACAGGCTTGAACACTCCTATGCTAAAACTTCTTTTAGAGCTTTATGCCAGATTTTGAACTTCCAGATTAGGAACGCTAATCTGCCAAACCTGCACATATTCCATAAACAAAACGGCTTCTGAAACTAGGCGTTTCGTGTTAAGGCACACTTAGCCTGTTGCACCTATACCACAGATTACTGTGAATGGAGTTAAAGCATGTCAGGAGCTTTAAGGAGGCCCTGGTGTGTAGTAAGGAGAGATTAGTCACCGAGAGGAGGCAGCTACTATGACAGGAAGGCGGCAGTAACTAAAAAAGGCAGTAACTTTTAGGACCAATAACTTCAACTTGGGCCTTTTTGCTGGGAAATTTGCATACGCCTGTCACAGCGAAGTACATGCAGCAAGCTACCGCAGGATTCCTCCGGAAGGCAATAAAGCCAGGCAGAGTTGGGGGAGGCGCAGGCCGACTGCCCCAAGGATACCCCGGGGAGAAGGGATACTGCTGGCGACCCTGCACCCTTCAGGGGCCCACGCACGGGTCGGAAGGCTCAGTGTGTGTCACTAAATTGGCTCCGCCTCCACCGCAGACTCGTGGAGTCGGACCAGGGCGCTGTGCGGAGACCATGCAAAGCCCGGAAGGGCGAGGCGGCGGCCCGACCGCGGGAACGCCGTGGACCCCTTCCTTCCCAAGCGCTGTTTCAAGACGAAGAGCACCCAGGCCCACCTCGCTGGGGAAGCCTTGTCCCCTCAGGAAACCGCCTGCGCGGCTTCGCGTGCGCTCTCAGGCGGCGGGAACAAAGCGCGCTGACCTTCAGCCGGGGGCGGGGCGGCGCGCAGGAGGGACGGGCCCGCCATCCGCCGCCACCCGGACGGCTGATGGGGCCACCGCCCGCCTCTGCTAGCGGCCATAGCGCATCGCCCCGTCCGCGCCACCCAACCCCCGCCTCCGCCTCCCCGGACACTGTCCAGCCGCCCGCCACGCCGTTACCCGTCGGGACCGCACCTCGCGCCTCCTGCGGCACTAGCGCCCGTGTAAAGCTCGCTCCGGGGCTGCGCCGCCGTGGCCGCCAACAAAACCACCTGCCACTGGTCGAGTCGCCAGGCTCCGCCCTCTGCTAACAAAACGGTCTGCGAATTGGCAATAGAGCTGTCTATCAACTGCGTTTAGGCGATGATAGAGGCGGCATCCAATCAAAAGCCGTTAAGGAGGCACGGCGCAGCGCTCAAGCCCGCGAGCTATATGTAAATAGAGTCGTGACGTATATTCCGGCGCACGCGCCCTTTTAAAGGTGCTGCTGGGGCGCGTGGAGGACTTAGGGCTTTCTTGTGTATTCAACTGTTTGCAACTTTTAATATTTGCGTCCTGGGCCTGTCGGCAGTTCTCTCTCCAGGTTACCTGCCGCCCCTGGACTGGGGAAAGCACCGCCTACTTCCCAAGGCCTTGCGGCCCCCAGTCTACGGGGTCTGCCCTGCTGATAGTAAGAAAACTCCAACTTACCTGATAAGAAATAAAGGAGCTGGGTGTTGGTGGTGCACGCCTTTAATCCCAGCACTCGGGAGGCAGAGGCAGGCGGATCTCTGTGAGTTCGAGGCCAGTCTGGTCTACCGAGCGAGTTCCAGGACAGGCTCCAAGACAATACACGGAAACCCTGTCTCGAAAAACCAAAAAAAAAAAAAAAAAGAAAGAAAGAAAGAAAGAAAGAAAGAAAGAAAGAAAGAAAGAAAGAAAGAAAGAAACGGCCTGCAGATGTGTTTTCCTAAAGTCTACAGGCAGGGTCTTTAAAACAGGTGTGTAGTGGGACGTATTAGATGAGAGGTGGAGGTGAGAGGATGAGCCATTTGTCACTTTCAACCATAAGCAAGTTTAGGGCCCCCTACATGAGACCTTGTCTCAAAAATAAAACTCAAAACGAAGTATGTTTGCTGGAGTCCAGAAGGCTTACAGTGCTGAGTTTTACTGTACTATTTCTCTCCCATCCTTAAATCGGAACTATTCATGTACAAAATTGAGAAAAGCAAATATGCTCATGTTTTTACTTAATTTCTATTTGGAGCGTGGGATGAGTAGGAAGTGGTTAAAGCAGACAAGCATAGAAAATAGTTTTGCAGCCAGGGACTCCATTTGGTTTTAGCTGTGCAAACACTCCTCTTCTAATACGGCACTTGGCAGTCTAAAAGCCCCTCCTCACATATAATTTTTTTTTTAATCTTAAAAAAGAAAAGGACAATACCCTTGGGCCCTTGAGCACTTTCTTGGACTAAATAGTATTTCTGATCTTTACTATTACTTCGCTTTTGTATAAAGTTTCCTTGCTACTTTGCAATCTGTGTGTAGCTTTATTTCAATTCCTTGAAAAAAATGTTCAGACCCCCAACAACTGGTAACAAGCTTAATAAAGATATTTCATTATTTATTATTTTCAGACAAGGTCTCACTCTGTAGCCCTGGCTGTCTTTGAACTCACAAAGAAAGATCTGCCTGCTTCTGCCTCCTGGGATTAAGGGCAGTCACAACCATACCTGGGTTAATAAAGCTATATGAATATGGACTGAAGCATTGGGCTTAAGAGAGGTGCTCAGAAGAAAAATACAGCCCAGGGCATTGATGTGGGGGGTCTAAAGCATGATGCTACTTAAGTTTTAGATTTACTAAATTTTTAAATTTAATCTTTTGTTTTATTTGTTTTGTTTTTTCGAGACAGGGTTTCTCTGTGTAGTCATAGCTGTCCTGGAATTTGCTCTGTAGACCAGGCTGGTCTCAAACTCAGAGGTCGGCCGTCGGCCTGCCTCTGCCTCCCGAGGGCTGGTATAAAAGGTGTGTGCCACCACCCAGTTTAAATTTAATCTTTGGGCCGGGCGTTGGTGGCGCACGCCTTTAATCCCAGCACTTGGGAGGCAGAGGCAGTCGGATCTCTGTGAGTTCGAGGCCAGCCTGGTCTACAAGAGCTAGTTCCAGGACAGCCTCCAAAGCCACAGAGAAACCCTGTCTCGAAAAACCAAAAAAAAAAAAAATTTAATCTTTGCCAGGCGTTGGTGGCACACGCCTTTAATCCCAGCACTTCGGAGGCAGAAGCAGGCAGATCTCTGTGAGTTCGAGGCCAGCCTGGTCTACAAGAGCTAGTTCCAGGACAGCCTCCAAAGCCACAGAGAAACCCTGTCTCGAAAAACCAATAAAAAAATTAATCTTTAACTGTTGCTGTCAATTTCATCCTTTGAGCAATTGGATTTAGAGAGCCACAGGATTACAATGGCTCCTACAGTAAGTAAGCCTGGCTTTCAGCTGGGCATTAGTGGCACACGCCTTTAATCCCAGCACTCGGGAGGCACAGGCAGGCAGATCTCTGTGAGTTCGAGGCCAGTCTGGTCTACAGAGTGAGTGCCAGTATAGGCTCCAAAGCTACACAGAGAAACCCTGTGTCTAAAAACAAAAAACAAAAAAGAAACAAACAAACAAAAAAAGATCTGGCTTTCAGCAGCCTGTACTCATGTCTTACAGATGAACTGTCTTTCATCCAAGACTGTCTCTCTTGTTCAATGCCTGCATTTAAATCCAAAGCCTGAACTATTTCTTATATCTATTTAATACTGTTTTTTGTTTGTTTTGGGTTTTTTTGGGGGGGATGGTTTCGAGACAGGGTTTCTCTGGCTTTGGAGGCTGTCCTGGAACTAACTCTTGTAGTCCAGGCTGGTCTTGAACTCACAGAGATTCACCTGCCTCTGCCTTCCACGTGCTGGGATTAAAGGCATACGGTACCACGCCTGGCTCTGTTTAATATTGCTAACTTTGCTTTGCTATGACTTGTCTTGAAATTCTTTTCTGAAGCATAGTTAAGGATCCAGTTTTATCTAAGTGGAGGTCCCTAAGAAGGAAGGAAATGCATCAGGCTACTTAGCTGTCTCTCCACTGCTGTTGACAAGGGTACAAGGGAGGTATTTCCTCTATATAGTCTAGAGCCAGAACAGGGAGTTGGGTACCAGCCTCAGTCTCCCCATGTCAGTTTATAGAAAACATCCAATTTGGCTAGCAAAAAAAGGCAGGGATGAACAAATGGTCTTCATTTCTTAGAAATTAGCCCCTTTGTCAGGTGAAGGTTGCTTTGGAAACAATTTCAGAATTTCAGTCTGATATTTTTAGCAAATGATTCCTGCTCGCCGGGCGTTGGTGGCGCATGCCTTTAATCCCAGCACTCGGGAGGCAGAGGCAGGCGGATCTCTGTGAGTTCAAGACCAGCCTGGACTACCAAGCCAGTTCCAGGACAGCCTCCAAAGCCAGAGAAACCAAAAAACCAAAAAAAAAAAAAAAAAAAAAAAAAAAAGATTCCTGCTCTGTACTGTTTGTAACAGGAAAAAGTTTAAAACCATGAGGGCTCCCGATGGAGGAATTAACAACCGGGGTTACTGTCTTAATTGAGTTTTCATCTGTCAAACACAACCTAAAGGATAAAGGGTTTATTTTAACTCATAGTACAGGTACACTCTATTCATCATGGTGGGGATGTCAAGGTGACAGCACCAGCTGGTCACAGTAAGTCTATAGTCCCAAGCCCACTTTCTCCTTTTCGTGCAGTCCAGTATCCCCTCCCCCACCATCCAAGGAATGGTCCTGCCCATAACTAAGAGGGGTCTTCCCACATCGATTATCTATTGAATATAATCCCTGGGATCAGGTATTATAATCTCCTAGATGAGTATAGTTTCTTGCTTTGGCAATGCTGACCTTGATAGCTGGTTACAAACCTCAGTGATATCTAGACTGTGTCCTACTCAGTAAGCTCTGCTATCCATGGGGACATTCCTGCCTCTTCCTTCAATCACCAGGTTTGCCTTTAGTGAGAGTAATGGGGGAGGGAAAGAAGCAAAGACAAATGCCAGCATTTTCAAATTTGAGAGTCTGTTTAATACTCTCAGGTCTACTTCCTGTCATATCATCTACCCCACCTTGGGGTTAGTAGGGGGGCATCAAGGTGGTAGAGCCCCCATGGGAGCTGGTGCTGGCTCCTCAATCTGATGGAGGTGGGTGACTAGCAGATGAGCAACATTCTCCCAAAATTTTCTCATTTGTAAGGACCTTGAGAATGCTTTCCTGAGTTGCTACAACCAAGTAGGCCAAGTTGCATGGGTTTATTAACCAGGACAGATCTTTGGAGACTGAAAACTGAAATGCATATGTGGTAGCTAAGCTGTACTTCAGCCACCCTCCAGCACCCTCCTTGCACCCTCCAGCTCCTGGGGCTCCAGGCCTTCCTTGGACGGTGTAATCCCAACTGCTGTCCAAACATGGCCTTCCCTTAGGTCCCAATCCTAGGCCCACCCTCATGATTTCATTGTGATGGGATTAGTCTAGGGCCATCTCCAGATGTCATATGCATAGACACCAGGAATTGGGTGTTGAACAGACCTATGGGGGACCCTGTGCAACTCACCTGATGTTAAAACAGGCTTTGGTAGTTGTGATATCTGGCTGTTCAAATGCTGTCAGGCAGAGGTTAAAGGCTAGGGACTCCTGGGTAAGACTCCTAACTAGCTGGTGACCCTGGGCAAGTGCCTGTGCCTCTGTTTCCCCATGTGCCTATTTAGGGAGGCTTGGGAGGGTGGGTTGGAGTAGCATTAGGTGAGTTGTGACTTTGAGGCAAGTATTAGCTGTCCTCATTGGCTCCTGTCCATCTATGTAATAGTTACAAGGGAAGGAATCCAACCAGTCAGGTCCTACCAGCCAGAACCAACATCCTAGCAGATCCCTTTAATCCTACCCATCAGAGTGGCTCAACCCACACCAAGGACTGTCTACACTCAGTCCCACATAGGCCCTGTGCTCAGGAAAGTGAATATGAGGGCAGCCAGGAGTAATGCAACTGTGGGATTTATATGATGAGCTGAGGACCAATTCTGACAACTTCCCAAAGCAATTAAACCCAGGGCTTGGCACATGCTAGGCAAGCACTCAACTGTTGAGCTATATTCTTGGGTGGTCTTATTAAATTGCCCAAGCTGACCTTGAACTCACTCTGTAGCTCAGATTGGCCTTGAACTCATGATCCTCCTGCCACAGGCTCCCAAGTAGCTGGGGATTGGGCAGCCTGTACCACCATATCTATCTCTAACAGCCCTTTGAGTGGCTAGAAGGGCCAGTTCAGTTCATAGGTGCCACGCGCCTGCTGCGCAGCCTGTATCTGAGAATGTGTGGAGGGTATCGGGATTGATGACACAGAGACCAGTCTACGATGTAAAGAAAACTTTAAGCAGGCTCCAAAAAGGCTCAAGAAAACTTCCCAAGAAAGGCTTTCCTCCAGAAAAGCTTCTGTTCCCTGTCTTACCCCTGGCTGGTTCTGCTCTGACACCAGAGACTGACTTGGTGGGTCAGAAGAGGTGGTTAGTCTTTGGAAAAGGTCGAGGTCAGGGCGTCCCACGGGCAAGCCCTTTTCAGGAACTTATTGCCCCAGGCACTGTATTGTTTTTAGTAAACATGTTTTTAGTAAACATTGTCTTACAGATGCCTGGTCCCAGGCTGATGGGGAAGTGGGTCTCTGGCCAAGGTCTGTTGTCCCTATACATAGGTTTGCTTCTGGCTTGGATGTCACCCTCAGTCCACCTGCCTACATCTGGAGCTGTTCACACCCTGGCTGTCCTTCTAGGCCTCTTAGGAGTTTGGAAGAAAGTGGAGAATAATGTCAAAGTCCCATCTGTCTACATGCTCCCACCTTAGCCCCTCCTCCTATCATTTAATTCTTCTGAGAAGCCTTTGCTTCCAGCCAGAACTCCCACCATCACTTTGCCTGCTTCCTCCATTCATCATTTGATTATGCAGCTTTTAACACCTGTCCCCTGTCCCTATCTTCCCACTCCTAGAGGTGTCAAGGCTTTTGGAAGAAAGGATCCAGGAGCTGATTTTGGCCAAGGCCCTACAGTAGCCAGCAGCCAGATACAACATAGGACCTATGACTATCTCAGGTTGGCTCATGTCCCTGCTCAGTGCAGGGGAGCCCGGTAAGGAGGCTTCCTCAGGGGCATGTGCCTCTTCCCACTGGTATGACAGCAATTAGGAGGGAAGATGATGCCAGACTGTAGCCCTGGCTAGCAGGGTATCATGTAGGTAATTAGTGGGCCTGGGTAGTCTGGCATTTTGTGATATGAATGCTGGGCTTGGAACTTCCCATCAGGAACTTGAAGAACTCCACAAGATTTGCTCCCTGAAGAATAGCTTTTTGAACCCCACAAGATGTATAGTCATTATCATCTTCATCAGAGTGGCTGTGACTTCCTCCAAGAGATTCAAGATTGAGCCTGTCAATGTTTCCTCACAAGATGTGGTGAGGAAGGTCATTAGATCCTTACCTGGGATACGACTTTCTCCTGCACCTCCCTCCCTGCATGTAATTTTGCTTTAGCTGCACAGCTTGGCAGATGATAGTCTACAGGGGGTAGAAAGTTAAAGCTGGGGAGTATGACTCCATCAACGTATCTGTCACGTCTGCTGCGCGGCCTGTGTCCGAGAACGTGCGGAGGGTGTCGGGGACTGACAACACAGAGACTCGTTCAACGATGTAAAGAAAACTTTAAACAGGCTCCAAAAAGGTTCAAGAAAACCTCCTAAGAAAAGCTCCCACCAGAGAAGCTTCTGCTCTCTCCTCTACCCTGGCTGGTTCTCCTCTGACCAGAGGTGGATGTGTGTGGGTTTTTGAAGGTGCGGTTAGTCTCTGGACAAGGTCGAGGTCAGGGCGGTTTCCGTGGGAAGGCCTTTCCCAGGAACTTATTGTATCATTTTTAGTAAACATATTTTTACTAAACATTGTCTTACAGCTGCCTACTCCCAGGCAGAAGGGGAAGTGGCCAGGAACTTATTGTATCGTTTTTAGTAAACATGTTTTTACTAAACATTGTCTTACAGCTGCCTACTCCCAGGCAGAAGGGGAAGTGGGTCTCTGCTCAAGGTCTGGTGTTCCCACAGTATCCATAGGGGAAGTCATGCAGGAATGAGATCAGTGATGGTGGCTGTTTGGGGATGGCCCATGCTTTTTTTTTTTTTTTTTTTTTTTGAGACAGGGTTTCTCTGTGGCTTTGAAGGTTGTCCTGGAACTCACTCTGTAGACCAGGCTGGCCTCGAACTCACAGAGATCCGCCTGCCTCTGCCTCCCGAGTGCTGGGATTAAAGGCGTGAGCAACCAACGCCCGGCCTATTAGCTATTTTGATTATTATTTTTTTAGACTGTATTTGTTTGTCTGTGTGTGGGTTTGTGCACCTATGTCCAAGTGCCCTTGGAGGTCAAAGCCATTGGATTCCCTGGAGCTGGAGTTACAGGAGGCTGTGAGCCATCTGAACTGGGTACTGGGTACTAACCCAGAGCCTCTGGAGGAGCAAACTGTGCCCTTAACTGCTGAAATACTGAATTTCCCCAGTCTCAGTTACAGTTCTGAATTTTTCCCACACACTATCTGGTCCTTTGAACTACTTCTTCCTGAGCTCTGCTTGTTAAAGAAAAACTAGTTCACACCTGCTTTTCTGCTACAGAGAGTAGAGGTGGCAAATGGTTGTCTGCTTCCTGTGGCTGCTGTGAGGAAGTATCACAAGTCAGAAGCTTGCAGTAGCAGAAACATTCTCATTGGCTGTGTAGAGCCATGGTTGGGGAAGGGCCTGGTACTCTCTGGAAGTCCATACCTCTTGTGTTCCTGTCTCCCTTTCTCTGCATTTATGGTGTCTGGTTCTTTCCTTCCAGCAATACCAGTTGTATTAGACTTAACACTCCCACACACGCACTTTCCAAATGTTCCATCTCCCATGACTAGGGCCTGAGATCAATGCCAGAGGCAGACACTGGCAGGAAGAGTGGCTGGTACTATAGCATGTCATGCAGGTAGGGCTGTCCTGTGATTGCCACCTCTGCAACTTGGATTTGAAAATATCACTTGGGAATCAGCCATGTGGGGCTGATGAAGATTTGCTATTTTCTCCCTTAGGGACCCAGCTGGTGGCTATGTGTCACTAGGTTGTCCCTTGTGCATTTGTTGGCAGACCACTTCTCCTGACTCTGCCCACTGCTGCTGTAGGAGAGGGAGAACATTCAATGCCTAGACTGCCCTGCTGCCCTACTCTGCCAGCTTCCCCATCTGTACTGCCTAGAGGAACCCAGTGTTGGTGCCTCCATCCCACTCGGTCCAACACACTGCACTGCTGTTCCTTTCCTTCTTGGGTTTTACTATTTATTACATGAGACTCTTGGCTGCTGCCACCAACACTCCATTTGTTTCGTCTCAGATTACAGCTGGGGTGTGGCTCAGGGATCTTGCCTATGTGCGGAATACTTGTAGACGCTACAGCCATACTGCTGAGCCCATTCACCCCTCTGTACTACTGCAGCTGAGATCCACAGTGAACCTTGTCTTAGACACTGGCTGATTTATGGCTTTGCGGCCTCTCCAGTCCCCGCCTTATCTCCTCATGGTGACATGGGTAAACCTGAGATGTTTCTGGACTGTGCTGATGTGTGAGGCTCCATTCTAAAAAGCCATCTCTCTCAGGACAGCCACCTGTGGAACCTCAGCTTCCAGGCTGGAGATGCAGTCACTCTAAAGCCTCATGAGAGACCACAGAGATACAAGGTACCCAAGTGGGCATCTCCAATGATCCCATCTGATGACTATTTGAGAGACCTTGTAGTCTCACATCACAACACATGCCTATGGTACCCCACACTGCCAAGTGTCTCCAGGACAGCTCTCAATGAGCTCTATCACAAGGACAAAGGGGCAGAGTGTTTATAGCAGACATCAGCACACTTGCCACATGGGCTCTGTGGCATCTGGAACCCACACCTGCCCCTGGTTTCTCTGGAGGTGGCCTTTATAGGCCAGGTTCTGGCTGCGGTCCAGACCCACCCTTTCTTTTCTTTTCTTTTTTTTTTTTTTTTAATCAGAGAAAGCCAGACACATCCAGCATGGGTGCTGATTCTTAGCATGAGTGAACAACCAGATGGGAGCAGGTAGGGAGGAAACACTCGAAGCTGGACCCAAAGACCCCTTATCTCACAGGCCAGTAGTGCTGATCTGGGCTTGCTGTCATAACAGTAGTCGAGAGCAGGTTGCCAGGGCACTACCCCACAGGGTAACTGTCCTGCTCTCAGTTGCTCTGGGAAACATGCAGAGCCAGGGAACAAACTGAGCAGCCTTTGTCTGAGGCTCAGGGGGATCTGTTGGGCTGATTCGGCCTTTTTCCTACTCTAATACCACCAAATGTGCCAACACAGCGGAGATTAACTCAGCTCACCAATGTGAGGGAAATTCCTCGGGCAGGCTGACTGAAGGGGCACAATTGACTAGGTGGCCTATGTTGTAAGCTGCTGACCAGGCACCCATAGGCCAGCTCTCCAAGTGCTGAGAGGGCAGAGCAGGCTTCAGTGTTCAGAAGAATTTATTATCAGTGTCCCAGAGCTGCAATCACTCTGCCTGATTCAGGTGTGAGAACAGCTGTAAACATGACCAGGGCACAGGGCCTGAGTAGGTGTGGCCACAGTCCATGGTGGCCAGACTGGCAGGTATACTCCTTCTAGGCTGTTGTGATATCACTGGAGGCTGCCATTCTGTAACATCTGAAGATACTCCTTGTGTAGTTTCTCCTGGGCTTCAAAGACCTTCTTCAGTTTCTTGACCTGCCCTTTGCTCAGCTCTTTGCCTTCAGTGTCATGGGTAGGCAGACCCTGGAAGGACCACACAAATGTCATCAGTTCCCTTTTCCCTTCAGGCCTCATTCCTGCTGAGAGAAAACACCTCTCTCCCTGACTCAGACACATTTAGACTTAGAGTCCGCATCCATGCCCTTGTTTATCCAGTGTGTTTCTAAGACGGGACAGATCTCAAGATTGGGGCTGGCTGTGCAGCAGAGGTATATGCCTTTAATCCCAGTACTAATGGCAGAGGCAGATGGAGTTGAGTTCTAGGATAGCCAGCCAGGGCTGCATAAAGAAACCCTGTCTCAACAAACAAACAAACAAACAAATATAGGGGCTGGCTTCAGACTTGAGATCTTCCTGCCTCCATGCCCAAAGTGCTGGGATCACAGGTGTGTGGCATTATACTTCTGTGTGGCTATCTGGTCACCACCCTCAGTCCAGTGTGCTGATCTGACAGTGGGGTTCTAGCAGCTGAGACTAGAGAAAAGTGACAGAAGTCTGGAGCAAAGTTCCACTAAGGCCTATAACTTCTCAGCTAAGAAGTGGCCAGGGAGAGTTATGTAGTGATGAATCCATGAGACTTTGGGGAGACACTTAAGGGACACCAAAACATCCCCAGGGAGGAGGCAGGGTTATGATCTTGCACTTTGGGTAGTTGGGAGGATCCCCAGAGAACCTGCATATCCTTTTTCTGTCACCTTAAACTGGGGCTGGGGTCATACTCTAGTGACAGGGGCTGGAGGGTCCCAGCTGCCCTTATAGCCTTCTCCAAACAGGAGACCCACTGGCCCAAGGCTGAAAGTCCCTGGACTCTTCAGCTTGGAGGATGTGTGCTACCAAAGTCTAAAGAGTGAGGGGTTGTCTTACATTTTCGTCAAACTTGGAATACTTGTCGATTTCTGACAGGAACATCTCACTGGGTGCAATCTTCATCTTGGCCAGCTTTGCTGCCTAGAACACATAACACACACAAACATACATGTCACATAGGCCCGTCCACCACCATGCTGCCTGCTCTACCACCTCCACCACACGGTTTCCAAACTCTTAAACTCAACATAAACCCAGAAGGACTGGGAGAGGGGCAACCAAAAGCAGGGAGCAAAAGACCATCTAAACATCCAGAGGCCTGAGTGGCTACAGCAATCCTCAAATGGCAGGGCTGTGAAGCTGCTGGCACTGGGGATCCACCATGGCAACCTTTCCTTTGCTGATGCCAGGATACCATTTGAGGGGTGGAGTCTGAGGCCAGCTCCCTCACGGTGCCTGGTCCAAGCCCAAAGGTGGCACAGAGAACTGAGCAGCAGGAGTAAAAGTGCAGTTTTTGCCCAGGAGATCTTACACCCCCAAAAAACAAGTGAAATAGTTACTTCTTGCTCCTGTTTCCTCCTGGCTGCCTCTTCTTTCTTCCTCCTCTTCTCTTCTTCAGCCTAGGGAAACAGCATACACCTGAGACATGCTCTTGAGCCCACCCTGCTGTCCGGCCAGGCCCTACCCATGGTGTTTGTCCTTGAACCTGTACGTCAGCCTTCAGTCACCCAACTATCAACTTTGCTCCTTTCTCAAAGGTCCCTGGGAGAGCTGCCCTGACCCTGCTCTACAAGCTGGTGTCCACACAACACAATGCCCACCTGTGCCTGGCCCAGGGAGCACAATGACCCCAAGGTTCCCATTCATTGGCTCCAGAGTTATGATAGTGGGTCTTGTATTGCTGTATATAGCTCAGGTTAGCCTACAACTCATGATAATCCCTCTGGCTTAGTCTCCTGTGTACTGAGGCTACAGATGTGTAACTTACTATGACAACACATTTCTGTTCTTTCTCCCTTTTGACACCCAAGTCCTTACACACAGGGGCCCTCCCCATCACTGAGAGTGAGGACAGGGAGAGGGACACTTGGCACCAAGAGTAAGCCAGGTAGCTACACAGACATGTCCTAAGTGATGAGCTTCACTTTACCTGAGGGATACCCACCAGCCCCCACTTTGTTTTTTTCCCGAGACAGGGTTTCTCTGCGTAGCTTTGGAACCTGTCCTGGAACTCGCTTGGTAGTCCAGGCTGGTCTCAAACTCACAGAGATCCGCCTGCCTCTGCCTCCCGAGTGCTGGGATTAAAGGCGTGCGCCACCAACGCCCGGCTTAAACATCTATTCTTAAGGCAACATAAAAAGAATCAAGCAGTGTTACAGTGTTTTCATTTTCAGCAAACTCAAGGTCCATCACTTTGACTTTACTAACCCTTTTCTTCTCTTCCTTCTCTTTCAGTAAGGTGTCTCGGTCTACCAACTTCACCACTGTTGGCAGTCCTGAAAGCAGACAGTCAGTGAGACACAGGAACTGTGACCTGCCCATTTGCTAGGCTCTACGCCTGGCCTATTAGCCAAGGCCCCAATACCATCTCACACAAGCAAAACTGATGCCAGGTGAAGAAAACGGGTAAAAAGAAAAAACAGGCTGGGTGCACATCAAGGATAGAATGCCTGCCTAGCACCGTTTGTGGTCCAGGGATTCCAAACCTGTGCTACAAAAACACAAAACCATGGTAAAATGGGAAGGCCTTGCCTGTCTGCAGTCATCAAATCCAACCCATCATTTTAGCAGGTGCGGTGGCTTACACCTGCAATTCCAGCACTTGGGAGGCTGGGGCAAGAGGGCTACCAGGAATTCAAGTCTAGCCTGGGCTACATAGTAAAATATTGTCTGGAAAAAAAATATTAAGAACAGTGCACTTTCTGCCATCTTTTTCCTTCTTCACACAAAAAAAGATGCTTTGGTGTGCTGAGCAAACCCTTGGAAAGAAATGAGCTGAATGTTCAAGTCAGCCATTGCCATCAGTCACCTTCATATCAGCACAGGTGGCCTGGACAAGCTCTTCCTTCCTACCCTGTATGATTCTTTGAATAATAAAAAGTTGGAAGGAAAAAACTTTTTGTAGCAAAAGGCTCCACGAAGTCAGAAAGCACACAGTGAGGCTGGGGTACTTGCAGCTTATCTCCATAAAAGTGTGAGGGAAGGCTGCAAACAGAAAATGAGCTGGGGAAAGAACACAGCACTAAAGCGAGTAATAAGCTGTCTCCTAGATGATGGGGGGAGGGGCACATCCGAGAAGACACTTACTCTGCTTGGGATTCTTCAGTCGCATGTGAAAGCACCAGTGCCCTTGGGCCCCTAGACTACTGCTGTACTACACTGCCTCCCAGCATCCTTCTAACCACCACAGGGGGCACCTCAAGGGATTACCCACCTTCGTGGTCTTCAAACCGAACCCCGAGTTCAGGCAGGATGTCATCCCGGAGAGCATCACTGAGCTGCAGAACCTCAAGGACTGTAGGCAAGAAATAGCATCTCAAGACTACAGAAGGCCTAGGCACCCCAAACCTGTGCTTCCTCCAGTGCTGGCAAGTGGGTACTGGTTGCCAGATTTGGAGAGAAGGCAAAGAAGCCAAAGGCTACCTATGCCAACACTGCCAAAGAAATCCAAGGTAGAGCACAGGCCCACAGCCACCCTCATGGTGAGTCTACAGGATCCAATGAGGATAGTCAGATGTTCTAGTACTGCAGCTCAGTGCTGGGAGCCAGGGCCTGTCTGTTCCCAGACATGCTGAGCAGGAGAAGTCAGGTTGCCTGGTATGGCCAAACTTTGTCCCACAATGATAAGGTTCCATACCACTCAAAGCCATGGTCATAACCAGCCGCTCAGCACTGAGGCCGTGTCCCCTCATGTATGTCTCCAGGCTAATGTTACACCTACTCAGGGTCTCTGCACTGAGTCATCCTGATGTCCCAAAGGGCTTTTTCTTCCCCAAACATTGTCACCTCACACACCCCATGGGGCCACTTCAGCAGTTTTGTGCATGTCTCTGAGGGCTAAGAGCTCCTTGGATGCTCGAGAAGACCTAGCCCCCTCTACAGCTCCGAATGTCCACCCTCCCAAATTAGAATGTAGTTGGAGTAAATGGTGTCCATGGTTCAGGCTAGGTCTGGAGGCAGCAGCACTGTGTGATAGTGAGGAGCCCATGCTAGAGTGATAGGAGGTGGAGCTGTACAAGAAAGCCCTGCACTGAATGCTGAGAGCTGATCTGAAGATTACTTTTGTTACGCACTATCCACCTTAATAAATTATGTGCCTGCCTGAGCCTAGTCCCCTACTGGGAGAAACTTGGTACTGTCACCTACACAACTCAGAGGACAAAGCCCAGGCTGCTGGGGGTCCCAATGCCATGGAAGTTTAGGTTTGAAACTGGCTGCTGAGTCTGGGACCAGGATGGAAGTCTACTAGAGGACTGGGCAGGAGAGGCTCTTCTGAATTGAAAGCAACCCTGGCCACGGCCAGTAGCTGAGAAGCAAGCCACTTCATAATCAGTGTGGTGCCTAGTGGGAGGCAAATAAACCTTCACTGGACAAGGTTCCAAGTCTGGGCACCTCCTGGGGATACCTGTGCTAGCGGCAGGTGATTCCCCAAAACCACCCAGTACAAATGATGGTGTGGCTGTTGGCCTCCTAAGTAATCCTCTTTCTCTCAAGCCACACACCACCTAACTTTGGAGGATGAAGGATTGGGTGTGCATAGGAGCCTGGCACACCATGTACCAGGCAGGGCAGAGATATGATTCTCGCTCTAGCCCCAGCAGGAGCTTTTCCAAGCAACCTGAGACTGCAACAGGACAAGCCACTCTTGGGTCACCAGGAACAGAAAGGAGACCCAGTACAAGCCAAAGGGCAAGTGCATGCTAGCTGTGCACAGGGCCCTCTATCCTGCCTATGTTAAGAACAAGAGCTATGGAGACACCTGACCCTCAGGACCAAGGAAAGGTTCTGCCTGAGATGTTCTAAGTCAAAGGAAACACTGACCTAGTACAATGCTGCCCCAAAGGGCCAGTGAGATAAAGCAGGTCGTTAGGCACAGAGCTATACACTACAGAACATGGGCAGCTATCACAGGGAACCCAGCAGAGGGCGACCAGCAAGGGTGAGATACCCAGCATGGGGCTCACCTTTCTTCTCTCGGGCAATCTTCCTCACACCTTCTCTGAAGTCTGACAATACCTGCAGGTAGGGCATGATGATGGACTCCAGCTGTGGAAAGAATGAGTTTGAATCACAAGAGCCATTGCTGTATTTGTAAATGAATACTTAACAGGTTACATGCTGCTGTATCCTGTGTCTGGAAGCTCACAAGTCCTTGTAATGCCAGGTGGTATGAGAGTTACATGTGCTGGAGTGGAACTAGACCCTATCTCCAGTCTTTTTGGATAGATTGAAGAAACTAGCCACCATACTGTCAACCTTGGCTCACAATACCTAATAAAGGTGATGTGGGTGGGCCAGAGAGAAAAAAGCACCTTTGGGCTTCTAGCTAGATTCACTCAGTAGACGCTGCTTTGTCCATTGCTGACACAATGTGTTTTCCTCAGGACAGACACTGTTGCCAGAAACCTGTCCTTACCAACTCCAATGGACCACTGGGATGCACTGACCACTGTGACATGTGGGCCTGCTGAGGACCAATCATCTTCTTACGTGTACAACTAATTGATGTACAAAGGCTCACTACCTACAGTGACCCTGTGGATAAAGCCAGGGGACCCAGAGCCACACTGGGAAAGACCCAAACAGGAGTCTAAATCTAGAACCATCTTACAGTGTATTTCTCTATCTCCAGGACCAAAAAGGTCTGGGACTTCTGAGCAGGGTCTCCCTGTGTCTCAATTACACAACAGCTCAGGAATCAAGATAAGGAAGTAGTGGAAACACTGGCTGGGAGGCAAGAGAGACCTGAAGTCTGAGCTAAGTAGGCCTGGTCTTCCACCAGAAAGACTGATGGAATCTGTGTCATTACAGCAGAGGCTCTGGACTTCTGGAGTGCAATTAGACCTTGTCTCCAACCCCCCCTTGAATAGCTTAAATAGGTCAGTCACTATAGCACCAACTTGGCTCCCAGCACCCAAAGAGGCCTCCTGGTAGAGGGTAGGGTCTGTCTCCAACAGTCCTGAGGTTAGTATCCTGTTGCCAGCTTCTACCTGAGCACAAGAGGTTTAGGCCCAGATCTGACTCTGGGTCACACAGCACTTTTTAATTTGGAAATCATTCCTGATCTTCACAATGGGAGCTGTGGTATAGAGGATGTGTGGCCTTACAGGCTTACCACATTCATTTCCTATAAGCCAACTTTAAGGGGATAATGAGACCATCTGGGGATGCATGATGTGATATATCTGAAGATGCCTCTCCAAGACCACAGTGCTATGGAAGACTAAAAACTACTTTTAAGTTCAAAGGCAGAATGACTTCCATGAGGAATTATGTCTTTTTCAAACAAAGATCTTTTATGTATATGGTGTTCTGCACACATATGCTGGCAGGTCAGAAGAGGGTACCAGATCTCATTATGGATGGTTATGAGACACCATGTGGTTGTTGGGAATAGAACTCAGAACCTCTGGAACAGTTGCCAGTGCTCTTAACCTCTGAGTCATCTCTCAAGCCCTATGTTTTGTTTTTTTGTTTGCAAAGAAAAGAGGGGGGCTCAACACTTGGTGGTCTTGTAAAGAATCCAGTTCCTAGCACCTGTACTGGGCAACTCACAATCACCTGTAACTCCAGCTGCAGGGACTCTGATGCCCTCTTCTGAGGATCTGCATTCACATGCACAACCCCCCCCCCCCCCCACTAAAAATAAATAAAATGTCAAAAAAGCAAGCTGGCAGCATTGTTGTTAAGAAGACAGAGGAGCCTTGTATGAGTTTCTAAAAAGCCCCAGCAGTGACCCCTATCTGGCAAAGTCTAGAAGCCACCACACCAACAGTTCACTGAGTCTCAGAGAGATCTCTTTCTTCATGGGAGCAGGGCTCAGGGTTGACAGCCCTGTGTGGAGGAGGAGCTGCCTGGGTTGCTCATCGGTAGGAAACAGCTTTGAGACAGCTTTGTCTTTCCATCTGAAACTGAGCTACTGTTTTCATTAGCACAGCAGATGCTCCATCTAAATATTTATTATACACACTGTCTGAATTTCATAATTAAAGAGCACTCTGCAGAAGGAGGGTGGCAGGGAATCTTAAATGAGCTGTCCCATGATACAGAGGACCATTCTGACACGTGTGACTGTCAGCCCACGAGACTTGCAAAAGCTGAAGCCAGCTGTGAACATGGGTCTGTTCTAAAAGAGGTTTCCTGGCATGCTTAGACTGGTACATGGATGCTATGGGTCTGTTTTAACAGAGGCTTCCTTGCATGCTTAGACTGGTACATGGATGCTATGGGACCATGGCTTTCCATTTTCTTGGTAATGGCTGATAGAACAGGGGTTTGGGCTATGTGGTGGACTCTGGGCTGGTGTGAGAACTAGACTTGGCCTGGCATGGGGTTCTGCCCAGCTCTGAGGGGCAGTGGGAATTCCCCCAGGATAGCACTGTGGTATGTGATCACATGACCTTTAGGAAAGTATCCACTGATTATAGCATCCACACTCCACATTTTCAGGTTGAAATACTTGGGAGGAAAAACAAATCCTGTGTTTGTACTGAACATGCACCACCATTGCCCAAATCACACAATGTAACCATCTGTACACCATTACAACAAGGGATAATAAACAACCTAGAGTAACTTAAAATTTATAAAGGAGGCCTAAGGAGACAGCTGTTGATGAAGTGCTACTGGGCAAGTATGAGGACCTGAGTTTGCTCCCCAGCACCAACATAAAAAAGCCAGGGTAATGGGACATGCTTATGGTCCCAGTGCTGGGGATACCAGGTCAATGAGAGACTCTGTCTGAAAAACAACGGAGGTAGCTTTCTGAGGCTGACCTCTGACTTCTACATATACACAAAGGCATACAGGCAGGCACGCATACAGAGGGACATGAAAAGGGACATGCAGATGTGAGAATCAGAGGGTGGCAGCAGCTGACCACTTGGGGACCCTTTTGGTGCACTTTACTTACATTCAGGTTGGTTCCAGGCCCACCAACGGGGAAACCCAGGGGGCTCTCCTCCTCTATGGCCCCAAAGATCTGAGGGAAGAAACAAATAGGATTCAAACCGTGAGTAGGATGAACAAGATATAGATAGAGGTGAGGTGTCACCTATGGCCAGTAGCTCAAGAACTGTCCTCATGAGTAGCTGGGGAGAAGCAGGGAAGAGCAGTATCAAGCTCTATAACGCTATCCCACGGTGCCTGTGTCTATCAATGGAGAAGCAGGGAAGAGCAGTATCAAGCTCTATAACGCTATCCCACGGTGCCTGTGTCTATCAATGGAGAAGCAGGGAAGAGCAGTATCAAGCTCTATAACGCTATCCCACGGTGCCTGTGTCTATCAATGGAGAAGCAGGGAAGAGCAGTATCAAGCTCTATAACGCTATCCCACGGTGCCTGTGTCTATCAATGGAGAAGCAGGGAAGAGCAGTATCAAGCTCTATAACGCTATCCCACGGTGCCTGTGTCTATCAATGGAGAAGCAGGGAAGAGCAGTATCAAGCTCTATAACGCTATCCCACGGTGCCTGTGTCTATCAATGGTGCATCCTGGCTCAGAGCTGTTGCTCTGACCCTCTTCCAGCTAAAAGCCACAAGAGGCTGATGACAAGGACAGAAGGATAAGGGCAGGGAAAGTCCCACTGGCCTGGGAGGGAGTGCTGCCTCAGAGCATGGTGGCCTGGAGCCACAACTGCTCTGCACATGATATGCTGAGTCAAGGTCTTGACACTGGCTTTTGCTTAGCAGGGACCAGCAGCTGTGGCGACAGATGGCTCTAAGGCTTTTTTGTTTTGTTTTGTTTGTTTTGTTTTACGAGACAGGGTTTCTCTGTATTGTTTTGGAGGCTGTCGGTCCAGCCCAGCCTCGAACTCACAGAGATCCGCCTGCCTCTGCCTCCCGAGTGCTGGGATTAAAGGCGTGCGCCACCACCGCCCGGCCGGCTCTAAGGCTTTAACCACAATCCAGGAAGGCCCCAGACCAAGATGGTGCCAGGCAGCATGAGGCAGCTTCCAGTACCACTCAAGCTAAGTTCCCATCATGGGCCTGTCTCCAGGCTTACCTTCAGCATGCGGGTGAGGTACAAGGCAACGCTCTCCAGCAGAGCCCGGTTGGGCCTCCTCCTTTCAGCCTTCCTGGCTGCAATGTAGAGGTTGCACTGACTGACCAAAGCCCGCATCTCCTCCATGACAGTGCGGGTGTCGATGTTATCACACAGGGCTTCATGAACTGCTGTCTTCTTGTCATAAAAGCTGAGCAAGGAAGAGGAATGGAAGCAATAGTCAGCCCTGATGTTCTACCACAGAAATTCTCCAGAGTCCAACAATCAGAGTCACTGCCACCAGCAGGTACTGCACATCTGACATGTGACAGGTCATGATCATCAGCTACAGGACAAACCATAGTACAGATACCATCAGTTGACCCAGAAGACACATTACATACACACACACACACACACACACACACACACACACACACACTCGATCTCCCTCCCTTCCCAAGGAAAAGGCTCCATCTTACTTCTTACTGAGCTCCACCTCTTCAGCTTCCCACTTTTCAAACTGGCCAGTGATGTCTACAGGGGCTCGGAGGATGTCTTTCACGTTTAAGAAAAACTCCTGAAGTTATGGAAGTCAGGTTAATGGCATTTGGACAACCTTCTACCTAGAGAGACTTGACGTCCTACTGACGTGATGTCACTTGAGGGGAGATCTGTCAGCACAATGCACACAGGTCCAAAAGACACAGAACACTTCTTCCTCAGGACAGAAACGTGTGACAATTCCCTGGGCAGGAAGCCTGAGTCAGAATGAAATGTCCCACATGTGAACATGGCCTTCGCTCTGCAGCTATCAGTTTCAGGAAGTGGCACCAAGTGGCATCACTGTGCCCTGGCTTATATCAGAAGACGCACACCACCAAACAATGCCCTCCACCTCTAGCAAGAACTGGACACTCACATTCATGAACTTTTCATACTGAAGTGCAGATTCCATAGTGTTGCTGGAATAGTCCAGTGTGTCTTTCCAAGAGTGCATGAGGAATGCCAGCCTCAGCTGCCGAGCTGGGGGCAGACACATGGTCACAATTATTCCTGAGCAGCTGTTGGTACCCAGGCCATGGTTTCTGCAGGAGCTCTGCTTACCTGAGTGCTTCTTTAAGGCGTCTTTAATGGTGATGAAGTTTTTCAGTGACTTGGACATCTTGCAACCTGCTATCGTCAGGTGGCCCGTGTGCAAAAAGTACCTGACCCAGCAGTCATTTTCAAAGTAAGCCTGAGTACAAAGAGACGGGAGGAAGGCTTGGCTGCTTGTCAGGAGATTCTGGACACCTAATGCATGGTGTCTTGCTGTGTGCACCATGAATGAGGTAGGTGCCACCTCTCCTAAGTGGGCCACCTAGGGCTTGAAGAGAATCCCCTGGTGACCTGCCAGCAGGATACAATTGGTCTGAACCTAAGCCTCTCTGTTCCTGAAGGTCAAGCTGTTACCACTGAGATTTCAACAAAATGATTAGGATACAGCTCTCCCTCAGCTCCCAAGATGGATGTCAAGTTAACCTAAGGCTCTTCCTTAGGGTGCTGCTGGCGTCTCTCTAGCAGAGCAGGAAGGACATGATGCTCCCTTTCCAGCAAGGCAACCTGTCTTTACCTACCTCTGACTGGGCCAGCTCATTGTCATGGTGGGGGAAGCGGAGGTCAAACCCTCCGCCATGAATGTCCATTGAGGCTCCCAGGAGTGTGCCTGCCATAGCGGAGCACTCTATGTGCCATCCTGGACGACCCTAGAAAGACACAAAGGGCCCTGCTGACCATTCCAAACATGCACAGACCTTCATTACTCTGAACTTCACTGTAATGGCTTCCAATCTTCACAGGACAAACTAAAGGCAACTCTGTTTATACAGTTCAAAGTCAGTCTCTGTGGCTGTGGCTTAGCTAAAGCCTGGGATTATTTCTAGATCCCCAAGCACTCAACAAATGGCAAATAGCCACACACACAAGACTTGCCACAAGGCTGTCACATAGTCATCTGGACCTCCAGCGCCAACAACATCAACATTCATGCATAGACACCCAGAGCAGAAGCCTCTGAGGCAGCCACTAAGAGATGAGGAAACCAAGTCCTGAGAAGAGAAGCTGCTAACTTAGAGGCCCAGCATCAGTTGGCATGCAACTCTCCACTGTTCCAGAACCAGGCTTGGTCCCAGCAGCACTGTCCACCCTTTCCCAGCACCCACCCCATCACTAGAGCTGCCTATTAGAGGACTAAGGGAGCTATGTTAGCAGTCTGTGACATCACCTCTTCTAAATGTCCCTGTTCCTAACAGTAGCTCACTTACCTTTCCCCAGGGACAAGGCCAGGATGGCTCTCCTGGCTTGGAGGCCTTCCACAGGGCAAAGTCGTTGGGAGAGCGTTTCTCACTGAGGCGGTCAGAGGAGATGCTCAGGTCACCTGTGATTGTGAATGGTTCAGGGAAGCAGGCACGGTCATTTACAGGTGCCTATAGGAGTGTCAGCACCTTACCTCAAGGCCACTCTGTGTGTCTATGGCTAATCCTTCTCATTAACCAATTAACTTGTGACAGATATGAGTAGCAATCGCTGCCTATCAGCTCTTAAGTCTGACTCTGAGCCAGGGTCTCAGCTACTGTGGCAGTCCTACAGACACACCTGTCTCTTCAGCTGTGAACTCTATGTGTGTGGGAGAGGTCATTACACTCTAGGCTGAAGCTAAGTGGGTGTGTGATTCTCTGGGGCACCCAGGGTCAACAGTGCCCAGAGCTGCAGCATGCTACTTTCCAGAAGTGCAAAGGTGTGGCTGAGCTGCTGTGCACCCCTCTGCAGAAGCTGAGGGCAGTGGTGACAATTAGATTCACAGAGCACCAGGTGAAAGAGCTGAGGTGTAGCCTCAATGCATTTCCTGCCAGATCCTCTGAGGGAACCACTGGCCAGAGGCACTTGGGACAGCAACACACAAGTATAAGATGGCTGGAGACCCAAGAGGATGGCACTGGCACTAGGTACATGAAGGGCCTATAGCTAGAGCTGCTGTGGAGATGGGGACTTGGTCCCCCAAACTGACGATCAAGTCTATGTTAGGTGAATGGATGGAATGAATGTCTTCTTTCCACCTCAGGCTTAGGCCCTGAACTGTAAGGGTCTATCTGATTCTTGCATCCATGGAGCCCTGTGGAAGCCCTGTCTCTTCAGCTGTGAACTCCATTTCTGAAGCTAAGTGGTTGTGTGGCTCTGGGGGCCAACAGTACACACAGCTGCAGCATGAACCTTTCCAGAAGTGCAAAGGTGTGGCTGAGCTGCTGTTCTAGAAGGCTGACTTGGAATCTAAATCAGCTCCGTCGTTCAGGAACTAAGTGCCCAGGCTTGATGCCCTGAGCTGTGGTGGAGGGAGGCATTACTAGGGTATCCTAAACACCAGTTTGAGATGCTGGACACCTCCTGAATGCATAATGTTGGAGTAGGCAGGACTCCCGCCATCACCTACTGGCCCCAAGACAATCACTGTTACATTATGTGTGTGCTCATCTACAAAATGAAAATAATCTTTTCAAGAGAAATGCAGAAACATGAGGCATCCAGGACAGACCTTAGCTGGGCTCCAGTTCCTTTTCCTACTGTTCCTCTGCCAGCAAGAAGCATCCAGCACCACAGCTCTTGAGGCTCCATACCTCGGTCTTTCAGCTAGCCTCTCACACAATCTAGGCTACAGCCATGTTCTCCATGCTATCTGTGTCTGTGGAGAGCCAGCTTCTAGCTTACCAAGTCATTCACTAACTTGCCTTCACCTTAACTCCTCTGCTCTCTCTCCATGAACTGTTCTCCGCTAGTTTAATGCCTGACTGCTTAGCTCATTTCCTTTCTGCTTATTCATAGCCACTCGTGCTTGGCGGTCAGCATTACTCTTGACTCCCTGTGCCTCTGTGGTCTCCTTTCCTCTGAGGGACTCGGGAGTAGAAACCTCAGGTAGCTTGCTAGTCTTCCATCCCATCCACACCTGCACATCTGCACCGTGGCCAGACAATCAGAGGACTGTTTGGGACTAGCTCTCAGACTTCCTTCTGTACCTGGCCTGTAGTCTGAGGGCTTAAAGGGAAAGATCCCAGAGGATGGAGAGATGGCTAAGAGGTTGTGAACACTAGCTATTCTTTGAGAGGACCTGGGTTCACTTCTCAGCACCCACATGGTAGTTCAAAACCATATATAATTCCAATTTCAGGGGGTCCATACTTTTTGACCTTCTCGGTCGGGCACCACTTGGTGCACAGATATATATGCAAGCAAATACTATACACATTAAAAACAAAATTTAAACAGGGAAAGCTGCTATTTGATTGCTTCAACCATGTCTGTTAGCATATTCAAAACTTTTGCTCCACTGTTAACCCAACCTCTCTGTTTCTGCAAAGTATGCAAGGCTGGCGCTAGACATGTGTCAGTCAGTGTATGGTCCTGGAGCCCTCTCAGCTTTATCATTGTAAAGTCACCTCTTTAATACCAAATACTACACCTATCCTCCACTGGATCTAACATCAATGCTAAGCTGACTGAGTTTCTCTCTCTCTTGCCAAGGTTTCTGTGTTTTTTTGCTGAGCTTTTCAATTCTGGTATTTCTTTAGAATAGAGCTCCACAGCTGATATTTCTATATAAAGCCTACATCTTTATGGCCAGCCTGACCTCTACAAACAAAGGGTCAGTGGGAGATGTATCTACCATGAAAGTTACTCCTCATCTTAACAGTGTGCTTTCCCAACCTTGAGTTTTGTGATACTGTGCTTAGCTTCACTGTGGGTAGACTTCTCAACAGTGTTGTCATGTGGTCCTGCCTCACCCAGGAAAACGCTGACAACTATGTTTAAGGCCTCTGTGTCAAGTCAAGTGTTCCATCAGAATAGCTTAGGGCCAGGTCCAGTGCCTCTCTGTTAAGTGACTCTCACAGCAGCTGAAGGCCCAGGACCTGCGTCAGGACAGTAGAGGGCTAACTTCTTTGTTTCTTAAACAATGCTGTCTTGAGCAGAATATTCCTGGCACTCTTTTAGGGAAAGCAGGCTGCTCTCCATGTGCCTGTGAAGTATACATGGGCACCCACCATGACCAAGAGGTAGAGACCTGGTGTAGTCTGTGAGTGAGGAGGAACAGCTTAGCTTTGCTTCCACATGGGCTCTCTGAGCTCTCACCTTCCCCTTCCTGAAGAGCTTTCTGGTCCCCAACGGCCTCAGGCACCAGCTTCCCATAGGAGTGCTTTTCACTAGCAGCAAACTTGGCTGTGTCGAAGTAGACTGACCCATTTGAAGCATAGCTGGAAACAAGAGGAAAGGGGGTCTCAGACACACCCCACAGCACTGAAGAGAAAGCATGAGGGACCGGGAAGTGCCAACGGCCAAGGTCATCAAGCCTCTGCTCTCTGCAGGTGGTCAGAAGCCATAGTTTCATGGGTTGAGTAGGAGCAACAGGGAGGCCTCCTGACGCACAGGTAGCCGGTCTTAGTGTCAGGCAGGATGTCCCTCACAGACCCTCTGCTTGGTGTACTGTAGCCACTTGATTACATCCCCATTTGATGGCACAACACCATCCGACACACCTTCTCCTCTCTGTGTCTGCATTCTACTTTGTGATCCTGTCATGGCTCTCCATGTGTCTTTAGCATATTCTTCTAGCACAGAGGAGTGTCCTCTCTGACCCAGGCTTGTCACTTGGCTGGACCAGTGTCTCCTGCTGCCCTGCAGCCACTTGTCACGTGGGGTGAGGTAGCACTTTAGCAGTGAATAGTCCTCTCTTCTCTAGTCTGTGCAGCCAACAAGTAGAGAAGTGACTGAGGTCAGGTCCAGTAGTGCAGTCAGAAGGTATCTAGTACTGCCAGCGGTACCAGGGTTCCATCCATAACCCCCTTTGAGGAACCCATGAAAAGGCTAACGTTAGTGATGTGGGAAAGTTTCCAGCTGTCAGACATGCTAGAGCATGAGCTGGTTAGTGTCTACACTAAAATCATAACCAGGCAATAGGACACATACTCATGAAGTGTCTAGAGGGTACTGATGTTTCCGGGGGCCCTGCAGGCATGATGCTCTGCACCCTGGCTGGTTCAGCAGGAAAACAGATACATAGCAGACAGAAAGACCTGGTCCTTCCATGCCTGGGGTCTGCATGGGGAGAAGACTTAGGTCACCTGAGCACTGGCCTCCAGGCAGTCATGAAGACTGTGACAGTGCTTCGAAAGAATGGCTGTTGGGAGCTAGCTTATAGCCAGTTCTGCCTCTTCAGCTAGCTCCCTGACTCAATTTTCCCTGTTAAATGCTTGTGACAGTGGTGTGTCCCATGTATGTCATGAACCAGGCAAGGGCCTTGTCCTTTAAGCAATCCAAGTTCTTGCAGCAGAGCTGGAGTCAAGTGCAGCTTTAGGTCAGGTGCTGGGCTGAGGAGTGAGAAGGTGTGGCCCCCACACCTAGACTCTCTCTCCCCATGGAGCTGAGTGGCCTGGCAGGGGAGGGGAGGTTTCTCATGCTCACCCATAACCATTGTCCACAATCTTTTGGACGAAGTTCACAATTTCTGGCACATACTCGCTGACCCGGGTCAGGACATCAGGAGGGAGAACCTGTGGGGAAAGAGTCTTAGCACTTTCTCCAGACCAGTCTGAAAGCCTCAGCCTCCATTGAGTACATGACTGTCAGAACCCACAGCATAGACGTGTCATCCCTGCTACTAGAAGGACTGTGGCAGGAGGATCACAAGTTCAAGACCCACATAGAAAACTCATTGAAACTGTTTCAAAATAAAGGTTAAGGGCCAGAAAACTGTTTCAGCAGGAAAAGAGACACATGGTAGACAGAAAGACCTTCCTGTCTGGGGCCTGCCTGCAGCAGGAGACTTAGGACACCTGAGCACTGGTCTCCAGGCAGTCATGAAGACTGTGATGTGACATGGACTTGTCCTGCTTTCTGGGAGTCCTTCATGAACTCAGTTGATCCCTATTTATTTCCTTATGTTCTTATTCTTTTTCTTTTTTGAGACAGGGTCTTTCACAGAGATCTATCTACCTGCCTCTGCCTCCAAATGTTGGGATTTACGTTTTTTTTTTTTTTAAGATTTTATTTATTATGCATACTGTGTTCTGTCTCCATGCATCCCTGCAGGCCAGAAGAGGGTACCAGATCTCAATACAGATAGCTGTGAGCCATCATGTGGTTGCTGGGAATTGAACTCATGACCTCTGGAAGAGTAGTCAGTGCTCTTAACCTCTGAGCCACCTCTCCAGCCCAAGGTTGTTTATTCTTGAGGCAGGATCACATAACACAGTTCAGACTGGCCATGAACTTGAGATCCTCCTGCCTCTGCCTCCTGAATGTGGGGAACACAGGTGTCTCTGCTGCCACAGCTAGTTCCACCCCGGATTTCTGACTTCTTTTCTAGGCAGTTCCAAGTGCCAGGCATGGGAATACACATGAAAACACTAAAACAAGAAGAAGCATCTCCTCACCCCTCATTCAAGTTCAACATTTACTCAGCCACTGAGCTTGCAAAATGAAGACACTGGATCACAGGCTTTCTGGCTTTACCAAAATCACAACTTGTAAAGAAGAGCTTGGCCTGAGAAACCAAGGACCAGGCAACCCAAGACACTCACGTTCAGGGCTTCCATGTCTTTGTGGAACTCTTCTTCCCAGAACTTGGGCAGTTTGGAGAAAATAGAATTGTCAGTCACCTCACTGCCACCTGTAGAATCCAGCCAGTCAGAGAGCAAGTCCTTTGCTTCCTCCAGCAATACCTAGAGAAAGGATATCTACACATGAGCTAGCTTTCATGCAAGCACACACAGAAAGATGGCAGGAGCCAATCAGCGCCCTGAGGTCAAAGCCAGCCTTGCAGGGTAGGATCCATGAGTTGTCATCTCCCACTGTTGGTGAGAAAATGTCTGTCCTTGTCCTCCTAGGATGAATGTGTTGAGCACATTACCTCCAGCAGTGTAGGGCTGTGAGGCCACCAGCAGTCTGCACTCTGTCACAAGAGTACAAGGCAAAGAGCAAAAGGTAGATATACAAAATGCAGATGACCTGGCAGAGCCAGGGCACCAGGGAGGACAGTGGCAGGGACGCTGGCAGGAAAGGATGCAGGGAACTACACAGGCTGGCACTGCTGTCAGTGTTCCTGGAAGTAGCAAGGCAGATCTCTTCAGGGTGCTCACACTCTTCCCCACATGAAGGGCAGGGAATCTAGAAAAGGCAAGAGGAAGCTGGGCACGGTGGCTCATGCCTTTTCTCAATGCACTAAGGAAGCTGAGGCAGGAGGACTGCTATCAATTTGAGGCCAGGCTGCACTACACAGCAAAATACTGTCTCATAAACAAACAAACAAATGAATAAATAAATGAGGAAGCCAGGTGCGGTGGCATGCATTTAATCCTACCACTCAGGCAGAGAGGCAGAGAGGCAGAGAGGCAGAGAGGCAGAGACAGAGGGAGAGGCAGAGGGAGAGGGAGAGGGAGAGGGAGAGGGAGAGGAAGAGAGAGAGAGAGAGAGAGAGGGATCTCTGTGAGACAGGACTACATACAGACTGCATCTAAAAAAAAAAAAAAAAAAAGAAGGAAGAAAGAAGGGAGTTCCCAGATAAGTAGTGTGTACCTACAAGTGTCACATCTAGACTATAAGTGTCACATTTAGAAAAATATAACCTTCAGATGACAAGCAACAGCAAGCTACAAGATAACATGGAAATAGTTCAGGCAGGTGTAAACAGAGAAACAAATGAAACTTTGAGATGAAATCTACTAACCATTAAACATTCCAGAGAACATGACAGGGCTGGAGGGGAAAGAGTGGGACTTGATGTCACAAAATATTTGTTTATACTGTGAAGATGGGTCTTTGCCAAGGTAGCTTCTGATTGGTTTAATAAGGAGCTGAATGGCCAATAGCTAGGCAGGAAGAGGTTGGGTGGGACTTCTGGGGAGAGAGAGAGCTTTGAGAAGAGAGGTAGAGATGCCAGTGAGACATTGAAGAAGTCAGACTTATGGTACAGAGGAGAGATAAATAAGCCACATGGCAGAACACAGATGAATAAAAACTGGCTAATTTAAGGTACAAGAGCTAACTTAAAACAGCGCTTCTCAAAGCTGTCAAAGCAGAAGACTCAAAGGGTAGCCGCACCCCATCTAGGTGTGACTAATAGGAACTGTCTTGTCCAGGGGAAAGATGGCTCCATGAAGTAGGTGACATCAAAATCTAGTCCATTCAAAGGTCATGACCCCAAAGCCAGTATATGGCCTGAAGCCTCCTGCTTCTTGGGAGCTCTGGAAAGGCAGGCCACCAAGTCCAGACAGCACCCACCAGCAGGGGCTCTAGTGGACATGGGAAAACTGTGCTTTTAAAAAGTTTTATTTTTTATTCATGTGTATGCATACATGTGTCTGTCATGTGGGTGTACGTATAAACAGGGACCAGAAAAGGGCATCAGATCCCCTGGAACTGGAGTTAAGGGTGCTGGGAACCAAACTTACTCTTACCCACCAAGTCGGCTCTCCATGTCTCCAGCCCAGAACCCTGCGTTTAGCAGCTATGGGCGAGGAGACCGACGCTGCTCATGAAGAGCAGGGCAAAGGGTGGAAGTCACGAAAGCGAATCTGACCTCACAGAGACTGAGGTGCACGAGGGCAGATGGCTCACACACCTAACAGAAGCTTTAAAAAGAGATCACAGTGTGTGGTTGGCAGCTGTAAGGGAGCTCTGTGTTCTGACTTGTACTACTTAGAAAAGTGGGGGCAGTTACTTCAGGCCACTCAGTTACAACACACAACATTATTTCAAAGGTGACCACTGATGTGTTGCTGGGTGACAATACCCACTTAGCACTGCTTCAAAAGCAAGCTCTGAAAGGGCAGCTGTGGACTACTAGACTACTTCCAGGGAAGGAAGCCCACAACGCAGCAACCACCCAGAGGCCAAAAGAAACCAAGACACTAGGCCTCACACCTGGGACCAAGGAAGGAGAGCAGAGGTTAGCTCCGGCTACACTGATTTTTTTGAGGTAGACTGTCCAAGATCACTCAGCAGACAGAAAGCAGGAGGCTAAACTTCAACAGTTATCCCCATACACAGGCCACTTAGTGAGGGACAGAGGTAGGTGCAGGAAGAGGTGGCATGAAGCTGAGAGCAGAGGTAGGCTTTCAAATCCATGCTGCCGTCCAGTGCAGAGGTCAGTGGGTGTGGATATTTCTAGGGACTAAATCACCGTCCACTTGACAGGAGATAAAATACCTCACAGCAAAAACCAACCTTCAACTTGAAACCCACAATCAGAAGGCCTCCAAATATATAAATACGGACGTGGTGAAGAAGACTGGATTTTAGCTCCAGCGCCAGCAGTGAGGATGTGCAAGAAGTGTAGAGGACACTGCGCCACCCACACAGCAGGCATGAGACAAACAGAAGCACGAGCTCTGCTCAGCTCTAGACTCTAGCATCCTAGAGGCAATGTGAGGCCTCGACAGCAGCCAGGAGAACAGAGTGCACCATAAAGGATACAAGAATTGACAGCCCAGCCGGGCGTTGGTGGCGCACGCCTTTAATCCCAGCACTCGGGAGGCAGAGGCAGGCGGATCTCTGTGAGTTCGAGGCCGGCCTGGTCTACAAAGTGAGTTCCAGGACAGCCTCCAAAGCTACTGACAAACCCTGTCTCGAAAAACAAAAAAAAAAACAAAAAAAGAATTGACAGCCCATGGAGCCAGTGCAGACAGCAAAGCCAGTAATGTGACACATAACTAAAGAGACTGGGTGAACTCACCAGGGACAACTCCCAGAGGGCCAGTCACAATGCTTTACCTCCAGGAACCCCACCAGGTTCTCATTGCCTGTGGGACAATGGAAGGAGGAGGGACCTTTTTGGAGTAGAGAGAAGGCCTGCCTGCCCGACCACCGTGGGCTTCATGTCCCCCAGAAGCCATAAGGCAGACACAGTGAATGCTGATACTCTAAGAAGGTGAGGTTAATGGTGTTTAGGTTACCAGCTTTTTCCATTCTGCCTCTGACAGTGGATGATGCACTTTCTAGGCTCAGGAATTACAATAGATTTCTATACTTTATAGCTTACCAAGACTCAAGTGTTCTGGTAGTCACACACAATGACCTATGACACTGACTTCAGGAGAGCTATTTAACCAATGAGGAGCCTGCCAGAGCTTCATCCGAGCAGAGACTTCCCAGAAGAAGGAAACAGTCAACACTGACCAGCTCCAATCAGCTTGTTCCAAATAAGCAGGGGAACTAAAGACCACTTGTGAGGGTCACAGAGCAGGCAAAGATGTCAGCATGTATCAAAGAAGAGGCCCCAGGGCTGCCTTCTCAGCAATGACAGGCTGTGAAATAGAGGAGGCAGAGCTTAGCAGAAGGAAGTCAGGTCACCGGGGTGGTCCCTTCCCATCTCTGCTTTCCAATAGCCACAAAAAACGTTAAGTGGTGATGCACACCTTTAATCCCAAAACTCAGGAGACACAAGCAAGATCACTGACTTTGAGGCCAGACTGGTCTACATAGTGAGTTCTAGGACAGCCGGGGCTACACAGAGAAATCCCATTTCAAAAAACAACAACAAACATCCAATAGCCACAAAATTAGCATCCTCCACATGCCTCTCCTGCCACACTCTGTGGTTCTACCCAAAGCATCAGGGCCAACCAAGGACCCAAACCCCAGAAACTGACCAATGGGACTTTTCTCCTTAAAAGTTGGTTCCCGGGGTGGGGGGAAGGGGACCTGGGAAATAGAGAGGGGGAGAAGTGGAAGAGAGAGTAGGAAGTGGAGGAACAGGAAGGTTGACTGGGGGCGGGTAGGATAGGGGGAAGAGGGAATCATAGGTTAGAAGACAGATCAGGCACCATTGTGACCTCTAGTGATCTAAACGGATGACACCAATTGGCAAGCTAAGCAATAGTGTAGAGACCACCTCGAATGCGTATTCCTGATAGTGAACTTGATGTCTATAACCATCCTGGAGCCTTCATCCAGTGACTGATGGAAGCAGAGGCAAACACCCAGAGTTAAATACTGAACAGAAGCCAAGGAACCCAGCGACAGAGAGAGAGGAGCGAAGAGCAAATTGGCAAAGAATGGGCTGGCAAAACCAGCAGAGACAGCTGATCCGAACAGGGGAGAACTCTTGGACCCCAGACCGACAGCTGGGAGGCCAGCATGGGACCGATCCAGACCCCCTGAATGTGAGAGTCAATGAGGAGGCCTGGGCTACCTATGGGGTCCTGAGCAGTGGATCAGTGTTTATCCCTTGAATACTAACAGACATCGTGTGTCCATAACACAAAAAGGGTTGCTCTCTCTGCCTGGACTCTTCGGGAAGTGCCTGGACCCTACCCTGAATGAAATGATAGACTCTAGATATCCCCTATGCGAAAGGAATTGGCAATAGGGTGGGAGGATGGGGGGATGGAGGGGTGCTGGAGGAAGGGAGGGAGAGGGAACTGGGACTGACATGTAAAACAAGCTATTTAAAATTTAAAAAAATGTTTAAAAAAAAGTTGGTTCCCTTAGGAATTTGTCACAGTAACACAAAACTAGCATATAACACGACAGACATTATTGAAGATGGAGGGATGGAGGGAGGAAAGGAGGAAGGAAGGAAGGAAGGAAGGAAGGAAGGAAGGAAGGAAGGAAGGAAGGAAAAGCAAGCCCAAAACCCCACTCAGTATGAGTTGGTGAGATGGCTCAGCAGATAAGGGCACTTCCTACCAAGGTTGACAATCAGAGTTCAATCACTGGGAACCACACAGTGGAAGGAGATAACTAATTCCTGCAAGCTGTCCTCTGATTTCCTTGTTCATATAGTGATATGTGCACCCACCCTGACAAATAAATAAGATTGTAACTTTAAAAAAATCACTCATGCTGGGCAGTGGTGGCACATGCCTTTAATCCCAGCACTCAGGAGGTAGAAATAGTTGGATCTCTGTGAGTTCAAGGCCACCCTGGTCTACTGAGCAAGTTCTAGAACAGCCTCAAAAGCTACAGAGAAAACATGTCTCGAAAACCCCAAAAAGAAAGGAATGAATGAACAAATGAATAAACAAACAAACAAATAAGTAAATAAAATCAGTCAACAAATCGGTATAGCAGTGTGGTGATTAGAAGGAGGATGTCCCTCACAGACACAGGTATCTGAAGACTTGGTCCCTGATGCGGTACTATTTGGGGAGGTGGTAGGGTTGGTGGAAGTGCATCAGTGGAGATGGGCTTTGAGAGTTTATAGCCTCACTCCACTTCCAGTTTGCTCCCTTAGCTTCCTGCTCTGGCTGCCTGTTGCCATGCCTCCCCCACCACTATGGACTTTCCTTCTGAAACCATAATCCACCACCCTGCACCACCATCCCCAAACTCCTTCTTTAAATTGCTTCTGTTCATGGCGTTTTATCACAGGAACAGAAATGTAACTGCTACCAGTAGCAATGAACAACTGGAGATCAACTTTTTTTTTTTAAATGTGCATTTGTGTTTTATCTGTATGCATGTATGTGTGCGGGTGTTGGATGCCCTGGAACTGGAGTTATAGACAGTTGTGAGCTGCCATGTGGGTGTGGGGAATTGAACCTGGAAGAGCTGTCAGTTCTCTTAACCACTGAGCTCTCTCTCCAGGCCTGAGAGCTCAACATTTTAAAAACTGTTCTTTAAAGTAGCTCTGAACAGTCATGAAAAAGTGCTTGATAACACATGTCATCAATGAACTACAAATTAAAACACAGCAGAACCAGGCACAGTGGTGCATACTTTAAGGTGCTCAGGAGGCAGAAGCAGGTGGATCTCTGAGTTCTAGGTCAGCGTGGTCTACGTAACAAGTTCCAGGCCAGCCAGAGCCAATATAAAGATCCTGTGTTTGGAGAGATGGCTCAGAGGTTAAGAACACTCAATGCTCAGCCATGGTGACCTTAATTTGAATCTCAGCACCCATAATGGGTAGCTCATAACTGCCCATCACTGCAGATTCCAAGTATTTGACTCTATCTTCTGATTTTGTGTGTGTGTGTGTGTGCGTGCGCGCGCGCACACACACAAATAAACCCAACCCAACTACCAAAAGGCCCACACTTATGATGGTGGCAGAGTCTTCAGGACTCTGCTGATGACAAAGCAGTGGGAACTCTCAAGGCCTGTGGAGTTCAGAAGGGTCCTAACACTTTAGAAGACAGTTGGAAGCTTCTTAAGAAACAATCATTCATCTGCTGAATGATCTGGAAAGCACACTCATTGTTATTTATCCTAAGAGCTGAAAACTTAGGTCCACAGAAAGACCACACACAGCTCTCTAGAACAGCTCTATTTATAACTGCCAAAACTAGAAGCAAGACACCTTTCAGATAAACAAAGGGTGCAAGGGTGCATCCAAACAATGAGATATGGATATTAGTTAAAAAGATATGAGCTGTTGGGCGTTAGTGGCACACGCCTTTAATCCCAGCACTCGGGAGGCAGAGGAAGGCAGATTTTGTGAGTTCAAAGCCAGCCTGGTCTACAGAGCAAGTTCCAGGACAGGCTCCAAAGCAATACAGAGAAACCCTGTCTTGAAAAAAAAAAAAAAGAACAAAAACAATAAAACAGACAAACAATAAAAACCTCACAAAAAAGTCAAAGGACACAGCTGGGCAGTTCTGGGTAGCTGAAGCTAGGGCACGCGTATCTCAGTTGTTTCCCTGAGTTCTGTGACTGGTCATGGCAAACTGACTAAAGTCAAGGAGGACTGTGGGGACCCTGGATTCACAGCTGACTAGTCACAAGGTAGGTGACAGCTTGTTACTTGGGGTTGGCACCTGAAAGTTGTAAGGGCTTCACCTCATAGGTTCTGAGGCCATCTTCACAGAGTGAGTATCAGAACTGAGTGAACTGCAGGGTGTCTGGCAGGGATCTCTGAAGGGTTGTTGGTGTGTACAGGGGATGAGGAGAGGGCAATCTCTCACATTTGGGTGTGAAGCCAGTCTGGAAACGCAACTATGCAACTGCAACTCAGTCACACCTGGGGAAGGCTTGTCTGCAGAGACACATGAGGTGCAGCAGCGACTGGGAACTCAGGGGAGAGAGGAGCATGTGGGGCACACACAGCTTTAGGTCTGTGATGATGGATCCAGGTCCTTACCCACAGGTCCAAACACACAGGACACATAGCACATGTGGTCACATGTGTAATCCCAATGTTTAGAAAGCTGACCTTAAAGCCAAACAACTACTTATCACTACAGGCTGCCAGATGGCAACAAAGGCACGACTCTGGTGGGGCGCTGTTGATGGGGGAGTTGTGCAGGGAGCAGGAACCACATAACCTCTTATTTTTTGTGACTCAGACTCCATTCTAAGACATATCTTTTTGTTTGTTGATTTGGTTGAGACAAAGTCTTACTTTATAGACCAGGCTGGCCCAGAAATCTCAGAGCTCTGCCTGCTGAGTCTAAAGACATGGTAAAAATAAGATCTTTAAAAACCAAATAGCCAAGCCGGGCGTTGGTGGCGCACGCCTTTAATCCCAGCACTCGGGAGGCAGAGGCAGGCGGATCTCTGTAAGTTTGAGACCAGCCTGGACTACCAAGCGAGTTCCAGGACAGCCTCCAAAGCCACAGAGAAACCCTGTCTCGAAAAAACCAAAAAAACAAAACCAAATAGCCAGTCCTGGTAGCACAGACCTACAATCCTAGCCAATCTATAGGTTCAGGCATCAAGACAGCATTCAAGGCTGATCTGAGTAACACAAGGAAGGAGACTCACCCCCACCCCAAAAAGGGGAGGAGAAAAGGCTGGTGTGGTGGCAGAGTGCTCACCTATGTAAGAAAGCCCTGGGTTTCAGCTCCAGCATGGAAGGAAGCGAGGGAAGGGGAAGAAGGAAGGTGGTCTGGTTAGGACAGGAGAGGCAAATGGCCCAGCACCAGAGGACCTTCTTCTCAGTAGACTTTAAACTGCTGTATCAATAGGATAAACTGTCAAAAGAACTAGCAAAGACACAGAGAATCCCAACAACATGGCTGAGGAAAGGAGGCGCAGCACAAAGAATACAGAATCCTCTCTGGTACAAGGCAATGTCCCCAACCTGAGACTAGATAGATGCATTCTGCTGGAGAATGAGTCTCACCCAAATAGCAACTAAGTTGATGTGAAAAGTGCAGTGCACTTGGAAACAAGAAACAGACTTTTCAAAAGATTAGAAAGGTTATCAAAAGTTCTCCAAGCACGTGCTATCAGACCAGCAAACAAGGCCTGGGGTGATGGTACACACCTTTAATCCCAACATTCCTTTAATCCCAACATCTAGAAAGCAGACACAGGTGGATCTCTGTGAATTTGAGGTCAGTCTGGTCTACACAGTGAGTTTCAGGATAGCCTGAGATACATAGGGAGACCCTGTTTCTAAAAAACAAACAAAAAAACCAAAACAACAAAAAACCCCACTTAAAATAGAAAATGAGCTCACCCACTAAGAAGTAAAGAGCAGAGAATGAAGGCTGGGATGGAGAGATGGCTTGGTGGTTAAGAGCATTGGCTGCTCTTCCAGAGGACCTGGGTTCCGTTCCAAGCACCCACATGGCAGCTCATAACAGCCTGTAACTCCAGTTCCAAGAGATCCAATATCTTCTTCACACCTTCATAGACTCCTGTATGCATGTGGTACTTATAAACTCACCAAGCACACATACATAAACATACAAAAAACCCCAGTCTTAAAAAAATAGAATGAAGGAAAGAGGCAACAAAGAACAGGCAAGGGTTGATGATGCGGACAGATCTAGAGGATCAACAGACCTAGTAAAATGGTCTGGAATATTCCATGTGCCACAGGACTCCACCAAAACTTATTTCCTCTCAGACTGGCAGTAGGTGCGTCTGCTGGGCTGGACAATACAAATAACAGAGTCCACATAGGAGTTATGCAGAATGTCCCGGCACTATAGCCCCCAGGAAAGGAAGGCATCCCCTAGCTAGGAGAAGGCAGAATCCTCCCTCAGTCATTCATAAAGCAATGTGCATGACTTCCAGGGGGGAATTCTAAAACTTTACAGCCTTTGAAAGAAAACACAGGAGAATGGTGGGATAGATTTCTTGAGACAAAATAATAGTCACTCCCAAACAAGGAAAACACTGGGAACAATGCAGCAGGCCTGCAACCCCAGAACTCTGGAAGTGAGGGATGAAGATCATGTGTTCCAGGTCACAGAGTGTTCTAGACTAGCTTGGGATATATAGTGAGATGGTAGGATACTTTCTGAATGTAAAAAAAAGGCCAACCACCCCAGGAGAAGGGGCAGGACAGGGGTCCAAATCACCATACACAAGAAGGCAACAAAATTGTCTCAGGAGACTTTGGGAGAGGTATTCAAGTCACAGGTGTTACCTCAAACACTTCCTTGACTGGTGCAAAGGAAGAAGGGAACACCATTGAGACAGGTGAAAGAGCACATGCTGGATGTGGTCACTGGCGAACTCACAAGCATCTACAGGAGAAGGAACAAGGTTGCCTAGCCCTGCTGCAGCAGCCCCCATGGGCTCTGCTCTATCACTGGAGACCACAGGGATGGAACCCTCACTTTGCTTCCTGGAGTCTAAGCTGTTGACTGTGCTGAGTGGAGAAACCACAGCCCTAACTGCTGAGGCTCCTGTGGGTTTCCCTGGGAGATGTGGTTCCTACACGGCTGATCTTGCCAGGGCAGCACGTGCTCTGTCCTGGGTGTAGGTCGATTCAGAGCTGTGCAGCATCTGTCTATTTCTATTCTCAGCATGATGGTGTCCTACCTGTGTCACTGTGATCAATCTCAGAAACAAGACAACTCCACAGATTCCCCTAGGACCTTCAGAGAACTGGGGATGTATGGTCAGTGTTGGGAACTCCCACAAGTAACCCAAATATATGGTCTAACACTCAGCAAATCCATATGCTAGAACGTGTCCTAAAGAAACTTCAAGGAACTTATACAGAGATAACAAATTACAGCTCATACATGGATAGGCTATACCCCTGGCAGCTGGGAAATGCAATCATAGGCCACAAGAGGGACTGCCTCATACATTGGGATGGTTGTTACCAAAGGTATAGAGCAACAAGAGCTGGTGAGAATGTGCAAACGTGCTGTGTAAACAGGATGGCATTCCTCAAAATGCTGACGAAAGATTCAAAGTAGGATCTTGCAATTCCATTTCGGGCATATGCAAAAAGCTTTTAAAAGCAGGGTCTTGAACAAACACTTGCACACTATGTTTTCAGTAATACAACAGCAAACACTAGAATAATATAAATGTGCATAGACACAGGAGTGGATAGCCAGTGTCCATGGCACAATGGAAGGTCATTTGGAGTTGAAAGGATAGAAATGCTGGCTTACACGGCAACATGGATGAACCCAGGAGACACAATGCTGAGAGAAGCCAGCAATAAGAATGAAGACCCCAGCCAGGCGGTGGTGGCGCACGCCTTTAATCCCAGCACTCGGGAGGCAGAGGCAGGTGGATCTCTGTGAGTTTGAGACCAAGCTTGTTATACCGAGCAAGTTCCAGGACAGCCTCCAAAACAATATAGAGAAACCCTGTCTTGAAAAACCAAAAAAAAAAAAAAAAAAAAAGAATGAAGACCCCACTTACTCAAGGTCCCTAAATAATCAGACAAAGGTAGGATGTGGTGCCAGGGGTCTAGGAAAGGGGCTGGGCACCCAGTGCTTTATAGGTAGCTTCAGTCTGAGACGGTGGTAAACTCTGGTGGTGGATGGTGGGTACAGAGGCAAGGAAGTGTGGCAGATCTTGGTACTGAGATATGAGTGCTTACAGGGTTAAGATGGCAGCTTTTTTTTTTTTTGGTCTTGTTTGTTTTTTGAGACAGGGTATGTCTGTGTAGCTCTGGCTGTCCTGGAACTAGCTTTGTAGACCATGTTGGCCTCAAACTCAAAGAGATTCACCTGTCTCTACCTCCCAAGTGCTGGAATTAAAGGCATGCATCACCACCGCCCGGTCATGTGTGCCATTTTTTAAGATGGGCACTGATGGGAGAACAGGGGACTTTAGTGGGATTGTTGGTCATCTGACTGCAGGCTTCAAAAGCAGGAGAGAGAAACTTGCCCCAGAGGAATGGCAGTGATATGTGGGCCCATCTCAAAAAAACACAACCTGGGAGAAAGCACATGGCCCTCAAGGTTAACAACATGGACTTGTCATAATCACCAGAATCTGTCATGTAGGAACAGAGAAGAGAGAAACCCTAACAGGAAAAGTGAACAAAATATGGAACAGTTAGCTCAGGTGGGGCCCACGTGGACACAAACCCAGGTCTCTCCTGAGCACCCTTTGTGCTGCTTGACAGCTAAGGCCATGTTCCTCCTGTCTGGTTTCCTTGAGTTAAAGAGTGGCCAGCAGGGGGAGCTAGCAGAAAGGGGAAGAGCCCTGTGTGTTCAGAGCACCGCTATGGTGGAATGACAGAGGGCATATGCCCTCACTCACTTTTGTCTCAAGGAGGCTTTTTCAGGAATGGAAGAGTTGGCAAGTGTGACAGCCCCAGCTCCACTGCCAACTACAAATTGCGGTTCTCTTCACCTTCAATTGCTGGCTCTGCTTTCTGCTACCAAGAAATGTGGGGGAAGATCCAGTGGTTAATTGTGGAATGGGAAAACAGAAGGCTGCTCCCCTGCATTCCAAGTAGAAGTGGTAGGAGGGAGCATGGGGGAAAGGGAGTTGCAATATCAGTACACACGGAAGCCAGGTTCAACTCACTGGTGCTGAGCTCCATGCCTGGGGAGTGGGACTCCAGAGGCTGGGGTTCCCAGGTGGGTTGGGACACTGGCTGAGCACCTAAGAACAGAGCCACTGGTCTGGGTCACATTCACTCTGAATGTGGACTAATCTTGTGCAAGAGTATGACGTTGTATACAAATGGCTGTTTAAGACACAGAAGAGCTCACCTGCACATGGCTGTCTACTTCCTCTCCAGAGGGGACAGAGTGCACAGCCTGTTCCAGTGGTTCTGTGGCAAGCTTCACAGAGTTCTGGATCCGCTCCAGCATCTGCCTCTTGTCAGGATCTGTTGTCTCACTTAACTTGACTGAAAATGGCTACAACCATAAGAACACACCAAATATGTCAGGCACAGTGAGGACCCTGCTTCCTACAACTGACCCAATGCATCAGAGCACTGTTTCCCATTGTCCAGATTTCAGCTCCCAGGCAGTCTGCTGCCTTTCTTCACAGGTGGCTAGACAGGATGCTTAACTTTACTGAGCAAATTGCCAGCTCCCCATGCAAAATGGTGTAAGAAAGTGTATATCCAGCAAGACCCAACAGCTGATGGACATATCCATGTCAAAGGGGTGCCTGCTCCACCAGCTTCTAGCCCTGTCAGCCCAAGAATAGCTATGCTCTAACTTTAGGCCTATTTTCTTCCTAGAGACAATGCTATGAGCATCCCAGCAGTTGTTATTGTAGTTGCTAAGGGTAGTATGTGACAAGAAGCAGAATGATCCATTCTTACCATAAGTATGATAGTTTAAGAGAAATGTTTCCCATAGGCTCTGGGATTTGAACAATTGGTCCCAAGGTAGTGATGCTGTTTGGGGAGAAAGTATGTCACTGGGGCAGGTTCTGAGAGCTTAAAGCCACACCCCAGTACTTCCAGTTTTCTCCCTCTGCTTTATGTGTGTGTTTGAAAATGTGAACTCTCAGCTTCCTGCTCCCACTAACATGCCTGCTAATTGCAATCATGTTTCCCAGTCATGATGGGCTCATCACTCTGGCACCATAAGCCAAAGTCAACTTCTATAAGTTGTCTCAGTCATAGTGTTTTACCCCAGCAATAGGAAAATAACTAAGACACTAATGTAAGAGTCTATACATTAAAAGGAGGCTTATTCAGAGTAAAGGTGTGGAACTGGAAAGGATATACTTCCTCTGTGGAGGTTATAGCAGTGTGAATGTGACAAGGACTTACAGATCACATGTCTGCCTTGTGGTCAGAAGTGGGCATCAGGTTGTCTGACACTGAGGACCAGAGACAGCAGCTCTGTCAGGTATCACCAAGAGGGAGGGAGACAGAGCAGATATTCGCCTAGCATTCCACCCACTCCATATCATATCCTGCAGAACTTTGCCCTGGTGACTATCTCATGAACCTGGCAGGAGTGACACCTGCTGTGGCTTTGGTGCCCCAATGCAGCTGGTTTGAGTACTATCCTGGGAATGACTGCCAAATCAAACACCATTGTTGTGGAATGTTATTTTAAGATGTGTTACATTCATTTATACTGTGTAATATTTGTATAATGATGCAAAAATATGTTACACTCTTTTATGTTGCATTTGCTTAACTCTGTGAAGCTTGTTACTTTGCCTGCCTAAGACACCTGATTGGTCTAATAGAGAGGTGAGTGGACAATAGGGAGGCAGAAGAGGGATAGGTGGGGCTGCCAGGCAGAGAGAATAAACAAAAAAAGAAAAAAAGAAGTAGCCGGACGTTGGTGGAGCACACCTTTAATCCTAGCACTCAGGAGGCAGAGGCAGAGGCAGGCGGATTGTTGTGAGTTCGAGACCAGCCTGGTCTACAAAGAGAGTTCCAGGAGAGCCTCCAAAGCCACAGAGAAACCCTGTCTCAAAAAAAAAAAAAAAAAAAAAAAGAGAGAGAGAGAGAGAGAGAGAGAGAGAGAGAGAGAGAGAGAGAGAGAGAGAGAGAGAGAGAGAAAGAAAGCAGAAAAGGAGGACACCAAGGGCCAGCCACACAGTTATGGAGTAAGAAATAGGGAAAGGTATACAAAATAGAGAAAGGTAATAACTCAGAGGCAAAAGGTAAACGGAATAATTTAAGTTAAAAATAAACCAAGCTAAGGCTGGGCATTTATAAGTAAAAATAAGTCTCTGTGCATTTATTTGGGAGCTGGGTGGCAGACGCCCAAAAAGTAAAGAGTAAAAAACCCAACTACACACCACTCTAGACAGGAGCATGCCCAGGGCGTAAGAGGCTCAAGGAGACAGGGTGGTGTCCAGGGCCTACCTTCAGAGCAGCATGGACATCCTTCAGGAGCTGGGCAGCTGGGGGTTTCTGTTCCCGATACCGTTCAAACAAGTAGTTCTGCCGTGCCCGCCTGATGATCTACCAAGGCAGAAAACTGGTTATGATCTGAGTCCACTCCCTCCCATGTGTAGAACTACTCTCACACCGCAACTCTGAGTGAAGGTAAAGGGGCATGGGGCAGCCACAGGTCCCAAACACTGTGGCACTGTGGGACACCATTACCACCCTCCACCTGTACCTATAAAGTGGGTCTGAGCTCTGTCAAGTTCTAGGTGTGTAAGGATAGGTAACTGAGGCCCCAGCTTCCTCAGCTAGTGAGATACAGAGTGGGCCTGCTCCATAAAGCACCAGGAATGATAGACACTTAGCTGATGATCCGAATGTGCAGATGTCCACCATCTATGTGCCTGTGCACACAACCCTACATCTGCATAAACTGTGGCATCAGTTCACAGCAGGGACTCAGGGTTTATTAAGTCAGACCTAGCCTGCCTGTCCTTTAGCCCATCTTTCCATCCATATAGCCCAAGCAGTCCTACAACTCCCTAAGCAGTTCAGACGGGCCTCAAACTTACAATCTGCCTCCTAAGCGATGTTCTGCAGCTGTATTTTCTTATCTGAAAGTCCTGCTTCCTCTCACATCACCTATTCAGATCTGAATGTTAACTTAGGCATTCCTTTACCTTATCATCAATGTCCGTGATGTTCATGCAGTAAAAGACATCATACTGGAAGTAATCCCTCAGCACCCTCCGCAGGATGTCAAAAGAGATGTAGGACCTAAAGCAGTGGAAAGCACAGTTCTCCAGTTGGTACACATTGCCCATGAACCCAACAGTCCAAGAAGAAGACGCACAGGCTGAGCACCCTAAAACCAGAAACACCCCCAAACCCCAAGTTGTCTGAGCAACCACATATGCCACAAATAGAAACTTTCATGCTATGAAATAACGTTTTATAAACAAAACTGTTAAGAAGTTAAATTACCTTTAGGCCATGTATAGCAGATGTACATGAAATAAGTAAATGCTGTGTTTCAGTGTGGGTTCCATCCCTAAGACCTCTTGTTCATATGCAAACAGTCCCAAATCTTAAAACCTTACAGCCCTCAGCACTTCCGGACCAGGAACCAGGGCTAAGGAAACTTAGCCTTGTTAGGGGCATGATCCATGGTCTTTATCCCATCAGCCATCAACTCTGAAAAGCCACACCCATGAATGTGTGTTTATGTGTGGCAGGGAAGGGGTCACAACACACTACACCAAAGTCTGCAAGTCATGGACACATCACAAGCCTACTGGGGTAGGGGCAGTGTGGGCAGATTCCAGGATGGCAACCACAGGCTCTGCATGTTCCCTTCTGCTCTCTTTAATCCTCCAGCAGTGTACACCCCCAGGCACCAGACCTACCTGGCATGTCCCATGTGAGATGCATCATACACAGTCGGCCCACAGCAGTACCACGTCACCTTCTTCCCATCTTGAGGTATAAATACATCCTTGTTAAAACACAAGGAATGCCATCACCAGAAACTCCACGGCACAGTGAAAGGAGTCATTTGTGAGCCAGGCTCTGGCTTTGAATTCACTATCTTCTTACCTCCACCTCCCACATACTTAGATGACAGGCCTGAGCCACACTGGCAAGACCCTCTTGTCCCTGCTTTACTGATAAGTCATGGCAGTCAGTAAGCTTGCAGTGGGAGCCTGGCAAGGGCACCCTCAGCCCTCCTCCCTGGACCTTCCTCCTCCTCCTCTTCCTCAGAGTAGGGAAGGGAACAAAGTTACTGTTGTGAAAATGGTAGCTGAATAGAAGTTTCAGCTAACCTGAATCCTACCCGCTCTAGCCAGTCACCTCAGGAGGTTGGTACTGATGCGGTCTTCTTCAGATAAAGAGCACAAGGCTGAGAGCAGCTAGCCAGGGTCTGACTCTCCCACAGGAACCTGGCTTAGAGGCCAGAGCACCCGACACTCTCACGCTTCTCTGGGGGCATCATTATCAGTGAGTCACATAAGGAGAGGGGACTATCTCCTGCTTGCTAAGCATGTGCACTGATCAAAAACCCAGCCGGGGGCTGGATGAGTGCTCACTGCTTCCAAGGGCCTGAATTCAGTTCCCAGCACCCATGCTGCTGGTCACAAGCAGCAGTAATTTCCGCTTCAAGGGATCTGAAGCCTCTGGCCTCTGTGGACACCATATTCACATGCACATACCCACCTCCCACATATGCACATAATTAGAAATAAAACATTAAAACAAACAACAACAGTCTCCTCAGCCCACAACTGGAGAGCTTTCTGAAACCTAGCACATGGCCATGAGCTAAGTAAAGCAAACCATGATGAGTCTATTAGGTCAAGAGCCTGTGCTGGCATCCTGCCATGCTGGCTCCAACATCATCTGGCAGGTTTGCCACTTTCCCTGATCTGTTTGGTTTGAACAATGTAGATAGCCATGAGTCTTCCTGAAAGCTGCCAGCACTTGGCTTGGCTGTGATGATGACCTTGAGCACTCATGCCTGGGTAATTCTGGAAGGCCAGCAGGCAGGCTTTCCCAAAGCATTGTGTACAGAGTACTTGTGCCCTACTTTTAGTGCATAGCTCTGTCTGGGTTGCAAAGGCCACAGCACAGGAGTACCCTGAGCCAAGATGAGGGAACATGGAGCCATGTGGTTAACAGGCTGTAGTCTGCTCTGCAAGGGCACAGGGCATCCTATCCTTACCTTGTTCCGGGTGAGGCTATTGTATAGGCGGAGCTTGCAGGGCTCAGTCCCTGCTGGAGGGGACCACTGAGGCTGCACTCGCCGGCCTTTACCTGGAGACAGAAGAGTAGACAGGTCACACAGCAGGTCACCACTAGCTCTCAACACATGGGTTCAACAATGGAACTGTGCTTTTGAGACAAGTTCTCACTTTGTAGCCCATGCCTTTCTGGAACTTTCTGTGTAGTACAGGCTGACCTTAAACTCAGGATCCCCCAGCCTTAGCCTCCCTCGTGTTGGGATTAAAGGCAAGGTTTGTGATTTTTCAGTTCACATTCTGCATAGTGCTGCATCCCAACAAACGAGGCATGGCTGCCACTACCTCTCAGGAGCCTTTGTCTGGGCAAGGTAAGAATCTGAACAATTTGTGACACACAGGCCACCTTCTAACCACTGGGTGCAACAAAGGTCAGGGTGAGAATGAGCTCTAGCACCTCATCTCTGTCCTTGGCATCAAACCTGCCTTGGCCTCACAGCCACACTGACCCTAACCTCTGGATATAAGCCTGTTTGGCCCCACAACCAGACTGACCCTAACCTTTAGATACAAGCCTGTTGTACCTCCACCCCTACCCAGACTAGTTCACAGTGGCTTGACAGACATCACAGCCCACCCCCTTTTTCTCAGGCAGCGCCTGCTCTCTGGACACTACACGGCACAGTCTCTACATAGCGTATGTCTGAGGCCTGTAGATCCTTCCCCAAAGACAGATCTGCTTCTAGCCCTGAGAAAGGCTGGCCCTAATCTGCCATCTAAGCTGTCACAAGAGTGATGCCTCAAGCCTCACAATCTCAGTTCAGTAATGCTGACAGAAGCCCCTAGGAAACCATGTGATTACCCACAGCCTGCTCCTGTGCTCTGTGGGGACATACTTGCCTTCCTCCTTAGCCCTGCCAAGAGCCAGGCCCTGGGCTGCTCCCCTATGCAAGTCTATGTGCATGGATCTCACTTGGCCATATGTGGCAGATCCTAATGCACCTTTGTAAGGTGCCCAGTCCACCAATCCCTTCACCTCTGCTGCACACAGGTGGAAGGTCTTGAGCTGTCCTGGTCCTAGTCTTCCCTCACCATGGATACTTCTCTTGCCTCCAGCTACCCGTGACTCCTATGAGAAATTGCCTGTAGGTGACACCACACTTTAGCTTGCCAACCTGTTGATGTCACTTCAAAAGTCATGGAGAAATTTGTTCTGGGCACAGGCCATTTCCAGACTCCAATCCTTGCCCAGATCACACTAAACAGAATAGAGGACACTGGTTAACTGACAGGCTAAGGATAAAGGGGAGGACTGCCCATGGTGTGGATGCAGATGAGGGAGGCGACAGCAGCCAGCTGCCAGCAGGAGCTCCTTCCTCCAGTGAGTTTGGGATCCAGCCACAGGCAGCCACAGACTGGGATGGAGGAAAAAACCCAAACCCTTTCGTCAGACACCAATGTACTCTCAGCTCACTCTGAGCACACTGGTATCCTTATGGGAAAGTCTATGATGTGACGAAGGATTCTGTGTCACTGTCCTTCCTCATAATATCCAGAGGTGACAGCAAAAAATGGAGATGCTGCTGCAGTCTCACAGGAAAGACATTGCCAAGGGCTACTACACTGAGGGCTGAAGATGAGTCCCTGTAAAATTTGGGCCACACTCAGTGTTCAGCTCTACTGAAGGCTGCCACAGTCCTAAAGCTAGTGACAGGCTTCAGGGCCACCTGACATAGACACATTCTGGTTTGAAAAGGGGCACAACAGAGCAAGATACACAACAGCCTGCCTTGCACAGGCTCCCTGGGTCAACAGGGCACACAGATGAGATTTTCAGGCTCTCCCTGAAACTTCACAACCCAAGGATCCATAGCAGTGTCAGGGTCCCCACAGCCTCCTAGGTGCTATCAGCCTGTTTGGGTTTCTTTTGGGACAGTGTCACTCCACATACACACACAGAAACTGTCCCACTCCAGGCCAGGCACCATGGTGGCATGTTTATCATGTGTCATGTTTATCAAGTGTCACTGCCCCAACAGCTGTTGGACCCTTCCCCCATAGGGACTGTTGACCAGCTTGTGACTAGGAGTGAGCATATCCTGTCTCCCTCCTTTCAATTAGACCTGTATGCAAATTCCTGTTTTCTACCCATCCTTATTATCTAAATTCAAGTTCCTTAGCTGGAGGGCCCTGGGAAAGCGAGCTCCTGACTTGGTAGTTTTCCACTGTGTTTGCTTATTGGTATTTATTGCTCCTCTCTTGTTACAATAAATGCAAGAATGAACCACTGTCTTTGTCTTCATTTAAATCCTCAGGACCTCGCCCGGATCATTACAAACAGCCACTTTATAACTTTATAACACAGACAGCTACACTTTGAAAATGGGATATGGGGCTGGAGAGATGGCTCAGAGGTTAAAAGAACTGGCTACTCTTCCAAAGGTTCTCAGTTCAATTCCTAGCAACCACGTAGGGGCTCACAACCATCTGTAATGAGACCTAGTGCCCTCTTTTGGTACACAGGCATATATGCAGCCAGAACACTGTACATATAAGTAAATAAAAATTCTTTAAAAGAAAATGCGATGCAAGAGGTTGGAGGTCCAAAGATGGAGAAGCTACTGGGAAGCAATAGCCTGCTCCAGGAGCATGAAGTAATGCAGGTAGCTTGAGTCCCAGCTGTGGCCACCTGCCTGGGATGGATAACTCAGATACTGAACCTTCCTAAATACATTGCCTAGATTTCCAGCAGACCCTTTCCTCAGTGACAGTATGTCTGCTGCTTCCAAAAGAGCTGGGAGAAGTAAGGGGCCAAATGGGCTAAGCCCCAGTTCCAGGTGAGAGCTCCCAAGCAAGCTCGAAGCCCCGGGAAGGAGTAGATCTCCATACTGAATCATAGAGGATAACAAGGTGATAAGATGGGAGAAAGGAGGAGGGGAGGCTGATGAGAAAAGGGCTGGCTCCCCTGGAAGTGGACCGTGAAGGCTAAGAACAACATAGTAATTTTCCATATCTGAGAGGGTCCTTTGTTGCTAAGGCCTCAGCCTTGAGGAGGGGAAGCTGATGAAGGCAAGATGTGGTATGTTTTATGTACAGAGCAACAAGCAGTAGGAATGGTGAGCTGTGCTGGGGAGCAGTGTCTGGAGTGGGGAGGTGTTCTCACTTGGAGACCATACTTTAGAGACAGGACAGGGAGAACTCCAATCCTCACAGTCACACAGAGGCAAACAGAGCTACTATGAATCCAGAGGCATAGTGTGGACACTGGACTCTGGGCCTGCCAAAAGCCAGGTAGTCCAGCTCCAACCTGGCTTCCCCTCCAGGCAGCCTTCTGAACATTTTGCTTAACGGACATCTGACCTGACATATGATCTTCACAGGCTTACGTGGTCCTGATGGCCTCATAGGCAGCTGTGGTACTGGAGGAAGCAGGATAATCCTGTTAGTGCTGTCCTTGGTCCATTCTCCATGTAAAAGCATCCCTCAAAGAAACCTCAGTAGATGTCGGCTGACTGTAGGGTCATGAGGTCCCTGAGAAGTAATGCTCTATTGTGTCCACTGGTATGGATAGTAGTTTGTCTGTTCAGTTCTTCCCAGGACCATAAAGGAGCCTAAATGGGTGGTTGCTGAGGCCAGGACCAGGTCCCTGAACTCACTGGAGTTGGGGCATAGTGTTCAGACAATCTGACTCCCTGAGCCTTTTGGAGAAGACACCTGATGCTACATATGACACCTGGAACACAGTGCTGGACACAGGACAGCAGATGTACAGAGGAGACCACCCATGCTGCCACATCTCCCACCTAGGCTGGAGTAGTGCTTACTTGGAATAATCCAGAAAAATCTAGACACCTTCTGACTCTAGAGGATCCTTCCACATGTTCCAAATTACCCACCCCAAGTCTGCAAAGCCTCAAAGAGGTCACCAGCAGGGACTTGCATAAGTCAGCACTCAGCCCTCTCCACATAAGGGAGAATGTATTGTAGCCATGAAAAACTGGGGCAATTCAGAAGGGAGCACCCACAGAAGGGACCGTTTCCATGTGGCCAAATCAAGCTAACAAACCATTTGGGTCCCAACCAAAGCCTTTTCAGTAGTGCCTTCCCATCCTAACAACTGTGCCCAGGGACACCAGCAGCACCCACAGGCATGGCTGACAGACAGGAGAGTTATGTCTGGTTTTTGAAAGGTACAATGTTAATGAATACAGCTCTAATATCTAGTGACGCTGCACCAGAAGAGAAACAAATATAATCTATGGTACTAAAGACAAGAACCAAGAGCCAATACCAGCAAAACATTAACTGAACCCCAGATAGCAGCATGCAGTGTGACCCTGAAGTGGTTCCTGGTCATGGTGGCTCTGAGCCCTGCCATTCTGGGTATACAACTTCACCCTACCAGACTCAGCAAGCACGGTACCTGCCCCATGGAAACACTTGACTAAATATGGAGGTGAGTCTCTAATAGCACCTCATGCCCTTGATCTTGGAGCAGAGGTTCAATGCTGTTACTCACTTGCTTGGAGCCTGCAGGGCTCGTCTCTGCCTTGGGGGCCACCCAGGAGCGCTTCTATGTGTCTGAACCACCGAGTCACGTGGAAGAACCTTGAGTCATCAGTAGGGGCTGAGAGCTGCCTGAACACGTCCACATCTGCCTGGGACAGGGAGTACCCCTGGACATAGCTACGCGTGCTGAGGTGCTGGTCCAGGGCCTGTACCCTGGCTGCCTCGTCACTAATGCTCAGAATGGACCTGTAGTCGGCAGCTGCAAAGACAGAGGGCACAGGACGTCAGGCCAGAGGGCAGGCAATACATGACATCAGGCAGGCAGGAAAGCAGGCAGAAGGGCACATGATGTCAGGCAAGTGGGTAGGGAGATGTGACATCAGGTAGGCAGGCAGAGGGCGTGGGACAGGAAAAGGAAGAGGTCACAGAATGTCAGGCATGCACACGGAAGCTGTCCAGGAACTAGAGCTAGAGAGTTGTGTGTTTCAGAGCCCTTTCCTGAATGCCAGACATCCAGAAGAGGAATGACCACAGGGTGGGCATGAAGAGCAGTGGCTGGAAGGCAGGGTGACAGTGGGGCAGGTCAGATTTCCTCCTGGAACTCACGGAAAGGTTTCAGATGTATATTGAGCTGGTCTGCAGTGTCGTGGGTGCTCTACCAGATGTCAGGGATTGTGTGCTTTAAAATGGAAATGTCTAACTTTGGGTCAGACACGGTGATGTACACCTTTAATCCCAGCAGGGGCAGAGGGGCAGAGGCAGAAAGGCAGAGGGGCAGGGGGCAGTGGCAGAGGGGCAGAGGAGCAGAGGCAGAGGCAGAGGCAGGTGAATCTCTAGCAGATGTAGCACAGCACTCACTTAGTGAGTATAAGGCTCTTGGTTTGATGCCCGGCACCACAAAATAAACTTAATTAATTAATGAAGTGGCTACTTTTATGCTATGGAGAGGGTAGCAGCTGCAGAGCCCTCAGCACATGACATCACCATGCATAAGCCTGCAGATACTGGAACAAACATGACTTCCAGAAGCAAGACACCACATCCCCAGGTTGTCCAAGCCCACTCAAGAGTGCTCAGGGCTGTCAGAAGGAATTGTTCTGAGGACACCCTTCACTGAGGCACCTGCTACAAAGGGTACAACAGTCATGACTCCCACCACCCACAACCCTGAGAGTGTGTAGGACTCCGGGGTAAGGTTCTGCATGGGCTACCAGGAGGACAGAAATCTTAAGCTCTTATCATGGCTGGTCATCTACATCATACCCTGGCTAGTTTTATGCCAACTTGGTGTATGTTAATCAGCTGGGAACATTGTGCCACCAGACCAGCCTATGAACAAGCCTGTGGTACATTTTCTGATTTAAAGATTAAGAAGCAGTTCATTGTGGTGGTGCCACCTCTGGGCAGGTGGTCCTGGGGTGTGTAAGAAAGCAAGCTGAGCAGCCGAGCAGCCATCAGGTGAAAGACCGGCAGGCTGCACCACCCACTGGATTCTGTTCCCAAGACCCACTTAGACACCCAACCCTATCCACCTCATCATCCTTCCTGTGGCCAACCCTTCCCCCTGAAACTCCAGTAGACTCCATAGGCAAAGGTACAGCTCACACCAGTCAGAAAAACAGCAGATACACTATATCTAGGCACCCCAAGCCCCTACAAATCAGCTGAAACACTCTACTGACCTGAAGACCTGCCAGTCACCAGAACCTTTGGCCATTTGGGCCAAAAGACAACAAAGGAAACAGAAAATTAAGGAACAAAAACACCCATCCAACCAAGACAAATACAAGAATCAACACCTAGAGCTATAATCATCCCAAATCCAGATGAGTAAACACCAATGTGAAAAATCCCTTAAAGAAAGCCAAGCAAAGTTGGGCGGTGGTGGTGCACGGCTCGAGACTTGAAAATTGAAATAGAAGCAATAAAGAAACACAAACCAAGGGAATTCTGGAAATGGAAAATCTGGGGAAGTGAACAGGATCTACAAATATAAGCATCACCAACAGAATACAAGAGATGGAAGAGAGGATCTCAGGCACTGAAGACACGATGAAACCGATTCACCAGTCAAAGAAAAATATTAAATCCAAAAGATTCCTAACACAAAACATACAGGAAATCTGGGACACCATGAAAAGGCCAAACCTAAGAATAATACTAACAGAAGAAGAATCCCAGCTCAAGGGCACACAAAATATTCAACAAAATCATAGAAGAAAACTATCCTAACCAAAAGAAGGACATGCCTATAAAGGTACAAAAAGCTTACAGAATACCAAACAGATTAGACCAAAAGAAAAAGTTCCCTCACCACATAAAAATCAAAATGCTAAACATACAGAATAAAGGAAAATATCAAGAGCTGCATAGGAAAAAGGCCAAACAACATATAAAGGCAGACCTATCAGAATTATATCTGACTTCTCAATAGAGATCCTAAAAGCCAGTAGGGTCTGGACAGATGTTTGCAGGCACTAAGAGACCATGGATGCCAGCCCAAACTACTATACCCAAAAATTTCAGTCACCACAGATGGAAAAAACAAGATACTTCATGACAAAACTAGATTTAAACAACACCTATCCACAAAGCCAGCCCTACAGAAAATACTAGAAGGAAAACTCCAACCCAAGGAAGTAAGCTGCACCCACGAAAACACAGGCAATAGGTAATCTCACACCAGTAAAACCCAAAGGAAAACACACACACACACACCAAAACCACAAATAACAGGAATTAACAATCATGGGTCATTAATATCTCCTATTATCAATGAACTCAATTCCCCAATAAAAAGACACAGGCTAATAGAATGGATACAAAAACAGAATTCATCCATCCTTCTGCTGCATACAGGAAGCACACCTTAACTTCAAAGACAGACATTACCTTAGAGTAAAAGGGCTGGGAAAAAAATTTCCAATCAAAAAATGGACCTAAGAAGCAAGCTGGTATAGCTATCCTAATATCTACCAAAATAGACTTCAAACTGAAATTAATCAAGAGATGGAGAAGGACATTTCATATTCATCAAAAGAAAGATCCATCAAGACAAAGTCTCAATTCTAATACCTATGTTCCAAATACAAGGGCACCCACATTTGTAAAAGAAACATTACTAAAGCTTAAATTGCACATCAAACCCCACACATTAATAGTGGGAGACTTCAACACCCTACTCTCACCACTGGACAGGTCTGCCAGACAGAAGCAAACATACCCAGGAGGAGTAGATGGCAGGAAAGAAACTGAGAGCTGAAAAGAATAAAATTGAAACAAAAAGAATAAAAAAAAAAAAATCAATGGAACAAAGAGTTGGTTCTTTGAGAAAAATCAACAAGGAAGACAAACCCTTATCCAATCTAATTAAAAGGCAGAGAGAATATTCAAATTAACAAAATCAGAAACAAAAAGGGGGTGTAACAACAGATATTGAGGAAATCCAGAGAATCATCAGGTCATACTTCAAAAACCTGTACTTCACAAAATTGGAAAAATCTAAAAGAAATGGACAATTTTCTTGACAGGTACTACATACCAAAATTAAATCAAAACCAGATACACACCTTAAATACACCTATAACCCCCAAGAAAATAGAAGCAGTCACTAAAAGTATCCCAACCAAAAATAGCTCAGGGCCAAATGGCTTCAGGGCAGAATCTCAAAGAAGAGCTAACTCCAATACTCCTCAAACTGTCCCACACAATAGAAACAGAAGGAACACTGCTAATTTTTTTTTTATGAGAACACTGCTAATTTTTTTTATGACGCTATAGTTGCCCTAATACCCAAACCACACAAAGGCTCAACAAAGAAAGAGAATTACAGACTCATTTCCCTTATGAACATTGATGCAAAAATACTCAATAAAATACTGGCAAACTGGAGCCAGAAAAACATCAAAAATATCCACCATGACCAAGTAGGCTTCATCCCAGTAGAGATGCAAGGATGGTTCAACATACGCAAATCCGTCAATGTAACCCACTATATAAACAACTGAAAGAAAAAAAACACATGATCATCTCATTAGATGCTGAAAAAAGCCTTCAACAAAATCCAACACCCCTTCATGATAAAGGTCTTGAAGAGATACAAGGAGCATACCTAAACATAATAAAAGCAATAATCAACAAGATGACAGCCAACATCAAATTAAATGAAGAAAAACTCAAAGTGATTCCACTAAAATCAGGAGCAAGACAAAGCTGTCTACTCTCTCCATATCTATTCAATATAGTACTGGAAGTTCTAGCTAGAGCAATAAGACAACAAAAGGAGATCAAGGGGATACAAATTGAAGGAAAGAGTCAAACTATCTCTACTTGCAGATGATATGGTAGTATACATAAGTGACCCCAAAAATTCTACTAGGGAACTACTATAGCTGGTAAGCACATTCAGCAATGTGGTGGGATACAATATAACTAAAAAAAAAAAAAAAAAAAAAAAAAAAAAACCAGTAGCCCTCCTAAATACAGATGATAAACTGGCTGAGAAAGAAATCACGGAGACAACGCCCTTTACAATAGTCATAAATGATATGTCTTGGGGTAACTCTAACCAAACAGGTGAAAGACCTGTATGGCAAGAATTTTAAGTCTTTCAAGGGGGGCAGTGGTGGTGCATTCCATTAATCCCAGCACTGGGGAGGCAGAGGCAAGTGGATCCCTGTGAGTTTGGGGCCAGCCTAGTCTACAGAGCGAGTTCCAGGACAGGCCCAAAGCTACAGAGAAATCTTGTCTCAAAAAAGAATTCTTTGAAGAAAGAAATTAGAGAAGATATCAGAAGATGGAAAGATCTCCCATGCTCATGAATCAGTAGGATTAACATAATAAAAATGACCATTTTACCAAAAGCAATCTACCAGATTAAATGCAATCCCTATCAAAATTCCAACACAATTCTTTACAAACCTTGAAAGAAAAATACACAATTTCATATGGAAAAACAAAAAACCAGAATAGTTAAGCAATCTTGTACAATAAAAGGAATTTCCAGAGGTATCACCATCCCTGACTTCAAGCTCTAGCATAGAACTATAGTAACAAAATTAGCATGGTTTTGGTATAAAACCAGACAGATGGGTCAATGGAATTGAATCAAAGACCCTGGCATAAATCCACACACCTATGAATATCTGATTTTGGATAAAAGAAGCCAAAATTATACAATGCAAAAAAGAGAACATCTTCAACAAATGGTGCTGGCTTAACTGGATGGAGAATACAAGTAGATTTATATCTACCACCATGCAAAAAACTCAAGGTCCAAGTGGATCAAAGACCTCAACATAAATCTAGCCACACTGAACCTGATAGCAAAGAAAGTGGGAAGTAGCCTTTAGTGCATTGGCACGGGAGACTATTTCCTAAATAGAACACTAGTAGCGCCAGGCGGTGGTGGCGCACGCCTTTAATCCCAGCACTCGGGAGGCAGAGGCAGGCGGATCTCTGTGAGTTCGAGGCCGGGCTGGACCGATAGCCTCCAAAACAATACAGAGAAACCCTGTCTCGTAAAACCAAAAAAAAAAAAAAAAAAAAAAAAAAAAAAGAACACCAGTAGCACAGACACTGAGATCAACAATTAATAAATGGGACCTCCTGAAACTGAAAAGCTTTTGTAAGGCAAAGGACTTCAATAAAACAAAACAGCAGTCTATAGAATGGGAAAAGATCTTCACCAACCCTACATATGACAGAGGGTTGATCTCCAAAATATATAAAAAGCTCAAAAAACTAGACATCAAAATACCAAATAATACAATTTAAAAACAGGGTGCTGATCTAAACAGAGAATTCTCAACAGAACCTCAAAGGGTCAAAAAACACCTAGATCAAAAACACTAATGACAGCTTATGTTGGAGAGGATGTGGAGAAGGTAACACTCCTTCACTGCTGGTGAGTGCAAACTTGGAAATCAGTATGGTGGTTTTTCAGAAAATTGGTAATCAATCTAACTCAAACCCAGCTATACCAATCTTGGGTATATATGCAAAGGATGCTCAATCATACCACAAGGACATTTGTTCAGCTATGCTCATAGCAGCATTATTTGTAATAACCAGAACCCAGAAACAACCTAGATGCCCCTCAACTGAAAAATGGATAAAGAAACTGTGGTACATTTATACATAATGGTGTACTGCTCAGCCATAAAAAATAATGACATCATGAAATTTGTAGGAAAATGGATGGAACTAGAAAAAAAAAAAATAATCCTGAGTGAGGTAACTCAGACCCAGAGAGACAAACATGTATGTACTCACTCGTAAGTGGATATCAGCTGTAGAGTGAAGGATAACCATGCTACAATCCACAGTTCCAAAGAGGCTAAGTAACAAGGAGGTCCCAAGGAGGGACACATGGATTTCCCTGGGAAGGGGAAATAGAAGAGATTTCCTCGGTAAACTGGGGCAGGGTGGGAGGTAATGGGAACATGAGGGGTTGGGTTGGGTGGGTTGGGGGTAGGATGGAGGAAAAGAGTAATGAAAGAGATGTCCTGCTTGGGGGGGAGGGGGCACTTCGGGATCAGGGAGAAACCTGGTGCCAGGGAAACTCCTAGGAATCCACAAGGATGACTCCAGCTAAGACTCCTAGCAATAATGGAGAGTGCCTGAACTGACTATCTAATGTAACCAGATTGGTGACTATCCTAATTTCAATCAGAGAGCCTTCATCCAGTGACTGATGGAAATAGATGCAGAGATCCACAGCCAAGTACTGGACCAAGGCTCTCAGAATCCTGTTAAAGAGAGGGAAGGATTGTACGAGGGTGTGTGCGTGTAGGTTATCACAAGGGAGTCCACAGAAAAACTAACATGGACTCATAGGAACTCACAGACTCTGTACTGACAGCTAGGAAACCCACACGGGACCAATCTAGGTCCTCTACATATGTGTGACAGTCTGATCTGTGACTCTATACAGCCACGGGAGCCCAAAGCTTCATTGTTCCTTTCAGACCAATCCAAATTGTGTCCCTTTCCAGAGCAAGCTATCCACCCAGCACCTGGACCCAGATTCCTCACCACAGTTCCCTGCACAGCAGTGTGGGCCCAGCTCCCCTCTTACCTGAGTCTCCTAGCAAACCAAGCCTGCAGTCCGGAATGGGCTTCCCTACTGAGAAAGAATCTATCTCTGTCTCCCATAAACTGTGCCTTACAGGAACACAGGCCAGGTCTCACACTGGCTTCAGGGATTGCCCCGAGGCTCTTGGGAGGTATGTACACCTCTAGGCACGGTCAAGCCCCTCATTTCCTTCACTCTTTCAGTGCCTACTGCCAGGGCATGTCACCCTTTGCCCCTGCATACTGCCCCCTCCCCTCACTGCCTGCGCTCTCTAGCCGCTTTGCTCACTGTGCTATCTTCAGCATCCAGAACTCAGCCTGGACATTTGGCAAGGTTGTGACGGCATGACTAGCAGAGGGATGGCACTTTAGTTATAGCTTTGGGGCTCACTGTGCCTTTCTCAGGAAGGGCCCCAAAACAGAGCCAGCATTGGGCATGGCCTTCACCCCCATGGAAGACTTGGCTGGAGACTACTACCCAAAGACACAGGGATCCAAGAACAAGAAAGGCACTTTTCACTCAGACCTGCCAACTGCTAAGTAATGCCAAGCAGCAGACACATCCTGTCCCTGCAAAGGTATCGGGACGAGCTGGGGACTCCCAAGGGCCAGTTCTTCCAGCTCCCATGGCCAGTTTCAGTTTCCCTCCCTTCTTCAAGCATGTGGCTCTCAGGACCCAGCTGTGGGCTTTGAAGAACAGTTCCCTGTTCCAGGCCCTCAACCACAGGTGAAGGAGCTAGATGTGTGCCTACTGCTTTATATGGAGGGCCCTCCAACTGTGCTCGGGACTCTACCTCCGTGTCGCTTGGGTAGAATTAATAGGGCATCTCTTCCCTGATGAAGATGCTTCACAGGGAGGAAGGCAGCCCCTGCCTAGCAGTCTCTGAGCACCACTGAGCCATGCCCAGGAATACCCCCAAACACTTACTCCCTCCTTGTGTGCACCACTTCTGTTTTCTGCAGCCACCAAGTCCCCTAAGCACCCACACCACCCTGACAACTGCAACGCTTTAGAGTGTAGGGAAACAGCACAGGGAAGGAACAGGCTGCAGGACGCTCTGGGAGATGGGTCTAGCCTGCAGGCTGAGCACCTGCCCTCTTCAGACTGAACCACTCTTGACACCACCCACCTTGTAAAGCCTCAAAGCACTAAGTGCAATTACACTTACAGAATGCTTTACAAACCTCTGGCAAAAAGCCAGCTCCCCTGCTTGCTGTCATTACTGTAATTGCTCCTGCATTACGATGATTGTAATCACTGAAGAACTACAGAGGTTCCCTGGAGGAATATGCCAGACCACAGCATCCCAAAGGCTCTGTGTAGAGCAGCCCAGACCACAGTGAGGAAACAAAGCCTGGCCAGGTGAGCGGGGTAACTGAGAATGTATGAGGTGGTCCTTCTAGTAATGGTAGCTGTGCAGACATTCCTGGAGGAAGCATCTTGAACAGGTCAGCTTTCTCAGGGGAGCTGGCTGAGCCATTCTCCAGCTGTTCATTACTTGGCAAGAGAATTCCTCCCAGACCCACTCTGCAAACTCGGCCTCACCAGGACCCTCCACACACCATACCCAAACTACTCTGCCTCCACAGAAGGGCAGGTCACCACCAAGTAGATCTGCAGCTAATCCCCTGAACACACAAAGAGCAGAGCCCTCTGATGGCGGGACTGTCCCAAAGGCAGACAATAACTAACACAGCATATGGAGTCTTTGCCAAACAGCCATGGAGACTGCACAGGTGCTAGCACTCAGCACAGTGAAGAAGCCACCTCACTTCAAATGACCCACAGTCCTCACATGTGGAAGGACAGCTGGCTCCTCCCATCAGCATTCATACCCGTTTCTGTCCCCTTTCCACTCTGGGAGCTCTCCCAGGTACAATGGAAGAAAGCATTCTTGGAGCAGGTCCCTAAGTTCCCAGGGGGTAAGCCTTGACTTGACCTTCTCTGCCTGTTACTGCCACAATTGCGAAGGACCACTCAAAGCTCTCACATGCAGACGTCCCAAGGATACCCATACACGCAGATCACTCTGTCCCAGCTAAAGCACCCTCAGCCTCCTCTAGCTGATCTTGCTTCTCCTATCCCATATGTTCCTTATGGGGTTCCCATCCACTACTGCCACCAGGAGCTGCTGCTCAGTGTTCACCAGAGGCTACTGCCATAACCGACATCCTGGGAACATGAGGGCACAGATAAGCAAGTATTTGAAGCCTTCAATCAGGTCCATTTTGCTCTGCTCTTGTAATTTCCCATACTTGGGAACTGGAGCCAAAACCTGATCACCCTAAGAGAATCTGCAGGAGTTGCTACAGTGGTAGCTGAAGTTCCTGCACCAAGGGATTCCTCCTGGCCCTGTCTCTGGCTGTGGTAATAGCAGACTCAATCGCTTCACTTGTCTGGTTGTCAGGGTATCATCTGCACTGGAAGAACCACAAGGGACACAGGCACTATTACAGCTGTGCTGGGACTTGTGCTGAGTCAGGCTGCATGTTATGGTACGATTATGAAGACTGTCGGTTAAACTATGGGAAAAAGTCAGGTGTCTGAGATGAACTCCAACTACCAGAGATCCGGAAATAAACCTGCCCTTTGTACCCCGTGTTACCTAGAGTGTGAGCCACCCTCTGAGGAAACATGAGGAAGAAAACAGTTGCTCAAATGCTCCCAAAGCACAACTAAAGACCATCTCTGTACTGTGTATTTCCAGTTCCTGAGTGGTATTATGTTGTTTGGAGACAGGATCTCATGTAGTCCAGGCTGGTCTCAAACTGGTGATCCTCCTGCCTCATCTTCCAGAGTGAGAAAATTACTGGAGTGCCACCACACACAGCTTTGTTGGAGTTGTTGCAAGTGGCTATCTTCCCTGAGTTTCTTTTTTCTTCATTTCTTTTTTGTTTGTCTGACACAAGGTTTCACTATGTATCCCTGACTGGCCCTAGAACTTGCTATGTAGTTCAGGCTGGTCTTGATTTCCCAGAGATTCTCTTACTTCTGCCTCTGGAGCGCTAGAATGACAGGCACATGCCACCACACCCACCACTGCCTACTCCTGGACTTTCAGGGAAAAGTGCTGACTCTCGGGTCATCTTCCCTAAGAACTTGTGATCTCCCTTGTGATCCAGATCTTATTTCTAGTCTCTTGTTTCTAATTTGGGGCTCAAGGTTCCAGAGGGCTAGATTCCACAACCATCGTGGTGGGGAGCATAGCAGCAGGCAAAGAGGCATGGTATGGGAGCAGTAGCTGAAAGCTCACATCTTGAGACACAAGCAATAGGCAGTGACACCTAACTGAGAGAGGCAGAGGCTTTTTGAAACTACAAAACCCACCTCCAGTGACACACTTCCTCCAGCAATGCTACCTCTTAATTCTTCCCCAACATTTCTATCAACTAGGTGATGGGAGATGCCATTCTGTAAATCTGTCTCTTATTGGTTGTTGAATAAAGCACTGTTGGCCAATAGGGAAGCAAGATAGGTGGGACTAGGAGCTGAGGATGATTCTGGAAAAGAGACACAAGGAGACACCATGTAGGCGCCAGAGAAGTAAGAGGCCCGGACCCTTTTCTCCGGTAAGAGAAATACTTAGATTAACAATTATGGGTTAAATACTTAAATCAGAGATAGCCAGTAAGAAACCAAGCAAATGGCCAACAGCTTCATAATAAGTCTAGTGTCCTGTGTGTTATTTGGGGGTTCAGACAGCGCAGCAGGGCCCAAGGCGACTGGCAAGGAAGACTACACTCTACAACTAGGGACTGAGCATTCAGAAATATGAGCCTACAGGAGCCATTCTTATTCAAACCACACCATGCATCCATTTTTATTTAAAAGCCAAAGAGGAAGCTGGACATGGTGTCACAATACCTGTCATCCCTGCCCAAGAGATGGAGGCAGGAATGCTATTTATCAAGATCAAGGCCAGCCTGGGCTATATAAAACCCTATCTCAAATAAACAAGTAAATAAATGTCGCAGAGTCTCATTTCTGACAGACTGTTTCAAGTCCTTCTTACCAATTCATTCAATGTCTACACCGCCCTCTGAGGCAGGAACCATTCCCCAAGATGTTGTGAGTATGGGCACAGTTGTGATCCCAGACCTGTTGGGCAGCTCAGGGTGGAATGGCTGGCTATGATGCTGTGTTACTTAGAAGTCTAGGTAGACTTCTAAGATCTGCTCTGAGTGGTGGATACAGCTGGAATCTAGGCACGCCAGTTGAGTGAATGCTGGAATATGAAGGTAGGTACCACTGTCACTAAGAACATCACTGGCTACTGGGGTGGTCAGAGCCTGGAACTCAGCAAGACCACAGGAACAACAAAGTGCCACAGGGCACCTCAAAGATCTTGGTACACTCTACACTGGAGGCAGGCAACATCTAATTTCTGCCTGCATCACAGAGACTAAAACCTACACCGAGTATTCTGTCCTTGAAGGCTTGCTTCTGACCTTTCAGGGTCTGGGTCACAGCCTCTGTTCTTTCTAGAACCCACTTGCTGAGAAGACAATGAGAAAAGACACTACTCTTCAAAGATCTGCCAAGGCGCAGGTCTCCACTTGGGTGACATAAGTGACTGCCTCTTGAAGGAGCATCGCAGTTGGCAATAAAGTAGACAGTGATGCTGTGACTGGACAGGCCCCTGTGGTGAATGCTGGCCACACCGGCGATTAAAGCCTTCATAAAGCTCCAAGCTCTTTCATGTATGTGTACACTGAGCCCTTGCTTCCTCTGCCCTACTTCCATAAGTACCAACCTCGGGTGCCCTTCCACCCACCTGCTTGGGCAGAAGACCAAAACAATCTTTGGGCCTTTGCCTCACCCCCAAAGTCCAGCCAGGACAGGAGGGGGGTGGTGAAGTCTCATCCAGGCACCAGCTGGAGACAGGCTATTTGATTCAGGACCAGACCATCTCTGAGCATCCAAGAACACCTTAGCCTTAACCAAATCAAGAAACTGAGGCTGAGGAAGGGATGGCCTTACAGAACAGGAGACAGGTCCCTATCAAGCAGGTACTCTAGCTTCAGGAAGTCATGGCACACCCCTCCCCCAAGATCCTGTGGCCTGCTCTATACACTGAGACCCTGGCCATCCCCAGAGCTTTCGTCTGGCACTGCCCACTTGCATCACGGCTGCTCCCATAGTCTTACCCAAGGGCTTGTCACCACAGAACCCTGGGCTGGTCACTACCCACTTGAGCCCCAGTCAACCCCAGATCCCTGATACACCACTGCCCACTCCTGTCCATGCCAAATCAGATTCCTAGCCTGCCACCTCTCACTCGGGACATCACTGCCCTGGCCGGCCACAGCCCATTTGGGCCATCGCTATCCTCGGATCCCTAGTCTCAGCACTGCTTCTTGGGCCATTGCTGTCCCCACAGCCCCTGCCTGGCACTGCCTACTCGGGCCATGCTAGCCCCACAGTCACCCCGCGCCACTCACCTTGCTCCGCAGAGGAACCTGCCATCTCTGGGAATCCCGACCCCCGGCTGCCGCCACAGACTCTTCCCAGAATCTGATGCAACAGCGGCACCGGAAGTCCCGCCCCACCAGTGGCCTTCCGGGCACGTCCCGTAGCTAGGCAACCGCGGCTCTGACGCCGGCGTGAGGCGTGATGGGAAAACACTCTGCCTCACGCTGCTGGGATTCCTGTCTCAGGGACACTGAGTGGCTAAAGCCGCTAAAAAGCCCTGACTCGGGCCACTGCAGGAAGAGGGCTGAGAGGGGCCGGACGAAGCGAGGGACCGGGAGGGACGAGGGGCTGGGAAGACGGGCGGGGTGAAGTGAGTAGAAGGAAAGGAGGCTCAAGGGAAGGGGCGGGGCAAGGAGCCCGGCGCGGGGAGGGGGAGGAGGGAGGAAGACGTCACGCTCCCAGACGGAGGCGCCCCAAAATGCCACCAGCCAGGGACTTCCTGTTACACACTCTCCCAAACCATTTTCCAGTGTGGATGATGTCGCCTCCCAAGACAGCCCACCAGAGGGAGGTTGTGAGAAGAAATGAGAAGTGTTATTTTAAAAACATAGCCAGAAAAGAAAACACACAAACCCACCCACCCAACAACCAGAAGGGCTGGAGAGATGGCTCAGCGGTAAAAAGCCCTGCCTGCTCTTCCACTTGTCTGTGACTCCTGTTCGGTGGGATCGAACACCCTCACCAGACATATATGCAGGCAAAACACCAATGCCAATTTATATATTTAAAACCGCCAATTTATATATGTAAACAAAACACCAATTTTTAAAAACCCAGTACATATACAATGGATATATGCCAATAAACAAAACCAAAAAAAAAAAAGCAAGCTACATAGTGAGACTATATCTCAAAATTAAAAAACAAAAACAAAAATGAGGCAGTGTTTCTCTATTTAGCCCTGGCTGTCCTGGAACTCGCTCTGTAGACGAGGCTGGCCTCAAACTCACAGAGATCTGCCTGCCTCTGCCTACCTAGTGCTGGGAGTAAAAGTGTGTGCCCCCACCGCCCAGCTATAATATTTTTTTTTAAGTTGTTTTAAGGTTGAAGAGATGGTTCAGTGGTTAAGAGCATGGCTGTTCTTCTGAAGGAGCAGGGTTCGATTTCTAGCATTCACATGACTGCTCACAACCGGTTGTAATTCCAGATTCAGGGGGTCCTACACCTCTCTGGCCTTTGTGGGTGGCTTTGCATGCATGTGGTACAAAAAAAAACATACATGCAGGCCAAACAAAACAAAAATATACTAATAAAATAAAAAATTTTTAAAAGCTTTGTGTCTGGCAACCATGCCCTTAATCAGGAGGGAAGAGGCAGTTCTCAGTGAATTCCAGGCCAGCCATGGATGCATTCATGAGACTCTGTCTCAATATAAACAAACAAATAGAACAATTGTTGTGTGGTTTTATAGATATATATTAAATTTATCAGAACATATATTGCTTAACTTCTACAACTTTCTCAAAACAAAATATCTTTAGTACCAGTACTTTCCTTTTTTTTTTTTTTTTTTTGGTTTTTTGAGACAGGGTTTCTCTGTGGCTTTGGCGGCTGTTCTGGAACTAGCTCTTGTAGACCAGGCTGGTCTCGAACTCACAGTGATCCGCCTGCCTCTGCTTCCTGAGTGCTGGGATTAAAGGCATGCACTACCACCTGGCTTCCTCTTAATGTTTTTGAGATTTTATTTTTTTTTAATTTTATTAGTATAGGTGTTTTGCTGGCCTGTATTTTTGTGCAGTACCCAAGGAGGCCAGAAGAGGGCAACAGACCCTCTGTAACTGGAGGTGCCAGCAGTTGTGAGCTTCCATGTGGATGCTGGAAGAAGTCAGCTGAGCTATTTTTACTGAGCTATTTTTTCCAGCCCTATAGTACCATTCCTTTCCAAAGCAAAGCCCAGAGCAGTCTGGGGGCACATGCTTGAAATCTTAGCACTTGGGAAACTGAGGAAGGAGGATTGCAGCAAATCTGAGGACATCCTGAACTACATAGCTCCAGGCTAGCATAGCCTAAGACTGGGACCCTGTTTTAAGAATTAAAAAAAGGGACTGGAGAGATGATTCAGCAGCTAAGAATATTGACTGCTCTTCCAGAGATCCTGGATTCAATTCCCAGCACCCACATGGCAGTTCACCAAAACAAACCAAACCTCTCCAGTTCTAGAGTATCTGACATCCTCATACAGACATATACATTCAGGCAAAATACCAATCAATGCTCATAAATAAATTTATTAAATAAATCATAAATTAAATTATTAAACATTTTAAAAGACCAGTTACTAACAACAAAAAGAACTCAACTTTTGCCAGGAAAATAGTGGTGAACACCTGCAATCCCAGAGATAGAGGCAGGAGGCTTAGGAATTCCTCAGTTGAAAGTGAATTCAATGCCAGTTGGGACTACATGAAGACCCTGTCTCAAAAAAATTACAAAATTATCAAGGTACATATTGCTAAATCATCCAGCTTTGGGTAGAAGAGTATCATGTGTATTATGCTGTATAAACATTTCTGTCCAGCAGTATCAAACTAAAACTTTTGTTGGACAAGGAATTCCAATTTTTTATCTCCCTCACCTTGTAACAAACCTTTATGCAAATGTTTTATGCCCCTCCACACACTCATACACATAGATCCAGTTGCATTCTTGGAATGTAAGTGAATTAAGTGTCTGATTCCTTACCTTTGTTTCCATAACGCCTTTCTTAAAGTCTTAGATTGATTTTATGTGTATGAGTATTTTGCCTGAATGTATGTATGTGTACCATATGTATACCTGCTACTACAGAGGTCAGAAGAGGGCATCAGATCCCCTGGATGGGATGTTTATGAGCCACCATGTAGGTTCTGGGAATTGACTCCAGATCCTCTGCAAGAGCAACAAGAACTCTCAACCTCTCAACCACTGAGCCCATTCTATAGCCCCAATTTTGCACCTTAAGAAACCCCAGGCGATGGGAAAAATACACATTTACCACCTGTGTTAGGATAAAAACCAAGTAAACTTCGTGTCCCCATGGGCTTGCTGTTATGAACAGAAGTGATATTTGGTTTTGTCAAGACACTTGTGTGGTAGTCTCTTTCTTTTCAACCCTGAATTTATTTCTATCAGTACCAATAATTTTAAAAGCTTAAAGCATAGAGCTGCAGGTGTCTCACACCTGTAATCCCAGAACTTTAGAGGCTGAGGCAGGAGGATGACACAGCCTGTAAAGCTTTCACCAAGGGGCAAACCTAAATTCAAGGGCAGTTTGTGATTCAATTACTACTCTTCCCTTGGTGTTCACAAGTCTTGGCAGCAGGGCAATCTGATATCAGAAAGGAAATGCCTTTATCTGTGCCTTTTTGGGTAAGTATGCTATCTCTAGAAAAGACCTGACACTCCCAGTAACCCCATAACTCCACTTAGCTCTTTAATATACCAACCTGTAAAATAAAGCTCTCTTTTCCTCGTAAAAGGAACCCAGAGAGATGAGTGTCTCTCTGTACATATCATTGTTCTTTTCTTCTAGCAACTCCAAGTTTTAGCTTTTGTTGTGCTGACTTTCACAGACATATTTGAGGGTTAGCCTGGGCTGGGTCAGATCAAGTGTAAAAAACCGACACCGGGGGCTGGAGAGATGGCTCAGTGATGAAGAGCATACACTGCTTTTTCAGAGGACCAGAGTTCAGTTCCTAGCTCACAATTGCCTTTTAACTCCAATTTACAAGGGGTCCAACCCTTCTGGCCTCTAAGGGCACCTGCACTCATGTGCATATGCCCACAGACAGACACACACATACTAAAAAAATAAAGTAATAATATTTTAAAACAACAGCCAATAGTGTGCACACTATTAATAACAGCACTTGTCTAGAGTCTAGATCATAGCATGCTGAAAGTCAGATGACTCAGTAGGACCCAGGTTTGATTACTGGTATCCATGTAGCTTATAGCCAGCTGTAATTCCAGCCTCAGGGGATCCAAGGCCCTCTTCTGGCTTCCTTGGGCACCAGGTGTGCATGTGGTGCACAGACATACGTGCAAGGCAAAACCCCTTGTCCTGGTTAACTTTTCGTCAACTTGACAAAACCTAGAGTTATCCGAAAAGAGAGAAAATGCTGTAACCGGAGATTCAGAAATCAGCAGAGCATTACAGCTGACTGGAACTCCGGAGTGTTAGTACCTGGGCTTTGAACTGCCTCTTGTGATGTCTTCTGTTTAAAGTGTTTGATTCTTTTTTTTTTTTCCTATTACATAAACAGGATTTTGTCTGCATATACACCTGCTGCCAGAAGAGGGCACCAGACCTCATTTTAGATGGTTGTGAGCCAGTGTGTGGTTTCTGGGAACTCAGGACCTCTGGAAGAGCAGCCAGTGCTCTTAACCTGAGTCATCTCTCTAGTCCCCCACCACCTTTTTTTTTAAGATTTATTTATTTTATTTATTATTTATATAGTGCTCTGTCTGCATGTATGCCTGCAAGTCAGAAGAAGGCATGAGAACTTATTACAGATGGTTGTGAGCCATCATGTGGTTGCTGGGAATTGAACTCAGGTCATTTGAAAGAACAGTCGGTGCTCTTAAACACCAGGACTGGCAGAGTAAATAATGAAATCCAATTCAACAGGACTTAATAGCCTTGTTGTGGGGTCCAAGGTTCCTGATCAACTCAAGCAGTCCACACAAAGCAAGATCTTTATTGAACTGAGCAGCAAACACTCATTGGTCAGGGACAATAGTACAGACTAGGCTGACTGTTCCCAAATGCTCATCTCAGAAAGTATTTAAGCACAAAAATTGCAAACATCTGTGCCAAGTTACAGTTACATTTTTTCCACCAATCAGGATTCATGGATTAGGGACTTTCCTAGGAACATTGTTCTGTGGTACACTTATCTTGCTCTCATTGGTGGGTTCACTCAGATCTGGAGGGTTGATTTACCCACCATTCATGTCTCACTTTGTCAACCAGGATGTCAGTTATTCAGAGAGGACTGGGGAGGTTTGGGGAACTTAAACTTTATTTCATTCTTCTTTTCAAGATGGAAGTGTTATTCAAAATGGCATCAGTTTGGTTCTTTCTTACAGCCTATGTTGGTTCAAACTTGTAGATTTTGACCCTGGCAGTTAAGCCATTTTTAAGCACAGTACAATTCTGTAAAAAAAAAACTTTCTTGATGATAATTAACTCAATCCCATGTGTACAACAAAGCTTAAGACATGCTTACATTGAAACCCTTGGCCAAGTACATATGGCCTTTTCCGTAAAGATGGGTTTTGTTAGCTGGGCATGGTGGCACACTTTTTTTTTTTTTTGGTTTTTCGAGACAGGGTTTCTCTGCGGCTTTGGAGGCTGTCCTGGAACTCACTTTGTAGACTAGGCTGGCCTCGAACTCACAGAGATCCGCCTGCCTCAGCCTCCCAAGTGCTGGGATTAAAGGCGTGCGCCACCAACGCCCGGCGGCACACACTTTTAATCCCAGCACTTGGGAGGCAAAGACAGGTGGATCTCTGAGTTTGAGGCCAGCCTGATCTACAGAGTGTGTTCCAGGACAGCCAGGGCTACATAGAGACACTCTGTTTTGAAAAGCCAAAAAAAAAAAATGGGTTTGGTTGACTCAGAAACAATGTTCAAGACGTGGGTCTATGAAGATGGAGTTTTCTGTTTCATCTCATCCTGCAGCCGATTAGTCCAAAATAAACACACCAAGACTTATATTATTTATATACTGTTTGGCCACTGGCTTAGGCTTCTTACTCACTACTTCTCTCTTAATTATTAACCCATAACTATTAATCTATGTATTTTTCACGTGGTTTTGGCTTACCAAAGAATGCCCAGACCTGTTACTCCTTTGGCAGCTACATGGCATCCCTTTTCAGCCTCTCTCTGATTTAGTCTCCTAATCTGGTAGCCCCACCTTTCTGCCTGGCTACTGGCCAATCATTGTGTTATTCATCAACCAATAAGAGAAACATATATACAGAAGGACATCCCCATAATCTCCTCTTCTCTGTCTAAATAAAAATAAGGGTTTTAACTTTAACATAGTATAATTATATATAACAAAACAGTTAGTAAGAACTATAGTTAACAATATTTAGCTCATTAACATTTGGAAACACTTAAAGAAAATACTTTATCTTCTATCCTATCTTCGTGAGTCTAAAGTTTTATGTGTAACTTATCTTTTATCATAACTAAGGAAAACCATAACCATAACTATGTGTCTTAAACTCCATCAAAGACCTCAGAAGGATAATATATAAACTCTAGAACTGACAGAGACATCTCACTGCCTGGTCAGTCACCCAAAGTTCCTCTGCAGTGTGTCTGACAGACTTCTCAGTGAAGCTGGAAATTTTAAACTCCCACCTATTTTGGCAGTTTGTCAGTCATTTTTCTCTGTGCCCTGAAGAATGTCTGGCAGACTATTTCATGAAGCAGGAACCCAACTGCACTGTCCCATCTTGTTTTATCAGTCACTTTCCTGTGGGTCCTACATGTCCACTCTATATAGCATACAGTCAAACAGTCCAGATAAGAGCAGTTTCTTGCCCAAATGGCTAGTCTTGCCATGTCAAAAGCAAATTTCATTACGAGTTTCTTTGATTCCCATCTTCCTCTCTGAAGTAATTGGTGTTGCCAGGAGCAGTTGTGTCTCACTGTCATGAAAAAACCCTAAACCATTTTAAATGCCATGTTCTGTAGGTTTTTGAAAAGTTTGAAAAATATCATCCACTTGAAATATATCTCTGTATATCTAGAAAGTCTAACTAACACAACTATAAGTTTTTACTATTATAGGTGACTATATATATATATTACATTGTAAATGAGCTATATAAACACAATATCTAAATAAGAGGAGAAATATACATTTAACAAATTGACCTTAAATTTGTATCAATAAGTGAAAATCCATTCCAATACAAAGTATTCATTTCTATCTCATATCTCCCCCCTTTTTAAAGAAAGAATTTGGCTATAATCATTAACCATTTATAACCGACCCCATATAAATAAAAACAAACATTCATATACAATATTTGGGAATTTGGGCATCGTTCACTCCAAACTGCTTCCTGCTGGTTGGTAGTGGTGTCCATACCATGGGATCCTGAGAAAACCCAAAAATCTGACCAAATCCAGTCTGTAAGATTGAATCATCTCAGCTGTTTTAGATGCTGGATCAGCTGGGCCACTGCTTCAGTGGGTCTTGCTTCATCAAACCATATTAGTCTGGAAGGAAGCCACAACTTTTCATCTTCTGTGGAAACAAAAAGTATATCTCCTTTCCAAAGTAACATGTCCTTATACTTAAATTTTGAAGTCAAAGCATTTTCAAAATACATAAGTTAGATTAATTTAGCAGCATTTATAATCAAATGTCTTTTAGCAGTTGTTCCTCCCTCAGAAATCAAAAAATTCAAAGATAACACAATAACATACAGTATCCAGACTCTTTGTGTATTTTCCATCTTTATGTGGCTCATTTATTTATTTATTATCATTACTCTATTTATTTTATTTTTTCTTTCTATGAGACAGGGTTTCTCTGTGAACGTTTGCCTGTCCTGGAATTTTCTCTGTACACCAGGCTGGCCTTGAAATCACAGAGATTTGCTTGCCTCTGCCTCCTTCTTTTCTCTCCCAAGCCTATGTATATTTTTAAACACACTGTAAATCCTTCAGAGGTTTTTCTTCATCTGAATCTGTCTTTACTGTATATCTCTACATTTTTATAACCACATGAGTCTTATCTGCTTGTTAATGCCATTTGTTTGGAGGTTAATGGGGGGGGTTGAGACAGGGATTCTCTGCATAACAGCCCTGGCTGTCCTAGACCAGGCTGTCCTTGAACTTACAGGGGTACGCCTGTCTCTGCACCATGAATGATGGGATTAAAGGCCTGGCTAAAATTTTAACCAATTAATCAACCTATGTAGACATAGCTTCTTTTGAGGAATTCTCATCCACACATGCTCACTGTAGCTTGAGAGGAATCAAGTCTAAGGCTAGATTTTAGGCAGATTCATGGGGGTTGGATAGCCTAAAAGCATAGACACTGTTCCCAGTTCCTGGTGTGGCAGAGTTCATAGTTGCTTAGACAGGCCTGCCAGGAGGTATTTTTGTGTGATTATATGTTCAACAAAGCACCTTATCTGGGTCACACCCTGATGTATACTGCAGGGGCGTGATAGCTCAAAGGACATTTGGGTCCTCCTAACCTTGGCTCCCAACTGGCTCTAACTGACAATTCAAAGCACAAATCCTCATATCTGTAAGGCAACAGTGGGCTTCAAGGAAGGAAGCCCTCTGGCCACACACAGGACTGCTGAGCTTTGCACAAGAAAAGGCACATGACATATCTGGAGTTCATGGGACATGTAGTGGAATGGGTACTGGCTCCAAATTCACCAGGGCCTGTACCAAAAGGCACCCGACTCTAGCTTGAAGGCCTAGCAAACACATGTTTTTAGCAGCTAAATTGTCACAGCTTGCAAACACATATATAATTATTAGTCTGAGAGGCTAGTCCCAAGTTTAGAAACAGCAGAAGTTTCTGTCCTGCCAACCGCTCCCAAGTAACTACACAGAAACTTATTAGTTATGAATTTCAGCTAGTAGTTCAGGCTTGTTACCAACTAACTCTTATGTTATAAATTAACCCATATTCCTTTTTTAAATTTTAAATTAGAAACAACCTTGTTTCACATGTCAATCCTAGCTCCCACTCCCTTCCCTCCTCCCCCCTGGCCCCCACCAACCGCCCTACCCCCCCCCCCAATTCCCACTCTGCTCCCCAGGGAGGGTTAGGCCCTCTATGGGGGAATCTCCAAAGTCTATCATATCATCTGGGGCGGGGCCTAGGCCCTCCTCACCATTATTTCTTATCTATGTTTGCCACGTGGCTTGGTACCTTTTCTCAGTACAGCATGCTCATCTTGCTTCTCTCTGTGTCTGCTCGCAATTCCCAGACTCTGATCCTCTTCCCAGCGTCCTCTTAGTTTGACTCCTGCCTAACCTCTACCTGACCAGCTACTGGCCAGTCAACCTCTTTATTAAATCAACCACAGTGACATATATTCACACCACATAAAGGGATATTCACAAGCACTGCCAAGCTTGCCATGTTCACTGCTTCCTCTATGCACGTGCTCATGAAAATCAATGTCTTTAAATCCAGTGAACTTCACAAGTGCCATTTGTTTGCTTGTTAGACCATCATAACTTCATTAACTTGTTGAAAGCTGGAAAAAAATACAAACAGTCTACTTGTATTTTTGGAACATTCCAGAGGAAAGCTGCAGCATTTCTGTGATTCTGCAACTCAGGACATGAGAGGTTCTTTGTGACTACAAGTAATCCCCCAGTGGTCAGGAGACCGGGGTTGGGGCACAGCCAATTATCTCTAACCTACTATTCATCTATTACCTGGGGTGGAGAGCAGCCAAGCCCAACATGGCTTCAGCCTTCCTTTTGGAAGGACCTTCCAGTCTTTTCTAGGGAGGCCAGAGGCTCAGGATGAAGTTTGTGGAGATCGGCCCTCTCCTTCCTTACCCTATTGAGGCCTCCAGCATACAGGCAGTGCCTGGCAAACTCCATCTAACGCATGTTGAGAAGAAGGGATGCCATGCATCTGGGAGGCCAGTCAGGGAGATCTACACTATGTGAAGTCAGGACCTGACCAGATCTTAGGACAAGCCTGCAATGGAGTGACCTATGGCTTCCAAAAGATAAGCCCATGTCTTGACCTATTGCCTCTACTATGATCTTAGCTGGATATGTTTTTATAGGTGGGGACACACTCCAAGGACTGGTCAGGCAGGAAGGAGGCCTCCTGGAGATGGTGACAGACTAGTTTAAGCAGCCTCAAGCTAAGGACTGGCAGTTTCTAGAAGCTGGAAAGACAGGAGGAACACTCTGAGCCACTGAGAGACCTAGCTTTAGTCACAGTTGGACTTGGATTTCTAACCACTAGGATAGCAAGACAGTACATTCCTGATGGGTTGATCCCCACTTTGTAGTCATCAGTTACAACAGCTCAGGCATGCTTTTTTAAATTAAAAAATTATTTTACACACCAACCACAGTTTCCCCTCCCTCCTCTCCTCTCATTACCTCACCCACCTTCTTTCTATCCCTGCACCCCATCACTACCATCCACTCCTAGAAAGACTAAGGCCTCCCATGGGAGTCAACAAAGCATGACATACCAAGTTGAGGCAAGACAAGCTCCTCCCCACTGCATCAAGGCTAATTGAGGCATCCCACCATGGAGAATAGGTTCCAAGAAGCCAGCTCATGCTCCAGAGACAGCTCCTGGTCCCATTGCTAGGGGCCCAACAAACAGACCAAGCTACACAACTGTCACCCACATGTCAGACCCATGCAGGCTCCCTAGCTGTCGGTCTAGAGTCTATGAGCTCTCACAAGCTCAGATCAGCTGTCTCTGTGGGTTCCCATTATGATCTTGACCCCCCCCCACACCCCACACCCCCATGCCCCCATCACAGCTTGTTCATATAATACCTCTTGCTCTCTTCGACTGGACTCCCAGCGCTTGGCCCAGTGCTTGGCTGTGGATCTCTGCATCTGCTTCCTTTAAGTACAATTAGGGTAGTCACCAATCTGATTACAGGAGAAGGCCAGTTCAGGCACCCTCTCCACTATTGCTAGGGGTCTTAGCTGGGGTCATCCTTATGGATTCCTGGGAGATTCCCTGGTACCAAGTTTCTCCCTAACCCCAAGGATAACTCCCTCTATTAAAATATCTCTTATGTTACTCTCCTTCTCTGTTCCTGCCTCAACTTGACCATCCTGATCCCTCATTTTCCCATCCCCCCCTCCCTTCCCCTCTACCCTCCTCCACCCCCAGTTTTTCCAGAATATCTCATCTCAGGCACTCTTTTTATAAAGATAAGACATCCCTTTGATTTTTCTGTACCTCAGTTTCTACAGTGTTGAAACTACTAGAACTTTGATCTCTTCCCAGCACAATTTGGCTCTCATGAAGAGGACACAAATGCATGATCTAAAGCCCAGAACGCAGGATGCCCATCCCTCCCCGGCTCTCTAGGACTACATTGCCACTCTAGTAAGAGCTAAGTACTCGACAATGGGAGGGCCAGGAGACATCATCACGAATTTTAGGAAGGCCTTTCAGGTACCACAGAGCCTGGGAAACTGGTGTGGTGATTTTATAAGCAGTGAGGCCAGGACTCCTGAATGGTCTAAGCAGTCTGTGGAGAGCAGAGTCACCAGCTACTGTTTTGGTGAGGCAAACCCTTTTCTCATTCCAAGGACATTAGCAGGACCCCGTGGCAGCTCACTTAGTTTATATACACAGAAACCGAGGGCGATGGAAGCGGCGATGAAAGCGGCAATGATGATGATGATAGCAGCTGTGGTTACTACAGCCTTCAGAGACTCAGACAGGCAGACACAGTGGAAGCATGGCATTCCTGGAAAGAGAGAGAAGATCACTGAGGCAGAGCTGAACACAGTTGTCTATTAGCGTGACAAACCTCAGAAGCTCCTGCTTCCTGTCCAGGCTCAGAGGCTATGGGGTCCTGCCCAGGATGCAGGGGGAGGGAAAGGGCTCTCTCCCACACATTACTCAACCTAAGGTTTCTTAGTCTCAGATAAGATCTTTATGTTTATTATATATTTATTCATTGGCTTTGGTATTAAGCATCCTTCTGAAATTGTTGCTCATTATTTACCTTATTTTGCTTTGTTTTTCAAGACAAGGTTTCTCTGTGACTTTGGAGGCTGTCCTAGAACTAGCTCTTGTAGACCAGGCTGGTCTCAAACTCACAGAGATCCATCTGCCTCTGCTTCCCAGGTGCTGGGATTAAAGGTGTGCATCACCACTGCCCGGCTTGTTTACCTTATTTTTAATGTTTATTTTTATATGTATAGGTGTTTTGTCTACATGCAGTGATTGTGTGCGTGCAGTGCTTATGGCCAGAAGAGGGCACCAGATCCCATAGAACAGGAGTTGCAGCTAAGCGGCCATGTGGGGGCTGGAAATAAACGTAGGTCCTCTGCAATAGCAAGTACTCGTAACCAATGAGCTGTCTCTTCAGATCCTACTTATTTATTTTTTGATACAGGATCTTGCTGTGTCGCCCTGACAGGTCTAGTACTAAGTAAATAACCCAGACTGGCCTTCAATTCACAGGGATCCTCCTGCCTCAGTAGCCTATATGATGGAGCTACGGACCAGTGCTGTCACACTTGGATATTTTACTTTATTATTTATTAAATTTCATTTTATTAATATTTATATTTATCTGCTTGTGTGTGCACATGTGCATTATCTCTGTCTCTCTCTGTGTCTCTTAGACACACACACACACGCACACACACGCACACACACACGCGCGCGCGTGCACGCAGAGGAGGACATTAGGTGTCCTGCTCTGTCACTTTCTGCTTTATTCCCTTGAGACAGGGTTTCCCTCTCCCTGAACCTGCAGCTAAGCTAACAGCCAGTGAGCCCCAGAGATGGAATCACAGCCACACCCATGGGTTCTGGGATTTGAACTCAGATCCTCATGCTTGTGCAGCCAGTGCTCTTATCCACTGAGCTTCCTAGCCCCATTTTAAAAACAGACAGTTTACTGCTATGCATGTGGAGATCAGAGGACAACTTGGTTGCCAGGCCCAAATGGCAAGTACTTTTATCCTCTGGGACATGTTGCCAGCCCCTGCTTGTAAGATTTTTTTAATGTGTCCAAGTGTTTTACCTGTACATGTATATGTGCACCATGTGTGTGCCTAGTGCACAAAGAGAGTGTCTAAAGCTTTGAAACTGAAATAATGGTTGTGAGCCACCACGTAGGTTCTGGGATTGAATCCAGGTCCCTGCAAGAGCAAGTGCTCTAAATCCCAGAATCAACTCTTTAGCCCCCTTCTGCTCATACTTTTTAATGAAAAATTATGATCTCTCTCTCTCTCTCTCTCTCTCTCTCTCTCTCTCTCTCTCTCTCTCTCTCTCTCTCTCTCTCTCTCTCTCTGTCTGTCTCTCTCTTTGTTTTTCAAGACAGGGTTTCTCTGTGTAACAGCCCTAGGTGTCCTGGAACTCCACCTATAGACCTGGCTGGCCTCAAACTCACAGAGATCTGCCTGCCTCTGCCTCCTGAGTGCTGGGATTAAAGGCGTGTGCCACCAGTACCAGGCTATGAAAACTTTCTTGAGGATTTGGGGGAATGGTTTGGTTGGTAAAGTGCTGACCACACATGTGAGCATCTGGATTTGTATCCCTGGCACCTACACAGTGCACATCTGTACCTCAGCACTGGGGTATCAGAGCCACAGGAAGATCCCTGGAGCTTGTTGCCTAAACCAATCTGGCTAAATTGGTGAGCTCCAAGTTCAGGGAGAGACCCTGTCTCAAAAGATAAGGTAGAGGGACAGGGAGGTAGCTCAGTGGCTGACAGCACAAGCTACCCTTCCAGAGAACCTGAGGGCCCAAGTTTGGTCAGGTGGCTCACAACCACTGCTAATTTCAGCTCTAGAGGAACCATCATCCTCTTTCAGCTTCAGTGGCACCTGCTCACACAGCATACTCCATATACATGCACATTACATTATCATGTGTGTACATATATAAATGAAATATAAATTCTACAAAAGAAAGAGAAATGGAGGAATAGACCTAATGCTGGTTTCTTGCCTCCACACACAGGTGCACACATGTGCACATGTGTTCATATATACACAAACACACTACACACATGCATATCTACACAAAACCTGTGGAAGTGCACAAGCTAATTTGAAAGGTAAATCAACACATCACCGCTCTCAGAGGTATTCAGCCTACACTATAGATGGAGGACAAAGAGGGTTTGAGTACTCAGGCATCAGGACCTAAGGTAAAAACAGAATTGGTGACAGATACACAAACAGAAAGCTTGGGCTCACAAGGACTTTGGTTTGAGACTGAGGTACCAGAAGCAGAAGCTGCAGCTAGACTCTGGGATTATGTTAGCTGACTAAAACAAGATTCTTACATTTTGGGTTGTGAGCCTAACCTGTAATGGCTAAGTCATCTTTCCAGCCCAAAGACAAGATTCTTGACCTGCAGTCCCCAAGCAAAATCTAGCCCACAGCTTGCTTTTGCAAAGGTTTATTGGCACATGGCCAAACACAGTCATTTGTTCATAATCTCTGGCTATTTTTCCTATTGCAGCAGAGTTTTAAAGTGACTATAAATGCCAATGTTACCCTTTCAGCTGTTTTAGTTTGGGTTTCTATTGCTGTGATAAAACACCATGACCAAAAGCAGCTTGGGGAATAAAGGGTTTATTTCAGTTTACAGCTTGAGACCATCGTTCAGGGAAGTCAGGGCAGGAACTCAAGACAGGAGCCTGGAGGCAGGAACTAATACAGGGGCCATAGAGGAGCTCTGCTCATTGCTTTCTCCCACATGGTTTGTTATGCTTGCTTTCTTATAAACTCCAGGACCACTGGAGTGGCATCATTCACAATGAGCCCTCCCACATCAATCACTAATTAAGAAAATGCCCTATTGACTTGCCTACAGGTTAATCTGGTGGCGATCATTTTCTCAATCGAGACTCTCCTTTCCCAAATTGCTTTAGCTTGTGTTAAACTGACATAAAAAGTAGCCAGTATACTAGTGAACATTTGGGAGGGAGTGTTTCAAGACAGGGTTTCTCTATGTAGCCTTGGATGTCCTAGAACTTGCTCTGTAGATCAGGCTGGCCTCGAGTGCTGGGATTAAAGGCATGCACCACCACCACCCAGTCAGTGAACAGTTGTAATGTTGATTTAGGGGACAGGTCCTTACTTGACTCTGGATCAGAAGGGTTACCAGACTCTGAATCAGACAGGTCACACAGTGTGTCCATCGTGGCATTGCATTGCCTGATGACTTTATTGTTAGGACAGCTGGAAGGAAAAGCAAGAGTGTGTTACTCCCTCATACCCAGGCAGCTCAGAACACTTTCTTCACTATCCATGGAGTTAGGAGGGACCAGCCCCACCCCAGCCCCATCCTGCTACACTCTGAAGAAATTAGACTTTAGGGGTGTCTGTTATATTTAGGGAAGGACCCTCTCTCTACCCTCCTGGATAAAATGTCTGTCCTACCACATAGAGGGAAGTCTGCCTAGAGACAAAGACAATGGGAGTAGGGAAGAGGCAAACATGTACAGACAATCAAGAGCCTCCGCCAAGCCAGAGCTCACATAGTCACAAAGTCAGTGTTTTCTGAGTTATGTTCATTGATATATAACCTGCCTCACAGATGCAAGCTATTACCTGGTATAGTGGTGAACACCTTTAACCCCAGCTCAGGAAACAGATTGAGGCAGATTCTTATGAATTCAAACCAGTCTTGTCTGCATTGTGAGTTCTAGGCCAGCCAGTGATAGACAGTAAGATCCAGTTTCAAAACGGTGTGTGTGTGTGTGTGTGTGTGTGTGTGTGTGTGTGTGTGTGTGTGTGTAGAGATGGCTCAGTGGTTAAGAGGATTTGCTGCTCTTCTAGAGAAAGTAAGTTCTAGTTCTAGTATCTACACGGTGGCTCACAACCACCTGTAACTGTATTATAGCTCCAGGGGACCCAATAACTTCTTTGGCCCTCCATGGGCATCAGACATGCAGGCAAACTCTAATTATAAATGCACATACTAAGTAAATAAATAAATAAAGATTGTACAAGTGGCCTTATTGCTAGAGATACCTCCCAGAAATGTCCTCCCAAACGTATGTGCACCTGAAGCCTTGGAACTTGACCTTGCTTGGAAGCAGGGTCTTTGCAAATGATGCTAAGAGAAGTTTGAGTCACACTGGGTTAGGATGAGCCTTAGCCAAGTGATTAGAGTCCTTACAAGAAGGAAGTACAGACAGAAGCACGGGAGCAGTCTTTTTGGAAAGGGAAGTGGCAACTAGAGTGACGTGTCCACACACCAAGGAATGTCAGGAATCGTTGCCACCACGAGAACCTAGAAAAGGCCAGGGAGGAGGCTCCCAGAAGAGTGGTTCTCAACCCGTGGGTCGCAACCCCTTTCACACGGGTCACATATCAGATATTCTGCACACCAGATATTGACATTTTGATTCATAACAGTAGCAAAATCACAGTTATGAAGTAGCAACAAAACTAATTTTATGGTTGGGAGTCACCACAACATGAGGAACTGTATTATAGCTTGAGGATGGTGAAGAACCACTGACCTAGAGCCTGCAGAGGGAGTGAGGACCTGTGAACACCTTTGACGTTGGACTTCTTGACTCCAGAACCGTACATACGAGAGTAACTTTCTGCTTTCATTCTCAGTTTATGGTCATTGTTTTGTGGTCACCAGATTATTTTTACCTTTTTTTTTTTTTGGTCAGAATCTCACGAAGTCCAGGGTGACCTCAAACTCATTATGTAACCAAAGTTGATCTTACACTTCTTCTGATCATCCTGCCTCCATGAGTACTGGGATTCCAGGCATACCACTATACCTGTATAGTGTACTAGAGACTGAGTCCAAGGCTTTGTGTACTACAAAAGCACTCTACCAACCTAGTTACAACCCTGGTCCCACAGAATTCCTTTTTTAAAGTTTCGTTTTATGTTTAGATGTATGCATGTGTGGGTGAGTGCAGGTGCTCACAGAGGCCAGAAGAGGGCGTCAGATTCCGAAGAGCTGGAGTTTAGGCAGTTTTGAGTCCCCTGATGTGGGTGCAGGGAACTGAACTCAGTTCCTGGGACATGCAGATCATATCTTAGCCCTGAGTCATCTCTCTAGCTCTTTCCCCATGCTGTTTTTTTTTTTTAACCTGGAATAGCCAAACCAATTCTAAAAGGGTTTATTTTTTAAATGTATTTATTTTTATGTGCATTGACATTTTTGCTTGCATGTATGTCTATGCAAGAGTGCCAGATCACAGGCAGTTAGTTGTGAGCTGCCAAGTGGGTGCTGGGAATCAAACCCAGATCCTCTAGAAGAACAGCTGGTGCTCTTAACCATTGAGACATCTCTCCAGCCCCCTCTTGCCCCATTCTTAATTAACAGTAAGTCACTTTTGCCATCTTCTCTGCCTAGAGTTCTTTCCCACTAAACTTTCTATTGTTCCCTCTCACCCTGATTCACTAAGGCTCTGCCCTCCAGGTGAGTGTGCAGTGGTCCCCATGATCACAACAGTAGTGTTTTTTCAGGCAGTATCTTTACCCCAAGCTGATCTCACACTTACTATGTAGTTAACTTTGAACTCCAGCTCCTCCTGCTTCCCCAGGGCCAGGATCACAGGCTGCATCACCACACCTGGTTTGTGCAGTTCTGGGGGGTGGAACCCAGGGCCTTGTACAAGCTAGGCAAACACTCTACCAACTTAGCTTCATCCCAGACCATCATTAATGGTCTTATGCTATGCATGAATCTCCATTGTGTCTCTCATTTTTGGGGCTTCAAGGTTGTTTGTTGAGTGAGTTAATGAGTGAGTGAATGAATGAGCACTAACTCCAGGCAGTTTCCAGGAGGAAGCATCCTTGATTTTATCTGTGTGGCAGGTGCTAGCCTAATGAGTCCCTCTATAGACAGGGACTCAGAGGCTAGGGGACTAGAGGGCAGGAATGGGGAGCTACACTCACTGTCTCTCCCCCAGCTGTTACCTGCTGCATGGAAGGCACCTCTCCACACAGTTTTCAGAGTTACAATAGGTGCCCTGCTTACACTGGCACTCACGATCAGCATTCTGGAAGCATTTGGCCACTTCCTCTTGGTCTGTGGAAGCAGGAAAGTTGCAGGTTAGTTATCAGGGTGTCAGTCTGTCTCAGTGTACGACATTTTATTACACAGTAAAGTAATCTGATGGGGATTTCTTCTGTATGCTGTGAATATGTGTTCTTTTACTAGTTGATGAATAAAGCTGTTTCGGCCAATGGACAGGCACGATGTAACCAAGCAGGAGAATGCGGGGAGGAGAAAAGCAGTGAGTTTCAAGAGAGACTCCATGTAGCTGCCGAAGGAGTAACACACCAGAGCATTACGGGTAAGCCGCAGCCTTGTGGCAATACATAGTTTAATAGAAATGGATTAATAATTTAGAGAGAGCTAGCCAATAAGAAGCCTTAGCCATTGGACAGTTTATAAATAATATAAGCCCCTGTGTGTTTATTTGGGATTGCCAGGGCAGGACAGAAACTCCGTCAACAGTAATCTCCACAGGCTCTTCATCCTGGGCACATAATTAGCCTTCACCCTGCCATCTATCACAGCGACAATGCAAACACAACAACCAGTCTCCCTTTTCTTCTACAGAGCCCTACAATCTGGGCTAGAGAGGAATGGGGGGCTGGAGGGGGCACTAGGTCTTTGTGTCAGGTAAAAAGTGTGAAGAAGTTAGAGTTTGCCATCTTCATTATCTATCTGTGGCCCGTCTTCCTATCCGTCTACCTGTTTTAGCTACCAGTGGAGATGCTACCCCCACCCTCCATGGCACACTTACCATCCCGGCACAGAGAGCAGCGAAAGCAGCTAGACTCACTGTTATTGTGGTTCATAAAAAATCCAGATTCACATGGGATACATTTACTCATACCATGGTTTTCCTGGCATGGTTTAAAGAGGTGTGTGCCTATGTGAGAAAAGAAAGAGGTTTTTGGGAGCCTAGCAAAGCCCTGTTCCCTGAAGCCCTTGGTGGCCAGACCTCTTCACTCTACCCACTCCTGGGCCCCCAGCCTCCTTGGAACTTTCTAGTTGGATACCCAACCACAGTTTTCATGCTAAACTTAATGTGTGGAGGCCCTGTACTATCCCTTGGCTGAGACTGATGTCCTGCAGGGTGTCTGAGCAGGCGAGTTCTTCCTCTCCACTCCACAGTCCTAGAGAGCTGGCTGACAGGAGGCCTATGAAGCCATCTCCCTGTCTCATGCCAGGCTGCCTATGACAGATTCACAGAACTCCAAAATTTAAAGATGAGGTCCTTGCCCAATGTCCCCAACACATTATTTACACCATGACCATCTTCACAGCCTATGGCAGAAGCACAGGAGAGAGGGCTACTCCCAACAATATGAGCTCTGTGCATGTGGTGGCTCCCACAGTGTTCAGTCACATCAGCCCCATCTCACTGTTTCTGCAATGTGCTTGTAGGGATGTGCCCACACATGGCTATCTGCAAGTGTGTACAGGTGTGTGTACAGACCCAAATGGGTGTCCACAGACTTGTATGCATATAGTGTATATATGTGTGTGTGTGTGTGTGTGTGTGTGTTTGCAGGTAGGTATGCATACAGATGTGTGCTGATCGTTGTGTGGGTATGGGAGTGAGATCCAAGTGCAGACACTCATTACCCCACCCCACATCTCCTTGCTGCTTCTATAGAACATACCACGTCCACCTCTGGATCGGTCTCTGGCTTCTGTCCTCCAAAGTCAGGGGCAGTGCTTGGGTGGGGGAAGGGGTGGATAGGAGGACAAGTAGCAGCTGCTTGCTAAGGTGACACACACTTCCCCTGGTCTGTCAGATTCCACCTCTCTCAGTGCAGTCTCCAGTTGAGCCCTAGCTAAAGGTCTGTAGCACTTTTCCTATCAGAAGGCCTGGCTTGTGGAATGCTCTGGAAAGCAACCTGGAACTCACCACTAGGACAAAGTTGGCAGCAGAGGGTGTCGAATTGGAACTCATCTGTCCCACACTGGCTTGTACTGCTTACACTGTAAACTATCACCTAAAATCAGAAGGGGGAAACACAAAAACGCCCATTTTTGGTGACTCTCAGCACAGAAAAGGTGCATGACTCCCACCCCGACCCTGGTTCCCAATAGACTCTTCCTGCAGAGCACACACTACAATTTTACTCATTGCTCCCCAAGTCTGGCTGGCAGTAGTCAGGGAGCAGGTGACCCTTTGCAGATATGTTCTTCAGTTTCCAAATTCGAGTGGCTTTGTATCTTTGCCATTGGTGTGTGGCTGTTACAGCTGTGAGACTTTGATGTCAGTGAACTGTTTGTGCTCTAGTATATGATTTTTTTCAGTGGCCACACCTACACTCTAAAGTGTCTTTTTTTAATCCACTTATGTGTATGAGTGTTTTGACTGTATGTATATATGAACATCATGTGCATTCCTGGTGTCCTTGGAGAAAAGAGGGTGTGGATCCCTTGGGACTGTGATCCACCATTTGGGAGCTGGGGACCCAATCCGGGGCCTCTGTAAGAGCAGCCCATGTTCCTAACCTCTGAGTCATCTCTCCAGCCCTGCACCTAAACTTTTAATAAAATATGCTTGTGAAGTTATGTGTGTCTGTGCACACATATTGCACATGTGTGTGCATGTGTATACATAGAAAGCGTGCTTATGTGATCTCGACGGTTTATAATCTTACTGATTTTTTTCCTCGAGATATAGACCTAGCTGAACTAAAACTCAATATGTAGCTAAAGCTGGTCTTAAACTCAGATCTGCCTGCTTCTGCATCCTGAGTGCTGGGAATTAAAGGTGTGCGCCACCAAGGCCTGGCCTTCTTTTATGTATTACTACTATGGTATGTGCATGTGTGTGAGGGCAAGTGGGTGCCATGGCATGCACGTGCCATGCTGTGCATTTGGAAATGAGAAAACAATGTTGTGGAGTCCATTCTCTCCCCCCACCTTTACATGGGTGCTGAGGACTGAGCTACAGCCGGCAGGCTTGCATGACTAGCACCTTTACCCACTGAGCCACTTCTCTGGCCCCATAGTTTTACCGAGACAGGGACAATCACTAAACTCAGAATACAGTTTGGGCGAGAGTGGCTACCAGTGAGCTCCCAGAATCCACCTGCCTCTCCAGCCCCCACTGGAATTAGAGACACACACAGCCATCCTTAGCATTTGCAGGATGCTAAGGATCCAAACTAAGCCTGCTTTTTGTGTTTTGGGCACAGTTTCATGTTTGTTTATTTCACCAATACGTTTGATTCTCATTATTCACAAATTACATATTTGTGAATCCACCTACTTCCTAAACTTTATTCTCATACTAAAATAAGGGGTACTTTTCAGCTATTCACTAATAGGCACAGAGTATCAAAAAAATTTGAGCCCCCTGAGGCTGCAGAAATGGCTCAGTAGTAAAGAGCACTTGTTGTTCTCCCAGAGGACCCAGGTGTGATTCCCAGCACCCACATTAGGTGGTTCACAGGGGCCTGAAACTCCAGTTCCAGTGGATATGATGACCTCTTCTGGACACTTCACAATGTATACACACTCACAGACATAAATGAAAAATAATAACTCAATTTAATATTTGTATATATTTTATATGTGTGTATGCATGTATGTACACACACACACACACACACACACACACACACACACACACACACTGAGACAGGGTCTTGTTATGTACCTGGATGGCCTGGAACTTGCTATGTATCCAGGCTGGCCTCCAACTCGGAGATCTACCTGCTTCTCCCTCTTGAGTGCTGAGATACAAAATGTATGCCACTCCTAGCACTCAGGCTTCTGCAGAGGCAGAAGGATCTCTGTGAGTTCAAGGTTAGTCTGGTCTACAAAGTAAGTTTCAGGACAGCTAGGATGGCTACACATAGAAACCCTATTTAGAAAAACAAAAAAAGAAAGAAAAAAGAAAAGAAAGAAAGAAAAGAAAAAGTGTGTGTCACCACACTGGTCTATTTTTGAGTCACGTACTCCCAGCTGAGAGCAAGCAAGGAAATGCTTTCTATTCTTGCTTCATTTCTCACTGCACGGGTGTGTCTGTCTTACAGGATACCCATCACCTGCGTTTCTGTATCTTTTGTGGCATTTCGAATTGCTTATCTTGGTGTTTAAATGGCTCCAAGCATAGCGATGAGAAACTGTTTTCTGTCCAGAGGACTAGAATGTCATAATAACCTTACAGATAACACATGTGTGTTGGAGAAACTGCTGTAGGTGTGAATTACTGACTGAGGAGCATGGATTTTGGATTAATCAACATAGATTACATAAGACGCCTTTAAACAAACACATAAAATAATCTACTGACCAGTTTATGAAAGTGTGGGCAGAGGTGTGCAAGAACAAGCCTCTGGGGCTAGGAGTTGGCTCAGTCAGTACCTGCCATCAAAGCAGGAGGACCTGAGTTCGGATCCCTAGCATTTACCTGGACACGTAAAGCATCTCTGACTCCAGCACTGAGGATAGAGATAGGCAGATCCCTGAAACTCATTGGAAGTCAAGCATAGATTAGTTCCAGGTTCACTGAAAGACCCTTTCTGCCTGGCTACTCTTCCAGAGGACCTGTGTTCCATTCCCAGTACCCCTATGGTGGTTCACAACCAACCATGCTAGAGTTCCAGGATATCCAATACCCTCTTCTGACCTCTGTGGACACCAAGAATGCATAAGGGACACATAAACTCTCTGACACATACACATACAAATAAAATATTTTCTTAAATCTTAAGATTTTTTTATGTATGAGTGTTTTGACTGAATATGCATGTAGCATGTGTGGCTGGTGCCTGCGAAGGTCTCCAGACCCTTAAAAATTTTTTTTCCAAGACAGGATTTCTCTGTGTTACAGCCCTGGCTGTCCTGGAACTTGCTTGTAAACCAGGCTCAAACTCTGAGATATGCCTGTCTCTGCCTCCCAAGTACAGGGATTAAAAGCATGCTCTGCCACACCTAGCTTAATTAATTTTTAAAAGGAAGACCTTGCCTTGAGAAATAAGGTGCACAAAGATCCAGGGAGATAGCAGATGGCAGCCTCCAGTCTTCCAGTGTCCACATCTACATGTGAGAGGGAAGGAGGGAGGGCGAAAGGAAGGAAGAGAGATAGCATCTATCCCTGCAACCTTCCTGCAAGTGGTGACTCAATACCTTAGGCAGCTGGGGTGTACCTCTACTATGAGAACTGCACTGGGGTGTGTGCTCAAGGCCCTAGGTTCCATCCCTAGCACTACAAAAAAACACGAATAAATGAATGAACCTTAAAAGAAAAGAAATAAACAGGAGAAATGAAACAGTGGCTAAGAGCACATACTGCTCTTGCAGAGGACCCGGAGTTTAATTCCCAGCATCCAAGTCAGGGGACTCACAACTGCCTCTAACTCCAGCTCCAAGGGGATCCAACTCTTCTGACCTCGGCAGGCATCTATACTCACATACACAATTTAAAATAATAAAAATCTTTTTTTTTAAAATAAGAAGCAATGTGACCCCTCTGTGGGTTTCCCCCTTAGGCATTCATTGTGAAGGAGACCCTCCTCCTCACCAACATGGTCCAGGCTTGATTCTTCCCATTACACTGTTATACACCACCTCTACTGCCTTCAGCTGGGATTCAGCCTAACTCTGACTTTCTACCGTTCATTTGCATCAAACTGCATTTGTTCATTTTTGTTTATTTGTTTTTTGAGACAGGCTGTTTCTCTATGTCACCTTGGCTGTCCTGGAACTCTCTCTGTAGACCAGGCTGGCCTCATATTCAGAGATGTGCCTGCCTGATCTACAAGAGCTAGTTCCAGGACAGCCTCCAAACCCACAGAGAAATCCTGCCTCAAAACACGCCCCCCCCAAAAAAAGAACAGTGCCTTCTTCCTGTTGGGTTTTATAGCCAATACAGTTCAAGCTGCTTTCACCACAGTAACTCACTGCAGTTCTTGCTGCAAAGGAAGCTGCCAGGAAAGGAAGTGACAGTGAGTCTTGACACCTAGTAGTCTTTTGTCTGACTCCAGTTATAAGTTCTTGGTAACCCTGTGCTCTAGAGTCGGCGGGACCTGGGAGAATGCAACTGATAAATGAGGTAGACTAAAGTGTCTTGCAACAGCCAACTTTATTCAGAGCATCAGACAACTTATATTCTGAGGGTTAAGAAGAATCACTTGAGTAAAGTGTCCAATCGCAAAGAGAAGATACAAGTGACAAAAACGAGTTTTTCCATGGATGCATATAAACAAATAACAATATCCAGTTGTAATGGATAACCTGAAGTAACCTCACCCCTATCTGCTACACCTGGGAGGGCAATGAAATCACATTCCAAGAACAATTTTGTGATTTTGAAGAAACTGAGGTCACGAGACATTTGTTTTCTTGGAGTTTTCTCGCAAACACTCAGAATTCTCCTCACATGACTCCATTCTTGGACTGTGTTCCCACAAACCTGACTCACTGATTACCCTCCTGGAAATGTACAGTGACCATCTACTTGTTATGTTGTGACTGTTAGGGTTTCAGAGAAGTCCCCAAAAGGCCACCAGTCATGATGCAATCAGCACTTATACAAAATAGCAACGACCTGGAGAGAATGTGTAAGGTCCTTTTAAGCACAGCTATGGGAATTTTAAAAGCAGTGTGATTATCCTGCTTAGGACTGGCTTATACAAGTGGTAATCATATTGGTGCATTAGTGGTTAGGGCTAACATTGGTCTAAGACTATAGCTTTTCCATTCTAGGGCAAGTCCCAGACTTTGTCCTTATTTGGTTGTCTCCTGACTTGGGGGCAGTGGCCCAGGAGACTAAAGGCGTGAGCCACCACTGCCTGGTGGCTGATTTGCCCTTTGTTTGTGAAATGAGGCCTACCTGGCCCTCTCATTGACTAATTGACTAACTTTTTTTTTAACTTCTGTAACCCTCTTATAGAGACTTTCAGGGCCTTGACTACCTAATCTAGGCAGATCAAAACAGCTCCTGGCTTGCTTCTGCAGATACTCAAGGCCTTCTTATGGATTTTGCCTGAAAAAACAAACAAACAAAACCCTTCTTCACCCCCATTTCACACAGCAATCTACAGTTTGACTTAGAGATTGCTGTAGTGCTATCTGTAGGGAAAAGAAACATACCCTGAGCAGAGCCAAAGAAACATACTTTGGCTCTGCAGCCAGAACCAAAGAAATGCACCCTTACCCTGAAACCAGTGCCAAAGAAACACACCTTGTCCCTGGAATCAGAATCAGTGAAAGAAATACACCCTGGCCCTAAAACTAGAGCCAAAAGACTAAAAAGAACCAGTGCAAGAAACACATTTTGACCCTGAAACCAGAGCCAAATCTGACCCTAAATCTGTGCAGAAAACTAACCAATCCCTGAGCAGGAGATCTAGCCATCCTAAACTCAGGGATTGAAATCCGACCAATCCTCACCCTGAAAAAATTGCACCCCCCTAAGAATCCCTATATAAATCCTGTGTCTGTTTGGCTTGTGGCTGTCCTGCTGCCTCCTTCTACCCTGGCGGAGGCAGCCACTCTCCTGAATTCTTCCCTCCCAATAAATCTCTTGAATGAGCTTTGGGTAAAGATCTTTTTGCAGTGGAGCAGAGACCAAAACCCTTTCCTACTGGACCTGGCTAGGGAAATCCTCTCCTGTCGGAGCACAGCTGATACACTGGGGAAGCCTTTCCTTGAAACAGGGCTGTAAGCTGCTAAGCTTACTGTGACCTGTGGTAGTCCTTGGCTCCTGAGCTCCAGGATACCTTTCCATCTGAGCTGTGTAACACTCAGTATTCTGTGGCTCCTGAGCTCCAGGATACCTTTCCATCTAAGCTATAAGAACACCTGTCCCATCCGATCTACCCAAACACTTAAACTTTCAGGAGTCAAGACATCTTTTCACTATAATTGGATTGAGTCTGTGGTCTTTTTCCAGGGTTCAAGAACTTTGTAACGCTGAGAAAGAGCCCAGAACCACACATGCCCATCCATTTAAGTCACCAACAGACTTAGCCTGAGGACACTTGCTGAGAGCTACTGACTGAAGGCCAGCAGCTTGGGAAACATGGCTTTCTAGGAGATAGAATCTCCTAGACAGTGGGAAGGAGAGTGTCATTTTCCAAGGGTGACTACTTTCACTCTTGTTTGATGTGAAAACAGCCTGTTTCTGTCAGCTTTTCACACTGTAGGGATACAAAATAACAATACTTTTTTTTTTAAATACAGTGTGTCTTATAGTCTGGGCTTTCACATGAAGCTGAGGGTGACTTTGTGTAAGGATTCAGGCATTATGCTGGCCTGCCCCTGTCACCTGGCAATATGTACTCAGACAGTAACCTGGTCAGCCCAGGGTTCCATGCTATGCGGTTACAAAGGACCATTTTAAAAAAAAGACACCCCCCGCCTACTTTCGATCAAATCTCTTTCCCACTGTTCCCAGACAGGACTTTTTCTGTCTCCCTCTTCTCTTCTATGCTCTCTGCTCTCTGCTCTCTGCTCTCTGCTCTCTGCTCTCTCTCTCTCTCTCTCTCTCTCTCTCTCTCTCTCTCTCTCTCTCTCTGGGTCTCTTTACCTCTCCCCCCCACCCCTAATAAAACATCTTACTTGTCTGTCTGTCTGGCCTGTTTGTCTGTCTGCCTTGGTCACCCTTGCACCCTACATGGAATCATCCAAAGTCCCCCACGCACATTATCATAACACTTTAAACTGCTGACCCTCCTGTGTTTTGGGGTCATAGGCCTGTGTACCCCACACCAGGCTGACAGCACAATCTGGGGGAATAATCACACTTGGAAAATGCTAAGGGGTAGTCAGGCTTGGTGGCTCAGGTCCAGGATTCCAGCAGTTGGGAAGCTGAGGCAGGAGAAACGAGGTAGAGGCTAGCCTAGGCTGCATAGTGTCTGAATCAAAAGAGGGGGCTGGAAGGGACCAGTGAGATGCTTAGTGGGAAAGATGCTTGTCTGCAAGCCTGACAACCTAAGTTTGATTCCTGAAACCCACATGGTTGAAGAATAAAGCCAACTCTTGATAGTTGTCCATTGGCCATCCCAAGTGAGCTCCCACATCACAATACAATAAATAAGTAAATACCATAAAACATTAAAAAAACAACAACAACCAAAAAACTAGGAGCTGAGGTGATTACTCAGCAGTTAAGAGCACTTGATTGTGTAGAGGATAGTGCCCAGAATGGATCACAATAATCAGTAACTGTAGCTCTAGGGGATCCAATACCCTCTAGTCTGCACAGACACCCTACACATGTACACAGACACACAGCATACACATAATTAAAATAAAACTTCATAAGGTGAGAAGGGACAAAGGAGTCTCAGTGGAAAAGTAAGTCAGGTATTGGCAGAAGCCAAGCTGTCGCCCTCGGGAACGGCATGTAGGTGTGTTGCAAATTGAGCTCCTTAGATGGCAAAGGCCCTTTGGAGAATCCCATCCATTTGGCAAGGACCTATGGGTACAACACTGCAGACTCCTGCGCTGACCTTAGGGAGCTCATGGGCTTCAGGCTTCTCTAACGTTTGCTATTCTTATTATGGAAACTCTTGGTTCTGCCTTGCTAGTCATGATTATGCCTGAGTTTACTGGAAACAAAAGTTTTTACAGAAAAGCCAAATTTCTCTGATCTGTTATAAAAACCAGTTTCTCCAGTTGTCCCTGACTGCCTTTGCAGTCATCCTGAATAAGCAGGAGGAACTCACTAAAGTTAATGATTATTGCTTATTCAATACCAAAAGAGATAAATATATTCCAAAGAACATAAGAACCAAGAAAACTTTCTTAAAAGATGACATTAAAAACCTTATAGGAACACAGAAGGAAAAAGAGGTAGGACACGAAAGGTCAGACATTTTCCTGGCACCAGGACATGAACACTCAGATATTCTTCTAATATCAAAGTATCAATAAAGAAATCTAAAATGTCTAGTTCCCCTTAAAGAAGTACATTTAGAAATTCTCAGGAAGAACAATGAAACTTAGTCTTCAAAGATAAAGAGTTAGGTATTAATCATTATTTTGAGAACTTATAAAGAACAGGATTATAACTGCAACCCATATAATAAAGTTGACATACAAATTACTCACAAACTGGTATACACCTGAAAATGATACTCTAGGCATTACAATATATTCAGCTGGTGTCATATTGTTAAGAATGAATCACTGGGCTCAAATCTCTGTAACTGCATGTTTGCTGCCGGCTAGGGCACAGTATTAATAAGATGTGCCTAGATAGACACAAAACATTTTACTTGATATATAATAAGGGGTAAAGGTCAATGACATCAAGGGAGTGGGAAAGAAGAGAAACTGAAATGTTAAGGATTCTTGGTAAATGATTAAAAAGAAATGATTTGAAACTGCTCATGCTTGAACGCATTAAAACCTGTATAAATAAAGACGGACTGAGCTACTCGGGGCCATCAGTTTGAATGACAACTGGTGGTCAGACTCCTCATTTTTCCCCGACTTCACATCCTTCCTGCAGCACAAGAACCCCCCTGGAGCCGGGCGGTGGTGGCGCACGCCTTTAATCCCAGCACTCGGGAGGCAGAGGCAGGCGGATCTCTGTGTGAGTCCCAGGCCGGGCTGGACCGATAGCCTCCGAAACAATACAGAGAAACCCTGTCTCGTAAAAACCAAAAAAAAAAAAAAAAGAACCCCCCCTGGAGCTGGACTCCAGCAAGGTATGTTGGCTCATGCTTTTAATCTCAGCACTCGGTAGGCAGAGGTGTATGGATCTCCGTGAACTCGAGGCCAGGCCAGTCTACATAGTGAGTTCCAGGATAGCCAAAGATACATAGTGAGACATCTAAAAAAAAAAAAGAAAGAAAGAAAGAAAAAGAAAAAAAAGAAAGGTTAGATAGCAGAAAAAATCCCACTCTTTGTAGCAAGAAAAGATATGATATAAACTAACTGCCTCATAAGGTGTCTGATGCTCTCATTTCATCCTCTGCCTCCAGCATGCAGGCCAGGAGCTGGAAAAGGAAACCCGTTACTATCTCTGGGTACAATCACATATACTGCTCTGGGCATGACAGCCTGCCAGAATCCAGTTGGGGTCCCTACCCACCTTCTGTGCCTCCACTCACCCATAGAATCAGCAGCTGCCGCAGCAGACGTTCCTGCCGTGCCATCTGAGACAGAAGCAGGGGCTGAATAGCCAGTAGCCGTCCAAATGCAGCCTTAGCCAGCTGGGACACATCTAAAACCAGCCCCTGACTAAGTTTTTCCGGTAAGGCCCACACCCAGGCTCCTCAACTTCCTTGCTCACTTGAGCTGGCATTGTTTTTGAAATTACAGAAAAGTTCCTCAAAACCCCTGTTCACCACTCCACAGTATCAGTAGCCAACAAAAGGCACTGCAGAGCCAAGGTGTTTGAAAGCAGAGCCAGCCTAGGGGATGCGTGTATTGACTGACAGTGAATCTACCCAGACACTGGACTGAGGTCAGCCTTAAAGAGAAAGGAGAGCCTCCTACATGTTGTTGGATGCTCCTCAGAGGCCTAGCTGCAAGGAGCTGGTTGGTCTCACAAGGGCAAACACTACCTGAGTCTCAGGTCTACGAGGCAGAAAGCCGGATGGAGTGCCAAGACTGGGAAGGGACTGAGAGTAAGTGCGTGGCTCACAGGGATACAACTTCAGTTTAGGAAGATGGAAAGTTCTGAAGGTGGATAGGGGTGGGGTTGGCTCAAGTGCAGACATTAAGTATGGGATTTGTGCTTTGGAGCTGGGCATTCAGGCATGGTCAGAATGATTTTAAAAAATTTAAAAATTGGTGGGCTCACACTTTTAATCCCAACACTTGGGAAGTAGAGGCAAGTGGATCTCAGTGAGTTTGAGGCCAGCTTGGTCTAAAGAGTAAGTTCCAAGACAGCCAGAGCTACAGAGAGAAACCCTGTCTCCAAGGGAAAAAAAAAGGTGGGCTGAACAAGCTATGGGAAGCAAGCCAGTAAGCAGCTCCCTTCACAGCCTCTGCATCAGCTCTTGCTTCCAGGTTCCTGCCCTGTTTGAGTTCCTGTCCTGACTTCCTTCAGTATGAACAGCACTGCTAAATGTAAGACAAATAAATCTTTTTCTTTACAACTTGCTTTTTTGTCATGGCGTTTTCACCACAACAGTAGAAACTCTAACTAAGACATAGGTGGTGATTAATACAGAAACCTGCAGCTGATAAGAGGCTTCAGAACAGTCTGTTTAGATAAGGTGTCTATTCCATAACCCCACCTCCCACGGCTGAGAGATGGAAGAGTGGAAGAGATGGTGGAAAGAGGGTAAGAATGTAAGATCCAGTGTGTGTGTGTGTGTGTGTGTGTGTGGAGAGAGAGAGACAGAGAAAGAGAGACAGAGAGAGAGAGGTGTGTGAGTGTGCAGCTCAATAGAGAGCACTTAGAGAGAGAGAGGAGAGAGAGAGGAGGGAGAGATAGATAGATAGAGAGAGAGAGAGAGAGAGAGAGAGAGAGAGAGAGAGAGAGAGAGAGAGAAGAGAAGAGGATATGGAAAAGGAGCTGAGTCTGGTGGACACACCTTTAATCCCAGCACTCAGAGGCAGGACAACATTCATGAAGTCAAGGCCAGCAAGGTCTACACAGACCCTGACTTGAGAGTGAGGGGGGCAGAGAAGAAATTGGTATATCAGAAACTCAGTAGGATAACTAGGCAGACCCCATGAGACTACAATCACAAGTGCTAGATGCAGTGGCTGCCAGGAAGTCATGTGGTCCAGAGTCACAAGAAGTTACTGGAATTGAACTCGGCCAGCAGCATTACCAGTAACTTCCAGAATCTAGCCTCCCAGGAACATCCCTTGTGTGGAGACAATGGTTAGTCCTCAGCCATCCCAGACAAACAGCTGCTTTTCAACCTGATGACTGACCAGAGAGCTAGGGACAGAGCTCAGGGACATTTCTCCAGCTCCATCAAATCTGTCTTGATAAACCCCAAACATGGGTGGTTTTGGTCAAAATACAGTCCTATCGGGACCGGGCTGTGGTGGCGTTTGCCTTTAATCCCAGCACTCAGAAGGCAGAGGCAGGTGAATCTCTGTGAGTTCAAGGCCAGCCTAGTCTACAGAGCAAGTTCTAGGACAGGCTCCAAAGCTACAGAGAAACCCTGTCTTGAAAAACAAAAAACGAACAAATTAAAAAAAAAGAAAAAGTAAAAACCAATCCCATTAGGGGTTCAAATGTGAAGGCTAAAGTTATGTTTTAAATTTTTTTCTTTTGCTTTTAATTTTATTTGGCAAAGCAGCACTGCATAAATGGTGCAGAGACTAGCAACGGCTTACACAGAGTGTTAGGTGCAGATACAGTATCAGCAGCAAACTAGACACAGAAAACAATATTGAGTTACAACCTCCTATCGTTTTTAAAGAGAGGAAAATTACATCAGAGGAGATCTACAAAACAATAATCCCTGTAGCCTGTAGCCCAGGGACAGATAACGAGGAACCTGCCTAACTCCACTTTGAAGACAGGACCCATTACACTGTATTGTTACAAATAAGTTCCCATTTACTGTAAGTGGTGGGTGGTTGTTGTTAAGTCTGTTTCCTGGAGGCTAACGTGCTCCAAACCCATGACTTTGACTTGTTTTTGAGAATACCTTTACCCTCCCTAGTCACATGGTGACTACATGATGCTTTTTGAGATTTTTCTGCATTTCCTTATTGCTCCACTATGGAGGCAAGCGTTGAGGTCTCATATATGCTTAAGTCATGCCCAAAGAGAGAGAGACCACTCCTGTTGCCTGCATACCAACATGTACCAGCTCCTTTTCCAGCACCATGTCTGCCTGCATGTTGCCAAGCTCCCCACCATGATGATAATGAACTAAATTTCTGAAACTGTCAGCTGCCACCTCAATTAAATGTTTTCCTTTATAAGAGATGCTGTGGTCATGGTGTCTCTTCACAGCAATAGAAACCATAACTAGGACAGGGACCAGCCTGTAAATTTTCTGATGGACACAGGGACTACACATTCAGTATTACAGGAGATCCTATGATCCCTTACAACCAAACAATGAAGTACAGGGTTAACAGGGGTTAACAAAAAGATACAAATGGATCATTGACTGGAAGGTTAACCTACGACAAGGAACTGTGACTCATTCTTTTACTGTTATTTTTGAATGTCCCTATCCTCTACTGAGACAGGACATCCTGAACAAACTCCAGGCAACAATATCATTCTCATAGGACTTTTCTAGGTTGCAAGGCTTTAACCATTACTTGCCTGTCAGCGCCCGTGTAATATTTTGAAAGTATGTTTCACACAGCCACAAGTTCTGCTAGTGAGACGTTCTGGTGTGGGGTGCCTGAGGGCTTGAGTATATACTACTTAGGAGTGTCTCTAGGATTAAAAGAAATATTTGCTATGAGCCTTTTATACATGATAATGGATGTCTTTTGCCATTGCCCTCACTTTTAGATGGTTACTTAAGATGATGGAACAATAAACTGTGACCTTCAGTACTAACTGGGAGCCCTTCTGTTATGACTAGATGTCTCTGTCTCATCATTAACACCTTGGGTAGCTAGGCCTTTCCGTGTCCACACTCCTTCAATCAGGGTCGGACCCAGGGTTGTTTGACTGGTTCCTATTGCAGCCCTAAAGACATCAGTCTGGAATAGGTGGCCCCTGCAGTGTGGGGCTAATACAGACCGGACCACAACACCTGCCCAAGAAATGAGGAATACCTGCTCCTCCAAAATCCAATCCATTCTCTGGAAGGGCAATGGAAAAAGTTGTTGATCCAGGAAGTTCCTACAGTTTGGGCAGACAACAATCCTCCTGGCTTGGCAAAACATGTGCCACCATCATAGTACACCTAACATCTGAGGTAACGCTCATTCCAGTCAAGCAGTACCCATTAGTTTAGAAGCCAGGGAAGGGATTAAGATTAATATCAGACACCCTTTTGAAGAAGGCATACTTATTCCTTGCCAGTCAGCCTGAATTACCTTCTTGTTGCCTGTTCAAAAGCCTGGGACTATAGACTGTAGACCAGTACAGGACTTCAGGGACCTTAGCAAGAGGGTGGAATCCATTTACAACAACTGTTCCAAATCTCTACACTTTTGCTCAGTTTATTACCATCAGAGCATAGAGTTTACACTGTTTAGAACTTAAAAGATCCATTCTTCTCCATCTCTCTGTCAAATTTAAGTCAGACTATCTTCACATGTGACTATGTAGATAATTTATTATTGGCTGCTAAAGATGAGGAGGACTGTTTGAGAGCCACCGGAGTCCTTTTAGAAACTCTAGCCCAGTTAGGCTATAGAGTTTCTAAAGCGAAAGCCCAAATTTTCTAGCTCCAGGTTATCTACTTGGGATATGAGCTGAGAGAAGAGAAAAGACTGTTGTTCCAAGTCCACATACCAGCCATAATGCAAATCCCAACTCCAACCATCAAGAAACACATTATGAAATTTCTGGGAGCTGTTGGATATTGCCATCTTTGGGTCTCTGGGTTTGCTGAAATTGCCAAACCCTTGTACTCTGCCACAGCTGGGGGCAACACTCTTTTGGAATGGACTGAGGAACATGAACAGGCCTTCAAGAACTTAAAAGAGGCCCTGGTACAGGCTCCCACTTTCACTGTCCCTGATATCTTTAAGCCCTTTTCTTTACTTCCATAAAAGAAAGGGCATTGCCGAGATTTGTCTCAGACTCTGAGTCCCTGGAAAAGGTTGATACTTTACATCTCAAAGAGACTGGATCCTGTAGCTTCTGGATGGCCCCTGTGTTTCAGAGCTATTGAAGCTATCACATTCTTGTAAGAGAAGCTGACAAGCTCATGTTGGGACAGTCTCTAACTATAACAGCCCTACATGTTGTGAAAACCCTGTTGAGAGATGCCAGCAACCAGTGAATGTCTAATGTCCATCTGTGGTAATTTGAATGTAATTGTCTCCCATAAGATCATAGGGAGTGGTCCTATTAGGAAGTGTGGCCTTGTTGAAGTAGGTGTGGCCTTGTTGCCAGAAGTATGTCACAAGCTGTCTCTGGCACACCTGAAGCTCTTGGATTATTGTGTATTGCAAATGATAGACAATAGAGGACTAAAGTCATGGGAGCACGTGATGCTCTTCCTTTAGTAAGACATGTAAATTAGATTAGGGTCCTTGGTATAAGGAAATACTTTACCAAAAAATCAACTTTGTGTAACTATCAATAAGGATCAATGTTACGTAGTGCCTTTGTACAGCTGTTAGGGGTTCAGTCCATCAGAGAAGCTAAACCTTTCTGCTACCACATAGGCCTTAAAATTTCATCTTGTAGTGTCTTCTTTCTTCAACTGGCCCATGCTGTAGAAAGAACTCCTTCACATCTGCAGCTGGCTCATGGAATGTGGGCCCTTTGTCTTCAGCATGTTTTGTTTAACATAGGAGAAGCATGTCTGAGAGTTTCCCAAGGGTACAAAGCCTATGCAAAACTTGGTTGGGAAAAACCCGGGACACTGAGATATTCCTTAATTGATAATTTGCATTTGTTGTAGTCCCTTTGGGAGCTTAAGTGAGAATGGAAGTCAACTTACTATAGGTATAAGAAATGTCCTTGGCAAAGGGAGGGTGTCTCAGTTCTCTAGAGGCTGAATCCCCCTGCAGCTGGAGAGGCTAAAATCATCCTTAAAGTGAGCTGTGTCTTCTTCCATGGACCTGCACAAACCCACACCCATCACACAACCTTTGGTGGCTCAATGGCAGGCTTGAAGAAGAACAGCGGATTCTGGACACTTTGAGACCTGGAGGAAGTTCACTCTTGGGGTAAGAGGACTCCAGGATTGACAGGGCTATAGGGAATTTAAACTCCTCATCTCAGGAGCAACAAAAGGTGCAGTCACTAAAATGCTTGTCAAAAGTAAAAGTGGTAACTGCATAATTTTTAAAGATAGAAATAGAATGGCTCCTGAGACAAAGAATAAGAAAGGGAATTAAAAAAGGAAATCTTAGCCAGGCGTTAGTGGTGCACGCCTTTAATCCCAGCACTCAGGAGCAGGTGGATCTCTGTGAGTTCGAAACCAGCCTGGTCTACAGAGCGGGTTCCAGGACAGGTTCCAAAACAACACAGAGAAACCCTGTCTCGAAAAAACAAAAAACAAACAACCCCCCCAAAAAAACACAAGTCTATTTTCTGGGAGGCAGTTTAAATACCCTGTGGGAGTGGTCTTGAGCATCTCTGGGGGGAGGGGTCATCATTTGGCGGGCTTTCTGAGATGCAGCAGGGCTTAGAGGGAGACGGGGGAAGGGAGCTTGGGTGGAACTTCCACCATAACATCCCAGACTCTGTGGGTATACAGATTCCAGAGGCCAGGGTGAAGCTGCCACCATAACAGCATTAACATGTTACTTGGGATTTATAAAAAAGGATCCTCTTTTTAAGGTTTTATAAAAATACTCCCTGAGTATTGACTAAAGTTAGTTCTTAAAATCCTATAGAGATATAGGTGGCATATGTAAAAAGGACTATACAGGTAGAAACTGGAGTTGCTCAATTGTTACTGTTCCCATGTTTTAAAGGTAAAGCAACTCCAGTATGTAGGGTAGGACAGTAGGTTTTGGAAGTACTAAAAAGAATGTATTTTGGCAAACTGTTATTAATGATGAGAGGCCAAAGCTAAAATTGCAAATAAATGGTATTGAGATTTCAGGCTTACAAAGCTGATGTATCTATAATCTCTCAAGAACCATAGAATCCCAACTGGCCTTTACAAGAAGTTTCTATTCAATTTTCAGGAACTGGAATATTATCTAATATAAAGCAAAATGTGAAATGGATTAAATGCATAGGATCTGAAGAACAGAAAAGAACATTAAAGCCCATATAGGTGAAACAGTGTCCCTTAACTAAAGAGAAGTTGCAGGTTCTTAAACAACTAGTAAAAGAACAGTTAGATGCTAAGATCATTGAGGAAACTATTAGTACTTGAAATTCTCCTGTATTAAAAAAAAAGAAATCTTGAAAATGGAGACTGTTAATTGACCTAAGAACTATTAATAAGATAATTCGACCTGTGGAAACTTTACAGCTTGGGATTCCTTTACCTTCTTTATTACCTAAAGACTGACCTATTATAGTTATCAATTTGCAGGATTGCTTCTTTACTACTCCTTTATAAGTACAAGACAGAGAAAAATTTACTTTTATAGTTCCTACTGTTAACAATGCTCACCCAGTAAAGAGATACCATTGGAATGTCCTCCCACCAGGAATGCTAAATAGCACAACTTTGTGTCAATATTTTGTAAATGAAAACACTGGAAGTGGTACATAAAAGTTTGCTTGACTTATTATATATCATTATATGGGTAACATTTTATTGGCTGCTTCTGATACAGATACCTTAGAAAAAATATTTAAGCCGGGTGGTGGTGGCGCACGCCTTTAATCCCAGAACCACTCGGGAGGCAGAGGCAGGCAGATCTCCGTGGGTTCGAGGCCAGGCTGGACCGACAGCCTCCAAAACAATACAGAGAAACCTGTCTTGTAAATACCAAAAAAATATATTTAATGTGGTACAGAAATTTTTACCCTGTTGGGGATTATAAATTTCTCCTAAAAATAATGAGGGGATTCTCTTAGTTATCTAGGATTTAACTTGAATAAACAGAAATTTCAGTCACTAAAGGTATAGATTAAAAGAGATCAGTTGCACACTCTTAATGATTTTCAAAAATTATTAGATTATATTAACTGGTTGCAGCCTACCTTTGGATTGTCTACCCAAGAAATGAGCAAATTGTTTCAAATTTTGCAAGGTGACTCAGATTTAAACATTCAAAGACAGTCAGCAGCTGTGGCTGACAGGGAATTAGCCCAGATAAAACAAAAATTTCCCAATGCCTATGTGGATCAATTGGATCTCACAACTGGAAGTATTTTAGTCATTTTACCTTCCAATCATTCCCCTACTGGACTCATTATGCAAAAGGAGGATAATATTTTAGAATGGATTTTCCTAGTTCACAAACAGAGTAAAAAATTAAAGACCTATATAGAAGAAGTTTCTGAACTAATTTTAAAAGGAAGAATAAAGACTTTGTCAATTGTCAGGTCTGAATCCAGCTGAGATTGTGGTACCATATGCAATACTGAAATTATGCAATTGTGGGTGGTTAATGATGATTGGTAAATGCTACAGACCACAGACTTATGCTGTGAGAGCTCAACTGACAAAAATCATGGCGCTAACCCACTGGGATCATTGGAGGAGGCCCACACACATGACAGTGGGACTATTTGCTATCAACAGTCACTGTCCTTACTGTAAATTTCCTGTGAAGCCATAGCGCTCCCTTTCTATGGTGGGATTCATCCCATGAATCCCAGCAGTGCATTAATCAATTACTGGGTACATTTTCCATTATGTGTTGGTATACTAGATGACTCACCTCAGCGATTCGTGATTCTGGCAAGACAGTAATCACATTCAGTACCCTTACTCTCTCAACCAGGTCTTTGTATAAACTTAGAAGTCTGCCCCCTTGCAGTTATCTTCCTTGGCAGACAGTTGGTGTTAGTGTCCCGGCAAAGAGACCCCAATTGAGACATTCACAGATGCTTAGAACAAGAATTACTGCATGTCTGAAGTTGTTGAGCCCTAGCTCTCAGAGAGATAGAGAACAAGAGTGTCTGGGATTCACTCTGCCAGCAGATAGGGAAGTGCTGGCTCAAGCTAACCCTACATTATCATTTAGCTTATTTTCCTAGTCACATTTAAGAAAATATCGAAGTATAGGTATTCCCCTCTTAGATTTCCTTAATGATTTCGCCTCTCTCTTAATTAACCCCCTTTTTTCCTTTGGAAGTTCTTGGAGGTTTAACCACTCCCACCTTGAGCCATAGAGAAAGACTGACTGACTGTTACTATTTTGTGTAAAACTTTTATCTGTTTCTATGACCCTGAAGAACTCCAGTCCTGCACCTGGCTAGGGCTGGAGAATTGTTGGTTGTAAGTGTATATTAGTTGGGAAGTTTTGCAGCACAGCAGAACAATAGGAGAAAAGGAGACTAGACTAGAGAGGAAGAAGCTGGAAGAAGAAACATTGAGAAGTTAGAAGTAGGACAGGATTATTAGACTAGAAACAGAACAATAAAGAGCACACGAAATAAAGAACATGACCCTTGGATTGTGTGTGAAGTTACTATAGAAATCTTTTAGGCCCCTCCTTCACTCCTGAGAAACAATCTACCTTTGGGACCCTGGGTAGGGGATGGAGCAGGTCTCTTAGCCTTTATAGGCAAAGAGCTTGTAAGAATTTCTTAGGAGAAATGAAAAACAAATATCCAAAAAGTAAGTGGATTCAGTTTATAAAAAGAACGGAACAAATTCGTCCCCATATAGTGAAAAGGGCACCTATTTCTGGGGCTCTTATGTGTTTTTTTGTTTTGTTTTGTTTTTTTGTTTTTTCAAGACAGGGTTTCTCTGTATTGTTTTGGAGGCTGTCCTGGAACTCGCTCCGTAGACCAGGCTGGCCTCGAACTCACAGAGATCCACCTGCCTCTGCCTCCTGAGTGCTGGGATTAAAGGTGTATTCCACCAATGCCCAGCTGGGGTTCTTACATTTTATACTGATACAAATAAATAAGGGATGGCTGTTATAAAGCAGGAAGCATCAGTAAAGTAAACCAAAGTCCATATGATTCAGTTAAAAAATCAGAGTTGTATGGCTATGCCATTCTAATTGTTTTGTTAGACTTTAATGAATCTCTTAATATAATTACTGATTCTCAATATGCAGAAAGGGTTGCACTGTATTTAGAAACTGCTGAACTTATTTATGATAATTCAGAATTAGCTTTATTGTTTGTACAATTACAGCAGGCAATCCAAGAAAGAAATTGCCCACTTTTTATTACCTATATTCGATCTCATATTGGGTCGCCTGGGCCATTAGCAAAAGGAAACGAAGAAATTAATAAATTATTGATAGGAAATGTGTTGGAAACTTCAGAATTTCATAAGAGACATCACGTTAATAGTTGGGGCTTAGGACTGGAGAAATGGCTCAGTGGTTAAGATCACTGGCTCCTCTTCCAGAGTCCAGAGTTCAAATCCCAGCAACCACATGATAGCTCACAAACATCTATAAAATATGCCTCTCTCTTCTGGCCTGCAGATAGAACACTGTATGCAAAATAAATAAATTAATCTTTAAAACAATAGTAGGGGCTTTGCCTCAGTATGCTGGAATGAGAAACTGGAGGAAGGAAAGCCCGTGAGCTGCAGAAGTTCAGGGTTGGCGGTGAGGTGAGAAGGGTTGAAAAGCGAGGTGCTGGTGGACCTGGAGGCCAGCTCTTCGGTATGCTCATAGGCACCATGGGTAGCCATTTGTCCTGACTTCCTTTTAGCCCCAACATTTCAGCTGTTTTTGTTGATGACAAGGGACACTGCCATCTCTACTGTGACTGCTTTTTAGCTGAAATTAGGGTGTCATTGTCAGGGCCCAGGAAGGTTGGAATGCTGGTCAAATGCCAGGGATGGAGAGGAGTGAAAGCTGGCAAACATCTATTTCACTCCTGCCCAGGTTCTTTGGGACCACCTGGGGCTAGGAAGAGCAGGCTGCTTTGGAGTAGTCTGGAAATGCTGGTTCAAGCCAAGGGCTCAGGTTGGAAATTCTGTCAGAAACATCTAGCTTACATCAGTTTTCAGCAAGTCCAGGGCTTTTTGTTTTGGTTTTTCAAGACCTGTGTAGCCCTGGCTATGTAGTTCAGACTGGCCTTGAACTCAGAGATTCACCTGCCTCCCAAGTGCTGGGATTAAAAGTGTGTACCACCACCACTCAGCCATAGGTGCTATTTAAAAACATCTATTTTCCTACATAAGAGTTGAATTCAAATTACATATTCAGATAGAGTATGCTATAGCAGATCTGTTTTTCTCAACAAGAGTTGAATATCATATATAAAATGCTGTAGCAAATTAAGATTTCCTGTGCATAGACTTTTAGACAATCGGCCTTTTGTTATGTTTTAACCTTTTATTACAGATTTTGAAAAATTTTAACCATACCTACTGAACTTACAACTTCTGTGACGGAGTTTACACAATGGTCTTAGGAGAATTTCTTTGAGAGCAGAGAACAAAGAAATCATAGAGATAAAAGATCTTTAAAGGTGAAAAGTAGGAAAAATTTGATAAAAGAGAGTTGGGAAGTGTAGAGCAGAGAAAGTTGAGATATAAGAGAGTTGGGATCATTTGTTTGTGCAGTGGCAGAGTTGTTACCACATGAGAGGTTTTAGAAATCAAGTGTGCTGGCTTTGGCCATTGACCTGTACTGAGGCCAAGCCATTTGTAGTAAGACAATGAGGCTTTAATGGAATTTCTGAGTCCAAGGAGGAAAAGAGAAAGGGTTGGAGACAGGAATTCCACCGTGGGAAGGTTCCAAGAGGAATCTGAGATAGAGACAGGGTCCAAAGGAAGAACTCCATCCAGGAAGTATTCCATTACTGTACAGGTCCAGGAGGTCGCAAAGGGGAGGCAGAGCAGACAGCTCTGAAGAGGAGAGGAGGACAGGGTCCACAAACAGTAACTCCAACTGAAGGAGGGTTCCAATACCCTGGAGACCAAGAGGGCATAAGGAAGCTGCAGGACTTCCTGGAGGGAGCTGAGAGATAGAAGGGACAAGGGCAGAAGAGAGAAGTGTAAGTGTCCTGGTGACAAGAATTTCAATCCAGGGCAGCCCCAAGGGGACAGAGACCGCCAGAGAGAAATATCCCAAGTCAAAGGAGAGGCATCTCTGTCTAAGTGATGGGGACCCTGGAGGGTGAGAGGATGCTTCCTGGCACACTGGTGTGGCTTTCACAGTAATAATGGACAAAGCAGACAGCTCCAGGGAGACACTTACCCAGTAGAGGAGGAGAGAGGAGTTGGTGGAGCAGGTGGGGAAGAAAGCAGCTGAAGAGGGGGACTAGGAGAGACAGAGAAAGAGGAGCAACCCTCTTAGCAGTGAGATGGCCATGGGTTCAGTACACAAGAGGGCATAGCAGGCCCCAGGAGCCAGAGCCACTGAGAAGAAACTTACTGAGCAGGCAAGGAGAGACAAATGGTTAGGGCAGGTAGAAGTGACTGGGGGTAAACCCTAAAATTTAAGCCAATTATGGAGGGTGGCAGGAGCCAGTAGAAACAAATGATCCATACACACATGTCTTAGGAAAGTTGGTTTAGTTAGGGGAGGCTGAGACCCTTGGAAGGGTGTAGTAGCCATCTGCAGTAGCGTCACGTTATGGAATCAGTCTGTATTACTCTGTGTTCGTGCCTGAGAAGGGGAGTGTGGATTGAGAAACGGCAGATAAAGATGCTAAGGAAAAGATAAAAGATAGAGACACAGGTAAGAGTCAGGAGGACAATACTGAATGCCCTAAGCTTATTCTTCAACATTCTTAAATACCCCAACCAAAAAGCGAAACATGGCTGAAGACTTCTTTGTCAAGATACAAGGAATAAACAGGCCTTCTTTCTTAATTTTCCACCTTAGACTAAATTTCTTGCTACCTGGCCTTAAGGGTTAAGAGTAACCATACCTCAGGCCAAGTCTTCTCTTGTTATTTAGATAAGACATCTACAACCAAGATCAAGCATCCTACAGTAGCCACATCTTAGACATTTAGGTTTTATGACTTTAACCTGGGGAGAGTAAGAACAGTTTTGAACTCTCTGATATTAAGTCAAGATGAAATGAAGTCATTTTTATAGTTCCCAACAGAAGGGGATTATAAATGTTCTTCCTGGGTTTCGGGCACCAGGCACATAGAGTAAGGACATATCCATTCCAGTTACGGTTGGGAGAAAGCTGTTATTGTAGATATGAGGGAAATTACAGCTAGATGCTTCTGGAAGAGCCAGAGCAGACAGAAGAAGTAGCAAACCAAACATGGCCAGCAGACTGAACTGGGCCATGAGAAGGGGTGAGGAGTGGGGAGAGAAAGAGGAAGATAAGAAAGGACCAAGAAAGAAGGGGCAAGAGAATGCCAAGATGGGGAGAGCTAAGAAGGCACAAGGCTGAAACAGCGGGGTTATATAGGAATGAGAGACTGGGGGAAGGGAGCCCATGAGCTGGAGAGGTTCAGGGAAGGTGCGGGGGGAGAAGAGCCGAGAAGAGTCACAGGTACTGAGTGGGCCTGGAGGCCAGCATGCTCTTTGGTATTCTCACAGGCACCATGGGTAGCCGTCCGTTCTGAGCTTCTTTTGGAGCCGGACTTGCAGGACTTCCCTTCAGTTAAGCTGTCACTTGTTCCCAAGGAGAGACTTCACCAGAGAACTTCGTACAGCAAAGACTCCTACAGGGCCTTACTTTTCGCAGGTAACAGCAGACAATGGCAATAACAAACAAGGTTGAAAGACTAATTAGTAGATACAGCCGGTTTCTGTGATCTAAAAGTGGGAAAATCAAGAAATATTTTGGTCAAGTCAAGAACAGACTTTTTCCCCCCTGCAGTCTATGGACAAATGGAGAAGCCAACATTCTTCTTCCTGGCATGGGAGAGGCCTGATGAACAGGCCAAGTTAGGGTGACCTGGGAAGAGGGAACCTCAGATGAGAAAATGCCTATATCAGACTGCCTGTAGGCAAGTCTGTGGGGCATTTTCTTCATTGCTAATCAAGAGAGGAGCCCACTGTGGGCAGCGCCACTCCTGAGCAGTCTAAGAAAGCAAACTGAGAAAGCCACGAGGAGCAAGCCGCATTTCTTCAGACTCTGCTTCGGTTCCTGCCTCATCCTTCTACGATGGACTAGAAGCTGTAAGCAAATGCAATATGTCCTTTCCTCATTAAGCTGTTTTTGGCCAGCACTTTATCGCAGTGATGTAAAGCAGACTAACGCAGGCAAGAAGGAAGACCACCACATTGGCACTCCTGAGAAGGGGCTGGCCTTGTGTTCCAACAAGGAAGACAACATCCTCGTTCCTAAGAGTCTGACTGTTATACAATTTGGTGAAACATATCACATGAAACTTAATATCTCACCCACTTTCAGAACACGGCTGATTAATCTGAGGTGTTTTTACATGGCTGTGCAGCTGTCTCCACACCAGTCTAGAACTTCCTCATCTTCCCTCACTGACCTCTGCCCCAGTGGACACTAACTTCCCAGCCTTGTCCCCAGACTGTGGTCCCCAATGTTCTCTGTTTCACCTGTCATTTTGTTGCTCCAGGACCGCACAGGAGGACAGCAACACTTGCCCTTAGGGCCAGGCTTATTTCACTTAGCACAGCACACAGTCTTTCAGGCTTATTATACTACTGTGTCAGAACGTCTGCCCTTTTCAAGAGTGGATGCTATTCCATTGAACATACAGGCTGTATTTGTTAGCTCATTCATCTACCTGCGGACCCTGGGCTGCTCCCACCTGTGGGCTGTTGACACCCACAGGTGCACAGTGCTGCAACTACGGACCAGGGTTGGTGTGCCCTAGCTGATTTTACTGTAGTTTTTGGAGTACTGGAGATTGAATTTAGGGCTTCATGCATGCTAGGGAAAACGCTCTGCCACTGAGCTTCAGTCAAGCCCTAATTTTTGCACACATTGTTAAATAAGGGTCCAGCTTCATTCTTTCACACATGTATGTTCTTTTGCCAGCATTATCTGTTGAAGAGGCTGCCTTTTCCCTACTGAATGTTCAGCTTAAGCATCTACTTACTGTAAAGAATTATTTACAAATTCCATTAACAGACACACATGCAGCAAAACATCCATACACATAAAATATTTTACAAGAAAACATGATGCTCAGGGACCCAGGTACAGAAGCTATACCTGGTGACTCTACCTCTGTGGACAATCTGGACAGGTCAGGCCACTAACGCAGATTGGTCTGGGAGGGTCAGGGTCTTACAGAGACAGAGATTCCTTTCAGAGAACACGTATTTTGCAACAGATGGAGTGCTGGTATTCAATGCTATTTTGATGTCTACTTTGAAGCAGTTAGTGCTGTGGGGTGTAAATTTTCATTCAATAAGAAGATAGTCACAGAGACCAAAAATAAATCTTTCTTACTTGTGTCAGCCTGACCGCACACTGTGTTTGCTGTGGAGTTGCATCTCTGGAGGACAGGGACTCCCTGGGGACACCTGCAAAGAGATACCCTCAGTTCTTCCTGACAGTCAGCAGCAGAAGATGCCCGGAAGGGCTTGATGCCAGCTCCAAATCACTGTCAGGCTGTATCATGATCCAAGATCTGAAACAGGGCTCTGGCCACACAGTTGTCACCAGCCCCACTGGTGACATCTGTGGCATCTCAGACAGTATCGCATGATTCTCACTAAATACACAAAATTTACAGTTCCCTTCTCTACTGATGTCCATAGCCTCTTTGGCCTTGGAGTGAGGACTCAAGTTCGGAGTCACCAGCACATGCTCCAGGACTGTGGCTTGTGCTGGCACCCCTAGTGGTTTGAAGATGCAACAACAACTCCATCTGACTGGAGTGACTGCCAACTTATTGAGGGTGAAACCTACAGAATTTCCTAAAACCCTGCTCTAAGTCATTTTAACCTAAGTCAGTTTACCCCAGACCTGCCTTCCTGGGAATGAATGAAGGTTTCCCTAGCACTCCCAAAGCCTGATACACTGAAGAATCCTGGAAGATGTCACTCAGAAAAACCGAGTCCTTTGGCAAGTGATATCTACTTTCTCTCAAGGGACATTAGCCTTGGAGACGGCTAGCAATAAGTCCTGCACCACCCAGGCCACAGAGTCCCCAGCCCAAAGTACCCACCGAGAAGGTATGACAAAGACTGTCCCTTTCTCTGGACATAAAATGCTACTCAAAACAATGCATAAAGCCACCACAGACCCATGACACAGTGTCCTTACTTGGTGCACCGGCGACAGAATTCAGTGGAATCAGCATCAGAATAGAAAAGACCCATTCGGCACCGGCATTTCTGGTCACTGGTGGCAGAGCAGTTGGCCACTGGTTCTTGATCTGCAATCCAGGGAAAGCAGGGTTAGGTCAAGGTGAGCATCTCAAATGTGCACATAGACCCCACCATCACCTGAAGGGAACACTGTGTCCCACCTTAAATGTGCACACTGACCCCACCACCACTTGAGGGGAACGGTGTGTCCCAGTATGAGCTTTACCAGCCATCACAGATGTACCAAACACTAAACAGTACTGCTATGAACATTCACACCCTCAGGCCTCCGGGTAACATCCAGACTTGAGGTAGATGATGGCTTGGGAGATTCATTGTTCAGCATCCTGTACAACAGCATCAAACTACCCTGAGGCCTCCATCCCAGGTGGTCCTGGTTTGTATGCCTACTGCTGCCCCACAAGATCCCCCACTCCCACCCCAAGACCACCATCTCCTTCAGACATCTCTGACATTGCCTTATTTAATTATCCCATTCTTTGCTGAGGAGCTCCTAGTGATCGTGTGTCCAGACCCCTGGCGGGTCCATGGGCTCTAGGTATGCACCTGTCTTAATTGAGACTGACTCAATGGCTTATGAAAGAAAACGGCTTTCCCACTTGGGGTGCTCCATTTAAACCTTGTGTCTATAGTTCAGTGCACTACAGACATTTAACCTACCTGTGTCACCTCACAGTGCTCTGAAGCTAGGCAGTGTCCATTCTAGGAGTACAGCAGTGGGCACAGGCAGGGAGGACTCTCAGCCCTACTCTCTGTAGATGTCTCACAGCACTTTCACAATCTGTGACTGTGGAACGTGGTTCTGGCTTTTTGTTTGCTTGTCTGTTTAAGATAATATTTCTCTATGTAGTCCTGCCTGGCCTAGAACTCACAACATAGATCAGGTCGGCCACACACTGCAGTGACCTTTTTTCATCTCTCTGCCTCCCTAGAACTGGGATCAGAGACGCGTGCCACCATAATCAGCTTGCTTCCATATTCACGCTTACGAGACATGTATGACAGTGCTGACACATGGGATATTGTGGTGTTTGTTATTTAGGTTAATATGACTCAGTGACGGGAGTGTGTACACATACACAATGCATGCACACACAAAAAAGATTTTTTTTCCCATAGCCGGGGAACACAGGTCTTCTGCATACCAGGCAAGCACCCTCACTGAGCTGCCTCCGCTGCCGTAGCAATCGCTTCAAGTTTGTTTGTTTTGTTTCTTTCAGATTCTCACTATATAGCTGTTACTGTCTTTAAACTCACTATGTAGGCCAGCCTGGTCTTGAATTCACAGAGATCTGCTTCCAGAAAGAGTTCCGGGAGTAAAAGCAAATGCACCTGCTTAAAGTTTTTGGGAAACTAATTTTATGACATAGATTTCCGTATCCTCCCAGTGACTCTGCAGGCGTGTCCCTCTTCTCTCAGCTGCTTCCCCAGATCCACACGCCTGCTGCTCTGCTCTTTAAGGTCTTCTATATGTTTGGGAATTTGCACACATGGAAGGGGTGATTTTTCTCATTCCTGCATGTGTTTTACTAGGTTCTGCATTCAACTGACAATTAGGAGAAAATAATCATTGGCAGAAGACTATCATTGTGATTGTGATTTTTCTGAACTTGTTCTTACTCTGAGTCCCTCTCACTCATAAGGAATAATCTTTGGTTTGGTTTGGTTTTGAGACAGGGCCTTACTGTGTAGCCTTTGCTGCCCTGGAACTCACTATGTTAACAGGCTGGCCTTGAACTCAGAGATCAGCTGCTTCTGCCTCCTGTGTGCTAGGGTTAAATGTTGTACAACCATGCCCAGTGGTAAGAAACAAATTTTAGTGGGGACTCTCCAGTTGCATCCTGGCATCCATCAGTCATGGCTACTCCATCCTAGTGCTGGACTAACGTGTTTCTGATTCTATCGCCAGTTTTCACAGATAGACAGTGAATGTCATTCCTAGTCCAGTCTCTGCTCGGTCACACACTTACCTCTTCCACAGCTGGAGCAAGGTATGCAAAACTGTAGGCCATTACTAGCCTCTGTGAATGTCCCTGGGTGACACTTCTCACATTGTCCTAGGGTGTGGGGGGTTGTGCAGGACTCCTGGACAAACTCACCTGTGGATAGGGCAGACAGGAATCAGCTTGCTCCAGGCACACATGGGTAAGGACTGTGTTGCTCTAGGTGGGTCTTTAGCACAAGTTCTATAATCTTTGGGCTGCCACAAACTGCTTGAGGATCTGTAAGGGCAGCTGGCTCCCTGAACTGCATTCCTTCCTGTGGATATCTGACCCTCTCAGAGAACCAGTGGTGAGTAGAATGGGCTTCAGACATGACCAGACAACAGACATGCAGAGTCCGCTGGAGAAGAGAGACTAGTGGAGTGAGACTGAGACATGATGGGGTCAAAGGTGCCCTGGATGGGCTGTGGCAGTGTCAGTCAGGTCTTGGCTAGGCCTGAATCGAGTCAAGCCTGGTGGACAGTTGGCGGAGTCTTGGTGTTTGGCTCTTGTATCTGTTTGGACCAATAATTTTTCATTTAGGCAATTGATGGTTGTTGCTATTTTTAATATTTTTTTAGTGTGTGTGTGTGTGTGTGTGTGTACAAGCATGTGTAGGTGTCCATAGAGAGTAAAGAGGGAATCAGCTCCTCTGGCACTGGAATCTTATGTGGTTGTGAAATGCCTGATATTGGTATTGGGAACCAAACTTGGGTCCCCTGCCAGAGCAACAAGCTCTCTTAGCTGCTGAGTCAGCCCTGTTTTCTTTTTGGAAACAAACCAACTTGAAATGGGAAAGTGAGTGACCATAACAAAGAATGTTAAAGCCAAGCCCTAAATTTTGGGATTGAGGCTGACATGAGTGGCCAGTTTGATGGACAGAGTACAGTGTCCCTGTCGTGCCTGCCACTCTGTGCTACATTGACTTCAAAACTAACTGTCTACTGGTATTACGGGATGACCTTCTGCTGAAGGAATGTCAGGAGGTGGCAGGGGACAGGCTGACACTGACTGGGAAGGGCTGGTGTACACCTTTAGCACTCATCTGTGCTCTGTCTCCAGAGGAGCCCCCCTGCTCTGCTCTGCTCTGCCCCAAGGCTGCGGGAAGCGGTGGGTTGGGGAGGGGGGAAACTGAGGCTTATAGGTGTAAGTAGCTTCACTCTGGCCACACATGGTTCTGCCTACATTTAACACAAAATTGCTCAGTTTTCTCAACAGCTGGGAACTGGACTTTTCAAGGACTCCTTGCTATGCACAGGAGCCTAGGGAACAGGAAACTAAATGATTTTTCCAGGGTGACAGAGCAGGGGATTGGTGGGACATGGGTCCAGGACAGCTTTACCTCAGTGGGCTTGGGAGTCCCATGGGAGGGGCCTGCTAAGAGCCCCTTTCACTCACCATGGTATGGTGTGATTTCTGCTCCATTTGTGTTGACAGACTAGGGCCTTAGGCTACCCCAAGTATCTGCAGCCTACTATGTGTGTCTTCATGAGTCATAAAGACCCTATGAACCATGGTGTGGTGAGCTGTCCTGCCAAGATCCCACTGAGTGAAGGTGGCGGGGCTCCTGGCGCCTGTCGAAAGTAAAGGTAGGTGATATTAAACCTCCCAGCTCCCTTTGCTGAACTTTCCTCTCGGCTGGGTACCACAGCTAATGCCTTGGAGGATGGATAGGTTGGATAGGTGACCTTCCACTAGTGAGGCCTTGGTAGAAGTAGTCACACCAGTTAACTCTCCTGAACACACAGAGGCTCCTTGGGGGGGGGGAGTCTGTGTACCTGGGTTAGGAGGCACTTCCTAGAATGTGAGTGAGTAGGCAGCGGCTGAGTTGAGCTCCCTGGCCCACACCCTCCTCATCCTGTACAGCCTCTGGTGTGCTTCAAAGGCCACTCATGCCTACACTCTGGCACTGGGTTCCATCGCAGAGCTCACCTGCACTACAGTTCTTGCAGCAGTGGCTCCCAGACAAATGCTCATCAGTGTCGCAGCTGAAGAAGTTCTTGCTCTGTCCGGAGAGTGGTTCTGTCATACTAGTTAACTGTAGCTGGAAAAGGACAAGGGGCAACTTATTGTGGAAAGCATACAGGCAGCAGGGCAGGGACTATCTGATGCTATGCTGTAGAAGGCTGGAGCCTGACACTGTCTGGAGAATGGTGCACAATAGATCACTGTGAGTTCTGGGTTAGCCTGGTCTAAAGAGCTAGTTCCAGGACAGCTAGGGCTATTACACAAAGAAATCCTGTCTCGAAAAACAAACAAACAACAACAGAAAGGCTTGGTGTAGTGGCCAGTGATAGGGGATTGAAAGGACAATATCCGTGGAGCCATATCACACAGGCAAATCCAGAGACTATAAAGTAATAGGTGACTCACACTAGAAAAACTGTTTACCTTTGTCACATCTCACTTTTCTCATCTGTAAAATGGGGATAGTAACATACTTACTACTTAGGGTTGTGAGATTAAATAACGCTTGTAGAACAGTTGGTTTGTTCCCAGCACAATCTCTCACCTCCCTACTTCCTGCACTAAACATAAGGGGCTCAAACTAAGAATACAGATCACTCGAACTCTGCATCAAAGAAATCACTAAGCCTAGGCCCTCTTCTTTATGTCTGCATTTGGATGCACACACTCTGGAAAATTCTGCACAGCAGCAGCCCTTAGGACTCAGCTAATGTGAGCTGTCCTATCTCACATCCCTACTGCTCTCTGCTCATTCATCTCACAACTGCTAGCATCCACCCCACAATCTTCAACTTTCTCTGGTTCCGAGCTCCCTCCTTCAGCATGGTTTCTTCAGCGAGCAAGAGAAACTCCTTGGCTGCGGGATTTCCTGGTGCGTAGATTAGGATCATCTGACGAGTTTTCTTTTTGCCTTCTGGTGAAGTCTTGGCCCACTTATTTATTTTGTCAGGAATTCTGCCACCAACTCAACAGGCAGGTAATGCAGAAATATTAAACTATACAAGATATGGATGTCCTATGATATTTTACTGAAAGAGAAATCACTTACTTGAAAAGCCAAGAAAGCCAAGAACCAAAGATCCCCATGCTGCCCTCCAGGTGGAAACCGAAACCCAAAGAGAATGATTCACCTCTCTCTAGCTCTATTTATCCCCGGTACATTCTACGTACACGTGAACACACCCGCATAGGAGTGGTTAGTGCTACGGATACATAAAATCTCTCCCTACAGGCAGGAGTCTTTTTAGGGTCACTAGCTTCATTACCTTCATTTGGTGCCATCTTCACCATCATCTATTGTACCTGACTTCATCAATGCCCTGAAGGCAATACCCACTATTTTCCCCTGCCTTGCAAGAACTGAATATTTGCCTGTTCCTCTATACTTTCTTTTAGGAAGGACAATGACCACAGGTCAGACTGGATTTGTTGAGATATCTTTATTTTCAACCCAGTGGAGGTGGCATAAGCCTTTAATCCCAGCTTTCCAGAGGAAGAAGCAGGCAGATCTCTGTGAGTTCATGGCCAGCCTGGTTTACCGAGAGAGTTCCTGGAAAACCCTATCTCAAAAAAAATCTTTATTTTCAATACTCTTTGAGGATAGTCTGTGTTTTGTATTCTTTAAAGAGATGTTATCTTCAGTCCATTATTTTCATTTATTTATTTATTTCTGTTTTTTTGAGACAGGGTTTCTCTGTGGCTTTGGAGGCTGTCCTGGAATTAGCTCTTGTAGACCAGGCTGGTCTGGAACTCACAGAGATCCTCCTGCCTCTGCTTCTCAAGTGCTGGGATTAAAAGAGTGTGCCACCACCACCCGGCTTATTTTTATTTTTGACTTTTACAAGACAGAGTCTCACTACACTGCTCTGACTGTTCTAGAACTCACTATATAGACTAGGCTGGCATCAGACTGACAGAAATCTTCCTGTCTGTCTCCCCAGTGCTGGAGTTAAAGGTGTGCAACACTACACACTGCTCATCTTCAATCTTTCTTTGAAGTACCTTTTTGTTTGTGACCGTATTTGAATCAATCATCACTTTTACTTTACAACATTGTTTCTGGGGATTTCTGGAATAAAAGATGCAGAGCCAAGACTTCTCTGGAAATGCCTCAGCAGGAGTGGAGCTCCAGAGCCCTAGCCCGGGGGAGCAGAGAAGCTTTCGAAGTTAAGAGTCACACCATGAGAAGCAGGGGTCCCGCCCCTCGTGGGGAAGTTCATCCTGTAGTTATTCTCAAACTACTATGAGTCACCTCTGAGTAAAGGTTGTTGAACATTCGCGGGCAGCCTGTGGAGAAGATCCCTGGGAGGGTCAAATAGAGTGTCAGTGTTAGCTCCTCGCTGGATTGGTTGTCGCCAAGGGAGTCCCAGTCAGCTAAGAAGTACTTTTAACCAACAAAGTACTTCTCCAGCCCAGCCCCCAGTGATTTTTTTCCCACAAGACACCGTTTCTCTTTCTAGCTTTGGAGCCTGTCCGGGAACTTGCTTTGTAGACCAGGCTGACTTCAAACTCACAGAGATCCACCTGCCTCTGCCTCCAGAGTGTTGGGAGGGATTGAAAGCATGCACCACCACCATCGTCCAGCACCATTGATTTTAAAGTGCCGATTGTATGCAAATGGTCTCTGACTACTCAAATACTATCTTAGAACAACCTAAGGATTATTTTTTTGTTGGTGTTGAAACTAAAGATCTAAATGTGTTGCACAAACGTTATATCCTAACGGTTTATAAAACATAAAATCTTTTTCTGCTTGATAGGATTTCTTTGTGTAGTTTTGACTGTGGCTGTCCTGGAACTCACTCTGTTGACCAGGCTGGCCTTGAACTAAAAAATATGCCTGCCTTGGCCTCTCCAGTATTGGGATTAAAGGCATGTGCCATCACCACCCGGCTCTTTTGGTTTTGAAGACAGTATATCACAATGTAACCTCTGCTGGGTTGGAATATTCTTTCAGAGACCAGACTGAACTCAAAATTGTGGCAATCCTCCTGTCTTTGCCTCCTGAGTGCTGAGGTTACTGATGTGTGACACCAAACCAGGCTTAAGAGAACTCTCATGAGAAAAGATGGACATAAAATTAAGTTGGCTATAACCAAAAGGCCATTTATAGGGTTATCCATTTTTGTTTGTTTGTTTGATTGATTGATTTTCAGAGTCTTACTGTGTGTGGCTCTGGCTGGCTTGGAGTTCGATATGTAAACCCAGGCTGGCCACTAACTTAAATTTAACTGTACTTCATTATTAAAGAGACAATGAGCAGTTTTAGGACAGAGATCAGGAAGGCCCACGAAAGGCAGTAGGCAGAGACATTCCATCTACAGGCTAGCTCCTTTAGTAGTAGTTAGCATATTTCTGGACAAGCCTGGCGGGACCCACCCGACAAACAGATGACTAAACTCGTGCACGAGCCTACATCTGCACCTGTGGGCGCGCCCGCAGGCCAGGAAGAAAAGAAAAGCCACCCCCCCTCCAAAAAAAAAAAAGAAAGAAAGAAAGAAAGAAAGAAAGAAAGAAAGAAAGAAAGAAAGAAAGAAAGAAAGAAAAGCCCAAAGCCCTGGCGAAGCAATTCGCCCGAAGCAATTCGCGCGCGTTTGGCCGCTTTTCAGTGAAAAGGCAGAGTGGCGAACCGGCATGTCTGCGCATCAGGGACACCCTTCTCTAGGCTGTGCACTTAGTCACTTCCCTGCCTCTGCCCCAAGTCCGCACCCCACCTCCCGACTTCTGACCGCGTTAAGAGTAGGCGACCTTCTCAAGATGCTGGTAGGCAGTGCCGGGACTGATCCCGGGGTGGCACACAGCCCGAGACCTGTTCACAGGCAGCGGTAGCTTTCCCCTGCAGCCCAGAGTCCGGGTGCCAGAACTGGGGTTGCAGTTCTGAGCCACGTGACGGCGGCGGCGTAACTCACCTGCATCAGCAGATACAATTGCAAACAACGACCCAGACTGGAGACTGACACAGGACGGGAGATCATGACTGTACCACAGCCCTCGTCTTACATTACCTTAAATACCCACTGTGGGTCCCGCCTCTTCTCCGCCCATTGCTTCCTGTATGATTGCCCAATCTCTGGGTGGGGCTGGCTGTACAGCACCTCCCCTTTTGGCCACATTCATGTAATATCTAACTTCTATAAGTGCAGATGTAATTTTAAGCACCAGTGAAGTTAGGTATTAACAGAATCTTATTGTTGCAAGCAGTAAACTAGAGTTAGGTTCTCTGCAATGTTTTTATTACTTTTATTATATTGTTTCTTATTATAAACTAATGAAATATTTCTTTTCCGTGACCTGAGGTAATGCAAAGGTTTGAACTAGAGTTGGGATCTTTATAAAAGACAGACAGAACCCGGTATAGGTGGCTCACGCCTTTAATCCCAGCACTAGGGAGGCAGAGGCAGATGGATCCCTGTGAGTTCAAGGCCAGCCCTGTCTACAAAGTGATTTCCAGGACTGTTTCAAAGAGAAACTTTGTCTCAAAAAAAAAAAAAAAAAGCAAACACCCAAACAAAAGACAGAGGCGGGCTGTAAACATTACTCAAAAGCAAGACAAAAGGAGAAGCTGAAAACCACTCTGACATAGCTGTCCCACTCAGCTCAACACAGGAGGCAGACAATTTAGCATTTTTGTTATTTCTCTTCCAAACAAGAAGTTTGAAGTAATTCTACCCCTGTGGCATCCCTGTGAATGGTCACTGGTCAGTGGTCTGGAGTGGCAGCTGAAGGGTTTGGGGGGCTGTATGAGACCTGCTGACTCTGCTGGCCTCAAAGTGCCTAAGACTGTGTGATACTCTCCCATGGCTCCAGGAGAGGCTGTCCCTCCACCCTGTATTGGCTTCCCCTGGCCTGTGAGTGAATCCCTCAACTATTCTTCCTGTTGATTGTGCTTAGCTCCTCATGTGCTCTTGGGACATAGGACATTTGAAGCAAGTCTCCTAGCCTGACATAGGAAACATAAAGTCTATCTCTCATCCTTTCTAGGGAGCCCGGGTCCAAGATAGTTGGTTCATCTGTTCCACCTGCCTCCTCCAGGTGCTGGAAAAGGTGGTCCACTGACCAGCCCATCCATCTCCCCTCCAAATGCCACCTCCTCTTTAAAATGAGGGAAGACTCAGGGGCACCAGAGGACTTTGGATTCCATTGGCTGCCCCAAGAAAGAGGAACCTGACACCAGCAAGGCTCTCTTTAAGTCATCCATTGTCTCTCATCCATTCAGGGAGTGGAGCCTGTGACCACCAACCCTCATATAGGCTGGGCAGTGGGTGGGGGACGGACCAATTCTTTGGCCAACCTGATGCCTTTCTAATTTTTGTCTTCTCTGAGGCCTGGTGTCTGCTCAGGACTAAACCAAATCAAAACACAAACAGGTTTCCTTGGGAAGTTTGACCATCCCCTAAGGTACTCACTCTGAAGTGTCCCCCACCCTTGGGAAGCAGAAGGAAAGTGGAGGAAGGGAAGAGGAGAGAAGCAGCCACTTGTGAATACTATTGTGGCACCTGCCAGCTAGCTCCTCTGACTAGCTTGGGATTTGGGGAGGTTAGGGGCCTTCCCTTTCTGCACACACATTCAGGTCTTGCCTGTGCCACTCTGCAGGGGAAGGGAGGGGAGGCCTGTCTACTCCAGCTATAATTTTGTGCCCCAGGCCCCTCTATGATCCCTGCCCTTTGCTCTTTTAAATTTTTTGGGAGAGAGAGACAGAGAGGCAGAGGTGATACATCTTCTAAAGTTGGAGTTACAAGTAGTTGTGGACTGTCTGATGTAAGTCTGGGAATCAAACTGGGGTCCTCTGCAAGATCAGTCATACTCTTAATGGCTGAGCCATCTCTCTGGTCATCTCTCCACCCTTGCTCTTTAAAGTGGGATATCATACTGGTCCAGGAACTCCATAATGGTTCAAGGCAGTTGGGTGACTTTCTTACATGAGTATAGTAGCCCTTGATGCTCTTTCTGCAGAGACACCCAGAGGTTGCCCACATGGAAGTGAGGGGCTGAATAAATACCAGGGGAATGTTCTCACCTCCAAAATAGATGTGGTAATCTCTTCTGGGAGTACTCCCCAAGTTGCTGCTGGGCAGGTTGCTGTTTGGGAATATGTGAGGATTCTGTTTGTGCTCTGCCATTTCTGGGACTGCAGTGAGGATCTTTTAGTAATGTTTCATCACTACACACAGAGATAAAAGGCTACAAGGGCAAGGGAAGGGCTTTGGTAGGTGAGGGCGGATCTTGAGCTGGGACAAGAACTCAGGGAGTGGTATAGAGGGGCCAGGTAGTTAGTGTGGCCTGTGGGGTCCAGCCTGGAGCTTTTCTCTTTTTTGCTAATTTTTATGTGGTGGCACATACAATGGGAAAAGTTCTTAAGGTGAATGTGGATAGTTTCCTGTCCATCTCCAGGCAGGTGATGCACATGTTGTCACGTACCAACCAGTCTCTGCAATATGGTGGGATTCATTGGAAACTTAAATTTTATCTTCAAACATGTTTGTATACAAATTCTATACAAATGCCTACAGCTCCATGTGACATAATAGCTCTGTGCTAGCTTGACTTTCTTTACCAAAAGCAACTTGGGGAGAAAGAGTGTTATATTAGGTTTACAGGTCACAGTCATGGAAGGAGACCAGGGCAGTAACTTGAGCAGGGCAGGAACCTGGAGGCAGAAACTCAAGCAGAGGTTAATGGAGGAGTGCTGCTTACTGGCTTGGACTTGCTCTGCCTGCTTTCTTATAGAACACGGGACTACTCAGTTATCTGGACCATTCCATATTAGTCAAGAGGTTCCCTCTTCCAGGTGACTCTAGTTTGTGTTGAGTTGACAATGGATGCTATGACAATCTCCCAACACTGTATTAAAAAAAAAGACTTAGAAAACCTTAAGCTTCAGAGAGAAGGCTCAGGAGTTAAGAGCTCAGCCCTTGCTCTCCAAGCCTGATGACCCTAGCTAATCCCCAGAACCCATACAATGGTGAAACCAAAGGCCAGGGCGGTGTCACATGAGAGGTAGAGGCAGGCAGATCCCTAAGTTTGAGCTCAGCCTGGTTTACAAAGTGAGTTCCTGTACAGCCAGGGATATAGAGTAACCCTGTCTTGGGGGAAGGGGAGCAAAACCACAGAACCCATTGCACTAAGTTTTCCTCTTCTCTCTCTCTCTCTCTCTCTCTCTCTCTCTCTCTCTCTCTCTCTCTCTCTCTCACACACACACACACACACACACAAGCACCATGCAACACAATAATATTTTTTAAATGATTTGAAAATAAAAATAAAATAGGTGGACTTGGTGGCACATACGGCATTAACCTCAATACTAGACAAGCAGAGAGATGAGGTAACTTGGTCTATACAGTGAGTTCCGGGCCACCAAGGCTACCCATTGAGACCCTGTCTTGAAAAACAAAACAAATAGATGATACTCTAAAAGAGGAAACTTGTTTTTCAGACTTTTTTTTTTCTTAGAGCTTGGCTTTAACTTGGTTGTCGTTGATTGACTACATTTGCCTGAGTTCAGTCTCTAAGAAAGTAGGGAAAGTAGGTAAATTTAGTTTAAGAAATCATTGTTCCTAAACCTGTGTTACTCAAAAAGGTGAGGAGGAATTTCCTTTGCAGACCGGATCAGACTGGATTGGGTCTTTTCATATCCTTTGGGGCTCAGGCTTGTGATTTCCTTTAGTAGCTTCATGAAGGAGAGCTCCCTCTCAAGGCAGCCTCAGCTCCTCTACCCAACAAAACCTAGGACTGAAGCCTAGTCACCTTCCAGGCGCCCTGCAAACTCCTCCCCCTCCTTCTGACGTCACCTAATCCGAGTGTCCTGAACTCTGAGGAGTGCTGCCCAGGTGAGGGGAGCAGGTTGGCCTTCAGCCCGTTGCTGCTTTTTGTCTGCTACCCATTAGGAGAGTGGGTTCTCTGTATACTATTCCAGGTAGAGCAGTCATGCAGGAAGTGACATGTGTCCTGAACCCTGACCCCTCGTCCAGAGCAACTCCTGTGTCAAGCCGGGCTGAGATCCAGGCACTGACTCAGAGTCAGAGAATGTGGGTGGAGAATGGGGCAACTCTCCGTTAACAGAGAGCTGGGGATCAAAGAGGTGAGTTAGAATACTTGCTTCTTCTGTTTTTTTTTTCTTTTTAAATTTAAATTTAAATTAGAAACAAGGTTGCTTCACATGTCAATTCCAGGTCCCTCTTCCTTTCCCTCCCTTCCTCCTATGCCCTCCCACCAACCCCCCCAATATCCCCTCATTTCCCCAGGGAGGGTGAGGCCCTCCATGGGGGTGTCCATAGTCTGTCATTTCATCCAGGGCACCTCTTATTGTTGGATGGGTGCCCAAAGTCCATTTGTATACCCGGGATAAATACTGATCTACTACCCAAGGCTCAATAGATTACCTAGCCTCACTGACACCCACATTCAGGGGGTCTTGATCAGTCCCATGCTGGATTCCCAGCCATCAGTCTGGGATTCAAGAGCTAATCCTTGTCAGGTCAGCTGTTTCTGGGGGTTAAACCAGCCCAGTCTTAACCCCTTTAGTCATCAGTCCTCCCTCTCTGTCACTGGATTTCTTGAGTTCAGCTCAGTGTTTAGCCGTGGGAGTCTGCCTCTGCTTCCATCAGCCACTGAATGAAGGTTCTGTTTCCCAGACTCTCTGGCCATGGGATTGTAGGCTGGCACTTCCCAAGCCTATGTCTAAAACCCATATATGAGAGAGTACTTGCCATGTTTCTCTCTTTGTGACTGGGTTACCTCACTCAGGATGGTTTCTTCTTCTTTGGCTGTCAGGTAACTATGTAGATCAGTTTGGCCTTGACCCCAGCCTTGAGATTAAAGGTGGGCGCGCCTCCACACCAGAAGCAACACGTGTTCTTACCCACCTCTCCAGCACTCTTACTCTGACCTCAACCCTGCCTGATCTGAGCCCAGGCCCACAGGAGCCCTTAGGCAGACGACCGCACTTCAGCACCCAGCCAAAGGTGTCGGCCCCAGGACACTTTTCTCTTCTGGCATGCCTATGTATTTCCTGCCATAGCCCTGATCCTTTCTGCTAGCTCCAGTCTCGTTGGCCCGGTCACCTACCTGTGCTAACAGCAGGACTGCCACAGCAGAGTGAGGAGACACGTGCTGGTTATGTACAAAGAGCTGCACCCTGTTAGCACATGGACTTTTAAAGCTTAGCTGGGTGCCCCGCCTGGACCCAACCCTCAGGGCTGGGTGTGCCTATCACTGCTCTCTGTGCCTGCGCTGAGGCGGGGAGGGGGAATTGGCCCGCCCACACACACTTTGTCCTTTCCCTTACAGTATCACACTTAACTTCCCAGCCTTGTCCCCAGGCTGTGGTCCCCAATGTTCTCTGTCTCACCTCTGTCATTGTGTTGCTCCAGGACCGCACAGGAGGACAGCAACACTTGCCCTTAGGGCCAGGCTTATTTCACTTAGCACAGCATACAGTCTTTAAGGCTTCTTATACTGCTGTGTCAGAACGTCTGTCCTTTTCAAGAGTGAATGCTATTCCTTTGAAAATACAGGCTGTATTTGTTAGCTCATTCATCTACCTGTGGACCTTTGGCTGCTCCCACCTGTGGGATGTTGAGAAAATGACCCTTCTGAGATGTACTTAGAGGTGGGCTGGCTTGATCCATTGATACTATTTGTAGTATTCTGAGGAATATCCATGCAAATTTTGACAGTGTCTGTACAGCTCCTGTGCCCACCAGCAGTGTATAAGGTTACAATCACTCCACATCCTCCCAAACATTTCTTGTTTTCCTAGCTTGGGTTTTATTTTTGCTTTAAATTAATATCTGTTCTCATGGATGTGAAGTGTCCCATGTGGTTTCATTTTCCCACGATCAGCGATGCTGAGCACACTGTGTTCTCTTGTGGATCTTTTGACTGGATATGAAGGTGTATGCCTGTAGTCCTAGCATTTGAGAGGCCAGGAAAGGGACTCATAGCCTAGGATTACCTCAAACTCAGTATATAGTTCCAAATAGCCTTTAACTTCCTTCCACCTCTACAGAGCAGGGATGACAGGCATTTACCATGTGCTGCACTTGAATTCAGAAGAGTCCAGCTTCATTCTTCCACACTGAGTCATTTATTAAAGAGGCCACCTGTTCCCCTGCTGAATATTTGGCTCAAGGGTCTATTAATAAAACAGATGCTCTTGCAGAGGACCTGGGCACCCACACAGTGACTCACAGTCACTTTTAACTCCTGATCCAGGGGATCTGATGCCCTCTTCTGACCTGCACAGAACCAGGCAGGCATATGGTAAACAGACATATACTTGAGGCAAAAACATTCATAATAAAAGTGAATAAAGATATAAAATTCAAAAGGTAGAAATAAAATTTCTTTCTTTGCATATCTGTTTTTTGAAAAATTATTTTTATTTTATGTGTATGAATGACTGTTTTGCTTGTATATATGTAAGTGCACTATGGAGTCCTGAAGAGGACATTGATTAGATCCCCTGGGATTGAGTTACAGATGGTTGTGAGCTAATATGTGGGTAGCTAGGAATAGAACTGAGGTCCTCTGTAAGAGTAGCAAATGTTTTTGACTGTGGAGCTATCTCTCCAGCCCAGTGTGTGTATATTTTTATAAAAGGCCTGAAGTCTGTATACAGCTCCCATACTGGATCAGTTTATTAAATTTATAAAGAAAAAAAGAATAGAATTCAGGGAGGGCATTCCAAAGTTCCAGAGTGTATGATGGTGCTGGGAGACAGGACCTAGTTCTTCATGGGCCCAAGGTGCAGGAGACAAGGTGAGGGGTTCAGGGCTTCCTGTCCATATCAAAAACAGAAACAGATGTCTGCGTCATAAGCTGGCTACCTGCAGGCACCCATTCTCCAGGATGCCTGGCTGACTGCTTCTTGGAGGCTCCACAAGCAGGGTCCTCTAGAGGAGTCCTGAGGTGGGTGGATGCGGTCCCACTTGACTCTTCTTTGGAGGCATCCTTGGTGTCTACTCTCATGAGTGTTGCTTGGCCACCTTATTCCCTCTGGTCTTCATTATCTCCCATGTGTTGTTAAGGGAGCTGTAGCTTGCCTTTGAGGTGGTGTGGGTGTTGTCAAACACCTAAGACTACTCTGGATGTCTCCAAGCTATCTGAGCATACGGAATTCTTTCAGCAAGGTCATGCTGGTGACAGCAGGTTGCCCAGTCTAAGTTTCTCCTTTATAATGACTTAAATAAATAGGTCCCCATCCTTTCCCTCACTTTTCCAGTCCTAATAGCTTTCCAGAATGCCTTGACAGGCAGCATCCTTCCCATGTCCACAGTTGCTCACTGGTTGATGGCTGAAACGCCAGCTCCCAAGGGCTCCAGGTGGGCCATCTTCTCACTCCACACTGTGAACCTGCACCCCACCTTCTGGGTCCCTCACTTGATACCTCAAGACAGCCCCATTACACTAATTTTCCATTTCCCCAGAAATTCTTCCTTGTTCTCAAGGACCCCCAAGAAGAGAAAATACATGTATTTCCATTTATTTCAAGGCATGGAGCAGACTCACCCCCAGGCTGGGGAAGGAGAAAGACAAATGGATACAAAACTTGAAAGGATCAGTTACAGTGGAGATGGCACCAACAAGGTATTAAGGCTCCGAATGTGAGTACGTGTAGGTGCCCACGCATATGCACACACACACACACAGAGGGCCAGCCACACAGGGTTGGGGGCCAGATGCAGAGGCTGGTCACTGCACACAGCTGCCTGGAATATTGCAACTATATGTATTCAGAATGTCAACAAAATGGGAAGACTGTGTTGGTCAGGGCGTGTGGCAAGCTTGAGCCTCTCTGGCCTTTGGGAACACCCCCTGGGCACTTTTTCTTGCTTTGTGCTCACACTGCCATTGGCCAGGGCACTTGTGGGCTCCTCTGACTGTAGGGCAAGTGTGGGTGCAGCAACTCCCTGAACAGGCTCCAGTCCAAATAGCTTAGTAACAGGATAAAAGTCCCAATGTCTTCACCAGAGCAGCTACAGCCTGTTGGTGCTTGAGCGGGCAGACTGCCCGGAAGTAGATGTCACCACCCAAAGAGCCCTGGGAAATCCTCGAGTCTTCCTTCTTGCTGCTCCTGGAAACCTTGCTTTCTTCTGTGTTGCAGTGAGTGGCTGTCCAGAGCCTGCACAGGCCCTCCTGATCCCCAGATCTGATGCCTTGTGGCAAGTGGGGGCTGGCTTGGGAATGGCTACTTGAGATGACCAGGGGCACACTGCAGAGCAGAAACTGCATTTGGCTTTAGCATTAAGGCCGGTGCTAGGTGGAGGGCCCTGTAGGAGAGGCCAGTGCTCCCTGGAGGGTCCTACAGCTAGGGTCACAGCACCCTCATAGCCTCCAGGCCCCACCTGTCATCCTCTTATACAAGGACCCTTCTGTCCCAATGGCCATGCCTGTGGGCCTCACTGCCTCCATGGGCCGGTGTAAAGTGCTGGGTGCCTAGGAGGGAGCTCTGCAGGCCTCGCCCTGCAGATCCCAAGGGCTCTTATTTGAGGATATAGTTAATGAATAGCTGACATGTCAGGAAGATGCAGAGCAGAAACCAGGAGCGGGGATTCTGCAGGAGGCTAGGGGCAGACGGCTGCCCAGCACGCACTGTGGAGCTCAACATGGCTGAGAGGTGCCTGCAATGATAGGGACAGAGGCTGTGTCAATACCAGCAATGGCCACCCTCCCAGCCTACATAGGAGTCTGAAACAGGTTGGCATGTCTACCTGCGGGGAACATGGCTACAAGGGTGGGTAAGGGACTCATTAGGGAGAGGGATCCTACAGCAGGAACCTGAGTATCAATTGTGGGATAGGAGGGTCTGGGCTTGGGGAATAGGCCTCTTGTCTCCTTCCTGTCACCCTTGGGGTGGTGGCTGAATGGTGTCCTCCTCCTTGAAGTCCCCTGAGCTGTTTGGAGATAAGATCTCTGAAGAGATGGCTACCTCACTCTAGACTGGGACCCTAAGAAGGGATCAGGACAGAGATATACATAGAATGACCATGGCTGCAGCCAAGGACAGGGCACTAGGAAGAGCCAGGCCTGAGACTTCCATCTTGGACTTTAGCCACTAAAACGTGAAATACTCAGTGTCTTGTTGGCATACCCGGCTATGTGTCAGCCAGGGACACGGGAACAAACCAATCAAGCTTGGACTCTGGTATCTGGGCTCTCTGTTTCCTGGCTGGCAGCAGTCTTTTGGGGGTACTAGGTTTCCCTTTCCTTGCCCACACAGCTTGCGTAGGAACAGATTGAAAGACATGTGACTGTACTATTGAGACATCGGCTAGAGGTGTCAACCTGGATTGACTCAAGGATACCTAGGGGTCTGGGCAAGCACCTCTGGGGAGACCCTGTCCTCACTGGGCTGTGCACAGCCCGCTTCACACCTCCTCAGCCTTCCGGGCCTGGGGCTTCCTACTCTGACATTAGAAGATCCCCAGAGGCCCTAGGAATCCCCATTCTCATTAGCAGGTATGTATTTATGTGACTGCAGTAGGGAGATCAAACAGCAAGCATTGAGATGTTTGTGGCTTCGCTGATGGACATCTGCAGGCAAACCATATGACATGTACAGTCCACAAAACAAGAGAGATGTCATGTTTGACTCATCTCCAGCACCCCTTAGCCTCGACGGCAAGCCAATTTCCCCCACACTCTCCTGTGAATTAATGAGACTTTTTTGGGGGGGAACCTCTAGAGGACACTGATGTGAGAAAGCAGGAAAAATTGGCACTTGGCATTGGGGGAGTGCTTCTAGGTTGGCAGAGTATCAGCTTTCCTGGGGCCAAGATACAACCACTCCAAGCTCAAGCTCTCTGCCACTGAGGTCCTAGGGTATTTTATTTATTTTTTGTTTTTTCATTTTGTTTTTCCCAGACAGGGTTTCTCTGTACAGCCCTGGTTGTCCTGGAATTCACTCTGTAGACCAGGCTGGCCTTGAACTCAGAGATCTGTCTGTATCTGCCTCCTGAATGCCAGCATTAATGGTGTCCACCACCACCACCCAGCAAGGCTCTAGGGTTTTAAGTCATTCCAACCTCTCCCTTCAGGCTACTAGCTTCTAGCCAGCATACTTCTCAACTTCCAAAACTACAGCAGTTGACTTCAGCCAACCCATAGCCAGGCATTTAGATCTCTGTCTAAGTGGTGCTGCTGGAGCCTGCCTGACTCAGCAGGTGCTAACCCCATCCCACTCCTGCCCCCACCCTCCTCAGTGTCCCAGCTTTCAGGATGGGCACAAAGCTTGTTCTCCACACCCTCTCCATTCTGCTTCTGGTATTAACCCATTTTACCGAGAAGAACCAAGAGTGATGGCATATGGTTCCCTCACATGATATTGTGTGCTGATAGGAAGGAACTGTGTGGCCCTGGCTCAGACCCACTGAGGTCACATAGTATTGAGGATAGTCTGTACAGTGGTGCTGGAAAGCTGCAGGGAGCCTGAGGTGTCCAGGAGGGCTCCTACCTGCTTTCACACACCTGGGGCCGGGGGCTCCCCTGGCCCTGAGGGGCTTCCCTGGATCTGCTATTTCTTCTAAGCCCCTTGGCTGTGTTCACTGGCTCCTGAAGGAGGGTTGCATTCTCCTATGCTGGCAGGTCCCCCCACTTCCCATGTCTTACCTATGCAGTTCTTGCTGAGCTTCCCGAATAGACAGCACAGCCTCTTGTAGCATCCGTAGCCGGTGTGCCTCTCGCCTGCACCGAGGACACGGGCTCTCGCTACCTGGATGTCCAGGATGGAGAGGGCAGGGAGAAAGAAACCAGGGTGAGCTGGGATGTCCTGGCTAACCCAGTTCCTATCTACCACCTGAGAAACCCTCAGGAGCCAGCCATAGACACAGAGACACAGAGACACAGAGACACAGAGAAAGGTTAGGATGGGATGTAGGCTCGGTAGCCTGCAAGCCTTAGAGATGAGTGACCAAGACATGGCTGGTCTGCTGCATAGACATAGATTGCTCAGTAACAGCAAAGGAGCATCAGGGAAGGGTCAGAGGCTGGGCAATGGACAATACCCAACCAATTTGTCACAGTATCCCTGCAGCTCAGGAAAATCCTAGCCCGGGATCACGTCCTCCCTCCAATCCCCATTTTTGAGAGTAGGTTTCATGTATTCTAGGCTGGCCTTGAACTCATTATGTAGCTGAAGATGACCTTAGCTCTTGATCTCTTGTGTGACCTCTGGAGGGTTATAAGTGTACATCACCATGCTGGGTTTATGCTGTGCTGGGACTGAACCCAGGGCTTCATGCACGCCAGGCAGGCATTCTATCACTAAGCCACATACCTGGTACTCTTGTCCTGGCTACAGCCCTCATCAGGTCTTACTGTCCCCAGACTCTGAGAAGACAGACCTCTTAGGGAGAGGGCAGGGCAGGACAAGCAATGATTTGGATACCTGTCCCTGTATCCTCATCTCTGGAAGGTGCTTCCCTGGCCCTTACCATCCTGTAGATGCCTGTACCATCCTCTCTGCCTTCCCTCTTAGTCAAGGTCTGAGGCTTCCACCAGCCAGGGTCAGAGCCTGCTTAGCATGCATGAAACCCTGCAGCTACTTACCAGGAACAAAGTCCTCATCAGAGAGGTCTGGGCAGGACTCAGGTGTGGAGCCACTACTCTCAGTGACCTGGCTATGGCCAGAGGGCTGGTCACTCGCCTTTCGGAGCCGCCGGTCAGGGCCAGGCCTCTGTGAAGAGATGGAGTTACTATTACTTGGGTCCCCTCCCTTGAGGACTTGGTGTCCCTTTAATGTCAGGATGTACTGCAGTAGGGCAGTGTGCAGAGGGCAGATCCAGTGACTTTGCAGTTGGACACAGGTGGTTTAAATCACCTGGCATGAACTGCAGCCATTCCCTCTCTGGGGCCTCATTTTCCCACCAGGAACATAAAACTGTTGACCCCCCTCTTCAGGAATGAGGACCAGCTAGGGCTACATAGTCTGGCCACCTGGTGGATGATGTGGGATGTCCTTCTGTGTGCTTTGAATACGTGTTGTTTTTACTGGTTGACGAATAAAGCTGCTTTGGCCCATGGCAAGGCAGGGTATAGGTAGGTGGGAAACCCAAGCCGAGAGACAGGGAGAAAGAAGGCAAAGTTGAGAGAAGACACCAGCAGCCGCCAAGGAAGCAAGATGTGTGGAAAGTGAGGTAATGCCATGGCCAGGTGGCAATACATGGGTTAATAGAAATGGGTTAATTTAAATATAAGAGCTAGCTCGTAATAAACCTGAGCCATCAGCCAAACAATTATAAATAACATTAAGCGTCTGAGTGATTATTTTATAAGCAGCTGCGGGACTGGCAGGCAGGACAGAAAAGCTCCAGCGACAGGTGGAATCATTCATAAGCCCACCTTCCACAAGGGCATCTCCAGCCCTCTTTTCCTGAAACACCCTCTGCCCCTGGCCCTTTGACTCCTTCCTGCCTTTCCCAGGCCCTAGGCATGTATGGATGCCGTCTTCTTTTCCTCTCTGGGCTACCCTGAGCCTGGGTTTCTTTAGCTGTAGAATGGGACAAAGTGGCTTCAGGAGGTAAACAGGCTGGCAGCCAACTGACTCCTGCATGGAGTCTTGAACTGTGAGGCCCTGGGTGCCCATGAATCAAGTATTCTGCATCTTGAATCCCACCGGAAAGGAAGAAGGAGCAATGAGGAGCCTGGGGTCAGTGAGGGCTCACTGCCAGGTAGGGTTTAAGATACCACAGGCATGGGCATTGAGAGAGGAGGGCCAGGTGACTAGGTAGAGGCAGTGGTAACCATTGAGATCAAGTCTGGGCTGGACTTGGTGAAGGGTACTGACCTTGTGCCTGGACACCGGAGTCCCCAGGAAGGTTGTCTGGCCAGACATAGTCTCCCTCTGTAGTGTGTGAAGAATCCCATCTTGCTCATATTCGGCGATGTCCTTCAGGGGGTCCCAGGGGCTATGGCTGGAGGGTCCAGATGGTGTCCATCAGTACAGGTGATGACCCTCACGGGCGAGGGTTCTGTCCTAGCCTAGACTTGAGCCTCTCACGGTGACCCAGGGGATGCCCATTGTTCAGGGTCTGCAGGGAAGGCTTAGGGGGTCTATCTGACCATCCCTCTGTATCCCTTACCCTTAAGGTACTGCTGAAGGCAGGGAGACTCCATGACATCCCCAAGTCAAAACAGGCACAGTGGAGTCAGTCTGCAAGCTCCAGCCCCTGTGAGGCCCCAGGACCACTTGCCACTCACTTCTCATATCGGTAGCGCCATTCTTGGGTGAGCGGGTCCAGGCGGAACAACTGTGGCTTCCATGGAGTGAGGCTCTGCTGATGTTCACGGGCACGCTGCCGCTGGGCCTCCTCTAGCACAGACTTCTCCTGTGTGGCTTTGTGCTGGTCACCCTCTCGGATGGCCCTGGTGACGTGCTGCCAGAGCCTACAGGCCAGAGGACCAACCCACCAGGAGCTCAGAGGGGGCGACTCCATTAATAGGCAGCTTTACATCAGAAGAGGGCTTAGAAAGCTGTCTGCTTGGTTACCTTCAGTGACAGGGGTCTGGCTATCTTGCAGCAAGCCCATGTCTCCCAGGTTTTGATTCTACACCATGAACTGTATTTTTCCTAAGTGGGACACCCACCTGCCACCTGCAGGGATCTCTTTGCTGGCTATGATGAGGCCCTTTCCTCCAGGTGTTCCCAGCGGGACAGTTGAGGGGTCTATTCTGAGGATGTCCTTGACAAAGACATCCTGGAATATGCTCCCAGCATGGTGACCCTGACAACCCTCCCCTGGGCACCACAGTCTGTGGCCAGCAGGGCTCCTGGGCCATAGGGCCTCACCTCTCAGACTCCAGCTCAGTCTGCTCTTCCAATAGTACCGTGTGCCGCTTCAGCCGCTGCCTGCGGACCTCCTCACTCGGAGTCCAGAAGACCTCGGTGCCTCCACCTCCCTCTTCCTTGATAAACACATCTCTGTCCTGCCCCAGATGGCACAGCAGCATCAGGGCTGCTGGCCTGGTTGGTGACCACCCTAGGGCTCAGCCAGGTTCCTGAGGAATGACGTCTTACCCAGTGTCCAGTGAGGCATGCCAGGACCTCCTCCCCTGATGTGATCTTCCCGGAGATCTGGTTGATGCTGGTGCTGCTCCCAAAGAAAGGCTACAAGAGCAGGGGGACACCCGATGAGTTAGGAGGAGGTGGGCCCTGTTTAGAGGCACATCCTCAGAGAGGCAGAGTGGTCATTCTCATGACTATGGCTTAGATGAGGCTCACTATCAGAAAAAGATGCCCTCACTCCAGTGCCTTAGTCTGAGCTCAAATCTGTAGTCTTCCACCATTAGGGCAATGGGGCTTAGGCCTGCAGGCTCTGCTATGTGACCTGTGGGTCACCCCTTTCTCTCTCTGGGCCCTGTCTGCTCTATGGGGCCCAGAGAGAGAAAGGTGTACTTGTTTGGGGCATTTCACCTGGTGTGGAAGGAGGGGATCAGCCCTCCTTCCCTTCCTGAGCTCCATGCACTGTCTCCCACAAACTGCATACATTACCTTGAGCTTGAAATCCAGTTCAGCTTGGAGGTTGTTCTTCTCGCATGCGATGGTCACTTTGCCCCCTAGCTCCATGGTCATGGTGCCATACAAGATCCCTGAAATGCAAATGGTGTTGGGATTCATCCCTGAAAGCCTGTGTCAGCAGACAGGCAAGGAGGGTGGGGAGGGTGTGTGAAGGGAGCTGTTGAGATGGAGCCAGAAGCCTGCCTGTCCTTTAGTACTGTGACCCATGTAGGGGCCTCTGCTCTGATCTGGGGATGCCACACCCTTCCCTGGGTCAGCTCCTTCAGGGGCTCTGATCCCAGTGTCTGTGGCTGTGTTCTGCACCAGAACTAGACCGGTACCCCCAGGACTGGACCAGTGTGTCTATCTGTTCCCGGTTATCTCCCACAACTGTGTCATGTGCATCTGAAAACCCAGTATGTCTTTTTCTCAGTCCACTTCTGGCCATACGGAAAACATAATCTCATTTTAAAAATCACCACCATGATTGCAGTAGTTTGAATAGGAATGGTCCACATACACTCATATATTTGAATGCTTGGTCATTAGGGAATGGCACTACTTGACAAGGATTAGGAGGTGTGGCCTTGCTGAAGTAGGTGCAGCCATATTGGAGGAAATGTGTCACTGGGGGTGGGCTTTGGGGTTTCAAATGCCCAAGCCAGGCCCAGTGGTTCTACCTGCTGCCTGCCAATCCAGATGTAGAACTCTCAGCATCTTCTCCAGCACCATGTCTGCCTGCATGCTGACATGCTTCCTGCCTATGATGTCAATGGACTAAACCTCTGAACTGTAAGCCAACCCCATTTAAATGTTTTCCTTTATAAGAGTTGTCATGGTTATTGTGTCTCTTCACAGCAATAGGACACTGACAATGATGAAACAAAATACCCAAACTTTTCTACTTGAAAACTCAGAAATGTGAAATAAAATATTTCATTTTCAAAAATGAAAAGACAAAAAAAAAAGAAACATTTGTACCAGCACAGCTGGACCCCTATCCCTACATCCTTCCAAGGGGACTAGGTATACACAGCAAGCCCCACAGTGAACTCCACAGCATAGAGGAAGGCAGGATCTTCATGTTGCTCCAGGGGGTCTCTGGGACTTACTGTCTCCTGTCATAAGAGATTGCTGCAGAAGGCCTTCTGTGGCTCAGGAAGCATCAAGGAACAAGGGCACCACTGGCTCTGGGGATTTCAATGGACACTTCCTATGTGGCCCTAAAACAGCCTGCTTCATAGAGCTGGCAGAGACTCCCAGAAAAATTACATCTTCTCATCTAGGGTCACAGGCATCACTGTTTGTTGGCTCCTGGGTCTTGTCTACCACCTACAGCTCCGAGCACTTCCTTCCGTGAGACCCTATGACACTCACATGTTCTGTACTCTAGACCTTAGACCCCAGATGTTCTTCATGCACTGAACAACAATTTTTGTTCATTTGTTTTTTGAGACAGGGTCTCACTATGTAGCCCTGGCTGACCTAGAACTTACCATGTAGACCAGACTGATATTGAGCTCACAGAGATTGCGCTGCCTCTGTCTCTAGAGTACTGGGTTTAAAGGTATGCACCACCATGACTGGCTCACTAAACCAATTTTTCTGAGCATCTTTTAAGGTCCTGCTGCTGACCATGGAATACATGTAACTCACACCAGGGCATAGACAGAGAAGATGAGACAATCACATTTAAAACAATTGTGAGAATAGTTCTCTGGGTCCTAACCAGAGTAACTATCCCACAGCAAGCTAAGTACCAGACTGCAGCAAAACACATGGTCAGATTCCCAATAAGATCAGGGACAGGGACACAATGCACACAGTCACACACACACAGCCACACACTGTGAACATGGCTCACACAGTCACACATGGCTGCACACACGATGCACATGGCTGAACACGGCACACATAGCCACACACACAGCCTCACGTGGTGCACACAGCCTCACACAGCCACACACAGTGACGTGCTTTTCTGGAGTCTGGCTTTGCCTGTGTTTGTTTCTCTGAGAGCACATCTGCCCTGCTGCTTTAACGCACTTGTCGCTTTCAGACCAACTCTACAACAGCTCCGCCAGAGACTTAGAGCCATGCATGAAAGGAGCTTGGAAGGCAGGGTGTGGAGACCTAGAGGCATAAGCCAATCGCTGCTCCCCAAATTAAGCTGCACTTGTCCAGCTCATTCTTTGAGTTGTCAGAGCTATGCCAAGTCAAAGGTGAGGTTTTTATTTTTTAAGACATGGTCTTACTATGTGGCCTCGAACTCATAGAGACCTGCCTGCCTTTGCTTCCCAAGTACTGGGTAAAAAGTATGAGCCACCATACCAGGTTTAGCATGGATTCTTACTTTTATTTTTGGAAGTTCTTGGGGTGAGCTTCAGCTCCCCCCACCAGAGGGATTTTCAGGGTGGGGAAGCCCTTCCGTTTGACACCACTGTGGTAACGCTATGTCACTATTCCTAAAACCTGGAGAATGTACACAGAGTGGGCCTTAAAGGAAACTGTGGACTTCGGCTAAAAACTAAGACTTGATCTGGGTGTGCATGAACACAAAACAATAACTACCATACTAAGCAAGATGTCTGTGACAGGAGGCTGGGGGTGGGTAGGGGTATACAGGAATTATACTTCCCCTTGACCTGTGTGTGTGTGTGTGTGTGTGTGTGTGTGTGTGTGTGTGTGTGTGTGTGTGTGTGGTACTGGGATTGAACCCAGGGCTTCATACACACTAGGCAAGTGTGCACCACTGAGCAGTGAGCCCTGCTCCCTTCTTATCTTTTAATTTTGTTGTTATTTCGGTTTTTCAAGACAGGATTTCTCCATAGCTTTAGAGCCTGTCCTGGAACTCACTCTGTAGACCAGGGCTCTCACAGAGATCTGCCTGTCTCTGCCTTCTAAGTGCTGGGATTAAAGACATGCTCTACCACTGCCCAGCCCATCTTTCAATTTTGAGACATTGTCTTACTAAATTATCCAGGCTGGCCTTGAAGTCACTCTGCAGCCCAAGCAGGCTTAGGTCTTTCAATCCTTCTGCCTCAGCCTCCTCAATAGCTGGGACTGATCACTAACACAACAGGAACCAGAGGCAAAATCAAAGAGGAGAAATAGCTGTCTACCCCGAGTTACGCACCCAGTTCTGAAAGTCACTCACAAGGTCAGGATACTGCAAACTAGCAAACACCTGAGTGTTTATTTAGCATCTGCTACGGTTGATCTTGATTGTCAACTCCACCTGAATTTGGAATCACCTGGGAGACACACCTCTGGGTGTTTCCAGGGAGGTTAGCAGAGGAAGGAAGACCTGCCCTGGATATGGATGGCACATCCCTGGGGTCCTCGGCTGAGTAAAAAGGAGAGACTGGCTAAGTACCAGGGCCATCTCTCTTCTTCCTGACTGTGGGTTCAATATGGCCAGCTGTGTCACCAACCCTCCATGGTGGACTGTACCTTCAAATAAACTGTTTCTTCCTTTCTTAGTTGTTGTTTTTTTTTTTTTACCATGTTATTATATGAAGAAAAGTTAACTAATACAGTCCCATATCCACGACTGACGGCTAGCCTGGGCTAACAGGGAGTGGAGCATGGAGCAGTCACTCACCTCGGCAGTGGGCATAGGGCATGGTGAGGGTGTACTCCTCCTTGCGGTTCAGGAAGGTGAGTTTAGCCTTGCCATCCAGAAGTGCTGACAGTGAGTTCCCTGCAAGGACAGGGCAAGGGCCATTGAGGGCACAGACCCTTAGCATCAGGCTGCTGCTGGACCCCAGCGACTGAGTGCCTTTTCAGCATATCCCAGAGTTCCCAGTGCCTCCAGCTGGAGCACTGAAGGAGGGGCACACAACCTCTATCTTGGATATCATAAAAACTCTAGTTTGCAGCCATTGTGAATTCTGAGCAATCACCTGCCTTGCAGCATATTAGTGGTCTATCTCAGTTACTCCACAAGGGAGCTTCAGGGTGGAGACTATAAACCTGGAGCCAGCCTGAGCCCAGAGCGTAGTTGGGAAAGGTGAATGGAACATGGGTGCAGATGCCACATGCTACCCTCTGCTGCTACCGGGCATACAGAGGCCCCAAGCATACACCCCATGAAAGTCAAGAGGCACCTGATGGGGAAAGGTGTTGGTGAGGTTCCTGGGCACTGCCATTCCCAGGCTTAGAGCAACACAGAAACATAGCATGTCCTGTGACCCCAGGCTGCTCTGGCCTGCTTGGGACATGAAAGTGCCTGCCACCAGTCAGGTGTGGCTGTCAACATTTGATGGGACCCATGCAATGGAACACTGTTTTCACTCTTAATTCACGTCTATATACCTACCTACCTTCTATCTACCTATTACCTATCTCTATGCCTCCTACTCATCTATGTATTATCCATCCATCCATCCATCCATCTATCTATCTATCTATCAATCATCTATCTGTCTGTCTGTCTGTCTATCTGTCTATCTATCCATCCATCCATCCATCCATCTATCTATCTACCTATCTATCTATCCATCCATCTATCTATCATCTACCCACCCTCCATCTATCCATCTACCCTTCTACCTACCTATTACCTATCTCTCTTTCTGTCCATCTACCTATTATCTATCTACCATCTATATTCTGACTTTTTTTCTCTCTATCCATCTACCTACTGTCTGTCTGTCATATATCCACCATCATCTATTTGCAGGTCTGCGGATGGAACCCAGGGCCTCTGCACACTAGGTGTGTATCTTCCACTGATCTGCAGCCCAGCCCCCTTTTAAATCAGTACAAACAGCCACTTGTGGCTAATGGCTATGGAATCAGGCGGCTTTGTTGGAGCAAGTCCTTCTCTGTAGGCTTCTCCTTTGTTCCCTGGCTTCCCTGCAGGAAGGTGTCCGCTCTCAGCAGAGTTGGGGCCATCCATATCATCACACTACTGGGGTTCTGGGGTTCACTGTCTTCTGGAGTGACATTCTCCTCCCACTTCTACAAGACCTAAAACCCCACCCCCAGGAGCCTCCTCACCGTAGAACTTGGACTTTGCTGTGATGCTGCCACTCATGCAGAAGCCATCCTTCCGGTTGCTGACGTAGAAGGCAGACACAGGAGGATGGTGGGACACCTGTGTGAAGAGAGGTGGCTTTGGAGATGGCTCCAGAGAGGGCAATCCCAGAATGACACACCTCTGGGTCCCAGGAGGAAGTGTGGGGTGAGGGGCACATTCCTAAAAGTACCAGGCAGGGCCTGGTATCTGGGAACCTATTCACATTTGTGAGTCATCTAAGGATGCCCCTTGCTGGGAAGTCAGGCTGCTTGTCCCCTTTCAGGCGATGCTCTGTCACAGCATCAAGCCTGCCCTGTTTGGAGAATCCCCATGGACAGTTCAGCTTCTCCTATGGCAGGTATGGACCACTGAAAACACCACCCTCAGCCCCACAAGCCCTTGCCCACCACCCACACCACGCTGGAAGTCTGAGCTGGGCAGCGGGGTCTTGCCTGCTCTGCTATGTAGAAGGTGTGGCTGTTGGTTTGAGGGTGCAGCCAGCGGCAGCGGAAGGTCTCCCCCAGGATGGGGTTATAGGGTTTCTTGATGCCCTGTGGGGAGCACAAAGACATGCTGGAGGAACCAGGAGGAGGAAGTCACTTCTGGGTGCCCGCATGGGGTGAGGTGTGGATAGTAGGAGTGTAGGGGTTGCTCCTGCCTCAAGAAGGGGTTTTGACTTGCCACTAGCACCCTGCTTCTGCTTTGAGGAGATGACTTTTTGCTGGTGGCTTATATTTGGGGGAACTGCCTCAGGAATTCCTGGCTTCTGCTCAGCTCAGGGGGGGGTGGGCTCAAGACCCCAGCCAGATCTGACTGTCCCAGGACTGGGGCACAGCCCATACATAACGGGGTCAAAGTCAAACTTGGGAGGTGCCAGGCTTCCAGGAGACCTTGGTCTATCAGCTCAGCCTACTATATGACTGGGTCGGTTCCTTCTCTCCGGGCCTCAGCTCACATCTACACAAGAGGCATAACTGGAATCAAGTTCACTGTAATCTTCCTGCCTTTGCCTCCAGAGTGCTAGTATTACAGGTGTGTGTGTGCACTTGCGTGTGTTTGTGCATGCATGTGTGCGTATATGTTTGAGTCTACATGCCTGTGGAGGCTGGCAGTCAACCTTGACTGCTGTCCCTCAGAAGTTATCCGCCTTTCTTTGAGACAGGACCCCCTCACTAACCTAGAACTTGCCAAGTAGGCTAGCCTGGCTGGTCAGCGAGCCATGGGGATCCTCCTGTCTCTACCTCCTCAGCAGTGGGATTACAAACATGCACTACCATGCAGTCCCAGGATTCTAAGTAATGAAACCCAGGTCTTCAAGCCTGCATGGCAAGCGTTTTCCTGACTGAGCTCTCCCCAATCCTCCCTCTCCTTTTAAAGATGGCTTTTCATGTGTATAGTTCAGGCTGGCCTTGAACCCCAGGAAATCCTGTTTATATTTTCCTGGTGCTGGGATTACTGGTGTGCACCGCCATGTCTGGCCAGAATCTGGGTTGTCAGGTTTGTGTACTATGGAACCCCAGTTCCAGGTAGACCCGCAGGCTACTCCATAACCAGGGGCTACTACCAGCAAACTCCTGGGCTGGGGGTTCTCAAAAGGGTTTCTATGACAAAATGGAATAGATAACTCCAGATTCCAGAGGTACCTTGTAGCTTAGGGTCAAATGCTCCTTTCCTAACGCTGCTGTGTGTGGTGGCACCTGTCACACAGCCTGAGACTGTCTTCTTGAAGACTGAGAACAAGCTAATGGGACAAGAATTGGGAGTCAGGCCTGGGAAGTCAGAGGACTGTCCTCCACCTCTCAGGATCTGGGGCCATGGTGGGGACAGCTGGATTTCTTCCAGGCCATGGAGGAGAACGCTGGTTCCACTCATGGTGGATCGACAGACCCCGGCTGAAGCCTTGCCCTTCCCATAGGCCCTTCTTACCTTGGGCTTCTTGTAGAAGCCAGACAGATACCATCGTAGCACAAGCTTCATGCGGCAGTAGGGGTCTTCCTCTGTGGCTGCCCTGTGATGGGGTGGAGAGCTCTGACTCACGTTGGGGTCCACAGCTACCCTCCCTAGCACTAACTATCCCCCCTTCTCTAACCATTCCAACCTCTACCCACTTGGCCGAAAGAGGCAGCCTCATCCCAGACGACCCCAACACTCCACTCCATCCTTCCAGATAGACCAGAAACAAGCCAAGTGGGCTTAGCACATAGCCAGAAAGCACTATGGCCAGCTCCACACTGGGGTGGAGAGGGCTCTGCATGCTCTGGGCTACTGGGGTGCCCTTACCTCTAAAAAGGACCCTCAATGCTCATGCCTTCACTTCCCTCTTCCTGGCTCTCCCCCATTTCCTGCCTCTGCAGCCCACAGGGGCTGGGGACCCCTTCTGTCGGGGATGCACCTGGAGAGCAGGTCCCCGTGATAGTAGTAATCCGAGAGCTTGCTGAGGAAGGAGCGAGGCTCCAGCACGAAGGTGGGCAGCACCACGCGTGACAGGTCCATGCCCGGCCGCAACTGTCGCAGCAGCACCCACATCAGGCTCTTGTTTTCCTCTGACACTGTCTCCACTTGGGATGTCTCATCCAGCTGCAGCAGAGGGACACAGTCAGGCCCCGTGAGCTGGGACATGGAGTCACTGCTCTGGGTTGCCCAAAGGAGCTGAGGGACAGGGAGCCAGAACAGCACATCTGGTCCTTGCCCACCTGATACACGTCCGCTCTGTGTGAGCGGGTGCCACCGCCCACTCTGGGCTTGGGAATGAGCGGGTTCCTCTGCGGGTCTGAGAACAAGACCAGCTCTTCTCTACCTGGTGTCCTGGCTTTCCTTCTCACATGCACAGCTGCCATGGTGCCAGTCACCACATGATGCAGCCACAAGACCCTCACCAGAGGCCAAACTCCCAGGGCTGCCCAATCTTGTATGTGTGGCCGCCAAAACCCGGAGCTAAATAGCCCTCTTCTCTAGAAGTTCCAGTATGGAAATCTGGTTTCCCCAGTCTTCTACGCTTTCGGGCAAGCCAGGCAGCTTTCTGCTATGTAACAAATACCCAAAAGAAGAAAGGTTTGAGCTAATCTCAGCACTAAGGAGGCTGACAAAGAGAACTGCTATTTGTGGCCAGCCTGGGCTACAGAGTGAGTTCTGGGCTAATCAGGGCTACACTACCCAGTCTCAAATGAAACAAAAGGTTTATCTTCAGTGTAGGAGGGCTTGGTGGAGGATTGGTGGGCATCATTGCATTTGATGGGAGAGGTGGTGCATCATGAAGAACACGGTGGCGCCGGGCGTTGGTGGCGCACGCCTTTAATCCCAGCACTTGGGAGGCAGAGGCAGGTGGATCTCTGTGAGTTCAAGGCCAGCCTGGTCTACAAAGGGAGTTCCAGGACAGCCTCCAAGACAATACAGAGAAACCCTGTCTCGAAAAACCAAAAAAAAAAAAAAAAAAAGAACACGGTGGCACAAGTGCTCATGGTCAGGATGCAAAAGAGAAGAAACCTAGCAGACCCCTCTGAGGCCACGCCCCCAGTGACCTAACTTTCTCCTGCTAGGTCCCAGCTCCTCAGGGTTCTACCACAGGAGCTTGTCACCTTCCCAGCAGGGAGGGCTGGGATCTTTCCTGAGCTTCGTGTCCTCTGGCCACAGTCCACCCCAGGGCAGGGAAGCTGTTCATTTGGGGATGGACCCTCACATCAACCCTGCATCTCATGCTAGGTGGGCTGCTCAGAGTTGAAGAGACGTCATTCAGAGATTCACTCAGAGACACAGCTGCTGGCCATACTCTGAGTGACAAGAGAGTGGAAATTCCAGCCCTGACGCATCCTGTTTCCACTCTCTCAGTTGACAGTGGCTCTCACCTCTCCCAGCTCCTCCTGGACCTGCTCCACATAGGTAGTTCCCCTCCGTGGCCCACCAGGGCTGTCCAATGGGTCGCTTCCACTCTCGTTGGTCTTGCGGCTGTGATCTTGGGTGTCAGCATCTGAGTCTTCGGCATTCTCTCGTTCTGACTTGTCCGAGAACGCATCATTCTCCAGGTGGTTCCCCAAAGCAGACCCATTCAGCCTGGAGAGCGGAAGTGCCCATGGGCCCTCAGTTCCAGGCGACACCTAGGACCTCGGACACCCATCCTGGCACCTGGCCCCTCTCACCGCAGGGACTTCACACACTGGGGGACCTGCATTTGTGCCATTGCTCCTGTTTTATCAGTAATGATGCAAAGACTGGTACCCACGGGAGAGAACAAGCCCGCCACCCCAGCTGGCCTCCTTCCTGCTGCTGCTTAAGAGCAGACCCCCTCTCACCCAGCTCACTCACGGGAACAGGTCGTGGTCTGGGATGGTGGTTGAGGTGGGCAGTCCATAGAGAGAAGAGGGGGAAGCGTCGGGCGAGGACCCCCGCTCTCCATCTCGGCCCTGCTTGCATGTGCTCAGTCGCAGCAGGCTGGAGCAGCGCAGGGCCAGCTCCAGGGCATCTAGCCAGCAGCGGCCTGAGGGACACAGAGTGAGTCTTATGGGGCAGCTTTCCCTGCATTTCCCCACTGTGGTAGTTTGAATATAAATGGCCCTCATAATCTCATAGGGAGTTGCATTATTAAGGGGCGTGGCTTTCTTGGAGTGGGTAGTCTTGTTGGAGGAAGTGCATCACTATGGGGGTAGGCTTTGAGGTCTCCTATGCTCAGGATACAGCCCAGTGTCTGACTTTTAGTTGCCTGCAAGGTGTAGAACTCTCAGCTACTTCTCCAGTGTCTCTGTCTGCACACTGCCATGCTTCCCGCTATGATGACAATGGACTGAACTTTTGAAACTGTAAGTGAGCCACCATAATTAAATGTTTTCCTTAAGAAGAGTTGCCACGGTCATGGTGTCTCTTCACAGCAATAGAAACCCTAATTAAGACACCCACCAAGGAACTTGATCTGCCTATTTTCGGGAAGTAGCCTTCAGAAAGCAATCTCCTGCCAAGGTATCCTGTCTTTTAGTCCTGAAAGCTCTGGTCCCACACCTCACTCCACCCCACTAGTGACTAGTTAAAGACCTGCCTCCTCCCACAGACCCCAGCCTTGCCTGTGGTCATCCTGGCAGGAATGAATATAAGCTAAAGAGACAGGTGTGCCCCTCCCTTCAGCCATTATTGAATTAATGGACCCCAGGAGTCTCAGGAAGGGAAAGACTGAAGCCTGGTGCCAGCCAGAGGGAGAGCTTGTCTCCCAGAGAGATCTCACAGAGTTCTGAGAACTCGTCAGACCACCTTGCAGGAGAGACTGGAGCTGACAGTGATGGGTCAGTGACGGGCAGGACCACACCTTGACCAGGACTGCCTAGCTATGCACACCTGCTGCCCTCTGTTTAAACCCAAATTTCACAGCAGGACCCCAAAGATGGACTTGAGGATCTCTGTCTCTCTTCCCAGTGTGACCACACTGAATAAATACCCCCCCTCTGCTTTTCACTGCTGTTTGTCTATTTAATTGATTACCAAGAATGGCTGGCTGAGTCCAGCCTGTTGGGGCTGTCAACAGCTCTGGGAACATGTGTGCACAGATGTATGCCCTTGGAAATGACAGAGCATGGAACACATATCTGGGATCCTGTGTAACTGGAGGGTAGAGGCCAGGCAGGGATCCAGTATGCCAGGGAGGAGCCAGTGACCAGGCTTCAAGAGGCAACAAAAGACAGCCAGGGCTGTGGGAAAGCAGGGGACAGGCAGGGCAGGGCCTCCTGAGGTCCTGCTTTCTTCATGACAGGGTGTGTGCATGCCTGCAGGGCTTGAGTTAAACCTGGGAGTAGGGCGGGGTGATAGGAGGGAGTTGTTAAGAGCTATGGGGAAAGGTACCCACAGAGGTGAAACCTGTGTCCTGGCATTACTAACAGCTTCCTCCACTCTGCCTCAGAGTCACCTATAAACGATACTACACAGTGTCCAAGGGACTCACGTGTGAAGGCCCCAGCCTAAGGCATAACAAAGGAAGCTTCTGATTCCTAAGCATCCATGCTGGGTGCCCCTGGGTACTCTGGGCTTCTTTCCCTAACTTAAAGCTACACAGCTTTTGTTGGAGAGTCCCTGGGGAGCTCAGGGAGACCCACCTGGATGAGACTTCCTGGTGCCCAGGAACTGCCCTCTTGCCGAGGGATGTCTGGGATCCTGCTGGGCTCACTGTAGGCTTGCTTTGAGCACAGTGCTACCTCCAGTGACACTGGGCATTTGTGGGGACAGTGAGAGGATCATGGGAGGTTACATAACCCGGGATGAGAGCAGGGGAGATCACTGTGGAATTGGACTTAGAGCCCAAACATGCATTTTTGGCTGCCACAAAAGACTAGACATCCTGAATGCTACACATCCTTTGAAAGCCTCTGGCTCCTCCTGCAGGAAGCCTACCCTGATACACATGGGATGCTGATAATCTTTCTTGACTGTGGCCCCGGACAATCAGGGCTTCAGCTCAGGCTTGTTATCTGGTGGCTGGCTCACTGCTCAAAGACCCCCAAGGTGCGTTGGCTCTGTTAGGGCACAGGTTGTCTACCCCAGATGTCCAGCAGGACCAATGACAGAGCGGGTGAACAATAATATTAAAAGCATTCAAGATAACCTGGGAAGGAGTGTGGATATAACATGTGACCACCAGGGGGCACCATAGCACCAGCAGTTAAGCTATGTGCGGGATTCTGAGCCTGGACAGCTAGACCCTAGTTGTCAGGGCCTTGGACCTCCAGCAGAGGGCACCAGCTCTGAGGTTTTGATAAGGAGTCACAGCCCTGGCTAGAAGCTATCAGCTGAAGGACTCCTAGTTACAAAGATATGGGCTGCTGCTTGGAATCTGTTACCTAGTTCAGAGAATCTGGACTCAGGGAAGCCCACATTAATAGCTGAAATCGATTGCTAGACTACATCTGCGCCGTTTGTTACTTAGTTTCCCCATCTGTCAAACATGAAGTGTCAGTAGAACTCGGTGGCACTCAGAACTGTCTCCTGATTGTTTCCATAAAGCCCTGGGATTCCCGTAGCATTGGGGTGACAGGTACAGCTAGTCCCATTTAATCCATGAGGAAACTGAGATTCAGCTGAGAGAGGGGAATCACTGTAGAGCAGGCTCAGTCTGTGTCTGTGGGTAGCTGAGGGCCTGCACCTTCGCTATAGCCCTAAGACTGATTCCAGGGGATTCTGGGATGGCAGAAACAGGGCAGGCAGCACTCACCGTCTGATTCAGAGGCTGCCCTGAAGATCAGGTAGCTGCTGGGGAGGGGCTGGGTGATGGAGCCCACACTCTCGCCCTTGGGGCCCTGGAGAGATAGAGACCTGCAGTGTCAGGCACTGGACCAGGAAGGCTCTGAGGAAGAGGGTGGGGCACTCCTCATCTCCTGAGCAGAGGTCCCGCCTTCAGTTCAGCACCCCGACTATGGTGGCCAGACCCAGCTAAGGTAAATCCTGGATTTGCAGCTGAATTAGAACTTCAGAGGTACAGCGCAAGGCTGTTTAGTGTAAGAAAATCTGTCTGGTATTTGGAATAAATATATATTTTGTTTCATTTTGCTTTCGAGACAAGGTTTCACTATGTAGCCCTGGCTGGCCAATAACTTGCTATGCAGACCTGGCTTGGCCTCAGACTCATAGAGACAGGCCTGCCTCTGCCACTGGAGTACTGGGATTACAGGTGTGACCCAGCAGGCCTGGCTGGAATAAATTTATACAGTCAGCATTTTCATATAAAATAGTTTTATTTTTTCCTCCTTTTTGGTTTTTCAGATAGTTTTTGTTTTTGTTGCTTGTTTGTTCTGAGACAGGGTCGCTCTCACCCTGTAGCTCAGGCTAGCCTAGAACTTTCTATGTAGCTGAAGATGGCTTTGAACCTCTGATCCTCCTGCCTCTACCTCCCAAGTGCTGCTCACCTTTGGACAATGGAATGTCCTCAGCATGCTGAAGGGGGCTATGCTGTGGTATCTCAGGAATGTTAATGAATTTTTGAGGTGCAGTATTTTTACTCTAATGGGTTTATTCAGCTGTAATTTCACCAAAAGTGGGGAGAATATTAACTTTTAAAACTAGCAGAAGCCAGGCATTTGAGAGGATAAGGCACGAGGATTGCCATAAGTTCTAGGCTAATCTGAGTCATTGAGTGAGTTCTATGTCAGTATGGGCCATAGAGTAAGAGAAACCATGTCTCAAAAAGCCAAACCAAGCCGGGTGAGGTAGTGCATGCCTTCAATGTCAGCACTTAGGAGGTAGAGGCAGGCAGTGCTCTGAGTTTGAGGCCAGCCTCTATAGTGAGTTCCAGGTCCGCCAAAGTTACATAGTGACACCTTGTGTCACTCCCTCAACCCCCAAATCCAAACAAAACAAACTTGTCATTTCTCTGAAACCCAAATGTAACCAGGTTTTCCCTGGGGACCCATGCCTATCTGGATCAGTCCTGGCTGAGTAGCCTTGGTGATGAGGGATGAGGTCTAAACCAGGGACAGGCCCTTCCTCCCCTCCAGACAGCACTGGACCAGGGACCTAATGTATAGCCTGGATCTGCCCCATCCCCATTTCCCTGATCCTCTCAGGGGATGCCCACCACTCCAGGGATTCCTTGCGGTCCTGGGAGGAGACCCACCTAGGTGCCCTGCGGATGAGCTCACCTTTACAGCCCACACAGACTGGTCCAACGGGTGGAAGAGTTTGAAACAGAAGCCGTCCTTCTTGGAGGGCCGCTCGATAAGCTCGCAGCAGTGCAGCAGCACGGTACCCACCCACTGGCCCACCTTGGGCGTCTTGTAGATAAGCAGCACGCCTGGCTTCAGCACACACCACAGCTTCGTCCAGCTCTTCAGGGTCCCTCGGATCTGCAGAGGGCTTCATGGTCAGGGTCATTCATGCAGGCTGCTCCCCGAGTCATCTGCACAGCTTGGTGGGGGTGACCAGAGGCAGGGACTGGGGCCATGGGCTCCTGGAGGTTCCAAGAGCTAGGAGGAGTGTCCCAGAGCTCTGTGGGGAGTGTGGTCCTCACAGCACCTTGATTTTGGACTCTGGCCTCCAGATCCATAGGAGCTGCCTTCAGTGTTGGGTCATGTGCCATGGTAGTCCGGGTAGTTTGTAGTAGTGACAAACATTTGGACTCGTCTCCTAAGTGCCACAGATGTCCTAGCCTACAGGAGCCCCTGTGAGTGGCACCTGCCTACCTTCAGGCTGTCAGCCATGATGACCACACTGGGATCGGTCAGGGCACTGAACAGCTGCTTCGTGGCCCGTTTCTTCTCCTGCCGGTAGTTCTCCTTCTGTGCCTGTGGCCAGAACAGAGTGGGTCATGGAGAGCATGGACTGCCCCAGCTCCCCCCACTGCCAGCAGGGCACCCGGAAAGGAGGATGTAGAGCAGGGGCTCCCAACCTGTGGATCCTGACCCCTTCGGGGAGCGTCAAACAACCCTTGTACAGGGGTAGCACACCACATATCCTGCCTATCATATATTTATATTACATTTCATAACAATAGCAAAATTATAATTATAAGGTAGTGATGAAATAATTTATGGTGGGTGGGGGTCACCACAACATGAGGATGTATTAAAGGGTCGTGGCACTAGAAGGGTCGAGAACCACAGATGCAGAGAGTGTGGGTGGTCCCTTCTTCCTCACCCTGGGCCAGGCCCACCTTGAGAGTGTCCTTCTTGGAGACCCTGGTCGTTGGGGAGGTACATTCCTTGTCAGATCCATTGCATAGCCTGTACTCAGCCTGTAAGAGAGAGGATGGGAGATGGGGTACTAGGTGCATCAGGGTACAGATGGCGCTGCCAGGGCGGGGGCAGCAGAAAGCGGGGGTCCCAGGATAAACAAAAATGAGAAAGTGAGCTGAGCAGCAGCATTCATGTCTGCTTCCCGACTGTGGATGTGATGACGTTGACTGCCTCGGCTCCTGCAGCCTTGTCTTCCCCGCCCTTCCCCCATGACGAACTGGGCCTTGAACTGTGAGCCCAAACCATCCTTTTTCCCTGAAGGTGATTTCATCAGGCATCTTGTCTCAGCAATGAGAAAAGAAATATGGTGGGGGTTTGAAAAGAGGGTTTTGGTGGCAGCTAGGGCATGGTGGTGACAAACTGCCAGGATGTGTCAGCCCTAAAGACAGCAGCCCTATCTTCCATGACTCCCAGAATGGCCACTCCTTGGCCGCCATCAGGGGTTTATCTCTGGGTGGGGCCAACAAGGAGACTTTGGGGTAGGGATGCACCTGGCTCTGGGGGAGGTACGTCTGGAAGGTCAGCCTCTAGGCCTTCCTGGGGCCATAGACGGGAGCCCTTGAACCTGGGGCCACAGCTCACTCACTTCCTGGACCCAGAGCAGTAATCTATGCATCATGCAGCTGAAGGAGACACAGCCCCACAGATGGAGAAACTGAGGTCTGGGGCATAGAACAAGAATGGTATTTAAGGTTTGGGGATAGCAAACTGTGCCCTGAACCCCACACGCAACCTGTTGCCCTGTCTGTGTCCTATGGGTATGATATACATGATTCTGTAAGCCATCATATGCTGTTGGGGCTCACCAAGAAACTGCCTATGGGAATAAGGCTGCAACCTACCCCCATTTCAGACCCATGCATGTTTGTCACAGGGTGCTGCTCGCAACTCTGTGACAGAGAGGGAAGAGAGCAGTCCTAAAGAATCCAAATACTGTGCCCTTGAGAACAGCTGGAAGATGACCGTTTCTGATGGACGGGGTTACCATTGTTCATCACACAATGTAACCATGCCTGCAGTGGGAACACGCAGCCAGATCTCAGCTATGGACAGAAAGCACAGTTAAGAACTCCAGCTGACTGCCTCAACTTCCCCAGGCAGTTTCTGCCGGGTGTTGTGAGCCCCGAGGGCTGGACGTTCCTCTGTTCATTCTCCCTAGCAGGCTATTCCAGTCACTTCCGCTTGGGGCTGTAAACTCCTATTTGATGATATTTTATTATCTGCTGCTTCTGTCTATTGGCTACCCACAAGTGTTCTTATCCTCTGTCTTTCTAAATACTTAGTAAACACACTCAGCTGGGCAATGGTAGTACACACCTTTAATCCCAGCACTCAGAGGCAAGAAGATCTCTGAGTTCAAGGTCAGCTTGGTCTACAGAGTAAGTTCTAAAACAGCCAGGGATACACAGAGAAACCCTGTCTCAAAAAAACCAAAAAAATAAACACACTCATTCAAAACCCAAAGCTTGATTATCGACTGTCATAGCTGACTCTCCTACGCATAACAAGCAGGAATGTCTGAAAAAAAATCAAATGAATATTTCATGATGTGAAAATTATAGTGTGATAGTTTTCATTGTCAACTTGAGAAAATCTAGAACCACCTGGGAAGAGTCTCAGTGAGGGGTTCTATGGTTGGCCTATGATTGGGTTGACGGAGGTGAGAAGATCCACCCTGAACGTGGATGTCACCATCTCATGGGCTGGGCCCTGGGCTGAATGGGAAGGGGGAGGTGTGAGCAGAGCTCCAGCCCATGGGTATCAAACGTTGCTCTCTGCCCTTGACTGTGGGTCTAGGTGACTATAGTATAGGTGACTGAGGATAGGTGACCAGTGCTTCAGGTTTCTGGTACCTTGACCTCCCTGAAGTGATGGACTGTAACCCTAGGAAGTAAGGATGAATGTGCTTGGTTGGCTCTGAGGAACAGATGGGAGTCCACAGGCTCATGGAGGCTGTAGGGTGAGGGGCTGAAGTATTACGTGTGGACTTTAATGTTGGTGGATACATCTGTACTCATGTCATTTTAAAGCATTATTTACGTGTGTGTGTGTGTGTGTGTGTGTGTGTGTGTGTGTGTGTGTGTGTAGGTTGGAAGACAACTTGCCAGGAAAGTAGGTTCTTTCTTACAGTATGAGTTCCAAGGATTGAACAACTCAGGTCATCGGGCATGGTAGCCACCGCCTCACCTGCGGATCAGTCTCACTGGGCTGTGTGTGCGTATTAAACAGAACAGCTCAGATGGATGTGGTGTTACACACCTTTAATCCCAGCACTCAGGAGGCAAAGGGGCTGACCACTGAGAGCTGGAGGCCAACCTGGTCTACATAATGAATTCCAGGCCAGCTGGGGCTACACAGTGAGGCCCTATCTCAAAAACAAACCAACCGCCGGGCGTTGGTGGCGCACGCCTTTAATCCCAGCACTCGGGAGGCAGAAGCAGGCGGATCTCTGTGAGTTCGAGACCAGCCTGGGCTACCAAGCGAGTTCCAGGACAGCCTCCAAAAGCCACAGAGAAACCCTGTCTCGAAAAACCAAAAAAAACAAAACAAAACAAAACAAAACAAAAAAAAACCAAACCAACCAACCACAATAGCTCAGGTCACTGGTGTCACCCATTCCTGCAGAGAAGGGTACCATCCCATAGCAAGGCTCAGAAGCTTGCCCCGGCCATGCAGCAACTAAGGAGACACACTGGGACTAAACCTGGCAGTCCCCCTTCAGAGTTACGCCCTCTTAGGCACATAAGAACATTCTAGATCATTGGAGGAAGTGCCAAGGGCTCTGCTCAGAAGCAGTCTTTGAGCTGAGGGTGAATGACAATGCATGTGCCAGGTAGCAGGCCTTTAGGGACAGGCCCTGTAGGGACTCTGCAGAAGGCTCCCTAGCCTGGTCTGCTCCTCCACAAGGTTGGGTAGATGCTTCTCTGTCTCAGTCCCCAAGTGGCCTAACCAGAAGGAGGACAGCTCTGACTGCACTGGTGGTGACATGCTCCCCCGACTTGCCCAGAGCTTTTTTTTTTTTTTTTTTTTTTTTTTTTTGGGTTTTTCGAGACAGGGTTTCTCTGTATTCTCTTGGAGGCTGTCTTGGAACTCGATCTGTAAACCAGGCTGGCCTTGAACTCACAGAGATCCACCTGCCTCTGTCTCCCGAGTGCTGGGATTAAAGGCGTGTGCCACTAATGCCTGGCATGCCCAGGGCTTAGACAGTCCCAGCCCTGCAGGGACTGTGGTTAGCTGTTTGTCAGGGTGTCCCTATGGGGCAGCTAACTCAGCCCCTGCTCAGACTAGCAGCTGGTATTTGTCAAGAACTATGAAGAGATGGACAAAGCAACCAATGTTTTAAATTAAAACACTGTTTACAGAGAGAAACAGCTTAGTGGTTAAGAGGCAGAGGGTTCGAGTCCCAGCATCCACATAGTGGCTAACAACCATCTGTAACTGTGGTTCCGTGACTCTTCTAGCCTCCCAGGACAGCAGGCGTGCTGGCGCTGCACACATGTGCATGCAGGCAAAGCACCCACACACAAAGTAAAAATAAACGCATCTAAAAAGCCCACATTTCCAGCCCTGTGAATGATCTCTACCACCCAGCTGGGGGCCCGGGGCAAGCACCTGCACACCAGAGTCCCCAAGTCACTCTGTGTCCTCACATATACCAGGCCACACAGGAACACCTAGGAAATGGGAAGGCCCCTTGGAACTGGATTCTAAAATCTTCCTGGAACTCTGTGGCCTATAAACATGACTTGAAAAGTGGAATTTGAGGGTTTGGAGGAGGTGGCTCCGTGGACAAAGGCACGTGCCACACAAGCAAGCAGGCTTCCTAGAAGCAAGCCATCTAACAGCAGGGCAGGTGTTGTAGCCACCTGCAATCCTAACAACTGAGAGGTAGAGACAGGGGATTCTGGGGCGAGCTGGCTGGCAAGACTAGCCAGAATTGGTTAGCTCTGGTTAGTTCAGGGAGAGACCTGCTCAGTAAGTAGGGTGAAGAACAATTGAGAAGGACACCTGGTATCAGCTTCAGTCTCCACATTCCTGCACACATGCCACATATGCCATGAAAACTTCACATAGCACACACACATATATACGTAATAAAGTAAGATAAACTATAATTTGGAACAGTCGCTAAATGAAAGAAAGTATGTACAAACCACACATCTGAAAAGGGTAGAGGATTCAGAATACACACACACACACACACACACACACACACACACACAACTCAACAAGAAAAAGACAGCCCAATCAGAAGACAGGTGAAAGACTCAGAGACACCCCAGGAGGACACACATGATGTCATGCATATCTGAGTCAACACAGAAACCCAACTGTAGTGAGAATGCCAATCAGGAAGGCTACAGTCAGAAACAGAATAGAAACCATCCGTGCCGGTTGGGGAGACCTGAGGGAGGGCGACTGTGACATGCTGGTGCTCACCAAACGCACAGGGGTTTGGCAGTTCTTCAGAAATTAAACAGAGAATGTTTGGAAGCCCATAGTTACCTTAGTAAGTTCATGGAGGGCCCAGACACACATGTACATGGGTGCCCACAACCGTTGTTTACTACAGCTGAGGAATGGAAACCACCAGGAAGTGGTTGCAGAGGGAACCGCACAGATGAGTGTGGAAGGAGGAATGGATCAGGCCTAACAGCGTAGAGGGTCTCCCTAAGCAGAGGGGCTTCCTCTCATGGGGACGCTCTACTCCCCAGATAGCCCTGGCTGGCACATATCCCTTCTCAGACCCCCTGGGCTATGCTAAGCTCCTAAGGAAACAAGAGGCAGATGACTAAGCCCCATGCAGCAAGGGTGTAGCCTGAGAGTTGAGCCCCTCCACCCTCCGTAAGCATGGGGACCGCAGGCTCAGCCAGCACCCCACTGTCCTTGAGTTAGGCTCCCTGTTTCCCAGTCCTCCCACAGACAGGGTCTTACCGGTGGCACCTTCGTGGCAGAGCCTGGGGTCAGGGGCTCTTCATCTCTGGGTGGTGATGGGCCATTGGACTCCATGTCCCTCCCTGGAAGACAGTGGGAAGGCAGGACTTCTCTGAGAGTGCCCTGAAGGTTGCCTGGGAGGGGCAGGAAGCCACTAGAGTGTCGTGGCCCTGAGAGGTGGAGTGAGCTTCAGTAAAGGGTCCCAGAGGCTCTGGCCAACCCCTCACAACACAGAGAGGAAACAGGGGCGGGGCTGGCGGAAGCAAGGGCAGCCGGGCCAGTGTGTGTGACTTAGGCCCATGGATCATCAAAGAAACATGGCACCCAGGCTCAGAGGCACCCAGGTTCAAAATACAGGACTCTGGTAGTCCCATAGCTTGCTCCAGATTAGCTGAAGAGGTGGGAGGGAGGCTTGGTGCCTGGATCCCTGCCCTGCCTCCCTGTACTCTGCAGCTTGAAGGAGAGAGATGATGGTGGGGTGGCCTGAAGCCAGCCATGGGTGTGATTTGGCTACTGTCACCCGCTGCCTCGGGGAGGTGGGCCTGTGGTTTATAACAGATGCCATGAGTCATGGTGGGTGAAACTGTTCCTGAAGCCACAGACCAGAGATGGGTATGATGCGACAGTTGGGAGGCTGGGTGCTCTGCAGACCAACCTCCAGGAACTCTGAAAAGGGCTGGTAGGCAATGGGGACATTCTCTCCAGAAAAGCCAGGACAGTGACCCAAGGAAGTAGTTCTACCTACTGGTTAGACAGCAGTAGCCAGTTGAGGTCAGCTAACATCCCAGTTAGGACATGATGACTGCCTTCCATGTCACCAAGACTCAGGAGCTCCTACTTTCTGCCCCTGCAGCCCCTGACCGAGGCCCTGGTGACGGGGAGGCAGCTGTCCACTCTCAGAGACCACATGTGGGAAGATGCACCCTGGGTGGGAAGCCGTTCTGCTATAAGCACCCAAGCAGACAGAAGTGTCACGTCATGTCAGTGTAGACGGCCCAGCACTGGCACTTTGCCACCATACATATCCTGTCCACGCCCCAGCTCCTGGGACCTGTCACCCCTTGCCTGGCGCCTCCCAGTCCTACCCTGCCCAGTCAGTTGTTCCACAACTCAAGTCTCCAGAAACCGACTGAGGCTTGCCACTAGCCCCTCTCCTTCCCTCCTCCCCATGGGACCCACTGTTCCTCTCCTCTCCACCCCCTGTTCCTGCAGCACAGGTGAATGTGGGCTACGGGCTACATCCCAGGCATCAACCTTCCTTGTATGCCAGTGACTGTCCAGAGTGCCCTCCCCACTCTGGGCCTCAGTTTCCCTTCTGATGGCTGAGACTGTTGATGGCATAACTCTTAGCTCTCCTTCCCTGTGATGACCTTCCACTGGCCCCAAGAGAGGCTGGCGTCTCTTCCTCACTCAGCATCTGGTCGTGGGGGTAGAAGAGGGAGGAGGGGAGAGAAGGACTGGAATCCTCAGGAGCAGTGAAATCCCACCTCCCTCTCCTTAGGAACTCCTGAGAGGAAGGGCTAGGTTCTCTAAGGCTAGCCGTCACCCACAGCGTAGAGGACTCAGCTCAGACTCGGCTATGGGTGGACAGATATGGAAGCCATAGGTCCAGCAGCCGTGAGGATATTCTTTGTGGTGGGGCCCACATTCCAGAACATTATCCACAAGTGGCATGGAGGTAGCATGGACTGACCTATTCCATCCCAGGGTTCAGAACCTCTTGGAAGTAGGACATAGGTACTTATGCTATCTCTATTTTATAAATGACTCAACCAAGTCCCAATAACTGGTCTGTGGGCCCCAGCCAGAACAGCAGGGCTAGGGTCAGGTGCCTGTCCCTACAGCCACCATTTGATATAACTGCCCTCTGCCATCCCTAAGTTAGCCCCTTGTCAGCAGACTTGGTTTTCCAGTGTGCTGTGAACCCTTCCCACTAAACCCTGTTTCCTTCGTGTGGGAGTCACCCTCACTGCTATGAAGGTACTGGAGGGTGGGACACTGACCTGTGGAGTCAGGGGGAATCCCAGCTGCCCATGGCCTGCACCAACCTGGGGTGATGGGACCGAGCTCATTTTCGCAGCCCAGAAGCAGGTTCCGTGGTGGTTTCCGGGGGTCAGTCTTCTGTGGTGTCGAAGCTGGTGGACACAGCGAAAAGCGGCGCCGGAGAAAGGCCTCCTCCTTCATGGCGTGGGTGCTGGGGGGCTTCTGAAAGGAACAAGGGGGCATATGGTCAGGCCTCACCTGAGGCCAGGGGGAGTGTTCCAGTGTGTCCACAGAGAAGTCAGGAGAGCACAGACGAGGTGCCCCTCAAAGTGTCAGGAGGCAAGCTAGCAGGAGGCACAGAAGGAGGCTGGGGCCTGCTTGCTCCATTTTAGGACACGAGATCTGTGGCCCTGCCTGAGTGTCTCTGGTCCTGTGTGGGTCCCTGGACTCAAAGTCCTGAGTGAGGTGAGAAGTGCAGGTGTGCTCTGACAGGTTCATACCAGTCCATGACATCACCTACCTGCTAGAAACAGCTCTGGGAACAGGAGAGGCCACCGGGGAGGAGCTACAGCCAGCCACTCTCACACTCTCAGCCACTGCAATGTCTTCAGCAGGCCACAGGCCCCCACAGCCTCACCCTAAACATGGCTGCCAGCTGAGAACAGTCACCTCCCAAGCCTTTCCCTGTGGACTGAACAGAACCCAACTAGTTCAGGAACTCTTAAAAATGAGGAAAATCACAGAGGCCTGGCTCTGGAGTCACCTGACCAGCTTTCAGTCCATTGATCAGCTTTCCCCCTTGTCCAGCTTTCTAGGGGCATGGCCTGAGTCTCCTTAGATGGCCAATGGCTTCCCAAAGAGCCAGCTTTAGCCTCCCAATGGCCTGATCTCAAATACAGATAGCTTTCCTGCTGGACTTGGGGACCAGGCGGGGCTTCAGGAATGGGCAGGGTACCTGGGGTGTCAATGATCCCAGGGGTTTCTGTCCACAGCCCAAAGCTCATCTGTGCCCCTGCCCACTTCTTTATTCACCTAAGATTCCCAGACACCCGGGTTGTGCCCAGGGCAACCAGGGCAAAGCGGGCCCTTAGGGACCTGCAGGGAGCAAGGGCCATCCGTGGCAGCATGACAAAGGGTATTGACACAGTTTTCCCTACCTAGAGCTTCACTTTGTTTAGGGATTGAGTAGCACAGGCTTGGGGCAGGGTTAACAGCTTGCTCTCAGCTGCCCTATCAGACCATCTGCCCACTTGCAGTAGGTGTGGCCAGGGGAGGGTGTGTATAAGTGACTAAGAGGGATTCATCAGAAAGTGCACCCCATTGCTCACTATCTTGTCTTCCCCACTTCCCTCCATCTACCTAATCACTCAATTACCCATCTGTCCATCCACCCTCCTCCCCCTCCAACCACCATTACTCATCTACATATCCAATGTGTCCATGCACCATCCATCCATTCTCTCAACCACTTCCCTCCCACTCTCCTTCTCTCCCTAAATCTTCCCAGTCAGTCAGCTGAGCAGCCCGGTTCCCACTTCCTTCTCATTCACCCTTCACTCAGACACACGAGGTGGGAAGGGCATTGAGCACCCTGCCACCATGAACAGACACCCCATCCCTGCAATCCCAGCACAATTCAGGTGTACACCAGGAGCCAAGGGCTCTACAGCTGATACCTACAGACCAGTAGTGGCCTAGCAGCTTCCTTCAACCTGCTCAGCAGGAGGCTTCAGCTCTGCAGAGGTATCTATCCTGAAACCCTGACTCCCTGGTCCTTCTTTGTGCCCTGCCCCGCCCTTTGGAGGCACCTGCTGTCTGCAGGCCACTGTCACACACCTAGCATCTCACAGGCCAGTCAGGTCTCCTTGTGCGGCCGGCCCTCGTTCTCCACTTTTTTGCCTACTGGGCTGCAGGCACAGGGGGCCTCTTCACAGTCCTGACAAATGCTGAGCCCAAGCCTGCTGAAGGACTTCTGCCTGGCTCTGCTCTGCTCTGCATCCCCAGCCCTATTGCGCAGGCTGGGTTTTGTCACATTCTGCTGAGGAAGAGTGTCCTCTGGGTGACCACTCCTTGGCTGCACTATGTGCATTCTCTGCATAGCACTGGAGGTTCCTAGACACGCTCCCTGGCAGTTCTTTACTCTTTGTTAAAACTCTTGGGCAGGATAGATGGCTCATTTCATAAAATGTTTGCCAGACAAGCATAAGGGGCCGAGCTCAATCCTCAGAACCTGTAATTGCAGCGCTGGGGAGGCAGAGGCACATGAATCCCTGGGGCTGGCTGGCCAGCCAGTCTAGCCAGATCTATAAGGCCCTAAGATAGTGAGGGGACCCTGTCTCAAAATCAAGGTGGGTGACTCTGAGGAGTTTACACATACGCAGACATGTGCATCCTGTGCTCAAATGTGTGCTCTCTCTGATTCTGTCCTGCCCACCACGTGATCCCACCGCCCAGGGCAGCAGCAGCTGAGGAATGTGGGACCTAGGAATGTGGGGCTATAGATGATGCTGGATGAAAGTGCTGGAGCAAAGCTGGGCTCTCTGAACAGTGTGCTTCCTACACGGGGTCCACCAGGTCTCCAGCTCAGGGAGGAGCTTCAGACAGGTGACCAAGGTAAAGCCTGCTGACCATAGTACAGCTGAAGTCACTGTTTCTAGCTAGTGGCTAGGTATAAGGGCAGTATTTATAGAGTGCTTGGAAAAGCTGAAGAATGGGGTGGGAGGCGGGGGGGGGCATCTTACACACAGAGGGCCAAGATGGACACTGTCAGTCCACACGGGGCCCATGTTCTCCTCCCAATAGAAGCTCTAGGTTGACAGGTCCTGGGAGATCCTCCCCCATGTTTGTCCACCCATAAGAGCTTCAAGGGACAAGGGGGACTAGAAAGAAGAGAGGAAGTAGAAGGAAGGGGAGAAGGAAGGAGGAATGGATGAGGAAATGGAATGCCGGCTGCAGCAGCAGAGTCCTGGGTCCTCTGGGTGACTCAGAAGGGCTGTGTTGCCCACCTCGGGCCCATGTGGCCTACTGGGAAGCCTCCCGGACTTCGACTCTAGACACCAAGGTCTAGCCAGACTCTCTGGATCCCGAACTCTGCTTACCTGAGGCACTAGAAGCCAAAGGATGCTTACCCCAACTATTCTCTGTGACCAAAGTCAGCAATGCCACCTTTCAGATCTCAGTTACTCTGTGCCATCTGAACACAGCTGGTCCTTGCCCGCAATTTCAAAAGCCCCTCCCTGCTGCAGAGGATGCCATTTCGATGTTAACTTGTGTCTTCCTCTTGCCCTCATGATCCTGAAGTCCAAGTGCAGAAGGGGCCCTGTGGGATCTGAGAAGAGCCCAAGGCAAGCATACCACACATCGGCATGTGGTTGGGTTCCTGGGGTGGAATTCTAGGGTGGTACAATTCCTGCCCAGAGACCCTGATCCCCTGAGGTGGAATCACCAAGAAGGCCAGGCCATGAGGCAGACAACAGAGCAGTGGCTAGGGATGTTAGGTATATATGGCCAGCACTGCCCAGTTCTGGCCCAGGCCTTGGAAGAAAAGTTTTTGCAAGAGAGGAACCAAGGAAATCCCAACAGATCAAGGGCAGGCTGGGGAGCCAGGACTCCCCTTGTATAGTCTAAGCTAGTCACCTCCAAAGTTAAGGCCATAACCCTCACAGTGCTGTAAGGTGTGGTCCTATAGGGCAGGCAGGAGTGGAACCTACCACCCAGCATCCCTACTTTGGGAGCAAAAGTTTTAATGCAGCTTGGGGTAGACCTTATGATTACAACAGACTGCCTTCCTGTTCAGTGTGAGCCAGACCACTCTTTGGGCTACAAAGGCTACATACAGGTGAAGCATGGGTGCCACCTATCTTCTTCCTGCTGGTTCTGGCACAGCAGCTCTCCCCAGCCATATTCACATGGCCACCTGGCCTGGCCATCCAGCTAAGCCTCTCTTTGCTCTGCCTGTAGTTAGAGTCTACAGAAGGTAGAGATATACAGTCTTCAGAAAGGGGCATTTTCAAGTTGGCTTCAGAGCAGAGACATGTGACTCTACACAATGTTCTGTGTAGAAGAGAGGCTGGGCATGCCTGGGACTCAGGTTTGATGGGAATATGGGAGAAGTGTGTGTGTGTGGTGGTGGGGGGGGGAGGTGGACTCTTGAGCCACAGGGGATCAAAGTTGAGTGTCAAGTCAGGGACAGTATAGGTGCCATGAGGCCCAGACAGGGACTGCTTTCAGGCAGAGCTCATGGAAATGGGGATGAAGGCAGGCCTGCAGCTCTGCTTTGAGCATCGCTAGACTAGGGGCAGGTAGGAGAGGAGAAAGGGGGTGTTGTCATATCCACCCAGTGGGGTCTATGGCCTTCCTTCTCTCCACCAGGTAGCCGGTATGCCTCTTCCTCCACAGGGCCTTCTGTGGGACTCTTCTCCTTCCTTAGAGAATTAGCTTTCATAGGCTTCCTCAGGCTGCTGTTCAGGTACCAGTGTTTTCCTACAGTCTGTTTGGAATCTGTGCTAGGCCATATTGGCCTTATGTGCAGGGTTCATCCCCAGCTGATTTGACTCCGAAAGCCCTGCTGTGCTCCATGAGCTAGATATACACATGGCTAACATAGTCCTTCCACAGAGACTTAGCTCATGGACGGAAACGGGTTCAGGAGAAGCTGGAGTTGCTAACTCTAAGAGAGGTTCCTGAAGGGCTCTAACAAGTGGGCAGACCCATCCCTGAGGCTGTGGGAAGTGACCCCTCTTGCAGCTAGCTCTTCTGGGTAAAGCAGTGGCTGCCCAGACAAAATAGGGAGAGATACATCCTTTCTGAGACCCTGACTTTCTCTTTCAGACCATTTCTGGATCCTTCCCTATTGGTACCCATGGCTGATGGGCATGGGGCTCTGGGGTCCTTGGTGTTGTGACATTGTCCATAGATCCTATTGTGCTGCTGAAGCCACAGTCAAGGTACACCCATGCTGCTGGGCCTTGGAGCAGCAGGGGCTCTGACAGTTGACTCTTGCCTAAGAGTCACTATGTGGCTATCTTCCCTTGACTGCAGATCCTACTTGTGCCTTTTCTCAGGGCTTCCACGCTCCTGCCCAGCTGAGAGTCGTGAGTCACCTAGGACTCAGGAAGGTGGCAGGGCAGAACTCTTACCCTGGCCCTGCCTGCCTTCAACATGGACCCAGATAGGCTCCTCAGACTCAGTTTCCCATCTAGAGCACAGAAGCCTGTCATGGTATCAGGGGGGTGATGTTGCTTCCCAGAACAGACAAGGTGGGGGCCACTGCTGTCCCTGCTTAATCAGTCCCATGTCCCTATGGACAAAGGTCTGGAAAGTGGACAAGGACCCCTGCCAGCTGGGACACCACATATAGCAGGGACACCACCACCTAAGTCATCCACCGAATGAGGATACTCCTCCATCCGAGACACTCAGTCCCCAATGAGGACATCCCTCCCAGCTGGGTCAGCCCACCAAGAAAGAGCCAGCTCACTGCCCTCCAGCTGCCTTCCGAGTGGGGATCTGGCCTCCAAAGCACCACTCTCTCCATGGCTGACAGACACCCACCTTCAGCCCAGACAATGGGAGCTTTGTGGAGAAAGGTCAAGGCCACACAGAAGGAGGCACAGATCTGGAATCTGGGCCCAGGCTTGCCTGAGTCTCAGAGAAGGAATCAACGAAGTCTTCCATTCCCAGACTCCCTTCCCATTCCACCTGCACATACTCAAGTGGATGGACCAGTTCAGACCCAAGCCCTCTCTGTCATCCCTCAAGGCCTGGGGACCGTGAGAAGGACCCAGCGCTGTGGCTGTGTGGCTCCAGCTGGCCACATTCACTTGCAGCTATGTATAGAGAATATTTCTCTGAGTGGGGCCTCGAGGTACCTACAGCAGCCAAGTGCTCTCCAAGGGCTGGCACTGTGGTCTTTGGGTAGCTTCCTCCTCACCCACAGCCCCTAGGGAGCTGATGGAGGGAGGCAGGCCAGGGTCCCTGGGAAGAGGTGAGGTTCCAGCTGCTTGGGCTCTCCTCCATCTGTGTGTATGTGCTGATGCTCCTACCTGAACTTAGGGTCTCATTAAAGGCTATGGGGAGGGGGTCAAGTACTTGAAACCAGGTCAAGGATGAAGGAATGTGGCCTACAGGCCCAGCTCTCTGCATGCTCACTGGAGAACAGACAGCCTCTATAGAATGATAGCAGCCACCACTTAAAAGGCCTATCTCCACCATGTCCCGCCCAGTCCCTGCTGGTCCCATCCAGCTGAGAGAAGACTTTAATTTTGGACACAAACTGCAATCGGGGCGATGCTCTCAGTGGTCATGCAAGCTGGCATGGGGACTATGGAGGATGAGAGGAAGGACAGGGGATAGTACAGCCAGGGAGAGGGACCTACCAGAGGGTCAAAGAACTCTGCCCCACTTTCAGGCTAGGCTCACCATGAGCCTCCACACCCCGATACAAAGCAGATGGAAGGAGGACCAGGCTTCCCAGGGACAGACAGACAGACTTCTGGGAAAACTCCACTGCGGAGCCATGGGCAGCCCTGTGCCAACTGGGCATACCTGAGTAGCTCTCAGAGGGGCTGGTACTACAGAGACACCCTTAGTTTAACTCTCCCACTCCAGTACCCAGCATGCCATCCCCAGTGGGACGGTCTGCAGGTCACCATCTACCCTGGGTGGGGACTGATGAAGCGACAGATGGCTGCCACTAGGTCACCCAGCAGGAAAGCTGGGTGAGTGCTGCCAGGAATTGTTTGCTACCGGCCTAGCCACTCGCTTTCCCCACGTTGGATGAACTACCTGGATGGACCCCAAGAAGACCAGAGGAGACAAGGTACCACAGACTCTCTTGCTTCCTCCCCAGTAGCACTAGGGACCTGAAGCCCAAAGGACAGCAACCTCCAGTGCTGGCTCCTGAGAGGCCTGTACACTGTCCAGACACCCCCAGCTTCTCCCTTCCCACTGCTCAACCCACCCCAATCCACTGCTCACCCCACATCCATTGGGAACTCCTGTCTTGGGGAGGCTCGTGCTTCCCGGATTTGGTGGGCCTGCTTGAACTCTGGACATGGCTTCTTACCTCCAGTCAGAAAGAATACTAAGGACCCAGCATGCTAGTATTTCCAAGATGGTAGGTCATCTGACAGGCTGTGTGTGTGTGAGTCTGGTGTCTGAGACCAAAGAGATGGCCAGAGGGACCTCTGCTGCCTGGTGTCCCCATACCAGCCCTACCATGTGATCTGTGAGTGACCAGCTGCCCTGCATGTCTAGGAGCTACCACCTGTGGGATGTAACAAAGCTGGACTAGCCCGGTACCAGGGAGCGAGGTGGGGTGAAGGTCTCTTCACACGTCCATGCATGGCTATAGCTGGTCCTGTGGCAGGTTCACAAACCGTACTGACCTTGGAATGTGGTGCCTGCCAGAAGGCCCTAGATTAAGTGACTACTGGAAACAGACACCCCACAGTTACTTCTTCTTCAGCTCTACCTGCTGAATGTTACGGGTCACAGACCTGGGACCCTGGAAGTGTTGTGGGGAGGCTAGTCCAATGTGGACAACACCCACATCAGATGTGGCCACTCAGGCCCTAGTGATACTTGGAGGACAGGATTGGTGGATACCACGTGGTAACTAAGTTCTAGTGCTGTCCCAGTCCTAGTTTTGGAGTAGGCCAAGGAGGCTTGTAGCATATACTACAGGATATCTCAAGGTTACCTCCCGCCTTCCCTTGACCTCTGGTCCTCTAAGGGGGCTGAGGAAAGACTTGTAGCTGTGCATCTGGGTTGCAGAGGAACTTAAAACCAAGAACCAACTATTCCAAAGGAATGAGGTGATCTCCCAAAGCCACACCCTCTGGGGTCCCACCACACATCAGTTCCCTCCTTTGTATCCACCTGGTTACAGGTGCTTCGTGTGGGCCTGGTCCTAGCTTGGGTCAAAGTGTCCTCTTCACTTCCCCTAGAAACCTCCTCTTCTAGAGGGGCTTCTACACCTGGGGAAACAAGGAGCCTCTCTCCCAGATGTAATAAGCAATGGCTTCCTCACTTGCTGGAGGGGTAAACTGAGCTCCTGATCCCAGGAGCTATAACCCTTGCATAATGCCCTTGAGCCAAGCTGGAGTGTGACTGTCTACCTGAGAGGCCCCTGCCCACTTGGGCTCTCTCTCACCTGGTGGGGAGACGGGGTCAGAGTTCTGGCTTCCTCCACGCAATGCTTCAGACCCAACATGTCCTTCAGCCCTAGTTTGTAAGGCCAGTCACATAGCCCCTTTGTTGTTTATCCCATGAGAGGCTTCCAGAAGAGCCTGGTTACTCTTACCAGAGACATGGAGTGGACACAGACCAGGGAGTTTCACTGCAGCTTGGGTTGGCAGCGGAGGGTTACTCCGTGAAAGGTGAAATGCCCTCAGGGCAAAGTTGCCACTGTGCACCTAGGTTTGGCAAATTCAGTTTCATCAACAGCTCTTTCAGGAGCCACCCCTGCACTCCTGCCCCTGCTTGCTGCATATGGCAGATGCCAGGTAGGCAGCTGGCCACTCCCCTTCTTGCCCTTCCCTTCTTCTCCACCTCCCCATTGCCCAGGCAGGATTCTGGGTACTTGAAGCAATGAAGACCCCGAAGACTCAGAGATAGCTCAGGAGTTAAAGTATTCACTATGCAAGCAAGAGGACTAAAGTTTGGGTCCCCAGAAACTCATGTAAAAGCCAGATGAGTGTGGCATCCCATCTGTAATTCCGGCTTCAGAAGGCAGAGACAGGATTCCCAGGGCAAGCTGGCTCAAGTTAGATTATCCAGACCTACTAGCTCTGGGTTCGACTGAGACCTTCCCTAAAACAAGACAACAGGTAGAAGAGCTATCAAGGATGATTCCTGACATCAACCTCGGCTTCCACAATAAACACACATGTACACATGCTCACATGTACCCACACATATGAAAAACATACATGCTCACATGCACAACACACATAAAATAGGGAAAGAAAGAAAAAGCAGAAAGGGAGAAAAGGGCCCAGAGGCTTCTAGCACTCTCTTCTGCCTTCTCCCCATTTGACAGATGAGTTAACTGAGGCACAAACAAACACTGACTCACACAGGGCCATGTGGCTGGTCAGTGCAGGGCAGGCATCACTGGCCAGACACCTTCTATGGTGACTGCCAGCGTCTACAGGGACCACCAGACCAGGATGGCCCAAGAGAAGAGCTTTGGGTGCAGACACCTGGGAGCCCACCTCCCTCCTTGCCCTGCTCTGCTTCCTTCAAGAACCCAGGACCCCCCTCCACTCGATGCTTAGGGGACCCCCATCCACGACCCTCCCTTAGGCTTCGTGCCAGGTGGCTAGTTCCTTTCCATTTTTCATTTAGGGAAAAGGAGGCACACGAAAAATAAGTCAACTGATTCCTACAGTTTGATTCAGGTCTGGAGCACCCCTGCTCTGCCAACCTCACCTCCTGTACTCACCTGAAACCAGGGTCTCCCGAGGCTGTGGCCTCAGCCTCTTCTAACCACCTCAGTTACTGACTGGAAGCCTGGTAGGGCTGCTGCTGGGACCCACGCAAGCGAGGGTGACAGGTAGGTACTGGAGGGTGACTTCCTCAGGGACCCTTGTGGATAAGCAGCTATGACAGTCCTGGTCACCATACCCTATGCTGTGGGTTATAACCTTCGTTGGCCCCTCCCTGTGCTTTGTGGGCAAACTGGTTCTGGCAGTCAGGTGAAAGCACCAGTGAGAGCTACAGGCAGTTCTGACAGGTGGGTGGGGCCCAGCCCTGCCAGGTGCCATTCTCCACCACACCCCACTAAGACAGGGATGGCGTTTGTGTGAGGGGTGACCAACCTGTGAGCCTAGGTTCTGGTTTCTCTATTCATGGGACCCCGAACCCACTCCCCACCCCAAAGGCCCATAAGTGAGCACATGGCTTCAGGGGGAAGAATGGACTAACCACAGGGCCTGCCCTGCCCGCTCTGGGCTATCTCCATGGAGGGCTCAGCACGCTCCCTGGCAGGGGTTCCAGCGGCCAGTGTGCAGCAGCTCTTCCTCCATCTTCTCAGCCCAGTTTCACCCTCTCCTCTTCTTCCATGTCAGAACCACTGGAAGTCCTAAGGCAACCCCTCCCAAAGAAGCTCCCCTGTTACTCAAAAGGATCAGGCAAAGATTACTCTCTCCTCACACAAGGACACTCCATTGGTCATCCCACTACCCATCCCAGGGACCATGGCCTGACTCGTCCTCTCTTTAGCAGTCCCATTTGAATAGGGAACCACAAGGGACACCCGGCCCTCTGCCACGACTGACCAGTTCCTTGGCCAGTTTACTAGCACTGAGACACAGAGGGGTCCAGAGACACTCCACCCCATGGTGGTTCCAAGTCCCCAGAGCTATCAGGGCTAAGAAACAGGTCCAGAGGAAAAGTGAGAAAGCATGTCTCATCCTTAAAATTCCCAGGCCTAATTTTGGATCTGTACAAACATACTGGTCACACTCTGAAATGACAACTTCTAAACCAGAAGCAAACCACAGGCCCCATGAGCAGCAGGCGACAGGTGAAAAGAGAGAGACGCTTGCAGGCTGTGTTGGAGACCTGGGTACATGAGGGGTCCCTGGTCATGCCACCCTGTCAAACCCTCCCACTCCAAGCAGTCTGAAGTCTGATGCTACAGTCCAGTACCCCTGTCTTTGGGGACATTTCCTCAGTTCCTTGGGACCTGAAGCCTTCAGATCACAATGCTTACACCCAGGCCCTCAGCCTCCTACTGATGGAAAACATAGTTGGTGGGGACAGGAACTTCCTTGACCTTGGCACCAGCTTCTCCAAGAGGAGGTGCATTCCTCCCTGGGGGCAGCTTTGACAAAGGACCACAGACAATGACTTAAAGGTTTATTTGCTCATGGCTCTAGAGGCCCCAAATCCAAAATCAAGCTGTCAGCTGAGTCATAGTACCCTCAAGAACCCCAGGGGAGGGGCACCCCGGGCATCTCCAAGCGTCTAGGTGCATCTTCCAAGGCTCTATGTGCTTCTTCTTTTGACAGCTCATTGGTTCTCCATTCTCCCCCAAATCCAGGCTGATCTCCACTAAGACCCTCATTTACACATGCCAAGACCCCATGCCAAGTGAGATCTCCTTCACAGACCTCTGGATGAGGGCTTGGGCATATTTGGGGGATACTACCTCACGCTCTACAAGGAACTGCTGGGGCACGGGACTTGCTGGAGTCCTTGGGGTGAAGGATCAGCTCATCACTCTGCCCCCCCACCCTTGGGAGGAAGCACTGGCTGAAAGGAGGTCAGCAGGGGGTAAGCATGGAAAAAATGCCTTTGTAGAGCCAGGACCAAGTCCTGTGAGGAGTAGGAGTGCAGGGGCTGTGGGGGAATGGGAGAAAAGAAGCTCAAGGTCAAGGGTGCCGGGGAGATGCCTGGCTTCCTACTGCCAAGCTCCACACTTCTCTTCCACTATTATGCCAAGCTCACCTTACCCAGATCGGGCCTGGGCCATGCTCTGTGGCCTAGAAGTAGCAGAGTCAGGGTCCGGGGCGGCTATGCCCAGGGCCCCTCTTTCCATGCCTATCCTGACATGATACCTCCACAGCTCCACTCCTCCAACCTCCACAATTCCTCAGACACAGGCTGTTCAGAGCTTGGGGCCAGCCCAGGGAACAAGTAGCAAGCAGCCACAGTCTCAGCAGCCGCAGCATGGGACTCTTCCATTAAAGGTGAAAGGTTAGCTTAGGCTCCAGTGCCGTTTGGTTCTGGGCTCATGAGAAACAGGTGCTGCCCAGATGACCACTGTATAAACATAAAGGGGTAAGTCTGTGGGCTGCCTGGGGTTCTGGAGGCCCTGCACATGGGTATACTCCAAGGTGGATAGCCTCCTGTGCCTGGTCTATCTGCCTCTTGATCAAACAATATATTTACCAAGGACCATCAACAGGTGGCCACAGCCTCACTCTGGTGCCAGGAAACTGGGAACCTAAGGGTCAGCTGTGTCATTACTGATGAGCTCTGTATGGTAGCACAAGATCTTGCTTCCTGCTTCCTCTCACCCACCCTGACCGCTCATGACCCTTTTTCTACACGCACGCACGCACGCACGCACGCACGCACGCACGCACGCGCACGCACGCACGCACGCACGCACGCACGCACGCACGCGTATGGGCACCATATCAGAGGTGGCCAAGCACCTGAGCCATCTGCTTCTGTTTTCTCTCAGGGCGGCAGTTCCCTGCTCTGCTGCTGTCTGTGGCCAGGGCAGGGGAGCTGCGTGGCTGTGAGAGGCAGTCGAGGTAGCCTCCTCCACAGAAAGCCAGTGAAGACCTGGTCTCAGGAGTAGAGTCCTGGCTCCCCAGGGAGCAGACACTGCCGTTTGATTTTCCCGTTTGGATGAGGGCTTTTGGAAGACTATTTTCTGTTCCCAAGTAAACATGATGATGCAATGGCTGCTGTTTCCTCCCAGGTTGATCCTTCTGGGACAGGGGACCAGACCAAGTGTCTCAGAGCTTAGGAGGGGCCCAGGAGGCCCTTGGTGGGTAAGCAGTGATCCAGGTCCCCAGAGCGTATCCAACATGGCTGGCTGACCACTTAACACAGGAGTGTGGGCCAGGAGGGACCAGCTCAGGTCTCCCTCCAGGACAGGACAGTGTGGAATGCAGAGGCTCAAGGCCTGTGCCCACCAAGGCAAAGTACAAGATCCCCCAGGCTACCTCTCCTCCTGGGGGCATCTCCCTGTCAGTCACAGTAGTCCTCCTTCCCAGCTCCTCACCCACTGCCTGGGCAGCCTAGGTCTTGCTCCTTTGAGTCTTCACTGTTCTTGTCTGTAAATAAGATAGCACTTTCGCATCCCGTTCCCCAGCCCTTGGTGTCACTTCTGCAACATTGTCCTAGGTCCCTGAGGCCACCCCCCTTTCCCAATTCCATCAGCTGGGTCTGCAGTGCTGGCTCCTCTCCCTCAGAGTCTCAGCTGCTCTTGACCACTGCCTAAGGGTATAGAAAGTGGCCTTTGTTCCTCCAAAACAGACTTAAGTCCCAATCCAAGAGTATGGTGCCTTTGGGAAGAGGGTACCTGTAGAGGTAACCCAGTTAAGGGTCACTGGAAGACCTGGTGTCCAGTGACAGGGCAGAGGCACAGAGTGATGTGAAGATGCAGGAGGGTCATGGCCACAGCGTGGGACTCCAGGTCTCCAGAAGCTAAGGAAGTAGGATGGTCCCTTCCTGAGGGTCCATAGAGGTAGCCTGCCCTTATCCCCACCCTGAGGAAAGACTACACAAGAAAGCATTTCTATTGTCTTGATATCCAGTGTCTGGTCCTCTGTGGTAGTGGCCCAGCATGATGACATACCAGGTGGGGGAATCCTGGTTGAAGGAAGTGGACATCCCCACCTTCAGTATGTGGCACTAGAAGCCTCTGTCCCCAGCAACACAAAGGCCTTAGAAGAGCCACTGCTGTGCAAGGTGACCGGCCCACTGCTGCACTCAAACCCAGCTGTATGGCCTGTCCCATCTCAGGGGCTCCCCAACAGCCCCATCCTCTCCCCTCAAAGAAAAGGGGACTGGAATAAGTTCTCATCCTGATTTCCCTCCCTGCACTAGCCTGGACCTCTTGCTCCCCTTTGATCCACTGCTGGACACCTGCCTGGCATAACCGAGGGGGACACCATGACGCCGCAGAGAACTTCTCGGTGCTGCAGGTGCCATCCCAGGCCCAGGAGTTGGGGTGGTTCTCTGGCGGCATGGCACACTGAGATGCTGGGTTCCTAGCAGTTAGATGCAGACTGTTCCCTCCCAGTCCCCACGTTCAGGCCCCTGGCCTGGTCAGCTCCTGGCCCCTGCCCACTCCTGGGGAAAGGCTCACACTCAGAGTTCCCAGAACCAGCCCCTGAAGCCCCTCCTTCCTCCCTGCCAGACTAGATGTGTCCCTGTCACCCGCATTTCCTGATGACACAGACGGCTTGAGTGGCCTTACCCAGCCTAGTCGGGGAAGCACGAGACCTGTCCTTGATGTTCTTCTAGTCTCTTGATGCTGTTAAGGAAAAAGGGTCTGACTCCCATGCCTCCAACCCTGCTCCTCCCCCTATCTGTTAGAGACTGTCAGGGCAAAGCCCATGGTGGATGAGCTAAGTTCAGAAGGCCATTCCAGCACCTAGGACTGCATTTGGGGCCAGCCTAGACTACATGGTAAAAAAAAATTATAAAACAACTCTCAGAAACTACAAACCAAAAAAAGACAGTAAAGCATTCAGTGGCTACAGCATAGATAGGCATTCTGTCCCTGAATGTGATTTAATTAGCCACACGGCACACGAGATGCTAGCTAGCCAACTGCAAGGGCACACACTTGTATTTACGAAGCTGAGGCAGGAGGATCCGGAGTTGAGGCTAGCCTGGGCTAGATAGTGAGACCTACGTGGTCGGGCCTCCTTGAACCATTCCTTCATTAGCAGGACTCAGTAGCAACCTGTAGTCCTCCCAGGTTAACGCATAATACTCAGCGATATTCTTCCATGGCTTCTTTACCCTAGAAGGGTCTCTAGAACCCTTCTCAATACTGTGGCTGCTCCCTTCCTCCTTCATGGTCCCATGTGTGTCCCTCTGGATGGTGCAGTGCTCAGTACAAGAGGGCAACAGCCCCTGAAAAGAGAAGGCTGGGTCTTGGTCCAAGGCTTCCCTGCTAGAACTTCCAAACAATCTCTCGAGGCCTGCTCACATTTCTAACATCACCACTTATCTGGTTTCTCAGGCAACAGTGCACTTAGCCCCTCCCACAGGAAGTTTCAGGAGTGTGGAGTAGCAGCATAGGCACAATTTTAGAACACTATGGCATCTCTCTAGAGTCTACTGTATCACTGTGTGGGAGATGCTACACTGTGCTGGTTCCAACCCCAGCCTTGTATGGTGTGGTGACCTGGGGAAGCCTTGTCACCTCTGAGCCTCAGTGTCCCCATCTGTAAAAGAAGAAGACAACAGTGTCTACTGCTTAGAGCTATTTTAAGTGCGAGCACAGATTAGTCACTAAAAGACCTACAGGGCTGGGAATGTGGCTCCTGGCAGAGTGTTTACCTGGCAGGCATGAAGCCCTGTGTTTCCATCCCCAGCACCTCCTAAATAAATGAGGTGGTGCATGCTGGCAATCCCAGCACTCAGGAGGTAGGAACAGAAGATCAGCAGTCAAGAGTCATTTTCAGCTAAATAGTAAGTTTGAAGCTAACCTGGGCTACCTGGGACCCTATCTCAAAACATATTTTTAAAAAGTAAATACTTTTTTAAAAAGCCAAAGGGCCTACAAAATGACTCTAGTCACAGGAAATGGGTTATTTCTTTAGCTTTCTTATTAAGTAGTTAGCCCTGGGTAGCCTGGAACTCCATATGTAGAGCACGCTGGCCTTGAACTCACAAATATCTCCTTGCCTCTCTCTGCCTCCCGAGTACTGGGATGTAAAGCGTGTGCCACCACAGCCAGCAGAAGAGGGCTGTCCCTTATGTTCCTTAAGGTTACAAGGAACCAAGTACATGGTGCCTTTACATCAATCTACTTCCGCCAAGCACGGAAAAGAGTTCAAAACTTGGATCTCAGCAGGGTTAGCGGTGTGATCTGGGAAAGAGCCCCAGTGCCCCAAAGAAACTCCCAGGGTCCGCAGTGGCTGATGACAAACACCAGCATCCTCACTGGGATGAGGTTCCAGGATGATGAATGACCACTCTCAGTGGAGATACACAGCTTGTTCCCCACACAGGCAAGGCTTGCAAATAAATGGGAAAACAGACACAGGTTAAAAATAAGGCTCTGGGTGAGGGTGGCTATTTGTGTGCGGTCATTCATTAAACTGCAGTTTACACCAACGGAAAGCTCAGGCTGCCGGGTGACACAGACCAAGTTGGGAAAATTCCCCAATGACCCACGTGGCCAGGCCACAAGGGATGGGCAGTTGTCCACCATAGCTGCCTGGGAGGAGCTGCCAGCTTTCCCCTTACACTGTACTGGAGACCTCAGCTTCTGAGAGTACAGACTCTGGTAGCAGGAAGCTCTGGAGTATCTCCATCCTCTTCCACATGCAACATCTACAGGAGTGCCAGGGGCTCTGGGAGCCTCAGCTGCCCAGGGTGCTGAGGGCACTCTCCCAGGGACTACAAACAGTGCCTGATAAGGGAAACACAGGGAACCCAGGGAAGATCCCAGACCCCTCACTGCCAGTGAAGGGCAGGAGGCGGGCCTCAGGATATGTGATCACCTGACACAGTGGAGGCAGAGAGTACCTAGGAAAGGCATAACACTAATGACCCTCTAGCCTGTGGATCCTGGCCTAGGAATCTATGATTGACAGGGGGAGGGCAACCCTATGGTGGAAATGAGCAGTGAGTGACAGGACATGACCATGAAGCCTTGCTGGTCTTGTCCATGGGACAACCTATCTAACCCACTTCTTGCTCACTCTTCCAGTGTGAGTGAGCCTGAGTGGTTACTGATTGGATCGTCATGATCACCTAAACGGCCAGCTGAGCCTAGGCTTTCTAGGCAGACATAAAACGGACACGGTTTGAGCAGGTGAATGCTGAGGAAGAACATTTATGTTATGCGTTTGTAGGTACATGTGCAAGGCAATTTGGCACCACGGGAGGAGGCAACAGTGGGCCCTGTGCTATCACTGACTCCATGCAGACCCTGTAGTCCATCAGCCAGACTCTACCCTTCTGGTTTCTCAGGGCCTCAGGGAAAGTCAGGCCAATTTTTTGGTTTTTAATTAACAAAATGTATTGGCCAATTAGAGATGCTGGAGGGCCTGACAAGCATCTGTGGGAACAAGCTTTTGTTCTGCAAGCTGGTGGGGGGCATGCATTCTCCCTCTAAAATACTCTCTCTGAAGATAAGGGAAAGAACTCCCCCAAGCTCAGTCAGACCCCCCATATGTGTTGTCATTTTTTTCCTCTTTTTAAGGAAGGAAAGGGCTGGGTATGGGGGCACACATCTTTAATCCTAGCAACCAAAAGGCAAAGACAAGCAGCACTTTTCGAGTTTAGGATCAGCCTGGTCCACATAGGCCAGCCAGATCATGTGGTAGTAAGACCCTGTCTCAAATAAACAAAACAAAGCTGGGTGGTGGCGGCGCATGCCTTTAATCCCAGCAATCGGGAGGCAGAGGTAGGCAGATCTCTGTGAGTTCAAGGTTAGCCTGGTCTACAAGAGCTAGTTCCAGGACAGCCTCCAAAGCCATAGAGAAAGCCTGTCTCAAAAAACCAACCAAACAAACAAAAAAAACCAAAAAAAAAAAAAAAAAAAGAAAGAAAGGAAGGAAGGAAGGAAGGAAGGAAGGAAGGAAGGAAGGAAATGGAAATGGAGTTGTTAAACTAATGAAGGACAAACCTGGGGTTAACCTCCAGTGATACGGATGTCCAGAAGACATGAGTGATGTGAACCAGATACTGAGTGCTGAGCCTGTCCCAAACATCTTGCATCTACTACACTGTACCTGCTAGGGACACTGGGTCAGTGTCCCAGACAGAGACAGGGACAGGTTTTCCAGTCAGGGAGGGACATCTGTGAGGACAGAGAGATGCAGTCAGCAAGAGGCCCAGCTAAGCCAGTACCATGTTCAGGGAAATCTACAGTCCTGTGCTCAGTGGCCACGTGGCTATTAGCACCAGCTGCCCTGAGTCATACTGAAGGCAGAGTGAGGCTGACTGTGGCCCTCCCTGGTCATAGGGACCGCATGCCTCACTCCTCTACCTTCTAAATGAGATTATTAAAAAAGTGGCCCAGGCAGCCCAGCTCAAGTTTTCCTGGGAGGGTGGGCACCATCAGAGAGGTCTTGTACTAGGAAAGAGTCCGCTGGGATACACACAGGGGAGGGAGGGCAGCAAGGATGTGGGTCCCATCAGTCTGAATTCATGGAGCCTGGACCATTGACAGGCACTCTTAAGCAGCCCACCCGGGTTGTGCACAGTAAAACCACCCATTGGGTGTCAGTCATCAACAGGGAAGTCCTTGTCCCCTCTCCCTGAAAGACCCTCTATAACAGCTTACTCGTCTGGCCGGCAGGGATGACCAACAGTGGTCACTGGGATGGGACCAGCAACCAATCCCTGCCCCAAGCAGCCTCACCCTTGGGTTAACATTCTGGGGCTGAATTTCTAGGTCAAAGCAACAGTCAGTCTCTTTACATCCCAAACTCCCCATCAGTATGCAGCCAAGTGCTCTCCTCTTCCCAGCAGCCTCCCCTGCCCTTTGGGGACCTGCTTTCCAGGGACTTGTCATTCTATTGCTATTCAGAGGCAGAATCTAGGCCTCTCAGCAGCTGGGGCCCACGCATTCCTGAAGGTGCCAGGTCCAAAGTGGAAACCCAGCATAGCGCCACAGTGGGCGAGGTCTCCCTTCAAAGCTGGCTGCTCTGTCCCTCTGCCCGCAGAAGTCAAAGGATGCCACAGGGCATCAGCTAAAGTTCGTTGCTCATGCTGGTACCTGCTTTCCACATCTGCCTCTATCCTTTCCACTCTGTCCTGATCCAGAGACTGCAGGACAGTAGGGTGGGGCTATGGGAAAGTGGGCTTTGCCTCCAACAGTGGGTACATCAACCATGGAGAGGCTGCACAAGGCTGCAGGGGAAGTAGACTTGAGGGTGCTGAGTGACATTAAAGAAGCATCTGTCTGCGGTAGTGTGTGACAGCCAGGGGGAGGAAGGAGTAAGGAGCATCTTTCAAACTCTTTAGAATGAACAGAAACTTCTGTGCATAAAACTGATATGACTCTTTAATCCCAGCACTCGGGAGGCAGAGGCAGAGGCAGAGGCAGAGGCAGGCAGATCTCTGTGAGTTGGAGACCAGCCTGGTCTACAAGAGCTAGTTCCAGGACAGCCTCCAAAGCCACAGAGAAACCCTGTCTAGAAAAGCAAAAACAAAAAACTGATGTGACTCAAGTGATAGAATATGGCTCAAGGAGCACTGTGGGTGGTGCTCTGTGGAGAGCCCCTGATTTAAAGGAGTCCAGCTGCACTCTGTGTTCCTGCCTGGATGTCATGTGCTTACAGGAGTCCCTGGATCTGCTGGTTAGGGGGGCAGTGTCATGGGGAGGGAGCCTTAAGAATGGAGAAATTGGCCAGGCGTTGGTGGCACACACCTTTAATCCCAGCACTCAGGAGGCAGAGGCAGGCAGATCTCTGTGAGTTCGAGACCAGCCTGGTCTACAAGACCTAGTTCCAGGACAGCCTCCAAAGCCACAGAGAAGCCCTGCCTCGAACCCCCTACCCCCCTTAAAAAAGAATGGAGAAATTGAGGCCAGGTAAAGAGTAATCTTGCATCCCTGGGTTTCCACCAAATGAGAGCTGGGACCTGTATTTATCCAGGGGAGCCAGGATCAGGTATGTGGAGTTCTGGAGCAAGAGGGTGGCACCTAAGGACTCAGAGTTGCAAACCCCTTCCCATGGCCAAGTCTTATCAGGGGACAGGGCATGCTCCGGAGGATAGCGTGGCCTGGGAACTGTCACCATCCCTGTCTGTCATCTCAGAGACCGAACACCAGCTCTGGGCTAATGAACAATTTGGTTACTAAGTGAAGTGCTGATTGTTAGACACCTGTGGATCAGAGATAAAGACACCCCAGTTCTCCAGGCTTTGGGTCAGGGAGTCTCACTGATCTGTGAGGATTCTGTGTGCTGGGATCCCAGCTCTGCAGGTGATGACAGACACACTCTAGAAGCTGGGGCCCAAACAAACCCCTCGCACAGATTCACTGCCTCTTCACAGGTTGGGTGTCCACCACCCACAGACACAGCTCAGGACAGCTAGGACAGAGGCTAAGGTCATGAGCAGACAGGGAACTGTGAAGAGGGGGAATGGGAAGGGACGGTGTAAAAGCAGGGTTCACTTGAGATTCCACTTGCAAAAGAAGGCCCATGGTGACAGCAGATGGGAGTGCCAAGGGAGATGATGGCTGGAGGGTGGACACCTCTGACTGGGACTTTAGGGAATATAAAAGTCAGTCACCACATAATGACTGATATTACCCAATACTGAGGGCTTTATGTAAGCCCAGCGACAGACACAAGGACAGGTAACTTAGAGACAGAAAGAGCAACAACATGGCAGAACACTTGGGTTGCAACATTTCTGCAAGGTTCCCATGGCCAGGCTTCTCCATCCACTCAGGCCCCGTGAGTCTTAGAGTCCAGGAACTGTACCAGGGGCCACAACATTTGGGATTGTGGCTGGTTGGAGGGGCCAAAGGTGGTCCAGAGCTGAGCAGCTCCTCACTGTCCTGGCTCACTCTTTCAGAACAAGGAACAAAGGCCTTACTCTGGTCCCTGACCTACATGCCTGAGCTCCCTGAACCACGGTGATTTCTGGTGTAGCTTGAGCAAAAAGTCTGTCATATAAACTGGCCTTCCTCCATCCCCCTGCCCTGTGACTAGTGGTCAGCCCCAGGGTCCTCTGCACTCCTAGAGGAGCAGCCCTGGCTATGGGCCACAGACCAGAGCCTGAGAGGTTCCTGGCTTCCCTTCTACCCTGAAAAAGAAGGCAAAGTTCAGACAGGAAGCACCCTGAGCCTGTGAGTGGAGACCACTTCCCAGGCCTGATCCTCTGTCTAAAGGGACCTGAATTCTCCACATTGCCCTCACCCAGGGAGTGTGCTGGAATCTCACTGCCATCACTGTCCAGGTGCCACTGCTTGCATCCCTGCTCATGTTCCCCCAAGTTGGATTTGAGAGCCTGTCCCTTAGTGGAACCACACAACACTCTCTGTACTGTTCCCATCAGGACCTGGAGGCCTGGCTTCTCCCTGTGCAGACACACACATGTGACCACCTACCCCTGGAGAGACAGTGTTTCTACTATACCCGCACAATGTGGCCTGGATAGGTTTCCAAACTCTCCAGGCATGTGTCCAGGGAAGGTGATTGCACATCAGGCCAGCAACCTGAGGGTAGGACATCTCTAAGTCTCTGTTTAAGAACCCAAATGAGTTAACTCTCTTCTGTCTGGCTTTGAGACAGGGCAACAGCCACCTGCACACAGCACATAAGAATACAGGTGTCTTGTGCTCCAAGGCAATTTGCAGATGTTGGTCCTAATTCAAAGGCTGGAGGCTGGTATCTACTGATGCTGGGGAGACAGGGGTGGGAGAGGCAAGATGGGCATCTGGTCTTAGACCTCCAACTTCCAGGGAGCTCCCTTCCAACCTCACATAAGCACATAAGGCTTACTGTGTACCAGGCCCTGGGAATTGAGCCTGGAGCTCACATTCAGACAGTTAAAAAAAGAATGATGAGAGGTGACAGTACCCTCTCCCAGACTACCTCTGTTCTAACTGTTCTCTGCGTATCTAGACATTCAATTAAATAAATTAAGATAATTTCAGACATAGCTACATGCTGCTAAGAAGGAAACATGAGAGCTAGTGAATTTAAAACAGGACAGGGACAAAGGGTGTCTTGGAGAAGTGACGCCTTGGTAGAACCTGGATCAGGTGGAGCTCGCCACGTTCAGATCGTGAGAAAGCTGACTACACAGAGTACAGTCAGCACAAGGTCATGGGGCAAGAAAACCAGGCAAGCAGGCGAGTCCCTGGGAGTGAGGGATGGGGCAAGGTGAAAGCAGAGGACAGGGACCAGGGGGTAGGTTCCTGTGATCATGGACTTACCCAGAGAAGGGCTCTTAGGGGTCGAGGTACATGAAAACACAGACACAGACACAGACACACACACACACACACACACACACACACCACCCTTTGTACCTTGGCAGTGCTGGGAATGGAATCCAAGCACTGAGTAAGTGCTCTTATTCTAAGTCCAGCTCATGAAGGCCACACTGTTTCTGGCTGGATGACTAGGTGTGATAGGAAGGGAGATCTTGTGAGTGGGGGAACAATGATGATCCACACAGGAGCTGGGCAGGTGGGAGACTGGGAAAACTCTGCAAAGCTTGAGCTTAGTGCCTGGGTGGCTCTGAGCCTTAATCAGGGTATTTGTGTATTCTAGGCCCCTCTACACTTGCCAATCTGCACGGCTGGCCAGGCTCCTGTCTGGAGCTGTAAAGGCATTCTCTTATGTCTTAATGACCTGGACGACCTTGGTAAGGCCGTGTTGACTAGGGTCACCCTAGGGGGTCCTCAAGCCCTCTACCCCTTCCCATATGTCTGTCATCACTCTTGCAAGGATCTCCTCTCTGGGTCCCCAAACCAGCTTGGTTCTCCTCACATTTGCTTTGCATCATTGCTTCTCTTCTACGAGGATTCCCAGCTAGCTCTATGAACAAAAAACCCCAAGTTGAAGCCTCTGTTTTGCCCCAGTGGCATCCCAAATCCTGTCCATGACTGGTGCCAGTCCCCTCAGCTTAGATGCCAAGACAGGGCAACCTGTTACCCATGTATGCGTGTTCCTGAGTCCTAACTTGGGAACTGCAAAGCAAAGATGTGATCCCAAATCCAAGGCCTTTGTATTTAACCCCAGGCTCAAAAGTCCCTATCTATGCATACATCTCAAACGAATGGCTAGTAAACCCTCAGGGATCTGGCAGGTTACAAATTCTTTGTCTTTGAGCTGAAAGTGCAGTATCTAGGGAACCGCATTTTTCCTTCAAGACAGCCTTCAACACTGACTGTCCCCGAGAAGGCAGAATGACTTTCAACAGGCAGCCTGTGGGAAGGACGACTTCACTGTCCTGCCCCACCCAGCCCTGAAGGTGCTCACCCAGGCTGCCTAGCCAACCCTGCAAACAGCCTGCAGTGGCTCCGGGGAGGGGTCTGAACCCAACAGTCCCCTGTGCTTGAGCTCATTTGTACCACTATCTTGGAGTTAGAATTCAAGCTCCTAGGCCTCACTAGGAGACCCACATGTTTCCAAGAAGTAGCCCCACGCTCAGATCCACCCTCTTGAACAATAAATGGGAATGGAGGTGGGACACACCCCTACTCCCTTGAGCAAGCTCAGCACCTGTGTCTCAGGAGTGGCGTGTGTCTACTTGCTTGTGGCTGAACCACAGAACGCACACATGGCACAGGTCCCCAAATACAGCTGCCAGACACAACACTCTCCAGCACGTGCCATCTCCGCCCCCCTGTGGCATGTCAGATCTCTATTGTAGCTCGGGGAGCTTCTTGGAAGAAGCCTGGTGTCAGGAGAAACTGACCCTGGATGGCTCAGCATGGCAGACACAATTGGGGTGTGGGGGAAGGGATGCTCTAGGCATCTGCAAAGAGCCCAGAGCCAAGCTCTGAAGGACCCAGACCCCTTGGCTGGGAAAGAGGACCCCTCTGACATCCAGGATGCGCTGCTCGGGTTGGGCTGAGCACAGCAGTCTCCCTGAGACAAGGCACAGCACTGTGGGGGAGGAGCCTCACCCAGCTGCTTCACCCTTCTCTAAACACTGCCTGGCAAGGCAAACCAGACAGGAACAAGCACTTGCTTCCTTGGCACCCCAGCCTGGTGTTAAAAGGCCCCACTATGCTGCCCCCATCCACGTGCAGGCAGACAATAGATCCGCACTCCGGAGCCTGAAGGGGACAATCAGATGTCACCAATTGCTACCCGGATCACCCTGACTTGTCTGACACCTGCAAATCTCTCTGGGCTCCTCTGGAACCCCACCAAGTTCAAATGTCAGCAAGTACCCCCACCTCCACCCCTGCCCCCACTTGAGTAAAGAGGGGCAAAAAGGTAGTAAGGACACAGTCACTTGGCTGTTAGCAGGGGTGTGCATTTGCAGATGGCGGGTGGCTGCTGGACTCACTCAGGACAAACTCAAAATTGCAATATCTAGCCCAACGGTCTTGTCTACTTCTCAAGGCCCTGATGGCAGCACTCTCACTCCTGTGACCTGACAAAGGTGTTTTGCAGGGGCTGGAGTCAAAAGCAGACACATACAGGAATCTCCAAGTATAGACGAGTGGGTGACAAATCTCTGGGGGAGACCCTGAGATTGCAAAAAAAAAATCCAAGAAATTCAAACCAGTGATTCTAGTAAGTAAGCCCCTCCCAGATACAAGCCCAGCCTGGTCCGGGGTAGGTGAGTGGTGAAGCAGCCCCCTTGGCTCTGGAGGGGATCTTTACCCACACCCCTGGGAGCCACTCACAACTGGGACGCCAGGGACTTGGACCTAACCAGCCAGGATGCCTGGGTTCGGAGGTAAAGCTAGGCTGGACTCGCTGGGAGGGGCTCATGTCCTACCCCACCGCAGTCCCAGAAATTCTCAAATGCAGTCACAAGTCATCTCAATAATGCCAGGCTCCCTTCCTTTCTTTAGGGGCCAGGTCCTACGGATGGAGGCCATGGGTGGACAGAGTCCAAGGGCAAGGTGGGGTCAGCAGCCACTTGCTCTGCGGACCCTGACGAACCAACCTGGGAATCAAGCCAGAGACCTGAGATCTCAGACCTCTAAGACACCAATTCCCTGCTATGGCTGGGCTAGGGTACGGAGCCCGCCACTCTAAGGGTCGGAGGCAGCCAGACCTTCCCACACACTAGCCTGGTCCTGACTCCTTTAAGCCCCACCAAGTGGGAAGCGGGGCTAAGCATGCCGCACCCACACGCGGGCCTCACCCGCCACCCAGAAGTCCCCACACACCCGGGTTCCCCAGCCAGGCGCTGTTCCCCATACCGGCTGCTGCCAGAGTCTACCCGGTTGCATCCAAGAGGCTCCCAGATCAGCCAGTGAGGACTCCCTGAGCCCCACGCAGGCTCGGTGGCCCTGCAGCCTCTCAGGCCTGCTAAGTCCTCTACTGGCCTTCCCGGGCCTGTCCACCATCCCTATCCTTCCCGGTCCCCAGCAGCGCAGCTCCTACCGTACCGGTCGCGCTCAGTACTCGGGCCGGGCCGGGCCGCGCTGGGCCCGCGAGGGGCTCAGCTGTCGCCGAGCAGCAGGAAATACCAGAGGGCTGATCCTGGCAAGGCGGAGCGAGTAAGAGAAGGGCGGAGGAGGGAGGAGGGAGCGGCGGACGCAAAACCCCGGGCGGATGGAGGGCGGATCGGCTGCTGGGGAGACGCTCTGGGGATCCAGTCCCTGCCTGGAGACTGCTCCTCCTCCCTGGTGCGCGCTGGGGACATAGGAATCCTTAAGCATAGAGAAGTGAGTGGCACCTGCACGCCAAGGCTGGGGACACCACTCCACAAATAGTCAGAGGGGAGAATGGCAATAAGCAGGGCTAGTCTTGGGGGAGGGTCTTCTATTAGAGGGGCATACCTGGGTCCCATACCTCCTTCCTTCGCAAAACACAAGAAGATCCCCAGAAACCAAACCCACAGCTCTTGTCCTACATAGGGGTCAAGGCAACCCCTCAGCCGCCATCTATGATTCCCTTATTTTAGGGTGCCTTGACTGAGAATCTGACTCTTGGGGCTGGAGAGACAGTTCAGGGCTTGACAGCACATGCTGCTCTCCCAAAGGACCAGAGTTCGGGCCTCAGCACCCAGGTAAGGCTGCTCCTAGCCACCTGTAACTCCAGCTCTAGGGAATCTGACAACCTCTTTGAGCTTCTACTGGCACCTGCACCCATGTGACACACACACAAATAGAAATAATAAAATTAAAGACCCAGCTTTGGTGAGAACTTAGTCCTGTGTGTCTACATCCTTTCCCATTCCCCCAAGAACTTTCCAGAGTCCTCATCCCTCCGGTATTTAGAAGACACTTTTCTAATTCTGTACCACCCATAGAGTGAGGGGCTGATCTTAGGAGTTTTCAGCCTCTGCCCTCAGCATGAGGTGTTTGGGTGCATGGAAGGGTCCTTCCCAAGAGCCACCTAAAAGAGGGAGTTGGGCCTACCTCCTCTGGACCTCTGGAATCAGGTAGGACCCAGATGTGGAGGCTTTTTCCAACAGAACCTTCAATCTTAGGTATACAGGCATGAGTGTGGAAATGCCCCACCTGATTTCCACTTTGAGAGTGGGTGCTGCTGCCAGCAGACATGCTTCCAGGCTGTGGAAAGCCACTGCTGCTAAAAGTCACTGGGCTGTGAAATGCAAACCTGGGAGGGCCAACTCCCAGGGCCTGCTGATCCCTTGCCCACTCAGCCTCAGCCATGCCTACCCTGCTAGAATAGGTGGTGGGGTTCCACCTGGTGGACAAACGCCAGCCTCTTGTGTGCAGATGAGCAGGGCAGGTGGGCTGCTTAGATTCACTTGTTCTCAGTTCATCCCAGGATCATCCCTGCCCAACCGAAGTCACCTGACGAGGCCTTCGGATGCAGAACTGCTCAGACAAGATGCTCAGGGCCATGGTGAAACCTCCTTCTTGAGATCTGAGGGATGGTTCTCCCCTTCCAGCAGGGCTGCATGTAGTGTGGGCCACCTCACAGATGGAGACCAGCCTGTCTGCTAGTTCTGCTCCAAGTTCAAACAAAAAGCTGGGTGTGGCTGCTGGTGAACCAGTGAAACGGCAGTTGCTAGGGCTAGTTCTCAGGGGAATCAAAGAAAAAAAACAAGGCTCCTGTCCCTGGGGCAAGGTCTCAGCAAAATTGCCTTCACTTCTTACCTGAATGTGGACTATAGGGTCAGATTACTGACAAAATGGGGGAGGGCTATTCATGATAGCAGGAAGAGTGGGCCGGGGAATACCGTCTGAAGAGGTTCCCCAGAGCCAGATGGCCAAGTGTGGGCTGAGGAGCGTGCCACCTGCCTGGCTCAGGGACAGGTGTGTAGCTGGAACGAGGCTTACCAGAAGTCCCCATCTTGCTCCCTGCCTGGCTGGGAAAGGCAGTGATGTGAAAGGAGGCAGGCTCTAATCTTGCTGCTGCTGAGCATGGCTCTGTCACTATACAGCATCTCGTCCCTTCTAGGTTCTCGCCTGCTTTGTTTTAGAGTCTCATGTGGCCCATGCTGGCCTCAAACTCACTATTTAATTGAAGATGAGCCTGAACGTCAGATCGTCATGCCTCTACCTCCCAAGTGCTGGGATTGCAGGTGTGTGCCACCATATCTGGTTTGGTGTGATGTGGTAGTTTGAAAGAAAATGACCCTGAAAGGGAGTGGTACTAGGAGGTGTGGCTCTGTTGGAGTGGGCATGACCAACTCTCCATGCCTCAGTTTCCTCCCATGTAAGCAAATGATAAAGAGAGCAGTTTCCACTTCCAGCTGCTGCAGAGAGGGAGAGGAGGAGAGAGAGAGAGAGAGAGAGAGAGAGAGAGAGAGAGAGAGAGAGAGAGAGAGAGAGAGAGTACATGTGGCTTCCAGAACTCAGTGCAGCCCAGGCAAAGGAAGTGGCAGGTGCCAGGAGCGAGGAGCCTATGCTCTTGCTCTTCATGGGGTGGCCAGAGGCTGGGAAGGCCAGAATGGCCAAGTGGGGAGAAGGGCAGGAGGTGAGGTCAAGGAGCCTGGGAGGTTTGTCTAGCCCAGGGCTTCCTAGGAGATGTGTGGACTTTGGTTTTATTTTGATTGTAGTGGATTCAGATAGAGTTTCTGAGAAGAGAAAAAATGGTCTTACTTGTGCATGTTCCAGTGGAGGCCATAGGTCTATCCCAGTGTGCTTCCTCGGGTGCTGTCCACTTGACTTTTTGAGACAGTCTCTCTTGTTAGGATTTACCAGTGAGGCTAGGCTGGCTGTCCAGCAAACACCAGGAAGCCCTCTGTCTGCTTTAACCTCACCAGTGCTGAGATTATAAATGTATGCCACCATGCCTGCATTTTTAAGGTTTTTGTTTTTGTGTTTTGTCTTGTCTTTTTCTCTTCCTTCCTTCCTTCCTTCCTTCCTTCCTTCTTTCCTTTCCCTTTTCTTTTTCAAGACAGGGTTTCTCTGTAGCTTTGGAGGCTGTCCTGGAACTTACTTTTTTTTTTTTTTTTTTTTTGGTTTTTCGAGACAGGGTTTCTCTGTGGCTTTGGAGGCTGTCCTGGAACTAGCTCTTGTAGACTAGGCTGGTCTCGAACTCACAGAGATCCTCCTGCCTCTGCCTCCCGAGTACTGAGATTAAAGGCGTGGGCCACCAACTCCCAGCTCTGGAACTTACTCTTTAGACCAGTTGGTCTAGAATTCACAGAGATCCACCTGCTTCTGCCTCCTGAGTACTGGAATTAAAGAATGTGACATCACTATCTGGCTTGTCTTGTTTTTCAAGATAGGTTTTCTCTGTATAGCCCTGGCTGTTCTGGAACTCACTCTGTAGATCAGGCTGGCTGTGAACTCAAAGATCTGCCTGCCTCTGCCTCTCAAGTGCTGGAATTAAAGGCCCGTGCCACCACAGCCCAGCCTGAACTTTCTTTTTTTAACTTGAGTTCCGGGGATCAAATTCAGGTCCTCCTGCTTGCAAGGCAACCATTCTACCAACTGAGATGTTTCTTCAGCCCATTGATCTCATTTTTGATTAGGAAAAACAATCCATCCCTGTAGAGCAGTGGTTCCCAACCTTCCTAATGCTGTGACCCTTTAATTACAGATCCTCACGTTGTGGTGACCCACAAAAACATAGCATTGTTTTGTTACTGCTTCATAACTGCAATTTTGCTAATATTATGAATCCTAATGTAAAGATATGGTATGCAGGTATCTGATATGAGACCCTTGTGTAAGGGTTGTGTGCCCCTCCCAGGAGGGTTGAGACACACAGGTGGAGAACTGAAGTAGAGGAATGAGCATGGCAGCTGGAGGCTGGGATGTGGCTCTGGAGTGGTCACCTACCTGGCACTGGTGACCAAAAGTCCCATGAGAGGATGGAACTCTGTCCAGGTGTGTTTAAGGAGGTCAGGGGGCTGGAAGAGATGGCTTGGTGGTTAAAAGCACTTGTTGCTCTGGCAGAGAATCCAAGTTAAATTCCTGAGTTTAGTTCACATTGGGTGGTTCAAAACCTCCTGTGACTTCAGCTCCAGAGAATCTTCTGGTCTCCTCATGCATCTGTACTCACAGGGGCACACACATGCATGCACGCATGCATATAAGCATGCTTGCAGGTTCCCAGTCTAAAGAGGGGAAAGCTGAACTGTCCGGCATGGGGTCAGAGCTCCAGGTGGCTCCTCACCCCAGCCAGCTGACTTTGATCTGTTAATGCCTCTGTTTTCTCACTGTCTTTTGATGGTAATACAAATATGGACTTCTAGGAATACTAAGTCTCCATTGGGTAACTGAGGGGCACATGTTTTCTATGGCAAAATCACCTTGTTGAAAGATTTTGGGTTTGAGGTTCATGGGGGACACTGAGATAGATTGTTCTTTATTCAAAGAGTCATTAACAACATAGACAGACAGATAGCAGCAAGGTGAGGGCTCTGAGGAGCATTCAGGCTCCAACATCATAGATAAACATCATGGCGGAGTTTCTGAGGAGGGTTCAGGCCCACAAGGGAGATCCATGTCCCCTCTTACCGGTCTTGGAAGAAAAGGGAGGTTTCATGGCGTCAGGATGTCTCTGGTTCTCGGTGAGCTGGCATGGGCGGAGAAGGGAGTCTTGTATTGCCAGGAAGAGGTATGGGGCAGCGAGGAGGAGGGGCACATTCAGCTGAGGTGTGCCCACTGTATGGGTGGGGGATATGCCACCCACCCCATAGCCCTCTGAAGTCCTGGAGTCTGGCAACCTGAGCCTGGAAATGTCCTTGAGCACTTGTGCCTGCCTTTCTCTCCTGGAATCCTGCTCTTGGGGCATCTTAAGGGGTAAGGAAATCACAGTCTGTAGGCAGAGGCTTGCCATTTTCTTTACAGAAGAGAGAGGCTGTTGTGGGTGGGTGTGGCCTGAGCAGCAGTCTTGTCTGGATTCTTTTTTGTTTTTAATTAAAAACATTTTTTGAGAATTTCATGCATAAGTACTGTATTTACATCATTTCCACTGGTCTAGATTCTAACATTTCTCTTCTGAAAAGAAGGCATGCAGTGTATATGACCTTATCTGCCAATCACAATCTCTTGGAGGTCAGAGCCTGCTTCCTTCTCTCCAGGAGCCCCCTCCCCAGACTATATTCATGGCAGATGTGCTGAGAATGACTCAGAGTGTCATAACATAAAGGGGCAAAAAAAAAAAAAAAGGACACATTGTGACTGCCAGACCCGCTAGTGCTCCCCGAACTGCAGAGGCCAGCCTGGCTACAGAGGGAGAGCCTGTTTCTAAAACAATAAGAGGAAACATGGAAACAAGCAGAAAAAGCTAACTACGTCCAGTCGTGTGTAAATACCATGCCCATGTGGGGTTTCTCACACACAGAAAGAGTCCCCCACTGCCAACGCCGTGCATCATCACAGCACACTGAAGAAGAGATGCAGATGGTCCTCCCTTCCCACGGAAACAGAGTAAGAACTCCGCAGAACTCGGGTTGGAGAGAGGGCTCAGTGGTTAAGACTGTATACTCTGACCTTGGTGGCAGAAGCAAGATGGTGACATACACACTTGTGCTGCCACTGAGGCTCTGAGGCCTACCACCTTTAGAAGTAGACCTGTGGTAAATGAGGCTACCTCACCAAGCGCAAGAGAGGGTGTAACCGGGGTGCCGAGGCCAAGAGATGAAACACTGCCAGCGCTGGGTGATTGAGGCACCTAAAACTGTCTACCACAGATTTTAAGACTTGGATTCTGTGAAGGAACAACACCTAAATTCAAAAGGGCGGCTGTTGAAGCATCCAGTTCATCCTAAGGATTTCAACAATCAGTCATTAAGTAAATGTTCTGGCCAGGCGGTGGTGGGGCACGCCTTTAATCCCAGCTTTCAGGAGGCAGAGGATCTCAGTGAGTTCAAGGCCAGCTTAGTCTACAAAGTGAGTTCCAGGACTGTTACACAGAGAAACTCTGTCTAGAAAACAAAAATCAAAAACAAAAAACAAACAAACAAAAGCCTAAATAAATACAAATAATAAAATAAAAATTTAAAAATCTTCTGGTTTCAAAAACTGATTTTGTTTGTTTGTTTGTTTTTTAAGAGTGCACAGTGTTAGCCTTGTCTACAGAGCGAGTTCCAGGACAGCCTCCAAAGCCACAGAGAAACCCTGTTTCGAAGAACCAAAAAAAAAAAAAGAGTGCACAGTGTTAGCCGGGTGTTGGTGGCACACGCCTTTAATCCCAGCACTCGGGAGGCAGACGCAGGCGGATCTCTGTGAGTTCGAGGCCAGCCTGGTCTACAAAGTGAGTTCCAGGACAGCCTCCAAAGCCACAGAGAAACCCTGTCTCGAAAAAAAACCAAAAAAAAAAAAAAAAAAAAAAAGAGTGCACAGTGTTCTTGCAGAGGACCTAGATTCAGTTCCCAGCATTCATACCATGCAGCTCACAACCACTTGCACCTCTGGGCATGTGAGAAAATGCACTACTAATACCTCAGGTGACAGACAAACACCAATGCTTCCTCCTTGTGCCAGGAATAGAGTGAGGCTGTTCAGGGTCTCACTGCTATTCAGCAGTACTTGTGAGTCCTGGACAGCTCAGTGGGACAAGAAAAGAATATATTCAGTGCACATCCCCATTCCTGCAGAACTAAACACAACACCCAAAAAATTCATGGGGCAGAGGCTGGTACTCAGTGGCAGAGCCCTTGCCCAGCTTAAAAAGTCCTGGTGTCTTGGTTTGTTTCTCTGTTGCTGTGATAAACACCATGACCAGAAACAAGTTAGGGAGGAGAAGGGTTTGTTTGGCTTACAGGTCACAGCCCATCATGAAGGGAAGCCAGAGCAGAACTTCCTGGCAGGAACCAAAGCAGAGACCACGGAGCAATACAGTTACTGTCATGCTCTTCATGACTTGTTCAGCCTGCTTTCTTATATAGCCCAGGATCACCTGACCATGGTGGTACCACACACAGTGGACTGGACCCTCCCACATCAATCATTAGTCATGAAAATGTCCCCACAGACTAGCCCACAGCCAGTAGGAGGGAGGAAGTTCCTCAATTGAGATTCCCTCTTCTCAGATGACACCAGCTTGTGTCGATCTGACATTAAAAAAAAAAAATCCAAACAAACAAAATGACCTAACCATCACATCTGGCCTCCATCCCAGCACAGAAGAAGGAGAAGGAGGAAGAGGACGAGAAGGAAGAGAGGGAGGGGGTAAAAAAGGGGTGAGAGGGACAGCTAGGCACACTGGAAAGGGAGAAATGACATTGTCTCTGTCTGAAAGGGATCTAATTATGTATGTGAGACATCCTACAGAATAGACAAAGTGCCAAACCCAGTATCGACTTGAACAATGTCCTATACTATAAGATAAAGCTCAATTGTGTGTGTGCAAGTATTGGGAAAGAAGACACAAAGGAGACCCCAGTACTATGGTATCATTAAAACAGCATTCACATACAGTTAAGTGTGGGAAATACTCAGGTCCAATCTAACCATGCAGCATTTGCCTGCTTAATATACCAAGGCTTTAGCTATAGACAAAACAATCAGAAAGCTCTGTTGTCAGGAGTCAGCATTGCTAAGACTCGATGGGATCACAACAAAAGCCCAGCAGGGCGATTCTAAAATTCACACACAAAAAAGCAGTACTCATAATGATGTTATTTGAGACAGTCTAGAGGTGCATCCACAGATGAATGGTGAAGAAAATGAGGCATGTTCAGGGTCAACAGATGAATGTACACAATGGAGTTGTAGTCAGGCATGAAGAAGAATGAAATGTTATTTACAAAAAAAATGGACAGAAATGGAGATTATGTTAATCCAAATAAGCCAGACTCAGAGGATCCAAGTTCACTTCCCAGCCATCAACATGCTCACAAAGGAGTAAAACTCCAGTTCCAGGGGTCGGATGCCCTCTTCTGGTCTCCTTGGGCACTGCACTAATGTGCACAGACCCACTCATAATTACAAATAACAAGAATAAAACTTTAGCAGCTTATTCACACTGGCAAACCCAAAGACAGTCCACTGTTCATTAGCAGTTCAGTGAATAAACTGTAGCATCTGGATTGAAATTTCATTTGACAGCACAGGTGAATGCTGGAGACATTAAAAGTATGCAACAAGAAGCCTGACAAAAGACTATTACTGTGCAATATTATTCATATGAAGTTTGGACACAGGCAAAGGTAATCTCTGTGATAAAAGCCAACGTACTGTGACCTCTGGGAGCCCAGTGCTGAATGAGGCTGAAATTGTTCTCAGTTTTTAGTCTGGATTATGGATATATGGGTTTGTTTATTACAAAATGTATTAAGTTGTGTTATATCTACTATCAATGAAAACATTTATTTGAAAACATTTAAAAATATTTTACGATGGGTGGTGGTGGTGCACGCCTTTAATCCCAGCACTCGGGAGGCAGAGGCAGGAGGATCTCTGTGAGTTCAAAACCAGCCTGGTCTACGAGAGCTAGTTCCAGGACAGCCTCCAAAGCCACAGAGAAACCCTGTCTCAAAAAACAAAACAAAAAGAAAAAAAACGAAAACAGAAACAGTCTCAAAAACCAAAATAAATAAGTAAATAAATAAATAAAATACTTTACAAAAAGACATAAAAAGAAGAAGGGTGTCCAGGGAGGTGTAGAAAGGGAAGGGGAATATCATATAGGTATACGATACTAATGAAAACCATTTTTAGGACCGAAGCAATCAAACAAAACCCAAAGGAAACCCATGATTCTATGCAAGTCATGTGTATTCACAAGTTTTTGGAAACTTATTATAATTAGTGCTGTTGTGTGTGTGCATAATGTGTGGAGGGGGTACCATGCTGCAGCACATGTGTGGTGAAGGTCAGAGGTCAACTTCCCCGAGCCTGTTCTCTCCTTCCTTCTGTATGTGGATCCCAGAAATTGAACTCGGGCTGTCAGGCTCGCAGGAGAGGTGGGCAAAAACCATCTCAACTGCCAAACAATTTAAAAAAATTTTTTTGAAGTAGCTGGGGCTGGAGAGATGCCTCAGTGAGTAAGACCAGGTACTACTTTTTCAGAGCATCTGAATTTGGTTACTGGCACCCACAGTGGGTAGCTCACAACAGCTCATAACTGCACTTCCAGTGCAGCTAATGCCTCTGGCCTCTACAGGCACCTGCACTCAAGTGCACATGCCTCTACACAGGCACACAATCATACACATAATCAAGATGAAAATAAATATTCTTTAAAAGTAGAATTGTTAGTACAGTTTTGAAACAGTGAGGTGGGGAGGGCTCTTGCCACTTGGCTAAGGGACTCATCGTAAACACACGGGAATCACTTCCATGCTGAATTAGTGTTGGCAAAAGAAAGACGCAGATTAACAGAATAGAGCAGAGTCCAGGAATCCATGGACCATTGGTTTTTGACACAGACACAAAGATAGAAAAGACAGATCAGTGAGGAAAAGGCAGACTGCCAAACAAAAGGCACTGTGACAACTGACCTTTTTTCTGCAGATAGACAAACCTTGATCCATACCGCCTTTTAGAGAAGTGTCTGCCAAAACCGTGTACGGAGGATTTGTGTCCACCCTGTGGTGCTACTGTGGGTGGTAAGACCCTGAGGAGGTAGGGCTATGATGTGCCCTTGAAGGGTTCCTGGCAAATCAGATCACTACATAGTGACCATGGAACAACAGCGCCCCTATGTGTCACTGAAATGAACGCCAAGTGGCTCTGACCTTTGGAAGACAGATTAGCGGTTTCTGATTTACAACTTCTGGAAGACCCAGCGACGTCGTTGCACTGCACCCACCCAAGCAAAGTGACATCTGCACAGAAATATGTCTATTGTCCATGGCTTTGTTCACAGACGCCCAAGCATAAGCAAGCTGGCGTGTGACATAGGAGACATCCCCCCTCCCCACAAGCCCCTGGAATCTCCTAAGCTCTTTGCAGCATGGAAGAAGCCAAGCGAATGTCTACCCATCAGTTGTTCATACAATTTTCTAGAAAGTTTAAAAGTGTAGGGACAGGGGAGAGAACGGGTTTGCCAAGGGTGAGAGGCAGGGGGACAAGGTAGACACCTAGAAACTCCAGGGCTGGTCTGAAGAGTGTCTAGACTGCTCTGCAGTTGGACTGTGGTGGCAGACACACAGCCACACATTATCAAGACGATCTGTGTGGACAGCTTTAAGTGTCAATTTGACACAACCTAGAATCACCAAGTAAGAAGAGAATCCCAACGAGGGATTAATTGTATACATGTCCACAGTGACCAGGAGGGAGGACAGGTGGCGGCTGTGACCATATCTGTGGGGGATTGCTTAATTAAGCTAATTGATGCCACACCGTAGATGTCACCATTCCCTAGGCAGGAGCTCCTGAGCTGTGTACTAGTGGAGACATGGAGCTGAGCACAGCGAGCCAGTGAGGGCGCCTGAATTCATTTCCCTCTGCTCTTGACTCTGGATATGCTGGCTGTGACTAGTTTGAGGTTGCTGCCTTGACTTCCCAGGTATTGTGGACTATAAGCTGGAATTGTAAGTTGAAATAAACCTTCTCTCCCCTAAATTGCTTCTGGCAGGGCATTTTATCACCACAACAGAAAGGAAACTAGAACAGCCCAGAAAGTCACACTGATTGAATGGTGGAAAGAAATGCCAGCGACAGGGAACAGTCATCCAAAAGCACAGGCACACATACGCAGAGGGGCTGTGGGACATGAACACGTATGCAGATGGGCTGTGGGACATGAACACGTATGCAGAGGGGCTGTGGGACATGAACACGTATGCAGAGGGGCTGTGGGATGGATACAAGCTGAGCAGCTGGCACTAGGAAGGTCCTGGAGGGTTTCTGTCCCAGATCAGACCTGGCCCTGTCAAGAGCAAATTCCATCATAGTAGGTCTTGTGTCTAGTCATCAGGGCACAACTTGGGACCTAAACCCCTTGAAAGAAAGGCTCTCGGGATGTAGAAAGGGACCATAGACATTGGGAAACTGGCAGGCAGGTGTGTGGTGGCTGTTTGAGGACCACATGGGACAGGGTACGGGAAGGAAAGAATAGATGTAGCCACTTGGTATTTTCAGTCTCTTGCACTGGGACCTCACGTAAGCAACCAGCAGGACCATGAACGTAGTCTTATCCTGGCTGGGTGAGGGACCTGTCAGCATAGGAGCAGCTGGGCAGTAGGTGACAGGGGTCCTCTGTCCTGGGCAGAGCAACTCTTGACTCGGGGCCTGGCCCCAACCCTAGGCCCAGGTATGCAGAAAGGGGATGTGTTGCATCTTACCCCCATTGGAGGCTGTGTAACTCCATGACAGACAGGCAGCCCATGCTCAGTCCTTGATGTCTCATCATGCTGGCCAGAGAGAAAGGGACACAGGGTGTCCTGGGGTGATGTGGATGAGACTGTGAGGCTCAGAAGTAGGACAGGGAATGACAAAAGCCCTCCCTGAACCCCTATAAGCCCATCGTTCTGGCCTCAGGGAGGGTCCACTCATTCCTGAGTGGGGGGGGGACAAGCAGGTACATGTGAGAAGAACATTGAGGCAGAGGACAGAGCAAAGTTGAGGTACACATATCCTCCCTGGATGTACACAGGTCTCGGATGGGGACCCCATCCTCCACCTGCTCCCAGTGGAATGTTTGCTCTCTTTCTACCCCCCCCGTATATGTGTGTGTGTCCCCTAGATCACCCTCAAGTGTGTTGTTCCTCAGGCACTGTTCACCTTGTTTTTTCAAGTCCCTTACCAGCCTAGAACTTTCCAATTAGGCTAGGCTAGGCTGGCTCACTTCTGAGTCCCAGGGATCCACTTGACTCCACCTCCCCAGCACTGGGACTACAAGTGTGTGCCACCCTGTGCAGATTTCAAAAGTTAGGTTCTGGGAGTCAAACCTAGGTCCTCATGTTTTCACGGCAAGGACTTTACAAACTGAGCCACCACCACCCCAACCCAGAACTTGGGGTTCTTACACCTTCATCTTCTTACAGCTCCAACCATAAAGAGTGTTACATAGCAGATACTTCTGGAATGATAGGAATATTCTATAAGCAAAGTGGCCTGGTATGGCTGCCACAGCCACACATGAACACAGACAGAGGGAATAGTAGGCAATCCAGGAATTTAGTAAATTTAAATGTCAGTTTAAAGAGCCTTAGGTGGCCTGTGGCTGCCAAGGCACACTTTGCTTTGTGGCTGGGCCATTGGGCTCACAGAGGATGTAGGTGGGAATGATCCAGAGTTGCTCCTGAAGATGTCCCATTTCCTAAAGCTGCATGTAAATTTGATGGATCCCTGTTAGGATGTGTGAATTTTCCCAGAGCTAGAAAAAGCCACCCTAGTACCCTGCTGGCACACAGACGCATGGAAAACCAGCCCTGGCAAGCACAGCCAATTGACTTTTGATAATGGTGTCAATGGTTCTCCAAGAGTGACGCAATCTCCTCCTAGATAGAGAGGCACGGTGGCTGGCCACATGCTGAGGGGTGCTACCCCTTCTGCCTGCCACACATAAATAAAAATAAAATAAATCTAAAAAAAGTTTAAACAGATTGTCGCTGGGGCTGAGTGTTATGGGTGGGGTGACCCACAGCCACCCTGCAGTTGACAGCCCTTCTTGGACTGCTCTTTCTACAGAGCAATCAAAGAAGCTGTGTCTGCCGCTGAGCAGTGCTGCTGACTTCCAGGCCCACTGGGCCTTGAGAACACCAGGGAGCACATGGGTAGCATATTTGTGTGGACTGACTGCAGACATATGTACTTGGGCTCTGGCCAGGTACCCACAATGCACTCTGACACTGGCCCTAGGACTTTGTTAACGGGTTGGAGATTGTCCTGCTGTTGGGTCTCCCTCTTCTCTCCTTAGAGAGGTGGGGTGAGCTCTAACTTAAGTCAGCTAGATAGGCCCGCCTGTGCTGAGGCCTGTATGTCCTTGCTTTTTCCACACACTTGACAAGGACAGCTGAGGTGAGGTACGGTGCCAAGAGCGACAGGGCACCAGTTTCAAGAACAAGTCCCTGGTCTGGAGAAATAAAGAGCTTACCTGTCATAAACCTTTGGCTCAGAAGCCCAGGGAGGCCAGCTCAGTGCCCAGATGGGCAGCGAGCAGTGCTCCCACAGCTGGCTAGTGCCCAGGTGTGATGCAAATTTTGTGAGGGTCAGGTACTATATATCCCTGGGGAACCCACCTGGTGGTGAGTGAGGCTGAGTCCCATCTTCCAGACTGCTGTCTGGTGGACCATATGGTTAAACACAGAAAGATGGATGGGCAGCCTGCCTGGAGAGCCCTCCTTGCAGCCCCTCCCTGCCTGACATCTCTCCAACAGCTGCAGAACCCATCTCTCTTGCCTCTTGTGATACCAGGGAGCCCCAGCCTGAGGTGATCCTGGACAGTCCCTGGGTCTGGAGAAAGAGCCAAAAAGACATGGCAGCCACCCACTCCTAGAGCAGCAGGGTCTGGAGAAACAGACACTGGTGTGACAAGGACAAATGATGGGCCAGCCAGGACTGCTGTCCTCAAAAGGACAGCTCCTGACTCAGCCAAGATGTGAGTCTCACCAGATGGAGGTGAAAGATGGGGACAGAGTCACAGGTCACCCTGGCACTGGGTGTCCTGCAGGTTTCGTTGACTTGCAGGCTTTGAGTATCCTTGTCCCTGCTCCAGCTTCAGCCTGAAGGTTGTGAGGAGGAGGTGGCCTGGAGTGACCTGCCTTGTCCAAATGGACTGTGCAGGCTTGGGGTGCATGAGGCTTAGGGGTGGGGCTCTGGCTGAAGAGAAGAGACAAGCCCAGTATTGACAAGCCCAGTATTGGGAGGCTGGGGTTGTCAAATCTTTCCTGTCCCTCATCCAGATAAGATCTGCCCCTCCCCAGCAGCCACCAACCCAACCACCTCCCCTGTAGTCATCCCTGCTCCTGGCTTCTGTGGCTCAGAAATCCTCTACCCCAACCATGGACATTGGTGGTCTCAGTGTAGAAGGGGCCTCTCAAGGGCATCCAAGGACTCTCAAGGGCAGCAGACAAATCTCACTTGAGCACCTGCTGGCCTCACTTCCCACCCCGCTGTTTCCCTCTCCTCCTTGGCTAGAGACACACAAGTTCTAGAGGCTTTTCTCAGCCCAATTGCTATTCTTGTCCTCACCTCCTCCTGTCCGCCAAGGCCAGGAGCTAGCCAGACACAAAGAGGATGTCGAGGAACTGGGAACCAAGATCCCTGAGGGACAGCACATGGGGCCCAGCCTTCCAGGCACCAACAAGTGTCTGGATGGGGCCCAGCCTGGGGTTAGAGGCTCAGACCCAGGCCTGGGGTTAGAGCGCACAGCAGGTACCACCTCTTAGGGACAGCAGCCCCCGAGGTGAGCCTAGCACACAGGTTCTAGCAGGCTCCTTCATGCAGCCCCTGTTTGTGGGGAATCTTCTTGTGAGAGAATGGTCCTGCTGGGGCCCAAAGATCAAGGACTTTTTGCCGGTGGGTCCTGTGGGCACTATGCTTGCAGTCTATATGCTGTGTTAAAAGTAACCAAAACTCCTCAGTCCTCAGCTGGGGGTGGTAATGCAGGCCTGTAGTCCCAGAAACTGGGAGGTGGAGTCAAGGGGATCAGGAGTTCAAAGTCAGCCAAGGCTACACATAGGCGTTTTGAGACTAGCCTAGGCAACAGGAAACTCAAAAAACAAATGAATAAAGCTCTAAACATCCAATGTCTTCAGATGCAACATCATATTGGAATTAGCGATGTTCCAGTGACCTGACTGTCATCATAGCCACCACATAAAACATCTGCCTCACTACACACCCAGCAAACGACCTGCAAGCATTCAGTTCTCCCGAACACAGAGGGTGCAGTGGGTGGTCGCCGTCATTGGTATTATTCCTAGACAGGAAAAGCAAAGCAGAGAAGGCTGCAAGTGCTCACTTCAGCGTAGAAGCATCAAGACTAGCCTCTGAGCCTACATCCTGAGAACACGACCTCATCCCACATCCTGCTAAGAGTCTGCAGCCACCTGGCTGACCCTGCCTATGTTCCAGCCACCTTCTCTACATTCGTTTCTTGATGGGCTTTATGCAGGGCCAATGACAAGGGTAAGAACAGCCTCTACGGAGACCTCCCATGTCTCAGTCTTCATTTCCCAGGGCTGACCCCAGTTACTGATCTCAGGGCAAGATCAGCTCATTCAGCTTGGGGGCCTCTCCCTAGGGCTTCCTTGGGTCCTGGGCTGATCACCAGGTGTCAGGTCAGCTCAGGGTTTCTAGGGCAGAGGGGTCTCCATTGCCCTGACTGGTCAACAGATGTCTCAGAAACCCTGGGACACTCTGAAAGCTCGCTACCTAATTGATCTGGGAACAGGGTGAAGGACCCACTGCAGAGGCTGCCTGGCAGGTACACTCACTGGACCACTGGCCACAGTACACATTGAGACCTGGACCTGCCATCTTGTCACCTTGGAATGTGGCCTGCTACCTGGGCACCCAATGACAGGCAAAGAGGCAGGCAGGGAGCGGCAGGGACAGACAAGGAGGGCAAGGCAGCTGTCTTCTCGGCTCCCACTTTCCTGCACTGGCCTTTGCTGTCTTGCTTGTGTTCCTCATAGAAATGGGTAGAGCAGCAGTTAGTGAGTTGAGGACTCATTGCTGTCCTGTCCAAGGGGAGGATATCACCAGGACAGCCTAGCGATGAAGGTCTAGGAGTAAGTAGACTCTCCCCAGGGACAGAGAGGATGGTGGAGTCGAGAAACAGTAATGACTCCATCAGCTAGACAGGGGCTACGCAAAGGGAAAAGGGCACTGTGGTAATGAGGGTCATAGCACCCCATATCCTGTTAAGACCTTCAGAGCAGCAGACAGCTAGGACTCACAGAACCCTGTGGTCCCAACTTCAGACCCTTGACCATACCTAACTCGCCTAGCCCAGTCAGTTCTATCTTCCTAGGACGAGTGGCAGTCCTTGGCCCTGAACTATGTCATGGCATTGCCCCGCAGTCTTAGGTGGCTTGGTGCTGTGAGCTATGCAAGGCGCGGTGTTCAAGCCGCCTTTGCAGAGAGCCTGCTGTCCTCCTGCTTGTGACTGTCCTATGCAGGCTCACCCCTCACTTGCAGATGGGGAGACTGAGGCTCAGAATGGCTTCGTGGTCCTCCAAGGCCACAGAGGAAGGATTGTCTCCAGCTTCAGGTCCCCCACCTCAGATACTCAGTCGCCAGATTTGCCTAGAAACAGGACGGGGTGGGTCGGGGCTCTTCTGGCATGATGCTCCAAAGACCCCAGAGCACAGCGGTCACTGGTGGGCGGGACCCTCCCTTGGCTGGCACATGGAAATGCTGACAAGGGTGGAAAGCCTGGTGAGTCGGAAGAGCCTCCAGGAACCAGGGCTCCCTGGGAGACAGGCAAGCAGTCTGTGGCTGTCTCTTGCAAGGTGTGTTACATAAAGGCTGGCAGCGAGAGCGCGAGCGAGCAGCAGCCGTCACCCTTGTTCCTCCTGGGCTTTGGCCGTGGACAGTGGTAACCCTGACTTTCCTAGTACCTGGGGAGCATGAGGCCCTGAAGGCTCCAACACCATTCAGTCCTCTTTAACCACCACCCGCAGCTCAGAGCCCCTTTGAGTCTAGAACTGCAGAGGAGTCCTGTTTCTTTGTAGCTGCAGTGAGGAGCAAAAATCAACTTCCTCCCCTGGCAGCTCTCATGTGACCCCAGCCTCCCTACATTGACTGGTGCTGAGGGTCTCAGGCCAGCTTTGCCCTCCACAATGTGTTCTTGGAAACATCTAGAGCCAGGGCAGAGAAGCTCCTTTCTCAGGAGCCATCTCAAGTGCTGAGACTGCCTCTCCCACACACCAATGGGCACTTAGACATCATATGGGTAATGGGGGCAATGCATCCCTTTATATCAACCACAAAGCCAACTTCCCTTTCGGGCAGTGGTTCTCAACCTTTCTAATGCCGTGACCCTTTAATACAGGTCCTCATGTTGTGGTGACCCCCAGTCATAACATTATTCCAGTGCTACTTCATAATTATAATTTTCCTACTGTTATGAATATCTGATATGTGGTCCCAAGGGGTTATGACCCACAGGTTGAGAACCATTGCTCTAGGGAGCCAGCGCCAGCCCAGCTATGCTCAAAGGCCTCAGCTAGCCTCAGCCAGGGAAAGTTAGCCTGCTGACTCCCAGGTGGCCCCAGGACCCTGTCTGTACCCAGCATGGAACTTGCCAAGTTCTTGCCCATTCCTGCCATGGGGAGATACATCCAAAGAGCACCTCAGTATTGTTTTAAGTCTCATCAATGCAACATTAAGCTAGGAATTTAGAAACAGCTCCTTTCTTCTAAAGAATGAGCTAAGCTGACAGTCTCAGACAGCCTGGGAGAGGACTCTGCACAAGAGGCATAGAGTATGAGCCTGTTGGGCTTCCCTGCCCAAGTAGTGTATGCAGTCCCCCCACAACTCTCCACAGTAGTGCCAGCACTGGGTGGTGGCAGGAGCCATTCTGACGAGGGAGCAGGGCCCTGTGTGTGGGCGTAATGCAGCGTCCTGCTCCAGGCACCTCAGGGCTGCTGGAACTTGCTGCCTGCTCCCATCACGCCTGCTATCGGCCTGTGAGACTGACAACTGCTGGGGGACAACAGTGAGCAGGGGTGCCCCTCCGATGTCTGGGTCAGCTTGACCAGGTGCAACTCCAGGAAACTTTGAAGTCAGCAGAAAACCCTACAGGGTCCCCAGCCTCCTCCCCGCATGGCTCCAGACCCTCAGATTCCTAGCGCATCTCAGCATGCAGCCTCAGGGATGGGACAAGGCTGCGCCAGGTGGGGTAGGGGGTGTTGCATACTCACCGTGCAGCACGGCATGAGGGAACGGGGCAGATTTCTCCTCCAGGCTGGTCCTCAGTTCCGCCACTCTCTGCTCTGCTATCTCCAGTGGGTTGGACCCCCAAGTAGGCTAGTCCCGCCTCCTACTAGCCGCTCAGAGCCAATGGCAAACAGGACCCGACCGCCCCGCCTCCTGTGAAGGTTTTTCCTGGCGGGATGGCAGCAGCCACAGGCAAGTATGGGTCTGTCTGTGCAGAGGGCGCGTAAGATACGCGACCTAGGGCTGAGGGGCTCACTGCAGGGATGAGACTTACAAATAGTGACCCACAGTGGTTCCGTGTGTGGTGTTTGGGGACAGCTGTCCCCTCCAGCGTGGTCCTCTGCAGCCTTCCTCTGGGCATCCAGCCTGACCTGGATGCAGCAGGAGCTGCCTTAGTGACAACTGTGCTTCCCTAACACTAGGACTGTCTCTTCTGCGGCTGATTTGGGCAGGGGCAGCAGGAGGAAAAATGACTCTATAACAAACACCAAAGACCCCACTGACTGGCACCCTCACCCCTCTGTGGTCTTTCTCCTCCAGGGACAAAGCACAGAGTGGGTGTGTGGTCTGTCTTCTGTTTTCTAGTGCTGTTTGCATTGTGTGGGTACCAGCTTCTCCCAGCACCTTGCCCAATCTTTCCCTGGCCCTCCCCTCCCCTCTCTTGTGCTTCCCTGTCCTCTCCTGTTCAGCTGTCCTTTCTCCCCTGAAGCTCCCAGGGGGTCTCTTTGGGAAGAAGCACCCAGAGGGGCTCCTCAGGGGTGGTTGTGGGGATGGAGGGGCAGTTGGACAGGCTATCTTAATGTCTCTCTGCTGTACTGAGGAGGTGGGTATCCACCTCTGTGTGTTGGTATGTGGCAAGGTCCGGCTCGCTTACACTTAGCTCGGCCCCTGGCACAAACTCCTGGGCAGTGGACCCCGGATTGCAGGGGAGAGTGGCCAGGGCTACAGGAGTTGGGCAGCAGAGGTTACTCAGAGTGGCAGTCTGCAGGTCACTCTGCTCTGTACACTTCAAAGAGGAAACAGGAGGTCTTAGAGGCCACCTGCTGGCAGAACAAGGCTGTCTCTGTGCCTCAGTTTACCCACATCATAAGGGTCAAGACAAGTGAACTTTGTAAAGAGGCGAGTGAAGTTTATGGTACAAAAGTGCTTAGTAAACCACAAGGATACGCTCTTTCTCTCCCCCGGCTCTCAGATGCTCCTCCTGGAAGTGTCCTGCTGCCCAGGGCATAGATGTGGGCACTAACTCTCTTGGAGGCTCCCGGACTTGTCCCTGACACTGTGGGGGGTCTTCAGGAGATGGGGAGCTGAGTATCCCATGCATACTTGGGAGGCACTATGACAGAAGGAGACTGCTTTATGGACGGGCAGGACACGGGGAGTAGGTGCGAGGTGTTCACTTTGTCCATCCTGTGTGCTTTCTAGGGCATCCTGGGGCTAGGATTCCTAGCACTGGCCAAAAGGGCACCTGCCGATCCCTGCTGGTTCTCTGTAGACATGTGTTATGTTTGTTTATGCTGCATTTGTTTAACTATGTACAGATGTGTTACATTTGCTTCACCTCGCCTGCCTAAGGCACCTGATTGGTCTAGTACAAAGCTGAACAGCCAGTAGCTGAGCAGTAGAGGAGTAGGCAGGGCTGATAGGCAAAGAGAATAAGTAGGAGGAGGAATATAGGTTCAGGAGGAGAAAGAAGGAGAATGAGGCCCTGGGTCAGCCTGCCAGTCGGTTGCCAGACAGACATACACAGAGGAAAGTGGAAAAGTAGGACATACAGAAAGAAAGAAAGGTAAAAAGCCCTGAGGCAAACATAGATGAAGAGAAAAAGGTTAAATTAAGTTATAAGAGCTAGCAAGAAACAAGCCTAAGGTAAGGCAAGCATTCATAACTAATAATAAGTCTCCATGTCTTCATTTGGGAGTTGGTTGGTAGCCCAAAGAGAAAACCTGCTACATTCCTCTCTTTGTCTGACACCTATCCCTGCTTCCTCTCCCCTCCCTCCCTCCCTCCCTGAATCCCTGTCTGATTTCCCACTTACATCTTCCCCTATTTCTTCCTTGCTTATCTTCTCTACTCCCTTCCTCTCTTCACCACTTCCCTATCTATCCCCTCCCATCCCTTCCCTCCCCTCCCCTCTTCCCTTCCCCTCCACTTCCCCTTCCCTCCCTCTCCCCTCTTTCCTTCCCTTCCTCTCCCCTCCTTTATCCTCCTCTCCCCTCCCATCTCCCTTTCCCTCCCATTTCCCCTTCCCTCTTCTCCCCTTCCCTCTTTTACCCTCCCCTCCCACCACCCCTTGCCTTTCTTTCCTTTCCTTCCCTCCCCTCCCCTTCCTCTTCCTTCCTTTCCCTTCCCGTCCCTTCTCTTCTTTTTCTTCCCTCTATTCAGCATCACTGGGCACCTTGCAAGCTGTGTCCAATCACAACAGTATCAAGTTAGAGGTATAGCTCCTGATCCCATGATCACTTGAGCTGGCATTTGTCCTCGGCAGACGGTGTGGATGCCTTAGGGGAAGAGTGGTGATGATGGTGACGAAGAAAGCAATTGTGGTGATGAAAATGATGATGCTGATGATGGTAGTGATGATGGCGATGGTGCTGATGGAGAAAGCAATGATGGTGGTGATAATGGTGATGGTGGTGAGAGTTGGTGGTGGTGATAATGGTGATGGTGCTGAGAGTTGGTGGTGGTGATAATGGTGATGGTGCTCATGGTAACAACAGTGATGATAATGATGATGACACTGATATTTGTGGTGATGGTGACAGTGATGGAGGTTGGCAGTGATGATATGTAATTAAATGGGTGTACCTTGTATGAGGCCACATCCCAGTTCCAGAGCTCTACTGGATGCTCGGGGCCCCCACATTTCTCACCACAGCGTCTGGGCGACACTGCTGCTCTTCTGCGTCTTGCTCATGGCCAGCCCTTATGTGAGAAAAGATCTCCTGTGTCATTTTCCCTTCCTATTTTGGCAGGTCAGTTTATCTAACTTCACCCCTCTAAAGTGTAGTACCAATAGGATTTTGGAGCCTGTGAAAGCAAGGAGGCACTATTTGGGGTGGGGAACAGCTCCCCAGCTGTACTCCAGAGTGGCTGTCCTGTGCTGAATGAGAAGGTGGTCCCCTTCCCTGTAATATTCTAAGAAGTCCCCCTCATATAATAAGGCACTAATGAAGATGGCTCCCTGCCAGGCCCTGCTGGTTCCAAGGGGAGGTGCCATCTGTCTGCTTGGCTCTCCTACCTTTGGTGAAGTTGGGTTACTTACCTCCTCACAGGAAGCTGCCAAACACCCTTACTCAGCGTCTCTTAGGCACCTCCTGCAGCCGGTCTCTTCCAGGCCATTAACTTTGCCTAGCCACCTGCCACCCTTGCTGGAGGGACTATATGCTTGTTTGGAGGGGCTGGAGCTGTCTCCACCAGGCCTGAGCCTCAAATAGCAGGTGCTCAGCAGGGCCAAGGCTCTGAGCACGGCAGACACCTAAGCAGAGGCCCTGGCCCCATTTCTGCTGAGTATCATCAGTTATTCTGGCTGGGCCTCAGACTTTCTTCTGATGGGCTATGAGGCTAGGATGAGGTAGATTCACAACCTGGCAGGCAATTCATTGTGGACAGTTTGTTACACATTAACCGTGAAGGACCGGTGTGGTGAGACACACTTGTAATCCCAGCACTTTGGAGGCTGAGGCAGGAGGAATATCATAAGTCAGAGGCCATTCTGATGTAACAGGGAATTTGGGGCTAACCAGGGCTACAGAGAAGACTATACTAGTTACTATGCAGATGGCCTGTAAAGCTTTCATCAAGGACAAACCTAAATTCGAGGACAACTTGGGACTAATATTCTCCTTGGCTTCACAGGCCTCTGGAATACCGCAGGGCAATCTGATAGCCAGGAGGAACCGCCTTCAGGTATGCCTTGGGGAAGTGTGTTCACAGGTAGCTCTGAGCCCTTATGACCTCCAAAGCTAAAGCCTGAAGATCCAAGTAACCCGGTAACCCCACCAGCCTTTTAACATAGCAGACTGTAAAATAACGTTCTCTTCCTCACAGTCTGTGTGTCTGTGTGTCATTGCGCTTCCCTCCCAGGAACTCCAAGTTTTAAGATTTGCTGCACTGGCTGCAGCATATATATTTTTTAATTAAGCAAATACAGGAGCTGAGCAGTTAAGAATGCTTGCTGTTCAATCATGAGGGTGGAGGGTGTGACCAGCACCCACATTGGGCAGCTCACAAATATCCATAAATCCAACTGCAAGGGATCTGATGTCCTCTCCTGCCCCTTTGGGTTCTGCACACTGGTGTGCACATACACCCACACAGACATAAGCACTCACACATATAAATAAAGTCAAAGAAATCCCCTTTAAATTATTTTTCCTTTTTTTTTCTGAGACAAGAGTCTCACTATGTAGCCCTGGTTGTCCTGGAACTCACTCTGTAGACCAGGCTGGTCTCTAACTCACAGAGATGTGCCTGCCTCTGCTTCCCAAATGCTGGGATTAAAGGCTTTCATCACTACACCCAGGTAAAATGAATTTTTTATGGCAAAAATAAAGAGGTGAAAAAGAAACGGAAGCTGTACTTGAAGCCCTCTCATGAGAGCTTCCCCAGTGAAAAGAACTGGTTTTATACAAATTCATAGTGAAGGGAGAAAGAGCAATGCTGACACTCAAACCTCTTCAAGGACTTTACTAGGAAAGAAGGGTCCTGGAACACTGGCCTCCAAGCATAGCAGCATTACATCTTCATCAGAGCAGCTGTGATAACCTACAAGGGACTCAAGATGATGCCTGTAGATGTTCCCATAGAAGGAAGGGTGAGTAGAGATGGTCATGGACCCTTCCCTTAGATTCCACCCACTCCTACCTGTACCTCCTTTTAGCTGTGTGAAATTCTCTCCCAGATGCAGGTGGTCCCAGCAGGCATTGGGATACAGAGTAGATGGTTAATGAAGGTGTGTGCCTCCATCTATGTCGCCACGGGGAAGTAATCATCTATGCTGTGGTGGGACATTCCAGCGATGCAGCTGTTTGGGTGGCAGTCACCCACACTCCTGGAAAAAACCCCAATAAGCTCATTGGTGTCCTAAGACCGGACTTGGTGAAACTGTTAGTCTACGGATGTATTATCGGAGGTGAGTAGATGTTTGTTCATGACTCCCCGGGAACAGTTCACACAACAGTGGACCTGTGCCAGCCTCCCTTGTGTACACACATGCAAACATCCTTGTCAGAGCATGAGAAGGTTGAACCTGTGCATCTGCCAGACGGACAATGTACCATGATCCAGTGAGAGCTCAGAGTCTGTGTGGGGAGATAGATCAGTGACATCTGGGCTAGTGTGGGGCTTGTAGGTAGAGTGCCCACCTGACATGAGCAAAGGCCTGGGTTTGATCCTCAGCACTGCAAAAAACTCGGTGTAGGGGCTGGAGAAATGGTTGGGCAGATGAGAGCAAGTCTTGCAGCGGGTCAGAGTTTGGTTCCCAGCCCCAATGTCAGGGGATCACAACTGCTTGTCACACCAGCTCCAGGGCATCTGACTTCCTTTTGGGGCCTCTGTGGGCAGCTGAATTCTCATGTGTATTCATAATTAAAAGTAATAAAAAGTATTTTTTAAAAAAATCAATGTGTCTGGGTGGTGGCGGCAGTGCACACCTTTAATCCCTACACTTGGGAGACAGAGGCAGGTGGGTCTCTGAGTTTGAGGTCAGTCTGGTCTACACAGAGAAACCCTGTTTCAAAAATACAAAACCAAACCAAAACAAAAAATCAATGTAAATCACCCCATTAACAGACAAAGGGGAAATACTATGTGATCATCTTAATAGAGAAAGGAAAGAACCCGTTGATAGCATCCAATATGCATGCATGTTTGAAACACACTTGGAAAACTGGGAGTATGTGGAATTTACCAGCATGGTAGGAATATTAAAATAAGCAATATGCCTACAGCTGGATCAGTTTTTAAATATTTATTTATTTTGCCAGAAGAGGGAGCCAGATCCCCTGAAACTGGAGTTACAGGTAATTGTGATCTGCCCTGTGGCTGTTAGGAACCAGATCCTGGTCCTTTGCAAGAGCAGAAAGTGCTCTTAATGACTGAGCCCCTGAACTGTGTTTAGTGGTGAAGGAAAAGCGTTTTTCCCTTTAAGACTGGGGATAAGACAGCGATGCCCACCTTTGTGGTTCCATCTGAAAGAGGCCTTTGTGATGAAGCAATAGGATAGCATGGAAGGCAGAGATGCAGAGGCCATGATTATTTGCTAATTTCAGGAGTTTTCACAAGGATCCTGGAAGCCATCAGTGAATGCAGTAGATTGAAAGGATAGCTGTGAGGTCAACAGACAAAATCAAGTCAGTGCTAACAACTGGAAAGTAAGAATGAAGAGATCGAGTTCACATGGCGTGCAGAGACCACGAATACCTCGAGGAGAGTTTGTAAGGTACGTGCCAAGACACCTGTATGGAAAGCCACAAGGGACAGCCTGAAGAAGCACAGGGGCTCCGGAGAGGTGGAGGGCTAGATCTCACTCATAGGGTTAGAAAACCCCTCTATTGAAATGTGAGTTTGGGGCTGGGGAAATGATTCTGTCAGCAGAGTACTTGTTATGCAGCGTAAGGACCTGAGTTCGGATCCCCAGCACCCACAAAAGAAGCTGAGTGTGGTGATGCGTGACCCAAGCACGGGCCAAGTGGACACAAAAGGATCACCGAGGCTCACTCACCAGCTAGTTTGACCAAATCAGTGAGCTCCAGGGTTAAGAATAAGATGGAGAGTAATATAGAAAGAAACTCTTTGGGACGGGAGCCATTGTGGCAGGTCCACACCCCCAGCACCACACCCAGAGCCCAGAATGAAGTTGCTAGAATCAGGGACCACCTTGGGAATCTGGCTCTGCAGTGAGCAAACCTGAGCCTGAGTCTGATGCCAGTTATCAGGTTGAGTTGGCCCGGAAGCTTCTAGAATTCATGCCCAGCACAGTCAGCTTCGGTCCGTTGTATCATTTATTCATTTGACCTTGTTCTTCACTGAGCACCTGCCAGTCCATCCATTCACTGGATGATGCTTCATGGCTCCTCCTCCCATCTAGGGATGGCACGGCTGCCGCTTGCTGGCTCTGAGCCCTCAGGAGCACACTTGCTGGTGAGAGACGCAGAACCAAGCAGACAACACCCTCGCTGTAGGAGAAGGAGCCCCACACTAGGCTTGCTGTGGCGGTGTGCATGTGTGGTACCCAGACCGGGGAGAAGAGCTGAGGACAGATTCCTGCTGCCAGGAGCCACAGCCCCGCAGAGCAAACAGACAGCACCCTAGGCAGGGACAGAGGCACGAGGTCAGGTGGGCAGGCCTTGAAGGTTAGGGCAGGCTATCTGCTGCTAAAGCCTGGCTCAGCTGTACTGGCAAACTGCTGCCTCCTCTGCAGACCTGGCTCTGAGCTGCCAGGTGATCCCTAAAGGTCATCCAGCTGCAGAGGTGCAGGAGCCTGGCCATCCTGTTGTGGAGTCAGGTCTGTCTTGCCAGCCCAGGGGCAGCCTTGACACTCAGTGAGCCCTTCTAGGTTTGGGATAGGCATGGCTGCTGTCTCTGGGCTTCACTGGCATCCTCAAACCCAGCAATGGCCTGGGGAGCAGAGGCCCTGCACCCCCATCTGTCGAGACCAAGCCATTTATCATATGCTCCAGGGTTGGCAGCTGCTGTGATCTTCACCTGTCGACTCTGGCACACAGACGGACGCCCTACAGGGCTCCGCATCTGTGTCCTTGGGCAAGGAGGATGCAGCTGACTTCAGGTTTATTTGCCCTTACCCTAGTGGCAAGCCTCTGGGAAGGGAGCGCTCTGTTCCTTGAGGTCTGGTGTGAAGGGCATGAATAATAGGCCGTCCTTCCCTGTGCTGCCTCCCCAAAGCAGCCTCATCCACTGGACTCTCCACCCACCCTTCCCAAACCCATGCTGGCCTTTAGTCTGAGGGTTTCATGTCTCCCAGCTTCCCTGTCCTGGGGTCTCTGTCTCAAGGAAGTCTGGGGACGCAGGATGGCTACCGTTGCATCCTGGGGAGGAACGAAACCCTACAGAGACAGTTCCCCCTGTTTGGGGCTACAAGCAGGGTTTTCTTTCCACTTAAGAACATTCTCCAAAGTCCCCAGAATGAGTAGCAGATGGCCTTTCAAATGGGGAAACACAGCTTTATCTGGCAGTCATGGTGTCACTGTACTGGGTCTCACATAGCACGGAAAGAGAATCTTTACTCTGAATTAAAATCGCAAAATAAACAACCTAGTGGGTAAAGTGTGTGCTGTGTTAGCCTAAGGGCCCAAATCCACCCCCCCAGCCCGTGTAAAGCCCAGGTGTGGTGATGCATGCTTAGAATCCCGGTGCTGAGGGCATGAGGCAGGCGGATCCTAGGTGCTTGATGGCCAGCTAACCTAGCTTAATCAGCAAGCCCCAGGGCCCAGTGAGAGACTCTGTCTCAAAAAACAAGTGGCTCCTATGGACAGCAGCCTGAGGTTGGCCTCTGGCCTCCATACACATGTATGTGTACCTGCACTCACCCCCACACGGGCATCTACGCATATGCCCCTACCTGTACCCACACAAAAGGGAGGGGTTTTCTGAGGTACAGGGGTGGAGTGTCGCTTTTATACCAGATGTATCCATCTGGATGGAAAGTGTGGTGGTGACTTATTTTCCTGGTGTTCTCAGCAAGGTTTGAATGCTGCTTATGTGTCTGTGCACTATGTGTTTGCAGGGCCTATAGAGGCCATAGGAGGACGCAAGAGCCCCTGGAACAGATGGCTGAGCTACCATGTGGGTCTTGGGAACTGAACCCAGGTCCTCTGGAGGAGCAGCCAGTGCTCCTAACTGCTGAGCCATCTCTCCAGGCCCAGGGCTTGAGTGCTTTAAGAATGACGATGAAGATAATTGTTGTTTTTTTTAAAAATTTTTAAAGAACCATCATAATAAAACATACAAAAACAATGTGCACGTTGGAAGCTTGGCTGTCTTTCTGTTTTCTCCAACTGTAGGTGAAGCTGGCTGTCAGGCCAGGGTGGTGTCTGCAGAAACAGCTTGCCTGAGCACAATGTTGGAAGAGTGGAAGGATGGGGATGGAATCTGGGTAGGAGGCAGGAGCACCCCGCTGGCACTGTGAAGGCCCTTTGGGGGCCTTGGGAGGCAGAAGTAGCCAGTATGTAACAATTTGCAGTGGCCCTGGGGCCAGGACAGACTGGATCTGTTTAGTGGTAAAACAGCGCCATCTTGTGGCCTCCATGGGTAATGCCAGACTGGCGAATTGGGGAGGCAGCCTGGTGTTTTATGAGGAATGTTGGGGCGAGGGAGGGAGAAATAGCAGTTTAGATGAGGCCTTGCAGTGGATGCATCCAACATAAGGACTTTGTAGACAGAGCTGAAGGGTCAGTGGCCCCAAGAGCAGCAAATGCTCCCCAGGAGCTGATGCTGAGCCTCCAGTCACCGGACAGGAGGAGGCAAAGCTCCTGTGGCCTGGACCACTGGGGCTGAGGGGCAGTTTTCTCAGCTTGGATGCCATAGGGACAGAAGGATGCAGGGCACATGCCTTTGCTGTAGCTCTGGGGTCCTCCTTCCCGCCCCTGCCTCTCTGTCTGTCCCTGTCCTCCTTGCCATGTTCAACAGGCAGCCTGGCCTCTTTCCCTTCTCCCCTGCTTATGAGTGGGAGCTCCGAAGTCCCTAGAGCCAAAACTGTGACACGGCAAGGGTTTGAGCAAGACTGGGATCTCCTGGCAGCTATGAGGACAGGACAGGATGGGCCACTCTACACTTGACTCATAGGCAGGGATAGCCCCCCAAGTCTTGACTGGGACTCCTCCCCTAGAGCCCTGTTGAGGACTACCTGCAGAGGTTCCTTCTTCCCGAGCTGCCTGCCCTTCATGTAGTACAAGAGGGGCTTTGCGCTGCTGTCAATGCAGGCTAGGAGGGTGGCCAGTGGGAAGAAGAAGGGGAACAGGAATGCTATGACTGGCCGCAGGCACCAGTAGACAACCATGGGCAGGCGACAGAAGAACAGCAGGATCCCGGAGCACTGGGCCACTTTGCAGAACTTGGGGGGTGGCTGCAAAGAGCAGCAGTTCCCACAGATTAAGAGAATCATGCTCCCCACGCAGGCCATGCTCGTCAGCACCACCAGCCAGACGACACTGATCCAGTGGTATTTGAAGCACACCAGCAGACTCATTCCGTTGTACAACAGTCCACAGGCATTGGCCGGCAGGAGCACAGCCGGCATGGTCAATGCCCAGATCAGGAGGCAGACCACAACCGAGGTGTACCTGGGGCGGCAGGCGGGGCTGCAATAGGAGGGGAGCATGTAGGTGAGGAAGCAGTCCACAGTAAAGGTGGCCAGCAGCCAGAGCCCCGCAGCAAACCACAGGAAGATGACCGGGAAGTGGAGTGTGTCCTCGTAGCCCGCCGCCATCTTGGCGATGGAGAAGCCCACCTGGCAGGAGAGGAAGAGGAAATCGGCAGCAGCCAGGTGTAGCAGATAGACGTTGAAGGGGCCCTTCTTGATGTGCAGACCGAGGTGCCAGAGCAGCAGAGCGTTGCCGCCCAGCCCGGCCAGGCTGACAGCGAGGCTGAGGTAGAAGAGCGCGCTGTTGACCGGGCCCCAGATGTTGAATATGGACAGCATCCTCGTTGTCTTCAGTGGGCGCTCTGGGAGGCCCCTGCAAAGGGCGACAGTGCTCACCACCCAGCTGCTGCGCACCGTGAGGGTGGGAAATAAGACATCATGAGCCTCCCACTTCCGGAGTTAGAGTCGTCCTGGCCCCTTTCTAGCTGTGTGTGATCTCTCTACGCCCACCCCGAGCCCCAACCTCTGTGCTCTGAGGCAGCATCCTCTGCTCTCATCCCGGCTGGCCAGCCCTTCCTGTGGGAGGTGCCCCCTTGCAGAGGCCTACCACATTCAGGCAAAGGGGCCACAGGTGGAGGGACTCCCCTTTCTTTTCCATCGTGGTACTAGTGTGAGGTCTCTTCCTCCAAGACCCCGATTACACCCACCCAAGGGTCTCTGATGGTGCCTGGTGTGACTCCAGGACACTCTGTTCTGTGCTGGGTGACGCTTTAGGGGACTTCCCCACATGCTCCATCTGGAGCAGAACACTAGATCCCCAGGGTCCTGCAGGACTGTGGCTCCTCTGAAGCGTCATATCAGAGTCTGGGCTTTGGTGATGGGTCTCAGGGCCCCGAGTCTTCTTGGGGAGTGATTAGCCACAGGAAAGTCCCTGGTGCTCTCAGTGGAGGGGGTCTCAGAGCAGTACCTCTTTCCACAGGGCCCATGGGGGACCTTGTCCTAACTTGGGGGATGGTCCAGGTGTGTAGACTCAGACCCAGATTCTGGGAACAGGGGCTGCCAGGGAAGAACAGCTATTATAAATGATAGAAAGAGAGAGGAAGAGGGACAGAGAGAGAAACAGAAATGGGAAGAAGCAGACAAGGAGACAAGGAGCAGACAAAGTCAGAGATGAAGAGAGAGAGACACAGAAAGAGAGAGGGAGAAAGAGAGAGAGAGAGGAGGGAGGGAGGGGGAGAGGGAGAGAGAGGGAGGGAGGGAGGGTGGGAGGGAGAGAGAGAGAGAGGGAGGGAGGGTGGGAGGGAGAGGGGGAGAGGGAGGAAGAGAGAGAGGGAGGGAGGGAGAGGAGGAGGGGGAGAGGGAAGGAGAGGGAGGAAGAGAGAGAGAGGGAAAGAGGGAGGGAGGAGAGGGGGAGGGGGAGAGGGAGGGAGAGAGGGAGAGGAGTAGGGGGTGAGGAGGAGGGGGAGAGGGGAGGGGGAGAAGGGCAGGGGGAGAGGGAGTCAGAGGGAGGGACAGGAGACAGTGACAAAGAGCATTGTGTACTTTGTTTCACCCTCATTCCTGGCTCCGGCTGTGCCCCCTGCCCAGGAGACCACCTTAACTATCTCTCCACTCACAGAGGCCCACCCTCCTTTAGACCCTGCTTCCTCTCATGGTCCCAAACCTTCTGCAGTGTCCTGGTAAGTGTCACCTCCCCGCTGGTCACCAAGGATCCTTCTTGGCACCTCCAGGGGATGGTGGCTCAACCTACAAGCCCAGTTGTCAGAGTCAGATTGCAGATCCTCAGGATCTTAAAATTAGAGATTTTGCCTGGACTCTCACGCATCATGGTGGTGACAGACGCAGGACCCTTTCTCTCTGTGGTCCTTAGTGCCCCATGGTATACCAAGGGTGTTTAATCCAGACTCCTACTCCTGTGTGGATTCTGGATGGTGGAGGCCAGGCTAGTTCTGAAAGGGGATACAGAAGGTGGCTTGGGCATCTTCCTCATGCTCATTCTCCAATGGACCCACCCAGAGCTGTGAATTCCAAGCCTGCAGCCTCGGCCTCCAAGGTTCCCTGGACTGCCTTCCCTTTCTCTCAGAGAGCATCCTCAGAGCCACCAGCACCCCTCTGAGAGCCAGGCAGGGAGCAGGGTGCCATAGCGGGTAAGAGAAAGCATGTTCCTTGCTTGGGGGAGCAGGCAGAGGGGCATACTAACCTTCTCACCTGTTGACCAACTGCTGACAGTGGCTGTCCACGGCTTGCTCAGCCCACAATTATGTTGAGCTCCTCCTGGCTCCTAAATCCCTCCTGTCCTCTGGGGCTGGCTCCTGCCAGTTCCCTAGAAGTGGGAGGGTGTGTCATCTTTTCATAGGAACTGAAGGAATGAGCTCAAACAGAGCTGTCAGTGGGGGTGGCTCCTCCTCCTCATCTGGGAGAAGAAACCAGAGAACCTTCCACCCATTCTGGAATAATCCCTGGCCTCAAGACCAAAAAGAGAGATGCCATTGTAGAGATGGCCCAGTCAGTAAAGGGTTTGCTGTTCGAGCTTGAGGACCTGAGTTTGGATCCCCAGCCCCTGAGATAAAAGCTGGGCATCATGGTGCATGCTTGTAACCCCACTACTGGAAGGTGGAGACCAGGGGACCCCTGGGACTTGCTATCCAGTCAGCCATGCTAGTCAGTGTGTTTGGTGCAAGATCTTATCTTTAAAAAAATAAGGTATTTGGCCAGTGAGTAAAGTTGCTTGCCACCAAGACTGACAACCTAAATTCAATTCCAGGGATCCACATGGAAGGAGAGAATTTGTTTCTAAAAGTTTTCCTCTGATCTGGACACATGTGGTGGCACATGTGTGTGCACACGCATGAACTTAAAATGTATTTAAACCAGGTATGATGACCCACTCCTTTAATCCCAGCACTTGGGAGACAGAGGCAGGCTCTGTGAGTCTACAAAGAGAGTTCCAGGCCAGCCAGGGCAGCATAGTGAGACGTTGTTTGAAAACAACAAAATGATTTTTTAAATGTTTCTTTTTTAAAGTGGAGGGTAATTGAAAAAGACACCTTGTGTTGGACTGCAGATGCCACACGCACCTGCACACATGTACATGCATCAGCCCAGGTGCACACATAAACACACGGCAGAGAGAGGCAGACAGGGTGAGGACTGCACTGTGAGATATATTGGTGAACTTACTGGCAGAGGAAGGTCCCGAGGAGCTGGGCAGCCAAGCTGGGTCCCTACATTTGGAACAGAAGACAGTGTTGTAATGGGTTAGGACAGAATGTCTCTGGTTTATCTTCAGATTCCATCAAGAGCCAAGCACATCCCTCCAGGTCATCCAGAGAACATGTGCTTTCACAGTTCTGTTACTAACAAAATATGTAGGAAACCCCAACTGTGGTGACTCAGATAGTCGTGGCAGCTGTAGCTCAAAATGGCTGCCATCATGTCAAGCCATATCCATACTCTCCCCTGTGTGGGATAGACCCTGTGCAACCACACATCTCTCCAATTTTTTGTTGTCATGATGGGGTTTTAGTTGTTTCCTTCTTCAGGGTGCTGCCCTCGAGGATGAACATAATTCACATGGCGTGCTGGTGCTGTGAGTGGTCTGCCTGGCTTTTTAGAGGAGTCTGCAGCAGCAGGAGAGCCTGTACGCGAATGAAACAGCAGGGAGTCGAACAGAAGACTTAGCACCTATCCTACGTAAGTGTGGGATTGGATAGGGCATTGATCTGGGTTTTCACATGTGACATGAGATGGCATTTGAATGTGAAATTGACATTCTGTGTTGATGAGGTAAGGCCTGTGGGCTGTCACTAACAGCTGCTGTGTGAATGTGACCAAAAGTGTGGTGTGTGACTTAACACCTTGAGTCCCAGGCTCAGAAGTTAAAAGCAGTCATTGTTCTTCTGCAGGACCTGAGCCCAATTCCTAGCACTGAAGTTCGGTGATTGTACTAGTTAAAGGGCAAGCAGACTCATCTTGCAGAACGGGGACAATCTTCCCTTGCAGTCATGTGAGCCCCAATGTGTCCTATCCCAAGTATTCTGAAGTCACCAGGCCACACTGGATCCTGTTTGGCATTAATGGCAAACTGCCAAGCCTCTGAGACCACACATCTGGTCCCCAAAAGCCACTAGGCCCAAAGAAGCTAAGGTCAGTGTCCTCATGTGATGAAACCAGATCCCTTAATCCCCAGCCCTGTCACAATGCTGCCTGCTTACCAGGGTATCCATTCCCAGGGTCATCCACAGGTCATCTGCCCCAAATCTCTCTATCCCCCAACTCAATTTTAAATTACATTTATTTACTTAAATGTGTGCATGTATTGAGGTCAGTTTACTCCTTCCACCATATGGGTTCCAGGGACTGAACTCGCCAGGCTTGGTGGCAAGCACCTATACGCACTGACCCTGCTGAACAGCAAGCGCTGTCTTCCGATCCTTTGAACCAACTGCTGCCATCTTCATGAGCTCAGCTGTACCATCCCAGATGGACCTAATGACTTTAGAGTTTCGATCATAGAAGGAGGAACTGGGGAGGGACCTTACCTGAATATCCGACCTCCCCACATCAATTTGTATGCCGTTCTGCCAAAGCTGCACATGGAGTATATAATCGGAGAAGCCTGGGGGAGTACTGTTTCCATCTACACAGCTACTATCCGTTCTGGGTACAGACCTTTCAGCATGTCTGCTTTAGGGTCACCCATGCAGTATCTAAGCCAAACAAACTCGGTTGTTCTCCATTGACCATGGTTGTCACTGGGACATTAGAAAGATGGGGGGTAGATGTTTCTTAGTCCCTTCCACAAGCAGAAAATTCTTGAGACTGCCCCAAATCTCTCTGACTTTTTCATTGTCCCAGTCAGTCCCGGTGGGGTTCTCATTGTTACTGTTGTTGTTTTGTTTGTTTCTTTATTTTGGTTCAGTATAATTCATGTGATTTGTTGCAGTGACTGGTCATCTGTGGCTGGCCTTGTCATTGACATTGGGTAATACTGTGGGAAATGTAAACAAAGTGTACCGTGTGTTTCTATCAAAGGGTCACATGAGACAACATTTCCTTTAAACAGTCATAAAGAAACCACTCCTCATCAGAAATTCAGACTTTCCAGTGTCAGCGCTTCTTGAACTCAAGGCTGCACTCTGCTCAGAACTTCTTTCTGCTTCTCTGCCCGGTTGCTGTAGTCAGTCTATCATGTGAGAATGACAGGTGGAAGACTGACAGTGAGGCTCAGGACCCGTTATTAGGAACAAAAACACAGGGGCACCCAACTGGGTGTGCTTTGACGTTAGATTTCTGAGCAGGGACCAGTATGACCTCAGCAGACTGGAGTGTTTATCTCAAACATCAAGGGGCAGGCACGATGGGGAAAGGGTATCTGCTAAAGGGAAAGGGGTACATGGAGGTTTGGGGAATGCAGTGACTGGGGCTACGTGCGAGCCTGCAGCTTCTCACTCCTGGAGTTGTTCGTTCAGACAAGGTTGTTATGTCTTTAGAAACTGCCTTGTCCTGGCTATCAGGTTGCATATCACAGTGGGCAACTGAGTTTGGCAATGGCCGTGAGGAGGATGGAGTTGGAATTTCAACATAGGGCCTTCCTTGGTCAAGGTCTGGCTGAGTTTGTTCAAAGTTTATTCCAAATATTCCAACTCTTAAGAGATAAGGAATGAGCTGGAGAGGATAGGGGTTCTGGGAATAGGACTGGAGTTTTGTGGGGAATCTGTAGGCACAGTCTAATTCAGAGTCTGGAAGAGGGGGTCCTCTGGTCACTTAGCAGGAAGAGAGTTTTAACTTGATTGGCTGTGATGGAAAATACGGTTGCCATCATGCCTTCTGGGAGAAACTTTTAAGACATAATCAGTAGAGAACCGACAACAGATGATTTGGTTATAGAGTGAAGCTGACAGATTACACAGGAAGGAAGGGAGGGGGAGTGGCAGGGAGGGGTGTGTGCGTGCATGCGTGTGTGTGTGTGTGTGTGTGTGTGTGTGTGTGTGTGTGTGTGTGTGTGTGTGTGTGTGGCCAGTAAGCCAGTGAGAGGAAGTAGTACAGAGTGACTGGGACTTGTTCCACTGCCAGGAGTGCTGCACTGAAGTGAGCTAGCAGAAGCAATTGGGAGCCACAGAGTGTTAAAGGAGAAACTAGAGGACTAGTGATTAGAATTGCATTTGGCTTGCAGTCAAAGGGATGACTTATCAGCCAGAGTTCCTCTGCAGCATCTAAAAGGTCTTTTTGCAGATATATCAGCATCAGATGGAGTTGTAGGGCGAGGCCCATTAAGAGAACTTACATGGGTCATTTTTGGGGGGTACAGGGTGATGGTCAGTAAGTAAGCTTTTAAAAGACAGGGTGAAAACCTAAGTACAGGGATAACAAGGAGAAAAAGAAGTGTTCAAGGAGAGGAGCCAGAGAGGGAGGAAACCAAAAGCCCATATACAGGAGGAGGCTTGTGGTTGAATTTTTTGGTTGTCCCTGCTGAGCAATAGCCTCAGGTCATGAAGAATTGAGTTAGGCTGTACTGGGCAATAAATAACAGCTTAGCCCTAGTCTGGCCATTCTATTCTGTTCCACCTGCAGAAATAATATGCCAAGTATCAGAAACAACCCACCCTGTTCCCAGTCAAAGCACAGAAAAACAGCTGTAACGTCCTGATAGCTACTTACATATGTGTGTATGTATATGTATATGCCCCCCTGCCCCTCTAAATGCACTCAACCTTCAGAAAGGTTGGGGTCCCTCACTGTTCCAATACAGCACTCTCAGCCTGTTGAGATCAAGTCTGTCTGTTTCTGTTTTCCTACAGTCCCTGTGTCTTTAGGCCCGCCCCTCTCAAAGCAGCTAGGGTCTGTTGGTGCGGGAGCAGCATCATTTATAGAGGAGGGCACAGGTCCCATCAACATCAGCATGGTCAGATCTGTCTCAGAGCACAGCAGTAGCTGAAGATTCCAGTTGGTCCTGAAGGATGTCAAAATGATCTGAAAATTTTCCACGGTTTTTGAGAGCTGGTGAGACCAAGAGGTTAACTGATGTAGAAAAGGTTTCAGTTTTAGCTCTGAGTCCTGAAAACAATGCAAGAGGGATGGGTTGGATGGCCCATGGCCCCTTAGTCCCCCTTTCAGAGGTCACTCAAACTGCTTTCAGAATTTGAGAGTGCTGATATCTCCGTAACTGCTTCTAGATGATAAAATGGGCTTTGTAGAAGGGGAGCAGTTAGGGTGTCCCAGAGGAGGGCCAGTCCAAGAGGTCACGACAAAACTTAGCGTATGGCAAAGACCCAGAACACAACAGAGCCATTTGGTGATAAAGCGAATTCTGGGAGCATGCTTTGAGAGGGAAGTAGTGCCTGTAACATATAAAAAGTGACACTGGCTGGGCATTGGTGGCGTTTGCCTTTAATCTTAGCACTTGGGGGTTTGAGGTCTACAAAGTGAGTCCCAGGACAGTCAGGATCACACAAAGAAACTGTCTCAAAAACAAAACCAAACCAAAAAAGTGACACTGTTAAACTGTTCTAATTTTTAACAAAGGTTGGGCTGGAGAGATGGTTCAGTGGTTACTGAGTGAAAAAAGAAACGGAAAGGAAGGGCATGACTGCCCTAGGTGTGGAGAGGGAGAGGGAGGTTTACTGTAGACAAAAGGGAGAGCATAGCTAGAGGCAGGAATGTCTGAGAGAGTCCCAAGTGAACACAAGACTGACTGAGTTGGGCCATGTGAGGAGAGGCAGAGCTAGAGAGGAACTGCTTACCAAGAGGGGTGGCCTGGGCCAAGAGAGTAAAGGGGAGACCAAAAGGGCCAGGTAACCATGATGGCTGGATTATATAGGGAAAGGCAGCGCTGGGAAGCTTAGGGTACTGGCCAGGAGGACCCTGTAACAGATAAAGACTGAAGTATGCAGGGGGCGGGGGAGGCACGGGACACGGATGACACCTGACTCCAGTGCCCACTTTTAAGACCTAACATTCCAGACTTTTTGTCGATAAGTGTGTGTGTGTGTGTGTGTGTGTGTGTGTGTGTGTGTGTGTGAGATAAGAGGCAGCACAATCTTTTCTATAACTACTTCCTGTTGACATTGGGGCATCATTGCTGGGGGCCCCCCAAAAGTTGGAATGTTGGCTAAGACTGGGAAAAGCAGGCTGTTTCACACATGGTAGGGGCTTTCTAGAACCATATGGGACTAGGGAAGTGCAGGCCTCTTTGGGGCCCTTTGTGATGCTGGACCACCTGTGGCTAGCTGCTTGAAGTGGCCTAGGATGCTAAGGCTCAGTCTGGTTGGAAATTCCTTCAGAAGCACCTAGAACTGGTGAGCTTGGAGCGATTAAGTTAAGGACTTTAGGGGAATTTTTTTTAATCCAAGGTGTACATTTGAAACTGGTCCTAGTAGCTGGGGAAGGGAAGTCTTAAGATGGGGGTGGAGGGTGGGGATATCCCATCCCATTCTCAGGAATAGGCAGGTGGGAAAACAGGCTGTTGATTGACAGTACTATCTCTAGTCCATTTGACCGGAGGGAGGTGGATCCAGGTCGACTCCCTGCAGCTTATATGGATTTCTTAAGTTTACAAAAGAGACAAAAGTTTTAATATGTTAAATTACCATTGTTTGTAATCTGTACTGAAATCCACCCTGTAGAAGAGGCAGTAGACTCATGCTTTGGATCCTAGTGAAAGCATGGGAACTCCAAAATGACTTGGGGTTACAAGCAGTGGCACTCTTTACAGAGGGGTGGATTTATAGATTGGACAGAGGTGTTCTTAGCATGCCTGAGAAGCACTCTGAACCTATGATTTGAAAACCACCAAAGGAAATTTAAAACCTTGAGCTTGTGACTAGGATAATGGTAGTCAGTGCTCATCAGAGCTAGATTAATAGCTTATCAGAATTCTATTGATTAATGTTAAAACTCTGAACTTTTGAAGTCTTAATATAACAATAGCATAGAGAGGTAAAGAAATCTGAAACCTTTTTTTATTTTAACACTTTCTTAGACCCTCAGAACTTACATGAACTTTAAACTTTTTCTTTCCATCCAACCATTCACCAGGACACATAAGTGATTAATTCACAGTCATTGAAAAAAACAAGTTCCTTTAAATAAAGGAACAAGGGGTAGTTGTACACACCTTTAATCCCGGCACTTAAGAGGCAGGTGAATCTCTGAGTTCAAGACCAGCCTGGTCTTCAGAGGGAGTTTCAGGACAGCCAGGGCTACACAGAGAAACCCAGCCAGGGAAAACAAGCCAGTAAGCAGCTCCCCTCCATGGCCTCTGCATCAGCTCCTGCCTCCTGTGCCTGCCCTGTTTGAGTTCCTGTCCTGACTTGCTTTGATAATGAAAGCAATGCTGAAGTGTAAGCTAAATAAACCCTGTCCTTCCCAACTTGCTTTTGGTCATGGCGTTTCATCATCACAGCAATAGAAACCCTAAATAAAGCGTACCCCTTCTGCCTTATTTGGAGACCACAAGGTTCCCACTAGGAAGGGGCATGTGTATCATGGGAATCTTTTTCACTAAACATTTTAAATGTCATATTCATAGATCTCTGAAGGGTCTGAGGACAATCTATTAAGTATACCTGAGTTTAGGCTTAACCTTGAAAACACATACAGGAGGCTAAATGAAGCTTGTCATTAAATGAATTCCATAACAGTTTACAAGTTAGTAGCTTTTATAAGATTAGAATTTTATAGCTTTATCCCTGTTTTAAAATTTTTTAGCTGAAAATTTCAAAACAAAACATGAAACTATAAACTTTTCTGATCCTTTTTATAGATATCATTATAGAGTATCAGGGTTTACTTTTGTGTGATTTAGTTTACCCAAATAGTTCAAAGCTTAACAAAGTGAGTGAAGACAAAGAAGTTAGATAAATATTACTGTGAGCCTGAGTAGACCTTGGGAATTTACAAACCTTACTATAAGATAGACCTTATTTATGAGCTATATGTTGTTACTTATCTACATTTTCTAGAAGCCTGGTGTTGAACAGTTAGCATAGACATACGTACTTAGGTGTAAATCTCTAAGTCAGCTTTTGTCAATATGAATAGAATAGACCTTTATAACTTTAAATTTTTGTCATCATACAAAAATTCATACCAATCCAATGTATTTTGGAGACTTGCTGTTGTTCTCTTAGTCTAAAAGGAGATACAACGACAAGTAGAGGGCTCAGTAGGACTGAGAAGTTTTATATTTGTTGCTTTATCTTAGATATCTTAAGATGGTGAGGTCACATGACATGTACTCTTTAACCTTAGTAAAAGTGGCTGCCATTCACATGGCTTGCTTCCATCTTGATGAGGTCATGAGTCAAGATGGAGGAGTCACATGATTGCTATTTAAAAGCATCTGTTTTCCTAAACAAAAGTTGAATCTAAGTTACATATATAGTGTGTTCTACACGAGAGTTAAATCATATCTATACTTGTTATAATATAGTGCTAGAGGGACCATGGCAGGAAGCCCCAAAGTGGGTGAGGGACAAATACTTAGGCGGGAAGTTTTACTTGGGGAAGGAAAGGGAGAGAGGGGAGAGAAAAAGAGAGAAAGAGGTGGGGCAGTGGGCAAAACCCTGACTGTCTCTTCAGAGGAACACAGGAGGGAAAGAGAGCAGGAGTGGGCGGAGCTTGTCTCTTAAGGGGAGCTTTTGCACCTGTGTACAGAGCCAGGGTACTGCTTGCCATGCATGCAGGGGTGACACACTGCCAGCTCCCCAAGGGGCGGGGCCAGATGTGCCTGGATGCTAACAATACTCAAATTTTGTTATAGATTTTAAACTATAACTAATGAATTACTAAGATAGAGTTTACAGCAGCTTCCCCAGAGGGTTTTCTTTCTTTTTCTTTTGAGAGCAGTGTGTAGAGACATCATAGAGATAAGAGATCTTTAAGAGTGGGAAGGAGGACCTTAGAGACACGACTTGGACGTGTAGAGCAGAGCAAGCCAGGTTATGAGGTGCGGGGATCATTTGTTCAGTGGCAATCACAATTAGTGAGCATTTGGAAATCAAGTGTACCAATTTTTGGCCATTGATCTGTACTGAGGCCAAGCTATAGTGAGTCCATGGAGGAAGACAGAAAGGATCAAAAAACCGGAACTTCATTTTGGGGAATTTCTCCAAGAGGAAGTTGAGAGAGAGTAGGTGGCCCAGACCAGGCTTAAGGAAGTTGCAGGAGGGAGCTGAGAGGGAACGGGGTTGTAAAGCATCGAAAAATTGTAGAGAAGCAGTAGGAGCATGGAAAGGACCACAGACCACAGGCAGGAGTGCAGGCGGAGAGATAGCATGGTGAGACTGCGGGCAGAAGAGTAGTGTACAGGCCCAGGAAGCAAGAGAGAGAGAGAGAGAGAGAGAGAGAGAGAGAGAGAGAGAGAGAGAGAGAGAGAGAGAGAGAGAGAGAGAGAGAGAGAGAGAGAGAGAGAGAGCTGGTAGTGGGAGGCAAAGGTCCCAGGCCCCAGCTCGTGGACAGGTGAGAGAAAGCTCTCTCTGGGTGAGAGGAAGAAGGGAGATGTTCACATGAGAGTAGCAGGCCAGAGGCGCAGCAGGCTGCAGGAGCCAGAGTGTAGAGTGCCCGCACGGAGGGCGGAGGAGGTCAGAGTCTAGAGAGACACTGAAACTGTGGAATGCAGGCCGAAGATGAGAGACAGTGTAGCAGCACTACAGGGAGGACTGACTACAGGGAGGACTGACTACAGGGAGGACTGATGCTCCTAGGGGGATAGGGGTGAGGAGGCTGCGGAAAAGGGAGACAGTAAGTGTCTTTAGTAGAGATACCCAGACAGGTGTAACAGGCCAGAGCGGAGAGATGTGAGAAAAGAGCCCAGGCAGGTGCTTTGAGAGACTCTTACAGCACAGACAGAAGAGGAATGGTCAGAGCATGTGGAGGGGAGAAGTATCTGAGACGGTGTGCTCTAGGGTTTGGGGTTGAATTTGATGGATGGCAGGAGGCAGCAGAAACAAAATACATAACCTTAGGAGAGCCAAATCAGCAACTTGGTTCAAAGCGGCCAAGTTCCGAGGGAGTGAACTCATTTATGCCACTTCTGGTTTGGGGCACCAGATGAATGAAAAATAGAAATAAAAAAGGAAGGACATGGTTGCTCCTAGGTATGGTGGAGGAGAAGGTTTACTGTAGATAAAAGGGAGAGCATAATCAGAGACAGGAACATCTGGGAGTTCAGAGGGAGCATGACCAGGCTGAGCCAGGCCATGTGAGGAGTATTGAGAGGAGGAGAGAGCTGCCAATCAGGAGGGTGACTTGGACCAAGAGACCAGGAGGGTAAAGGGTAAACAACAACAAAAGAAAGACCAGGTGACCAAATATGCCTGGATTATATAGGGAAGGGCAGCCCAGCCCCTGGGCTGGAGAAGTTTAGGGTAGAGGTAGGGTATGCTAACCAGGAGGGCCATGTAACAGGTAGGGGTTAAGGATCCTGGGAAAGCCTGGAGGTCAGCATCTATTTTGATATGTTGATGGGCACCTCAGTTGGCCATTTGTCCCTGGTTTGAACACTGGCTGCTCTTTCAGAAGTTCTGGGTTCAATTCCCAGCACCCACATAGAAGCTTACAGTTGTCTGTAACTCCAGACTACACTCTATTCTGGCCTCTGCAGGCCCTGTGTGCATATGATGCATAGACATACATGCAGACAGAACACCCATACATGTAAAATAAAATAAAAATAAATTTACTGAGGGTATAGCTGAGAAAATAGGGGGTTGTCCTTATTGGAGGAGGACAACAAGTAAGAAAACCATGTAGAGAACCTTTGTCAGAGGTGTTAGCAAGACTGATGATTTTTGTCATTGTTGTTGATTATAATATATAAGGTCATTTCTTGGTGGAGGAACCTGAGATGTATTTCATTGGCCAGCATAAGGTCAAAAACATTTACTGGGTCTTCTGAATTTCAACTTTGTGGGAAACATTAAGAGTTTGACATCATGATTAACTTTTTTTTTTAGTAAGGTGAAATGCAATTGTACAACTGAAGGGGCCATGTAACAGTTCTGCAGGATAAGATAATTGTAATTATCTGTTACATCAGACTCCTGCTGTGTGAGGAACAAGCATCTGGAAGCTTTGTAAAGGAAGTAAATTAAAGTCGGTATCTAACGGAAAACTTAAAAGAGACATAGAATCCAATTGAGTAATTTAATAGGACTGTCTAGCAAGTTTTCAAAGGCACCCCTTGGAAAGTCTGAATAATTACCCCAAACTGAGTTTGAAGACAGAGTGTCTGATAGCCTCCTTTAATCAGGGAACATGGATGGTTAGGGTGTGGACCCTGGAATCAGCTTTTGCTTAGGGACAGAATTGAATGTCGGGGGGTAAAGGGCATGATCATTGAACTAGCATGCAGGTCGCATACCTATTGGTACCTTAGGTACAAGGTTCTCTGCTCACAGCATCCTCACAAGTCAGTTAGGGAGACATAGAGGGCAGAGTAATTGCTGTTTTCCTCTGTGTTGTTTCGACATTTAGGATGTGAATACAGACTCTAAGATCCTCCACTGGACAAGAGGATTCATGTCCCTGTCATGTGAGACACAAAAAGTAATTCATCTTCATATAGATAAGAGGAGCTTTTCCTGGTGAGGCCTACACAGCTGGAGACAGGAGCAGCAGATTCCTGGAAGGTCTTATTCCATGTGCATCCATCCTTCTCCTGGAATGAGGACCTAACAATTTCCTCTGGAGGGAAAGGGCACTACTTGAGCCTTTGGATGTCCTGTAAATTTATCCCATTTTACTGAGGCAGTAAATTTTTCATATTCCTATTAAGATTGTTGAGTCTCAATTTTTTAAAAATTGAAGCTTTTTTGGTGTCAAGATAAACTTTACACCATAGATGCAGTCCATGGAGAGACTGGGAACCTGGTTTCCCTGATTCTTTCTTAGTGTGCTTTTAGAAAATATCATGGTTTTTAATGACTGACTTTTTCCAGATATCGAGAGCTTAACAAAGTTAGAGAAGATGTAAGTGATTGGACATAGTTTGTTTTGTTTTGTTTTGTTTGTTTGTTTGTTTGGTTTGGTTTTTCAAGATAGCCTTTCTCTGTCTTGGCTGTCCCAGAACTCACTCTGTAGACCAGGTTGGCCTCGGACTTGAAGAAATCTGCCTGTCTCTGCCTCCCGAGTGCTGGGATTAAAAGCCTGTGCCACCACTGCTGGTGAATTTCTAAATCTTTATCATCAGACATATATCATCCTTAAGTCCCCTTCTCCATGAGCCTTGTATAATTTACTCAGACCTTCTGTGACTTGAGTTTATAACCTTATATTTTACATTTGTTTAAACATTTTTCCTACTTACTGTTTTTTTCTCTTTTTAAACAAATGTTGTATCCAAGTTATATACATGATATGCTGTAGCAAATAATGATTATCTGCATGTAAACCTTTAAGTAGTAACCTTTTTTTTCTCTTTCTTTTTTTATTTAAGTTAGAAACAAACTTGTTTCACTTATCAATCCCAACTCCCTCTCCCAAGTAGTAATCGTTTTTGTTACAAATTTAAGCTATCTTTTTCTCTGCTTGGAGTTTTACAGCTTTTTAAACACCTTCCCTAGTGGTCTTACAGATCCTGAGATAAAGAAAGATAACATTCTAGTGAGAACTTCAAGGATATTCCTGACTGTGAATGAAGGAACAGTTTTTTATAAACAAGAGTCAAGAAGGGGGAAAGTACTCAGAGAGCCAGGCACCTATAATTACAGTTAGTCATTTTAACTTTTATATATGAATCTCACTTGATTAAAAAATTTAAACACCACAAGATAGAACACTAACCAATAAGAAATTTCCCCTAAGGGGAGGTGTTAGCAACATCTCAGTTTATTTAAGAGCTTTCCATTGTTTTATAGTTGGATTGTCCCCTTTTTTTAGTCTTTAGCCTGTATCTCCCAATTTTTTCTTGAGGTCTCATACAATTAGGGCCTAATTGCATATAAGCAGCTGAGAGGAGTGACTGGATACTCGGGTGATGATCTGATGACTATGCCTATGGATTAGTCAGTGTGTTATTGCTGTGAAGATACACCATGACAATTACAACTCTTATAAAAGAAAGCAACCAGTTGGGGCTTGCTTACAGTTTCAGAGGTTTAGTCCATTACCATGGCAGGGAGAATGGCGGCACACAGGCAGACATCGTGCAGGAGAAGTAGCTGGGAATGCTACATCTGGATCAGGTGGCAGCCTCAAGAGATACCTTAGATCTGGCATGGGCTTTTGTAACCTCAAAACCCATCCCCAGTGACACACTTCCTCAAACAAGGCCACACCACCTAATCTTTTCAAGTAGTGCCACGCCTTGGTAACCAAACATTCAAATCTATGAGCCTGTGGGGGCATTTTCATTTAAACCACCATAACTAACCTAAAGCCCAACTGTGATTATGTTAAACAGGCACATCTGGAGTCATCATTGAGAGATTTTAGATAGAGGGTCTTCTTTCGCTCAGATCTGGTTTATGTGTGTCTGTAGATGGAGGCAGACAACCTGGAAAGAGTAACAAGTATTTTTCTCTTATGAAGACATCAATTGCAAACAATATAAGGTAACCTGGAGGCCATCAAAAAGAAAACTCTAAAAATATGAGCAAGAGCATCCAGGCTTGGTGGGGCATAAGCAAAGGCTCACCATGGGCCAAAGGCAAAGGAGTCTCAAGGCAGTTTCCCTTTCAAGCCTCACAACCAAGGTTTTTGTGCACAGAAAAATTTGCCCTGCATCCTGTGGCCATTCTGAGGTGGGGTTGTGGACTCACTGGCTGGCAAGGCTGCTGGGATGCCTGGGGCTTGGGGGAGGGGTAGACAAGTAGGGGGTATCTTACTCAGTCTTCTAATTGCTGTGGAGAGCCACCATGACTATGGCAACTCTTATAAAAACAAAGCGTTTAATTGGGGCTACAGTTTCAGAGGTTTAGTTCATTATCATGGCAGGTGGCATGCAGGCAGACATGGGTGCTGGAGAAGGAGTTTTGAGTTCTATATCTTGATCCATAGGTATTGGAAGCAACTGTGTCTCACACTGAGCATAGTTTGAGTAAAGGAGACCTCAAAGCCCACCTCCACAGTGACACCAACATTATCATACCTCCTAGTAGTGCCAGTCCCTATGGGGGCCATTTTCTTTCAAACCGCCACAGTGGGGCTGCTGAACAAGTGTAGCTGGTCTGAGGTCTCCCAAATGGAGCTTCTTTAGATTAACCTGCAAACAAGTGTGTCCTTTGACAAAGACAATTTGGAACTCACGTTGTATATGGAACCAAGGTAAAAACAGGGCTCAGATCCAACTACTTGGAGCATCCCCCAAGTATTAGATTGCCCAAATGTGCCTGAAAGGCAAGAGTGGTGTCTCCAAATTTGTTACCTTCCAGGAGTCAAGAGAAAATGGGGCTAGTGGAAAGCTCCTAGACCCCCCCCATGAGCCTTACTGGCCTGTGCAGAGTTCCAAGGACTCTTGAGTGAGCAAGGCTCATGGGGGACACAAAAAGCTCCTGGAACTTCCAGTCAAGTGAGTCTTAAGACAAAAGGAGGCTTCTGTTAGCCTCTGGGTTGGGTACTATGTGTTACCTTGTCCCAATGTTTTGGCTGTGTCGGGTGTGTGGTCTGGTCACATGGAGAATTGCCTCTTATCTGTAGGCCAAAACTTAACAGAGAGACATGGAAAGAGATAAATGTCTGATTTTTATGAGGAAAGGAGAGATGATGGAGGAGAGAATTTCTTGAGAGAGATGGACAGGTGGGTCGACCTGTCAGGTGACCTTGAAAAGACTCAGCCAAGGTGCCAGATGATAGTGTCACCAGAGCCAGAGCTGTCAGTGGCCTTCAGGGACTCAGGGCCACTGGAAAAGCCCAAGGTCTGAACAAGATGGAGAAAGGTGGTAGGACAGAGAAAGGTTAGAAGATAGAATGATGTCTGAAAGAGGTGAATGGTCCCGTCAGCCTTACTTGGGGCCCCAAACTGGCTTTACATAGGACACCAATAAAACCCCCAGAACTGCCGGGCGGTGGTGGCGCACGCCTTTAATCCCAGCACTCGGGAGGCAGAGGCAGGCGGATCTCTGTGAGTTCGAGGCCGGGCTGGACCGATAGCCTCCGAAATAATACAGAGAAACCCTGTCTCGTAAAAATGAAAAACAAACAAACAAACAAACAAACAAACAAACAAAAACCCCAGAACCAGAGGCCCATCAATGGGACCATCACTTCTCATGGAGGCAGAGGCCCCAGGTAGACTGGCGAATATTTAGCTTATATAGTGAGTTTGGGGGCATCTGTGCTCACAAGAGAACAGTTCACAAGAGTAGACAAGGACAGTTAAAGGTCCCAGAAAGAGGGTTTTGGGGGGCCCCAGATGTCCTCCTGGGTTTCTTCACCAAATGTTAGATTTATGAGGCAGAAGAAAAGAGACCAGTTTGCCCTCATCAGACAGGAATGTTTATCTCAAACATCAAGGGGCAGGCACAGTGGCAAAGGGGTATCTGCTAAAGGGGAAAGGGTACTTGGGTCTATATAGGAGGCTTGGGGAATGCAGTGGCTGGGGCTATATGCGAACCTGCAGCTTCTCCCTCCTGGAGTTTGTTCAGAAAAGGTTGTTATATCTTTACAATTGCCTTGTCCTGGTTATCAAGATGAGGGCCATAGTGAGTGATTGAGTTTGGCAAAGGCAGTGAGAGGGAAGGAGTTGGACTTTCAATATAGGACCTTAGTCAGGGTCTGGCAGAGTTTATTTAAGGCAGATTCCAACAACTGACATCAGTCTTAGTGCTTGGAGTGTTTTGTGTCTGCAGAGCTTCTGACACATTTATTTATCTAGAATTTTCCAATCTTGTCCTCAGAGAGGAAACATCCAATGAGGTGGTTCAGTCATCTGGAAGGAAGGAGCTATCCACACAGGCGGTGTGTACAGAGATGTTTGCAATGCAGGGAATGCTGGTACCACAGGCAGCCTGCAGAGAAGGAGATGGCAGGATCCACAGGAGTGCCAAACTGCAGGTGTGAAGACAGATTCAGGATTTGTCAGGACGGATCAGCACCGTCTGAAGATGATGATGGTGAGAGTGTTCCTGCTGGACAGCAGAGTGACTGCAGCATGATGGATCATGCTGCATGTGCTAGCCAGCAGAACACGTTCTGTGAATGAGTCCTAAGATCTGTGATGAAGCAGCATGCCAGGCCAGCAGGCTACTGCTGACTCGTGTCATTGCTGAGTTGTATATGTGCACCATGTGAGTGTGCGCATACACGTGCATGGGAAAGCCAGAGGTCCACGGTGGGTGTCCCCCTCAATCACTCCACCTTATTCTTTTGAGACAGATCACTGACTGAACTTGGAGTTCACTGCTTTGGCTATACTGTCTGGCAGATGCCACTCTCAAGGTCATGATGATCCAGTCTATAAGGGCCTAATTCTTCAGATCTGATGGGTAGAATATATCAGATGTGTCCAGGCCTTTGGCATTGCAGCATGATGATATTACCTACAGAGTTCATGAATCCTTCACCCGAGATTCTAAAGAATGCAAAAAACAATGACAAAAACAAACAAGGCACAAATCCTCAAGGGCCCGTAGTGATTTTACTCATTCTGGTGCTGCTTCCTGTTAGAGAAACACCACCCACTTTACTCCCTGAACCTTAAGTTTGTGTGGTTCTCCCCTTGCTTATTGTATTGAATCACTCGACAGTGCTGAGGTTGTGAGCAGTCTCCCATGGTGTGACCATGGAGGGTGGAGTGTGGCTCACACTGCTGTCCTTCTACTGTGCCTTGAGTCTCTAGGTTGCCCTCCTACCCTCTCCCCCGGTGTCCAGAACAATGCATCCCATTTCATCCCTGAGCTAACACCTTATAGCAGGCTTTCTTTTGGGCCACCAACCAACTCCAAAATCATGACATGGAGACTTCTTATTAGTTATGAGTGCTGAGCATTATCCTAGCTCTTATTTTAATCTGTTTCCTGTCACTCAAATATAAATCGCACACTTTATGAAGGACATAGGTGACTATTTATTGTGGAATGTACTTACAAGAGAAACTGACAACGCAGTTATTAAATATTATTTTCATAATGTTCAGTACATTTGTTTATTATGTATACAGTGTCCTGTCTGCATGTATGCCTGCAGGCCAGAAGAGGGCGCTAGATCTCATTACAGATGGTTGCGAGCCACCATGTGGTTGCTGGGAATCGAACTCGGGACCTCTGGAAGAGCAGTCAGTGTTCTTAACCTCTGAGCCATCTCTCCAGCCCTGTCCAGTCCATTTGTATTTGGCAAATTCAAAGAAAATACTCCATTATTTATCCTATCTTGGTGAGTCCAAAGTTTTGTACCTAATTTACCTTCTGTCATAACTAAGGACAATTATACCTCTAACTATCTAGTCTTTAACTTCATCAAAGACCCCAGAGGATATAATATTACCTGAGTAAACAGAAAGTGCAGAGCAAGCCACTTCCAAAATGATGGAGACATCTGGCTGTCTGGACAGTCACCCCGGGTTCCTCTGCAATATTGGGGCATCCATCTTCAGGTTATAGGCCTAGAATATCTGACAGACATCTATTAATCAGGAATTTGGAAGGACTGTTCTACCTTGTTTTGGCAAAGTTCAGCAGTTGTTTCCTTTGTGTTCTGCTCTGCAAAGAACACTGCAAGCAGTCAAGGCAAAAGAAGTTTCTTGGCCAAATGGCTTACTTTGCCAAAATGAAAGAAAACTCAGTATGGAGTTTCTCTGATGCCCATCATCTTATCTGAAGTAAACTAGTACTGCCCCAGGAGCAGATGGGTCTCACTATCATGAAAAACCACAGGTTATTAAACACCTTAAATGCCATATTCTGTAGGTCTTTGAAGTGTTTAAAAATCATATCTATCTAAAATATCTGTATAACCTTGAGGATACATAATATGACTACAAGTTTGATTATTATAGATGACTATAATAATATATATAATAAATGTATATAATTACATTTTAAAATGTAATTATATATTAAATTTAAAATGAGCTGCATAAGTCGGGTGGTGGTGGCGCAAGCCTTTAATCCCAGCACTCAGGAGACAGAGGCAGGCAGATCTGTGTGAGTTCGAGACCAACCTGGTCTACAGGAGCTAGTTCCAGGACAGTCTCCAAAGCTACAGAGAAACCCTGTCTCAAAAAACCAAAAAGAAAAAAAAATGAGCTGCATACAATACCGCAAACAAGAGTAGAAACATATATACAGTATAACAAAAATAATTTTAAATTTGTATCAATATAGCAAAATACATACCAGTATAAAATATTTGAGGTTAATAGTTGTCTTTTTGTCCTATATTCCTGTATCCCCCTAAATGATGACAAACATTCATAACTCACTGAATAACCAAATAACACCTACTCCACTTCTTGGCCATGTAGGCGTTATGTTCTCTAGACTGCTTCCTGTTGTCTGGGGGCAGAGGCATCTTTAGGGAAGCCTGAGAAAATTTATATAACTGTCAAGTTCTAAGAAAACTAGTTAACATTTGTTGTGCAGTCTCTGTGCAATGGGGAAATGTAAGGCTTATCTGAAGTCCTGGCTAGAATAGTCTGTGAGGCTGGACATCTCAGCCAGCAGCCTTGAAGCTCTTCTGGATGCAACAGAGGCACTCTGAGAGGATGGATCACCTGGGCCACCTGTTTTCATTGGTGTCTGGCCCCCTTGCTCTGAAAACACAAACTTTCAAAGGTTATATACATAACTGCATTAACAATCTATGGACTGTGTATTGTACACAAGCCAGTCAGCCAAGATGATTTTTTTTTTGGTTTACAAGGCAGGGTTTCTCTGTGTTGTTTTGGAGGCTGTTGGTCCAGCCTGGCCTCGAACTCACAGAGATCCACCTGCCTCTGCCTCCCGAGTGCTGGGATTAAAGGCATGTGCCACCATCGCCCGGCTAGCCAAGATGATTTTTTGTTTTATGTTTGAGCAGGTAAAATATATGTCACCTGTCTTTGTACTTTTTCCCCCTTGGTTTTTTTTTTTTTTTAATGTCTGTAGTCAAGATTTTCAGGAGGTCTCCCCTGATCAAACCTGTGGAAACAAAAGTTTAACCACTTCCTTACTTCCGTTTGAAAGTTAAGGCATTCCAAAAGTATCTGGACTGGTTTGATTCAGCAGTCCCTCTTACAATCCCATGTCTCTCAGCAGCTGTTGTTGGCTCACCAGGATTTACAAACTTGAAATCAACACACCATACAGGATCTGGACTCCCTGTGCATTTCCCATCTCTATGTAGCTATCTTTTATATATTACTTTACTCTTCCTTTAAAGCATTTATTTTAATTTTTAAATTATTTTTTCTATAACTGTCTATAGCCATTTTATTTTCTTTCTTAAGCTTATGCACATTTTAAATACACTGTATAACACAAAGAGGGATGCTCTCTCAGCCTGGACTCTTAGGGCAGTGCCTGGACCCTACCCTGAGTGAAATGACAGACTCTAGATATCCCCTATGTGGAAGGAATTGGCAATAGGGTGGGAGGATGGGGGGGTTGGGGGGTGTGGGAGGAGGGGAGGGAGGGAGAACTGGGATTGACATGCAAAACAAGCTATTTAAAATTAAAATAATAAAAAAATACACTGTAACCTGTATAGAGGTTTTTGTTTTGTTTTTCTATCTGGATCTGTCTTTACTGCATATCTCTTCCTTTAATGACTGACTGTATGAGCCAAATTTTAAACTGTTTAACAGCAGCGGTTAGGCCCTTTGCTGGCAGGTCTGGTGGCTGGCCCTGCCTCCTCCTCAGGTGGTGAAGACAAACTCTATGCCCCATGGGCCTGACTGAGACCCACATTTTTTAACTGGGAAATGCATTCAATCACCCCAGCTCTGGGATGCTAGTGTCTGAGCTATGGCAGGTGGCCCTACCCAGCACACTGTTTCTACGTAATGGGCCGCCTTTTTTTTTCTCTCAGCTATCTCAGGCCCTAGGTAGAAATTAGGGTTTCACATTAGAACACCAAATGTATCAGGCTTTCTTTTAGGCCACAAACCAGCTCCCAAATCATCACATGAGACTTCTTATTAGTTATGAATATTCACCATTATTGTAGCTCTTATTTTAATCTTCTGTTTTTCTTTATCTATGCTTTGCCTCTGGGCTTTTGATCTTTCTTTCTCTTTCTTTTTTTTTTTAAAGTTTTACTTATTTTATGTATCTGCATGCACATTTAGATGTCAGAAGAGGTTATCAGATTCCATTATAGATGGTTGTGAGCCACCATGTGGTTGCTGGGAATTGAACTCAGGACCTCTGGAAGAGCAGCTGATACTCTTAACAACAGAATCATCTCTCCAGCCCCATTCTCTCCCTCCCTCCCTTCCTCCCTCCCTCCCTCCCTTCCTTCCTTCCATCTTACCTTCCTGCTGTCTCCAAGTCTGCTGCCTTCTGGCCCCAGGTGTGTCTTTCTCCTCTCGTTCTTCCCATTCTCCTAGATCTCTCCTGCTACTCTTTTTCTCTGCCTGCTAGCCCTGCCTATCCCTCTTCTGCTTAGCTATTGGCAGTTCAGCTTTTTATTAGGTCAATCAGGTGCCTTAGGCAGGCAAGATGAAACAGCAACATGTCTTTACATAATTAAACAAATGTAACATCCTTACATCATTAAACTAATGTAGCATAAACAAATGTAACACCCTTTTGCACAGTTAAAAGTAATAGTCTGCAGCATAAACAAATGTTTACACATCTTTATTTAAAGTAATTTCCACAATAATAGCTGGCACCTGTCTTAGCTTCTCATCCTCCATCTCTAAAGCTTATAAGCTTGGGTTGTTATCTTGGAGCTATGGTTCCACTTTGGGCAGCTTCAAGGATAAGAGGGATATAAAGATGCTTATCTCTTTCAAGCTATAACTCGTTTAGTTCTTCACCCTCATCCTTAGACAACTGGGCATCAGTGGCCTGTTAAGAGAAGCTTTTTCCTTGCTAGCCGCTTTGGTTTTTCCCTGCCAGTTGCCTGGGCTCTGCCGCTTTGTAGTCCCCAAATAAACACACAAGACGCTGTATTAATTATAAAGCTGTTGGCCTTGTTTGTTTCTTACTGGCTACCTCTGCCTTAAGTAATTACCCCATAATTGTTAATCTAAGTATTTCTCTTACCGGAGAATAGTCCCGGGTTTCCTACCCCCATGGCGATACATCTCCAACTCTCCTGTGTTTCTCCTTCCCAGAATCCTCCTGGACTCCTAGCCCCACCTATCTAGATTCCTATTGGCCAGCAGTAATTTATTGACATATACACAGGACTTCCCCAACATCTCCTCTTTTCTGTTTAAACAAAAGAAAGGTCTTACCTTTAACATAGTCAAATTGTATATGACAGAACAGTTATCAAGTAAGAACATAGTTACAATATTTTAGCAAGATTTAAAGAAAATATCATCCATCCCATTCTTGCGAGTCCAAAGTTCTATATGTAGCTTATCTTTTATCATAACTAAGGAAAACTATAATTATAACTATCTGTCTTCAACTCCATCAAAGACCACAGAAGGATAATATATAAACACTAGGATTGACAGAGACATCTTACTGTCTGGACAGTCACCCAAAGTTCCTCTGTAACGTTGGGGCATCCATCTTTAGCCCATAGGCCACAATGTGTCTGGAACACTTCTCAGCAAAGCAGGAAATTTCAAACTGTCCATCTGCATTGGCAGTCTGTCAGTCATTTTTTCTGTATCCTGTAGAAAGTCTTGAAGCAGGAACCCTGTAAGACTGAGTTTAGCAGTCACTTTTCTGTGGGTCCTGCATGTCCAGATTATACAACAACAGTCAGTCTAGGCAAGAGCAGTTTCTTGCCCAAATGGCTAATCTTGTCATGTTGAAAGTAAACTCCATAACAAGTTTCTTCGATGCCCATCTTCCTCTCAGACGTAATTAGTGCTGCCAGGAGCAGACATTTCTCATTGTCAAGAAAAACCCTAAACCATTTTAAATGCCATTTTCTGAAGGTCTTTGAAAGGTTTGAAGACTGTCTATGTCAAATATATTTCTGTATATCTAGAAAACCTAACTTACCTAACTATAAATTCTATTATAAGTAACTATCTATAGTCTGTATTCAATTATGCATTATGTTTTAAAAGATCAGTATAAGCATAATACTTAATCAAGAGGAGAAATATACACATTACAAAATTGACCTTAAATTTGTATCAATAAATGAAAAACAATACCCATACCATAATTCCCCTTTTTTCCATTAAAAAGAGATTGGCTGTGATCATTAACCAATTATAAACAATCCCATTTAAATGAAAACAAAGATTTATAAACAAGATGGGAATTGGGACGTCGCTCATTCCAAACTGCTTCCTGCTGGAAGGGGGCGCTGTTCATACCATGGGGATCATGACAAAATTCAGAAACCTGTATGAGTCCTTATTTTTAGGGTCTGTAAAGCTCCATCATCTTAGCTGTTTCAATTGTTGGAACATCTGATCCACTGCTTCCGGGGGTCTTGGTTCATCAAACCACAGAAGCCTGGAAGGAATCCTCAGCTTTTCATTTTCTGTGGAAACATAAACTAAAACTCCTTTTCCAAATAACGTATCCTTATACTTAAATTTTGAAGTCGAGGCATTTTCAAAAGATAGAAGTTGGATTAATTCATCAGCATTTATAATCAAGTGTACTTTAGCAGCAGTTCCTTCCTGAGCAATGAAAAAAAACTGAAAAACACAATAGCGTACAGTATCCAGACTCTTTGTGTATTTTCCATCTTTACGTGGCTTATTTATTTATCTATTATTACTTTATTTATTTTACTTTCATTTATTTTTCTCTGAGACAGGGTTTCTCTTTGGAAATCTGCCTGCCTCTGCCTCTGGAGTAAATCCTACCGGCGTGCGCCACCACAACGCCGGCTTTTGTATTTATATACCACTTTGCCGTTTCATTTTCTCTCTCAATCTCACGTATATTTTTAAACACACTGTAAACCTTTAGAGATTTTCTTCATCCAAGTCTGACTTTACTGTAAATCTTTATGTTTTTCTGGCCACGTGTCTTAACTGTAAAACCGCGGCTGTTTTAAACTTCCGGTTTTTCGTCAAGATGGCGGACATAAGCGTGATTCCAGCTTACCGCCTCAGTCCATGCTGACCTCCAGCAAAAGCTGCCACTTCCAGCTGTACGTACACACCTTTCAATCGTTAGCAGAGTCTCTTAAAAGAACCTTGCTGGGTTTTTTTTTTCTTTTTCTTTTTATGCCGAGTCAGGAAGACTCCAGTAAGCGAGCCGCGTGAACCTCGGCTTGTGGCTAGCAAAACAGAGCACACCTGAGAAAAATGCTGCTACCAAAACTCTGTGCTTCTCTCCGTTCTTCTGTTTCTAAAATTCCTTTAAAGCTTTTGTTATTTTCCGTGGAAATTCAATCCCACTCCTGACAACCATTATGTTAAGAGAAGCTTTTTCCTTGCTAGCCGCTTTGGTTTTTCCCTGCCAGTTGCCTGGGCTCTGCCGCTTTGTAGTCCCCAAATAAACACACAAGACGCTGTATTAATTATAAAGCTGTTGGCCTTGTTTGTTTCTTACTGGCTACCTCTGCCTTAAGTAATTACCCCATAATTGTTAATCTAAGTATTTCTCTTACCGGAGAATAGTCCCGGGCTTCCTACCCCCATGGCGTTACATCTCGAACTCTCCTGTGTTTCTCCTTCCCAGAATCCTCCTGGACTCCTAGCCCCATCTAGATTCCTATTGGCCAGCAGTAATTTATTGACATATACACAGGACTTCCCCAACAGTGGCCAACTGAACTGCTGACAAGAATGACCACCCCACTTCTGAGGCTTCTTGCTTTTCTTACTGCCACAGGGTGAGTGGCACTCAAATAGTCCGCCCATACCTGGTATTTTCAGGGCATCTGCACAGCAGGCTGGACACATTTAGCATGGAGTCCAGCTTTCCCCTTTGGGGTTAGGTGGCCTGCTGAGGGCTTTGCCCACTCTGTTTCTACTCTCTGCTCTCTGTCTACTTCCTCAGCCTCCTTGCTGGTTCTCCGATTTTTTTGTGGACCAGTCCAATCCTAGTGTCTGAGGACTGTCCTGAGATGCTATGAGACCCCAGAAAGAGAGGCCGATAGACCCAGTACCACTCGACACACAGCTTATTGGGAGAGTCTTTGGAAGTGAGGGCCTGCAAGCACTCCAGCAAGAGCAGTTGGATCCCTATGCTTTGGGTCAGCCTGGAGGTGCTGTGTCAAGCAAGGGCTGGACCATACCTCCTGGTTGCTGCGTGGGTGTGGGAGGCTTCTGGTGCCCTTGTGAGTGCAATAGGTACACATGAGTCTGGAGTTTCCCCACACAAGCCGAGAAGTGGTTGCTGGCCAAACCCTTTGTGACCTTGAGGGAGTGAGCTAACCTCTCTGCCCAGCTCATAGGACTGACCTCACATGGACAGCTCTGTCCTCAGTGTACTTGAATTTCTTTACAGCTTTTTTTCATTTTATGTGTGTTTTGCTTGCATGTGTGACTGTGAACCACACATGTACCTGGTGCCCTTATTGCCCAGAAGGAAGTAGATCCCCTGGAACTGGAGTTATAGATGTTTGTAAGCTCAGTGGGTGCGAAGAATCAAACCTGGGTATTCTAGAAGAGGAATAAGTGCTCTTAACTGCTGAGTATTCTTTCCAGACCCTTGTATTTGACTTTCAAATGCAAAGTGTGTGTGGCTTGGATCTCAGGCAGTCCTTTGACATCATAGTTCACTCCTGTGTCCTGCCATTGTCCTGGTACCAGTACAGGTACGTGCAGACATTATCCCATCAGCCTGTGTGATGTCATCTCTGGACTACTTTCCCTGATGCCTCCAGGGTATCTTGGGACCCTAGAAACTGCAGCTTCAGCTCCAATCTTAACACTCCAGAGTGAGTCAGGGGGCAGGAGATGTAAGTGGGAAGTGTGGGTGAGAGATGGAACTTTGATCTTCATGGGAAAGAATGGGCCGGGTGGAACAGTGTCAGGCCCTGGATGCAAGGGCTGTCCCTGACTGCTTGGCTCCTGCCCCGGGGGCTGAGGGAAGAGGTGGTCACAGGAGGATAAGAACCCTTTAAAGGAGGGGTGTGGGCTCTGCATCCAGGCCTATACTTGGGACCATGGACCCGTACATGATAGTCTCTAGGAATCATCCTGTTCTGGGAGGGGCGTCTTTCAGCATCAGAGAGGGCACAGATATCAGGGAAGCATGAAGACAGAACAGGAGCAGGGACACAGGGACTGCTGAGCTGCAAGGGGGAAGGAGTGGCTGGGGGCAGAGGTCTTCCTGTCCTCCTTTCCCTGAACTGGGGTGCTACATGTCATGCAGAGAGGGGCCTGCTTCTTCTCACCACCAGATGTACAGTCCCCTGATCTGTGGCTCCTATTTGGTCTGCTCCATCTCCGGAATCCCATGAAGGTTTGTGACAGCACACCTGTCACCAAGTGATCCCTAGCCCCTAGACTCCACACCTGAGGATGTCACGAACAGACCCCAAATTTGAACACTAACTCATTAAAAGGGCCAGGCCTGGTGTGCCTTATTGACCACACACTAAATGGTATGACCCCTCTATCTCAGGTGACCTCTCTGAGGCTGGCCCTACAGGCACCAGAGGGACTGGGGAGTAGAATCCAGGATCAGAGCAATAAGGATCTGTGACATACGCCACCCTGGAAACATCAGGAGACAGAGGCCAGCAGAAGGCTGGGGCCTGACAGCACCTTCTGGCCTCTGAGATGAAGAGATAGACGAGGCGTGGGCTAGCAAGGCCTTCACAGGTCTCGGGAGAAATACTGTTTTTATTAGCATGCAGCAGGGTGGAGTGGGCAGTAGGGGTTATCTCAGGCCACCAATCTTTAGGCTGCTACCTCTTCTCAATCTATGTTTTTATTGACATAGGCTGGGCTCCTCCATGTTCCCTGTGGGACATGGGAGGAACCAGGCTTACAATGGCTCCCAAGAATGTTTGTCTGACCCGGTGGTGACATCACTGTGACATCCTTGTTCCCGAGAAATTTGTAATCCCAAGGAGCTCCTGTGTTTCCAGGTCCTGAGGTGGGTGGCCATGGTGGATGCTAGCCTGGTTCCCTGGCAAATTCTCCTAGAACCTGGGTCTCCCAAGGTCTTACTTTGTCTAGAGGCCCAGGGAAGGGGAACTTGGAGAACCTGGCTTGAGGGTCACACTAGGTGGGGGTGGTGTTGTAGATGGCTGGGGGTCTTTTGTGAGGCCTTTGCTGCTCTAAGAGCACAAGGGGAGATTTGGTCAGGATGGGAGCTGGCTGCAAAGACAGGATGGTCTCTTGGAAGAAGGCTGAACAGACAGACCTGAGCCCAGAGAAAAACCAACCAGTCCAGGCCATTCACACACACACACACACACACACACACACACACACACACACACACACACACAGACACATACCCCAAAGGGGTGGTAGCATAGACTGTTTCCATGGAGATCTCAGAGAGGAGGCATAGCATTTGGGGATCTTTGGGAAGAGTCCTCTACTTAAGAATCCAGAGGAGAAGAATTTTGAGGTGTCCCAAACCCATGTGGGAGGGAGGGTGTATCCTGAGGGCCCTTGGTTTGTCTGTACTCCAGGGTGGTTAAGGGGTCTAAGTGGGTAAGAGGCATGGGCACCTAGGGTGGGCTATGACACCCCACCCAGCCGTGGTCCAGCAAGGCAGAAAGTGTATGTATTAGTTTATCTTTTCTTACTGTGATAAACACCATGACCAAAAACAATTTGGGGAGAGAAAGGTTTATTTAGCTTATACTTCCAGGTCACAGTCCATCACTGAGGGCAGTCAGGGCAAGAACTCAAGAAGGAGCAAGGTGGGAAGCATGGAGATTAATGGACTGACTTGCCCCTAGGCCATGCTTAGCTGGCTTTTTATATAGCCCAGGCCTCCTTGCTTAGGGGTGGCATTGCTCACAGTGGACTGAGCCCTCCCATACCTAGTAGCAATCAGGAAAATGCCCATAGGTCAACCTGATCAAAACATTTCCCTGACTTCCTCAGATACCTCTGGACTGCTTCAAGTAGACAGCTGAGGCTAGCTCAGAGAGCAGTAGAGGGTCTGTTCCATGTTCTGGGTTATCTCAGGCAGACAGACCTCTCTGAGTCTCAGGGTCTTAACTGTACCGTGGAAGGGTTTTCCAGCATCACTGACAGGGATCTCAGCTAATGCTCAGTTGGGTAAACACCTGTAAGGCTGGCTTGGACTTTCTTCTGGGGAGAAGTAGGTGTTCAGAGGCCAAAAATTAGACTTGTGGACAGGCTACTTCCCTTCATGCTCTCAGTTCCCCAAGCTGAGGAACCGAAGTTGAGAATCTTGACCTGGAGGCGAACAGACAGCCATGCCGGTTCCTAAGCTTCAGTGTGGAGGAGGGAAGGCCCTCATGGGGGTGGAAGGGACTCCCCTGGAAGAGGAGGACCAGCCCCATCTGCAAACTCCTAGCCCGCTGGGATCCCTATATCTAGACTTGTCAGAGAATCTGAGGTAAAGATATCATGCCACAGGATGCCACCCAACACATCCAAATGGGGTTGGAAGGGACAGTTGCCAATTCTAGGATGACAGGCAGGGTTCTGCTGTCCTTGTCCAGACTCAGGTACAACTTTAAATCATGACAGAGACCAAATGTCCCTCGATCAGTGGGCCTGGTCCAAGTCAGAATTACACCCACACAGATGTCATAGGAGGCCAACACGTCTGATAGGTGGACCTAGAGTGTTGATGTACTAAAATCCTCTTGGGACTTGCTGGCCACAACTCCACTGTGTATATGTAAATCAACTGACTGTATTCCGTGAGGGAGTAGAAATGTAAGGGTAGAGTTAGCACAATGACATATGGGTGGTGGCAAGCCACCTGTGCCTGGATTGGTGGACTCCCATTCATCTCTGAGCCCCCGGCCAGGCAGGAGCTCAGCTACCTGCTGCGGAGTGCAGCCAGACTGCTTCCTCAGAGGAACCCTGCTAGGTAGATCCCGTCCAGGACTGGGCAGGGGGAGCTGTTTGGGTACTGAAGCTCTGGGCTCTATCTGCTAGGTAGGGGTGCTTTGGGTGTGGGCAGAGCTGAGAGGGGCCTTGCTGCCCAAGCAGAGAACCTCTCTTTGAGATTGAGACCCAGGAGCCGCCAGCTTTTCTGAAATGTTGCATGAGTTTTGCATCATCCACTGGGCTCCTGTCTACAACCCCCTCTGTGCTTTGTTTTCTGAGATGGGTCCCCTATACCTTAAGCTGACCTTGAACTCTGTTTTCAGTGTGCGTGCGTGCGTGCGTGCGTGCGTGCGTGTGTGTGTGTGTGTGTGTGTGTGTGTGTGTGTGTGTGTGTACCACATGCATGCTTTGACCGCAGAAGCCAAAAGAGGGAGACAGATCCCCTGAGACTAGAGTTAGAGGTGTAGCCCAGGCGCGACTTGGTTTTACAACCCCCCTGCCACAGCTTGCCAGGCAGCTGTGCCAGCTCTGCTCTTGGTCCCTGACAAAGCCAGGCAGGCTTTGCTCTCTGGTTGTGGTATGGGGTCAGGAGGACACCCCTGAGAACTCCCAAACCACTTATTCCCCTTTAGCTAACCAAGCTTCCAATTTCATTTATTCCACACTAAAGGGAGGAGCATGGAGCACTGAGAAAAGTCACCCCACACTCTATAAGAAGGATGCTGATAGGGGGACAGTTGCCCGCCACTGTGACTGGCCTGTCTTATGCCTGCCTTCTCCTTGCTGTAGTCATCGGGGAAGGGTGGCTGGGGAAACAGCTGTCATGAGGTCCTGGAGCTCTACCTAATATGCACAATCCCAGGCCCTCCGCAGAAACACCACTCTTTGTCTGCCCTTCCCCAGCATCCTTCCAGGGGACACACGACTGGGTCATCAGCAAAGGTGTCCCTCCAGCGTCTTACTGCTGAAGCTCTGACCCCAGTTCTTACCAGTTCCCCTGCCCCCCATGGGCTGGAGCTGCAGTTGTGATCCACTGGGCTTAGACGGTCATGTCTACAAGTCCCCCTTGGGAAGCCTCTCTCACAGCCCCCAGCTCAGCCTCATCCCCCAGTGCCCGATGGAGCACCAGCCGGAGGGGTTCCTGCAGCCTCTGGCCAGGTGTGCTGCCCAAGAAAAAGTAGATAGCGGGCTTGGCTGAACTGTGCACGCTGGCCATGAAGAAGCTGAAATGGTAGAAATAGAGGGGGGTATGCCAGGACAGGTTCTTGGACAGCCAGAAAATGCCAAAGGGCAGGCCGCAGAACAGGAAAAGGAGGACAGCCAGCAAGACCAGGGTGGGGAAGCCCCGGGGCTGGTGCCTCTGTGGACCACGCTCCACCCGCAGCAACAGGAGCAGGCTGGTCACACACATGGTGCAGCACAAGGCAGCCAGGAGAACGGCCACCACCAGCCACAGCATCCCGCACAGGTGGAAGCTGAGTGCGCCAAAGAACTGGGTGCAGGTGCCGCTCAGCAGCAGGTCCAACAGCAGGCAGAGCACCCAGATGAGCGCGCACACACAGGTGGTCAGGTATCGTGGGCGGCGGCACAGGTACCAGGCTGGGAAGAGAGTGGCCAGGCACTGCTCTGTGCTGATGGCCGCCAGGAGGCTCAGGCCCACAATGTAGCAGAAGAACCGCAGCATGAGCAGGCTGATGTGTACGAATTCTGGGAAGCTCAGCTGGTCTGGCAGCAGCTCCGGAATGATGACCACCATGTGGCAGCAGAGGAAGATGAGGTCAGCACAGGCCACATCCAAGAGATAGATGGAGAAGGGGTTCCGGTAGACATTCTGGTTGAGTAGCCAGAGGGCCACCCCATTGCCCAGCAGCCCACCCAGACTTAGGAGCTCAGTGAGGGACAGGATGGTCAGGTTGAACGCCATGTCTTCCTGGATTCTGGCAGACTGCGTGTGCACTCTCAGTGACATTGTAGGGTGACAGTGATGGCAGTAGAGGCTGCAGAAGTCGGCGTTGCGTTTTCTCTCTCTGGACACCCCTGCAACCATAAGGATATTAACTCAGGGACCTGAGCCTGCACTGCCCACTTCTGAGGACTCAGGTAGCCAGGAAATAGTGGAGGACAGGAACGGTGACACCCACTGGAGGAGGTGCCCATGTCCTATTGCTGTCTCATCATCAGACCTAACCCTCCCTCTCTGAAGCATGAGGTGGAAATGTTTCTGTCAGTCAAGAGCTCTGTCCCGGAGCCTACTCTGTACTTTCCTTAGAGGGACTGGATGGTCTGGAACACAGGGAGAGGAAGATAGGCCTAGACCTGATGACCTTCTTTGTAGGGAGAAGACAGGGTGGAGGATTATTCTGAGGACCTGTAGGCCCCCTTGTGTTTGTCATCAGCATAGAAAGCTCTTTAGTCTTCTAGACCTTTCTGAAGCATTCTATGAAGGTGTGTTGCCAATGAGCTCTGGACCCTCTAGCTGACGACCATACCTTGTGGGCAAGGTAGACCCAGCAATCGTCCCTTTCTCTTAGCCATGTGCCCATGCCTGTGACAGTACTCCAGCCCTTTAGGGACTAGGGAGGCCCCTCCTTTGCACATGCCACTCACTTGTCCCTTTCCTTCCCTGTTTGAAGGTGATGCTAGGCAGGGTCCTTACCTGCCTTCCTTGCCTGGGACAGTGGCTCACCGTATGCTGGAGGGCGGGGCCGGAGAAGCAGCAACACCCTGACCCAACATAGCTGGGGCTGCGACACTGAGACAGCTAAACTCCAGAGCTCGGAAAAACACCCACATCCTACCAGTGTGGTTCCCGTCCCTTCCATCACCTGCCGTTCCCTGTCTTATCCCAGAACCTGCAGTCATCTGTCCCACGCTCCCTCCTGCGGTCATCTGTCCCAACCACTATCTTCAGCTTTTCCTTGTGTTTTGGAGAGACAGGGTAGGGCCTTGCCTCTCCCCAGAGACTGGCTGGAGTCTTCTTCCTGTCTCGGTGTGACTGGCCCTCTGGTCTCCTTTAGGGAAGGGGTATAAATCCCTGGGTGGAGACTAAGGGCTCCATTTCCAGCTATGAGTTCCATCCTAGCTCCCAAGGGATTGGGATGCTTGAGGGGCAATGGGTAGGAGTATGGGGGGCGGGGGAGTGTCTAGGTGGTGAAGCCAGATTCTCTGAAATACCATCATCCCATGGCAACCAGATAGGTGGTCCCTGAGCCCGTACTCCACAGGGGAAAACCCTGTGCAAGGCCCAGGGGCCTCCCTGCTCTTACTGATAGAGTGAGCCCGGACAGGTTGCCATGGTCAAGGAGGGACATTTAGAGGTGAGACCCCTCACACAAGACCCCTCTCAACTACTCGGCTGCACACAGCCATGCACTGAACTGCTTCCAGGACCCAGGGAGGCTGTGACTCTGAAGGAGCAGGTGGTCTTCTCCAGCCTGGAGGTTCTCACACTACGGCTCTACAGGCTCCCTCCTCTCCTTTCTGCTCTGCCTTCCTCACTAACCTCTGAACCTGAAGGGGCCTCGGTGCCAGCTAGGGAAGGGCTAGGGAGGACACGGCCCTGCGGAACCCAGGGAAAGCCTGGAAAGGAGGGAAGAGGAGAGAGCACAAGGCAAATGAGGTGACAGGGAGAGGTAGAGGAGAGGAAGGGAAGCAGGGAGGTGACTGAGCAGGAAAGGGAGCCAGACCAGGACAATGGCAACAACAGCAACACTTTGGGGGCGATAGGCAGAGCAAGGCTTAGCCAGGCCTGGCCAGTGTCCCCCTCCCACTAGAACTCTGTGTGGGGGTTGGGTTTGGGGTCACCGACCCAGTTATAGGTAGGGGGTGCGGGGGTCTCAGGGTTGGGTGGTAGGAAGAACTGGATTGCATGCTCTGTGGGTGGGAAGGAGAAGGAGAGGGAGGAGGACAATAGAGGAGAAATGGGGAGGTTCCCCTTGGAAACACAGAAGGTTGGCATAGGACATAGGTGTGGCTCTGCCTTCTATAGATTGACATTGAGCACTCCCTGCCCTGGCTCTGCTCTTGCTGGGGACAGTGAGGATTGAGAAACAGTGCCCAGGTGACTGTCTCCTGAATTTCCTGTCCTCTCCATGGAGTAAGACCCATCGTCCCCTCCCTCAAGGGATACAATAGCACACATGAGGGACCTGATGGGACAGGAGTCTCACCACAGGTGGGGTAAGTGCTATTTAACTCAGCTGCCCTTCTGGAGTGTCCCAGGGCTCCCTGTAAGCCAGATGGCCCAGCCCAAGTCAGAGGATGGAGAACAGGCCAGCCAGTCTCATGTAGTTGCCCCTCCCCCACCCGCCCAGCTGCCGCCACCTCCCACCCCCAACGCCCTGAAGACACCCAGATACTGGACTGCTGCAGAGCTCCTCCTTGACCAGTGTCCCCTGGCTGCTCACCGTTCTGGTCCTCCCTGTTCCACCCTGGGCCTTGGAGGCAACTGTCCTGGCCAGACCAAGGCTCTAGCAGCTGCCAGAGCTACGGAGCTACCAAGCTGCAGGCAGGCTCTCCGACTCAGCGTCAGCCGGCTGGCTCCTCGGTGTCACATGGTGTTGGAGGGGATAGGGCTGGTCAGGAAAGAGCCTCTCTGGGGACCTTGTTCCTAAGCTGGGCTCAGTTACTGCCCAGGTATGGACAGCAAGAGAAAGCGGGCTCCTCCCTGCAGCCTTCCTGGCAAGTCTGGCACTCAGAGGAATTCAGGATAGCGCAGGGAAGCCTGCTGAGCATTGACACGCCTAGCAATGACCTCACTGGCTCTCCTGTCTAGACTCAGACACCCAGGGGCCTTGTAGAGACCACGTCTCTCTACTGATGACAGAGGGGCGAGGTCTAATAAGCTTGTCTCTAAACAAGCTTGGAGGCTGCTGGTCCTGGCAACTCCAGGCATTAGGGCTGTGGGAGTCCAGGTTGAGGCAGAGATTTTGAACTAGTGTACAGTCTCCAGCAGAAAGGGGACCAGAGATGCCTCATAAGGGTGAACCTTAATAACTCAGGGCTCTCTGATTATCTTAAAACTACAGATCACTGATCACAGCTGGCGTTCAGTGAGGAAGGGCAAGTTCATGTTTTGTTCCAGGATCTCCCCGAAACTCTCTTCCTCAACTTAGTATTAGGGAAAACAGACTTATAGGACAGTCTCAAAATTCACTAAGTATAAACAGCTCTCACGGCAATGACCTCTGTGTTCCCATCCATTGTGGAGCAAGCTGGGAACAAGTTTCTGACTGTGACAGTATCCCTTTAGAAACCTGGCCTGCAGACCTGAAGCCATGGCATCACCCTTCATGACCGCAGGGTAACAGTCACATTTAGCGACTCATGGTGTCTGATGACTGCTAGATTCTGAGTCCCAGGGGGACCACCTGTTGGGATGTCTCCAGGCTTCATTCCCACGTGCTTATCTGGTGCTGGGATGCAGTACCACATCTCTGCAAGCTGCCTCTGACTTTGCTGGACAGTCCTGGGAGGCCCTGCCAGCAGGGGGTGCTAGACAGGTCCAGGGCAGGAGAGGAGAAGGATTCTATCAAGTTTTGTGAGTGCACATGTTTGTTTGAAAGTCTCATTTAGCCCAACCAAGGATGACCTGGAACCTCTGATCCTCCTGACTCCATCTCCCAAATGCTGGAATTACAAACCAAGGTTAGAGGTACGTGCCGCCACACCCTGCATAAGTGGTTCTGGGGATGGAACCAGGGCCTTGGTCATGCTCGGCTACTAATGCTCCGCCACTTGAGCGCCATCCCAGCCACAGCTGACACTTTGAACCCTCTCTTGCTTTTGCTTCTGTCACGTTCACACTGCTCTCCAATTTTCCCAACCTGGTGGTAGCAGTTGATTCCAGTTTGTTTGTGGTCTTTGTAAAACTTGAAAAACCACTCCTTGTCTGACATTTGAGAGACACCATCCACCAGCTGGCTGCCTGCCCTCCCCAGAAGCCTGAGCTGTGACTGTGTGGCCTCAAGACTTAGAATGAATGATAACAATGAAGCTCCTTTGAGTCCTCAGACCTGGGGTGGGGGTGGGGCGGAAGGTTCCAGCAGCGGCTGCCTCCTGCACTGTCTTGGGGGTTCCCTCTCCACGGCCGTGTTCTTTAGTGACATGCAGCACCTGCCTCCTGGCTGCCCTTGCTTGTGTTGGAAATATCCCACGAGTTCCACATAAACATGCCTTTGACTGGGTCTGTCGGTGGTGGTGGTGGTGGGTAAGAGGAATGCTAGCAGCCCAGGGTATGTGTGGCGTCAGGGTTAATCAGGGGAGCACTTGTGATGGGCTGTGGATGCAGCAAAAGGCAGAGTGGGGCAGTCATGAGCACTGCAAAGACCACAGCATGGGGTGACATCTTCGGAGGGCCTGGAACCAAGGGTGGCTTCCACTCCCATTTATAAGGGAGGGATACCAGCTGGAATCGCTACCCCATCATACAAACCAGAAACTCAGTCCAGCATTGGTGGCACATGCCTTTAATCCCAGCACTCAGGTGGCAGAGGCAGGCGGATCTCTGTGAGTTCGAAGGCAGCCTGGTCTACAGAGCCCGTTCCAGGACAGGCTCCAAAGTTACACAGAGAAACCCTGTCTTGAAAAACAAACCAAACCAAAAACTCAATATGCTGTTGAGGACTTGGGCAACCAGGCAGCACAGGGTGGAGCTCCCCAAGAGAATCCAAGAGAATGCATCTGGATGAGGCATGCCCTTTGCTCATAGTGACTGCCTGGAAGAGATCTCCAGCTGAGGCCTGGGTGGAGGCACTACAGGGATTCAGCAGGGGAACACCAGTAAGGAAACCTCAGGAAATTGTGAGGACAGAAAGGCAACCTAAGAATCCCAGAAAATGGACCAGGAAAAAATCAGTAAAATAAAAACAGTATTATTAAAAGATTGATAGATTTCTAGTCAGGCATGGTGGTGCACACATTTTTAACATATAATTTATTTTTGTTTTATGTACAATAGTGTTTTCCTGCATGCATATTTATGTGAGGGTGTTGGGTCCCCTGGAACTGGAATTGCAGACAGTTATGAGCTGTCCTGTGGGTGCTGGGAATTGACCCAGGTCCTCTAGTAGAACAGTCATTGCTCTTAACTGCTGAGCCATCTTGCCAGTCCTGGCACACACCTTTAATCTCAGTACTCGGGAAGCAGGGCAGGTGGATCTCTGTGAGTTCACGGCCAGCCTGGTCTACAAATCGAGTTCCAGGACAGTCAGGGCTACACACAGAGAAACTCCTTCCTCAAAAACAAAACAAAACAAGATTGACAGAATTGAGGAACTTTATGTAGATTGACTCAGAAGGCAAAAAATACAAATTACTAAAATGGGGTGCCGCTCCCGTTTCTCTCTGAAACAGACTTGTAATCCAGTCCTGGCACTTGCTAGGTAGTTAAAGTTGGCATTGAACACAAAGTGATCCTCCTGCCTCAGCCTCCCAACCTTGGTATTTCAGAAGTGCTTTACCATGTCTGGCTCCAACGTGCTGGAGCTGGACCCTGGGCCTTGTGCTTGCCCTACCACTCAGCTGTCTGCCCTGCCCTTCCCCCTGCGATGCCAAGGGGCAGCCCCCACAGAGCTGTGTGCAGACATGTGACAGTGTGGAGAACGTGGTGTAACTCCTTCAAAGATGCAAATGATAATATGAAGAGCTCTTGAATTCAGAGAGCCACCTGCCTCTGCCTCCCAAGTGCTGGGATTACAGGCATGCCCCACCACCATCCAGCTAGAATTAGAATTCTAGTTAAACACTTTTTCCTTAAATAATCCTCCATCCCAATGATACAGCTGATGACTCCATGGGTCCTTAAGGCAGCCATTTGTAAGTGCTGCTGTGCAGGCCTGAGACCCTGAGTTTATTGCCTGTAATCCCAGTGCTGGGGGAGGAGGGGCACACAGAGGCAGGCTCTGGGGCTTGCTGACTGGCCAGTCCAGACAACCATTGAGCTAGAGGTTCACTGTGAGCCTCTATCTCAAAAAATAAGATGAACCGCAACCACGGAAGACACTTAATGTTAGACCTTTGCTCTCCACACACTTGGACCTACACGGACAGGTGTACACACAGGAACTTGCATGCACGCGGGTGCACAGACTCACAGAAAGAAAAGGAGGGGGACCATTTAAACCTTGCAAAACTCTATAGAAAATGGTTGAGAGGAACATTTCCATCCATTTTTAGAGGCAGTGGTGTTCTGGTATTTAAGCTGGTTACACACATTACGAACACAGCGAACTTTGGACCCACATCTTCATATGCTTCCTTCACTGCTGCTCACCAGCCTCTCTGGGGTTGGCCCTGCGGCACTGGGGATTTGGACACTGAGACCATGGTCAGACTAGCAGGGAGCTAGGCTGTACAAGATACAACCCTGGAAACAAGGACTGGGGTTTGGCTGTACTTTTCCAACCAGTGAGGTGAGGGAACAGCCGAGAAGTAAGCAAGGCCTCCCCGGGTCTCAGGAGAGGCACGGTTTTCACACAGGCATGGAGCCAGGTGGAATAGCAGTGGAGTGCCACCCAGCCAACACAGGATGGGCTCTACAGTGCTGCCTGCAGGCTCTGGGCAGGACCAGGCTGACAGCAACCCCGGGATGCTGGCTGCTCCCGCTATGACATCCTGCTCCTGAGAAGTCTATGTTGCCAGAATAGCCCCATGATCTCAGGTCGTAAGTGGGCAGGCCAGGGTGGACACCTTCTCCTGGGATCTGAGTTTTCACAGGTCTGGCTTTGCCTGAAGGACTGAGAAGGGGCAGTTGGCCTCAGGAATACATAGGGAAGGGCTGTCACCAAGACTGGCTGGTGAGGATAGAGGGTCTCTTGGTGAGGGTCTGGTGGCTCTGGAGTGAGAAGATAAGGTTCAGCTGGGACAGTGGGAGAGGAGGTGTGGCTGGCGTGGGGTAGACTGGGGAGTCACAGCCAGGCCTGGAAGCCCCCGTCTCTGCTCTACCTCCCTCATACCGGAGTCCTCTGGAAGTAAAAACCAGTAAATATGAGCTTCTGTGTAGGACCCAGTGGTCTGAGACCCAAGTTAGAGATTGTTACAAGATCTGAGCTTAGTCTGAATGACAGGGACTTGGGGTACGGCAGAGAGAGGTACAGACAAGGGAGAGGGGCCCAGACACGGGTAACACTATGGATATACAACATGGACATGGCTCTGCAAGCCTGGTCTGGTGCAGGTCTGTCTTAAACGGGACCAGAGACTGGAGTGAATGTCCTTGCATACTTTTCAGAGCCCCTAAGAACAGGATGCGATTGCTCAAGGAAGATTCAGGGAGAGCCCAGCCCACCACACTCAGGAGAGGTGCAAAGGACAGGAGCAGAAGTGTGGAGGTCTGCGTGCAGCAGGGAGGGCACCCTGCCCGGGGAGGTACCTCTGACCTCAAGCCCTGGATATCAAAGAGACTGTGGGAGTGAGTGAGCGAATGCTCCATGGCACTGTGGAGGGGTCAGCAGCACCTTTGGGTCCTAAAGCAATGGGTGCCTGGAGTCCATGAGCAAAGATTTCTAATTACCCTCTGGTGGAGGGCTCAGAGGCTCCTCGGAGGTCCTGGATAGATTCAGCTTCAATTTCCCCCTGCAGAGACTGACTGGGCAACTCTCTTGAGTGGTCATCATGGTTTGATCCTCCTGGTCCTTCAGTTCTGCATCTGGGATGACCTTCTAGGCAACTGTTCCCTCTCAAATCTTTGTGTCAATCAGGAAGTGCCTGAGCTTAGACAGCATTCTCCTGCATGGTTGGTTCTGGGGTGGGTAGTGGCGACCCATAAGAGGCTTAGCATGGCAGGTTTCCTGGTCTAGAGGGCCCTTGTCTCCTGTGGATGCAGGGACGTAGCACTCACGGAATTCTGGGTGCGGCTTGCTTTGGGTTTCCCCCATCTCTCAGCCCTGTGCTGTTTTAGCATGCCAAAGAAAATGGGAGGTACAGCTTGGCTGTGACCTACGAAGGTGTGTGCTTCTAGTCTGCCTCTAGGCGAGAACTTGTTGCAGAGAGCTTCATGAGGAACGTTTTGGAAACATCCCCAAATGCTGGGGTGACCTTGTTTGTACTTGTGGAAAACAGTGTACTGCATATGTTATGACAGATGTACCTCTTAGATATCAGAAAATCCTAGGTACAAAGATTAAGTGTCTTTTTGAAGTACTTGGCTGTGTTACCCAAAACATGGGGGAAATCCGAAGAGATTCATGGCCCCAGGGGTGGTTGCTCCAAGAGCTCAGGATGTGAGCACAGAATCTCAGCATGAAGCTGGGACTGTGGCTGGCTTCCCAAAGTCAAGAACTTCCACATGTTGGTGCAGGAAGTGACACTGAGATGCCTCGTTCCCTGGGCACTTAATTACACCGCTATTGTCACACAGGAGGAGATTGAGTTTTAAGTTTCTTTTAAATGTGTATAGGTGTTTCGATTGCATGTGTATCTGTGTATCACCTGCCTTCATGCGATGCCCTTGGAGGTTAGGAGAGGACATTGGATCTTCTGGGACTAATGTTACAGATGGTTGTGACCCATCATGTGGGTGCTGGGAATTGAAGCCTGATTCTCTGGAAGAGCAGCCAGCATTTCCTTCCTTCCTTCCTTCCTTCCTTCCTTCCTTCCTTCCTTCCTTCCTTCCTTCCTTCCTTCGAGACAGGGTTTCTCTGTGTAGCTCTGACTGTCCTGGAACTAGCTTTGTAGACCAGGCTGGTCTCTAATTCATAGGGATCTGCCTATCTCTGCCTCCCCAGTACTGGGATTAAAGGTGTACACCAACACCACCTGGCCTCAGCAAGAATTTCTAGAATTTCTAACCACTGAACCATCTCTCCAGTCCCTAATTATTATTTTTTAACATTTATTTATTTATTTATTTATTTATTTATTTATTTATTTATTTGTGCGTGGGGACAGGCTTGTGCACCTGGAGATCAGGGGACAATTCTTGGGAGTCAGGTATTCTCTTTTTCCACCCAAATATGGAATTCAGGTGGCCATGCATGGTGGCAAGCACTTCTACTGGATTTTAAAATTAAAAAAACCACAAAAATATTTTTAAAAATTATATATAAGCCAGGTAGTGGTGGTACACACCTTTAATCCCAGCATCTGGGAGGCAAAGGCAGGCAGATCTCTGAGTTTGAGGCCGCCCTGGTCTACAAAATGAGTTCTAGGAAAGGTAGAGCTACACAGAAAAACCCTGTCTCAAAAAATAAAAAAAAACTGCATGTATGCCTGTGTATTTGTGTTGGGGTATGTGCATATGAGTGCAGCTATGCATGGAGGCCTGGAGAGGGCGCTGGATCACATAGAGTTGGATTTGCTTGTAACTGGGAGCCACCTGAAATAGGAACTGAATGTGTGTCCTCTGAAAGAGCAGTACCTGCTCTTAATCATTGAGCCAACTCTCCAGCTTCAAAAATATTTTATTTTTAAATTTCTTGGCATGGTGGTACACCTTTAATCCCTGCACTTGAGAGGCAGGAGCAGGTGGATCTTTATGAGTTTGAGGACAGCCTGGTCTACATACTGAGTTACTTCCAGGTCAGCCAGAGCTACACAGTTAAGATCCTGTCTCAAAAAATTATTAATTATTGCCGGGTGGTGGTGGCACATGCCTTTAATTCCAGCACTCGGGAGGCAAAGGCAGGTGGATCTCTATGAGTTCGAGACCAGCCTGGTCTACAAGAGCTAGTTCCAGGACAGCCTCTAAAGCCACAGAGAAACCCTGTCTTGAAACCTCCCCCCTCCAAAAAATTATTAATTATGTATATACACATGTGTCTGTGTATGTGAGTATTTGTGCCCTTGAAGGCCAGAGAGGATGTTGGATCTCCTGAAGCTGGAGTTACAGGTCATTGTGAGCCACCTTACAAGGTTCTGGGGACTGAGCTGAAGTCTTCTGCAAGCACAGTATGCATTCTTAAACACTATGAACTGCTGAGCCCTCTCTCCAGTCCCCAGGCGTTGGATTTTAACTATCACATGTCCTAGGATACCTCTGAAGCTGAGCCTTGGGGCAACTCTACATCCTGTAGTGCTGGTCTTTGATAGGGAAGTCCTGTGTATATGTCAATAAAGCATTGTTGGCCAATAAGGAAGCAAGATAGGTGGAACTAGGAGTCTAGGAGGATTCTGGGAAATGTAGTGAACTGAGCTGTTGCCATGTGATCCCTGGAGAAGACAACACAAGTCTGGCGTTCTCAAAAAGATAAGTCCTTATAAAACTATATATTGATGATTATGGGTCAATAATTAAGTCAGAGCTAGACAATGAGAAACAATAGCAAATGGCCAACAGCTTTATAATTAATATAGTGTCCTGTGTATTATTTGGGGGTTCAGACAGCTCGGCAGGGCCCAGGTGGCTGGCTGGGAAGACAACACATTACAGGTCTTCCCTTTCCATCTCTTACTAGAGAAAACATTTCGACATTGTTCAGTGTGGAGATCCACACTGGCTCCACTCCAGGTTTCCAGATTTTAAATTTATCTTTATGACAACCGACCCTCTCCCTGCTGGACCCCATAGCACTGAGGCTGCTACTCTGGGTATCATGAAGTTCACAGTTGGGTTTATCACACCCATGGCCCAGTGTCCATTGCTGCCTAGACATCTAGAGTCTGCTGGGAATAACCCCTGACTTTAACCCTGTACCCCAATCTTCCATCTCCTCCCCTACTGTCCTTCCAGAAGCATGTGAGACTCTAGATGAGGGGGAGGATTCAGGAAAATGACTGGTGCACACATCAAATGTCTGAAAAAATGTAAACCAATAAATTCGAGGAAAACGTAAGAGAGGGAGAGGGAGGAGGGGTGAGAAAGGATCCACGGGCCTCAGAAGAGGTGGCAGGACCCCACGCAGAGTGGACACAGCCGGACTGACTCAACCTTCTACATGTGATCCCATGAGCAATCCCAAGACCTGCCATAAGAGGGCGCTGATTCTACACAGCAGCTCAGGACTCAGGGACCAGCGGCTACAGGTGGGTGACAATGGCATCTGTCTGATAAAAGAACTAGATAGAAGTGGGGCTGGGCACCATGCCAAAGAGGAACAGAGGACATGCCATGCATATGGAGTCAAGAACGAGATCCCTTAGCCTCTGCACCAGAAGTGGGACTCTGCGTGAATGTAGTGGGTCTCACCCGCAGCTCCCTGTCTCACTCCACAACCCTTCCCTAAAGACCTCCAAGCCTCACCTGCCCTTTCCTGCTTCCCCCCAGAGGGACAGTGACTGTCTAGGCTGAGCATTTAAGTCTCCACCCTAGCAGGAAATCTCCGCCATGTTCCTGCCTGCCTCCTCCATCCTGCTTGGTGAGGTCTGCCTAAGAAAAAGGCAAAGTCCTGAGTCCAACCTCCTCTGTCTTCCTTGTTTCCACAGCTGAGGACCCCAGTGACCAGTCCCCTCTGAAGCAAAGCCCCCCAACTTCAGCCTGTTTGCAAGGAGAGACTGTGACTCCCCAGGATCCTTCCATCTGAGTGACCAGTGCACACAGCTTCTCCCATGTTGGACTCAGGACATTGGCCACTGGTGACTAAAAAGTCACACTAGGGAGGTGGAGAGATGAATCAGCAATTACGTGTTTACTGCTCTCACAGAGGACCTGAGTTCAATTCCCAGTAGCCACATCAGGCCGCTCACAAAGGCATGCAACCCTGGCTCCAGGAGCTCCTCCCCCATCTTCTGATCTCCACAGCCACCCCACCCCCACACACACCAAAAACAAAAACCCCAACCCTAAATGGAAAAAAAAAAGTCACACTACAGACCTCTGGGATGGAGTGCTTCCACTGTGGGTGACAGCTCTCAAGCCAGTCCTGTACCCTGGCCTCCTGGCTCTGTGGTGCTTTTCTCTCAAACTGAAATCTGGAGAGAAGTCCATTACAATTGTTTCCATCAGTCTTCAAAAGTCCAGATACTTGATGGTGACAGCCCTTACTGACCTGTCACCTGATGAGCCAGCATGTGTCCATCAAGGACAGACAGGCAGAGGACTCCTGACTCTCCCAGAGGCCTCAGCTTGGCTTGTTCCCCATTGCATGCAGCCTACTTGAATTGCTGTCTGTGTCCCGTTCTCGTCTGGACCTGCTGTCCACCTGCTGGTTCTTTTGCCTAGACCTAGTCCTGCCCTTCCACCTGCAGAGGTTGACACGGTGTCCCCAGCTTCCCTTTAGACACCAAGAAGACTCCTGCATCTTCTACTGTTTTCCCAGTTTTGACTTCTCGTGCCTCTTTGGAACTCCTTGCCAACCTTTTGTGGTTACTCCCTAACTTACCCACATGTTTGCTATGTGATGTGTAATGTGTATTAGTAATTAAGATTAGAATGAAAGAAACTGTGTTTGCCTTGGTCAGGCTATCAAGGAAAGCGGAGTTATCTAGTGCATTGCTGCCACTGAAACAGCTGTGTCTTGTGAATTGTTATTCAATGAATTCTGACACTGTAGAAAGACATTTTTGTTTCCATTATAGCCTCTATTATACACTTGGACAGCCAGCCCGGGCACACCTGGCAGGAAGAATGCACACCTATGAGCCAAGCAGATGCAGCTGCCCCTGGGCAGAGATACAGATACAGGGGCCCGGGAAGCCCTGAAGGGCCCTCTAGCACAGAAAGAGGCCAGATGCCATCCAGCCCTGCTCCCAGACCATGCAGTCCCCACAGGACAAGGAAAGGATGGCTGCCTCCCAGACTCCATATAAGCAACCTTGGCAGACCCACCCAGGATTCCGCTGGAACCAGGAGGGGGGGAGCAGGCGTGGGTGAGAGGGGGAGGGTTCCTCATTTGTCTCCTGTTTTAGATGTCCCCTTGGGCAGAAGCCACATCATGGTTCTGCCTACACAGGCCCATCCCCACATGGGAGCATCCTCTAACCCAGGATGGCCACATCCACAGTGGAATTCACTATGACTGAGCATGTCAGAGCACAGCTGATGCTCAGTGGGTACAGTGCTTGTTATACACACCAGGTGGTTCACGACTGCCTGTAACTGCAGCTCCTGATTATCTGACACCCTCTTTTGACCTCTGTGGGCACCCATGTGCGCACAATCACATGTGTGCATACGCACGCGCGTGCGCGCATACGCGCGCGCACGCGCGCGCGCGCGCACACACACACACACACACACACAGGTATGTACACATAAATACTTTGTCTTTAGAATTTTATTTTTTACACGTATGACTTTCTTTTTTCTTTTTTTGCTTGCATTCATGTCTGTGAACCACACTGGCAGCTCTCAAGAGAGGACCCGGGTCTAATTCCCAGTCAGTATGGTTCAACCATCTGTAACTCTAGTCTCAATGGACCTGATGCTCTTTCCTGGCCTCCATGGCACCAGGCATGCATGTGGTACACAGACATATAAGTAGGCAAGAGATCATACATGTAAAATAATAAAATACATTTTAAAAAGACCATTTTTATTTATTCTTTTATGGCATTAGAATGAATATCTCACTCTTCCTTGAAAGGTAAACACAACCTGGCTCCAGGAGGGCAGTGGCCGGGCCTCTAGTTCTGACCACCACTGATCTGAAATCACACCAGGGATCCCCAGGGAGGAGGTGCTTCCATATAGGTGACAGCTCTTCCAACCGCTCCTAGACCCCACCTTCCAGGCCCTGCTGTTCTTTCTGCTCGAGCTCTAGAACCTGGAGAGAGAAGCCCATCAGAACGGTCTCTATCACCTTCAGAGAACCAGCTGCTCAAACTGCCAGCCATGAAGGTTATGGGTCACCCAGGGAGAGAGTGCAGAGGGAAAGGCTTGGCCCAGGAGCTCCTGGTGGCCACTGGAGATGGTGAGATTCCAGGTGCTTCTATTTCTGCCCACTGTGAGGCACGCAGCATAAAAATCCCTTGCTGGTCTGTAGAAACTGCTGCCAAGTGGCCAAGCCCTTGTCACCACTAAAGAAGCCAGAGCTTGGTGCTGGAGAGATAATTGAGCGGTTGAGAGCACTTGCTGCTCTTCCAGGGGTCCCGAGTTCAGTTCCCAGGACCCATGTCAAGTGGATCACAAAGTTTTATAACCCAGCCCCAGAGGAGTCAATGTCTCTAGCCTCCAGGACACTTCACTCACACGCACATATCCACACACACAGATTCACACGCACAGTTACAAAGAACAACAATAAATTAAGCATCAGAGCTGCCCTTGGTGGCTAGACTGTTCCATCCCTGTGACTCAGGGACAGCAGGATCTAGGGACAAAGCATGTGGGAATCAGCTATACAGGCTGCAGGGTCTGCCCAGCCAGTGGGGGCATAGGACAATCGCATCCTGACCCACATCTCAGCTTCCCAGGGGCCACCACCTGCTTCCCAGGGGCCACTCTACCTCCCATTAACCTCTACTGAGTTTTCTGAGTTACTGGAGGTGGGTGGGGGTGGTTCCCAAAGTCAGCTGGATACAGAGTCACTTCTTTGCAAGGGGAAGCTCAGAGGATTTTCCAGCCCTATGCCAGCTTTCTTTGGCCTGGGCACTGCTAACCAAAGGGACCAGATGGCTCTCTCAGAGGTAGGGGAGAATCTCAAGCATCCCTGCTTTCTCTTCTGGATGTCAGAAGACTCCAGCCCAGTCGTGACGACCCTGCTGTGTACCTAAGCACCCTCAAAGTGCATGCTAGTCACTCAGGGGTCTTTGCTGTAGCCAAGGTTCCTAACAGCTCCTCTGGTGCCTTGGGTTCTGCAGCTCAGCAGAGCACTGTCCATGGTTTTCCATCTTCCATTGTTGTCCCTGGGCTGGGCAGCTGTCTCTCTCTTTGGCAGAGCAGAGCCTGGCTGGGAAAGAGCTGTGTCTAACTTGCCATCTGTGGGTGTCTCCGCTATGGTCTTCAGAAAAGGACAGGGGTGGGCAGAGCTAAGGTTACTTTAATCAAAGGTGTGGTTCCCTCAACCCCAGCACTCCAGAGGCAGAGGTGGGAGGGAGGGCCTCTGTGAGTTTGAGGTCAGCTGATTTACACAGCAAGCTCTACAGGGTGCATGGAGAGAACCTGTCTCAAAAATATTAAAAAAAAAAAAGCCTGTAGTGGTATATGCCTTTAACCCTAGCACTCAGGAGGAAGATACAGGCAGATCTCTGTGAGTTCAAGGCCCTCCTGGTCTATATAGCAGCCAGGACAGTTACACAGAGAAACCCTGTCTTGAAAAACCAAAACCAAACCACATGTATGTATGTATGTATGTATGTATGTATGTATATATATATATATATATATATATATATATATATATATATATATAATCCCATTGCTGAAGGACAGTAGCATGCCATATGATTTTCTATATAAAAGTTTTTCTCCTCAAGAGAAGCCCCTCATATGGCCTCCCAGGCATGACACACACAGCCCTCTGGCAGGGCTCACCTGGCTATCAATGTAGTGGAACTGCCAGGGCCATGTCGTGTTGTACAGAAAGGGCCTCAGGTCGAACCTGTTGTCATCAGGACTGTAGCTTTCAGCATGATACGCTGGCGTGAGCGTTGTCATCTTGTGCCTGTTCATGGAGTACTTTGAGAAAAACTGCTTCACCTTCTCAGCCACCTGGTGAGCAAAGGACACATGGACTTCAGGTTAGAAAGGCAGTAAAGACTTGAGGCTAAGAGTCCTGCTTTTGAGGGACATAAATGACCAGCAGATGCCAGCCCTGCCCCTGGCTTTTCTGGCCAGCAGCACGGAGACACATCAGCTGGGCTGCCACTGTCTGAGCTGCAGAACTGTAGAGTCCTGGTTCTGACATCCCAGTGCTGTGCTCCTGGAGGCCTCCAGGTGGGTCTAGATGCCCGGTAGATACTCTGGCCAGCAGAAACCTGACGTATTCTGCAGCCTCTGTGACGCACCAGCACACCCGCATGGCTGGCCCACACTTGGGTTAACTCAGGGTAGTCAGGAATCTCCAGCTGGTGAAGATGACTGTGCAAAATGTTACTGTGTAGGAAACGTACACAGTACGTTAGGGGTCACCCATAGGTGGCCTGTCTGATGTCATACATGGCTTTACCTGTCTTGGTGTACAGCTGTCTTTCCACATGTTGAGCAGTTTGCAGAACATGCTGTAGGGCCCTGCCTTGGCGACCTTCCGAAGTCTGCCAAAGACGGAGAGTTCTGAGTATGTCATCCCCATGTCTTCCTGTGGGGACAGAAGAGTATTCAAAGCACAGTGGGTTGGTGCCAGGAGGAACTGCAGAGCCTCTTGCAGTTGGGACAAAATGTTCAGGGAGGTGAGTCTCAACAAGGGTCAGAAGTGGGTGTCCAGTCAGGGCTCTCAGAGTTCACTGGGTGCCAGGAGGTGCAGGCTTGGAAAAGCAACCAAAACCATGAAAGGCATGGAGGTGACTGCTGTGAGGTAGAGAACCTGCTCTGTCTCCTAGCCTGTCATCCTCACTCTGCCTCTGACCCACTTTGTTATCTCCCTTCTCCAGCCCTAACCACAACGAGAAAGCTAAGGCAAGTGTGTGAGGTTAGTGATTCCGTCGGCCTGAGTGAACCAGGGTCCCATGAGAAGGGGAGACACATTCACCATGACAAAGCCGCCATCGTTACCTCATCCGTCTGCGACACCTGCCCGTTGGCTAAGGGCTCCAGCTCTGCCGTGGCCGGTGCTGACAGGATGCTGCAGCAGGACACAGTGGGTCGGTCACCAGGGCTGCTAATGTGCTCATGAGCTCTGGCAGGACGTCCCTAGACTAACTGGCCATGACTGGCAGGGCCGTACCTGGAATCATGGTCCTGGGGCTTCATGACCCAAAGGACAGTGGATCAAGGATAGTAAGGAGGTGAAGAGTTTGGGGCAGGGGCTTTCTGCTGCAGGACTGTTAATAGTTGGGGTCAGGAGACTTGACAGAGAAGGTATGGTGGGGTAGCTTGACATACTGCAGGATTCTTGGGAGGATCCTCAAGCTATGCCTATGAGCTTCTAAGAACAAACCCTTGGTGACAGCCAAAGGGATCTCCACATATTGTCAGAGGTCCCCTGTGGACACAACTGACTCTGCAAGGATAGCAAGGACACGGTTTTCCTGGTACCAGAAGTGATGCTGCAGTGACCCGATAGGCTGATAGGCTGTGGGTGTCCTCAACAGGCACCCCGAGATCAGCCCAGTCTCTCTGCCTCGAGATGGCAGCAGGAGAGAAGCCAGCCTGGGAGGAATGGTCACCTAAGACACTTAGACCCATGGGTGCAGGAACAGGAGCAGGTGGGGTCACGACTCATGCTCCCAGCTGAAGGGTGGGGCATAGGGAGCCAAGGAGGGTGGCTGAGCAAGGCAAGGGTGGCCTTGGCGGCCCAGGAGCCACAAGAGCACTCACGTCTGCAGAGCGGGAAGTTGGAAGCGCTCGGCGCAGAACTGGACGAAGGTTCTCAGGTCTGTTTTGCTGATGCCGCCTATGGGGTTGATGTCTGCACTGGAGCAGTCATACTTGGTCAGGTAGCCGAGGAGACTGCCAGGGAAAAAGGATAGGGTTCCCATGGTTTCTGGGATATTGAGGGCTTTGGGGTCCACCAGTGCTGGCCAAGGGCTCCCTTCTTCCAGGAGCCCAGAAGCTAGAAGCCCAGCATAACCAGAGACCCTGGAGGAGGCCAGCAGGGTGACATTGGGCACACTGTGGAGACATCTATCTTGGCTCAGAATGCTTGGGTACCACCATCAGCCCAACAGGAACAGTTTGTCTAGAAGGTCAGGGTCAGCTAGGTGGAGCCGAGGAACAGAGGCCTCAGAAGGGAGACAGGACCCTGCACAAGTGCACACTCAGCCTGCTATAAAGCTCCAATTTGGAGCTCTATGACCTCACATGCCAAAGGGCCCTGAAGGTATACTGGGGACTCCACCCAGAGACAGACGAGGGTTACAGGATGGGTTTGAGAAACAGCCCCAGGTCTCTCTCCTCAAAGAGAGGAAGAATTAGAGTCCTGGTCAAAGGGTGCTGTCAAGAAACTGACAGCTGTGAGGATACAGGGCGGGTTGGTGGTGGTGTGGGGAGAGCCCCCAGAGGCCTGGGGGAGGACTAACAGCCTCAGCACTTTGAGGACTTGGAACAGCTGCCCTGCAGCCAACATGAGAACAAACAACTCAGGGCTCACACACCTCCCACTCCCGCCAACCTGCCACAGCTCTGCCACAGGGTCACTGTGTTCCCTGGTGAGACCGCCCATTCCTGGCCACACAGGTGTTCTGCTGACCCAGTGGCTCCAAGCTAAATTGGCAAGTAGCATCGATTCTATGGCCTCAGGTGTCTTCAGGTAGAACAGAAGGATGGTGAAACTGTGGAACTTGGTTTAACACCAGCAGAGACATAGGCCCTAGGGAGGTGCCTACAACACATCCTGTTCTCCATGTTGTTCCATGGAACAGACTACTCTCCATGGCCTCAAGGACCATGGCAGGACTCTGGCCTTCCTTCCTCCACCTCCTGCTAGATGACATCCACCATCAGCCATGGTTGCCTACAATGTTCTCCAGTCAATTGTCAAGGCCTCACCTTGACCTTCTGTTAGCAAGAGCACATGCAGTCACATTCCACCCTCACTCACCTGTGTATCACCCACAGGCCGGGGACGACAGCCCTCCTTCAGAAGGCATCTAAGTAGCTTGACTGATGTTGGGAACCTAGGATTGTAGGCTTCCCTGTCCCTCCCTGATGGAGGTCCCTAGGTCTAAGCTGTGTGTATAAATGACATGGTTGGTGTTGAAGCCTTGCATTCCTAGGAGGTTGGGTTTCTGGCAGGTGTCAACAGAATGTGGCTGCTAGCCTGGGCTTACCAGTACCCCAAATACTGAGTGACCAGCTGCCCAGGAGGTGGCCCTTTATACCAGCTACCAGCAGGATGTGGAACTGGATGTATCTCTTGTAACATCCCTGGGAGCAGGCTTGGCAAACTGTGCCAGGCTGCTCTGTCCTCCCAAAACTTCACTGCCAGTTTGTTTGCAGAACAGGCCACAGCCCCAGGACAACTCAACACCAAGTTCCAAGTTCTCTTAGCAAGTCATCAAACACACTCTCATGTAACTCACTGGGCCCAAGATATCACAGGCGCCCACCTATCATCCTTATGGCTGTGTCATCTCTCAAGCTCTTCACTCACGGCTTCTCTTGACACCATCTCTTGGCAAAAACACCAGCTGTTTTACCCAGCATTTCCCAACTGCAGGAACACCAGTAGCTAGGTGCTGCTGAAGAGGGATGGCAACCCCATTGTGCTCCTGTCTCATCCTCTCAACACCACCCCCACTGGTGATTCCAGTTTTGGGCTCTGGGGACAAATGTTGTGGGGTATTTGTACACTATGTGAAGATACATTGTTATGATTGGTTTAATAAAGAGCTGAATGACCAATAGCTAGGCAGATGGTATAGGCAGGACTTCAGGACAGAGAGAAGTAGTAGTAGGAGATAATAGAGGTACTACGGAGATGCCAACAAGACATGGAGGGAGTTGGACATACAGAATGAAATAAAGGTAAGACGTCACATGGTAAAATGTAGATTAATAGAAGCAGGTTCATCTAAGTTATAAGAGCTAGTGGGACAAGCCTAAGCTAAGGCCGAGCTTTCATAATTAATAAGAAGTCTGTGTCATTATTTGGGAGCTGGCTGGTCATACAGAAAAGGACTCATTACAGACCAGGATCTGAGTTCAGATCCCTAGCACCCACATATAGCTGGGCAGCAATACCATCTGTGATTCTGGCACTCCTATGCAGAGATAGAGATAGAATTCCCAGAACCTTGCAGGACAGCTAGCCTGGAGTATATAGTAGTGAACAATGACAGCCTGCTTCAAACAAGGTAGGAGGTAAGGACCCACACTGGAAGCTGTCCTCTGACGTCCATATATGTGCCATGGCACATGCTGGCTGCCCGCATGCATGCGTGCGCGCGCACACACACACATACAGACACACACACACAAATTTAAAAATGCTAGATGTGCTGACACAATCCTATAATCCTAGTCTCAGAAGGTAGAGGCAGGGGGATTGCTTCCAGTTTGATGGCAGCCTGGGTTACATAGTAAGTTTGAAGCTACCTTGTGCTTAATAGTAAGAAGCTGTCTCAAAATCAAACCAAATAAAACTACAGATGGGTGGATGGATAGGTGAGTGTATGCATGCATGTATGTATGTATGTATGTATGTATGCATGTATGTATGTGTGGCTGGGTAGATGGGTGGTGTATGTATGTATGTGTGTGTGTATGTATGGGTGGATGGATGGATGGGTGGGGATGGGTGCATGTATGTATGTATGTATGGGTGGGGGGTGATGGGTGGATAGATGATTGGGGGTGTATGTACATATGTATGGGTGGGTGAGTGGATGGATGGATGAGTACATCAGTGAATTGATGTGTGGGTGGATGGACAGGTGGGTGAATGTTTGTATGGGTGGATTGGCAGGCAGGTGGATGGGTAGATGGTTGGGTGGTCAGAGTAATGGGTAGACAAATGGGTGACTCAACTTACGGATAGACAGACTGGTGAAAAGACTAATTGATGAATTCATGATGTTTTTAAAATCCCTCAGCTGATGAGGAGCACATGAGAACAGTTAGGAGGTGTGGAGGTTCACCTAAGGGAAGCAGGGAAACAGAACCTGGGAAGAGGATCTACCAGTCTCCACTGCTGGGTCTGAGGTTGGGTGGATTTTACCTGGAAACAAGAGGATTACTGGATGCTTTTTAAGCAAGGGAAAATGAGATTTGTCTTTAGTTCACATAGAAAAACAGCTATCTTGTTTGGAGTGGAAATTGTTTACAATGAAATGCCCTATGATGCATGGGACAGGAAAGGAGGAGGAGGTGGGTGCCCCGTGTGGCTGACAGGGGCTGGAGACAGGCAGGTCAGGGACAGAAGTAGCCTGAGCTGGATGAGAGCGGGCTGGGCTGGGAGCAGATAGAAGTTTCCTGGTCTGCAGTCTCTGGATATCCTGATATTACAGGGAGACTGTGTCCTGACAGGACCAAACTTCCATCAGAGACTTAGGGTGTCATCAAGGTGAGTCCCCAGCCCCACGCACCTCTCATCCACATTGGCAGATCCAAGCACAAGAAGGCCCCCTTGAACACCCCGGGACCAGAGGCTCAGCTGAGCAAACAGGTAGGCAAGGACCATCCTTATCCGAGCCTGGATGAGGGAAGAAGGCAGTTACCCTGTGCTGGAACCAAGAAGCTGCTGCACTACGATGCAATCCTCATGCTGGAGCAACCAAGTCAGAACACAAACAAGTTGAATCAAGCTGTCCTGTGCTGGGGAAAAGCCTCCCATGCTGCCCCGTACCAGTTCACAGCAGGGTCTTAGTGCCAAGAGTGACAGGAGTCAGACACTGCGTAGGGGTAGCCAGGAAGACGCTCAGCAGTGACCTCTACACTATTTACCATTTGAGAGGTGGCTATGAACATAGGGGCAAACAGAGATGGCATGCTGACACACCAATAGACAAGCCCTGGGACCTTTCCTCTCCCTGTCGACACAAATGGCATGGAGGATAACCAAAGCAGACAGGGGTAGGGCAGGGCCAGTGGGCCAGGGCTGGATGAAATGCAGATTCCCATATAGACCTGTGTATGGTCAGGCTCCAGCATACAGTCTCACCAAGGATCAGATGGGCACACCCTCCACACACACTTTCCCAGGCACTCAACACTCACAGACCTGCCACCCAAAGCATGGCTGTGTGAGGCATACAGGCAGTTAACCAGCACTACCCATCCCACCCTCAGGCTCCCTGTCATTCACTGCCTTCCTTTCCACACCCTGTGAGGATCAGGGCCAGGATCAAACACCTACCTGCACATTCTGCAAGGCCAGGTTCTCCCTGCTGCTCCCTCCGTGTGCTGAAAACCGAGGGAACTTCCCGGTCACCAGGTTGAAGATGCCCAGGACAGCCTTCACAGCAAGGTCAATGCTCAGATGGATGTGGTAGCTAGACAGGCAGGAATGAGAGAGGTCAGCACAGGTGTGCTAAGACATGCTCTTAATTACCTTTGGAAAACATTTCTTAGGTCTGGGTATAGTGGCGCACGTCTTTGATTCCAGCACTTGGGAGACAGAGGCAGGTGGATTTGATTCCCAGCAACCTCATGGTGGCTCACAGACCTGTAACATTTCCAAGGGTCACTTATGCTTTGGAGGAGGTACTCCACGCTTTCTCACATTATACTCATGTGGGCAGATGATATTTATATTTTTTTCACCTATTCATCAGCCAATGGATGTTTGGCCCATTTCCTCCTCTTAGTACTGTGACAAAGTTAACAACCAGGAACAGCCTCTAGAGGTAACTGTTTGGGCTTGTAACTCCTTTGGTCGTAAGCCCAGGTATGGAACTGATGGTAGGGAGGCTTTTGGTTCTACCCAGCACATGTGACAACAGGCACTTTCTTGATTTTCCAAAGAGCCAGAATAAAAGAATATTCTAGATAAGGCAGTCACACCTCCTGAAAAGGTCTCCTTGATTTTCTCCACATATGGCCTGTGAGCTACATCCAAAGCCTGCTGGACCAGCTCTATGGTATCTGGCTGATAGGAATATGTGACTTGAAACTGCACCTAGGGGCAAGGCTGAGTGACAGACATTTATGTGTAAACATGTATATGAGCTATACAGTGTGGGCTCAAACCTGCAGCAGCATTTCACTCTGCTGTCAGATACACACAAAGACACTGCAGCCACAGGCTCCTCACCAGCTCTGACTCAACACAGGATGGCGTCCTACCTCCCGATCTGCTGAGCCAGCTCTGTGGCCCTGCTGTGGGTCTCCTGGGAGGAATTCTCACTGGCCATGTAGCAAGTGGTGAGCAGGCGTCCACAGAGCTCCTGGGGATCCTGTGGGGTGTAGCTCTTCTCGTCCACCAGGCTTTGGATATCTGCCAGCACTTGCTGATCTGGAGCCACCATGGCAGGGTGAGAACCACTGTCTGTGCACAAAGTCCTGGCTTCCTCCCAAATGCCCATGTAGCCAGCTCACATCTTCCAAGTGTCTGCCTCCGTACGCCTCCTTGGGGCCCATGTAGGTATCAGGTACCCTGGTCTGATCTTAAGTTTCCACACATTAGCCCCAGTCTATCCCTGGAGCCCACTTAGATATCCTCCAATCTGATGTTTAGTTCCCACAGTCCATCTCCCAAGTTCCCTTGCATCTAGCTCCCATAAATCACCCCAGAGACCACAAATCTAGTCTGGTCCATTGTCCAGGGTCCTAAAAAAAATGAGCAGGTCCTCTCTCCCAGGTGCTTGCATACTAGCCCCTGTGTCTACAGGGCTAGTTGTGCTAACTCACTGATCTGTTTTAAGCCAAGCTATGGTCTGCACTGTACTACCCCTCTGCCCACTGCTCTGCACTGTACTAACCCACTGTCCCTGCACTGCACTAACTGTACTAACCCACTGCCCTGCACTGTACTAGCTCACTGCTCTGCACTGCACTAACCCACTGCTCTGCACTGCACTAACTGTACTAACCCACTGCTCTGCACTGTACTAGTCCATTGCTCTGCAGGCTAACTGTGGTCTGTGTTGGACTGGCCTGTTTTCTGTCCTGGGCTAACCCTCTGTTCCTGCACTACTCAGGCTATTCTTGGTGTCACTGCAGCCATGGGAAGATAAGGACTTGACATAGATTGCCAGACCCAAAACCCATGTCCTCCCCCCAGGGCTGCACTGTTGTCGGACAGTGGCAGGCAGACATGGTTACATCTGCTAACTGCCCAGGAAATACTGTTACTAGCTTGAGTTCTGGGACTTGAAAATGACAGACAACATCTGTGCCCAGTCACAAAGCCTCCCTCACCCACAGTATATATGACCTGGGTTTATCCTCTGCTGTGTCTGGTTCCCAACCTGACTGCCCCCTCAGACCAATGGATATCATGTCACCTACTTCCGCTTTTCACAGCCTTGCAGACCAGGCAGCACATGGAGTAGACGATGCAGGCGCTGGCTGCACTATCCACACCGCCACTCAGGGGCAGGAAAAACCCAGCCTGGAAGGGACCGACCAAGTACTGTGTAAACTGAGCTGCAGATAGGATATGCCCCACCCAGGTTCCAGCCTAGCACCACCCTGAGAGTCCCAGAGTCCTGCAAGAACACAGGCTCAGCACCATCTCTGGGGTGGACAAACAACCCAATTGTATGACAGGTTTCCTAAAGGGCAGGAGACACCACTGAATCCTAGGCTGCCTTTCTGCCCTGGCCCTAGATAAGCATACATTGGGAGACCTGGAGGTCCTCCACCTTTCAACAGCTCCATAGACCACCACACAGCTTCAAAGTGGGCTTTACCCATCTGGCCTCTGGCTAGTTCAGATACACTCCTCCAAAGAAGACCATCCCACCCTAGACTCATACACCAACCAGAAGAGTACATGGGGGTAGTTAGGAACAAAACACTCTACCTGTTTGCTCCGTCGAAGGAAGTCCCAGAGCCAGCAGGCAGGTCCTAGGCTGTGGGAGATAACAGTGTTGAAACAGTCTGTAGGCACCAGCCTGGTTCACTGAACCTGCACAGGAGCTCTGCATGGGCCCCCCCAGAAGGCAACGCACAGACACAGCCCTGAGCCTGGACTCATGTTGGGCCATCTGCTATAAGTACTTCATGCCAATCTGGGCATTTCAGTTCTGAAACAAGTCTGGAGTTATCCCACATGAAATGTGGATACTGATGCCTGACACAGGGACTCAGAACTTAAGAACACAGTACAGGGACACTACCCTGGGCAGAACCAGGCAGCCTGGCCTCATTGATCATAATGACTCTCTTTTTTTTTTTTTTTTTTTTGGACAGGCTCTCACTATGTAGCAATGGCTGTCTTAGAACTCATTATCTTTAACTCCAGTGAAGCATAGGGTCCTCCCTAGGCAGACTTTGGGAATCCTTGCATCCCTCACACCTGACAAACCATGGCAGCCACTGGGACGATGGCAGCCACAGAGCAACCAGACCCAGAGGGCACCCACCTTATCTCCTCCTCAGGACTGTGGTATGTCCATTCCATAGGTTCTGACACCACTTCCAATAAGTCCTCACTGACAGAGAGGGCAAAATCCACATTCACCCGGGGGGTACGGGCTCACCCTGCTTGCCTGTCAAGGGAAGACATCAGGACACAGTGACAGCTGCAGTTGGGAGCCTTCACGGGTGAGGAACAGGACTCGAGCAGCCATGGGGACACAGACAAACCCATGGAGAAACAGGATGGATTGATCAAAGTTGACAGGGGCTAATAAGTGCTTGCAAGGGCAGAGATATTACAGACCTTTCCTAGTGTGGGAATGGGAGGGGGAACAGTCACTCAGGAGAGCAGTCTGATAGCTCAACAGCCTGAACATGAGGGCCCCATGTGAGCCGGGAGGACTTAATCCTAGACAGATAAACCCAGGAAAAAGGAACCCATGCTTACTCAAAACTCGGGAGGAGGGGTTGGGCACCCAGTGGTGTGGCCACTGGGTAGAGTACTATTATACACTGAAAAAACGCAGAGCCCTATTATGCTTTCACATGGTGGACCCCAAGGATGCTATACTTAGTGAGGAGCTGGGCACACAGCACCGTCTCTGGCCCCACAGCCTTGGTCAAGCCCACAACATACTGGGCTACCAGCAAAGCCTGGCTGAGCCTTAGGCTGGTGTTTCCCAGGGCACTCACCTCCAGGTTCCGAGATGAGATCTCTGCCCTATAGCTCCGGACATCCTCCAGGTCCAGGGTGGCAGTGAGGACCTCCTGGGTAGCGAAGCAGAGGGAAAGCACAGGATTGCTGTCCCACATGAATGGGTCAGACTTTTCACAGCAGGGGCTGGCATTAACCCTAGCAGGGTTAATGGCACCACTACCCTCCTAAACTTTTTCCCCTTTAAAAAAACATATGCGGCATACATGCAGGCAGAACACTGTATACACTATAAAAATACATACAAGCATAAATACATAAATAAATAAAGTATTTTAAATTATGATCATGTGTGTCTATGTATGGGTGCACATGAGTGCAGTTTCTGTAGAGGCCAGAAGAGGGTGCTGGTTCCCCAGTGCTGGAGCAACAGGTAGTTGGGAGCTCTCTGACATCAATGCTGTGACCTGAACTATCTCTCCAGTTGCATCTCCATCTGGTTGACAACAGAACCTAAACTACATTTAGACATTTCCCAGTGATATCACCAGTTACAGACACAACTCTGTCAGTACCTGGGGGAGGGGGAAGTTTCAGCAAATGTTCTTTTTTATGTAAAAGACACAGAAAGCAATGAGTCCTTCTCCAATTCTGAACACAAGGACTTATAGATGGGATGGCTGGAGCCATTGCAGCCATCCTATGACCAGGAAGATGGAGGAGAACAGCACGGGGAGCAACAGGGCAGTCCATACCCACATCTTCCAGGCATTGAGCATGCAGCTCACCAGCTCCCAAGGACTGTGTGGCCCCTGAGGTGGATCAGAGGGTTTGTGCACGGCTGTCCTCTGCTTTCCTGTCTCTTCCCTGTGTCCTTACCACCCCCACCCTCCTGCCAAAGGATTGTGATGATATTTCCATCCCATCCCTCGCCTGGCTAGCCTCATAAAGCCCCTCGCTACAGGAGGTAAGGAGTTTCCTCTGTGTTTCACTCAGGGCCCAAGTGGGATGTGATGGTTAGCGTGCATTGTCAGCTCGATACAATCTAGACTCACCATGAACAAATCTCTGGGTATACCTGTGAGGGAGTGTCTAGATTAGGTTTACTTATATAGATGTACTCTGAATGTGGGTGGCACCAGCCTGTGGGTTGGGGTCCCAGACTGAATAAAAAGGAGAAGTGAGCTGGGCAGTGGTGGCGCACGCCTTTAATCCCAGCACTTGGAGACAGAGGCAGGTGAATCTCTGAGTTGAAGGTCAGCCTGGTCTACAAAGTGAGTCCCAGGACAACCAGGGCTACACAGAAAAACCCTGTCTAGAACTCCCTGCACCCACCCCCCCAAAAAAAAGTAGGAAATGAGTTGATGAGTAGCCTTCATCGCTATGCTTCTGACCGGCTGGCTTACAATCCTGCTGCTGCACCTTCCCACCATGATGGACTGCTAGCACCAAACTGTGAGCCAAAGTAAACCCTTTTGCCAAGTATTTTGTCACATTAGTCAGAAAAGCTACTAATGTAGGATATAGTGCTCCTTTCATGTGCGCTGTCCAGGCCATGGGGAAACTGATAGGTCTTAGACAGGCCAGATGCCCCTGAGGATAATGTCCCCAGTTAAGCCTGACAGTCACCATCCCTCATGAAGGACCAGGTCTAGTGTTTGCTAATCCCTGATTGCAGGGGAGGCTCATCTTTCCAGCTTCCAAAATGAGCCAAACAAGCTCACTAGCCCCTGCATGGAGCCAGGTGACCCTGTGTTGCAGACACTATGGTACTTGGCCTAATGTGCTCACTATAGCCTGGGGTGGTCCTCCCTGCTCATGCTCAGCACGGGCATTTTCTTCTGCTCTGTGTTCAGCCAGAACCTGTCCTAAGGGGATCCCTCCTCACAGCCATGGGAGGGGGGAACTATTACAGATGAGTAGTCAACTAACTGGGCATTGTGAAGGCCACTCCCCATCCCCATGCTCACTCCCCATCCCCATGCTCACTCCCCATCCCCATTTTTGGCTCATTACCACATCATCCAATGAGAACTGGGTGCCCTGGGCAAAGATGCTCCCATTCATGGCAATCATGGCACAGCCATCATAGTAGAGACGGTCACCATCGCAGCCCTTCTGGTTGGCTAGCAGGTAGATGCCACCATTCTAGAAGAGGCAGAGGTGACAATAGGGCTATCAGTGCTTTATATAACCTATGACTGCCACTAGTCCTGAACAGAACACCTAGATGTACCAGACTGCTATTCTCCATTGGCTTCTAGACTCTGACAGAAACAGCAGGTGCAGGTGGGGACACAAAGCCCCAAAGCTCCAGTTCATGTGTCCTTGCCAGATGTTGTGCTACAAATTCCTTGAAACTGAAACATCAAGAATGAACAATGTACAAGTCTCAGAAAGTTCCTGAAACTTAGCAGATGCACAAGGTCCCTCCGCTCCAAAGTCACATAAGCAGTAAGGACTGCTGAGAGGCTCTCAGACCAGTCAAGCTGCCTGGGAGAGATTCTCTGGTCTGTCAAACTTCCTATAAATTGTGAAGAGAGCTCCAGGATTCCAGCTTCTATGAGCTATTGATGGGACTTTGGTGATGCAGCTGCCTTTGGCTCATCCCTGCTCCTGTCTGTAAAGCCTTACTTACTGTTGAGCAAAGAAATAAACTCATTGGTTTACCATGTTGAATTTTGGTGGTATTGTTACTTTGGTCTCTCATTGGTTCCCTATCTGGGGTGAATAGACCTATGTTGGGTCTTCCCCAAATAATATTGCATGATACCAGGTATCAGGCATCCCATAGAACATCTACTTTTACTTTCCCTCAGCTCTCAGTGCAGTGCTGCTGTCCCTATCTCACAGGGTCACTAAGCTAGAACAGTGTGTTGGGGCAACATGGAGCTTCAGGCCCACTAGAAGCACTGGTGATCTTGGGTGACCTCTGTGAGGGCTGGATGTTATCTCCTATGTGTACCTATCTTCAACCTGGGGCATGTCTATCTGCACTAAGGACTAACAGTACTGCTCCTCTGTGTCTAAGGTCAGTGGCAGGTGCATGCAAGTTGGTATGTATGTGTCTCCATGACAACCATAGACTGGAACACATCTTGGTTCTCTGTCACAGCAGTGTCAACAGAATCTGCTTTGAATGATGGCAGTGAGGGCCTGGTGATGCCAGGAAGAGAACCCTGGGAGGGACCAAGCATGTCTGTGGAACACAGCCTGAAACCACAGCCTTAAGTATGTACCAGAGGTGGCTGAGCCCTGCCCCAGGAGCCATTGCTTCTGGGGTTCCTCTGATGGATCATTAACCTGTGATGCTGCTCAACCCCCCTGCCCATGGCCCACCTTGGAGGTGGCCATGGTCACCAGATCCACCCTGGTGTGGGCTTTGCGTAACACGTGGTGGCTGCCGGAAGCATTGGTGATGATCTCCACACCATCCAGGCCCATGTCGATGTGGGGGCTGTGGAAAGAGGCAGGTGGAGTGACTGTTGGGCTCCTGTGGCCCCTCAGCTATCTAGGGGGACCTCCATGGTTAAGGCCATGACCTCAAGAGGAGGTTGCAAAGCCTGGGTCCTCCCACTGGTTGGCCCAGGATGGGAAATGGAGGGCACAGAGAGCCAGCTGACCTGCGTGGTGTCCAGAGCTCCTCACAAACCTCGCTCCCAATGCAGGTGTCTTGGGTGGCCAGTACCACATCTCCAAAGGGCACAGTTTTCTGCAGAGGAAAGAAAACACCACTTTAGATTCCAGGGATGCTTCCTAGGCTACACACTGGCCTCTGACATCTTGAAGGCTACCATACTGTTCCAGGCCCTCCCTAAGGCTTTCCTCACTGTGCGTGTGCCCAGCCCCTGCATATTTGACTTCTGCTGACTCGAGGCTCTCCCATTTCCCTACTCATGACCACAATGGCTGCAAGAGGTTCTTTCCTCCACTTCATTTCCTGCCACCAACAGTGTCACCATTCAACAAGTAGACCGAGGACCCCAGGTCCACAGTGCAACAAGAGGGACGGAGCTCAGATATGTCCATCACCAGCTGATTGTAGTTTCCTAGAACTGTCCCTGATTCAGAGTCTGCCTCCACTCAGGGTTGACTCCTGCAGTCTGGCTAGCAATCAGACCTCCTGTACTCACCATGGAAGTTCTGCTCTGTACTTTCCACCCAGCTCTGCTTTGACTCCACCCAAGAGCTCCTCCTGTGCCCACCCTCAACCTGCACTGGCAGGAAGTCCTGGGAAGGATGTACCTGCTTTGTCAGGTCCTGTAACATCCGAGGGAGAACATATTCCTCAGCTTGCCTGAAAGAAAAGAATCGAAGCATGGCAAAGCTGAGATGGGGTCCTGGGAAACAGGAAGCATGGCACAGGCATGGGCCCTCAGTCTAACCATGCCAGGCTCCTGAGAGTGCTGTGTCCTCAGAGGCAATACTGCCCATTCACACTGAGGCCTACGACAGACACTGTAGTACTCATGCATACTGGAGTGTCCCTGCCTCTCAGTGTTTTCTGAGAGACTGGGGGAGGGGGCATTGGAATCAGGTTTACCTGCATGCTGCCATGATTCCTGCCATGATGACAGTGGACTAAACCTCTGAAACTGTAAGCCAGCCCCAATTAAATGCTTTCTTTTTATGAATTGTCATGCATGGTGTCTCTTCACAGCAACAGAACACTGACTAAGACAGTAACCTAAAACACAGAGTAGGACTTACCAACTGGGGGCATTCTGCCCCTGAGGAAACATTTGGTAAATTCTGGGGTGATTTTGCTCTGTGCAGGGTCTCATGTTCCCCAGGCTGACCTGGGGTTCATTATGTATCTTTGAAGTCCTGATTCTTCAGCCTTCACATCCAAGCACTAGGATGATGGGTATGCATCACTATGCTTGCCTAGCTTAGTGGTAGTTTTGTTTAATAAACTCTACTCAGAGGTTGGGGTGCCTCTGACCACCATACACTGCACAGGACAGGCCCCCTCTTCTCTGTTCTCAGAGATCAAATGGGCTATGGTGAGAATCCTGGCCATGAGGGACAATTTGAGACATAGTATCCCTCCACTTAAGAGTGACCAGTAACCACTGACTGGTGGCTGAGGTCTTGGGGTGTCTACTGGCTTAGACTTGACCTGACAGCATGGAATCGGCCATATCTGAATGGCAGGGACAGCCCCACAGTGTTCTGTGGCTTACCTCCCAACTCAGGCTGCATGTGTTGAGGACATTAGTGAACACCTGTGTGGTCCCAACACACTGCAGCTGAGGTGCTTTCCACTCACCGGCTTCTGGACCAGGGGGTGAACCAGCGCAGTTCCCGGTAGTTGCCTTCGTTGGCCAAGGCCATCTTGGGTCTGATGAGTAGGATCTTTCTACAGCAGGTAAAAGGACTGATCACACCATCCTCCTGGGACAAGCAGGCCTCTGCCATGAAACTTGCCCCATACGATAAGTGAGGCCTCAGAGCTGGTTCAAGACCAGGGCCCTGAACAAACCTGTTTTTTTTTTTTTTTTCCCTATAGGCTTAAGCTTTCTGCTTGGAAAAAAAGTAGATCACCATGACTTCATTAGCCAACAAGAACACATTGCTGGAAGCTGGTGTGCGTGTGCACACACAGTGGGGGAGGGGTGGTTAGAAGACTCCCCTCACCTTTATTGTCCAGGCAACAAGGATGAAAAGCCCAAACAAACCCAACCTTGGGTCTTCTCCTCTAGCCTTAGTGAGGGTGGCTGAAGTCCAGAGAAGGAGATTCACTGGAGTTGCTGGGACAGTGTGCTGTAGTCACTAAGAGCACCCTGCAAAATGTCCCCACCAGAGCTAGGCACAGGCATGCCATCTCACTTACCGGTTGAGAAAGATGACCCTGCAGTTGTAGCGAACATTCCGGTGCATTACAGGCCTGCAGACAGGAGGGAGGACACATGTCTGCCTTGTCACAAGAGCACAGCAAGCAGAAGTGGTGGCACTAACTACAGTCATGTATTCTCTTGCTGTGCATATGCGGTGCACTCCCATGCACGGAAGTCCCCCTGATAAGCTCCACCTTACTTTTTTAGGATTGACCTTTACTTTTGATTTTGTGTATGTTCACGTATGCATGTGTATGTATTTGGACACACATCTACATAAATGCATCTGTGTGCATATGTGTATATATACACACATATAATTGGGAGGAGTAATATTCAAGGAACCCATGCCACTCAAGGCTTCATGGATGGCATATTCCCAGAAACAGCTCCCCCAAATTCACTATGAAGAAAACCATGTGGCAGGGTAAACATCTGGCTTGCTTTTGTGCAGAGTGTGCTCATGGGTGCCCAGAAACTCCTGGAAGAACTAAAAAACTGCTTCCAAGAGTTGTTGTCTTGGGGAGGTTAAGTGGCTATAGGGCTGGACAAAATCCACATTCAACATAAGGGTTTAGTGTCTCACTAGGACTCCATGGCCCCGAACAAAGGGGTTCTGGGTTCAGGACCCCCTTGAATTTGCCTTCTCTCCAAGCTTCCCCTTCTGTACCCTCATGCTGGCACTTACATGCCCACGTCACAGATGATGTCCTGAGTGATCGAAGATTCCAGAAGGGCAGCCAGAACTTGGAGTGAATGCAGGAGTGTGTCTGACTCATGATAATGATCCCAGCATCCATAGCCACTAAAGAGAGAGGGATCAGGCCAGTGAGGAGCCAGGAGTGGCCCAGGACTACCATGATGGTTGGATCAGGCACCAGGTTTTCCAGAGCCTTCCAGGTAAGTTAGTTATTAAGAACAAATTCATTGAGGGGCACAGGTGATCTTGGATGGCATAGGAGACAGAGTCAGGATTCTATGGAGAGACATTATACTAGTGAAGCAGGTTAATCCAGGAGGGTAATGAGGAGGATGCCTTGAGACTAATATAAAAGTTCAGGAAAGAAATACATGTCTGCTTCCCTTATGTCCAGAAAGGTTCTCAACCTTTCTGATGCTGAGACCCTTTAAAACAGTTCCTATGTATGTGGTGACCTCAACCATAAAATTACTTCATAAATTGAACTGTATGTTATGCTATGAATTGTAACGTAAATATCTGCATGCAAATCCCCCAAAGAGGGTCTCAACCCATAAGTTGAGAGCTGTTGCATTAGAGAAAAGTTGGGAGGGGGACAAAGAGGAGAGGACAATCTGGAACCCACAGCTGGTCAGAAGCCTCAAAAACAGACAGGTACCCTAGACCAGAGAGGGTAACACAAGGGGGTGTCCCAGCAAGAGAGCAGAAGAAATCAAGTCATCAGTTTCTCTATTCTCATAAAAAGGGCACCAGGGAGGGACCATTAATAGATGCTGAGATGATGGGATGAAACCTCTTTTTTTTAAAAAGATTTATTTATTTATTACATATACAGTGTTCTGCCTGTATGCCAGAAGAGGACACCGGATTGAATTGTAGATGGTTGTGAGCCACCATGTGGTTGCTGGGAATTGAACTCAGGACCCCTGGAAGAGCAGTCAGTGCTCTTAACCTCTGAGCTATCTCTCCAGCATGGGATGAAACCTCTTTATGGCCAAATAGGTAAATGAAAACATGGGGTTAGCAAGATATTGCCTCAGTGGGTCAAGGCACTTCCCACTAAAACTGATGGCCTGGATTTGATGCCCCAGACCCCCATATCCTACACACACAAAATGTGCATGTTCCCAAATAAATGCAATCACTTTTTTTTAATGGATTGGAGAGATAGCTCACTTGTTCTTGCAGAGGACCTGGGTTCAATTCCTGAACCTACATAATGGCTCACAACCATGTGGCTCGCAACTACCAATTTCAGGGGATCCTGTCTCTGTGAGCACCAGACATGAAAGTGCTGCACAGACAGAGGTGCAAGCAAAACACTCACATGCATAAGATAAATAAATGAAAGCCTGGGGTGAGGGGGTGTCTCAGTGCACTGACCTCCCATGTAAAATAGCATGGGAGCCCATTGCACACAGCTCTGGGGCTGAAGCTGTAAAATCAAGGCATCTCTAGAACTAGTGCCTGCTATAGACTGCTCCCTGTTTCAAATATGACACCTTCATCTCTCCTCAGCATTTTGGCTCAGAGAAGTTGCAAAGAGGGCACCTTGCAGGTGGCCATATATGTGGGAGGCTTCTTGGAGCCTTTATATAAGATGCTACTCATAGTGATTTAATCCCCACTACCAAGCCCTGCCTCTCAGCACCATCACTCTGGGACGAGCTTTCTGCAGAAGAATGTTGGAGAGACATTGAAACCACAGCATCAGGGAAGGTGAAGCAGCCTGACTTTGAATTCAGCCCTAAGCTGGTCTATTCTTGTCCCTCTATTTGCCTACCAGAAACCTGGAGTTATCCAGCCTCCACCACCTGCCCTGACCCAGGCCCACTCTCAAGTTGCTGACATCCTAAATGGTTTGCATTTCTTCTGCTCTCAGTACAACCCCTTTCCTTCCCATCTTTTGAAACCACTACCTGCCCTCCCAAGGGTGGGATGCCAGTGTGCTTAGCCATACCATATTTCTAGTTCTGGTCCAAGCCTGTATCTTGCACCTTTGGCTTTGGCAATTTGAATACCTAAATGGAGAGAGAGGGAAGGAGAAATAAATCAGCAGCTAGAACACAATCAAAGGCAGGAAAAGCAGGGTGCTGCAGGCTCTGTAGTGTTCACAGCCCACTGCAGGCAGTTCTGTAACAGCAGAGGACAGCAGGCACCTGTACACACCTGTATACACTTGCAGGAAACCAGAAACAGGGAGAGCATGTAGTAGTACTTTCTTGTCAGACTTTCATGGACCTCTAGTCCACAACACAGAGACTTATTATCATGAAACCTTGGCCTTAGCTTAGGCCTTTTCCCAACTAGCTCTTATAACTTACATTAACCTGTTTCTATTAATCTATGTTCTGCCAACTGGCTCTGTTACCTCTCCTCTGTACAGTACGTCTGACTTGTTCTGCCTCTAGTTGGTGTCTGCTCATCTCTTCATTCCAGAGTTCTCTCCCTGGATATCTCACCTATTCTCTGCCGACTAGCCATTGGCCATCCAGCTCCTTATTAAACCAATCACAGCGAAGCATCTTAACACAGTATAAACAAGTATTCTGCATCAGAGTAGGGTGGCCTTAGCACTGGGGAGGGGTAAGTCACACGGTGGTAGGTAATCAATAAGCAGACACCATGATCAGCTATAGGAAAAAGCTGTAGACAGGACGTGAAGGCTTCCAACTCTAGGATGGTGCCATCCAGCACTCACACCAGGTTGACAGCTCTGTTGCCAACATGCAGGCAAGGCAGCCCATCTTCACTCCTAAGACACATACTCTGACAACCAAAGCAGGTCAATATATACTTGAAGAAATAAAAAACACCTGGGCTGGCCAGATGGCTCAGTAGGTAAAGGTGTTTGCTCCAAAGCCTGACAACCTGAGTTTACTTAGATCAGTGGTTCTCAACCTTCCCAATGCTGCTATGTTTTAACATAGTTCCTCATGTGGTAACCCCCAACCGAAAAATTATTTTCATTGCTACTTCCTAACTGTAATTTTGCTACTATTGCGAATCATTGTGATATTTTGTTTATGATCTAACAAATAAAGTTTGCCCGAAGGTCAGAGTGCAAAGTTAGCCACATTAGTCAGTCATACAGATTAGTCAGTCACACACCTTTAACCCTGGCAGCCACACTAGTTAGCCATAGACCTGGGTGGTGGTGGTGCATGCCTTTAAACCCAGCACTAGAGAAGAGTATAAGGCGGGTGGGGACAGGAGTGCAGGGTATTCAGTCTGCAGTCACTCTGAGGACAGGGTCGCCCCAGCCTTGGTAGAGGTAAGAACTCTCTAGTGGTTGGCTACTTTGCTCCTTCTGATCTTCAGCTTGAACTCTCATATCTGTCTCTGGGTTTTTATTATTTGTGCTACAAACCATAATATAAGTATCTGATGTGCAGGGTATCTGACCCCTGTGAAAGGGCTGTTCAACCCTAAAGGGTTTGCAGCCGACAGGTTGAGAGCGGCTGACGGTTGAGACTCGCGGTGGAAGGGGGCAACTCACTCTGCAAGCTGTCCCCTGAGCTCCACCCGCACACCACGACAACACGTGTACATGCAATAATACATAAGGGCTCACTCTGCAAGCTGTCCCCTGAGCTCCACCCGCACACCACAACACATGCAATAAATAAGGGCTCTGTGGTTCTTCTAAGCTGACCTGCTACCTCTTGCTCCTGTCTAGTCTTCTTGCAAAGGCAGCTCAGCATGGACAGCCTGAAGCGGGAAATCTGCAGCTCGAAATCTGCAGCTCTGCCCAGAGCAGCCCCAGTTTGGGCGTGGTAGAAACTGTTCTATCTTTACAGTGAGCAGACACGAATGTCAACAATACAGGGATATTCAATGGAGACACTCTCCTCTGAGCTGAGAGCTCACCCTTTACCTGCTTTCTCGGTTCAGTATGCATTTCCCCAATGCCCATCTTCCAGGAATGTCCTTAGGTACCTTAGACCACAGATCTCTGCAAACACCCACAGATCCCATGGAAACAGCTCCAAGGATGGGCAGCTCTGTAAGGAACACTACACACCCACCAGATCCCAGAGGACTGCTGAGGGCAGTGTCTGCCTAGCGAGGTAGGTCACGCCCATCTCCATTCCTGCCTTGCTACTCCAAGTGTCCCCCAAGCTGGGAAGTCCCCCGAAAGCTCACAAAGGCCAGGTCAAAACCCTTTAACTGTTCCCACGCCTAGCGCTGTGAGTCTCTCCAGGGCAAAGCTGTGCACTTGTCTTGAGTGTTATACCCTGATCATTGTGGACTTTGGCTTCTTCCTGTCCCTCGCCACCCACAGACTCACTCTTTAAAATCCTCTGGAAATTGCCCTCAAAATCCAGGGCCCACTGGTTGAGTGCACAGGTAGCCACGGTCACCTTCCGGCCCATCCTGGTTTCCTGGCTGGGACGCTGAAGACACTGCACAGCACCCCAAAGCGCGACTTCCGGGGCTGCGCCTGCGCAGCGTGTCCTTCCTAGAGGCCCCGCCCCTCGAGCTGCCATAACCCCTCCCCTCAACTCGTCATTAGACCTGCTTCTGTCCCTGCCTCGAGAAGCCGGCGCAGAGCGTTTTACCGGGAAGACTCGCCCCTATGCTCTCCACAGCCACACCCCTCCTCTTTCTTCAGCAGTGCCTGAGCAAATCATCCTTTGGGAAGGCTCCGCCTCTCGGACCGCCTAGTAGCGCGTGCGCAGCGAGGTTGTCTCGGAGCCCCGCCCCTGCCCGAAGTCAGAACGCAGAGCCACGCCCCCACTGGTTTGTCAAGGACCATTTTCATGGCCACCTTAGCCACGTTTGATATTGATATATCATGAAAGGCTCATTCCTGGCACAAAAGGTGGTGTCTGGCTTGTTTTCTGTTGCTGTGATAAACACATGACCAAAAGCAGCTAGGATGGAAAGGGCTCACTTCACCTAGTCTGTTATGCAGTGAAGTTGAGGCAGATACTGAAGCAGAGCCCAAAGACAACCACTGCTTACTGGCTTGCAGAGTTTTCCAGAGTGGAGATTTCCAGGGTGAGAATTGATGCGATTTCAAGTCCTGAGCTTGGGGCGAGCCCGGGAATTGGTGGATTTTCAAGCTCAGGGGTTGGTGGGTTTTCAAAACCAGGAAGTGAACTTGGACCTTTTTACCCTGGGACTGCACATGCTTTAACAGTTCAGAAGCAACCCTCAGGGGCCTGGGAATTCTTAAGGAATATCTGTCTCTATAGGAGGATGTCCCTCTACTTTGGAAACTACCAAACAACAAACTCTGCTGGCTTGGACTGAGGCAAACTGAACCTGTAAAGTAAAATGTTCAAGGGCACTTCCAGGTTTGAAAAGTTACCAGACCCCACCAATCCCTGAGCATGAAATCCCACCAGTTCCTGACTTGGCTTGAAATGTCACCATCCCCACCCTGGGAATCTCCATCTTGGAAAACTTCTCTCCCAAGAAACCATATATAGGCCTGTCTCCTCCTCAGTTCCTTGCTCACTCAAGGAGAGAATTTCTTGTATCTCTTCCAATAAATCTATCGTGTGCGGTTATTGTACAGTGTGACTGCCAGGATACATTCCCCTTCAGCACTGTAGCATCTGCTTTAGGAAAACTTTCCCTCTCCACTGGGGAAAGTTTCCCCCTCAGAGAAGCAACATCTCTGCAGCCCCAAAGGAAGTGACACTTTTAGGAGATGTGGCCTTGTTGGAGGAAGAGTGTCACTTGTCACTGTGTGTGGGGACAGGCTGTGAGGTTTCTTTTCTTAAGCTTCACTCAGGGTGACAGTCAGTTGACTTCCTGTTGCCTACAAGACTAGAACTCTCAGCTATTCCTCCAGCACCGGATCTGCCTGCATGATGATAATGGACTGAACTTCTGAAACTGTAAGGTAGCGCCTCCACCCCCTTAAATGTTTTCTTTATAAGAGCTGCTGTGGTCATGGTGTCTCTTCACAGCAACAAAAACCCTTAAGACAACCTCCCTTGGGGAAGTCTTTCTCCTGAGCTGTAACACTTCCATTAGGGAAGTGTTCCGAGAACCTTTGTTCTTTCTGCTTCTCTAACCTGAGACACCCCTCTCCTATGATCTTTCTGTATGACTTTCTTGAATCAGACTGTAAATGTAGCTGCTTCTGGCAGTCACACAGCTGCGCTGTATCAACTCGCTTTGCCACAGAAGGTCCATCTGACATGTGACATAGGGGACAGTGCCTGCTACATTGCTTTTCAGAGACCAGGCCATTTTGTGTTGTTGGTTTTTATCAAAACCACTTAGCTTCTATGTTGGGGAGGTGACTCAGTTGGTCAAATGCTTGCCTTACAAGCAGGAGTGTTTTTGATCCCTAGAGCACAAGTTTTAAAAAAAAACAGCTCTTATGATGACAACTGCTCATAATTCTAGCTGTGGGGAGACAGAGACCACAGATCTCTGGTGTCTTCAACCCTGCCAGCCTAGTCTACTTAGCACAAGGTCCATGCTGGTAAGAGCTCATCACAAAACAAAACAAAACCAACTTGGGGAATGACACTCAAGTTGCCTTCCAGCCTACATGCACAGGCACATACACGAGTGTGTGCGCACGCACACACATACACACACACACACACACACACACACACACACTGCCTCTTGACATAGGCCTACCTGGATGACCAATGGGTGACCTTTTGCTATTAGAAGCCTGAAAACTCCTATCTCAGCTCAAACTACAGCCCTTTTGAACATATGCACTCATTAAAATCATGCTTTTACAATTTATACACAGATCACAAGCTGTTTCAACTCCATCCTTTTCCATGCCATTCATTGCCCTGTTCCCTACTCATAAATATCCCTAAATCCTACCCTCCAGGAGTGGATTGATGATTCAATTGCCCATCTCCACCACCACCACCCCCCAGCTGCCTTGCAAAACTTCTTTCAGTGATTGGCACATTGTTTGGCAGACCTAGTTTGATATTGCTCTCAAGGAAGGCTTAGACATGTCACTCAAAAATAGCCACACTGGTCATTTAATCTAGCCAATCAGTGAACTCCAGGTTCAATGAGAGACCCTATTTCAAAGGACAAGATGAAGAGAGATGGGGAATATCCCGGATGTAGGCCTCTGGTCTCCACACACAAGCATGCACAGGCATAGAGTGCACCCCCACCCCAAGATCCAATTTGAAAGGGTTGTACTGGTCAAATATGAGATCATACAACACAGGGTCAGTAAAGGGGAAAAAAAAGAAAGAAACCCATTGGTCCATCCTGATAAAAGTAAGTTAATGACTTGGGTTGGCAAGATGCGTCAGCAGGTAAAGTGCTTGCAGGGCAAGTCTGGCTACCTGGGTTCAATCTCTGAAACTCATATAAAGGTAGAGAGAACTAACTCCACAAAGTTGTCCTCTGATCTCCACACATGGGTTACAGCATGTGCCCCCACCCAGTGAACACACACATAGTGGTTCTCAACCACATATCGTGTATATCAGATATTTACATTATGATTCATAACAGTAGCAAAATTACAGTTATGAAGGAGCAATGAAGTACTTTTATGGTTGGGGGTCACCACAGCATGAGAAACTGTGTTAAAAGGGTCAAAGCATTAGGAAGGTTGAGGACCACTGCACTATAGTAATAAATAAGAAATATATTTTTGTTTTTGTTTTTTTGAGACAGGTTTCTCTGTGTAGCTTTGGCTGTTCTGTTACCAGCTCTGTAGACCAGGCTGGCATCAAACTCACAGAGATCCACCTGTCTCTGCCTCTGGAGTGCTGGGATTAAAGGTGTATGCCACTGCTTCCTGGCAGAAATTGTTAAAATTTTCAAAAGTTAAAGAGCTGAATTCTTGATAGAAAACTATCAAATAATAATAATAGTTTAATAATAAGGTTGAAGGAATGATGAAATCAAGTCAACAAACAAGAAGTAACCAATGTCCCAATTGTCCTCAATGAATGCTACATCACCAGGGTCAAAGGTTGCTAGGGAACTTTGTACTTACCAGTCTCAAAAATATCACTCCACTTATTTACTTATTAATCAAGAGAAAGATGGGACTAGAGAGATGGCTCAGAGATTAAGAGCACTTGCTGCTCTTGTAGAGGATCCAGGTTTGATTCTCAGCACCCACGGGTTAGCTGGAACTACTCCAGTTCCAGGGGTGACTATGTATGTATGTATGTATGTATGTATGTATGTATGTATGTATGTATGTATGTCAAGGGCGCCAGATGCCCTGGAACTGGAGTTACTGATGTGAGTGCTGGGGATTTTACCTTGACCCTCTGGAAGAGCTGCGAGCACTCTTAACTGCTGAGCCATCTCTCCAGTCCCGACTCCATATTCTGCATAACCTGTTATTCTATTCAAATGTGTACTCTGACTGTATCCTGGGTTTTAAGATAAGAGGATCCTGGGGTTTAAGAAAAGAGCAATAAAGGACATTCTTGGGCAGTTGGACCACCAGCACGGAGACAGTGGCTAACAGTGCTGAAGTCATTTCTGTTTGCTTTGTTGTGGTAGCAGAGGAGACTGTCGCTGGGCGGGAGTGGGGGATGGGATGGGGTGACTGCAACTAACTAATGTCAGGTGGTGTGGAGGAAAGAGTTGAAAAAAGAATGAAACCTGTGCAACTCTTCACAGCTGCTGTGTTAAGGTTCAGCTTGAATGAGGCTGGGCTTTCCCCAAATACATTCCGGGGCATGGAGGTGTGACTGAGTCCTGCCCACCAGGGGGCCTGTTGGGCTGTTAAGCCAGGGCCTCAGCCGCGTGCATCCTTTCGCTAGTTGCCCCCTCCTTACGGGGCCGGTCAGGTCTCCTGGTCCTACCGCTGTGCACCAAATGCGGCTTTAGGTAGGAACTTTGCTGCAGGGTAAACGGAGGCACTGAGGGGCGGGTTCGGAGCCTGCATGGTGGAGTGCATATTTACATCCTTTCTCCCACCAAGCTGCGTCCGACCCGAAACCCTGGGGGGCGTGGGCGGGGCGGGGCCGGCTCTGATGTCAATCTCAAGCCCGCCGCCTCTGACTGGCGGGCACGGTGGGCTCCGAGTCAGCTCACCGCCTTGACCAATCGTAGGGCGCGGATCGCAAAATCCACTCCCAATTGGTCGTCCGTGAAATACGTCACATGGGGCGGAGCTTCAGGCGGACACTTGGGCCTCCGCAGCAGATCGCGGGTCAACTTTCTGGACCCCACGAGCAGGTGAGGTTCTGTGTTCACTGACCAGGACAGAGTGCGGGAATGGGACCATGCGCACAGACGAGGCACGGGGTGGGGGTGGGGGTCGTCGAGTATGCAGGAGAGAGGGCCGTATGTACAGTTGGGGGGAGCGAGTATTCAGGAAAGGAGGTGATGTGTGAGATGGGAGACTGTGCTTGTGATCCGAATGTGTTTGTCGATTAGGGCATGTTCACTTGCACAGGTTTTGGGGAGATTGGGGAATAAATGTGCAGGCTTGGGGGCGTGTGCGCAGGTGAGGGGACCAGTGTGCAGATCAGAGACATGTGCACAGGAGAGGGGGCTGTGTGCTGATGTGTGTGTGCTTGGGGAAGGGGACTATGGGCCCAGCGGCGGCGGGCATGAGGGGTTGCTTGCTCAGGTGAATCTTCGAGCAAGCACGGAGGTGGAGTTTGCTCAGCTTAGCTGGGACCTATGGGTAGGAGAGGCAAGCATCTCCTGTGAGATGAATAGCCAGCTCCCTGGGGGACCTGTGAATGTGCTCAGCTGTAGAGGGGTAAGTGTAGACACACCCCTTGGCCCATGCTCCTATCCCAGGGTACATTCAGTTTGGTGGGTAGGATTTGAATGATTCTATTTAATCTCCAAGGAGACAGATGGATTGCCTGCTGGCATGAGGGTCCTGGGAGACTCTAGGCATATCTGGCCTCCCCAGACTGTGGAGAGTCCCCCATCTCCCTAATTTAGGTCGAGACGGTTATCAGGGGGAAGAATTGAAACAACAGAACATTTTAAGTTTTGAGCTACTGCTGACAGAATCTTCTGAAAGTGCTTCTTAAAACAAAACAAAGTCAGTAGCCAGTGGCCATAGTGGGTCTGCGTGTCAGAAAGAGGTGCACTGAGTAGGGTACAGTAAAGCCACACCGCCAAAGAATTGGATAAAAAACAGCTTTTGGACAGAAAGGTGGGACAACAGATGTGTGTAAATGATCATCTGTGGAACAGTCTGGGAGGGTATTGAGGCCTGGAATGGACTTGAGTGAGGAGAAAACAGTTTCACATCTGATGTGTATTTTGGAACTTTTGAAAAGCAGAGAGCCTGGAGCTTTGGTTAGAACCAGAAATGATTCCAAAGAATCAGGGTGTCAGGTCATTTCTTTTCTTGTTGGACTCATGCTTATTTCTGGGGGCTTCAGGAACTGCAGTTCCTCTACAGGGACCTCAAGCTTTCAAGACAAGTCAGACCAGAGTTCTGCAGCTTTGGGTCACTCTAGAAGCCAGCCTCATTTGATCTGGGGAAAGCAATGGGACACAGTAGACTCACAGATGCCATTTAACCACAGAAGCTTGTATGATAGAAAAGGAGAGGAAAACCCAACGTGCCCCCATATGTAATGCTCCTGGAGGACCCAAGTGGAACCCTTTGTCTTCTGGGTCCTTCCATGATATGGGAGGGACTGGCACTGCTGACACCTGCAGAGCCAGCTCTTTGCAGCACTGAGTGCCAGAGCATCTGATTTCTCAGGTAATTGTCAACGGGTATGATATAACTTTTAGTGTCTGTACAAGGCACTGCAGGACGGTCTTGCATCTATCTGCCCGCTGCCACCGCCCCAAGTATTTCCCAGGACAAATTCTTGTTGGTAGATTCAGGTGGACATGCTTCTCACTGTGCTCCCATTTCCTGGATTTCCTACCTTTCTATCTTAAAATCCAACACCATACTAGGGGTTAACAAATCTCCAGATTGGACACCCCATTGCTTCTGGAAAATTCCAGCAACATAGATGACTCCCTACATGGAAAGTCACTGGAATCTGATATGCTAAGTTAGCCATGTCATCATTACTTGACAGCTTCCCAGTGTGCCAAAAGTGGAGTGCCAGACCCAGCTTTGTCTCTTAGGTCATGTTAGCACTTGGCATGTTTCCCTACCTTCTTCCCCAGTGTATGAAGTAGGTGGATGTAACATTGCTCATTCGACTCTTGGTGGATGCTGAGTGGATGGTAGCTGCTGGTGACAGGCTGTGTCATCCCGTGACAGCCCCAGTGACAGCTCCTCTAGCTATACCTTTCTGCTGCCCCTTCAGGATGTAGAATGACTGAGATGTGGCCACTAGGGTCTGGTGATGTCTTATACCTTCCAATACGAGATCTGGAAGGCTCCCCTTCCCCCAGCATTGCCCTTGTGAGTGCTCTCACTGCCTCAAGACCACCCATAAGCCAGACCGTCAGCTCACATGAGCCTGTGGGAGGCGAGTCTGGGCACCTAAGGCTCTAATGTACAGCTGGCTACTGCCATGACATACCCCTGCAGCCCATCCCTCCCCTAATTTCTGACCTGCAGAAACCATGAGAGATGCGGAAAGGTTTGTTTTGCTTTGCCTTGTCCTGACTCAGTATCACAAGTTTGTGCTTTCTGCTAATGTAGTTGCTGTCTGCTGACCTTCACACATGCTCCCTTCCACAGAATAAATAAATAATAATAATTAAAACTGGTGGTATACACCTATAACTCTAGTGCTTAGGAGGTGAAGGCTGAAAAGTCAGAAATTCAAGGTCATTCTTGGCTATATAGCAAGCTCAAGGCTACATGACCATCCAGAACAAAGGGCCTGTCACCTCTCAAGGCCACAGTGTTTTGCTCTCAGAACCAACCATTCTAGGAGCAGTAGTTTCCTTTACGGTTGTTTCCAACTCAGACATTGGCTCCCCACATGGCTCCTCCTCTCAGATCTGTGGCTTGTAGAGGTTCATTGTGAGCACTTTTTGCTTTTCTCCTCCTGAAGTATCATTGAAATCATCCCACTGCCTTAGGTGTGGTAGATGTTTTTCCAGTTACTGTGTGGCCAGGCTACAGATGGTATCTTAGTGTGTCCCTTGACTGTCTCTTGCCTTTGGCTGATGTTTATTCAGCTGAAGAAAACCTTTGGCTTTCTTGACCTGAGTCATATTATTATTATTATTATTATTATTATTATTATTATTATTTGTTGTCGTTGCTCTGCTGGACCAGAACTCATTATATAGATCAGTAAGACCTGCAACTCAGAGAGATCTGTCTGCTTTGCCTCCTAAGTGCTGGGATTAAAGATGAGCATCACCATGCCTGGTCCATCGGTTTCGTTTAACACGTGGGACACCAGTGAACCTTCTTCATCTGTCCTTTATAATGATGACCAACACAAATCCTTGGGGACATAGACTTACATGCTATGGGATACTCAATAAGTCCTCGATTCTCTTGCATTCCCATAAAGACTGGTTCCCAGTTCAGGTTGTTTTGTGAGCATCTCAGTGGCTTCTAGTGTGTTCCATGGGGACGTGCCAGCTGCAGGGTAAGGGATGGCACCAGGGAGTGCCACAATGGTTTTACATGTGCAGGTGCAGCTGTTAGCATGCTAGGATAATCTGTTAACATCTGTGGCCTGCCTGTGCTGGGTCCAGCACCTCCGAGCCTCTATGAAAATGTCCACCCACCCCAGTGCAGCCCACCATGCTCCTTGCTGTCATGACTGCCATCCCTAGATGGACTCTCTTGAGTGCTGAGTGACAAGCCCTGAGCTTGTCCCCTGCTTGATATCAGCAGTGGCCTTGATATATGCAGTGTGGATCCTTTCCTGCCTTTGACCTTGGCATTTCATCTCTCTGGTGACTTTGTGGCCTCTGTGGCAGGGTGTTGCTCAGTATATGGACCTTGGGGGACTTCTGAGCCTGGACATATCTAGAGCCACTTCTAAGAAAGACGACTTCATTCTGTTGTGAACTCTCTGGCCCAGAGGTCAAAGGTGAGTATGATGCTCACAGTACCTGTGAGCATGGGCAGTGGCAGGGACAAACTTTTAAAAACTGAAGAAAGGGCGGGAAAGGTGGCTACATGGTAAACAGTACGGGTTGCTCTCTCAGAGGAACTGGGTTTGATGCACAGCACCTATATGGTGACTCAAACCAACTGTAATGCCCTACAGTTCTAGGGAACCTGGCATTCTCTTCAGCTCTCCGTGAATACTGCATGCATGTGGTATACAGACATATATGCAGGCAAAATCCCCATACACATAAGATAAAAATAAAATCTCCAAAAAACAACCCCAAAAGAAGAAAACAGTACAGCAGTCACGTGTCAGTTGTTCTGTAAGGCTCAGGAGTGGAAGGGGATTCCTTCTACCCTTGGTCCCTCTACCCAGATGCCCTGCACAAGCTGTACTTTTTTCATAGAATTTGGTACCTGTGTCAGAGGTTTGACCAGATACATGACTTTCAAATACATTTAAAATATTTACTTTGAATTTTTTCAGTCTCATGTAGATCAAGATGGACTTGAACATTCTGTGTAGTTTAGGATGGTCTTGAACTCCTAATCCTCCTGCCTCTATCTCCCACGTGCTGGGATTACAGATGTGCATTACCTGGCCCAGCTTATGTGGTGTTGGGGATTTGTGCATGCTGAGTTCTACCAACTCTACCAACTGAGCCACAGCACCAGTCCCACTATTTTAATCACATTTTATTTACCTGTTTTAGAGGGCAGTGGACGCCATAGTGCATAGTTGGTTCTCCCTCTACCACTGGGTCCCAGGGATTGCACTCAGGCTGTCAGCCCCAGCAGTAAGCACCTCTACCCACTGAACCATCTTGTCAACCCTTTGTTTTTTTTTTTTCCATCCTAGAAGATGCATGTTATTGCTAGGTGTGGTGGATCACAGCAACTGGGAGGCTGAGACAGAACAATTGCTGTGAGTTCTAGACCAGTCTAGGCTGCAGAGTAAGACCCTGTCTCCAAAAAACTAGAAAGATGTGCACTCAGAGGGCAACATTCCTTATCATCTTTAGTGTTTAGGTCTGAAGTTCTTTCCTCTTTGGCTCTCGCAATTTTCTAGCATGTTAGATTATCAGAAAGTAAATGTTGGTGCCAAGCTTTATATCCTTGGGGCTTATCTGTGAGTCAGGGAAAGAAAAATGCTAGTTCCCTCCTGGAGGGTGTGTGGGCACGTGGCCCTGGGTTTACTATGATTAATGTAGGCACCAGAGATGGAGGAGATAGGGGCACCATTGGCTGCTGCGTGGGACTACAAATGGGGCCATAAGTTATGTGTGCTTCGTGTGCTGCTGGGTAAGAAACAATGCAGCAGCTTCCAGGGTGGGCTGTCAACGGCAGGCAGGCTGGCATCTCCAGGCAGCACAGGTTCTGAGGCCAGAATTGCTGGAGAGCAAAGACTTCTTAGCGTCAGATCTCTCCCTCTCCCCCTTTCCTTTTTCTGTGTCTACTTTGTACGTGTGCACCCCCACCCCCCCGCTTGTGGAGTTTCTCAGTGGCTCTCTGTTTTCTTCAAGGCAGGAGGCAGTCTTTCCATTAAACCCGGAGCTCTTATAAGAGCTAGTGTCACTGGATGCAGCTTGCTCTGGGGACCCTGTCTCTGCTTTCTGAGGCTGGAATTACAGGTGAGCTGCTATGCTTACCTGGCATTTATGTGGGTCACAGAGATCCAAACTCCGTTCTTTGGGCTTCTGAGCAAGCAAGTGCTCTAACCTCAGCATCCTCTCCCCAGCCAGAGGCAATTCTCTATCTCTACATCGAGTCTACAGATTTAAGCAGGGAGAGCATGCACCGTGATAGGACAGAAGGGCCTGGCTGTGTTGTGCTCCACTCTTCCTGCAGAAGCTTCCCAGTTGGAAGCTGCTGCAGCTCTCACATTGTGTGACAAAATGCCTTTCACCATGGAAAATTTTGACATGAGTGTGGATTTTTAGAACAGTGGTTTATTCTCTCACTAAACAAATCAAGGTGTCAAAATGTTTTTGTTTTTGTTGTTTTTTTTTAAGTTAGTCCTAGGAGCTAAGAAAATAGCTCACTGGGTAAGACAGCTTGCTGCTGTGCAAATGTGAGGAACAGGTTTCAAAGCCCCAACACTCACAGAAAAGTCTGGAATGGATGCATGTGTATCCATATTCAGACTTTCTTTTAGGCCACCAACCAGCTCCCAAATCATGACATGGAAACTTACTAGTTATGAATGCTCAGCCTTATATTATGCTTGTTTCACTAGCTCTTATAACTTAAATTAATGTTTCTCTTCATCTACGTTTTGCCTTGGGGCTTTTACCTTCCATTCTGTATGTCTGGCTGGCTGGTGGCTGACTAGCCCAGGACGTCTCCGTTCCTCCCTCCTCTCCTCCTTCTCTTCTCTCTATCTTATACAGCCTAGATTTCTCCTATTTATTCTCTTTGTCCTCTAGTCCTGCCTATCCTTTCTCTGCCTAGCTATTGGCTGTTCAGCTCTTTATTAGGTCAGTCAGGTCCATCAGGCAGGCAAGGAGAAACAGCAACACCTCTTTACATAATTAAACAAATGCAGCATAAGCAAATGTAGCATACCTTTACATAGTTAAAGTAATATTCTACAACACATGTACCTATAATCCCATCATTGGGGATGGAGACATGTGGATCCAGGAGCTTGCTGGCCAGCCAGCCTAGCTGAAATGGCAAGCCTTGGAAGAGTGATACTGTGGGACTCTGAAATCCTTCTCTGACCACAGCAGTTCCTTACTGTATCCTACATCTTTTTGTCCTCTTAGCTACTTTTTTTGTTTTCATCTGTATGTGCTTATCTCTAAGGAATTTGCTTTGACCTTTCCAGGGTTTGTACTGGAACTCACTATGTTGGCTAGGTTGGACTCATTAAAGATATGGGATTAAAGAGAGCTGCCACCAAGTCCAGGAAGGAACAGAATTCTAATCAAGAAAAAAAATGTTCTAGAATTTTCCATTTACTGTCTCTGTCATTCAGTTGACTTTTAAGACATCAAAGCCTACTGTGCTCCCCTTTATGTTCTTTTTATTTCATTTAAAAATTATTTTGTGTGCATGTGTGTATGTGTATGGGTGACCGTGTGCCAATGAGTATGTTAGTGGAAGTCAGAAGACAACTTTGGGAGTTGATTTTCCTCTGCCACATAGTTAGTTCTGGAGATCAAACTCAGGTAGTCGGATTTGGTGACAGACATCCTAATCTGCTGAGCCATCCTGCCAGCCCTGCTATGGCTCTTAATCCTGGTTTCTCTGATAGCTTTTGTGAGTGTGTATTTGTGATGTGCAAATATGTGTGCACATGTGCACGTGGAGGCCACAGGAGGTCAACGTTGGGAGTTCTCCTTCCTGGCTCTCCACCTTAGCTTTTGAGATGGCATCTGTTGCTGAACTGGTAGTTCTGAACTAGCTTGCCTGCTGAGAGCCCCAGGGGCCCTCTTGTCTCTGCTTCCTTGCTAGCACAGGGATTGCAAGGCCAGTACTGCTGCTGATCCTGCACTTTTTTTTTTAACGTGGGTGCTGGGGACTGACCTCAGGTCCTCATATACTGGAGGCCTTATCTATAAAGTGCCTCCCCCCCCCTTCTGTTCTTGGCCCTGGTGGTGGAGGGATGAAAAGAGAGCTGGCTGCCTCCTACTGGAGGGAGATGGACACTGCACATGAACACAGGCAAAACATGCCTGCACTTTGGACAAAGTTATTCAGAAATTAGAGGAACAGGTTACCTACAGGGAAGCCACTTGCCATTATCTGGTCACAGTCTACTGAGAAGTGGGCGTTTCACACTAGTGTCGAACAAGAACACCTATAAAGATGCTCGGAGCAGAGGAAGTAATGAGTGCTACCGGGAAGACTGAGAACCATATTCAAAGACTGTAAAGATCCCTGGGGTCTGGTGGAGCAGGGATACGCAGGCAGAGCTAGCCCTTGCATAGGAAGGACATCTGCCAAAGCTGGGAAAGGAATTAACGAGCAAGGTCAGAAGTGAGAAGGCCTGGTTGGAGGGAGTGCAGGCCCAGGAAGGAGCCTAAAACACCCTTTCTCCCCCTCCCCCACCCCAGAATCTGGTGTGGGTGATCAGGTGCTGAGAAACTATAAAAGACGCCTGTTGCAGTCAGCACTCAAGTCCTGGTGAGGTCTGGCTTTCTGGGAGAGTCTGAAGCCCTCTTCGTCTAACAGGACCTGATGGCTTCAAAATCCCAGCACAACACCCCCAAAACCAAGAGTCCCAATGGCAAGGCTGAATCTCAAGGACAATGGGGCCGCGCCTGGTAAGGAGCTCATATGTTTTACTAACTAGAGGGTGAACTGGGATCTGAAGGGTTTCAGTCTCAGGGATGTTATGGACTTAGAAAAAAACTTCATCATTTTATTTAAAGGCAAATGAAAGGTAAACTGTTTCCATTCTACAAAGTAAAGAATTGGAAAGAAAGCCCTATAAACCCTTTTGGGTAGATTATCCCTTGTCTTAAATGCTTGGGACTGGAAATAGTCTCATGCCTGACATTTTTTCCTTGTATATTGAGCTATCTGTGTGTATATCCTGAGATAGCATAGGAGAAGGGACTCATAAGCACCCCATGCTCATGGCCTGAAGGTAATTTGCTGAGCTGTTTTCAGCATGCCTATGTTTTAAATGCAACTTATTACCTGATCTCAGGTGTGTGACTTTGATCTACCTTACCCTGCCAGGACTCTAGGTATTTCAGATAACCTAGGGGTCATCTGGAACCCTACCACCTAGGTAGGGGCCCTGTGTTGGTGTCATGGTGCTCTCTCTGCCATTGAGCAATCTGAGTAGCTTGTGTGTTACTCTTTGGCTAAGGACTGGGGAAGCTACTTACCTTGAGGCTTGTAAACAGCCCTCTGTACTCATGCCTGGGCTTTTTGTTGATGGCCACAGATAGGACACCTTCTGGTGATGACACGTGAGCAGCAAGAATGACCTGCCTTGGCTGGAGGGTTTGCTGAATGAATACCCTTTCCCACCAGGTTCTGAGTGGTGCGAAGGAGAGTCCCACATATATGAAGACACCTTGGAGACCGCCATGTGGCCCAAGGGGATTAGAGGGCATGTCAGAGACCCTTGTGTGGCTCAAAGGATAGAAACGAATCTCAGAGGGATGGAAGGGTGTCTTAGGTACACTACCATGAGGTCTGAGGGACAAAAGGGAATCTCAGAGTCCCCACATAGGGCCCAAGGGATGGGAGGGACATTTCCATGTGAGGTTCAAGGCCTGGGAGGGTGTCTTAGAAACCCCCATTATGGGATCTAAAGGACAGAAGGAAGTCTGCAAGTCCCCGAGGGACTTGAGAACAGGAGGCTTCATGGTGACCACTCTTTGTCCTTCTCTCAGGGAAGTGGACTGGTTCTCCCTGGCCAGCGTCATTTTTCTGCTGCTCTTTGCACCATTCATTGTATATTACTTCATCATGGCATGTGACCAGTACAGTTGCTCGCTGACCACCCCCATAGTGGAGATAGTCACCGGCCGTGCTAGTCTGGCAGACATCTGGGCCAAGACACCACCTGTGACAGCTAAAGCTGCCCAACTGTACACCTTGTGGGTCAGCTTACAGGTCAGTCCTGCCTTGGAGCTGGGGTGCAGTGGATGGGAAACATGTTCTGCTGCCAGGGTCTTGTTTGAGATGCAGGCTTCTAATTCAGTGTGATGCTTACTTCCCAGAATGCAGCAGTACCTAGAGACAGATACAGAGCAGGAAGCATCTGTGTGTCACATTGTATCCATCATGGTTTCTAGCACCTGGCTATAGCTCAACTGCTGCCCTACTAGGCTCAGTGAACAAGTCTGTATGGGAGGGCATAGGCTGGCCTAGGGAGAACCTACTATACATAGCTGGAATCTCTCACAGTAGCCTCTGGAAAGAGATGTTTTAGACTCTTGGTAAAACCACGGCTACTGCTCCCACAGGTTGCCAGTTCTGGTCAAGGATGTCTTTGTCTGTGATGCAGCTTCTCTGCCCTAAACTAGGAAGTCACTGAGTCACAGGGCAGGAGCAGCCTTCACAGGTTGGGTGTTGGGCAGGGTGTGTTGTTAAGTCTACACCCAGGACAGGATTGTTAGGGAACCACATGGGACTCAGGTTAACTTGCTTTTCCCAGGCAGAATTTTATATTGAGACTTGTCTCTCCCAGGGTCCAAGCTTTTGTGTTCTAGGGTCTCCCTGCTTTTGATTCCACTGGTCCTTTGGGTGAGAAGGATAGCATGAGCCATAGTAGTCAAAACAGAGAAACATCCCAGCTGTCCAGTAGAGGACAGGATAAATGAAGTGGTCTGCCCATAAATCGAATACTACTGTAGACAGTAATGAGCTCTGATATAGGCCACTCTTTAGACCGGTGTTGGAAATGGCTGCCAAGTGAAGACACTAAGTCTAGTCCTGATGATTGCAGTTATGTGAACTATCTAGACCCTATTAACCACCTGTCAAGATTGGTGGTTACCAGGGATTACGGGAGAAGAACGAGAAGCAATTGACAATGGGAACAGGGTTTCCCTTTTTTTAAAAAAGAAAAAAAACCATTAAAAAAAGATTTCTTTATTTTGCTGGGTGGTAGCAAATGACTTTAATCTTAGTACTCAGGAGGAAGAGTGAGTTCTAGGATAGCCAGGGCTACACAGAGAAAAACCTGTCTAAAAAAGCATTAAAAAAAAAGCAAGAAAAAGAAGCCGAAAAGATTTATTTTATGTGTATGGGTGTTTTTCCTACATGTATGCATGTACACCGTGCTTTCAGTGCCCAGTGGAGGACAAAGAGTACAGCATAGGATCCCCTAGAGCTGGGATTATAGACATTTGTGAGCCGCCATGTGGGTGCTGTGCCGGGATGTGAACCTAGGTCTTCTGAATGAGCAATCAGTGTTCTTAACAGCCAAGTTGTTTCTCTCCCACCCTAGGGTTCTCTTTGGGAGTGTTCTAAAATCAGACCGTAGTGATAGTTGCCAGGTCTTGTGAACCTGTTACATGATTCTAAACCTATTACATGCTACTAAAAGGGTAGATTTCATGGGGTGTGGATCAAATCTCAGTGTTTTTTGTTTATTTGTTTGTTTGTTTTATTTTTGGATTTTTGAGACAGGTTTTCTCAGTGGCTTTGGAGGCTGTCCTGGAACTCACTCTGTAGACCAGTCTGGTCTCGAACTTGCAGAGATCTACCTACCTCTGCCTCCCTAGTGCTGGGATTAAAGGCGTGCATCACCACTGCCTGGCAAATCTCAGTGTTTTTAAATGACCTGGGAAAGGGTTAGGAGGACACATGTGTTTAGCTTGGGAGGTTACAAGGCTACGGCCAGGAGTAGGATTTTTCACATTCAATGGGAAGCCTGCTTAGCTCCTGGCCCATTAAGCTCAGTGTCTTATGTTCATATCTGTCCATTTAAACCAGGACAGATCAAATCACACATCTATCCCCTGCAGGCTGCCAGTCTTTCTGACTAAAATTCTGTTTCAGGTGCTTCTTTACTCCTGGCTTCCTGACTTCTGCCACAGATTTTTGCCAGGCTATGTGGGAGGTGTCCAAGAAGGTGCCATAACTCCAGCAGGTAACCTTTGCCTCTGAGTTGGTAGGTGTCTTGCCCTGGTCACCCCTTGTCCCTGGTTCGGAGAGCTGCTCCCCGATACTGTGTCTCAGATAAGAACTAGTTTAGTTTGAAAGTTGTCCACCAGACATCCATGTCATTATAGACAGGAATGCAATCCCTGACTCTGCTGTCCTCCAGTCCCACTGCTTCATAGCAGTGTGACAAGCCCAACCCTACCACTAACCAATGAGTCATTTCCAAGAACCCTCAAGGAGCCCAGCTACCCAGTGTTAATGGCATAGGTTGGAATCCTGCCTATTTCTCTAGCAGAGAGCTCTCAGAGAGGCACTGCAGCAAACAAAAATGGAGCCTGGGAGAACATAGGGTTGGACTTGCCCTACCTGCCACTTGATTGACCTTGCTAACACCTCACATACCTAAAGAGCATGAGAAACAACTTGTAGAGGTCCCCCACTCTGGCTTTGGTAGGACCAGCCACTTTCTCACCATGTGAGGGGTGCCACTGGATTGAAAGCCTGGGTATGCAAAAAAAAAAACCCTTCTGGAATGGTACCTAGAGGCTCTAGGCAGTGGTCTACAGAAACAGAAGCCAAGGAGCAGGTAGAACATGAGGCAGGTTCACAGCCAGGCCATGTGATCCAACAAGAGTGCTGTTTGCTTCTCCTTCTGCAGGGGTTGTAAACAAGTATGAGGTGAATGGGCTGCAAGCCTGGCTCATTACTCACTGCCTCTGGTTTTTGAATGCTTACCTCCTATCCTGGTTCTCCCCCACCATCATTTTTGACAACTGGATCCCACTGCTGTGGTGTGCCAACATTCTGGGCTATGCCGTGTCCACATTCGCAATGATCAAGAGCTACCTGTTCCCCACCAATGCTGAAGATTGGTAAGTTCCTTGGTGGTTGCTCAAACCTAGAATGGATGGTGGATACCTCCACCCAAGTTGAGAAGCCCTAAGAAGTGAGTTCTGGGATCATCTTTTCGGAAATCTAGGTTTTCTTGCTTTAGAAGCAACCAAAGCTGCCACGGGAGCAGCTAAACCAGAAGAACAACTTATGGCTGCAGCAGAGGTAGATCATTGCCTCTTTCTTTGGATTATCTCTTGTGAAACAGCCTTAGCCTTAGAAAAGAACCTTGTTATATTTACCATGGATGTTTCAGAGGAGCGCTCTGCTTGCTTGAAGCATGGAAACTTTGGGTTAGAGGGCAACCATCCAGTTCTATCCCATCTACCTACCCATCCATAGACTCATCTGCCCATCTCTCCATCCACCCCCACCTACCCACTTACTATCTATTTACTCATCCATCTATCCACACACCCACTTATCTATCCATCTACCCACCTATCACCCATATACCCTATCTACCCATCTATCCATTCATTAACCTACCTACTAACCCATCCATTCATCCATCCACCCACCCACCATACACCCATTCATATATCTATTTATCCATCTACCTACCCTCTTATCTACCCATATACCCACCCATCTACTTACCCATCTATCTGTCTGCTCTTCTACCCACCCACCAATCCACCCACCCACCCATCCACCCATCCACCCATCCATCCATCCATCCATCCATCCATCCATCCATCCATCCATCCAACCATCAACAGATATTTGGTGAGATCTTCTGGAGTTCTTACTTTTGTCTAGGGATCCAGATGAAAACTGAACATCTCTTCCTTAGCTGATGGTTTTGGTGTTGGGGAACCAGCCTCAGATGAGGATCCTGTGTGACTTGTGTTTCCCTGTGCTGCAGGTTACTGCTGTACTGCCTTTTATGACTCCTGGAGCTATCGCTGCTTTTGCAGATGTGATATTTTAGTTCTCTTTCTGCTTAGCCTGACTGTGGGCAGTAGACATGCGAACCTGATGTCCTAGCTGGCAACAATCCCTGTGCATGCATAGTAGGCTGTACCTAGGAAGGGTCTTCACCCAGATTACCTCAGCCCCATTCTGGAATAAGGGATCTGATGTGGGACCAGGTGACCAAGACCACTGAACTTAAGGAGCAGGGAGAAAAATGGGCCCTGGAGCTTAGGGTGTGAGCACCAGACACTTGCTACTTAATCCTGTGTTCTGTGTTTCTGCTGTGCATAGTGCACTCTGAGTGAGAGCAAATGCAGATGTGGGGCTAAGGGCAGGGCTGCCATGTTTTCCCTCTAGTGGACACTTTGTGGTCACAGCCGTACCAACGCTGCCTCCTTCACTTGCCAGCACCTAAACATTGGTGCTCACGAAGCTGAGTGAGCCACATGCAGCAAGATACGCTGTTGATTAAATGTGTCTTTAGAGGGCGGGGTTATGGCTCGGGGCTTAAGGGCACTGACTGCTCTTGCAGAGGACATGGGTTTGATTCCCAGCACTCAAGTGACAGCTCACAACTGTCTAACTCCAGTTCCAGGGGATCCCAAGCCCTCTTCTGGTCTCTGAGGACACTGTACACTTATGGTGCACAGATAAGCATTCAGGTAAAACACTCATACACATTAAGTAAATCTAAAACACATTTTTAATGTGTCTTTTGTTGATGTTTTTAAGCAAATTCACAGGAAATTTCTTCTACAACTATATGATGGGCATTGAGTTCAACCCCCGTATTGGAAAGTGGTTTGACTTCAAGCTGTTCTTCAATGGACGCCCAGGGATTGTAGCCTGGACCCTCATCAACTTGTCCTTTGCTGCCAAGCAACAGGAGCTTTATGGTCATGTGACCAACTCCATGATTTTGGTCAATGTCCTGCAGGTAACTTTGTGTTCTTGCAGTCAGGGAGGGTGGGGCGTCTCACCTGTTGGACTCTGGGAGAGTTCTCAGTATGCCATGTCTTCAGAGCTGGTTCAGGCCACAGTGAGCACATGCTGAGAATCTACTGTTGCATAGATGCTTCTGCCACTGTGCTAGCCCCAGGAGGGACAAGGGAGACACCATGCAGTCTGGCCTGGCCCAGTTGGACGCCCTTAGGGACTGCACTAAGATAGGATCTGAGAGTACATGGGCTTTGGTTAACCAGCAAGAGAAGGGAGACCACAAGCATGCTCCAGGCCACAAGTAGTGGCCCGTGTAGTCCACATAGTGGGGGAAGTTAAGACACTGAGGAAGGGCTTCTGCCTGGAGCATCAAGAACTAGGGAGCTTGTGGCCAGGTGGGCCCTTTTGGGGGTTCCCATCCACTCCTGAGCAGTTACTCAGGAGGCTATAGCAGGAGGATTGTACGGAGTTCAAGGCTGCCTGAACCAGGGGTAAGACCCTATTTCAAGAACAACGAGACTATGGAGATGGCTCTGTGGTTAAAGCATGAAGGCCAAGGTTAGGATCCTAGAACTGGATGGATGTGGTGGTCCCTGTAATTCCAGCCTCAGAAGACAGAGGCAGGGGATTCCCAGAGCAGGCTGACTATTGAGACTAGCCATACCAGTGAGCTCTGGGTTTGATTGAGAGACCTCACCTCTGTGGATAAGATGGAGTGCTTCAACCTTTGACCTACACACACACACACACACACACACACACACACACACACACACACACAGGCACATTTACCCACATATATAATGCCCACACACATGTACCACATATACATATGTGCAAAAAGAAAAAAAAAGTAATGATAAAAAAAAGTAGTGAAAAAAATACCCAGAGGTGTTGAGGTATGGCCAGATCTGGTTTGTCCAGCAGGGCTGCAGAGTGCCAGGTGAGAGTAATTGCAGAGGAGGAAGAGGCCATAGGTACAGCTCAGCTAGGCTGACTGCTGGGGTGGGACCAGATTAGATAAGGTAAGTCCCTGCCTCCCACCGGCTCTGGTCAGTTGGACCTGTGGACCTGAGGAGTGGGTTATATGGCTAGGACCATGGCCTCTTGGGAGGGCCTTCTCTGTGGTTCTCCATGAAGCTCCTCCCATGCTGGAGCAGAGATGGATGCAGAAGATACCTACTTTTCCATAGAGCACTGGCATCTGGGCTCCTCAGGCCTGCTTCCTGTCACTGCCAAGGCTCAGAAAGCTGGGGCTGTGTGTGGGTGTTGTCTGCAAATCCCAGTATGTCTGTGTGAGGTGCCATTTCCCCTTTATAAGGGGTTGGCTAGGGCAAGATGCTCTGACACTGTTGCTTATGCAACTGTGACTAACACACTTAGCATCTAGTGATGAGTCTGGAGTTTATGGAAGTCTCTCTCTGTGTCCTAGCCATAGCCACAGCTTATGGCCTCATGTTTCCTTGAGGTGGGAAGTGACAGCAGGATCCTTGGGTTTTGCCCATCTCTTTGGATGGATCTCAGTCTCAAAGGAGACTTACATGTGTCATGGTTCTGAGGGGCAGCTGACAGGGGCCAAAGCTGGGATACTCAGCCTGTGGATGTTTTTGTTGGTGTCTACCACTCAAAGCCAACTTCCCAGGGACAGTCCATGAGCCTCTCCATCCTGAGTCACCTCTGCTCTGAGCTCCACATCTTATGTCACCCATGGGAGCCATAGCTGGGAGCCCTTCCTGCTGATGGACAGTGGTCCCTCCACCCCATTGATTATTCCTAGCCCCACAGTCACTTAATCAAGTTACTTAACAGTATCCCAACTGCCCATCCCTCCCTTGCATGGGACTGTGGTAGTAACAGTGGTGGCTGTGTCTTGCAGGCCATCTACGTGTTAGACTTCTTCTGGAATGAAACCTGGTACCTGAAGACCATTGACATCTGCCATGACCACTTTGGGTGGTACCTGGGCTGGGGTGACTGCGTGTGGCTGCCCTACCTCTACACGCTGCAGGTGAGGAGCCAGGGTGGTGGGAAAGGATGACCAGCTTTGTGGGCATTGGCTGTGTGGTCTTCAGTTGCTCCTGGCTGACCGTGAGCAGAAGACACACATGCTGAGCTTGCCAAGGTGTTAATCCCTGGGGCTCACTGGAACAGTGTCTTCTCCCATGAGGGGAAAGTTTACCCTTGACCCATCTGGTTCCCACTTTACCCACTCTGCACTGAAAGTACCAAAAGTAGAAAGCATGCTTAACACATCTGGCCTACCAACTGTAGCTCAGCCTTGTACACACATGGCCACAGCTAGGCAAAGTTATCTCACATAAGGCTTGGAGGACTGCTGAGAACTGTACAGAAATTGAGCAGCAGATGGTGTGGAATGGCTTTTGAACCATGTTAGGCTGATCCACTGTAGCCAGCTGTAGTTGGTCTGGGAGGACCTGGGATTGCATCTATGTGAGCATATCCCTAGTCATCCCTGTAGTCAGGGCAGAACCCCCAACTTAACCAGGCAGAATGGAGCCATCAGGGTGGCCAGCAGTGACTCAAGCTGGGCCGTGTGTCTTAATCCCACCCTTTGGATATGTTGGTACCTATGGTAGCAGTGCACCTATTTGTCAGAGCCTGGAAGGAGTTCAGAGCAGACCAAAAGGCTGTCGTTGGCCTCTTCAGGTGGGAATTGGTGATGTGGGCCTCTGGCAGCTGATTGCATAGCTGATGCTGACGGCCTGTGGAAGTGGTCTGGCTACCTATGCGAGGGTGCTGGGAAAGCAGTTGTTCCCAGCAAAGGGGAAAGACTTGAACAGGTGTCAGCCCCAGACTTACACTAACTATAGGTCCTTATAAGCCATGAGCAGCTCCCATGGTCAGCGTTTGCACTGATTGGGCACCTGTTCATGGGTGGCCTCATTGTATCTGCAGTGCCAGTATGTGAACTGATGACAGAGACCACACTTACACAAGTCTTTCTCTCTAGCAGGCCTTGTTTCAGTCTCAGGTTATAGCAGGTTCTGTGTAAAGCCAAACTTGCATTGGAAGTATTTTTCAAAAAACTTGCTGGACACTCATATCATCCCAGCTCTTGGAAGGTTGAGGTAGGAAGATCAAGAGTTCAAAGTCGCCCTCAGCAACATAGTGAGTTCAAGGCCAGCTTGGCCTATATAAGACTAACTCAAAACATAAAACAAACAAACAAACAAAACCCTGTCAGACAGGTGGTGGTGGCACACACCTTTAATCCCAGCACTCGGAAGGCAGAGGCATGTGGATCAATATGAGTTTGAGACCAGCCTGGCCCACAAGAGCTAGTTCCAGGACAGGCTCCAAAGCTACACAGAGAAACCCTGTCTCGAAAAACCAAAAAACCAAAAACAAAAACAAAAAAATTGTGCTGAGCGAATATAGGGTTTTTCTGTGTCAGTATTTCCTAATAATGTGGTGTAACAATCCTTTGTTCAGCATTTAACGTTTTTTTTTTTTTTGTTTGTTTTGTTTTGTTTTAAAGGCAGGGTTTCTCTGTGTAGCCTTGGCTGTCCTGGAACCTACTCTGTAGACCAGGTTAGCCTTGAACTCACAGAGGTCTGCCTGGCCAGCATTTATATTTTAATAGGCTTTACATAGGCAATTACACATCTCTATTATATAGTATATTGGAGATAATTAGGCATCTCCTTCTGGAGATGATTTCAGGTTTATAGGAGAATGTGCACAGGTTATAGACAAACACTACACTCTCTTGTTCTTTTGTTATTTTAGGTTTATTTTTTCATTATCAGTGTGTGTGGTATGTGTGTGTGCCCATGAGTGCAGGTGCCCGCAGGGTCCAGAAGGGGGCACTAGACCCCTGGAGCTGGAGTTCCAGGCAGTTGTGAGCTGCTCCACATGGGTGATAGGAACTAAATCTAAGTCCTTTGCAACCGCTGAGCCATCTCCCCAGCCCTGTTTTTGTTATTTTGAGGTAGTCTTGCTATGTAGCCCTGGCTGGCTGTCACCATGAAGTGAAGCTGGCCTTTAGCTATGATCCTCCTGCCTCAGCCTGACTGTTGGGATTATGGGTGAGAACTACCACATCTGTCTATATACCGGTCTCACATGGAGGGATTGAGCACCATGGATTTAGGTATCCATGGGGACATCCTGAAACCCAGCCTTTGTGTTCTGAGACACAGCCGTGTGGCTATGAGATATGTGTACACTGATACATTCTTCATTCTGTATCTGGGGTATCTCAAGGTGCAGAATAAACAGGAGTCAGGGTGATGATGGGGCCTGGTAAGTCCCAAACTTTTAGTAGGAGACTGGAAGCCCAGAGAGGGCTGCTGTTGCAGTTCAAGATAGAAGGCTGCCTACTGGCAGTATCCCCTTTTCCCAAGGGACGTTGGTCTTAGTGTATTAAATGAGGTCCACCCACATTGTGGGTGTTCATATGCTTATTTAAATGTTAATATCATCTGGAGAGATAACCTCAGGGGTTAAGAATATGTGCTGTACCATCAGGAGAACCAAACCCAGAGAACAAACTGGGAGCCTCATGCATACCTGTAACCCTAGGGCAGAGACAGCAGGATGACCGAGACTGCTCAGCTTCTGGTCTAGCCAAGAAAACTTGAGCCGTAGGTTCAGGGAGAGACCCAGCCTCAAAGGAACAGAGGAAGACACTAGACACTTTCTTCTGATTGCTTCATGTGTGCTTGGGTGCATATACATGCATGCACAAATAAACAAACAAATCAATAAATAGATAAATGTTAGTCTCATTCCCACAGCTTGTGGTTGACCAGATATGTGTACGGTCTACCTAAGTTGATAAATAAAATCAATTGTCATCACGATATATTCAGATTATCTTATGTGTCATGTAGTTTACTTTTATAAATAGTATGTGATTTACCAGCTCCAACCAATGGATGATGTAAACATGGTTGTCTTCATAACACATAGAATGCAGCAGCTGCAGAACCCAGTCAGTCAAGTGATCAGAAAGCAGCACACCCTGTAATCAGGGTGGGTATTCGGGGGCTGGGAGTATTCAACCTGATTTCCTCCTCTTTTCCCCTTCCTCTCTGTCCGTCTGCTTGCCGAATCCCTGGAGTTGAACCTTGCACACGCTAAGCAGCTGCTCTGTCACTGAGCCACATCTTGTGCCCTCTCTTACTTATTTTGAAATGAGTTGAGGTTTCAACTGTCCAAGCAGGTCATGAACTTGCAGTCCTTCTGCCTCATCCCCCTGAATCCTGGGATTACAAATGAAGACTGGCCTTATGTATCTTACTTAACAGAAAAGCAAATTGGTGTGATGTGCCTGGGCCAGGGTCTACCCTCCTCAGTCCACGCTGCTGCCCACTGCGCTCCATGATGGGCTGCCCTTTACCTTTCTCCTCTTACCTTCTCTCCCACAGGGCCTGTACTTGGTATACCACCCTGTGCAGCTCTCCACTCCCAACGCTGTGGGCATCCTGCTGCTTGGCCTGGTGGGTTACTATATCTTCCGAATGGCCAACCATCAGAAGGACCTGTTCCGCAGGACAGATGGGCGTTGCCTTATCTGGGGCAAGAAGCCCAAGGCCATCGAGTGCTCCTACACATCAGCTGATGGGCAGAAACACCACAGCAAGCTGTTGGTGTCGGGCTTCTGGGGTGTGGCCCGCCACTTGAACTATACTGGTGACCTGATGGGCAGCCTAGCCTACTGCCTGGCTTGTGGTGGCAGCCACCTCCTCCCCTACTTCTACATCATCTACATGACCATCCTGCTCATCCACCGCTGCCTTCGTGATGAACACCGTTGTGCCAACAAGTATGGCCGCGACTGGGAGCGCTACACGGCCGCAGTGCCCTACCGCCTGCTGCCTGGAATCTTCTGAGGACCATCCTGGGAGGCATAGGGAGGCTTTATTGAGTATGTGGAGTTGGATGCATGAAGGCTGGCATCCCTGCTTCCCCCTGCAGGGGTATCAATTTGCTCCTCCTGAGAATGGAGACTCAATAGTATCTGGCTGGTGGCAGCTGAAAGATGAGTTCACACTGACCACCCTGAGCAGACTGACTGTTTTTTCTCTATTCAGTATCCTGAGGGCCCAGGACCTTGGCTCTTTCATGTCTGTCTGTGTTGGGAACCCATGATCTTTGCTGCCCAGATGGCTTAGGCTTACCATAGGTCTCCCAGCATTGGGCCATCTTGTTAAACTGAAGACAATGTGGGATCTAAGGATTTTGATTATGCTACCCTTCCCCCTCCTGCTCTGCCATGATGGGCTGGGCTCCTGGGTCATTTTTGTCTGTAGGCATGTACAGTGTTGATCAGCAGAGGGGTTAGAGACCATTGCAGTAGGAAGGCTTTCTGTTTAGGTTCTTGTTGTTTCTTATTCTTACCCCAAGAATGCCAGGCAGTGGACTGGGATATCCAGGGACACTGCCTACTTCCTAGTCCCTTGCTAATCTGTTAAAGTCTTTGTGGCATGACAGGATCCACCAACAGCTCAGCCACCTGCCCTCTTCTGGAAGGTGCTTCTAGTTCATCCCAAGGTACTTAGTTCAGGGTAAACAGATTTGGCTTAGACAACCCAGAAGGTGTCAGCAGCCAGTGGCCTCAACCACACCTTCTCCAATGGGAGTTCTAGTGGTGGGGAGGGAACCCGTTTTCATTAGGGACACTGGCCTCCAAAACTCAGGGTATTCTGTAAAACTAGATAGGATCCTCTTAACCTTGCGGATAATTCTTTGTAATAAATCTGCCTTTTTAAATGTGTCACACTGTGCTGTCTCCTGAATGGGCCTGACCAGGTCCAAGGTTTGGGGTGGGAGTATTATTATGTGGCATAGGATGGAACATCAGGAAGTATCAGAGCCAGTGCATAGGGTACTATCAAAGCTTCATGCCTTATTGGGCATTGGGGTCACCTGTGCCCCAACCCTCTGTGATCTCCCATCAGTCCAGAATTTTGCTGGGTCATTTGCTTGTTAGAGGTGAAGAGTCCATTTCATTTACCAATGACAGGAAGCCAGTATGGTTACCTGCCCCAGACAAATAGAGAAGCCACACAGCTGGGCCTGGACTTTTGTTTCTGGAGAAGTGGAGGTGAATGAGAGGTGAGTGGTGCCCACAGCCTGGGCACAGCTGGTCTGTTTCTGGTTAGAGCTGGCTGAACATTGACAGCTCCTGGAGAGAGAGCTTAGTATTCCCCTGGCCTGCCTGAGAATGTGGACACAGGGGTTTCAGGCATCTCCATTGGCCACACATCGGCACCTTCATGTCTCCCTTGAACAAAGTCCTCAGGAGGCTGGGATGTGGTGGCTGTAAACTTAGATACCAAGTCCCACTGTTCATGTGTGAACTCTGTCTCTGCCTTCTGAAGGCTGTAAAGTCTTGACCTCACCCTCTCATGGCCTTAGCCTCCTCATTTGTGTGTGCTGAAGGTCAGAGTTCAGTCTTCCTGTATTGATGGAGAAAGACTTTCAAGCTTGTGTGATAGGGTCAGTAGTGCTTGTCAATGGCCTGTGGTTCTAATTTGTTTTAGCCTATTTGGTGCTTGGTGCCCTCACATCTGGTGCTCGGTGACTGCTGCTTCCAGAGCTCTTTCTATGGTGGACCTATCTGTCTTGCCCATTCTGTCATCCTCTCTCTCTGGAGTGAAGATGAGTAAGTCACAGAGCCCAGTACCATAGACCGTGTTAGCCTCTGCCACTCACCAGCTATAGTTCTCAGTGAAGCCTCAAACCAGGCTTTTTGTGGTACTCCCAAGGTGGGGCTAGATGAACTGTGCTCTGGGCAGAACAACCCTAACAGTCTCCTCACACCCATCAGGCATCAGACAGACCTAGATCGATTTAGTGTTAGAAACCATGGGCACATTAAGAGTGGCTAGAGGGGTCTTTGTCCTGTGTCCCTTGAGATAACAGGACCCTGTTGGCTCCAGCAACAAGGACAAGACACCTCCAAACCTGTTTTCCAACCCACCCTCAGAACACAACTTCACAGCAGTGTAACACACCCATGTTCGTGGTAGAGCCCTTGGTTACTCGGACCTTCTGTGACAACATTGGGTGACTGCCGAATGAGTCTGTGGGGTGGGAGCATTGAAGCAATTTGCCCTGAAAAATGTGCCCGGCAAGTAGCTGAGACAAGGTTTAAAGATAGGTGTCTTCATTCCAGCCCCACTACAAGTGACAGGCCAGGGGATCTGGGGCAGAGTGCATGGAGTCCTTGCACACAGAATCATTATTTTGAGATCTTCCCACAGTTTTTGCTTTTTCCTTTTCCTGAAAAGGTAAAGTCTTCCACGTATTTCAGGTTGGCCCAGAACACGTGGTAATCCTTTTGCCTCAGCCCTAAGTCCTGGGGTTACAGACGTTTATTCCCATGCTTGCCTGGCTTCTGGATTGGAAATGTTTTAAAAAGTTTGTATGGGTACTTTACCCGTATGTATGTGTCTTAGGGTTTCTATTTCTGTGAAGAGACACCGTGACCACAGCATCTCTTATGAGGAAATCATTTAATTGGGGTGACTCATTTACAGTTTCAGAGATTCAGTCCATTATCATCCTGCATGGTGGCATGCAGGCAGATGTGGTGCTGGAGCTGAGAGTGCCACATCTTACAGGCAACAGGAAGTCAACTGAGACACTGGGAAGTATCCTGAGTATAGGAAACCTCAAAGCCCACCCCACAGTGACACACTTCCTCCAACCAGGCCGTGCTCACTCTGTCAAAGCCATACTTCCTAATAGTGCTGCTCCCTATGAGACTATGGGGGCCAATTACGTTCAAACTATGTAAGAGCACGGAGTGAATGTCTGGTGCCTAGAGACCAGAAGAAGTAGCTGGGGCTGGAGAGATGGCTCAGAGGTTAAGAGCACTGACTGCTCTTCCTGGGGTCCTGAGTTCAACTCCCAGCAACCACATGGTGGCTCACAACCACCTATAATGAGATCTGGTGCCCTCTGCTGGCCTGCAGGCATACATGCAGGCAGAACACTGTATACATAATAAATAAATAAATCTTAAAAAAAAAAAGAAGTAGCTGGATCCCCTGAAAATGGACTTAGAGATGGTTGTAAGCTGCCATATTCGTGCTGGGAATTGAACTCCAGCCTTTTGGAATAGGGGGCCAAAGCTCTTAACCACTGAGCTATTTCGTCAGCCCCTGGTTTAATATTTTTAAAAGAATTGCATTTGAGGCCTGGGGAGATGGCTCAGTTGGTAAAGTGCTTGCTATGCAACCATGAAGATGGTGTTTGATTTTCAGAACCCATATAAAAAAGTGGGGTGTGGTGGTGTGAGCTGGTAATCCACTGGGGAGACAAGACAAGTGAGTTGATGGGGCGTGCCGGCTGGCCAGCCTAGATGAGTTGGTGAACTCCAGGTTCAGTGGGTAAAGTGCCTCCTATATAAGCTTAAGGACCTGAGTCCTCATCCACAAAAAGCCAGATCTGAACATCCATAGTCCCAGGTTCATGTCAAAATGGCCAGAAGCTTATGGACAGACAGCAGGGAACCCTGTCTCAAACAAGGACCAATACCCAAGATTGCTTCACACACAGACCCCTCCCTGCCCTGAACAAAAAGGATGATTTAAGCCATACACTGAGGCCCATTGTTCCTGCCCTTAGAGGCTCGGGAATGGAAGGCTCTATCTAGTCTCTTCCACAAACCACGGATGTCAGTTATCAGAAAGCTGTCTTGCTCCTGGCTTTGCTTGGAGTAATTTTGTTTACTGAGAGGCCCAGGCCTCTGCCTTCCCAGGCAGACAAGCAGGTGTGAACCAAAAGTCACAGATGCCACATCTAGGGCACCAAGATCATCTGTCGTCAGTGCCTTCCAACTCCCCCATCTTCAGATTTTCTTGCCATGGTTCTGTTTTGCAACCATGCTACCTGGCTCCAGCACCTTGGCTGAGAACTCTCCCAAGTTCTGGGCCAGGAGCCAGGAACCAGGAAGAAACTTTGAGAAACTGGGAAGCCCTTATCTCAATCCTACTCCCACGGCCAGTGGAGGATAATCAGACTGAAGTTTCTAGAACTTTGGTCCCGGTGACAAGCCTCTCCTCTCAGAGGGCCTTCCCAAGTCTCCTTGCTCTGGACTCTTCTGCAGCAACCTCTAAGATGGTATCTCTGAAGGGGTCTCCACCCAGAACAGCACTGACTATAGCAACACAGACTATAGTAACACCAAATGGAAGTCCATCTTCCAGATCTGCATGGAGGTCATGGTACTCCAGCCTGAGGCCTCTGGGAGCCACCCCCATATCCCTAGGACACTCAGCAGATGGGGCAGAGGCCTCCCACCCTTAGCCACACCAATGTGCCAAACATGAAGCAGGCTCCTGTTGGGGCTTCAGATGAGATGGCAACGGCCAAGGGCCACCTTCCATAGCCCCACAAGGCATCTTAGGCTGGGAGAACACAGCTCAGTGCTTCTGGACTCCCTGACTTCAGAAATGGTGTGATACACGGCAAGGTTATCAGGGGTGTTTGGACTGCTACATTGGAATGTGATTCAAAGGCAGAGGGAAGAGATAGCTTGTCCTAGCAATGGCTTTGTGACTCACGAACCATAGTCTGGAAAGTTCCATTGAAAAGCCTTTCATTTGTCCCCATCTGTTTCCCTGCCTTGGCTTCTAGTTATCTAGCAACTGTATCTACCCAGCCAACAGGTTCTGGCTGTGTGTCTGTGGCCTCTCTCAACTAGAACCTTGGATAGGATCCACTGCAGGCATTGTCACATGGGACTGTAAGAAATAATGGTGTTTTCCAAAGGGCCTTGAGCCACCTCAGGTCCAGTAAAAAATGAATAAAATCTCTGGACCCCAAAGCTAGTCCATTGTAGGCCCTTGTGTCCATTTCCTGACTTACCAAGGCAATGGCAAAGGGCCTCTGAGGAAGCTCAGTTTCAAGTCCCAGTTCCCATCATTTTTGTTTTGTTTTGTTATTTTGTGAGACAGGATATCACAAAGCCCAGGCTTGCTATGTAGCTCCTGCCTCTACCATCCAAGTGCTGGAATGAAGGTACAAGTACTCAGCACCATGCTGGTTTATGTGGTTCTCATGCTGGAACCCAGGGCCTCAGCATGCTAAGCAAGCACTCTAAGTTACACTGGCTGGCCACACCCTTCTGGAATGCTGTGTGTGGAGCATCAACTCCATCACGCGGTACTGTGGTTCCAGACAAGGTACTGGGATGCACTCCCACATGACAAATGTACCAGGTTCTTTCTCTGACATCGCCTTGAACCTGCCCAAAGCCCTGGATTCCTCCTTCCCCTCTAAGTGGAGCATCCCTTTTCATCTCCCATCATGCACTGGGTCACCAACCCAGGGCCCAGGGCTGAGGGCAGCGCCTCTACAGGAGGTCTCTGTGTCTGACTTTTGTATCCCTTACCATCCCAGATGGAGACCTTGGTTTGTTCACCCTGAGGTCTCACAGCAGGACAGACATTTAGAAGGTTACACAACCCCAAATAAGAATGAACTCAGGGACAGCGAGGAACAAGTATAAACCCAGAAGCTTCTCTCACAAGGTCATTTCAAGCAGGGACTGATGTCCCTGACTGGGTGATGCCCTGAGGTCACAGCTGTGTCACAATGTCCAAATGTCCCAGAAACAGGGAAAGGCCTTCAACACCCAGGGACCCTGTCCTTGCAGGGGGTAGGGTGGGGTGGGAGGAAGGTCTGTGGTCTCCCTCAGAGACAGCAGTGAGTTCCATTTTCCACTAACTTCATGATTTGGTTCAAGGGGTGGGGAAGGCTCTCCCTGATGGAGGGCAGGTTGTGCCTCATGGATTGTCACTCTGTGTCGAGCTCTCGGGTTTGGCTTGGATGTCTCTGCTGCTTAAGTGCCTTGGGATCTTTCTTTTTATTAGGAAAGGGGCATGCTCCCAAGCAAGATCAGCTGATCCTGAATAAACACACTTGGGACCAGCCACAGATGCCCAGGCTGTCCCCAGGGAGCACGCAGACCTCGAGGAGACCCTAGCCTCCTGCCCGGCTGTTTCCAGAGCCCTGAGCCAGGTCTGACAAGTTTCTGGTTTCTTATAAGCAAAAATGAATGGTTTTCTCCTGTCTGCTTGACTCCCCTGCTCTGGAGAGAGAAAGATTTCTTTCTAGGTGGAAATGAAACCAGATCATTTCTGCGACTTTGTTTGCTCTTGGAAAGCAGGAAGCCCTATGAGGCCTGAGCAGATGTGACATATACAAAACTCCTCCTGGCCAGAAATAGGAGTTACCTGTTTTGGGTTTTATTTATCTATTTATTTATTTGCTTGTTTTGTTTTTGTTTGTTTTTAAGATAGGGTCTCTCTTTGTAGGCCTGGATGACCTGGAACGCACTATGTGTGTGTGCATCTGTATGAATTTATGTGTAACACACACATGGAGGTATCCATGGAGGTACCATGGAGGCCAGAAGAGGGCACCAGACCCCCAGGAGTGGTTGTGAGCTGTCAGTGTGGGTGCTTGGGGCCTCTTAATTGCTGAGAAATCTCTTCAGCCCTAGGAGGGGATATTTTAGAATCAGTTGTACCATGAAACTACAGAAATAATGCACCCCAAGACTCTGGAATTTTCCCAGGAGTCTCACGCTGGGGAAGGGCAAGGCTGAAGCCTGGTGCCAGTCAAAGAAGGAACTTGCCTCCCAGGGAGGTCTCACAGAGTTCTGAGAACTCGTCAGACCACCTTGTAGGAGAGACTGGAGCTGACAGTGATGGGTCAGTGACGGGCTTGCTTAGGAATGCACCCATCCTGTCCTCTATTTAAGCCTGAACCTCATATCTAGGCCTCAGAAGAGGGACTTGGGGGCAACTGGGCCACTTTGTTTTTCTCCCTACATGGCCACATTGAATAAAATTCTCTCTGTTTTTCATAATGATGTACTGGAGACAAGTTGCTGAGCCTGGCTTATTGAGGCTGCCAGAGCCCAGGCTTTTGCTATCAACTCTGTTAACATCCACTGTGCTCCCTGAGTTCGGAGCCTGCCTGACTCAGCAGCAACTCCTGCGGTGTTTTCCCATGCTGGAAGGAAACCAGTTGCTCCATCCCCACCCACATGCAGGATGCTCTGCTTAGGCAGGCCTGGCCTTGTCCAGGCCACAGGGTCTGTTCCACTTTGTCCAGAGCAGAGGTTTCAGAGACAATGCTTCTTTAGTGTTGAAACCAGGACAAAGCAGGCAGACCCACCCAGAGATTCACACTCAGACAGGAGCTTTCTGTAAAAGTTTTGTTTGTTTTGGAGGGAGCATCTGAAGCAGGCCCGGGGCTACTGGTCTGTGGATGACTGTGTGCACACAGCTGCTTAAAGCTCTCCATGGCCACAGCACCTGCAGAGTGGCTCCTGCTCAGGCGGACCTTGCTCTAGCTTCATGGAGCCCATATCTTGCTGCCGACACAGTACCAGCTGGGACAAGGGATGATGTGCTCTCTCCCTGCAGGTGTGTTCAGATCACTACAACACGATGGACCACACACCCCTCATCTGTGACTATGGTTCTGGCTTCAGTAAGGTGGGCTTTGTAGGAACCGAGGCCCCTCTGGCTGTCTTCCCCACCATCATTGGGAAACTGAAACATAACGTGAGTGACTCCTTGGCTTCATCCTCCAGTCTCTTGTGCTTCTCCGATAACTGTGACAGTCATAGCTCCCAATGCCCTGACTTTCATACTGACAGTCCTCTGTTAGATGTCTCAAGAAGGTGGCCTTAGGGACAAACTAGAGGACATAAGCAAGCAGCTCCCATTCTGGTTGCATGCATTTTCATACTCTTCATAATGAGCAGTGCCTTTGGGTACAGCTTCTCTTTGTATCCAGTACCTCTGGACCCAACTGGAGCTACTGGCAGCCTTTTCCTCTCACCTCAGGAACCCTCCTCTGAAGTTGGTTGGCAGCACCCCTCCCCACAGGTAGTGGCTCCCTCCTCTGTCATCCTGATAAACACCAGCTTCCTCTGAAGTTCAGTGTCTCTTTCTCTATAGTGTAGGATCATAATGTGGGCTGTACCTGAAGTCATCCCATGGAGAGGGGTGAGGGGGACGGGACGCTCACTAACTGTGCAGTGTGTGTCCTGAGAACCCCAGTGGATGCCTGGGTCTCTGCAGAGTCTTGAATTTTCATCTTTATACTCGTTCTTACTCAGACCTGTGTAGCATGTGAGTCATAAACCAAGTACCCATGTCCAGTAAGAAAGAGAGAGATGCTGCAGTGTTGGTTCTGTGAGTGTGGCAGAGATAGTCATGGCAGATGATGTTTGCAGAATATGGGTTCACAGAACCCCTGAATGCAGAACCATGGCCAAGGGGTGCACTGCGTGAAGAGCATGTGGCCAGCGGCGCTCATGGATCAGTTATGGGGATGAAGCAGAGGGCCATAGCATGGGAAAAGTTCAACTCTCCATGGAGGCCATAAGCAGCTCTACTGGGCCTGTCTCTTCTCTTTTTTGCCTTCCATTTTCCATATTCCCTGTTGGCCTTCCATCATCCAAATTCCCCAGCCCTGAGGAATGGGAGTGGCTCCCATGTTCAGTAGAGTCCTTTTCCTTCCTAGGCATGAGACTCAGCTGTCCTCTGGGCTCCGTGACCCTGATCTCTACCCAGGCCTGGTGACTGGCAGTGTGAGGGCAGTAGGGTTAGTCTCTGGGAGGCCTGGAGAGGACAGAGAAGCTGGACAAGGACAAACTTATTCTTTCCATTGCAGCTCTGGCCCACAGGCCACCCGGGGACAGGAACCAGGCACAACCCTGTCCACCTCGTTGCAGTAAATGGTGACTTCAAAGCTGGGTAATCAGACCTGGTCCCCACATTCATCACACACTTTGAAAAGCATCAGAGGAGACACAGCATTGGCGATGCCATGTCCCGCTGGTCTTTCAGTCTGGGGGGCGGGCCTCACTCCACATGCTTCCAGCAGTGCATGGGGTTCACTGAGCACAGAGGGAATTGCTTCCACTTGACAGAAGGGGGTGAGGCCTTCAGGAGGGATCTTAGCTCAGACCAAGGCCAAAGCTGTGGAGAGGACAAGATAGCTGAGGACACCAAGGTCTGTGCAGCTGGGCTGTGGCTTCCTTGTGCACAGGCCTGGCTCAATAATAATAATAATAATAAACCTACTGTTGTACTGCGGCATGGCGCTACTGTAGCCCTGCAGCATCACTGTGCTGCTCCACTGCAGCAAGGCATCATTGTGTCATTATTTGTGTGCCATGCACCACCATAGCACTGCAACACTGCAGCATGGCATGCCACACAGCTGCATGGCTGCACTATGGCACCATGCACCCGTGCAGCCCTATAGCATCACTGTGCTGCTCCACTGCAGCAAGGTGCATTGCACTATGTACCTTGCACCACTGTAGTACACAGCATAGTACCACCACATAGCTACATGACAACAGATAGTACCATGCACCCATGCAGCATTGCGATATCTCTGCACTGCAACATTGCCTAACTCTCTGACACTTGCACCATGTCCCCCAACTCCCCTTGTCCCTCTTCCCTGTTGCACTACTGCCTCATGCACATTGTTCCCATCTAGCTTAAGCATGAGCTTATCCTGGAGACCCTGACCTCCTCTGAATGGGTGGGGTTCAGGGATTCCTCTGTGACCTCACGAAGCCAGCCTTCTGTGTACACTGAAACACCCACTTTCCCTTCCCTGTTTCCTTCTTTGCTGTGCTCAGACTCAGACACGGGCATAGCCTGATGGCTCTTCAGTCCTTGCCCTTGCTGGGCTTCCTGCCCCTTCTCATTCAACCAGGCAAGTTCCCTACTAAGTCTTCACAGCTCTGATCCTAATGCCTCTTTCTTAGTGGACTGAGGCAGGCCCCTCTGACAGCATGAGAGTAGGCCATCTTCCTGAAACTCAGGAGCCAGCTCATGCTACAGGCCCTTTTCCAGCAAGCCTTCCAGAATAAGTGTGCAGGATATGCCCCCATGCCTTCCCTTCAACTGGTTTTCTCTGCTGGCCTCAGTTTCCACACCTGCAGTGCAAGTGTCCTCACAGTGACCCTCAGCAGGCCCGGATCTTGCAGACAATGGCCCCCTTTGTTAGTAACCACTGCTGAAAGTGTGCATGCTTGGAAAGCTTCCTCGATGTCTGTGCTAGTGATTGGTGACAGCTTCCAGCACCCTCATGACACTGGCTCATATTCACAGATGACAGCCATGTACAGTGGGCCCGAGCCCCAGCCTGCCATTCTCAAGGACTGTCCTGTCCTGCCTGTGTTTTCCAGAACCTGCTGGTAGGGGTGGAGGAAGAAGACTGTTTCATTGGAAGTGAGGCCCTGAATAATCTAAAACAACTGAACCTAAACTATCCTATCACCCGGGGAACCATCACCAACTGGGACAATATGGAGAAGGTGAGCTACAGCCTCTGGGGGAGAGGCCCCATCACGCCTCTTTCTTAGTGGACTGAGGTAGGCTGAGGTGGACTGAGTGGACTGCCTTAGCACTGAGGGAAGGATCTGCGGTTAGGGCCTAGCTCTGTTGAGGCTCTCCATAGTCACAGCCTTGGGGGTCCTAGCCAGGAAACTTCTTCCAGTCCTCAGATTCCTTGTCTATAAGATGATATGATCATTCCTATGCTGTCGTGGTCGGTAGGGAATGATGGATAAGAAGCACTTAGCCTCAGAGGGAGTTAACACACAGTTAATGTTCTAACCAGCTGTCCGTGACACCTGCACTTGAGGGCGTGTTGTTTATGATCTGGGCAGCTGTATTGAAATCCTGCAGCAAGGCAGCAAAAGTCTCAAATATATGTTGTCTCACAACTCTCAAGGTCAAGGTGTTGGTACAGGACCACTACTGAGGGCTGTGAGGGAGAGGAGCCTGCCTCGGGCTTCTACCTGGTTTCTGGAGAGCTTGCTGACAATGTTTGGGGGCTCCTTCACTTGTGGAGCATTACCTCAGTCTCTCCTGTCATCTCCACAGGGTATCCTCCTGTATGTGTTTGGTTCAGAATTCCCCATTTTATTAGTGTGGTACTTGAATTAAACCAGGGACACCCCATTCCAGTATCAGCTCCTCTCAGTGTCTCCAGTGACACCCACGGCAGTGTGTTCCAGAGAGCGTGGCACTCTGAGGTCTTGGGGCTTCCACATAGAAGTTGTGGGGATCATAACTCAGATAAAGCAATGCGCTAACATAGATTAATCCATCAGTTCCAAATCCAGAGACTTGAAACAACGATGCCTCCTTCCACCCTCACAGTTTCTGCTTGGGTCCTGAAGGAGCAGGTGGCGCTCTACATGAGAGGGTGCAGCAAAGAAACCACCAAATTGGCATGGAAGCTTTGAAATTCATAACAAGCATTTGTGAGTTAGGGCTGAGGGAGCCTGGAGGCCAGCAGGGACCTTGATATGCTACCATAAGTAGATGTCAATGGAGAGCTGTGTGTCTCTTACCAGAGGCGAGGGAAATGATTCCTTTTGACAGATGGGAACCAGTTCCACAAAGTTCCTGGGTTTTTAATCTAACTGCCAGAAATCCTTCTATAGTCTAGCTTGAGCTCATCCATAGACATATGAAGGGCCTATGAACTAAGAAACACTAGAAAGGGCCACGGCATCAGCAGCAGGACATGTGTCTCATGTCCCTCATACAATATCTCCTGGGCTGCCTGAAGGAACATGAAGCCATATCATGGTGACTGGCTCTACCAGGGCAGGAGGCACGCACAGCATGGTGGGCAGGTCTTGATACAGACCTTTGTCACCAGCCCACTCAGTGGTTTTTTGGATGGCTCAGGCTGCCTGCCAATCCTTTGTGGCACTGCTCCTGGCTCTTCCTAAGCCTCTAGATGTTGGTTTCAAACATCCACCCATGTACCAGCATCTCCCAGGGTCCATCTTCTATCCACCGTCTTGTAACTCACTTTTCCCCACTTCAGCACCTTATGTCATTCTCCTGTTCCAGGCTGTTAGTGGCTGGGTATCAAAGAATAAGCCTGCCTGTCTGCTGTGGCTTCACAGACACCATCTGCTTCCTGGGTTCTCCACTCTCCTTTGATCATGGAGCTGTCCCTAGTTGCTCTCCCAGAGTGCTGTGTGGCTTCCCTTTGACAGGGAAGGCAGGAGCTTCACACAGGATAACTACTGTGTGAAGTAGTTGGCCACAATATGTCCCCAAAGGTTTTTTGTTTGTTTGCTTTATTATTTTTTTTTATTTTTCAAGACAGAGTTTTACTGTGTAGCCCTGGCTGTCCTAGAACTGGCTCTGTAGACTAAACTGGCCTCTAACTCACAGACATCCACCTGCCTCTGCATCCTGAGTGCTAGAATTAAAGCGACCACCACCCGGCTGCCCCCAAAGTTTTTATACTGGAGTCGCAAACCCTATTCTCAGAATGCTTTGGAGACAGGGATTATCTTAGGGTTACCATTGCTATGATGAAGCACCATGACCAAAAGCAAAGTTTGTTTTGCTCAAAGTTCCATATAACAGTTCATTACCAAAAAGAGTAAGGGCAGGAATTCATATAAGGCAGGGATCTGGATGCAGGAACTGATGCAGAGTCCATGGAAGGGTGCTTTCTAACTAGCTCCTCATGGCTTGCTTAGCCTGCTTAGTCTTATAGAACCCAGGACCACCAGCCAGGGGTGGCTCCACCCACAATGGACCAGGCCCTCCCACATCAATCACTAATTAAGAAAATGCCCTACAGCAGGACCTTTTTTGTTTTTTGTTTTTGTTTTTTTGAGATAGGGTTTCTCTGTGTAACAGTCCTGGTTGTCCTGGAAACTGTTCTGTAGACCAGGCTAGCCTTGAATTTATAGAAACCCTCCTGCCTCTGTCTCCTAAATACTGGGATTAAAGGCGTGCACCACCGACACCCAGCTATAGTTGGATTTTACATAGATATCTTCTCAATTGATTATCAGTTGAGTTTTTCTCCTCTAACAACTCTAGCTTTGTGTTGACAAAAAACTAGCTAGCATTGGGATTAAAATTGTCGACATTTGCCGGGCGGTGGTGGCGCACGCCTTTAATCCCAGCACTCGGGAGGCAGAGGCAGGCAGATCTCTGTGAGTTCGAGGCCAGCCTGGTCTACAAAGTGAGTTCCAGGACAGCCTCCAAAGCTACAGAGAAACCCTGTCTCGAAAAAACCAAAAAAATTTTTTTCGACATTTATGTTTTATGCTTATGATTGTGTTGTCTGCATGTCTGTATATGCATCACATGCATGGCTGGTGGCTATGGAGGCCAGAAGAGGTTATCAAATCCTCTGAAAATGGAGTTACATATTGTGAGCCATCAAGTGGCTACTGGGAATCAAATTCAGGTCCTCTGCAAGAGCAAACAGTGCTCTTAACCACTGAACTAGCCAGTCCAAGACAGGGCCCTTACAGAGACCATTACAGCTAGGCTGTGTGAAGGTACTTTTCTTCTATCTCAGCTCCATGGTGAGAGAAACAGGAGAGTCAAGAGTTCAAGGCATGACCAGATGATAAGATGGAGAAGACAATATCAGCAAGCCAAAGAGACAAGCCTCCAGAGCTGCCAGTCATACAACCATGTCAGATCTCCAGTCTAGGCATGAATGCTGACCCCCCTCTCAAGGACAAACAGAAGTTCACCCTGGCCTGACTTATAAAACATTGGGGAGGGATTACTAAAAGGAGCATAGGGGACCCAAAAAACAGCCACACAGAATGTCTTCAATCAGCATGTGTGATGGCTTCCCCAGTATATTAGTTAGGGTTCTCTACAGTAACAAAAATTATAGAATTAATCTCTCTATATATAGAAAGGGATTTAGTAGAATGACTTATGTCCAGCTAATCCAACATGGCTGCTTATGAACAGAAGGTCCAAGAATCCAGTAGTTGTTCAGTTTCTGAGACTGGATGTCTCAGCTTGTCTTCAGTATATGCTGGAATCCTCAAGTAGGCTCTAATGCCAGTGAAGGAATGGACTGCCAGTGAGAACAAGAGTAAGAGTAAGCAAGCAAGAGCAAAAGCTTCTGTTGCAGGATATTTTGATCACACTGGGAGTCTGTTTTACCTCACCTGCCTATGCACCTTCTGATTGGTTTAATAAAGAGCTTAATGGCCAATAGCTAGACAGGAAGAAGACAGGCCAGTTTTCTGAATAGAGATAGGAACTCTGGGCTAGGATCTGGCATGGGAAATTCTCCAGCAAGACACAGAGGAAGTGGATAGTACAATACTAAGGAGAGGTAATAAGATACATGGCCGTATGTAGATTAATATAAATGGGTTAATTTAAGTTATAAAAGCTAATTGGGAACAAGCCTAAGCTAAGTATAAGTTTTCACAATTAATAAAAAGTCTATGTGTCATTATTTGGGAGCTGGAAGTCCACCGAAAAATCTGACTATAAGCTTCCTTCTTCCATGTCCTTTATATAGGCTGCCAGCAGAAGGTATGGCCCAGATTAGCACTGGGTCTTCCCACCTCTAAAGATACGGAACAGAAGTGGATCTTCCCACTTCAAACAATCTAAAATCCCTCACAGTAGTGCCAGCCATTTTTATGGGTTTTAGTTAATTCCAGATATAGTAAGATTGACAACCAAGAATAACCATTACCCCCATGGCTGAGTGGATGGAGCTGTCCCCTATCCATCCTAGCCTATATACTTTAGCTTCTCCAGAAACACCACATGCAATTAGGGCAGAGTGTTATTTAAGTCACTGGGATGAGTGACTTAATGACCTTGCCCATCCTCTCTGGAGGGAAGTCAGCAGTGCACAGGCTGGTCCTGAAGGACTTTTACAAGCATGCACAGCTGATCTAGTGAAGATGATAGCAGTTTGGTTCAGAGGACAGAACCTTACAACAGGAGTGAACGCCTGCCTGACAACATTGTTACCTGGGGCCCCCACTTCCTGGAGTGGAGGACAGTCTCTTCCATTTTAAAGATGAGGATGGAGGCTAACTAAGGTCACCTTGATGGTCCTGGGCAGGCATATGTTATGTGGCAAACTTCCATTATTGCTGGGCTTTCTCTGTGATACCCAAACCACCTGTGTTTCCACCTCATTCCTGAGTTTTGGTGCATGTATCTGTCACCCATCAGACCTGCGAGACCCTTAGACAGTGATGGGCCTACCAACCCCTGCCAGCCCCTGCCAACCCCTGCAAGCTCCATGCCCTAACTTCAGGCATGGTGTATCATCAGAGGCTGGGTCATGCTGCATCTTACTTTGATGGTGAGCCAGAGGTGCTGTCTACAATTCAGCCATCTTTGGAATTATGGAGTCTGGTCCACAGGCATTTTAGACACCCACATGCCATTTCTGTGTACAATGGCAGAACTTGCAAGGTGCCAACCAAGTCCTTTTATATGCCCCATTTAATCTCTAGATGGGCTACAAAACTTCTTTGTTACCACACAAATTACTGGGGACTGAATTGCTTAAAAACAGTGCCAACTAAGTCTGAATATGTTTATAGCTTTGCTTTTTTGTGATAGGGCCTCATGTAGCCCAGGCTGGCCTCCAACTTGTTACATAGTTTAAGATGGCCTTGAACTTTTGAGTCTTTTGCCTATACCTCTTGAGTGCTGGGGTTTCAGGTGTGCACTGCCATGCCTGGTTTATGTACTGCTGGGGATGGAGCTCACGGCCTTGTGAATGCTAGGGAAACATTCTACCAACTGAGTTACAGTCCATGCCTCCAGTTTTTCCCCAAACATTTTTGATTCTTTGTTAGCTAAATCTTTAGATTTGAAATCTACAGATCTGGAGCTCAACTGTACCAATTTGTCAGATGGATGGAGGACTATGTAATAGAGATGATCAGTGATAGCTAGGTAATAAATGATAGACATAGATAGAGGGATATTAGACCAGAGGTTCTCAACGCATGGCTCACACTTCTCAGATATCCCATATATCAGATATTTACATTATGATTCTTAATAATGGTAAAATTACAGTTATGATGTATGAACAAAGTACTTTTATGGTTGGGTGATCACCACAATATGAAGAGCTATATTAAAGGGTCAAAGCATTAGAAAGGTTGAGAACCACTGTGTTAGATGGGTAGATGATTGATAGATAGATAGATAGATAGATAGATAGATAGATAGATGACAGATAGAAGGTAGATTGACAGATTGATGATAGACATAGACACAGGCAGATGCAGAACAGACAGAGAAAACAGACATACAGATAATAGACGATAAACAGATTTTGAGATGAACAGATAGGTGTATATGGGTAGAAGTAGATGATATCTAAAGAGACTAGTTGTTAAACAGAAGGCATAGGTGATTTAGATAGATAATAGATGTATTTGATACATAGATCAGTAGATGGGTCATAGATAACAGTCAGCATGTCTTTGGACAGCAAACATCTGCTCTACTATCCTCTCTCTGCAGATTTGGCATCACTCCTTCTACCATGTCCTCCACATCGCCCCTGAGCAGCACCCTGTAATGATAACAGAGCCACCATTAAATAGAGCAGACGTTAAATCAAGAATTACTCAGGTAATGGGGCCTGGGGCCAGGTGATGCAGGAGGGTAGGCTGCTGTTATGTCCTGACTTAAAAGTTCCCTGCCTCTGGCCTCATGCTTGTCCTTCCTGCCATGATGGAGTTTGTGGGGGACTGATGGAGTTTAAGGGTGGATCCCTGTCTTTAAGTGCTCCAACCAGAGCCCAGATGGCAGAATCCTCCTTACGCTGCAGTGGGACTAAATGCAGTGGCTTCAGGAAGCTGCCCCCCTCCCTAGCTGTAAGAGATCTTCTCCTAAGACTCAGCTTCTCCTATAGAGGACACAGGAAAGCTAATTAAGCAGGCCATCAAGCTGGCTCATCTGGCTGGCATCTCTGGAGCTCAGTGGCCAAGGCATGATCTGCATATCTCAGAGGCTACCTAGACCTGGAAGCAGCATTTCTACCAATCACAGCACAAGGTGTGAGTTCACATCATACAAACTCCAAACTGATTGACCACTGACCCCCACCCCAGTGTGGACAGTCAGACCATGGAAATAGCCACAGCTGGCTCCCCTGAAAGACTGGGTATGACTGACTTCACTCCAGAAGCATCCCATGTCCATGAGGATTTCAGCAAACTAGAGTGAGACAAGAGAAGGGTGAGACTGCCCCCAACCCAACTGCCTGTCCACTCCTCAACTGTAGCAGACAATGGAACAGGAACAAGAGTGTGTGTGGGCCAAGACAGAGACCTGTGAGGAGATGTGAAGGCAGGGGCAGAGTAGCTGAGCTCAACCTCTACCAGCTGGAGCTGTGAGTGTGCTCCAGTGGAGCCCAGTAGGATGGAGACACATAGAGATGAAGGTTCAAGTCTAGTCTGATCAGAAAAGCTCCCATTGCTGTTCCATCCTGTCTTCTCCTCCTTGGACAAACCACCTGCCCTCCTCAGACCCTGACTCAATGTCACTTGTCTAGATAGATACTTGCAGGTATTCTCACAGCAAAGTGATTCGTATAAACAATTTCAAGCAGCCCTTTCTGGGGCAGTGCCTTCTTCCATGAAGGTGATCAGCGATGATAGTTTGTCCAGTTGTTGCAAATGGAGTGTAAAGGTAATGGTACAAGCCAAGGGCTTGGTCAGACCAGCCATTTGACTGACAGCCAAGCACAAGCGGGAACAGAACATCCAAGAGCCGCTAATTAGGGAGTTAGACTGCAGTGCCTAGTGACAGGAAGATAAACCCCGAAGCATGCTGACAATATGAACTCACAGACCTTAATACTAACCCGTTCACAATGCTGACACCTGTCCAGTGGTCAGGGAGAGAGAGGGCCCCTGGTGGGTCTCACCATTATGTCCTGATTCAACCAACCTTCTCACCATCTATTATAGAAGTACTAGAAGGAGCTGGGACGCCAGTGTCCTAATTAGCTTTAACTGTCAACTTGACACAGCCTAGAGCCACCTGAAAAAGTCATTATCAGATTAGTCTGTGCACACATATGTGGGAGATTGTCTTGATTGTTAGTGTAGGAATGTCCAGCTCACTACAGGCAGTGTCATTCCTGCAGGTGGTCCTGGGTAGCTTGAGCACAAGCCTTTGAGTGAACCAGGAAGAATTGTTCCTCCATGGTTCCTGCCCTGATGAGTCACTGACTTCCCTCAGTGATGATCCATGATCAGCAAGTAGTCACCAAATAAACCCTTTCCTCCCCTAAGCTGCTTTAGGTCCGAGTGTTTTATCACAGATGCAGAATGAACTAGAACAACCACTTCACAGCAGAGCCAGCTGGAGACAGGTGCTGGACACCCTAGGCTTAGTCCCCCTGGATCCACAGCCTGCTGCAAGAGGCACTCATGAGCACCCGGGCAGTGTGTGCCACCTGGCTAGCCAGCATGCCAATCTTCCTCCCCAGATCCTATTTGAAACCTTCAACGTCCCTGCCATGTACATGGCTAATCAAGGGGTCCTCTCCATGTACGCTGCTGGCAGAATCTCAGGTGAGTGACCCTGTGGGATCCCTATCCTTCCCAGACACACTGTCTAGTTCTCGGGACTGGGGATACTCACCACAACATGCAGCCTCTCCCTGACAAATAAAAGCATAGGAAGGGGCTGGCAAGATGGGTCAGTAGGTAACGGTACCAAGCCTAGTGACCCAAGTTCAATCTCCAGGACCCACATGGTGAAAGGAGAGAACTGACTCCTGAGGAGTGTCCTCTGACCCCACATGTGTGCAGGCATGTGAGAAAACACTACACTACACACACACACATGCACGCGCGCATGTGCCCACATGCAAGTGTTCATTAAAAGAAAGCAAAGGACATTCTTCAAGGCTTACAATGATCCTCACTTCACAATAAGAGCACTAGAGACTCAGAGTAGTGAACAGCAAGGCAGTTTATTTTCTGACCTTGTATAGTTGGGTGTCAGCCTGGAGAAAATGCAAAATGGCTTATATGATTTGGTGCAAAACTGGTTTTTGTTTTGTTTTTTAAGAATTATTTTTAAGTGTGTGTGTGTGTGTGTGTGTGTGTGTGTGTGTGTGTGTGTGTGTGTACAGTGCTCTCAGAAACCAGAACCATGAACTATCCCTCGATTGGAGTTACAGGTAGTGGTGGATCACCTGATGGATCATCTGCAAAAGTAGTAGAGACTTTTAACTGCTTTAGCCTGCAAACAGTGGTTTTTAAGGTCCCTGATTGCAAAAACACCCCTGCCTTCTGCTTCCCATAAACTAGTTCTCCAAACAGTTAAAATCTTCCTCTCCCAACTCTACCTCCTCCTGGGGCTCTAGATTCCCCTCCCCCTTCCAGATACTCAGCTCAGTCACCTGGCAGACTATAACTTTTCAATCCAAGAGGAACTAAAAAATAGCAGTTGCCAGCAAGGGTCTAATGTGTCCTTACCTGTGGTCCTCTGGTGAGCTCTGGACACACCGTATTCCAGAAATGGACTGTAATAAATTATTTCTTACACATAGCTGGCTCTTGTTCTCACTCCTTTCCCTTCTTTCTCTTGGTGACACAGAAATGCTCCCAGAATGCAGACTCATTTTTTTCTTAACTGATTTGCTAAGGTGTTACTGAGTGAAATTAACAGCCCTTGCGTGTGCTCACAAACCACCACCTTCATACCCAAGGATCCCACTGTGCCGTTCTGCCCCTCCCAACTGTTGAGATAGCTCCTACATTTTTTGACTTTGTGAATGGAACTGTGCAGGCAGCATGTGACCATCGTTCCCTTTTTCACTTTGTTCACTATATGGAGGTTCTTTCTTGCGTCACCGCCATCAACAGTTCACTTCCTCTTGCTGAGCCAGGGTAGCGTGGTTCCATGTCAGCAATGTGCCAAGCTTTTGTCTACTTATCTGCGGATGGAAGTTTGGGGTGTTCCATTCTGGGGGGTTATGATGAAGCCCCCGTGGACATTTGCATGTCTGGATAGATCTTCCTGTAGCATACGGAACAGTGGCAGCTCTCCATGGTTCTTCCACAGTTCTGCTCTATCACTCTTCTTACCGCTGTGACAAGACACCTGACAGAGCAGCTTAGGGAAGGTTTGGCTCACAGTTTGAGGGCACAGTCTATCATGGCAGCAAAGGAGCAAATGGCAGCTGGCCACATTGCAGCCACAGTCAAGGCTCACATCACCATGGGATGGTGTCACCAGCATTCAGGGTGAGTCTTCCCTCTTTAGTTAACACAACCTGGAATCTCCACCACAGACATGCCCAGAGGCTTCTGTTCTTGGTGAATCTAGATCCTGTCAATACTAACCACCCCACCTGCCAGTTCTTGGAATGACCAACCAGTCTTCTTATTGTGGCCATTCTTGTAGAAGTGCCACAGTGTCCCCTCCTGCTTTTAATATGTACTCCCCTCAGAGCCAAGGATTCTGAGCATGCCCTCTTGTGTTTGTTGGCTATCTGTGTCTACTTCAGTGGCAGAGTGACTCTCAGGCGTTTTACCAGATTCTCATGAGTTTTCCTGTATATTGCAAGCACTCTCTTTCCAGTCTGGCTTGCAGGTCTTTTATCAGGCATGTGTTGTGCAGAGGTGCACGCCCACCCAGGTTCCACTTCCCTGCCCACAGTCTTTTCAGTAGAGTCTCGTTTCTCAACGTTTTCATATCTGGTGCCACATTCAAACTTCATTTTCTGCACCCAAAGGCTTTCTGCTTCCTTCTAGACATTTATAGATTTTAACGTTCTGTTCTATGGTCCATTTTGAGTGGATTTTTAATGTACCATGTAAGATACAAATGAAACACGTGTGTTGGTATTCCTGTAGTATTTACTGAAAAGACCCCTCTTTTAGCTGTAGTTTATTATGGAGTCATTTTAAGTGGCAGTGACCCAGAAACATAGATTTAGGTTACCCCAAAATTCTATCTTCCAATGTGGAAGCAGTTTCATGATGTTTTATAGTTTTGTAGAACAAAGAAAGTCAACTCAAGGCAAGTTTAAAGCACTTTAGTGGGTCCATCAGAGAGGCAGTTACAGCAAGATTGAAGCTTTTCTATAGGCTCAAGATGCTACCTGATGACAATCTTAGCTTTTGGATTGGTGGAAGCTAGTGAGTGGGTCTGCTAAGTCAATAGATTCTAAAACTTTCTATCTGTTAGTCACAGGACTTTAGTTCCAACACAGTGGTAGGCAAGGAAAGACTGTCCTGGGGGCTAAAGCTAGCCTGAGATGAGGTAATTAGTCTCTGGACCTGCACCATTCCAATCTCTCCTCAGTAATGAAGTTCTGGCTAGTCAGTCATCCTTTGCAGACACAGATTCTTATTCCTAGGGAATACGGCTGCAAGTAGGCCCCTGATTGCCCAGTGCATGCCTACATCCATGTGCATATAAGCAGCATTAAATGGACTCAGAGGGTCATCAATAACAATAAAAATAAAGAGGATGTGAGGTTGGGAGCAAGAGGAGGTGAATCACTAAGAGAGTTGGAGGAAGGTAACCGGGGATATGATCAAAATACATTGTATAAATATACAACATTTCAAAGAATAAATAAAAATATTAAAAAAGAAAGTAGGGACTGGAGAGATGGCTCAATAGTTAAGAGCACTGGCTGTTTTTTCAAAGGACCTAGGTTCAATTCCTAGCACCCTCATGGGAACTCATAACCATTTCCAGAAGGCCTGACACTTTCTTCTGGCTTCTGAGCAAGGACACCAAGTAGGCATGTGTACACACACACACACACACACACACACACACACAGAGGCAAAAACACTCATACATATAACATAAAAGTATATATTAAAAAAAAAGAGAAAGTAGAGGGGTCTATGTGGAACCAGGAGGGTGACAAGAGGAAGCAGAGGATAGACATGACCAAACTAGCAAGTAAAAACTGCCCCAGGAAAACCTGGCACTTTGTGCCATTATTAAACACTATAATCATCATCATCATCATCACATTTTGTAAACTAAAAAAGAGACAAGATTCCTTTTTTTCCTTGAAATGCCTTTGTGTGCTTTTTGAAAATTACTTTTCCATGTATGCCTCAGCTGACTTCTGAGTTTATGGCCCTGTTCCATCATTTTTTTTCTGATTCTAGGTCAACATCACATGGCCTTGATGACCATGGCTCATACCGAGTCTTGAAATTAGGTCATTTGTCCTATCCTCTGGATTTCTTGAGTTTGAGATGTGGGCTCTGCTAGGTCTTTTGAATTCCTCCATGGGTTTTAGAGTCTGAAAACAATTAAAACAAAAACTAAACAAACAAAAATCCCCAGTACCACACATCTTTGGATTTTGTTTGGGGCTGTGTTGAAAGGATGGAACAGTTTTGAAAGAGCCAGAATCATATATACAATTGCTTCTTTATTTTAAACATTTTGCCGGGTGGTGGTGGCACACGCCTTTAATCCCAGCACTCGGGAGGCAGAGGCAGGCGGATCTCTGTGAGTTCGAGGCCGGGCTGGACCGATAGCCTCCAAAACAATACAGAGAAACCCTGTCTCGTAAAAACCAGAAAAAAAAGTACAAATATTTTAAACACTTTATTTGACAAGAACCAAGTGTTTCTGGAAGATCTTTTCTTTCTTTCCTAAGGAGAGCCATCTCCATTTCTCAGAGAGGAGAGAAGCAGGACTCCACAGTCTGGGGGTGTAGGGCACACTTTGCTGAGATTTGCAGATACAATGCTGCAGGGAGTTCCATAACCTTCCTGACAGCTAGACACCTATAAGGTCTTTACCACATCACAGCCACCGTTCTCTACAGTGGTAGAAATGGAAAGAGCCGGAATCTTAAAGGCATCTAGTCTAGGTCCCTCTTGACACTGCGATAGGACTCACGGTTTCCAGGCCATCCATGCCTGTCTTTCACCTCACAGCTTCTGACGCTATTGAAAGTAGGTTTATTAGTTGTGTTTGGAGTGTGAGTAGGATTTGGCATATAAATATGGTTTTTTTTCTAGACAGAATCTTGTATATAGAACTGACTGTCCTAGAACTCACTCTGTAGACCAGGCTGTCTTCAAACTTAGAAGTTCTCATTCAGAGGGGATATGGCTCTTTGCCTCTGCCTCGCAAGTGCTGGGATTAAAAGTGTGTGCCACCACCACCTGGAAGATATATATTCTTAAAATTTTTAATTACATTATTTATTGTGTGTGCCATGGTGTATGTGTGGAGGTTGAAGGACAACTTCAGGGATTTGATTATCTCTTTATATAATGTAGGTCCCAGGAATTGAACTCAGGTCATTAGACTTGGTGGCAAGTACCTTAACCTGCCCAAGCCATCTGACCAGCCCTGTGGTAAATATATTTTTGACAAATAACATTTACTTTATTATTTCCAAGCCAGGTGTTTTTTTTAGAAATTGTTTCATTCTTTTCTACTGACTGCCCAGATTTCACTGTTCTGAGGATACAAATCCTCATCTTTCCCCCAGTTTTAGAGGGTGATCATTCAGCCTTACACTCATCAGCTACGGGTTTCATATTTTCTTCACTAATTTAAGTAAGTTCTCTTGTGTTCTTATTTACTGAGAATTTTGCCTTTTAAACAGGACTAGAGATGGGATTTTATCAAAGTGCAATTTGTGCATAGTGATATTAGATTTGACAACTTGCTACAACCTAGAATCCTCTGGGAAGGGAGGCTCAGTGAGGGATTCGCTTATGTTGGGGCGTGACTGTGAAGGTTAGCTTAACTAAATTAATTGACGTGGGAAGACCCAGCCTGCTGTAGGTGGCATCATTGCCCAGGCAGGATGTCCTGAACTGCATGAATGGGGAAATGGACTGGGCACAGGCAAGCAAGGAAGCAAGCGTGCAAATATTTGCTTCTCTGTTTTTGACTGTGGATTTGATTTGACTAGCTGTTTGAAGCTCCTGCCCTAACTTCCTCATAAGCCAGACTATTGCCTGGACTTGTAAGCTAAAAAAAACCCCTTTTTTTCTCTTAAGCTGCTTCTGTCAGGGTGTTTTATCACAGCAACAGAAATGAAGCTAGAGCATGTGTCTATTGGTGTAATCATATAAAGTAATGATTTTGAGCTGTGGAACAAAGCCCATTTAATTCTTTTAAGATGCACGTTGAAATCAACTTGCAAAAAATTCACTTTGGAGTTCTGTGTTTGTGGTCAAGAGTAACAATGGTCTGTTATGTTCTTCTCCCATCTCCCAGGGACCATGGTGTATGGGTGCATTATGGCCAATGTTTGAGAATAGATTCTGCCATTCTCAGCTGTTGTGGATGAGAGGACCAACTCTGTTCACTGTCATAGCTGGAAGGGAAGTCCCATTAACTTTGCTTAATTGAAATGTGCATTTCTTGATCCCCAGACTCAATACAGAAAACTGAGAACCACCCAGACCCAGTCTGCCCCAGAAGCCTCTGTGTCGCATGCAGTAGGCCCTTACCGTATACTCCTGAGCATGTCACACCGCCTTTGAACTAGCACACTTGGGGTCCTTGCAAGCTAAAGCACACTCCTCTGGAATGGTATTCAGGCTTTCCCAATACATGGCACTTCCCAGAGAGTCCCAGTGTTCACCCAGGCACAGACAACATTTGTCTCTTGTCTCTTTGCCAGCTATTGATAAAATTGTGTGTTTGGTTTAGCAAGAAAACCTACAGGCTTATATCCAAACCTGGTGGTCAGTCTTCATTCTAGTTCATGTCCTTTAGGAAGAAGCCAGCTCCTTGGCCCCTTTCCCTTCCCTTATGTTATTTCTTCCTCCATTCCTACAGGACTAACAATTGCCAAGGGGTGCTGCATACCCCACATGGTGACAGAATGTTCTCTTATGTAGGAACGACTATTGAATCTGGAGAAGGGATGACATACATCGTGCCTATCATTAATGGCTATCCCCTGCAACTGTCGACCGCCAAGCTGGACGTAGCTGGCCAAGACCTGACTGTGTACCTCCTGAAACTGCTGTCAGACAGTGGGAACTTGTTAGTGAGCACAGGTAGGAAGCAACTATTCTCAGATACATAAACCAGTGTAGTGGATAAGGTCCTTCATTTTCAATGCATGTGTGTATTGATGTACCTGTGTGTGTGTGTGTTTGTGTGTGTGTGTGTGTGTGTTCAGAGGCTGAAGGACAGCCTCAGGTTTCAGCCTTAAGAATGCCATCCACCTCTTTGAAACAGGGTTTGCTATTGGTTTGGAGCTCTCCCATGAGGTGTATTATTCTATTGCAGAGGAGACTTGACTAGTATCCTATAAGCATCAAGGGCCTTGGGTCTTTGATTAATGTCTTAGACAGGATAATGCTTGACCCCCTTTGTGCCCTCTTCCTGGGCTAGATTTTTAGTTTACACAGTGTGTATGACACCTGTTCCCAATAGGCCGTTGTCCTTTCTGGTCTTAGACAGGGAGTGGAAGGCCGAGCCCTGGAGCCTTAAAGAATAGCCTCAATTAGAAGGACAGTGAAACCGGTCCTTTGCATGTCCCTGACTTCCCACTCCTAGCAAGATCCATGTGGGCACCATCTGTCTGTCCTCCTAGCACACTCTCATACTGATTATACTCATCCTTGCAGATGAAGAAAGTGGAAGTTTAAAAAGGATAACAGCCAAAGAAAAAACCACAAAAAAGACAAAGTAAAAAGAATAATTTGCCTAAGTAATAATTACTTAGCTAGCCAAGTTAATGACAGAGGTGGGATGTGACCCAGAATTGTCTCACACAAACCCAAACCAGGAGGGGAACACTGGATGCAGCAGAGTCCCAGAAGCCAGGGACAGAGAAGGGAGCAGCAGATAACACCATTTGCTGGAGGGAAGGAATAGAGGGGCCTCCAGGCTCTGGAAGCAGGGTGGAGGAGATAGGGGCAAGGAGGTTGGGGTAGGCCAGGAGTGGCAGCACCCATGTGTAATCATCGTACTTGAAGGTGGAGGCAGAAGGATTAGGAGCTCAAGGACATCTTTGGCTACAAGTATATTGGAGGCCAGCCTGGGCTACATGAGACCCTGTTTCAGAAGAAGAAGAGGAAGAAGGAAGAGATGGAAAGGAGGAATGGGCAATTGGAATAAAAGAGGGAGGAAGAGGGAGGGGAAGAAGAGCAAGAAGAGGAGGGAAGAGAAGAAGGGATGAAAGGAGTCAGGAGGGGAGGAAGAGTTGGAGGAGGAGGAGGAAATGGAGGAGTTAGAGGAGGAGTTGGAGGGAGAAATGGAGGAGTTGGAAGAGTTGGAGAAGGATGATTTAGAGGAGGAGGAAATGGAGGAGTTAGAGGAGGAGTTGGAGGGAGAAATGGAGGAGTTGGAAGAGTTGGAGAAGATGGAGGAGGGGTTGGAAGAGGAAGGAGAGCTGAAAGAGGAAGAGTTGGAGGAGGGGCTAAAGGAGATGGGTGAGTTGAAGGGGGAGATGGTGGAGGAGGAGGAGCTGGAAGAAAAGGAGATGGTGGAGGGTGATTCAGGTGAGCAGCAGCTGGCGGTCTGCAGGCTGAAGAACAGGTGAGGTCTCCAGGTAAGCAGCGCAGGGAAGTCCTTTTCCAAAGGTCAAAGACAACAGCAGATAAAACGTATAAGCCTAATCAAAAGCATATCTAATCTTCAAACCTGTTGTCAGAAACCTAGGAAGGAAAGGGGCCTCAAAGGTCGTGGCCAGTTCTCCAGAGGACCAGCTGGCATGGGTGTGTGTGTGTAGGCAGACTTTTCTATCCCGCCAGCCTGTTCCCAAGTAACCACACAAGACTTACTATTAATTATAAATACTCAGCTGATAGCTTGTTACTAACTAGATCTTACACTTTAAATTAACCCATATTTTTTATCCATTCTCTGCCATGTGGTGGTACCTTTTTGTAACATGGCAAATTAAGTTCATCTTGCTTTTCTTCACATCTCCTCATGACTCCTGAGACTCCCCGCTTCTTCCTCTTTGGGCTCTTTATTTTGTCTGCGAGTCCTGCTTAACCTCTACCCATTGTCCAGTCAGCTCTTTTATTAACTAATGAGAATAATGCATATTTACAGTGTACAAAGATTGCTCCTCAGTTGAGGGTGGGGGGTGGTTCAGAATGCCCAGATAATGTGAATTGGATTTTGCAGGCCCCACAAACATCACACACAGCAGGGTTGCATCTTAGGCAATGCTAAAGATACCCAGCTCTGTGCCCCCTATGAAGAGAGGTTTACTTCTTGGTGCTCCACCCTTACAAAGCCTGGCCCATAGCCTGGCCAGGACCATGCTAAAGTGGTTGCATGGACACAGTGGCTCTCTAGGAGTGGGGCCACCTTCCTATGCCCACTCTCATGAGTTGCACCCCACATGCCCCTGCTTGTTGATCTTCCTTATCCTGCAGCTGACCGTGAGTACATCCGGAACCTGAAAGAGAAACACAGCTATGTGGCACTGGACTATGATATGGAAATGTCAAAAACTGCAGCACCCTCTTTCCAGAAAAAATTCCAGTTGCCTGATGGCAAAGAGGTCAATCTGGGGCAGGAGGCTTTCATGTGCTCAGAGGCGCTCTTCAACACCAGCCTCACAGGTGAGCCCTGGATCAGGGGACAGCAGGTCAATGGACACTCACATAGAATGCCATGGGAAGAGAGGTGTGGGAAGGGTGCCGGCAGGGCGTTCTGCTTCAGGAGCAATGCGTCCTGCTCTAAAGTGTCCCTGGTACTGGCTGCCCCTCAGCTTCCTCCTACACTCCTGTCACTTGGCTGACCCTTTGACTCCACCTAATCACAAATGAGATGGAGAGCAACAGAGCGCCATTCTCTTCAGGAGAGTGCTATTTATAACTCTGTCCCTGTACAGGATACTTTGAAATGGAACAAGGAAGATGGTGGAGGCAGAAGCATAGGCAACCAAAGTTTGTGAGTGCTTTAAGCCTCTAAATGGCCAGAGGATATTTGTTTTTGTTATATTTATTATTATTATCATTATTAAAGAAAGGTCTTCACTGTGTAGTCTTGGCTGCCCTATATCTCACTCTGTAGACCAAGGCTGGCCTCAAACTCACAGAGATCTTCCTACCTCTGATTCCCGAGTTCTGGGATTAAAGGTATGCACCACCACTGCTTGATCCCAGAGGGTTTCTTTTTTAAATAATTGAGAAGCAGGGTTTTATTAAAAGTAAAAAAAATAACCTTCAGCTTTGAGCAACTGTCAACAATGAGAGCACAGACCAGAGAATAGGATAGAATCTGATAGACAATTGGTACAAAATATGTAAGAGGACCTTAAAATTGAATGGTCAGAAAACAATCTGGTTTATAAAATGAACAAACACCAACACTGAAGAAATACAGGTGGCAAGCTGGGCATGGTGGTAGAGCAGAGAGGTCATGAGTTCAACTATTTCAATGTTTTCAAGCAAAATATGGAGAAGGCAAGTATAAAAACAGATGCCCAGTGTACTTCATCAGGGATTAGAGATTGACAAGGTACCAGCACAACAGAGATGTGTTTCCACAGTGCAGAGGCTATCACATCCAGAGGCTTTTTAATGAGTCCTGGGTTGACTACTGGCAAAGCATCTTAAGAAAAGAATTTTGACTCGTAGTTCTCAAAGAAACTGACTCAAACATTGACGTAAAGAAAAGAATTTTGACTCATAGTTCAAGGTTACTGTCTATCAGGAGCCGGAGGCAGCTGGTCACATTGCATCCATGGGCGGGCTGTAGAAAGAGAAACACTGGTACTCAACTTGGCTCTCTCCTTTATATTACACAGGACCCAGCCTATGGGATGATGTCACCCACATCAGGATGGGTCTTCCCTCCTCAGTTAACCCAGTCTAGACAGTCCCTCGGGCATGCCCAGATGCTTGACTCCATGGGGGTGGATGCTAGATTCTTTAGGCTGTCAGTATTAACTCTCAGGATCACTTTCTCTCTAGTCGTGCATAACTGTCACCTAGCACTGGAATGCAGAAGCAGGAGGATGGCCATGAGTTCATAGTTAGCCTGGGCTACACAGTGAGTCATTGTTTCAACATCAGGAGAATGACAGACTATGAAATCTCCCTGGAGAGGGAAAATGAGAGCTCAGTGAAGGCATAGAAAGCCAGAATTTCCTAAGATAAAACTCTTGAAGTTGTCTGCCCACCTTTCCAGAGGACATAACTGTGGTCAGCAGGCCTTAGCTCTGTCTTCCCTGCTATATAGTGAAAGCATGCAGTCTCTCTGCCTTTGATTTTTGAGACCTGTTTTTGCTCTGTAGCCCAGGCTAGTCTGGAACTTATTATGTAGCCTAGGCTTGTCTTAAACTTGTGGTGATCCTCCTGCCTCAGTTTCTCAAGATGGTGGTTTGTAGGCATGGTAGAGCACACAGTATGAAAGGGATAATGCATGCCAGTGTGGAGGAAGTCTTTAAAGTACTCCTCGGAGGCCAGGTGGATCCCAGGGAGGAATGCAGCCTCAGGCCCCTTACGTCAGTAAAGCCCTATTCTAGGCACAACCTGAGACCACTCCATTGGGTTAGTTCTTTACATCCATCGTTCAAGGCTGATGTCAGATGCTTGCTTATGCAACAAATGGTGAGTGAAAGCAGTTACTTAGTGGTACTTTCAAAGACTGACTTGGAATATTGCCCTATAGACACCCACAAAACAGTTGATACCAACCTCATCTGACACATGGGAGGTCAACTCTTGCCAGTAATGGTGCTGGCAGGCCAGACTTGTTATCCGCTTGCAGGTCACAGGCCTTGAGGTTCTTAGTGGCACTTGGGGCCATCCAGAACCGGGGAGGGTATCCCACCCTACAATACTAAAAAGGGGAAACTTTGATCCCAAAGCCCTTTTGTGCATTGTCCCCCAGGGAGTACCAACCCTGGGATCCACATGCAGGCCCAGCAGAGCATCACATCCTGTGACCACTCCCACTGGAAGACTCTTTTTGGTCATATCATGCTGTCTGGCGGCACTGGTGCCTGCTCAGGTCTACAATTCCGGCTGCAGAGAGAGATATCAAAACTGGTCTCTCCAGACCTCTGTGTGAAGGTATTGGCCCAAGCCTCACCAGGGACCTCAGGGCTGACCCTTGCATAGTTCTAGAGTGGCTTAAGGCTCCAGGCATTGTTCTTTCCATCTGAGGATGCACCAAGAGCCAAAGTGGCATTAGCTTGGCATTTCTAGCCTCCAAAGGAATACTTTCTACTTATGTACTTTATGTAGACAGGCATTTTGTCTGAATGTACACTTGCATATCAGAAGAAGGCATCAGATCCTATGGAACTACAGTTATAGATGGTTGTGAGCCACCATGTAGGTGCTGGGAATTGAACTCAGGATCTTTGGAAGAGCAGCCAGTACTCTTAACTACTGAGTCATCCCCTCCAGCCCTTCTGTCCCTGGAATACTTTCTAAACAAAAATTTTAATTGCACTTATTTGTCTCTTTGTGTTTGTACATGTGTGTGCATCACAGTGTGTGTGTTGCGGTCAGAGGGTGGTAATTGGTGGAAGTCACTTTTTCTTCTAGTATATGGGTCCTGGGGTTTGAACCAAGGCATAGGCTTGGTGGGGTAGGTCTTTATCCACTGAACCATCTCACCAGCCCCAAGAAGTTTTTTTTTAATCCTTATTTATTGTGTGTGCATGTGTGTGCATATGTGTATGTATGTGCATGTGTGCATATGCACACATGCTACAGCACATTGGTGGAGGTCAGAGGACCACTTGAAAGCGTCAGTTTTCTCTTTCTACTGTGTGGGTCTTAGGGATTGAACTAAACTGTCAGCCTTAGGGCAGGTGTGTTTACTGAATAGCCTTCTCATTTGTCCAGAGTGGTGTTTGATGTGGGGTTCCTTCTCTTCCCTCTAGGTGGCCACCTCTCCATATGCCAAGTGTGGTGCCTGGGTAGGTGCCTCCATCTTGTGCTCTCTCCCTATGTTCAAGGACATGTGGGTCACAAGTCATGAATATAGGGAAATTGGCCCTTCCGTCATGTGTAGAAGAAACCTCTGACTGGTGGCTTTCAGGTTCCATCACCTAGGCCAACATTACCATGTCCAGACTGAGCCTCAGCCTTATGCAGTAGGTCACAGTTAGAACAAGATTACAGCAAAGCCCCCTTTTTCCTGGAAGACAGTAAAAGTGTGCAACAGGGCTAACTCTGCCTGATGTCTTGGTGGCCCCTGTAGCATCCCAGTGCAGCAGATGCTGGTTCTTCCTGTGTGTTGATCAGGATAACTCAGTGATGCTGCATAACAAGCATTCCCAGCTCCCAGTGCCACAAAGTGGGGTTTGCCTACCTCCCTGCTGCCTATATCCTGGAGTAGGGGTCATCACCCTCACTTAGGACCTTCTGGTTAAGCAGATACCATCTTTAGCATTTTCACTCATTGTGAGTTTCTTACTATATTTTCTGTTGCTATAACAAAATACCTGATACCTGGTAATTTATAAATAACAAGGGTTTATTTAGCTCACAGTTTCAGGAATATGATACCAGCCTCTGTGAGGGTCTTGGACCTCATTAAAACAGTGCAGAACAATGTGGGCAGAGCCAGCAACATGCACGTTTGAGTCTCTTCCTCCTCTTATCAAGTCATTAGTGTTATCAAGAGGCCCATGCTTAGGACGTCATTTAATCCCAGTCACCTTCCAAAGCCTCCAAATACCATTAACATAGATTTGGGCCATCTAAACACCAGTGGCTGAATTTAGGATTCGTCTGCTGGGTCTCACTGGCGATCAGGGGACATGGGATATACATATCACAATGAATAGACACAAGTCACATGAAGCCCCACCCCAACCCCAAGAGGACAGGAAGGAATAGAGTTAAATGGCACAGGGTCTGGGAGGGTGCTAACAGCACTCATTGTGCATGGGGCCTCAACCCTTCAGGGGGCGTGGTCCTCATGGGGTTGCTGTGAGGCCCGTTTCATCAGGTCTGACTGTAGATGCAGGAACAGCAGCCAAGGTAGACTGGATGGAAGCTGTAAAGGTCAACATGAGGACTTGAAATGAGTGAGTGGGAGCACTGGGGATTAAAAACTAAATGTAAGGGAATGCATACAAAGAAGGCAACCCCAGGCTGTAAGATGTGAGTACACACAAGGGAGTCAACCCCAGGCTGTAAGATGTGAGTACACACAAGGGAGTCAACCCCAGGCTGTAAGATGTGAGTACACACAAGGGAGTCAACCCCAGGCTGTAGGATGTGAGTACACACAAGGGAGTCAACCCCAGGCTGTAAGATGTGAGTACACACAAGGGAGTCAACCCCAGGCTGTAAGATGTGAGTACACACAAGGGAGTCAACCCCAGGCTGTAAGATGTGAGTACACACAAGGGAGTCAACCCCAGGCTGTAAGATGTGAGTACACACAAGGGAGTCAACCCCAGGCTGTAGGATGTGAGTACACACAAGGGAGTCAACCCCAGGCTGTAAGATGTGAGTACACACAAGGGAGTCAACCCCAGGCTGTAGGATGTGAATCATTCTGGTCCGGTTTCAGTGTGAGATGTATTTAGAGCTTACTAGTGAATCACAGATATGCACGAGGCACTAGGATCCTGTCCTCCCTAGCTGGCAGCTGTCGCCTGCCCGTCTAGGCTCTCAGTTCATCCCACGGTTGAAAAGTCACAGGCAATCTGCTATGGGACTGAATCCATGGATCATATAGGAGGGCTCATGAGCCCCAGGACATACATTAGATAAGGCTCTGTGTCCTGAACTAACAGGATGGGAACACTGGAAAGATTGTGCCTCCCTGAAGTACTCAGCTGGTGAGGCGTTTAGGGCGCAGAGAAGTGTGATTAGGAGCTTTGAAACGTATTTTGTGCTAACGGCAGTACACCAGCTCTTTCTACCTTTTCTCTAAGCTGATGCCCAACTAACTCTGCAAAGTTAAAAAAATAAACTACTCCAACCTTGCACCTTGTCTCTCATGTGGGTGGGGAAAGATCACTGGCCCCTCACTGTCTGCGACAGATGAGGAAGCTGACTGACCCTTAGTAGCTGCAGCACTCAGGAAACAGGCCCTGGTCCTTGCTTGGGCAGCACAGTAGAGCCGACTGTTGGCATAGGAGCGGGTGAGACAGCCCTGGGGGTGTGAAAGTGAGATAGCTTGCCACATCCCCCCTCACCTGCCATGTGGTGGTGAGGGTGAGGGAAAGTTGCCCTCCCCCCCCTGCCCCTGTCACCTGTGGTAGATGAGGGAGCTGACCTGCCCCCTTACCAGCCTCAGCACTGGTCCTGCACCTTGTCTGGGCAACACAGTGGAGCTGGCCCTGAAGGTGTAGGTGTGGGAGAACTGACTCAAGAACATGAAACCGGAGTACTGGCCCTGCCCCTTGCTCATTGCTGCAAAGGGTGAACTAGCCAGGGCAGTGCAGGAGAGCTCACTCTGGTGGTGAGCACAAGGGAGAGCAGGCAGGCCCAGAATCAGGGCTCTGAGTTGGCCACCCCAACATCCACCCCATCTGTGATCTACTGGAACATGTGGAGGAACCAGCCCTGCACACCCAAACCTTCAGGATCTCCACGGCACAGGGCAACAACGGGATATCCAAGAAGAGTCCCGGTGGGGACCCGGCATCGACAGTGAAGCAGAAGCCAGAGGCCTGGAACAATGACTCTGCAGTGAACACTTGCAAATAAAGATATGTGGGTAAAGGGTTACTGTGCGACTCACCGTGTCACACTACAGCTTCCATGAAGAGACTAATTTGTCCTTTTCTTTTTTCTCTTAAATTTTATTTTATTTTATAGGGCGGGGGTTGCAAGGGCAGATACGAAGGGATGGGAAAATGAATGGGATAGAGATGCATGGTGTGTAAGAATAACTAAAAAGAAAGTTAAAAAAACAAACTGCTCCACTTTCACTCTGAGAGCAGGGAACACAGGTTCTACCTGGACACAGAAGCATCCCTAAAACAGGGGCCAACAGAGTGGCTGCCCAGAGCACGGCTGAGTCTGCCTGAGGCTTCTGTGCTGTGTTATGAGACCCCGGGCCAAGGGAGGCTTGGCACCACTGCAGCTCCTGCACAGTGGGTGACGCCATTTGAGACTGCAGGGGCTTCTAAGGCAGACTCATGGGCAGTCTGCTGCCAGCCAGTCTGATGGCTTGGAGAATCAGACTTGAAGAGATGGCCACTGGTCTGTCTGTCTGCTTCGTGATTGAAGGGACTCCTGACTTCCTGGGGTCTGCAATAAATAAAGCAGCTACCTGCTCATAATCTCTGCTCATAAGATGCCCTGTAACCTTAACAACAGTAGGATATCCTGTAACCTTGACAACCATACACCCTTTTGACTTTCACAGAGGCCCCTTTAACCTTGACTGTACATGTTAGGGAGCCACTTGCTGCTTGCTCCTTTACAAGCCATTTCTGAAAGCCATGAGATCTCACGCCCCACAGTGGTTCTGCCTGGCTCTGGGTGACTGGGTATGCTTCACAGAGTACAAATGTCCATGGCTGGGCTCCAAACTTGCTCTTTTTGTGGAATCCAGGACCAACACTTCCAAACCTCAGATGGGACCTGTCTATCTGATAGAGCTGTGCTGTCACTCATTGGGGGAAAGTCACTGGCATCACACGCCAGCGGACCTTCCCACTGAACTCCATGCTCCAGAGGCACATTCCAGCAGCAGGGCCCTGCCTCTGTGCTCCCTTGCCACACTCTGGGTGTCTGACCCATGTCTGATGCCGTTCTCTCCATAAATATTAGCATCTCTGCAGAGGTGGCCTCTGTGCTATTGGGACCCTCAGACCTTCAGCATCAGATCTCCTGTGGACTTGTTAGAAATGCCTTGCTCCAGGCCACCATTTGGGGCTTTGGGGAGGAGGAACCAAGACCCAAGAGTTTAGTTCCCAGGGGCTCTGCATCTTGAGAAATTGAAGTTGCCAGTTTGGACTGGAATCCCTCAATTTTAGAGCTTACCAGTAGATGCCACCCTAACACTGGTTGCCAGATCCCACTCTGCCCTGAAGGCAAGAATGATGCCGGTCTCAGAGGCACCTTGATGGGGATTGAAGGGATCACCTCTCAGCTTGCTTGCCCATGCCTCTGTGCGGTCATCCTGCCTTGAGGGAGGGGTGGGGAGAGATAAGAAGGGCAGTGTTTAGCATTTAAAGAGGTACCAGGGCTAGAAGAGATCCTGTCCTTGACAAATGTCCAAGGTCAGAAACTCTAGGAAGGGGGTTGTGCTGGAAGCTGAGGACTGGACCTGAACCCCATCAATCCCATCCCACCCCAGGCCCCAGCTTGTACCCTAACACTGTTACCGGGCCCTGGGTGGTCTGCGATGCTGTACTGGGGTTTATTTGGCTTACAGCTTTGGGTTATAGTCCACCAATGCAGGGGAGTAGAGGTGGTTGGCACGGGAAGCAGATGGTCACATGACATCCACAAGAGTAGAGACAGGACTGCACGAGGGCTCAATTACCATTCTCACTGTTGCACAGTTCCTGGCCAGGGAATGGTGGCCCCTACTCCCAGGCTGGGGCTTCCCATGTCAACACAACTAAGACAGTCCCCCACAGACCGTCCACAATCCAGCCTGATCTTGACAACCCCTCATTGAGACTGTCTTTCCAGGTAAAACTATCAAGTTGGCAATCAGAACCAACTATCACACTAAGTATCCTCAGGCAGAGGCAGCTCCATCACACGGGTGTGCTAGATAGGCAGGAGGCTCTGCAGAGCCCATGGGGTCACCCCTCAGTCAGTGGCATCCACTGTGGGTGGTGGTACTGAGGTGGTGCCCACGCTTTACACTTTCAACCTCACTCCATACGGTGCTAAGTGTGAATCACTCTGATCATGCTGCAGTTGGAAACCCCAGCTCTCTCTGTTTTGGGTCCTATTGGGAAGCTGTTGGGGACGTTAGTGACTGTGAGTGGCTGACTGTTGGAAGGCAGTGACTCTCTCTGCCCTCCAAACAGTCTCAAGGTGAACTCGGACCCTGAGAACCCAGATCTCCAGCCACTGCTAGCATGGTCATGGCATGAGTTCTGGCTTCTCTCTTCCCTAGGCACTGCTCAGACATCTATAGGGTCTTTCATGGCATTTCCACAGAGTCATTTCAGGGCAGATTCTGTTTCCTTTCCTTTAAGGACTGACGTGGATCCGGCCTGCTGGGGTGTGACTCTTTCCTGGGGAGATGTGAACACGAACATGTCTGTTCACCATATATAACTAACACAGCATAGACAAATCAAAGAAACCATTCTTTATGTGCTCGGGTGTTTTCCTTCAGGTATGTAGTACACCCTGACTGCATGCAGTGCCTGAGCAAGCCAGAAGAGGGCACTAGATCCCATGGAACTGGAGTAACAGTTATGAGCCACTATTTGACTACTGGGAATTGAACCAGGGTCTTCTAGAAGAGTAACTCGTATTCTTACCTGTTGAGCCATCTCTTTAGCCCCAATTTTCTCCTTTCTATTCACCAGCTGAAGGGATGGTGCTATTCACATTCTGTATGGGTCTACTCACCTCAGTTAACCTAACCTAGAAAATTCCTCACAGAAATGCCCAGAGGCTTGTCTTCATGGGTTTCTGGATTTACTCAAGTTGACAATATTTAACTCTACTACACGCTGTATTTTCAACAGCTTGGCGGTGGGTCGGGCAAGCCAGAGGGTGAGAGACAAGAGAGCAAAGCAGAAAGACAGGCAGGATCCATGAGCATAGTGCCAGCAGGGTGATTCCTGGGCCATCTGGGGCCTTCATCACGCTCTGGGTCAGGTGAAAGTTCTAAGAGCACAGTTAGGTCCAGTAACTTCACAACCCTGGGCCTTGTGCCTCGGTCTCCCTCTGAAGTCAGCAGAAGACAATGGTTTGTCTCAGCAGGGGTTCCTTCATGAACTGCTTGCTTAGTGAAAAGCCACATGATAGCTAGGACTCTAGGGACCTCCACCAAGCAGAGCTCCCATCTGATTCTGTCATCAGCCCTGCTGTGGTTCCATCACCTGCTATGCAGGCGTCTGAATGGCTAGCTGCTCTCCTGGAACTGACGGCAGGGCAAAAGTAGAGGAGACATGGGAAGGGAGGAAGCCCTTACACCCTGGGACCAGCCTGCCTTTCCTGCTGACTGAGAGTCATGATACAAGACCTCAGCTGATCATGTCAAAACTGCCTGCAGAATAGTGTGTGTTTTCCTAAAGCCAACTCAGACAAGGATGCTCAGCTCAAAGCCAACTCAAACAACAGATGAGCTGGGCTCGCCTCCAGCCAGGATACTTCTGACCTTGAGCTTGATGCTTATAATCCCATTTATGGATCCTTAGGAAAAATAAGAAGGTCAGCATGTATATTTTGACTTAATATTAAAATTTTACTTAAATATTAAGCTTGTCATAATATTGAAGCCTTGTAAATCATACTCTCAGGAGGATTTGGCACAGAAAGATGTAGGAACACATAGAATAGCCTTTGTAAACACACCTAAGCAGTGTTCTTTCAAGAAGTCTGCACCCAAGTGGGTGTGTGCGCTATCTTTTTCCTGTATATCTGTCTAAATAAATTCATTAACTTGACTTCACTATGACTCACCCAGAAATTACTTCTAAAACATTTATTATTTTTATTTCCTGTGTATGACTGCTTGCCTGGATGGATGTCTATACACCATGCACATGCAGTGCCCACTGAGGCCAGAAAAGAATCTGATGGATCCCCTGGAACTGGAGTTACAGGTGGTTGTGAGTTACTGTGCTTGGAACTGAACCTGTGTTCTCTGGAAGAGCAGCTGGTGCTCTTAAGCACTGAGCCCCAGGCCCTTGTCTTGAAGTGCTTTTTGTGTGTGCATGCATGTCTGTACATGCTCATATAGGGGAATATGCATGTCTGTAGGCTAGAGGCTGGTGTTGGGTGCCTTCCTCAGACACTCTCTTATTTTCTAAGACAGGGCCTCTGACTGACCCAATGGTCATAGACGGCTAGCCTGTCTTAAAAGTTCTAGGGATCTTCCTGTCTCTGCTTCCTGTGGTGATTTGATTAGGAATGTCCTCCATAGCCTCATGTGTTTGGATGTTTAATCCATTAAGAGTGGTACTATTAGGAAGTGTGGCCTTGTTGGAGTAGGTGTGGCCTTACTAGAGGAAGTGCGTCACTGTGGAGGTGGGCTTTGAGGTCTCGTATGCTCAAGCTACACTCAGTGAATACACAGTCTCCTGCTGCCTGTAGATCAAGCTGTAGAACCCTCAGCTACCTCTCCAGAACCATGTCTTCCTGCATGCCACCATGCTTCCCACCATCACGATAATGGGATAAACCACTGAACTGAAAGCCATCCCCAATTAAATGGGGTTGCCATAGTCAACCCCATTTTCCTCTATAAGAGTTGCCATAGTCATGGTGTCTCTTCACAGCCATAGAAACCCTAAGACACACACACACACACACACACACACACACTTTAAAAAGTGCAGGTGACACTAGTGAGAAACAGTAGAAAAAGGCCAGAGTGGCTGTGCTTCAGGAACCTGGGTAGACACTAGCCTTGCTGACTCCTGGGCCTCTCTGTATAAGTGAGGATGATAGACTTGACTTCTAAGTCTGTACCCTGCTGTCAATGATGTCCCTGTGACATTTAGCCACCAACAGCCAGGCCCAGATGTCAGCCATTGTGTTTGTTTTGCGAAGAGGCATGTTGGAGATGGGTGAATATCACTTTCAGAGTGCAGGTGTTGGTTTTTGTGAAAGAACTTTGCTCCACCACAGGAGGGGGAGCAGATGAGAGCCCCTTCGCTTGAGTCAGGATATCTATGAGTGCAGATCTGAGAATGGGGACTGTGGTAGTTAAATGGGGCTGTCACCTTGACACACCAAGAAGAGGGTGCTTCAGTTGGGGAATTACCTTCATCAGACTGGCTTGTGGGAATGTCTGTGGGGCCTTTTTTAAAATTGCGGATTAATGTGTATCATGCATGGTCACGTGTGTCTGGCCTGTATGAGAAAGCTAGCTTAATGTGATTCTTGAATAAAGCCAGTGAGCTGTGCTCCTCCATGGCCTCTGCTTTGGTTCCTACCTCCAGGTTCCTGCCTTGGTTTCCCTCGATGATGGACTGTAACCCATAAGCCAAATAATCCCTTTCCTCTCAGAGCTGCTTTTGATCATGATGTTTTATAATAACAGAAGCCAAACTAGGACAAGGACCCACTGGGGACCCAGCATTGCTGATCACAGTCCCAAGACAAACAGACACAAACACCTGAGGTTCCATGTAACAGCCTTTTTTGTACCCCCACCCTGAGCATCTCCTCTCTGCAGAAGACTTGCAAGTAGGTAAGAGTCCAGGCACTGTATACAGGGTTCCCAGGGTAGATTTATCTATTGGAACCAGGCCATGGTGGCTCATGCATGGTCCTGAGCCAAACTTTTCCATCTTTTGGTTTCACTAGTGAGTGGGAGATGGTGAGACTACTCTATTCCACTGAGAATGAGGGCCACACCAGAATTGTGCTATGACTTGTGGTAACCCTTACTGCTGTTAGAGTAGTCTGGGTCACAGGCGTAGAGATTTGATGACACAGCTGCTTGTTCTCACCCAACTGTGTGACGCAACTCATTCTGAAGCACATGGGTCTGAATCCATTGTCTCAACCTCCTGTCCACTCTTACTTAGGTCAGAACTCAACAGGACTCCACCTAAGGGTCTACAATGCTGGAGCTAGGGACTAAGCGTTTCAGATCTCCAGATCATACCCCTCCATGAATCTGGTCTCAGGGTCTCCCGGACTGTGCAGCCACTCAGTCTGCAGAGGAGGCAGGCAGAGCGCCTCCTGCCATGGCCATCTGCAGCCATGCGCCTCTGCACAGCTAAGTGCCTTTGGGAGCCAGGAGAGGGATGAGCGGAGGGCCACCATCTGTCCCTCTGTCCATGGGGAAGCTTGAGAGCTGCTAGTTAGGCCAGAATGTCCAGCTGTTCCCCTCTCGGTGGACAGTCCAGTATCCATCTGTAAAGCTGGCTTCCACAGCTGTGATGGAGCCTCTGGCTGATCTTTGCTTTAGAAGACAAACATGTTGATTGTGCAGAAAGGGAATATACCCCTTTTCCCTCCAGCCTGTCTCCATTGGCAGAGCTGTGCTTCTGAGCAGTTTCAGATTGAATGGTGGCTAAGGAGGGTCCAGGGCAGGGCACCGCTGTCTCCTAGGAAAATGCACAGCTCACCAGCTGGAAGGGACTTAGCTCAGACCCCGGAAGTTCTTCCCTCAGGCAGGAAGGTAGGCAGGCCATTTGATGGCATTGATAGAATGCACCAAGGCAGATGGGTGGCTGCCAATGCCAAACCCTCCAGAAGCCTGCATGGTACCCGAAGGCAGGGCTGGGGTCATGAAGACCCCTGGTTGTGTTTGGATGACTGGATGACAGACATTCAGGAGAAGGAAGCCATGCTAGGACATGCCCAAGAGTCCTGGGGCTGTGCCAGGCTGGCCAGGGACCCTTTCTACTCTTTTCCATCTGTCAGCCCATGCCCCTCTCCATTCTAGCCACCCAGTTAGTCCCTGTAGCCATGGCTTTTGGTGGTGGCCCCTTCTGGGGCTATAGAGAGGCCTTAACCCCCTGTCCCAGGCCTCTCTGCCATCTCACCTCCTCTTGGCCCTTGTATTTTTCTGACATCCTTTCAAATACTGGTCCTGGTAAGTAGTTTCCAGGAAGTCACTTGGCTGAAAGCTTTTTTCTTTGTGTCTGTGGACAGAGGAATATGAGCCCCCCATGTCAGGAAGGAAGTCTCAAGTGTGTGAGTTCAGGGAGCAGGCTGAACTGTCTTCCTAGCACCTGCACCCTTAGGAGTGACCTTGTCCCCTGCCCAAGGGACAGTGGGCAGTGTCTGCAGACAATCTTAGTTGTCATGACTATGGGATAGAGTAGGCTTGGCATCTCGTGTGATAAGATCACTAGGGACACAGTCAACTATGTACACTTCAGCCCTCTACTATAGGAAGGCCCCCACAGGATGGGCTGCAGGGCAGACCAGCTCCTGAGGGCAGGAAGGTGTGGCCTCTGCCAGCCTCATCCCCTGGCCAGGAGTCAGGGAGCAGACTGAGTGTAAGCGAAACCAAGATTTCCTAGGACAGGTTGTGGAAGACACTTGGATCCACCCCCAATCTTCCCCCACAGTCACTAGTTATTTTCAGTCAGGGAACCTGGCTAATCCCTGCGGTGGCAACAGGTTCAGCCGAGAAAACAATCTCCTAGATATCTGTGCCACAAGATGCAAACACTTGACCAGCTTCTGCCTAGGGATGTGCCCGCAGAGTGAGACTCTAAACCCCTGGAGAGCAGGGACACCAAGGACGCAAGAGAGGGGTCCAGTGACAAGAAAACCAGATGACCTGAGAACACCAGCAAAAGGATTTATGGAGTATGGTGTTAGATATCAGACAAGAGCTTGCTGAGTGGGAGCTGGGGGAGAGAACAGACTGTGGTGATGACCACATGAATCTATGTCTTGTTTGATGACAATTCCACCCCCAGTAACCTGCCTTTAAAAAGCCAAGGACCTCATCTGAGAGACAGCCCTGCTCATCCATTCCCCCTTCTTGTCTCTCTGACCTAGATACAGATGCAATGGCTGCTGCTTCCGGAACTTCAAGTAGCAAGGTGGAAGCTGATGCCAGGACCAAGGGGAGGGGATAGAGCTAGGTTCAGGTGACAGGGGTCACCAGTCTCATCCTGTACGCCTATATGCTGAATTGCCTTTCATGAGCGAGAAGTAAAAATTTAGCAAGGCTTAAGCCAGTTATTTAATTATTATTTATGAAGCCAGAGTTTATTTTAAGTGAGGTAGCAGCCAGCATTTGGTGATGGCTAGCGCTGTTCTGAGGACTTATGTAATAATTTTTAAAAATCTACGTCAATGTTTACAAATTGCAAGTACTTTATCTCTATCAAGGCCCAAAGATGTCAAGCAACTTGCCCAAGATCACACAGATGTAGTGTTCAGGTTTTCACCATGACGCCAACCCAGGCCACTCAGAAGCTGGGGGTCCTCCTGCTTTTGTATTGTGAACCCCATTCTCTTTTGGTTTTGTTGTTGTTTTTAGGTTTTTGAGTCAGGGTCTAATGTAGCCCAAACTGGTTTGACTTTGCTGTATAGCAGAGGTTGGCCCTAAACTCAGAGTTCTGCTTGCCTTTGCCATAGGAATGGTGGAATTCAAGCTTTGTTCCCCATGCCCAGCCCACAATAGAACTTTTTAGGATACTATAGATGAACATAACTGTCTCTGAAGGCACTGCTTCTTTCTGTCCTTTACCCTCCAATATCTGAGTCCTTACCTCAGTGTTTGCAAAGCACAGTGTCCCAAGAGCCCACAGCAAGGGGACCCCAAACCTTGGGTACACCTACCCTTTATGCTTGACCTCCACCTGCTCAGTTCCCAGGACTGGGTGCCTGGTAGTATTGCCTCAGCAACTCAGGCCAACCTCATTTCAGCACATTGGTTCCCATCAGCCTGCCTCCAACAAGGAAAACCGACCACTTTTTGGGAAGGTAGACTGGGAAAACTCAAGAGCCATGCAAATACAAGCTACAGTTAGCAGAATGTCAGAATGCCTCTTCCTGATTGCCATCACTCCTGAATATGCTAACAAGGGGGAATCTACCTCAGCAACCACAGAAATCTTTTCTGGGAAATACTAGTTGCAGTCCAATCACAGACTGCCCAGCATCTCACTTGGACCTATGGCCCTCTGAGGCTGAGGAAAGCTGATCTATTTTCCATAGAAAACCTAGGATCAGGACTGTTGTCTAGACTAGAATGTGGGAGAGGTCCTTGAAGTCAGCCAATCAGGGAGCAGTGAGGATCTGGTTCCAGAGCTTAGGATTTGAGTTACTTGACAGAGTGTGTGCAGCAGAATGTTTGCACAGGTAAGCACCTTTGCCAAGGAGGGAGAGCAGGGGCTGCTGCCGAGTCTGTGGTAGAGGCCAGGCTGCCTGTAGGAGCTCTGTAACAGGGCACAGTTCTTCAAGAGCCTCTTAGGACATAGAGGAGCTGAAGACAGACATACAGGATGGATGATTGACAGGCATAGGGTTCAATAGAGTTAGAATTGAGAACCAACAGATTGGTTGGATGGGTAGATAGATGGGTAGGTGGATAGACAGATGGATGAGTACACTTAACTGATGGGTGAATGAATGGTACTACCCACAGTGAGTTGGGCCCTCCCACATCAACCCTTAATCAAGAACATTCCACCCAGTCTTGCCTACAGGCCTATCTGATGGAGGCAATTTCTCAACTGAGATTTCCTCTTCCCATTTGACTCTAGTTTATGTCAAGTTGTATTACACAGATGTATTGCTGAATCTAGAGATGGGTACATGAGTAGGTAGGTGATGATTAATATACAGATGATATCTAAGTAAATATTCAATAGATAGTATCTGTTAGGAGACAGATAAGTAGGTAGGTAGATAGATAAGCTTGTGGGTGGCCTGGAGACATGTACTCAGCATCTATGGGGATGTCTATCCCTGCCTACCCTCTTTTCCCCTCTGCAGACTCAGTATGTTCTGTTTCCCTCAGTGCATGGCACTGATGATGGGGCACCTTGGTGGCCTCATAATGCTAATAGCAAGGTAACAGTTTGCTGGTGACCCACTCTCTTACTCCCACATCAGAAACTGAGCACATAGGTCTTAGGGATGAGAGGTTGTTTGCCTGCTTCCCTGCCGAGCCCAGGCTGAACAGGGCTGGAACCATAGCCAGTCACATGGGTACAGAAGCTGCAGCTTGCTCTAGTCCTGACTCTGGTGCAGATTGGCTGTGTGACCTGGGGCCAAGGGTCTGACTTCTCAGAACTCCAGCTATCCATCCAAGTGCTGGGCTCCTTCACTAGACTCCCGGGAGTGAGGATCGGGAGCAAAAAACGAACCACATGCTCTGGACATTTTATAGGGTTTGGCAAAATGAAGGATTTTATCACTGTCACCACATCAGTGATAGCATCTTCTCTTGGGATAAGTTATGAGAACTGTGAAGATGGAGATACTGATGGCGATGACATCAGTGGTGTCAATTTCTGCTTGTTGACTGTGTCACGATACCGGATACTTGGCAAAGCATTCTGTGCACACTGGTCCATCCTATCCCACCACATTCCAAAGGCCACAGTCATTATTGCTGTGGATGGAGATGGGAGAACAGGCTCCCTGAGGGGAATTTGTGCCTGCAGGTCCTATGTCTTCCTCCTTGTCCCCTGATCTCAAGTTCCCAAAGCAGCCTGAGGGCAGTGTAAGATATCGGCTCCAGGGAAGGTCCCCTGGAAAGCTGGGTTGTCTGTCCACCATTGGACTGGCTGTCTCTCTCCAATGAGCAGGGTGCGGCTGAATTTGGCATGGGGATTTTCCTTCCAACAGCTCAAGGGCGGTGGGTTGAGGTTCTAGTTCCACCTTTCTGGTTTTATCCAGGGCTCTTTGTGAGGGTACTCCCTCTACTCTATAGGTGGTGATTGGGTGCCAACCTAGAGATAAATGGTCCCATTCAAGTGTGCTGTGGCACCTCAAAGTAGACAAACCTGTGAGCTGGAGGCAGAGCAGTAGTGAGTCCCAGGTGAGGTCATGGAGAGACTGTGCAGGGCATCTGGGCTCTGAAGGAGAGTGGGGCAGGAAGGACCCCAGCCAGTACCAACAATACATTTCCAGCACTCGTAGGGAATGTGTTTCTGACCTATAAGAGCGTATTTCTATGCCTGGCTACTGACCTTTTGGGTGTCTGAAGGAAGCCTTCTTGGCAAGCTCAACTGCCAGTCATTTCTGGAGCCTCACACAGAAAGTTGCCTGCAGCCCCTGCCTTCTCCTGATAGCCAGGGATCACTACTGGCCTGGTCAGCCATGCAGGCCCATGGAGAGTCCTGGCCTTGAGCTATTGCTCTACACCTCACTGGAGACCAGACCCAAAGGGATGTTCTGACCCATCAAAGCAGGTGCCTGGAGGAAGTGCTGGTGACCCTGGAAGCTCTAGTTATCTCCTCCCAGACTGTGCCTCCCCAGGCAGGCATCTCTGGACAGCCCAGCCTTGAGCCACCTCCTGTGTATCTTCATCATCCAGATCCAAAGGAGATGGCCTTGGATGGGCCATACAGTTTCTGGGGACGGCCTTCTTTTGATTCCTAGATACTGTGGGTCCCAGGGAGAAGCCTCAGCCCAAGTTTAGGGAGATGATTCTGAGAGGGAAGCAGATGCCTGCCCTCAAGCACCTCAGGCCCATTTTCTGCCACGACGCCTCAGCCTGGAGGCTGCCCTTACCTTCACCACTCTGCAAGAGCTGCAACTGGATGTGCTGCCCTTCTCTGTGGGGCCAGAGGGGGGTGAGGCATCAGCAATCACCAAGATTAATTGGTGAATATGCCTTGTTCCAGAATAGGAGAGGAAGTGGGTCACTCTTGGAGGCCCTGGTCCAGAGCAGTCACATAACTCTTCTGAGTCTGCAAGTGTCACCAGCCAATGGGGAGAAGCTTCCATAAGGTGCTGGGAAGCAAGTCTGAGTGAGTGAGAGTCAGTAGTGGAAGACAAGGGGTCAGGCACTATGAGAGAAGGCACCTGAGGCAAAGCCATTGTTGCTTGTTTGATCCATTCCCAGGGACGCTTGCCTTGATTAAGCTAATGTGAAGTTAATCTAAAGATTCATAGCAAGACAGATGCACAGATGATGTGTGAGTGGCTGGATAGATACACAGATGATTGGTGGATAGAAAATGACAGACAGATGAAAGACAAATGATAGGTTAAGGTGCATGAGAGACAGACTCGGTCCTTCAGTAGGGAGTTCTGTGAAGCCACAATGCAAGGGAGCAGACATAAAATGCTGTTCCTCTGGTTGGATGTGACTACGGCCATCTTGAGTCTCAGCAGCCGTGATGCTCCACACTAGACCATTATGAGGTTGGGGATGTTTACATTACCCTCATGGATGTGGGTGCAGGTAAGGCTTCTTGGTGATATAGTTGTCCACAAGTCTCTCACTGGGACTCCTCATAGGTGTAGCTGCTTTGACTGGCCATTGCTTCTGAACGTAACCCCAGTAAAGTCATTGGTTCACCTGGCTAGACTTGGATGGGACCCTTTCCTTGGTCTGTTTGTGCCCTCTATACTTGGAGTGGCTCCAAAAGTATGACTCATGAATAAAGAGAAGGCATGAATGTGTGGCCCTCTTTTGCAACCTAGTCTCAGGCTTTAGGCTAGACTGGGTCTAGGGACTTAGCAACATCTTAGGGTCTTGTCTCATTGCCTGCTTGACTGCTTCTGTCTGTCTCATCCATTCTCAGCTGGCTCACTCTGGGGCACAGCAAGATTTTCATTTATGGCTCAGGGACTCTGGCCACACAGATCATATCAGTGGGGTGAAAGTTGATCTGTCACTTCCATTCTCAAGGAAGTCCCTTATATTCCTGTGTGACTCTGATGGGCCTTCTCCCATTGTTGAACTGCATTACAGATACATGATGGTCTCACTGTTGGTGGAAGTCAGAGCTCTTGATGGCCTTCAGGGTACAGAAAATAGAGAGGACCCCACGCATTCTGTGGACAGAGGATAAATGGGGACAAGGTGGGTAACTAAATAGGACAAATGCCAATCAGAAGCCAGAGTATGCTCAGGGATAGTGACAAGGGTCAACCAGTTGTCCATGGTTGTTTGGGAGTGTTTCCTTGTGGCCCTGCTGTCATTACTTGAGTCCTATATCCGGAGTCTCCAGAGAAATTACAGGTAGAATGAATATATGCTATAAAAGGGGACTCCCTAAACTGACTCACACAACAGGGGCCAGGAAGTCCAACAGTGGCCTTCTGAACACTGAAGAAGTCAAGAGTATGGTACTTGCTCAGTCATGAGGCTGGCCACTTCTGCAGTCCCAATTTGGTGCTGAGTGTCTGCAGGATTCCTGGAGAGCTGGTGGTCTTTAATCCATGATGTAACCTGAGGCTAAAGAGGACAATAGCCACAAAGCATGACAAACACATTCACTGCAGAGATGCTAGGCCAACAAGTGAGACCTAATTTCTCTGGACCCTCTAGACTTTCTGGAATGCAGCAGGAAGCTACTGCCCACTCTGGGACAGGAGTTTCTCCCCTTAGCTAATCCTTCCTAGACCTGCCCTCTCAGACTCACCCAGAGATGTGTCTTTTAGTCCAGCCCAGCTCCTGTCAAATTGACAGTTAAGATTAACCACAGCTTGGCTCTTGTTTTTAGTATAGGGTCATGAAGAGTTTCACAGGGGCTAACAGAGGTCTCTTGTTGGGCACATATTTCATGATTATTTTCTTGTAGTCTGTGGTTTGCCTTAATTTGTTTAATAATTTAAAAATTCTTTTATGTGCACAAGTGCTTTCTTGCATGTGTGTCTATGTACTACATGTGTGCAGTGCCTACAGAGGCCAGAAGAGGGCATCAGAATTCCTGGAACAGGAATCACAGGTGGTTTTGAGCTACCATGTGAGTTCTGGGAATTGAATTCATGTCTTCTGGAAGAGTAGCCAGTTCCCTCTTGCTGAGCCATCTCTCCTGCCCCTTTGCTTATTTTCTTAATAATGACTTTCCAGTAGATAATGTTTTTAACTTTAATAAACTCAAATTTAAGTTTGTTTTTTTTGTGTCCCATCCAAGAAACATTCTGTCTCTCTTGGCTTTAAGAAGATCGACAGGTCAAGCTTGCACAATTAAGTCTATAGTCTGTGATGAATTAGTTTGGGGGTACAGTATCATGTGTGATGAGGTGGATTCTAGTTCTTCCAACTGGACACCTGACAGAGGTCAGCACACCCTGAGATCTTCTGTTACAGCCCGTTAACTGGAGTAAGGTAACTCTGAGCCTCTGGTCTCCATCTTCTATCCACACCACTGTGGGCTCAGATGCCGTGGCCCTTCTGAAACTCAGGGAGAAGTTTAAATTTCCACTGTAAGCATTGAGAGGTAGGGCCAGGAGGCTGTTTTGGGAGGTGACCAGGGCTGCATCCTCATGGAGGGCAGTCCTGATTAGTTTTCATTGTCACCTTGATACAACCTAAAGTAACCTGAGGAAAGGGAACTTCAATTAAAGAATTGCCTTGATCCCTCCAGCACCCACTCCTTGGTTCTGTTTAGTGTGCAAAAGGCTTCCTCAGACATCAGCACCCCAGAACTTCAGATTGCAGGCTTTGGTTTGAAACCTGTACAGATGTGTCCCAGTTCCCTTGCAAGTCTGGCTTGGCCTGGATCTCCCTGGAAACACCCTGTTCATCCCATTTCTTCTGGGTAGCTACTCAGCATGCCCTGACCACAGTGAGCAGAACTGCTGGTTCCCAGGCCCTGGTTACATGGAGTGGGGTGTCAGGAGAGAGTGTCCATCCTTTATGCCCTGTTGCTAGGGTCTAGGTGCTCATGTGTGTGGTGGGTAGTGTCTGGATTGATCACTCCCTTGCTCAAGTTCCATTCAGTCCTCAGCACAGCCAGGGCATCCTTTGGGGGACTGGGTTGGTGAATCTTGACTGTCAACATGGGGGTGGGTATCTGGAATAACCTAGGATACACACCTCTGGGTGGATCTACGAGAATGCTTTTAGACAGGACTGACGGAGGGAGAAGACTTACTCTCAGAGTGAATGCCTTCCAATGGGCAGTCCAGGTTGGGATGTTAAGCCACCATTGTTCCTGAGGGAGAGTGCCTTTCCCTCCTGCTACCATCTTCTGCATCATAGCCTCCAACTTCCTCAGCCTTCCAGCATGGACTCAGTGCAGCAGTTTTTTGGAGGAGCTGGGTCTTCAGCACCAGCCTGGAGCTCTTGAGGTGCTCAGCCTCATGGACTGGGCAGCTACCAGGCTCTCAGACAACCCAACATGCAGGTGGCCATGGTTGAATTTCCCCAGAACACATCGTGTAAGCTTATCTATAAGCTATCAATCCTTCTATAACCTATGTACATCCCATTGGTTCTGCTCTTTAGAGAAACCTGCCTCATACAGGCCAACCAATCTGAGCCCTTAGTCAAGTTGGGAGTCCCCTGCCATATCTCCAATGACTAAATGCCACTTGGTTGCCTACAATCAGCTGCTCTTTGATTCTGAAATGACATCTTGGGAGCCTCAGGTGACAGAAATGAGACTTTCTGGGGTCAAGAGAGAAACATCATGGTACTGTGACACCAGGGCATAAGGAAGTACACATTCATACCACATACCTGTAAGTTCATAATAAATTCTGTATTTTGTATTTTATTCAGCATTCTTCCTTCCTTCTTCCTTCCTTCCCTCCCTCCTTCCTTTCTTTCTTAAAAAAGATTCACTTTATTTTCTATGAGCAGATGTTTTGTCTGCTTGTATGTATGTGTGCTATGTGCATGCCTGAAGCGGGCATCAGGTCACCTGGAACTGGAGTCCCTGATGGTTGTGAGCCACCATGTGGGTATTGGGAACTAAACCTGGGTCATCTGCAAGAGAAGCCAGTGCTTAAACACAAAGCCATCTCTCCCGTTCCTATTCAAAAACTTTTCATAAAACTTGGCTGAGTGCCTTTCTTCTAAGTCCCTGCTTGTGTCCATTACCTGAGTCTGCCATGGTGGGCTCTAGTGAGTGCTGAAGAGTCTTGGTCCTTCACAGGCTATGGGGAGTGGATGCAGGCAAAATGTCTGGGCTCAGGTTGTACACACTGTATGCAGAAGCTGATGCTGTCTCAGACCTGAGGTCCTGGTTGTGGGTGGGTGATATGGGCTGGGGACTTGGCTCCCACTTATTTTGAGAAGTGGGCCATAAAAATAGAAAAGTCCCTGATGTTGCAGTTTGAAACCCTTGAAGTCATGAGCTAAGACAGTAACTCCCAGCCTGGGATCTTCTCTTAAGTGCTTCAAACTCACTGAGGGGAAGAAGAACTGGCTAAATTGTCTTTAAAGACAGAGCAGTAGTTGCCAGCAGCTTCGGGGCAGGATGCTGGGGGTGGCCTGAAGAATGACCCTGTATACAAGTATAACCCTCTCTTAGCTGGGGAGGAGGAAGGGTTGTGTCCTTGTTTGACACATAAAACTGAGACACAGTTTGGGGGAAATTCTGTTAGAAACAAGTGAAATTAAATGTCTTTGAGTGCTTGGTCAATAACACCTCAGAGTAAGGTACAGTCTTTTGCTGAAGACAAGCAATAAATGTTTGAAAACCAAGAGTTCTCCAGGTATGCCACTCAGGGTGACTGTTTCTCCTCTCCATGGACATTCCCTGAGAGACCTGGCTTTATTTGGGAATGCTTACAGAGTTAACACTGGCCAAATGAATCCATGAGACAGGAGGTTGGTTCTCAAGCTCATGCAAGGGGGTGGGGGAACGACACCCAGGAGGATGCCCGACTTCCTTTGTGGAGGTGGGGTGGACAGGAGGAGCCACTCCAAAGACAGGGTCAGATAAGACCCAGGGAAGTAGCAGAGTCACTTCTGCAGGGAAGGGAAACAAGGAAGGTGGCGGGCAGGGGTGGAGTGGGGGCACACGCAGGCCGGCAGCAGAGAGGGAAGGGGAAGGTGTATGCAGCAAGGCTGAAGGAGGTGGGAAACCGTGGCTGCTTGAAGCTTGGTTTTCTTGGAAGAGTTTCAGGAACATGTTTTTGGGCCAGAGCTGAACCCCTGGAACAAACAGTGCAAGGGGGGAGGTTGAGGCAGGGGTGAAGTGATGCTCTGACGGTGGCTGAAGGAGCTGCACACTGGGTGGAGACTGCCCCATTCCGGGGTCTTGCTCTTCCACCTAGTGTACAGCCTAGTCCTCAGGCTTAGAAAGAACCAGAAGGAAGCAAATAGATGTGGGGGTGGGCGGCTGGAGGCGTGGAGAAGGAGAATCCCAGAAGAAAGGATACAAGGGAAATGGGGAAGGTGAACTTGATGGTTCTGACTGTGGGGAAAACTGTACAATGAGGTGAGGCTGTGGGGAGTGAGGGAAGGCATAACTATGGGCAGATTAACACACACACACGCACACACACACACACACACACACGCACGCGCACGCACGCACGCACACACACACACACGCACGCACACACACACGCACGCACACACACACGCACGCACACGCACGCACACGCACACACGCACGCACACACACGCACACACACAGATACACACACGCGCGCGCACACACACGCACACACACAGATACACACACGCGCGCGCACACACACACGCACACACACGCACACACAGACACACACACAGACACACACACATATACCGCACACACACGCACACACACGCGCACACACGCGCACACACACAGACACATGCACACACACACACACACCAGCTCTTGTTGTTTGTTGCTTGTGTGTTAAGACAGAATTTCATGTATTCCCCACTCTTGCTATGTAGCCAGGAATAACCTTGAGCTCCCAATCCTCCTGCCTCAGCTTCTTGCGGGTTGGGATTATAGGAATGTGTCACCGTGGACAGCTTATGCAGTCTAGGCAAGAGCTCTATTGACTGAGTTATGTCTTCAGCCTCAGCTCCTAAAAAACACAGGCAAAGATCCGTTTCTCCCAGAGCCTGGAACACGTTGGTGTGGAGGACATTTATGACCATGACTTCTGGTTTGCTGCTGAGATCTCAGACACTTGGTCTTCTGGCCAGGTGACTATGGGTTTGCATTGCCAGTGCATCCGTTGTGGTCCCGGGAGGTGCAGCTTCCTATTAGTTTGGTGTGGCAGAATCAGGAAGTCTGACTTTGAGCTCAGTGTCCCACACACCCCTGACTTCCTCTCTTTCTGTGCAGTGGGCATGGAGCCCACTCTGTGGGTGTGCTGGTGGAGAGGGCTGAGATGTCAGTGTGGAAAGCTCTAGAACCCGAGTGAGCCCTCCAAACCTTCCACGTTCTCACTTACTTTTTCCATTCCCACTGAGGAAGCCCTGGATGCGATAGTTTATTCTCAAAGGTGAGTGTACAGACAAAAATCACACTTCATGAAACTCAAGCCTCGGTGAGCAGGGAGGTGCCCCCACCCCACAGTGGCAGCTCAAGAGTCTGGACTTGGAAGCTCAGACTGTGGCAGGTCCTGCTGTGCCTCTTAATAACTGTCAGTCTCAGTGATCAGCACTGAGCAAGCAAGCTCCCAGGAGGGGTGGGCGGGGCAGCATGGGATGTGGTGTCTCGGAGATGAAGGCATGGGAGTGAAGGCAGGGAAACCTGGCCAGAGCCCAGAAATTTCTGCAGCTGTTTGAGGGTGGGCACTGTATCCTGGATTCAGGGAAAAAATACATATAATACAATATGTAAGTATAGGTATGTATACACGCACAAAACAAACATTTTTCTATCCATGATAAAAGACCACTGGGCTGGGCTGAGCTGGCCTGCTGCCTTGTACAAACCCAGACCTCCAGTCCTCCTCCTCCACATCTCTAGTCTTCCTTCCCACACCCTAGTCTCCCCTCCCCAGACCCCCAGTACTCCCTCACCAGATCCTCTCTCTTCACATTCTCAGTCCTTCCTTTCCAGACCCTCAGTCCTCTCTCCCTACATCACAGTCCTCCCTTCACAGATTGAGAACTTTCCGACTTGGGAAACTGGGGCCTTAGCCCCTGGAGGAAAAAACAAAAAACCCTTCTCACCACACAGACTCTGTTCCTAGTGCTAGAGACTCACAGATATTTCAGGAACTCATTTCTCAGTTATTAGCAGGTTACCGGTTCCTCCCTTACCTCACAGCCTCCCTCCCCTCTGCTCCATGAATGCACCAAGTGGGGGGGGTGGGAGCTTGTTCACCAGGTGGATGGGACAGCTCATCCCAGCTTCCTGGCTGGTTCCTTTCCCGGTGGAGGTTCTGGACCCTGGAAACTCACAGAAAGGAGTTCAGAGACGCCATGTGAGGGAACAAACTGTTTTTTGGTGTGGGTGATGTGAGCTGACGACCCAGAGGGTCCATGAGCAGGTTGGGGACAGGTGGGGTGAGGAGATTAGGGCTGCAGCTGTGGGGCAGGAGGCGGAATCTCTGCCCATCTCTTGGTTAGTGCCAGGTGGGGCTGGGTTTCTTCAAGACCGTAAATTAGCTCCCTGGTCAGACTATAGCTGGCCTGACAAGGGCCCCTGGACATCCCCTGTGTCCCAGCATTTGGCTATGTGCTGCAAACACCTCTTGAACAGACTGACTGAAGACTGGAAGCCTCCGCCTCAGAAGACCATTCCCGTTCGCCTAGCAGCGGACAGCTCATGGCCTTCTCCACAGCCTGGTCCCTGGGCATCCCCATCAGCCTTAGCAGGAGGCCATTTTTGGAACAAACCTCTACATATTTCATGAAATCCTAAATGAAACAGTCATATGGAACAGAGGCCGTGAACAATGCCCACAATTAACCTAACACCCTGGGGACAACTATCCAGCTAGGCATTTCATTTAAGGCAGCTCAGTGCCTGTGAGGCTCCCGGAGGAGGAGGGGGAATAGAGTTCAGGTCTAGAAGCTCATGGATGGGCAGGTCATGTTGGAGTCTCGGCCAGTCACTAGCCTGGGAGGTGGGTCAGGGGGACAGTAGTTTGGTTCACAGGTACTGGAACCCTGGTTTTCCTCATAGTTATGAAAACTCCTAGTGGCAGCTGCCCTCTTATGGTTGAGGTCTGAGTCAGGCATTCCCAGGTTCTTGACGGTACACACAGAAGAAAGAAAGCCTGCGGGTGTTGCTATGGGGAGTTTACATGCAGCATGATGCAGGTGGGAGTCCTAGGTTGCCAACAGGTTGCCAGGCACATTGTTAGCAGAGCGATGTGTGCACAGTGCAAGCCAGAGGGAGTCTCGGGCTCCTAAACTGTCCCCTGTGCTTGCTGGCCTCACTCTCCTACCACTTCCCGGGTCGAGGTGTTCTGAACGGTAGAATTCCGGAAGCTGTTTCCTTCCACTCTTCCTGGCAATACATTGAAACTGATAAGGAACTTGGGTATTTTCTGAGCAGGGGGCTGGGATGGTAAACTTGCTAAGCTAATGCCTTTCCTCTTGGAAAATGATTTGACTGTGGTAAAGTACCTAATGGGCTGTGCTGGTGTGATCTACAGCAGGGACAGTGAAACTGCTCTTCAGAATAGGAAAATGACCCATAATGATACAGGCAGGTGTTTGCATTTCCTGTCTGTCAAAATCTGGGTGATTGAGTACGTGAGGAAGCTTTTGATTTTGCTATTGAGACACCGGTCGTTCTGGAGCACGGCTGCGTGAGTGCTTTCGATGGCTACAGAAATGGTTGGTCATCTAAAACTCTGGAGCAGACGAAACCGGCTCTCACAGATGTCTGCTGAAGACCCACTCGAGGGCCAGCAGAGCTCCCAGAGAGAACCAAACCCACTCAGGGGCAGATGCTGTTGTGTAGCCGTTTACTTCAGGCAGAAGCCTGCTCTGGACAGAAGGGAGTGAGGCTATGGAGAGACGGGAGTGAGGCTCCTGGCGCAAGAAATGCTCAAGACTCACAAGGCCCTGCACAGATTTTAAAAGAAGTGAAGCCTGCTAGGGAGAGGACACTCTCTGATGGAGCTGCCTGCAAGTTGTACGAAGAACTTCAGCCATCACCCAGGGGTGTGTTTTTCAGTGAAGTCTTTGAGACACCCATGTTCCTGTAAACTTTTCCACATAAGCCTGTGAATAAGCCCAGGCAAGCTAGTTCACCAAACTAGACTCAGGTAGGATCCTTTCTTTGGTGGGACACACACCCCCATCTGGGCAATAGACATTTGTTCATGTGTCTCCAGGAAAAACCATATCACAGTTGCTCCAAGCAGAACTGGGGTCAGGTGGCCAGATGAGGCCTGTGCTCGCTAGTCCAAGCATACCCCAATACTGCACAGGACAAACTCAGGCTTACAAAAACAAAAAAAGAATCTGTTATTTATCTGAGAGGCCTATAAAACTGTTCCTCCCGTGTTTTAGCTGGCAACCCTTCCTTATGTAAAATTTGTTTTTGTTGTCCCTGCTTTAGCCTCAGAGTGCTAGGATTATAGACTTGGGATACCACCTCTGGCTTTTGCAAAGTCTTTTAAAAAATTGTGTGTGTGTGTGTGTGTGTGTGTGTGTGTTGTGAGTGCAGTGCCTGGAATTAGGGGCAGCTGTGAGTTGTAGAACGTGGGCACTGGTAACCAAACCCAGGTCCTTTGCAAGAGCAGCAAAATTTCTAAACTGCTGAGCCATCTCTCTGGCCCCTTTTGCAAAAATCTTAAACAAGCTCTCTGAACAGACCCCCTCCCCCGCTATGTGTGTTGGGGGCAAACTCGGGTATTTTTCAGATGCCATCCACCTTGGATTTTAAGTAGGTTGTACGCTGGTCTTGCCTGCCTTTGCCTCCCCAGTGCTGGGATCATAATCTGTAGCCATTGTGATTGGATATCTTATGTGAGTTCTGGGTATCAAACTGTGAACCTTATGCTTGCAAATAAGTTCTTAACCCACTAGCCCATCTCCCCAGCCACACCTTTCCTCTTACAGCAAGTACTTTAACATGCTGTGATCTCTGCTCATCTGTTTCTACAGCACCCCCGTATGTGCCTGCCCTGGGAAATTCACTCCTTCATCCTCAGTAGAGGATAGGGTAGATGAGGACTCTTGCCCTGTTCAAAGAAGACCATGGTAGGCCCAGGGCCTGGCAAGAATTGCCCAGACCACACAGTTCATTATCCAGATTTCTTTAGTTTGAGGCAACAGTCCATGTGAGAAAACAGAAATCTGTTAGGTTTTCCTATCTACATCTCTGTGTGGTGACTCATAGCCACAAACCTATCACTCAGAAGGCTGAGGCAGGAGGACTGCTGAAGGTTCATGTCAGCTGGGCACCATGTCAGCTGGGTTCCAGACCTGCCCAGGCTATCATATGAGACACTTTCTCAATAAAACCCCAAATGGGGCCCCAGCCTAAAGCTCCATTTTTCCTCCCCCAGATGCCGCTCTCTACAAACTAGCTCCATGGTAGGCTGCAGGCCAGTTCCTTCCTGTGTGTGTGGAGGGGGGAGGCAGAGCTTAGAGGCAGGGCTCATGGCCAGGTGACACTGTGGGGAGAATCATCTACAGATGGCAGCATCTGACATCTGTGATGACAGATTCCCAAGTCTGGCAAAGAGCTGCTCCAGGTAACAGGACCTTTCCCATGTAAGAATCTCCCAGGACTTCGTTGATCACACAGATAAGCCAGCAGCCATATGTCCCTACCTGCTAGGACTATCCTGCCTTACACCGGTTGCTTGGGTGTCATTTTTATTTATTTATGTTGCAGTGCCGTGGGATGGACCCAGGGTCTCACACATGCAGGACAGGAGGAGCCCATGCTCAGTTGTAATTATCAACAGGTTGATCCCTGCTCCCAAACCATGAGAACAATGGCCACCCTACAGAAGAGGAGAAAGTGGTCACACAACAGAGAAGGAGAAGGTGTAGCTATTTCTGCACCGTGCACTTGGACACGGTCTTGTCCAGAACGTTTATGCATCCAGTTGCTTCCTTTGCGGATGACCTTGAGAACCATCCTAGCCTCGGGCTCCCTCAATTCCACTCCCCTAGCAGTCTTCTAGAACTCTACTTAGGTTGGCCAAACTGTTTGGTGGGATTCCCCACACAGCCCTGCTTTTTGATCAAGCCTACTAGATTGCTGGAATGGCCTATTTCATTTTTGTCCTGGAGCTGACTGCGTATGGTAAGGGAATAGCCACATTGGCGCCCAGAGGTTTCTGGGACAGCCCTCTAAGCTTCAGGCTCTGTTGATTGCCTTACCTTCTTGGTTAAAGTCAACCTCCCTCCCAGAGGACTTGGTGCCTGCTTCGAGGGTGATCTGAAGTCACTTCACTCACTATGCCATTCACAGGGGGCAGCTAAAGTGACTTTGTCCCCTTTCTGCCTCAGGTCCCTGCTCTCTACCAGGCCAGAGCACTGGATCAGTTAGAGCTGTGCCTACACCATTAGGAGAGCCATGTTTTCTGAGCTTGAGGTCTTGGCTTAGAAAGACTTCAGGGTGGCAGCATAGCTTTGCCCCCAGAGGACAGCTGGTTGAAGCTAATGCCCAGTAGAGCTTCCCAGCATCTGACAACAATGTCAGCTGGCTGTTCTATGCTGAAGATGGTGGATTTTAGACTCTGGACCAGCAGTCACAGGACAGGACTTCCCCACCCTAGGCTGCATTGACAAGAACAGAGGGTGAGAGCCCAGCTGTAGTCTGGGCTTACAACCCCAACTTTTCCTCCTAACACCAGATCCTAGAAGATAGTCAGTGTCTGAGGAATGGGCATGGGGGCTATGTCTAGGAGCAGCCACAGGGAGGCCACTTGCTTCACAGCCTGCAGTTCTGCAGTGTTCACCCACAAGAGCTGATAGTGTTATAGTCCCTGGATGAAGTGATCAGGGAGGTGGCCCCGGAGACCAGCCCTTCCTCTCCCAACCTTAGCTTCCAGACTGGTGGCTGCACCCAAACAGCTCTCCCTCTGGAGGGAACCCACAGCCAAGACTGATCATCCTAGCTGGGCATATTGGCTGTTTGTTCCCTCATAGACATGTGGAGAGAGACATGGGGCCCTCACCTGAGTATCCAGCTGCTCCTACTGCCTACTGTATGCAATTCCGCCCTAATTGTCAGAGTATATAGGCTGGGAAAGACTAGGGGCTAGCATTCCAGCTATGTGGATACAGGAAAGCCATCATCCCTGCTGGGTAGAGGCTTTCCAGGCTCAGCCTATTGGTGGGGGAGCACTCACACCCCTGTAAGTAACCTTTCACTTATCCTCTGCAAGGAAGCCCAGTAAACTCCTTGGGTCCCTAGAGTGAACTGTGGCAGAATTGTGCCTTGGTTTGTCGTTGGGACCGTAGGAGAAGGGGCAGATGTTGCCTATGTCTCCCCCCCAGGAATCGATTTTAGCATCAGTAGGTTACTGCAAAGTGGGGCACTCTCTGCTATTTGGTGGCATTCTTAGCTTTGGGGGTCAGTGGAAACTAGTGGTCTGCTAAGGAGACATTTGAGAGGTTTTGATAATCACAAGGTTGTTAGGTTGGACACGGTGGGCGATGGAAGGCTTTTGAAGGCACTAAAAATAGCTCAAGGTAATCTGGTTCTGGTCTGCCACATTTTAACGTGAGCTTCAGTCATCGGGCCTCTAGCATCTTAAACTCACCTGCAGCTTTTCTTTTTTCTGGTAACTTTGATTTTTTACACTGGCCATTGGTTGGGCTGTCTTAGAAAGGAAGCAGTGGGTCCCTGTAGCAGGGTCTGGGGAGGGATGGGGTGGGCTGAGCTGGGCTGGGGTGGGGTAGGGCTTGTGAATCCTGCTTGTGTCACATTTTGAGAGGCTTCCTGTCCCTGGTGTGGGGGCAAGAGTGTATGGTCTGATGCCTTCCCTGCAAGGAGCCGAGGTGGAGGGGCTCACAGGACCTGGGGGAACCTGAAGGCTGCAGAAGGCTGGCTAATGGGCAGGAGATGCAGGGGACAGAAGAGGACGCCTGTGGTGTCTGGGTCTTTCCTGGGCTCAGCAGGTGGCACCATCCCTCTCTGTGCACCACTGGAGTGGAGTCCAGCCTGCTGGGAAGGCTTTCAGTGGACAGCAGGGGAGGGCTGTCTCACAAATGGGGGGGCAGCAAGGCGACTCCTTAGGACACAGGGCCCAATCCCAGGTCTGACATCACTCCCTGCTCTGTGTCTAGTGCCACCATGGGAGCCAGTCTTTGGGTCAGAGGCCATATGCCTTTACTTTTATGTTTTTCTTTTGAGATGGTTTTCATGTAGCCCAGACTAGCCTCTAGCTCTATATAGCCAAGAATGACCTTGATCTTCCCGTCCACCTGACTCCACGTCTGGTAGGATTACGGGTGTGCACCATCATACCTGGCTTATGTGGTGGTGAGCATGGGGCCCCGGCTTTGTGCAGGCCAGCCCTCTGTGAACTGAGCTTCACTCTGTGGCCTTAGTCCCTTCCACCATGAGAGAAGGACCAGGAGAAGCTACGCTGTGTCCTGACTCAGGTCTGAGAATCACCCAGAGTCCTAACCAAGATCCCTTGATTGCTAAGAACACCTTTGCTGCCACCCTGCCTCCTAAGTCTCAACTAGACTGGGATGTGGTGACTAAGGTGAACCAGCATAGTGTCAGCCTCCAGGCTCTGCCACCAAGTTGCCAAAGTATTTCTGTCAAGAGTGAAGGGACAGAAGCACAGTGCCATGTGGTCACCCTCAGCAGTCGGAGGAGCTCTCTAAGCTTTTAATGACCTCAACTCAGGCCAAAGCAGGATTTGTGCCTTAGACTGAAAGGAATTTCATGTAACCATTATGAAGCAAAGCTGGTTTTATTAAGCTATTTTAATATAGGCCTGAGCATGAGGGCCAGGGAGGTGCTGAGAAAGACTCCCTCTGAGAAACTAAGACATTCCCAAGTGTTATTCTCCTGTGACTGGGGTAAAACCAAAAACAACTCTAGGTAGAAAAAGGTTATTGTGACTTCTGGTTCTAGAGGGCATGAGCAAGGAGCTGACTGGCTGCATTTTCATCTATACACCGGAAGGAGGGAGAAAGGGAAGGGTGTGTATGAGACTGTAAACCCTCCAGTTACCTCCCACAGTAACAGACCTCCTCCAGGAAGGCTCCACCTCCCAAAGGTTCCATAACCTTCCCAAACAAGGCCATGAACTCAGGACCAAGTGGTCAAGTTCATGAGTCTCTGGGGGCATCTGAGAGTGAGTCCAGGACCCTCGAGGCAGAGCTGTTATAGTGTCTTAACATTAGACATGCACCTTTTGGTGACTTCAAGCTATGTTTCAAAAGGTTGCTAAGGACTCCTCCTTCATCATCATCATCAACATCATCATTATCTCCTCTCTCTCTCTCTCTCTCTCTCTCTCTCTCTCTCTGGGAATACCTCAAATGGGTTAAACTGATAAGGTGACTCGGGACCCTGTAGGGCAAGCACAGGGGCTTAGGACACATCCCTTCCTGTCAACAGGGTTTCTGAGAGATTCCTAGAAACTGCAGGGTCACAGCGGGGAGGGGAAGGCCTGGGCAGTTAATTTGTTATGAGAAATTTCTGCTTCATTGATGAGAGGCTTCAGGCAGCCTCTGTGGTAAGAGTTCCTCTCGCTTCTCATGTCCCGTAATTCTTTCCATCCCATCTCACTCCCTTCTAGGAGGCGATGGATGAGGCTCTCACCCTGCATTCAGCACCTGCAGATGCCAGGCACTATATGGTGGAACTGACTGTTCTGAGTTAATGATGTGACCAGTGGCCCTGGTCAGAGCTGTGGAGTCCACACACTCTGCCCATATTCCCCAACAGGGAATTGTGTCATCTTTCACTTTGTCCTTCAGAGTCTGGTCACATGCAGCTTGCCTGTAGGCCCTGGGCCAGTTCCCGGCAACTCCAGGTTTCAGTTTCTCCACCTTTAATACCCTTGCATCCTATCTACCTAAGAGACATAACAGCTGCCCCCTGTTCCTGTTCCTCCAGGTCCCCTGTTTGCACATTCAGGCAATCACAGATGAAAAGTAACAGTTCCAAACATGGCAGACCCTTCATGCCCACAGACCTGAACAGATCAGCAAGCTATTTACAGGTGACACCCTAGGGAGGATCAAAGGCAACAGGAGGATGTGTCTTTGCTAATGTCAGGCCATCTTATACAAAAGACTCTAGTACCTCTGGATTCTGACATCTGCAGGGTGTCCTAGGACCACCTGTTCTAGAACCCAGCTCAGTGGTTTGAGCTCTTTAGGGTTATGAAGTTGGGGGCAATCAGACCAAATAAACAGAAATCAATATTAGGATGACATTAGTTGTGATGTCACTCATGAACTGCCAGCTTCCTGGTTGGAAGGAGTTAAGAACTGATGCACCTCCCAGTCAGGATGCTTTCTTTCTGTGACTCTGACCCCACCTGGGACAAAGGTGCTGGGGCCAGAACTAAGTGGCATTGGGAAGAGAGACCTGCACTTGGAACTCCTGGTGCGGTTATTAGTCCCCTTCAGCAGCCCAGGTGGGAATTCCACCTGCCACCCAACAGGAGCCAGTGTTCCATGTAACAGCTAGGGAGAGCACCTCCCTCATGAGCTGGGAGGAGTGGACACCCAGGGAACATATCAGAAGCCCACTCTCTGCTGTGCACTGAGTTCTGAGGGCCCCACTCATCACAACTTCATCAAAATCCCGAGAACTTGAAATTTTCTGAGAAACGTGTCCCTGCACATTACAGGTTCAGTCTGTAAATGAACTCAACCTCTGTCACAGATTTCATGTTATTTACAGATGCAATGTTCCTGTGTCCATTTGTGTCTGCTTTGAACTTAGATTTCTCACCAGTGTTCCCAGAACTTAAAAAACACTTCATTATGAAGTCAAGTTTGTGCGTGGTGCAAGTGGGCTTATGGGGAGGAGACTCCATGGTCACAGGTACCCCAAAATCACATCTCCAGATGCTATCAACATATGACTTTGAGGACAAAACGTATGACATATGAGCTTTGTGGGAGCCACATTTGAGCCTCAGGAAATCACAGCTGAAGGGTTCAGGCCTGAGCATGGCAGACATGACACAGGTTTTTACCTTTGACCTTTCCCTCTCCCCCTTGCTAAAAACTGTTAGATTGCATTCCTAAAGCTAACCACCAAGGTCTAGTCTCTTATATGCCCACTTCCTCCTCCTGAGGCTGACCACCAAGGTTCAGCTATCAAAGTATTGAAGCCCATAGTCAAAGACCCCTGTGGCCACCCTAATTAACATGCCCAATCAAAATTAAATACCTCATCCTTGTCCCTTTATAAACTTCCATTTGCCTATGGGCCACATCAGTCTCCTCTCTATCCAGATGCAACGCTTTGTCCCTCTGGGACAAGTACCCCTTCCCCCTTTCCCTTGTCTTCTACTTCCTGTCTTTGCCTCTTATTCCATGCCCTTTGCCCATTTGGGGTAAATAAATCTCCTTTGTGCTGAGAACTTGGTCTTGGTGCATCCTGTGCTGACTCAGATCCTTTTAACAGTCCCTAAATTTACACACCCATACCCTGGAACTCATGCCCTTGGATGCAGTCTCTTTGCACGGGTCCTCTGCTCTCTTAGGACTGGCCTCACCTGGCTCTCTAGCATCCCAGTACTCACCTCTTAGGACTGAGCTGTGGCTGTACTCAGTTGTAGTCTTCTTTATAGTAGCCCAGAGCACCAGGCTGTGGTGGCGCACGCCTTTAATCCCAGCACTTGGGAGGCAGAGGCAGGTGGATCGCTGTGAGTTCCAGGCCAGCCTCGTCTACAAAGCAAGTTCTAGGACAGGTTCCAAAGCTACCCAGAGAAACCTTGTCTCACAAAAGCCAAACCAAAAACAAAACAACAAGAGATAATTATAACCCAGAGCATAAGAGAGGGAGGGTAACTCTGCCAGCGCACTGGTACTGATGTAAGGACTGGTAGCACATTATTTCTTTTCCCCACAGTGATAAAATACCTGTCAGAAGTCATATACGCAGGGAGGACTGATTTGCTGACTTCAGCTCATGGCTTCAGGAGCTTCCCCTCTAGTGTGGCCAGGAAAGCACCTACGAAGGGCACTGTCCTGTTTTGCTTCTGTTCCAAAGGCTCCACAACCTTCCCAAGCAATGCCACCATCTAGGACCAAGTGTTAACATACATGAGCTTATAGGCTTTCCTATCTAAACCACAGCAGGTTGACACTGGGCTACTGGTACAATGCATGTTCACATGGCATTTTCTGACTATATGTGACATACAGTTGGCTGAGATGATGATGTCTGTTTATAATCATCATCTCTCCCTACTCAAGAAATCCAAGTCTTTGCATCCCTGGAGGAAGGTGGAGTCAGAAACCACTGGTTACCCATGGGAACATGCTTAGAGAGGAGTAAGAAGAGGAGGGAGAGAACATTCAGGGTGCTGCTGCAAAGAGGTTGGGGGTTAACAGATGATCAGGTAAAGGATTCAGAGTGGTTGAATTCTCCATTCTGGGCCTTCCAAAGTAAGGAGAACCCCTACCTCCTTCCCATAGCATCTCAAGACTTCGGTAAGGACCTGGAAAAGCCAAGGAGCTAGTGGATAGGACAGCATCTCAGGGGTCACCAAGACCTGTTGTACTCTAGCCCCTTCTGGGCTATAACTCAGATCTGCTGACCTTGATGGAAGTGCAGGTCAAAATAGAAAAACTAACAGGGCATGGTGACTCTTACCTGTAATCCCAGCACTTGGGAGGTTGAGCCAGGATTTTCATCAGTATGAGGACAGGTAGACTACATAGTGAGTTGGAGACCAGCCTGGGCTTTATAGCAAGACCTTGTCACACCCAAAGTAAGAAACAGAAACCAACCACCCTAACACAAATGATTTCTGCTCTTGAGCCTGCCCAGGGTCTGACAGACTAAGTCACATTCAGAACAAAGACACTCTTTTAAAGCATTCAATAGGATGGTCCAAATTCACTGTAATTCTTGGAACTTGGAGAGATGGTATGTGTCTTAGTTTGCATTCTGTTGCTATGATAAACACTGACCAAAAGCAACTTGGGAAAGAAAGGGTTTGTTTCACAACTCTCAGGCCATATTCTCTTATTGATGGAAGTCAGGGCCAGAACTCAAGGCAGGAACCTGGAGGCAAGAACTGAAGCAGAAGCCATAGAGTAGTGCTGCTTACTGGCCTGCTCCTCATGGCCTGTTCCACCTATGTATACAACCTAGAACAACCTGCCTGGGGTGTCCTCACTCATCATGGATTAGATTTTCCTCCAGCAACTAGCAACCAAGAAAATACCCTACACATATGCCAATCTGATGGAGGCAGTTGCTCAGTTGATGTTCCCTCTTCCCAAGCACCTCTGGCTTGTGTCATGTTGACAAAAACTAACTGACCCAGTGAGTTTGGGTGGTCCTGTCATCGAGAGAGACTGTATGAGGGAACTGGGCATGGGTATCTTCCTTCAGGTGAGACTGGGACCTCCAGCCTGATTTGAGGGCTCTGTGAGTATCCAGCTGTGTGTCAGATGAGAGGACCAGGGAAGGGGAAGAAAAAGAGACACACGAGCCGCTGGTAGCTGCCTTTTCCTGCTTGGAATTCTCCCTTACAGGCTGGTGGAACTACACACATCGCACAAAAGAGCTAATTAAACTCAGAGGCAAATGCATCGTCCAGCATCGATTGCCTAATTGCACAGAAGTCATCCACGTTAGACACAGCCAATCTGTGCTATGCGTGCACGAAGACCAATTAAAATCCAGTCATCTACAGGTCCCTGTTTTGCTGCCAGCCCTGTCTCTGTGGTGAGTTTGCACATTAGACTTGTGCTTTCTTCCAGAGCTCTGCAGATGAAAAGAGGGAAGTTACCCCCTGGGAGGCACTGGAGCCAAAGACATCACAGAAATCGCCAATATAAAGAATGGCAAGATGGCCTGAGTCACCTCACCAAGACCCCCTGTATAACCTAGTGAGGGCCACTTGGATGCTCTAGTCATGGGGCCCCACTGGTCCATCGTTAACTCTGACTCTTAGAAGGCACCAAGCCCCAGGTGTTGGTTCAGAAGAGTACCAAGCATTCCATACAGCCCTGCTCACCATATTCCATCACTAGAGGAGAGCACCATCTCGGGGGTGGGGTGCGGTGAAGGCAGAAAGACTGAGGCAGAGAGGGTAAATGACATTCTCAGGTCAGACAGAAAGATGGATTCTGACCTCAGGGCCCATGCTTCTTATAGCACCCACACTTCAGCCTCCTGGGGGGACAAGTTGTCCTTTGCCTTCCACTGCACCTGTAACAAGTTCCCCAAAGCCATTGCACTGACTGCCCATGTGACTACAGCCAGACATCTTGTCTGGAGCAGTCTTCATGCAAGAGACACTGGAGGTTCCCTTCCTCCTGTAAGACCATGGGGACAGGGGACAGATCCTACAATCTTGTACCACAGAGAACAGGGATTCCATTCATGACTTCTTTTGTCCAGTAATTTCTCGTCTTTCAGTGGGAAATTATCACTCCTAATTCTGTGAGGATATAAGAAATGCAGGTCAGAGGCGTTTATAGCTGTTTTCTGCTGAGAAAGGTCTTTGTTGGAGGGGGTAGCTCTGAGTCCATTGAAGAAGTATCTTCTGGTCATGTAACTGTTGTGCCCAAATTCTGAACCCCAAACTCACCAAGAGGCCCATTTCCATGCAAAAGCAAAGAGTCTTTTATTGTAGCTGTTTAACGAGCTAACTCCATTAGCTGGGGCCCTTCACCCCACCACCATGGCGAATGGCTGGAGAAAGACCTCAAGCAACATTAAGGCAGGGATCTTAAAGGGAGTGTAAGGGGAGTGTCTAGGGGTATGAAACGGTCTCAGGATTGGTGCGCTTCCAGGTTTGGGTGACCCACCCTGTGTTGATTGGTCAACTGGTTGTTATGGCCCATAGGCCCTCCCAGGGCAGTTGCTATGTTCTACACGTCACTGTTGTGCACTGTCCGTAAAGCACAGCCCTGAAGCTCACTTCTGATTGGTTCCTAGCCACAAGGAGGGCATCTGACCTTAGTGACCAGGACAGGAGTGGCAAGGTCATGCAAGCATATGTTAGCCTGTAATGGCTGCTAAAATGGGGGACTGGTCATTACATAACAGGGGAGAGTCTTAACTTGATCAGATGTGATGTATTAGGCAGGCAATTGCCATGCGGTATTCCTGAAGACACTTGGGAAATCTTTATTAGAGGGCTATAAGCAGATGATTTGGTTACAGAGTAAAACAGACATTTACCGGGAATGTTGAAGACTAGGGAGGAGCAGAGGCCAGAGAAACAAAGTAGGCTAGAGATGGGAGTAGGCATAGAGTTGACTCAGGGTGTCAGTGACTGTTCTTATTGCCAGGACTATTGCACCAAAATGAGTCAGTAGAAGTAGGAGAGAGGTGCAGAGCATCCAAGGAAGGGAGTAGGGGAAAATAGAGGATTAATGTAAAGAATTGTATTTGGCCTGGGGCGAAAGGGATGAAGATCCCTTTTAGCCAGAGTTTCTCACAGTATTTAAAAGATCTCTTTGCAGATATATTGGTAACAAATAAGAGCTGTTGTAGGGTGAGAACCATTGGGAGAGCTTATGTGGATCATTTTGTTTGGGTATAGGGGGAGGTCAGTAAGTAAAGCATTTAGAAGGCCTGTGAAAACACATGTACAAGGACAATAAAGAGGAAAGGAGTGATCTTGGGGAGGGAACCAGAAGGAATTTTCCTGGTCCCTGAAACTTTAGGCCCCATTTCAAGCTAGTTAGGATCTATTGGCCTCAAAGCAGCATTATTTCTGGAGGAGGGCACAGATCCCATCCTTAGCAATGGTTAGATCTGCCTCTTTTTATTGATGGAGTACTGTAGCAGTCTAGGAGTCGAGCTAGTCCTGAAGGAAGTTAAGCTGATCTGAGCTGGGGAGGGAGGGTTAATTGATGGAAAGGAGGCTTAAGTCCTGATGCTTTAGCTCTGAGTCCCCAAAACAATGCCCAGCATGGCCAAAAGAGGGCTGAGTCTGATGGCCCATTAGTTCACCTTTCAGAGGCCACCAAACTGTTTTTATGGGGTTGGGGGTGCCGATCTTTCCATATCTGCTTTGATCTGACATATGGTTGATGAGGGAACAACAGTCAGTGTACCTCAGAAGAGAGCCCACCCAAGGCAACACAACAGTTGCCACAGATGCAGAGCATCAGTCAGGAGGTGACAACTGTACACCTTTGTGGGGAATATTAAGTGACAAGTTACACGAGGAAAACTTTTGCATTAGGGTAAACATGAGTTAAATGCAACTGTACAACTGAGGGGATCATGTACCAGAGTTCTATAGAAGGATGAGGCAACTGTAATTAGCTGTTTGCTTACACCAGACTCCCGCATAGAGAGTAAGCAGCTGGAAGCTTTGTAAAAGAAATCAGCTACAGTCAGCATCCAGGGAATGATTCTGAACCAAATGTGTCTTAAGTGATATTCCTTGCTTTTACATATGATGAACTTTGTATATTTGTTTTGGATATTAACAATACCAGTTATTATTTAATGAACAAAAACAGAGTATCTCAAGAAAACAAAATTTCTGGTTAGAAACAATTTGATAAGGTGAAATGTTAAAAAGTGGGATTATGCTAGGTGATGGTGGCACATGTCTTTAATCCCAGCACTTGGGAAGCAGAGGCAGGCAGATCTCTGTGAGTTTGAGGCCAGCCTGTTCTATAGAGTGAGTTCAGGACAGTCAGGAATACATAGAGAAATCCTGTCTTGGAAAACCAAAATAAATAAATAAATAAATAAATTTTAAAAAAATAAAAATTGGGATTATTACCTTATAAGAATGGCCATATCTAGTATTTGAAAACATGACAGTATATATTTTTGTTAACATCTAATTATTATATCTATATTCCAAGATGCAGTAAATATATTTTATATTGTCAGACTACTTAAAGAGACAGTTTAATTATAAATTGTACTTCCTTCAAATAAATTATTTCTAGTTTCCAATTTAAAAATGAACTCAGAGACAGTGATTGTCTAGCTTTCTCTTCAACAGGCACTTCTCTAGAGCACTCTAGAACATCCTAACTTCCTGCCCAAGTGACTGCCATGTCAAGAATGAAGAATCCATTTTATAAGGTTTTCTACAATTAACCCTATTAACAGATCCTTTTGAAAATTCTTTATGACATTCTCACTCCATACACTCAACTGACAGATGAGAGCAGTCTGTCATGTCAACTCCGTAACAAATAACTTATGTGTAACATGCACTGAATTGACAAAGAAGGCTAAAGTCAACCCTTGACTCCTCCTGCTGATTGACAAATCTCTAGGTCATCACCTACTGACAGCAGTAAGCATGCTCCTTAACATCATTTCGCTTAAAAATAGATCAGTTGTTTAGAGGCATAATTTGTTAATCAAGATAAAACAGCTTTAACAAATACTGACTTTTGGAATTTGTCAGAAAATATCCACCAGCATCACTGCCAACACCTATATACTTATTGTAAATTTCAAGATGAGAGTGCAGGCGCTGGTCCTGGAGCTCTCTATCTGGGTAGAGACGAGATTATAGTCTCGAAGAACCACAGTCGAGCCCAGGTTGGAGAGAGTTGCCTTCATCTAAGTCATTATCCCCTGAAGAGTACAGGCTTGGGATATCTATCACTGAAGAGAATAATTTGTTGACTTTCCAGATATAAAACCAACTGTCAAAGACACTGCTTAGATATTCTGAGTGACTTTTCAAAGCTGTGAGTTTTATGACAGAGTCTCTGACAGCCTCCTTTAATGAGGGAACATGGATGATTAGGGCATGGACCCTGGAATTAGCTTTTGCTAAGAGGAAGAATTGAATGTCAGAGCAAAGGGCATGACAATTGAACTATCACGTAGGTCCTGTACCAGTTGGATGGTACAGGTTCCCTGTTCACAGCATCCTCACATGTCAGTTACGGAGACATTGAGGGCAGAGTAATTGCTATTTGCTTCTTTGTTGCTTAGACAATTAGGGTGTGGGTGAAGACTCTAAGATCCTCCACTGGGCAAGAGAATCCATGTCCCTGTCATGTGAGACACAAGGAGTAATTCATCTTTTTTCGTAGATAATGAGGTTTTTTTTGTTTTGTTTTGTTTTGTTTTTGTTTTTCTGGTTTGGCCTACAGCGAGTTGATCAGGCTTATGCAGCCAGAGGTAGAAGCAGCAGACTGGCAGGTCTTTTATCCCATGTGTCCTTGTCCTGTAAGGAGACTAACCTGTAACTTAACTATGGTGGGATGGTGCTCCACCCAAGGGAACTTGTGTTCCTTCCAAGGGAACTGCTTAAACTGGAGGTTTCCTGCTATGCAAGTATATTGTTTTTCTAGACAGGGTTTCTCTGTAGCTTTGGAGCCTGTTCTGGAACTTGCTCTGTAGACTAGGCTGGCCTTGAACTTACAGAGCTCCGCTTGCTTCTGCCTCCCAAGTGCTAGGATTAAAGGCATATACCACCACTGCCCAGTGCATTCAATATTTTATAACCATTTTTATAATACCTGATTTGAGTATTATTTTACATTAAGCAAACTTTAGTTTACTTTAAACTTGTATTGCTTTACTAGTTTTAGGCTTAATTTAGACAACATATATGATGGAAGATAACAGAAGACTATATGATGTGAAATAAAAATTGGCATTTCTCTCCAAACTTGTCTCTTTAAATAAATGGTGTTTGTACTTAGCATGACTGACCATTAACTTGTATATCTTAGTTATCTTTAATAGTTTATAAAATAGTTATAAAAATAACTGTTTTGTGATATTAGGATTTTACAATTCTATCCCTGTTAAGTTTGAGCCTTAAAAATTATAATTCTTGTACTAAAGGTACTTTTGTATTAAAATAAACTTTAAACCATAAATAATAGCCCACAGAGACTGGGAACCTCATTTTTCTGATTCTTTTATAATTTACTTTTATGAAATAATGCCATTTAAAAAATATGACTCAGTTTTACCAACAAAATTAGCAACAAATTAGCAAAGTGATCAGATATGCATCTTTAAGGCAGCTTCTGTTAGCTTGAATAGACCATTAAATTAAGAATTTATAAACCTTAATCATCAAATGTATGTTGGATAGACCTTGCTCATGGTTTTGCCTTATCTTTTATTTTTCATTCTCAAGGCAAAAATCATCACACAAAAAATCCATCCTAATCCAAAATTTATTGGAGAACTGGCATTGCCTCCTTAATATAGGAAAAACAACATAAAACAAACCATATTGGAGGCATGGTGTTAAATACTTAGCCTTTTTTTAGGGAGGCACAATGATAAGCAGAGGGTTTGGTGTGTCTAGTTGTTTTATGGATGCTGTTTTAGTTGATTTATACCACATGGTCACCGTAACCAAGATGGCAGTGAGGTCACATAGCATGCCCTTCCTTTAGCCTTAGGAGAAATAGTGGCAAGCCACATAGTACTCAAAGTGAGTCCATCCAGCACATCCCATTTTCTGAAACAAAGGGTGAATCTCTAAGTTACACACATGGTAATACACACTCAGTGAACTTAAAATACAGAAAGTTGAAGTTCCAACACAAGCTTTAAAGATAGTAAACAAAACCTGGGAAAGGGGAGAGAATCCAGAATTAAACACCTTGCTGTTTGTGACCTCTATGGGAAGTAGTTTACTTCTTAGTTGTTTTCAAGCTCAAGGGGTCTTCCTAGGCTGCTTGTCACATCAGGTTGTCAACCTGACCCAGGACAGAGACTTTGGAGGAAACTCATCAACTAACATGCTTGGGTCTAGGGCAGATGGTTCAAATTCTGACTCCAGAACCAGCCTTCTCAGTACAGTAGAACAGCATGAAACAACTTTTCAGTATTATCCATAGCCCAAAGACATTTACATCACTGTAAGACTGAACCCATTGATCTGCATAACCAGTTTGTGTGTGTTTGCAGATGGGCCAGATAACCTGAAATGCTTTTATAGCTTAGCTGTTGAAGATACAAACAGAATTTTCCAGGCTTGGAGTATGTCAAATACAAGGCAAAAGAGTTATATGCTATCTGAGCTAGGAAAGATGCAAGTTTAGGGGCCCAGGAGAAATGGCTATGGGCATAGCTATAAGCCAGACTCTTGAGAAAGGTAAAGGAAAGCTTACAGTTTTATGGGGGAGGGAGCCTCTGACCATTCTGTCTTGTGAGATTATTTAATTACTTAAATCAGTTTGAATATTAAAAATTGAAAGTTCTGAATTTGGGCCAGCCATGGCCATTTCAATTATGGAGCTCCAGTGAACCCTAGACCTAAGATTGTGGGCCAGTGGAAGGTTCTCAGAGTTTTTGGCTATGAGCCAGTGGAGAATTCCAGGAATTCTTGTCAGTCTTAGTCAGTGGAAAACTCAGCTTGGACCAAACAAGTCTCTACAGAAAATTTGGAATGGATGAGGGACAAAGAAAAGAATAGAGGTCAGTATCTAGTTGCTTAGAGTGTCCTCTAAGTCTTGAAATGCCAGAAAGGTAAGGGAACATCCCCCAGCCTATACAATTCTGGGGTTAAAGAACTGTAGGACCACTGGAAGAGCTTTCAGCCGAATGACTGGTCTTGCATCTGGTAGGGAATCTCCAGGACCTTGGAGCAAGTGAATATTAAGAAAGTTCTAGTGAGTTCTGAAACCTAAGTAGGGCACCTCTGGACTATATTGGAAACCATGATTTCCTTGTTGTGGTGTTTTGCTATGCTGCATTGTGTTCTGCTCAAATGTAGCATGGCAACTCACCTATGTCAGACTGTGTCAGGGTGAGACTGTAAGGCAAGAGAGAAAGGGTAGAAACAGAGTGAAAAGAAAAGGCTGCCCAGGAGCAAGGGGGAGCATATGAGAGCCAGGGAGGTTTGTCTGTGGGTTGTAGCCTCAGATTTCCCATCTTGGTCTTTGGCATCATATGTTAGATTATCAAAGAGCAGTTGTAGAGACAAGAAGGTGGAAAGAAAGAGAGGCTGGGTCTGACTTTAGGCAGGACCATACTTATGCACATCGAGGAGGCCTACATGGATAGATGGGATTCCACCCATTGTAAGGGCGGAAACAATTTCTATAGTCTGCAAGGGAAGCTGGGAAGTGTAGTCTTTCAGCAGGAAACTGTCAACTGTCTTAGTTACTGTTATATTATAGTAAAGAGACACCACGACTAGGGCGGCTTATAAAAGAAAGCATTTAATTGGGAACTTCTTTAACAGTTTCAGAGGGTTAGTTCATAATCATCATGATGGGAAACATAGTACCAGGCAGATAGGCATGTTGCTGGAGCTGCAGCTGAGATCTAACATCTGATCTCCAAGGTGGAGGCAGAGAGAGAGAATGGGTTTGGTGAAGGATTTTGAAACCAAATTCCAATCCCAGTGACACACTTCCTTCAACAAGGCCATACCTACTAATCCTTCCCAAACTGTTTACCAACCAGGGACCTAGTATCCAAATATATGAGCTGGTGGAGGGCATCTCATTCAAACCATTTCACTCCCTGACTCCAATAGGCTTGTAGACATACTCTGTTATAAAATGTATTAGTCCAAGTTCAAAAGTCATCCATAGTCTTTCACAGTCTCCATAACTGTAATCCTGTGTAAAAGCAAAAAGGAATGTACATACTTCCGACACACAATGGCACACACTATACATTGCCATTTCAAACGGGATAATAGTAAGGAAATACTGGACCAAGGCAGTACCAAAACATAGAAGGGTGAGCTACAAATCCTGTATCTTTATGTATGATGTCAAAGGACTTAGATGGTTCTTTCTTTCCAGCTTTACTGACTGCAATACACTTCTCTCTCTTGGGAAGAGTCCATTCCTCCAAACAACAGTCTAATGAAGCCTGCCATAGCAGTATCCACGTCCCTGGTATACACTGCTGTCTTAGTTACTGTTCTATTGCTATAAAGAGACACCATGACCAAGGCAACTCATAAAAGAAAGCATTTAATTGGGGGCTGGCTTACAGTTTCTGAGGGCTAGTCCATGATCCTTGTGGCAGAAATGGTGGCAGGCAGGCATGGCGCTGGAGTAGTAGCTGAGAGATTTGTCTGATCTGCAAGATGAAGAGAGAGAGAGAGAGAGACAGACAGACAGACAGACAGACAGACAGACAGACAGACAGACACTGGGTCTAGAGTGTGGGCTTTTGAAACCAAAACCTGCCCCAAGTGACACACCTCTTCCAGTAAGATGGCAACTTCTTGGATCTTCTTAATTCTTCCCAAATTGTTCACCAACCAGGGGCCAAGTATTCAAATGCATGAGTCTATGGGGGGTCATTCTTTTTTTTTTGCACCATGTCTAAATGATTATGATATTGTGAAGATGATTGTACTTTTTTTCAGTTTAAATTTAGATAAGAAACAAGGTTGCTTCACAAGTCAGTTCCAGGTCCCTCTCCCTTTCCCTCCCCTCCTCCCGTGCCCTCCCCCAACCCCCCCATTATCCCCTCATTTCCCCAGGGAGGGTGAGGCCCTCCGTGGGGGTGTCCATAGTCTGTCATTTCATATAGGGCAGGGCCTAGACCCTTCATGGGAGGTCATTCTTACTCAAACAATCACAATAACCAAAAGTAATTTTGGGAGAAAAGGATGTATTTCTCTTATACTTCTAGGTACCATCAATCATTGAGGGAACTCAAGACAGGAACCTGGAGGCGGGAGCTGATGCAGAGGCTGTGGAGAATGCTGCTTACTGGTTTGTTCCCCATGACTTGCTCAAACTGCTTTCTTTCTTTTTCTTTTAAAAAATTTAAAATAATTTATTATTATTTTATGCTCATTGGTGTTTTGCCTACACGTATGCCTGTGTGAAGGTGTCAGATCCCTTGGAACTGGCATTGCAGACACTTATGAGCTGCCATGTAGGTGCTTGGAATTGAACCTTGGACCTTTGAAAGAGCAGCCTGTGCCCTTGACTGCTGAACCATCTCTCCAGCTCCACACTGCTTTCTTATATACCCCAGAATCACTTGCCTAGGGTGACGCAACCCACAATGGGATCATCTGGAGGCATTTTCTCAACTGAGGTTCCCTCTTCTCAAATGACATTAGCTTGTGTCAAGCCGCCATAAAACTAACCAGAGCAAGAACTCCAGGGGGCAATTTTTAAAAATCAGACATCCCAACACAATGTGACCCAAGTTGTGTGGGGAGCGGTCATTATCACTTAGGACCTCTTATAAATACTGTCAGCTCTTTCAAGTATAGCTCATTTTGTTATCAACCTTCCAGCCCTTTTCAACTCTTGACAAATAGAATTAGGGCTCACAGGAATAGCTGATAGCAACCTGCAGCTAGGTCACTTAACAACTCTTCTTCTTGCAGTTAGGTTACTTAGAAACCCCTTCACCCTGTCACATGGAGGATGTGACCCCAGGCCACCTTGAAGAAATACCACCTCTTTAGATATGAAGCAAGTTCCGAGGAACAGGTTGGCAGCTTATCCTTCAGTCAAAGATTAAGCCTAGTGAAAATTACCAAGTCACTCCCGAGATAGGCTTGAGCACTAGAGGATAGACTGTGAAAGATAGAATTGAAACCTGCAGTTAGGTTACCAGGTGACACAGGATGGCCTACCCCTCCCATTGACCTTTTTGTCCCGCCAACTGTAGCCATCACCCCCACTCCCTCCCCTCCTCACTTCCCGCCTTCAACCCTATATAAACCCCTTTGAAAAAATAAAGGTCGTCAGCTTGATCAGCCATGTTGACTTGCTGTCCCTTCCTTGTACCCCTTGTGCCCCCATTTTCTCCTAGGCATTCCCGGTCTTACGTTGACTGTCCCTGCAGGATGGGTCAAGTTGTGCTAATTTGATACGTGCTGAGGAATGAGGGTAAAATTTAAGTCAGTGGTGAAAAGAATATGTTGCTTTTGCTGAGGACCTGGGTTTCATTCCAAGAACCCACATGGTGGCTCACATGGCTTGCAACTCCAGCTCCAGGGGATCCCAGGCCTTCTTCAGGCCTCTGTGGGGACCAGCACTCGTGTGTATGACTCCCTGCCCCACCAGACACACATAATTAAAAAATAAAGTCTTAAAGGAAAATTAGGCCTTTGTTTTTATAAGTGAGCCATCGTGTCTCTACAAGAGCAGAGGCATTTGCCTGCAATAAAAAGACAGTAGTTCATAACACTTGACTCTGAGCCATGGTGTTTCAGGCAGAGATAGCTCTGTGTGGCACGGTGGCCTGCTCAGGGCTTAGGATACATACTTCAGGAAAGTTGAAAGACACAAGACGGGTGAGCAGTGCCAAGGGCAAGCACCCTGAATCTGCTGCTCACGTAAGTCTATCTGTGGTTGCTGTGAGGCTGCTGTGCCACACTTTAAGAGGCTTTGATGTAGAGGATGGTGAGGTGGCTGCCTGGCCTGGCACCATGGATATTTATGAACAGAGTTAGCAGCTACACAGATGAAAGAGTGTCCGGGGAGCAGTGGTATTTACTGAGTGCTGACAGGCCCAGAGCCAAGGTTGGATGATCTCTCCCCTCAGGGCTGGAGCTGTGCTGAAGCACAGGGCCGGCAGGAGGAGACGTGCCCTCCATCCACCTTCCTCTTCTTACAGGCGCAAAGAAGGAATCCATGGTCCACTTTCAGTGTGAGATGCACTGAGCTCATGGGAGAAGCACAGATGAGAAGGAGGCACTAGGACCCTGTCCTCCCCTGCTTGCAGCTGGAGCCTCCTCATCTGGGTACACAGCAAGCTCTTCACCTATTGGGCCATATGGCTGGTCCCTCTTTCATTCTGACCCTATTTCATATCATACTGAGATTCCATCTACTATGATAAAACAACAACCAAAAGAATAAAGAGATTGAAAATTAGAAAAAGAAATCACTGTCCCCTCAAAGGTGACATATTTGGTCTGTGTCACTAAGGCCAGAAGCCACCAAGATGCCAGTCTGTAACTAACTACCCGAAAGAAGAAGCAAGCTGTCTGTGTTGATACAGTAGGATCCTAGCCAGTGACAAAAAGGGCGTGTTCCTGAGCCATGCATCTGAAGTTCCTGTCACTGGACAAAGCACAAAAGTCCAGAGAGACATGGAAACACAAAAGGCTCTGTGGTTGCCAGGGGTTGCCAGGGTGTGAGGAGGCAGAGCCCTGGAGACGTTTAAGGCGATGAAACTATGCTGTGTGCACAGGCCTGGTTTCTGGCACAGGGAGCGCTCCGCACCCAGGCAAGACCCAGGTGTCTCACCAGAGGGTAATAGCGGGATCGTCAGTACTAAGAGCCATAGGTCTCTGACTGTGAGAGACTGAACTGCTGACCCAAAATAAGCAAGCAGCAAAAGAAAGTAAAAATTTAGAGAGAAAATATTCATTCAGTATCAGGACACGGAATTTTTCTTCTTAAGAAAAAATTAAATCTTTGTCTTGTCTTTTTTAATCCAGTGACTGGGACATAGGTTAATCCCACATTTTCCAGAATCCACAGAGTGGTATGGATGAGGATGCTCAAGATTTATATGGAGCCAGATGTGGTGTGTCTTGCCTGTAATCCTTAGCACTTGAGAAGCTGAAGCAGGAGCATTGCTGTAAGTTTGAGAACAGCATTGGCTGCAGAGTGAGCTCCTGGCCATCCTGAGCTACAGTGTGAGACAATCCTGGGGCTGGTGACACCACTCAGTGGCTAAGAGCACGGGATGCTCTTGCTGAGGGCCTGGGTTGTTTCCAACACTCACATGGCAGCTCACTGCCACCCGTAACTCCAGGTCTGGGAGATCCAACGCCCTCTTCTGTCCTCTGAGGGCACCGCACAGACAGACAGACAGACAGACCCCCCCATTCAAACACACACACACACACACACACACACACACACACACACACACACACACACACACACCTCTCCAAAAATGAGATGCGTGGCTCAAGCCCAAATTTGGTTTGAATGGTTGCAGATGACCCTTACTTATGTTGGAATGTCAGCCAGTTCCTGGAGTGGGAGGATGGCTCCCTGCCAGCCTAGAACATTCCAGAAGCAGCTGTTCAAATGTACAGTGAAAGTAAAAAGCTGAGGCTGAAACCCAGGCAACCTGGGAGCTGTGTGGGGTGTGTCTGCTTCATTTTTAGTCCTTTTAACCCCAGAAGAGGGATCCAAGCCCTGAAGCCTGGATTGAGGGACTAGGCCTGCCCATGGCTGGAGCTACAAAGTGTTTGGGGCATACTCACCCACCTGCATCCTCTGTGAGCCAGGCGCTGTGCTTAGGCACAGGGCACACAAAAATGACACATGCACACCTGACTTAAAAACACGACAACAGTACCTGAGGCCGTTGGTAGAGTACCTGCTTTTGGGCTATGGTCTTGGTATACCCTGTGACTTCCCAACACATCTTTCACATATCTACATCCTTAGTAGGCAACTTGTATTTATTCTTTGATCTATTTTGTTGCTGTGACAAAATACCCAACCAAGGCAACTTAAGGAAGGGAAGGTTCCATTTTGGCTCACAGTTTGAAGGTACAGTCCACCACAGAGGTTAAGACTGTGAAGTCACGCTGAATCCTCAGTCAGGAAGCAGATAGATGAACACTGGTGCTCAGCTCACTTTCTCTTCTTATACAGTCCAGGACCCCAGTCCATTGGATGGTGCCCACCACATTCAGGGTGGGTCTTTCATCTCAATTTGCCTAATCCAGATCATTCCTTCTTGGAATACCAAAAGGTTTATCTCCCAGGTCATTCTAGATCCTTCAAGTTGACAATTAAATAAACTATCATGAAATCTCAGGCCCAGAAAGTTCTGGAATGCAATGTGCACGAGTTCTTATTAGGTCTCTGAAGACTTTGAATGTTGAAACAGGATTTTTGGCCAAGGTTGATGATGGCGAATCTGTCCCACTGGTGATAGTGAATCCTGCCTCTTCCGGGCTATTTGGCAGTACATAGAAATGTGCCCTGCTGTCACAATTTGGAGGTGCTACTAACATCCAGAGCCACTGGCTGAACATATTTCTGAGATTCCCACAATACACTGGATATCCACATTCAAGACAGAAGGTTTTTCAGGCTTTTAGCATCAGGAATGCTGAGCTGAGTAACTACTTTGCAAACCTGCCTCTGCCTGGTTACTCAGCACCTAAGGAGCCAGCCTAGAGGAGCAGGAAATAAAGAAAAGGCTTAAGACTAGGCAGTGGTCCTTAGGAGGAGTTGCACTAGTAGGGTTACCTAGCAACGTCCAGTTGAGGGGTTCACACAACCACTTCTCGTATCACCTAGAGAAGGTCCAGGACTGTCCTGAAAACAAATGGTATGGCTGGACAAGAACAGTCATTCAGGATACGAAACAGAGGTCAAGTTCTCCCGAGAGCTTCTGGGAGCACCAATCACAGATCCAACCCCAAGGGATATTCCCATGTCTCAGATCATGAACCTGTGTTGGAGACCTCATTTGACAAGAAGGATAAATAAATGAATTGACTAACCAATTCAAATAAAATGAAAAGAAAGTTGAGTTGTTGCTTTAAGTGCTGCTTCTATCTGCCATGGGTTACTGCAAGCCATTGGTGAGAGTCCAGGGGTAGATTTATCCACTAGGACTCCAAGAAGAAGCCATCCCTTGATTTTTGTCTCACAGCCCCTAGGACCATCAGAAGATAAAATTCTGTTGTTTATAGTCACCTTCAAGCCCCAGAAAACAGCACAACTCCAAAGCCTTATTTTAGGTTTCTCACAGGAAACTGGTCAAGGCATCATAAATCTGAAAAATGATGAGAACACTCACTCTGGGGTCTCAGGCCTCGTATCACCGTGTTCTCTGGTACCTGGCTGCTAATGGGTGTTCAAGGGCTGGAAGATTTCAGATACGCAGAGAAGGTTGATCGATCCTCAGAATCAGTCAGCCAAAGGATTCATAAGGAACCAACCTTTTTCATAGTTGAAAAGAATTGTTCACAGTATGAGAAAAGTTTAAACTTATTTTTATTACATGTACTCTCTCTCTCTCTCTCTCTCTCTCTCTCTGTGTGTGTGTGTGTGTGTGTGTGTGTTCATGTGAAGTTCAGGAGACAGCCTGTGAGGGTCTGTTCTCTCCTTCCACCTGCTGAGCTAACTCGCTGCCAGAGAAAGACTGTTTTCTGAAGCACCTGTCCCTAAGATCTGGACAATGACAACATAGCCAACACAGTAGGGTCATGTTCTATCCATGTGCAGAGGTGTGTGGTGATGCCTGACTTTTTCCTGTGTCTTTTAGCTTTTTAAGAAAGTGTCTGACAACATAGAGACCCAACAACCTCACACTCATATAGGGAAACTGAGGCCTGGGACTCTTCCTGCTGCAGAACACTGACTGGTTAGTGTTTTGTTAACTTGACACAAGCTGGAGTCATCTGGAAAGAGGGAACCTCAACTGAGGAAATGCCTCCACCAAATTGCCCTGTGGGCATGTCTGTGGGAAATCTCTCTCCCTTTCTCTTTTGGTTTTTGGATTCAGGGTATCTCTGCATTACCCTGGCTAGAACTTACCTAGACTGAGCTGGTCCTCTAGAAGTGCAGCCAGTGCTCTTAACCACTGAGGCACCTCTCCAGCCAAATTCTTCACAATTATCTCTGAGTTCTTGCTTCATAGCTGAAGTCCAATGATGTGTGGAACTCTGCCCAGCAAACCAGGAGCCCAACAGGCCCTTCCTTCCTTGAGTTTGCTTTGTCTCACATTCTAGTCATGGCGAGGAGATAAGTAACCAACATGTCACTCACAGTGGAACTGCCTCCAAGTAAGAGACCAAGGATAAGCCTTGGCTAATTAAGCACCTGAACAATGCTGTTACAGAGAGCAGTCAACAGTGCTCAGAAATCACTCATTCTCCAGCTAGTGGGCCAGCACAGAGTAGCAATGGGGCCAGCTTCCAGCAAATGGTTCAACAAATGGAGTGGAGTTGGGGGCTCCAATATTGCACTCACACACAGGTGCAGGGAGGTGAGGGAAGGTCTGCTCCGGCTCTCTCAGTCCCTTTTCAAGCTTCCTCCTCACTGAGAGCAGCCTTCAGTGAGCAGCCATGCTGTAGGCAGACCCCTCTACCCTCCCCTCTGAGCTTTGTCCCCCAGATCCTGCAGGAAGGACTGACTGCTTTCCGGTCCCAGCACAGAGGTATGTGCCAGGCAGCTGTTGGCAATGAGGTGGCAGGTGGCTTCCAGGATATTCTTCTGCCAGAGCAATGAGCAAGCTGTTGAAACGGAATTTTCAGCATGAAGATTCTTCCCTTGGATCATGAGGCTCCATAGAACTGGAGAAGACTGAAGTGCATTGTGTGTGGATACAGGTTGGTCCTGGAGCAGAAGAAACCAGGTTTGAATCCTAGATCTTCTACTTGCTTGCTCCTCCTATCCTGTAGAGAGACACAGAGATCAGGAACCACATGACCCTGTCTACACATGGGGAGCCTGAGGCTCAGGACCCAGATCATGGTGTCTACAAATGGGGAACTTGCAGCTTTGGGACTGGGTCATACTGTCTACAGATAAGAAGTTTGGGGACTGGGTGCTGGTGACCCCACCCACAGGAAGGGAGGCTTGACTGGGACTTGGGAATAGGCTATAGGCTATAGGCTACACAGCCTTGGGTGTCTCCACATCTCTCTGGGACATCACAGGACCATCTTACTTATACTTTCAGAATGCAGCAGGAGACTGGGAAGGCCGAGGATGTCTGCAGGTCTCTGGCTCTGTTCTGAGGTGAAGTTGGCTTGTCTTGAGAGTCAGTGTGATGCAATTTAGAATTACCACAGAAACAAACCCCTAGGCACATCTGTAAGGAACTATCTAGATGACGTTAATTGAGACCCACTCCGAATGTGGGCTGTGCCAGTCAGTCAATACCTGTCAGAGACAGAAGAAAAAAGGAGGAGACAGTTGAGCACCAGCGTTAAACTGCTTCCTGACTGTGGATGCATCATGGCCAACTGCCTCACCCTTCTGCCGCCATGCCATCTCTACCAGGATGCTCTCCGCCCTCAAGCTGTGAGCCAGAATAAAGCCTTCCTTCCTTAAGTTGCTTTTGGCAGGTGTTTGTCACAGCGATGGGATAACTAACCAACACACCTTTTAAGGAGCCTATGGGAACTCCAGGCTGGCAGCAGGCCACTGCAGATGAGACCCTCTTGGCGTCCTCTTGTTACTCTTTGCACTTGCCAGGAAAGGTGAACCAAGGCCTCTTTTGGGCACTGGTCCATAATGTTGCTGGCAAGTTCATGTTATATAATTAATTGTTGCCTCATTCCTTCTTGCCAAGGAATTCTACTGCGTGTATAGAAGCTATTAATCTGTCTCTTCAGGCTGTGGCGGAGGAGCCAAGGCTGGCTTCCTGTTCTCCCTGGACGGCTTCAGGGCCCTCTCTCTCTGCATTTGCATTGCCTTACTTGTTGAGGGGCTGGAGGATGTTTCTCATCTGTCCTTCCCCCCTTGGTGTCACCTTCATTTCCTCCTCACAGTTATCTAGGGCCACCTGGTTTTGTGAAGCCTCCTCTGTTATGACTGAACTGTGTCTGGCAATCCCTACATGCTCGGTAATTTATTTCGTTGGGTTCTTGGCTTTTCTTTCCAAGGGAACCCAGTGATGCCTTTCAGTCATCAGCATTTTTTGACTGCTCACTGATTAACCCTAGCCATGGCCAACTAAGGGCTAAAAAACCCAAACCAACCAAACAACACCTTTAACCCTCTCCCCTCCTACTGTATAACTATCCCAGTTTGAAAATGGACAGAGAGTCCTAGTCTTACAGGGACCCCTCCCACTGCAGATCACCCCCCCACCCCACACCACCAAAGAGGCCTGCAATGTCTTAGTTGCTCACTTCCTTCTTTATCTTCCCTTCTCATTGCCCTCAACTACGATGACCCCCTTGCTGAGCGGACTTGCCTGAAAAGCTTTCCTCTTCGAGGCAGGAATCACCTGCATCCGGGGTTGAACTGTGCCCTCATTTGTGACTCCTGCAAAGTCCTTTTGTCTCCCCCTTGCAGAGCTGGTTCCATTTTGACCTCCCCACATCATCCACTCAACAGCAGCAAGTGCCTAGATGCAGCTGGTCAGGAGGGCATGTCCTGTCTCCTTCTCTGATGCTTGTCAGGGCCTCCCCACTCTGTGGGCTGTGACCTCAGATCATGTGCCCTGGTGCCTCTCCACCTGCTCTGCTGACCTCTGGGCACATATCTGAGCTGCATGTTGCATGTGGCCAAGACAATGAATCACTTCAAATTGTAAACCACTTGGCATGTGTGCTGACGTTCTAAAGAGAGCCACTTCAGACTCCTCCCCTTGACTATTAATTAGAGTGTTGAAACAATGGATTGCAGGAAATTAGGGGACTCCTATCAAGAAAGAGGTGGGCTCTTACCCTGAGGAGCCTGTGGTTGACTGGTTAGGTAGCACATACTGGTGCCCACATTGAAGAAGACTTTGAAGCATTTGCCTGATGATTTTATCAATAAAAAGTCAGGAGTCAGACATGGGATAAAAACCTGTTGATAGGGAGCAAGTCAATAAGGAGTATTTCCTCCATGGTCTCTTCTTCAGTTCCTGCCTTGAGTTCCGACCCTGGCTTCCCTGTATGATGGACTATAAGATGAAATGAACTCGTCCTCGAGTTGCTTTTGGTCAGTGTTTTCTCACAACAGAATGCAAGCTGGGGTACGTGGAGAGGTGATGGCTTGACTCATGTGAAGACATAGTTGATGTGACATGGGGTGACAGCAGAGGTACTTCCCAAGGATGGACACAAAGGCCAGGGTTATGCAACTTGAGCTGAGGAGAGGGTGAGAGAATTGCCCTTGGTATGAAAGAGAGTGAGGACAGGTATAAAGTCACGCTGTTGTGGGAGTGAAGTTCCAATTTACATGGAATGCTAGACAAGGCATCTGTGTGTCCAAAGGACTACAGCCTGTGCTGTGTAGTCTCTGGGTTCTAATGCTCCCCTACTGCAGGGGGCAGTGCAGTACTGGGCTGTGTCTTTGAACCACATCAGCTGCTCTCTGCAAGGCTGTGCCTGCAGGGTTGCTAGAGGGTGCTGTACGAGGCAGTCATCCAATCTGCCACTGGCCCGGTACCATCCTTATAGGCCTAGCTTAGGGAGGCCCTCACAGAATCAGGGACATGGAAACTCGTAGAGACACCAGCACCCTCCTGGGGGTCTGGGCTTAGGTTTTAAGAGGCTTCTCTTTCCGGTGTCCTCATTGTCACCTCCCTACCCGTCTCTTGTTTGGGACAGCTTTGTCCTGCCTGTGCCTGCTGCCTCCAGGATGCCTTAGAGCCCTCACAGTGACTCTTGAGATAGGCATTAAAGGCAGTGTCCAGATAGCAACAGCCCTCAGGTCATGATCTCTCCCCATTCTTTTCCATCGAAATTGCTCCCACTAAAATAGCTGCATGGATCTGAACCCACGATGGTGAGGTCTGGTTACCTGGTCTTTGACCACCACAGGCTTCCCAAACACTGTTCTGTCCCTGTGACTTCAGATACACACACCCTCCCTGCTCTCCACACCCTCAGCACTCTTTTTATCATTTTAATTTGTTTAGATTCATCTATTTTATGTGTATGTGTGTTTTTCCTGTATGTATGTTTGTATACTATGTGCATGTCTGGTGCCCGTGGGTCCAGAAGAGGGTATCAGAGCCTCTGGAACTGGAGTTAGAGATGGTTGGGAGCCACCATGCAAGTGATAGGGACTGAATCGGCAAGAGCAGCCAGTGCTCTCTTAACCACAGAGCCATCTCTCCAGCTCCCTTATAAACAACCGAGTTTCTTCATCAGAACACACACACACTCTCTCTCCCTCCCTCCCTCCCTCCCTCTCCCTCCCTCCCTCTCCCTCCCTCCCTCCCTCCCTCCCTCCCTCTCCCTCCCTCCCTCCCTCCCTCCCTCCTTCCCTCCCTCCCTCCCTCTCTCTCTCTCTCTCTCTCTCTCTCTCTCTCTCTCTCTCTCACTCTCTCTCTCTCTCTCTGTGGTGTTTGGTGAACCCAGGCCCCCAGTCCCCAAGATCTTCTGCATGCTAGGCAGGCTCCTGTCTTTAGTAAACACTCTTCAGGTTCCGAAGAAATTGCACATGGTTTAATACATGAAGGTTTTTCTGCAGCAAAAACAGCCCGTGCACATGGATCCTTCTGAAATGCTCATTTAATGCACCTGTCAACATCTGGTTCCCATAGTGGAAACCAGGCCTTTTCACTCTCCTGAGGCTACAGGAAGGCCTCACTTTGATGGGCTGTCTGACCCTGCATCGTCTCTATGAAGCAGTTGGATAGTTGAGGCTACCTGCAAGGCTGACCTGGGCAGCGGAAGATGCTGTTTTCTTGCTTCTCGCTGGTCCCTAGAAACCTGAACTCGCACAGCCCATTCCTATTGGGAGGAAGAAAGGAAGATCCACATTCATCTTCCCACCTGAGTGGAGGGCCAGTAAGGCTGTGAAATAGCACTTTTTTCCTGTATCTTATCTGTGTGGTGGGTCCATGTCTCCCCTGGGCACTGCAGCTTTCTTGTAGTGAAGAACAGCATATATATCATGCTTGGTTAATCTCCTTCCTCAGTCTTCACTCTGTTCTGTTTCTAGAGATAGGGTCTGGCTCACTGGCTAGCCCTGAGCTCACTATGTAGTTGAGGCTGGCATCAAACAAGCCTGAGCCACCACACCTAGGTGGTACATCCATGTGGGGAGGTCCCTCTGTACAAAGACTTCAGGCTATGGGAACAAATGACCATAGATGGGGTGGGAGGGTGAGGGTGAAGCTATTTTGAAAATTCCTTTCCTTGTGTGTAAACAACACCCACCCCTCACTCCTAAGGTCCCAACCACAGACAAAAGTTTGATTCCCTAGGAGTGGAGTTCATTGAGCTCACTTACAGAGCCTGGGTGAGAGGTTGCTGGCAGGAACATGAGTGACTCCAAAGCAGTTGCTCTAGGAAGTCTTTATCTAGCAGGGACGCTGGCTACCCCATAGTCACATAGGTAGAGCCCCTTTAGTTAGCCTCCCAAGCCTATTTGCCTCTCCCTCCCAAGACCCAAGGCTAGTATAGTGATCAGGGCACACACGGGCACACATACACACATGGACACACACACACACACACACACACACACACACACAGCTAGTAAGCAGTTGGAGTCTCAAGTGAGGATCCAATGGCCCTCCCCAACCTCTGCTTCTGGGAGAGAATGTCAATAGACTATTGAGTCCATAAGTCTCATCAAGAGGGACTCTTGCAAACAGGCCCAGTGGATCTGATCAAGATGGTGGCTATTTTGCTTGGACGATGGCTGTCTAAAACAGTAAGTGGACTCATCCTCCTGCAGTCTGGGACGTGGCGTTACAGTACTGCTTCCTCCAGAGACTTGGCTTGTCTCCCTCCTCGAGTCTTCCATCCTCTTGATTCTTCCATATTCTGGGGCTGTTGGTCCTCACTGGAACCCCCTCGACGCTGGTCTCCACCTCCACCTTCTCGTCACCTCTCTGTGACTTCCCATTTCTTCCGTTGTAAGGAAACTTGTGTGTGTGTGGGGGGGTTGGTCAAGGTCACCCCACACAGAATAATTTCACCTTTGTATGTATGTGCACGCATGCTTGTGTGGGTGTATGTCTTTGGGGGTACACATGCAGGTGCAGGTGTGTGTATGGAGGTCAGAGAATAGCCTTGGGTGATGTTTTTCAATCCTGTCCACCCTGTTTTATTTTATTATTTTTTGTGGAATTTGTTTGTTTGTTTAAAGACAGGGTCTAGAGCTCACCATTAGGCTGGGCTGTCTGGCCAGTGATCTCCAGGTATCTGCCTGTTCCCACCTCCCCAGTTATGGTATTTCAAGTATGTGACACTGCACCCCATATATGGGTTCTGAGGACCAAACTAAAGTCCTTATATTCATGTGGCAAATACTTCATCAACTGTGATTTTTCTCTCCCAACTCTCTGTTCTCAACCTTGATTAAACATCTGAAAGACATCCCCCCCCAATTTGAACTAGTATCACACCGTTCTGGATAGACACACCCTTTGAAGACCAGCCCTTCAGCTGACTGTAGCTGGCTCCCTCCATTACCCAAAACCAACACATGAGGAGTGTGTGAGTGACTGACTGATGGGTATCCAGTCTGGGCACCTCGAGGCTGACCCTCCTTCATCCAGCAACTCTGGCTCCCTTTCCCACAGGGTTCAGTACCTCCTCCCCATGCCATAGTACACCCAGTGCCCTCGGTTGAGCTCTGAGTACTAGATGAGACTAACAGCTATGGTGAGGTGGCCAACCCACCAAACTCAGGCTTATATTCTGCTCGTCCTCTCTTTAGGCTCTGGACATCTTACTTTTGCAGTTATCAATATTATCATCCCTGGGGCTCTCTTGGAGGGTGATTGGTTCCAGATAGCAAAAGTCAAGGATGTACAAGTCCCTTACTGAAATGTGTATTTGCATGTGGCCTTCATGCCTCCTCCTCTTGATGCCTCATTTGATGGAAAGCCCTCACAAATGCTTCCCATTCTGCATTGTTTCAGAAATAACAACAAAGCTGGGGAGATGGTTCAGTGGACAAGATCTCTTGCAGTAGGAGCATGAGGACATGAGTTTGAATCCCCAACAGTCACATAAAAAGTTAGGTATAGATCAGCATGTCTGTAACCACGGCATTGGGGGAGTGAAGACAGGTGGATCCTGAGGGCTTACTGGCCAGTCAGCCTAGACAAAATGTTAAGCTTCCAGCTCAGTGAGAGACTCTGTTGCAAGATAATGAGACAGGGAGTGATTCAGGATACAGAGCAATGTCCTGCTCTGGCCTCTGTACACACATGCGTGGATGTACTCACACACTGTCTTAGTTATATTTCTGTTCTTGTGATAAAACACCCCAACAAAGAGCAACTCAAAACAGGGAAGGGTTTGTTTGGCTGTCAGTTCCTGGTTATGGTTAATTACTGTGAGGAAGTCAAGGCAGCACAAAGCATCATACCCGCCGTCAAAAGCAGTGAGAGTAAACACGTGGATCCTTGCTTTTATCTCTTAATGAGATCGTTCCTTTCTTATACTGTTCAGGATCCTCTGCCTATTCTCTAGGCACCCACAGTGGACTCTTCTTGCATTAACAATCAAGACAATTACCCATTGACATGCTCACAAGGTAACCTAATCTAGAGAGTTCCTCAGTTGCAGTTGTCTTCCCAAGTGATCGTAGGTGTGGAAAGTTGACAATAAAAAACTAATAAGTACACACAGGCACACACACACACACACACACACACATACACACACACACACAAAGAGAGAGAGAGAGAGAGAGAGAGAGAGAGAGAGAGAGAGAGAGAGAGAGAGAGAGAGAAACTGTTCTGAATTGGGGCTGCAGTAACCTTAAATTTTTCTTCTTCTCTTATTTGAGTATAAAATTGCATCTGAGATCAACCATATAATGATCTACATGGTAGGTGTTAGGTCCATGACCCAGGCCTCTGTCAGATGAGACCAGAAGGCCAATGAAACACTGCACCCAAGCAGGTACTCCACAGAGCCTGACTCATGGGGTTGCCCTCCCTAGTCCCTGCAATCTGCACAGGTGGTGGCTGGCTGGACCAAGGACACTGTCTTCCTCTCAGGGTGTCATCAAGGATGTGCTGGAGTTCAAGGGGAAAGTCAGTGTACATGTCTACTCCAGAAGTCTTATGCTGAGGCCTGGAGCTCTGGCTTTGAGCTTTATAGCAAAGACTTGTTCCTTTCATTAGAATTAGAAGCAGTTGACCCTGCAATTAGCCACATACATTATGGCAGAGGGAAGCCGTTGGCCTGGCCCCTGTGGCCTTGGGTCCACCTGGAAGCCACACAACACCCTCACCTCAGCAGCTTCTTGGGGCCTCTCCCTCAAAGGAAGCTTGGTGGGCAGTGAGAGCTTATTTTACATGAAATGAACATTAAACCAACACTGGGGTTATGGATATGAGTCCCCACACTCTGTTATTTATTTATATATTCTTTTGTAATAGGATATCACTATGTGGTCTTGGCTGGCCTGGAATTTGCCATGCAGACCAGGTACCACAGCCCACAGCTGATAGTAGAGGGAGGGACTGTGGTACCTGTTCTTCCCAAATTCCCACTGGAGGCTAGGAACACCCACATATGCAACAGGCAGCTGTTGGCTTGAGGTGCTGATCCCATTTTCTGCCCCTAGAAAGAACTTCACCTGGCGCCAATCTCCCTGGAGTACCAGACCACTCTCTTCCTGATTATAGTCTTTCCAGCACCAGAAGCAAGTGGGTGACCTCAGATCCCATCTGGGGTCCTAGCACTGACACCAAACCAGTCATGATCAAAGGCACAAGCAGAGTCTCCTCCAGGACTCTTGTCAAAAGCCCTGGTAAAGGATAACACTCTTCCTGCTGGAGCAGCCATAGTCCCATTGGAGGTCAAATCCAGAGGCAGGTGGTAACCTATGCTGACAGGCTAGGAAAGCGCCACACCAGACCCTGGAGGAGCTATATTAGTTATGTTCTCCATTGCTATGATAAAGATATGACTTTAGCTACTTAACGGAAGAGAGGGTTTTTGTTTGGGGCTTGCTTTTGGCTCAGTTTCAGAGACTACAGTCTGCCATGATGGGGAAGACATGGCTATCACAGGACTGCGAAGTTGCTTGCTCATATAGTGGTGGGTCAGGAAGCAGAGATGGGACAGGAAGTGGAGAGAGACTACAAACCTCAAGGTTCACCTTCCACTGACTCACTTCCTCCAGAGAAGTCCCACTCCCAAAAGTTCCAGAACTAGGACTTGCTGGGGACTTAGTGTTCGAACACAGGAGCTTGGTGGGCAACATCTCACATATGAGCCAATACAGATGTTGTAAGGTCACCTCCACTGGGGAGCACACTCTGCATTGGTCTATGACAGTGGTTCTTAACCTTCCTAATACTACGACCCTTTAATACAGTACCCTATGTGTGGTGACCCCTAACCATTAAACTATTTTATTGCTACTTCATGACTGCAATTTTGCTATTGTTATGAATTGTCATGAAAATATCTGATATGCAAAATCACTGATCTAGCACCTCCAGCATTGGTATCACCCAGGAACATATGCGCCAACCATGCAGATCAATGTTTGACTACATTCCAGCTATCCTGGGCTTAGTCCAGGTCACATAAAACTCAGGGTCACACAGTGAGGTCACCAACTGTAGAGCTTGAAGGAAATACCTCCAAGTGGGTCTCAGGGTAGATGTCCCACATGCCCTCTCTCTTCTCACCCTGACCCTCAGGCTGTGTTTCCCAGGCTCTGCACATTCCTGGGCAGACCTCTCAGGTCCAGGGGGTCTTTCTCATGGATGCCCTCCACATCTCAGAACAATTCTGCCTCTGTTTTATTGTTTGTTGGATAAACAAGCTGGATCAGGATAGCTAGTCTCCTTCTTCCTCCTTCTTCCTCACAACCAACCCAACCAGCCTGGCCTGTTCTGAACCCAGAAGGCTGGCTTTTCAGCTGGACCTCAGGGCCTGTCCTCTGCATGTGAGCTTGGGGGCAGGGAAGGCTTCAGGAAGCTCTCTCCCTCAGTAGCTGCTCTTTCAATGTGGACCTGCTTTCTGTTTGGTATGGTGTGGTGGCTCACACCTGTAATCTCAGCACTCTGGAGGCTGAGACAGCAGAATTGCCATGAGTTCAAGGTCAGTCTGGGCTACATAGATAGCTTGAGCTACAAAGTGAGACACTCTCCAAAAACGCAAAACAAACTAAAAGTGCAAAGAATGAAAAAGGCAAGAGAAAAAACAGCCACTTATGTCTGACCTGGAGTAAATGAGCTTATTCAATGCTAGTGAGTCATGCTAGGCATCCACATGACCCTGGCATGGCCCCTTTCCCAGGAGGTGGCTCTGTAGAATCCAGCCAGACAGAGACATTTCCCAAAGTCAACACTCAGTTGCAGGTTGGGAGGTGGGTGCATTCCTAGAGCAAAGACGGTGTGTGTGTGTGTGTGTGTGTGTGTGTGTGTGTGTGTGTGTGTGTGTGTAGGATGACTCAGACCAGCAGAGAGTTAAAGCTGCATGTCTGGAATAGCTCAGCAAGATCTAGCACAGTGTTCTCAGCAGAGGGAACACTATAGACAGAGGTGTGATCTTCTAACATGAATGCAATTCCTCTTTACCAGGGGCCAGGTCAGGGAAACCTTGGGACGCTTGAGTTCCACAGGGTCATTTTAAGCCCTTGCCATTCTCTACAGACTGTGATACACCCTCAGCAGATATGGGGCATGGTTGGTCAGGGGTGAGACTTCTGATGCAGCTGATTAGCCCCATGTTTCCTAAGGACCCCAAAATTCTGTGGAATCCACTCCTGTTCCCTCTGGTCTCTCTGGCAATGCTCTCAAAAGCTGTTTCTGTCCCTTGGGGAAACATAATGAATGGAGGGCTCAGAGTTCCAGGGCTTCTGTTCATGACCCTACCCTGCTGTCCCAGGAAGACCCTTAGTAAACTCCTAAGCCAAGGGGCCTGCAGGCACAGGCTGCTATGGCAGCAGTGCAGGGAGTCAATCCCCCTGCAGGTTCCAGCAAACTCTGGAGCCCTGTGTCAGGCAGAGGTGGAGAGTGAGTTCTGGCTGCCAAGGCCAAGCTTTCCTTCCTACCTAGCTGTCAAGGGAACAAAGGGCTGATTGAGCCTCCCCCCATTCCTGTTACCAGACCAGAGGCTGTTATTTACCTTCTTCAAGGTGAGATGGACTCGTGGTGGGAGTGCCCAGTGGGGATAATGCCACAACTGGGCCTTGGCCCAGCTGCAAGAATGTGCCCAGTAGTTAGTAATCCTCCAAAAGGTCACACCAGGTGCAGTGCCTGTGCCCAGGGTGCCAGGCTGCCTGAGTTTTTCTTGACTGTTTTGCGCCCATGGAAGTGATTCCTTCTCTGGCTGATGTGTCTTTCCCTTCAGTAGCACCAGAACCAAAAGATCAGAGGTGGTTTTTCTGGGTGCTCCAGTGTCTCTGAGGACTGGAGTCCAGCTAAGACATCCTTCTCTGAGTGTTGTCAGTGATTTCTGCCCCTGACACTGAAGCCTGGCCCAGTAGACAGCTTGAACCAGTCAAGGGCTCTTCGGAAGCAAGCCTGTCAATCAGCATCGTCTTTTCCTCTCTCTTTATGTCTGGCTTGCATCTCCTGATTTTGTTCCATGCTGAGACATTCTGGAAATGGATTATTTACTGTACCCCATGTTTTCAAAGCAAAACAGACCCAGAGAGGCCAAGTGAATTACTCCACATTGCACAGTCAGTGATAGACATGGCTGGGATTTCATTACTTTAAAACTTTACTGATGTTATATTGACATTTAATAAATGGCCTGTGTTCAACATGAACAATTTGATAAGTTTTAACAATATATGTACAGCAAGGCCTTCTAAGCTCAATATTGTTGACACTGGGGGCAGGGTAACTCTGCCATGGAAGCTGCCTTGCATGTGATAGAATGTTTATCAGTTCCTGGTCCCTCTAAGTTGTAACCACAAAAAAGATGTTTCCAGACATCGGTAGGTGGTTTCTGAGGGGCAAAGCCATCCCCTATTGGGAAACAATAGTTGTCTCAGGTCATTCTGCTGCTATAATGAAACACTGGGTGCCACGTGCTTTAAAAAGAAAAGACCGGCCTGAAGAGATGGCTCAGTAGTTAAGAGCACTGGTTGCTTTTGCGAAGTATCTGGGTTCAGTGCCCAGTACTCACAGGGCAGCTCATGACTACCTGTAATGACAGCTCCAGGGGGGCTAAACTGGACATGGCATGCATGTGGTACTCACAGACAAAACACTCATACACATAATATAAAAATGATTTTTTCAGCCAGGTGTTGGTGGAGAACACCTTTAATCCCAGGATTTAGGAGGCAGAGGAAGGGGGATCTCTGTGAGTTTGAGACTAGCCTGGTCTACTTAGCGAGTTCCAGGACAGTCTCCAAAACAATACAGAGAAACCCTGTCTGGAAAAACAAAAACAAAAAACATTTTTTTCAAGACAGGGCTCTGTGTAGCCCTGGTTATCCTGCAACTCCTTCTGTAGACCAGGCTGGTCTCAAATTCAGAGATCTGCTTCCTCTGTCTCCCCAGTCCTGGGATTAAAGGTGTGCATTATCACTGCCAGGTTAATAATTTTGATTTAATTTTTTAATAAAAAGAGGTTTATTTTGCTCATAAGTTTGTCTTTTGTTTGTATTCTTTTTGAGACAGGCTCATACTTTGTAAACCAAGCTGGCCTTGAATTCTGAGCAATCTTCCTTCCATAAGTGCTAGGATTATAGGTTCGAGTGGCTCACAGTTTTAAAGGCTTTAGATCCAGGATCAGGTGCCCCATCCATTTGGCTTTCTACAAGGCCCCTTGGCTGTATCGAATATAACAGAGAAACAGGTTTATGGAGATGACTGAGTCAGCAAAGCAAACATGCTGCAGGAGTGTGATCCAGCATCCTTGTGAAAAGCAGGCATGGTGGCATGTATGTTCAGTCCTAGTGCTGGTAGGCAGAGGTAGGTATGTCTCCTGGAATTACTGGTCTAACTGGCGAGCTTCAGGCCATGAAAAACTCTATCACAGAGGAGATGGCTGGCCTTCCTTATTACACGTAAGCCTTTAATCTGGCATCCACCTGCACAGACATGTATGCACATACACACACACACACACACAGACACACACACACACACACACTAAAAAATATAACAGAAACAAAAATAGAGAAAGGCAGGGGGGCATGTGAGTGTAGAGGCCTCTATCTGTAAGTACTTGCTTCCGTGAGAACTGACCTATTCTACAGGACCAGCATTCATCTCTTCTGAGGGAAACCACCATGAGCATCCAAGGGGCTTGTTGAACAGGACTAGTCTCTGAGCCAAACTGCCACCATCTTCATCAGATTAGCAGTGCCAGTTTGCAAAAGGTCATCACAGCTGGGCTCGTTAACTACTGACATCCCAAGGGATGGAAACAGTGATGGATCCTCAGGTCCCTTCTTCCAAGCAGTTGGCCTCAGGAGGACCTGGAGGATATAGGTGGTGAGCTATGGGGGTTCTATCTACATAGTCATGGGGAGTCATCTTCCATCCTGGGTGGAGACCTTTTAGTGAGACTGCTGTAAGGCTACCCATGCTCCTGTGTGTCTACACAGTCATGGGGAATCATCTTCCATCCTAGGTGGAGACCTTTTAGTGAGATTGCTGTAAGGCTACCCATGCTCCTGTGCATAGCCCCTCACCTGCGCACTCTAAGTAAACTTAATAAACTGATGGCTTCCCAGAGTTAACTTTGGTGGACTCCTGAGACCTAAGGAGGAGGGTGAACATCGCCCACTTTTCCCTTAGGGAAGGGATTTTAGGAACAGGATCTTATTTTCTCAGAATTCTGACACTGGGGCTAAACTTGAGGCAAACAACACGCAGACTAGAGCACTAGTGGGTGCCTGTGACACAACCATCACATTGCAGCCCCACCCCCATCCTCACAACCCTAGCTGGTCCTGCTTTCCCTGAAGCACAGTCTGCAGGCCACTGCCGACTTTGTTCCATCTCCATAGACTCTGCTTGTGGTTTTTCAACCCTTTCTGTCCACAGAGTCACAGGTGTCACTGGGAGGTATGGAATGGCAGGCTGTGGGATGGGAAAAGGTACCCAGGATGCCGAATGTGAGTGTCTGGTCCTTGCATCACTGAGCTGCTATGGTGATGTGGCAGACAACCTCTACTTCTGTCTTCTGCTCTTGATGGCCTCCTGGGTTGTTCCCAGTTTGAGTTCAAGACCAGACTAGGTAGCACAGTGAAATTCTGTCATTTGGTTGACATTTGTCCCCAGAGTTTTGTGTGCTACAAGCTCTGTCCTCAGTGTCAGAACTGTGTGTGTGTGTGTGTGTGTGTGTGCATGAATACATACATGCACATAATCGTGTATGTGCATATACGTATGTATATGTGTGAATATGGGCCTCAGAGATCAACCTCAGATGTTACTCCTAAGGGGCATCCACCTTATTTTTTTGAGACAGGGTCTCTCATTGGCCTGGGGCTCCTTGATTAGCCTATGAAACAATAGAATGACAGACCAATGAGTCCCAGGGATCCTCCTGTCTCTGACTTTTGCCTTTGTGTGTGGTTGCTGAGGACTGAGTTCAAGTCCTCATACAGGCTCAGCAAGCACTGAGCCATCTTGATGGTGGCTTTACTCCAACCCACTCCTGTTTGTGCCCTTAATAACATTCGGATCCCAGCAGTGATCACTGTGAATTCTCCAGAAATCCATCATGACAACTCATGTGTTCTTTGTTTAGGTGGCCTTGTGCTGTGCCTGCCAATTCCACTACAGTGGAAAACTCCTCCTAATCCACAGGATGGTTCTGTGAGTGCAAGGGGAGTGGGGGACGTGGTCTCCGTAACATTTTTTCTTTAAGACCTTTGCTAAAGTGGTCTCCTTGTCTTCCTATGTTCAATATATTTCTTTCCCAAAGACAAATGTAAACCTTTCAAGGAGGTAAACAAGTCAGAGGGCAAAGCTTTTGTTTTTCTTATTTGTAGAAATGTGAGGATTAGATTTTAATCTGTCACTTTAATGAGAAACCAATTAGTTTCAGCTAATACGGTGGGAATTAATCCTGGTGGGACATCCATTTAAATTCTCAATTCTTTTTCCTTAGAGGTTGCCTGTTGGTGACTTAGGGGGTTACTGGAAAATATAGGAAAGACTTCTAGAGTGACAGCAAGACCCATGGACTCGATTGGTGACAGGAGTCATAAAGGGAGAGAGACACTTTAGTGGCAATTTGCTTTATAACATTTGAATAATTTTTGTAAAGATTTACTTAAAATATTTTAATTATTATTTTTAAAGTTTGTGTATACATGTGTCTGCATGTACATCTCTGTGCATCACCTGTATGTGTTGTCTCCAGAGGCCAGAAAAGGGCATCAGGTCCCTGGAACTGGAATTACAGGCATCATGAGCTGTCATGTGGGTGCTGGGAACTGACCTTGGGTCTTCTGCAAGGGCAGCAAGAGCTCTTAATGGCTTAGCCATCTGTGTAGCTCCACTGAATTATCTTTTAACCACCCATGTAATAATTATTTATTTAAGAAGGAGCAAAAAACATGATTTGTGAAGAATCTGTCCTAATTCTCCCCTACAAGGCTGATGTTGTTCCTGTTGATATGAATACTTGTTCCTACTTCTTAATACTAAGAAACAAGTATTTTTAACCTGTTATGTATTTTCACAGGTGAATTTTCATATATTTATAGACCCGTGCACACCTGTGAAACTTAAGCTGTAAATATACATTGGCAAACATGTCTCGGAGCTATTTGTTCTTCACAACACAGATGACATATCTGTAGGCACTGACTGCGTGTCCCAGTCACTGTTTGGGTGGAATGTGGTCATCAGAGCATCTGTGACCTAGTGGCGGCCTTTCTGCATCCAGTGTGTATTAGTCAGCTTTTCCTTGTAACAAACGCTGCCCCCAGTCTTAGCATGCATTTCTTCCTCTGGACAGTAGGCTGGTGTGAGTGCGGTGGCACCTGTGGTTAGCTTCTCATGGATAGTGTCATCCAGGCTCCACAACCAAAGCGAGTCCTGTGTCCTAGCCAGCATCTCGCTGTGGCGGGGAAGCACAGGTGACAGTGTGGGGTGGGTATTGACTGTACACAGTGCAATCCGACAAACTGTATGAAAGGAAATTGAGAGGAACTTGGGATCTGCTGGACAAGTAACTGACAGGTGCTTTATAATATAAAGCCCAGTAGTTTTTTTTTTTACAGGTGGCATAGCTCTCAATCTTTAATCTTTTTGAGTTTTAGTTTTCATGGAAAGGGTAATAAAACATCATTTTATTGTTCCCCATTACATTGTTACAAGGAAATATGTGTATTTGACAGTCAAGTGTGCTAGAATATTTACTATAAAAGCATATTTTAGCTATATGTACACATACACACACATACTAGTTCTGTGAAAAACTAACGTTTTTATCTAATATATGAGCAAGTCAAGATGACTTCAAATATGTTTTTTGTGATTGAAAGAAATTTTTGTTGATTTGATAGATCAAGAATTTAAAAATGCCAATACATTATGTGATTTTTCTTTTCTGTTCTTGAGGGAGGGGTCACATCCATCCTTTTGCATTTATTTAACAAAATCAAATATTACAAGATAAAACAAAACCATCATATCAAAAAATATAAGCTAACAGAAAAACAAAAGAGGCCCACAGGAAGGTACCCACTCGTTTACACGTTCAGGAGTACCACAAAAATACTAAACTGAAAGCTGTAGTGTATATTCAGAGGACCATGTAAACTTAGTATATATACAGAGGACCTACTGCTGACCTGTTTAGGCCCTGTGAGTACTGTTTCGGTCTCTGTGAGTTTTTTTTTAAGATAGACATTTTTCTTTATTAAATGTACTTTGTATCAAACACGTTTCTCATGACTATCTTCACATTTTGCATCCCCAAAATGTGATTAAATCATTATTTCCATTTACGTTACTCATTGATGTCAATTTGAGGTATTTGCATATGAACCAAGCATACACTCTATCTCTCAATTATATATGCTAGTTATGGATTTTTTCTGTTCTAATTATACTTTAATAAAGCTAGGATGGTGTGCAGATTCTTTTTTTTTTCAGTTTAAATTTAGATAAGAAACAAGGTTGCTTCACAAGTCAGATCCAGGTCCCTCTCCCTTTCCCTCCCCTCCTCCCGTGCCCTCCCCCCAACCCCCCATTATCCCCTCATTTCCCCAAGAGGGTGAGGCCCTCCATGGGGGTGTCCAGTAGTTTTTTTTAAGTTTAAAAATATTTTACTTTTATTCATCTCTCTCTCTCTCTCCCTCTCGTGTGTGTGTGTGTGTGTGTGTGTGTGTGTGTGTGTGTGTGCCATGTGATTGCAATGCCCATAAAGGACAGAGGGAGCACCCCTGCAGTTGGAGTTACAATGGTTGTGATCTGCCCAATATGGGTGCTGGGAACCAAACCCATGTTCTTTGCAAGAGCGGCAAGTGCTCTTACCTATCGAGCCATCTTCCAATCCCTCGAAGCATTTATTTAAACTTTGCTCCTAATTGTTTTTCAGACTTGACCTGTTGTGTTAGAATATAATTCATACTATGGATACTGAACAATAATACTTACATTTATTTATTTTGGATATACATGTGTGTGAGCACAGGCATGCCACAGTATATGTGTAGAGGTCAGATGTCAACTTGCAGAAGTCCATTCTCTTTTTCCATCATGTAGGTCCCAGGGCTTGAACTCAGGAGGAGGCTTAGCAACAAGCCTTTTTACTCATCGGACATCTTGACAATGACATTTTCTGTCCTCAGGCATAGTCTCACTATAGATATCCCATGCTCGCCCGGAACTTTCAGTGATCCTCTTGCCTCTGCCTCCCAAGGCAGACTGTTTGTTAATGTTTGAGTGCCAGCCTTGTGGAGACCATAGCTGGTGTTTCAGGAATGTCTTTTACATAGTTTGATTTTGAGATTTTTTTTGGTTGTTGTTGTTTTTTTTTTATACAGGGTTTCTCTGTTTAGCCCTGGCTGTCCTGTAAATCACTCTGTAGATCAGGTTGGCCTTGATCTCAGAGATCTGCCTGCCCCTGCCTCCTGAGTACTGGGATTAAAGGTGGCTCCCCCATTCTTTAAAAGGGCTAACCACTTTCCCCTTCTTATGCAGTTGCCTCTCCAGCTAGGCTGTGAGATGCTGTCCTCTATATGTAACTCACCTTGTCCCTCTGGGTAGCTCTGGTGGCCTCTTGCACCAACTTCAGGATGGTTGGTCTTAGGATAAAGACATTAGAAGCCCATAAAGACATTGTTGTCTCTAAATGGGCCCAACAGCTACCTCACTGCTGTCTAACTCAGTAAATGGGTCCTCCGAACAGGTAGGGTCTGCATGCAAATTCAACCAAGTATAGAATGTGTGCAACTGCCTTGCTATCCAGCCATTGCGGAATAGCTGGTTCTTTAATTGCCCTGAGAAATGTTACCAGTGATTCTACCATGGGTAACATTGACTGGGGCTTCACAACAAGGGGGAAGTTATTAATCTTGACTCCAAAAAAGACCACGCTAAAAATAATGCCATGCTTTGTCAATACCCATGTTTCTGAACAGAAGAGTGGATGGGGGGTGCTATGGGGAGGAAATGGGAGGAGACGATGGAGGAGAAACTATTGGGATCCAAAATAAATGAATTTAATTAATAAAAAAGCACTCAAACTGCTGCAATGAACTCTTGTGTAATTGACTCTATTTTTCAGTGTGGAAATATTTCAGCCTTCACCACGGCATGCTCTAGTGTACTGAACGGAAGAGTCATGTTTGTGGTCCTATGGCTTGGCCTGAAGTTTCCAAGTCTAGGAGATGACTTTGCTGGCTGTTTGCAGTTCTTAGCTGCTCCTTTGCCTAATTTGCCATTTTTGAGAACACACGTGTCCACACAGTCTCTTAAGCTTTCAAAGTGTTCGTTACAGAATCAAAAATAAAACAACACACATCCAGGTAGTCAGGTCATCTGTATAGACCAATCAAAGTTATTGTCTGTCCATGAAAATCTTCTTTTAAATATTTATTTTAAATGATGTGTGTGATTCTGCATTTGAGTTTGTGTGTGGATTCATGCATGTATGTGCAGGTGTCCTTGGAGACCAGAAGAGGACATTACACTCCTAAAGCTGGAGTTATAGGCAGTTGTGAGTCACCTGACATGGGTGCTGGGTTCACCTGAAGTGAACCCAGGTCACTTTTGAGAGCAGCAAGTACTTTTAACAGCTAAGTCATCACTCATTCCCCCTTCCCTGTCCCACAAGGGTCTTTGTATATCAACCCCTTTTTTTCTTCTGGCTTGATTATATTTTCCTCTATGCCTCCAATAGCACCAAAATGTATTCATCTCTTGGCTTACTGACAGTCTTGGGACAAACACTACCCAGTGCTGGCATTAAAGGCACTTAGGATACACACAGAAGAAGCCAAGGGCAGACGCACTAATCAAAAGACACCAGCGATAACTCTGTGTAATGTGCCATCTATAAATGAGGTATTGACAGCCTCATTAACCTAGAGCCATGGGGCCATCACTGCAAAGACCCACTTCATACAAAAGCTTGGCACAGTCAATGAAGGAGGCCATTAGGCCCTCGGGATCACCCTGGGAGACAGTGATCTCTGTTTTAGAGTACTTCAGGCCCCCTGTATTAGCTACTTTTCCCATTGACAAGAGTAAATTCAACTGAACAGAGGAAGGCCCAATTTGGTTTCATGATTCTGAGGAATGTGGTCCATCAGGGCAGGAATGGCACTGTGGCAGAGGAGGCAGACACAGAACAGCAGTACACAGCTGACTTTCCTTATACAGCCCATGGGATGATGTCACCCACATTCAGGGTCTTCTGTCCTCACATAGATGTCCAGAGGAGTCTTCATTGATACCCTAAATATTTCTTTTTTATTAATTTATTTTTTACATTACAATTCCCATTCCCCCTCCTTCCTCTCCTCGTGCTCCCTCCACTTCCTTCCCACCCCACCTCCCATCTGCCCCTGAGAGAGGGTAAGACATCCCCTAGGAAGTCTAAGTCTGCTCCATCATCTCATTGAGACAGGACCAAGGCACCTCTCCATCTTCCAAGCCCCTGTGTCTAGGTTGTGTCTCTCCATACAGAATGGGCTCCACTAAGCCAGTTTGTGCATTAGAGTTAGATCTTGTACCCACTGCCATTGGCCTCATATATTGTCCCAGTCACACCATTGTCACCTGTATTAAGGGCATCTAGTTTGTTCTTATGCAGGTTCGCCATTTGTCGGACCTGAGTCAGTGATCTCTCATTAGCTCGGGTCCACTGATCTTGAGGATTTCCCCATCATGGTCTCAACTCCTGTGTTCATATTATTACTCCTCCCTCACTTTGATTGTACTCCAGGAGCTTGGCCCAATGGTTAGCTGTGGATTTCTGCATCTGCTTCCATCTGCTTCTGGAAGAGGGTTTTAGCTTTTCTGGGGTTGTAGATTGTAGGCTGAGTATCTTTTGCTTTATGTCTGGTATCCATTTATGAGTGAGTACATACTATGTTTGTCTTTCTGGGTCTGGGTAACCTCACTCAGGGTGTTTTTTTTTCTAGTTCTGTTCATTTGCCTGCAAATTTTAGGATGTCACTGTTTCTTACCACTGAGTAGTACTCCATTATGTAAATATACCACATTTTCTTTATTCATTCTTCAGTTGAGGGGCATCTAGGTTGTTTCCAAGATCTGGCTATTATGAATAATGTTTCTATGAACATAGATGAGCAAATGTCCTTCTGGTGTGAATGGCCTTTTTTGGGTATATGCCTCAAAGTGGTATTGTAGGGTATTGAGGTAGGTTGATCCCTAATTTTCTGAGAAATTGCCATACTGATTTTTATAGAGGCTGTACAAGTTTGCCATGGAGCAATGGAGAAGTGTTCCCCTTTCTTCAGATACTTTCTAGCATAAGTTGTCATTGGGCTTTTTGTTCTTAGCCATTCTGATCAGTGCAAGATGGAATCTCAGAGTGATTTTGATGTGCATTTCCCTGATGACTAAGGATGTTAAGCATTTCCTTAAGCGTCTTTCCACCATTTGAGATTGTTGTGCTGAGAATTTTCTGTTTAGATCTGTACCCCATTTTTAGATTGGATTATTTGGCAATTTCTTGAGTTCTTTGTCTATTTTGGAGATCAGCCCTCTGTTAGATGTGGAGTTAGATGTGGAATAATTTCCTAATTATTTATTCCTTCATTTTTATTTATTTTTTAGGTTAAAAATTTTTATAACATTTATATTTTGTTTGTGTAGGAGCATATACCAAGGTGCTCATATGGGTATCAGGGAACAACTGAGAGGGTTAGTTCTCTCTCCTTCTCCTGCCTCTACTTCCTTGGTGCTGGGATTACAATCACTGAAACCACATGCAATTCTTCCTAGGTGGTGTGTGTGTGTGTGTCTCTGTGTGTGTTTTATTCAAAAGATTATTATTATCATCATCGTTACTGTTGTCTGTTGTTTTATGTGTATTGGTGTTTTGCCTGCATATATGTACATGCATGCCTCATGCCCAGTGGAACTCAGAAGATGGCATCTGATCCCCTGGAACTGGAGTTACAGATGACTGTGGGCCACCATGTGGGAGCTGGGATTTGAACTCATGTCCTCTGCAAGAGCAGCAAGTGCTCTTAACCACTGAGTCCTCTCTGGTTCCATTGGGGGTTTTCTTTATGCAATCAACTTGACAATGGAAATTTACCATGATAGTCCCCAAGGGGTGATCCCCAGGGTCATGGGGAAAGACTGATACCTCCACAGGGACGGCACTTCCCACTTAGGTAAATTGTCAAAGCACATTTGCTGCAGTGCTGTCTTCAGTCAGAATTTGGGTTGAAAGGAATTGGCACATGAGGAGTGGTCAGAACCAGGAGTTGATAAGAATGACATACACAGTGGATTGTTTCCCACACTCTGAGAAAGATCCTGGTCTCCAGAGTGTAGAGAATTACTTTCCTGGAGTCTCATTTGTGGGATGAGTGTGGGAACCAGTGCCCAGCTGGGAAGTTGTCACTTCTTTGTGGGGTCCAGAAACTTCCTTTATAACAAGTCTGGCATGTTTCCATCAGGTGCAAGGAGGAGTTTCTGGGTTTCAGAAATGCACCCCGACCCATTAGGTTTCTGGGATTCAGGTCCATAGAATTGTCTAGTTCTAATTCATCATTCCCTTAGAACCCCATCTTTGTTAATAGACGCAGGTTATACTCATCCAATAGGTGTAGGGTTAACCCTTCCATAGGGATGCTTCCACGATGGGTTGTCAGCTCTGCTGTCCCTCCAGTTCTCTCAGCCAGTGTTGGTGAGAGCTGCTGGCAAATGTCCTGAGTCTCTGTGGTGGGCTGCTCTGGCTCAGCTTTCCCATGAAACCCAGTGCTGTAGAGTGTCTGGATATGCCTAGAGCCGAGAGCTGGCTCCGGAGCTTGTCTGGATGGTAGAAATGGAACCTTAGTTCCCCATGGCACGTTACAAACTAAGCTTGTTCCACCCACTATACCAGTGGGCCACTCTTCTACAGTGTTTTCTGTTCTGGGTACTACAGATGTTCTTTTGAGGCAGGGTCTCACTCTATCTCAAGCTCACAGAATTCCAGAATTCTCCTGTCTCAATCTCTCAAGCAATGGGATTACAGGTGCCAGTCACCCCACCTGGCTTAAGGATATTTGGTGTGGCTTCTTCTCTTGGTGTGGCACACCAGGGCTTGTTCCCTTGCGTGGGAGAGAGGGGGGGAGGGAGAGACAGAGAGACAGAGACAGAGAGAGAAAGAGACAGAGAGAGAGAGAGAGAGAGAGAGAGAGAGAGAGAGAGAGAGAGAGAGAGAGAGAGAAATTAAGGTTTTAAAAGTTATGGTGCACAATTAGCCAATCTTGCTTATAACACAAATCAGAAAAGTCTAGGATCAAAACAGGAGTGTTCCCACAACCCCAGTCACCATCCTCCTCCAGGTTCGAGGCCTGAACGTTCAGCAGTCAGAGCCAGGTTCAGAACAGAACTTGAGTAGCCTGTCACACAGATGTGTCTCTGCCCATTGGGCAATGCCAACATTTTGCCTTAAATAACTGTTGTGGGGCTGGCAAGCAGGCTGCATAGTAAAGGCACCTGCTGCTGAGCTTGACAACCTGAGTTCATCATTCATGATTCCTATGGAGGAATAACAGAACTGACCTCTGCAAGCTGTCCTCTGACCTCTTCATGTGTGCTGTGACACACATGCCTGCACATGTACACACACACACACACACACACCACACATGCACACATATGCCTGCACATGTACACACACACACACACCACACATGCACACACATGCCTGAACATGTACAAACACACACACACACACACACACACACACACACACGAGTGAGGGGCTGAGGAGATGGCTCCCCAGTTAAAAGCACATACTGCTCTTTCAGAGGACTGGATTCAGGTCCCTCGACCCGTATCCTGTGGTTCATAAAAACCTGTGAATCCAGATCCAGGGATCTGACACCTCTGGCCTCAGTGGGCTCTCACACACATGTGCCACACACACATATGCATAGTTAAAAATTAAAGAGAAAACAAAACTGTACAAAATAAATGAGAAAATATTTAAAATCTCTCTGTCTATAAAAAGAAAAATAATAAAGTAATTGTAAGAGCAATGGCTGGAGAGTTGAAATGGAGTCCAGCCACTTAGCCTTGTAATTTTCTATTATACATCGTCTCAGGACACTTGGCTGGTGTTAGAACAATAAAGCAGGTTAAGAAGGGGCACCTGATGATGAGGAGACCCTCTCAGACACCTGCCACCTGATCTCCCAGTATCTGCTGCCATGGAAACAGCCAAGTTTGGTCCATCTCAGCTTGTTTTAAGAACATGGTAGATGAAACACAGGGGTTTCAGGGGTGCAGAGAGCAGCTTCATGAGGCACATGAGTGGGTTTTGATACAGGAGAGGCAAGTGTGAAGATATGGGGGAGCTCGGAAAACTTCAGCTGTGCCTTGGAAGCTGTGTCTCTCAACGGTCAGAAGGCCCCTCTGTGGTTGAAGCCTCATATAGTGCATCCCTGGTAGACCAGAAGCTCAGGCACTGGGTTGCTTTCTCAATTGCCACTCACTCATTTACACTAATGAAGGGTCTGCACATTCAAAAGACCCCAAGTTCATTACATTATCATTTGAATTGTGACCTCCGCAACTCAACACCCTTAAGCACTGTGGGCTTTACTAGAGGAGCATTGGGAGAAATACTTTTTAAAAAAAAGCAGTCCACTATGAGTTAGGAAGAATAAAAGACCACTTCACTCCTTGAAAATGCCACACACCCCATAAATATTCATAAAACCTTCTTTAAAATCTACAACGTAGAACCCACTAAGCGGCTCCCACCATGGGTCAGCCCACTCCTGTCTCTTTGGAGTGCTTGTTTAGCTTTTGATAAATAAATTTCCACTCAAACTGTCTGTGTCTCTTTCCATTGAATTCTTTCCTTCAAACAGAGACTGGAGAGGTCCCTCTAGCTGTTCCGTGGGAGCCCAGGCCGCCTAGCTTATGATTAATCAGCTGACACTAGATGGCAGAAGGGGCAGGTAGGGAGAGGACATGTGTAGAGCAGTTTATCAAGTGGCTCAAGCCTGGAGAACACTGTGTTGTCAGGGCTTGCTTGCCTTGGTGACACCCAGCTTAAGCCTGTTCTGTCCCTGACACCCTCAGTTCCCTGCCTTGGCTGGACCTGCTTTGTCATTAGAGCTTCTGCAAAGGCTGAAGACAGAGCCCAGGGAAGGAGGCTCAGCAGGAGCCAGCCTAGAACACACTGAGCCAAACATGGTACCACATACCTGACATCCCAGCCATTGGGAGGTGGAGGCAGAAGGATCAGGTATTCTATGTAATCCTTGACTATGTCTTGAATTTGAGGCCAGCCTGGTCTACATGTGACTCTGTCTCAAAATCAACACATCAGAAAGAGAGAAAGAATCTGCCGGAGGAAGGAGGCAAGAGGTGGGTCCCCAGATTTCTGAGAGTCTATATCCCTCAAACCCAGGCTGGCTAGTGGGGGTAGTGCAGGCAGAGAGAAGTGGCATTTTATTTTATTAAAATAACACAGAGCACCCACCGAAACCCTGGGTTAGCACCTTCTGCTCCCTAAGGGAATGGAAGCTAAGTGACTTCTGACAGGATCATTTCATTATCTGGCTGTGCTCTGGGCTACAAATTCTTCCCAGGAATGCCCAGCATGCTGCAGGGATATTCCACTCACACCCAGACTGTCCCTGGTGGCCTTCCACCTTGTCACAAAAGCTGAACCATTTCCCTTTGACTTTTATAGCACCCGTTCCACCTAGAATGGATTTCTTTAGCTCTGATCCAGTCGAGGGCAAAGGAAGCAGGCGCTTGCAGAAGTGGGCAACCTGCCAACTTCTCCATCTCTTGTCCAGGTCAACCCCATTCACGGCTTTACCAATCGATACATTAAAAACCTCACATCCCTTCAGAGAAGTAGCTGTGTAGAAAAAGCTGCTCCTAATGAAACCACCCACATAGAACAATGTGACCGGGTATGGAGGACAGCTTGGTGGCCCAACTCTGTGATTCCATGTACATGTACAGGGTCCCTTAACACCTTGGTAGGGAGGATGATGACAGGAGCTCCAGGACACCCCAAAGTAAGGTGTTCAGACCTCTGCTTTAACCGCAGGTTTTTGCATAAATATTCCTCAGATGTCTTGGAAGACTTAATCCAACTAAACATTGTGCAAAGAGCTGTTGTAGCACTTTGCTTAGGGACAGTGACAAAGACAAAGGTTGGTACACATTCAGCAAATGGGCATTTTCCTCAAATGTTTTATAATATTAATTTAAAAATTATTCCCATTTTATGAGTGTTTTGCCTACATATGTATGTGTAAAACCAGTGATTAGTACCTGCAGAGGCTAGAAGAAGGCATCATATTTCCTGAAACCGGAGTTACAGATAGTTGTGAGCTGCCATGTGGGTATGGGGAATTGAACCCCAGGTTCTCCAGAAGAGCAGCCAGTGCCCTTAACCACTGAGCCATCTCTCCAGCCTCATTGCGGTTTTGTTGTTGTTGATGTTTGTTTCTGAGGACTGAGCCCAGATCCTCACATTTGCAAGTGTGTTTGTTTGTTTGTTGTTGGTGGTGTTTTCCCCCAAGACATGATTTCTCTGTGAATATTAAAATATCCTCAAATGATATAGCTTGTGGTATAACAACTCTGTTTGGTCAGACACAGTTCTTAATTTGTTTGCTGATATGCCAACATGTATCAGAATAAGCCAGAGTCACATTGGATGGATTCTGCCTGAGAAGCCCTGTGGGCACTCTGTCCATCCATCATTCATGGAGAGGTTTTACTTAGTTGCTTGCCATGGAGGAGACAGAGGAACAAATCATCCAATAAAAGTTGATTGTGTGGGTCTCTGCTATCAGTAAGAAAAACCCCACAGGCACCCCAAGAGGTCCCGGCAGCTTCTGCAGACTGTTCCTCAGCTTTAAGAGGCCCGGTGGCCCCCTACCACCCACCCTGTTTCCACATTGATTGCAAGCTTCCCCTGGGGCATCGACTCCTCTATTTTTTTTGTTTATTCATTTCATACAGGGCTTCACCACCAGCTAGTGCTGGTCTTGAACTTGTGATTCTTCTGTACTGGGCTGTATCAACCCATCTGGTTGACTCCTACATTCTGCAGTCTATGCCACCAACAGGAGGTAGGAAGATGAGAGCGAGTATATAGGGGTGGAGAGATGACCCTGCATCCGGGATAGAACTCAGCAGGCCCTTTGTCTAGCCAAGCCCCCCACCTGCCCACTGTCCACACACTCTCTAGGAAGACTCAATAGACAGGACTGGCTCCAGAACAAGCTCAGCTTCCTTCTATTGCTTAGTTTAGTTCACGGGTTCTGGGCTCCTGTGTGCAGATAAAGTGCTAGGAGGTGTTCTAGGACAAACACGAGGAAATGAACCCATGAAAAGAGAGTGGAAGGACACTCAGGTGGGCTGAGTGGTGGGGGCTCAGCTGCTGGGGAGGTGAGAAATTCCAAGCTAGAAGCTGAGATAGGAATGCACTTCCAAATGTGTGACTCTGGGGAACATGAAGGGAGTGGAACGTTTTCTAAGTGGAACCAAGTTTAGAACATTGCAGAAGTACAAGAGATCTGGCAGGGACCAGGGAGGGAGAGGTGTGCTGCCTAAGCTGCTGCTTTGACCAGGGCATCCCTGCCTTCGTTTGGTTCTGCGTACCACCACTGGCTTGTCTGCACTCACCCCTGTATTTCATCCATCCTCAGCCTTCAGTGTTTCCCCTGCTAGCCAAAGGACTTGGTCAGATCACGCCCCCCTCAGGCAGCCTGGAGAATTCTTCTCCCACAACAGTTTGAAACCCCAAGCCAGGGCTTCTCCAGGAGCTGTTGAGTGCAGTGAGCATTGGGCTAATGTTAGTCACAATAGATTGACAATGGTTTTCTCAGGACCAAAAAGGCAGTTTTGCCTGGAATTTCCACAGCATGTCTTTGCTTTTAGTTCTCTGTATGCCTCCCTTTCAGAGAAATCCTAACATGAGGGATGTGAGTATTTGGATGAACGGATGCCTGCTCTAGGGATTGGAAGAAAAAAGACCTCATTATCAGATGGGAGGAAGGGTCTCTTTCTGCAAGGTCATCGTCCTTTCTTCTCCATCATTGCGTGTGCAGCCAGCATGCAGAACCAAACCGGGGTCTCAGAAATTCAGTAGCACAAAGGGCAATGCCCCCTTTCCTACACTAAAGGAAAACAAATGAACACAAAACACAAGTAAGGCTCTGGGTGATGTGTGCAGTTTTGCAGGCCCACCAGAAATAAGAATACCTGCAGAGGTCCTGACTCAGATAAGTGGCAGTCTAGGAACTTTTGAAAGCTCACAGTAGGCTTAGAGACAGACAGAGTGAGGTGTATGTGTGTGTCTGAAATACCACCTCAGGCTCTCGCTGGTGTTTCCCGATCCTAGATCTTTCTATGTGAGGAATTAGACTCAGAGATATGGCTTGAGCTGAGGACAAGGCTGCACTGGATACAGGAACACAAAGAAACTGGGGCACAGGCAGGATCCTGTCCTTAAAATGCCAAACTGAAGGCTCCAAGCAGCAAGCAGAGCAAGGTATGTATGTGGGGTGGGCAGTGGGGTGGGCATGGGTGAGTCAGAGCACACACTGGGGCAATGGGCTGGTGGAAGCTGGAGTCCCAAAGAGAAGCTTTTATTGAATGTAACAACGGTGTTGGCACATGGGGACAGTAGACAGTTCAACGGTGTTTTCTGTCCCATTGCTTCCCTTACTGTCTGCAGCACAGGCTGCCGGGGTGAGGGTTTGGGGGTTGGAGTCTGGCAGAAGCAGGGTGTCTTGGCATGCATCTTCCAGCTGGGATCCTGGAGCCAACAGTCCAGTTTTCATTTCTGTGACACGGCTCTCTGGGGTCAAGATTGATGGAATTAGGGGAGGTGGAGCCAAGGGAGGGCCCCTTGCTTGCAAGGAACCCAAAGATTATCACAGAAATCAGCCTGTGTGATTCAGCCAGGGCTTCTTTCTTTCTGAGGGATTACTAGTGGATTCCTGCTTTCTTCATTCAACTAACATGTTATCAGCTCTTACACCTAAGGAAGCAGAGGAGGGCTGGAATTTGCAGCTGGCAGCTCTCCCCAGGAGGTACCACATTACTCCACGTGCGTCCTGAAATAGGCCCCACACAGCTCTCTGTCTTTTTTTTTTTTTTAACTCAAGTGCTTAAAGACTTCTTTGAAATGTGGGCCAATTAATCAAGGAGAAAAAAGAAAGTAGATCAAATATCTAACTTTGCTCTTGGTATGTTGAACTCACCTGTCCACGGGAATCTCTCAGGCGTAACCTACAGACTAGCTTCATTTGTGTCTCCATTCTTTCCGAGGGGATGCAGATTGGGACCTGCCTAATGTCATGGTTCTGAATCACAGCCTGAACCCGCAGGCTGGATCTGTGTCCTGGCCCCGACTCCCTTTGCATTGTAGATCTGCAGGACAATAAACTTTTCCAAAATGTTGAAAAACACAGACCCCTCTCCCCCAATAGCTTGCCCAAAGACACATAGCTTGTGCTTGGTGGAGAGCTGTCAGTAAATTATTAAGGTCTTTGGAGATTATTAGCCATGGTCCCTCCAGCAGATTGGGCATGATGCCATGTCGCCGAGCTGGGGGTCTGGGGCTCCCTCTGGGTTGAAGCCTGCCACCACGGATAATAAAATCCCTGGGTGTCTCCAGAGAGTTTCACCTGTAGGATTCTGGCAGTTGTCTCTCCTTCCCTACCAGCTCCGCCCGGTCTCCTCCCCTGGGCGGAAGGTGCCTGAGCCCTGGCGGCCTGGGAGGCAGACGCAGGCGTGTTACCCAGGTACAAAGTTTTCTAGCGCGCTGTTAACGTTTTTTTTCGAGCCGTGGGCCTCGGTTTCCCAATCCTATTAACATGCTCCGGATGGAGCAGGTTGAAGTCGGGATAATCTTGCGGAAAGGGGTTGGGCTCTACCATCCAGAGAGACTTTCTGGTCTGGGAGGGGGTGGCGCGAGAGCCACGCAGCCCGGGGCGGGGCGCCTGGCGTCTCCCTGGGTTGCTACAACAGACCCCGTTACGGCGGCCACCGTGAGAGATCGGGACAGGTGCGGCAGGGGCGGGTCGCCCGCGAAAGGACCCCTCCCCCACGCTGCCAGCGCTTGCGGTCGTATTAAGCTCGGGAGCCCCGCGGCGCAGGACGGGGCGGGGCTGCGCTCTGCACCCCCAAACCTCCCGCCCGGCTAGGCGCGGCGCGGCACCGCTTGGTCCTCTAGGGCCGAGCCGGGTTCGCGATCTCAATTCCTCCCCAGGGCTTGGGACCGCCCCCGACGCGGGAGCCAGGTGAGACACACGGGCAGGGAAGGGTAGTGGGTAGTCCTTGCGCACCTAACCCAGCATTCCAGATGCTACGGCTACCGGGTCAGCGCGGCCCCGTACCCGTAAGAGGCTGAGGATGAGAGCTGGGATGCGCGCGTGCAAGTGGGGCTCTTGTCTCTTGGAGACACCCCTCCCCCCCAAGACCCCTTCCCGGCAGGGGCCAGTCACAAGAGCCGTGGAGGCGACTTGAGTACAGAGCTCAGTAGTTCTTTGTCCCCTGAGCCTGTGAACCTCTGCTTCTTCCAGCGCTTCTGACTCCTTTATCGGGTCAGCGCAGGTGGATCAGTCTCTGTTCCATGCCCGGGATCTCCTGTCCTGTAGATCGTTGTTTCCTGGGGACGTGGGCCAGCTAAGCCCAGAAGAGGAACCGCCTCAGGGCCGCCAGGGGGCGCGCTGGGCGGGGACCCGCGACCTGCTCTCTGGGTCCCTTGAGACTCTGCACTCTCTCTCAGACTCTGCCCAGTCCCTGGCTTTGCGCACGATTGCCTTGGCAGCTGCTGGCTCCGGGAGGTCGGGGGTCGCACGGAGCCCCCGCCGGGTGCCCAACCCCTGCCCGCCACACTCCCTAGTAGGGGCTTGGGGACCCGGCGGGCACAAGAGAGCGGCCCCCGCCTCCGTCCGCCGCTGCCAGTGAATTATGCAGGAGGCTGGCACCGGTGTTCGAGTTGCTCAAGTTTCCCTGGCAACTTTCGCCCGGGCATCCCTCCTCCGGCGCAGCGGGCAGCTCCTCCCGCGCGCCCGGAGCCCCAGGCGCCTTCCCCGGGCGGCCTGGCCGCGCAGCCCTGGGGTACTCCGGTTACTGGGAGGGCTCTGGAAGGCGCAGACCCAGACCACGCCCTCGCCTCCTGGACTGGGGCCTCTGAGGAAGCCAAGGTGCGACCCAGGTGACATCACCTGGTAAACTTCGTCTTGGGTGAAGAGGGTGCATGTAGGACCTGTGTGTGCAGGACTTCGTTGCCAGGATGCTGGGGTCGTGCGGGACCTCGCCTCCTGTGTCCAAGGGTGTCGGACATCTGTTGGACCACATCGCTGGGGTATGTAGGGTGAGTCACCCCTAACCTCTCTGACTGGTGGTAGATGGCTGAGCTAGGGTATCCAGTGAAACTCGTCTTCCTGGAGAGTGCCAGGGTTGCCTTGGAAAGTGCAGCAGGGGTGGAGCAGGGGTGGCTTCCCTGGACCTCCTCACCCATTTGCAGAAAGTGCAAGGGGCTGCACATGAAACACTATAAGTTGTTAGGCTCCAAGTGGGTGGGGTACTGCGAGGTTCTAGGGCTTGGCGGGAGGGGGGATGGCGCCCAGTGGGCGCGAGGCTTATTCTAGACACTAATTTTTGATGGCCGAGCTTTTAAAGGGGATGTGGGCTGTTCCATCTGAGAAGATACCTTGGGCCCATGGGTGTGGGGTTCTCAGGGGCCTCCCTGATGGCTTACAGATGGCTTGCAGGCGCAGTCCTGTAAGCCTTCAGAGGACATCTGAAAATAGTGATTTCTGCGTGGAAATTCGAGGTAGTAAATTAGGTAGGTAAGTGACCTCTTTTTGGAACTGAAGTTTGAACGTTAATGAGGTCAGCCAGCTAATTAAGCTGGCATGCAGAGATAATTTTGGAAGTTTGGGGTGGAGAATGGCTAGTGACCTCTAACTGGGATTGAACCCTGGACTTTGCTGACCTGGCTAGGGGAGGCTGAGCAGGTGTGCCTCCAGTAGCAGGTTCAGCCTTGACCCAGGTTCCATTCAGGGCTGGCACCCTGTATGGCATGTCCACAAGGGCCCCTGGAGGTGACTTGATTGGAAACATTCCAACCACATGTAGGCGACACCAGGATGACTCTGGTAGAGACTGGAACCTTCCACTGTTGCAGCTGAAGTGAGCCGAGAAAGGTCGTGGACACCGATGAATGGAGGAGAGTAGTGGAAAGGAGGGTGGAATCCGGGGTTACCTACCCTAAGGTGCATAAGAAGAGTAAAGCTGGCTTCATAGTGGCTGGAAGTCACAGCTCCCAGGGGTCAAGTGTTTTCAAGGAAATGGAACCCATTGTTTGCACCAGGAATTTTTCCAAGAAGGAGGAACTAAGTGGCCAACTGGGCATCTGTGGGTCCCTATGTCAGGAGGCTGGAGTGCAACTGAAAGTGGCTCCCAGGGGTCCTGCCCATAGTCTTGGTGAATCTCTGCCTAGTATCTCAAGTGCCCTCCTTGTTTGTGGTCCAAGCCACTCATCCATTTCTTTAACCCACCTCAAGGTGGTCATGGGAAAGCTACTGGGTTCAGGCCTGGGGATTGGGTCATCCAGGTGGGGCACTGAGGCGTGAGGAGTTTCAGCCAGATCCTGTGAAGGAGTTGGAGACAGCATGAAGTTTTATGTTTCTCGTGAGGAAGAAAGTGTGACAGAAGAGCATGCTGGGAGTTGTCTGATCCGAAGGAAAGATGCCCTAGGGAGGGAGCCTTATAGAAAGCCAGGTCTATGACAGAATGTGCTTTGTTTCTGAAATCCTTAAGAGTCCCAAATGATAGGGTACTAGAGACTACAGGCTCCAGGGAGTAATGGGGGCTTGTCCAAAATGGCTGCTGCTGTGCAGGCTGAGGAACCCTACGGATGTCATGGATCTCCCAATAAGGCTGTGCCCTCCCAGCTGACTCCTTTCTTGATGCAACAGGACATGCAGCCTCAATGGTTCCTTAGGGTGGCAGGGAGGTCTGGCCATAGCAGCCTCTTCAAATGGGCATTTTGACCTCGTCAAGAGCCTCACTCATGCCTGTGACTCCTCCCAACCCCCCAGGTAACATTAAGGAGGCTCATGTACGTGACCCCAAATCTCTTGCTAATGTCTTGGCCTTCTTGGTCAGGACAGAAGTGGGGACTCTATATAGGCCTGTCTCCCCCCCACCCCTTTGGATCCCCTGAGCTCATCACCTGGGCACTGGCATGTGGATGTGGGAAGAATGGAAAGATATTGGGAGATGGGCTGGGAGCCTGTAATCCCTTCCCTCCTAAACTCGTGACCTTTGGGCTGGGCACAGACGTTAATCCCACCCCAAGAAGAGGCCTGCCACCTTCTGTGGGGGCAGGGATGAGCTGTGCATGTTTGGCCCTCTTTTTTTTCTCTGTATTTCATTAAAACAAGCTGAACAGATCTTGTCTGGAGGTCTGCTGCTGCGTGTCAGACCTGAGCTGGATGAAGGTTGCTTACTCTTGGGACTTCTAGGCTGGTGGAGATAGAGGATGGTTACATGTGGCTATTGGGTGCTGTAGAGCACAGAGAGGCCCCTGATTGTCATGAAGCGGGTGGTACAAACTAACTAGAAGACTAAGATGACTCCATTCTCTGGATTTGGCAGGGCCATACAAGTCACCTAGACCCTGGGTGGACAGTGGCACTCAGCAGCTGCAGAGGGGACAGAATAAGCTGTTTTGCACAGTGTCCTTTCCTAGGTATCTTTATTATGCTTTTGCTCTTCTAATGTCCCAGAACCCCTGGGAAGAGAGAGGGTGGGCTGACTTCTGCTCCCCTTTCCAGGCTAGCAGCCTGGAGTGGTGTTGCTTGCCCCTGGTTCCCACATGTAGTGAATGAGGACCCTCAACTGTACCTTGGGCAGCCCCAGGGAGTTCAGCCCACATCCCATACCCTACCAGAGCTAAACATGCATCACCCAGCAGGAAGTGCCACCAGAATGTGGCAGAAAATTAGCTGTCTTGTTCCCATGGTGTGAAATTGAGTTAGTGGGCGAAAACCGAAGTTTCTGAGCGGGATATGCATTTTTATCATTGTTGAAAGCAGCTTCTCGGAGCCATTCGACATGGCTCACAGGGTCCACTTTGGGCTCTGGTGGGAACATTGAGGTTGTCTGGGTAACAGGTTGCCTCTGACGGGAGCCTTCCTCCTGATCAAGGGGATGGCCTAGTCTTAACCAGGAAAGGGCATGATGTATCTCTTCTGGTACCCAGAACATGCTCAAGGTCAGCAACCTGGGTCTCTCTGATGCTGGTCCTGGGAACAGGCCAGCTGTAGCACACACATTTCCTGAGATTAAGATCTTAAAAGCCTTCCAGAGAAGTGGGTTCATGGGTTGTGGCAGTAAGCAGAGAGTTCTCTTATTGGCTGCCAGATGTCTCCTTGGAGTAGGGAACTAGTTCAGTTGATGGGATGTTGTCTAGAAACCATAGTGCTTCGGTGTGTTTGCCCCGGCCCAGTCTCTGGGTTCAGTTGGGGTCCTGGGGTTGACAAGCACAGACTCCTAGACTGGGCCTGTGGATTCCATGTGGTGGACTGTGGTCTGTGGATTCCAGGTGGGCTGCAGGGTTGCAGGAGGGCTCCTGTCCCCTTTCTGCTGCTGAGCATCCTGGGATTCTTCCACGAATCCACTTCGAGAAACTTCAAGTTTTTAGCAGGGAAGACAGTTGTAGCAAGTCCTGAGATGCTCAGTTTAGAAAGCCTCCGACTGGGAGACTCCCCTCCCCCATGTATCCATTAGGGATATGATTTTGCACACTTACAGTGGCACTGCTGAGCTGGGGCCAGGTCTCTCTAAAAAGCATCTTCTCCTCCTCTCCTCCTCTTTAAAAGCATCACTTTTAAACCTAGATTATGTTGTCTACTCATTTCCCGACTATTTTCTTTTGAGGCATTCCTATAGCTGGTAAAGCTAGAGTAAATCACATGGTAAACCTATTACACCCTCTCACATTCTGCTGCTAAACCTTGGTTAGACTTCTGACACATTTATGGGAGTCGATCTAAATCTTCATAGGTTTGCAACTTTTCAGTGGATGCCAGTTTTCTTTGGTGTTGTGGTTGTTATATTTAGGAATGACTGTTAGCTAACTCTTTTTTAGCACCTGAGCAGTGTAAACTACCATAGACCGCCCCCATGGCTCAATTCTTACTCCACTAAGACAAAAGGATGAGTTTTATGGAGCTATTGGTGTTCCTTAAAAATTTGGAGGGTGTTGGGGACTTGTCCTTAGGTCCTTGATGGTGCTGAGCAAGTGTTTCACTGATCCATGTCCCTAACCATTCACTCTGGGATTCTAGGTGAGTGCCCTCCCACTGAGCCACATCTTCATTCCCTCACTAGGGCTTTCTAGGCAGGTGTCCTCCCACTGAACCACACCCTCATTCCCTTACTGGGGGATTCTAGACAGGTGCTTTACCTTTGAGTCATGCCCTTATCCCCTTACTGGGGGATTCGAGGCAGGTGCTCTCCTACTGAGCCTCACCCTTATCCCCTTACTGGGGAATTCTAGGCAGGTGCTCTGCCACTGAGCCATGCCCCAGATCTTCACTGGGGATTTTAGGCAACCACTCTCCCATGGAGCCATGTCCTCAGCTCTGTTCCCTTTATTCTACACCTGTCTATTTCCTCCCAAGAATTTTCATCTAATGTAATATGTTTTATGCTTCTGGGTCTTTTATTAATTAACCTAGCAACTCCTCAACAAGAAAAAAGCATATAAATGGATGTTTTAAACATTTCCTGTGCCCTTAGTCACAGTCTGTAAAAAGTCACTTGTAGATTGAGACAGCAGGACAGTGTCTGCTGATCATGGTGGACCAGGTGCCGTAAAAACATGACAGATACTTAGACACGGAGAGGAAGAAGTGTGAGTGGAGATGTGCTCTCCTGAGAAGATTGTGGGCAGCTCGGTGTTTTGATGAAAGCCATCACTGAATCAGCCCTTTGGTATCCAGAGGTCACTACCTGGGTATGGCCCTTCTGCAGTGGGTCAGGAATGTCTTTCATTTGTAAGATAGTGGGGCCCTTTGGGAAAGGGCTATGGGAAAGAACTACCCCAAAGGCCTTTCTCTGCCTGAGCTGTTTCTGGAAGGACTTTGTGACCACATAGACTGGAAGTCACCATCTAAATCTCCAAGATTAAAAAAAAATGCATGTGTGTTTGTGTGTGTGTGTGTGTGTGTGAGAGAGAGAGAGAGAGAGAGAGAGAGAGAGAGAGAGAGAGAGAGAGAGAGAGAGAGAGAGAGAGAGAGAGAGAGAGAGAGAAAGAACATATGTGGAGATCAGCTCATTCTCAGGTATCATCCTCAGGAACACTGTCCATCTCTTTTGAGACGGGATCTGTCATTGGCCTGGAGTTCACCAAGGGGACTAGACTGTCTGGTCACTGAGTCCCAGGGATCCTCCTGTCTGTGCCTCTCCAGTGCTGGGATTACAAGCATACTCCATGCATCTTAACATGACTTTTGGGGATCGAACTCAGGGTCTCATCCTTGCAAGTACTTTGCAGGCTGAGAGATCGCTCCAGCCCCCAAATTGGCAAAAATGCATTTTACCTGCATCAAGGTTGATCTGGATAAGGTGATACCTAGGTAAAGGCAGTGACAGAGTGTCTAACTAGTGAGCATTGCACATCTGTGGCTCTTGGCCTGGAGGTCGTTGTTACCTTGGGGATTTGAAGGTATTCTCCTCCCAGCTTTGCAGGGTTCACTGAAAGCCAGAATTCTGGACTCAGAGCTTGTGCTGTCTAGCCTGACAGGTGGCATGTGAGCTTGGTCACTTTTGTGGGGAAAGGGATGCTCTGAGAGGAGCACAGAAGGCTGACCCAGTGGTTCCTCAGAGCACACAAGACCTGGGCACTCTAATTAGGGGTTCTCTACCCCAATAACAAACACCGTTCTTCCCTTAGCTGTGGCGGATTATTCTGTGTGTCATTCCCCCACCTCCTCAAGTCCTAGCAGTGGGGCCTGGCAAGCCCCGTCTGTTTACTGCACCTGGTGTCCCCATGCTGTGTAAGTGAGCCCGGTAAACTCATTGGTTCCTTGGGGTGAACTTGTGTGGACTCTAACTTTGGTTTGTCATTAGGACCTTAAGAGGGTGGACATTGTTCACATCTTCCCCTAAGGAGAAATTTAAACAGCATCTTCCCTCAGAGGCCTTGGAAACTCAGCAGTTGGACACTCTGGGCCTGGGAGTGACGGGTTTCCCCACAGAAGGCACAAACCTTATGCAACTCAGATTGGCATTTTCAGGATGTTTACTGAAGCTGGGTGCAGGAGGGCATTAGGGTGAGTGGCCGTGGGTAAATAGTGAATTTTCTATTGAAAATAAACAGAACCCACATGCAGCTGAGAGGGACATTCCTGAAGTCCTAGCAAGACCAGGGTTTGCTGTTAATAATTCTCTACACACAAGGACAAATGCCTCACTCCTGTTTCTGGAGCTCCTTGAGAGGAGAGGTGGAAATCCCACAAGTTTCTGGAATTCAAGGCCAACACATTGCCAAAGCAACAGAAAACACCACCTCTTGTTTGTTCTGAGTCTTTGGAGGGGGATATGTGCATCTCCTGGCTCTCAGTGGCTTGTGCTGGGTGGCTGCAGGTTTTCTGCCTGGCCAGGGATGTACACTCCTCTTGTGTGTTCTGGCTCTTTTGAGATGGCCTGCTTTTGACAAGGTTTGGAGGATGTAGGAGAGTTTAGGGGAAGGGGTTGAGATGTGTGTTTCAAGGTACCAGGACTACTTAACCCTGAGGCTGCAACACATATGATGGCTTCCAGTCTGGCTTCAGTAACAGGGAGAGAGCTTTCTGTGGGATGCAGCTTCAAACTTAGCTCAGCTTGGGCAGGTGTAGCCGAGACCCTATATTAGCTAATTCCCTCACTGCTGTGACAAGCACCTGACAAAGTAACTTAAGAAAGAAAGACTATTCTGGATCGTAGCCTGAGGAGGCAGTCCACCACGGCAGAGAAGTCACTGGGGCAGGAGTGTGAGGCAGCTGGCCACATAGCATCCATAGTCAGGAAGCAGACAGATGAACACTGCTGCTCACCCTTCTCAAAGTTTTTGTTCAGTGCGGGACCCAAGTCCACAGAATGGTGCTGCCCACACTCAGGGTGGGTCCTCCCATCTCTGTCATGTTAACTGTGAAATTCTTTCACAGGAATGCTAGGTGATTCTAGATCCCATCAAACTGATAATATTAGCCATTTCAGACCTGGTTTCACGGGGTGCTGCCCTCCCCCACCTGCTCTTTAGGGCAGGCAGGGTGGTCTTAGGTCAAAGGAGTCCTGGTTGTCTCCTTCCATTTCTCTCTCCCTCTTAGGCCTTCACGGTGGCCATACTGGGGAAGTAATCACGACAATGTGTGGGGAGCTCTGGGTCCTCAGCACTGCATTGTCCTCATCCTAGCCCTGAGAAGACAGGTTCTATGACACCTTCCCTCATCTGGGGGAAATGGATGGAGGCAGGAAATACTGAGTCTGATAAAGGTCATGTGGCTGGATGGGACCAGACAGTCACCATTCCATGACAAGGCGCCTTCATCACTACAGGTTATTTTCTGGGAGACACACTAGCTTGCTTTCCTGTCTCTAATTTGAGGGAAGCCTTGTGATTCTCAAACTAGGGGCTAAGACACTTAGGGTCTCGGGGTCCCTTTGACCTCCTTCAGCAGGATCCAGGGACCCAGAGGATGTTGTGTGTCTGTGTATCTGTTTATTGATAGTCCCGTCACAAGTGGAAGAGGACTGGGAGTATGGTCCAGTGATAGAGCGCTTGCTTTGCTTGGGCAAGACCTGAGTTAAATTCCCACCTCTGGAAAAGAGAGGCAAGTGTGGGCTCAGCCCAGTGGCACAGTGTGTACAAGACCCTGGGTTCCATTCTTGGCTTTGTCAAAAAGTTAAAAAGGAAAATGTAAAAGAAAAGTTAAAATATGTACTACCATATTAACCTTAGTAATAAATTTATTATCTGTTAACATAAAATGTTTCCACAATATAGTAATTCTGGAAATTTAAATTTCTTTAAATGTTTTTACACTTTATTTTACTTACTTACCTGTGTGTGCATGCGCATGTGTGCATGCATGGGTGTGTGCATGCATGTACACATGTGGAGGTCCGAGGAAACTTGCTGGAGTTGGTGTTCATATTCCACCATGTGGGTCCTGGGGATAAAACTCATGTTATTCTACTTGGTGACATGTACCTTTACACTCTGAACCAACTTGTGGCCCCAACACAACTGTCAGTTTTGTTGTCAGCAACATAGCTGGGAAGAAGCAACTTCGATCTAGGAATTGCTTCCATCAGATTGGCCTGTGGGCAAATCTGAAGGACATTTTTTGATTAATGATTGACGTGAAGGGCCCCACCCACTGGAGGAGGTGTCACCCCCAAGCAGGTGGTTCAGGGCTACTTAAAGCAAAGCTAGTGGCATTTAATCCCAGAACCTGGGATCTTTGAGTTTGAGTCCAGCCTGGTCTACAGAGAGAATCCCAGATTAGCCAGGGCTACGAAGAGAAACCCTATCACAAAAAAAAAAAAAAGCAAAATGAAAGAAGCAAGCAAGCCAGGAGGAGCAAACCGATTAGCAGTATTGGGGGCATGGCATAGTGGGTGTGTGAGTCTCAAGTCATGCCTTACTAAGTCTATTTATAGTTTTGTGGTCGATGAGGTTTGTCCCAGGTTGGACCCTGTGAAGCTTATTGCCAAGCCAGGCTCTTCTGGGTGTTGTCTGTCCTTCCAGACCAGCCTTTTCTCACCTCTGTGCTCAGTATTGGGATAGATGCTCCAGTCTACTGCAGCAGCTCCACGAAAGGCCTTGCACTGCCTGGGAGGCTGAGTTCCATCCTTTGTATGTCCTGCCCTTCCTCCTCCACCTAGGTAGGGGTCACTGAGTCATCTCTTTGTCTCCTACAGTTTAATTTTAAAATGTTATGATAAATGCTGCTGTTTTCTTAATTTCACTTTCAAATTGCAGAGATAGAATTAAGGAGTGGGAAGAAGGGTGGCTCAGTGTTTAAGAGGGGACCCATGATTGGTTTCTAGCACCTATATAGTGACTCACAACTGTCTGTGTACCTCCAATTTCAGCGCAACTATCTCCCTCTTCTGGCCTCCGAGGGCACCACACACATGTGCTACAAAGACACACATGCAGGCACACACCAAGAAACATAAATAAAAATAAATAGATCTTAAAGAAAAGGAATTAAGACTTTGGGGCTCAGTGGTAGAGGGCTTGCTTAACAAGCTCAAGGTTTCAGGCTCCACACTCACTGTCTTAGACATGCAAGTGATGTTTGGATGTTTGGTGGTATCTCCAGCTGCTGAGCCTGCTTATTGGTTGTAATAATAGTTTTTGGTGAATTATTTAGGATTGCTATGTACAGTATGATGTCATCTTCTATAGAGCTCATTTTCTCTGCCCTTCCCCTCCTGCCTTCCTCCCTCCCTCCCTCCCTCCCTCCCTCTTTTCCTCCTTTCCTCCTTCCCTTCCTTCCTCTCTCCCTCCCAATAAGTCAAGTAAGTTCTATGCACTGAATTTCATGCTAGCCCTAGATACTTCTATCTTTTCCCTTTTAATCTTATTTTTTAGTCTGCAATATCCACTACAGAAGCAGTTCTTAGATTTTATTTATTCTTTGAGAATGCCACATGTTTATATTGTGCTTTGACAATTTCACACCAATACTCCTCTCCAACTCCCTCCAGATACTTCTCTCCCCTTTCCCACCCTGCCTTCTTGTCCCGTTGTTCTTTTTCTCTTTTTATCACCCAGGGAGTCCAGAATTAGTGACACCTGAATGCCCATGGGCATGAAGCATTCTCTGGAGCATGGTCAACCCACCCAGGGCCACATCCCTGAAAAAAAACTGATTTTCCTTCCCCCAGAAGCCAGACATTCTCAATAACTCCACAGCCAGAGTGGCAGGGTAGAGAGTGGAGACTCCCAAGGCTCTCCATCACCCAAGCTGGGGTGCTGACTGACTTGATATTCTGCAGGCAACTACAGTTTCCAAGTTTGTGAAATGTCCTGAAGACATCATAACTCGGCGTTCTTACCTGACTTCTGGCTCTTAAAATTATTTATTTTATGCGCTATCTGCATATACAATTTTATGTCAGAAGAGAGCATCAGATCCCACTATGCATGGTTGTGAAGCACTATGTGTTGCTGGGAATTGAATTCAGGAACTCTGGAAGAGCAGTCAGTGCTCTTAACCTCTGAGCCATCTCTCCAGCCCAACTTCTGCCTCTTATAGTCTTACTCCTCCTCTTCCACAATGTTTCCTGAGCCTTGGTGGCAGGTGTGTGATATATAGATGTCCTATTTGGGGCTGAGCACTCTACAGACATTTGTTCTCTGCATTTTGGCAAATTAGGAATCTCTGTATTGACTGCTGTTCACCTCAAGAAGCTTCTCTGATGGGGCTGGAAGCTGGTCTAATCTATGTGTATAAAGAGAAATATTTAGAGGATATTTTGATACTATATATATTTAGCAAAGTTTCTCCCCCTAGGCCCTGTACCCACCATGGATTCTTGGCCAGATTTGCTGTATCAGATACGTGTTTCCTTCTGTGGAATGGATCTTAAATCCAAGCAGAAAGTGGTTGGTTCCTCCATAGCATTCATGTCACTATTGCATTCACAGCCATATTTTGCTATAACAGTCACTATTGTGGCCCACAAGGTTCACAGCTGGGTAAGATGGTTGGTTACTTTCTCCCTAAGAGCCTGCACAGCAGTTTTGGGTGAAAGCTTTCCAGCAAGGAGGAAGCTTCTATTTTGGTACCAGCTAACTTCCAAAGTATGTGATGTCTTCAGTAATAGGGTCTTATTACTGGGTGTTGGTGGGTAACTAAGAGCAATGGCAGCAGCCTGTGTTGTTAGCAGAGGGAGTCTTGGGACTCCTCTGACCAACAAGTGGAAGACAGTATCCCTTACCTAGTGCTGGAGATTGGCAACCTGTGGCTTCTGGGAGGAACGTTAACCCCTACATAAGGTAACTTATTTTAAAATATGTATTTTAATACATGGCAAACTGGGCTTGATTCCCAGCACTCATATGTCAGCTCACAACAATCTGTGATTCCATTTCCAGGAGGTCCAATGTCCTATTCTGGCCTCTGTGGGTACCAGCCATGCATGTAGTACATAAACACATATGTAAGCAAAACACTCATACACGAAAATAAATCTAAAAAGGTTTAAAAATTAAATACATACATATACACATGTATGTATCCACACATATGTGTATATGTATGCATATATTTACTTGAAAGCTTATAAAATACTATGTTTGAATGATTCTTTAGTGTTTGCAGTTTTGCATTTAAGTCCAGGCCAACGAAAATGGGATCTTAAATATCTACCTTTAAAAAAATCAAGTTTAATTTGTTCTTTGCCAATTTCACACATACATACTACATTTGGTTACACCTCCTCACTGTCTCTTATCCCCACCCCACTCATCCCCACGCCACTCAGTTCCTGCTCCTCATGGAAAGTCACCCTCTGACCTTTATGTCTTGGTTTTGTCTTATGACCCACTGAATTTAAACAGGGTGTCAGTGTGGGCCCAGGCATGGAGCTGTCAGCAGGAGCATGGGCAAGCCAGCAAAGGTCAAAACACTGAACACGGGGCTCCTTCCCCAGCAGCCAGGACTGCCAGTAGGTGGGGGCCCACCAGCCTCTCCCTTCCCCAGTATTTTATTCCATTTCTTTGCCACATTGCCTTGCTGACCTCCAGGACAGGGTTGGATAGCAGTGTCAAGAGTGGCTATTGGTTGTTCTGATTCTGGGTGTGGTGTCTTCTCTCACTTTGTGGGTTTGGTTTTGTAAAAAACGCTTTACTGGGGTGAGGAAGTTCCTAGAGTGTTGGAGTCTGTCAAATGGTTTTTCTGCTGCCTGTGAGATGATGAATGCTCCTTTGCCATTTATTCCATTAGTGTGGTGTGTGACACTGTGTCCTAGACATTTCCCTCTGGGGATTAATCCTGCTCACAGGGTTCACTGTCTCCTGTATCTGCTCCTGGACAGCTGGGATTGTCTCAGCTTCTGCAGGTGCATTTTCAGGAGGCATTGGGGGTGTGGTGTCAGGTTTGGGACCGGGATGGTACTGGCCTCTGGAGATGAGTTGGGGAGTGTTCAGTTCCATTCTCAGGGGAGACTGAGGAATTGGCCCAAGTTTCTTCAGTGCTTGGCATTTGTTGAGAGGCCACCTTGGCCTGAGCTCTTCTTTGTGGGAATTTTCAAATGATTAATTCAGTTTCTTCTCATTAGAGATCTGCCCAGATTGTTTCTTTATGAAAGTATTAAATTATGTCTGTGTGTGCAGATGAGTTCAGGGCCAGGAGGCCAGAGGCGTTGGGTCTCCTGGAGCTGTAGTTCCAGGTGGTTGTGGTTATAAACTGCCCAGTGCGGGTCCGGGGAATGGAATCAGTGACTTTGTTTCCCATCCAGAAATGTTCCCATTTGAAGTTTCTCAGACCCCCACCCTCTCTTTCCTAGTGTGGTCAGTTCACGGTATTGTCCTTTCCCACTTCAATCGCTGGACACCCCAGATTTTCCTCTCTTCCATCACTGGGCACCACAGCTCCCATGCTTTCCTTCAGTAGAGAAAGGTTCTCTAGCGGTCACACTCTTCAGATAAATGACTTGGCCCTCTTTAACCCTCCGTGGCTTTTCCAGTCTAGACTGGGTGGATTTTGCTCTGACTGTGTTGTTTCCATTCCTCTGTGTCCTTCTTCTTAGTCTGCCTTTCTGTATCTACACCTGTTAGACAGAAGGTTATGCTGCCACGGAGGTGAGGCTTTTCTACAGCTCTTTTTGGTGCTGGGCATTGAGTGTTTGTTGGTCAGGCACTCTGCTTAGGGGTGTCCTGGGCCCCCTTCTTCCTTTTCATGTTGACACCTATAGACATAGGTTTCCTCCTAGCACTGCTGTGAAGACTCTCCTGTGTTTTGTTTGGATGGGGCAATGGGGTATCAGAGGCAACAAAACTGTGCTTCAGGTGTACATCTGTAATCACGGCACTTGGGAGGAAGGTGCATTAAGAGTTCTACGTCATCCTCTGCCACATAGTGAACTTGGGGCCAGCCTGTGATACGTGAGTCCCCACCCCCAAAAAGCAAGCAAAGGGAGCTGGGGAGATGGCTCAGTGTTTAAGAGCACTGACTGGTTTCAGTTCCCAGCACCCACATGGCAGCTAACAGCCATCTGTAACTCTAGTTCCAGGGCCTCTGATGCACTCTTATATATTCAGACAAAATTCCCACACACATAAAATAAAAATAAATAAAAATGTTTAAAAGGGAGCAAACAAACAAAAGCCCACCCAAACCTCAAATCAAATTTAAATTAAAAATGGTTTCTAGAGCAGCTCTGCCATTTAATTTCCCCACCAGCAATGTCTGCATGATCCAGCACCATCCAGTCCTTCCATTCTCTTGACAGCAGGCAGCATTAATATTTTGTATGTTAACTGTCCTTGGCAGGGGTAGAGTCATAGCTTATTTTAATTAGAGTTTTGTCTGTAAGGACGCTTCATCTGTATGTATTCATAGTGAGTGGTGCTGGCTTCCTAAAGGTGCCTCATTTAGCTGTGTCGTTCACTTTGAGCATACTCTCCCCTGCACCCTCTCCTCCTTCACCTTCCATTATTCTCCTTCGTTTTCCCAGAGAATCTGAGCTAGTGTCTTTCTGAGTTTGGCTTATTTCACTTCATATGCTATCCAGCCACATCTGCTTTTTTCTACAAAAGACATTTCATCCTTCATTATGGCTGAATAATACTCCATCGTGTGTCTGTCACATTTTCTTTATCTGCTGACAGACCTGGGCCCATAACTTACTGTGTGACACCATGTGAAGTCGTGCAGTGTCTCTGGTGCTGATTCTGGCTCCTTCCCTGATCTTCCCAGGGTGGCGTTTGCACCATCCATGGCTGGGGACAAACAGCTTCATGGGATTGTGGGCTGTCTATTATGTTTCCTCCTTTGTAAAACACTGCCCCACATGTTCCGTCCATATCTGACCTGGATCATCATGGTTTGGGGTTTCACTCCTGAGTGTGGAGTGCTCTGTGCACTCAAGTGTGTGGTTTGCAAATGTTCGCTCTGTGGTTCGTGTCAGGAGGAGGGCCTTTGATCCCCCTGTGGTCCTGCCTCAGCTGCTGCATCCCTGGACTGTGCAGGATTCGGAGGTTAAACTCAGGTCTAGAGGCTTGGCAACAAGCACCTTTACCTGCTGAGCCATCTGCTGTCCCCTTAAGCATTTTTTTTGTGGGGGAAGGGAAACTCTGTAATGTTGTGTTATTTAGAGTTGGTATTGATATTTAGATGCTCATCTTGATTTTTTACATTTAGTTATGAATTGTGTGTGTGTTCTATGGTGTGTACCTGGAGGTCAGTTAGTTCTTTCTATCCACCACTTGGGACCCTAGGGTTTAACTCCAACCCTGAGACTTGGTAGCAAGCTTCTTTCCCTGTTGAGCCATCTTTCTGACCCCAAGTGCTCATCTTATATCTCAGGATCTCTATGACTCATGTGTAATTTCTGGAGGATTTTTGATTTTCTAGATTCCCTGTGGCTTTCTATAATTGAGTAGCATGGACAATTTGCTTCTAGATTGGTTTTAATTTTTCTGCCCTGTGGCATCTGGTGCTGTGCTCAGCAGCAGCAGTGACAACTGATGCCTTCACCTTGTCCCCAGATGACAAGCATTTCTGGGAGAGCACTTATTTCCTTGACTTCTTGATGACTGGTAGATAATGGGTTTCCTGGTAGATCGTGTTTATTAAGTTGAGAAAGTTCCCATCTTATTTTTAGGAGAGTTTTTGCCACAGATAGATGCTGAATTTTTTTCAGGATGACACCTTTTAAAAATTAACTTTTTAAAACAAAATATTGAACCAGCCTTGTAAAGCTGGACTGAATTCTATCTGTCATAGTGTATATTTATTTTTGCATATGAGCAAATTATAGTTACTAATATATATATTTATATATAAATATTGTATTGTGTGTGCATGTCTGTGTGTGGGGAGAGAGAGAGAGAGAGAGAGAGAGAGAGAGAGAGAGAGAGAGAGAGAGAGAGAGAGAGAGAGAGAGAGAGAGCTCCACCAACTGAGCCGTAGCTCCAGCTCCATTTGTGAATATTCTCAAGGGTTTCCCATCAGGGAATTCATGTTCATCTCTTGGTTTTTGTTTTCTTTTTTGGTTGCATCTGGTTTTGATAACCAACGTTTTTCATAAAACTTTATTTATTTATTTTTCTGTTGTTGATTCCAGTGTTCTTACTGAAGGGTTCCACACAGTGAAATGGGACATATTCGCTCCTCTTCTGTTTTCTAGGAGACATTGTATATAGCTGTAATTATTAATTCTTCTTTTACAAATATTTTTTAAACATTTTTTACAATTTTATACAATGTTTAATGTATTTTGGTCTTATTCATCCTCCCTTACCCATTCTCATTTAAATACCCATTCTCCTTTAAATATTTCATGCAATTCCCCAGTGAGATCAGGTGTGTCTCGAGGTCTCTTTTTTTGTTCTTACAAAACTGTGAGTTTTAAAACTAGGAATTAAATTTCTTAACAGGCATAGGGAATTATTCAAATTTTCCATTCACATTGGGCACACTGTAATTTCATTTCTTGATGAATTGGTTTATTTCATTCTTTCTATGAAATATATAGGTGTGTTCTGTGTTAATGCCTCCTGAATCATCCCTGGGGTGGTTTGTCTGTGGTCTGTGGTGATACTTCCTGTATTGTCCCTGGGGTGTGTGGTCTGTGTTGATGCCTCAACATTTTTCTGTGTGTGGAGTATAACATTAGAACTGATGTGTACACAGTATGTACTGCTCAGATCAGGGTGATGAATACTTCCACCTTTTCACGTTATTGTTTCCATATATTGGAAACCTTCAACACCTTCTCTAGTTATTCTGAAATATATAATTAATTGCAGAATGTAATTGTTCCATTTTGCTCTGTACCTCTAGGATTGCTTCTCTCCTGTGCTGTGTTCTGATGTCTATTATCTATCTTCTCATTACCCCCCCCTTCTCCTCCATGTCCTTGACTCTTGAGACCCCCATTCTACTCTGTGGTTCTATGTAATCAATATCTTAACTTCCATAAATAGGACTATGTGGAATTTGTCTTTCTGTACCTGCCTTATTTCCTCCATATGATGGCCTACAGTTCCACCAGAGTTGCCTATATGTTAGTAAAATTTGCTGTCCACTTTCAAGTTACTTGCTGTAGGAATGTGGAATCTGAGATCTTATTCATTTGTAATATATACATTGATAACTATGGATTCCCATAAGCAATTGAAAAGGATGTGTCTTGCTGTTCTGGGTGGGATGAAGTGTGGAATTGCCCCTTTCCTATTAGCCTGTCAGTTTTTTCATGCTGTTTGTTGCTCTTGTTTGTGCATATATGTCAGAATTGCTGCTTCTTTGTCAATTGCCATTTTAATCATTATATACTACTCTTTTCTGTTGTTTTTCCCCATAAAGTATGCCCTATCTACTATTGTCATAGCAATATTGATTGTCTTGGGTTTATGTTGCAAAATGTGTCTTCCATCATTCTGTTTTCTACCTGCCTAAGGCATTGTATTGGAAGTGAATTTTTGTAGACATTATATAATTATGTCTTTTAACAAGCCCCCCTGTTTTTTAATTAGCATAATTTTTACCATTTACATTTAAATGGAATTACTGAATGTAAGGGATTGTGTTACTTCTTTGGGGTTTCCTGTCTTCTTTTTGTGGGTTATGAATCTTTACAGAGTCTCATTTTTGCTTATCTGCGTCAAGAAGTGTTTCTGAGTGCATCTGTTGCATAAGCGAGTGTTTGCTCTAGGCACTGTACACACTAGCCTTATCACCACTTACTATGGGACTAGTTTGAGTAATAAACTTTATGTCCTTTTATGACCCTTTGCCCTCCCCACTTATAATTGTCAAGTATTTCCTCTACATGCGTCTAGAGTCATATTAGATGTGCTACAGTTTTTTTAAATGTAATTGTCAAACATTTCTTTCTTTGAAGAGGTTACGTTAGCCATCTTTGAGAAACATTTCATTTATTACTATTGTATGTACATGCATGTGTGTGTATAATGTGTGTATGTTAGTGTGGTATGTGTGTCATAGAGCACACATGGAGTCTCGCAGAGTTGGCTGCAGCTTGATATGGTGCTCTAGTTTCCTTTCTGTTGCTGTGATGAAATGCTTTGACCAAAAACAACTTGGAGAGGAAAGTGTATTTGGCTTATACGTTCAGGTCACAGTCCTTAGATGAATGGAGTCAGGGCAGGGACTTGAAGCAGAACCACAGAGGAACACAACTTTCTGGCTAACTCCCAAGCTCATTCTTAGTGTTCCGGTCCCTACTATATCAATTGGCAATCAAGACAGTCTCCCACAGACATGTGCACATGTCAGTCTGACCTGGGCAGTCCTTCAGCTGAGATCCCATTCTCAGGTGACTCTGGGCTGTGTCAAAGATCATTAAGACAGGTGGGTTCCAGACATTAACTCAGGTCATCGGGCCTATGCCCTGCTGAGCCATCTTGCTGGCCCTGCTTTGGTCAGCTTGACAAGTCTGCTGCTGACAAATCCACATGGGTGCTCTGTTTTGCTTTTCTCCGACACAGAGCATTTGGCAGTCCCCTCTGTCTTCACTTGAGAAGTCCTGTGCTGCCTTCTGACTCCACGGTTCTTTATGAGAAGTCCAGACCTTTTTTTATGGTCCATGCCTTATATTTAAAGCATTGTTCTCCTAAATTTGTTTTCTAAACTTTTCTATTGGCATTAGTTTTCACGAGTTTATTAATGATGTAACTTGATATGAAATTTCATGGGTTTATCCTCTCCCTCTTCTTCCTCTTCTTCTGTCTTCCTTTTTCCTTTTCTCTTTTAAGACAGGATCCAATGTAGCCCAGGCTAGCCTAGAACATACTGTATAGTCAAGGCTGGCCTTACATTTCTGATCCTCCTGCCTTCAACTCTCTGGTGCTGAGATTTTAGCTGTGCATCACCACCCCCAGCTAGCTCTTGCCTTCTAATGCTGCCCCCTCCACAGGGAAGGTGGGCATGAGCATTGCTTCACCTCCTTCAGGCAGAGCTAGAGTCCACAGCCTCCATGGGTCCCCACCTGGAGAAGCTTGTCTCTACTGGAAGGTGTGGGAGTTCTGGCCCACCATATGGCCTCTACTGCTATCATTGATGGAGTAGCTTGTGCCTGGACAGTGGTGGCAGCCCTGCCTCTCCTTCTGATCAGAGACCATGGCACAGTGAAGAGCTGTGCTGAAGCAACCTGGTGACTGCAGACCCAGGCTGCCTGAGATGGCCAAGCCAATACTTTCTGGGGAGGAAAGTATCCTTAATGCCAGTGGCGATGTTCCCTTCCCCAGCTCTCTGTTTGGCAGAGTTAGGGGCCCTGGTACAGCCACACAGAGTAGAAACCCAAGTTCTCACTTAGCCTTGCTGCTGGGGCAGATAGGGACCGGCCAGAGTTGCTAAAATGTCCTTTGACTGAAGACAGAGGGCTTTGGTTATGGGATTGCTTCTGTCCCACTGGGGTTTCTGGCAGGTTCGGCATGATTATGTGACTTTTCTTGGGACGACATGAGCAATGTCTGCTCACTTCAGATAGCTCTCCGATGACCAAAGCACAGACCAAAGCAATCATTGCACCAGAGTCTAACTCAGTGGAGCTTACTAAAGGAGTGTGTGTGAGGGTCCTTAAAGGGAGATGCACAAGGTTACTCCCAGGAGCCATGGGTGGGAGTTATATATGCAGGAGTTCTATATGCAGGAGCATGGATGACTCAAAGGCAGCTGCATCACCGGAAAGCCCACAACCAGCGTGCCTGACGACTCATGAACACTGCATCCTGGGGGCTTCCTGCACAGCTTGCAGGCAGCTCCACTGAAGAGTCTCCTCTCCTCAGCACCTGTTACTGTTCATACAGCCTTGGCTGGGCCCTCCCAAGTCTTTTAACTTCCTCAGCTTTAATTTCCTCAGTCCTGGGCACCTGGGGCCCCTCTTGCCTCCCCGAGGAAATAACTGCCCAACAAATGTGTGTGGAATGATGGGACAAAAGAACCCAGGACACTCACAGATGTAACCCTGTCCCCCAAGCCCACCTCCCAGAATCCTGTTTGCTTTGCATCCAGCATCTGGTGCTAGCTGCACTGGGGAAGGGAACCAGCTCAATTTTCCATTTGTCTAAAGAAAAAAACAACTGTTGGTTTTTAAGCTCAGAAAACCCCCAATCTGTAGAAATTAGACCCTGTGCCCCTCACAGCCTCCCCTGACACTGCCCTGGCTCCTGTCTTCACAGGTCTAGAAGTTTCTCCACTCTCTCCATCTCAACCATCCAGAGTGCAGACTGTGGTTGCTGTAGGGAGCCTTCCTGTGGGACCTGGCGTGCTGACACCTCTGGTGAGTGAGAACCTGGTCTCCTTGTTTCTGTCACAGGGACAGTGCTGATGTTGCCCAAGATAAAACCATAAACCTTCCCCAAACATTGTTAGATTGTTGGTGTGTGTGTGTGTGTGTGTGTGTGTGTGTGTTGTGTACAGGTGCACCTCTGTATGTACATAAGTGTGCAGTGTTAGGAGCTTCCCTCTACTGTTTTCTATATACATTTTGAAACAGGGCCTCTTGTTAAGCCTGGAGTACAGGTTGTCGTTCTCTGTCCTCCATTGCTGGCACTGCAGATGTGTGCTGCCATGCTCACTGGTATTACAGATGTGTGCTGCAGTGCTCACTGGTATTATAGATGTGTGCTGCTGCACTCACTGGTGTTACAGATGTGTGCTATCATGCTCACTGGTGTTACAGATGTGTGCTGCTGTGCTCACTGATGTTACAGATGTGTGCTGCTGCACTTACTGGTGTTACAGATGTGTGCTATCATGCTCACTGGTGTTACAGATGTGTGCTGCAGTGCTCACTGGTATTATAGATGTGTGCTGCTGCACTCACTGGTGTTACAGATGTGTGCTATCATGCTCACTGGTGTTACAGATGTGTGCTATCATGCTCACTGGTATTATAGATGTGTGCTGCTGCACTCACTGGTGTTACAGATGTGTGCTATCATGCTCACTGGTGTTACAGATGTGTGCTATCATGCTCACTGGTATTATAGATGTGTGCTGCTGCACTCACTGGTGTTACAGATGTGTGCTATCATGCTCACTGGTGTTACAGATGTGTGCTATCATGCTCACTGGTGTTACAGATGTGTGCTGCTGCACTCACTGGTGTTACAGATGTGTGCTGTCATGCTCACGGGTGTTACAGATGTGTGCTATCATGCTCACTGGTGTTACAGATGTGTGCTGCTGTGCTCACGGGTGTTACAGATGTGTGCTGCCATGCTCACTGGTGTTACAGATGTGTGCTATCATGCTCACTGGCATTGCAGATGTGTGCTGCTGTGTTCACTGGCACTGCTGATGTGTTCTGCTGTGCACAGATTTACATGGGTACTGGGGAATCTAAACTCAGGTCCTCATGCTTGGTCAGCAGGCTCTTTATCTTCTGAACCAGCTCCCCTACTGTGTGACTTTCAAGTGTCCCCTTTGTAGTGGTGTTGTGTCACAATGACAAAAGGTTGTACATGCCCGTGAGAGATGATCTTGAATATTTCATTTTCCCAAAGCATCCTTGGTTATCTCAAGTAATATTCCCCACCTGTGAGTGTCCCAAATACCTGCCAGCACTTCACCATCCCAGAGGGTCCTCCATGCTTGGGACAGTCTTTTCAGGAGTAGGAGAGAGGGTCCTAAAGTAGATGTGGAAGGGTGGAGATGGCAGTGCTCCTGTCTCATGGAGAGGAGGTTGGGGACCCAGGATCTTGTTCTCATTCAGGAATTGGTGGCTCCAGAGCTGGTGCCTGTCCACTGCCTTTTCTAGAAATAAAATTTTAGTTTGTTGATTGTGGTAAAATACACACAACACAAACTTCCCATTGTAACAGTTTTCACTGGATAGTTTGGTGGCTTCTGTTCTGTCACATGGCCATTCCCAGTGGCTTCCCAGAAGGAAGCTCCACCCCATTGAACACTCACTTCCCCACCCCCAGGCTTTCTGTATGTATGGATTTGACTGGGGAGTTGACACAGGTGGAATCGGATCTGACCAAAGTATGGTGTCTGCTCCATGCTGTAGTGTGTATTTGAGCTTCAGGCCTTCTTATGGGGGCTATTGCATTTGGGGAGGCATAATGCATATTATATAGCTATGTCATGAGGTGGGCATTTTCCTTTCTCATGGGCAGATGCCTGGCAGTGGGTACTGTTTAACCTCTGAGGGGCCGTGTGGTGATTGCCATCATAGTGGATATGCAGAGCTGTTCCATCACGGTTTGGAAGGATTTTGATGGACCATCATCAACAGTCCTATTGTGGTGTATGTGCTGTGGGAGGTTGACCCACCTCTTTGTTCTGAGAAATCTGAGGCCTGGGAGCCGGAGGTTTAGGTGGCATTTCAGAATCCCATGGTGGCTTCAGCTGAATATCTTCGTGTGCAGAGGGCTGGGTGCACAAGCAGATGTGACTGGGTTGTATGTGGGGAGACAGCAGCTGGATGGCACCAATGATGGAAATGGTGGCTGGAGTTACCACCGTTCTAGTCAAAGTCCTGGGTCCTTTGTTGTCTTGCTGGGGAGAGAACGACTCATTCCAGGATTCCTTGGGGCCTAGGTTCAGCACTTCCTTACATGCTTGCCAGGGGACCATACTTGGGAAAACCAGTCTTTGTAGACCTGACATGCTGGTCCCTAGGGTTGTGATCAGCATGCTGGGAGATGAAGCCTGGAGACCCCAGGATTGGTTGGAATGTGGACAGAGAATGTGACCCTGTCTTCTTAGGAGCTTGTCTCTGGGGGAGTGGGGACTATTCTCCTGTCTTAATGCCGACCATGCAACGTGAGCACAATCAGGCCATTCTGTCCCCTCGATGCCTAGAGCCTAGACCTGAGCCTGGACCTGGTCTGCTACTCGGTACCATGGGAGCCAATGACCCTCTTTCTCAGTGAGTGCTATTCAGCTGGATGGCAGTGACTGAGCTCAAGGACCAAAGTTGAACTGTCTTTGTCCTTTCTGGGATTGCCTTGGGGGACCTAGCTCCTATGTGACCCAAAGGGAGCTGCCAACATGATTGGGTTGAGGGCCTTGTGTAGGGGAGATGACCTGAATATTCTTGCTAGTCTCTTAATGTCATCAGAGCCCTTGCATAGAGGGTTAGGGAAGCCTGGTGATAGAGGAGGGGCCTCCTGAGGCCAAGGCAGAGCCTGGAGAAGTGCAGCTATGGGAGCAAAGGGCTTGTTGTGCAAGCCTGGTGCTCCAAGTTTGATCCTAAGAACCCACATAGAATTAGGAGAGGACAGACTCCATCAAGCAGTTTTCATGTGTGTCACAGCACACATGATGATGATGATATAAGATATAGCCATGAATCATGGATGCCTGAGGCCACAGGAGCTGAAAGGGATGCAGAGGGACTCTTTTCTGGAGCCCGAGGGCCTGGGGAGGAAAGTATTGCTCATATGGATCTCACTGGAGGTCCAGAGTTGTAACATTGGCTTCCAAGAGCAAACCTCTGGTGCTCGAGGCCAGGCTTTGGTACATTGAGGAGTGGTTGTAGGGGACTCACACAGGGCATGGTAGGGAAGCAGACTACTTTTCAAGCCTCTGGCTTCCACTCAGCAAGGAGACAGGTGTGGGCATCTGGTGCTGAGGGCTCAGGTTCCCTTGACAGCACACTGGTTACTGTGGGAACGCCTGATGGTGGTTTCCTGGGCGGGCAGCAAGGACAGCATTGTCCTGTGATCTTTGGGATACTGAGACTGTGGGAAGGGTTAGCTTTTGTGAACACAGTGTATGAGGTGGGAGATTAGTTCCCAGGGCTCCCTGTCGGGTGCCGCTGAAGGGACACTGAACACCCTTTATCTTCTGGATAGGAGAATAAATACATGGCTTGTCTCCAAGTAGAGGCTGCCACCTCATCTTCCACAAGAATGTCTAGGGTGGGGCTGGGAAGATTGCTCAGTGGGTAAGAGAGCTCGTGCTGCAGGGAGAGGCCCTGAGTTCAAATTCCCAGCACCCATAAAACCCCTCATTGCATGGCTGCATATGCCTGCGATCCCCAGTTTTGGGGATGGAGACAGGCAGGTCCTGAGAGGTGACTGGCCAGCCAACCCAGCTGTAGTAGTGACCGCCAGTTCAGAGAAAGGGCCTGGCCTGAGGGAGTAAGGTAAAGACAGAGTAAAATGTCCAGAATATAATCTGTGTGCTGAGGCTTGGAGCCCATGACATGAGGCATGTCAGACCATCAATATGAGGGACTCTCCGAGAACAACATGGGCCAAAGGTGGGTCAGGAAGGTGGGCAAGGAGCCAAATACAATAAATAGACAAGCAAAACAGAGATTAACTGTGGTCTTCTGCCCAGGGGCACTGGAGTCTGCAGTCCTATCTCGACCACCCAAGAATGCAAGAGAGCTTGCTCCCAGTCCTCACGTAGCACCTGAAACCCTGCTCAGAAGGGGCCGGTACCTCCAAGACTATTGGCTGAAAGAGTTCCCACAACACAGGACATCATCAGCCCCAGGCACTGAGGCCCCGTCTTTTCTCTGTCACTGCATGTGTGGCTTTCAGGAATTCTCTAGGTCTCTCCAGACCCCACCCAGCCTTCTAACTGTACAAGAGTGGCTTCATTTTTCACCTTATGGAGTAAATCCCAGCAGCAGCAACTTAGGCTTTGTAAACTGCAGCTTTGATAGAGTTCTGTGTCTTATTAAACCTGCAATGTCACAGTAGGGATCAGACTTGGATGCACATGAAAGTGGACAACAGTGACGGAAGGCAGGCAGTGGGCAGCCAATGCAGGTGATGTTCAGCCTGCAGTATGGATAGAGTCCTGGGCTATGGGGGCCTGTGCAGATAAAGGGGGACTCATAACCACCCGCTCGTGAGCCCTGTGCTAGGAGTAGTACATCACAGATGGAGGGGATCCGATAGCCTGAGTTCCAGAGCTGTTGCAAGCAGTATGTACTGTCCAGCAGCTGTGCCCCCGGGAGATGGGATACAGGAGAGAGCTGTGAGCAGCCACTGTGCATTGGACCAAAAGATGCCACTGAAGCAGGCTGGGTCACTGTAGAAGGAGAGATGGCACGTGGACACCGCACCTCATCTGTAGGATTCTGATCATCCAAGCTGCACATGTTGGCCAGCCACTCTGTCTAGGACAAGCAGAGCCACAGCCAAAGCTGCAGGCGTCTACACTGCTATGAATGGAATCATGGACACTGGGGATTCCAGAAGACAACAGAAGGCTAAGCGGGTATCCTTTGGCTAGGAAAACAGGGCTTTACTTTAGTCATGCCCATATTCCTAAAAGGTAGGGGCACTGTTTTATCTTTGCGGGCTCTGCTTCTTAGCAATTTGCAAATTGATATAAAATTCTCATAAAACTTACTGTGATGGTAACTTACTGATCTTGGTTGTCAACCTAACTGGGTCTGAAATCAACTGAAACACAGCCCTCTGGGCCCTCTGGTGAAGGATGTTCTTGATCAGATTGTTTGAAGTGGGAAGACCCATGCTCAATGCCATCCTTCAGCAGCAGCCCACAGAGAAGGATGGGATGAAGGACATTTAGCCTGCCTGCATCGCTCTCAATGGCAAGTTCATCTGCCAATCGCTGCAGCATTCCTTTGCCAATGCTAGGACCAGCTTTGTCAGACTTCGACAGAGACAGAACCCCAGCAGCCCTCCAGGAATCCTCCAGGCATTCAGCATCCAGCTTTGCTCACTGGAGAGCAGCTGCAGAATTCTCCATCACTCTGAGTGAGCCAGCCATAGTTGAACTACCCAGACTGTATCGTGCAAGCAAGCCAATGTACAACATCTTCTTTTAAAATGTACTCATCCTATTGGTGCAGTTCCTCTAGAGAGTGATGTCTAATGCATTTACCACTGTACTCTATCTAAGTCAGTGATTCTTAGCTATGCTGTATAATCTTGCCACTATCTATTCTAGACCATCCTTACCTCTCCACAAAAACATACAAAACCAATTCAACAGCAATCACTCTTTACCTACCCCCTGGCTCTGAGTAACTACCAACCTGTTTCTGGACACTGTATAGTAATGATTAGACAGAATAGGCATTTTGCGCTATGTGATTTTACTTGGCGTAGTGTCCTCAAGGCTCACCCTCACTGTATCCATGCCCTGTTCTTTTTCATGGTTGGGATATTATCCATTGCCTGGGTATGTGTAGATTCCTTAGTTGATTCTACATATTGGTGATTGCCTGTGATGTGGCAATGGGGGGATTGCAGGTAGACAAATGCTTTTTCTGCTCAAGGGTTTGGAGTGAGGAGAGGAGCTGCTACTGCCATAGGTATGGCCTACACAGTGACCAGCCTCTTTTGGCTGGCAGACTTACCGTGTGACGTGGATAGCTCCTGACTCTGCCCTGAGAAGGGGAGTGCCATTCCTGTGGCTCTCTTAGGGTGCAACAGCCCTTCTTGGAAACTTCTCATATCAAATAACTAGTTTCCAGTGGAAAAATGAGAGGGTTTTTTTTTTTGCCCCACACTGTTGGGGGAGTGTAGTGAAGAACTCAGGATTAAAGGGCTCATGGAGAGAGGCTGAGGCTTGGCACCATGTGGCAGGTCAGGATCCCTGAAGAGAGGCCCTGAGGTGGTGAAGGAATAGCAGGTGGTGACCCCAGCCACTGGGGATCCTGGGAGGTCTGCCAAGGGCAGCGTGGAGACCCTCGAACTAGGGAGGCCCGGACCATGGGAGGTCTGCCAAGGGCAGCAGCAGCTGTGGAGTGGAGTCTGCCTGAGTCATAGACTCAGTTATGATTTGATCAGTATGTGTTTGTGTGCCAAGGGGTCAGTGTTAGTGTTTTGTCAACTTGACCATAAGCTAGGGTCACCTGGGAAGAGGAACCCTAATTGGGGACATACTTCCATCCGTTTTTCTTGGGGACAAGCCTGTGGGGGAGTTTTTTGATTAATTGGTGATCGATGTGGGAGGGCCCAGACCATTGTGGGCAGTGTCGCCCCTGGGCAGGTGGCCCTCAATTGTGTAAAGCAAATGGAGCAAGCTATGGAGAACAAGCTAGAAAACAGCACTCCTCCAATTGTTTCAGCTTCAGCTCCTGCCTCCAGGTTCCTGCCTTAACCTTCCCTGACTCTCCCAATGATGGGCTGTGAGCGGAAGATGAAATGAACTCCTTCCTCCCTGAGTTGCTTTTGGCCACGGTCTTTACTACAGCAATAGAAAGCAAACTAGGACAGGAGGGTGCTGAGCGGGGCGTCCCGGCTCCACTGCACTCGGGCCACCCACAGAATTCAGAGCCCCCCAAAAGAGAAGATTCACACTTGAGTCCCTGATCCTGAAGGCTTGGCAAGAGGTAGGCTGAGTTGGCACAGACTGGCCCTGTGAGGGATCACCTCTCCTCTGTGTCATTAGTGGGCATGGCACTGTTTTTGCACTTGGCCTCCTCTGTGTGGGCACTCTTGGTCAGGGGTCAGCCCTGCCCTCCTCTGCTTTAGGTGCTGAGTGGGGTTAGGTAGCTCAGTTATCCCTTCCACTTAGCCAGCAGCTGCCCGTCTGTACACCCAGTGCTCTGCAGGCTGAGGCTAGCAGGTCAGGAGCTGCTGGCTGCATGGCAAGGGCTTCACCCACAGAGAGACAAGAGCAGGATGGACTTGGGTGCTTTGCAGGCTGGGTACCTATGACAACAGGGAAGCGCTGGCCAGGAAGGGTAGCAGGCTAGGATTTATAGAATCTCAGAACATTTCTCCACCCTGCTCTGCTCCTCCTTTGGAGATCAGGTATTTTGCTCAAGTGGGACAGCATGGGGAATATAGTAACCCTAGGAACAAGTGTTCAGGAAGGCCACATTAGCTCTTTTTGCTGGACAGAATGGAAGCCCATCATCCTCCAGGTACTGAGTTTTCTGCAACACTAGGAGGAGAAAAGAACATGAAACAGGCCTCCCGCAAAGATACATGACACCCCACTTGTAATTCTTCTGTTAGCACAAAGTAGCTAAAGCAATGACCAGTCAGGAACTGGTCGGTGGGGGTGGGGTGGGGGAAAAATCTAGTGAATTGCAGTCTGATCTAGTAGTTTGCAGTCTGACCTTCCCTTGGGTGCCTTCCGTGACTGGGCTGCAAGTGTCAGTTCCCAGTCAGCATTGTGGTTGGGGTGGCAAGTTGTGGTACCGGGCTGTGTGCTCTGCTATTCCCTAATATATGAGGAGGATCCAAAGGAGTCTACTTGTTATGATTTGGATGTGAAACGTCCCTCACAGATTTGTGTGTTTGAACACTTGGTTCCCAGCAGATGGCACTGTTTGGGGAGGTTGTGAAACCTTTAGGATGGAGGAAGTAGGTGTCTGAGGGGGCAGGCCTTGAGGGTTTTAGTCAGACCTTACTTTACCCTGCCTCTGTCTGCATTAGGCCTGCTGAGACCTGAAGAGTCCCTGCTGTAGCTGTAGTTCACTCTGCTGTGCCTTGCTTCCGCCAGGTGCCTGATCACAGTGAAGGGACAGTGACTAATATAATTTATTATTTGGTATTTACACTCATTTAGTGTGTGTGTGTGTGTGTGTGCGTGCATGCCACAGTGGGCATGTGGGGTTCAGAGTACAACCTACAAAAGTTGGTTCTCTCCTTCTAACAGGCGAGTGTGGGGATTTAACTCAGGTCACTGGGCTTGGCAGCAGGCACCTTTGCATACTGAGCTATCTCACAGCCCCCCTTTTTTGCTACTTTTAAACTTAGGATGGCTTTTTAATGTTCCACCCCCATTGTAAACTGAAGCACACCTATGCCTGCTTTGCCATGACAGGGATCTGCAGGATCTTGGGACTTTCCCAGGCCTCCCTTCTAAGCAGGAGTCTGGAGAAGAGAAGCTCTGGTCTGACTTTAGGACCTCAGTGTGTTTCACAGTTGCCTTCCATAGGAGGCCTCATGCCAATGCTTGTCCTGTACTCCCAGCCCCCGCCACAGCAGGGCTTCACCTCAGCAGAAACATATCCCCCACTGGTGGCTTGGATTCTGACATTAGAATTCTGTCTCCAAAGCTCTGCTCTTCTTCAGCTGGCATGCCCGATTTACCAGTGTGTTCCACTTATAGGTCTAGGTGAGTTATGCCATTGCCTCACCTACAGACCTGGAGTCCCTTAGAGTCTAAGAAAATATTCTGTCTTGGGTATTTGATCTTCTCTCATCTACTTCACTGTACTGAAGACAAGGGGAAAGCTTAAGTTCTCTGGAACATTCTAGAATAATTTAAAATTCTTCTCTTTTTCCCCTTTCCATGTGCTTGTATGTATGTATGTTTTGCATGTGTGTGGGAACACACCTGTAGGTGTGGAGTCTTCTAAGGTTGATGTAATCATCTCTGATTATCTTTCAGTCAAACCAAGAGCTCTCCAATATGACTCCTTCTGCTAGCAAACTTGCTCTGGGGATCTCCCATCTCTGACCTCTGAGGCTGGAATTACAGGAGGGCCACCAAACCCACCCAACATTTGCATGGATTCTGGGGATTTGAACCCTAGTCTTTACATTTTTGAGGCAAGTGCTTTAACTAAGAGCCATTCCCCCAGCCCAGTTTTCAGCTTCTTAACATGGTCTTTGAGTGCAAAATCTCTCGTCTGCATCAGTCCTTCAAGTGTGTATTTGTCCAGGATAAAAAGACATGTTGGTTAGCATTCAATATCAAATGTGAGCATTTGTAACATCAAAAATAAATGACCCAGAGACTGATATTGGGGTTCAAACTTCAAGCTGAATATCAGAAAAGTACTACAAGTAGGTGTGGTGTATAAAACAAAATCACCTCCTGGGTGGTTCTGAAGTTAGCTTCACACCTAACTTTAGGCCTGAGCCTCCATGGGAGCTCAGAACAGCGTCCCACATGGGAAGTGGCTAGATGGCTCCCCACAGTGTGACTGTCCATCTTAGCAGCTAGGGTAAATCCTTGGCTAGAGCAGTGACCACTCCTCTGGAACCCAGGATTTGTCTACCTCAAGATCCTCGCTCCGTGTGGGGCTGCCATAGCTGTACCTGATACCCAGAGGGTTGGGCCCTTCTGCCCATTGGCCTGGGGGCCCTACCTGGGGTCTATCTGTCTGGGGTCCAACTGTCACAGGGTTGGCATATTCTACATGGGAGTATAGCTTGGTAGGAAGCTTGTGCCCAGTACAGAGTACCCAAGAGCTACCTGTAGAGAACCATTCTCAGTTGTGGCTTTGGTGACCACCACAAGTGCAGAGTTTGCCCCTCAGTTAACTGAATCTGCCTTTTCAAATTGTCCTGGGGCTTCTGGGGACACACTGAACTTTGGTAAGGCCTTGGGTCTCTCTATATCCAGGTTCCTGGTGGAGCAGGTATGATATTGCTCTTGGCCCAGCTGCACTGGGTGATGGCCTGTGAAGGTCTGAACCATGTCCCTCATAGTGCATATGGTGGCCATCTTCACAGATGGACTCTTTAAAGAGGAGACACAGTATGAAGAAGTCAGTAGGCTGGATTCATATACACAGGGACTGGATTATAGGAGGTTACTGGGACATGGACCTACACAGAGGGACCACATAAGGATGGGGTGGGGGGATAGAGGGTGGGGGCATGTTATCATGCAGGTATCATCCACCTGCTGTAGTGTTGAGTATCTGCTTTCTCTGTGATAGACATGACTATGGGAGCAATTGTGATCCACAGGATCATACATGTTAACAGCCCCTAGTGGAACAGGGCAGGCTCCTGACATCCTCTCTGGAGGTACTCACCCTGGCCATATCTGCATTCCAGACTCTGATTCTGGAAAGTGAGGTGATGGGTGTCTGTGTGTGTGTGTGTGTGTGTGTGTGTGTGTGTGTGTGTGTGTGTGTGCGTGTCTGTGTGTCTGCGTGGATGTGTGTCTGTGTTGTTGCACCCTTGAGAAACCTGGCCAGAGATACCATGCAGGGAGCAGTGAACTAGGAGATGGCCTGCTGCCACTGCTGTCTGAACATGGGAGATGGAGATTCTTTCCAGGTCTTAGTTTCCTTATCGGATTGGAATTGCATCTGGGGTCTCCTCTGGGTGAGTTGGAGAAGCACCAGTGCTGTGTTTAATCCTAGTCTGGAAGCTGGAATGGCTCTGCTGACTGCAGATGTGTGCAGGGTGTGGAGGCCTCTCGCCAGTAATTGTGTCACTTTGACTTGGCATTGCTATAGACCATAGTGAATGACTTGGGTCAGGATACAGATGCACAGAGGATGACTGCACTGAGGACACTGGGAGAAGACACCACAAAGAGAGCAAGGACAAAAGCCTTGGGGAGTCCTGCAACACATCCAACTTAGCTCTTCAGCCTTCAGGATGAGGGGCAATGGATGTAAGTGACTATAGCTAGAGCTAGAGCTAGAGCTGTGAGTGGATCGTCAGGGGCTCCCAGCCTGTTCCCTTAATATTCAAGATTATCCTAGGCCATCTGCCTCTAGAGGGATGGTTCAGCAGTTAAGAACATTGGCTACTCTTGCAAAGAACCCAGGTTGGGTTCCCAGAACCCACATGACTGCTCACAGCTGTCTGTAACTCTAGTTCCAGGAGATTTGACACCCTCTCTGGCCTCTGTAGACATTGCTCACCCAAGGTATACAGATACGCCAGCAGGCACACACTCATAATCCTGAAATAAAAAAAATAACCTAAAGAAAAAGAGTTAAGGGTTGTAACTGAGATAATGCCAACCCCTCTAGCACATCTAAAAGTTTATTTTACTGGGCTGAAATTAATTCAGTCTATGTTGGCATGTGGGCAAGTGTGGTGTGGTTTATTTAATGTGGATTGACAGGTTGTTTTTTCAAACATGCCATCTGTAGGTGCTTTATAGAAGTTTATATCTATTTTAATAAGCAATTGAACTGTTTTGTTTTTTGTGCAGTTTTAGTTTGTGTGTGTGTGCATGTATGTGTGTGTGTGTGCATGTGTGTGTGTGTGTGTGTGTGTGTGTGTGTGTGTGAGTGTGTGAGTGAGAGAGAGAGGGAGGGGGGAGACCTAGATTTCAACTGTGGACTTCTTGCCCACAGTATTGTTGGTGCTGGCAGGGGGAACTTTCTGTTTTTTTCTGTTTTGTTGCTTTCTGTGTGTTCCCACCCTCATGAAAAGAAAAGCTATTTTAATTGTCCAGAGCACACCACCTCCTCCACAGCTTTCTGTGGGAACTGTGTCCTGCGTTCTCATCGCACCTACCCTGTCCCTATTGGTGCCAGATACCAGCAGGTAGAAGCTCTTAACTAAACAAAGACATGGGCTGTGTGCCTGTGGCTTGTTCTTAAGAATACCAGTGTTGGTGAAGCTGAGCGGCACAGTCACCACACGTCTGGAGTAAGAAGAGTCAAAGCTACTGGTCACTGTTTTCTGCATGCACAACTAGGGATGACATCTGTACCCAGGATAGTCAGTGGTTACTCTGTTATCCCCATGATGTAGTCAGGCCACAGTGAACTCTGGTGGGCAACTCTCTGGAGAAAGTTCTGGGCTTGGTAAATTCCCTTATGGCAAGCTAGGGTTTGTGTGAATGTGTGCTGTCATCGAGGTGACTCCTCTGTATGAACAGACTGTCATCAAGGGGACTCCTCTTTGTGAACATGGGCTGTCATTGAGGTGACCGTTCTGGGTGAATATGGTATGTTTTTTTATTACTGAAATTTGTCTTTGGAAATTTCATACATATGTATAATGCTTTCTGGTTGTTCTTACCCAACCTTCTCATGCCTCACCTCCCTCTGTCACTGTAAAATAAATCGCATGCTTAATGAGGGTATAGGTAACTGTTTATTGTGGGAGGTACTTGAGAGAAACTGGCAACTCAGGTGAGTCAGCAGCTTTCTGAGACCAGACCGGAAGCCTGAAAGAGAGAGCGTGGCTCACCTGCACAGCCTTTTATTCCCACGGCCCTATGCATCTGTAGCCACGCCCAAAGTGGGCGTGGTCAGGGGCACAGAGATCTAAGATCTCTCCCTACATCCCTCCATTGCTATTCTCTGCTGATCTCTTCTCCATATTCCTGTCTTTTGCTTTGTTTCTGTCCCTCTGAGTTTGGCCAGGCCTCCTGTGTGCCGCTGGGACTGGATCTCTCTACTGGAGCTGGTGGACTCGGCAGCTGGTGCACAAGCAAAGGCAAGGGCACCCCGGTCCAGGGTCACCTGGGCCTCCCTGTGCTCCTAGCCCACTGTCTCCTCCTTGTGGGCGTTTTACACATGGTGGCCTGGAAACTGTTGAGGGAAAAGCTGGAATAACCCAGAACTTACCTTGTTTCTTACATTGGTGCCCTGCATTTGAGAATAGGTGTTTTTAAAATCTATTTCAGCTCATTGGTTATATCAGGCGGGAGGCTAAACCCAGTACACTGACTCTGGTGGAGGAGGGGATCCCCCCACTCTTGTCCTACCTGACCCCCGGGCTTCTTTGCCCTATCTCTTTTCTCTCCTCTGTCCCTCCCATCTCCTCTTCCTCTGTCCAAAAAGAAATTAATCATTCTGGCCCATTTTCAGTGTGAGACGCACTTGGCCCAGCAGAGAATCACAGACACGCAGGAGACACGAGGACCCAGTTCTCCCTAGCTGGTAGCTGCCACCTGACTGTCTAGGCTCTCAGTTCATCGAAGGCTTGAAAAGTCACAGGCAAGCTGCTATGGGCCTGAGTCCACAGAACAAAAAGGCGGGGCATCTTGAACCCCAGGATTTACATCAGATAAGGCTTTGTGTCTTGAACTAACAGGATGGGGGTCTGGGGAGGGGGCAATGCTAGACACCAGAATGATCGTGCCTCCCTGAAGAGCAGCTCAGCCAGTGAGGGAATCGTGGGGCAAAGAAGTGCATTTGAGAATTTAAAAACAGTTTTGTGCTAACAGGAGTGTACCAGCCATTCCTGTCTTTTCTCTGAGGTGACTGCAAGGGTGAAAAATGAATGGTTCCACTTTTACTCTGACTCCGGGGATTCTGCCTGTGAAGGGAAACTCGCGGTTATTCTCAGAACCCCACCTCTGCCCTCTGGGGCCTCGCCTGCTTCAGTGGCTTTTAGGCCATGCCCTTGTATCCTTTCACTGTGCCTCTTAGCCAAACACCATGCTCACGTGCCCACCTCAGCTGTTCCTTCATTGGCCCTGCGAAGTCCGCAGAGCTGGGCCAGCTGCCCAGGAGGTGACTTGGGAAGTTCGGAACACAGGGCCATGCACTGTTCCCTCGGGGCTTCAGGGTCCCTCGAGTGCTGGTGCCCACGTTTGTGGCCCCAAAGCCTGTTGCTCTCACCTTTTCCCAGTTGCTGTGGCTGCTTCTCACTCTGGGGAGAAGGTGGGTGAGGTGAGCATGTACACATCATGGAGGAGAAATGAGGTAGCAGTGTCTCATGAGCTGATGCCTGAGGTGGGATCCTTGAGCTTTCATCTCCTGGGGCTACCGAACCAGCTCAGTGGCCTAAAGCTGTGTACAGCGCTGTCCTTGTAATTCCCTAGGTGAGAAGTTTGAAGAAATCAAGGAGTCAGGTGCAGGCCCAGGCTCCTCAAAGACCCTGAGGATGGTCCCCTGCCTCCTCCAGCCCCCACCCCAAAGGCCCCGTGGCATAGAACATCCTCCTTGCTGCTTCTTCCAGCTTCAGAAGTGTCAGATGCTTCCTGGCTTGTGGTCATATCTCTCTGCCCTTCATCTTGTCACTGGCTGGCTGTCTTACTTGGTTTTTATGTGCAGATCATAGTTGCTAATTGAGGGAAGTTGGGGCAGGAATTCAAACAGGAACCTGGAGGCAGGAGCGGCAGCAGAGGTCATAGAGCAACACTGGTTAGTGGCTTGCTCCTCTTAGCTTACTCAGTCAGCTTCCTTATACCACCCAGAACTACCTGCCCAGTGATGTCGCTGCCAACAGTAGGCTGGGGCCTCCCCCATCAATCACCAATCAAGAAAATGCCCCACAGACTTACCTACAGGCCAATCTGATGATGGAGGGTTTTTCTCCATTGAGATTCCCTCCAGATGTGAACCAGCACACCTTGGTTAAGTCAGGGTTTCTGTTGTTTCCAGTATGTACTCCAGGATAGCTGGCTCACCAGCTTCCCAGGATTCTCTATCTCACCCTAGGAGCACTGGGATTACTGATAAGTTGCTGGGCATGACTTTATGTGGGTTCTGGGGATATGAACTTAGTTCCTCATGCCACCATCTTCATTTTGATGTCAGTTTGGTTGAGTCTGTGGCTATGAGACCTGGGATGTGGAGGTGACTAAAGTTGCCTTGTGCCTTCTGTTGATATCCTGTTGCTCACACCTCCCACACAACCATTGCCTATAGGTGCATTTCCAGGCTCTTCACAGCATTATTCACAGGCTGCCTAGACAGACCTTCCCCTTATGTTTAATGACACAGGGAGAGGATGATACATTCCTCATGAGAATGTTGAGTCTATAGAAGTCTTTCTGTCACCTGGTCCTCTACAGGGTCTTCCTCTAAGGGAAGAGCAGATCTCTTGAAAATTGTTTGCAGTGCATATTCAGCCACACACAGAGGTGGAGGAGGCTGGAGAGCTGTCATCCTGTGGCTGGAGAGTGACTCCTGTGATGGCTAAGGTTGACTGTCAACTTGGCAGGATCTAGAACCACCAAGGAGACTGTGAGGAATCATCCAAACTAGATTAAATGAGGAGAGAAGGCCCATCCTGAATGGGGGGGCACCACTCCATGGGCTGCTGTTCAGACTGAATTACGAGGAGAAATGCATCTGAGTGCCAATATCCCTCGCTCTCTGCTTCCTGACTGGGGGATGCAATGTAGCTAGCCACCTCATGGTCTTGCTGCCATGCCTTCCCCAGCATGATGGGCTGTATCCTCTTGAACAATGAGCCAAAATAGGCCTTTTTTCTGTATGTGGCTTTTGTTAGGGCATTCTACCATAGCAATGCATGGCTGTGGACTCATAAACATTCCACGAATGTGGGTTAGGCCGATCCCCAGCCGTGGTTGCATTGGTTTGTGGACAATATGCCATGGTTCTGTGCATGAGAAAATGATGACAGTGGAAGAGATGTTCCCACCTCTTGCTTAGCCAAACCTCTCTCCTTTGGAAGACGAGTGAAATCCACATTCCAAGGCAGGATGGGCAGGGGCTCAGGTGGGGCTGAGAACCTCAAGCAGACAAAGTGCAGGGCGTTTGAGAAGAGAGGTCTCCGGGCAGAGGTCTGACTGTCATCTGACCAAGCTTCATAGGGAGAGGTCGCTCTGGCTCCCCTCTTCAGGCTGTGGGCACTGAAGAGGAAGGCTGCTGAGTGTGGAGGCTGCTGGGCTGGGTCATGTCCTAGGGCCTAATACCAAGGATCCAGAACATGGTTGGCTATTGCTCGAAGTTTTAAACTTTCCAGACATAGTCTCTGAAGAAAACTAAAACATTGGCATGCAGATTGCAGAGGATCCTGGCTCCTACAGCTGTCTGAAAAACAGGAATCAATCAAACCCAGCCTGGCATAAATACTGTCATCAAGCATTGATGATGGCAGGTTGGGCAGCCACAGCCCCACCTACGGCACAACAGGGCTGTTCCCAGGTTGGCCCGTGTTTGGCAGTCAGAGCTCGTGGGATTGATTGCAGGTTTTCTTCAGTCCTGGCCAGCATTGGTGTCCCTCAGAGAGTCATCCCACTCCATGCCAGGGCTGACGCTGGCTTTTGGAGGCATTAAGAACTCTGCCCAGAGCTGTGTGAGTCTGAACACTTGTTTAATATTTTAAGTGTTTTGGTAACACACATATTTCAGTCTTAAAATGCCAGTGGCATTTCTCTTCTCTGTCCTTTGAGGCTGATATATATTTTTCTTCATGTTTCCCCCACTACCACGTGTGTGTGTGTGTGTGTGTGTGTGTGTGTGTGTGTGTGCCTTAGCATGGGTCCAGAGGTCGATGCTGGGTGTTTCCTTTGTCTCTCTCAGCCATACTTTTGGAGACACTGTCTCCTACTGAACCCAGAGCTCATCACTTTGTCTAGATCAGTGGTTCTCAACTTGAGGGTTATGACCCCTTTGGGGGTCAAATGACCCTTTCACATGGGTCACCTAAGACCACTGGAAAGCATAGATATTTACACTATGATTCATAACAGTAGCAAAATTACAGTTATGAAGTAGAAATGGAAATAAATTTTATGGTTGTGGGTTACCATAACATGAGGAACTGTATTAAAGTGTCACATCATGAGGGAGGTTGAGAACCACTGCTCTAGATCAATTGACCAACTGACCACCCAGCCCCAGGATCCTCTCATCTCTATCTCCCTCCCCCAGTGCTGAGATCATTATGCCCAGTTTTATGTGGGAGCTGGGGATCTGAACTGAGATCCTTGTGCTTATGTGTCAAGCATATGACAAACTTAGCTGTCTCCCTGGCTTATAGATCTATAAGTCTGTTGCGTGGTGTACCTGGGACCAGAACTTGGGGACCTTACTCAGCTCTGGGCACTGTGGTTTAGAAGGTACATCAGCCTGAGGCCCCAGAGAGCAGTGACTATAATATGGAGATGATTGTAGTAGAGGTTCCATGGGTGGCCCTTCTGCTTAGGGTCTCAGCTAATGAGTCACACTGTACTGGTCTAGCACCTGGACCCAGAGTAGAGCCAAGCAAGGCTGCCTTTTTCTCTATTGTAGCCAAGGTTTCCGGTTAATGTTAGTGTACTTTAACCAGGCCAGATATTGCAGAAATGCGACCAGGGTGCTTATTGTTCCAGTGGTGGTTGGTCCAAGTGTTCAAACACAAGTCTGTGGGTACATGTCATACCCAAAACATGAATGGTGCCTTTATTGACTGCTGGTGTTGTAGGGCTAGGTGGGTGTTTCTCTGTCATAGGTTACTTTTTGTATGTTAATCTCTCACCTGGCTGACCTGGTGACTTTTTTTTCTAGTTTGGTTTATCTTTAGATTCTCTCATGCTTTCAATGCAGAGTAGGTAATTATCTAGAAATTATGATTACTTCCATTAGTTTCAATCCTTGAGCAGGCTGTTCACTTTTCTGCCTGTTTGCATTAGCAGGTGATGCTGTGTCTCAGTGGTTCTGTTCAATCTGGGAGAGGGATTGATTATGATGGAGGGGTCCCTTGTTCCTTGGTGTCCATGGAAGACATCTGTGGCCTGGACTTATTATGCTGGACCCAGGGACTTGCTGAACACAGGACTAAGAACTGCAGACTGGGTAGCATTGCAGGAGGTGAACTCAATGTCCTGTGGCTCTTTATATCATTTACCATGTCTCTTCCATGAAGCCTTTACCTTGCAGCTCCTCCCCAACCATGATGGCCAGCTCTGCAGACATGTTACGTGATGGCCCAAGTGCATGATGAAGAAGGCAAGAGCATAGTGCATTGTGGCTCTGGGACTCTTGAATTCTGCTGTAAAGAAGCTAACATGCAAACCTGAACAAACCTGGGCATCACAGAGTCTGTTTGCAGTAAGAGTCAGGGCAAAAGCTGGCTGGGATCTGAGGAGCAGCACAGTTTTCACTCTCCCTTATATGGGGGGAGAGGGCGGTGAAGCAACTGTCTGAGGCTTCCCTGATGCTGGCCAAGGAAGGATGGGAGCAACCACGTGGGCTGCCCTATTACTGATATCAACCAGGAATGGCATTTGCTTCCAGGACAATGACAGCACCTTCTTACCATCCTTCTTTCCAACTGACCTAGAATCTTCTTGAGAAGCCAACTCTCCAGACCTTTAGTAGAACAAGCCACAGCATGGTGGACTCCTTAGGCAGTGGTGGTTAGTGGAAATAGTTTAATCTGACATGAGGAAGATGTTGCAGAGCTAGAGACATGACTCAGTGGCTATAGTGCCTCCTATGCAAGCTGAGCACCTGAGTTTGCATCCCCAGGACCCATGTAAAAAGCTTAAGCATGGTAGTAGTCCTGTGCTGTAGTCCCAGCACTGGAGGTGAAGACACAAAAGAATCCCTGGAGGTTGCTGGTCATTCAGCCTAGTCTAGTTAGTGAGAAGAGAGACACTGCCTCAAAAATAAGGTGGAGAGCTACCGAGGAAGATACCCAACATTGACCTCTGGCCTCCATACCAACACCCACATATGGACACACACCCAACAACATATGTACACATTCATGAAAACAAGCACACACACACACACACACACACACACACAAACACACGAGAGAGAGAGAGAGAGAGAGAGAGAGAGAGAGAGAGAGAGAGAGAGAGAGAGAGAGAGATTGTGGAATGACTATTATGTCCCCACCATCTCTTACTCCTGGAAAAAGAGCCATTTCAGATTTCCTGCCACCACTGTCATGTGAGCACAGCTCCTGCCTTCAAAGATGCTGATTGCAGCCAGGTAGCTTCCCTTCCTGTTGGGCAGATTGTCTGTGGGTTCCAGGGAGAAACCAGCCCAGTACAGGTAACCTTGGAAGAGGCTGTCTAACCTGTTCTCTGAGAAGCTTCCTTCCAAAGCACTGAGGTGGATTTGGTCATAGAGGGACCTAGACATGCGTACTCACTCCAGGTGTGTTTCCCAGACCCACCTGGCCTGAGAAGGACTAGAGAACATGTGTGTATGGACTGGAGGCAGTTTTCTAGCACTAGGTGGTCGTGGCAGCTTGACATCAGCAGCCCATTGGGGGAGGGGTAGGCTGAAGGGAAGGGCATCAGAGAAGGGGGTGCTCATAGGACTTTTTACTTTGGTTCATGCAATGACAACATGGGGACAGACTCAATGACAACATGGGGACAGACTTGGGGTCCGTGCCTTAGAAAGTGTTTAGGGAAATTTTCAAAATTCCCAGTGAACCCAGACAGCTGGAGAATCTGACCCTGAATGTCCAAGGCACCCTCTCACCAAGCATTTTGCCAGTGTTTTGGCTGTGACAGCGTGTGTGGAGTACCATTCCAGAATACCTTGGACAGGTGGTGCAGACAGTAGGAATCACTGTCTCACATCCTGGAGGATGAAGATGAGAGATGGAGGTGTTCCAGGTTTGGGTCCTCCTGAACCTCTCCTTTTCTTGCTAATGAAGTTTTCTAGCTGCCCCTCACACGTCATCCCTCCACCTGGTATGTAAATGTGTCCAAACTCCAGCATCTGTTAAAGACCCTGTGACAGTTTATCTTGACTATCAATTTGAGGGGATTTAGGATCATCACAGAAACGTACTTCTGGGCATGTCTGTGAGGGGTTCCTAGGTTAGGGTCATTGAGGTGGTAAGATCCTGAGTGCAGGTGGCAGCATCTCCTGATCTGGGATTCTGCATTGTATAAAAAGGAAAAAGCGCTGGGCGGTGGTGGCGCACGCCTTTAATCCCAGCACTTGGGAGGCAGAGGCAGGCGGATCTCTGTGAGTTCGAGGCCAGGCCGGACCGACAGCCTCCAAAACAATACAGAGAAACCCTGTCTTGTAAATACAAAAAAACAAAAAAGGAAAAAGCAACTGTTCATCTGTCTGCTTTTGGAGGTGGATACAATGTAAGCAGCTGTTTCACACCCCTTCCACCATGCCTTCCCCACCATGCTGGATTGTGCTCACAAACTGCCAGCCAAAGGAAACCCTGCCTCCTTTGAGTTATTTTTGCCAGATGTTTGTAACTGCAACAAGAAAAGGAATTCACCATTACTGAATCAGGACCAAGTGTACCATATTTAATTTACTTCCGTTTTGCAGTGCTCAGGGAAGAACCCAGGCAGTTATTCTGCCATCAAGCTCTGTCCAAAGCCTCTTAGCCAGCCTTTGAAAGCTTTCTTCTATCCAAGTCATGTGACAAGGGATTTGCACATATGAATCTGGGGAAGCACACAGTTCTGTTTACTCAATCCACAGACCTCTGGACATCAGCTTGTGGGCCTCCTAAATTTTTAGAGGTAAGCAAGTAGGAGAGTGTACTCACCCGTGCATCGGGGCACAGGGCATTTGCCTCTCTAGAATCAATGGGGAACAGATCCTGTGTTGATTACTTTTATCTTTGCTGTGACCAAATACCCGGCAAGAAGCATTTTAATGAAAGAAGGGTTTGTTTAGGTTTGCACCAAAGCAGGGCAGGCATGTCAGCAGGAATGGGAGGCAGTTGGTCCCATGGCTTCTGCAGTTTAGTGCTGCAGATGATGCTGCCTACAGTTAGGGTGTGTCTTCCTATCCCAAAACACGTAATCTAGGATGTTCCTTGTAGACTCACCCAGAAGCTTGTCTCCATGGTGATTCTAAGTCCCATGGTGTTGACACTCAAGATGGATCATCATGTGGCCATAATTTGGGTTTCATTCAGCTGTGCCCACAGTGCTCTGGTTGGGCAGGTGGAGCAGGCTGCTTCTCTGAAGAATTTGAGGGGGCAGTAGGGTGGAGGGATATAACTTTTCAACAAGTATCCCCTGAGGAGCTTGTGTCTTCGATCTGGCTCCTGTATGTCTGACCCTTGACTTCCCTGATATGTTCAGTCCCCAGGAGGCTAGTGCTCTTAGCAAATGTGACTTCTGTTCTCCAGGTTTCCCAGGAGGCTGCCCTCTATCCTGTACTGTGACCTTGACCTGAGTTTAAATACCTACACAAAGCCCTGGGGTCATCTTGGGAAGGGAATGTCTCCCTGCATTAAGGACCAACACATTTCATACATTTGAATGCATAAAATAAGCCACACAATAAAATCTCTCACCCCGTGGCTTTGAAATTCCCTTTGGAAGGAGACCTCTGTGCATTTTGAATAGGAAATCAGTCTGTGAACCCCTGAGATTTATAAATTGATCCCCAAAGACTTTGCAGCCATTGCCTGGACAGTTTTGTCTGTATCTTCCATTGTAGGTTGGCTTTCATGCCCCCTGTTCATGAATGAGTAGAAAACACCTGTCAGTCAGGGGCTCTAGGTGACAAATAAACCAGTTTTAGGTTTTAGATGTTCCCTGAGCACTAGTAGCAAAATGCATCATTTTTGTGGAAATTGCTTCTCTGGTGGTGAGTTTTCTTTTCTCCTTATTAACAGCTGATGCAAGAGGCCCACACTAAGTGTTGACTGGTCAGGGAGCTTACAGCTCTGCATTTACTCTGGAGAGATCGACTGTACTAAAAGCAACTGCTCAGGGTTTCACAAAGCCACACTTCCTCTGCCTTGCCTTGCCTGCTTTCTGTTTCTGAACAACTTCTTTTGTAGTCTGGTTCTGAGGGGACCCAGGGGCCAAAGAAAGTCCTGGTCCTCAGAATGAAGCCAGACAAAATGCAAGGTGCCCTATTCTGCTTGAGAGTGGGATAAATGATGAGTGCGTGTGTAATGTAAGTGTGCTCCATGTAGCCAGCAGGGTGTCCACAGAGAAACTTCTGTTTCCTGCAAACCTGAAAGTAAATGTGCTCAACTGCCCTCTGTCCTATCTCAGAGTTAATCATTAATGTTTGCCCAGGCCCGTCAGGTGGCCAGGTGTCTGCTGTCCCCACGGGGCTGTTCATCACATTCCTCATTAGGGTCAAGACCGTCCCAAGTCAGGTCTCCTCTGGCTTTGGGATCTCACAGTCCTCCTGCAGAGAATCTGGTGGTGGAGCTCAGCTCCTGCAGACTCAGCCTAGGGCCTCTGAAGACCTGTCTGGTGGAACCTTTCTTAGATACCTACTTGCTTATGCATGTTTCCTCCAAGTCATGAGGGTACGTTATGGGGTGTCCTTGTGGATGAAGAGATTGCTGATAGTGGTTTGGGCCGGGGAACTCCACCTCATTATTCTCCCTGCGTTGGGCTGTTAGCTCTGTTTTTGGAGTTAGCCTGTCCTGAGCATCCTCACCACCCTCCTTTATTATGGAAAGAAGATCTGGGGTTGAGCTCATCTCATAGTTCTGGCTTATGTCCAGCCCTGCAGCCCATGAGTGGTGCAGCTACATGTGATCTGGAAAATGAGCCTTTAAAATGGTACCTTCCCAGCATTGCTACTTATTGCATTTCTGACCAAATCTGACTGAAACCTTTTCCCAGGTCTGTTTCTACTTGCTGATGGTAGCTAGAGTTGACAGTCTACTGGGAGCAGATTGAGGGCCCATGCTCTGCCTATCTCTACCTCACTGAATTCCACTAGCTCCACAGCCCAACTTCTTGTCTGGCATGTGTTCATTGAATGCCCACTGTATCCCATGTGATGGATGGACAGCAGCAGATCAGACGCATTAAAGTACTCATGAACATGTGGGTTCATGGGGAAGCTGAAATGACTAAGTGAGCTTTAAAGAGAGCCCATCAGAGGCCAGGTTGGGGGAGGTAGTCAGGGTTGGGAGGGGGGATGGAGAGGGCCACAGGTGTTTGCTTCAAGCTGTTGGATGCAGTTCCAGGCAGCCAGGAGTGGAATGAACTTGAGAGGGGCTTCCTGTGCCCCACCCCCACAGGACAGGAGTTCTGGGGACTGGAACATCTCATTTGCTCTCCAGGCTGGGACAGAGCTCACCTGGCTGTGCAAGCTCCAATGGGCGCTCACATCTGTTTCCCAGGGCTGACAGGAGCTGTGCTCTGCACTGGGTCCTAGGATCAGTGCTTCTTCATGGGGAGCCAATGGAGCACAGGCCTTTCTCACTCTTTAGTGTAAGCTCCTGCCTCAGACCTGTTCCTGGATGCCCAGGAACACAGCGGTAACCATTGCTCATCAGCCACATCTGTCTATGCCAGGCCCGTCTTCTTTCTCTGTCCCTGGTGGGGTTGAAAGCAGGGCAACCTCAGGAGCTAGAACCACTGGGCCAAACTGACGCCTGCCAGTACAAAAGACTCCATGAGATGGAAGAGGAAGGGACTGACCTCTCAGACATGTTACTTTTTTTGGTCTTTTAGTCCAACACAGGTTGTTTTAGAGATAGCTTGCTTGCTCAGCCTCAGAGAGGTACCAGGTATCTAGCCCAGCGTATTGTGCAGCTGTGGTGGGGAACCTTGATGGTAGGGGCTGAGCAGGCTGGCTGCATGGTGGACTACTCAGCTGTGTAGCCCACACAGGCTGGCAGAGCTGCAGCAGGGCCATTCTGACCTCAGCCTACCCTGATTCCATGGCACCAGTGTGTGGGCATCTTTACTTCTTTCCTTCAGGCTGTCAGGAGAGACCACCCTAGGTGCTACCGTTCCACCAGGGATTATTGACAGTGATGTATGCCATGGATCAACAATCCTATGCCCTATTAACCACAAGCAGCTGGGCCGCCCTGTGCTCAGTGTCAAGCCTGGAGTGTTGGGAAATCCCCACAGCTCCTGGGCCCAGCTGAACTGTTGCTACTTCTGCCTCTGCCATGGCTGTGGCCACCACTATCCACTGTCACTACTACTGAGGCTGCTGTCACTGGTGCTAGCACCTCTGCCAAGATTGAGCAGGCAGCAATTTTTTATGCCAAGGGATTTCTTTATAGTCCCCTCTACCATCTCTTGACAGCCCAGCACAGGGGAACCCAATTTGCATGAACATATCTGTGTTGAATGCAAGAGTAAGAATAGATTGCCTATCTGCTAAGAGGTTATGTTCACAAGTCCAGGCATTAGGCAATCAGTGTGCGAGTACCTGCACTATCCTACCTCTTTGTGTATCTGAGAATTGCCCTGTGGATCATCAGGGAGCCTGGCTGGGAGCCCTGTGCTGCACACTGCTCCCTTATGCTCTGTAAAGTCTGCCTGGGCTGGGTTTGCCCTTTGCTGCTTTCAAACAGAGCCGCAGAACCTAAGGCTGAGCTGAAGACAATAAGAGCTTAAAGCTGGAGGGCCCAGGTAGGTCACCCTGGCCCTTTTATATTTACACAAAGTAGCAAAAAGATTTCCACATTTACTTTATTTAATGTATAAGGATTTGTCTGCATGTATGTGTGTGCACCGTGAATGTGCCTGGTGCCCATGGAGGCCAGAAGAGGGCGCTGGATCCCCCTGGAACTAGAGTTAAATGATCATGAGCTGCCATGTGAATCCTGGAAACTGAGCCTGGACCAGGGCTTTTCATCGCTGAGACATTTCTCCAATCGCTTATTGATCCTTCCACTTACTAATAAATACAGCCCCCAAGCAGCAAACCTCATACCAGGAGCTGTCCCATGTCCTCTAGGTCTTCTGTCTTTCTGCTGTCCCAAACAGTATGGATATGCATCTCTCACTCTGAGGAGAAGCTGCTCTGGGTTCATCTGGTCTGTGAAGCAGCAGTGTTTGAAGTTAGAGTAAAAGGTCGGTTCAAGGTTAATGAGGACTGGTGGCTCCAACCCATGGCTATCAACCTGCATGCTTGTTAGGCCACCTGAGAGCATTTAAAGAGCAATAGCCACGGTGAGGCAGTTAAATAAGCATTTCTGGCCTGGCCCTGGTGTGTTTGAAAAGGTTGCACAGCCAGGATGAGTGCATGAATAGTTTCCTCAGAACTGGAGGCCTGGGTGGAAATCATGACACAGAGCGCATCATTATCTCACAAGCCAAGCACTCCTTAAACCCGTAAATCCAAATCACTTTGATATCCAAACCTTCCTGAACAGAAACCTTAAGACATGAGCGTGAAATCCCTCTCCTGACCTCACAGCATGGATTGTAGCTGACACATGGGTGTACTTGGCAGTGGTGTGTAAAATCACCACCAGGCTACATACCTATGGCACACAAATGAATTCATACTCAGACCTGAGTCCCATCCATTATGTGTACAAATATTCTCCAACCCCAACAGTCTGGCATCCCAGGGGGTGAGGGATCCTTACCGTGTGATAATGTCAGGTCAGGTACAGATTCCTGCTAACTCACACCGGTGGTATACGAAAGGAGAGCTCGCTCAGCACTTAAGAGCAAGCTCTTCCAGAAGACCAGAGCTCGGTCCCTGCAGCTCACAGGGGCTCTGAAGTCCTCTCTTGGTCTCCATGGACACCTGCACTCTGTATCTGTACTCACACAGGCACACATAATAAAAGTAAGTGTAAAAAAGGATGGTGAATGAATAAACAAGTGAATGCTAGAAGTTGCTTTGAAGCCGGTTCCTAACCAAGATGCAGAGAGAGCTGGATCCTTTGATCATGAAACTCGGTGTCTTTTTAGATCCTTTCTGGCTGAGTAATGGCAGGAATCATGAACTGTTCAGCTAGTGAATACAGGAAGACTTTACCCTGAGATAGATAGATAGATTAATTTTGAGACATGATCCCACTCTGTAGACCAGATTGCCTGGAACTCACAGAGATCCTTCTGCCTCTGCTTCCCAAGTGTTGGAATTAAAAGTGTGCACCACCATGGCCTGGCCTGACCTGAGGTTTTAATTGAGTATGGCACAGGGTGAACTCTGGAATTTTTTTCTTACAATCCTTCCTGACTGGTCGAGGGTGCTCACTGATGAGGCCATCCCTGCAGGTGGGCTGGGCAAGGGTGAGACGCCAGAGAAACCCTGCCAGGTCCAGTGGGGAGAATGGGTCCCTGCCTCAGTGGGAGGATCCTACTGAAGAACCACATGGGAGGAGTGCAACCAGGTGACCTGGGATTTCTGAGGGTCTCTGAGGACCCTGGGGGGCTACTGGGCACTGGGAAGAGTGGCTACTAGCTTTTCTTCTTTGGTGTCTCAGGTCATGGTTGCATTCCCGATGGCAGGAAAAATGCCAGGTTTTCTTGTATAGCATCCTGGATTGGCAGGCATCTCTCTTCTTTTTCTTTGTAATTAAATTTGTGTGTGTGCGCTCAGGTATATGTGTGTATAGGTGTGGTAGTTGACTTTTAATTACCAACTTGATACAATCTAAAGTAACCTGGGAGAGAGTCTCAAACTCTGGCCCAGGCCCATGGTCAGTGTTGCCAGCAAGTTGGTGCAGGTGCCCCAGGGTGCCTGATGGTAAGGCTTAGTGTGTGCCACAGGTGTGCAAGGTGATGAAGGGTGAGGCTATGTGTACCTTGTACAGGGCAGCTGCAGCCCAGAGCTGTTTGGAAGTGATCATGAGGACTAGGACTGGCCTAAGGTAGCTGTAGCCTGAGGCCTTGGAGAAGACTGACATCGTGGTGTGTCCATATAGAGAACCATGTTTGGAAAATTTCTGAAACTCACTGTTAGCTGAGAGACTGGAGAGTGAGAAAGAAGCCTGGGTACCCCTTAACCCTTCAGGTACAGTCTCTGCACATGGTACAGCATTTGAATCAGACAGTGCATGATCTCCGGAGCCCCGTGGAGAATCCCGAGTGGTGGGCATGTTAGATAAGAGAGCTCTCCTGGAGCATCCATACTCGGGAAGACTGACTGGGTACCTATGTTGATACCCACTGCTGTGTACCAATATGTTGTGAGGCCAGAGACTTCGCACATGGTAGCCTGGCACACACGGTGAGCGGAAAGGGCACCTGCTGGAGCCTGATGCTGCCCTGCCCCCCTTGCAAGACAGGCAGTACAGCAATGGAGTGTGGAGAATGTGTTTTCATTCATATAGACATGAAGTTGTTCTGTGGACAGTTGGTTTGGGTTCCCACACACTGGCATCCTCGCAGCCACCAGTGTGAATAACTGACAGTGGATTTACATTGTTAGGTATCTGTTCCTCACCTCTCCCCCTTCCTCCCCTTGCTTTCCTGCTTTCTTCCATTTAGTCACCCATGTTCCTACATACTCACTTACCCCAGCCATTCATATATTCATTCATGTATACAACAATCCACCTACCCACTCACCCACCACCTATCATTCATCATCCATCCTGCCATCATCCATCCACCTACCCACCTGTCCATCCATCCATCCATCCATCCATCCATCCATCCATCCTCACATCTGTCCATCCTCACATCTGTTCATCCATCCATCCATCCATCCATCCACCCATCCACCCATCCTCACATCTGTCTATCTAACTGTCCATCCACTCACTCATCCATTAACTCAGTCCTCTCATCCATATTTACCTCTCGTCTATGCACACATTGACTCAGGCAGCTATTCATGTCTCATCCATCCATCTCCAGATCCACCTACCTACCCACATATCCCTCCATGTGTCATCCATTAATCACCCTCCTTCCTTCCTTTTCCCTCTCCTTCTATAGGGAGGGAAACCCCTTTACTACTATTCTTGGTTCTCTGCTTCGTGGCTCTGTGAATTCAGTGACAAAAGACAGATCCACAGAAGAAAAGGCTGTTAATGCAGCAGCCCGCACCTCCTGGTCCTGGGAGGAGTGACTCAAAAGCTTGTTTGGAGCTCTGGCTTGGGGTAGCATCTGTGCAAAAGAACAATGAAGGTGAGAGAAGGGACTTGATCTCAGGTGACAGTCTGTGGGATAGCCAGCACAGGGAGAGCAGTGCTGGCCAAAGGCCACTTGGAGAAGCCTGTAATGTGGGTTACCCTGGGCTGTCTGTCCTTTAGATGATGAATATCAATATTGTTTCTAGAAGTGGACCATTGTCCTCTCTGGGGAAAGAAAACTACAACACACAACACCGACGCTTTCTTGTGTTTCCAGCTTTACCAAAGTTTGTCCTCTTGGTAAAGAGGAACACATAGTCCTGTGGGGCTGGGCATTCCTAACTCTTCCCTCCCGAGAGGTGCTTTCTGAGGCCAGACTTCCTTACCATTGATGCCTCCCTGCCACGATGCCCTGTGAATCTGTTCATCTGTCTGTAGGACTGCCCCATGTCTTCCAGACCACAGGCATAAGAGGGTGTGTGAATCTTTCAACAAGTTTCTTCCCTTTTAATCAGAGTCATGTTTGGTGTCATCCATGCAAAGTTCAGATTTCATTTGTTTATAACTGTAGAGCCCATAGACAGAGGGTACCACAAAGTGATGAGGGTGACCATGCATCCCCACTGGCCCAGGGCATTCCAGTCCACATGGCCTTCACCTTCTTGATAGAATTTCCATACAGGTAGAATTGCTGGTATGGTATAACACATTCCCTGCTGGGTCCTCAGAATCCTCCCAGTTTAAGTATTTATCCTAGACATGTGGCAGTGTCACTACTGCAGTCACCAAATACAGGCTGACTTTTCCTGGGTTCTGTTGGTACTTTGCTTTTATTTCCTGATCTTGTAGCCCAGGCTGACCTTAAACTTATTATCTTGAGGCTGGCTCTGAACTCATAACCCTCTTGTCTCTACCTCTTCAATGCTAGCATTACAGGTGTGTGCTACCACACCTGGCCATGTTGGTCTTCCTGGTGCTCGCTCAAGGCCCTGCTCTGAGGTAACTGTTTGCAGCCTAGCCGGGGCTTTTGAACTGGAACTGTCTCTGAGTTGGCTATAAGGAAGGGGCTCCCCCAGCTTCTGCCCCTGGGGACCCCCAACTCTCCTGGCTTCAGTCTGCTCAAGACTTGGGTCTGTGTTCTGCTCTCGGACCTGACGATGATATTTCTGAGACTATTCTGGTCTTTTTGTGCTATTTTTACTCTATGCTGCTAGCCACTCTGTGTTTGAAGTAGGGGGTTATTACAGCATAGCTTGCTGCCTTCTGACCCAGTGCCTGCGTTCCTTCCCCTCCTGCTGTCACTCTGGCCTCAAAGAAAAAACAGAGGTAGCTGTTCCTCCTATGTGGACTGCTTCAAACTACCACTGCGGCTATCCAGTAAATTCCCATTGCCGTGGCTGCTGCTGCAGCTATCTGGGCCTCCTTCAGAGCAGCTTCAGCACAGTGTGAGGGACCTCCCTAGTTCTGGCCCTGACTGATGCCGCTGCCCAGGCTCAAGGGAGGAGGAGGGAGGTGCCCTGTTCTTTCCACCTTTAGGCATCTGACATACAAGCACATAGGTACCATGGACTGGTGGTCACATTGGCAGACTCAGGAGCTAGTCTTCACGGGCCGCTGGGTTCTCTTGGATACTTACACTTATTTATTCTCCTTTCTCTTTCCTTCACAGAGGTCCAGGCACCATGCCTCGCAGTCCCACATCCAGCGAGGACGAGATGGCCCAGAGCTTCTCTGACTATTCCATGGGTTCAGAGTCAGACAGTTCCAAAGAAGAGACCATCTATGACACAATCCGGGCCACCACAGAGAAGCCAAGTGGTGTGAAGATGGAGGAGCTCCAGGGCAACACCCTGGTGATTCGGGTGCTCATTCAGGATCTGCAGCAGACGGTGAGGCCTCATGTATGGCAGCATAAACCTCCCTGCTTTGCTTGGATGTCTGTCTAGCCAGCATCAACTGTGGTTTGAACACTGTAGAGGGGTCTGGTTCATCCTGGGTCTGCAGGCTGGTGTTCCAGACCCATACTCCAGTGTAGCTCAAAGAGGTTTCTCACCCATAGTGCCCCTCCCTCCCTCCCACTGCAGCCTACAATATTTGTTGGTCATGCCCCATTCATTCTACATTACTATAATGAAACTGTGTTGCAGGGAAATCTATAAAGAAAAGAGGTTTATTTGGGCTCATTGTTTCTAGGCAGTCAAGGTCAAAGGCTATCTTTGGTGGTGGTTTTTTCTTAGCAGAGTCCCAAAGTGAGCCAGGATGTCATAGGTAAAAATTGGGGGATTGTATGCATGCCTATGTCTGATGTTTCTCCTTATTCTCCTGTGACTACCAGGATGTGACTAGACTTCATCTCATTCTAATTGCTCCCCAAAGTCCAACCTTCAAACATCATCATCAGATCTAGTTCCCATAAAACTTTCCTTACTTCAAGATAAAGATTAAATCTGAAGCTCAGAGTCCTAGGGAGATGCCTAAGCCATATCCAGGCTATAGTAAGTACCTTCTGCTAGGTCAAGCCTCCAAGCCCCAGGTCTCAGAGCAAACAGCCCATTGGTGCCATTGCTACTCTTACAGATTAAGTTCGGTGGTGAGCACATCAGCCAGTGGTGTTTATGATGCCTCAGCAGGGAAGGTAGCCTGCTGCCTCCTTTCACCTGCTCATGTGGACAGCATGTGCTCTCCCACTCCTGGGCATAGGAAGTCTGGTCTGAGTGTACTTCACTTCCCTATACTGCTCTGGTCACTACCTGCTTGTCCCTCAGTCCTAGGCCCAGCATCATTTCCTGGGGTGTCCCCGAAGTCCTCAGGCCTCAGCTTGCCCATGCTGATCACCCTGCTCTGTCCCTGGGCATGGGTTTACTTCCTCTGGATGTTGGCTTCTGCTGGGGAGCAGAGGCAAGATGGATGTGATAGATGACCATGGATGCTGTGTTTAGATATAACTCCCCAGGAGGTTCCAGGGTCTGGTGTTTTGTCATTTTTCTTTGCCTTTCTTCTTCCTTGTTCTTCAACTCCTTGGGGCTTTTCTGATGAAGTTGGAAGCTCACAGCAGAGATAAGCTTCCAGTCCCCAGGAGGGACTGGGTGTGAATTGTTGGTACTTTGCTGGTCTGGACTATCAGGCTCGGGCTCTGCCTGGGGCATTGCATGGGGTCATGCAAAGGCCTTTTGAGAATCTGCTCCATGTCTGGGTGTCTGTGACAAGAGGGAAAACCAGTTAATGACAGGTCAGGAGAAGCAGTGAGGAATGTGCTCTGGGTTAACTGGATGAAGGAAATGAAGGAGGGTAGTGGAGTGACAGGGTGGGAGGTGGGGTGTGGTGATGGGGTGATGGGGGCAGGGGATTGAGTGGTGAGATAATGGAGTGAGTCAGATGGGAGATTGGTTGTTGGGGGATGGGATAGAGGGGTAATGGGATGGGAGTGGGCAGCAGAGTGGGGGTGAAGGAGGTGGGGGATAATAAGGTAGTGGGTGAGGCAGGTGAGGTGGGGTGGCATCTCTCTAAGCTGCTATTACTCAGCTCTTGAAGACAGGCTGTGGAGAGGGCTGTGTGGGTGCAGTCGTGTGTGCGCGCGCTCACACACACTATTCATTAATGAACATCTCTGACATTATTCATTTGAATTTAAATGGAGGAAAAGCCAGTGAGGAAACAATGAACATTCATCTTTTTTGTTGTCATTGCTCCAAGAAAGATGGTGTCCAAGGACATCTAGAGGGAAGCATTATTAAACCCATGAAGAGGGATAGATTTTTCTGTTTCCTGTTAGAGTGTCATCCCCCCCCCCGCTGCCTGTGCTTTTCCTGGGCTGCTGCTGGGTGAATGAAGCAGATTACTAAAATGAGCTTGCCTTCCAGCTCCCAGGCTCTTGAAACAGCACCCCCTTCCTCCTCTCTGTCAGAAAGAAGAGATGGGAGGTTCTCATCCACACAGACACTTGGGGATTCAGGCTCCTTCACTTGGTACCCAGGCCTTTCCCTGGGTCTGGAGTCCTGCACATCTTCCTGTCTTGAAGGTGAGGGATGGAGAGGGTGAACTGGCGAGTGTCTCACTTCCCCACCTTCCCCAGCTTCTTTAGGAGGGTCACTTAATTGCAGACTGGTCTTTGGAGGGTTTGGTGAGCAGTAACTAGCTATTCATACTTCCCTCCCTCCATCCCCACCCAATGCCTCGTCTGTCCTCCCTCTTCTCCTGGTAAGGGCTCTGCTTGTAGACTTTGTATATCTTAGTTTACACTCAGCCCAGCCTGCACCCCAAGTACCCCAGAGTCTCCCTGACACTGTTCCCACCTCAATGCTCAATGAAAGCCCTTTCCTATTTTATTTACCCTTGCTTTGGGCAGAGTTCATTGCTAGTGTGGATATCCTTCTGGGCCTCACCATGTGTGGTCTGTCTGCTCTGTAAAGACACCGTAGTTCATGTTGAGGTTGAGCCATGGATGCTGAGCTCAGGACCAGTAGCACTGGAACCCCAACCTATGGGACACTGTGTCTTCCTAAGCTCAGCCTTCTTATAGTCAGCACCATCATGCACTTTAGCACACTCCTGAAAACCTATTTATCAATAAATTAATTAGTTCTACTTGCTTGCATGGTGTGTGTGTGTGTGTGTGTGTACATATATGTGGTTGTGCACACATAGTTTGTATGTGGATGTCAGAGTGCAGCTTGTAGGAGTTGGTTCTCTTCTATCATATAGGGCTCAGAGGCCAACCCAGGTCAGCAGACTTGGTATCAAGTGCCTTTACCCACTGGGCCATCTCATTGGCCCTGGGAGTCTTATTTTAAGTGGGGGTGAAGAGGTAGGGACCTAAGGGGGAATCTGCAGAACAACTTACACAAAAAAATGTGAAAATCACATCACTAAACATATGGCTGTATGGATCCCTGTTTATAAAGCAAGTGCTGCCGTTGGGGTACTAGAAAGTAGGGTGTGTGTGTGTGTGTGTGTGCACAACTCAGATTTTCCCCTGTTTTGTTCATATCTGTAAATGAAAGTATTTAGGAATCGTATATCAGTCCTCTTAAGCTGACTTCTTCCCAGGCAGGGAGCTCACAAACACTGAGGAGTGACTGCATTTTGAAATTTTCCTTCATCACCTTTGACTCAGATGTTCCTTTTTCTCTTTCTCATAGTTTGGGGCCAAAATTGTTCCTACTGATTCAGCCACTAGACTCCAACTGTTGTTATTGTTAAGTTTTTAGAAATAGGTTCTCACATAACCCAGGCTGGCCTTGAATTCACTAAGAAGCTGAGGCTTGAACTCCTGTTCCTTCGGCCTCCAAATCCCAAGTGCTGGGATTATAGGCATGGCCACTATATTTGGTTTATGTGGTGCTGTGGGCAGAACCCAGGGATAAGTTGTTCCCTAGCTCCTAGAATGTGTTTATTTTTTAATATTTACTTTTATTTTGAAGTGTGTGTGTGAGAGGGAGAGAGAGAGAGAGAGAGAGAGAGAGAGAGAGAGAGAGAGAGAGAGAGAGAGAGAGAGAGAGAGAGCGCTCGTGCATGCCCTCACATGAGAGTGCGAACCCATGCATGCACGAGCTTGTTCTGGGGGTGCCAGAAGAGGGCATCAGACATCTAGGAGCTGGGCTGCATGACATGGGTGTTGAGAACTGAATTCAGGTCCTCTGCAAGAACAGTACAATCCCTCCAGCCCTGAAAGTGGTTGTTGGGTCTTCCTGGAAGTGTGGATTTGCTTGTCCTTCCTTGCAAGGCAGTTTCCTGGTGGTGTGTGTCTATATCAGGGGAACTAGCTAGTCTCACTCTGAGAGTTTCTTTTCCATGTTTGCATCTCAGTGTCTCTCAGTTGAGTTTTTCTGTCATGTATTTGACTGGACTGGTCTGTCCCCAGGATTCTCTGATCTGGAGTAGCTCTTGTCTGCTTTCACAGCTCCTCACCATTTCTGACAAGTATTCTCCAGAGCTGTTGTTTGGCACATGTTCTGATGTCTGGTTATTTCCCTCGTGAGTATAATGTTTCTTAAGATGGCCATTCCTCTATGGGGTGAGTTTCCACTCAGCAGAATATAACTGACTCTCTCCCCATTGTTCTCTTCTCTGCCTTCCTTGCTGCCTAGGCCAACCCTCCCCACCGCACCACAGCCGAGAAACAGAAGCTCTGTCCTGTGAATCAAAGAGCGCAAGAGTGAACCCTCTCAGCTCTCTTGTGAAGTTAGATGTATCAGTCTGTCTATCTGTCTGTCTTTTACACATAAAAGATGTGGGAGTGGGGTGGGGAATCTTTTTAGAGGGCTGGGGACAGGTATCTTCCCTTTCCTTTTTCTCTAAAGATTATTTTAAATGCTTTTCCTTGGGAGGACCCCAGACCAGAGACGAAGTCTCTTCATCACTGATGGACCCCCTCCACCCATCACTCAGTGAAGAGCCCTGCCTAAAGGGTCTCCCTACAGCTGGCTCCTTGTCTCCCACCCAAGGAAGGAGAAAAGTCTCAGTGAGAGGGAAGAGGCCCTTCTTCTACCACAGCCTTCTGCTTCTCTGCAGCTCATCGGATGGGTCCTGTAGTGCCCCAGTCCTCCTGCAGACACATTCTAAGCTGGCATCTGACCTTCCTGGAGACTTCGTCTCTCAGTGTTGGCTTCCAAAGTAGAGGGCCCTTGACCCGCCATCCATTTGAACCATTCTTTCACTATAGTGTTTTAACTGTCTAATCTTTATTTCCTGGAATTGCTTGTTGATGTAGGCATTCGGGCTGGGAATGTAATAGCTCTCCAGGGTGGCACGTCTAGAAAGACGGTCAAGGCTGGGGGACAGTGGAGGTGGTGAGGGCTAGACTGCTGGAGGCAGGTGCAGACCATAGTCACCCCTTCCATGCTGGGGTCTGTCCCCAAGACAGGCACACCCACTCCACCCAGGCAGGATAGAGCCTTGCCTTGAGCTGATCCTGCTCCCTCCACTGTCCTTCCCACCCTCTCTGCCCCCTCCACTGTCCTTCCCTGCCCCCTCCACTGTCCTTCCCACCCTCTCTGCCCCTCCACTGTCCTGCCCTGCCCCCTCCACTGGCCTTCCCTGCCGCCTGTACCTCCCCTCACTGTCTCTCCCTGCCCTCTCTACCTTCTGTCACTCTTCTTCCCTGCCTCACCTCTACCTTCCCCCACCTCTATCTTTGCCCCCCCCACTGTCCTTTCCTCTCCCTTTACCTCTTTGTTGTTCTCCTTCCTCCTCCCAAAGAGCCTCCATCTTCTCCCCTCTCACAATACCCTTCCTACTCCCCACCCTGTCACACGGTTAAATCTAGATTGTTTATATGAGGGAAAGCACGCAATATTTTTTTTTTAGTTTGACTTATTTTGCTTAACAAAACGATCTCCAGTTTCATCCATTTTTTCCTACAAGTGTCATGTTTTCATTCTTTATGACTGTATAAGATTCCATTGTGTATATATACCATATTTTCTTTATTCATGCATGTGACACCTGTGTGAGCTGTTGTGGATAGCGTAGCAGCAAACATCCCAGTCTGTAGAAGGAACATGGAGGATCAGAAGGGAGCCGGTGAGAGTCGGAGCAGATGGTCTGAGGTCTGAGCAAAAGGCCCATGATGCGCCCACTGACTGCCGGATACTCAGGCTTCGTTTACACATGTAACTGATACTCAGTGTGGGAAGGTGGCCAGTGAGCTGCCTGTGTGGAAAATGGTCCTGGGGCCAACTCTTGTCATGCTGTTATCACTTTGCATGTGTCATAACCCTGGGAGTTCCACTGAGTTACCCCTGCTGCCATAGTGTTCCTTAGCAGCCAGGATGGACTAGGTGACTTAGGGAAGGTTCACAGGACTCTCTGAGGACCGGCATAGTGTGGGGTAGCTTGGGCAACCTCAGCACTGACATCTGCAAGCCCTTGTTTCCTGCCTGCTTTAACCAGTTCTGGGCTGACCTTCACTGTGGTGTAGATCCATTTGTCCCACAGTTCTTGGATCTGCTTGCACCCACTGGAGTTACTGGGCATGCTGAGGAGGGCTGCCCTGGACAGCTGTACTGAAGACTAGACTTGCAATAGCCTCTGATGAGTGTAGTCAGTTCTGGAACTTTCTGAAGACCATTTCACTTCATTTTGTTCAAGACAAACAAAACCCCTGGAGGCAGAGACAGGCACTCCCACGGGTATGAGTTGTCAGCAACAGAGAGGACATTGTTCCCACATGCTGTCCCTTGCGGGCTAAGTCCTCTGTCTAGCTGGGGACATGACACAGTTCCTGGAATATTGCCCAGAGGAGCTGAGTGGAGCCGCCAGCCAGCTTGCCCCAGGGACCCCCAGTGCCTACACACTGGGCGGTGGTGCTTGGAGAAGCTGCGGGACTGTCCTTCACTGCCCCCACGAGGCCCAGCCCTGCTGTCTCTTGGTGCTTGCTATTTCTGAGATCACAACTCTAGGGAGTCAGAAACTTTGGGCCAGGAGAGCAGAGGGCAGTGCTCACAAGGCACCTTGGAGCCCTGGCTGAGTAGGGCTTGGGTTTAGAGGACAGGCAGGGGTTGGTGAAGAGGGACAGACACAGTTGAAGCATTATTTCTGCATTATTCCAAATGTGGTGTACAGCTGGCATTGGCTGTGCAACTTGGCCTTTTAAAAAGTGGCTTGTGCCCAAATCAATACCAAGTGAAGTGGGCTCTTCTGTTACATTTTTGGAGAATGGTGGCTGAGAAAGTGGGTACAGCGCTGGCTGTGGTCGAGCAGCATGGCAGCACTGATTTGAACCCACATTTGTCCTAGGGAGGTGGAAAAAAGAGCACTATGGGAGTAGGGGAGGGTCCTTGAGGGTTCCCAGCAGCAGCCCCTCAGCCTCCAGTCAGGCTTGGCACCAGGAGCTCTGCCCAAGCTGTCAGTCCAAGCCCCCAGCTCCCCCACCCCACCACCCTGGCCCATCTCCTGGCAGCCGCTGCAGGGAAAAGAGGCTGGCCCCTTTTGCCTTAATTAGTTCTTCCATTTATGACATAGATATATCTTCCTATGGGGTATTTCATTTAGCAAAAAGCTTTTCAGTTACCACCCTGACCCCCTTAAAGACTATTTATTGCAGTTCATCTGTCCTCTCTCTTTGCTTAACTCTCTTTGTCCCTGTCTCACTCACGTATCTCCCCAAAGTCACTGTTCCAGATCTGGCACTCCTAGAGGTCTCTGCCTCTCCATCTCACTATCCCTGCCTCCCTGCCCCCACCTCATGTCAGTCCCCATCTATCACCTGCTTCTGAATGGTCTGTCCCATAAGCCTGACTCAGAAACACCCTTGACCATTGTGCTTCTCAGTGAGATTGAATTGGAGCTCCAGACACAGTAGTCATCTCTCTCTTCTACTTTTGGTCACAGGCAGGTGACTGTCAGGCTGGCTTTGCATCTATGAATTTCTTTTTGTGCTTTTGAATACCAGGGAGATTCAGCTTGCTGTGAAGACACTTGAAGCCATGTCCCTGTCCAGTAGCTGAGAACAAAGGACCATGGGGTGGCCATCCATGGTGAGAGGGTGCAGGAAGGCTTAATCACCTTGACCAGCCATTTGAACATAGTTCTTGGCCCCAGGAGAGGAGAGAATGTGGCACTTCTTCAAAGGCTCATAGTATCTGTGTTTTTGCAAAACAGACAGCTGGTATGGGTGGCGAGGGCTGTTAGGCATGCTGGCACCTTCCTTCCATGCCAGGAGGATTTGTTCTGGGTTCCTTAGGATGTACTACAGAGGATGCTGGCTCTGTGTGGCTCACCCTCCCCCTTGTTCCCTACACCATTTTAGTGCTAGTCAGTACATTTTGGTCTAATCACTAAGTGTCTTCTCTAAGTCACTAATGGGAAAGCCCCCAGTAGAGAGGCTGGGGCCACTGTGCCTGGCTCCCCAGCCAAAGTTCCCAGTCCCACCATCCAGCTTGGATCTGAACTTGCAGCTAGCTCACAGTTTCTATCTCACAGCTTGCAGCTCCTAATCCTCCTGCTAGAGGCTCCTGCCTGCAGAATTCCTTCCTCTGAACTTCCAGATGTCCCCTGTCATTATCTTCTCTATGCACCTCTGAGATAGCTGGCTCCCTGCACCATCTGCCTGGCAGGTATCCCTAGCTCGCTTTCTGCCCTGAACCCTGGACCCACCACCACTACATTCCCAATATAACAGCATCTCATCAAGCGAGAGCTCACTTCTCTTGGACACTTTGTGGAAAGTGCAGAGCCCCCCCCACCAGCCGAGTCTGGGTACAGCCTGGGCCATGGCCCTTCCTTTCCTCCTCCTTGTATCCACACATCTGGCCCAACTCTGAGCATCTCACGTTCCAGGGGTACCTTTGAAAAAGACTGCCCCCAAACAGTCAGAACAGCTTTATTGATTTATAAATGTTACAGATCGCAGAATCTGTTTATTTTGAGTTTGCAGGTTAAGAGCTTTCGTAAATTTGGCAAGCTGTGTGCCCATTGCCTCCACCCAGTGTGGGGCACTCCACCACCCCAGGAAGATTCCCCATACCACTTCCAGCCTGACAAATGCGTATCTTCCCTCTGTGTCTGTGGTTCTTCCTTTTCTGGACATTTCCACATAGATCAGGCCACATAGTCTGTGGCCTCAGTGACTGGCGCCTCACCCAGCAATGTAGTGGCCACTCACTGTCTTTATTCAGTTCCTCCAGGATTTCTTCCTGCCCCAGGCAGACGCTCCACCTGACTTTCTCGGGCCTTTGGCCACCCTGGAGTTGTAATTTTCCTCACAGTACCTGAGGAGCTGCCTGCTCAGTGTCTATCTCCCTTGGCTCCGGTGTGTTTTGCTAGTGCAGCCACAGCTGAGACAGAGAGAGGACAAAAGTATGGCTGGAGGGACTGGGCTCACGTAAGTCTCACTTTGTCAGTCAAGAAAGGACATTTGAGTTGAGCCCAGAACTTGTGTACCCAGAACTTCCTAAGCTCAGCCAAACACGAAATCTGGTGTTAAAGCCGCAAAGGTGGCCACATGCTGTGGTGCAGTCAGTATGTGTGGCTGAGGGAGGCAGGCATTGGGTGGACTAAGACAGGGCATAGTGGTTTGGGTGGCCAGGTGAGTTCTGTTCAGAGCACGTGACTTCACTAAATTCATACACATGGCCTTGGCTGCTGTGACTGACTGGAGGAAGGCTGGAAGAAGCAGCAGCAGGTTGGAGACTCCCAGGAGGGAGAAGAAATAGAGATGGGAGCCAGGGACAGAGCTGGCAGGGAAAGGAGTTGACTATACAGGCTCCAGGATGACAGGGTCAAGGCCAGGACTGACAAAATCAGAGCCACGGACTCTTACCAGCGAGTCCTAGGTGGAAGGGAGGAGTGCACAGGGCCCTTAACAGTGACTGTACTGCTTCATCAGTTTGAAATAGAATGTGTGTCGTGGCAATTCTGAGAACAGGGGCAAAAGCCCGTTTTCTTTTTTTTTTCCTCATTTATATATGTGTAGGATACATGTGTGTATATGTATGCTTGCATGTGTGTGTGAGTTGGTGTGTATGTGCTTGTGGAGGCTGGAGGCTGATGTAGGTTGACGTAGGAATCATTCTTGATTACTTCCCTCCCACCTTGTTAGTTGAGGCAGGGTCACAGTCAAATTCAGAGTTCACCTATGATATGGCTAGGCTTGATAGGCAGCTTGCTCAGGGGATCCTTTCTGGGGGTAGGATTACAGGGCTCTCGGGATCTGAACTCTGATCCTCACACTAGCATGACAAGTGCTTTAACTGCTGATCGTTTCCTCAGCCTCCATCTTCTTTCTTTAAGAACATCTCATCATAATTCATAGACCTGCACGGGTTCATGGGTATTCACAGGTGGGGTTCATAGACCTGCACGGTTCGTGGGTATTCACAGGTGGGGTTCATAGACCTGCACGGTTCGTGGGTATTCACAGGTGGGGTTCATAGACCTGCACGGTTCGTGGGTATTCACAGGTGGGGTTCATAGACCTGCACGGTTCATGGGTATTCACAGGTGGGGTTCATAGACCTGCACGGTTCATGGGTATTCACAGGTGGGGGGGCCCTCAGTAGTCATGTTTTCTCAATCCTGAGGAATCCATTCACCGGCTAGCTGTCTGTTCTCTCATGAATCTCTCTGTAGCTTCTCCTGTTCTGCACATGCAGGGTAAATGGACTCACAGGATGGATGGACTGAGAGGTGGAGATTAGCTCTTTAGGGTCCCATATCTCCTATTGGAGACATGTCTGTCCCCTCACATCTATATACATACCAACACTCACAAATCCCCTAGGGCTTTTGTTTGTTTCTTGTTTTTAATTTTTTTCCAGACAAGATCTTTCTAGGTAGATCAGCTTGGCCTTGCACTTCTGACAACTCCCCTGCCTCAGCCTCATCAGTGCTGGGACTAGAGGAGTAAGCCACCACGCTGACTGACTTCTGAAACATCACAAGATAGACTCCCTGACCAACTCAGACCTGCAGAACTCCTGTGTCCAAGTTTCAACTCTCCTGAGGGCTGCACTTCACTTGACACATCTTTCTCAGAATAGATTTTCCTTATACAGTTTGAAACAAATTTATCTATCTAATCAATTAATTCTATTTATTTATCTATGTGCTTATTTTTGTCAGAGAACAACTTGTAGGAGTTAGTTCTCTCTTCTACCATGTAGGTTACTGAGGTTGAACTCAGGGCATCGGGCTTAGTGACCTCAATGCTCTTACTGGCCCAGCATGGACTCTATTTTCTACTTGTGCAGTGCTCGCTCACCCCAAAGAGGTTTATTTGGGGCTAAAGACTTGACAAGAGATTGCTTGCATGTGAGTTTGATTGGACACATTTTCTGCTCTGAAAGAAAAGCCACCCAACAGGACTGACGTGATGCTTCATCCTCACTGCCAATTTGACTGGATTTGGAATCACCTGGGAGACACACTTCTGGATGTTTGCAAGGGAATTTCCAGAGAGGCATCCAAGTAGCAGCATGCCATAGGCTGAGATCCTGGACTAAATAGAAGGAGGAAAGTGAACTGAGCACCAGTGTTCATCTCCCTCTGCTTTCTAACTGTGGATGCAATGTGACACTCCTGTGCCATGACTTCCCCACCAGGATGGAATGTGAGCCAGATAAACCCTCCCTTCCTTAAGTTGCTTTTATTTCAACAATGAAGAAAGTCACAAAACAACTGGCTAGTAGATGACGCTGATGATGGTCCCCATTTAGAGACTTGGAGTTCAAGGACAGTGGCCATGGCTGATGCCCAACCATCCAGGCAGGTTCAGGAGGTTGAGGATACCTGAGGGCTTCAGAAGAATTTTTATTTCTCATGTAAAGAAAATGTCGAGAATAATAAATGTCACAGGCTCCATTATAAAGATCTGTGACCACAGGTAATATTCACTCTTGACTTTTTAGTGATAGGATTAAACTTTACTGATACAGTCTTTGTTGTCCTCATTCCAGCCCCCTCCACTTGGGGACAAAGCAAACACTGTCATGAATTCCGAGTCAAATTCATATTCTCAGAGTCAAATTCATATTCATTCTCTCTCTGTCTCCCTCTCCACCTCCCTCTCTCCTGTTTTCACTCTTGCTCTCTTAGCAGTTTTGATATGTAGCCCAGGCTGGCCATAAACTCATGATCCTCTTCCTCCTCCCCAAAGTGCTGAGATCACCATGTGCATCCCCTTACCCATCCATCTACCCACGTACCTATCCACCCACCAACTCAGTCATCCACCCCTTATTTGCCCACCCATCCATTCTTCTACCCACTCACCCATCCTCCCATTCTTGCAAACATCCAAGTGTCGGTCTATGCATCTATCCTTTTGCAGTATAGAAACTTGTGCTTCAGGTTTCGTTTCTCCTTAGAGTGACCACCCAGTGTGCTTTGTAGTGGATAGCTGGATCTCTGTTGAGAGAGAAGGCACGGAGTCTGGTTTTCTTTGTGGCTTCATTATCTCATCACTAAAGCCAAAGGAAGCCCCCATCCCCATCGGCTCTGCAATGCTACCAGGATAACGTTCCCCTGTGCTTTAGCCGAGCAGTTCCACTTCATAGCTCTCATTGGGAATCTGGAGTATCATAAGTTGCTTGAATGAGCAGAGACCCTGGGGCCCCACCATGCAGGGAACCCAGGAAACGACCTTGATCTTGCTGCCACTATTCCTTTTTCACGACTCGATTGCCACAGGTGGAGAGGGACCCGATTTTCATATCTAACATTTTCAAACAACTAAAACTGGCTGAGCCACGTTTCTTCTCTGTGTTGTCTGGATCCTGCACTGCACCTTCTTTTGCTGGATGCCAGGTTAGAGTTTTATATGCAAGGCCAGGTGACCTAGCTTGCAGGGGTCTCAGAGCCCAGACATAATCAGTTAAGCTTTTCTGCTTACGTTCATGGCTAATTCCCACTTAATTCTCCTTGAGAAAATAACTTCTGGGAATGGAATCTTTGTCCTGGTATTACCTAAATTCTGTACAAAAAGCCAGTGAATCCACATGGGGGTGGAATGCTGAGGCTCAGAGACCAGGTTAAGCAAAGAGCATGTATCACCTTCTCTGCTGCTGTCCCATGATGAGCCACCAGAAAGGTGATCAGTCATCCATGTGAAAGCTGAGGGCAGCGCTGTCTTCTAAGGCCTATGCTGTGAGTGTGTTTGTGTGGGAGGGGGCACAGTCAAGCTGAAATGGCCACTCCATTAGGGGGAATAAGAGAGAGAGAATATCCAGAGGCACCTGGAAGAGGAGTCCAGCACAGAGAGAAAAGAGAGCAAACTGGACATGGCCAGGGCTAGGGAGGCAGGAGAGAATAGTGGAGACAGCAAGAGATAGGGGATAGCAAGGATGCAAGAGAATACGGGGAAATAGAGCCGTAGAGATATCAGGAAGGCTGGGAGATAGCAAGAGAGAGAATAGCAAGAATAGCTGGGTTATAAAGAGGATGGGTAGCGGCAGGGAGGAAAGCCTATGAGCTGGAGGGAGTTTAGGGTAGAGGGGGAGGTGAGAAGGGCTAATGTGGGGCTTTGAAATGTGTAGCATTTCAAAGTACTTGTGAGTGGGGACTGAGGAGTTTGGCAGCCAGCGTGAGCTTTGATATGCTAGCACAAGTGCATGTCAATGAGGAGCCATGTCCTTCCTCCTAGGGGTGGGGTGCGGGGACAGAAAACACATTTCACAAGTTCTCCAGGTATGCTGGCTTTTATCTAACTTCAAGAAATCCTTCTATAGTCCAGTTTGAGCTCATTTCCGGATATATGGAGGGGCTGAGACCTAACAGTCTTATCAGAAATTTGGGGTTGTCACCTATGACTGGGGAAGTTGGGGGTCCCCTCAGGGCCCTTAGTGATGTTAATAAAAGAGTTTAAGAACAGACACAGAAAAAAAGCTGGAGGTCCATCTTACTCGTATTTAAAAGAAAAATCCTGAGGCAGGCAAGCTGTAAATCTAAGTGCTTACTCAGTGGATGGAGATAGAGAAGACTGTGCTGTTTGTAAACAGACTCGTGGAGGAAGAGCAGCTATGTGGTGGCAAGGACAGCATCAGAAAAAGAGTAAAAAGGCCCAAGATGCTGAAGAAAGCTTCCTGAGACTCTGACCAGAGTCCAAAAGGAAGAGATAGAGGGAAGAAAAAGGAAAGTTAAACGTTTCTGAGGCAGAGCTTGGGTGAGCAGACCTAATGGAACCTAGGAACTGCACAGGTATTCTGGGAGGGAAAATACGTTATCTCATTAAAGGGACAATTACTCCTCCCATATCCTTATCTTGGCAAATGATTTTTCCTGAGAGGTGTTCCCTTGGTCAGGTGACTGGCTGGTTCTACTGGATTAACCGTTAGAGGAAGAAAAAATGTGTATCTCTACCCGGAGGTGGGTATTCCATATTTATGACCAGAAGGAAACAGCTTCCCCTTGATGGGCCCCCAGTGTCACTCCAAGAGTTGGATTTTCAGGATCCTCTCATCTGGTCTCTGGCGTTGCTTCCCAGCTTGGTTGTTCCCACTTTGTCTCTGAAACTCCCTCCCCTCCTCCCCACCACCATCTCCAGCCTCTTCCACCCCTTCCTCCCTGTCTTCCTCCACTGGCCACCTGGCCTGCCTCTCTCCTCCAGATGAGCCTTGATTAATCAATCCCCTCCTTCACTCTGTGCCACTGGGATGGATTGCAGCTCACGGGAAAGCCTCAGGGTAACCCCTGCTCCGGGAGTTCCAGCTCCTGGCAACTGTGTGGCTCTGGAGCGTCCCACCTCTGAAGCAGGGGTGTTGATTAGGGTGGTAACTGCTTTGTCATGCACCTGACTCTCCCTCTCACTCAGGGCAGTCTCTCCACTTCAGCTCATTGCTTTTACACTGTGGCCAGAGTCTGTCTACTTTTTGACATCTTTCCCTGAGAGAGTGGCTAAGGAGGAAAATTAACTCATCTTCAAGGAGCACACGAGCCCTGGTGGGTCTGAGCAGCGCTTCTCCGTTCACTCTCGCCTTGACTTTAGGAGAGGCTTCGCCACAGCATCAGATGGCTGCAGTTAAGCTCCTACAGTTGGAAATGTTCTAATTGGAAAAGGGAATCCACAGCCACGGCCTCCTTCATCAAACTGTCAGAAGCATAAGCCTGGCCCTTGGAAATCAGCGTAGTGGTTTTAGCCTGCCTTTCTAGGTCAAGGTCAACAGTTCCCTTTAAAGTCCTTGCGTTAAGCTGCAGGTGTTGGCCCCAGTCATGCTCGGGCACCGACTGCCACAAGTCTCAGCATGACTGATGGGCCTTTGCTCAAGACAAAAACAATTTCATTTGGACAGCTGCATTTGTGAGCCGTCACAGCATGGCTTGACCTTGGATTGCTGTTTTTCAGAGGTGCAGATAATACAGATTGCAGACAGCCAGCCATCCAGGGCAAAATCTCCCTCAGTGCACCTTGCCTCAGCTTCCACCAAGCCAGTGTTCAGCATGGGTCATCCAAATGCATTGCAAGAGCTGAGGAAATGGCTGTTGATAAAATGCTTGCCTTACAAGTACGGGGATCTGAGTTCAATCCCATCATCCACATTAAAAAGCCAGGCATAGTGTTACACTCTTGTAATCCAGCTCTTGGGCAGCAGTAAGAAGTATATACATGGGGCTCACTGGCCAGTCAGCATTGCCTATCAGTGAGTTTCTAGCTGGTAAGAGGAATGGGCCTTGTACCAGCACATGCACACATGTGTGCCTGAACACATATGAATACACACACACACACACACACACACACACACACACAGCATAATGAAGAAGTCAGTGATAATGTGGATGCTCAGTGTAGAGTGGTTTTCAGTGTGAAAATACTTGTCAGGAGTATTTTAGGAGCACACTTTAGTGCTCTACCTACACTCATGCCATGGCGTGATCTATGAGGGACCATGTTTCCAGCTCTGGTGATGGTCGTAACTACCTTAGAACCCCTTCCTTGATTGTTTGTCCTCAAGTTCTTTTGGCTTCTGCTGAGTTCCTTTGTATAAGTGGATGATTTAAGTCTCACTCAAGGAGCCAGAGTTAACAGAGATGGGGGAGGCAAGAACTTCAGAGTATGTGTGTAATTCCAGCCTAGGTTGTTTATCTTCCTGTCCAGGCTGCCCACTGTAATGAAACATATTTGTACAGTGTAGTATTTACTGCTTTCATTGCTTTGTCTAGACACTCCCTCGAGTTCACTGAAGTCTCATGGAGCAGTCCTTATACTCACTAGTCTCAGGCTCTAGATGGACATGGGCACACTAACTGGCTTCGTCCACAATGCTGCTGTGACTCAGAACACTTATCTATAGGAAACTAGGGGCAGATGTCCTTCTGCAGTGGTGGGCTTGCAGCCCCAGTATTGTGTTCCTTCACATGGGCTGGCGGTCAGTGTAGACCCACCCCTCAACCCTCACCGTGGGCATATGGCCTCTGTGGGTTATAGATGTCTGCTCTTAGTCATCCAGTCATACATGTTATAGGATAGATGTGACCTCTTCTGTTCTTATGTAGGAATCCTGACCCTGGGAACTTGGAGGGCTTTCAAGGGGGGATTAGGGTAAAATAAGGTCAATTGGGGGTGACTCTGATCCACATGACTAGGGTTCTGATAAGAAGCAGAGACCAGACACAGGATGACCCTGGGAGGCCAGGGAGAAGACTCCACCTGCAAGCCAAGGAGACAGGTCTCAGGAGCTCCCAGGATGGGGGACACTGGATGTGTGCCATGCAGGCTTGGCTCTGCTGCTGTGGGAACAAACTGATGTACACTGAGGCAGAAACACAGACGCTTGGGCTTTTCTGGTTGGACTTACCGAAGATGAAGACCCTCTGAACCTCACCCTCTGAACCTTACCCATGCAAAGTGGGTTGGCAGGCTGTGGCCAGCCAGCATGGTGCGGGAGATTTGTTTTGGTAGCCTACGAAGCCACTGCCCTGTGCTGAGTGGCTGATCCAACCTGGGTGTTTGCTCACCCTGTCTGCATGCATACTAGCTTCTTGCTGCCTATGTCTGAATATTTCAGTTTCTGGCTCACTTCTTGCAGAACACTTTTGAATGCATGATCATCAAATACAAGAGCAGGTATTTGGGTGCCATCAAAGAGGTCTGGGACTTGGAGGGACGGGTTCTGGCTTTTTTAAATTACAGTACTTCATCTTGGATTTGACTTTAATAATGAACTTCATGGATGGAAGTATCTGTGTCTCATACTTGTCAGCATCGTGACCAGCCCTAGCTCACACTTGTAGCTTGTAAATTTTGGTGTGTGTATTAGTTGCTTTTCTATTGCTGTGATAAAGCATTTGACCTGACCAAAACAACTTATAGAAGAGTTTATTCATGGTTCCAGAGGGATATGAAACCATGATAGCATAGTAGAGGCATAGCAGCTGGAGCTGGAAGCTCAGAGCTCACATCTCGAATTGCAAGCAAGAAGCAGAGAGAGAGAGAGCAAACTAGTAATGGTGTGAGTCTTTTAACTCTCAAAGCCCACCCCCATGACATACTTCCTCCAGCAAGGCCATGCTTCCTAAATTGTCCAAACTGCACCGCCAACTGGGACGAAGTATTCAAATGAGGAACATCACATTCAAGCCACTACAGTGTGGTTGTCTCCCCACTCAGGAGCATTTTCATAGCTAAGTGAGATAAGGTATTGATAATCACTTCCCCGTGAAGCCATTATTATAAGTAGCAGAGCCACCTCATCCCTGATGTTGTAAAGTCCAGGCATTCCTTTTCTTTTGGTTGTATCAAGAGAATTCTCTTCGGAAATGTTTTTTGAAGAATTCTGTCAGAAATGGAATTGACTCAGGTCAATTCCAGCAGCATTTGAAAGCTTCTGTGAGGCGACAGAAAAGTCAGAGCCCCTCGGTCCTCCCTCATCCCCATTCATCTCCAAACAGCTCAGGAGGAGTTGAGAACACTGGATTAGCTGAATGCTGGGTGTTTCTGAGACAGAGAGGGAAGCAGGGCTGTGTCTTGGCAGATGGTTTTGGTGACTTGGTGAGGAAGTTCAGCCATCTGTTTGTAGAAGAGGGACATGTGGGGACTCCAGGTCTTAGGCCACAGGTAAATGCAGGGTGACAGAAGACATAAGAGGGAGGAAGGGCAGACTGGGGATTCTTATGTCCAAGAATTCATCCTAGTTCTGTTGTTGATACTGAGTGAAGCTGAGGATGGGTGGGGGACAGGGGACAGAGATGGTGTGAGTGCAGGGTGCACTGGTGTGGAAGTTCATGTTAGAGTTGGGCTACATCAGTGATGGTTGATTTATGGATGTTACAGTTTAGATGTGAAACATCCTCCACAGGTTAATTGGTTCCTAGTTAGTCATGCTGACTTAGGAGGCTGTGGGACCCCTAGGGAGCAGAACTTAGCTGGAGAAAATGTGTTACTTGGTGGGTGGGCCATGAGGTTCATAGCCTGGCTCCACCCACTTCCTGTCTTGACTCTTCTCATACACAAGGAAGCTCCTACAGCCTCAGCCATAAGCCTCTCCTGCCACCATGCCTTCATTACCATGAGGTACCAAATCCCCTTAAACTGTGACCCCCCCCCACTTCAGTTGCTTCTGTGGACTATTCTATTACAAAGGTGAAGATAGTAACTAATACTTTGGGTTACTCATTTGGGCACTGCCGTCCATCCAGTCCTGCTGTGGTGACATGGTCTGGGGACATTAGTTTCTATTAAGTATATATGACATTGCTTGATGGAATCACTAGCCCATCACTGCCAGAGCTGGGGGCTCCTCCCAAGGGTTTTTAGTTTTGAGAGTTTATGTTGAGGTAGATATCTTCATTTGGTATTTTGTTGTCCTTCTGAGGGCTCTTCTCTGTTTCTGCATCCTGAATCCCTGTGCCCAGCTCGGGGACCCAGCCTAGAGGGCTCTCCTCTGTGTTCTTGTGTTTGCCAGAGGTACCCAGCACACCACAGGCCTAGCTGGGTCCCCAGCACTAGTGTTCAGACTTCTGTTACTTCATGTTTTGAAAAAGATGTTTGCTCTTCCAAACTTTGTCCTTCTTTATAGGGACCAAACTGTGCCCTCTGGGAGTATAAATGTCCAACATTGAGCAAGTTTACTAGAAATTGGAGAATCCGAGCAGAAAATAGTGTTTCCCTGATATAGACACGCTCTGAATATCAGTCTTCTTGGGCAACATAATGATTATTGGCACTTTCTGTTTTGCTTGCTCTGTAGTTGGTGTGATTAAATATGAAGGAATATAATGTGTCAGCTCTTGATGGGAGAGTCTTGGTAACTGGGCAGACTTGATATGGGTTGAGATTAAACCCTCTCTACTCCCTAGGTATGTGTCTTTTGGGCACTTGCTTAGGTACATGAGGTTCAGCCTCCTTGTTTAGAAAATGAGAATACCATTATTAATGTAGCAAAGATAATACCCACTTATGGCTGTGGTGAATGTAGATAGAGATATCACAGTTCTGATGTGTTAGGATCCTGGATGTTAACAGGAACTGTTGTGACTGTCATCATCATTACTGTCTGTAACATGAAAAATAAAAACCCAGAGATAGATATTGGGGTTCAAGCTGATGGTCAGATAAGCAAAGCAGCCAACCTCTAGCTCTTACCTCTGCCTCAAACTGAAAGGGTGATCCTGGCTCCATGAATCCTCAGAGTGCAATGCTTTCTCCACGAGTCCTCAGAGACAATAGCTCTCCCTGTCTGGAAACTAACTCTGTGTGTCTCCTCGGTGATTCAAATCCAGTCAAGTTGACAATGAAGATTAAAGGTCAGCAGCAGGTGATTTACACATTTGTTACTTCCTGAGGCCCTTGTAACGGACACCAGGTTAGGCAGCCAAGCCAACAGATGGGCTCAGGAGTCCAAGATCAAGGTGCGAGCAGGGATTCCCCAGGATGCCCCAAGGAAGCCTCTGTCCCACTGTGCAATTCTGGGACTTTGCTACCTTCAGATTTTTTTGTCCCATAGGAACATCACCTGATAATCTTCCTGTGCACCTTCTGTGACACCCACACTTACCATCTCTACAATGTCACCCTATTGAGCCAGGCACACTCTCCTCCAGTGCAGCCTCATCTTAATTGGCCCCACCTGCAAAAACCCCATTTCTAAGTAGATCACTGTCTTCTTTCAGGGGCATAGCCTTTGACAGGTATGTTGCTTATGGCCACATGTAATTCTGGCTGCCATGTGGTTGGAGTGAAGCCCAGACTTTGAGGAATCAACACGGTGGTAGCTTAGTAAGTCTTGCCCAGCTGGTGGTGACAGACACAGGCCTTGCTGACCTCTGACCTCCTGCTCTTTCCAGAAGGATTTCCGTGTAGCAGCTCTAGTGCTTTCCAAAGCTGCTGCTTTGTTTCTCCGGCTTGGTTCTTGCCCTAGGAAGGCACACATTGGGCCTCCCTGCTCTGCCCACAAAATGCAGTGAGTACCAGTCTTTGTGCAGCTTACAATGGCAAACAAATCCTCTGGGAGGTGGCGTACAGCCCTGGGCCCCTCTAGGCACTTGCCAGTTGGCCGGCTCTTGTCAGCTGTGGGGAGGGCTGGTGAAGTGCTCTATAATGTGGTGTGAGGGAACCTGAGTTGGGACATCCCATCTGTGGACTGTAATCCAAATCCTGAAATGATTCCTGAACTGGGAGTGGTGGATTATCAGCAGCCCCAGGAGGCCATATCTCTCATCATGCTTTTGTTGTGTCAAGGTCACAGCGGGCTCTCACCTAGCCAGGATGGATGGGGGGAGGCATGTGGCTCCTCACTGGAAGGAGCAACTGGTCTCACCAGGTCTTGTAACCCAGGAAGGTCAGAGGGTCACCCTGAACTCAGTCAGTGACACCTGAGAGGGGCCAATAGGAGCATTCATTCATGTGTGGGGTGTCAGTTTCCCTGGCTGGGTATGGTTACTGGACCAGTGTTCAGGACTGGCAGCAACTGAGCCATTCTGCAACTGTGAGAACCTACTGGTTCTCAGTGACTGGATCCTAAGGCAGCAGGGCCTTCTGTACCCTGAGGCAGCGCCACACAGAATCCCGCTGCGAAGCACTACCCCAGCCTCTATCAGTCAGCCCTCAGCTCTTCCTAGCTGTCTTTGCAGTACAAAAGCACCCTGCACTCCTGCTATGGCAGAACAGAAGCCAATTTTAAGCCAACACGCATGAGAAGTCTTGGTTAGACACAGACCATGTCTGGCCTTGTCTTTCCTTGGGTTCCAAGGAGTGTCACAGAAGGCCACTGGGAAGGCAACCAAGCTGTTGCTATTTCAGTTCTCAGAGGGGGAAATGCATCTTTTTGGAGTGTGGGTGATGGATTTGGAGACCCTGCTGGTGCTGTTTAACCATGTAAGAAATTACCACTTGGAGTAATTAGTCTGACCACCCCCCCTACCCTGATCAAATAGTTTCTGGTAATTGCCACCCCTCATTCTTCAAGTAGTATATATAGGTTGGATTTTGGTTTTTCCTCTCTCTCTCTCTTTCTCTCTCTCTCTCTGTTTTTTGAGACAGGATTTCTCTATAGAACAGCCCTGGTTGTCCTGGAATTCACTTTGTAGACCAGGCTGGCCTCTAACTCCTAGAGATCCGACTGCCTCTGCTTCCTGAGTGCTGGGATTAAAGGTACCGCCCAGCTCCGCTTTCCATTTTCATGTATGTATATGTGGTGTGCATGTAAATACTTGTGTTTGCATATGTATGAGCTCATGAATGCCCAAGGTTGATGTCTAGAATCATCCTTGATTGCTCTTTCAACTTATTTACTGAGGCAGGGTCCAAGGGTCTATCAATCAAACCCAGAGCTCACCCATATGGCTAGTGTCGCTAGCCCACCTGCTCTGGTGTGTGCACTGTCTCTGACATCTGAGGCTGGAATTACAGGTGTATGCCACACCCACCTGGCATGTATATGAGTTCTAGGGATTTGAACCCCAGTCTTCACAGATTAATCACAGAGCCATCTCACCAGCTGTATAGCGTATACAGTTGTGATTTTCTGTCTGGAGATAGTGTTGGTGAGGTGAAGGCTCTCATCCCTCAGGCCTTTCATTGTGAACACATGAGACAAGATGTCCTCTGTGTCCAAGTTGCCAGAGAGCAAGTCATGCACACGTCAAGTGACACTGTCATACAGTCGGCTACTGCACCAGGGGTTCCGTGTAGGTGGACTGAGAATTGTGCACAAAACTTATTTCATCTTCATCGGATGGAGTGTGACTTTTGCACAGATGTACAGTGTGTCTGCTAGGTGTTAAAAACAAATAGGGAATCATGCAGTGTGTCCCACACATGTTCTATGGACCGCATGTGTCCTAAGACAGCTGTGAATGCCTGAAACAAAAGTGAGATTTTTTTTTTAAACCACTAACTCAACTGCAGTTCTCAAACATGAAGTTTGTAAATGACAGTGTTGTGTTCCAATACAAAATGTATTTGGGAGGATGTGTGGAATTTAAAAACATGTCATCATGAGGAACCTGAGTGTCTGTAGATTTGGAGATTCAGAGGAGGTCCTGTAACCCCCAGGATATCTTAGGGACAGCTGTACTTAGCTGAGATTTTTCAGTACATGCCCCCCCCCACAGTGCACTTGTGTGTGCTGGTGCGTATGTATGTGCCTATGATAATTTTGATGTCGATCCTAAGCTGTCTGGTCAGGGAGTCCTGGGGGTTAGCTTCTCTTTACCGCTGGGATTTTGTGTGGGTTCTCAGGTAAGCTCAGGTCCCATGCTTAGATGGCAGGCACTTGATTGACTTCCAGCCTGGCTTATTTGTCTTGCCTTCCCCAGCTGCTCTGTCCGAGAGGCAAAGGTAAACTTTATTTTGGGTCAGAGTGGACCTGAGCAAAAGGAGCAGGATTCCTTTGATCCTGTGTCCAGGTTGGTGACTCTGATAACCTTTGGCATCCCTGACCCATGACTCTGTTCTCCCCACAGAAGTGCATTCGATTTAACCCAGATGCCACCGTATGGGTGGCCAAGCAGAAGATCCTGTGCACCCTGAACCAAGGCCTGAAGGATGTACTCAACTATGGGCTCTTCCAACCTGCCAGCAACGGGCGGGATGGCAAGTTCCTGGATGAGGAACGGCTGCTGCGGGAATACCCACAGCCCGTGGGCCCGGGTGTGCCTTCCCTGGAGGTAAGTAGCCATGCGTGACTGTGTGGGGCCTGGTGCTATGCAGCCCGGGTACAACTGAGGACTCCTCCACCAGGCTCCTGTTTGTTTTAGAGTAGAAAATTACCTACCCTTTAGTTAAAGTCTGGCTCCTTTGGGCCTTATCTGTTAGGTATGTGTGTGACAGGTGCCTGATGGTCCTTCTTGATGGCTTTGGGAATGTGAGTAGCTAAAGACAAAAGTGAGAGCTGAGTTTATGGTGGCACCTGGATGTGGGAAGGGGCAGGCTACAGATCTGCTGCATTGCAGTTCAGCAGCAGACCAGGGCATCCTCCAACCTGGCACTGCTCCATCCAATTCCATTCAGAAGCTGCACAGACCGCTTAGGAGGCACAAGCTCTCCAGGCAGCCCCGGCAACCCAGTTCTTAAGGACTGACTTGTTTTCACACCAGAAAGTTCCCATCTGAGCCTTGGGTGAACCTTGCCTCCTGTGGGTTGGTCATCTTGTGTGGGGCAGAGGGAGAGCAGGACACAGTTGCCTCCTGTGGGTAGTATGGGATGTGTGGGGTGGAGTGGGGGGAGAGGGCTGGAGAGATGGCTCAGTGGTTAAGAGCAGCTGCTGCTCTTCCAAAGGACCCAAGTTTAGATTCCAGTATCCAAACACACACACACACACACACACACACACACACACACACACACACACACATTGTTTTGTGGTTTTTAGCACTTGCTGCTCTTGCAGAGGACCCAGGTTCAATTTCCAGTACTCACTTGGTAGCTCACAACCATCTTTAACTCCAGTTCCAGGAGATCTAATGCATGTGGTACACAGATATACCTGAAGTCAAACACCCTTAGACTCAAAATAATAAAATTAACAATATAGATTTTCTTACTTTTATTTTATGAACCTCAGTGTTTTACCTGCATGTATGTATATGTGTCGAATATGTGAAGAACTCACAGAAGCCAGAAGATACCACCGGATTCCCTGCAACTGGAATACAGATGGTTGTGAGCAGCTATGTGGGGTCTAGGAACTAAACCAAGGTCCTCTGGAAGAGCCTAACCACTGAGCCATCTATCCAGCTTCCTAAAATAAAAATTTCAGAATCTAAAAACAGGAAGATAATACAAGGTCATGCTTCAGTTTGGGAACTAGCTTTTGCCTCCTCCTAGACCTTCCTACCTATGTTCTCAGGCACTTATACCCACTCTTTATATGAGCTCCTTGGAGTGGGACAGTCTCAGAGGAGGTCAGGAAGGAGGCACAGTGACCTGGGTTCAGGAAGGTCATTCCACTCTAGGACTCTTGGGTGGTGTTGTCCTTGTGAGACAGATCTGCAAACTGAGGCTGATGTGGGGAAAGTAACCAGTTTAGAATTACAGAGGACCTCATGCTTCCCCTCAAAACCTCAGTCATGCCCTGGCCTCAGTGGTGGTCTTCCTGAGACTTCTGCAGTGTCTCTTTAATAGTTAGCTACACAAAGGTTCTAGGTGTCTGGAAGGAGAGGGCATATGATAAAGCTGACTGCTGGGATACAACTTGCCTAGGAGCCTTGTCACTAACCCCAGTCTGCTTCTCTGCCCTGCAATTAAGTTTCCAATCCAAAGCAGATAGCACTGTTCTGAGGGGCCAATGGGAGCCCCCGAGTCATGAGCAGAAGTGTGCATAGGATTTCCCATGTAGTCTGGCATAGATGAGTGACAGGGAAGTATCAAAGGTGCACCCCAGACAAGCTAAGGGCAGGTGGATTCCCACAGACAGTGATCCAGCAGGATGAGGCTACATTAGTGGCGTGTCAGACCACCTCACCTTCTGTACCAGCTGGGGACTAACTGACTTACACAGCCAAGAGCTTGCCCTGTGTCCTCATGGCTGCTGGATGATGGGACTCTTGGGGAGTGGCCTCTGTAGCACAGACACAAATGTCTTGGTTAAGACTTGGGTGCCTTGTCCTTGGCCAGGACACTTTTCCTCTGAGCATCCATGTCTAACATTTAGTTACCTGCAATCTTTTTCTTGTTCCCATGACAGTTTCGCTATAAGAAGCGTGTATACAAGCAGTCCAACCTGGATGAGAAGCAGCTGGCCAGGCTCCACACAAAGGTATGGGGGGTGGGTAATACTCCCTCCCCCCCACCAGGGCACAAGGAAGAGAGGCTTTTCTGATTAAGACTGAGAGGAGCAGTATATGTGCCATGGTTCCCTTTTATACAGCTCCTCATGTTGTGGTGACCCTCCCCATTGTAAAATTATTTCATTGCTACTTTCATAACTGTAATTTTGCTATTGTTATAAATCATAATGTGCATATCTTGGTTCTCTGATGGTCTTAGGTAACCCCTGTGAAATGGTCCTTCAACCTCCAAAGGGTCTCAACCCACAGGTTGAGAACACTGGTTTGTGGAACTAAACAGATATTTATCAGGCAACTCGATTCTATGTCAATTTAGTAAAACAACAGTATTTCCTCCCTAGGGCTGGTGACTTCCCCTACCATGTGTTTTTTATGTAGTTTACAGTACCAGGCTTGAATTCCTACAGTGGAGGGGGCCTCAAAGCCAACCAGGGAGTGGTTGTTTACTCCCATAACTACTATGCTACTATGGTACTGTTGCCCAGAAGGTTGATATCATGGTTCTAGGATTTACAGTTGGGCAAGACTGTTGGCGCCTTATCTCCCCCTAGATAAGGCTATTTCACAACCTCTCAGAATTATAAAAGCTAGCCGCCAGGAGGAAGTGTCCAGCTCAGGTCCAGCCTGATTTCTCCATATCATGCCACAAGCTGTGCCATGTCTTCAGCCCTAGGGTCCCATAAGCTAGTTCTGATGAACAGCCAAGACAAATAGCAGCAGCTTGCATTGTTTAAGGGACCTCTATGGTCTCTGTTTTCAGTTTAGTGCCTATGTTATCCATTCGTGACTGGCAGATACCCATCACTCGGTTCCCTACACTTTGTTATTTCCCCACTGTCCTTGATCTCTCAGCCATGTTCTGACCAAGTATAGTCCAGGCTCTTCTTATGTATTTTCTGCCTTGATCCTGGAATCCACATGGTTGACCCCAGCATCTGAGGATTTCTCTAATTATTTTTACAATAGTAAAATAATTATTGTACTATGTATAGATACAAATCTTTGGGAATTTAAAGAAAGGTGTCAATGAGTAAACAGCTGCAGTTCAAATGATACTTCAGGGTTTGGACATTTGTTCTAAGCCCTGACTGTAAGCTGTTCAGTAGGGAATGCAGCCCAGGTACATCACCAGATGAAAAGTCACAGGTGCTCCTGTCCTGTGTTGTGAAAACTGTGGATCAGGATGAGGGTGAGGCCTAAGAGACATGCTGGGCTCTCCCTGATCAGTGGCCAGGCTTCCTTCTGAGAGTGGAGGCAGGTAGGCTTGTGTGATCTCCTGAGGAGTGGACTAGGTATCCTCCAGGGCACTGTTTCTTCTCTGGGTTAATGGAGATGGGGTTCAACAATCTCCTCTTTGCAGATGAGACCTGGGCCTCAGCTTCCTTTCTGGGAATGGAGTGGAGGGTCTGAATGAATGGGTTCTGGAGGCTCTCAGGTGTCACCCTAACTCATGTGATCTTATCTCTCTCCATGGGAGAGCATCTCTTGTTCCCAGTATGGTGGAACTCACTCCTGCTGTTATCACAACTTAAAAACCACAGGCATACTGTCATTCTCACAACTCCAGAGCCCTTGCTGTCTGACATCACAACCAAAATTTGGATTCCTTGGTGCCCAGGTTAAGGGTGTCAGGGGTGGTAGAATGAGCTCTCTGGGACCTCTTTAGATGACTATGAGCCCTACTCATCAGGGCTCCACCCTAATGATGCAGAGATCTCCAGTGCCTTTATACAGGTATTACAGTTTACTGTGTGAATTATGGAGGGACAGACATTGAGACCTTAGAGATGACAAACAACTAGGGTTCTGAGACATTCATCCGGACAGGCCTAGGGTGTTAGCTGTGTGTTGACCCCACTCTCGGCCCTATGTGAGCCTTGGGGTCAGCAATGCCCTGCACAGAGGAGGCCAGTCTTCTCTTAGTCTATAAAGATTCCTCCTTCCTTCCTCCCTCCCTCCCTCTCTCCCTCCCTCCCTCCCTTCTTTCTTTTGTTCTTTCCAGCACCAGCACAGGCAGTTCAATCTGGATTTGAAACCACTATGTAGCCAAGGATGACCTTGAACCCCTGATCCTCCTGCCTCCACCTTTCTAAGTGCTGGTACTAAAGGTGTGCACCAACATACCAAGTTTATGCAGTACTGTGCTTGGGCCCAGGGCCTCATGCATGCCAGCGAAATTCTCTGCCCATGGAGCTACGTCTCCTGCCTCTGTAGATGCATTTTTCATGAAGTCTTTTCTGTTTTGTTCTTTGCTCTCCAGACCAACCTGAAGAAGTTTATGGATCACACTCAACATCACTCAGTGGAGAAGCTTGTCAAGCTGCTAGACAGAGGCCTGGATCCTAATTTCCATGACCTGGAGACTGGAGGTGGGTAGCCATGAGGAAGGCCTTCACCATACTCTGGTGAGGCATGCATCTATTCCCGAGTTCAGGTTACCATGAATCACTCATATCTCATGCTGCCTGGCTTTTTTCTGGTCTTTGAGGTGGCGCCTCACTCATGTAACCTCTGGTCTGAAGGCCTGTGTTCTTCTCCTTGCTGTCTGCATCTCCAGCATGCACACAGTAGGTGCTCTGTGCATAAGTGTTAGGGAAGGGAGAGAGGGAATGGGTGCCATACATGTGTGGGGCTGTTGTCTGCTGACCCTGGGCTTCCAGCAGAGCCCCCAAGCTGGAAGTGCTAACCACTCGACACTTCAGCATGTGTGGGGTTTTCCCTTTGCCTGGGTGCAGGCTTCCTCACAGACAGGCAGCTGCTCAGACACATCTTGTGCTCCCTGCCAGATGTCGAGTTCCTTGGGCTTGAAACCTCCTCGGGAGAAAGCTGCACAGGCAGGGGCAAGGTCTCTTAGCTCTGCACTTCTAACACCTGGTCTGACTGTTCTTTGCTGTGGGGTAGACCTTGACTTTATGAGGTGCTGCCCAGCCACCCCTAGATGCCAGTGGTTTCCCCAGTTTGGACAACCCAAAGTGCCTTCCCATGTTGCTCGTGTCTCCTGGTTTTACTGGATGGAGCTTGGCCGCAGCCAGGGTGAACACTGTGGCCTTGGGATGATATGGCTGAGGGTGGCAGGCAGGAGTCAAGGGACTCTTCACAGAAGCTTGAATCTATTTGGCCTGGTGTGAAATCTGGGGATAGGAGATGCTTGACCTCGGCAGTGGGGTCCTTTTACCTCTTGTCCCTCCCTCTCTCCCTCCCTTTCCTAACAGGACACCCCAAGTCCATTGCTGGCTCCCACGTAGCTTCTTGTCACACCTCAAAATTACCTACTGTGTGCACAAAATATGGAGGTGTCTTCTAAAGTGTGGGTCTTGTTTGTCATTTGGGGCAGCCTTGCTGACCCTTTAAGCTGAGGTGGCACCACTGGGTGTTGATCTAGCTGGCATGTCCCCATCTTAGCCCTGATGGGGGCTGGATTACCTCTTGGCTCCCGAGTTTCTTTGGGTTTATCTGTGAGCAGCTTGAAAGCTGGGAGAAGACTCGTTTCTGAGGATGGAGGCACATCTAGGGTATCAGGAGAGAAACTAATGAGGGACCCTGGCGAGGGAACTGAGAGGAGCCCAAGGTAGATGTTCCCTGAGGGAAGAAGGTGGTGTTTATGTACATTGTGGTGACATGGTGCCTCCTATGACCTCAGGGGTCCTGACCTTATACTATCTGGTGCCTGCTTTTCTCATGGCTGTGTGTCAGCTACTCTCAACCTAAGTTTTCTTCGTGATGGGAGTCATAGCCTCTTTGCCCCCACCCCTTCTACATCGGTGTCTCTGGTTCTGAGTTTAAGCAGCTGCCATCCCAGGCCAGACCTGACTTGATTCCCCAGTTGACACTGTTTTGAAGCAGAGGTGTGCACTTGGTGCCTTCTCTGAGCCCCACCTGGAGCTAGAGTAGAGGTGGCAATGATGGGCAAGGAGCTGGTACTTAAGGAAATTCCTAGAAATTCTATCCCCTTAGCATTGAATATGAGAGACCCAGGAATGTAAAGCACAGAACCCACAAGTAGTTATTATTCTGTGTTCTCTGAAATGCAATCAGCCTTGTACCTGTGGGTCTCATAGTCAGTGAAACCCCTCATCAAACCAAGCAAGGATTGGCAAGTAAAAACAAAAAGTGTCTGTCCTGAATGTGTTCAGATTTTTCTCTCTCCTGTCATTGTCCTCTAAGAAACAGACTATGAAACCAACTCACTACTTAATTAAATCCATTGGTCTTAGAACGATCTAGAGGTGATTAAAAGTACCCCTTTAATCCCAGCAGTTGGGAGGCAGACAGCAACCTTGTGTCTCTCTGGAGCTGTCCATGCCCCCTTTCTTTGAGACAGGGTCTCTCACTGTCTTGCTGGCCTGGTGCTCCCAAGCGAGGCTAGGCTAACTGGCTGGTGAGCCCCAGGGGTCCACCTGTCTCTGCTGCCCCTGCACTGAGGAGTCCCCAGCCCCAAATTGGTGCTTGCCTCCTCTGGCTCTTACATACTTTGCTTATTCCCTCCACATTTTGGAAGCTCCAAGCTGGGTTTGGCGACTTTCTGAGTCACTGCCCGAACAGCAGACTGGCTCCACACCAAACACCTTTGCTCCCTATGAAGAGTCAAATTCAGCTTCCTTCTGAAGACCAAGACAAGCACCCAGCCCTGCCTTAACTCTGCATTCTAGAGCCAGCTGCAATGGGGAGCCATAGTTGGGGCAGCAGTCATTCCGGATTGAATGACATGCAATTGAGCTCGGAATCCTGGAGGGATGACCCGCCACTTAAAACCTCAGTCTGTCAACTCTAGCGGATGTCTATAGCTGCTGGAAACACAAATTTCATCAAGTAACAGGAAGAGAAGCTGAAGACTTCTTCCCTAGTGGCGTGGTTTTTGGGTCTCTCTTTGCCTCGGTGGGACCTCTGGGATCAGATGGATGACAGCTTCATGCCCTGGAAAGGCAGCCACACTGACAGCCCTTGGGGACTTAGTCCATCACTTTCCTAGCACACTATGGGTGTCTGAGCTTGAGGGGTGCTCAGGTGAGAGAAGTCAGCTGTTTAATGACACTAAAAACTTCTGTGTCTCCAAAGCCTCCACGAAAGGCTCAGAATAGCATGGAATAGCATGGTTCCCTGCCATGCTGTACCCGCAGAGCCACCATGCTCATCAGGACTCACTTTTAGGACCTGATTACCACCTGCCAGGCCTAGTCTGCTTTCTGTTGCTGTGACAGACTCTGTGACCAAAAGCAGCTTGGGACAAAAGGTTCCAGCCTACAGTTGTAGTTCGTTGTGAAGGGAACCCGGGGCAGGAACCTGGAGGTAGGAGCTGAAGCAGAAGCCACAGAGGAATGCTGCTTACTGGCCTGCTCCCCATGGATTGTCCACCTTCTTACAGCATCCAGGACCACCAGCACTTCCCATAGTGCCACTTCCCATAGTGGTCTGGGTCCTCCCACATCAATGATTAATCAAGAAAATGTACCACAGGCTTGTCCCCAGGCCAGCGTGATGGAGGCATGTTCTCAATTGAAGTTTCCTCTTCCTAGATGACACTAGCTTGTGTCAAGTTGAAAAAAAAAAACCCAACCGGCACAGCAAGTGAGAGGTTCCAGGCAGTGGTGCTCCAGGGCTGTCAGGTGGGTGTAGGGTAGCCTCTGGTTAAGTTCTTTATCATCCTGGAGAGGCACTGTTTCCACCCACATGACTGTGGTGGATTCCTGGGGAGCCCTGGCCAGCTCCCACATGGCCCAATTAGAAGCTTTTGTGGACAGTCTGTTCCCCTTTACATGGAGCTCTGTGGCTCGGGGAGTGGAGGGAGGCTAGCCTGTCTGATGACTTATGGTCGGTATCTGGCTGTCACACAATGAATCACAGCACGTGATCGATACCCCAGGAATTGCTGTGTCTGGAGGGAGTGGGGTTCTGAGGCCTTGTAAACATGAATCTGCAGACAACGAGAGGTACACAAATGAAGGCAGCCTGCCGCTGGTTCATAAATACACCCCTCCAGTAAGTTGGGTGCATTTGGTTAGTCCTTGGAGTTCTAATAAAGAGGCCTGTTGTTAGGCGAGAGCTCAGATATGGTATCCTTCTTTATGCGCCTGCTTCCAAGGGAGCATGGGAAGCTCACAAAGTGCACAAGCTCGAAGATAAGGTTCATCATATGTGGAAGGTGGATCAGGGAAGGCAGCCTGGCATGGAAATGATCCTGGGATTAGGCCTAAGCTCCGTAAAGAATCAGTTTTAGGCTCACAGAAAAATCACACTGGGCAGTGGGGTGTAGCTCAGAGGCAGAGTGTACAGACAGAGCCTGTCTGCCTGAGCTCTTGGGTTCCAGCCCAACTACTGGCTAAACAACAAGCAGATAAGACAGGTGTGGTGGAACATACCTTCAGTCCCAACACTCAGGAGGTAGAGGCAGGAGGATCAGGACTTCAAGGCCACCCTCAGCTACATAGCAAGTTGGATGCTAACTTGGGATACATGAGACCATGTCTCAAAATAATCAATTAAGCAACTCTAACCCTGCATGTGGCTCATTTCCACATGCCCCTACACCAGCCTCCCTCTCACTAACAGCCGGCACTAGTGTGATATGTTCATTACAGCCAAGGCCTAGGGTTTACTCTAGGGCTACTCTTGGGTGCCACACATTCTGTGGGGTTTGCCAAGTATGTGATTCCAGTACCTACCATCAAGAATCATCTGGGGTCCCATCACTATCTAAATATCCCTTGTGCTTGGTCATGATCTCTCAGCCATAGCCACCTATGTCTCTGTCTTTATCTCTTCCTTTTCTAGAATGACAGTGTGGGAACTGGGCAGTATGTTGCTGTCAGACAAAGCAGCCTGTGCCCAAGTTTCCTCTGCGTCTGTTTGTGTCTCTTTATTTATTTAATTGTGTATTGTGGGGGGAGCGTGTGCCATGCACATTTGTGGAGGACAGAGGACTACTCTGGAGTCATTTCTCACCTTCCACTTTTCTGTGGGTTCTGGGAATTGAACTCAGATTGTCAGGTTTTCTCTGCAAGCACTTTACCTGCTGAGCCATTTCACTGGCCCGGCTTGGTTCTTCATAGTTATGAGTAATATGCTTCCCATTCAGTAGTTTTTTAAATCTACTCACTTAGGATGGACATAAGATTCGATGCAATTTTTGACAATTATAAACATACGCTTTCATTTCCTCTTTTCTTTTGATTTTATTCTTTTGTATTTTTTTGAGACAAAGTCTTATTCAATATCTCAGGCTGACCTTAGACTCAAAGCAATCCTGCTGCGTCAACTTCTCAGAGTGCTGAGAAACAGGCGTGTGCTACCATACCCAGCTTGGACATCAAAGGAAGTCAGGACAGGAACTCAAGCAGGGCAAGAACCTGGAGGCAGAAGCAGATGCAGAGGCCATGGAGGGGTGCTTCTCACTGGCTTGTTCCCCATGACTTGTTCAGCCTGCTTCCTAATAGAACCCAGGACCACCAGTCCAGGAATGGCACCATCCACAGTGGGCTGGGCCCTCCCCCATCAATCACTAATTAAGAAAATGCCCTATGAACTTGCCTGGTCTTGTGGAAGGATTTTCTTAACTGAGGTTCCCTCTTCTCAAATGATTTTGGCTTGTGCTACGTTAACATAAAACTAGCCAGCACAATGCAGTTCCTGGGAATTGAACCCATGCTCTCTAGAAGAGTAGTTAGTAATTTCAATTGCTGAGTCATATCTCCAGCCCCCTAATGCTTTGTTTTGTAAGACTATGCTGAGTTGTCCTTCGAGATGCCCTACATGGTTGCACTCTGTGTCTTCTGAGTCAGTAATGAGGGAGCAGGGCTGTCTGTTGTCTATGGGTTAAGGTCTCAGTGCTTTGTGTTTGGCCTTTTGGGGTGTGTGCAGCATGACCCCTGCGGCATCCCCTTGAGGTGTGAGGTCGGGACCTGTGGCACGGCACATCTTTCACGTTCATCCGCCATTTGTCAGTTCTGTTTGTTGAGGTTTTTGTTCAGGTATCTCACCCACTTTGGGGATAATTCATTTTGCTTATGAGTTTTCTTTGCATATTGGGTAGCCACAGCTCATACATTTGTGTTTGTTTTTGGAAGTATTTTCTCTAAGTCTGTGAGTAATAGTGATTTTACAGTGTGATTAAGTCCCTCACCCGTAGGGTAAGAGCTTTGAGGTTTTTTTTTTTTTTACTTTAAAAATTCTATTTATGTGCATGTGTTTTAGTATGGGAGGGGTGCCCATAGAAGCTACTAGAGTTACAGGCAGTGGTGAGCTATCTGATGTGGCTGCTAGGAACCAAAATCAGGACTTCTGCAAGAGCAGCCAGTGCTCTTAATTGCAGAGCTGTTTATCTGTCCCTAAGGTGTTTGTTGTTCATTTTTTTATAAATCTTTCTTAGAGCAGCTTTGGCTTACGGAGTTTCTAGAGAATGCTCACCCATTGCTAACATCTGATATCAGTGTGGCTTATTTTGCCACCATTGAACACATATCCACATGGGAGTGTTACAAAGCCCATGCAGCACTCTGACTTCCTCAGTTTCCCCAAATGTTTCTTCCTGTCTGGGAACTTCAGAGGGCCTGCACCATCTTTACTTGTCATGTTTCTGTGGGCCGTGTGGCTTTGATGGTTGCTTGGGCTTGTTCTCTTGGTGATGAGCTTGACAGCTTTAAGAACTGGTCTGGCATTTATTCAGATGCCCCTCCATGCACATTTGTTGAGTAAGTGTGGGGCTGGGGAGGAAGTTGGAGGAAGTGAAACACCCCTCTTACCTTGTATGAGGGCTCATACCATCAGACTGATTGAGTTCTGGGGTTCTAACCTAGACCTCCTAGCATGGCCCTGTCTTCAGCCTTTCTTCCCTGAAGGTCACCTGCTGAGCCATCCCATCCAGTAACTTTTGGAAGGGGTTCAGTTGGCACAACCCACTGTTAAGGAGTGGGGAGTTATGTCCTGCCTCCTAAAGGGCACAGTGGAGACTAGTGTCTGTCTGTGTAATTGTTCCTCCTGCTGATGTTTATTGGTGATTTAGTCTCTATGTATGTTTTACTGTATGCAGGTGTCCCTCCATATCTATGAGGGATGTAAGATCCCTCAGGTCTGTGCTCAAGTCACACAGAACCTGTGCACATCCTCTAGGAACCTGTGTCATCTCTAGATTTTTTCTAAAACCTGATTTATGGACGCTGTGAAAACCACTCCTACACCGTGTTATTTTTTGGTTGTATTTTACTGTTGTTATTTTCAATCTGTGCATTGCATTAACTTTACCTGTGAAGACGTGGATGAACTTCTGTTTACTCTGTATAGAACAGAACAAAGAAAAAACACCAACACCAACCCAGACCAATGACTTAGTCAGGCTTACAGGAGCACAGTGAGGAGTCACTCACAAGGGCCTAGGTAAAGGGTTACTTCTGGGAGTGTGGGTGCCCTACAGCAGCTGCATCACTGCAAAGTTCCACCCCAACGTGGGTTATACCCCTTATCTGCATAGATGGAGGTCCCCTTCATTAACCTTCAGTTTGTATCCTCTAACACAGTGGTTCTCGACCTTCCTAATGCTGCAACCCTTTAGTACATTTCCTCATGTTGTGGTGACCCCCCCAAACACACCACAAAATCATTCTCATTATTACTTTGTAACTAATTTTGCTACTGTTATGAATTATAATATAAATATCTTAGTTGACCCCTGTGAAAGGGGTCCTGCCCCACACGTTGAGAGTTGCTGCTTTAGCACCTTGGAAGAGATCAGCATGTAGCTGGGTAGCATTACATACACCTGGAGGGGAATGTCAGGTGGAAACAGCTGGATCTCACATCTGGGTCTGATGAGCCTCTCTTCCCCCTCATCCTGTGAGCGTCCACTAGCCTGACTTTGGGGGTCTCTTGTGGGCATCAGCTGCGTTGATGAAGATGGTGACAGCTGATACTGAGAGGAAAGTGTTCCCTGACTCGGGTTGGCTGAGTTCACAGGTAAGCAGCTGGCTGACACTGTGACCTCTGAACTGCCCCTGGAGAGTGATTCCCCATGGCTTATTTATTCTGCATCTTGCACTTTACATTTAGTATATAGCTCAGGTCAGCCTGTGTGCCCTGTGTCCAGTTGCCACATCTGTGATACACTCATCATTCCTCCCTGTGTTAAATTTTCCATTCTGGGACCCCTCAGCCTCCTAAATCAGTGTTTCAAGAATCCTGCTAGTGGCTGTCCAGCCCTTCAGAGGAGGGCTGGTTTTCACTACCATAGTTGTCGCCTGACACGGGGGAGTCACCTCTCCAGATGCTTGATTTCTGAGACCCCTTCCATGGAACACACACACACGCGCACACACACACACACACACACACACACACACACACACACGCCTAGTGGTGTATATAATTTTAAGGTCAGATGGTCCAAGTTTGGGGTACCAGCTCTCTGCTTAGGTGCACTTGCTGGATTTCTAAAGTTTTAAAAATCAAGGAAATCTCAACACATGAGAAATGAGGAACATTTTCCAGACATTATTTTGCAAACACCGGAGTTGGCCCAGCTTTCACATAACCCGAGGCTCACTGTTTTGGCTGGATTGGCTGGCTGATGAGCCCTTGGGATCCACCTGTCTCTGCTGGGGTAACATGCATGTGCACCTGTACCCAGGTTTATTTGGGTGCTGGGGATTCGATCTCAGGTCCTCGAGTGCTTATGTAGCAAGTACTCTTCCCACTGAGCCACCTCCTGCCTTGAGATGGAAACTCAACAATGGTGGTTCTCAACCTGTGGGTCATGACCCCTTTAGGGGGGGTCACACATCAGATAGCCTGCATATCAGATATCTACATTATGGTTCATAACGGTAGCAAAATTACAGGTATGAGGCAACAACAAAAGAATTGTATGGTTGGGAGTCACCACAACATGAGGAACTGTATCAAAGGGTCACAGCATCAGGAAGGTTGAGGACCACTGCTCTAGAGTGTTGTCACTCTGGGTCAAGTAACTTGTATGTTGTCCTCGTGCCCTGTGGTCACTTAATGTGGCACCCAGAGGACTCCAGTCCTTACTGTGCAGAAACCTTGCAGCCTAGTTCCTGACAGCCACAAAGGTTCTCTGTGTGTTATGTATTGGAAGGGGTGCTGGCCTTTCTGGTGTCTAAGTTCCTGTGAGGGACATGTCAAGATGGTGCCCAGGCTTCTGCCTTCAGTGAGCATGGCAGGGCTCTCCAGGATTCATGGCACCAAGGCCTGCACTATGGAAACCTTGCTGCTATTGATTTACATGTGACCCCATGTGTCTCTGCCATTGTCATGAGGGTGTCTGAATCACCCTGACTGTATGAACTCTCAGAGGCCATGGGCTCACAGAAAGAGCTGCTCATTTCAAGTACTCTAGTGTGGCTGAGCACAGTGGGGCTTGGCATCCTTCTCTGGGTATTTGTTCAATGCCTTTGTGTTCGGTTCCCTCAGAGACGCCCCTGACCTTGGCTGCTCAACTCGATGACTCCATGGAGGTCATAAAAGTTCTCAGAAATGGGGGTGCACATTTGGACTTCCGTGCCAGGGATGGGATGACCGCCCTTCACAAGGCTGCCCGGATGAGGAACCAGGTTGCCCTAAAGGTATGTCCTGAGCCTACCTTCTGTGGACAACAGAGTTCTTTATCTGGTCCCCTGAGATGGCCTCACAAAGGCTTCCTCCCCAGGGAACCATGACTCCTGTCCCCACTGAAGTGTAGAAGGGCAGTTGAGCATCAGGCTCTCCTGCCCTCTCTGTGGTATGGATGCTTCTAGAACTCAGTGTCTTAAGCCACCTTGTCCTCTCTGCTCTACAAGAAGGCTCATGTTTCCAATAAATGAGTTGGTGCTGAACTTTGTCGCTGCCCCTCAGAGGCCTCAAATTAGTAGTTCCAGCAGCCTTGATCCCGCCCCCTGCATTGCATTTCTGGGTGCCAGGCAGCTGTGGCCACACCCCATCTTCTCCTGAACTTCCATGTGGCATACACTCTATACCTATATTCTCCATGGCTGCTTCCCCACCCCGTTTTCCCATGCCTACCTTTGCAGGCCCATTTCCCTCCATGCCTGTCTTCCCCACTGCCATCCTCCCAACCCATCCCAGGTCCATCTCCCCATGCCCACCTTCCCATGCTCGTCTTCTGTGCCCATCTTCCCCCGTCCTGCCTGCACCCATCTCCCCAATGCCCATCTTTCCCCCACTGCCAGGCAGCATTCACCCCATCTTCCTTGTTCCCTTCATCCCCCATCTTCCTTCCTCCCATACATTTGTCCTTGCCCTGTCTGTCAGTGTATGCAGCATTGTCCAGAAAGAATGTGGCTCCCAGCCTGTTCTCCATCAGAGCTCGATGAGGAGGCCAGGTCCTCTGGCCACAGATTGACCTGAGATGGGGGCTTTCCTCTCTTTTCTGCCATCCCCACTTCACCTCATCTGTACCTTCCTACAGGCTTCTGGGAAGTCCACATGTTCCTGCCCCTGCTCCAGAGGCTCACTACTCCTTGACTCACCGGGGTCCCGCTGTCCTGTGTGTTACTTCAAATGCTGTGACTCTCTTTAGCACATGCAACCTTGATGACTCTCCACAGCTGTCTTCTGGGATATAGGGTTCTAGTCACCAGCAGGAACCTGTCAAGAAGAGGCAGCTGCAGGCTGTCTTTCATCTGGGCGCAGGCCATTCCTGCATCCCTGGACATCACCTGTCGCTTCCAGTTGGCAGTTAGGACTCTCCAGTATTGTGTGTGTCAGGGGGAAACATCAGGTATCCAGGCATGACTCAGCTTGGCCTGTGGGAAAGCAACCCATATGCGTCTTCAATTCACTCCATGTATGAGACTGGTGACTACTTTAAATTCTTTCCCTAGACTCTCCTGGAGCTTGGTGCCTCCCCAGATTACAAGGACAGCTATGGGCTCACACCATTGTACCACACGGCCATTGTGGGGGGTGACCCTTACTGCTGCGAGCTCCTTCTCCACGAACATGCCTCCGTGTGCTGCAAGGATGAGAATGGCTGGCACGAGATCCACCAGGTACGACTGCGCCTCTGCTTGCCACACCCACTGCTGAACTCCCCCTCCCATGATGCCAGACCCAGACCCCAGAGCAACCGAGTGCCAGGCCCCTTCTGCTGTCTTGGATGATCTACCCCAAGGTCCTGGAAAGTTTGTATTAGTCATCAGCATTTATACACTGACACCTTTACCTAGAGATGGCCATTTTCCATGCTGCAGGAGAAGCTATGTGATCACGATAGGCTGTTGTGTGTCTACAGCAAGTCTTCTAGAGTGGGGAGGGGTTGAGGGTATGCATCCCTAGGAACATGGCAAAGCAGGTACCAGGTGACCAGGACGAGGCCTGATTTCCTTGCACAGAGCATGAGGTTTTCAGACATTGCCTTGTAACTATGAAGTTGGGAGATGTGACAACTATGACCCTAAAATGAAACCAAATCTACCTGGTGGTTCTACTAGGGCAGCCTCTCATGAGCCCGGAGCAGGAAGAAAGGGTCCAAGTTCAAGACTGAGACCTGCACACAAGCCAAACAACAGCAGGGAGTGGTTACCAGCCCCAGACTTGGAGGGCCTGTGTTTCCAGGAATGGCAGAGCTGCCTGGGTGGAGCTGTGTCAACACAGTGATTACACACAGAAGGCTATTGGAAGGAATGTTAGTCCTCCAAATCTGGAGTTGATAGCCTGGAAGTCAAGGCCTTTGATCTGATTGGAGAAAGGGTCTGGGTATGTGGGCAGGCAGGAAGGTCAGGGGAGAGAGGCCAGAATAGGTTCTCACTTGGTGTTGATATGGTGATTGTCTATCATGGTTCTTGGTCTCTCTCAATGCCTGTGACACCTTTTACATAAATCCCTCCTGGAAGGAGGGGTTTCATGCCCACCTAGAGTGGTCCAGGGCCTAGGGCTACAGACTATAACAAGAGGAAAGCGGGCTCTGCAGGTTCTGCTCTCATCTGGCCTGTCTCTTGTGGAATCTGCTCTGGATTGTGGAGCCCCAGAGCCTGGAGAAGTCTCCATGCCTACATGGGGTGAGTGAGACTCTTTGATACTGCTGCTGGAACCCCAAGCCCACACTGGGTGGGGACCCCAGAGCAGAAACTATAATGGCTGTCTTGCCCGTGTGCCTGATGTGAGACCAGCTGCCTTTCCCATGCTTGCTTGATGAAGGACAGACCTTCCCCCATGATAGACTGCTGGGACGTGGTGCCAGGGCCTGATCCGAGTCCCTTGAGGTACTGCTCCGACAGTGTTCTATAAGATGGGGTAGAGGCCCAACTAGTAGCCTTTAAGGAAAGCGGTGGCCCTCCACATGAGCTGGAGACTGTCCAGTAAGCAGAGGCTCTTCGAGGGAAACCTGAGATGCCTAGAAAAAAAACAGGTCTACCCCAGATGCCGTTCAGGCTCCAGCTGCAGCACCAGCCCCCAACCAAGCTTCCACCCTTCCTGCAGACCTCACCCTGGCTGCCCTGTTACTATGGAAACCAACTCTTTCAAACATGATTTCAGGTATTTAAATTCTCTCTCTGTGCCTCCATATACACATTTTTTAAGTACAGTTATCTCTCAGGATCCTCAGAGGTCCCCAGTCCAGCACTTCTGAGATTCCCCAAACCCTTCTGTAACACAGTGTGGCATTTATATATAACACACAGATCTACCCAAGCATGTTCAGCCATCTCAAGGCGACTCTTGACATTTTGTTTTTGTCTGTTTTTCTGAGACAAGGTCTCAATCTGTGACCTAGGGTATCCTGGAACTCACTGCATAGTCCAAGCTAGCCTTGAACTTCAGGCAGTCCTGCTGCAACTTCCCAGGGATAGGATTGCAGGCATGGTTTATAATAACCTGGAGGATGTGAGTTCTCTGAGAACAATGGTTCCACCAAGTTTAGGGACAAGAAGAAGAGTAAGTCCGTGTCTATTTAGTAAAGATGCTAATTTTCCTCCAAGTATTTCTATCCATGGCCGTGGAAACCAGGGGTGACAGAGGTCACCGACATGAACATCAGGCTGTGTACATACATGTGCACCCTAGCAATTCTGTCTCTTTGGAAAACCCTGACTTACAGCCCTGAGAAATAGTGCAGGCACTAGGCTGCCTGCTTCCCTCTTCCTCTCAATTCTTACTGCTTCTCCTCCGTTCCCTGGGCCAGTAATGGCCTTCAGCGAGTGCTCAGCCCTGACTCTCTTGATCCCTTCCGCAGTGTTGGGCAGGGTTGATCGTAGCTTTCTGCTCAGCTGTCTCCATGGAATGGCCCCCACCCTTTCAATTGCCGACTTGCTTGTATCTGCAGTACTGCAGAAGCATCATGGGCCCCCGGCCTGTCCTCCCTCACCATCTCTGTTGCACTGACTGGGGATTCTACTGCACCTCAGGGCACCTGCCCACCTATGTTCACACAGCATGTTTCTGACAGAGCATCAGTGACACCTGTCACCCACTCAGTGTCCTGACACCAGGATGCAGTTGTGGACAGACTCCCAATACATGAGGGAAGCTAAACAGGAGACAAACAGGTGTTTTAAAAACCACATAGCTAAGTGCATGCACACATGCCTGCTCTGTCTCTGTCTCTGTCTCTCTGTCTCTCTTTCTCTCTCATGCATGCACGCGCGCGTGCACACACACACACACACACACACACACACACACACACACACACACGGACATGGAGGGAGAAGGTATATGTGCTCCATGTCCCCATGAGCATATACAGTGACCAGCAGGCACTTACGTCCTGGAGCAGGGGATGGTTGGCTATGGCACCTCTGCCCAGCACACTTGCAGGTTCTTTACCGTCTCCCTCTTCCTGCACCCCCTGGCCAACCTTCTCGCCCTTCCCTCTACCAGGTCAACCCCTCTTCACAGTTCAGTGACATCACACTTACTTGTCTGGCCTTTTCCTCTAAACTATGTGACGCTGGTCCTTATCTCTGACAGCCCTTGGCTGTGGGACCCTCTGGCTGTCACTGGTTTCTGGGCCCCACAGATGCCAAGTTCCATCCCGGGATTGATTGGGAGCTTTGTCATTTCATTGTCACCCAGATCCTTTAGTCCCTCAGTCCCTCAGCCACCAGACCCTGGTGCTCTGGAGACCTTGGAAGACTAAAACTCTGGAATCCTGAATCCTACTGCCTTTTCTCAGCTCAGCTCCAGGGTTTAGGCTGCCCTCTAGTGGTCACTTCAGACTAGGCTGGGAAACCTATGTTCTACTGAAGAACCAGGGTCTTTTCTGCCTGGCTTTTTGTCTCTTTTAGCTGCAGGCTGCTGTGTCTGTTAAATAGGATAACAACTGAGATGTTGCACAGACCCAGCAGGAGTAGGAGGCAGAGCCAACACCTCCTAGGTTATGCTCTTAGCCACAGTTCCCACTTACCCAGGCAAACACTACCCCACTCACCCTTTTTACATATCCTTAAGGCAACTCCCAGGAAGTGCTTCCTGTCCCTGTCAACAGGTGAGTTAGCAGGCTCAGAGAGAGTAAGTAACTTGGATAAAGCCACAGAGAGAGCAGTTGGTTGAACTAAGTGCATCCCTGCCTTGTCTTATTCCACTGGCTTCTCCTTCATCTCACCTTCATGCAGACCTCTCAAGCAGAAAGCATTCTTTTTTATTTTATTTTATTTTATTGGTTTTTACGAGACAGAGTTTCTCTGTATTGTTTCGGAGGCTATCGGTCCAGCCTGGCCTCAAACTCACAGAGATCCACCTGCCTCTGCCTCCCGAGTGCTGGGATTAAAGGCGTGAGCCACCACCGCCCGCCTCAGAAAGCATTCTTAATACAACAGTGTTTGGGGAAGAAGAAAATGCACAGGGTGGATGGGTTTTGTCGGGGTATCTACCTGGACTAATTCTGGACTCCTTGGAGAAGTCCCAGAGCCCCAGGTTTCTGGGCTCAGGATTTAACTTGGCTCCTCTGTGGGTAACACCACTGTCCATTGTAGCTTCCTGGTGTGGAGACATCTGCTTTCTCCTCAGGGCCTCTGGAGCCACCTCTTGGTAGCAGATGTGGCAAGTGGCTGGCCAGCTCCCTGCAGGTCTCAGAGCTGTCCTTTGGCTGTCTATTCCAAAGCCAGGTGCCTCATGCCCGAAAAGACTAGATTTCTGTTTGAATTCACAACTGCAAACTCATATCTTAAAAAAAACACTTATTTATATGTGTGTGTATGTTTGTGGCCATGTGTTTGTTTGTGGGTGTAGGCACCCATGAGAGTCAGAAGAGGGCATCAGATCCCCCCTGAACCTGGAATTACAGGCAACTATGAGCCACCCAACATGGGTGCTAGGAACTGAACTTGGGACCTCTGGAAGAGAAGGAAGCATTCTTAATTTTGTTTTGATTGTTAGTTATTTTTATTTTATGTATGTAAGTGTTTCATTTGCATGCATGTGTGCCATGTGTTTGCAGTGCCCATGGAGACCAGAAGAGGGCACTAGGCCCTTTGGAATTGGAGTTACAGATGGTTGTGACCTGATATGTCAGTGCTGGGAACTGAACCTGGGTCCTTTGGAGGAACACAGAGTATTCTTAACTGCAGAGCCACCTTTCCAGTCCCAAATGCATATCTTTAAAATTTGTTGTTTAAATGCCCTTAATTCTTGTCCTTATTACCCAAATAAATACATGTTCATCATAGACACCTGGGAAAGTACACACACACACACACACACACACACACACACACACACACCACACTCATAAACACACCACGTACACATACACCACACTCATAAACACACCACGTACACACACACCACGCTCATAAACACACCACGTACACACACACCACGCTCATAAACATACCACGTACACACACACACCACATACCATAACACACCACGCACACCATATATACACGCACCATATACACACACGCCACACATACCATATACACACACCACACTACCCACCCCACAAACACATCTCATTAAAGAAACCAAACCAAACCAGTGCATTCCCACTGCTCATGGGCATCAAGAGGGACCTGGGTGTTTTCAGTTCTTTTTTTTTCTCTCTCCCCCACCACACACACAGCCACAGTGTAGCCTGCAGTATTCTGGGTACAACACAAGCAAGATCCTCAGGGAGAAGAAAGCTACCTGACCAAGAGGCCAGCTCATAATGGCCCTCACCAACTCCCGCTTACTCCCATACTGTATGTCTGCATCACTAGTATGGGATGAATTTTTGCCCAGTGTGGGCACCCTAGGATGGAAACTCCCTCATACTTCTTAGGTGGCATGGGCAAGGCCTCTGTCTCCTCAGACAATTCACAGAGCTCTTGAGACAGCTAAATGCAAGAGTATTCATGAGACACTTTTCTGCAGTCAGTGCCCTACCTGCACGTGTTACCCTCCCCACATGGTCATCATTTTACCATGTCCTATAAGACCTCACCTGGTTGTTCTCTGTGTGTCTGTCACAGCCAGCTTTCCCCCTTTTAGATTTATTTATTGTATTTTATGTGCATAAGTGTTTTGCCTCTGTGTGTGTGTGTGCATGTGTGTGTGTATATGTATGTGCATCATGTGCATGCATGGCCTGTGGAGGTCAGAAGATGGTGTTTTGGCTGAGTCCCAGAACTAGAGTTACAGTTGGTTGTGAGCCACTATGTTGGTGCTAGGAATTGAACCCTGGTCCTCTGGAGGAGCAACCAGTGCTCTTAATCACTGAGGCGCCTAACCCTATTGGCCAGTCTTCTGGGGATCCCTGGTTGTGGCACAGGGTCCACATTAGTGGCCTCATTCTCCCTTACTACATTCCTTAGAGAACTATCTCCAAATAGTGACACTGTGACACCCTGGTTAGGACTCTCCCAGTGTCCAAGTCACCTCTGTTCAGCCCCTGCTGCTGTCAGTGTGGAGATTTACCACAAGTGTCCAGCAGGTGGCAGTGCCATGCTTGGAGGAAGTCGCACTGTTTCCTTATACCAAATCTGCTGTTTGGCAAGTGGCAGCCTGGGCTCCTGGGTACAACTGGAGCAAACCAGTACTTCGAGGGGACCTTATTCTAAATGCTCATGCCCACTCCTCCCCAGGCGTGTCTGAGGCAGTAGATTTGGGTGAGCCTCCAAGAACACATTTTTCTGAAAGTCGGAAAGTGGGAAGATAGGAGAGTCTGAAGCAGTATTATGTCCTGATTTTTGTTTGCTCTCTGACCCCCATCTGCCTTGGAATCTGTGTCCAGTGGGCCCTGCACAGGACAGAGTCTGGCTTCCACCCTTTGGTAACATTCAGTTTCTTTGCATCAAGGGAATACCTACCTACATTGTTTTAGAACCGTCTACAGGGTGTTTGCAAACTTGGATATTCACACAACTGTCCCAGCTGTTCAATTGCTGTCCCAGCAATGTCCTTGATGGCCAGAGAGTACCTCCTGAGTCTGCCCTGGACTCTTTTGTGTGAGAACCTGCTGTGTCCTCTGGTTCCTCTGCCCTCCCAGGGTTCCTTCAGACTCTGGGCCAGTTGATTTCTAGATTGCATTTCTGTCTATGTTCCTCTGCTGTGTGCTGAGGACACCAAGCGGCTTCCACTGTGCTCTTGGCATTGTGTCCTGTGAGGTTGTCTGTGGTGACCTCTAGACGTGACTAGTGGCATCCCGGTGAGTACCAGGCATCCTACATTTCTACTCCTTGTAATGAACTAGCGTTTGGGGTGACGGTCCGCACACCGTCTCACCTGCAGCTTTGACTTTGACATTGCTCGCCAGTATTGATTATTGCCCTTGCCCTCTGGAGACTCTCCTCCATTTTGCCTCCAGCTGGGTACATATCAGACAGGAAAGCTATGGTTGTTTACTTTTTTATTTATATCAAGGTAGACTCAGGTTTGTCTTTCCTGACAGATATGACTGGATAACAGCTGGTGTTAGTATCTGTCTGGACCCATGACTGCCCCTTTGGAATGGATCAGAATGTTGTTGAGTTGTTTTTATTATTGCTGTGACAAACACTCGAGAGCAGTTTAAGGACGGGAACTTTTTTTGGCTCAGTTTGAGGGTGCCCATCTTGGCAGGGAAGGCGAGGTGGCGGGTATGTGAGGCAGTTGGTCACGTGGCAGCCACTGTGGGGAAATACAGAGATGAACACCAGTGCTCAGCTCACTTTCTTCTTTTTGTTCAGTCGGGGACCCCGTGCCATGGAATGGCACCAACTCACAGTTATGCTTCAATGAACCTAATGTAGAAACTCCCTCACAGACATGCCTAGAAGGTTGTTTCTATGGTGATAATAAATACCAATAAGTCAACAGTCATTATTAACTGTCACAGACATGTTCCTATCCTTCTTTTATGGCATACAATTATCTCAGGCTGTTGTATGATAGTTTTCCTGGGAAGACACATCACAAACATCTGTTCACTCAGACTGATAGGGACAGTGACAGATGAAAATAGGGATGCCATTGAAGTCTAACTTAGTGAATCAGTAGTTTATTGGAGTTCCTTATAGGAGTATGGGTGAGAGATTAACTACATTAGCAGGGGTTACTCAAAGGCAGCTATGTCACCAAAGCCCACCAAACATGGGCAATGGCTCTTGAAACCTGGACCTCTGAAGCTCCCTGCACAGCTTGCAAGAAGCTTGACAGATCAGAGTCTCTTCCAGGCATATGCTGGTTTAAGAGCCTCTTGAAGTCCTGCCAGCTTATATGACTTTAGAGAGGGAGGGGCCTGTGTATCTGCTCAGTTTCAGGGATATTCTGAGAATGATGAATTGCTTACTGCCTCCCTCATAATGAACCTCCCTTTAGAATCTTCTGAGTCATAAGGAGTTCCAACTCCAATAATGGAATGTCTCAAGTTAGGAAACTGCCACACAACACACACTCTTTCTCTCCTTTTCCTGCTTAAGACCATTTCTCCATGGTTCCTGGGCTACTGCTGATAACACATCTTCCTTAGCCAGAGTTAGAGATGCATACATTCTTGTGTGTGCGGGTGTACACACTCTATCTATCTCTTTATCTCTCTATCACTATCTCTGGGACCCCAAGGATGTCACAATATATGATGCTTAAATGTCTTACCAAAAACTGACAAGCTGTAGTCAGGTATGGAGATTCACAACTATGATCCTAACACCTAGGAAACAGAAGCCAGGGGTTGGCTTTGAGTTCCAAGTCATCCTGGGCTGCAGAGTAAGGCTGTCTGTTCTATTTACTTTTTTATTGCTGTGACAAAACATCATGACTATGGCAACTTATAAAAGAAAGCATTTAATTGAGCTTACTGTTTGAGAGGGTTAGAGTCCATGATGGCAGAGCAAAAGCATGGCAGCAGTAACAGCTGAGAGTTCACATCTGGATCTATAACCAGGTGTAAGAGAGGAGTGGGGAGAGACTTGGAATGTCACAAGTCTTTTGAAAACTCAAAGCCTGTCTTCAGTGACACACCTCCACCAACAAGGCTACACCTCCCAATCCTTCCCAAACACTTCCACCAACCAGGGGTCAAGTGTTCAAACATACTTGCCTATGAGGGGGGGAGAACATTTTCATTCAAATCACCACATTGTCTCAAAATAAAATAATGTAAAGACACCTTTGGGCTCCCTTCCCAAAACTCTGAATCACTCATGTAATTTGTGACACTACACTGTGGACATGTTGTACAAATAGTTGTTCTGATCTTTTATTTGGTGACAATGACAAGAAAAGAAGTCTGTGCATGTTCAGTACAAATGTGTTTATCCTCAGTATTTTTTATCTTTGGTGGGTGGTCTTCACCATTTTTATTTCTCTATGTGTCAAGAACAGTGCATTCATCCAGGCATGATGCATTCAGCCAGGCATGATGGATTACATCTCTAATCCCAGAATTTGGAAGGCAAAGTCAAGAGAGTCACCACAATTTTAAAACCAGCCTGGTCTATATATAATGAATTCCAGGCCAGTTAGAGTGAAACTCTGGTGCCAATCAGTCAAAAGAGAATTGTGGGCTTATGTTAATACCCCATACCAGATTCTGGGGGGGTGGCTCAAGAGTTAAGAGCACTGGCTGCTCTTCCAGGGTTCAATTCCCAGTATCTACATGGTGAATCACAACTGTCTATAACTCCAGTCCTAGGAGATCAGGTGCCCTCTGCTGGCCTTCCGGGGTACTGCATGCATGTGGCGCACACACATGAAAACACTAATACACTTAAAGTTAAATAAATAATTAATCTCCATACCAAGTCAGTACCACAGGCTCTAGCTTTTTCCTGGGTTGTATTTTAGCTTCTCTCTTAAGCACAGTTTCTCACTTGTGCACCTGTTTGCTAAGCTCTGGCTGCAGTGTCCAATTCCTGGGTCCTCCCTAACCAGATTCCCGCATCTCCACCAGTGGGCTTTACCTTGGCAACCAGGAATTACGAAGGGAAGAGGCTAGCAAAAGTGACTCTTTAGCGAAGGGCCTGGAAGAATGATCATCCTGTGGTTATGGGTATCTGTTCTTTGTCCCCCCCCCCCCGCATTTTCTGATTTGTTTGTTTGTTTGTTTGTTTCTAAGCAGTAAGCATGCAATTGGAAGAAACACACCAAGGGGGTCCTTGGGGACACTCTCCCCAGGCTGCCCATACTCATTGTCTCTGTTTCTTCATTTAGTGTCTATCATATTTTGATTCTTGGTTTAAAAAATGGTGTCAGGATCCTGAGGATGCAACTTCAAACCTTCTGAATTCAAATTACCTGGGGGAGGGGGTAATGAGTCTGGATTAATTGCTCAGTGAGCCTGTAGTAACTGAGTCCTCTTTACTGACTAGAGAGCAATTAAATTAAGCTGCTACAAAATGCTGTCTCCGCAAAGCCTTTGAGGAGAGCTGATTAGCCAAATTGTGTCTTCAGTTTAAGGAGCAAAATTCTCAGCTCAAACTGGTTGAAGAAAGTAGGTGGACAAAAAGGGCTTATTTTAATGCCTCTGAAAAAATCCCAGGGGCAGTGTAAGGGTGGCATAGCACAGAGGAGTCCAGCAGGGTCCCGTGGATTGCCCTCAGGCCTCCCTGGCTCCTTGTCCCTCCCTCAGGTTCTTGCAGCTGTTCTCTTCCCTGCTCCAGCAGCTGTAAGTAAGTGCTATCTCCAGCATCTGTAAGTAAGTGCTGTCTCCAGCAGCTGTAAGTGCTGTCTCCAGCAGCTGTAAGTAAGTGCTGTCTCCAGCAGCTGTAAGTAAGTGCTATCTCCAGCAGCTGTAAGTAAGTGCTGTCTCCAGCAGCTGTAAGTAAGTGCTGTCTCCAGCAGCTGTAAGTAAGTGCTGTCTCCAGCAGCTGTAAGTAAGTGCTGTCTCCAGCAGCTGTAAGTAGGTGCTATCTCCAGCATCTGTAAGTAAGTGCTATCTCCAGCATCTGTAAGTAAGTGCTGTCTCCAGCAGCTGTAAGTAAGTGCTGTCTCCAGCAGCTGTAAGTAAGTGCTGTCTCCAGCAGCTGTAAGTAAGTGCTAGCTCCAGCATCTGTAAGTAAGTGCTAGCCAACAGTTGTAAGTGTCAATTCCAGCAGCTGCAAGTCCTAGCTCTAGTAGCTGGCTAGTTCCAGCAGCTGTGAAGAATGTTACTTTTCCAGAAGTCCTGACAGTCATTCTGGCCTGAGGACTCCCTGCATCTGCTTGGGCTAGAAGGTTCATTCCCCAGCCTTATCTTGCAATGATGGAGATGCCAGCTGCATAGCCATGGCCTGTCTTTCTGCAGGATCAGTTGCACCTGGGCCGTCTGAGCCAACAAGAGCTGGGCAGGCCATCCCAGAGACAAGGCAGGTGCTTGAGTGAAGTGGGCCACCAGACAGGCAGCAAGAGTAGCAGTATCTCCTTTAGGATCCATCGAGTCAACAGTGAGAGTGTCACGGGGACATGGCGCTATAAATGGATGTTTTCCGAGTGCTTTTAACAACCACTGTCTACTTCTCCCCATCCTCTTTGCAGAGTGGCTCTTGTTCTCATTGACACTGCTGAGGGAAAGTGTACTCTGTACGCTGATCGGAGACATAGTCTGTTGATCCAGGGCCAATGTCATCATCCACAATGGCTTTGTCCTTGGTGTGGCAGACCTTCCTCTCTCTGTGAGGTCACTGCCTGGCAGAGGTGTCCAGTCACCTGTGCAGGGACCTCCCTGCCCCTTTGAACTGAGTTGGGGTGCTGTATCTATTTTCAGGGCCCAGGGTCATGTGCTCTTTGATATCCTTGTTCCCTGTGACTCATACAAACCTGTGAGAGTGACACTAGTCCCACTTAATGGCAAGGACATCCATAAGCTTGAAGGTGAAGACCAAGCTAATGGAAGGCCCAGGACCTGGTCCAAGTGTGTTTGGCCTCATAGCTACCTGGACTATAATTACTGTGTCAACCCCTAGAAGAACTTGGAAGGGATGGATCACATGATGGGATGCCCTACCTATGGAAGATTGTATTGAATTTAAATATAGCAAGAAGCAGTGAGAAGTTGTGCTTGCATATGGAAAGACAAGTTCAGGCCTCCTTGCATACAACACAGAGGTAGGGCTCTGAGCATCTCCATGGCCATGCACAATAGCTTCCTTCCTGGGCACATGGACTATTTATGCAGGACTGAGCATCCCGATCTCTATTTCGCAGAGGTCAGCCCCCACATCGCCAAAAGACCTATTTGTCATTTGAACAACATGTCTCTCTGGATCTGTGTGGAAAGAACCCTGAGGCCTCTTCCAGACCCCTTGCCCAAAAGCAGAGCATAGGTTCCCAGCTGGTCAGAGATTACCTCTCTCTACCCTTAGCCGGGAGCCTGGGACCTTCCCAATCATTGGTGTGCAGGGTGTGATGTCTATGGACTCCAGTCTACAAGGCCCGGGTGGGTTGTGGCCTGGGCAACCTTAGGTGCCAAGTCTCAGTCAACATCTGTGTCTCAGCCCTAGACAGCAGGGGGCGCTGGGGTCTCATAAAGCCTCTGTGTCTCAGGCTCAGCCCACAGAGGACACTGGGGTGTCTGTCTCAAGACTGGCCAGCAGGGGCCACTGAGGTCTCACTCGGTCTCTTGTCTTAGGCCTGCAGGTACGGCCATGTCCAGCATCTGGAACATCTGCTCTTCTATGGCGCCGACATGAGTGCGCAGAATGCCTCGGGGAACACAGCCCTGCACATCTGTGCTCTCTACAATCAGGTCAGTGGCATGCAAGCCCCTCATCCTAACCCTGGGGTGCACTGGGCGAGGGATAGACAGGCCAGCCTGGGTGTTTCTGTAACCCTTACCTGCTGCCTTGGTAGGAACCAGAGAAGCTGCGAGCAGCCCCAGGTCACATTCCAGATCTACAGTCAGCCCTTCCTGTGCAATGCCAATGACCCAGGCTGCTTGTCTGGAAGACATGAACCCCCTCCTCTCTCATTTCTCATGTAGTTAAATAAACGTGCATAACAAGTGTCACTCTCAAACATTGTAGGCACACAATTCTTTGACATTCAGTGTATTCATGGTGCTGTACAGCCATTCCTGCTACCCACCTCCAGAGTTTCTCATCTTTCCAGTCTGAATCTCTGTCCCCAGAACCACTGGCCCCTGACCCCTCCCCAACTCCCAATACCCCATTCTGCTTTCTGCTGGATTTGAGGACTCTAGGGACCTCCGAAGACTAGGATCCTGCAGAAGTTGGCCTTCCATGCCCAGCTTCTTCCACTCAGCATCATTATTCTCCCCGTCCGACTGTGATAACCAATGGCAGGTGCTCTTCTTTCTGAAGCTTGTTCCCACACCACTGAGGGATGGGCACCTTTGCTCACCCCCTCTCCCATGGGTGAGCATGTGACTTGTTCTGCCTTTGGCTGTTGTGGTTTGTGTTGTCATGAACCTAGGTTGGCAGACTCACGCTCTAGCCTTAGCTTTCTTCTGGCCTCCTTGGGGACAAACTCAGAAGTAGAACTCAAGGTAAAAGACACACTGATGTACTTCACCCCTCCCCCAGCTCCTGTGTCAGACCCTGGTGGTATGTTCCAGAAGCCCCAGAGGCTGGGGGACATGGTCCCTGCTCTCTGGGAGAGGGACAGCTTAGTGGCTGGGACTTGGATCGAGGACCATGAGCGCCCTGAGCTGGATGTAGAGAAGTGAGAGGCTCGTGTCCCATGGGAGGGCTGAGGGCAGTGCTGCTGAAAGGGTGTGGGTGGACTGCAGGGCCAGCTTCAGCGAGCAGAGAGGGGACCGATGTTATTGGTGCTCAGGGTCAGATTGACATAGGACAGCTCCACCGAAGGCCTCTACTTTCTATTCTCTTCTCTGACTTCACAAAACCTCAAGCCTGGGACTGGTGGCCCACAGACATGACCCAGGCAGCCCAGCAGAGGGACTGGGGAAAGACTTTCCCCCTCTTGGAGGTTAGAGGGATCTCAGAGGCGAGGCTCTGTTGAAAAATGCTGGGATCTAGCCTCAGTGAACACTGACATCTCTTCTAATCTTAAAGCCTATCCCACTGCTGACAGTACCTCTAGATGACGATTCAAGCCTAAGCCTACACTCAAGTTTGTTCCCAGCCCCTAATGGCTGGTCCCAAGTCCACTCTATTTCCAGCCAGTAACTTTCCTGGAGCCTTCACCCTTGAAAACTACAAACCCTTCAAGACGAATTCCCATGGTCCATATCCAGGAAAACCTTCTCTTGACCTTGTAGATGTTGTGGGTGCCTTGCTCTGAAAACCACTGTCATGATTAGGCAGATGGCACTGGTGTTTCAGCTGGAGTGTCTTGCAGTGGTCCTGGCTTACATGCAGAGTATATTCCCAGTGACAGTGGCCGTCCACTGTGGAGCTCGGCTCAGGGAGCCCTTGTTAAGTGTGGGAATACTCCATTGCCTTAGAAAGCACACCATGAGGCTTGGCTGGGTCTAGGAAAACATCTGCACCAGCATCTGCTTTGTAATGATTGCTTGTGATGGGAAAACATGGTTTAATTTCACTCAGTATGTTTCAAGCATATTTTAATCACAAAAAATACAAGAAATCACAGTTTTTGTCACTTAAAGTAATTGTGGGCATGATGGTCTTTGAAAGGGAGGCTACGGGATTTTATTAGGCAGTCTGTATTCTCAGCTGTATAGGAGATTAGTCCTGCTGGGATTCACTCCACATACCCTAGAGCTGTTTCCATTCCTAGGAGAGTCCCCAGATGGCCAGGGCTCCCAGAAAAACCTTCCCCTCGCATATACTGTCAGAATAGAGGTAGCTGATTTTTCAGGACCCACTGATAAACATTTTATGCTTTGATCACTGCCTGGACTCTCTGATCACATGTCAACCCAGAAGCCACAATTCAGCAGTCAGAAGCAACCAGTCATGGAGCGTGGCCACACTACAAGAAAGCTATTTGTTCAATAGGTAGTGGAGTGATCTGGCCCATGGACTGTTGGCCAAGCTATGGAGTAGAAGGCTACACTGTCTTTCTCTCCCGTATCACTTATAGATTTGCCCCTCCTTGGGACTGGGTGACTTCCATCTTTAGGTCAGTGAGCCTGAGAAAGAGTGGGGAGAGCTGTCTCCTCTCTAAAGCTATCCCCTCATGAGGGCAGCCTGTTACCATCCAGCTTCAGACAGTATGCCTGTTCTCTGCATCCTGGGACAGATTCGTCCAAGGTGACTAAGCTGGAAATTGGCTGCCTGCCCTGTGTCACCTCCAGGGATGCTGTGTTGGTTCATAGGCTCCCGAGTTACTGGCCACATATCCCCTGACACCATAACAAGCTGGGATGTTAGCAAGTGTACCAGAATCTGCCCTTCCCTGGATGGTAGGGGTTCTTCACTCTCTGCCCTCAACCCTTCCCCAGCCTGTTGCTCACTGTGTCTGAATTGTGCAAGTGAAGCTTCGAGAGTCACAGTCTTGCGTAGCTTCTCTGAGTTCATAGAGCTGTCCCAGGAGTGAAGGATAACCTAGCCTTTGGCGCTGAACATGGATAATCTTCAGTCTGTCCCCTCTGTATCATCACCTTGACTGCATCTGTTCCCATGGCTCCTGTATACAGGCATGTGAGCTATGTGGATACACAGACTTGGTTGTGGATGGCAGAGACCACACCAGCAACATTCCATAGGAAGTGGGGTCAGACTGTGATGCTCAGGATGTTCCCCAGGGAGGGACAGAATTCGGAAGGGCAGGGTTCGGAGCAGGGAGAGAAGCAGCTTCAGAGACATAGTGTAGTGACGAGGAGGCCTGGCACACTGGGCTCTGTTGGGTGTGAACTGGTACCTGGTTGTGCAGTTGGGAAGCCCTGTATCTCTCTTGGTTCCAGCACTGCTAAGAGGCTGAAGTGAAAACCAAACATCTGTGATATCTGGCATGGATGGGGGACTCAACAACTCAAGGTTGTTGTAGTGATATTGAAGGTAGTGATGGCGGCAGAGATAGTGATCATGGTGTTGAAGATGAGGTTCATGGAGGTGATGCTGGTGATGGTGATTATAGTAATGAAGACGCTGTTATGGCAAAGACAGTGGGAATGATGATGAGGATGGTGATGATGATAGTGATGGTAAAGTTGATGATGGTGATGGTAATGATGATGGTGATGACCATGGCAAAGTTAATGATGACAATGGTGATGATGATAGTGATGACTGTGATGATTCTTATGGTGAAGGTGGTGATGATAATGGTGATAGTAAAGTTGATGATGGTGGTGGTGGTGATAGTTAGCGATGACAATGGTGATGATGATAGTGATGGAGTGATGATGGTGGTAGTAATGATGGTGTTATTAATGATGAAGACGGTGGTGGTGGTGATGCCGCTACTGATAATGATTGTTCTTAATGAACCACTTCTTAGATCTGGAAGTCGCAAGTGTATAGAATGCTAAGCATGCTTTATCAATTTCATCAGGACACTGTTAATAAAACACACTGTGATCAGAATATTCTCTTTCCTCTCATGCAATCAACTAATTAGGGCTTTGATTGTAAGCAGCAAATTGATTCTAATCTTTGGGCTTTCTTGCCTCACGCTGGCTTCCCAAGAGCTCCAGAGGGAGAAAGCAACACCCTGGATAATGAGTGATCAGAGAAGGCTTAAATATCAAAGGTTACTAGAACAGCCTAGTTTTTCTAGAAGATAAACACACACACATACATGTACACACTCATGCACACACACACACAAACACACATGCACACACATATATACAAGCATATGCACACAAGCACACATGCACATACACACAAACATGCACTCTGCCTCTTGGTAGTAGGCCTTTTGTATGTGTGTAGAGGGGATTGTTTTCAGTGTGTATCTATGTGCCTCACTGGTTTCTCATGGGACATGTGTCTGTCCATTCTATGGCTACTTCCCTGGGGCCATCTGAGGGCCATTGTTCCCATAGGCATCATGACTGTGGGTCTCTCAGAATGGACTGCTGTCTGTTGATATAATGAAGCACCTTGACCAGAAGCAACTAGGAAAGGAATAGGTTTATTTGGCTTACACTTCCAGGACATAGTTCATCATTGAGGTAAGTCAGGGAAGGAACTTGAAGCAGAAACTATGGAGGAATGTGGCTTACTGTCTCACTTAGCCACCTTTCTTATAGGCCAGGATCACCTGCCTAGGGAATGGTACTGCCCACAGTGGGCTGATGCCTCCTATACTAATTAGCAATCAAGACATCCCCACAGATCAATCTGATCTGGGCAGTCTTTCAACTGAGACTTCCTTCTCAGCTGACTCCATGCTGTGTCAAATTGACAGGTAAATCTAAGTCTGAAATGAAAGCCTTGGGGATACCATTGACTGATGCTTCCTTCTTACTGGACAGCAGATCTAGGTTAGGAAGTGGTGAAGCTAGGCTTCCATTTCACTCCCCCCCCCCAGCCTTTGGGAACTGCATGGAGCTTAGGGGGTGCAAGTTAAGCATGTGAAGTAGGTGGTCTCAACTAGCCTGGTCCCTTTTGGGGGGTACACTACTGAAGGTTGCAGACTCACCTTAGTGATGCTTCTATCTTAACCCTTCACATGCCAGCCTTTTCCTGAGTGAGTGTGTCTTTTTTTTTTAACGAGACAGGGTTTCTCTGTATTGTTTTGGAGGCTGTAGGATCAGCCCGGCCTCGAACTCACAGAGATCCGCCTGCCTCTGCCTCCCGAGTGCTGGGATTAAAGACATGCACCACCACCACCCGGCTGTGAGTGTGTCTTTGATCTGTGGCTGCCTTCACAGGCTTATGTTCAAGGACAATGGTCTTGCCTCATGTCTAAACAATGAGTGACTCATGTCTATGACATTCTTGTGATGGTTTCTCATGTAGCTGTACTAAGACGTGAAGTCTTGGGTTGGCCTTGGGGGCAGTGCTAGCCATTCTGGACAAACATGGACTGCAGCTCTGGTTTTATCCCTCTCTACACTGTGTCAGGGCTAATAGAAGCATACCTGGTGGCCCATTCAAGCTGCTTTGATGGTCATACACCTCCCTGACATGGTCCATCAGACCTCTATCATTCCTTCCAGACAGTCCCCATCCATGTAGCATTTCCAACTCTACTTCCCAATGGCACCTCTTGGCATCCATGCCTCATACTTCTGGTACCCAGATTCTATCCTTTAGGGACATCAGCTTTGCCTACCCACAGACTTTGGTGCCTTCTAGAATGTAGACTACTCTCTGTCAGTATCCCCCAGTATCTCACAGTGATAACCTTTGCTCACTTGATGTCCCACCTGGTGGCCCCTTAGGAAATCCAGTCCCTATGGTCCTCTCTGCTTTGTAACCTATGTCCTTTTCTCTGGAACTTGAGGCTGAGCTCCAAATGGCCCCCATCTTGCTTGTCCAGATCTGTCCCCTACTGATCCACCCTCACCTGTTCCATCACCCATTCCTGCTAAGGGCTCTGATGTCCTTCCCAGGGCCATGGTAGTCACTGTCCAAGCACACCTGTCTCTGTAAATTGGCTCCTACTTCAAATCCTGAGACCTGCCCCACAGTGCCATCCTATGATTCCCTCACTCCTGGCTGCTTCTGCAGTATCTTTGCTTTGGTCTGTCTGTGGGGATCCTGCCATCCGTGACCACAGCTTCTCTTATTGTCACAGTCGGGCTCAGCCTGTTGACTGTCTCCTGCTTTATCTCCATCAGACATGTCTTCCTTTGAAGGCCCCACAAGGACCTTCACAACAGCCCACCCTGAGCTGGCTGGTTCTCATCCCCCACCTCCTGCCCCTGCCTGTTCCAAGGTCACAGGATCCATGACCCTTTGCTTTAATTCTGTGTCCCCGGGATCTGGAGTGACCATTTGGCTTGTCCACTTCCTACATGCATGTGTGACCATGATTTCTCAGTCTGTCCTTTACCTGCAAAGTGGACAGGACAGTGGGTCCCCACAGCTCATGGAGCCCGAGGCACAGGGCCCATGACTAAGTGCAGGGAAGCCTCAGAAAGATTCCCCTCAGGGAAGCTACATATTTTTTAAGTGTCTCTGAAAATTTGCACGAAGAATAAAACTGGCGGTGAAATGGTCCTTAGATGATGAACATAAATTGCTCATGTATTCATACTTCATTGATTTTTTTTAAAGGATGGAAACTTGCCAGATAAGACTCAAGCCATCCAAGAGGGTGCAGGGGAATGGTTAAGCTCTGCATCAGTGCCTCAGGGCTGCCTTCCTCGCCCTCCTGAAGCTCCAGCTTGCCCTTTTTATCACCTAACCCTTCATTTCCATTCTTCCTATCCAATTCAAACAAAGGCATTCCCACACACTTCTGCTTCCTTCTTGTGACATGGACCTTTTGTTACCTCAGTGGAGTGCTGTGCCAGGCAAGTGAGGTAGAGCAGTGAGGCATAGAACACATTTTGCACAGGAGTGTGCATACATGCACGTGAGCACACACACACACACACACACACACTCAGACCCATACTCAAACACACATATATGCACACGTGTGTTAAAGCATAACTGTTAATAAGCCACAGAAACCCCTGCCCTTTAGTTTTGAAGTAGCTGACTGACTGAAACTGCTAACTTAGAATTTGGGATAGTCCTACTAGGGTTGCCCTGTGATATCAGAGAAATCAGGGTCCCCTCTTGGGGTTCTTAGTTTCATTAATAAAAGGACATAACAACCCACTCAAAAGTAAGCTTTTATTAGAATTTTAAAGATAGTCCCCAAGGCAGGAGAGCTGTGAATCTCCAACGCTGCTTGAGGGAGGATGGAAAAACCATGCTTGGAGGGCAGACATGGAGGACAGGCAGCTGCCTGAGGGAGGATGGAGAGACAGGAAAAACCATGCATGGAGGGCAGACATGGAGGACAGGCAGCTACATGACGGGAAATGGTCTTGAGAAATAGAAAGAAAACCCGGTGAACCAGAAGAAAGCATACTCAGGCTCTGACCAGCACCCAAAAGAAAGACAGAAAGGAAGAAAAGGGGAAAGCTGTGTCTTCTGAGGCCCAAATGTGAAAGGAGAGCATACTCAACAGAATCACGTGGAGGATCTTAGGAACTCTGCTAGGTAGAGGGAATTCTGGGAAAGAAAAGTGCAGTATCTCATTAAAGGGATAATTATTCCTTCTATCTCCTTAACATGGCTTAAAGTGAACCCTCTTTCTTAGGGGTTATTTCTCTGTGGGGATCACAGACCCTGGCCAGAAACCCACCCCTCCATCAGCCTGGGAGCAGGCAGCTGCGAGATAATGTTTACTGAAAACATGTTTACTGAAAACAATTCAGTGCCATAAAGCTCTTGATAGGGCTCCGATAAGGGCTTGCTCACTGAAACACCATGACTTTGATCCCCCCCCCTACGGCTAGCTGTTTCTTCCTGCTCCCTGCTGTTTCTCCCGGATTCTGGTGCTGGAGATTTAACCACCAGCCAGAAGGGTGAGAAGTCTGGGAGAGCTGTGAGAGGTGTGTGAGAGCTCGGTTGGAGAATTGTGCGTGGATGGATGGCAGAAGTATTTAAAAAAGGGAAGCATTTTTCTTGGGAGTTCTCCTAAGCCGACTTGGGGAGCATAAAGTTTTCTTAACACAACCGACTGGTCCCTGTGTCATCAATCCTCGCCACATTCTCGGATACAGGCTGCTCAGCAGGTGCGACATTTCTCCTTCCTAGGGATCATCCCTCCTTCCTATGGGTGGTCCCTTAACCAGACCATTGACCTGCCCAACTGGAATGTTAGGTCTCTACTCTAGCCAGAGCTGCTGTGGCAGCATGGATTCTGCCTTTGCAGCCTGGCCATCATTGAAAGGATGGGTTGGCCTTCTGGGATTAGTTCAAATGGGCTTTGGAAACAGCCCCTGTGTGGGTGAGTAGAAAGGTTTTCTGGGCTTCTTCCTGTGTCCCACGTGGGTGGGCGTGGATGACAGCACCAGGGGAGAGTTTATTCCTAGACTTTTGTAGGAATGTTCATGAGAGTTTAGGCACTTTTGAAAGGACTGCAGGAGGCAGGGAGGGGTTGTCCAAGTGCTGCAGGTGTTTGTAAGCAGCCATATGCGTTCTGGGAACCAGTCTTCAGTCCTTTGCAAGAGCAGCACCCACTCTTAACCTCCGAGCCATCTCTCCAGTCCTAGCCCCTGACATTTTTTTCTTTTTTTGGTTTTACAAGACAGGGTTTCTCTGTATTGTTTTGGAGGCTGTCGGTCCAGCCCGGCCTCGAACTCACAGAGATCTGCCTGCCTCTGCCTCCCGAGTGCTGGGATTAAAGGTGTGCGCCACCACTGCCCGGCATGCCCCTGACATTTTTACACAGGTTCTGTGGTTCAAACTCAGGTCCTCGTGCTTACATGGCAATCCCTTTACTGACTTCCCCACCCGCACTCCACTCTGTAGGCACAGGCCCCAGGCTTCCTGTGAGCCCAAACTTGGCAACCATGTGTCGCTGGATAAAGTCCATGCCACCAGCTCACAAGTGGGTTTCCACTTTTTCATCTGCAGGACAGCTGTGCCAGAGTGCTGCTGTTTCGGGGTGGAAACAAGGAATTGAAAAACTACAACAGCCAGACGCCATTTCAGGTAAAGAGAGCTCCTGACTCCACTGTGGCAGGCTACAGCTCCGAGGCTGTGAGGACTGTGTGGCCACAGTCCTCAGGGGAGGCTACACTGCATTGTTGCTGCATAACACCTGAAGTGGTTCCATTTGTCTGTCCACACAGCCTGCTTCCTTTAGACCAAAAGGTGGGGATCATGCAGAGACTCATCTCTGTAGAAGGTTCTAGAAAGGCACTGAAGTGAGGCCACTTTCAATTCTGCAGCTGTTGGAAAGTGCTGACTAAATAGTCTATCTCTAAGAGTGGGAAGTTGATGGGCAGGGTCTTGTCACTTTCTGTGTTCTCCCCCTCTACCATCCTAGTATGGAGAGAGAACAACCTCCACTAGGCCTTGCCAGGCACGTGACTTTCTGGGGACATAGAACTCAGTCCATAATTGTTGATAAATTAGGGAACACAGATGTTAACATCTTAACCATTTAAAAAGATTTGACAAAGCCAGTTCGGCGGCATTAAAAGCATTCAGAAAGTTGCTTAGCCATGACAACCATCTGGCTAAGAACTGTGCCATCACCCCCAAAGGAGGTCCTGTCCCTACAGAAGTGCCACTTCCAGCCCCTTTCCCGCCCCCTAGACAGCCACTCATCTACTTCCTGCGTCAGTGGAGCCCTCTCTTCTGGACAGTTCATGCAAAAGGGACACATGGGGCATGACTCTGTGGGCTTGACTTTTTCAGTTGCGGATGACATTTGATGTTCAGCTGGACAAGCCACATCTCCTAACACATCCCACTGTAGAGGGGCAGGTTTCCCGTGAAACTTCAAGCCGGGATCTCATGTTGAGCGATGCAGAAGAGAGATGAAAGGTTTTGCTTGTCATATGGGATCAGTGGGTAAAGCCCTTTGTTGGTGACCAGGAACCCTGGGCTCCTTGTACTCATCATGTTTTAAAGCAACTTCTCAGTCTAGGGACTGGCCAGTGATGACAGTCACTTGGCACTAGGGTGCTATCATAGTTCCAGAGGCTGTGGTTTGCTGGAAAATGAATAGTCTTCCAGGCTACTCTAGGCCCCCTTTCTCCAGGGCTTTGGAGTGTCTTCCCTTGTTGAGGTTTCGGGGGTACCCCATGCCATTGGTATCATGTATGTTTGTTTTAAGATTAAGGTCACTTTGTTCTTTTTCTAGGGACTTTCCTCTTTGTGAGGTCATAAGCAGGGTCCCAAGACACCCCACTTTAGTGTTCCTGGCTGTATCATACATGTATGAGCTGGCCTTAGCAAAGTCCACAGGGGACTGAACCTGGACACATGCGTGCCCATGCATGGCTGTTCTTGAGGAGTTTCTGTGTAAATCTAGCCAGGACTCTGTTTAGCCTGTCCTCACTAGGAGCTGTGGCCCAGTGTCATCCTTCCTGTCATTTTGTGGCAGCTGTGGCATAGTTGAGTATATGTCACTGGTTAGTGTAACCAGTCAAGCCTCCGGCCCTGTCCCCAGTCCTGAAGGGGAAGGCTGAAAACCTCAGCCCTGATCTGCTGATGTCCCTGCATCAGCCTTAACCCCAGGGAGACTGAACTAAGTTGATCCTGTATCATTCTCATGCTTATGCCTAGAGAATCCCAAGGGGTGTTAAGAGCTCTGCTCTACGAATGGAGGTAAAGGCCGAATGTATGACGTGATGTGGTGTGTGTGTATGCATGTTCATGTGTGCATGGGTGCACATGCACATGTGTGTCATTCCTCAGTACATACTGTCTGCCCTGTATTCTGAGACCAGGGCTCTCACTTGATCTTGAATCTGTAAGTTAGGCTGGGCTGGCAGGCCACAGAACCCCAGGGACCTACCTGCTGTGCACCCGGCAGTGCTGGGCTTCCCAGCACATGCCACCCCCCAACACACACACACTTTTTACAAAGTGAGATCTAGAGATCAAACTCGGGTCCTTATGTGGGAGCCATCATCTCCCAAGTCCCTAAATATGTATCTCTTGTCCATCACAGCAGCACAGGGTCTGGAGTCAGGCAAGAATGTGGCAGTCTGAGGGAAAGTATTGTTGGCCTTGACGGCTGGCAGCCTGCTGTTCTTGCCAAGGGCATGCGGCTGGGGAAGCCGCTCATTTCTGTCTCTGCTCTCCAAAATTCTGCGAGTCTTATTTGGGATTCAGGCTCTGTGTTCCCATAGAAACAGGGGAGTTGAAGTTGTATTTCTAGAAGAGGGACAGGAGCCCGAACTACCCAAAATGTGACTGGCAGACGATGCATATTTATGATGAAAAGTAATCGGAGTTGAATCCGCCATCTCAGCCAGGCCAATTCGCACTACACTTCGAGTGACAGCCACTTGCAGGTGATGCTGCTTACAGGTGCTGGGGGAGATGAGGCCAACCAGGCTGCACCCTGCTCCTACCAAGAGTACATCAGGCAGACAGGAAGCCAGCGAGTAAACAGACATGTACTGTACTGTGTCAGGTCTGCTAAACAGCAAAGGAAGCAAAGCATGGTGGGACAACAGAGTGAAATGAAGGCTGGTACCCCAGATGGCCTTCGTGACACCAGAGCAGAGTCCAGGAGAAAGGGAGGGGAGAAGGGAGGGGCCCTTTGGGTCTCTGACAGAAGGAAGGCTGGAGCTGGTGGCTTGTGCAAAGGCCCCGGGGTCAGCATGTGCCTGATTTTGGCACAGCAAGGCTGGCCAGCTGGGGAGGGTGCAAAGACCGGCACCTGTGGTTGGAAATGAGCAGGGCCACAGGCTTGGCAAGGGCTTTGTATCTGATTCTTTGTGCATGGCCAGCAGAGCAGAAGGATGGAAATCAAGCATTCATTGTGAGAACCAGTCACCATGCCACGATTGTCAGTGTGGATGAGCTGTTAGACTGTGGATGAGTTGTAGAGCCCACTGTGAGTGTATGGGACACAAGACAATGGAATTGGAATTTTAAGAAATCAGAATTTAGACCTGAGTCCCATTACCTTGTATTCCGAGTACCAGGAGGACCTGAGTGCCATTCATGAAGTTCGTTCCCGTGCTGCTTAATCATGATGGGCAACCTGATAGAATCTAGATTCACATAGAAGACAAGCCTCTGGGCACGGCTGAAGGGGTGTCTAGACTGGGTTAACTGGGGAGGGGAGACCCATCCCGAATGTGGGAGGCACCATCCCATCATCTGGGGTTCCAAACTGCAGACACAGGTGTCCAGACACACCACACTCCTGCTCCTGTTGCCCTGCCTTCCCCGCTGTAAGCCAGAATAGAGCCTCCTTCCCTTTTGGCATGAAGTTGCTGCGTTTGTACACTCTCAGATGTCTCCCTCACCTCCCTTCCACTCTCATGCCAGCCACCCACGCCTCTGGCCTTTTCTCAAGCTCAGGACCTATATGTGAGCTGGTGCCTTTGTAAACAGAGCCCTCTCGCAAGTGACCCACCCCAGCAGGAGCCCCTGAAGAAGTTCCATGTTGAGAGATACCCCACACCACACACTCAGTTTCCTCTTTGCATGTAAACACTACACACTGAAAATGGGGACAGATAGCTGAGCCTAGGCCATCACTAAAGGGGGGGCAGCCCAGGTGAAAGGAAGATTGGACAGCAGCAGTGAAGGTGCTGGGTGGGAACAGGGACAACTTGGGGTCTGGAAGGGACCTTCCACATTGTTCTGACCTGACATCCTCGGTGTGGCGGGAATGGCTACAGCCACCATGAGCAGTGGCATTCAAGCCTCTCCAGAGGAATGCTAGCAAAGAGACAACAGCAGCTGGCAGAGGCCAAGGTCAGGGAGGCCAAGGTCAGGGCAAAGCTGACTGAGGAGTAACCCACGTTCCGGATCTGAGCATAGATTTCCAGAGGAGGAAGAAACACACAGAGACCTCTCGGGGCAGTACCTGAGAGGAAGGAAGGCCACAAAGCCCACAGCTGGAAGGGTCTCAGGGCACAGTATAATATCTGAGAGATGTCCTGGCAGAGATAAGTATCCCAAGGACCCAGAGCTCTGGGAATAGAATTAAAATGGCATCCTAAAAATTTGCAGGGAGACTTCAGTTTCTGAGGAAGGCCAGGGACCAGGCATCCTTAAGATTTGCAGGGAGACATCAGTTTCGGAGGAAGGCCTTTGGAGGCAGCAGGGAAAACTCAATGCCAAGAGTCATGGTCATTCATTCCACTTCTGCAGGGGTGGGAGTGTCCAGTCATGTGATGATTAGGGGTAGGTGTGTCCAGTCATGTGATTAGGGGTGGGGGTGTCCAGTCATGTGATTAGCACACATTCTCACAAGGACCACTCCTGGGGCTGCTGCAGGTCAATGCCCTCAATGAAGAACTACCTTGTCACACAGGGAGACCCTGAGCCAGGGGAGACCCAGCACTGTGGGGAGCCAGATGGACTTGGGAGACGTGAGGAAGGGGGAGATGAGCTGTTGGGAGACACCCAGACAGAAGGAGCTTGACTGTGGGTTTGTACTGGAGGAGCTTGTACTCTACAATCAACACCTGTCAGAACTCAACAGTAACTGGAGGCAAGCAGGCAGATTTAAAATACAGCCATTGTTCCCTGGAGGGACATCTCCTCAGTCCACTTACAGGGAACCATTTGCCTGGCCATGGCAGATGCATGGACAGTACATGGTGATTAACTAAAGCCCGACACACTTGTTCAGAGCTGTGGCAAATGAGCAGAGTCCATGTCTTTCTAAGTCATGTTTAACCAGAAGGGACCAAGGAGGACCACCAGCCACCTTTTCTGTACACTTGGGCAAGAGCCATGTGTGAAACATGGCCAGCACGGTGTGGTGTGTGGGTCAGGAATGGGGTGACTTGCAAACAATGTGAAGGATTTCTTTTAGCCAGCTACCTGGATGCGTGATATAAATGAACCAAAACTTGATTTGGGGTTTTGAAAGATAATCTCACATTTCCTCTTCCCATCCTTCCATGATCTCCCAGGTGTTGCTTAAGAGCAGATAGCTTTTGGGATCTCCGGGCGGGGTGGGGGAGTGGGGGATGGGGGTGGGATCTGGTCTGCCATCCCTCTGGCCCAGACATCTCTGTTGCTCCTCAGCCCTACCCCAGCTTCCTAGAAGGTCTGGGTACCTCCTCAATCTTCATACATCTCTGGCACCCCGAGAGGAACACCTCAGCTTCTCCAGGTTTCTGGGGGCTACAGCCCAGCCCACATTCAGATGCCAAAGCCAAGCCTGGCCCCTAGCCCCTGTCTACCTGGACTTGGATACAAATGGGCCACCAGCTTCTTGTGAGTCCCCTGGGCCTGGCTCTGACATCCTCACAGATAAGCCCCTATTTATCAGAGTGTCTCGGTCACTCTCTGCCACCACTGTCTCTAGGGGCAGGATCTCTTAGAAGCTGGTGACTTCATTGAGCACTCAGTGAGACAGGAGCTCTGCAGCCAAGTGAGAGAGACCCCATGCTCTGCAGCCAAGTGAGAGAGACCCCATGCTCTGCAGCCAAGTGACAGAGACCCCATGCTCTGCAGCCAAGTGAGAGAGACCCCATGCTCTGCGGCCAAGTGAGAGAGACCCCATGCTCTGTGGCCAAGTGACAGAGACCCCATGCTCTGCGGCCAAGTGACAGAGACCCCATGCTCTGCGGCCAAGTGGTCGCACTCCCGCCAAGGAAATTCCTGTCTCCCTTCAGACTTAACTTCGCAGAAGCCTACTGCTTGCTATGCGTATTTGGCTCTCTGTGTTGTGGGTTATGGATAGTCCATGACTCAGTCTCTGCAGCCAAGGCACAGCTGTATCTTCTGTCTCTGTGATCTTGGTGTCTAACCTCAAACCTGGACCCTCAGAAAAAGGAACTGGGTAGATAGCTACTGGGCAAAGAGCTGACTGCTCACAACTTCATGCAGTTTCTCATGCCTACCACTAGGGGGTGGTGCGAGCACGGAGCACCTCAGTGCCAGCTATACAAGAGGAGGGGCTTGTAAAATGCAAATAATGAGAGTGTGGTTTGTCTAGATTCTTAACTCACTGGGATTTAGGATCAGCTAGGGAATGCCTCTGGGTGTGTCTATGAGGCATTTCAAGGGTATTTTGTTTGGTTTTGGTGTGTGTGTGTGTGTGTGTGTGTGTGTGTGTGTGTGTGTGTGTGTGTGTGTGTTGTATATGGCTGTATACACTGCACCACACATGAGGAGGCAGAAAGCAGAGTCAGTTCTTTATTTGTATTCTCTCCACCTTGTTTCTTGACACACACGGAATCTGGAGCTTACAGATCTGGCTAGCCTGGCTGGCTGGGGAGCTCCAGGGATCGTCGTGTTCACCTCCCAGCACTGCCATTAAACGTGTGCACCCTTGTGCCTGGCATTTTCCTTGGGTGGTGGGGAACTGAGCCCTGCTCCTCAGACATACACATAGGCTCTTTACCCCCTGAGCCATCTCCTCAGTCCCTCTAGAGACATTTAACTAAGGAGGGCAGATCCTGAATGTGGACATCATCTCACAGACTGGCAGCCAGGACTGGATAAAGAGAATGAGCACCAGCATTCATCTCTCTGCTGCCCCCTATGGGTGTGATGTGACCAGCCGCCCCAAGCTCCTGGCATCATGCCTTTCCCGCCATGAAGGGTACCCTTGAACTGTGATTCAAAACTAACCCTTCTCTCACATTGCTTTATTTTTATACTTAATTATTCACTTATTTATTTATTTGCATGCGTATATGTGGGTGTGGGTGTGGAGGTCTAAGGACAACTCACAAGAATCAGTTCTCTCCTCCCACTATGTGGGTCCCAAGGGTTGGACAGCTGTCTTAGTGGTGGGCACCTTCATCCGCTGAGCCATCTCTCTGACCCTTAGGTTGCTTTTGTTAATGATTTTGTCATAACATCTAGAAGAATAACTACTATATCCCTGTGGTAGGAGACTTTCACTGTACAGGGCACATGGAGGGCAAAGGGGTGGCACCTTCACCCAGACACAGATATGTACCCAGGATCCTAAGGTGCTGCACAGTTTGGATGTCATGGGCATAGTGGGGACTCCATGTCTAGTAAAAACTATAGAGTGTCTTTAGCTTCAGTCAGTCTCCAGAGACAGAGGGGTCTGTGCGGAACACAGTGTGGCACTTTGGTCCTCATTTCATTCCGGCCTCACTGGCTGACCTGGGATGCTGTTTATAAAGGTTAAGCATGCAGAGGTCCCAGGTCACAATCACAGTAGCTGGCACTTGACTCCCTGTGTGGCCCACAGAGGACACTCGGTGGATGTCAGCCTCCTCCTTCTCTGCCTCTCATACTTTGCAGAATGTTCCATGTGATTCTAGATCCTGTCAAGTTGACCGTAGTAAGCATTGAAAAGACACCTTGAATCTTTGCATACTCTAGCTGCAGAGCTCGCTGTTAGCTCACGTCCCTGAGAACTGTCTAGACTCAGGATGGTGGCGGGCACTGTGACGGTGCGTGAGGTGGTGCTGCTTGTGAGTCTTCTTCATTTCTTGTTAACATTTTGAGAATACGCCTCAGAGGTTTGGTATTTAAGAAATGGTATTTATTCAAGAGAGAGAAATCTCAGCCAGCCATGACATTAATAAGGACAAATTGATCTCAATTAGTGAGAGATGGCAGCAGCATTGGGTTTAGGGGGGTCTGTTCCCTACTGGCTTCAGGGACATGGTCCCTGGAGGATGTCAATCTCAGGCCATCTGTGACCCATTGCCTTCAAGTCTGTGCTTTATTTGGAGCTCTTCATAGAATGTGAGCAGCAGCTGATGATACCAGTTAGCAACCTGGGAGAACTCCTGCCAGGAGTGGGGTACACGCCTGTCATCCCAGCCTTCAGGAGGCAGAGGCAGGAGGATATGCAAGTTTGAGGTCAGCCAGTTCCAGACTGGCAAGACAGTCACAAACAAGTTCCCGAGGTAGGGAGGTGGTTCCAGCTCCCGAGGTGGGGAGGTGGTTCAGTTAATACACTCTTCGCCTTGCAAGCAGAAGGACCTGCATTTTAGCCTCAGCACCTACATGAAACACCAGGCATGCTGGCTCCCACTTATAATCCCAGTGCTTGGGAGGTAGAGACAACCAGCCTTGCGTAATCGATGAGGTCCAGGTTCCCGAGAGTGGTGGTTTGAATGGGAAACATCTCCGGAAAAGGCTCAGGCCTCGGAACACTGGTCTCCAGTTGGTGGTGCTGTTTGGGGAGGCTTAGGAGGCTCAGTCTTGCTGGGGGAATGCGTCATTAGGAGTGGGCTTTGAGTTTCATAGCCTTGCCCTACTCCCAGTTCTCTCTCTCAGCTTCTAGCTTCTGCCGCCATGCTTGCCACTTTAGAGCCGTGCCACTGTGTCAAGACACATAAGCCAAAATAAACTCTTCCTTCTGTAGGTTGTCTCCTGGTGTTTTATCATCACAACAGAAAGGTAACTAAGACACAGCGAGAGACGTGTTTCAAAAACAAGGTCATTGGCTCCTAAGGAATGACAAAGTTATCCTCTGGCCTCCACACGCACACACATGAATGCATACACGCATGTACCCATACAAAGAGGGAAATGAACACACACCCACACATGCACAGAAATTATTCCTTCAAAATTAAAGAACTCTCATAACAATTCCTTCTGGCCCCCATTTTGTGGGGCTCAAAATGCCACCCAGCTACCTTCTGGGAAGGCGTCATTCAGGGTGAATCTGGTTATTCATCTATGAAGTCCACTTGGCTCCTCGCTCGGACCTGGCGCAGACTCTGTGTGTTTGTTGGCTACACGAGTGGAAAATAGTAACTTGGCATCTAAGCTCTGGTGGTGACTTAGTTTCAAGGCAACAGTTTTTATCTGTGCTTCTCACTGGAATGGCACTTCAGAGAGTGGGAGTGCATGTAGGGGTATTGTAAGGAACCCCTGGCCCCTGGTACTGCACCCCAAATTGGGCCTGGCTGCTCCTCAGCTGCCTCTGCCATGGTCTTACTTCTTCATGCTCAGAGAGATACCAGATTCTATTAAGCCTGTCCCTGCCCTCAGTTCAGGAGCTGGTGCTCCTGAAATACAGCCCAGGTTCCCGGGAGTTGTTTGGAGCGTTAGTGACTTGGGTGTCCTGAGGCCTGGATGGCTTCTCTGTTTGTTTCACTGACAGGAGCAGCAGGTGCTGCTGACTGCTCCCATGGTCCCTTTGCTTCCTCTGTGTCAGAGAGGCCTCACTGCAGATGAATGCGGGTGAGGCAGGAATGTCAAGGTAAGAGCAGTATGTCTGGAAAGTGGTTATTTCCCATGGCTCCAGTTAGAGGTAACACAGACAGGTACTTACTCCTGGGACCTCCTCCCATGGTTCTAGGGTCTGAGGAGCCAGTCCCTGCTACACGGTGGGTGGGGGTGGGGTGGGACAGTGTTTCCAGGCTGATGTCTGCACGATGCTGCTTCTCCCAAGAACATCCCAGGTTGGGTTAAAGAGGATGTCGCCACCCATTGCCAGGGGTGATGCAGTGCCCCAGAGAAGGGCTCCTGGATATTGTTGTTGAAGATTGCTCAGCATCTCTTTTAGGAGTTCCTCCAGAACATTTGTTATGCTAATTTTGGACTGCCAGGGATGATGCAGGCGTGAAATGGATGGTGTTTTTCATTCTTTTTGTAAAACATTATAAGGGTGATTTTCACTCCAGAAATGTAACAAACATAACGGGGTTGTTGACAAGAGTCCATGAGAAAAAGACATGGCCTGGGGCTGGATGTGGCTCAGTGGGCAGATTGCTTGCCCAGCACACCATGGGCTCCATCCCCAGCGCAGCACAAACTGGGTGTCACAGGCCCAGGCCCATCATCATCCCCAAACCCAGGAGGCAGAGGTAGGAGGATCAGGATTTCAAGGATAGCCTGTCTTTTCCTCACATCTCCCTGTTGGAAGGTGCCTCCCAAGTTGAGGGAGAGTGTTCCCCACTCAGCCACCATTTCTGAAAACATCCTCACAGATATACCCAGAGGTGTGTCTCCTGAGTAATTCTGAATCCAGTTAAGTTGAAATGCAGATAAGACCGTGCAGTGAGGGCTGGAGCTGTGGTAGTGCTGCAGCCTGCAATCCCAGCATGGGGGAGGTGGAGGCAGGGGGTCAGCTGTTGAGGCTTAACTCTCTGTTATACAGTGATGTCAGTGTTGGGTCCCAGAGAGAGTGGGAAGTTGGAATGACACTAAGACAGTGCTTTTGTAAAAATGACTGATACGACTTGTATTAGTCTGTTTAGACGTAGACGTTCCTGGTAGCCAGCATCTCCACAATCTCAGGGGCTTCACTTGCTTGGTAGCTATGTGTACTGTTTTCTGCAGTTTCTTTTCTGACTCAGGATGCAGATGTTTTGTAGGCAGAGGCTGCAGAGAGCTGGTGTTAGGCCCTGGCATCAGTGGGGAAGAGCGGGGAGGCTAGAAATCCAAGGATAAGGACAGAGCTGTCTCGTGGTGGCCGGAATTCAGAGATTTCCTCGGAACTTAATGTGACCTGTTACAGAGAAGTGGATGTGACCTGTGGCATCTGAGCCACAGTGGCCAGCACACAGCAGTGTGGCCCTGCAATTTCATAGTCAGCTAGGGCCTGATTGCATTCTATATTGCAGTGTCGAGGCACACCTTTGGGCATGTCTGCAGAGTGGATTCATGCCCAGGCATCTCCACACTGTTCTGCAGACACACTTTCCGTCATCACCCAAGCATCGAGTGCACCCACCCAGGGAACACGAACACCAACTCTTGTCACTCTGGGGAAGATGAAAGTGATGAAAAGGCCTTGCTCACACCACTTCCGGTTCTGTGGAGCTCAAGGTTCCTCCGGCCTCTGCTCCCCTGTGTCCCGAGCCTTGGGCAATGCTGTTGGAATGGCATCCCTGGGCTCTAATCTGCTCCCTGAGGTGTTTGCCCATCCTCCCAGGGAGTCCTGCTTCACTTTGGAGTCACTCTGTTCCATTCTTCAGCATACACGCACTCTTCACCACTTACTCCTCTCTGACGCAGGCTCTGTATGGTTATGGGGGCTGAAGCTGATGTTTTGATGGCTCAGGTTGGGACCCATCTTTATCCAAGAGGACCGCCCACTCTTGGCAGTGCATGAGCCTGACACTTCTGCCTAGTCTGGTTCCAGTGTCTTTCCTTGGTCCTGGCTCTGCCCCCTGGGTTCTACTAGAGGGAACTGATTCCTCCCCTAGGGAGACCCAGCCCTCTGCCATCTTCCTTTCTCTTCTCTAGCGCCCCGCCCCATGTTCGGGATAGACACAAGAAGGAGGCTCTTGCCACATCATTCCCCAGGAGGGCCTTTCTGAGGGTGAGGTTGCCCTGGCAACCACACTCTGCAGCCCTCCTTTGGTGCCTTGTGGGCCCCAGCAATCTATTCCTTCCTGAATCAACCTCCACTCACTGACCTGAAGTGGCCTCCTATCCATCAGATGAGCCTTTCCTTCCAGACACTGGGAACTCTGCTATAGTGTAACATCCGGTGGCCCTGGCTTCTCTTCATAGATGAAAGGGCCTAATAGCAAGGCCATTGCTCACCTGGATTTCAAGCAAGTTGTTTATAACAGGCCTTCCATTAGTTAGAATTCTCTAGAAAAACAGCAAGGCTTAAAATATATCCACATGCATTTATAGATGTATAAGTTTTTTGACAAAGAACATTGACTCTGCTTTATAGATTTATTGTTTATTTATGCGTATGTGTTTATAGATGTGCACACATGTATGCAGCTGCACATGGTAGCCAGAAGAGGGCACTGAGTCTTCTGGAACTGGAATTACAGACGGATGTGAGCCACCATGTGGGTTCTGGAAACTGAACTCAGGTCCTTTGGAAGAGCAGCCAGTGCCTTGACCTGCTTTAAAGAAAAAAATTTAAAAACCTGTTTATTCTTAGCTAAATAAAAGTGATATGGCCTTGGAATATGGATTTTGAATGACACCTTTCTCTTGTGGAAGCAGTAAAATGACCTTCATAGCCACAGAATAACGAAGTTGTGAGTCAGTACATTTGACAATTATGTCAGTGGAGATGTCAGGAGGGGATATCCTCTGCAGCTCAGATGTTACCTTATGACATCCCATCTTTCGGATTGGTTCAGGTAGAATTCTGCAAAGCCTGGTGATATAGTTACCTAATAGCCATGGGAACATTGGGTTGGAGACAGAGGTCAAAAGTAAATGGCTGTTAAAGAGCCTACACAGCCCAAGATGAATTTGGTTGTCAGAAGACAAAGTCCTTGTCTTCCTCCAAGGTCAATAATGCAGGATTTTGCTAGAGATATGCAGTTTCTTTAGAGAAGGACTAGAGAGATTTACTACAGTTGGCTCCTGTGGTTTTTGAGTGCTGGGGAGTTCACCTCCTGCAATCCTAAACTGGAGACAGTGTGGTGGGACTTCCAAACTGAGGGCCAGAGAGAAGAGGTCCATCTGGGCTGAAGCTACCAGGCTGAATGGACCCCCTCACTGTTCCCCAGTCTAGTTCTGTTCAGGGCCCAGGGATTGGATACTGCCCCCCCTCCCCACTGCCACCACTTGGGGAGAGCCATCTGCTTTAGAGTTGCATTGAAATGCTAATCTGGTCCGGGCTTGTTGAGCATCCATGGATAATCTTGGCATCTCAGTAAAGCTAACAGTGGCAGGCCTGAAAGATCCCCCTGCTTCTACCAGGGCCTTAGTGCTGGTTTCCAATCCACAGGATCTGAATGCTGCCCTTTGCTTGAACCCCTCAGAGCATGGGCCCTGGTGGCTCCCCAGGAGACTAGCTCTCTTGGATTCTCTTCCCACCTAGGGCCAGCGGGCTTCCTCACCTGTCAGTAGCATCAAACACCGGTTGATACCTTGGTCTCTGAGAACAGGGTCTCCCACGCCTCCCACAGTACTCAAGTCCATGGCATCAGGCAGAGGAATGATCTCAAACTCAGTGCAAGAGGGACAGCATCAGTGACACCTCTTAAGTGAGAGTCCCCTCTGGAGCAGGAATGCATGCATTCGAAATCTCCATGAATATTCAAAAGCATTCAGAGTTAACTCCGCTCGGGGATTATTTATTTGAACACTGTAGGAAGCGTTGTTGTTTATAAAATAGACAGGAGAGGAGCCTTTGTTCCCATGTGTTTCTTTTGAGCCTCCTTCTTAGGACTGTGAGTTCTGTCCCTTTAAACACAGAAGACAGCAGAGAGCACTGGGCTCTGCCAGGGGTGGGGGTGGGGTAGGGGAAGGGGGGCAGAAAGGATGGGAACTGGGGGTGAACTGCAGCAGCTTTGGGGACTTCTTGAAGATCCCCTGCCACTGTAAGGCTCCCCAGATTCCAGATTTGGAGTTGATAAATCTGCCTTCTCACCTTGTCTCAAAAACAAAAGCAAAAAAAAAAACAAAAAACAAAAACAAACAAACAAACAAACAAACAAAAAACCAAAGCACTATAAAAGTTAATGGAGGCGGGAACTCTGTGACTACAGCCTCTTTTACCAGGCTTTAGGTTTCTGGCTCTAGGGGTTCAGCTGCCCTTTGAAGATGCAGGTGAAAGGGTGGGGCAGGAGATTTGGAAGAGACAGAAGGAACATTCTAGAACATGATATCTCTTTGTATATAGCTTGGTTTTCAGGGGACCCCTTTAGCTACCAGGTACCCCATTTATAAGCATGAAAAGCGCCTTTCCTGCTTTGGGTCAATGATAATAAAAATGTATGTGTTTCTCTGCTCAGCGTCAGCAGAGCAGGACATGCTTCAAACAGAACTCTGGTGACACAGGGCATATTTGGAACCACAGAGGAACCCTGGTGAAGGTTCTGGAAATGGCCCAGCAGGTGCAGAGCTTCTCAGCTGGGCTTTGTGTGTTTCTTAGATGGATGGATGGAGGGAAGCCGTGATGGGAGGCAGGTAGGGATCTGCTGACCTTGTAGGTTTGAGGGGAAACACTGTCTTCCTGAGAATGTTGAGTCTGTGGCAGAGGCTGAGTTGGACCCCAGTTCATTGTCAGGGTTCCCTTTGCAAAGACCAAAGCAGACTTTCAATGTGGCAATGGCTCATGGGACCCATTTCAGAAAGAAAATCCCAGTGTCAGAGGCCTGACATCACATCCAGCCTCTGCAGGCCTGACTCTCCAGAGAGAGCAAAGTGGCCCTCAGGAATTCTGCAAGCTATCCTCTGTACCTCTTAGGTCTGCTTGGGGTGGCTTTGACTTGTTGGCAACCCCTCTAGTCCCAAACAAAGCCACATACATAATGGAAATATTTCAGACATAGGGCTGGTGCTCAAGCCTTCATGGAGTTGGAGAGATGGCTCAGCAGTTAAGATCACTGGTTACTCTTCAGGAGGACCTGAGTTTTATTCTCAGCACCCACCTGGTGGCTCACAACCACCTGTAACTTCACTTCCAGGGAATATGGTGCCCTCTTCTGGCTTCTGCTGTCAACAGACACACATGTGATACATAGATACACATTCAAGCAACACACACACACACACTATATATATATATATACACACACATATACATACATACATACATACATACATACATACATACATACATCTCCACACCAGGTGTTAGATCCCCACCTGTAATTCCATTAATCTGACTGAGAAGGAGGGTCACTGTGAGCTCCAGGCCTTGGCTAGACAAACCTGAAGGACATTAACTTGTGTCTTGTAATCAATGAAAGAGGAGACTCATATGGTGGTAGTACCTGGGCCAGCGTGGCTGGTGACTTTGTGGTCCAAGGACGTGATCATCCATCCCTCTGTAGGGAGGGTTCACTGTTTTTGGCCTACACCTGAGGTGCTCTGGGGTGACTTAAAGTTTTTCTTTAGAAAGCTCCCTCCTGAGAGCTGGAGGGTCCCTACTGTGGTGATTCTGGTGACAGCTGCTGTCTGTGGGACAATTGCTTTGTTCTCTCAGGTCAGGTGTCTCACAGAGTGAAGGCATTGAAAATACAGGCCAGCAGCCTTTGGACATCAGGTACAGCCTTAACTTTGCAAGTCTCTTGGACAAGGCTGAGGACTTCTAGTGTCCACGGGACCATGAGATGACTTGTCCTCTGCCCTCAAAGTGGTCCTGAAGCACAGTGCCTATTTCTGGCCATATTCACCTCTTCATTTCCATTTAAAGAGTCAAGTGGTATACCCCATGATGTACCCCGGCCTGGCTGGCACACTCCAAACACCATTCAGTGGGATGGTGTGTCTCTTTATAGAGGGAGATGTCACAATGCTGGACTCCACCTCTTCATAGCTCCAGGAGCTCATTCCCTGGGAGAGCATCTGCAGGCTTCCAGGTTCAGTGACTGTTTGCTTTCTGTGTGCATGACAGCACAGCTTTGGGTGAAGGGGGGCCTTCTTGCCATTCAGTGACACAGGTGAATAATCCTAACAGCATCCTAGCTCTAGTCAATCATGCTCCATTTGAGTTCTGGGAATCATTTCTGAAGCTTGCTGTGCTCACTGCATGAAAGGTTGATGGTGTGTGTGTGTGTGTGTGTGTGTGTGTGTGTGTGTGTGTGTGGTGTGTTTATGCTGCAGATGCCAGGATTTAGCTAGCTTTGCAGTTTGGAATCCCACATGCTTTGCTTCTGTGTGACCATGTGATAGGTCAGCAGAGGAGGTGTAGAGGGACTGCTGGGTCTGGGCTCCCACCTCTTTCCTAGTAGGTTGTTCCCTCACCTGCCTGACCTCTCTCTGGCTCCCAGATTAAACCAGTATGAAATGCCAAAGGGGCTTAGCTATTGGACTCTGCTACCCACACACCAAGGCAGCCGACAAAGCTTGTTTATCCCCCATTCACAGGAAGATGCGCCTGTGGGTTTGTGGTGGCTTTGCATAACCCTCTGGAAGAGGGGATTAGCACTCTTGCACACTCCTCTGATCCTTTTCTGCAGGACTCCATAGCTGAGCCTGGCATAGGAGCTGATTTGTGAGCACAGTGTGGATGAGAAAGAGCATGCAAGACCATGAAAACACATGTCTGCTGGTCCCAGGGTTACATTCCCAAATCAGAGGAGGCTGGAGAACGCAGAAAATGAAAACCGATGTCTGATGATACCTGAGTGTCGCTAGCCAAATGGCCATCAGTTCTAAAGTATGACCTTGACCACAGTTTTAAAGTGTGACCTAGTCATTTATCTTTATTTGCTGGGCTTATGCAGGCTTGGAGGGACACACCTCCTTTGTCATAGTCCAGAGAACTGTCCACTGTCCACTCATCCAGCCAGTTCAGAAGGCAGGGGTGGATGCTGTCCTGGGGCTCAGCAGGTTTCCTGTGCCCTCTTTTGAGGCCTGTTGCCTGTGATTCTTTCCTGGGTTGTGTGGCCACACTCTCCTTCCAGTGATTGAGGGCAACTGGTGGTGTGATGTCAAGTGGGCCTAATGGCATCTATCTCATCAGGTCTGCCGGGTCCGGTTTGAGAAGTGGATGGGGTGTAAGACCTGTCCTGGTGTGGCTCCTATCCCTCCCGGCAGCTCACAGGAGCTAACATTGAAACTGCTGCACACATGCCTTGATGGCTATTCTCGGATTATTGTCCCTCATTATCTGTCCACAGATGGCACTGTGAATCATAACCGAAGGAATTAAAATGTGAGGTGCCAGTATGTAGTTGCTAAGGGACTGGGGGTGTGGTGCATTCAGTCTGACGACATACCCCGGCAGATCTGGGAACGGCTGGTCTGTGCACTAGAGATGAGAGTCTCAGCCACAGCTAAGTGTCCCCAGGAGACCAAGCACTGGGTTTAAAAGCAGACTTCAGAGTTTGGATCAGCTTTCATGGATTCACGGATGGGCTTGTCACGTGGGCAAGTAGTACCCAGAAAGGTCATGGAAAGCTGGTAGCTGAGATCAGGAGGTGTCCTCTAGACCCCCAACATGGACTCCTGAAAGAAAAAAAAATCTACCAAGATCTGATTCTTATCGGGGAGGGCATGTTGGGAGTGAAGGGCACACTGCCTAGGAGGTGCCTGTAGCTGTTAGTCACTGAGCTAGGCCCTTTCCTACACCCAGTCTCTCATGATTGCTTTCAAGGTACTTGCAGTACCAAAAGGCTTAGCTGTGGAAAATCCCTGGCCACCCTCTTCTGCTCTCCAGAAAGACTCTGGGATGGGAGGTGGCTGTGGGTGAGTGACATCCCTTAGTCCCTATCTAGGAAGCTGTGACTAAACGTTCTCCTGGCAAGAGACTGGTTGTGTCTAAGGAATAAGGGAACCTGAGAGGATTGGCCTCAAATGGATTCTTGGTCACGTGGCTGGGCTGACTCCAGCCCTAGGGCAGCAACAGGTGTGGAATGAAGACCCCTGGAGAAGATGTTGCAGAGCCTCTGTGTGAGGCTGGGGTTTGTGGCCTGCCCCGAGCATCCCCTAACCCAACCCCCCTCACCTTATAGTGTTCTGTGCCTGCTCCACAGTGTCAATGGCTCCATCAAAAAAATGAGCGCACGCCTTTAATCCCAGCACTTGGGAGGCAAAGGCAGGCGGATCTCTGTGAGTTCGAGGCCGGGCTGGTCCGACAGCCTCCAAAACAACACAGAGAAACCCTGTCTCGTAAAACCAAAATAAAAATGATTAAGACTGCTGAGGACATTTGCTGGTGCTTAGCGCTTGCTTCCCTGAAGTATGATACATGTTGCCTAAGCAACTGGACAACAGTAGTGTCCCTGATGGAAATTGAGGGACATAGAACTAAATGGAAGAGGAACTTGAACCATGAACACAGCTGAACTATGGTCAGATGCCTTGATGTATGTGGCCAGTGGTTAACATCAGGTATGTACTGGCCTGGTTTCGTGTCAACTTGACAGAAGATAGAGCCATCAGAGAAAGCTGAAGAAATGCCTCCTTAAGACCCAGCTGTAAAGCATTTTCTCATTTCACGATGAGAGGGGGAGGGCCTCTGAGGACATCCCTGGACTGATGGTCCTGGGTTCTATAAGAAGGTGGGCTGAGCAATCCATGGGAAGCAAGCCAGTAAGCAGCACTCCTCCATGGCCTCTTCATCAGATCCTGCCTCCAGGATCCTGCCCTGCTTGAGTTCCTGTCCTGACTTCCTTCAGTGAAGAACAGCAATGCTGAAGTATAAGCCAAATAAACCCTTTCCTCCCCAGTGATATCAGTTGTCCCTACACATGGTGAAGGAACTCAGGCAGTTGCTCTTGGGATTGTTCTAGCCAAATAAACACCTTTTGATTTAAAAAAAAATACTTTTAGGTGTCAAATGAAATTCCCAGTTATTTAATTGTGTTGTTTTCCATCACATGTATTCCATGTGTTTTAGGGTAGGTGAGCCCTGGGGACCCGAGTGTCTTCAGAGCAGACAGGAAAAAGGAGGAAAGAAGTGGAATAGTTCCTTTACCTAGGGGGCTTCTTCTCTGACTCGGGGCTCATTGTAAGTGTGATTGTTTCCCCCAGAAGACCCCATCTCCAGGGTTTATTTATCAGTACTAGGGTTTTGCTGGGATACTGACTGGTGATGCAGGGAGGAGGTGGGGATGGGTTTTGTTTTATTTTCTTTCTCTTTTCTGGAGAGTGGGGGAGACATACTATGGACAGAACAAAGGAGGCTTAGAATGGTGAAGCTGTCATCCCTGTACTGGGGAGACTGAGGCAGGAGGATGACAAGAGTTTGAGGTCTGCCTAAGTGACAAAGATGAACATGTCTAAAAAACAAAGACAAACGAGAAACAAAATCAACCAGGCTTAGTCACCTGTGGTTCAAGGACCTGCAGCTGCCAAACAGCAAGGAGTTTCCAGGGGCAGTCCCGGCTTCTGTGGACGAGGACAATTTTGGTTTATGTTTTAGAGGCTGTTCGCCAATGTGGCTTGTGAGTGATGGTGATTTTTATGAAATTGCTTTTGCAGTTACTTGTAGAAGATGATCCAATAACATCCCTTCAAAACTCTACTTTGTATGTTCCTAGTTGGACCTGATTATAGACTTTGTAACTTAATTTAAGTCTTTTGTCCCTCACTAAATGACATGAACTAGTTCATATGTGTGTGATGTGAATTGAAAATAGTAGGAATTGTCCCTTGTAGGTGATTTTAGTCACCCATACACAACATCTGCCCAAAACTGCTCCATCCCATCCAGGACACAACCATTTCCCTTGTCCAGAGTATCCGCATGGTATAGGCTACCCGCCTCTTAGTCACTCAGTAGCATCTTGGTTCATGGCAGAGCCCCCAAAGCAGGAGAGTCATGAGGGATGTTGGCTATTTGGATGTGACAGAGTTCTAGAAGCAAGAAAGTTCTTTTAAGCGAAGAGGTAAAGATCTCAGTGTATGTGTGGTTTTGAGCTGTCTGTGTTTTTAGGCACCCGCTAGACCTTAGCACGCAGCTCTCAACAATGAGGAGGTGGCTGCGTGTCTCTACTTCTGTGCCTTGAGCATTATGACGTTGGGGTGGGAAGAGCTGTTGAACAAATGATGGTGGTGTCTCTGCAGCTGTGTTGCAGTAACAAAATGCCTGACAAAAGTAACTTAAGGAATAAGCCTTATTGTGGTTCCCAGTGTAGTCTCATCACAAGAAGATGATCTCTAGCAGTGATGACAGCTGGTCACATCCCACTCAGGAAGCAGAGAGAAATGAACACTGGTGCTCAGCTCACTTTTCCTTCCTTCCTTTCTTCCCTTCCTCCTTCCTTCCTTCCTTCCTTCCTTCCTTCCTTCCTTCCTTCCTTCCTTCCTTCCTTTCTTCTTTTTTCTTACTCAGCCCAGGAATCCAGGCTATGGGATGGTGCTGCCCATGCTCAGGGTATATCTTCCCTCCTCAGTTGGACATGCCTGGAAACACCCCCACAGACCTGCACAGAGGTGTGTCTCCTAGGTGATTCCAAATTCAGTCAGGCTGATAACAAGAACGAGCATGATAGCATGCTCAGCCTTGGTGCTCTATCATGTTGCCCAGCAAGCTAACATATCGTGTGCATGTATACTGAACTTAGATGTCACTTCTTTCTTTTGTCTTCAGAAAATGGGGCTTGTTTCTACCTCTGAAGCAGGTCTCATCCATTGCTTCCTCTTGCTTCCTCAAACAGAAGGCTAAGCCACACCCAGGCACCGGAGAATGTTCTGCAGTTAGATCCCAATGAGGACATGTGGATGGCACTTATTTCACGCCCTCTTAGGGTTCAAATAGATGAGGTGTGCCTTTATGTGATGAAAATCCCATTTTCCTGAGCCCCCAAAGCTGTCTCAGCTGTCCGCCAGCCTCTTCATGCTGTGAGGCTGAGTCAGATGTTTTGCTGTTGTGTGTAGAGTAGATATGAGTGGCCATTGCTGTGACCAGCTACTTCACCCTCCTCATGGCCACAGTGTGTCAGAGCCAGTCTAGGAACAGCTCTGTGCCCATCTCAACTTCTCTGGGTCTTGTTTCTTCTGCTCCATAAGTAGGAGCTGCCACGTTTGCCTCAAGGCCAAGTAGGAATATCTTAGTCCTTGTGGATTCACAGAGCCTTTGCTAGCTGAGCATCCATCAAGCCCCCTCTTTTTTACCCTTCCTCTGCAAACACTAGGGAGTTGTTGCATTTCTGTGGAAACTTTGTAGAATAGAAGGTGCCCTTCAAAGCCATTGCTGTGTCAGAGGAGAAATTCACATTTTATTGCTAAATATGAAGCTGCATTTGGGTGATGTTCGAATCAATGATAATTAGAATAATAAAAACCACAAGGAGGCTTCCACATTTCTCTGTTCCTCATGCCTTTTCCATCTGTGTGTATGTTCACAAGCATTTACATGAACACACACACACGTTACCTTTCTGGGCCACATAATAGTGCATCATGGCTGAGCATGTTATGGGCAGGGGGAGCATAACCAGCTCTGTGTGTGTGTGTGTGTAGTGCCCATGGAGGCCAGAAGAGAAACTAGATGGTTGTGAGCCACCATGTGGGTTCTGGGATTTGAACCCAGATCCTCTGTAAGAATAGCCAGGGCTCTTCTGCACTTAACCACTGAGCCATCTCCCCTCCCAGCCTCTCGCCCTACCCCCACTCTTTGGACACAGGATCTCTGGCTGAACCTGAAGCTTACCATTTCAGCTAAGTTGGCTAGTCATTGAGCTCCAGGAATCTGCCTGTCTGTCTTAACTCTAGGATTAAAAACACAGGCCACCATTTTTACATAGGTTATAGGGAGCAAATTCAGGTCCTTAAATTTTCATGGTAAACATTTCAGTGACCAAGCCAGACTTTGATGTTTCTCTGATGTCTTTTACAGCATTTTCCATTGATGATATATTTTTTAATAACATGGAACTGTATACCATTGAATGGGATCCCCTCTGCATAACAGGGCAGGCAGGTGGTCACCCTCCAAGGAGATGGCAGATGTTCAATTTAGCTCAAGTTGACCCTGGAATGAAGGGAGACCAGTGGGCCATTGTGTAGCTTTGTTTTCTGGTTAGGTCAATGTAGAAGATTGCTTTTTTGCCTCAGGTGGGATCTTCTAGCCCCAACTGCTGGTCCAACAACCTGACTCCCTTGTAATTAGGAGCCTGGCATGCAGCCCAGCATCCCTGGGAGAGACATTGCCAACATTAATGCTTACTTTCAAAGCTGTCTTATCTAGAGTGTGCTGTGCCATTTGAGAAGTGTGGTTTTGAACCCCAGCTTCAGACTCCAGAGTACATGTGACAATTGAGCTTCTTTTTTAAAGAAAAAGGATTTATTTTTATTTTCAATTATGTGTATATGGGTATATGTGTATGTGTGTGCAGCTCCTATGGAGGCCACAAGGAGGTGTCGGATCCCCCTGGTTGCTGAAGTTATCGGTAACTATGAGCTGCTCATGTGGGGTGCTGGGAACCTAACTAGAGTCCTCTGCAAGAGTGGTATGAATTCTTAACCACTGAACCATCTCTCCAGCTCATTGGGTCTCTTCTTGATCCAGGTGACCCAGTCACTGGTTGCTCCCTGGGGCACACCCATGTTGCATATGTCACACAGACACAGTTTGGACATGATAAGATATAAAATGCAGTCCATTCCATCAATGAAAGATATCTCCCTACCCTGTCCACCCCTAAAATCATGGTCCTCTGTGCTAGATGTTGTATTATTTGAGGTCCAAAGTCAGAGAAAATACTTTGTTGCCGCTCCCAAGCCATGGTCAGTTTTATTAGTTGGTGTTTTGTGGAACTCTCCATTCTCTTACTGGGCATATGGGGCAGGAGGGGCATTACTCAAGAGACTTACTTGCATGTGAACCACACACATGAAACCCTTGCAGCAGTTGGAGGCTGAAGTCCAGGGACAGAATGTCTTTAATAAGCACACTCCTCAAGGACAGCCCCAGCGTACACACTGGTCCGGCACAAAACAAGTTCACAGTGACCACGATGGGGAAACAGGTAGGTGCTCTGTTGTAGGCTGGAGTGGCAGCTAACCCAGCTGCAGGGCTCTGGGAGGATAGCTCCAGCTACTGCACTGCCCACAACACACCTGGCTCCTATGCATTCAGCAAGGCCTCCTGCAGGGCACCCACACAGTCCTCAGACACTGTTCATGGTGCCCTGTCTGCTCCCACTGCCTCCTCTTTGAGTCTTTGGTTCTAAGGCTGGTGGGGTACACTGTACCAGAGACATCAAGATGAGCAGGACCTCTTATCTCCCCACACACCCTAAACTCTTCTGATGAGGGTGGGCACAGGACCCAGAAGGTGAAGGAATTCCTAAACTGAAGTAAGCATCAGCCATGCGGGAGAGAGCTGGGACTCTCAGGTGTTGCTTCTGGAGGTGTTCTATCTCCTTGGGTAAAGTATTGAAGTGCTGTTCTGGGGGTGTAAGGAGGTCTCAGGGCTTGGCAGGGTGCAGGGCTTGGGGAGGACCTGCCTGTGGTGTTTCTCTGAACTCTGTGGAACAGGCTGGGATGCCTACATGCTACCTGTGAAAGCAATGCCGTCCTCCCCACATGTGGTCTCAGCCTCACCCACAAGCATAGTGCAGTCTCTTCCTGTGAGCCCGACTCCTCGTAGGGTGTGATTTGCAGGTTACCGATTCTGAAGCGGTGCTTCAAAGAGTGTGAGACGAAATTAATGTTAAGTGTAAGCGTTTGCGGCGCCACAGGGAAGATGGTTTTCAGTTTCTGAGGTATGAAGACTGATGACACATCTCTTCCTCCTCGTAGCTGGTGGATCCAGTGACATGGGAGCTGTGACTTCTTGGGTGATTCATTTCCTGGGTGCTCTCCTGGCCAGGTGGCCCCCTGAACAGGAGCCAGATAAGCACCTTTCCTACCTCAATAGGGAGTCCTGTTAGAGGAGGGGGTGTCCCTGCTCGCTGAGTGTCTTGAGTCCTCAGGGTTCCCAGAATCCCTGCATACACAGGGTAGAGCAGCCGGAGTCTGGGGTTGGGCCTGATCTGTGGGAAGCTGTCCTTGCAGGGCTGCAGTCGGAGCTGGTCGACTTGCCCGATTCCTACCTGAGAGGGGGAGTGTGGATTGAGGAAGGCTAGGTAAAGACATTAAGAGAAAGACAGAGACACAGGATGGAGTCAAGGAGGGCAAATCCAGTCAACACTGAATGCCCTTAGTTTATTCTTCAACATTCTCAAGTACCCAACCAAAAGTGGGGACAATGGCAGAAGACTTCTACTATCATCTATAAGGAGCAAATAGACGTACTTCCCTTAATCCTTTAGGTATTTGGTAGCCACACCTGTTATCCGGTCTTCAGGGTCAAGAGTAAACACACTTGAGCCCAAGTCTGTTGTTATTTAGATAAGATATCTGCTACCAAAGCCAAAACATCTTGCTGTAGCCAAGCGTTTAGACCTTTAGGTCTTTCGATTTACTAAGGACAGTTTTGAATTCTCTGATCTCTAGGCAAGATGAAGTGGACCCATCTTTATGGGCCCCAACACACTGATCTACCCTGGCTCTTCATGAAGGAGTCCTACTGATGGTCTCTTGGGAGGTGCCTAGAGTATCTTTAAAGGGTTCCCCTGGACATCACAGGGGCCTCATGCCAGGAAAAGACACGATAGAGAGGACTGGGGATTGGGCATGAGCATCAGCCTGGTGCTCTTACAGCCTGTCTTGATAAATGTGTGGTCATCTTCTGCCCTGTCCATTAGGAGAGGATCTAGCCCCAACTGGCAAGAGTCAATACCTTGACTTTGGTACTGTCTTAGTTTCTCTGTTGCTGCAATAAAAACAACTTTCCTTGGAGAGGAAAGAGTTTATTTGGCTCACAGGTTAGCATATAGTTTATCTAGGAAGTCAAGGCAAGAACTTGATCAAGGCAGGAACCTGGAGACAGGAACTGAAGCAGAGACAATGGAGGGATTCTGCTTACAGACTTGCTCTTCATGGCTTCTTCAGCCTGCTTTCTTATGTAATTCAGGACCACTTACGTACCCAGGGTGGCATCACCCACCATGAAATGGGTCCCCCACATCAGCCATTAGTCAAGAAACTACACCACAGCGTGCCCATGGGCCAATCTGATGGAGGCATTTTCTTGGTTGAGGTTCCTCTTCTCAGATTATTCCAGTTTGTGCCAAGTTGACAAAGATTACACCAGCACATGTGCAACCAGCTCTGTGATGGACAGGTCACCTGCTCCTGCTGTCGTCTTCCTCTTCTGCTCAGCAGCTCAAAAACGGTGTGTGGAACAAGTACCCATGCGCTGATACTGAGTTAGTTATTCTTACTAACAAACATGGAGACCAAAGAAGACAGCATCCTCCCTCCTTCTCTAGCATTGAGCCCTACTGCCCCAGCGGGCTGCGAAGCTCTGTACCCTGCTTTCCTCTCTCTTAAGACATCTTTGTGAAGCCTGGGCAGGCAATGATGGAGGGGGTTGGGTGGCCACTGCTTCCTGGAGGTTCCCCAGAGAGAAGCTTGCAAGCAATTCATAAATATTTACATCAGCTTCATTTGCATAGCAGATGTAATTACTTCACCTAGAACCCGTGTGGAGGTCTCAGCTTTGGTAGCTGAGGTGGCAGCAAGTTATCTCTTCTGTCCCTGTCATCCCATGAGTCCTTTAGGCCATGACATTCCAGCCAGGTGCTGGCTGTCCCTTACTGCAGGGTGAGTGGGTTTCTCACTCTGCCCCCCCCAGGACAGGCTGTGAAGCTGCCACACCCTCCATTCTGCCTGGTGGTCCCATCCTGTCCTTGCATACCACTGTGAGCAGTGGGAAGGGCAGTTGCTCCTTCATTGCCATGCCCAGAAACTTCCTCAGCTTGATACTCAGTTCCATCACCCCCCAGGTCCACCTTCCACAGAGTGCTAGAATCCATTTCCAGCAAACTGTGTTACTTTAGAGTGGGGATGGGCTTCTCAAACTCCCCTGGCATTCCCCCTCCTCTCCAGCTGAGAGCATGCCTCTATTGGCATCTTCATTGGTGTGCATTCATTGCACAAAGTAATGGGTTTTACTGTGGTGTTTTCACATATATCCATGTTATCTTTGGTTTTCTTCACCCCATTCCCTGACCTTGTTCCCTGAGACACTTTCCCTTTCTCTTCCAAATACTCCAACTTGCATGCCAGGTGTATATCTATAAATAGACACAGACATGCTAAGTCTATATCGAAACATACATATACACATGTTTAAATTATATGTAATATATAGTACACATATTTAATATGTGTTTAATATATTGTCTAGGTTCTACAGTTAAGAGAAAATGAATCCCTTTAAAATTAATATTTTACAATACTTCCAGTTTTACAACCTTTGCAGTCTGTAGTTTCAAAGACATCTACACCCCATTCCAAGTCCTAGCATTTGTGCTCATTGGGGTTCTTGACAGGCAGAACCAACAGGAAAAACCACACATGCACATGTGCGAGTACACCACACACACACACACACACACACACACACACACACACACACACACACGCATGAAATATCAACGGAATATGCAGTCTTTTCTGAGTCAGGGTCTCACTGCATAGTCCTAGCTGGACTCTAACTCATGGAGATCCACTTGTTTCTGCCTCCTTCCTGAATGCTGGGAGTAAGAGTGTGCAACCACACCTGGCTTCTGCTGTCTGTTCTATCAGGTCAGGCAAAACAAAACCCCATTTAAAATAATCTAAGAAACCACTTGAAAGAGACTCAAATTCCTCCAGGGTCAGCACTTCTCGAAATCAAAATACATGCCTAAGGTTGCACTCTCTGCTCAAAATTGCATTCTGCTCTTCAATGGCCCACTTTAAGTCAGCCAGTCCTGTAAGAATAAGAGGTGGAGCTCTGACCACCCAGCGTGGAGCAGAAGATCCATTGTGTTAGCAATAAAATCCCATGGGGACCTTGCTAAATGGCCTTCTGCAGAAGCAAAACTTTCTGCCTGACTGAAATGCTTATGACTGTGTGGTCATTTTCTTAGAGTTACTGTTGCCATGACCAAAGCAACTTGGGGGTGGGAGGTAGAGGTGGGGAGGAAAGGGTTTATTTGGCTTATACTTCATCACTTCATCAAAGGAAGTCAGGACAGCAACTCAAGCAGGGTAGGAACCTGGAGACAGGAGCTGATGCAGAGGCCATGGAGGAGAGCTGCTTACTGGTTTGCTTTCCATAGATTGCTCAGGCTGATTTCTTATAGAACCCAGGACCACCAGCTCAGGGATGGAACCACCCACAATGGGCTGTGCCCTCCCCCATCAATCAATAATTAATAAAATGCCCTACAGCCAAGTCTTATGAAGACATTTTCTTAGTTGAGGTTCCCTCCTCTCTGATGACCTTAGCTTGTATCAAGTTGTCATAAAACTGCCCAGCATATTCCCACACCCATTTCTTACATCCAGGCACATACATCTATGCATGCTAGTGAGTCTTCAAAGTGGAGAGAGATTCATTTGTACACAGAGATAGGGAGGAGTGGGGAGAGAGGGAGAGGAAGAGGGGGGGGAGAGAGAGAGAGAGAAAGAGAGAGAGGGAGGAAGGGAGGAAGAGGGAGAGGGAAAGAGGGAGAGAGAGGGGGTATTGACTTTTACAGGCTCAGCTTCCAATTTTACCATTTTTAAGTGGTGTGACTGCAACAGGCATTCAGTACCAAGTATCCTTCAGGTTTGGGGCTTGATCTCTTTCTGGGGCTGTGGCATGGGCTTACAGGTGGGCGGCAGCTTGTGTTCAGCTCCCGTGCAGCCACAGGATCCCAAGGGTAAAGCTTGGCCACTGCACTGTGCTTCAGGGCTGAGCCCTAATGGCAGCAGATGAAACATTCAGTACCCTCTGACCTACCATGCTTTCAGCTAATGGTGGCTCATCCTAAGTCAACAGGCATCTTAAGGGTGTGTGTAAAACAAGCCTTTCTGTGGAGCTGGTCATGTGATTATGGTGTGGGCAAGTGGAAAATCTGTAAAGAAGCTGGAAACAGAGGTCAATTCTGCAGCCTTCTTCTTCTTCTTCCTAAGGAGACCCCCATCCACGTGGGCCCTCATGTTGCTACCTGAGGTCTGTTCAGTGTAGGTTTGTATTGCTCTGAGCCTGCATCTCATGGTTCTGTTGTTTATCTTCTTATACGGCTCCATCCTAGAGACTCTAGAGCAGTGCGGGCACTGGCCGAGGAGTCTGGCTTGGACCTAGTTAGGGACTCAGAACCATCTGCTGGATACTTGGTGTCACCTGCCTGGCTGCTCCTGAATGTCAGGTGGCAGACAGCAGGACCACAGAGCTATGCTGGGATGGTTTGTAGTTGAGGCTCTCTCTTTCTTCCTTTTCTCTTCCTTCCTTTCTTCGCCCCCCCTTCTCTCTATGACAGGATATACTCACCAAGCAGCCAATGATGACATTGAACTTCAGATCCTCCTGCCTCTACCTCCAGAGTGCTGGGATTCTAGCCTGTTCTACCACATCTGCTTTAGGAGCTGCTAGAGGTGGGCCTCAGGGATTCACACAAGCGAGGCAGGCTCTTTCACTGACCTGCATCCCCAGCACTTGGGCTGTGTGCACATCCTGGGGGGGGGACAGCTTGTGCTTGGGGAGCACTGAGAGCATTTAGGGCTGTCTTAGTTAGGTTCCTATTGCTGTGAAAAGACACCATGACCATGGCAACTCTTGTAAAGAAAACATTTAATTGAGGTGGCTCACTTACAGTTCAGAGGTTCAGTCCATTGTCGTCATGGCAGGGAGCATGGTGGTGAGCATGGCAGGGTGCAGGCAGACGTGGTGCTGGAGCTGAAAGTCCTTACATCTTGACTCAGAGGCAACAGGAAGTTGACTGTCATGCTGCGGGAAGCTTGAGCAAAAAAGACCTAAAGTCTGCTCCCACAGTGACACATTTCCTCCAACAAGGCCACACCTCTTAATAGTGCCACTCCCTCTGGGGAACATTTTCTTTCAAACCACCGAAGAGGCCTCACTTTCTCTTCAGTTTGGAGGACTTGTGTCTTATCAGAAAGATGGGGCTATTGTTGCTTTTTATCATTGCTGTCACAGAGCACCTGGCAAAAGCAATGTAAGGAGGCAAGGCTCGGTTTTGGCTCCCAGGTTGAGGCTACAGTCTATCAAGACTGGGAAGGCATGGCATCCGGAGCGTGAGGCAGCTGATCCTGTTGCAGCCACGGTCAGGAAACAGAGATAGGTGCTGGTGCTCAGCTCACTTTCTCTCTTATGTTCAGTCAGGGACCCTAGCCTATGGGATGATGCTGCCCACATCAGGGTGGGTCTTCTCACCTAAGTTAACTCAGTCTAGACATTCTCTCAGATGTGCCCAAAGACTTGTCTCCATGGGGGTTCTAGATTCCCCCAGTCAAGTTGACAGTCATAATTAACCCTCACAAAAGAACTCCTGGGTGTGGGTGAGGTAGCAGCCCAGCCTTCTGAGTACATAGGACACAATCCATAGTGGGGAGTTCACAAACTGGGTCCCTGTGGAACATCCTTCCTACCCCCAGCACTGCCACAGACAGTCCCCATGCCTCTGGACACACACCAAGGCTGCAGTGGGACAAAAACTTCGTGATGAGTATTGATGGGCAAGCATCCCTTGGCTTGGGCCTTTGTGATAGTCAACTTTAATCGTTAACTTGACACAGTCTAGAATACCTGGGAAGAGAGGGATTATGTATATCAGGTTGGCCTTGATGTGGAAGTCCTAGTCTACTGTAGGCAGCACCATTCCCTAGTGAAGGAGTCTTGAATAATTTAAGAGTCAAGAAGTTAGGCTCTGTAGAAACAAGCAAGTGTCCATGCATTTATTCTCCCTCTGCTCATGCTTTTGTGGATTGATACTCAGTTCCTGTCTCAGTTCCCCCCAGCCCCCAGTAAGAGGCTGTGTGGAAAACATAAACAAAATGTATTGTCTTTTCTATGAAATAATTAAATAAGACAAAATACATTTAAAATTGTAAAGAAGCCACTTGGCAGAAATTCAAATTTTGCCATGGTTAGCATTTCTTGAAATCAAAATGTATGCTCAAGTTTTATTTCTCCTTAGAAACTGCACTACTAATAGCCAGTCAGGCAAGTACGAATGTGAGGCTGAGCTCTGGGTACCTGGGTTGGGCACAGGATCCCTTTCCATTAGGAATAAATATCCAGTGGGACCCTGAAGCTTGCTTGCTTCAGTAGGTGCAGCTTGCCCAGCTGAAGTACTTTGGATTGTGTGGTCATTTTCTTGAGACCCATTTCTTACAACTGTAACCTGGAATTGTAAGCCAAATAAAACCCTTTCTTCTCTAAGTATCCGTCACAGCAGCAGACATGAAACGAGGACAATTTTTGATGACATAAGCACATAGAAACCCATGGATGTGCAGCTCACGCTGAATTCTGTGATTTTTCACTCTGCAGGTGGCAATAATAGCGGGGAACTTTGAACTTGCAGAGTACATCAAGAACCACAAGGAAACAGACATTGGTGAGTAGGCTTGGTGAGAAACCACAGCCATTGCCATCTGAGATCCTCCTGGGACTGGTGCAGAGCCAACTCTCAGCAAAACTTCCCAGAGGCACCAGCACCAGCACCAGCATGCCTTGGGGGTCCTTCCCTGATAGTGGGAAAGGTCTTAACACCTTGGGAGCTGGACAGTACGCCTCCCTTGAAGAGTCACACTCTCCTCTCTCCTGACAGTGCCTGCTAAAGGGACATCTAAAGTGGTCAGGCCTCAGAGGCAGGGATGTTTGAATTCTTCTGGGGAATGGTCTTGGGTTCCCACCCAATTCAAATCTCTTGACTTTCCCAAATATTGATTTAAAATGTATGCCTGGGGCTGGAGAGATGGCTCAGCCGTTAAAGGCTAGGCTCACAACCAAAAATATAAAATGTAGCCTGTCACTATACATTTCTGCAGATGGCGAGGGTCTAGCAACATTGGCAGGTGATGCTGATCCTTGGGGAGATGGTGCGTGTGGGGGAGGACTAGAGGGTGTCTCCATACCTTCCTCTCATTTACTGTGAGCCCCAAACTGCAATCTTTTTAAAAATCTACAAAAACAAGTCAGAGAACGTCTGGGTACCAAACAGGAGACACGGGTGGGGAGCAGGAGATGGGGAGGTAGTTAGGAGGCACATGGGGGAGCTGGACACACATGGGGCAACTGGCTTAGATGTGCTTACTGGAAGGTACACAGACTCATGTGTAACTAGTGATGGGCGGTGTCTAAGGGGGAAAAATGTGAGGTCCTCTCTCCCACCCTCCCATCACCTCTACTTGGTGTCCCCTTCCCCCTTCTAGTACCCCTTGTGTCAACCAGGAGGGCCATCTCTGGGGCTCCTCCCTACTCTCACCGCCCTACCATGGGCTGGGCCCAGTCTTGCACAGTGGATGAGCCAGCTGGCCTGCGCCCCCCAGCACTGGGCTTCCACAGGACCTGCAGCGGGGAGCAGTCCCACTGGACCAGCAGTGGTGAGCTCTCGAAGGTGGAGTTGCCCCATTGAGGGGCTCTGGGGTGGGGCTCCTTGGGGCCTTGAGAAGAAGCAGATGGCATCTGCCTCTCACTGCCTGTGCCCTCAACCTGCTTTGGGTGTCAGGGGTGAATGACACTGTGTCTTGCTTTCACATCTTCACAATGTTGAATGTGTGTCTCTCATCGAATGTGGCTGGGGCCTGTCTTGCACTGGGGCGTTGGATCATGATGTGCGGCCAGGTAGCTGGCTGGTGTCACTGTGTGCCCTGCTCTGAGCATCAGCATCGGGAGAAGAGGGATATGTGTATAGCTCAAACCAAGCGGAGTCCGGAGTTCTCAAGCTATTCTCTATGCTTGCTTGCCTCAGCCTCGTACTAGCTGTAAGCAAGATGCTAGTGCCCCACCTGATGTAGATATCTTGTCCTGCTCCCATGTATACATCATCATCTAGGGCAGTTATTATCAGCCTGTGGGTGAGACTCCTATGGGGGGGTCACATACCAGGTATTCTGAGTATCAGATATTTAATGCAATTCATAAGTAGTAGCAAATTTACAGTTATGAAGTAGCCAGGAAATAAGTATATGGTTGGGGGTCATCACAACATGAGAACTGTATTAAAAGGTCACAGCATTAGGAAGGTTGAGAATCACTGATGTAGGATGCCGTGTGAGTTCTCACCTGCAGAAACAGTTGCCTCCCATCCCCATCCACAGGTCCCAGACTAATCTTCAACTTTCCTGTAGATTTTACCATTTCAGAGGGAAATAGCTTGCCTTTGAGAGATAGCAGACTTCGGAATTTCTTTCCAGAGTGTCCCACAAGGTCAAAGTCAGTGCTATTGCAGCCAGCAGGACACCCCACAAATGGGGGCACACAACTGATACTGCTCTGTGGAGGCTGGGAGGGGAAAAGTCACTGCTGGAGGGTCATGAAAGGGGAGGTTTGACTGCTGTCCAGAACCCCAGCAGGTCTCCGACAGGAGCCTGTGTGTCCTAAGACTATAGGAGAGACTATCTGTCCCCTTCAGCGCGCAAGAGATTGTGTTGCTCTTAAGTGTCCACAGGGACCAGAAACACAAGGGATCAGAGAGATGCCTGGGTCAGAGCTCACCACCACCAATATGGTCTTTCCTGAACACCCCTCCTGGGAAGATCTTGACAGATTAGTGGGTCCAGAAGCCCCCCTGCCAGACTCTTTTGAAGCTGGGGGCCTTCTGTGTCCCCTCCTTCACCCCAGGCTCTAGGGGTGGTGTTAAAAGGACTGTGCCTCCTTAGTAGTCATAGGCTTTGGAGACCAGTGGCTGCTTAATGCGAAAAGATGTGACTTTTCAGAAGATCAACCTTCAGTGCATATTATTGCACTGTTACAATGCCTCCTCCTCCCAAGTCCTGGTCGTTATTTGTACTAGATGGTGTTTGATGTCCCGCCACCCCCAATTCCATCATGTCTTCTGCTAGGCTGACGACTGATCTTTGAGAGAGCTTGGGAGCCACCCCTTCCTCTCCTTAATGGACTCTGTTCTCTGTCACCTGCACAAGAGAGTGAGCGCTCAGTCTCCCCAGTCAGCGTTGCACAGTGTGTGTTCGGTATGGGATGGACTTGGGTTTTCTGAGAGCTTGTGTGGAATGCAGACCCCCTGCAACCACTGGAGTCTAACCCCACAGGCCCAGGTGCTGCTGAAATCCCTGTGCTGGAATCCTCTGGTGGTTCTGAGGCTGGGCACCCACCTTTGCATCTCAGGACCCCCAGGGCATCCCCATCTCTCATGAGTTCATTCAGACAGTAGGATTGGCCACACATCGGTTCCCAAGGATGACAAATGGCTGCTTTCTGAGAGGTTTATGGGAGCACAAGGTCAGAATCAAGGTGCTGGTAGCTGGGTCCTTCCGGGAGGCTCCGGAAGGGTTTGTCCCAGGCTCTTTCCACTGCTGTAGGTGCTGCTGCAGTCTTTGGCTTCCATGGGTTTGCGACACATGTTCTCTAGTTTGTGGTACCCTGGCATTCTCTGTGGTTACTGAGATTGCTGACTTTTTAGAATTACCATGGAAACAAACCTCTGGGCATGTCTGTGGGTAAGAGTCTAGATATGGGAAGACCCACCTGAATGTGGGCAGTACCATTCGTTTCTCTGGGGGCCAAGACTGAATAAAAATGAGAAAACATTCTGAGCACCAGCTTCCATCTCTCTCTGCTTCCTGTCTGTGGCTGCGATGTGAGCAGCTGCCTCAGGCTCCAGATGCCATGATGGACTGTGCCTTCCGTAAGTTGCTTCTTGTCAGATGTTTGTCACAGCAACAAGACCAAGTCACCATCCAGTATGTCTCAACTTCCTGCCTTATCTAAGGACACCAGTCTGGTCCTATATCCAAAACCACCTTCCACTGAAGATCCTTAAGGGCAGTTCCTGAGAGGACCCATCTCCAGGGTCATGACTGCAGGGGCCAGAGTTTATGACTTGGATGTGTCTTTTGTCCTCTTTATGACATGCTCATTGCTTTGTGGCTACTTGTCTCCAAGCCATTACCTCCTCTAGGGCAATAGTATTGGACTCTGCCTACCCCACAGTGTCAGGTAGTGTATGCTAAGTGAGTGACCCTCCCCCATGCTGTTTACCATCCATGGCAAGCCCTTGTCACCTTCCTTTCTCAGCATAAAACCCTGGCTCCATACTGATTTTAGGCACTGAGGGTGTGGGACACACACTGTGGGTGGTCTGAGCTTCAATTTTACAGTCTTTTGTTACGTGTTTTTGTGTGGTGATCCTTTGTGAAGGTACATGAGGGGTCAGGGGACCACTTTGAGTGTTGTTCCTCGGGAACCATCTACCTTTACTTTGAGACAGGGTGTCACTGACCAAGGAACCTCCCCTGTCTCCCATGTCACCCTCACTGGGATCATAAGCATGAATCTCTGTGCCTAGCTTTTTACATGACTTCTGGGGATCCGTACTCAGGTCCTCACACTTGGACCTAGTCATCTTCCTAGCCCTTCTGTTTTACAAGATCATGTTTTGAGCTCTGTTACCACTTAAGAGGAATGAGGAGGAAAGTAAGAAACCTGTTCCTAAGTGTGTCCCTATTCCTGGGTCTGGAAACCCTCACTGCTCAGGAGCAGAGTCCTGTGTGTTGAGTGGGGTTGAAATGCAGTCCTGAGGAATCTCAGCCCGGGGGAAATAAAGGTAGGGATTCCTCCCACCTCTGTTGGGTGGTGTCAGGGTACATGTCTGAATTAGGGTAGTCTAAAGTCCTCCATTCCTTGTTGGGGGGGGTCACTAAAAATGGGTAAATACTTCCTTGGCTTTCCCCATGGTTAATCAGGGAAATCCTTTCTATTAAAAAATCAAATTGCCCCTGCGTTTGAATGGCGGAGTCTGTGTTTTCCACACTTGCTAGTTTGATTCTGGGAAATCAGAGCACTTAGGACATGCAGGTGTGGCTTTGGGGAAAGGCAGCCATAACCCTGTGGTCAGAGCCATCTGGCGAATGGATACCTGGAGATCTGCGGAGTTCATGTGGTTGCAGCTTGTCTCTTCAGCAGGCATGGCATCTTAGTGTGTGCATTGATGTGCTAGCCGGTCACGGCGTGCGTGCTGCTCTTGTCTGATTCTGCGCTGCTGTTTTTTTTAAAGCCCCCCCTCCCTCCTTAAAATATTAAACGTGACCTCCATCAGGTTGTTTTATCTGCCAGCTGGAAGAAAGTGCTGGTTGGGAGAGGCTGTGAATAGCGAAGAAGTTAATCCCTGCTTGCTGTCACCCACAGTAAACTGTGGCTGGGCAGATGATCCGAACCAGCTTGAGGTGCCTTGGCTACAGAGTACTTAGGATGACTTCCATAGGATGGCTTCCCTTAAAAGCAAGGCCAGGGGGGAGCTGGGAAACTCACGTCCGAAATAAGCATGCAAGTATTAAGCATGTGGTGCGCTGATAAGCTGCGAACCCGGCTAACCTGTTTTCCCCAATCTTTGCTGGTTTTGTTCTTGCCTGGCTCTGAGGGGAGATGCGCTGTCAGATGGATTAAATGACATGGGTTGTGCTTCTTCAGCGGAACAAGGTTTGTTTTCCTCTGTCTTGTCCTTCTGCAGTTATGGCGAGAGTCTCGAGGTGTGTGTGTGTGTGTGTGTGTGTGTGTGTGTGTGTGTGTGTGTGTGTGTGTCTGTGTCTCTCTGTCTGTCTGTCACAACGCAGCAGCCCATAGATGTGTGTGAGTTTGGTGCCTGCTTAGCTGACTAAGGAGCACTTGGATACGGTTGCTAGGTTTCCAGACCGGGAGCCTGTATCATTACTATGTGCATTTGCATAGATGATGGATGGAGGGAGATGTTTTCAGATTTCTTAATGTAATTGTGTGTGTGTGTGTGTGTGTGTGTGTGTGTGTGTTGGGGGGTGAGAATGTGAAATCTAAGCTTATTTTGACTGATGGTTCTTTGAGAATATACCTGTTTGGAAGATACCACCTGCTGGGAAATAAAATAATTCCGACCTGAGAGATTTCTGTTTGCCTAGCGTTTTCACTGTGAAATGCGCTACTTCCGATGAAACAGGCAAGGTTATCTGAAGTGAGCCATGGGAGCCTTTGTGTTCGCCAGAGAGACTCTCCAGCAGGTCGTCAGGAAACCCCAAACGGTGACCTATTTCTCCCCCACTGTGGAGTCCCCCTCTATGATCTTCCCCAGGAAAAAAGGAGAATGATACTAGAATCAGGCAGCCATTACAGAGCTGTCCTTGGATTCCCACAGTATATATTCAAAACAAATAGTTCGGCAGGGGTGGGAAACAGGAAGCTTCAAAGACAGTGCAGTTTCTAAGCAGATGGTCTGTGACCTGGCTGGTGAGGCTCACCCTATCTTGTTGCCCTTGGTGGGGCAGGGTAGAAAGACCTGCAAATTTGTATAAGTCTGGTGTGTGTGTGTGTGTGTGTGTGTGTGTGTGTGTGTGTGTGTGTGTGTGTGTGTGTGTGTGTGTGTGTGTGCCCAGTGCTTGCATTGGGCTGATGGCTCTATCTCAATGTGTCTGGTTCAGGCCTGTCTGTGGCTGGGGTCTCGGTTGCCATCTGCCTGTTAAAAGCTTTGGTCTAGTGGTTTATTGTGGTTCTGTGTTCGCTGCCTCTTCTCCTGTCTAGGAGTTTTATCACTGTCATAAAGCATAACTGCGCCACCTGAGTGACACCTTTTTTGGTGACATCCTGTGCTTTAGCTGCGTTAGGTGGGGGTGATGCTTTGACTTGGGGGTTTCTCACACCAAAGCATGGGTGAGTGTCCACTTTAGGTCTGTTGCCATCCTTGTCCTGTGCCACGTGCACTGAGCTCCTAAGGCACTGTTTTTGGTTCCAGTAGGATGTGGCAGCAGGCCTTGGCCTTCTGTCTGGTGTGCATTTCCACGTGATTTGTCTTCGTGTTCCCCGTCTGTCCATGTGCACTCTCAGTCCACGTGCACGCCCATGTGCCTTCTAAGCAGCTCTCCATCTGTTCCAGCCTGCTGCGTCTGGTCTCCCTTCAACCAATCAGAATGCTGCTCGAGTGAGGGCTAGGTGAGGACATGATGTGTCCTGCTTTGGTCCCTCCTTTCCAGGTCATCCTGTTTCCCCCACCGTGGACATATGTGGCTGCTGGGAAGTGTATACAGCACCCCTGCTCCCTCCTGCACACACATAGAGGGATCCTTGGGGTCCTGGGATGATATGGAGCATTTCCTGGCCTGTGACGTCCAGGTTCTGCGCACCCTGAATGCCAGAAGCTCCAGGAGCATACCACTGTCCTCTCCCTCACCCTGCGGTCTCTAGCAGTTCCCTTCAACATGAAACACCTGTCTCTCTTGACACAGCCTGCCAGAATGCAGCCCCTTTTATGGCAGATGCCATGCAGCAACCCTTCCTATACCCAAACTTGGACACAACTGGATGTGCCTGACAGCTGTTCGAAGGGTGCCACGCCCCTCCCACACTGCCCTGTCAAAGGACAATGCCTGGGGTGGACTTAGTTGGGTACCTACTGAAACTATCACAGCAGGGTGTCCTGACCCGTAGACCCAGCACTGTTATCTACTGCTCGTTCCCTCTATGGTCACTATCCACTCCAGAGTTTCTCTCGCTGTTGTGGGGCAAGAGGTGGTGGGGTTAACAGAAGTGATGAACAGCTTAGTAAAGGTCTGAACCAACAAGCAAGCCTTCTGTCATTTATACGGAAGGGGAGCGAGTTTCTGGGAACTTCTGGAAAACAAAACACCTGGGAAAGTAGGTGGTGGTCAGACACGGCTACATACTCTGGAGAAGCAGGCATTAGGTCTTCATGAGTGTCTGATGTCTCGTGCAAACCCTGTCCGGGTTGATCCATACAGAGCTAGTCTGTTCCTGTCCCTGGGAAATTCACAGAGCTCTGGCCTCACTCCTTGTAAACCATGGGACTCAGAAAATTCATGGAAATCTTAAAAGCTAAGACAGTTCTGAGAGTGTGGTCCCCTGGATTCTGTGATGAGCATATGTCTGTCCTTGTTCTTGCCTATGTAACATTCCCCCACCATCACTTGGGCCAGCCCCTGCTTCCTAGCCCTACCTACCTATCATAGGTCCAGCCTTACCTGAAGTCCAGGCTGGTCTTCAATCTGTCTGGGCTTTCTCTGCCTGCAGGCTCTGCCTCTGGCTTGAGTCCAAGGGGATCCTCTGAGGTCAGGGACTGGGGGGGGGTAATCGTACCACAGAGTCCAAGAAATATCCCACAAGGTTGTGCTTCCCCTTGGGTGGGCTTCTGGGTCCTGTTTGGCCTCCTCCACCTTCTTTTGTTCTCTTAGACTGCCTTGGACCCTGGGCCAGCAGGTCAGGTGAGGTCAGTCAGCAGGTATTAGAACTTTCCATCCTGTCTTAAGAACTTTAATTTCAGGACTTTGCAGACAGAAGCTTCACAGTTGCCATAGGTAGCCAAGGAGAAAGACTGAAGTCAACTTAAGGAGTTGAACTCCAGGGGTGTGGAGGGTAGGCAGCCTCAATGAGAGGGAGCAGTGCTCTTCTCCCATCTATCTGACATGCACTGGGCTCCTCCAATGCATACTGCCTATAGACTTCATACTGCCTATAGAGACAGAGTCTTACTCTATAGCACAGACTGACCTAGAACCCACAATGTAGCCCAGGCTGCCCTCAATCGCATGGCAGTTTTCCTGCACCAGCTTCCTTGGTGCTGGGACTTCAGTGCTTTTTATCTAATTGGGATGGGAATGTTCTGTCACTCGCTGTCCCCACCCCACCCCGCATTGTACCAGTGACCAGAGCAGAGGAAGGCTCCTAGAACTCAGACCCTAGTCCTAGCTGCGGGTGAGGGCAGCAGTGGGCTATGAACAAAGGTATCCCAGACCAAGTGGCCCTTGACCCTTACTAGCCGGTCTCCGAGCCCTGACTGCTGTAGGCCTCAGATCTGCTTCAGCACAGCCCACCCCACACCATCAGTGACTGGTAGCAGATTCTCTCGAAATGACTAACACTCACCTGGAGCCCTGGCCTCCTCCCTCTCAGGAGGTCCCTCCTCTGCAGTTTCTCTTGGTGCTGTGACAGCCTGGGGAGGTCGCACAGAGGTGGCCTTTCAGTGGCTTCTAAGCCCTGGGGTCCAGCTTTTCCCTGTCACTCCATTCTCATCCCAACCTCAAGGATTTGGCTGAGTTTACCAGGACCTTCTGCCTGCTTTATGTCACTCCTCCTTGGCACACACGTGGCTCCTCCAGGACACTGCCAGCTGCTCAGCTCCCAGAGCTTAGGTAGGGACCAGGTCTTCCAGTCAGAGGGTCCTTTGGTGGCTTCCTCCCAGTTTTTGTCCGTGGGATGTTAAGTTCTGCGAGCTAAACTTCCCCACTGAGTGTGCATAAAACTCTGGCTTGGGGGTACTGACCTGAATGAATCCCAGCCTCCAGCCATTCCAGCCATAGGGTACTGCCTTCAGCTTCTGCTGGAGGGTCCTCAGGAGCTCAGTGGAAGTCAGCCAGGCAGGACGGCTCCTCTCCCCTCCCCATCTTTTCCCTCTTCCTCCTCCTGTTTTTTTCTTCCTTCACCACCCCCCACTTCCTGTGTAATTTGACCTTCATGCTGGCTTCACACCTGAGGCCTGTTCTTTAACTCTGCTCATCTGGAAGATTGACAAGCCTCACTCCCAGGTCCCAAGGTTCTTGCATAGCCAAGCATGGTGGACTCACTCCCTAACATCAGCATTTAGGAGACTGAGCAAGGAGGATTGCTGTGAATTCTAGGCTAGCCTGACTATACAGTGAATTTTAAGTAAGCCTTGGCTACCATAGTGAGTCTCTGTCTTAAAAAAAAAGTTAAATACAGTGGAGAATGGTCCCAAGTAGTTGAAGGAGTTCTGATCCATGGTGCTCATTGGTCTTGAGATCCTCATAGGGTGAGGGAGCCTTTGAGTCTCCACTGAGCATGCAGGACACCCGGAGAGATTTCCCCCACCCCAGTAACCATGGTGAAAGCTGTGGAGATGACCTGGTTCTGACCTTTGGGGCTGACGGGTGGCTGTCACCGGGATCTCCCTCTGGTCTGCTTTCAGTTCCTTGGTCCTTATGCTCTCCGATGGAGAAAGAACTGACACTAGGCACATCAACAGCACAGTGCAGCTCTGCTCAGGCCTGGAGATGAGACTGGATGCCATTTTCTGACTAATCAGGGCCCGGACATGTCGGCTCCACCCTCAGTGACCGTCCAGCCTGCTGAGAGTTAAGATCCAACGCACCACCTGTCTCAACTTCTTGTTGTTGTGACGAAATAGACGAAAAGCACCTAAGGAAGGAAAAGCTGCCCAACTCCCAGTTCAGGGGTGCAGCCCACCATGGAGGGAATGTGGAGTGACAGAGCTTGAAGTGACTGGTCATGTGGGATCCTCAGTCAGGAAACAGAGAGTGACTAGAGGGGCCCCATCGCCACTTCCAGCAGAGTGGCTTATGTCAGAGAAATCAGGTATCCAGTTTATCCCAGACTCGGTGGGCTAGGCTCGGTCTCTGGTTGTTTGCTGTCCTCAGCTCCTGGGCTTTGTTCTGGAGAACAGCTGCTTTGACAGTAGGTGTCCCACTTAACCCCGGCTTGATGTGTACCAGGGACCAGATCCAGTCACTCACTACCCTCAGCCCCTGGGCTTTGCCCTGAAGAACTGCTTGGCAAACAATTGCCAGGCAGGTAGGACACTAGTTCTGACTCCAAGCTGGCAGCAGCATCCTGAGCATGGTTCAGGAGCAGTCCTGCCAGAATCCCGGGGTCCTTGTAAACATTTTTCCACCCTGGCCCCTCACCTATGCCATCCCTGGCAACATGTCCAAGTACAGGCCTTGATGTGACTACAGCACCCGGACTGGTCCCAGTTGAACTGGTGTGGGGAGAGAGGCTCTTCCTGTGCCTCTCTGTGAGGACCTTCAGCCTTCAATAGCCAAGGGAGTCTATGTTCAACACCAGGACTTGAAGACCTTCCTTCCTAAAGCCCCCTATCCACAAGGGCTGCGGGTAGTGTAGCTAAAGACAAAGAATTAGGCCAAGGACTGGAAAGGGTGAGATTCCATCTGGAATCGTTTGGGTGATCTTGAACCAGCCTTGTTTTCTCTGGGCCTCAGCAGAGGCTCAACTCTTCCTCCACAACCCTCACAGCTGCACATTGAAGAAGACTCTCTGGGTCATTGCTGAACCCAAATGCAGGGAGGCTGGCGGTGCAGAGGTAGCAGCGGGGGTGGGTGGGGGTAGGGACTCTTCCTGGTTCTTTATGGCCTTCCAGGTATTTCAGCCATGTGGAAGGGCTGTGGGGTAGGCAGCATTTGTGTGGTGGAATTGAACGGAGCAGAGGGAAGGCTTCTAATTCTGCTCTAATAAGCATCAATAGCAAGACTTCACTGGGGCAAGAGGAGGGAGGGTTCCCCCATGCGTGTACCTCCATGGGCCTCACTCCAGCCCAGCCGGAAAGAACAAATCAGAGCTCAGCGAAGTGGCAGGAATTATCAGGAGAAATACAGGGATGAGCAATATCTGCTTGTTTTTTCAGCTCTGCTGGCTCCTAGCTTCTGAAGCAGCCAGGCCAGGCACAAGAGACTGTCATATTAGTATACCATCACACCCCGAGGCCAGGGTTAAATGGGCTGTGCTGGCCAGGAGATGCCAATGTGGCTGATAAAGAGCCCTCAAAATATTTTGCTTCCTTAAGACCATACCCACAGGATGTCCATCATGGTTCTTGGAAAGAGGCTGGTGTCACATGGTCTGAAGGAGTAGAGAGTTTAGCTGGAGCAGCAGGGAGGGCGTGAATGAATCAGAACCTTCTGCAAATGGTCTTTGTGCAGTTTGTTTCTTTGTGGCCCTGCCCAGACTCCTGGGAGCCAGTGGGAAAGAACCACTTCTAGCTATGGGAGGTTTTGAGAATCAGGAGGCTGCTTCTGACAGAGCAAGAGAAACCTACCTGCAATGTCAGAGGCATGTTCTTCAAAGGCGAGGCTGATCCTCTGCTCAAGGCCACCTGGCCATGACCACTGTGGTCGTGTGGTGTGATGGAAAGATCTCTCTCACACAGTGGGAGGCCGCTAGAGGACGCCAGGCAGACCTGGGAGGCCCCTGCACTCTGGTGGTAGGGAGGTGGCTTTCTGCGATTTCCTGAGCACTGTCTTACTGATAGAACAAATCTGCCAGAAAGTGGGGTGCGGCAGCCAGCTGATGTACAGGCACGGTGTCCTGGCCTCCCCTCAACCCCTCCTCCCAGCACGGGGGAAGTTGAGGTTACATGAGGAAGAATGCTTAGCTCTGGGATCTGGCTTTGTTCTAGTCCCTTCTAGAGACCTGCCTTCGGAGTGACTTGGTCTCCGGATTGCTAATTCCATCCTTCCCGAAGCTCCATCAGCATCTTGGCTAAATGCTAGCTGCTGTGTTTTCTTTTTCTTCTTTTTTTGTTTTTGTTTTTGTTTTTTCAAGACAGGGGTTCTCTGTGACTTTGGAGGCTGTCCTGGAACTAGCTCTTGTGGACCAGGCTGATTGAACTCACAGAGATCCGCCTGCCTCTGCCTCCTGAGTGCTGGGATTAAAGGTGTGCACCACCAATGCCCGGCGCTGCTGTGTTTTCCAAGTAGCTTGGAACCTGGCTGAAACACTGCTTGGGGTTTTAGAGAGGCGTAGATGGGACAGTGGCCTTTCTCTTCTCTCCTTCAGTCCAGGTCAGCAGCACTTCCTCCTGCTTCTGGGGCAGGTGCTCAGCCTGGCTTCCCTGCTTCTCCAGGCCACTGTCCACCAGCTCTCTCCTGCTTGCCTGTCTGCCCCATGAGGTTCCATCAGTTTGTGTAGTCCCCATGAGGTTCTCAGGACTACTCATTGAGTAAGTTGCCGGCTCGTAGCATGGAGGAGGGTCCTCCTTTCTGTGTTCACAGGACACAAATTCTTTCCTCCATGTCAACATGGGTGACTTCACTTAAGGAAAGCCCTGGTCCTCCCTACCCATACAGGTATCAGTATGTATTTCAGATGAGATGACTTTGGCATTGGCCCATCCAAACTAGTCACAGTGGCACCAACATTCATTTTTCTTTCTTCTTCTTCTCAGATCTGAGAAAGGCCCAGAGGAGTGGTGAATGTGTCAGAAATACTCATCAAGAGCAGACTCAGTGGGTAAAGGAGCTTGCGACTAAGCCTGGCAACCTGAATTTGGTCCCCAGGTCCCACAGGATGCGAGTAGAACCAACTCCCAAAAGTTATCCTCTGACCTTCTCATATGCATATGGCATATACACATAATTTAAAAACAAAACATTTCCAGCTAGATCTGGAAGAGTAAAGAGGACACATGGCAAGGCTGGAGGGCAGAGGGCTATGAAGCTGGGGCTGGGCCAGGCCCAGATCACAGTGGCTTTCTTCTGTTTTAGGTCAATAGCTAATTCTAGGCCACATGGTCACCTATAGCCCTACCAGGCAGAGGAGGGTGCTGTGCCAGAGAACAGGACAGAATGGGATAGGAGAAGGGTAGGTGACAAATGTCAGCAAATACAGCAGATGCAAGGAATCTATCTCAGGAGCCAGGAGAGCTCAGGGTGTGGGCCCCATCTCTTGCCTCTGTATTTACTGCATTATCTGGTTGCATCAAGAGACCAATGTGGGGGGACTGGGAGATGGCTCAGTAGGTAAAGTACTTGCCACATAAATATAAGGACCTGAATTCCCATCCCCAGAACCCACCTAAAGCCAGATAGTGATAGTGCATAGCAGTAATCCCAGTGCTGGGAGGTAGAGGCAGGAGAGACCCTGGAAGCCTGTGGCCCAGCCAGGCTGGTGCATGAATCAGTGAACAAGAGATACTGCCTCTAAGAAGGTGGGAGGTGAGGCTTGACACCCCAAGGTGTCCTCGGACTTATATATGTACACCTTGGCACATGAACATGTATATATATATATATGTATATGTACACACACACACACACACACACACACACACACACACACACACACACACACACCATCCAGAGGGAGGATGGCCTTAAATAAACTGTGTCCTGTTATTAAGTAATTAAGTACTATGTGACAGTGATTTCTAGGGACCCCAGTTGCCCACAGTCTCAGCCACATGTGGGCCTCAGCCATGGCCCTAATACATGTTTAGTGGGATCTGCACTGAGCCCTATGGCAACTCTCAAACACTCCTGCTGTGGAAAGAGGCAGGCTTGTTTTCTTTAGCTCTGCCATCCTGTGGTACCAGGTAAACCAGCAGCCAGTGCAGACAGCAGGTAGGAAACATTCAGTGAGTGTAGATTTTAGCACTTGCGGGAACTGTCTGACTGAGTTTGGATAAGACCTTTAGCAATGACATTTATTCTTTTATGATTCATTTAAATAAAAATATATGAATCAAGAAAATAATCCTATATCTATTGCTAAAAGTGATATTGCCATGTGGAGGAGCAATGTGAGACACATCCTCCATCCTCCATGGGTGTCCCCTGAGTGGGGGATGCAGAGGTTGGAAATGAGGGCATGAGCACATGATGCCTGGCCCAGTGCCAGAGATACTAGATGATGTGATGTGATTGTGTAGATGGTTGCTGACCTACGATCTTGGAATGTTTTCACTTTCTGATGGTGGGAACCAGCAGCCCTTTAATAGAAAGCAGGGATTGGATTTGGGATGTTCTTCAACTGGCAATCTGTATTCCAATCTCTGTTTCTCTCTATTCCTGGGAATAAAACCCAAGACCTTGCACATGCCAGGCAAGTGTTCTACCATGTGTTACATACCCAGTTCTAGTGTGTGTGTGTGTGTGTGTGTGTGTGTGTGTGTGTGTGTGTCCGTGTGTGTCCTGGGTCATCCAGCACAGATCACAGTGTATTGGTGTTTTCTTGCAATTGTAGCCACTTCTCATCTTATTTATTCATCAATGGGATGTTTTCCACATAACTACCATGATAGTCACTTGACAGTTAATGCTTTTGGTCTATGCCTCTTTGTGTTAAGCAAGATTTTTGATAAGACAAGATCATGTTAACATAAATATTCCATCTGCTTTCATGTGTAAGGCATTATGTTCTAGAGACGGGCAATGATAATTTAAAAGCTTTCAAATCACTTTTATTTGTTTGTTTACGTGTTGTATGTGTGGAAATGTTTCGTGTAGAGGTCAGAGGGCAACTTGGGGTAATTGTTTCTCTCCTTCCACCACCTGTTCTCTCTCTATGGATGGAACTCTGGTCTTCATGCCTGGTGATAAGTGCCTTTACCTGCTGAGCCATCCTGAGCCTAATAATGATTTATTGCGGAAGCAGGGATTCATTTCACATCTCAGAAACAGCTGTGTCTCTGGGGAATAGAGGATACCTTCCTCTCCCTAGCCTCCTCACTCCTCCCACTCTTGGGCTTTCATCGGAGGTTAAAGCATTCAAAGCTGAGCCTACCCAAGTCATCTGAGAAACAAAACTTACTGTCTAGCGTCTCAGAATAGGCTCCAGTTCTGGATGCTGAGGTTGCCGTGGCAACACTTCTTTGTTTTTGGGAAACCACAGACACTATCCTATGAACTGCCACAGTCCAGATGTGGATTTTGCCTCTGGGTGGGGGATGGGGAGCAGGGACCATCCAGCACAACTGGTCCCTGATGCTCCACTTCCCTCAGAGTCATGTCATCTTTGGTGTTCTCACAGAGCATCTATGTACACAATGGACAGTGAGAGCCTGCCCCTTGTGCCTCCAGGAGCTGGTTTTCTGGGTGACACAGATGCCTTTTCTCCTTGCTAGCCATGCCAGGCCAGGTGACCCCAGACTTCACACAAACAGCACAGGAGGTAGGGTCACTTACTAAAGATTGGCTATGCTGGCTGACTGGCTGGCCGGTGAGCTCTGGAGATATGTCCTCACCCCACAGCACTAGAATTATAGATGTACACACGCCATCATCCCTGTTTGGTTTTGGTGGGGTTTTTTGTTTGTTTTGTTTTGTTTTTTCTCAAGCTGAGGATCTCAACTCAGGCCCTCTTGCTTGTGTGGCAAGCATTTTATCAAGTAAGCAGTCCCCATCAGCCCCTCGAAGTCACTCTTCAACTGGCTAACAAGGAGGGACAGAGCTCAGCTGATGCCTAGCACAGGGAGGGGATGCCTCAGAGTTGCAGTGTCCTGTTGTGTGTGCCTCAAGGATCCCACACACCCACACTCACTGTCCCCATAGGCCCATCTCCTTGGATAGCATGTCTTCCTCACTCCCAGCCCCAGTGAGACCTTCCACTACCATGGGTGGGATGCGGTTTGAATTTCTCTCTCAAGGTCTCATGGGAGCTTAGACACACAGTAGCAGTATTTGGAGGTGTTAGGGCTTTTAACAAGTGGATTCACACCTCTCTTCAGCTCTCTGCCTTGTGATGTGGCCTGTTCTCCTGGCTGTCCACCATTGTGATGCCACCTGTCTTGAGGTCCTTACCAGAACCCAGTCAGTACTGGTACCCAACCTTGGAACTTGCTAAACACTGAGCTAACAGAACTCTTTTTGCTTATGAAGTTACCCAGCCTCGGGCATTTCATCGTGGTCATATAAAGGAACTAATACATTCATCCACCACGACTGCTTCTTGCTATCAGAGTCTTTCCCTACCTCACTTTCCAGCCGGTCCCACCTCCCTTTGGTCCTCACAGATGTATCTATCCTGATCCCTCTGTAAACTTTACCCTGTGACTTGCAGTTCTGCCCAACACACATGCTGACAGTGTAACAACCATCAGAGGGACTCAGGCTCCTCCATCCTGCAGCTGAAGAAAGATCTGGAAAGTGGAAATTTTTTTCCATAACTGTCAGCCTTGACCTGAACCAGTTTTCAGCTATTTATAGTTTTTATTTATTATTTCTAGTATAGATATCTCTGTCTTCTTCAGCCATCCATGATGGGATGCCGCCCAGACCCATTGGCTGTGTGACATGACAGACAACATGTCATAGAACTCAGGTGACAAGCAGACACTGACACACCTCTGGTTTCCCGGGTTGGCACCATGGGTCTGTGTTTGTTGACTGAACAAAGAGTTCTTCAGAAATAATCCCGGGTCTACTGTCTAGGACACACAGAAGCCCCTTTAGGGATGGTATTGTGGGAGAGTGGGCTAGGTTTTGCTTTAAATGTTAATAGGGAGCCAGAGTGGAATTTGCAAGTGCCTTCGGAGACTCTCTGAGCCAAGGTCAGAAGGAGCCTGCGGTGATTTGTGGCTCCTTACTCTGCCCCAAGTTCTGTGAGGCTGCACAGGCTCCATGAGTGCTGGGTGTGTCTGTCCCTCACTGACTCATTGTGGATATGGGTGTCTTCCCCCCAAGTCCATGGTAATCTCCTCTTCTGTTCTTTCCCTTTCTTGTCCAGCTCGTTTACCAAATGTGATAGGGGAACCTGAGGGCTCCCCTCACAGCCCCACTGCCTCAGGGACTCATGGCCTCTGTGAAAGGCTGAGAGATTCCTGAAGTCTTACTGTGCTACCCCCTAGATTCCCTTGTGTGACCTCTCTGTTGGTGGCCTCAGCACAGACTTACTCACCCAGCCAACACAAAGACCCTAATTCTGGTGTTGTCTGTGATGAGCTGAATGGTGTCCTTTAAACTGAGTGGGAGTCTTAGCCCTGGCTCCTCAGAGTGGGGTCTTTCTTTGGGAATAGTCTTTACCAAGGTCATCAGGCTAAAATGGGGGCATTAGCGTGGACCCTTGTCCTACAAATGGAGCCTATGAGCACAGGCACACAGGGGGAAGTCACCTGAGGATGCAGGCAGTGATCAGGGTGAGGCTGCTGGGAGCCAAGGATGGCTGCAGATCTGACCATAGAAGCCACTCAGGCCAAGCTCCACCCTGGGTTCATTGTCCTGCTTGAGGAGAGATGCAGAGGGCTCCCCTGGGAATCAAGGGTCAGGTGCAAGAGCCCTGTGCCTATTGCCATTTTGACTTTGCTTCCCGGGAAGCCAATATGGAAGGAGGAGTGTTGCTTCCTTTGAGGGCACTTTCTTTCTCTCTCAGCTCTATCTGCACCCTCCCTGTTGGCAGCACCTGACTTATGTGGGGCTGGAACCCTGACCTGAGGACACTGTTTGTATCAAGTCCTGCAGCAGCTCCCTTCCCCACTGCCCTTGCCTTAGGTGTCTTGGTCCACCCTGAGTTCTCCAGAAGGCAGCCATGTGCCTCAGCTTCCCAGTTCTACTCGGTACCCGTTCTCCGAGGGCTTTGGGAGGGGCCTGGGGTTGGCACCAGAGTTCTTCAGGTGTATGGAGACCCATGCAGCCCCTGCCTGATGGTGTAAGAGTTCTAGTCTTATCCAGAAAGTGGCTACCACTTGTGGCCTTCTAGACTGGGAGACTAACACAGATGGGGGTGGGATGGCTAGTCTGAAGGACAGGCAAGTGGGGTCTCTGAGTGGAGAATATCAGGCACAGGGCTCTTGAGGCAGTGATTGTGTGACTGGAAATCTGAACCGACTCTGGGGGAGAGTAGCTGCGGACCTTGGGGGAGGTTCAGGGATCCTTCTGCCCCCTGCTTCCCCACCTCTGGGATAATAAGCGCACACTACTGCACCCAGGTTTTTGCATAGGTATTGGGGATTGAATTCATGTCCTTGTGCATGTATGGCAAGTGTTTTCCTGAGCTGTCTCTCCAGCAAATGAATCTTAAGATAGACCTCTGTAACACTGGGTGTCAGGAAACATGCGTATTCATGCCCATGCCCATCGCTTTCTGTTTTAAGTCTCCTGGACATTGTCTCTGTGGTGAAGGCTCTGGATACACTCAAGCTCAGTATGAACCCTGTCTGGCCTTTCTTTCCTGTACAGTTGCCTTGTCTCCTGAGGGGGGGACAATGCCAGGAACCATAGCTTGAAATTAGGACCAGTGGCTCTCCTACTGCCCATGGTGGGCTGTGGGTCTAATGTAAACATCCCCCAATAGGCATTTCAGGGTTGGCTTGAACCCCCACATGAATAATATGCTTTCTGGGTGTATAGGGGGACAGGAAGGTTTGGGTACATTTGGGCCACGGTAGCAAAGTACCATAGAACAGTAACTCAGATTCATTTCTTATAGCACTGGAGACTGGAAACAAGATTGGGGGCCAGCAAGCACCACAGGCTACCATCCTGGGGACACTGATGCCACTCAGGTGGCCCCAGCCCAAGACCTAAATGCTTCCCAAGGGTCTCATCTCACGGCTCTGTCATGTTATGAATGGCATTCAGATTTGGGGAACATGGGCATGGTATCTGGTCTAAGGAAATGTTCCCCTCCCACACACCAAAGATTCTCCCAGCTCACACATGACTTTACTAGGCCGCTTCTCTTCAAACCCCAGTTTTCTATCTGATGGCTGCCCTGGACATCAGCTTGGCCCCACACAGTAGGATGTTCACAAGCATGGGGGCTGTGGCTCAGCCAGCACAGATCCGGTCAACCTGAGCGGCTTCCACATGGATACCTTTGCCTTTTGCTCTGGAGCCTCTGTCTCCCCATCCCCTCTCACTCTCTCCAATTTCCAGATGTGCTAAGCAGCATGATGCCCAGTGTCGTTGCTATAGCAACAAAAGACTACCTGGCTATCTGAATGTTGCCCCTTTGAGGCACCTCTCCCTCTGCTTTGTAGATGGCAGAGCCCAGGAGGAAGTGGAGGAGAATAGGTGGGATCCGGAGCTGGGGTGTCTCAGAAAGTACCTGGGGGTGGCGACTCTTCCTAAGGCCCCCTGTCTAGGTCTGCTTGCACTGTCAAATCAAAGCACCATATAATGGGGACTTTTAGATCCCCTTAGTTCTGGAGGTCAGAAACACAGCTGTGGCAGGATAGCTCCTTTGGAGGCCTGTCCTTAGCTGTGGATGGTAGCTTCATTTCCCAGCACCAAATTCTCCCATGGGCCTGTGTGTCCACCTTATGTACTGGATTAGGGCCACAGTGTAACCCATATAATTATTTTTCCATAAATAAGGTCACATTCTAGGACATGAAGATGAGAACTCTAACACAGTAGGGTTTGTTTATTATTTATTTATTTGTTTGTTTCTGTGTATTTGTTTTGTGGGGAAGACACAGTTCATCCTGTAATACTTCTGCTAATTGAGGGTAGGTTCCACATCTCATCCTTATGGTGACAGCTCTGGCTGCCAGAGACAGTACCTTTATGACACTGGTGACAGGGAGATAGGCAGTGAATTCCCAGCCCCAGTAACTTCTGATGCAACAGCAGGTCAGAGGCTCCTGCATCCCAGGGGACAAAGCAGCATGTACTAGCAGTGGCTTATTTAGAGGGCTGTACTCATCCCAGTTCCTCAGCTTCAGGGCCTGGAACAAGCTTATCCTTACTTACAGCTATGACTACTTACACCCTAACTCTGTTACCTGGGGTCAGGAGCCACATCTGATTTGTCGACTGCCACACCATCTTCTAGGCCTGGAGCATAGTAGGTCCCAGCTAAACTTGTCTCTTTGGATAAAAGGACACAGGGCTTCCCCTTGCAGAACACTTGGAGCCCTGATTCTGCTCCCGCTGAGACTATGTCAAGACACAGATGACACAAATTCCACAGCCCGCAGGGTGAGCATGGGGGCTGGGTTTGCACACTTTGGCTCTGAGCCACAGAGAGTTAACTGGCTTGGAGAGGAGGCCAGCTTGGTGCAATTAAGTCTGCGTGCTTATTTGCAGATTTTTTAACACCAATTTCAGTCTAAAAAGCCTACTTCTCACCAAATAAGATTTCTGATGAGAATTTTGATTGAATTCATATGTTGTGACGCAAGTTCAGGTACAGGTCGGGCCAGGAACACACAATTATCCCACCTCTAGTTTCAGAGCTGGTGATTGAAGGCTGGGTGGTAGGGAGACATGTAAGCCCCCGTCATAATGTCCTTACACGGCTGGGGCTGTGCCAGGCCTAGTTTGCTAGTGTTTTAAAATCACTCATCCTTCACAGCCTATTTTTAAGAGGACAGGATGGACGAACAAAACCATTAGCAGATTTGGGACTCATTCATTTTCAAGTGGAAATGGGTATAACAGGGCTTTGGGTTAAACATGGCTTGTGGCTGGGGGGTACAGGGTTTACAGACCCAGAGCCTGATTAGTGCCCTGCATGATCTGCATCCTTGAACTGACCATGCTTATTGACTGGCCTCACCCTGCAGGGCTCCCGCTGCCTGCAGTGGACCTGGAAGGGCTTCATGCTCATTTGCAACCCTAGGATTGAGGGGTGGTCGAGCTAAGATGTATCACATCCCAGGGCCTCTGCCTTCTGAGGGGAATTTGTGGCTCACACAGCCACATTTCTTACTGTAGCCTCTTCCAACAAGCAATGAACTCTGGGAAGCCTGACTTGTGCATGACTTGTCTTCATTACCTGTTTAGTGCCGTAGCCCACATGGATTAGCGATGCTTTACTTAGGTTTCTATTGTTGATAGAAAACACTGACCAAAACCAACTTGGGTAGGAAAGAGTTTATTTCATCACACAATTCACAGATCACAGTCCATCCCTGAGACAAGTCAGGGTAGTAATTCAAGGCAGGAACTAAGCAAAGACTGAATGCTTGTCCTGAGGTAGGACCCTGTATGATGACAGCTCTCCAGTGGGTTCTCTCTTCCCAGAGATCCTGATTGGCTACTTTCTTGATTTAAGAATTAAGGTTCTTAACTTCTGCAGGGAGGTTTCCTGGACTCCATGTTGGGAGTGATGGTATCTATCCAGCCACCTATTCTTCTACCCACCTTTTCAGCAACTCACACACCCACCTACTACTCACCCATATAACTAACAATCATCTACCTACACATATAACTACCCATCTACCAGCATCTCCATTTCACCATTCGGACATCTACCTTTATCTACCTATTCACTCACCCACCCATCCAATTAGGTATCAGCTTAACAACAACAACAACACACACACACACACACACACACACACACACACACACACACACACACACACTTTCATTTACCCACCCATTCATCTTACCTACTCACCCGTCTACCTGTCTACCTTTCTACCTGCCCATCTACCCATTTCTAATCAATCCACCCACCGTCCCATCCATTCATCTACCCATCCATCCACACATGGACACATCCACCACCTTATCCAATCAGCCACCCATCCATACACTCACCTGCCCACTCACTCCCCACACCCATCCATTTATCTACTAATTCACCTACTCACCCACCCCCACAAACACATCAGCTCATCCACCCACCCAGACAGTAAACCATTACTATGGTGAGAGAGGACAGCAAAGGTCATAGGAGATGAACTACCCACCAACAGAGAGCTCAGGGAAGGCCTTACTGAGGGGTGAGTCTGGATCAAGAGCTGTGCATTGGGAAGAATGAGCTACCTATAGACAGACAGTTGGTGGCGTATTCAAAGCCCCTATAAGGGACAGAATTTTCTAGAGATCACCTGGGCAAGATGGGTGTACAGTTCATGAGGAGAGGCAGTCATGTTAGGCTACGTTAGGGTGCCAGGTTCGCTGAGTCTTATAGTTGAAAAACAAGGCCTGAGCTCTGGTCCATGATTAAAGTCCTTAAGGGGCTTTTAGCAAAGATGCCACTACAATTTGTATTTCTGTGTGTTGTGGAGTGTACATGTGTGCACATGCATGGTACATAGATCAACCATGCATGTCATTCTTCAGGAACCATCCAATTTGCTTTTTGAGAAAGGGTCTCTCACTGGGACCTGGCACTCTCTGATTAGGCTAGGTACCTTGGCCAGTGAAACCCAGAAATTTTCCTTTCTCTGCTTCCCTAGTGCTGAGATGAAAAGTATATGCCATTATACCTAGATTTTTTAAATGGGGTTCTGGGTGTCAAACTCAAGTCCACGTGCTTGTGTGTCAAGCACTTACAAGCTGAGCCATTTCATCTCTCCAGCTCTGCAATTTGCATTTCTAAGATAAGTGCATTGCCTTGGATATGGGGCCTTGCCCTTAGTGGATGAGGGAAGCAGGGCTTCTTGGTGATGGGGATGGTATATGCTGGATCATATCTGGGTGTCTGATGTGCTCTACTGAGTCACTGATCAAGACTAGAAGAGGAAGGCATACAATTTAGGTACTATACTATACCTACTTGGCATAACTGAGGTCAGGCTCAAGTGTGCTAACAGCGTACCACACAGCACTGTACAAATGTGGTTGCAGTTGCCATTGGTACTACACATGTTCATGGCAGTGAATTTTGATGACCCCATCTGAGATGAATTGTGAATGGGACAAGGAGCAGATGCTCATGGTGACCTTTGTACAGACTGGCACTCTTTCTCAACAGAGCGCAGGCAGGGTACAGCCTTCCCCCTCATTGTAACTCCTAGTACATTTGGGCTAGGATGGAAGCTGTAAAACAGAAGTCACAGCACATTGTGACTTGAATAATTCACTTTTTGAAGAGTGCTTTGCAGCTAGCCACAACCCAGGGAATCCAGTGTACAGAGCAGGGGTTTCCGGATGGGGTGGTGGCGCTAACCTCAGGCACTGGTTAGCTTAGATTTCAGATCAAACTCCACGAGACTCAGGCTACTGAAGTGATGGTGTGCAGCTCCTAGGAATGACTAATTGCTGTCACCTCCTGGGACTCCTGTTATTGGCCTTCTGAGGAATTAACTCTTTGAAGCTGTGACATTGTTCTCATGTGGACAAGTCTCTGTCACTGAATGCTGGGGCTTCATCACTTCTTGTTGGAGGATGTCATATTGTGTGTAATTAGGTGCCCTGTTCTCAGCGTTCCCTAAGCAGTAGGAGGCGGCCATTGTGTCTGGTGAAGTTGAGCCCAGGGCCACAGTCACCTGTTGGTGCTTTCTTGGGCTCCAAGCAGGTCAGCTTTCCTGAGGTCTGTGAAGGACATCAGGGTCTTTAGGGGGAAATGAAGCTACTAAGAGGAAGGTAGGACTCAGCAAGACATAATGTTGTCACTGATTGTGAAGCTCACAACTTTTCTGTGCCCAGGAGGACAGGAGTAAACAGGAGCTCTGCCTCCAGCATGTTGCTCAAGCTCAGATGCTTCCCTGACCTGTGGCAAGTGGTCACAGCAAGGTATTGTTCACACCCCCAAATAACTGTATGTGGGTGCTGCTCACACTGTCCATATCCTATGGGAATCCAGTCCCTCCACCGTCATTCAGGCCCAAAGTCCCCAGAACCCATTGAGGATTTTGCAGTGTAGCCACAAGCTTTTGAGAGAGGATCCTGGCCTCTCAGCCCCGCTGCTGAGGAATACTCTCTTCTCTATATCCTTGAAGCAAGAACCTTTGGTGATAGGCACAGGCTGCTGCAAAGAGCTCAAATTATTAGTGATGGCTATAATTCCAAAACAAATCCGACTCTCCCATCAGACAAGAGGCCACTGACAAGGTAGCCAGCAGTCAGAGCAACCTGTGACTATTCAGAAAACTGAGTGACGCTGGAGGCTGAGAAGACAGAAAGAGTTAGGCTGGGCTCAGATGGACCAGCTATGCTTGGATATCAACCTCTTGATGGGTTTCTGTGTAAGGTCCTTAAATACTCTCATTCAGCAAAGCAAGAATTTGGTGTCTTTCTTAGAACTGTTGAAGTGTTAACTGTAAAATATTACCTAAAATTAGATATAGACTCAGACCACAAAAGAAACAGGAAATGGGCTATGTAGGTTATGAGAGTAGTGTTGCCTTTATAAACAACTGTTGAATGTGTAATCCAGTTCATTCCCCATCCATCCATCCATCCATCCATCCATCCATCCATCCATCCATCCACCCACCCATCCATCTATCTGCCCTTCTATTCATCATACATTTAGTTAACCATCCATCCATCCATCCATCCATCCATCCATCCATCCATCCATCCATCCATCCATCTATCCACCCACCCAGCCAGCCAGCTTCCTGTCAATCTGATTCATGTATCCAATCATTATTTCCTTCTCCTCTTTACTATGTTAAATCTGTTTTGGTGAGCTTGTCAGATCCCAGACCCCACAGTACTGGAGGAAGTCTCCCTACCTTTAGACTGCAATTGATCTGCATCCACTGCCCACTGCCAGGCTGGGAGCAGGAAGGATTTGAGTGTGATTGTTCACAGATAGCCCTGGGTTCTGCATTGGTCAGAGGCTCGTCCTTACTCACAAGGGCCTGCACTCCACTTACCCACTCCCGAGAGATCTTCCTTTCCAGACAGATTGGAGTTTTATCTACATTCTACATGTTGGGGACATGATTCCTAAGGCCTTTCCAGTCACTGAGCCCTCTGTGTTGATTATAAGCTTCTGCATGTGGGCCAGCATGCTGAGCTGGCACCTTTCTCTGCCTTGGGCTTGCAGTCTGTGGTACAGATGAATGCCATGTTTGATTCCATCCTTATTTGCATATTGCCACTAGGTGAAGGGACCAGCTGAACCTCTGCCACAGAGCAGGGGCAGAAGCTGTGTGAATGGAGGGATTCTGCTGACATAGCTGTGACACACCAGGGACTCCCTCATGAGCTCTGCAGCATCCTGGGAAGGTGAACTCTAGGTCCTGTGTGACTTTAAGTTCCGGCTTCCTACTAGGAGCCATGAGCCTTCAGAACTGTAGGAGTGGTCCAGAGTGGTCAGCATCTAGGGCTGGTGGAAAAAAATGCCACCATCCTGGTTTGTAGATCTTGGATCGCTGCATCATGAGAAAGGGCACCCAAATTTCCTAACAGTGGAGAAAATGACCATAGCTTGTGGAGAGGCTCAGGTTGGACAGTACAGAGAGTCATAGGAAGGTAGACATGGCCAACTCTGGTGTTCAGCCTTCAGGCTAGAAGACCTTAAATGTGTTGGCAGCAACAGCTGTATAGGGAGGAACATCTGTATAGGGAGGTCAAGAGTAAAGGTAGAAGACTGGCTAGGGGAGGCCCTATCTGAGGTGGACAGAGTTGGGACGGGAAGATCCAAGGTTTTCACATCTTCTGTGGCCCAGACAGACTGAGGTTGTTGGCCATTTGCTCAGAGTACCAGCCTTTCTGACCTGGAAGTTTATGGGAGCAAAGCTTACTCCTGTATTCTTGGCCAGTTCTTTCCACAAGGAACCAGATTGGGTTTGCGAGGGCACATACTGCAGTGTGTGCTGTTTTTAATTAGCCCTCATGGTAAAGCTGTAAGGAGCCGTGGAGCCTGCCAGAGCCTCCGGGGCACCTGTTGGTGGCTGGCCAATTGGCTGTCCTCTCACATCGCTGGGTCACCAGGATACCATGGGGCCAAGGCTAAGACCTCCTCTCTCAGATGATAAGCTGTGCCTGCTCCTACAGTCATTGGGTAGAATAGCCTTCTCTGTGGTAGATGCAGATTTGTCCTAGCAAGGAGGTCAAGGCCAGGGCCCTCACATCCCAGAAGTCCATGGCACCCATCCGCAACAGCACACACAAGGAGACCTTGACTTCTCACAATGGTGACTATTGACACAGACACTCTTCTTCCCAGAGTCATCCAATAGCATGCTGGAATGTAGCTTGTTTGGACATAGTTTTGTGGATTCAAGTTAAGATGAGTTTGCACTGAATTAGAGTGAGCCCCAAGTCAATGGCCTGTGTTTCTATAGAGAAAAAGGGACTGCTTTGATGTGGGGAACACAGAGCCCAGTGGGGAGCATCCATGTGAAACTAGAGGCAGAGTTAAGGTGACACAGTCACAAGCTGAGGATATGAGGAAGTTCTAGAACTAGAGATGATGGGGATGTCCGCCTGGACCCTTACTGGGGGAACTCAGCCCTGATGCACTATGACCTTGGATTATAGCTTGAAGACTTGATACTATACTTTCCTAACAGGAGCAACAGCCTGTGGCCATTGATTAAGTCAGAGGCCTAGAGGCCCTTCAAAGACTACTCTACTGTGACATGGCCTCCTGCCCTCATAATTGGAAGCAAGCAGTTGTCAAGGCTCACCCACAGGCTGTAGACTGCAGGCCACACATGCCCCTTGGATGAGACACTGTAGGAGACAGCCCAACAGAACTCTCTACTGTGAGACAGGAGTGGTGCTGCAGGCCTGGGGACCCATGTCACCTCAGGTCTGCCTTTTTACCACCTTTCAGGAGGCTTTGGCAGAGATGTCCAGCCTCATGGGACCCTTGGGGACTAGTTGTTCCTCAGGTATTTGGAGGAGGGTATTTGGATTGAAGCTCAGGAATCCAATCCCATCTCCCCAGGACCTTGAATATTATGCTGAGCTGAGACACCTAAGGGTACCAGCACCATGGTCTCTTCAGCTGTGCTTTCCAGGCTGTGTTTCCCCAGCTGCCATAGGCTTTGTGAGGTCCTAACACACTCCTCATATACCCCAGAACGTCAGTGCAAGTACCAGGACCCCCTGAGTGGGCCTGAGGCCTCTGCTTCCCTAGGGTAGGGATGTGGGCTCTCTAGCACCTCCCTAGGTGGTGCAATGGGCCAGGAGCTTTCATCTACTCTTGCTGACAGCATGGAAATCAAAGGGACTTTGAGGTGACTCCTCCCTGGGCCCCACCTGGCCTGTCTTTACCATTCAGTTGTAATGGACCCTGGGAGAGCACAGTACCCGGAAACCCAGCTTCCTAAAGCACAGACCTGCTTTAGGTGCAGTGCCCTTTGGCCAAGCCTTTTGACCTTAGTCTTCAGCTCCATGTAGCCAAAGGATCAGAGAGCAAGGTATCCCCCTTCACTAAAGGAAAGACACCTGGTACTGAAAGTTGTCCACTGTGGGCATGTGAATTTCAGACATGGTGAGCTCTGGGTTCCAATTCTACAGAAGGGGAAATCGAGGCCTGAATCCAGGATAGACTAACCTGCAGATCCTTCTCTCCTGGCATGTCTCCACCTGCCCCAGGCCTAGGGGGGACAGATTTCTTCTGTGTCCATGTCTAGCCCTCTTGAGCACCCTAAGATGGGATGCTGCACATGAGTGGAGGGTGTATGGACTATGGGGTTGAACCTTCATCTGTCTTCACTCTCACCTCCCCTTGGAATGTTAGTCCTTGACAACAGCACACTGTAAGCTCCAGGTCTGACAAATACTTGAGAGGCCACCAACTCCTTCCTGGGCCATGCTCAGCTTCTCCTAAGAATCCTGTGTATGTCTGCTGGGCAGAGACCTGAGCCCCTGTCCCTGTGGCTCACTGAACTGCTCTCCCAGAGTCCTGTGCAAGTCAGTGACTTGGGGTCAACTTACATCCCAGGCTCTTGTTCTGAGTTCAAATTTGTGCCATCGCCATTCAAGGCATTGTTCATGACTGGGGTGCACGTGCCTCTGAGCCCCTTAAGCTAGGTCCAGTCCTACTTGTTATTGACCTTCTAGATTCTAGTGAGTTTTCCAGCTACTCTGAGAGACACAGGTCTGGGGGCCGATGCTTCTAGTGCATCGTGGTGTGTCTGAAAATATATCAGGTCCCCATAAGTCCCATAATAAACAGCCACCTAGCTTCCTATGACTCATGGAACCCGAAGTACACATTCTGCTTTGATGGTGACCAGGGTCCCATGGAATTAACTTTGAAAAGCTATACCAAGGTCACCCATAGATGCCTTGGGAATGCTGGGCTTGGCAGGAGTGTCCCAATAGACAAGGACACCTATTTGTCCTCTCTGGGTACATCAGAGAGAAAACAAGCCTTAAAGATGTCTATCTTTCAAATACCCAGCTCCAATTCCCTGTGGCTGTGGGCAGATTCTAAACTGTAAGGTACATTTGGATTTTTTAAAAAGGAATGAAATGATTTACTAGTATTTAAAAGTTGAGAGATTTCACATGACAGTCCAAGTTTCTGCCTGGCTTTTTTAGGAAGTGGGAAGGATTATTACTGTCACCAAGACTGCACATGGATGTGCTGTCCCAAGAGAGCCTCCTTCTTCTGTCTCCTTTACTCCAAACTGGAGACCAGTGGACCTCAAACTCTCTTAGCTACTAGGGATGGGCATAGACCCACCCTGCCTGCTCAGCCCTATCTCCTAGCATGACAAGAAAGCCATACCTGGCCTAGCTGCTTGGAGCTCCAAACTGTGCCACCCTGGGGTCACTTCCCTCCAACCTAGGCCTCTCTACCAATGACAGTCCCTGAGCCTGTCCTAAGCAGTCCCTGGGCCCATCCTGGAAGCCAGATTTCAAAGAACCCATGTAGAGCTCTGAAACCCATGGTGAGTGCAGTGTTGATCACCCTGTTTGTGAGTTGGAGTTGTGAACCGAATTAATCGGAAGCTGCAGCTGGGGGTTGGGGACTTCGGGGCACAGAGGCAGCGTCTGGTAGAGGCTGCTGTTGAGCATGAGGGAACACTCTGGCAGGTCCTCAGTGCTGTCCCCTTTCCAGAGCAATTTAAAATTAATTAAAAATGCTGGTGTGAGTGGGGCTCCTCACAGGCAGCCTGGCAGCCTGGCACAGCCCCCCCCCCCTATTTTTAACACTGACAGCAGATTCGAGGATTGACGGCTGTGCTTCCTGGCATTTTCTTCTTTCTTAAAAACACAGCAGAGGTCCTGCTGCTGCCAAACCTTTACCACCCTGCTCAGTAAGGCCACATTTGGGGGACCCATTTGGCCACATTTGGGGGACCCATCTTTAGAGTCTCATCAAAGTACACCGACAGATGTGAACATGGTTGTTCTTATATTTGGATAGAGGGACAATCAGCCTTGGCACAGTTGCCCAGATGGGGCCCTGAGTATAAGCCCTGTGCTTCCATTTCCCTGAGGACTTTATAGGCCTGTACCAAGCAGAGGGGGTTCAGGGCAGAAAAGGGTCCAGATGAAGGCTGATGAGGTTATGGGATCCCAAGTAAAGCCACTAAGTCCTGGAGAGGGGTGTGTCTACCCCACTAAGCAGAGTTGGGGGGGTCCATGTTTAGTTTCATTTGGGCAGAGCTGTCCTGGTCCTTAGGAGTCCCTTGTTCTGGGTGTGTAACAAACACCCTCCAAGGGTGGATCCCATTCCATAGTCTTACAGATGGTAGAAAGGACTGCATCATAATGGGGTTCCCAAGAGCAGAATGTGAAGCTGTGGGTCTAGGCCAGGCTGCTTAATCTCTTTAAGCTAAGGTTGCCTCCTGATATCATGCCCTCCCTTGAGTTGATGTAGCCATTAGACAGGCCAATACTGGACTGTTGCATATGTGGATTCCAAGACAAGGGTGGTCTGTAATCAGCTGATTCAGAGCAATATTTTCACTATTAATCTATAGATTAATAAATAACCTGAGATGTTGTGGTTTCAGAACCCCTTCCCCGCGGAGTACCCGGGAAGGACGGGATCTTTACTTTCTGCCTCCTTTAAAGTCCCCCACCATCTTCTTTGCCACCTTTGTACATGGTGGCTCTGTTGACCTGAAGCTGCATTGCAGACTCTAGCTATCTGTCCTGCTCTGCCTCCCGAAGGCAAAGACTGGTCTCTGTCTCAGTCATTCTACATCTGGCATCCCGAGGCAACCCTTTGCCACAGGCTTTTCCAGGATGTGTGTGGATTATCCCAATGTCTTTTGAGATGAGGTGTCTCCTCCTCAGTGGCCCTCCTGCCCTCTGCGCTTGATGCTGTCTGACTGCAGGAAGCTCACAGACGACAACTCCGCCCTGTGGCGTCCAGTCTTCTCCAGTGGGTATCTATTTTCAGCCCTGCAGCAAGCAGCTGGGATGCTCGTCTCTCCGCCTTTGTTCTGCTCCTCCTGTTTCCCAGCTCTGTAATTATGGGAGATGTTTATTCATTCACTAAGGGCCTGCCTGCGATTCTCAATTTCATGGTGCCCCTCTCTGTTACTCAGAACATAGATTCTATTCTATATGGGGATCCCACTCTGCTACCTGACATCCTCGTTTGGAACTCTGGAAATAGACCGTATGAATGATAGGATCTTACTGGATCCCACCCTTGCCCGTGGTTACCGAGACGGCATCACTCACCAAAAACCATCCCAGTTTTCCTGAGGTCACCCAAGGGGACTGGAGCCAGCATCCTGCCAGTAGACAGCACCTTCTAAACTGGTGGCTTGCTGCCCCACCTAGGGAAGTTCCAGAAGCAGGAAAGAGGAACCCCACTCTGATATCATCAGGGATATTGCTTCTGTCTTCTGCTGGAAGGATGACATTGGCATTGTTATTGGCATTGGCATTGTTACTGGAGCTGTTAGTGTTAGAGCCTGGGCTCTCTCGAACAGTTTTAACAGCTCAGGCTTGGTGGCTCATCCTCAGTAGCCCATTAAAGAGAAAACTAAGAGAAAAGCAGAGAGGAGAGTCATTTATTGCAGCCACATCAGGAAGAGGGACAAAGAGGTCCAGAGGCTCCAAGGCTGTCCTCAGGGTCCGGACATGAGGTCCAGGATTAAACAGAGGGCAGCAGGTGTGCGTAGCTACGCAGTCCTGGTCAAGGTGTGGTCCTGCCCGTCACTGACCCATCACTGTCAGCTCCAGTCTCTCCTGCAAGGTGGTCTGACGAGTTCTCAGAACTCTGTGAGATCTCTCTGGGAGACAAGCTCCCCTCTGGCTGGTACCAGGCCTCAGCCTTTCTCTTCACCAGCATGAGACTCCTGTAGAAATATCAGTGCCTTGGGGTCCATTGTTTTAGTGGTTTGATAGGTAAAAAGCACCTCCCTGGAATATCTTATTTTTTAAGGGCTAATTTACTACTAGTGGCTAATTAGTTCTTACAGGAGAGTGATTTGCCCTAGCCATAAGCACATTCTGGCCCTTTGGCCTGCAGCTTCCTTCCGAGAAAAGGACAAACTCAGAGAAGCCAGCGAGTGCCACAGGCATGAAGATGTCCCAGCATGCTACTGATCAAACAAAGAGTCCAAATGCATCTCACCCAGCTCTGAGGAACCTGGCCTGAAAAGGACAGCAAGAGGCCTCTAGGGACATTATATAATGTCACCTGGGACAGTGCAGAGCTGTGGCATGGGGCCAAAAGCTCTTGGCTGTGAGGGAAGGAAAGGCAGGCTTCAGGGTCTGTCCTTCCGCAGGTGCCGGAGTTGTCCCGTGCTGCACATGGGGCCATGTCAGGTGCAGACGCTCTCATCCTATTTTATCCACCCCCTTGGTAATACCAGCAGGACCAAGTTCAGGGGCAGGAAACTTCGCGCCCCTCCCCCATCTCTTTGGGACAAATGTGTGGCCACATCAGGTAGCAGCGAGCAAGGAGAATGTGCTTCCTGGATTGTGCTGCTGACCCAGATAGAAAAATGGAGCACTCCTTGGGGTGTTGGTATAAGGAGTATAAAGGAGTGGGACTGATGTAGTGGACATCCTATCAGCCAGAACACTGAGACTGGAAGAAGGGCTGGCTATAGATAGAAGAGGTGTGCAGGCTTACACCCTTGGGAGCTTCCACCCCATGGGGACCTATGCTGTCGGTGCAGAAGCACTGGGCTATGTCTTCTAGATGAGGTGGAATAGGATGAGGCCATATACCCGAGGTGGGCATGAAGAGAGTAGCTCATGAAGAGGAAGTCCAGCCTTTGGCTTCAGCACCGGGTCCAGGACCAGAGTCTCATCTCAGAGGCAATGAACCACACATGCTATAGAACTGTGTGAGCACTCCCCGCCCAGCCTGGGCTGTCAGGAAAAAAGCACTGAGCCAGGGACTTCAACTGTACATGTCCATCGTCCTGTTTCTCAGAAGCAGGAAATCTAAGATCGAGGCTTGCAGGATTGGCTCCTCCTGAAGCCTCTCTCCTTTGCTTATGGTGTTTTCTTCCCATGTCTTTATGTAGCTGTCCTTTATGTGTTCCTGTCCTGACCTCCTCTTCATATAAGGACCCTGATCATATGTGACAAGGGCTCAGACTTGTGACCCATTCCACCCCAGTCACACCTGCAAAGGGTCTCATTTCAAATGTAGAAGCCAGAGCTTGAAAAGTATGAATTTGGGGGAGGGCGGTGTTCACATCTGTGTATGACATCACCCCTTTTAAATACTGTCCATAGGCCTCAAGAAGCCTGTACAGCCTCCTCTGTGGGCCTCTCTAGTGCCCGTGAAATGTTACCTTCAACTCCAACTGCGAATCACCACTGGAATGTCCCATGTGCCTCGGTACCTGAGAGCCTGAGCCTCTGGCCCCTGCATAGACCGTAATCTACAACTTTAGACCCAGTTCTTCACGTCCAACACCTGCTGGGGTAGGCTGAGGCCCATGGAATGGACACCTCAGGATTCTAAAATGTTATCAGAAGAAGTGGCAGAGGCTACCCTAGCCAAACCATTCTCAGAAACCCTCAGTGCAGGGCAAAATGCAGCCAGGGAGACGGAAAGGCTTCTCTGCCTGCCCAATCTTCAACTGCTGTCAGAGGGAGACAAGGTGACACAGATTCTACCTCTGTCACTTTCCATGCAAAGGTACTCTTCCCACTTCATCCTATTCCTGGGCAAGTGAGCAGGACCCCATGCCTGGGCCATCCCACTCAGACCCCATGAGACTGACCTGGTCCAGACCCAGTCCCAACGTGCCAGTGAGTCCAGGACAACCTCTGAAGATGTCCCCATTGGGATCACCGTCCTAATGTTGTTTTTGGACTGTCCCTGGGTGGCACGAATCTTCCTTTAAACAAGTGCCTGTGAGATGCTTTTGTTTGGTTGCGGGCTTTCCTCCTGGACTCTCCTTGGAGGGTTGGTGAGGAGTGTGTGTGGCTGAAGGGAGAACTTCGGTAGCATCACATGGAGGACACCCCTCACCTGACAGTTGGATCTTGCTGGCTGCCTCTCTCCCAGCCCTCCCAGCAGTGTCTCTTTCAGCTTTAGGTATATCTTGGCTTCTTCCCCTAGCTGTATAGAAGACTCAGCTCCTCTTCAATGCTAGGGTCCCATTAGTTGGCTGGAGATGTTAACCCATACCCCACCTAGGAGTGAATGCAAGCTCCTGGCACAGCTCTGCAAACCCACCACTGTGCCCAGTTTTTCGTGACTCCTAAAGCCAGAAGGGACTTTCTGCAACATGCTGCTTGAGTCTCGTTTACCCATGAAGATACAGAGGCCCAGAGGGAATAAGGACTTTGGTTCAGGGACACAGCTAATCCTTGACACAAGACAAACCTGGATAGGTGTTCTGTAAGACCCCTACAGTGACTGCCTTGACCTTGAGCCTCCAGACCATCTCTGGAGCCCTTCTAGAGAGCTTTTCATCCCTGTTTGAATCAGGACTTCCCCACAACAGTGGGTGTATCAGGAGCACACACAGGTGTCTGTCAATTTGCCTGGCTTCCTACTGTGTAGTGTGTGTGGGCTTCTAGGTGAGTCATAATGAGCCTCTTTGTGCAATGGTTGGGACATTTCTTAGCTTAACACTCCACGGTGGTGGAAAGTGAGTCCAGCTTTACTGTGGGAAGCCACTGCAGGGAGCCTGGGGTCAGAGTTTCAGCAATGAAGTTCATCCCACAGCACCACCCTTTATGGATCTATGACCAGGCGGGCATGCGCTCTCCCTGCCTTCAGTCTCTGACTGCTCAAGGTGCTGATCAGTCCTCCCAGTGTCTCCTGTTCCTCCCTGCCTCTGTGGTTGGAGGCCAAGTCACTCATATCAGATAGCCTTCCCCCTAAGAACAGTATACAGTCCACTTTCTACTCCTGAGTATCCTGAAGTAGATAGACATACAGGTACTGGGTACCCAAGGGAAGGGAAGCCTTCAGGAGAAACCCTGACAGATAGTGGGGTCTCCCTGGCTTGAGGATTCCAAGTTTGGACATTGAGGTAAGATTTGTTTAGGTGGCTAGAAATAGAAGGGGTAGTTCCTAGAAAAAGGAACACCCCAAGAACTGCACCCAGATTTCCCTCCAATCTCTGACAGACTCCTGAACCACCATGTATACAGGCAAGAACTGAAAGGTTCAATAGAAACCAACAGCTTAACTTGAAGAGTGCAAGGATATGTCAGGGGTTTCCATTGCAGAGGCAACAGTGGAGAGGTGAGTCCTGCCTTGAGCTGCCTCTAGGAACCCCAGAAGGGAGATGAGAGTCAGGATTCCTCCCAAGACCAAAGCAGTAGAGACCCCTCCAGAAGAACCCTGTAACAGCCTTCATGGAACAGGACATTCTGCCAGTAATTTTATTTATGGCTAGAAAAACTCAACATTCTTTGGAGGAAGATAACAGAACATAGTTCATGCAGCAAGAACAAATACAGTTTGTATAGCATCTGATAGTGTCCAAGGTGGAATTGTAAGTCATCAGATACACAAAGGAGAGCATTTTGCCATGTGTGAGCATTAATCTTGACTATCAGTGTGGATAGAATCATCTAGGAGACACCTCCATGTGCATCTGGGGGCATTTTTTTCAGAGAGGTTTGACTGAGGAGGAAGACCCACCCTAGAATGTGGCTGGGGTCCTGGACTGAATGAAAAGGAGAAAGCAAGCTGAGCACCGGTGTTCATCTCCCTCAGCTTCCTGATGATGGGTAGTGTGTGAGCACTGCCTCACACTCCTGCTGCTATGCTGTACCCTCCATGATGGACTGTACCTTAAACCCATGAGGTCAGGTGAGCCTTTTTGTTGCTTCTGTCAGACACATGCAGCCATTGTCCAGTCTGCAAGGTTCACCCAGAACAAGGAAGACTGTGCAATGCCCTCCTCCACCCACGTACAGGGAAGAGTACTCCTGGTGTGAATTCTAGAAACAGTTAACTGTCATCATAAAAGGCTCAGTTACTTATGAAGCCCAGGGTGAGGTGGGGGAAAGCCTTCATTTTATCTACTTGTTTATTGGGTTAGCACTTGAAGTCATCCTTGAAGGGAGCTGAATCTGGTACAATGGTGAATAAGACAGACCCTTTGCTGGGGAAGAAAGGCAGTATGAATTCTTAAATATTATGACTTCAATTTCTGATATGTTCAGTGAAGAAAAAAATAATGAATGGCTAGAATGGAATGTAAGATGGTTTCTGTAGTAGCTCATCTGTGTTACTAACAAGATGCTTGAGGCAAGTTAACTTTACAAAGAAAAAAATGAGGTTTATTCACTTGGCTATTCAAGAGGCTGGGGAACCACAAAGTCCATAAGTGGAGGGGGAGAGATCTTGTGTCTTGTCTCAGAAGACCATGAATCATGAACCCCCTCCTTGTGGGCTCATCTAGCCCTAACCTTCTCCAACATCCCTATCTACAGATACCATCACGTGAAACATCAGGCTTTAGCACACCAACTGGGGATGTTAGCCTTCAGTGTGGAGGCCTGGTGGCTCTCGTTATACTTGATGGTCTCAGCTGCTGTGATGATGGCTTTTGCTTGGTGTCATGCAGCCACAGTGGTCCCTCAGTGTGGCCCTGGCTCCTACAGTCCAGCTTTGTTCTCCAGGATGTGGTGAGGAGCTATGAGGAAGAAACAGTGGCTGTGTAGGGCAGGGTAGCTCTATAGGCCCCTGAGAGTCCGGTCATAACAATGGTGGCTGGGAAGCCTCGATTCTCCCTAGTAGCTAAGAGCTGGGCCTGTATGCCCCATATGGAGAAGCAGGCAAACCGTGCAAGGGTCAGCTCTCTACCATGCAGCTCTGGGAAGGATTTAGGACCTGATTATATGTTGGACACACAGAGGAATACCTGCCCAAGTCTCTGGAGTCCCTGGGTTACCTCATAAGGCTTCCTGCCAAGGAGGCTGGTGGCAGGCAGCCCATGCCACATGCTTGTGATGGGAAGATGCTGAGTTACATAGTTTAGGTGGGCTCAGTGCCCGTTTCCCATCTCCAGAAAGGCTGAGAGTGAGTCCAGTCTCTGTGTCTTAAAGCTCTTCCCAGGCTTTCTGTCTCTTAGGACACTCAGGGACCTTTAGGAGGCAGGACTGGGGTGCTTCCTTCTCTTCAGATGAGGAAACTGTATCTTGACATCCCACTTTGGGCCATACATTGACCCATGATGCCTGTCTGCTAGTCCCTGGCTCAAATATTATGAATTCCTAGATGCTGGACAGAAGGACCATCAAGGGTTGGAGGCTGCGGAAGCAGGGCGACTGCAGGGACTTGGATCCCAGGTTAGGGACTGTACTCTGCTAATCAGTGCTGCTGGTAATTGGCTTACTCCCTGCAGACAGCTATCTTTATCTCTCTGAAGTCTACAGGGAACTTTTGGGCGTCCTTCCATCTTGGGGGAGGGGTTCCTGCAGGAAGGCAGGACTCTAGTGCTCTCCTGGGGGAGCCAAACAGGTGCAATCTTCTGCTCCAGGTGGATGCCAGAAACCTGACCCATGTTCTCTGTCTGTGATAAGCTTCCAGGGCTTGGAGGCAGGACTATATGGGAAAAGACTTGGCCTGATAAAGAGTGCTGCCTGGGTCCAGGGGGAAAGAGGAGGTGATGTTTGAATCCAGAATGGGGTCAGGAAGTGAGTTTACGTGCCTTAGGGGCCCGAGTGCAGAGCTCCTTAGCAGACGGGGTAAGGTGGGCCTGGATGGTGGAGCACCGTTGGACACCTAGGATCCTTTCAAAATGTATGCCAGTCTCTCTTGCCTCTCTCTGGTCAGCCCACCTCAGACCCAGAGTCCCTGTGCTAGCTGTGGCCCTGGACACATAACCCATGACAGTGCCAGGTTGCATGCAAGAGGCTCTTCCCTAGTTCCCACCCGGTCGGTCCTTCAGCACCTGTTCAACCCAGCCAGGCCAAGGCTAGTTCCGAACTCAGCTCCTTGAAGACACCACTCACCCTGGCTGCCATGCATCTTCCAAAAGTAGAGCCCCTCAGTGACTCCTGCCAGGAATGGTACAGACGCCGCAGACACCCACATCTTTGTACAAAGCTAACCCCATGTTACTGCTGAGACGCCTTTTAATATCTGGCCTTATTTATATGGGTATGACTCATTCACCATGACTGTGAGATGGAGATACTTTGCCTACTAATATTTAAATTGCAGTTATCTGGAGCTACGAGAAGAGGAAGCGAGGTCTGCTGGTTTGAGTTTGGTGGGGTTGGGCTGGAAGATTAGGGTCTGGCCCCCACTTGCCCAGTTGCATCTGCCTCTGCCTCCCTGCTCCAGTCAGACCCCGCTGGCCCGGAGTCCTATGCCTTGTACATTTCCTTTCTGACATTTGGTGAAGCTGGGGTTCGGTGGATCACTGAGACCCTCTGCAGCTTCTCCTATTCCTCTCAGCTCCCCTATGAGTCTCTGTCAGACCAGGGGACAGAGCAGCCTCTGTGCCAGTGTTGAAAGCTGCTCAGGTACTCCCCTGCCTCTGCAACCCTGTCTCTCTCTATCTTTCCCTCTTTCCCTGGAATAAGAACCAGTGGAATAGCACCTTGGGAGGCTTAGGTGGGAAAATAAAGATGGCCTCAGGGCACCAGGGTGTGACATGGCACAGACTGGGAAGTCTGGCTAACGGCATTTTCTTCTCCTGTGGTGACACCACGTGGGGTGGGGAGGCTTTGTGCCTTGAGGTCTCTGGCCCGAGTTGAAGGGAATCATGGAGCCTCATGCATATACCCAGCATGCCCTCAGTACCCACCCTCAGTGCATCCTCAGAACGTAGCCTAGTGCTGGCAGAGGCTCCTGGGGAGCCCCATCCCATCCTGTCCTGGGAGAGTACCTAGTTAAACTGCCTCCTGTCATTTACATAGATGGCCACTCAGCTTTCTGGGGAAACCTGTCCCTGGCACACGCTGAGGTCTGTCGCCAGCACATCGTCATAGTCACCTCTGTGATGAACAGCCATGTCCCACTTCATCTGTGACTATGTGACAGCTCCTGGTTGCAATGTGGGAGCTCTGTGCTCAGCAGGTAACCCACCCCTTCATAGTCCCCAAAAGCATAATGGCTGGTGCAGTTCTGGGACTCAAAGACTTTCTGCAGCTAATGCAGTTCTCTGGGTGACAGTTGAACCCAGGAAGTCCTGTTCCAGGTGTGAGAGATGTGCTCAGGGTCCCTGGAACAATTTTCCCTCTAGGAGTCAGGGACCTTGAGGATCCAAACTCCTGGGCTTCCTCAGCAATAGCCTTGATTGTCAGCAAGAGGACACTATAGCCAAGGAGGCAGAAGAGGAGGGGCTGGAAAGGGTACAGACCTTGCTGCCAGCTTAGTGAGCTTTGGGCTGCTTGGCAGATCATCTACCCTGCGGTCCACAGATATGACAGAGAGTCAGAAGCAGTGACACCAACCAGACTCCATGTGGAATCTGGTTCTGCATCTGCTACCACATCACAATGTGCTCCACCATATGAGAATGCCCTTCACTCTGCAAATCAGCTGGGTGAGTCCAGGTGCCATTAGAAGCTAAGGACAAGCCCTGGCTTTCTCCCAGCAAGCACTGTAAGGCCTCAGGGAACTCCGTAGACATTGTGAGGACTCTGGTAACTGAGGTTTGGTGCTTCTGTTCAAGTGACAAGGACAGGGACATCCTCACAGCTCTCTTGCACAGGCCTTCCCAGGTCCCCAGGCAGCAAGCCCTAGGTGGAGGTGGGACAGAGCAATGGGCTGGCTGTTATTTGCGTCACTTAAATAGGACTGGAGACAGATCAGCTTACTGTTCCTGGAACTCAGTGGGTGGAAGCTGGACTCCTCACTCATTCATTGAGTTTCCAGTATGTTGGGAATTCCCAACTCCCAGTTTGCAAGGGGAGAAGAAATGCAAGCATCTTCTAGCACCATGAAAAGCCCAGTGGGCTTACTGGTGCACTAGAAATACTGAGGGACAGTGTCTCCAATGACAGGGTTAGCCAGGGAAGTATCTGGGAGATGGGTACCACCTCCAAAGACGACAGAAGCATTAGGACATGCAAGTGAGGGTGTGTGTCTTTCAGTGTGGGGGAGGAGATTGTCCACCACCTTCTACCTGCTGACTTATAGTGTGGTTTGGTTGGGATCTTGTTGTTGTTGTTTTGAAGCAGGATGTCATGTAGCCCAGGCTGGCCTCAAACTTGCTGTATAGTTGCAGATAATTTTGGAATCCTGATCCACCTGCATTCATCTCTTGAGTGCTGGGATTGCTGGTGTAAATTCTGTCAACCATGCTGGGTTTGTGCTGTGCTAGGGATTGAACCCGGGGCTTTGTGCATGATAAGCAAACACTGTTTCAACTGAGTCATGTCCTCAGATTCCATTACCCATGTTCTAATGACCCATATCACTCAGCTGCTGACAGTACTGCTGTAAATAGAAGTATACTTGAACCCTTGCTACCTCTCATGAGGCAACTTTAGGGACTTTTTTTTCAGAAACAGAAGTACAAAGAGGGAGGTGGCTTTTCTGGAGTCACAGAGACTCACTACCCACTGGGTGGGTCTTTTCCAGAGTGCTGCTGTATGCAGGAACACTTTGTTTTGCCCTGCAAACATGGACTCGGGTAACCCCACAGTCAAATACTGGGAATTGCCAAGTTACTCCAGTTCTGCCAGTGGGTAAACTGAGGGCTGAGGACGTACCTAACCAGCCAGCCACGGCTGCAGAGGACAGTGCCTCTGCCCACACTGCCTGGCTCCCACACTTCCTACTGAAGCCACAACAAGGGGAGACACGCTTGTCACCAGCAGTAAGCACTTCCGAGTCTCACCACGTGCGGTGGCACCTGCCATATCCTCCCTGCCAGGACTTGAGAGCCTCAAAATGTTCTGATGCACGGAGAGCCTTTTTTGTACAAGAAGTAAAATTATTTTCAGCCTGTTGTCAGGCAGCTGTCAAAAGACATGGAAATGAAGGGCTTACTGAGTTTCTGAGAGGAAGTCCCATGGCCAGGGTGGGTGTAGGGACACAGGCTGTTGGCCATGCAGGTTGTGGAGTGCAGAGAAACCAGTGGTTTGGGGGCTCATTCAGGGGTCACTCTTTCCCAGAAAATTGATTCCAGGCACATGGTCTGATTTTTTTAAGTATGCATGGATATTGAGTGGTCCCAGACATTAATGGCACTCACCTTCCTGCAGGACTGGAGCTCAGGTAGACAGCTTCATGGTTGCATTTCTAGGCTCCCATTCTCTACCATCTGCACATCATGTACTGCCCCTGTCCTGGCAGCCAGAATAAAATCAGGTTGGTGGAGGGAAAGATTGGAGATGTGGGGGTGCACACTAAGGAGGCTGAGGCAGGAGGGTGGGGAGTTCCAAGCCAGGTTGATCTACCAAGTGAGACCCTGCCACTAAAGCAAAAGAGAAAAAAAAGAAAGTGGATACTTGGTGCCCTTGACTTTTAACTGCACATCAGGACCCAGGCACTTTGCACGACCTCTACAAGTCTCTAGAGAGTTTTGTGGCTGCTCTCAGGGACTCCAGCATGCAGATACTCCCAGAATACTCCAGAAATCTCAGACCCCAGCATGAGAAAACTTACTGTGTGCAAAGGGTCTATAGCAGTCTTGAAGAGAAACAGCTTTTGGATTCCATCTCTCCCTTAATTATATTTTTAAATTCCTGTTCTGTAGTTTCTGATGTCCTTAAAGATGGTACCAGTGGTTCCCAGGGGTCTGCAGGCTTGCTACCAGCCTCGGTTAATACCACCCAACTTTCTATCGAAGCCTATGTCAGCACTGGGGACCTGGGTCCCCATGGGCAGGAGGGTGAAAGACCCTAGGGGTGGAATTTGCAGGTCTATACTAGGAGAGGAGGGGAGGGGTTTGCTGTCTGTTGGCAAATTTGTAGGCAAAGAGCAGTATATGCCAGACCACAGTTGCTTACATGGGTCCCTTGTTCACACAAGCCTGATGTCCTGCCAGCCAGGGATGCTGGAAGGCCACAGGCTGCAGTAGCAGCATAAGATGAGGGATAAAATGAACACCCTGTGTTTGTTGTCTGAAACCAAGAGGAGAGATTCATTAGTGGGGGTGGGGTAATATCTCTTTAGGGTAGGGATGCCATGAATCACCACATGAAGGTAGAGACCTTTTGTTGCTGGGGCTTTTTAAGGACAGCACAAAAGAAGGATTGTGTCAGAAGTGGCCCACTCCCTGAGCAGAAATTCTCAGGGTGTCCTATGAGACACCCCCAGCTTTCCACAGCAGAGTCAACCCCAGGCTGAGTACACATGACTCTTGTCTGTCTGGATCACACAGGTGCTCACATGGCCCCCAGCCCATCTGCTCACAGTCCCACCGAAACACATGGTCACCCGGCTCTAATCTAGGCTACTCCCAGCCCTGCATGGGCCCTCTGTCACAACCCTTCTTCCTGCCCTCGCCTGCACCAAGGCTCAGGGAACATCATGGAAGGAAGAGCAGAAAGAATGCATAACTAGAGGATATGTGGAGTCTTGTGAAATGCTGTCTTTTGGACATGGTATCCCATTGCTCCCATGAACCCACAGCAGCTGTGGTTGCCTGTATAAGACATGTGCAAGGCCAAGCTAGACAAACTTCCAGTATGGGTGGGAAGGAGTTCATGAGCCACCCGCCCCTCATGCATGAAGGGCTATTAGCAGTGTGTGGCTTCTGGGTGAGGGAGAACCATTTTTCTTTGCGGGTGCAGCCATTGATAGGCAGCCGTGCTCCAGTGGATTACCTCAGACACCTGCATGCACAGGCAACACTAATTGGACTTAGTTTTAACAAGGAAAAGAAGGACCTGAAGTTGGATGTCCGAGAGAAGATGGAGGGGTTACCAGGGAGAATATGACCAAAATGCAGCATAAAGAAAGAGCTGTCTAAAGGTGTCTGAAGACAGCATCCTTCGGTATGGGATTCCAGTGTGGGGGAGTCCTCTGTCACATCATCATAGCCTGGCTATTTCCCCTGCCTGCACATGCCACCCGCGCCCTGCACTCGTTGCCCTCCTGGCCAGCACAGCTCACTCTCCACAGCCTGGTGGGACATTGAATTCAGGGCTGGGGCTGGTTGGCACTAAGAGAGCCGGGTAGAGACATGGTTCTGTCTGGGAAAATTCCCAGCTCTTCTCCTTGGTCAGCCCAGGGCCCTGCACATTTCCACAGCAGTTTCTACTTGGAAGCAAATGCACCCAAAGGAGCAGCTACCTCATATGCAGCTGCTGGTGATGATGGCACTGGGGACTTTGTATCTGGGCCATGTGACACTGCTGCCTTGCTGGAGTTTGGGAGTTTGGGGTTCTGCTCTAGGGAAGATGGGACAGGGACCTATTTGTTCCCTCATCTTTTGACATATCTGAGGCAAGAGACTCAGTGTGGAAAAGAAGGTTCTGTCATGTTTGTCGTCTTCTTCATTCAGAAAAGGTATAGGGTGTCACACAACCTTCTTGGGAAGAGGTCTTCTCATATGACCTCCACCAAAGGTCAGTGTCATATGTAGGGTCTTTAGGGGAGGCGTGACTAGCAACAAAGCCTGGCCTCTAGCTTCACAACACAGTTGTGGGCACACAGTCTCTGCACCACACAGTGGCCAAGGAGTTGCCAGAGCAGTGGGTGGCGGGGAAACTTGGCTTGGGTGCAGCTTTGCGCTTTCTGGAAGAAATCGATCCCTAACAGATGGAGCAAGCGCTGAGCATCGCTGGTGTCCCAGAGAGTTCCCAGAGCTCTGCCGAGTCTCCTGAGCCCATGTGCTTGGGGGTAGACTGGCAGGGTCCCCAGCCTCTGGAGCAGGGCTTCCTGTGTTCATGGACACTGCAGTCACCCCAGTCTGACCTCCAGCCAGTGTTCCATGATCTAGAAACCTCCATGTTGAAGCTTTCCTACCCTATCTTTAGTACATCCCTGAAAGCTGTGCCCTCATGGGTGATATTATAGGCAGAGGTCCTCTTGGAAGCTGTTCAACCTTGCCCAGAAGGTCCACGTGGACACGGAAGCCACACGCATGATGCGACAGTGAGCATTATGCAGCAGCTCCTTCTTTAAGCCAGCACATGTCTGAGGAGCCGTTTTGATGACACCCGTCTGTGACACTACAGAGGAGGATGTCACCCTGGCGGTTTTGACATGGCTGACTAACCGTGTGGGCCCAATGGAGGTGATGTTTAAATGCTCAGCCGACACGAAGCTCACACACAGACACACATAGTGAATCAGGCGCAATCTCTCCCTTCCCAGAACCCAGACAGCGCCTGGCACAGCCTGGGCCATCCTGAGCATGCTTAGGAAGGAAGGTGCCACTGCTTTGGGCATGCCAACCTCCTCTTCCTTACACCGCCATTTTTGTTGACATAAACTGTGTCAGCCATATGGAATTGAATTCAGTGTTCCAGTTGCTTTTTCCTGTCTCTTCCTTTTACTCCCCCCCCAACTCCCGGGTTTGGGAAGCTGTTCTCTTAGCAACCACAGAAGCTCACACTTAATTACTGCCCCAGTGGCAGATGCACCCCGCTGGGAGCCTGACCCCAGTATTTCCTCCTGCTCTGAAAGCACCTTCACCCTGGTGTGGACACCATTCCCTGTCCTACCCACTGCAAGGCACAACAGTGAGACCACCCCCCATGCCCTCCACCCCCTACCCCCCACCTCTGTGCACGCATGTTTGCTATACAGATAGAACTTTCTCAAGGCAGCAATTGGGGAGCTCTTCCCTTGCTTCTCCTAGACTTCTGTTGGGGTGTGAATGCCAGAGACATGTGGGGAAACAGCTCTGAAGGGTGCACTTTTGCCAACTGCCCCCGAATTGGGGTGTTTTACCACTGACTACCTTGCCAGTTAATTTCCCATTCCCTCCACCCAAAAAGCAAATGTAAGCAGCAGGAGGCGGAGCCCTGCTTTCCCAGGGTCATTATCAGAATGGGGAGGGCCAGAGAAGTAATGCCACTTGTGTCTGATTCTTTCAAAGAGAAATAGGTCACTGTCAGGATTCCTGAATCCTGGCATGCCTACCCGAGTGTCAGGGATCTTTGAGTGGCTTGTCTGAAATATGGATATTTCCCCCCTTGACTTTCTTACCACATCTGCTAGCTGACAAATAGACTTGGCTTCTTCTTTAAAGATGTAAAAAAAAAATAAGGAAAGAGAAAAGAAAGAAAGAAAAGAAAAAGCACAGTACTTTATATTTAGCTACAGGCGCGCGGAGCGCCCGGCAGCAGCCGGGTTTCCTTGGATAACTGGGGCTCCGGCTCACAAATGCCTCCCTGTGTCTCCTGGCCGCCAGCTCGCGCGCAGTCGCCTGCTGCATGTTAACCCTGCGTGGTGCTGTTTCCCCGATGCCCTGCTTGCTCGCCCAGCAGAGTGGCATTGCTCACATGAGGATCGCCGCCAGAGGTAGCCGGCTCTGAGAGCAGCCTCAGTCTGCGCACAGTTGCTTCCCAGCTGACAGACAGAATATGGGGTGGGCTTTGTTACCAGCACGCTGGGTCTGGCATGCCCAGCGATGCTCGGGGCTGCAGAGCGCCCAGACGCCCGCCACTGCTCGCCGGGTCCCAGCCGCGCCAGCTCCGAGGGGCCGGGCTGCGCGCCTAGCCTTCCTGCCCGCCGAGAGGGTTATATAATGAGCGGACCGCTGCCAAAGTCACAGGGAAAATGAAGTCTTTGTTAAATGCCTTCACCAAGAAGGAAGGTAAGGAGAAAGCTGTAGGAAGCGTGGGGTGCCTAGTGAGCAGCTGTGGGCTGCTTCTGTGGGGAAAGGGGACTCGGGTGCCTCCTCAGATTGCTGGTTACGGTTCATCGCTCAAGGAATAACTGCCCCAGCTTTGTAATATGGTTTGTCTTTAGCCGGGTCTGGAAGATTAACACTGATGAAGGTGCCTTTGTATTTTAGTGTGTACCTAAGCCACCAGCCTCTGGTAAAACTGCATTCCAGAACATCTCATCCGGAGAGCCTGTGCTAGAGGGCACATTGGGAAACTAGGTCCTAGGGAAAATAAAAGAAGTTTTGGCTTTCATCCTCCGGTCACCTGGAGGCTGTGAGCACCTGCCAAGGAGGGTCAGGGCACATGGCTGGGTGCACCCGTGGCACCCTCTTCCAGTGCCAGTTGCCATTCTGGATTGTGAAGCCATGGGCGCATGAAGAATTCCTCTTTATCATACCTTGTATGAATTTTATTGTGGGGAAGAAAAAAACTGTATAAATAAATGCATGTAAGAGGGCTAAGAAAATATCCACCCACCGAAGAGCTTGCAGATTGCCTGAAAGAAGGAAACCGTTGGGTGGCATATTAATCATTTTCAGACAGGAAAGAAGCTATTTTTAACACTATTTATGAAAAAAAAACATATTTTGCGTCTATGGTCCCAGTCAGAGAGTTTTGTCAGACGGCAAGCTCTTTTTCTGTTGAAACCATGTTTCCAAAGAGGTGACTTTAAGAAAATTAGAAAGCTCACTTTCCACCCAAGCTCACTATGAGCTAAACACCAGAGATATTTCAGCAGCCTAGAAACTAATTTGATGTGAGGCTTGGTCATTAAGCAAGGCGGTTTTCATTAAAACATCAGCCCTAATGTCACCTGTGTGGGCCCATTTGACTCACTTGCCTGGTCTTTGGGGTGGCATGTGTATAAATGTCCCAGCTGTTTTATTCTGTGACCCTGCCTACATGGCCTTGCCTGTATGAGGACATCCTGCCCCCTCCTTCCTTCAGAATGGATATATAAAAGACTCGCTTCTTTTTCTATTGAGGCTTACCAAAATTCACCATGTGGGACTTCGATTTTTATAACCCATGGATAGCATATATCACAGCCATGGGTTAGAGTGTTAAGTAATGCTATCTCTATTCTGTTTCTGTGGACTTTTCTTTCCTATACAGTTTATCTTCCCAATGGGCAGGACATCGACCCCCCCATATCTACTTACTTTGCTATTAAGGATAGTATACTTTACTGGTTACACAGAGATGTAATCAACTATACTGTTAGGGATAGGTGTCTGTACAGATGCACAATCACAGGATACCCACATGTCCGGGGCTTGGAGTCGTGTGGTACCCTCCATGTGCCTCGCCCGGGGGGTACTCCTGGAAGCCCCAAGGTGCAGGGACCATTTTATCCTCTCTAGTTCTACCAGCCTTTTAGTTTTCACACCAGAAATGTCCACCAGCTCCTGATCTCAGTTAGCGACAAATGTGGCCTGCTGAGATTGTGGGGTCACCTGTCCTTAAAGCCTTTTAAATCCCCCACCTCTGTAAGTCCTAAGATCATCTCAGGCTCCCCTGTTGGTAATGATTATAGACTCCAAGGTGAATACTCTTAGACTTCTCCAGGTCTTACTCAGGGTAACGCCATCAGCAAGGTTTCCTTTGTGCCCAGCCAAACACATGTGGTAGCCTGACCTGGCTATGGTTCTTTTGGAGGTAGGCTACTGGGGTTCTGGGCCTAGCTCTTTAAGATCACAGGATCTTGGCTCCAAAGAAGACACTGACCAGTCCCTGTGACTCACATGCTGGAGAAACTGGGAGTGAGATAGCACATAGCCAAGACACTTGGTGAGAATCTTCCCCCATCAAAAGCTTGCAGAGAAAGCAAGGTGCATGAGACATGCCTCTGTCCACTGGAGCAATTAGGATTCTCTCTGTATAGCAAATGACCCCAAGCCCAACAGCTTCTTCTCTTGCTGTATGGCTTCCTGATTGCCATCTAGCTCTTATTCCTAGGAAGAGGAGTGTCCTGAGTCACAGCTGACCTGAAAGAGTCCTGTCAAAGCCACTTCTGTCCCCGTGAACTATGCTGGGGCTATCTGTCCCTAGAACACCTGCTAAGGCAACACTGTCCTCATGAGCAGTGCTGATGCTACCTCTGTCCGTGTGAGTTTTGCCAGGACCATCTCTAGGCTTGTGAATTTTTCTAGGGCCACCTCTTGAGCTATGCGTAGGCCACCTCTATCACTATGAGTTATTCCAGAGCCCTCTCCCGGTGAGCTCTGCACTCCATAAGGTCTGCGAAAGCCATTCTGTTGCCATGATCTGTGCCCAAGTTACCTATTTCTAGTACCACTTATGTACTCATCCTCATTCTGATGTCCAGATGAGTAGAAGGCTGTGGACTCTGTGATGGAGCAGGAATCTTAGCTCTCTATGCGGTTTCCACCCCTAACTTCTGACCTTGTGCAGCTGATGCCATAGGCTGTCTGTCCTAAACTGTGGCGTTTGCTTCTCCTTTGATGTCAGGGTCCTTACCCAGGTCAGTTCCCCTGGAATCCCCAGTTCTCTATGGCTTCACAGGGCCCTGCCTGCAGAATGGAGTCCTAGCCTTGGGCAGCACAGGCTTTAAGGATGTAGGGGCAGAAATCCTGTAGCAAGGCTTCCCTTGGGCATCAAGAGGCTAAGAGATGCACAGTGTCTCTGGCCATCAAGGTGAGGGCATCTACTGTCTCTTCAGCCTGGAGAGCTGCTCCTGAGAAGCTCTGTAATGTGGAGAACCATTTATGTTACTGGTCAAGCAACTGAATGTTCAGGGTGACTGCAGTGTGAACCATCCCTTAAGGTGTCTAGGTTTGCCTTATCTGAGTCCTGGAGTGTGAGGATCCAGCTTTGTCTAGACATTTCTACGAGACATTCAGTGAAGTGGGGCCACATGATGCTAGGCCCCACTAGCTGGGGGAGAAAAAGATTCTGAGTTGTTGTGGGCTCCTATACCTGAGACTGCAAGGGGCACGGGGGTGGGGTGGGGTGAGGGAGAAGTGTCTGTCTGGCTTCCCTTGCTGGGAGAGTCATGACCAAGCTGTACGTCTGAGTGGTTCATAGAGATAAAATACCCCCTTGTTCTCCATCCTGGTTGCTGAATGCCCAAGATTAAAGTGATACAGGACTGGTTTCCTGAAGTCTGTCTGTGGTTTACAGATGATGTCTTCTCTGTATCCTCATGTCATCCTCTGGGTATCTGGGTCCTAATCTCTGGATTCATTATTGCTGTCACATCCTAGTGACCCATTTTAATGTAGCCACCCTGTGAAGAACCTTTTGATTCTCAGTTGTACCCTAGCATATGAACTTTGGACACACAGCTGTGCCCATTACAGAGGTCACATTTGGGTTTTAGGGGATGCTCCTGAGCCATGCGGTGTCCTAATGCTTAGTGACATGGGGAAGCCTATCCTTACATGTGTTATGGCTGTGTCTACCTGCTGAAGGCATGGGCTGACCCGATGGAAGGTCAGACCCTGAGTCTCTTCCATTGAGGTCCTGGCTTGAGCTTCCATGTGCCTCAATGTTTCTCTGCATTCATGTCAGGGGTGAGTCAGGCTTTGGGGAGCCCAGCAACAGGTCTTGCACCAAGCCTTCAGGCCCATCACCGGCTTGCATGGGAGCTTGGATGCATGTAGACCTGGCCTCCCTGTGCCCCTGTTCCCTGGCATTACTCATCCGCCTCTTTCTTTCTCTCCCCAACCCAGTGCCCTTCCGAGAGGCCCCAGCTTATTCCAACCGCAGGCGGCGGCCCCCCAATACATTGGCTGCCCCCAGAGTTCTTCTGCGTTCCAATAGCGACAACAACCTCCATGCTGGTGCACCTGAATGGGCTGTCTGCGCTGCAGCCACCTCTCACCGAAGCCTCTCACCCCAGCTGCTGCAGCAGACACCTAACAAACCTGATGGAGCCACGAAGAACCTTGGAAGCTACGCCCCTGGGCCCCGCAGCCGCTCCCCCTCACTCAACAGGCTCGGTGGCACTGGCGAGGATGGCAAGAGGCCACAGCCACATTGGCATGTGGGGTAAGGAGAAGCTGGGTAGTGGGAATGGCTCCCATGGAAGACGGTTAGCCATCCATGTTTCTCAACCCAGGCTACCACAGAAAACACCGATGCTGAATTCTGCTCTCTGAGCCTGGGGCCTCCCTGCTTAGCCTCGTACCCTTAATGGCTATTCTCCAGCATAAGTGAGGGAAGCTGAACTGCACAGGGGCCTTATGTCCTTTCCAGCGCCTTGACTTCTTGGTTCTAAAAGTGAAATGTCCTTGGGGAGTCAGGGTGGAGAGTGTAGGCTGTACGTCATGCGACCTGTAGCACAGTCTCTTCTGTCATGCACACTGTGTCCACTCCAGTGACCACATGCTCACAGCAATGGGAAATCTCAGCCTGGAGGAAATAACCAAGGTACAAAGCCACATCAGCACAAGAGAGCAGCCATGTCCCAGCAGCCTTCACTTATGCTACAAGTAGGAATTGTATCTGCCCAGCATGGCAGGGTCTCGGAACCCCTCCATCCACCTCTGAAGTAGCCCCAAGTAGTAGGCTAGAAATGGGCAGGCTGATAGACACTCAGGATGTCACAGCCTGGACCTTCCCTAGAGAAGGGGCTTGTAACCTACACAGCCAGGAAGGGACCTGTGTCCCAGTGTCCAGCTCCCAAGCACACCTCTGTCTTCATGAGTTTCTTAGCCAAGAGAAGAGACTCTCAGGTATCAGTTCATTATGCGGGCCTTGAGGACATGTTTGGTGGCCATCAGAGAGATTCAGGGAAACAGGAATGGGTCTTACTGGCTTCCTGTGACCCTTGTGACAGACAGTGGAGGATGGCAGGATGCAGACAGGCACCTGCCACGGCTCTGTCTTCCCCAGAGGATTCTATTCTTTTCCTAGTATCCTGTCTTCTCTTTCCTCAGTCTCTTCCCTTTAGATTTTCTTCTATCCTGTCCTGCCTAGTGCAGGCTGGCCCAGAAAGAGTGGGAAGCAGTGTACTTGTCCACAGCCTCTGCCCTGGGCCTACATAGCACAGGTGAGTCTCTGTGCTCACCTCTCCAGAGATGGAGCCCTCTAGTGGCACCCAGAGGTACAGCTGAGTCACAATCCTGAGATGTTCCTGAGACTTGCATTTAACCTGTGGGAGCCCTGGGAGGTGGATGGGGCAGTCCAATAACTCCCAGGCCTCTCCCAGCTACCAAGATGTGGAAGAGTGCTCAACATCACAAACTTATCAGGCTGTACTCATCACAGTGACATTCCACTACTGTCTCATCTGTCCTGAGCGACTTTTGCTTTGTCAGGGAGAGAGGCCTGGTGCTGGTGAGATCACTGGGGAGAGAGTGGTATCCTAGGTCCCTCACCAGCTGTGTTCATCTGAGACATGCTGCCTTTCCCAAGCCCCACCAATCACTGGGGTTTCATGTCGTGAGGTTACACTGGCATCACCATCTATTCCCCCAGCAAACACCAGTTCTTCAGTAGGCATCAGGGAATGATACCTCTTGAGACGAGGATCTCACATTGCAAAGCAAGACGCTCAGAGACCATAAAACATTCTAGATATTCCATGGACTTCAGAGTGCACAGGACAGTCTAGTATTTCTCCTGTAAGCTCTAGAAGATTCTGGAATAATCACTTTGCCTGTCCGTCCCATCTGATCAGACATGGGTGTGAAGGTGACAATTGGATTGCCCTGTGGCTCTGACCTGTTTCTACCCATATATTCTCCCTCTGGATCCATAGGAGCATAGGGAACTACATACTCAACTCTGCCCTCAATGGAGCAGAGACATGATTACCTCAGCAAAGAGCGAAAAGGCTCCGTCCCCTGGCTTCCATCCTCATCTCTGGGCTGTGTTAACAGAAATGGGAGGAGGAGGAGCAAAAGAGGGAGGGAGGAGGAAAAGGAGTGAGGGAGAGAGAGAGAGAGAGAGAGAGAGAGAGAGAGAGAGAGAGAGAGAGAGAGAGAGAGAGAGAGAGAGAGAGAATTTTAATATGGAGTCTAGATCTCCCTGGCTACCTTCTTGTCACCTACACCTAATGGGTGGTAGCATGTCACTCTGACACCATCAGTAACAGTGTGGTTAAGACTGCCAGGTTTATGGTTGGTGGGGCCAAGTGATGGATGCTTTCCATAGGAGCAGCTGCATCCTGGCTTGTGGAATCTGGATCCAGACACCCCTTCTCCTTGTGCATTCTGCAGAGTGCAGTAGTCTGTGGCTCCTCTGGCAGGCCACAGCTGCCTGGGTGCAGGAGTTACAGCCCTCTGCACCTGGCACTCCCTGTGTGCAGGTGAATGTGTGAATTCCACCTTGCATGGAAGGGAAACAGGTTGCTTCACTCAAGTTTAGATTAAGACCTGGGGAGAGCTAAGGCTACTCTCTGAAGGATTGGAGCCATCTGATAGAAAATGAGTGGGTGTCAAGAAGGCATGAGACCCCATAAGTTCAGCAGAGAATTGGAAAACATGGGGAAGGAGCCTTACTCAGAGCAGCCATTATCACAGAGTGGAGGGCTCTAGAATTGGGGTGGACCTGGCCTTATATGCAGGCAGAACCCTCTCCTACCCAACTAGAGTCATTAAAGGCTTATTGGCTGTCTGTAAAAAGAGGTACTCCTCTATGGTCAATGCAGTACTGGTACCCCACTTCCTACCTGTGAGTTGGGTGGGCCCCTCACTCTATTCACTCTCAAAGATACAGTGGGTCTGCCCACTGAAGACTTATTGTCCCACCTGTATCCTAGCCCCTCCTGAAACAATCTCTTTGAGCCTGTGTAACGGGCCTATTGAACGATAGCAAGTCCTTATCCCTGTAATAGCTCCTAGTGATGGGCAGCTGGATGCAGGTTGAACTAAGGTGCCTGGGATAAGCCTCATAGACTTACCGGTTTGGTGGGTTTCTTCCTCTTAAGTTCTAAGTGGCCAGAAAAGAACAGGACGGCATGTATCGGGTCTGTAGGCATATCAATGATGGGTAATGCAACTGGCCCACAGCCAGCGCTCAAGCCCCTATATGCTGGATATGCCATCTGCTATGCTCAAGCCCCAGCTAGCAGCTCTCACAACCTCCATTATCCCAGCTCTCTCTCAGGGAGATGCTGATTTCAGCTAGCAGCTCTCACAACCTCCATTATCCCAGCTCTCTCTCAGGGAGATGCTGATTTCAGCAGGCCTCTGCCAAGTGACTTTTCCTGGACGTATCTGGAATTCTTTGACTCTGCACGCCAGCCCTGCCTCCTGTCTTCCCAAGAGCAAACACAGTGTCTCCTTATAGAATGTCCCACATTCATGGACTACTCCAGGCCCACCCTACTGCCACAGCCATGATGCCCTAGTCTCTGACTTGCCTTGTGCTCTTCAAACACCTTCTGTGGTCTCAGTTGCACTGCCTGACTCTTACCCTAGCTTAGACAGGGTGTGTACACTCAAACCTTGACTTTGGTCATCAGTCTGGTCTTAGCAGAAACATACCTGGCTGAAGTACACTCCAGTTCACCCTTTGTCGCCTCTCCTGTCTTCTGTGCTCAGATATATGTGCTGCCCTGTGAGGGACCACCTGGGAAGTTATAAATAAATGAATGAGTGACTGATGGAGGAGTGAATGAATGGAGAGAACTCAGTGTGTGGGAAGTTCCTGTTCATACAGGGTAGCTGGGAAATGGCCCAATTTACCCTTCCCAGTTACCCCCAGAACAGAACATTGACTTTCTGGTGCTGAATCTCCAGCAATCTAACCCTCAGACTAAAACAAGTCGGCTGGTAATCCATCTGGCTGCTCTTGGCCAGAACATGAGGGAAACACAGATGCCAGGGCTGGGAAAGTGCTGAACCATTCACACTGTGTGTGTCCTAGCTCATCTGAGACTACTCCTTACCTGGGCATATGGAGGGGGCTCTATTGTTGCTCAAGGCTGCCATAAGGAGAGCATGACCCATGGGCAGGAAGGCACCATTCATAAAACACCTTCCCTTAGTGTACAGTCTTTTGTGTCTTTTACTACACTGCAGGATAGCGCATCAGGATGTGAGAGTTGCTCTGACTTCCATGTGAGGTCATTATTCTTGGAACCTCTCTACTCTCTGTGAAATGGGGTTAATACTTCTACCTGTTGCCTTCAGGGGACGTCATGAAGTTCAAGATAGTAGGGATTATAAAGATGCTTCAACATCCACCCACATGAGACCACGCATTACCACTGAGCCTTGGAGTGGGTTGTACCATGGTCTATGATCAATGACCCCTCCTAGCCCTGTTCATGGAGACTTCTCAGGCCTCCAGACTGATGACTCAGAGCTAGCTATCTGTAGATTGAACCTGAAAACAGAGAGACAGGACCATGTTTACATTGACTTCTATGTGTGGAATAACATTCAGGCAGTGGCTTGAATTTGCTAGAACACCCCAACATTATGTTACCTGCTTTGCAGTGCTACAGCACTATGTGAAATGGATTCCTATCAATTTTCTCTCATGATCACTCATGATGGGGACCTGAGGCTTTAAGAGATTCACTGACGTGCCCAGTATCTGATAATGGGGGTCAGCTGGGCTTCAGGCAATGTTTCTGAAAGTTGGGTGTGTGTTGGGCTATGCAATAAGGCAGGTAGATGAGTGGATGGACAGGTAGTTGACAAAGGCTAAGTAGGTGGATGGACAATGGATGGCGAATGGACATGTTGGTAGTGGATGGATGGATGGATGGATGGATGGATATGTAGGAAGACAGATGGATGAAGGGATCCATGAAGCCCCAAGATGTGGCTGACAAGACAAGGAGAGGCTATATAACGAGGTGATGCTAAGGTCGTGCCCTGTCTTCTATCTCCACCTTAACTTGGCATCCTGGTGGTAACATAGCCCACTCAGGCATCCGTGCCTCCAGAATTCTGTAATGATTTCAGCCATGGTTATGATTTAGAAAACTCTTGGGGCATGTCTGGAGGTGTATTGCTGGGGAGAACCCCAGCTATATGCAGCCTTCCACCTCCACCATGTCCACAGAGTCCAGGTATGTCTCCAGGCCCTTCAGCCATGCTATAAGAAGCTAAGAGGCATGGCCTTTTTTCCCTCTTTGCTTTACATGGATGAAGAGCAGATCCAGTCTTTGGGGCAGGCAGGCCCTATGCATTCAGTCACCATACACCTTCACCAACATTGTAAACGAGTGGCTAAATTTAGTATGCCATGGCTCCAATTTCAAGTCTGTAGACAGAGTCCCTCAAAGACATCAACCAGGGTCCAGTGGCTAGGTCTCATGCTCATGCCAATTGGAAAAATAAGAACCCTTGGGCCAATGATGTGATGGGTAACACATCTCTCTACTGACAAGATAAAGTAAGAAGTAGAAAGAAATATAACAGAGCACACCTTTGCAGCTTTGTAAGAGCACCCCAAGTCATAGGGACTTTATACACATGGACAACATAGTACAAACGACACCTGGGAAGACAGTCTCAGTAAGGGATTGCCTAGGGCAGAGTGGGTAGGCATGAGTGTGAGGAATTTCTTCTAACTGCCTTAATTGGTGTGGGAAGACACAGGTGGCACTATCCCCTAGGCTTGTGGTTCTGGGCTGAATAAGAGAGGAGAAAGCTAGCTGTGTTCATTTCTCTAAGCTCTTGACTAGATGGGACGTACTAGCTGTTTGAAGTTCCTGTCTTGACTTCCCTGCAGTAATAGACTTTGACCTAGAATTGTAAGGCAAATCAACCCTTCTTCCCCCGTATTGCTTTCTTGTCAGAGCATTTTATCGCAGCAACAGAAATGAAACTAGGGCAGAAATTCACCTTAACGAATCAAAGAACATTCTGTCAGCTTCTAGAAATTCCCTGCAAGCATGTTTTCCATCGGTCCTTGTGTTGAGTGACTCCTTTTCCTTGCACAAAGCTTGAGGCCACTCCCATGTGCTCAGAGGCCACAGCATCTGTAGGTTCAGAGACGAGAGCTGGGGACTTGGAGGCCTATTCTCATTTTGGAACTGTCTCCTATGCTTTAAATGCCCACTCATTTCCCTCTTGGGGAAGGTCCCAACATTGTGAAGGTGCTGCCTTCCTGGCCAGAAAGCTCTGGGACATGGTCCTGACATCCCATGTTTGTTTATGTGATCATGCTTGTGTCCAAAGCCTCCCATTCTGGGAAAAGAAGTGACAGGGAGGCTACCTTGAGGTTATCCCCGTTTAGGACATGGGTGAGCACTTGTCACCAGCATGCAACAGTCCACTGAAATTCCTCTGTGCCTCATGGTGAAGACTCCACAGATTGTTCCATGTGAGAACCTTCGCTCTACATGTCCCATTGCTGATCTAGATTAAGGCTTTTTGCTGTTGGGGGAAAATTGGCCTGGAACATGAATTCAGCACAAAACTGGTAATGTAAAGAAAGTTCTCTTGGGAGTGGCCAGAAGGATGCCCATGCTCAATAAGCAATTTTGGTGGCAGATTCCATGTTTGTCCTTACCAGTGTGACCAATGCTCACCGTGGACTGGAAAAAACATGACAAGGGTTTCCCTGATGGCAGCATCTCAATTGTTTTCATTATTGTAATAAGACATTCATGAGATTTCCTATTTTTTCCATTGTCTGTGCCCAGCCCAGTGGTCAAAGTGTCCTGAAACCACTCCATCCATGCGTCTCCAGAACCTTCCATCTTCCCAACTGAACCTCTTTCCCTGTGAACCATTGACACTACATCTTATTTTTTCTATCTCTGTGGATCTCATAATAGGGACCACATAGGGACGGAATCACACAGTTTATGGTCTTGTATGACTGCCTATGTCAAGCATAATGCCCACAGGGTTTATGTCTGTTGTGGCACCTGTCAGAACATCCTTTTTCTGACTGAACAAGGTTCCAGTTCATGGGTGATTGTGTGCTGTTCATCCAGCATCCCTCTGTGGATGCCTGGGCTATGGGTGCTGCTGCAAGGGTCATTATGTGCAAATGTCCCTTGAGGCCCTGCTTTACTTCCTTGGGGAGGTGCCCAGCAGTGTAGCCACTGGCTCCTCTTGAGTATCTTTTCAGCACAGACACTGCCCCTGACCCACACATGTGATTACTACTGGCTGCCATGTACCAGCAGAGCCACTTTCAGCCCAGTGTTTATAGACTGCATTGGCTATGGCTGACAATGTGTGACTTTCTTCTCTCTTATTCCCTGTTACCTAATTCAGGTCACCCTTCACTCCTGGTGCCAACAAGGACTCCCGCTCAACCTTTGAGTACCCAGGGCCCAGGAGGAAGCTATATAGTGCGGTACCCGGGAGACTCTTCGTCGCCATCAAGCCATACCAACCCCAAGTCGACGGCGAGATCCCCCTGCACCGAGGTGACAGAGTCAAAGGTCAGTCTTTGTCTTCTGCTTCTGAGGAAGGCAGGGCCTCTCTGCCTCCATGAAAGACTTAAGTCAGGGCAGAATTCAAGGTATCAGTTCAGCAAGGCTTACTATGGGAAATGCTGACTCTTGGGAGGACACGGTGACTTTCACTGGTCCCTTTCAGTGTCCCCAGTGCTCTTCCTTTAGGGATGAGTGATGCCCACACATTCCTGGATCCATTGTGGGAAGTACAGGCAAGAGCCAAACTGGGGTATGGTGGGTCAAGATTCTTTCCAGGCAGAAAACGCCATGAGAAAGTGGGTTGGGGCAGCCCATGGTGTAGGTTTGATGAGCAGAGGAAATCAGCCAGGTGAAAGGAATTCTCCAGACAGAATTCTGAGGACTTTTGTGAATAGCTGTGAAGTTCAACATTGTCCCTGGGTTCCTGGGGGTATAGTGATTACTCCTGTACAGGTGAAGGGAATCTGTGAGGCAGGAACACATGTATAATGATAGACGGTGGAGAGAGGAGGTGGGTAGTGAGTCCAAAGCCTGTGGCTGAAGGTCGCAGAGGGAACTGGAGAAGAGGCAGGTGGGGACTGCAGTGGGGGACTGCAGGGGGGACTGCAGGGAGGACTACAGGGGGGACTGCAGGGGGGACTGCAGGGGGACTGCAGTGGGGGACTGCAGGGAGGACTGCAGGGAGGACTGCAGGGGGACTGCAGGGAGGACTGCAGGGGGGACTGCAGGGAGGACTGCAGGGGGAACTGCAGGAAGGACTGCAGGGGGGACTGCAGGGGGACTGCAGGGAGGACTGCAGTGGGGGACTGCAGGGGGAGCTGTAGGGGGGACTGCGGGAGGACTGCAGGGGGCACTGCAAGGGGGCTGCAGGGGAGGCTGCGGGGGGGCTGCAGGGGGACTGCAGGAGCCACATAGTGGAAGATAAACTCAGAGGTGGAGCAAGAAGGGCACCTCATGTGCTCAGCAGGCCCAGGCCCAGCACTGGACTCAAGGTGAAATAGAGGTGCAGGTGCCTTCTGACCCTGCCCTCCCCACCTGATCACTGTGCGGCCCACAGCAAATGCTACATAAATTCTTTCATCTGTGCACTCAGCTGGGGTTACTGTGAGGTTCTGGAAGCTGCGTACCACATCCTTTCCTATCCCGGCTTCGGTGCCTCTGTGCCTCTGCCTCTAACAAGTCCCTAGTGCCCTGTTCACTTTTCCTTCAAGTTCACTTACTCTTTCCTCCAAAACCCCCTTTCCCCATCTCGCTCCTCCTGTGAGGTTCATAATTTCAAAAATGATGCCTTCCGCACTTTCTGAGCGTGTGCTTTAAATTGCTTCTTTCTCATTGCGGCGCCGCCTTAGGACTCTGCTGGGGTTTGTTTCTACTCATTGGATACATGTGCTGTCTTACAACACCAACATTGTGGCGTGGAGTACTCACCGCATTAAAGATCCCAGTGTGACCATTCCACCAGCAAGCACATGCTGGAGGTTTATACTCCATCCATTCGCATTTATCTTCTCCCTCAAGGACATGCTTTGTTCTCCTCATTCATGTACCCAGTAACTTACATTTGTGTTCTGGACATCAGCCCTTCCCTGTGGCATGGACTATCCCCACTGTCTTTAAGGTCTGTGGTTCCAGTTCCAATTTTCTGGTCCTTCCCTCTTTCATGCCATGATCTTTTCTCTACATTCCCCTCCACTGCTGGCCTTGCTATGGGGTCTGTGCTCTGCCCAGTATAGAGACCGGAGGATAGGGACTCTTGTAAAACGCCCTTCCTGCTCCTGAAGTAGAGGAGCATTCCCCTAGAGCCCGAGTGCCTTTGCACAAGGGCTAGCCCCTCCTGCTTACATTAGTAGGCTCTGGAAACTGTTCCTTACACTGGGGTCTAATGGAATCCTTGTTCACCATGCCCAAACGGTCCCTAGACTGTGCAAATGTAGTTTAATGAAAGAATTAAAACTGCATGAGATAGGGGTCTAAATTTCAACACCATGGGCCAGGCCCTCTTCCTGTACAAGTGGGTAATATAGGCTGATCTTACAACAGGTGCATGGTGTGTCAGACTCACACACGGGATCTAATGGGACGCAGACTTTGCAAGTGCGGTGTGCTGGCAGCTGGGCAGGTGCCTCTTTGACAACTTCATCTATGGAATTTACTCAGGTCCACCATAAGTGGTGCTTATAACATTGTTGCTAGGGCTGGGGCTCCAGCTATAAAGTGTTTGCTGAGCAAGAAGGAAGACTTGAGTTCAGGTCCCCAGTTCCCATGTAAAAAGCCAGGTACAGCAGCATGTGCTTGAAATCCCAGGTCTTGAGGAACAGAGACAGGTAGATCCTGGTGCCCCTGGTCAGCCAATCTAATAGAATCGGTGGGCCCTGGGTTTCATGAAAGACCTTATCTCAAAAGGTACTGAAGGATGGTGAATGAAGACACCTAATGTTAGCCACACAACCAGGCACACTTATACATGCATGTGTGCAATCTACATGAACATATAACACACACACACACACACACACACACACACACACACACACACACACACACACTTGCCCTTATAGTATGACCCTCCCTGGACCAGAGTTCGTTTCTAACCCTATCGACATAGCAGGTGCATAGAAAACCATAGCTCTGGATAGTTGCTGTTCACATCAGAACTGTGGCCTCTCAAGACACACCTGACTTTACAGATTGCAGAAGAGCATTGTAGGGATGTAGTAGGGAGGCTTCCATCGGAGTTGGTAGTGTCACTAGCTCCTCTGCTTGTATGGCTCTTAGACCACATATGTGGAGCTGGCAGAGGCAGGCCAGAGGCACAGAGGCCCACAAAGCCCAGGTTTTGGAGACCTTCCATCACGTCTGTCCAGCAAGCCTGCCCTCCCCAGACTGTGCCCCTCACTGCCTTCCTCTCAGGCACAAAGCAGCTGGAGCCATTGCCAGGCATGGCAGTGTTTGGCAAATGCTTGGAGTAAACAGGTCCTTGGCACTTCCCCAGCTTGTTCATCATCGCCTGGGAAGTACTGGGAGCCAGCTGGATACAGCCACTGCTGGTCCTGGGCAGGCAGCCTCAAGGTGGCAGCACCAGCTGTCCAGGGGGTCAGGGTGGTTGACACAGGCACACCCACTTCCATAAGACACTCCCTCACAGACACACTTTTACATGAACATGTCTACTCCCACATAGATGTATCTTACCTGGCTCTCCTGGCATCCTGTTGTTTTCTTGTTCCCCATGTCACTAAAATGCCCCAGAGCCAGAACTGATAAATCCTAAAGTACCAGATGGTGCCTCTGTACACACCTGCCTGTACTCACAAGCCTTTTGCTTTTCCTGTGGGCCTTGTCCTGGTGACACACCCAGACTGTGTGCTTGAGGGAATCAACTGCACAGCTAAACGTGGGGTTCTCCCACAGCTGGCAGTGTGGCAGGATACCCACAAGCAGGGATGGCATGAGCATGCCTCTGTTGACTCAGTGGCACTGTGAGCTAGACAGTATTCCTCTCTAACAGGTGAAGAAACCGAGACACACAGTGATTGAACATGCTGTCCCACACGGGGCACAGGTGAGGTGTGGCATGGCAGAAGAGGATGCCAGCCCCACCCTAGCATCCCACTCCTTGCTGGGAGCTTTAGGTCATCAGAAGCTCTGAGGATCGCTCATGGGGGTGTCTTCATGGGCCTCACTGTACAACCCAGCCCCTCCCCCCAGGGCCATATCCCAAGATGACCTTCTCAAGTTCAGAGCCAAGAGGCTGAGCCCACTCTCCTCTGGCTGAGCTGTGTGGAAGGCAGAGGTTACATCTGTGAGTTCACACTTTGAGGAAATTGTTTCAAGCAAATATGATGGTATCAGTCAGCATGGAAGTGGCTTGTCTCTTTTATTTGGGTCATTTCCTCAGATTACTGGACAAGAATTTACAAAGCCAGAGTTAGCTGTTCTGTGCCTTTTAAATTCACAGACTTGGCAGATCTTTATCTGCCATTTGAGGTCAGAATAATGGGGAGGATATAGTTGTGCTGCGACCTCTTTTTCCTCCATGATAGGGCCCTGCGTCTCAAATGGTTTCAAGGCAGATTAAGATATATGGACAGGATAGCAAGTTCTTCTACATAGCTGTGTTCAGACAACACGCATATGTTTTGAACAGGTCATTCCAGATTTGCCTTCATAACTGAAATCTTTATTCTAATGGGGCTAGAGGGTACTGTGGGATCCTCGGGACCCTGCCTCGGCACCTGGTGCACAGATGTATGTATACACAGGTATGCACACACACACACACACACACACACACACACACACACACACACAAAGAAGAAGAAGAAGAAAATGAAATGGAAAAAGGCTCTCTAGGGCTTCGCTCTCTCCATCACCCACCAGGTGGGAGATATCCATGACTGGGGCTGCCCCACCCTTGGCACTATATTCTCTGAAGGCTACTTGGCCTCATCTGCCAAGCTGCTGGCAGTGCAAGCCCTCACTCCCTCTACCTGTTGTCATGTCCCATTGCTTAGTGCCTTCAGTCCCCATTACTGATGCCTTTCTCCTTTCTGTTACCTCTAGTTCTGAGCATCGGCGAGGGTGGCTTCTGGGAAGGCAGTGCCCGTGGCCATATCGGGTGGTTCCCAGCTGAGTGTGTGGAGGAGGTGCAGTGCAAACCCCGGGACAGCCAGGCAGGTAAGGCGGCCTCACAGGGCTGGGACGAATCGTGGAGACTGCTCAGCTGGAGTGTGTGGCAAGGGCCATGGGCGGTGGCCATTCTGTGGAAGGCCATGTTTCAAACCCAGGGTTTCTCTTTGCAAATGGCTTGGCTGGTTCCGTTCCAATGGGCTCCATCTAAACCAGAATCACTTGACAAACCTTTGTACAGGTTCTGTTAAAGGGTAGCCCTTTGTATGTCTGGTGCAAACAGGGAGTATGAACTTGGAGTGTATGTCCTTGTCACCCTCAGGAGACTCTGGAGTTGAGTGAAGGTCTTTTTCTTCTGCTTCCAGATTGGGTATTAGAGCACAGGGTCGCTTCCCACTGATAGGCAGAACTCTCCAGACCCTCTCCAGGGGATACACAGTGCTCACAGCTAAAGCTGTCCTGGCACCATGCATTAGAGTTGTCCCTCAAACCCGCCCTGGCTGAAAAGCCTTCTGGTGGAAAAGGGTTGCTTTGATTATGATGCCAGTGAAACTTACATGAGATGTCTTGGACAGAAGGACTCCTTGGTGATCTGTGGTCACCTATAAAATCTGATTCCTTCTGTGTGAACTCCTGGGTTGACAGTGCTCCCTGCAAAGCAGCCACATGTCCCCTGCAGATACTGGCTGTGTAGATCCTATGGCTACTGAACTTGGCTCAGATGTGCCCTTCACAATGTATTTTGAAGTTCCCTGTCTCATGCTCCACAGGGAGTACCTGGGTCCTGGTTAGGTTTCCGGGGACAGGAAGGGTGTGGAACACGTGCTGTGTGAAGCACCTCCTGCCACTGGACTCCGCCGAGCCTGCCTGGCTTTGGAGAGTCTGTTGGTCACTCAGAAAGCTCTTCTCTGAGAACTTGGCCTTGAGACAGTAAGGTCTGTGTGTTCCCGAGCCTCCCTCTGTGGGGCTACTCAGGTGCAATTGCTGGTTGTATTATGTATTATCTAATACCGAGCCTATGCCAGGTTCTTTTGTTTGTTTGTTTATGTTTTTGTTGTTAAGATAATCTCACGTATCCCAGGCTGACCTCTAATGCCCCATATAGACAAGGATGACCTTGAACTCCTAATCCTTCTGTCTCCTCTTCCCATGTGCTAGGACACTAGGTATGTATTACCTGGTCCATATGGTGCTGGGAATGAGGAAATGGAACTCGGCTTCATGCATGCTAAGCAAGCTCTCTATCCACTGAGCTACATCCCCAGCCCATCCAGCCAGACCTTGAAAGACAAGGCTGGAAGTGGTGTAGTACGGGGCGGCAGATCAGCAGTCAGCTAGTGGGTGACAGGAGCAGGTTTTGCTAGATGAGGCCATGAGAACACTAATTGCCAGATATCAGCTGATCTGGTCTGGCCCCAGCTTCCCCCTGAAAAGCAGGCTGTCCTGCCCCATCTATGACCTTGTCTTCACTGACAATCTCTTCAAGCCTTGCTGTTTGGAGTGGGGACATCTCTCCCTCCCCTCCCATACTTATCCTCAGAGCTAGTGGAGTCACCCAAGCCTCTGCTTTTCATTGGAAATTCTGGCTGAGCCACATCTAAACAGGGCAATCCTAGGGGTTACAAGAGGGGTCATTGGGTCGTCCTATTTTCTTCATCTTGTGGAGAACAGTGTCTTAGAGTAGGTTGGAAGGTGAAGATCACCCTGTCCTTCCTGAATACTAACCTTGGGAGAGATTACAGCTTCTTTGGGTCCCACTGGCAGTGCCCCCACAGACAGGAGAGTCTGTCAGACTGATACTCATCCTATGGTAGGTACTTTCAGAGTGGTGAGGAGATTTATAGTTGGGTTCCATGCTCTCAGATCCACACAATGGTGTCCTTGGTCAAGCAGAGTTGCGTGCCTGGGTTGGTGCTGGCTCCAAGGTCCCTCTGAGGACCGTCACCCCAGAGGTCTAGACTGTCTCCTCCCAAGGTCTAGACTGCTCCCATAGAGGTCAAGACTGTCCTCAAATAGAAGTCTAGACTGCCCCTCCCCGAGAGGTCTTGTACTCAAGACATAGCCCCAACGTATGATGCTCTAATTGGGAAATCCTAGGACCTTTAGGATGTGGGGGCTAGGTGGGAATGAGTAAGGTTATTGTGGAGGCATGTTCATTGACAGAAATTGTCCTTCCTTCCTCTCTTTCTTTGCTTCCTGGCTGCCACAAGGTACATAGACTCCTCCATGACATATGGTGTAGCCACAGACCCAAAGCATCAGGGACAAGTGACCAAGGGCTGAATCCTCTGGCATTGAACCTTCCCTCCTTATAGACTGATTAGCTCAGAAATTTTGTGAGAGGGGTGGATAGTTCTCCCATCCCACCAGAGGAAGCAGCTTTCGGAATTCTGTCACCATAAAGGAGTTGTGTGTGTCTGTTGCTGGATTCCAGGCCTAGTCCTGACTTACTCATTCAGCCAGTGTCTACAACGTTGTGTTGTGGTAGCTTGTGTGTTGCTGTGTAGCATTCCCTTATTTGTTATTTTCTGTGAACCTTGTTCTCCAGTTTCCTGAAGATCACTGATTGGCTCCTCTGTGTGAGCTGTTATAAACTAAGCTGCCGTGCATTGCCATACGAGCCTCACTGTAGACATCCTGCTTTCACTTCTCCTCACTTCCCTGGGTGAAAACCTGCTAGGTCACATGATAGGATCATGTTTAGTTTCATAGGAAATTGTTACATGCGGCTGGGGAGATGACACAGTCAGTGTAGCGTGTCCTACGTGGACCTTAGTTCCATCCCTAGAACTCACCAAACAATGCTTTGTAATCCCAGAACCAAGGAGGCAATGACAAGATTATTGGCTAGACAGTGTAGCTCAGTAGACAAGCTCTAGTGAGAGACCGCCTCAAAAACCAGGCAGCTGAGGATAACACGGCAAGTTGTCTTCTGGCCTCTGCATGCACCTGTGCACATGTGTACCCTGTGTAGATGTACATGTGCACATATAAATATTTACTTACATGTAAAAAATGAATGGATGGACAGAAGGGAGGGAGAGAGGAAAGAAAGGAAGAAGGGAGGGGAGGAGGGAGGTTGGGAGGGAGGGATGAAAGAGAATTGTGATGTAACTGTCTGGTTTGCCATGCTGGTTCACACCTCCACCAGCAGAGCTGGAGATTTCCAGATACTCTGCATCACCACCAGTGTTTGGTGATGTCAACCTCTCATAGTGTCAGTTTCCCATGGCAACCTGGTGGGTGTGAAGTTGCTTCTTATTGTGAGGGTCGCCTGGGCTTTCCCGATGGCCGTTTTCAGTTCCTGTCCTGACTTCCTTGGTGACGAACAGCAATGCTGAAGTGTAACCCTAATAAGCATGCATGCAGGTAAAACATCCACACATATAAAGTAATAATAATAATTTAAAAATATACCAGGGCTACCATTTCATTTTGCTATTGGTCCTCAGCCTCTGATAACCATCTTTAGGTAACAGGACTTCACGGTCTCACCTATAGGGAGAAAGTGCCCTGCGTATGCCCCTTCTTGGAGGGTTTAGTCCTTGAACTATTTGTCTGTTCTGCAGAATGTTCAAGAGCACTTTCACTTTGCCATATACAAAGACAAAGGGCTCCCACAGCTCAGAAAAAGCTGACCTTGTGCGGAAAGAGCTGTCTGGCTGGAAACCCTGAAACAATATTTAAACCATCTTTTTGATTCCATGCATATTAAAAGTCTGCAAATTCCCAGAGTTTAAAAAAATAGAGATACAGAAAGTACTATCTTTGAAAAGGGGGGAAAGGGATAAACCGGACTTCATTTAAAATTTAAAAGCCTTCTACTCATTAGAAGACACAATTAGAAAACAAAAAGGCGAGCCGGGCAGTGGTGGCGCACTCCTTTAATCCCAGCACTCTGGAGGCAGAGACAGACGGATCTCTGTGAGTTCGAGACCAGCTCATGTCAAGTTGACACAGAATTAACCAGCACACTTCCCTTGCAGAGGTTACTTAATGGCACTGGGTAGATTTCTTCATATTTCTTGTGAAGCTTATGATGGTAATGGACCTGTTGAAATTATGGCCACCATATTCACGTTTTCTGTGTGTGAGAGGTAACAGCATGGCCCAATTTACAAACTCTCACTTATTGTCACACATCAGTCCATGGAGTTGGCAGCATAGAGTAGCCAGTGGCCACAGTGCTATGTGTGGGGCCAGATGTTCCCAGCCCCAGAGACACATAGAATCTGTTCACCTGAGAGCTATTATAAGGGAATGGTGGTCAGATGACAGGTGGTCAGATCTCAGGTGAAAGGTACCACATATTAACCATGCCTCAGTCATGAGTGCTCCAGTAGGAGATCTGGGGTGCTGTGTATCCTGTCATGGCCCATCAGATGTCAGGACTCACAAGAATCTTCTGGAATCACATGGATTAAATATCTGAGGTGGGATTTGAACCTAGATATCTGGGTCCTAAACTGTCTTTACGTGGCCCCCTGCAGCATCTTTTCTGGTATATTAGAGTGAGGCATCCACAGTAGTATTTGCTCCTCCTCAGAATAGTACATGAATGCCGGGCCCCATGCACCATGGGATGGCAATGTTATACCCAGAGTCTTCTGCTGCAGACTGTGTGAACCTCTGATGGTGGCAAATTGGCCACTGCCTTGTCCTTCCTGTGTGCAATTAATAACAAAGACAGTTTATCAACCATGGTAAGCCTAGGCCAGGGGTCTGGCCACTGGTTACTGTGCCTCATTGTCAGCTTTGGCTCCAGTCTCCAGGGTTCATCTGCTCTTCTGATGACTATGTTCCCCTGCCCATAACAGTCACTAAGTATTTTTCTTGTGCCACTCATAGCTGTGTGGTGTAGGGCTTTTACAAGACACATGGCTTCACGTCTTGTTATCATAACAGCGGTCCTTCAGTCCTTGGTTTTGATTTTTAGGTGACCTTTGCGATCTTCAAAGTAAACTTGGGATTGGGGATAAATGAGGTGATGATCCCCATTTTACAGATGAGGGCCAGAGATGTGTATATCTAGTGAGTACTGAACCAGCACCTGAATGTAGATAGGCCTGAATCAGAGGTTTGTCCCTTCTCCAAGAAGAACATCAGCCACCTTGTGGGATGACATGCCTCGGTAGCTGTAGAGTTGGGCAGTCAAGAGGTAGTAATGTTTGTGGCAACATCAGTAAAGACCATTGTGGTTCTATTCATGGTGGGGATGGTGTAGTTGACAGTGATGTTGGTGGTCCAGCTAGTGCTGTGATGATGATGGTCATGGAGATGGTGACAATAATGATGGTGATGGTGATGGTGATGATGATGATGATCATGGTGAAGGACCATGGTGGTCATGGTGATGATGGCCATGGTGGTAGTGATAGTGATGATGGTTATGATGATGGGGATCTTGATATGATGGCAATGATAATCACAGTAATGATGGTGTTAGTGATGATGGTGGTAATGTTGATAATGATGATGGTCATGGTGATAACAGTGGTAATGGTTAATGATAATTGTGGTGAGGACAGTGATGGTGATAATGATCATGTGATGACAGATGGATAATACTAACCAAGTCCGGCACTCTAGCTTGGGGAGCCCTGTTGTTATGGGCATACATTGAGTGTTCTGCTCCCTCCCTGCCTCTGCCCAGTGCTCCCCTCCCTTCCCAGGAGGCCCCTGTCAGACTGCTCTGTGCATTCTGGAACTTCCATTTGGTTCTCTGATTCTCTTCTTACTGTAGCAGGCTCCCTTGAGAAAATCACTTTGCTTTTGTCTTTGTGTATGTTAACTTTCTTCCCTGAGGTGCCAGCCTTTCCCACCCGGTGCATCCTATAGTGGGTGTAGAGTCACCTGAGATGACTACAGGGGCGGAAACTCTATGCCACACCTAATGATCATCAATATCAGTAGCTCCCCTCCTTCCAGCTCACCTCCCTCCCCTCCACTTAAAATTTTAGGGTAAGGTCTCACGATGTCACTCAATTTAGCCTAGGACTCACTATATAACTCAGGCTGGTCTTGAGCTTGCAATTTTTACCTCAGTCTCTCAATTGCTGGGGTGTGCCACCATGCCCAGAAGCTACTATGCTCTCAACTGCTGTGTGTCTTACTTCCAAGCTGTATACTTAATGCTCGTTTGATATGTTTGATTTTCTGCCTAGTGTGAGTTCAGGGCTTTGGCCCATTTATCTTTCGGGTCATCTGTTTTTCTTGCTGATTCAAGGGTCCCTCTTCACACACCCTGAAGCAAGTCTTGGGTCAATGATGTTCACTGGAACATGGGCTACTTCCACTCTCTGATGGCTGTTGATCCACTCTGTGACTCAGAAGAGGCAGGCGTGGGCTCCATGTCTTCTGTAGGCAGTGGGGCCAGCTCCACTGTAATCCCATTTCCTCCTTTCTGCTCAAGTGCACATGGAGGCTCCCTCCTGTCTGTGCCAGGGATTCCAGTGTCCTTTTTAAAGCAAATTAAAGTGCTCCCTTAAGAAACACAAGAAGTGGGTTGGCTATGGCTGGAAGCCCAGCAGGGGTATGGAGGTGACTGCATGGCACCCCTCATTTGTATAAATCCCTCCCCTGTGTTGAGACAGCCAAGAGCCTTTGAGATTCTCAGGGCTGCCTTAGTGGGGGGAGTTTTGGATATGGGGTGGGGTCTGAACAGTGAGGCCCCTTGTTCTCCCTCCCATGGTGAAACTGTTCTGTCACAATGACAAAGATCCTGACCCATATATGAGCTCCAGCCTCCACTAAACCAGCCTCATTAGGATGGCAGCCTGACCCACATGTCTTAAAGATGGCTTTCCTCTGATCGCTGAAGCAACCCCAGGCTTTATCAGCCCATTGTGTACCCCAAGAAAGAGATCAAGAGAACCTGAACTGCACATTCTTCCTCCCAGAGCCTATAGTTGTAGCCAAAGGAAGCCTCCACTCCTTGATTCCATCCAACAAGACCCAACACAGGCTAACCTGTGAAGGCAAGAACCCAAGGACATGGACACCCCAGAGACCTGAATGTCCCTATCGTGACATACAGATCTTTCTTTAAAAGGTGCAGTTTTGTCTTTAAAAGTCAGCATGGACAGCAGGGTGTGGGGGCTAGAGAGATGGCTCAGCAGTTGAAAACACTTGCTGCTCTTGTAGATGACCTGGGTTCTGTCCCCATCACTCATACTAGGCAGCTCACACCTGCCTGTAACTCAAGCTCTAAGGGAATCTAATGTTCTCACCTGGCTTCTGTGGGCACCTGCACACAGGTAACGCATATACACACATTCAGGCACACGTGCATACACATACATATGAAATAAATAAATAACCCTTTAAAAAAAAGCCAGGTGATGGTGGCACATGCCTTTAATCCCAGTACTTGGGAGGCAGAGTTAGGCAGATATCTGTGAATTTGAGGCCAGCCTGATCTGCAAAGTGAGTTATAGGATAGCCAGGACTACATGGAGAAACCCTGTCTCAAAAAAGCAAAACAAAACAACAAAAAAGTGAAGCAAACCAGGTGGGCATGGTGGAGCATGCCTTTAATCCCAGCACTCAGGAGGCAGAGGCAGGAGGATCTCTAAGTTTGAGTACACCTGTCCCCTCACAGAGAGTTTCAGACCAGCCAGGACTGCATAGTAAAACCCTGTCTCAAAAAAAAATCAGCATTGGACACCCTCAATTGGAATGCAGAACCCAAGGGTCCTTGTGAGACTTGGGATACCTGGGGCTCCCAGATCTTCTATGTACATCACCATGCTGTGGGGCTCAGGCCTGGTGCTCAGAGGGGCTCAGCTGTACTTCTGAGGTGCTGATTTCTTTTCACTTTTGCTTCTCATGACCCCATCCAAATTTAGTGGTAGCTTAAGTCACCATCACTATTTCAACTGGAGGCAAAAGCTATAAGCCATGTCCCGTGTGAGTCAAGTATTAGCTTTGGCAGTTGAAAAGCCTTGCCTTGATCATCTTCAGGCACAGCTGGATCCAGGTGCTAACATGATGTGCTCAGGGAGGGTTTTCTCACTCTGGACCCTTGTTTCTCCACGGAGGCCTCCTCTTCTGGTCAGCTTGGCTCTCATGTGTACCCTGGCGACCACAAGCCTGATGTCCTCATAGATTACAAGTACAGGACAAAGATAATCTGCTAAGCTTAGTGTGGGTCCCTTAATGGGGCCGATTTGACTCATGAAGCTGGTTTTTGTGGCAGGACTGGGGAGAGGGGAGCTGGTTTATCCTGAAGGGTGGCTGGGTAGAACACAGGGAGGACAGTGTGCTATGGACAGACAGTGGGGATTTGTTGACACCCTGTAGCAGATGTCTGAAGATCAGGGAGGACATAGCCCTGCTTCTGTCCCTTACCAAGGACACAAAGGTGGGGGAGTGGTCCCCCCTTCCCCAGGGTAGGGGTTGATGGAGTTCATTGATCAGATACTGTATGTTAGTCACTGAGCACGTAAACCCTCCACAATCTCACAGTGGCTGGGTGGCCTCTTCCAAAATAGAACGTGTCTGTTATCTTTAGAGCTGTTAAAAATATAGGCAAATGACTCTATTAGCACAATTGCAATCTAAAATATTAATAAGCAACCTCAGCTAGCTTCCAAAGGAGCCACTAACTGCTCCCTAATGGGACATAAAATAAATATGAAGGCTTGCCATTCAGCCTGCTAACGACTGTATGTTTGTTAAACAACCTGGCACATGCATGCACCCACGCATGCATACACACACACAACCCTGCCCTATATTTTACGCCATTTTATTAAAATACACTCAGAGTTGCTTTGGGGAAGGGGGTTGGGTCTGCTGTTTGTTAGCAGCTGCTTGGGGTTTTAAATACCAGTTTCCATGCCGGGGTTTGCCCCCAAAATAGAGTTGCGTCATCTCTGAATGATGTTTTGGGTTATGTTGGGAGGATTTGGTCTTTGGCTTCCTGTGGGACCCATACCTTCCTCGCTTCCTCCCAGGAGCAGTGCTGGACTGCTCTGGGTTACCATGGTAACCTGGAGATACTGGCTACCAGCCCTGCCCTTCTTCCCTGTAGCCCTTCCTGCCTGGCACTCTTGGAAAGTCACCTTGAGCTCAGTCACCTTGCACAGGCTTCTGAGGGAGAGGTAACAGTGTGGGCTGGCTGTTCATAGACAGGAGAACATACTCGGTATTCCACTGGACCAGAGAGAAAGGCAGTAGGCTAAGGATATGGTTGTTCTGTTCGGTCTGGGTGTCTAATTCCTCACAGCTCCAGAAGTAGAATCTGGGGGTCTGAGGGGATGCTGGTCTAGATTAATGACTCCCCCCAGCTGGCAGACCTTGCTACCCATGCATCCTGGTGTCCTTGCCTGCCTTTTTCTCCCTATGTACCAGCCTGACTCTTGAAGGCATCCCTGACCCTCCCTAAGCACTCAGTCTCTAAGCACAGATGCACTAGGCTTAAGACCTTGACTAGGAGTAGTGCCAGTCAGGTACAAGGATAACAGGTGAACACTGAGACTAGCTATGGACATCTGTGAACAACAGTGTCCCCCAACTCAGCCTTTCCTGTGTGTGAGATAAAGATGGTGGCTGTCCCCTGTCTAGTGGCTGCTGTTGGCCAGGCTTCACACCTGCCTACCTGTCAGATTCAGAAATCCCTTTTGGAACTGCCTCAGGTCGATGGGTAAATTTTGGGTCCCCAAGCACACTGAAAAGGTAAAGGTGTGTCTCCAGTTTTTGATTTAAGACCACAAGCTCAGGCGCCAGAACCTGCATCATTGCTGTGTAGCTGTGAACAAATTGTTCAGTCTCTTTGGGCCTGTTTTCAGCTCTGAGCAGTACTGACTGCACTGTATTGGGTATGGAGCTACTGTAGGGGGAGATGGGTTGTTCATGGGAGTTGTAGATGCTGTGTGGTCTTCCCATCCTCACTACCCATGCATCCCATCTCAGATACAATGGGTGTGATGTGTATAGAGCCTGTCCAGTGTTAGGACCCATTGAAAATCAGCACTGCTGCCAAAGTGCCTTCACCGCTTTGTGGACAGGGTGTCTAGGTCTGTACTAGTCAGATTTGGTGATGTGCTTGCTGAGCTGAGCTGGGCTTTAATCCAATGAAATGCCTCAAGGAGAAGCAGACGAGTGCCTGGATGGTGGATCATAAGTGCCTGCAGGTAGAGTGGGTTGATTGGGCTATGATGCCCTCCCTGACAGTAACGACAAGGAGGGTGCAGTTAGCTTACGGCAGAGCTTCCCACGTCCCACATGGGCAAGCAGAGAAGTGCCAAGGAGTGGGCAGAGGATTGATGGGTGGATGGATGGGTGGAATGGAGGGGTAGATGGGCAATAAGGATAGATGGATAAATGCAGACAATGGGTAGATGAAGTAGATGAATGAGTATGTAAATAATGATGGAAAGGTGAGTGGGAGGTGGGTGAGTGGATGGATGGTTGGATAAGTAGGTAGATGGATGAATGGATGGGTGGATGAGTAGGTAGATGGATGAATGGATTGGTGGATGAATGAATGTATGAATGTATGAGTATTTGGGTGACTGAATAGGTAGGTAGATGGATGAGTGGATATGTAGGTGGGTGAGTGGGTGAGTAGATTGTTGGATGGATTGGTAGGTGGATGGATGCATGACTAGATTTATAAGTGGGTAGGTGGATGGATGGTTGCATGGAGCAATGAATGCATAGATGGGTAGGTGAGTGAGCAGATGGTTGGTGAGTATGTGGATGGTAGGTGGCAACCTGGCTGTACACCACTCTTTTGTCTTATTTACATGTCCACTTCAGTTGTTTTACACCCCTATAATGGACCCATGAGATGTTTCAGAAGCCTTAGGGTCTGTGAGCAAAGGCCAACAGACTTTGGGCAATGACATTAACCTCCCTGGCCTCCCACCCAGGATGGCTTTGCTTCTGTGCTTGGGGTTTGTTTAGGTACCACTTTCCATCAGTTAGCCCAGGGGCTTACTGACTGCCCACCCTACATACATTGCTTGACCCTAGTGTCTGAGACTTACAGACCTCACCTGTCCCTCTCACTATCCCATGAGTGTCTGGATGCTGTAATGTTTCAAAAGGCAGACAATGTCATGCACCCACAATGGGGAACAGGTACTCCACATGTACTGGTGGTCCTACTGCTATGCTGTTTGTCAGCAGGAGCAAAGAGAGGTCTGGGGGTTTACTTTGGTACCTGGGCACACAGTTCTGGGACAATGAGCCAGATTGGGAGTCTCCTGGAGCTGGGTCAAAAATGGATGCCTCATGCCACCCCCAGAGCTGCAGATCTTTCTGGAAACTGAAGGCTGTCATATGGCGCTCTGTTAGTGAATGGAGATGTTGTTTTTGGCTTCTCTGAAATAGACGATGGGAAACAGACCCAGAGATTATGAATAAACATTGGCTTATGGGGGCTGTGCACTGCTAATGGCAAACCCTCCACACTCACAGATTAAATTTAAGACACACATATGGAAAGGGACTCTAGGGAGGCCAGACTCCTGCTTGAACAAATTATGCAGCCACTGTGAGAGGGCACATGGCACGGCCCCTGTCCTAGCCAGGGTCATGTGCACAGGAATGCCACAGTCCAGGAGGAGCCTGTTTTCCCCATGACAGCCAGGGAGACACTTCATGGAGCAGGGACTACCTGGGCATTGCCCACTGGCATGGAATATAAGTCAGTGTGTGACTTCAGCCAAAGTGACTTCTGGAACCTTTAGGATGGTTAATAAAAACAAGTTGCAGAATTAAATACCAGTGGTCAACTGTGATCTGTCAGATGAGCCCTGGAGAGCTCTGAGAGGTGTCTGGGTATGTCCCACCTGTGTTGGTTGAACTGCAATATAACTCTCACACTGAAAGATGTACCCTTTTAAACTGTGTGGCACAGCAGCTTTTTTTCCACACAGTTCTGAAAACCTCAGCATATTGAATTCCAAAATGCTCTAGCTCCCTAAGTATAAAGCTGGCACCCAAAACAGCCCCTTCCTTCCTTCTCTCATCAGCCTTTGGCAGCCACGAACCCTCCTGCTGGCTCTGGGTAATTCATGTCATGGAATTCATCAGAAGATAGTCTTTCACAAGTGACTATTTTAATTTAGCAAAAGGGTTATCATTCCTTTTTGTGGCTAATTCCTTTTTATTTTCATGCCCATGCCACACTTCATCAGTTAGCAGTTGATGGACACTTTTGTTTCCACTCTTTGGCTGTTGTGAATTGTTTTGCTGTGAACATTCAGGTACAGGCTTTAGTTAGAGCCTATTCAGTTCCCTGGGGTTTATATCTAAGGGCTGAAATGTTGGGCTGTGTGATTGCTATGTTGTGTGTGTGTGTGTGTGTGTGTGTGTGTGTGTGTGTGTGTGTGTGTGTGGTGTAGGCATAGTTTGTGTACATGCCTATGAGGAGGCCCAAGGAGTACATATGGAGCCCTGCTCTATCATTCCCCGCCATATTTCTTTGAGATGGGGTGTCTCCATGAATGTGGAGTTTGACTGGTGGCCTGCAAGTCCCAGTGAGCCTCCTATCCCTGCCCCACACAGGGCTGGGGATACAGGTGTGCATGAAGCCACAGCCGGCTTTTTTGTGTGACTTCTTGGGGTTTGAACTCAGGTCCTCATGCTTGCACAGCAAGCACTCTTACCTACTGAGCCATCTCATTAGCCCTGTTTAACTATTGAGGGCCTGCCGGGCTGTAGTCAGCTGTGACTGGCACTGGTGAATGGCTTTGCACTGTGAAAGCCTCCCCTGTCACCTCTCTCTGACCCCAGGACACAGTTCTTTGAACTGCTGGTACAGCTCTGTGGCACATATGCTACCTCATTTCCATTAGTGCAAGATTGTGAGGGTGGGCAGCCAGGGTGGGTGTGGCAGTCTCTCCCTGCCTCCTAGGGAGCTCAGGAGGCTTAGTTCTCTACAGCCCTGTAAAGATGCCCTCCCATGTGCTGAAGCACAGACAGATAGAATACACCTGCTCTCAGGCCAGGAAACCCTGGCTTCTGAGCCAGCCCACAAACCACCCGCCTCATGATTACTCAATGCTGTTGAATTTCCTACTGTTTGGGACAAAGGGACACATTGTCACCCTGCAGTAGGCCTCACATACTTGCCATCAGGCTTTGTTGTCCCCATGGCACCCCTAGAAATCCTCACTGATAGACCTCTGGGGCTGGCCACACAGATTGAAGGATATCTGTCCTACATGCTTCTGGAGCTGGCTACAGTGCTGACACTATAGGCAGGAGTGTGCTGAGGAGTCAGGCACCTGGCTGCTGAGGTGTGCGTCCAGCTCATGAACTTACTGAGCTGCTGAATCTAAGGCACCATGTGCCTGCTGTGGGGGAGGGCAGGCCCTGGCCGCTCTGGCCTCTCTCAGCCAGAGCTGGGGATGCTCACCGGGGCTCTGACACTCTCTCACGGCCCCTTCTTTCAGGTTCTTTGGCTTTGATTAGAGCATTTGTCTTATGTTACATCTGTACAATGCAGCCAGCTCCCCTGGGAATGTCACCCACCCCAATGCAGCTGCTCTGCACATGTTACTGACCTCCACAGTTGTGACCCTTGCCATTCCCATTTGCTGGGCCAAGATGTAAATTTGCCCTTCATTTGAATCCAGAAAGTTCTGACACTCCATCTCACTGAAGGACACCAAGGCAAATCAGCAGAAACGAGAACTCCCTGGCTGAGGGTCACACAACTAGACACTCAGCTGGAAGGCTCTTCCTGTGGACCCAGATTGTCCATCCAACTGCAAGGAACCATCCAAAAGCCACAGTGGTGCACATGACCTTCTACAGCTAAGTGCAGGTAGGCAGCGAGGGAGAGAGCCCATGCCAGCTTCGAGCCCTGTGCTAATTAATTGGCACCTCCCCATGAAATGTAACACCATAGCCCTCACAGAGCACCAGATGTAAGATGTTCATACACACATTCATGGCAGGGTGCACAGACATGGCACAGTGTGTGCATACACATGAACATATGTACATGGTGACACACATCCTCAGGGGGCATACCTGTATAGACACATACCTGCAGTGAGTGTGTGCTGATATCACTTACAACGGCACATCACTTACAACGGCACATGTCCAGGTGTGTTCACTGCATTCACATCTGCAGTGAGTGTGTACATGCTATCAGTTATACCTGCATATGTACACATACATGGTGCTTATACCTAACTGCATTTGTGTGAGTATAGCTACACATATGTTCACATGCTTGGTACTTACATCTGCATGTGTGTACACATGGTACACACCTGTACAAGTGTGTGGGTGACTGTATACCTGCACACATGCACATGTGTGTGTATTTCTGAAGCTTAAGGCCCGCTTTGCTCAGGCTCCCTGTGTCTGTCCAGCAGTCAGGTGGATACACGACTCTCGTACTATTTGGGGCTGAGCTGTCCTTGAGTTCTGGCACAGATACAAAGCCCTGGTGACGACCTGACCCAGTTCCCATTCCTGAAGCTCTGGCTTCCCTCGTGGACAGTCCTAGAAGGAGTCTGATTGCCAGGGTGACTGCCTCATTTGTCATCCAAACGGTGCCGCTTCCAAGAGCAAAGGAGAGCAGCAGAGCTGTGGCCGCTGAGGGAATCGGCTGACCCACTTTCACCAAGAGCTGAGGTTTCCTGGCCTGATGCAGGCAGCACTCCCCCTCCAGGCAGAGAAGGCAACTAGTCACTTACTCACCTACACCATACTGTCCAACAGGAGCTGCTCTATTCATGGAGCTAGATTGCAGGCAGAAGTCTGTCACTAGGTGACATTTGAGAAAGGCTACATTTCCCTTTGAATCTGGACCTGCTGAGGAGTCTGGTACAGTCTGCTGATGAGTGGTCATCACCTAGGAAGTCCCTAGGGAAATGTGGAGATTTGGGGGTGTCCTCCACCTTGGAGGGATCATGACAGCAGGATATACAGCCTATTCCTGAGGGTACCATGACACTGAGGACAGAGGGAGGGAAGGAAAGGAGACCTGCCTTCCATACACGGCCAGGTCTGCCCAGAGATGTCATACAGATCCCTGCTGGAATGGTGACAGCTCTGCCTCTGTGCCTGTGATATGCCCCACCCACAGCCACCTGCAGAAAGAGCTCTTCTAAGTGGGGTTGTAAAACAAATCAAGGACAGACCTTGGGCCTGCCAGCCCTAAAAAGCTAGGCTTGGCCACTCATCTTCTGTAAGCCAATCAGAAGATCTAAATTAATAGTGAAAAGCAGGCAAAGATGTATTCAGTGTGGGCTACACTAGGAAGAGGGACCGAAAGATGCAGGGAACTCCCTCGTCCATCTCCAGGCTCCTGATACGTTGCTTGGGTTTAAAGAAAAGCCAGAGCATGTCTGTAACTGACTGTTGCTGAGGTGTGGCTCCCCCACACGCCATCTCAGCTTAAAGCCTCTCCTGTAAGGTCCTCTGATGAACTGCAAACTGCCCACCCCACCCCCCAGGGGGCACTGGACTTCAGCCTTCTCCTCATTCCAGCATGACAGTCCTGGGGGAAGTTCCAGTTGCTTGGGGGTTCATTGTTTCAACATTCTGCTAGCTGAAGGGGCACTAATGATCTCTTCAGAATATCTTCATTCCTTCCAGGCAGGCCAGGGTTGCTAGCTGAGTAACCTAGACAGCTTGTCCTCTCTGCACCCCCACCTGCCCCAGACAGACATTGCCCCCTCCTCAGGCTTTGGTGAGAGTGCAGATGGTCCCATGAAGCGCAAGGCATCTCCTCATGAAACACGGGGCTTGAGTTCCCCTTAGCAGTCACTTGGGGCCACCCACAGTCACCTCACAGTGAAGCCATGCTGTATAGGTAGGAGTACTTGAGGCTGTGCACTAGGCAGTCACGTAACCAGCCCAGGCCCCTGGAGTATGCTGTGAGCAGTTCAGTCTATGCTGTCTTCCCCAGATCAGGCCATGCCAGTGCCAGGAACGGCCTGGAGGCCACCTGTGCCTCCCTCATGCCAGCTCATCTTGGTGGAGAGCTCTGCTCCCCATCCCCTGGGTTGGTCAGTGTTGCTATCCTGACCCACCCAGTAGCAGAGCAGCCTCCCTTGGGGCCCATAGCCATCCACTCTCACACCCTGCAAGGTGAACTTGCAGAGCCTGTCTCTGTGCCTCTGTGTGTGTGTGTGTGTGTGTGTGTAGGAACAACTGGTCAACCTCAGGTGTTCTTCCTTAGGACATGTTACATGCTGGTGTTTGAGACAGGGTCTTTCTCTCACCTAAAACTCGTCAAGTAGGCTAGGCCCAGTGAATCCCAGGCATATACCTGTCTCCGTCTCTCTGTGTATGGGATTGAAATTTCACTATGTAGCCCAGGCTGGCCTAAAACTTACTATGCAAGACTAGACTGACCCCTGCCTGCCTTTGACTCCTGAGTTCTGGGATCAAAGGCATGTGACACTATGCCCAGAAGCCCTTTTTTAAAGTGTATTTATTTTTATATGTGTGTGCCTTTGTGATTTTATGTACATCACATACACACAAGAGCCTGAAGAGTCCAGAAGAAGGCATCAGAGAACTGTAGTTAAAATTGAGCTGCCTCATGGTTGCTGGGAACTGAACCCAGGTCCTCTGGAAGAGCAGCCAGTGCTCTTAACCACTGGTACATCTCTCTAGTCACATGCTGGCCTTTTTCATTTGGGTTCTTGGATTTGAAAGTGGGCCCTCATGCTTGTGTAGAAAACACAGTTCCCCAGCCCCATGTTCTGGAATTTTCCTGCAGAGGGAATCACCTAAGACTGCTGTCTCCTGAGCAGAACTTACAAGTCTGACCTGGCACTCATTCTCCCATCCATGGCATAAAGTCAGAACCACACCGGTCTACTTCTCCTCATCTGTACACTCTCCAGGACTGGACCCACCTAGGACCATCCCATGTCCTCACTTGGCACACAGTAGGTCTACTGCAGACTCCTGTCATGGAAACCAGAAGAATGACAGTGTGTCTTGGAGACAGCTAGTTATTTTCTAAGGAACGTGACACAGATTTAGAATTCAGTGTGGCTAAGAATCAGCCGGCTTCTGCCACTGAAAACTTGCTTGTCGTTTTGTCTGCCAAGAATTCCAGAAGTTTCTCCAAGTGATCACTGTTGGGAGCAGAAGCATTGCCACTAAAATTAGGCGATGGAATAGTTGTTATGAAACACCAAAGAAGCCGATAGGTACGTTTAATAAGTGGGGAACACTCCTCCATGACAGCCACACTGTGGCTGGAGCTGTGTCCCTGGCTTGGGTTTGGTTGGCCCAGCACTGTGGTTGCTTAAAGTGGAAACAATTTGGTATTTGGGAAAATGTACTTTAGAACTCTAGATTCTTTCAAACTGATGTAAAACTAGGCTCTCTCTCAGCACAGGCCTGCTCCCCTCCTCTGCCCTTCTCCCTCCCCTCCTCTGCCCTTCTCCCTCCCCTCTGCTAGACTACCTGTGATATGCTACTTGGATATCCACAACAGCCATTCCATTTTGTACTCACTTTACTAACAGCAGAAAAGTGCTGAGGAGTCATGCCTTGAATGAGATGGGGCTTATCTCTCTACTCTGTTCCAGAAAACAAAAGAAGGCATCCCAAACCTGGAACAGAGATGTTAAACTTACTTAGAAGGACCTAGTTTCTTCATTTCTTGCTGTTCTGAAATCCTTAATAAGCTGCCCCGTGGGTCAAACTGGCTTCATAGATTCCAGTCAACACATTCACATTCTGGTAAAGAAAGAAGAAAGGACACATACACACATCTTAAGGACATGTGTATGTCTAGGTGTGGGTTGTCAGCCATAGATGATGCCATAAGAGGTTTTGAGCTGCAACTGGGGGATGAATGGAGAGCAGATACTAGTGACGGCTTTTGGTACCCCGTCCAGTCCCTTCCTCCCATTTCCTCACTGTCCCCTCCAGCTACATCTTGTCCTTCTCTCATAATAGCAGGTCATAATAGCATTTGGAGCAAAATATCACTGTGTGATAAAGCAGTGTGGTGCTTCAGGTGAGAACACAGCTGCTTCACACCAGGCAACACTCAAGACAGAGCTGAGGCAGGGACTCACACAGGGTGAGTGTGTGCCTGCTGGGGTCAGATGACCACCTGGGGTCCACAGCACAGGTTCAGGATGTCTGCATTTACCTCAGTGGGACCCTGCCTTTCTGAGCCCACTTCTGCATTAGTGGGGCCTCCTACTTACAACCAGCAACCCACCCAACCCACAGAGGAAATAAATGGTGTTCTGACTCAAGACTGATAACCTCAGGCGTGGCTAGATCCAGGTGCTCACATTTTCTGTGTGCCTCATCTGCATCTCTGTGCGGACTCCTCAGGCTGGTCCTCTCTAAGCCACATGGAAGTGACCAGCAGTGGCATCGGGCTGGTGAGTGACTGTTCTGGCAATCCTGGCATCTGTGTGTGGCATAGAGCATCCTCTCTGGTCACCATGTGAGACAGACAGGATTGGGTCTCACTGGGTGATGACTTGTCTACCTAACCTTGACTCACTTGGTCCGGCTGGCCAAGAGGGGAGGTAGGGCTGGCAGTGGTACTTCAGGAATGTGGACTGAGTTTGGGACTATTTCCTGCAGAAAGTGGCAAACGGACTCTGGCAAGCCAACCACATACTTCTTCTCCATCTACCCTTGTGTCTCCCAGAACCTGCCTTGATCCTACTCCTCTATAGCAAGGGAGAGCTGCCCCAGTCTTGGCTCCAGATGCCCCATTGAGTGGTTTGCCTTGTCATTTGCTATTCTTTACCCTGGAGCCTGAGACCACCTCAGGGGTGGAACTATGTATAATCCCCTCTGTGAGGTGTCACGCCTGCCAGCAAGGAACATGGCATGGGCACATTCTGAGGAAGTCACACAACCCATTGGATGACCAGAGTGGAGATAGGGAGGGAGGGACAAAGGTGTGGGGAGATTGACGGGTGAGAGTAGGTAGATGGACAGATGGATATGTGGCGGGCAGATGGAATGGTGGATGGACAGGTGGAAGAAAGAGAGGACGGAGAGAGGGACGGAGAGACAGGTGACTGGGTGGATTGATTTGTGGATGGATAAGTGAGTGATAGACAGATAGGTGGATGGGGGCTTCTCATTGGTTGCCAAGACAGGAAGAGTCACTGTGTCCTGCAGCCCTGATACAACGACAGCAGTTTAGCATAGTGACATTTCATGTCAGTGCTAACATGCATGCTTCCACCATACTGCAAGGTAGCAGGGGAGGAGGTATGGGGGGAGCTGAGGGGACTGATGGGAAGGTTCCATGCAGCCCTGGGGTTGTGTGCAGGCTGTGGGCTTTGATTGTGTGTTCTGGCCACCAGCTTTGAAATGACATGCCCTGCCTCCTGTATTCATTCTGAGCATCTCAGATGAGGTCATTTCCTGTGCCTGCCTCTACCCCTCCTTCCTTCTCCTCCTCCTCCTCCTCTCCCCTTGTGCTCTACTTCCCTTCATCTCCCAGACATTGCAAGAGTTCATGGCTGCTGGGGAGGGCAGGTGGTTTTGGTCCCTGATGAGATTTTCTGTGTCCATTGGATGTTAGTGTGTAGAAAACTTAACCCTGAGGTAACATGTCTATGGCATTTGGATGTAGAGCAGCCTTTGTGAGGTAATGAAGTCAGACGAGGTCACACGGATGTGGCCTTGTGGTGGCTTTTGAAGAGAGTCTGGAATGCTTACTCTATCCCTGCATGGTGTCCTTGACTATGTGATAACCTGGCAGGAGACCATCACCAGATACCACATAAATGCCAAGTCACTTTCCCAGACTTTCAACCACAGAACGAAGATCCACACAAACCTCTGCTCCATAAATTCCCCAGGCTGGGGTATTGTGTCAGCAATAGAACATGGACCTGGATGCGGGCTCAGGTATTGTGTTAGCAACAGAACATGGATTTTGATGCAGGCTCAGGTGTTGTGTCATAGCAATAGAACGTGGACCTGGATGCGGGCTCAGGTGTTGTGTCAGCAATAGAATGTGGACCTGGATGCGGGCTCAGGTATTGTGTCATAGCAATAGAAAGTAGACTCAGATGCTTCCCTACCTCCTGTTGAGGAGCGTGACACCTGTTTTGAAGGATACATAGCCCCTATCACCCAGATGTCAGTTACTAAGAAACTAGGCCTGTTAACTGTTTTGGAGCCCATGGGCCTGGGGCTGGTCCCATGTTTCCCCTTGCTGAGTCCTGACCTTGTCCCATAGTGACTGGGTTTAGGTGAAGGAGCACCCCCTCTGCTCAGACATCATCTCTCATCCCTGCCCCACAATACTTACTTAGCCCCAGAACCTGGCATGGAAGATCCACAGTCATCCAGGAGCCCCATTAATCACATGAACACAAAGCAGATCTCTCTTTACCACTGCCCCTTGTTTTCCTAGCATCTGGTGATTTATATTCTGATCAAAATGATACTTCAAGACCTCAAGACAGATACCAACAGGGCTTGGTAGATGCAGTTATAGCTCTCCAGGAGTGTTCCAGACCTAGGAACTCATGATAACTACAGCCCCCCAGGTTCCATCTGGTTGGGGGCATAGCAGGCATGGTGCTGGAGAAATAGTTGAGAGCTACACTCTGATCTGCTGGCAGAGACAGACACTGGGGTTGGCATGGGCTTCTGAAACCTCAAAGCCCACCCCCCCAGTGGCACACTTCCTCCAACAAGGGCACACCTTCTAATCCTTTCAAATAGCGTTACTCCCTAGTGACTAAGCATTCAAATGTATGAACCTATGGGGGCCATTCTTATTTAAACTACCACATGGCCAAAAGGCAGGGAGACTGGCTGCTGCTATTCTCCTACATAGAAGGAAGGCACTTAACCATGGAGAACACAGCCTTAGCCATGTATTCATTTAAATTTAGCGTGTGCGCACGCACATGCGTGTGTGCATGTGTGTGCGTGCGTGTGTGTGTGTGCGCGCGCGCGTGCGTGCGTGCGTGTGTGTGTGTGTGCGCGTGCGTGCGTGCGTGTGTGTGTGTGTGTGTGTGTGTGTGTGTGTGTGTGTGTTTTCGTGTGGGTGCACACATACAGATAAACACACAAAGGCCAGACATCAACTTCAGGTATTGTTTTCCTCAAGAATCTTCTACCTGTGAGACATAGACTTACTGTGTAGCCCTTGTTGTTTGAGACTTGAGATTTCCCAGTCTCAGCCTCCCGAGTGCTGGGATGCAGGCAGCACCTTACCTGGCTGGTGGTGTTTTTCACAGATACTCCTTTCCTCATGAAGTACCCACTTTCATACGCTGATGCTATCTAACTTGCCTCCTCCTGAAGACCATCACACAAGGGCCCAGCTTCAGTACTTGAAGTCAGAGGCACAGTTCAGGCCATGCCTGGTAGCTTCATAGAATTCTCACAAAGACCTAACCCCGCCCCTGTTGCTGCCTCTCCTACCTGACACTTCAGCATGCAAAGTGCCCCACACTTTGAATCCTGTTCACTTGCCCTCCAGGGCCTGGTTGGGTCCCTCCCACCTGCAGGCCAAGGATACCTTATAGCCAGAAGTCGTGCAGACCGTGGTCACCTCTGCCCAGTTCCCAGAGATAGAGCGCTCTAGAAAATGGGCGTCTGGACTCTCTACATGCCAGTCCTGCTCTCAGAACTGATTACTGATGAGGATTCATTGTGTCTTCTTGAGAACCTGCTGTGAGCTGAGAGACATGTATCTCCCCACCCCCAGGCCCTGCCACTATTGCCCTGTTAGTAAAAGGGGAGCCAGGCAATGTTGCACACACCTGTAATCCAGTCCTTGGTGGACCAAGGAGAGAGGAGCCCAAGTTAGAAGCCAGCCTTGGCTACATAGCAAGTTCCTGTCTCAAAAGTGGGGCAGGGGTGTAGTAGTACTTTCTTGTCAGAACCACCAATTCAGAAATAATGACATGGAGACTTATAATTAATTATGAATGTTTGCCCTTAGCTTAGGCTTGTTCCTAACTAGTTCTTATAATTTAAATTAACGCATCTTTTTAGAATCTACATTCTGGCACGTGGTTCATTACCTCATCTTCATACTGCCCATCCTGCTTCTTCGGTGTCTGGCTGGCAACTCTGCCACCTATAACTCCTGCCTCGCTATTTGCTGTTCAGCTTCTTTTTACACCAATCATAGCAGTACATCTTCACACAGTGTACAAATATCCCATAACAGGTGGGGGTGCTGAGGGAGAGGCTGGCATGTGCAAGGCCCCAGATTCCATCCCTAAGGCCTAACAGATCTAGCTGGTGTTCCTAAGACCCAATAGCAGGTGCATTTGTAAGAGAAGGAGGTATGGCCAGTGAGATGGGTCATGAGGAAGACACCTGCCACCAAGCCTGATGACCTAAGTTTATTCCTGTGAGCCACATGGTAAGAGAGAACTGACTCCCACAAGTTGTCCTCATGTGAGCTGTGGCACATACGCCCACATACACAATACATAAATTAAAATATAATTTTTAAAAAGAAATAAATATTGAGTGTGATAATCATGTGTACAGACAGCTACTTGGAAGCTGAGAGGATGCTGGGAAAGCTTGTAGGAGCTGGACCTGCCCAGGAAGTGTAGGAAGACACTGTGTCAGGGGAGAGAGAGAAAGAGAGAGATGGAGAGAGAGACAGAGACACAGAGAGAGATAGAGAATCAGAGAGAGAGGAGAAAGAGAGAGAGAGAGAGAGAGCGAAGTCACAGAGTACATGAAGATGATGAAGGGACAGACATGAAGGTCACAATACAATGTTGGCAGAGACTAGAATGCCTACACACTAGCCAGGGGACAGCAAGGGCCATTGGCAGCCACTAGAAGCTGGAACAAGTCTGGAACAGATTATCATTAGAGGTTGTGGGAGGGACTGGCCTGGCCATGCCTGAGTTTGATGTCCAGCCTCTGGGAAGTGAGATACTAAATGTCTGCCCTGTGAAGCTCCGAATCAATGGCAGTGTTTCCACAGCTGCAGGAAAGCCACTCAAGCCACTAAGGCCACAGAAGTCCCCAACACTGACCATACATCCCCAGTTTCTCTGAAGGTCCTGGGGGACTCAGTGTGGAGTTGTCTTGTTTCTGAGATTGATCACAGTGACACAGGTAGGACACCATCATGCTGAAAATAGAAATAGACAGATGCTGCAGGATTCCGTGCACAGCTCTGAATCGACCTACACCCAGGACAGAGCACGTGCTGCCCTGGCAAGATCAGCCATGTAGGAACCACATCTCCCAGGGAAACCCACAGGAGCCTCAGCAGTTAGGGCTGTGGTTTCTCCACTCAGCACAGTCAACAGCTTAGACTCCAGGAAGCAAAGTGAGGGTTCCATCCCTGTGGTCTCCAGTGATAGAGTAGAGCCCATGGGGGCTGCTTTTTGCTCCACAAGCCCTCCTCTGGGTGACAGCCTTGGGAATGTGGAATCCTGCTCTACAGTCAGAATGACTATAACAACAACCGAAGTTGGTATGCTTTGCTCCTGTTCTCCTGTAGACATTTTAAGAGGCAGGTAGGACAGGAGCCGTTCAAGCCATGAGGGCAGGGAAGGCACTGTACAAGAAGGCCATCTCCCTATCTCACTAACATGGCATCTTCTTCCATGGCACACCACCATAATGGGTTGGCACCTGGTCATGTTGACCCCATGGAGCCCACCCAGACCCAGAGACAAGGACTAGTCGAAGCACCCAGGCCCCCACCCACCTGCTTGGCTGGAGGTGGGATTTGAAGGGAACAGTGGCCTCACTGCCTTTCCTGGGAAGGATGACCAAGGCCCTGTGTGCATGCACCAGGCAGCAGGAGGGTTCCACCACTCACTCCCTGGCCCACCTCTGCGTACCCCAGGGCTCCAGCATGGGCATTTTAAGTTGTCCATGACTCCTCTTAACTCCACATTGTCCATGTGTCACCAAAGGATTTTCAAGGCTCAGGAAGACCATATGACCACTCACTTCTTTTTCAATGATTTTTATAACTAAAACCTGGGCATTTATGGAGGCAGTTCCCCTCAGCCCCAGGAGGGAAGAGAGATGCCTAACCTCAGGCAGGAAGGCTCCCAGCCTTGCCCACTGAACTGGCTTCTGAGAGACTGAGGGTATGTCATATGTTATTTTCACAGTGGGGCTGAAGATACACTAATAGCCAGGATTCATCCCCATGTGTCCAACAATGGTGGTAAAGCTCAGAGAGACTGAGTGCCTTCCCAAGGCTGCACAAACACCCCTGCCCTCCTAAGGAGGCAACCCAACTTTAATCCCTGTCCTTAGGGGAGCCTGCTTGGGAGGCGGCTCCCTACTGCATGTACCGCTTCTCACCACTAGATGGCAGCCTCTGGGTGCAGAAGCCAGAGTGAAACTGGCTAAACTGACTTTGGAGGAGAGTCAGGGACCAGTCTATGCTAAGAAGCCCAGTGGAAAGACATTCAGGGGGAAAAGCGCCTAGCCTTGTCAGATACATGCAGGCCTGTAATCATGCTGCTGCCTCTGCAGACCCAGGCTGGGTTGGGAATATACCGGGAGGGACCCTGGCTTTGTTTGGGGTTTCCCTGTGTGTCAGGGTTGCTGAGGAAATGGGTAGTCTGCAGGCAGTGAAGACAGAGGGATCAGCAGGGACACCTAGCTACCTTTGTACCACAGAAAGAAAACTGCTAGGGATTTCATCTCTTCTGGATGCTTCTGCAATATGGGGCAGGTGTGTGTCTACACAGCCCCTCCCAGCCAGCATCCTCTCTGGAGCAGCCCAGCCTGGGCCTCCACAGTGACAAAGATCGACCAGCCTGAGCGAGTGACTTCACACATGGGCAACATGTCCTCTTGGTGCCTCAGTTTCCTTACACACAAAACCCCCAGGTTACTCGTTAGCATCAACTGAGCAGGCAGAAGAGGTCACCAGTATCTGCACACTGGCTTGTTGATGGTGGTTATCCATTGGGGTGGTTGAGTTTTGTTTGTGTATGCCATTGAACTTGGTGTTTATGAATAGGGTATGTGCAGGGAGTTTCAGCAGATGGTTGTTCCCTGGAATCCTCAGGGAATAGGCTCAGGACCCCAGGAAACCAAATTCTACAAATGCCCAAGTCTCTATGGGAAACTACCTACTGTTGCACAGCATTCCCATACATTTTTGAGTCAGCTCTCTATAGTGTGTGACACTTAACATTGTGTTGTGTTGGTATGTGGGGGGAGCTCTCCATAGTGTGTGACACTTAACATTGTGTTGTGTTGGTATGTGGGGGGAGCTCTCCTTAGTGTGTGACACTTAACACTGTGTTGTGTTGGTATGTGGGGGGAGCTCTCCATAGTGTGTGACACTTAACACTGTGTTGTGTTGGTATGTGGGGGGAGCTCTCCATAGTGTGTGACACTTAACACTGTGTTGTGTTGGTATGTGGGGGGAAGCAGTGTGCAGGCCCGTGTGCACATAGAGACCTAGGGCCGGGTCTCTAGGCATGTACTACCATGGATGGGTTTTTATATGGATGATAGGGATGTGAATTTGGGTCCTCATGCCTGTGCAGCATGCATTTTACCCCAGCCCAGCACTGTGTCATTCAGGGACATTCATAAGAGCAAAATTCTCTTTGTTCAGTTTGTCTACAGCATTTTGGTCAATGTTTCCCATATGTAAGCTAGTTGAATCAATCAGATGAAAAAACCTGTGGGTACCCAGGGGTGGCTGTACTTCATATGTGTCACCACTGTTACCAATGATGATCGTGATTTATCTTGTTATTAGCTCACCCTCATGGTTGCCATCACTCTGGAATTAGTAGTGTATCCTTGGGGACCCAAATGTCCCCATTGTCAGTGTCTCTCCACATCCCAGGATGTGTTCATTCTCAAGGCACACATTAATACTGCCAGTCCCAGAAGCTGAAGTCTGTAGGCAGCAGGCTATGTTTTGGGGGTTCCAATGGCTTGGCACCTGGATCTCACCTCCACTGTTCTCATTGGTCCCTGCTGTTCAGATCATCACTGACCTGGGGGTTCGAAACCTGTGCTTTACCTGCAGAACCTGGATCTTGCTCTGGCTCTGCATGACCACAGCAGGAGGTCTGTTACCAGGCATACCACTGTGGATGCCAGTGATTTCCCCAAGCATGTGTTCCATGAGCCTGGGTAGAATCTCATTCTTCTTCACTTGTTTATAATAAAATAGTTTATATCCACTGGACTTTCAAAACAGACAGGCCTCAACTAACTTTTTTAAATTTTATGTATGACATGGAGGCAATAGGCACTCAATAGACACAGGATTCTGAATTGTAAGTCCTAAACTGGTGACATGGGGAAAGTATGAACTTCTGCAATTCTGGGCAGGGTGGTGAATGATCAAACTTATCCAAGCAGAATTGCTTGTAGAATGTTCTGTCTTTTAGATGCTTATTTCTTAGGTTTACTTATTTTTGTGTCTGTTTTCGTGTGGAGGTCAGAGGACAGCGTGCAGCAGTTGCTTCTCACCTTCCTCCGTGTGGTTCCCGACTACTGCACTCAGAGCATCAGGCTTGGCAGCAAGCACTGTTACCACTGAGCCACCTCACTGGATGGTCTTCCTTGCACTTTGCTCCTTATCTTTTCTGAGTTATTCTTTATTTATTATTGTTGCGTACGTATGTGGTAGCCAGAGGGTAACTTTGTAGAAATCTGTTCTCTCTTCCATCCTTGTTCCAGAAGCTGACCTCAGGCCTTCAGGCTTACATCATCAGGCAGCAAATAGTTACTCCGAGGTTATGCCCAGGGCTGTCTGTCACCTCTTCATTTCATTCTGGGACAGCCTCCAAGTAACATGATGAGATAGTTAAATGTGTTCTGAGAAAACTAGGCACTCACACACTCTTGGGTCCCTCTTTGATTCTATCATCTGTCTCTCTCCCTGGCTCTGCCAGCAATCTCTAGGGGCATCAGAGACCATGAGGCATCTACACAGGCTGTGGGAAGGACTGTCACCTTGGCAGACACATGGCTACCTGCTCTTAACCTACCCACTCTAGCAAAAAGGACAGTATTCTACTTTGACTTTTGTTACTGTGATCAAATATCCTGACACCCCCCCCAAAATAAACATTGAGGAGGAAAGGGTTTCTTTGACTTATAGTCCCAGCTCATCATTTTGTGGAAAACAAGGCAGGAATTCAAGCAACCAATTTTATCATGTCCACAGTCAAAAAGCAGAGAAAATAAATGCATCCTTGCTTGCTTCTCTAAACTAGCTTTCTCTACTCTAATACAGTTCTAGAGGCTTCTGCCTAGGGAATGGTGCTGCCCATGACTATCTGGGTTAATTAACAATCAAGACAATTCCCTATAGACATGGCTGAAGGTTAATCTAATCCAGGCAGTCCCTTAATGAGATTTCTTTCAGGTGATTCTCTGTTGTGTCAAGTTGACAGAGATAACCAGCTCAGACCCTATGTTCAGAGAGTCTCACCCCTTACTGACTTGCTGTGCCCATGGCCTTACCATTGCAGCATCTCATGGGGGATGTGTGTGGTGTGAACATAAGACTATCCAGCTCTTTTGTTCCTCTCTGTTCCTCTCACTTTTCTAACCAAGAGATGAGTGGGAGGTAAGGCGACACCACACTACTTCCACTCAGGATCTGCATAGTGGTCCTGCCTCCTCCCCTTCCCATTCTGCATTTGCCTCTGATGGTTATTGACATCTATGGTGCTGGGTGACCAAGAGAGACAGGTGGTGAGTGGTACTGGAGTGCATGCCGGCAATGGGGCTGTGTGTCTGAGGTTCCCCTCAGCCTAGAGAATGGCAGAGCAAAATCAGGTATGGACTCTTCTGGGAAGAGAAGCCCCGTGAAGAGGCATGCATGGGCAAGGGTGGGTTCCTTCTGGGCTCTGGAGTCATGCTGCACTGGGGTTCTGGCTGTTTCCTCTTGGATATCCTGTCAGTGGTACTCAAGGAAGTCCTGAAAAGAATTTATCATGTGCCCTTGTGACTTAGCCTGTGCCTGTGGTCATCACTCCCAGCCTTTGCAGTTATGTTCCATGGAGACTCGTGTTCTACTGTGAGTTGGCATGATTGTTGCTGTGTTTCACAGAGGAGCATTGTGGGAATCAGCTGTGCAGGCAACCAGATAGGAGACCAACGTATCCTGAAAGCATCCTGCAGCCATCTCCTCTCTCATTGTGACTCTTACTGCCCAGGGCCAGCAGGAGCATGGAGAGGAGCTGGCTGAATTCTGTCGAACCTCAGAGAAAGACAGGTGGCAGACAAATCAGCAAGGAGGATCTCTCCACACCAAGGAACTACCTGCAGCCAGGAAGCTGCAGAGGGAGGGGCTGCAGCTGGACTGTACTGAACCATCTCACATGTCACCACGTGCCACTAGTCTGGTGTCTAAAGTGGTGCTTTATAATTACAGACTGGCTTTCATTGTTGCAGACTCAGAGCTCTAAGAGGCTGCTACAGGCTCTTCAGTCAAGCAAAGCAGGGGGTTTCCAAGATCAGAGCCCTCCTCTACTACTGACCTTGGTCCATGACCTTGAGCTCATAACTGTAAAACAGATGAAGGACATGGATCTGTGCACCTTAGAATTCAGTTAAAGGCCCTTGGGCAGGTAATTTAAAATAGCATGCAAATTGTGTTATTTTCTGGGTTTTCATGGTACAGCTATAATAAAGTCCAGTTCTACCTGAAGAGAACCAGGCACAAGACAGGCACGGCTGTGGTCAACTTTATGGTGGGGACTCTGCTCTGGAACCCTGCTGGGAGATGGGACTAGAGCCTCTGTAGTGAAGGAGATGAACTCTCAGCTCAGAGTAGCAGAGTACCAAGAGAGAGGACAAGAGGATGAAATTGACAGGGCTAAGTCTTGGATCTCTAACACTGTAGAAGAGCCAGGGTTGGCCAGAGAAGGTAGCATCCTGGCGGACACAGGGCAGAAGGTGCAGCCAGAAGGGCAGGATATGGAGGGGCCCCTGCCTGCTGTGGGTGTCTCACTAGACAGTGTGGTAGCTGGAAGTGTGGGCTCATGGAACGGATGGACACTGAATCTTCAAGGACTTTCTGTCACCAACCTATTCCTTGGATAACACAGGAGGCTCCAGGGGCTGGTGAAGTAAATGAGCGTGGATGAGGGGAGGGTCATGATGACATAAGACCCAGAACAAAAGGAATTGACCCCACATCCTGAGGTCCAGAAGGTGTGCAAAGGCCACACTCCTTGAGTGGCCCTGGTGAGGTTCTTTCTGCCTCTTGGCTCCTAAAGGATCCAAGTGTCCTCAGACTTGTGGCTGTATCACCCATCCTCCTGCCTCCGTGCTCACCTGACCTCCCCTTCTATGCATAAGCCTGTCTTTCTTTTACAAGGACACCTACTGTTGTCGTTAGAGTCAACCTACTCAATCCTGAGTGATGTCAGCTCAAGGTCCTCTACTAAACCATGCCTCTGAAGGAACCTCTTCTCACTTACAGTCCCATGAGGAGGTTCTGAGGATATGCCTACTCATGAGAGCACTGGCAAAGACCAGAACCATGAAGACATTCCTCAGCAGAGCCTCGTGTAACCCTATGAGGGCACTGCAGAGTGGAGGGTTCCATGTCAGAGCCCCAGGCTCCCAGAGTAGTGCACAGGAGAGGCTGGATTGTGAGAGTCAGGCTGCATTCTGTTTATACACATGAATTCAGGGTAGCCACACTCTTGTAGGTGTGTGATAGGCTCCACTGTGTTTGTAGACAAGCTCTGTCCAGTTTGCCTCTTCATCTGCACATGGGCACCTACATCAGGGTTTAGGGGTCAGCAAGAGAGTCCCGAGACCTCAGGCTGAAGATGTTGCCAGTTTGTGACAGGCTAACCTGGGTTCAGCTTGCTCTTGACCCTCCCCCTGTGGCTGCTAGAGCCTTGCTGAGGCAGCAAAGACAAAAGGTGAAGGTGACTATAGGAGCAGGGCCAAGGTTTAGCATCTGCAAGGGTCAGAGAGCATCACAGGCAGAGGACCACACAGGTGTGTGGATTGTGGCTTGGCTACTTCTCTGGGGCCAGAGAGAACAACTGGGGCCATTGCTACAGCTCTTTCCAGATAAAAGGAAGATGTCGTAGAAATGCATTCCTAAGCCAGCATCCTCAGATGGCCAGAGAACAGGGTAGCTGGGCAGCTACCCTGCACCTTTGTTCCTGGTGTGCTGGTTACTTACCTTGTCACTGTGACCAAATACCTGACCTGACAAGAAATGATTCAAGGAAGGGGGAGTTGTTCTGGCTCACGTTTGAAGGGCTGTAGCCCATCATGGCAGCAGTACCCAGCTCCGTGGCAGTGGATGCATGAAGCTGCTTGTTCACACCTCAGATCAGGAAGCAGAGAGAGGAGAATGCTGGTGCTCACCTTACTATCTCCTTTTAACATTCAAACTGCAGGACTAGATTGTGAAAAGCAAGAGGGTGGGAAGAGAACAGAAGCTGGAGATCGAGGCTGCCACATTGGGAGACAGGAGCTCTCCAGAGAAGAAAAGAAACTGTGCTATTCAGACTACCGCAGACTATTAGTACTTTCCTGACCAGTGAAAGGATGTGGTGCAGGGACAGGCAGTGGCCTCAAGAGGAGGGCTCTCAGAATCTGCAGCTGCCCAGGTGGGCAGAATGGCCACAGCCAGCACAACTTCCTGTAAAGTAGTTGCGCTCTCCTGCTGTACGGATGAGGAGGTGGAGACTCAATAAGGTGCCCCTGGACAAGGAAGAAGCCAGGGCAACATGCACTAATGCTGTCCCTGTGAACTTTTGGGGTCCCGTCCTAAAGCCCACATCCTGAGGCCAAGGGAGGACTCCATGAGATGGAGCCTTTTTGCCTTCTGTTCCTTGCTCTATCTTTGTCATGTGTCTCCTCAGGACAGCCAGGTGACTCTTACGATGGCTACTTAGAATTCACAGGCAGTGGGACCCAACACACATAGGTTTTCTTAGTATCTGTTTTCCCAAGAGTGCTGATGTCATGTGATGGGTGAGACAGGGAAACATAAATCTGGCAGACAAGCCGTGGAGGAAGACTCAGAAAGCCCCTGGACAGATGCTAACAGTGGGAAGGCAGCACCTCTAGGAAAGGGAGGGGTTTCAATGTTAGAGAGGGTAGGTGCTCAGTGAAGAGTTGGTGAGTAGATGTGTGGATAGATCCGAAGATATGAGTACATGAATTGGACAGATAAATAAGTAGAATGATAAATGAATGGAGTAGATGAAAAGAGGAATGGAATGGATGCTTAGATAGCTAAGAACAGAGGGATGGATGCGTGTATGTATGGATGATATGGCTAGATAGGTAAGTGGAATAAATGGATAGATGGATGAGTATATGGAATGAATGGCATAGGAAGATGATGGGAGAAATGGATGCATGGACTGGGTAGATGGATGGGATGACACAAATGAAGTATGTAACATCTTTCAGAACTTGAATCAGTCTAAAAGTAGAGAGGGGAACTTGTTTACTTACAGTGCATCGTGGAGGAATATCTAGGATAGAAGGATGGATGAATGGATGGATGGATTTGAGAATTAATGAATGAATAGATAGATGGGCGGATAGTGGTGAGAGGATGGATGATTAGAATGATTAGATAAATAATGGATGGGTGCATGAATATGTAAGTAGACGGATAAATGGATGAATGGGTGGGTGAATGATATATAGATATATGGGTGGATATGTGGGGGGTGGATGAATAGATACATGGGTTGGCGGGTGGATTGGATGGGTGAGTGGATAGATGGGTGAGTGAGTGGGTGAATGGATATATGTATAAACAAATGAATGGATCCATGGTATATGGATAGGTGGATGGTAAATAGGTAGATGGGTAGCTAGAAATATGTATGGATGGTTTGTGTTTGCATGGATGGTGTGTATGTGGATGGCCTGATGATCGATGGGTAGATAGATGCTTAAGTAAATGGGTAGATTGGATGGATGGATGGATGGATGGATGGATGGATGGATGGGTGGGTGGATGGATGGATGGATGGATAGATAGGATAGGATAGATAGATGAATTGCCGATGGGTGGATAGATTGATGGACAAGTGGATGGATGCATGGTAGATGGCTAGAGGGCGGAAGAGTGGTTGGATGGGTGCTAAATTGGCAGATGGGTAGATCGATGGACAGATGGATGAGTGCATAGACAGATAGATAGATGGTTGGGTGGATGGATAGATAGATGAATGGATGGATAGACAGATAATGGTAACTTTCATTCCTTCCCCTTCATGTCCCTCAAAACAGTCTCAAGTTTGCATACGTCTCCATGATTCATATGAGTCAATGGCACTTGACCACAGCTGCAGCTCCTCAAGGTGCAGCTTCCCAGGGTGCCTCAGCATACCACCCACATCTTTTTCTGGAGACCAGGCTAGCTTTGGATGCTAGAACTTGATCCGGAAGGGGCCGGCCAAAGGCCCTGTTCCTTGGCACTTTGCCGCTGGGTATACTGGCTGCAGTTTGCCTCCACCGCCCTGCCGTAGGAGGCTGCAGCTCCCAATTAAACTGTTTCAGTGACAAAGACCCAGGGTAATCGTGTGATTAAAAATAACCAGGGCTGCTGCTGCTTGCTGGAGCCTATCAACTGAGGGTGGGGGCGAGGAGGAGGAGAAGGATGCTTCCATCCCTGCTCCTCTGACGCCATTGCCGCAGGGGATGGGGTGGCCTCACTTTTGTTTACAGCACAATGGAGGAGACATAGAAACAGCCGCTAATCTGAAGGGACTCAAGGCAGACTGGAAAGTTCTTTCATGAGATTAAGTTCGCTATGACACAGTGGCATGAAGAAGACTGGGCCGATGTTCAGTGAGCACCTACTGCACACATCCCTGGACCTTCCTCTGGGTCATCACAGGAACCTGGTGTAAAGCAATTAGTGTTCATTCACAGCAGTGTGGTCTATGACTCAGAGGCGCCTGTGCTGCCCGCCCTTCACTCAGCAGGCACTGAGCACTGACAGTACACCAGGCACCGTTCTAGACGCTGAAAGAAGGGAGAAGACACAAGTCCCGCCACCAAGGAGACCCAGTCTGGTGAGCAGCAGAGGACTGAGCTGTCACTCTGTCTCCTGACTCTTTCCCACCAAGCACATGTCAGCTATCTGAATCCAGTGCTCCTTCCCTGAATGAGAGCCACTCTGCAGTGACAACCCATGGCTGTGGGTAGGACATTTGGTGAATCCTTTACACTGAAGATGTCTTTACCACACTGAGGTCCCATCTGAGACAAACTTCCTCTGCCTGGAGAAGCTCAGCCTCCTGATGCTAGGGATTGGGTGGCTCAATCCCACTGCACCACCTTTGTGGTCTGCCTAACCACACTGTTAGTCAGAGGGACCCCACTAACTCACTGCAGAACCCCAGAGACCCTGTAGGGTGCTGGGAAAGGGATGGCTCCCAGCCTACAGCAGCTGCATGACCCTGTACCTTGCTGGAGGTCTTGAAATGGTATTATGCTCTCTTGTTATCAGCCGACTCCTCCCTCCATCAAGGGTGTTTGAGGCTTTGGTGAGGTGGGATCCACTGATCAGTTGGGGCCTGCCTCAGGAGGGACAGGTGCATTGCACTCCTGCAGAATATTGGAGTTTAGGGCCAGTCATTTTCTGTGGCTCTGTGGCTATGCTAAAGTAGTAGGAGTTTCTGGGTCTCAACTGACCAGACTGAAATAGATCAGGCACCAACTCCAGAACTTCTGCGTGGGACTATGTGTCCCCTTCGGTGGGGGAGTGGGGTGGGGTGGTACTGAAATAGCTCACCTGCTCCCCTCATGCAGGGTTCCCACATAGGCAGCCATTTCTGTGTAGATTAGGCCCTGCTATTGGCTCAGATGTTGCTCTGGGGTGAAGACGGGGCTCCAGACCTTTCTTGTAACTGCAGGATGTGTGAGCATCTTTGCCGTCAGCCTGGCAGTGCTCTGACACCAGAAGTTCATGTAGTGATTGCTCAGCCTGTCACTGATCCCGAGCATAGAGAAGGCAGAGCCCAGTCATCTCATGGACTTCCCGCCTTCTCCATAGACAACTTGTGGACCACTGTTCACACTCATAGCCATGGTCTGGAGCAGGTATGCATGCACTTGAGCCTGCAGAGTCCAGAGTTCAGTCTTGGGTGTCATGTTCAGGAATGCCATCTGCCTCCTTTTAGACACTAGGGCCAGCCTGTTAGGTGAGGCTGACTGGTAAGCCTCAGAGTCCTCTTGTCTCTGCTTCCCCCGCACACAGATTATAAGCACGTGCCACCACACCTGGCATTCTTACGTGGGCTCTGAACATCAAACTCGGGTTCTCATGCTTACAAGTCAAACACATCACTGACTGAGCCCTCTCCCCAGCCTCTAGCCGAGCGCAGATATGCCATGGCCTGCAGCCATCTCCAGGGCAACGCAGACTGCCCTGCCCCCACCCTATTCCCTGTGATGCTCAAAATACCCTCTGCCACGAGCGCACAGCCACATCTCAGTTATTACCGAGTTCTCCCTTCCCCCTTGGGTCCAGGGAGGGCCTCGGTGTATCCCCTGGACCCCAGCTAAAGGCCATCATCCCTCTGTCCAAATCATTCATGGAGCTTCCTCTGTGGGCAGAAGGGAAGTGACAGACAGAGGAGAACTATACCTATGCCCTCCTCAACCCACCCACCTCAGCAAGGACACAATTGAAGGGCTCCTGGCTGTGCCATGTGGGAATTCATCTGAGGCTCACCCCTATGCTGGGCTGGACAAGCAGCTCCAGACTCCCCTCCTGGTCCCTGAGCAGGTGCCCCTCTCCAGCAGGTGCCCCTCTCCCCTCTCCAGCAGGTGCCCCTCTCCAGCAGGTGCTCCTGTCCCCTCTCCAGCAGGTGCCCCTCTCCCCTCTCCAGCAGATGCCCCTCTCCAGCAGGTGCTCCTCTCCCCTCTCCAACAGGTGCCCCTCTCCCCCTCTCCAGCAGGTGCCCCTCTCCAGCAGGTGCCCCTCTCCCCATCTCTAGTAGGTGCCCCTCTCCAGAAGTACTCCACTCACATTGTTTGGCCTCTCACAACTTAATAATTTGAGGTTTCTAGCACCTGCTTGGAGGTATCAGGCTCCAAGCTACCCCTTCTCACTTGGCAGACATGCTACCTACTGGGTGCCTCACAATAGCCAGGGCAGCATGGCCTCCAGCCCTTGATCTCAGTGTCCCCATACCCCACCCTGATCCCCAAACCAATTTCTGCTCACCTGTCTCTCTTCTCTCTGCCTGCCCTGAACTGAGCCCAGCTGTGAGGCCCCCAGCTTGTGATGCACCCTATCATGCTATACCCAGCGATGGCACTGAGTTACCCTCAGAGATGGGGACTTAGGGGAGCCACCCTCCCTAACACACACACACACACACACACTCACACACACACTCACACACACACACTCACACCTACCCTCACAGTGGCTAAGCCCCACTTCTAGCTCATTCTTTCACCTTCCTGTCTCCCCGTACCCCATAGTCTTCTCTCCCGACACTCTTAGTGGGGCTCTATGTGCCCCAGTTCATCTGGCCAGCCTCACGTGTCTCCTAGGCTAGAGCTGCCCAGACTTCACCCTTAAAGGGCAGAGCATGGCTGCGTCGGCCTTTTTTAACCACATGTACTCAAAGCTGCTTCCTCTGATCAGAGGCAAAGAGGACTTCCCTGTACCAATAAAACTGTATTGATGATGGTAGAAAGGGGCAGAGATGAGACACCTCACAGTAACTATTGGTGTGCATTGTCACTGTAGTGACAATTCCACCTTTGGACCTTTCCTCTCTGCCTGCTAAACTCCTACTCATCCTACAAGACCCCACTATGATAGCCCATGCCTCATGCTTCCAGTAAAGCGCTCATGCTCCCTGTTCTCAGAACTCCTGGAGAGCCTCATGTCTCCCGTCACAGATAAACCCACTCAGTTGTGATGAACTTCTCTGTGTGTCTGTCTACCCCCTCTTGCCCTCCTCCTGGTTTAGTCATCTCTCTTTTAGTGGCGTCTGACACAGACAGCCCTGGAGTCACTCATTCAACAGAAACTGCCAGACACTGTACCTGGAAACACAGCAGGGAGCCAGATGACACCCTGGGGGCACTGGCCAGTGCTGGGAACAAGAGGCTACTTCTGGGGAGTGGGAGGCATGTACACAGCATAATCGGAGACCCTACGAGCGTGATTGTCCGGGTGGATAGCTGGGGTAGCCAGGCACTAGGAACAGTGAGTCCAAAGACTGGCAAGGGATACGCACAGCCTTATGGGGACAGGAGCTACGCAAGACATATGCCTATTATCTCTGTAAGAGCAGAGGTCCCCATCACAGAGCCCATCACAGAAAAGGCACACACATGGGGACAAGAGGCATGACAACAGGGGACTTGGGGAGTTAAGTGTTTGGTGAACTGGTATGTTCTGTCTCATTATGTGCATAGAGCTTTGGGAACTCGGTTCTGTCCTGATCCAGGAGTTCCATGCACTGTAAAATAATAATTAATATGAACCCACTCCTCCTCCCAGGAGCCTCTGTGGGGTTCTATGGGCATCAGTGCCCAGGCCTCACAGTACCTACCTTGGGTGGGCACCTGTTGAGACAAGGAAACCAAGGTGCAGGAGGACACTAATCAGTGGGGCTGAGGTTTTGCAGCCATGGAGGACCAGCAGGCTCAGAGCATAGGCCTCCTGGCCAGGTATCTGCCAGCTCCTTCTGCATTTTATTTTTCCTGAGATACGATCCAGATACTAGCAGGATCTGCCTGTCTCTGTGCCCACGTGAGGCAGTGGTATTCTGTACACTCAGTCACAGCCTTCATCACTGCCTAGTTTCAGAACCTCTTGGCATCTCAGAAGGGGCCTGGTCCAGGTCAATGGTCCCTGCCTCTGCCTCTACCCAGTCCTCTGGCCACTCATCTGCTTCCTGTCTCCAGGGCTGTATGTGTCCTGCAGGGTCCCGACGGGGTAAGCGGTCTTTGCCTGGCTTCTTCCTCTGCATGGATGCATTTGAGGCTCACTTTTTGATGCCTGTGACCTAATGGGTTTAATTAGGGTTTCTCATCTTAGCCAGAGTGTGGGGCAAACATCCCCCCATCCAGAGCCACATGCCACTGGGGGCGTTTCCAGAGCTCCTTTGATCTTGTCTCTAGAGATAGCTCCCTTCGTGACCAGCACATGCAAAGAGTGTGTGTAGTAAGAAGTACCTAGGACTTGTGTTTTGCCCTTAAAGCAGATCAGGATTCTATCCTAGGGCCAGAGAGGCCCCACCCACAGCCTGTGGATGGACAGTGTGTGGTCCTCACCATTTGTCACCCCTCCTTTCCTTGGGTAGACATGAGCTCTATTCACCCAGAAGTCATGGCATGCTCTCATCTGGGGTCTTTGGAGTTCTGGCATCAGCTGAGAACACTCCTGAGTATCCTGCTGAGTTGGTTGATAATGGCATCTACCTCCCTTTGATCTGTGACAGATCGGTGTGCGATCTGTCCACTCACCCCAAAGAAAGGTCACTGACTCCTGTAAGGAAACTGCAAAGTCCTGCTTGTGATGTTGCGATAGTATCCTCCCATGCCCCTGTGAATAGAGGGGCTGGGCCATGGCTGGGCTCCTCTAAAACCTATTGGAGCCCAAAGCTCTGCTCTGTCTCCATGGAGATCATAAACAGAGTGAGGGAGATACAGGCCTGCACACTTGCCTGCCCTGCCCTGGCACTGGCTGCTTGGTTCATTAATCTCTATTTAAAGCATTTGTATCATGGGGCAGTAAACAGGAGGAGGGATTCTGCTGACCCTGTGAATACGTGTGAGAAATGTTAGCCTGCAATAGTCAGAAAGCCCCTGTGTCCTTGATACACATCAATTTCCTTCAGTGCATACACATGTGTGCAAATGGGACCTAGAACAGTAAGACCCTAGACACCAGAAAGGGGAAGTTTGTGCCACCACCTGCCTATCAAAGGACCTGGGGAGGCCATTTGTCCCCAGTGATGACCAGGGGGTGTATTTGGACTTAGGTCACTGACCTTACTTATTCCCAATGTGGGAGGCAGAACAGGCAGAGGTGGCGTCCCTCTTACGAAGCACAGTGATGACTGAGAGTGGCTGTTGTGATACAACAACTTAAGTAATTTTGACTCACAGTTCCAGGTACAGTCAACTATGTATGATGTCACATACCACAGGGGTGCATGGTCACTCAAGAGGTGTCATTGGACTAAGGGCCATTGTGAGGACAAGGGGCAGCCTTGCTTTTCTGGATGTTTGTGAGGAAGGACACAGTTTCTGCTGTCTCCACTGTTCTCTTCATGGTTTCTCTCTCACTCCCCACATATGCTGAGTCGTCACTTGCTCACTGGGTGGCCCAGGAGGACTGAGAGAAAAAATAGGTCCAACGCTGCTGTTGTCATGATCACTTGCCACATCCTGTCAACATCCCCAGCCACCACAACCCCCAAACTCCAGATTCCACAATCATGGATTCAGCCAATCAAGGGTGAAGAATTTTTTTAACTAGGCTCAGCGGTACACACCTGTAATCCAAGAACTCAGGAGGCTGAAGCAGGAGGACTGGTGCATGTTTGAGGGCATCCTGGGCTATAGAGAGAAAGCATGTTTCAAAAAACCAAAAGAGGGCTAAGGAGAAGCTCAGTTGGCAAAATGCTTACATTGCAAGCAGGGGAATCTAGGCTCAAATTCCAGCAACCTTGTAAAATGCCACAACTCTAATCCCAGCATTGGGGAAGTAGACACAGGAGGATCCCTGGGACTATCTGGTCAGCTAGACTGTCTGAATCAGTGATCTGCAGGCCAGTGAGAGACCATGTCTCAAAAGATAAAGTCAGGGTCTGGGGTGGAGTGTGAGGGCTGGAGAGATGGCTCAGCCTTTAAGAGCACTTGCTGCTCTTCCAGAGAGCCAGAGTTCAGTTTCCAGCATCCACATCCTTCCAGAGAGCCAGAGTTCAGTTCCCAGCATCCACATCAGATAGCTCACAACCACTTGTAGTTTCACCTACAAGGGATCTAACACAGACACCCACATACATGTGGTAACACACACATGTACATACACACACAAATATAATCTATCTTTAAAAAATAATAAGGGGAAGGCTCCTGAGGAATGACACCTCCTGGCCTCCACATGTACACACACCGTGGCACACTCACATACACTCACACACACACACAAGCACAATTATACATACACACAAAATGAAATTTTTGCAAACCATGCCTACATTAAATACGTACACATTTCCACTTTTTGTTGTTCCTAAGCAGAGTAGCACATAGTTATTGCCTGTCATTTTCAGTGGTTTGGCATTTGGAATCATTAGATGTGATTTGATTCATAGAGGCTGAGTGCAGGGCCTGTGCCAATACTATGCCATCTGCATATTTCAGAGTCCTAAGTCCACGCAGACATAGGGACAATGCTAGATGTTAATTATCATGCTCTGGCATCTTCTTAAGACAGTGGACCTTTGGTGATGTGAGGTGAATGTGGACAGTGCCCACTGTCATATTTGTTCTAAAGTGAGCCTCGTGGGCCAGTGGACTCTTCCGTTCCTGTGAGACACAGGCCTGTCCCTACGAGCTGTCTCTCTGGGTACTGCAGGATAGCAAGCCCAAGATCTGTATGGATTCCAACCCTGATCTCCAAGGTGAGTCTAGCTGCCACACTCAGCATGTAGGAGTCCCCAAGTGTCTCCAGGTGACTCATGGGAAGCATGACACACAACCACTGCAGCTAGGTTAAATGTTGCTGGCTTGGGATGTTAGTGGCATTTATGAATATCATAGGGAAACATTTTCTCTTGCAGCTTCCACATGCAGGGGAAATAACTCCAGCTAATATTCGCTGCCTGACTTATCTTTGCTGTTACGATGCCTAATCATATAAATGTGCACATGGAAATAAATCCACACTAATAAGTTTCAGAGTGAGCTCTGCTGAATTAGGAAAGATGAGGTATTACTGTTTAGAGACAGGTTCATGTAATCTAGCTTAACCTTGAACTTGCTACGTATCCAAGGCTGCTCTTGAACTACTGAACCTCTTCGCTCTGCTTTCTCAGTGCTGGGACGGCAGGCATAAGGCCTTACACTTGACTCTTAGCCTTTCACATCTATGAAAGGTCATGGCGCATAGCAGTATAGTAGTTTCCATATCTCTGTACTGAAGTGTGTGTGTGTGTGTGTGTGTGTGTGTGTGTGCAAGTGCAGGTGAAAACCGAGATCTTCCTCAGATGTTCCCCTGGTGCTGTCCACTTTTTGATTTTGTCTGTTTGTTTGTTTTGATACAGTGTCTCTCCCTGGCCTGGAACTCTCCAAGTAGTTTGGGTAGTTTGCCCAGAAAGCACCAGGGATCATCCTGTCTCCATCCATCCAGCACAAGCCACCACGCCCAGCTTTTTTATCTGGGCTCTGTTCTAGGGATCAAACTCCCATCCGTGTGCTTGTGTGGCAAGGCAAGGGCTTTACTGACTGAGCCACCTGCCAACCCTGCAGTAAAATCATGATATGAGTTTATCTTCTGATCTCAGAGACCTCTCTCATCACCTCTTATGTCCCCTTTGCTTCATAGCAATGTGGACATAAGCTTGCCATACCTCCTTGGTGTTCATCTTTGCTGTTTAACTGGTTTCAGACCTGAGGGAAGCATCCATTCCTAATGAGGGCAGGTAGCATCACTGGTTCCTGAGTCATTGTGAGTTCTGCTGCCCCTAAGTTTTTGATGGACACAAAGTGACCTAACTGCCATTGTCTGCCAGACAGAGAGGCCTAGGGTCATCCTCTGACGGGTAGTTGGAGAAGCTATGCATGCGACTAGCTGTTCATACTCAGCAGAAAACCCCATACCACACACATTCACACTGTGTGTGCAACTCACAAGAAACAGAGCATGAGAGCTACCAGGCTGCTAGGAGGCAGGGTGGGGTGTGCTAGGGAGTGCCTTCACCATGGAAAGAGACCCAGGTGACCAGGACTGCTGATGAGGAACAGAGGGGACCTAGAAGAACTGTTTTGGTTGCTAGATGTGTTGAAGCCTGGGCTGCACTGGCGGAGGTATGAGAACCAGCCCCAGGGCTGGGGGAGGGGGACATGAAAAACTGAGTCTAGGACTCGTCTCCAAAGACAGTTCTAAATCCTAACCCCTCATCCCTCTATGCCCAGGTGTGTGTGTGTGTGTGTGTGTGTGTGTGTGTGTGTGTTTGCATTTATAAGAGGGTGTGTACATTAGTATGTATATACACAAATGCATGTGACTGTGTGTATCTCTGCATTTGCCAGAGTGTGTGTGTATTTATGCACTTTGTCTGAGTGTTTGTGTGTGTGTGTGTGTGTGTGTGTGTGTGTGCCCGTCCATCCCCACACCCACTGGCACATGCTGTCCTATGTGTGTTTGAGTGATTAGAGACACCAACTGCTCTTACCTTCTCCAGCCATCCTCCTCAGGAGCTCTCAGCGCCCGCCTAGATCGTGGGTGTAATGGATGGGTGGAGTTCAGCTCTTCTGTTCCCAGCATACTCAAGCCTTGCCCAGCTTAGCAAGCCACTGTGTCTTCCCCTCCACACTCCCGGGCTAGTTATCCTGCTGGACTCTGGAAAGCAGCCTTTTCTCACCACTGCGTTGTTGCTGATGGAGGTGTCCTGGGGGCCAGTAGTTCCAATAATCACCCTCAGGTCCTGAAGCAGCCAACCTCAGAGCAGGGACTTAAATATAGGTGGCCATGACTACAGAACACCAGGCAACCTCTTTGCTGTTCCTAGAGGTATCTGTCTGAGTGTGTGTGTGTGTGTGTGTGTGTGTGTGTGTGTGTGAGAGAGAGAGAGAGAGAGAGAGAGAGAGAGAGAGAGAGAGAGAGAGAGAGAGAGAGAGAGACCTTGGGACAGGTCCACCTTTATGATAAACAGCCAGTTCCAGTTAGCTTTTGTCAAGTTGCCACAACCTGTAAACCCCTGAGAGGAGAGATTCACTTAGGGAATTGTCTAGATCAGGCTGTGGGCATATCTCTGGAAGATTATCTTGATTAATTAATCTAACCCTCTGTGGGTGGCACCATTCCCTAGGGAAGGGGCCCTGAATTGTAAACAAATGAAAGAATCTGGTTGTAATCAGGCAAGGCTGTGCATATTTCTCTTTGCTCTTGACTGTGGATGTTGATTGAGTTTCCACCTTGACTTCCCTCAGTGATGGTCTGCGACCTGGAAGTATAAACCAAACCCTTTTGGTTGGGGCGTTCTGTCACAGCAACAGAAAGGAAACTAGAGCACAGTCCTACACTAGCAGTGACCATAGCACTTTACCCAGTGCTCTATAGTTTATAAAGTCTGTTAGAACGCTGGGTAGGTGTTTACAGATGTCTTCAAAGCTGCAGCATTGTCCCTGTGTGCTGTGGCTCCTGCCACATGGAGCTGGCACTAATACTCTCGGTCTGCTGGCCCTGAAGCAGGGTTTGCACTTACACAGCCATCACTTGTAGATGGAGAAGCTGAGTTCCAGAGAGGTTAAGACACTTGCCCAAGGACACCAGAAAGGGACTGGGCAGCAGCCTATCATCCTTGGCACTCCTCAGGCACTACTCCTGGCTTCTTAGCTAGCCTCACTCGGGGAACCAAAAGACATCAAGGAAGGTAGCAACACCACCATGTACACCTGGAGCCCCTCACCTTTCTGGTGAGAAAGGGCATCTCCAAGGACACAAGCCTTAAGATGCTCTCTTGAAGACTTCGAGGATCACATGTGCCCGCTGTGCGGGGCGGGCCTGGAGAGGGAAGGCAGAGCTTCCGTGGAAACCCTGGCTATTTTTACCCCTGTCTCTCCGGCTTCTGCCTCCCACTGAAATCTCAGTGAGTGGTTGCGGCAGCAGCCCCCTGGGTCCCTCGCGTGCCAGGCACAGGCTATTTTTATGACCCTTCAATTTGCTCATAGATCATGTCAGACCACAGAGGGCAGGGTGGGGGAAAAAATGGGTCCAGAGAGTCAGAAAGTCTGTGGGAGGGGACCTGCACCCACTATTAAACTGCAGAGGACAGGCATAGCTCAGGATAGGCCAGGCCTCCCAAGTAAGAGGGAACCCACTGCCATATAAAGCTATGACAACAAACATGGCCTCACTGTACCCAGCATTCCCCTGAGCAGGCCAGGAAACTGGGATTCTAGTCCTCAGATCAGCCTTAACTGGCTGGGTGACTTCGGCCCGGTCACCTAACTCCTCTGGACCTAGTTTTCTCATCTTTGCTCTTTATAGAGCATCTAGACCTGCAAGGTGGGCAAACAAGAAGCAAATTCCATCACCAATTCTCCAACGTCTCCACAGGTCATCTGGACCTGGCCAGTGCAGGGAGCATGCTGTAAGACCTCTGCACAAGGCATAGAAGACATGGATATCACCGAAGTTAGCCTTTCCCGGTGCCTACCGCTTTCCTCGTGCCCTTTAACACGCTTTATATGTCTCATGCCTATGGCATCCCGTCTTAGGGACAATTCAGTTTTATGCTCATCAAACAAGTCAAGACAGTTGGAGATGTGCCCAAGGCCACACAGATGGAGACTGGGGCATGACCCTCCCCACCCACTCAGCCACCCCAGGGGTAGAGGGACATTTGATGAACATTCCCTTCCCACCCTTTTCTAACTCACCTGCAACTCAAAACCGAGAGAGCGCATGTCTGAGGCAGAACAGCGAGCTCCTCTACAGCTATTTTTTCAAATGGGAAGCTAGGTATGGTGGCACATACCTGTCATCCCAGCACTCAAAAGGATTCCTAGTGGGGCGAGCCTGGGCTGCATAGCCAGACCTCTGTCTCCAAAAATAAGCATAATAAGAGTTTTAAATAATTAAATTAAGATTAAAAACTGACAGATGGCAAATGGAAGAAGATTCCCTACCGTCTTGTGGGACGTTGATCCCTGGGGATGAAAGGTGGGGTGAAGCAATGGAGAAAACCCTTAGAAAGTGGCCACCTCACCCCCCCACCCTGCCGCCCTGAACCCCAGCCCCCAGCTCTGCCTCTGAACTTCAGCCTAGTGTTCGCCCACTAGGATCCTTTTGACTGAGGTTGCAGCATGCCTGAATGTGCCCCCGGCCTGCCTCCCATGCAAAAGTCCCAAGCACCTGGAAGAGTGCACTGTCCCTGAGACCCAGGCCTCCTCTTTGGCATCAGTTTCATGAGGTGATGTGGCTACCTTGCTGTCCACTGCACAGAAAGTAGGAAAACTGCCCAGGCGGAGAAAATGCTGTGTTCCAAAATGAGAAGGCAATTACTCAGGACAAGGACGGTCACTGCCTAAAAGTGACACCTCTGGCCCCTGCTAATAGTGGTTGAATCATTTTCCTCTCCCTGCTAATGGCGTGCGTAATTGCACTGGTTTTTCAGGCGTCCTTCACCCGTACTTATTTAGACTAGTGACTGATGCGTTGCCATGGAAACCGGCACTAGGAAAAAAAAGTCCCCAGTACAGTGAGGAAGTAGAAGGATGCAGCTCCAGTCTGCAGCTACAACTTGTGTCAAAGAACCGAATTTTCAGCCGATCCTGATTTTCCATCTTCAAAAGTCAAATCTGTGAACCGCCTCGTGGATTAAACTCTCTGGAGTTGTCTTTCTTAGTCCTGTGATCTATTCTTTTTTGTCTTCTCTTCTCGTTAAATTCTGACCATAGAAGACTGCAACTTTTTTTTAACTCCTTGCTGGATTAACAGACAATAGTAAGTGAGGCCAGCCCCGAGGACTCTCCACATGGACCCAGAGGAGGAAGAGGCGAGGGACCGGTCTGAGTGAGATGGTCATACCCAGGTTAGGAACGATGGCTGAGAACTCCCGGTTCAAGAAGAGAGTTCATTTTGGAGGTATGGTGCCACCTCCCCAGCCTGCTTGGGGTTGGCCGACGTGAGTGTCTTTGTTCTCTGCTGGAGCAGCGGGGACTGTAGGCTCTGGTATTCCTGGCGTTTGGTGAGATTGTGGCATGTGCGGTGTAGGCAGCAGGCTGATAACTCTATACTTTGTGTGTCTTAGATGTGGTGCTCCGGGTGCCTAGGTTCCTCGAGGCTATTGTTTCCATCATGGCTTTCTCCTACTTCTGATTAGAGAAAAACAAAGGTGGCTGGCATATCACCCAGGATGCAGGCGTCTCTGTGGCTGTGAATCCCAAGGCCCTAAGTGTATCCTTGAGTGTCTCTCTGAGTACCGGTGGGTTTTTGAGTTCAGCTCGAACATCTATTCCTGGTGAGATGCTGTGCTGAGGGTTGACTGTGTGATGAGGTGTGGACTGAAGGCTCCAGTGACCTGGGGTCCCTGCAAAGTGTCCCACGCCTGGACAGGGATGTGGGCTCCCCTCAGTGCAGGCTGCTCTTTTTCAGAGAAAGCGTAGCTGTTTTGGCTTCTGTTATTGTTCTTTAATGGACTCCCTGCCCCTCTGGTGGTGTGGCTGTAGAAAGAAAAAAGGAAACAGAGCCTCTGCCTTGCTGGGGTTCAAACCAGCTCCAGGACCTAGTCAAAGGGGCATCTCACCCACCCCTGCATGTCACTTTGAGGTATGCAAAGGTAAATGTGAGTTGCCAAGATTCTAGTGACCCCAGGACCCAGTTCTCACTGCATGGCAGCTCTGGGCTCTATTTGTCACCTGTGGAGTTTGTGCCTCTGGGCAGGGGCTACAGTGTTGGAAACTGGCAGGGAGTAAGGGCATGGGGTCTGACCTCTGCCTGTTAATGTCATGACCAGGGTGAGTCTGTGTGTTTTCTGTTTCTGTTTGACTGCCTAACCCTTACTGAAGACCACCCTGATAAGGGTAGGTTCTGATACCTTGTGGTCCTGAACTCTGGTTAGCCGAGGTATAGATGCTGAAGCCCCAGTCTGCAGAGTCCTGGCTCCCTCCCACAGGAGGCAGCAGCTTCCTCCTGTTCAACAGGTCTCCCTTCTCAGTGGCCTAGTTCCCAAGCCTCAGCTGCCGGTGTCCTTAAAAAAGATTAAAAAGCTAAAAGGATCCTTCCGCCTCCAGTCCGGATCCCAAATTTATATCCAGGCTGTACTCCTCCAACCTATGAGCCCTTAGGCCTTGGACCTCACCCCCAGGAGCCTTCTCTAGGAGTGATGGAGCCTGCCTTCTGGGAGGGGTCAGGGAGGGCTTGTTCACCAGGCTGCTCCACTAAGAGCAGTGCTAATTAGCATCTGTTTTATTTGGGTATTTCTGATTCCCTGGGGGTGGAGCCCAGTTGTGAAGTGAGACCCAAGACCAGATGTTAGAAGGGTAGGTATCAGATAGAGACTGCAGGCTTGGGCACACAAAATGGGGTTCAGTACACATGGTTTAGTATGACAGAGCATGAAAGACTCTGTTGCCTTGGGAACAACAGCTAGGTTGACCCTGGGACAGGAAAGTCTTGTCTCACCTGTTCTTATGGGAGTCCCCTCCCCTCCCATTGTCACTCAAGGGTAGGCTGCCTCCCCACCCCCAGGGGAGAAGGGTTCCCCTGGCCTCTCCTCTAAACCACGTGCTCCTAGAACACCAGAGGCCACCCGGGCAGGGCACGCCCAGCCCAGCTAATCAGCTGCATGCAAATCATGCCCAATTCATCCATTTACTGTAATTTCCGCCCAAACTGCCGATTTGGCTCTGTGGATCGGGTGTGCAGGCTTGCACGGAGCCTCTTGGGTTGATTTTTCTTTTTTTTTTTTCCCAAACATTCTAATTACTATAGAGCAGAAACTACCTCGCTGACAGCCAACAGCTTTCTTCGTTTGTCCAACCAATTTGGGAGGGTGGTCCCTGGGCAGCTTCCCCAGAAGCTACTACTCCTCCTGCTGCCTGCAGTGTCCTTAGTTCACCTTGGCCAAAGAGCAGCAAAGAGGGCAGAGGTAGGCAAGAGAAAAGCCAGATAGCATCACCGTGAGTGCCAGGCACTCAAGAAAGATTTGTCACCTGAGCTCAGGAGGAGCGCTAAGGGAGACTGAGGCATAGAAGCTATGTGGCTTTATGAGTCCAGCACTTACAAAATGAAGAAAGTGAGGACCATTGTGGACCCCTCTCACCACAGCCCAGGATGCCCACTTCTTCCTGTACTCCTAGTGAATCTCAAGCAGCATTGTGGGAGTGTTACTTTAGGGAAACAGCTCACTGTTCAGATTTAGCCTTTATAGATGCTGCAAGTGCCTTGGGATGACCTTGACACATACAATCAGGCCAACCTGGCTTTGGATCTGAGGTCTGCCACTCAGGAGACAGGTGACCCTGGAGCTAATCAAGTCCGGCCCAGCTGCCTCCTGACATAGCAGGCTTGAGACAGCTGTATGAATTTTGCAGCATGCCTTAGAGGGCTGTCATTCTTCCATTGGTTACAGGGTTATTTCTGTGCCCCTGTTTCCTCATCAGAGCTTTACAATAAAAACATGACTGTCCTCAGGGTGTTGGCTGAAAAGACAGGGCGTGGCCTTGCAGGCATGAGTGCGTGTGACTGAGAACAGTGTGATCTGGGAGTCACAGGACTTCATGATCTCCTGGACAGGAGGTCAGGAATCACAGGTGGGTGGGTGTGGACTCTCTGTGAACTACCTGTTCACTAAGGCTGCTGAACCTCATTCTCACAGCAGTTAGAGAAAAGGGCGTACCAAAAGCTACTGGGTCCTCAGAGGTATCACAGGACTCAGCAGACTGCTCCATCTCATTGGCCAGAGCCTTAGCTACTCCTGGGAGAGGAGGGAGCATGGGTTCATCTTCTAAGCCACATGTTGAAGTGGCTCCTGAGTACACAACATAGGGTGTGTACAGGAAGAAAGCCCTTAGCCCAGGGAGGGGTGGGGCCCCTCATCCTGTGAGGGGGAAGCCGTGGAGAGCATTACTTAAGGCCTGGACACTAAAACTCTGGGGACTGCCTAGCCTCTGGGGACTGAGCCCTTGGCTCAGTGGAGGGTGCTTGATTCATGCTCGGTCAAGTCAGGCCTGGGGCAGAGGACTTTGTGAATTTCACACTAGGACAATGTGTGTGTAACACGTGACAACTGATGGCAGGTGATGACTTTCAGCCCTCCGTCCTAGTCCTCTTTCTGGAGCCCCACTTTCAAAGTAGACATGTACTCTTTCTGTCTTCATTGCAAGGAAAGAATTATTCTGAATGACCAAGCGGCAGGGACTGAGACACCAGATAGGGAGCTGGGCACAACTCAGAGCTGAATTTACTCATAATGATTCTCAGCAGAGTTAAGTTGGGGTCCCTCACAGCCATCTTCATCCCTCTGAGAAACAGAGGATCTTCCTTTGTCAAACACACACACACACACACACACACACACACACACACACAGAGTGATGCTGTTAGCACTTGATCCTAGGGGACCACAGCACATCCCTACTATGGAGAGAGCTGACAGTCCCACCTCCCTGTGGACTCTCCAGCATGTGAGTGTGCTGAGCAGCCGAGAGAGCCCAGACATTAGCCCGAGAGAGGACCCTTAACTGGATAATTGTGCCGCTCCCTCCCTGGAGCTGGTGCTCAGTGTCCCCTCTGGTCTGTGCATGAGCCTGATGTCTTGGGAGTGCTTGGGGGAGCAAGAAACACAGCTATACCTGGTAAGAAATATCACTTTGTAAAGTGACAGCTGCCTGACAGTCCCGTAAGTCGGTATTCAGCTCATGTTCCATAAGATGTTCTCAGTTCCAGCAGATTCCAGGAACTGAGAAGAAAACCACTCTGCCGGGGAACCACCTCTCTGAAGCAGTTTGTGTTTATTCAGGAGGGGAAGGCAGCTCGTGTGCTGGCAACCTTCTCCCTGTGGCTCTGATTTTAGACACTGGATTTGGCTCTGGCATAATGCCAGAGTATTTGGTATCCATTGACTCATGTCTTGGGGATCTGGTGTCTCCCTGCACCCGTGCCTACCTTGAGGGAACCAAAGCATGAGGTTCTGTGTGTATGTGTGTGTGTGTGTGCGTGTGTGAGTGTGTGTGCATGTGTGAGTGTGTGTGCATGTGTGAGTGTGTGTGCTGGTGCACCTGCCTGTGTGCACTGGCCTGCTGAGGCCAGAGCACAACTTGAGGGGTCATTCATTCCTCGGCTGTTGTCCACCTTCTCTTTTTATAGAATTCTTTTTTAAAGATTCGCTTGTATTTTTAATTATGTATATGTATGGGGACAGGGTATTCACACTAATGCTGGTGCCCTTGGAAACGAAAGGTATTGAATCCCCTGGATCTGGGATTATGAGTGGTAGCTGCTGAGAATCAAACTCATGTCTTCTGAGAGAACAGCAAGTGTTCTTAACCACCAAGCCAGCCCCCACCTTGATTTTTAAAATGTTTTAGTGTGTGTATGAGGTATGTGTGATATGTGTGTTTGTGTGTGTGTGATATGTGTGTAAGTATGTGTGTTGTGTGTATATGGCATGTATATGTGTGATGTGTATGAAATGCATGTGGTGTGTGTGACATATGTGTGTATTGTGTTTTATATGTGTGATCTGTGTATGTGTGTGATGCACAGTCATGTGTCATTTAGCACATGTGGACTTCAGAGGCCAACTTTCAGGAGTTGGAGGGAAGGTCTCTCGGTGCTCTTCTGTGCTGCATATGCCAGGCTAGCTGATTTGTGAACTTCAGAGAGTTCTCTTGTCTCCACCTTCCATCCTACGTAGGGGTACTGAGATTACAAATGGCTGCCATGGTATCTGGATCTTCAGGCCTGCCAAGCTAGCACTGTCACCCACTGAGCCATTGTACTAGTTCCCACCTTATTTTGTTTTTGAGACAGCCATCTCTTACTGGCCTGAAGCTAGCCAGTTAGACCAGACTAACTGACCAGAAAGTTCCAGAGCACTGCCTGTTTCTGGTTCACCTCTGAGGGGATTATAAAAGGGCACCAGTATGCCTAGCACTTTTTAAGGTCTACTCTGGGAATCAAACTCAGGTCCTCATGCTTGCACAGCAAGCACTTTGATGACTGACCTGTTCTCCCAGCCCAGACCATGAGGTTCTTCAAGAAAACTTGAATCTCTGCTTGCTGCTGAGTTCATAGCCAGATGCTGAGACACCGAGCTGGTCCAGGGAGGGAGGAACGTGTAGCCACCACATGCCACAAATGCATGCACACACCAGGGCAGAGTGCCATGCTCCAGGGAGCTGGAAATAAACAAGAGAGATTTCTCAGTTGTCTGTTGGCTCCAGATCCCACCGCAGAGGCAGTCTTGCTTCCTAGGAACCACTGTGATTCAGGGAGATGCGTGTTAACCCCAATGTGTAGATGGAAAACCTCCAGGGCCTGGGCTGTTGGTACCTAGTAAGTTCTGTCAGCTAAAGGGTCTTCCAACAAAAGCTGTGGGCATAGAGCAGACCACTTGTCCATCAAAGATGTTGACCTTGGCCCTATTGAATGAGGAAGGGTAGGGTCCAGAGAATGGAGTTCAAGACCTGGTCCCACTGTAGTATCACAAGTTTTAATGTATTGTACAGTTGGTTTGGATATTTTGGTGTGTTTTTTTATATGAATTCGTGTTTTACTCTGTGTACTGGTGTGTGCCTCCCTGCATTGCATCCCCTGGAACTAGAGTTACAGAGGGCTGTGAGCTACCGTGTGTCTGCTTGGAATTGAAGCCTAGTCCTCTGCCAGGGCAACAAGTGCTCTTACCTATGGAACCATCTCTCCAGCTGCTATTTTGTGAGATGGAATCTCATGTAGCCCAGGCTGGCTTACCCCTCACTATGTAGCTGAGGAGAGCAATGAACCACCACTCTCAAGTGCTTCTAGAAGGGTTCTGAGCCCCAGGGCACTAAATTACACAGGGCTGAGTTCCAAGGTTCTGAGTCCCAGAGCTGATGGAGATGTGAACAAAACTTCTGGCAGTCTTGTTCTTTTCTGACCATGCTGTCCTGCAAAGATGGCCCCAGCCTGTGGCAGTAGAAGGCAAAGGAGTGGCCTTTGTACACTGCCACTTCCTGGTGTCCCCAAGCTATGATGTGCCACTGCACGTGGTCAAGGGGAGACTTATGCACAGAGGAGGTCCCCGGATTCTACTTCTGTGTGATAGTGTTTCTTTTAAAATCAGAGTTCTGTACCCACTGGCTCTGGGTGCTGAGGTCCTTGGTCCTTGTCCCCTCATGGCAGTTCAGTGTGACTATCCAGTGACTATTCGCTAGCCAGTGCAGAGAATACACAGACTACGAAGGTGGACTTCAGTCTGCGGCAAGCCTCTGGGCATGTCTGTGAGGGAGCTTCTAGATTTCATCAATTAGGAGGGAAGAACCGCCCTGAATGTGGGAGTCGCCGTCCCATGAGCTGGGGTCCAGGACTGGATCAAAAGGAGGAAGTGAGCTGAGCACCAGCATTCACCTCTCTCTGCTTCCCGACTGTGGATGCAGTGTGACCAGCTGCCCTCCATGCCTTTCCGACTGTGGATGCAGTGTGACCAGCTGCCCTCCATGCCTTTCCGACTGTGGATGCAGTGTGACCAGCTGCCCTCCATGCCTTCCCACAGTGGATGCAGTGTGACCAGCTGCCCTCCATGCCTTCCCACTGTGATTGACTGTGCCCTCAAACCGTGGGCGGGGGTAAATGCTTCCTCTCCTAAGCCACTCTGTCAGGCATTTGTCACAGTGATGAGACAAGTAACTGATGCAGATATCTACTGTCTCTGACCTACGGTGCTCCCCAGCCCAGCCACAGTTGTGTTACCCATGCTCGGAATTCACACCAATGCCTGCTGGGCAAGATCATTCCGCCTGAGATGATGGAGTGCCTGCGGCCTCATGGCACAGATTGGAACTGCGTAGAATCCATAGCTATAGCCCCCTGAATGCACCTCGTCTCACCCGGCCTTGTGAGCTAAGCAGGGCCAGGCCTGTTAGTACTTGGATGGGAAAGGAAAACAGCTCAATGGTCCTGGGGTCACTTCATGTCTTTGTAAGCCAGGGAGCGAGTGTCTGTCCAGTCTGGGTCTGGATGTTAATGAACAGAGCACCCAGGCAAGGTGCTCGGAGGACCTTCAGCTCACGTCTGACCATTGTCCCCTCCGTTCTCCTCTGTTACATTGTCTTTCTGTGACTTCCTGCTGTGTCCTGGCTGGGTCAGATACGGCCTCAAGAAGATACTCATGGACCCTCATGAAGGACTCAGCAGCAGTGCATTGAGGCCTACTTCCCTCCAAGAGAGGCATAGAACAGGCAAGCCACCTGGCCAGAGGCATGGGGCATCTTTCCTGTGTTTTGGGGCTCTGGTTATTCAGACCAGCACACCCATGTGCTCCATGTTCCCTCAGGCACAGTGTGCATGATTTTTTAGTTGAGCCTTTGTATTAAATTGTGTCTTCAAGATGCCTGGCATCGCTCTCCACCCCTTTCATAGGTTCCATGCTTCTTGTCAATCGAAACAAGGGAAATTTGCCACCCAGCTCTGCTGGAAAGGAATTTACCCACTCAGAGCGTCACCCTTGGCCCACCAAGTGTTAGGAGGGTCAGCTCCCTCCATCAGGGCAGGAGAATTGTCTGCCTTTGGAGTTAGTCTTCCAGCCAGCACCCAGGGCAGAATCCCAGGGTCTCCTGTCATTATCACAGACCCAGGAGATACTTGACTGCCGTGTGCCCAGTGCTCTCTGTCTGGCCATCTCTTTAGAAAAAAGTTACTTAAAAATGTTAGCCACTAGGCCAACACAGGGATTCTGCCTGAGGGGTGTGCTGCCCCCTGCAGGCATCGGGAAATGGGTACTGGGCTGCTGATTTCACAGGAAACACCCAGGCAGCCCCTCCTTTGCATCACTAGGGGTTGCCTCCAGGACTCCCTCCCACCAGACGCTCCAGTCCCTTCTGTAGCATGCCGCAGGCTTCTCATGTATGTCCCACAATCCTTCCACATACTGTAAGTCGGGTCCCAATCGTAGCACCAGTGCAGTGTATGTGCTCGAAAGCATCGTGCTGGATTGTCCCGGGAGTGAATACCAAGATAGACAACCCTGTTCACATTCAGTGCACGTGCAGTAATTCCCATATATGGTCTCCTAAAGTTTTCAATTTTGTTAATTTTAGTTATGTCTCTGTGGGGCCGTGTCAAGTCAGTGCAGGTACCTGTAGAGGCTAGAGATATCAGATCCCCCTGGAGCTGGAGTTACAGGCAGATGTAAGCTACTTGACGTGGGTGCTGTGAACCAAACTTGGGTCCTCTGCAAATACAGCAAGTACTATTAACCACCGAGCCCTCTCTCCAGCCCCAATTTTTCAAATGTTTTCATACTAACCTTAGGGGTTTGTGGGTATGGAAGCCATCACTATGTGAGATCTTGTGTAGTTAAGGACTGAAGGCGAGGGTATTCAAAGCCATGCCATATCCAGAACAACCCATTCAGCAGCACTGTAAGGTGCATGGTCCAGAAAGCAGAGCCTGGGTCATCCTAGAGTATTTCTACTTAAAATGATAGTGACTGGAAGGAAATAGGAATGTTATGTCAGATGGCTAAGTAACAAGATATACTCCAGTCTGAGGAGCTCAACTTGGGCCTTTCAGGCCACTAGAGGCAGAACACAGGGGCAAGCAGGTCCTCCTTGGAACAGGGACAGCATGGCCATGTCATAGCTTCTGAGAATTTCATGCACTCTGTCACGGTGCTACCCCTAGTTCATCCTCTGTCCTCCACTTGCTGAAGTGCAGTGATGGGCCATCACCTGAGCAGGATGTCCAGGAGCAGAAGGTGTCCACGCTGGCTTCAGGTCTCTGGGATGGTGTTCAGTTGGCTTGGATGATACAGGACCTTCTCAGCTCAGGCAGGCACAAGCAAGGCTTCCTATGGAGCACAAATTCCTCTTGAGTGTAAGCTAGACACACCAAAGTGGGCTCCTAGACAAACAGCAGTGGCTAAGGGGCTTGGCCAGCATCCCTGATCAGTACTAGGAAAGGATGGGCGAAGTGTCTGTACTCTGTTCTTGTTGCTTCCCTGCGTTGTAGACTCTGCTGTGGACCGCATTATAGATGGGGAAACTGGGGTTCCTGAGAGGAGCTTTCCTGCTTTGATCAGAATGTCAGGCAAGAATGGAGGCTCAGGTTTCTCTTGATTGTCTCAGGGGTAGGGGTGTGGCTCTGTGATGGAGGGCTTGTCTAACATGTGTGAGACCTTAGAATCCATCCCATTGCTGCAATGAAGAAGGAGGAGAAGGGAGGAGAGGAAAGAAGGGGAGGCGAGGTGTGGGGAGGATTGTCTCATGTGCCTAATAACATCTGTCTGTCCACTGGCATCCCATGGGGGAAGGGACCACCCCAGGGAATATGTCTGTGGTTTGAAGGGCTTTGCATCCTTCTGGCCTTTCAGGACTTTCCTGCTGGTCTTGGAGAAAGTCCCTCTTCTTGTTCCCTTTTCCAGAAAGGCACTCTGCTATGGGAGGCCACAGAGTCTCCCAGGATGCCCCACCCTGGCTTTCTTGCCAAGCTGCAGGCACCTCCTCCTGGCTGTTTTGCATAAGGGGCTATTTTAACTACTGACAATCGGAGGCTGTCATGAAATCTGTCGCTGCCTTCCACACGTCCCAAGGGGTGTATGAAATGGAATTTCTAGAGATTCCCTCCCCTCCTCTTTCCATGTAGATTTTTTCCGAGTGGCGTTTTTAGGGCACATCATCTTAAATGCTGCCTTGTGGTGAGGGCTCACAGCCACCTCGTGTGAGAGGGAGATCCCCAATTAACCTGGGGTGTATGTCATAAGAGATCACCCACCCAAAACATCGATTAAGACAAACATCCTGTTCTCTAGGTGAGGCAGGAGTACCCAGAGGCCTTGTGAGAAGATCCCTCCTGGTCACTGCCTTAGCCAGGGCTGGAATTGGGGGTTCCCAAGTGTAGGTGGGCTCTTTGCACTATGCTAGCGGCCTCTGGGAGGCACTAACCTAGCATTTTCTGTAGAGCCTTAAGTCCATCACAGCCAGACCAAGCAGATGGAGGTACCAATTTTCCAATGTTCGTTCATGTACCAGAGAGACTGGGTACCCACGTGGTCAGGTTGTCATAGGAGCCAGAGATCTGTTGGCATAGTGAAATCAGAATTGGGGAAAGAAGGTTCTAGCAAATGCAAAGGCCCTGAGATGCAAATTGGCTTGTATTCTAGAAGCAAAGAGGAAGGGACAGTGATGGGACATGAGGGTACAGAAATGGGCAGGGCCAATAGCATCACTGGGTTCACATTTCTTCAAAGTCATCATGGATGATGTCTGGAACAAATCATCAGGAAACAGGGAGACAGGAAGCTACTTCACCAGTCTAAGCCAGAGAGGGCAATCACTTGGACCTGGTTGATAATGAGTGTTGAACTCTGGGATGCTACAGATATTTCAGGGAAGTCACTGTATGAAGAATCCTGATGCTGGATGAGAAAGCAGACCTTTTCTTTTAGAAGTTTCTGTGCAGTTAAGGAGGTAAATGGTTTCTCTTGACTGCCTAGCTCATCTTCCCCCTTTATCACCCACAAGTGGGCCTTCATTTTAGTCAAAGGTATGCATACTATATTGTGCATGTGGAATACTCAGGTGTACACATGTGTGTATGCAGGCACCCATGTGTGCACATATGGAAAGCTAAAGGAAATGCTAATCGACCTCTATCAGCCTCCACATTGCTGATTTGAGACAGGGTCTCACACTGAGCCTGGAGCTTTCCATTTTCTTCTAGGCTGAATGGTCAGCGAACTCCAAGAGTTTACCTCTTTCTTCCTCATTCACTGCTGGGGTTAGAGGCATGTGTGGCAACACCGGCCTTTAAGTGAGTGCTGGGAATCTGAACTCAGGCCTGCCCGCCCTCCCCCCATACACTGTATTCTGTCCCTGTGTGTCAGGACACATTCCTTTCCTCTACTAGGCTGTTTTCTACCTCTCCCCTGGTGAGTCTGGGCTCATCCTGATGAGGTGATGAGGTCCCCACTGGGTATTTGTCTTGGTGTTATCAGACCTCTGCTGTACAGATCTGTTGGAACTGTGGTGCTGATGAGAAATGTAGCTGTATAGGACTCTGAAGCCCAGAGTGGAAAAATATTCTGTCTTGTGCAATTGAAAAGGCTGCATGAGTCTGTGGCAGCCAGCCTCCCCTGGGTGACGCTGTGCAACAAGCATCCCACAGTCTCAGGCATGGAACAGCAAAGACCTTGTCAAACACCTGTTCCATGTGCACACTGTCCCTGGGGGTCCCTGGATTGAAAGCAGTGGTGTCCCTAATGTGTGCTCTGTGCTCATGGGCGACTGTCCCACAATGCTCTTGGGATGTTGTATAAGTAATGGAATGCCATAGTGGCTTTGACATTGGCTAGAACTAATGACTGAGGTCCACCAAAAGCTGGAAAGATGGCTGGTTAAGAGCACTTGCTGCTCTTTCAGAGGACTCAAGTTCAATTCCCAGCATCAAACTTAGCACAACGGCATGTCCAGTGACATACAGCTATGTCCAGTGGCATACAACTGTGTGCAACTCCAAGTCACAGGGGATCTGGTATCTTCTTCTGGATTCCTACATGCTGGTTCCTACACACATGTGGCCTCCGTAAGTCATTTTTTTAAATATTAGAAATAATTATGCTGTATCAGAGAGATGAGAAATGTAATATGAGCACACACAGGTGAAGAACACAGAAAACACCTGACAAATGGCTCCCAGGACCTTCCAAGCCAAAGCCTGTGGCCTCTATAGCAGAGCCCTGTGCCTTCTCCCAACACTCAGTACCCACCGCCTCAGAAAAAGGCTGCATTCCACACACAGGTGAGAGTCACCTCATAGAACTGGTAGGGTCAGAGACCAGCATGATGCTTAGACCAACCTGGGCCACATCTGGATGTCCCCACAAGTTGGAGGTATGCCCTAGCTTCTGAGACACCACCTTGCCAGGAATCCCACATGGCAAAGAGAAATGGCCAACTCTCCAAGGAGGAGGTGTGGTCACAGAATCTGTGTTGGCATCATTCCATGGCTGGCTGCTCCCTTGTGGTTGCTGCCTCCAGTCATTGGTTGACTGGTGTGCATGACTGGTACATAAATGTATTGGCCAAGCCCTTGTGCTGTCAGCAATGGCAGGCTAACTTACATCAGTGCAGAAATGACACAGATAGGCTTGTAAGTTAGAAATAAGGTTATGTGTTAAAAGTAAAAGTTTCTGGGGCTCCAGCTGTGTTCTGTCTGTCTGTCTCTTTCACTGCCCCTCCCTAGATTGTGTTGTCCTGCCTGTGAGTTTCATCTCATAAAGCCAGGCCACTGTTGGAGGCCTCAGAAGTGGGAATCAGAGCAGCATGGCAAGAACCTCACTCCAGATGAGGTCACAGGGGTGGCCACATTGGCGTCCCATGCCAACCGCTAATGCCCAGGACTAGAAACAGTGGTGACCTCAGTTGCCCATGTGGTTGGGATTGGAGAATGCTGGACCCCTGGAGAATGAGGGAAGCCTGTGGCTGGCTCTACCAAGTCTACCAAGGAGAGACAGCAGGGCCCCCTGCCTCCTTAGGAAGCAGAGAGCAGCAGGGCTGCAGCCACAGGGTGGTGATGTGTCAGGTTCAACTGAGCTAGTGCTTTCCTGAAGACCCAAGTGGGAGTATACTTGGGTCCTAGTGTGCAACTGTCCTGGCCATTGTCCTTGCACGCGTCTCAGGCCTCCTCCTGCTCCCCTGACTGTTTGAGTGAATCTTATTTGTACCCTACACTTGCACCTATGCATCCTATGAGCTTCCAGAAGGGTTGGCTCACAGCGTATACTGGGGAAGGGCAAACACTAGTTGTAACATAAGGCAGCCACTGTCACGTTCAGGAAGAGTCCCAAGAACCATCCAGCCCACCCATCTATCTTAGGTCAAAACATAAGCTGGTGAGGGCATGCACACAGTGTGGCATCTGGGTTTAGACAACTGGATTGGAGGCCCACACTGCCTTTCATAGGCTGTGTGACTTGTGAAAACCTGTGAAGACAGAAATTCTGAATCTAGACATGTGATAGCTATAGCCAAAGTGACACACACTTCCATGTACTGCGTGCCCAACTGGCCTCACCTCCAACCACTCAGGTGCCTCTGTGTGAGTAGGACTGGTGCTGTCCCCACATCACAAGTGAAAGGACAAGACACACAGCCAGTCAGTGACAGAGGTGACCTTGGAATTCCACCAGTCTAGCTTCAGAACCTTGTCCCTCATAAGGTGGAGCCAGGACACAGACTGGCTGCCAGGTGTTGTGTGAGGACCAAAGCAGGTGGAAGACCAATGATGATGATACAGATCCCTAGCAAAGCAGAGAGTAGCCAAGTGATCTTCTCCAATCATGGGAGTGATTAAGGGATGGTGGTGATGGTGGTCAGGATGGTGGTGATGGTAATAGTGGTGATGATGAGGGCTATGATTATAATTGTGATGATGCTCATCCACGTGTATGTTTACACACATTTACCTGTGCTCACAAGCTCAAATATACACTCACACGTGTACCTGTATACATAGTCATTTCTTACCTACATTCACATACACACATATATAAGCACATATATATAATTACTTGTATAAATACACATACACACACATGAATGTGTATTTACATTTCCATGGACCTGTACACACATTTAGTCACATAATCATGTGTGTGCATTTATACACATGCATCTGTACTCACACATGCTCATATGAACACATGCACACATTCACTAATCTAGTCACTATAAGCCTGAACATACAAATTCTCCCATACACATGTATGTATATATATACACATATATATATATATACATGCATATGTACTCAGGCACACATGAATATATACACATGAATGCATGAACATGTACACAGGCACACATATACACATGCACGTGTGTGCACACACATGCACACGTGCACATGCATTCCACTACACATTCCCCTCTCTGCCCTGTACCCTCCAGCCCAGCCAGAGCCCTGCCCACTCTCAGCACCCACTGGTTTCCTAGACAACCAGCACAGAACTGCTACATGGGATGGAGACAACCAGAGCAACTTAGAGCAGTACTCGTAATGGGCAGTCCTCTGGCCTGTCAATGGCTATGCCTTGTGTCTTACTTACCCTTCCTAGCCCTGGCATACATATGACCTGAGCATGGATGTCTCAGGGAGAGTCAGACCTCCATGTGTCCCTCCACATGATCTGTCCCCTGAGCACCTCACCCAGTCATAGAAGGCCAGCATACCTGAGCTCCTTCACCAGCCCCTGGGGTCCTGGCCACCTACTCTTTGGGTCTCTTTCTAATCCCTCCCTTAAATCACAAGATCTGGCCTTTGCAGATCCCACCGCAGGGTCAGGAGACCATCAGGGCCACATCTGGGTACCTTTGCCCTTGATGTGAAGTGTGACACAGGTGTGCACAGTGGCTGGATCAGTCCCCAGAACAGCTGGTGCCCCATGCTTATGAGTACCAGTGCCCTGGACTGGGGTTATGTGTATGATGGGGCCTTTGGTTAGTTCAGCAAGCCCTGATGAATGGAAAAGCCATGGCTAGAACTGACTGTGTAAACTTAGTGATGTTAGAGGACAAAGTCATTTCACTTGTGGATCCAGAAGTCTTAAATCAAGGCTGCGTCTGGTGAAAAGCCTTCCCACTGCTGAGGACTGTGCCTTACCCACAGGTGGCACAGGGTAGCAAGTGGTAAGGCTGAGCAAGCTGTCAGCTCAGAGCTCTTTTTATTCGTAGGAAGCCACTTAGGGTCTCATAAGGGCCTCATGATCTCACATAATTCTATCTGCCCCAGACTCTAAGTCAGGAGGACAATTCAGAGAAATGAGGCAATGCCCATCCTGGAGCCTGGACAGCACAGGAGATGTCCAGGCCCAGCCTAGAGGCAGAGAGAAGGAAGGCACTGGCTTCAGTGCTGGGTGACATGAACTGGGCATACGATTTGGTCTTGATGATGCCACCCATCAAACGTACCCAGTCACTCCTCCTTCCCTGTGAACAGATGCCCACAGGTCATGCAGGAGAGGTACAGAGCTGTTAGAATTCAGGTGGTGATATAGTATGGGAGTGACAGGTGTAAATAAGATGATGGCCCTTTTTCTATCTTATGCCTGCACTCCAGCATTTTGCCCCTTAATTTCCTTTCTTTGTACATACAGTATGTTCTAGTTGCATTCTGTTGCTATGATAAAACTGTTACCAAAAATGACTTGGGGTTATTATTTCATTTTAAACTTCTTGGTCACTGTGTGCCATTGAGGGAAATCAGGGCAGGAATGCAAGGAAAAGACCAGGAGTGAGGCTTCTCACTATTCCATGCAGTGTTACCTCTGACCAGAGAATTCACTTAGTCAAGGCTTTGCAGCAGAAACCCTGGAGCAAGCTGCTGCTTACTCACTCTCAGGTTCATGCCCAGCCAGCTTTCTTATACAAACTAGAACCACCTGTCCAAGGAACGGTGCTGCCCACAGTGGGTCCGGCAACCCTACACCAACTAAGACAATCCAGACAATCCCTCACAGACAGGTCCACAGATCAACCTGATAAGGACGATTACTTAGTTGGGACTCTTGCAGGTGATTCTAGGATATGCCATATTGATAGTTAATGTTAAGTCGGAGTGATGAATTTATTTATAGTCCTGATGACTTCACTTTGGGCCATTAGTTTACTGTTTGTTAGAGTGCATTTCCTAAAGTTGCATTGCTTGCTTTGTTTGCAAAATACCATTGCTTTCGACTTTCATTGTGAGGGAATGTTCTGGCAACTGTTGGCACATTTTTGTTGATGACTTTCATGCTGTGTGGCCTCAATACTAGACCAAGTAGTGGTTGATTAGAGAGATAATGTAAGCACAGCCTGACATTTAAGCTACCATGATGCCTTCAACTTGAGCTATGATATTGCCCCTGTGATGGGGCCCACAGTCTGGAGTAGGCCTTCAAAGAATGTCACTAGCACAGTAAAGAGATAGAGGGAGTCTCTGAGCTGTGTGTGCACCCCTCAATGGGTTTCCATGGTGGTATTTGACTGGGTATCACTAGTGTTCACAGTGGGGCCTGGTACACATAGCACTTGGTGTCAGTGAAGATAGTAGTGACAATGTCATGGCTGAGAGAGGCATAGTAAGTGGGAATCTGGGGTGTTTGAGCCCAGTTTAGGACACCTGTTGCCCTGCCTGTCAGTGAAGGAAGGCAGCAGGAGCTGCTGAAACAAAGAAACTCCAAAGTGCAACCCAGTGTAACAGAGGTTTGATTTTTTCCCTCATGTAGTATACAGTGTATACTTCTGCCCACTCTGACCCACAGAGTCAGTGTGTGTGTGTGTGTGTGTGTGTTCGTGTGGAAGTCATAGGTCAATATCTAGTGTCTTCCTCAGTCACTGTCCACCTTATTTTTTTTAAGCAAGGCCTCTCACAGACCCTGAAGCTCTTCGATTGCCAGTTAGCGAGAGCACCAGGGATCACCTGCCTCCAGTACCTCATGCTGGATTTTGCACACCTTTATGTCTATCTGGGGACCAATCTCAGTTTCTAACACTTCCGTGCAGACTCTTAGGTGCCCACTGAGCCTTGGGTCTCTTCATTCTATCTGTGTATTCCCTGTCCTTTGGGGCTTGAGACTTGACCTGAAAGACAGCTAAAGGAGAGAGGGACAGCAGAGGGGCTTAAGAGCCCAACTTGAGAACACCCCACTCCTCAAGAAGAACTAATCATTCAGCCACATCCAGAGTGCGAGGGCATCTGGGAAATGCAGTTCTAGTTCCCGCCTCAGGCACGCCTCCTTCCACCCCAGGAGGAGATTCCTCACTCTGTAAGAAGTGGGGTACTCCCCCTGGCTCTGTAAGAAGTGGGGTGCTCTGTCTCTGCCTCTAAGCATATAAAGACCTGGAACCACTCACAGAAACCTGCATTGGGAGGGTGAGTTAAAAAAGAAAAAAAATGTTGACCTTGGAATGAGAGAGAGGAGAGACTGACTAGAGGCTCGCTCACCTGCCACCCAGAGCTCAGGCCTTTTCTTCAAGCCATTTGCGCAGTTTCTCCCAAAGTTCCACAGGCCCTCAGAAGAGGCGAGGCAGGGAATCTTGTCTGTGAGGGGAATACCCTGAAGTTCACTGCGCACTGTGCTGCTTCCAGCATTTGCATCTTCAGTGTCCCCCTCAGCCCTGTGCCATCTGCTAATCTAATTACAACAGTCATATCATTTCCTACCGATCTTTCGTCTGAATCTGCTGAGTCAGGGAAGCGGGGCTTAATTAGAAGCATTAATCATGTGTGCTTAGTTTAGCCCCCTTTTTTAAATGGAAAGCAAGCATCATCGGGTTATTAATCCTGATCATGTCTCTCTGGAATAAGGCCACCATTGGAGGTTCCTGAGATGGCAGAAGCCTGGCAGCTTGGGTAGCATCCTTTGGGCATGCAGGTCTAGTAAATTCCACATGAGGTAGCTGTCACTGTTTTGCATGAAAGGTTCATGTCCCTTGCTCTGAAGAGCCTCCCTTACCCCTCCATGTTCGAGCACAGGATTCCATCTGTGTTTTGGAGTGAGCTCCTTCCTCTCTGGTCAGCCCAGGGTTCACAGCATCTCTAAATTTTGTGGACTTGGGCCCCAAATCATCCCCATCTCCCCAGGTGTGTCCCTTTGCAGAGTGGGTGTCACTCTGCCTGGAGCAAATCAGGGAGATTCAGTATTTTGCCCATTCTGAGTGTGGGCTATGGTTTTGCTGAACGGTGTCTCTCTTCCCTCTGCAGAAACCCGTGCTGACCGCAGCAAGAAGCTCTTCCGGCATTACACAGTGGGCTCTTACGATAGCTTCGATGCTGCCAGGTAAGGCATGCTTCTACCTTCTGGGGAACTCTGGCCTCAGGTGTCTCTACATGCCTCGGGAGGCGGGTACCTTCTGTGCAGCTCTAGGTCACCTTTGCTTTGTCATTTGTATGTCACCTCTGCTGGGGTTGTGGGGGCCACCATTTTCAAGAGAACCCGTCACAGACAGGGTCTACATGCAATTGCCTGTGGAGGAAGCCCCTGTGAGAGTGCAGCAGACTTTAAGGGGGAGGGAGGTGTGGTATCGTTGAGAGAAAGCAATAGAGATGGGAAAGAGGGGCAGAGTTGGGGGCCTGAAGCGAAGTAACGGACACCCTCCATCAAGTATTTAGGTGATCCTGGCTCTGGGCTCCCACCTCACCAGAGTGTCCACATTCTCTTGATGCCTCCTTTCAGCTGGCATTTTGTTAAGGAAGTCTTGCTCTTCTTAATGGCCAGGACCCCAGGTAGGCAGACATTCTAGGCTCCCTGGGTTGGGAGTTTGTAGGAAGCTGTGTGTTTCACATGGTATGGCTACCACGGGGTACAGGACGAAATCTTCCCACAGAAGCCATGCTCGGGCAACAACTGTTACAAGGACTGCGGGGTCTCTGTGTCCTGTCTTCCAAACTCTGGGTGGGGACAAAACTGGGACAGTGACTCCATCAGCAGGGCAAGGTTGACATGCAGCTTTTCTATTCAGGCATTCCCTTTGCAATGGTTCTAAGATCCTGAGTGTAGAGTTTGTCTGTCCCTTTCTCTGACACATGCCACAGTGGGGCAGGGGTCTATGGGAATACCTGGCCTGAGACAGGTTCATCCTGGGTGTAGGGATCAATGATGCATGTGTGACTTGGGAAAGGAAAAGTTGTACAGATACATAACTGTCCCCCACAAGGGCCCTCTACCCAACCCTCCTGGGCAGCCTACCATGAAGCCAAGAACCATCGGCTAGATTCCATCTCAGGAGGGCCATATCAGGAGTGTCCAGCACCCTGCACTGGACTCTGCCCAACTCCACGGCTCTGGTGGTCAGTTCTTGCTTGTTCCCATAACTCCCATCTCTTGCCGAGGGTCTTACCTGGGTCTCTTGTTGAAACAAGAGTCCCCAGTGTGTGCTTTGCCATTTTGAGGTGCAGAGTTCAGCATTGTTAACACATTGACAAGAACCATCTCCAAGTGATTATGAAACCTCCCCACTGTAAGGGAAGACCTTACCAGCGGTCATTCCTATGGATCCCTCCACACAGCTACTGGCAGCCCTTTGTGTTCTGTCTGTGGCTCAACCCACTGGAGTTTCGTGGAAACCAGCTGTTCATACAGATTCTGGGATTTCACCCATTGGTGGATGCTTGGGTGATATCTACCATGATGAATGCTGTGCCATGGGCAGTCCTATCTGACTGAACTTGTTTTCAGTTTGTTGAGTCATTTGTCAAGCAGCACAGCTGTTGTCTGACCTGCTGTTAATGCTGACCTGTCCTCTACCACTCTCAAAAACAAGATGGACTGGGCTGGACATGGTGACATTTGCCTGTAGTCCCAACATTCTAGAGACTGAGGCAGGAGACTGCTGAGTTCAAGGTCAGCCTGAACGACTTAATGAGACTTTCTCAACGGGAAAGAGGGGAAAGTACTCCAACAAAAGTTCCATGACCTGACCCTGTCTCTCTCCATTGTCTAGTCATTTTTGTTGTTTCTCAGGGAACTGGGGATGGCAACCAGGGCCTGGCATATGCTAGGCAAGCATTGATCTACACCCTAGTTTCCAGTTTCTGACCTTGGTGTCCCAGTGTAAACTGTGACCTGGTCCTGTGCACAGGGAACTGTATACTGGAAAGGGAATTCAGGGCCAGTGATTTCTGGTAAAGTTGGCCAGTATGAACCTTTGGCAGGTGGCTTCAGCCCACATGTCCATCTGACAAGGAAGGCCCAGACGGAGCCGGTAAGCCGTAAGGCCCAGGGAGGTAGGGGAAAGCTGTCACTATAACTACTTGAAGAACTGTCCAGGCAGGGACAGCTGTAATGGAAAAAACAACCCTAAGATGGAAGACTCCAAGCAATGACCACTTTTACATTGTGCCATGATGGAGCATGTCTGGGGCACAGAACCATGGATAAGTGGTCTTAATGTGTACATATCCACGGGCGTGGCTGTGTAAGCATACTTTGCTCCTTAGTCAGGGCCATCTCCCCACAAAGCAGTGCTGGTACCTGACTTGAAAAGCAGAGAGGACAAAGTAGGGCTAGGGACAGGACCCCACAGCAGAGGCACACCACAAAGCTAACATCAGGACCAGGCTCAGGTCAGCTGGCCAGAGCTACATGGGATTCACATAGCAGTCCAACCATGGGGGTTAGGGCCAAACAGGGACCAGCAAGCAGTTTCTGAGTCAAGGGTAGAAGAGATTAACAGTTAGGTTGGACGAGGTGTAGGCCTCCCTTGACCTGCCATTTCAACAAAAGAAAAGAATCACAAATACACCATTCATCTGTCACCCCACCAGCGCCAGTCACGCCCTCAGCAGCCTTGTAAAGCAAGGTCACTCAGAGTGGTAGAAAAACATGGAAACTGAGAAAGGGGCCAAGTGATGGGGTGAGTCCCCAGCCTCAAAAACACTTAAGCCTGTGTGTGAGGCTGGGTGCCTGGGACCTCCTGAGGTCAAGATGTTTCTGCTCACAATGGCCTGGTGTGAGGAGGAGTCTTGGTGAAGACAGAGCCCTTGATGCCCAAAGCCTCACTGGGAGGGAAAACCCTGCTCTTGTGTCTGACAAAAGGCTGTCAAGCTCACTCATACAGATGCAGGCAATAAGAAGGGAGTTGCCTTTGACCATGGAAGGGACCTGCAAGGCAGGTAGAACCAGGAGTTTGTGGGTGGACAGACAGAATTGTCTCCTATGCATCAGAACCCCAATAGTCATGGTGCCCTGGGGGGTGGGCATTAGAAGGAGAGGCTGGACATCACTCACTTGATCGAGCAACCATCTGGGGAGGGGTGGGCAGCCGCAGTGCAGCGCATTCATCAACTCATTAGGAAGGGCCAAAAGCACAGCAGAGACCCAGTCACTGCACCGTCCCACTGGCCAATTAGCCACTTTTAGGCAGCATGGCTGTGGTCTGTGCAAGCACCAACAGCTGAGGCCGCCTTGCTGCAGACACTAATGTAATTAAAGAAAATGGGATGGGAAGTAAGGCTCAATGGAGATGTTTTCCGAAACAGTTGAAAGCTTTCTCTCCTTCCCACCCCTTCACGTGTCAAGTTAGCCTAGAGGCTCAGCACTGAAGAGATGAGCAGTTAAAATAAACCCAGGCTTTGGCACAAATTTCCAGTTGCTCCACCTGATACCTGTCTTAGGATTCTCTTCCACCTGCAGGGGGAACATGAGAGGAATTTAGTAATAGACACAGTAGTCAGAATCAGACAGCTGAGGTCCTGGGGTCACCACTTTCAGGACTTTGCAGGTATCTGAAGGTCAGTGTTAGAAGCACATCTCAACATGAGGTGACAGCTGTAAGTCCTCCTTTATCATTAGTCAGGTTCCTGCCTCATCAGCATAAGACACCAGGAGGAGATACCTGGGTGTGTAGAAGAACCTCAGGGATTGTTATACTCTGAGCAGGCTCCATTCATCCACCCATTTTTCCTACCAGCCATCCACTCATGTATTCACCTGCAATACATAATACATGTATGTATACATACATACACCTATTAATCCACTCACTATTCATGCAACTATCTACCCACCCACCTGTCCATCAGCCTAGTGATTTATTTGCTCATCCATCCATCTACCCATTCATCTATATAACCCTGCATTTGTCTGTCCATCCATCCATCCATTCATCCATCTTCATTTCCATTCATTTATCCCTACATCCACTAACCCTTCCACTCTTCCATCCCTCTAACTATCCACTCAGTTATCATATCCTTCTACCTGTGCACCATCCATGAGTTCACCCACCCATCCATCCACCTACCTATCCATCCATCTGACAAGGCCTCTGTATACCCATCTATCATCCATCTACCCATCTAGCCATCTTTCTCTCTATCTACCCATCGATCAACTCACCCATTCATTCATTCATTGACTCCATCCCTCCATCCCTTCATCAGTTCACCTATCTATCAGATCATAACTAGTCATTATCCATCCACCTACCTACATTTATCCCTCCCATCTAACCTACTCATCTCTCCACCTGTTTAACCAGTAGCTACCAATATTTGTTCATTCTGAGAGTTAAAGATTATGAGGTCATATGTGGGATTGATGGCTCAGTAGATAAAGCACTTGCCATGCATGGGTGAGGACTGGCCCCAGGATCAGAGATGGGATTCCCAAAAATAAGATGGTTCATAGATTGACTGGAGCTGGAGGACTCTGGGCTCATTGAGAGACCCTGCCCCAATAAATAAAATAATCGAGGGAAGCATCCAATGTCATTTTTGAGCTGCCACAAGTTCAAACAAACAAACACACACACACACACACACATTCACCCATGCATATATCATACATTCACCAACACACATGTAAACACACAGATAAATGCACACACACAAACAAAAAGATTTTGAGGTCAACAAGAGAAATAGTCTTGGATCTCCTGTAGATGGTGGTCTTATTGGTGAAGACAAACAATGAAGTCACTCAGTACACCAGAGAGTTGGCCTGGGTGGTCAGTCAGTACCACTGAGCAGATCAGCAGCCCTTGAGCCCCAGAGCAAGCTGCGTGAGGCCAGAGCAAATGTCCCTGAGGAAAAACCTGGGGTGACTCCCAGAGGCTGAGGGGGAGTCAGCCATCCAGACAAGACTCAGCAACTGCAGAAACATTGAAGTAGGTAGAGAATGAACGACGGCGAGGAGCAAGGAACAGCAGAAGATGATGGCCTTGGAACCCCTGTTTTGGGGGAGTCTAGTGGGGAGATACTGGAGCCCATGTTATCTGACCAGCAGGAGACAAGCAGAGGAATGGAAACCAGTGAGGCATCTTCCCTGTCATCTGGACTGAGCACCAATTGTATGCCCTAGTAGAGGTGGGGACAGAGCAGGAGGTGGATCTGAGGTGACGTTGGAAAGAACAGAACTCTGGATGTGAGTGAGGGAGAGCAAGGTGGATCTACTCTCTACCCTCTCTAAGGCGTGCCAGGGCGGGGTTAGTGAGGCACTAAGTGGGCACTGACATGGTACTAGCTGGCAGCAAGGTCCTCATGGTCCCCCATCACACAGCCGCAGCTGCACAGCCAGTGCCCAGCCTGCTTGGAAATAGAACCTCGTGAATGCGTGCCAGGGTGAGCCACTCCCTTTACACTCCTAGGAAAACCAATTTCCTCCTGGAGATTGATCTAGGAAGGCAGCAGACTGCGCTTCTTCGACAGGTGACTACCTGCTACCCAGAGGTACTTATTTTCACGGCTTTCAAGTGCCATTTTTATATTTTTGAATTGGTAATAGAAAAGATGCACTTGGCAAAATATTCAAAATGTTTAGGAGATAATATGGTGTGAAGTACAGGTCTCTTCCCCCTCCACCCCACCCAGCTCCAGAGTTCTTCCCAGACAGAATCTCCCTCACTGGATTCCTGATGCTCTTTCTAGAGAAGGACTCTGTCTATATGATGCTATAAGAAGCCTCTGTGTGGAGGGGCTATGCTCTGTGTACACATTCATGTGTGTGCACATGTGTGCAAGGGTTAGGGATACACATACATGTGCAGTCATGCATGCGGAAGCCAATGGTTGATACTGAGTATCTTCCTTTGTCAATGTCTGCCTTATTTTTTAAAGATTTATTTTATTTAAGGTGTGTGTGTGTGTGTGTGTGTGTGTGTGTGTGTGCCACTTGTATGTAGGCTCTTGGAAGCCAGAAGAGGGCATCAGATTCCCAAGAGCTGGATTTGCAGGTATTTGTGACCTACCTGACAGAGACCTACCCATTCCTGCTGGGAATGGAACTCAGGTCCCCTAGAAACAAGTGCTCCTAACCTCTGAGCCATCTCTCCAGCCCTGAAATCTGTTTTCCTTTATTCATGTGTGTGGGGATGTCTTGCTATGTGGATATGCACATGTGTGTAGCTGTCCTCAGAGGCCAGAAGGAGGGGCATCAGGTGCCCTGAAGTTGCAGTTGAAGCTCTGGTCCTTTGCAAGAGGAACAGCATATGCTTTTAACACTTTGGTTCTCAACCTTCCTAATGCTGCGACCCTTTAATGCAGTTCCTCATGTTGCAGTGACCCCTAACTAAAAATTACTTTCATTGCTACTTCATAGTTGTAATTTTGCTACTGTTATGAAACATAATGTAAATATCATATATGCAGGATATTTGACAAACACCCCACAGGTTGAGAAACACTGTCTTGATGGCCGAACCATCAGCCCCCACTTCCTTATTTGTTTGCAAACCCAGGATTCACCAGTTCAGCTCCTGGATGGCCAGCGTGCTCCAGCAACCCTTGTGTGTCACCTCCCAGCACTGGAGTTGTAGGCGAGGGTTACCACACCTGACTCTGTATGGGTACTGGGGGCCTGGACTCAGGTGTGGCAAGCATTGACTGAGCTATCTTTCCACTTTCCACAAATCCTTTTTAATGCGCCTGAAAAAAATAAACAGCTCCACATTCTTTCTCTAGCTGAATCACTGTGTGACCTTGGGCAACTCCCCTCCCCTCTCTGAGCCTTCAGAGTCACTGTCTGCAAGACAGAAACACACCCAACCTGTTAAGAACGAATGGGAAGACATGTTGGGTGTTTGCATCACCAAAAGGCATGTGCTACATATGTCCAGACTGCTCTGAGCTGTAAGTGGTGCCTGTGGGTAGCTGGCTTTTCTTTGAAGCCCCCACTTTATGTCTAGAATACTGTCCTTCGTAAGAAGTAAATGGTACGTGATTGTCCCATTCTTCTTGCACCATTATTTTGTATTTGTTGTTGTTTTTAGCCAGACTCAGGAGAGTCGAGACTGAACGTGTACAGAGCACATGTGGAAGAAAGCATGGCCAGTCTGCTCATTTGACAGCTGGGTCTGGTGGTCAGTAGTGGAGTTTGCATAGCTGCTGTTTAGGGACATAGTGTGGGACTACAAAAGAGACTGCCTGCGCATAAGTGATGTCAACACTGAGTGTCTTCCTCAGCCCTCTCCATCTTCTTTTTTGAGGCACGGTCTCTCACTGAACCCGGAGCTCTCGGTTCAGTTAGACAGGCTGGCTAGTGAGCCCCTGGCCTCTGCTTGCCTGTGCTTGAGTTCAGTTATGCACGACCACACCCAGCTTCTAAGTGGGTGCTGGGCATCTGAACTCAGGTTGTCCCGAGTGCACAGTAAGTACTCCACCCACTGAGCCAGTTCCTCGGACTTTGGGTTCACTCTTGATGTCCTGTGTTTTTCTGTTTGTGTTTTTCTAACAGGGTTTGTTGCTTTGACAAATTTCTGCAACTGAGGGGGACAGGAGCCCTGAGGGCACCAATGAAGGGGAAGTTGGCACCATCACCTGGCTGGCTCTTCTCTCATTCTCCCAGTGTGATCTATATGGAGGGGACAGGTCTCCCTATGGATGAGCATTTCCCCAGGGGACACATTTCTCTGCACCTCTCGTGGTCATCCTATATGCTACTGTGCTCTGGGGTCTCCCTCCTGATAGACCGCCTGGAAGGTCTAGATGCTCCTCTCCTGCCTCTTTCCCTCACTCAGTTTATAACAAGCATGGGAAGGTCCTGTTTCCTCTCCACCCTTGCCATGTTACCCAGTTCTTCACAGCCTTTCCACCATCTGACTTCCCAGGGACCCTTCCACTCCTCCATTCTCCATGGACTCTCAGCTTCCTTCCTTCAGAAATCCCAAGCCTTGCGGGTAAGATAAGCAACCAGTCCATTCAGGCAAGCCACACAGATAGGGCAAGGAATGGAAAGCAACCCTTCCCCCCCCCCCAGCCACGTCTGCAGGGCCCTGCTGCCCACCTGCCCACCCAGCCACCTTGTTGACTTTCCTTCCTTATTCCATTCACGGTTATCCCAGCTTTGCAATAGCCCCACATTATTTCTTCATTTCATCCTAAGACTGCCCTGACTCTGCTGGAGAGAACCTGACTTTGGAGTTCCGCCTGCCCACAGTCTGAAGAGTTGTCGCTTTTTCTCCTAATTGTCAACTTTCAGATAACACCCCCAGACTCTTCCTTCACTTCCTTCAACCCAAGAGGCTCCCTTCCTTTTCCTGTTTCAGTTGTTCAAAGTCAGCCCACATCTAAGTGTCATACAAGGATAGTTGTTTTGCCTGAGTTTTTGTTATTTTGTATTCCTGGAGATTCTAGTTGCCTTTATTTTCTTTTGTAGCAGAAGAATCAGGTCTTTGTCAGCAAGCCACTAAACATCCCTCCTGCCTGTGGATAGTTACATCCTAAGAATGCGAGCCATTCTTAAGAGCCTCCTCTGATGTTCCACTCCAGTCTGGGCTCCAGATCTCAGCAGTGTCATTTTGTAGCTTCTCCCCTCATTAACATGTGAGATGAGTGAGTAGTTCCTTGGGCATTGCCATTGTTCTAATGGGCTACGTACTCAACAAACTTCAGCAAAAAGGACCTGAAGTATAAGTGCTCTGTCTGCTGTCTCTAGCTTTAAAATTCTGGGCTCAAGAGTCATTTGGCCTCTGAACTGGAACAGTCCCACTTTGTGGTGTGAAATGCGATGCTCTCCCGTCCTCATCCCATGGTCTCTGCCCCTCTGTTCTCCTCTCTGGAAGTTTGTAAGAATGTCAGGGTTTCTTTGTCTCCTTAATGTCTTAACGCTTTGGCATGCTGACCTTAGCCTGACTCTTCTCAACTCTCAACGCATAATGTTTACTGTCCCTGAGTTCCCTCAGACTCAGCAACCTTGAAGAGTCATTCTCCCTCTCTCCCTCTCTCCCTCTCCCCCTCTCTCTCTCACACACACACACACACTCTCTCTCTCTCTCTCTGTCTCTCTCTCTCACACACACACACTCTCTCTCTCATACACACACGCACATACACACACGCACACACACGCACATACACACACGCACATACACACACACACATACACATACACACACCTTTCTGCCTTTCCTCTACATCACTTATCATGATTCTATTTCTCCAGTTTTTTTTCCCTCCTTATTCTAGAGGACCTCCCTAGACACATGTATAAATTGTCTAGATAGTCATTTTGTCATCATCCAAGGGTTGTTCATTTTGTGGCAAGGTGAGCTTCTGAGGCTTCAGAAAGTGTCCCTGGGAACCGCTGAGAACAGACTGGACAGTGCCAGTATTCACAGAGCCACTGAATGTGGCTGCCCTCCAGGCACAGCCTAGATGTAATGTAACTTCTTTCTAGTCAAATGCCAGAAAGTGCGAGAGAAGACATGTCCCTTGCTTGCTCCCCACGAGAGATCATAAACAAAGACAAAGTTGGTCTCTCACACACTCCTGCTAGGCATGATCAGGGTTCAAATGAACATAGGCTGTGTTCTAGTTTTGTTTCTGTTGCTGGAATAAACGCCCTGCCCCAAAGTAACTTAGGGTAGAAAGAGTTTATAACACATTGCATGTTAGTCTCTCCTTGAAAGAACTCAGGGCAGGAACCTGGAGGCAGGAACTGAAGCAGGGGCCATGGAGGAGTGCTGCCTACTGGCCTGCTATTCGTATCAATCATTAACCCATATCCTCCCATATTGATTATTAATCAAGAAAACGTACCACAGGCTTGCTCGCAGGCCAATCGGATGGAGACAATTCTTCATTTGAGGTTCCCTCTTCCCAAGTAACCATAGGTTTGTGTCAAGTGGATAATAAAAACTGGCCATCCCAGAGGGAATGTGTATTTTATTCTGGAGTGAGCACACAGGAAGGCAGGTGATGGGCAGGAATGAAGAAGTGGCCCCAGGGATGCCTCATGCAACTGAGTCATGCACAGAAGTCACTGTGTGGCTGGGGAGAGGGGAAGCCATGAACTCAGACTGGTTAGTCCCAGCCTCACCACCCTCCAGCCTTGTGACCCTGGCAGGACTGCTCCGCCCTCTGCCTCGAGTGCTGCTTTTCTTCCTCCATCACAGGGCACAGAGAGTCAGACCCCAGTGCACACAAGAAGCTGAGCACTGGGCACTTAGTCCTGGGTCACCCTGGCATATGAGGCCCTTGGGGTGGCCAGAGCCTGGCCCAGCCTCCTCCCTCTCCAAGACCTGGAAGTTTGGCATTATCGTCCCCTGGCCTCACCACAGCCAGCATCCCAGAATTCATTACTTTCCTCGTCACTGTGACTTAAAACCTACAAAAAGAGAATTAAGGGAGAGGGGGTGTGTCCCATCTCATGGTGCAGAGGGATGCTGTCCATCGCAGCAGCAGAGGCACAGCTACAGGGACAGCTTTGTCCCTGGCACCACCCAGGAAACAAGAAGGGAATGCCCATGCTTGAATGTCGTTCCCCCTTTCTATTCTGTCAGGGATCCCAGCCCGTCCAGTGGTGCTGCCCACATGCTGGGAGTGTCTTCTCTCCTCAGTTATGCCTCTCGAGAGGGGGCTAGAGAAATGGTTCAATGGCTATATTGTCGCCGACCTCTCAGCAAACTATGGGTTCAATCCTAGCACTGCCTACACCAGATGATATAGCTCTTACCTGTAATCCTGGTACTCAGGAGGTGGAAGCAGGAGTTTAGGGTCATCCTCAGCTACAGAAAGAGTTGGAGGCCAGCCTGGGCTACAGCGTTCCTATCAAAAAACAAAACAAAAAAGTAAAAGCAACAACAACAAAACCTCTCTGGAAACTCCCGCATAGACATATCCAAGGTGTTTCCTAGGAAACTGAATTCTAGCAAGTTGATAATGGTCATGAACCATTATGACCCCCAGCCATTCCCGGTGTTGAGGATCTAATTTTGGATTTCCTTTCTCAGAGCACATGAGGTGGGGTGAGGGGTGGGGGCCCTGCTGGAGTCCAGCTTAGGAATCTGAAGCAGCAGAGTGGCTTCTTGGGGGAGAGAAGGCAAGGCCCCTTGTGCCTAGCCTGAAAACCAAGCTCAGAAACGACCCTATATGGGGCTCAGAACCACTGACTTCTGGATTGGGGGCTTTCCCCTATAGCTGGTGTGTCCCACTAGGGCCTGGAGCAGAGAAGCCCAGATGTTCACTGTAGGATTGTTGTGCTGTTGGATCAAGCAGGACAATTATGGACTTCCGTCCAGGACGAACTCTGTTCTGGCATCCATCCCTGCAGGGAGGCGCCTGGCTCAACACTCTCAGGCCACATTTAGCACTTTTCCCAGGTGGCGAGTGGGTGTCCTGATGGGGGAGAGCAGGCAGATGGGTGGGGCGATGGAGAAGCCACAGAGCAGTTGCTAGGGGAGGCTGGCATTCAGGCACACCTCCAGGCCGCGCCCAGCAGAGCTGCCCTTGCCCTTGGGTTATGTGGAGAGGCAGGCAGGTGCCACCATGAGCTTCCTGCCTCCCCACTTCCCTTATTTACACCATCAGTAAAAGAAGGGTGTTGACCCTGTTGTCCCTGTCGTTCCATGGTCACAGCTTCCAAAGGCATCCTCTGTCTTCTAAGCCTCGTGCTGTATTGGGTCCCCTGCCTCCCTCCCTTACATCTGTAGCATTTACCAGTTTCCATAACGTGAGAATTCTACCTCTTCAGTCTCAGACTGCTGGTGTGTTTACTGAACGGAGGAAACATGCCTCCAGCCAGCCCCGGTAAGCTGGCATGCTGCAGCACGCCCCCAGTCAGCACTGTGTCCCTCTTCTGCTTCCTCCTTCAGCTCCACCATGGGAGACCTTCAATTCAGGTACTGAGTGAGTGACTTAAAGGTCCTTCAGGATGGCCACCAAGCCTGATGGGGCCCAACCTGGGAGTTCTGATGCCAGAGCTCTGTTCCCTGTCCTGACACAGACTCCCTGTGTGGGCCTCAGTTTCCCAACCTGTAAACAACTATACTCTCCCCACGTTCTTTTCCCATTATCAATTTTTGGATATTTGGCCAGAAGCTACCATAACTACTGGTCAGTTTTTACTGTAAGTGAATATCACTGATGGCCTCCATGAATATGCGTGGATGTTGTGAGCGTTTACCATTAATGGATGTGTCAAATGGTCTCCCGTGCAGCTGAAATGGCTCAGCAGGCATAAAGCACTTACCATGCAAAGATGAGAACCTGAATTTGATCCCCAGAACCCAAGCAAAGCCAGATGCAGAGGCACACATCCATTACCGTAACAGTTCTGTGGTGAGATGAGAGACAGAGACAGGATTCCTGGAAGCTCACGGGCCAGCTAGCCTGATGTGTGTGTGGGCGACTCATTAGATAACCTCTCTCAAACAGAATGAAAGGCAGACTGACTGATGCCTGAAGTTTTCATCTGACCTAACATGTGCTCCGTAGCTCAAGCTCCCCGCTACACACGCATACAAGACAGGAAAAAATACTGGCATGAATGGAGATAAACAACAGCATATTGGATGAACATGTCATACAGTTGTTATAAGTAGATAAGGTCAGTGGTCACCATGAACATCCTCAAATTTTGACTCTGAGACAAGCCTGTCAGGCAGGGATGGATTTCAGGGCTAAAGAGGCAGTCCCAGAGCAACCAAGGTGAGCATGAATGCTCTGAGCTAGTATCCAGACGTATGCAGCCCATCCATGTGCCAGCCAGCAAGAGGATGAGGCAGCCAGGCCTGCAGGTCGTCTCAGGACTAGGGTGGGCACACAACAGGCTGTCAGCAAATGTCTCTACTGATCACACCTTTGGCAAAATACAGGTTGCTCTGTCCTTCTCTAGGCAATAGAAGCCTTTGGTGCCTGACTCGGGGATAAGGGAAATAGGACCCATCTGACTCATTGCCTGTGCCAAGGACAGCAGACAAGTGGCCGATCTGCATTTGCTTGTGTCCCCTACTCTGTATCAGTACCAGCTCAACTTGTCTCCTTCCCTTATCACCTGGGGTAGGGCCTGACGAATGTTCAACATCAGAAAAGTAAGAAAGAAAAGGGATTAATGGATGAATGGTTGATAGATAGATAGATGGAAGGATGGAGGATAGATTGGTGGGTAGGTAGATGGATAGATATTAGAGTGATGGATGGATGATGGATAGATGGATCATGCATTTGGTGTGTTAAATAGATATAATGATGATTAATCAATAAATGTTAGGTGAATGATGGATGATAGATGAATGGGTGTTAAATGAATCATAATGACAGACACAGACAGATATTATATGGATGTATGTTAGATGATGAATGATGGATAGATGGATGATGGGTAGGTGGGTGGATGGATAGATGGAGGATGGATGACTGGTGGGTGAATGGGTGGATGGATGGATAGATGGATGGATGCATGAGTATATGGAGATTGGTGGGTGGATGGATGGATGGACAGATGTATGTATGTATGTATGTATGGATGGATGGATGGATGGATGGATGGATGGACTGGTGGATAGATGGATGCATTGATGAGTGGTTAAGTGGGTAGGTAGATGGATGCCTTAGGATGAGGAAAGATGCCCAGGTGGGGCAAAATGCTGAGGCTTCTTTCTAGATAGAACTGTACTGTGCACCCTGTTGGCTCTTAGTAAATCCTCCTATGAGGAGAACAAAGGACAATGTGGCCCTGAGTAGTAAAATATTAAGTACCCAGTGCCAAACATCCCACCATGCAAAGGGTTCAGTGCCATTAAAGGAGATTCAGCTGACCCAGCTCCATGTAGCTCTACTGCCTCATTCCCCCAGTGGGCACCTGGCTTCACTGTCAGTTAGAAAGCAGCACAACATGGTCAGGTCTGCAGGAGGGCTTAGCCATGAGAGCCTGCTACTGTCTCTCAGATTTCCTCTTGGAGAGTTTGGGCTTGGTGGCCAGCCTGCCCATGCTCCTTGGCAGTCAGTCAGCTCAGCAGCACTTAACTCTTCAGGACACATGCTGTTTAAAACCTGACTCTTCTAACCAAGGTCAAAGCTGAGACTGTCGTGGTGGCCAGAAGCCTGGCAGAGCAGATGGCACTCTTGTGCCTTGGGTTCCCTGGCCTGTATGTGGCCCTAAAGAGGTTTGTGGATGAGCAGGACACAGTGAAAAGCAAAAAGGCCAAGCCAAGGGAAAGCAGGGCTATATTCTAAGTGGGAACCTGGGGCAGGGGACAGGAAAATTGTTAGGTAGACTTGGAGCATGTCCCCGTGGGAAGGTTCAGGAGTGTGGATTCCTCTGGCACTGCTAGGCACCATGGCTAGGATTGAAGTCAGGTGTCAGTCAGGAACTGGGAAAGGTTGAAGACAGGAATGGTCTCAGGCTTTGGCTGAATCTTTCTGCACCATTGTTCCCAACCATCAGCTGCAGGATCACAGGGCCTTGCTCAGCCCTCCTTAATGATAGAGCAGAGGTGGCTACATGAGCCCTGTGTTCCTTGGATGAAGATGTGAGGTATGGGATAGAAGGGCCACAGCAGTCACGGGGACAGGCTGGGACCTCAGCACAGTGGAAGGCTGATGGGCATTCATGCACCCTGCTTGGTGCTCTGTCTCCAGCCCTCTGTGGTGAGTGGTGGACAGGATCCCTTCCCACTACTGTGGCTTTGCTGTTCTGGTATAAGAAGAGTGATATATAGAGCCATCCTCCCTCAGCAAAAGTGAGTCTTAAACATTCATGGTTTGTGGTTATGGGGTATTTCCCATTTTTCAAGTGCAGTGAGTGGCTGGGTTAATGAGGCAGTGACAACATCTGTGAAAAGAGAACAAATATCAGAGAGCCTTAGCCACCCTTCATCACCCTTCATCAACCTATTCATTTATTTGTCCATCCACCTATCAACCCACTCATTTATTCTCTGTTCATCCATCCATCCATCATCTATCCATCCATGTGTTCATTCATCATTAACCTATCCATTCATTCATCTATTCATTCATCCATCCATCTACCCATCTGTTCATCCATTTATCCATCTCGGTATCCATCCATCCATCCATCCATCCATCCATCCATCCATCCATAGAAAAGTTCACTTACTGGAGCTGGAGAGATGACTCAGCAGTTAAGAGCACTTGCTGTTCTTGCACAGGATCTGGGTTCAATTCCCAACACCCCCATCAGGTGGCTCACAGTGCCTATACCTTCATTTCCAGGGCATCTGACACCTTCTTATGCCTCCAAACACACTTCCATATACATGGTACACATCCAGACAAGCTAGAAAACACAAAAACATATACATATTAAAATGTTTGTGCATAGCTATATATCACATGGCTTGCACATATGGTCAGCTGAACAGTGGCCTCCAAAGATGTCTATATCAAAATTCTCTCTGTCTACTTATAAGGCAAAAAGGGACTTGGCAGATTTGACGATGTTAAGGCTATGCAATAATGGATGGCTCATGGACACTCTCATTGCTCAGCATGGCCTGAATTCTCATGGTCTGAGGTTCCCCGCTGCCCTTCCTCTCAAGATGATGTGTTCTCTGCAATAGGCTCTCTCCAGCTGGGTGAGCAGTGGGCCCAGGGCACAGTGTCTGCTCTGTGCACATGTCATCCAGGGTAGAGCCATGTGGGACTCAGGGGCTGCAGGAACAAGTAGCATGAATGGGCAGCTTAAAGAGGTAGGAGTGTGGTCTCCCACAGCTCAGGAGGATGAGCCCCATTCATGCGCACAAGACTGTTCCCTTTGCAGACCCTTACGAACAGTCAGTCAGATCTTTTTCCTCTCTTGGTGGCTCCATGCCAATGACTTATGACTTCACCCTCTGTCCCCAGGACTTCTCTGTGTGTCTCTATGTTCTCTTCTGTCTGCTATGAGAACACTCTCATTGGATTCAGGGTACCCCTGGGTTCGGTATAGTATCGTTTCTGGGCTTAGCAACTTCTTTTTAATTTTCTTACTCTCATTTAGTGTGTGTGTGTGTGTGTGTGTGTGTGTGTGTGTTTGCATGCACATGTAGACATCAGAGAACAACCTGTGGGAGTTGGTCCTCTTCTTCCCCCACACAGGTCCCAGCAATTTAACTCAGTTCAGTAGGCTTGAAGCAAATGTCTTTACCTGATGAACCATCTCACTGTCCTGTAACATCTTTTTATTTTACAATTTATTTATTTGTGTATGAGTGTTTACCCATAAGTGTGTATGTATTTATACCATGTGTATGCAGTACCTACTGAAACCAGAAGAAGGCATCAGATCCTTGGGAACTGGAGTTTAGATGGTTGTGAGTTGTCATGTGGGTGCTAAGAACAGAAGCCCATGACATCATCTGCAAAAATTCTGTTACTAGGCAGGTCATACACTGAAAGTCTGGGTGCCATGAATTTGGGGGACACTGTCTATCCTTGGTCACTGGTCATGTGTTTTCCATGGGAGCACAGGCCCTGGCACAGCATCATTGGCTGGCAGCTGCCTGTGCCATGCCCCCACACAATTTCCTATACTTTTCTCTGTGTGTCTCTTGCTGAGGTCTAGTAGCATGAACATTGGGTCCAGGCTTAGCAGTGTGCCTTGACAGGATTCACACTGGGCCTGTGATCCTGGGAGCAGATGCCATAAGTACTGATGGAGTGAGTATCTAGGAAGGAGCACGTCCCCAGAGCTGCAATCTTGCAGTGACATTATCAGGAGGGTGTGGAGCCCTTGCCCACCCTCAAGGGCAGGCTGGGCTGCTTGGTCCAGTGGCTAGGCTGTAGTTAGTGAATGTCCAGGGGGTCTAGAGCTAGAAGAGCACTCAGTCAGAGCAGAAAAAACCCCAGCAGGGCATCATGGGACCACAAGGGACAGTGGAGAGGGAGAGGCCAGCCACAGGTCTAAAGGATGATCAGAGGTGGGAACAAAATTTGGAAAACTTAGAGAACAGGGAAGAAATGAAGAAAAGAAACTACTGGAACCAGGGGCTAGGAGTAGCTATATCTGCAGCCTGTCAGAGAGCTTGCCTGCACTTTTGGGGATCCAAAAACACCACTGAACTTGCAGCAGTGGTTAGATGCCAGAGATAGCAGGGAAGCAACTGGGGGGGCGCTGAAGCCTCCTGTACAAACAAGGACCTGAGACAAACAGCTCTTCCTCAAGGAGGAGCTATCAAGTATCTGGGGACATCTGCAGTGTCTGTGGACAGTCACCTTAGTAGATAAGTTGGAGTACCCCCAGTCTGTGAGAGTCTGGTCAGCACAGGGGACAGACTGCTGGAGGAGCCTGAGAGAGGCCTCTGATGAGTCAGGCCATGGGTGGCCAGAGGCCATCACTTCTTTCTCAGCCCTAACAAGGCACATGTCCCACAAGTAGTGGCCTTCCTTAGACGGAGGCCACTCAGGAAGCCAGGCTCATTGTCACTTTGTGGGGTCAAGTGTCCAGGCTCCAAGCCAGGACCATAAGTGTCATCAGAGCTCAGGAGGGACACAGAATTTTATTTGAGCAGACAATTGTCTGAATAACAGATAGCCAACCAAAGTAGGTGGCCACCCAACCTTCAGGATGCTTGGATAGAAAGGGCTCATGGCCATGTCCTGAGGATAGAAAAGGAAATTGGTAACCAGCTGGACAGGCTGAGTCCTGAAGGTTTCCCAGGAAATGATACGGGATCCAGATGTGGCTCAGTGGCTGTCAGTTTGGAGGGCTGTATGACAGGTTCCAAGCCTCATGTAGCTGCCAGCAGTCAGACCCAGGCCCTGCCTTTGCTTCCCCTGTCCATACTGTGGCTAAGGTCCCATTTGCCTATTACTCTCTGCTAACATTATCATCCTAAAGATGTCATCACTGTAGTTGGCCTTGTCCCCAATAATCTGTATGCAAGCAATTGCCCCAACATAGCTGGGATGCCCAGGAATCTGGAACACTCAGTGAACTCACAAAACTTTCGGAGCACCTAAGGCTTGGGAAAGTAGAAGTCCTTAGCTCTCTGCCTTTTGAACTAAGTCCATGAAAGACAAGAGGCTATGATCAGATCCTCCTGGAGGTCCGGGCACAGCCCAGCCTTCTCCCTACCTCCTTGTTCCTAGCCACAAATATCAGCCTGTGTCCATTAGGAAGCATTTGGCTATAATAAATCTCACTGGCTGAAACTGAGACCTTGGAGGTGAGTCTGGAAGTGACCAGAACCAGTATTTGTTCCATGGGTTAATTGCAACTCTCCAGTCTCTTGGCTCTTTACTCATGGTTGCAAAGTGGCAGCTAACGCTCCAGTTATCACACCTCCATAGCAATCATTTGCAGGGGTGTTGGGGAAAGCTGTGCTTCTCCAATGCCCCAAGTAGTTGAATAATTCCCAGGGACCCAGGTAGATTTGTTCTCTTATCTAATTGGGTAAAACCATGTCCTATAGTCACCGCTGTCCATGCTGCAGGGAAAACTGGGAAAGCAAGTGTGTAGCTTTTCCAAAGTCTGTTGTGGGAAGTAAACCAGGGGATGGAATAGACTGTACTGGAAGCTGGGTGTGAGGAAAGAATGAGATGAGGCTTGGCTTTACACTGAAGGCATTGCTTGAGAAACATCAAAAGACCCTCCTAGGCACGGTGACTATTTGAAATGGGCTTTGAGGGATGAATAGGAGTTGAGCAGCTGGAGTTAGAAAGCAGGGAAAGTGCTCCAGATAGGGGCCAGAGTGCAGGCTGGAAATACAGCTTAGTGGTAAAGGACTGGCCTAGCATGTGTGAAGCCCTGGGTTCAATTCCCAGCACCATGGAAGTGTGAGTGTAGGAAAAACTCTCCATGCAAACAGAGTCCAGGGCACCCCTGGTTGAATGTATCGCGCTTGACATCAGCTGTGCACTTGTTTCTGCGTGGAAGCACCATCTCTCTTCTGATTGGCCAGACCGTGGGGTGGGGGCGCTGCCTCCTTTGGGGCTTGTCTTTTCGGCTTTCTGACAGAATATCAGAGTATACTAGGTATTATCTGGCAGCTCAGCCACTTCCCTGTTATGCTGATGGAGCCAGCTCTATCATCCTGGGGGAGGGGCTGCGAGCATTCAGGACCCCCTAGCTGGACAGCATCACAGGAAGTAGGACACTGCCTCCTCCCCTGGGCAGCTGGGCTGCATCTCCAGGTATGTTCTCATGAGCAAATTCTCTATCTGTCCACGCCCTTGATCCCCTGCTCTATAGAAGAGTCACTGCCTAGCGTGGTGATTCACATCTCAGAAAGCTGAGGCGGAGAATTGCTGGAAGTGTGAGGCCAGCCTGAGCTATCTAGTGAGTTCCAGGCCAGACTGGGCTACATGGTGAGATTCTGTCTCAAATAAAACCAAAGAAGAAAAGTCACTTTCTCTTGGGGAAACCGAAGGTTCAATCAGTTATGCTGAGAGCATTCAGGGCCCATGAACACAGTCATTATGATAATTGGCATATTAATTACCACTTGATAATTATTGCTCATGAAGGCTGAGTCCAGGCAGACCTCAACTGTGAGGCAAGCTAGGGGGCGAGAGGGCACTTTGCTTTGTGTGGAGGACTCTCCAGTCTCAGCCTCCAGACCTTTCCAGGGCAAGTCACGGGTGATCTGTTTTCCCCACACCACTCACTGGCATATCAATCTAAGCACACCTGTACCAGGCAGGGCCACAGCTTCTGAGGAAAATTGACTCTTTTCTTAGCCTCTGTTCTAGGCAGTGACGTATCACGTAGGTGTGTTATTGTGTCCATCCTGAATCCTGACAGATTACTAAAGACATGTCCTGAGAAAGCCCAGCCCAAGGCCCACTGCGTATTTGTTAATAAAGCTTTATTGGAGCAGAGTGGAACCCACGCTTTCTCCTATTGGCAGGGCTGCTTCAGAGTCACACCTAACTGGGCAAGGCTTCCCTCAGAGCCTGAGCTGTTGACTCAAGGCCTTTATAGGAAGAATCATCAGCCAGTGATCTGGAATACTGAGATCTTAAAGTGCTCCCGCTGCCCGGGTGTGCCATCTGATACTGTGGTGCTCCCAAGTGGAGGGAGGGAGCAGCAGCAGGTGGATATGGGGCAGCTGTGACTTGGCCTTGTGACTTGAGCCTAGGCGTTCAGGGTAGGCAAGCCCATTGGGGCCTCATCACTAGGAACTGGGGTTCCAACAGACATTCACACATTGTTTAGTTGACATTTATTTTATTTATTTGTATATGGGAGTCCACACTCCTTGGCATTCATGTGGAAGCCAGAAGACAACTTACAGAAGCCGGTTCTCTCCTTCCATATGTGGGTCCTAGGTATCTATCAAACTCAGGTTGTCAGGCTCAGTAGCAAGTGCCTTCACCTGCTAAGCCGTCTCATTAATTCCAATGGTTTCTAGCTAGGGTGTCTCCCTACTCCACCCTGCAGCCAGGTGAGAAGAGTCAATGTCTATTCCCTGGCCTGTTTGTGTGGTCCTTTTGAGTTAACTTTGAGACAAACAGATGGGGCAAGCCCAACCTGTCAATCTAATTAGTGGATGAGGGAAAGGCACAAACAGACCTGCCTGTGCTTGTAGCAAAATACCAGGCAACTGGACTGCCCTGTGATTATTCTAGAGAATGTTCTTCAAAGTGTGGAGTCTGGGGTTCCAGAGCAGTCTGTGCCTGGAAGGCCCCCCAGTCTGGAAGCTCACCAGGCCACAGAACCAGGAGCCATAGGGAACGGGCTTTTCAGTGGAGCCAAGACTGAACTCTTGCAGGAGTGGCCTGGAAGGGAAACACTCCTGATTCTAAAAATGAAAGCCCCATGTCCCATCAGAACAGGGCAGGGAGTTTACCCATGCCTCACTGGCTATACAAAGGTGTCACTCAAGGAACCAGTAGCTGCTGAGACCCTGCAGCCAGAGGATGGCCATATTTGGCCATTCTGCTCATAGCTGGCTGCTCAGTCCTGCCAGGGCCAGCAGCCACCAGGCACACAAGTCACTGAGGTACCTATGCAGTGACAGCAGTCTGTCTCCTGAAGACCATGGCAGCTTTGTGCAAAGAGCATGGGCCGTGCAAAGACACTGTGGTTAATGAATGGGGCCTGCCCACAGAAGGGGAGATGGCAGCCAGGGTGGAGTACAGGGCATTAAGAGGGTCTTAGCCTTGGTGGGTATTTTAGATACTATTCCCAAAATGATGAGGCTCTGCAGGAGTATTTAAAATGGGAAAAATATACTATCTGATCTAAGGTGGGGGGGGTTGTGCATATGTATACATATGTACATGCATGCATACATACATACACACACACATACACACACACACACACACACACACACACACACACACACACACAATGAAGAGCTAATTCAGGTGGTACCCAGCATCAGGTCTCTATGGGTCTTGGAGGGGAATCCTGAGTCCTAGGTTGACATACAGGTTTTTCTCTGTATGGTCTCCAGAACCATGCTGGTTGCAGGGTCAGGGTGGAGAGCCTGCGGGACAGTACGTGGAGAATGGCACCCAAATGTTTTCCATTTTCCTTGGCACTTAAGCCCTTCTCCTCAGCTGTTAGCTTGAACAGGCTTTCTCCCAGAGTGCTGTGAGCCACCCTACCACTTGCCTTTCTGGAGATGCCCAGCTGGGCTCATGGAGGGAGGCCTCAGGCCATAGGGGCAGAATCCCTAGGTTCTTCAAAGCTCCAGAAGGAAGGAGGCTGCTGTCCCTCCCCCATGGGCCTCTGACTCTCATCTGCTGAGTGCTCCTGACAGGACTGTCCTGCTAACACCCACATGAGGGCAGGGTGCACATGGCAATATCTGTGTTTATGCATTGGATTCCCAGAATGCAGTAGGCTCAGTGAGGTGCAGGCGCTTTCTCCCAAGCTCACAGGCTTGCAGGCCCTGCTCTGTGCCTGGGCCCTCTCAAAGGAACTTTTTCTCATGAGTCTGGATGTGTTGAGGCTGTGGCCAACACCAACATTGCAAGTGAGGATGGCAAAGCCAGCAAGGGAATCTGTTAAAGGACCCTTTGTGGGCTCAGGATACTAAGACCCACCCCACCCGGGGTCTGGGTACCTCTGACCCCACTCTGTGCACGGTTCCCTCATTTCTGCTGGGAGCGATGGTCACTGTCATCAAGGCAAGGTGCTTCTGGCACCATCTTCTTGAAGTGTGCTTGGCAGGTAGCACATTGGATGGTGCTTAGGCAACATTGTGGGTGACTTATTGCAAGGTAATGAGACGATTTAATTCGAATCAGGTTCTCTGCTCATGATTGTTTCCATCAGGAAGAAGTTGTATTGCTTATCACGTTAGCAACAAGGAAGGAAATGGTCGTAATAAACACCTGCAGGGCGTTTTCATAATTGCCCATCTGAGAAATGGCTTCTGCAAGCATGCATCTGAGGAGGGCATATGCAGTCCCCAGGGGCAGGGATGGCACAGTGATGCCTCCATTCATCCAGAGAAAGAGTGGCTCCCAGGAGCCAGGAGGCGTGCAGTCCATATCTGTACGCATCGCTTCCCACAGGTGGCACAACTCTGACTCCCAGCAGCATCCTTGCTAGACTGTCACTGAAAGGCCAAGAGGCACTGGCATGAGACTTAGTAGCCCAGAAGCAAGAATGCCTGACCAATCATGTTCCAATCAGCAAGCAGGGATTAGAGGATGGCATCATTTGTGGTTAAAGCTGAGGACCCTCTCCTGTCCACCAACAGGCTTCCAAGCCTTCCCCTAGTCCAGGCTATTCTGCCCCTGCCCACCCGCAGACAGGTCCTCGGTGCCAATCTACAACCAGCTCTACCTCCATGAACTGGGCCGTCTGCCCACACCGGCAGCAAGAGGGCCTGGCTGGCATCTCTACCAGCTGAGCTGGGACACCTGTTAAGTCCTGGCCTATGCCCCAGCATCTCCCTACCCCCCACAGAGGAGCTGACAGCATCCTGCACGGCCTCATCCTTCCTGATTGGCAGAGTCCAGAAATTTCTAGGGCATCCACTGTCACTGCTGCTCCCTGGAGATGCGTCTTTCTAATAGTACTTCAGTTCCTGCACTGCCCGGCCCAGAGATAAAGTAACAGGAGCAGTGGGGATGCCACGCTCAGCCTTCTGCCCTGGACTGGAGATGCTGTAGGCAGATGATCTTGGCTTTCCATTGCATGCCTCTTGACAGAAAGCAGTCCACTTCCCTACGGCCCATCCTACTGCTAGAGAATGTTTGCAGTGTGCCCACCGCCCTTACTCAGCACTCCTTTTGGTCATTGGAGGTGCCTAAAATACGCTTTCCCTTGAACCCGTTCAGCTGAGTCACTGTGGGCACTGTCTGGAGGTGCCCTCACACACTTCTTAGCAACCAGCAGCACTTGAGGATTCTCCTGAGGTGAGAAAAAATCTAACTTGCAAGTGATTTTCACACCTGAAGGAATGATGTTTACAGATACCAGATTTAACGAGAAATGGAGTTGACCCCAGGTGAGATTCCAGAGACACTTAATCAAACGGCAGGCTGGCTTCCATGTTGTTGCTTAAACCCTGTGGATTTCAGAGGCGCTGAATGTATTTCCCAGCTTGCAAATAAGCTTGAGAGTTGAAGCCAAAGCCTGGGGACAGATGGAGTCCCCACTCATCTGCATGACTGTGGATACCACCCTGCCACCTCTTGATGGTAACCTCCACACCTCCATGGACCCAACTGGCCAGAGTTCATTCCAGTGGGTCTGTGAAGTCCCTTTCTGCAAGCCTCTATGTGCTGGTGCAAGGTGCCTTCCTGATGTCTGGGTTCCTGCAACATGCAGCTCTTGCATGGGACCTGCCTGACTTGAGCTCCCACCATGACCCCTTGGAAAGCCATAGATCTGTGCCCTCTGTCACACCCATGGGCCACTTCCAACACACAAAATAACATCCACAGCCTCCAGAGAGCAGGATTGGGCCCAGGGAGGGTTCTGAAGGGAGAAGTATCTGGCTTTCACCCCAGGACTAAGTAGGGATTCAACCACTTGTGTGTCAACCCCACTGAGGGAAAGAAATAGCCCAGATGTTTATCTGTCATCTTTGCCTTCCTGGGGCCAGCTGGAGCTGTCGCAGATTCTAGCATCTTGCAGCCTGGGTTCCCGCACTGGCTGTGTGTGTGCAGGTGGAGCCCCGCATCCCTAGACATCAGGCTGGGATCCCTGCTCTGCAGCCTGCTCATGCCTCACAGACACAGCCACCAACTCTTGGGCATGGTGTCCCTCTGTCTTCTCCATGGAGAGGCCATCTGGACCTCACAGCATCACCTCCTCTGTTGTCAACCAACCAGGTTTCTGTGATGGCCACATCCATTTATCTTCCTGATTCCACCAGCCAGATCCAGAGGTCAAAGGCATAGGCAGTCCTGCCCCTTCTTCTACCTCCCCAGCAGGCGAGGGTTCCTGGCCCCTTTATGGCCCCTCTTGTTTGACTGCAATTCTCTCATGACTCTTAGCTAGTGACCGCATCCCTCTAGACCCTACTTAGCCTCTGTGGCTTCTCCCCGATGTCTTTGAACCTCCAACCCCCTCTGCTTCTTTCTTGTAAGGACATGAACCTTGGTCCCATGGGCTTCTAACCCAGAATGCCCATCTCTAGAAAGGCCCTGCTTCCAAGGGACAAGGAAGTAAGGGTGTCTGTCTGTATGTGGGGGAGGGACTATTGAACCAACTTATACTCCACTTCTCAATAGGTCCAGACTGAGCCTAGTCTATTCTCTCCAAGATGCCAAGCACTCACTAGGCTATCAGCTGATGCTTAGTAGGTGTTCACTACAAATGCCTAGCATATTAGTTAATATACTAATGAGGCAACTTCACACAGACCCCAGCTACCTCTGGCCCAAGGTTAGAACTCCAACTCAGATGATCAAAGAAAAAAACAAAGCAACTTGATTGACAGGATTGCCATCCCCACAAGGACCCCAAGAGAGGCTCAAGTCCACATTAACAACCCTATGTACAGGGTCAATCTGCCTATAGTGGTCCTGCCCTTAAAGACTGGCTTACAGTCATGTGGGACACCTCTTGTTTAGTCTCCTCAGCCAAGGCCTGACTGCCCATGTCCTCCTGTAGGAACTGCTGCACTACAAGGAGCTATCAAATGCCAGCTGCCATGTGGTTATCTGCAGCTTTCCCTAGCCTAGCATGCTGCCCCACAAGAGGAAGGTGCCCCCCGGGCCACTCTAAACAAATAAATGCCACTGTGGCTTGGCCACTTGGGATTCTACAAAATGGACACCAGCAACCCCTTCAGACATGCCATGGGGGTGAGGTCCTTCAGTCTACTCTATGGCAGACCTCAAACCCCCACAACACTCCACATGCACTTGGTCAGTTGACACAGGTGGGTCAGGGGGATAGGAGCAAACATGGCTACCTTCTGTGTGTGGTTTCCAGAGGTCAATGTGTTTCCCATAAAAACAGCTCTTCTATTCTCCATGGCAACTGATGGACCTGGCTGTACTTTTATATAAACTAGGAAAGGAACCTGGCCCCTCCTCATGGCCACAATGCACACATGATCACATAGATGAACTATGGGTGGTCTCTGACATGTACTGTGTACGACCTCTGCAGCTGTACCGTGCCCCATACCATGTCTGCTGCAGCTAAATGTTGACAAAGGAGGACATACATGGGGTGCATTAGAACTCCAGAAAACGAGTCTGGAGAGCATGCTTCTGGCTTGTATTTGTGTCCAGTCACCAGACACTGGGATTTTTAAAATAGGGCACTTGGGGATCTTTGTTTCCTGGATACCCACAGTGAATGTTTTAGACCCCTGGTCAGTGATGGGTGAGGGAAGAGGGCTCCAGCAGAAGCCTGAGCAGGGTCACCCAGGAGCAGTGTGAGGAGTATGGGAGCTTCAGGTATGTCCCAGTGGAGTGTGGGCAGTGGTCTTTGGGTCCAATCTGGAGGGTAGATCAGCTGGGGCAGCCAGGCAGGGGCTGCCAGGGCCTTAGGCAGTGTTAGCCCTGTTTCTGGGAAGGTGCTGGGGCAGCCAGCAAGGCTGAGATGTGCTTACCCAGGATCAGGTCACCGGTCAGCAGGAGGAAGGACAGGAGACAGAGTCCAGGATGGCCCTCCCCACTGCAGCCATGCCCAGCGTCTCATACCCAGTTCCCCTCTGCTACGTGTCGCACTCCTGCCTCGGGTTCTGCCAGCCCCCGAGGATTTGGGGTGTTCGCAATAGCAGCTCACTATCTCTCAGGAAATGGGGCCCCTTGGGGAGACGGGGTGTTTGTTCCTGGGTCATAGCAAAATAGGATACATGGAAGCTTGAGGGCAGGGTTCCTGGCAGTAGGTCTTCCCACAGTGGTGCCTGTCAGTGGAGAATGACTTTCCACCAAGTCTTTACCCACACTCTTCAGGCTGGTGGATGTCTGAATTTAGGCTTTAGGCCCAAGGTCTGTTGATGGGTAAGGGCGGTGTGTGTATGGTGGGGCTTTGCTCCTGAGAAACATCACAGAGAGGAGGAGGAACTGGAAGCCGTCTTCCAGGAATGGGAGGCTCAGAAGAGGAGGTCTGTCTGCACACACAGGGCTGTCACAGCAGGAAGCAGCTGGAAAGATCAGAAAGGAACAGAATCTGGGACAGGATTCTGGCTTGGGGTTGCAGAAGAGGGTCAATAATAACGTTGATGCCACTAATGGTGACTCTTTAAAACTGAAATATTCCCTGTATGATACAGCTGACTGCCCAGCAGGGGCCGCCCTTGAGAGTGCAGGGTCTCAAGGGGGAATTCAGCACCCTCCTTCTGTCCCCCTCCATGGTCATACCTGTGGTTGTGGATCTCATTCTGTGGAGCAGGATGGGAGGCGTCAAAGGTCAGGGTGACCTTGGGCTCAGAGTCACACTTTGCTTTGCAGTGACACCCCTACCCCCACAAGCAGTCAGGAGGAGACACCCAGTGTCCATTCAGCACCACTGGCTTGAGAGGTCGCTGTGACTGTGGTGAAAGGGTGTATTCAGGCTCTGCTGGCTGATGGAATGCGTTCTGGGAGCCCTCCATGGCTTCTGCCCCGAGCCAGGCCAAAGCCAGTGCTGTCGGTCACCTGTGTCCAGGGGACCGTGCACACATTGTGTCTGAGACCCTCAAGTCAGAGTAACCAGCCCTCAGATGCTAAAGCACATGAAGAGGCATGGATGTGCTGAGCAGCAAAGACTTAGAGAGACCCCTGTGGCTAAGAAGGCAAGAAAACAGTTCACAGGGTTCCTATTGTCTGGCCGCTGAGGGAGCCCTGAGGCCAAGACAGGTAGCTTCCCTTGGGAAGTTGGAGGAGAAAGGGTATAGTTAAAAGGGGTCTCCAGTAACCTGAGTCTATATTCTAGATACCAAGCGCAGGCACAAAAGTGTGAAGTTGGAAGGGTCTGGCACAAGCTTGCTTCACCTGGTGTCTTATAGTGCCCCTGAATCCATAGCAACAAGTCCCGCCCCATCCCAGCTCTCCTTCCAACCAGTCACGTGGTGGCAGGATCTGGCTACCAGCCAGGTCCTCTCCAGTTACTGACCATACTTGAAAGGGGTTCCCTGGGGCCTTGTCACTAAACCACACTATCGTGGGTACTGTGGCATCCAACCACAGCAGCCCCACGTGACTGTGGGCTGTCCTCACAGCGTGTTGATATGGGAAGTAAAGGACTAAGGGCCTGTCTGTTTCTTCCTATAAGCCAACTCAGTGACTCACCATGGGCTCTCATCACCCTGATGGTGCAGGGGGCTTTGAGACCTGAGTAAAAGGGGTCTCACACCTGTGCCCGGGATCCAGGAGGCTGGTGGGATGTCTCAGCGGACAGAGCAAGGTTTGAGATTAGCTTCTCAGCTGTCTTCTCAGACGTCTGTGTCTAGACATCCTACCTAGACCATTGTGCTGGCAGCTTGTGTCACTGCCCAGCCTATGTTGCCTTCCACATAGCCAATGCCCTGAATGCAGACCGCCCCCACCCCAGAGAATTACTTAGCATGACTCTGTGATGGGTGACTCCTATATCTCCACATCATCAATCTTACCTGACCAATGAGAACCTTGAAAAGCCACTGCTCTGTCCTCACCTGAAACAGGTGTGTCTAACCAGCAGACCACTGGCCACACTTACCCAAAGCAGCTTTAATAGGGCCAACTCAGAATTAGAAACTTATTCAAAAGTTGTAAGATTCTTTTGCCATATTTTTTCCTTGTAACTTTATTGCATGGTTCTTAAGTATAAACTTGTAACTGGTAATGTCAACATAGTGTTACCATGACAAAAGGTTGGGCTGGCCTGCTAGGCTGGTTAGAAGGGGCTGCCCTGCTTCTCCAGCTCCAGGGTGCCCTCTCCTGATTGGCTGCTGTCTGCAGGCCAGACCCTAGGTCCTGTGCTTTCTGTAGACCGCAAACCAAAGAGAATTGACTGTCACCACTGTGGGCCTCAGAGCCCATCATTGCTCTTAACTCCTTTCTTCCTCTGTGTCTCATGGCTCTGATACTCCTTCTGTTGGGATTTCTGACCACCGTGTCCAATGTCCTCACACCTCCCACTGGGGCTTTAGAGAAGAAAGCCCTCTTCTTCCTTCTCCAGGTCCCAACCCCCAGACTTCCTGCCTTCTGACTTACTTCCGGGGGGCGGGGGCAATGACTGAATCTGAGATGCAGACATTCCTGTCTCCTGCCCTTCAGCAGCCACCAAAAAGGCCTGTGGGGACCACACTTGGTGACTCCCAAGCCACTGGGTATCAGCTTGCTGTCCTGTGTGCCCTGTGCACACACCAGAGGTGGACGGTCAGAGCTCTGTTAATGTTGGTGATAGACGACTTTGGCAGCAACCGTGAAGTTAGGGCTTTTTAGTCTGTTTCCTTTAAAATGGAAATGCTATACAAAGAGGTGAGCACTGTGGCTCTCAGTCCTCCTTGCGGTGGGGACACTGCTGGCAGCTCTGTCCTCAGCAAGGCATCATCCTCAGGAGGGAGCTGCTGCCCTTCTTGGCTCTGGTGGGACTGAAATGGCCTGAGCCCCTCACCCCCACCCCTCACTCTTTCACCCCTCAGCCTTGGCCTCTGTGGTCTGGAGGGACACAGAACTGGCAGCTCCCCCCACCTCCCCGCCCCTCCCGCCGGTCACCAGCCCAGCCTGCGGATCCTCTGCGCGCGGGATGACGCCCAGGCAGCCTCGCCGGTCGCACTGTGGGCTCATCAGATGACTGTGGGGGCTCCTGCTGCACACTACATTCCCTAGGACGGGGGAGAGGGAGGGAGGGGGCGCTGGCTGCAAAGCACAGGTCTCTGCGTCCCCAGTGCCTGCTGCTGGCTCCTGCACAGAACAAGCGGAGAGAACCTGGTCTCTTTAAACCCCTTCAAGAAAGAGCAAAGCAAAGCAGCTATCTTGGTTATTCCTCCGGCTGATTTCTTCTGCTTCCCTGGAAGATGCGTCTGGCCGAGACAGGCCTGGGGACCTCCTTCACCACGCTGCTGCCTCTGCCGCCGCCACCACCACCCGGGCCACTTACTTTCTTTGCTCTGGGCGGTGGCGTCCTGGCCAGCACCCAGGTCCCTTGAGCTGGGCCCCCTGCTTCCCCAGCGGCCTGGGCAGCCCCTCCAGCATCCATGACTCCTTCCCCCGGCTGGCTCCCGCACCCGCCGCCCCCCTCCACATCCCACTGTGCCCCGCTCGCCCATCCTGCTACCCCCCCCACCCCCAGCTCCTCCTGCACCGAGCTGCTGCCCAGGCTCCTCCATGCTGCCTGGATCCGAGCTGGGTGATTAATTGGCTGTGATGATGAGCGTCCCCGGCGGTGGAGCAGCCACCGTGATGATGACCGGTTACAATAATGGTCGCTATCCCCGGAATTCTCTCTACAGTGACTGCATCATTGAGGACAAGACGGTGGTCCTGCAGAAGAAAGACAACGAGGGCTTTGGATTTGTGCTCCGAGGGGCAAAAGGTAAACGTTCCGGGATTCCTTCATGTGGTGTGTGTGTGTGTGTGTGTGTGTGTGTGTGTGTGTGTGTGTGTGTGTGTGTGTGTGTGTGTGGTGCACGCACGCTTGTATGAAGAACCTTCCCCAGATTGGAAATAAGCATGAAACAAGCATTTTCCTGGGGGCACTTGGTTGCTAGACAACGATGCTCTTTAACATTCTGCCTTCCTCAGAAAACATCTAGGCTTCCTGCAGGCATGTTTTTAATTTTCCATCTACAGTACCGCTCCAAATGAGCTGCCTTCCCTCCCCCCACCTTTTTCTCTCAGTCCTGGGGAGACCCTGCAGCTTGGGCTTCAGTTCAGTCACAGTGTGCCGGCTCTCAAAGCTCCTGGTCTCAGATACCCAGAATGGCCCAGCCCAAGTTTGAGGTACCCGGAAGCTGGCCTGTGCTGGGGACGGGTTTCAGCTCCAAGCATGGCAGGTGTCCAGATACTCACCTCTAAGGTGACTTTGCAAAGGCAAGGAGGAAAGAAGGTCCCCTCTAAGCTGGCGGTGCACACACCCTGTGGCCTGGGAATGGGAGACTCTGGGACACAGCCCAAAGCAGTACCCCATGCTCACTCCTACCGTGGGGCTTCCCTTCCCAACTACAGCAAAATGGCATCAGCCCTCCCAAGAAGAGGCATCTGCCCGAGGCAGGTGGGGGTCAGCCATGTGGCAGTTGTACCTGTGCGGGAAGTCTCCTTCCCTGGCTAGCCTGCCCACCTGTCATAGGCTCTGGCCGCCCACAGCAATCCATCCAAAAAGAGAAGAGCAGAATCTTCTCCACCCCCAGGGTGCAGGTCCATGCCTGTGTGATGTACCTTCCCCTCCCCCAACCCGGGCATCACACCTTCCCACCCATCCACCCCCGGCCCCTCAGGAGGACAAGAAAGTCCCTCAGCAGCCCCGTGGGCCCCAGAAGCCCAGCCTTGCTCAGCTGAGAGGCATGCTGGTCATGTGATGGTCACAGAAAGCCAGGTCCCCCCTGGAGAGACTTCAGAACAGATTCCAAATCAGCAGCCACCCACTGGGTCAACATTGTGCTCTGTCCCTGTTCCAAGTTGAATCCCCTGGGTTGCGAGTCTGTATAGCTGTGAAATTGGCAGGCGGTTTCAGTATGGTCTTTCCCTAGCTCTGTGTGGTAGAGGAAGGAACTTTTCCATTTTTAGAACTGAAAATGTTTAGTCATTGATACTTTTAAAGAAAATGACAGACGTGTAGACATGCACGGCAGAGTACTTTATTTCATGGCTCCAGCAGGGAGGCCAAGAGGCATGATGGGGTACTGGCATGCACCTGGCTCTGTGGCTTATATTAGTGCTGGTGTGTGTGTGAGTAATGAGCCCAATCTGGGGATGGCTAGCCATGATCACTGCTTCCCAATGGAGAATGCAGTGACTGGCTTCCTCCCAGGGTCCCGTGGGCAAGTGGGACAACCAACTTGGAAAACATCCCCCAGACTACTGACACAGTATTTCTTTGTCTTCCTAGCTGATACCCCCATTGAGGAATTCACACCTACACCGGCATTCCCAGCCCTGCAGTACCTGGAGTCAGTGGACGAAGGTGGGGTGGCATGGCAAGCCGGACTAAGGACCGGGGACTTCTTGATCGAGGTAGGAAACAGGTGTTTATATCATGCTGCTTGGGGAGAGCGCCGCCTCTCACACCTCTCACATGGGAGAGGGTTGTGGTTCTGAGCACACCTGCTAGGATGGTAGATGACTTAGGCCATGTGGCTTATATTCTTAGAGTGCTCTCACCCTCTGTGAATGCTGTTTCTGCTACCCCTGATGTTTGGGTGTCTTCGTAGTTCTTTGGGAGGACAGAAACATACATGGAACTTGGCCACTGGTCTTCAAGAGGAAGATGGAGACATTTTCATGATGCTGGGGCCACACACAGATCTGTGGGTGGCTTAACTGTGACTATAAATAGGAGGGGAATCTTTGCCCACTTCTGTGTCCTAAGGGCAAGTCACCATGCCTTTGTGTTGTATTGGCTAGCGTGAGGTATGCTGTAGGTAGTTAAGCGTTGTTTGGTCTTTGTTCATTACATGGTTGATAGTCTTTAAGGACCACAGAGCACAGGGCAGAGGCAGGGGAATGGAATGGGCAGAGAAGAATCTGTGATTCCAGAAGTTTTAAAAACTAGCTTCGGTTCATACCCAGAAGTGGGGTGATGTGAGGAACCTCCTTGTGTTGCAAGCATTGGTGCCTGTGATCTCCACCTGCAGTTGTATGTCGGTGCCAGTGAGATAGCCGCATCGTGCTTCAGGGCATCCTGCCCGTTTGTAGGGTTACGTGTTGCTTTTGATCTTGCTGTGCGAGAGAACTTGTTACTCTTTGGAAGCATGGTGAATGAAAGAATATCCAGTAGGTTGGAAAGACGGCTTTTTTAGTGATCTGATAGACCCAAATGGGCCTTGTCAGGAGTTTTTGTTTCCCTGTATTCACTCTGAGTCTGGCCTCAAGTTTGTTGGAACTCTCACACAGGTGGAGATAGTGAACAGGTGCACCTCACCAGCCAATGACGCCTCCACTCCCTGGGTGACCTCAACCCATATCCATTCTGTAAAAAAGGACACCTTTGCCTGTCCCAGTGAGATGGCACTTGAAAGCTTTATTCCACCATGTTCCACGTCAGCTGCCCATTGTCGTTTCTGTCAGTGGCATTGTTCCTATCTCTCTGGAGTTTGCCCACACTGGTAAGGGGGTGGCAGGAATGGAGAGAGAAGAGAGCACAACTCTTAGGGCAGGAGGCAGGTACGGACTCATGTGTGGCTCTCCTACCATTGTTGAAAGTTGCTTTAAATTGCTCTTGACCTCTGAGAGCCTGGTGTGAATGAGGCAGAAGCTAATTCAGGTTCCTGTGTGTTGGAGACCTCGGAATCTCTTCCAGAATGGAGAAGCTGGAGCTGGCTGCGACTCCTTGAGTTCATGGGGTTTGTAACCCTCCTGGAAATGCAGACTAGGTTGAATCATCTCTGTAGGATGCGGTTGTGACGCAAACCCTCTTCCTGTGTGTGAGAGACACTAGAGACAGAGGGGGCGTGGCCTGGGGCTGGGGCTCTGAGTGCTGTGTGGGTGGCCCTGCGATGGCAGAGAGGGGGCTCCCGGAGGTTGAAATGGGTTTCAATAATAAATGAGGGCTGCAGATGGACGCGCACCCCCTGATGTTCAGTTCATTTGACTGTTTCCATGATAAACTAGTCAATAAAAGAAGCCTGGGCCTCTGAGGTGGAAGTGCCTGGGGCAGCACTTTTTCTGGGGTTGCCCCGCATACCACCCCCACTATTTTCTGTCCTTGTAGAAGAACTTCCTTTGACTTTAAAAAAAATCTCTGGTTACTTGTCTGTTTGCCTTTTGGGAACAGGCATTTTGTTCTGGTGGCTTCTTAGTTCCAGGATTTTAGGTTTGTCTTGCTTGCCCCCAAGGTTCCCCAAGCTGTCTGTGGTTCTGTGATTTTGTGCATGACCTATGGAAGGACTATGGTCCCCCAAGGCTGCTTATCACAGTCCTGTGTTGTTGACAGGGCTGTGGGGTACAGAGATTTTGGCCCCTGGGGGTGGGGAACAGGCTCCTCCTCTTCTACTTCCCAAGCTGCCTGGGGTGGAACTCAGAATTTCTGTTAGGTACTTGGATTTAAGTCTTTCCCTCCCCCATGTGTTGTTTCCTTGGCTGCTGGCTTTTGCCACTGGGATATTAAAATCATTTATAAGCCCTTACACAGGCGTGTTCTTCCCAGGGGACAGCTTCTCTGTATTTTCAGTGAACAGCTTTCCATCTTGGAGGGATTGTTTTTTAAAAGCTTTATATGTTCCCTTATGAATCTGTGTGGGGTGAAGCTGTCCCATAGAGCACTCCATGAAGCCTGGGGTGTCTGTGGACAAAACTCCCCCAAGCGCTGGTATGTGGCCCTCATCCACCAAACCCCACCCCCGCCTTGCCCCTTGGCAAGCCTTCTCTCTGCTGCCTGGAAGAATCTGCAGAGAGTATCAGACTTCATATTTTCTCTCTAAAAATCCCGTGCTGTGGTTTGAACCTCGGGACCTGGTGCAGGGGGTGGGGTAGCACACTTTAGAAGTGAGGGTTGACTTTTAACATCTCCAGAGTATCCACAAGGCTCACTCCTCTCTCTTTAGCTCGGTCAGATTGCCCTGACATTGTCATCATGCCTAGTGCTAGAAGGGTTTCCTTTGCATAGAATGTTCTCTGGTCTCTCCCTTCTAGAATTTCTTTCTCTCCTGATAGTGTGAAGGGTAGAGGTTTTTTTTTCTGTTGTTTTGTTCTTTCCTTGATTACTACACTTCTCCCCCAAAACAATCGTAAGATTTGAGTAAAGCCCTGTCAACTTTTTAAATCTTTTAATATTTACTCAGTGTATGTGTGTGTGTGTGTGTGTGTGTTCACACTTGTGCATACGTACACATGCGTACCACAGTGCACAGGTGGAGGTTAGAACTTACAGGGATCAATCGTCTCTTTCAACCATGTAGATTCCAGGGATCAAGTCAGGTTCTCAGATTGGGTAACAACTGCTCTTACCTACTGAGCCTCCTTGTGAGCCCCATCAATAAGCTATCTTGAAGTCAGGGATGAAAAAAAAGGACCCCCAGGGTCAGCATGTGCACTCAGCTCTCATAAAGAGATCATCTCAGCTTTGAGTGAGGGTGTGGGTGTGCGCCGTGCATGAGGGCATTTAATCATAGTGGCTCTGTATACCCACACACTCATCTGTCACTAGCCACAGGGGTGTGGCTATAGGCCCCCAGTGTACCAAGGTTGAGAGATACTCTGTCTCCATGTGGAAAGTGGTCCAGTGCTGATGGAGAGCTCACCCAACTCCTCTGGAATAGGAGAGCAGCTCTCCATGCTTACACTACATAGTAAAGGCTTTGTCCGTGGCTGTTAGACTAAATCGCTTAGGGAATCACGACAAGAAGAAACATCTTGATGTGCTTAGTATAAGTAGTAGCTTTGTTTTTGGTTTTGGTTTTGTTTTAAAGCATTTTCTGTCCATGATGGTAGAGTTTAGACACAGAGCCCTGTGCTATAACACCAATGGCAGTGTCTCTAGATTTTCCTCATTAAGCCCAGTGACATTCAAAGGACAGAGAGTGGTTGGGAAAGTGCTCTTTCTGTGCAGGTCAAGTGAGAGGTTGGAAACTCCAACAGCCAAGAAAGCCACGGAAATATGTGCATGGCTGGCACTGGACAGCTATTAAGGGTGAGAAGGAGAGGAGAAACTGACTGTCAGTGTGATGTCCTGCAGACTGGTAGGGTCATCATCCTCTAAGACTTGGCTAGCATTGCAGTCACCACAAATGCCTGTTAATGATACAAGGCCTGGTCCCAGACCCAGAACTCTGCTAGGCCAGAACCACAAGTGGGAGTTTGGGCACAGTGTTTTTTACTGCACAAGGGGACAGGGAGACAGTCAATCAGGAGAGTTATGTGCAAATATATGCACCTGAGTTCGGATCCCCAAGACCTATGTAAAAAGTGGGGTGCAGAGGCAGGCACCTAAACCCAGCACTGACTGGAGAGTTGAATTCAGAAGAATCTCAGGGTTCACTGGCCAGTCAGTCTAGACAAATCAGAAAGCCCCAGGCTCAGTGAAGACTGTCTGTAAAAACACGGTGGAAATACTAGAGAAAGATAATCCACATCAACCTCTGATGTCTCCACGCATGCCCATAGATGTACACACACACATGAGATGATAGGAAGCTGCAGCCATACCACGATGGCAGATGGAACAGTGGCTTTCTAGCCTGGGCAGAAGGGTGCTTGAGGCTCTTACCTTGGCTCCCAAATCTCCTTTGCATGTATAGAAGCAGAAGTGTCCTTAGGGCCAAGGTGGTGTTTTTCCCACAGGCTCCATACTTGAAAACAAGTTTTATGTCTTGAACTGAAATATTCCACGTCTTACAAGTAGCCCTTAAGCCCACTTACCAGAAAAACAAACAAACAAACAACAACAAAACAAACAAAACCACAGCAAGCAAACAGTGTCTGCCAAAGGCCCGTGACCTTATTTACTGCCATTAAGGTCAGTCATGTATTTCCCCTCTAGCCTGTACAGAGTTTTTAAAGGCCTCTGCAGTCAATGTTGTGGTGTAGATGAGGAAAGTAAGGCGCAGAGAACTTGGGCAACTTCCCACAGTCACAATTTGATTATGTGAGACTCTTGACTCTGCCCAGGCTGCCTAACTAGGTGCCCCCACCTCCCGGAGCCGAGACCCACACACTCCACTTCCACCTGTGCCTAGGGCAGGAAGCGAGGCAAAGAGCATTGTTCCTGTTTTTCTTTTCAAATGAGCAACTGTTTTTCATACCTGTTGCTGGTTGTTAGAGCAAAGCACAGAGTGCCAGGAATTCTGGGGCGGTCAACATGACAGCAGTTACAGGAAGCAGAGAACCGAGCAGGTAATTTCACATTTAGGATTTCATCCTTGGGGAATTGTGTCGAGAGCAAGCAGCAGTCACAGCACACAAATAAAACAATAAGAGAATGGGAAGGAGGGACAGCAAGCATCTGCTGTGGCGTCATCAGGGAGCCTTGCACAAATCCCTACAAGGAGTCCTCCATGCCCGTGGGGTATAGTGCAGTTCTATTCAGTGAGCAAAATCATCTGTATCATCCCATCCACAGACAGGAGGACAACAGCCCTTGCTCTGCTGCGTCCCACCCTCCAACCCCGACTTGCCTCAGACTTTTCTGTTTCTCAGCTTTTCTGCAGTGTGTGTGTGTGTGTGTGTGTGTGTGTGTGTGTGTGTGTGTGTGTGTGTGTGTTTGTAATCATTCATTTTGCAAATGAAACATTCCTTCGAAGAAGGTTATGGAGCACTGTAGAGTGGCATCCTGGCCTCCTGGGCCAAAGTGGCATGCATCCAGGAGAGGGTTTCATGGTGTTAGTAATTGTCCCTGGGGCCTTCCCTCACCAGCCAGCCAGTCGGTGCTGGGCTGTGAAGACTCCTATGGTTTTTGTGATTGTTTTCTTAGCCCTGAAGTGGCCGATCTCGTTTTTTTGTGTTAATTTCCCTAAATAGGTTTTCCCTTGCAATTAAAGCAGGCGGCAATATCCTTCATCCTCGAACAGCCACGCTGCAGATCGCTAATTACCTTTTCCTCATATTAAACACTCACACTGGAGATGCCTGGAACCATTTTTTTATAATCTCGGTTTGTATTGAAGCGAAAACGCAAAGAGGGATGTCCCGGTGTTCTCCTCAGAGACAGTTCGAGTATGCTTTAAAAGCTTTCTTAGTCAGGTCCTTAAAGACAAAACTCGTTGTGTCACACACGTTGGCCCAAGCCATTGCTTCCAACCCAGCTGGCATGATGGCAGCTACTGCTCCCTCCAAGGCTGCATCCCCCCTGCCTCAGACCTCAGCAAGGCTTGTGGGAAAGGCTACCAAAACCCAGTCTGTCCTAGCCATCCATTGGGAGCATTATTCATAAACACATGAGGAGGCTCACTGCCTCCTTGGAAACAGGTAGTACTGAGATTTAAGTCACTTGAGATAAACTGTATTACCCTAATCTCTCCAAGGAAGATTGGGGGTCAGAAGTGCTGGGCACAAAGCTAGCATTTGTCAGTGTCTGTTGATGAATGTCTTGTCATTCTGCCTCATTAACATGCTTGACTCAGAATAGAAGACTAGAGTATATTTGTCAAACAAATAATACGCAATAATGATGGCGGGTGATTACGCATTGACAATAACCCCTTTAGACGTGTGTCATTGTATAATGGCAAATACAGCATCAAGTGCTGAACACACAAGCCAGGCTAGGTTATGTTAAACACAAGTCCCTGTTATAGCCATCCTAATCCCTGACCAGCTAATGTGGCTCAGGCCTCTGCACCCTGAGCCCTCACCACCATGCACAGTCCCACACTGGCATGAGCCTGGCTTTCAGATAATCCTCCCTTTGCCGTGTGTGCTCTAACCTCTAGGGACAAATCCCAGGGTTGAGGCAGAGCCTTTCTGTGGTGTCTCCAGTGCTAGATTCACTCTGATTTAAGCAGCAGCTTCACTTCTCAATTCACCTCTCTCTCTCTCTCTCTCTCTCTCTCTCTCTCTCTCTCTCTGTCTCTCTGTCTCTCTGTCTCTCTCTCTGTCTCTCTCTCTGTCTCTCTGTCTCTCTGTCTCTCTCTCTGTCTCTCTGTCTCTCTGTCTCTCTCTCTCTCTCTGGGATCTTTTGGGATATCACCAAAGATTATGGTATGCCCATTGGTGACCCCAGTGGCCATTGTAAGAATCCTAGCTTCTCTGCCTCCTCCCAAATCTTTATATCATATTCAAATAGTGCCTGTGGGTCTTCAGTTCATTAAGGTGAGCAAGGCACCAGCAGATGTTAGCAGGAAGTGGGGCTGAAGTCCTAGCCTGGTGTTGTGTTTGTGTTGGGTTGTCAGTTTTTAGTTCACATCAAAGATGGGCAATAGCTGTATTAGTCCCTCTCTTTGAGTATGGAGTGTTTCTGTTCCCATAGAGCTGTAACTCCTGGCCAAGCAAGCAATTGAGGTCTGCTTGCAAGCGATCACGGCATTAGAAATCTATGCCACTCTAGGACAATAGCCATTAACGTGAAATCCCCAAGGCTGTTGATGTTGGGGTCTTTACTCCTCTGGGTTTAAAATAGATGCTTCTCTGAAGAGAGCCTCTGGGCATCTGGGAATCCAGATTCTTTCTCTCCATACACCCTGGACCTGGAAAACTGATAGCTTTACCCTCCGTATTGATTGAGAACAGGTGGTTTTGGCTCAAAAGCAGCAAAGAGATCCTGCCGAAAGGGTGGATGCAGGCTGCTTCACTGTAGCAGATCTGAAGGCTTGACTCTTTCATTGTGAGGCTCTAATTTGAAGCATCAGTGATTTCAATTTCAAGCTAAAAAAAGATCCCGAATCACTTCAGGGGACCATGGCTGCTGTGCTCAGACTCTGTGGGATTGGCAGATGGCAGTGCACTGAGTTGGAGAGAGGCAGAGAGGAGCCATGGTCAAGGGCATAGGTTGTGCAGCCAACCCAGGTTTGAGTCAGGCCCTGTTTCCTCTTAGCTGTGTGAAGTTGCGCACATCACTCACTTTGGGGCTCTCAGTTTCTTACCTGTAAATAAAGACGCACATGAAGCTTGGAGCACATCTCCTGACATCATGGGCGCTCAACAAATGTTGGGGGAAAAGTGACATCTGGAACTCAATTCATTGATTCATTTTTGCAGCTGATAAATGGGTACCCCAGGATGCACTGGGCTAGAGAAAAACAGGAATTAGCCACGGCTTCTTGGGAGCTCACAGTCTATAGGGGGAGCAAAAAGAGAGTATATGCCAGGAAAAAGAACTTTGAAAGACACTGCGTTGCCACCAGGCTTTGGTGTATAGGAAGATTCTCCATAGTCAGTGTGGAGGAGGGAAAGATTGAGCAAAAACGTAGAGGGTCAGTAAAATGAAGGGAGAATGTGGGAAGTGGACGGAAGTGGTGGTGCTGCTAATGGCTGAGTCTGGCCCCGGAAGGGCTTAGATGATCTGGTTGAGCAGGTGCAGCTGTGTGGGGCTGGTCCCTGTGAAGCAGTGCTAGAAGGAGGTGCAGCAGAGAGCAGCCACCTGCTTCACAGCAGAAGCTCTGTCCATGGTCCCGAAATACACTGGGTTTCCTCTGTCCGTGGTGCTGAAACGGGATCCTTGCATTTCAGCAACCAGCCCTCCTTCCCTGTATCTTCTATTCCAACCCCTCCCCACCCTGAGTCCTTGGTCTGTCCAGGCTCATTACTTTGAGACAAGGCCCATCTGCTTGACAGAGAATTCTCTTCCGTGAGGATGGATAGCTGATCGGTGTGGCGGAGCATCTGTGGTGTCCTGTGCTTTGTCCCCGCCTTCGCCTTGTTGCTAAGGTCTCAGCTCACGTGCCAAACTCCCAAACATGCCTTTCCAGGACCATCTGGCTGCCCCAACTCTCCTGCTCATGCTGTAGGCTTCCGTCACTGTTAGAGTCATCTCCGGTGTTGGTGGTTGACTTACATCCATTTCCCTTGTACAACATCTCTCCCTGTGGGCCACACGGGCTGCAAGCACAGCACCCACCTCATAGCAGAGGTCTCAAAACGTGAATCTGGTGATGGGAATCTTTCACTACCACCTTTTATATAATAAAACAGAGCCTCAGAGAAAATCTACCTGCCTGAGACCTCCTAGGAGGTTTGGGTCTTGGCAGCCTGCAAAGCATCTCTCTCTTTGTGTGTGTCTGGTCAGTACCCTGGCTAAGTCCTGAGTCATGGGGTTGTATCTTATTTCCATCCATCTCTATCAAAGGCTGGCTCTACCCTGCCCAGACTGCAAAAAATAAGTGAGGTCCTAAAGAGCCAGATGCATATCTCCAGATTGGAAGTTTGGGGCACAGGGTTCCCTGAAACATCCAGTGGATAACCCTAGAAGGAGGACATGGGGTCCTTTTTGCCTTCCATCCATCCTACCCAGCTGCCTGTCTCCCAGAGTGCCTGGCAGGCATCTTGTTAGCATTGATTTGTTTCTGTCTGTGGTGCCCTTTTGTGCTAGGGAGTTTTATGATCCAAGTGGTTAGGTTGGTAAATGAACTGAAGGAAGGGTGTGGGCTAAATGCCCTGTAGGACTATAATTGATGGGGCTCATCGGCCCTGGGAGTTAGTGTGTGCACATATCAGCACTAGTTGAGATGAGAAGGAAGGGGAGATGGGGGTGTGGAAAGTCACTGTGTGAGACTGTGGGATTCTGAGAATGGCCTCTTCAATTTAGTCCCAGGGGATCAACCATTCATTAGCAAATTCACTGTTTTCCTCCAACCAGACTGCCCTGGAGAGGGGGCAAGGTGAGGGAGGAACATAGGAACCTTCATTAGTATGCTCAGGGTGCTCAGGGATAGTGTGTTGTGCAAAATGAACTATTACTATTATAGGCTGTTATTGTTTGCCCATGGGAAGGGCAGATACTGCCTAGCCAGGCCAGGCACAGACTGTCAGGGAGTTTCCCCATGTAACAAACCATGGGGTGTGGTCTCTCTCATAATCTGTGAGTATCACTAGGGCAGAGCCCAACTCATTCTGACTTCCCTGTGCTAGGTCCTAGGCATGGGGGATGGAATCCAAGTTGAAGAAAAAGATAATTTGGTTCTTGAGCTGACAGAAGTCCATGCTACAGACAGCCAGGACTAAGTTGATTTCTAGGCCTCGGCATGATAGTGTTGGGCAGGTCAGTGCCTGGTAGATGCCTGGTTCCCAACACAGTAACTCTGGTTTCTGGTTTTTCTAGACAGACATCCCTCCCCAGAACCATTCTGGTTATCTCTGGTATGGTCCCCATCACAGCTGACCCATGCATTGCTAACTCATTTAACCCTCACCAAAATGCAGTCTTCAATTCCCAAAGATACTGGAGCATAGTGGGGTTGAGATAGCAGCCTCCAGGTCACAGAACTTTGGAGTAGCAGAGCTGCGATTCTGAGCTGACATGGTCCCTTTACCAGGCTCTAACCATTGCACACTCTAGTCTCTCCGCCGTCGTGGTGAGACCTTAGTCCTATTACTGTTGCCATTCCCTGTCTGCTAGAGGACTGTTGCCAGTTCCTCACCTGCTCCTATAGTCTGTGCTGTCTGCAGCTCCAGGGAGAAATGTCCTGTCCTAAAAGCTGACCCTTGCCTTAGCCTACAGGACCCTAACGGTGCAACCTCGGGAGGGTTGGTCTCTCACTCTACCCTCGCCTACCTTGGCTTTTCCTTACCTTCTGGCTGGTGCAGTGATACAACCCTGCCTCTAGTTTTCCCATATTCCTTCCCTCCCTCCACGTGAGACACTCCCCTCTTTTGCTCACCTTTATTCCCCTTTTCATGGTTCACTTTCCCCAAATTAACCTGGCCTCTCTCCCTAACTGGCATGAACCTCCCCAGCCTCCCGCCTCTACTAGGGATGCATCTCATCTTGAATTTGCCATTTGTTGCATTTGCATGGCATGTAGACTTAACGGCGAGTCTCTCTCACCAGAACCTGAGCCCGTGAAAAGTTGATGGCCTCAGTCACCGATGTCAGTCACGCAAATGACACAGCAGTCAGCCATGATCAGGACCTGAGGAGAGCTTGGATCCTTTCTTCCCAGACTTCCCGAGAATACAAGGAACTCCAGGGATCCACAAGCAGCAGTCCATCCCAGCCTGTCAGTGTCCAGCTCTCTATTTCACACCCATCACAGCCCTTGGAGTTTTAGGAGAATGTGTATGCTTATCGCCTCAAAAATATTGGAGATTTTGTTAAAAATTCCACCCCCACTCTGACTGGTAATTGACTTTCATTCACAATTCTTAATTTTGGCTTGAGTAAGTCATGATATAATACACACACTCACACACACATACACACACACACACTCACACACACACACACACACATACACACAGACACACACACATGGTACGAAGGAAACCAGTGTGACAAGCAGGTGACAGGACCACCGGGAATGGAAGTTGCACTGCACAGTGAGGTTCACAGGCTGTCTTTATAGTCTTATCTGGCAGCAATGCATGTTATCAGGCACATACAGACATCCTCTTTCAAGTGTATCCTTTTTCCTTGTGTTGAAATATATATGCCAGGGCTGGAGAGTGCTTACTGCTCTTGCAGAGAACCTGGACTCAGTTCCCAGAACTCACATCAAGTAGCTCACAGTGGCCTATTACACCTGCTCCAGGGGGGGTCTAATGCTTTGGACACCTGTACTCACATATGCACAAATCTCCACACATATATACACATAAATAGTTTTTTATTAAAACATGCATGCTGTGAACATTGTTTTTGTATCTTAAAGTATTCAATTCAAGGCCCTTTAATTTTTAAATCTCATTAATTAATTAATTAATTAATTGTATTTGTACACGGGGGGGGGGGGGGGATTCTGTGCCCCATCATATACATGGAAGTCAGAAGGCAAATTCGTGGGAGTTGCCATACGGGCGAGGAATTGAACTCAGGTCATCAGTCTTTTTACCCATTTTGCCAACCCATTCTCATTTAACATGCCACACCGCCATCACAACTGCAGTTCTAGAACATTCTTATTACCCCAGAGGCAAATCCTGTTGTCTCTGGCCATCAACCTTACTCTTCATATCAGTCCTCAAAAATGGCTTCTCCTACTTCTTGTTTCTGGGGAGTGGTTCCACTCTAATTTTTCAGATGCTCAGGACAAGACAGTATTAAGCCTTCAGGGAGGGCTAGTGTCTTCAACTTGGCAGAATCCGGAATGACCTGGGAGATGGGCCTCTGGGCATGACTGTGGGAGACTGTTGGAACCATTCCATGCTATATCATGTATTGGTATTTTGTGCCTTTGTGGGTAAATGAACTCCATGGTGTGGCCTGATCACATCAACAGTGCCTTTTCATCATTCAGGAGGACTAGGGGTCTGCTATGCTTCTGGCTTTTCTACATAAAGCTGCCACTGTGGTTTGTAGCATTCTCTCAAAGTTCACATGCTGGAGACTGGGGAGATGGCTTGGTGGATGAGAGCACCTGCTGAGGACCTGAATTTGGACCCCAACACTCATCTAAAAGGTCACATGTGACCTGTAACCTCAGCAGGAGACAGAGGTTGGGATTTTTGGGGCTTGTTGGTCTCAAGCCTAGCTCCAAGTTCAATGAGAGACTCTGTCTAGGGGGATAAAGTACAAAATGAAAGAACAAGATGGCCAATGTCCTCCTGTAGCCTGTGCCTGCCCATTCAAACCCACAAACATATGTGCAGACGTGGGAACACTCACACACACACACACACAAAAATACACAAACACACACACACACACACGAAATAATTCTTATGTTGGAAACATGATCCTGAAATCTATAGTTATGTTTTGAGTGTAAAATGTGCATGACACTTGTCATCAGATAATGGTACTGTTGGGGGGCTATGGAGCCCTTAGAATGTGGAAACTCACTGTAAGAAGTGGGACTCTGGAGAGAAGGTCTTGAGAGGTACTTGAGACTGGCCTCCCTTGCTGCCCCATCTCTGTGTCATGGTCAACTGAGATGTAAAGCAGCTTCTGCACACTCTTTCTCCACAGATCCACCAAGCCTTCCCCCATCATGATGGATGGGAATCATCTCAAACCATGAGTCCAAATAAGTCTCCTCCCTTAATTGCTCCCATCAGGTATTGGGCCACAGTGATGAGAAAAGTAATGAGCACATAAATGTTGTTGGTTTTAAGAGTCAGGGCCCTTTGGAAGTAATTAGGATTAAATAAGGACATGAGGACAGTGTTCATGATGGCCTTTGTAGCTTTATATGAAGAGGAAATAAGATCTGAGATGGCTTACTGGTTGTGCCTCACCACATAGTGATCCCAGGTCTTCAACCAGATGTCAGTAGGTGCTGGCTCCATGCTGCTAGGATCCCCAGTCTCCAAGAACCATGAGTCACATAAATATCCATCCACTATGAATTACTTAGGCCCAGCTATTTTGTCATAACATCTGAAAATGGACAAAGCTGGCTTCTGGGAACATTTGTACACAAGCTTCTGTCTGTTGGGATTCATACCTACTGAGTTGAGTTGTTGGATCACATGTTCAGTCTGTGTTCATCTGAGCAGCAGTGTTCACTATCCACTTAGGAAATGCCCACCACTTCCCTTCATGGATAGAAATGATGATACTGCAAAAGAAATGAAGTCTGACCCACAGGGGCCAAGCTCAACACATCACAATCTCAACTGTATTGCAACACAGAGCTGACTGCAAGAAACCCATCAATTGCAAGGACACACTGTTTAAGTAAAACACCTGTGTCTCCTGAGCACTCTCTGTGCAGCAAACAGCATTTTTGGAGTTTCATCTTCACAAACTCACGTGCTCAATTTAGTTAAAATATTCCTGTCAGATCCTTTTTCAGTACCAAGAGGCTGAGGTACAGAGAATATCGGCTTGCCCACAGGGGTACAGCCAGCGTACAGAGCCCAGGCATTCCTGGCAGAGTGAGAAGCCACCAGAACGTGTAAGGATTATTCTTGCATTCTTTCACTCTGGGTCTGACTGAGTGCACATTGTATTCAAGGGTTGTGTGCTCTTCTCTTGGCCCAAGGGTCTTGCTGGCTGAGTACAGCCGTCCTTGTAGCCCTGGCTCATCCAGCAGAAGATAAGCTCCTCAGTTATGGCCCAGGACCAGATCTTTCTTGGGCCTAATGATAAAAGGGCCACATGTCTGGGATCCAAAAAGATCTTCACATGGCACATGTAGAGAATTAAGGGAAGCACTCAGTGGGGATATGTTGAAAGTGATTTATCCATCCACCCAATTTCCACCCACTCTCCCACACATCCATCCATCCATCCATCCATCCACATATTCACTCATCTATCCACACATGCTCCCATCCATTATCTATCCTTCTATTCATCTATCTAGCCATCTAATCACCCATCTACCCATTCATCTTTCTATCAATTAATCATCCCACCCACCAATCTATCCAGAATCCACTTTTCCATCCCACCCATCATTCATTCATCCATCCACCTACCCACCATCCATGTATCCATTCAGTCAGTCAGTCAGTTGGGGATGTAACTTATTGGTTCATACCCACCCTTCTTTTTCCTGATAAAGAGGAAGGAGCCTTAGCCAATATGGCATATTTGTGGTACAAATACTAGAAGAGAAAGAAAGAGATTAACAGGAGAAATGGGAGTTAGGCAGAAGTTGATAAAGGAACAGCAGTAAAGTCTGAAGACAGATCTTCCATGGGCCAGTTATAGAGAGTGAGGCCTTCAAGAGATGGTGCCATGTGCTCCTGGACAGATCCCCATCGTAGCTATGAAATGCCACTGGAGACAGGAAGCCTGGTTACTCTCTCCCTGGTACCTGGACCCTAGTTCTCTGAAACTCCCTCACAGTGAGGACTGCAAACATGGAGCCATGGTGTACATCCAGGTTATATGTCTATAGCCATATCTAGAGTAGCTTCCATGTAGACTCTGGGCTTGGGCTTGTAGCACGTGAAGTAGGTGTGAGCAAGACCTGCAGGCCATGTCCCTGTCTCCTCCACACCCAGGGCTCAAAGATTTCCAAAGGAATTCAAGAGTAAAAGGAGAAACCAGGGTGGAGAGGGACACAGGGGACATAATCACAGTCACACGGGGGAGACCTGGGGGATTCTGTGCATTGAGGAATGATCTGTAGCCACCGGGTGCACAGTGTTGATGGTAGACAGCCTGCTTGGACACCTGGGATGGGACAGACTTGGGGGAAGGGCTGGCAGTGCCTTTGGCCAGCTGGCCATGCAGAGCCAGGCATGTCAGACAGCCAGATGGACCTTCCTCATCCTGCCCGGAAGAGAAAATCATTCCAGCCTGAGGAACATGGGCCACTGACAGCAACTGGCAGAGCGCATAAAGGCCTCCAAACATGGGAAACCAGAGTGTTTCTAGCCATGTCGGGGCTACTGCTGTGCAAGCTGTTGGGGTCCACAGAGTGCATATTTCTACCATTGTTCTGTGTGCCGTTGTAATCTGATAGTGCCAGTATCTTCCCACCCTCAAAGGCTCTAGGAGGGAAGCTGAGGATGAGCATGACATGGTCAGGACTTAAAAGGTTGTAAGGCAGTGATGGAGCAGTACTGCAACCCACATCCAACACTGGATCCACAGTTCTTGAACACGGTTCTTCCAGGGTGGCAAAGATGTCAGGGACTCTCGGATTCTGGCTACCCTGGGTTGGGGTCCCAGCCCAGCTCACTCTGCCTGGCCTCAGACGTCCAGGCTTCTTCCCACAAAACGGAAGTGTTGGTTGGTCACTCGGTCAGTCACAGCATGCGAAGTGACTCAGCCTGCAGGCCTGGTGGCAGGCGGCACCACATCTAAGCCATAGCACACGCCTCATTACCTTCATGTGGTTAGCATAGCAATTCTGCCACTGCGGCACCCACGTGGGGTGGGTAGTGATTTGTTTTCATTCTTATGTTTGCCTGACCTCATCTGCTCCAGGAAGAAATCTCATTTATTGTCAGTTAATGTTCCCTGAGTGATTTTGATGAGCCTACCAGATAGAATGGCCTGAGCTGTCCTTCCATTGGGTCCTTTTCTCCAGAGAGCAGGCTGAAGGCACTGTGGCCTTTCCTACGCTGAGCCTCTGTCTTCTCTTCATGCCCCAGAATTCTGGCCTCTGGCGGTAGGGGCTTACATGGACCCTGCCCCCACTCATGATGCTCTCTGATCTTTTGGTTAATTGCAGACACATCCATCATCCTTGCTGGGTTCACTGTGTGTGTGTGTGTGTGTGTGTGTGTGTGTGTGTGTGTGTGTGTGTGTTAGTAAGGGGTCTTACAAGAAGGCAGGAGCAGTTGTCTGTTGGACACATGAACAAAGAAGGAAGTAGTGAGGCTAGAAATACATGTTGGTGGGTAAAATGCTTGCCATGTAAAGTGAGAAATTGAACTCAGATCCCCAGAACCTTTGTAAAAATCTGTCTATGGCTATCTGTAATCCTACAGTGAGATGGGATGTAGAGGCAGGGGGATCCCCATGAACTCACCCATCTAGACTAGTGTTCACAACAGTGAGCAAGAGACCTAGCTTCAAGCAAGGCAAAAGATGCCAGAGGCTGTCATTTGACCACACATGTCATGGCCTGCATGTGCGCACACACACTCACCACATAGAGAGAGAGATTTTTTTATATCTTTAAAAAGAAAAAAAAGTATATGGGAATAAAGTGACCTGAGAAAACTTGGGCTCTGGGACCAGGGGAGATGTGACAGCCAGGTTGGAGGAAGCCTTCCATGCTGACCACTCTCCAGGCTCTGCCCAGATCAGCATTGATCCTGAGAACAGGTACACCTTTGTCTTCAGGGGCACTGACACTCTGCTCCCAAGGTAGAAGCTGCCATGCTGGCCTGACCCTGATACAAAGTCCCTTTCTGTTCTTGTCATCAACCCCCTAAGAAATCAGGTCTGGGAAGCATGGGGGTGGGGTTGCTGTACAGAACCTGGAGTGGCCATGTTGGGTTAACAGGGAAACAATGTGGTAGCATCCACTCCCGTGGGGTCCTTAGAGTTGTCAGATTCACAGAAGCAAAAAGTAAGCAGAGGACATGGTGATGGGGACTGGGGAGGGCAGTGGGGAGTCACTGCTAAGTGGGAACAGTTTTAGTCTCACAGCATGATACTGTAGGGATGGCCGCACAGCACTGTGAAATGCAGAATCCCGTCCAGCTGCACACTCACACATAGCTAAAATGAGACGTTTTATATCTGTTTGTGAGGATAGAAAAAAATAAGGACTGGAGGTATAGCTCAGTGCTGCACCTGCCTAGCATGCTTGAGGCTCTGGGCTCCATCCCTAGTATTGAGACAAAGGGAGGGAGGGAGAGAGGAAGAGAGGGAGGGGGAGAGAGAGACAGAGATGGGGGGGATCTGCTGGGCAGCATAGGACTACATTCACAGTTGCCCAGAAGACTGAGGAGGGAGGATCAAGTTCAAAGGACGCTTGTGTGACCCAAGACCTTGTCTCAAATATAAATAAATGTGGGGCTGGAGAGATGACTCTGTGCTTCACAACACTGGGTGCTCTTCCAGAGGACCCGGGTTTAATTCTCAACACCCACATAATGGCTTACAACTATCTGTAATTCCAGTTCTAGGGGAGTCAGCACCCACCTCTGGCCTTCTCAGTCACTGCACACATGTGGTGTATAGACACATACCCAGGCAAAACACTCCTGTGCATAAAACAAAAATAAAACCTTTTTTAAAAAACATAAATTTTAATATAAAGGAGCAGCAATATTCTTGACTCTTTGGGGCTTTTTCAACTAATTTGGGGAGTAGAAGTCCCTCCTACCAGACCTCTCCGACCCTGGAACTATAGACATGGGCTTCCAGCCCCCAGGGCTTTTCCTATAGACCTCCATCTTTAGGGTCTCCATCTGTTTGTTCATCTCTGAAACAAGCTTAGAGCCCACACCCACGCCACACTCAGCACATGAGTCTCTAGACTGGGGCTCAGAGCACCTGTCACAGCCCTTCTGCCTACCAATGTCACCTTCCTCCACCTCCAGCCTGGAGTCCTTGTTCTATTTAGTCAGAGCACACAATGGCCATTTACCATTCGTTGTCTGTTGGTCTCCCCCATGGTCTGTGAGCTCTGAGAGAGCCGGACTTGGTCTTTGTAGCTCACCAGCCAGCAACAGAATACAAACAGCAGAGAGCCAGTATTCAATAAGTCTTTGTTAAGTGAATAATGCCACACAGGAGGATTCTTAAGCTGCCCCACCCGTGTGTGTGTGTGTGTGTGTGTGTGTGTGTGTGTCTGTCTGTCTGTCTGTCTGCCTGTCTGTGGTGTGTGGATGTCTGTGTGGGTGTGGTGTGTGGATGTGTCTCACCATTTGAGACAGGGTCTCTTATTGTTTGACCACTGTGGATGACAAACAAGCTAGTTGGCACATGAGTTTCCTCCCTCCTGCCTCCCATCCTGCTGTATGGCGCTGGAATTACAGAAACACGGTATCTAGCTTTCTGTTAGTTCTGAGGATCTAAACTCAATTCCTCACATGTGTTTGACAAGCACTCCGCCAACCCTAGCCATTCCCCAGACTCAGACAGAGAAGTTTGGAAGATGAGAGAGAGTAAAGGCAGAGAGGAGTGGTCCCCAGGCAGCAGAGGGGACGCTGCTGTGTTGGGATTGTATCTGTGCTCTCTTCAAAAGTTTGCGAAAGGCTACTGCCCACACACTCATGCTCTGATGCAGTTCAACACAAAATGGTAAACTTCAAATATTATCAGAGATGTGGTGATTTTTTTCACAATGAACATTTAACCACAATGGCAAGTGGCTGGAAGAGAGCATTAATCCTAGGGAGAAATTCTAGAAGGCAGCTGGCTATGGCAGGTCACACCTATGAACCCAGCACTTGGGAGGCTGAGGCAGGAGGATTTCCTTGAGTTAAAGGTCGGCTTAGGATGCATAGTAAGGTTTAGGCCAGCTTGGACTACTTTAAAAAGGAAAGTTCTGGAAGGATCCAGACATACCTTGTGATCATGGGGTTACCTCGAATCAGGAGGCAGGGAGTGAATAAACAAGGACCTGGTGCTCACTCGCTCTCTCTCTCTCTCTCTCTCTCTCTCTCTCTCTCTCTCTCTCTCTCTCTCTCTCTCTCTCTCCTCCTTATCTGTGTGTGTCTGTCTCTGTCTCTCTGTGTGTCTGTCTCTGTGTGTGTCTGTCTCCACCTCTCTCTCCTGAATTACTCCTTTTATATGTACCTTGTATATATATTTTATATATCTAACACGAGTAAGCCCAAGAAAACACAGCTCTCACCTGAGGGATCACTGCTGCACACTGGTGCTACAAGAAGCCCAGTGTACACTTCCTCAATGTTATGTCTTAGTAGAGGCTGAGGAAGATGAAGGATGGTGGTGACTGGTTAAGTCCATGTCGGTGGGCATGAAGGGCCTCCAGTATAAACACAAGGTGGAACGCATCTTGAGCTAGCATGGACCTGGGGAGCACACTTGAGCTAGCATGGGCATGGGGAGCACACTTGAGCTAGCATGGGCATGGGGAGCACACTTGAGCTAGCATGGGCATGGGGAGCATATCTTGAGCTTTGTGAATTCAGAAAGCATGTCCTTCTAGTTTGTACACTGAGGGCACACCTTACCAAACCACAATGCAATTAGCCAGCCTCAACCACCTCCTCCTAAGCCAAACTGAGCCACTACTCCACCCACAAAAGTAGCTTCCTCTGGGTTAACATCAGTGTGGGCCCTGTTCCACCCACAGTCACTGCTAAGTGGACCTTTGTCACCACCTAGCCACTTTATCCTCTGGGACTCAATCTCCAACCAGCTCTGCAAGTCTGTCCTATGAGCCTTGCTTACCCTGGTGCACAGGGCCCGTGCTCTCATCTCCTCCCCAGGAGCTCCTGAAATGAGTTTCCTGAGAGAGTGTAACCAGTGTGAACAGAGATGGATCAGCCCCCTTTCCCCAGCCATGCACTCCCTACCCCTAGGTGCCACCTCTAGCTACCCTGAGCAGGACTTAATTTATGCCAGACTTTGTATCAGTTAGGGTACTGCCAGATGCTGTAACGAACATGCCCTTACCCCAGAGGGATATGGCTATTCATTTGAACAAAAAGAGTTGACTTCCTGCTCTAAGGCTGCTCTCCTATGGGCAAGCCATTTCCATCCAGCTTTGCCAGCCTCTACTGTGGCTACCTCTAGCCATCAGGGAGTGAAAGCCCACAATACCACACTTCCGTCATGACCTATCAACTACAATTGTGCCTTGTGGTCATCCCTCATTGTGCAGAGACCGGGGCACAGGAGGGGCCTCCCAGTGGACCTGGAAGGGATGAAAATCCACCCTGTGCCGCTGATGAAGCAGGCCTTACATTAGACCTTGTCTGAAGCTCTTGTAGGAAAAAACATGTTGCAGAAAACATGTGGAGTTTTCTTGTTCTCATTAGTTTTGATGCCTTTGCTTTCTTTTGTTTTTTTAAGACAGGAGTTTCATGTAGCCTAAGACATCCTTAAACTTACTATGTAGCTACCAAGGATGGCTTTGAACTTCTCACCTTCCTGCCTCCACCTCCCAAGTGCAAAGATTCCAGCTGCATGTCCCCATATATGACTTATGTGGTACTGGGAATTGACCTAGGGCCTTCTACAAACTAAGTGAGCATTCTACCAACTGAGGCATATCTGTCTTGTTGTCTTGTTTTACTTAAGTGTGGTTTGAGGCTGCTCTGTGAAAGAGAACAGAAAGAGTCCCTGACCTAGGTGGCATCCACCCTGTCCACTCACTGTGGCCACAGCTGCAGGACATACGAGTAACCTCAAACTTGTGGCTTGAACAAGCAGGCAGTGTCATCTTGCTTCCCTGGGCTTGTGGCCACATTGCTTTTTTCTCTGCCTCTGTCTTCATGGGCTGCTCCTCTGTTTCAGGGTCTCACATCTCCTTCTGTCCTTCCCAAATGTACACTTGGTGGTGAACTTAGAGAGTAGGCAGTAACTCTTAAGCAGACTAAGCGAAGCTGGGAGACATTGGCCCCTGATCTGGTTAGCGGCTCATCTAAGCTGAGTTGTGGCCCTGCTTCTCTGTGGCAGTGACTCATCTTTTGCTTTAATACAAAGGAAGCAGGACTGGGAAGAAGAGCAGCAGCAGCTAGCAGGGCTGGGGTCCCAGTACTGTAGGGTGATCCACCACCAACCAATGTTCTCCCCTTGCCTATCACTGGGGTGCGTGGGTGGCCACGTAAGCCCCATGATAGCTCAGTGCCCGATGCCTGGGTGGGTTCTCAGTGACAAAATGTTTCTCTCCTCACTGCTCCGAGACTTGGCATTTCCTGGCAGTGTGTGCTTCCTGCCTTCAGCAGGGTCTTGTTCTGCGCCAGGCCCGTTCCCCCCTGGGTTTGAACACATAAGCTCGGGCTCGGAGCAGTGCAGCGAAGATTAGTGTATTTACCAGATTAGAGGATCAACTGCTTTGCAGGAGAAAATTAGCCTCAATTTGCTGTGTGTCTCACAGCCCACTGGGCTTCTGGCCGTCCTGAGGATGCCCAGCCATGCCCTTCCTCCAAGGCTGGCAGCAGATCCCAGGAGCAGGGCCTGTCCCTGCCACAGGCCCATAGGGTAAGTCTTGGACAGGCATAGTGGATACTGTGTGAGGGACCAGCAGCTGCAGAGCCCAAACAGGGCTCAAGCTTGCACACAGCAGACTGGCTGATAGCTAAAGATAACTGACCACCACAGCAGTGACTCACTGGGACCACACTGGGTTGTGCAAAGTTCGGGGTTCATAAGTAAAGGGGTCTGGTGCTCATCTGTTTTTCAGGGTTGCTGGGAACTGGGTTGCAAGGAACCTGGGGCTGTTGGGATCTGGAACTGCAGACTCTTCAGGGTCTAAGGCTTCCCAGGGTGATGGCACAGCACACCTATGTGCCCTGTGTCCCTTCTTCCCTGGCCGTATGTGCTTCACATAGTACTGGCCTCCCTGCAGTGACCTCTCCCTAGCCGAATCCTCCAGGTCACGACTGTTTTGAGTTCTCTCCTGAATGCACCTGTCCTATGTATGCTATATTCCTGGATGTATTCTGGGGTTACCGTGCTCTGGCTAGAAATGTGGGAGACCTCCAGGTGCCAGGAACAGGGGTCTGTTTCTTAGCTGTGAACAGCGGGGATTCTGTTGTCACCGGGACAGTGGCATCCGGTCATGCCACCTGCAAACTGTCATGGTTATCTGGCTCATGGACTTGAGTGCAGACCATCCACTGGACATCTGTGTTCTTGCCCCTTTCAAGGAATTCAGCTGAGACAAGACCCAGACTGCTGGAACTGTGCTGGGAAGATGGAAGCCAGTACATGCCGCTGTAGTACTCATGGTAGGAAAGGAAACACGTGTGCATGTGCACACACACACACACACACACACACACACACGAGTGCATAAACATACACACACACAGCACACATGCACAGCCAAGCGCATATGCACATGTACATATACACACATGTCAACACACAAACATCACTGCAGTAGGAGAACAGTGACCACACAAAGATCTCAGCCCCTGAAGCTTGTAAGCCCTGCCTTATAAGATGAGTGTATCTTTGCCATGAGTCAAGGATCACCCAGAGCCACCAGGAGCTGAGAAAGCAACGGGGAGCCTCCCAGCGGCCTCCCTGGGTCTCACATGGGTGTCTGACTCCTATAAGGAAAAAAAATCTGCTTTTACTCTGGACGCATCTGGGTCTGGGCTGCATGTTGGAAGGTGCCCCCTACTCTGAAGGCCTCTGGAAACACCTTCACAGACATGTCCAATGGTGTGTCTTCTGGGCAATTCTAAGTCTAATTACCCTGACAGTGAAGAACAACTAGCTAGCTTCTCCAGAATGTTCTTACCTTCCCTTATGCCCCAATCCATACCAATTGCATACCCCCCTTCCCAGCCCAGGCATCTCTGTCCCTTCTCTCTATCCAGCACTAAATCTCAGCCCCTGAAGCCTGTAATGAGGTGAGTGGGTCTTTACAGGGGGAGATAAGGATTGACCCATAAGGAAGGTTCTAGAATTATAACAACTCTAAAGACCTCACACGTATGGATAGTGTGGCATGTGGCCTTTCCTGTCTGACTCATTTTGCTGAGTTTGATTGTTCAGAGTCACCTCAGCTACAACAAGTGTCAGAGCCTTGTCCTTCCCAAGGCAGAACCCTGTTCCATCACAGGGATGGGTGGCTACATGTATCCATCCGCTTGCCTATGGCACCTTGTCACTTTAACTTAGACTGTTGTGACTGCAATGACTGTGAGCTGAGCTTTCAGATTGTTCCTGGAGACCATGACTGCAATTCCACTAGGTCTAGGCACCCGAGTGGGGATGTGTCTCATGGGGACTCTTTAGAAAGTGTTCCACTGTTTCCACCAGCAATGCATGGGTTCTGTCTTTTTCTGATGCACTCCCAGAATCTTGGGGTCTGCATTTTCCTGGATATTGTGGGAGATGTACATATTCTTGTGTGCTTCTTGGCTGTGTGTGCCTTCTCTGGAACATTGTCAGTGTTTGACCATGTTTGTGTGTATGTGTGTATGTGATTCATGTGTGGGCCTGCATGCATGCAGAGACCAGAGGAGAACGTTGGACGCCCTGCTCGATCACTGTCTACCTTATTCCCTTTAGTCAGGATCTACCACTCAACCTGGAGCTAGGTTGGCAGCCAGCAGGTCCCAGTAAGCCTCCAGTTGCTGCTGCCCACTGTGCTGAGGTTATAGGTACTCACAATGCCTGCTTTGTTTGGTTGGTTTTTAGTGGGGATATTGGAATTTGAACTCAGTTCTTCATGTGTGTGCAGCAAACACTCTCAGCCACTGAACTGTCTCTCCAGCCCTCTCTGCCTAGTTTTGGATTAGGTTTCTTTTTGTGATGGTGGGTGGTCCATTTGCCAGTTGTTTCTTTGCTCATTCTGGATATAAACCCTTTGGCATGTATAATTTGCAAGTGTTTCTTAGAATTCTGCAAGGTCACCTTTCACTCCGCTGATTGTACCCTTGATGCACATAAGCTCTAATTCTCACAGCATCTAATTTATGTTCTACTTTTGTTGGCCCACCTGTCAGTGTCAGGTTCAAGAAGTCACCACATCTATCAATCCCTTTTCACTGTTTTTCTTAAAGTGTTTCAAATTATGTTTGTTTATTTTGTGTGTCTATGCACAAATGAGCATGCACCATGCACATGAGTGTGATACCGCACGTGTGTGGAGGCCAGAATACAGCTTCCGGTCACCCATTCTCTTTTTCTCACCATGTGTAGGACCCAAGAGTCGAACTCAGGCCATCCGGTTTGGTAGTAACTCAGTCCATCCGGCTTGGTAGTAACTCAGGCCATCCGGCTTGGTAGTAACTCAGGCCATCCGGCTTGGTAGTAACTCAGGCCATCCAGCTTGGTAGTAACTCAGGCCATCCAGCTTGGTAGTAGGTGCCTTACACACTGAGCCATCTTGCCAGCTCTCAGCTTTTCTTCAGCACATTGCAGGCATCATGTCCCCTTGTTTCCATTTTGGTCTTTAGTGTCTCTCAAAAGCACGCATGGAACCCAGTGCCACTGACCCGCAAAATCATCAAGCCAACAGTCCCTTGGTGATATCTAAGACCCATCCATCCTCACACATTTCCTGATGGTGGTGACTTTGGTCTGAGACCCAGGTCTAACAGCTGTACCACATTGAACATACCCAAACTCATCTGATCTGGGACCCAACATGGTACACGACAGAACTGTTCTCCGGTGTCTCTGCTCCATCTTCATCCTTCTACTGTGGACTGCAGTGCTGGACTGAGTCTCAGGAAGGCTGCCTTCCTGACTGCATGGTCTCCCTCCACCTCCTCCTGCCTGTGAATGAAAGGAGCTTTAGTAGCCCCATCCCATCAGAGACTCAGATGTTAGGTGTCTTACCAGTATAGTAATTCCCCAGCTGCCACTCACTGAGGAAATCTCTCCCTGTAGGGTGATCTTTGCCAATGTGAAAGAATTCACAGTGGCATGCTAGTGGTGGCATCCTGACTCTGGTCTCCCTATACTACTGTGAGCTAAACTCCTAAGCACTTACCCAGAAGTACTTGCACAGGGGGTACAGGGTGGGTAGAGCACTGCTTTATTCTCTCCTTGTTATTATAGATTTCCCTAGGATAAATTGACACTTCCAGGCTCTCCACTGAGAACCATTTATTTGCCTTACCAGGAAGTGAGACATTCCTCCTGCCTCTCTCTCTTATCCCCTGCCCCATATGTATCACTGTGGATCTGGGAGTCCTTAAATTATGACTGTATCTAAATCAGTTGTAGACATCATTCTCTCTGAGGCCTCATTGCCCCTTTGCACACTGGCAACACCCAGCTTGTGCTCACATGGGGGAAACCCACAGCTTCTGGGTATTCTGGTTTTGTTTTCTGTCCCCCACACTGCCACCTTCTATTTGAGTTATTTGTCTCTTTGCTGTGACAAAATACTGGACAAACACAACTTAAGGGATAAAGGATTTATTTTGACTCAGTCCGAGGGCACAGTCCACCATCATGGGGGAAGGCATGGAGGCAGGAGTGTGAGGCAGCTGGTCATATTGTGTCCACAGTCAGGAAGCAGAGAGAGATAAATGCTGGTACTCAATTGTTCTCTCCTTTTTATCCAGACTGGGACCCCAGCCCATGGGATGGTGACATCCACATTCATGGTGGGTCTTACACTTCAGTTAACTCAATCTAGAAACTGCCTCACAGACATGCCCAAGGTCTCTTCCCATGGCGATTCTAGATTCCCCCTGGGTAAGAGTCACAACTAGCCATCACACCTTCCAAATCAATGATATTGATATAGCACCTTCAAAAAATTCGGAGGCTCTGATGTCCGTTTCCTCTTTCCCCAGGTTGATCATTGTGGTACAAGGTGATGCCAGCATGTGGCTATTTGCCCACAGTTTCCAGGAAGATCCAGTGTAGACAGGGTAGTGAGATGATTTCATTATAGAAATCTACTCAGGGCATTTTAAAATGTGGAGTTTTACCAAGCAAACAAAGGAGTCTGGGGAATTGGAAATGTGGTCTGACTCAGGGGCTTCTGGCCAACCTCCCCACACTGTGCCTGAGTTTAGGTGGAGCCAGAACAGGAGACCCAGACGTCTCTATGACACTTGTCCCCATGCTCATCCCAGGCAGGAGAGTAAATTGTACCACCAAGTGCTTAGCTTCCACCAGTGCAGGGAGGACTGTCAGTGCTTAGCTTCCAGGCGTGCAGGGAGCACTATCTTTGTGCCTGGAAAACAGTCTACAAAGTCTTTTTTCTTTCAAATGTAAGGAGAAATTTATTCTTCTGATTTTCCTTGTGATTCTGGCAAACAACAAGTAGAGAATTGCCTCTGGAGGCCTCCTGCCTCCTCTGAGCCTGTGTTGCACCCAATATGTGACAGATAGATATGTCAAACTGGGCTGTGAGCATGACCATTCCAAGATGCTTGTTAAACCCAAGCATCCCCATTCCTCCCTTCTGGACTCTGTGCTGCCAGGGGCTTATACATGACTAACCCAGCTAACCATCCCAGAAGTGACCCATTCTCCCAGCCATGTGTCCCCCACTTTGAGGGCATTTGTGAATATGTTCAAATGCCTTCATGTAATGACAGCTGCCATGTTGGCCACCTCAGGCTGGAGGCCACAAGCTCTGACCTGAGCTGCTCTGCCACCTTGCCCAGTGTATTAATGGGAGCTGAGCCTCCAGGATTCCTGCCTCCAAAGTAAACTTGAGTGCTGCATAAGGAGGACCAGGAGCACAGCTGTATTGGGAGAGGGAGGACTGGAGCAAGGTGAGTATGTAAGTGACCCAGGATCTGAAGGCTGTGGACAGAGCAGGCCCTTCTTCAATTTCTACAAACATGCCGTGTGCATAGATGGAAGTTGCCATGATTCTAGGGAAGCCCTGCTCAACCTCCCCTGCCTCAGGCAACCTGAGATGCAGTCATTGTGTGACAGTCAACAGTAATTGCTTCTGTCTCTGCAGCCAGCTCTCTCAGGGCTCTGCACCTGCTTGAGTCCCCTCCTACGAACCATCAGATATGTCCCATCAACACCAGAGCTCTCTGAGGGCATCAATTCAGAACACATGTCCCTGTGACATGTGGCATCCAATCCAGAGGCAGTCTGGATGAAGATATGTGCAGGCAGGAGCTGCGGTCTCATCCCACCCTTTAGGTGATTCCTGGCCCTCACTAAGAACTAAAGGCAATCACCGAGGGACTCACACCGCAGATCATCCCTCAGCCCTCAGAGAGGCCAGAGTCTAAAGTCTGGTTGTCAGGAGGACTTGACTTGTGGCTGCATCACCCTTGTCCCTGCCACCATCTTCATAGGACATTCAGCCTGTGCTGCCATGTCTATTTTCTCTTATAAAGACTCCAGCCACAGCCAGGGATCATAAAGCCTGAGTCCACAAAGTGCCTGAGTCCACAAAGTGCCTGAGCCACAGCCTGAGTCTGTAAAGTGATTGTTACAGAAGCATGAGGACATGAGTTCAAATCCCTGGCATAGCAGCTCATGGCTGTAACCCCAGCTCTGGGTGGGACAGGAGGTGGAGACGTGAGAATCCCTGGGCTAGATAACCAGACAGTCTAGTCAGTTCAGGAGAGGTGCTGTCTTAGGGTTACTATTGCTGTGATGAAATACCATAGAAAAAAAAGATTTATTTGACTTATGCTTCCACATCACCTAAGGAAGTCAGGACAGGAACTTAAGCAGGTCAGGAACCTGGAGGCAAGCACTGATGCAGAGGCCATGGAGGGGTACTGCTTACTGGCTTGCTCCCCATGGCTTGCTCAGCCTGAACCCAGGATCACCAGTCCAGGGATGGCACCATCCACAATGGTCTGGGCCCTCCCCCATCAATCACTAATTAAGAAATGTCTACTACCTGATCTTATGGAGGCATTTCTCAACAGATGACCCCACCTCTCTTATGACTCTAGCTTGTGTCAAATTGACATTAAAATAGCCAGCACAGACACAGTCTCAAAGATTGAAATAGAGGGAAAACATTTCAGAAGAGACTCAATGTTGACCTCCAGCCGGCACACACAGGTACCAGGGTTAAAGGCAAGTGCTACCACATGCAGCTTAATGGCTGGTTTTAATTATCAGCTTCATTGGATTGAAAGCTGCTGAGCAGATTAATAAAGCACACTTCTGGGTGTATCTGAGAGGGTGATTCTAAAGATGATTGGCTTGTGGGGCAGCCATTGAAAGGCCTGCCCGTTTCCCGAATGTGGGTGGCTCTATTCAGACCATAGAGAAATAGGAATAGCCCCTCCCCCCTCTTCCTCTCCTTCCTTCTAGCTCTTCTTTCTCTTCCTCTTCCTCCCTCTCCTCCTCCCCTCTCTCTTCCTCATCTTCCTTCTCTCCCTCATTCTTCCCTCCATGTCTCTCTCTCTTCATCCCCCCCCTCTCCCTCATGCTCCCTCCCTTCCCCTCTCTCTCCTTTCCTTCCACCCCATCTGCTTCGCACTCACCTGAGGTGAGCTGCTGTACTCCACCACACTCCATCCTTCTCCCATGATGCCTTACCTCACGACGGCCCAGAAACACAAAGCCATTCCACCATAGCCTGAAGCCATGAGCCAAAATAAATATTTCCTCATTTAAACCATTTCTCTGATGTATTTGCCACAAGAATGGAAAATCTAAGTGTCTACAAGTTTTTGCTCACAAATACCCTCTCTCCCATCAGGTCTGGGCAGCCTGGGGGTAACCTGTTTCTAGCCTTTACAGTGCTATTCTTGATCTGTGTTCTATCCTGAGGGATGAGTAGCCTTCTGAGGCCTCTCTACTTCCTGTTGCCTGTGCAGTCAGGCAGGGTTAGCCCCAGAGATAGCCTAATCTTTATCTTGGTTTTCCCTGGAGTACTCCTCTACTGCTGTTGGAGAGCCCTGATAGGGGTTGAGCCAGGGTGTGTGTGTGTGTGTGTGTGTGTGTGTGTGTGTGTGTGTGTGTGTGATCATAGGTCATCATCTTCACAGCAAGGCCCTGACACAAAGGGTGCAGGCCAGCTCACGTCTTAGTGAGAACCCTTCAGCCATGTCTGTAGCTGTGCCCATGTTGGCCCAGGCAGAGGAAACATTTCAATAAAGGTCCTAAGGCATATACAACCAGAGTCCCCACAGTGGGTTTGGATGTAGGTGAGGTGGGGAGCTCTGGCCATTCCAGATATACGCTGGTGTCCTAAACCCCACAGAGCAAGCCTCAGTAGACAGTGGCAAGTGAGAAATGGTAGAGGCTGTTAAAGTGACTGGGAGAGGGCACTTGGGGGACATCCAGGGAGTGGAAAGATATGCCACAGAGTATATCTCCTTCCCCTTGGCTCTCGAAAGGGACCTGAGCAAGAGCCTATACACTTCCAGGGGCCAGGGGCCAGGGCCAGGGGCCACAGCCAGTTGCAGGTCCAAGACTATCTTCTCATGTTGCTCCCCAACCCCCATCCCCACCAGTAGGTGTGTGCAGTGATGGTGGAGGCTCCTAGTGATAACTGCCTCTACCCTGCATGGCCCCAGGGCTGGAGTGGCCTGGACATCTGTGTTCCTGTCCACCTTCCAGGAACGAGATCCCTGAGGCCACATAGTCATCAGTGAACTGAACTGAGGGACAGAGCACTGCTCAGATCCACATACAATTGGCTTCCAAGAGGCATTTTTCTTCAGACCTATGACCTGTCTCCGCCCCATTACACCTGGTCACTGATAACCATGGACAACCTGAGTGTGACCCAGTGGAACACAACAAAACCCAGGCCCTCCAGACAGAACAAGGGTCAAGACTTCTTCAAGTGCTGGGGGACAGGGAATGGCTTGAAATGTTAGCGAGGACAGGGTCCCCAGGATGCCTTATCCCCTGAATTCAGGCTGCAGCAGGCATGTGCCTGCATGCCCAACCTCCACCCTTCCGAATGTTAGCGTCTTCCCCCCCAGGCTGGAATCGACTCCAGGCTTAAAATTAATTTCTCTTCTGCTTCACAACAATGCTGCGGCCTCTCCCGGTACATGCAGTCTCTGGTTGCACAGAACATGCTCTGCCTTGTTGGGCTGTGCCCCCGAGCCCCAGAACTCAGATTATTTACCCAGCCAAAGATCCTCAGCATCATCCATGCTGCCAGGTGTGCACCTGTCCTGCAGAGACTGGAGACCAAACGTGGGGACTGCTGTGGCCCCGCCCACTCAGAGGCATTCATGCTAACAGGAGATAGAGCTGGAGGCCAGGAGCTGGGAGTGGAGACTGATGGCAGCCTGGTGCTGGGGTATAGGGAGGGGAGGGGAGCAACTCCACATCTTGAGGGTAAGGTGACCTTGGGCCAGTCACCTGACTTCTAGGCTTTCTGGGAGAAGGGTCCCCAGCTACCCCTGAGACCTAAGGTTCCTATAGCTAGAGTTCTGTGCAGTGAGATGCTGCCTCAGTGGACCCTGCAGACGGTGCGGGCCCCCAAGAACATCAGCTCTTACCTAACCATGGATGGCAAGTGCTGCTCTTCAGACAAGGAAACAGGCCCAGGAAAGGAAAGTGGCTTGACAGGTGTGACTGAGAACTCCCCTCACCCCCCTCATCCTTGTCTTGCTTTATCCCCTCTTCATGCCTTGACTCCAGTCGCAGGGCTGAGGGCCCACCTAGTCCAGCATGCATTACACCACTCAAGCCTTCTTCATGACCCCTGCCATCCCTCCAGCCTGCACTAGCATGACCCCTGCCATCCCTCCAGCCTGCACGAGCATGACCCCTGCCATCCCTCCAGCCTGCACTAGCATGTTTGCTTCCGTAAGAGTCATCTTGGCAGCCTGTCTATACTGCCTCCACCCAGGGACTCCATCTTCCAACAGATCTCAGTCTCCTCAAGCACCAGTTCCAGTTCACAAGAAACACACACATGGGCACACACACATGCACACGCACACACACACACATGTGTACATGCATGCACACATTCACACACACATACACACAGAAGCATACATAGATACACACCCATACACACAACCATGAACAAATACACACTCACACATACATAACTATCATACACACACTGCGAGCTGTAAACTCTTCATATGTGTGTCTGTGGGCGCCAGAAACATCAGGAGTCATCCTATCAGTCTTAACCTCTTCCTTTAAGGCAGGGTCTCACCCTGGCCCCAGACCTCGCATTTTTCAGCAAGACTGGAAGACAGCCAACCTCAGTGATCCTGGCCCTGTCCCCCTTGGAACTAGAGTTGCAGGTGTGTATGGGAGTCCTGGCTTGTTACAGTGTTGTTGAGATCTGAACTCTAGTCCTCAGGATTACACAGCAGCTGTCTTAAAACCACCGAGGCATCTCTCCAGGCCCGTCTTCTGTTTTGAGACTTGTCTCCCCTGCCAGTGACATTGTGAAGGCCACCTTGTAAGGTTTGACATCTGCCTAACCTATACAAAGCCCAAAGGGTAGTTTCCTGCCCACTTTCATGACCCTATCTAGCAGTCCCCACTGATAGCAGGTGGACATAGCCCCAACCAGATGGACAGTTCCTAGCTGTCAGTCTCAGAAGATGAGTTGAAGACAGCATGATAAAAGTCATGTTGCTCCCGGATTTTCCTGAGCACAGGGCTGCCAGCACATCTCATTGGGCACACCCAGCTTCCGGAGCATGGATGAGTACAATCCCCCACATAGTCACAAGTAGGAAGTGAGAAAAGCAGTGAAGCCCTAAGCACAGAGCCCCGGAAGCAAGTGCCTCTTGCAGTAGTGCCAATCCAAAAAGGCATCCCCACACATCCCAAGATCAGCCAAAGGCCTCCCAGGGTCTCTAGGTTCAGGCCCAATAAGTAAATGGAAGAATGAGTGGCCTAGCCTCTGCCCACATGGTGTCTTCCCTCCTGCTACCACCCACAATGGACTCAGACCTAGTCTCTGTCCGGGGCTGGAGCCCTCAGGCTCCTGCTTCTTGAACTTCATGGTTCAGATTCCACGCCTGGGACCATGGGACCAATTCCTGAGACCAGACCGGAAGCCCCTTCTTGGTGAAGAGCATCAGTCCCACCTGGGATCAGAAACAGGGCTCCCCCACAGCAGTGGCGTGTCCCTGCAGGCTTCACATCCTTCCACAAAGGAGTGGGGGAGATGCTTCTGTTTCATAATCCTTACTAAATAGAGAGAGTGTCAAAGTGCTAGCAAGGAGCCAGGTAAAGGAAAATGCTGGAAATATTTGCGCAGGGCCGAGGTGGCAAGTGGACAGGAAAACAGGCCTCCCTAAATGGGCTGGCAAACTGTGTGGCTGGGGGTGTTTTCCGTTGCCAGCTGAGTTGTGACTCTCAGCAACCGTCTCCTAGCAACCATGCATGCGGGGTACCTAGCTCAACCAGGATGGGTGGCTGGGACAGAGGCTCGGGGCTGCCTGGAGAGAACAAGGCAGCCAGCGGAAGTGGAGGGGAAGGTCCCAAAGGCCTGCAGCTCCAGGCTTTCCAAAAACGAAGGGGTCCACTGAACCCCAGGCCCCCACTCACATTGTCCCAGAGGTGCCCTCACCCTCCATGCCTGTGTTGTATGGTTTACACACGAGTGTGCCCCACTTTCCTTTTTCATACCATAGTCTAAAGATCTGTCTGTTCCAGGGTTTGCTGACAAGCAGCTAGATTGGGGTTGCTCCTGGCATGGGCTAATTAACAGTGTTGCGTATGAGGAGTTGAGGATCCCAGGATGAAAGAACAGGAGGCAGAACCCTTTTCCCCCAGTGCACAAAACCTGCACAGGCTCCCTACAGTCTGTGCCTCAGTTTCCCAATCTGCAAAATGGAGGCAGGAATGCATGGGGGAGTGGGGAGGCAGAATGATACTAACATGACTCAAAGCTCACAGATAGGCCTGCACTTTGCCCTTGGCTCTTGGAAGGAGCTCTGACCTAGAACTCCTTTACAGTGATAGTCTAGGCCATACCCTTTCAGCCTGAGTGCCTAAAGGATTAGCCCCCAAGGACTAGGGAGACTAAAGCAGCACCTGACAGCCCAAGGGATCCCTCCCTGATTCCATATTTTAGCATCAAAGACTTGGGACTTCCCTGGCCAGCAATTTCCTATGCTCCTTGTCATGGGTTAATATTGGGAGAGGTCCCCATCCCTAATTCACAGAAAGGGCCCTATAGGGACCCTCCTGGCTTGTCCTCCTCTCAGTCTTTGGTGGATTTTCTCCTAGTCCCTTTCATGTGACCAGCACTGAGGGTGCAGGAGCATCCAGTGAGATCTGAGAGTCTTTCTTATAAATCTCCCATGTCATGGGGACCCTAGAATCTGTGGCTGATGTCCAAAGTAAGTGTGGGACAGGACAGCCTTTCCTTGTGAGGACAGGATCCTCAACCTTCCCTCATGAGCCATCAGGAGAGCTGGCAGATGGAAGTGACACTCCAGGTGGTGACATTTGCAGAACTAATCTTTAGGCATAGGGTGGGGGCAGTAATTGTGGACGAACTTGGGCCAGTCCCCTGCTAGGGTCTGCACTGTATAACACAGCATCCCCCAGTTGTGATAACCCAAAATGTCTCCAGTTGTTAAATGTCTTCTGGATGTGGAAGGGGCAAGAGCAGCTCTCATTGAGGACCCACTACAAAGGAGAGGGTACTATGTCTCATGCTGTTTCTGGAGCAGGCTGGCTGGTCATAGAGCCCTCTATGGGAGACCAGCTAGGAGAGTCTGAGCAGGGCATGGAATGTGCTGTCCCTCCGAGAGAGCCAGGGTGTCTCCAGAGAATGCTGGGACTGGAGAGACACATACTACCTCCCACAAACGGGAACCAATGGGTCCCCATCCTCGGGGTGGGTCAGGGCGGGCACTTGCTACCATCTCTTCCCTTCTCTGGAGAGGGAAACAGGAGGGGAGCCCTGCTGTGAGACTTGCCAGGAGAATTAGAAGAAGCCGAGCTTGAGCCAAGGGAGCCATTTGTCATCTCTCAGTGAGCGGAAGTGACTTTACATCAACCCCACTCTTTTCCAGCCTTGCCCCTTCCTAGCCCAGACACCAAACAGGGCTTGCCTGCCAGTTTTGGAGGACTGTCCCCAAGGCTGTGGGTCTCAGGTTGATCTCAGGCCTCCCGGAGAACCCGGGGCTCTGCTATGAGTGTCCCCACTCAAGACTGTGTCTGCAGGGGTGATGACGCAGGGCTTAGCTGCACTCCTTGATGGCACTTAGTCCCACTGCCCTCATCCACATCCCCAGTTGTGTGTCCCAGAGCCTCTCACAACACTTGTGGCTACCTCTGATTCTTTCATTGTTCTAGAGCAACTGTCCAGTATGCTTGATAGAGTACCAAGGGCCACATATGGCAACTGACTGAGAAAAATATTCTCCTCCACCTCCATCTCCCCTTCTCATCAGTCCCCCTGTACCTCCAGGCACCCATCCTATGCCCTGTGCTGGACCACTGCCATTGTTCTGTGGAGCATGGCACACTAGGCCTGCCCTCCTAGAGTTTCGGAGGGTGGCAGATGATGTGTGTGTGGGTGGGTAGTAAATAAATGAATAAATCAGATTTTTTCTCAAGAGGTTCAGCGGTACTCAGAGAATAATGCAGTACCATGTGGGCTGGTGGGGAAGGCAGGGACTCCCTTCCCAATGTGGTCCAGAGCTCAGCCCAGAGCCTGGAGCTAGAGATGGGGAAGCCACTGCCTCTTCCAAGATTGGGGAGCAGTGCTGTGAGCCCAGAGGCCCAGCTAGAGCCCAGCAGGGCTCAAGGGAGATGGCATAGTGATCCGTGTGCACCCATGTGTGGGGAGTAGGGGAGGAGCCTCCACAGGCCCCCAAGACTCAGAAAGCACGATTCTACTTCCATAGCGAGGAGGGTGTGCAGTGGGCCCAGACATGTTGGGGGATGCTGCATTGGTTTATTTGATGTCTGTTTAAAAGGCGGAGTATCCCAAAAATTGATGTCACAGAGAACTTCCTTTGGAAGTGGGACCCTTGCAGAGGTTATCAGTTGAGGGTGCTGAGATGGGGTTACTCCCTCAGTGCTAGAGGGGGAATTGAAGGGACAGAAGAGGGCTCCAAGCCGGAAATGGAAGGATGAGGTGAGTGTCAGCACCATCCAAGAGCTGGAAGCAGGAAGAGCAGCTGCTCCGCCATGCTAGGTCTCCCTTTTGACCCCTGACCTGGAGTCAAAGCAGATCTGCTCAGGCAGCGTCTGAATCCTCAGCCTGTGATGCGTTGCTCAGCATCCTTGAAATGCTGACAGGCAAGAAGCCGCAGGGCTTGGACTGTGTGGACAGTCATGCTCAGTCACACTCAGCCCTGTCACGGTGACACTGGAGGGTGCAGAGGAGTCAGGCCAACCCTCACTCCCTCCCTTCCTCCCTCCCTCCCTCCTCACCTTCTTCTCAAGCGAGACTAATATGGGCAATTCCTGGCCCCTGATGGCCCTTGCTTGCATAGGGAGGTCTGGGGTGGGTAAGGTATGGACAGGACACAGAGGCCACTGTGCTGTAGTAGCAATTCCCTGACGTGTCCTACCAGGTCCAGATGGTTCTGAAGGTGCTGAGGAGGAGCTAGCTGGCGGCTCTTGTGTTCACCTATCCCCTTAGTGACATGTGACATGTTGGTCACATTCATGAACACCCGCCATAGACGTCCCTGCCCGCATCCTCTAGCAGTGTCCCCTTCCTCTGCCAGAGTCCCAGCCAGGGGTATCAGGCTGTACCCTAGGCGGCTGTACCCTAGGCTGGCTCAGCCAGAGTGCTCAAGTTCTGTCCAGCTCATGAGTTCCTGCTGTGGCCTTAAACAGATTCCTGGGCAAGTCTTGCCTCAGTTTCCTTTTCTGTAAGATGGGGATCAGTATGGAGGGTGTTATTAGTACTACCTAGGACCACCATAGGATGCATGTACCCCCAGAAATGGCATCACCCAGGAAGGCAGAGGAGGACTGGTTGATATGGAAATGTGAGCCAGGAAGATGCCCCAACCTGCTGCCTCCATCAGATCCCTATGACATGTGGGACGGTGTTGTCACCATCCTACTACAGTTGGGGAAACTGAGGCCTGGTAGGTGTCACACAGATGTCATGTCACATCTGAGGCCACTTAGGTGTCCTTTGGAGCAGGTAAAAAGAAAATGAGGTGGCAATGGGCGACACGGTTCCCACAGGACGGCAGTGATGCTGCTCACTTGGCAGGCCATCTGTGTCACTTAGTTAACTGGAAACCACACTCTCAAAGCCCAGAGGAGGTGTCTTGAAGGTAAAACCATATAGTAAGTTACAGCACTTCTGCCTTGGGAAAGATGGAGTCTCAGAGTGACTGCCTGGGTCTTAGGGAGCCTGGCTACTGTCAGGCTGGCAACATAGACTGAACTAGCACTCTCTCTCTCTCTCTCTCTCTCTCTCTCTCTCTCTACACACACACACACACACACACACACACACACACACCACCCCATGGGCCTCCCCTCTGAAACCTGTCACATCCTTCTAGAGTAAAGAGGCCTTTGTGACCTACCACTTCTGGTCCCCAAGAACCCAGAGTGTGTTATATTATCTTCCATGCTAAAAGTGCCTTACAGGTGTATTGGGTGAGGAGCCTTAAGATGGGGTGTCTTGGAGCATCCAGGTGGGAGCCAAGTGCCATTATGGGGAATCTAATATTCCTGTCCCTGTGATCAAATATCAAGAAGTAACTTAGAAAGGTTGTGTCCTGACTCATGGTTTTGGGTCCTGTTCACTGTGGTGAGGAAGGCATGGAGGTGGAGGTTGGAATGGCTCTTGGCTGTGGCTACAGGTATGAAGCTGCTTGTTTACAACTGGACAGATCTGGAAGCAGAGCTGGGACAGGAAGCAGGACACTACAGGTTGTGCCACCTGCTGAGCCCATGTGCCCATGGGGGGGGGGTGCTCACATCCAACCATGGCAGATGTATTTACAAGACAGACCAAGACCAAGCAAGAGCAGTGCCAGGACCAGGTGAGGTGCATAAAGTGGGGGTCCCTGTATAAGAATATATATATCGACAGGGGTAAGAGCCTGCTGTGACTCTCCTCATCTACCTCCTGCTGGCTGCTGGGGTCAGATGCAAATTGGGTATGCTCCCAGCATGAAGCTGTATCCCCTTGATACCCTGCCCCAGGCTTGGTAAATTAGTTCTGACATAAGTATCCCTGTGAACTTTGAGGACAGTCCAGGTCTCTGTGGAGTCTTCTGCCCAGTTTCCTGGGCCACGTTTTTGTTGAAAACAAAGTGTTGAGTCTTGTGATGGTGGAGATGGTCATGTGGATGTGGGGTGATTTGACTCAGACATGTTCATGCTGCTTAGGAACCTTGACAATTACACCAAATTATATCTTCATAAGTCTCTCATGTCTTAGCATTCTTCTCTAAGTACTGAGCTTGTGTTTTGTGACTTAATTACAGAGTCCCAGCCATGCAGAAGTCTCCAGCAAGAGTGACCTGAGTTGGGAACTGACCAGCATCCTGAGGCTCACTGGAGTCCTCTGGGACATAGCCATGGGTGCAAACCTTCTGCTCTACTGGTCATAAACACTAACTCAGTATGCAGACTTTGGCCTTGATATGAACTTTTCATCCCTTAGTGGGCTCATTTTTTAGCCTTAAAATCACCTGGACCTAGACATGCCTCCTGTTAGACTGACCTGTAGCACTTCACTATGGGAGGCTTGGTAACAGTCATGGCTGAACCTTCTTCCCAGTGGTACCCATGTGTCCCCTCCTCCTGCTCCACTGTGGCCCTGTTGTGTGGCCTACCTGGCAGAGGCCTCCCTGGGCCTGATACCCAGAAGTTTCCAACCCCAACCTCTACCTGAACTGCGGCACCCTTGTTCCAAAGAGCTTACCAAGCCCCATAGCTGGACACTGGAGACCTGGTACAGGGCCTGGACAAGTCAGGGCCCCTGTACCACCCTCATGATCAGTCCTGTCCCCTCTGTGCTGGGCCCTCAGCCTCCCAACTGCCTCTGCCTCCTGGCTACCTCAAAGCCCCGACTCCAATCCTGCCTTCTGCTTTGTCCCCTGCCTCCTCTCCCAGCAGGAATCACCCACACACCCCTCTTGGACTGACAGCTTCCTCTTGGTCTCTGTCAGTGCTTGACTTGGTATGAGGTGAGGCCACCGAGGTCTGAGAATCCTCTTCTCTGAGTCTCTGGGAGGTCCTGAAGGAAAGAAAAATGCTTATTGGAATCAGGGTGCTGATCAAGGAGCCTGTCAGGGTGTGTCACATCCGACTGGCAACATTTAACAGTCTCTGACCTACAAAAGTGGCTATTTCAGGTGGCTATACTGCAGGAGAAGCGTCAGAATTTGAATAAGGAAAGGGAGTGCTGATGAGGGAGACTGGGAGAGAGGATGGGAGCCAGGGCTTGCACACCCAGGAGTGGATCTGAATATTGTGCTTCTGCATACAAGTGCTGTTTGTTTGTTTGTTTGTTTGTTTGTTTTGGAGACAGGATCTCATGTAGTCCAGGCTACTTCAGAGTCAATATATAGCTGAGGATGACTTTGAATTCCTGACCTTCCTGCTTCCTCCTCCCTAGTTGTTAGTATTACCAGCATGTACCACCAGGCCTAGTTAATGGTACTAGGGAGGGAACCCAAGGCTTTCATGCATGCTCTGCACCCTGCCTGAGCCCTAACCACATCCTCCATCTTTATTGGTCATCTGCAGCACATGAAGGGTAGCAGGTGCCACTGAGCACACTTGCTCTTCCTCACCTCTGGCCCAGAAGGAGAAAGCACAGCAAGTGGGAAGAGGGGCAGTGAGCAGTCATCATTGCCCGTGGAACCAATACCATCAAGGTGGCCAAGACCCAGATGGGGCAGGGGCTTGCTCCAAGAGCCAGTGCCCAGAACCAGCCTGCTTGACCAGATGGCTCAGGCCCAGGTCATGGAACCCAGACACAGTAACCTTGTCACTGATGTGTCTGAATCCAAGGGGGGCCACATCGTACACAGGATATTAGCAAGTTTGTCATTCATAGACAGTAAGGGATAAGAGAAGCCCAGGGTTCTGTTGCTAGGCTACCCAAAAGCCCAGGAGAACTTTCTAGGTTCCTACAGCACATGTTCTCTTGCACTATGGCTGACAACCCTAGAAACCAACTGCATTCCTCAGCACTGGAAGCCTCTCTAGCAACTAAACAAACCAAAAAGAAAAAAGGGGGGTCACGGGATTCCTATGTATATCAGTCTATAGGATCCCAGGTCACAGCCTGAGATTGTGATTGGCACCTGAAAATGGAGGAGGGATCTTGTGGGGCTGAGCCACAACTTATAGGATCTGAAACTGTTCCCAGATCCGTAGTGGCAGAACTACTTTGAGGATACCCAGTGAGCTTGGGCCACCACAGAATAGTTGGTTCACGTGGCATGTGGGGACAGACATCTCACAGAAGACACTGACTTCACTTTGCCTCAAGAGAAGAAAACCAGTGCACTGGAAACAGACACAGGTCCCCAGGAGTAGCCATGAGGGACTCTGGCCTAGTGCTCAGCACACGCTCTGTCTCTCTTGTCTATCATGAGCCTTCCTGGTTGTTCTCTTTTAGATTGTGAGCTCATCTAAATATATCTGTAACTGGAGAAGGAGGAAAGTTGTAGAAACCATGTCTGTGCATATTTGGGTATCTTCGACTCACGACACTGTTGTGACGCACCTGAGGCCGCTAGCTTCACGAGGAGCAAAGGCAGACTGTTTAGCTCAGGTCCTGGAGGTTTCAATAAGGGCGGGAATGGCTTGCTGATTTGATGTCTGGTCAGGGTGGGGGACATCAGCGTTCAGTAAGTCCTTCTTCCAGCAGAGCAGAGGGACAGTCAGACTCCAGCTTTTGTAACAATCCTCTCTCCCAAAACTGCCATCTGAAAACACATCCCAGTAACCTAGCCTCTCCCTTGGGTCATCATCTCCTGAAGGTTCCATGGGATGTTCCCTCGAGACCAAGCATTTAACCCTAGCATGTAAGATTCTTTGGGAGACAATGAACCTGGCAACTTAGATGTAACAGAGGTGAGCCATTGAGGCCTGAGTGGGCACCTCCATCTGCAGCTGTCTATCAGGACTGGGCTGTGCCCTGTGCGGAAGGTCATGGTGCACTTGCCCCTACTAGGATCAGAGAGGCTCAATGCAGGGCTTTGTGTGCCTCAACAGCCTCGCCCTGATAGACGCCCCCTTGCTCTGTGGCAGCAACCACACAGAGCCGGCTCGACCAGTCCTTCATACCCCGGGACTCTGCTTCCCCTTCCCCAGGATCTCAGCAGCAGGCTTCCCTCCAGCCTGCCTTCCATGTCCATATCCCTGTCCCCACCGTGGGCGCCAGTGGCAGCTGGCAGGTGACAAGGAAGGAGGCGTTTGGTTCCCTTCTAGCCGCAGTCGGTTTCTCGCTCCTGAGTGTTGCCAGGAGAACAGTGAATTGCCTTTATCTGTCATATTCAGTAGAAATAAGGCCGATTTTCTCAGCATTCCCAGTCCTCCTGGAAGGACCATTGTGTTGGCCTGGCTACCTCGAAATCTTCTGCCTGATGATAGCACCCCCGGGATGCCCTCCCAGATTGTCCCAGACATTGTGATTGATTTGTACACTTTTTTTTGTCTTTCCCAAGTCATGGATTCATTTAGCATAAAAAGAACCCAAAAGATGAGTTAAGACCAACACAGCCTTGAGGTTGGACAATAGCTGTTCCTAAGCTAAGGATGTCTCCAAAGACCAGGTTCCCAGTCTGTGAAGGTTCTGTGGCTACTCCTAGGAAATCCCAGGAGGGACAGATGAGGCCCCCTTGAGCTGAGGTGATAGATTGGGGTGATGAACTTGCTTCACAGTCTAGCAATGCCAGAGCCAACAGATGACTATGAATGTGCCCTGTGCCAGCTGTTGGGGCTTCCATAATGAGCCCCTTTTCATACTGCCACACAAACTCCTTCTAGAACCTCAGAGTGCCTTCTTGGAGGGGCTGCCACTGCCACAAGCATGAGACTTCCAACATGGGCAGGCAAAACTGTGCTGCAGGCACCCAGAGTCCAAATCTGTCCCTTCCATCCTGGCTGGGTCACCGGCTCTCTGGGTGCTCACAATCTCAGGGGCTTTGTTCTCTGGTTCTGGAAGAGCAACAGCCTTGGTGCCTCATCCGCTGTGGTCAGAACTGCATTTACTACTACCCCGCCAGCTCCAGTCCGCACCAGCCAGTCATTCTGTCTGTAGTTCATTTGTCTCTAATTAATATGAAATGGAGATTTAGTTATCACAAGTGTGGGCCACTCAGAAAGCTGCCACCCTTTGAGTCAGGGACAGCAGGGAACAAAGGGCCCTTTGGAGCTTCTACTTGTCTCAGAGTCCTGCTCTTATCTGGAGGATGCTGAGTGACAGGGAGAATTAGCCTGAGGTTGTAGGCACCACTGCGTCACCCAACAGACCCCAGGGCTTGTGCTGGGGCTGGAAAGGCAGACTGGTGATAAACTGGGCATGCCTGGCTCTTGGGCAGCTAGAAAGATGGAGAAGCCTGACTGTTAAGTCTGTAGTGATGGCCTTAAGGGGTGAGGACTGGGAAGATGGCTCAGATGGTAAAGCACCTGCTGGGTGAGCCCATACACACACATATATCACACACATGCACACACACTCATAGAAAAAGGTGAGCTATGCAGGGCCACATGGCTGTCATGAGTGATGTCAACACCCACTCTCAGGTCCCAGTGTTAACTGTAATAGAAACACATCAGTCCTCTTTCTCTACTGTCCTGCCCTCCTAGGGTAGGGTAGCATTCATGGATGTGTGTCACCCGCAAAGAAGCTCACACTCACTAGTCAGTCACTCTGCGAGCACCCCCTAGCACTGCACAACCAGCTCTTTGCATCTTCCCTGTGGACTCATGTGGGAGTGAACTCACGTGTTCTGGGTGTCTCTTGTCATGAGTCACACAGTGTATAGCCTTTTGTCTTTGTCGGGGTGTGTATCTATGTTTTGTTCCTGTTCATAACTGAGTTGTAGTTCATGTTATATATTGCATATATTTCACTCTATTTATGTTACTGGGGGGGTGCTTTCCTCCAAGCCCCCTGTGTTACAAGCTTGGTCCCCAGGCACTTATCCTATGAGGAGGTCCTTTGGGAGGTCCTCAAGTCACTGGGGTGTGTCTTTGAAGGGGACTTTGGGACCTTGTCCTCTCCCATCAACCTCTTGCCATAGTGTTCCATGCTCACTGCAATCCAAAGCAAAATGGCTGCACTGTCCTAGACTACAGTCTCCAGGCCTGCCAGCCGATAATCCTTTTTCTCTTTGTAAAAGACTCTCTTCAGTGAATTCATTATGGTACTGTGAAGCTGGCTTGTGCTTATGCGCGCGCATGTGTGTGTGTGTGTGTGTGTGCGCGCGCGCGCGCGCACGCGCGGGTGTGTGCATTGTGTGTGTGTGTGTGTGTGTACATTCAATGTGTGCATATCCTATCCACAGTGGGTGTGTATTGTGGTTTTTTCCACTTGCTGAACACAGTGTGCACCTGTGTGTCTTCTACTGTGTTTTCACTTCTCTGGGGCTGTGGAGCCACTGGGTCACACTCAGAAGTCAGGCTTGAAAAGCCATGGTGTGAGCATGTGACTGACCACAGTGCCTCCAAGCTGTGGTGTGGCCCCAGCTTTGTGAGGGCCAGGACAGATTAGAATAGGTGCAGCCATTCTTGGACAGTGTCCCTTTCTGCAGCAGTGGTGCCCTGGGCTCCCCTCCTCCCATTCCAGAAGCATCTGCTCAGTCATAGCCAGGTGCTATCATTTCTGGCTCTTTGTAGTATGCACAGGAGGATGGGCAAGCTGGAGCTGGCATCAGGGCCCCTAGTTACTGAGTTACTTGTAGCACAAGCTTATCAGCAGGAGGCCCAGCCCTCAGGTGACTAAAGCCAAGGCCCTTGCACGCCCTTCTCCCTCTCAGGGTGCCCTGGGTGGGAAAACTCCCCAGACAAGACCATTACACGGGGCTGTTTGTTTCACCCTACCCCATGCAATGTCCTTCCACAAAGTTCCTGGACAGCATATCAAGTAAGCAAGAGACATGGGTCAGGCAAAGGTGGTTCTTCAGAACCATCTTCCCCACGGGCTATGTGGAGAGCAAGTCCCACAGAGGAAGGACACGGATATAGACTCTGCTGTCCTGTCCCTGCTGCTGGGCATCAGCCAGCCACTGCACCTGCCCACAGACCTAAGCACTACCCCATGGTGCAGATGAAGAGGTTGCCACCCAGAGAAAGGGGCCGCTTTGCTGAAGGTTCAAACCTGCCCCTCGCCAGGGACTCAGTGGCTCAGAGAACTGGTTGCTATTTCTGGGGACCCCCTAGAGGACAAGACCTCCTACATGTCCAACTAAGCCTCAGCCTGTGGCTCTTTTGACTAAGAGGCAAAGGCAGGGTGGCTAATATGTAGAACTGAAATACCAGCCTGGTATTCAGTGAGCTTCCTTCTGTCTCTATGGAGAAGGTGCCTGCATCAGACCTGGGGCACACAGTCGGGAGAAAAGACTGCCTGTGCTGTGTGACCTTGGGTTGCTCACTCAACATCTCAGGTCCTAGTCAAGTAGAAAAGCAAGCAGTTGCTCGCCTGCCCTGTGGGGACACGGGGGCAGAGCTGGGAACTCTAAAGAGAATTTAGGACTGGAAAGGAAATGGCCCCATAGGTAAAGTGCTTGCTGCACAAGCAGGGGGACCTGAATGTTAATTCCCAGCACATGGTGACATGCAGACATGTGATCCTAGCACTGGGGAGGCATTAACAGGAAGACCCATGGGGCTCGCTTGCTGACCAACCTAGCTGAATGGTCAGGTAAGCTTCAGGTTCAGAGAGAGACCCTATGTCACAGAACAACGTCAGGAGCAGTTGGGGAGATGCCTGACACCATCCTCTGGCCCTAATTCTCAAATGCACAGCCTACACTCTTACACAAGTATGTGGTTCATATCTTGTGGCCTGGCTTGGCCACCTCACATGACCTTTCACCCTGGCCCCCCAATGACATCACAACCAGGTGATCATCAGACTGTGACTGCTTCTGAGCACAGTGGGATGGTCAGTGGTCAGAGTAAGGTGGTGGCATGATCAGGCTCTGGTGTCTGCAAGAAGCTATGACCTTTCTTCCTTTTGACAAAGTCAGAGAAGTAGGTGGGGACCCTGACTCTCCTCCAGGACCAGTCACTCACCTCTGCTGTTCATGGATGTCTTCTGAGAAATCTCTAGACCGTTATGCCCAAGATGGCCATGTGGGGAAGGGACAGTGACCAGGGCCCTGTGTCAGCCACTGTCTTATTGGCCTTTGAACAGACCTTGGCAGGGGTTGCTGGGAAAGCAGGTGGCTGGCACTCAGAACTGGGAGAGCCTTCTCGCTATGCGGATTGGCATCCCTTGGTGCCCAAGGAACAGATCAAGGCTTCCAGGAAAGCCTCCTCCCAAGAGGCTCAGGCCTCAGAGTGCTGTTAATTTGAATTTCCACTGACCTACTTTTGTGCAAAGGCCAGGGCAAGGTACAAATGGCAAGGAGTGGATAGAAACAGAGCTTTGCCTACCTCCAGGGCCCTGGGACACGAGGAGCATTGAAAGAGCAAGGCTGCCCAGAGAGGGCCTGTCTGTCCATCCCAGGATCCCTACACACACCTACCACTTGACCGAGCTTCAGATCGGGGTAAAGTAAAAGAGTACCCGAGGCAGGGAGAGACAAGATGCTCTGTCCCAAGCCACACCTGGGATGTAATAGCCCCAGGTGAGGTCCTGGAGTTGCCAAGAAGTCCAGGACATAGTATGACCCTCAAGGACAAAATGAATTGGAAAGAGTACAAGGTCACAGAAGGCTATAGTGATCAGAGTTTCAGATCCTTGACCTCCCAGAATAGCCTTAAGCCCATAGCCTCAGACATAGGAGCCTGCTAGGACTGGCTGACTTGGCCAAATGAGTCAGAACAGGTTGTGCTAAGGCCCTGCGGCCACTTCACAGTCTCAGGGGAAAAAAGCAGAAAATTCAGGATCAGCGAGTTTCCAAATATATGGGGCAGGTGGTTCTGTATAAGACTGACTTAGCAAAATAAAAAAAAAAAAGACCGAGTTAGCTCAGCACAGTCTTCAGCTGCCCCCAACCCCCAGCCAGTGTGATCCTGAGCAGCAGACCTGTCCATCCATAGTCATCGTCTGCAGACCCCTCTAGCCTCTGATGGACTCTAGTAATACTTGAGACATCTTTTTATCCCTGTGATGTGAGACAGGAACATGGGGACCTTTAAGTATTCTACTTCTGGGCCTGTAAGATGGTCAGCAAATAAAATCACTTGCTGCCAAGCCCGAGGATCTGGGTTCAATTCCTGGGACCCACATGGTGGAAGAAAAGAACCCCATATGCACAAATGAATAAATGTGGCTAAATAGCCTGCTTCCTCCTGCAGGCCTCTGGAAAAGGATATGGGCGAGAAAGTCTGGACAGGCTGCGGCTCTCCTAAACCCAGTCACAAAGAGGAGTGTGGCTGTGGAGTGGCATCCTTCCCAGGTGTAATCTAACACAGTCCAGCTTCTGTGGCAACCATGGGCAGAGGTGGCTGCCAGCTCCCAGGGAGCAAGAGGACTGGCTAGAAATCATGTGGTTCATGGGGTCTGTGTCCTCTGCTCATCACCCTCTTTGGGGAGGCTCAGCCACTAGAATGGAAGGCCTAAGAGATGAGGTCACTGGGGACTGGGGACTGTTGAGAAGTCATGGGAGCCTACAGGGGGTAAGGCCCTTTGATCCCAAAACGTGAATGGATGAAAGTCAAGTGCCCAAAGCCTTCCAAAAGTTCAGGATCTGAGTGTTGGACCTGCAAGAGAGTGACAAGCAGGGCCTTCCCAGGGAGGGGCCCTTCTGAACAAACATTCTTGTTGCTCACAACCCACAAACCCATCACCTGAGTGGCTGGTCAGCCTGTGTCTCCAGGGCCCTGCTCCTTTGGGGCTGGCACGTACCACAGGGTCACAGAAATGAGTCCGACACAGAAGCCAGGACAGCTGACTTGTGAGATCAAGTGTCCCAAGGGTGGGAAAAGGGTACAGGTTTGAGCTACCCTTTGCTTTAGTGGGAGGTTCTGATGTTTGTCCTGTGGGGGCTGCAGTCCTTACCCCAGGACAGGAACCAGGAAGTCCCAGCACCACCGCAGTGATTTGAAACCAGCTCCACCATTGGCCAGTAAGTCCCTCAGCCCTTTGCCTGTGTCCCCATGAGATGGGGAAGGGGTCTGGCAGACAACCTACCTTGAGGAACCACTGAGAATACTACACTGGTCGATGTGTCTGTCTTGGGTGCATGCTACACGTTTTAAGCGTGTATAGATATGTGCAAATGTGTGTGTGTGTGTGTGTGTGTGTACACGCATGTACGTGTGGTCTCTGTCACATACAGCATGGGGAAATCTCTGGGCCTTCTGCTTTCCAACCCATGACCACTGAGAGGAGCCTCAGGCCTTCCTGGGCCCTTCTGGAAGGCTCTAACACCCTCAGGAGATGGGCTTGTAATTGTCCTTGCAGAAGTGCAGATATTTTGAAGACACCTGTGCCCCTCCCTTTGGTCATCAGACTGGTGGACCCCAACGCATTGGAATTTTCCCAGAGTCTCACACTGGGGAAGGGAAAAGACTGAAGCCTGGTGCCAGCCAGAGGGGGGGCTTGTCTCCCAGAGAGCTCTCACAGAGTTCTGAGAACTGGTCAGACCACCTTGCAGGAGAGACTGGAGCTGACAGTGATGGGTCAGTGACGAGCAGGACCACACCTTGACCAGGACTGCATAGCTATGCACACCTGCTGCCCTCTGTTTAAGCCTGAAGCTCATGTCCGGACCCTGAGGACAGACTTGGAGCCTCTGGACCTCTTTGTCCCTCTTCCCAGCGCGCCCCACCCCACCTCTCCATTTCCATTTCCCTCTCCTCATTGCCCACAGTTAAGTGTTTATATAGTCCTGGGTCGTCCTGCATCCCCCACCCTTCTCTAGGTATTGACACTCACCCAGTGCCATTATGGCTGTCACTTCTGCATGTCTGCAGGCAGGGATGGGTCCCTATGAGAGAAAGTGCCACTGGTATTCCTAGCCTGCCAGGCAGGCTGCGAATGGGGAAGGATGAGGCATCTGGTGACCTGAGTTCTCTCTCTGCCCCCTTTGGTTTTCACAAAAACACCAGAGCTTACGGGTGAATTGAGGAGGTCCTTCTCTACTATTCCAGCTCAATATCTCACCACTGTGTGACCTTGGGCAGGTTACTCAGCCTCTCTGTTCCTTAGCGTCATTGTGGTATTTATAATTGGTCCACCTGCTGGGGATGATTTATGTCTCTGTCAGTAACAGTCCTGCTGGCCACAGAGTTGGCAATGGCAGAGGATATTTGCCACAATCAATGAGCTGGCTGTCTAAGGAGGCAGAGCATGAATGGCAACTGACAGGTGACAGTGCCAGGGACCCTGTGCTGTCACAGGAGTGATCCTAGAGGGCTCCAGAGGGCTGTGACCTTCATGAGGACCGAGTAGGACATGAGTCAGGCGTGGCCAGCTGAGCAGAACACTGTGGCCCGGGAGGAGAGGGTTTGGGAAGGCCCCGGGCTTTGTCCTAACCTGAGTTTCACACAGGTGGGTGACCTGTCTGATGGTCATCACAGCTACATATCAGCTGCTAGGCAGGTTCAGCGAAGTGAGAGGTAACCCACATCTGTGCCCTGGGCAGTGGGGGATGGGCTGGTGCGTGGAGAAAGTGGAGAGGTGACAGGAGAGGCAACTCTGGGTCTTGTGGCACTGTCACAGCCCCTCCTGACCCTCACCCAATATGGTACCTGTGGCCTGGACTCCAGGCACTCACTGGCCCAGCTTGGATGTGTCCTATGAATGATGGTTTATGCACCTGTCCTAGATGCAGCTGAGAGGCGCTAACAGAGTCAAGGGCAATTAAGGGGCACAGGACTGCCATCACCTGCTGTAAGGGACCTCTGCCTCTCCAGGGCTACCCCCCGGGGATCTGCCACCAGCAGAGGCCGCTGAATGCACTTTCAGCTGCCTTCCAGCTTCCTCTCCTGAGTTTATCCATGCCAGTGCTCACAGACAAGCTCAGATGCCCTGGGATCCTCAAAGAGCAGCACTGTTACTTAGTTCCAGGCTCGTCAAAGGATGACATAGGTCTTGAGTCCCTTACCCAAAGCCCAGGGCTCAGGGCCTTACAAAACAAAAGTGAAGCACAGACACATTCAGTATATCACAAAATTCGATGTTAGAGGCTGAGGAGACAGCTCAGCGGGTGGCATGCTTGTCACACAAGCTCAGGGACCTGATTCAAACTTGGAGATGGAGATATCTCAGCAGCTAAGAACACTAACTGCTCTTCTGGAGGACCTGGGTTCAGTTCTCAGCATGCACACAGTGGCTCACAACCATCTGTAACTCCAGTTCTAGATGGAATCCAACACCCTCTTCTTGCGTCTACAGGCACCATACACCATATACAGACACAAGCAGGCACGCACACATATGTGTGCATAAATGAAAATAATTTTGTAAGTGGCTTAGTAGTGTGCACCTGTACTCTCAGCACTGAGGAGGGAGAGACAAGAGAGTCTAGGCAGTCTAGCTGAATCCAAGAGTTCCAGGCCAATGAGAGGCATGCCTCAAAATGCAAAGTGGAAAATGCCTGAGAACCAATACCTGAAACTGACCTCTCACCTCCACTCACATACACAAATACAAGCACACTCATGCTCACATTTGAAAATGTGATGTTCACACTACAAAGCATGTCTTACAAGGTATGAAACCCTATCCATCATGTGTGCACAGCCCAGCCAGGTAATGTCAGATAACTATACACATTTTTTCTGCCTGGAAACACAGGAAGATTAGGCAGAGCAAGGACAGGAATTGAGGCATTCATGCCCGCTGGGGTCCCAGTTCACCAGTTGACTCATGGGGACATAGAAGGGAAACAACTTTTATTTCCAGAGCTTGGTCCAGGTAGGAGCTTGGGGTATAGCACTGTGGATCTCCACCCCAGTTTTAGAGTCTGTCTTATGGGGGACCCTGGGATGCCTCCCAGTTTTGTGGCTGACCAGACAAGCTTGCAGTCCGTTGGTGTGTACCTCCTGACATCACCAATGGCATTGGAACAGTTGATAGGTCCACAGGTGGCAAGTGGCTTTCTACTCCAGAGTCCTGGGTGGCATTTCTCCCAGCACCTCCACACCTGCAATGCGCAGCACTGGTAGCTCATGCCATAGAGAAGTTTTCAAAGGCATCTTGATTTGCATTTCCTGGCAGTTTGTTTTTGGAGCTTGTAGAGAGAAGCCTTTTCCTTGCCAGCCTCTTTGGTTTTTCCCCACTAGTCGCCTGGGCTCTGCGGCATTGTAATTCCCAAATAACACACAAGACGATGTATTAATTATGAAGCTGTTAGTCTTGCTTGTTTATTACTGGCTAGCTCTGACTTAAGTATTTACCCCATAATTGTTAATCTAAGTATTTGTCTTATTGGAGAAAAGGGTCTGGGCTTCTTACCCCTATGGCAGTTACATCTTGACTTCCTGTGTTTTTCCTACCCAGAGTCCTCCTGGACTCCTAGTCCCACCTATCTTGCTTCCCTATTGGCCAACAGTGCTTTATTGACATATACACAGGACTTCCCCATCAGGAGCTAAGTGTGGACCCAGGGCCTGGCACATGCTAAACAAATGCTCCAGCATTGACTTACACCCCAGCCCTTGCTTTTAGGGGGGGAACGGGCTCTCTCTAGGCAGCTCAAGCTGATCTATAACTTTAATCCTCCTGCCTCAGCCTCCTGAGTTTCTAGGGTTACCAGTGTGTACCACAGATCACAGATTTTTTTTTCTTGTTTCTGGGCTGTGTTCCCGTATTTTCTCCTGTGAAAGACTCTGGTGTTTTCCCCAGTTTTCTATTTGTTGCTTTTCTTACTCTGCTTTGTATTCTTTCTATATTCTGCTTATTAATCCCTAGTTTGTGAATCACTCTTTTATGACAGTCAGTTGTTCCTCGTTTAATGTGAAAGAATTTGTCAAACACTCCTTTCAGTCCTGTGACTGCTGGATTCCTCTGAGACATTCTTCCATACCACAAGGTCTCGGGACTACTTTCCATCTTATTTTCCAGAAATGTCTTATGCTTGCCTTTTTCTGTTAAGTGTCAAAGGGTTTGTGTTTCCTATGTGTGCTGCCAGGAGCCAAGTTCGCTTCTTCTGCTGTGACTAACTCAGTCCTCTATGACACTTGAGTATCACATTGTAACGAACTACAGAAATGATCCCTGAAAGTAGTGACAAAGTAACTTAAGAGGAGAAGGCTTCATTTGACTCACACTTGAGGGCACAGTCCTTCATGGTGGGAAGGTGTGGAGGCAGGAGTGTGAGGCAGCTGGTCACTATCGCATTCACAGTCAGGAAGCAGAGAGAGATGGATGCTGGTGCTCAGCTCTCTTTGTCTTTTATTCAGTTCAGGGGCTCGGTTCATGGAATGTCTACATCAAGAGAGGGTCTTTCCCCATTAAACCGAGCTAGAAAGATCCCCACCAACATGCTCACAGGTGTGTCTCACAGGTGATTCCAAATCCCACTGAGTGGACGATGAAGATGGGCCATCACAATCACCTTTCTGGAAGCTCCTGTCACCAACCAGTGGTAACTGTGTCCACATGCTGTGTGTTGGTCCATGTGCCCAAACCCTACCTTTGAGGCATCTGGACATTTGTCCCCTGCCCACCCACTGTGTCCCCTTCGAGATTCCACTCCTTGGCTCTTTGCTCTTCCGTGTGTTTTAGAATTCACTTTATCAGCTCACAGCAAACCGCAGCAGCCCTGCCAGGGTCTTCACTGCACTTGCACTGACCCAGAATAAGTGCTTTTAGGGAAATGAATGTCTTAGTTGCAGTGCCTGTTGAACCAGGAGCGGGTGAATTCTTCACTCACTTCAGCCTTCCTTAATGCCTTCCTTGTGATCGCACCTACCTGGGATCTCCACAGCATTTATTGTTATTGTTATTATTATTATTATTACTATTATTATTATTATTATTAGTCATTCCTTAGGACTTTAGCTACTATCACTTCGTTCTTGCCAGCTTTTGCTGAACTACCAAGAAGCAGCCAGCTGTGGAGTATCGATTCTGGTTTCTACCATCGTCTTACTGAATTGTCTACTTAATTCTCCTATTTTATTTGTTGAATATGCCTTTTATTGTCCTCTTTTTCCTCTCTCTGCCTGCTGGGTAGGCAAGTGGAGAGAGCAGGTGCTTTTGTGTTCCTGATCTTAAAATTTTATTTCCAAATTTCTGCTAATTCTGGTTGTCTTTTTCTGGTGTGCAGAGATGTTTCTGGTTAAACTGAAAATAGATTTTTAATTTTCTTTGTTTGAGACAAGGTCTCATCTAGCCCAGGCTAGCCTTCCACTCACTAGGAGGCTGAGGATGACCTCTGACCTCCGAGTACTGGGATGACAGCAGTGCTCTTCATTGCCTGTATTACAAATGGATATTGTTTCCTCTAGTGCTTGCTTTTATCATTTGGGAAGAGCATGTGGCTGATTAATAATATTAATTGATATTCCATCGCTATCTCATTGTAGTACTGCTAATCTTCTAATCTAACACATTGACTTCTGCTGCCTCCTTCCCTGCCTTGAGGTGGAGTCACTGTGGGTGGAGCCTGTAGAGGTGGCACCTTCAGGGTGGAGCCAGTGGAGGTGGAGTTCTGATGGGTGGAGCCTGTGAGGGTGGAGTCATGATGGGTAGAGCCTGTGAAGGCAGTCCTGATGGGTGGAGCCTGTGATGGTGGAGTCATGATGGGTGGAGCCTGTGGAGGTAGAGTCATGATGGGTGTAGACACCCAATGGTGCCAAAGCCTTATGTCAGAACAGAGGGTACACTTGTCACTATGTATGTATGTGACCATGTATATAGCAACCCTGCTGCAGTGGCAGCAGCAAGTAGGGAGGAAACCTCACACCTGCATACCAGGAGATTGGGATCAGCCTTTAGCATATGGTCAGGAGCTTGGGCCACATAGAGTGCTTTCTCTCCAAGTTTTTTTCCAGGCTAGACCTCAGCCATGTACCATCTCCATTCTCACGTATCATAGACCTTACTTCCTCTTCTGGGAGACACTGAGTCCCCACACGGGGTAGGTCCAGCTCTAGGCATTATCCTTGGCACTACAACAGGACATTGACATCTACATCACACTTAAGGACCATGAAATCAAATTACCACACACACACTTTCACATTCTCTCTCCCACACACACACAAACACCCACACACACTTTCACATTCTCTCTCTCTCTCTCTCTCTCTCTCTCTCTCACACACACACACACACACACACACACACTTTTACATTCTCTCTCTCACACACACACACACACACTTTCACATTCTCTCTCTCTCTCTCTCACACACACACACACACACACTTTTACATTCTCTCTCTCACACACACAAACACCCACACACACTTTCACATTCTCTCTCTCTCTCTCTCTCTCACACACACACACACACACACACACACACACACACACACACACTTGACTGAGCACTCCAGCAGAGTGAGCTCTGCTGAGGAGAGTGAGCTCTGCTGAGGCCCAGGTAGGTATGCTGTCCTTTCCCCTGTGATGGTAAAGGTGAAGGTGATGAGGTCACAGCTGATATCTAGGACATTGTGTCCTGCACCTAGCCTACTGGGCCATCTGTCCCCATGCTGTGCCCTTCAAGTCCTAGACCAAGACTTAAGACCAAGTCTGTAGATCTGAGTGTGCAGGGTCCCCATGGACAAGTTCTCTTACTGAGCCTGGGGTTCATCCATTCAGTGAAGCTGGCTGGTCAGTGGGCCCCAAGGATCCACCTGTCTCACCCCTTCAATGCTGGAATTATAGGTGTGCATCATGGCCTAACTTTGTATGTGGGTGAGAATTGAACTCAGATCTTCATGACCGTGAGGCAGGCGCTTTATGAACTTAGCCATCTTCCTAGCCCCTCATTCATAGTTCTGTAGGTCTGAAGTCCAAGGTCACAGGGTTGGACACTCCACAGGCTCTGGCGAAGGTCCTGCCTCACTCTTCTGTGTATGGCAAATCCCCAGTATCCTCGGCACTCCTTGGCTTCTAGCCCCATCACTGGCATCTCTCTGGATGTGTGTCTCATATAGTCCCTGGTGTGGTGTAGGATGAGCACCCCCATCCAACATGAACTCATCTTTGTAGAGCATCTTTGCCGTTTCCAATGCAGGGCCCACTCTGAGACTTCAGTAGATACAAAACTAATGTTGACACCATTCACAGAACAGGGAAGCCTCACCTACCTGCACTAAGCCTCTGCAGAGATCCCATGAGCTGTATGGTTTTTCAGGGTGCATGGACCCAGACGGGGACACACAGGCCTCAAAATCAGCATCTCAGAGATACAAGCTTATCTTCAGAACAAGCCCCCATTGTATTATAAATACATTTATTAAATTGCAAGTTGCCACAGATGGCGCTGGTATTTTTAACAGATGCAGGCAGACAGCTGGCTGCAGGGTGCACACAGGAGAGCTGGCACAGGCTTCCTGGGGTGGTCTTCAAGGCCACCCTCATTTCCCGAGACTGATCAGGAGGCACCATGGATCTTCTGTGTCTTAGCAAGGAGACAGCATCTGGGTGAGCCAGTGGCTGAATGGGTGAGAGGAAGCAGCAGCGAGACACAGACACCAAAGCGGTGGCAGTGAAGGACCCAGCTCCTCCTCTTCCTAGGTCCCCTGTCTGCTCTGGGCGACTCCAGGCCTCCACCATCCTGTATTTTGTTCAAGTTTATGTTAAAACATGGAGATGAAAGTGAGCCCTTTTGGAAAGGGATGATACCTTAGGCTGGCCTCATGCTTAGTATCCTTCTGCCTCAGCTTTGCAGATACTGGGTTTGTAGGTGTGCACCACCAGGTCCAGTAAAAATTCGCCTTTAAAATATGCAGTTTAGTTACCCTTGCACTGTTGTTTGATGGCCAGTTTGTCTGTTTCCAAAACATTCTCTCACACACATACACAATGACTCCCTGAACCCACTGAGCTGACTCTCTGCCCCTCCCTCTGCCTGGCAACATTGTGCAGCTGTCTCTGTGGACTTTCCCGTCTCAGACATCTCATAGGAACAGACTCAACACAACATGTGATGTTTCACATCTGGCTTCTTCCATTACTCATGACCATAGGGTGCCGTCCATATTACAGTGTGGACAAGACTCCGTTCCTTTTCAAGGTTGACTAATAAGTAGTTCACTGTATGGCTACACTGTGCCTTGCTTATCTGTTGATTTGCAATAAGCAATAAAAGGAGAGCCAGAGTGATACCATTCTCAAGAATTTTCTTTTAATTTTTGAGCAAACAGTCATTCCATGAGTCAGGCAACCAACGCAGAGTCGCTCTGGTTAAAGCTGAGCATGGGGGATGGACAGTCTTCCCAAACTCAGTGTCGAAGCAGAAGGGAAAAGGCCCTCTGCATTGTGCTTTCACAGTCACCGTTTATGGTGGGTGCCATCTCAGAGTTGCTGATTTAATTGTGAGCTATGGGTGTCCTGACTGGTTGGAGTCATTACTGCTCTTCTTCAACCTAGACAGTTGCCCAAGTCATCTCTCATGCAAGGTCAGGGACAAAGACCTGGCCTCCTTCGTTGGGATTGTTTGAGTTGGTTCTGCAGTTTATTTCTGTCTTACACTAAGTTTTCTGGTGGGGGACAGCTCTCTATGGGTACAGAGGTACACTAAGTTTTCTGGTTGGGGACAGCTCTCTATGGGTACAGAGGTACACTAAGTTTTCTGGTGGGGACAGCTCTCTATGGGTACAGAGGTACACTAAGTTTTCTGGTGGGGACAGCTCTCTATGGGTACAGAGGTACACTAAGTTTTCTGGTGGGGACAGCTCTCTATGGGTACAGAGGTACACTAAGTTTTCTGGTGGGGACAGCTCTCTATGGGTACAGAGGTACACTAAGTTTTCTGGTGGGGACAGCTCTCTATGGGTACAGAGGTACACTAAGTTTTCTGGTGGGGACAGCTCTCTATGGGTACAGAGGTACACTAAGTTTTCTGGTGGGGACAGCTCTCTATGGGTACAGAGGTACACTAAGTTTTCTGGTGGGGACAGCTCTCTATGGGTACAGAGGTACACTAAGTTTTCTGGTGGGGACAGCTCTCTATGGGTACAGAGGTACACTAAGTTTTCTGGTGGGGACAGCTCTCTATGGGTACAGAGGTACACTAAGTTTTCTGGTGGGGACAGCTCTCTATGGGTACAGAGGTACACTAAGTTTTCTGGTGGGGACAGCTCTCTATGGGTACAGAGGTACACTAAGTTTTCTGGTGGGGACAGCTCTCTATGGGTACAGAGGTACACTAAGTTTTCTGGTGGGGACAGCTCTCTATGGGTACAGAGGTACACTAAGTTTTCTGGTGGGGACAGCTCTCTATGGGTACAGAGGTACACTAAGTTTTCTGGTGGGGACAGCTCTCTATGGGTACAGAGGTACACTAAGTTTTCTGGTGGGGACAGCTCTCTATGGGTACAGAGGTACACTAAGTTTTCTGGTGGGGACAGCTCTCTATGGGTACAGAGGTACACTAAGTTTTCTGGTGGGGACAGCTCTCTATGGGTACAGAGGTACACTAAGTTTTCTGGTGGGGACAGCTCTCTATGGGTACAGAGGTACACTAAGTTTTCTGGTGGGGACAGCTCTCTATGGGTACAGAGGTACACTAAGTTTTCTGGTGGGGACAGCTCTCTATGGGTACAGAGGTACACTAAGTTTTCTGGTGGGGACAGCTCTCTATGGGTACAGAGGTACACTAAGTTTTCTGGTGGGGACAGCTCTCTATGGGTACAGAGGTACACTAAGTTTTCTGGTGGGGACAGCTCTCTATGGGTACAGAGGTACACTAAGTTTTCTGGTGGGGACAGCTCTCTATGGGTACAGAGGTACACTAAGTTTTCTGGTGGGGACAGCTCTCTATGGGTACAGAGGTACACTAAGTTTTCTGGTGGGGACAGCTCTCTATGGGTACAGAGGTACACTAAGTTTTCTGGTGGGGACAGCTCTCTATGGGTACAGAGGTACACTAAGTTTTCTGGTGGGGACAGCTCTCTATGGGTACAGAGGTACACTAAGTTTTCTGGTGGGGACAGCTCTCTATGGGTACAGAGGTACACTAAGTTTTCTGGTGGGGACAGCTCTCTATGGGTACAGAGGTACACTAAGTTTTCTGGTGGGGACAGCTCTCTATGGGTACAGAGGTACACTAAGTTTTCTGGTGGGGACAGCTCTCTATGGGTACAGAGGTACACTAAGTTTTCTGGTGGGGACAGCTCTCTATGGGTACAGAGGTACACTAAGTTTTCTGGTGGGGACAGCTCTCTATGGGTACAGAGGTACACTAAGTTTTCTGGTGGGGACAGCTCTCTATGGGTACAGAGGTACACTAAGTTTTCTGGTGGGGACAGCTCTCTATGGGTACAGAGGTACACTAAGTTTTCTGGTGGGGACAGCTCTCTATGGGTACAGAGGTACACTAAGTTTTCTGGTGGGGACAGCTCTCTATGGGTACAGAGGTACACTAAGTTTTCTGGTGGGGACAGCTCTCTATGGGTACAGAGGTACACTAAGTTTTCTGGTGGGGACAGCTCTCTATGGGTACAGAGGTACACTAAGTTTTCTGGTGGGGACAGCTCTCTATGGGTACAGAGGTACACTAAGTTTTCTGGTGGGGACAGCTCTCTATGGGTACAGAGGTACACTAAGTTTTCTGGTGGGGACAGCTCTCTATGGGTACAGAGGTACACTAAGTTTTCTGGTGGGGACAGCTCTCTATGGGTACAGAGGTACACTAAGTTTTCTGGTGGGGACAGCTCTCTATGGGTACAGAGGTACACTAAGTTTTCTGGTGGGGACAGCTCTCTATGGGTACAGAGGTACACTAAGTTTTCTGGTGGGGACAGCTCTCTATGGGTACAGAGGTACACTAAGTTTTCTGGTGGGGACAGCTCTCTATGGGTACAGAGGTACACTAAGTTTTCTGGTGGGGACAGCTCTCTATGGGTACAGAGGTACACTAAGTTTTCTGGTGGGGACAGCTCTCTATGGGTACAGAGGTACACTAAGTTTTCTGGTGGGGACAGCTCTCTATGGGTACAGAGGTACACTAAGTTTTCTGGTGGGGACAGCTCTCTATGGGTACAGAGGTACACTAAGTTTTCTGGTGGGGACAGCTCTCTATGGGTACAGAGGTACACTAAGTTTTCTGGTGGGGACAGCTCTCTATGGGTACAGAGGTACACTAAGTTTTCTGGTGGGGACAGCTCTCTATGGGTACAGAGGTACACTAAGTTTTCTGGTGGGGACAGCTCTCTATGGGTACAGAGGTACACTAAGTTTTCTGGTGGGGACAGCTCTCTATGGGTACAGAGGTACACTAAGTTTTCTGGTGGGGACAGCTCTCTATGGGTACAGAGGTACACTAAGTTTTCTGGTGGGGACAGCTCTCTATGGGTACAGAGGTACACTAAGTTTTCTGGTGGGGACAGCTCTCTATGGGTACAGAGGTACACTAAGTTTTCTGGTGGGGACAGCTCTCTATGGGTACAGAGGTACACTAAGTTTTCTGGTGGGGACAGCTCTCTATGGGTACAGAGGTACACTAAGTTTTCTGGTGGGGACAGCTCTCTATGGGTACAGAGGTACACTAAGTTTTCTGGTGGGGACAGCTCTCTATGGGTACAGAGGTACACTAAGTTTTCTGGTGGGGACAGCTCTCTATGGGTACAGAGGTACACTAAGTTTTCTGGTGGGGACAGCTCTCTATGGGTACAGAGGTACACTAAGTTTTCTGGTGGGGACAGCTCTCTATGGGTACAGAGGTACACTAAGTTTTCTGGTGGGGACAGCTCTCTATGGGTACAGAGGTACACTAAGTTTTCTGGTGGGGACAGCTCTCTATGGGTACAGAGGTACACTAAGTTTTCTGGTGGGGACAGCTCTCTATGGGTACAGAGGTACACTAAGTTTTCTGGTGGGGACAGCTCTCTATGGGTACAGAGGTACACTAAGTTTTCTGGTGGGGACAGCTCTCTATGGGTACAGAGGTACACTAAGTTTTCTGGTGGGGACAGCTCTCTATGGGTACAGAGGTACACTAAGTTTTCTGGTGGGGACAGCTCTCTATGGGTACAGAGGTACACTAAGTTTTCTGGTGGGGACAGCTCTCTATGGGTACAGAGGTACACTAAGTTTTCTGGTGGGGACAGCTCTCTATGGGTACAGAGGTACACTAAGTTTTCTGGTGGGGACAGCTCTCTATGGGTACAGAGGTACACTAAGTTTTCTGGTGGGGACAGCTCTCTATGGGTACAGAGGTACACTAAGTTTTCTGGTGGGGACAGCTCTCTATGGGTACAGAGGTACACTAAGTTTTCTGGTGGGGACAGCTCTCTATGGGTACAGAGGTACACTAAGTTTTCTGGTGGGGACAGCTCTCTATGGGTACAGAGGTACACTAAGTTTTCTGGTGGGGACAGCTCTCTATGGGTACAGAGGTACACTAAGTTTTCTGGTGGGGACAGCTCTCTATGGGTACAGAGGTACACTAAGTTTTCTGGTGGGGACAGCTCTCTATGGGTACAGAGGTACACTAAGTTTTCTGGTGGGGACAGCTCTCTATGGGTACAGAGGTACACTAAGTTTTCTGGTGGGGACAGCTCTCTATGGGTACAGAGGTACACTAAGTTTTCTGGTGGGGACAGCTCTCTATGGGTACAGAGGTACACTAAGTTTTCTGGTGGGGACAGCTCTCTATGGGTACAGAGGTACACTAAGTTTTCTGGTGGGGACAGCTCTCTATGGGTACAGAGGTACACTAAGTTTTCTGGTGGGGACAGCTCTCTATGGGTACAGAGGTACACTAAGTTTTCTGGTGGGGACAGCTCTCTATGGGTACAGAGGTACACTAAGTTTTCTGGTGGGGACAGCTCTCTATGGGTACAGAGGTACACTAAGTTTTCTGGTGGGGACAGCTCTCTATGGGTACAGAGGTACACTAAGTTTTCTGGTGGGGACAGCTCTCTATGGGTACAGAGGTACACTAAGTTTTCTGGTGGGGACAGCTCTCTATGGGTACAGAGGTACACTAAGTTTTCTGGTGGGGACAGCTCTCTATGGGTACAGAGGTACACTAAGTTTTCTGGTGGGGACAGCTCTCTATGGGTACAGAGGTACACTAAGTTTTCTGGTGGGGACAGCTCTCTATGGGTACAGAGGTACACTAAGTTTTCTGGTGGGGACAGCTCTCTATGGGTACAGAGGTACACTAAGTTTTCTGGTGGGGACAGCTCTCTATGGGTACAGAGGTACACTAAGTTTTCTGGTGGGGACAGCTCTCTATGGGTACAGAGGTACACTAAGTTTTCTGGTGGGGACAGCTCTCTATGGGTACAGAGGTACACTAAGTTTTCTGGTGGGGACAGCTCTCTATGGGTACAGAGGTACACTAAGTTTTCTGGTGGGGACAGCTCTCTATGGGTACAGAGGTACACTAAGTTTTCTGGTGGGGACAGCTCTCTATGGGTACAGAGGTACACTAAGTTTTCTGGTGGGGACAGCTCTCTATGGGTACAGAGGTACACTAAGTTTTCTGGTGGGGACAGCTCTCTATGGGTACAGAGGTACACTAAGTTTTCTGGTGGGGACAGCTCTCTATGGGTACAGAGGTACACTAAGTTTTCTGGTGGGGACAGCTCTCTATGGGTACAGAGGTACACTAAGTTTTCTGGTGGGGACAGCTCTCTATGGGTACAGAGGTACACTAAGTTTTCTGGTGGGGACAGCTCTCTATGGGTACAGAGGTACACTAAGTTTTCTGGTGGGGACAGCTCTCTATGGGTACAGAGGTACACTAAGTTTTCTGGTGGGGACAGCTCTCTATGGGTACAGAGGTACACTAAGTTTTCTGGTGGGGACAGCTCTCTATGGGTACAGAGGTACACTAAGTTTTCTGGTGGGGACAGCTCTCTATGGGTACAGAGGTACACTAAGTTTTCTGGTGGGGACAGCTCTCTATGGGTACAGAGGTACACTAAGTTTTCTGGTGGGGACAGCTCTCTATGGGTACAGAGGTACACTAAGTTTTCTGGTGGGGACAGCTCTCTATGGGTACAGAGGTACACTAAGTTTTCTGGTGGGGACAGCTCTCTATGGGTACAGAGGTACACTAAGTTTTCTGGTGGGGACAGCTCTCTATGGGTACAGAGGTACACTAAGTTTTCTGGTGGGGACAGCTCTCTATGGGTACAGAGGTACACTAAGTTTTCTGGTGGGGACAGCTCTCTATGGGTACAGAGGTCTCATGGCTCTGAGCTTACTTTCCAGGCCTGCTATGTCACAAGACACAATGCATCGCTGAGGATGAGGGAGTCAGTGGCTCAGCATCACAAGTATCTGGCCATCCTTGCCTAGTTTTGACCCTCAGACAGCAAGATCAGGAGGCACCATGTGTGTCAGAGCTGTGCACACAGGCAGGACCATGTACAAAGGCCGGGATGGGCTGCAGCCTTGGGCTGACAACTGTGAGAGGGTCTCCTCCATGGTTCAACTTTGCCCAGTGGCCAGTGGCCAGTGCAAGACAGCTATTATAGGAAGGACACTGCGATCAGGGAAGGGTACAGCATTTGAAAACTGTAAAAAAGTCAGCACCTGGAGGTCTGGGCCACATACCTTCCTGTGGGCCCTATCCCCACGCCTAAAACCAGCAGCTTCCATGAATGTCCCTCACTGTTGTACCACCACAGCCTAGAACAGAAAATGAGGTGTGCCCATTGGATGTTTGCATGCACAAATGCATGTATGCATGGATGGGTGCATGTATGCATTTTTAAATAACTAGACAGATGAGTACATGAATTAATTAATTTTTAAATTAATACATGGGCTAACAGATGCACACATGCATACATGGATGCATGAAGGAGTACATAAGTGGGTGGGTGGATGGATGTGTGTGCAAATCTGAATGAATGGGTGGATGGCTAAGTGAATGAGTGCATGAAAGAATGAATGGATGGGGAGAGAGAGAGAGAGAGAGAGAGAGAGAGAGAGAGAGAGAGAGAGAGAGAGAGAGAGAGAGAGAGAGAAAACTGGCTGGTTTTGTGTGTCAACTTGACAAGAGCTAAAGACTTCAGAGAGAAGGAGCCTATTGAGGAAATGCCTCGATGAGATCCAGTTGTAAGGCATTTTCACATTTAGTGATCAATGGGGGAGGACCCAGCCCATGGTGGGTGGTGGTCCTGGGCTGCTGGTCCTGGGTTCTATAAGAAGTTGGACTGAGCAAGCCAGTAAGCAGCTCCCCTCCATGACCTCTGCATCAGCTCTTGCCTCCAGGTTCCTACCCTGTTTGAGTTCCTGTTCTGGCTTCCTTCAGTGATGAACAGCAATGCTGAAGTGTACACCTAATAGACCTTTTCCTCCACAACTTCCTTTGTGGCCATGGTGTTTCGTCATCACAATAGAAACCCTAACTCAGACAGACAGACAAACAGATACATGCATGGGTGGATATATATGAATGAGTAAATGAATGTGTAAATGAATGAATGGGTAGATGGACAGATAGGTCAATTCATGGATAAATGCACAGGTAGGTAGGTGGACACATGTGCATGCATGAATGATTGGGTACATGAATGAATTAATGCATACATAAATGAGTGGATAGATGCATTAATGGGTGAAAAGATACATGCATACACACATGGATGGATGATGGATGGATGGATACATGTGTACATGCATGCATTAATGAACTAATGACAACAGTTATCCAGTCTTCCAGCTGGTGTCTGTCCTACTCACAGCTCCTCTGGCTCCCTGTTTGGGAGCCTACCCTCTTCTCATGACAAGGGTCTCTGGCTGTGAATTCTGGGAAGTCTTCCAAGGACCAGAGGGAGACAGTTGTCAACGAAGGATGTGCTTTGGTTTCTCATCCTTCTGCTCATGATGTGAACTGGGAAGTACACCTGGCTTTGGATGCTACCTTGAACTCCCAGCCTGCCAGAGACCTGTCACTCGGGAAGTACATGATGATGTCACAGCCTTTCAGCCTATGCAGGATTTCGGGATAGGGAAACCTTCTTGGGCTCCAACCACACTTTTGGGGTCTCATCCCTAGAATCAGGGGCCTTCCTTGGCCTAGTGTATTTCAAGGCAGTTGCATAACCAAGGTCAGCCCCCCTTCTCTGCATGCCTGGATCCCTGGATCCCTAACATTACGTGTTCCTCACTGGCACAATCAGGAGCCATGGCCCAGCCCTACCCTGCCTTCCTGCCCCTCCCTCACCATTTGTCAACAGCTTCTCTCCTCGTTCCCTCTGGTGCTGACTGTGGAATCGTGTGAGCCCCAGCAGGCAGGGCAGCCACTGCTGCTTGGGTGAGGAACTAAGGCATAGGTTGGTGAAGTAGCACCCTCCTCCAGGACATCTTTGAGCCAAGAGGCATAGCAAAGGCCTTTCAAAGCTATAATAGCTGTTGAATAAATACTTCATCATGCTGTTCAAACATCAATATGCTGAATCTCACATTCCTTTACAAGGCTGCTGAATTATTAGATTTTCAGGTAGCAAGAACTGTCAGAGGTCAGAGGCACTCAGAGGCCACTCCCGGAATAGAAGACATGCCCAGCCTCAGTCACAGAAATAAGTGTGACCAGTGTCCTCAAAATGTCTCACAACCAAAAATGACCTATATGGACATGTGTGCATTCTTGTTGGGGCACGTTGAGAGTCAACAGTGATGAGCTCAGGCCTGAGGAATGGGAACAAATAGACACCCTCGGTTATGGGGATCTCTGCAAACATCACAGCCAACAGGAAGTCCAGTTTAACACGATCAACAGCTGGTGTTGGTTCAAACTTCAAGAATCTGACCCTGGATAGTTTGTTGGAAACATATTTCTTAGCTAGGGTTTCTATTTCTGCGAAGAGACACCATGACCACAGCAACTCATAAAGGAAAACATTTCATTGGGGCTGACTTACAGTTTCAGAGGTTTAGTCTATTACCGTGGCAGGAAGCGTGGCACCACGCAAGCAGACAAAGTGCTGGAGAGGTAGCTGAGAGATCTTCATCTGGATCCCCAGACAGAAGGAAGAGAGTGACACTGGGCCTGGTTTGAGTGTTTGAAACCTCCAAGTCCACCCCGGTGACACACTTCCTCCAACAAGGTCACACCTACTCCAACAAGGTCACACCTACTCCAACAAGGCCACACCTACTCCAACAAGGTCACACCTACTCCAACAAGGTCACACCTACTCCAACAAGGCCACACCTACTCCAACAAGGTCACACCTACTCCAACAAGGCCATGCCCCCTAATAGTTCCACACCCTATGGGCCTAAGAGGACCATTTTCATTCAAACCACCACAGTGTATTTAAGTACAGCACAACTGGAAAAAGTTTCCTGGTGATATAACTCAATCCCATGTGCACAACAAAGTTTAAGATATGATTACATCGAAATTCTGTAAAGTACATGTGGTATCTTTTATGAAGATGGGTTCTATAGATTAACTGGGAAATAAGGCTCAAGATAAACAAAATCAAGATAAGGTTCTGGGAGAGGATATCACTATAGACTGAGATAAACAGGCTCAAGATTTGAGTCCAGTGGAACCAGTGTGGTCTCCAGTCTTGACTATACAGATAGCACAGGTCACCAGGCTATTAACCACCTCTGTTTCCAGCCTTCTGGGTAGAAAACAGGTTATAGTTCTCTCTCTCTGAAGAGACAAACCTGTGTGTTTAGCATTCTTGGTTTCCCTAGTGCTTATCTGTGAGCACAGGGATCTACATGTGTTCTATACCCAGTGTTGGCCAGGAGCCATACATCATGGGGGTGAGGCCTCAGAAAGCCTCTAACTTCCTGCACAGGGCCATTCTTTCTTCTGGTGAGCAGACAGACCTGAGCCAGAATCAAAGACAATACATGGTGGTCTGGGTTATGTGCAGGGGATGAATGCACCAGAGAGGGTATGATTGGCAGGGGGCACAGGAAGTGGATACAGAGTCTACCAGTGGCCAATGAGACCTCAGGGCTACTACAAAGGAGGAGAAAGAGGATGTTCAGGTCTAGGGTGGCTTTTCTGGAGAGTGAGGAAAACAAATGTAGCTTATGGCTAGACTGAACATATTAGGAGCAAGTGGGGAGATAGGAGGTGTGGTCTGGCCAAGTCACTCAGACACCAGGCACTGTGCAGTGCTGGCCACGTCTCTGAATAACATGCAGCACTGAATGGTGTGTGAGACCTTCCATTTTCCATTTGGCTACTGGGTTGGGGACTACCACAGAGGATGGGAACAGTTGCCTTGGAGTCTATAAAAGGTTCCTAGCAGCAGGCCACAGGGATTTCAGGTCTATACCTAAGGTGAGGACCTGGGGTGGTCACCAGATTGTCTGAAGTCAATATGAGCAAGGTGGGTGGACTCCAGGGTACTCTAGACTTCTCTTCTGGGCAGTTGGGGCTCAACCCTGCTGAGCTTGGGCTTTGTGGACTAGCAGTGTCCATCCTTTTCAACATCTGGGAAATTGATGAGTTTCAAGCACTCAGCACCGCTGCTCAGCACCCTGGGAGTTTGGCCATACAGATGCTGGTGTTACATACTGGCCCGTGTCTCACCTCTGAGCCTGGCCTCCCTCTCTTCTTGGTATCACTTGTCTTCTCAGTGTAAGTTTTCTCCCAAAGGCTTCTCTTGGCCTGGTACTGAGTGGACACTCTCAGGCTAAGCTGAGCTACCATCAGAGTCCCCTAGGCTAGGTAATGCATCAAGAAGAGATATGGTCTCTTAATGCTTCTGGAAGCTGCTAGTACCTACCAGCCTCTGCAGTTGAGGCTCCAAACCCCACACTGGCAGAAAGACCTGGCCTGTCTGTGTATTGAGGTGTTGGCCCTGCATATCCCTATACCCAGCCCCAGAGTGACAGAGTCCTAGGGTGTCAATAGCCACCACAACAGCAAACAAAGCCAGATTATACCAAGGCTAGAAATGGTCCCAAGCCTGAAGAAGAGGCAGTTTTGAAAGATCCAACTAAGACATCCCCCATTGCTGTCTTTGGTCCATGGGAGAAGACCTGTCCAACCTCTTGCTTCATAAGCCATTCTTGATACCTCTCACAACCCACATATCCCCATTGGTATCAGCAGGCAGAACCCAGATTGTCTGGAATAGGGCCATGTCACCTATGCCCAGGCTGTGGCAATGAGGGTATTCACAGATACCTCCTGGTGTCCCCTGACCACCTAAGCCACTCACTGTACAGGACTGAGCCTTTACCCAGCACCTCTTTTGCAAAGGATTCAATGGCAAAATGCACACAGTGAGGTCATGCCATGCCTCAACACTGTCCTTGGTCCCATCGGCACCTACACCATTGATGAACCACACACGTGTAATTCTTTTGTGCTCCTGGAATGTGACTAAAAGCAAAGCATGGCAGGGCTGGTCCATTCCCAAGACTCCAGGGACGGTCCATTTCCTCCTTGTCTGAGTTTGCTGTTACTGTGATAAACACCTTGAGCAAAAGCAGCTTACAGCTTACACTCATTCCATCATGGAGAAAATTCAGGGCAAGAACTCAAGGCAGGAGCTAACACAGAAGCCTCGGAGGAACATTGCTTACTGGCTTGTTTCTAATGGCTCGTTCAGCCTGCCTTTTATAGCACCCAGGACCACCTGGCCAGTGGTGGCACCACCCTAAGTTAGCTGGGTTCTCCCACATCAGTTATTAATTTTTAAAAAACCATTGCCACTTGCCCACAGGTCAGTCTGATAGAGACATTTTCTCATTTGAGGTTCCCTCTTCACAGATGGCCCTGGCTTGTATCAGGTTGACGGAGAACTAACCAGTACACTGGCCTCCCAGCCCCATGGGGACTTGTATGGTCTGTAAATTAACTCTAAACACTAACCCGAGACTTGTAACACTTATAAAAGTGGTCACTACTGTCCACATGCCACCCAGGATAGCTATGAATATGAGTCCCAACACAAAATTGTAACCTTTACTTAAAGCACTGTGAGAATTACTTCTACCATCACCATGAGGCCCACACTCCAGCAGCACAGGGCTTGATGGGAATCCATGGAGTCAGTGAACTAAGACTTTTTTATCTGCGGGAACAAGGGAAAAGATACACACTCTCTCTTGGTGGTTTCCTCCTGACTTTTTCTTTATTCTTCTGTATTCTTATTTTTTTCTCTATATCTTTCCTGATGTGGTCTAGAAAAGCCAAAAGGTTAGACAACCCTGGATGGAAATCACCTAGAAACTTGCAACTTCTTTGAGCTTTGGTGGTGTGCCCCATGGTCTGGGCCAGACCTAGCCCACTCACAGCCTGCAGAGGACTGTCCCCCACGGCCTTCCAGAGAGATAAGAACCATTGAGTTGATCACCTACAGATAGATACATCTGGGTATGTTCTGTCTCTGGGGTCTGCATCATTCCTGGTGGACCTGAGTCTTCCAGATGACAACTTCCTAGCTGGAGCCCAGGTTCTGACATCAGCACCCCTTTCTTGGTGTCCCAAAGTGGGTTCTGAGTCACTCTTCCTTTCTCTATTGACTGGGGATCATAAATCCCCTCGGGTGTCTGGGCTCCATGGTTTCACAGTCCCCAGATAGAAGAAACTGTGCCCTCATGATGCAAGGCTGGGGCAGAGCCAGGCGGGCTGCAGGCTTCAGGTTCACCTCCCAAGCTGGTACCCAGAGAGGATGGAAGAGAGGAAGCCTTGGTATGACAGGTGAGGGACAGTGCTTTCAAGTCTCCATGGTATCGAAAGCTGACCAGGGATCTGAGTAAAGACCACTGTCATCCTGCCTGACTGCATGGGTGTTTCATTTGTAACAAGGTACTATATTCTCTTGGCCCTTGCCTTGGTCCTCAGCGCCCACCCATGGATCACCCCCAGTTCTCCCAAGTGGATGACACCACTGACAAGAAAGGCCTGAGGAGAGGGCAAAAGCCTGTTCTGGAGACTTCTTTGGACCCGTGGTCTGGAATATTCTCTAAGTAAGGGAGCCAAGGCACTGGCCCCTTTCCAGCTGGAGGGGCACAATTGCAAATGTACCCTCCTGGCTCCAGTCCTATGCTTCCTGCTGACACTGATACCTATCCTGCCATCCCTCCCTCATGAGTGGGACTCCCACTAGGCCTCTGTCAGAGGTTCAATGCCCCAGTCACCACTATCCCCATCTTCTCCATCCCCAGCTACCCACTAGGGTAAAGATGTCGAGGGTGTGGGTGATGTGGACCCCAGAAGCCAGCACTCAGACTCCCAAGCTTATTTCCCAGAATTCTAACTCCATTTGACACTTCATACACCTTGTTCTGACTTTGATGACATCAGAGCAAGCAAGCAAGAGAGTGAGCGTTCCTGCATTCATTTCTCTCTGCTCTTGACTGTGGATGTGACCAGCTGTTGAAGTAGCATGCCACCCCTGCCTTCTGGTCACAGTTTGAGTACAGTCCATCGTGGTGGGGAAAGCATGGAAACAGTAGTGTGAAGCAGCTGATCAGGAAGCAGAGAGAGACAAACGCCAGCATTCAGCTCGATTTCTCTTTTATTTACCCTGGGACCCCAGCTCACGGAATCAGACCACCCATATGCAGGGCAGGGCTTCCCTCCTCAACTAGCCTAGTCTGGAAACTTCTTCACAGATGTGCCCAGAGGTTTGTTTCCATGGTGATTCTAAATTCCACCACATTGACAGGCATATTAACCATCACAGGAAAGGTGCTGGCCTTCATACCAGACAGTCCTTGTGGGCAAAAAAGGATAACCACTTGCTGGGTGTGGTAGTGCACATCTTCAATCCCCGCACTCAAGGGGCAGAAGTGTGAGGGTCTCTGTGAGTTTGAGGCCAGCCTGACCTACACAGTGAGTTCCAGGCCAGTCATAGTGAGATCATGTCTCCAAAAAGAAAAAAGTAGAGGGGAGCAGCCACATAAATTCTTATCAATGACCAAGAATAAAATACTGGCTGAATGAATGAATGAAAAGGAGATAGCCAAAATCTGTATTATAAGGAACAGCCTGTGCTCTTGTCTCCAGGTCCCCTCACTGGAACCTCCACTTTGGGGACATAGGATGTCTTAGTCACTGTTCTATTTCTGTGAATAGACACCATGACCAAGGCAATGCTAATAAAAGAAGAATTTTAATTGGGGTCTTGCTTATAGTTTCATAGGATTAGTCCATTGTCATCATGGCCAGAGCATGGTGGGGGCATGGTGGGGATATGGTGGGAGCATTGTGGCACTCGTGGCACTAGAACAGTAACTAAAAGCTACATCTTGATCAACAGGCAGAGAGAACAACACTAGGCCTAGTTTAGGCTTTTGAAACCTCCAAGCCCACCCCTAGTGACACATTTCCTCCAACAAGGTCACACCTCCTAATCCTTCTCAAATAGTATCACTGCCTGATGACTAAGCATTCACATATATGGGCCTTTGGAGACCATTTTATTCACACTACACACAGGGACACAAGGAATCCCATGACTGGTCTCCAGCAGGCTGCCTCAGGTATTCATGTCTTAAGCTACCTTCCGTGACTCTGACAGAATGTCTCAGTTTGAGTAAATGACAAACGGGACATTTATTGGGCTCACTGTTCCAAGGAGGCCTGGTGAGATTCAGGGCCATAGCTTCCTGCTTTGTGCAATAGAACTTCAGGTGGCAGAAGAGCTTGTCAAGGCAACTGAGGCTCAGCCCATGTTTGTCTCAGGTTTGAGCCCTCTCAAGGCGTTATAGTGGCAGTTACTTTATTTTTTATTCTTTTGAGACAGTCTTGCTTATGTAGCACAGACTGGCCTCAAGCTTTCAGTCTTCCCTGCATCCATCTCTCAAGTGCCGGGATATCAGGTGTGTGACATCACACTGCACTTAACATTTACATTTTCCACACAAGCTTGAGGCACACATTCAGACCACAGTTACTCAAGCAATCTGTTCCAGGCAGCCTGGGCAGATGTCAGTGTCCTCCCTACAAAGACCCAAAACCTATATTGCCCTGGTATGGACCACAGCAATCCATCTTGGTTCAGTGGAAGTGGATCAGCCAGCATAAATTGAGATCAGACCCAAGGTGGTTAGGAAGAGGCCATTGTGAACTCGATGCACCAGGAGGTTACGAACAGTGGAAAAATGACTGAGTTCTCCAGCACTGATGCATCTGCCTTAATCAAAAGACATCCATAAAGTCCATGTGTAGACAGAGGCAAGAAGGGTGTGTATTGTACTGTATGATATCCCTCTGGGAAGGAATGTGGAACCCAGAGTACAGTGTCACTCAGGTCCCCTACTGTTATCAGAATGGCAGCTACACTCCCAAATCTTCAGAGTAGGAGGTATACTATAGACTGTCTTAGTCAGTGTTCTGACTTTTTTTTCCTATGTAGAGACACCATGACCACAGCAGCTCTTATAAAAAGAAAACATTTAATTGGGTCTTCCTTACAGTTTTAGAGGTTTAGTCCATTATTGTTATGGTAGGGAGCATGGCGGCATGCATGCAGGCAGAAGTAGCTGAGAGTTCTACATCTGGATCTGCAGGCAGCAGGAAGAATCAGAAACAATGTGACTGGCTTGGGCTTTTGAAGCCCCAAGTCCTACCCCCAGTGACATACTTCCTACAGCAAGGCCACACCCCCTCCAATAAGACCACACCTCCTAATCCTCTCAAGTAGTGCCACTCCCTGATAACTAAGCATTCAAATATTTGAGCCTATGGAGGTTGTTCTTATTCAAACTACCACCGACTCAGAATTTCTAAGTGGTCAGTCCCTGAAGCACCATCAGATATGGGGCTTAGAGATCAGTTAACTCACCTCATCCCACCCTGCCCCCTCATCTCCTCAAAGGGAAACAATAAGGAACAGTGACTCAGGCACTGTGACCCCAAACTTGATCCAGGCAACATTGCAGGGGCTGTCTGGGAGGTCATTATCCTGTCTTTGTCCCAGTACCCTGTTTCTTCCATTCTGAATGTCATCATCCCCATCCCACACACACAAAGGAGCCTGTGATGGGGTGCATTTGGGCTTCCCAAGAGTTTCATAGAGCCATCATGTCAGCACACAGTAAATATCTCCTATTTCCAGTATACACTTTTATGAGCATCAACATTTCTGTGACTGACAAGGCACCAACCAGGTCAAGGTGATATGAAGCTAATAGATGATGGTCCTCTGTGCACTGGAGGAGGGACCGTCCCACCTCCCATCCTCCTGCCCACAGCTGCAGCAAAGTCATGTGTGTGACTTGAGGCACTTGGCCTGTCCTGGACTTATAAATGAAATCATTCTCCTTGGGCAGGTGCCTTCTTGCCCTCCACATCACTGTCCTGAGACCTGTATGAATCAGTACTGTTCTTTCCTGTCCATGAGTAACATTATCACAACTTGGTCAGCCTTGCCTCTGCCTGTCTCCTCACTGATGGTTTAGTTGCTGTGAACATAGATGTTTTTGCCCTATGTGTACACTTAATTTCAAAGATATAGTCCAGTTAGGAACAGTGGGGGGATCTCATAGTAGGATCATGTGTTATCAAGAAACCTTACCAAGGTAGCCTCGCCATCTGCATTCCTACCTCCCTACCCTGAGCCCAGCTACACACACACACACACACACACACACACACACACACACACACACACACACACACCCTGAGCCCACTTTCCAGCACAAGGAGCCAGCACCAGGGGTTCCCATCTTTCCATCATAGTCCTTATTCCTCGGGATTATAATGAGACAGTTTGGCCCCGTGGCTGCCATGTGCATCTTCTGTGGGGCTGCTGATGTCTGGCATCTGTCTGTCTGTATTGGCAACTGTTGGTGGAGTTTACAAAGAGAAGGGGTTCGCTCTTGGTCTCTCGCTCTCTTCCTTTCCTCATTTTCTTCCTTCTCTCCATTTGAGCTCAATCCAGGGACCAAAAAGCAACGAGCATTTCTTCTCAGGGTTCTGGATGTAGAGATCCACAAGGATGGGTTTCTAGAGACCTCTGCTGGGCCCACAGGGGGCAAGGGACAAGGCAGCTGCCTAGAGCCTCTTTCATAAAGGCTCCAGTTCTGTGAGGAGGGCTCCAACTCCCTTTCCAGAGGCTCTGCCTCCCAACACCCTCCCTGTCAGGTAGGTTTCAGCATGAGACCTGGACTGTCAGCACAGATAAATTCCCCACATTCTCTCCCCATGTCCACTCTAGCTAGGCTTGAACTCTTACCCTTCCCTCTCCCCTAGCCCCACCTTTCTAGTCCAGGCTCAGTATCTACCTGGCCACACCTGTCCTCCCTACCCCGAAGGAGCTATTCACCCTGCTGGATCAGTGGCCACTTGTGTCTAGTTGGCTCATAGAGTCATGGGTTGCTTAGGGTGCTGGGGCCCTCCTCTAGAAAGATGTCAGTGTTTGGACTTCCGCCGGGAGGAAGAAAATGAACGGAATGGGAGTCAGCCTGGCCAGGCACTACTGCCATCCATTCTCCTTCCTCTCTGGGATTCTGTTCCCCTGGTTAGTCCCAGTGTTCATCCAACACGGAGGATTAGAAATGATCTTCCCCTTACTCGAGTGTAAGTCTGTGTGCACCTCTTTTGTGGACATTTGACATGCGCTCCTCAGTTGGTGGCTCTGTTTGGAGGATTAATGGAGAAGTGCAGGCTTGCCTGAGGACTAGGGGTGGGCTTTGGGAGCTTAAAGCTCCACTTGCCAGGCAGTGGTGGCGCAGGCCTTTAATCCCAGCACTTAGGAGGAGGCAGGCGGATCTCTGTGAGTTCCAGGCCGGGCTGGACCGACAGCCTCCAAAACAATACAGAGAAACCCTGTCTCGTAAAAATAAAAAAATAAAATAAAATAAAAAGCTCCACCTTACTTTTGGTTCACTCTCTCTGCTTCATAGTTTGCGTGTGAGCTCCCAGCTTCCTGCTCCTGCCACCATTTGCTGCCATGACAGTCTCTGAAGCCATCAACCAAAATAAGTTCTTCCTTAAGTGCCTTCATCGTGGTCTTTTATCACAGCAACAAAAAGGGAACTAAGGCATCCTTGAAACGTTCCTGGGCCATCAAACATGAGACCCTAGCCCTGCCATTCCTGGAGCCAAGTGTCTCCTGTCAGAGATGAACCAGCCTGGTCACTGAGCATGTCGTCCAGGGAGTCCCACAACCCATCAGGTAGCCCCAGAGGTCTGTGTCACACAGTCTATGAGGAAGGGACCCAGGCCCCAGGACTATCTTGTCTTAGTAGTAGATGGAGGATCAACAGGATCATGTTGCCCACTTGGGCCTCCATGTAGGATACAGACTGTGTTAGGAGGGGCTCACAACCTCCTCCTGCTATCCCCCAAAGTCCAGAAGGGAGAACAGCCCCCATGGTACATGGCGGAAGCTGGAGGGTAGACAGGTGGGTAGTCTTGACTGTCTCCAGGGCCTGTGAGCCAGCTTCATGTGCTAATCATGCCATGGGCTGCCCCTGTTGCAAGCACGGACTTTTCCGCATGGTGGTTTCTCTGCCGAACTGCCTTCAGATCCCAGACTTTCTTTACCCATGCAGACCATGCCTGATCTACCTGGCTTTCTCCACAGCCCATGACTCCTTACTCTGCAGGAAACACAGCACTGGCCTACGAAGAGATAGGCAGGTGGCAGCAAGGGATTCCCCCAAGAACAGGAGGCTGGAGGATCATTGTCCAGTGTAGCATGAATAATAAAAATCCAGAGCCAGATACTGGGGTTCAAGCTGATGATCAGAAAAGCAAAGCAGCCTAGCCACTAGAGAGTTCTTACCTCTACCGAGGCTGGGGTGATCCTGTCGTCAGCATGACTGCAGACTGAATACTCTGCACTCCCGTCTCCACCCACCTTATATCCCTCTCTAGTGCTGGGATTAGAGGCATGCACCACCACTACCACCACCACCACCCTGCTCTATGACTAACTAGTGTGGCTGCTGGGATTAAAGGTGTGTGCCACCACTGCCTGACCTCCATGGCTGACTAGTGTGGCTAGCTTTGCACTCTGATCCTCAGGCAAGCTTTGTTAGATCATAAACAAAATATCACCACAGACCAGAAGCTCAGTAGCTTCTGGGGGTGGGGTTGGCAGTGAGGGAAGACAAGGACTTTCTCACATACTGTCCCAACTAAGGAGCCCCAGCTTCACAGAGCGCCACTGTTTGTCCCTTGGTGCCCATCTGCTCACTCTGTTGGTTGAGCAGATCAGTCCATGTGAAGTGCCCAGATCACACAAATACCATTCCCTCGCTCCAAACGGAACCTGTTTCAGCTCAGGCCACTGAAACTATGACAAAGGCCAGCAAGTATCAATGGCAGGCATCCATCACCCCATCCAGGAGGCTGGAGGTCCAGGTGGCAGGCCCCTCCTCCCAAGGCCCCTCTGCTTTGCTTGGGGAAGCATCTTCTTCCTGTTTCTTCATTTGCATGTCTGTGTCCCCTTCAAAGACAATAGGGGCAGGGAATACTACTGACCTCATTTTTAACATAAAAGCCTCCTGAAAGACACTGACTTCAAACAATGACATTCTGAGAGACCAGGAGTTAGGAGGTCTGCAATGACCTTGGAAAAGGATCACACATCAGCCCATGGCAGCATCCCATGCCACAAGCTCTGCACACATCTTTCTACCAGTTAGAACCAAGTGGTTCTGACTTAGGGTGGAGGGCCACCTACCTCTGACAATGGCAATAGCATCTGGCAGCCACAGAAAGCATTCTCAAGCATTTTGCCATCTGTGACAGAGAGAGGCACATCTGAGCATCCAAGGGATGGATCAAAGCCAGCAGGGGGTCTCTCTGATCGTGTTTGGCAAATGCATGGCTGACAGAGGGCCCTCCTGCTTCCTGCCCAGGTGATTAATGAAGGATTTCAAAGGCTCAGGCATTCCTGCCCATATCAATTATTCAGATCAACACATCCAAAGGTCTTGGAACAGGAAATAGGGAGAGAAGAGGTTGCTAAGCAGTTATGAAGGGAGCTAAATGGATTGCTTGTTGACTACCATAATAAAGCGGGTCTGATCAAGGGACTATAAGCTGGCCTAGAGACTCAGCACAGAATCCAACCTATGTGAAAGGGAGGGCAGGAGGGTGTTCCGAACTCTGGAGCAGCAGGAGCTTGTTTTCAAGCTCAGTGCTCACCAGGCCTTTCCATCATGATAATGAACCTCAGATTGAGTCAGGCAGGTGTTCTAGAAGTGATCGGGCTGTGGAGCCACCTCCTAGGTGAGCTGGAATGGCGGCTACCTTGGCCTTGGGGTCTGAAAGGGCTCAGGGCTCACTGTCTACTGTGTGGGGAGGGCTGAAGTACTCACTGTGATTTCAACTGGGGGGGGGGAGCAGCTCATGACCCATCCAACAGAGATGATTAAAGATGGGAAGTGTGATTTGTTTTGTTGAACGCGATACTACAAACCCAGCCAGCAAAGCCTCAGGGAGGGCAGAGTCTCACCTTTATCTTTGCTTCTGTCACAATCTTCCTTTAAGGGAACAAGAAGCTGGGTTTGGTGATGCGCACCTTTAATCCCAGTACTGGGGAGGCCGAGGAAGGCAGATCCCTGTGAGTTCAAAGCCAGCCGGCTCTACATAGTGGTTCCAGGCTAGCCAGAACTATATATAGACAGACCCTGTCTCCAAAGTAAAGCAAAACAAGAAACTTAAGCTAAAGGTTTGAAGAAGCATCTGTTTCTACTTGTGGAGATACAGATAAGAGTCACCATTGCCCTGAAACATCTGGACACTCAGCAGGAGGTGAGGCAGTGGAATCTCAGACAGGCTGTCAGGTGACAAAGGACAGCAGTCATTGAGGGATGAGATACAGGAAGCCAACCTGGGTTCTGTGCTCCTCCAGCTTGCTGCAAGAGCATTTGGGGAGAGGGTCCCACACATGGGAGGGAACCAAACTACAGAAAGCCGAGGGCCTAGAGAGACCAAGACAGCTCAAGTGTGTGTGGTCCACACAGGCTCAGTTAACCACAGTGACTACAGTCCACACAGGCTCAGTTAACTTCAGAGACTGCAGTCCACACAGGCTCAGTTAATCATATCACCACATGACTGTGGTTCGCACAGGTGTCAAAGCTGCAGACAAAGGCATTGAAATAGTTTTAATTAGATCCCACATAGCCAAAGAAAAAAGCCAGCCCTGATGGCACAATCCTATAACCCCAAGTTCTGGTGAAGCTAAAGCAAGTACTTTGCAAGTTCAAGACCAGCCGGGTAGCTTAGGGAGACCCTATCTCAAAATAAAAGGTTTTAAAAAGAAAAAAAAAAAGCAGAGGTTTGCCTAACAGAGGAAGCCCTGGGTTTAATATGCAGCACTAGTGATTCCAGCATGGAGCTCAAGGCCATCCTCAGCTATGTATAAAGTTTGAGGACAGCCTGAACTATGAGAAGAAAGGGTGCCAGGTGTGATGGGCCATGCATTTAATCATGGATCAAAGGCATAAGGCAAATGGATATCCCTGAGTCCCAGGGCAGCCTAGTCTACAGAGTGAGACCTTGTATTACGAAAGGAAGGAAGAAGATAAAACAAGAAAAAATTTATCTAGAGAATCAAAAAACCTTAAAATCCAGAAAAATGTATGTCTTGAAATGTTTTGTGTATTTTGCCATAATTGAAAGTTAATTTTTTACCCAAATCAGAATTCTAGAGATGGACCCTATACTGTTTGAGGTAAAGAACTCCCGCCAGAGAGATGGCTCAGCAGCCATGGCTGAGTTCTGGCTGCTTTTCCAGAGGACTGAGTTCAGTTCCCAGCACTCCATGGTGTTTCACAACCCTCTGGAACTCCAGTTCCAGGGGATCCACTGCCCTCTTCTGGTCTCTGTGGGTACAGCACTCACATGTGGTATTCATACACACATACAGACAAACACTCATGCACATTCAATAAAAATAAATAACTCTTTAAAAAGTACCCGAGACAGGCTTACTAGAAGATCAGACAATGTGGAAGAAAAGTAGTAGATATGGAAAGTCAGCTGTGTGAAAAAAAATTTCAAATAAAACAGAGGAAGATGACTTCCCCTGTCCTCCCCTAAACCCTCCCTCTTTGGAAGAACATTGGAGGCACAGGACTCTGGCAGCCTGATGGACACTATCAGAATCTTGAGAGAGGAGGAACTGGGGTGAGGAAGACAGAACACATAGTTGAAGAAGTAATTATGTAGAATTTTCTCAACTTGAAATAAACTGTGAATTCACAGATTCAAGCAACCTGTGAACCCCAAATTCAGAACACATTTGAGAGAAGAAAAACTACAGAAACACCAGGGCACACAGCTTTCTAATTGCTCCAAACCCACAACCCTAGCTCTGGGGATATCTGATGCCCTCAGATATCTGGCCTGTGCAGGTGCTACACTTCTGTGCACAAAACCACACACAGATACACTAATTAAAAGTAATAATTTTTCGGAATAGCAACTTATATACAAAAGAGAAAAATCAGGTTGAGGGAAGATGTATGATCAGAAAGGACATGGGGAGGAGATAGGCGGAATACGCCTTTACATTGTCAGAAGGAAAAATTTATGAAAGAAGAGTAAAATAGAGAGTCATGGTACAAACATAAGAGCAGTTTGCCCCAAAAGACCACTCTATTGAGTATCTTCTGGGTAACAAGAAACAACTGTCCATGGAAACACATTCAGGGAGTGAAAGGCTTCACTGTGTGGACAAATGCAGGAAATATTTTCTGGTTATTTAAATCTATCCGGGGCAGATGGATAATGTACCTGCCACCCAGCCTGATGGACCTGAGCTCAATCCCTGGGACCCATGTGGTAGATGTAGAGAACAGCCTCCATCTACACACATGCACACACGCACACAAACACGCACACACGCGCACACACACACACGCGTGCGCGCACGCGCGCGCGTACCACATGCGTCCAGAAATTAAATACTCAAATAAAATGTAATAAAGATAAAATTTAAATCTTTTCAAATAGCAACTAGGTTGATTGATTTATTCACTTATTTACTTTGGCTTTTTTCGTGAGAGTCTCACTATAAAGCTCAAGCTAGCCTCATTTGCAATCCTCCTGCCTCAGCCTCCTGGGAACTGGGATTACAGGCACACACATCTTGTACAATATCTGGCTTTAAACAGGAGTGTTAAGGCAGTTTGGAGACTGTGATGTGCACAGCAGTGAAAATTGAAGGAGGAGGAACTATGTCTGTACAGATCACCTATGAACTGTCAGGGCATCAATTAATCATAAGCAGAAGACAAGTAAGGATGTTGGAAATGAATGACAGCTGCTAAAGTAACAAAGTTCAAGGTTGATGGAATTGTGAAATGTAAAATTGCAAAACAGAATTGTAAAAAAGGTTTAACCCTTGTGAAGTATTTTGTTATCCAGCACCCAAATGGCTGAGGCAAGGGAATTGCTAAATTCAAGGCCATTCTGACTACATGGTGAGAGCCTTTCTCAAAATAAAATAAAAGTCACTAAAATAGGGAATGGGGACACACAAAATACACATGAGAGAAATGTAAAGCAAACAGTGGGAAGGAGCAAGGTAAGCAAAGTCTTGGGTTCAATCCTCAGCATCCCACAAAAAAAAACCTTAAAGATTCAATCTAACCCTATCAGTAATTGCACTAACTATAAATGACATAAACACCCCAACTAAAAGGCAGAATTTTGTGGCTAAACATATGTCTTAAAAGCACTTTGATTATACCGACACAAATATGTTCAGAAGATGGAAAATTATATGCCACATTGACATTAGTCCAGTGAAAATTATCTATATTATCATGAAGGCATATTCCAGAACAGAGGGCACAAACAGAGTGGGGAAAGGCATTTTGTAGTGGTGAAAAGGCCAGCCCTGTGGAAGGGCAGAAGAGAACTGAGCACTGACACAGCCTTGGGCTTCCCGTGCATGGAGGCCAAGCACATGACACACGTGTGAAAATGAAAAAGAACAAAAGAGACGATTAGTGGGGAGTAATGAGACAGGAAGCTGAAGCTCATGAGAAAATGTAAATTAGTAGCAGTGGAGTGAGGGTGGAGCCATTAGGTCAGCCCACAATGCACCTTGTCAGGGCTTGCTCACACTTGTGTACAAGGATTCCTTTCTCTTCTCTGCTTTGTTCTCCTGTGAATCCATCCCTCCATCTGTCCATCTGCCCATCTATCCATCTGTCTCCCAGAACAGCCTTGATCTCTGTATCTTTCCCATGGCCTTCTCTTGTTTTATTTTGATTTTTTTATTAAAAATAAAAACTACCATACAGTATATTTTGACCACATTTTCCCCTTTCCGAACTCCTTCAGTTCTCTCTCTCCCTACCCACAGTCATTGACTGCAACTTTGTAACAGGTCCTGGACTGGGTAGGGGTAGCCCCTCAGCTCTGATCTTTCAAGAACTCACTGTGTCTAGTTGGTACTTTTTTGGTTGTGAACTTCATGATCAGCCTGTCGTTTCTTTACCGAAGCTCCGTGACTCTTTGATTGGGAACATATTCACTCCATAATCTGATCTGGAGATGCCCACACTGTAACGAGACAGCTTTGAACGGCCTTCTGCACTACTGGGGCGGGGGAGGGGAGGAGCTCTCATTCTTGGGGCCTCTTCCACTTCTACCAGCTGTACCTTCTTGGGTTTATCCCTGCTTATGGTTTTTTGAGATACTATAGAAATATCTTTAAATTTCTGTTGGTGGCCATTCAATGCTCTGATACTAAATTGCAGTTGACTTGGGGCCTAATGGGCTTCCCTAAGGAGCCCGGATGTTTCCGTCCACTCTGCATGCAGCCCCGAGGTGGGAAGAGAGAAGGGAATTTGGTCTTGAAGTCCTCACTTATCAAAGTCAGTCTCTACCATTTGTGTACTGTAGGTGAACAGCAGGTACAGTTTAGGAGAATCACAGAGGCACATATAGCCTGACGAAGGTAGCATGGCCGTTGCTATGAGAACACAAAGTGCCATGTGCTCTGAATACTGTGTACTCTGGGACCACCTTTGCCCACCTGGATGCAAACCCCGAGCTCCCCCAACTTCCCATAGGGCATCTAATCTCCAGAGAGCACCCTTTCAGGGGACAGCCACCATCAGGAAGGTAATTTCTAACATCAGAAGCTTCGGATGAAAAAGGCAAAGGGCAAGAGAGCATTCTACTATGCTATTAAACACATTCAAAAGCGAGAAAGAGGTGTAACTTAGTGTTTCTTTTCTTGTTGCTATGACAGCATACCTAGCAAAAGTAACTTTAGGGAAGAGTGGTATATTCTGGTTCAGAGTTCGGAGCAGACAGTCCATCAAGACAGGGAAGGTATGGTGGAGCAGACAGTCCATCAAGACAGGGAAGGTATGGTGGCAGGAGTAGGAGGTGCCCGACACATTGTGTCCACAGTCAGGAAGGAAGCAGAGAGCAGACAAGAAGTGGGGTATAAAACCTCAAGTCCCACCTCCAGTGGCTCACTTCCTCCATCCTGACTCCACCTCCTACAGGTTCTACAACCTTCCAGAACAGCACCACCAGTTGGGGGCCAAGTGTCCAAATACCTGAGTCAGCGGGCAACATATCACATTCAAATCACAGCACATGGGAGATCTAGACTTCCTCCACGATCTATGGGTATAGCTAAAATTGTTCTAAAACCAGCCCGTAAGAGGAAAACCTTAAGATGTGGGCATGTTACCTGAGTTCAGGGCCCATCTGCAGTTAGTCCCATAATATGCTAGCTTACCGGTGGGCTGTTGTGGGGTGCAGAGCTTGGACATCAGCCTCCGTCTCCACTGTGCATCTGCTTCCCTGGCACTGCCTGAGTCTGGGTCACCCCCAGAGCTAGCTGTGTCACCCTCTGTCCACCTACCACAAGGGATGACAGTACATAGCCTATGCTACATGAACTTACCTGGTACTGAGCATATAATACTGTAGAACCTTGGGCTATGAAGAAGAGGCAGGGTCCAGGTGTGTGCTGAGTGCTACCTCTCTGCATAGCTTCAGATACTTAGCATTTTGGGGGGGGGGGCGGGACACATATTGTCCCTATCTTACAGATGAAGATATGGAGAGAGTAAGCTACCTGTGACGAAGACTACCTAGCTGAGGTGTGCCGAACTTGGAGTTTGAATCCAGAAAGGCTGACTCAGCATGGGAGGAAGGTGGCTCCTCCTTTCCTTTGGGCACATTAACAGATGTTGCCCTCATGGGATACAAAGTTGATGAGCCTCCAACCTGCTACTTCCATATGAGCCCTAGAGGGCAGATGGTGAGTGAGCCCCGGTGAGCTGCAGCTTGGGAGCCAGGGCAGCTCCACACACAAGTGTGAAACAGCTCTCAGAATCCTCAGGAGAGCCAGGCCTCCTGGGTGGACCACTGGAACCTTGCCACGTGCCAGCTGGGAAGAGTGGGCTTCGGGCCCCCTCTGCAGTTTCACCTCCTCCCCCAGCTCCTGGTGGCATTTGTATGCTGGAAAGATGGATCATCCAAGCTCCTCGTGGCATTTATTCTCAACTGCTACTTAATATGTTTGCCAAAGGCTGTCATTTTGGAGGGGAGCGTGTTCAAACAGCAGGAGTGACTCAGACCCCAGCTCGGCACCCCTGGGGATGATGGCAGCATGCAGCCTGACCATGGGGTCAAGAATGGGCTCTTCTGCCCTTGGGAACACCAGAAGGTCATGTAGCCACATAGGTGTTCCTGTACCTGGCTTCCTAGGACCCAAGGGACTGCAGCCTCCTGTTCAAATAGGGCCAGGCCCCAGGGGATTCCTTCCCAATGGGAGGAACCTCAGGAGTGTAGCAGGGGTGTAAGAGTCAGGTCTCCCTTCCCATACCCCTGCCCACCATACTTCACAGCCCTCTGCCACCTTCCTACCCTTTCCCCTCCAGCCTCCCCAGGCTACCTGCCCACACTCACGTTCCAGGGCCTCTGTTTCATGAGAGTTCTTTCCCTCACTGCTTTTCCAAAGCATAGTTCTAGATACTTCTACAGGGGGTGGAAGGTAAAGAGTTAGGGAAATAACTCAACCAATGAGAGTGTTCCTCTTATAGACAACCTGAAGCCACACTATCCACCTCAGGTGGCTCATAACCATCTGTACCTCTAGTTCCGGGGGATTAGATGCCCTCTTCTGGCCTCCGCAGGCACTACACTCACATGAATACACAGAGACACACACAGGGGAGGGGAAGGGGGGGTACTCTTTTTTAAAAGAAGGGAAGAGGTTCCATGGGGAACCTCTTTTGTCTTTGTCCTTCTTTTAGATGTTTGGATAGGCATTCTAGGCTTGAGCCTCCTTGGGAACTTGCTATATGGTGTTGCATTGCTTGCTTTTTATCTAATTTGTATGATCCTGAGGCCAGGTGATGGCATGGACTCTGGACCTAAGACAGGGCAAGCAATGGGTGGAAGCTGAATCACTTATGAATGAACAAGAGACCCTTCCATGCAGTGCCTAGTATGAACATGTGGAGCAGGGAAGCCACGGGGCGGCGGAGGGATGGGAGAGGGTGCGCTGAGTCACAGCAGTGATGTCACGACACAAGTGGCCATGACTGTAGAAAAATAAGCTATCTGAGTGTATCTAGCAGCTGTGTTCAGAACTATCCAAATCCAAATATAAGCAACAAGTGCTGCAGGAGATGAGCGGGCAGACCACGCCTCCAGACAGTACAGTGTCACTGGGCAGCGATGAGAAGTGAGCTACGGAGTCACAGAGGACAGAAGAAGTGGGGATATGGCTGAGCAAAAGAAGGGAAGCTGGAAAGGTGGTGTGCAGACTGATTCAACACCATGGAACTCTGAAAGGGGCAGAGGGGTAGAGACCTGGAGGGAACAGAAGTGGTGGGAGGAAGCAGAGGACTCGTGGCCAGGGCGCTAGTACTGTGACAGTGTGCCCGTGGGACTGGGATGATGGACACATGTGACATTTGCTGCAGCCCAAAGGCTAAGTGCCAAGATTGAGCCATGTCAGGGGAACTGATTACTCAGTGGACAAAATGCTCCCCTGTGAGTTCCTTAGCAGCCACACGTGTGCCGCGTTAGCTAAAGACATCAGCAATACAAGATGCCATGAAGAGCCTCAGGACTTGACTCTTCCTCTGTAACTTGTCCATAGATCTAAAATGTTCCAAAATAGAAAGTCCTAATTAAAATGAACCTCCAACTTCCAAGTTCTCACTTGGAGAGGAGGTACCTGGGGAGCTTCGTCACCCAAAGGACAGGAAAGACAGGCCATTCTAGAGTGTTCTAGAAAACTGCACAAGAACAGATCTTTGGGCCACAGGATTTTGTTCACTAGGGTTTTTGTTTGTTTGCTTGCTTCCTTTTAAAAAATTATTTATTCATTTTTTAAGGATGTGTGTGCCTGCTTGTCTATATGTGTGCAATGCCCTTGGATGCTGGAAGTGAGTGTTGAGTCCCTCCCTCGGTTCTAGAGTATAAGCAATTATGGTCTGATGTGGATGCTAGAAACTGAGCTCCCAAGCAAGAGCAGTGAGTGCTTAACTGTTGAGATGCCTCTCCAGCCCTGCTTGGTTTCTCAGGAAGGTCTTGTTATAGATCACAGGCTGGGTTTATGCTATTGCCTTAGCCCTCCAGAGTGGGGATGAGGATTGGCCTATAGCCCCATACCCAAACCACAGGCCATGGGTCTAATTAACACCAAGAGATGGGTCCTGGTGGCTGCTTTAGGTAGCCTGTGGCTTGTCTCTAACCAGCCTCCAAGTGTGGATAGGAAGGTGACAAATGGCCTTCGCAGATGAAATCCCACAGATCAGAGCCTTGGAAATGAGGCGTCTCATCCCTTAGAGAGGGGATTAATTTTTTCTGTTGTCTTTCAGCTAGAGCACTCATGAATGGTTTGTGGTAAGGTGGAACACACAGGCACCAAATAGAGTCATAAATCAACCCGGGCTGGATGTTTGGCCTCAGTCTGAACTCCCTGCAAGAGAGTACATGGAAACCTGGTGACACCTTTGGGTTGTGTGGACTGTCTGGGATGATGTCTCCTGAGTTTGGCCTTCATTGGAGAGGCCTGTGCTCTGTCATGCCCATCTCAGGAAAGGCCAGCTACAGCTCACTTTTTAATTATCAGCTAGTGGTCCTGATTACTGTGGCCTGAAAAGCAATCTATCCCCTCCTCCTTCAGCTTGCTGACTCCTTCCAGAAGCCTTCTTGCTGGCCTTTGTCACCAGTAAGCCTGGAATTTTTGGTTCTTCTATCCCTTCCAACAAAGCTGTTCAGGTAGCAGAAGGAACCCCATATGCCTTGGACTCCCTGTCATTGTAGGATGGGAAGGTGGACAGCACAGGTTTGGTGAGGGGAAGGTCCGTAGAGTCATCTGTCTCCCCGTCAGACTTCAGATCAGACTCACTTGGGCTCCTGTCTGACGCTGCTTGAAGCTCAGTGTCTTAGGAGCTCCAGACAAGCAAGTCCGTCCATTGCAGTTGTAACTGTGAGAGGGTTGTGAGCTGTTGACCATGAGGGAGCTAAAGCCCTCAATGTCTGTGTCTGTTTCTATTGCTACTTGTGGTGATATCTTGTTTGTACCCTAACAAATAAAGCTTGCCTGGAGATCAGAGGGTGGAGTAGCCACTAGTTAACCATAGAGGGCTGGAGGTCTGTACAGACAGACAGGAAGCAATGTGTCTGGGCAGAGAGAGGAATATAAGGTGGGAGAAGACATGAGCTCAGTCCTCTTTTTAGTCTGGAGATTTCATAGAGGTAAGAGCTCTAGTGGCTGGCTGCTCTGCTTCTCTGATCTTTCAGCTTTCACCCTTTAATATCTGACTCCAAGTTTTTATTATTAAGACCAATTAGAACTCATGCTACAGCCCCAGAATCCTTCAGGACTGATGAACTCAGAAAAAGGAGGTGTGGAGGACCCAGACCTGACAGACCACACCCAAACAAGAGAAATTTTGCCCAGGAACCCAAGATAAAGCTGGGCATGAGAGCCAGTGGCAGAAGCCATCCCAGCCCTAATCCCCAAGGCTGTTTGAAATCCCCAGGACTTGTAGGCCTGCAGCCAGATCAATCCTGGGGAGCATGCCTCCTGAGTATGGCTCAGACACTGGTTGACTTAGTGCTGGAGTTGTCTAGAAATGAATGGGGGTATCTCTGTGTCTCTTCAGCTGCCCCAGCTGAGGCAGAGATGGGGAGCCTGAAGAGACAGTTGTCATGCGTTCTAGAGTCGGTTTTGTTATTAAAAAAATACACTGACAAAAAGCAACTTGGAGGAGAAAGGGCTTGTCTGGGTCCCACTTCCAGGTTGCAGTCTTTCATAGCAAAGGAGTCACAATGGAAGGAGCATAAAGCAGCTGGTCACATGGCATCTGTAGTCAAGAATGGAGGGAAAGCCATGCACGCAGGCTTGCCTGCCTTCCTTCTCCCCCTTCATCGGGGCCCAGCCTAACAAATGGTGCTGCCCACAATGGGCTGGGTCTTCCCAAATCAGTTAATGATCTGATATAGACGAGTCCTCAAGACTCTAGGTGATTCTAGGTTGAATCAAGTTACATGTAAAGATGAGCCATCACATGTTACAGTTTCATGCAGGCTGCTGATGCTGTGACGTGACTGTTTCGGTGTGGACTCTCACTGGCCGGTTGCCACCTCCCAGAGCCACAGCTTCCTAGGGAATTCCAGAAAGATGTCCAAAGCTGAAGTGCTCCCTCTCTCCCTGAGGACTGCCAATGAAGGAGTCTTGGCTGAGGGACAAAGACTAGAGCTCTCTCTCTCTCTGGCACTGACGAGTCACATTCTACCTACCCATGATGCCTTGACAGCCAGAAAGCAGCAAAAGGCCCAGAGATCACTTTGCCAGAAGTCATTGAGGCATCCTTGATACTTGATGTCTCATCTCCTCAGAGGAGCAGGCAGCCTCCATCTCCACAAACGAGAATGTGCTTCAGCCTCCATCTCCACAAACGAGAATGTGCTTCTGCACAGAACTCCATTCCCAGGCATTTCTTCTCCCACTCCCACCTGCCGTGTGTGCACCAGGCAAGTGCTCTACCACTGAGCACGTGGCATCCCGACCCATGACCCCATTTCTAAGAGACATCCACAAGGGGACAGATGTGATTGTGAAACTGGGTGAGGGCATACCAGGCATGCCCAACTTGTTGACATTGCAGGAAGATGCCATCATCCACAGAATTCATGCTTGAGGATGGCATAATCCATTAATTTTTTAAAATTAATTTAAAATTTTACAGATTGAAAATATAAATTCATGTAGCTGTAGAGATGGCTCAGAGGCTGAGAGTATTTGTTGTCTTGCAGAAGACCCAGGCTTGGTTCTTCGAATCTTCATGGCAGCCCACAACCATTGGTAACATCAGCTCCAGAGGATCTGATGCCCTCTTTTGGCCTCCATGGGTACTGCATGCATGTGGTGCACATACATGCAGGCAAAGCACTCAAATATATAAAATAAAAACAAAGAGGCTCAGGGAGTTTTCTGTGAGATTGTGTCTCCTAGGAATGTCAGAAACTACACCCACAAAGTCTTACCAACATGACTGCCTAAGCATACGCTGAACAAGGACCACAACAATAAACATGCTAAAGTAGATTGCAGGGTGGGGACAGACAGTACAGGAAACTAGGGGATGCTTGAGAAATAAACCTCTCCAAGGAAGAGCACACCAATTGGTTATTATAATCTCCAAAAATAAAATAAATATATTTTATTGAAAATATACAATATATTCTTTGAGACAGGGTCTCTCTACAGAATCCTGGCTGACCTTGAACTCACTATGTAGATGAGGCTGGCCTTGAACTCAGAGATATCCACCTGCCTCTGCCTCCCAAGTGCCAGATACAATATATTGTCATTTACAGTTTCCCTCCCCCAACTCTTCCAAGATCCTCCCATCATCCCCATCCACCCAAATCTACACCCTTTCTTGCTCTCTCATCAGAAAACAACAGGTGTCTAGAAAAAATAATTTCCTTAAAGGAAGTTCATTGGAAGAACTGTTGATGATGTCAGCAGACAACAGAATGGTGGAGACTCCGGGGAGGGCTTCCCTCTTCCAGCTCTCTGAAGAAGCAGGTGGTTTTACAACGTGAGCCTGCAGCCAGGCTCTCTAATTCCCCAATAGGCTGCAGGGAGCAGGGTAGGGAGGTGGCGTGTGGCCACTGAGATTCTTTGGTGAGAAACTCTGCCCCTGCTCCTGTGAGCATCTTGGGTAGAGATTCACAGTGTCTCAGTGGCATGCTAGTATCTGTAAGATGGAAACTCTGCCACAGACAGGTATTATGGCCCGAGCCTCAGTATTGTCTGGAGTCCAACAGTCATCAGTCATAAGATTAGTGATGGCATCTTCCCTAACAGCCTCAATTAATTCCATTAAATCACAAGTTCAAGGCCTGTGAACACACATTTCTGAGGTTGTTACTTTGAGTGTTTTCTTTCATTTGGGGTGGTTGTGTTTTGTTTGTTTTGTTTTAAGATTACTTTGAACTTGCAATCTCCCTACCTTGGCCTTTCAATTAGCTCAGATTGAGGTACATGCCATAAGGCTCACCTGGGAGATACTTTTCAACCTATAACAGACTGTGACCCTAAAGTAAGGGTGCAGCCCTGGCACCAACCAGTTGTCCCACAGGTCAAGCCTGGCCCTGAGGGATGGAGGGAGCAGTCCCTCAACTCCTATCTTGAACATCTGGGAGCATCAGGCAGATGTGTAGATCCTGATAAAGCACAGGCTGCCAGCTAGCCTCTACATAGACCCAGATGCTCCCTCCAGACAGAGACCACATCTGAGAACAAAGAAGTGGGCAGGAAGACAAGAAGAGACAGTCTCAGAGCAAAGTCCCTCCGCCTAAGACAGGGCAGTCCCAGGAGTGAGAGAGGCATGCTCCTAGCATCTGACATGCATACACTCAGGTAGAAGATGGCAGTCACACGGGAAACATGGACTGGGGCTCTCGGACCACTGCCTATGGGACACCACTTGCCAGGGCACTGGGCACCTTCACCCCCTCCTCCACGAGGAAGGTATAGTGCTTGGGGAACCAGGCCAGTTGAGAGGAGGCTCCCACCAGCCATCCTGTCCACAGCCCTCAGTCTTCTAAAGCATTCTTTACAGCTAGTTGGGAGACAGACATGTGTCTGGGCACTGTGCTGTGTGAGCTGGTGACAGGCTCAGCTTCACTGTGGTGCAGGGGCTGATGAAGTGTCACCTTTGCTTTGGGATGCCAGCTAAACAGCCACAAGACTCCTTAGCAGACACTTCTACTTAGAATAGCATCACAGAGGTGGGGCTCAGTCTAAAGTCAACTGCTCTTGGGATTCCCTGAGAAGGTGATTTTCTTTTTCCAAGTGTGTCTGTGCGTCATCGAGACGGGGAGACACATGCTAATGCTGGGAGGTGCACAGACTTCCTAAGCAATTATGCCACACAGGGCAAGACCTCAGCACAGAGCTGAGTTCACTGCCCAACGCTACATAGGGGCTCAGGGTCGATGCTGATGAATGGCACAGTCTGCAGAGGGAAGTGAGGGAGGCCCATGCTGGCTAAATGGATTTGACCAGGTTCTCACTGAAGGCCACACGGTAACCAGATGTTCCCAGGATGGGGATGAGATATTGGAATGCCAGACTGTCTGGATCAATCTTATAAGGGGACTTACTGTGAAAGTTCAGCTTGAGTGGCAGCTGGACTAGATGGAAAAGTACCTAAGAGGTTAACGATCCTGGGTGTCTCTCTGAAGGCATTGACATGCAGCATTAACCAAGGCTGGAAGACCTGTCTGGATGTGGCTGGTACCACCCTGTGGCCTCAGGCCCAAATGGAATGAAGGAAAGGAAAAACCAAGACCAGTCAGAAACACATTCTCTGTGCCTCTCTGTCTCTGTCTCTATCTCCTTTGTGAACCTGAAGTGAGTTGCTCCAAGTCACCACACCTTTTTAAGAGGGTTCAGAGGGGAAGAATTTTAGTAACCAGACTAGAAGCCATTTATGTGATGTTTGGGCAAAGAATGTGATGGCTTTCTGCCTTTGTCCTGAGAATTTTCCTGGGGCTAACACTTTAAGTAATGTATTAATTTGTCTGGCAAAGGAATTTTCAAAGCAACTTGATGTTGAATCTGTAGCATGGATGTCACTGATAACAGTTATGCAGGCCTATGGTGGAAAAAAAACAGATTGGGCAAAAAGAAGCACAAAATACAGTGTGAAGAAAAAGAGCAGCCGGAAGCTTAATGTTACAGCCAAGACTTATGCCAGAAAAGAAGCAGACAGTAATTGTTAGGAATATTAGCACCATTAAGGAGAGGCCTGCTCTACCCTGGATCAAAGGGAAGGGTTCCCTCAGGACAAGATCCTACCCAGCTAGTTTCCAACATTTTCACCTCAAAAGCACTTGAGCTCCACAGGCCATGTGTATTGACTGGTATCTTCAGAATTATGAGCCAGATAGACCCTTATCCCTTACATTGTTCTGTTCATAGTGATGAGAAACCATTTAGCTGAGTTGGGAGAAGGCTCAGGTGTCTGGGCAAGCAAACACCCTTCTTCTCACCTTGGTAAGCACAGGACTAGATATACAAGACTGTGCCCAGAGTTGGCATGACCACAGGGCCAGCAGTGAAGTATTTACCCCACACTCCAAGACCAAACCTGGGGAAAGCCTAGGCTACCCAGTTGCTGTACAGGACAGTAGAGCAGTGGGCACACTTCCGGGAACCTACAAGGGCCTGACCCAGCCCAGCTGGAAGGTGGGAGCTAGTCCAGGACTACACAGAGCAGGGGGACACCAATATGAGGGCAGGAAGCAGGATCTGGTCCTTTTTCTAAGATTTATTTTAGTATGTGTGTGTCCATGTTTGTGTGTCTATGTATGTGTGTCTCTGTGTGTCCATATATGTGTGTGTCCATGTATCTGTGTGTGTGTGTCCATGTATCTGTGTGTGTGTGTCCATGTGTGTTCATATGAGTAGAGGCCAGAGGCATCAAATCCCCTAGGGCTAGAGTTACAAGTGACTGTGAGCCACTTGATGGAGATCCTGGGAAGCAAACGTAGGTCCTCTAGCAGAGCAGTATACTTCCTTCACTAAGCTGTCTCTCCAGCCCCGGAGTCTGATTGGTAAGGAAGGCCACAGAGTAAGGCTGGGCATCTGGGAGATATGCTGCTATTACCAAAAGTGAAAGGTTCTTCTTTGTCTCCATTTCCTGGCAAGGAACTAAATAGGAATTTTCCTATATAGTCTGTTAATAGGGTGTTTGTGGGCAGGTCCTCCATAACTTCTGAGCAAGGGATGTTGCCAGAAAAGCAAATTGTTGGAGTCTCCTACCCACCCCTACTTGTTTAGAGATGGCACTGATCATGACAAGCCTGTGGTTTAGCCAGGGAGGACCAGGCCAGCCTAAATGACAGCAGAGACTTGTTCACTTAGAAGCAAAGTCACACCATAGAACCTTAAAGATGGAGTGAACTGCAGGTGTGTCCAGAGAGGCAAAGACTCATGGGAAATAAGGAAGGGTACACAGGCTGTTCCAAAGCAATAACCTTTGGCCTCAAGGATCTATAAAATGCCATCTGCCAAGAGCGGGGTACACAGCTGCTTGGCATACTACCTCACTGAAATGTGCAAAGTTATAGTTCTGGGAGGCTGTGGTATCTCTTGTCAACAGGAACAAGTAAGTGAGGACTCCCCCATGCTCTCCCAGATTTAGATGCTGGGGTCTGTCACAACTGGCTCTCCATTCAGATGTAGATGACCCTCACAGCCATAGAATGAACTCTGAAACAAGGCTAGTGAGGCTTCTGAGCTGGTGGTACCCAGAGGGGATGTGGGAGCTCTGGGCATCTCCATGTGCTGTTCCTACTCATCGCATGGGGTGTACTGTCTCTAGACTTGTGAGGAAGGATGCTGGGGAATTTGCAAGCTGAAATGGAGGCTGTGGGAGCCTGTAGGCCTGAATCCTTACCTAAGGGTCTTGTGAACGCTACAGTGGGTGTCAGAGCAGGACTGGATTATGTGGACTAAGCTTGTGTCATCAATGTGGGAATCCAGTAGCTTTTGTGGACACAGACTTGGCATCAACAAAATCAATAGCATAGCAGGTGTCATGCCCAGGGGTCTGTGTGCTCATGTCAGATCATCCCAGCACTCTGGAGAGGTTGACACTGTCCCTTACCTGCTCTGGAGAGGAAGATGAGGCCCAGAGGCCGGGACCCTCAGCTGTGTCCTGGATCTGAAGCACTCACTATCAGGAGGGCACATAGGGCAGCCTAGCTCACCTGCACGCATCAGAATATACCTCAATGTATCTGAATGTCCAGATGAGCAAAGTCTGAAGTACCAAGGGAGCCACAGCTGGAGGCCTGGCCAGGGACCGAGGGTGTGTTGTAAATATGAAATACCATGGTGGTATTGATAGCCAGATTACAAGCACAGAAACACTCAGCCAGTGGCCCAGGAGCTGATTTTATCCTTTCAGGTAGAAAGAGACCAGTGGTGTAGTGCTGATGAGGGGATCAGATACAAGGTGCAGCCATGCGCTACCATTCCTCCTGGCCCTGGCAGCCTCTGCCTGCCTGGCTCTTACACTGGGCACTGCCCTTTCCTCTACCATGCATTCACAGGCTCTCCAAACAGTCAGGCTGGCACAGAGCCTGGCTCCTGGGGCTGACATCACTGTTGGTTTCTGGGTTGTCCCAGAATCTTTCAGGCAGAGACTCCAGCAGGTGCCCAGGGAGGGCAGCCCCGGTCACATTTGCTTCTTAAGTCAGCTGAGGTCTCCCCTCTGTGATGGTGCTGAGACACCAACTCCAGGTCATAGTGTGAGTGGCAGGAGCCCTCTATTTCCTGTCAACAGAAATCTACATCATCACAGAGATGAACTGGAGACGCCACCTAGGAAGGTGGTGTTCATTCCCAGGAAGACTCTATGCTATTCCAGTTGGCTGTGCCCATGACAGGCCGTTGGAACCCAGGAGTGACACCTGACTTGGGCACATTCAGACCCCAGTTCCACCAAAAAGGTTCCCTAATCCCCATTCCACCCCACTATTGACTCCCCCCTGGGTTTCTGACCCAGGTCTGCTAGACTCAGGCCAGATGGTGGAGTGCATGGAGCGACCCTGCTCCCTGAACTGTCCAGCTGTGGAACCAATCTAGGGAATGAAAGTCTCTCACCCACCCTCACCACAAGAAGCCCACAGAGAAGAAGGTGCTTCGTTACAGGACCACTGGAGAGCTGGAGAGGTGCTGACAGTAAAGTTCTTACTCTGCAAGCTTGAGGACCTGAGTCCATCCAGTCTTCAGCACCCACATATAAAGTTGGTCATGGTGGTACAAGCTTGTAATCCCAGTGCAGCAAAGGCGGAGGGAGACAGGTGGATTCCTTGGGCTTGCTAGACAACTTAGTCTAGTTGATGAATTTCAGGTCTTAGAAAAACTACTCCTGAGGGACACCAATAAGACCTGGCCTACACACACACACACACACACACACACACACACACACACACACACACACACACACACACACACAGAGTTGGAGGGAGGCCACCCTATGCTGTAACTCCTCAAGAGATCTGCATCTGCCTCTCAGTTTCAGAATCACACAGACATTTAGAACATCTCTACTAAGACATCAAGATGGCTGCAAGCTCAGGAAATCTGAGGCCTTATGTTCAGTGGGCCCCTGGCAGCAACTCTTTCAATGAGCTCCTAGATCCAAGCATGTTCAAACCATGGCCTAGAATCCTGGTCCTTAGAGCTCCAAGAAAGGGAGCCCTCCAGCCCCATCAATTAGTCCCCTTCTAGGAGACTAGGAGCCCAAACCATGCCATGCCTGTATCCTCGGTAAAGGGTTTCCATGCTGTGGTCTCAAGTCCCCACTACCGTGAAAAGCACCAACCGGCCCCAGGACTGGGGGTTCCCAGGGTCAGCAAGTATGAATGGGCCTGGGATTGGGGTTTTGGATTTGTCCAACTGGGTTCAGATGGGCTTCGGGCTCAGGACACCATCCTACCCTTGGGTTCTCAGGAGTGGGTGGCTCAGTTCCTGAGGACAATTCTTAACCCTGGTGGTGACAGCCCCTGGGCTGTGCAGCCGCCCGTCAGCTGCTACAGAGTCAGCCGCCAACCTCCAGAGCTGGTCCACACGCTAACGCAACTTGGGTTTATTTTAGACTCAACACTCGGCTCAGTCCAGCACACTTGAACTTTAATAAAGCAAAGAACAACAAGCTCAGTCTGCCTTTACGACACTTCCAACATACAGGCAAAGCTTGGCCTGTATAAGGCAGAGGCTGGGAGCAGGGCTTCTGGGCTGATGACTCCAGCAGGCAAGATTGGGCTTGGCCAGATGAGCAGCTTGGGTTGGGGTTGCTGGCCCAAGGAAGCAGGATAGACCCTGCCTAGTTGTCTGGGTCTCGTACTAGAGTATCTGTGGGAGCTAGTAGTCTTGTGGACACCTGCAGACAGTGAGCTGTGTTTCTACTCTGGTCTAAGCATATCCTTGAGTTCCTGGCCAGTCCCCCTGAGCCCCATAGTTTACCTGAGCCTAGCTGTCTGCCTGTACTTGCTACACTCCCCAAACAGTTTAGAATCCCCCAAATCTTGGCTGCAGACTAGCCTGGGTTCCTGTCTATTCACCATCTTTTCTTAAGAGTGCCTCCTGTAAAGTCAGGGCCACACATCACATGTCTCCTAGCTTCAACCTCAAAGTCAGCTAACAGACAAGAGGTGAGCCACAGGCAGAAGGAGGGGTGGATAAAAGATGGAAGCAGGTGGGGGTGGGGGTGGACAGACAGGTGATGAATAAATGGACTTCGAGAGGGATGGCAGATGATGGAGGAGGGCCGAGTATATTGTGGGAGGCTCCCTTTGCTGTGAGTACCGCCTCTTACAGTGATCACCACCCACCCAAGAGCCTGCCTTCTCTCGGTTGACCAGTTCGGTGGTCAGAGAGGGAGGAAGGATTGGGAGGACCCCTGATTGAGTCAGAGGAGTGTTCTCAGCTCAGCTCCAGTCCAGCCCATTTCCATCTGTTAAGTCGGTATCCTGACCCACCTGGATGGGACTGTCCTCATCGCTGCTGGTCCAACATAGCTCCATGGTCTGAATTATCCTCACTGAGGCTGTGTCAGGGCCAGGTCCCCATGCATAACAGCAGCCCCAGACTCTGAACACTACACAAACTCTGTCTCTGTCTCTCTGTCTCTGTCTCTGTCTCTGTCTCTCTCTCTCTCTCTCTCTCTCTCTCTCTCTCTCTCTCTCTCTCTCTCTCTCTCTCTCTCTCTCTGTGTGCTCTTGGAAGTGTCCTGAGGTCAGCTGAACACTGAGCTGCAAGTGACCATGAGTTATATGGAAGGATGGCCTGCCAGAGCAGTCACTGATTTGGGACTTCCCTGTGGTCTCCAGATCTAGTGATGCCTGTGGGAAGACCACATGGTTGGAAGGAGAGCCAAGACTGTGTGGCAGTTACTGAGCCAGGTCCCACTCAGCTCAGTCCGAGAATGTGGAAAGGATGAGTGTGCACGTATGTCTAGATTTACCAGGCTGACTTACAGGCTGTGGCCAAAGGGGTCCAACAATGACTAGGAATCTGGTCCCTGCTCAGTCCTTGAGGCTGGATGTCTCAGCTGCTCTCCAGTCTGTTGGGATCTGGAAGAAATGGGTTCTAATATCAGTGAAGGAATGTTTCAGATGCAGGAGAGATGAACTTGCCAGTGAGAGTGGAGACAAGCAAAGTTCCCTTCTCCCATGTCCCTTTATCTGGGCCCAGAAGGTACCACCCAGACTTAGGGTACGTCTTCCTGCCTCAAACGATCTGAAATCTCTATGCAAGTATGAAATATCACCCCTCTGGGCAAGCATGCCAGCAGCTGGGCACAGCATGCAGAGCCAAGAGCAAGCTAGACCCTCTCACACACACACACACACACACACACACACACACACACACACACCCAGTGCACACTCATGCACAGGGAACAACCAGTGTGGCCATACAGAGTGGCCCTGGCCACAATTGGAAGTCCATTCAGCTCACACAGGATGGGAGCTGTGCCTTGTGGCACTGATGCACTTCTGAAAGCACCTGTTACCACATACATTTGCATTTGGCAAGCCCTGGGTTCTCACAGATGGTGGAAGATCTAGAGAAGTTTCATTGCCCTTCTGACCAGATGAGTCAGAGGGAGGAGGACCAGGAGAGAAGAAAATGGTCAGAGCCCCACACCATTATTCTAGAGTGGGGAACTCAACCCAGGGTCACAGTCCAGGTGCATGATGGTACACCACTGCCCTGGCCAGCCTCAGGGATAAGGTTAGGCTTAGCGAGCTGCAAGGTGGAAAGACAGACACTTTTGCAGCAGACTGCGAGGACACCAGCTCAATAGCATGGAGCACATGACCAAGTGAGGCAAGCTGTGCCCGGCCCCAGATCTTGCACCTGTGAACTTAGTAGGTCCTCAGTCAGAAAAAGTAGATCCACCCAGAAGCCAGAAGGACAGAAGGTGCTGGAAGAAGGCATGTGGGCACACATGTGGTGCACATATATATATATATATATATATATATATATATATATATATATATATACATATATATATATGCAGGCAAAGCATTCACACATATAAAATAAAATCAAAATAAATCATTACAAAAGAAAAATACCCCAGCTCATAGGATGTCCCAGCCCACGTTCAGGGTAAGTCATCCTTTCTCAGTCAACCTCTCTGGAAAGGTCCTCCTTAGGCATGCTCAGACGTGTGTCTCCCAGGTGTTTCCAAGTCCAGTCAGGCAACAATGAGAATGAACCATTACACCGTGTTCCAATGTGGCCTGCATCACTTCCACATTCCAGACAGGTCTGTAAATACCATGCACATGTACCTGACCTCTGGAATGTGTGTGTATGTGAGGCTATGGGAGAGGCAGAGATGTATCATCTCCCTTGCAAGGGAAGACTGTAAATACCATGCACATGCACCTGACCTCTGGAATGTGTGTGTGTGAGGCTATGGGAGAGGCAGAGATGTATCATCTCCCTTGCAAGGGAAGACTGTAAATACCATGCACATGTACCTGACCTCTGGAATGTGTGTGTATGTGAGGCTATGGGAGAGGCAGAAATGTATCATCTTCCTTGCAAGGGAAGACTGTAAATACCATGCACCTGACCTCTGGAATGTGTGTGTATGTGAGGCTATGGGAGAGGCAGAGATGTATCATCTCCCTTGCAAGGGAAGACTGTAAGTACCATGTACCTGACCTCTGGAATGTGTGTGTATGTGAGGCTATGGGAGAGGCAGAAATGTATCATCTCCCTTGCAAGGGAAGACTGTAAGTACCATGTACCTGACCTCTGGAATGTGTGTATGTGAGGCTATGGGAGAGGCAGAGATGTATCATCTTCCTTGCAAGGGAAGACTGTAAATACCATGTACCTGACCTCTGGAATGTGTGTATGTGAGGCTATGGGAGAGGCAGAAATGTATCATCTTCCTTGCAAGGGAAGACTGTAAATACCATGCACCTGACCTCTGGAATGTGTGTATGTGAGGCTATGGGAGAGGCAGAAATGTATCATCTCCCTTGCAAGGGAAGACTGTAAATACCATGTACCTGACCTCTGGAATGTGTGTGTATGTGAGGCTATGGGAGAGGCAGAGATGTGTCATCTCCCTTGCAAGGGAAGACTTAGGCATTGGTCACACATATGGGCCTGACAAGTTCTGCACAGTGAAGTTCTTTTTTATTTGATTTTTGAGAATTTCATGTGAGTACTGACTGTATTTACCTCATTTCTACCTCCTCCCCTTCCAAATTCTCATGTCCCCCACTCTCTCTCATGACCTCTTCTATAATCACTATTGTTCTATGCCGGAAAAAACCACCCTATTGTTCCCATTTAGTGTTGTTCATATATGTACATGTGTGCAGTGCTGATCATTTGGGATTGGATAACCTATTGAGGGTTCATTGCTGACTATTGCCTTGTGAATTCCCTATCCAGATGGTGTGTCAGCTGGTGGCGTCGTTATGCAGGTCTTGTTTAGGCATCCATATGGTGGCGATTTCATGGTTGCAGCATTCTCATCCGATCTAGAGGACGCTAACAGTGGGCATCCTGGTCCCCCACCACCGCCACCCCCTCTGTCTCCCTCCCCTCTCTCTTTTACAACCTTTCTGCACCCTCCTCCAAGATGGTTCCTGACCCTTAGGTGTTTCTTTGTGTGGTATGGGTGATGGGACTCAGGACCCCTCGCATGCTAGGCAAGCGCTGTGCAGGCAGAGATGGTCCAGAGCAGTTCAGTAGTTTTACCTCCCAGTCTTGGTCTGCATAAAACATAAAAAGCCATGGGAGTACTTGCTGCCGGCTGTGTACAAGATAACACCACTGCTGACCATGACATTATCTGTGCAGTGGAGCTGACCAGACCTCCCCAGGGGCTGTGAAGGCACTATGGCAGACATAGTGTGATTCTAGAAGCATCTGGCAGGCTCCTGGCCATCAGGTGTGCACCAAATGCTTGCTCCTTGCAAAGTACAAGGTCACAGCTGCACACCAGCTGCTTAGGGCTATGGTCACTTTCTCTGGTAAACACACCTCATCAGGGACAGTGGCTGCTGCTGTCTTGAATTTAGGATTATCCTCACCCCTCTCTGAAGTCCTTAGCTTCCTCCAAACTGGATAGGTGGATGGGGAACGCACTCACAGCTGCCCTAGTTCTCCACGATGCATCTGTGTCTACCCCTATGCTTGGCCCAGGCTGCAGGACTTCCCCTGCCCCACTGTCCGGGCAGAGGAAGAATAGCCTACATCTTCTGTACCACCTTAAACCCCTTGTTTGCCTAATAGGAATAATTGCTACCTCAGCACTAGGGTTAATGACACAGTCCCATGGAATCTTGCTAGCTGACTGTCAGATTAAAACCACCGACCATAATGGCCATCCATATGGTGGGCCAGTGTGAGGTCTTATACAGTGAAGCTAATCAGGGGACACCACACTGCCCCCACCAAGGGCTGTAAATACACAACAGCAGATGTGACCTGATTCTGGAGACAGCTGGACAGGCTGCTGTAGATGACGTACTATAGATCTTCATCTCATGCTGACTAGGTTGAAGGACTGGTCAAGGTCCCGATAGCATTCCACCTGTCCAGCTATACCTTGGGGCCTTGAACCCAGCCCTCAATGCCTTGCTGAGTGGGAGTAATGAGAAGGGTTCAGCTTTGGCCAATAAAGGATGCTGTAGAGTAACATCATCCTGTCTGTGCAACATCATCCCCATTAGACATCTTTCCACTGTTTCCACTGTTTGAATTGATGCCAGATCTCCACCCGGAGAGGAGGCAAGGGCCTTCAGGGTCCTGATCCATTCACAGATCATCCCCAGCTAGGCAGCTCAGTCATGGTCAGAGGATATGTGAAGGTACTGACCAGTCGGAGTAAGAAATTACTAGGTATGAGCCAGGCCTGGTGATTCGAGCAGGGCTGTCATCCCAGCTACTCAAGAGACTTAGGCAAGAGGATTGCAAGTTCAAGGCTGTCCTGAACTCTAGAGTGAGGTCAAGAACCAAGGTAACTTAGTGAAGCTCTAACTCTTCACCAAGTGAAGTGGCTGGGATGTGGCTTAGCGATACAGCTCTTGCCTAGCAGGTGCAGGGCCCTGGGTCCCATCCCCAGTACTACAACAACTATAAAATGATGGTGTGGTGGTGGTGGTGGTGGTGGTGGTGGTGGTGGTGGCGGCGGCATGAAGGCAGCTCAGGTTCAACAAGGCAGCCATTGCTCCAGCGCAGTTTGGCAGCATGTGGGGAAAGCTGCTTAAAGGGTACCAGAGGGAGGTTATTAGGTGAAGATGGATGGCCACAGCCCCCAGCAGCATGTTTCCAGGGGCAACAGTGGTTGCTAAGAGAGGAGCTGTTGTTCTGGAGGCATTTTGAAGGGTTCCTGGGGCTCTGGTAGAAACTCCTGAGCCTGCCCTGCCCCCATGATGATGGGAGGGGTCGGGTAGGGGGATGAGGGGTGGTTGTCCTACATTCTTTGTGCTCTCCACAATGTCTGGGAAACTAAATCTGGATGGATGACAGGGCAGGCAGGGGGCATCTTTTAGAGAGCATTTGTGAGCTACCTGTACCCAGCCATCCTCTGAGGTTGGACAGGGCCCAGGACCATGGCTGGGAACACAGCTTTAGCATCAGCCATGGAGAGTCTTAGAGACCTTAGTGGAATATAAAGTGTTGCATGGAGGCTCTCAGATTTCAGGTCAATAGAGGAAATGAGATCAGGTTTAAATAAAACAGAAAATCGGAGTGAGGGTAGCAACCTCACTCTCGAGGACACTGCCTAGTTAGTGGTTTCTTTTACCTTTGGAATTCCATCCTGTCTGCATCTTTCTAAGAATAAATGAGTTTGGGGGGCTGTCAGTGAGAAATATGGTAAGAGTGGACAACTTAAAGCCATGCATCTGGACTGGCCTTCTGGAATCCATTCAGGCAGCAGGGAAGCCATCTTTAAGGAGGCCTGGAAAACAGATGTCCTGCACTCGACTCTGAAAGCCACATAGCAAATGGGCTAAACAGTCTCAGCAAACCAGATGCTGGGCCACTTCATAGGAAGGAGCATGTGGAGAAGAGACTGCCGGGTGGCAGAAAGTCAGCTTTTCAGGATCAGGTCCCCAGACATTAGAAGGAGATAGCTTAGTGCCTAGAACCTGAGGACTAATGGGTTCTAGGAGCAGTGGCACCAGCGTGCCCATCTAGGCCAGTGTGCCACATCCTATTACATAGCTTGGTCCTGAAATTTAGGAATGAAGAAATGGCAGACACTGAAGAAACAATAAGTACACATACAGAAAAGCTAGGATCTGGTGGGCTGTGCTTGCTCTGATGGAAGGTACCTACTATGAAACACAGAAACTCAGCATGCTTATTATGTACAGCACAGGAGGAGGGGTTAGCTAGTTTTAATGGGAGATCTCTATAAGGGCAGTCTCAGGTGGGAGGAATAAGCTCTGTTGCTGGTTTTTGCACACTGTCAACATTTGCACCCAGACCAGGGGAAGGCTTTACCAATTCCCTGAGCCTGACCCGGGGAAAGCTTTGCCATTCCCATGGTTCTGAGATATCTGGGTCCTTCCTTGACATGGCAATGCCCATGTCAACAATACACATTCACTCAGGCCTTCATCTGCCGTCCACTCCAATACATACCAAGGAGGCAGCAAAAGGATGCGGAAACTGGACATGCCCGTAGCAGTTCGCTTTGGCTGTTTGTGGCAGCAAAGGACTGAAATCACCACCAGATCCGCTGGTGGGGACTTGAGTGTGGCTGCAGTCTGCAGAGGCACATCTCTGTGCCAGCTGTGCCACCGGTTCCAGGCCACACTGTGATATGGGAAAGGCAGGGCAAGGAAGGTGTGGCCAGCCTGCCTCCCTCATCCAAGGTGGGGAGGAATTGCACCCCTGCTCATACACAGACACTTGCTTCTTTCTCTCTTCTGTTGTTGTTTTGTGTTGTTGCTCTTATTTTGAAACAAGGTCTCACTGTGTAGCCCCACCTGACCTGCAACTTACTGTATAGACCCCACCAGCCACAAACTCAGAGAGCCACCTGCATCTGCTTCCCACGTGCTAGAATTAGAGCACAGCACCACGCCTAGGGTTTTGGTTTGTTTGTTTATTTGTTTGTTTGTTTGAGACAAGGTCTTCTGTAGCCCAGACTGGTTTGAAAGTGGCTACTAAATTAGCTACATAGCCAAGGATGACATTGAACTCCTAATCCTCCTGCCTCCTGACAAGGGCTGGGATGACAGGTGTGTATCACCATATCTGGTTATGAGGATCAAACCTAGGGCATCATGCCTGCTAGGCAAAGTCACTACAAGTTATATCCCCAGAGCTCCTTTCTCCTTTTTAACAAGAATTCTCAAAAGGAGGTGTTTTATTCTAATGTTGTCTGGGGTGAGGCTGGTGGGAAGCAAGAGCATCAGGCATTCAAAGACATCCTTGGATGCTTAGCAAGTTTGAGGCCACCCTGAGCTACGTGGGACTTTGTATAAAAGGAGAGAGACTGAGAACCACCCCAGCTTTCATGGTTTGCTATTCTGTTCTGTAAAGGAGGGTCCTGGTAGACAGACACTGGGTAGAAATTAAAGCTGAGTACTCTGTGGCCTTGGAGAATAAGCATGTGTGCATACTAGCTCGTGAACTGTGACAAAACACCACGCTTCTGCAAAGACTCAGAACAGGGGAGGAGGTGGGAGCACGTGGAAACGCCCTCAGCTGTCTCCACAGCATTGCTAGCAGGCAGTCTAAGGCTAGTCCGAAGCAGAAGGCTTGTTTACAGAACCGTGAATGCAAACTCATCAGGTGCTTAAAAACAACAATCTCACTGGGTTCATTATAACACCTTCTAAAGAGATGATCTCTGGGAGGAACCAGACCATGAACCTGAAAGAGAACTAAAGAGAAGGAATACAGCCTTACCTTGTGCTTCTCTTTGCAAGGTCCCCAGATGGGTCAGAGTCAAGGAAGTGCTCACACTTCCCACATTCCCTATGCTCCCCATGTTCCTCATATTCCTTACCCCCTCTTAGTTTTCATTTATGTGTCTGTGTGTTTGTTTCTCTGTATGTGTGTACACATATGTCTGGGTGCCTTTGGGAACAGAAGAGAGCACTGGATACCATGGAATTAAAGTTACATGTTGTGAGCCATCTCACAAGGGTGCTGAGAATGAAATCCTGATGCTCATTATTCTGTGTGCATATGAGTACATGCATGCACTGTGTGTGTGTGTGTGTGTGTGTGTGTGTGTGTATTTCTTGGAGAGGTCAGAGGACAACTTGCAGGAGTTGATTCTCTCCTTCTACCATGTGAGTCCTGGGGTTTGAACTCAGGTCATCAGGTTTGGCAGGCAAGCACCTTTATCCACTGAACGAGCCATCTTGTCATCCCAGAAAGTTTCTCTCACAAATGGGACTGGAGAAATGGTTCCATGGCTAAGAGTAAGAGTACTTCTTGCTCTTGCAGAAAACCTGGGTTCAGTTTCAAGCACCCGCACCAGGTGGTTCGCAGCTAACCTGACTGCAGCTCTAACTCCAGCTCTAGGGTATCTGACCAGGTATTCTGGCCTCCAAGGGCAACTGTGCTCACACAAGCATACCTCCACAGACACTTCATTTTACAGTTAGTTTTAATTCATAGCAGGGAAAAGTGGGGGCAGACAGATGGCTCAGTGGGCAAAGGTGCTAGCTGCCAAGGCTGACCTGAGTCCCGTCCCTCACAGTAGGAGAACAACTTCTGTAGGCCGTCCTCTGACCTCCACACACATGATTTTAACAGACTGAGTGAAAAGTGCAAAGCCCCCATTTCTATTGGCTGTGACCTGTTTGTTATGTGACAGCTGCCCCCCTCATTTCTCTCCATGTGATCTATCAAGTGACTGCTGACAATGCTTATGGTAGTAGTTGAGCACGGTCTCTGTGCTGTACAGTCTGTGGGTGCTAAGATGTGTGTGATGCCAGTTGTCGGCCATTAGTACCAAACAGATGGTTTTTTTGCACAGAAAGTCCACTGGGCTCCATCTGCTCTCCCACGTCCTAGAACCACCAATGGTCAATGCTGTCCCTGTAGTTTTCCATAGTGTATTGAACCTGGATTCAGTGTACCACCTTTTCACTAAGTGATATGCAATTAAGATTCCTCCATTTTTACCTCTAATGTGTTCATTTTTTTTCAGTCAATGAATAATGTTTGTGTAGGGGTGCCACCAAGAATTTGCTCATCCACTAGCCTACTGGAGGACATCATAATTGCTTCTGAGCCTTAGCAATTAAGGCTAACATTTCTAGAAATATCCATATGCACGTGTTTGTGTGGACCTGAATTTTCAGCTTCTTTGGGTAAATACCAAGAAACTATATGGCTAGGTTATACAACAAGAATATGTTCATTTATGTAAGAAATTGAAACGTTATGGACAGTTGATGGCTTCTGGAGAGAGGGGGAGTCAGTTTTCTTTAAGGTCATGACCCCTGGTAGGTTGGTCACACACCAGTGGGTAGTACCATACACAGGTGTGTATAGAAAGCACAAGTTGGACTCAGCGGATTATAAGTAATAAATTTTAGATTTTTTTTAAAAGAGGACATGAAGTTGGAAAGGGTGGGAGGTAGTGAGAGATGGATCTGGGGAAGTTAGAAGAATGGAGATGAGTATGACCAAAATACATTGGATAAAATCCTTAGAGAATTAATAAAACTATCACATTTTTTAAAAAGAAACTGCTAGAATATCCCCACAGGGACTGGACCATGTATAAGAATGGAGGCTGTACTCCTCAACGTACAGTGTTTTCAGGGATTGTCCTCGCGGGTATGCAAGGGTACCTCATCTTGTGAATCTACAACTTCTCAGTAATGCACTGTTATGGCTCAGGTGAGAAATGGCCCCACGTGCATTTGAATATTTGGTTCCTAGATGATGATGCTGTTTAGAGAATGTGTGTCCTGGTTACCTTTGTCAGTTTGACACAACCTTAATTTGAGAAGCCATTTGAGAAGACAGCCTCAATTGAAGGATTGCCTAGATCCAACTGACCTGTGGGCATGTCTGTAAGGGATTGTCTTGATGGTTAATTGCTGTAGGAGAGTCTTCACTATTGTGGTGGCATCATTTCCTAGGCTTATGGTCCTAGGCTGTATAAGAAAACCAGCTGAGTATGAACCTGTGAGCGAGCAAGCTAGCAAACAGCATCCTCCATGGTTCCTGCCTCCAGTTTCCTTCCCTGGCTTCCCACAAGGCTGTACTATGACTTGGAAGTGTAAGCCAAATAAACCCTTTCCTCTTCAAGTTGCTTTTGGTCAGTGTTTTATCACAGTAACGGAAAGGAAACTAGAACAATGTGGACATCTTGAGACCATGGGGCCAAGCAGACAGTGAATACCTGGTTGGTGGACCTTGAGGGTGACCACCCTGCTCTGCTTCCTGTCCTGCTGAGATGTAAACCAGCAATGTCACAGTCCTACAAGCACGCCTAGCCCCACCTGCCATCATGCCATCCCTGTGCGCTGAACTGTATCCCCTTCACTCATGAGCCAAAATAAGCTCCCATGACACACTTCTTGTTGGGTGTTTGGCTGTACATGCATGGAACCTGTCTTTGTGTACTTACTGGCCCTGTGTTAGTCTTTATTGGTGGTTACCTGGGCTGACTGCTTGCCCATTTTTAACCCAATTGTTTGCTTCCTTACTGTTGAAGAGTTCTTTGGCATTTTAAACACTAACATTGCACAGATTTTTTTCTTCCCAGTCTATGGCACTTTTATTCTTAACGGTGGGTCTTTCTTTGTGCAAAGCTGCTGCTTGATGTAGCCCACCATGCCCACAATGTCTTCCTAGAGCCTACTTTGGATGCTGCATTTAGAGACTCTAGGTCACCTAGATTTTCACTAGCATTATCTTCCAGGAGCATCATAGTCTGGGGTGTTATATTTAGAACTGTGATCCATTTTGGGTTAATTTCTAAAGATTGAAGGTCTGTGTCGATGTTCACTTTCTGCACGTGGGTGTCCAGTTGTTCAGTAGGCTCTGTGGGAAAGTCTGTCCTTTTTCCATGACATTGCCAGAGATCCTTTATCAAAAGATCAGTTGGCCAACTACGGGTTCTATTCTGGGTGCTTATGCGCTACTGGCCTGCTCTCAGTTCTCCCATCGGTACCCCGCTGTCCCGAGTCCAGCTGCTGGACAGTGTATCCTGAAGGCCAGTGGTCTCAGCTCCTGGCTGTGTGCTGCACCTGTGTCATGTTTGCTGATTTGATCTCTAATGTTTCCATGTGAATCTTGAATCAGTTTCCCTGTATTCATCAACTATGGATCAGGCTAGAAGTGACCCTGTTAGAAGCCCTTCCAGAATATGACATGCCTACAAAGAGCCCCAGGTATTTGGTGAAAAAAAATTGATATCAAAGACAGAGCCCAAAACAAACAGACCCCAAAAAGGAGGGGGCAGAGAGATGGCTTAGTGGGTAGAGGTACTTGCTACCGAGCTGATGGCTTGAGTTCCATCCCCAAGATGCACAGCGTAGAAAGAGAGAACTGACTCCTACAAGTTGTCCTCTGCCCTCTCCACAAGGTGCATTGTGGCACACCCACTCACATAAGCACTCACAAAATAAATAAGTTAGTAAAGAAATAAAAAAAACATGCCATGAAAAAGATGGGTGGGGATGCTGTGCAGGGAGAAGGCTATTAAACAAATCTATGATTCGTGTGTTCAGTGAGATCAAAGAAGTGCCGCCTCCTTGAGGTAAGAACAAAACGGTCTACTGAAAGGGAACATTCAGAGAACAAAATAAGAGTTCTAGAAATCTTTTAAAAATACGATAGCAGATGTGAGTGTTTTGATAGATGGACTGAAAGATGACATTGGAGAAAACCTCTGAGAACAGAACAAATTACGGGAGATGGGAGAAGAGGAAGGCATCCAGGCCTACCCCGTGCAGAGAAACAGGAAGAAGATAATAAAACACGGGAAAACTTTGAAGTCTGAACCACTGGAGTTTTCTGATCAACGAGAGGGGAAACAGTCATACTAGACACAGCAGACACACTCGTGAAGCTCAGGACATAGAAGGAAGGGACTCAGAGAAAGTCACACAGGAGTGAAACGGTAACAGGGGGCTTGGGAGATGACTCAGTCAGAGAAGCACTTGCTCTGCTAGCACAGGAAGCTGATCTGATCCTCAGAACCCACATCCCCAAACACACAACCAGAAGCTGATCTGATCCTCAGAACCCACATCCCCAAACACACAACCAGTGCTGGGCATGGTGCTGCACTCCTTTCATCCTACCACTCCCCAGGCAGGCAGAGGTAGACCGATCTCTGTGAGTTCAAGGCCAGCTAAGGCTACAAAGTGAGACAGGCCTGGAACTCACACAGATCTGCCTGTCTCTGCTTCCTGAGTACTGGTATTAAAGGTGTGTGCCACCATGCCTGGATAGATCTGCTTGTTAATTGGAGTTTTATCCCACTAACATTTAATCTCATTACTGACATTTCATCAGTCTGTGGCTTTGCTTTCTGCTTCTATGCTCTCTCATCTTGCCTCCTCTTTCTGCCGTCTTTTGGCTTATCTGTTCTTAGAACACTGTTTTGATTTGTCAGTGAGCTTTAGCTGTCCCTCTCTATATTGTGGCAGTGGGGGATCTCAGGTCACAGGCACTCCTCAACGTTCAGGGTCTCCTTGGAGTTGGTAGCACACATGCGTCATAAAACTTGTGTTTTGTGTTGTGGGTTTCTATGTCTGGAAGCTGCATGGTCACAGCTGATCGTCCTCTGTCTAAAGCTGCACACTTATGGCCCCCACAGCTTTTGGTTTTGCCTCAGGGGACACATAGCTCTATGGACAGCAGTTGACTCTGTTCCTCAGTCTTGATTCTCTGATGATGCCTTCAACAGAGTCAGTCCTTTGAGTGTTAGAGATGTTGTTCCCCGACTTCTGGCCTGTGGGGTCTCTGGCATGAAGTCGTTTGAAGCATCCTCTTCTCTGGCTTGATGTGTCCGCATTGCCTTCAGCTTCCAGTGCGCTGACTGTAATGTTTTGGACTCATTTTACAGTTTGAGACTCGCAGCATTTCTTCTTTTCTTCCTTTCTTTTTTCTTTCTTTCTTTCTTCCCTCCTCCTCCTCCTCCTCCTCCTTCTTCTTCTTCTTCTTCTTTTTTTTTTTGATTTTTTTTCGAGACAGGGTTTCTCTGCGTAGCCCTGGCTGTCCTGGAACTCTCTGTCAGTAGACCAGGCTGGATTTCAAACTCACAGAAACCCACCCACCTGCCTCTGCTTCCCGAGTACTGGGATTAAAGGTGTGTGCCACCATGCCCAGCTCTACTGACAACATTTCTTGAATCTGTGGGTTTACATCCTTTACCAAACTGGGGGACACTTTTAGCCATGGGGTGTGTGTATGTTTTGACTTCTTTCTCTTCTATGATTCCCATCTCCTCTTTCAGAACCCTGCATTACCTTTGTGCTAAGCTATTGGCTGATGCCCTGAGCATTCTTAAGTTTCTGTGCATTTTTAAAATCTGTCTTCTTCTGACTCTTCACTGTTTCTCTTCTGACTCATTTCTAGTCTGCTGTCAAGCCACCCAGTGAAGCATTGTAATAACTGTGCTAACTTCCTGTGTGATAATTCCAGAGCCGGGTCATCTTTGTTTCTTGAGCAGATTTGAATGGCGCCCTGAATGTTGTGACAGTCGGGGTGTGGCAACTCTGGACTCTCTTACGGTTCCTGATGAACATTTAGGTTTTCAGTGGAGCTAACTGCCAACTTGATTACCACTGTGTGGCTTATAGGAGTCACAGCTCACAATTCCATCTGGCCTCTTTCAGCCTTTCCAGCAGGTGACTCTGAGGCTATGGCACACACACAGTTCATACGGTCAGCCTGAGATCTGGGAAAGTTTACACTGAGAATATGCAGCTGCCCCTTCACCTCTTCTTTCTGGGGCCTCTGCCTGATTTTGGCAACCATGGCCACCCTGAGCTCGCTCTGCCCTCTGGTTTTCCAAACTGGGGCAGCTTCAGTTTTCTGTCAGAGATGCAGATGACTCACACTGCACTGATCCATCCAAAGCCAGCTGCCTTGTTCACACTCCGACACTGCCTTCTTTTTCATTCTTGTTATGGATAGGGATTGTGATTGTCCAGTCTGGAAGAAGAACTTGAACTAGGAGCTTACTTTACCTTACTCTCCATCTTCAAGTTTTACACCCAGCTAAGCTACTGATTAAGTTTGAGAGTCAAAGGTCAGTATGTTAAAAATTATCTCCAAATTGCTATATTAGGAAACTTCACTCAAAAAATGGGGTGGGGTTTAAACCAAGTAAACCACCCACACACCCAGAATCTATGATTCCAAAACTTCCAATATGAGTGTCAGAGGACACCCAGGGATGGTTGTAGCATGAATTCTAATTGTTCTTAATAATAAAAACTCAGAGTCAGCTATCAGGAGGTGAAAGCTGAAAGATCAGAGAAGCAGAGACGCCAGCCACTAGAGTTCTTACCTCTACCAATTCTCAGACCAAAGGGGTGATCCTGTCCTCAGAGTAACTGCTGCTCAGACTGCACTGAGCTCCTGTCTCCTCCCACTTTATATTCCTCTCTCTGCCCAGCCGTATCACTCCTATCTCCACATCCCTAGTGTTGGGATTAAAGGCTTATGATCCCAAGGACTGGGATCATTTTGTGTGAGATCTGCTTCTCTTTTAGCGCAGAGAGGTCTTGAATTAACAGAGATCCACCTGCCTCTATCTCCCGAGTGCTGGGATTAAAAGTGTGTGTGATCACTGCCTGGCCTCTATTACTTGGGTTTGTTTATTTGCTTGCTTGGTTGGTTGGTTTTTGTTTGGTTTTGTTTGTTTGTTTTGTTCTGTAGCTAGGGAGTCTGTCCTGGAACTTACTCTGTAGACCAGGCTGGCCTCGAACTCAAAGAGATCCGCCTGCCTCTGTCTTCTAAGTGCTGGGATTAAAGGTGTGCATCACCACTGCCAACTTTTTGTTGTTTGTTTGTTTGTTGTTTGTCTTTCTGTTGCTAATTAGTGCAGCTAGCTCTGCACTCTGATATTCAGGCAAGCTTTGTTATAGCATAAACAAAATATCACCACAGATAGTGGGATGGCAAACTCAGGCTGGCCTGGAAAACACTGAGTCTCGACTATGTGGTACAATCATAAGTCCTCAAGAGAGGCGGGGGGTAGTAGCACATACTTGGAACTCTAGCACTGAAGACACAGGAGCAGAAGGATCACCCATAATTCAAGTTCAGTCTAAGCTGTATAATGAGTTCCAGGCCAGCCAGGGCTGCATTGTAAGACTCAGTGTCAAAAACAGACCAACGGGAAGCCCCAGAAGACAATTCATAACCAATTTAGCACTGTGTAGATCTGAAGATTGTGGAAAAGGGATTCACTGAATTAGGGAAGTGTTTGGATTTGAATTACAGTGAAGTACATAGAAAATTAAACCAATAAAACAACAAAATTATTTTGCTCCAGAGTGGGGAAAACGTACAGGAGATGCCAAAGTAATCAAATCAGAGTATATAGTTTAAGTATGAGTGGATTATCGCACAGTCGAGAGGAATAGTGAATGCTGGTCTTGTTGAAATGTTGATGTAAATATATCCCGAGAGTCGGAGCTAGAAGCACAAAGGGAGGGCATAAAGAAAAAGAGATACCCATCGCCAAGATTCCTCGGATGCATCGTCTCCATAGTGGGCTTTGGCAGATGAGAGCTAAAATGTAAATTCATGATAGACAGCCGAGATAGTCAACAATATGGGCAGAATTTGCTACAGGCCTCGAGTAAGGAGTGGGCATTGAGCTGGAAGCCTTCTTGGACTGTGTCTGTCCACCGTTTGCACACAACACTCTGACGTTTAAGGAGCATTCAGATGGAAGACCGGAATTTATATAAAGGACAGATAGTATAGGACCCGTTCTTCACAAAGCAACTGAATGCCATGTATCTTGGTTTGTTCACTCTCCATGGCTCCATGGCTGTGTTTAAAGATATATGGAAATGGTCATTGCTTCCTTGAGGGTAACTGGATCTGCAATCTGAAACAGCTTTTTTTTTCCCTGCAAATCCAAGGGGCTTCAGGGTTTGTTGGAGCCTTCTTGCTGGTGTGACATGTGGCTGGTGTTACCACTCCCCTGGTGGTAACAGACCAGAATTGCATGCCCAGGTCTTAAAACCCCATGAAAGTTCAAGGTGGCAATGTGAGTAGATGAGGGAGGAGCAAGCCTTCTTGCCCATTTCGGCTCCTATCAGCACACGAACCATCTGTTTTCAGGACTGCATCTGACCCCAGACGCCCATTGAAGGCTAAACTGTTTTAGACCTGTTTGTAGGATGAGAGACTGCAAAGACTTTTGATTCTTCTGTCCCTGCTGTCAGAAGGCCCCTGGGTTTTTCTGGCTATTATCTTTGGAATCTGGTCTTGGTGAGGAGTACCTGTATTGAAGGGTCCATGTGTCTCCGCCCAGCCCTTCCCTAGGCCCCATGATATATTACACTTGAATCTTGTACTATGTGAAGGTTGGGGCAGAATCCATGCAAAGTTTGATTTTCTTCTTCTTTGGGGGGGGGGATTTTTGCTTCTGTTTTTTGTTTCTGCAAATCAGGGAGAGTTATTTCAGTCCTGCATGGTTGCAGGGAAAGGAGGAAGAAAACAGAGGGGTGGGGGGCACAAGGTCAGTGTTCCTCCATTTCAGGTACTGTCATGTCAGTATTAGTTACTTTTCATGATAAAGTACCATAACCATAAGCAACTTGTGGAAGAGTTCGTTTTGGCTTACTGGGTCAAAGTTAAGAGTCCACCATGGCAGGAAACGTGGCAGCCAGCAGCTGAAATAATGGCAGGAGTGGGACGCTAAGAGCTAGCATCTTTAGCAACAAGCACAAAACAGAAAGCAAGCTGGAAGTGGGGAGATGCTGTATAGTCTCAATGCTCACCCCCTAACATACTTCCTCTAGCTAGACCGCACCACCTAAACCTCCCCAAGAAGTAGCACCAACTGGGGACCAAGTGTTGAAATGCCCAAGTTTCTGAGAGGCATTTCTCACTCAAACCACATTCTCCTCCCTGACCCCCATATAGGCTTATGGCCATACCGTAATGCAAAATTCATTTATTTAATCCAACTTCAAAAAGTCCCTATGGTCTTTCACAGTCTTGATACTGTCTAAAGTACAAAAACTCTTCTGAGACTCAAGGCAATCTCTTATCCATAGCCCCTGTAAAATCGAAAAGCAAATCACATGCTTCCAACATGTAATGGCACAGAATACATATTACCATTCCAAGGGGAGAAACGGAGCATAGTGGGGAAATACATGCAAAAGCAAAATGGAAACCAAGTAGGGCAAACACCAAAACCCATAGCTCCGTATCAGGGGTCCCTGTAGCTGGAGAAGCCAGTCTTTCTGTCTGGGGGTGGGGGGTATGCTTCATTTATGGTGATATATTATTTATGACTTATTAAAACTTGCCTGAAGATCAGAAAAGCAAAGCGTTGGTCACTAGCTTTTGCCTCTCCCTCAGCTCTGACAAAAGGGGCGACCCTCAAACTGCTCCCGACTTCACTGCTCCTCAGATTCACTGAGACTGCTATGCTCTCCTGAACGTAGCTAGAGACATCAGTGTCTTCCTGTGCTCCATGTGACTAGAGAATAAATGTTAGCTCTGACACCCTGTTCCTGGCTTAAATACCTCTCGTGAGTCCTGGGATTAAAGGTGTGAGCTCTGATTCACTGTCCAGTAACCCAGGGTGGTCTTGGACTCAGAGCTTTGTCTACCTCTTAATCCTGAGTCCTAGGATTAAAGGTTTGTGCCACCACTGCCTGATCTCTATAGCTTGAGACTGGCTTTGCTTTCTGAATCCTCAGGCAAGCTTTAATAAATTATAAATAATATGTCACCACACTCTTCTTCCCCTGCAAGGGGAGGTCAGAGCTGGCTGTGTGACTCTGTAGCCCAGCCTTGGGTAAGAGGGCATGGCACACCCAATAGTGCTCCTCCAGTGTGGAGGGTGACAGTGGCATGATCACACATGTCCCATTCCTACAGCTAGGCTTGCTCATTCCCAGCGTGGGAAAGGGAGCAAGCATAGAACCCTAAAGCCTCAGGGAGAATGGAGGCCAATGCAGAAAAGAAAGGAGCCTGGAGAGACAACTGCTGAGAAAGTCTCTCCTCAGGGACCCACTCCCTGTGTCCCTGGAAATGTTGAATAATGCCGTCCTCTGGGCATGGTGTGTTTCTGCCCCCTGAACCTGGCAGCCGTCATGCAAGACCTGCCCAAGGCTGGGACCACTTGCTTTCCATCGTGGGAGAGGAGAGGGGCTCATGACTCCCTGCCTATCCTCAAGACTTTATAGACCATTTAGGATTGGTAGAGGGAGGGGCTCACAAGGCCACACCCCTTCCTGGGTATTTACAGACAGGCAACAATGGTTGCCAAGATATCTAGTCAGGAGAACCTATGCCAGGAGAATTTTTTGAATGATGTAGCTGGCCACAAGTTGCCCAAGCTCCCATAGCACCGTTGCAAAGTGTGGGGTGGGGGTGGAGCTACAGGGCCTGTCTGCAAGCCTTTGTCCCCTCCTCTCTGAGTTCCCTCCATAGCAGCAGCGGCCCTTGCAAGCTGGGTCAGGGTTGTTCTGTCACCTCTGTAGGACTTAGCCTTCCCCAGCCTTCCAGCTTCCCTTCATGCATCAACAGTCATTCCCAGGGAAGCTGCTGACAGGGACATTGCTTTTCCCACCTGAGGCCTGGAGGCCTGTGTGTAACTGAGGGGTGGCAGGCAGAGCACTGATTCTTTTTTTTTTTTTTTTTTTGGTTTTTACGAGACAGGGTTTCTCTGTATTGTTTCGGAGGCTATCGGTCCAGCCCGGCCTCGAACTCACAGATATCCGCCTGCCTCTGCCTCCCGAGTGCTGGGATTAAAGGCGTGCGCCACCACCGCCCGGCAGAGCACTGATTCTTAAGGGCCTCAAGTGAAGGGTGCTAGCCAGCTCCAGGCTGAGTGGAACAGTGCACCTGGTCACTGGATTGTGTCCATGGCTGTTCGGCTGCTGCTCTGTAATAAAATGCACAGCGAGGGGAGGCAGGTTCTCTTCTCCCTGCTCTGGAGGCTGGAAGACAGAGAGAAAGGCACTGGGAATCCTGACTTGCAGGCTGCTGTGCCCTCGATGGTCCCTCACAGGGCGACAGGCCAGGGACCCCCCCCACACACACACCGTGCCCTTTTTAGAAAGTGTCAGTCAATTTGTGAGTCACCCTTGTGACCTGAACACTTCTGATGTTAGTTCTGCCAGCTTCAAGGATCTAGATTCACTGAGGACACACACACCTCCGGGCATGTCTGAGGGGTCTCTAGATAAGGGTAATTAAGAAGGAGGGATGGGCCACCCTGAGGAGGGATGGGCCACCCTGAGGAGGCATGGGCCGGCCACCTTGAACATGGGAGGCACTGTCCCACGAGCTGGGATCCTGAACTGAATAAGAAGAAAGCAAGCTGAGCACCAGTGTTCCTCTCTCCCCTTCCTGACTGAGTGTAGTGGGCCTCACACGCCTTCAGCCATGACTCACCATGATGCGCCTCGATAGCTGTGAGCCAAATAAACGCTTCCTTCTTTCCTCCCTTAAGTTGCCTGGGTCAGGTGTTTAGTCACAGCAATGAGACAAGTATAAGTCGCAAAGGCCCCAGTCACCTCTGAGGTAAGATCTGTGCACATGGGTTTGGGGATGTAGTCTATGCTGTGACAGTTGTTACTGCTGGGCCTGGAAAGTCCCCAAAGCCATAAGGAACCCCTGAACATGCAGCGAAGCCATAAGCTCCATACCCATGGCCTCTGTCCAGCTCAGCTACTTCAGGAAACTTGGTATTTAGTTTCTGCACCTTCACATAATTATCTAATGAAAAGTGTGTGTCACCAGGACTGCATGTGTCAGGCAGCTGCTTTGTGACACTTGGGGCCCATTCTGCTGACTTTTTGAGTGTGGTCCAGGGCAAGTGAAGGGCTCTCAGCTACCCATGCCAGCCCTCGCATCCATGTCTGTCTGATGGGCACACACCTGTGTTCAATAGACTTCACGGAAAGATGGGCAACAGGACAGCCGCCAGCTCACTGTGTCTCCTCCAGCTCAGGAGGGCTGGCAGCAGGTCCTGTTCATGACTTATTCCTTTTACAGAATGTGGGCACAGGTCAGGGCTTAGTGCCAATCCTAGCTATGATCAGAAAGCTGAACCCCAAAGTCCCAGTGCAGGGCAGGATTCAGAATTGATTGCATGGATGTCCCATGGAAACCCTGATAGCAGAAATATGCAGGATCCATCTTTCCCCTTCTAGAACTCCAAAAGAAAACAGCATCAAAGACAAAGGTCACAAGCCCATGCAGATGAGGTCAGGGTGGCTGGACGGCTCCTGAGCAAATAACAGAACATGAAGCCCCACCTGGGGCTCCTGCATTCCCACCCATATCACTGTGTAAGAGTGGAGGCCTGGGAATTTGTGTGAAAGTGCCGTAGTTCTTACATTTCAATTGCTAAGATCTCTTCTAGTACCTTGTAAAGTCAAGCTTTACCATATCAGTGTGTGTGTGTGTGTGTGTGTGTGTGTGTGTGTGTGTGTGTGTGTGTGTGGTGGGGAACACAGAGACAATGGGCCAAAACACAGGAGAAGAGATTGGGGCCAGGTTTCTGCTTCCGCTGCACCCAGTTCTAGTAGAGGGTGCTGGATGAGGCATCCTGCTCCCCGCAGCCACAGCAGTACTCATGCTGACCTCCCCAAAGCAGATTTTCATCCATAAAGACCAAAGTCCTCCTCGTCTCCTACAGGGTGATGGCAGCACCCCTGCCTCCTTTTATGTGTCGCTGACCTTGCCACTCCTCTCTACCTGCAGGTTAACAATGAAAATGTCGTCAAGGTGGGCCACAGGCAGGTGGTGAACATGATCCGCCAGGGAGGGAATCACCTCGTCCTTAAGGTCGTCACGGTGACCAGGAATCTAGACCCTGATGATACTGCCAGAAAGAAAGGTGTGTATCTCCCAAGGTGCCCTGCAACAGGCCTTTTCCCCCCAGCTCCAGCAAGGCCTATGTCCCTGCATGACATCCTGGCTGGTAGTGGCTAAGCCACATATACCCCCGTCACAGTCAGATTCACACAGACAGAAAGAGCCTGAGTTCCCCGCCCTACCGCAGAGCACCTACCCCACTCTATCCTAAGCACCAAGAGCTGGTGCTAATCATGGCAGCCCAGCCACCCGTGACAGTCCCCCACAAACACCTGTCAGTCTGCCCCACAAAACACAGACTCAGGGGCCACTGCCTCCCAGATTCTTCCTGTGTCCAAAAGTAAGGGACACTGGGTGGGGTATAGGAATGGAGTGGGGTATAGGATTGGTTGAGTTATAGGATGGGGTGGGGTATAGAATGGGACAGGGTATAAGATGGGGTATAGGACACGGTGGGTTACAGGATGGGGTGGGTTATATGATGGGGTGGGGTATAGGACAGGGTGAGTTATATGATGGGGTGGGGTATAGGATGGTGGGGTGGGTTATATGATGGGGTGGGGTATAGGACAGGGTGAGTTATATGATGGGGTGGGGTATAGGATGGTGGGGTGGGTTATATGATGGAGTGGGGTATAGGACAGGGTGAGTTATATGATGGGGTGGGGTATAGGATGGTGGGGTGGGTTATATGATGGGGTGGGGTATAGGACAGGGTGGGTTATATGATGGAGTGGGGTATAGATGATGGGGCGGGATATAGGAAAGGGTGGGGCCTTGTGATGGGTCTCATACCTGCTCTGCCTTTGCCTACCCATTAAGCTCCCCCACCTCCAAAGAGGGCTCCAACTACGGCCCTTACCTTGCGTTCCAAGTCCATGACGGCAGAGCTGGAGGAACTCGGTAAGGCCCCCTCACCCTGCTGCCCTCAGAGATGCCCAGCCCATGCATGGCCTCCTGCTGGCTTGCTTGTCCCTGACCCGCCCCCTGCATGCCCTACAGCTTCACACTTGGCTTGGCGTCTCTGGTGGGGCTCTGTGAGATCTAAAGGGGGTGGGGCTGGTGTGCTCTTCTGCTTATCTAACATGGTTTTGTTTTGACTTTTTGGGCCTCTCACTAGTGGACAAAGGTAAGCAGCCTCGCTGGCCCCGCAGCAGCAACCCTGCTGCCTTGGGCACCCTGACTGACCCCACCTCAGCCTGGCCTCCTACTTGCTCCAGCCACCAAAGGTCTGCCCTCAGGGACTCCTCAGAGAGTCTCGGCACAGCCAGAACTCTAGAAGGTCCCATTAAATAGACTTGGCTGTTTGTCCCCTTGGAAGCAGATGGGGCAGGGTGACTATCAGTCATTGAGATCATAGAAAAGAGACTGAAGAGACTAAGAACCACATCCTATGTGTCACCCAAGTGCCACCAGGTAGCCAGGGGACTTCTGCAGAGAGGATGGCTCTGAGCCACAGAGACAGTGAGGGGAAACACTGAAGCACTGGACCCGCTAAGAACAGGAATAGTGCTGGTGAGGGTGGCCCTCGTCACAGAACTGCTCAGGTTCAAAGCTGGCAGCTCCCCATGGTGGTCCTGCCAGGATGTCACTAACAGCCAACAACAGGCTCCCACCAGCATGGAACAGCCCCCATCCCCTTGCTGGTGCCCAACACTGTCCTTCCTGGGCCTAGAATCTGAAGCTCACCTCAAATTGTCAGTCAGAAGAGGGTACCCTGACACAGGAATGCTTCTCTACCTAGAAACTGGAGTGTACCCCATCCTCTCCTTCCAGCTGTGCCCCTGACCCTATTGTATACCTTCAAACATTCCACTGAGAACACTGGAATTGTGTCCCCATGACCAAATGTCTGCCCTGCTTAGAGTAGGCCAAGGCCAGCCTGCCCTACAGAAGAGGCTGGTGACATGTTCCTTAGGAGCTCATTTAAAAGGGGCTGCCTCTAGTTCCCAGTGACTCCATCTCCAAGGACCCCAGCTCCCAGGGTCTCCAGCTCCCAGGGCCTCCAGCTCCCAGGGTCTCCAGCTCCCAGGGCCCCCAGCTCCCAGGGCCTCCAGCTCCCAGGGTCTCCAGCTCCCAGGGTCTCCCCCAGCTCCCAGGGCCCAGTCCCCAGAGTCTCTAACTCCCAGGGCCTTTGGATCCCAGGACCTCTGTGTCCTTTGAAAGGCAGACCTGCCCTCCTGTCCCGCCTGTGTAGTGCTGGTGGGTTGCAGAGGGGCAAAGTAAGAAAGGAAACTCTTTCGACACCACAAGGGAGGTTCAAGCAGGGCAAGAAAAAAATAGCAACCAAGGACAAGTTGTGGGGCCATTCTGGACCCCTGCCCCTCACTCCTGGTGGTCTCCATATTAGTTCCCCTACCTATATCCTGTAATCACTGAGCTGAGTGAGACCCCAGGGTGCGGGCCACTATGGGAGGGCGCTGCCACCGTGGGTGGCTCATGCGCTTCCCTTTCTGTTTGCAAGCCTCAGTCCGGAAGAAGAAGGGTAAGGGAAGTGTCTGTCCCCATGCTCCTGCCCAGTAGAAGAGAACCCCTTCGTGACAGTCGTGTGAAGTTCAGAGTGTATTGTGAGCCTTGTGTCGTCTTCCCTATTTGGGGATCATACCCAAGGGCCCCTCCCTGGGATGTACCCCGTTCTGGTCTGTCCGGTCTGTTTGGCTTCTGTTTGTGACCCCCTCGACCTATTTGTACGTCCCTCTGATCTGTGTCCACATCAACATGCTGGTAAAGCGGCCAGGATCCTTGATGAGTCTGTGCCTGCCTGGCTGTCCGTGAATCCTCTTGTGTGGGGCTGGCCAGGGACATCACCTCCCAGTCTCTTAACAGCTAGGGGAGCAGGCAAGAGGGAACCCAGCTACATTCCTCTTCCAAAACTTAGCTCCCCTCACAGTGGGGAAGGAAGGAGTAGTGCAGGCCTTTCACCTGTCTCCAAAACCCCCTGAGAAGGGAGCAGGCATGACACAAGTCTCATGAGTAACTGCCCCCTTCAGAAGTGCCCTATCACAAATGTATACTCCTGACTGCTCACGACTCACCAACACTGAGCCAATTGTGACCTGTGACCCAACAATGCAACCCTAAAACATCATTCCCCAAGGCTGAGAGGCTCCCTGATGAGACTGGGGGAATCCCTAATGGTTGCTGCACTCAGTCTAAGACCTGACGTGGATCTAGCATCCTGGATGCTGACATGGAGGTCAAGAGTGTCAGCCTCAGAGCAGGGCAGGCACCCCTGAGCTGCCGGCATAGCCACCTCAGGCTAGCAGCCTTCTTTGAAGCAACCCAGGCCTCCACCACACCAGGCGGCACAGGACACTCCAGCAGACTCTCTGGACTGCCATCCTTCCCAGGGGTCCTATAGTCACATTATAATATGAGCACCACCACCCCCATCAAAAGCCAAACTCAGCTCTGGTCTATCAAAAGAAGTGTACCTCTGTGGGCTCCCAAAGTCCAGGGTGCCCCAATAGAGCTGGTGAGGAAAAACCCATTGTCGAAAAGACAGAATCTGGGCCAGCAAACCCCTGTCCAAGGGTACCTCCCATGGATGTACTATAACAGCTGGGGACAGAGGTTTTGGCCAGCTTGAGGTGAATCCACTCAGAGATAGACGAGTCTCAGACAGTGGGAAATGTCTTCCATGTGAACAGCAGGGAAAACAACAGTTGAGAAGAAATGCCCCAACCTGAGGCTGGAGCAGGAGGTGGGGGCAGGTAGATGCCAAAGGGCCCACTGGTCACAGCCCAGCCAGGGAGAAGGGAAGAAGACGCTCTGCTCCACAGCCACTGCATCCCTCGCCTCACCCCACAGAAGCCCCTGCCAACTTGACACTTCCGCTCTGTCGGTAGACTAGGACCCGCCGTGAACGGTTTGGAGCAGTGTGAGCACGTGATGCCTGAGTGTGGTGGGGCTCCAGCCCCCCTCGATGCCGCCCAGGCTCTCTGGGAGGACTGCCTACCTGGGAGGAGGGAGTATACTCCAGGGAAGCTATATCCATTGAAAGAAGAACCTGGCCTCCCCAGCTGCCCTTAGCTAAAGAGTGGCTCCGCCCCCTGCAAATCTTTGTCTTCCCAAAGACCATGAGCTAGGCCACACTTAGAAATAAAGTCTTTGCCAATGCAGCCAAGGCAAGGTCGCACCAGGTTAGGTGTGACATTAAGTAACCATTGGCTGGTGTCCTTATGAAAAGAGAAGGCAAGGTATGGAGTGTTACGGACAACTGGGACCTCCAGAAGCAGGGCTCTTCTCCAGATGGCCCTGCTAACCCTAACCATGGATGTCCAGCCCCAGAACAAAGAAAGGACAAATCTTTGTCTTTTTAAACTGTTGTTTATGGTCCCAGGAGGTTGCTGAAAGTTAGAAGCCTCAACTGGGTATGGTGGTTCATGCCTGTAATCCCAGCACTAACGACTTGGGAGGCAGAAAGATCACAAGTTCTAGGCCAGCCTGAGCTACATGAGAGTTTTTTCAAATAGAATGGGGCAACCTCAACCCTGGCTCCACCCCACCAGCCACACCAGTTTAGAGACCCTGGGTTTTCACTGAGCTCTTTTCCCTAGTGTCCATGGTGAGAAAAATTACTGTGGTCAACTACCACAGACACAACAGCTCAGGACAGCTGAGGTGAGAGTAGAAACAGAAGCCACCAGTGACTGGTGGGACAGGTTGTGTGACCATGACCTCCAACCTTGCTAGTCACCTCTGGCTAAGCACACAGATCTTCCCAGGCATGAGACTTGGAGTCTATAGAGCCATGGGACCCAAACTGCATACCTACATTTCACTGCCTGGGAGAGCGGACGGGAGGCAGCCCGCTGGTGGCATGGGTGAGGATGTGATGTTTTGGGTTTTCTTCTGATAGCAGTGTTGCTGAGGAAGCCTGCACTGTGCTATCTCACCTGAGATGGGTGCAGTGACCCTCCCTGCAGAGAGTGCAGGCTCTGAGACACCAAAGAGAGAGCATAGTGATTGAGAGCAGACAAATCCCCAGCTATCTCAGATGCCATGAGCACCCACAAATCTCGCCGCTGGCTTCAGGGATGCTTCTTGAACACCTAATCTTGGTCTCCCACTAAGATCCTATGTAGTACAAGAGATGCAATGGGACCCTGCTCTGACAAGACTTCTGGGCTCTGGCTGCATCATCACCCACATGTGGCCAAGGGAGAGTTCACCTCAGCAGGGCTTCTGTTTGCTGCCTGGGAGTCAGATGTGCCTGGAAGGCTCCCCTCAGGACTGTGCGATGGGCTGCAGTGCTAGACTGCTTCCAGCTCTTTCTTTGCGATTGCCGTTGGGTAGTCTCCCCTTCCCCAGCACTTTGGGACTTTTTCCCACGGAACTATGACATCTGGCCAGCTGGGGAAAGCAGCAGGTGCCCCAAGTTGAGGACACTGGACACACCCTCCAGTGCTTCCTTATGTAACTTCTGGGGTTGCCTATGGCCCAGGCAAACCCATAGGCTGGGAGATGTGGTAATAGGCAGGGCAGGTGAGTGTTGCAGAGAAATGCGGCTACAATCCACCTCAAGGAGCTCAACGAGCCTGCCACATCTCTTTCTCTGGTTCCTGGAAGTCTATAATTTACAGCTATGGGCAACACATCTGCCTTGTGAGAGACCATAAGCTTGCTTCGAGCCTGATAACTCGGCTCACGGCTGGACTGTTTTGTGCACCGTGACAGCTTTCTGTCACGTGTGTCTGCACAGGGCTATCCAGTCACCAAGACCTCATGTTGGCCCTTCAAGTGCCTGGCCTCCTCAGCCATCTGTACAGCTCCAGTGCTGGGTCTTTGGAAATTAAGCTTCATCCTCAGGAGCTACCAAATCTCAACAGTTTTCTTGAAAACCTTTAGTTCCTGTCAAAGATGGAGCCTGTGGTCAAGTCTGCAGTTCCCGTTAGTCAGCAATTCTAAGGAACGAGGAAAACCTGTCTGTCACCTGACTCAAACCAACAGCACTAACACTAGAAGACCAGGGCCCTGGCCCTGGCAAGCTCATAAAGCAGCTCCTAAGGGAGATGGGGGGGCAGAGCTCAAGAGACATTCAAGGGGCCTGGGGGTGGGCCCCAAGACAGCCACACCAGCACTGTCACGTTACTGACTCCACAAGCCTGCCCACTGTTCTGCAGTCAGCTAAGTGGGCGGGTGACTCTGGTGACCCCTACAGGAGCACCCTCCAACTGTGCTCTCTGAGAAAGACAGTGCTCTTCCTACAGCCATGTGAATCGGGATGAAGCTTCGAAGCCTCACTGGGTCAGGACATCATGGGAGATGCTTATCCCAGGTCTGCTGTTCTCACATCACAGCCTACTGCCCACTTCTGCTGGGCATGTGGAGATGCCACAGGCACTCATGTGCCAGGAATAGACCCCACGTGCCACCAGTGGGAGTGCACACACTGCCGGGCCCTGCCAGGAAGAGTCTTAGTGACGCCATGGCTCTTGAGCATGAGTATGTTCCTCTCATGTCATCTGCCCTCCGTGTACACAGACCCTACACAGCAGACTCTGGCCCGCTAACTCTCCATGCTGAACCTGTGCCCAGGGCCTTCCCAGCAGGACTGTGGCCCTGTGCATCTTACATCTGATGTCCCAAGGGTCCCTGAAACCCACAACTTTCCCTTGCCCAGCTGCCGCCACCAGTCACTGAATTCAACGAAGGCCAAATCTATGGGGCAGGCAAACCAGGAGCTTCCTGAATCTCACCCACACCTCTACTTGACAGCCCTAGCCAAGCACTCACAGGGTGAGCAGGCTAGCCTACCCATACAGCCAGGAAGAGCCTTCACATCTCAAGGTTTGTGCACAGGCTAGAGGTGGCTGCATTCTTGCAGGTCTCCAGAGCTCTCCCAGCCACTCCTCTTATAACTCAATGGCCTCCATTTGACCCACGTCCAGGCTCAGGATGCTGTGTCCCCCCAGGCTTAGCCTCTGTGCGCAGCAGAAGCAGGCTCAGTGCAAGCACCACAAAGGAGAGTAGGGTAGTTTCTAGAGTGACTCCAATGTTCTCTGCCCAGTGTCCACTGCAGTGGTGGGACGTAGCTCTCCAGTGCTAGGGAGGTCTCAACTCCTTCCTCGAAAGAACAGGCTGTGGGGTTTACCTCAGCTAAAGCTAAACCAGATGGCCAGTACTAAAGGACCTGGCGTAAGGGGTGGGGTTCGGATCAAGCCAGGCTAGTGTGTCCTAGCTGGCTCACCAAAGCAGGCCACACAAGCATCTGTCCAAGTGGCAGGTGGTCAGTGGGGACTACAGAGAAACAAGCTCTATCTCAGCCATAAATGCTAACCTGGACCCCTGGAGGAAGATGGCAGAGATGGAGGCAGGTGAACGGGAAGCAGTCTGCCAGTGTGGAAAGGTGGTAAGAAGATGCAGCCACGGGTAACAGTCACTTAGCAGAAACCAGGAGATGAGGGTGAAGCTTTGATTTAAGATGAGAGCTTCATGTCTCAGGGGATGGAAGACAAGGGTGACCTGAGCTGCAAGTATCCCCACTGCCAATGGAGATGGGAGTCAAACAATTGTCTGACCAATCCCTGAGGGCCAGATTCTGGCCCGGGAAGAGGCCCGTAGCCAGATGAGCCTGCAGGCCAGACATTGCAGTCAGCCATGAGGAGACACAGCACCTGAGAGACTGCATGGGATATGCAGGCCTGAGGTCTCTCCTACAGTCTTTTTCCTTTTTTAAACTCTTCACAAGGCGGTGCAGGACCTGGCATGGGCCACATTTGAACTTCAGCCATCAGCTGTGAACTTCCAGAATCAATGCTGGTCTGAAATTAGTTGTCCTCCCAGGCTGTCAGAGAAGCTATGGTAGATACTTCCATCGCCCCCAACCCCAGAACATCCACTTCCTCCTCAAGGGGATGTTGGCTCCAGCCTGCCTTCTTAAACAAGCATTACTTACTACTAGATACTGAGTGCTGCTATGGCTCTGGAGACTTGGCCAGTGGGTCAGCACCTCCTGATAAACCACCATTGCCAAGAAATATTTTGAATGACTTTGTAGTTCTGTCACCTTGTGTTCACTAACTAGGGAGCCACCGGACCCCAAAATGGGCAAAACTTGCCTGTAAGAACTTGGGCTTGTATGGCAAATGTTCTAGAAGCTAACCTCTTTGTACTTCAAAAGGATTCAATGTGGGAGGTGTCCACAGGCATGGCTCTCCATAAGCTTCATCCTGGCCCAGAGCATTTTGCAAAATAAACACAGCCTGGGACAGCTGGGACCTTTTCCCAAGTGCCTCTGGGGACTGAGGAACTCTGACTTAGGGCTCAGGGAATGAGGTCTCTGTGTTCTGATGACCCTAGATAAAGCCTTGTGCCTGGTTTCAGGACCGCAGTTGTCTTACATCTAAATTGGGTGACAGGATTGTTCTAGAATGAGCTTTAGTTTTCAAGTTTTTTTTAAATTCATTTTCTAGGATTCCTGAAGCTTTGGTTTTCATCTTTCTAGAACTTGGAATGTTCTAACATGGGGAGAATAAATTAAGTTTTCTATGCAGCATGCACGCAGAGGTCTGCAGTTTCTGCCACCTTGTCTAGCTTACAAACCACAGTCAACCTTCCAGCTTTGATGCAGGTTGCTTGCCTTGGAAACTGTGTTTAGTTACATAAAAGACCACATTTATGAGTGTGTGTGTGTGTGTGTGTGTGTGTGTGTGTGTGTCACAGGCCTGTAGTATCAACCCTCAGAAGGCTTACATAGAAAAAACAAAAGACAAAATTTCACGGCCAGCCTGAGCTACACACTGAGATCCTGGCTCAAAATAATAATAACAATTGCAAAATGAACACTATCTGAAACAAATCCCTGAAGATGGCAAGTCACAGGTCCTAGGTGGGACAGCACTCTCTAAAGGGGAAAGCTGAGATGCTGAGGTCTCCTGCTGTCTTTGTCCAGTGTACACACCTCAGGCAGGCGGGGTCTGGGATGCGTGGTGGTGCCCTGGTGGCATGTGTGGAGTGTGGAGAGATGCATGTTTGCTCCCCACACCACAGCCCGTCCGCCACTCCAGGCACATGAACAGTGCCTGCAGGCCTGCATTCTCCTAACTGAGCCCGCCCACCCCGCAAAGTGCATGAGACCACACAACTCCAACCGTTACTTTGTCTTCTAGATAAACCCGAAGAGATAGTCCCAGCCTCCAAGCCCTCCAGGACCGCAGAGAACGTGGCCATAGAATCAAGGGTGGCGACCATCAAGCAACGGCCCACTAGCCGGTGCTTCCCAGCGGCCTCTGACGTGAATGTGAGTCAGTGGGACTGGGTAGATTTGGGGCTGGCCTGGCTGACAGGCAGGCAGGGGGCTCAGCATACAAGGGGCAGGCCGATTCAGCAGCTGGCCTTCAAAGCCCTCTCTGTGTAGGTTCAGAGCCCATCTCCACGGGTGAGCGCTCTGGTCCAGCACAGATGTGCAGTGAGTCAGTGACCAGGCAGAAATGCACATCTCACCACTCCTGCATGCCATCTTGGCATGGGTTTATCCACAGCATCCCAAACCTTGAGGGTGTCCCTCCATGTGCCCAACCAAGAGACTGTGGACACAGGGACTGTGGGAGTGCTCCTCAGACAGTGCCCCTTGCCCGCCTAGAGCCTCACACACTGGTCCTCGGCACAGACGCTTGGCACATGCTCTGAGGTGGGTTGATGCCATCCTTAGAAGGGAAGCTACCTGGTGCACTGGGCTTCATTGTACATGGGAGGCGCTGCATGCCAGCTCACAGCACATGCCGTCGCTCTACCCGCCCACCCCTAGTGAGATGCACTCCCAGGAAAGAGGTGACAAGTTGCTCAGGAGCCAGGGGTGAGGCCTGAACAGAGGTGAGGCCTGTGCACCCCTCGATGCCTCCCTCTGCTTTCTGGCCACCATCTCAGTCCTGCGCCAGGTCTGAGCACTAACTGTCCCCCACACAGCTGAGTATTTTCTCTGACTCGCTTTCAAATTAACTTGGTTTAACGCAGCCCTTTTAGACAACAGAATTTTATGATATGCAATAAAATAGATGCTACTGAGGTTCACATGTTCACTTCAGCCCTCTTCCCCCCAGAGTCCCATAGGTTGCACCCTAACCTTCAGCATACCCACACTCCACCCTGATGCTCTCCAACCTGACGGCCCCCTGGGGTACATTCCTTTGACCTCCCAGGAGCCAGTATCCAACCTCCACAACCTCAGGCTCTGGCATGGAGACTCTGAAGCCCTGGAGAACCTGTCAGAATACACCCACAAACATGTTCCCAGTGGGCCTTAGCATCTAAACTTTCCCAAGTCCCTCCCAGGGCCATGCTGTGGGGTGTAACTGGCCAACCATCTCAGACTGGCCGGAAAAGCAGCATCGGTGTACCAGCTTTCAGAGGGGCAGAGAGGTGCTCTCTGAGAGTCCACCTTCAGGCCATGGGAAGGACAGAGCCCACTGCAGTCTCCGTGACACATTCCAGGGTCATTTGGCAGGTGACAAGTCAGACATCCTACTCATTTGCACAGGTCCTGGCACTTGGCCACGCCCATAGTAGCTGGAAGGGGAAAGCAGAATCCAAGCTGAGGACTTGATCAAAGTCACAATGACATGAGGACCCAGGACATGGTCTGGATCAGACCCCACTGCCTACCACACTGTGCTTTTTCCCATGGGCCAGCCATCCTGGCCCTATTCTCCAAGAGCTCCTCTGCTGACTGGCCGGGTGAATGCTTTCTCAGCAGAGCATGGTGCCTAGAGATGGGCATGCTGGCATCAGATACACAGGAACTAAATGGAGTGTTGGGAGGGCATGGCCTGAGGAAGCCATGGTGATTGATGCCTACTGCTCCCAGAGCTCTCTGTCGCTTCTGGTCCTGTCACCATGGGTGGGGCTCCCAGGGATGCACCTCACCTGGCTCTCTGGTTTGCAGTCCGTGTACGAGCGCCAAGGGATTGCTGTAATGACGCCCACGGTCCCTGGGAGCCCGAAAGGCCCATTTCTGGGCCTCCCTCGAGGTACGATGCGAAGGCAGAAATCGATAGGTAAGAAGCGTGACCCCCACCCGAAGACGTTGCCCCTAAGCTTTCAAAGGCAGCCCTCAGCTCCTCAGGAGTTCTGGGCTCCTGACTCCTGACCCCACAGTTGCCTTGGCGCCTAGACCTTAGCCACTCCCAACCAGGACTGCCTACCAGGGGGCAAGTGCCCAGCCTCTCTCCTACCAGGCAGCCCCTTGAACATGCTGGGTATAAAACCCTCCTTTAGGGTGGTTTCTCTAATCTAATGACAGTAGCAGTCGAGGGAGCAGGATGGAGGGTGGGCTGGGCGGGCAGACCCCTACAATGTTTCACAGGCTGAGCTCAAGGGACACACTTCTCCGGGTGGCTGGGTCAGGTCTGAACCGCTATGTGTAAGAAAGCAGCTTGCCTTCCGTGCTAACATCCCATTTCCCTCACTGGCTCGGACAGGGCAAGGTAAACCTGACCCCTTGAGACAGGAAAAAAACCCTGTGTGGCTCTTACCACATGAACTTTCTGAAAGCCAAGGCTACTGCTGGACACGGTGGGGCCTTGCACGTAAAGAGAGGGGGGTCCGCAGCCTCCAGCCTTGCCAGGGCACCGCCAGGAACATAAGCCCTGTGTATTCCAGGAGCTCCTCCTGACAGTGCTGCCAGAGGCATGGCATAGTCAGAGGAGGAGGCAGGAGGCGGCATCTAGGTGGTAATGACCACGGTGGCATCTGCGGCTCGGGTGGCTCGCCCACCCCTGGCACACTCAGGGCCGGGCATAGCTGTACACACACCTTGTTGTACTTCTGGATCTTTCTGGTTAATAACAGTTGATTTCCTCCTGTCAGACAGCAGAATCTTTCTATCAGGTCAGTGAACCCCCAGTTTGGAATCTGTAACCTGAATGTATCCTGGTTTACTTTATGAGGGGTATTCTTAAATTATTACTCCTTGGGAAATGCTGCCATTAGGTGACAACTTACAGTGAATGGTCCACAGAGATCTCCTTCAGCAAGAGACCTCTGAGACACCAAATTTCCCTCCCACAGGAGTATGTTCAATTTGGAATACCCTTATCAAATAGAAGTTCTCATGGAATAAGTGACTGTAGTTTGTCCTGGGATTTTTTTTTAATTTCAAGTAATTCATTTTGTTGCCTCTGAAAACCTGCATGCCCCTGTATGAGACCCCATCCTTGGTGTCTGCCGCCGTGTGTGCTGCTTCTGTCTCTGTGTTTTAGGCTGTACTGGGGCCTACTGTCACACCAGCTAAGACACCCAGAGAAATCGCAGGGTGTGCTGTGACCTCAGCCACACCCCCACCCCTAGTCACACTTGCACACTTTCCCTAGTCAGGTCTCAGAGCATGGTTCTGCTTTTGTGCCAAGTCAGCCAGGCCTGGTTACCCGTGACAGCCAACCACAACTCTCCAGAGGTCCTCCAGGCCCGCTTCAGAGCTTCTATGGAGTTGGGCAGCTGGCATGGAGCAGCTGGTGAGCATCCTACAGCTGCTGTGGACCAAGATGAGGAGGAGAATCAAGGCTCCCTCCCCTCATGGGCACAGCCCATGCCAGAATAGCCTTTCTTTCGAGCAAGCCACCTACTGAGGGCTGAGGGGTTCGACATACACAGAGCCCTCCGTGGAAGCAGATGACACAGCTAGTCAGTGTCCTCTTGGAGAAGACCACACAAGAACAGTACCACCTCCTCTTAGCGCACATGGGCCTAGGCAGACAGCTGCTCTAGCAGAGTGGCAGGTCTGCCTGATAACTGGGCAGGAGGGACAGCAGCCTTGACCTTTATGCCACTCACATGGCCTCTCAGAGAGTCAGATGAGAGCCTCAGTCCCTTAGGAGCCTTCACCAGACCTGAAAGAGGCAGACAGATACCTCCTGCAGCAGGACCTGCGTGTGCACACACACACACAGTCACATCTTTGGGTTCAGGTGGTCAGGACTTGGCCTGAGGGCTGCACGCAGCCTGTTTTGGACCCTTGCCACCCTTACCTCACCCGAGACACCACAGTGTGCCCCAGAGAAGCAAATCCCTACATGTGTTCCCCACACCCAACATCTTTCTTTCTGTTTCTGGCTCCTAGAGGGTGTGTAACTAACCCCAGCATCCTGGCTGTGCTGTGCTTTCTAACAATTGTCTACTGTCTGAGTTTGTGAGTACGTGGAGATGCCGTGTGCTACACTGTCCTGAGGCCTCCACTGGGCTTTGAGGTTTCTGGACTTAAAACTGTGTTCTCTGATTGCAGGGATAACAGAGGAAGAGCGGCAGTTTCTGGCTCCCCCGATGCTGAAGTTCACCCGAAGCTTGTCCATGCCGGACACTTCTGAGGACATACCCCCTCCGCCGCAGTCTGTGCCCCCATCTCCCCCTCCGCCTTCCCCCACCACTTACAACTGCCCCAAGTCCCCGACTCCAAGAGTCTATGGGACAATTAAGCCTGCATTCAATCAGAACCCTGTCGCCAAGGTGCCCCCAGCCACCAGGTCTGACACTGTGGCCACCATGATGCGGGAAAAGGGGATGTTCTACAGGAGAGAGCTGGACCGATTCTCCCTGGACTCCGAAGATGTCTACAGCCGCAGCCCCGCCCCACAGGCTGCCTTCCGCACCAAGCGCGGACAGATGCCAGAGAACCCATACTCGGAGGTGGGGAAGATAGCCAGCAAGGCCGTCTATGTCCCCGCCAAGCCAGCCAGGCGGAAGGGCATGCTGGTGAAGCAGTCCAATGTGGAGGACAGCCCTGAGAAGACATGCTCCATCCCCATCCCAACCATCATTGTCAAGGAACCCTCCACCAGCAGCAGTGGCAAGAGCAGCCAGGGCAGCAGCATGGAGATCGACCCCCAGGCCACCGAGCCTGGCCAGCTACGGCCAGATGACAGCCTCACTGTCAGCAGCCCCTTTGCCGCAGCCATCGCTGGGGCCGTGCGTGACCGGGAGAAGCGTCTGGAAGCCAGGAGGAATTCCCCAGCCTTCCTCTCCACAGACCTGGGAGATGAGGATGTGGGTCTGGGACCACCTGCTCCCCGGATGCGGTCCTCCAAGTTCCCTGAGGAGGGTGGGTTTGGTGACGAGGATGGAACGGAACAGCCTCTATCACCTACCCCTGGAACAACACCCAGGGAGCTGGAGAACCACTTCCTAGGTGGTGGTGAGGTTGTTACTCAGGGGGAGACCGGGGGGACCCCTGAGTTCCATATCTAAAGCCAAGGGGCCCGAGAGTGGCCCAGCAGCGCCTCTCAAGAGTGGCAACACGGCCAGCCCTGAGAATTACGTGCACCCACTCACAGGGCGGCTGCTTGACCCCAGCTCCCCGCTGGCCCTGGCGCTCTCTGCCAGGGATCGAGCCATGCAGGAATCCCAGCAGGGGCACAAGGGGGGAGGCCCCCAAGGCTGACCTCAACAAGCCTCTCTACATTGATACCAAAATGCGGCCCAGTGTGGAGTCCAGCTTTCCTCCGGTCACCAGGCAGAACACCCGGGGTCCGCTGCGACGGCAAGAGACAGAGAACAAGTACGAGACAGACCTGAGCAAGGACCGGAGGGCCGATGACAAGAAGAACATGCTGATCAACATCGTGGACACAGCCCAGCAGAAGTCAGCCGGCCTGCTGATGGTGCACACGGTGGACATCCCCACGGCGGGGCCGCCCCTGGAGGAAGAGGAGGACAGAGAGGACGTGGATATAAAGCCAGACCACTCACCCTCCACAGTGCCAGAAGGTGTTCCCAAAACCGAAGGTGCTTTACAGATCTCCGCTGCCCCGGAGCCCGCCGCTGCGCCCGGCAGGACCATCGTGGCAGCGGGCTCCGTGGAAGAGGCGGTGATTCTGCCATTCCGCATCCCCCCTTCCCCTCTGGCGTCCGTGGACTTGGATGAGGACTTTCTTTTCACAGAACCATTGCCTCCTCCCCTGGAATTCGCAAATAGTTTTGATATCCCTGATGACCGCGCAGCTTCGGTTCCCGCTCTGGCTGACTTGGTCAAGCAGAAGAAAAACGACACCCCGCAGCCCCCTTCGTTGAACTCCAGCCAACCAGCCAACTCTGCAGACAGTAAGAAGCCAACGGGCATTTCAAACTGTCTGCCCTCCTCATTCCTGCCACCCCCCGAAAGCTTTGACGCCGTCACCGACTCCGGGATCGAGGAGGTGGACAGCCGGAGTAGCAGCGACCACCATCTTGAGACAACCAGCACCATCTCCACAGTGTCCAGCATCTCCACGCTGTCCTCAGAGGGCGGGGAGAGCATGGATACCTGTACAGTCTATGCAGACGGGCAAGCCTTTGTGGTTGACAAGCCCCCAGTACCTCCAAAGCCAAAAATGAAGCCCATTGTTCACAAAAGCAATGCACTTTACCAAGACACGCTCCCGGAAGAGGACACAGATGGCTTTGTGATTCCCCCACCTGCACCCCCTTCCCCACCGGGCAGTGCCCAGGCCAGTATGGCGAAGGTCATCCAGCCAAGGACCTCCAAGTTGTGGGGTGATGTCCCAGAGGTCAAAAGCCCAATTCTCTCAGGCCCAAAGGCAAATGTAATTAGTGAGTTAAACTCCATTCTGCAGCAGATGAACAGGGGGAAATCGGTCAAGCCCGGGGAAGGGCTGGAACTGCCGGTGGGAGCCAAGTCAGCCAACCTCGCTCCAAGGTAAGTTCACAGTCAGCTTTGGGATGTGTGGTCCAGCACTGGCCAAGAAAATCCACTGGGAAGCCACCAATGCAATTGAGAAGAGGGGACCTGCATGGCCTCTGCCCCACCTGTTAGGCTGTAACCATGTTATCACCATCCTGTCACCGGATTACGGCAGAGCCAAGACCATGGCTGCCACGCAGCCTGTGACACACCCTCCTTAAAAGACACATAAAGACACAGATTGCACTGGGCCAGGCCCTTGGTAGCTTCCAGAAGGAAGCTCAGGTCTCTGTTCAGTTCCTTCCAGCCTTTTGCCAGGACCACCTCAAAGACAGGCAGAACTTCATTAAAACCCAAACTGGCGAACAGAGGTGACCAGAGGGCAGGTGGTGTAGCCAGGTGTCTGAGCATGCCTGTGGCATTCCCTCTCTCTCTATCACTAGTGGGTTTGAGGGTTGTGGGGGAGTTGGATCATTTGCTCAGATGAACACCTGTCCCGTGGCTGCATCACCCTACCCAGGGTGACATTCCAAAGGAATCACTGCCAGTTGGGCCCAATAGGCCATTTTCAGCATCTTTTAGGGTTTGGCAAGCTGCCTGCATTAGGATGGGAGTAGAATAAACTCATTCTTTCTAAGCCCAACCAGAAGGTTCTAGAACAGCCCCTTGACTGTGTGTGGCTTTGGGATGGTGCTCGGCAGCCTTGTGGGTTCTGCCCTCTCTTGTGGCTTTCTAGTTTTTGTTTTTGTTCCTGGTGTACATGTGTGATGTCTTTCCATGTCCGTGTGCTTCTCTGACTGATGGCTGAGCTCGGGTTTCATCGTTTTGACTAATGAAGCCTTTCTTTATTCTCCCGCTGGGCAGGCATCTGATTCAAACAACCAAGCCCATTAGTCAGGGCCATCACACTGCATTTGAGTCTTGAGGTTTGGGCTATGAGCCACAATTCTACCTCTTACCTTTCAGCGTAAATTCTAAATGAATGACTTGAACATCAGCTTTACTCCTCTGAGAGATACTGATTGGTCGATGTTGTAAAGAAGTGTGTAGATGCCGCCGCCCATTAACAGGACACCCGCTACGGGTGGTGTGCAAAACCATGCTTCCATGGCTCCCTGCTAGCTAGGGGACATCTTCAGAAACCCCTCACTTCTGGTGAATGTAACTACATACATACATATGCGGAAGTCTCGAGGCAACCTTAAAAATGTGCATGGTTCACCCTTTCCCCTATATGGTCAAGCAGTCCTTTACAGTACCCCCTCTTGGGAAACATTTGCAAGCCTCAGGGTGGTGTTTATGACAGCTGGGCAGCAGGGTCCTGGATGTCAAGCCATTCTTCAGAGAGGCTAAGCAGGTAGCCATATACACGGCAACCATGAACGGGACAGACTTGCAGCCTCTCTTGTCTCCCTGTCAGGGACGTCTTTAGCAGGAAAGAAGCTGAGAATTAGTCCAGGACTGCAGAGCTCACTCTCCACCTGGGGCAGGCTTCCGTGTCAGGATCCCTAAGTTCATCTACTGGCCTCATTTATGGGGGCCTTCCGAATGGCAGCAGATGGTCCCCTGCCCTTACTTTCTCTGTGTAGACAACATCCAGTGGCTCCTAGTAGAGGAAGACTTACTCTCCACTGGGAGCTGGGACTCCTGGCTGCTGAGGAGGGGGTAGGGGGCTTAGAGAGACTATCACCAACACAAGTGGGCAGAACTGCCACCACCCAGACAGTTTGTTCATGACCCAAGTCACTCGCCGTAAGGACTTTAGCCAACACCTCCGAACACCAAACATTCCGTCGCACAGGTTCCAGCAGAGAGGCAGAAACTGGCAATCAGAGCCATGAAGCACAGAGTCAAAGGACCCTATGGGAAGGTTCTACTCCTAAGCTGAAACTGGGGATTGGCTCCAGAGACAGGGCCCACCACTGAAGACCATCCATAAGACTAGACAGAGCTCCCAGGAAGACAGGAGCAACCATTGGACCTGGGACTCCCCTGCTGCTGAGGGGAGAGATGGCAGTGGCTGACCCCAAGCAGTAGAGTAAACACACGCCTCCAACCCTCCTTTTCAAATCTAAGGGTTGCATCAGGTTGGGTGTGAGCTGTAATGGCAAGACACAGAGGGACACAGGCTGTGGTGACAGTTCACGGAACCACCGATGCATCCCGTGTGGCAGTTAGAGGTGTCCAAGCTCTGCCTCTGCGTTGGTCACCTGCTCACATTGCTCAAACACCTTTCTGTTGCCTTCATGATCGGGCCCAAGATGGCGACTGGTGGTTCACTCAGCACAGGCATCTTGCCACCACTTGTAAATGCTTCTAAAAGTTGAGAGTTCTGAATGGCCGTGAGCAAAATTCCAAGGAGGGAATTATTACTCAGGAAAAAAGAAATGAAGGTTTCGAGGGGACACTGAAAACTACTTTCTGAAGTGACACACACTAAGGCAGAGAGTCTCTGTTCCCTCAGTGGTGACTGGGCTCACCAAAGAAAGGTCTGCTCTCACGGTGTTCCTTGCTGGTCCTACCACGCGTGCAAGAGCTTTGCTGAACCAACTTAGCCTTTGAAATATGCTCCTTTAGGTGCTGGAGTCTCTTGCCCCCTCTGAGGAAATCGTCTTAGGTCAGCACCAGGACAGGGTCCAGGGAGGAGGGAGAGTTAGATGGCCTGACACTTGCTTCCTTGGGTGTAAAGGGGTCTAACTTTAGTATAATCAGGGTTTCTAGACTGACCCCAAAATCAGGGCAGTGTGGGATTTAGACACATTTTAATTATAAATATGTTGAGAGGAAATTCCAGTCAGGGAATTTTCTTTATCAGAGACCAACCCTCCTGGGCCTGACCTGAAAACACCATGGAACAAAGCCGTGGGTCAGTTCCGGCCACAGGCCTGATGCTGAAGCCATCTCATTGTTAGAGTCAGACCAAGATGAAGGAAGGAAGCTGATGGGTGGGGTCTGCATCTAGAAATCACTGCCTCTCTCCACTGCCCACAGGCTTCCCCTGTGCTGCCTGGGCCCCCAGTATGGAGCTCACTGCTCAGCAGCTCTGCCCTCCCCCAAGAGCCCAGAACTCAGAGGATATGGCTGTGTTGGTGTCTGCCTCAGCCCCTGTGGGGTAGATATACAAGGACATCATGGGTGACCCTGAAATGTCCTTCATTTGGACAAGGCTTTTGACTTTCAGAGGCCACCTGTCACCTGCTAATGTATCTGGCCCACAGTGGAGGTGGCAGGCCCAAATGACATCTTGCTGCTTTGTGGATCCAAGCAGAGCACTTGTCCTGGTTAAAGCTGCATAGGACCAGTGCCCAGCCATGGTAGGAAGTTCACTAAGCCCAGGACCCAACCCAACAAGAGACAAGGGACACCACCACAGAGGACACCGTGGCCCTCCACAACTGGCCAACATGGTCATCATCATTCACCCAGGCAGCCTCTGTTGATGGCCCACGGAACCAGGCACCATGTGGTGCTAAGATTTTATCACGTGAGTTAAGCATGTGCCATTGAGAAAGTGTGGCCTCTGTTCCCTTGGGGAATGCCAGTTTTTGAGGTGAAAAATGACAAATACTAGGCAGGATAGCATGTGACAAGTGCCACAAGGGGGAGAGAGTACTCCGTCGGGTTAGAGTGGCCCCGTAAAGAGAGGAGTTGGCACTCTGAGGGCGTGATTGTCAGTGACCTGCAATACACAGAGGAATCCGCCGTACAGAAACCAGAAGCACAGCATCCTGAACATGGCAGAGAAGAGTATGAACCTGGACCTGGAGGGACTCCTCATGCAGGCAAGTCATAGCCAGGCCACAAGGCAAGGAATGAATAGGCTATGGGAACCATGCACAGGCTTACCATGGCTTACCAGGACTGGACTTCAGTTTCCTTGACATTCCCAAGGCTGCCTGTGACGTGGGGAGGATGCTTTTGAGGTGCTGAAGAGGAGAGGTTGCCTTGGAGACGCTGAAGAACTACACCAGGCTGCCTTCCTATAAGCACTAACCCAGGTCAAGCTGTGACCTGGGAAACAGGAGCATCGTCTCTTGGCTCAGCTGAGCTGACAGCCGCCAGGCATCACTTAGAAAGTAGGATGAAACATGTTCTCTTCCGGAATTCATGGACAAACTCCGCTTATGTTCGTTCTCCCTAGATCATGGGGTAGTGAATGTTTGGGAGAATCCCTGTGGCTCCTTCTAAGGGTGTGATGGACACTTCACTGCGAGCACCTTGGCCTCCACCTTGCTGAAGCACACAGGGGGACTAGGGGGGTACTAAGGAAGTCTGGGTCCCCAAGACCACTGGACAGGCAGTGTTCCGGGTGCATATGGGGATTTACTCAACCCCTGCTGTCCTCCCAGGTCCCTAGGCTGCAGTATCTACTATCCCTGGGCAGTGTTCCCTGGCTCTCAGCTGGCTTGCCCGTATGATCCAGCCTCTCAGTTCTGAAGCTGATCAATGTGGATCGTTAAACTACTGTGGCCAGCTGGTCCCAGAGCACAGGATTGTGCCCCATGGCATCTCAAGCTGTCTGCACTGTCAGGCAGCTTCAGTACCTCACTCAACCAAAACTGGAAGGTGATGGTGCTGCCAAGGGGTGGCACTCAGTAGTGAGGTAAGCTCTGCCAGGGACTGACTGCCACTTTCTACCACAGCCACATGTGTGTTGAGGTGACTGCTCTGGTGGAGCCCCTTCCTTTAGCCATCAAATACCAGGTTTCCCTTTTTAGAAAGGATTTATGTTTGCCTGCTTGTGAATATGTGCACCATGCATGTGTAGCGGAGTCCAGAAAGGGCATTGGGTCCTCTGGAACAGGAATTACAGATGGTTGAACCATGGGGAGGGGGTGGGGACTGGGAATGGAACCCAGGTCCTCTAAAAGAGCAGCCAGGGCTCTAATCCACTGAGCCATCTCTCCAGGCCCCTCGGATCTTCTCTCTCGGTTTCATCCCTCCTTTGACAAGAACCTACACAGGTAGACAGTTCCGCCTGGCAGTAGGCACCTTTCTGGCCTAGTGACTTGCTAGCAAAGTGGGAACCATGATAGTGATGCTGAGCCTGAGGCCACTTCCTCTGCAGAAAAGCAAGCACAGTGTCCCACAGCCATTTCTTCTGCTGCTACATATCGTACCCCAATTCTGGGCCATACCCTGAGACCTGGAGAGAGCAGAGCCCTCACAGTCCTCTGGGCCCGTGAAGACTTCAGGGTCCCAGGGTCAGAGGGACTGAGGGGTCCCAGCTTCTGAGATTTGGGCAAACACTACAACAGTCTCATGGAGAAACAAGGGTGCCGCTCCTACAGTGCAAGCCCTGCAACCTGTTTGTGGAAGTCTGGAAAGGCAGAGCGACTTCGTAAGAAAGCATTCTGGTACCTGATGTGGTTCTATACACTTGTAATACCAGTACTAGGAAGGCTGAGGCAAGGGGATTGCTACAAGTTCTAAACCAACCTGAGACTCTATCTCAAGTCGCAAAACAAAGGGGGAGAGAGGATGGAGGAAAGGAAGGAGAGGCAGCAAGTAGTTTAGAAATAAGAGCCTCATACAGAGGTTGAGGGCCCATGCCCAAAGGGTTCTGAACCCTAACGCTGGCACTGACCCACAAGGGGCCTCTGGCCCACACTGCTGCTCAGTGAAGCTGAATCAGTAACCACAGTAAGAGTCTTGTTGCCCATTTGCCTCCCCAGTTCATCAATTCCTGCCGGGGAAGACAGGTGAAGCGTGTCTGCCAGCAGCTGGATTTGCACTTGGGCTGGTTTTGTTTTGTTTTTAATTCTTGCATTTTTTTAATGAATTTGATTTAAAAAGCAGGTGAGAGATGATCCTCCCAGAGGCGGGTGTTTGTGAGTGTGTATCTATTCTAAGTCAGGGTAAAGACTTCTGTATATGCCGCCCAGCAGCCCAGCCGTTGCCTAGCAACATAATGATCTGCGCAAGCGGGAGGATCCAGTGAGTCATGGCAGAGTGATTCACCAGGAAGGAGGCAGGCTACCCAGAAGACTTAGAGCAGGCCGGCAGGCTAGCCATCATTACTAGTCCAACTCTGTGCTAGGTGGAGCATCTACCGGCCCCAACCAGGTGGCCAGGACTATATCCCTGCTGTTAGCTGTTGGGCTGACTGCCATGTTGTGGTGTAAACCTAATGCACAGCCCTAGCCTGGGTAGGTCGGCCCAAAGCTGAGTTAGAGAAATAGCTGTGAGCCGCTTGTTAGAGAGTCTTCCTTCTTTGAGTGCATCACGGCACCCCGTGTCGGAGAAGGCATGGGCTTCCTTGCTTGAGTAAGTGCCAGGCCCGAGCCACCGGACTGCCTGCCAGGAGGGCTCTGAGGTGGGGCGTTCAGCCAGGGTCCCACCCACCTTGTTTCCCCCATGAGGAGGCTGTTGCCTCTCCTTGCTTTCCAGTCAGTTCTGCAGTGTCGTCTCAACCACTCCCTGTGTCGTTTCCGTTTGCTCCCATGGTGCTGTGTGCAGAAGAGGGTCATGCTGAGCAGAAGTAAGTGCAGCCTGTTGAGTGTTCCCTGTGTGCCACTGTTCCTGCCCCTACCCCTGTTTCCCGGCAGCAGCTGCTGCTAAGTCCATCCTGGCCAAAGTCAGCCTAGCCCAGGGTACTGCGTTAGAGATACTGCTGGACAGTGCCTGGGCACCTGCGGGGACTGACATGCCAACCACATGGCCCCAAACCAAGGGCAGGCTAGTGCTGGGCACAGCGTTACACACGTACCTCCCAACTCCTCCCTGCCTCACCGGTTCTCAGGAGCTCCTAAAGGACACTCTCCTGCCTCCCCCCTCCTTCCTAAGGTCCTTACCTGATGGAGCCCCGCTTCTGTATAGCGAAGTGCCACATGCTGGAAATGAGCCCCCCAAAACCCACAGACACTCACACACACACACACAGCAAAGAGACATGAGCCACTGCAATGCTTGCTTAGACTGGCCCTGGGGAGGCTTACCCTACAACCTGAAATTTGGAGGGGGACATGGCAAGTTCCATAGACCCTTACCATGTCCCTGGCCCACCTCTCCATGGGTACCTAAAGCTGAATCCTCAGGGTTCCCTGAAAGATGCAAAGCCCAGATGGGTTTCAGGGCCCATGAACTGCCTCAGGCCTGCTGAGACGACCTGCACGCGGGTAGAACCAGTCGCCAGGCTGTGTGAGCAAACTTTGGTGGGGGAGCACTCTGGGGCCTACCCCACATGTACCAACAGTTCCCAGAAGCCATTGCTGCACGGATGCTCCACAGCACCAGTCTGCACATTCACAGCAGAGTCCTGCCCCATGGAGCCCACACCTTTCTCCCTCTGTAATGTCCCATACTTGAAGCTGTCACTGCTAACCCTAGTAGGGGTGTTCCCCAGGACAGAGAGAGGCCTGGGTGACCAGCTGGAGGCTTCATACAGACACACAGCTGGCAAAGAAAACAAACAGCAAAGGCAAAGGAATAGTCAGAGTGAGGTTCAGGGACCATGCTACATTGTTGCCTCAGATTCTCACCCTCTCTTACGCTCTGAGGAGGTCCTAGACGGTTAGTCTCTCTGAGCCCTGCAGGGGGCATCAGTAAGAGGTCCTCGAAGTTCAGGGTACCAATGCTAGAAGGAGTTTAGCTCAAGCAGACACTGTGACATCACACCCCGGAAGCCCCACCCTGGCAGTAATAAAGTGAACTTGGGAGCCCTCAGTTCCTACCTGTTCCCACAGGACATGTGGTCATGTCAGTCTAGGTTGTGCCTATGGCAGGATGGACCTTTCCAGAAATGAGAGGGGTGTGGAGTCTCCACATTCCCATGGACGAACCCAGGTCAAGAGACACACCTGTTTTCACCTTGGTGGTGTCTGTAAATTACAAGGCTGCAGTTTGGAGACAGCAGGGCAAGAAGCAGGCCTTGGAGGGAGGCTTCACCTTCCTGGGTGTGTGGCTAGAAAGTTTTCAGGGGGCTGCCCCACATGTCTAGGAGCACATTTCATAAAACAACCACCTCCAGATAGGTGAGTGAGGACAAGAACTTCCTGGGCACCTGGTAGGTCCTCCTCCCAATAGGAGTCACCTACCCAAACAGCCTAAGAAGGTAGGCTCTGGGAGAGTTGAGCCTGCCCCTCCCTGTTCTGAGGACTTCACTTACCCAGATGTAGCAAGAACACCTGTAGCCACCACTGGGAAAAGGGGCTTCTGCCTCCTATGGTAATAGGGATAGCAAGTCTCCACTTGGAGGGAGTGCGTCAGTATACCCTGAGGCCTGCAAGGAAACAGTGTGGCAGGGTTCCCTGGGAAGCAGGACCCCTGCAGAACTTAGCACAGGACACACGCTCTGCACCCGCAGTATCCAAGAGGAGTTTCCTCCAACCCCGCATGCCTGTTCTAAAACAGTGAAAGCCCTGCCTTTGTCCAAAACCCAAGGACTTTAACCCATAAGCAGAGCACTGGCAGACTGCTGGGTCCTCTGAAGGTGTGTATTGCTGGAGAGGGCCCAGGATCATCCTGGCCTGCACTGGGGGTCCCCCCAGGTTCCTCCAGCCTGGCCCAGGTGAGTGGCTGGCTTGCTGTGCTGCGGTGCCTCCGGCTCCACCCATCCCCTGCTGACTGGCCTGGCAGTCTGCATCAATGCCAGTGCAGACCCTCTGCTGTGGTGTGGGTGCTGCCCCCTCCCCTCGCACAGCCCTCGGTGTCCTGGAAGTGATGTTCTTCTCTGTCATTGCTGTTTCAGAAGCCCGGAGGTCATGAGCACAGTCTCAGGAACACGGAGCACGACGGTCACCTTCACTGTCCGCCCCGGCACCTCCCAGCCCATCACCCTGCAGAGCCGGGCCCCTGACTATGAAAGCAGGACCTCAGGGCCCAGACGTGCCCCAAGCCCTGTGGTCTCACCAACAGAGTTGAACAAAGAGATTCTGCCCACCCCTCCGTCTGCTGCCGCAGCCTCTCCCTCCCCCACACTCTCAGATGTCTTTAGCCTTCCAAGCCAGTCCCCTGCAGGGGACCTCTTTGGCTTGAACCCAGCAGGACGCAGCAGGTCACCATCTCCTTCAATACTGCAACAGCCAATCTCAAATAAGCCTTTTACAACTAAGCCTGTCCACCTGTGGACGAAACCTGACGTGGCAGACTGGCTGGAAAGTCTGAACTTGGGTGAACACAAGGAGACCTTCATGGACAATGAGATTGACGGCAGCCACCTGCCGAACCTCCAGAAGGAAGACTTGATAGATCTGGGGGTGACTCGAGTTGGGCATAGGATGAACATAGAAAGGGCTTTGAAACAGCTACTGGACAGATAAGGGTGGCTGCCCTGGGCCTTCACAGACTCCTTTGTTATAAGTAGAGATGGGCTTATGTTGAAATGTGTGGTGGCCAAGCAGAGGCTGAGAGCACCTCTCGGTTCATGGGTTTGTCTCTGGGTACCCAAAGAAGTGCTGTGGCTGTCCTTGGTGTGGCCAAACCAGGGCCTCAAAACCCAGCTCTCCATGCAGATTTCTTGGGCGTCTTCTGTCCAAAGGGATGGTAAGGGGGTTTTCTGTCATGCTCCCAGAGGCTCCCGTCAATGGCATGTGGGACCCTCTCCTCCTGTGGCAGGTACCAGTGTACTCCAGATACCTCCTGAGGCCTCCCTCCTCTGCCTTCTGGGCAGCTCTCACCATCCAGCCCCAGAACACAGCCTTTCTTCAGGCCCGTGGCCTCTGGGTGGGCTCACTGGCTCCTGTCCCTCCCCTGTGCTCGGCTCTCAGTGAACAGCTCCAGGTGGAGCCCTGCCTGAGCCAGACGGTAGAGAAATGCCATCCCATTGCCTCTTTGTCCAACTCCTGTGCATCTGAGCTTCTTTGGCCCCAAGGCCCTTGGCAGTGGTGGCTGTGTGGACGGATCGTGCCCAGCTTGCTTAACTTGCTTTCTTTATTTCTGCAAACCGATTAGCATTTGATTCCAGGGTGGTCAAAGCACAAAGTCATGATCCTGAGGAGGGGGAGGCCTGGCCGCAGAGCCAGTGTGTGGCTGTCCAAGCCCACAGCCTCCTCCAGGACAGGAGCAGGTGTCTGCCTGGAGCAGCATCTACCCAGGAGGGGAGGCGGGGCTCTCGAATTTACTTTAATTGGATGTCTGCTGAGCTCCACAGAGGGCAGAACAGATGAGCAACTGCTCTGACAAGGACAAGAAGACCCAAGGCTCATGGTAAGCACGACTGCCCAGGGAAGCTGTAGTCCTCCTTGGGAGAGGATGGGATACCATGCCTTCCATCCACACCAGGCCATGGGTGAGCATCCTGCTGAGGCAGCCCTTTGGCTCTCAGAGGCCAAAAAAGGTGGAACTCAGGGGCCTTTCTCCCTTCTCTCAGATAGCGGGGATCCCACCAGCTTGTCTTAACTGTAAGTCTGGGTCTCAGAGAAGCCCGTGGTCAGGACCTGGTGGACCGAAAATGGGGCACAGGCTGTGGCAAAGTCTGTGTGTGTGGAAAGGAAGGCAGGGAGCATCCTGGACCGAGCCTCACCTCAGGCCCAGCCGCCTGAGCCTGCCCTTCTTGCCTCCAGATCTCTCCCTCCCAAAACAATACCTCTAACGTCCCAGGGAGGTCACCGACTGCGCACAGCTAGGCTCCTGAGCCCCCTCTCCCTTGCACTCAGAGGAGACGCGAATGTCAGGTTACGGTTTTATTATTTCAGAACTAGCCCAGCCCATCTCTAATTATAAAGCATAATTCTTTTCTTTTTTTTTTTTCTTCACTTATGCTCACAACCACATGTCTGATGAGGCCTGGAACAGCTCTAGAATGAACACATACATTTTAACAATTTTTTAAAAAAATCTCTTTCTTTACTGCAAGTTTAAATATATGTACAGATAGTTCATAAGCACAATATTTTAAGAAAAAAAAAGTGGCTGGTCTACTGGGAAGCCCCTGTGCCACCTAGTGCTGGAAAGCTAAAGGGAGAAAAAGGTTTGTGGTTTAACAACACCATTTCCTTGGGACAATTACACAAGCAACGTTCTAAAACTCATCCTTCCCTGGACACATTGGAACCTGCAGCATTGAGTCGTTCTCCAGTCTTGCCGCAGCTTCATCACTGAAGGGCAATTATTTCTTCAAAAAGGATTAGAATTCACAATGTGACAGTTTCTCCAGAAGCAATGCACACACACACACGCACACGCACACACACACACACACACACACACACACACACACACACACACACACACTCCTTGAGACCAAGGCTTCAGATTTTATTCTGTTCCCAAAGCCCTTTGCAGGTCATCCCCAGCTTGTGAATCATCCGATCAACTGGTACTAAGTGACTGTTGAGCACCTTGCCCTAGGTTCTGTCATTTTCCCACAGCAAGGTGAAAGAGTGAGTAGCGCCCCAGAGACACAGCAAATCCAGACACTGCGGGTAACCAGCGGAGAATTCAGAGAGTGTGAAAATGAGACCCCGCCATTAATTTGTCTTCCACGGGGTGGTTCTTCGAAGTCCCTTCGTTGTGCCGAGTCACTGGGCTCCTTTCCTTTGCCTCCGGTTGGCATTACCTCTGTGCTCAGTGCCAGGCAGATGCCAGGCAGGAGACCTGGTGGCTTGGGGCCCGCTGAACTTTGGCAGCGGGTGACAGGCTGCGACTGCCTTCCTTAGACTTCTCGCCACATGCCACCAAGCAGAAGCAAGCTGACTGCCAGCCTCGGGGGCTGATAGGCCAGCTCTGCTTTGCAGCATCTGGTCACAGAAACACAGCCTGGCCTATCAGAACCCACCCCAACCCCCCAAACACACACATTTGCCTGGATGACCGGCTCTCTATCTCTGATAGTTAATGTTGCTAAGAAAGCAATAGTCCCTCACTGAAATTGCTGCCCGTCATTCTCCCCACTTGGAACATGCCAGAACCAGGCCTCTTCAGTGGTGAATCAGATGTTAAATCGCTCATAAGGACCATGTGATCACTATTCCAGGTTTTAAGATCAACTTTTGTTATATACTGTAATTTAAATAACTGCATAAATTTACATGCCTAGTTTCTGTAATATTGTGTATACAAAACCAAAATCTCTCACGCTGTAAATTGTGTATACCCGCCAGGATCCCTACTCTGGGGTGTCCGTGCGCACTTTAGATTTAATTCATACAATTAAAATAACTCAATGTGACTGCTGACATGCTGAAACTCGACATAAGAAATATTTGTGATACTTTAGTTAATAAAATGGTGACTTTTTTCCTGAGTTATTGAACAAGCAAACATTACCCAGCTGACCTGGCAATGACTTTTTGTGTGTGTGCGGGTGGGGGGGCCACAAATACTGATTTTTTTTCTCCCGTTAGCGATTTTGGGTTTTAAATACTAACATGTTTCACACTATAGTTTGTGTGTAACAACACATGTCACATTATCTTTGTTGCTGTTAATTTTGTGCTCTTTTTCTTTTTAGACTTTATTTATTTAGAGAGAGAAAGAGAAAGGGAGAGAGAGAGAGAGAGATAGAGTTCCTGTACTTTGCACTCCCCCCCAAAATCCTTCAATCTCTTGTATGGCAACCAAAATTACTGTAAAAAAATAAATATACTCTTGCAATAAGGTTGTGGTTCTGATTACAAAGGGGAAGGTGGAGCTGTGTCCCTCCGGGCTGTCAAGCTTGCCATCTGATGTAGGGCGTTTCCCACACCCTAGTCAGCTTTATCCGGACAAGGCGACAGGGTGGTCTCTCTTCCTCAGCCACTTCACCTCAGGCCCATTTCCTCAAGTGCCCTCACTGTCTAAGTGGAAGCCTTGTACATTATTTCAGAATTGTGCAAAATGTCAAAACGGGCTTGTGTGGCCACCCTGTGAGCCCTAGGCCTGGTTGTCCCTTTTGTTCCGGATGGGTGCTAGGGCACCCCAGAGGCCGAGCCAGATCCAACCCCCTCTTCCCCGGGAGCAGAGGTGTCCTCACAGCACTGAGGGTTGTCGGCTGGTCAGAGGCCGTGGAGCTGAAGACCAAGTGGCTCCTCTAGCTGACCTAACCAGATGATGCTTTCGTGAGTGGCAGTGGACCAAGGCCAGAAGAGCAAGAGAGAGCCTTGGCAAACAGCTGGATCGGGAGGCCAGGGCCATCCGTGCACTTCTAGGAAGTGCGTGTAAAAACACTGAACTCTGGCCTCCTGCGTTCCCTAACAGGGACTCTCCTTGGACACACCCTTCATCCAAGCAGCAGCAGCCACTGTGTCCCCGACTTTGTCCTTTGCCCCCTCCCAGCTTCACTGTCCAATGACTTTTTCCAGGCTCCTTGGTAAAGTTGGCATTCATCAGGGGCCATCCACCTGCCAGCCTTCTCTTTACTTGAACTGTATCTGAGGCATTTGCCCCCAGGGATCTGAACCATGTCTGCACATGTAGATGCCCTGGTAGGAGCATCCCGGATGGAGGGGGTCACATAGCCACTGGCATACAGACTGCCGGCTTTGGGCAGAGTCTGGCGTTGTCCAGTACCCCGCCCCAGTTTTTAGCAGCCCCATGACTTGCCCTTCAAGTCCCCACTGTCCTGGTGACGCTGTTTCTTCCTGCGCTCTGGGACATGGGTCTACAGCTCACAGTCTTTGCTGGTTTGTGTTGAAAGTTCCAACAGCCATTGTTCGCGGCTTCCACTAGAGCTCTGTTCACAGTCAATCCAAAACTTTAATATGAGCCTTCAAATAGATACTGAATAGAAAAATGATTTAAAAACAAACAAACAAAGTGTGTGCCTTGGGTGTTTTGAACTAATCTGCATAAAACCATACTGTAATTGTATATTTGATGAGAGGATCAATATATCTTCAATGTATAATGTAGCTGATAAAAATAGTTCTAGTGCCTTGTCTTCTGAACTGAGAAGCCCATATCAATGCACAACCTAAAGAAACAAAACCCTACTGGAGAACTGAGTGCTGAGAGAAGCTAGCCCCTGTGTATGGGGGGGCCTTCTCATCAGAAGACTGTGGGACACACACAGTCGTTTATGCTTAAAAGAAAAAAGAGAGAACGTTAAAACAGAATTGTGTTATCAATTAATTTTCCATTAAAAATGCTCTCTGCTCTATCATGTTCCGTATTTTCATTTAAATACAACACATTGTAGTGGGTGGTGTGGTTTCTCATGTCGCCCTGGGTGGGCAGCGCTTGTGTTGTGTCGCCCCCTGGTGGTGCTGGTCAGTAATGCTTATTGGGGTCAGCAGTGGCTTATGGTTTGCTAAAAAAAAAAGAGAGAGAGAGAGAGAGAGACAAAATATTTGCATTTTTAATGACGGAAACTATCCTCCTCTGAAAAGAAGTAGGTCAGTGTAATTCTGACCTCACAACTGTCAGCTGTTTCTAGAGGTCCAAACTGTCAGATTTCCCTGAGTGGCCTTCATCCAGGGTGGGGCACACACTGGGAACAAGCATTCTGTCTCTGGGTCTGGACTAGTCACAACAATAGTAAACCTAAGGGGGTTCTAGCCAGAGAGGGAAGTGACACCCCCACATGCCATGTCTCCTCAGCCTGCTGATGCGGAGGCAGGGTGGACCCCATGCTCTGTGCTCCAGAGGTGCACACACACACACACACACACACACACACACACACACACACCTACCTCAAAAGTGCAAGGAGTGCCTCACACAGAATTCTCCCACCAAACCCCAAGACTGTCATGGGGCTATGCCCTGGCCAGCAGGCTGTGGACACACGGGTCATAGAATTTCAGGCTGTGTGGGTTCCAATAATTCTAGAAGTAGCTGAATCATGGAATGCAGAGGCAACCACCTCCTGGTGTCAGCATTACCTCCATATAAGGCATGTGCCCTGGAGACAAGAGACCAAAAGTGAGACAGGGCACTGCCTAGATGGCTAGGCTTCCTGGGGACACAACCTGGAGTTAACTCAGCAGCAACCCACTATCTCAGGTGTTCATGGAGATCAAGCCACCTTGATGGTGCCATGATAAAAGTGTGCTCTCTACCCCAGGACTCAGGAAGTGGTGGAAGCATGTGGTATAAGGAGGGAATTGACCTAAGGAAAGTTCAGGCTGGTCACAGCAGGGCGACCTCCTGGAGCAAACGCCAGCTATGAGGCAGAGCATGACTCGGGAGCACGTCAGTCCCAGTGTGAAACCAAATCCTGCAGAGGCCATGGAAAGGAGCGGTCCAATTTACTGTGCAACCTCCCTGGTCAGGCTCACCTGGAGGTGAGAAGTCACAGGTGCCACTTGGTCAGAATCTACACCTGATGACAGGAGTCATGTCCTCTCTCCATCACGTTCCCTAGTCGTTAATGCATGCCAAGACAGCCCATTCAGCCAACTCATCAAGAGAAAAGGGAGGCTGGATTTACAAATAGACCACCTTAACCTCCTTACCTGTGATCAAGATGGCCATTCACAGAGGCCCTAACCCCCAGACAGAGGACCTGAATGCGAAGGGCACATCGACTAGATGTAGCATTGGCTTTAATGCTCACCGGTTTCCTGAGCACTGTTGCCAAGGTGATGTCCCTTTTACAGATGAGGGAATGGAAGCTCAGACATCTAGATGTCAGGTGGAACAAGGTTCCTAAAGGCCCAGTCCTGTGCATAGTCACACACAACCCTTTTGCTCACAGCACAGCTATGAACTGCCTGGAGCTTCTGGCATTTTCCTATATGGCCCATCAGGCACTGCTGTCTCTGCTGCTCATGATGGCCTGGCTCCAAGCCCACCATGGTGGCTTTTCTCCCACAGCTTCCTCCACTCTTGAGAAGAGGGCTTCCCTTTCTGCCCCTTCACACCCATCATAGAGGAGGTCAGAGCCAAGGAGGACAAGGGCAGCCGTAAGCACAGACCCACTGCCCTGAAGTCACAAAGGAAGACAAAACAGGACAGCAGCAGACTTCCCTGGCCATGGAGTGTACCATCCCAGCCAGCTCAGCACAAACCCTTCATTTTCAAGCAAGAGTTTATGAAACGTGACTACAATAACTCTGTTAAAGACATGGGAACATCGGCCCTGGAGGAGCCCTGCAACCTGAATCCTTCGGAGCTCTGCAGCAGCCCTCCTCCCTCACCCCAAACCAGGTTTGCATAGGGGGCTCAGCGGATCATGTGGGCCCACCAGATCTCTTTCCTCCCCTGGCTCCATCACCACCTCCAGCAGCTTTTTTATTTGCCACACTCTGCCCCACTGGGCACACCCATCTGGAAGGTACACCCATGCCACAGATCTGCCTACTCCATTCTCTACCATACCTGGGCACCAGCTACCACCAAGATGCTCTTCTTGGCCAAACCCCAGGCAGGTCCCTCTGAGAACTCTTCACGGGACCTTACCAAACTATGGACTCATCAGACCTGGATGGTGGTAATACCTATGATTCAGACCCTGGAAAGCTGAGGCAGGAAGATTACGACGTCAGGGCCAGCCTGGGTTATACAGTGAATGCCTATCTTAAAAGCGAAGCAAACAAAGAAAAGCAACAGACTCTGAAGCCAAGAGATTCTGCTCGCCCATCTCCTGGTGTTTAAATGCCTCAAATTCTCAAAAAGGGCCCAACGCCGCTTCCCTAGGATGATCAAGGCTCACCAGGGCCACCAACAAGAACTGTTCCAAAGACACCTGGCCAGAACCCATGCCTTTCTCAATTCCCTTGTGTCACAATGGCATTCCTGGGGAGACAGAAATATATTCACCCAAATATGGAGGGCACAGACAGTCCCAATGAGGTCTCCAGCAAGCCAAGCCTGGGGAGCAGAACTAGATTAGATTACTAGGGCTCCTCAAAGGAGGACTGCCAGTCCTCTGCAAGAGCAGCAAGTGCTCTTAACCACTGAGCAACCTGTCCAGTCCTTTTTTGTGTATCTAAGTGTGCAGCCTGCATGCAGAAACTGCCTAGTGTCCAAGCAGAGTAGGTGGTCACACAAAACCATATGCTTGTGAGTCCAACACCTAAGAGGTAGAAACAGAAGGATCTGGACTTCAGCCATCCTCCTCTACACAGTGAGTTTCAGGCCAGCCCAGGCCATGTGAGATCCTAATTCTAAAAAAAAGGTTCCAGAAGTTTCCATGCTCAGGTGTCCTCCACCCATGCACTTAGGGATCATGGAAAGGCAGCCTGTTCTTTTGTACCCAGAGCAGTCAAATTCATCTTGTTGCAAGATGGAGATACTTGGCTGGGACCAGGGTCTAGCACCCCTGCGGCAGGCTCCAAAGGGTCTTGTGCATACACCACTCACCATTCTGGAGTGTTCAGGAGCCTGTGGCAGGCTCTTCAAGGAACCCTCCGGACAGTCTCAGCTTTCTATGTGGGTGGCAGTTGCACACTAGGCCAGGTTGCTGTCACATGAACACAGTGGCCTCTCTTTAGCTTCCCTTGGTCTGCCTGCCAATCACCAACTCCACTCTGCTAATGTGTCCTCTCCCACTGCCCAGGCCACCCTTCAGCCTACTGATACCTCCATCCACTCAGCCTAGCCTCACTCTGAACAGACCACAGAGAATGCAGGTCGTATGGCCACAGTGGGCAGTATTGTCATGTGCAGCAAGGTGAACCCAGGAGTATCAGGCAAGAGATGCATTCTGGGAAGGAGGAATCCAGCACAGTTAGACCCATGCTGGGTTCATCCCAATGGATTTGAGAGTTATCCCCTCCTAGATGAACACTGGAACACAGAGGAGGGGCCCACAACCTGCCCCCTCCCCACCCCAACAGCATTGTCCTAAAGCCCTGGATTCTGGCCCTGTTTTCTTCACTTTCTACCCTGAGCCTGTTCTCATGGCTGAGGTATCCCTGACTCCCCATGGAGACAAGGCAGGTGTCTTGTCTTGGAATACCCACTGTCTGAACATGGCAGGGCTGTCAGGAAATCAGAGTGGCTGTGGTTACCTGCACAGGAGCTCTGATGGGGGGTGTCCTTCTGTATATATGTTTCTCTTATTGGTTGATGAATAAAACACTGTGGCCAATAGAGGCAGGGAGATAGGCAGGTCTAGGAGAAGAGGAGAATTCTGGGAAAGGTAGGCAGAGTGAACCAGCCTCACAGAGTCACAATGCTGCCAAAGGAGTAACAACATGCCAGACATTACCGGGTAAGCCACAGCCTCGTGGCAATACATAGATTGACAGAAATGTGCTAATAATTAAGACAGAACTAGACAATAAGAAGCCCAAGACACTGGCCAACAGTTTTATAATTAATATATGTCTCTGTGTCCTTATTTGGGGCCCAAGGGCAGTGGAACCCAGCTGAGACAAAGAACCTCTGCAACAGGACCTCCACAAGATTGTGTCCCCAGCGGTCACTAGCTGGACAGAGTTTCCAGATTCTTAGTGTTTTGTTTAAACAACTGAAGAAGTGCACACAAATGGAGAAACAGCAGAGGCTTTGTTTAGAAGCAAAGTCGAAGTATAGTGAAGAAGCAGCAGGCTTGAGGGCCTGAGGGCATGAGGACCCTAGTCATGGTTGGACTTCCTTCTGGATGCTTTTCGGTTAGTTGGTTGGTTGGTTGGTTGGTTGGTTGGTGGTGATTTTTTGTTTTGTTTTTTTTGTCTTTTGGTTTTTTTTCTTTTTCGGCTTCTTTTTTGAGACATGGTTTCTCTGTGCTCTGTGTAGCCCCAGCTGTCCTGGAACTTGCTCTGTAGACCAGGCTGGCCTTGAACTCAGAGGTCTGCCTGCCTCTGCCTCCTGAGTGCTGGAATTGAAGGTGTGCACCACCGCCTTCATATCTTATTTTATGTCTACATTTTACCCGCATGCATGTATGTGCACCACATGTGTGCTGGTGCCTGCAAGGGTCACAAGAGGGTCTCAGATCCCTCTTAATGATCCTCACTCATTCTCTGCTCATTTCCCTTACCATGATGCATCTGGCTTTAACCATAGGCATAAAATGGTAACTCAGAGATTTGCCTAAAAGTTCACTCTGATGACACACACTTTGCCTTGCTGAGCATTTGTCCAGTTCAGAGTGAATCTGGGCACTGCCTCTAGGTCCCTGATGTGTTGTTCTAGGATGTTTGACCACAAACGAGGTGTGTGACTCATGCATGCCTCATGAGCACCTCAGGAGGCTTCAAGGGAATAAGTGACACCCTGTCCATCCCCAGGACACATTAGCAGGTAAAGGCTCCTTTCTGATGGGAAAGGCTACTTCATCAACATAGCCACCTGTAAGCCTCTGCAACCCAGGAGAGACTCCTAACCTTCAATCCTGCAAGTGACCCCTCACCTGTGCTCCTGCAACTAGCTCCTCACCCACACTCAGCTAGTGACCCCTTGTCCAGGCTCTTATCAGTAACTCCAATTAAAACTGTGAGTTTACCAAGCTGGGTTTGGGAGAATTGTCTCCTTGATCTGTTGTTGGTGCCCCATTTTGCTGTGATTTTCACGGCTTCGCTATTGACCTTCACACATACACAGAGGGGAGGGGCTGCAATTGCGTGAGTCATGTGTGCTGAAGAAGACACAGAAACAGCAACCAGGAAACTCAGCATATTTGTTGTATACAGCATGAATAAGATGGAGGCGGGTTAGCTGACCTCAGTACTGGGTCTCCATAGGGAAGAAGTCTCAGGTTGCCATCATCCAGGAGGAGGATGCTCTATGGTTGATAGAGTTTCTGCACACACTGTCAACATCCACACACAGATCTGGGGAAGGTCTCACTATTCTTCTGAGCCTGTCCCAGGAAAGGTCATTCTCATGGGTCTGAGGCATTGGGTGATAATTTACAACTGAAGCTAAGATGAAGGTGTAGCATCCACAAGCCAGCCCTGACAGGCTGCCTTCCCTAGTGTGATACTCAATGCCTTCTCTCCGAGAAAGTGGCTGCATTTCCCCAGCTGTAAAAGGACATTCAGCTAAGTTGGAGTGCCAGGGGGTAGGAGGCCGGGGGCAGGGTAGCTGCCTTTTTCTGTGTGGTATAGCGTGGTACACCTCCTTCATGAAAGGGGTCTGTCACATGAGTACAGGAAAGCCCGCAGCAGCTGGTGAAATGACATGCATGGGACAGGACTGTGAGTCTGGGTGAGAGGACATGCAACTGAGGCTGAGCTATCAGCCAAGAAAGACACCCCTCTGTGTAAGGAGGGCTTACAGAGAAGTGAGGCATATGGGCACCGTGCTCCACACTAGATTCTGACCTAGCAGGAAAGGGGTGGCAGAGATGTTGACTGCTGTGTCTTAAGGCTAGAGGACCATAAGGGACATCATACAAATTGCATCTGTGCGAAATAGATCATCCCACAAGCTGGGGGGGGTGGCTCGGTTGATAGAGTGCTTGCCTTATATTCATGAAACTCTGCATTTGATCTACGATGTGGTGTTAGGCTGTGCATAGACGCTTGTAGTTCCAGCACTCAGGGCCCCAGAATGTCCTGTTTCAGAGGCATCTGACCAGGACCTGCACTTTTCCCATGCTGCATGACCTTCCCAGGGAGACAAAACAAAAGGCATGCTCACCCCAGATAAGAAAAGCACAGATAGGACAAAAAATCCAAATCCAACTTGGTGAAATGAATGGGTTTTGTATTAGTTACATTTCTGATGCAGTGATGAACCACATAACCAAAGTACCTTATAGAAGGAGGGGTTTACTTTGGCCCATCAAGATGTGAGGTGAGCAGCAAGCACTTCACGGTGACTGGAACAGAAAGCTCAACTCACATCTTCAACACAAGCACAGAGAGAGGGAGAACCAGAAGAAGAGCAAGGCCAGCCTCCAGTGACGCACTTTCTCCAACAAGACTGTGCCACCCTAACATCCCCCAAACAATGCCACCAGCTAGGAACCAAGTGTCCAAACCCAAACCTATGGGGGGCGTTTGCCATTCAAACAGAAAGTCTGTCAGGATTATAGGAGCATGTATCCCTAAAACACCAAAAGGAACTGTATGAACTGGCTTTTCCCTGTGGTGCCTTGATCATTCCCTTTTGGAATAAGAATGTCTGCTCTCTTTACATAATGGAAACATGTTAAGTTGTGTTTAATTTTATAGAAGCCCACATTTTGAAGAATTTGGATTTTCTAAAGTACTGAATTTTTTTTTGTTTGTTTTCTGAGACAGGGTTTCTCTGTATTGTTTTGGAGGCTGTCCTGGAACTCACTCTGTAGACCAGGCTGGCCTTGAACTCACAGAGATCTGCCTGCCTCTCCCTCCCGAGTGCTGGTATTAAAGGCGTATGCCACCACCGCCCGGCAAAGTACTGAAATTTTTAAAGGCTATGGGTTTTGTGTTTCTTTTTTGTTTGCTTTTAAAAGTTTGACTTCATTTTATATTTTAAGATAAACATGAGACCTTGGGGGACAAAGGTTTTTGATTTGAAAGTGATGTTTTTGTGTGTCCAGTTCACAAGGGGTGGGTAGATTTAGCTGCCAGCTTGACCCTGCAAGTGTTAAAGCTCTGGGGAAAAGACTTCCCTAATGGAGATGTTACAGCTCTGATGGGGAAGGTTTCATGGTAGTCAGAAGCCAAGGAATACCACAAAGTCGTACAGCACAACAAACCTCACACAACAGATTTAATGGGAGAGATACAAGAAGGTGGCTGCCTCTGCTCCACTGAGAAACAGCACAAAAACTAAGTGGGAGGAGGGCCTTATATAGGGTTTCTTGGGGACAGAGTTCTCCAAGGTGGACATTTCCAGTGTGGGGATTGGTGGGATTTCAAGTCCTGATCTTCTGGCAAATCCAGATATTGATGGGTTTTGAGGCTCAGGGATTAGTGGGTTTTGATGGATTTTCAAATCCTGAAGTGAGCTTGAATCTTTACCCTACAGACCCAACCTAGAGTCATCTGTGAATAGTATTAGTGAAGGATTGTCTACATTGGGTTGAACTGTAGACATGTCTATGGGAATTGTGTTGAGTTAACTGATGTGAGAAGACCCAGCCCACTGTGGACAGCACCATTCCCTAGGCAGGACTCCTGAACTATGTAAGAGTGGAGAAATCCAGCCGAGCACAAGCAAGCAGGAGGGAGGGAAAGAAGAAGGGAGGGGTGAAGGGAAGATAGAAGGAAAAAAGCAATAAGCCAGAAGAAGTAGACAGACATTCATGAGACTGGATCTAATGCAAAAACCATCTTCATTGCGAGTTAACTCGGGTCCCTCCATCTGTTAGGAGTGGCAGTGGCAGTGATAACAGCAGCAGCAGGAGGAGCAGAGCAGAAGAGACCCCAAGCAGTAAGAGGAGAGGTTTTTTCTAGAGAGGAAGGCTTGAAAAATTCCAAGCCTACAGGTTTGCGATTGGGGTGAGGGTTCCCAAATTTACAGGATTGGGACTGGCTGTTCCCTCATGGGGTGAGGGGAATTCCAAGTCTACAGGCTTGGGATTGGTTGACCCCTCAGGGCTGAAGTCTAGGCTAGGGGTTGCTACTTCCCTAGGCATAAGCTCTGTGGGAGTCGTGCCTCTAGGCTACTACTTACTACTCAGGGATTGGTCAGTTTCGGGTCAGGGGCAGAGATGGCTTTGATTTCAGGGCCCAACTCTGTTTCTTTCTCTGGTTCTTTTTAGCTTTTAAGCTCCAATTTTAGAGCCAAGGCAAATTTCTTTAACTGGCTCTGATTCTAGGGGCAAAGCGTATTCTTTTGATTCTGGTTTCAGAATTAGGGTGTTTTTCTCTGGCTCTGAGTTCAGGGATAAAGTGTTTCTTTTGCTGGCTCGGGTCCCAAATCCAGGGTGTGTTGCTTTCACTGACTCTGGGCTCAGGGCTGGGGTGCTTAGGGCTATGGATCACAGATCTGCTGGGGCCTGGGCCTCTCAACATTATTAAATGCACTGGAACATCTTATCCTTGAGCTAGTAGATCTTGCTTTTTGAGCCTGATCTCACTCTGCCCTCCAGGCTGGTCTTGAACTTATGAGCTCAAGTGATCCTCAAACCTTGGGCCTACATATACTCACAGACTGTGAAAGTGTGTCCCAAAAGATTTCATACTCCAGGGATTCAGATGATGATTGCAAACACCTGATTAGAGACAGGAGACCATTTGTAACTTTTTTTTCCAGTAAGGAAGTTGGAGCTATTGCAGGTAGTGAACCTGCCATGGGATGGAGGAGCATAGTGGGTGGCCTGTCCTCAGAGCCCCAGGAAAGCTCCCACGCCCCACCCGAGACCACTCCCAGAGCCCCTGCCGTCCCTTCAAAGCACATCTTCTCTGTGGCGGCCACATGGAAACTGATAGTTTCCCCAAGCTACCTCACTTTCCGGCCTTAGCATGGAAGACACCAGGCCTACCTGGATATAGTTGTCTCCAGTCTGTGCACATCAGAGCTTACCAGTGGCCAGCAGGACTCCCCAGAGCCACTGCCCCTCCCTGCATGGCTCCAGTTATTCCCAGGATGAGCACTGAAAGAACTGAGTTTCCATCTTCATGGTCAGCAGCTCAGAACATACTGCTTTCCAGGAATCTCCCAACATTCCATTGCTTCCTCAGGGCAAGGAGGCTGGAAGATGACCTGACATGAGATGGGTGGTGAATTACTCTTGTTTGAGTGATGGACCGCACTCGGTGCCTGTGGATGCCAAGCAAGTGTTCACCACTGAACCACATCCCTAAGGTCACCGAGGAGGAAAGCCAGTGTGACAGGTAGCACACGTACTGGCTCAAGACCAGAAACAGATCTACCTATGCTGTCCCGTTCCTGCTGAGCCTCTCTCCCACTCTCAAGGACAGCAGACCAGTGGTAGCCACATCTTCCATGTTCCTCTCTGTTATCTCATCTCTGCCTGCCTTCCAGTCATATGAAAGCCACCTCAATCGCTCAAAGTGGCTGCAATCTCAAGGGCAAAGAGTTCTCTAGTGTAACCAAGGGGTGAGGGCCATGCAGTTGGAGGAGAATGGCCCTTGGGCTTAGAACCTGCAAGCCACGTTAGCAAAATTCTACTTACCAACCTGGAGGCAGGGCAGGCTGGTGGCAATACACAGGGGTCACAATGGCACTCCAGAAGTAGGCACTATAGGCTCCCTCAGGCAGGCCAAGTGACCTGCAGAAACCACCCCCCTCAGTTCCCAGCAGGTGAGGGTCCAGGTGGAACAGGACAAAGGGAGAACCAGGGCATCAGGTTCTGCATTTGGTTCTGCATTGAGTGACTGCATTCCTGGACTAGAGTCAGCCCTTCAGGGACAGACTGGGTGTGAAACTCTTGCATAGGAACAAAGTCAAGTTCATGTCTGGGTGAGATCATGGCTACACTGCCGAGGGGTCAGAGGCCACCTCGGGCACATCAGGCCAGGGACTCTGGTGCTGGGGATAACCAATCATCAACAGCAGTGACTCCTGACTCTCCACTTGACTAGGGGGGCATATACTACCACATGCCAACACTTGAGAAGGAAAGTGGTCACAGCTAAGAGTTGTGTCTCTGGGCTTGCCCCCATCATGAGCACCGCCCAGATCTGGTAAATGGATGCTGGTGTGGAGGCACTGTGACCCACTGTTCCCCCACTGCCTCAGGGAACAGATTCCACTGACATCCCAGAGCCCTGCACACCTGCCTAAGAGCTGCCAGAGGAGCAGCCCATGTGCCACTTGAACACCACGGAGCAGGCTGTCAACAGCAGCGCCCTGCTCTGCCAATGAGCAAGTACCTTGCTGCTTCTCTGCTAACCCTGACTGGCCCAGACAGGCCCAGGAGCTAGGGCCTCCTCCAGCCACCAGTCATTGCTGTCTTCCTCACAGCCAAATTGGACCCTGAAAGGAAATGGTACTTTTGGCTATACAAGGATTTAGCCATTCATTAGCCGAGGCTAATTTAGAATTATGTTTGTGTGTCTCTGGGCTGTGTGTGTCTCTGGGCTGTGTGTGTGTGTGTGTGTGTGTGTGTGTGTGTGTGTGTGTGTGTGTGTAAGTCTGTGTCTATGTGTCTCTGTGTCTATGTGCGCCTGTATGTGTAAGTCTGTTGTGCCACATTACTGAAGGTGTTTAACAGTATAGGAGTTCCCTGGTAGAATTTTGGGGGTCACTTATGCATATTATCATATCGTCAGCAAATAGCAAAAGTTTGACTTCCTTTCTAATTTCCTTTTGTTGTCTTATTGTTCTAGCTAAAACTTCAAGTACAAGTACTATATTGAAAATTTATGAACAGAGAGGATAGCTTTGTCTTGTTCCTGATTTTGGTGGAATTGCTTTGCATTTCTCTCCATTTGGTTTGTTGTTGGCTGTTGGCTTGCTGTATATTGCCTTTATTATGTTCCTTTTGTCCCTGAGCTCTCCAAGACCTTTATCATGAAAGGGTGTTGGATTTTGTTAAAGGCTTTTTCAGCATCTAGTGAGATGATCATGTGATTTTTTTCTTTCCATTTGTTTATATGATGGGTTGGGTACATTGACAGATTTTCGTGTTGAAGCATCCCTGCATCTCTGGGATGAAGTCATGGTGGATGATTTTTCTGATGTGTTCTTGGATTCAGTTTGAGTATTTTTGTATTTATGTTCATGAGGGAAACTGGTCTGTAATTTTCTCTCTTAGTTGTGTCTTTGTGTGGTTTGGGTATCAGGGTAATTGTAGCCTTCTAAAAACAGTTTGGCAGTGTTCCTTCTGATTCTATTGTGTGGAACAATTTGAGGAGTATTGGTACTAGCTCTTCTTTGATGGGTATAGTAATATGGACTGGCATCCATGGTCTCTTAGTGTCTGTATAACACCTGACCAGGACCTTTGGCTTTCATTGTTTACATTGAGAAGTCAAGTATAATTCTGATAGGTCTGCCTTTATGTTATTTGGCCTTTCTCCTTTGCAGCTCTTAATATTCTCTTTATTCTTTCTTTTGGTGTTCTGTAGAATTCTTGTACTTTCATAGCCATGTCCTTCTTTAGGTTGAGAAAGTTTTCTTCTATGATTTTGTTGAATATATTTTTTGTGCCTTTGAGCTGTACTTTTCCTTCTTTTATCCCTATTATTCTTAGGTTTGGTCTTTTCATGGTGTCCCAGATTTCCTGGATATTTTAAGAATTTGTTGGGTTTAACATTCTTTTTGACTGATGAATGTATTTTCTTTATTGTATCTTCAATGCCTGAGATTCTCTCTTCCATCTCTTGTATTCTGTTGTTTATGCTTACATCTACAGTTCCTGATTGTTTGCCCAAATTGTCCATTTCTAGAGTTCCCCTGGTTTGTGTTTTATTTCCTATTTCCTTTATTTCAGTTTAAGTTTTGAACCATTTCCTTCACCTGTTTGGTTGCTTTTTCTTGGTGTTCTTTAAGGGATTTACTGATTTCTTCCCATTTTTTATTTGTCTTTTCCTCCTTAAGAGCCTCCATCATCTTCATAAAGTTATTTTTAATGCCTTTTCTTCTGCCTCATCTGCATTGGGATGTTCAGGTTTTGCTGTTGTAGAACCACTAGTTTCTGACTGTGACATGTCACTCTTCATGTCGTTGAGTGTATTCTTACCTTGTTGTGTACCCATCTCTTCCTCCAGCTGGTGTAGGTGGAGCCTGTGGCTCTGTTGATCACTCCTTTGGATGCAGACGGGCTGAGCCTCCCATGATGGATCCTCCAGGTGCTGGTGGGGCTGAGGCTCTGGTGGTCGCTGATGCAGCAGGGTATCAAGTACAGAGAATGGCACTGAATGCTGGCTGCAGCATGGCTGCTTTCTCAGAGGAACTTCTTAAGAAAGCTTCTAGAAGCTGTTGCTGTCAATGCTTCAGGGTTCCTCACTCACCTCTGCCATTCCCGGGTTGGGATGTTTGCCTCTGACTGGAGCTTGTCTCTTAAAAGGACCTTTTGCATCTGTGTAGAGCCAGGGTACAGCTTGCCATGTGCACAGGGGTGATGCACTCTGGCAGGTCCCCAAAGGGCAGGGCTAAGGTGCTCCTGGATGCTAACACAGGGCTTGGGGAAAGAAAGAAAAAGCCAGCCAGCAGTGTGGTGGATACAGCTCCAGCAGCTGTCAGTGAATGCAAAGCCAGGAACAAGCTACTGTCTCATGAATTTGTGCCCCAAGTTGGACTCCAGGTGACGTGTTTAACTAATTATTCTTTACCAATAAGAAATCAGGAGTCAGATACTGGGGTAAGAACCTAAATGATGAGAGAAGCTGTGGAGAAGCCACCAATCACCTCCTACCTCTTCCATTCCTTCCTCCCAAAGGACTAAGATCTTCTCTCAGCTCTGCCTTACTATCGTGTCTCCTATCTGTCCACAGGCCTCCAAACCTCTATGGTTAATTTTGGTAAACTAGTGGCTAGCCCCGCCCTCTGACTCAAAAGCAAGCTTCACTGTCAGAATGAAATCAAAATATCACACAAGACTGGCTGCCCAATGAACCTCAGGGATCCTTAGACTCTACCTCCCCAGAGTTGGGATTACAAGGCAAATCCTATTGCACCCGGCTTTTTTTAAAAGGTTTTTTGTTTTTGTTTTTGTTTTAATTATGTGTATGGAGCTGGGTGATAGTGGTGCACACCTTTAACCCCAGCACTCAGAAAGCGGAGGCAGGCCAATCTTTGTAGTCAAGGCCATCCTGGGCTACAGAGCAAGTTCCAGGGCTACAGAGAAACCCTGTCTGGAAAAAAAAATTATGTGTCTAAATCGAGGTTTGTATGTGGGTATGCTCATGTGTGTGCAGGTGCAGTTCAGAGACCAGATGCATAGGATCCCTTGGAGCTGAGGTTACAGGTAGTTATGTGCGGCCCAACATGGGTGATGAGGACGGAACTCATGTCCTATTAACCATTGAGATATCTCTCCAGCTCTCCCAATTTTCCCCTGGAGGGAGACATCTTAGGTACCTATAGCTCTGACCACCCACCCGACCCAAACATGGACAGGATTGACAGATTGACAGTTCTTTCTCAATTCTTAGTTGGTGGAGTGATTTGTCTGGATAATTCTGATAACGAACGAGACTCTGGCATGCTAGTTACGCAAGCCCCGAGTGGTCGGTGTCCCCCAACTTCTTAGAGGGACAAGTGGCGTTCAGCTACCCGAGATAACAATAACAGGCCTGTGATGCCCTTAGATGTCCAGGGCTGCACGCGCGCTACACTGACTGGCTCAGCATGTGCCTACCCTATGCCGGCAGGCATGGGTAACCCGCTGAACTCCATTCGTGATGGGGAACAGGGATTGCAATTATTCTCCATGAACGAAGAATTCCCAGTAAGCTCAGATACCTGAGATCTCTCCCTACACTCCCCTTCATGGGCTTTTTTCTTTTTTTTTTCCATATTCTCATCTCGTAAGAGATCAACCTGCCTAGGATTAAAGGTGGCACCATGACACCCTTCTGCACCTGGCTTTTTAAATTGAGTGCTGGAGTACTTGTGCAGCAGTGTGACAGGACCTAGACTCACTGGGAATACAGGCCTCTGTATTATGTTAACTGATATGGGAAGACATTTAACTGGGCAAAAGGACTATGGATGTGATGTGACCAGCTGCTTTCTGCTCCTGAGGCTGGATGTTGTGGAATAATCTTTTTGTACACTGTGAAGATGTGTCTTGGCCTAAGGTACCTTCTAATTGGTTTAATAAAAAGCTGAACAGCCAATAGCAAGGCAGGAGAGGATAGGCAGGACTGCCAGGCAGAGAGCACTGGGAGGAGGAATCTAGGCGCATGGATTTCTCTAGTAGACTTGGAACAAGTTGGACATGCCATACTGAGAAAAGGTGCAGAACCACATAGCAGAACACAGATTAGAAACTGTGGAAACAAGTCTAAAGACCAAACTTTCATAATTAATATAAGTCTCTGTGTGATTATTTGTGGGCTAGCAGTCCCACAAAGGAAAGTCCAACTACAGCCATGCCTTCTCTGCCATGATGAACTGTACCCTCAAACTGTGGCCAGAATAAGAACTTGCCCCCTAAAGTTGCTTTTGTCAGGGTGTTTTGTCACAGCAACAAAACTTAAGACATGCAGCAAGCACTTAGCCAACTGGGCCTGCTCAGTCTCCCTGCTCAGATCCTTGGGAGAAACTGGTGGCCTGAGAGTACACCTTACCCGAAAGCAACTATCAAGGAGTGCGACCCTTTCAAGGCTCCAGGGCTGCTCAGCTGCCCTGGCAAGGAACAGCACACCCTTGATAACGGCCATCTGAGCTGGGACCCTGGAAATCCAGCCCCAGTGCCACCTTCAACAGCAGAACAGAGACCAAGCACTGAGAAGACCACACAGCAAATGGATCAAAAAAAGTTTATTCTGAGTACTTAATTTAAAAAAATTCATACCTAATGAGGTGTGCTACAGAATTCCAGATGATAATTCATATAGAAAACCCAACCTAACAATGGAAAGGCAAGGATTCTTCAGGAAAACACATGGAGCTGGGCATCAATTCTCATGTGTCCCAAAAGTGGAGACTTGTCTACAAGGACATGCTATCCGCCTGAATGTGAGCAACCAGTGGGGCCCAGCCTCCTGGTGTCTCAGAGGCTTGAAAGCATCTTAGGGACAGTTGCTCAAGGAGGCTGTGGCAGGCACCCAGGTAGGAGCCTCAGCTCCCTCACAGTCCTGTTTCTAGCCACATCAATCAATCAATCATCAATCAATCAATCAATCGACTGTAATTGAACATGATATTTGGCAAAAAAACAAAAAACAAAAAAACCACAGCTCCCCTGCAGGGAGCATGCTTCTGGAAGCTTGCAAGGGAAAGGTATAAAGGTATCTATCTGCCTGGCCATCCGAGTGGCTGGCCACACACAGAACATTCCAGGCTGCTTGGGTTGAGTACATCTAGGGTCCACCCTCACCCTCCCACATTGCAGACCAAGCCCAGGATAGCTGCCAGCACGTCACTAAGACATGGGCCTTGAATGCAGACAGGAGAAGGTAACACTTCAAGGCAAGGCAGGAGATGAGGTTCAACCTGGACTGGGGTATGGAGAGGTAAAGAGATGAGGTGAGAAGGCAGAGTACTGAAAGCTCGGGACCCCAGCTCAAGCTGTCAGTACTGACAGAGGGGACTTCCTAAGTAGTGTCAACGCTCCAGGGCTCCCAGCATTCCCCTCTACCATCACCTCACTTGTCCTCGGTCCTCTTTCCTGTCTTCCAAACACTGGACCCTAGAGAGCCTCCTCACTGGACACCCAGTCCAGGAGCAGTCTCCATCCTGGGGGACCCCAACAGCCATGGGGGGTTGGGGGGCACAAGGCCACATATACCACCAACCTCAGGAGAAGCAGAGACCCTGAAGTGGCTACATACCACAGTCAACTTGGCAGAAAAGAAAACACCTGGGATGGACCAAAGTAATCACCCCAAGTTCTCTGTGAACATGATTATCAGATATTAGCAAATTCTGTGGCAAGACATGCCCTGAAGCATCAGCAGAAGTATTAAATATAAAGGCAAAATGTATACTCCCCTCCCAACCTTCGGAAGAAAAACCCAGAAATCAACTCAAACGCACGCAGATGGCCTGTGGCGAGAACCCCGTGCTGGTGCTGGTTGGCACTGGGTGGCCGCCCTACTGCCGCAGTTCCACGTAGTTGGCCGGGAAGAGCCCGTATCTGCCTTTGCACACCCCACGCCACCAGCCATCGTCAATCATTTCTATGTTGGTGATGATGTCATCAGGGTCAAAAGAGATCTCATCATCGCCAGCTACGGAGAGAGAGCAGAGAGAGACTCAGATGAGGTCACCTGACCAGGCAGAAGGACACTGCAGCTGAGACCAAGATAGCCACCCATCAGAGGAAAGGGTGTGGAGAGGGCCTTTACGGTTATACACATGACAAGACAGCAAGGGAGAGGCATGCTGGAGGACTGCTAAGGTTATGCACAAAAGTCTAGACTCTAGAGAGCTGTGAGGTGGTGGCCAAAGTTACAGAATCCATGCGAGTACAGGAAACACGTGCCAGGTCTCTGTTCAGAAAGAAGGCCTGGGGGCCCAAGGACTTGAGGGAGTCCCAGTCATGCATCCCATAAAACAATCAATTAGGGCCCCTCCCCGTGTCATGTCAGCACACCCATTCCACCTGGGCTAACAGAACTAGGTCACGTAGGATGGATGTGATGACATGAAACAGGGAGGGCCACGCTATTCCTAAGATCTCCTGACCATCAGAGCAAGGGCCACATGTGTGGGGTATGTTCATGTGGAACCCTGTCCCCAGCCTACACAGTGAGTCTGTCATGACTAAGGTGGCTCTGCAGCTTCAGATCCCCAGGGGTTCAGAAGGTAAGAGACAAAGGGGTGGGACTCAGGCATGGGCATCCTTGGTACCATCCAGATAACCGCTCTAAAATCACTTCAAGATAAACTGCAGAAAGTGTACCCAAGCTCAGTAATGTGCACCTAATGTGTCAGCCACTGGAAGACTGAGATAGCAAGACTGTTTAAGCCTGAGAGATTCAAGGCCAGACTGGGTAATGCAAACCCTGCTCAAAAGCAAACAAAACAGCCTGTATTCCTGCCCTGAATTGGTCCAGGGAAGGGAGTGGCTGGGGACCTGACCCAGGGCAGAAACGTTTGCGCCCTCAGCCAACAGTTAGTGCCTCACCAGCTTGGTAGTCATACAGGGCGATGGCTGTGATGCCCAGGTCACTTTCATATCCATCGTAGGTGTCATCCTCTGTAAGCAAAGCAAAACTCCTGAGCAACATGCCAGCTACTCCAAACATACTTCTCAAGAACAGATGGGAGAGCTTGCTAAAAATGACCTCGTGACAACAGCTGGGTTGCTATATGGCAGATGCTGGGATGGAGGAGTAAGATACCTCCTAGAAAGAAAAGGACTTGTCCTGGCTAGTTTATGTCAGCTTAACTAAGGTTATAGTCATCTGAAAGGAGGGAACCTCAATCAAGAGAATGCCTTCATAAAATGTGGCTGTAAGGCATTTTCTTAGTGACTGATAGAGGAGGATCCAGTCCACTGTGAGTGGTGCCATCCCTGGGCTGGTGGTCCCGGGTTCTATAAGAAGGCAGAAAGCAAGCCATGAGGAACAAGCCAGGAAACAGCACTCCTCCACGGCCTCTGCATCAGCTCCTGGCTCCAGGTTGCAGCCCTGTTTGAGTGATGAACAGTGATGTGGAGGTGTAAGCTGAATAAACTGTCTCCTCCCCAAATTGATTTGCTCATGGTGTTTCATCATAGCAGTAGAAACCCTGACTAAGACATAACTCTTGGCTTTCAACAGCAAAGCTAAGACACTGAGCTCCAACACATACAGGGAAGCATGGCCACATGGACAAGTAACAAGTACCAAGACCCTTTTCCAAACCTAGCATGATGGTGGCTGCAATCCCAACACTTGTGGGGCAGAGGCAGGAGGACCACCCACATTCAAGGCCAGTTCGAGCTCCAGAGTAAACTCTAGGTCAGCCTGGGCTACTGACTGAATGAGACTGTGGTGGCTTGAGTAAGAATGGCCCCCACAGAATACTGTATCTGAATGCTTAGTCACCAGGGAGTGGCGCTATTTGAAAGGATTAGAAGGACTAGGAGGTGTGGCCTGATTGGAGTAAGTGTGCCATCGGGCGTGGGCTTTGAGGTTTCAAAAGCCCAAGCCGGGCCCCAATGTTGCACCTTGGACCCCCTGCCTGCAGAACAGGGTGTAACTCTCAACTACTTCTCCAGCACCATGTCCCCCATGGTTCCTGCCATGAAGCAAGGCCCCAATTAAATGTCTTCTTTTATGAGAACTGCCTTGGTCATAGTATCTCTTCACAGCAAAAGAACACTGACTAAGACAGACACTGTAAAAAAAAGTCTGATGCCACTAAAGCAAGAGGCCGGAGTAATGGAGGCTTGGCACCGAATGTTGCCCTGGAACAGTGAGGCTGAGAGCAGCTAAGGCCCTGACCCATCCCTACACTGCCCCTGTCTAGTGTCTCACTGGAACCTCATTTCCAAGTAAACGAGTTAGCTTCACTGTCTACTTAAGCACTGGTTCACCTTCAAAGCATGGGAAGATGGGGCCTTTGAGGTAGCTAGGCAATAGGCAGAGTCCTCCATGAGAGGACTCCTTAGGCCAGTAGATCCCTCCCCACCTCAGCCTTAACCATTCATGTAGCACAGCATAAACCTTCCCAAGACCACATGGTAGGAGCAGTGCCCTACTAGGGACCACTGTGTCTAACCCTCCCCAATCCAAGGAATGGCACAGAACTCACATTCCTAGGCAATCAGCTAGCAAGCCAACACTTTCTGAGGAGCACAATGAAGGAAAGGACTTCTCAGAAACCCTCATCCCCTGGACATAGCTAGAGTGGGGTCTAGTACCCGCTTGGTAGTGGCCAGGGGCCTCTGTGGTCTCGTAGACAGGTTCTGAGGTGTAGGCTAAGTTTTGCTGGCTGATGGCCTCAGGGACACCTGCAGCCTCAGTGCTGTACACAGGCTCAGGCTCAGGCTCAGGCTCACTCCCATCAACAGGACTTCCGTAGCTCGGCTCCGCCTTGAATGGTGCTGCATCCTGAGGAGAGACAAGCAGACATTTCTCAGGCTGTCACCAGAGACAGAAGAGGGCCACTCACAAGTGACCACCATGGTCAGACAAATCAAGGCAAGGACAGAAACGTTATACACAGGGAGTGGGGACAGGAAGCTCCTGTGAAGGGTGACCGCACAGGGCATACTGCCACAGGTCAAGATCACTCAGGTCCAAGACTGGTTTACTTAGAAAGATGATGGTAGCCACAGACTACAAGGCTAACAGACAGTTCCTGGTGTGAGCCCTGTCCCAACTTCTCATCACAGCATCAGGTACTTCCCTCAGTTTCTGGTCCCATCTGAGCTGCGGATCACAAGGTCTGTCCACGCCCGAGATCAGTACTGTCACCAGTCTCATCAAAAAGCCAGTGCCGCAGCACCTGGCCCAGCAGGAGGGACGGCTATGTGGGAATGCCTCACGGCCACTCTGTCGGGTCACACCCACCAAGAAGTCTTGCATGGGAAGGCTCCCTGCCATGCAGGGCAAGTAACAATGGGGTGAAGAAGAGGGAATCCTGGTAGTGAAGAGGTCATGGCCCCTTAAGCCCCAGTCACAGCTTGTGTCCAAGCTCTCCCAGGACCCACGAGCAATGCTACCTACATAATGGAAGGGCGGTATGTGAGGACCAATGGCATGTGGCTGTGGGCAGAGGGGCTTACTTCAGTGAGGGGGCCCTGAGTCTGGGCAGAGTGAGGCTGTAGGCAGAGGGGCTTACTTCAGTGAGGGGGCCCTGAGTCTGGGCAGAGTATGGGAGATGCTAGGCAGGGATGAGGCAAGGACTCCACAGAGTTTGTGTGAGGAGGCCATAGGGACCAGAGAACAAGATGCTCCAGGGGCTAAGAGAGAACACTGTCTACATTCCTCATCAACCCCCACCCACAGCTGTCTCTCTTCTACCTCCCCCTTGTCAGGATTTTGGGGTGGCATGACAGCCTGGAATGGTTCCCATTGTCTTGGTGCTCTAGTAGCTAGTGACCCGACAGAGTGGCCGTGAGGCATTCCCACATAGCCGTCCCTCCTGCTGGGCCAGGTGCTGCGGCACTGGCTTTTTGATGAGACTGGTGACAGTACTGATCTTGGGCGTGGACAGACCTTGTGATCGGCAGCTCAGCTGGGACCAGAAACTGAGGGCCAAAGGACAGTAGGTTCCAGAGGGAGCATAGCTGGTGCGACCATGTGGCATCCACTGACGTCCCAGAAGTTACAGGGAGAGGAAGGCCATGGTGCCATGAGCTGCCCAAAGGTGAAGACATCTAACCTGGGGGACACCTTGCTCCAGGGAGACAGAAGGGGAGGGTGGCATGAGTCTGCAGGAGTCTAGGGCAGCCAATTGGTCAAGTGACTACCCACCTCATAGATGGGGCTGGAGGGTGGTCTGTCTTCAGCTGGCTGAGGACTAGGAGATGCAGGGGGCGTCAGCTTCTTGGCTCTGGATTGCTCCTAAGGTTGAAGGACAGCAAATGCATGGTTACCCAGTCAGGAAGTCACGCCTGCCACTTTGTAAGGGGGTGGTGCCCAGGTGAAGCTTGGAGCCTGCTGGAGAGTAGAAAACACTGATCACAGGATCAGGTGGCTTTGAAGTGAAAGTCACATAGTCAGACCTTTTCTAGGACTCTGGCCTGTAGCATCATTCCTGTATCATCACAGGATGTGCCATGGACAGGGACACTGGACAGAGGTGAAATCCACCAGCCACTCCATTTTGCCATCAGCTCATTTCCCAACTTGGGGCTCTGAGCCGATGCTACCATGGGCCAAGAGTTTTAGGGACCTTTTAATGGATAGGTATTTTCTGTACATGTGGCAGACATGACCCCAGGGGGCTGACAGGTGGGCTCCTCTCTAAAGACCATGCTCCCACAAGGCAAAATCCTGGTCCCAATCCGGGTCCCCATCCTGCAACAGAACCAAGACAATGGGAACCATTCCAGGCTGTCTGTGGGCTCATGCTACCCCAAAATCCTGACAAGAGGGAGGCAGAAGAGAGACAGCTGTGGGTGGGGGTTGATGAGGAATGTAGAAGGTAGCTGAGGGAAGTGGCCACAAGCCAAAGAGCCAAGGAAGATGTTGAAGGCAGCACCTGGGATCTGGCCAAAGCCTCCAGGGCCACAGCTGGGCAACACCCCTCAGGATGCCTGGACTTCAGGGCTGTGGCAGCAGGTACGGGGTGTTCTAACTACTTGGGGAGCAAGCTCAAGACAGCATCATGGGAAACTTACTGAAATCCATATGTCCCCATGGGAGATGTTCATGGTTACAGTCAGGCCCCAGAGATAGGACTGAACCTCACCTATGCACTCCACACCCTCTCTACACTATCGTCTAGGGGGGACAATGGTCACACTGTGTGCTCTTGAGAGAAACACTATAAAGACTCTAACAGTCTCTGCAGCCCCATGACAGCCATGACAACCTCCAAAGATGAACATCTCAGGCATCACTGGTCCTGTGCACCTGAGGGCAGGACCCATCCGTATGTTCAAGCCTGCAGCACAATGAGGAGGCCAGGCTGTTGAGTCAGTCCAACTACAACTGCAGGCTGTGGGGCTCTCCCAGCCCTCCCTACACCCAGCTGGGTGCCAAGAAGAGCCTCACTGTCAATGCATGTTTAAAGTCACACAGAAACTGAAGCACAAGGAGGTCAGGGCTGGTCTCGTCAGCTCAAAACTGACAGAAGACAGTACATCAGAGTCTCATCTCATGGAGGGAAGAAATGGGGTGAGCAGGACAGAAAAAGACCACATGGCAGAGGAATTAACATCAAGAGAATCTGAGACCAGAACTAGGCGGTTATGGAGAGCCACGCCACCCAATCAGCCTGCAGAACACTACGGGATGCCACGTGTGCGCTGGCACAACCAATGGTGAGCCCGCACTGGGAGACTGGGCCTCTGAAGGGAGGAGATGTACACTTTATAAACGCATGGTCACCACTACATGCAGCTAAATGCCACGAGACACACTACACGGTGCCCATGCTCCCGTGCCATCCATCTGCCAACTGCATGGCATCCCCTTTAACCCCACATCTTCCTCTGTGAGGTTTCAACCCCAATACCTCCTGCGGGGGAAATGTCCATCAGCTTATATGGAGCCGCATCTTCATAAAACACCTCTGTATGACTTGTTGAGGATTCTACTTCCCAACCATTCTGGATAGCCATCGCCAGCATACACATGCGGCCATGGGGCCACGGAGAGGGGCTGAGGGCTGAAGGTACCCAGGTGGGGGACCAAGTTACTCTAGCTTGCTGTGTAAACAAGCCTTCCTACCAGCAACTCCTGAATCTAGTTGAAAACAAAGAAACCACTCTCAGTGGCAAGTGAGCATAGCATAGAGGCTTCAGGAAGGAGCCCTCCCCCAGGCCCACTTCCTCGACTCTTCAGTGTGCCCACTGCAGACTCAAGGAAGGCAACTAGGCTCCCGAGTGGGACACGGCATCTTTACTCACTTCCAGCTTCCTCCGAGCCTCTTCCTGCTCCTGCCTTTCCTTGGCCATGCGCTGAGCTCTCTCTGCTTCTGCCTTCCGCCTGTCCTCCTGCTCTCTCTCCTTTGCCAGATTTTCAAAGTTAGCTCGGATATTGCTGGTTTTGCTGGTCGCTAGAGGAAAGAGAGGGCACATCTGTCTCATCTCACCAGAACAAAAGCCACACCATGGAACACAGTCAAATCACCTTAGGCCAGCCACACGCCAGGTCCAAGGGAGACTAATGGGATCAGAAGCCCTGGGTCTCAGGACAGTTAAGCCAGACACGGTCATAGGCAAGCACTACGAGCCCAGGCTGAATGAAGCCCCAATGAGGGGCTGCGGCGCGGCTCAGGGTTGGAGCTGGCCTGGCACACACAAGGCCCTTGGTTCCATCCATAGCACCACATAAAAGGGGAAAAATGGTTTTAGAACAGCAAAAAGGTATTGGTTTTCAATATACATGCACCCTTGAATATACTTCCCCCCCATTCTGTATGACAAAAGTAGGGAAGGCGTCAGTCAGGACCGGCAGATACCTGTCTCAGAACAGACTTCCTGTGCTACCGAGCTTGCAAGTGAACAGGTTTGTTCATGGAACACCATTTTCCCCAGACATAACAAGAAGCCAGGTCTGAGTGTCTGGCAGGCGTTTCCTCCAAAGTGAGCCTGCCCAGTAAAGAAAATGTATAGCAGAGCCAAGTGTGGTAGTTACACCAGTCATCCTAGCAGAAGGACCAGGCATTCCAGGCCAGCCTGGGCTACATGAGACTGCCTCAAAACAAAACAGAACAAAAACAGAATAAACAAAGGAAAGAAGAAAAGTATTGCTGCTTGTCAGTATGAAAGTGAAGTTTTCAAGCAAAACTCCTGGGTTGGCCAGGCCGTGGCACATGCCTGGGATCTCAGCACTTGGGAGACTGTGGCAGCGGGCTATGTTACATACTAAGCCATCCTTTAGCTCATCAGTGATGAGCCTAGGATATACTGTGGAACCCTGCCTACAAAAACAAACAAGAAGCAAACAAATCTGGGTTTCTGGCCGGGCGGTGGTGGCGCACGCCTTTAATCCCAGCACTCGGGAGGCAGAGGCAGGCGGATCTCTGTGAGTTCGAGGCCGGGCTGGACCGATAGCCTCCGAAACAATACAGAGAAACCCTGTCTCGTAAAAAAAAAAAAAAAAAAAAAAAAAAATCTGGGTTTCTGAACATTTGTAGCTGCTACCACAGTGTACTGGCTGCTTTTATATCAATTTGACCCAAGCAGGAGTCAGTAGAGAGGAGGGAGCCTCAACTGAGAAAATGTCTCCACAAGATCAGGCTGCATGCAAGCCTGTTGGGCATTTTCTTAATTAGTGACTGATGTAAGAGGACTCAGGACACCGGTGGTGCCAGCCTTGGGCTGCTGGTCCCGATTCTATAAGAAAGCAGACTCAGCAAGCCATGGAGCCCAAACTAGTAAGCAGCACCCCTCCATGGCCTCTGCATCAGCTCCTGCATCAAGGTTCCTGCCCTGCTTGAGTTCCCGTCCTGACCTCCTTCAGTGACGGACAGTGATGTGGAAGCATAAGCCAAGTAAGTAACACCCCCAAAGTTGCTTTTGGTCATGGTGTTTCATCACAGCACCAGAAACCCTAATGCAATGAGAATGACAGCTGTCACTTAAGGGCTGTAATGATATGGGTGACCTCTCAGTTTGTTTGTAAGGGCTCTACCTCAGGTAACAGACCTAATCCAGAGACCTGGTATCTGAAAATAACAAGGTACACATTATAGCCCACAGGGTGAGCAAAACTCTGGAAGTACTCAGAGACCACAGCCCAGGGGAATCCCCAGCCCTGAGGAAACCACAGCCCACAGTGTGTGGGCCTTGGGCTCCCACAGCTTCCCTGAGAGCATCCTCTCGAGCTGCCTAGCACAGTCATTCCTGTTCCCTTGTAAGGCCCAAGCAAGCAGAAGCCTATTGTCCTGAAACAATGCCACACTGTTCACACAGTCTGACACTGGGGCTAATTTCCAAATATGTCTCTGTTTAAGCACCTCATAGTTTTGTTGTTTAAAAAACAATCTGTTTACCCCTCCCCCCTTTTTTGAGATGGTCTCACTGTATAGTTCAGGCTGGCCCAAGCCTTGCTAGGTAACTCAAGCTGGCCTTGAACTCGTGACAAGCCTCCTGCCTCAGATTTTCAAGTGCTGAGATTACAGTCATATGCCACCATGCCTGAACCCTTCTAATGTGACATACAATAGATATCAATAAGCACAAATAGTGCCTGCAGAGGTCTTTGCAAAAGGCCCTGATGGTGTCAAAATGACCCAAGAACTGATTCGTGTGTCTGCAACGGCCAGTGGTTATTCTACCTACTGGTGTGATGGGGGATTTTTATCCTATATGCAAAGGGAACTCTCTGGATGCTTCTCATGCTCACATATCCTGGAAGCGCCTGAAAGGACACGGTTCTGAGTCACTGGTAAAGCTTGCAAGTGAGAGGCTCAGAAGCCTCTGCTTCTCTTCATAAACACCATGAGATTTTATGAACCCCAGGCTGCAGTTGGGACCAGTGAGAGAAGCAGACTCCAGGGATATACGCAGGCTGCTCCCAGAACCTGGTCACCAGCAGCAGCTCTCAGGGCACCAACACTGTACCCTGTGCCCACACAGTGCTTTCGGACTGCCAGCACTCACCAGCCTCAATGGGGACAGTCTTCTGGTATGCTGAGGGCACCTGGGCCACGTCTTCAAAGGTGGATGCGTTCTGCGGAGACAGAGAGGAGTCAGGGGGTAGTGTCCTCACTCCTTCCCAGTCAAGACAACTGTTACCTCCACAACACAGAGCTGTCACCCCCATCCTACACACTGCAGAGTCACTGGGGCAAGGCTCCCCTTCCACAGACTCACTGATCACCATGCAGGCGCACACCCCAGCACACTGTGAGGCTCTGTAGGTCACAGGGTCACCTGGCCAGGCCCCCTCCTTGCCCCCTTGAAGACTCTCTCAGCATCACACATCTCAACCATGTTTACGGTCTCCGGAATTACTGTGGCAGGGATCTCGGAAGCCAGTGGTTGACCTAGACACAGGCTGACAGGGCAGTGACAACAGTGACAGTCCCCAGCCATGTGGCTTCTAATGGATATTCAGGGTTCAGAACACTGACTGCCCCGACACCCTGCCTGATTTCCCACATGGAAGCATCCCCAGCTGGGGCCTCAGGGCAGAGCGGTGCTCACCTTAGCATCAACACCATCCCTTTCCCTAGTCTGATCCCAAGTCTGTCCCTCCGGAGCATCCTTCACCTTGCTGCCAAGGAGGCCCCTGTCTGGTCCGCAATCTCAGGATGCTCTGCCCTCACCTGGGGACCCTGATCCATCTCTATACCCCCACTCTCTTCAATCACTCACCAGTGCCCCACTTTCCAAATCACAGCACCCCTTTGTTCTAAAGCATGCTGGGGGTGACACCTAGGGCCTCTCCAATGAAGCACACCGAGCCCCTGCCTAGCTTCTTGACCTGTCTCTCCCACTCCCCATTCCTGGGTCTCCCCCTCCTCAGCCTCTGCCCATGTTGGCCCTCACTCCATCTCCTTCTCCACACAGCCTGGCTCTGGAGCCCAACAGGGTGGCCACTCTTGTCCTTGGGTCACTCGTAACTGCCCAAAGCCACCATGGAGGAACACTTTTCTTCTCTAGGAAGGGACAGGCTGGTATCAGGGTCACTAACTCATCTCAATTACTATGTGAATGAACTCCTGTTGTCAGGACAGCCTCATGGCACAGCCTGGGTCTTGATTCCACCCCACAGTCCCCTAGGCAGGAAGGACCCTGGGCTTTCTCTCAGGGCAACAAACAGAGAAAATAGCCATGTCTGGCTGGCAGGGGCAGAAGAGACTTCTAACCACATCATTTCCTGACTCCAATTGCACAATGTCAGCAGTCGCCAACTTTGTGGTTGCCATCTTTACCATCACCACCAACCACAGACACCACAACTTCCTCAATGCCAGCCTCTGAATAACTCACTCACTTCCTCATGTCCTCTGCTACAAGGCCCTCAGCCACCAGACACCTGGTCTCCTGCCACCTCACCCAGCCTCCCCGCTCAGTCTCTGCTGACTGGCAGGTGAAGCCCTGGGGGTGACCCCCAGCATAGTACAGACAGCCCTGCAGCATCCTGGCTGCCTAGAGCCTTAATTAGCCTCATCTTCTCTACCCAAGTTCTATAACTCTGCAAGGATCCACCACTGCCCAGAGTCACATCAACCCTCCTTCTGCTCTGTCAAGTGCTACAGTTGCAGGTATGGGCAACTGTGCCTGGACCCAAGTTCTTTCACTAAAGGGCAGGCTGCATGTTCCATAGGCCTCCCAGGTCCCTCCCTCCAACAGGGTGACCACCCTTCAACCCATGGGCTTCCCAGGCCCCTCCCCTCAGCAGGAAACTGTCTCCTCTCACTCTTCCACACTTGCAGTGACCTCATTCCTGAACCAGGCTCCATTCACACCCCCTGTGTCACTGTCACTGACCCCAGCTTTGCAGACAAGTTTCAGTCTACCCTCAAAACTTGGCCCAGGGACCAATGAGAGGATTCGTTGGGCAATGGTGCTTGCCTCCAAGCCCAGTGACCTAAATTCAATCCCTAGGACCCATATAGTAAAAACCAACTCACACAAGTTGTCCTTTGACCGCCACATGTAGTCTGTGGCGCATACATGTGCATACACATGCGTACCAACCTACATATATACATGCATACACATCATTTTTAAAATCAGCTCATCTGGCTTCCTTAGGGACATTTTGCCCAAGTAATTCCTATGAGAAGCTCTGGTGACATGGCAGATGCTTTGGGTGATACCAACCATGGTGAGCTGCGAGCCCAATGGAAGAATAAGTCTGTGGATGACCCTGCCATGTATGACCACAGCCAAGCACAGAAGCAAACATCTGCATCTATGAGACGAGAAGATGCAGCCACCTCTACTGCCTGCCAGGCCGTTTGAGAACCTACAGAGCTATCTGGCGACCCCCAACACTTTCCCCACAAGTAGCTGACACACCAGGAGAAAATTCTTTTGCCATCTCACAGCTTACCCTGCAGGGTCCCCAAAGTGATAAAAGAAACAATAGGCTGATGAGGGGATCTGGGGAGAAGAAACAAATCGTTTCCATGGGAACATGCTTTAATCCTAAGAGATAAAGCGGGGCAAGATGGCACCTATCAACAGTGCCAGACTATGGAAACTGAGGCAGAAGGAGCACGAGTCCCAGGCCAGCCTGGGAAGCAGAGCAAGACCCCATCTGAAGAAAAGAGTGAGAAAGGACAGGCCAGGGACCAGTGCATCCCAGCTGTGGGCCATGTGCAGCAATAGTAATAGTCTAGGCCCTGCTATCTGTGGTAACAGCCAATGACTAGATGTGGCCACTAAGCACTTCCAAAGTACTAGCCAAGAGTTGGTTCTTGCCTGGTCTACTGATAACAATTAAAAGTTCAGGGACATGTCCCTAAGACCCTCTAATCAAGTCCCTGGGTTGCACTCCACTACTCACTGGGATGCTGTGACCAGGTACTTGGCTTGCTTGCGTCAGCTCCAGACATGAAACAACATGAAGCCCCGGTGTACTACATGAAGTATGCAAGGTTCCCAGGACCACGGAATGGCATGTGCCTAACGTTCCTGGGCAGACCTCCAATGCTGTGAGCTAAGGGCCCTCGGAAGAACACCCCACAGTATCTCGCTGGTCTTACCTTGTCCATCCGATCCTTCTGTACCCCATACTTCCCGCCGAATCCTTTGGCATAGTCTGAAAGGTGGTAAAGGCAAGACTTCTGTGAGGATGAGGACGGGCGAGCAATGGCAGGCGCATGCACAGGGGTCCACAAGACAGCCCAGGGACACGAGCCAGAGCAGAGGGATGAGAGAGCTGCCCGAGGATGGGCTCTCCTGGCAAAGCCAGCTGTTTAACCACAGTGCCCAGTGCAGGCAGGGAGCAAGTGAGGTGTGGGCATGCTTCCAGGAACGGGGGTGGGGAGAGGATGGGCAGCAGGCCGGTGGGAAGGAAACCAAGGAGGAAGGGCACAGGACAGGCCTTTGCAGTGCACACTTGTATAGCACAGTCTTCACACCAGCCAGGGACTTATTCTCATCTGCTTCCTGGGCGCCTGCTCTACTGGGCACTAAATAGAGGCCCCACCGTAGTTTGTTCTCTTGCTTTTTAAAAGAAAAAAAAAAAACTCCCTGTCGAAATGCCACCAGACAAGTATGTCCGTTGCTGCCACACACACAAACACATGAAAGTGACAGTCATGCAGCCTCGACATCACAGGAACCAATGGCCACCTCCACGCAGTCTGCTGGGCCAGTCCTAAGTATATCCACCCCAGGTCTGATAGCATCTGGGAGCCTACACTCCACCCTGATTCAGGGAGTCACATGCCTCTGCCTGGCACTCGGGTTCTAGGAACCAGGTCTAATCTCTTGAGGAGAAAAAAACTGCAATAGCTACTGAGATTACCAGGCATGCACACAGTGTGCACATACAGTGTGGTTCTGGGTGGAGATACTACACACAGATGGTGTGGTCAAAAACAAAAACTCCAAACACATAAACCTTATACACCTGGCCAAAAACAAAACAAAACAACAACAAAAAACTCACTATAAAGACACAGAGAGCACATGAAACATGCCTGTCTTTCTCCATGACCCCAGCGTCTAGTTAACATCAGGTCTCAAACCCACCTCTCTGTGGGCCAGAGGCAATGAGGAGGAGCTCAGAGATTCAGTGCTGCTGGTCAGCAGCACGGAGGCCAGAGGTGTCTACTGCAGAAACTGCCCTGCCCTGACCTGAAGAGTATCTCCTAACTTGAACTGTAAAGGTCAGAGGGGAAAGGATGTTGCTCTAGCATTAAACTAGGTGGGGACATCCCTGGCAGCTGGAGGCACAGGGAGCTGACACAGGCACTGCGGTGAACCCTGAAGTCTATGCTGCAAGTCATCTGCACTGCAAGGGCTGATGGGAGGAAGAAGGGGCAACTGTGCCTTGCTGGGACTCGTGCTTGGCCAATTTCTCCTTGTAATCAAACCCCACTGCAGAGGAGTCCTGCCTCTCGGACTGAACACCAAATTTGCCTCCGAACCCAGTCTTATAGTCTGGAGATCCACGCGAGACAGTAGGGAGCATGACCGAAAGAGGAAATAGTCAGATTAGAGTCACATGAGCATGTGCAATGGTCAAATATATCATGTTCGGACAGCAAGAGGGCTGACCCGGGTCTGAGGGTCTAACACTGACCAAAGGATTAAGGAACAAACTTACAAGTCAGTATACTTCAGCTGAAATGCAGAAGCAGGTTCAGAACTGCTTGGTAAATAGTTTAAAGCTACTCCATACTTTGAGGTTTGCCTGCAGGGTCTTTCCCAGGCTGCCCGTAGAAAAGGGACAACAGAGGGGTTACCAGCCCCACTCCCTGTGCTGGAAGGACAGCTGGGGACAACTACAAGTGTTTTACCCATTCAAACCAGCTCTCCCTGGGACAAAGTTCCCACTGTGACAAGAAAACACTCCCAGTTACAAAGGAAGTGTGATTTGAGGAGAGGCTCAGAGGTAGAGATAGTCTGTCCAGCACAGACCAGGATGTGGCTTCTATCCCCAGCACCTCAGAAAGAAGTGTGCCCTCCACAAACCAAAGCCCACCTTAAAAAGGAGAGCCCTGGAAACCAGAGGGCCACAGGCCCTAATGAGTGCTACAGGAACCAGGCTCCCAGTTGCTGCAGCACTGGCACAGGGGTGGGGATAGGACAGGATCACCCTATCCCCTTGCCACCTATAGGGACCTCTGGAATTGGAGGAGACACAGACAACTTCACACCATGAAAACAAAATTCAGACAGAAACACAGCTGACATGAGGCACGTGACCGACTGAGGAATGAACACAAGCTTCCCAAAGACCCTTGAGGAAAGCTGGGGAGTGGGGTGGAGGAGGTACCTTTTTGGGACTCATGCAGCTGCAGCTTCTCCTGATGGTCCCAGCCAAGGGCACACTTGTCTTGTCTGTCTGTCTGCACACCAAATTTTCCTCCAAACCCTTTCACATAGTCTACATGCACAACAGAAAGCCATAACCTGGCATTACTGCGCAGCCCAGAACACAGGGAGAAAGCAGGTTTCAGATGCAAGGAGGCACGCTTCACTGGTCCCCAGCTGCCCCCAGGGAACAGCTGGGATGGAGACCCCAGTTGCCACCCATCACAGGCCCTCCTCAAGATAACAGTGTCTGAGGAGTGTAGTTAAATAGGCTAAGCCAACGCATGTGGCCCTTGAGGGAGCGAGGTCTTGTCACTCATAGGCAGACGTGTGTGACAGGGACATTGCTACAAACAACACTAGGGCTTAGAGTCAAGGAGAGGCCAGCGCCTGAGTTCTTATGTAACCACAGGCTGGGATCAGTTGTCTTAGGTTGACCATCTGAAAAACTGTAGGTGACAACAGTTTTTCTCTCCTATCCTGGCCACACCTGTCATCCTGCAAGGGACTGGCTAGGGAAGAGAAAGTGGCAGTACCTTTCTGGGACTCATGCTTCTCTGTTTTGCCTTGATACTCAAAGCCCACAGCACTTTTGTCCACCTTGTCCTTGTCAATTCCATATTTTCCACCAAAACCTTTGGAATAATCTGAAACAAGAACAGCACTGTACTAAAAAAAAAAAAATCAGCAATGGAAACGTCCAGAAGGCTAAGAGGTGCCTGCTGCCAAGTTTGAAGGCCTGAGTTCAATTCCTGGGATCCACAAAATACAAGGAGACAACCAAGTCCTACAAGTTGTTCTCTGACAATCACACATGTGCACATCCATACATATGTACAAAATGAATAAATATGCAAAATTAAACCAGCAACAGATTCAATGGACATGGTATACGGTATTTAAGAAGGTAAAGCATGGGCTGTCAAGACTGTCAGCAAGTAAAGACACTTGCTACTAACCATGATGACCTGGACTCAATCCCTGGGACCCACATGGTGAGGAGACAGCCCAAGTGTGTGGCTTATGCCTGTGTCCCAGTACTCAGGAGGCTGAGGCAGGAGGTTTCCTGGGAATTTGAAGCCAACTTCCAACACACTGTGAGTTCAAAGCCAGCTTGGGGTATAAAGTGAAACCTTGCCTGGAAATAAAAGAAAAAGAAACAAATAAAAAGAAAAACAGAAGGAGGACCAGAGTTCAGTTCCCAACACCCACATGGTGGCTTACAACCATCTGTAACTCCAGTTCAGAGGGATCTGATACTCTCTTTTGGGATCTGAAGGCACCTGCACTCACATGTCATAAACACAGACACATACCCATACACATGGGGAGGGAGAGAGGGAGGAAGAGAGGGAGGAAGGAAGGAAGGAAGGAAGGAAGGAAGGAAGGAAGGAAGGAAGGAAGGAAGGAAGGAAGGAAGGAAGGAAGGAAGGGGCTGAAAGAAAGTCAGTCTTTGTGGCTGGAGAGATGGCTCAGCAGTTAAGAGCACTGACTGCTCTTCCAGTATCCATGTGGTGGCTCAAAACCATCTGTAACTCTAGTTCCAGGGGATCCAACACCCTCTTCTGGCCTCCGCAGGTACCAGGCACATATGTGGTGATCATCAGACATATATGCAGGCAAAATACTCATACACATAAAAAAAAATTAAGTATATTTTTTTAAAAACTTCAAAGAAAAAAAAACAGAACACATGTAGAGAACTTTTTAGAAATGCAGGCTCTGCTCTAAAAAGGTCATGTGACATGTCACTCTTGCACTGTCATAACATGACTTCCTATAGGTACTTAGAACCTCAACGAGAAGCCCTAGGCAACCTATAGGTCTGTGTGCCACAGCCCCCCGGAAGTACACTCAGCCTCTGCTTGGAACCAGGACTGGACGGCCCAGAATGCTCAGCACTCATGACCTGAGTTAAGTCTGGCCCCGGGAAGAAAAGCACAGTGATCAGTGTGAAGTCACAGCTGCACAGCACCCCAGGGAAAAGCCTAAGGCAAGCAGCAGGCCCCAGACACACAGGCCCCAGGCACACTGGCCCTTTCCCAGGGGCAGGGCCAAGCCAGCGTGACCAGAACTTTTGGTGGGAGTGGTGTGCGTGTGCATGTCCATGTGGAGATGGAGAGGTCAGAAGACAACCTTGGGTCTTCACCTTCCACCTTGAGACAAGGTCTCTTTCTTGATTTTTTTAGTGAGTATGTCAGGCTTGCTGGCCCACGAGCTTCAAGTTCTCCTGTGTGTCTCCCATCTCCCAGCAGATAAACAGGGAACACAGATGCTCATTCTATGTGCCATGCCCAGTTTTCACATGAATTCTGGGAATCGCACTCAGGTCCTCTCACTGGCACAGCAAGCACTTCTACTGCTGAACTGAGTCCCAGACCGTCTCCTGGGATTTTCTGTTTTGTTTTGTTTTTAAAGAAACTCAAAGCTGTCTTTCAACACAAGCTCTTGGTTTTCTTTTTTGTTTATTTGTTTTGTTTTTTAAGACAAGATTTCTCTGTGTGGCCCTAGCTGTCTCTGTAGACCAGGCTGGCCTCAAACAAAGATCCACCAGCCTCTGCCTCCCGAATGCTGAGACTAAAAGCGTGCACCACCAACTGGCTGCTTTCAAATACTGGCAAATGTTAAACAGAACTGACACATGTGGGCACAAAAAACAAAAGAAAACAAAAAAACCTCTGTAAACACTGTAAACATGTAAAAACACCCTTGCACTGCATGGAAGGCTACAGCAGTGGTTCTCAACCTCCCGAACACTGCAACCTTTTAGTATAATTTCTCACACTGTGATAACCCCCAACCATAAAATTATTTCATTGCTACTTCATTACTGTAATTTTACTAGTTATAAATTGTAATATAAATATCCGGTATACAGGATACATGGCCCCTGTGAAAGGGCCACTTAACCCCCAGAGAGGTCAAACCCCACATGTTGAGAACCACTGTACTAGACAAAAGTTTAGTGGTTAACAGCACTGGCTGCTCTTCCAGAGGACCCTGTTTAGGTTCCAAACACTCACTCGGCTGCTCGTAACCTTCTATGGTTGCAGTTTCAAGGGCTCTGCACAAAGTGCATATACATACATAAAGGCAAAACACCCATATACAGGCATACACATCAAATAAAAATACATAAATTTGAGAAAAAAAATCGAAAGATGGAAAGATTAAAGGAACATAGGAACAAAAAATAAAAATAAGAGCACCCTTATCCATAAAGGAACCCAAGGCCCAGATGTACCTTTCTGTGACTCATGCTTCTCCGTCTTGCCCTGGTAGTCAAAGCCCACAGCGCTCTTGTCCACACGGTCAGCTTGCACACCGTATTTGCCACCGAAGCCACTAGAGTAGTCTGAAGAGATAAGGTGGCAGCCAGCAAGGTTAAGACTCCTGGCAGATGCAATGCCCATTTAAACGCAAGGGCTGCATCCCGTAGATGACACTGGACACCCTGAAACTTTGTGCAGTGTTCAGATCACTTCCCACCACCATGTGCAATTGTTTTGTACTGATAGAAAGAAGTGGCTACAGTAGTTTACACCAGGAATAGTCAGTCTGGGCTACAGAATGAGCCCATCTCAAACATAAACAAGAAACAACAACAAAAATGACAATTCACAGACAGGTGAGGTGCCACACACCTGCCATCCCAGCACTCACGAGACTGAGGCAGGAGAATTACAGAGTTCAAAGCCAGGTTTTGATACCATGACATTATCTTAAAAGAAACAAAACCAAACCACTGAATACTAAAAAGAAATGAAGTGCCTTGATGGTTAAAAAAAAAAAAAAAAAAAAAAAAGGTTCTAGTTTGGGTGACATCATGAAAACAAATCAAAACTCCCTTTTATATGTTTCAGGACACAGTTTTGACATTACAGGTCAACAACTCTGTCTTCAGGGACATTTGCTATTCTTTTATCCACTAGAGAGCTGGCTCTGAGCTGTTCTGCTCAGGTAAAAAGAAAGCAGCTTCCACTGGAGACAGCAGACACAGGGCTCTATGTGTGGCACCAACAGTGAGGACACACTCCCTGTAACATTCAGACGGCCCCAGAGCCCAGCAACAGTGAGGACACACACCCTGTAACATTCAGACGGCCCCAGAGCCCAGCAACAGTGAGGACACACACCCTGTAACATTCAGACGGCCCCAGAGCCCAGCAACAGTGAGGACACACACCCTGTAACATTCAGACGGCCCCAGAGCCCAGCAACAGTGAGGACACACACCCTGTAACATTCAGACGGCCCCAGAGCCCAGCAACAGTGAGGACACACACCCTGTAACATTCAGACGGCCCCAGAGCCCAGCAACAGTGAGGACACACTCCCTGTAACATTCAGACGGCCCCAGAGCCCAGCAACAGTGAGGACACACACCCTGAACATTCAGACGGCCCCAGAGCCCAGAACGATAAAAGAGACCTCCCTGCCACCAGGCTGCTTCAGCGCTCCCCTTACCTTTCTGGGAGGCGTGCTTCTCCGTCTTCCCCTGGTATTCAAAGCCTACAGCAGACTGTGGGACAAAAATATGATGGACAGACATTTGAAATGCCACCAAGATGACTCATCTGAAGATTTTCGTAGTGTTGGTTTTGGGAAGGTGCGTGTACCCGCGCATGTCTTAAGATCAAAGGAAGATATCCAGTGTTCTGCTCTATCACTGTCAGCCTTGTGCTTTGAGACAGGGTCTCTTACTGAACCTACAGTTAGGCTGCAGCCTGTCTCCTACCAGTTCCCTACCCCTAACACTGAGCCTGGCTTATGTGGGTACTGTGATCCAAACACAGGTCCTCATGCTTGCACAGTGACATCTAAGTCATCTCCCCAGCCTCGTGTGTTGGGTTTTTTATTTGTTAATATAGGGTCTCACTCAGGCCCAGATTGTTTTCTGAACTCATGGCAATTCTCCTGCCTTCAGCTCTCAGGTGCTCAGAATACAGGAGCCAGCCAGGCTTAAACAATGTTAATTTTTGACTTTTGGTTTCCTAGGCAAAGTACAGATCCGATCATCACTGCCCAAGTCTGTGTGTGCAGTTCCCCCTTCCATCCCCCGCAGGCTCCCAGCACCAGCTTGGCCGACTTATTCCAGGCACAGCATGCTGATCTGGAATTAATTCCCCTGCCACACCGACTTTCCAAACAAGCTTTATTGAGAACATTAACAAGATAGCAGGCCTGCATGGAACCTCATGGTAGCCTGTCCCCAGCATGACCCAGAGCTGGGTTTCCATATCTCCCCCACTTCAGACACGGATAGTCAGACCTAGCTGCTATGCCACACAGCCAGGACACAAACTGAAAGTGGTATGCTTCTGCACCCCCGCCAGCCCCAGGCTTATGACAGAGCCTACGGACACTGAGACCTCAGTTCAGCCAACTCCACTCTGAGGGAGGGCTCTGCCTGTCAATCACATCCATCCAGTGGAGACAATGAGAACGGTCCGATGGCATAGCGTAGCTGAGTCAGAGGCTAGGCCTGCAGCAAGCTTACCAAGGCCTGTCTTCCATGTCACTGCCTGTTCCCCACTGGACAGTCGGCACCCCTCACACAGGCCAGCATCAGAGGGGCTTGTGAGTTCCTTTCTGGACACCATGGGGTCAGCGGGTACCTGTGAACCACTGCACTGGCCCAAAAGGGCAGCTACAACAGCAGCCTGCAGCCTGGCCTGTCACTCACCTGATCCACCCTGTCCATCTGGACACCAAACTTGCCTCCGAAGCCCCGGACCGAGTCCACTTGTGAGCAATGCTTCGAAAGTTTTGACTGGTACTCATGGCCAACGGCTGACTGGAACAAAGAACAAAGATGTGGCATTATGTACCCAAGTCCAGTGTGGCATAGCAACCCTACTCTGGGCATCAGTGAGGTGGGCCTTTGCCCTCTGAGGCCCCGAATCCCAGGACATGGCCCCGAACTGTCTGAGCCCTGGTGCAGGGTCTACTGTGTACCCCAAACCTCCAAACTGAGCCCTGACTGCACAGGACCTCTGGGTAGGACCAGGTATGAACAAAGGACAGCGCCTGCAGCACACAATGGAAAGAGCCATTTACATCAGTCACCCTGAGTGTGGCGTTTTCACAGGCTGTGACCTACGAGTCAAAGCACGCACACACTTTGTGACTGTACTGAGGCAGACACAGGTACTTCAGTGACAATGCAGATGTGCACTCCATACCTCCCGGACAGGCAGGCCACACAGGCAAGAGCCAAGTGCTGTCATCTCACCCCGGCCCCCACCAAAGGATGCAGGACCCCAGGGCCTTCTGTTCAAGGCCACATATCTGCCAGCAGGTAGTGGAAGGGGCACCAACCCGAAGGCTGCTAGCAGACCCTCACCCTAGCCTCTTCCCCAAACAGTGCTCTAATATCTGTGCTGTCACCAGCCGTCGCTGACGTCACTGTCCAGCACAGCCGTCTTGTGGTCTTTCCTCATGCAATGCCTGCGTGCCTCTGAACTTGTCTTCTTGGCCCTCCCAGCAACACAGAACCCCCACTCTGACCGCCATACAGGGAGAGTCAGCCCTGTGTACCACGGTCCTCCCTTGGTTGGCCCACGGCTCAGTTTGGCCTTGTACTTGAGCTGTGTTCTACATATCCTTGACCTCAATGCCCCTCTTCAAAAGGGTCACTGAGGTTGGTGATACACAGAACATAGACTACAGAGAAAGCCTTGGATGAATGACTCTCTCCTTCCCAGACTTAGCTGTGGTCAACAGTTGATGGCAGACCACAAGCCACAGCCTGTGAAACCCCATGCGGCACAACAACCGCCTGCAGCCTCCAGGTTCACACACAGAAACGTCAGTAAAAGATCAAAAAGAGGCAGCCATGCCAAAGTCATCTCCCAGCAGGACTGTCCATCAGAAGGAAGTTTAAGAGAAAAAGGGGCTGAAGTGACAGCTGGCCCTGGATCCAGCCTGTGGATTGAACGTGTGCTCAGTGGCTTTTGGTCTCATACTGGCAGAAGCACACCTGTTATTATCCTTGACCTGCAGTGTGCAGGGAAGGCAGGAAGCCTCCTTGGCTGGCCACAGTCACCTGATTCCTAAGGAACCTAGTGGCTCCAGTCCTGGCTTCTCATAGGTGTGTGCTGCCCTGGATGAGCCTGGCTAGGGAAATCTGTGGGCCTCATCTCTCTTTCCATTTCTGGAGAGGACAGGCTATGAATAGCTCAGCCATTCATCTTCAGGTTTTTGACACCTGGTTACTCTCAAGGGTTCACATGAGCCAAGGGCTAACCTCTCCTCAATGCACAGGGCCTGAAGGGCCCAACAGGAGGGAACAACAGTGCCCCAGGCTAATGACATCAGTGCTTGAGAGCCACTGGTCAGCATGTAGCCAAGAAGGTAAACTGAAGATTCTAGCAGTCTGGGGTCCATGAGCCACCTGGACACTATAGTCTGGCACAGAAGTGTAGCGGTGCACACTTACAACATAGCATGCCCAACACAGAAGACCAGGCAAGGCACAAGATGAGGACAGTGAATTCTACGGAAGCCCAGAAGGGTGTGTCTCCCCAAAATGACAGCACAGAATAGCAATGAGAAGCCATCGAGGGAAGCAGAGGACATGACGGGTAAGAACAAAGGGTGAAGGAAGGACCAGGCTTGATGAGACAGAAGCCACAGGCTTGATGATGAGATTTGAGCCAAAGGAGGCCCAGCACTCACAGCAGAGAAGCCAGAGAGCAATGTTCCTGGCATTAAGCTTGCCCTTGGTAAATTAAGATTCTCCCCAATCTGCCACTCTAGGTCTCTTCGCTGTGCCTCTCTGCATCTGACTGAGCCTGAACGAGCAGGCTCTCCACGCTGCCCATGCAGGACCAGCACATCCATGTCTGCGCCAGCAATGCAACAACCATATCTCCTTCCCACAGATGGTATCTTGTCAGAATGTTGCTCCAGAACATTCCTGGCTGTGGTGGTTTAATAAGAATGCTTAGGGAGTGGCACTGGGAGGGGTGGCCTTGTCAGAGTGGGTGTGGCCTTGATGGAGGACATGTGTCACTTGGCGTGGGTTTTGAGATTTCAACTGCTCATGCCAGGCCCAGTGTCACTCTCTCTGCCTAGTGTCTACGAATTGGGATGTAGAAGTCTCAGCTACTCTCCAGTACCATGTCTGTCTGAGTGTCTTCATGCTCCGCACCCTCATGATAATGGACTAAACCTCTGAACTGTCAGTCAGCCCCAATTATTGGCTTCCTTTATAAGAGTTGCCATGGCCATGGTGTCTCTTCACAGCAATAAAACCCTAAGACACTGGCCATGGTTGGGGTGCTCTCAGGCTTACCAGTTGACTCCTCTGGTGGACAGTGGCTCTCACTGAAATGCGGCCATGGCCTTCTGTGCCTAGCATAGTTAAATATAATCTACATGTGAGGGATGGGCAGCCTCTCTTCTACATGTAACCAGCGGCAGCACTATCTGCCCATCAAAACCACCTCATACTGCTCACTCGGGGATTCGCTCATTACAGCATCAGAGTGTGAAGGCCCGAATTCCTGGAGACACGCCCATACATTGCAGCCTTCTCTCTGGAAAAACCAGCCAGCTTAGAGTAAGCCACTTCCTCGTCTTGGGGCAAGAACCCAACTACCACTCCAAACTGATGGCTTAGATAGCAGCTGCCTGTGGTATCTGCTCGTCAGTCAGAACCCATCAATGCCACTCCCAGGGGCTCAGCCACAGCTTGGATGACAGTGTGTGCATCCTCCCTAGCCTGGCTACAGAGTGGCCCACAAATGCAGACAGGACATAAGCTAGGCATCAGTGGACTCCACAGATGTGATGTAGCAAAGGGCCCTCAGAGTTGACCTCACCCTGTGGACTGGCTCATCTCAACCACAAGAAGTGGTGACCATGACACTGTGGATGCTTCTGGGCTCTGTCCTGCTCACAAAGCTGGCCATGGTGCTGATCTACCCCAGAGAGCCCTCTACATATCAGCCACTGACAAGGGCCTCTGACAATCTGAAAAGGGGCTTCTAGAAACTCAGAAGAGCTTAAAGAGTGGGCAGCTGACTGAGGACCCCTCAGAGCAGCCCTCACACTCAGCAAACCCCACTCCACACTGTGACTCAGAAAAGCTTGACTGCCACCCACACCATGTACCTACGCAGGCCACAGCCCTGTCACTTACTTTGTCCATCCTATCCTGCTCCACACCAAACTTCCCACCATAGCCGTGGGAAGCTTTGGGTCCTGTTTCCAGCTCCTTCTCCTTAAGTGTCTGGTGCTCTTGAAAGACGTTCTCTCGCAGCTTGTGAATGCTGGAAGGGAGAGGAAGCAGGACTGCGTCAGGGTACAGGCTCGCACCTTCCCCGCCAGCAGGACAAGCAAAAGGTAGTGATGTCCTTGTGAGTCTGCAGGGTTTTCTCACTGGGTTGCTGTCCCATCTGTTCAACACACCTACCTCTATGGCTCTGTCACAGCTTGTATGGCAGAGGAACACAGATCTGAATCCACACAGGACCATGCAGCTGGCCCTAGAGGCAGGGATGCTGAATCTGAGCTTTGAGCTCTAAAAATGCCACCCACAGAGTTCCTTCTCCAAACCCCCAAGGTCGTCAGAAGAAGCTGGCTGTGCTGGTTAGCGTTTTGGCAACTTGACACAAGTGCTAGAGTCATCTCAGAAAAGGAAACCTCAACTGAGAAAATGCCCCCATTGGACTGACCTGTAGGGCATTTCCTTGATTGATGACTGACTGTTGTGGAAGGGCCCAGCCCACTGCGGGCAGTGCTACGCCTGGGCCAGTGGTCCTGGGTGGTAGGAAAGCAGCTAAGCAAGCCATGAGGAGCAAGCCAGTAAGGAGCCTTTCTCCTCGGCTTCTTCAGTCCCTGCCCTGAGTTCTCACAGTGACCAACTTAGAAGCCACAAAGTAAACCCTTTCCTTCCCAGGTTACATGTGGTCACAGTTGTTAACCACAGCTTGTTAACCACAGCAGTACAGAACAAACTAAGACAAGCAACGGTAAAACAGACCAGAGGACAGGACCTGACTGCCCGGAAGCAGCTATCACTGAGGCACCGCCTGAGCACAGGCCTTTCTAACCAGCAGACACGAAGCCCAAGCTTTGCACATGAACAAGCCCAAAAGTATGGACAGAATATCCACCAGCCTGGACCCACCAACCCGTGATGAGCAGCAAAAGAGAAATACCACACCAACAACCTGAGAAGAACCATGGGATGCCCACACAGCCCCTCTTGGAGTCTTAATCCATCCAGAGAGCCTCATAGGTCTTCCCGTCCACCCTCCCCATATTCTAGAACCCTGGGGATAGAGACTCACAGGTATGGGGGCCCAGATCCCCTCTCCTAATGGACCGCAGGCCCTTTGTACCTACCACCTGTGACAACCACTACACTATGGAAACTTGAAGGCATCTTCTGTGGGAGGTGTGGGCTACCCTACACTCAGGTCCAGAAAGCCGCTATGAGAAAGGACAGCATGAGCCTGGAGGGTGAGACCATGCTAGGGAAACTCAGCAGGATTCTATCTCAAGGAGATAGATAAAAAGAAGAACTAAACTCCTCCTACAAGTCATTGAACAGACACAGTAGCCAAAATACCAAAGAAAATGTATTCTGAACCCTGTGGGGCCTAAAACAGCATCTGGTGTCTGCAGAGGGCCTGTCCACCCTTCCTGGCAAGAATGCGAGTTGCTCCCGGGCGTTGGTGGCGCATGCCTTTAATCCCAGCACTCGGGAGGCAGAGGCAGGCGGAGCTCTGTGAGCTCGAGGCCAGCCTGGTCTACAAAGTGAGTTCCAGGACAGCCTCCAAAGCTACAGAGAAACCCTGTCTCGAAAAACCAAAAAAAAAAAAAAAAAAAAAAAAAAAAAGAATGCGAGTTGCTGTAGGTTCGGGGTCAGACTCCAAGGCAATGCCCATTCCACACTCTAATCTCAGCTTCTTCAACGCATGAAGCTAGGCTCCCAGGGCCAACTGCTAAATTTCATAATTCATGACAACTTGCAGCAATGACCCAAATGAAGGAGATGGCTGGGGTTACTCAAAGCCATCTCGCACCCTCCTAAGCTGCCACTTAGAGCAAACAGCTCATTCTACTGTGTTCTGTGCTGGAAAACACGGTTTACAGAAACTAGGCTTCCCACCCATCATTTGTGCACACCTGAGACCTGAGGATGACAGACACACGAGCCCCTCTAATGATCATCACCTGGAGCACGAGGTCATTCTCATCAACTCACCCTACAAAGGGGGGCATGTGGAAAAGTGGGTGCCACAGGTACTTACTTGATGTGTTCCTGGTGCCCCGATCCCTGCACGGTTTTGGCGCCCCATCTTTGTTCCTTTTCACTCACATCATTCTGCAAAGAGAAGTAACTAGCACACCCTATACCCTAACTTTAGAACAACCCATATTCTAACTAGTATATCCCCACCATGGAGAAGTAGTACATCCCATGCCCTAACTAGTATGCCTTGAGACCTAACTAGCACACCCAGAACTCTAGTTCATTTATCCTGTGCCCAGTTAGCACATCCCACACGCTAACCAGTACACCAAGGCCTAACTTGTTCACCCACATCCTGGAGGAAATTAACCGGCTCAGTGTGGGCCCAGGCTGGGAACCTCAGAGGCAAACACCCAGAAAGGCAGAGCTGGGGACTCCTACCACAAAATCAGGGTCAGTCTCCCAGTCATCGGCACCCCCATCGTCCTGGGTGATAGACACAGCATGGCCTGCGGAAGCTTTCCACATCTGCAAGAGCAGCAAAGAATCACATGGGAGGGTGGCCCAGGACCCCAGAGGAGCCCTGACTCCCCAGAGGAGCCCTGACCCAAACCTCCCAGAGGGCAGTCGCTGAACTCAAGGACATCTGAAAGAATCAAAGCTTCGTATTAAGAGTCTTGGAGGTGGGGTGGGTAGATAGCGCCACCCAATGCTTCCCTTGGCATCCATGTAAAAAAATCTGGATGTGATGGGGTAAACCCAGTGCTGGGGAGGTAGAGATGGGAGGACCCATGGGGCTCACTGACCAGGCTAGCCTAATTAGTGAGTTCCAGACCAATAAGAACCCTGACTCAAAGAAACAAGGTTGGGATTGGAGAGATGGCTCAGAGGTTAAGAGCACTTGTTCTTCTAGAAACCTAGGTTCAGTCTCAGCACCTACTTGGCAGCTCGCAACTGTCTGTACCTCCAGCCCCAGGGGATCTGACTCCTTCTGGCCTCCACAGGCAATGCATACATGTGGTGCGCACGCGCGCGCGCACACACACACACACACACACACACACACACACACACACACAGGCAAAACACCTGTACACCTAAAATATAAAGATGAAAGACAGGTGTGATGGCTCACACCTATAAGCTGAATATTAGATAGGCTGAGGCAGGAGGATTGATATAAGTTTAAGGCCAGACCAGGCTGGGCTACTGAGTCTGAGTGAAGCCCTATTTCAACCAAGTGGGGTGTACACATTCTCCATCAATGAGGACCTCACCACGATCAGCCTTCGGGGTGGCTGCACTCCAGAGGCAGCATCACCAGGAGCATGCAACTCCGGTATGCCCTAACTGTCACTCATGGCAAATGTCACGCAATGTTTATTTTATCACAATCTAAAAAGATTATTTTGAGTTCAAGGAACTCCTGGAAGTATGATGCCTGTCTTAATCTAGACAATCAATCCAATTACTGCCTCCAGCAGCTTAGGAGAGGGCAGATTTGCCATCTACTGGGGAGCACAGCCTCCCTCATAGCAGAGGTTGCTAGTAGAACGTCAAACCCTGTGGGCAAGAACATTCCAAATACGACCTACTTTTGACAATTTTTTTCATTTTTCCATCTTTTTTGGTGAGTACACATGTGTGTCCTCCATCACTCTGCCACCTTATTCACTCACAGGGTCTCTCACACCCAAAGCTCACTGATAAGGCTCTTCTCAGCAGCCGGTTTGGGGGATCTCCTACCTCTGCCTTCCTGTCACTTACACAGGGTTCCGGGGAGCCTCACACTTTGTGGTGAATGCTTTAACCACTGAGTCACCTCCCCAGCCCTTGACAGGGTCTTAGAGAACATCAAGAGACACGATGCAGCACACGTGGTCCTCTCCTTCCACCCTATAGGACCCAGGGATTGTGTTCAATCAGGCTTGGCAGCAAGCGCTTACCCACTGAGCCTATTCGCCAGCCCTCCCCCTCATTTTTGGGACAGTGTCTCTTCAGTGAACCCAGAACTCGACAACTGACTAGGCTAGCTGGCCAGCAGACCCCAGGGATCTGCCTGTTGCTTCTCCCAGCACTTCGCAGATGTGTGCCCCGTGTCCAGCTTTTACTTGGGTGCTGGGGATTCAAGCTCAAGTCCTTATGCTTGTATGGCAAGCATTTTACCCACTGAGCCATCTTCGCGGTCCCTGGAATGAGATTTCTTTGAAAAGGTTTTTTTGTCTTCCCTATCCCCCTACCCCAAGTCTCTTTCTGCATGGTCAGGAAGAGAACCCTACCAACACCTGACCCAGGAGAAAGCACACTGGAGCCTTCACAAGACACACACCTTTCTTTTTTGCTGGGAGAGGCAGCTCACAGTCTATCTGAATCCAAGGAGAAATGTGCGGGCATCTGCGATGATTTGTGAACACCTGTGAAGAGAAGACAGAGCCTCAGAACGTCTGTGCCAGGTTCTCTGGGCAACACCCCCATGCGAGACACTTTTAGAGAACCTCGGAGTCTCCAACAAATGGTACATATGGCATCAGCAGACAGGAAAACTGGCCTCTCACTAATCAGAGGTCTCAGCCCACAGGAACCAGAGGACCCAGCAGATTCAAAGCCCCACATGTCCCCACATGCAACTGGAAACTCTGTGGCCAGCATGAGCCCTGCTCGATGTAAAGCTGAGATGTTTCACTTCTGGTCCACTCTAACTTATGAAGGTAGAAGGCAATGAAACTCTGTCACTGTGTTTATAAACAGTAACAGAAGCCCGACATGGTGGCACATGCCTGTGACCCCACCTACGGCAGAGAGCCAGGCCAGCCCAAATCACAGGAGAGCTTGTTTCAAAAAGCCAAACTGATGACCCCACACAAAGGAGTACACATGTGATTTCCTGGGCTACATGAGACTCTAACACACACACACACACACCAACAAACACTGTCACGGCTCAGCAGATAAAGGTGCTTGCTGCAGAGGCCTGATGATCTGAGTTTGAGCCCAGAATCCATGTGCAAAGACAGATATGCAGCCAGTGAGAGACAATACAAAGGCAATACCCAGGGTCTCACTCACACTCAACACTGCCACCAAGCTACGTCCCCAGTCACACACTCAGTGTTCTCAGTTTTATAGTCATAAAAACAACCAATCGAAAAATAAACTTGTACTACTTTTTAATCTAAATAAGGCATTTGTACCCTGCCTCAAACACATGAAATCACTGAAATGAATATGATGGTTCTGACTGGAATTTGCTGATAACTTCTCAGGTGTTACAACAAGAACACAAGGAAGGACATAAAAATAAAACAGATACACTGGGTAGAATCGTGTGCCGTGTGTGTGTGTGTGTGTGTGTGTGTGTGTGTGTGTGTGTGTGTGTGTGTGTGTGTAGCAACACATGTGCCATGGCATGCTTATGAAAGGAAGATAACTTGAATCTCTCCTGGCTCACAGGGACTGAACTCAGGTTGTCAGGTTCACTGGCAAGTGCCCTTTATCCACTAAGTCCTCTTTAAAAAAAAAAAAAAAGACAAGAGCTTACAACTTGGACCCAGCACTCAGGGGGCCGAGGCAAAAGGATGGAGAGTTTAAGGCTAACCAGGCTACTGAATGAGACCCGCCAAGAAACAAACAAGTGACAAGATGACCTGTGGAAGAAGAAAGTGGTTTTCAAACAATGGTTTCAGAATATATATATATATCCTGAATATATATATATATCTTACTAATCAATAGACCCAGTTACAGGATGAAGAAATCCACCATCCTGAGGCCCTGAACCTGAAGATACCTACAGCACAGCAGAGCAAAGATAACAGGAAGGTGGCTAGGGCCAGGAGTAGTTGCGGAGAAACCAACCACCCACTACCAATGCCTACTGAGGCCTGCAAGGCAGTGCACAGAGAGAGTGCACCACCACCACGCCCAGGACAAAGAACAGGGACACAAAGAGGTAAAGGGCACTAGGATGAGGCTGAGTTACACCAGGTGCTTTCCCAAATAACAGGCCAAAGCTCTGAAGGGCCAATAACAGTCCCTGGAATTTACAAGGTGTTAGAGGTACCACTTCACAATGCCTCAATTAGAGGTCAGCTCTAGGACTGAGGATGGAGCTGGATAGAGAAGGTGTCTAGCAAGGCCCAGGGTTCAATGCCAGCAGAAGAGGAAGCACCAGGGAAAAGGCTCTACGGGGGAAGGTACTCTAGTAAAGGCTCCATTTCTAGTTACTGGGGAGCTAGTACTAGAATCAGTTCTTCAACCCCAGCTCTGTATTCTCCTATGTCTGAAGTTCCCACTTAAGGCTGCTTCTCCCTCTTCCGAATTTCTGGTGAAAACCTTCTCCAGCCAAATAGAGAAGCAGTGTTGACTCAGGGCCTGAACTGGTGACTCACTCTGGGCGAGCCACAGATCCTGAGGCGGGCCTTCAGATCCACAGTGGCCTGGCCCCTGGTGGATGAGGGGGATGTCTGCACTGACTGTGGGGGCCTACTGGATGGTGAGGACCTGCCCTGACGAGGCCCAGGGCAACCAGGTCAAACAACTAGGAAGGGCTGAAGTCTCACTTCACTGGGTACAAAATGGAATTCCTTCTCTCTGGCTGGAGAACCCCACCCCTCACACAGACCAAGAGAAAACAGGGAAACAGACCAGGCCCAAGCACCTCCGCAGTGACTGGACACACACCCAGGAGAAGGGGCTGCTGATTTCCTGGCTCCCTAACTCCAGGATGCAAGCTAAAAGCTTGGATTTCCACTGACCCCATTGCAAACTTCTCAGGTGTCCAGGCCAGTTCCCTGATACTGGCCTCACAGCCCAGTCCAGAGGGCTGGACCCCAATCCTCCTAGGCCCTGGAACACTAGCTGCCCAGTCTGCCAACTTCCCATAAGCCCTCAGACACTCATAATTTCACTGGGTTCTGGAACTCCAGGCTCCTCGGGCCCAACAACTTCCCCCAGGCCCTCACCATTCCACTAGATTCTAGAACCAAAGTCTCCTCACCCCCACCAGCTTCTCCTTGTCCTCAGGTCTCCATTCCTTCCCTCGGTCCTAGTACCCCTAACATGCACTCTGACTCAAGCCAGTTTCGCACCTCACCCCCAGATCCTGGGATCCTGCCCTGGAACCCCACCCCTTCCTTTATGCCCAGGAATCCTAGAGCCAGCGTCCTGGCCCCGCCCCCTCAGATCCCGGACCGCTCAGCACCCTGGCTACTCCACGGATAGCCAGACAACCCAGTACCGGAGTCCGAAAACCCCCAATCCCCACCCCACACCTGGGGCCCGGACGACCCCCATCCAGACTTTGCAACCCGGGTCTTCGGGACTTCGAGTTTCCAATCCTGGCCTTGCACCCCGACCCCCAGATCCCAGCCCCGTACCCCAACCCCCTGATTCCGGCTCCAAGCCACGACACCCCGGTCTTGGTTTTGAACCCCAACCCTGATCCTAGCTCTGCACCCCGGAGCCCAGAACCCCGATCCCGGCCCCGGAACCCAAGCCACAGCGCGAACACCTCGTCCTGGCCTTGAACCCTGGCTCCCGGATCCCAACCCTACACACTGAGGCCCAGATCCCTGGATCCTGGCCCTGCACCTCTGGGCTCCAATTTCTGCCCCACACCCCGATCCCTCCAGGTTCCCGGCCCCGACATCCAGTCCCGGCCCCACACCCTGACCCCCTGTCCAGATCCTGCACCCTGACAACCCATCCCACCCCCCTCTCGCCCCTTCCGCAGCTCTCTAGGACGCCCATCCCCCGCTCACCGCGCCAGCCAGGTCCACCAGGCTCCCGCCGCGCCCCACCGCTCCCAGAGCCCGCTCACTTCCGGTTCCGCGGGGGCGGGGCTGCATCCGGGGCCACGAGAGACCCCGCCCCGTCCCAGGCAGGCCCCGCCCCACGTTCCTATCCCTGCTCCCGGATCCTGCATACAGGCCTCAGACAGAGGCTGCTGGGATTCCGACTTAGAAACCCCTGCATGCCCTGTCCAACACATTCATCCTCCATCAACCTCTCAGCCATGCATCCACTCATCCACCCCCGTGCAGCTCTCCACCCATACACGCATCTGCACACATCTGCACAGCATCATCAACTCGCCTGTCAATCACCTACCCACCCATCCACCAATCTGTTCATCCATTCCTCCACCTATCCACATCTTAGTTAGGGTTCTTATTGCTGTGATTTAGAAAAACAAAAACAACAAACAAAATACTAACTAAAAGAAACTTGGAGAGGAAAAAGGCTTATTTGGCTCATAAATTCTTCACTGAGGGAAGTCAGGACAGGAACTCAGGCAGGGCAGGAACTAAATCAGAGACCATGGAGAAGTGCTTCTTACTGGCTTAATCAGTCTGTTTTCTTACACATCCTAGGATCACCTACTCAGGAGTGGCACTCCCCACCCCCAGTGGGCTGGGTGCTTCCACAGCAATCGCTAACCAAGAAAATGTCCCCACAGACTTGCCTACAGGCCAATCTGGTGGAGGTATTTCGTTAACTGAGGTTCCCTCTTCCCAGGTGACTTTAGTTTATGTCAAGTTGACAAAAACCAACCAGCACACCACCTATACACCCACCCGTCAACCATCTGTCTGTCCATCCACTCACACATCTGTCCTAGTTGGCATTAACTGCCAACTTGACATAGCATAGAATCACCTTTTTATAAAAGGTCTCAAATGAGTACTTGTCTTATTCATGTTCTTCTGTGGACATGATTGTCTTAATTGACACAGGAGGGCCAGCCCACTGTGGCTGGCTCTGTCCTAGGCAAGTGCTCCTGGACTATATAACAAAGCTGGCTATCTCTATCATTTAGAGGTCAATCTGGTCCAGGAAACTCTCTCTCTCTCTCTCTCTCTCTCTCTCTCTCTCTCTCTCTCTCTCTCTCTCTCTCTCTCTCTCTCTCTCTCTGTCTCTCTCTCCCTCCCTCCATCTCTCTCTCTCTCTGTCTGTCTGTCTCTGTCTTTCTCCTCTCTGTCTCTGTCTCTCTCCTCTCTCCTCTGTCTCTCCCTCCCTCCCTCCCTCCCTCCCTCTCTCTCTCTCTCTCTCTCTCTCTCTCTCTCTCTCTCTCTCTCTCTCTCTCTCTCTCGCCTCCCTCCTCTCTCCTTCAGAAGGAAGAGCAGGAGCAGGAGGAGGAGAGAGGAGGTTAGGGATGTAACTCAGTGGTAGAGTACTTGTATGGTATGCACAAGTTCCTGGTACCAACACTGGCACTACAAGGGAGAAGAAAGCTAACCTGTCAAATCTGAGGGTAGACCAGAGAGGAAAAAGAGATGTCATGTATCAGAAAACCCACGTATGCAGGTATATATGTGTAGGTGTGCATTCAAGAGAGTGAGCACAGATACAGAGGTCAAAGGACAGCTTCTGGCATTTCCTCAGGACGGTCACCCACTTTTTTTGAGACAGGGTCTCTCACTGGCCTGCAGATCCCGTTAGGCTAAGCTAGCTGGCCACCAAGACCTAGGAATCCTCCTGCCTCTGCCTCTCTGGTGCTGGGATTTCAAGTGTACACCACTCCACCCACCATTTTCACCTTGGTCCTGAGTATCACACTCGGGTCCTTATGTCTGCACAGCAAACCCCGACTGAGCCATCTCCTCAGCATCAGGTATTTGGTTTTAAAATAAAAGCATGATCTCATATATTTTGTTGAATAAAAACTACAGGACACCATTTATACTAAAGGCCTGAACTGTGCCCAACAGGTGGGGCTAAAAATTAAACTGGAGTCACTCAAGCTAAGTTTCATGGAAAGGTCAAGCTTTGTGTCTAAATCAGGAACAGCGATGGGTGCCTGAGTCCCTGTGCTGTTGAGACAGGAAGATGGCTTCAGTCTGGGCACCATGAGAGCCCACCTTAAAACCAGATATGTATTTACCCCTCTAAGAAGAGGTAATGGCCAAAAATAGGTCACTTCCAAGTCCTGTAAAGAAACCCTCTTGCTTATTGTCACAAAGGAGCAGCTCAGACTCAGGTGTGCAGGTCAGTTAGTTCAATGAGAAAAGGTGCCTGACAACCTGAGTTCAATGCCCAGGACTCACATGCTAGTAAAATGAGTGGTTTGAAGTGTCTCTTGGTTTCTTCTCTAACTGGGGTGCAGCACCTCAAAACCACCACCAAACAGGCAAACAACAGCCTTTTCCCCCCTCTGTCCCAATGAACTAACTACCCACTTGGCAGAGTTAAGTGTTCCTATATTCTAGAGTCACAAAACAAAGCCAATTACAATTTGCCAACTAGTTCTTAATTTGCCCCTTTTAATAATTCCTAAAAGCCTGAGGTCAGAAGAACTAGTGAAGCATCTTCTGGGCATGACGAAACTGCTATACTCAGAAGCTCACAACAGCCCTAGTTGCCTGCACAAGTTAAGTCAGTCAGCATTCCAGAATGGAGTAGGTACAGTCTCCCATCACTAATTAGCTAAGGAGCTATCAGCAGTTAATGGCTGCTGGAGGAGGGAGACTGTTTTCTTTGATGGTGTGGTTCCTGGGAAGTCGAAGAAGAATGCACCCATCAATCCACCCAACCAGCCATCCGTCTAGCCATGCATCCACCTATGCAGCCCATAGTTCATCTCTTTACCTCCCCAGTGCTGGGATTCCCAGTGCACACCACCATTTGGCTTGTGTGGGTCCTGAGGATTGAACTTGTACCCTCCAGCTTGCCCTCTAATCACCACTAGCAGAGCCATCTCCCAGCCACATTGATCTTACTTGACTCAATAATGAATAAAATAGTAAGAATTTAAATTTTTCAAAGGAGAAGTGGAAGTAATGCAGATTTTCAGGTCTGCATCTGTCTGTCTTCGAGGCACAGCCCCAGTGAAACCAGATTCCAGGAAGGAATCAGGAGTCCTGGAATGCAGGAGAACAAGGAGAGGCAGTGCACGGAAGTTCCTGAACCTCTAAAGGAGTCAACCCTGAAGATACCTGGCCTTTAGCCTAGTGACACTGATGTCAGCTCCTGGACCATTTGTCCTCTGAAGTTGTTAAGCCAGGCTTGGTGATGCAGGCCTCTGACTCTAGTCTTGGGAAGATTGAGGCAGGAAAAAGACAGTTCTAGACCAACCTGAGCAACATAGCTAGTCCTGTTTCAAAAAACTAAAACACAGGCTTGTGGTGATATTTTGTTTGTGATCTAACAAATAAATCTTGCCTGAAGATCAGAGTGCAGAACTAGTCACATTAGTTAGCCATAGATGCCAGGCAGTGATGGTGCACACCTTTAATTCCAGAACTCAGGAGGCAGAGGCAAGTGGATCTCTGTGAGTTCAAAGCCACCCTGGGCTACATAAGATTGATCCAATCTAAAAAAGAAACAGCCAGACGGGGGTAGCTCACACCTTTAATCCCAGTACTAGGGAGGTGGAGACAGGAGTGATGTGGCTGGGCGAAGAGAGGAATATAAGACAGGAGACAGAAGCTCATGGCATTCAGTCTGAGGATTCCTAGGGACAGGATAGTCCCTCTGGTCTGAGGATTCAGTAGAGGTAAGAAATCTCTCTAGTTAGCCAGGCAGTGATGATACACTCCTTTAATCCTAGCAATCGTGAGACAGAGGCAGGCGGATCTCTGAGTTTGAGACCAGCCTGGTTTATAGAGTGAGTTCCAGGACAGGTTCCAAAGCTACAGAGAAACCCTGTCTCAAACAGACAAACAAACAAACAAGAAAGGAAAACCCTTGCTGGAGAGATGGCTCAGTGGTTAAGAGCATGGGCTGTTCTTCCATAGATCCTGTGTTCAGTTCCTAGCAACCACATGATGGCTCACAACCGTCCATAATAAATAAGTTCTGGTGCCCTCTTCTGGCCTGCAGGGATATATGCAGACAGAACACTGTATATGTAATGAATAAATTGAAAAAAAAAAACCAAAAACAAAACCAGTCTTTCTTGTGGCTGACTTCTTTACTTCTCTGACTTTTCATCATTCACCCTGATATCTGACCTGGGTATTTTTTTTTTTATTAAGACCTATTAGAACTCGTGCTACCCGGTCCAGGAATGGTGGCACACATCTTTAATTCCTTTTTGAGAAACAGAGGCAAGTGAATCTATGAGTTTGAAGCCAGTGTGATTCACATAGCAAGTTCCAGGACAGCCTGGTGTCTGTAGAAAGACCCTGTCTTAAAACACACATATACACACCAGAAATGCTAGGTTTTTTTGACTTGTTCTTATAGCAGTTGAGGAAGCCAGAGCCCCTCCACCACCATCCCAGCCAAAGGGAGGCTGGAAAGGATGTATCAGCACCTATGCCAGAAAAACCAACCGTGGGTGGAAATAGTGGCTTTTGAAGCTAGATGCCAGGTAAGTCTATAAACCAAGCACTCAGGAGGCAAAGGCAGGACTGCCTAGAATCCAAGCCCAGCCTGAACTACACAGCAAGACGTTGTCCCAGAACAAACAAAATACAACTCTGGTATGGTGCCTGACCTTTTAACTCTAAATTGAAGGCTAACCTGGGCTACCTAAATTCTGGGCCAGTTGGGTTTACATAAACTGTCTCAAAAACAAACAAAACAAAAAAATGTTGTGGAATATTATGATGTGTTATAGGAATATTTACGGATGCAAACATGTGTTGCAGTCTTTTAATAATTTATTTTTACTTTATGTGCATTGATGTTCTGCCTGCATGTATGTCTGTGTGAGGGTGTCTGATCCCCTGGAACTGGTTACAGACAGTTGTTAAACTGCCATGTGAGTGGTTGCTGGGAATTGAACCCTGGTCCTCTGGAAGAGCAGCCAGTGATCTTAACCGCTGAGCCGTCTCTCCAACCCTGGTAGTGAAAAATTGTATGTACAGCACTTAGGAGGCAGAGGCAGAGGCAGGAAGATCTGAGCTTGAGGCCAGCCTGGTCTAAAGAGGGAGTTCTAGGAGAGCCAGAGGTTATAGAGAGTCTCAAAAAAAAAAAAAAAAAAAAAAAAAAAAAGGTGTGTGTGGAGGATCCAAACTCATAATTACCTTGAAAGTATATGCTGGGAAACAGGCTAAGAAATCTGTGGGTAGTTTTATCTCAGTGTTGCCCAGTTGTTTTTGTTTACTCCTGTATGTTTGGATGTGATGCATGTGTTTGCTGGTGCCCTCAGAGGTCAGAAGAGGGTGTAAGATCCCTCAAACTGGAGTTACAGATGCTTGTAAGCTTTCTGACATGGGTGCTGGGAATCAAATTTGGGTCCTGTTCACTGCTGAGCCAGCTCCCCAGCCCCTGGAAAGGATATTTTCTATCCTTGCATGGTCTTTTGCTGTTCTCTGTGGCATACACCAGACCTCTTGGCCTCTTAAGATTTCAGGGAGCCTCCTGTGTCTCATCAAGCTGCAGTAGGATTACAGATGTGTACTACCATATCTGGCTAGGCCAGTACTTTTGCCCACAGACTATCTCCTCAGTCTTATTTTTGAGACAATTTCTATTGTGGCTCAATGCTGGCCATGAGCCTGCAATTCTGCTCAGCCTCCCTAGTCCTGGAATTACAGGTATGCTTTACTGTGGGTGACTCAAAAGGTAGTTGAGTAATGGGAGAGGTCATGGGTGTGGCACCATCAGAATTAGACCAGGGATGTTTGCAGTCCCCATTCTCGGCAAGGGTGACACAGAGCAAGACAGCACCAAGCAGTGTTCTCGGAAAGGAAACTGCTAGGATCACTCCTTTTATTTCTCAAATATCTCTTAATTATCACCACCAATAAAACTACCAAGGAGCCCAGGAACCTTTTTAATGAGTGAATGTTTTGCCTGCATACATATCTGTGTACTATTTTGTGTGTCTGTGCTGGAGGAGGCCAGAAGCAGGCATCAGAACCCCTGGAACTGGAGTTGGATGGTTGTGAGCTATCGTGTGGGTGCTGGGTATTGAACCTAGGTCCTCTAGAAGAGAAGTGCTCAATTGCTGAGGTACCTCTCCAGATGGTGTACCTGGGAGTTCTGAAACAGTCATTAAGCTCTGAGACACCCGAGCCCCAGGAAATTTACCTTCTCCAACTCCCTAATGCTGGGATTACACATAAACACACCACCATGTTCTGCTTTTTATGTAGATTCTGGGACCCTAAACTCAGGTCCTTGTGCTCACAAGGCAAGCACTTTATCTACTGAGCCAACTCCCTGGCCCCTACAGTCGCCTCCAGCAAATAAGGTTTGTAAGCCTGTGGCACAGGTCAGCAGGTAGGCTGTAAACAGAAGACAGTGCATGCAAGTGCAGCTGTGCTAGGGAGGGGCAAGGAGATCCTAATCGATGTCCATGAGGACATGTCCCAGGAAGGCAGTTGGTCTTGAAGGGACACAACTTTCAGAAAGAGCAATCAGGTGGGCACTGGCCCTAGCACTGCCTGAGGTGAGGGAATGACTGACTCTGGGGCTGTCTGGTGTGGCCACCGTGAGGCTGGCCCCTCATTATTGCCACCCTTTCTTCCCAGACATCCATTTCTAGTCCTAAGCACAGTTGGTGCGGGAATGGTGGGGCAGCACGCACGCACGCATGCACACACGCACACACACTCTAACTGCTGGAAGCCCTGTCCTTTCCCTTTTGTCCCCTGGGCCAAAGCTATCACAGTCAAGTCTCCTCAGCCAGAAGAGACAAATCCCTGCTGACAACACCGTGGCAGGAGGACAGAGCCTTATCAGGAAGGTAGCAGAGCTGAGGAGCCATGGGAACAGCCCACAGAGGCATGTATGTGTTGGCTATGGGGGCCCCCTCCAGCCTTAGATGACTTAGGGGACCTCTCTCCTGCCTCACTGTCTGAATCCCTCACCTCTGTCTTGGGGTTCCACAGATCATTCCAGCCCTGTGCCATCTCCTACTCTCCACCTTCAGAAGAGCGTAAGGCAGTCGGCGCTTGCTCGTCACATTGTTAACTGGCAGTGGAAAATGCTGGGGACTTTATTGAAAAAAAGCAATAAATAACACTGTGATAAAAACAGTTCAGAAGATGACTGCACAGACTTTGTTATGTAATCAGAAGGGTCACAAACGATTAACAGAAAAACAGAACAACCAATTGTCCAGATGAATTAAAAGCAGAAAGCAAATATAAAAGCCTCTCCCACACAAACTACACAATAAATATGCACATGTCTGCCTGAGCCCTGTAGCTTAACCAGAGTCACCAGAGTCAGTCAGAAGGCTGCCAAGACAGCTATGAGTGTACAGCTAGGTCCACTTTTAAGACATTTACAAATAAATGTAAAAAGACAGTTTACACAAGAAAAATAAGGCCTTTATTGGAGTTGCAGGCTGCCCGCTCCGCTGAGGTGTCTTGCTTTCACCTGCTCTGCCCCAGTCAGGAAAGGAGCACCTGCCCCATGATTGGTCCTTGAAGAGTGAGGAGGAAGGCAGCTGCAAGGCTCTATCAGCTGCTCAGTCTGCTGGTGACGAGCCACCCTGCCCTGGAGAGTGCTTCTCCCAGCTCAAGGCCCTGCTCAGCCTCTGAAGATAATCGACCCATGTCCAGAGCAGGGCCAGGGATGTGGCCAGGGGTAAGGGCTGTTCACAGAGTCCTGACTGTCCGTCCCAAGCCTAATGGAAGCTGAGATTTCATGTAGGAAAAGTACAGTTAAGGTCAGTCATTAAAACACGACAGAAAGACATCTGGAAATAAAGTTTGCTTGTTTCAGAGTGATTGTTGCAGAGCTGGGTAGAAGAGAACGCACATGGCTTGTGTCATGATGACTTCATAAACGTAGCAAAATCCTTTCCTCTGTCGGGTTCATCATTAAAAAATTAAACAGGAATAATTACAGTAAATGCATAATTTACAAAAGCCCTATATTTGCTCAGATTTACACACAAGCATTACAGTACATTCATTTAAAAGACTAAAATTAGGTATAAGAACATGAATTGACTCAAAAGGATATTTATAGCCGGATATACATGAAAGAGTAAGTAACTATATAAATGAGGAAGTGTAAGTTTACATAAATATAAGAAACAGTCAATTCTAAAATATTTTCTCTATGGTATTTGTGATTTTTTTCCCCCACAAGTTTAAAAACTCTGTAATAAAATATCTTGGGTCCATATAGCAAAAGTGTTGCCAGATGGGGCTCCACCAAGCTCTGCACCGTCTCTGCTGTAGCGTCGTCATCTGTAGAAGTAGTGCGGGTAAACTGGAAGCAAGCACAGATACTTTCTCTCAGCATACACTGCCCACACAGGGTCACCCCACAGCCACTGTCACCTATGCCCAGTCCCGAAGCATAAGTCTCATGATACAAATTAAAAACAGAAGCTAACAACAACAGTCCCAGATCCCAGTAGGATAGCACTCCTGGAAAGAGGGGGCTCAGGAGCAAAGAGAAATGAGGGAGATCTGGGCCTAGGGGGCGCCCACCCTTAAGAGTGGCTCCGGAGCACTGGACACAGCTGAGCTCAGCAATGCAGCTGTATGGCTCAACATCAGGTCTCTAGACTGAGCCACGGTATCACACCATCAGCCACCTGATGACCAAACAGCACAGCAGATGCCACACATGGCATGCTACATTTGAGCAGCTGAAAGAGTCACAGCAGTGTGGAGGACTGTTCTCACCCTTCCCCCGCCCTCCATGACTTCAGCTGACACCTAGGGTGAGAGAACTAAGTCTGCAGAGCTGGAGAGACAGCTCAACAGTTAAGAGACTGGAAGCTCCTGCAGAGGAGCTGAGTTCTGTTCCCAGCACCCACACCAGGCTGCTCATAATTGTCTGTAACTCCAGCTCGAGGGGGTCTGATATCCTCTTTTGGACTCTGCTGGCACCTGCACTCACACATGTATACACACAGGGAGAGGGAGAGAGGGAGGGGAGGGAGGAAAAGAGGAAGAGAGGGAGGAAGATGTTTCACTTTCTATGGCCACTGTCCACCACAGCGCCTGTGTGGTACCAAGAGCCAGGAGCTATTTTCTTTCAGTTTCCAAACAACTGAGGTTGGCTCCCATGGTCCAGAGCTGCCAAAGCCAGGTGGACATGAAGTGCCCCACCTGTGCTGTACTGGGGACGTCTGGGAGCAGTGGCTCTCTACTCACCAGCAGGAGGCTCTAGCAGGAGTAAGTCCTGACTGTGGCAGAGTCCAGCCTCTGTGCTCCGGACACACTACCTGTTTCCACAGCCGTGGAAGGAAGCGTGCAAACACAGCATGCAGTTAGTGTTAAACATCACACAAGGGGACAAAAAAGACATTCCACACCTGACAAGACTTCCCAAGTGATAAAAGGGTAGCCTGCTGTGGGGAAGGGGCCAGTCAGGGTCAGCGAGGTGGTGATCCAGAGGACCAGGAACTGGCAGCTAACTCAGAAACAGCAATGGGCAAGCGACACAAACACAACATAGTCGTCTATGTACATGAGTGACAACTACAATAGAGACTGCCATCTTTCTCTCGGGACTGCACCACAGGTCTTCTGCCAGAATACTGCACCTCCAAGAACCCAGAGGTGAACTGCAGCCCCAAGACACTCCTAAGGCAGGGGGCTCCATGAAAGAGCAGGATGACCAAGACAGTGGCTTCTCTTAGGAAACCAATGATCAGACTCAGTTTCCATCAGAAACCATGGAAACTGCTGAGATGCTGGTTGTTATTTAACAAATTGCAGCATGGCTTAAGATGGGTCTGTGTACAGAGAGGAAGCTAAGTTCTCACAGCCACTGGGACAGCTGACTTAAGAAGTGCTTGCCATGTACACCGCATCTATCTCACCTTCTCTCCTCAAAAGAAGACCTCAGCACAGCTGGTGGCCAGAAGATGCCTTCTCACATGTGAGAGCAGAGAAAGCCACATCCACACCCTAGACTCCTACACCTCTTTCCAGGCTGCCTTTTCTCTAAGCTCCCACTCTTAGAACATTAGTGCTTGACCAAGAAGTATGGTTTAGAACAAGGAAAGCCTATATGTGCCTATTTAGCCAGAGCTAGGCTGGCACACGAGGCTCACACTGGCTCTCATGAAGTTGCTGTGAACAGAAAAGACTGGACCTTCCCCTGTAAGCACAGTACTGAACCATGGCCAAACCAGTCAGAGCTTTCTACCTCATGTGCTTTCCAGGAGTTCAGCCCAGTGAAGCTTTGCTCATGTTCCTGTCTCTGGTTCGTGCAGTGAGAGAAAGAATCCCAGCAGACCAGCAGCTAACCCACCACCTGCATTAGCAAGGAGGTACAGCCCTGCCTGACAGGGCCCAGGTTTGGCTGCTTCAAGTATACCATTATTATCAACTTCCTCAGGAACACATGGCACAGTCCGAGGACTTGCTCAAGAACAAGCCTGCTCAAGGTCATGTGACCTCTAGCAGCAAGGTCCTAGACAAACTTCATCTGACTTTTGTCACCTTCCAGAAGCTTTGGGTCCACTGTTAGCTGTGTCTGCCATTTCTGACTGGAACATTTAGTAGGCCCAACTAGTTCCAGACCATTTCCCCTGCCCTGAATAACAGGGGCATGTGTGGCTAACAAACAGCAGAAAGAGATGGAAACTGCACTACTTATAATTTACTTGGGCCAGGTGTTGTGTCTTATGTCTATTAATTCCAGGCAGGAGGCTTACTGTGAATCTGAAGATGCCTTAGGCTACTACAGTAAGACTCTGTCTCAGGAGCAGGCTCTATGGTCAGGGTTCAGCACTGTGACATACAGCAAGTGCACATGTGCTGCCTGTCAAGTCTGATCTCACAGTATGGGATCCACCCTGCCCCCAAAACAGACAGTACCAAGCCTTATGGAAGACAGTCAAAGTTTCAATCAAATGAAGATTTTCTTAGTTTCTGTTACTTTGGTTAATCTTGAGGAAACAAAGTTAGGGTTAACTGAACAACAAATACACCTGAGCATGCAGCCTCACTCCAATGCCCCAGTGTTCACACTCCCCACACGTGGTAGTTGTAGGGCCCACCACATACCATCCATCTGAACCTTCTTTGGCTGCATAGAGGGAGATGACATAGAAGAGGTGACCCGGAAGTTGGCAGGCAATGTCTCTGCAGAGCCAGAGGCCAGGCCTCGGATATCCTTTGGTCTGAACTTCTTCCTCCATGAAGGTGCTCTCCTGAAGCTTTTATCATCGTCCTGGCAAACCAAGGAGACAAGTGCCAACTGACAGTAAAAGAGGCATCCAACCATCTGTGCTCTTCAGATGTGATTGGATTCTGGTTTGTGTATAGCTAACCTTCCTATTGACAGCACAACTATCTACCTAGTCCAGCTCTGCAGCAGAAAAGGACTGTGGAGACACTCCTCTGGCCACAGATGGAGAACTTGAGGCCAGTCCTGGACTGTGGCCCTTCTCATGCCTCACTTGTCATTCAAGAATGACCTCACAAATGGGATGTCTAGACTAGGACCCAGCCAACAAAATCTTTTCAGAGACAGCTTCTGTTCTCTTTATCAAACTAGAATTCTGTTCAAGACACAACAACAATCCTTATGTGTGATGTTGTGGGGTTTGAGAGGGAGGAAATAACAGTTTTGAACTACATAATTATCAGACATGTCTTTCCCCAAGATACAGAGGCTCTGGGCTTGGGACAGAGTGACCAGGGCTTCACGAACACAAGATACAGACAGACACTGCTTCAGGGCTTCATCCAGTTTTATGACTTGACAACCATTTGTGAGATATCAAAACAACAGTAAGCCAGGCATATTGGATACACTTGCAACACCAGTTATTGGAAGGCGAAGGCACAATGCTGCAAGTTCAAGGCCACCTTGAACTATATACTAAGAGCCTTTCTCAAAACAAACAAAACCCTGTAAGTTTTATTAAAACCATTCTTGCTGGGTGGTGGTGATGCACACCTTTAATCCCAGCACTTAGGAGGCAGAGGTGGGTGGATCTCTGAGTTTGAGAACAGCAAGGGCTACATAGAAAAACCCTATCTTGAAAATAAACAAACAAAAGCAAAACAAAGCAACAACAAAAATCCATTCTTTCATTCTTTTCTGGGCTGACCAAGCCCAGTGGTAGATGTGTCAAGTCAATGTACTTAGCTTTCTCAACACCAGCATGTTTGTGCATGTTGCATGCACAACACACACACACACACACACACACACACACACACACACACACACACACACACACACACACACACAGGAGAATGTATGTCCACACTCCTTAAGTAGCTTTTCCATATGGTTCTAATTATGATGGAACAGGGCCCACTCAAAAAACATGTGGGCCAGGCTGGGTTGGTGGTAGATTTCCAGCCCTAAGCAAACGGAGAACAAGAACATCAGGCTGAGTACTCACCTCATCAAACCTCCGATCAGTCCCTGTGACCAAAAGGTTGTTGAACTCTCTTTCCAAGACAGCCCGAGCCTATAACAGTGAAAGAGCCAACAAAGCCTTCGTCAGTTACTAGGAAGAAGACTGGCATATTCCACTGCTAGGGACATTCTGACCCACGACTATATCTATAATTTGTGTGTGATCTTGAGGGGAAAGCCATGGTAAGTGCTACAGTTGGTGTTCTGTAGGGGAATGGAAATTCCACATTTTCAAATATGCCCATGAAGCAAAAAGAATTACATAAAACAATTACCACAGAAGTAATATTAATAAAACTTTAAGTGGCACACTTAAAATTAAAACATGAGCCGGGTGGTGGTGGTACACACCTTTGATGGCAGCACTTGGGAAGCAGAAGCAGGTGGATCTCTGTGAGTTCGAGGCCAGCCTGGTCTACAGAGTGAATTCTAGGACAGTCAAGGCTGTTACACAGAGAGACTGTTTCAAAAAACAAACAAAAAACCCCAAAAACCTCCAAAAGCATTAAAAAGTAAGTATGTGTGTGAACCTTACTCTTGGAAATACACACTGGAATGGAGGTTCTCCTTATTTTATTCTAAGTCCCTCAGGCTTGAAACAGAGCACGAAGATGATAGTATAAGAGTAAGTTTCTGTTGACTATGAACATTCCCTCACTAACGAACTATAAAAAAAAAAAACCTTCACTATCCATACAATGTTAAGCTTTCCTGAACTCAAAGTGACAAGTGAGTTTGTGCAACCACAACTTCTGGAACACTGTGGTAGGGAACAGGCCTGACAGCCCTGGGGTCACCTGTGTATTCTGTGTTGGAATCTGTAACAACAGTGCCAGGGCGCTGAAATCGAAAGTCTCATCCAAGGCTAGAAGTGCTCCGTGAACACCACTCTCTATTAGATTGTTGGCATATTCTTTAAGGCCAATTGACAGGATCCAACGAATTACCCGGTCATTGCTCCAAACAAGCACATCTGCAAGAGAATAAATAAAGTGTATGATAGCCTCAGAAATGCTCTGCTCACAACACCCTGTAGCACTGGAGAAAGGCTCCTGCTATAAATCCTGACCTTGTGCTCCTGAAACGGATCCAAGCCCTAGGGGCCAGCATCACAGATAGCACAGCCCTCACATAGGAATCCTATCCACACCACTCTAAGAACCCACCAGGACTGCTCCAGGGAACCCAGGAGAGAGACAGACAGAACTCACTGCACTCAGGAACAGAATAGGATGACAGTTTACAAACCCATCATAGACAGAGCCACCTCCATAGAGATGCTGGGCATCCCCACCTCCCTCCTCCATAAGGAACATACAATGACCTAGTGAACCAGGGCAGTGATGAGGAGGCTTCCACCAGCCATTCAGCCTTAGTCTTCTAAGGTGTATTATATGTAGCCACATATCTTGCATTCAAACTTTTGCTCAGGTTAAACATTTTTTAATTTACTTCATGATGTGTCTTAGGGTTAGTATCACTGTAATGAAACACCATGACCATAGCAACTTAGGGAGGAAAGGGTTTATTTAGCTTATGCTTCCACATCACTGTTCATCACTGAATGAAGTCAAGCAGGGAAGGATCCTGGAGGCAGGAGCTGATGCAGAGGCCACGGAGGAATGCTGTTTACTGGCTTGCTCCCCATGGCTTGCTGAGCCTGTTTTCTTATAGAACCCAGTACTACCACACAATCAATCCTAATTATGAAAATACCCGTCAGGCTTACCTACAGCTGGATCTTATGAAACATTTTCACAGTTGAGGCTCCCTTTTCTCAATGACTCTAAACTGTGTCAAGTTGACATAAAATGGTAACCAGCACATGACACAAATATCTTTCCCATTTTATTTTCTTAAGACAGGGTCTCACAAACATATATCACCAAGCCCTGTACCTATTACAAATAAACTGAAAGACATTCTCCAGCAATAGGCTCTGGAGGCCACACCTTGTGACAGGTACAGTACTCCATTAGCACTAATAGGTACCTAAAAATAGTCAGTCTAAAAATATGCCCAATCCAATCACTTCCAAAGACAGTTCCTGTCAAGTATAGAAAGACAGAGGGCCACTGAAAACAATGCAGTAGACTTGATACTCTATCCCTAGGTGCTGCTCTAGAAAAGAGGCCATTTCCAGATTCATAGTAACTCCACTGAGCAAACTACCTTCCAAATGTGCCATCTCGGGCAGTTTGTTTCTGCTTTTCTCTCTCTTTTTTTTTATTTTAAACATGCCACGGTTCAAGCATGGGCCCTCTAAGATGTGACACACTAGGAAAAGGCTCTACACTAGCTACCCTGCCGCTCCCCCCACTCACTCATGAATACTGGGCTCACTCATACACATCTTCATCTCTAGTTTTTCTGTGTGTTTTGTTTTTCTTATTAAAACCAGTGTTTCTGGGGCTGTGGGAAGCAGCAAAGAGATTAGAGACAAAGACTTGAATAGCATCTAGTGCCCACTCAGCTCAGTACCATTGATAAGATCACCAATGACCTCCTGACTTTGTTTTTCGGGACAAGGTTTCTCTGTAGCTTTGGAGCCTGTCCTAGCATTTGCTCTGCAGACCAGGCTGGCCTCGAACTCACAGAGATCCGCCTGCCTCTGCCTGCCGAGTGCTGGGATTAAAGGCATCCGCCATCACTGCCCAGCTCCTCCTGACTTCTGAAACGTTCTCCTCAAGTCAGTAACTGTCTCCACACTGGGGCTGCAGCAGAAAAGAAGGCCCTAGAGGAGAGCAGACACCCTACAGGATATAGGTGCAGGACTGCTTCTGTATGAAACCCTCCCCTAGCCACGCTGCTGTCCTCCAAGGGCTGACTAAGGGCAGTCTTGGGGCCTCCTGCCTTTCCTCTGGGATCAAGACCCTGAAATATCACACAGCCCTGCATTTCATACTTATCTCAGAGAGTATGCAGCAGACTCAGCTCTGTTCTGCATTTCTAACTGTCAACAAAGGACACCATATGACCAAAGGACAACTCTAATGTCACAGGAAAACCACCCCAGCATTGCAGACTGTGTACAGGCAAGCTCTCGATCATTCCTTTTCCTCCCTTCTCATGTTAGGCCAGTGCCTTCCCTAAAGCCTTCCAAGAATCCTCTTGATGCTGCCTGGCAGAAGCTCCACCCACTGAGGCTAGAACACTGGCTGCAGAAGCCAGCACCACTGCCTAGGCAAGGAGCTCACCTCTTATCTCATTCTGACTCTCTTCTCTTTTTCTTTCCAGTTCTTTTCGGTCATAATTTAACCTTCTCAGGCACATAATTCCACACTGGAAACTGTTTCTGTTTACAGAGGCACCAAAAAAAAAAAAAAAAAAAAAAAAAGAGGTTATGTGGAGCTGACAATAGGGCAAGCCTCAGAGAGAAGGTATAGCAAGTGCCCACTCACCTGTGGAAGCTATCGACCATCTTCAGTTGCCCTCGTAGATCTTTCTTGGTCAGGTGGTCCAGCATCCGGGCATCTACAAGGCACTCCATGAAGTAGCTGCGGTACTGTGGTAGGCCCAGGCTGGGCAACCACTCATTGCCAATCCACTCATGGTTCATGTCCCCATAGGCTAGCGTCTGCTTTTATAAGTGTGTCATGTTAGTTATGGACTTTGAATCTATGAAGACTGAACTAATGACAATACTAGTCTTGGTAATGCCTAGGAGATCAATCTCCAATCCCCACCATTTAAACTTCAGTGAGACTGTATACAAAAGGAGTCACTAAAAACCTAGGACTCACTGCTGAATTAACTTATCTAACAAGCCACAAGGAAATCACAGCCTCTTCTGAAACAGCTGTTAATGCAGCAACTAAGAATGACCACGACTCATGAACAAGTTTGAAGGATGGGTTCAACTTGATTCATTAAAATTCCCTCTGGCTGTTCTGATTTTGGTTTTTAACACTTTTTCCTAAATTAAATCTTTAAAAAAAAATCAGCAAAAGTTGATTAGAAAATTTTTTTAAAGAGACAAACAGGATTAACTAAGAAAAAGACAAATACACAATTATAAATAATACTTAGACACTCCTTCCAAACTAAAACAGAAAGGGGGATATGTAATAAAAACTATAGGAAAAGCAGATTTTCCTTGAAAAGAGTCAGTATAGTGAAGACTGAAGCAGCAGTGTCAATCAACTTCACCTACTTATGTTTTCCAGAATTCTCCACCTGACACTAGAACACTTCCCTTATTTTCCTTGAGAGGGTACGACCATACTGCCAAGGGTAAGATGCAGAGCCTCACACTCCATTCCCACCAGCCCATGTGGTCCTAGGAAGCCACCATCTTGAAGCATGGCACATGAATCAATTTTCTAGGCTGAAGTGATCCTCCTGCTCAGCCTAAGTAGTGGGCGACAGATGCACAGCCCCCAAGCCTCCAAAAGCTCCTTCAGAACACGTGCCTGGCTTGGTGTGGTGCCGAGACTGAACTGCACAGCTTCACCACAGAGCAACACCCCAGCTCAATATGCTTAGAAGTTAAACCACACAGTATTTTTCTACCTCAGAAGAAAATGAATTAGAATCTGTAATTCCAGTATTTACGAGGCAGGAGGACTGTTACAAGTTGGAGGTCAGCCTGGGCTACAGGGCAAGACCTAGTTTTAAGGATAAGCAGAAAGAAGGGGTAGAAAGAAGGAAACCAGCAATTAGCCAGGTATGGTGGCATACTTCCATAGCTCTACCGACTCAACAGGTCAATATGGGATGAAGTTTGTTTCCAGAGGAAAGTTAGAGGATAGCCTGGGCAACATGGAAAGATTTTGTCTTAAAGGGATAACATAATGGCTAAAGCATCCAAATATCCTCCAAATATTTGTAAATTAACATACTTTCAAAACAATAGTGCCAGAGTCTGTAATGTCAGCAAGCCATCAACAACAACTAAAGTAAAACCTGACATGGAACATAGGCTGGAATAACATTGGGGAAAAGAACAGGGAAATTTTGCCTAGTAAGATATTGAAGAAGCTTAATATTGCAAAATACACAGAAACACCATGTGAAAGGCTTCCTGCTTCACTGTGGAGCCTTCAACACTTTGGGAATGGAGTAAATCTGCCTCCACACAGCACAGAGCACCCAAGAAGGGGAAGAACTGAATGCTTGTCCACAAGAAGTAAAGATACATCCACACCAACTTCCAGCACTGGGCCACCAGCACAATGCAAGAAGATACACAAAGCCCGTGAGTAGGGAAGGAAGACAGTCAGTCCTTTCATTCACAGAGGATAGGACCAACTGAGACAGAGAAGTCTCACAACAGCCCCAGGGCTAAGACACAGGTTGTGCTGGACAGCAATAACAAGGACCCATTCCTACAGACTAAAAACCACCTGGAAACCCAGGTTAAACACATTTCTGGGTTGGAGGGATGGCTCAGTGGTTAAGAGCACTGGCTGTTTTCCAAAGATCCTGAGTTCAATTCCTGGCAACCACATGGTGGCTGACAGTCACCTATGACGGGATCTGATGCCCTCTTCTGGCATAAAGGTGTGCATGCAGATAAAACACTTATATACATAAGTAAATCTTTAAAAAAAATCATTTCTAAAGCCATTAAACCCCATCAAAATGCAAAGCTGGCTGAACAGGTCTATGTCATGGAAATGAACACCCTGCAAGCACAGAGAGCCGGTGACTTGATGCTGGGGAATGAAGACAGCTCCTTCCACCTGTTCACCTGCTCCAGCCAAAAGATGAATCGGACCCAACAAGGACACTGAAGTTCTACTAGAAGAACCATTCTGGCTGGGCGTTGGTGGCACACACCTTTAATCCCAGCACTTGGGAGGCAGAGGCAGGCGGATCTCTGTGAGTTTGAGGCCGGGCTGGACCGACAGCCTCCAAAACAATACAGAGAAACCCTGTCTCGTAAAACCAAAAAAAAAAAAAAAAAAAAAAAAAAAAAAGAAGAACCATTCTGCTACTGTTCTTAAGTACTCTAGGCCATCACAAGATCTCACTGTCTACCCACACAGGGACCCGTAGCTATTTTCTGGCCTGCTGGCTCTGCCTTCTTTGATGGCAGAATGAAGAACCTATAAAGAAAGAGTCCAAAGAGGGAGCATCACCCCATCTCTGAGTGCTTGCCTATCACTCTATAGAAGTGATGCACGCCTATCACTCCTTTGTGGTGGCAGCTGCAGGAAGGGCTCGGTCCAGGGAGTCCTCCTCTTCTCCCAGGATGCTGACACAACAGAAGGAAGGGAGCACACAGAGCCAGATGGTCTTGGAGAGAGGAGAACACTGCACAGTGGTAACACAACCTAGGCTAGAGCTCAGCGAAACTGAGGCTGCAAAGAATCAGGGCTTTGGTCACACTACTTGCTGGTGATTCTGCAGTGTTCATGGGGCTGACTGTCTTGTGGAAGGGCAGGCTGACACCTCTACCCGGACAGCTCAGTTGGGAAGAGAACTGTGAGGGTGTGATGTGAGCCCCTTTATCACATTCCATTGCAAAGCATGCTGCTCACAGGCTGCTGTTTACACAAAAAACTAATCACTCTGCCTGGAGATGAGAGATGTACTGCAATCATCAGAAATTTCCCTGTTGACCACACTGACTGCCCATCCTGTAAGGAGCTGCTAACCAGGCTTAATAATGAATGAACTGATTGCTGAGGTGAGGGAGAGCCCACAGCAAGACCAGACCAGTGCCCATGTTCTTTTTCTTGCATCACTAGAGACACTTTGATACAGTGGGAGGCCACTGCCTTGTGGCTGGGAAAACTAAGAACAGCCTAAGAATGCTGCTAGGATCTGAGGGAGGAACAACAGTAATTCACCTAAGCTGCCTGAATGTGGAGATGGCAAAGCACTCAGGAAGAGCTCCTAGAGTGCTGAAGAACGTGAACACAGGAAGAAGCTCTTATCACCAAGCCTGAAAACAGAGTTCCATCCTTGGAACACACACTAGGAAAGGAGAAAAGTGACTTCCCCAAGTTGTTCCCTGACCTCACTATGGCATATGCATACAGATACAAACATAAATGTAATAAAAACTTAGCAAGAAAATGAAAACACCCATGAGACAAGAAGCCTCACCTCTGACAATTCCCCTAATAAGATCTTTAAATGCACTCATCTTTAGGGCAGCACTCAGTAAGATACCAACACAAAGACACAGGAACAGACATCATATCTTTCAGGTTTCCAAATTATTTCACAACTTTTCAGCCAGCAGACCTTGAAACTAAAGTCACTCCAGCAGGGAGTTACGTGCACAAACTTCTAAGATGTGGACCCCAGTGTGAGGGACCCCACATTAACACAGTCTATACTCATGAAGAGCCACTGCCAGGGCTCCTGTGAGAATGTTCAAAGTTGTCCATGAGGCGCTGGCAAGCCTGCTCTGGGCTTCTCTAAGGCTTTCAAATCACTAGCCACACAGAGCAGACTGGGATGTTACAACATTCAGAAAGACAAGTCACAGGCTTCCCCACCCCAGATACTTTCTGTTGCCACACAGTGAAGGTAGGTAGAGAAAGATGCCAACCTGAGCCCAGCTTCCCTCCTCGTCTTCCTGATGTTACATGGTTAGGAATGCAAAAGAACAAACTGTTAGTGTTTGTAAGCTATGGTAAGGCAAGCAAGCAAACAGAAACAACTGGATGTGTCAGCATGCTGGGGTCACAGGAACATGCAGTCTGTGCAGAACCATCAGCCTGGGGGTCTCATGCAAAGAACACACCCTTCCCATGCTAGCATATCAGTAAGAGGGAAAAGCTGGGTTCCACTGTCATAGTGGGGTGCTACAATGAGCTCTTTCCCCAGGGTCAATCAGTTCTATCTAAATGAGCATGTCTGCAACTTTAAAATCCTCGGGGACAGGGGGTTACCTAAAACAAAAACAAACTCTAGTTTGCACATTTATATGATAACCTAAGGGGACACATCTCTGAAACAACTGAATATTTGCACTTTCATCCCCAACAGAAAGGCCAAAGCCCAAGCTGGTCTGACACAGCATGTGCTCTGTGAACGCAGGCTACAGTGACTGACCGTTTGTGGCGTGACTGTGAGCGTTTCCATCTCTTCATGTGTCAACCAGACATTTCCTGTGGTCTAAGGTACCCAGTGCACCAGCCACATCCCAGGCCAGGAAAGCATGACAAAGAGGAGAGGGCACACACATAAACTTCAGGCACAGGAGCCTGAGGCAAAGGCCACTCTTCACAGAAAATGACAAAAAGCCACAGCAGCCCAGCCCTCCTGCCAGCAGTTACACCTTGCCAGCAACTGGTCAACAAAGAAGAGCTCACAGCTTCCAAAGCTGGGCTGCTGTGCCCACCCCTGAGGTATGTTAATAAAGAAAGCCCACCTTAGACTTGTAGAAATATTTGCTCTCAGACCTCCATGCTCACTATCTTAAAACAGTCTTAAAACTGGGCATGGGGCTGAGTGGCAGAGCTGCCTAGCAGGTGCAAGACCCTGGGTTTGATCCCTAGTACTTCCAAAAAACAAAACAAAACAAAAAAGCCCCTCCCACAAGCAGCCTCATTTCAATAGCAATAGGAGGCCTCTCTTCCTACTGGCAGGTACACCGGTGACCAGGCCAGATAGGTCAAAATTAATCAAACTATGTCCCCACTGCACCCTTGTCAGAGCCATACAAGAGACCAAAATCCATATGCTTGTTGATGTAAGCTCAAGGGCGAAATCTACGCCTATGCCTGTTAGTGTAGAGGGAACACTTCCAAGCTAGCTGAAATGGTGGGAGCTCCCTGTCAGAGCACATTGTGGAGGGGCCATAATGAACATACCTTTCTGACATGAAATTCCCAAGGAACAGAAGGGACTGTGGCAACAAAAGCCATTCTCTGGGGGAAAGAGCCCTGAGCCATAGCTGAAGATTGAAGCCCAGTGTTCATTCCACAGAGAACAAAAAAACCCCAAAACTTTACAGTAACTTTGAGCCCCAGGTCAGCCTTAGGCTATTGTACAAAGTGTCTCAAAGGAACTCCAGGAGTTTCTCCAGAGTCACCCAAGCTAAGTCCAGAGTATGGCCATGTCTGGCTTTCCCCTTTGGGTTTTTGTTTTGCTTTTTTTTTTTTTTTTTGCAGGGAAAAAAAGACACTATCCAATGAGAAGAAAGTGAATTCTCTAGTGACCAGGATGCTGGGAGCAGCAATTATCCCTCACTAGTGCCATCATATGCATTCAGCAGGTGTCTCCAAGGTGCTCTGCAGAGCTAGAACTCCACAGAAAATGGAAGCAGCTCATTCCTCACACATGGCCTCCAAGTCCATGCCAGGGCAGAGTTCACAGGCAGGAGGAGATGGGCTGGATTTTAATTCAGCTGCACAAGTCTGTCTGTTTTCCTTTGTTCTGCTTTCCAACACACCTGTGCTACAGGAAAAGGCAGGGAGGGAACCCCTTCCCTAAAGCCGCCCTCGGGAAGTCAGACACCCTTGATCCCTACAGTTGCACTGTGAAGAAGTCATAGGCATTGGACTGTGTAACCTGCTCAGCATAGCATATTAGTGTGTGAATGCAAACATCAACTCTGTGTGGTCAGGGGTCATCAGACATAAAAGTCAAAAGGCAGGAAGTGATACCATAGAGTGTGAACTTCCTAAGCTCCTGCCCAGAAGCCCTCAGGATGATAGGTACTATAAATGCAAGTGAGGTTTGTAAGCATCAATTTCCACCTTTAAATCTCTTCTTTTTGAGGCTTTTCTAGATAAGCTTTCATTTTTAACTTGAGTGGGGTCTCAATATGTTGTTCCTGTAGGACTCAAAGCTCTGATCTTCAGACTTCCATGTAGCTGAGATCACAAAGGGCCTCACACTCAGCTTCAGACGAGCCTTCATGAAAGCCTTGGTCCAGTGCTGAGATGAGCCCAGGACCTTTCACATGCTAGGCAAGTACTCTATACAGCTATGCTCTAGCCCAAAAGTCTTGCTGTTCTTGGGGCACCCAATTCACATAAACAATAGTTTCAAGGCATCTGCAGCCATGTTTTAAATGAGAACAGCTGGGGGTTGCGAAGACCCAAGAAAGCAGGTTGACTGGTCCGTAGCCTTGTGAGAGGCAGTTCTTCCTCTCAGAGCATAAGAGCACGTGCACTTACCGTCCTGGATGTGGGTGGGGCAGAAGGGCTAGTCAGTGACATAATCTCCTGGATGGCCAGCCGTAGCTTCAGCCTGTGCAGGGGGTTGCTGATGCCAATCTCCCGCTGGATCTCGGTGTCTGACAGGGCCGACATAATGGCACCACTCTTGACATTTGCTCGGCAAGCAGCTACATACCAGGCAGGCATCCCAACCCAGAGCTAGACATTGGAACAAGAAGGCCAGAACATCAGGCAAGTGTGAGAAGTCTTAGTGACTTCCCATAATGCAGCATGTGAAGAGGACGTACCTCCAGCCACACCACCACTGTGGGCCCGTCCCACTGTGCAAACGGCAAACCTTGCCTGCGGGCCTCCTCCAACAGCTCATGCCTATGAGGGAAATATAGTCAAAATAATCAGTTAAGTAAGCATCTTTGACAGGTTTCCAAAGCACAATGGGTGCTCACCACTTCCCTTGATGATTAAGCCACTGGCACCATTTACATCACAGTAGTTTGTATTTACTATAGAGTGCCTGCGTGAGGAGCTGGCTGAGCCCTGATCCCCACAGAATCCCACCTCTTCTGAAAGACTGACCACCAGTTTGAGGAGCACCCAGTAGTCCTCATATCTAAGTTCATATGGTGTGAGGGTAAAACCTAGGTGCCACACCTTTTTTACACTGTCCAGAAAGAGAGTACATGCAGGTTGGCAGATGGACACCTAGTGCTGAGTCATTAAGCATATAAGAATGATGCAAAAAAAAAATCTGATGGAATAGCACACACTTTGTTAGGGAAGCAGAGACAGTTGGATCTCTGTGAATTCAAGGCTAGCCTGGTCTATACAATGAGTTCTAAGACATCCTAAGTTACATAGCAAGTTCCTGTCTCAAAAAAACCATAACAAAACAACAAAAAACAAACAAAAAAGAACGGTTCAAAGCCCTGGAGAAACGTGCACTATGTAAACTGCACCGCAGTACATATCAGGCATGGGTTCTATCCCCACACAAAGGTTCTTTCTTGCAAATTACATTTCTCCATGTCTATACTTGTTGAAGCCAGAGATTCTAGAATCTCTGTGTGTGACATCCAGCTCTGTAATACCAAAACCAAACCCCCAAATCCTGACTCTACAGTAACTGCCCAGAGCAGGGTGTTCCCTCCAGTCACAATGTCACAGACAGCTTCAAGCTTGACTTCTTCAGTCATCCTTGGCTGCTACGGTCAATGGTTGCCTTCCATCACTGGCTAGCAGCAGATCCCCAGGGCAGCAGCACTATTTGGTGTCTTAGGCAGAATCAAATAGCACTTCTTATCTGAGGAATGGGGCTACTCATAAACTGGAAGAGAAACGGTCAAGTGTGCTCATGTGGAACTGACGTAGTAGTGAGGGTCTACAGGATGGACACCAGCCCTGACTAGACGGAGGGAGCTGAAATATTGGGACACCAACTAGTGACTGGATGATTTTCTGCTTCCTTCAGACAACACTCCTCAAATATAGTTGGTATCACTTATCAAAACAGGCAAAGAAGCCACAGGAAGTAGCCCAGTCACTCCTTGGAACCAAATAAAGATAGAAACTCAGAAGACACAGGGCAGTGTCTAGTCATCAAGGTTTCTAAGCTAAGGTCACACTGAGTGGACTAAGTCCTCTTCAACTGAGCAGTTTGCTAGGACGTCTGTTATACAGTAGTAATAGATCATGCAGAGAACAGACAGCTAAGCAAACACACTGCATCCTGCAGTGGTGACCTGGAGTCTGCTGCACCCTCCTAACACTGGAAACAGCCTTTGCTGGTTCTCAGAGCCTGGGCCACTTGCAGCAGCAGGAACAGTATAGAGGTAGGACATGAATTAGGAACCAGTCAGAGGACATTGAGAACAATCAGTTATAGGAAGCAAGACCTGGAAAGGTGGCTAGCACTGGCTTCTCTCTGCCTCCTTGAGCCTTCCCTATTGGGCAGTTTGTAACCTTATAGCCCAAACACAGCTATGACAAGGCTGGCACATTTAAGTCTCAGTTTTCTTAAGGGGGGCACATCTTTCACCAATCATGGGTCATGAGATGAAATATCCATTGACTACAGACACCCAAGGATAGTTGACTCAACTCTGAGATGTCTCCTATGACAGCAATACTACCTCCCTCCTCTCCACTTCACCTGGGAATGGGGCTGGCCCCTTGATCTTCACAATACCCTCCCGATTCAGTCAGTTTTCCCATGTGGAACTTCTGCAGACTCACCCAACTACTAATAGTCACTTTCTAACTAGAGAGCCACTTAGCCTTTCTGCTCCATACAACTGTCAAATGTGGTAAAAGGGCTGTGACCACTCACGCTCATTATTTCAATACTTGGGAGGCTGAGACAGGACTGCAGTGAGGTAGAAGCCAGCCTGAACTACACAACAAGACCCAGTCACACAATGTAGAGAGGGCATTTAACCCTCACCAACATTTACTTTCTTATGAGTCAATTTTCCAGGTAACAAAAATTCTTTTAGCTACTGGCCCCAAAGCTTAAAACAGTGACCAAAGTAACAAAAACCTTTAAAAACTGTTTTTGGTATATGTGTATGTATAGTGTATATACTCACTTTGTAGACCAGGCTGGCCTCAAACTCCAGGATTTGTCTGCTCTGCCTCTCAAGTGCTGGGATTAAAGGCATGCACCACCACTGCTTGGCTTCATCTTACTCTTTTGAGACAACTCTATTACTAAACCTGAAGGTCACTGATTGGCTAGACTGACTGGTCACTGAGCTCAAGGGACTCACCTGTCTCTGAGCCCTCAGCACTGAGTTACAGGTGCAGACCACCACACCATATTTTACATGAGTGCTAGAGATCCAAACTCCAGTCTTCATGCTTACTGACTGCACCATCTCCACAGCCCAAGGAAACATCTTCCAAAAGGCCCATGTTCTGTACCAAGAGTATCTTACTGTTCAGAAGCATGAAAGTGACACGCTGCTGACCTGAGACCACAGGTGCTGCTTTTAGTCTCCCTCAGTTCCATAATCCTGGACATGGCACCAGGGCTGTAGAGTGTCTGCTATGTCTCCTCTTCCTGGGCTGTGAGATGTATCATCTCAGTGTAAATCTGTAATCCTCCTCTCTATCTCCCTAACACTGGGATGTCCAGCTCCTGAAGCTAATGTGTAAATGGTTGCTCTAACACAAACTCATGCAGCAGAAGTGTTCCTTTACAATCAGAACTCGAGGGCTAAAGGGTACGGTTCTGCTGCACAGTGGTGGCCCCGTATTCACAGAACTCTGGCCTTCATCCTCAGCATCTCAAAGGCAAAGCAAGAAAATGATAACAGGAAACTGGTAGTTTTAGAAATATACTCAATTCTATGAGGAATGGCCCATGTATTAAACAGGCCCCACGATTAAATGGAACTGTGGTCACCTATTCCATGATACCAGCAAGCACAGTAGCTCTTTATACCCCACACCCAAATGTATTTTCACTATGTCAGCACTGTCCCATTGAGGTCCTGAATGAAGGCCAAGGGGCCTTTCTTCTCTGACACCAGCCATAGCAAGTGTCTACATCAAGTGAACAAGCTAGGAGTCCTAAGGACACAGGTGATATCACTCTGACAGGGAAAGGACAGATCCCTTTTGCCAAGATCCTCTTAGAAGCGAAGTATTGAGTGTAAGCCTGGTGTCCTTAGGAGCATCCTATAGCATGGTTCTCCATGCAGTCCAATTCCCTACCTGTGAGCAGACCACAGCCAGGAACTAGTTGTCCTAGAACTTGCTTTGTAGACCAGGCTGGCCTTGAACTCACAGAGATTGGCCTGCCTCTGCACCATCGCCCCTACCCGCTCCAGTGCTGGTATTAAAGGCGTGCACTACCACTGCCTGAAGAAGCTATATTTTAATATCAACTTTCACACGGCCAAATGGCAAATCCCAAGTATCTCAAAACATTTTTATTCAGTTCAAAGACAGCAATATTCCAAATCAAATTTGGATTTTAAGAGGTTTCTACAAATTTTCATTTGCACAGTCCTGAAGGAAGGGAATCTACAGCACTGCTAGTGGAGCCTCATACTTACCTGGGGCACTGACCAGTTATTAGACAACACGTGAGGGAGAGCTCATGACTGGCAGCCCCACAGCAAAGCTAGCACCATTCTGGGTGCAGTGCACTGTCTTCAGAGCACTTAGGACCCTTTGTAGAACCATCTGGTCCATTTTGGCTCAAGGACTACTTCCCTTTGTAAGTTCAGCTCTCACTTTTGGTCTACACCCTCTGCCTGTTCTTTGATGCATTGTCTCATCCTGTCTGTCTGTTTCCCTTACTAGCTCTAGATGCAGCTAAGCTTCTAGACAGTTGTTCTATGCAGAGTAAACCTACATACACGCTGGGCCCTGGAGTGACAGCCATCCCAAAGAGTACTACTACTTTTCAAGACAGAGATTTTCTTTACTGATTTTTTTCCTCTTTGCAAGCCCAGGGTCTCAGCATGCTATGCATTTCTTTTACCTGGAGCCACACCCCCTGTCTTCTAAGACTTAGTACAGAACTGAAATTGAAGAGGCTACAAATTCTTAATCTATCTGTGATAAAACAGTCTACCAGGAGAAAACACTGTAGCAATTACTTTCAGAGGGCCATTCACATGGACCCAAACAGTCACTGTGGCTGCCTTTATAGCTCAGTTGTTCAGGACTATGTGTGCAGAGCTTAGAGCTATTTGTGTGAAACTGGGTCTCATGTATCTAAGACTGGCCCTGAACTCATTATGTAGCACATGATAACCCTGAACCTCTGATCCTCCTGCCTCTAACTTTGGGATTTGACACATGCCACTATGCCCAGTGTATATATACAGTGTTGGTGAGGACCATGGCTTTATGCATTCTAGGCTAGCACTACCTAGGCTAGCACTAAGCTGAGCCATATCTTAGTTAGCCCTGTTACCACTCTTCAAGACAGCCACCATTCCATTTAATACTCAAAAAGCCATTCAGGGTGAGTTGCTGTGACTCTTATCTTATAGATTAGGAAAATAAACACAGGGGGATACATGACTCCCCAGAGATTTCAAAGACGGATTCTGGAGCATGTCACCTAAGCAAGACACTTTACATGGTGGCAGGAATCCAAGCAAATGCCTTCAATGTGTCATAAACGCTCCCTCCTTTAGGAAGTATGGGTTAAAAAGGGCTGTAGTTACACGTGTGTGCTGGAGGGGTATGCATGTGTACTCGTTCATATATGTGCGTACATTCCAGATACATGCAGAGGCCAGAGGAAGAAGCCTCAACACCAGGCATCTTCCTCTGTCTATCTCTACACTACGTTCTAAGACAGGGTCTCTCATTGAACCTGGTGCTTATCCATTTGGCTAGACTGGCTGGCTAGCAAGCTCCAGGGATCTTCCTGTTTCCACTCCCCCCCAGCATGGAGTTACTTTTCCAGGAGGCTGTGCATACACACAGCTGTGCACAGAATCTGGTATCAGCTGAAACCGAAACACCATTTACCCTAAGAACTGCCTCCAATGGAGACACAATAAGCTTACTTTTTCTGAAGTTTACGGTTTTTTTCAGCTTGTCCTCCTAGTTTGCTGAGTCCCAAGGCATCTTGAGATGAATTTTCTGTCTCCAAAACACCAACTACAAGGAAGCATAGACCCCAGACTTAAGTGAATCAACATGACAGAGCAAAGTTCAGGTCTGTTCTCTACAGGTAGTAGCTCACACCAAAAGCCTTTTCTGACCAAATAGCCCAGCAAATTGCTTTAAAACAAGATGCCTGGTGTATCTGAACTACTAGCCATTGCTCTTTAGGCCATATCCGTACCACCTTCCAGGGCCTCACTCACTAGAGCATCATGGTGGCACATGGGAGGAAGGGCAGACTCAGCTGGTACCCAAGAGCACTCCACACCCTTGTTAAGATGCTTACTGCTGGGGCTGGAGAGACGGCTCAGTGGTTCAGAGCACTGGCTGCTCTTCCAGAGGTCTTAGGCACAATTCTTAGCACCCACATAGCATCACAACTATCTATAATAACAGTTCTAGAGGATCCAACACCATCACAAAGACATACACGCAGGCAAAACACCAAGGCACATGAAATAAAAATTGAAAAAAAAAAAGATGCTTACTGCAAACCTACCAACCTTGTCCTGGTGACTCTTTGCCCAGGGGCCCAGGCCGGCCCTTTTCCTTCTTGCCAAACAAGCGGCCAATGGAGGACTTGATGCCCTTCTTCTTTGGGGCTTTGTGGAGGGAGTCCTGGCTACTATTACTGCTGCTAGGGTTACTCACTGGGCCATCCTGGGAGCCTGTGGAGCTTCAAGGAAAGAAAATGAACTTTTATTGGAACTGTATCACCACATGGGAGTTCATGCACAGGCACTACAACACTCTGCTGGGCTGTTTTTGAGATAGGCTCTCACTCTAGCCTAGGCTGGTCTAGAACTCATGACAACCCTGCCTCAGCCTTGAAAACAGTAGGCTTATAAAGACATGAGTCATCACACCCAAGCCAGACAAGACAATCTACATTTTTAACAAGTGTTCTTCAGAGTTCTTATGATTCACCAAGTTTCTTAAGGTACTGTTCAGTGGCAAAGGCTGTCAACGATGCTCAGAAGGAAGCCTGGTTCTAAAAGTCCAGCTTCTCTAGGACTTGAAGTTCCTCTCTGAAGAGGAGGTCTGGACTCCAAATGACTGTCAAGGGAGGCCTAGGCTCAGTCAGTAAGAGAGCTGCTTGCAGGCCAGGGAGTGAAGCAGCAGCAGAAAGGAGATGACCATGGGGACCAGAGAAATCAACTGCTGGTCAAGAACAATGCTTACTACCTGCAGAGCTGGGTGAGGGCTACTAGTCAAGCGTCCTTCCCCACCCTGCTCAGGACAGCACAGAAACTCTGCCAATGGTCATGCAATGACTATCACAGCAACCAAATAGGCTCTTGGTTTCCTGACAGGAAGCATTAAAAACACAAACTGCTCAGCAACTTGGAGACCCAAGAAGGCAAGAGAGTATGAGAAGCCAGGCTGTCAGTGAAGGGACTCTGGCCAGCTCAGGTGTGGCAAGCATGACTCTGGCAGGCCTTGCCCTTCTCTACCATTCCTCTGCCTTGCTAAAAACCATTAGATTACATTCCCAAAGCTAGTCACCACGGTCTTGTCCCTTTTTTTGGCCCTTCTTGCTCCTGAGGCTGACTACCAAAGTCTAGCTATCAAAGTATTAAAGTCCAGAAATCAAACCCTCTTTGGTTCACCTAATTAAACATGCCCAATTAAAATTAAACACCTCATCCTAACATGAGGTTTCCCCTTGTACCTTTATAAACTGACATTTTCCTGTGTGTCACATCTGTCTCCTTTCTATCAAGAGGGAGTTCTTTGTCCCCACTTCAGGACAAAATCCCCTAACCCCTTCTTCCCTTCTCCTGAGTCCTCTGTCTCCTGTGTCCTCTTATTCCCTGCCCCCATCCATCTGGAGCAAATAAATCTCCTTTTGTGCTGAGAACTCCGTGTTGGGGGTCCTGAGCTGATATTTTTCCATCTAGAACCACACAAGTGCCTACGTATGAACAGGCTGTGAGGTCCTAGAGCACCGTTCTTTGCAATGTTCCCCAGATAGAACCTTCTGCTGGAAACTACCTGAGGCAATGGCAATTAAGGTCAACTGAATAACCTGAAACTCTTTAAAATCTGTCTTCTTTTCCAAGTTGATTAATATTCTTAAACCCCAGAAAAACACAGCTCCTCACAGGGGCTGTTGTCCTCAGCCCTGTTCCTTACTTCCTCAGGTCCCTGATGTCCTCATGGCTGACCGTGTGCAGAGCGCCCTTGTGCAGCCTGTCTAAGCGCAGGGGCCTCGGGGAGGAGGGGGGAGAGGTTTCACATTTTATTGTCGTCTTGTCGTCTCGTACCTCTTCTCTGGAAGCTGGCAACTGAAGCAAGATAAGAGCAAGAACAGTGAACAGTGTACTTAAAGATCTATTAGCCACTCTGCTAGCACAAAAAGACATATGTTTGTTTGTAGTTTTGTTCTGAGATGCTACCCTGTGAGTGCACTACCTCTGCCTCCCCAGTGCTAGGGTTACAGGTGGCTCCACTGTGCCTGGCTAAAAGGCTGCATTTTAGTTCACACCAGCTTGAGGACTGCTGTCCAGAAGGGATTCAACAGCATAGAGCAATGTGATTCACAGTCCATCTCCCTGGGGAAAACATAAATCAGACAGGCACAGAACATTGACAACTCTTCCCTGAAGTCTAGGCACATCAGAGGCCAATGCTCAACAAAGCAGTCACAACCTGATCCATACTATTAACTGTGTCCTCACCAACACAACAGGGCAACCAGTTCTCACTGACCAGGATCCTCAGGCCACTCCGTGTGAACACTGGGGAGGCAGAGGCTACACCAGCAAATAGTCAGCATGTTCCTGTCTGGGGGTTGGGAACACACAGAACAGCTAGAGACCATGAGCCATACCCATGTGCATGGCTGCATTTCTGGGCAGGCTATACGTGGAAACATGAATGCAGGTTAAGAATAATGTTGCGTATGCCATTAAGATGGCCATAAGTATATACTAAAGGACATGAGGCAGAGGGTTCACAGCAGTAAACAGTTTTCACCCCATTTGGGTTGTATGGAGACACCTGTACTATCTGGTTCTAAACCAAGTTAGATAGATTTCATGAAGCACAGCAAGCATCTGTACGCGCAAGACAGGCAGCTGGAATGGCACTGAGGAGCACTGGTCCCACTATAGCCCCATCTGCTCAGGGCCAGGCGAGCTGAGGCAGCTCAGGACATTCACTCTGCATCTCCCTGTCTAACATGATCTCAAACCAGCAGCGGGCATCATGCATCTGGACCAGGCTCTGAAGGGCACACGCTCAGCATGCAGGAGGTCAAGGTTCCATCGCCTCCTCCCCAAAGCCACCATGGCTAGAAACTTTAGAAGAAATGTTGACACCTTAAAAATTGAATCATTATTGAAACACAAACCAAAGAAGTGAGCTCAGGAGCAATCCACATGCTTGGGATGCTACCATGCTCTTAGCAGAGCCTCACCCATAACAGCTCCCAAGCTGGTTCCCAAGTCCTGACAGTGATCCCAGGTGGTCCTCTATGCTCCTTCTGGAAGGGATGGCACTAGGATCCCTACTAAATTTAGACTCTTCAATCTTACCAAGTAGAGAAGTCATCTTAGCTTTCCAGTGATACTAAAGGTGGGGCAGGGTACACCACAGTGCAGTATCCAGCCCATGTGTGGCTCTGTAGACTAGGTCACCATACAGGAATGAAGTGTGGTTCACATACTGCTTCCTCACTGACACAAGCCAGGGGAGCTGAACTGAACAGTGTGCAGGGCAACTGAGGACTTGTGTCACTGAGGCAAGTCCACTGTTGACAACCTGAGTAGCACTGTTCATTTGGTTGAATATTGAGGGGTAAGCCCTATTTTGTATTCCAGTCTATCCTGGAACTCATGACTTTCCTGTTGTACATGGCATGAGCACTACTTGAACAGCACAGGTGTCACTCTTTTTTTAACTTAAAAGAGAAGGCCACAAACCACAGCACCTGCATGGCAACACTCATTGGCAAATTCATCAGTGGCAGGTAGAGATGGAAGCCATAGCTGTTCCAGTGCAGCCAGCTAGGAAGGTTGTTGACAGGCAGGGCTCCTGGGCTGAAGCATGGAAGATAAGAGGTAGCATGTCTAGGTCAACTACCAAAGCAGCTACTGCCAGCTCTTCCCAACTCTGTCCAGCATGCTGCACTTGCACCAATTTCTAGATACTGCTAGGGAATCAGGGCAGCTGGCAAAAGGTCCATGAGCAAAGTGACCACCAGCTCAGCTTTTGAAGTAAGACAGGCCTGAACACACACCTGTAACCCCATACCATGAGACAGAAGCTTCAGCTTCCACATTGATAAATGGAGTAAATATGGTGACCTGTATCCCACACAGATGCATGCAAGAGTTTAAGACAATGGTTCCAGTGCTTGGGAGGCTGAGGCAAGAGGACTGGTGTGAGTTCAAGACTGACCCAGGTCATCCAACGAGTTCCAGGACAGTCTGAGCTACAGAGAAAGATCTTGTCTCAAAGAAACAAAATTGTTAAAAATAAATAAAAAGGCAATGCCTTGACCACACAGTAGGCTCATGGTGGGCATGGGCATGAGCACACTGTGCCAGCCACAGCCTTCTCCAGAGCACATCCCTGCAGCTCTGCCTCAGAAACTCTTCCAATTCTAAACAACAGAAAAGCATGCAATAATTAGACAAGGATGCTTCTGCCCCAGTATTTCAGGGACAGGCTTCTCACATGACTATCAACATGACATGCAGGGTCAGACTACACACTGCTGGGAAATGTCAGTTACTTCTCTTCACATTACAGCAGTGTCACTCATGGAGATACAGTGTGTAAGGTCAACATGTGATTTACCTGTCTCCGGTGCTTCCTTAAGTCACTAGGCTGACAGATGCGTGTGAAGAAAGGAGAGAGAAAACAGGTTTACTGTATGTGTTGGGGAAAAGACTCAAGGATCAGTGAGATAATTGATAAGCAGGGCCAGAAGGACACACAAAGGTTGAACACTGAGAGGAAACATCACTGGAAATAAACATTCTCAAGACAGTTAAAAAGTATGCAGATTTCCCAGGAGGCAACACTAATTATTATTTGGCTAAGATTGAGTTTCAACACAGGCAATGTATTAAAACCTAGCATTCCTTGTAAGCAAGAACTCTAATGACCCTCACTCGAAGCCAGCCTCTCTGTTTATTAAATTCCATTAGGAGCTGTTACATTACCTATTATAAAGTCAAACAAACCTGCTTTGAGTTAACCACCTACTGGACATTAACCTAAAATCCTTACCTAGAATTTTATTTACAACTTTTCAAAAACAAGCTGATTGCTTAAAGCAGTGAGAGTAACTCCTCTGTCCCTGTGAAAAACTCCAAGAAAAGCTAGTGGGGTACCAGGGAGAGCCTTTAGGCTTTAAAAAAACAGCAAGTCTGTCAGCAGGTAGCTGAAAGCCCTGTGACACCAGAACCAGATGGGGCTGTGTCTGGGCTTCCATCAGTACCACACAAGGTAGGTCACTTGGACATACATACAGGACACTCCCTTGTAGACTCACAGACAGACTACATACCCTTTCCTCCCTGTGTCCACGTGTAGGACACACAAGTAACAGAGAATGCGTTCTTTTTTTTTTTTGGTTTTTCGAGGCAGGGTTTCTCTGCGGCTTTGGAGGCTGTCCTGGAACTAGCTCTTGTAGACCAGGCTGGTCTCGAACTCACAGAGATACCCCTGTCTCTGCCTCCGGAGTGCTGGGATTAAAGGCGTGAGCCACCAACACCCGGCTAACAGAGAATGCATTCTTAACATGAAAATGCGCTAACAATTGCATTCTTTTTTTGTTTGTTTGTAGACAGGATCTTTCTACATAGCCTTGGTTGTCCTGGAACTCAATTCACAGAGATCTGCCTGTCTTTGCCTCCCAAGTATTGGGATTTAAGGTGTGCGCCACCACTGCCCAGCCAACAACAATGTATTCCTCCAGTAAACTGCAGATATACACTTGGGTGCCTGATCATCTACAGGAGCTAGGAGGTGCGGCTGTCACAGCATAAGGTGTCAGATGGGCAGACAGACAGGGATCTGGGGTCAGGATCAGATGGAAGCAGACTGACAGACAGCAGGAAGACAGTCTCAAGCTGAAAAAAAATACACAGTTATCCCTACAAAGTGTTTGGAAGGAGGATGAAGCCACAGACCATGCCATGAAGTTAAGATCTTACCCCACTGCACTAATGACACATATTATACCGTGCATCAAAATACAAGAAGATATTATACTATTCAACAGCTCATTAAAATGATTCCACTGAATTAGTTACATGCCTACTGACAACATCATGGAAACTGCAGCAAAAGAGGTACAGCATGGCAGCGTAGCTAGGAAATAAACTGAGTCAAGTTAGTATGTGGACTCTTAGGATCACGCACATGCTAAACCCTCAACAGTCACTAGAAATTCTGAGATCCACATACTTGGGTCATAGAATTTCTGAGACAAAAGTACTCCCAAGCTAACCAGTCAAGACGCCCATCTCCTTTGGTTCCATAGTCCACAAGTCTCTGAGTGGCCATTGTGCCCCAGAGCTTAGAGACACCCCTGCTGTGAAGGGCTAAGGGACTCTTTCATACATTTTCTTATTTTAATTTCTGAAGATGGAAGCCAAGCCTGGCACATGCTAGGCAGTGCTCATCCTACCACTGGTCTCCACCCCAAGCTCCCTGCATGTCTTCCCACATGCTACAACAGCTCTCCAATCGTTTCTGCTCAAACAGGAAGTTTGCACCAGACCCCTGCCTAGCACCCCACAACTAAGTGTAACATGCTGGTCTGGTCATCTACGTATTATAATTAATTTGCATTGTTGACTAAATACTAGTTAACTTAAAAAAAAAAAAGACAGGGTTTCACTATATAGCCCTGGCTAACCCAATTCACTATGTAGACCAGGCAGGACTCAAACTCACAGAAATCACCTGCCTCTGTCTCTACCCCTTCAGCTTTTATAATCTGGAACCTCTTAAAGGAAGATGTGACTTCCATGAGTAACCCTTCCCCAGCAGTCTGAAGTAGAAAAGGCCCCACTTACCAGAGTCATGACACCCAGCCTGTCCACCTCCCGGGCTGGACTGTGAGGGACCCTTCTCGGTGTAGACCGACCACTGCCTGGAGGAGAAGAGCCAGCAAGCGAGGAAGCAGGGTAGGGGGGGATGGAGCTCATTGATCTAAAACGACCAAGATTGTCCAAGCTTCCACTACCCACTCTGCTCTCGATCTCCTCTGCCCGCTGCTCTGTATTCTCCTTCTCTTCTTGTATCAGCCTAAAATCCAAACAAGAGCAGTTGGTCTTATTCATCAGGAAGTCCTGTGTGTGCAAGCAGAAAATGCCCAGTCTGGCTGGGGGCAGGGGTCTTACATGTGAGCCCAGCAGCTGGAGACTACAGTGGGAGGAAGGTGCCTTCAAGACCAACGTGGGCCAGATACAGCAGGAGACCCTGTATCTAACTGCAGACTATTTCCCTCCACTGACAGCTAGAATGCTCCTGTGCTTGATCTTAACACAGACGAAGGTATGTTAAGCACTGGATGACAAAAGGAAACCCACTGCTTCTCATCCACAGCATGGTCAAGTCACCACCTCGCCTTACTCAACAGCACCTTGCATGCCTTGAGTCTGGCCTTCCAGGAACAGCTCTGAGTAGTAGGGAAGTGATCTGGGCCCTGTTTCTCTATTTATGAAGGGATGGAAGCGTTTCACCTCCCCTAGTATAGTGCAGAAAGGTGGCCAGGCTGTCAGAGATAGACTATCTCAGAAGCCCAAGTGCTCTGCTGTGAGGGGCTGTAAAAAGGATGTTGATCCCACCTATACCATGCTTTCTCATGGAAATGAACTCCTGCAAGACTCATCTTTTGAGTTTTCAATTGTACAACACACTAGGCCTCATTATAACACTTTCACACCTGTACAGCATCTACCCTAGTCTCTGGTCACCTCCCTGTCTCCTTCCTTCCACCCCCACACCTCCACATTATCCACTCGTCTCCTCATCTCCTTCTACTTTCTGTTGCTCTTATTTTGAAACAGAGTTCCATGTAGCTCAGGCTGGCCTTAAAATTGCTTATAGTCTTGTCTAGCTGTAAACTACTCTTCCTCCTGCCTCCACCTTCCAAGAGCTGGGATGACAGATACATGCCATTGCTTCCTGGTTCCTACTATCCTGTGTCTCTTACGTATCAAACACAAACACACACACACACACACACACACACACACACACACACACACACACACACACACACACACACACACACGATTATATATATACCTGATCTCTTTGTTGATGGCATCCAGCTGCTCCTGAAGCATCATGGCCAGTGTCTGTGCATCAGCCTGCCCACTGGGCGACAGCAGATCGACTGAGCTGAGCAGAGTATCTCTGTCATCTTCGCCGTCAGATATATCCACATCACTTTCAAATGCCTGTGCCACATTTGCCAAGACGCTGGCTTGTTGGGCCCGTTCCCAATCCTGTTCGTTGAGGGTCTGCACCTACCAACAAGAACACTATGTCTCAGCAGACAAGAGTAACAGCAAGCACTCTAGGGGCAGGAAAGGCTGCTATCAGAAATATGAACAGTCTTACTGCAGGCCAAGGCTTTAGGAAGATGCTCATGCACCTTAGCTGCTGCTAAACAAGAGGCACCTGACAGACAGAGAAGCTGGGCCCTGTGGAACACACCTGTAATGGAAACACCTAGAAGGTGGATACAGAGATGGGTCTAGATTTGGGGGTTAGCCGAAGCATAGGCTGACTGTCTCAAGGTGAGGGAGCAAGCACAGATATTGTGATAGAAATGCCTGGGACATTCCGCATCTACACTCAGGTCCCCACTTTAGTGGAAATTAAAAGGAAGCCGAGAGGCACATGAAAGGGTGTGTTCAACTGCCATGAATGATGCAGTGGGTGTGAGATTCCCAAGCCTGGTATAGACAAGCACCAAGAAAAGCCAGAGGAGAGCAAAGCAGGCACGTGAACACAGCCAGTGACCCCTGGTGGAGTTTCTGGGCAAAGGGGCTATACAGAAGAGACCCCTATTGTGAACAGTGCCCATAGCAGCTAGTGTTAAATCCTCCTGGTGGTTAATGAATACCCTCCTAACCCCCTCCCCTTTCAGCTGCCATACTCCCTCTCTGTGGATGAAAGGTCAGGGCTCAAGCCCTCACCTTTCCTCCAGAAACACTACACCTGCTGTGGCTTCCACTCAGACTTCCTACCAGTGGCACCCTCTCTCAGCTGGTTCCTCTCAGATAAGAACAGCACCTCCATCTCTCATCTTGAAACCACAGATAAAAACCATAACTTCCTGCCACCCTACTTCCTTGTCCATCAGCAAAACCTCTCCAGCAATTGCCATCTGTTTGTGCCCTTCCTCCCATTCACAAGGGCTAACTCAAAGTGAGCAGAGTACCACACTGAAAGTGAGCAGAGCTGGTCAGCCCACACAGGCTAAGGTTTGGCTGCTGTCCTCCCCGGATAGGCTATTCAGCTGGCCCCAGGTCCCACCCCTCCTGGCTTATCATTCTCTAGCCTGTAACACTGACAATGACAGTTGGCTACTCTAGAGTCAGGTGTCCATGGTACCTAATTGCCTCCTGCTTCTTATCCTTGGTATACTGCAGTGACTTGAAAATACACTCCTCTCTCCAAGTGGAAGGCAATTCTATGGTCCCCGTATGGGGAGAGACCACATTGACTCACAGGAGTGGAAGGAGTATCGCTGATGAAAAGGCATGTGGCTTCCCAGACCAGGTAGTGAAGGACCTGGGTTTCCTCCTGGCTTTCTTCACATGTGAGCTCTGAAGAGAGCCAGCAGCATACCACAAGGACCCCAGGGAGTCCATGCAGGTCAGTCGGAAAGGGCTTGAAAGCTCTGGCCCACACTGCCAAGCCTTCCCCATCTACAAGCACCCAAGGCCCTGAGTCATGCTGCTCCTAAATTCCTGGGCCCATGAACTACATGTAGCCATCAGCACAGAACTTCATGGTACCAGCCACAGAGCTAGCTAGGTAAAGACTATACTGCTTGTAGCTTCACACTACTCTCGAATTCATGGCAATCCTCCTGCCTTAGCCTCTTGAGTACTAGGATTACAGGTGTGTGCTGTGCCACTATACCTGGCATCATTTACAGTTTTTATTTACCATTTCAAGTACATACCGATTAGCATTAACTTAAAGGATATCTTATTAAAAATTCTGTTCTTAAAGAAAGAACTAAAACCAAAAAGCAAGCATACCCTAAAAGCAAGCTTTTAGCCAGAAAAGCCAAGGAAAGGAACATGGGGGAAGAAGGAGACCGAGAGTCTGTCCAAGAGGAACAGGTGACGTTCCGCAAGTGGAGGCCTTGCCTTGGAGGGCTCGTCCCGCAGCGCTGCCAGCCGGCCCTTCTGGGGGCGCCGCAACACTGCACTGGTGCTGTAAGCATCCACATGCCCGTCTGCCACAGGGAACCTGAAGTCCGGGACGCTGCCCAAATGGGGTCGGCTGAAACATGGGAAAAGGTGGGTATCAAAAGGAAGGTAAAGTGAGTGTCAAGTTGGAAAGGTCTCTGAGGAGGATCCCCTTGAACCTTCCCAGTCCTAGTCAGAAAAACCCACTCACTACTACAGTGGGAGGAGAGGAGGTTTGGATAACTGAGACCCATCTGAGAGGCTCTTCCAGATCAAAGGCACACTCAGGCACCACCTGTTGCCATCACCTGTTCTGTGGCCAAGTTCAAGATGGTGGTCACAACACTTCTGGGAGGAACCAGAAGCTAGGGCTTAACACAGCTTAACATAGAGTCACAGAGCTTCATAGCCTAGGCTGAAGATATGTCTAGAAAAGGGGACAGGGCTGAGTAACCAAGGAGAATCTGACCACTGGCTGTTTCTACAGCCAAGGTGTAGAGAGGAAGAAGAGCAGCAGGAGCTCAACCTCAGCATTCAATGCTCCCCTCCTCCCAGTGCTACCCCTAAAACTTCCTGGGAAAGAAGGTACAAGCCCTCACTCCAGAACTCCATCAGAGACCAAGGATAAAGATCTATGCACAGGAGTCCAGGAGAATTCAGAGACAGCTCAGGGGAACTCCTGCACACAGGACCAGTGGGACTTGCCAACTCATCCCCTTTGGCATCACTGACCCATCATTTTCTCCATGTTTTAAAGACAGGAGATTCATGGTTTCCTTTCTAACTCTCCTTCCCCACCTCTGATTCCTCAGGAACCTGTTGTCTCAGCATGGTTCCAGTCAGAATTCCAAGCTGAGGAGCTTAGTATAGCTTTGTGTTAACTGCAGGCAGCTCTGGGATCTGAGAGCTGTCAACCCTCTTACTCTTCATGTTGTTTTCAAGCTTAACCTCCCCAAGTCTACCCCTCACTTTTCTCCACTCAGTGAGACAAATCACAGCAATATGACTGACCTCATTGTCAAGTCCTGTGAAACTAGCCAGTGTACCCACCAGCTGCTCTGTGTCTGAGTTCCTTCTACCCAGGGCAGGGACTCACCCCTGCAAACAAGCCAGCGCCTCTCTGTTCTACCCTATGTCTCAAGGCCATGGGGGAAGACAATGAAGTTCCCAGGGCCATAATCCTCTCCTGTCACCTGAAATGCTACCCAAATATGGGCACACTTCCTCCATATTAAGCCCCCTTCAAAGCCTTTCCTTCCTTTCACATCTAAAACTCCCTCTTGAACAAAGTCACACATTACCCACTGTGATGGCACATGCTTGAATCCTGGCACTTGGAAAGATGAGAGAATCAAGAATTTGGGGCCTATCTGGGCTACAAAAGATGACTCAGCGGTTAAGAGCAAGTACTGCTCTTTCCAGAAAACCTGAGTTCAAGCTCCAGCACCCATATCAGGTGCTCAGAACTGCCTGAAACTCTAGCTCCAGGAGATCCAGTGCTGCCTTCTGGCTTCTGTGGGTATTTAATGCACTGCGCACGAGCACGCGTGTGTGTGCGCGCGCACACACACACACACACACACACACACAAAACATACACACATGATTAAAACTAAAACACATTTGTCTGAAAAAAAAAAACACAAAACAGAGAGCAAGTCTCTTACAATGCTGCTTACTAGCTCTCAGTGATGGCACTTGCCTCTCTCCATCACTTTGCCATGACTGCTCTGTACCCATGGCCCTTTTTGTCTCTTCCAGTGCAGTGACCCACCTGGCCCTCTAGATTTGCACTGAAAGTTCCTGGTTCTGTAGGGGCACCTTTCCTGGTGTGAAATAGGCCAGGTTAAAAGAGGCTGCAGGAGACCTAGCTTATACAACACCCCAAACTGAATGCAGAGGCCCTACTGTCTCCTTGCCTGCTCTAAGAGGAAGTCTGTTTGCTACCCAATAGTGTCACCTCAGTAACTTCTACTGAAGATCAACTCTCATAAGAAACAAAAAAAAAAAAAACCCAAACAGAAGAGTAGGACCCAAAGAGAGCTGCTTCTACAGGAAAAGATGAGAGTGCTTTAGGGCTGTGCACTAAGTGCTATGACCCTCTCAGGAGCTGAGTCACCTTATAGCAGCAACGAAAAGTCCTTTCACGACATAGTTCCAAAGTGCAGGACTAAACCCACAAGCAACAGATTCTGAATAGCTGTCATGTGACTTCTCTGTGAGGCCTGTCTTTCCACTCTAACCATGTTCTCTATCCTGTCCCTTCCTCTGGCACCTCAGTCAGCATATCCAAATACTAAGGAACTTCTTCCCATCTTCTGAAGCTCCACTGTGCTCCCCACAGAGGCAGCAATACATTTTTGGGCTCAAAACTTGCCCATCGGTAACCACCATACCTGTGATGAAGTGAAGGGCCTCTCAGTCTCATCTGGTCCAACTCAGCCCTCAGGGCTTCAATATTCAGGACAAGTTGGTCCTAGAAAACAGTAAACAGCTTCTATGACTGTTCTCTCATAAGGACTGGGCACCTGTAAGGTGCATTTCAATTCTGAGAACACTTCCTAAGTCCTACAGCAAGCAGGACTCAGGCCTCCAAAACTATGGATACCCTAATGAATGAAAAGCAGTTCCTGGTCACAGAAGAATAGAGAGGGAGAGAGAGAGAGAGAGAGAGAGAGAGAGAGAGAGAGAGAGAGAGAGAGAGAGGGAGGGAGGGAGGGAGGGAGGGAGGGAGGGAGGGAGGGAGGGAGGGAGGGAGGGAGAGAGAGAGAGAGAGAGAGAGAGAGAGAGAGAGAGAGAGAGAGAGAGAGAGAGAGAGAGAGAGATGCTGTAGTGTCAAATCCACTGACTGTATAAAGGGCCCACCCTTCTTAATCCACAGCCCACCAGGTCTTATTGTCTCCCACCCCTGCCCACCCAGCAGATCCCTGCTGGCCCTGTATCTTACAAAAGGCCCATGCTAATGTTAGTCTCACACACCCCCACCCAAGGACCCAGGGTTGTGGACCATGTGTACAACATGTTCAACATGCTCGCCAAGGGGCTGTAAACTGTGAGGACTAAGAGAGTCACCAGGATGGTTTGTCTCAATTTCTTTCAAACACCTGTGGTCACTGTCACTGCAATAACTCAAGTCAGCCCTTCTGGGACTTCTCATTGAGCCAGAGAGTAAAGTACCTTATCATGCTGTGTCTCTTCCAGTTGCTTCTTTGCATTTTCAACTTCCCGTAGAAGAGAATTCTGAAAAAGATACTGTCCTTCAGGGCTGGTTCTTTTAAATGGTCCATGAAACAAACTGGCTGCACTTGCTTAAACAGAGAGCAGTCATGAAAGAAGGGCCTGGCCATGGGAGGCACCCAAGCAGTCAACCAACACTAGCCATGAATGAAGTCAGATGCTGGTGTGTCCGTCCCTGTATACAACCTATCTCTTCACTAACCAATATTAAAGTAGGTCTGCCAATTTGTGATGCAACAGCTTTTGCTGATACTGTTTGTTTATTTATTTATTTTTTAGATTTCCCTTTTCCTGAGAGTCTTATTCTGTAGAACAGACTAGCCTGAAACTTGCAGCAATCTTCCTGCCTCAGTATCTGGGATGACAAGCATGAGACATCACACTTGACTTTCAAATTTGATTTCATAACTTCTTGCAAGTGGTCTACAGTGACTTTTGAAAGGAGAAAGGCTTGTCTAAATTTTTTTTAATTCTAATTTTTTCTTTCTTTCTTTCTTTTTTTTTTTTTTTTGAGATAGGGTTTCTCTGTAGCTGGAGGCTGTCCTAAAACTCACTGAGTAGACCAAACTGGCCCTGAACTCAGATCCACCACCTGCCTCTGCCTCTCAAGTGCTGGGATTAAGTCCTTAAGTTTAAATCATTTAAAACTAATGACTGTTGTTAACTAAATGGATTTTACTTGATTTCCTTTGGTCTGATAAAAGATCAGACTCTAACAAAAAAGAAAATAGTTAAAAGAGGCTCATGAGAGCCTATCCTCTATTAAAGACATTGTTTTATACAGCATAAAGACAAATTTTATACATTATTCCAAGCTTGTAATGCATAACTAATAATAAATGGGCATCAGCTGATATCTGAAACTCCAGCTGTCTGTGTCTTGGACACTCTCTGCTAACAGGTATGTACAGATCCGTACTCAAATGTACTTCAGCCATGCCTCTCCCTAACTAGTCGGATGAAGAACACAGTCGCAGGTATGATACAGAACCCTTAAAACTCCAACAAAATACCATTGTATAGCTGACATTTAACTTTGTCAAATGGCTCTTTACACATTTCCTTTCTAGGAGCCATTGTAACTAAAAAACTGATAATGCCCATTATGTATACAATAAAATAAACAGTGAGATAGTTAATGAAATAGCTGATTTGAAATAAGCTGTATGTAATACTATGGGAGGCCAGTTAGAAATGTGGAGGGAACAAATAAAATTAAAATATGACTGGAATGTTACATTCTATTATATCATACCTTTAAAACACCATAATAGCAAATACAGACTGGTGTGGCAGTCTGAATGTAATTGGCCCCCATAAGCTCCTAGGGAGCGAGCGGTACTACTGGGAAATGTGGCCTTGTTGAAGGAAGTGTGTCACTGTGGGGGAGGCTTTGAGGTCTCTTTTGCTTAAGCTTCACTCAGTGTCACAGTCCATTTGCTGTTACCTTCTCAGTCCTACATCAAGATGTAGCCAGCACCATGTCTGCCTGCACACCGCCATGCTCCCCACCATGACAATAATGGATCGAACCTCTGAAACTGTGAGCGAGCCACCACAATTAAAAGTTTCCTTTATAAGAGTTGCTGTGGTCATAGTGTCTCATCACAATAGAAACCCTAACTAAGACAACTGGGAAAAAGTTTAAGATGCATTTTATGGGTCACCCTAATTCTTCTCAAATGATTTAGGATTTATAGCAAAAAATTAAGGAAACTTTCTCAAAAAGGTTATCATATATGACAGGAATGAATGTTATGGATGCTTTAGCTTCATTTCATCCTGTACATCATTTTAACAGACTTCTTGTTCTATCTAACCTGTCCTGGAACTACCTCTTATAGACTAGGCTGGTCTCGAACTCACAGAGATCCACCTGCCTCTACCTCTGCCTCTGGTGAACTACCACCACCTGGCTATTATCCTTGTTCTTACAGTAATAACTTTATTGACTTTAAAATGTATTTTTAGCTTATTTGCATAAGATTGTGAAACAACACAATAGAGAAAATGCTGTACTTACTTTAAGGCTACATAATCTTCAACAGGGTTCTATAAGAAAGTAGGCTCAGCAGGGCAGTGGTGGCGCACACCTTTAATCCCAGCACTCGGGAGGCAGAGACAGGCAGATCTCTGTGAGTTTGAGGCCGGGCTGGACCGACAGCCTCCAAAACAATAAAGAGAAACCCTGTCTCGTTAAAAAAAGGAAGGAAGGAAGGAAGGAAGGAAGGAAGGAAGGAAGGAAGGAAGAAGAAAGAAAGAAAGAAAGAAAGAAAGAAAGAAAGAAAGAAAGAAAGAAAGAAAGAAAGAAAGAAAGAAGGCTCAGCAAACCATGGGGAGCAAGCTAGTTAGCAGCACTCCTCCTTCATGGCCTCTGCATCAGCTCCTAACCTCCAGGTTCCTGCCCTGCTTGAGTTGTTTCCTGACTTCCTTCAATGATGAACAGTGAAGTGGAAGCATAAGCCAAACAAAATAAACCCTTTTCTCCCTAAGTTGCATTGGTGATGGTTTTTCATAACAGCAATAGTAACCTCGACTAAGACATTCACTATGTAGTCCAGGCTGGTCCCAAACTCAAGATTCTTGCCTCAGCCTGAGTACAGGGATCAGGGTGTATGCCCCACATGCAGCTTATATACAATGGTACTAGAACAAAGGACGATATTCACACATGTATGGACTATAGCTACTTGTGTGGAGTAATGAGAACAAAATCACATGATTAAGCTAGCACTGAAAGCCAGTTGTATTGTATTTCCACCTGGCCCTCTGTGAAAGCCACTGGCTTTCTCCATCCTACAGGTCAAGTTTGGTAATCAACACTTGTTAAAGATACTGGTTATTGTTCCAGAGGGCTAGTCCCAGGGGATGCAAGGCCTTCCTCTGACCTCCTTGGATACCAGTCATACAAGTATTGCACAGACATACATGCAGGCAAAACATCAGTACACATAAAATAAATTTAAGGGGAGGACAGACACACAAACAGCACTCAAATGGGGAGAAACACAACCAGTCACTAGCTAGCAGGTGACAGAGAACAGGCAATGTCTTTCCCTGTCTTCAGGAGAGCATGTCCCCAGCCATTCTCCGAAGGAGCACTGCAGCTCATCTGCCCACCTTGTCCTCCAGCGCCGCCATCCTCTCCTTCAGATGCAGCTGCAGCCTCTCATTGGACTCCGAGAGCAGCTTGTCCACAGTGTCAGACAGGCGCTTATTATGTTCCTCATTCATCTTTTCTCTCTGCCTTGCCTAAAACAGGAAGGGAAAGCTTCCAACTTCAGGCTCATGTCCGGTCCTTCAGAAGCACCAGGACCAATGGTCATCAGGGGCTGTGACTTAGAGGCTGTGACTTTCAGAAGCACCAGGACCAATAGTCACCAGGGGCCCCTCATCCACAGAGGACTTTGAGGTGCCGACTACCTCTGGGATTATGAGAAACTCAGGACAATCTTGGTGAGGCTGTGAACTATAAGAGGCTACTGCTTTTGCTAAACCAAGACCTATGAACATATCCAGCTCTCAACTGCAGATAGTAGAGTCCCATGGGAGGACAGAAGAAATTTGAGAGGATCAGTCCATTTGCATATTGGCTCAGGAATTTCTCGGAGTGTGAATAAAAGCTTGGGTCTGGCTTCAAGGGGAAAAGACTTAAATGTACAAAGTGAAAGCTGAACAAGCTGTTCTTCAGTCAGTAGAGATGCAAGGTGTCTCTACCTACACTCAAAACCACAGCTGACAACGTAGTAACTTTACAATGTGCTAACTCAGCCAGGCGGTAGTGATGCACACCTTTAATCCTAGCACTTGGGAAGCAGAGGCAGGTGGATCTCTATGAGTTCCAGGTCAGCCTGGTCTACAAAACAAGTTCCAGGACAGGCTCCAAAGCTACATAGGGAGACCCTGGCTCAAAAAAAAAAAAAAAAGTGTTAACTTAAGATTAGAACTATGTCTACTCAGCATACATCTAAGCCTACCTCACTCAAGTCCCAGCACCCAGACAGGACTGAATTCCCAAGGAAGGGCTGACTGCACCAGGTCTAGCAAACCTGCGTGGGGAAAGCTTGGGTGGTAGAACCTTCTAAGACCCTCAGGTTTGGGCCCAAGAGAAAATAGCTGCCACATGAGAAGGCCGACCAGGCAGACACCTGATGGCCCTTCTCTGAAGAGTGTGCCTGCTTTTGGCCACACCTGAACACTCTCAAAGTCAAACAGCTGGAAGGTCAAGTGCAAATGTGATTGTCTATTCAGGACTCAGTGACACTGTATGCAAGCCTCACAGGCTCCGTGACAATGTGCCTACGCCTATGTTGCCTAAGACCTTATACAGGAGCTTAAAATCATCATTTCCCAGAAGTTCTCCTAGTGCTCTGCAGCCTTAAATTGATGGAAAACATTGGCTGCTGTGTTCCACATTCAAGCACCCATGCTTCCTCCCTCCACAGCATGCCTGTGGCAGATAGGGCCGAGGACTGCTTCTTGCCCTGTGTCCTGATGCCTCTGCCTGCCACTCCCAGGACAAGCTCTATGACCCAGCTGAAACAACACTCTCCCAGCTGCTCTCTAAGGCAGGTGAGCATTGGTGCTCCTCCTGCTCTGACACCATCACATACTGAGTGACAATTCAGGACCTGAGGACAGGCTTGAACATGGGATCTCAGTCTCTCATGCCAAGCAGGGCCAGTAACCTAAGGAGACAGACCTTGAGTTTTAGTTTCAGGTTCTAGGGAAGCATTTCTCAACTTGTGGGTTACAACTCCTTCCATAGGGGTTGCCTAAGACCATCCTGCAAGCAGATATTTACATTACAATTCATAACAGCAGTGAAATTACAGTTTTGATTAGCAATGAAATAATTTTATGGTTGGGGGTCACCACAACATGAGGAACTATACTAAAGGGTTGCAGCATTAAGAAGGTGGAGAACTACTACTCTAGGGAGGAAATAGAAAAGCAAAAAGCCTTGTGGAACTCAAGAAGCCTGACTGTGCCTGAAGTACTACTGTGACACCTCTGCTGCCATCAATGCTGATACAATAGCCATTACGTAACAAACACACTGGTGCAGTCCCAAAAGACCAGAGCATAAGTCCACAGCACAAGAACTGGATGAAAAAAGGAATTGTGGCAAGGAAGTCCAAGCCTGCTGTGGCCTGTGTCCCACCCCAAAACCAGGCTCAGCCCCATCCATACCCGTTGTAGCTCCTGATTCTTCTCCTCCAGCTGTGCCTCCATCTGCCGCAGCCTCTCTTCAATGTTGCCATGTCTCTCCTCAGCCTGCCAGCAAAGATGACAGAAGCTGATCCTCTGCTCATTTCATTTACACTGGCTATACACTACTGTAGCAGCAGCAAGCACCACATGCTGTGTGGACCATGTCTACTCTGGCAAAGGACAACACTTCCTCATCTCCATCAGCATCTCCTCTGTGGCTTCAATGTGTATACTATAAGGTGACTAATCCTCTCATGTTGACCTGAAGCGTGGCGGGTGCTAGTGACTGCCTTTCTGTGCCCCCCCCCCCACTGGCCTGCCTTGGACAACCCATCCACTGAGTGCCTCTGGTGGTCAGCATGGAGAGCAGGAAGCAGCAAGCATGAGCACAGGGCACAGTTCTACCTTCCTAAGCTTGGAAGTAAGCTCCAACAGTTTAGCTTCCTTAGCAGCAGAACTCCCAGAAGACAAAGGACCAGACTACAAAGCAACAGGACAGGAAGGACAGCAGGGAGAAAAGAAACCAAGACTTTAGGAAGGGAACCAGGGAAGACAGAAGCAAGGTTCTGTTAGAGCTGACAAGAACTCCTGTGTTCAGTCCTAGTGTACAGGAGTGGGGACAGGGCCCACCCTAGGTTTCCCTCACCCACAGGATGCTGTCTCCTGTCTCCATCTATACACCTCTCCCATCCCTCCCTATCAACCAAGTCCAAGCCAGGGAAACAGAACTCATGTCAGGGATACAGCTTCTGTTCACTCTGCTGTGCCTCACAAACAGGGCACCCGCCCATTACTCTTGAAGCTCCTGATTCCTGTCTACCCCACTGTAGACTCAGAGAGCATACACCTTAACAACAGTAGTTGAAAACAAGAGCATTCCAAACACACTGTGATATGAACCTGAAGTTCCAGCTATTCTGCTGAGACAGGAGGGTCACTAGAGGCAGGAGTTTAGAGCCAGCCTGTGAGATTCCATTTCAATGAGTAAATAAACATTTTAAAGCAACCTCAAAAGAATGAAATTACTTAAAAGTGTTTGACTGTCTTGAAAGACAAATGTCATCTTCCTTTTTCTGAAAGAAGCTACCAACTTTCTTCAAGTTGGTGAGAGAAATAACCCAAGCAGCTGTGACTCTTGGACCCTGACACCAAGGACAGCAGCTTTTACCTAGCAGGTTTGGGGACTAATAGGGAATAAGGGTCTTAAGCTATACAAAAACAGCGCTCCTGTCACACAACAGCATGGACACTCCATAGATGCCAGTGCAATGACTGGAACATTGAGGCCTAGCCATGTGGCCCTACCAGGCCCAGACGCACCTTGGAGAGTGCCGCCACCCTCTGGGCCAGCTCAGCCTCCACCTCTGGCAGCGTCTCAGCTTTGCGAAGGGTCTGCTGCAGCTTCTGCTCTGCCAACTCCAGACGCTCTTGTAACTGGCGGTTCTTGTCCTCTGTCTAGAAAGTCAACATCAAAAGTACAGGCTGCTGCTTCAGACATCTGACAAAGTGTCTACTGGCTTCAAAGCTTTTATCTGTTCTTTAAAAATAATAAAAACAAAACAAAACAAAAAACAGAGGCAGGTGGATCTCTGTGAGTTCCAGGACAGCCTGGGCTACAGAGTTCCAGGATAGTCAGGACTGACTACACAGAGAAACCTGTCTCAAAGAAACCAAGCAAGCAAACAAACAAACAAACAAAATACCCAAACCAATATGGATTCCTATATACTAAAGGAATGTGAGTTACCTTGTCAGAGTTGCTCATTTTTGATAGATAAGGACTTGCTGCCCAGAGTACTGCCTGAAAGCATAGCCCATGGCAAGCTGCTTTGGGCTGCTCTGTAAATGCTTGGATATGAAACCCTCTGCAGAAAAATCTATGTAAGTGTAAGTGGGTGAGTGAGACCACAGGGGCTATTGTCTGTGGGCACCACTCCCCTGTTCTGTGTGTGAGTACAATACACATCAGGTCTCACCGTAGTTTCTGAGCACTGCTTCATGACAGCAGTTTTCACAGCTGCCTACTTGATTTTTGGTCAAGCAATACCCTTTGCTCTTTATACAATACTGTCAAGCAGTCTGACTAGGTTTTTCTGTTTAACTCTCAATAACCTCAGACCGTATCCTGAGGAACAAGATGCCTGCCAGCTCCTATAATTTTTAGTGCTATTAAGTATACTGTTCAGCATTGTCAACAAGTTCTTTACCACTTCTTATTTAGTGAAAGGGCTGAGAAGAAGCAACTGGCTTCCAATGAAACAGAAGAAAGGGCTGGGGAGACAGCTCAGTTGGCAGAGTACCAGCTATGCAAGCATGAGAACCTGAGTTCAATCCTCAGCACCCACATTAAAAAAACAAAAACAAAACCCACACATGCTTGTAATCTCAGCACTGGGAAGGCAGATACATCAGGAATCTTGGTACTCACTGTTCTGCCAGTCTAGCAAGTGTGAGTTCCACATTCTGTGAAATACCCTATTTCAAAATCTTACATCTCTCAGCGGGCTGGAGAGATGGCTCAGAGGTTAAGAGCACTGACTGCTCTTCCAGGGGTCCTGAGTTCAATTCCCAGCAACCACATGGTGGCTCATAAACATCTGTAATGAGATTTGGTGTCCTCTTCTGGCCTGCAGGCATGCATGCAGACAGAGCACTGTATGTATAATAAATAAATAAATCTTTAAAAAAGAAAGAAATAGCTCAGCAATTAAGAGCATTTGCTGCTCTTCTAAAGGACCCAAGTTTGATTCCCAGAACCAAACCCACATTCACTGGTTTACAACCACCTGTAACTTCAGCTCCAGAGGATCCCATCCCTTCTGAACTCTACAAGCATCTGCACTCACACAGGCACATACCCACACACAAGTACACATAATTAAAAATAGAAACAAAGCTTAAAAAATTACCTTAAATTTAAAAAAAATTAAGGTGGAGAGCAATAGAGAAAAAGACCCTGACTTTGACCTCTAGCTTCCACATGCACACATCTACACACACAGGTGTACATACATGTGCATGAACATACACAAAACATGCACAAGACAGATGCATGCTCACACCAGAAAAAAGAAGGAATCACAAGAATCAAGGATCTACAAACTTGTAAGAAGTAATTCACAAGAAAAATGACATTTGGACTTGATTTCCAACATGCACCTTTCAGGTAAAAGGTCTTCAACTTCAGAGTTACAAATAACTACAGCTTGAAAGGGGCCCTTAGAGCCCAGTACCTGTCGGTGCATGGAATCTTTATTTGCAATTTCATTTTCAAGTTTGTCATTGAGGTCATGCACAGACGTGGCTTCACGCTGTGCTGCGAGGTAGCGTTTCTCAAGGGTGGTGATTCTCTCCTCCATATCCTCCTTCTGGGCCATTGCCTGTGTTGTAGAATCCAGAGGGAAATGGGGGTGATAAATGCAGAACTTATCAGAACATTCAGGAGACAAAAAGATTAAACACATCTCAAGCATGAAACTACTGTTCCCCCAAAGTAAACTGCCAGTTTATTCAAATTGAGTAAAATGGACATACTTTAAGCATATTTACCCACATGATCAGCAACTTTGCCTGGTCAATCGGCTCATGTCAACAAATAGTATGTATCTGACTACATACTATTAATAAAACTCCCCATATAACAGTTTATGCATGCAAGAATCTGAAGGCATCTGTGGTAAAGGTGTACGTAACCTGTGTCTGCCCACCAACAAACACCCAGGCTCATATAGCACTGGGGGCAGAATTGCTCTCTCAGGTGAGAACTGGAGAAACTTGCAAAGCTCAAACATGTTAACAATGAAACAAAAGTCAGCAGCAAAGACAACGTTACAAAAACCCCAAACATCTCTGAAGACCAGGACCAGAACTTTTGTCATGTTCATTATTTGTCTTCCATCCCCAAATTCGGTTTTTAGCTCTTTCCCTATTTTTAGTAATTGATGGCAATCTTTAATATATTTCTTGAAGAAACAAATCTTAAAAGAATGCCACAGGGCAGTGGTGGCACACGCCTTTGATCCCAGCACTCGGGAGGCAGAAGCAGGCAGATCTCTGAGTTCGAGGCCAGCCTGGTCTACAGAGCGAGTTCCAGGATAGACTCCAAAGTTACACAGAGAAACCCTGCCTCAAAAAACAAAATAAACAAGTAAAAATTAAAATAAAAAAATATAATTTTCTGCCACATAAATAATTCCCTGTGGCCCAAGAAAAGCACAACTTGGTAGGTTCTATAATACAGGCAGTGTTTCCTTTGGTATGAATTCTTACAACAAATCATATTCATCTCCACAACTAAAGTGCCCAGGTGTCACACATGTTAAAAGGTAAGGGTCTCATGAGGTAACAAAAGACATGTTCAGATGGGACAGAAAGAGCTTTACAAGACAGCACACAGCTCTCCTTTTGTTTCTAATGATCAATGAGGGCCTTATAAACAGTTACCGAGGAAAAATGGTTGGGAGGTGAATATATAAATACATATTTCCATAAAGATCCTGATGACCAGAGTGTAGCAACCTCAGTACTCAAGCATAATTGACAGCATGTTTGTGGGCTCTGTGGGTAAGTCAGAAGGAACAGAACACAAGGAAAAGCACCCTATAGGAGCCAGCAGTCATGGAGGCATGTGATCCCCACATGAGGGCAGTGCAGGAGGGAAGAGCACATGAACTGTATCCCAAAGGTCCCTGAGAATAAGAGTAAAAGACAAAGGGAACAGGAAGCCAAGTGCACCCCGCACTCACTTCACGGACATCTCGCTGCAGTTTTGTATTCATCTCTTCAGACTTGATGAGGTCTTTTCTAGCTGTGTCCAAATCCTCCTCCAGCTCCGCTGCATGACTGGACAGGGAGGCTAGGCGCTCCTTCATCTGGCTCTGCTCTCTTGCCTGCCTGTCTATGACTTCCTGTAGCTCCAGCACTTTGGCAAGATCCTCGTGGCTCAAGGAACCATCAGAAGACCTCTGAAAAGCACAGTCTTATGGCACCCTGTTTGGCATACCTCCAGAAAAACAAGGACCCTCAGAGGAACCCGCACGCTCCTTAGAGGACACTGTTCCCCAACGGCCCACCCCCACAGAAAAAAAGCCAAGGACTTGCCTTGCCGTTGGTGCTTGGTGTGTTTTCCTGTTCGTGGTTTCCATCGAGCATTCCATCCGTTAGTGTTTTCTTCTGATTATTCTGTTCTTTAAGAATCATTAGCTAAAACAGAAAATTTTAACACACTGGTGTAAGATCTTTACGTAAGAGAAATGAGCAAAGGTGGCCAGTGGCTTTGGGGGACAAGTGGCTATAACTGCTGTGCAGCCAAAGACTCTGGCAGAGTTCTAGAAACCATGTGTCATCTTCAGACAGAGAGGCACTTGGAAGAGGCTAAGGGCTAAGACTGAGTCCAGTGACCCCAGCAGCTGATCTACACTAGGAAAAGCAGTAACTTCTGGGGTCTATTACTGTCTCATTCTTTTAAATTAAGCAATAATAATCAAACCCCTTCAGTTCCGACTCCATGACAATACCTCAAGCTCACCTCTTTGTGGGTAGCACCCAGCTCCTCCTCTAACAAGCTGCACCTCTCCAGAGCTACTCGTAGTCGTTCTCGTACCTGCAAGTGAAGGGTTGAGTGTGCACTTGGACTCCTGCTGCATGACCAATGCACTATAGCATTAGTAGAATACAGACTGGCTTTCTACTGCCACCAAGAACATCCAGAGGCTGTTTTGAGCAAGACTGAATGAAACTTGTGAACCCCTCCCTGCTGCCTCAGTCTTCTAAGCACAGGGGGAGAGAGGGAGGGAGGGAGGGAGGGAGGGAGGGAGGGAGGGAGGGAGGGAGGGAGGGAGGGAGGGAGGGACAGAGGGACGGAGGGACGGAGGGACGGAGGGAGAGAGAGAGAGTGTGTGTGTGTGTTTCACAATTTGGCAAAATCCTGTTGCTAAATAAATCAGACCACTAAGTTATTATTTGCTTTTTTGATGTGGAGGAAAAGGTTGATATAGAATCTTGCTGCATAGTATTATCTATGTTATGTAGCCAAGGCTGGTTGTGAATTCTCAGCAATCTTCCTTGCCCCACAAGTGCTAGGATTACAGGCTTTAGGAATTATACTAGGTCCCAAATCTTATTAGCACATTAATAGAAAAATTTTTACAACTTTTAAGACATTCAAGGCAAGGACACTCATCAGCCACATAAGTCAGTGCCTTCTAAGAGAGAAAAGATTTTCACAGGAGCTCCAGAAGTTATAAAACAAGTGACCACAGTGACCTCAGCAGCCATGAAGCCCTCCAGACAGGCATACAGCTGTCAGTGTGGTGATGGTACCTTCTCATCCAAGGCTTTGTGGTGCTCAAATAGTGACTTCAGCGCTTTCAGCACCTCCACCTCACTGGACACGCCTGCAGGTGACTGTGCCTGCCTCTTCACCACTGTCATTCGCAGAGAGCGCTCGTGCCTGGAGACAAGGCACTCTAGGTGCTCCAACAGCAGCTGCAACAGAGTCCAGCAGACAATAAAGTGCTTGCCTCATAGGTAAGCACTCCACCCCACAGCAAGGGAAGATGGCTTCAACTCAGCACAAGCAGGGCAGTCCCCTAGGCTGAATTAAAACCTGCTAAGGTCCCATGGTGCCTAAGGGGCTGATGGTCCAACTCTGCAGAGTGGGAAAGACATAAGGCATGACTGACCCTGGTGTTGTTCCTCTCTGCCTTCAGCTCAGCGATTTCCTCCTCCCTCTCCAGAAGCTGCTCCCTACACACGTTGAGTTCCTTTGTGAGCGCAGCAAACTCCTAGAGGGCAACAAGACTGAATGAATTCATGAGCAAACAGAAAAAGAGGAAAGACCCCAAGAGCCTTCACTGTCCCCACCCACTAAAATACACGAGAAGAGTCTCTGATCCTCCAGGGAAAGGGGGACTGACTGGCCTATCTCCAGGCTTCCCTAATAACCCAGACCCTCACCAAGTCCTCAAGCCTTCCCTCCCCCTGTGTCCCAGTCATGGCCAGTGGCCATAGTGTAATCCAAGCCCACCTCCTCAGCAACCTCAGAAGACCAGAACAGAGCAGGTAATCACACTTTTAGTGACTGAAGATGTGACTTAGGACCACTGGAGACAGAAAAGAAAAAGACCCAGAAGCCTACTGCTTGGCCTGACCTGTCTGTGGGGTACTTCATAGTCTTTTTAGGCAGAACGTGGGTTCAAAGCCAAACCTTAAAAATTTATTTTCCACAAGACAAACTTTTTGCAGAGAGGTGAGGAGAGCTTCCAGAGGGCTAACCATCTTCAGTGCTGCCCCAGAGCACTCCTCACACTATCTACTGACTGTTCAGGACACCAGGGACACATTGAATATAAACCCACATGAGTATAAGTCCACATGCCCCTGACAGTTTCTCAGTGGAGCCCATCCCTTTGAAATAATTACTCTGAAGTAATGCACCTGCTATTTCTCTAGGCTTTTTAAAGGAACAGAGAGGCATACTGATACAGAACAAAAGAGATATTCAAAGTATAAAGACTGGTTGTTCGACAATTTTACTTTTAAAAGCAGGTCATGTGAGCCAGGCAATAGTGGTGCATGCCTTTAATCCCAGCACTCAGGCAGGCAGCCTGGTATTCATGAGTTCCAGGACAGCCAGAAAAACCCTGTCTTGGGGGCACAGGGGGGGTGCGCAGAGAGGTCGTGTGTTCAAATCACATCTACATTGGGCCTTTGCCATTCAGAGCCAACTGACTACCAGTCACCTGCTCTGGATTCATCAGGCTGGCCCAGAAACGCTTGCCTGCGCCCCAAGGCCTAAGCCACGCACAGACAGTGGGTGAAGACAGTCAACAATGAAAAGAGTTATCTCTAGGAGAGTGGCTTGAGGGAGACAGAGGAGATGGTTGAAAGAGTATGATAGTCAATGAGGAGCTGGGGATAGTTTGTCCCCGCCATCCTCCCCTCCCCCACCATGCGCCCTATGACTGTGTGAAGCAAATAACCATTTTAACTTATCAATGTCTGACACTCAGAAAAAACTAGAGATTCTCCTGCAGGAACAGTAAGTAACCTTGGTAACCCAGGCAGCAGGAGCTTGGCCAGGGAGACCAAGAACACCGAGGCTAAACACAGGTTCATATGGCAATAGCACATGCTGCAGCCCTTGGGACTTTAAAGGAAGCCCTGAAACTGGTTCTGAAGAGCACAGAGAAGGTGGGGAGGGGGACACAGTGGACCCTGGTGCTGTAGGTCAAGAGGCAGGGGTTCTGGCCAAAGATGTCTCAAGACTCTACAAAGTGAGGTGACAGGACAGAGCATGCTCTGAAGGGAGAGGAATGGACGTGTCATATTTAAGATATGCAGACAGCAGTGTCAGAGAGGGGGCTGCAACTCCCAGTTAGGGCTCCTGGTGTATTCAGGAACAGGAGATCAGCACAAGGACAGGAGCTAAGTCCCGGACAGCCTGAAATGTAGGTGCACCAACAAAAGACCTGGATGTCAGTGAGGTAGAAGCAAAATCAGCTAAGACACTGGAGCTGGCAGATCAAGTAGGCTGACCCATCATAGCAGTGGGTGATGAGACAGAGGTCAATGATGACTGTGGTGTGGTGACAACAGTAGTTCTGTGCCATGGTAACTGAACTGAAAGAAACAGTACAACAGTGAAGTTAGTCCCAGAAGCAAATTAAGGACAAACACCACAGAGGCTACATACAGACCGCAGCCTTCTACAAGATGGAACTCTTACTTGCAGATGGCAAGAATCTTAGGCATCGTGAAGACAACCAAGAAGCTGAGGGGAAAGACAAACCCAGACCAAAACCAAAGTAAGGAAAAAAGAGAAGGTGGGCACAGGTCCAGATTGGGGAGGCAGGCTACCAAACTCCTTTGGGAATAGAGATAGCTTGAGTTTGGGATGTACAGTATGGCCTTCCAGCACACAGTGGCATGAAGGCAAGAGGAGGATGGACACACAGCTGCAATGGCAGCAGGAAGGATTCACAGGATTTCAGACTGGGTAGGGAAGGACAAATGTCAGTATCTTATTGTCTGAGGTTCAAATTCAACAAATACCACAATGCATCAGGTGCAGCAAAAGGACATGGAAGCAACTGCATAAGATGCGGGCGGGCCTGTTACTGCCTGGATGAGGGAGGATGACCTGCAGACGCCCTCATCCCTTTTCAAGCCTACATCCTGTATCATCATCTGGCATTGCTCCATTTCGCAGCAGCACATCTTTTCTTTTCTTTTAAGACAGGGTCTCACTAGGTAGCCCAGTCTGACCTAGAACTTATGACTCTTCTACTACAGCCTCCCAAGTGGGCCTTCATCTTTCTCAGATGTTTGCTACAGACTTGTTTTAAGATGCCCAAGCTGCGTTCATTCTTCTATTTGCTTCTGATATGTCCCCTCCCTCCCTCTCTGTCTATCTCTCTGCCTCTCTCTCTCCCTCCCCCCCTCATTTCCCCTCTCTGCATAACATTCTTGGCTGTCGTGGAACTAGTTCTGTAGACCAGGCTGAACTCCAACTCATAGAGCTCCACCTGCCTCTGCTTCCTGAGTGCTGGGATTAAAGGTGGTATCGACACCATAGCTGGCTCCATGTATCCTTTCAACACAAAAGGAATATACTTACTTCTGTTATTCTAGTTATATATGCATGTTTACCATAAACTCAATAGTCCAAACTCACAAAACTTAACATCATTTTACTCAAAGAAAAAAAAAACTTTCTCTTTGTTCAAAAGGATCCAACAACTAGAAATGTTATCAAAGCAAATTTATGAGTTTAGATAAACATTAGGCAGGAAATTCCAAAGTTGCAGACTCCAAAACCACATCCCTGCTTGTATCCCTGCTGCACAAAAACCTACAAGACCCTCAGCCATGTGCAGTAGGGGGATCTACACATCACTACTACACAGGGTCCAAACTCTACACATGCCCTTTTCCTCTTAGAAGCAAATTAACTTTAACCAGGTGCAGTGACATATTCCTGTCAACCCAGCATTTAGGAAAAGAAGCAGGAGGATCAAGAGTTCAAGACCATCCTCAGCAATTTAATGAGTTTGAGGCCAACCTGGGCTACATTAGATCTTGTCTTAAAATAATAATAATAATAACAACAAGCTAGGGCAATGGCTTAATTTGTAGAGTGTTTGCTGCACAAGCATGAGGACCTGCACTTGATCCTGAGAACCTGTTAAAAAAGAAAAAAAGGTTGAGTGCACTGGCCTTTGTTTCTAAGCCCAGTGCGAGGAAGGCAGAAGCAAGAGGATCCCTGGGGCTCATTGGCCGGCTAGTCTAGTATCACTGGCCAGCCCAAACCAAGAAAGACAAGACAAGGTGGATGACACTTGCAGTTGTACATGGCCTTTACACAGACTTGCCCATACATACACACAAGCAAACAGAGAATGACCATGGCCTAGCTGTTAAGAGCACTTGGAGAAGATGCAAGTTCACTTCCTAGCATCTATATGGCAGCTTACAAAAATAAGTGATAAATCCTTTTTTAAAATACTGCAACCCAAATATGCTACTTATATTTTTAAAAGATTTATTAATATCTGTATGTAAGCATTTTGCCTGCATGTCTGTCTGTGTGCCACTAATGTGCCCAATGCCTGTGGAGGCCAGAAGAGTGCATCAGATTCCCTGGAACTGGAGTTCCAAACAACTGTCAGGTGCCATGTAGGTGCTGGGAACTGAACCTGAGTCCTCTTTAAGAGCAGCAAGTATTAACTGCTGAGCCACCTCTCCAGGCCCAGGTTATGACCAATGAAAAAGAACAGCAGGCTCCAAGACCATGTGCACACAGAAACTGTGTTCTTCGCCACTCAAGGTGCCATGCACAGTGGTTCTGCAAACCCAAGCTATTTACTGATACCGCCATATTTAACAGACATCATAGCCATTGAAGGTTTGGGTCATTCTTTAAAATCTAAGTCCGGGAATAGGAGAGAATGCTCAGCAATTAAGAGCATTTATTTGACAGCCGACAACTATCCATAATTCTATCTAACACAATCTGGCCTACGATTTACAGCCTTTTAGGACCTGCCCAGAGCCACATGGCCACAGAAGCAACAGCTTGTCAACAGCTGGGCATCAGAAGCAGGTTAAAACACACACATTGAATATAGAGGTGCATTGCTGTGAAAACAGCCTGGGCTAGGGAGAGAACCTGTCTCAAAAGACATATACAATTTTGTCTTAAGTTTTAGCATGTCTAGTTCGTTTCCCATTTCTCTACCTGAAAACTTATGTAAAGTCCACACTTAACCTTAACATCTCACTAGGAAGGCCTGTTTTGGTGAAAGCAAGTACATACTATTCTCCTTTTGTATTCAGATCAACTACAGAAAAATGCACTTGAGCCAGGCGCCTTTAATCCCAGCACTCAGGAAGCAGAGGCAAATGGATCTTTGTGAGTTCGAGACCAGCCTGGTTTACAAGAGCTAGTTCCAAGACAGCCTCCAAAGACACAGAAAAATCCCATCTCGAAAAACCAAAAAAAGAAAAATTCACTTGAACTGCTAGTACTGTGATCTCCTGTAGCCAGTGAAGGTGCTAAAAGTAACCGTTTTATCTCCACGTGGCATGGTATGGATTGTTTACCTTAAAATTAGAAAAAGGGCCAGCAAGATGGCTCATGTGTAAAAGCACTTGCTATACAAGCACAACACACCCAGAACACTGTGGAAAGATAAATTGACTCCTGAAAGTTGTCCTCTGACTCCCACACATGTGCCATAGGATATACATGCATATTCATTCAGATACGCATGTGTATATATACACATACACAAATAATATATAAAATAAAGTCTTTTTTTTTTAAGAGAAAGAGAGGAAGTGTGTCCCCTTTGAGAACAGGGTGGAAGCTCAATGGCATGGCAATAGGGACTGGTCACTTGGAGGAACAATTTGCTCAGGGTTGGCCTGAAAGCCCTACTTTTGTCCTTACCATCTGTGCAGCCTGGCTTCAGCTCCACTTCCTCCCCCAGAAGAGTTCTGGCCAATACAGCTTCCACTGAGGGTATGAGCCAGCTTCCATCCCCACCTGATCTAGCCTGCTAGAGAGCAAGGGCTGCCAGGAGTCATCCAGGCTCCCCATTTCTTGCTTTTGTCACTTTAGAACACAGGTGACTCTGGCGTGCCTGCCTGTCTCACCTCCAGTCCTGTACCCACTCATCTCTATTTGGTTATTATTTGGAACCATCTCACAAGGTTCCACCCATTCTCATACTGGGTTCATCACTTCTTCCTGCCCTGCTGCCAGCTCCTTCTAAGCCCATACAGGTCAGATGCTTGGACAGCATGTCACCTCCTTCCACTCCCTCCATCACCTGCCACTGGGGACCCCTATGGCTGAATGCGCCTCCTATACATATCTTTTGGAACCATCTATTTCCCAGAGCCTAGCTCCTCCATCAGGCCACCATGTCTGTTTGGTCCACACGAACCCACCTAGTTCCCTGGGTCTCCCTTCTTTCAAATATGTCGTCTTATTTCTGAAACAAACAAAACCTGAGACTCCTTTGCTTAGATTCTTTCAAGAAGGCCCTGCAGCATAGGGTCAATGCCCAAGCTCCTTTCGTACTAGTGAAAAGCAGTGATACCTCAATGCCACCAAACATGTAACCCAAGCATTTGCACAGGTCCCTTAGTAACCCTCACTGCCAGTTAGCACAAGCCTTCCAAGTACAGAGCACCAGTGAGTCCAGCAGTAATCACTGCCTCACAGTCAGCATGCTGCCACAGGGAAGCCCACATTCCTTCGCAATGTCTCTGCCCCTCTTCTGAACATCACCTCATATTGTCCTCTGCCTCAGATTCATGGATCTACCCACTCACAGAGCAGCTGCTGCCACCCTGCAGATCAAAGTTTTGGCACTTAGTACAGAGGCCTTCCTCAACTTCCTCTGCTGGGCACTAGTAAAGCTAGGCTCCCAGCCCCTAGTACATGCACCTTTCTGCTAGTCTAAGTGTTCCAGCAGGCAGAAGCCCAGGTCCATAGCACAACACCTGCCATCAGGTCTGCCAAACCAGTGTGCAATGCCCAAGTGATGGCAATGGCACAAAAGATACCATCCTCAAAGGAGATGCTGGCTGGTAGAAATATGACACCACCTGAATGGGCTCTGGTTTCAGCAGACCATACCAACTCCAGGTTTTCAGGTGACAGGACACAGCCTACACAGTAGAGATGCCCTGTATAGAAAAGCTACCTACAAATTCCTAGGCCTCAACCTCCTGAGTCAACACTTCTGATGGTTACACCTGGCTTGCTTTGAAAGCTCCCCGGGTAGCTTGCTGCGCTTCCATTTTGGAAACAGGCCTTTCTGATCTTGGGTATGCCACACAAATTCCTCCTTCAGACTTATTTACCTATAGAATGCATGCAAAGATTCCTCATTCTACCCAGGGTCCAAGACTACACAATCTCATGAGAATGACTCACGTGAGCCACTTGACTGCCAGGCGGTGGCATTGCTAGTCCATTAGCTTAGCAGGAGGCTTGTTGTGGAATATTACTTTAACTATGTAAAGGTGTGCTACACATTCATTTATGCTGCATTTGTTTATGTAAAGATGTGTTGCTTTTATTTATGCTGTATTTGTTTAATTATATAAAGATGTGTTGCTGTTTCACCTTGCCTGGCTAAGGCACCTAACTAGTCTAATAAAAAGCTGAATGGCCAATAGCTAGGCAGTAGAGGGATAGGAGAGGTTGGTAGGCAGAGAGAATAAATAGGAGGAGGAATCTGGGCTAGGGGTGGGAACAAAGAGAGAAGAGGGAGAAAGAGAGAGAGACACCTAGAGTCAGCCAGCCAGCCAGGCAGTTGTCAGCTAGCCATCCAGACACGGAGTAGGACATACAAAATGAAAGAAAAGTAAAAAGCTCTTAGACAAGACAAAGATGAAGGGTAACAGTTAATTTAAGTTATACGGGCTATGGGACAAGCATAAGGCCGAGCATTCTAGGCTAATAAGTTTCCACATCACAATTTGGGAGCTGGCAGTCAAAGAAAGTTTGCTACAGAAGCCCATCAACCCTTTGTGTGGCACTGTGACTCCTAGGGGGACCCAGGTAATTGCTAGAGATACACTAACTGACTTTGTCATTCATGAAGATGAAGCCACTGAAGTTTCTTCAGGCCATCCTTCGTTGTGGCAGCAGCCTTTTCTCCAAACTAGAGTCTGCTGACACATGTAGCACCAGGTGCTATAACTCTAGGAACCACTGCAGTTGCCATAGTTGATCTGTGCTAAGAAGAAAATTTCAAGAATGGCCTGGATTTAGGGTGTAATATCTCAAACTGTTCTGAAGATTTGGCACCCCTCAGAACCCAAGAGTCTCAGCTTCTCTCTCAACTTGCACTAGATGCTGGCTCATCATCAGTCACAGGCCTGGGTTGTCTTCTGGAGCTGGCTCTGTCCTGGCTGCATGCTGAGGAGTCTGACAGGACCTAAACTGACCCACCAAAACCTGACTATGAGGGACTAGAGAGATGGCTCAGCAGTTAAGAGCTCTGGTTGCTCTCAACGAGGCCCTAGGCAGTTCTCGGCACCCACCCACACAGTGACTTACAGCTATCCTTAGAGACTCTCAGTTCCAAAGGATCCGGCACTCACTGGTCACTGGGGGCACCAAGCATGCACACAGTGTACTTTCATACACACAAGCAAATATTCATACACATATAATAAAAATAAATATTCAAACAAAAAACCTGAATGTGGACTCATTGTTGTGTGGTCAGCACAGTACACACAGAAGACAAGAAACAAAACAGTCAGGCAGATCCTGGAACAGGAGGGCCAGAAGTAGTTTCAAGCACAGGGCTCACACTTTCTTTTCTCAACTTCTAGATCAGCAGCTAAGGAGAATGTACTCTGGACTCCTAACCCAAAACAGCTCTGTGTAAGGCCAGCCCTGAAAGTCCTAGTGTGGCCTTGGCCCACCTATGGCTAACCAATGGTCTGGGCTCAGCAGTTGGGACACTTCCTCACTCCTGGCAAGTGGCCATTCCTGATAAGCCAACATCTTTTGTTGTTGCTCCTGAGGGAACTATGGTTAATGAGGAGCTGGAGTTAACTGTTGTGTGCCAGCACGTGGAATCTGTCTAATAATGCAGGAATGCTCAACTAATTCCCATCCTACAGCAGAGCTAGGGTACTGCACTGATTTTTAAAGGCTGTACATGTCTTTTGGGCTGATTGAGATCCACAGGTCTGCAGGAGTCAGAAGTGACACAGTGTATTCTGGCTGCAAGCTAAGTTTCCATGTAGGACACATTTATCTCCTGTCTCTAGCACTACCACATCCATTTAAATCTCCCAATAGAGTAATCATAACTGTTTCTCTCTTTGCTTGACAACCCAACCTTTAGGTGAGCTATCTGGACATCCTGTGACATCCTATCTTGCAAAGGAACCATCTGCTGTGCCTGCGGGACACCAAGCTAGTCTCTGGACATGTGCCTCCCAACCTGCTGCCATGTCCTAATGCAGTGGCTATGCCTTGTGATGCTGGCAGCAATGGTACACTAAGAACGAAACAGCATGTGAGTGTGGGAAGCACCACTGTCTACAGCAATGTGGGCCTGACAGACTGATGCCAACCCGAGGGCAGGGCTCTTTGGTAAAATGATATAATGCTGGCCTCACTGACCAGTGAAGACAGGAAAACCCAAGGAATTCCTCCTCTACACACACACACACACACACACACACACACACACACCACTCAATACTTCCCACAGCAGGCAGGGGAGTATTCACACACAGTGCGTTTCTCCAACACATACTGACTGAGTTCCCAATTCCATTTGACTCTGCATGGTCTACCCAGAGACAACGTCAGATCCCACAGGTGGGCTCCACCCCACAAGACTGCATATCCTAGCCCTCTGAAGGTGGCATCATACTCCAGGTTGTGACCTATATGATGAGCTTTCCTGCAGGCCCCTCCTTGGGTCTGGGTCACTTGCTGGAGTAGCCCAAAGAACTCAAGGGGAGTGCTGACTTACACCTGCCCACTACTGTATTATAAAGGCCATGATGACCAGACCAGAGTGCCTCAAGAACAAGGCAAGTGGGAGAAGGTACCTCCATGTCCCTTCAGGCCCACTGCCCTCTGGCATCTCCCATGGTAAGCTATCTGGATACTTGTACCCTGTCTTTTACTTGTTTGTTTTGTTTTTCTAGATAGGGTTTATCTGTGTAGCTCTAGATGTCCTGGAAATCCATTTGTAGATCAGGTTGGCCTTGAATTTAGAGATCTGCCTGCCTCTTCCTCCTGAGTGCTGGGATGAAAGGTATGTGCCACCACACCAGTTCCTGTCTTTTTCTTTTTATTGAGGTGTAAAGGTTCAAGCAGGCTAATGCCATCACATCCTCTAGTCAATCTCACATCCCTAGAGGTCAAGGGAGGGGTGGGATTGAGATTCCCCCGAATCCTTGAGGCTATCTTGAACTTCCTGGTACCCAGTCCCAACATGACACAACATGGGCACCCAGAATCAATTGTGACCCACAAAGAATGTTCCTGCCACTCTAGAGAATCCAAGGAATGAAAAGGTATGGGCCAGGGCAAAGACCAAACACATAATTCTTGTCACAGTCTCATATTTGTCACCAACTGAGAACCAGTTCATATTTACAGGCTAGCAGGTCTCAGGAAACATCCAGATACTGAATACTGTGACACCATTTCCCAAGGCTGTGCATTAGGGGCAGGAACACACAAGTGGCTCTGAAGACAAATTTGACATCCTGCACTGAGCAACTGCACTGCTATAGGAGTCGGCTTTGGATGTCTTCCTGCTAGGCTCACCCTGAAGACAGATACTGCATTGCGGGGGGGGGGGGGGGGAGGAGGTATTTAAAGCTGCCATGAAGCCCCAAGAGGATATAGGACATGATGATCAACATTGCAACATATGCTGAAGACACTGATGACACACCTCAGTCTCAGCTGCTGGCAGGCAAGAGCATAGGGTCAACATTTCTGCTCACATCAGGGATGCCACTGGATGCACTGGGTCAGAGAAAGTGTTCCAGAATGAATGGAAGGTCTAGGTGAGAAACCAGAAATGAAAAGTGTCTTGCTAGACTGTTCTGGCACTGAGGAACATGTGCACTCCAGTATGGCCAGCTGCATTACAGGATTTCCTGGCCTTCTGCTGATGGCGCAGGAAACACAAATGCTCCAGTGTTCATGTTCACAAGCTCAAGCTGCACAAAATAGTGTAACTGAACTTGGAAGGCCCTGGGTACTCACTCGTTCATGAAGTTTTCCTAACAAGAATGACTGCCTACCGGAAAAGACATAAGTGATCGGTGGGAAAGATAAGAAGAAAGAGCTATTGTCAAGTCAGGAAGAGTCTGGACACACCCAGTCTCCCAGCCCCACTACACACAGGCACCTCTCTGCTTGTGCAAACTGCCCATCACAACCCTCCCACACAAGTTCTCAGAGGGCCTGCTAGAGCCCTGGGAGAGACCAGCCTCTTGAGAGAACTCCAGGTCTCTGCTGTTTCTCCCTTAGCCCCCCCCCAAAGCTTCCCTGTACCCACTTCCAGGGAACCACAGTTCCCACTCCACCCTTGCCCACAACCTGACCCTCAGCTCATGCACTGACCTCTTCAGTGTCTATCTGTGAGACACTTAGGTGATATGGGGTTTACTTGTAGCTACAGAAGCACCAACATCCACCCCAAAAAAGGCTTCTGCAAGCCTAACTCTAGCTAAGCACCTAGCAAAGTCTAAGTGTCTATGTATGGGCCTAATCATCCATTTTACCTCTGACAGCAGATGCCACTGTGACAGGCTCATCCTGAACCTCTAAGGTGCTGGCTCTGTAAGTCAGCTTGACAAGCATGCTAGATCACATGGTCTTATCCCATAATTTAACAAGCAGCACCATGAAAGGAATGGGGCACAAATGTAATCAAAGACAACTGACTTAAGATTTCTTCCCACTTTGTGGTACCATTAAGCTGGACAACAGAACATAAACTCAAGAATGAGAGGTCGGGGAAGTTTGCCTAGCATGCCCTGGCTCCACCCCAGTTCTACAGAAACCAGGCATGGTGGCAGCAGTGAGGAAGCAGAAGGAAGAGGATTGGGAGTTCAAGGTTTGAGGCTAGCCTGGGTTTCATGAGACCCTGTTTCAAAAGGGGAGGGGGGTGCAAGGAGAAAGGAAGGAAGGAAAGCTTTGCATTTGTTGGCTTGAGACAAGGTTTTACTATGTAGCTTACATTGCTCTGGAACATACTGATCCTCCCTCTGAAGGCTTCTGAGTGCTGCAATTTATATTACTTTGTAATGCATATTGTGCGTGGGTGCATAGGGAGTACACATACATGTGTGTACAATGTGGAGGGCAGGGGTCAATCTTTGGCGTCACTCCTCAGGAGCTGCCAATCTTGTTTTTTTTTTTTTTGAGACAGTATCTCTCCCTGGCCTGGAACTCTAGGTTAGGATGGTTGGCTAGCAAAACCCAGGGTTTCACCTATCTCCACTTCCTTGGAGATGGGATTAAATCACATTCAGTTTTTGTTTTTACTATCATTAACTTCATAAAAGTGTTTTGTCTACATGTATATCTATGAAGAATCCCTGGCACTGGAGTTACAGATTCTTGTGAGCTGTCAAGTGGGTGCTGGGAACTGAACCTGGATCCTTTAGAACAGTCCTCTCTCTAGATCAACACTCAGCTTTTTTATATGGATTCTGGGAACTGAACTCAGTTCATCCTCATAATTTCAAGGCAAACATTTTACCAACTGACTTATTTCCCCAACATATCCCTCAAGTCTTTCAAAAGAGTTTTTCCTTAAGTGGATAAAACCCTGGAGTTGCTGTGCTCCCTGTACAGCAGGGAGTCATGGATGACGACACCAGCTCCTCTGCTCCTGTCTATCTTACTTTGAGGCTGTCACTGATTAGAGGCCTATCCAAAGCCCACATGCTTTTTTGTTTTGGTTTTCTGAGACAGGGTTTCTCTGTAATAGCCCTGGCTATCCTGGAACTCACTCTGTAGACCCACAAAGATTCACTACACAGGTTAAGTGAAGTTTATTCAGGGAGAATGCACTTACACAAGAGGCAGGTGACCCCTGCAGGTTCCGGCTCCAAGGATCCACCCAAGCTGTTCTCCGTGACCCCACCAGAAGCAAGAGAGAGCTAGTCCTCCCTCTGGCATATTCTCACCTGTGACCATGCCCATTTGGGCGTGGTCAGTGCTACAGGTATGGGCGGGTGGATATCTCACTACAGACCAGGCTGGCCTCTAACTCAAGAAATCCGCCTGCCTCTGCTTCCTAAGTTCTGGGATTAAAAGCATACACCACCACCCAGCGAGCCCATATCTTTAAATGAATAGCAGTGGTAAAACTGATGGTTGTGAGAAGAAAGAACAATTCTAAACCCTTGTTCTCAAAAAGCTGGCAGTCTTTAGCTCAGTGTTATGTGTCATGACCCCCTTATGCAGTAGACTGAAACATTTACAGTCTCTGGGGTTATCTTACAACTAAGGACTACGCCAGTGTCTCAAAGTATAGAAAAGAATGGCCTCTACATGAAGAAAGCAAGTTGCCTACTCATACCCCAGAGGTTCTGCCCTGCACCAGCAGTGTCCAGGCCAGGGTCATCAACCGTTCTAATGTCTACTGCCCAGGCAGAGTAGATACACGTTAGGATAACCATCTCCTACCAGCACCTGGCTCTTCACAGATGGCCCTGCACAGAGGAATGCAGCTCCACAGAGGGAAGCACACAGGGCTGCCCACTGGAATGTGCTTTCCAAAAGGTGCTTTATTCACTGCTCAACTTTTTTGGAACAAGTATTTCTATGATTTGCACAAGAAAAAAAATGGAATGTACATTCTCTCCAGTCTAATGACTGTATTCTAGTCACCACCAGTGTGGCCACACAGAAGTCCAAGCTGTCTGTGAAAAAAAAACTATCACACACAGGAGTCAAAGTAACAAGGAAAGTGACATGGCAGAACTCTGGGAAAGATGGCAGTCCACTGGGGACAGCGCCCCTTGACAAGTTTCCTGACAACCCCCAGTTAAGAGGTGGGGTTCACCACTGGGTGAAGCATGCTGATCCACTCTCCACAGATTTGCAGGCCTGTTACAGTTCAGCCAGGCTGCTGCTGTGTGCTGTGTTTTGGCTTGTGATACCTGGGCATCATTTCTCTCTCTCTCTCTCTCTCTCTCTCTCTCTCTCTCTCTCTCTCTCTCTCTCTCTCTCTCTCTCTCTCTCTCTCTCTCTCCCCGTCTCCCCTTCCTCTCCCTCTCTTTCTCCCTCTCCCTCCCTCTCTCTCTTTTCTCTCTCTCTCTCTCTCTCTCCCCGTCTCCCCTTCCTCTCCCTCTCTTTCTCCCTCTCCCTCCCTCTCTCTCTTTTCTCTCCCTCCCTCTCTCTCTTCTCCCTCCCTCTCTCTCTTCTCCCTCCCTCCCTCCCTCCCTCCCTCCCTCCCTCCCTCCCTCCCTCCCTCCCTCCCTCCCTCCCTCCCTCCCTCCCTCCCTCCCTCCCTCTCTCTCTCTCTCTCTCTCTCTCTCTCTCTCTCCCCCATCCTGGAACTTGCTTTGTAGACCAGGTTGGCCTCAAACTCACAGAGATCTGCCTGCCTTTGCCTCCCAAGTGCTGGGATTAAAGGTGTGCACCACCACTGCCCGGCTGCACCACCACCACCTGTTTCTGAGCCCCATTTCTAAATATGGTCCACCTCTAAGGAGCAGCATGTGGTCCTGAGGAATAGCTACTACTTCAATCATGTGCTCTCCCAACTTCTGCAGCACAAGTTGGTCACCCTCACTGCTGAAGGGAAGGAAGGTTCCTACAGAGGTAGCTACTGGACCCAGGCACCTAGCAGTGTCCCTGGCAACACAGGGCTCAGGTTCCAGATCAGCACCATCTCCAAGCCCTTCACAGAGCTACAGAGCCACATGGCTCACTGTTTTCCTTCACAGGCTCTGGTCCTCCTCAAGGTCCTTCAGGTAACTGCTGTCTGCACACTCTCCACTGGCTGTCTGTAAGGAGCCTGTCTGGTCCTCCTCAAGGTCCTTCAGGTAACTGCTGTCTGCACACTCTCCACTGGCTGTCTGTAAGGAGCCTGTCTGGTCCTCCTCAAGGTCCTTCAGGTAACTGCTGTCTGCACACTCTCCACTGGCTGTCTGTAAGGATTTTGGACACTCCCCTGAGAACTTGCGCCTCTCTACACCGCCTCCAGCAGCACCCACACTATGGCACACCAGATGAGGGGCTGGAGCTGCAGATGTTCAACACTCCATAGTGTTCAACGGTTTTCCCTCATCTTCCACTTCCCTCAATGGTCTTCTGGAATCTCAATGAAACACCTTCTTCACTGTGGTCCACTTTGGTGACCCCAAGAACAAGGTAGCTCATGGCTCCCATCTGTGGACTGAGTATAAACACCAGGGTCTGTGTTGAATATATCACGCTGCTGTCCCCACAACCTAAGGAAAAGTTCACAGCAAAGAGCAGAAACAGAGCAACATTCCAGACCCACACACTTGCAAAGCCTCGAAACAGACAGCACTAACAGACAATCCTCCATAAGACACAAAACCAACACAATCAGAAGACTCACCAACTTCCTGTGTCTCAAAGATCCTTTCCTACACTCAAGACAGGGATGCAACCCTGTTGTACCTACAGGAGGAAAGGCCTCAACACTATAGGAGGGTGTCTGCGGGTGTCCCTTCCACCTGGCCTGACCAACCTTCACCTCACTCACCTTCAATCACTTGCCTTCCATGGTGGCTTCTGAAACACAGTCCCCACCACTAACTGAGTGAAGTACTGTGCAGACAACACTAAGGAGAGAGTGCTAAGGTCCATCCCGCTCTCAGGCTTCCACGGGCACTCCTAGGGCCACCCTCACAGCACATCTCACCTGAAACTGGTGTCAGTCTTCTCTGCAAAGACCCCAGAAGATGTGCCTCTCACTTTGATCTGCAGGATCATAACCTCCTATGCTGCAGAGAAAAAACCATAGGCCCAAGAAGTTACAGGACACAGCAGAGCCAAAGCCACCTCTCTAGTGAGCGACCATGTGCTTCCCACTCTGCCAGACTGTATAGCACAAGCTCAGTGAAGGGAGAAATGAGGGAGAAGTATGCTCACCATGACACACAAGCCACGGCAGGCTGACATGACATTCTCAAACATCATTTCTACTTTCTCTGTTGTCCCAGCAATTTCAGTTATCTCAAAATGTGTCACAGTTGCAGTCAATGCATTCAATCACCAGGAACAAAGAGCTGACTGATGTGAAACAAGATGGCAGTTAGAAAGCAGAGGCACTGGCTGGAAAGAAGGGGAGGAGAGTGAGAAATGGCAATGGAGCAAATATGAACAAAATGCACTATGCTCATTTATAAACATATCATAGACTAATTATTATATTAATAATTCTATATTATACCAAATGCATAATCATATAGCATATACACAATATGGGTTAATTTTAAAATTGGCCATGGGCAGGCAGGGTAGCTCAGCAGCTATAGAAAGGCACTTGCCAACAAGCCTAGAACCCACATGGTAAAAGGAAAAAACTGACTACAGCAAGCTGTCCTCTGACCTCCACACTTATTCTACAGCATATACATGCACACACACACACACACACTCAGCATAGACATGTGTACACACATACATTCATCATACACATGTACACACACACACAACACATACACACTAAATTTAAAACTCACAATATATTGTAACTCCAGTCCTGGGAGAATCGGACACCTTCTGGCCTCCACAGGTAATGTATACATGATATACATTCATACATGCAGGAAAAAACACTCACATACATAAAATAAATAATTTTTAAAATTAGTGACACATGTTTCACACATGACACACTTGAGTCCCTTTGTCTTGTGCTGGGAAAAACATGAAGCCAAATGCCTCAGGTAAACTGAGCGTAGGAGCTGCAGACAAGAGGAGACATCCAAGAACAGGATTTTCAAGATTCTGGGCATAAGAGAAACCAACTTCAGACATCAGGAAATCAGCTCATCAGCTCGTGACACTTGTGTCGTGTGCCCACGATGCACTGTGTGCCCACCATGTGTCCCACACTACACTCAGCATGAGGCACTGGATTACTCAGTGCCTGGCTCCACCTCAGGTTCTGGCTCAGTGGGAATGAAGAACAGTTGTATAGAAAGAAGAACAGCTGAAGATCCTCTGCCACAGAAGCAGCAGGGCAATCCAGTACAATAGACTGGAGAGAACTGAGGAGTACTGCTGTGCACCCAATCTTTTCCCAGTCAGAGAACTTTGGAGCCAGGCTTCCTGCTGGGTTCAGATGTATGTCATCACTCGGTGCCTGCAGAACCCTAAGCTGGTGACCAGGCCTCACTGGGCAGTGTCCTCGTCTGTGATGTGGTGCCATCAGCCTGTTAGAGCCCCATTATGAGCATCAGAGGCTAAGTGGCATTGGCTGTCAACCAATGCATCCCCATCTTCCCAGTACCCACATACCTAGTACAAGGTGTACTGAACTCACAGCAGACAAGCAACAAGTGCTTGCTAGGTAGAAACCAGAAACCATTATCCATGACATACTGGTAAGAGAACCCAGAGCTCAGAAATGAACGACCTAACATAGGAGATAAGGAGGCAGACATCCTGCCTGAGGACACACTTGTCCTCCCTGACCCAAGTATCACAGGGGAAAAGAGAAGGGTGGGATGTTATGTTAGAGATGGTCAGAAATGGTGAGAGACATGGTAAAGGATACTTTTAAACTATGCACACCAATTACTCTCCACTCATCATTAAAAGGAATGTGCACTTAAGCATTTATATAAAACTCCTTTAAATAACACAAGGAACAAAAACCCAGCTTGTCCAGTCTCTCTGGATATGAGTTTAGTGCTGTGGTAGAGGTTTAAGGGCAGAGCCATAGAACAGCAAAGTAAAACTCCACACAGAATGCCTTTAGGCCCCTCCAGCAACTGGACCTCCAGTTCAGTCACCAAACTTAGCATTTTAATATACATAAAAGAAGTGCTGCACCAGACTCCTCAAATTGACACCCCAACCCATTCAGCACTGAAGGACTTCCTCTGTCATCATTTGTCCTACTAAGTCTAAAAGGAGGGAAAGGAAAGCTTGGGAGTTCCAGACATCAACTGCTCAGGAATACTGACTCTTGGCAAACAGCACTTTTAGTTTCCCTATGCGTGACTGGACTGCAGCACACCACCACCACCACTTGAAAGCAACGTCTACATAGCCCTGGCACTGGTTTAAACTGCACAGGCTAGTGGGTGATCAGCCCATCTGCAAAGCAGAAAAATATGGGAATGCAGGATATGCTTCAAGCTCCCAAATTTATTTTTAGAGCAAAATGAAATTTCCTCCTCAGAATAAGAATGAGACTCTGTGAAAAGAAAAAAAGATGAACTCTACAGGGACCGCCCCTGCCAAGAGCAGCCTGCCAGCTTCAGCCAAACCCTTGCTTTTAGCCATAGTGGGTGGGGAAAAAAAACACAAAGTGGAAACATTTTGTACACATCTCTGAAGCTGGAACTTCATAGGGCCCATTACCACTAACTGCTCAGGACCCAGCACCACCAGCACCCATAGCCACCTGTCCAGAACAGTGAGACAAGGCTGCTCAGTGGGCATTGCCAGACATGTACCACCTTGTGCCTCTCTGATAGATGTGACTGTCAACTCTATGGGATTTGGTCGGCTGGCAGACACACCTCTGAGAGGTTAAAATAAGGAGGAAGACTTGTCCTGAATGTGGGATGCTCCATGTGGTGAGCTATGGTCCTACACTGAATAAACACGGAAAATGCAGGAAGCCAACTGAATTCATCATCTCCTGCTTTCTACTTACGGGTGTAATGTGTCCAGCAGCCTCGGGCTTCATCATGACCCTTCCCTGCCTGTAAGGACTGGATCTTCTCAAGCTGTGAGTCAAAAAATAAACACTCTTTCCCTTCAGTTGCTTCTGGTCAGGTACCTGCTCACAGGAACCAGAGAAGTAACTAGTACAGGAAATCAGTACAACAAGGGGGACTGTTGCTGCTAGGCCTGACCATGTGGTTCTTAGGCCTTTTGAACTGGTTTGTGTGAGGCATGGAAAAGAATCAGAGGCTGTAGCTGGAGAGGCCCTGGGATGAGTAAGCAGAGCTTAAGGGACCACTTTGACAGGAGCTTGAAAGACCAGAATGCTAAAAGAAACACACAGAGGAGGCCTGGCTCATGAGGTTTCAGAGAAGAATAAGGAAATTCTAAAACAGCACAACTTATGCTGTGCAATGACTGCTGCTCACTGGACTTACTCAGCTATGCAGTGACAGACAACAGAAAGATTTGAAAAAAGGCAGCACTGAGCTTATGACAAGGCAGGTGCAGAGAAAAACTGTCACCTTTAGAAATCAGCACCACTGAAAAGGAACTCACGTTCTACACTGGGAAAACAGCAAATGTGTCCTGAGAACAAGACCTACTCATCAAAGGCTCCAGCTTGTGAAAAGATTCACATGAAAGAACTTGTGCTGATAAAGCAAGTGAAGGGGTTCCTTGCTCAAAAACAAGCCCAAAGAAGTGCTTTTGCAGGTTCAGCTACCAAGGTGCAGAGAGGTCACTACAGCCGTAACGGCAGGGGCCAGGCCATGTTTAGATCTGGCAGCACAACTTGGCACCATCATCCATATGGTTTTGCAAACACATAAAAAACACAACTAAGAGGGATCATGGAGGCTGTGCTGGCTAGTTTTTGTCAATTTGATACAAGTTAGAGTCATCTGAGAGTGGGGAAGCCTCAACTGAGAGAATGCCTCCATAAGATCAGGCTACAGGCAAGCCTGTAGGGTATTTTCTTTTCTCTCTTTTTTGTTTTGTTTTGTTTTTGAATTTTCGAGACAAGGTTTCTCTGTTTAACAGCCCTGGCTGTCCTGGCACTCACTCTATAGATCAGGCTGGTCTCGAACTCACAGAGATCCGCTTGCTTCTGCCTCCCAAGTGTTGGGATTAAAGGCGTGCACCACCACCAAGGCTTTCTTAATTAGTGATTGAAGTGGGAAGGCCTAACCCATTATTGGTGGTGCCACCCCTGGGCTGGTGGTGGTGCACGCCTTTAATCCCAGCACTTGGGAAACAGAGACAGCAGATCTCTGTGAGTTCGAGGCCAGCATTGTCTACTGAGTGAATTTCAAGGCAGCCTCCAAAACTAATGAAAAACCCTGTCTCAAAAAAAAAAAAAAAAAAGAAAAGAAAAGAAAGCAGACTGAGTAAGCCATAAGAAGCAAGTCAGTAAATAGTGTTCCTCCATGGTCTCTGCATCAGTTCCTGAGGTTCCTGCCCTGATAGTTCCTTCTTCATGATGGACTGTTACCTGGATGAAATGAACCCCTTCCTTCCCAAGTTGCTTTTGGTCATGCTGTTTTAGCTCAGCAACAGAAACTCTAACTAAGACAGAGTCTTATAGCAAATTCTACAAAGCCTCTAAGGCCAGGTAGTGTGTGTCAGGATCAGATTCCCCCACAAAGAGGAGCTGTGAAGATGATGGCTGCATTGCAGTGAACATCCCAGGATGCTGGAGATAGCAGGACTGCAGGACATCTGCTGAGAAAGCTGCAGGCAACATGCAGCTCACCAAGACAGTGCTATCGTCAGCAGAAGCGGGGCAGTCACCAAGGCTACTGATGCCGTGAGTCTATCAAACGCTATGGATCTGCAGGACCTGCTGCTTGCCTGCCTGGCCCTTCCTTGTCATCCTTGTTCATCTCTTTTAGACCAGGAATATTTACCATGCACTGCTGCATACTAGAAATCCATTTCATCATTTACTTCTTGATTTCAGAAAGGCTCATGTTAAACGACTGGCTTATGTCTCAAAAGAGACTGAGATTTTGAACACAGAAATGTTAAGATTATGGTGCCAGGTGTGGTGACACACATTTTCAGTAGGCAGATCTCTCTGAGTTTGAGGTCAGCCTGTTCTACATAGTGAGTCCCAGGACAGCCAGAACTATGTAGAAAGACCCTGTCTCAAAAAATAAAATAAAATAACAGGCGCTAGAGAGATGGCTGAGTGATTAAAAGCATGCACTGAATTCAATTCCTGGCACCTACATCAGGTGGCTCACAAACACCTGTAGCTCCAGCTCCAAGGGATCCAACTCCCCTGGCCTCTATGAGCCCTGGATGCATGCACATATTTACACAACAGACACATATATACATAATTTAAAATAATAATTAAAGGGATTGGAGAGATGGCTCAGCAGTTAAGAGCGCTGACAGTTCCTCCAGAGGACCAGAGTTCAATTCCCAGCACCCACATGGCATCTCACAACTGACTGAAACTCTAGTCCCAGAGGATCTAGTTCCAGGCAAAAATAGTAATTAAAAAAATAAAGACCAGGTATGGTGGTACATGCCTTTAATTATAGCATTTAGGAGACAGACCCAGATCTCTATGAATTCCAAAGGCAGTCTGATCTACATATGGAGTTCCAACATATGGAGACAGAAACAGGAGAATCTTGTGTTCAGAAGTTTGAGGCAACTCTAAGCAACACAGAAGGACTCTATCATAAATTAGTAAATGGAGCCAGGAGTAGTGGTACACATCTTTAACCCCAGCACTCAGAAGGCAGAGGCAGGTGGATCCCTGTTAGTTCAAGGCCAGCTTGTTCTACACAGTGAGTCCCACAACAGCGAGGACTACATAGTGAAACCCTGTCTCAAAAAACAAACAAACAAAAAAATTAATAAATGGGGCTGGGGACGATGGCTCAGCAGGTAGGTACTTGCTGACAAGTGTGATAACCTGCAACTGATCCCTAGAACTCATGGTGGAGAAAATTAAATCTAGAAAGCAGTCCTCTGATTCATACACATAACCAATCAATCAATAACTATAATTTTTAAATAAATAATAAATACACTTAACTATGTATCAAATATGTAATTACTTTGTTGGTGTGGCAATGCTAAACCAAATTACTTTAAAACCCAGTATTTGATGCTGGGCAATGGTGGCTCACACCTTCAATCCCAGCACTTGGAAGGCAGAGGCAGGCAGATCTCTGTGAGTTTAAGGCTGGCCTGATCTACAGAGTGAGTTCCAGGACAGCCAGGAAGGACGGTTACACAGACAAACCCTGTCTCAAAAATCAAAACAAAACAAAAAACAGTATGGGGGTTAAAAAAAATCTATTACATTAATTGCACATTTTTAAGATGTATTTATTCTCAATTCTCCCAATATTGATAAGAAATCCTCAGTTAGCCAGATGTAAGTGATGTACACCTGTAACCACAGTAATCAGGAGGCTAAAGCTGGAAGACTAAACTACAGAGTTCATAGGCTCCAGAGAATTATCTCAAAGAAAAACAAAACTCAACCTTCATTCAAAAGGTTACTAATTATTTCTATTAATGAAACTATTTAATTCATGGGTATGTAGTTTTTGTTTGTTTCACTTTTAAACAGGTCTCATTAGCCTAGGCTGACAAAAGCTCTCTAAATGGCCAAGGTGACTGAACTTTACATCATTCCACTTCCACATCTCAAGTACTGGAATTACAAACATCTGCCACTATATCCAGCTCGTTCCCCCATCCCCACCCCAGATTCTGATCAGTTACAAAGAGCACAACCTCCAGATAGTAACTTCTTAGTATTATTTCCCACTAAAAGGAATCAGGGCTCTAAAAGAAAGATTTGCTACCAAGCAGGAAAGTACTAAGTAAGCCTGGGACACATTTTGTGCCAGAAAGCAATTAAACACTCCAGGCTAATGGTATCTTGGCAGGACACAGGAGCCAATCTGAAGAATTTGAGCAAGTTTGAGCCCAGCCTGGGCTACATGAGACCAAAAGGAGCTGTCAACTTAGCAGAAGCCAGAATGAAGCATTTCTGTTGCTAGTTTGTTTTGTATGAGGAGGGAGGCTAGGATCTCACACATGCTAGGAAAGCCCTCTACCACTTGAGCTGTGTTCCAGCCGGAACATCAATATTTTGGAAAATCTTTGGAGGCAGCCAAAACCAGCTCTCCAAAAACTGTTCCTCATTGTCTGAGCAGAGGTAGCAGGCAGAGACCAGAGCAGGAAAGGCCTGGGGGTGGGGGAGACACCCCTAAGAAGCTGCCAGATAACAAGATCTGCAGGGCAGGCATGATACACAGCTGGGAGTCCACAAAAGCAGGGAGCCCTTGCAAATGGCCAGACCAGGTATATAGTCAGGAAGATGATATGCAGCTCTGAGATTCAGCTTTAGCTTGAGGACAAGAGAGATCCAAGGGGCTGATGTTTAGAAAGATCATGGCATGGGTTGGGGCTATAGCTTACTTGGTAAAATGCTTATACATGCACAAAACCTGAGTCCCATCCCCAGTAGCACATAAACTCTATGTGGTTGCAACTGCCTATAATTCCAGTTTAAGATCACACTTAACTAGTGAGTTAGAAGCTACTCTGGTCTGCATGAGACCCTGTCTTGGGGATGAAGGGAGGAAGACCATGAACTGACAGGAAGCTATAGCTATAGAGAAGGGTCCAGACCACACCTGTGAGTGTCTTGAAGACAAGCACCTGCTTCAGCAGAGCAGCAGGAAAAGGCCACTGGAGAAGCAGCACAGTCATCTCTGAAGTGTCTGAACTTCACAGCATGCAGGAAGCAGCTCCATGTACAGGAACAGATGGGCATGATTTGGAAGTTCAAGAAAGCTGGGGCTGAGGCTGTGGCTGGGTGGCGGAGCCCTTGCCACTTGCCTGAACCATGTACAATGAAAGGGAAAAATCAAGCCTAAAATCCACCCAAATAGGCAAGGCACTAAAGCCACAAATGACAAGATATGACAATGAAGAGTCAGAAAGCCACCTTCCATACTCTGCCCCTCAAATCACGGATGAGCATGGCAGTGTTCCCCAGAGACTTCAGCTCTGCATCAAACCTGCTCAAACAGGAACTTTGTGAGTTTCCCTTGCCCCACTTCACACAGCTAAAGCCATCTGAGCAATGCGGCAGTCGCTGCACAGTGAACACTCAATATTGCAACAGGGCTGGGGTAGACACAGAAGCTGTACGTGAGTGATAGGGAAACGCTATGTACGTGTACCCTGCCCAAGTGGATTCCACCCTGTGGAGGAAGAGGGGGTGTATATCTGTACAGCAGGAAGGACTGCTGTCTAACCAGTGGCTCCCATGGCCAGTCATTCCTCCTACACCCTAACCCACCTATGAGCTCAGAGCCTTGACAGGTGTCAGCTCCTGCACAGGTGGGAGATTACCTCAGATCCAGGTGAAGCTGACTCCCCCAATTGTTTCTCACTACACCTGGGCCTAACATGGCTCAGCATCAAGCTTTGGCAGCACTACAGCCAAGTCACAACTCAACCAGACTTCAGGAAGGCTCCTGGGCCTCCACAGACCGACCCATCAGTGCAACCGGTGTTTGAAGACAGGTAAGCCTTGGGGGTTCCACTATGGGAGATTTCAGAGCATCTTTGTCCCTTGCTGTAAATCACCCCTCTCTGTGGCTGGCCACATCTACTACCCTATCAGTCTATAGGGAGCCCCTCAAGAGCTGTGATGTTGACTGCTGCTTTTCTAACTGCTCTACTTTCTATCATTGTAGCCTGAGACAAAACACCTGCTGAACAGACTTGGCCCTTTTCAGCCCTACACCACTCTACACTGTCACCAGCTTACCCCAAAGGCTACTGTCCTGTCCACAGAGCTGTGACTTTAAGACTGTTTTACCTACAGTGCTCTCATTTCTACAGACTCCTGCCTCAATCACAATCAGACTTCAAAAGAGACAAGTAAAACCAAGACCCCACCTGAACTACACTTCATTTCCCCACTTGAAGCTTTCTATATAAGAATCTCATTGCTGCTCTCAAAAGGACTGTAAAGATCACTATGCCTGGGTATAAGAATAAAAGCTGTGGGGTGAGCCTCTAATTCCAGCACTCAGACTAAGGGCAGCCTGTGTTATACGGTAAGGTTCTGCCTCAAAAACCAAAGCATGCCGACTCCCTGAATAGAACAGTTTACAGACAGTTCTTGGGTTTTCTTATACATCAGGAGGCACAGAGCCAGTTATAGAAGCTGGAACTGGATTTGTAACTTCACTGACCTAGAGTTGCTACATATTCCCTTGCCACATGGAGTGGAATGTACTAGAATCCACAACATGGAGTACCTAAAGAACAAAACAAGGCTGGAGAGCTGACTCAGCAATTAAGAGCACATGACCTGGGTTCTGTTCCCATCATCCTCATGGTATGTCACATGTTCCAGAGTCTCCAACACTCCCTCTGGCCTCCAAGGGCACTTCACACACATGATGCATAAGCACACATGCAGGCAAAAGAGCCATACATATTTTTAAAAATCTTAAAACTATGCAAGAGATTTTTCAACTCTGCATACAAAACTTTTGAGTATTTGTAGAAAAGCAAAAATGAAAATACAACTGAAATTTTTAAGACTGAAATAAAACCTAAATGCAGTATTCTCTTTTTAATGACAAAGCCAACTCGCAGGATGAGCGTCACACAGCCTCTTACACTTCACTGTCACCTTTGCCAATGCAGCCCTCCTCTGGTATGAGAGGCAGACACAGAAGGATGGAAACACCCCACACAGTAGCCAACAGAGCAGCCGAGGAACCAGAGTCTGCATTCTTTCCATAGCTAAGTGGCCAGGCAAGGTCCTGCACCTCAGGATTCTGATTAGAAAGTTAATAAGGAGTGCCTAGGCCTGCTTGGGTATCAGATGATGACGAACATGCTCACCATAACCTCTGCTGTAGGTAGCAAGAGTGCACCATCTGCTCCCCTGCTCCCCATTAAGGCATGGGCAATCTCAGTTCTCAGCACAAACACTAGAAAAACTGAGTAAGTCTGACGGGGCCTTGAATATGTTGGTGCCTTACCAACGAAGTTACATCCCTGACCCTCAAAATTATACTAGGCAACAGGAAAAAAAAATCACCAGAGAAGCAGATAACTTAAAAGGATCACAGATGTAAGGGCCAAGGACATACTCAGTTGCTAAAGTGCTACCTCACAAGCACAAGGACCTGATTCAATCCCCAACATAACACACAATCAACACAAATCCTATCACAGGGACACTAAAACTGAAAATTATATACAGTAGCTAAAACAGCAGATTCCATGCAGTGGGAGATGAGAGAACAGGCGGGGAAGTAAGGTCAGTAAGCAATATCCAGACAGGACCGAGAAAATGTAAAGAATAAAGAAAGGGGTGTGCAAGACATGTGGGGAGAGTGAAAAGCCCTTGGGCATTTACAGTGAGTTAGTGCAGGCCCTTGGGGTGGCTGAAGACAAGGAAAGCAATGGAGCTGATGAGCTTCCTAAACCCACTAAAGACGAGAGAGAGAGAGAGAGAGAGAGAGAGAGAGAGAGAAGGAGGAGAGAGGACAAGAGTATATATATATTATTATTATTAATATTATTATTATGTATATATGATATTATATATATTGTTATATATATATGTATATACATATATATATATATATATATATATATATATATATATATAATATTATTATTATTTATATATATTTATATATATATATATATATACATAGTAAGAGTATATATATATATATGTATATATATATATATATATGTATATATGTATATATATATATATATATATATATATATATATATATATATATATATATATATATATATATATATAGAGAGAGAGAGAGAGAGAGAGAGAGAGAGAGAGAGATTCTGCTGACACCAAAGGAAGGTGAAACTTTAAAGAGCCACCAGAAAAACTGAAGAAGTGACTCAGTTGGTAACAGTGACTGCCTTGCAAGAATGAAGACCCAAGTTCTAGCCCCAAAACCCATGCAAAAAAAGCCAGGCATGGTAGTGTGGGATGTGGAGGGGAGTGCTGGGGTTGTGGGGTAGGTGGATCTCTAGAGCTCCACAGGCAGACAGACAGGTCTAACTGGTGAACTCCAGGTCAGTAAGAGACCCCCAGCTCAAAAACAAAGTGAATGGTTCCTGAGAAACTATACCTGAGGTTGTTCTACATGCAAACAGGCGCATGAATGTGCACAGACACAGATACACACAGGTGCACATGTACTCGCACACGTCTGTGGGGAGGGGGAATCTTGAGATTAATTTAAGAAAAAGAAGATAACCCTGTCAGAAACGTGGGAAAGCAAGGGATAAAGAGCAACAAAATGCACAGCTGTGGCTGGATGTGGCACAGGCATGTAATTCCAGCACTTGGCAGCCTGAGGCAAGAGAACTGTTAGTTTCACACACGCTTATAAGCAAGACTGGGGGGAGAGGGAGGTACACGCCTTTAATCTCAGTACTCTGGAAGCAGAGGCAGGAGGGTCCCTGTGAGTTCAAGGCCAGACTGGTCACATAGTGAGTTCTAGAACAGCCAAAGATATATCTCAAGATGCTGTCTTAAAGGAGGAGGCAGGAGGTGAGGTCAGGAGGGTGGTGGTGCATACCTGTAATCCCGCCCCTAGGAAGCAGAAACCAGAGGAGAGGATCATGGGTTAATGGTCAGCCCAAGCTGCATAGCAAGGACTTTTCTTTCCTTTTTGATGAAAGCTGGAAAATGTGGTTCCCAAAGCCTCAGGGAGCAAAGGCTAAGCCTAAACACATACATCAGAAAAATCTGATTTCTACCACAAAACTGACTTGGAAGTTTTTCCTTCTCACTGGGAAAATCCTGCGCTGTGTGGTGCTCCCAATGAACTCTTCTAACACAAGGTAGAAACCATCACCTTTACAGGAAGTCTTCCACGAGGCAGTGCCCACCTTGTTCATGACAACAATCCAGCTGCTACACCGAAACCTACAGTGGTGCAGGGAGGTGACCTCACTGGGCTACCTCCCTACCGCTCAGACCACTCACAGGGGCACAGAAGGTGACCGACCACACAGGTCAGTCCCCTCCAGGAATACAACCCTAAAAGTACAATACTAACAAAATCCAGCTAGGAATTGTCCCTAGGATATCAAAATTTAGACACCAAAAAGAAAATTCACATGACTCCCTCAAAAGATGAAAAACAAAGAAAACCAGTAAACACTTTTTGTTGTTGTTGTTGTTTTTCCTTTGGTCTTCTTTTTTTTGAGATCAGGCTCAGACTAACCTGGAACCCACTCTATGTAGTTCAGGATGGCCTCACACTTGGTAGTAGTCTTCCTGACTTTGTCTCCCTAGGACTGAAGCTAAAGGCACAGGAAACCATGCAGGAAAAACATGTAGGTGTTTTTTCAGAATCATTAGGATTATGAGTTTGAGCCCATATAGGCAATTACACCAAGAACCTGTCTCAACAAACAAGCAAGCAAGCACACCCCAAAAAAACCTTTTAGGAAACTAATAAAGAAATACCACATTTAATAGAGAATGTTTATCAAAGCCCTTCAATGACTACTGCACTTGTAGGTTGAACAGTGCATGAGCACTGAGTGCTTCCAGGAACGAGACAAGGAGGTCCACTACTACCATGGCAGTTAAATCCTGTGCTAGAGAGCTCAGCAGGTGCAACTCCACAAGAAAAATAAGGCAGAAAATAAATAAAGTGAAGAGCATGATCGCAACTCCTAAATCCCAGCCCTTAGGAGGCTAGGACAGGAAAATAAAAAGGAGGTAGGAGGAGGAAGAAGGAAAAAAGAAAGAAAGGAAAGAAAGAAAGAAAGAAAGAAAGAAAGAAAGAAAGAAAGAAAGAAGGGAGGGAGGGAGGGAGGGAGGGAGGGAGGGAGGGAGGGAGGGAGGGAGGGAGGAAGGGAGGAAGGGAGGAAGGGAGGAAGGGAGGAAGGGAGGAAGGGAGGAAGGGAGGAAGGGAGGAAGGGAGGAAGGGAGGAAGGGAGGAAGGGAGGAAGGGAGGAAGGAAGGAAGGAAGCAGCAGCAGCAGCAGCAAAACAAAAGCCAGTTCTATTTAGGGGCTAGAGAGATGGCTCAGCAGTTAAAGAGCACTTGTCTACTCTGCCAGAGGACCCAGGTTCAATCCTCAGCACCCAGGATCTCACACCTGTGTACGACTCCAATCCCAGGGAATCTAACATTTTTTTCTGGCCTCCAGGGGCACTGCACACAGGTAGTACACAGACATCCATGCAGGCAAAACCATACATATAAGAATAAAAAAGTATTCAAGACAACTTTTTACTAAGCCACTTCTATCTTAGTATACTAGCAATAAATAATTACAAAGCTGTTATATGCCTGTAGATTAGACAAACAATGCTGAAAAAGCACCAGTCCCACAGTGACCTGTAGATCAGAGGTGTGCAAAGTTAAAAACCCAGTCATCTTGTGTAGACTGTCAAGTAGATTGAATGAGTATGCGTGTATGCATAGAGTGTGTGCTTGCACCTGCAGCACAGAGGTCAGATAATGGCTTTCAGGAATTACTTAGACTATCAGGCTTATGGGGCAAGCATTTTAACCCACTGAGTTTCTCTCTGGCCCAAGCAGATTTTATGAGCCAGATTAAGAAAATCTTAAAAAGGTAAAGAACTTAAAATATCAGATCTCGCCGGGCGGTGGTGGCGCACACCTTTAATCCCAGCACTCGGGAGGCAGAGGCAGGCGGATCTCTGTGAGTTCGAGACCAGCCTGGACTACCAAGTGAGTTCCAGGACAGCCTCCACAGCCACAGAGAAACCCTGTCTCGAAAAACCAAAAAAAAAAAAAAAAAAAAAAAAATCAGATCTGAAGACAACATCTATAATCACCCAGACACTGTGATATTTGTGTAAAAATGGCAAAGATAGAGCAGAAGAACCACCTACCCTCTCTATCACTAAGACACACCCCAGGCCAAGACTAGCAGATTTCCTAATCAGGACATAATATTTATTACTTTGGGTTTTGTTGTTGTTGTTGTTGTTTTATTTTGTTTTAAGAGACAGTTCACTATGTAGCCCTGCCTAGCCTGGAACTCACTACACAGACTAGACTGGCCTCAAACTCAGAGATCCACCTGCCTGTTTCCTGGGTGCTGAGATTAAAGGTAGATACTATCAGCCTGGTCTACATGAACCATTCTTTTTTTTCATTACTTATTTTTATGTGTATGGATATTTTGCCTGCACGTATATCTATGTGACACCTGTGTGTCTGCTGTCCTTGGAGGCCAGAAGAGGGCATTAGATCTCCTGAGACTGGAGTTTCAGAAAATTATGAGCGTCTATGTGAGTTCTGGGAATTGAACCCAGGTCCTCTGGAATAGCAGCTCTTAACCACTGAGCCATCTCTCCGCCCGTACATTAAGATGGCTTCTTGGGGGGAGGGTGTCAACCAATTGAACTACATTAAAATTTAAAACTTTTCTTCATAAAAAGATACAACTGAGCTGGATATGGTAGGCACCTGAAATTCTAGCACTTTAGAGGCTGAGGCAGGATTATCAAAGGTATAGGCTAGCCTGAGCTACATGGCAAGACCTGTATATATGAATGTATGTGAACAGCTGTGTCTATATATAGATGCAATACTACTGAGTGAAAAGACAAACACAAGAGTATAAAAACAACCTTCCAGGTTGGGAAGATGGCTCAGTGGTTAAAGTACACAAGTACCCAAGTAAAAGTCAGGTGTGACAGCCATGTCTGTAAGGTAGAGAAGGACTGGAAAGATGGCTAAACATATGGGTAAGAGTACATGTTGGTCTTGTAGAGGACCAGTTTCAGTTTCCAACACCCACATGGCAGTTCACAACTGTCTGTAACTCCAGCTCCATAGAATCCAATTCTTCTTATCTCTAAGGCTCCTGCACCCACATGGTATATATACATACACTCAAGCACACATACATACAAGATAAAATAAATGCTGAAAAACTAGTAAGGTTGAGAGCAGTCAAGGAAGACATCCAACATCAAACTGACTTCAGCACATCTGTGGACGAGCACCTGCATACAGACATATGGACATACAGGAACACACATCAACCTGTACTCACACACAAAAAAAATTAATTAAAAAAATCTTCTAGCCAGGCATGGTTGTGCAAGTCCTTAATCCCAGCACTTAGGAGGTAGAGGCAGGCCAATTTCTATGAGTCTGGGGACAGCCTAACTTACATAGTGAGTTCCAGGACAGCCAGGGCTAAGTAGAAAGACCCTGTCCCAAAACAAACAAACAAACAAACAAAAAAAAAAACTCTTCTATACAGTTATGTATTTGGATTGTATAAAGAACTTCAAATTAGAAACAGACAATGCAACCAACAAACAAAAAGAAGTGTCGCTGCGCTGCAGGTGGCTACCTCTCCACGTGGAGCTTTGGAGCACATAACAATGGCCTCTCATAATGTTGGTGGCTGTGTGGCTGTACCAACTGTCACCACAGTCACTTTTGGCAGTAACTCCTGAGGCTGCTGTCATTACAATTCCACTCTTTAGAATACTCCAGCAGAAACACACATACATCCAGTTCTGCACCTCCCCAAATGCAAAGGCTGCCTGGGAAGTTTAAGATTGTGGCAGCCTCAGGGGTCCTGACTGTGACAAGAACAAGTAGGGCCCATCTACACAGCACACTTTGGCAAAAGCAAAGGTGGGTCTCACAGAATCCAGGGAAGACTCAAAAAATAAACATACAGATTTCCTAAAGAAAGTCAAGCATACGCAAAGGAACCAATAGTGAAGAACTGGGCCACTTCAGAATGGGGGACAGTCACTAATTGCAGGCAGTAGGAAGGGGTTTTCATAGGAGGTATGGTCCTGTGCATCTCTTGATCCAAGCAGATCTGCACGAGCATAACTGAACAGCGGCAAAGGCACACACTTGTGACCTGTGGGTCCTCATGCATGCTCCAGTATAAGGACATCGATTGGACACATATGCCCATCTGGTCACATTTTTAGCTACCAGAGGACCCTGATTCCAAGAAGGGGATGGTGTGGAATAAGTTTACTCTACGACATTAGACTCATGTCAGCTCTGCCATAATAGGGGATACCAGCTCGTCCTAATTCAATGAGGCACTGCATGACCTGGCAACAGGCTTCCTAGCAGGTTCAACACTTTCTGCCTGAAACCCACACTGCCCACGACACCGTTCAGTTCTGTGTCCCCAGTTATTTCCAAAAACCTAAGTGTTGGCCAAACACTGCTGCAACAAACACAATTGCAAAGCAGAGCAACTGGAACTCACAGCATCTTGAAAACCTCTTCAGCATGTGACGACAAAAATCTGACTTAATTAACCTGCTAAATTCCTAAGACTCCCGGAAGAAATGATTCTCTAGCCCCAAACAAAAACTCTCAGCACACAATACTAACCCCAAACTGTGTCTAAAAAGGACATTCAAACGTTTAGTCCAATTTTACAGAAATGACTACAGCCAAGAGATGCATCAAGGCAGTGATTATTCACTTGCTAACTGATCTCTGCAACCCCACAGTGAGAGCATAAGTGCAGCTTCCTTGAGCACCATGAAGATACCTATCACGGATGAACAAAGTGGGCTCGTCAGCACAAAGCTAAGCGGCCCCTGTGCCTTTCACCTTGGGCTTTGCTGGCTATTCCACTTTCTCCTTCCCCTACCACTGACTCTGGAAGAGAAGGCTCTCACACACCAGTCCAGATGTAATAGTAAAGTCACACAAGGTGTTTCAAGCTCTGAAAGTCTCATCTACCCAGGAAGAGGAGCCTTGGAATTCAATGTTCAATCTTTTCTCCCCTGAAACAAAGTTTCATTACAGTTCACAGATGTTCTCAAGAAAGCCTGTGAAGACTTTACCAATGGAATCAGTCCTATTTATCCACAAGATTTCCTCAGGAAATTGGAAATCCACAAGACATGAACCAGGGGTAAGACATGAAATCCCTGAGATACACTCCTCACAGGCCCTACAGCAGGCACCGACAAGTCTAAGGCACAGAATGGGAGACTCAACACAGCTCAATTGCTTCACAGCCAGGTACTGGTGGTGCACACCTCTAATCCCAGCACTGGGGAGGCAGAGACAAGCAGATCTCTGAGTTCAAGGCCAGCCTGGTCTACAGAGTGAGTTCCAGGATAGCCTAGGCTACACAGAGAAACCAAACCAAACCAACAAAACAGCAACAACAAAAACCCAACTTTGAAACACTTTCCCAAATCTAGGCAGCTACCTAAAAAGGCATGACAACACTGTGTGGTCACATGGCTTTGGAGAATACCCATCTATTCCCAAGCTGAATTCCTGGGAATTTTACCCATGCTTAGAAACACCAGAAACATCACTTACAAGCAGTTAAACAAAACCATCAGCAAGCTAACACATTAACAAGATCCCACAGACATTTAGTGGCAGACACCTTGGTTTCAGTTTGGTTGTCATACCTGTGGAAGCGCAGTGTTGAGCTGCCTCTGCAAGGAATCTCTTTCATGACCAACCTCATGCAATTTCCCCTGGGTTAACGCCAGTGTTTCTTGCGTCTCTCTCAGAGTGTCCAGAAGGCGGTCTCGTTCTTCCAGCATAGACACCATGAGCTGCTCAAAATGTGAATCAGCGTCTGGCTGTGAAGGGGAGCCTGACCCATGGCTCCCACCTCCTCCTGGGGGGCCTTCCGCTTCACTAATGGTTGGCATCACCTCGCACATCATCTTGAAACAGGAAAGACGCAGACAAGTCAGTAGGTGTAGAACACGTCTGCAGCTTTCTGAGCACCACCTGTGGCTGATGAGCAAAAGGCTGACGAGTCCCACACTGTCAGAGCTGCTCCACCTTGGATACACATACTCTGGGAAGTAGCTTGCACTTCCAACAGAGGAGCAGACTGGGGGATGGATGCCACTGTCCCAGGAGCAAGGGAAGCTGGACTGCTCACCTCTCCCACCCAGGGCAAATCAGTGGAGTTTGTCGAAAATCCGCACTCTCAGCAGCTGAAGAAAGTGGGCTTCTGTTAACTTATTTTGTTCTTCCCCAGGAAGAGAAATTCAAAACATATTCCCTCAACCACAGAAGACGACTGAGAATTGACAAGCACCAGAGCTATGGACCAAAGCATCTTCCAGGAATGTGTGCAGTCAGCTCCTGGGAAGGACTGCCGGGCTCCCTGACTTGGGGCTGGATATTTGGTGAGCAGCGGAAAAAGCAACTGGATTGGCTCTTTAAGGCCTGGACAGAGGTGTTTTTGCAAAGGCCTGCTGCTGTGCAACGGTTGGTCAGCCAAGCTAACTTACATAAGTTTACAGTCAAAGAGGAGGGCAAAAGAAAAGTGTTTCCACACTGAGAATCTAGGAAGTCGGGGCAGCAAGGCTAGGTAATAAAGGAGAAGGGAAAGGTGAGATGGCACTAGAGATTGCCAGGGCACAGGGTGGGGGATGAAGGGGATGTCCTGCAGGTGCACCTGATCATGCCGGGATGATCCTGCCGACCAAGACCCCGCTGGTCCTGCAGGCTCAATTGACCCCAGTCTCACCGCCCCCAATCCCGCTGACCCTGGCCAATTTAAGCTGACTCAGACCTAACTGATATCAACCCGGCTTGGCTGACCCCAGCTCGGCCACGCTAATCCCAATCTTGCTGACCCCGCCGACCCCCTCCCGCTGGCCCCGCCGACCCAGCCCCGCCGACCCCGGCCCGCCACCCAGCGCGGCCCGCTCCGCCCGCCCTCACCTTGGCCGGCGGGCTCGGCTCCGGGGCTACGCGGCAGCTTTCGGGCGGCGGCCGGCTGCGGGCCGACCCACGCAGCCCCGCAGCTGCGTCCTCGCCCGGCCCCCGGGCCCGCCGCCCCGCTCGTCACGAAGGCCGGCCCGCCGCCGCGGGACACTGGCGAGCTCAGACGACCGGGCCCGGCGCGTCGCCGGCGTCAACGTGCCTGACGTCCAGTGCGTCGGCGCGAGCGTCAGCACCGCCCCCTGAGGGAGAGGTCGGCCACGGGGCTATGCGCATGCGTCAGCTCCGCGGTAGTGGGCGGGCGACCTTTCCCGAACTTCAATTGGCTATTTCTCTCTTTAGCCGCACCCACCACTCCGCCCCCGAGCCAGACCTAGCCAGCACTGTTGGTGGTGTCACAGGTAGAGAACACTGGCAGGTGCGGCGCAGTTTTCAGTCCTGCCTTTTTCCCTGCTGTCACTCCAGCGCGTGCGCTGAAGTCACCCTGAACGCCCACTCTCAGACCCAAGACTTCTGCTGAGTCTCCGAGTCGCGCCGGGTCACCTGCAGAACCGAAAAGTTCTGACAGTGGTGCCTGCCTCGCGCCTATGGGCCTAGCCTTCAGAAGTCTGGGGCAGGAGGATTGCCTCGAGTTGGAGACCCTGTCTCTAAAATACAAAGGCGACTGCCGTCAACCCTGACGATGGAGTTCGATCTCTGAGACCCAGAAGAACTGCATTAAATGCATCCTAGGAACCCACATGGTCCTGAATGTTATCCTCTAACCTATACATGTCTCATGACTCTCATGCATGCACACATATGCATACAAAAATAAATAAACAAATGTAAAAGCAAAACAAAAAAATTAAGGGCTCAGCCACCCTTGCAAGTACAAGAACCTGAGTTCCACTCCCCGAATCCACATAAAAATAAAACGCCAGCCGGTCTTGTTGCTGCACGCCTTGTTCCCAGCACTCAGGAAGAAGAGGCAAGCTGATCTCCGTGAGTCAGAGGCCAACCTAGTCTACGTACTGAGTTCCAGACCAGTCAGGGGTAGTGAAATCTCTTGTCTCAAAATATTAATTAATTAATTAATTAGAGCCAATAAAATAGTACAGAAGTCAAGGCAAGATGATGGTCAACCATAACTGAAAAGCCAATAAAATTTTCTGACGGCCAAGACAGGAGGACTGTCAACTATCCTGGGCTACATAGAGAACCATGACCAGATCCCTATCTCAAAAGATCAATAATTAATTTAAAAAGTCAAGTTGTGGCCCAGGCATGGTGGTGTGCACCTTAAGTCCTAGCACTCAGAAAGCAGAAACAGGCAGAGCTCTGTGAGTTTGAGGTTGGCCTCGCCTATAAAGAGAGACCCTGTCTCAAAAACCAAATAAGACTGTAAATAGGAGCAGTAAGTTCTCTGAGGGGCTCTCCCAGTACCATCAGCCACAGCACACAAATCCTCAGTCGCCTTGATCTGGGGTTTGGATTTGAGAAAATTCCTATTTATCCCCAGAGATTTCTGCTGATGCATCCGTCTCCTAATGTAGTCCAACAGGGCGCCCTCCCACATTCTCACAGCATATGTGAAGCTGTCGTGGCTGAAAGCTAAAGAAAAGAGCACTTCTCCAGCAAGTCCCACAAGCTGAGAGGTTTAGCTGCTGCAGCAAGCAGTATGTGCTTTGCATGAGCATGAGTGCTGAGGTGTGATAGCAGAGGGAACTGGGATCTTCATAGAGCTGCACGGAGAAGATCCCATCTCGCTGGTTGCTAATGTGCAGGGTTTTCCCAGGCTTTCTGGCTATGGAAATCCCAGCTCCTGACGCTTTGCACCTGTAGACCACATATCTACAGAGATGACTGTGAAGAACAGAGACTACAGGACCATTGCCCCCTCTGAATCACTGAGACATGGATGACATTCAAGGTATTTTGTTCGTTTGTTTGGATTTTTAGCCCATTTATTTGTCTATGCTGTGTGTATCTATGTGTCTGAGTATGTCTGCACAAGTATATGACTCAACATGAATAGAGGCCAGGGGACAACATGCAGGAGTCATTTCCCTCTTTCAATTTGAGTCCCAAGGATCAAATTCAGGTCATAATGCTTGGTAGCAAGCGCCCTTGCCCGCTGAGCCATCTCACTGGCCTGAATTTTATTTTAGAGGCAGGCTAGTACACAACCCTCCATGCTTCTGTCTCGGCCTCACAAGCACTGAGATGACAGGCATGCGCTATCATACATACCATCACCTCAGGTCCCTCCTTTTATTTATCTGTATGTCATGTGTCTGGGTGTTTGCCTGAATGCATGTATGTGCACTGTGTGCATGTTTGATGCATACAGAGGACATAAGAGTTCGTTGGAGCCCATAGAACTGGAGTTACATATAGTAGCAAGCTGGCATGCAGGTGCCAGTAATGTACCAGGGTCCTCTACCAGAGCAGCAGATGCCCTTAACCACTGAGCCATCTCTCCAGCCCCGACTTTCTATCACTCCTTTTTTGAGAAGTGGTCTCATGTAGCCCAGGCTGGCTGCAAATTCACTATGTAGCAGAGGCTAGCCTTGAACTCCTGATAAATCTCACAAGTGTTTGAAGATAACCAGTCACCACAACACCCATCATGTGGCTTCTCACTCCACTGCTGAGGAGGCAGGTCCAAGGACTACTGAAACAAAAAGACCCACGGCCTGAGAGCCTGAAGGCTGACACAGTTCCTTCTGCCTGGTTGGACAATTTATCGAAACCTTGCTCAAGGGTAAGCCTGCTCTTCCTTGTTGGGAATTTTGTCTGTTTGGATTGATCTGAGAACACAGATACCTCTGGATGGAGTGATGAAAAGGCAACTCAGTCAGTAAAGGGCTTGCTGAGCAAGGGTGAGGACATGAGTTCCATCCCCAGGACTCCCCCCTCCCAAAAAAAACTGGGCGTGGCAGTGCATCCATGTAATCCCAGCCTGAGACACAAGGATCCCTGGGGCTCACTGGCCAGCCAGTCTAGTCAAATAGACAAGTTCCGAGTTCAGCCAGAGAACAAGGTAGAAGGCATTCCTGAGGACGACACATGTGTACATATACAGAAAAGTCACATTTGCAGAACAACATCCAAAGAATCCTGCACCCACCAGTTCTCCTATGCTCTTCTAGACATATGACACTCAGAGAGATCAGAAATAGAATCCCTTGCCCCCAGCAGATAAGGTGGAGAATCCAAGACTTGAATCTTAGCTCTCTAGAACCATGGCCACTGCCTTCCTTCCTTTTCCTCTCTCTCTCTCTCTCTCTCTCTCTCTCTCTCTCTCTCTCTCTCTCTCTCTCTCTCTCTCTTTCTCTCCTTCTGTCTTCTTGAGACAGAGTTTCACTATGTAGCCCTGGCTGACCTGGAACTCACTATGTAGACTAGGTTGGCCTCAAACTCCCAGAGAGCTGCCTGACTCTGCCTCCCAAGTGCTGGGATTAAAGTATATGACATCACACCCGGCTGTGACCAATATTCTTGGTACTGCATAGTAAAAGTTCTCTAGTCCTCACAGCACGGGTCACTAATAGGACCCTCACTGCCCCTCAAGGCTCCATGAGTTGACGTAATCCTCAGATCCCAGCATAGGGCCAGTTGTAGGGAAGAACCTGTTTGGAGGGTTTCAGCCTGCACCATAGGCCATACTAGCCTCACCTACATGTATCTTTATGTTAGAAAAGCAAACCATCATGGCTGGAGAGACAGCTCAAAGATTAAGAGCCCCAGCTGCTATTCTAGAGAACCTGAGTTGAATTCCTAGCACCCACATAGAAGCTCACAACCATGTGTAACTCCAATTCCAGGGGATTTGATGCCCTCTTCTGACATCTAAGAATACCATGCACACATGTGGTACACATACATACATGCAGGTGAAACACCCCTACACATTAAATAATGGGAGTGGAGAGGTGCGATTTCGAGACGAGGTTTCTCTATGTAGTCCTGTCCTGGAACTTGTTCTATAGACCAGACTGACCTTGAACTCAAAGATCTGCCTGCCTCTGCCTCCCAAGTGATGGGACTTAAAGTGTGCACCATCACACCCAGCTAAATAAAAGTTTAATTTAGGGAAAGAAAGAGAGGGGAGGAGAGGAGAGGAGAGAGAGAGAGAGAGAGAGAGAGAGAGAGAGAGAGAGAGAGAGAGAGAGAGAGAGAGAGAGAGAGAGAGAGAGAGAGAGAGAGAGAGAGAGAGAGAGAGAGAGAGAGAGAGAGAGAGAGAGAGAGAGAGAGAGAGAGAGAGAGAGAGAGAGAGATCGATTGATCTCAGGGACCAGAGAGGTAGCCCAGCCTCTTAGAGGTGTCAGCCCATCCTAGTTCTTAACTTAACCTTGACCCAGGGGCAAGGCTCTAATCTACACTCAATACCAATCTCCCCATCTGTCAGATGGAGATAATGACACTAGAATCCCACACTGTGGTGTTCGATATAACATTCAATGAAGGTGGGGCCCTTATAGCTGGCTCCCTGCCTGGCCACCTAAATTACTTCCTTCCATCAGGTAGTTATATATGCAGAGGCTGGAGCTGGCTGCCTGGTTCTATATTGCCTCTGCTTCTTCTTGCTACAGCTGTGTATTCTGGGGCAAGTTGTTTGGCCCCTCTGAACCTCAAGCTCCTTGCCTATAAAGTAGAGGTGACCATCTCAGATTGCTGGGAGGACTGAGTTGGGAAGGCTGAGTAAGTGCTTAAGGCCAGGGTTTCTCAGATGCGTTCCTATCCAACACTCCATCTCCAAGGGAGTGAGAATTGAGGTCAGGCAGCTAGCATCTTGCTCCCCTTTGCCCCATAGCCTAGGTGTTGGCCTGGGTAGCTGCTTCTCATCAATGAGATGTGAGGTAAACTACACAGAGTATTCTGGAATTGTCTTTCCTCTATGCTCTCCTCCTTCTTTGGAACTCTCCTTGAAGGCTGTTCTGTGGCAGCCATTTTGAGAGCACGAATGGAAAGTATTGTTACTGAGCCCTAATTCTGCACTGTTGACCTGACTAGCCACACTCCAAGCACTGGCCTAAATGCACTTGTCTCTGGGGTGCTAAATGGGCTCACCACATCTGCATCCTGTGTAATGGCAATTAACAATGCCATGTCATACCCCCTCTTATTGACCCTCTCCCCTTCCTTTATTCTATTTGTTGAGAGCTCAGCAATCCTGTATGCTAGGCTCACAAGCTCCCAACTCCCCAAACCTGGAAGTTGGCTGCTCAGTTTATCTTTTACTTCTCCTGTCCTGAGCCAAAGAATAAAAAATTCATTCACTGTCCATGAACACTACTTTTTTATCAGCCTCACATTTCTGAGAGGAGAAAAGGACCCAGGGCAGAAATCAGTAACAGTATTGCTGTTGCCTGGCCAGAAAAATTCCTGTCCACCATCCCTCAGGAAATTCCCTTTTTTTCTAGTCCAAATAGCAAAATAACTCAGGCAAGACACTGAGAAAAAAAGAAAATAACATTACATTTTTCTGATAATTAAAACTAATAATTTATATAGAGGGCATGGTGGTTTGAAAGAAAATAGATCCCAAAGGGAATGGCACTATTTGATGTGGCTTTGTTGAAGTAAGTGTGGCCTTGTTGGAGGAAGTGTCACTGTGGGTGCAGGCTTTGAGGTCTCTTTTGCTCAAGTTTTTCTCAGTGTAACACTTAGACTACTTCCTGTTGCCTGCATATCAACATGTAGCAGCTCCTTCTCCAGCACCATGCCTGCCTCCATGCCTCCATGCTCCTCGCCATGATGATAATGGACTAAACCTCTGAACTGTAAGTTGACACCTCAGTTAAATGTTTTCCTTTATGAGAGTTGCCATGGTCATGGTGTCTCTTCACAGCAATAGAAACACTAACAGAGGGCCAGCAAAAAGGCTCAGTGGGTAAAGGAGCTTGCTACCAAACCTGAGTACCTGAGATTGATCCCTGGGACGCACGTGGTGGAAGGAGAGAACTGACTTTCACTATGGCCTCACAGGCACACTGTGGCACTCCACCCTGCACACAATATAATAAAAAAAAACCTTTTTAAATCTACACAGAGAGGTTGTTGGTCCAGGGGGTGCCCACCCTACTACTCGCCATAGCCTGGAATCACGTCCAAGGGCAGGAGTTTCTGCCCCCTAGCATGCGGGTGGAAATATGTGGGAGGGGCCAGCCACTTTTGCTTGTGTTGTGAATTGCATTGTTGTGCCCACTCTCAGCCCTGCCTCAACCAGAGGCAGGTCATTCTTTCAAATAAAATAATATTAATTATTCTGTACACATAGTATATGGCATATAATAGTCCAGTGAATGGGGTTCTAAACGATAAGCAAACTTCAGCTGGGCACAGTGGTGCACACCTTTAATGCCAGCACTCGGGAGGCAGAGGCCGAGGCCGAGGCAGGTGGATCTCTGGGAGTTCAAGTCTAGCCTGATCTACAAAGTGAGTTCCAGGACAGCTTGGGCTGTTATATAGAGAAACCTGTCTCAGGGGAAAAAAAGATAAACAAACTTACAGGGTTCTGAACATTGGAAGTTTCTATATCTGAACAGTTGCTGTAAGCTATCATCATTGTTGTTATCATTGTTATCATCATCATCATCATCATCATCATCATCAGTGGTGCTGGTAAAATAGTCTCACCATTAAAAAAAGTACCAGAGAGACTACAGTGAGAGAGAGACCAGCATTTAAGGGCACTGGCTGGCTGCTTTTGCAAAGGACCGGGTTTGAGTCCCAACAACCACATGGCAGCTCAGAAACATTTATTACTCCAGTTCCAAGGGGTTAAATACCCCTCTTCTGACCTTCAAATATACTGCACACATGTGGTGCTCATATATACACATAGGTAAGCACTCATATATGTAAAATAAAATAAATAAATAAATCTTTAAAAAGTAACAAAAGGAACCGGAGTCAGGGGCATGGTAATGAATACCTGAAATTCCAGCACTCTGCAGGTGGAAGCAAGAGATCAGAAATTTGAAGTCATTCTCAGCTAGGTATTGAGTTTAGAGTTTAAGAGAGACCATGGACTCTGGATGGTAGGGGTGGCTGGAAACACCCTGAATGTGCTTCCTGCAACTGGACTGTGCACCTAAAATGGTCATGACACTAAACATTGTCTATATTTGATCACAACTGGAAAGCAGCTTTGGATCAAGGCCTCTCAGTGCTAGAATGTTTGGCTTAACAGAGACTTGGGTTCCGTAGCAAGTACCTCAAAAACAAAAATAAACCATCCAGCACTCTCCTTGTTGCCAACTTTGATTTGAAGGCACTTTTGAACAATCTACTGAAGAATATTTGTATCACTGAAATATTTGCCTCTTTTCTTAAGACAGGTTCTCACTTGATATATAGACCAGGGCTATCCTTGAATGCACAGAGACCCATCTCCTTTGGCCTCCTGAGTGATGGGATTAAAGGCATGCACCATCAAGACCAGAGTATTTGTCATGAAACAAAGATCAAGATTATCAGATAGGGCAACTAATATTTTTAAATGCTAGATATTCATTTGTTTTATTTTTTAAAAACTGGTTTTAGTGGCTGGGCATTGATGGCGCACACCTTTAGTCCCAGCACTTGGGAGGCAGAGGCAGGCAGATCTCTGTGAGTTCAAGACCAGCCTGGTCTACAAGAACTAGTTCCAGGATAGCTTCCAAAGCCACAGAGAAACCCTGTCTCAAAAAACCAAAAAAGAAAAAAAATGGTTTTAGTGGGTACAAATGCTTATGGCAAACCTGACATCCTGAGTTTGATACCCAGGACCCACTTGGTAAAATGAAAAACCTGACTCCCATTAGTTGTCCCTGACCTCCACAACTGCAGTGGCCTACACATGCCCCTTCTCCTCCTCGATAAATACTAAGTAAAAATGTAATGCAATTAAAAAACTATATCTTGGGCCAGGTGGTGGTAGTACACGCCTTTAAGCCCAGCACTCAGGAGGCAGAGGCAGGTGGATCTCTGTGAGTTCGAGACCAGCCTGGTCTACAAGTGCTAGTTCCAGGACAGCCTCCAAAGCCACAGAGAAACCCTGTCTTGAAAAACCAAATAATAAATAAATAAATATTAAAAAAATAAAAAACTATATCTTCAAATTTTAAAGTTACGTTTATATTTGTGGGGGACATAATGGAGAAGTGTGCTGCCTGGCCTGTGCACATGTGATGTTTACATGCTTTATAGACCTGAGCACATCTGGTAAGTGTTCCATGTCTTCCCCTCAGCACTGGTAGGTCAGATGGTAGGGCAGCCAGAGATCACCAGTCTTCCTCTTCTCACCATGGTGGAACCCAACGGGCCTGGGCCTTGCTTCCTAGTCCTCTGGGCACCAGATCTTTCTGCATAGTCCTGAACTCCTCCTAGCTCAGGCATAATAGAGCAGTATGTGTGGGGAAGAATATGGTGTTCCATCCCTTCTGTCCAGTAGTGGTACAGAAGTCCTGCTGGGTGTGATCATGGGAGAGAGGGTAGTAGGGGTTGGGAGGCATTTTGTTTTTAGTCTGGATGAAATATATCTTAGTAATACTTCATTGAGCAGATAAAGCAAAGAACACCTGTGAGAACCACTGGAGTTGGTTGGAGCAGCTTCCAGGGCAGAGCTGTGATGTGCTACTGACTCAGGAGCAGGTGTGTCCAATGGCTGGGCAAGCTGATGACTGGTGCCAACCTCTGGGACACAGGAGGAAATGCATCTATGCCAGGAGGTGTTGCTGCTGCAGTGGGCTTCGGGGAACCAGATTCCCTAGAAAGTTAAGTAGGCGGTAGTGGGCCAGCTGCGGAAGCACACAGGCTGGGGTCGATTATGCCAAGCAAGTAGGCCTGTGTTAGAACATTGGGTGCTGTGCCAGAAGCAGTGTGGAAATGTGTGAGACCTCTACCAGGACTCCCACAAATCCCACGGTAGCCAAAGTGGCCTCACTCAGGCCACCACACAAAGGCAGGCTCACAGTGACCCTGGTGTAAGGAAGCAGGATCCCTTCTTCCACCATGAGCCAGGACAAGGTGCCAGTCCATCAGTGTGGGTCAACAAACAAAGTAGGTGTTCTGATGTCTTCTGCTCGTTCCTTGCTTGCAGCCCTTGAAAACTTCCCAGCCACATGGTCAAGGAGACGGGGCTAAGGTGGCAGACTATCTGTTGCCTACAACAGCACTAGGAAGATGGGCCTGAGTCCTTCCTCCAGAACTAGGATGTCTCATTGTGTCCAAGCCTTTTGGGGGGGCAATTCTTTGGACCCAACTGGGATCAGGTTGAGGTGGTCTCTCCTAAGGACTAAAAGGAAGGTCCAGCTGTTAGAGGTAGGTAGGTCCACAGCAATAACGGCACCAACATTATGAAGAGAGAAGTGTACTGCAGGACAGGGACAGGGTACAATCTACCTTGGGAGCTCTAAGCTACTTCCATAGGGGAGGACAGAGGAAGAAGAGGGCTCTGTAGATGGCTATGCTGGATGACAGAACTGGCTGCCTCTCCTCTGTACTCAGCTAAGATTCAACAATCCTGCATGCCCCCCAATAATCACTGCTGGGGCCTAGAGTCTCCCTTCTCCTGAATTCCAAGGCTCAGTGACCCCATTCTTCCATCCTCTGCTCTAAATCTTTTCTTCATCCTATACATACCCCAGCCTTGAGGCTCCTCCCCATGGAGCAGTTGCAGTACACAGAGTCACAGAAGATGTGACTTCTACTTGGGAGGAGAGGCAAGACCAGAAAACCCCCTCAACTCTTGAGGATCTTGGATTTTCTGAGCAAGTGCTTTTCTGGACCAAGGTGGGTCCTCAGAGAATGACTGTCCTTATAGGGGAAGAAAGCACAGAGGTGTCAGGGGAAGGCTGTGGAAAGATGGAGAAGAAACCTAGTGATGTCCCAGCCCAGCCAGGGACATCAAGGCTTGAAACTGATCTTTCTTGGAGCTGCCAGAGGATCAACCTGCTAACACCTGCTGACAACACCTGCTGACTGTGGACCTTTGGCTCCCAGGACAGAGAGAACACATTGTTGCCACTTAAGGCCCAGTTAAGGTGGCTGTTGCAGCCAGCTGGAAAGTGCTCAGGTTCTGATATGTAAATATTATTCAAAGCTTAGTTTGAGCATCTTGCTCACCTCCTGGGAACTCTGTGATGCACAGGGCAGCATGAAGGAACCACCAAATACAGAGGGATCAGAGCAGATTTGGGATCTTGACTACACCAGCACGTGGGGATGTGTGGGGCAAGTAGATTTCTTTCTATTTTAATTTAGGGTTTGGAGACCTGTTTCTCAGAGTACCTGGAGCTCACTATGTGTATATCCCTAACTGGCTCAACTTCCAGTCCCCCTGCCTCACTCTACCTAGTACTGGGATTACATTTACCACTGCACCTGGTTTTATTTCTTTACCTCCACTGTACTTATACCTAATGATACAGGTATCCTAATTGCTACATACACTCTGGCATTTAGGAGGCTGAGGCAGGAGCACTGAAGGTTCAAAGAAATCCTGGATGACAGAGTAACAGCCTGTCAAAGAAAGAGGGAGGGCAGATGGGTTGGGCTATATAGAGCTCAGTAGAAAAATGCTTGCCTAGTGTATGTAAGGCTCGTGGTTCCATCCCAGTACCACAGTTTGCTATTGCTGTTTTCTTGTGTCTGGATTTTTGTTGTTTATTTGTTCTTCAAGACAGGGTTTCTGTGTAGCCCTGGTTGCCCTGGAACTTGCTCTGTAGGCTGGTTTCTAACTCAGAGATTCACCTGCCTCTGCCTCTGCCTCCCAAGTGCTGGGATTAAAGGTGTGCACCACAATAGCCTGACTTGTTGTCTTGGTGGTGCTGGGGATGGCACCCAGGGTCTTGCAGGCTCAAAGGTGCTCTGCTGTGAGCTTGCCTCACCCCTCCCCCACCCCAACTCATCCCACCCACACCCCCGCACCACCTGAAAAGCAGGTTCCCTCTGTCTGCCCAGCTTCTCACAGCCTTCTCCTGACCCCAGGAACTGCAAGATGAGCCGTGCTTTACCACCCTGAGCACAGGCCACTTTCTGCTGTCATTTATGTTTAAAGTGTGTGTGTGTGTGTGTGTGTGTGTGTGTGTGTGTGTGTGTGTGTGTGTGTGTTGTGATGCAAGCAAGTCCTATTGCACATGTGGAGGTCAGAGGACAACCTTTGGGAGTCAGTTCTCTCCTTCTACCATGTGGGTCCCTGGGATTGAACTCAGGTTGTCAGGCTTGGTGGCAAGCACCTCTACTGGCTGAGCCATCCTGCAGACCCTGTTTTGCCTTCTCTGACATTTTCCGTATTCTGGTCAGTGTCTGCAGGGCAAAGAGGCAGCTGAAGGCAGTGGTGGTGGAGGCTTTCAGCCTTCCAGAGCGCTGTCCTTCCTCCTGAGCTCATGGACAGCCAGCATCAAGCAGACTTTCTCCCCAGTGCTGGCATAGTCAGGCCATGCTCATCCATGGTTCTGACATACTTGGAACAAAACTCTCACACCACCCTTTTCTGTGGTCCTGGGACCTGCTCATCGGGTTCTTGCCCCAGGGCTTTTGAGCTGGCTGCTCTCCCTGCCCTAAACACCTCAGGCTGGCCCTTCATGTTGGGTAATGACTCCCTGTCATCACTGGGTTCTCACCTCTCCCAGACACCTTCCTGCTGAGGACCACACTTCATCCTGCTTCTGTTCCCTGTGCTTCAGTCTTCTCCTGGCTGGCTTTGTTCCCAGTGGGGAAAGGAGAAGCCAAGAGCCCCAGGCGGTGGGTGAGGCAGTGAATTTGGTTCCTGTCCAATACTGCCCACTCATGTGACCTATGCTGCCAGGGGCTGAGGAGATGGTGGGCAAGGAGACATGGCTTCGAAAGCTAAATTCCATCATGAGAAAGAAAAAGAGACACTGAATGTTCTAGATAGGAGGCACCATCTGGGGTCTGAGTGCTGAGGGGACGGGGCTGTTTAGAAGGATCGACTTTAAGAATGAGTAAGAGGGGGGCCAGAGAGACAGCTCGGTGGTTAAGAGCCTTCATTGCTCTTCCAGGGGACCTGAGTTCTGTTCCTGGCACCCACATCAGGTGGCTCACAACTCCAGGAGATCCACCTCCTCTCGTTCCATGGACACCTGCATAGTCCCCCAGTATGGACACACATAATTAAAAATAATAAAGTTTTAAAAAAGGAATGAGTAAGAGGTCACAGGAAGGCAGATTTCTCTGAATTGGAGGCCCCAGCCTAGTATACATAGTGAGTTCCAGGACAGCCAGGGCTACACAGTGAGACCCTGTCTCGAAAGAGACCAAAAATAAATAAATAAATAAATAAATAAATAAATAAATAAATAAATAATGGGGAGGAAGGATCCTAGGGAGGGAGGGTCCTAGGCTGGAGGCAGCACCCACCCAGGTCAGGAGGCCCCTTCCTTTTCCAGAGACCTGGAGGGTCCTTAGATTTGCTCTGCACAGAATGAGAAGGTGCACCAGAAAAGGGTTCCAGATCCTGTCTCCTTCTGCTGGTGACAACTTGTAGCATCTGGGGCACCCAGAAGACAGCCGAGAAGAGCTCCTTCCTGGCTAGCTGGTATGGATAGCCAAACACTCTCCCTCCCTGCTTTCCCACACCCACCCCAGTTTGTAAGCTCAGGATGTGGCTGTGTGGGAGCAGGCAGCCCTGCCACCCCCACCCACTGGCCAGGCAGTGACTTGCCCGAGGATAATGGGGCTTCAGATAATGACCTCCAACAAAAACTAGAGGAGAGCCAAGGCAGAGGGCTCCCCATGGGAGGGATGCAGGAGAGATAGGAAGGGCAGGGTTCTGGCTCTGCAGGACTTCTCCCACTCAGATATGTGTGTAGGAACCTGGACTGTCTGGGCCTAGGTCTGGCAGGGGGACCTCTCTGCTGGGGTGACATCTTACGATCTACATAAGAAAAATGAAGGCTACCCTAGGAGGAATCTTCTGCAGCCTGGCCCACATGCTTATGTGCCCAGGGGACAAAGGGCACAGCACACATGCAGCCAGAGCCCAAGCAAGGTTAGACCCAGACATCTGTGGAGATCTCAGAAGCAGGGCCACAGTTCCATATAACATTGACATAGGCATTGGAGCCTGCTCCATGAAAAATGTTGGCCATCAATATCGGCCCTGCAGTTCGTGAGGCACTACTGCAGTTTCTGGTCCAAAGCCCTGGGTCTGGTTGGCTTTCTGTAATCCGGATACACATCATGGCTTCCTCATCTTCATGTCAGCCTCCCAAGTGTGAAAATCCAATTCCAAGTAGATGGGGTTTCCCCAGGCAGTCCCTGGAGTGGCTCTCAGCAAAGTCTGGTAGGCAGTTGTGCCTGGGCACCTCTCTTTGGCTCTCTCTGAGGGTTTTCAATAGGTGCTCGTGAATTCAATCCTGCTTCCGTTTATGCATGCTGGGGTTTCAGGAGTGTGTCCCCATGCTGGCTTAGGGCTTCTGTCCATATCCCATAGCCCTCACTCCATTGACTCATCCTCCTGCCCATACCTTCTGTGACATAACCCCCTGGTTCTCCTCTGGGGCTCCTTGCCCTGATACCACTGCAGTTGCTTAGGGTTCCACCCCAACCCTTTCCTGCAATAGCTCTGCTTGAGCAATCTTCCATTCCAAACAGCCCACTTTACATATCTGACGCCTGGGTGGAAGGTAGATCTCAGATTTATCTGCAAATGCCCTTTGCTGATATGACTGAGGTCACACAGTCATTCACCGGGCCCTAACCAAGCAACTGCTGTTCCTCTAAAAGAATGAATGAGCCCCAGAGGGAAGAAGACCCCAATTGGACTGAGGCAGAGACTGGGGTGCCATGCTGCAAGCTGGGGTACCATGAGCTTCTGTAAAGTACTAGTTGTCAAGATCAGGAGTGGCAGGGAGCCCTCTCCAACCACTGGAGAGCACATAGCTCTGCTGTCACCTGATTTTAGACTTGCATCTTCCAGAATGGAAGACAGTGGATCTCTGTTGTTTTCAACCACTCATGTGTGGTCATTTGTCACAGCAGTCAGGAGGCCTACATAGTTCCCATTCTGGGCCAGCACAGCCTTCCACCTGCCTAATAGCACTCCCAGCCTGCTGCCCCTACTAAGAGCTCCAGAGTCTTCATGAAATGAATCTTTCCCAAGGCTCATTTATTAGCAACTAGTATTTTAACACATCTTAAAATTGTGTGTGTCTTTGGCTGCCCATCCCACAATGAGGGATGCTCTTTCAGCCTGGACTCTTGGGGGAGGGCCTAGGCCCTGCCCTGGATGAAATGACAGACTCTGGAGATCCTCCATGGAGGGCCTCACCCTCCCTGGGGATAAGAGTGGAGACTGGGTGGGGGACTGGGAGGCCTGGTAGGGAGGGTTGGGGAGGAGGGGAGGGAGTGGGAGCTGGGATTGACATGTGAAGCAAGCTTGTTTCCAACTTAAATTAAAAAAAGGAAGAAAGAAAAAAAACAAAAAAATTGTGTGTGTGTGTGTGTGCGCGTGCACGTGCATGCGAGAGAAAGAGAGAGAGAGAGAGAGAGAGAGAGAGAGAGAGAGAGAGAGAGAGAGAGAGAGAGACAGACGGAGAGGGAGAGGGAGAGGGAGAGGGAGAGGGAGAGGGAGAGGGAGAGGGAGAGGGAGGTCATGACATACATACAGAGATTAGAGAACAACTCACAGGAGTCAGTTCTCTCCTTCCATTTGGGTCTCTAGGATCCAGCTCAGGTCATCAGACTTGGCAGCAGGTGCCTTTATCTAATGAGCCTCTCACAGGCTAACTTTAATGACATTTTAAAACCAAGAGCCAGGCATGGTGGCATATACATGTAATCCCAGCACTTGGGATCTAGAGGCAGGAGAATCAGGAGTTCAACGTCATCTTCAGTTATATAGCAAGCTTGAAGCCAGCCTGGGATACATGAGACCCTGTCTCAAACCAAAACCAGCCAGGTTGGCGGTGCCTACTTTTAATCTCAGCACTCAGGAGGCAGGGACAGGTGGATCTCTGTGAGTTCTGGGCTACAGAGTGAGAGCTTGTTGGGAAGGGAAGGGGAGGGGAGGGGAGGGGAGGGAAGGGGAGGGAAGGGAAGGGAAAGGAAGGGAAGGGAAGGGAAGGGGAGGGAAGGGAAGGGAAGGGAAGGAGGAAGCTTGCTTCCACTCTGGTTCAGATCAGAGGCAGTGAAGTCAAAGCATGTTCGATGGCCAGAGAAGAGTCTGCAGGAGTGGAAGGCAAAACTGAAGTTGGCATGGAAGAAGCCTCCAGCACCAGGCTAGGGAGTGGACTCCACCATTGCTTGAGGGGTAACCTACAAAGAGCAGGTGAGGGCACAGCTGGGAAGGTGCAAGAGGCCGAGGAGACAAGAACTCACCTTGTAGATGGCACAGAAAGAAGCCAGACAGGATCACCAGGCTTCAACCAGGATCATCAGACTTGTCCCACCTGCTGGTCCTCCCCAGTCTTAGTCATCTCCTGCCTCCAGGGTGAACATGCCATTCCACTGAGCACTGCTGGGGAAAATGTCCTGTGTGCTGGGCTCTGATCCCTCCCCCTCCTGTCATTGTGATTGGTGGGAAGCAAGACTCTGGATCCATCAAGACATTTCTTCTCAGAATGAGAGGAACTGCCAAGATGCCTGAGGAAAAAGAGGTGACCTAAATCTCACACCTCTGCAGCTGATGAACCCTGAAATCAAAGCCACTCACAAAAAGACACATGGCATCACCCTTCAGAAGTCAAACTCAGAGGCAGAAAGACAGATAGGACAACAGCAGTTAGTGGTGTTGCATAACATCTTTCCTGAAGAGACATGAACAAATAGAGATCCCCCAGGGAGCCTCCAAACCAAAGGAACATTCCACCCAAGTCCAGTGCAGCGAGCCAGTGAGTTGTTGGGCTTACTTGCATGGGTAAAGAGCTCTTTACAGGAGTGTGGGTGACTTTGCAGTGATTCAATGAATAGCATGGATGGTGACTTGCATAGCTACATAGAGTCCTCTATGTCTCCTGAAACCGTGACTTCCTGAAGCTGGGGTTACAGGCAGCTGAGAGGGGAGGGCAGGAAGGTGTGGCTGGAAACTCAGGTGAGGATCTGATGACCATCCCTATCTCACCTTCTCTAAGGTATTCAACAGACTCCATCTTGAGGATTTTACGAGGTAGGCACAGCTGCTCAAGACAGCAATGGCAATGTTATGCCTGGACAATAGCATTCAAAAACAAGTGAGCGCAGAGTTTTAGTTTGGGAAGATGGAAAGTTCTGGAGGACCATAGAGCACTGTGATGGTTTGAATGAGAATAGGCTCAGATATTTTAATGCTCTGTCCCTAGTTGGTGGAACTGTCTGGGAAAGATTAGGAAGAATGGTCTTGCTGGAGTGGTTGTGTCACTGGGGGTGGGCTTTGAGGTTTCAAAAGCCCATGCTGTCATCAATTATCTCTCCCACTCTCTGCCTTGTGGCTTTGTCTCAAGATTCAAGCCCTCAGGTACTGCTCCAGTGCCATACCTGCCTGGTGTCATACTCCTTGCCATTATGGTCATAGACTTGCCCTCCAAAACTCTAAGTCCCCAATATTCTTTCTTCTATAAATTGTCTTGGTCATGAAGTCTTTACCACAACAATAGAATAGGAACTAAGACAAGTACTGAGTAGGCCAGAAGCAAGGACGTGTGTGGGTGGCCGCACAGTTTAATAAGCCTGCCATCATCTCAGTTCCATTTGTGGGGGGGAAGACACTGGAGCGGTATAGGCACATGTTGAGGCACATCTCTGATTCATACCCTGATGTTGAGGACACCCTGCATCCAGGGTAAATGAATGATGAAGGAAGCCAGGGGTGATAGCATGTCTATATTTCCAGTACTCTGGGGCCTGGGGCAGGAGGATTGTCATATTTCTAGGCTAGTCTGGGCTACAGAGTGAGACCTTATCCTCAAAGCAAAACACCAACACCATAAACAGACCTGAGGTTGTAGCTCAGTTGGCTGGGTACTTGCCTAGCATTCATGATGCCCTGGGTTACATATCCCTCCATCTTACGTATAACTGGGTTGGTGGCATATATCTATAATCCCAACATGCCAGAGATGGAAGAAGGAAGTTCAGGAGTTCAAGTGATCCTCAGCTACATAGTGAGTTTAAGATCAGCCTGGTCTACACGAGACCATATCTTAAAAAGAAAAACAAAAATCAAAACAACCCAGGGACTAAAGAGATGGCTCAGTGGCTAATAGCATTGGCTGCTCTTGTAAGAGACCTACATGGTGGATTACAACTTCAATCCTAGAATATTCAACATCCTCTTCCAACCTCCAAGGGCATTGTACACATGCGGTGTTCATACACACATGCAGGCAAAGCAGCCATACACATGAATAAAAATAAAATCTAAAAAACTATTCTCTAGACTATATAGATTTAAATTATATGTAAGTAAATGGAAGGGGCTTCATTGCTCTGAATCCAACCTCCAGAAGTCTCAGGGAAGGTGTCTTTCCTTTCCTCTTCCCGCTCCTGGTAGCCCCCATGGGGAGAGTTTTGTTTTCCCTTGAGGGAAAGGCTTGGGAAGCTGTCCAGACATCACCACCCTCTCTTCCTGGGCTCTGGCCAGCTTAGGCTTAGCTGTGGGGCTGCCAAAGCCCAGGAGCATTTCCGGAACGTAGGCCTCATGTTACCCTCTTCCCCGAAAGCGTCTCTTGCCTCAGTTCTGACAAGGTCATCTTTGAATGCCTAGTGTTTGCCTTTCCCTGGGGGTCAACAAGCTGCTGGTGACTGTCCTGCTATGGACTCGTTGCAAGTAGAGACTGGGAGACCACTCAGCGTGACCACAGTCCAAATTGAGAGTCTGTATTAAGGCAGCCAGTGACTGCACTCCTCACAGAGCAGCTTCCAATGCATTTTACAGGGAGCCTTTAAAGACAAAGAACACAGAAAAACTACATCCTGGTTAGCAGTGCAGTGGGAAGTAAAGAAAGCAAGCAGTTTAAAAGAACACTGAAACACACACACACACACACACACACACACACACACACACACACACGTTTTTTGGTGTTTTAGCTGAGGCATTTTGACCCTAAGTTTCTAGAACAGGGTTGGATCTTACCCATGGGACTTTTCACAGTGGGGGTAGGAAAGGCAGGTCAGTTTCAGCTTAAACCAAAGATGGCTCCAGCTGAGACAAGACGGAGGAACATTTACCCTGTCACATTCCCCACTGATCTTAGTGAATGAGTCAAATTGTGAACTCATCCTACTCTAAAGAGGCATAGTTGGTCCTAAAGACCATTAACTTAATGAATGACTCTTGTGTTTTACATAATTGGCCATACAGTTTAAGGTGCAGGACCTCACCATTAATCCAATCAGAATGAGAAGTAAAGGCCCAGTCAGTACTGAGAGCCAAGTAGTTAGCTGGGGGAACCAAGAGAAGAGAGACCGGCCCCAATGATCTAATTCATGTCTTTGTCTCTCTCTTGAGGTTTTCCCCAGCCACAACAAGATTTTCTCTGATTGCTCCTCATCAATTAGCATAGAAACAACCGGTTTCTCCTAAAGCCATATGTAGTCCTCCTTGTCTCATGAGCTACACATAGTCAGTCCCTGCTTCAGTTCCATGAGAAGTCAGTCTAAGCCTAGTCCCTGCTTCAGTTCCATGAGAAGTCAGTCTAAGCCTCTCTAGTTTTGTAGGACCGTTTCCACAAGGGAGTCTAACTGTTGTTCTAATTCTACTGTTGTTCTAATTCAGACATAGAAACCCTTAATGCACCTAGGTCCTGATGGACCTGTCTCATTAGTTCCTTAACTTTCTTGTTCCCCTGATAAAGGCGCATGTGCCCATGGCTGTTGAGCCAGCTATGCCAGCTCTGACCAGGAATGGGAGGAAGACAGGCACAGCTCCTTTTAAAATTTGTAGTCCAGGGTCCATCGTAAAATACTCCTCCTTCTTCCCCATTATATCGGTGTACCTGACATAGAACGTGCACTATGGCACATAAAAGGGCTATCTCAGTCTGGAAAACATCAGAAAAGGCACATTGAGTCAAACTTAGCCCACACCCACCACATAGTCTCAGGCGTTGTCCGGGTGAGTTAACCCAAAAGGTGGAACAGCATCAGAATAAGGAGAGTGTCTAGGTTAAGGGTTTGGGGTATTAGACAAGTTCCAGCCCCTTGTACGTCCTCTAAGGTTAATTTGGGCTGCACCCAGTCATAGAGAGTTTTATCAGTCAATGGACTGACAGTCTGGGTAGTTCCCATCCCTATGTAGTATGGGAGCTGGCCACTTTCTAGCTGGGAATGATTAACTAAGGGACAATGGAAGGTGGGACTCTGCCCTGGAGTGTTAAGTCAGTGTCTTTGGAAAGGAGAATTGGTCAGGGCTTTGGCATGGGTAGAAGATCTTTGTTAGGACCCAAAGGTCTGGGGACTGAGGGAGGGGGTTCTTCTGGATAGTGGATCTATCCACAGAGTCCCTTCCTGTGGTTTAGAGTCTAATCCCCCAGGTTCTCTGTTTCCCATAGGCCAGAATCTTAAGAAATTTCCAGACCTTTACTTTTATGGCAACTGGATTATTTTCCTGCTGTGCATTCCTTGGGAGGGCCTTTCTTTCTATGCATACATATTCATCAATGTGGTTTTTAAGGAGCCGCTGATTCATAACCCCATTCTTTGCAATGGAAATCCCCTTGTTTTGGGCAACTATGGGGCCCAGCCACATGGCATGAATGGAATTATAAACTGTATTCCTGCCTCAAAAGATAAACTCCTGGCCCAGTGGTGGTGGTGGCAAATGCCTTTAATCCCAGCACTTGGTAAGCAGAGGCAGGTGGATCTCTGTGTGTTTGAGGCCAGCCTCGTCTACAGAGCAAGTTCCAGGATAGCCAGAGAGCTATACAGAGAGACCCTGTCTTGAAAAACCAAAACAAAACAAAACAAAATTTTGGTAATATGAACAAAGGAGTAAAGACCATAATGGAAAAACCCACAGAATCAGCTGACCTGATCTAGTGAGAGATCACTGACCCCGGTGAGAAATGGGGAACCTGCATAAGATCAAATATACTCCCTAAATATAGGTGACAATGGGGAAGCTGGGACAGTATATGAGGCCACTGGCAGTGAGTCCAAGATCTAACTCTAATGTACAAATTGACTTAGTGGAGCCCATTCTATATAGAGAGATACCTTGCTCAGCCTAGACACAGGGGTGTGGGGGCTGGGGAGGTGCCTTGGTCCTACCTCAATGAGATGATGGTACTTAGTAAACTTCCTAGGGGAGGCTTTACCCTCACTGAGAAACAGATGGGGGGAGAGTGGGGAGAGAGGGAGGAGAAGAGGGAGGGGAAACTGGGATTGGAATGTAAAAAAGAAATCGATAAAAAAGAAGACATTAAAAAAGATAAGCTCCCACATCGTCTCTTTCTCTGATTCAACCAGACACTCAAAATGGGCACCAGAGAGCAAAGGTCAAGACGGAATATGAGTTGCTGGTGTGTGGTCATGCTAGCTAATACCTTCCCTGTATCTGTCTTCCTCAGTTCCCTGGTCCAGGCCCGAGGGCAGACCCTGCACTTATACCCACAGGGCAAAACACAAGACTCAGGAGGAGGTAGGGGGCCAGGGATTGAAAGGACTCAGGCCTACCTGATGAAACCTTCATTTCAATGGGTCAATAGTTCAGGAGACAGTCCATTTGGTGGCAGTGCCCCTGGCTTCTGCTTTCTTGACCTGAGTGCGGGAGATCCATGGCGTAATGCCCACTGCCTTTACAGCTGTAGGAATGAAGGGAATCGCCCTTTCCAAGTTGGTTCCAGCACTCCTTTAGCTACCAGCTTCACCCAGATGGTAGCATCAGGCTCAAACAAGGGGAAACTGGTGATGGACTTGGAGGTCAGCTGGGTCTCTCGGAGAGTCTGATGAATAGTCTTTATGGAAGACTATGGCGACTTGGGAAAGCAATTGCTAGAGAAGGGAAACAGTGTGGGAGGCCTTCCAAACACAATCTCATAGGAGGTAAATCTTTATATGGGATGCAACAGGCCAAAAACAAGGCATCAAGGGAAGGAGGTCTATCCATCCTTTGCTGGACTCTAATGAGAGTTTTTTAGGGTTTCTTTTAAAGTTTTGTTTATTTTTTCAACCTGCCCAGAGCTTGTCTGAGTTCCTAATGCGTAATAAAGTTTTCAATTTATGCCTAAAGTTTTGGCTATTAATTGAGAGGCTTTGCCAATTAAAGTTGGGCCACTTTGTGACCAGTTCCTGGAGAAGGTTTTCAACTACTGTTTGAGTAGTTTCAGTCCAGGTGGGGAATGCTTTTTCCCACCTGGAGACACAGGTCTTAAACCTGCTTTTGGAAGGCAGAGATAAGCAGATCTCTGTTGAGTTTGAGGCCAGCCTGGTCTACAGAATGAGTTCCAGGACAGCTAGGGCTGTTACACAGAGAAACCCTGTCTCAAAAAACCAAACCAAACAAACAAAAACCTAGCAAGTACTTGTGACCTCCCCTGGAATGCCCAATCTCAGTGAACTCAGTTTTCTCAGAGTTCACCAGGGTGCTGGTCTCTCATCTCTGTTCTGGATTTACTTGAGCATAAACCCAGGATCTAACTGATAACATTCTAGTCCAGTCCATTCTAGCTGTAATATACTTTGGTCTGAGCAACTCAGGAAGTTTTGTGGACCCCAGATGAGTAGCCTCGTGAAGGTCAGTTACCAGAGTCCTGCCAATTGTTTCTAGGAGAATATTTCCTTCCAATGTCCTTCATCAACCTGTAGATTTGAGCTGCCCAATTCTTTTTTGCATCTTGTATTTTCTCTTGGTTGTACCATATAGAATAGAATACTGGGTTGAAGTATGTTACCAGAATGTTAATAGGCCCCACTGGTCTTATGGCCACTTGTCTGGCAGCCAGGTCAGTGGCCTGGTTACCTCTTGCCCTGGGAATCATCTTTTTGATGTCCTTAGCAATGGAGCATAGCAACTAGTAGGGGAAGCCAAATAGCCTCTATAGGGCCAAGACTTCCTCTTTGTTTTTAATGTCTTACCCCCAGCGGTAAGTCCTCTTTCTCTATTGATCATAATGTGGACATGCATAGTAGCAAAAACATAATGACTGTGTATATGATAAAGCCTGGGCCAGAGTGATCAGTCCTTCTCTTTGAGTTGAGGTACCTGACCCTAAGGCTCGAGCCCAAACTGTTTCAGTTAAAGTAACTACTTTAGCCCCTGTGTACTTGGTTCTGTCTTTAATGAAGCTGCTCCCATTCCTGTAGAGCACTGCTTTGGGCTCTTTCAGGGGGATGTCTGTTAGGTCTGGGTGAATCCTCTGGACCACCATGGTCACCTTGAGATAATCCTGGATGAGCAGCTTTGGGTTGTCATCAGGCAAGAGGGTAGCATGACTGATGACAGTGGGTTTCTTAAATTGAACTTGAGGGTAGTCCAGGAATAGAGCCTGGTATTGGGCCACACAGGCATTAGACATCCAGCAGTTTGGTATTTCTCAAAGGAGGGCATCAACTGCATGGGGTGCTGTGAGTATGAGATCCAAAGTTAACTTGTCTGCTTCGTTTACTAGAATAGTGGTAGCTATCACAACTCTTGGACTGGTGGGCCATCCTGTGACTATGGGGTCTAATCATTTGGACAGGTATGCCACAGGGTGTTTCCATGGGCCCAGTCTGGGTTAAAACTTCTTTTACAATGTGTTTTGTTTTCTGGACAAACAGATAAAAAGTTTTGGTTTTCAAGACAGGGTTTTTCTGTAGCTTGGGAGCCTATCCTGGCACTTGTTCTATAGACCAGCCTGGCTTCGAACTCACAGAAATTCACCTGCCTCTGACTCCCAAGTGCTGAAATTAAAGGTGTGCACCACTACCAACCGGCACCAAATGAAAAAGTTTTGAGACATCTGGAAGTGCTAGGGCTGGACCAAAGTCAGAGATATTTTTAAAGCCTCAAACGCCTTTTGTTCAGTCTCAGTCCAGATTAGTGGCTTGGTGCCCTCCCTTTGTGCTGGTGTAAACAGGCCTCATTTATTTTTGCAAACCCTGATATTCAGAGGCAGAAATACCCAGCTACACCTAAAACTCTCTAACCTGTCTCTTAGTCTTTGAAGCTGGGATCTGAAGGATCCAGGCTCCCTTTGCCTCCCCTCAGCTGGTAGCTGAGGTAGGTAGCCTCTAATGTACAAAGCTTGGCTTTCTTAGCTGACACTCTATATCCCAAGATCTGTAACTCTTTAGTGGTCCCTCAATGGTTCTTTTATAACCTATTTCAGTTTCAGAGGCTAGGAGGAGGTCATCTATGTACTGTAAGATTATGGTTCTGGAAAGTCTCTGATGGAAGGGCAGGAGGTCAATACTTAGTGCCTCATCAAACAGGGTTGGAGTTTTAAATGCTTGGGGCAACCTGGTCCAGGAAAGTTTCTTGCTGTAACCTCCCTCTGGATCTGTTCATTCAAAAGCAAGAATGGCTTGACTCACCTCTGCCAATGGGAGGTTGAATAATACATGTTTCAAGTTTAAGACAGTGTAACATATTTCTCTAGAGGAATCAGACTCATAAGAGTGTATGAATTTAGGATGGGGGTGTGTGGATGGTTTTGGATGGGTCTATAGTTAGAAATCCAGGTTTCTTCATAGGCAGGAGAGGTATATTCCAGAATGACTCTCTAATCTGGGAAATATGGACAGCAATTCCCCCCTTTTGCTTCCAGGGTCACTGGGTACTGTTTAATCTGGATGGGAGTAGATGAACTAGTTAGTTGAACAATTATAGGAACTTGGTGTTGGGCCAGTCCTGGGGAGTTGGTTTCTGCTCATACCCTGGGAATCTTTGTTGTAAATCTGAGAGATAGTCCAACTTTATCTTTTGACTGGGGGCAGGACTCTCAGCTAGAAGATCTTCTTCTGACAAAGGGCAAGACACCAAAATTTTGCGGGGTTTCTGTAAGTCTGTATCTCATCATGGGAGACAGTGATGGTGACTTTTAGTTTATGAGAAATGTCTCCTTCCTCAATTGGTTCTCTGTTGTTAAACACCTTTTGAGTTACCTCCAGCAACTGGGAGTTTTACATACCTTTCAATCCCTCTAACTTTTGTAACGTTTTCCTATTATCTGGGACTGTATGGGTGACAAAGGTGACGTTGAGCACCTGCCTATCCTCCAGTGCATCTAAGTCTATGGTTATAAGACTCTAGAAGGCACTCTAGGGACATAGTGGGATGCTCGGAGGTCCCCTGTACAGCTTCACTCACCTTTGACAGATTTGTGGGCTTCTGCACTGCTGTTTGGAGGCCAGTAGTAGATGTTCAGAGTCCCCATAGTTTATTGGTTTTAGGATCCTAACTGGGCCAGTTAGACTGAAAGATACTCTATGTGAAAATTATCAGCTAGAGATCCACTGTCTGGATCCAGGACTGCTTTCTTAGCTTCTAACTTCTCAAAACAGGGTTTCTCTGTGTAGCTTTGGAGCCTGTCTTGAAACTCACTCTGTAGACCAGGCTGGCCTGGAACTCACAGAGATCTGCCTGCCTCTGCCTCCCAAGTGCTGGGATTAAAGGTGTGTGCCACTACCACCTGCCTCTTAGCTTCTATCTTTATGCAGTCCCTTTCTACCAATGTAAACAGGGTGGCCAGTAACTGCTGGCAATCATTGTAGGTAGGCTGGTGGGTACAGAAAATAATCTATGATTGTATTGTGACCAGCAGCCATACTAATCTGGTTGTCTGGCAATCGTATGTGGCCACAGATGGCCATTCAACATCGAAAGAGGGTCACTCTATTCACAAAAGGTCAGAGGTATCCTCTGAAGTCTTTCTCCTGAAAATGGTGGAGGGAACAGTTCAAAGAAATGAGCTGGTTAGAAGCAAAACTGCCCATAGTTTCTACTTTTCAGACCTCAATTCACAATAAGCAATAGTCCAACCAGAAGAGACAGAAAGACAAGACAGGAACACATAATAACAGTAAAGAGACAAATTAGGGGTGACCACCATGCACTCATACACCTGAACGGACCAGGGGATTTCAGTGACATTTCACACAGATCCTGGGCATTGGATCCTATGTGTCCAAAGCTGGGTGGTGGTGGCTTACGCCTTTAATCCCAGCACTCAGGAGGCAGAGGCAGGTGGATCTCTGAAAGTTCAAAGCCAGCCTGGTTTACAAAGTGAGTTCTAGTACAGCCAGGACTGTTACACAGAGAAACTCTGTCTCAAAAGACTAAAACAACAACAACAACAACAACAACAACAAAAAAAAAACAAAAACAAAAACCCCAAACAAACAAAAACAAAACAGAAGGCTCCTTAGCCAGACTTACTTCTGGAGATGACAGAACAGGTACTCTCACTGAAGGAAATTTAGACAAGGGTGTTGGAGTGCCAAGATCTTCTCTCTCAGAGCTCTGGTTGCGTATCTCCTTGGAAGAAGTCTGTGCTCATCCACTGTGGTTCACAGGTGCACTGAGACCTGAGGGTTAGTCAAACTGGTGAGGGTTCCTAAAGGATCTCACTGGGGCCTCCAAATGTTGCAGGGTAGAGACCCAAGAAACACTCAGTGGGACCAAATTCCAAACTGAGAGTCAGCTGGCAACTCAGAGTCAGCCAGCTGGCAATTGTTTGCAGAGAAAGAAATACTTTTCAAAAAGCAGCCTCAAATGGATTTTACAGGAAACTTTTAAAAGCAAAGCATATAGAAAAACTACATCCTGATTGGCAGTTGTAGAAGGAAATAAGCAAGCAAGCCTTTTAACAGAAGCAAACATGCAGTTAGCTGGGGCATTTCCACACTGAGTTTCTAGACTAGGAATGGGTACTTTTCCACAGGACTTTTCACATTGGACGGACAAAAGGGGGTGGGGTCAGTTTCAGCTTTAACCAAAGATGGCTCTAGCTGAGCCAAGAAGGAGGAAACTTTGCTATCACAGACTTTGCCACTTTCTTGGGTCAGTGGTGTCTGATTAAGCACCAGAAAGTTCTATGGGTCAGGTAGGTCAGGCTGGCTCCATCTGGCTGGTAGCATATCTAGGAATTAGACTCTGAGCCTTCCTCCCCCACTCGCCCCTGGATACCCCAATGCAGTCCTAATCAGCCAACCTGAAGACCTTCCTTTCCTCCTTGCTGCAGGAGAGGATGGAGCCTGTCTCCCCACACCATCAGGGTCAGAAAACCAGACACTTGCATCAAAGAATTTGTCAGAGTACAAAGCCAGAGTGATTTGTTGACATAACACCTCAAAGTACCCCAAATGGTGACAGACATCACCATGTGGCCCGCAAATCAGTTGGGGGTGGGGTGAGGCACCACTCTGGAAATGTATTTGTTTAGCCATCTTTCTCTTCCTCCCTCCCTCCTCCTCTTCCTCCTCTTCTTCTTCTTCTCTTTCCCCACTTTTCCTACCCCACCCCCTATTAGATAGACACTTTATGTAGCCCTGGCTGGCTCTGAACTCAGGGATCTGCCTGCCTCTGTCTCTTGAGTGCTGGGATTAAAGGTGTGTGCCACCATGCCTGGCTCCTTTTGTTTTTGTTTTGTTTTTGAGGCAGGGTCTCCTAAAGTCCATGCTGGTTTGGAACTCACTATGTGACCAAGACTGGCTTTGAACACCAATCTTCCTGCCTTCACTTTCTGATCACCAGTATGTGCCACCATACAGCATTTCTTTGTTTGGTGGGGTTGTGTGTATGGGAATGGTAGTTTGGACACAGAACCTGACTATGTAGACTAGGCTGATCTCCAACTCTCAATCCCCTGCCTGAGGCCAGCTAACCTCTCTAATTTCACCCCCCTGGCCTTTCCCACAGTTTCCTAGGACTGAACTGTTTCCTCCTGGAGAACTTCTAATCTTATGAAATCCAACTGTGATGGTTAATGTGAACTATCTAGTTGACAGAATCCAGATCACCTGAGAGATGAATCTTTAAGCAGCCTCTGGGTAATTATCTTGATTACATTAATTTATGTGGGAAGACCTATCTTAATAGTAGGTGAGACTTTCCCAAGGCAGGAAAGACAGACAGGGAGATGGCTTAGTAAGGGCACTTTCAGCCAAACCTGAAAACCCAAGTTCAACCCCTGGGACTCAGAAGTGGAAGGAGAACCAACCAACTCCCAAAAGTTGTTCTCTGACCTCCACACATATCATGCATCAGTGTCCCCTACAAATATATAAAATGCAATTAAAAACTTTAAAAATAATAAATGGCGAAACTGACCTAAACACCAGCATTCATTATACTCTGCTCCCCCCACCCCCACCCCACAGAGTTTCTCTGATAGCCCTGGCTGTCATGGAACTCACTCTGTAGACTGTAGTACAAGTTCTAGTAGGCTTTAATAATAAAAACCCAGAATCAGATATCAGGGTAAATGCTGAAAAGTTAGACAAGGGAGTCAGCCACAAGAAAGACCTCTTACCTTTACTGAATCCTCAGACCAAAGGGGCAATCCTGTCCCAATGAATCCTCAGACTGAATGCCATGAGCTCCTGTCTCCTGCCTTATATTCCTCTCTCTGCCCAGCCATATCACTCCTGTTTCTAACTCCCTAGTGCTGGGATTAACGGCACATGACTCCCAGGTACTGGGATTAAGGGTGTGAGCCACCACAGCCTGGCTCTGTTTCTCTTTTAGAATGGATCAATCTCATGCAGATCAGGGTGGCCTTGAACTCAGAGATCCTGCCTCTGTCTCCTACTCCTGAGGGCTGGAATTAAAGGTGTGAGCCACCACAGCCTGGCTCTGTTTCTCTTTTAGAATGGATCAATCTCGTGCAGATCAGGGTGGCCTTGAACTCAGAGATCCTGCCTCTGTCTCCTACTCCTGAGGGCTGGAATTAAAGGTGTGTGCCACCACTGCCTGGCATCTATGGCTAACTGGTGTGACTAGCTCCACATTCTGATCTTCAGACAAGATTTATTAGATCACAAACAAAATATCACAATACACCAGGCTGGCCTTGAGCTCAAGAGATTCATCTGCCTCTGACTGAGTGCTGGGATTAAAGGCATACGACAACACCACCCAGATACTTTTTGCTTTTTTATAAAAAATATTTTTTGAGACAGGTTCTTAGAGTTCCTATTGCTATAATGACACAGCACGACAAAAGCAAGTTGGGGAGGAAAAGGTTTATTCGGCTTACACTTTCACATCATAGTCCATCACTGAAGGAAGTCAGGACAGGAACCTGATGCAGAGGCCATGGGTGTTGCTCACTGACATGCTCAGTCTGCTTCCGTATAGAACCGAAGACCACCAGTCCAGGATCCCTCCTGTGCCAAGCCTGTAAGGCTCCCTAGACTGCTCCCTACTGCTGTCACTGTATATACCCCAAGCCCTCCTCCCACCATTGTCCACATACACCATCCTAGTTGTTTCTCACTGGCTGAGTCTCCTATTGCTCCTTCTGCTGAGGCTGAAGCTAGAGAGGTGCTTGAAGGTTGCAAGCACAATCTCCCCACCAGATATACCATCCAGAAGGCTGTAGTACAGAGCCATCAGGAGGTGAAGGCCAGGACAGTGCTACCAAAGACAGGCTTAGAGCTCCAAGCCCCTCCAGGACAGGGATGACTACAGGCCTCAGAGGAAGAGACTGATGGCTCCAGGGGCAGTGTCCAACCTTCAGACATCCAGAGAAGATGTTATCTCCAAAATTCACTACAGAATTATGGTCAAGTTACCAAGCAAACAAATAACAAGAATACAAAAACAAAAAACATCCTCAAGGCAGGTGAGATGGCTTATGTGGTAAAGGCATTTGCTCTGCAAGCCTGGAAACCTGAGTTATATCCCTAGAACCTACAGAAAGATGATATAAGAAAACTAATTCCACCTAGTTGTTCCCTGACCTACACCTGCACATTACATCAGGAATGCCCACACACCCAATAATAAATTTTAGCATGTGCCACATGGGCTGAAAGGACACACCTCCTATTGCTTACAGCCATCAATAGCAGCATTAGCAGTGGCTATTCTACAGCTCCCGAACTCTGGGCGCCTGCATCCTACAAGAGCTGGCAGTTCTCAAGAACCTACAGTGACCAGCTTCTTGCCCCAGCCTCCTGCTGCTAAAATTGCTGCTGTGAAACAGTGGCTGCTCCTGCTTCTAGAGAAAAAGCCTTTTATTGGGCCTAATGTTGCAACATCAGGAAGCAGCAAAGGGTATTAGGGCAAGGGTGTAGCACTCAAATGGAACAATGTATCTATACCAAGCACAGAAGTTTCCATTGAATTCCAAGGGTTGAAGATGGCTGCAGTCAATGAAGGCATCCAGGCTTGGGCCTGATAGGCTGTCTAAAGTAGTTGTGCCTGGAGCAAGGACTTTTAGGGGGTAGGAGCATGGCTTATGTACAATGGTCCCTTGGGGTTGGCAAGGTCTCAGCATGCTCCCCCAATGCAGGCTTGGGTATAGATCAGTAAAGTGCTTGCCTAGCATGCACAAAGCCCCTGGTTCCAGTCCCAGCACCATATAAACTAGGCCTCAGTCTGGGATGGGAGCCTGTTACAAACGAGTGTGTACAAGCAGTCACTGATTTGCTTGGGGAGTTCCACCCCCTGGGGGCCTGAGGTAATATGACAAGTGGGGAGTATCTCCTCTGTCTTGGGCCAGGGCTGTAGGGAAACCATGGATGGATACAGCACCAATGAACACACTTGCCCCCAGAGGGATGACTATCCCTGCCTAAGTTGACCTTCCAGCGAAAAGAAACCTCAGGATCTTTCCAAGTGCTTTTCCTGCTCGTGGGAAAGTTGGGGGACAACTGGGTCTTTCAATGTGTCTGTGCAAACTTGGAGGAAGCAAAAATTTTACTCAAGCTGCTGGGATGGGCTTGAATTGGTTCCTCAAGGACACAAGGATGGTAGGAACAAGATTAGCCTGGGGTCTACAGTCAAGTTGGTGGCAGTTTCAGCTGCCATCGGGTATATGAGCTGGGTTTTAGCTGTGAGCTAAAGGAGGGAGAGGAATGTAGTGTATGAGTGATGACTGGTGACCTTATATGGAGGGCACTAGCTGTGTTCTATTGCCTCCAACCAGGAGTCCCATGGGAAAAAGTGCCTCTGTCCTGGGCTTTCACTAACAGTGGAACTCTGCCATATCCATATAAAAAACTGCACTGAAATCTCCCAGACCTCATAACCACCAATAAATGAAAAGTCTGCTGCACTCACTACTGAGCACAGGGACTGTCTTCTGCACTCTACAGGAGTCCTGTGCCTATCCAAATATGCAGTATGGGGTTTGTGCCTATCCAAATATGCAGTGTGGGGTTTGTGCCTATCCAAATATGCAGTGTGGGGTTTGTGCCTATCCAAATATGCAGTGTGGGGTTTCTTTGGCAGTGAGGTGGGTCTCATGCAGCTTAGACTGGACTTGGACTCAGTAAGAGACCATACCTGGAACCGATCCTCTCAGCCTCCCAAGTGCTGGGATTGCAGGTGTATACACCACGTCACACCTGGCTTTGTTTGAGATGAGTGAGGTCTGTTTAGTTCAGGATGGTCTTAAAATTCAGCAGTCCTCCTGCTTCAGCCTCCAGTGTTGGGATACCAGGTATGAGCAGCATGTCCGCCTTATTTTGATGGACAGGGGCAATACATCATCTCTAGTCCATTCTGGCTTTGGGAGTCCGGGGACTTCCACACACATGCCCACGATGCTGTCCTGTTCTGGCTACACCAAAACAAACTCAAGCCTGCCACTTGGCTTTCGCTCAGTGCAGCCTTGATGAGTCTTGTGGCAGGCAAACATCCCTCAGGCCAGCCTCCACTTAGCACATGACTCAAGATTCGTGGGCTTCCTAGCGCACATCTTGTAGCAAACCAGTACTGCCTCTGCATCAGCTACTAGAAGACCATGGTCCGTGGTGGCTACATCACACATTCCATCACATCATGTTCCACTGTCTGGTTCGAAACATAGTTCACACAGGGACCTTGTGACCAGAAGGCAGTCAGCTGGATGACTCAGAAATGATTGTGGAATTCAAAAATAGGAAGCTAAAAATATGCAGGGTGGCTGGCTTCTAGGAACAGGCTGGTCTGTGGTTCTAACCCTTGGTGGGGGATGGGCAAGAGCCAAGGTCCTGTAGGAGCTGAGGAATGAAGGGCAGGCCAGGTGGACAGAGTCACCTGTGAGTACATGGCTCTGACTGGCCATTAACAGGGGGGTGCAGAGGAGCCCAGGGCAAGACTGGGCACAAGCTGGGGAGATGGAGATTTGTGGGGTGTTGACCCTGATGATACTCATGTTTTAATCCCCCCAAATGGCTCAAAGAACTCTGTACATAGGGATAAATTCCTCTGGTGGCCCACAAGCCCTGTAGCAGCAGCAACCAAGACCCAATACTAAACTGTCACTTGAAGAGGGGAGGGGAATGCTGCAAGAGACACAATGAGGGGGCTCTAAAAGCCATGGAACATTCTCTTAAATCTGGAAGGACACAGGCCTGCTCACATCCGAACTGAGCTCTCTGGAGAGCAATTTTGTACTCCTGAGTTGTTTGGAAAAAAAAAAGTGACACCCAAGTCCATCAACCTTTGACTTGCCACAGGACACTTAAAAGGCATCAGCAAGTCTCAGGAGGGTTGCCCAGGCTGCCTGGAGTGTATAAAGACTTGGGCCTGAGTAGGGCTGCCACACTGGTACTCATGGCACTTGTGAAGCAGGGGCAGAGTGATCAGGAAGGAGTTCAAGGCCACTTCAGTTACTCGGTGAGCTTGAGGCCAATCTAAGCCTGAGGCTATATCTGGGTTACAGGAAGCCCTATCTCAAAACAAACCAAAAGCCCTCAAAATGATGGTGGGGGGGAGGGATAGAGAGGACCACAGCAAACACCTACCAGAGACCTTGGACAGGCCTATGCATATTCTAGAGAGTCAAGAGAGTTGTGGCTGCAGGCAGGTGGGACATAGAGTCAGAGAAAACAGGATGAGTCCCCAGAGTCATCAGGAGAGGCCTTGGTGCCAAGAGTTTGCGCAAGGCAGCACAGCCATAGGGATAGGTGCTGGGGAAAAGTTTAGTAGGCTTGAGGCTGGGGAGTGTGCAGTCTAAGGAAGGGACCAACAATAATGGGGAGTGGGGTTGAAGAGAGCAGAAAAGGGGAAATGAGGGCACAGAACCTCAGTGCCAAGAAACGGTTGGTCAATGTTTAAGCACAGGCCCCAGGCTGGTCACTTGTGACACAAACACTAGGTTTAGGACGGTGAGGTGCAGCTCTTCACTCTGTCAGGTAAACCCTGGGTCTAGGAGCATCAACTCCAGACATGAACTTTTGAGATAGTATCTTTCCATGTGGTGTCTCTCAGCTGTAGTTTGCTATGTAGACCGGGCTGTCTTCAAACTCACAGATTAGAAATCCACCAGCCTCTGCCTCCCTGAGTGCTATGATCAAAGGTGTGCCCAGTCAAAGGTTAGAAAGTCGGGACAATGGTTAGTTGGCCACCCAGTGTGGCAAATAGAGCCCCCTGTTGGTGTGAAGCAAACCAGACAGGAAATCCCACCACCCATTCACAATTAGCACCTAGGGCTGTAAAGACACTGCTGTCAGCCTGCTGGACTTCTGAGATTAGAAGGGACTTTAACAGAGTGGAAATTCTGGGTGACAAGGGTGTTTCCAGGTAAAGACACTTGCTTTTGTTTTTGTGAGAAGCCCTCATTCACATTGCCATGGAGTGCAATTCTCATCTCTCAAATGCTAGGATTTCAGAGTGAGTCACTATATCTAGGCACTTGCTTCAAAACCAAGTGAAGCAGGGGAGCTACCCTTTACACCACAGCCCTCCCGGAGGCAGCAATTTTGGTAGGTAGTAAACTTTAGAATCAGTTCTCGCAGGAGCTGATGTGCCAGGGTGCAGTGTGCCAGGCTCCTGCAAGTTAAGTGACACTTGTTTGGGGATCAGGAGCTGTTCTCTGATGGCCTCCAAGGATATGGGACAGATGTCCTCATGGCCAACTGTGAGGCAGCCCAGTGCTCTGAACCGAGCTGGTGTCCTGCCCCAAAGAACAGCAGGAAGGCTCTCAAGCTCTCAGCATGTGTGTCATTAGCTCCAACTTCCTCCTTGCAGGACCAGGGACTTCTCTCAGAGGAAGGAGCAGCAGTGGAGAACAGAAGGGGAGGCTCCATGTGTCCCCAAAGCTCAGGAAGCAGAGGTTCTATACATACAGCTTTACTTCAGGAGCTGGTACAAGATTGTGAGTGGGCTCCGGCCTGGACCAACAAGGTCTTCTTGGCGCTGGGCACAGAAGGCACTTGGTGATGTATCATAGTGTGTGTCAAGTCCACAGTGACTCCTGACAGGAGCGGCAGGCTTGTCACGGTGCTTCAGAGGAAGACACAGTGGAGTCCCACAGCACTGGGGACACGTCCTCCCTCTCATTCACAGGTCCCTGGGCCTGAAGTGTTTCTTCCACCAGGTCAGCCACTAGGTTCAGCCGGCAGGCCCGCAGCGCCTTTACCAGTCCAGCCACCGTGGCTGTCTCCCTCTCGGCAAGCTTCCAGACTCTCAGAGCCTCCCTTACCTGTTCACTCAGGCTTCGGGGGTACTTCGCCTCAATCCCATCAATTTTGACCTCAGACACTTTCAGCTGGCGGGCCAGTCTCTTCCATTCTCTCCCCACATTGTCACACACGATGTCAAAGGCCACCTGCAGATCTAAGAGGGGAAAAAAAAACCAGCTGCATGACTTACAGAATCCAAGAAGTCTTCCCATGGTCGCCAATGTGGACCTGTGTATTTCAAAGTCAACACCACTGAAGCCAGGCAGGCAGGTCCTGTGCAGACAGAGACACTTAGTAGCCCAGGAGCTATTTTAAGAGGCCTATAATGACCTAGTTCTACTCCCTCAGAATGGGTCACAGCAAGGTACAGCTTAAAAGAGCAGAAACTGAGGGGAGGCTGGGGAGTCAGAGGGAAAAAAAATTAGGGCCACTTTCACACCCTCAATAATGGGCTGGCCAAAGTCCCCCAAAGCTACATTCACTTCATTTTACACGATGACTTTTGCTGGTTTGACTAGGGAAAATGAAAAGGGCCATCCTTGCCACACTCTGGAGCCCCTGCCAGGCACAGGCAAGGTGAAAGGACATGACTAAGTGGTCCAGGGAGCCCTGGGCAGTGTCTGAGAACCCCTTACTGGATTTCTGCAATGATGCCCACACACTTAAATGCCTTGGAGATGTGAATACACACCCATTTTCTTTTCTTTTTCTTTCTTTTTTTTTTTTTTTGATTTTTCGACACAGGGTTTCTCTGTATTGTTTTTGGAGGCTGTCCTGGAACTCACTCTGTAGACCAGGCTGGCCTCGAACTCACAGAGATCCGCCTGCCTCTGCCTCCCGAGTGCTGCACACCCATTTTCTTACACATATTGTACACACTGGCAGAAGAAATTATCTATGTTTCAAATGAAACAAATTGTGGCAGTATGTGGTGTCAGTACTTGGGGGTCTGATTTTGTCTGCATTTTAGATTTCAGAGCTTTTGACTATGGAGACCTTCAGGGTCCCAGAGGCTCCTATAAGGATTATTTCCTCAATGGTAGATCCAATCATGGAAAGGAAAATGGATCATGACAGTTCTAGGTCAGTGCTGATTCCTAATTTGATGGTGTTACTGCAAGGTGGTGGGAACCTTCAGAGACAGCCCTACTCAGAGGCAGTGTAACGGCTGTACTGTGTTGGGGGAGTGTATTTTGTCTCAAGCTTCTGTCACTATGCTTCCTGGTCACCATGAGGTAACCAGCACTGCTCCACTATGCCCTCAGCTGCTTTGATTTCCTGCTTCACTGCAGACTAAGAGCAGCTGAGCCAGCCACCAGAAGCTAAATAAACCTTTGCCCATTTAAATGGCTTCTTGGGTATTTGTCACAAGTGAGGAAGAGCCTAACGTATGCTTACTCTGTATCCACACCCCAAGGTCAGACTGATGTGGCTCAGTTGTGGCTGCTACTATCCACGGTGCACTATGGGAAGGCATAGTGCCCTCTCTCTACTGCAAAACGGAAGTAAGAGCGGATAAACAGGCATTGCGCACTGTGGACCGGGAGCTCAGCTGCAGCATAGTTCTCCTTTGGCTAGGAAGCAAACTGCTTGGACAGTGACACTCCCACTACGGAAATGGTGACGAGTAGCAAGCACACTTGATCTTTTCCTACCCTCTTCAACTTTACTCTCATTGGGGTTAGGGTGACTTAGCCACATCCATTTCTTAGTTGAGTTTTCAATTTACCCGGAGAGTGGGGAGTCAAGCACTACAGGTGAGTTAATCTTGGTGCTGGGGCAAGTCGTCAGAGAGCATTTCCTTAGCACCAGCAATACTCTGGGTTCAATCGCGGCACTGCAAGTAAGACTGGCACTCAAACTCCCTAGTTCCGGCTCGCTCATCCGAAAAGTGGGCGTGCCCCCAGAGTCCTTCGGAGTAGCAGCTCGCAAAGGGGACCCTAAGACTAGGGTAGTGGCCAGCCTTCCCTGCCCATTCCCCCGCCTCTGGGCCTCCATCAACCTCCTGGCCTCCTCCCGCCCCCCAGCCCACCTGCCTCCCCCGGCGAGGCCGAGGCCGCCGTCCCCGCTTCAAAGTCGTCCAGGCGTTGCAGGAGGTCGTGTCTGCGCAGCGAGGCCAGCAGCTCACGCAGCAGCCCCGTGCGTGTGCGCTCCAGATCGTTCTGCTCCAGCAGCACTGAGAACAGGTCCAGGCCACTCTGCACACGCTCCAGCTTTCGTTTGCTCACGCGCTCACGGCACAGGAACTTTAGCTCCATCAGATCGCTGCTCGACAGGCTGCTAGACAGCGAGTGCAGCAGCACCAAGAAGGGATCCATGGCAGTGACGCGCCGGCCGCCCCTCAGCGACTCCACTTAGGAAATCACCGCGGGCTTTCCCGCCCAGTCTCTCGCGAGAATTTCAAACCCCACGCATGCGCCTCGAGTGTGGCCGTATCCGCTTCTGCCCGGACTGTCTTGGCTGTCTCGGTAGTTTCGACACTTGAACCAGTCTTAAGCGCTTGCGCGCGGTGTTTCCCGCTCCTGCGCCTGACAGATTGTTAGCCCGCGATGGAACGAGGATGGTCTGGGTGGAACTTGAGGTTCCACGTTTACTGCTGCGAGGCTGTGCAGCTCCCTGAGTGGGGGACTGGGAGGACAGCTGCAGGCCATAGGGATGCCCACTGCGGCCGGATCGCGTTCCAGCACGATTTTAAAAAGTTTTATTTATGGGCTGGAGAGATGACTCAGGAGCTGTTCTTTCTTTCAACTCCCGGCACTCACATGATGGCTCACAACTGTCTTTAAGAGGCTTTGACACCCTCTTCTGGTAGGCTCACATATGGTACACAGAGGAAATACCCATACATGTAAAACATTTAAAAAACATTAAGAAATACTTGTTTTTGTTATGTGTATGAGCATTTGTAGTTTAAGTGCCCCTCATGGGTGCAGTGCCCACAGAGGCCAGAAAGGATGTGGAGTCTCTAGACCAATGGTTCTCAACCTTCCTAATGCTGTGACCCTTTAATACAGTGTCTCGTGGTGATCTCCAACCATAAAATTATTTTCGTTGCTACTCCATGACTGTAATTTTCATATTGTTATGAATCGTAATGTAAATATCTGTGTTTTTTGACTGTCTTAGGTGACTCCGATGAAAGGATCATTTAGCCCAAATGGGTCGCAAACCACAGGTTGAGAAACGCTGCCCTAGAACTAGAGTTAGGGTTGGGTGTGAGCAGCTGTGTGGGTCAGGGCCTCCGCAAGAGCAACAAAGTGCTCTTAACTGTTGAGCCACGGTCCGGTAATATGTAGATTAGTATCAGTAAAATAGAGGAACTAGAATATTGTCATCAGAAAAAGTTGATGCATGGTGGAGGTTGTGGAGATGTTAACTGTCCTGAGTTGAGTGTTCATTAACTTTGTTAAGCTTTATCTATCTACCCATCCATCCATCCATCCATCATCTACCTATCTATCTGATGTTTTACAGACAGGGTTTCTCTGTGTAGCCCTGGCCATGATGGAACTCACTCTAGACCAGGCTGGGCTCGAACTCATAGAGATCTGCTTGTCTCTGCCTCCCAAATGCTAGGATTAAAAGAAGGTGTGTGCCACCACCACCCGGAGTTTTCACTAACAATACAGTATGCTCCCCATAACCGTGTACAATTACTATCCATGAGTTAAAAATAAGGTAGGGGTTTGTTCTAGAGCTTCAGTGGGCAAAGGGCCTGCTTTACAAGTGTGAGGGCCTGAGTTCAGATCCTTATGTCCACAAAATCCAGAGAAGGTGGTGCCCATCTGTGACCCCAACTCTACTGGACACAGGTGGATTTCTGGTGCTCATAGCCAGCCACCCTTGCTGAGTGGCTGAGCTGCAGGCCCAGTGAAACCCAGATGCTCACAGCATACCCAGCAGTGTCGCTTTACATTTCTTTACATTGATTGTGTGTGTGTGTGTGTGTGTGTGTGTGTGTGTGTGTGTGTGTGTTTTCTGAGTCAGGGTTTCTCTGTGTAACAGCCCTAGCTGTCCTGATGCTAGCTTTGTAGACCAGGCTGGCCTTGAACTCACATAGATCCATCTGCCTCTGCCTCTCAAGTGCTGGAATTAAAGGCATGCTCTATCACACCCGGCCTTTAAATTGATTTGAAATTCACCCCTTTCAAGTGTTTTTAGTTGTTTTTGAACAATACATAGGGTCTCACTATGTATCCCAGGAAGACTCCTGAGGTTGCATAGAAAGACAAATGAGAGCTGCAAAGGTGGTCCAGCTCTTAATGCTCTCCCAGAGGACCTGCTGCTGGTTGCCAACACCCATGCTTAGCTGCTCACAGTCGCCTCTGACTCCATCTCCAGGGGATCAGAGGCCCTCTGCTGGCTTCTGCTGGCAGCACTCATGTGAGCACAGAACTATACACATTTTTACTAGGCTGGGAGGGCTCATTATAGGAGCAGAAGCAACAGAAGGGGGTTTATTGGGCTGATGTAAGTGAGGGCTGGGAGTCTAGCATGGCTGTCTGCACCCTGCAGATGAAGAGACAGCTTCCCAGTCCCGGAAGCTAGACGCCTCAGTAGTCCCAATCCCAGGAGAGCCACTGGCATGGAGTTTGTTGTCTACTGTTTTTTCCCATGATTCTTTGTTTTGAGACAAGGTCTCAAATTGCTCAGGCTTGTCTTGAACTGTCCCCCGTGGAGCTCAGTATGACCTTAAACTTCTGACCTTCCAAACGCTGGGGGTTATAGGTATGCAGCACCAGACCCATCTTATTTATTTATTTTTTATTCTGGGTGTCAATCTCCTGTCAGATGTGTGTTCTGTAAACCCCTGCATTTTGTGCTCCATTTTCAGTCTGTTCATAAGATCCTGCAATAAAAAGTTCATATTTTGTTTTTAAAGATTTATTTATTGTGTAGATAGTATTCTGCCTGCAGACCAGAAGAGGACACCAGGCCTCATCATAGAAGGTTGTGAGCCACCATGTGGTTGCTGGGAATTGAACTCAGGACCTCTAGAAGAGCAGCCAGTGCTCTTAACCTCTGAGCCATCTCTGCAGCCCCAAAATTTCATAATTCTGATGAAATCAGGTGGGTGTGTTTTTCTTTTCATTGTGCTAAGAAAGAAAAGGGGCCAGGGGAGCCTCTCCTGGTGTAGACCAGAACATGCCATTCAAGAAGTATCCCTTCGTCCCTGTCAGGAAGAGAAGAAACACAAAGGCGGTACCATGCAGAGCCCCGTTCCCACTCCATGCCTGTGAAATGCCTGGGGCATACGGAATTCCCAGTCTTTGGCTGTGATGTTGGTTGTTCCAACAGGGACAACAAGGTTTCCAGAAGGATGGGCCTTCAGGAGGTAGGAACACAGGAAGTCTCTGAACCAGGGTGAGCTGGAGGCCATCCCAATAGACTCAAAGAGAAAGAAAGATGGGTAGATGGGAGGCAGGAATGGAGGAGGAAGAAGTATGACAGGAATGAGAAAAGTGAGGAAGGAGAGGAGGGAGGGAAGAGAAGAGAGGGAAGAGGAAAGAGAGGAGGGAGGGAAGAGAAGACAAAGGAGGGAGGGAAGAGAAGAGAGGGAAGAGGAGGAGAGGAGGGGGGCTTTAGTGTCTCTTACTGGCTTCATGGAGGTAAACTTGACCCTTTGTTTTTGCTGACAATGGTCAGAACTCTTGCCTTCCTTTCTCCAGGACTGTCTGTGGCTCTAAGTTTCTTTTGTTTTCTCTCCATGCTAGGTGGGGACTCCCCAGATCTTCATGGTCCCTGGCCTTTCCTTGGGGAGGTTTTTGATTATTTGTTTTTGTTTTTGAGACAGTCTCACTATGTATCTCTGGCTGGCCTGCACTCACAAAGATCCACTTGCCTCTGCCTTTGGAATGTTGGGATTAAAGGCATTCACCTGCCATGCCCATCTCTCTCTCTCTCTCTCTCTCTCTCTCTCTCTCTCTCTCTCTCTCTCTCTCTCTCTCTCTCTCTCTCTCTCTGTGTGTGTGTGTGTGTGTGTGTGTGTGTTTAAAGATGGTCTTATCTCCATTGCAGGGGAAAAACAACATGGTAGAAAACTCCTCTCAGGGCTTGTATCTTTTTGTTTGTTGTTTGTTTTTGGAAACAGGGTTTCTTTATGTAGCTTTAGCTGTCCTGAAACTAGTTCTGTAGACTAGGGGGACCTGGGACTCACTGAGATCCTCCTGCCTCTGCCTCCTGAGTGCTGGGATTAAAAGCATGTGCCACCACTACCTGGTTACCTACATCTTAATCCCAGACCCTTGTCATCTAGGCGTTGCCCTGGCCCATGGACAGAGGCCATGAAAGCATGCTGGGTGAAAAAGACTATAGATGCAATGAAGATGAGGCCCTGGGTTGGGAGATCTACCTGACTTTCCTCAGAGGACCCATCTGGGCCTGAGCACTTAAGGGGTTGGAACTAAAGACCCCTGAAGAGGAAGGGGCCCAGGCAAGACTGGCAGCACAATTGTGCCTTGGGTCTTGGGGGCTGGGTGGCATCTGTACCAACATGGAGTTCATTTCACAGGGTCCCTTTGGTACTTATGCCTCACAGAGTTTCAGGGAATGTGTGGCTTCTGTTTGCAGCATCATTTGCACCCAGGATCTAGGCTAATGCTCCCTGGGTGTAGATACCCAAATTGTCACCAGAGGGCAGCAGCCACCAACTGAAAGAGGCCAGCAGTGCTTGTCTTGGCTAAGAGTCAGCACAGCGGTCAGCGAAGAGGGAGGCTGATTGGGGAACACGAAGGGACAGATTAACCCCAATGCTCTGTCTCAGAGAGTTAGCATCTCCCACCCAAGTGGTGGAATTACAGGCACAAACTACCAGGTCTGGACAAATCTGGACATTTAAATGCAGATTTCCGGGGCTTTTATGTAGAAAAAAATTTTTAAATGAGCAAGAAGTGAGCTTGTGGAGTGGATCAACTGGAACTGCCTTATACTTACAACAGGCCCCATCTTTGGAAGCAGCAGGGTCCACAAGCACCATCCCCGTGGCCTGACAACACTCACAATGTACCTAGTACAAGTTGCAGAACTTGAGGCTGGAGAGAAGCTCAGTGGTTAGAACCATTTGCTGCTCTTCCGGAGGACCTGCGATCAATTCACAGCACCCACACCAGGAGGCTCATGATAGCTTATATCTCTAACTCCTGGTGGCCAGATGCCTTCTTCTGGCCTCTGAGGTTATCTGCACTACGGTGCACATACCCACATTCAGACGGGTTCAAAAACATGCAATTAAAAATAAAAGGAAATCTTAACAAACAGAAAGAAGTTGCAGACCCAGGGCCCTCCTTGCCCTATTCCATCCATGAAGCCTCTGCAATGGTAGAGATGTCCAATGCTAGGTGCCCAATTCTGCTTCAAAGAGATGGTCTTCAGCCAGCTTTCTGGGTGATTGTAGTCTCTTTTAGCAGCTACAACTTCACATAAAATAACAACCCTGGATGTCTGGCATTTTGTCAACAGGTCCCAGGCTTTTGTGGCAATATTAACCATTCTCCATTCACCTCATGCCAGGTTTATTGTATGCCTGCCTGCAACCCTCTCTTCGGTGTCCCATTCAAAAGTTTCCCCTCAAACACTGCGTGAATCCCTAGTGTCAACCAAATCCCACTGATGTGCTAGCCCCTCCCCTCTCTCCAGCCCAGGCCACCACGATCAGTCTCCATGAAGCCAGAGACGTCTACCTGTTATCTTGCCACCTCTTACCACCCCGTCTCAGAACTCATCAGGTACACTGCCACCTCAGGCCTTTGCTCATGCTCCTCCTGCTCAGCCTCCCTCCAGCCCTCTATGTGTCTTGGCACTCCCTGCTTGTACCAGTGCACTAACTTGGGACTGCCTCACCCCTTTTATGAAGCTTCCATGTGGGACTATATGGTTGTGGTTCATCTTCTGGTCAGCACGTGACCACCTCTTTAGGGGCATCCAGAGGGAAGGGCATGTCCACTCTGTCCCTGCAAGTGCTTCTTCAGTTCTGCAGGGGGCTCTGTTAGACCTCATGAAGTGAAATGCTAGACCCTCACCCTGCACCCCTGTGGGCTTCAGGGGAGGGATCCTGCAGTTCTAACCCCGGGTATGTCCTCTCTGTGGTTGTCAGAGAAGGGAGGGATCCTGCAGTTCTGATTTGGGATATGTGCTCTCTGGACTCTCCACATGAGAAGTGTTCCAGGACTTTAGACGGCTAGGTTTTTTTCCTTTTTTTAGACAGGGTCTCACTATGTAACTCTGGATGACCTTGCATTCACAGAGATCCACCAACCTCTGTCTCCTGAGATCTGGGATTAAAGGCGTGTGCCACCATGCACAGACAGAGCAATTCTTCTACAGGGTGTGTATGTGAGTGCCAATGGTAGGGGGCGCCAGAGGCCGCTGCTGCTCTGGGGAGGTTCCAGGGCCAGGTGGTGTGTAGACTCCAGGCTAAGCTTGTGGCTACAGCTAGGGGTTTGACCACTTTACTTGCATTTCAAGTGTTTGAGTTTTTGTTTTATGAAATTATGGTGAATATGGTTTATTTTAAAATAAACATCCCTATTTGCCCAAACAAAAACTCTGGCCCCATAAAGTTGCTCCCCATGGGATTTTGGGACAATGTATGATGCTAATTCTAGAGCTGAGGCTGTGGGACAGGCGGCTGAGAAATGACTGTAATCTCCACTGAAGCATAGTCTCATGCTTAGAGAAGTCCAGTGTGCATGTCCACACACAGACACACAAGCCCATCTGCACACAGACAGGTGAATGCACAATACACACAGGTGTGTACAGAAATGAATGCAAACAGACACATGCCTGTGTGCAGTGTGTACGAACACACTCGCAGAGGGAAGTGTGTGGGGGGGAGCAAGTGAATATAAGCACACAATGCACTCTCAGGGCATAAAAGTACACAAACACACTTGTGTGCATGCAGACATGCACATTCAGATACAGACACATGCAGGCACACATGAGTACATGTGTACAGAGGTACACACAAAACACTTGCACAGCACATGCACACACCCCAGGGAGATGGCATCCCAGGACCATCTAGAACAATTCACACGTGCCGAAAAAATAAATGAATGTTCTCGAATGTTCTCAGGTCAGTCATTTTCAAATCTGCAGTTTCAACCACAGGGCTCATCAGGGACCTTGAAAATAGGAACAGGCTGGGACAAGAGCACTCAGAAGAGGCCAGGGTTGTGTATTCAAATTTATTTTGACAAATGCTCAGCCACAGTCTCCTATGGGTGTGTGTACAGTCAGGTTTGTTTTATGTTTTTGTTTTTTTTTAAAAAAAAACTGGTTTCTGTAAAAGAATTTTTGGTAATTACCTAATTTTGGATATGGTAGCTATGTACAAAACATCACTGGAAACCACTTCACGGCACGAGAGAAAACAGAAGCATCAGGTCTCATGATTTTCGCAGACAGTGAAAACCTCTGAAGGCCATGACTGGACCCCAGCTGCCAACTACAGGCCATCAGCCTTGCCCTAAGGCGAGTGTAGGGAGTTGCCTCTTCCAGCTTGGGGGAGACACTTGGGGCTACAGTGCTGAGAGACCTCCCACAGCTGGTTAGCACACCAGCTGAAGCTGGCTCATGAGGCTTGTTTCAGAGGCTATTACAACGGCAAGTGCCAAGGATCTCATGTCCCTGTGAGTGAAAATATAGGCGTGTTACCAAAATAGAAGCCTTTATTGAGAAAAATCTTTGGTAGTAACGATACTCTAATTTCCTCTCCACATTTGGTTAACTAATGAAATAAACTCCTTCCACCTTGAGCTACAGAAAGAAAATCCCTCAAAACCACCACATTATTGATTTTCTTTAGACAAAAACCAACAGGTGTTCTAAAAAGCGGCAAAGGAACCCACGTGGGCCCTGGGGCTTGGTGAAGCCTTTCAGCCTTTTTAGAGATGCCCGCCTGTCTCCCAGATTGTCTCACAAGAAGGACATCATCTTGGTGTGAGGGGCCCTTGAGTGGCCAGTGTGGAGCCTACCTGCCAGGGACACCAAGGGTACTGGCCAACCGGGGGCACCTGTACCCCTCGTTTTTTTGTGGCACACGGTATGAAACTACCATGTGTTACTGTTTGGGTAGCCAGGTCTGAACTGCTGACCTCCCAGAAGGAAAGACAGTGGAGTCATCCAACTTGTCCAACTACAGCAGGTAACATCTTCAAGAGTCTGAGTCTAAGTCATTCATCCTCCTGCAAAATGTCACCGGGTTCCTGGACACCACTCTGTACCTATCCCAAGGCATCCTTAGACAAAGGATGCAGACTCAGGGCCTTGGCCCCTTACCACTGTGGTGGTGGTGGGCTTCGTGTCCCCCACCATGGGTCTGTGGAATATGCCCTCTCCCCTGTCACCAGCCATCCTTGGTACTGAATACTAAAAATAAAAATGTCCCTGCTTAATGGCATTGTGCAAAAATGAGAAGAAACAGAAAGAAAGAAGACCGTTGTCACATCAGGGTGGCCCTCCACGTGTGCAGACAACACAAGAGCCACAGGCCCTGGTGGGGCTAAAAGTGCTGGCTCTCGAGGAAACTGGGTGGCCACTTGGTGATGTTCAGAAGCCTGCTGGCCTGTTGGGCTGCCATCAAGGCTACAGTGCACCCCCGTGGTATTCGTAGCTGGGGACTGGGCTGCCGTCACCTGCCTCTGGCCGGGTTGTGGGACTGTGGTTGTTGCAAGGTGCGTCCCTCGGCTTCTCCTTCTCCATCCATGTGTCTAGTAGCTGCTGCTTGCCCTGCTCCTCACGCATGAACAATTCCACCATGAGAACCTTCTCTTTGTGGATCTGCTGGCTGATGTCTTTGGGGATGTCAGGAATCACCCAGTCCACGAAGTCACTCATGAACATCACCAGGTTCTACAGGGAGAGAAGTGATGGGGATGGGGCCAGAGGGGCCTGGAGAATGCCCCAGCCTCTCTCTAGTGTCTACATCACCTGAGTATACCACTTCACACCCTCACTTGTTTGTCCCACCTGCACAGCCCACGTATGACCCTCTCCTGTGCACCCCACCTGTGTACTCCACCTGTATACTCCTACCCATGCACCCCACCTGTGCACCCCACCTGTGTACTCCACCTGTATACTCCTACCCATGTACCCCACCTGTATACCCCACCTGTGTACTCCACCTGTGTACCCCACCTGTATACTCCTACCCATGTACCCCACCTGTATACCCCACCTGTGTACTCCACCTGTGTACCCCACCTGTATACTCCTACCCATGCACCCCACCTGTGCAGCCCACCTGTGCACCCCACCTGTATACTCCACCTGTGCACCCCACCTGTATACTCCACCTGTGCACCCCACCTGTATACTCCATCTGTGTGCCCCACCTGTATACTCCACCTGTGTACCCCACCTGTGTAACCCACCTGTATACTCCACCTGTGTACCCCACCTGTATACTCCACCTGTGTACCCCACCTGTATACTCCACCTGTGTACCCCACCTGTATACTCCACCTGTGCACCCCACCTGTGCGCCCCACCTGTATACTCCTACCCATACACCCCACCTGTGTATTCCCACCTGTGCGCCCCACCTGTATACTCCTACCCATACACCCCACCTGTGTATTCCCACCTGTGCACCCCACCTGTGTACTCCACCTGTATACTCCTACCCATGCACCCCACCTGTGTATTCCACCTGTGTATTCCACCTGTGTACCCCATTTGCACATCCCCACCTGTGTGCCCCACCTATGTACTGCCTCCTGCTCCATGTGGCAAAACCCACCCCTTCACTCCCTGTCCCTGTGCATGACCTATTCTTCTGGGCCTCAGTTTCCCAGAAGATGTAAACAGGACAGGGAGGTGCAACCCCTGGAAACCCAGGCTTTCTCCCTTTTCTTTATGAGACGCTTGGGATGAAGCAGTCTTGCGCTCCACTACCCCGTGTTGGCTTTCTTGAGGAATCAGAATTCAGTGAGCAAGGAAATGCTCTGCAAAATGGATTCTTCAGCTGGGATCTTCAGAATGACTGACTACCCAAGCCATCAAACACAGCGACAACATCAAGGCTGCAAAGAACACTAGTAAGGTAGAAATGGCCTGTAGTGCTGGGAGCGAGATGAGGGCTGGTCCTTGAAGCCTGAGGCCTGCTAGGTTCCTGAGCTCTGGCTATGTCAGTGGAGATGTTTTTAAGGACAAAACGCAAGTCAGTCAGCTTGTTGGAAGACCTACATTCTTGTTCATCAAACACCTTTGGGGTGCATTTGTTGGCACCTGAGCATCGGTGACTGGCCTTTGTTCAAAGGGGACTCTCCTAGCTACGCTCCCAGCTGTGAGCTATGGCTAAGGACCCTCTGTCCTCTTGCCTCCCTGTTCTCAGGCTGGCTGTGGGAGTAAGTGACCAGCCATTTAGGATAAGGACCCATTATGTTCTGGTACCTGCTGGGATGGGCAGGGCTGTCCCTAGTAGAAACCCCCCCCACTACATTCCTGCCTGCTATGCTATCTTATCTTACAACAGTGGTTCTCAACCTGTGGGTCATGACCCCTTTGGGGGGGTCACATATCAGATACCCTGCATATCAGATATTTACATTATAATTCACAACAGTAGCAAAATTACAGTTATGAAGTAGCAATGAAATAATTTTCTGGTTGGGGGTCACCACAGCATGAGAACTACATTAAAGTGTTGCAGCATTAGGAAAGTCAAGAACCACTGTCCTAGAGCTTCCTTCAGTAGCCCTCGTCTGTGCTGGGTAGTTTTATGTCAACTTGACACAAGCTAGGGTCATCTGGAAAGAGGGAACCTCAACTGAAAAAATGCCTCCATCAGATGGACCTGTAAGCAAGCCTGGGGGTCATTTTGTTTGTAAAACACATTTTAAGTCATTTTATCTAATGTATTTGGGTGTTTTGCTTGAGTGTATGTCTGTGCACATGTGAGTGTATGTCTGGCTCAGGAAGGCCCGAAGAGGGCACTGGATCTCCTGGGACCGGAGTTAAAGAGGTCCTGAGTTGCCATATGGATGCTGGGAATCCAACACAGATCTCTTGGAAGAAGCTTAACTGCTGAGCCATCTCTTCATACAGGGCATTTTCTTGATAGATAATTGTGAAATGTGAAAGGGTCTAGCCCATGGCAGGAGGGGCCATGGGCAGGTGGTCCTAGGTTGTAGAAAAAATAAGCCCAGCAAAATATGGGGAACAGACCAGTAAGCAGCATCTTCCATGGCTTCTGCATCAGCTCCTGCCTCCAGGTTCCCACAGTCTGAGTTCCTACCTTGGCTTCCCTCAGTGAAAGCATGTAACAAACACATTCTTCCCCAAGTTGGTTTTGGTTATGGTCTTTATCACGGCAACAGAAAAGAGAGCTAGGACATTACCTCAAGCCTAGTCCAATACCTTCTGTAAAAGGCTGGTGGGGGGACGAGTGCCCACTTAGGGCATGTAATGAGCATAACAGGGGGACTGACCTGTTGTTGGACTTTCCCAGCTCTGAGTGTTCGGTCTGCTGTTCTAGCATGAGTTTCCTTGATGCCAGAGGGATGTGCATGGCTCTTAGCAGTATACATGTGCCTCCAGTCAGTGTGTGTGTGTGTGTGTGTGTGTGTGTGTGCGCGCGCGCGCGTGCGCGCGTGCGCACGCGCACACACACACGGTTTAGCCCACAGTAGGTGCTGCTTGCTGGGTCTGGAGTTATCTCAGAACCACCGCCTCCAGTCTGAACTTGCCTGGCCCCTGGCACAGAGACAGATGGAGACAAGTGGGGGCAGAGACTGGCCTCTTCTTCCTGCAAGTCTGCTCTATGGAGCTCACTGCTCTCACCAGTCCACCCTATCCTTGCCTGTTCCATAACATTCTCTTGGTCACTGCTCAGGTTCAGGTCAGTCAGGGTCCTTCTCAGAGTCCCTGAAGACACCTCAAGGTCCTGCACTTCCCAGGTGCTGTCCCTCCATTTTCTGGAGACAGATGTCCCCAACACAACACATACCTGGAAGACGATGACAAATGCCAGTCGGGCGGCCAGGACAGCCCAGAAATCTTTAGAAATGTCATACTTGTGTTCGGACCACGGGGGCTCACGGTAATCTTTGTACCTGCAAAAGGTGTGGGGAGTCAAGGGTAGGCCAAGGGGAGCTCAAAAGAGAAGCTTTGGGGTTGAGCCAGGCTCTGTGGCCAGCTGCAGGGGAGGCCTGCTCTCTGCCTAGAAATTCTCCCCAAGCTGGATGGGGTGGTCAGGGCCCAGAAGCTTGGATAAAACAGATACCAGGAACTTTGGACATTCTTGAGACTCAGGACTTTTGAGACAGACGAGATGCAATGTGTGTTATGAGATGAACTCAAGCCTTTAGGTCCAGGGCTGGGGCATTGTGATTTAAAATGATGTGTCTGGTGTCAAATTAACAAGGATGATTCATTTTTTTCTTTTAAATTTAATTAGGTGTGTCTACGAATGCGCATGCAGTGTCCTCAGAGGCTGGAAGGAAGTGGCAGATCACCCTGGAGTTGGTGTTATAGGTGGCTGTGAGCTGCTGGGTGTGGGTTATGGGATCTTGGACTGACTACAAAGGAAGAAGTAAGCTGATGACCAGCATTCATCTCTCTCTGCTTCCTGTCTATGGCTGCGATGTGAACGGCCATTCGACACTCCTGAGGCCTTCACTCCCCTCAGGGCAGGCTGTGTCCTCACACTGTGACAACCACCCCACACTCCTCAGATGGACTATGCCTAACACTGCAAGCTGGGACAGACCTTTCCTTCATTAAGTTGATTTTGTTGTTGTTGTTGTTGTTCTTTTTGTTTGTTTGTTTTTGTTTTTCCAGACAGGGTTTCTCTGTGGCTTTGGAGGCTGTCCTGGAATTAACTCTTGTAGACCAGGCTGGTCTCAAACTCAGAGATCCTCCTGCCTCTGCCTCCCGAGTGCTGGGATTAAAGGCGTGTGTCACCACCGCCAGGCTGTTGTTGTTCTTTTTTGTTTGTTTGTTTTGTTTTGTTTTTCGAGACAGGGTTTCTCTGTGTAGACCAGGCTGGCCTCAAACTCACAGAGATCCGCCTGCCTCTGCCTTTTGAGTTCTGGGACTAAAGGCGTGTGCCACCACTGTCTAGCCCTTAAATTGATTTTTTGTCAGGTATTTTGTCATAGCAATGAGACATATAACTAATACAATACAGTCCCCAAAGTCAGGGCCTGGGTCTCTAGAGCAGCTGGTAGGAACCAGGCTAGTTGCTAATGTCTGAAGCCCAGGGAGGGGACACCAGGAGGAGGCACCTGGCCCAGAAACATACCCCTGGTGCTCAGCTCACATTTACTATCAGCTTGCTGTGTGTCTCAGAGCACTTGCTTGGCCTCTCTGGGCCTTAGTCTGAACATTCCCTCACTTGTTTATGTCACCAGCATTTGTGGATTACTAAGTGCTGACCCCATCCCAGAGGACACTTAGGTGAGAACACAGCAGATGGGGCCTTTTTTTCATGGAGGGAGTGGACAGGAGTCTCTTGGGGCCTGTTTGCTATGAAACTACCAGCTCCCCAGATGGGACTGGCTGGGAACAGTGGCAGGTGCTGAGCAGAAGTTGTTCAATATCTCTGATGGGAACAAAGAGCCCGTGCTCCCAGTGCTACCACACATGTCCATTCCACCTTTCCCCTATAAACCTTGGGTCGCCTGGAAAACTCCTATGCATCCCTGAAAGCCCACTCTTGATTCTTTTCCGTTACCATCTCCCACCAGCCATACTGACCTCCAGAAGATTCATTTTCTTCTGTACTCAACTAATTAGCCCTGTTCTGGCCCCCATGGGGAGAAGAGCATGTGGTCTCTCAGGGTGGATGGGGCTCACCTAGGGCATGCCTGCTTTAGCACAGGAAGAAACAGGAGCCTGCAAGAATCCCAGGTCCCAACCCCTGCTTCTGCTGCACTCTGGGCTGGGCTGGACTCCGGCTTTGGGAGGTGGCTGTGGTGGATGGGGCTGGTGTATGTGGGGAGCTCAAGGTGGCTGAGGTGCAGGATTGTGGTCCAGGTGGTGGGTAGTCTGGCTGGAACTGGAGTGGGGTCTTGGCCCTGTGTTCTTGGAGATATGCTTCTCTGGCTTCACCCAGAGCCCTCTGTCTGTGTCCTCCATGTGTTCAAGCCTGCCGCTAGCCCTCAGCACCATTTGCCACTCTGCCAGGAGTGTGCAGAAAAACAAAAGCAATTTCTCTGTTTTTTCTTGGTGACTTTCCCTCTAAACTTCAATTTCCCTGAACTCTGAGGTGCCCTGGCCAGAGTGACCTCAACAATACTGGGGTGACCTGCAGTCAGCTGCCCAATGTGAGGTTGATTTTGAGGCAGCTCCTCCAGCTGCACACATTGACAACAATGGCGGATCATCTGCCCCCTCTCCTCCCCTTTGTTCCCCAATACAGGAGTCCTCAGCCACCCCAGGGAGCATCATTGCTTTTCCCAGGAGTGACCAACAAACACCACTGCTGGTGCACACGCAGGGCTCCAGCCAACAGCTCCTGGAACAATGCTGCAGTTCTACAGGGAGCAAAAGCCACCAACACTCAGAGGAAATCCACTTGGAACTTGACACTTTCCCTGGCTATCTAGAGGTGGTCTGAGCCTCTCTCTCCAGGCTGGGGAGTCCAGAGACCCTGGGGCAAGCAGGTGCTCTGCAGAGCTCCTGGGCAGGGGAGGTTAGGAGCATCAAGCTTCTGAGGAAACTTGTGTTTTCAACATGGGAGGGTCCCCTGGGCTGTATGCAGAGACAGAGAGTTTTCACAGATGGAAAAACCTGTCCTCCTAGGCGACACCTCTGGGTTTTTTTTTTTGTTTTGTTTTGTTTTTGATTCTGAACAGAGTCCCAGGACAGCTGCTGCTCCATCCTGGCACAAAATACATAGAAATGGTGCTGCCTTTGCTTTTCCCCTTTCTTTTTCCTTGTTGTAGCCTTAAGCTTATTATTTACAACTTATTTATTCACATATAAATATATCATATATGGCAAATATAATACACTTATAAATACATAAACTTATTTATTTATTTGAGTCAGGGTCTCATTAGCCTAGGCTGCCTCAAACCCAATACATAGCCTTGAACTGATCTTCCTGCTTCCATCTCCCCAGTACAGGGATATCAGTGTTAGACACCCCCCCCCCCCCTTAAAGGCACCTTTCCTCTCTCACCGTGAAGGGAAGCTTGGGAATCCTCAGGGATAACCCACATCCATGCCAGAGTGTGAGCAAAGGCTTCACATTGGCTTCTAGGGAACAGAGCTCCAGGGACAGTGAAAAGCTCTCTGCCCCTTTCTGCCAGTCAACACATTTTATTTATTAATTATTAAAGGCAGGGCTTCATTTGGGCAGTGCACATCTTTAATCCAAGCTATCTGGCTTTAAATTCTGCAGTCCAGACTTCAACGTGGAAGACAGAGGCAGGCAGATCTCTGTGAGTTTGGGACCACTGGACTACATGGCAAGTTCCAGGCCATTCAGGGCTACATAGTGAGACTCTTGTCTCAAAAAAAGTAAGCAAACAGCCAGGCGATGGTGGCAGTGTGGCGTCCTCCTTCAATCCTAGCACTCAGGAGCCAGAAACAGGCAGATCTCTAAGTTTGAGGCCAGCCTGGTCTACAAAATGAGTTCCAGGACAGCCAGGGCCACATAGAGAAACCCTGTTTCAGAAAAAGTAAACAAATAAAACAACAAACAAAACAAGAAATTGTTTGAGGTAGTCCAGGCTTGCTTCATCCTGCCTCAGCCTCTTGAATACTTGGATTATAGGTATGCACCACCATGTATGATATCATACATGCATATGAGAGTGTGTTCAAATATACACCCATACATATTTCTTGCTTTTTAATTTTTAAAAAGATTTTTACGTATTCTATGCATATGAATGTTTTGCCTGCATATATGTATATCTGTGCACCACATGTATGTCTGGTGCCCATGGAGGCCAGAAGAGGGCTTCAGATCCCCTGTAAATGGAAGTACAGACGATTGTGAACCACCTTGTGGGTGCTGGGAATCAAACCCTGATCCTCCGCAAGAAGAGCGTTCTTAACTGCTACACCATTTCTCTGGCTCTTGTTATTTTATTTTATTTTTGAAACAAGATCTGATGTAGCACAGGCTGGCTACAATCTCAACATGTAGCTGAGGATGGCCTTGAACTTCTGATATTTTGTTTTCACCTTCCAGTATACTACATTTGAGGCATGGTCTCAAGTAGTCCAGGTTGGCCTCAAACTCACAGTAATTCCCCTGCCTCAGGCTCTGAGTGTGGAATTTTATATAGGCTTGTGCCGCTCCTGCAGTCAGTTTACAAACTGCATGTAAGTACTCTTTGAGTCTTGCACCTGAAAGAAGCCAGGCTCCTCCTTAGCCTTTCCCAGCTGCCTCTGCAAGGACCTCTCTTCAGGAGGAGACATGAAAGCAGTACCTGCAGATCTGAACCTCATAGCCCAGGTCCAGTGGGTCATTGGGTGCCGTGCCATTCTGGAAGTCACTGACGTTGAAGGAGGAGAGTGTGTGGTTGACAAAGCCATGCATGGTCCCGTTCTGACTGTACATGTAGAGGTACACTAGACGAGGGATGAAGTCAGACGTGAAAGAGATCACAAAGGCCTGCCAGGGAAAATGAATGAGTGTGAGTGTGGCTTCGGGTGGGGCAGGGTAGCATGAGTGAACAAACGGTCGCAATGTTCCTGTCCCTTGCTGCACCTTGCAGGAGTCTGAAAGGCTATTTTTGTGGTCCGTAAGTAGGGACGGTAGGGACAGTGGGCTGCCTTTCACAGGCTGCGTGGCTCTGGGTGAAGTTCCCAACCCCTCTGTGCCATCCTTCTGTTCTTATTCAACAGGTTGAGCACGCCCACTGGGCACAGACCTTACCTCCTGGCCTTGCTGGAGAAATTCAAGAGCCCAAAGGAGGAATGTGCAAACTGTAAAGTTCTTGCCTACATCTATGACAGACTTCACGCAGGAACCTGAAGCCCAAAGCCTCTCATGGCTGTGTGGCGTTGGGTGTGTCACGTTCCTTCTCTGTGCCTTAGCTATCTGTAACATGGGGCTTGCCAGGCTATACCTCCACAGCTGTGTACAAGGCGACAACTTGATATGTGGCAAGAATACAGATGGTTTAGAATATTCTGTGAGCATCTAACACTGTTGCTGTTGTCCTCATGAGATGTCCTATGTTTGCCCTGGCTTCACACAGGCTGTATCCAGGGACCCCTCATTCTAGACCCTATTTTTCTCCTCCAGGGCCTGGCATGGAGCTTCAGCTGTACGTCATTCCCTCTCAGTTCCTTTAACAAGGGGCCTCAAGGTCTCAACTGGGGAAGAGGGCACTTGGCAGGAGGGAAGGCCAGTGTGGAGTCTGGAGGTTCCTAGTGGCTTGAATATCACCCCTATGCCTAGTGGGCACTGGATCTCAGGTGCCCCCTCATTGGACACCTTGAGCTCAGCATTGTTCTGGGAGCTACCCCTGCTTCCCATGAGCACACTTTCTGCATACAGGGTGTGAGGCTGCAGGTCCACTTGTGGTTCCTATGCCTCTGAGCCAGCCTTGGACTTTGCTGCAGCAATATGGGGCCAGTGGTCAAGGGCTATGCCACTCTTGACTTGAGGCCAGGAAAGGCTAGTAGTGGCCATACTATGTGCTGGGAAGACATGGTCATGGGCTAGGAAGGAAGCTAGGAGTGTGACACTGGGCTTGATAGAGATAGGGGCACTAGCTTTTCAGCTATGTTACAAACGTTTTTTGTCTCTCCCTTTTTTAGCTATGTTACAAATGTTTGTTTGGAGACAGTGTCTTACGTAGCCCAGGCTGGTCTTGAACTCTCTATGAGGATGAGGGTGACCTTGAACTTCAGATCCTTCTGCTTCCTGTTCCTGAGTGCTGGAAGAACAGGTGTGCTCCACCATACCTGGTTTATTCAATGCTGGGGATGAAACTCAAGCCGCGTGCATGCTACCTATTGAGCCACAGCCCCAGTCTTTCTAAAGAGGGACATCCCAACAGCCCTGGTGGCCTCACTGCCCATCCATGATTCCCACTCCCATCACTTACATTAATGATGACAGCCAGCTTCCCGACGCCTCTGAGAATGTTATACCAGATGCCTAGGGGAGAAGCAGATGGGAGCGCCTGTGGACTGGTGTATGGTTTGTGGTGCCCAGGCAGTGCCTGGGTGGACCCATCATTACAAGAACTGGGGCAGCTCGAGGGCCACCCCCAGCAATGCTGGGGAAGGCACAGAGGAGCCCAGGGAATGCCAATGCCTTGGCTGTACTGTGTTGCCATGTCACCTAATGGGCTGTCTATGAGTTCCAAGGCTCAGACACCCTGGTCCCTCGTGGCCCTGGTCCTTCCCCGTGAACCTGTGTAAAGGTGTTCACTGCAGAAAGATCCCTTTCGTAGAGCCAGTGACTTGACCTCAACCCCAGTGCTTGAACAGCTATGGTTAGGGCATCCTGACTAGTGAGGCTGGGATCTTGCCTCAGGGTGATGCTTAGCAGTGTTCAAACCAACCATCATGCTTGGATATGACCTGACTTCCACCTCTACAATTCCAGATGGCCAGAAGACTTATCCCCACCGTGGTGGGACCTTGCTCCTTACCATCTTCCAATGGAAAGGAGAAGGAACAAGACTCAGGAAGGAGGTGAGGTGCTTGTTGGGGGTCTCCAGGATGAGATTCCTGCAGGGAACCCCATGACCTGCATCCCCTATCCCTAACCTTACCCACGAGACTGGATGTGTGTCCAGGGGTCCTGTCCTAAATTGTGCTCTATGAGGCCAAGAGTATGTCCTGTTAATATCTGACTCCCAGCCCTGAGCCAGGTCTATGGCTTACTCTGAAGTCACCCTGGGTAGATCCCACTGTATCCACTATGGCAGGTGTTTTGTTCTAGGTGTGATGTATGACAGTTAGGTGCCACATGCTGTGTAGGGCAGCTTCCAAACTCTCATTTTTGAGCTTCACACTGATGGCCCATGAAGTCAGCAGGTGTTCAGCCTCAGGAAACCCAGAACCATAGTTTGACCAGCATTCAAGCCTATAGCAATGTGCATATATTAGATAAGTCTTCCTGCCCCAGTCAGCTGACAACTCCAGGATAAAACAGCCCCATCACAGCAATGAGGTACCCATGCCTAGCCACCAGGTGGGAAGTCTCAGGAAGAGCCATATTCCCACCCCTAGTGAGTGACAGTCTACTCCAAGATGAGATGTTCACTAACATCTGCCTGGTGCTTCCTGTGATGGAGGCGGGTCTGTCTAGCTTCCTGCTAGCAGAAGTGGTAGTCAGACAAGTAGATTCTGCATGCTGAAAATTTCACTGGCATGAGGGAGCCAGCAAGGGCACCAGAGGGGAGGGTATCCTTGTGAGGTCACTGCAAACGTATTTCAGTCACCAGTGGAAGCACTTCATGCCTGGCCTCTTGTGTGGTGTTTCGGGAGCCGAGAGCTCTTCTGTAGACTTAGAGCAGGCTGTGGCTCTCGAATCACTGTGTTTCCTGAGCCTGGATGTATTTACCTATTAGGTGTTTGTTCACTGGCTGCAGAAATGCAGAAGGCCTTTTGAGATAAAACCAGAGCAGAGGATACAAAGGACAGGTTCTGTTAGCTGCACACTCCTGGAAACTGTTGAGGCTGATGAGAAGGTCCAGCAGGTAAAAACTCCTTTGCCCAAGCTTGATGACCAGAGTTCCATCTCCTGAACCACAGCGGGAGACAGAACCCACTTGTGTAAGATGGGCTTCCTATAGAGATCCTGTGGCTTGGTCTCCTGTAGGTCAGTTGACCACATCTGTTCCCTATATACAGGGGAGTCCCTGATGCCACCTCTTGGAACTACCGGACACTTCTTGATGCTTGAGCGCTCTCTCTCTCTCTCTCTCTCTCTCTCTCTTTCTCTCTAAGCAGAGTCTCATGTAGCCCAGGTTAGCTACAGATTCACTATGAGCCAAGGACAGTTTTGAACTCCTGATCTTCCTGCTTCTACCTTCAAGGTGCTAGGATTACCGGTGTGTACCATCATGTCTGAGTTATGTGGTGATGGAGACCAAACCCAGGGCTTTGTGCATGGCAAGCAAGCATTCTAACTAGGCCAAACACTAGCCAAGCAAAAGTGAAGTTCAGGGTGGCCTCCGATTTACTTCATCTTATTTAATGTTCCCCACTGCTGTTTCATCACAACTGGCAAAACTCACATTGAAGCTTATTTTATTTATTAATTTAATAAACAGATTTATTTTTCAAGATAGGGTCTTACTCTATACCCCAAATTCTGGCCTGGAACTCATTATGTACCCTAGGCTGACCTCAAACATGTAGCAATCCTCCTGCCTCACACTCCCGAGTGCTTGGATTTACAAGTACGACTATGCCTCATCTATTGACAAGTTTTTATTTGAACATTTGTTTTCGAGTTTCCAGGGTATAAACCAGTAATAGGATTGCTGGGTGACTGATAATTTTGCAATGTCAGAATGGGAGGGGACAGCTCTTCCCCTTCCTTCTCTTTATTTGATATTTTTAGACAGGGTCTCACTGTGTAGCCTTAGCTGGCTTGGAACTCCTAGAAATCTACCTGCCTGTTTCCTGTTGGGATCAAAAACATGTCCCAGAACAACAGGCTAAAGTCTACTTTTACTTTATTTGTTATTTTTGGAGATAGGATTTCATGTAGCCCAGGCTACCTTGAACTTGAGATGAGGTGCCCAGAGTGACCTTGAACTTCTGATCTTCTTGCTTCCACTTCTGAGTGCTGGGATTACAGGTGTGTACCATCTCGTGTGGGTCTTCTTTTTCTCCTTCTTCCTCTCCTCCTCCTCTTCTTCCTCCACCACCCCAGAGGACTCTAAACTCCATTTCTAACAGCTTGACAAGGAAGCATGCTGGGCAGGCGAGGTGCTCCATGAAACATGGAATCCACTCACTCAGTGCTGAGGGCAATGACTAGGGTTTCTCACTGCCTGCAGTACAGTGCAGGGAGTCCTTACTGCCTGAAGACTGACTTCTGGGGTCCTCTCACACCCCGCCCCAGACCTCCACCTACGAGGCCATGTGATAAAGACTCCTGCAGTAAGGAGCACAGCTGCCACTAGCCAGGGTCTGTGGGGGTGTAGGCCACCGGCGCCACTGGGTCTCCTGTCCCCTGGGAACACTGGTCCAGAGGCTCTGCACGGATCAGAGGAGGAAGACAAAAGCCCCTTTGAGCAAAAGGTTACAGCTCAGGAGGCCACAAACAAGCATGTGAAAGGCAGATCACGCCTCCAACCAAACCGGCAGGAACCAGGAAGCAGCCGCTGATCCGTGAGGCCTGGGAAAAAGCTAGGAGCCTGGAGGGAGGACTCAGAGCACACACCAGGAGCCCCATGGGGGCGGGGACGACAGGGGGCGACAGCAGGAGCTAGGAGGCCACCCACAGTTCCCTGTTCACCCTGGTGGGTTTGCAAGTTTTTAGAGGACACCCTCTAGGACTAGCTAGCCTCTGTCCAGAAGCAAAATTCATCAAACAGTGACATACCCATTGGGGACTCCACTGAGGTATTTGTGAGAACCTTACAGGGGGACTATGTGGCCATATGCTTTTCTTCCTTTCCAGCAATGGAACAGTGAACTTTAGGGTTTTTAAAAAATTACCCAAGTTCCCTTTGGGCCTCCAGCATTCAGTGCTGGTTTTTCAAAGTTGACCCTCTGTTCATTTAGGAGATAGAGGGTTTTGGTTTTGGGCAGTGGGACCTAGACTCTGCCCAGGCTTCCTCTGAGGTTTCTCTAAGGGCCCAACAGGTGGAAAGTTCCAGAAGTTTGAGCTGAACTCACCTCTGGGCTTGTCTTAGAGCAGAATGTGGGGTGTCCATCTTGCAGTCAGACACAGCCTAGACATGGCCCAGGGCCCATTCTCCATCAGCCCGCTGGTGACTAGTTTTTACATTTGTAAAAGCAAAAGGGGAAAATGCCTGGATTTGACCTTCCACTGAGGATCCTTGTGCCCCCAGAGTTGTGACAAGCCAAGAACTCATGGAGGTTTCTTGCACCTCTGGGGTCACCAGCCTGGCCATACCTGAGTGTGGCTTACCCCATGACCACAATGGGGCAGCATAGGGGACACTGGGGACTGGAAGAGTCGGTTTGTTCAGGGATTTTCAATGCTTTTAAGTCTGTGGGCAGAACCTGGGGAGGCCCACCTGGGTGTCTGTTTCTATTGTCTAAGCTGCCTAGGTAGGAGGTGGCATCAGGAGGCCACAGTGTCCAAGCACAGTACAAGGACGTCACATGTGAGTCCTGGCTCTGACCTCTTCATCACCCAGCACCCATGTTTCCAGGCCACTCTCAAGGTTGTGTGTGTGTGTGTGTGTGTGTGTGTGTGTGTGTGTGTGTGTGTGTGTAGGCCTTGTAGCATAGATGTGAGTTAGGCTATAGAACCACAGAGATGAAGTTACCATAGCTGAAGTGCTTGGGTATTACCATGGCAACTTCACCCAGCTCACTGTAAAAGACTATAAGGTGATAGAGAAGCCTGAGCCACCTTCTCAGAGGCAGCTGGAAGTTCTGGAGGATGTGGTTATCATGGCGGGGGCTGGCTACGCTACCAGAAGCCAGGTGATGGTGTGGCAGACACTAGCAGAAACAGGAGAGTATATGTAGGAGAGTGTAATCTGAGGGTGCCGTAGGGGTGGGTGGCAATACCCAAGGATTCCCCATGGAATGAGCTAGATGTCTAGGGGCCTGAGGAAGGTCTTAGAAAAGCCAATGCCACCAGAGATGGTGGCACACATGTTTAATTTCAGCACTTGGGAGGCTGAGGCAGGTGGATCTCAGCCAGCCTGGTTTATAGAGTGAGTTCCAGGAAAGCCAGTGCTACACAGAGAAACCCTGTCTCAAAACCAAAACAACAAACAAAACAAACAAACAAAAAGCCTAACGCCACCCCTTACAGTCTTGAAAACTCCTGTCTGGGCCACAGAATCCAACCCAAAGATCCCCTACCACCAGGGGATATAATCCATATGGGTAGGTGACCACTTGTTTCCCTCACGTGATTTAATATTTGCTTATTCCAGACATCAGCACAAAGATGTCCTTCTCACTACTAAGCCTGTGATCAACAGGAGATGGATTAAAGAACAGCAGGTCCCACTTTAGGATAAAAGGGACACTGTCCTTGCTGTCTTTGGTTGAAGTATGCATGGCGTCTGGAGTTCTGTACTCCATCTTCCACAGCCTCTACTCTTCCTGTATATACTCAGTGTTCTCTCCTTAACTGCCTCTGATGATGGAGCACTCACTACCCGGGTAGTGCTCTTCTTTGATGCCGTAGACTACTATAGCATTGTGTATCCCACTCTCCATCACCCTCTTCATGTACAACACAGACTTCCCAGCCCTATGCTGAGTTTCATCCTGGCCTTGAACTTCATGGGCAAGTCATTCAATAACATGTAACATGATGTAACATGACTGTACTTCCTGGGCACCCTCTCTCTTCAAAAGTCTTTCATTAAGGTTTAAGGCGTGTGTGTGTGTGTGTGTGTGTGTGTGTGTGTGTGTGTGTGTGTGTGTGTGTGTGTGTGTGTAGATGCCCCTGCAGGTCAGAAGGCGGCATTGGATCCTCTGGAGTTTAAGTTACAGTCAGTTGTGAGCTGCGCAACATGAGGGCTAGGAACTGAACGTAGGTCTCTTGCAAGAGTAGCCAGAGCTCTTAACTGCTGCAAGCTCTCTGCAACCTCAGCTATCCTAATCCATGCGCACCCTGTGCTGAAGGGCTACAGGAGGCAGGAGGTGCTTGATGAGAAGCCAAGGCTCCGTTCCCACCACTCTGTCTCTTAGTTCTGGAGCCACCCCAGTGTTGGGGAGATAGGGGTGTTAAAAATAGCATAGAGGAGAAACATCACCTCATGTGTGTGTCTGACACACCCAGGAGAGCCATCACAAACACTTACGGGTTTTTTTTCTTGATTTTCTTTGTTACTCAGTTGTGCTGTTCTAGGGCATGAACTTTGTGGATGACAATGTCACATAACAACACCAAAAGGCTGGACACACTGGGGAGACCCATAACAGTAGATGGCTGAGACAGTCAGACAGCTGACAAACTAGTCCCACATGTCACTGGTAGCTGACACATCTTCAGGCTTGAGGACCAGTTGGCCAGTCTCAAGATCTTTCATCACTTGGGAAGGTAGCAGGAAAGCCCTTGCAGGGAGCACTGCTCTGGACCCCGCTGGCTCCTCGAGCACAACAGTTCCTGTCCATAAGTGCTGAACCTGTCTCACGCGCAGCTCACTTACCTATGTCTTTGGCTCTGATGGCTACTGGCCTCCGCAGCTCAGTGACAAACTTTTTGGCATCCAGGCGGATCTCGATGATGTTGTTTAGCAGGGCAAACAGTGGAGCCAGAGGGAAGGATGCAACAAACAGGGTGACAAAGCCGAACTGAATGACTGTAGGGAGAACAAGCATTGTCAGCAATGCAGCCGTGTGCCACCCTGCACCCAGCATGACTCGGACCATGGCTGCCTAGCACCCTGCCTCAGAGGAACCCACCTGTGTGGGTCTGCCAGCAAGTGCATGGCTCTGGAGAGAGCCACAACTATCTTGGGCAATGTCCAGGGGACTGAAGACAGAAGTCACAGTATCAGGAATTCAACACAGCTGACCTGATCCCTGGGGATCCCTACAGGGGCGTCCAGGGATCCCCTGTATCTGCTGGGATTACAAGCACACCACTACCCGCAGCTCTTCATGAGGGCTTCTGGGGATTGAACTCGTGTCTTCACATTTGTGCAGAGGGCACTTCACACCCTGAGCCATCTCCCCAGGTCTGTGTATGTAATTTTTATTCCTGTCTATAAATGTGCTCTGCTCATGCTCACCCTTGTGGGACTCTTGAGTCACAGGCGAGCTCGAGGGTCACAGGTCTGACCTTATGAAATCTCCGCTCACAGGCAGATGACAGTGAGCTCATGACCTGGCCTGTCCCCTCCCTGAGGCCAAATCTCCCATTGTCACAAAGGCCTGCTCCTGTTACTGTGTCTCAAGAGTCCCTCCTGTCCTCCTCCATCAAGCCTAGGAGAGTTGGAGGACTCTTTCCTCCAAGGTTCTCTCAGCCTTCTGTTTCCAGGCCTCATGTTGCTGTTCACCAGTTCGGGACTTCTTCAGCCCCAGAAGCTGCAGTCAACCTGAGTTACAACAGGTCAGGAAAAGGTCACCAGAGAGATGAGAGCCAGAGAGCTGGTCCAGGAGCTGTATGGCAGGACCTGGTCCAAGGGAGCTCCATGCCAGGGGGTAAACAAGGAAGCTGTAGAATGTCACCCTGTGCTCAGCTGGCTGAGTATGGCCATTGTTACCAGGATGAGCAGGGCAGGAGGCTGTGGGAACCGTTTCCCAGATGCCTTGGTGACCTCTCACTGGCCCGGAAGTGTGGAACAGTAGGGTGGGGTGCCCCGGCTGAGGTCTGGAGGTGCTGGGAGGTTAGGGTGGAACAGGGCCAGCCATGTGACATGGTTGTGTGCATGAGCCATGGTTGCCAAGACTCAGGCTCAGGGCTGCTGTAGATGGGCTTTCCCACTTAAAAACAACTTGGCATGGGGTCTCAGGCTGTAGCCCAGGATGTAGCCCAGGTTGACCTCCAATTTACTACATAGCCAAAGATCGCCTTGAACTTCCGACTCATCCTGCTGGAATTACAGTACAGGCCTGCATTATTATGTCTGGTTTATGCTGGGGCCTTGTGCATGCTAGGCAAGCACTCCACCATTAGAGCTACAGTCCTAGCCTTGGCTTTTCCACTTCTGAGAAATGGTCCTGCATCACCCAGCCTGAAGGTTATGTGAAAGAGACAACGGAAGTGGGAGAGACTCTGGAGCTCAGGCTAGGGCGGGCACTCTCCCACCGCCACCTGTGCACCTGTGTTCGGTCTTAGGTTCCCTTAGAGGAGAAGATAGCAGCGAATGTGACAGAGAGAAAGTCAGGTGAGGAGTGTGCCCTAGTGCTGGGCTGGGGTGGGCTTCTTGGCACATAAGGCCTCTGTCCCTGAAATCTACTTATCTTTAAGCCCTGGAGGATCATGGGAGCCTGAGGTGAGAACTCAGTAGTTGAGAGAAATGACCACATCTTGGTCAACCACAGGGGACTTCTCTGTGGTATCTGGCCTCCTAGAGGGCAGAGGCTGACATTGGGGAAAGGAGGACCTGTGCCCAGATTCTATTGGCCAGGGCCTTAGAGCTCAACAGCAGGAAAAAAGGAGCCTGGAGTCCTGTTTGCCCCCACGACACACTCTCCTGAATCTCCTGCCAGTCATGAGGGTAATGGGAGCAGCCCTGCTTAGAACCACATGAACAAACACAGAGTGGTGGGCAGAGAGGTGTTCAAGGGGTAGAAAGGTCCGGTCGATGCTCTGCAGTCTGAAGGTCACCTGCTGGCCACTGCCCTCTAAGCCAAGGCTGAGGAGTGCTGGGGCCACATGCCAGGCCTGCCTTGCCTGTCAGCACCATGGAAAATGCAAAGTGCAGAGCAGTGGCTCCCCTGCCAGGATCTGGGGCAGGCTTGATGCCGCATATCTGAGTCCTGCCCTTGCTGGCCATGCCAGTCTAAGCTCCCTTGCACTGAGTCTTCCCTGTGTCCACTCATCCATACTCCCAGTGAACATGCACCTCGCATCTGCTATACACTTGGGCCCGTCCTAGGAGTGGGGGTGGCAGTAAAGAGTGGGAAGAAGGGGCTGGAGAGATGGATCAGAGGTTAAGAGCACTGGCTGTTCTTCTAGAGGTCCTGAGTTCAATTCCCAGCAACCACATGGTGGCTGACAACCATCTGTGGTGGGATCTGATGCCCTCTTCTGGGATAAAGGAGTATATGCAGACAGAACACTGATACACATAAAATAAGCAAATCTTAAAAAACAAAAGAGTGAGAAGAAGGGGCTTTCCCTCTACAGAGCTCTATCAGGGATAGCGGTGCACATGCAGATAGAGCATTGATATACATAAAATAAAATAAGCACATCTTTTAAAAAAAAGTGGGAAGAAAAGGTCTTCCCTCCACAGGGCTTCTGTGAGACAGACAAGGATAGAAGAGTCGATGCTGTCAATGTTGACTGGATTTAAAATGGGGCCAGAGGGGAAGCGGGATCCTAGGCATAGGGAGAACCAATGCTTTTAGCTATGGTGGTCAGAGAAATCCTTTATTGGGGGACACTCTAAGCACAGTCTTTGGGAAAGGAAGAGAGAGGATCTGTGCAGTTATTTAAGGGAGAGCATTTCAGAGGAGGTACCGTAAATGCAAAGGCCCCGTGGCAGGCCCGAGTTACATGTTTGCAGAACAATGTGGAGTTAGTTCAGTGTGAGCAGAGCAGAGGGCAAGATGGGCAGGAGGGAGTCTGGAAGGTGGCAGGGTCACATAGGCTACACCTGGACCTTCCCATCTTTCCTCGGCTACCTCTCAGCATCCTTCCATGCAGGGTTATTCTCTGTGGATGAGGCTTACCCAGGCCTCACTATGAGTTCTGGCTTTACTCTGGGGTCACAGCAAGCCCAGGGAGAGTCGGGTATCTTGTGCTCAGGAAGAAGAGAGGTGTCACAGACGAGGGAAGGACACTAAAGGGGTGTAGCTATGGTACCCCAAATGCTGAGGCCCTCCAATGGAGCTGGTCTTGCTGGTGAGGGAAGGGAAAAGGAATTGCTGCATGGCTGTGTGTGTCACGCTGTGCAGCAGGTGACTATGGGCTGCATGTCCTGGGCCTTTGGAAGACAAGGTTGAAGAAAATGGACTATGTTTATAGACCCAAGGAGGGAGCAGAGTCTAGAGCCAAGAGTCTAGGCTAGGTATCTTCAGCTCCTGTCTCTGTCTGACACTGCTGAATGGGTGAGGGGCACAGAGGTCATGGGCATCCCTACCCTATGGCCCTTTCCCTGTTCCTGTCCTGGTAGCCTGTTTCCTGTGTGTGTTGTGTGTGTATGTGTGTGTGTGTGTGTGTGTGTGTGTGTGTGTGTGTGTGTGGTGTGTGTGTGTGAGTGTGTATGTGTGTGTGAGTGAGTGTGTGTGTGTGGTGTGTGTGCATATGTGTGGTGTGTGTGTGTGTGTGTGTGTGTGTGTGTGTGAAGGTAAAGGTCAGAAGTCAACTTCCAGTGTCATTCCTCAGGTGGGGTTCATTTTATTTTTATTTTTTTCACAGGACCTCTCACTGGCTTGGCACTCACCAAGTAGGCTAGGCTAGACTGGCTGGTGAGTTGACCTCAAGGATCATCTTGTTTCCCCAGTGCTGGGATTATAAGCACACATAACCACACCCAGTTTTGTTTTGTTTTTAAATGTGGGTTCTAGGAATTGAACCTAAATTCTAGTGCTTATAAGCTGCTTACCAACAGAGTCATCTCCCTAGCCCCAGTTTCCTTTTGTTTGTTTGCTTTGTTTTTGAGACTGGGTCTTACTATGCACAGGCTGGCCTCAAACTCAAGAGCCTCTTGCCTCAGCCTCCAAATGCTGTGATCACAGACAGGCATCAATCACCATGCCCAGGTCCATGGTCTTTGTCCACTCTGCATCCCCTACAGCTCGTGCCCACCACCCTGCCCCAGAATGCCACTCACTCATTTCCATGTACTCGGGTGTGAGGCCAGCGAAGGGTTCGAGGTTGAAGTCTACCTCATAGCGCTGCTTCCGCTTCACATACTCCTCACGGTCCGAGGGGCTCTGCCGTCGAAGCTTCAGGTAGCGGATGAACTTTTTCATCTTCCTGCAGAGGGCTCTGTGTCAGTGGGCAGCTAGTGGGGGGGCAGCACCCACCAGCACCTCTGAGTTACACTATCATGTCTGCTCTGAGCCTGAGACACCAGTTAGCATAGTAAAATACACATCTTGTTTTGTTTTGAGCCACTATTAGGCCTGGCTGACCTTGAATTTACTATGTAGACCATGCTGGCCTCAAACTCACATAAATCCACTTTCCTCTTCTTCCCTGGTGCTAGCATCAAAGGCACATGCCACCATGCTTGGCTATATGCCTGTTGGAAGGGGCTAATAGCCCTGCCCTTTTCCCAGAGGCAGCACAACTCTGCTGGTTTCCTAAGATGCTGAGAGGCCACCTGTGGCCACGGGAGGCTCCTGGAGGAATCCAGGAAGTGTGGGTTGCCCCATGCCTCTGTAGCCTTTCCTTAGTCCACTAAGGTCCTGGTTCCTGGGAACCTATACCTCTGAGGAGCAAGATGAAGGGGACTGGCTCCTGCTGTCTACTCTGCTACTCAGGGGCCAGTGCAAGCCAGGGGCTGTGTGGCCCCTGGGAGTCCATATTGTCTATGATGGGGCAACTTTTGCTCCATGTTCCCCTCCCCTATCCTCCTCACCTCCTGGTTTCTGATGTCTCCTATCCCCAAAGAGGCTGATGCCTCACCCGTCACAGAGGCTACATTGAGAATCCATCGGAGTCGCCCATCCCCTCCACTCTGTCCCCACCCGCGGCAGGTACCACTCACGGGATGCCGATTTCGAAGAGATTGTTCTGGATCAGCTGCTTGCCCAGCATGATGATGCTCAGTTGGATGCAGAGCTCCATGAGGCAGCCACCCGGAGCACACTGTGGGACAGAGGGCAAGTCAGAGCTAGCCTGGCTCTGGGTAGGGGGTAAGGCTAGCCCTCAACTTGTGAGGCAACTCGTGGCTTCTTAAAAGTTAGGTTCAGGAAGCCAGGCGTTGGTGGCGCACGCCTTTAATCCCAGCACTCGGGAGGCAGAGGCAGGTGAATCTCTGTGAGTTCGAAGCCAGCCTGGTCTACAGAGCGAGTTCAGGACATCCTCCAAAACAATACAGAGAAACCCTGTCTTGAAAAACAAAAACAAACAAACAAACAAAAAAGTTAGGTTCAGGGCTAGGAAGGTACTGGGTGGGTAAGAGCACTTGCTGTGTAAACATGGACATTTGAGTTTGAATCCCAAGCTAACATGGTTGCATGTGTCTGTTATCTCAACATCGTGGGATCGGGGCAGAAGCAGGTAGATAACAAGATCCTTCTGGCCAGCCATCCTAGCTGTGATAGCTAGCTTCCAATTCAGTGAGAGACCCTGTCTCAAGGCATAGAGGAAAGTGATAGGGGAAGATGCCTGCCATTCTCCTCGGCCACCCCGCATGCACACGTGCATATGTGCTTCTGTGCACAGGAAAACACACACACACACACACACACACACACACACACACACACACGTTTCACATCCCTACCTTCTGAAACCTTGAGAATAAAACCTTGTTTGGGAAAGAAGTCATTGCTGGTGTGATGGACCAAGGGAAGTGTGACCATGCCCTGCTTCAGTGACCAGTGTCCTCTACAGAACACGAAGATTCAGGGGGAGACTCAGGATAGAGAAGTGGGTGCTGCCATGCCATGTTAAGGAGAAATGCAGCCAAGGCATGCTTTTCCTTCCAAATTTACTTTAATCAGAGAGGGGAAAATCAAAGGCTAACAAAACAAAACAGAGACTGACCCCAAGGAAGCTAACTGAGTCATTTAAAATAGAGAGAAGCCAGGTGTGTTGGCGTTCGCGTTTAGCTCCAGCACTTGGGAGGCAGAGGCAGGCAGATCTCTGTTGAGTCTGAGGTCAGCCTGGTCTACAGAGCGAGTTCCAGGACAGCCAGAGATGCTGTTACACAGGGGAACCCGGTCTCAAAAACCAAACAAAAAAGGGGAGAGAGACAGAAAGAGAGACAGACAGACAGACAGACAGACAGAGAGACAGAAAGATGAAAGTGGAAGGGGAGGGAGGCTAAGTGAGGAGGCAAAAGAGGGAGCAAGGGATGGATATGATCAAAGTATGTTATATATGTGTATGGACATGTAATGAGACCCATTATGTGTGATTAATAATATGCACTGATCAAACAGGGTGGGTGCAATGGCTCCATGAATAAAGGTGATCGTCACTGAATCTGAAGACCTGAGCTCAATCCCAGAGAACCGTGAGGTGGAAGAGAGAACTGACTCCTGTAGGTTGTCCTCTGGCTTCTATACACATGCTGCAGCATGCACAAGTGTACATGCACAAATATAAGTAGAAGGAGTAAAAAAAAATAAGATTTAAAAGGAAGCTGGAGAGATGACTCAGTTGTTAAGAGCACTTAGATGCTCTTACAAAGGACCTGGGTTCCCAGTGTTCCTATCAGTTGGCTCACAACCAGGTATAAGTCCAGTTCCAGGGGATCTGATGTCTTCTGGCCTAAGCAGGCATCTGCACATACAGATTCAAGAAGGCACACCGACATACACTCAAATAATTAATAAATCAATGTATCTCTATAAAATTAAAAAAAGCTAAATTTTGAACAAAAAAATCAACAAAAACTAGGCATGACTCCCTTCCACATTTCCCCCTTCCTTCATGCTTTCCTTGAGATAGATTCTCACCATGGGGCTCAGGCTGGTCTCAGTTGGGATGGTAGGTGTGGGTCATCACACTCACCTAACTTCCTCCCCCTGGGACCCTGGACTGTATTAATGGAGAACATGAACAGAGCATGAGTGTCCTACTCTGCTTCCTGACTGTGTTTGTGATGGAACCCGCTGCTTCAAGCCCCTGCTGCTTTGACTTTACTGCCATGAGGAACCGCTCCCTGGCATTGTGAGTGGAAGTAAATGCTTTCTCCCTTAAGTTGATTTTGTTAGGGTGTTTTAAGCACAGTCACAGGGAAAGAGACTAAATCTATTTGGACATGTGAAGATGCAAGAAAGTATTCTGGCTGGAGTGCAGGAGCCTGGAGGACAGGAAGCTAAGTAGAAGGCTGCTGGGCAGGGAAGGTGACACGTTACCTCCTCCATCCGGAAAGAGCGGAAGATGTACACATAGTCTCCTGGCCGTCCGACAAACCTGGGATGGTTGGGGTAGTGGTTAGGGAGGAGCTGGACTCAGTCCCCAGCAGATGCCACCCAAAGGGCCCGGGCTCCTACAGATTCCCAGTCAGAGCCACCAGGGATTTTGCACAGGCTTTTTCCTTCCCTGGCTGGCTCTCAGTACACACACCTATATACCATCTTCAATCGCTTGGTACCACCTGGCCTGTTTCAGGCACTATCAAAGGTTGAAGTCTTGGTTGTTGTCCGGGGTCTATTGGCAGGGGTCTGCACTGCCTGGGGTCTGTATTGCTAGAGCCCCCTCTGCTTTACTGCCCCAGCTAAAGCTAGCCCCCACCCCCAACATCCTGGTTGTGGAAGCTGCATGCACTTCCTGATTTCTCTGGGTTGTGGGGGCCTCCCACCATCAGGAAGGACAAGGTAGGACAGAGTCTTTTACCAGAGTGGAGGAGGCAGAAGAACCAGGGTTGAGGGGTTCCTACCGGCCTTTGAAGAAAGCGACGTAGAAGATTGGAGTGTAGGAGTTCACGAACTTGAGCAGGAAGGCTTTAAAGGTCAGCCTCTCCTCGAAGCTCTTCTCTGTCTTCGGGACCTCTGAGGAAAGACACAGTAACCACTCACAGACAGGCCAGGCCAGGGGCAGTCAGGACTGGCCAGAGTCTGGTGGCCAGGCTGCTTGCTCCAAGGCTGGCCCTGCATCAGGGCCATGCTGCCCACACTATCCTGCACTCGGTACTCACCAATCTTGGTGAGCCACCTGGCAATGCAGCCGTAAACCTCATCCAGTAGAATGATGACCACGAGGTTGATGATGACAGCGGTGGCCGTGACCGTGACCCGGATGTTGGACCTCACAGAGGGGGAGGAGTTCATGGCCAAGGCTGCAGCCGTGGAGATTCTATAGATAATAACTCCCAGCACGATGGCAAATGTCACTGCGATCTGCAGGGCAGGCAAGGACAAGCTTAGTGGTAACGGCAGGGGTGGTTTGGGGAAGGTGAGGAGCTCCCTTGAACCTGCCTATCTACTCCTAACCCCCACATTTTCTGCGTCAGAACTAAAGCTGAAATTGCTGGAGTACCCACCAGATAGCAGGTGCTCTGCGGGAGTCAACCAACAGAACAAGGACAAAACCGAGATCAAGTTGTGTGCCTGGCTCCGGGGACGGGGCTTCACCAATGGGTCCATCCAAGCCTAACATTTACCAGATCTATGTACTACTCTCCCTTATTAACCCTCAAGTAGAGCCCAGGACACTGCAGTCACGCCCCAGTGGTTGTCTTGGTGGGTGTTAGAGCAGGCTAGCTACCAGGGATGCTTCTTTCCCAACCTGGGGCAACTGAGACAGCAGACTTCTGGATGGTGTGCAGGGCTAAGTCAGGTGCCCTCACAGCCACTGTGGTCAGGCAGATGGTAGCATCTGCTGGGGCATGGCTAGGGTTCCCACCCCATAGCTTTTTTGGAGTCAGTTACCTTCTAGCTCTCCCTTGACAGCAGGCTCCAATGCTAACCAAAGCCATCTCAGGCTACAAAATTCCATGGAACTCAGACTGGTGGGGCCTGAGAGATGGGTGGGAATCTAGTGACAGGTTTGTTCCGCCTGCTACAGTCTGTCTGGGTTCCTTTTCCTTTTGTCTGGGTTCTTTTTCCTTTTGGCGCAGGTCCGTGGATAAGACCCAGTCTCTGCCCAGCCCAAGGGTGTGGACACCCCACCCTAGAGCTCACTGGGTGAGGGTGGGCATGTCTGAAGCTTGCAAAGCAGAGCCTATCTGGGCTTCAGCTACTTCTGTATGGGTTTTGGCTGCTCTAGACAGGCTCTGGTCCCCATGTCTCTGAGACCGGGATGTAAGGCAGGTCTTGTCCTCACTGGCATGATCCCTCATGCTCCTGGCACAGGCCCTGCTGCTCTGTGTTGCCCACTTAGTGAACATGGCCCTTGGGGTCTCCTCAGAAGACTTGCCCTGCACACTATGGGCCACAACCAGGCCTTTTCAGACATCTGTTAGTGACTAAGCAGAGAAACACCCTGCCTGGGAAACCACTATGCCCTGCAAGCACAAGGCATGGATACCACGCCCTGAGCTCTGCCAGCGAGTGAGGGTTTTCCTCGGAAAACCCCTCAAGCCTGCCAAGAGGCCCCTCCCAGCCATAAGAACGTCTCTTGTGCCAGGGTGCAGAGGTTGGGACGGCTCTGGGTCTGTGGTGACTCAGCATAGGCAACCCTCCACCCTCCTCCAAGGGAGCCACAAGCCATGTGCCCTGCACCTCTGGCTGGCCATGCACACTAACGTCTTCAGGACCAGCTTGTGTGGTCCTGAATGGAACTCTGGGGTCAGGGGCAAAGCTGCGTCTCCATTAGTCTGTGAGCCTGGCTTGTGACAGGATTCTCTTTTGGGTAAAGACAGCCAGCTGGTTTCTTACCTATGTCTGTCCACACTCGCCTACCTTGCTAGAGCACCATGTATTCCTTACTAAGCCTTTCTGCAAGGCAGGTGGGCAGGAGAAAGGGTTCTGGCCAATGGGATACATTGTGGGAGGGCCTTCTGAGGAAACTCCCGTCACAGACAGGTAGCCTTTGCTGTCCATCTTGTGCCCTACTTGCAGCCTTCCCTTTTTCATACTGGAGTGTAGAAATGATGATGGAGGTAGAGTAGTTGTGTTGCCACCAGAATGAGCGAGCAGAAAGAAGGTCAGAGAAGCCAGTACCTCCGGTCACACTCAGCCCTAGGCCACCCACCCTCTTCTTAACCTTCCCTGGTCCTTTTGCTAGGAGCAGCTGGACTGTGGGGCTGTTGGGGTTTCTTAGCTCCTTAGCTTAGAGCTGGGGTGTAATTCTCTGGGTGTGTCTCAGCATCCGAGGGAACATGTCATCCTCAAAATGAGGCTGAGAGTGTGTCTTAGAGTCCCAGGTACTTGAGAAGCCAAGGTTCAGAAGCTTAGGGACAGCTTACGCAGCAAGACTTCATCAAACTGAACCCAAGCAAAGGAAGCTGAGTTTGTCTTCTGGCGAGGTAAGCCGCAGCTTCTCCAGGGAAAGGAAAACAGACTGGGGACCCCCACTGTGGAGGCTCCCTATTTCTGGATCCTCTAAAGCAGCTGAGGTTCTCCAGCATTGTGCAACAGTGTATGGAGGGGTGAAGCTGAGGCCTATACTGTCTTCTGGGAGGGGGGCACCCTGCCCAGAAAACCCATCCTGGCTCAAGGCTGTCTGTCCGTCTCATATGGAATGAGAAGAAATAGGCTCCTGGCTTTGCCCATCTTGGCTAGCCTTCCAAGGACCAGCCTTTGGACCTGTTTCCTCACCGCCTGGCTAGCTGTGAAGACTGAATGGGTCATCCACTGAATGACCCAAGGAAGCTCCAGGGTAGGGGCTTGATGGGATTCTGGGGCTGAAAGTGTAGGTGGCTCTGCCAGGATCTCATCAAAGCCTCCTGGGCCAGACAAAAGGTGACTACAAGTGGCTCTGGCCACGTGAAGATTGAGAAAGGCACAGGTGACGTGAGGCAGAGGCCTAGTGACTTCAATAGGTATGGGAGTTCCCTGAGAGCCATGCGACATTTGCTGGGTTTGAGTCAGCTCAGAGCCATTTGTCCTATTCCTCTTTATTTTTTTCTTAGATTTTGTTTTGAGACATAGCCTCATTATATAGCCCAGGCTGGCCTTGAATGTGCAGCAACCTTCCTATTTCAGCCTCTTGAGTGCTAGATTATAAGAGTGCACTGCCATGCCTGACCATCTGGTGAAATTTCTTTACTGGTTTCTCTAAGATTTGTCAGTTTGGTTTTAAGGGTGCAGAGGAGACCCCCGTGTGAGCTCCCTGCCCCTCAGTGAAGGATGCGTTTCACCAGAGTCAGATCACATACCCCAGGACCACCACAAGCCCCAGCTGGTCCCATCTTAGGGATGGAAGAGGGGGTCCCCCACTCCCTCTCCATTCCTGGAGTCAGGGCCTGGAGGGGGTCCCAAGATGAGTGCAGGGTACCTCTGATTCCCAGCCCCTCCAATCTTCTAGAACTTACCATGAAGATGATGGAGACAAGGTTGGTGAAATAGGCTGGAAAGCGGTCCCTCCAGGTCAGCTTCACCTTGTCTGTCTGCAACATGAAACCGCCTAGTTACTTACTGAGAACCACCCCAGTGGGTGGACAGGAGTACACACAAAAACTCAAGAGAAACCTCCAGAAGCAGCTGAGCAAACATGGCAGACCAGTGAAAGGGGAGGCAAATAGGGTCTAGTCCCCCTTGAACAGGTCACAAGGTGACAAAGTAGGGAATGGGCTCGGGGGCTAGGCCTCCTCTGTGCATGGGCCAGGCACTGCCCACTGCTCCCTAAGAACTGCATGGCCCGAGATGGAGCTGCTCAAGTCTGAGACTCTATTCTTCCTCTGCGGTCTCCTGTCCAGGACTATAGGTCCTAGGCTGTTGGGCCATTTGCCACCCATATCAATAATAGCCATTTCCCCTTTTGCTGAGCAGAAGAACAAGTACCTAGCACTGCATGTTAGAACTCAGAGCACTGTAAGGCCATGTTGACCTGGGGCCACATAGTTCTCTGAGACTGTCTTGGGCCCTGAGCTGGCTGGCCTGGAGGGGCCTTGGGGAGCAGTTGGTCACTAGCCTGGGCAGTTTCAAGTGCTTAGGGGAGGGACTTTCAAAGACAAAAACACACACTGGAACCCAGCATGCTAGCACGATGTCACATGGGAGGCCACTCATTCCAGCGGTGTCTGCATGCACACTCACGAGAAAACAAGAAGCAGTCGAGGACACCCGTGACAAGCACGTCTCCAGTGGACACCCGTGACAAGCACGTCTCCAGAGCCCCACACGAAGCTGCATCTGCTCCCTGTGGATCCCTGACAGCCATGCAGTGACATTGCAACACATGGTAGACTGCAGGTGGGAGGTGGGGAAGGGACACAGATGGGAATGTTCCAAGAACACACCACAGAGGTGGCCAGGGACAGACACAGTGGCCAAGAAGGCCTGCAGATGGTGTCAAGGCTCAAGTTGCCCAAAAACAGAGAAGTACCAATTTCACCCCTGCCATGGCTGTCCTAACCCTCTGCTTCCATTTGTTGGTCGGTTCTTCTGGACCATTCCGGCGCTTCTGAGGGTGGGTGGGGAAAGAGAGCACTGTACGGTGGAACTGGTGGGGCACTGCTGATCGTGGATGGGGATTAGGTCTAGGCAATGGCTCACTTTCCTTGTGAGCACCATCTGCCAAGGCTGACAGGGCTCTGGGTATTTAAACAAGTTAACATATAACGGAGACTCAATTCAAGGTCAGGGCAGGGGGAACTAGAAGTTTCTAGAATAAAGAACCTAGCATATAGTTCCCATGGGCACCCTCAGCATTGTATCACATGTGGTGTCACAGGCCTGTAATCCCAGCACTCTGGAGATAGAGTCAGGAAGATTAGAAATTCAAGGTCATCCATTCAAGGTCGTCCTTGGTTACATAGCTAGTTGGGGGCTGGCCTGGGCTACATAGACCCTGTCGTAAAAAAACAAAACCATGGGCCTGTAAGGATGGCCTTGCTTGAACACTTCGGGGTCCACACTGTGGAAAGAGAGAACAGACTCCCCAAAGATGGCTTTCTGATCTCCACACATGTGCTGTGGCATGCACACACAAATAAATATAATATACATACATATAAAAAGAACAAAACCACATGAAGTAATTTTGTTCCATAACTGAGAGAAACCAATGCAAATCAGTCACTGAGCCACAGGAGACAGGAGAGAGAATGTGGCCATATGAAGCCACAGGCTCAGGGCCACCACCTTGCCAGAAGCCTACAAAAAACAAACAAACAAAAAACCCAACTCTCCAACATCTTTGTGGTTCTCCCATGATCCAAGCACTGGGGCTGAAACTGAGCTTGTATGAGGCAGCTGCTGTTCTCTGAAGTTGCTGCTGTGATGGCTGTGGTGTGGTGTGGTGTGGTGTGTGGCGGCTGCAAGCCCCTGCTGTTCATGAATGAGTGAGACACTTCTCTGTATTCATTCCAATCTAAGATGTGTGACCAGAGAGCCACTGTCCCATGGCTCTGGGGACTCAGGCTGACTCCTGAGGTTTCTCCACCCAGACTTAGATTTGGGGAGGTGCCCTGGAGACACAGAGACATGATGGAGGCTTGTAGGTTCTCATTTGGGGGCCACTAGGCTATGTATAGACGGGACTGCTCCGTTGATCTGGTCACAGACGGCTTCCAGCTGGTGTATTTAACCCTTGGGCTGCATGTGGCTACGGATGTGGACCAACATAATATTGTAAACTTTAAACACTATGATTTTTTTTCGCTGTTTTGTTTGTAATTTGATTGTAAGGTTGTCTCAGCTCTGTAAATGACAGTTGTGCCTCAGTATCAGAATGCTGTACATGCCTGGCTTGCTTGTTTATATAATTTCTTCCTTTTTGAGACATGGTCTCAGTGTATTGTCCTGGCTGTTCTAGAACTCACTGTGTACACCAGGCTGGCAAAGATCTACCTGCCTCTGCCTCCCAAGCACTGGAATTAAAGGTGTGCACCACCACACTTGGCTGTGATTATTTTTTGTGCCCTTGAGTCCTGCTCACTCAGTCTCTGGAGTATTCTGGTACATCCTTCCTGGATGTAGAGTGGGGCCTTGCACCTGGCATGCCTGCAGCCTCTGCTGTGCCAACCTCCATGGAACTGTGACAACCTTAAACCTCACGCTACTTGGTACCATGAGCTCAGTGCCCAGGACACAATGACAAGGTAAGAGCCCAGGGTTTGTCCTAGTCATTCCAGAGGCCAAGGGTTCAAAGGTCAGGAAAACCATAAGCCTGGAAGAGTAACCTCTAACTTCCCAGTATTTCCCAGTACCAATATGACTTTCTCCAGCATCAGTGAGGAGCCAGCAGTCTAGGGATCCTGGTCTATCTCCCCTTATATGAAAATTAGAGGTGTGCAAGAATGCAAGCCGCACACACAAGCTGCCAATCAGAACAAGAGGCTTGGGGACAGTTTATTATAAAAAAGACAGTGCCCTGGAGCACATCACAACACCCACATCTTCTCCCTATGCCTATGTTCTAGAGAAACAAGAAGTTCAGGGACCTGGGTCTACAAATACTCCCAACTCATTGTTCAACACAGAATACAGGTTTCACAGGATGGGGAAGGGGTCCTTCTGAGGAATCATATTCTAGTGTGACATGTTTGCTGAAGTTGAGGTCACTCTCAGAGTACATCAGGGGACAGTCTAGAGCAGGGATGGGCTAGTTCTGGCCCTTTGGTCCCATCTGGCCCCTGGCCTGTTTTTGTAAATAAAGTTTTATGGGAACACAGTCTTGCATACTTGTTTACCTTTTGTCAACAGCCCTGTTCATGCTACAATGACAGAGATTATCCAGCATAAAATATTTACTATCTGAGCTGAGCCCTGGTCTGCAGAGAATACACAGCATTTGTTGACATTGACCTACACCTGGGAGCACATAGTTTTTTCTGACTGTTGGTCACACCTGGTAAGTGTTGTTTATTGATTCCTGGTCATACCTGATGAAGACCAGTGTTTGCTAACCCATCTCATCACACCTCAGACTCACGGTGTTTACTGACCCCTGGTCACACCTCAGACTCAGTGTTTCCTGACCCTTGGTCACACCTCAGACTCACAGTGTTTCCTGACCCCTGGTCACACCTCAGACACACAGTGTTTACTGACCCCTGATCACACCTCAGACTCACAGTGTTTACTGACCCCTGGTTACACCTCAGACTCACGGTGTTTGCCGACCCCCCTCACCACACCTCAGACACATTATTTGCTGACCTCTGGTCACAATATAGACACAGTGTTTACTGACCCATGGTCACATCTAGACACAAAGTTTGCTGACCTGACTTCTGGTCACATCTCAGATACACACTATTTGCTGACCCCTGATCAACATGGCAGACAGTGTTTGCTGACCCCTGATCAATACCACAAACACATAGCTTGCTGACCCCTAGTCACACTTAGACAGACAGTGTTTGCTGCACACATCAGATTCACAGCATCTCACTGTGGGGAGTCAATAGCAGAGCCTGTACCTCTTTGTTTCTGGATTCTTTTCTCAGTGACTTCTGTAAGACTCTGGCTTCGTACTCTGCTCTGGGATGATCCTGAGAAAGACAGCAAGTCAAGAGAGGAAACGTTAGTGTTGACTTCACCTCCTTCCACGTGATTCAATGTATTTGCTTCGGGGACCCTGGGGACCAGTTCACAGCTGGCTGTCACATTTCCAACATCAAACTCCCTGTACTTGGCCTGAATCTGGGTCCAGGACTTCCTCTGTTAGGAACCCCAGCTCAATGGAATGGCCAGAGGGTCTGGTCTCTATGTCCTGCAGGAGGTCTTTGCTGTGCTAGGCAGTAATGAACACCCAGCTGTGAACTGACCCTCTGAAACTTTCTGTGGAGTAGCCACGGGGGTCAAAATAGACGTAGCGAGAGGCAGCAAGCGCAGGCAGACTGGAGGTGCCAGGCCTCGGGGAGCCCAGTGCAATTCAGCGGAAGGTGCTGGAAGGAAAGAACAGGTTAGGTGAGACTGGAGAAAGCAGAGCCCAGGTGAGAGCCACGAGGAGACGTCTGGTGGAAAGACAGGAGCATGTGTGCGCAGGTCCCTCTCCCCAGAGACAGGCTAGAGGAAGGCAGAGTGACCAAAAAAATATTCCAAACCTTGACAGCTTCCTGTGGGGACCGGGAATAAAGACAAAAACAGAGAGAGCCATTACTGATGCTGTTTATCCACAGAGCCAGGATGATGGCAGTGTCCAGCAGGACAGGGGCTGCGTGTTTGTCGCTCCCAGATCCCATTTTTGCAACTCCCCGCCATTCTCAGATTCAGTGGAGAAGCACACAGGACAATGGCCCAGCTCCCTCCTGCTTCCATCAAACCTGGGGTTCAGACCCCAGGCATTCACTTCCCCAGAACTGTGGTCAGCGTGAGAGGCTCACTTTGGTCAACTCACTCAGGCCCATTCGAGTCGTGTGCCCAGTGGCCTAAGGAATCTCGCTTAGAAATCAAGCCCTAGGGGCAAAGAGGTCAAGGTAAGAGAGTGGTGAGTTGCTCCCCTCTGCTTTCAGAACACCTTGGAAGTGTTTTTAAGCTACTGTGACAGTAAGATCCAGCTGGCATTCTTCTCTTGGAATTGTCAACATGGAAACAGAACCAAGGAGAGGGCCACCCAGGCCAGAGCTCCTGCCCTATACATAGAGCACCAGTCACTTGTGAAATGGACTCATTGCAGAAAAGGGTAGACACTGTTACATTAGACACTGTTACATGGGTGAGTGGCAGGTGAGGCTCAGCTGCAGCTGGAGTAATTCTCCGGGAAGTTTTCTTACTATGATTCACAGCTATGATTCAGCAGAGATCTCCTCAGTCAAATGGGGCTTGCTCCTCGGTGTCTATGTAGCAGGAAATGGCACTGGGCAACAAGATGCTAACCAATATGTCCCAGATCACACAGCAATGGTAGTTGGGTACTGTAGTCCCAAAGACCTGGCTTACAACCATGATCTGACTGCCCAGCTGCTGTCAGCATGGAGCAGGAACCACTGTGGGCTCTCTGAAAGGTGTATGTGACCAAGAGTGACCTACAGACTGTGGCTCAGGAGGGTATGAACTATGAGTTTTTTTAAGGGCACAGAGCTGGGGCTCAGTAGCAGTACTTGTCAAACATGATGAAGTCCTGGGTTCCAGTTCTAGTGGGGGGGGGGTGCAGAAGAGAGGCAGAGAGACATAGACAGAGAGATATTTGCAACATATCAAAAACATAAAAGGGGCCTCACTTATAAAAAAGTTAACCATGGGAAAGGCACTGTCAATGTAGCTGAGATGGGAGAGTGTTTGCCTAGCATGCATAAGGCAATGGGTTAGATCTCTAGCATCAAATAAACCAAATGTGGCAGAGCATACCGGCCTGCAATGCCAACATTCCAGAGGTAGAGCCTGGAGGGTCAGGAGATCAAGGTCATCCTTGACTATGCAGCAAGTTGGAGGCCTGCATGAGCTACATGTGACCATCTCAGAGAGAGGGGGGCAGGAAGGAGGAAGGGAAAGAGAGAGGGGATGGGAGGGGAGGGGAAGGGAGAGGAAACGGGAAGGGAAGGGAGAGGAGAGAAGAGAGGAGAGGAGAAAAGAGAAGAGAAGAGAAGAGAAGAGAAGAGAAGAGAAGAGAAGAGAAGAGAAGAGAAGAGAAGAGAAGAGGAGAAGTAAGAGAAGTATGCCACTAGGTGTGCCTCAGCTCTGTAACTCCAGCTCTCGGGAGACCAGGTCCTGAAGACTGTACTGTAGAAAGTGTGAGGCCAGCCTAGGCTACAGAGTGAGATGGAATGCTGCACCAGGCCATGGCTGTGCCTCAACACATGCAGGGAACAGCCCCTCTGCTCTTCTTGGGTGTGTGTGAATTCCTGCTGAGATGTCAGTTAGAGGACTCTGGGGAGACTCATTCTCCCTGACTCCAGGGCCATCTACTGCTGGGTACCCCCTCTTTGGAACCCAGGCATGTTTGCAGTGAGTCAGTTGGTAAAGGTCTGTTAGGCTCCTCAACCTCCCAACTGCAGGCTGGGGGATAGTTTGGATGGAGTACAGAGAGGAAGGCGGCCTGTGGACAGCAGTGACTTCCTGCCCACACCCCACAGCCCCAGATGTGATGAGGTCAGTGTGGGAGCCCTGGCCAGCACTCGAGCCCACACTCGTGGGTGTTGTGTCTTTGGAAGCATGGAGACAGAAAACACTGGCAGATGGAAAACAGTTGCCCTGACAACCAAGGAATACCAGGGTGATGAGTGGAGGAGCCACAGGAGCCGCGCCTGGGATCAAGGGCCAGTCAGGGCCTGGGGCATCCACGTGAGCCAGAGGGGGTGGCAGAGGGGGCCTTGGCAAGGGCAGGCACAGCTACTCACCTCCTCCTCCTCGAAACCTGTGAGGTCCCAGCGGTAGTTGAGTCTCATCTGCTTCCGTTTCCAGTGCTCCATGAAGGTGGCAGCTGTGGGATGGTGGGAAGCAGTCAGGGCTACTGAGCGCCCTGGACAGCACAGTGGTATACCACGGGCTCAGCAAAGGTCAAAGGCACACAAATGAACGGGTTCGGCCCTCTAATTCACCCTGCCTGGCCATTGCTTTCCCACTCTGCAGATGAGGAAACTGAGGTAAACTCTGGCCAAGGTCTCTAGGCCAGCAGAGAGAGGAGGGTTAGCTAATGGCTGAGCCTGGGTCTCTAGTAACTCTTTCAGAGACCCTGGGCACGAGTGTTGGGAGGTTTTGAGGGTAGGGTTATCTAGAAACTCACACTAGCATCAAGCCCCGTAGACATCCCCTGTGTTTACCCGCTGAGTGCACCCCTGGCCACTGTCCTGTGTCATTTATTATTGAGAGACAGGGTCTCATGTACCCAAAGCTGGCATTGAACTTGCTGTGTTGTGTGGCCATGGTGGTCGGTTTACTTGTCATCTTGCTACAATCTAGAATCACTTAAGAAAGGAGTCTCAAACCAGCAACTGTAGGTCAGACTGGCCGTGGCTGTGGGTATGTTTGCAGGGGATTGCCCTGATTGTCAAATACCCACCCTGAAGGTGGGTGGCACCATTTCATGGGCTAGGCCTTAAACAGTGCAAGTGAAGAAAGCCACCTGAGGCTCAGGACAGCAGCCACCACTGCTGCAGTCACTCCCATGGTGACTGTGAGGCCTGTGACTGCTGTCTCCAGCTCCTACCTCTGCGACTGACTTCCCTTAGCGATGGATTGTAGCCTGGAGCTGTAAGACAAACAGACCCTTTCCTTCCTAAGTTGATTACTTCACAGTGGCTTTGGTTTTTGTTTGTTGTTTGTTTTTTTGAGTTTGTTTCTTGAGACAGGGTTTCTCTGTTTAATAGCCTTGGCTGTCTTAGAACTCACTTGGCTGGCCTCAAACTTACAGAGATCTGCCTGCCTCCACCTCCTGAGTGCTGGGATTAAAGGATGTGCCACCACGGCACATGGTCAAGGTGTTTTGTCACAGCAACAGATGGAAAACTAGAGCAGTATCTAAGGCTGGCCTTGAACTCCTGATTTTCCTGCCTCTACTTCCAGAGTGCACAGGTGTGGGCCACCACAGTCAAATCTGTGTTACATTCCATACAGACCAAATGTTCAAATGCCACCTTCTCTAGAAGAAGCTGATGACTCCCCACCACTCCCCACACACATCCATTGTCAGAAAACATTAGCCAAGGCTCATGGGCTGGAGAGATGGTTCCGTGGTTAAGAGCACTGGCTGGAGAGATGGTTCCGTGGTTAAGAGCACTGGCTGCTCTTGCAGAAGACCCAGGTTCAGTTCCCAGAACCCCTGCGGTGGTCACCACCAGTAACTTCAGTTCCAGGAGATCTGATGTCCTCTTCTGGCCTCTGAAAGTATTGCACTCATGTGGTATGTATACATACACTCTGGTGTACACAAATACATACAAAATAAGCAAATACATTTTAAAAGAAAGCATATCAGTGGACATCTCACAGGATGCCATGGTGAAGATATGGCTGGAGCATCTCCCGAGACTCAGTGTTGAAATTTGATAACCACTGTGAGCTAAGAAGACACTGGAAGCTAATCCCACTGTGCTGTCAGGGGTGGGGCCTTCAGAAGGCAATTAGGTCTGCAGAATGGAGCCTGGTGAATGAGTCCCCGTGGCTCTGTGAAAAGAGGAAAGAATTACTTTCCATCTCTTTCCAAGTGAGGCCCTGCACCACCCTATGATGCTGCCAACAACAAGGCCATCCCAGAGGTGGGGGCTCTTGACCTTTAACCTCCAGTACCAGAATCAAAATGAACCTATTTGCTTTATGAAGTTACCTGATCTCAGATATTACATTGTTATATGAAGTCAAACTGTACAGGGCTAACCCCAAACTGCATCTGTGCTGTTCCTCTCACCTTCCAGGAGAGTCCCCATCCGTGTGTGGACTTTCTAGGTATCGGAGGGTAGGAATAGGACCTAGTTCCTCTGTCCACAGTACTCGGCAGGTAGCTGACCCCCAGACAGGCTCTCCGGTGTTCAATGATGGATGGGTGACTTTATGAACACACAGTTTGTAAAGACAGACACACTGGCTGACTGTTTACTGTGATTACTACCCTCAGAAAGTCAGCAGAGGCAGGGATGACAGTCACAAAGTCATCAGAGTTTGAGATTCTCAGGCTACCACATACAAGATTCTGTGCCAAGAATTTCCATGCAAAGTGTGTTCCTCTGTGAAACCCCATAGTTACCAGCCAGTATCGATATCTCTCTATTTTACAGAGGAGGAAGCTGAGGCTCATGGGCAACAAACTGCTTAACTGTTAAGTGGGGATGTCAAGACAGAAATAAGGCATCCAGATGGGAACTCTGGTGGGGTGTCCTGGTAGAAGTCAGAGCCGTGAGGACACAGCCATTGTTACTGCTGTCCCAGGACAAAGGGACATGCATCCTAATGCTCTTTATTACTACTTCAAGCCACTCTGGAAAGACAGCTCAGCAGTTAAGAGCACTGGCTGCTCTTGCAGAGGACCCAGGTTTGGTTCCCAGCATCCACATACCAACTCACAGGCATCTGCAACTCTGGTTCCAGGGGATCTGATGCACTCTTTGGGTCTCTGGGGGTACCAGACATACATGTGCTTCACAAATATATGTGCATGCAAAAAACTCATACACACAAAATAAAAACAAACTAAATCCTACTTCTGAGTAAGATTCAAAGTTGAGCTTCCTAGGAAGTGGGAATGCAAGGGAACCTGGGTGAACAGGTGTGGTGACTCATGTCTGTCATTCTAGCACTTGCAAGGACAAGGCTGGAGACTCACCATGAGTTTTAGGACAACCTGTGCTTCAGTGTGAGTTCTTGTCTCACATAAGGAAAATAAAATAAACAAACCTGGGAGATGGAGCGATGGCTCAGTGGTTGAGAGCACTTTCTGCTCTCAGAGAGGACCTGGATTCAATTGTCAGGACCCACGTGGCACCTCACAGCCATCTGTAACTTCAATTTTAGGGGAGGGTGTGATGCCTTCTTCTGCTCCAATAGCTCACACATGTACACAGTATATATAAACTCACACAACACATAGCACACACATACAAATAAATCAATTACTTAAAAAAAAACCTGACCCAAACCAAATGGGCAAAGAGGGTGAAGAGAATCCTTGAAAGGAGACATGCAAATGAGCAATGGTTTATGGAAGGGTTCAGCCTTGCTCTCACCAAGAGGACCAAAACCCACAACCACAACAACTCAAACAAAAGACAAATAAATGCAAAACAAAATCCTTCCCCATCACAGTCAGAACAAATGCTACCAAAAGACAAACCAAACCAAACCAAAACAACCACCCCACAAATGCTAGTCAGGTCACAAAGAAAGGGGAGCGTTTGTGTTTGCTTATGTCTGGTGGAAGAGGAGTACACAGTCACAGCTGATGTTCAAAGCAACAAACAGCACAAGGGACCTCAGAAACCTGCAGCTGAGGCCACCATGCCATCAGCCATCAGCCATCCTGCTACTGGGATCAGCCCCAAGGGAAGATGCATAGGGCAGTGCTGTTCAGGGCAGCTAAGAGGCAGAGCATGCATGCGTGAGAAGATGGGTGGGTATGTGCTGGGTCCATGTACTAGACACACTACCCATTATGTCTTAATCAGACATAAGGAGGTGAAACTGTCATTTTTAATCACATGCTGGGATCAAGAGATGAAAAGTTCAAGCACAGGAATGGAGGCTAAGAAGATGGAGGCACTGTCACCAGAAGGCCAGGAGCAGAGAAGGCTGGAGAGTACGGAAGCCTGCAGAGTCAGGGACAGAACTGGTGTTCCATGACAAGTGAGTGACTGATTACAGTCAACACTCTTGTGTCATTAGGTGGGTGATTGATTACAGCCAACATTCTTGTATCATTTGATTCTGATGACCAGAAGTCAGGACAGTGGCTGTCTCAGCATAGAGATGTGGTGGCTGACAACTTGGCAACCTCAGTGCTCCAAGCTGAGGACACATCTAAGTCAACACTCTCAAACATCCTTCAGGACCCAAAAAAGGTTCTGTAAAAACCCTTCCCTGCCCATGGGGAGGTAATGGGGGAATGAGGGCCTTGCTTAGAGAACTCATGGAAGGAGCCAGGCCCCAGAAGAAAGATGCCTCTGCCCTGAGACATGGCACTATGGCCGAGGCCAGGGCTAGACACACCTCCACCTGCCCCTGAAGTCCCTGTTTCTTATAGTGTTGGTGTCGTGGCCTTTATCGCCCTTTTAATACACCCAGACCTCAGGCAGTCTGAGATGGCTGGACTCTTCCCTTCTGCCTCCTCTCCACACCCGGGGCCAGCTGCAGTCACTGACGGAGGTGGGGTAACCTCACGTCCACCAGCGTCAGAAACAGAAGGAATGATTCCATAAGAAAGAAAACCAGGATACTGAGGCTTGGGAGAAGCCACGCTGTGTCCAGGGGCAAGCCCAGAAGGGAGTTCTGAACTGATTCTGGCTGACTTGTGGGCCTGTACTTAGTTACGACATCAGAATAATTCTGACAGACCCTGGATTTCCTTAAAGGAAAAAAATCACAGTCATATTTTGTATGTCCAAGAATCTGAGCTTTTCTTTTTTTTTTTTCCTTTCCTTTTCTCTTTCTTTTTTAGACAGAGTCTCTCTATGCAGCTCTAGTTGGCCTGGAACTCACTTATGTAGACCAGGCTAGCCTTGAACTCACAGAGTTTCTCCTGTCTCCCCAGTGCTGGGATTAAAGGCGTGCATCATCATACCACACTGAACTTTTTGTAGGAGGAAAGAGAGAACCAAAGAAGTTAAGTAACGGGCAGGACCACACCTTGATCAGGACTGCGTAGCTATGCACACCTGCTGCCCTCTCTTTAAGCCTGAACCTCATGTCCAGACCCTGAGGACAGACTTGGAGCCTCTGGACCTCTTTGTCCCTCTTCCCGGGTCACAGCACTGGTTCTGGAACACTCTTTACTTGTCTGAAGGGAGGGGAGAGGGTACTAACCTGCTGGGATCCGGGCTGACTAGGACCCAACCACCCCCAACTGTGCTGAGAAATAAACATTTAATATGAAAATTGTCTGTTTTCTTGTGAGCCAAAGGCCAGCGCTGGCACTAGTAGGCTGGAGCTGGGCCTTCTGTGCTTGGTCACGGGCTCTGGTGCCGTGATGAGATGGAACAGTGGGCAAGACTATGCTCCGATGAGGCTGCAGCAGGGAATCAAGACCTCAGCGCTGTACATCAGGTCAATGGAGAAAAAGTCCCTTCCATCTGGGCTGAGCAAGGGTCAGGAGGAAGCTGATCACTCATCTTCCCAGAGTACTCCTGTGGTCCATTCTCCCAGTGACTCCTGATAGATGTTCTCCCTAGTGTTGACGTCACAATCACACGTCACACATCCTGTCATATAACAACTGAGGTCCACAGCATCTCCCACTTGGACCCTCTTCTATCTAATCCCCAGGGCCCCTGAAGCTGGGTTAACACACCCCAGTTCATAGACTCAAACTGAGGCACAGGTGCACCTGGGACTTCTCAATAAATGGAGAGACCTGTATTCGGATTGTGTGATATCGACATGGCTTGTGGAGGAGAAGACTTGTCAACCCACATAGGGGTGAACCTTGCATGGAGTCAGAAATAAGGAACCTGGCTTGGAGGGCATAGGCTAGGACAGCACAAAACAGTCAGTGAGGGGGGTCCAGGAGCAGCACCGAGTCACAGTCCTGCCTCCTTAAGCACTTGTTTTGGCTACAACATGTTACACAATGTCTTTCCTTGGAGAATCCTGCACTGGGTGGTGAGCAAGTCCCGCATGGATCAGACCTTGTATGAGCTCAACACTTGAGTAGCCTCCACCAGCCTCGGTCTCCCTCTGGAGAAGGGCTGGGTGTGCTTCCTATGGAGCTGTTTGCTCTGAGCAGTCCATCCATAGGTGGGGCTGCTCTCACCTTCCAGTTATTCCTGTATCAGTCAGCACAATGCAGGTTTTGAAATGATGTCATTGTTCTGTGTGGTCCCAAATACGGAAACATCTAGAGCATTTATGGCAAATCTTTACTTGGGTTTTTGGGATTAGAACTCAGGTCCTCAAGCTTGTACAAGTGTGCTTGCTGACCCGGCCACTTCCCTATTCCCAGCTTTTTTATTTTTTTTTAAATACTGGGGAATGCCATCATGTGATGGCATGTGTCATATTTCATCATTCGTGCATTAGCTCGCTGATGAATTTCTGTTTGTGGTACATTTGGGCAAATCCTGAATTTCCATGTTAAGGTCCCCACCTCAAAGTGACAGTGTGGGAGGTGGGGCCATTGGGACCCTTGAGGGTGGGATTAGCGTCCTTATTGAGGGGACTCTTTTTGTGTGAGGACACAGTGAGAAAGGGGCATCTATGCACCAGGACCTGGCATTCCCTCAGGCCCTGGGTCTGGGATGTCCAGCCTTCAGACCACATGGGGTGTGCTCCCTAGAGTGGTGCCTGTGGTACTGTTATTCCTAGCAGGGGAGGAGCTTTCCCAGTTAGGGCTCAGAACTGGATTCCCAGAGAGCTGCAGAGTCTGGGGACTCCCCATTGTTGATCCTTCAGTGCAGACAATGGAAGCCCTGCATTTTTACATGGGTCACTGGGACCCTACCTACCCAACACAAAAGTTCAACTCATGACCCACCACTGGCCTTTTGATCCCAGCAGACAGTCATAGTATAACGCTCTTAATGTCCCCTTCCAGCTTGAGGCGATGGGGCCCAGTCTGGGACAACATCATGAAATCTCAGCCTCAAATCTGACATGTCATTCAGCAGGCCCTCCAGCCCCTGCCACTGGGCAAAAAAATCACTGTCCTTTGTTCTGTGCAAAACTGACAGACGATTAAGACCTGTGATTATTCTATAATGTCAGAAAATTGATGGCGGCAAATAGCTAAATGGGCTCAAAGTTGCTCAACGTGACATTTCATTCCAAGCTTTAAGATGTCAGACATCACAGGCAGAAGCCGTCGGAAGCCGGGGTTGCTGAGCCCACGCTAGTGAGGCAAAGATTAAAAAGCAGTTTTAAAGATTAAAACAGCAGTTCTGGAGGACACTGAGCCCCACTCCTCATTGCAGTCAGCAGGAACAGTCCTGTGGGCCTGCCATTGTGTAGAGCTGGGAACAGCTGGAGTGCAGGAAAGGGCCTCAATGGAGGGAGGGGTTTGGGGAGAACTAATCCTTCAGAGGGTAATGACCGGGTAATTGATGAGGGATTTGAGATCTCCTAACAGCCCTTGACAGCTCGGCTGTGCAAATGGCCCCAGGATGGTTTTCCTATGATTTCTATTACTTCCCGCAGCTCTCTCCTGCCGGCCCCTCTAGCTTCTTCTCTTCCCACATAAGCTTCCTTTATCTGAAGCAAGGCCTCACTGGAGGGGGTTAGCTTTTTTTCTTTCTTTCAAATGGGTACTTGCTTCTCTGCTTGATGGACAGGCACACAATGGAGACATGCTGGTGAGACCCCAGCCTCAGGAGAATGGAAGGAAGCTCCTGGCTGCTCTTCCTCAGGCCTGCCAGGGCTTTGAATGTGCGGAGTAGTAGGGTCTCAGAGAGGAGGCTGACAAATTCTCACCATCCTGGCTGGAGTAAAGAAATTCTGTGCCCCTCCCTTTGGCCATCAGACTGTTCAAACAAAGGACCCCAAGGCACTGGAATTTTCCCAGGAGTCTCACACTGGGGAAGGGAAAGACTGAAGCCTGGTGCCAGCCAGAGGGGGAGCTTGTCTCCCAGAGAGATCTCACAGAGTCCTGAGAACTCGTCAGACCACCTTGCAGGAGAGACTGGAGCTGACAGTGACGGGCAGGACCACACCTTGACCAGGACTGAGTAGCTATGCACACCTGCTGCCCTCTGTTTAAGCCTGAAGCTCATGTCCGGACCCTGAGGACAGACTTGGAGCCTCTGGACCTCTTTGTCCCTCTTCCCAGTGTGGCTGCACTAAATGACTCTCCTCTCTGCTTTTCACTGTTACTTACTGTTTAATTGGCTTGTTGAGGATGGTGGCTGAGCCTGACTGGTTAGGGCCACCTGGGCCCAGGCTCTGACCCTGATAGCTCTGGGAAAAGTAGATGTTTAATAGACGGGCTCATTGGCTGCCCCACCACATACATGCATTCAATCAGAAGAATCCATGCTGGGCAACTACTGCCAGTGTGCCCTCACTACCTAAACAGGGCACACTTTTGCTTTCTCAGATGGGCACTTTGCAGGGCCTGGGAGAGCATTTAAATGTCGAGTTATGAACAGAGCCCTTACTTGGAACTTAGAGGTAGACAGGCAGACAGGTAGGCCTCAGAGCTGGCATCAATCTCTTAGCCTGTGTGATCTCCAGCAAATCACTTAATCTTTATGTGCTTCAGAACACTCATTAGAGAATGCATCTCCAGATGTCTGCAGGCACAGGGAAGCCCACCAACCTTGTTCAGCAGACGAATGTGGTGTCCTGGGGGACAACTCAGTTGGTCAGACATGGTATCCAGGACTGCACTTCTTAGTGCTAGGGCTTGAACCCAGGGCTTCATGGAGGCTAAGCATAGGCTCTTTAGAAAGCTCTCTGAAGGATTCTGGAATGATGATTCCCCCACCTTCACTGGAAGGAAAATGGGCAAATGGCCCGTTCCTAAGAATAGGTACGGGTGTCCCTTCTGTTCAACTTCACTGGGATGACTCCAAAACATGGCAGGTGAGTGCACAACACACACACACACACACACACACACACACACACACACAGAGAGAGAGAGAGAGAGAGAGAGAGTCTCTTCCTATTGTCACACAGCTGTTGGGGCGGCTGAGATGAATCCCGAGTTGCTATGTATGCCACTAGGCCAGTGAGCTAGCGATCCAGTTGGACGAAAGTGACTAATCTGCCATTGTGCTCTGTGTGTGTGCCGGGGGGGGGGCTGCCCTAAGTGATCAGGATGTGCCCTAGCCTGGGGCAGCAGTAAGGGAGCAAGAATGAGGGGCAGGATCAGAGACGGTGACCAAAATATGCGGGGTCTGTATGTCCATGATGGCACACACACAGAAAGCAGAGAATTGAGAGTTCAAGGTTGCTATCATTGGCTATATAGCAGGTCTGGGGCCAGTGTGGGCTTCATGAAACCCTGTATAGGAAAAAAAAATCAAGCAGGGCAGCGGTGGCACACACCTTTAATCCCAGCATGAGGGAGGCAGAGGCAGAGGCAGGTGGATCTCTGAGTTCAAGTCCAGCCTGATCTACAAAGTGAGTTCCAGGACATCCAGGACTGTTACACAGAGAAACCCTGTCTCAAAAAAAAAATCAGAAGAAAAGACACCAGTCCCCACCTTCTCTGGAACAGGATACAGGTCTTTCACAGGTAAGATGAATGGCTTTGTACACATGGGAGAGTCCACGACAGTGGGTGTGTCACAGGCTACATGTGACAGAACTTCATTCACTATGAGTTAATATCTTCCACCCTCAAGGTAAGTTCACATGGGTGAAACTTGGGTGCGGACCCTTCAAGAGCCTTTGGGGCTGGGGCACAAGTCAGTGATATGGCTTCAGGAAGCACTGGTTCCAGCCCTAGCCCACCCACCAAAAACACAAACAAATAAACAAATTCAGGGTCCGCTGAGGGAGGCTGTGGTTTCCATCTTTGGGCTGCAGCCAAGCTGCTATCTCCCAAGATCTCAGGAAGGATTCAGCTCAAATGAAGTGTGGGGTCATACAAATACCTCCTCTCCAGGGGAGATGTCTTTCCTCCTAGAGAAGCCTTCACCCTGGGGGACGCTGCTCAAGCTTTGAGAGGCGCTGAGACTCCAGATGCCCGCCTTCCACCTTCCTTTCTAGAATTCTCCAGGGAGGGACTTCACTGTCACACACAACCACAAGGCAGCTCCTCCCAGAGTGGGCAGCATTGCACGCTGTGAATGTGGTGGCCCCAACTACACAGAGGAGCTGACACCCAGCCCAAGAACGCTCCGGCTGCTCTCCTCCATTGCAGTTGAGTCTCTCCTGACCAATCCCTGTAGAACTTTCTCTGCCATTTATGGCCTCTGACTCAAGTGTAAGACAGGAAAACATCTATGACACGGTGACCCAGGGTGCTGGCTTCTGAGTCCTCCTAACAAGAACGTGATGTTCTTTAGGGCAGGTCCCTGCTGGCCTCTCTAAGATCCCCTGACATGCTCCCACCCATTTCCTGCAGCAGCGGGCTCCTTCAGTGTCCTGCACCTCACCCCCAGGGCCTTTGCACACACTGTTTCCTTGGACTTCTAGTTGTTAAGACTTAAGAGCACTGAACACATCTGGGCTTGCTTCCTGTGGTTTCTGAGGTGACGAATATTTGGCAGCACCCCTTAAATATTGACTGATAAGTCTTTTAAGAGACTCTGGCAGCTCCAAAAGCCCCAACAGTCATCCTGTCAATGCCCCCAGAGTTCTGAGGTTGCAGGCACACACAGCCAGTTACACCCATTTTTTTTAAAACAGGGACTCTGGGGGTTTGAACTCAGATCCTCATGGTTGTACAGCAAGAACTCTTACCTAACAGAGTCATTTCCTAAGCCCCACTCTGGGCACTCACAGTGCATTTTCTTTATTTCCCCCACGATACTCCAGTGTGCTTAGTAGCAGCAACCACTTACAGAAGGCTGGCTCTTTGTGGACCATGGGCTGAGACTGTACCCATGGTCTGCCTCCTCTCATCACACTCCCGGCTTACAGACAGATGAGGAGTGGAGCTTAGAGCCTGAAGTCAGAGTCAAAGTCCCTAGGGGGGTAAACACATTGGGCCACTCAGTGGCTTAAGAGGTGGCATTAAAAAACCCGCCAGGCCCTCCACTCTCTCACCCGTTGCGTGTCTCGGCACTGCTGCCTGCACACCTGCCTCCCAAGCACATAGGACGGTCCAACCCTGGGCTGCTGCTGCAGGACATTGGGCACCAAGGGAAAACCCTGAGACTGGGACCTTCTGGCAGAGGGGAGAGTGTGCTGTCTGAGTTCTAGGAGGCTCTGCCACATCTTTGACAACTTTCCTTGTTAGTGATCATCACAGGCCAAGGCCGCATAGACAGGGAAAGGACCCAGTGTTACCACAGACCGTCATTCTCTTGGTCTACAATGGCTTCCCATGTTTCTACTGAGCACATTCCCACTAAGCCTGTCCTGGCTCTTGTTTCTGCCCTGCAACTAGTCAGCCAGGTGATACTGGGGGGTAAAGTGGGGCCTCCCTGGCTCAAATGCCACCCAAAAGGTTATCACAGCTCAGCTCAAGAACTTTCTACGTCTTCTAAGCAGCTCACCTGTTCCTTCCCCCAGGTCACCTGGCCCTTCCTTCCCAAGCCATTTTCTACCAACCCTGGAGGTGCACACTCAGAACCTGCCACCAGGGTGGGGATCACAGTTGCCCCTGTGTGAATCCTGTATCCCCTGCTGGCAAGGATGTGGAAAGTCCTGCTTGCAAAGAAGAGACATGTTTGTTGTCAGAATCATCTATGGAGGGTTGGGGGGGCTGGCTCCGTGGCAAAGATTTTGCTGTGCAAGCATGAGGACTCGAGTTCAATCCCTACAGCCCACGTAAAAAACTGGGTGTCGTGCATGTACCTTCTAATCTCAGTGCTGGGAAGCGGACATGAGAGGGTCCCTGGAGTCCAGCATTACTTGGTGAGTTCCAGGTCAAAAAGAGACACTGCCTCCAAAAACACAAGGTAGGGTTGGTGAGATGACTCAACAGGCAGATACTTGCCATCAAACCTGACAATCCTTGGGACCCACATGGTGGAAGGAGTCAACTCCTGAATATTGTCCACACACATGCCACGGCTCATGTACAATCCTCTACATGCATACAAAATAAATAATAGATAAAATGCAATTTAAAAAAATCAAACAAAACCTCCCACAAAGACAATATGTGGATCAATATATGAGGTTGTTCTCTGGCCTTCACATAAATGCATCATCACACATGTGTGTGAGAGCATGCAAGCACACTGGAGTGCACACACACTCATCATCATCATCATCATCATCATCATCATCATCATCTGTAGACATGCAACAGCCACACTATGTTGTAGCTTGGCCCCAGACTGTGGCGGCTGAGGGTAGAGTCTATGGGGAACAGCTTGTTGTCTCCGACTCTGACCAGGCACAGGCTTGAGGACAGCAGACTGAATTTGGCCATTGCTGCAAGGGGTTGGTGGCTTCATGCAACTCATGACTCCCTGGGAATCCACATGCAGGGTTTCCCAGAGCCTGAGCTACACTGACACCTTTCAGCCAGGTTAGAAGAGCCGTGCTTATCCTGGACATAATGCAGACCTGTGGCCACCAGGCACACCATGTGACTTACCTTCACACCCAGTACACAGCCCATGTGAACCATCAGACTCAATGTCAGAAGAGAGTGTTCCTGTCCCTGCCATGTGGGTGGTCTCAGTGGAAGGATCCACTTACCCCAGAGGGCCATAAACACAGAGAAGAAGACGGTGGCAGGGTTGTCGAAGAGGTGACTTGCACGGGCTGTGGCACAGGCTGAGCTCATCTTCCAGTAGCTGCAGGTCTTGTCACACAGGGGACACATGGTGATATTGTGTCTCTGGTCACACATTTCCATGCTACAAGACAGAGGTGGCCTCAGGTTCCCAAATGGCCTCAAATTCTGAAGTTCCAGTCTACTTCCCAGGGACCATGGAGGGTGGCCCTGGTAGTCACAGTCAAGGCATGTTGGCTAGCTGTGTCCCCTCTGCCCCACTCCCTGCCACAAGCTTCACAGGCATGTAATCCATGCTTAACTATGAGTTTCAGGGCCCCAGGATCCATTCAAGACCATGATATTGTCTGACTTAAGTTCTCATGGTTTGGGTGAAGGGCCTGGATGGTCACCTTGAACAGAACTCTGATGTAGCCAGTTGTAAAATTACCTGCCCATGTCCATATTCTTGGGCAGAAAGACACACAAGAGTGTCCTCTCTGGGATGAGCCTTTGATGGTGATGCCTGAGGTCAATACTCCTGACACTTTTACAGTCCAGGGTCCCCGGCCAGCCTTCTTACTGTTCCTAGGATCTATCAAAGCTGTACTATGTCAGGCTTGGAAGCCCAAGGGAGGGATGGAGTGAACTGCAGCCAGGAGGCCTCACTGTGGCCAGACCCATGCTGGGTGACTCTTTGGTAGCACTGGGCATCAAGCCATGGCCCTTACAGGGCATGCTGGGCAGCTAAAAAGGTGGAGAAAGGGCGTCCAGGACTCTTCTCTGTGGGTGGCTAGGGGACATGCTCCTTTGAGGTCTCCAGGCACTCTGAGGGGCTCACTCAAGAAACAGAGGAGGCTTCAGGGATGGTAGGTCCTGGTCAATGGAGCACACAGGCTCAGCTGAGTTCTGAGGCAATGCTTCAGTAGGTGAGGAGCTTTGAGCCCAGGGTGCCCTGGCCCTCCCCTCCTCATGCTAACACATCCTGACATTTACGAGCCACCAGCAGAAGAGGGTGAGCCCCATGACTAGCCTGTATGGTGAGCTATCACACTACAATCCCACCTTCACAGGTGGGAACAGAAGCCCGGATGAGAAAAGTAAATTCCTTAGGGCCACACAGCAAGCTAGGACTTGAACCCTAATCTCTGAATGAGAGCCCTGTGCTTAGAATGGCTCCCAGGGTCACAGCCCCTCTACTGAGGTCAGGCTTCTAGGCTGTATTCTATACTGTCCTGAACTCTGTGGCCATGGTCAAGACCTCTAGTTTCAGGCTCAACATTTCTGGAAAATGAGGAGCGGGGCGGGAATACTGCCCTTTAGCCCTAGCCTGTCCTGAACTCTCTCCTTCCTTCGAACTTGGACCTGACCCTGATCTATAAATAGATGCACAGGCTGGAAAACTCATTCCCAGGGGTCAGATGGCCATCTGGGAGAAAGCTGAAGTGGGTATTTTTGCTTTTTTTTTTCTTCTTCTTCTTTAGATTTCTGGATCCACATGAACTTGTGTATATACTTGTGCTGGCTCTCAGGGACCCTCCTCTGTGCCCAAGACAGAGGACACCAGCTCCATTCTCTTTCTGTGCACCAGGGGGTGTGGCTCGCTCAACACAGATGCAAAGATGAAGACAGGCTAAGTGCAACCAACACAGTGGTTGCAGAGCATCTGGGGAGATGTTGTGTATACACGCACATGTGGGAGAGGGGCGGGCGCCCAGGGATGAGGAGCCATGTGCTCGGGGGCCAGAGGCTCTGAAGCCTCAGCTCTGGTGTGTGTGAGCATGCAGTTTTGGGAAGGGTGCTGCTGCCTTGGTTTCCTATTATACCCAGACTGAGCTGAGTCCAAGGGGCACCATGCTGTTGGATTGCTGGGAAGGAGAGGCAAGATGGACCAGCATGCAGTTGGCCCTTTAAGAGTACACCTGAGCCCCAATGTGACACTGCTGTTGCCATCCTCCTGGGGCCTTAAATTAGCACGATGTCACCAGAAGCCCAGGAACTGGTCCTTCAGGGCCCACCTCTGTCCTCTCACTGAGCTAGAAGAGCAGGCAGGACTCCAGTTGTGACTGATCTGATCTGAACTCCCTCTCCCTAGGAACTGGTGGGTGGAAGGCCGTCCCTGCTGTGTCAGTACGCATCTCAGGGCCATGCTGTCTGGCCCAAGACTGGGGAGGCTAGAGGGACCGATGAGTGGCATCAGCCACAGGGGGTGCCAAGGCACAGTTCTGCCTGCCCCCTTGCCTATGAGTCCTATGGCTTGTCTGAGTTGTGCCCCACCCCACTCCCTCCAAGCTAGCCTCAGCTTCCAACACAAATGCCAGCAGCCAGACAAAAGCCCTTTTGCTGGGGGCCTTAAACTCAGCCAAAATCAAGAAACACAGCCTGAAGGTCCAGTACTCAGAGAGGATAGGTGGGGCAGGGTCACTGACTGCCACTTCCCTGAGACTGAAGCCTGGTCTCCAAGGGGGACTACATGCCTCTGGCTGCCAGGCAAGAGCAACTGGGGCAGAGGCCAGGGTCGGACAGGCCTGGGCACTGGCTTTGTCTGGGTGATTACTGTTTGCCTTTCTGACCATGTGACTTAAGGAGACAGAGCTGCCAGAGCAAAAAACCTCAGTGCCTTCTCTTGGGAGTCCACCACCTGAGCCAGCAGAGCCCTTTCTACTCAGGGACATCACAGGGACACCCCTATTCCACTAGCTGCTTCTCACAAGCTTTGAGCTCTGGGAGCTGACAACCAGCCTTGCCACCGCCAAGTCTCAGCCATCAGCAAACCCCAGCATGCATTGCATTATCCTGGCATTATAAAGCCTTGCCTTATCCATATGGACACAGGGGCAAGCTTTCTCTAGTTTGAGACTGAGGGAACTAGGGAGGGAATTCGGGTGAAAGGAATAGCAGACACCTATTTCACATATTAAAACACCATGGGAGGGGCTGGAGAGATAGCTCAATGGTTGAGTACTGGCTGATCTTCCAGAGGACCTGGATTAGAGTCCCAGCACCCATGTGGCAGCTCACAACCATCTTTAACTCCAGCTCCAGGGGGATCCAATGCTCCCTCCTGGCCTCCTTGGGTACTGCACACACATACATGCAGAAAATACACTTATATACATAAAATTAAAATAAAACATCACAGAGGCAAATGTGGCTAGATATGGTCTTTCTGATCTGACAAGACCCCCCTCTCCTCCCCATCTGACAGACACGGGGTTCTCTACCGATCAGAAGCAGTGATGATGCTCCAATCCACAGCCCTATGGCAGAGGCACAGTGCCGAGAAGGTCCTGCAGCTGGTCATGGTGGTGGGATCTCAGATCCTCTGTGCTGTCTCAGAACATGGGTGGCCCTCAGCATTGTGTCTCCCATAGAGTGCAGGGTTGGTGCCTACCTGGGGATGTTTTCGTCCACAGTGGCACATCCATAGAGGAAGACAATGACACCCACGATCGAGGCGGGGATGAGCATCTGGGTATAGGCGCCAAGCCAGGCAAAATACAGGCCAACCTTCTCGCCAAAGTATTTCCTATGCCAAGAAACAAAGGGATGCACTCACACCCTAGACCACAGGGACACATCATGTCCCCCTGGCAAGGAATAACTCCAATTGGGTCATTGTTTCTCATGCCTGAGAGTCAGGGAGTGAGACTCTAGAACACCTCACCAGGTTTGGGGTGCTCTCTATTCTTTGTATATGCCCCTACTTACCTGTAAAGGTTCTACCACTGAACTACAACCCTAAAATATTCATTCTCTCTCTCTCTCTCTCTCTCTCTCTCTCTCTCTCTCTCTCTCTCTCTCTCTCTCTCTCTCTCTCTCTCTCTCTCTCTGTGTGTGTGTGTGTGTGTGTGTGTGTGTGTGTGTGACATCACAGGCTGGTCCCAAGCTCAATACATAGTTGAGGATGACCTTGGTCTTGTGATTCTCCTCTTTTCGCCTTTTAAGTACTGGGATTACAGGTGTGTATTGCCATGCCTGGCTTACTTGGTGCTGAGGGTTGAACCTAGGGCTACAGGCATGTTAGTTAAGCACTCTACCAGCTGGGCTGAATCTCCAGCCTCCCCTGTCTTTTGGAGACTGGATTTTTCCTCTTAGGCTCAGACTAGCTTTGACCGTAGAATACAGCCCAGGTTGGCCTTGAACTCCTGATCTTCCTGCCTTGGCCTCCCAAGTATTAGGATTACATGTGTGTGTGTCACCAGGTTTGACTCTGCCTCTCCTGTGTGCCCTGGGGGAACTTCCATGTGTGAAGCCTTCACTGGTGGCCCATGACTTTGGGCTTCATCTCAAGTCCCATTCAGGATAAGCAATGAATGAAACTTAGTCAGAGGCAAGTAAACTAACCACTCTCCCCCGCCCCCCAGGGTATGCTAGCCCTCCCTGGTTGACATGTATTGTCACCATTCACACCCTCATCTACAAGCCCCCACAGGACTTGAAGCCCAGATGACTGCCCATCCTGTCAGCCTCTCAAGTGGGTCTGCAGGTTGTCTTAAACCTGGTTACAAATTCTCACACACAGAGGCAGATTCTTCTTCCCTTCCACACCCCAAAATAGGTGATCTCAGCAGCTGATGGCCACGTGAGGACTCAAGAGGAGGCAGTGGGAATGGCCAAACGCTGGTCCTCCAGAAGATATGATTAAGCAGCGTCACCAACCCTGCCTGAGCTGTCTTACTTTCCAGAGACCCAATGGCCCACACAGCCTTCAAGTACAAACAAGTTCCCAGGCAGCTGAATATTTGGAGCAGTTGACAAAACCCAGGGACTTTACCATTCGGACACAGCCTTGAATCTTGCTCCACACAGTCACTGCCTAAGAGGCCAGGTGCCTCCACTCACCTGACCAGGTCAATGGGCTGGTATTTGTAGAAGACCCCGTAGCTTGCCCATTCCTCATATAGGAGCTGGAGAGAGGAAGGAATGGGAAAGGAATTGGTGGAGGGTCATACACTGATGTTGTTCCTGGAAAGAGCTTCAGGGTTTCAGTTAGCCTCTCCATCATTCATTTATTCATTCATTCATTCAACAAATGCTTAGAGAATGCCAGGGAGGGAATTGACATATTGGGTTCAGGTGGGGTGGGAAAGATGCTTCCAGAAGGTTATGGAATCTTAGCGTTTCATGACTGGATTGGGAATTCATCTATAACATTAGATATCAACAGGTCATTCTGGTCAGATACCAAATCATTTATCATCTAAACCACCAGTGTTCAAACAGAGAGACACAAACAACAAAATTGAAAAAAAATCTGGTATACAGAGTTAGCACAAGGTTCATCTCCCAAAACAGGCTCCTGATTAACATGAAACAAAAGAGACCAGGGCCAGCCAGATGGCTCAGCACAGAAAGGTGCTTGCCACCAAGCTTGACAACCTGCATTTGATCCCCACATGATAGAAGAGAACTGATTCCTCTTCTATAAGCTGTCCTCTGATCTCAACACATACACACACACACACACACACACACACACACACACACACACACACACACACACGGTATGGAGATATATGGGAACCACTGGTTAAAACAACCCCAAGTGTGCAAACAAGTCACACATCACTAACTTTCATTCACCCAGCTCCTAAGTCACAGTCCCCAGCTACAGGGTCTTTCATGAAGGGACAAAGTGGCCCAAACCTCAGAAGAGCTGTCTGTGGGAAGGGAGGTTGGCTGCCCCTCTGCTCAGCTCATAGTCCCTTTCCTGGGCCAAACTCCCTCCCCAGGGTAGTCTAAGGTTATAGCAGGGGATTAAGGAGCCCTTTGGAGCACCCGTGACCTCTTTCCCCAGTCCCAGGAGCTGACACAGTGCACACAGTGTCTCCTGGTCTCACCTGCTAGCCAAGAGGTGCTTGCCTAAGGTAACCCTGATGATGGAGTTTGAGGAGGTCACTGTGAGACCCTGTACCTCCTCATGATCACCTTGAACAAAGTCAGAGGGGTGGGTCTACCCCAGGAATGGGCAAGAGATTGTCTTCTGACTTCAACACACACACACACACACACACACACACACACACACACACACACACACACGGGGGGGGTATGGATGGTGTAGGGACCACTGGTTAAAAAAACCCAAGTGTGTGAATAGGACAGAGTGGCCCAAACCCCAGAACAGCTGTCTGGTACTGTCTGTCATTGCTACTGTGTACAGACTCGATGGTAAGAGAACCCAGAGAACCTCTTTGGCACATACCATCCAGGCCTAGGCTGGCAAGGAATTACCAGGCGATGGGCTCTGCCCCTACATACTTCCCGAGAGCCCTTCTGTCAATCTTCAGCGGGACAGAACTGCCTGGTCCTCCGTTGTCCCTTCTCTGTTGGCATCAGAATAGTAACAGGGAGGAGGCTGGGCAGGGATGGCTGTGTGGATTCCCATGGGTCCCCGCCTTATATTCTGTTGCTTGTGATGTGTTTTCCTTCTGTAACATCCAACTACGTTTATTTATGTAAACTCCCCCACCCTGTGTGTGTCTGTGTACCTGTGTGTGCATAGATGTGCATGTGGAGATCAGATGACAGCCTTGGCTGTCACTGGGAGGCCACCCACTTCCTTTGAGTTCTTGTTAGCCTAGAGATCAGCAGTAAGACTAGACTGGCTGTCCGCAGCACCCCAGGGACCTTCCTGTTTCCCCAGCTCTTTAACATTCAAATTTTAAAATTGGGGTGGGGTGGGGTGGGTCCTTATATGCAGGTGTTGCTGTGTAGCCATAGAAACATCATTCCAGACATTCTTATGAACTGGATGCATCGACTCCCTGCATATGTACAACCCTGAATCCCATGTTGACTACTAGGAGCGGGGCCTTTTGGGAGGAAATCAGGAATATGTGAGGTCACACAGTTGGGGCCCTGACACCAGACACCAAGGATCTTTTAGATGGGCAGGATGATGTATCCACAGGCAGGGAACCCAGCTGGTCACCTTCTTGCATACCTGAGCACCCCTGTCTGTTCAGCCTCCCCATCCGTGGTTGTGGTTCCCATGATGCTGAGATGTTCTCTCCCAACTCAAAAGGTCCAAATGGGGAAGACTGATTGATGTGCCTCTTTGAAGATGAAAGACAGGCAGGTGGCATGACCCACATGAGGAGCAGCCCAACAGAGGGTCTCCACTTTGGGGGAGGGGTCCTATCTATCTATCTATCTATCTATCTATCTATCTATCTATCTATCTATCTATCTATCATTTTTGAGATAATCTTAAGTATTGTAGGTTGGCCATGACTTTGTATTAAACAGTTGCACACATGATGAGTGCACATAAATTGCTCACTGGTTGAATGTACCTTCTGGGTCTTGGGACACCCAATATATACTGATCTGTCTCCTGAATTTCCGACGGGTTGAAGAAAATACTTAGACTCTAGAAAACGTGAGATATCTGAGCTTCTACTGGTGAAATTATATTTGTTTCTTCTAAAACATGAAATAAAATACTCCATTGACTTTCTCCATATAATTGACTGTAGTTCCTCCCCCAAAGAACTCAAGCTGAAGGAGAAGTTCTTGGAGCAGACTCAATTCCAGCCACAGCTGTACATCTCCCACGATGCCAGAACCCCCTCCTTAGAGGTCTGACTGTCCCATTATCTGTGGGACCCTCTCTGGCCTCAAGAGTATCCAACAGCTGGCTGCAGCAATGCCCCTGCACAGGTGTGTGTCCTGTTTTTTTTTAATCAGGGTTTACCTTGGGTGGGTCAGAAGTTGCCTAAGGCCCTGGAGGAGATTGGTGAGAGGTCCCCAGTGAGCAGCCAGTTTGTGCTAAGCCCTGCTCACACCTATCTGGCAGAAACCTCACTGCCACACTGCTCAACCCAGGAAGATGTCCTTGCTGTACTTTGTTTCTTTGGTCCTGTCAGGCTCCTGGGGTTCCCATTTATCCATTCATCTACCAGTCCATCTTTATAGCCACCCATCATCTGTCTATTTATCCATGGATATGGTGGGAATTATAAGGAAGAAACCACAGATTTTTGTCACAGAAAAAGGAAAAATTTCAAACCAAGCCACTTAGAATGGAGCCACCATGGGAGAACAGAGATTCTGTGATAGGACCAAAATACTTACCTGACCCTCCATTCTTCCTTCCATCCATCATATCTACTCACTGACACATCCACCTACCCACCAGTCATCCATCTACTCATGCATCCGCCCACTTGTCCATCCATCCATCCATCCATCCATCCACTCATCTATCCATTTACTCATCTATCTCTCCACCTACCTACTCATCAATCTAGTCATCCTTACATTCATTTACTTACCCACGCATCCATCCATCCACTCACTCATCATCTATCCATTTTCTCATTCAACTATCCTTATATATACCCATCTGTCTATTAATCTATCCATGCATCTAGCCATCAAACTAATTACTCATTCATCCATCTACCCACCCACCCATTCATCCATCCATCCATACTTAGAACCACCCACCTACCTAACCACCATTATTCTCTGGCTACCCAATGGGTCAGGCCTTGTACTCTTTGCTAGGACATAAATTCACTGTAGTGTGGGGTGTTCCTGGTAGAGTTAATAGATGGGCCTGGACAACCTGGAATTGTATAGCTAAAACTGGCACTCAACAGAGCCAGGAAGTTATCTGAATAAGTAACAGCTACTCTTGGCATGGTGTGACTGTCATCTGAATTACAATGACCAGCACGATGGCTGGAATAGCTGCAGCTCAGGGAAGAATAGGGGACGGGGGGGGGACGGGGGGGGGGAAGGTAGGGTTGCTGCTGTTATGGAAGGACCTCAGGCAAGAGGTTAAGATACAAGGCATGAGGGAGTGGACTCTGAGCCCAGAGCTGGCTAGGACACAGAGTTGACCATGCTTCTTCAGCGGGATTGGATAGAGGAGTTTGGTGGGTCATGGGGTCTCAGATGAATGCCAGATGGGACACTAAAAATAACCAAATATGTCATTTTTTCATTCTAAATCAGATAGAATCTTCAGCTAGATTCCCGGGCAGGCAAGTTACATCAAGTACTAACCATTTGAAAACAAGCCTGGGGCTGGAGCAGTCTGAGAGGGAAGGACATGCCACCCAGAGGTCCCCAGGCCTGTGGTGTGGGGACAAGGCCTCTATTGTGAGGCTCATAAGGAAGTGCCCCTGCACACCACTTGCAGAGGGACGGGGAGGGGTAGAGGTCCAGGGAGGCCCCCTCTCCAGCACGGAGCCTGGGTTTATTGGGCTAACAGACAGATTTGTTAGGATGCAATGTGCAAGGCTGGCGAGGGATGGGGTGTTCCTGAGTGTGGAGCAGGCATCTGGGGGCATGCTCACATGAGGCAGCTTCTTGGGGATCCCCTATGCAAAGGGAGGATTCTGGGCTGCTGGAGAAATGAGGGAGGGCAGTGTTTCCCATGGGGCACCCCACTGAACTCCTGCTTGATAACTTCTCTATTCAAAAGGGTTCCGGGACAGCTAAGTTTGAACACCATGAAATCAGTTCCCAAGGATGCTGTGAAGACTGTGACTCTCTGGGCAATTGGTCACTGTGAGTCCATGTTTATTGATCCTGGTGCTGGTAGAATGAGGCCAGGTGCCTTCAACAAACATAGGGGCCAGGGGCAAGATGCAGGATGACCCCATAAGATGGGTTTCCTGGAAGCCCAGTGTGGGAGAGAAGAATGGAGAGGAAGAGGCAGGCTCCAAAGAGGTATCTACCTTTGCATGGTCAGGTACCTGTCAAGGACTGGATAAAGTGACCGCAGGAAGGAAACACAGATCCCCCAGGCCACTCACCCCTCCCAGCCCTGCCTCCCATTCTTCATTTACACACTTACTTTCCTGTCGTTGAACTCAACGTTGTCACCCTCATAGTCTCCCTGTGAATAGAAGCAAAAGTAAGTTCTAACTGTGCCACAAAGCATGAGGCTGACCAGGTGCCCCTCCCCCCATGGTCAGGGCTGTGTGAGCCCCTCCCCCCATGGTTAGGGCTGTGTGAGCCCCTCCCCCCATGGTCAGGGCTGTGTGAGCCCCTCTTTGCATGATTAGGGCTATGTGATTCCCACTGGCTACTTGACTTCTAACACCAGACTCCTGAAGCTTTGTCTCCTCTCGAAACCAAGTGGGATCCAAGAGGAGACCCATGGCATTGATTTGAAGTTGGCAGGGCTAAAGAATGGGGGTTTTGAAGGAAAAGAAAGCCTTCTGCCAACAAGAACACGTGGGAGTGCTCTGTGATGTCCCCACAGCACTTTCTAGGCGTCCAGTGTCAGGTGTCCCACAGAAAATCACACTTTCTGAATATCTAGATCCCTGAGCCCGACATGCCTAGAGGCCCAGAGACGCAGCCTGACACACAGCTAAGTGTTTGTCAGACCTGGACTCAGAACCAGATCTCAAAGACAAAGGAAAAGAGGATCCAAAAGTTGAAAGTGAGCCCCAAAATCACTAAGGGGAACAACAAGAGAGTGGCTCTTCACAGCAATGCCCACTACATGCAGCTGGCCTGAGCCAACTACCTGCTTTTGCTAGTCATTAGGTAGATACAGTGTGACTTAAGAGTCCACCGAAGGCTACCACCTCCTCTCCATTGGTCAGCAACATTTGCAGCATCTGCCATCCCCTGCAAGGTGGGGAAGATCTGGCCATGTCCCCAAGCAAGCGGCTCACTGTTGAGGTCTGAAGACAGTAGGGCCAGCCTCTTTCTGGACTCCAGGGGCCCCTCTCCCACTCAGGCTCAGGTCCTTTGGGTGTTTTCATGAATATGTCTCACAGTTCCAGTATGGATTCATTCATACCCGAGGCTTGCTTGTGGTGACCTGAAGGCAGGCAGATGCCAACCCGGAAGGAAGCTAAGAAGTCACCAAACAGCCAATGTAAATGTCAACAGTCTTTTCATGCAGGTGATACCTCTGATTACTGGAGACCTCCCCAGGGTCTCAGTCAGAACAGGTGACTCTTAGTCAGTACACAGGACTAATGTCAGCTGCCAAGATGGCCATGGTGCCCCACACCCACCTACAGATGTCAGGTGAAGGAAAGAACAGTCCACAGGAATAGGGAGAGGGTGAGGATGCCCCAGACCAGGAATGAAGATAGGGGCATGGATGGAGGCAGGAGATATATAAGCAAGTACCGAGCACTGTACAGTGAGCACAGCCACCAATCCCTCTCTGGGCCAGTCTAGCCAACCCTCCATCTGTGTCCTCTTTAAGGGCACTAGGCAGACCTGGCTCACTTCACACTGAGTTACTTTCCCTAGAATTATTTTGTGTTTTGCTTGCTTTTTTTTTTCTCCTTGGCTGTCCTAGAACTCCCTCTGCAAACCAGGCTTGCCTTGAACTCACAGAGATCCACCTGCCTCTCTCTGCTTCCCAAGTGTTGAGATTAAAGGTGTGCTTCTTTTGTATTTTGCAACAAGGTCTCACTATACAGCTCAGGTTAGCCTCAAGCTCATCATCCTCCCGGCTTCAGCCTCCTGAGTGATGAGATGGCAGATATGTGACATCACTCCTGGTTTCCCTAGCTGTTTTAATGTGAGCTTGGTACTTAATGGGATGGATGTTCTTCGGTGGTTTGCAAAGTTTATGGGTGGAAAGTTCCTTATTGTCCAGAGGTCTGTGCTTCCAAGCTGTGTGTTCCTGGGCAAACTGCCTGAGTTCCACAAGCCTCTGTTTCCCCATCCTTAATGTGGGAAGTGAGGCCACCCCACAGGTTTTCACAGGGCTGCAGCATAAGGAACAATGGCAGGTCTGATTGGCAAAGATGCAACATTTGACCTCCAGGGAAGGAAGACACATGGTTCCACAAGGGACGCACAGCATACTGCCAAACACAAATGGTCTTTATTCACAGTTCCTCACAGGGATTCTGTGGCTTTAGACAAGTTACTAAACCTCTCTGAGTCTGTGTCTTCACTGGGTTAAATGAGATAAAGCTTCCACTGTAAGCAGTTCTTGGCATGTAGTGAGTTCTCAGAAATGTTTTCCAGTGCAGACCGGGACTTAGAAACACTTTAGCTCCTGGGTCCCAGCTATACCAGGGAAGGCAGGGCAGAGCTAGGCTAGGCAAAGCTGTATCCTGGAGCCCAATGGCATCCTGCAGTGAAGAGGTCTTAAGAGTGGACTTCATGGGAGGGACCAATAGTACTGTCAGGCCCTACCCTGGAAATATTGAGGAGGAGACCAGAGAGCCAAAGTCCCACTAAATGTGCACACACACACACACACACACACACACACACACACACACACAGTGGCCAGACAGCCATCTCTTTGTGGGATAAGGGGTAATGGAAGGCCAGTGAAGGGAGGAAGAAATGAAGGGTGCTAGAGAAGAGGCAGGAAGCAACTAGCCAGCAGGCATGTAGGACAGCACACACAAAGGTACACGGTGGGGACGCTGGGCCAACTGCCCCCAAATCCCTGGCTCTACAGTGGGGTGGGAAGGGAAGATGAGGGGACAGATAAGCCCAGCATGGCTCTCCCCCAAGGTCACCCATATAGTCCACTGCCCTTCGGCAATCTTGTTTCTTCCTGAAAGTGGCTTCTTGTCTGTACTTGCTCTGACAGTCACATCTACCCTGCCATTAGACAGGCATTAGTCCTACCAGGACACAAAGTCTCTGAACGAGAGACCAGCATGGTATCTGGGTCTACCAACCCCCAGGTCTGTCCTCGTTCCCTCCTGCTCTGGGTTCCTGGTCTCTGCAGTATTCCTCATTTGGCAGGTCCCAGGGAGCCTCTGCTGAGGCTCACACACTACTCAGGCCCCACAGTCTAATCCCTGTATCCATGAAGATAATAAAGAGACAATCTTGCTCCATCTCTTTACCCCTGGACCTAGCAAAAGCTAAATTTGTCAAAGAGAGGCCAGCTGGATTTGGACACTCAACCCAGGAAGCTGGCCATTCACTGTATACAGAGCCCTGGTGAGTGCCAGAGCCCGGGGCGGCAGAGCTGGAGCCAGGGCAAACACCCTGTGGATCAGCTGGCTGTGAGGTATGGAGGAAGCCAGCCGGGCGTCTCCCACAGTCGCCCCTGTTTTCATGGGATTGTTCTGCCAGGCAAGACAGTTCTGTGTGTGACTTTTCCAGCTCCCTCTGAGGGGAACAGAGAAGGCCAAGCAGGAAGCTGTAACCACAGGATAACTGGAGCTCCCAAGAGGGGTGGCCGTTGAAGATTGAGGGGGGTATCAAGTGACACAAACATTAACCATATGTGAAGGTTACTTACATCATGTAGAGGGTACGCGGCTGAATATACGCCATTGGCCAGAAGGCTGGTGATGCCTTAAAAACAGAGGTAGAGAGAAGTTAAGGACCAGCAGGCCTGCTGCCCCGCATCTGGAAGTCAGAGCCATCACAGGGTGCTCCAGTTCACAGGGATTCTGCTCAAAGCCAGACACACCAGGCTACCCAGAGCCTGGTCACCATCTTGGGGTTCTTCCCCGGGTAGAACGCAGCAGGGCGAGTTAGCTATCCACTAGAGATGATTTCAACATGCTTGATTGGTTGGGTTAGGAAGACGCAGAGCACACCCCAAGAAGAAGTTCTGTCCCTGAGGAAGGAGGCAGGAGCAGTTCAGTCACCCCCAAACCTCAGACTCGCCAGCTACCCCCACCGGCCTGAGGGAGAGGCTGCAGATGGAAAGATGGCCTCCGAGTGGTCAGAGAAGCTGATCATGAAAAGATGGGCGGATGGGAAATTGATGGTGTCAGGAAACACACATACAATTTGGAATTAGCTTGTAAGTTGATGGGAGAAGCGGAAGAGGAGGCCCCGCTCTTACCGTATTTCCCACACTTCCGCCGTTTACTTAGAAGGGCAGAGTCCTTCCTTCTTCCCTCTCCTTGCCCTGTTTACACATTGGCTATTAGTTATACAGAAGGGCCTGGAAGGGCCAAAGTTACATTTTGGGGAGAGAAAGCTGGTGGAGGCAAGAGGTTCAAAGTCAAGTACTCAGGGCAGAAGGAAGATGGCTGGGCCCTTGTTGGCTGGGCTCAGAGCCCACACTCGCATAGGAGAAATAAAAACAGCCATATCTATACCTGTCTACTGGCAGGGATACTGTGCCTGGCACCAGAACCTGTTACTGAAAAGGAAGAGAAGAGCAGACCTCGGGCATGGAGAAGGGGATCCTGGGAAACTACTGTGGTCTTGACACACTCAAGACCAATGTCTTGGATCCTTGACTCCTTGAACCTTCAACTGCTGCCTAGCAGAGTGACTTTCTTGGTGACCTCTTGTGTGCCAACTTTTCTCAGCAGCCTGGAAGCTGAGTCTATGCAAAACAGCTCGACAACATTTGAAAAATAACCTAAACAAGGCCCATCTCTGAGGGACCCTTAGGAATCTCAGCCAGAGGTGGTCAGAGCATGTGGCTGAAGCCACGCTCACATCAAAATGTATGTGGGGCTGGATCCTGGCCTGTGGCCTCGTCACCCTTCCTAGGATGCAACCAGGGTAGAGTTGCCACAGGGCCTTTGCTTGTGTGGCAGGCTTACAACCCTCTTTCTTCATGCCTTCTGCCCTCACCTGAGAGGACTCTGCTGACCATAGCTCCTAATCACTCGAACTTCCCCAGCTCTCTTTCTGTGAGACTGCATTTTAGCTTATATGTTTCCTTACCCTAGAACACAAGTACCTGGAGCAGCCCGGGTACTTGTGACAGCCTGTGACAGACAGGGGCAGGCAGAATCCCATCAGTAGTCCACGGTGGGTCACTAAATGACTTTGTTGGTCAGTAGAGCTCCCAATCCAGGTGCCACCATGAAGTGTATTACAAAGGCACCTTGATCTCTCTCTTCCACAGAGAGTCAGGGGAACCAGGGAAGTAAAGAAAAGGGGGGGGCTGGGAACCTCAGGGTCAAGTTAGAATAGGGGCCAGCTCCAGTTCAGCCATGTTCTGCAGACCTCCATGGAAACCACACTCATTTCTATGGACGGGACCAGACGGTGCCTGGACTGGAGTCATGCACCCTTTCTACTTCTGGTAGCCTTGTCACAGCTGTGCTCTGACAGTGGTGACTTCGAGCCCCTGAGTTTGCTTCCTTCTCCACTCACCCAGGATATAAGACATGCGCATTCAGGAGGTCCACACTGTCTGAAGGGGCCAGGCCAATGGCGACAGGACTCCTGGGTTCCTGGCTGGGGAACTAACTCCAATGAATCAAGATATGAGCTTGGGCATCTCAGAAATTCCCTGTGGACAACTGTAGGCCACACTAGTCAGGCTACAGTCTCTGAGTCCTGGCAGAGCCCTCCCTGCAGCCTGGCCTATCTCAGCTAGATCACATAACAACGTGGCCACCGTTCTCCTTAGGCTGCAATTTCCAATGGCTCAGAACTGGGCTGTGGTCCCCAAGGGACACCCCTGTCATTCTTTCCTGATGGAATTATAATCAAAGAGAGGTTGGGCTCCTTTGTCTGCTTCTTTTCCATGGTTTAGGGTCTCTCTACAGGAAGCTGTCCTTGTACCAACAAACACCTTCAATCAAGGGAACAGCACTTCTGGGTGTAAAGTGCCTAGCTATAAATCCACCGGGAACAGGACTCTGGCATGGCTTTCCTGCCAGTTTCCCAGCCCTCTCTTCTGAACCAACATAGGCTTAAATCAAATCTCTTTGAGGAAGCCCCAAGCCAGATGCCCACCTCCCACTGAGAGGGCTCAGAGGGAAGATGGCCACTCAGAAACTGTCGCTGACCTCAAGGCCACAGAGTATCCTTACCCATGCTGTACTTGGCCTTTGTGCAAGTTGTTCTCTTCAGAATTTCATAGACCTAGTGCAGAGGGAGGGACAAAAAGGGGAGTGGTTACTCTGCTGCTCTACCAGTCAAAGCCACAGACACAGGGCACCAGGAGGGTCCTAGCTTGGGACTCTAGCAGGAGATTCCCAGGGGCAAGTAAAAGAGGGGTCACAGAGAATCCCTATCCTTCACTTCCTTCCTGGAGCAGGACTGATCCTACTGGCCTCACAAGGTGCCAGCCACGTGCAGTGGGCACCTTCCTAGGAACTAATGGGATGGGGGCAGGATGGGAGACACAACAGCCATCTCAGTGCCCTGCAGCTGCTCACTGCCCCTTTGTGGAGGCAAGAGCAGGAGCAGAGAGCCTGCCTGCAGCTCTGTATGGGTTAGAAGCCCGAAGGAGGACTCGGTGTTCGGGAGGACCTGGTGTGGTGGTGGATCTCAAGACTCCCGCCACACTGGGCACCAGGAAAGAAGCCCCCATGAAAGGACCCCATCCTTCCTCACATCTCTTTAACTAATGAGATATTTTGCTTGGTGGTCTCAAGAGCCCTGGCTGAGGAGTTTTGTTTGCCTGGTGCTGAGTCAGGAGAGCTTGGGCAAGTTGCACCACCACCCCCATGCTTCAATTTAACTCTTTGAACAGTCATGATCTAATTAGTTTCATTTCATTTTTGAGACAGGGTCTCATGTAGCCCAGACTGTCCTCAAACATATTTATTGTCAAGGATAACTTTAAACTTCTCCTCTTCCTGCCTTCCCCTCCTAAGTGCTGGGATTGCAGTGCATGACTTACGGGGTGCCAGGGATCAATCCTAGGGCCTACGGTCATCTAGGCAAGAACTCTACCAACTGAGCCACAGACATAGTTCCATGTATAATCTACAGATGAGGGTTTCTGAGCACGCTGATTTCCTCCTCAAACTGTTTGCTGTGTTCACTCAGGCAAGACCAGTGTCCCTCCATTGGCCTCTAGGCCTGCACTTTCTGGCTCTGCCATTACTCCTTTGTCTCCTATGTCAGCAGCCCCAGCCTCTTGCTCTGAGTCCCCTCCTGCAGCCTCTGTTAGAAGCACCCATCCCGGCACTTCTAAATAGTCCAGAGTCACACTAACAGGTCTCTAAGGCAGCTCTTCCCCCATGCTGTATTGTCACCCCACTCTCCTTCACCATCTGCCCTGTGATCCATGCTCTCAACACTTCTCCCCTCCCTCCAGGAGAAAGCATACTGCAGGTGCTTAATAAATCCCTGCTCATTGCTCTCCAGGACTCTCTCTGTCACTCTCTACATCTAACTGGTTAGCTTGTCATGACTCTCTGCTTATTCCACAAGCACCTCCTCCTTTCCACTCATGCAGTCATGACAACCACCATACACCTCCACCACCCATGACCCTGCATCCATCCATCTCCACTCTGTAACCTTACATCCATCCATCATCACCACCAGTGACCCCCTCCACCATGTGACTTCATGTCCATCACCTCTACCATGTGAACCTACATCCATCCATCTCTACCACCATGGGACCTCATACCCATCCACCTGCACCATGTGACCTCACATCCATCCACCTCCACTACCACATGCCCCACACCCATCGTTCTGCCCCATGCGACTACATACACACCTTTCACACACTCCTCACAGCCAACCCCTGGGAGTGAGCCTTGCTTGGCAACTTTTTATGGTTCCCCACTGCCTACAGGCTCACTGTCTAAGATTCCAGTTAGCACAGTGGGCTCTTGTCTCTTGAAAGCTGCTGGTCTCTGACTCCAAATAGCTTGTACATGGAGCCACCCTAGTGCCAGGAGAGAAGTGGTCAGTGTGGAGGGAGAGACTGTCACACCTGAGCCTAAACCACACGATGAAACCTGACTAGCCATGTGCAGATCTGTGAATCAGCAAATCCCTTTGGAGCACAGGGGTGGTCTGTACACTGTCCTCCAGGGTCTCTGGGAGGCAGTGTCCCTCCTTCCTCCAGTAGCAAACAGTCATGGCTTTCCGCATCTGCTGTCCCCAGTGCAAAGGCTCTCTGGCTTGGTGGAAGTAGCAACATTCACCCAGGAGAACCTCAAACTAAATAGCATTGCAACTAACCACCAGAAAGAGGTGTCAGAATTGCTCACAGTCCGTCCCACTTCAGTCACCTCCCCACAGCAAAAGTTCTTCTAGAGGCATCTGATACTCCAGAAAATGTACAAAGCTAAGGCGCACACACACACACACATACAAGCATGGGCACATAGCTGTTACAGTGATATAGAAGAGACACTGTGCAGGTCACACTGTAGGAGTTCTCCCAAGAGACAGACATCCAAGAGGTCAGTCCCAACTCCCAGAGGCCAAGAAGGGACATGGCTGCTCCTCAAACACAACAGTCCCAATTCCACCAGAAGCCATGTCTTTGGGCAAGTTCTTTGCTGCTTATTATCATGAAATCGAATTGTCAAAATTAATCAATAGTGGGCAGGCCATATGGCTCAGCGGATAAAGGTTCTTGTTGCCAGTTTGACCCTCTGAGTTTAAACCCAGAAGTTGAGAATGGGCTTCCTCTGGTTGTCCCATGGCCTCTACCACATACACCACGGTACGTGGACTCACCACCCCTAATAAGTAAGCTAATAAATATGCAAAAAGTTAAATTAATAACACCAATGATAACAGGATCACACTACGCCAAGGGATTGCCCTGATGGGGGTGCTACCCTGATACTACGGCGGGGGAGGGGGGCAAACCAGAATCAGTCTTGTTCTGACACAGGCTTGGGAATGCTCCTTCAGGTACAGGTAAGGGGAGAGGGAGCAGATAGAAGCAACTGCCTGTCCTGGGCCTGAGTCTCCTTCACCAAAAGGACCTGTGCAACCCTCCTGCAGGGTGGTGGCTGCAAGGAGAATTCCCTGAATCAGGCAAACAGGCAGCCTTCCCTCAGCCTTGCTCTGACCCAGCCAGACTGGATGCTCTCAGCAGGAGAAGGGAACAGAGTAGGCCTTAGCCGCCAGGCGGATTTCTTGTTTAGATAGAAATTGGGTCCTGTGCCACGCACAGTCCCAGCTTGGCTGGCAGTCAAACTGGCAGCTGAAGAATAAACACTAAGCCAGTGCCCTGAGTAGGGCAGGGTGGCCTGCGTGGTCAGATTGCAAGCTAGGCTGGCTGCACTAGCAAAGGCCTTGGGATATTATCCTAATGCATGTGTGCCTAGGCTGGGCTGTCTGGCCTGCTCAGACATACTCGGCCAAGCCCCTTGCAAACTCTATCAGGATGGAGTGACCAGGGGGCTCTGCAGGCTTGGAGCTCGAGGCCTGGAGGTCCCCTCCCCCAGCTTCCTGCAGCTTAGTTCTTTCTCACGCTCCTCCTCCAAAATTGAGCAGCCAGGGCCTCCCTCCCCTGGGCCACCCACTGCCCTCCTGATTCATTATTCTAATTATTTTTGTCACAGGCAATTAGAGCTGGCTTCCACCCCGAGGAGTTTCAGAGAAATGAAATGATCACCGGGGTCCCCAGGGCACCCTCTGATTAGGCAATTCCAGGACGCCTACTCACTATTGTGCTCCGGGTTTTGCTGTCGAAAAAAGAGTCCCTGTCAGTCAGGTCGAATCTGCAGGAACAGAAGGAGACAAGGTGACTGCTGTAGGCGCCAAGCCTGGGAACTCACCCTCTCTCCAGTAACAGTGACCACGAAGGGCCTAACTACCCTCATAGCAGCACAAGTCCCCCTGTCCCTGGGCATGGCCTTAGCTGATCTCATCAGCCCAGTGTGGGAGGTCAAGACCCCCGTTGCCGAGAAGGAAACTGAGAATACCCTCCAGCTCCAGTTTGTTGTTTTGCTTTGTTGGAGGCAAAGTCTCATTGTAGCCCAGGCTGATCTCCAACTGGCTGTGTAGATGAGGATGGCCTGGAATGCCTCATCCTCCTGCCTCTGCCTCCTTAGCAATGGGATGGAAAGCATGGGTGACCATGCTCAGCCAGGTTTTGATGAAATAAAATCCCAGAAGGCAATCTTTCAAGCTCCTGTTTCAGTGTCAAGGGGACAGGGAAGGTGTCATTCCTTTACACTCCTTTGAGGACACTCTCCTTGGAAATGGTTTGCATCCAGGTATTCTGGGCCACACAGAGATTGCCTGAGATTTCTGGGGCATGGGAATATCTGAAGTCACCATTCCCTGGGGCGCTTAGTGGAGAAGAGGGTGGAAATGAGCTGGGTTTGGACAATGGGTGTGGTCCTCTCATGCCCCTGAGCTGGCAGAGGCCACTGGGTATCCAATCTGCCAAAAGACTGGCCAGTGTAGTCAGGGTAGCACGTGACTCCCCTGAAGCCACCACCATCTTTGCAAAGCAGAGGCCTGAGCTAAAATGTGGGTGCATGCTCCTTGGCATTCTTGAGGCCACAGTGCCCTCAAAGTCCCCTTCTCCTGGGCCTTGCCATGCAAACTGCCTGAGCTCCTGGTACCCAAACCTTTTCTCCCACTTCTGCCAGTGAGGCCAGGCTTGGGGAGGCCTTGCAACTGCTGCACCTGAGCCAGGTGGCTATGCACCGTTGTCTCTTGGGGACAGGAAAGATGGAAGGTTCCAGAACAGACTCAGCACTGCCAGGCAACACACTGCTGGCTGTGGATCTCCAGGGCCTTGGGACTCCCTTGAGGAAGGCTTCTTGATCCATCGATTGCTGCCTCACCAGCTGCTCCAGGGGCTGCTGAGGTTTGGTGAGAAGGAACCAGGCTCAGGGGGACAAAGCTAGGGTTGGGCAGCCTAGCCCTTTGCTCTAGTCAGGGCCCAGTCAGCTTTCCCTAAGCATTATCAAGCCCAGGCCAGGCTCCTCAATCCCTTTCCTCTGTGACCAGGGCCCTTAGAAGTTGCTGCCTCAGCCTCTTTTGGGCTCAACAGTTACAAAGTACTTCTAAGAACATGTTCCCCTGTACTCCTGACTCACAGGTGTTGCTTCTCCCGGGAGAAGGGGTAGGAGAGCCTCTTTGTGGCCTGCGGTCTGTGCTCAGCCACCTTGGGCTGGATGGGGTCTGTGATCTTCTGCAGGACGGAGTTGATGGTTTTCAGGAGGCCTCGGGTCTCACTGATGTGGTACACCTGTGGGCAAGACCAGGCCGGGGACATGAGCCACTCTCCTGAGCTCTGACTCTTGTGACAGCTGGTTAATTTCCTGTCATGAAAACAAGCCTGTGCACTAGTCTGTAAGGAAGTTTCTAGACTGGGTTAACTGAGGTGTGAGACCCACCCTGAATGTGGTGGGCACCATTCTGTGGTCTGGGGTCCCAGACTGAATACAAAGGAGAGAGTAAGCTGAGAACCAGCCTTCGTCTCTGCTTTTTGTTTGTTTGTTTGTTTGTTTTTTGTTTTTTTTTTGTTTTTGTTTTTGTTTTTCGAGACAGGGTTTCTCTGTATTGTTTTGGAGGCTGTCCTGGAACTTGCTTTGTAGAGCAGGCTGGCCTTGAACTCACAGAGATCCACCTGCCTCTGCCTCGTCTCTGCTTCTTGATGACGGATGCAACATGACCAGCTCTCTCCTGCTCCTGCTCCACGCCTTCCACACCACTGTGGTCTATATCTCCCTAAGCTGCTTTTGTCAGGGCAGCATGTAAAATGACTAAGTCATCTTTTCCTCAGATGGTCGGAAAAATAGCCCACGTTGGTAAAGTTCTTCCTGGGAGCAGAGCACCCAGGTAGCCAGTGTGCCCACTATCTGCTCTGTTCCAAGCTTACCCAAAGAACCCAGAATTTTAGGAGAGTCGGGCCAAGAGATCAATTATAACACATTCTAGAAAACATTTGCCCCGAATGTCTCTTTTGTTTCCAAAGCTATAATCCAAACGGCTTCAGTGGATCTGAGAAGCCGCATTGGACATCTCCCTTCCACCCACACACATAAATATGGACTCTCAGCCCAGCTTCCCTGGCAGGCTGCTCTTCAGCCATAAAGTTTTCAGAGATTAAAAGGAAAAATCCCAGCAAGCTAGAAAATGTAATTAAATTGAATCTGATAAATTATCTGAGACCCCACAAGCATCAAAGCAAGGCCTCAAGCTGAACTATATTTGTTCAGGTCAAATTCCTGGGACAGAGCGGGCAGCTTTTCTGCCTGGACCTTCTCCTGGTGTCTGGGGGCGGGGAGTGGTCTTAGGTATTGTTCTTTGTTTTTTTAAGTTGTGTATGTGCCTGTGTGTTTACATGTGTGCCTGTGTGTACCTGCAAAGGCCAGAAGAGGGCACTGAATCCACTGCAACTGACATCACTGACAGTTGTGAGCTGCCCTATGTGGTCCTGGGATCTGAACTCCAGTCCTCTTACAAGAGCAGTTTAAATGCGAAGGCATCTATCTAGCCCTGGCCTAGAGTCTCTAAAAACCACTGAGGCAGGGTCAGATGCTTCACGGTGGATAGGAGCTATCCCCTGTGTCCTCATCCCCTCTTGCCTTTTCCATGTGATTCTGCTTCGGGTGACCTCAGACCAAGACTAGTGTTCTGCAATATAAACATAACCACCTACCTTCTTTGTGGGCATCTTCAGTTTCAAAAACTCAGCTTCCCTGCAGAGCACGTGCCAGGGTGCATGGATCTTCACGAATCCGACACCATGGATTTTGGTCTACAGAGAGAAAAAGGGCTGTTGGTCAGGCTATTTGGCAGCGGGGACCCCTATTCACCTTGGTACCCAGCTATGACTGATAAGGTGTGGCTGCCTTTACCTGGCACCTGTCCCATTCTGACAATACCCACCATGATGGCTAGGGACTCTCTCTGTCTTTCTCTGTCTGTCTGTCTGTCTGTCTGTCTGTCTGTCTGTCTGTCTCTCTCTCTCTCTCTCTCTCTCTCTCTCTCTCTCTGTCGACAGGGTTTCACTGTGTAGCCCTGACTGTCCTGGAACTCACTCTGTAGACCAGGCTGGCCTGGAACTCACAGAGATCCACCTGCCTCTGCCTCCCGAGTGCTGGTATGAAAGTCATGCTTCACCACTGCCTGGTGCTAGGGACCTTTCTTACATACAGCACTTTATGCAAGAATCCAGGGGTCCCCCAATCACAGCCAAGAGGGATCTTAGGGGGTCTAAAACACTTAGGAAGTTCTCAGGAATTAAGTAAGAGCCCCCAAAGCCTAGTAACAACAGAGGACCATTCATGATTCCAGATCCACCCCGCTCAACCTTGATTGGGGCTCTCATGGCTCACCGAACAGGTGCTGGTGTGTGGGGATCATAAAGTCCTCTCTCTGATTGTAGCTGAACTTCAGTTTCCATGCATATCTATGACTATTATCTTTAAAGCACTAACAGCTTGACACAGGGACACCAAGATTTCGAGTCCAGGTCCCTCTACAGTGCTGCTCTGACTTGGGACAAGTGTGATGGCAGTTTTGTCAATGTGACACAATCTAACATCATGCTGGCCTGTGGATATGTTTCTGTGATGGGCGGTCTTAATGAATAGGAAGATATGCCCATTGTGAGTGGCACCACTCCCTGGACATGAGATCCTAGATTGTGTAAGAGTAGGAAAAGTGAGTTAAGTATAAGCACACATGTATTAACTCATCGCTCTTGACTGTGGACGTGATGGGATCAGTTGCTTCAAGTTCCTGCTGCCTTGATAGCCCTGCAAGGATGGACTGCTTTCCTCTTAAGGTTATTTTATCACCATCAGTCATGTCTCTCTGTCGAGTGACAGGAAGGAACCCAAGGGCTACTGACTGGCAGCCAAATTAATGGCTCCATAAGAACTGATTGCTACCACTGGAAATGAAATACATGATTGCCTATCTCCTTACAGAGGCGGGGCACTTAAGCTTGCTGAGAAGTCTCTTTAATCTACCAACTCTTGGCTAACAGGGTCCACCAAGTTCTGACTCAAGCTGTGCTTCCCCAATGGCAGAAGTGCCATGTCTGGCCCCTGGTTCTCTGTAGACACATGTTCCTTGGAAAAGGCCCTTCGTGAAGAGACAGGTGTCTACATAGTCACACAAACATGTAGGACCTTGCCCAGATCTTTCACAAGACCTCTCATGGCAGATTGGAGCTCAGCCCGAGGTCTACAGACCTCTCTAGTTCATAATTCTGAGACCTGAAGGAGTTTGTCCTGAGGTACGGAGCAGCCAGTGTGGCCTGCACCCTCTGTCCCTGGGACCACAGGCTGAGTGAGTTGTCCAGCCCGCAGGTGTGCCGCAGTCTGATGGTCAAAACCCACCAAGCCAATGTCATCTGAGGATGGTCTATAAGGTAAAAACTTCTGGGATGCTGCAGCGGGATTGTTTCTGAGGCTTTTCTGCTATCCCAGGCTACATGGTGAATTTCATCCAATAAACCAATCAATCAAATTAATCAACCATCTGAAGTGGGTGACACACTTGTCCAGACCTCAAGTCACAAAGTTGGTGCCTCTAGGAGCTGGCACACCTGGCAGAAAGACATAGATCATGATGGGGATTGACAAAAGCTGGTGAAGTGCATGCCTAGCATTCGTGAGGCCCTGGGTACAAGCCCCAGTACCCCATAAACTAGGTGGAGTGTAATCTCAGCACTCCAGAGGTGTCATCCTCAGCTTCATAGGGAATGCCAGACAAGCCTGGGATAATCAAGACTGTCACAAACAAGTGTGATATTTCAGGCCAGAGCCCAGGGATGAAGGACTCTGGCCACAGGCCTGGTCTTCCTCTTTGAAGAGACAGATCTTATCCCTGGATAGAAAAAGCACCCCAGACACTTAGAATAGAGATCTCTGGTCCTTCTGCTGCCCCCTGGTGTAGATGGGATGGGTTTGGGAGACCTGTGTGGTCCATGGCAAGTGTTTTAACCTCTCTGAACCCTGTTCCCTCACCAATAAGGCAGGTGATATGAGGTCTGTTTTGTAGACAGAGGACTCTGGTGCCCTTAGGAGCCAAGCCCTAGCCTTGGGCCTGCAGGCAAAGTCCATACAAGAGACTGAAGGGGCTGAGCACAGTTTCAGCCTGGCTCAGGTTAGGCCATGCCTGCTTTGACCGGCCCTGTCACAGAGTCTGCAGCCCTGACTCACAGGCTGATGTCATGGGATACCCCTGAGTCAGGGGAGATGTCTTAATGGCCCATGAGTGGTGGAGGCTAGCTTTTCCACTATAGACCAAGATTCATCTCTGTGGAGTGTTCGCCCGCACGCTAAGACCCAAAATATTCTTTACAGTTCCAGCATCCCTGGGAAAGTGGGCCCTGCTGACGTGAGTTCCCGGGTCTCTCCCAAGGAAACATCTGGTTGGTGAAAGGGTCGTGGGACCCGTTTAGCAAAAATACACTAAGATGTTTTTTAAAAAAAACGTGGTACCCAGCCTGACCACAGTCCTCCCACAGTGGGAGGAGCCTGGGGGATGGCCAGGTCTCTTCAGCCACAGCCAAAGGCTGTGAAAGACTAAGTTCTACCCCCACTCCTGATCACTGCTGAGACATTTGAAACCACAAACTTACAGACATGAGGTCCCTAGCTAGGCTATGGGGATCTGTGAAGGGACATGTCCCCAAGAAGCCCCCAGCCAGAGGATGTGGGGAGGGTTAGGTTAGGTCATTGAGCTCCATAAAGAGTGCAGCTGAGGAGTTAGGCTTCTATCCTGAGCCCCAAGTGAGAAGACTCTGACCTCACTAGAGCTGGTTCCAGAACATTCAGCACTTGAGAGATTGAAGCAGAAAGATTTCTGTGAGTTCAAAGGTGTCCAGTGATGCCAGCCTGGGCTACTTAGTGACTTCTGGTCTAGCCTCAACTACAGTGTAAGACTGTCTCAAAAACAAACAAACACAAAAGAAAACTAAACTAGAACTTTGACCACACAGGTGGCAAAAGCCTGTAACCCAGAAGGGCAGGAGAGTGAGGAGTTTAAAGCAGCTTCACCTACATAGCAAGATCAAAGCTAGCCACAAGACCCTGTCTCAAAAAAAGGAAGGAAAAAAAGGAGAGGAGGGAGGGAAAACCTTAACTCCCCCCAAACAAAACAAGTCACAGAGGTCCCATGAAAGGTTTGTGTGGCTAAGGACACAAGCCACCACTCACCCTTGCGCCTGAAGCCCTGTGTAGCAGTCAAGGTAACGCCCAACTATACCTACCATCTGCCTAATGTCCTGACCCCCACCTGGCTTTCTCCACGGGCAATGGCTGCCTGTACAGATGTGAGCTTGAGACATATAGCTCTGCTTCAGCGTGTGCCTAGGATGGCTGACTGCACATGGCACAGACTATTCAGTGAGTGATTGATAGAGGAAAGGAAGGAACCAGTCTTTAGTAAGTGCCTACTGTGTGCCAGATGGAGACAGTCTCAGCATCTGGTCTGGTCCCACCTTCTCTCAGTCTTTCTGGTCTACCTTAGTGTGCCCTTGTAGGTGATGAGGGGCGGGGGAGATCTGTAGACACTTGATCCAGATGTTTGAGCAGCAGGTGTGGCATGGGAACTCAATCTGCGGCTCACTTGCCATGCTCACTCCACTCCTCCACCCACACAGCTCCCAGAGGGTGAGGCGTGGCCCATGGGGTTGGGATATGTTGCCACTAGTGTGGGGCCTGGGTGGGGAAGAGTTGCCCGCTAACTGGCATGCCCACAGTGTGGGTCCTGCTAGCCATGTACACAGTATGTGGGAGACCTGGAGTCTATGGCAAGAATGAGTTTGGTGCCTACACACCCTAGGGGAATGTCCTTAGGGGAATGTCCCCTCCACTCTATCCTCAGATTTGAGCCTTAATCTCGGGGGAGCCACGAACTGGTTCTCAGTGGGTGGACCAGGTTCACTTGCCCTTTGCCAAGAATATGGCAGGGACACGTCCTGAATGTGTTTCTTTCAAGCCCTGTGCCTGAGGCCTGCCGGGTGACAGAGAAATCAGCAGACAGATCCAGTCACACCTCTACTGCCACTGAAGGTGGGGCCACCCACCCAGGGCAACCCTCCATGGAAAACAAAACAAACAAACAAAAAAAGCTGGCTGCAATTAGAAAAAAAAGTTTAATGCACTGCCTTCAAGATTCTGCACAGCTGGTACCAGGGCAGGGAGTTGCAAGGCATGCCATGACAGCAAATGTAGATCCATTGAGGACACTAGAACCATGTCTTCAGAGGGTGGTGAAATCTACCTTGTAATGGTAACAACCAGGCCTGGCTGGAACTGACCTCAATGGCCACTCAGCCATGGTAGGAAAGAACAGGCTAGAGACCCTTCCAGGAGGCAAAGGTTGGTGGCTGTTGGGGAGCTTGAGGGTACAGCAGGATTTACACCCCAGGAATGGGCAGACACCACCAAAACAACCCCACACTCTCGTGAGCATGCTTGCTGCTCTGAATCACCCTAAAGAGCCTGGAGAAGGAAACTGATGAAGAGAAGACAAAGAAGAAAGAGGAGGAAAAACATCTGTGAAGGTGCGGTGGCTTCACCCATGACTGTGGCCCTGAACAGTTCCTACCACAGTCAGCTCAGGCCCTGGGAACCTGTCCATGTTCCAGGAGGTTCTTGACGGGCAAAAGGACAGCTGAGCCCACTGGGTGTAAAGAACCCAGGAATATGGCTAGGGAGAACCAACAAGTGACAGAGACAGAAGCCAGTGCTCTTGGCCAGAGAATGTGAGCTCATTAGATGGATGACAGGCAGGTCAGCCTGCTCACCTCAATTAAAGACTTAAACTTCAAGACAGGAAGGCCTGCAAAGGACAGGAAACTATTAAAAAGTGACACAGCTGACTTGGGAAAGAACCAAACAAGAACATCCAGAAACTAAAAGACTTGTACTGAGAAAAAAATCCTGACAGTGTTGGCAAACAGCGCCCCCAAAGACAGCAGGGTTAGAGGACTGGTGTGGGACAGAGGCACTTGAGAGGGCTTTGGGACATTTGCTCACTCCCATGGGGTGCTTACGGGCTGTGGCCCGCCTCAAGCTTTCTGACTGACGGATGCAAGCAGAGTTCCTGGCAGGCTCCTCCAGGCCTGGCCATGGAGAGGACTTCAGATGGCAGCCACAATGGGGCAGGGTTGACCTGAAACCACCTGCCTCCCTCAGCCCAGGGTGAGCTTCCCGAGACGGGAAGTGCTCGCAAGCCTGCGGGAGTCCAGAGTGACAAGCATGGTGCCTTGGCCACTTGTGACCCCAGTGCTGGAGTAGCAGGATGGGTTGCCCAGCCAGTTTAGCCTAATCAACTAGCCAATGAGAGACCTTGTGTCAAAGAACAAGGGGTGAGGAACGACAGCTAAAGTTGTCTTCTGGCCTTCACACACGCATGCACACATACATGAAGCTGTGCATATACACGAATACACACATACACACACCCAGAATTCATGGCCAAAGAAGCGTGTTTCTGCAGAACGAACCAAGCTAGAGACAACTATCTGTGTTGCTTTGAGTCTCAGTAGCGCCTGGGACACGGCCTGCAGAGACCAAAGAAGCAGCGTAAGGTAGTAGAATTGGGAGTTATGACTTATCCAGGCTGGACTCCAGCATTGCAGCATGCAAGAGGCCAGTGCCTCCTGGCGGGGGGCTATAGGAGAATGCTGCTTGTACTAGGGTGAACAGCTCAAAATCAGGTCTTCAGTTGGTTTTCTAGACGCATCAGAGGCAAGTTGGATGTGTCCCCCCATATCTGTCCTCCCACACTTTGCCAGGAAATCCACAGGGGTGGAGTAGGGGCAGCTTGTTTCCAGATCTATGAATCCCATGAACTGGACAACAGCCTCATCTCATGAAGGAAAACACACAGACACACACAGTGCTGAGCTCTACAACTGCCTGTAATCACTGGAAATGACAGGAAATGGATCTTCCTGCCCTACCCACACGTTGGGGCTATGGCCACCCTGTCCTCCAACTTCCCCAGTCACCTACACTTCTCTTCATGAACATGAGTTCTGATGCTGCCTGGTAGTGACAGGGTCAGGCCACTGTTGCTGCCCAGACCTGGGAACTGTGGGAACACTGCTTACCATGTGCCATGCTCGGTACTCCTCTCCTAATCTCACCCACTACTCATGAGGAAAGTCTCACTATCACCCCCACTTCACAGATGGAGAAAACTGAGGCCCAGAAAGGGGATGCCAATTGAGTCAAGAAATGGCTAGTTCGATCTAACTCCTTCCACACTTCGGAGGCTGCATCACCCCAGATTGTGTGTTCCCCCAGCTTGGCATGAACACAGTGGCATGAGATCAAACAGGCACCGGTGGGATTCTGTGTCCAGTCATGGGAAGATCTGTCAAAGCCAGGGTCAAGTTCAGCATCAGGGCAGTGAGAGCCCCAGCCACCCCGAGCAGACTCGCCAGGGCTTAAGCCTGTGGTGTTCTTAGCAATGACCCTGAAGACATAAATAATGCCCAGCAGGCTTTGAGGCTCCGCTTCAAAAATGCTAATGGATTTTCTCGGAGGAAAACACACTGGCTACAAATTTCTCTTGTCTCTTTAATGGGAACCCTGGAAGCTGACCCCACAGGGGGAGAAGTGGGGTGTGTGAGAAAGAAAGAAACAAGGACTGAAAGGGAGGGGGAGCGGGGAAGAGGGAGAGAAGGGAATGGGGGAGGGAGAGAAGGAGGCACAGAGAAGGGTTGATAAAGAGGGAGCCAGGAAAGAAGGGGAGAGGAAGAAAGGGGGAGAGAGACGAGAGGTGAGAGAAAGCACGACAGAGGACCTTGTCACACTTCATGCAGTTCATCCAGGGGTCCCTGGCCCCTCAAGGGAAGCAGATAGAGAAAGACTCCGGTGGGGCAAAGTGCTGGCTCTTCCTGCCCACCTAGGCTCCCTCTGTGAGGCATCCTGAATTTCTCTGCATAGGAATGGGGGTGGCTGTTATCCTATTAGCTCTGCAGTCACAAGGAAGCCACCTCTGGGAACTGAGAGTGGGTAGGGTCACTCCTCCCTTTTCTGGGGATGCATCTGGGGAGATAAGTACCCCCACTTGCCACTCAAGTGACAGTCTAGGACCCCAGGACTGTTAAATTGGAGCCTTGTTTGCATATGCCTGGGGGTGTACAGGGTACATTCTGATCCCATGGAGAGGCAAGCCAGCCCAAGGCAGACCTGTTCCTAGCCTAGGCTGTCGGCCCACCCTGCCCCAGCTGTGAGCTCCACTTTTCCACCCCAGATGCTGAAGCCTCTGCTGGCCACTTGCCACCCTGCCCTGTCCTCACTTCAGGACAGAGCTTTATTCATGAGGTGGGTTTGATAGACTGCATTCCCTCAGCAACTGCTCCAATGCTACTGCCCAAGATGGGCGGGGCATGCCCTTGTTTGGAGACAGGGGGTCTTTGCAGATGTAAGCAGGCTGGATAAAGCTGAAATGGGATAGGGCGGGCCCCAAATAGAGAAACTGTGATGATGATGATGATGGTGATGATGATGATGATGATGATGATGATGATGACGAGGACAATGACCACGACGGGACATATGAGCTACAACAGAGGAGGCTGGAATACAGCTCTGCCCGCATCTTGACTTCTGACCTGTGGCTTCTAGAATGGAAAGAGATGCAATCTGCTGTCTTAAGTCGCCATGCATCTGTGCTTGTCAGTTGGTGGTTAAGTGCTGCTCCCTGTCCACGAGCAGTGTCATAGGACACGTGTCATCCCTACTACTTTGGGACAGTAAATTGGCCTCCGTGAAAAAGCAAGCAGAGAGGAGTCTGGTCTGCAAGGGGCTCTCAGGTCACTATTCAGTCACCCATCCTCAAGAAGCCAATTTGAAACAGACAACTTAATAGCAAAAAGCAGAAAAAGTCCCAGAGTGCTAGAATTATCTTTAATTCCAGCACAAGGAGGCAGAGACAGGAGGATCTCTAGGAGTTTGAAGCCAGCCTGCTCTACTTAGTTAGTTCTACAACAGCCAGGGATTTTCAATGTGGTTTTTGGGGGATACAGACTGTGACCCCCCACTTTGGTAACACCAGAAGCAGTGTAGTGTATACCCACTCCTTAATTACCTGGAGGAAGCTGAGCTGGAGACCTCTGCAATGTTACCTCATGACCAGTGACAGTTCAAGAGGTGGCTGGTGTCAAGCACAGGATATCTCGTCTCCTTCAAGGTCATCATTCATCTCCCCATCCAGCTTTGGCTGGTGGTGATTCAGAGTCCCAGGCACATTCGGCAACATCACAGGGGACAGCCAGTTTTTAGTTTTCAGGATTTGAGAGTTACCGCCAGCGGTTGTGGTTAAAGGTCAGATGCCATGACATGCAGGCTGGAAGAACAGCTTCAATGGCACAAGTATGGGGTATGGCGAGGGTGCAGAGTATTGGGGTACCTGCTCAGATCCCCACAGAAGACACCTAAACCTGACATTTTGCTTCAAATTGAATAAGAGTGCAATTGGGGGATCCCATTACAGGCCTTCTCATTTCAAAATCTGCCAGCCCTTGGGCTCCCTGTAATCTGAGCACACCCCGGGAACAGCTCATTAGATCTTCACCCCAAAACAAGCCTGACCTTGCTGGGCTGGCCGTGTCTGCTAATCTCTGAAGCCAGGGCCCACTCACACCTCTGCTTGCCATGCGTGCCCAAACAGCCCGTTCAGACCCAGCTCCACCCCAGGACAGTGAGCCGCAGCTGCTAATTGTGGCTCTGCCAGCCCTGTAGTCTTGTAGCTTCCAGCAGGCTGGTGGGACCAGGTGATAACTTTAGGGATCAGCAAGAAGACCACTCAGCATTGTTGCTTAGGAAGCTTGAACTAGAACCTGGATGGACTCAGGCTCAGTTCACAGAAACTGGGTGTGGCAGTGTGCACCTGCAACCCTGGCATAGACAGAGACCTGTAGCTCCTGGGGCTTTGCTGGTTGGTTCAGAGAGAAACCCTGTTCTCAAAAATAGGTGGTTGGGGGTGGCTGGGAGATGGCTCAGTGCATAAAGCCCTTGCTGTGTGAGTATGAGGACCTGAAAAGGTAGGCGTAGCATCAAGCATCTGTAATCCCAAAACTCACAGCAAGATAGGAGACAGAGATAGGAGAGCTAGCCTGAGCTATGCAGTACAGTGGCAAACAACAAAGAGACTGCCTCAAACAAGGTGGAAGATCAGCACCAACACCCCAGGCTGCCCGCTGAGCTACACATGCACGCACAAATGCACGAGCACACCCTCCACACATACTACACCAAACGTGAACTGTTTCATGTACTTGTGCCTTTCTTTACGTACCAGGGACTGGCTCCAGGCTTTCAGACACACCAGGCAAGTTCTCTACAGCTGAGCTCTGCCCCAGCCCCACATTTCATTTTTCACTTATTAATTTTTTTCTAAATTTTATGTATTTGTCTGCATGTATGTATGTCTGTGCAGCAAACACATGCAGGAGCCTGTGGAGGCCAGGGGAGGGTGTCAGATTTCCTGGAACTGGATGGAGTTACAAGTGGTTATGAGTCACCTTGTGGTGCTGGGAGCTGAACCTGGGTCCTCTGTTAGAGCAGCCAGTGCTCTTAACCACAGAGACGTCTCTTAACTACAGAGATGTCTCTTAACTACAGAGATGTCTCTTAACTACAGAGATGTCTCTTAACTACAGAGATGTCTCTTAACCACAGAGATGTCTCTTAACCACAGAGATGTCTCTTAACCACAGAGACGTCTCTTCAGCACCTCATATTATTTTAAGGGGTCAAATTAATGGCTGCAAAGATTTCTTCAGCTCTAGATCCAAATTGTGAAATTTGGGGTCATTTAAGGACAAAATGTAGTTTATTTTGTTTTGTTTTGTTTTTAACAGGAGTCACCAAAACCCTCATGTTTCACTTTCATTGCAAAGAAGAGAGAAGCCATCAACTTACTAAACCCTTTCTCCCCTATTTCCCTTCCTCCCAACTTCCCCTCTTTCTTCCCTCCCCGACTTTCCTGTTTTAGTTTTGTAGCCCAGGCTGCCCTTGGCTTTACCATTCTCTTCCATCTCAGCCTGTCTCAAGTGCTGAGGCTCAGGTGTGCACCCTCATGCCCAGATTTGACACAACAGGAATCCCAAAGATGTGTTGTGTGTCCAATGTTGCATGAAGGCTGTTGCTATCTCCAGTTTCCAGATGGGAAAACTGAGGCCGTTAGTTCAGAGGCTGAGGTCTGACAGGTCAATCTGAGTCACCCCATGTCAGAGGGCTCACACCTGGGAGTTCCAGGTTGTTCCAGGACAGAACCTCATGGATAGAAAGAGGAACACATGCAAGACACAGCTATGGAGGTCAACACAGGCACTGGATGCCTCAGCTGGGGGAGACCCACAGCCTTTGAAAGACCCTCTCCTTCCTCCAAGAATAAAAAAACCTGCACAATAAACTCCTCACAGCAGCCAGATGTTCCAAAAGCCCCAGGCTGGCCTGAGTTGACAGGGGAAAGCCAGGCATAACTCTGCTCAAAGTGACAGAAATCACAGAGGGTCAGCAATGCCCACATTCTAGCTGCCAACCTTGGAGACAAGGAACCTCCAAGTCCTTGCTGGCCTCAAACCTTTGCTGTCTGATCCCTCAGCTTCCCCAAGCACCCTCGGAACTGCCACAGGAAACATGAGGAGAGGTTTGCAAATACCTGCCAGGGGTTCCACCCCAAGAAGGCAGACAATACTCCGAGACCGGGTCACCCTGGACACAGTATCCTCAGCAGGTGTGTGCAGGGGTGTGTGTGCATGTGAGTGTGTGTGTGCAGGGGTGTGGGGGGGATGCGCGTGTGCATGTACAGGTCAGAGAACAAATTTAGCTGTGATTCCTCAGGCCTGGGATTACAAGTGTGTGTCACCATGCTTGCAAGGCAAGCTCCTTAACAGTTGAGCTGTCTCACCAGCCTTACCATCTTATTTTAAAAAATCTGTTGCTATGTGGCCCAGGCTGGCCTTGAACTCTCAGTCTTCCCGCTAGTCTCCTGAGCACTGGGATTACACTTGCAGAGCAGGGGCCTTTCCCCACATGCTCATGCTGAGAGGGTAAGATATAAAGCAGGAAGCACACAGCAATTGGCTGAGTGGTTGAGCGCTGCAATGATTTGACCCAGCTGCCGCAGCAGGCAGTCAGTCGTAAGAGACAGTGGATCCTTTGTTCTGTCCAGAAACTTCTCTTAGCAAAACTTCTAGACTTCCTGAACACAGTGTGACAGAGATGCGGGTTTCAGAGCAGGGATCCCAAGAACCTAGAGACCAATCTCTTTTCCATAGGTTGAGAAACAAGCTTGGAGAAGGGCCAAGGACACCCACAAGAAGCCCCAGAACAGCTCCACACTTCCACACTTCGTCCCTCTGACCCAGCTAATCTTCCCATGCCGCATGGGCTGAGCAGAGGCAGGAAATGCTCTGACCTCAAGGTCGCAGTCACTGGCCAGCTCTGCCCCAGGCAGATGCGGTTGCTGGAGGAGGAGGCTGGCTTGGGACTTCCCAGAGCTGTTTAGAAGCAACTTCTAGCCCACTATGGCCACAAGAGCAGAACTAAAGGCGACCTGCCCTCACTGCCTTCTGCAAACAGACCTGTTCAGCCTATGTCCTCCTGGTGTCCCTGGCCAACATGAGGCCACACTTACATCCTCGTCATGCTCCAGCTCCAGGCCTGCCTCCAGCAGGTTGCCCTCATACTCCTCCCGTCTGAAGCGCTTGTCATCTTCGTGGTAATCCATGGGGGCTTCAGGTGAGCCCATGTCCACGGGGCTCCCCTTCCCAGGAAGGGGTTGGTCCTGCCTGACACTGCGGGTCCCCAGGACCATGTCATTCTGTAGTCCCCTCCTGGCCAGAGTTCTGCTGCCCGAGGCTCTCTTGTGATGGTATACCAAGATGTAGTCCACCTTGCGTTTCCCATCCCGGAAGTACAGGCCATACTTGCACTCAGCATCAGGGTCCACGGACAGGGAGTTGAGCAGCTGTGAGGCAAGAAAGGGACATGTGTTCAGTGTGGAGTGGTTCTCGAGGGCAACGTGATTCTAGCTGGGTACTTAGTCGCTCGACAAAACATGCTGAACTTCATAGCACTGTTTGCTGCAGCCAGAGTCTAACAAATCCCTGATATAAAGTGTTTATAAACACCTGATTCTACCAAGTGCCTGCATACACTTCCTCCTCACTAAAGTCACCACTGTGCACGGGTTCTAAGCAAATACCCCAGCATACTACTTAATTTTCCTTTGTATGAGTGTGCATACATTTCTGAACTTGCACATGTGTGCAGAAGTTGTAAGTTAACAACAAGCAACTTCCTTGGTTTCAATTCTTTTTTTAAGATTATTTTTATGTGTATGAGTGTTTGCCTGCAGGTATGTATATGTACCATGAGTGTTCAGTGTCTATGGAGGAAGAAGAGGGCACCAAATCCCTTGAAATTGGGGTTACAGATAGTTGTGACTCTCCATGTGAATGCTGGGAACAGAACCTAAGTCCTCTGCAAGAGCAAAACAAGGGCTCTTAACCACTGAGCCATCTCTCAAACCCATCTTCCTTGTTTTTAGAGGCAGGGTCTCTCGCTGAACCCAGAGCTCTCCCTTAGGTTAGGCTGGTTGGCCAGTGAGCCCAGAATTCCTCTCATCTACCCGCCCCATTGCTGGGATCGTAAGTATGCCAGCATGCCCAGCTTTTTATTGTAGGTGCTGAGAATCCAAGCTCAAGGACTCACACTTGTGTGGGAAGCTACCCCCTAGCACTACTGTACCATATTCTTTGAGACTTGAGCACCTGTGGGTTTTAGTGTCTGAGGGATCTTGAACCATTACTGTCTTATATCAAGACACAACCACACTATAGATGCCCATTGTGAGTCAGATCTGGTCCTATGGGCTGAAATATGTAGAAGATGGAATAGCCTTTTGGGGGCCTGAGCATTCCAAGTCATGCTTGGTCTCTGGATGGGAAGGTGCTCTCTGACTCCTGGCAAAAACTGCTGAAAAAGCCCCAGGAAGAATGTGTAGGGCAGGGCCTGAGGCAGGGCAGAACTGAATTTAGTTCTCTACAGGGACTATGTCAACGTCTGGCAGCTAGCAGCCACATAACACGATGATGGCTTCAGGGCCACCGGCTAACTGTATGATCAGAGATCAAATGTGTGAGGCCCTGGTTCACTCTCACCCTGGACCTTCCAGAAACTCAGCTCCAGCGCTGGGCTCTGGCTTGGAGGAATGAGGACTGAGAACCAGACTGGGACACAGTCTGAGGAGCAGCCTAGAACTGCCAGCTGTCCCCAGAGCTGGCTTCACTCCAGCAGGAACACCCGATTCCAGCAGTTTCTTTCTCAGAGGTTAGCAGACACTACTCTCCCTCCACACCAACTCTTGATTCGAGCAGAGTGGTGGGGAGGACATCACCAGCGAGGTCTTCCCTGGTAGCAGGTGAGCCCAACACAACAGCCATCAACTACAGCTACCTGCATGCCCCTTTCTGCACCACGGCCAGAATGCCTCCTCCCGGAACCCTGAAGGATCCTAAGCTGGGTGGAGACTCCCTCCAGGGTGGGTGCAGTCCTGACCTCAGTTTCCTCTTCATAGTACTGGAAGACATATGTCTTCCCTAGGCTCTGCCTCTGGTTCTGCCCCGTTCTCTGGACACCTGTTACTACAGCCCCAGTCTCAGGAGTCTCCACTCCCTCCATGTTCCCTTCTGACCCTCTGTAGTGCCTCTTGTCCCTCTAAGCCACTCCATCCCATCCTGCCCATGCTAGAGACTCAAGCTCTGCTAATAGCCAGAGACCTGGCCTTGATCTGAGCTTGACTCGGATACACCAGCAGTCAGGAAGCCACTGCCCACCTCCTCCAGTGGCCACCCAGAACCTTAGGATGTCCCCAGATACTAGGTACTTTGAAGAGCTGTGTATTTCTCAGAAGCAGCAGGACAACATCCTCCTGTGAGGTACAGTAAGCTGTGACGTGGGACAAAGGACAGAGTAGAGCTGCATTTAGTCCATAGAAATGGAGGGAGGGGAGAGGGGCTCTTGAGCAGGGCCCAGTTACTAGGTCAGGGTGGTCATAACCTTGCATCTTAGCATCGTTACCCCAAGACCACATCTCCCGGAGCGAGCAGGACCAATGACTGGCACAGGCCACTCATCACCTGTAGCTGAAGGAGGCTGGAAGGGTTCCACCTACTTCCTCCGAGGTGACTGGAGTCTCATTCATCCTGGTGACCTCCATGAGGCCCTTGACAGTATGGATATTCTACCCAAAGTGCTCCTAAGAGGTTTCTTTCCTGTTCTCTATAAGTAACCAGAGTCAACCCTTTATCTGTGTGGCCTAGGGGTGATAGGCTCAGGCTGGTTGGTTTTTGGTGTTGGTTTTTTGTCTTATTTTGTTTGGGTTTGGTTCTTTTGGGCAAGAGCTCCTATAGCCCAGGCTGGCCTAGAACTTGTTATGTAGCCAAGGATGACCTTAAGCTTCACCCTGGTTTATTCAGATACGAGGCTAGAACTGAAGCCTTCATGCATGCTAGGCAAGTTCTCTACTCACGGAGTCACATCCCCAGAGCAGCGCTGGACTTTGAGGACAACAGTAGTTACGTTCTAGCCTAGTAGAGAGCTACATTTATGGGTATCTGAGTATCTGTCCTCAGCCACCAAGGAGTGTATGTCTCTGTAGAGGGACTGGGGCTCCAGGTCAGGGGTAGGCATGGGGGTGGGCCTAGCCTTGGATCCTGTCCACACACCCAAGACACTCCTGTCCTTCACAGAAATGATGGCCCTCTTTCTAAGAATGGGGCACCCTGTCTTCAAATGTCCTGCACATGGAGGGAGCACTGTTGCTAGATCCACTTGACCTGGCAGCAATTGAGACTGACATGTGGGAAAGGGGGTAGGCCCCAGGTGACCAGCTCAATGCCCTGGGTCCCAAATCACCACCCACTACCCTAGGAGCCCAGCTTTGACTCCTTACAGAGGGACACAGCCAAAAGTGTGCTTCCATTCCACCACGAAGCTCCTGAGCACCAAGCAGTCTAGGAAACACAGGCTGGTGGGGAGGTCTGGAAACAGCAGTGGTTTCTTGCTGGCCCTGAAGTTGGCCAGGCTAGATCCCAGCCTGGGAACCCTGGGTGGCTGGGAGTCTGGAAGGGCAGTAGGGCCACCTCCTGCCAGGAGGATTAGCCAGGTTGATGAGGGTTCTGCAGCTGAGCAGAACCAGGCCCAGAATACCCTGGGCCAGGCGCCTACGGGGCATGCCTGCCACCCTGACTCCATCCCAGGGGCCAAGGGCAGGCAGGTCCTTCTCAGAATCCCAGGAAGAACAGAGAAGTGCAAAGTCACAGGGTGCTGGCTGCTAAAGAGGCCTTGAAGGGAAAGACGAACCAGGCCCTAACAGAGAGTCCTGAAGACAAGAGCCCCCGGGCCAGGCTGGGCAGGGGGGCCACTCTGAGCCAAGATGGGCATATACTAGGGAGGTGGGCTGAGGACACAGCTGCCTTTGCTGGCATTCTGATCACCCCAGAGGCTCAGAGGTCTCAACCTCATTTCCAAACACAGTCCTGGTATCAGTCCCTGCTCCTGGGACCTCACCTCACCTCTGTCTTGCCCCTCCTACCTGCTTTCTCCCCTGAGTGCACATATCAGCTACTCTCTCGTCCCTGGCTCCCCCTCCTCCCTTTCTTCATTCTTCTAACTGGTTTCCAAGCTTCTTTGTCTAGGATCCAAGGTGCCATGCCGGTCTCCTGTGGACCACCTTCAAAGAAGTCCTAACTTTCCTCAGCATGAGCCCTGGAGGCTAGACCTGAGACTGCCCTAACACACCGCACTCCGGGCCAGAACAATGGCCACCATTGAAGAAGATGGACAGCCATGACTTAGAGAAAGGGACAGTCAGATCCGTTCTGTGACAGACAGGGAAATGACCCCAGGGAGCCACCATGGATTCTTCCAGGTGAGGCAGGGGGCAGGGGGCAGGGGGCAGATTCAACATGAGCAATCGCCACCTGTCCATATGGCCCTCTTAGGCTGCCCTAGGGGAGGCCAGACCTAGGGGAAGGCACAGTGGCCAAAGTAAGTGTCATCTCGCCTGTGCTCAGAGTCCAGCTGAGCCATGGTTTGGCTGCACTGCCCCCGGAACATGGATCCACCTCCCTGAGACATAGTAAGTCCTCCCTCATTTAACAGGACTTTGCCAATAGTGTTGTTGGAAGGATTCAGAGCATTTACCATATAGAATCTACCATAGGCCCCAGGAGACTGGGTGGCCCCAGGGCTGCTCGACCTCTCCGGGAGGTGAGTGTGTGAAGAAAGAAAAATGGATGGGGTGGTTGTCCCTAAAACTCTTGGTACAGGAATGAGGACCTGGGTTCCAATCCACAGCACTCATGTAAAAACCTGGGTGCACCATGCACATAGCCACAGTATTGGGGAGGAAGAGACAGCTCACTGGCCAGCCAGCCTAGTAGAACTGGCAAGTTCCAGGTGCAATGAGAGACTCTGTCTCAAAAAGTAAAGTGGAGAGTAAGAAAGGGAGACAACCAATGCCAACCTCTGGAGACACACACACACACACACACACACACACACACACACATGCGCGCACGCACACACACATGCACGCACGCGCACACATGCACACAGGTGGGGCAGGGAAAAAGAACCTTACTGTCACAGTGGCCCATAAGAGAAAGGTGGCAGGGTATCAGACTCAGATGTTAAAACTGACAAAGGGAGGTGTAGGTAACAGGAGGCGGCACGAGCAACAGCGCAGTCATCCCTTGGTGACTTGTCCTGTTATACTGGGAAAACTGTTTGTCTGCATAGGTATTGGATTTATAGAATGGGAAAAAGCCATCTTTGTTCAGTGTCAGTGGAGAGCAACTCCTAGATAGACAATGTGGGCTCCTTGCCAACTTCTCTGTGTACCAGCCTGGGACCCCCAGGGTCTGCAGAGCTGTTCTGAGACAAAGGAAGACACAGCAAATCCCTCATAAGCTGCAGAGGCACCAGGAGATTCTGCATGTTCCTTCCCTGTACAGAACAAGACAAAACTATGTAAACTGCAGCAGGAGGGATGTGGGTTGGACTTTATGTGTAACTTCCAAACATTCTTTTTGTTCTATGATTAAGAAAAGGGGCCGGGAGCTAGTGGTGCATGCTGGGAGATGGTGGCACATGCCTTTAATCCCAGCACTCAGGAGTCAGAGGCAGGCGGATCTCTGTGAGTTTGAGGCCAGTCTGGTCTACAGAGCAAATTCCAGGACAGCCAGGACTGTTAAATACAGAAACCTTGTCTAGGAAAACCAAGAAAAGGAAAGGAAAGGAAAGGAAAGGAAAGGAAAGGAAAGGAAAGGAAAGGAAAGGAAAGGAAAGGAAAGGAAAGGAAAGGAAAGGAAAGAAAAGAGACACTTGCATGGAAGGCAAGGGCTTTCTCTTTCTCTCCTTCCTTCCTTCCTTCCTTCCTTCCTTCCTTCCTTCCTTCCTTCCTTCCTTCCTTCCTTCCTTCCAAGACAGGGATTCTCTGTATTGCTTTGGAGGTTGTCCTGGAACTCGCTCTGTAACCAGGCTGGTCTCAAACTCACAGAGATCCACCTGCCTCTGTCTCCCAAGTGCTGGGATTAAAGGCGTGTGCCACCAATGCCCGGCTGTCAAGGGGTTTCTTAGTGATCTCTTAATGGTTGGTTGAGAAACTGTGTGTGTGTGTGTGTGTGTGTGTGTGTGTTTTCATATGCAAAAGGACAACAGAAGCTTGTGTCTAGGTACCTCTGTGAGGTGGCCATAGAGAATAGGAGGGACACTTGCAGAGGTTGAATGTGATAGGGTTGTCTCCTGGGTGTTTGGGAGAAGTGCTCCTGGAAAGAGCTCCCCCCAGGGAAGTTTTTAGAGAAAGATAGAGTGCAGACCCTGTCCTAGCACCACAAACAGGGAAGGTTGTGCCAGCTGCCCCCACCACGCTGGGCAGGATGGCAGTACCCTGTGTTCATACCCTAAATGTGCTGGGACCAAAGCTCGTTCACCCACCTCCACTTCCTGGAGCCTGGGTTGAATTTGAACTGTCTGTGCCAAAATACTGATGCTTTTGAAGGAATCTAAAAAGCCCAGAATTTCTTTAGAAATGGAAGCAATGAAGTCAGAGACACAGGGACTTGCTTCTCTGATTTGGGGTCTTGGGTTTCAGACTGATGTGGAACATCAGTGCATTTTGATTGATTTTGAGATAAGGTTTCACTCTGTAGCCCAGGCTGGTCTCAAACTCTCCTGACTCAGATTCTCCAGCTCTTGGAGTACAACTATAGACCACCATGTCCTGCTCCAGGGACATCAATGTAAAACTTCAGTTTTATTCCAGATGGTTTTCGCCTGACTCAAAAGCACAAGCTATCCATTTCTGATCATTGGGCTTGCCCAGGAATCTATAAACAGAAGTCTCTGATGGCAGATAAGCAGCCTATGCCCTCATCCCAGCAGGTGGGCTAACACTCACACAGCAGGTATTTCTGGGTGTAGGCATCTCAGGCCATGGAAAACTTGCATTAAAGACAGAAATGCTCAAAGATCAGAACGGAGAAAACAACACTAGTCACATTTACCTGGCTCCTGGCTTCCCAACTGCTCCCCTAGCCTGCCTCTTTGACTGAACCAAAGGAGTGATCTGTCCCTTTCTCTTGAAATGGAGATGGCAGGACAGTCTGGGAACCGCAGTCTGGGGCAGAGGTGTTTTGTCTAAGGCTGCACTTCTAGGGAATGGAGGTGCTGCCCACCGCCTCTGGCCTTTGAGAGCACTGGGTTTCCTCTGCTGGGTGACTCTATGATGACTAATAGTGGTGGCTAGAGTGTGAGGGGATGCTCAGAACCTCAGGGTTCAGAGCTACAGATTGCAACACGATCCCTGAGTATGACCCGTCTGTCCTGTACATGAACCCAGGGCCACAGCCCTGCCAGCCTACAATACATCTAAGGAAAACTCTGTGCAAAATAAAAGCCACTGGCCTCCATCAGTCGCCAAGATTGGCCTTTGGATTTCTGGATTGTGAAGACTTTGAATGAGATTAAGACCTCAGTGACCTCTTTGGTTTGAGGGTCACTGATGGCTGCTAGGTGTGGACATAGGTCTCTAGATGGGAATATCAGTTCCCAGGGCCATTTATTCAGACTCTGTTCATACTCAAATTCCCTCCCATGGGCACCATCTCTACAATAACACCTCTTTGTTACCTTGGCAACCACCATTCCCCAGTGCCTCCAACTGGAGTCCCCATGTTCTCCCCTTTGGGCCCCACATCACGGATGTTACCCAGCTCCCCCACCACCACCACCACCATATCCATTCATGGGCACACTTGCTTGCGGTCTCCCTCAACTTGGAAGGAGTCACTTGTGTCTCTGGGCCTCAATTTCCCAATTTGTATTAACAGCACCCCCACTCCACCCCACTCCCACCCCTGTTGTTTTGAGTTAAACAAGCTAAGAAGTACAGTTGGCCAACTCTGGGGAACTGTCCTTTGTTCCTGTCATGGGTAACACGGGAGCATTCCATCAGAACTCCTTAAGCTCCGGAAGGGCGGAGCCTTCCCTGCCTCTAGCTCTCTCTGGGTGCCTAGGGGCCAACCCAGCCCACAGCTCAGTTCAAATGTCCCCCTGAGCTCCCAAGGCTGTTCCTATCCTGTATACAACAGGAAGGTATCTGTTCAGCAACAGCTGCTCCTGACCCAGGCTCCCAGTAAAGCCCTTAGGTCTTCACCCCAGGAATGCCAGGTCTGTTCACAGCCTGAGCCTGCTCTGCCCAGCCAGAGTTCCAATCAGGCCTCTGGGAGTATCCACTCCAGGCCCTCTGGTTCCAGCCCCAGGCTAGGACAAGTCAAGGCAATCCTCCAAGCTGGGTCCTCCACTCTTCCAGCCCCAGGTTGAATAGAGCCCCAGGGCATTGGGCAGCTATGCTCTCTAGAGCCTAGGAAGGGACCTTGAGGGGTCTGGGGAGACAGGAAGAGAAAGAAGATCTACTCTTTGGTCCCTGCTGGGAGTGCCCCTCCCCCACTGGCGCCCTGGGAAACTTTGTTCTTTAAACCAAATTCATCTGGGGTGAATTTGCCCCCCACCCCCCGCCCCGCTTCCCGCCCACCGTGCCACCAGGGATCCTAGTGATCTGCTGGGTCTGGACACAGGGACAATGCTATGGTAGAGGGGATCTCTAGACTAGGTTCCCCAACCAGGTGACTGGCTCCACCCTGCCCATGCCTAGGGCACTGGGACCAACTCAAGGTAGGCAAGAACTTGTCTCGCTTGAGCCCGGAGTGCAACTCCGGCTGCTGGCAGGTGGAGTCTCAGGACTCAGCCCCACCGGGTGGCGGTGCAGGGGTCTTGCCCAATCTGGTGTCCACCTGGTCCCTGCCCTTAACTACCACTCCCACCCTGCTGCTCCTGGGGCACCCCTGGCCAAGCGCCTGGAAAGGAGGGTCCCATCCGGGCCTCGGTTATATGTTCAGGACACTGGGAACCCCTGGCCAGGCACTTCAGGGACCCAGGGACGCTCTAGGACCCCGGGAACTACAAAGATTTCGGGGGGAACGCTTTCGGCATCCTGAGGAAGCTGCAAAACCCAACTTGGACGCTGTGTACACTCTGGGTTCCCCAGACAGTGAGTTGTGAAGACCTCAGCGACACTTTGGGGATCTCGGGAACACTCTGAAAAACCCAGGTCCAGCGCTACAGGGATTCGAGGACACTCTAGAGACCTCGGGACACTCTGGAGACCCCTCGGCAATGCGCTGCAGAGACCCCAGCAACATTCTGGGGAATCCCCGACCCGAGCATTCCATGAATCCCGGAGACACTGCAAACCCTGGGCCGGATGCTGCAAAGATACCAGGGACACTCTGGGGACCCCGGGCGCTGCATTCTGCGGGTGGGAGGACACGCAGAGTACAGCGTACCGCGCGCACTTGGTCAGGGCAGCAGCGCGTTTCCGGGTCGCACGTGCGTGGGTGAGAGCCCCCAGCGTCTTGCACCATGTCAGAGATAACCCGTGACCACACCCGAACTCACCGTGCCCTCGGACGGCAGGTAGCCGAGGTCCTCGATGGCGCAGATGTTCACGATATGGACGCTGCGGTCCTCGGCTGGGAGCGTCGAGTACTTCTCGGGGACCCTCATGATGGCCGCGCGCTCCCCATCCACGTCCCCGGTGGCGTCTGCAACGGAGAAGAGGTGCTGGCCTGGCGCGGACGGGACGTGGCGCTCCCTCCTCCCTCGCGACCTCCCGGGCGCTGCCGCCACCTGGCCCGTCCCGAGGGCGCCCGCGCGCCGTGAACTTGGCCGCGCGCCGGCTCCGCCTTAAAGATATAAGCGCAGGGGCGGCGGCCACGCGGGTCAGATTTTCCGTAGAAATTTAAACACAGGAAGAAAGAATTCCGAGTTTTATTTTTATCCGGGGTCAGAGCCCCTTCAGAGTTGGTTTTTTGTTGTTGTTGTCGTAGTTTTGATTTGTTTTTTGGGTTTTCTTAATTTGAGGGTGGAAAGGATTTTTACTCGGAGGGGAGGTGCCCCAGACCCCACCTTAAATAAAAGGCCCGGGAGCTAACTTTGCTGTGTCTTTGGGAGGTGACAGATCAACCACAAAGCCCTCACCTGGGACCCTTCCCTGCCCTGAGCCTCCCCAGGTGTCCGCTCGTGTGGGGCCCCTCCCCCACCATCGTCTCCCAAGGACTCGAGCCCCATCCCTCCACCTCCCCCCCCCCACCCGCCCGTTAGCTTTTAGACAATCCCATCCAAGGAGAGAGAGAGTGGCTGTCAGCTAATGAACCCCTGCACGCCAGGGGAGAATAGTACCCTGTTGTTTGGCGGGTTTTGTTTTGTTTTCTCAGAGGACTTAAGGAGGCTACGGAACATCCTAACCTGACCCTTCCTGGCAGGTTGCATCTCCTGTAGAGTGGTTAGGATCCAGGGCTTTTGGATCTCTTATCCCGGGACCTAGCAGAATCCCTGCACACAGTAGGTGTCTTTAAGCCTCTCTTCCAGAGGAGGAGGAGACAGGCTCCAGGAGCAGCTGCTGTCCTGATTTGAGTCTGCAGGGGCCACACTGGCCACCCGACCTGTAGGATGGCCTTTCTTTCCTCTACCTCCTGGCTTCTCCAGCCTCCAGGCAGCCAAGCTGTCCCTCTCCCTGTCCCAGACCCTGTCAGTCTGCAGTGCCTCTGCCCGGCACCTTGTCTGGTGGGCTACCAGCTTCCAGCAGCTGACATTCCCACCAGCTTGTTGTGTAGCTGCATGGGACACTCAAAGCCCTCTGAAGGAACCTCCAAAGCCATCAGCGCTGCCTCTGGTGATTCCTAGGTGGCATCTAGAGAGGTGGAATGGGTGGGAGAGACAGGTGGCGTTTGGCTACAGCTCGGGACGCAGTTCCAGCCCAGCGGCCAAGCAGCACCTTCTCAGGCTCACACACAGGCTGGTCTCTTCATGAACACCAACACCCTCTCGCTGCAGCTTAGCCATGGGGGCTGCCATCCTCTCACTGTCTTAACTGCCCCTTCTCTGCCAATCATATGCTCTCATTTGGGTCTAAGTCTTTGAACTTGGAGAGGTGAAAAGGTTACTGGGTCCTTGAGCTAGCCACTCCCATAGGTGCCAAGTGGCCTTAAAGTGGGATTTAAGAAATGCCTAAGCTGGCCGAGTCCCAGCGCAAACGGCTCCCCTCCCCCGCCAGTCTCTGCTGTGCCCAGGACTAGGCTGGAAAGACATACAGTCACACACAGGATTATGTAACTTCATACTTTTGTTGATAAACAACTGGCATTGTGTAACTGGAGCACACCCTCCTCCTAAATTTATGTTCAGGTGTCAGATATCTTCCAGAAATCAAATATATATATGTATATAATTTTTTAGAAGAAAAAAAATCCAATTAGTCAGGACCAGGGATGTGGCCCAGTTGTAGAATGGGTGGGACTTTAGTACATACATGTGTGTGCATGTGTGAGTACATGTGTATATATGTAAGAATGTGTGTGTGTGTGTGTGTGTGTGTGTGTGTGTGTGTGTGTGACTGTGCATAACTGGTCAGTACCAGAAGCACTGGTGTTGCCATGTGTTTGGGAAGTGGTACTTTTCCTCTAGTCTTGAGGAGGTTCTAGGGTGGGAGTGGCCCTCCTGGTTTTGTTCTCAAAGCCCCAGGAAGCTGCCAGGTGGGAGAACATCTCTAAATATGATGGCTGCATCTTGTTCCCAGGCAGCTCCTCGATGTAGCAGAGGAAGCAATGGGTCTCTTTCAGGGTTTGGCCTGGTTCTTCGGTTCACCCTGGCTGGGAGTTGACACCTGCTTGCTTGGAAAATTTCCATTTTTCCAGCCTCTGCTTCTGCTTACTCCTCCTCCAAGGTTTCTGAGTGCAGTTTAGGGATTGGTCCACAAGTGCAAAGGGGATGTGGGTGACCTCCACACAGTGAGAGTCTTGGGGAATGGATGGGCTAGACTGAACGATGTGACAGCTGATGCTGATCATCAACTTGATAGGTTCTGGAATCTTCCAGGAGACAAAACACTGGGCATGTCTGTGAGGGAGATTTTAGATTGGGTTGAGGTGGGAAGACCCACTTTGAATGTGGGCGGCATCATTCTCTGAGCTGGGAACCCAAAGTGAATAAACCCTGTGGATGTCTCCTGACTGTGGATATAATATCACCATCCTCACAGTCCTGACACCATGCTATGACAATAGACTGTGCCTCAAACTGTGAGCCAGATAAAACCCTCCTCCCTAAGTTGTGTTTTGTCAGAGCAATGAGACAAGTAATTGCTACAGACCCATGCTGTCCTCCATAGTCCAGGCTCAGAGTTTTGGATCTTGGAATCTTAAGGACCAACAACAACAAAACACACAAAGTCAAATGAACAGTTCCCAGATCCACTTCCAGGAGAAAGAGAGGACACCATCTCCCAAATCAAATCCCATCTCTGGGAGCCTTTGTTTTGGGGTCAGTTACTTCTCCAGTTCACTGTCTGCTTGTTCCAGTAACCCTGCTATTGGAGTGGTTGAGTGGAAATGGGCCTTGCCCATTGAAGAATACAGCAGTCTTCATCATATCATACCCCAAGGGCCGGCGTTTGTCATCAAGACTAATCCCCTCATTAATTAGTTACTGCGGCTTTGCTGGCAGGTCATAGGGTGCTCTTTATGAGAAGTTCCGGCTGTCAGTGTATGTCTTGCCTTCTTGAATCACTCTTGACTGGTGTTTGGTGCCAGGAACCAACAGACACCTGTGTCTTTGCTGACATTTCTTAGTCCTGTGTGTGTGTGTGTGTGTGTGTGTGTGTGTGTGTGTGTGTGTGTGTGTAGGGGAGGGAGCAGGAAGTGATAGAAGGGAGGAGAGGACCTGCCTTGTGCAAGGCTTTGAGGGAACCCTTTCCAATGGCCTTTTGTCTTGGCTTTGCCCACATTGCCCTGCCTTGCACCACATGTGTGAGCACATAGTCACCTGCAACTCAGAAACAGGAGCAAATGAGCTCCTACAAAGTCAGACACAAGGAGGAATTCTGCACCAGAGAGAGGTGATACCTGGTCTCAGAGACCCTGGTCCCAAGCAAGAACCTGGCTGCCTATAACCTACTGCCAAGCCCCAGTCTCTTTTGCAAAACAAGTCATCTGGAATCCTGACCCTGGTGAGCCCGTGCTGGGGCTATTCCCGTAGAGGTCTCATCCTAAATGGGTCTGTAGGGATGGTTAGTTGTGACTTGAGAGTCACCTGGAAGATTGGTAGAATGCATTTTTGGGTGTCTCTGAGAGGTGGTTATAATACAGCAATGTTGTCCCAATTGAAACATTCCTTTCCCAGGAGTTCCTTGAGACTCAGATAGTAAAGACCCTAAAGCTTACAGAATTCATAAGGCCCCTCCCCAAGGTTATACAAGTGGAACAGTGGTTGAGGAGAGGAGACTCCCCCTCTGGCTTAGATATTTGCATGCAAGTCATCAGGGAGCTTCAGGGATACTGCTTTCCTGAGCTGGGTTGTTCGGTGATGCAGCTTCCTTTGAGCCACCATGATACTGTTTAAGTACTTCCTCACATACATGCCTCTAAGTAACCCGGTAAGCTAACTGCTCAATTGAACTAGACTCTAGTCGAATGGTTTCTTTGGGTTGTTGCCAGTGCTCTATCTAGGGTGAATGGGCATTTGTTCACATCTCCCCAGGAAAAGTTACACAAAAGTGTTTCTAGAGATGGTTGCATCCTAAGGGCTCAGACCTAATCAGTGGATTGATGTCTTGAAGGGTTCATAATCTGATGGCATAACTAGGCAGTGTTGAAAGGTGGGAGGCAGAATCTAGATGGAGGAAGTAAGTCATGAGGGGGCGTTTCTTGAGGCTGGACCTAGCCTTAGCCCCTTCAGAGACTTTTTTCTTTGCTTCCTGTCTGCCATGATGGGAGCCTTTCTGCTCAACCACACCCTGCCTGACATGATAGATACTTCTGATGTGGTTAGTCCAAACAAACACTCTGTCCCTTCAAGTTGTTCTTGGGTAATAAGAATACAAAGGTAACTAGAACACTCCCATGACATTTGGGATGGGACCAGTTTTTGGCCCCAGAGCCATTTTATATCCTTAGTCACCTCTACCCCTAGTACCCAGTGGCATCTTTTCCTGCTGCCTCCTCTGTGACAACTAAAAACTGTCTCAAGACCTTGTCAGACGTCCTTGAGGTGCCTCCAGGTTGGCCACCATTCTGAGGTCGCCCTTGATGAGTGGACCACCATGTCATGGGCCTCATAGTCAATGCAGTTGGCTTAAAGTTCAGGCAAAAGAGTAAGGCTGGTTTTCACCAGGGTCTGCTGACCTTCTGCTGAGAATCCTGTCTGTGCACATGTGCAGGTATTAGAGGTCAAGCAGAGAGCAGCCCCTCTCTGTAGAGTTCTGCATTAAGAGGTGCCGAAGGGCTGGGGAATGAGTCATTTCTGGTCGAGCGCTTACCCAGCATGCACAAAGCCCCGAGTTCCATCCCCAGTACTGCATTAAAAAATAATAATATAATAATAGTGACAAACAGACAGGCACACAGTGTGTCCTGTGATTCCAGCACTCAGGAGATGGAGGCAGAGGATCAGGAGTGAGTAGGAGGCCAGCCTGGGCTATATGAGAATCTGTTTCAGAACAGCAAAAACTCACTCACCAGTATGTGTGTGGCCTTGATTTTAATTTGTTAAATTCCCCCTTCTTCCTTAAATCTAAATATTTATCTTATTTTTAATAATGTGCATGTGGGTATCTATGTGTGGGTATGTGCACATGAGTGCAATTGTCTGCTGAGGCCAGAAAGGGGCATCAGATCCCTGGATCTGGAAGTACAGGAAGTTGTGACCTGCCTAGTGTGGGTGCTGGAAACAGAACTCCTGTCTTTAATAAGAACAGGAAGAGTTCTTAACCACTGAACCATCTCTCCAGACCTCATCCCTAAACCTAAACCACTGCATCTTAAAACAAAAACAAAAACAAAACTCTACCTTACAATTTTATTTACCAAAGGAAATTCACTGGGTCAGCAGAATGGCTCAGCAGGTAAAGCCGCTTGCAGTTAGGTCTGTTGACCCAAGTTCGATCCCAGGGATTCACATTTCAGAGAAGGGAACTGACTACTGCAAGTTGTCCTCTGACCATGTGGCATGCGCGAACATGTGCCCGAACACCTCCCCCTCCACGTGCTCGTATACTTATACTCACACTGAATCAGTGATTCTCAACCTTTCTAATCTGCAACCCTTTAATACAGGTCCTCATGCTATGATGACCCCCCAACCATAAAATTATTTTCATTGCTACTTCCTAACTGTAATTTTGCCAGTGTTAAGCTTCATAGTGTAAACATCTGATATGAAACCCCCCAAGGGGTCATGACCCACCAGTTGAGAACCATTGTATTATGTAAATAAATGTACCAGAAAGCAGGGGGAGGGGGTCCTTAAGAACTGCTGGTGACTCACAGCAGCCTGAGGATAGGACAGGAACAAGGGAAAAGTGAGCCACCTATGAGTCAGGACTGGTGGTATCTCATGGAAGGACCAAACAGATGCCAAACAAAGTAGATGACATGGCCTGCTAAAAGTGAACTTGGGTGTGTAAAGATCTAGAGGAGGCTGTTGCTAGGGGATTCATCCCTAAGCTAGTGGGAGATGGGATGTCAATCATTTCCTTCCCTCCCATGACATCAGCGCCCAGCAGTGGTTGCTGCTACTAGGAACTGCCAGCCCTGGAATGCAGCCAAAGCTGGGTGTTCAGCGTGAGGGGATTGTATTGTTCCAGCAGAGTCTTTGGAGTCTATGGGAGGGTTGGTTTCAGGAGAAGGTCCAACCTCTTCTTGTGTCTGGCTCATTTTGATCCCTGGGAACTCACAAAAAAATTTTGAAAACATGCCCAGGCTAGGCTAGGACTCTCCAGCCTCCTGTCGCCTCCTCCCAGGAGCCTTTCTTGTGGGGCTGGGGACACTGACTCAGCTCAGTTCCACCAGCCCTGGCTCCCTCTTTCCAGGCGCCTGGACTCATTGCTGCCTCACCAGGCCTGTTCTCTCAGCCACAGGCATTCTGAGCTCTAGTGTTTGGCAGCTTGAGCATTTTCTCCATTTGTGCTTATTTATTTAACAAGCTGTCTTATTGGAGCTGGCCCTGTGCTAAGCTCTCTACAAATATTAACTCGTGGTTTTACCCTGATTATGGCTGTCTGTGAGTAGATTCACACCCTGCCCCTCCTGGGGCCTTGCAAGGGAGGAGCCATGAAAGGTTTGTGGCCAGAATCACCAGCTCCCTCTCTTTCTATAGCCGGATGAGGTGGGAACCACAGGTTGGTCACGAGTATGGGGACATCAGAAGCCCTGCCTGGGCAGCAGGGTGTACTTCACCACCTAGATCAGGAAGAGCATGGATGCTAGGCGACCCCTCAGAGTCTCACTGACTGCTTCCAGGCTTCCTCCCCAGATTGAAAGAATAACAGCGCCCCATCTTGTCTTGTTCTCCCTACCACCAACACCGTGCTCACCCTCCAGGAGGAAGAGGTCTCCTGTGCAACCCAAGGGGCTGCAGGGATGGAGATACATATGAACCCAATGACAACGACATTCCCACTGACAAGGCCATTAAATCCTTCCCACCCAGTCCTGGGGCATCTGAACCTCTAAGCCTCTGACACCAAGATACTCACTCTCTTGACAGAACTTTCTGGAATATGTCAGTCGCTGGGATCACAGCAAGCCCTGTGCGGCTTTTAGATACTCTGGCAGTCACATTAGTGGAATAAAAATAACCAGGTCAAATGAACGACATATTTCATGCAGTCCATTAGATTTTAAAAAGTTAAATTTCAACCTGTCTTCAACAAGTGGCCGTTAATGGGATGTGTTTTGTTTTCTGTTTTCCTACAGATTGGAAATGTGCTGGCTGTCTCACACTCTCAGAGCTTCTTGGTTCAGGCAAGCCATGTTTCCCAGGCTGCAGGCCACATGTGGCCAGAAACCACCTCAGCTGGGAGACTTTCCTGATAGCTCAAGGGAAACTGGGCATGTGGCTTTTAGTCTGTTCTCCGTGGTCCTGGCCTTTCTACGGTTTCTGCTGTGAACTTACTTGACTGAGATCTATTTGCTCACCGGGGAGAGGGCATCGGATTTAGAACTTCCCCATCACATGACCTGTGGGCATATTTGGGGCCTCTTATTAATTATCAGATTTTTATCTAGGTTGCATTAATTTAGAGAAAGCTGCCTTTGCCTCGAGGCTGGCCACAGGAGCATTCCTGACATCCTTGGGCAGAATGCTTTTTTATTACAAAGCCCACCCATTGGCCCAGATGCCACCCAGCTTGTGGCAGAAGTTCAAGGACCAGCATGGATGGTAAGGTTTCCCTCGGCCACTCAACCTGGGTGGGAGTCAGGACTGAGTGGGCCCAGAGAAAGGTGTCACAGGCTTCTGAGAGGGAGGTATCCATTCTGTCAACAACTGTCCTCACAGGTGCCTTAATCAAGTCTATTCACTGGCTAGGCTTCTGGCTCCCTCATTCATTCATTTGTTGGTTGCTTCTTTCATTCACTCACTCGCTCATTCACTCATTTATACACTCATTCCGGAGACTCAAGCCTTAAAGCCAAAATCCCCCACTTTATAAATGAGCCTGAGAAGCCATATAACTCCCCTTCAACCTCATGTTTGAGGCTTCTGTCCCACTGTGCCGTGTGGAGCCCTGTGCCATTTGGAGCCCTGTGCCATTTGGAGCCCCTCCTTTGAGCCCAAGACTTATTGCCAACTTGCCAGTATTATCTCAGGTCTAAGACAGCAAGGTCCTTCATCCTCTTCCATGGAACCTATGCTCAGATTCCAGCAAGATCTGGTCTAGTGTGGTGTAAAGCGTCTGTGGGAAGGGAACCTGGCATGCTGCATAGACCAGAGACCTCAAGTGCTGAGGCAGGAGAGTAGACAGCATTAGGCCCACCTGTGTAACACAGTGAGTTAGAGGCTAACCTGGGCACCTTATTGAGCCTCCGTCTTAAAACAGGCAAAGGATGGAGAACAGCGCAGCTGCTAAATGCCACCTACCTACAGGACACTCAGCAGCTCCAAGGCAGGACAGTTTGTTGTCTTGACATTTTAAGTGGTGCTGAGAGCCATGGAGGCTGCTGGTGGCAGCTGCTACATCCGGCCCAGGTCAGTCAGCCCAGTGGCCTTCCCTAGCCCCGGAGGGAGTGGCCTGCTCTTTCTGAGGGAAGAAGTGTGGTCCTCCAAGAGCGCAGTCAGAGCACCCACTAAAGCCTTCTTATCTGCAGTCATTGCAGATAGACAAAAAGAGATGGCTACAGGGAGCCCTCATGGGCCCTGGCAGCTGCAAACCTGTGCAGGCAAGAGAAGGAAAGGTCACCATGGTTCTGGAAGCTTGCACAGGGCTTCTCAGCAGAGCCCTGAAGTGTCACTGGGAAGCAGGAAAATAGGTATTCGGACACCACGCTTTGTGGGACAAGACCTGGAAGAGGCCATTGCATCAGACAGGTAGAATGATAGAGCCCAGTGTGGACCAAGACAGTAGGTAGACCAGGGAGGTGTGGATCAGGGAGGTGTGGGCCAGGGCAGTGTGGGCCAGGGCAGTGTGGACCAGGGAGGTGTGGACCAGGGCAGTGTGGGCCAGGGCAGTGTGGACCAGGGAGGTGTGGATCAGGGCAGTGTGGATCAGGGAGGTGTGGACCAGGGAGGTGTGGATCAGGGAGGTGTGGATCAGGGAGGTGTGGACCAGGGCAGTGTGGGCCAGGGCAGTGTGGACCAGGGAGATGTGGACCAGGGCAGTGTGGGCCAGGGCAGTGTGGGCCAGGAAGGTGTGGACCAGGGAGGTGTGGGCCAGGGAGGTGTGGGTCAGGGAGGTGTGGATCAGGGAGGTGTGGATCAGGGAGGTGTGGGCCAGGGCAGTGGGGATCAGAGCGGTGGGAACCAGGACACCGTGGGCCAGGGCTGTGGGGACTAGGGAGATGGGGGTCAAGGTTGTGGGGATTGTCAGGGCCACGGCAGTGGGGATCAGGTGAACTAGCTATGTTGTGCCCACCTCTGCCAGTTATTGCTAAGCAACTTCCCAAGATTCCTGGACCCAGAACCCATAGAGAGCTGGCCACACTCCACCCGCGCCTTGCAGTGCTGACAACAGTGCAGAGTAGACAGACACCATCTAAGAGTTGTGCAGCCTGTAGCGTGAGAATGGCAGTTTCCCATGCTGCCTTGCCGTCATGGGGACTTCATAGGCTTATAGTACAGGGGTCAGGGAGAAACAGGAAACAGTGTTTTTGCACGGACCAAATGATTGTCTGTAGGGCTGGGAAGTTGACCCAGCTAGTAAATCCAGGACCTGAGTTTGATGCCCAGCACCACATAAAAAACTGGGTGTGATGATTTGATCTTGTAATCACAGGTGGCTCCTGGGCTTGCTGGCCAGTCAGCCTAAACAACTTGGGTCTCAAGAAGAGATTGTCATGATAAAAACAAAGAGTATGGTTCCTAAGAAATGATACCCAAGGTTGACCTGTGACCTTCACATTCAGGAGTATGCATAGCTGTGCTGAGTGGCCACTGGTGTTTTTGCTTGCTTGCTTGCTTGCTTGTTTGTTTTTTAACCACCTGGGAGTGGCATACCACAGGTACTGCAGCTACGTATCTGCACCTGGGTGTGTTTTGAACTCCGTGTGTGCCCGTATGTGGGCGGTCACAGATGAATTGCTGTGTCTGCTGCTTCCTCCTCCACTGAGTCACCAGGAAGGAGAGGAACACTGTCATACACACAGTAGGTGCTCAGCCAGTGTTTACAGATAGGGCCAGAAGAACAGTAAGTACTAACATGAGGCTCCCCTGTGGGTGTAGAATGTTCCAGACCTGGGCACAGCCTGCTTCCTCCTAGGTTTGCACTACTGCAGGGTGACTTTGGACAAGGTATGTGGGTTCTGGGACCCTTGCTTCTATTTCATTGGGAACAGCAGGACATCTTTGAGGATGTGGGAGTCCAACATACAGTGAGTCTCATAGCTGTGTTCAGTTCAACATGAAGGAATAGCAGCCAGTGATGGCCACTGTGGAACCTGGGACAGTGGTGGCCCATGTGAGGGCATGACGTGGGTTTCTAGGAAAGAACTGCTTGGCTGAGGCCTCTGACTGCAACAGGAACCTCAAAACAGTGGATCTGGAATAGAGGACCCAAAGAATGAAAACTTTCTTGGGAATCTCACACAGGCCCTGGTGCCAGCCAAAGAGGAACTTCATGGCTAAGATAGGCCACGTGATAGTGACTGCATGTCTCACAGGTAGATTGACATATGTATACTCCCTGGATTTTGCCCGTCTGCTTCTATAAAACTGTGCCCTGCTAAGGTATGAACATCAGAGAGAAAGGACAGTGTCAGTCTCCCTGGTTTGGCTAAACTGTCAATACCTTCCCTTATGTGTTTGCGTCTGTTATCTCTGGTGCTTTTTTCCTTCCCTCTGGGTACCAGGGATGGGATTCAGGGACCTTGCACATGCTCTGCAAATGCTTTGCCACTGCGCTGTGCCCCTAGCCTGCCTTTTAGTTTTTGAGACACAGTCTCTCACTAAGTTCCCCAGGCTGGCTGTGAACTGCCATCCTCCTGCATCAGATTCTGGAGTAGCTGTGAGGCGCCACCAGGCCTGGCCCCTGCTTCCTTTTAAAAGACAAGGAAATGGGGATTTCAGAGAGGCTTAATCCAGAGATCAATAGGAGGAGCCAGCCCTCAGCCCATGCCTCCAGAGCATCAGGTGGAGGCCAGAGGTTGGGTGAATGTATAATGCAGACCCTGGCCAAGAGAGGAGGAGAGGGCGGCCTGTGTGGACCCTAGCCCAGATGGTTGGGGGGCAACTGTGGTTACCTCACTCCTGGCTGGTGGGGGTGAGGCTGGATGGGGAGGTGGGTTGGTACTGCAGGGCCTTTTGGTGAGGAGGGGTTGGTTCAGAGTCCTGGGTTTGAGGAGGCCTCAGAAGGGTCCTGTGGTGCAGACAACCTCGGAGGTGTCCACAGATAGCAGTTGAGGATGGGGCAGGTCTGTATTGAGACAGACTGGAGAAAGGAGAGTGCTCAACCTGGGAAAACCCAGACTGTATGAGCCCCTCTGTGATGACAGGGCCAGAGGCCCCCAGAGCTGTCACCACCTCCTCATGTGGCTTCGTAAAGTCCAGGGACAGCTCTGCCTGCTTCATACAAACACTTCATGGGGCCACAAGGATTCCTCTTCCAGGAGGAAGAAAACAAACAAACAAACAAACAAAAAGCAACAAAAGATTTGGTGGGGTCTCCTAGAACTCTCTTCTGCCTTGTCCAGCCCAGCTCCCTCCACTCCCTGCTTTTGGCCAGGTTCCAAGTTAGTCTCAACCATGTGTTTTCAAAATCCTTTTGCTGGAACACAAACTGTGAGCAAACCAAGCCAGCACTCGGGGCAGCCAGTATGCACAACAGCCAGGGCTCTGGAAGGGCCTTCCCAAGATCAGCCTCCTCCATCTCTTCCTGTTATGCCCTGGAACATCTGTCATGTAGCCCAGAGTTTTTTCACTCCCCACTGAGACTTAGATAACAAACATCCTGAGAATGGGCAGTTTTGATATGATTTATACTCAAGTGTAAATGACTTTCTTTTCTTGGCTGTGCTACCACATCAGGTGGCGTCTTGGGATGGAGAAAGTAAAGAAAAGGAAGAAATTCCCACAGCAAAGGGAAAGGGAAGAAGGAAGAAGATTGGAAGAAAAGGAACAAAGAAGTTCTTTCTGTCCTGTAGGTCTGGCCTGGACTAACCCAGCCCTTCCCTGCCCACTGCCCTGACCCGGGGGCAGCCACACAAGGGATGGGGGGCTGACACCTGTCTGACTGGGAGCCATCTTAATGTTCACCTCCATCTGCAAACTCTCCAGAACAAAAGAAAGATGACAAAGAAGAGAAGGGTTAAGGCTGGGGGCCTGAGAAGACTTTGCAGATAAGAATCTGGTCCCCGGGGAACCAGCAGTAGTAGAGTGGGGGAGTGAGTACCAGACGCGGACTCTTCCTGGTACGTGCTGTGCAGAGGCAGAAGGCTGGCCGACGGCCCACAGCCTCTGCTCTAGGAGCAAAGTCCCCAGACCCCCTCCCACTGAGAGACCCAATCCTTCTCACTGGACTCCAATCTCCTGAGTCAGCCCTAGGTTGCACTGATGGGGCATGGAAGGGCTAGGTCTACCCCATCCCCTTCTGGGGAAGGTCAGAGAATCTCTGCAGCCAGGCTCTCAGCTTTGAACACAAAACAACCACCGTGTGCTGGGAGAGAATGCAGTGGGAGGATCCCTATGCCTGCCCCTGCTTACTCCCAAAGCAATGAACGATCATGTCCTCAGATGAAGAAGAAGAAGAAGAAGGAGGAGGAGGAGGGGGGGAGGAGGAGGAGGGAGGGAGGAGGAGGAGGAAGGGAAGGAGAGTTAAACAGAACTAAAGAAGGGACTAAGATGTATGAAATGAGAGAGCAGGTTTCAGACAGGACATAGCCAGGTCTGACAGTGAGAACAAGAGGACACCTGCCTGCACCCATGGGACCCTCCCGTGTCATCTAGTACTGATGGGGATCAGATAGGACCGTAATAAAATGACCAAAAGAGACAAAGACAGAGTGGAGGCACAGCCAGGTTGTATTTCTCCAGAACAAAGGCTAGAGACATCGTGGGTAGGGTTGAGCCATTATTCCGCAGAGCACCACAGCTCTTAGACCCAGCCCCCTTATCGTGTAAGTGGACACCCAGGGCACTGGACAGCTCCCTTCCCAGCACAAGGTCCTGATACCTGGTAAGAGCTGCATTTACATGAATTGGAGCTTATCTTTAAAGCAGGCAAAGAAACTCAGTCTGGCTAGAAGGCTGCTTGGCCCTGAACCTCAGGAGGAGACCAGACTGTGGGGCTGGGCCGGGGTAACTAAAGCTTCCTCCCATACTGCCATCCAACACAGACGTAATGTCACGCATCGCCCCATGTTTCTCAGTTCTCCTCATGTAATGAGAACAATAATAAATAAATAAAAATAAATAAAACCACCCAACATAGCAGTGAATGCCTTTTAATCTTCCCAGCACATAGGAGGCAGAGGCAGGCGGATCTCTGAGCTCAAGGCTAGCCTGCAGAGTGAGTTCCACGAAGCCAGGACTACACAATGAAACCCTATCTCAAAATCAGCCAATCACTGAAGCGTCAGAAGACCACAACAAATAGTGGAGCATCATGATGAACAATCCTAAGGATAATAAAAAGGCACTAAGGGCAGACCCCAGGGTGGGGTATGGGCATTTCCACCCCCATGATGAACTATAACACAAACAGAACCAAATGCGACTTCTCAAACCAAAAACAAGGGTTGGAGAGACAGGGGAAGAAACCACTGGCCAGAAAGATGGCTCAGGAAAGTGTTAGCTTTGAGAGCCAGCAGGGAGGCAAGAATGACCAGGCTGAGGAAGGGAAGAGGAGGGTGGGCTGCGGGGATATGAGGAAAGCCTGGCTCAGAACTGCAGAGTTGATGAATGCTACAAAGCCACGTGAGTCCCAATGCCACAAATCCACGTGAGTCCCAATGCCACAAAGCCATGTGAGTCCCGACAGAGAAGCTCCTGGACTCGGAGGTTGCACATGGAGGCAGGGCATAGCCTGGGCTGGGGTGCTAGGTACTTTGCTCATCGATTCTGAAGAAAACCTCTGGCTAAAGCTGCTTGGGTGAGAAGCACGTACCTCCCTGCTCAAGGCTTCCTGGTGGAAAAAGTATAGCATTGCTGATGGTGGCGTCCTGACTGAGCAGTGGGGGCTGTAACAAGGCTTGTCACAGTGGATCAGATCACCACCCCACCCCCGCCGACAAGCCTCTGTCTCCAAAAATATTTGCATTATGATTCATAACAGTAGCAAGATTACAGTTATGAAGTAGTAATGAAATAATTTTGTGGATGGGGAGTCACCACAACATGAAGAACTGTATTAAAGGATCACATCATTAGGGAGGCTGAGAACCACTGCTGTAGCCTCACGTTACAGCCTTGCCTCTGCTAGCCAGCCTGTAACCTCCCAAAACAGCTGCCACTCACTGGAGACCAAGTGTTCAAAAATGTGAGTATGGTGTGTTGGGGGATGGAGTAGGATGGGTGAGGTCAGATCCAAGTTGTAACCATGGTGAAGATGCAAACAAGGAGAAAAGGCTTCAGCACAGCCAAAGAGAAAAGACACTGACTTTCTGACTGTTCCACAGAAGTTATGGGAGCCAAAGACAACAGAGTGATGGTGATGCTGTGATTCATGTCTTTGGAGAGACAGGACACTGAGGGATTGCTGCAGCTCATCTCAATTGTCATGAGATCTGGAGTCGTCTGGAAGAGGGGCCTCTGACCATGCCTGAGGGGGCTACCTTGTGTTAATGGAGACAGGGGTCCTGCCTACTGTGGGTGGCGTTGTTCCCTGGGATAGGCTAAATAAAAAGAAGGGAGGAAAGCTGAGCTCTTGCATATGCTCACCATGGTCTCCTGCCTGCAGATGTGACGTGACAAGATGCCTCAGGTACCACGGCCCTTATGGGCTGTACTGTGAACCATGTGTCAAATAAACCCTTTCTAACTTAACATGCTTTGTCAGGGTATTTTATCGCAACAGGAAAAGTAGCATAGACAATGATTTAGTCACAGTCACATGAGGCACCGTGACCTCATGTTCTCTGGGAACCACAGTCTTGTGCATGCACGTGTGCACTCTGTCACTGACCAAGCCGTAAGCAGCATGTAACTATCAGTTGCTGAAAGAAAAGATCTGCCCACCTAGGCTTCTCTATCCAGTGGGAAGCTCCTCCAAACACGAAGGTGAGATTACGATGCTTTTAGACAAATAGACCAGCATTCATCACTAGCACTGAGAAACATGCAAAAGATCTAAAATGACTGGAGGGCCAGTAAGAGGGCTCAGCGAGTAAAAGTGCTTTCCACTAAGCCTGATGATCCAGGTCTGATCCCTGGACCCCACATGGTTGGAGGAGAAATCCAACCTCCACAGGTTATCCTCTGACTTCCGCATACCTCATACCTGCACACAAGTGCACATACATGAGTGCACATACACACCTCACACGTGTACACAAGTCCCCCCCTTTTTTTGTTCCTTCAAAGAAAAAAAAGATTCAAACATGGAGGCAGATATAAACTAGTTATATAGGGAATGTGAACCTAGATATATCAATGATAATAATAAATATAAATGGGCTAGATACTCTAATTAAAAGGCAAAATTATTACAGGAACTTTTTAGAAGCCTCAACTCTTCACCATTTACAGAAAACAGTTGAATACAAAGACTAGAACCCAAAGGATTGAAATATATACATCACAGAGATGCTGGTGCAGGCACACCAATATCAAATTAATTAGACTACAATACTAAGACCAAACACTAATTTTTACTAGATAGCAGGAAGAAATAATTTAAAGTTATATTTGCAAACACTTTTCAGCTTACAGTGGTGTTATATCTTTTTATCTTTGCTTTATTTTTATTTTATATGTATGAATGTTTAGTTTATGTGTATGTACGTACACCATATGTATGCAGTATCTGCAAAGGTCAGAAGAGGGAGTCAGATCCCCTGGGATTGGAGTCACAGACAGTTGCGAACCACCATGTGGATTCTGGGAATCTAATCTGGGTCTCCTGCAAGAGTAACCAGTGTTCTTAACCACTGAGCCAACCCCATGGAATTACAGCGTACACCCACTGCACATTCAAAACATCCCAAGCTGAAGAAGTATTAAACTTATTTAATGTTAGCCCTTATGGCCTCAACACACCATGTGGTCACCTGTTTTCCTCCTGGTCTTCAGCTGAAGAGGCACCATAGTTCAGGCTCACCACTAATTTGAGAATCTGCGGTTTCCATCATATTCATATTGCCACTTCACAATTGTAAAGCTGAAAACTCGTAAGTCAAAACTTTTGAATCAGGCATGATGGTGTGTGCCTGCCATCTAGCACTTAGGAGGCTGAGGCAGGAGGATAACAATGTTGAGACTAGCCTGGGCTATATACTGAGAACTTGTTTTAAAAAACAAACAAAGAAAAACAAGGACTTCAAAACACATAAAGACCCAAAGAATGATCTTTTGTCGTGATGACATGTTTTTACCATTTATTTAACACAACTCGTTTAGTGAAAGGTAGGATTATAGGAAATCATCTCACTGTACAGAATCCACAGTCTTTTTACATACACATGGTAGTTTATCATATCACCCCATGTTGAGCCAATGCTGGGCACAGAGCGGCTGTAAGGATGGGAATATCACCTCCGATGAGAGTGAAAATGAGCAAAGAACAGTAGCACAACGGCCTAAGTCATGGAAGACTCAGAGGCACTTGGCCCTACTGCATCCTGCTGCTGTGGTGAGACCCCTAAGTCATGGAAGACTCAGAGGCGCTTGATGCATCCTGCTGCTGTGGTGAGACCACAACCCGACACAGTCAGAGGAGGCAAAGGTTGATTCCAGCTTACAGGTCACAGTCCACCAATGAGGGAAGTCACGACAGGTGCTAACTCACAGCCAAGGATGCTGCTTCCAGTCTCACTCAGGCTCACACTCAGCTCCTTTTATGCAGCCCAGGACCACCTGCCTTGGTGTTGCCTACTGGGATGGGCCCTCCTACACCCATTAACCATCAAGACAGTCTGCCACAGACATGTCCACAGGCCAACCTGACCTGCACAATCCCTCAACTGGGACTCCCTTCTCAGGTGACTCTAAGCTGCCATCAAGTTAACAGTCAAAACTATCCAGGACACCTTGCAAGTTAGAAGATCTGAGTCCAATCTTTACATAACCACATAGAAAGCCAGCATGGTGACCTACACTTGTAGTCCCAGCAGTGGAAAGCAGAGACAGGAGGATCCCTAGGAGTTCCAATAATGAAGCAGTGAGAGATCCTGACTCAAAAAATAAAAGCTCCTGAGAAACAACACCAGAAGCTGACCTATGTCCTCTGCATGTGCACACACACACACACAATCACACATGTACATGCTCATACACACATGTACATGCTCATACACATATACATGCTCACACCAATACATGTGCCTACACACAATGTACATGTTCTCCCACACACATGTACCACACACACACCTGCACATGTTCACCATATACCACACACACATATGCACACACAGAGATACAAGTTCTTATGACTGAGAGGCTCCACTTAAGCCTATCTCCCAGTGTACTAATGAGTCAGCAAGGGTACTGTGTCTACTCTTAATTCTCCTTTGCCCACCTGGCTGGCAGGAGCCAGCACATCCAAGCTCAATCACAGGCACTTGTCCCATATCCCAGCTGTCCTCAGACTTCTCCCCATGACTCCCTGTTTGTTGTGATCTGCCTTTGGGAAGACAGACCCAGGAAAGGGCCTCAGTGGACTCTGTGTTCATGCCCGTTTCCAGGGTAGAGTCATTTGTGACTTGGGTTCAAGATGGAGATTCAAAGACAGGTAAGTCCCTGGAGCTCACTGGCCAGCCAGTCTAAGCAATGCATTCACTCAGGGTTCATGAAAGACCTTGTCTCAAAACATGAGAGACAGCCAGGCAGTGGTGGCATATGTCTTAATCCCAGCACTTGGGAGGCAGAGGCAGGTGGATCACTGTGAGTTCAAGGCCAGCCTGGTCTACAATGCAATGGCCAAGGATACACAGAGACACAAAGAAACCCAGCCTCTGCCTTCCATATACACAAGTCCAAGCATTCATACACACTCATACTCATACACATATATATATGCATATACCCACATTCACACTCATACACCTATACACACACACTCATAGCATACACATTTACACATGCACACACTCATAGGATATACACATGCACATACCCTCACACACACATATACACACATTTATAGCATATACATTTACACATGCACACACTCATAGAATATACACATATACATACCCACACACACTCACACATATTTATAGCATATACATTTACACATATACTCATGTGCACACACCCATAGCATATACATTTATACATATACAAATGCACACACTCATACACATATCCACACTCACACTCAGACACATATACACACACTCATAGCATATATATTTATGCATGCACACATACTCATAGCATATATATTTACACATATACACATGCACACATTCATACACATATACACATACACACATACACTCATGCACATGCACATATACGCATTCACATATACACATGCTCACAAACACATATACATACACCACACATTCACACAAGTTCAAAGTTCACACACATGCACCACAGGCAACTTCATATTACAGAGAGGTTGTACACACATACACACATGCACAGAAAGAAAAAGAACACTAAAATAAAATAAATAAAATACAAATGACCAGCAGCAAGAAGGAGGAAGCAGACACTACTACAGACCCTACAGCAGAGCTGCTAGGGCTGCTAGGCAGACCTCATGAGAACCAGATGCAAAGTTCTAGAAAACCCATCTAGAACCAATCCAGCCAACCCATATTTAGAAGGTGAGTCTGATTTTTCATTAAAACCCTTCCCATGCAGGAAACTCTAGGTCCATATGGATCCAAGTATGAAATTTTCTAAACATTTCAGGAAGAAATAGCAATGTCTTACACAAACAACCCTGGACTAGAAAGAGGGGGATGGCCCCCAGTTAACCTAATTGTGATTGCCTTTTTGTCTGTGGGGCCCAAACACAAAATAGTCTCCACTGAGCTAAATCACGGTTTTTTTCCACTTAATTTTCATGTACACAAGAATGTGATTTTATTTATTTTGTATGTGTGAGCATGAAGGTGAGAAGGCAACCTTCCTCACTATGTGGGTCCCACGGATTGAACTCAGGTCTTCAGGCTTGGTAGCAAGTGCCTTTATCCCATCAGCCCTGCATCCTTAACTCTTCTTTGTTTTTGGAGACAGGGTTTCTCTGTGGCTTTGGAGGCTGTCCTGGAACTAGCTCTTGTAGATCAGGCTGTCCTCGAACTCACAGAGATCTACCTGTCTCTGTCTCCCAAGTGATGGGATTAAAGGCATGAGCCACCACCGCCCAGCTGCATACTTAACTCTTAATCAATGTATTTACTGTATTTTTGAGACAGGGTCTTTCTATGGCCAGTGCTAAGATTACAGGCACACACTGCCCAACCTGGCATTTGGTGTGTGTTCTGGGATTGAACTAAAACCCTTATGCATGTACAGCAAGCGCTTTACCAACGGAGCCGTCCACCCAGTCCTTCAAGACAACTTTAAGGTTAGCATGGTGGCTCGTATCTGCCATCCAAGTACCGAGAAGGCCATCTGGAGATTTGCTGTGAATATAAGGCCAGCCTGGGCTACACAGAGTAAGAATTTGTCTTTAAAAAATTAAAACAAACAAACAAACAAAAGACAACTTTTGAGACAGCTGAGAAAAGACATCTTTTGAGGCAGGTGGGACACTTGCCCAAGCTCACTAGGCCCTGAGAGGTCAAGTTCAAAGTCACAGTCTGGTCTTCCAAGTGCAATGGCAGAGCACAGAGTCATGGAGGACTCCTGCAACTCTGCGAGGGACAAGACACAGCAGTTAGCGCAAGCAGCAGGAACCCAGGATCCAATCCTGTTTCACACTGCTGCACTTACCTGCCAAGCCCAGCTTCTGTCACTTCTGTGAGTCTTAGCTCTCTCCTGCCAGGCATCACGGCCAAGTCCCACACAAGCCTCCAGAACTCAGTCAGAGGTGTCATTGGTGGCAATGGCCAGGAGTAAACAGCTGTGGATTGGGAAGAAAACACACGTGGCCAGGTGTCCACAGAATCTACATGCGACATAGGGAGACCAGGTAGAGCCCTTGACATTCAAGAAGAACCTGTTTCTCCTGGCAAACACCAGGCCAGGATCCTGTCTGTCCACTCTCTGATATGGTGGTAAGGCCCCCAGGGATATAGTTTCCTGATCCACAGACTGGCTCAGAGAGGGTGCACTGTACACTAGACAGCACCTGTTGGCCAGAAGGGGAACTGCATATGTACAAGACAGCCCCTAGGGACCAGAAGGAGAAGTGCATGTGCATGAGATGTCACTTGGTGGTTGGAGGGGGTACTGCAAATGCATACGATGACACTTAATGCCTGGAGGGGTATTGCACACATACAAGACAGTACCTAGTGGTCAGAAAGGAAACTGCATGTCAGTGCCTTCTCTGTCATAGAAGCGGAACAAGGACATTACAAGGTCTGAACTTATTAAGTGTGTGTGTGTGTGTGTGCGCGTGCGTGCACGCGCACGCGCGTATGCATGCGTGTGCAGGTGCCCTCAGAGCCAGAAAAGGGTGGGTATTACAGACAGTTGTGAGCATCTGACATGGGGACTGGGACCTGAACTTGGGTCCTCTGCAAGAGTAGCAAGCTGCTCTTAATGGTTGAGTCAAGTTTTCTAGCCAACATTTAATCTTACATCTAATCAATAAACCATTCTTAACCTAGATATAGTACAACCAAGTGTGGAATCGCATCTATAACTAAAACTGGGGTGGGAGTATAAACTGATCTTATTAATTAAAATTTCTATATGAGCCAAACTTTATCTAACCTCAAAAGAAGCTAAAACATCTAATAAATTGATACCATTTATAGAAACGAGGTAGGTTATTACATAGGGAAATGTTTACTATGCTTCAAAAATTCAAATCCACCAGGTTCACTTTGGGTAAATGTTTATCTCAGAGTTCAGGGGCAAAGTTAAACAGTTGAAATAAAATGGAATTAAGCCTTAATATTTTGTTTTACTTTTGAATACAGATGGAAGACGAAAATAATATCCCATAGAAACGGAAAGTTTCTATTTTCACCAAAATATTTGGAAAGTTACTTTATTTTTAATCTGGACACCTAGGTTTTGACGGAACTTTGCAAGGACAGGCGGAGCACAGCCCTGTGAACTGAAGACATCAGGAAACCGGCTTCCAGGGTATTTAAAACATTTGTTTCGCAAAGATACAATTTGTTTCAAAAAGTGTCAGACCAGCCAGACACTGCCTGTAAACCACAGAGTTTGTAAAACTGGTTCTCAGGGTTAGATACTCCTTGCTGCCTTTACTCTCTGACACCCCAGGTTAGAAATCCAGCCCCTCTGCCTTAAGCCAGGACGTGGTCCCTTGAGAATCCTTAATTTCTCCTGTTTTTCTGGGTCTTTTTTTTTTCAAGCATGTGATGATTTTATTATCTGATTATCAAACTCAAGTCAGAAAGTCACAGCACTCAAAGGAGGAAAGCATCTGTACTCTGCAAACAACACGGAAAGTTCTCCTTTGTGTTTGTTTTCAGCTGAAAAGATTCTTCAAGGATACAAAATGGAAACAGAGTCCTTTAAAAAAGATTTAAAGTGGCGGGCGTTGGTGGCGCACGCCTTTAATCCCAGCACTCGGGAGGCAGAGGCAGGCGGATCACTGTGAGTTCGAGACCAGCCTGGTCTACCAAGCGAGTTCCAGGACAGCCTCCAAAGCCACAGCGAAACCCTGTCTCGAAAAACCAAAAAAAAAAAAAAAAAAAAAAAAAAAAAGACTTAAAGTTTTTCTCTATGTGTGTATGTGCACATGTGTGTGGGTGGGCATCAGAGGAGGATATCAGATAATGAGCTGGAATTCCAGGCAGTTGTGAGAACTGAATTTGGGTCCAGCCTCAGTATGTGCTTCAATTGTTTCATTTTTCTTTGCATAATGTGATCATTAATTCTTTAAATTAAAAATATATTTTTTACTTGATATGTATAGATGTGTTTTAGTTAGATTTCTTCCTCTCTCTCTTTTTCCTTTTGGTTTTTCAAGACAGGGTTTCTCTGTGTAACCCTGGCTGTCCTGGAACACACTGTAGACCAGGCTGGCCTAGAACTCAGAGGTCCACCTGCCTCTGCTTCCCAAGTGCTGGGATTAAAGGTGTGCGCCACCACTGCCCAGCTGAAAGCTATTCTTCCTAGAGAAAATTTGACTGATGATTTCAGTAGTAGGGATTAAACCTAGGGCCTCTTGCGTAGTGACGCAAGTACTGTATGACTGAGCTACAACCCAGCTCTCTTTACATTTCATTTGGAGACAAGGTCTCACTAAGTTGGCCTGACCTTAAGCTCACTATGTAGCCCAGTCTGGCCTTGAACTTCCAACCCTCCTCTTTCCTAAGCAGGTGAGATGGCAGGACTATGTGACAGGCTCAGTGACATGCCTCCCTTGGTCTCTCCCTCCCATCACCTCCAGAGCAAAGGAAGAGTTATTCAGTCCACTTTGTCTTCATGTCTCATTACGGTCTGGCTACCCACCTCTCACTCCTTCCTCTCTCCCATCCTTGTGCCTTTGAAGTGTGTCAGCGTATGGTGGCCACCATTCTTCATGTAGTTTCAATGATCCTTTAGTTTTACAATAGTTTGGGATTTGGGAAGCGATGGACAGTTTCCGCATAGCCAGCTGAGTCCCCTATCCTAGCATCTCCTGGACTGGACTGTTAGAACTCATGAGCCAGCACCGCCATGCCATTGCTCAAGTTGCAGACTCCAGTCGACCTCTTCCTTCAGCTTTACTGAATGTGCTGTTCCTGCTTCCAGATCACACCAGGGTCTCACGCGGTGCCACTGCTTGTTGATCCCATGCAGCAGCCCCCTGAGGCTGCCGGTCTGGCCCGCTAAGCCTCACACCTGGTACCACAGGAGATGGACGCTGGGCTCACTTTGAACTTTTCTTGTTGTAGGCCTAGTGCCAATCATTTCTCTCCCTAATATGCATGTGTGAGGGCTGTGGAGTGTTATATGCACCCGCATCCACATATATGAACACTGTGTGACGTATGCATGTGTGTCTGCAGGTTCTTGCACACGTGTAGTCCAGAGCAGGATGTCAGGTGTCTTCTTCCATCACACTCTGAACTACTGTCTTGAAACATGGCCTTTCGGTGAGCTGAAAGCTTGGCATTGGCTGGCCAGTGAGTGCCTGAGGTCTGCCTGTCTCTGTCTCCCCAGTGCTGGAGCTACAGGCATTTGTGTCTACACCCTGCTTTTTCATGTGGGTGCTGGGTTTTGAAGTCAGGTCCTCGGGCTTGCGATGCAAGTGCGTTACTCACTGAGCCATCGCCACAGCCCCAGGGCTGTACTTGTAAGTGTTTATATCATGTCTTCAGTGAGGGCAGTTTTGTTTTCTGTGTTTGAGAACATGCGTGTACAGGAGTGTGCATGTACATGTAGGTACATGTATGTAGAAGTTACCCGGCATCTCTGTCCTTCCTCGGGTTTCTTCCGTCTTCTGTCTTTCATGGTCTTTCATTGGCACGGCCAAGAAAGCTAGGCTGGTCAGGCAGTGAGTGCCAGGGATCTACCCGTCTCCACCTCCCATCTTGCTGCCTGAGGAGTAAAGTGTGAGTGATCCTGCCTGGGTTGCTCTGTGAGTTCTGTAAATTGAGATCAGGGCCTCATGCTTGGGTGACAAACTCTCTACTGACCTCCAGAACATACTGGTATAGTTTTAGACACAAAGAGGCTGCAAGGATAGCAGAAGGGAAGCATGAGGTCGACCTATCCCCCCCTTGCTGACACTCACTCTTCCTGCCTTATTCCGGATCTTTCTCTCTCTCCTTCTTCTCTAGTCTCTGTTCTCTCCCTACCTTCAGGTATCTCCATCTCTGTCTCATTCTCTGTGTTTGACTGCATCTTCATGTTACTCTTTTCCTGAACCAGATGAGTGTGAGCTGAAAGGTTCTTCACTCAGCCCAGTCAAGTTCCTGTGTCAAGAACTCTAATCAGTGTTTCTCGGAGCACAGTCTCAGAGCCCTGTATGTATGTGTATGTAGCCCTGTATTCCCAGGTCTAGAGTTTCTTTAATGTTCAATGACCTGAATAGTTTTCAAGACTGTTGTGCTAGGCCTTGTGGCACAGGCCTGTCATCTCAGCTGCTATTGAGGCCAAGGCAGTGAGATAGAACGTTCAAGGCTAGCCTGGGCTATAATGTGAGATCGAGGCCAGCTGGCCAACTTATTGAGATTATTGTTATGACAAGGCATGAGGAACCTTGGCGAATTCATGGCAGGTGAGGGTGACCGAGGCAGGGGACAAACATGCCAGGCAGACAGAGCTTAGTGAGTTTTATTAGAAAGGGAAGGGAAGGAGGAAAGAAAAAAGAGGTAAAGAAACACAGAGACAGAGAGAGGACAGAGGTGAAGGGGGAGACCGGAAAAGCTGTGTCTGCACCAGGGGAACATCAGGAAAGAGAGAAAGAAAGGGACTATAAGTGGGTGGGGGTCTTTCTTTTAAAGGGGTCCTTTGCACCTGCGTGCTGACCAGGGTACGGCCTGAGTGCTTTCTGCTAGGTGACAGGCCAGGTCAGCACAGTGCATCCTTACAGTTATGTCTTAAAATAAAGAGCCAAATGAGAGCTTGAGATAGATCAGTGGTGGTTATAGGCAGGCTACCAGCTATTACATTGTTACTTATTTTAATTACAAAGCTGTTCCACACCTGAAACTTTCTGACCTTTTTGTAGGTAACATATAGCAGGGTCTTGATTTTTTTATGTAAACTGAAAGTCTCTATCTTTCAGTTGGAGAGTGTAGACCATTTACATTTAATGTTAATAAAGTTGAGTATAAATCTACTGTTTTGATATATATGTGCACACTGTTCTCTCTTGGTATTGAATGAGTATTTCTGACTATTTCATTTTATCTTTGTTGTTGCAGTGCTTTCTTATTTTACTTTTATTTAGTGGTTGCTCTTCAGTTTACAGGTACATTTTAAACTCACAACAGTCTACTTTCAAATAATATTACACCACTTCACATGAAGTTTGAGAACCTTTCTGCATAATGCCACCATTTCTCCCTCTTGTGTTTTGTATTGCCATATTTACTGATTTATTATTTTTAAATTGTTTTTATTTATGTGACTGTGTGTCTGTGTATAGGCATGTGCACCTAAGCATAGTGCCTGTGAAGTTCAGAAGAGAATGTTGAATCTCCTGGACTCAGTCGGTAGAGCATGAGATTCTTAATTTCAGGGTCATGAGTTCAGGCCTCACATTGGGCACCATATGTAAACAGAGGTTTCTCTGTTCCATTTCTAAATAACCACTCAGAGGCTTGATATTAATTACAGAATACTTGACCTATAGTTCAGGCTTATTACTTGCTAACTCTTACACTTAAAACAACCTATTTCTATTAATCTATGTATTGGCACATGGCTATAGCTTTTACCAGTCTGCTGGCATCTAGCTTCTTGGCAGCTGGCTTGCGTCTCCTTGACTCCACCTTTCTTTCTTCCTGTATTCAGTTTGACTTTCCCACCTAGCTATATTATGCTTTGCTATAGGCCAAAGCAGCTTTTATTACCAGCCAATGAGAGCAACATATATTCACAGTGTACAGAAGGGTTATTGCACAGTAGTTAGATATGGTTGTGAGCCACCATATGGGTGCTGGGAATTGAACCCTGGTCCTCTGTAAGAGCAGAAAGTGCTTAAATGCTGAGCCATCTCTCCAGCACCTACTTTTTACTTCAATATATATTATAAACTCTATTAGTATCTTATTCTTATTTTTACTACCTGTTATTTATTTATTTTAAATAATTTATTTTTATTTCATATTCATTCATGTTTTGTTTGCATGTATATATGTGCGAAGGTATCAGATTCCCCTGAAACTGGAGTTACTGCAGTTATGAGTCACCATGTGGGAGCTAGGAATTGAACCTGGGTCCTCTACAAGAGCAGGCAGCATTCTTAAGGTTTTTGAATTTATGTTTTAAGTGTATTTTTAAGGTGTTTTGCCTGCATGTGTTTCTGTGCACCATGTGTGTTCCTAATGCCAGGGGAGGTCAGAAGAGAATATCTGATCTACTAAGACTGGAGTTACAGATTGTTGTGAGCTGCTATGTGGGTGCTGGGAATCAAACCTGGGTCCTCTGGAAGAGCAGTCAGTGATCTTAACTGCTGAGCCATCTCTCCAGCCCCGCAGGCAGCATTCTTGACCACTGAGCAATCTCTCTAGCCCCAGTTATCTTTTTTAAAAAAGATATATGTTAATACATATATTCATTATTATTTATCCATTATGGCCTGGTGTATTTCATCTTTGGGGGACGGTTGGAGACAGGTTTTCTCTGTATAGCTCTAGCTGTTCTAGAACTCACTTAGGCTGGCCTCAAACTCGCAGAGATCTGCCTGCCTCTGCCTCCTCAATGTTGGGATTAAAGGCATGAACCACCACCACCACCCAGTCATATTTCATCTTTTAAATAGATCCAAATAACATCTGTTACCATCTTCTGCTTTGCCTGAAGAACTTCCTCTGTCATGTCATGTTATAGAAACCTGTGAGTGATAAACTTGCTTAGTCTTTGTGTTTCTTACAAAGCCTTCCTTTTACCGTTCCTGATAAATACCTTTTGGCTGCATGTAGACTCGTGGGCTGCTACTGTGTTTCCTTCAGTGATTTCTGACTTGGTTCTCCATTGTCTTTGTCATCATCAGATTCGATCTCATGTAGCCCAGGCTGGCCTTAAGATTGATATGTAACCTAAGATGACCTTGGCTTCTTGATCCTCTTGGCAACATCTCCCAAGTACTGAGATAGCAGGTTTACACCACACACCTGGTGTTCATCATTCCCTTCATGTACCTCAGGATGGCCTTGAACTCCTGGTTCTCCTGCTTCTGTCTTCTGAGTCCCTGACTTCTCCTTACCTAGTCCATCTCTGCCCTTTTCCCTCTCATTGCTCATTATGGTTTCTCCTCAATTCGCTTATTCAGCATAGACTATCTCATGTCTTGTGTTAACGTCATTTTTCTCATATTGGGCTGTGTCTATCTCTTGATCGTGGCCTTATGGTTCTCATTGTCAAGGGTCAACTCTTGATCATTGGTTACATGATTCATTTCTGCACCTCACTCCCATATCTTAAGCTTCTAGAACATGCAGATCAGAAGCCCCTAACCTAGACCCCCAGTCCCCAGTGTTCTGTGTCTTTCTCTCTCTCTTTGGTTCTGGATAATCTCCACATCCCAGTCATCGGCCATCCTAACTTCTTTTTCAATGTCCCTTGAGTTGTCAAAACCATTCTGGGAGGATTTTTGTTTTTTCTTTAGAATACACATATGGGTGTTTTGCCTTCATGTATGCTTGTGCGCCATGCACATTCCTGGTGCCTGCAGAGGCCACAAGAAGGCACTGGATCCCTAGAACTGGAGTTGCAGATGAGTGCTGGGAACTGAAGGGAGGGAAACCAGTGCTCCTAACTACTGAGCCACCTCTCCAGTGCCTCTGTGCAGGCTTTGATAGTAGAAATTCCCTTGGTTTTTTTAAACTAATTTTCCTCCTCTGCTCACGATTCCTCTGTCTTCTTGAGTACCTGCAGCCACTTTGAATTTTGACAAAAGTTTTGCTCTTTTCTTCCATTCTGATTTTGTTTTCATTGCCTAGCCTTTCTTCTGATTTTAGGTTACATGTTTTTACTTCTTTGCTTCCTGAGAACCTTTGTTTTTTTGTTATAAAGACAGGATCTCCCTATATAGCCCTGGCTGACCTGGAACTCGCTGTAGAGACCAGGCTGACCCTGAACTCACAGAGATCCACCTGCCTCTGTCTCCTCAGTTCTGGGATTAGAAGCCTGTGCCACCACAGCCTAGATCTTTCTGCTAATTTTTGATTGGGGCCAGACATTGTGATTTTATTGCAGTTGGATCAGGATTGTTATTACTTTCCCCTCGCTCACTTGAAAAAATAATCAAAGTGCTGGAGAGGTGACTCAGTGGGTAAAGACACTTGCAGCCAAGCCTAGTGACCTGACTTTGATCCCAGGGACCCACAGGGTGGATTGTGGGTCTGCAAATTGTCTCCTGGCCTCCACATGAGCACGGTGGCATGCACAGCCCCCTCCCCCCATAAATAAGCGTAATAAAAAAGTGAGACCTACACCCTTAGCTGTTAATCAGTCTGAACTGTAAACAGACAGGAACAGGGGAAACTCTGAGGCCCTCTTTGCTGAAATGATCTCAAGCCAAGACAGTTCCCTCCGCACACCTGCCCCATGACAGAGAAGGGAAGACTGGGCAGGCCGGGGTTTCCATTCATTTCCACTGAGAGCCCCTTGCTGGCCAGTGTCTGCTCAAAATCCCAAGACTCTGCAGCCAAAATACAGAGACCCTGGCACTCAGGAGCTCACAGTGCTGCACCTGGCTGTGGCCTGGCTTTAGAGCCTCTGTTTTGACTTGTTCTTTGAAACATCTCCCGTAGCCCAGGCTAACCCTGAACTTCTGACCCTCCTGCCTCCACCTCCCAGTTCCTGCTCTGCACCCAGCTTCGTGTGGTGCTGGGGATGTCAAGTGAAGTACTGTGTCATATCTCCAGGACTTAGTGATTTGAAGCAGGGTCATATCAAGGCCTGCTCAGGATGTCCTTGAAGTTGTGGCAGTCCTCCTGCCTCAGTTTTTTGAGATTCCACTGTATCTGATTTGAACACATCATCTAGGGGATGCCGACTACTGTTGCTGCCTCAGTTGATAATCCAGCAGACACCTGAAGTATGTCTCTGGACTCTGAGAGAAGGGAGACCCACCCAAGGTCACACGGAGTCAAGCACAAGCTCTGGGCCAAGAGAGAGGTCTTCTGTCATGTGTGCTCTCGCCTGCTGGGCCTTGTTCACCTGTGTGTTTGACTGGTGTCCCCTAAAAGTTACATCCACACCCCACCTCCTGGACCTGCGAGTGTGAGCATGTTGGAGTAAGGGGTCACTGCTGATGTAATGAAGGATTTTTAAGACGAGATGATCCCTAAGGGATCCTAAACCAAATGACAACTTGTCCTTGTGAGAGACACAGAGAAGGGAGAAGGAAAGGAGGCCTAGTGACAAGGAGGCAGAGGCTGGGGGAGGGGGCAGGAGGCGAGGCCATAGTTCAAGGAATGCAGGAGCCCTAGGAGCCAGAGAGGGAGGAAGGGCCCAGCAATGGGGTCTCTCATGTTAGCTCCATGGTAGCTCCATGGTCTCTCACTGTAAGAACTAAAATTGTTTCAAGCAACCCAGCTTGTGGCCATTTGGTCCTGGAACCCCAGAGGACTATCACAGAAAGGTGCAGATGATTGAGGAGGTCCCTGGTGCAGGCCACACTGCCCAGGATTCTTCTCCTGACACCAGCTTCCTGGTGTACTAATGTGGCCACTAGCGACCAGGGAAACCTGCACAGTGACCCTCAGCCTCTTATAGACCTGAACTAGGACACTTGCTCCCATGTTCCCCAGAGCCCTTTGGTAGGGCTACCCTGTCCTGGTCTGGAAAGTAGAGAGAGCTTTCTATTGTCAATACAGCAAATATTTACCAAGAGGAAAAATCCCAGCAGTGCCCAGCCACTGCGGCTATGAGGTTCCTGGGCTCGGCAGCACCTGCATGCCCAGCTCACTCCCTTGGGAGATTACTGTGCCATTTCAGGCCGTCTGGAGTTCTGGAAGATGGTCCTGAGTCCCTGCTAACCTCTCAGGGTACCAGCCCTGACCCCCATCAGGTGTGACCTTTATCTGTGCAAGCAGCACCGTAAGCTCACTCTTGCAAGGGAGACCAGCTCAGCTTGCGACCGCCACAGAAACATGCCAGGAAGGTAGGAGGAATCAATGTGGACCGGCTCCTCTCTCTTCTCAGATGAATAATTGATGTTCAGTTGAACCCACTTTGCCTTGCACAGGGCAGGAGAAAGGCCAGCTCTCCCTCCACTGTGGCATCCCAACTGACCTCGGAGACTTTGCTCCATTGGTTTCTTCTGGAAGTTTCCAGAACATTGCTGGTCCCAGGGCTGCAACAACTGCTGAGTTCCTCAGTACTGAGTGATGCTCTGCCCTGCCCCCCAAGCCCACCACAAGTCCTCGAGACTCTGTGTTGCTCCTCCCAGGTGGCATGTGACCCTCTTTTCCTTGAACTGTCCTGAGTCAAATGTCTGCCTCATTTCCCAGAGCAGACATTCCTCTAGCTTTTGCTGTAGAAGCTGACAGTGAGTGCTCTGGCCTCTGTGGGTTGAGTAAGCAGAAATGGAGGTAAAATCGATGGGGTTCTGTGAGACCATAATGCAGGTTCTTGGTGTGCTGGCTAGTTTTATGTCAACTTGACACAAGCTAAAGTCATCTGAGAGTAAGGGACTTCAATTAAGAAAATACCCCTATAAAAGCAGGCCATAGGCAAATCTGTAGGGCATTTTCTTAATTAGTGGTTGATAGGTGAGGGCCTTGAGCAAGCCAGTAAGCAGCACCCACCCCTCCATGGCCTCTGTTTCAGCTCCTGCCTCCAGGTTCCTGCCCTGTTTGAGTTCCTGTCCTGACTTACTTCAGTAATGAGCAGTGATATGGAAGTGTAAGCTAAATAAACCCTTTCCTCCACAAGTTGCTTTGGTCATAGTGCTTCATCAACAGAAACCCTAACTAAGACACTTGGTTAAAGGACTAGTAAGAATTTCTTCTAAGGCAGAGAGTTGCAGTGGTGATGGACCGACCACTTTCTAAGCATGAAACATGTACAACTGTACTGATCACATGTCTGCGAAGCAAATTCACACATGACAAGTACTCAGCTCTGCTACACACAGGCAGTGTGTAGACACCGAGCACAGCTGTATTTCATAACACTATACAGATAGAGATCAGTCCCTGCAAGGCAGGGCATCCCACATGGGTGCCCCCACCCTCTACTACACATGAATGCACCCACCTATCTACCCACCACATTCATCCACTCATCTGTCGTCCATGTGTACATGCGCACATTGCCCAAACCACTCTTCCACCTATTCACACATCTGTGAATGCAGGCATCCACCCACCAACCCATCTATCCATTCATCCATCCATGTCCTTCCCATTTACTCACCCACTCATCAATCCAGGAGTTCATCCAACAACCTACCCATCCATCTACTCATCCACCTGCACACCCATGCACATATACATGCGTCTATCCACCCATCTATCTCTGTATCCATCAATCCACACAATCACCCACCTATCCATCCATCCATCCATCCATCCATCCATCTATCCATCCACTCCCTAATCCATCCATCCATCCACCTTCTGCTCATCCATCATGCACTGGTGATTACCTATCATGTACCATCCCTAGGCTAGGTATGAGACCACACAGAAGAGAACCTTCCTCTGCTCACAGACATCTTAGGCTCAAGAAGACATTCTCTTTCAACGCAGTGTCCAAGACCTTGGCAGGACTCTGGAGGATACCAAGGAAGAGTTTGTCTTCACGTCTTCCCAGGCCCTCCTGGGCAGAGAAAGACACCAATTGAGGTGTGGTATGAATCATGCCTGCTGTGATCCTGTCTTGGAGGAGCCACAAAGTCAGACTGGGGCCAATCCTAGCTGCACCTTCTGCGCTCAGGGAAGGTGACTCAGGTTCTCTTCAGGAAGATGGGGTTAGCAGGTTCCTTGCAAGATGCCAAAAGATTGGGTGGGGCAGCCTAAGTGCAGGTTCAAGAGATGTAGAGAGCCCATGTCTGGAGCCTACTGGAACCTACTGGGCCATGTGGGATGCCCGTAGGGGAGCTGCTACTTGGATTCGCAGAGAGAATGTGGAAGGAGCCAGACTGTTTTTCCTCGTTGTCCTTGACCTCAGGCTCAGACTTCAGATATGCAGCAATGAAATCTCTTTCCCCCTCCATCTGCCCTCTCCCTCTCTCCCTGTCCTGCCTTTCCTCCTACTTTTTCATTTTTCTCCCTTGCTCTTCTTGCACCGTCTGCCCAGCTGGAAGGGCAACAGGCAGCCTCCTCCACACCTGTATGAACTGACTGGGTCAAACTGACCTTGTACTGGAATGTGCTGGATGTGGGTGCTGCTATTCCCACAGGGTCACTCAGCCCTAAGTTAGAGGCCCAGAAGCCATGCAGGCAGATGCCATCTCCCACCTGTCACCATGGACCTGTGAATTGCATTCTCAGACACCTCCTCAATCTATCTACTTTTCTTCACACTGATCGCCCTTGGCCACATGACCCCTCCCATAGCCTTGCGTCCTCCCCACTGTCCCCAGAAGCAGTTTCCTAGGCTGAGACCTGCAAACCAACTGTTTCTCCTTGGTCTGGGAGAGTCTTTGTGTCTCATAGGGCACACATCTGTGCCTGCCTCTTCCACTACCACAGCCCGTCTGACAGCCTACTTTCTGATCCTCAATCTCACCCAGCCCTCCTCAGCATTGGAGTCAAGCACCCTCCACACGCACAACCTTGATGGGAGCAGGCAGCAGAGGGATGTGGAGGACGCAGGTCTGGTGGCTGGGTGTGAAAACTTGGAAGACTGAAGCTGGGGGATGGGGGATACCTTCCCAAGAAGACAGTGGGAAAAGGCATTTCAGAGACCAGGCACTAGCTGTCAGAGCCTGGAGTGATCTCACTGGGGAGTGAATTTGGCACTTCGTTCCAGGAGAGACAGTGGGCCTGGAACCTGAGATCCAATTAACAGTGCAAACTACTTCCCAGAAGCTGTGTGGCCTTGGGCACATCACCCAGCTTCTCTTAGTCTCAGTTTCGTCTCTACGTGGAAGTGACAGATAAAGGAGGAAGGGCAGCTGTCAGGGTTCAGCCTCCTCCCTGGCATTGCCCTGTTGCGCTTCCTCCCTGGCTCTGCCACCGGTCCTGCAGGCCTGGACCCTACAGGCACTAAGAACATCTTATTTGCTTCATTCTGTACTACAGTCACTGCACCAGGAAAGGATTTACATAGTAGCTGCTTGCATTTCCTGCAGGGGTGCTCTGTCAAGGGTAACAGCTTAGGCAGTGAACCTCAAGTCTGCCCAGGTTTCTGGACAATCCTAGAACTCTGTGTAGAGACCATTCAGGATAAGATGCTAGGATGAGCTGGACAAGGACTGGGGGGCTCTGAGTCTCAGCCTCCTATGAATGGGGGGACAGAGAACCCCAATATTAGGAGTAGTTGTAAGGGTAAAGGTAGACAGGACTCTGAGAGTCCCTAGCAGGATGTGGAGTCCCATGGTGAATGTCAAGTTTGGGCTGTGGTGGTTCTCTTAGCTGTATAATTTCCTCTGTTCACTAGTTCCTCTCTGACTTAACAATTTATTTTATTATTATATGTACATGGGTGTTTTGCCTGCATGAATGTCTGTGCACCATGTACATGCCTGATGCTCCACAAAGTCAGAAGACGGCACTCGATCCCCTGGAAATGGAGGTTCAGATGGTTGTGAGTTGCCATGTAGATGCTGGGGATCATGGTCCCTGAGGAACCACAGCTGAGTTGTGGCTCCAGGTTTTAGAAACAGAGAACATCCTGCTCTGGGTGACCACGGTCTCTACTTCTGGTTGGTTACAGCTAAGCCACCGTGATCACTTCAAGAATGGCCACAGACCCAAGTCTAGACAATCAGCACTAACCATAGAACTCCATCACAGAGGCCTGGGGCAGAGCTTTCTGCAGCCTGAGATTGGCCACAGTGTGGGCTAAGAGTTGCTAAGGCTTCCCGAGGGTGGGCCCACCCCAGGACAGCAGAGTGCAGAGACAGACACAGATGGGACTTTTGAGATGTTGGACCCCTAGATCTAGCTGTGCCTAAAGCTAGAATAGTTTGTGTTTGCTTGTTTGTCTTTAAACAGTGCTGTGTAGTTCAGGCTAGCCTCACTATATAGCCCAGGCTAACCTTGAACTTCTGTGTCTCTTGCGTACATTTTCCAAGTGCTGGAATCAAAGGGTGCACAAACACACCCATTGGTGTGGTTTTTTGTTTTGGGGTTTTTTTTTTTTGCTTTTGCTTGTTTTGTTTTGTTAGTTACAAGCCAAGCTCCAGAGAGTAAACGAAGTGTGTCCCACTGAGCCACTCATGTCTCATGTCTCATGGAGCTCCTGCCCAGTCCCATACTGAGTCATAGACTGCCGGACAGCCACCCCAGGACAGGCACGCTCCCAAATGGATTCTGGGAAATAAAGTTCTACGTGAATTCATTAGCAGAGAGCCCTTATTATTTTAAGCTGTGTAGTGATGGTTTAAATATTTGACTTTTCTTAAAATAAGCCCAGCTCTTCCTGGATGGTCGTCTCTCAGTCTGAGCATGTGGCTTCTACTTCACATCCAGAACAGAACCAAAGCCAACATTGTGAGGGCTTGACATTACGTTACCAGACCCAAAGCCAGCTCTGGGAGGAAAGGAAGTGGCCCCCAGCCCCACATAAAGGTCCAGGTCATCTAAGTCTGGAAGGATGACCCCACCATGTGCACTGGAGAGGCCTTTGCCGAGATGTGCTATGGAGAACCCTGGCTTGGTTTAACCCAGGCTCCTCTGGCTGAAGGACTCTGAGGGATAGAGGCTGGGTCTGGCATGTGAAATGTGACATCCTGGGAAGTGGGTCCATACTGAAAGACAGCAAGTGATCCAAATACCTGCTGCACCCTTAGAGAACCTCAGGGCACTTAGCATGGCTTTTATCCAGTTCCATTAGCCATGCTGCACTGTAACAAATTGCCAGGTGCTTATAACTAAAAGCAACACAAAGTTCTCTCGCATTCCCAGGGACTAAAGCCAAGATGCATCTGGGCTGGGTCTTTTGGAGGCTGTGTCGGGGTCACTCTCTGTTCCTTTCATATTTCCAGAGGCACTGGTTTGGCAGGAAGCTCCTTCTCCACCTTCAAGTTAAGTGCACCCTCCACTGACTCAGTCTCCATCTCTGCCTTCTGTCTATGATCCTCGTCCTCCTTTTCCTCCTCTTCCCCCTCTTCCTGTGATGGCACTAGGTCACCCACAGTTCAGGGCCATCTCCCAGCTCTGGTCAGCTTATGCCAGGGCCAATTCTGTATTCTGTCTTTGACTCCCTTTCCTAACATGCAAATATCTAGGCTATTCACATATTCTGGGGTCTGGATTCTCTCTGCCTGCCACACCCCCCAATGAGAATACAATTGCATGTGGGGAAAGAAGACAGAGCCAGGTGGTACAACCAGATATCCAGTCATTTGCTGGCCACATGCTGTGTGCTCTAGAGAGGGGGCCATGGGCTCAGCAGCAGAGAGGCCATGGCCCTGCCCCATTGGGGGGTGTCAGTTAAAGTAAACAGGCTAAAAGGATCAAATGAACCCAGCTTATCAAGTCCTAGAGGGAGGGCCACCATGGTCCAGTCCCTGGCCTTGCTCTCCTAGGGAGCACCCCTGGATGGGAGATGTCAAGGGAAGGATTCAGGAAAGGGCTAGCTACTTTTTTCTGACATTTGGCATTTGGGAAGCAGGCTCTCGTGGGACAGCAGCTTGAGTTTAAAACTCTCCCTGCACGCCTCTGGAGTTGGTTCACACGCTCTTGACTTTGGTGTCCATGGCATGGGGAGCCAAGGGGCTCATGTGGAGAGCTGGGCATCACAGACTCTCCCTTCCATCTCTGGAGCCCTCCTGGGTACGGGGTGGCTCCCGGGCCTCCCCCAGTCATGGACTAGTGTTTAATGAGTCTTCCTGATGGGCTGTCTCAGGCGATTAACATGGGAAAATGAAGGAGGTTGAGGAAGCGGACGTATTAAAGATAACAAACCTGTTTTAAATGGACCCGGGTTCCGGGGAGATTGTGAACCCAGCCCTCAGCTTATTTAAAAATATGCTTTATTTTCCATTCTGTCTCTGTTTATCCCTTTTAACAGAGCTAAAAATAACTCTGCTCATTCTAAAAACCGAAATTTATATATAGCTTACAAAAGAGAAAGAAGAGGGTGGGGCCAGAATGTGGGTCAGAGCAGGAACTTGACCTAAGGCCACAGGGGTCCCTGGTGCGCAGTAGGCCTCACCAGTACCAGTTGGGTCTATGAAGAAGGTCAGTCATATGTGGGGCAGCTACATGTGGCATGTTCCAAAGTTCTGTCACCTTCCAGTGCCTTTCTACAGGCCAGTGGCTTTCCTTTCCTGGGTCAAGCCTGTGGGGAAAGACGAGTTGGACATCTTGGTCTCTGGGAGGGTGAAGGTCACATCCCCACCCAGCCTCAGTGACTGAGTGCCTTTAGATAAGTCATTTTATTTCTATGGAAAATGAACTCCAGTTTCCTTGGTGATGTCTTGGCATCTGCTCTCTCTGTGAGGAGCCAAGAACAGCAGGATAAGGGACATCGATGATGACCACATGAGGACCCAGACAGTGCTTATTACTCAACCTCCCTGGCACCTTGCTTTGGCCTCTTGTTTCTGTAAACCTGTTGATGCCTGCAGAACTGTGACTGTTTCTGTGCTGGTTTGATTTCTGCCTCTGGGCCTCTGCTCAAATGTGGCTTGATGGAGAACTTTCTTCCTCCCCAAGTATGCACTATGGCATCCCCTTGCCCAGCCTTGTGTCCCTGGGCATCTGTGTGATAATAGGCTGTGTGATAGCAGGAAAGGCTCTGTGGGATCTATCTGTCTGAGGTTTTGAGTGTAGTGGCCAAGTTAAACTGGTCCAAAGGACACTGTCTGTTACAGTGGCTGGGTACCCTCAAAGAAGAGGGAGGGGGATAATTTTTGACATCAACCTTAGTCCTCCACAGGCACACATACATACATGTATGTGTACACACATATACATAAAAAACAGTCCAAATCTGATCCTAGCCTACCTGTCTCATCTAAATTGTAATGTGTCGTTTTACTCAGTGCTGGGGCTGGAACCCAGGACCTTGAGCGTGCTCTGGACACTTGGTCTCACTGAGGAAGGCTACATCCCTGGAATGTGGCCTTGAAGGTCTCCCAGCTCCATGGTTTCTCTAGCCCTGAGTCATCTGCTGCTCATGAAATCTAGGGCTTTCCTGCCACAGGCCACTGCACTGGCTGATTCCTCCGCCCGTAATATCCCACATGGTTTTACCTGACACATACCTACTCATTGTTACGGTCCCAGTTAATGCAGATCTGATCCCCCGGTGAGGCTGTTCTGACCCTGGCATGAGTCACTCTAGTATAAACCCTCTGTGTTTGCTGATGCCTGCCTAGGTGGAAATGAATGAAGTGTAGTGACCGGCCGATTGCCCTCCCCACATAACTGCTCGAAGCAAATGGAGGATGGGTGGGTTTCCAAACGGATGAATGGATGGATGGGTAGATTAATAAACGGATGAATGCATAAATAGAAACTTGGATGCGTAGAAGGGTGGGTGGATGTATGGGTATATAGGTGGGGATGAATGAATAGGTGAGTGGATGGGTGGGTAGATAAATGAGTGGGGGTGAATGAACTTGTATTTCTGTGAGGGTAGTATGGATGGGTAGATAAATGGGGGATGCATGACTAGATGGATGGATGAGGGACATAATGATGGATGGATGGATGGATGGATGGATGGATGGATGGATGGATGACAAAGATGTAGTGAGTGGATCGATGAATGGATGAGTGAGGGATAGATGAGTGACGGATGATTACATGAATGAGAAGATGAACATGTGGATGGGTGAATGGATGGTCAGCTGGAAGAATGGGTAGATGGATTTTAATTGGATAGGCATGGCTAGCAGTTCCCAGTCAACACCTTCAGCCAGGTACCCTGTATATTTAGGCTGCACCTTCACTGAAGTGTGAGCCCTGGAGGACCAAGTCAGCATCCATGCCTGCTGAGAACAGTCTAAGAACAGGCTATTGAGGTTTCCACTGATGGATGGATGGGGATTTCTTCAAATATTTATGGTTTTTTTTTTTTCGAGACAGGGTTTCTCTGTGGCTTTGGAGGCTGTCCTGGAACTCACTCTGTAGACCAGGCTGGCCTCGAACTCACAGAGATCCACCTGCCTCTGCTTCCCGAGTGCTGGGATTAAAGGCGTGCACCACCAACGCCCGGCTAATATTTATGGTTTTTAAGTGCTAAGGTTTGGAAACCCCTATAAAACATGACCGCAGTGCTGCTTCAGAACGCCAGCGAGGGCCTCAGGCCACCTGGAACAGTGGGAGCCAGCTCTCAGGGGTAAGTGAAGGACACTTTCTGGGTGTCAGAGGGGGCAGTGTGGCATAGATGGCACAGCCTGGGCATGTGGGCAGTCATTTTTATATACGGTGGGTGGTGTCTGCTGTAGCTCCCGAGGGATAGCCCATAAACTTCAGGGTCAGACAGACAGGGTGGGACCCAGCTCCTCAGTCAATTTATGAGCTGCTGTCTTTCTGTCCACTCACCAGGCCTTGCCCTGTCAGTTCGGCCCATGCTGTCTTTCCTCCCCTCCTCCCTGCTCTCCACTTTCCAAAGCCCTAATACACTCTGTGCCTTCCTCCCAACACCTTTCCTCGCCTTTCTATAGTCACCGAGTGAATCCTCAGGGTGAGGCCTACAACTCCTTCTGGGAGGCCCTGACTCCTCCCACACACTACCCCTACCCCATGGTTCTAGGACACTCAGTAAGACCCTGAACACTCAGTCTGTATTTATAGGATGCTTACTCTGCAGATATCATCCAGGCACTGGGAGTGCCTTGGAGAACTAAGCAGACAGTCCCCACCCCAGGGAGTTCATATCCCAGCACAGGCGCCTCTGTGGGCTGGGCAGACCTGCAGGTGGTAATAAACAAGGTGGGGAGTTAATGAGAAGGAGGGGCTCAGGGCGTCCCCACACTGCAGCCCTCCAGAGGGACTGTGCCAAGACAGGGACGTCAATAAGAAACAGCCTTCAGTATGAGAAGAACAAGGAAGCTGAGGGCCATCACACCCACTGTGTCACTGCCATCTGACTATCTTTGTTGCCATGGTGCAGCTCCAGGAGGCTGTGAGTGACCCCAAGACCCTTCTCAGGCCCCATCCTCAGATTCCTGCTCCCAAATGTTACCCCTCCACTGAAGAAAGTCCGCTGCTCCCCCTGCCCAGTGCCCCAGTGAGGATGGAGAGTTCCAGAACTCTGATGGTCAGACCATCAGCATCAGGGGAGGCCTGGGAGCACCAGTCTACTGAGTGCTGGCTCCTGTATGAGTAGGCGGCATGTGTATAGCCTTGTAGGCTCTCCCTAACATCTGGGCTACTGGGATGTCATGGTTCCTGCTCTGTGACGCTGCAGCTGCTCCACCATTCCCCATTTGAGAGAGTCCTGCTGTGTTACCACAAGAGCATCAAACCTGCCCAGGACATTCCTTCTTCTCCCAGCATCCAGAGTGCACATGGGAAGTGCCTGTGGCACCTAATCCCTGCAGGCCCAAAGGACACACTAACTCTATGAGGAATGCACATCTGTCTTGGTAAGACATGGATGGCACTGGGCCACTTTAAGCTGTTTCTTTGCTGTCCCCCACTCAAATACAGAGGATATGGACTCCATATCCAGTAGGTCTCCCTCACTAAGCACTAAGTAGTACAGATACTTTGTCCAGAACTAGAGAGTTTCCCCAAGACCCTTGTAGATTACATTGTGGGTGATTATCTAGCATGCATGAGGCTCTGGGTTTGATCCCAGCACCAAACACCACAATACACACACACACACCACATTACATATCACACACATATATACACACCACAATCACACATACACCACACACACACACACATACACATCATTCACATTACACATATACATACATATCACACACACCTACCATACCACACATGCCACATACACATACTACACCACACACACATACCACACACATAGACACCACACACACTCATCATTCATCATGCATATGTATACACACACCACACATACATACACCACAAACACACACACATATACATACACACACATATACTACACATACACACCATGCAATACGCACACACACACACACACACACACACACACACACACACACCACAAGTAGAAGTGGTATAACGTGTGCACTGTCAAGATAAAAGGAACAATCAAATCTTTTTAAAAGAACAAGGATTTGCAGGGTAGTGGTGGCACACGCCTTTAATCCCAGCACCCGGTGGGGCAGAGGCAAGTGAATCTCTGTGAGTTCCAAGCCATCCTGGTCCACAGAGTGAGTTCCAGGACAGTCAAGGCTACACAGGGAAACCCTATCTTGAAAAACCAACTAAACAAACAAACAAACAAAAAAGAAGGACCGATTCTAGATATGTCTGGTGGTGCACACCCTTAGTCCCAGCACTGGAGAGTCAGAGGCAGGTGGATCTCTGTGAGTTGGAGGCCAGCCTGGTCAACATAATGAGCTCCAATCTAGCTAGGGTTACACAATAGGATCCTGTCTCAAAAACAAACAAAACAAAACAAACACAACCCAATTAACCAGAAGGAGGAGGAAGGAGAAAGGAAAAGTTGAAATAGTATAGTCCTAGCATGAAGACAGGGACCTCAACCAAGCAGAGCAGAGACCTCAGGACCCACGCCTTGGGCCACCTGCTGGGAAGGACTGTCTGCAGGATGCCAGAGACAAACACCCATTTGCAGAACGACACTGCTGAAGCTGGTGCCGGTTCCTCACTGCTGTGACAAGGAAACTGACAAAGCCGCTGAAGGAAGGAAGGTTTTAGTCCACCGTGGTTGTGAAGGCATGGTGTCAGGAGTATGAAACAGCAGGTGACACTGCACCCTCAGTCAGGAAGCAGAGAGAGCCCAGTGCTGACCCCAGCCCCTGGGATGGTGCCACCTGCATTCAGAGTGAGTCTTCGCAGTCAACCCTTTCTGAAACACCCTCACAGACTCCCCTAGAGGAAAGTCTCCCAGGTGGTTCCAAGCCATCCAGGCTGACAGTGAAGACAGCCGTCCATCTCACACCCTACCTCAGACTGTGTATAAAAAACAGGCTCAAAATGGTTCCGGCACCAAACGTCAGCCTGAAGCTGCCAAACTCTAAGGCACAAAGGCCATGCTCAGGTGGTTTCTGGAACCCAAAACCCAACGTTAAACCTGGTATACAGGACTTCATCAAGCTTAAAAACTTCTGCATGGCAAAGAGACCAACTGCTGACCAGAAAAAAACAATCTGCATCCCAGGGCAAGGGGCTGACATCCTCAACACAAGAACCAAAGCAAACTGTCCAAGTTCAGCAACAGGCCAAGGACCCAGGAAGGGTTATGGTGGGAAATGTCTCCAACAGCCTCAGGTGCACTTGGCCTCCAGCCACCGGCGCCATGTGGGGAAGTTAAAGAAACTCTAAGAGATGGAACCTTGAAGGAAGAATTACACCTGGGGGTGGGGAGTGGGCTTAGAGGGTTTATTGTCTTACCCCACTTCCTGTCATTCCTCTGTTTCCTGTATGGGCGTGAAATGTGATCTACCTGCCTTCTGACTGCCTAGCTAGCCTCATGCTCCTGCTTGCCTCACCTTCCCCACCATGACCGACTCAGTTCCTCTGGAACTGTGAGACAAAATAAGCCCTTCAGCCACACTGCTTTTCACCAGAGCATTCGATCACAACAGGAAAGTGACTAATACCGACCCCAAATGGACACTTCTCTATAGATGATCAACACGTGGCCAACGGAAGTAAGAAAGATGGACAACAACAAGATCACAAAGAAATCCAAACCACAGCCACCAGGAGACAGTTCCCCACCCCCACTGGGATGGCTGTGGTAAAACAATTGAACAACACTTGAAAATAAAAACTTGATGGGAGCTGAAGAGATTTCTCGGTGGTTAAAGCATTTGCTCTTCCAAGATGGGAGTTGGGTTTCCAGCACTTAATGTCTTACAACTGTCTTAACTACACTCCCAGTGGATCTGATGCCTTCTTTTGGTCTCTGAGGACATTGCACACACAATACACACACATCGAGCAGGCAAAACACAAAAATACATACATTTTACAAAAATTAAATAAAGATAAAATTTAAAAACACTGAAGTGTTCAAAATGGAGCTGGCAGTCATTATGGAGTCACATGGCCCTGAGAAGGAAGGTAAGGTCACAGTAGGCAATGGCACAGAGCAACCTCTGCAGTGACCAGTCTCCCATTTTAGCAGCCATGACAGGCTAACGTGCTTGTATGCCCTTGCTGCTCCTGTTCTGGTCACCAGGAGGGTTGTGCTTTACGGCTCTGGGTGTGCTTTATGGACAAGTGCACAACAGTGACTTGCAGAGCATAGCAACCCCCCTGGGAGGGCCTATGGGCCATAATAACCAGGTGACCAATCAACACAGGGCAGGTCACCCAACCCTGGAAGCGCACCAATCCTGAGACTGTTTCATACCCCTAGACACTTCCCTTACACTCCCTTTAAGATCCCTGCCTTGAGGTTGCTCAGGGTCTTTTTCTAGCCATCTGCCATGGTGGCGGGGTGAAGGGCCCAAGCTGATGGGGTTAGCTCGTTAAATAACTTCAATAAAAGACTCTTTGCTTTTGAATTGAAATGGGCCTCTTGGTGATTTTGGGGTTCAGAATTTGGACACAGCACCTCCAAGACATTAAGTACTGACACACAGGGCCATCAAATGCAGGGAAAGCAAGGTGAGGCATCAGAGACAAAGGCTGGTGCTCAGCTTGCTTCTTCCCCTTTATTCAGTCTGGGACCCCAGCCTGTGGGAAGATGACATTCAGGTCAATCTTCCCTCCTAGGGGCAAACCTTAGAGGCATGTCTCCCAGGCAATTCCAAATCTAGTCAGGCCCACATGAAGATGAACCATTACAGTCCCCCGCTCATACCACACACTAAAACAGACTCAGAAAGGGTCTAACCAAACGTCAGACAGAAGCTATCCAACTATTGGGCACAGGGGGAACATTCTGAGGGGTGGGGAGCAGGAGGGAGTCAGTTTTTCTTGGGGACCAGGTTTCGGTTTGGAAAGATTACAGTGGTGACTGTTTTAACACTGCGCATAGCTGAAGGCTACCAGATCATTTTTGTTTATTTTAAAATGGTTACCATGGTAAATTTTATGGTGTCTTTTAGTATAACAATTCATGTTAATTACCTCTCTGTAGCTGTGAGCAATGTACTCGGGATTTGTTTTGGTCCATGGTTTCAGAGGGGTCAGCCCGCTGCCACCTGGCTTCAGGTGCTGGGCAGAGCACCACAGTGGTGGGCGTGTGTGTTGAAGGGAGTGAGTGTATGATGGCTAGTCTCTATGGCACGGCTGACTGGAGCACAATCCCCTGGAAGACTGAAGGGCCCTGGGAGCTGGGGGTGAAGAAATGAATCAAGGAGGTGTTGGCTTCCTTGGTGTCAACTTGGGGTGCGCTGCTCTATGACCTCCCACCACATTAGGCTAAACCCTCTGAAGCCACAAGCCAAAACAAACACTTCCTCCTTGTCTGTGTCAAATATCTCAGTCACAGAGTGCCCCAGATTAATCAACACGCAGTCCCGGACCTTTTGGTGGCTGGAAAGTAGAGTGGGGTAGGGGACATAACCGTCGAGGGCCCATCCCCCACTCAGACACCCCTAGCCAGGTTCCTCTGCCACAGTTCCTCCCGCTGTCCACTCCTTCTGAGTTCATTCATGAGGTAACTGTGAATGAGGTTGGGGTCTCCGGGAACCTCCCATCTCTGGGAACTCCCTTGGAGGCAGAGGCAAGCATTGCTCATCTTCCAGGTTCCTCTTAAATGGTCAGTGAAAGAGAACCATCAAGGTAAACAATGGTCTTCTAAGGAAATCTAAGTAGGGCCCATGAGATGCTCATCTGGTACAGGTCCTTGCCACCAAGCCTGAGGATGCACATAGTGGAAAGTGAGAACCAACTCCAGCATGCCTCTGTCCTCCACATGTGCGCTGTGACATGCATCCCCATGTCCCAGTAAATAAATAAGTGGAGGGGCACTAAATAAAGGCTCTTTGGGGGATTAGATCTGTAGGCACTGGTGGGTGTACAAGGATTAGGGCAGATCACCATGGATGGTGACTGGGTGACCTCTGGACCTGCAAGTTCACTTCATGGATTTGGGTAGACATGGTGTGAGGGAGAGCCTGAGCTGGACTTGGGGAAGCCCTGCTAGGCCGGAGAAGGTACTAGCAAAGAAGCCATGCAGACCTCAGCACAAGCATGGGGGAGGGCCCTCACACAGGATGGGGAGGGGTTCCCCTGCAGACAGAGAAGGTCTACACTCTGAGATCAAGGGGTGAGGCAAGGGATGCATGCAGGAGTTGACTTTGTCCCCTTAGGTAGAAACCGAGCAGAGGGTGTGAGAAGTCTCAATCCTGAGTCCTTGTGGTATGACCCCCATTGCCCCTTAGGCTACTCTTCTAGCCCTGAGTTTGCAATCTCATGTTGAGACCCCCTATTGTAACAGACCACTCTGCCCTGAGCAATGGAAATTGCTTTATCACTTGGTCCACAATTCAAGACACTACCCATTCCAGGGGGGAAGAGAAGCCGCTTTTCACAGGAATATAGATTGTCCCCCAAGCAGAATGGGTGGGCACTGGCTCCATGCAAGGAGTCCACAGTCATGCTAGGGAACCCCAAGGAACAGCAGCCCAGGGGCCAGATGTCCCTTTCTATTTTGAAGTCTTCGGAGCTGACATAAATGCACAGGATTGGCCAATTTGCTTGTAACACAGGCACGGGGAAAGCTACGGCTTTATTTATAGAAACCTCATTTTGCTATTCATCAAAAAAGAAACAAATATAACCCACCTCACACCAAAAATATGCAGGTCCACAATGAGGCCATGCTTGGCTGACTGTAGACTTCAATCCACAGGAATTTCTCACAGACGTTCCCTGTAACAACCCGAACAGTGGGCCAAAGAGCACTTTTCGTTTTCCATTGACTTTTTAGCATGTGCTGCTCCTCCCAGTTAAGAAGTTGGCAGAGACAGTGGGTGGTGGCGGCACATGCCTTTAGTCCCAGCACTTGTGAGGCAGAGACATACAGATCTCTGTGAGTTCGAGGCCACCCTGGTCTGCAGAGTGAGTTCCAGGGCAGGCTCCAAAGCTACACAGAGAAACCATGTCTCAAAAAAACTATTAAAAAAAAAAGCTGGCAGGGAAAGCTTTAAGTTCTGACTAACCAATTAATAGATGCTCTGTAACCTTTGTCACATTACTTAACCTCTCTGAACTAGGATTTCTTTCCCCTTATGCAATGAGAAAAAATGGCATCTCCCTTTCAGGGGTGCTATGAGGAGTTAGCAAAATTAGAGCTCTGGACACGCAGAAGATGTTCAATGACCAATGACCAACAGCCAATCTTTTTTGAGATGGGGTCACATTCAGTCTGATCTGGCCTTTAAGCCATTACATAGGTGAGGGTGACCTTGAACTTCAGACCTTCCGTTTCTACCCTCTGAGTGCTGAGATTCAGGTGTGCATCATTGTGCAGTTTATGTGATGCTGGTGATGGATTTGCGTATGCCAGGCAGACACTCTACCAACTGAACTACATTCCTCACACTTGTATAGCCCTCGTGGCATGAACATTGGAGTCATTGACTCCATCAACCTTTCCCAGGCGTGACCAGCCTCACTAGCTCAGGAATTAGCCCCCTCCTAGGAGCACTGGATGATCCTCTGCTAACCCTTAATAACCCCCAGGGAAGCCACAGAAGACTTCCATGGCCCGGAGATCTGAGGGCAGAGCAACAGGGAAACCCTGAGTCTTGGGGACACTCATAGTTGCTTCTCCATAGACTTTCTTTTTTTCTTTTTTTTTTTTTTTTTTTTTTGGTTTTTCCAGACAGGGTTTCTCTATGGCTTTGGAGGCTGTCCTGGAACTAGCTCTTGTAGACCAGGCTGGTCTCGAACTCAGCGATCCACCTGCCTCTGCCTCTTGAGTGCTGGATTAAAGGCGTGTGCCACCACTGCCTGGCTTCCATAGACTTCTTACTGCTTCCTTCAGAGAGCCTCAGAATGCTGCAAGCACACAGCCTACTGCTTGACTTTGCATCCTGACCACCACTCTCAGGCTGTTTGACCTCACTGGAAAGTGGGGGAGTAGAGGAAGACCCATCTAGGGTTCAAAGGTGACTCAAGAGATGACACTTGTCAGGGAAGACTGTCCACACTGTGATAAACTCCCTGTATGAGCACCTGCAGTCTCCCTTGTCTCTGTGTGTGCACACATGTGAGCATGTTCAGGGAGTCTGTGTTATTCACCACCCTGCAGCCAACATCAAATATGGCAACAGAGAAGCATCGTCACCCATTCTCTCACAGAGCCCTCCCACAGTGTATTTAGACCAGCCATATGTTGACAACAGAGACAGACGGAAGGGCCCTGGAGTGGGTTCTGCAGGGGCTGAAGGTGGTAAGAACATTGAACCATGATCATCCACCACAGGCCATGGACTGCTGGGTGCTGATTAATCTCCTGTTGAACTCTGGGGTGTGAGGCCATGTTAGGATGGGGAGGGGAGGAGATGAGTCACAAGGGAAGGCAGGGCTTGTGGAGTACCTGGGCAGGACAAGTGTTGCCCAGCCTTGCTTCATGATAGGAGCTGAGAACCAATGACAGCCTCCCACAGTCCCTCTGTTGTTTGCAGAGTGGCTTATAGGCTGTGGTCCAGCCAGCCCAACAATGGCTGTCTAGCACCGGAGAGTCCAACAATTCAGTTGTTGAGTCCATGAGGTTGTCTCAGAGTATCTTTTTTTGTTTGTTTGTTTGTTTTTTTTGTTTTCGAGACAGGGTTTCTCTGTAGCTTTGGAGACTGTCCTGGAACTCACTTGGTAGACCAGGCTGGTCTCGAACTTACAGAGATCTGCCTGCCTCTGCCTTCAGAGTATCTTTACTATACACCCAAATCCCAAAGTCATAGGTGCTAATGTCAGTGAAGGAATTACCTTGCAAGAGTGAGGGCAAGCAGGCAAACAGAGAAAGCTTCCTTCTCCCATGTACTTTATAAGCTGCCAGCAGAAGGTGTGGCCCAAGTTAGAGGTGGATCTTCCCACCTCAAAAGATCCAGATTAATGGTCAGTCTTCCCACTTCAATTTATGATTTAATGAAGAAAAATCCCTCACAGGTGTACCCAGCCACTTGGGTTTTATTTAATTCTGGATGTAGTCAAGTTGACAACCAAGAATGGATATCACACCACCATCATCTATTCACTCATTCATTCACCATTTATCAATCATACATATATATTCATTCATCCATCTACCCAAACCTTCACCCATCCATCATTATCTATTATCATCCATCTATCCATCTATCCAATCATTAATCCATCCTTTCTTCCACCCACCAATCCATCTGTCCATTCACCCACTCATCCATCCTTCTATTCCTGTCACCATGGACAGACTGCAGCAGGGCAAGGTCTTGAGGAGAAATCAGGCCTGGGAGGCAGAATGAGGGTAGGTTTCAGGGGAAGGAGTGGGGGTTCATGCCATGTGACTGTTTGAAGCCCACAGTACCTGCCTGCAATTAGACCATCTTGCATCAGCTGTGAGACCAAATGACTGTAGTTTCAGGATCTGTCACCATTCAACCAAAAGGAGCAGCTTTACAAAATGGCCAGGCTCTGGCTAACACTAACAACTGAGTCACGTCTCCAGCCCTAAGCATGTTCTTTAATGACCTGACTCAACTTTGGGGTGACCTGAAGCTTGTAACAAATGTCCCATTTTATACTGGAGTTTCTACTTCTCTTCTCCCAGAGATCCTAATACAAATGATCCATCTGGAAGATTCTCCCAGAAATAAGACCTGTGGATTAGTGTTTGCTAGGACTCATTTGGGTAGCCTTTGATGTCCTAGACAAGCAAACCCTGTCATTCTTATGGAAGTCTTCTCATGGGAAGTCTCTTGCAATGCCACAGAAAGACCCTCTGAAGACTTAGTCTTGACAAAGCAGAGTCTAGTTACACAGGACCCAGACCCTCTCAGGGTGAGACAGAAGGGTCTACCTTAGCCAGGCCACTCTGGGGTCCACACACCCTTCTCTCCAGAGCTCTGGAGTACTGGTCCTGTTGTCAGAAACCCACTCAGAGTCTACAGTGGGCAAGATTGACTCCTGCTCCAATCTTACTACACCCCAATTGTCACAAAAACCAATTCAGGCTGCTCCATTCCAACATGGCCCCTGGCCTATGAGTGCAGGAAACGAAATGCAGCATGGGTGCTTCATTCCTCTGGCATCATCTGCTCAGCACCACTGCCCAGAAAGTACCCATTCAGTCACAAACAAGCCCGCCTGGTGTTTACACTGTGAGGGAGAGAGGAAGTGCACCAAGAAATCGGAACTCGGGATCCATCAGATGAGACCAGTGATGCCGCTGTGCTCGGCGGCTCCCTGAGCAGACACACTTCCATCCTGTGACCCAGTGATGGTGGCTCTCCCTATAGGCATTTCCCAAGACACAATGCCCTGCATCTCTGAAAATATTCCTTGCAGTGTCAATCATGCTGAACCCAGATTGGACATAGTCCGGAGTCTGTGTGTGTTTGGTGTGAGCATTTGAGTGTGCTTGTGGAGGCTGGAGGATGATATCTAGCATCTTCCTCAACTGCTCCCCACTTTTGTTTTTGAGACAAGGTCTCTCACCCAAACTGAAACTCACCAGTTTCACTAGACAGGACACTCAGGCCTAGGTATCCTGCTGTCTCCATCTCCCCAAGATGTACATGGAGCTCAGTTTCTTACATGACTGCTGGGGATCCAAATTTATGTCCTCATGCTAGTGTGGCAGGCCATGTCTCCAGGCCCCAGCAAGGCACAAGGAGATACTAAGGTGACAAACACAGAGATATGACATCAGACAGGAGAAGCTTGCCTTGGTGTATCTGGACCTTCTTTCAGGGATGCAAGGTACTAGATGAAGCAGCATCACACTCCAGTAAGGAGAAGGAGCCTCTCCAGGACACAGTGTCCTTACCTCAGGTACTGTTACACATGGGATGGGTTTGTGTTGATTGAATATATACATATATATATATATATGTATATATATATATATATATTCTTTTTGAGACAGGGTTTCTCTGTGTAGTCCTGGCTGTCCTGGAACTCACTCTGTAGACCAGGCTGGCCTTGAATTCAGAAATTCGCCTGCCTCTGCTGGCGAATTAAAGGGATTAAACTGCTGGGATTAAAGGCCTGCATCACCACCACCTGGCAAGGATCAAAGAGAGATTGCTGGGGCCGATTTAAAGGTTGATATTCAGGTCTTCCTTGAGGGTATTTAAGGGTTGTCATTCATACACTCCAGTCAATTCTCATTTGGAGCACTGGAGGATGGGGAGGAAGAGAGCATGAAAAAGTCAACTAGACTCAGAGTCAACACTTCAAACTCTAGACTCATCCCTGCCACCAAACTGCTGTGTGACCCTGGGGACACCAGCAACCTCTCTGAGCCACACTCCTCACTCCTAACTGGGTGAATTCTAGGCAAGAACTCTACCACTGAGCCATGCCCCAGTTCTTCAAACAGTGGGGATACTGAGCAGGTTACATTTAGGAATCTCTGCAGAGGTTCTAGAGCATTTTATGGCTCTCAAGGCTAGAGTAATGCCTGTTCCAACAACTATTGCTAAAACCAATGACATGTTGAAACATTTCCCTTTTTGAGATGGGAATTGGGAAGCCTCCATGGGCACATGGGATACCTCCTGAGGTCAAGAGTCAAGTTAGCCTTCAGCTGAATAGTTCTAAGCACTGTGGAGCTTTGGCCCAGGGAGAGTCTGAAATTGAATTTATTCTTAGTCAGATATTGTTTAACTTATATCTCCAATGAACTGTTAGCTGTGCAAGAGAGTACTGCTGTGAAAATTTAACCTCTAAGTTGAAGGTTCTGACCTAAGACCTTCTAGAGGAGCTGGGGTGTGTCTCAGTAGTAGAGTTCCTGACTAGAATACCCCAGTGAGGGGATAAGGGTGTGTCTCAGTGGTAGAGTTCCTGCCTACATTCTGACAGTGACAGTGATGGGGTTAGGGAGAGGCAGAGCACCTACCTAGAATCATACAATGAGGGGCTGGGGCATGGCTCAGTGGTAGAACCTCAGACTGGAACCCCCTAATGAGGAACTGGAGGTGTAGCTCAGCAGGACAGTACTTGCCTGGGGTGTCCAAGACTGTGGGTTCTACCCCTGGCAGACAGGAAATCTCCAGTATGTAAAACACCAAAGTAACAAAAGATAGGCAAAAAAAAAAAACCTTTGCAATGAAGCCCAGTGACACCTCATCCACATGACCACAGTCAACACTGACAGAAATGAAGCATGTTTGACCGTGTGTATTCTCAACTTGATGTCATGAGATGACACTTTGCTTCTGCCCCTTCCTCTACCCCAGCCTGCATTTCAGACCAGTCTCATGGAGAAGGTCCTGCTGATGGACTGTCTACCAACATCTGCCAGCAGGCCCCCAGCTGCCATTCCCCCAAAATGTCTGAGATGCCTTCACACTAAGAGAACCCCAAGGAATTAGGCTGAATAAATGTGCTCTGGGTCTCTGGGGGATAACAGGAGTAGACGGGGCAGAAGGGACCTGTATGAAAATTCCACACTCTCCAGTCTCCTGAAACCATCAGGGATATAACATTGACAATGGCCTCATTAGTGTGAGATGCTAATCTGGGTGTGGGGACATGAGGACTTCCTGAATTGTCTTTGCAGTAATTCCACAAATCTAGAGTCATTGTAGAGCAAAAATAAAACAAAAAGCAAACATGAACATCCACAGGCACAGAAGCAATCTGGGGCTTCATTTGCTGTCACCACATAACCACAAACCAGTCATGATATGTGTTTTCTCATTTGCATTTGACACAGGAGCTGGTGCAAGATTTTGCTCCCGACACAATGAGAAAATTCTATCTACATTCATTTAGATATATAGAGGTCATATATTACACTCAATTTCTCCATCCATCTCCATATTCACCTACCCACCTACTCATCCATCTAATTATCTGTCTAAGACTATCCATCACAACCCATCCACTCATCTATATATCCCCAATCTGCCTCACCTACCCATTCATCTACCCATCCATTTATCCATTCATCCATCCATCCACCTACCTATCCATCTATCCATTCATCCATCCATCCATTCATCCATCTACCTATCCATCAATTTATTGACCTGTTATTCATCCATTCACGTATTTATGTAATCATCCATTTTATCCACTTATCTATCCATCAGTTTACCTATCCATATACCCATATACCCACTCATTCATTCACTCATCCATCCATCTACTTACCTATCCATTCACTCATCAACTCACCTATTCCATCCACTTATCTACCCATCCATCCATCTACCCACCACCCACTCATCTGTCTAACCATCTACCCATTCACCTATCCAGCTACCTATCCACCCATTTATTCGTCCATCCTCTAATCTACCCATCTATCTATCTATCCACTAATATAGCTACCAAGTTCTCCCACTCGCCCATCAGAGAGGAATGTGCATACCTTTCAATAATAGGCCAATATCCAAACTGAAAACATGATGAATATCACTTCCTTACTGTCTAGCACAAAGAAAGGATAAAACACCATGCTTAGTTTCCAAGGAAGTCTTCTGAGATGCACAGCCCTGAACCCCATAGCCAATGCCCTGTCAGGGTCTCCTCCAGCTCTAGTTTAAGGCTGAAGGATATGTGGATGCAAAGCCAGACCCACCCTGCTCTTTGAACCAGTCCACACAGGGGACAGTCATGTGAGCCCAATGCTCACAAGAATGACATAGGGCAGCTGTGTCTGTGCCTGTGGGAGAAAAGAATGGTTTTGAGGACAGTGGCTACTTTACATCAGAGAGGGCTTCAGAAGGGATGAACCACAGAGCAGAATGAGGAGCTACTGGCAGGGGGGGGCTGATGTATGGAGACGCAATGAGGGGCAGGATGTGATAGGGCCAGTGCCGCCCGGATGTAGAGGATAGGAACTAGGAGAAGGAAGTGAAGGGAGATAAGAGTGTTCACCTGCACAACAGCTAAAGGAGTCCCAAGGAGCCATGAACAGGCCAGAGGTGGGGTTGTCTAGCTTTTGTTTGACATCTTCCCTTCTGTCACTTCAGCAGTGATAGGATAAGGCAGATGGGGCATGGACAAGAGCATGTAGCAGACAGAGCTGAAGAGTATATGGAGGGGACCTGGCTGAAAGTGGGGGGGGGTGAACCATGGAGGGAGAACCCAGCCACCTACCCCTTCATGAGCTGCCTCAGGAGAAGTCTGAAGATCACTCTGCTGAGGGCTCCTCCGGACTCAGGCTAGAGTTACTGCATTGTCTGCAAAGGAGACACAGCATGGGCCCTGTCTTGTACCTGTCACCAACCCTACTTCACCATTCAGGAAGCAGCAGCCTGTGACACCTGTTCTCTGATGGCCACACCAATCATGGATAAATGGCTCCATCGCCTTCAGAACCTTCCCTACTGAACAAGTGGAAAAATCACTATGAACCACAGGGGATATGTGTGCAGAATCTGCTTCCAGGTGTGAAAAGGGAAGGAATTAAAGTCATGTGCGGAGGCTGTGTTTGCACACCACGCCCAGGGCCTAGCAGAGTATGCTGCAGATAGGGACACAGCCGTTGACCCGCTGGGGTGGGATCCTGGTGCTCAGTGGCTCCGGCTGTACATGGGAACCCCTGAACCCAGTGGAACCATGGGGGAAAGCTCGGAGGGAGAGAATGTCCCCATGAGCTGATACAGGAAAAAGGGCAACACTGGAGAGCCAGCTCCTGGGCACGTACACCCACCCCAGCCCACCCACTGACAAACACACAAAACTAGTAATTTGTCTGCCTAACAGCCACGTGACCACCATCAAATGGATCTCTGAAGGCTGGAAAGGCGTTTAGCGATTCATTACACAGCATGAAAACTCGCACGTGTGCCTGGCACCAAAGGCCAAGGCCTGGATGGAGGCGGAGTGAGGAACAATGCTGGGTGTTGGACTCAGGGAGAGATGGGAGGCCAGGGCGAACCCTGCCTTTCTGGGCGTGGCTCCCTGTAGCAGCCAGATAATCACAGAAAACTCTCTTCTCCCCCCAAAACTGCAGAGACCAGGTCTGGGGCCCAAGCTTAGTTCAAGGCTTCCCTCACCCCAGGCCTCCCCTCTCTGTGTTTAAGCCTCCATGTATCAGGCTAGGCAGGGCCTCTGCAGAGTGTCTGTACACAACGTATTTTCATGAATTGGAGTGCATTCTTTGCTCTCTATGTGCCTCAGTTTCCATGTCTGTCAAATAGGTGCCTAAGATTAAGAACTTGACAAGTGAATGCTGAAGGGATCTAACATGAGAAAGGGCTTGCAAGGCAGAAAGAGTGGGACAAATGCACCAACCAAGCTGTCAGCCACCACCTGCCCATCCACCTGTCCATCTGTCAATTATCCATTCACTCACCCATCATTCATCTATTAACCAGTCATTATCCATCTTCCCATCCATGCATCACCCCTCACCCATCCATACATCTACCCATTACCCATTCATCCATTATCTACCCATCATTCATCCATCCATCCATCCACTCACTATCCATCCTTTCATCATCCATTTACCTCTGCCTATCCACCCATCCGTCCATCTATTCTCTTACTACTCGTCCATCATTTATCCACTATCCATCTATCTACTCATTTACCTACTCACTATCCAACCATCCATCATCCATTCATCTGTACATCATCCAGCCAGTGAGTCAGCCAGCTTTGATCCAGCTAGCCATTTTCCTACACACTATTCATTTACCTATTCATCTCTACATAAATACATAAATACATACATACATACATACATACATACATACATACATACAACTGATTTTCATTGAGCCCTGCCACGGCCATGCCCTGTGCTAGCACTAGAAAAATGAGTGAGACACAGGCCCAGCCCCTGAGTAGCTCAAATCTAGCCAGAGAGGCTGATGTAGTGAAAAGAAATAACTGAGGGTCAATTTGCAACATGGTCTAAAGGGGATAGAAGTTGATTTTAGCCAGCACCCATGCAGCAGCTGGGGATAAGGGGCACTGGTCTGTGGAACAGACTCAGCCTTGGCACCACATAAATGATGGTATAAACATGGAGAGCAGAACTTTGTTACCCCATACCCTGCTCCTGACATGGTTGCTATCCCATGTCCTACTCCTGAGAAGGTAGCTACCCAATACTCCACTGTGTCTGTTTGATGATAATGGAATATTGCATCCATTTGCAGCGCTGGAAGGCAGTTTTCTCAACTTCACTACAGTATGGTGGATAAACTATCATGTGGTCACACCCACGGGGCATCTGTCCACACTGGTGGTCACCTGAAGATTGGTGGGATATGGGTTCTCAGGGTGCTGTCCGTAGCCAGCTTCAGTCACAGCTGCAAAGGGCAGGGTGAAGGCTACTATCAAGCAGGCCAGCCACATTTCCACTGCTCTGGCCTCCTAGGAGGTATCCACACAGCACCCAGGCTAATAAACACCACATGCTCAGTAGTGGCTGAGTGTCAGCTTTGGTGACTGTTAACTGTTAGTAACAATATACTCAAAAGAAAACCCCCAAAAGGTGGCCCTTCTGACAGACAGTGCCTCGATGACTGGATATTCACACAGGAAAGATGACACCAAGCCCTTTCCATACCCCATATATAAACATTAAGTCAACCTGGATCAATGATCTAAATATAAGGACAACCACAAAACTCTTAGGATGGCGATGAGTCTTCATGACCTTGAGATCAGCAATAGGTTCTTAGAGTTGACACTGAGGACCCCAGCTGAGAGGGAGAGGTGTTTAATTGGACACCATAAAAATTGATTTCTATATATCACAGGGCATTGTGGGGAAAGGGGAGAGATAACCTATAAATATTTGCAAACCACACAATTGATAAGAGTTGCTATCCAGGCTCTAGAAAATCTTAGCTCAACAAAAAGACAAATGCTTAGAAGTAGGCCTGTCCCCACTGTTTCATGGGGGATATTTTCCATAGAAGATCGATGTGTAACAGATAAACCCAACGATAGTAAGGGAAGCCAATCACCAGGCAAGCTCAAAGTGGCACCCCAGTGATAGAACACACCACATCTGTCAGGATGGTTGTACTATAAAAGAAAAAACTAAAGATAATCCAGAGGAGGTGGCACATGGCTGTAATCCTGGCACTTAGGAGATGGAGGTAGAAGGATCAGGAGTCAAGCTCATCTTTGGCTACATGAGGATTTTGAGGCTAGCCCAAGGTGCATGAGTCTCCATTTTAAAAAAAATTATAAGCCCGGCATGGTGTCACAGCCCTTTAATGCTAGCACTCGAGAGGCAGAGACACACTCATCTCTATGAGTTTGAGGCCAGCCTGGTCACTATAGTAAGTTCCTGGACAGCCAGGACTATACAGTGAGACCTCATCTCAAAACAAACAAATAAAATTATATAAACACCATATGTTGTTAGGGATGTTGGTACCCTTGTGCCATGCTAACAGGAATATGGAATGAGGAAGTAGAAAACAAAGAGGGCCAGTGAGATGGCTCAGTGGGTAAAGGCCCTTGCCACACAAGACTGGCAACCTGAGATCAAGCCCCAGAATCCACACATCAAGGTAGAAAGAAAACTGTCCTCTGTCTTTTGCACAGGTAACATGATGCATACATGCACACACGTGCGCGCGCACGCACACACACACACACACACATCATAATACCCCCCACAATAATAACAAAGTTTTAGAGGATTAATCTCATTATTTTTAGCTCTATGTCTGTGTGTGATGTGCACACATGAATGCAGGTGCCTGTGGCTCTCAGAAGCACTGGGTCCCTCGAGAGCTGGAGTTACAGGTGATTGGAAGCTGTCTGATGTGGATGTGAGAATTGAACTTGGATTTTCTGCAAGAGCAGCAGTTGCCCTTAACCAATGAGCCATCTCTCAGTCCAATAATAACTATTGATGTTAAAGATGGAAAATCTATCTGGTCTAGCACTTCACTCAGGAAGTTACACAAAAGAACTAAGGGCTGGCTCTCCGGCGGGGTCATCTGGAATCATGGCATTACACCTGGTGTATTTGTAGTAATGGATTATTACGCTGCCATCAACAAAACAAACATGGAGGCATGCTGTCAGACAGAGCAACCTTGAGAACACATACAGACAACAATGCACAATGATGGTCACCAGTGTCATTGACACCATTGGTGGGACTCTAGACAGGTTCACAGAGACTGGTGGGGGAATCACTGTTACTAGGGCCCAGGAAGAAAGCACAGTCTATGTCTGACAGATAGAGTATAGGAGTAATGGCAGATGAGCGGCAGTCACTTGACATGACAAGGTTTGATGCCAGTGAGTGAACATGTAACCATTATGCAAATCTTATATAGTTTATCTGGCAAAAACAAACTAAATCAAAGGATCTGCCTCACTCTTACCTCTGTCTTCTGTCCCATTAATGCTCAATCCTTTGCTCTTCAGTGGCCCAGCCTTGAATCTAGAGCCACCACCCACCCACCCACCCACCCCCCCCCACACACACACCACGAGGTTCAAGTGGCCCCCTGGGGCCTCTGCATCCCCCCACTCCATTCCTCCCCACTCTCTGCCTGGACTGGCTTTGTCAGGTACTCAAACCCAGGAGCCCCAGCTGCAGCTGAACTCCACATTCGCCCTGCATGGCATGCATTTACCCTCCCCTCCCTCAGAAGAATAGCAATGAGATGGCCAGGATGACAGTCCTCACTCAGGCAGGCGACAGACTCAAGCACACCCTCACAACACTCTAGGCTTTGAGGAAAAGTTACAGAGTGGGTATGGCAGCAAAGAGGGAGTTCAGAGCTGCGGTTGGCTCTGCGGTCTCTGTTCCCGCTCACCTTGTCCTGCACAACTGCACTGTCCAAGACTGTCCCCATCAGAGGCTCAAACTGGGGCAGAACAACCTTGATTTCTGGGCTTCTTTCTGTCCTGAAGTTCTAAGCTTCCTTGTGGTCTGTGCATCAGCAAATGCTACCCGTTTCAGGTCTCTGGTTCTACTCTAAGCTGTTCCCACTTTCACACACGCCCAGCCCTTCTGCATGCCTGTGAGGGTGGGGCCGGGCACCTGTGTAAACCCAGCCATTAAGGCTGGTTTGCTCCTGGATCTGGTGATGCCCAAGGTTCTAGAGGGACAAGAGCCTGTCTGCTCAGCAGACAGCCAGAATAAAAGTTGTGATGCAGGGGGATGAACCAGAGGGACTCACTCACCAAGAGTGAAGGCTGCGGTGGTTCATCCTGCACCCATGCCCACCCAGGATCTGTTCCATCCAACCTGCCACAGAGAAAAACCTGGATGCCCGCACCTGAGACCCACCTGGCCTAAGTCCGGGTAGAAACTAGAGCCCAACCCCCCTGCCATGGTGATTAGCAGGCACACACAGGCCAGGACAAGGCTCTCTTGTCGGGTCTTGGCTTCATGGCTTCACACTCTTCCTGAGATGGAGTAAGGGAGCCTCACAACAGCTGCGCACAGATGGTGCCACCGTATATTCTGTGAGGCCTCGGTTTCCCAGTCTGTGCAGCAGGGGATGGTCACATCCCACTGCACCTAGGTGTCATCTATGGACATCCACATCGCCCCTTCCAGAGCCCAGAACCCAGTCAGATGCTCACCCGAACCAGCGCAGAGCTGGCGTTTCAGACTGACTACAAAAAGGACGAAATATGAGCTGGAGCAGGGACAGAATGGTCTGGCCAGTACACACTTGGCAGGAGCCCTGGCTCTTGCTCTGGTACTGGTGCTGCCCCCTTCAATTTGATGCTAAAAACGCAAAATGGGCCGTTTAAAGAACACATGCATGTCAGGATAAGTTGCTTCATGGGCCACAAAGTAGCTTGATGGCAGGACAGCACCCTGACCAGGCTCATCCCCAGCAAACTCAACTATGCAATCAAGTGCACACCCTCTCTCCACCCCACTCCGGGTTTATTTAATAACCTCTGAACTGAGAGGAGAGCACGCAGGAAACATCTCCTGGGTCATTTATTTGAAAATTATTCATATAAAAATATCCAAGTTAGTGACTTATTGGCCAGGACTTCCCCTCCCAGCCTGGCTTCCCGAAGCCTCATCTGTCTCCCTGCTCTGCAAGCAGTTTCCGTTATGACTTCGAGTCATTGGAGTTACTTTACTTCCCAAATAAATCTCCACAACAGCGCGGAAATATTAAGAGTATTAATAGTGCCTGTAAAAACATCCGAAGACTCACATCTGCCAGGAGCGGTAGATGCAGCAGGCTGGGGATGCTCCCAAGGGAGTCCGCAGCCCGGTGGCCTAGGTCCCTCCAGGGGACAGGCAGGGTCTCTCCAGGGGACAGGCAAGGTCTCTCTTAGGGGACAAACAAGGTCCCCCCCAGAGACACGAGGTTCCCTCAGGACACCACCACGAGCCCTCACGCAACACCTGGCCACATCTGTCTATCTGTCCATCAGTGTCCTCTGCATCCTCCACCCAAATCCCTTCCCTCTCCTCCTGCCGGGCAGCTCAGAGAAGGTCCTACCACCTGAATTGGGGGTTCCTGCTCCCTGTGCCTCGTGAGCGATTGTTTCCGGTCCCCGCTGACACTCACGGTCGGCAGCTGCGCCCCCGCGGGACAAGCCCTCCAGGTCGATGTCGCTGTCCTGCGTGTCCTGCATGATGTGTTTGCTCCGGACGCCCTGGGTCCAGCAAAGGGACCGGCAGAGGCGGGAGGAGCGCTGAGCCCAGCCGCCTGCACCGCGCTGCTCCGCCCCCGGCTCTTTGGTTCTGGGGTCCCCCGGCTCCCCGCCCCGGGGTTCACGGGGTCACCTGCAGCCGCGCCCTCGCCCCGCCCCGTCTCCCGCCTCCCTTCCCCCACTGCATGGGAGGTGCCCCCAACTCCAGCCTGGCCCCACAGGCGGTTAGACTTGGTGCAGCCTTGAACAGGGGGAGGCTCGCAGGGTGGGCCAGCCCCGCCCCTAACCCACAGGACCCTGGGCGAGAACTCTGCCAATTTGTGGGATGAGATGAGAAGGCTAACAGCGGAATCCGGGGGGCTGTGTTATTTTATTTTTAGACAGGGTCTTACTTTGCAGTCCTGGTTGCCCTAGAACTGACAGAGATCCACCTGCCTCTGTCTCCCCAGTGCTGGGATCAAAGGGGTGCTCACTACACTCGCTATTTGATTCTTATTTTATATATATATATATATATATATATATATATATATATATAGAGAGAGAGAGAGAGAGAGAGAGAGAGAGAGAGAGAGAGAGAGAGAGAGATGGAGATGCTATGTTGGGGGACTGGTCCTCCTTCTCTCTCAAGTGTTGGGATTAGAGATGTGACTCCCTCAGAACAAAATCCGGGGAGTTTTAGGGTAGCCCCTCCCCCTCCACCTGTGCAGAATTTAAGACTCTGGATAGTTGAGAACAGACTCTGGATGAAAGAAAACTTGTGGGGGAGTCTCGTTAACCGAAGCATTTAGCTGAAGGCTCTGAGCCTCTGGTCCAGGGTCCTGCTCCTGCTCCTGCTATGGCGCTGCTGGTGCGGCTGCGCAGGCTCGGGGCAGTGAGCCAGAGACCCTGCTGTCTGGGAGGCAGCTGTGGGATGGGCACTCTGAGCGCCCCACGGCTCAGCGGAGGTGCCTTCTGTGTGACATTTCTAAATAACTATCATAAATTGTGGGACAGAAGGACCTTAAACAAAACGTTAATCTGCTGGCTTGGTGTTGGGAGGTGGGAGGCAGGTGGATGGGTGACCAGTCTCAACTTTTGAAAAGTCGTTTTACCCTTCTTGTAGCCCCCAGGGGCCCCTCTGACAACAGAAGTGACAATTCTCCGTGAGTGCTTTGACTGGACCCTCATGGAGACAGATCCCAGACACACTGTGTGGCCCTCACTGCATTCACAGAGAAGAGGCTCCCAGCTAGGAGCTTGGTCCCCATGTGCACTGCTCTAGGTGGGAAAGACTGTAGTGAGTGAACCACAGAAAAACCCCCAACCGAGGGAGCCTGGTTGCTCTGACCTTGCCTCAGTGCCTCCCGAGTGTGACCTGAGAAGTTTGGGGCTAGGTGAAACTTTTCCTCTCCCTCCCACCATGGGGTGGGTGCTCTGCACCTGATATCTGCCTGAGGAGACGGCATGGAGCCAGGGGCTGCCCCAGGTCTTCCTCAGTCAGTCATAGTCTATCTGACCAGTGTGTGGGAGTCAAGATAAAACTGGTTTTTCTTGGAAGGGTCTGATCACTAACGTGGGGCACAGCAATAGCTCTGTTGTATAAATACACAGAAAATTCTAGAATTCTTATCCTTGAAATGATGAACTGTAAACCAAAAAGACTCAGGGGGACAAAAATGTAAACACTTGCTGGGACTATTTTTACTCCCTCGTTGTTTACCTTTGGGGGCCGGAGCTGGCTATTGTCTACTGAGCCAGGTTTTAAAATACACATTTTTTAACGTATTATTATCAGAAGTATGCTAAGGAGTCATTAATAGAGGTTGATTCATTCAGACAGAAGCCAGTTTTTTTTCTTTCTTTCTTCCTTTTCATTATCTTTCCTCCAGTTTAAGTCATGTTCAAGTAAATCTCTGAGCTATGTCCAATGTATGCAAAACTGCCCTGATCTCCACCCCAGACCCCAGATGATAAAGAGGCAGGACAGCAAACACCTGAAACAGTGTCCTTTTTAAAAAGATTGCTCTCAACTGCTATTCTAGCCAATTAAGTCATATGGGAGCCATGCCAGGCTAGGCGTGGGCGGGGCTGCCCATGTGGCCCTCACAGATAGAGTGGCCCCAAAGAGGAATGCCCCCACCTCCCTAGGAGGCCTGGGGTGGGGACCCTCTGAAGCGAGGGCCTCCCCAGCCTGTGTGTGTTGGGGGAGGTATTTATACCAACAGTAAGCAGGGTGAGCGGACTGAACAGGGAGGTGACGTGCCTGTCATTGGAACACACAGCCATCATTATGGAATACAGTAATCAGACAGCCCAGCATGTCATTATGGAAAATGGTTTCCCTTTTTGGTGAGGTGGCGAGGGAGGGAGAAGGCAGCGCTCTTTAAGGCTGGGGCCAGAGCACAGCCCGTGGGTCTGGCCCAGCTTAAAATAGACTTTGCCGGTGATGCCCTGGATGCAGCTGGGACAGGCTCAGCCCTCCAAAGAGGTATATCAGGGCCTGTAACAACTCTGTTACACAGTCACACTCAAGGTCATGTGTAGCCAAAAGGCCAAACCCAGGTGTGTGTTGGAAGCTGGAGCCTGCAGGATAGGGTGATGGTTGCAAGAATGAGAAAATGCCTCGCTTCACAAGTGTCCCCTCAGACCCCCCCCACTCCCTGAGGCTGTGTTGGTGTCATTAGGTGCCATTAGAGACTTCAGTTGGGAACTGAGAGCCACGCACATTGTTCCAAGACCTGAGACAGCTTGCTGAGGGCAGCCAGACGTGGATCTAAGAGCTCAGGGCTCACTCATACTCTGAGTTTGAGAAGTAAACCATCTTCCATGCTGTGCTTGTGACCCATCTGGACCTAGTCAGTGAGACAAAAGGCTAATTCAAACATGGTCCACTCCTAGTATAAACTTCCCAATGGACTATTTAAGAGCTGTCTGGCCACTAAAGGTGCTATTTGCTGTATGAAAATGGATCCTCTGATTCAAAGGAATAAGAAATGGTCATAGCTCCACCTCTTCCAAGCTTCTCCAGACTCCCAGCAACCTTTCCTGAACCTTTAGGTAAACCAAGAGACACCAAGTCATCTAATCCCTCCTGCCCTGCTGTCACTCATCCTCAGAACACTCTCAGGGTCATCGTCATTATTATTCTGATTTCCCATCATCTTGGGGAGAGCTTGGCTCTGTTAGCACCTAAGGTGGGTAGGCCACCGATGTCACTGGCTGGAAGACTGACACTCAGAGGAGGGAGCAGTCAACTATGTGGAGGTGTATCTTGGGAGATAGAGACAAGAGGATCAGGAGTTCAAGGTCATCCTCAGCGAGACCAATTTCAGAGTCAACCTTATGACATAAAAAGACACAAGCAGGGCCATGAGAGGGCTTAGTGGGTAAAGATGCTTGCTGCCAAGCCCGATGTACTGAATTTGATACCCAAACTCACATGGAGGAGAGAACCAACTCTTGCAAGTTATCCTCTGACCTCTCTCACCCATACCACTTACAAACATACCTACAGGCACATTCACAAAATAAATGAATTACTTTTTTAAACCAAAAAGGGACTCCACACCCAGGGCTCACTGCAGGCTAGAGGTGGGAGGACTCCCTCCCCCTCCTAATAGTGCTCCAACAACAAGCTGGAGCTTGAGTCCCTTAAGTCCAGCTTGGGAGGGTTCAGTTACCTAGAAAGCATGAGTCGGGGGTTCCTTACAGGAGTATGGGTGACACCAAAGCAACTGCAACACCAGGTGATCTCACCACAGTGCAGATAATGGTTTCCTTGTGGCTGTATACACAGGGCCCCTGCCCCTTCCACGCCCTTTATTCTTTCGCCTCTAGAGACCATGAGGCCACAGGAAACTTGGGCAGAAGGACATACGGAAGGCAAGGAGGTGGAGGAGGGGGTTTGTGGAACCTCAGGCGAGGGTCAGGTGATCTTCCATACAGCACCCGTCATGACTATCGGGGCGTAGGGAGAAGGTCTCCTTACAAGGCTGGCTGGGCTCACAGTAGCCCCTGCCTTGGGAAGCCGTGAGAGATGTGGGGCTTCCAGGTGAAAGGCGCTGGCAGAGGTGGCTGTGGGTGCAGAGTAGGGGTGCTAGATGGCTAGGCAGGGAGTGACTGTGGTCAGCAGGGCAGATAAGTGGCCAAGGATTTAGCTTCACTAAGTCTATTTATCGATTGACTGATCTATCAATCATCTGTCATCATCATCTATCTATATCTATTCATCCATCATCTATCTCTCTATCTATCTACCTTTTATTTCTGTGTGCCTTACATGTGAGTGGAGGCCACAGGTTGACACTTGAGTATCTTCTTCAACCACTTTGTACTTTAGTTTGTCAATTTCTTTCTCTTATCCTGGAACTCACTTTGGCCAATGTACCCCAGTGATCTTCCTGTCTCTGGCCACCCCATGCTGGCATTGCAGGCATAAAAGTCCATACGGCGCCGGGCAGTGGTGGTGCACACCTTTAATCCCAGCACTCGGGAGGCAGAGGCAGGCGGATCTCTGTGAGTTCGAGGCTGGGCTGGACCGACAGCCTGGAAAACAATACAGAGAAACCCTGTCTCGTAAAAACCAAAAAAAAAAAAAAGTCCATAGGGCTAATCTAAGCACAGCAAATACTTGTTCTAGTCTCTCTGGCTCTTTTGTCTGATCTTTTTGTTTTTGAGACAAGGTCTTTCTATGTAACCCTGGCTGTCCTGAAGCTTGCTATGAAGACCAGGCTGGCCTTGAACTCACAGAGAGTTTCTTGTCTCTACCTCCTAAATGCTTGGATTAAAGGTGTGCACCACCAGCCTGACTGCATTGTTTTGTTGTTTTTCAAAACAGAATTTCTCTATGTAACAGCCCTGGCTTTCCTGGAACTCACTTTGTAGACCAAGATGGCCTTAAGCTCACAGAAATCCACATGTTGCTGCCTCCTGGATGCTGGGATCATGGTATCTGACTTTTTCAGCCCTTCATAGTGAGCTCAGGACAGCCTTGACTCTACAGACAAAAAGCAAGGAGGCACGCCTGAGGTTCAGAAGCCCAGCCAGCCAGCACAGCCAGCCTCTACCCCACTGTCTGATTTTTACCCTCAGCCCCAACCACGTGATATCAAAATGAGTACTCCCATGTACCTCTTTGGAACATGACACGTAGAGAGGAGGAAGAATATGCCAGGACCCACACAGCAAGTAAGTGGAGCCCCTGGATCCAATCCCAGGCCCAACTATTCTAGAAAGTTCTGCTCAATTCCAGCACTCTTTCTGTGGCACTGTATGACCTTGCACCATTTCTTCCTGGTATTTGAGGGAAAATACACACCAGTGACCACACTACTCACACTGAGTAGGGAGAAGGGTCTAGAAACAATAAGACAAAGCACTGTCCTGTCCTTGGCTGCAGTCACAATCTACACCTGGGTACACTGTCCTGTCCTTACCCTTTAGTTTGTTTACTCACGGTGAAGGGCCTAGGGTGGAGGGCAGTCCACCATGTCAAGGTGTTACCTAACTTTTAACCTCAGAGGCTGCCCACTCCACTTGAGTTTTTGGAGTTAAATGGACGCTAATTAATAAGGCAAATATTTGTGCTCGATATGCCATCAAAGGAAACAAGCTGCCTTTGCAAAGAGCAAATACCACTGACGGAAGGCTCAGCACAGAAACATGGGTGATTCTCCAACAGCAGATTGGGGGCATGGACAGAGAGTCCCCAAAGACCACAGGGCTATGCATGGGCCAAGGGACTTCAGGCTCATTTGAGAGCTGGTGGGAAATGCCTCTCGCCAGAAAAGTGAGTTCCTAATGTTTAAAATATGACAGTGGAGGGCTGCAGTCTGTGAACCTACTGTTCCCATGGGACCTTGAGGTGCACTTGGCCAATGGAAATAGTCACATAGTCATTTGATCCAAGGAGTGGCCTCTGGAAGATGACCCTGGGGGTGGCCTGAGATATCCCTTCCAAGAACCGAAGGCAAAGTTCAAAGTCACTGAGTTCTTGGTAGAAAGGACTGGTCTGTCCCAAATGCCACCTCACCCTCCTTTAATGTGGGTTTGGATCGTGTTGATTCTTAGGGTCAGGCCACCCTCAGGGACACACAGGCCCAGCAACTCAGCCTCCTCTTACGGAAGCCGGTCTCAGACTCCTCCTTGTATGTCCCTTTGGACCGTCTTCCCAGTCCCTCTCAGTCACCACTTGAAATGACAGGACTCTGGGGGCCACTATTCACAAAGCCCTACTTTCAGGGCTAGGTCAGCTTCCCAAAGGAGGAGGAAACCTGAGCAGAGGAGGAGGGAACCCAAGGGGGATGATGGGACCGCTCCTCAGGTGTCTCTGAAGGGATCTGAGTGAACATACCACCCACAATGCCTCTGAAGACAGCCATGCGGGGGAGAGGGCTCCTTTGTCCTTCAGAAGAAGAGAGTGAATCTGTGTCCCCAGGCCACCCTAACAGGGGTTGAGAAAGGAACATGACCTCAGATCTCACTCGGAGAACAGACCAGGTTTCAGCCTACACTCATACCTCAGGGCCATCTGTGCAAGGGTGGGAACCCACCTACATCGGTGGCATGCTCGTACGGCTCTTTCCATCTTAAAGGGTCCACTGGTGTCCCCAAGTCCTCGTGTAGGTCTGTCAGCTCATGGACATCTCCCAGTGGAGCAGTAGAGGGCTGGGAGCTCAGACCCAGGGCTGGGCACAGTTGGCAGGAGTTGGTTGTGGGAGGACCTGTGTGCTACCATTATGAAACCTGGTCTAGAGGGGCAGCTGGTAGCTGCAGCAAGCAGTTTGCTGCTTCTTAGGTCTCTGTTGGTGGATGCTGGAGTGGCTGATGTTCAGGACTGATGAACAAACTTCTCAGCCTCTCCTGGGCCTTCAGAACTCCACTCAGATGGTCTGTGCTGGGGGCTTTGACCTGTTGGGTGATACGCTGAGCTCTGTTAACATTGTATTCTGACCTTAACTTTGACCTGGGCTGTGATAACAATCTTGGCCAGCTGAGTACTGCCTACCTGCTCCAAAAGATGCATCCCCTGTGTTCAGGGGAATAGAAAATAGTGGGGACTGCTGGGGAAATTCACCACGAACCACCGGGGACTGCTGGGGACCCCAGAGGCTGCTGGGGACCACTAGGAACTGCTAAGGACCACCAGAGATCACTGGGGACCCCCAGGGACTGCTGGGGACCATCTAGCACTGCCACGGGTGACATGGGCAGGATTCTCACCCTGTGACCATTTCCTGGAGACAGCTAATCTTAAGGCACATAATGCTGACCAGACCTGGGTGACCCAGTGGTACAACAGTTACCTTCATATTACCCAGAGGCCGTGAGAATCAGTTTCAGTCATCATGGCCAATGTCACAGACCGAGTCTTCAATAGCAAACCTCCATCATTCCTTGTCTTGAGAAGAGGTCAGATTGAGGTGCTGCAAGGCTGGCCCCTCACAAGCCCACTCTCCTTGTGTCACAGATGGCATACTCTCCCTGAATCCTGTGTCTGTCCTGATCCCTCTTCATGTAAAGGGCTCATTGTGTAGCTTAGGGTCACTCAGGGACCCCATTTATCCTTTTACAGTCATGTACTGAAGTGCTGGGGTGCTGGATGGGGACGTAGTCTACCCAGTGAAGGGTCATTTTAAAAAGCTTTTAGAGATTTATTTTTATTTTATGTGTATGAGTATGTGTCTGCATGTATGTGTGTGCACCACATGTGTACAGCATTCATGGAGACCAGAAGAGATTGTCAGATCCCCTGGAAATGGAGCTACAGATATTTGTGAGCTGCCATGTGGGTGCTTGGAACTGAACCCAGATTCTCTGTAAGAGCAGCCAGGGCTCTTAATCACTGAGATATCCCCATCACAGCCCAGCATGTAGGCGTTCTGTCCCAGTGTCATGTGGACATAAACCCAAGCTTACAAACAAAGGACAGGTTCCTGCTTCCCCTCAGCCTCACCCCTGCCTCCTCCCTAACAGAGCAAGTAGCTTGTGACAAATGTCCAGAGAATTCAAGTTCCACCATACAGCAGATGTCCTCCCTGGACACAGGTTGGTAGCTTCAGTCTCCACACCAGGGGGACTCATCCAGAAGGGTGTGGGTCCCAGAACCACTGTCTCCAGACATTTCAAGAGAAAAGACTGTGGAAACATTGCATTCTATTATCTTCTATCAAACTGGGGGAGAGGGGCTGGGGCCCTAATCTCTCTGAGGGTCTCTGCTAAGAGTAGCTCAGGTCATTGCAGGGGCTGTGGTCAGTCTGTGAAGTCACCAGCAATCTTGCAGGAGCCTGCAGTTCCCAGTGGTCCCCTGCAGGAAAGGGTCATTTGTCTAGTCCAGAATCCCCATCCCACCTTTCCTTGGTGGAACCCACTCCAGGATGTAGAAGGGAACCCACTGTTCTGTCTCGCAGGTGCAGCCAACTGAATGTCTGAGGAACTGCCAAATGGGACGATTGAGACAGGCTAAGTTGTGCTGGCCAGTGCCAATTTCGGCCTGCAGGGAGGCCGACAACAGTGTATGGGACCCTTGTCCCTCAGCTCACAGCCTTCCCCAGACCTTTGTCCCCGCCTCCCACTTGTTTCTGTCATTGGCCTCCAGGGATCTTGGGCTGGACAGAGCCTGCCCTTGAGCTAGCATCTTCAATCTTCCCAGCTGGGCCACAGGGTCTTGTGTCTTAGACACTGTGAGCTACAGAGTGGTTCCTGCTCCCTTCCTCATACTGAGTGTGGGGAGGCTTAAGGACAACCAGAGGAGCCCCGAGGAGTTAGTCCCCATGTCAGGGTGTCCCTCTGTCAGGGATCTGCATTAAAAGCACCCAAGTGGGCTTCTGACCAACTCTGAAATCCTGGGCCAGATGTTGCTTTTACCCTGCCTCAGTTTCCTCGTGTGGAAAATGGACATCCACAATAGCTCCTACACCAAGAATACCACAGAGGACAGTGACCAGGGCCAGGGGGAGGCCAGGGCTTGTTCACAGCTGGGGTCAAGTTCTTTTCTTTTGTGTCTTTCTTTTGTTTTTCATTTCTCTCTTTGTTTTGTTTTTGGTTTTGGAGACAGAGTCTCAGTCTGTAGCCCAGGTTAGCCTGGAACTCACAACAGTTCTCCTTGCCTCGTTTCCCAGTGCTGGGATCACAGCACCCTGAGGACTCCGGGCTATCTTCCTTCCAGGACTTTGTTCCTCCACTTTCCTCCCAAGCTCCCACTGTGTTCTGTTTTTGCAGGAGACTTTAAATCAAGTCCCTTCCACCCATGCTGACCCCGCTGGAATCAAAGCAGAATGTGAACTCCATAGACGAGCACAGAATGTGAGTGGGGCTCATGTCCCGGGCTCTGTGTCCTGTCCCCAGAACAAAATAGAAAAAGGTCACTGCATTTTTTTCAGAGGGAGAGAAAGAATAAACAAATGACAAGAGGAGTCTAAAGAGAAATGAGGAGACAAACGGGCAGGAGACAACCCCCGGGGACAAGGGTGTCCGTGAGCCCGGGCCAGGCAGGTCCAGAAGGGCTCAGGGCGGGGGTCTGGGGTCTCAGCCTACAGAAACGAGAGGTGTGCAGAGGCCCTGAGGGCTGCTCTTCTTAAATCCACTCCTGCCGTCTGGAATGCCATCCCAGGGAGGACTCTGCTCCTCCCTGGTGACTCAGGCCTCAGGCACCAGCTCTGGATAAAATGTATTTACCCGGAAGCTCTTATCAAGATGCTAATACTCGGCAGTCAAACATCCAGATGACAGCAAATTTAAAAAGTTCACAGTTCCAGGAAGATGACCCATCCCACATCCCACAGAGTGTCATATCCCAGAGCTTCCCAGATTCTGACTGGAATGCACATGGCAGGCGGAGCCAGGGAGCGAGGCAGACAGGTGGGCAGAATGCATGCTGGTCACTCCAGGGGAACCTGGCGGCGCAGGTGGTACCTAAATGGCCCATGTAATCTGGAGAAGCCCAGACACCCAAGGTGACTTTCCCAGACACACCCATGGGATACATCCCAGAGGGACAGCTGCAACTCTTCCACAGGCCCACGGCCTCACTCAGTAACCGAGGCTGGTCTGGAACTCACCATCTAATGACAGCTGATAATCATACTTGAAGCCACCCTCCAGCCTGAGGAGGGTCTCAGAGCTGAATCAGTCTCAATACCCAAGGACCGGAAGTCAGCCACAGCCGGCTAGGCTAGGCTGAGGGTAAGCATGGGCCACAGGGCACCCCTCCTGGAACCCACATCTGGGATCTGGGACACAAGCCAGTTATGGGTCTTAAAAGAAGTGAAGAAGGAGGTGAAAGAAAGGAAAATGGCAGAAGAAAAAGTTGGGTTTGGGCTTGGTTTTTTGTTTTTGCTTGTTTGTTTTTGAGAGTCAAGTAGTCCCCTTTCATTCAGCTTAAATAGCAGTCAATCACTCAACAAACACACAGACCATGTGACTGACAGAATTCCCAGCCCCTGGGATACACAGTATTCCCAGCATTCCACCCTGCCTCATTCACCTAGAAGATTCCATGAGGAAGGCTTTGTGGGACAGCTACAGGCTGAGTAGAATGAGTTCAGATGCTATGGTTATCAGCCAACCCATTTCATAAATGAGGAAACTGAGGCTCAGGGGGAGAACAAGAGCTCAGACCTCTGTCATGGGCCTGAGTGCAAACCTACAGCTCAGATTTTGTTCCTTTTCACACTAAGAACCTCCAGCTCTCAGTTGGCAGGCAGTTATATAGACCCCGAACAGCCTATCTTGGCCTTCCTTGCAGCTACTTGTGGCCTGACTTGTTCTTGGGTCCTGGGGAATGAGTGATGTGATACAGGATGGGGTGCTGTCAGCAGAAAGTGCCTGCCTAGTGTGCATGAGACACCATAACACACAACACTCCAAAACCAAATCAGGTCAAATTGGATGTGGGCAGCTCCCAGATAGAAAGGAAGCCCCTCCTTGCCCTTTAACCTCCTACTGGATGGGATACAGATTCAATGCCTTGCCTTCTGGCAGTCATCTTGGGCCATAAGATGAATGCCTGGTTTGATGCTAGAAAACTCCTAGTCTCTATGGCTTCTCAGAGTTGACCTCTGAGAGATTTGCTGCTCAGTCAGCACAGCCTTCCCTGGGTCCCTGAGAGGTGGAAGGTGTGTGGCCTTTCCTGGTTCCCAGAACTCGGCAGTCAAACATCCAGAACTCTGCAGACTCCCGTAACATCAGGCTGGATGCCCCAGGCCTGACACCAGGGCCATTGGGCCTTCCCAACAGCTCATAAGAGACAGAACCATGGGGTGCACACTCTGAAACCTCCCCATGGAAGCTGGCAGTCAGCATAGGGCTTGGGCACACACAGTCATAGGTGGTGGACATCTTCCGTGCGCCTTCCTTCCTCCCTGGTCATCTGCACTGCCTGCACATGTATGATCTCTAGACCTGGGGGTCTTTCTGCTATCCTTGCCTCTGACCCACGCTGACCCCACTGCAGACCCCACCCATACTGAGTAGTGATGCGGCTCACCCCTGTCCCACACTGCCTCTCTATCCTTCCCAAATGCCCAATATGGCATTTTACAGCTTGATTCTCGCATGAGCCTTCCTTCTCTTCTTGGTGCCAGGCTGTGGGTGTCACCAAGGGGCCCTGCTGTGGCAGAGCACAGTGCTCACTCTGCCAAAGACGAGACCAAACCTGTAGATTCCCAGTATCCACAACTGCTCTAGCTCAGATCAGATCCTGTGACCTTCCCAGGCTGGACTTCACTCCCATGACCTTGAAAGAGAATCCATGGGCCTTCCACACATCCCCACTCCCCTCACTGTTCCCCAGAGGCCCTGCATCCTGAAGAGGAGACCATTTCCACTCAACCAACCCACATTCACCAGGGGAAGAGAGGATAACCTTGTTTGTACTAGAAAGTGACTGACTGACTGTTCTCTTTAGAGATACAAGTGGGACCTGGAGTTCCAAGACCATGGAAAACAAGCTAACTGAAGGATGTGGATTCCCACGCATGGCCAGGGAGAGATTTTCCAAGGGAAGACCCCGAGTCACAGGCCTGTGTTGCCAGCAGATGTCTGAGGCAGGGCTAAGCATGGGTTCTGCCGTTGGCACAGGAAAATCACTCGTTCCGTATGGATCTCGTGGGAAGAAATTCTGCCTCGGATTTTAACCTCCACCTCTCTGAAAGGCCCTGCTGCCACCCTTTAGGGTCTAAATGACTGACCCACAAATTTTATTCTACCACAGACAGCCCTGTCCTGGCTTCTGCCTTACTCAGCTCAAAGACTGTAGGCAGGGTTCTGCACTTTCCAGAATTCCCAGAAGGAAGCCAGGGAGTGCCCCAGAACCTCCCACCTGGGAACTCCCAGCAAACAACAGTCCTGTTGCCCAATTCAACACCCAGTGTGGCTGCTTGAGGCCACAATGGAAAAAGCGGCCCTCACACAAGTCAAGGGCCTCAAGAAGGGGTGCCCGTGGGGTGACTTCAGATTGTGTAGTGGCTGTGTCATTGTTCAATGTGAGTTCCGCCACCCCCATGTGGACTCGCTGACACTAGAAGACCAGCAATGACCTAACTTCTCCGAGGCCAGACTTTATTTTGGGACTGACAACACTCCTACTTATCCAGCAATCATTGGTCAAGGGTGGGCCTGGGAGCCGGACACCAGCCAGGCAGTAGTGGAACACTATCAAGGTACCAGCAGGACAAGAGTTGAGTGTGGTGGCTGACTTCCCAGAAGACAGAAGTGGGAGCATTGGCTCTGAGGTCCATGCCATCCTACAGAAGGACCCTAGAATCCAAAGAAGAACAGAAAGGCACAGATCTCACAGGAGCTTAGCAGCAGGCAGGGCTGTGGTCAGTCCACGGCTACACAGCAGAGGACAGGCCTCCATTTCTGAGTTCTGGTTTCCCTGATCGCATCTCCCCACAGGAACCTCAGGACAGAGACAGCAGGGCCGCTCAAGCCTGCTCACCTGCTGTGTGTCTCCAGACCAGTGACTTAACTGCTCAGAGCCTCAGCTTTACTCCTAGGTAAAGTCGAGTCATCAGTTTTAGAGGCTGGTGAACCCTATTCCAGGGACCACTGGATGGTTTATTCTCCCCCTTCTGTAGCCTTGGCTTCCCATGGTGGGCACCGTTTGAGCTCGTGTCTCTTGAGTTGCCAAGGCACAGAGAGGTGGAGCATGTGTCTGGTTGGCTCAGCTGCTACACAAAGGAGACCAGCTCTCAAGGGCAGAGGCTGGGGAGGAGGCTAAAAATGTCCCGTACTGCTTGAGGTGGGCTTGCAACTGAGAGCAAAGCACCTGCAGCCTGCACAGCCACTTGGAAGAGGAGAATCTCCGTGAGGACACCCCAGGAGCCTCTTGAGAGGCGGCTGCCTATGCACAGCCATGCTTGAGCCCACTGGACCCACTGGCACCTGGCCTGCCCTGTCCCAGACGGCGTAGGTCCTCCCTCATGCCCCTGAGAAGCCCCATCCTTACTAGTCAGCAGAGGCTTCCACACTGGCTCCTCCATCTTGCTCGCCTCCTCCATCGGACTGCCTTCCACGGGCCAGCCTCAGGTAGCTCCTGCTCCCTGAAGCAGGTCTGCTGTCAGGACCACGGGAGGAGCTGTGCGACACCTCTGCAGCTCAGACAGGTGAGGGAGGCCACACCCAGAGCAAGAAGGGTTTACAAAATGACTCAGCAGCTCCTTGTCAAGTATCCCAGGGTAGTTAATCATTACCAGGGAGACAGCCCTCCAAGGTGGGCACAGAACCACCCCAAGGTGAAGACAGACCCCCAATCATAGAGATGGACCCTCAAGGTGGGCCTCCTGTCCCGGAACAAGCCCCTCTGGCTCTCACAGGTGACATAAGTCTAGGTCAGGTGCTGGCATTGAGGGTCAGCACCCAGGGCCCCTCACCCTGAAGTGCTGAGTCAGTAGAAGCCATTGCCCTCTTAGGTACCCCTCCCCCTGCCCATGCTCATTAGCCCTCCCCAAGTGCCTCCTCAATTCCCTACACTCTTCAGGTCACTCAGCCTTGAATACATGGTTTTTCACAGACCAGGCTGGTGAGGCCCAGAGGGGACCCCAGTCACATGGTTCTGAAGAAGTGAAGGGAAGTATGACACAGGGGGGCTCAGTGAAGGCTCGGGACAGAGACGATGATACTTCTACTTCTACTTGTTCATTCATTCATTCATTCATTCATTCATGCATTCATGATTTGCGCATTCACTCTGTCATTTGTTCTCACATTGATTTTTATACATTCATTCGCTCCTTCATTCACTTAGTCATTTTTTTTCTACTTTCATATAGTCACACATTCACTCATTTCCATGCATTCAGCTATGATATTCCTGAAGCACCAGAGACTCTAGGAGATCCAGGTCACACAGGAGAAGGTAGGGATTCCGGGAGGGGGGGGGGACGGGGGTTGTGGACAGGTGAAATTTCTTTCTGGAAGGTTCTACAGTGCTATTCTGGGCCCAGTTCCCAGGTGGCCTTCTGCAGAGCAGTGCAGTGCAATGATACAAATACAACTGACATTTGCTGAGCACCTACTGTATGCGGGTCCCACACTCAGGCACTGGCCCTCCCAGCCACACATCCTTGTGGTGGGTCTCCGTGGCTGCAGCCAGCTCTTTGAGGCTTTGTTTGATGTTCAGAGCCCCTGATGGCTTTAAACTTCAACACTAGTCTTATTGTTAATACCAAACTTCAGCTGGGCCCTCTGGTGAATCTCACATTGTCAGGGAGGAGGGACTTGGGTTTGTCTCCCAGGGAGAAAACAGCTGGTGGTAAATCCTGGGGTGGGGCAAAGGTACTACCAAAGAGTGTATGTAGCCACTGGCCTAGGGAGACAAACCACATCCCAGCTGAACTTCAGTGCTGCCTCTGATCTTGATGTCTAGGTTGGCTCCCCCAGCTCTATTAGTGTAAATCTGATAAGTGACAAGTTGCCATTTCTGGGAGGCCCCGACCTGGCTTTGAGCAGAGTTGTTGGCTGTGGGCTGCAGACAGCATGCTCTGGGATCCCTGTGGTGCCCCGCGTGCCCGGCTCACACGCTGTAAACACTGAAATGAAATATTGCCTTATTTGGTCATAGAGCCCAGTCATCACCGAGAGGCCGCTCTGCTTTGGACTCTGTGAGAAAGGATGGATTCCACCCCCTCTTTGGCTGGGGTGGTGGGTGGGAAGGCGCTGCCTCGGGGTCCTGCCCAGCTGCAGAGCTCCATGCATGGGAAGTCAGGCTGTGTGGACAAGCCGTGTACAGGTTCATGCTGGCGGCTCAGGTGTGCCCTGAGAGAAAGCCAGGTGCTGGAGGGAGTGGGGGGTGGCAATGTCCCCAAAGCGCAAGTCCCCAAGAACACCTGACAAAAGCAACTCTAGGGAGGGAGGCCTTATTTGGTTCATGGTATGAGGACACGGTCCATCATGGCAAGCAAGGCATGGCGGCAGGAGCGTGAGGCAGCTGGTCGCACTGCGGCCACAGTCAGGGAGAGACAGATGAACACCGGTGCTCAGCTCACTTCCTCCTTTTCCTTTAGTCTGGGCCACGTGGGTGCGGTCCACATTCGGGGTGGGTCCTCCCTCTTCATAGACAGGCCCAAAGGTGTCCATGGTGATCCTAGGTCCCAACAGGTTGACAGCAGGCTTCTGTGAGGGGCCGTGTGCTGGGCCTGGGGACAGCGGGCTATGTTTTCCCCCTCTCGGCTGGATGCCAGGAGCCCCAGAAGCCCTTAAGAAAGAAGCATCCCCTGATGGTCATCCACCAGAAAAGCCCTATTGATGATTCCCTCCTCAAAGCAGCTGGGGGCTGCCCTAAGCTCCCCACCCTGGTGCTCCTTCTGGGGGTGACCTGGTACCTGAGTCACAAGAAAGGACCAGGAAGCCTGAGGGCCGTGACTCACAAGCAGAACGCACCTCAGGGAACCACAGGGCACAAACAGTGGAATGGCTGAATCTGCAGCCCTATACCCGCACTGTAGAACAGCTGTGCCTCACATCTGTTTTTTCTGGGCCTTGGTTGGCTTGTTGAGAAACTGCCCTGCCCTTGAAAGGTTGTCGAGAGCAGTGGTACCCGGCACGTGGGAGTCACTGTTGGTAAGAATGAATAAACCACAAAGTGGAAAACTGTTATGTTGGGCTTCCCTCCGGCTGGGATAGGGCTGTGATGGCAAGAGCGAGAGCTACCATTTGAGCATGCAGACTTCACAACACAAACTGACGTGAGAAGCTGACTTCTGGAACTGGGGTTCACCCAGAATCATCCATGTACCCCAGGCTTTTAGGATGAAAAAAAACCTTCCATTTTATTCAAGACATGAAGTATTCTGAACTAGGAGGAGAGCTACAGAAGTATGTGATGGCCAGGATCCAGCCTCCAGGGTGAGGGACAGGGTCATCGACCCTCTGTGACTGCTGTTCTTGCCTTTGAAACAGGCCCAGCTCCCGTCACTCTCTGCATTCCTCCTCTTACCCCTCCTCTTGAGCATTTGTTGGGTTCATTTTTGTTGCTTAGTGTCTTCCCTGGGCACCCAGCCATCCCCACTGTCCTGTGCTGCCCCTATGCCATGCCCATTGCTGTCCTGTCCCTGCGTTAAGATCTGGCCTCTTCAGACTCCCACGGCTAAGCACTGAGCTGAACTCGAGAAAGCCAGTAACAGAGAGGGAGGACTGATGACCAAAGGGATTAAGACTGGGCTGGTTTAACCCCCAGAAACAGCTGACCTGACAAGGGTTAACTCTTGAATCCCAGGCTGATGCCTGGGAATCCAGCATGGGACTGATCAAGACCCCCTGAATGGGGGTGTCAGTGAGGAGGCCTAGGTAATCTATGGGGTCTTTGGTAGTTGACCAGTATTTATTCCTGGCATACAAATGGACATTGGGTGCCCATCCCACAATGAGAGATGCACTCTCACCCTGGACTCTTGGGGGGAGGTTCTAGGCCCTGCCCTGGATGAAATGACAGACTATGGACACCCCCATGGAAGAACTCACCCTCCCTGGGGAAAGGAGGGGGTATTGGGTGGGTGGTGGGAGGGAGTGGGAGGAGGGGAGGGAAAGGGAAAGGGACGTGAGATTGACATGTGAAGAAACCTTGTTTCTAATTTGAATTTAAATTTAAAAATAAAAGTTTTTAATAAAAAAAAAAGATCTGGCCTCTTACAGAGCCTGGGACCCGGAGGACCTTGGGCACATCTGACTTTGGCTCTTGCCTAGAGTAGTCTGGCCATGCGGCACTGGGGCAGTCCTACTACTGCACAGCCAAGGATGACGTGCTCGCCACCCCAGTGCGCCCAGCCACAGTTGTGGGCTCCCCCAGCTGCACACCAGGCCCGAGGGTGGGGGAAGACGCTGTTTCCCATTCTGCCTAGCTGAGTGTTCCTGGACTCTGCTGTGCTGGAAGAAGGGTTGGACACAGGGGCAGACAGAGTCTCTTCCATGTATATGAAGATGATGGGCTGGTTAATCTATAGCCATTATGAAGAAGCTGAGGGAGGGGTGGAGACATGGTTCAGATGGTGCAGGGCCTTGCCCAGTACACACAAGGCCCCTGGCTCCATCCCATAATGAATGGGAGTCATGGTGGTGTCTTCAATCCCAGAACTGTGGGCAGGAGGATCAAAGGTTCAAACCCATCCTTGGCTACAGAGTCTAAGGCTAGATCCTGTTCAGACAGACAGACAGACAGACAGAAGACAAAGTCACAGGACTGAGGGCTGCTGGTGTCCAGATGTGAGTGCTGGGGGCTCCCTGCCTCCCCTCTGGGTCGTCAGTACTAGATGTACTCCCCTCCCCCATAGATGGATTTATCCTAGGGACCACTGGTCACATTTGGAGACATTCTCTTCTCAAATACAGTCTGTCGCAGGTAGGCATGGGAAGATGATTTGTACTGTATTCAATCTTTATACCAGGGAGCAAGGAAACCCATCCGAGAAAGAAACAAAAATTTCTGCCTCCAGGAGGGGCACAGCCCTACCTTGGCTTTGCTTGAGACAAGATCTCATGTAGCCCAGGCTGGCCTCAACCTGGCTGTGTAACCCCAGACGATCTGATCCCCTGCCTCCTTCTCTGAAGAGCTGGTGTGGCAGGCCTAGCTATTCCAATGGCTCTCTTTAGAAACCTCTAGAAAGTACACTCATTAGGTGGCTTAGTGAGGTGGTGCCATGCCCTCCTCTGATCTGGGACCCGCTCCTTTCTCTAGAAATCCTTGTGATAATAGGAAGAATAGATTTCGGCCCTGCTAAACTTGAACCTGCTTATCGCCTCTCTCTGCTGTTTGAATGGTGGATAGGATGCCTGGGGTATGGCTTGGCTGACCGCCCCCGCAACACTCTTGTTTGAGCCTGGAGATCTGATGACAGCTGAGGCTCAGTAGATTGGCGATTCCCCGAGAATGCACCAGACGCCTTATTTGGGATTGCTGGACTCTGAGCTTGCATAGATGGATTCTGCTCTGCGGGGCAGGGGTAGGGGGTGGCGATGGTGGTGCTCTCAGGAGGCCAACCATGAAACAAGGAGAAAGTGATAGGCCTGGCCTCGCGTTTGGCTCTGTGTGCCAGGAGCCAGGAGACCTCAGAATTGTTTCCCTCCTCTGGGGAAACAAGGAGGTTTCATAGGCCCATGTCTGGCGGAGGGGCTGCTAAAGAGGAGAAAGAGGAGAGGGGAGAAGAAAGGGTTAGGAGAAAAAAGTTCAGGCTGAGCCCCTAAGGACAAGTAGAAAAAGAGTCAACCAAGACTGCCAAAAGCTTGCTCTCACACAGAGGGTCTCACACTGGCTTGGCTCCCTGACCAAGTTCTCTCATGATTTCCCTGTAAGGTTCAGAGGGGTTAAGTAACCTGTCATGGGGCACACAACCTGCAGGCCTGGAGCAGGGCTGCGACCTAGGAGGGAAGCAGCTGGTCCTTCCCTTCCCTGCGTTCCCAGTCTGTCAGGTACCTTTGCTCACGGTAGTCTCTCCAGCACTGTGTGTGTGAGCTGGGCCTCTCAGTGATGCCCTTTTTGCAGAGTATTTAATGATGCAGCCACCATGGGAAACAGCTAGAATTTTCTCAGTAGGTCAGAGTCACCCTACAACCCAGCTGTCCCTCTCATAGGCTTGAATCTGAATGAGCAAGCATCAAGACAAAAGCTTGCATGCAGATGACCTTAGTGGCGGCATCATACCACAGCAAGAGGGGATACAGCCTAGATGTCCATCACTAATGGACAGGTAAAATTGGGTTTATCCACACTGTGAAATACCACTGGGTCAGAGAAATGAACTTATTCAGAAGTAAGCCAGGCCCATGAGATCACATGGTTATGAAACACAGACAGAATGGAAATTGGTGACTGTAAGGCTTGGGAAAGGACTAAGCAGCAATAGCTAAAGAGGAATAGGGCTCTTTTGGGGGTGATAAAAGTGTTTGATGTTTGTCAGATATGGTGGCCCATGCCTTTAATCCCATAGGTAGGCAGAGGCAGGCAGATCTCTGTGTTAGAGTCCAGCTTGGTCTACATAGTAAGACCTTCTCTAAAAAGAAGAGAAAGAAAGAAAGAAAGAAAGAAAGAAAGAAAGAAAGAAAGAAAGAAAGGAAGGAAGGAAGGAAGAAAGAAAGGAAGAAAGAAAGGAAGAAAGAAAGGAAGAAAGGAATAAAGGAAGGAAGAAAAGAAGGAAGGAAGGAAGGAAGGAAGGAAAGAAAAAGGGAAGAAAGAAAAGAGAAAATTTGGGATTCCTAGCACCCACATTGGGCAGCTTACAATCACCAGTAACTCCAGCTCCGGGGGATCTGATGCCCCTTTTGACCTTCACTGGAACCACACTCACATGTGCAACCCTTCACCCCCTATACACATACATAATGAAACATAAAAATTGCCCTTGGGCCCCTGACCAGGAGCTGCTTAGGGGAAGCCTACAGGAGATCAGAAAGAGGGGCCAAACCTGTGTCTATTCTGAACCAGTCAGGTAGTGTCCTGGATTGCATGTGGGAATCCCCACCAGGTTCACCTGAAGCACGGTCTTCCGGAAGGTTCTTGGAAGCACATGGGAAGAGTGAAGGGAGAGTCTTTCAGAGTCCTGAGCTGCTGGGGCTGCAGGCAGCATCTCTGTCCTCAGGCCCCTGCACTATCCCAGCGCTGAGCTTAGGCCACAGCAGGGCCTCGCCCAGCGTGAGCTCCTTCAAGCTGTGGGATATTACTTAGTGTCCTTCCTGTCGCTTGCGATAAATAACATGACCAAGAGCAATTTGGGGAGGAAAGGGTTTATTTGGCTTACCTTTCCTGGCCTACATTCCCCTGACGTAACTCCAGGCAGGAACCTGGAGCAGGAACTAAAGCAGAGCATGGAGGAGTGCTATTTATTGGCTCCCCATGGTTTTCCCAGCTTCTTTCTTATACAGCCCTGGACTGCCTGTCCAGGGGTAACACCACCCACAGTGTGCTGGGCCCTCACCACCAATTATCAATAAAGAAAATGCCCCACAGATTTGCCTACAGGCCAATCTGATGGAGGCAATTCCTCAATTGAGATTCTATCTTCCTGGATGACACCAGTTTACGTCAAATTGACAATCAAAATTAGCCATCACAGATGTTGTCCAGGGACAGCACCAAGAATGGTCAGCATAGTTTAGGTCTGTGGCCTTTCAGATCCTTCCAGGTCAGTCTTGGTGAAATATAGCAAGAAAACCCAAGGGGCTCTGGGCTATGGTGGGCACTGTCTTCATCCTACCTAGTTGTCCCTGGGGTCACCTCTTCCCCCACTATGAGACCCAGACAAGCCGATCTCTCTGTGGCAGCCAGGTACCAGACTTAACCCTGGAAGTCCTGAGTACCAGAGACAGGCCAGAAATGGGCCAGTGACTCAGGCTGGTCCCCTCAGAGGCACACTGTGAATCTGGCTGGAGCCCCCTTGACTACCCCTGAGCTGACAATAGCATCTCTGCCGCTGCTGTGGGCAACTCAGGGGACAACTATCACCAAGCCTGTGGAGGGGTATGTTCCTAAGAAACCAGCTAGTTGAGTCTACCCTGGAACTTCCTGATATGTGACCTACCTTCCATTTCTGCTATGCAACCAGGGGCAGGGAGGACCCCAGGAGTTGGGGAGATGTCAGCTGTGACAACAGGGAAGGTAGACTTGATTTTCTCTGAGGATGGGTGAGGGTAGTCCCATCTCTCTCATGACAAACCCAGAGTCCTGGCCTGCTTGAACACCTCCCCGACCTCCTGTCAGCTCTGTGGCCTTGGATTTGTCCTTGTGCATGCCAGGACACTGCAAGCCTGTGCCATGTCTCTCCTGTCACAGTCCATCAGGAATCAAGATATTCTAGAGACACATATGCCCTCCCCTTCGGCCAGTGGACTATTGAAACAATGGACCCCAAGCATTGGAATTTTCCCAGAGTCTCACACTGGGGAAGGGAAAGGCTGAGGCCTGGTGCCAGCCAGAGGGGAAGCTTGTCTCCCAGGGAGATCTCACAGAGTTCTGAGAACTCGTCAGACCACCTTGCAGGAGAGACTGGAGCTGACAGTGATGGGTCAGTGACGGGCAGGACCACACCTTGACCAGGACTGCGTAGCTACACACACCTGCTGCCCTCTGTTTAAGCCTGGACCTCATATCTGGACCCTGAGGACAGACTTGGAGCCTCTGGACCTCTTTGTCCCTCTTCCCAGTGTGGCCGCACTGAAGGACTCGCCTCTCTGCTTTTCACTGTTACTTGGTGTTTAATTGGCTTTGTTGAGGATGGTGGTTAAGCCTGGTTTGTTGGGGCTGACCCTGACAGCTCCAGGAGCACTTACAACACCTGCTCCCAGCCTTGGTTTCCCCTCTGTAAGGTGAGCCTAACTGGCATACCCTAACCTCTGGGGGATCTGTCACAGCTGGTCCCCTTGGCACCACCCCAGAGCCTGACAGCAGCTGGCTCCCACAGGATGACTTGTTCTGTCACCTGATGACAGCCAGGCCTGCAGCCCTCCTAGTCCTTGGTGGTGATGTAGGTGTTGGAATGCATACTCCACCGTACCCCACCCCCACCCTGCCCCACCTCCAGCAAAAGCCTTTGACTACAGCATACGTGAGGTCCTCAGTATGCAGGTCATCCACCCCCAGGGGGTGGCAGCTGCCGGCACAGGGTCTCTGTGTATGAGCCACATGCTTCTGTGTATACAGCAGATGTGACTTTTGCCTGTTAAAAATGGGGTGTGAAGCAGGCGTGGTGGAGGATGCAGCAGCTGCGGCACTGCCCTGATGGACATACGCTCTGGCGTCACCCCACCTGACCCCATCAGAACGGCCCTCTGATCCTGCAGGGTCCTGTTGGGGAGCAACCAGGGGCAGCCCCTGCATTCCCATCAGAACACCGCCTTTCTTCCAGGCCTCTGCCCCTCCCTCTTTCCTCTCTTCACTCCCGGTCCTCCCCACCTCCTCTCCCTCCCACCTTCCCGGAGATGTGGGCCTGCTACCCTGCTGCTCTTCAGGGACTTGGACAAAGGATGATTGAAATTAAAATAAGAAGTGAGGTCTAGAGACCTTAATGTTAAAAAGAAAAGAGAAAGACAAGGAAGTTGTTAGACTAAATCCCTGTTCCTAATTCTCCCCTGATGGGAAGTCGGCTGCTCATTAACCCTGGAACGTTGTTATACAGTAGTTATGGGACATGAGACACAGAAGGCCCTGAGGACGCGGTGGACCTGCAAGCACCGCGCACAGATGGGGCGCACAGGTGGGGAGCAGCCCTTGCCAGCCGTGCCAGCCTTGCCGTGCTCTAGTGCTCTGCCACACTGCCCCTGCGACCCTGTGCCCCGTGCACATCTGGCACTGGCAAACTCCCCGCAGAGTGCACGGTGGCCAACGGCTGTCATCCTGGGGCGGGACAATCGGCTCATTGTCTACATAGCGAGATTGAGGCCAGCCTGGAGTACCTCAGACCCAAAAGAAAAAGGAAGGAAGGAAGGGAGGGAGGGAGGGAGGGAGGGAGGGAGGGAGGGAGGGAGGAAGGAAGGAATTCAGGGTGTTTTGCCCCAAAAGCACCATTTAGAATGCTGGCGTTCCTGCAAAGCTAAAATTTTAATTTCTTAGATCCAATCAATTAACTTGTAATTCTCTCTCTCTCTCTCTCTCTCTCTCTCTCTCTCTCTCTCTCTCTCTCTCTCCAGGCGCCCATCAGGTTCTCCTCTCTTGACTACCCAACCCCCACAGGGTAAATCCATCACCTCATCAGGAATAGTTCATAAACCCCAGTGCCCACTAGCTACCTCTGCCTTTGGTGTGGAGCTGGGGCTGCACCCTTAGTGTCTGGCACCCTTATGCACCCCACTGCAGGGATCCAGACTATTGTTTTAAAGCCTTTCTGAGTGTTCTCCCTTCATGGTCGGCTGGGTGGGTAGCAGGGCCTCTCCATTGCTGGGCAAAGCTTGGCTGTACTCAGGGATCTTATGTACAGACCTCAGAGCCCATGTGGATAAACAGACCCTCAGAAAGCCCTTGCCTGGAGCCTGCGGATAAAGCTCAACTGGTGGAGTGCTGGGCTATCATGCATGAAGCTCTGTCAGCTTGGGGAGAACTGGAGGGTATGGAGTCGAGGGTGGCTGCTCTTTGTTCCAGGATCACCTGGGGAAACTGAGGACCTGCTACTCAAAAACACAGCCTGAAGTCCCAGCAATATTTCTATGAACTGTAATGCTTGGAGTATCAAATATAGGTTTCTAGGGTATTCTGGCAAGAAGATTACTGATAACTCTCTCTCTTTCTCTCTCTCTCTGTGTGTGTGTCTGTCTGTCTGTCTGTCTTTCTCTCTCAGACAATATAGACAATTGGAAAATATGCAGTCAGTATATGGGTCACCTTTATGCAAACAAGACCAAGGTGCTCCCTCCTCCACATGACAGGAAATCTGCATGATGCATAGCATCTGTGTCCATACTGAGAATAGAATCCATGGACTATGCATCCATCCCTCCCTCCATCCATCCCTCCATCCATATACTCATCCATCTATTCACCCACCCACATACCCATCCATCCACCCATGTATCTGCTTACCCACCCATCTACTTATTCAGCCAGCCATCCGTCTACCCACCTGTCCACTCATCCATCACCGTCTAGTCGCACGTCTATTCATCCACTCATGTATCTATCCATCCATTCACATGCCCACCCATCCACCACACTGACTCAGGTGGGAGAAGGTGCCTGGGCAGGGCAGCCTGGAAGCTACAGGTGGGAGGGGAGACTTCTCCACCTGACCACATCATGTTCCAGAATCCTGAGTGTGCCTCACAGAGCTGGCGTGAAGGCCGGAGTGTTCCCATCTATGGTATAGGAGACAAGTCTTCCAGGCCCCATGCTTTCAGACCAGAGGACACAGGGACTTTGGACCCTGCAAGGGGTCCCTGACTGGTGCTTCTACAAGTTGGTCCTTTGAGAACTTCAGCCTCCCAAACCTTGGAGCATGTCAGCCTACTATGAATGCCTCTGTGTGCTGCCTCAGTTTCTCTCAGTGTGCCAGTCTTCTTCCTAAAGCCCTGCCAGCTTAGTTGGGGTTCTCTTGGCAGGTCCTTCTCTCCCAGATACTATACACTGGAGACACCATGCCAGACATGTTCAGCCAGGGTGAGCAGGCACAGGGATGAGCCTCTATGCTTTATCAGCAGGCATCTGTTCCCAGGGACATGCTTGACCCAAGCGAAGATCTCCAAGGCCATTGTTACCAGGCATCAGTTTCCCAGGGTCAGATTAGATTCCATTCTGCCAGAATGAACCATCATCTTCCAGTCAGTCATGCACAAAGAACGCCATGTCTCCGAGGGCCACTCACCCCTAGCTGAAGCTGGGAGATCTCAGAAGGTCTCATCCCCGGGGCAGCACCTGGTTCCCACCCTTGAGAATGCTCCCTGGGGAACCTCAGGTTAAGGTGTAGAAGCAGAAAGGACTCTCCAGGGCCTGGGACTGAGTCCTAGAGAGGTGCTTCCAACCAGTGTGGGTTGACAGACAGGCCACTCCCAGTCTGCGGGGCTGCAGAGCCATGGCGGGCTCTCTGGGCCCCTCTCCATCAGCCCACGCGTTCTCACGGTTGCTGGCTTCCGGGTGTCCTGGGTCAGTCCCTGTAATAGCCTCCCTCCTGGGGCCTGGTCTGTCCCCTGCAGCTGAGGGGGAGGCGTGGGAAATGCGGGTGGCTAGGCAGCCACAAGGTCTGCGCTGCTGAGCCTGCCTCCTTCAGGTCAGCTTCCCTGGGGCAGGCAGAGGGGTCGCTCCACATCATTATCTGGGTCTGCATGGATCTGCAGAGGTGCCCCGGGACTCCATGTGGCCTAAGCATCCCACAGGCAGAACGCCTGCCTCAGGAGCCTATGTGCACCCACCTTCCACCCTTGGATCCCAGCTTCCATGTTCTCACCCTCCCCAGCCTCAGAACCATCCGACACCTCTGAAGGCTGTCAGCCTGTGCCGTGCCAGTCGGGGGGGGGGGTCACGCCACAGTTGGGTGTAGAAGCCACTAGGATACCAGTGGCTGCAGCTGGACGGTGCCCTCACAGTCACCACAGGCTAGAAGCTGGCCCTCCCTCTGCAGCTGGATAGAGCAACAGGACTTGTCCAGACCGAATCTCCTCTTCCTTTTCCCAGACCCTCTTGCAATCCTGCCTATGGATGGTCCCTGTTGGACCTAGAACGGGGTATATACTCAACATGCTGCCTGCAGCCTTCACTGAACTGAAGTTCAAGAGGAGCCATGAACATCAACCAAAATATCACATAAATACCCAAATGGAACCAGGCGGTGGTGGTGCACACCTTTAATCGCAGCACTCAGGAGGCAGAGGCAGGTAGATCTTTGTGAGTTTGAGGCCAGCCTGGTCTACAAAGAGAATTCCAGGACAGCCAGGGCTACAGAGAAGAATCCTGTCTCAAAAAAAAAAAAACAAATCAAACCAAGCAAAACAACAACAAAACAAACAAAACAAAAACACCCTAAGGAGACATCTGGGTTCAGCCCTAAGGTGTGATACATGGGGGCAAGCTATTCTAGCTGGGGTGCAGACCATCCTCACTCCAGCTCTGGAGGCTGCACACTGGGCAGGAGACTGCCGCTGCCTGCTCTCACTCAGAGCTGTCAATGACTTCCTATAAGGCCACACTGAGGTCAGAGGGAGGTGGACAGGTAGAAGCCGGGGCCTGCTGGGCACACAGGGCACCAGCATAGCCACTTTCTCTTTCCGATTGCAAGGCCTAGCTCCGACTCCAGAGGAAAGCAGCTTGGGCCAGCTTTTGGCCTGTTTCCTAGGTGCCATGGCCCCTTTGATTTGGGGGTGTGTAAAAAATAATCACACCCTGGGAAGGGACCTGGGTCCTGGGGGAGGAGCTCAGATCTGGAAGTAAACTTAGATGCTGGGAGGGACTTGGTACTGGGAGGGACTCAGTCCTGGGAGAAAGCTCAGGTTTTTGGGGGAAACTTGGTCCTGGGGGTTGTGATGAGTGGTATGTCCCACAATCCCTCACTCAGCAGGAGAGCAAGTAGCATGACCAGGGCCTCAGAGGCAGAGCCCATGTTCCCTCCCTCCTTCCTCTGAACTAAGATGAACTGATCATCCTTGGTGACAGGCTACCCCTCAGGGACACTGTGAATGGAGACAGTTTTAGTGTCATCAGAACTAGGACGGATGTAATGGAGAGAGACTAGGATAATCCACAACACAGAAATTCTGCACCCCAGTGTAAACAGTGCCAAAGAAGAGCAGCCCAGCTCTGGGCCTAGCCTGGCCTCCACAGGGTCTGCCTGGAGACTGCGGCCTTCCTTTTGCCCCCATCTGCAGAAGGTCATTAGCCCATTCTTCCCTCTACCTTTAATAAAAAAAAATAGCTGCCAGCACCAGGTTGCCTTTAGGAGTACCAAGGAGGATGAAGAAAAAAAATAAGCTTATGTCACAGGGGACAGAGTCAGGCACAGGCCAGAAAGCATAGTATAAACAAAGGCCCTGTGTGCTCCTCAAGAGAGCACAGCCTATGCAAAGGCCCTGGGCGAGCTCCTACAGAGGGAAGGCTGCATCCCTGCCAGCTCTGGTAGGCACCCTGACCCATGTGCCTCTGCCCTACTCACCATCTCTGAGGAAAGCACGCCGTCAGCAAAGCAGTTTTAATTGCAAGTGGCAGAGGCTGGGGTCACAGCCCAGGGACACGGAGGACAGACTTCAAAGTGAGCGTCTCCAGCTCTGCTCTTGGACAAAACACCCAGATAGCTGGGTTGATGAGTTCTGGCACCCAGGGACAGCCCTGGACAGCCCAAGGTCTCTCCCAGGACTGGGGACCATACTTACAGCACACAAGAAGAAATGGGTTGGTGCAATGGCCAGCCTGGGTCTTTCTACATAACCCCACAGTCACACTGATGCTGTGAGTTCCCAAAGAGTCAAGGACCCCAGGCAAAGCCATCATGAAGATGCCTGGCCACTCCTAGACTTGTGAAGCCATTTGGCCATGCAGCCTCTGGTGGAGATAGTCTCCCAGCAACAGCTGAGGGACTCGAGGACACTTGCTGAATTGCCAAGCTGTTTATTATGAGCCACGTGGCCTTTGCAGTCGGGACTGGTTAATGCTTTTGGAACTTCTAGAGATCTGGCCCAGGGCAGGGTCCTGAACTCAGGGAGGTTGACTGGCAGGAAAAAAAAAAAAAAGCCCTTGCAACACACTCAGGATGTTTGGAAGCTACTGAGTGGAGATCAGAACTTCCCTGCTGTTTGTAAAGCACTTGGACATGAAGCTGAGAAACAGATGTATGTGGGACTCTGCATGTCCCCTCTCACAGACGACCTGGGTTCAGTTCCCTGCACCTACATGGCGGCTCACAACTGTCTGTATCCAGTTCTAGAGGATCTGATGCCCTCTTCTGCCCTCTGCAGGCAGAAGATTAAAATTTTAAACAAGCAAGAATAAAAACTTGAGGAAACTCTTAGTACTCCCCCAAATGCTGGGATTACAAATGTGTGTCACCACCTCTGACAGGAAAGGTGTGGACAGGAAGCAGAGAGATGAATCAGCTCCCTTGCTCCTTTTTATTCAGTCTCAGACCCCAGCCCATGGGATGGTGCTGCCTGAATGCAGGGTGTGTCTTCCTCCTCCGGTTAAACTTAAACCTTCTGGAAACACCATCCCAGACATGCCCAGGGGTGTGTCTCCCAGGTTATTCCAAATCCAATCCAGACGAGGAATCTCTCATTTGTTTTTCTTGTCTAATTGCTCTGGTTACAGCCTCCAGCATGACACACAGGAGACGTGAGAGCGGGCTTCTGGTTTGTTCTTACATGTAAGGTTCTGTCTTTATGGGGAATGATGCCAGATGTAGGTTACAGAGGTGGCCTTTATTAACCTTTTTATCCATTCATAGTTTATTGTTTGTTGTGTGGTCTTAAAATATATGCATATGGCGGGGGGGAATTCATTAGTGTTATGTGCTTTCTCTATATTTGGGGAATTTTTACATGTGTGTCTATGCAGAAACTAGTGCATGTATATGCCATGGCCTTCGTGTGGAAGTTGGAGAACAGCCTGGAAGAGTTGGTGCTCCCCTTCCTCCACATAGGTTCCAGGGTTTTAACTCAAATCGTCAAGTTCCAAAGCAAGCACCCACTAAAAACATCTCACGGGCTCAAATTTTTTGAATCAATATTCTCAAGTGATTGGCTATAGCTTTACATTGTACTAATGTATTTATGCTTTTGTGGATTTGTTTATGGTTTCTTGCAGCCTGAGCTGATCTTAAACTCCCTATCCTCATACCTCTGCCTCCCTCATGCTGGGTTTATAGACAAGTAAACTATGCTTATTTTATTTCTTTTGGTTTTGTTGTTGTTTTGAGACAAGGCCCAACTCTGCAGCCCAGGAAGGCCTGGCACTCACTCTGTAGCCCAGGTTGGTCTGGAACTCACCATATAGTCCTGGTTGGCCTTGGACTCACCACAATCCTCCTGCCTCAGTCTCCCAAGTACTGGGATTGCAGACACTAACTACTGTAGCTGACTAGTTTTACACAACCCTCCCTTTAGAACCTGATACCCATGCCACACTAGTCTACAGACTCTGTAAATGGACTCTGGTTGGCTGTTCCCATGCCTTGAGACAGTGTAGAGGGTGTTGGATTCATCTGCTCCCTCAACCTGAGAGAATTCCCATGGGAAATCCCTGGTGGCTGAGATAAGAGGTCTATTTGAGAACTTTATTGTTTTCTTTTCTCCAATGGTAAATGGGCAGTCCTTTTTTTTTCTGTCTCTTCTGCGATTATGTTCTCTAATTTACATTTTCTTAGAAAATCAGAATACTCATACCCCCCTCCCGCGCTCTGCCCTCTCCTCTCTCATGTCTACACTTCGTCCATAACCACAGAGGTGTCCTGGCATGTTCGCTCAGGAGCTGCGCTGCCCAGTGCTGTCTTTCTGCCTAGTGAGTCCCATCTACCTTCTCTTGCCTCCTTCCATAGACCTCTACATTGGGTTCTGTCTGTGCACCTGGCTGTAGTAGGACCAGCAAGCCCCCAATGTGCCAGGCTATACAGTAGCTGCTGGATCTGGAGGGAACAGCACATGGCTGGCTGGTGACAGCAGGGGCAGGAGGAGGCAATAGCCAGGAGAGGAGAGGCTCTAGCACTTTAGGACCAGGGGGCAACTGGGTTTTGTCATTTGTCAATGTTCCTTCCCAGAGCTGGGGTCAGATGGGGCTCAGAGATAAGGGGTGACGGGTGTGCTTTGCACCCTTCAGCTCCGCCACAAACTCTGTTCCCAGAGCAACTGAGTCATGCACAAGACAGACAGCGATACAAAGGCAGCTGGTAATGGCTCAGAAAGGTCAGAAACCCCCAGTTAGGCCCACTACTAACATAAGCCTCAGAGGCTGGGTAAGACCCCCTCCTACAGAAGCCACCTGGGAGTGTTATCCTCTGTGGCCTGGACAAGGAGGTTAGACCCAGGAAATCAGCTTAGACCACAGTGTCAGGGAGTTTTCTGGTTTGTGGCACTCTTGATCCAGACAGGAGGTACAGGAGGGAACCCTGCTTTCGGAAGTCACTTGGGGACCCCAGGCTCCATCTGGTCATGGCTTTCTAAGTCCTTAGAGTTCTCAGGGCTCTTTGGCACACAAGAGAAATGACAAGCATGGAAGATACCCAGTTACCTATAAGAGAGCATGATTGCCTACTCCCGCTGCGTAGGCCCCCTTCACTTCCAGGGAGTCACTGTGAGAGTGGCAGGCAGAGGCCAGTCAGCAAGTGTCTTCCTGTCTTTTGTGGCTGAGACAAGAATGAGAAGGTATGTGGACCTGTCTCATCCCCCAAAAGCTGAAGTTGTGTTTATGCAGCTCCGCCCTGGAAATCCCCAGAGGAGGCTGCCAGGAGTGCTCAGAACTCATAGAACAGTGCCCATTAGCTCCTCTCAGGAAAAAGTTTTCCTCTCTGGCTCCTGTCACCAGTGGCCTCTTAAACCCCTATTGTGTTCTGTAAGAGGCTACTCCATTCATTTCGCAGCTACAGAGTAAGAGAGATGGAATTCTAAAGCTGAATCCATCTCTTCCCTCTGAGTTTCCAGTTTCTGGCTCCTCTGAGGATGGGTGGCAAGGGGTGGACAGGATCTTTCCTATGAAGGTGGAATGGGAAAGGAGTCGCCCCAAGCTCCTAGAGGCCTAGTTCCCTAGGGCAGCCCATGTGACTGACTGGTGTGATCTGGGTACCCTGTCAGCCCACTGACCTACTGGCAGTATAGTGGGACTTGGGTAAGCCCAGAGTTCCTGGGGCCTAGAACACCATTGGTCAGACCACAGGTACTGCAGACAGCAGGCTTCCACCTGTGTATTATCCTTCTGCTGAGCAGACAGACAGATACCTAGACAGATACCCGGAGCTCTCCCTGAGGCCCCCATCTACCTCTCTTGCACGTCCCCAAACCCAAGGTGAAGTTACAACTTAAAACTAACCACAGTGAGGCAGACTTTAGTGCATTTCACATGCTGCAAGCTCCATGAAACCCTCAAACCCCATCACCCCAAAAGGAGACTGTCCCCATTAAGTAGTCACTTCCAATCCCCACAACATCAGCCTCTAATGACTACCTGTGACTGTGAACAGAGTCGCCAACTTGACAGGACCTAGAACCTCCGTTGAGACAAGCCTTTGAACATGTCTGTGAGGGAGTCTCTAGATTCCGTTAATTGAGGTGTGAATGTTCATTCCAAGTGAGGGCTGGTATCCAGACCAAGTGGAAAGGAGAACGCAAACTGAGTGCCAGCATCCCTCTCGCCGCTTCCTGAGGTGGATGCCATGTGACCAGCCATCTCACGCTCCTTCTGCCTTAGCTTCCCAATGTGATGGGCTGTGCCCTCACACTGTGAACCGGAGTGAGTCAGCCCTTACTGCCTTAATCGGGTGATTTGTCACTGCCATGAGTTAACTAACACAGTATCAGACTTCACTTTAACGCATTCACTGATTCTGGGCATTTTGTGGGGCCACAAGTGTGTGATTTTTGCTCTCACACACTCTATCGAGGCACCTCCACTCCTTTCATTCTCCCGGCCCCCCCACCAACTTTGCAGAACCAGGAGGTGCTGGCCCGACCCACACCGGGAACAATGCTTCCTTAAGAATCTTCCTTGAGGCTCTCTTCTTTATCCTGCCTGTCCCCAGGTGCACATCCAGACAGGAAACCGCAAATGCTCCTCGGATGTTGAGGACAAACAGGCAGCAAGCGCATCTCTGTGAGCTCAGGCTGGGGCTCGCCGTCTCCTGCCCCTCAGCTCCGGAGGCCATGCATCTGTCAGTAATTTTGTCTTCAGAAATAGCTGTACTTGACTTGGTTTGAAAGTCTGCCTGCGTGGGTGGATGGCCCTGGGCTCCCCATACCCTTCACGCCAACTTCCTCCCGAAACAACGCAGTGATGCTTGTCTTGTGGGGTGGACATCTTTCCATCACACAAGACACCTGGACTCAACCAAACACATGCTGTCTGTGCTCCTGGGGAGCCAGGAGTGGAGGGAGGATGCTGGGTCCTCTGCTCCAACAGAGAGGCCGACACCCCCCTGAATGACTGAATTGCTTCCTTCTCCTGCCCACTGGATCCTTCTAGGGGCCCACATAGTATGGGAGGTCCTCTACACCATAGCCGTGGGCTGGCAGCATGTCACCACTCTATCCCCTACCACCTCTGTGTCTGCCAGTGTGGAGTCATGGTGGGGCTAGGGCCAGGCTGGAACTGGGACTGCCATTTCTGGGTCTTCCCTGGGCCACCAGTCCTGGGACAGTGGTAAGGCATGCCCCACCCCCACTGGTGGCAGGAGGAAGCCATTCATCATCCTGGAGATCTGGCTGCTGGTATGTTTATCTGCAGGAAGGAAATGGAGTCTTTTCATCTCTCCCCAGCGGCGTCTGGCCCACTCTCCGATCTGTCAGCCAGGGGAACTTTAAATAATGTGCAGCTTGCTGTCAGTACCTGCTTTGTGTCTTGGGGTTTCTGTGTGCCTTGCTCCCTGGGTGTCTCTTGTTATTGCCGCTTCCTCCTTGAGATAAATTCTGTCATAAACCTATTTCTTGTTGGAGCAGAATTAAGAGTTCTGTCCCAGTAGTGTGGGCTGGCCAGGCCATCTCCTCAGACCAGAGTGAGCAGAGGTAGCTATGTAAACCTTGGGGCATATTGGGTACTGGTGGGGATGCCTGTGGGGTCTAGGAGGCCACCATCCTGCAGAGTGGAGGCAACACCATTGCTTCTCAAAATTTCCAAGCGGAAGCAATCGGTGGAGTGTGGTGTAAAGATCTAGTTGCCCATGTTGGTCTGGGTACCCTTGATCATTCTCCAAGAGCACCTCCCGAATCTTGAGACATTGACCTCCAGTTTCTTGAGGTGAGGTGACCAGGAATGAGATCACAGGGTGAATGAACTCTCCTTCTATCCATCCTCCCATTCATCCATTTTTCCATCCATTCACCTGTCCATCTTTCCATTTGCCTATCCTTTCATTCATCAATACATCCACCCACTAATTCACCATGCATCCATCCACTCACTCATTAATTCACTTATCCATTTATCCATCCATCCACCACCCATGCATCTGCCCACTTAATCACCATCCTTCCTTCCACCCATCCATTTGACTTCCCAACATCCATCCATTCACCTATCCATCCACCAATCCATATCCAGCTACTCTCCTATCCATCCATGCACCCATCCATCCATGCACTCATCCATCAGCCATACTCAAAGAACTTATTGCACACCTACTTTGTCCCAGACCCAGTGTGGATGCTGCGGACCCTGTGATGACAAGGATAGCCAACCCTGCCCACAGGGGTGCTAACAGAAGGGGAAGGGTACAAGGGGAAATTGCAGTGTGGTACATGAAGGGGAAGTACAGGTAGCATGTGACAGAGAGCCAAGTGGATGGTCCTTGAGACAGGCCACAGGAAGTGAGTGAAGGAAGTGACATCAGCAAAGTGAAGAGCAGAGGGAGGAGCAGGGTCTCTGGCCAGGATCAGATATGAGGCTGGACAAGGAGGAGAGAGTGTCGAGCCTGGAGGCGGCTTCCCATGAGACCTGAGCAGAACTCTGTCCTTTACTGCTGTGGTGAGGCTGGGAAGAGGGGCTCCTGGTCTGCCCCATGGACTGAATGAGTCAGGAAGTCCAGAAAGGGCGGGCTGCAGCTGTGCCCAAAGGTGGCCAGAGGCAAGAGCAGCCCGAGGTGCAGCCATGGGGAGATGCGGTGCTTGCCTTTTGCACCTGTCTCCTGGACAGCTTCTCCCTTGAGTCCCCGTCCATCTCTCCTGCTTCAGGAGACTAACTGCCTCGATGTCCACCAAACCTCCAGCTCAGGGGCAGTCAGCCCCTGCTGCCACATTTGCTGCGACCAGAATCTGGGGGAGGCAGGAGCGGGAGTGGTCAGCCATGAGCGTGTGAGGACTGCTGCCCTGAGGTCAACGAGAAGCTGCAGCCCACGGAGAGACTCGGGAGGAGCCTGGGCTTGGAGTCGGGACCCTGGAAAGCTGGGTTTCCTCTCCTGTGAACCTGACATGGTCACAGGAGTCAAACACCTCTGCATGTCTGGGGATGTGGAGAGCGCCTTAAGCTAAGCTCCTAGACAGGATACAGGCTCGTCACACACCTGCTGCCCTGGCCTCAGGTGGCACATCACCATCTTCTTGCCCAGCACATGGTCCCATAGACTGTCATCCCTGACAGTCCAGCAACCGTGAGGCTCCGAGCTCAGGAGATGTCAGGCTGGAGGCTGGGCTTGAACATAGGGTAGCTGCATCCTGGGAGAAAACTGTTGTCTCTGGAGCAGACCAGAGCCAGGGTGGTGAGAGCTCACGCCTCAGGGTAGGAGCAAGTCTACCAGGAGGGGCTGCAGTTCTCGAGACTCTGTCACTCACTGCTCAGTCACTGCCACTGGAGGACCCTGGATGGTCATCACCTAACATGCCATCCCATGGCAACAACGCCTTAGAGAGGGAGTCTGAGCTCAGAGAAAGGGCATCCCACTGCAGTAGACCCTCTGGGGAGGGCAGGGTTAAGGGACAGGACAGGCCCTGCCTACTTTCTTCTAGGTGAGTGTGCGAGGACCCCCGTGGCAGAGCACCTCTGTGGGAGGACCCCATGGCGGAGCACCTCTGTGGGAGGACCCCATGGTGGAGCACCTCTGTGGGAGGACTGCCGTGGCAGAGCCACACTGTGGAAAGATCCCTGTGACCAAGCCCCACTGTGGAGCTTGTGTTAGGGAGACAAACACCAAGCGGCTCACTGGGGTGGGGCAGGACTTCGACTGTGACATCATCTGAGCCTTTCTCAGGCAGGATGGATACCCAGGTGCTAGAACTTCCCTCTCATCCCAACCCTGCCTTGAACTGGACCTGGAGAGCAACAGCTTCTATAGCCTCCTGGGGCTGTGTTCCAGGTGCCTGGAAGATGCCAGACTCTTTGGGGCACTAGGCCAGGTGTTTGCCTAAAAGGGGTCGGCTGGGGACAGGCCATCAGCTGCGCCTTCTACCCATCCAACTGTCACTCAGCCTCCCACAGGCTATTCCTAGAAGACTTAGCCTTTGGACTTTCCCAGTGTCCATAGTTCTAGGAACCAACTCAAGGGCACTGTTCCCTAAGAGACTTCCTGGGTTGGCGGTTATCCCTTCCTTCTGCTGCTGTTTGGGCAGGTGCAACCCTGCCCAGAGGCTCTGCAGTCAGAGTCAGCCCCAGCCCTGGCACACTGAGAAACTGGGCCCTTCCGAGGACACCAGCTGGCCCAGGACCCCCCCCCCAGCTCACCTGAAGGAGGGCAGAAAAGTCAGAGGGTTAGAAGGACGCTTTGCAGGACCAGTTGCAGGACATGGACACATGGCTCGAGTCAGCCCTAAGCATCGTTAACAGGGGGGCAGCTGGGGACTCTAAGCACTGGTGCGCACTGAGAGCTCTGTGACTGAGAGCTCTGTGACTGAGAGCTCTGTGACTGAGAGCTCTGTGACTGGGGTGTCTGCCCCCTCTGTCCAGGTGATGCTCTGAGCCTCCACAGAACCCTGCAGATCCCCTGCTTGTCAAGTGGCCCTCACACATGCACCCTGCACCTCAGGCTGAAGAGAATCTGGTCTTTATGAACATGACAGAAAGTAGTGAAAAGTTCCACCAAGGTCACACTTCCTGTCACACTTGCTCTTCAGTACCCAGAACACCAGAGCTCTCCACCACCACTGCCACCACCACCGCCACCACGGCCACCACCACCACCGCCGCCGCCACCCCTGGCTTTGTCTCTACTGTCCCCTTCTGAATTCCAGAACTCACTGCCATCTCTCCTTGGTGGCAGCCCTCTGTCAGGAAGCCCTGGATGTCCCCATCCCACTGGTCATGGGAACATTGTTGTCCCTCTGCCTGACACTCAGTTTCCCTGAGTGTATCAGACCCATCTCTTCCTGGACTGCAGGATCAGCAATAGCTGTGGGAACCTTGTCTCTGTCCCCTCAGCCAAGTGACTCAGGGACATAAACCACAAACAGGATAGGTCTACACAAAACCCCAGTCTAGGAGGTCAAAGGGCATCAGTCTTCCAGGAGTGGGCGGTTAAGACCATGGCTCCCGTGCCCCCAACATGGATCCTTCCAGAGGCAGGCCTCATTCCTGCCACTGTTGCTCCTGATACTGTCCATTGACTGCAGGATCCACAAGGACCCAAGAAGCAATATTGGACACCCAGATCCATGCTGCTCAGGGTCCTGCCTTCTAGAACCTCCTGCACGAGTGTCATCCCTACCTACTCCCAGCCTGAGTTCAGCCTCTCCTCTTCCCCTCTGGCCACTGGACTGTATTCCTTGAAAGACAAACAGGTCATTGATATTTGACAGAAGGAGGAGGACAGCCTGAGATCCTGAAAAGCCAGGATACTCTGAGGACCTAGGTGCTGGCTCTTGCCCCCTCTCCTCAGAGGGCTATGATACATGGTGGGCAGGTTGGGAGGCTAAGGGGGACTGAGAGTGCCTCCCTTTCCGAGTGTCATAGGATATGCTAATGACCATTGCTGGTATCCTGTCTCCAAAACACTGTCTATACTGATGTTTCTGGCCTTCAAATATCCACCCACCTTCTTCTCAGTCACGGCTTAGAAACTTCATGTCTGCAAGTGTTCTGCTAACTTTCCGGGGACTGTTGCTGTGGGGAGAGGCAAGTGTGTGCATAGGTGCTGCGAGGTGCCAGACCAAACGCTGTAGCCTGGGCAGCCACGGCCTCCCCACAGCTGCAACTCTGAGGAACAGGGTGGAGAGAAAGGAGGTACAAGCCCTGCCTGCCTGTGGAATGTGGGGCTGCAAGGGCCCCTGAAGAGAGTCCATGGAAGCTGGCTGTGGACACAGATTCCAGAAGGGCTGCTCAGAGAGGGAGGAGTTACCCAGGAAGAAGCACCTGAGTCAGGGGGAAAGACTCGCCCAAGAGAGGATCCATGGGGGAGGACTCACTCTGAGAAGGACTCACTCCAGAAGACAGGGACCTGTGCCAAGAGGGAGGGCTCACCTCAGGGGAGGCTCACTCTGAGAAGGAATCACTCTAGAACTATGTAGGGAAGGAGGACTCACCCCAAGGGAGGAGGATCATGATGAGTGAGAGGGATACATCCAGGAAGGGGAACTCAGCTGCTGGCCTTCACATCGGTAAGGAGGGGATGCTGTCCAGGCAGCTTCGTGAGGACACCTAGGGCCCTGCTCAAGGGCCCTGGAGAAGCACATATGTGTAGGGGAAGGTCTGTGCCCATGCAGAAGCATGTAGTGAGGGAGGTTAGGAGGCTGGTCACGGGCACCGGTGGGACTGGACTCCACAGCACAGAGCCTCCCATGTCTCTGCTGTGTTCTGAGCAGGTGCAGTTTCTGTGTCCAGGATGCTGTGGCATCCTGGGGTGCTTGCTCCTTCTGGAGTTTGTGAGAGCAAGGGAAGGTTCTGGGGACTGCCAGGCAGGCCCTGGGGACTCTGGGAAGTGAAAGGACAGCTCTAGGTCCCCAGGGAAGCATATATAAGGGCTGGTGCTGCCCCCTGGTGGTAGAGTATGCCTATTTCATGCAGATGGACTTCAGGGACAGGGACCATCTCTGTTGGGTATTAAAGTAAGGCCTTCCTAGTGTGGCTATATGACCTGGGACATTGCTACATGTCTCTGACTGGTCACAGAAAGAACTTGAACATCCCAGTTTGTCCTGGTCACTTGCCAGATTTGGATCCATCCCTCCACTAGGTCCCACAGACTGACTCTTCACTGTTTAAAGGAAACAGAAGCCCATGGGAGTGGCTGTCCTTAACATCTAGCTTCCAAGGGCCAACCCACTTCTCAGCTACTTCTTGAAGTGCTTTAAGGCCCTGGGGGACCCGAAGCCTCCTTCTGTGGTGGGGGCATGTAGGGGAGTCTACGAAGGAACCAGGGCCACCAGCCTGGGACACAGCCTCACTATCCACAGAGAACTCTGCCTCTGTTACTCCTAGAAACCAAAATACATGACTTCCATCTGAACACCAGTGTGGAGGTTAGGCGAGTGCTGAGGGCTAGGAAGTGCGGGCTTCCGGTGGAAGACAGCTCAGTGTAGGTGGGGAGGAGTCTGGCTAGTGACACAGTCTTTTTTAGAGAGTAAAGAAAGCCAGGAAGTGACATAAGAGGAAGGGTATCAAAGAGACTGTGCCATCAGGATTAGTCAGAAGGGGACCACTGACTTAAGTTTAGAGCAACTGCAATTCCAGTGTGGGGTGTGGGGGTTCACATCAGAAGCAGGGGATCTCTGTGTGTTCAAGGCCAACCCTATCTACAAAGTGAGTTATAGGTAGCCAGGACTACACAGTGAGACCTTGTCTCATGAGAGAGAGAGAGAGAGAGAGAGAGAGAGAGAGAGAGAGAGAGAGAGAGAGAGAGAGAAGAGAAGCATTCCAAGAAAACATATCGCTAGTGCAAAGATCCCGAGGCAGAAAAGGATCAGGAAGGTATGAGGAATTTTAAGAGCTCCCTATGGGTTGAAGATGTAGCTTGCCTAGCATGCACAAAGCCCCGGGTTCAGTTCCCAGCATTGTATAAAGTGGGCGTGGTGGCACAGGCCTGTAACCCCACCACCTGGGAGATGGAGGCAGGAGGGTGTTCAAGGTGATTTTAGGCTACATAGCGAGTTTGAGGCTAGCCTGGTTATGAGACCCTGACTCAGAGGAAAAAGAGATGGGGAGGGAGTATGTTAGAGTGAAGTCATAGATAGGTGACCCTGAGGGTTAAAGAGCTGGGGGGAAATGGAGAGCTAGGTGAACCTGCGCTGGCCTTGGGTCTCTGCAGTGACACTCTGCAGGACTGGATCTGGGTGGGGCATCTCGTGAATTGTTTTATTTAACCTTGCTGAAGTCCACCTCCCACTCAAGTTCTCTCAAGAAAACACTTTGCTCCTGAGATCTGACCCTTGACAGCCCCTGGCCGAGGTCATCCTGCTGGAACCAGTCTCAAGATGACTCAGCCAGTAAGAGTGCTTGCTGCCAAGACTAACGTCCTGAGTTCAATCCCCAAACCCACATGGTGGAGGGAGAGACCCAATTCCTACCAGCTGTCCTCTGACCTCCACACTCACACTCGCTCTCACACTCACACACACACACACTCTCTCACAAGCACATTCATTCACACACACTTATGCAAACTCACACATTCACACTCCCATTCACACACTCATACAAACTCACCCACACTTTCACATACGGACTCACTTCCCACAAACTCCTGCATACCCTCTCTCACAGACACAATATCTCTTTACATGAAGCTAGAGAGATGCCTCAGCAGTAATTAACTCCTCACGCTGCTCTCTCGAAGGGCCTGAGTTTAGATCTCAACACCCACATAGGATAGCTTGCAACTGCCTGTAACTCAGCTCCAGGGGACCTGGCGACCTTATCTGGCCTCCTCAGGCACCTGCACACTGCACATACCCCGACACAGACATATAAGTACACATAATTTAAAATAAAATAAATATTTTTAAAAACACAAACAGATAAAGGATACACTGCGTAAGGTGGTCAGGACCTGTTAACATGAGCTTTGCTGTGGCATAGCCTCCCGTACGTTGGTTCAGGCGCAGCCCTCACATCTCTGCCCACCCTAGTCCTGCTCCCTAGCATAGATGGGGCCATCTGCTTCACGTTCTCTGCCTGCTCCTGCCCTGCCCTGCTCCTGATGTCTAGACGGCTCCTTCCCTCATTTCACACCACTAAACCTTCTTCCAGGGCTGGGCCAGATTTGGGAAGGCACCTCAGAATGTGGAAGTCACTTGAGGCCACATCACTGTCTCCAGGAAAAACCCAGCTTCCACGGACCAGGGATAACATTGTGAAGTTCTGGTAACTGCCCTCATAATGGGTGTGACTTCTTACAGATGAGGAAACTGAGGCACAGAGATGAATTAGTACATCCCTGCTTCTGGGAGATACCCGTGAACCTGGATGGGAGCCATAACCCACAGTCCTTGTTCTCGGCACAGCAGGCCACATACAGTCATTATCTACCCCAGACAGGCTTACTCTAACTCTCTTTTGTGCTCACACGTACACATGCACGTGTGTGTGTGTGTGTGTGTGCGTGTGTGTGTGTGTGTGTGTGTGTGTGTGTTTGCTTTGCCTACTCCCGCTGGTCAGCTTGCCCCAGGCTCCCTGCCTCCCAGCTGCTAGGATACAGTCAGTCACACCTACTTAGCTTTTCATGTAAATGCTAGGGACCTGAACACTGGTCCTCATACTTGTACAATAAATGCTTTGTCACCCAAGCCATGTCCCTAGCCTGCCTCTAGGCTGTCTTTTCTTTCATTCGTCTCGGTTGTTTGTTTTGCTTTGAGACGTTCCTGACTCTGTACCACCTGTGACCTAAAACTCACTAATGAAAGCCCAGGCTAGCCTCAAGCTGGTGGCGGTCCCCTTGCCTGGGCCTGCCCAGTGTCAAGGATGAGTGACAGAAATGAGCACTGTGCTTCGGTCCCTAGACTCTGGATGCAGTGACTTCCAGTGTTAGACTGGCATGTAATTCTTCCTCATTTTAGGGGACAGAGACGATGTCATCTCTGACCCCTTTGTCCCCAGCACCCGACAGAAGCCTGACTGGTATCCAGCGATCAGCTGGTCTGCCTACACTGGATGACTTGAAAGGGGCACACACCCTGCTGAGTGACAGGATCTGTCTCATCATCCCTAAGTCGGAAGACTGACAAGAGCAAGAAATACTGGGTTATAGCTCTCAGCCACCTTCTTAATCCGCCTCCTGTTCTCCCAATTCCTCCCCCCTCTGCCTCCGCTATCAGGACGCTCCCATCGTGTGTATAACCTCTCGCAGCTGCTCTTTTTCTGACCTCCTTGCTCCCTGCGGCTCTGCCACCTCTGAGGCAACTCGGCAGGAAGGGAGGGGAGGGGAAGCCGCACCCCCTCTCGTGATTGCCCACCTGGGCCTCCCTGTACCTCGAGGAGCCAGCTCCAGCCTCTGTCAAGGCCATACAGATAAGATCTGAGCAGATAAGGGCCCCATTGACCCCAGAGAAGGCGACACAGCCTCGGGGTTCACCATACTCTCCTGGCACCGGGCTTGCTCAGGAATAAAAATACTAGGTGTGGGTGGGTGTGAAGCTGGAAAGAGACTTCCCAGCCTGGCACCACCTGGCCAGGATACCTCTCAAAGGTAAGGAGTAACAGGAAGTTCCAGCCAGTCCCCACCTAGTGGGAGAGGTGGCCTTGGAAGCCCAAGCAGCCTGTGTCCATCTGTCTGTCCCTCTCCTTCTACATCTGCCAGGCCTTGGCTTCTGTAAAGTGGGGTGACTACAAGTCCTGCAGCCCAGGAGGGCCAGGCTCCTTGAGAGCCCACTGGAGGTGCTGTGGATGGCCACGGTGTCTTTCTTGGCGGGCGACACCCAGTTCCTGGTGGGGGATTTCTGGGGCCAGGCTGTCCAGCTTCTAGAAGAGACCTGGCTGAGCTTATGGTGACAGTGAGGTGCCAGACAGCCCTTCTGGAGGGCAGTGGTGTCTTACTTCTGTTCCCACCACAACCCCTCAGGCTCTGAAGGGAGCCCCGTATGGTTCTCAGATGGGAACCTCTACTAGCCCGCTGCAGTGCTCCTCAGCAATGCCCTCTACAGGTGTGGTGCTCCTGCAGAGAGTGGGTACAGCCCAGATCCTGGCCCCAGCAGCCAAGCCCATGGTGTTCCCTGCCAATGAATGATGTTACCAATGTCTCATGGATCACATGGAGGGTCACAGTAACCATGCTCTACATCCAAGGAACAGATCATAGTAACCCTGGTGTGGACCCTGCCCTCCAGTCCATCATTCCCCATGTGTGGATTCAGGTACCCTGACCTGAGCCACGGGAGTTGTGCACTTGCAGCTTCCAAGGCTGACCTCAAGGGGGCAGCACAGACTACCTCTCTCCCTTGCAGGGCTCCTTCTGGGTCCCCACCTGGGACTAGAGGCTACCCCAGGAGAAGCCATACACAGACTAGGACTTCCTTCCAGCTGGACCTTCCAGTGCCAGATCCTGTATGATGTTCACTACTGGGGTCTCCCAACCTCAGAGGTGGGACACCCAGAGCGGAGGGGAACCAGACCTTGGAGCAGTGAGGGTCTGCCAGGTGGTCAAGGCAGGGAGATGGAAGCCTTTCCTATTCATCCCTGCTCAGAACAGGTATATGGCATCATGAAAGTGCTGGAAAGGGGCCTGGCAGGAGGCCAGGAGATCCGGATCTAAGGCTAGGCTCCCACAAGTTCCACCAAGGTCTGGAGGCTGTCTGAGCCTCGACTCCCCCTTCTGCACGCAGGGACTTGGGGAGAATCCAGAGGCCCAGCTGATTGGGGCGTCTGCGGCTAGCCTTGGGATGCTGGGACCTTCCCAGGAGGCTCATCTGAAAGTGTGGGACAGTCATACAGCTGGCAGCCCACTCACTTCTGCAACTTCCCAAGGCCACCATCAGAAAGCGCCAAACAGGGGTGTCCAGCGACTGTGGTCACTGATGGAGAGGCAGCTATCTCCCCGCTGGGTCACAGCCACACCTCATGAAGCTGTGGATTGCAGTGGAAGCCAGGTCTGTTTCATGACATGCATGGGGTGAGCTCCTGCCAGCATGGCTCAGGTATTAGCTGCTACTCCCTCCTGCCTAGGGTCATGAAATTGTCAAGACACAAAGAAATGACCCACCTCCCCATCCTCCCAGGTCTGGCCTGGTCTCAGTTTCCCATCTGGAAAATATGGGATTGCTTGCAGATAGACCATCCTCTTCAGCAAGGTACTCTAGAGTCTGCAATAACTCCCCAGTGCCCTGTGGTGAATGGACTGGGGATGGGCCTTCCTACTACCTCTTTGTCCTGCATGAGCACACAGAGCATGCTCAATGAGAGTAGCTAGGGTTCTAGAAGCAGTGAGCTGGAGTGTCTGGACTCTGAGCCAGGCTAAGGACTGAAGAGGAAGATGCTAGGCCGAAGGCCACACCCCAGAGCTAAGCCAGCATAGTGCAGCCGGAAGCCTGCCTGGGTGTGTGCTACACCCACACATTCTGTGAGGGGACAATCCAGTCTCTGATATGGATTGAGCACCAGCTGTGTGCCAGGAATCATCCAGGGTGACTAAGACCCAAGCTCAGCCTGGCACAGGGTCCCAGCCCAGCCCATAGTCTGAAGGCCACTCTTTCATGCCCCCGGTGGGAAATATGGCTCCAAGTAGCAGCAAAAGATCTGAGTGGAGATCCCACAGTATCTCCAGAAGGTATCAGGGTCCACCATTGAACCACCCACAGGCTGATCCCACAGGGCTGTCTCTCTGCTCCTAGGTACAGCCACCACCCCTCAACCAGAGCAAGGGACACTGGATCCCTTTCCAGGAGTCCCCTACCTACCTTGGTATTCCACTCTTTAAACCTAACTGTCCCCTTACCTTGTGCTGGCGAGTTTTATGTCAACTTGACACAAACTAGAGTTATCTGAAAGGAGGGAACCTTAACTGAGAAATTGCCTCCATGAGATCCAGATGTAGGGCATTTTCTTAATTAGTGATTGATGGGGGAGGGCCCAGCCCATTGTGGGTGGTGCCATCCGTGGACTGGTGGTCCTGGTTCTACAAGAAAGCAGACATGGGAAGCAAGCCAGTAAGCAGCACCCCTCCACGGCCTCTGCATCAGCACCTACCTCCAGGTTCCTGATCTATTTGAATTCCTGTCCTGACTTCCTTCGTCGATATTAATGTATAAACCAAATAAGCCCTTTCCTCCTCGGTTGGCTTTTGCTCATTTTGTTTCATCACAGCAATAGTAACCCTAGCTAGGATATACAGGCCCTGCAGGTGCCCCTGGTCCAGACCCCAGCATCTCCCTAGTGGCACTGTGCTCAAGCTGGGCTAACAGGTCTTCCCACAGTAATCCTGGAGGTGGCTGCAGTCACAGATCTCCATCACAACCCATCATCCTTGCTCCCTGGTTCTTCCTTGTCCTTGTCTCACCCTGCATCTCCCTGCTTCCTTCAGCTCCAAGAATAAAAGAGTCAAGCTTCCCTGCTGTTGCGGGGGTGACCTTCTCTCCCAGAGGCCTTTGATGATGTGGAGGGGACAGTTTTATTTCTCTTCCTCCCAGGCTCCCTCTGGGGGACCTAGAGGAGATGTGTGATGGACCTGAGTGGCCCCCAAGGTGGCACCCAGTGCCACGGAGCTGAGCAGCAATCTGACCCACACCAGCCTTCAGGCCGCACTCTGGTCCTAGGAAAGGCGTGGCCACTGGTTAGCTTCTGCTGGCCAGGGCCGGGGCAAGCCAGAGGAGGGAGAGTGAGAAGGCCCAGGCGTCCTCCTGAGGTAGGAGACATATTTGCTCTGCCTTGCTAGGCAAGGGCCCAGTGTGCTCCAGGGCTGGGGCAGGGAGGAGCCGAAGGAGTCGCCCTGCTGGAGTTGGGGACAGAGACTCTGATGCCCTTGTTATGAAGGGTGAATGAGGTGATGGGACCTCCTAGGGTGGATAGTCACAGCCAAATCTTAGTTCTGTCCCTGAGCAGGGCGAATTTGAGCACTCACCCTTCTGCAGTGCTCCCAGCTCCCCTTCTGCAGTGCTCCCAGATACTCACACATCTTGGAGAGGTCCCTGAGTCTCACTGTTTCATCAGTGAGGGTCAGGGTGGGTGGGCTGGGGGTCACAGCACCCTCCCCAGGGTTGAAGCTGGTGGGATGGGGCAAGGAAATGCTTAGTGCCATCTGTTAGAGATGTAGCTCGTGTCCACTAGAGGTCTGTCCAGAAGGAGTTCCGTCCCCAGGGTCCTGGAGTTTCAGCTAGACGGGCAGCTGAGGTTCCTGGTTACTTACAGCTGTCACAACCTTCTTAGGACAGAAGCCAAAGCTGGGGAGGGAACTACCACCAGAGGGCCACAGGGACAGTCTCACATGGCAGCCAGTGATATCTGAGACCACTGGCCCAAAGGGAAACTGAGTCTCAAACTGCGAATTGACTCCGCTGAGAGCTCAGAGCCAGCTGTGAACAGTGAGGACCACCCAGGACTGTGGCTCTGAGGCCCCTGTTATGCCTGGTGGTCTCCCTGATGCAGAGGGAGGTCCCAGCCAGTATGAGGTGGGGAAAACAAAGAGAGGAACAGTGAGACAGAAAAGAAGGCAAGACAGCCTAGAGCACTCTGGGAACTATAAACAAGCAGTTGCTGGCAGAACCAGAGCCAGGCCCTTCCACGCCTGGAGAGCCAGAAGGAGAGAGAGAGAGAAGCTACCCTGCTGGGGGTCACCATGGTCAGGCCTGAGGCCAGGGATCTTTTTTTTTTTCATGAAATCTTTAATGAAGTTGTAGAGGACATGACAGAAGGGCTGAGGCCTTGGGCATAGGCTAAGGGGCCAGGATAACGGGTAGGGACGAGGCTGGGCGGGAGCTCTCCTCTTCCTCACAACAACCCCATCATCCCACTGGGGGGGGGGTAGTGGGGAAGCGGAGCCATAAATATGTCCAGAGCCTCAGAGGTGCAGGAACAGGGTATGAAGTCTCAGAGAGGGGCAGGGGCAGGCCTGGGCCACCCTTGCCTGGGGGCCCTGGCTCCTTGGGCGGCCAAAGGGGTCCTGGGGGGTCCCCCGGCTTGTGCCCATGCTTGTGGAAGTAGCGGTAGTGCTGGACGTAGGGCCTCACCAGGTTGCCCACCTTGACAGGTTGATCTCCCCGCTTTTGCTGTGGCAGATCTTGTAGACAGCCATCCTCAGGATATCCTTGAACTCCTCCTTGGTGATGTCTCTCTTCTGGCAGTACAGTTTGATGGCCGACTTCCCCTCTTCCACTGCCCGCTCCTGTGTGCGCAGCTTCTTCAGATACCTGTCCGGGTCCCTGCGTCCCTCTGAACTGCCGCTGCCCTCTCTCTTGTCAGATGCAGGGGCCAGCCCAGTGGGAGGGTAGAGCCACAGCCCCCCATGGGGAAGCTGCCAAGAAGCAGGTAGCTGGAAAAGCCCAGGGGAAAGCCCAAAGAAGTGGGCGCAGGAGCTGGGTTCACCCCCAGAGTGGAGGGTGGCTTCCAATGGCTGAGGATGCGGTTGGTGGCCTGGATCAGCTCCTAGGCCTTCGCTGGGCTGGCCAGGTTGGCCTCTTCCATCTTGAACAGCAGGGCAGTCAAGGCCAGGACACCACTGTGGTGCAGTCCACACCAGCAGGCAGGTTCCAGGGCATGGGTGGGGTAGTGTGGGCAGCTGGGAGACCCTAGCAGCTGGCCCATCCTCGGTGCCAGAGTCTCCAGCTGTAGACCCTGGGAGCAGTATTTGGGGCGGCTGAGGTGGTGCTGGTGGCTGTGGTAGTAGCAGGCGGCTCCTCCTCCTCCTCTTCTTCCTCCTCTGCCCCTACTCGGACCCCAGTGTTCTCAGTGGCTTCCTCTGGCAGGAAGGAGACCTCAGGAGTCTTGCAGCTGCTGTCCACAGTCTGGGAGTCCGGGGTGAGTGCGGGTGGCGGTGAAGCCACCTTAGGTGGTGGAGTACTGGGGGCCTTGGTGGTCCGCTCCTCCCCAGACCATGGTGTTTCCTCTGTCCCCTTGGCGCGGGCTGCCTGGCTGCAGCTGTCAGCCTTGGACTTCTTCAGTGAACCAGGACCACCGCTGGCGGTGCTACTGCCTCCACTGCGGATCTTCTTCCGGGTCTTCGACGGCTTGGTCTTTCCCTTGGTCTCCTTGGCTTTCTTGGCCCCGACCTTGGCCTTGGTCATTTTGGGGTTGGCGCTGCCCGGGGCCACCTTAGCCACCTCTGCAGGAGCCCGCTCATCTGGCTTGAGGAATGGCGAGCGGCTCTCACGGTCTCTGCTGAATTTGACCTCGATGGAGCCCAGGCCTGAAGACAGGAATCCTTAGCTCTCGGATGAGCACAGCCACCTTGGACTGCAGTTTCACTTTGCGGGAGGATCAGGACGACAATGAAGACAGGAGCCGCTGCTTAGTGGGGCCTTAGGCAGTGACCCTGAGTCAGGTGCTTAGTCCTTAGGTGGCCATATCTTCTTGGATAACCTATCCCTGTCTCGGCCCTGGTGCCCGGCCTCAAGGGCCTTCCGTAGAGACCCTTTCTCCCTTGAAGACGAGGATGAGGATGCAGCCCCTGAACACCTCAGGCCCTTGTCGCTCTTGTCACCCTGCTCATCTGCACTCAGACCCTGAGTCACACAGAACCTCCTGCTTTGGAGACACGGCAGGTGCTGGTGAAGGTGCTCACCGCTCTGCTTTGTCTGGCCGGCCCGGTGAGGTCCTGGACAGAGGGCGGCAGGGCCCCGTGGCCCGGGCTGTCACCATCAGACCCTGAGGGTGGCACAGCTGCAGGCAACTTCTCCCCATCATCCCCAGCACGCTTCTCGGCCGGTGAGCTAACACAATCGCTTCTTCTTCTTGCCACCCTCGCGGTGCTTGCCTGGTCTCAAGCAGCACACGCACACTGCCCGAAGCCCACAGAGGCAGTAGAACCACACAAGGTGTCTGACCACTGTAGTTGCTGCAAAGCAAACTGGGCTCTGATGAGCATATTATATTCCTGGCCTGGCAAAAGCATCCAATGGCCGATAGCCTCTTGGATCTCGCTCATGGGTCCTTGCCTCCAGTGTCCCTGGCCTCCTAGCCACACCTTACTTGCACAAGACTCCTGCCACAGGCCCTTTGCACACACTGAGACCAGGTTCTCCATAGTTGCACCCCCCACACATCTATGTACTATCACGAATATCTCTGCTTGTGCATTTCTACTCCAGGGGCTTACAGTCTGCACCTTGGACCTAAGTCAGGCACACATGGGGCAAAGATAGCTTAAAATAGTTAGGAACATGTCATAAAGAAGAATATTTCATAGGAGTTTAAAATAACACTGAATCAAATCCAGCATCTCTTGCTACAGTTTGACTGACACAGAGTGACCACTCCTTTATACTGTGTACAGGACTGTTCTCCCACTCCAGTGAATAGGTGAGTAGACACATCAAGACCAGGAGACCCCAAAGCCTGGGGAACCCCTGCTCTGTGTACTCATCCAAAGAGACACATCTTCCCTGTGACTGAGCAGGTGAATTGTCACAGTTGTGGATCCGAGGCAGGGGTGAAAACCCAGACTTGTCATTGCATTCCTCCAGGAGGCTGGTGGCTGACTACACAGGCTCTGGATTTGCCCTGACCACTCCATGCCTCAATTTCCCCAGTCCTAAAACTTACTTCTTTGGTAGCTGGCCCCTGTAAGTCAAGGTATGCACCATGCTTAGGTGGTGCCTGGTCCCTGGTGAGGCTGCAAACCAGCCCACTCTTATCTGAGCCAGCATATCTGCTTCCAGCAAGCAGCCCCACTATCCTCAGAGCCAGGCCAACAGATCCCCCGCCCCCAGCCTCCTCATAGCCTAGCAGTATACACTCTTGCCTGGGAGACAGCCAGAGCCACTCAGCTGGTCTCCCTGCTCCTGCCTTTCCCTGTATGCTGTCTGTCTGCTGTCCATCTTACCCCAGCACACCTTCCATAAAACAAAGCCAATCAGGCTTCCTCGAGTTCAGAGGCCCCCGGGCTCCCACCCACAGGCACTAAAGCCAAGGGCATCCAATGGCCAGTGATCTCCCAATCTCCCAGGGATCCCCAGCCTCCAACACAGCACCTCTGGCCTCTTCACCAGTCTTTGCCTGCATCTGTCTCCTGCTGCAGGCCTTTGCACGCATCTCACAACCAGGACCTCCACATCTCATCCCTCCTCCCCTGCCTTTTCTCAGAGGTCACCTGTTTGGTGGCCCAGCTCTCCTGGCTCTCCTCACCTTATATTCTCAGATTCATCCTGTTTTGTCTGTTTGGGACACAGCGTCCCTAGCACACAGTCTTTGGGTATAGAAGACATTTAGCAGGGCGCCAGGCGTTGGGGCCACGCCTTTAATCCCAGCACTCGGGAGGCAGAGGCAGGCGGATCTCTGTGAGTTCGAAACCAGCCTGGACTACCAAGCGAGTTCCAGGACAGCCTCCAAAGCCACAGAGAAACCCTGTTTCGAAAAACCAAAAAAAAAAAAAAGAAGAAGACATTTAGCAGGGCATTGAGAGGCAAATCTGGTGACTAACAACGTGTTCTCTCTCCTGGGGCTAGGGATGTGATTCTGTGGGTGGGGTGCTTGCCTAACATGCACAGGGCCCTAGGTTCGATCCTCAGCACTCAAGGGCTAGAAGCAGGAAGACTAAGTTCAAGGTGATCATTGACTACATAGTGAGTTCCTAGCTAGCCCCGGCTAAATAAGACCCTGTCTTGCCTGGCAGTGGTGGCACAGGACTTTAACCCCAGCACTCAGGAGGCAGAGAGACAAGCGGATATCTGTGAGTCTGAGGCCAGACTGGTCTACAAAGTCAGTTCTAGAACAGCCAGAGCTGTTACACAAAGAAACCCTGTTTTAAAAACCAAGAAAAGAAAAACGGCCCTGTCTCAAACCAACACAAACAAAACAGCCACCAAGTTCTGTTTCCCATGGAAGACAGCTACAGCTCACAGAAGTGAAACGATGAGCCTGTGGCGGCACAGCAGACAGTCACGTGGCGGTGCTAAACCTCACTAGGGCTCTGGAGTCCCTGCTGTGGCTTCCAAGCTTCCCCACACTGGGTTCCGGGTGTGTGGGGATGAGGACACAGCGGGGAAGCACTGGGTGGGAGGTGGGGTAGGTGACCCACAGGGGTGGCATTAGGAACCTCTCCCCAGACCTCAGGCTTGGGGGTCAGCTGGTCACTGTTGGCTGCTTCAGGGAGCTTCTGTGAATGCCACGAGGGCCAGAGCACACTGGCTGTATACGGGACCTCCTGTGTTTCCCATTGCCCTCCAGCAAGAAAGAGGGACTGTGTCTTACGTTCATTTCATGGGAAGAGAAACTGAGGCTCAGAGGACAGCTGAGACCTAGAGTGAGGATCTAGTCCCAGTTTGGTGGCTTCCAGCTCATGGTTTCATCCACATTCTCTCTCTCTCTCTGACAGAACTTCAGCCCAGGTTGGTAGCACCAAGGATAAGGCCCAGGGAGGGAGCTCCAACAGCCAATGAGAAAAGGCCAGGGTCTGGTAAGGCCACCAGGGTCCTCTGAAGACCCTTTCTGGTCACCTTGCCTACAAAAGCCTTGGGGACCCTGGCTCATCCCTACCCCAAAGTGGCCTCTACTCCCAGCACCCGCAACCATAAGCTGCTGGGCTGGGACTGGCAGGGCTCCAGGCCTTTTGCAAGGAAGAGATGCAGCTGTCCCTACAACCAGCCACCTTCAGAGAAACCAACTGCCTTGTAAAAGCATAAAGCGGTGACTGGCAGCGAAGGGGCTGGAGATAAGGGCCTGGTCATCAGATAAGCCCGCTGCACCAGCCTCCAGGCCAGGCCAGGCCAGGCCCAGGGTGCAGTGAGGCCCAAGCAGGCTTGGACTTTCGCAAGAATGACAGATAAGGGGACAGAGCTGGAGACAGGGAGGTGGGGCCCACAGCAGAGGTGTTAGATGGGGTCTGGGTGAGGACCTTGAGACTTGGTGACACAGCTGGGCTTAGGCCAGATGGGTAGGCAGCCTTTGGGGGAGGGGTCGTGGCTTTTTTTCTGAATTGGGAGGGAGAAGAAACAACTGGGGTCACCACCCCATCAGCTCCAGTACGGACACCCACCCCTGAATGAGTCCGGGGAAGTAGAGGTTACCCCATATTTCTGCACCCTGACCCGTGCCATGCCTGGCCTGTGTAGGCAGAGCTCAGGTTTCATTCTCTGCAGGGACCCAGAGAAATCGGGGCACAGGGCGAGGTTGCCTTTAGGAATCCTGAGCAAGCCAACTTCCAGTCAAGACCCTGAGAAGCCAGAGGTGGGTTCCAGAGGCATAATGCTTACCGGGGAGGGTTGTGGCCCTGTAGTTCCTCCATACGTGGCCCGATGTGGCGCACTGGATGGATGTCTTCTTCTCTCAGGCAGGATGGCAGTTCTCAAGGCGGTGTGTGAATGTGCTCTGAAAGCCCTAGGTTCTCATTGCTAGAGTTTCTGAACTCTTGGCAAGAGCTGAGTCCTGAGCCACAGCGTGCAGGGGGCACCCTTGAGCTACTTGTTAGCGGCTTTCTCTGCGCACATTTGTGCGCGTGAGCTTGATGGGATTGAGAGTTTGCGTGCGTTCTTACATGCATGTGTGAATGTGTTTCTACTTGTGTGTAAGTGCAGGTGTGAGAGCATTTGTATGTACATTTGCATTCATAGGACCACATTTGTGTCTGAGTGTTTCTGTGTATGTGCACCAAGAGCGCGCTTGTGTGTGCATGCTCGTGTGAGAGACAGCATCTGTATGTGTGCATATGAGAGCACACGTGTGTGTGGGTGTACATTTATGTGTGTGAGCACCATGTGGTTGTGTGCACTTGCCATTTGTATGCACTCAAGAGTGCACGCCTGTGCCTTTGTGTTCGCATGAATTTGCGTGTGCGCGCACACGCTCGCGCTCATATGCACTTGCGCGAGTGTGTGGTTTTTCCAAAGCAAGATGGACAGGTGAGTTTACCTGGGAGGCAAAGTCCTCCCTAAGTCAAGACAGAACTTTAACAATTCAACCTAACAGTGACTTCCTGGGGGACTGACCTCACAGGTTCCGCCCTCCCCTGCTCTGTCCTGCAGGTGTCACTGTTCTCATTTTAAAGAGGGTCCCAGGCCTCATCATTCGCCCTGGGCATGACCTGACTGATCTAAAGTTGAGGAACGCCCTGTGCTTCCTGCCACCCAGTCAGCTAGTGCTGGGTGCATTCCCCAGGCCCCAGGCCAGGAGCCTGCAGGTGCAGAACACGGAAGCAGCCAACAGAGGCCACACTTTCTGCAGGAGTCCTGAGAGCTTGGTGCTAAACAGCTGTCCCCATGTCACTAAACTCCAACAGGTGGGTTTAGCTGGCCTTGAATAAAAGCAAACCTGTCCTTGGTGGTCAATGAACACTGTTGGGTCGATTGGGACTCTTGGGCAGGTTTACCAGAACTGAGACCCAAAAGCATTCAACACGGTTCCGTGCCTCTTGAGAAACACAGCTGGTCTGGCTCCTCCACCTATCTGGGAAAGTCTGCATCTGCTCAGAGTCTAGCAACTTCTCTGGGTTGTGCTCAGTTCCCGCAAAGTGACATAACTTAAAGTCATCAGCACACTGGGCGCCTCTGCCTATAGGCAATGGGCCAAGACATCTGTGGGAGCCAGGAGTGATGCAAATCTGCAATTGTGTCACTCAAGAGATTGAGGCCAAAGAATTGTTGTGAGTTCAAGGCTAGCCTGAGCTATACAGCAAGACCCTGTTTCAAAACAATTGGAACAGTCCCTTTCTCTTTCTCCATGTTCACAGGGCTCTTCAGGAAAGGAAGGACATTTAGAAGACTTAGTAACAGGTGCTAGGGTTACAGCTCAGCTAGAGAGAGCTTGCCCAGCACGAGGTCCTGGGTTTGATCCCCAAAACCACATTAACTGTGCTTTGTGGTACACCCCTCTGATCCCAGCACTAGGGAAGCTGAGGTAGGAGGGCCAGAAGTTCAGGGTCACTCTCAGCAACATAGCAAATTCAATCCTAATCTATATGAGACCCTGTCTCAAAATAAAAGACAAAAGGACTAGCAATAAAGAAGCCGGTGGGTTTGAGGTGATCGCTCCTGGGGTAGAGGATGCAGGTGTCTGCTTTTAATTTCATTCTTTTCTGAAGCAGTTGTATGTAAAAACATATCCCACCAGTGCTATTGCTGGCAGAGGAGATGCCCTCTTCACTTGGGGTTACAAGGGATGTGACCGGTAGGTGACCTGCTAGTAGAGACAGCTCTGGGGAAATAGTTTACTTGTAGTTTAACCAAGGGATGTCTTATTCATGTGACTCAGCTGCCACTACCAGGCGTACCAGTGGGAGGCAGGGACACACACCCCTGGTCATTGACCCTGACTAGTGGCTGCTCCTGCAGCCACTGTGTGAGCTTCTGATCTGGCACTGCTATGGTCCCTGCCATGTGGCAGGGGAAGAATGGCGGGACCCAGACCCTTTTTCATCTCTCCTCTCAGGAGCATATGCCCTGTCAGCTGTCTCTCAGCATCTTGGAAACAGTGTGTCCTGTGTTTTTCTGGCTGGTGCTGGCAATATTTGCGCATTTGACTCCTTTCACAGAAGGTCATGGCTTTTGTTGTCTCGTTTGCTTTTTCATTTGACACGCAGTCTCATGCAGTTCAGGCTAACCTCAAACTATATATAACTGAGGCTTGATTTTTTTTTAGAGATGGGGGGGTGTATGTTTTTAAAAATGCATGTCTCACAAAAGCAAATCCCAACTGGAGAGATGGCTCAGAGGTTAAGAGCACTGGCTGCCCTTGCAGAGACCTGGATTCAGTTCCCAACACCCATATAGTGGTTTACAATCTTCTGTAATTCCATTTTCAAGGGATCTGATGCCCATTATGGCCTATGTAAGCATATGGTACACATATGGTACAAAGACACATGCAGGCATAACACCTGTACACATATTTTTTTTTTTGAGACAAGGTCTCATTGCATAACCATGGCTGTCCTGAAACTCACTCTGTAGACCAGATTGGCCTTGAACTCACCGAGATGCATCTGCCACTGCTTCCCAAGTGTGAGACTAAAGGCATATACCACCACACCCAGCAAAATAAAATAATTTTTAAGGGAAAACAGGTTTTTTCAGGACATAGCCCAGCACCTACTTCCTATAGCTGAGGAGACTCACATTCTCACAGGGGCTGTGGAAAGTTGTCCCAGTAGACCTGAGACTTCAGGCAGCCAGCAGCGGGGAGACCAGAGCAGAGACACAGTGGCTGCCTCGCAGGGATAATTAAGGATATAAACAAAAATAATGGCAAGAGGAATGAAGTTTGTCTTAAAATATTTACGTGAGGGCTAGGGAGACAGTTCAGTGGGTAAGAGCCCTTGGTGCACAAGCATGAGGACCTGAGTTCAAATCCCCAGAACCCACATAAAAAGCCAGACTTGGTCATGTGTGTCTATAATCACCACAGTGTGGGACTGTTCCAGTGACCACCAAGGACAGGTTTGCTTTCACTCAAGGCCAGCTAAGCCCACCTGCTGGAACACTGGATAACGGAGACAAGGAGATCTGAGGCATTAGCTGGCTAGAAGGGGATTATGAGAGAGTAGAACCAGGCCTGAGGGAGGGGAAATGAAGAACAAGGTAAGACAAGGACACATGTGTGACAAGAAAGTAGAAGCGAGCCATGGTGGCATATGTCTTTAACCCCAGCACTCGGGAGGCTGAGGCAGGTGGATATCTGTGAGTTCAAGGCCAGCCTGGTCTACAAAGTGAGTTCCAGGACAGCCAGAGCTACACAGAGAAACTCTATCTCAGGAAGAAAGAGAGGGAGGGAGAGAAGGAGAGAGGGAGGGAGGGAGGGAAGGAGGGAGGGGAGGAGAGAGGAAGTGAGGGAGGGAGTGAGGGAGTGAGGGAGTGAGGGAAGGAGGGAGGGTAGGAGGGAGGAAGTGAGGGAGGGAGGGAGGGGAGGAGGGAGGGTAGGAGAGAGGAAGTGAGGGAGGGAGTGAGGGAGTGAGGGAGTGAGGGAAGGAGGGAGGGGAGGAGGGAGGAAGTGAGGGAGGGAGGGAGGGGAGGAGGGAGGGGAGGAGGGAGAGAAGGAGGGAGGGAGGGGAGGAGGGAGGAAGTGAGGGAGGGAGGGAGGGGAGGAGGGAGGGGAGGAGGGAGAGAAGGAGGGAGAGAAGGAGGGAGGGAGGGAGGGAGGGAGGGACGCAGAGACTACTTGGGGGAGATTGGCAGGAAGGGTAATGAAGGTGAGTAGGGATGAGAAAGAACATGCTGAACATGTATGCAAATGTCACAGGAACTCAGTTCCTTGAATACTAACTAAAAACTTATTTTAAAACTTTATTTATTTATCCTTTATTGATGTGAAGGTGTGCATACCCTCCTGAGTACATGTGCACCAAATAAATGCAGTACCCACAGAGGCCAGTAGAGGGCATAAGACCTCCTGGAACTAGAGTTAAATACAGTTAGCCACCTGATGTGGGTGATGGGAAATGAGTCCTGATTCTCTGTGAGAACAATAAATGTTCTTGATACTGATGGCTCTTTCTGAGCCATTTCTCTAGCCTCCTTAAAAAAAAGTAATTAAAAATATTTTAAACCAGTCAAGTGGGTCAGTCAAACACAGTGGCTCATGCCTTTAAATTATGTCAATACTTGGGAAACAGAGGCAGGTGGAGCTCTGTGAGTTTGAGGCCAGCCTGATCTACAAAGTGAGTTCAAGGACAGCTACATACATAGTGAGACCCTGTCTTGAAACAAACAAACAAACAAAAGCATCCTAGTGGATGGTGATAGTGAGGGAGTAAGAACAAGGAAGAAGGCCATCACACTGGCATTCAGAGTGATTAGCCAAAACAAAACAAACAAAAACATGTGCCTAAAAAGCAGTAAGAAATCTTCTAGGTAGGCTGCCTCCCTGTGATATGTTGGTCAGGGAGGCCCCTGAGGCCCCCAAAACAGTGCAAGCAGCTAACTGCCACTGCCTTTGGTTGCCCATCAAAATGAAATAGCAAAACCCTGTTGATGAAGACATCTTTATTACAGGGCAGAGAGGAAGCAAGCTGGGCTAGCCCAGACACTAGCCCACATAGTACCAGAAGATGCCAAGACACCATCCACCTGTGTATCCTGTGGGTGACCATACCAGGCAAGCTAAGACCACTGGAGCAACAGTGGCATAGCTGTTATGGGGCGGCTCACCAATTTATGATTGGATTTGATGCCTGCTCCGCAGGAGGGAGCTGTAAACTCCAGCAAAAGCCTGTGACTGGGAGGTCGTAGATCCTAGAGGGGAAGCTGCTGCTGGTTTTTTTGCTCAATGGACATGATGTGCCCATCATATTGCTTCTAAACGACTATGTTTATGCCCTTAGATTAGCGCTGCTGTCAGCTTTGGTCAGAGAAACTTCTTACGCGGTGGTCAGCAGATGCTGTACACACTCAGAACTGGTCATGCACAGAGAGTCAATGTCCAGACAGGGACACCTATGTCACCCCTCTGAGGCTCAGGAAAACCTTCGGAAGAAGAGATGGAAGAATGGAAAAGAGCAGGAGGCTGAGAGGGGTAGTGTGGAACACTGACTTCCGGGCCATTGCACTCTTGAACTTGCTGTGATTACCTGTACAGACTCTCCACATGACTGGGTCCGCCAACACCCTGTCACCAAAGGGTGAGGGCTCACCCCACCCTTTCCTGAGAATGTGTACACAATTAATGGTTGATGGGAAAGGAGAGACTGACTGACTGACTGACTGACTGACTGACTGGGAGCTCACACTACTGACAACCCCTTGCCTGTGCAGCCCTCATAAAGCTTATTGGTTAAAATAAAGAAAAATTATGAAAGTAGAAATGGAAGATAATTGGGAAGAAGGGATCGATGCAAGTGAGAGACAGGATCGTGGCAGGCGAATGTTCTAAAAATACGTTATATATGTATGAAAATACCACAATAAGACCTATTACTGTGTATAATTCTTCTTTGCTAATTTAAAACTTTTTTTTAGTTCAGGCAAAAGGGACACTGCTGTGGGGACTGAAACAGAGGACTTTGACCCTAGGGATGTGGTGAGGGTGGAGAGAGGCCTCCAAACATCCTACCTTCCAGGCCCCAGAGGCCTTGCTGGGACTCTGCCTCACTGGACACACGTTCAGCCTTAGCGTGGAAACCATCAACCTGGTCCCTGGGGATGGTGGACACTTACAGCTTTCTCACACATTTAGGGAAACCCAGAATGCTAAGAGAAAAATACCACAGTCTCAGAGACAGAGTGCTGAATCCAGGCAAAATGCCAGGGTCTAGCTTGGTGTCACACGCCCGACTCTGAAATGGATCACTGCCTCTCTGACATGAGATGTGGGCTCTTGGGGGAATTGGTTTCCAGTTCGCAAAATTTCAATCTGTGTCCTGGATTTGCAAGTGTGGAAGAAAGAGTAGTCTTCACTTGGAAGAATGGGAGAAGGAGAGGCAGGGGGACACCCCCAAGGCTGAGAAGGCAGAGCCTCATTCCCACTGAGCTGGGATGGAAGGGCACCTGGCTCTGACAGAGCCCAGCCTGCCTGCCCTAGCTTACCTTGCTTGCAGATTGGCCCCAAGGCTATGACATAGCATGTGCCTCTTGCTGTCAGGTGCTGGATCCCAGAGTTATTGACCCTGCTCAGTCAGATCACTCAGCATCCTTCCTGGACAATGATCTGGCATGCCACACATCCATGATTTGGAAGGAAGGGGCCAGAACCTTCCAGAAGCCACTTGTCCAGCTGATTCTGACCCTCCACACCTAGACCACGTCATAACTTTTTGGCTGCAGAACCTGGCCAGTTGACAAAACTTGGCACAGGCATTACAGAACCCTGTTTCTGGGCCCTTCTCCTCCTGTCCTCGAGGGCCACCAACCCCATTTCTCTGTCCCAGGAGAGAAGGTTTTCCAGCCTTATGGCTTCTGGACTCCACTGGGAAGCCCTGGAGGCAGGGAAGAGGTTAGGAGGAAAGCATGCAGTGTGTGCCTGCTCTGTGAGAGGCCACACAATCCCATCACCAGAGCTCCCTTCCTGCTGGGCTCCACAGCTACCACACCTCATCCCTGCAACTGGCCAATACTGATGTCAACATGACAAGATCCAGAATCACCAGGGAGATAAGCCTCTAGACATGTAGATGAGGGAGTTTATAGAGTAAGCTAAGGAGGGAAGACTCACCCTGAATTGGGGGGCACCATCCCATGGGCTGGGGTCCAGGACTGAAAGTGAGGAAAATGAGAAAGTGAGCTGAGCACCAGCCTTTCTCCCTCTCTGCTTCCTGACTGCAGATGCATTGTGAGCAGCTGCCTCACGCTCCTGCCTCCATGCCTTCCCCACCAGGATGGACTGTGCAAACAAATGAGTTTAGCATGTCTTTGTCAGGTCTTTAGTCAGAACAGTGAGAAAAATTATGAATCCAGACACCCAGTCCTGCTTCTCAATCCCCTCACCTCAGGTAGGTCACCTGCTTCCACCCAGACCCTGACAGACACGAGGCCACCCAAGAGCAGCACAGGCACAGTCCCCAGCAGGGGAGCATTTGCCCGCTTCATTCTTTGCTTCAAACAGGTTAATGCAGGACATGTGATGCATGCCGGTGATCCCAGCGCTGAGGAGAACCAGGTAGGAAGATCAGTGTCAAGGCTAGCCTCAGCTACCATCTTAAAAAAAAGTATTGGAAAAGTAGCCACTTCAGGCTGCTGCTGTGTGTGTGGGTGATTATGTTTGTTTTGTGTGTGGAGGGGTGAGCCCCATTTTTCAATGTGGAAGCTGTGGCATTAATGTTCAGTAGTAGTCAGTATTCCAGTTCTAGACTTCAGGAGTTGGGGGAATCTGGGAGTCTTTCCTGAAACACAGATGGGGACAGATGTCTTGCTAAAATCCTGGGGATCACCCTGGTGCTGACACAGGAATCACTTGTGGAGGGCATGTTCTGCGGTCAGCCCAACCCAGAAGAAATGACAGTGCTGACCACTGTCCTCTGGAAGGCAGCTCCTCAGCAAATCGTCACATCAGCCTCCCGTGCCTCCCGACGTCTCCTGATGTCTCCTGATGCCTCCTGATGCTTGGCACAGCTAGGTCAGGGCCAGGACACACACCTGTGGCCTTAAGAACTCACCGGGACTCTCCAGGTGTGATTGGTTGTCCCTAGAAGAAGTATGACCCCAGCGGCTGGAGCATTGCCCCACAGTCACCCTAGTGTTGGGGTCAGACACAGGCGTATTGCTTCCTGTCTGTTCACAGGGAGAAGAAGAAAGTCGGTGCTCTTGGGGTGAAAAGAGTACAACCTAAAGATATTCTCGGTAAATAAACAAGCTGACCAGTGCCGGAGCCCCATGTCAGAGCTTCCGGGTGTGCAAAGGCCACTGTTTATGACTGGGGTTTGATCCCCCAATGATAAGGGGTGGCAGTGTCCTTCAGGTAAATGGGTGATCTACATTGAGTCATTAACCTGCACACGATTCACCTGCCTGGCTGAAGGGCCTTCTGAGAAAGGCCCACGTGTGACACAGGCCACTAAGGCATCTGGAACTGGGCACGGAGATGCCGCGCCAGTGACAGGGCCGTAATTACGCAATAGCCCTCAAGATGCCACCAGCCTGAACCCTGAGCAATACCTGAGCTGTGAGGTCCCAGCAGTACTATTTACAAGGGTGACCCTCTCTGTGGACTCTGGGACTAAGGAAGGAAGGGATGGCAGCTATGAATGAATCTCGACATTAGACTTAGAGGGTGACCCTCAGTGACCTTCAGGTGAATCTCTCACAGACTTGGCTTATGTAAGGCAAGGCTGTAGCAGAGCCTGTCTCATGGCTGGACAATCGAGAAGGTTCTAGATCTGGTAGGACTGACAGCCTGGCATACAGCCTATGTTTGGTCATGTCCCTGCGTGTGTCACTGCAGAGCCTGAGGTCACATGAGGAGGAGTCAGAATGGAGCACCAGGATAGCAGCTGGGGTTCCAGGTTGCAAGGACGCCTGCTGTTTGCCTTATTTCTGAATGATGTCCTGCTTCCTGCTGCTATGGGGACACTGGCTCCCAGACCCAGGGACTGGAACCCATTCAGGTGGCAGAAGGAACCAGACATGCTCTGGATGAGCCTCAGATTCCCTTCAGAGCAGGGTGGCACCCCACAGGTGAGGCACAGCTCGTGCGTATGAGGACTGGTGACATCATGACCTTAGCTAAGGATTCCAACGCAGGTGGGTGCCCCTCAAACCTGTCCGTTGGGCCAGCACTCTCAGGGTTTCCTGCCGAAATGCTCCCTGTCATTTCATCTCTGAGACCAAAGAGGTTGACAGGCATGTCTTAAGCCTGGAAGCCAGCCCTGCCCCCACCCCCAAGTCTCAAGGAGGGATTTCCATCCCAGGGTCTCTGTCTCACATTAGATCTGATTGGCAATTAGCAGATGTCATGACCCTCCTCCGGGAGCCAAGTGCCTAGCTTCAGACGTCAAGTTCCCACCAAGCTCTGCCTGCTTCTGAAGCTTCCTTCCAGGGGCACTCAGGGGAAATTAACATCACCCGTTCCAGGAATGAGAGGAAAGCCCATCAGAGTCTGAGAATGTCACCTTCTCTCCGGGAGGGAATTCAGGCACCGCTTCTACCTACACGAAAAGATTAATTGGTGCCAAATAAATTATCGAAATGCGTGAAGCAGAGCAGCCTACAGCCAGCACTTGGAGCACTGTCTGGTCCCAGATCCACGAGGATGTGCAGAATAGCCAGCCATAGACTTTTCCCTCAGCAAGAGACCTCCCAGACCCCGTGGCCCGAGGTCAAGTCCGGAACAGGGCTGTGCTTGAACAGCACAAAACCCACTTTAGATACAGTCCCTGGGGGCTCAGTGTCCAGCAGGGCCTTTTTATGGGTTTGTTTCCTGAGTCCTACAATTCTGTATTTCACTAAGCCACAGAGAGAGTGTGTGCCTCGCTGCAGGTGAACCAGCAGGATCCAGACTGCAGTCCTCATGCCTCCCCTTTAAAGTATCTTGGTCCCTGACCAGCAACTCTGAGCCTTGTCCCCCACAGGCTGGGGGCTTGACACAGGATGGGGAGGAGTCCCTGCTTCAGAACAGAGTCTCTGTGAAGCAAGTTGTAGCCAAGGATGTCTGTGGTGCTACAGGGTCTCCTGAAGGTGGGATGCTCCCATGCCCTGGGGTCTGTTAAGACACAGACACAATGAGACAGTGTTCAGAGTTACATGTTGGGATGGGCCTGCTAGCCCTGGTGACTGATTTCCAGCTAATCTCTAGGCTAGCCTGATAGAGACTTATAGGAAGCTGTGGTTTGGGAACTGCCGTGGGGGACAGTCCTAGATGTTCACGGCACATGCAGACTGGGAAATATTGAGACACCTGGGATACTGGACAGTGTTGTGATGGCCTCATTTCACAAATGGAGAGGGTCGGGGCTGTAAAGAGAGGGCTCCTGAATCTCCCCAGAGAGCCCAACTCCTGCAAAAATCTCAGCAGCACGGGGCAGTGGGATGGAGAAAGCACCCCTGGATATAATAACGGTTCCCACAAACAGCTCAAATAAGTGACTATCCTGGGACTGTGGTGATATTTTGTTTATGTCTAACAAATAATGCTAGCCTGAAAGTCAGAGTGCAAAGCTAGCCACACTAGTTAGCCATAGAGGCCAGGCAGTGGTGGTGCACACCTTTAATTCCAGCACTTGGGAGACGGAGGCAGATAGATCTCTGTTAGTTCAAGGCCACCCTGAGCTACATGAAATTTATGCAATCTAAAAGAGAAACAGAGCTCACACAAAGGTGATCTCAGCACTTGGGGTCCTACGCCTTTAATCCCAGCACTAGAAAGGAATATAAAGCAGGAGGAGACAGGAGCTCAGTGCAGTTTGAGCTCCAATGCTGCAGTCTGGAGATGCAGTCTGAGGACAGGATCGCCCTTTCAGTCTGAGCATTGGTAGAGGGGAGAACTCTCTAGTGGCTGGCCACTTTGCTTCTCTGATCTTCAGCTTAAATTCCAATATACATCTCTGTGTTTTTATTATTGATACCAACTAGAATTCGTGCTATGTGGGACTTCTGCTGTGGAGAAGGTAACAGCTGGTGAGGGCGACCAGATAAACTCTCCAAAAGGAAGGGCAGTCAGATACTAGTGCTACCACAAGATGGCGCTGCTCTGCGGGGTTTTCCGCTTCCCTTGGCATCCTGACCAGAAATCCCTGGGTGCACGTGGGTGTGCTTTTGGGATGCCCCTGAATCTGTATGTGTGTGTTCTACACACTTGATGTGAGACCGTGGCTCTGGTCTTCTGAGGGGCAGGAGACAGAAACCCCAACTCTAAAGAGGCTGTCACCAACACCAGAGTGTGCCTATGGTCTCCTCCAGACTCTACAGCCCCATGCTGACCTAGTAGCTGGCTGCCCTTCGAGTCCACACACTGCCAGACCACTCCTCTCTGAGCTCCTGTGTTCGCATCTGAGTGGAGTGACCCCAAGGCTCCCCAGACATAAGCACAGGGTGTGGCCTATGATAGAAATTTATTTACTCCTTCAACCAGTCTCTGAGGCAGGATTAACAGACATCCTAGTTTATGATGAAGAAAGTAAGAGTACTCAGAAGCTGAAGCAGGAGAATTGCCTCGAGTTCCAGGTCAGCCTACCTACCGTATGAGACCCTGTCTCACAAAGCAGCAAGAGGCGGAGGAAGAGGAGGAGGAAGGGAGAAGAGGAGAGTAAAAGAGAAAGAAGAAAACAGAAAAAGACTAGGAAAAAAGGGAGGAAGGAGATGAAGGGGAGGAGGGAGAGGAGGAGGAGGAGGAAGAGGAAGAAGAAGGCAGGAAAGAAGGAAGCAGCTAAGGCATAGAAAGTTTCAGTGTCACCAACTAGGAAGTTGCAGAGCTGGTCCCTTGGCCAGTGTCTTGGTGGGGGTTGGGGTGAGAAGGTACACAATGCCCCTGAACAAGGTATATTTGGATCAGGCAATATGTGGCCCACTTATTGTTACTGCGAGTAGACAAACCCTCAGCCCAGACTGTCTGACTGTCAGCCATGACTGTCCTCTTCAAATGCCCTGTCTTCCCATGTCTGGAAAGCCACTCTGACTTCTACACTCTGTGGCCTTGGGGGTCCTATCTAGCAGGCTTGGGACACGTGTACTGTTTTGAGGTCTGTGATCAGGGGCCAAGACTTTGAGAGCTGAAGGGACTGTCAGGAGCACTGGACATAGGGAGTGGGTACAGGTTTGCACAAATCACCCCCTTTCTGGGACCTCAAGGCTATAAAGCTCAGCTTCCTGATGACACTTGTCCAGGATGGACTCACTGACAGTCTGGACACCATCTCAGAGATGACAGAGCAGCCACCCTGTAAATGTTAGTATGTACCAGGCCTTGTGCATCAGTGAGTGAAGGAGCTCCAGTCCTTGCCTCAGGCTCATGTGGGGTCCTGATGAGGGTGGTGAGCCTGTCCACCCAGTGTCTCACTAAGGAAGGAATGGGCCCCAGCCTGTCTGATACCCACAGTAGCCTCTTAGTCCCCGTCACTGAGCCAGGCGAGGCAGTAGGCAATCCACACATCCATCACGGGCATTTCGGGGTCCTGCAAAGTCATTGCCCTCCTGCACATCCTTTGTCAAGGAAGGCAGGCCTCCTAGGGGCCCTGAGCTTCTGAGGACACCGGTCAGCCTGGCCTGAGGATGGCCTCCAGCCTTCACGTGACCAGAAAGGGTTCTTGTGCCCCAGCTCTGTCATGTACCTGTTGTTTCCCTTTTCTCTAAGAAGCCACCAGCGGCCCCAGGGTGCCTTGCGTGTCTCCATGACCCTGAGAGCCGCCAGTCATCTGGTCTTTCCCGGAGGAGCCTGTCCTTGGTGAAGCCTAGCTGGGAATGCCCCAGCAGGATCCTCCTTGGCAGGGCTACAAAATGGGCATTTTGAGCCTCGTGCCCTGTCCCCTGCCTCTCTTTTGTGGTCAGCACTGGCCACTGAATGGAAGCTCAGGCCCAGCAAATCTTGATCAAGGACCCCATCTTGTTCAGAGCTAGCTCTGAGACCCAGACTCTATGTTCAGATTTATCAGTAAGAACCAAAATTGCTGTAGACACCACTGCACACAGAGCATGAACCAGGGCTTCCAGAATGCCAGAGTGGTGGCCCTGTCTATCACAGGAGGGGTGGGAGAAAATGCTGAGGGTGAAGAGGGGGAATACTTGGTCTGTGCTTTGTAAAAATGGGCCAGGAAAAGAGGGAGGGAGGGAGAGAAAGGAGGGAGGAAGCAGGGAGGAAGAGAAAGGAGAAAGGAAAGAGAGAGGTATTTCCCCCCAGGGGTCAGTCCCTCCCCAAGCTGGCCATCACCCACTCTTTCCCTGTCTCCACCCTCCAGGCCTCTCCTTTGGTCTTGTTTCCCTCAGGCTGCCCCTAAGAATCTTTACCCTCGATGCCACCCCCACCCTTGGGTCATACCCTCGTGGACACCACTGACTTGACTGTTTTCTCTCTGGGGGCGAGTGCTGACTTTCTAGTATCTTTCTACCAAGGCCTTGGCAGACCGTGTTCAGCAAAGTCTTGTTGACCAAACAAATGAAGTCCTGTGTCCAATCCCCAGATAGTCTGTAGTCACCAGAGGACCCAGGTCCCTTATCCTCAACAAACAAGTGCTCATGTCATGGGGCTTGGGGCACATGAGAGCAGGGTCTTATTGTCCAAGGTGGAAACTGCCAAGTGGCCCCTGGCCACTAAGCTACCCCTGGAATGTCTCAGGGGGTATAAATTAACGGTTTGGAGGTCCCAAGTGCTGTGAGGTCTGTCTCTATGTGAAAGGAAACAGCGAGGTAAACTGTGGTGTTCTCCGACTCTGGGCTCAGAGGCATTAATTACTTAAATGAGTGAGTATTGAATCAAAGGTCTGGCTTCAAAAATTAAACTCAGATTAGCCCCTGCCTGACTTCCTGTGAAATGAAAAACATTTGGCTAAAGAATGGACACCAGGGCAGGAGATCTGAGAAGAAAGGCCTCGAAGGCTTCGTCGCCCACTGCAGGGGCCACTGGTACCCAAGGCCCTGCAGGAAAAGGCTATGGTGCTGGGCTTTCCAGCTGCAGGTGGAGGTAGGCAGAGCGCCACGCAGGAGGGGCCCCAATTCCAGCTTCTGCCCTAAGGTTGGGGTTCTTTGGGAAGCAGGGGCTGACCAAGGTATTAGGACCAGAGCCTCCTCTGGGGCCCACACAGGCTCCTCAGGACTCCAAAGAGCATCTGGAGGGAGCTCCGTGATTTTCCATGGCCTCACCCAGACCTGAAGGACCAGAATCTTCCTGAAGTGGCTTCCCCAGATTCCTTCCCTTCTCACATCATTTGGTGACTTTCTCAAGCTTTCCTCTGGTCTTTTTTACCCTATACCTTCTGTTCTTAGCACAGAGGCTCAAACTACTCTGTGGCCATAAAAGCCCCAAAGGAGCTGCCCCAGGCAAGCTGGTCTCCTATGGAGCCTGCAGCAGGTCTAACCTCTGCCCTCCCAAGCCTCAGCTGTGCTATCATGGGATGTCATTCATCCTCAGCCAAGCCACCTTTCTCCTCTGTGCTCCCCGCCCCTGGGCCTCTTCCCTACACACCTCTCTGTGCTCCTCTGTGCTCCCTGCCCCTGAGACTCTTCCCTACACACCTCTCTGTGCTCCTCTGTGCTCCCCACCCCTGAGACTCTTCCCTACACACTTCTCTGTGCTCCCCGCCCCTGGGCCTCTTCCCTACACACCTCTCTGTGCTCCTCTGTGCTCCCCACCCCTGGGCCTCTTCCCTACATCTCTGAGTCGGTCCCTCCTGGGCAGTGCTAGAATTCTTTTAGTGCTTGCTGGCCACTGGTGCTTCCCTGGCAGGCTCAGACTGACAGTGTGGCTGCCAAGTAACTGTGGGCATGGGGCAATAGCCATCTCCACGAAGCACACCCTCACAAGCCACTGTCACACCAGCACAGAAGCAGGGCCATTCTGAAGAACTTGTCCATCGGCGATAAAAAAATGTCTTCACACGTGTGAGGACCTAGGTCAGCATAGAGAACACAGCAAAGGGAGGAGCAAGTGCCAGGAGCATGCTGGGAAGAAGGACACTTACGTTAGGGCCTGGGATTGGTAGCATTTTCCACCCTGGTTACTCAGATTGAGGGCACCAAGGTAGCAGCTGGCAGGAACGAGTGAGTGTCAGCCATGGTCTTCCTGATCCTCCCTGCTGGGTCCCATGGCCCTCTGGGAAGTGTGTCTAATGGCCAAAGACCCCCTGGGAGGTAGGCTAGGAGAGCAGGACTGAGACCTTACTCAGCTGGAACCTTGTCCCAGGCCCTCCGCCTGGGCCTAACTGCAGAGAATGGCCAGAAGGCTCCTGCTTCTATGACAAGGACCTCTATGACAAGTGACTGTGGCCTCTAAGGTACTGCAACTGTCAGGGAAGCAGGGCTCTGTCCCGGAAGGCTGTCTCTAGGTTTAGTAGCTGGTTAGAACAAGGTGTGTGTCACCATGCTAGCAGACACAGAGACCAGCAGCTCTCCCCCCTCCCAGAGTCCTTCTACCTGTCCTCTGTGGGCTCAAGGGTCAGCACCAGCCCAGGAGAACCAGGTGTCTTGGCAGAACACCCCCAGTCTGAACAGGCTGTAGGTTCTGGGTTGTGGTGTACCTCACCCTCAGGATGGACAGCACCTAGCTCCTGACATGACACGATGGTGGTCTGCTGGGACTGTGGCGAGGCTTGGTTGGGCACAGACCATCAGCAGGGCTAGAGAGGCTAAAGGCCGTTGGCAGGGAGACGTATCTGGTGGCCACCCTAACAATCCCAGACACAGGAAACTGGTGGCAGCCTGTGGGGTCAGGGGTAACAGGCAGCCTGCCAGATCCAGACAGGGTCCTGTCAGTTCCCCCAGGACAGGCGGCAAAGTCCAGGCTACCCATAGCTCTCTGCCCCCCCCCGTTCCTCCTAAGGCCACGGAAAACCTCAAAGTGCTGGTGGCTCACTCTGCAATCCCAGCGCTGGGGAAGCAGAGGCAGGACAATGGCTGTGAATGGGAGGCCAGACTGAAAATCCCATCCTCAAAAACAGCAGCGGTGGGCCCTGCTGTTTCGGTCCAGCAGGGTCAGGCACCGAGGCAAGCTCCCTTGCTTGGAAGAGGCCTGGCCAGCTGTGTGGTAGCTGTTGGAGGTTGACTGGATAGGAGGAGGGCACTTGTAGTTCCTCCTGGCCCCTTCTGGGCCTGGGCCTCCACAGGACACTGTGCTTGGGTGACTCCATTGCCCCACCCCCAGCTCCCTAAAAGAAGCCCCACCATTTGTCTCATCAAAGCCATTTTGTCTCTGATGGTCCAATTCACACCTGGCTGCAGGTCAATGACCAGGCAGAAGGGGGCCGGGAAATGTTTACGAGGGGGCAGGGTGGATGGCGGTTAAGGGCCTGGGCCTGGGAAGCTGGAGCCAGCAGGATCTACACCTTTTGGAGCTGTGTGGGACACCTCCTGCCCCTTCCACAGACCCTGCCCATCCACCCACCCACTTGCCCCAGCAAGAGGAAGTCTCTGGGAGACTGCTCCTAGATGCAGCAGAGCCATGAGTAGGGAACATCACTGTCAAGATTGGGGTGTGCCTAGGATATACTGAAACTCCCAGCCTGAGCTGTTAGGAGTAATTCTGCACCTGGCCCACTGGTCTTACAAGGCAGCTGTAGTGGTCATTTCTGAACTAGATGAGACCACAGGCCTCACTACAGCTTTATCTCTTGAGCAGTACTTCTCAAACTGTGGGTCATAACTCCTTGGGGTCAAAAGACCCTTTCACAGGGATCACCTAAAACCATTGGAAAACACAGATATTTACATTATGATTTGTAACAGTTGCAAAATTACAGTTACGAAATAGCAACGAAAATAATTTTATGGTTGGGGTTCACCACAACATGAGGAACTGTATCAAAGGGTCACAGCATTAGGAAGGTTGAGGGCCACTGTTCTACAGCTTTCCAAAGGAATGAGAGCCATGGCTGCCACCCACCTTCAGTCCTGATGACCGAAGGTATGAGGGCCATAACTGTCTGTCTCTACATACCCTTGTCCTGTTGACAACTTGCAACCTACTGCCCCTTAACCTCCTGGGACAATCCGCCTTTCCAGCCTAATCCTGGGACCTGAGACAGATCTTACAGGCTTTTGGTCACCTTTTTGTCTCTAAACCTACAGCACAGGCCAGGAAGTGGAATGATAACAGTAGGGGGTGTCTGTGGCTAGCCTGGGTGGCTGCCTGTGGGTTGGCAACCCTGTCCTGCTGTGCCCAGGCAGGCGAGATGGCAGAGAAGAACTCGGAGTTTCCAACAGGACCCTGGGTCGGGGCAGGGTGTCTGGGAGAGGCATGGGTTGTGACAACAAGAGAGGAGTCCCCTCTGAGGGGACCTCAGTGAGCCATGAAACCAACAGTTCCTCCTTGGTAGAACCTGAAGGACCACTGGGAGGAGGCTAGGCTCAGCTCTGGGTCTGGCTTGGTCCCACCTGTAGGAAGCCTGAGGCTCCTGGGGTCACCGTCACAAAGGGCAACAGATGCCCTGCTCCCCAAAGCAGATGCAACCCTTCACAGTTTGCAGATCAGAGGTTTTGAAAGGCAGCCACCACACCTATCTCCCAATACTCTAGAGGAGGCTGATGGGGAAGATCCTGAACTCAAGTCCAGCCTTGGCTACATAGTGAGATCCTGTCAAATAAATAAATACCCAGTCTGGTGGTGCATAATTGCTACTGCACCCCTGAGAGGTGGGAAGACAGAGTCAAAGGTCAGTCTGGACGGCAAGAGTAGGCAGCCAGCCCCAGCCTCTGATTTGAAACGGTATCACAGCCACACCAAGGGCAGGGGGTGGGGGCACTGGAGGCTCTGCGCTGAGCCGAGTCATGTCCTTCACCTGCTGTGGCCAGGTCCTTGGCTACAGGTGGATTCTGGGGCAGGGGTCATGTGCCCACTGGAGTCATTCTCACAGACAGCCCTGGTGAAACTCAGTCGGGGCTTAAAACAACAACAGAAACATGAATGAAAGAAAGGGGGTTGGGGGGAGAAGGGAGCTAGTGAGGGCAGGAGGGAGACTGGAAAGTTACAGTACTAAATGCACCTTTTACACATATGAAATTGTAAAAGAACAAGTAAAGATTATATATGAAAACAGAGAAAAGTAAATGACACCCCAAGGCTCAACACCATCTGGACCCCAAGGCTCAGTGCCATCCGGACCCCTAGGTTCCAGTGGTCTCTCCTGTGTTTCAAGTCAGCCCTCAGCAGCTGTTCCCATGCAGTTTCATTCACCCAGCCTGTCAGGAAGTTAACTCTTCAGTGGGACCACAGGCCTAGCAGTTGTCAATAGTCTGTGTGAAGACACTCCAACTTCCTTCCTCACTGGTCCAGTGGCTGACAGGCATCTGAGGAAAGCCCAGCTGATCCCTCAGAACCTGCAGAAGGGATCCCTCTCACCAGGATCCTCCGAGACAGGGTGGATGAGGTCAGTCAATGCTTGCTTTTGGTTTGTTTTGTTAATGATTTTACTGATATGTAATTCATATAGCAAACAAACACCCATTTAAAGCATACAATTCAGAGGTCAGGCAGAGACAGGGGGATCCCTGTGCATGGTCTACATGATAAGAATGTTTCTCAAACAAAACAATTAATTAGGAAGAAACAAGTCACCAATGGCTAACCTGAGAATGTCACCAGCTGAAGGCCCTTTGGTAGGTTGCTGAGTCTTAGGTGCTAAGCCTTAGGCCAGCCAGGCCTCGGGACTATGTGACCAAAGCCCATGCATGGTTTCTGTGGAAGTCATGGGGTCTGGGGCAGCCAGTCCTGGGCCGCCCCACACACATGTGAGCAAAGGTCAAGCTGCCTGCCGCAGTGAGGTGGGTTGGTGCACAGAGCCTCTAATCAGGGTCCAAAATTGCCCCCAGAAGGCACACACAGGAGCCATTAATTCTAGTTTGAGCCAGTTTAATAAATAGCTAAATAAAGAAACTGAGCCTAGGCCTCCCAATTAGCCTGGATTCCTCGATAAGTGGTAGGTGGCTTCCCATTTTCCATTGCTTATTGAAGTAGCTGGGCCTGCTGTGGTACAGAAGTCCCTCCTGGTGGCCGGGACACAGTTGGGGTAGGGATAAAGGTCCTTGCAGCTGGGAAAATCACCAATTCTGTGGGTGACCCTTATTTAGTTGCTAAGTATACAAACACGAAGATATCCAGTCCTGCCGTCTCCTGGGAGCCAGGGGACTTGACCCCACAGCCGTCCACGATCTCCCTGGCAGCTAGCTGGGTGAGGCTGAGGGAGGACGGGGTGCACATGGGATCTCTCTGTGAGCTGTGGCGCTACATGAGATGCCACAAGCTGTTGACGTATGTTCCCCGGACACCCCGCAGGTCAGTGGGAGCTCTATCCTGCCTCAGTTTCCCTGCTGGTCTGGACTGAGGGGCTTGCTCTTGGTGTTGCTTCCTGCCCTGCCCTCTGCCTTTGCCCCCTGTCCTAGTGTGCTTTCTGTGGCTATGTTAAAACACTGACCAAGCTGGGCGGTGGTGGCACATGCCTTTAATCCCAGCTTTCGGGAAGTAGAGGCAGGTGGATGTCTGTGAGTTTGAGGCCAGCCTGGTCTATAGAATGAGTTCCAAGACACCCAGGAAATCCTGTCTTTAAAAACAAACAAGCAGTCGGGCGTTGGTGGCGCACGCCTTTAATCCCAGCACTTGGGAGGCAGAGGCAGGCGGATCTCTGTGAGTTCAAGGCCAGCCTGGTCTACAAGAGCTAATTCCAGGACAGCCTCCAAAGCCACAGAGAAACCCTGTCTCGAAAAAAACAAACAAACAAAAAAAAAGCAAACAAACAAACAAACAAAAAAAACCACTGACCAAAAGCAGCTTGGGGAGGAAAGGGTTAAATGTCATCTTACAGGTTAGAGTCCATCACTGAGGAAGTCAGGGCAGGAACTCGAGCAGAGACCATGGACCAACACTGCTTATTGCTTTGCTCACTTGGCTGGCTTTCTTATACATCGCAGGCCCACCCGGCTTGGGATGGCACCCCACACACATGGGGGCTGGGCCTCCTATGTCAACCAGCAGTCAAGAGAATAGCCCACATCCATAGCCCCATAGTCCAGTCTGATGGAGGAAATTCTCAGTTGATGTTCCTCTTCCCAGGTTTGTCTAGTTGACAACTGAAGCTAACCATGACACCCAGGTGTGCTCATTGTAGCAGCCCAGCAAGGCCCAAGGGGTATAGGCCCATCTGATACTTGGGGACACAAGGGATAGAAAGCCATCAGGGCCACATGGTGTTGGACTGTGTCAGGGCTAGACCTAAAACCCCGACGAATTCCTTGGCACACACCCCCATCCAGTGCTTCCTAGGATGATGTATCCCCAGAGTCCCCTCTCCCCAGAGTTTCCATCTCTGCCTGCTGCCATCCATGTAGGCCATGTCTGAGGGCCTGCTAGCAATACTCTGATGTGGCAGGTGGGGCTGTGTCTCCAGAAATTCCTAACTTTAGCAGAAAAGAGGGGTAGCTCCAGTCCCCATGTCAGGAGATCCTTTTAGGAAGAGGGGTCAGGATGTCCCCCAGAGGACATTCACATGAGGACACAGGGACACTGCCTGTAAACCGACAGGAGATACCTTGGGAGAAGTAGGCCCTCGACACCTCCATCCTGGAATGGAGCTGTGGAATGCTATCCGTGGCTCTGAGCTCACTCATGTGTCCGAGGCCTCTTCTCTCTGCCACAATTCACTCACTACTCCAGTCCAGGCACATGAGTCATCAGGCACAGGACACACAGATACTAAATTCTCCACACTCTTAACCACCTCAGTCCTGTAACTGCTACATGAGTCTAACATTCACACAGAAAGTCTGAGTGACCAACCCATTGTCTCACAGCATCAGAAGGATCCTGACACAGAAAGACTGGGGTCCAGGGAGGCAAAGTGTAGCATGCGACAGTCTCTGCTTCTATGGCCTCCAAATTACTGTAGAGCCAGATGACTTCTCTGCCCATCCTGTAATCCTACATCTCCATCCTTCATGTGGGTGTGACAAGGCCAGGTCCCTGCAGCAGCACCTTAATCTGGGCCAAGTGATGTAAGCATCTTGTTCTTTATTTTCTATTTCATCTTTTACCTATATATTTTAAAAAATGCATTCATTATTAGCATGCACATGTGTGTGTGCGTGTGTGTGTGTGTGTGTGTGTGTGTGTTTGTGTGTTGCCTGCATGAACATCTGTGTACAATATGTATGCAGTATCTAGGGAGACCAGAAGAGGGCATCAAATCTTTTGGAGCTGAAGTTACAGAGGGTGTGAGTCACCATGTGGGTGCTGATAATTGAACTCCGATCATTTGGAGATGCAGCCAGCGCTCTTAACCCCTGAGTCATTTTCCATGCCCTAATTCATTAAGGTTTTGACCTCTAAAGAACAACTCAGAGAAAAACCTGGCCAGTCTCGAGTATTATCAAAAAGAACAGTGAAATTAGGGGAGGTAAAAAAATATAGGAGTTAGTTTTGGGGGGGTTGTTAGTTTTGGGGGGGTTGTTAGTTTTGGGGGGGGTTGTTAGTTTTGGGGGGGTTGTTAGTTTTGGGGGGGTTGTTAGTTTTGGGGGGTTGTTAGTTTTGGAGGGTTGTTAGTTTTGGGGGGGTTGTTAGTTTTGGGGGGGTTGTTAGTTTTGGGGGGGTTGTTAGTTTTGGGGGGTTGTTAGTTTTGGGGGTTGTTAGTTTTGGGGGGGTTGAGTTTTGGGGGGTTGTTAGTTTTGGGGGGGTTGTTAGTTTTGGGGGGGTTGTTGTTGTTCGTTTGTTTAGTTGGTTGGTTGGGGTTTGTTGTTGCTGTTTGTTTTATTTTTTAACCCTTTTCCATTATTGATGTTTGAGTGACAAATAAAATTGTATGTATTTATGGTATGTTAGGTGTTTATGAAATAAGTGTGTGTTGCATAACTACATGTGACTATGGTGGGCTTCATTGTGCAGCCCCACACATCTGCAGAAGAGATGCACCTTGGATATGCCAGAGTTTTGATGAGATCTCCTGGGCTTATCACATGTGTTTTGTGGGTCACAGAATCTCATACTGAGTACTGGGTCTTAGGAGGTACCCTGCGCATCAGTGATTCATCAGTTCCGAGAGATGACACAGTCACCATCGTGTCTGTTACTGCAGTGGGGACACTGAGGCACCAGAAACCAAGGGCATCTGGGTGGTCCAGTCTCTCCAAAGCTGGGCTGGGCTAGTAATGCCTAACAAGACCACAGCCAGACGTCCTGTGAAAACCACATTGAGGAGGATGCTGGGTCCATAAGAGATCCAATCAGAGGAGCTACAAGGCTGCCTCACTTACAAAGTGAACAAAGGGGCTAGAGAGATGGCTCAGCACTTAGAGCATTAGCTGCTCCTCCGGAGGACCTGGGTTCATTTCCCAGCACCCACATGGTGGCTCACAACCCTCTGTAACTTCAGTCCCCGGGGCTCTCATACTTCTGGCCTCTGAGCACACTGCACACACATGATACACATACATACATGCAGGAGAAACATACATACAGTACAATAAAATAAAATTTAAGTAGTGGATAAAGGATTCAGGTGACCTCAGAGGCAGGTAACCCCTTGCATGTGGTTTCTTCTGGAGCTGGCAGTAGTCCCACAGTGTGGCCACAGGGAGGGGACATCACCTCTGCACCCAGGCAGTATGAGAATGAATGCAATGGTCTCACATGAGCTAGTACAGGGGGCTCACAGTGAGGGAAAACAGGCCCATGACCTTCCTGCACTCAGCCCATGCAGAGACTAGTCCCGAAGCCACAATCCAGCAGGTGGTTAACAGTGGCCTACAACGAGAATCTCTATTCAGGGTAAGTTGAGGACTACCACAGGGAAGGCCCTGATCATCTGAGGTGACATTAGCAAGGAGACATTTTTTCCTTAGAAAATATTTATTGCATTTACTTATTGGAGAGGTGCACACTGAATAGCACACCTCCCACAACTTATGGGAGTTCTCTTCTCCCACCATGTGTGTCTGAAGGATTAAACTCAGGTGGTTGGGCTTAGCCGCAAGCACATCTTCGCTCACTGAGCCATCTCGCTGGTCCCAAACAAGGGGACTTTGGTCATCCAGGAAGACATAGACACCCGTGTCAATCATCCTTGTCTTGCCTGGGTGGAAGACAAATAGTTGATTCCCATGGACCCTCTAGGCCACATCTCAGTCCCAACTCCAGCCTTTTGAGAAGCTGCAAAGGTGCTTTTCCTATGAATGGTGCTGGGCTAAATGGCATCCAAAGACAGGCCAGTGCTCACCCACCGTGAATTTTTTCCTGAGCACCTGGCTTCTGAGTCAGAGGAGCCATGCAGTAGGCATTTCCCTCTGACCACAGAAGGATTGCAGTCTTGAGTGTCTGGATCCTGCCCCAAGGAGGGCTGTTAGCTCAGGACCCCAACTACACTCCTGTATTCCTTCAGGACCTGGGTCCAATGAATTCTTCAGGAAGATGACGGGATGGGATGACAGTGATGATGTCACTCATGACTGCTGCTAGAGTAGATGATGGTACCCATCATGCCTCAGGAACCCCCTCAGGAGAGCTCACCCTGTACAAGGCTACCTAAGCTCCTGTGTAAGAACACAGGAATATGGAGCAGCTGACCCAGGACAGAGTGAAACCCAGGGAGTAGGCCTAATCAGTTAGCTCCATCGTCAACTTGTAGCCCATCTTGCCTCTGTCCCAGCAGTGTGGGCCTTTGACACCCTTTATCATCCAGGGCTTGGAGTGTCTTCCTGGAGATCTGTATTACAGCCATAGTAGCACAAAAGCGACATAGAAAACGGCCTCAGTCCATGCTCAGTGCCTAGCAAGTCACAGAGCTTCCACCTGAGATATGGGGACAGCCCGGGAAAGAAAACGATGTACTGGGCCCAGCTCATCCCTCCTAGGGCTCCCCTCATCCAGCTTCTCCCGTTGCCTGTTACCCATTCACATCCAAGGCCCCTAATGGCAGATATCCAAAGCCCCACGTGGACCCTGGGCCAGGTGACAGCACTAGAGGTGGGAAGGCCACCATGGAATGTCTACCCTCAGTCCAACCTATCCAGACCTCATGACCTTAAACACACACACCCCTGATCTGAATGGAGGAAGAAATGGCCACAGATGGACACTTGGGAGCGTTTGCTTTGAGATAGGGTCTTGCCAGCTAACCCAGGCTGGCCTCTGATCCTAATCCTCTTGCCTGGGCTCTGTGTCACCCACAAAGTGTCCTGGACCACATGTGACTGCTGCAGTCCCATCTCCGCAGCTCTGCCCTCCCACCGGCAAAATTCCCACCATTACACACTTGTCCTGTGCGTAAAAACATCACCTTTCCTAAGAGGCCTCCTCAGCCCCATGTCCACGGCCATCTGATACAGCGTCTAATCCTATCCAGGTTCCCTGGGGTAGATTGATTGCATGCAACTCTACTGCCATAGTTAACTTCAGACATCAACTCGACACAACCGACATCAATTTGACACACCAGGAAGAGAGAAATTCGACTGAGGAACTGCCTCCATCAGATTGGCCTGTAAGAAAGTCTACGGAGCATTTTCTTGATTAATGTGGGAGGGCCCAGCCCACTGTGGGAAGTATAATCCCCAGGCTGGTGGTCCTGGGTGCTATAAGAACGCAGGCTGAGCAAGCCAGTAAGCAGCATCCTTCCATGGCCTCTGCATTAGTTCCTGCCTCCAGGTTCCTTCTTTGAGGTCCTGTCCTGACTTCTCTAGATGTGGATTGTAACCTAGGGAAACTCACTGTGTGGCCTTTGGTGATATCTCTATTCCTTCTCTGGGAGATGGGATAATGATCCTTCTTTCTCCAGCCCTGGTCTCTGAGGTCTTCTACTATAAAGAAAGTCGTTGCTGTTATTGCATTGCGTGGCATAGAAAGCTTGTAGCATATTCTGTAGAATGTAAGATGTTACTGTACTTCACCCACCGTTATTTTGTACCCCATAGTCTGAGAGAAATCTGACAGTTAAATCCTGAGGCATGCCACAGATGTCCTTGGAGCTGAGCCAAGGAGTTCAGGTGCTAACTGAAGGAAAACTGTTTAAATGCTTAAGGTCCTACAAAGGGACCATCAGGGAGATGGCTCAGCAGGTAAATACTCCCTCCAAAAGCCTGAAAACCTGAGTTCAGTCCCCCAGAATCCATATGGTAGAATGAAGAAGGCAACTCTGACCTACACACACAAATAAAATAAATAAAAGTAAAATTATGTAAGTCTGTAAAGGCAAGGCGAGCTCCCCACCCCACCCCCATTCTTGTCTTCCTGGAACCTCTACCCTGGAATTTTGAACCTGGGAATATCTGTGGTACCAGCCTATGTCCCCAGGTGGAGAAACTGAGGCACAGAGAAGAAATGGCCAACCTGAAGCCCCTTGGAGGACTGGGTCTCCTGACTGGAATTGAGGGAGGAGACAGAGAACCTAGAACACAGGGCTGTCCCCATCCAAAGAGCTCCCTTCTGGCTCTCCCTCACCCTTCACCTGATGGAAGTCTGGTCCCTGCCTGCCTTCTTCATTGAGTAGAAGCTGAGGGGGAGGGAGGCTGAAGAAGGACACTCCACCCCTCCTACTCCCTACCACTGCCCTGGCTCCTCCTCCCTGGACAAGCCCTGCTCAGCCTTTCCTTAATTGCCCTCTATTGTCCCCTTTAACAAACATCAAAGGTGGCTCAGGCCTAGGATGTGTCACTTGGGAATCTGTCCCACACAGGCAGCCATCCGGGAGCTGAAGAAGGTGTAACTTGGAGGGAACTGGGCAGGCCCGAGGCTGCAGCAGTGTCAGGAGGAAGAGCAGCAGGCTGAGTTGGCCCGTGATTCCCAGCTGACTGTGCTATGGGCTCCGGGACTAAAGATCGCACATTGGGCCCTTGTTAGGAGTCTGCGGGCTGCCCACCTACTGAGCATCAGAAAGTAGCCTCTCCTGTCCTCCCTCTTGCCCACTCTGGAGTCCAGTGACAGCTCAGGGACCTTGAGAACCAGAATGGAGGCTGTGCTTTGGGTGACCAAAGAATTTCAGAGTATACAAAAGCAGCCAAAGCCCCAGACACTCTTAAAGGACTCCCCACCGTGACTGTCCTCAGGCCCCCCCACCAGACCTCACTGAGGGTGGCCTGAGGGACAATCGAGGGGAAGACTCTGGAGAACTGGGCTGCAGGCTGCACCACTCCCCAGTACACTCATTTTACATTCAGACTTCGAGGCAACTTGCTAGGATTGTTGTCCAGCAAGAAGCAAGGACATCTTGTCCCAGCAAGATGGGACATTCTTGGTGGGGACTGAAGGGGAATCAATGAACCTGCCTGAGACACACGGAGTCACACTGTGTACAGAACAAGGAGTGAAGCCCTGGAAAGCCACTTGGCTTCTACAGAGGGCCTAGCGGGACCCTCCTGGCATGGTTGGTGGTCTCGAGATGGATGCTGTGTCAGCAGCTCTGGGGACAACTTGAGAGAGTGAATGCTTGTGCCTGCACATTGTGATGGGTTCCGTTCTGTCACCTGCTGTCCCCTTCCCCATCTGTGATGTGAGGTGACAGTGCCACTTGCTGTGAACAGGCAGTGGTGAAGAAAGCAAAGCTGCCTCTGTCACATGAGGCTGGGTGGCTTCTGAGGCTTGGAACCTGAGAGAAGAGGAGGCCTTCTCAGGGGCCCAGCCAAGAGCACGCAGTCAGGCAGGGACCCAGAGATGCCCCGGGCCAACTGAATCTTCCCAGTTCAGCTTTGCAGCTAATAGAGGTCAGAGTCTACATGTGTCATGAATGGGGCAGCCGTGGAGCCCCTGGCCACGGTAGCATGGGGAGAGGGGCCTGGTAGCCTGACCTCCCCACCCAGGGGACTGGGAGCAGCTGATGATCTAAGTTTCCATGCTCAGCACAGCCTTCTCCATTCAGCATCCCCAGAGCTCAAAGGGACAGTCCTTAGGAGCTAGGCCTCCGACTCATGCATAGAGACACCAGGCGATGTGTCTCTTTGAACGTCTCTCTAAGATTGCACTAGGTCACCCCACTGTGGCCTGATGGATGGGTCCTGCCTGGGACAGTGGACCAGAGAAAGGTTCTGAGCCAGGACAAGTTGCTTTCTCAGCCCAGATCTGTGCCGACCTCAAAGGAAGTGCCGTAGCTGCAGAATCCATTCATACCCCTGTCTTTGTGGGGTCGGTTGGCTTTTCTTTGGTGCTTGAAGAAAGGGTCACCGACTCCTTGTTGTCTCTGGGAATGCTGGAATGAGGGCCGCTGGCCACTGCAGCCATGCAGGAGGCCACTCTTTGTTTTGCTGAGTTTCTGAAAGTTCTGCCCACAGCTGGGGCCACTATTTCATCCAGGGTCCAGTGTCAGGCTGGGGTTAAGAATCATCCCAAGCCACTGGACATGATGGTAAACACCTGGAGTCCCAGCACTGAGGCACGAGTGCTATTGTGTAGCCTGGGCTCCAGAGCAAGAGTCTGTCTTGAAAACTCCTAAACAAAAAGGTACAAGCTGACAGAAGAGCACGGTGGCTGCTGGAGTTGAGATGTGTCCACAGAGACCACACCAAGGCTTACAAGAAATGGAACATCTGTGTGGCCTCAAAATGTCAGCCCAAAATAGCTATCAACTGCAAGAGGAAAAACAGGACCAAGATGGAGACCAGAGGATCAGGAGATCTAGGCTTCAACTACTTAGTTCAAATCCACCTTGGGCTACAAATGACACTGTCTTTAAAAAAAAAATGAAGACCGTGCTGGGAAGATAGATCAGTCAATAAATTGCTTGCCATGGGAGCATGATACCTGAGCTCTATCCCCAGAACCGACACAAAACCCCAAAGTTAGTCCTGGAGAGATCATTCAGCAGCATGAGCACTTCCTGCTCTTGTAAGGGGACCTGAGTTCAGTTCCCAGCAGCCACACAGTGGCTCACAAACTTCAATTCCAAGGAACCTGGCACCTTCTTCTGATGTCCCTAGGCTCCTGCACCCACGTGTTTTTTTTTAATGCATAGTGTGGTGGTTCATGTTTAATCCAGTACTGGGGATATGGAGACAGGAATATTGCTATGTGTTTGCTGGCCAGCAACCTAGCCTAATCAAAGAGCTCCAGGTTTAGTGGTGAGTGCAGACAGCATGTCCCCCAGGCTGCTGGAGATTACAGTGAACTTGGTCTGGGCTGTGTCAGAGTCACCATGCCATGCACATTCAGAAAAAACAGCCAAGCACTGGGGGAAAAAAAAACAACTTGAAGTTGACCTTTGCTTCCATACATCACAAACACACATATAGAAAATATAAAGGCAGGGAAGAAGAAAGAGGAAGAAGTCCCTAGCTGAGACACTAGTAAACACCACCATCATAAGTGACCTTGGGTACCATCTGTAGACACACCCCCAATATGACTCAATATTTTTGGAAATTTCTCCCTGGGTAGAGAGGACTGGGCAGCAACATCTCCTTCTAAAGTCCCAATGACAAACCAAAGTCACCAAAGTGCCACTGGGGAAGCAATGAGTTTACCAGGCTTACTTACAGAGCATTGATGAGGGGTAGTGGGCATGAGCATCTTCACCCAGCATAGCCACATAGATGGAGTGCCCGCACAGTCTTGTCTTTCCTGGCCTTTGAATGCCAGGTCATCTGCAAATTGGGTCAGGATTGCATACCAATATCTGAGAGAAGTGACTGGAATCTGAGGTGAGGATCCTGACATCCTCCTTCCATGAGACCATGCCAACAGTCAACAATTCAGCTGTGAAGATATTTTGCAAGCAGATGGAGCAATGAGTCTTAGGAAGGTATTGACTAGCCAGGTGTTGGTGGCGCACGCCTTTAATCCCAGCACTCTGGAGGCAGAGGCAGGCGGATCTCTGTGAGTTCAAGGCCAGCCTGGTCTACAGAGCAAGTTCTAGGACACCTCCAAAGCAATTCAGAGAAATTCTGTCTTGAAAAAACAAAAAGAAGAAGAGGAAGAAGAAGGAGGAGGAAGAGGAGGAAGAGGAGGAAGGAGGAGGAGGAGGTATCATCTACTGCTTGGTTTAGAGGTTAGCTCTGTGCAGCACCTACTACCAGGGCAGGGGCTGGAGGTGAAGAAGCCCAGGGCTCCAACCACAGAACAAAAACAGCTAAACCCAAACTGAGGAACATTCCACTCAGTGGACAACAGGAACACTTCAACTGTGTGGAAGATGGGAAAATCTAGGAAGAGTTAAAGCAGAGCCCCAGGGAGAGGACACTAAGGAGGCAGGGCAGGCTAAGGAGCAGGGGGACCCTGCCTGGGGCAGACGGGGGCACAAGAAGAGACTTAGGATCTCAGAGGATGCCAGTGGCTAGGAGCAGTTAGGTGTGACCCTCTTCCTCAGCTGCTCTGCAGTGTGCTCAAGTGAAGTATATATGTTAGGGGACACTGGGGGAGGGGAGCTCTTAGTTGTGACTTGTGCAAATTGTCTTTAAGTTGAAAATTATTTCTAAATTAAAACACAACAGAAAGCTCTGTGGAATAAAGGAATTCTACTTTCAGGGCTGGAGGTGTGGTGCAGTGAGTATAGAAGTCAGAGAGCAGCCTGTCCTACACAGAAAGACTCAGTCTCAAGGACAGAGAGCAAAAGGAAGAACGGGGCATTACCCACTGGGATAGCTCAGAGGGTAAAGCATTTGACACACAAGCCTGAGTTCAGTCCCCAGAACCCATGTAAAAAATAGTAATTATGCTTGGTGGTAGTGGTGCACACATTTAACCCCAGCAATCGGAAGGCAGAGGCGGTGGATCTCTGTGAGTTCAAGGTCAGCCTGGTCTACACAGTGAGTTCCAGGACAGTCAGGGTTACATAGAGAAAATCTGTCTCAAAAACAAACAAACAAACAAAAACTAATTATAATAAATAAAAGAGCCAAATGTGGTAGTGTGAATCTGTAATTTCAATGCTTCCATGGTGAAATGGGAAGTGGAGGCAGGAGGATTGCTTGGAAGTTCATGGGCCAGTCAATCTGGAGAACAAAGTGGGAGAAACGGCAGGGAAGGAGAGAACCAAAGTTGTCCTCTGGCCTCAACACATGTCATGGTATACAGGCACCTGCACACATACATGTGCACATATGCACACCCAGACACACACGCATCAAAGCAATGATTTTTTAAAGGAAAAAGAAAAAGGAAAGAATGAAGGGAATAAAGGGAGAGAGTGAAGGAGGGGAAAAAGGAAGGGAAGGAAGTAGGCAGGCAGAAGTCTCCCTAGGAGTTAGAGCTGGTGTCTGTGGGAACATGGTGATGTTTGGAGTAGCATCCACTGGGAGAGCACAGGAGTGAATGTCAAGAAGCCAGAAGAGGAAATGTGGTCAAAGGCAGACACAAGTCATCACTGCTCTGAGTCTCAGTTTCCCCGTATACAAAAGGAAGATCACAGATCCTGTCTGGTGAAGATGTGGCAAGGGCAAAGGGACATAAGCAGTCAGGGTTCTAGTGAGAGCCTGGCATGGATGGTGTCCCATATGAAGGACAACACTCTCCTGGTCAAGAGTCATGGAGCTCAAAACTAGCATCGTGGAGTTGATTACCTTGGTGGTGTGTGATTGAGATCATAGGTGAGGGCAGGTTGAGTGCCAGGAAGACCCTCTATGACCTTAAAAGCTCAACAGCAAGGATCATGCTATTGGGAAAATTTACAGGATTGACTCTAAAGGGAACTCCTCCCTCTTCAAGGAACTCCTCCCCACCTTGACACCCAGTAGCCTAGAGCCAGGAATCAGACAGTTGGAAATAAGGAAGAGACATGATGCTTACAAAGGTGTAGAGAGAAGCAGGGCATGGATATCTATGGCCTTTCACCCCAGTCACTGTGTTGGTTTTGTTTGTTTGAGGGTTTTGATCTTTGAAACAGAAACTCACTGTGTAGTGTTGGGTAGCCTATACTCACTATGTAGACCAGGCTGGCCTTGAACTCAAAGAGATCCACTTACCTCTGCCTCCCAATCTGCTGAGATTAATGTGCACAACCAACCATACTTAGTAAGGGAGTTGTTTTGTTTTGTTTTGCTTTGTTTCGTTTTTTAAGCAGGCTATTACTATGTAGCCAAGGTTAGCCTTCTACTCCTAACAATCCTCCTTCCTCAGCTTCCCAAATAGTAGGATGACATGTTTGAGCTGTCACACCTGGTTTTGCAACTAGTCTTGACTGTGGGGCATTCATACTCAACTACAATTGTTGGGTTCAGCTGACAAGTTCTTATGTTCCTGGGGAGAGTGTGGATTGAGGAAAGAAATAGACAAGAGACAGTAGATAGAGTCAGGAGGACACTCAGTAAATACTGAAAAAAAGCCCCAAGTTTATTAGTCGCAGTCCTTATATACCCCAATCAAAAGGGGAGGGCAAAAACTTCCATGATACAAAGAACAAGCAAGTGTAACCCTTCCCAAAACATCTGGTCACCATTCCCTAAGTTAAACATCATGTAATTTTGTCTTGAGGGTCAAGACATCCAGTAGCTACACCTTAGGCCAAACATCCTGTTGCTTAACATTGAAGGAGCAAAAAATAGCTTTGAACTCTTTGCTCTTAAGCCAAAATCGAAAGAAATCAAAATCTGTAGACCCCCCACATACAATGTCCTTTAATGCCAAGCCCTAATCAAAGATGGATGGGAGCAAGTACCTACTGGGTTTCTGTGCTTTCCAGCTGGCCTTCGTCCCTGGGGACATCCAGTTGGTATCAGGTACTTTGTGGGTTTCCCAGGGTTTATGCTGCAGGGCCAACTGAGTGTAGATTCAAGGACCAAAGCTGGACAGGCCTGCTTTCCCATCCTGTCCCTCTACCTCAGTTCTGCATAACCCACCACCCTGCCTATGAGCAGATGCACAAACAGGTAGGTGTTCCCATTTCATTATCCAAAGAATCAGGGGTGAAAAGGAAGTGGGTTTTGTTCTTGTACTTACACATCATGTCCAATCTTCCAAATATTTACATAGTGCCATGTCTGTGTCTCACTAGCCACACTGCCTCTTGCTTCTCAGGATAACCACATCTAGTCCTTTCAGGGATTTGGAGGGCACAGTATCTCTCCCTGCTGAGCACTGGGAGTCCTAGGTGCCTGGATGGTGTTGCACAAGTCCCTGAAGACTCAGCATTTTCCCTTGCAATCTGGAAGACCCCAGAAGCCTCTGAGCTGCTGTCCACCACCTTTCTAGAGCCTGAAAGTCAGACATAGCCTTTAATGCTTTTTAATAGTGTGTGTGTGTGTGTGTGTCTGTGTGTGTGTATGTGTGTATGTGTGTGTGTGTGATCAAGCCCAGGGCTTCAAACATGCCACTCACCACTGAGCTACTATTTTAAAAGTCAACCTAGGGCTATGAACATAGCTCAGTGGGAGGAGTGCTTGCTGTGCAAGATGAGTTGGCTCCTCAGCTTTACACACAAACACATACACACTAAACAAACAAAGCAGGCATTGAATGCACATTTATCACCCCAGTTCTGGGGAGAACACAGGAGACTTCATGGGTCTCATTGGCTAGTCAAAGGAACTAATTGGTGAGCACCAGGTCCCAGTGAGAGAACCTGAATCCAAAACTAATGTAGATGGCTCCTGAAGAAAGACACTCAAGATGGACTTGTGGCTTCCACACATAATGCATCTGTATGCACATGAACGTGAGTACACACAAACATACATAAAAAATTAAAACCCTATCTAGAAACTGATCCTCAGCCACATGGTCACACCAAACAAAAAGGTTTCTGTTGCACAGAATGAAGCGAGAAAGAGACACATGGAAGATGAAGCTGGAAGTTGCTATATATATTCTGAGCACCATGAGTCCTTAGACCAGTTGTTCACATTTCAGTCCTACTGGAAGACACTACGGAAGGAAAGTTTGGGGAAAAGTTTGGAATCTTGGGGATCCTGGCCTGGTTCTGCATCTACTATGCTATGGACTTGGATTGTCTGCTACCTTTAACTGTTCAGATGTAGGGTTGTAACAGGACTCCAGCAGCATCTCCATCCTAACCCTCCCCATCCCCATCATTTCCCTTTCTATCCTCCCCATTCCCTTTCCACATCCCATCATCTCTCTGTCCATCCTCCCCAACCTCCCCATTCCCCCTCCCCACCCTCATCCTCCCTACCCCCATCCTCCCTACCCCCTCCTCCTCACCTTTCTCCTCATCCCCACAGTTTTCCTGTCCATCCATCCCTATCTTCCCTATCCCCCTCCTCCCCACCCTCATCCTCCCATTCATATCATCTCCCTTTCCATCCTTCCCATCCCCCTCCTTCCCACCCTCCTCCTCCCATCATCTTCCTATCCATCCCTCCCATCCTCATCCTCCCTATACCCATCCTCCCCTTCCTATCCTCCCCCACATTCTCTCTCCCCATTCTCACCATCTTCCCCAATCATCTCCCAGGCTCCATCCTCCATATCCGCCATCTTCCTAATCTTCATCCTCCCCATTCCTATCCTCTCATTCCTATCATCTCCCCGTCCATTCTCCACATCCCCATCCTCCTAGTTTCCATGTTCATCCTCCTTATCTCCCTCCTCCCCATACATATCTTCCTCATCTCCATTCTCCTCATCTCTATCTTCTTCATCTCCATCCTCCTCACTTTCATCAACTTTTCTCAAATTACTAGGAATTAAACCCAAGGCCTCATATTTTTCAGGCAAATACTTCACCAGGTCACTACATCCCAGGTCTTCCTTGGAACCTGTGATCCTTCTATCTCAGTCCCAAGTAGCTGGACTAACATGACTGTACCATCTCTCCTGGCTAGCATCAACTTTACCACCTTCAGCTTCACCGCCTTACCACTATTGTCTTAATACTACAAGGTTGTCATAGCTTTCCCTGTCTTCACTAATGATGCTATGCTCATCCATCATCTTTATCACCACCATTATCTTCTTCCTCATTCACAGTCTTCATCTCCATCACCACTACTCCATCATCTCCACCACCACCCTCATCTTCACCATCACTACAGTCTTGCTGACCACATGATCATCTTCATCACCACCACCCTCATCTTCACCATCACTACAGTCTTGGTGACCACATCATCATCTTCAACAACACCATCTCCATCTTCTTCTTCATCATCTCCACCACCATAACAATCACCATCTCCATCTCCATTACCAGCAGCAGCATCTTTGTCACCACCACCATGATCTCTGTCAACACAACCATTTTTATCACTACCATCACCGCCACCGTCTTTTTCAGCAACATCTCCCACCTTCACCAGTGACAGAAGCACCGGCATTGTCCTCACCCCACCATCACTGCAATGCCCATGGATATCTCCTACACCAGGCACCACACTTGCCTGCTGTGCATGCCACTCCATTCTTCCTCCATGGTGTCCATTCCTCACCACTTCTACTTGAAAGGGCAGCAACTGAGGCTCACAAGGGCTGAGTGACCTGCCACCAGCACATGGCTGGAAAGTGCCACTCTGAAATGAGGGTCAGACTTCCTGCTCTTAGCCACCACCCAGCTCTCTGTCATGCCCATTCAGTGACTGCTGACCACACTGTTTTGAGAATGGACCAGAGGCAGAGGCAGGAGTCCCTCCTCTACATTTGTACCCCGGACTTGAGACTGCAGCCCCAGCCTGTCTTGTGGACTGAGACTCTTCTTCAAAGTGATTCCCCGGGCGGGGCCTGCCTATTGATGAGGGTTACCTAGCAAAGGGCCACATCAAAGCAGGCCAGGGCACTTTCCAAAAAGCAATTTACAAAATAAAACAAAACAAAAAGCTTGTGGTGGGGAGCCTTGGCTTTTGTTGCCCAGGTGTCCCAGCACAACCAGGCAAGACCTGGGCACTAGTGTTGCTCTCTGAGTAATGAGGTACAAGGTGTGCACCCAGCTCAGCAGTATAAGTGGACTGTGGAAGGGACCAAGCCTGGTCCCCTTGGGTCCCTTGGCAGGAAGGAAGCTGGGAATCCTAGAGATAAGCTGCCACCTGCCTTCCAATGCCTAGAATCACCCTTAAGCATTCATTAATGTCTGCACTTTGCAGACTTGGGATCTGGGGTGTAGACATTCCACCCTCGGAGAACCTCTGGCAAAGCCTGGGTCTGGAGGTATGAAGCCTGGCTCTGGCATCTGTCTGTGTCACTGGAATTCACCAGCTGCAGTTCCTGAGCCAGTTTTGTTTGGTGTGCATTGGATTTTCTGGGTTATGGAATTAGTAATTGCATAAGGATCTGTGTTGGAACCCATCTCTAAGGACTAAGGAGGCTGGAATGGAGCTCAATTGGTAGAGCACTTGCCTGGCATGCATGAATCTCTGGGTTTCAACAAGGTGTGGTGGTGTAGGTCTGTCATTCCAGCACCAGAGAGGATCAGAAGTTCAAAGTCTTCCTTGGCTATACAGCAAGTTCAAGTCCACCCTGGGCTACATGAAACCATTTCAAAAAGCTAAATAGGGGTGGGTGGGTGGTGGCACATACCTTTAATCCCAGAACTCGGGAGGTAGGAGCAGAAGCAGGCATATATCTCTGTGAGTTCAAGGCCAGCCTGGTCTACATATCTACATAGTGAGTTCCAAAGCTTCCAAGGCTACATAGTAAGACCCTGTCTCTAAATAAATAAGTAAATAAAGTTAAAAAAAGAAAAGTCTAACTTGGACAGAGAGTTCTCATTGGTAATATCTCTGACACAGTGGTTCTCAACCTTCCTAATGCTATGACTCTTTAATAAAGTTCTTCATGCCGGGCATTGGTGGCGCACACCTTTAATCCCAGCACTCTGGAGGCAGAGGCAGGTGGATCTCTGTGAGTTCGAGACCAGCCTGGACTACCAAGCGAGTTCCAGGACAGCCTCCAAAGCCACAGAGAAACCCTGTCTCGAAAAACCAAAAAAATAAAAATAAAAATAAAGTTCTTCATGCTGTGGTAGCCACCAACCCATAAAATTATTTTCATTGCTACTTCATAACTGTAATTTTGCTACTGTTATGAATCATAATGTAAATATCTGATGCACAGGATGTCTGGTATGCAACTCCTGAGAAAGGGTCATTCGTGTGCCCCCCCATGGGGTCATGACCCACAGGTTGAGAACCTTTGCTCTGGCAGCATGGCCTCCTCCATACACTGACCTCCTGCCTTAGCCTCAGTGCAGCAGCCTGGCAGCCCGGCTCTGGCCCCATCTCTGGATGTCTAGCTCCCCAGCTGAAGGTGTTCTCCTGACCCCTTTAGGCACCCTCCTATGACCTGGGGATTAGACACATGTCACTGTCTCAGGTAAGGCCAGTGTGTGTTAAGCTTGACACTGACAATGAGGGGATGGTTCCAGAACATCCCTGCTCTCTATGCCACTGAGGACATCACAGGGACTGATCACCTTAGCTATCACCATAATGTCCTCTCAGGTGGGTACTACAATGGTGCTGTTGGCCCCCTTTGTGTACCATTGTCAGAGTGATGGCTGCTGCTGCTAGGGACGGGTACCAAGCTGCCCAGGTCTCCAATCTCCCTGGCCCCAGACTCTGGAAGGTTCAGGTGCTAGACCACTCATCTGACTCTGCCCCCACCCCACAAGGCCAACAGTCCCCTCTCCTGGACCCAGTTCTGCAGGAGTCTAGGCTCAAAGGGATGCTAGGCAAGGAGGAGGAGGGGCTGCCCTGCCAGCCTGGCACCGGACTGTGAAGGTGCGCCAGACGGCAGCTGCCCCGGCCGCCCTTTCTTCTCCCAGCTCTTTGTTCAGGCCTTTTGATTTGAAAACAAGGCCCCTTTATGCATCGAGGGGCCTCCCCAAGCTTCACCGTCCCACCCATGGCTGGTGATTTCCTTTTCATCTGGCGCTGGGAGCACAGCGGCAGCAGGAGGGACCTGATGGTGTCACAGAACCTGGGTGACTCAGCTTTCAGTGGGCATTGTGGCCTCGAAGCTTTGATATTACGAGTGAGCATCACAACAAAGGAGACTCGAGGGGCTTCAGCAAGGAGAAGCTGCTCTGAGGGCTCCCAGTGACTCTCTGAAAGGAGACTGTGTCCCAGGAGGGAAGACTGGCCTGTGACCCTGACTCTCAAGGATGACATTGAGCTGGGCTGCCAGGCGGGATCTGTACTGGGGATAGTGACGGCTGACTCCTCACCTGCCCTTAGTTCTTGGTTCCCACAGGATGTTGCAGCAGCTTCTCTGGCCCCTGGAGGCTTCCAGACAAAATGACTTGGCAGGTCTCCAGCCTAGGCCAGCTGGGTCAGCCTGGAGGCGGGACACCAGAGCCACCACACTTAGTCAGCACACCTGCCAGACTACAGTATAGGACCTTCGGAGAAATGAATGCCGTGAGCTCCCAGGGCCACAGGGCCTTGTGTCAACTAGGAAATTTCCATGCCTCAGCCTCTAGACACCATGAGGATGGACAGTGATGCCATATAGGACTTGGCTCTTACTCTGTAACAGCTGCCTGAGCATGGTCACCTCTTGTCTACCTGTTCCACCTGGTACAGGATAAAGAATGGGAGGTTTGGGGCCAGGTGGGCCTGCCTAACACTGGCCAAGAGAGTCTCGGCTCCTTGCCCTGCTTCCCTGGGCTTCAGAGCTTCCTCCGTGAGTTGGGTTAGGGACTGAGCACAGGAGGATTCAGTATAAGTCATTCAGTGACAACAATAAAACGTGCAAAAGAAAAGTGGCTGGGAATTTGGCTCAGTTGAGAGAGTACTTGCTAGCATACACAGGACCTTAGCTCGGTCCTCAGCTTACAAACTGAGCACAAAAGCACATACCTGTAATCATACCTGTAATCCTAGCACTTAGGAGGTGAAGCGGGAGAACAGACGTCAAAGCTAGCCTGGGCTACACAGATGACTCTAAGCTAAATGAGACCCTGCCTCAAATAAAAAGTTCAAGGTCATCCTCAGCTACATAATGAATCAGAGGGTAGACTGGGCTACATAAAATCCTGTCTTTAAAGAAAAGAACTCATAAAACCAAAATGGGCCATTCAAGGTTTGGCTCATACCCTGTCTCCATAGCTGTGGTATGTTTCCGCAGACTCTGGGTGGCAAAGGCAGGAAAGAACGGTGGCCTGAGTGGCCCTGGTTCTCTCAGATTCCTTTTCTGTAAAGCAGAGAAAGGCAATGACACTTCTGATTCCTCACGGCCACCCACCAAATGATTACCCTCCTGTCTCAGGTGTTTAGCCCAGCTAAGTTTTGGGAAAGAAGCAGTGCTGGAAGGAGTGTTTATGAATGACCTGAGACCACAGTGTCTCCAGAATGTCAGAGGCTTGATCCTCAGCATGGAGATAGATGGAACAGAGGACAGATGCCCGGAGAGGCCAGAGAAACTATCCTACTCACTCTGTGGTGCTGCCCGCAGCATCTGTGGCCACCTACTAGGCAGATACTACATGGATGTTGCACATGCTTAGAGGTGTCTGACCCTTTGCTGGCAGGAACAGCTAACTGTCTTGTATCACCAGCGAGGCAATCGAGGGTCATAGTTCAAGACCTTCTGCAACTGGCAGGACTGGACAAGGAAAGCCCATGCCTGGGTGGTCATTCCAGGCCACCCTGTGGTTTGTCTCACCTTAGTTGACACCCTGGGCAGGAAAATGGTTAGGCTGGGCAGCTGTGAGGGGGTAGCAGGGGGTGGGGGCAGTGAACCTGGAACACCGGTACATTATCAAGGAGGCAGAGGTCAGGTGCCCGTGGATTACCTGGTGGACAGTGGTATGGAGTAGTAAGTAGTGTCATAGAGACTGTCCTTGGTCTGAGGGCATCTGGTTCTCTCCATTGGCTCACATAACCCTTGGCAACAAGGTGCCAGGTACTAAGATTTGACTGACCTGGAGTCTTGATGGAGTTTTTAAAAATGGTCATAGTGTTTTTGATCCTCCTCCCATGGAGAAGTGGCTTTGTGTCCCCTCCCCTCAAGTCATAGTAGCTGTGTTTTGCTTGCAACAAACAGGATAAGATGAGAGTGATGTGGGTGGCAGCAGAGGCCTTCTGGATCCTGCTTTGTTTCCCAGCAAAGCTTGCTCTAAGGCCGAAGCTCCCCGGCCTCCACCATGAGTCCAGCATAGCAGCCCTAGCCCCAGCTGGTCAAGCCTGAAGCAGCACCACACACAGGAGAGAAGCAGCCTTCTCACTGTTTGCATCTGCTGTCCTCCAGCTGTCTTTCCAGCTGTGGCCACGCAGCCTGAGGGAACTGGCATGCAGCAGCTCCCCTTGTCCTGACTGGCAGAATCAGAGGGTAGTGTGCTGAGCTGCCATTCTGAGTCCCAAGCTGGCTTGTTAGCAGCGGTGGGGACAGACACCATGTTTCCCGGAGGCTGCTTAACAATCCCTCAGACAGTTCACACAACAGCCCGATACTCATGGTGAGCTCAGGTCAACCCAGGAGGAGGCAGGCTGCATAGGCAACAGTCTAGGGATGAGCCAGACTTGACTGTGTGAACCTCCAAAATTGCCCGTGGTGGGTAGTTTTGTCAACTTAACACCACCTGGGGTGGCCTGGGAAGACCATGACAGTGAGGAACTGTCTAGGTCAAGTTGGCTTGTGGGATGTTTCTAGGTTAACTGAGGTGAGATGACACCCTGAGTATGGAGGACACCATGCCCTGAGTCGTTCTAGACTGGAAGAACAGAAAAACTCTGATAGAGCATACATGTATCAAATGATTTCTCTCTGCTCCGAGTGTGGGTGTGAGGTTAGCAGCTGCTCCAAGCTCTTGCCGCCTTGAGTTTCCTGTAGTGATGGAGTATGAGCTGGAACTGTGAGCTAAAACCAGCCCTTTCCCCATGGCTTAGGGTTACTACTGCTTTCCTGAAACACCGAGACCAACAGCATTAGATCCTTGCTCCCTATTTCAAGGCAAGTCATATAGGAAGTAAGTTGGGGAGTAAAGGATTTGTTTGACTTGCATATCCTGAGTGCCAAGGCAGGAACTCAAACAGGGCAGGAACCTGGAGGCAGGAGCTGATGCAGAGGCCACAGGAGTGCTGCTCACTGGCTTGCTCAGCCTGCTTTCTTATAGAACCCAGGATAATCAAGCCAGGAGTCCCTGTGTGACTTTCCTGAGTCCTTACCTCTCTGGCCTCTGGCTTTAACTGTAAGGAATCATTGAGTAGAGGTCTGCCTCTGCTCCTTACTCATGCCAAGAGACACTACCATGCCTGCACCATCTCCTCAGACATTAACAACTCTATCACATAAATGCTTTGTTAATTTGCTTGGGTTTAAGCATCTGGCTTTTTGAGACAGGATTCCACTGCCTCATCTTTTTGAGTGCTGAGATTACAGGCATGCATGCATGAGCCAAAAGGAGCCACACCCAATCAAACAGCATTATCATCTGACCTCACACAGCATTGTGGTGTGCATGTTTGGACACACGCCTAAACACAATCAATCAGTCAGTCAATAATAAATGTATAATAATAGAGATATATCACTGAAAGTAGTAGTGCATGCCTTTAATCCCAGTACTTGTGAAGCAGAAGCAGGTGGATCTCTGTAATTTAGATGCTAGCCTAGTCTACACAACAAGTTCCAGGTCAGTCAAATCAATATAGCAAGTCCCTTTCCAAATAAATAAATATTAACTCATTTAATCCCATAACTATCCTAGTGGGTAGAGGCCAACTAGAGCTCCTTTTCAGAAAAACGGAAGCTCAGAGAGCTCAAGCAACCTCCCTACAGGTGCTCAGCTGTGGAGGGCAGTGCTCCTAGCAGAGGAGGGTGCCACCTGGACCCACTGCCTCCTTCAAGACCTTTCACTGAAGAGCTTAGAGAGTAAGGACTGTGTGCCCCTCAGGCAATGAAAGAGGAGAAAACAGAAGCACCAGGAATCGTATGTGGACCTCCTTAAATGGGGGACAAGATATACACACATCTTCACTTGAAAACGTGACACCAGCCATTACCTGCAGCCAAAGACACAAAATCCAGGAGCCAGAGTGATTGGCAGGGAGGGGTGGGGGCGGGAGCAACCTTTCTTCTCTCTTCACTCCAATGTCCACAGACCCCATTGTCTTTGCAACAAAAATAACTCATTTCCCCATGAATGACTTTCTTTAAAGTGTCACTTCCAAATTCCTGCTGGACTCTCTCGAGCTGTGGTCGGGTGCCTGCATGGAAGCAAGAAGCCATTATCTCCTCCCAGCGAGTGAGAGTCATCTGTGCAGGGCTTTGATGCTCGGCGGTCCCTAAAAGAAGAATGGCGTTTCTCTGGGCATGCTGGAATGTCCGGTGGGTAACCGGACCCACGCAAAGGGACACAGTGACCTCATGTGACGAAGGAGGCAGAGGCTGGGCAGCGGGCTGTGTGGTGTGTAATTTAATCGAGCATTTCCCAGCATCTCAGGGTCTCAAAGCTGCTGAAGGGCCAGCCCACTGCAAACCTCCAGAGAAATATACATTGAGCTGCAGGGTTAACCCAGTACCAAATCAAATCCTCCTGCGGTACGGCTGACAGCCTTGGGGTGCAAAGGAAGCTGAGAATCAGCCTCTGTGTACCCAGGGTCCCTTGAGGTCCTGGCACAGTGTGGTGGGCCAGACTCTAAGGAGATGGCTCAGTTGGTAAAGCGCCTGCTGTACAGGCATGAGGACTTGTGTTCAAATGCTCAGAGTGGATGTAAAAATCTGGGCATGATGGAGCACTCCTGGGGAGACAGAGACTGGAGGATCCTCAGGCCTCGCTGGTCAGCTGATATAACTGGATCCTTGGACTCCACATTCAGTGAGAGACTGCATCCCTCTCTGTGGCAAGTGATTGGGGAAAATACTCTAGGTTGACTTCTGGCCTCCACATATGTAAGCACACACATGCATGTGCACCTAATCACGCACGTGCACACATATATACATACACAGAGAGAAAAGCAGACTCTGGCCTCAGAACCACCCACTCTTAGACACTTCAGTGCCCAGATTCCTGTCTGTACAGTCTGTACAGTGGAGACACTGGACTTGCCTTTTGGGGTGTTTGCAATGGGGACACTTTGAGGAGCACAGCTCCCTACAGGCTTTTAGATGGCATGGTCCTTGCTAGCTCTAGGCCCGTGGTCTAGTCATGGGGATTCTAACTAGGGAGAGTAGAGGGAAGGCAGTCTACTCCAGATAGGTACAGGTGCTGAGTGGTCTCACAGCAAGCTGTCCTGGAGGCAGGAAGGAAGAGCCAAGTGTGGAAAGGGAGCTCATATATAAGACTCATGGGAGAAAGGCTGTCCCTCTCTGGGACATCCTCCTAGGTAGACTTTGCCCCTGCCTGTCACTCAGGACCTAGGGAGAGATAAATGCACCCTTACCAAATAGGGCAGCCTCTGGTTCCAGTCACTTCCCATCCCAGGAGCCAGAGATGGAGTCTCATCCTGGGGCAAACATAGCTCATGCAGAGCTGAGTACTTATACCAGTACCTTCCTTCCTCAGTTGTATGAGGCACCATGGGAGCCCTAAAGACAGACAGACAACTCTACCCATGGCTCCTGGGCCAGCACGGCCTGAGTGGATGGAAGGCTCTACAACAAATCTTATTTGTCAGCTGTGGATATCATCTTTTTTTTTTTTTTTTCGGTTTTTCGAGACAGGGTTTCTCTGTAGCTTTGGAGGCTGTCCTGGAACTCACTTTGTAGACCAGGCTGGCCTCGAACTCACAGAGATCCGCCTGCCTCTGCCTCCCGAGTGCTGGGATTAAAGGCGTGTGCCACCAACGCCCAGCGGATATCATCTTGATTAGGTTCATTGAAGTGGTATTCTGGTTAGTTCTATGTCAAGCATTATCAACTTGACACAAGCTAAAGTCAGCTGGGAAGAGGGTACCTCAGCTGAAGGCCTACTTCAGAAGCTTAGCCTGAGGTCATGTCTATGAGATCTGTCTTAACTGCTGATTGATGTGGGAGGCCTGGCCACTAAAAGCAGTGCCAGTCCTGGGGAGGTGTGCCCAGGCTATGTAAAAGAAAGTAGCCTAAAGCTAGGTGGTGGTGCACATCTTTAATCCCAGTATTTGGGAGGCAGAGGCAGGTGGATCTCTGTGAGTTCTGGGCCAGCCTGGTCTACAGATCAAGTTCCAGGACAGCCAGGACTACACAGAGAAACCCTGTCTTGAAAATAAAATAAAATAAAAAGAAGAGAAAGAAAAGAAAAGAACAGAAAGAAATGGAAAGAAAAAAAGAAACATGTGGTGCCCCTTCTGGTGTACATGCATATGTGTATATAAGACTATATACATAATAAATAAATCTTATAAAAGAAAAGAAAGAAAGCAGGTTGAGTGCGAGCCACAGAGAGAGTCACAGAGTGAGCCAACAAGCAGCATTCCTCCACAATTTCTGCCTCCAGGTTCCTGTCCTGACATCCCTCACTGATGGACTGTTTCCTGGAAGTATAAGCTGAAATAAACCCATTCCTCCTCCAAGCTGCTCTCCGTCAGTGTTTATCACAGCAGACTAAGACAATGAGAAGACCTGCCTATGTGTACCTTCTAGAGCTACCCTGTTCTCCAAATGTGGCCATGAAAAGAAGTAGGAGAAGGCACTAAGTCAGAGAGGCCAGCCTCACCTCCAGCTGGGGCTGTGTAGGAGATCCTCCAAAGGCGAGGATAGGCCTAGGACGCAATGGAGGCCCTGCCTGGATCGTGGCTGAAAAGGATCTCTGGTGGCCTGAGCTCCTTCAGCAGGTCCTTACAGCGTACACGGTCCTTGCTATATCTGCAGGTCCCTCAGGATCATGGTGACAGAAACACCAGATAGAAGCAGCCGAAGGAAGGAAGAAGGGGGCTTGATTTGACTCACAGTTCTGAGGGTGCAGTCCATCATGGTGGGGCAGTCACGGCAGGACTTCAAGGAAGCCGGTCACATCACAGCCAGAGTCAGGAAGTAGAGAGATTGATGCTGGTCCTCAACTTTCTCCTATGATCCTGTCTGGGACCCCAGCCATGTGGTATCACCCCCCACATTCAGAGTGGGTCCTCCCATTCAGTTAAACCTCTCTGGAAACACCCTCACAGACATTCATGGAGCGTCTCACAGACAATTCCAAATCCTGTCCATTTGACTGTGAAGATGTACCAGATGGCTCACTTAGGGATACAGCCAGGCCAGCTAGAACGGCGCAGTCTCCCAAGAGTCTCCCTTAAAACATCAACTCTGGGCTGGGCGTTGATGGTGCACGCCTTTGCGCCTTTAATCCCAGCACTTGGGAGGCAGAGGCAGGCAGATCTCTGTGAGTTCCAGACCAGCCTGGACTACCAAGTGAGTTCCAGGACAGCCTCCAAAACCACAGAGAAACCCTGTCTCGAAAAACCAAAAAAAAAAAAAAAAATCAACGCTGGGCTCCAGAGTCCAGCTCAGATGAAGCCAGGCCAGCTCTGACTGGGCCCTGAGGAACTCCATAGGAACACGCTGGGAGCTTCAGGTAAGGGCCGGTCCCACCACCATGCTACCTGTGAGTGGTTATGGGAGCAGAGAGGGGGCTAGGGAGGGAGTGTGCTCTTCCCTTGACTCAAGGAAAAGATCTAGTTCACACAAGGCCCTATAGAAAGAGAGTCAGGTATGAACTGTGCAAGCAGGCAAACACGTGAAGGGGGTGATGGGCACTGAGAGCCACTGGGGTCCAGAGAGAAGGGGTAATGCTAATGGATTGGGGGCTGGAGAGAGGAGATTAAACAACTCTCACACAGAGCTGTGGCTGTGCTCAGGTGGTGAAGTGCTGGCCTGGCCCTGGGTTGGATCCCTAGCACGGCATCCCAGGTCATGAAAGTGCCTATAACATCAGAAGCAGAGGCAGGGGGATCAGAGGTTCAGGGTCACCCTCAGCTACCCAGTGAGTATGAGGCCAGCCTGGGATCATGAAACCCTGTCACAAAAACAACAACAATAATAATAATAATAAAATAAATAATAAAATGACATTCTAAATAGCTAGTAGTGGCAGCTGCAGAATGCTGAATAGACGGGTGTCTAAGCCAGAAACTGGTGTGAACACAGTACCTTACACCCCAGCAATGTTACAGTAAAAATAAATAAGCTGGTCTGCAGGGAAGAAACAGCCTGAGGGAATGTCCCCAAGTGCTTGATTGTCCCCATCCCTGGGACTGAGCACTGTCACCAGCAGGCGGGTGTCAAGCTATAAAACTTGGGCTTTCTCTAGATTTGGGAAAGGCTAAGTTGAAAGTCAAAAGCCGTAAGCAAAATACACCTAGGAACTTGGGAGTGGTAATGTCATCACTGAGGCCACTGAGTGTGGAAGGGACACCAGCTCCCCAGTAAAAGGCAGCTAGGAACATTGACATCTCAGCCACAGACAAGGGGGGCAAATCCCAGATCCTAGTAGCCTAGCACTCCCTCTGCTTTTGCTGGGACTCCATGTTGGAACTCTGGCAGAGTTCTTTGCCAATGAAGGGATATTTGGGCAGATAGTCACCAGTTCTGATGCCACATGGGCTTTGGTGCAGACCCAGTAGGGCAGGCAAAGGAAGGGTTAAAGGCCACTGCCCGGGGTAGGGGGGAGTAGGAGGGGGTCTTGTGGGGGGTGACCAGCAGCCAATTTGTAGAGGTCAGGGGGCCGCTCTTCCCTCTCAGGTGAGATCAAATGCTGTAAGGACAAAGGGACAAAAGGGGAGGGAGATTGACAGGGATGCTCTGGGGGGGGTTGCACCCCAAGGGAACACCCCACCCCCACCCTGAGAACAAGTATCGCCTGGGGGTCAAAGGTCAGGGTGTTTGGCTTGGATTATGGTTTTGCTTTTCACCTGGAGAGCAAAGCAAGGCTAGGAGGCTTCCGATCCTGATCTGCCGCTATGGGGAGGAAGGCTTTGTGAGTTGCAGGGCTGGGGGTGAAAGCATGATGGCCATTGTGACTCCCAGACAGCCTATCCCCAGGAGGGCCACAGGTACTCTGAACAGCCCAGTAGGGAGACTTGCCTGGGACCTCTTGAGCTCAGTCTATTGCCGCAGAATCCAGGGCTCAAAGGATTTGAGATTCAACGGAGAACAATGTCAGCCAATTAGCTACCTTGTGCATGCTTGGGACAAATTAAGCGGCCATGTCCTGGGTGGCCCCAGGTCCCCTCTTGAAGTCAAGTGGGGCTTTGCTTAAGCCACCGGCCATCCAGTCATTAGATCTGAATTTACCTTTTAGGGTCAGCTTTGTTGTAGAATTGGGAAGTGGCCTTAAAGCAAGGGACTCTGAGAAACCCGTACTCCATCCTACATGTGAGCATCCATCATGTCCAGCAGGAGGAGAGGGGACTGTGTGCTCGTGTGTGTGTGTGTGTGTGGGGGGGTGCATGTGCTTGCACAAACGTGCTTGTGTATGTGCATGTGAATTCAGGAGCCTTTGGAGCCCAGAGGCCTTGCTTTCCCTGGAGCTGAGGTGGCAGACAGTTGAGAGTCACCCAGCATTCATGCTAGAAACCTAACTTGGGTCTTTGACAAGAGTAGTACATGCTTTTTCCCTCTGAGCCACCTCTCCAGCCCAAACCCCACACTGTTTTCAGACTGGTCTCTTCCTGAAACTGAGCAATTAAACTGACTGGCCAGGGAGCCTCAGTGATCCTCCAGTCTCCACTTCCTCCAGTTGTGAGGATTGAACTCAAGTCCTCAGGACTCCCTCAAGCTTGGGCAGCAAGCTCTTTACCCCCTGAGCCATCTCCCCCAGCCCTGAAAGGGCTGCTATTTGTACTAAACCATTTGCTTAGAAAAATCTGCATGGTGGCCACAGGCTCAGTGTCTGCTCCCAGAGCAAGTCCTCTGTCTCTGAAGTCGGCCCCAGGGGCCACACACCACCTCATGGTGTACCTCACTGTTTTTGTGCAGTGCTGACTCCAAGGGCCAGACAGCCCATCTGGATACCAGGGCTGAATCCTGTCTATGACTGTGTCTGGGCTCCATGGGTGTCAGCTCAGGAAGTATGTGACTGTCTTGTCAGTTATTGAAGTAACAACAGCAACTCCCAGGCTGGGGTGCTTGCCTAGCACATAGGCGCTCTCCCTCCAGCCCAAGGGTGAAGCTCCCTCCCACCTTTGTTTTTTTTTTTTTTTTTTTTTTTTGGTTCTCAAATGTAGTCTGGCTGGTCTGCTATGCAGACCTGATGGTCTTAATAGCCTTAAATTCAAGAAGATCCACCTGCCTCTGTTTCTTGAGTACTGAGATTAAAGGTGTGTCACCACACCTAGCAGGTCCCACCCTTTTCTTACACCCCTACCCTGGAGACCTCACTCCCTATCCGATTATCTTCCATATCCTATGGATCCATCCCATGTGTTCACAAGGTCTACAGCCCACTGGCCTGACTATCCCAAGTCAATAACAATTCTGAGGCCTGTCTCCATGTTTTGTTTTGAGACAGGGTCCCTCTATGTAGCCCTAGCTGGCCTGGAAGTTGTGATATAGACCAGACTAGTCTTGAACTCACAGAGCTGTCTGCCTCTATATCCCAAGTGCTAGAAGTAGCCTGTTTCTATGTAAGCAGTAAGGAAACTGAGGCCTGGAAGGGTTCATAGGCTTATGAAGGTACATATGGACATGTGGCAGAATTGTGGCTGAATTGGTGTTCAAGCGAAGTCGTCCTCATTAGGGCGGAGCCTCTTTGTCCAAAAGTTCTGTAGTTGAGGAATCAACCAAGCAGGGACTAGAAATACTCAAAAACTGACTGGCAAGATGGTTAACCCAGGAAAGGCACTTCCTGCCAAGCTTAGTGACCCAAGTTCAATCACTAGGAGGGAGAGAGCTGACACCCAGTATGACCTTTGAATGTCAGCCATGATGCACACCCCTGATTACCCCACCCCCAACACACAATAAATAAATGTTTTAATTTTTCAGGGAAAAAAAAGTTTGTGTATAGTAATGCACACCTGAGTCCCAGCTGCAATCAGGAAGGTCAGAAGTCACAAATGTCCTTGGCTGAGCCACATGAGACCCTGTCTCAAGAAAGGGGGAACGGCTAGAGAATGGCTCAGTGGTTGAGAGTGCTGGTGGCTCTTGCCGGGGACCTGGGTTTGAGTCCCAGCACTTCATGGTGGCTCACAACCATCTATCTGCAACTCCAGTTCAGTAAATTGACACCCTCCTCTGGCCTCCATGGCACGTCACACTTGTGGTACACAGACATACATGTGGGAAATAAAAATAAACATTTCTAAAGCGATTGAAGTGTCCATTTTAAGTTAAATTATCTCAATAAAGTATTTCAGTATTGAAACAATACAAATAAATTACAAGGAAAAGCCGGGCGGTGGTGGCACACGCCTTTAACCCCAGCACTCGGGAGGCAGAGGCAGGCGGATCTCTGTGAGTTCGAGGCCAGGCTGGACCGACAGCCTCCAAAACAACACAGAGAAACCCTGTCTCGAGAAAAAAAAAAAGTTACAAGGAAAAATAAACTCATTTGATAGAATCTTGAAGCCCCCTGTAAGCTACTTCCTGGGTATCTCTTGCCCCCATTTGCCCCTCCCTGTTGCTCAAATTCTCATTTCCACACCTGGAGCAGAAACCACCCCAAAATTCTTAAACATGTCGGGGAAGGATACTCTCTATTCAGCAGCCCCTACTGCTTTTGGGCACAAGCAGGGGCAGGAGAACTTCCCCTTCCCCAGGTTGACTCAGAGCTCCTGGGACATGTGGTACTAAGAGCCCCATATTAATCTGGGTGGTGGTGGCACACACCTTTGATCCTAGCACTCAGGAAGCAGAGGCAAGCAGATCTCTGTGAGTTCAAGGCCAGCCTATCTACAAATTGAGTTCCAGGGCAGTTACATGGGGAAACCCTATCTAGTAATAAGAAAGAGAGATGGCCCCACAATAGTGTAGCCACCTCGGTTAGCCGCCTCAGTTGGTGGATTCCTATTGGCCTGGGACGAGGTTCTGGCTGTGTTCCTTTATCTACTTATGAAGTGGGAGAGTCCACCTTGATCATGTGGGGGGGAGGGCTCTGGGTAGGGGTGGGACTTGGGACCCACCTGTGCTGTGTGTGTGCCCATATCAGGGAGAATCTCAAGACACACCATTGCCATTCGTGGTCTCGGGCTGGCTGAAAAAGCCCATGTGCATCCCTGTGTGGTCCAGAGTCCTTCCTCATCTCCCACTTTGCCCCATTTCACCTGTGGAGAGTGTCTGCCTGGTCTCCCACAGCAAGCAGGAAGGCCTCCTCTGAGCTGGAGCCTGGGCTTTAGGGTACCACCCATGGAGTACCAGAGCCAATGATCCAGGGACTCAAATGAAGGATGCGTAAGTCAGTCCCGGTCTACTGAAGATGCCACCAGTTGAAGCTCACAGGTGACTCTGCTCTCCCAGCTGTGTGCTTCTGAGCCAGTCAGCTCGCCTCTGACTTGGTTGAGCTGAGGTGGGCTGCTTTTAGGATTTCAGGGGTACAGTGACCCTAGCAGCACCCAACAAGTAGGATGGTTTTTTCCTCTGCTTTTGGTGATGGAGTATAGAGGGAGTTTGGGGCCAAAAGCCAGGGACATCACAGGGTACTGTCCCTGGCCCTCCTCTCCCCAGCTCTCTCTCTAGGTGTCGGAACTGGAAGTGAAGGTCCAGCCAGCTAGCAGAGAGATCAGGAAGGGAGTTTCCGGAGCAGAGGCCCTGGAAGTGGTGCTAAGCAGGTTTAGGCCGGGTCTGGGGGTGTCCAGGCTAGGAGAGGGGGGCCTGGAAGAGACCAATTAGTCAAACAGCTGCAATTGGCCATTTGGAAGCAATTAGCAGGGTGTCTATTACCACATTATGCCCCCTACCCCCTGCATGCTCTGCTAGGATCTGCTCTGTATGAGGAAGGACAAAGCCTCAGCCCAACCCAGGGAGACTGCAATGGAGGCCCAGCTCTGACCCAGCACAGCACACACTCAGGCTCCCTCTGGCGGGTCGGGGGGCAGCATCTAAGGCCAAGAAGTCTGGGGACTTCCAAGGCCAAGAAGGCAGGTGATTAGATGTGGAGGAAAACCTCACTGAACAAGAGAGGCTGTAGGAAGCAGGCTAGGGGTATGAGCAGTGGGTACAAGCCTCCATCACAGGGATGAGCTGGGGTGGGGTCTGGGTAGGGTGGAAGGCAGCTCCTTTCACCATAGGGTGAAGGTGGGTAGAAGGACCCATGCACACTGGAATAGGGCCCAGAGGAAGACCCTGGGCCAGGAGTGTGGGTGCCTTAGGGACAATTGAGGAAAAGGCCAAAGTCAACCAGAACCGCAGGGAGGGCCAGATCATCTGCTGGGTCACTGAAGTCCTTTACTCTCAAAGGCACCTGAGGTCCCTATGGTGGCACACTGATGGTGGCATTGGCAGGAATCTTGGTAGGGGTTGTTCTGCTGAGTTTCCGACCTGGGCTTAGAATTTCATATACCAAAGAAGTCAGTGTCTCAGGGTTACACTGTATGGTCCAGTCAACACATCAAGGAAAGGCAAGCCCATTCATTCACAACAAGAGGGTATTCTGGAGAGCTACAGTGCATTGATTGGACTGTCCAAGAGAAGACACAGCAAAGGACACACCCACCAGGAAATGTGGGGGTTCAGGCGTGGAGCAGGAGGGAGGTTCTGAGCCCCGGGTTCTCCAGTGGGATTCCTCTGGCTCCTCCCAGACACCAGCAAAGGAAAACATCACACCAGCCCCTCCAGCATCCCCACACTCTCTCTTTGTCTCTTTGTATATATGTGTGTGTGTGTGTGTGTGTGTGTGTGTGTGTTTAAGATTTATTTATTTTTATGTGTATGGCCATATTTTTTTGCTTGTATGTAGGGTGTGGTTTTTTTTTTTAATTTTGTTTTGATTTTTGGTTTGGTTTGGTTTTGGGTTTTTTTTTTTTTTTGGTTTTTTTTCAAGACAGGGTTTCTCTGTGGCTTTGGAGGCTGTCCTGGAACTAGCACTTATAGACCAGGCTGGCCTAGAACTCACAGAGATCTGCCTGCCTCTGCCTCCCAAGTACTGGGTTTAAAGGTGTACACCACCACCGCCCGGCACATGTAGGTTTTTGTAGCAGATATATGCCTGGTGTTCTCAGAGGCAAGAAGATGGTGTCAGATCTCTTAGAACCAGAGTTACAGATATTTAAGAGCCATCATGTGGGTGCTGGGAACTGAACACAGGTCCTCTGCAAGACCAGCCAGTGATCTTAACCAATGAGCCATCTCTGCAGACCCTTTCTTAGCCTTGTTTGTTTGTTTTTAACACAGGGTCTCAAAGCTGAGGCTGGCTTCAAATCTGTTTTGTGGTTGAGACTAGCCTTGAACTCCAGGATCATCCTGCTTCCACATGAGTGCTGACATGGCAGGTCAGTGCCAGCACATCTGGCTTCAGGGTTCCTCTTGTCCAGGCACAGGGCAGTGGCTAGCTCCAGGAGCTGTGCTGGAGGCATTCAGGGAGGAGATGCCCTCCTGATTCTTCTGGGCTACCTTAGGAGGTTGGGCAGCCAGCATGTGCCAGCCTAGAGCTGGTCATAAAGACATAGGGCAAATTGCCCTGCCTACCCATCTGTCCTGACAGTTGTCCCTGTCCCCTGTAAAGCAGATTCCATCAGTGACTGGCTCCAGGGATATAGCAATTCTGTGGCTCAGACTGCTCAAGGGTTCTCAGGAACCAGCCCTGTGGCAGAGACCCTGCTGGCCAGGACAGAGGTTCTGGGAGACCACTGAGGGTGCTCAGCTGTGTGGGACTCATCATGCTGGAGAGGGCTCACTGAGGACCTGCTGCCCTGTATGTAAGGTCTCAGGGTTGAAAATGCCCCAGTATGTGCTATTAACAGCTTCTGTACCATGGAGGTCCCCCAAAACTCCTCAGCATCTCACATCAATGGGCCTCCCACCTGACTCTTCCCAGAGCTCAGGATCAACTTAGGAGGCAATGCTGTGTCCCAGGCTACTGGGCCCTCTGGGTAACTCATCCAAGAACACCTATATGAGGGTAGTTTCTGGCCAGAGGACTGCACAGGCCTCGGTAGTGGAGTGGGACCTTTTCTGACATCATGGTAAATCCTTCTCTGAGGCCCCTAGCAGATAGGGAACTGAAGTCAAGAGCCCAGGCCCCCGGAAGCTGTTCCCTGAACCTAGACTCCTACTCAGTCTTCCAGGTGAGTATGTTGGGGTCCTTTGTGGCATCTTCTCCCGCTTCTCTTAGTTTGCTCCAGCAGCATCTAGGTATTTCTCCACCTCTCATTTCTCTTTCTCTTCTAATGGATCTGTCACCTGCTTCCCCAGCCCCCATTTCCATCTCTCCAGGGCTCTAGGGCTCCTCTGACTCTATTGTCCCTGGTCCTTTTCTGCCCAGTCTCCTCTCTGGATCACTGCTGAGACAGACCACTCCTGCTCAAGGTGTAGGAACTTCACTTGCTGCCTTCCGGTCAGTTAGGAAACTACAAGACATAGCCTTGGACCACAAGATTGGGCACCTCAGATGCTCATGTGAGAAGCAGAGACTTGCACAGACCCAAACCCGGTTTCCCCACGCACCGCCCTCCGCAATCGCTCTCGATTAGGCGCCGCCTTTCATGAGCGTTTGTCAGCTAGACTTCCCCGCAAGTTGTTTGCGCAGACATCAGTCATCCGCGGTCCCATTGTGCACCCAGGATTGATGTAAGGCGGGAGGGGGTGACAGGGCCTGGGGCGGCTGCCTTTAGGCCTTGCTCTATAATTTTCCGAGGCATAATTGGTCTGGGGGCGGGGGCGGGGAGGGGACCTTTCAGAGACGGGAGGGGGTGCAGGGCGCTCTGCGGAGGAGCTGCTGCCCGACGGCGCTGGTCAGGGCGCTGTGAGCAGGCGACGACGGGCCTGAGCCCCGCGCCCCCGCCAGGGATCACGGCCGCCTTTTGTTGCCGAGCGCCCTTTCTTCAGAGCTGTGTGCGCCAAGGGAACACTCCCCCCACTCCTGGGTGAAAATTCGAAGTCTTCTCTCTCCACCTCCCTCTCCTCTTTCTCCCCATCCTCTCTGCATCTCGCTTTCTCTGTCTCCACTCGTCCCTTTCTCCATCTCCTCTCTCTCCCTATCTCCACTTGTCTCCCCTCCCTCCTTCTCATCATCCCTCCCCTGTCCTCCACCTCTTCCCAGTGCCCCTCTCTCCTCCCAGTCGCAGTCCGCACGGCCTGGCGCGCGGGAGTGTGCTCCCAGCGCCGCGCCTTCCGTGAGCTCCGCGCTGGCGCAGCCGCCGCCACAGGCGGGCGCGATGCCGGGATGGGCCTGATCTGGCTTCTGCTGCTCAGCTTGCTAGAACCCGGCTGGCCCGCAACGGGGCCCGGGACGCGGCTGCGGCGCGATGCGGGCGGCCGTGGCGGCGTCTACGAGCACCTCGGCGGGGCGCCCCGGCGCCGCAAGCTCTACTGCGCCACCAAGTATCACCTCCAGCTACACCCGAGCGGCCGCGTGAACGGCAGCCTGGAGAACAGCGCCTACAGTGAGTGTCCGGCCAGGGGTGGGCGGGAGAGACGGGCGGGCAAGGTCCCCTGTGGTGGCGTCCCAGGAGGGATCAGAGCTGTAGTCCGTCCGAAGACTATACCTCTGTCCCAGCTACGGATCCCAGCGACATGCCCCGCCCGGATCCCGCTCCGCCAGGGGCTGCGCAGGAGGCGACCACGGTTCTTCCACATTTGTATTTCTCAGTGAAAAGCCTCTGGACAAGGATTTATCGCCCTCTTTATTGTTTTGACGACCCCGGGGCGCATGGCCAGTTCTTTCCGTCCTCCTTGCTCTCAGCCCATGCGCCAAGGACACTCCCCTGGACAGAGCTCGGTTTCCGCGACGCGGCGTCCGGAGACAGGCTTGTCCCTAGTCCTAAGCCCTGCAGGAAAGCGCGCGACAGGACAGAGGGCGTCCCCGCGTGTTTTGGATGCAGTTGGCACGCACCCACGGCCCGAGGCTCGATCATACCCAACGCCAGTTCCCAAGCACTGCAGGGTTTGGCTCCGTGGGTGCGGTACACCCGAGCCGAGCTCGGCCGGGAGCGTTGCGCGCCGCGTGGGAGGAAGGCCGCGCAGACCTCACCGCGCCCGGGGCGCAGGAAGCCGAGCGGGGGGCGCGGGCGTATGCAAGAACCGCAGCTTCCTCCTTCAAAGCCGCAGCCAAGCGGGGGCGTCCTGGGGACCTACCCGGCCTGGAGAGCGGCTCCGGGACGGCCCCAGATGCAGGGGAGGGGCACCTTTGCAGTCACCCCTGGGGTCATCCAGGTGGATTCTCCACTGGCACCAGCTCTAGAGACCGCACCCTCCAAACCATGGCAAGGGCAGAACCTCAATTGGTTCCGGCTATCTAGACTATGCTGGGTCCCAGGTGGGCGCCAGAGGCGTGCTCTCTGGAAAGGGAGTGAGTCCTCGACCCACTATCCCAGGGGATATTGACCTCCCCTCCCAAAAGCACTATACTGTTCACAGGAAAGGCTCCTGGGGGTTTTTGGTTGTTGGTTTTACATTTTACTTATTTTCTGTGCCACGATGTGTGTGTTGAGCTCATTGGACCACTTGCTGGAGTCGTTTCTTTACTTCCACCATGTGGGTCAGGAGATGGAACTCTCAGATGGTCAGTCTTGGCGGCTACTCTGCCATCTGGGCTGGGGGGCTATTAACTTTTGTACCTACTCCTAGGTGAGCCTCGGTCACCTTCCGTCCGCACCTAGGCACTTCTGCCCCAGCCTACTTTTCAGGACTAATTTGATCCCTTGCCTACCAGTGGGGGTAACACTATGGTTGGGCTGAATTCAGCACTGACTTCCCCAGGAATCTCCAACACCTCCTCTTCTAGGGCTCCATCTGGCCCGGGGTTTGGAGCCCCCAACTATTATGTGTGGCCTTGGACAAGTCGCTTGTCCTCAGCCTCATCTTGCTAGAGCAAGTCAGTTCACAAGAATGCACGGAATACAGACTAAGTAGATCTGCCTTTGTTGCACCCAAGGTGCCTGGCAGGGGCAGAGCACCTCCATTGTGTCTTCACCTGGGGTTAGGGTTAGGGTTAAGGTCTCTGGCACAGTGGCTGAATGTCCCCTTCTTTACCTCCTGTTTAATGTGTTCTTCCTACCAGGACTTCCGACCTCTCCACCATGACCTGCTGATCATGGCTGCCGTCCTGTCCCAGCTTCCTAAGCTGGGTGGGTGTTAATGCAGGCTGAGGTTCTGCTCAGGTGATGGACCCTTCCTGACTCTTTCTAGGTATCCTGGAGATTACTGCAGTGGAAGTGGGCGTGGTGGCCATCAAAGGGCTCTTCTCTGGGCGGTACCTAGCCATGAACAAGAGAGGACGGCTGTATGCTTCGGTGAGTCCCATCACTAGTGGGCAGGTGCTGATGGCATAGCCATCTGGTTTGAGCATCTGGTTGGGGGCCGGAAGGGACATGAGTGGTAGACTGCTTGGCCCCCAGGTCACGCCAGACTCAAGCTGGTCTGGATCCCTGGGCTCTGAGTGCCCACCCAACCAGTCTGAAGCCGGTCTCTTTCTCTGAATTATAATGGTGGAGATAGATCATGGTAGCAGGGTCCCAGAACTCCATGCAAGTAAACAACCCAAGATAGTTGGACAGTTGAGGGAGTGGAGGTCAGGGCAAACCTGCCCTGCATCTGTGGAAGGAGAAAGATGTGTGCTTGGCCTGTTGTCAGGGTGGGAAGGTAAGAGCTGTCTCTTAGGAGGGTACTGAAGAGCTGGAGGAACGGCTGTCAGTCTAGTGCTGGCCACACAAGCATGAGGAGCTGAGTGGGTTCTTAGCACCTGTGTATCAGCACTGGCCCAGAGTTGTCTTGTCATCCCAGCTCTAGGGCAGGGTGACACATTCCCTGGGACTCCCAGGCCAGCCTAGCTGAATCAGCCTCCATGCACAAGGCCCTGGGGCCATCTGGCCGCAGGAGCTCTGGTGCCTCCACATTCCTGAGGTGTGATAGACACACACCCTTGGCGGAGCAATGGTCCCCAACCCCTTGGATCCTGTGTCCTGTCCCACTCTAGTGTGAGTGAATTCAGCTGACTTTACATATGTACCTGGCCCTCCCCCAGAAACTCTGCTGTGAGGTGAGGTCTCAGGTATGCTTGGTGACAGTTCCTATCTTCCTGCCCACAGGGAAGAGCATGGTGGGGTGGGGACATGACTGTGGTTTCCTGGCTTCAGGGGAGCAGGGGATGGTGAGGTCAGGGGTCCAGATGGCTGGAGTAGAACGTTCCAGAGAACCCACCAGTATCCAGTCCATCTCCAAGTCCTCAGGGGTGTTCCTTGAGTTGCTGTCTTCAACATGCACCTCCCCTCCCCTCCTGCTGCCTAATCCCAGAAGCAGCACCTTGTACACAGGCCTCGTCACCTTCCACTTGGAGCTGCAACAGCCTTGGGTTTGGATGACTGGCCTGCAGCTTCTCTGCCCTCTAGCCTGTCTACTCACTGTCTATCATCCATCCATCCATCCGTCCGTCCATCCATCCATCCACTCAGACAGCTGTCTATCCACTCATCCATCCTTCTACCTATGTACCCATCCATCCCCCCAACCATCTATCCATCCAGACATCTCTCATCCACTCACCTAACCACTCAACCCATCATCCATCCATCCATCCATCCATCCATCCATCCATCCATCCACCCGTTACCATCCTTAAACCCAACTATCTAGTCACCCACTCCTTCATCCAACCATCCATCCACACACACATTCATCCACCCGCCAATGCACCTAGCCACCCACCCAACCATCTATTCACCCTCCATTCATCTATCCACCCATCCATCTACCAATCTATTACCCATCCATCCACGTATCCAGTCACTCACCAACACTCCCATTCATCCACCTCCATCATGCTCTATTACCACACACCAAGCACTGAGCCCAGCGCAAGGCTACAGCAAAAAGGGGAAACTGCCCTTTGTCCTCATCGGAGGCCTAGTGGAGGGAAGTCACTTGGAGCAGGGCAGTCTTAGGAAAGGTAGGCTGGCCAGGCTGCATAGACATTGGCAGGTGTGGACAGCTGGTCCAGGCGGCCCCGGGAAAGCAGGAGACATTGGAGAGGTACGGTACTGTTGACATCATGGCCTTCATGGCTGTTATCTGTGGCCTCTGTCCAACAGGAACGCTACAATGCAGAGTGCGAGTTCGTGGAGCGGATCCATGAGCTGGGCTACAATACGTATGCCTCCCGGCTGTATCGCACAGGGCCCAGTGGGCCAGGGGCTCGGCGGCAGCCTGGTGCCCAGAGACCTTGGTATGTGTCTGTGAATGGCAAGGGTCGGCCACGCAGGGGCTTCAAGACCCGCCGTACACAGAAGTCCTCCCTCTTCCTGCCCCGAGTGCTGGGCCACAAGGACCATGAGATGGTACGACAGCTGCAGAGTGGCCAACCGAAAGTCCCAGGAGAGGGCAGTCAGCCCAGACAGCGGCGGCAGAAGAAGCAGAGCCCAGGAGACCATGGCAAGATGGAACCCTTGTCTCCTAGGGCCACTCCAGGCACCCATCTGCAGACAGGTGAACTGGCTGTGGCCTGAGTGGCCACCCTGAGAACTCTCTGAGGTCAACTCCCTGCAGACACCTAGGAGTCTCTTGGAGGCCTGACCTCCCCACCCTTGTCACTGGGTTGGCTGCTTGGGGGACCAAGAACTTGCTTGTCCTTGGTGACAACTGCTGAGGGACTTCAATCAGAGCTCATGGAAGATTGGAAGTTCAAGATGTATGTGGGATTACATGGGAGGGAGCTTTTATTTCAGGGGTGACCCAAAGCTCTGGGGTGGAGCCCAGACAGTGGCAGGCAGTCCTGGCTAACATGAGGCAGTGGACAGTCGAAGGGGCTATGATTCAAACATTAAATGTGTCTCTCTGTCTTGCTATTTAACAGCTGGGGTACAAGCTGAGGATTCCTTGAGGCTCCGACTGGGACATTCTGCTGAGGGTGGGGAAGGCAGGGAAGGCTTCCCGCAGTATGGCAGGCAGGCTGTGTACAGAGAAAGGACTGAGGTGCCGCATGCATGCATGTGCATGTGTTTGTGAGTTCTTGTGTTTGCAAATAGACACAAGTGTGTGTAGAAGAGAGTTGGTGTATTCCCAAGAGGATGTGTGTGTGTGAGGCATGCACGCAAAATGACCTTGGACTTCTGACTTCCAGGCCTCCACATGTGAAATGTGTTCCCCGGTGTGGAGTCTGTGTGGGTCGAGAGAAGAAGAGAGGTTTGCTCTGTTTTAGAATCCCCCCCTTGTTTTAATATCCTTACTGATGTGACCAAACACCTGACCCAGAAGCTTCATAAGGGAAAAGGGTTTTCTTTGCCTCACAGTCTAAAGAACACAGTCCCTTATGGTGAGGGGAAGGTGTGGTAATGAGGGCAGACAGAGACGGAGGCTGTGGCAACAGGAGTATGCAGCAGCTTGCTCACATCTCCACAGAACAGGGAGCAAAGAGGGGGAGGCAGGGGCTCAACAGGGAGACAGAAGCGGGCAGTGTCTGGCTCTTTCTCCTTTTAGGCTCATGACTTGAGGGTGTAGTCCATCATGCTGGGGAAGCCATGGCAACAGGACTCGAGGCAGCTGGTCACATCACATCCATTCATCCATAGTCAGGGGGCAGAGAGAGAAGAAGGCTGATGCTCAGCTCACTTCCTCCTTTGTATTCAGTCTGGGATCTCAGGCCACGGGATGGTGCCCCCCACATTCAGAGTGGGTCTCCCTCAGTTAAACCTCTCTGGAAACCCTCGCAGACAAGCACAGAAGTGTGTCTCCCAGGTGATTCCAAACCCAGCCAGGTTGGCCATGGAGATGAAGCATCCTACCCTAGAAGTTGTCTCTCTCTGAGGACTATTTTTAGCAGGTGAAGCACTTCAAGCAGAGGTCCCTTCCTTCCTTTGTCCTTACTATCCCACCTCTAGGACTCCAGGATCGCAACAGGCTCAGCTGCGTGTCTTCCTGACAAGAATCTTGTCATGGATCTGCCCCCAGCATCCACATAAGTAGAGGCAATCCCAGCCCCCTTCAGCACACCCCAGTCCCCAGACTTGTTCCCTGAGGAACTGGCATCCAGAGAGACAGTGGGGGCAGTGGGGGCAGGGCTTACTTTTCCCAGAATGAGCCAGGCACCTTAGCAGACCTGGGGAGGCGTGGGAGGATGGGGAAATGTCTTTAGTTACTATTTAAACTGGCCCAACAGGAGTCTGGGTCTCTTCTGCAGCTGACCATCTTTTGAGGGGTCTGTCCCCTGCCCTTGGTCAGAGGCCTGGGTTAGGAGGGAGGCAGAAGTACATTCATGTCCTGCTTAGTTTATATCCTGGCCACCTGACCCTGGTTAACACAACACAACCTTTTCTAAGAGGGTTTGTACTAGATGTGTGTTGCTTACAGGAAGCCATGTAGGCTCAGGGAAGACACCAGCCCAAGCCAAGGGTCCCAATGGAGAGCTTTGGTCATAGGGGTGGGGGTGGAGGGGACACATCCAGGAGACCTATAGGAGAGGCACACAAAGTTACTCAGAGCATCCCAAGGGTGAAATTGTCTGTGGACCTGGGGGGCTAAATCAAGGTGAAGCTTCCACATCTGTGTGGCTGGAGGTTGCCAGAGCCCCAGCAGCTGAGGGGGCACTGCAAAGAGAGCCTCAAAACCTTAGAAGGAGCTGGCCTCACCCACTTCCATGACCTTGGAATTCTGGCCTTCAGACTATGGTATAATGCATTCCTGCTGGTTAAGCCACCACCAGGTTGGTGATATTTTGTTTCTGTTTTCTGTTTGTCTTTTTGGTTGGTTATTTTTTGGTTTTGTTTTTAGGTTAGTTGGTTATGTGTGTGTGGTGGTGGTGGTGGTGGTGGTGGTGGTGGTGGTGGTGGTAGTGGTGGTGGTGTGTGTGTGCGCGAGTGTGTGTTGCAGGGCTAGGGATGGAATCTGGAGTCTAGAACATGCCACACAGGTCATTGGACCACAGCCAAATGAAGCTGTGGCATTTGTTTCAGCTTCCCCAACACAGTAGTACCAGGTCTAGCTGCCTGGCCTTCCTCCTTCTAAAAGGAAGAACACACCATACTGTCAAATGCAGAGAGGGAACAGATCAGCTCCTAGATTCAAAGTTACTCTACCTCCTGGGAATCAGAGGCCTCAGCCTAGGGATAACACATGTGAGAAAACTGTTTCCTTCCACACAGAAGGGGACTGGAGTATGTCAGAGCCCCAAAAGAAGAGTGGTGGGGTGAGGTGGGTGGTGGTGGTAAGAACAGACTGTTTCTGCTGCCTGCTCCGGGTCCTGCAGGTAACTCAGGTCCACGAGTAAGGAGGTCTCCTTGGAGATTTCCCCAGAGGAGTCAAACACCCATCGGAGTGAACATTTAATGGTGTAGCAGTCATGAGGACCACAGTGGCAGCTCTGAGAACACAAAATTGGACCCGAAATAAAGAATAACCATAACAACTTTCAGCGGGTACCGAACAAGCCAGTGAGAGCAGGACTCCAGCCCAGGCTGAGACACCTGGACTCACAGCAGCATCACTCACTGAGGCCCATAGGGGGCACAGTTTCCATCCCGGAACAGACAGAATGCAGTCAGACACTTGTGGAATGTTCCTCTGCCTTTAAAAAGAAAGAAAATTCTGAAAGGCTCCATGCTGTGTGACATAAGTGGGTCCCAGGCCACATGTTCAGGATGTCAACTCTACAGAAACCCAGGTGCCAGCAGTAGGGAGAGGATAGGGAATGTATTTGATGGGGACAAAGCTCCAGCCTGGAGAGAGGAGAAAGTTCTGCAAATAGATGCAGGGATGGCTGTGTCACTCAACTGTCCACCAGAGGCCTGGTGAGTGAACACCTGAAGTGCTGTAACTGGGGGGGGGGGGCACAGGCTGTGACTGGCTGCAGCGTTCCTTCCAGAAGTGGCTGGACAACACCGCTGAGCAGAGCTGAGATGCAGCTCAGTGGGCAGAATGTTTGCCTATGATGGGTGAGGCAGCGCTGGGTTCCAGCCCCAGTACCACATACATTGGCTGTGCTGGTGCAAACTGAGAGCCCAGCACCCAAGAGGTGGAGGCAGAAGGATCAGAAGTTCAAGGTCATCCTCAGCTACACCGTGAGTCTGAGGGCAGCCTGGGCTCCTTGAGACCTAAGAAGGAAGGAAGTGGAGGAGCTGGGGAGATGGTTCAGAGAGTAAAGTGCTTGCTGTACAAGGTTAAGGACCTGAGTTCAAATCCCCAAAACCCATGTAGAAGGATAGCACTGTGGTACCCACCTGTAACCCCAATTCTGTGGAGACTGACAGGAGGATCTCTGGAACTGGCTGCTCTGCCTGGCTGGATCAATGAGCTCAACTTAAGTTTGGAGAGAAGCCATGTCAAAAATGAAGGTGGATCTCAGCACTCAGAAGGCAGAGGCAGTAGGATTTCTGTAAGTTGTGAGTTTGAGGCTAGCCCGGCCTATGTAGAGAGTTCTAGACCTGCCAGGGCTATGTAGAGACAGCCTATCTTAATTTGGAGACAAAAAAAGGTGGAAAGTGATAGAGGGAGACACTGGCATGCACAGCTGACCTCCGTGTGTGCGTGCACTAGCAAGTATATGCACACAAATACGCATCACACACACAGGGAGACAGAAGGTAAGGAGGAGAAAGGGGGGCACTTCAATCAGACTGCATCCTAGACTTTCAGCAAGGCCATCTCTTCTCTCCAGGATGGGCACCAGCACCTCTTTGACCCCTGCCCTCTCACCCTTGCCTGTGACCCCTGCCCTCTCACCCTAGCCTTTGACCCCTGCCCTCTCACCCTTGCCTGTGACCCCTGCCCTCTCACCCTTGCCTTATGACCCCTGGCACTTGGTCTCTTTCAGCACTCCAGCCACACTATTCATTCCCAAGCTCCTTTGCATGTGCCAAGGGCAGGCTACCTTCTGCTTGTCCCCAGATTGGCCCCTTCTCAACATTCACTTCTGAATGTCTTCCCGTGGCCACTCCTGCCCTAGCATTTCCCCATAGAGCCTTGCAATTTTCTTTCTCTAATTATTCACTTTTGGCCATCCTGGGCAATTGCCCACCAAGAGGAGGCACTGGGTTGTTTAATTGCTGAGCCCCTGGAACTTCCAGTCTGCGCCCCCAAGCCTGAAACTTGTGACATGATCTAGACATTTGAGCATCAACAGTGGACATGAAGGTGGGACTTTCATGTCACTAGAGGCCTTTTGCTGATAAGTAAACCTTCTGAGAGAGGGTATGTGGTTTTCCTGAGGCCACACAGCCAATGAAGGACATCCTGGGGTGGATTCCAAGATCTGGGGACTCCAAGGCTGTCCTGCCACTTGCGTGGTGTGGATGGGGGAGACAAGTGGAGCCCAGTGTCAAAAGCCTGCAGCTCCTAAAACCTCCGAACTGAGCTGGGTGTTGGTGGTGCACACCTTTAATCCCAGTAGTCAGGATGCAGAGGCAGGAGGATCTCTGTGAGTTCAAGGCCAACCTGGTCTACAGAGTGAGCTCCAGGACAGTCAGGGTTATGTAGAAAGACCCTGTCTCAAAAACAAGGAAAACAGATTACAAGCAAACCAGAGCTGTGTGGAGCCCTGAGATTGCTCCAGAACTGCACCAGGAGACAAGGCACTGTTCCACACAGACCCAGCACTCACAACAGGGAGCTAGGAGACTGTAAGTGGGTGGGACTCCCTCCAGATGAAGAAAATGTTTTGAAAAGGCATCAATGACAGTGCAGCATGCTGAACACAAATTCATCAACGTCATACCTCAGACAAGAGAACTGTGCAGGTTGTTTTGATGGGAACCTAATGCTGGTCTGGAACTACCCCAGGATGGCCTGGAACTTTTGACCATCCTCCTGCCTCCATCCATCTCCAGAGTGTTGGGATTCCAAGGGTGAACCCTCATGCCTGACTGAGCTGAGAGTTTCCTGAGTTATATCTGGATAGGTCTGAGGTAATTGTGGGGACTCCCCAGGTCTTCCTGTGGTAGCTGTAGGTTCATACAATACCACTACATGCCAGCAGGTGGCAGTGGTCTCAGGAAATGATTTTAGGGGTGGACTGGCTTGGTCGGTGGGAGTTCACTCTTTCCAGGGTGGGTCCCTGGAGAGATGGCTACCTAGATGGGTCATGCTTGGCTATCCCAACAGGTTCAGAATGATAAAAGAAGGCGCGTCCACAGGAGCAGAACCTGGTAAGGCAGGTGCTGACGGCAGGAGCCCAGGCCAGGGATACAGCAGCAGTCCACTTTTGCCACAGGGTGTGAGGTGGCCGATGATCTTGGAAGAATAGTGGGCCTGGAAGCATTTTCTGCACCATGCCATGATGGCTGACTGCACCTCAGTTTCCTCCATGTGACAGAAGAGGAGTGGGGATTGGAGAGAAGAAACTGTTTGCCCTGGTGGGAGAGTCAGGCCCGCCTGTGGGCTCACAGTGCCTCACATGGCACTCATTTCTCGCCTAGGATTTAAATCAGGGGCCTAGTCAGGCATGGTGGTATATACCTATCATCCCAAGACTCTTGAAGCAGGGGGATGGCAAGTTTGAGGTCAGCCTGGACTGAACAATCATGGCTCTCAAATACAGCCCCCCTAGAAAGTCTCTGCTCCCCAGATGGCCTGGATATAATGCCAGAGTGCTGGACGGCAATGCCTTTCTAGCCAGGTCTAGCCAGGAAGCCCCTATTTTATACTTATTTTAATTTATCGTTCACTTATCTACTTTTTCTTTTTTCTTTTTGGTTTTTCGAGACAGGGTTTCTCTGTATTGTTTTGGAGGCTGTCCTGGAACTCACTTTGTAGACCAGGCTGGCCTCAAACTCACAGAGATCCGCCTGCCTCTGCCTCCCGAGTGCTGGGATTAAAGGCGTGTGCCACCAACGCCCAGCTATCTACTATTTTTAAAGTGCTCTTAACCAATAAGCCATCTCTCCAGCCCCTTTTTTGTTTGTTTGTTTTTTTAAGACAGGGTCTCACTATGTAATCCTGGATGGCCTGAAGCTTGCTATGTAGATAGGACTGGCCTCAAACTCATAGATGTCCACCTGTCTCATATCCCAGGTGCTAGGATTAAAGGGGTGTGCCACCACACCCAGCTAGGAACCCCTAATTTAAAGTGTACCCTAATATTCATGAACTCAGTGGGCACACCAAGAGCTTTCGTGGGAACTGGGAAAATGAGCTATACACCCATCATCTTGTGGGTTCTCCTGGTGGTCCTCAAGGTTGGCCACAGTGATCTCCATTCACAGATGGGGAAACTGAGGCATTGGGATGGACTCAGGCGGGAGGTTGGGTCTGAGAGACCCAGGGGTGAGACTCCATTCCCCATCAGGGACACACCTTTGTCCTCTTTATTTGTCCTGTAATAATACATCTGTTCATGGCAGCTTGAGCTCCAGTTGAATTTCTGAGCTCAGTTTCTGAGTGTTTTTATGTTTGGCACGGTGGGCACCTCCAACATCAGTTGAAGCTGTCTCCCAGTTAGTGGAGCATTGTGGGATATTTGTACACTGTGAAAATGTATTTCTATGATTGTTGTAATAAAAAGCTAAACGACCAATGATGAGGCAGGAAGTATAGGTGGGACTTCCGGACAGCGAGAGGAAGGGAGAGGAATTTAGGCACACAGGAGACACAAAATGAAACTGGAGGTACAAGATGGAAGAGAGGTAACGGCACACGATAGAACGTAGATTAATATAAATGGGCTAATTTAAGGTATAAGAGCTAGCTAGGAGCAATCCTACATTAAAGGCTGAGCTTTCGTATTAATAAGAAGTCTCTGTGTCATTATTTGGGAGTTGGCTAACGGGACAGAAGACTTGCTATAGTGGGGTAGGCCTGCATGATGCCACACACAGTGCCCACCCACTCCTGCTCTGCTCCTCCCCATCCCTAAGCACCAGCTCCGTGAAGCCAGTGGAGAAGGAAGGCCAGAGCAGTGTGGCCCACACCGTCCCAACATCAGCAAGAGAGGTAAAACTGAGGGATGCCTTTAAACTGTATCATGCAAACTTTATCATGGGGCCTGAGTGACACGGCAGGGACAATAGGTGATGCTCTGGCCAAGAGCACATGAGTGGGGAGGTGGCTTCCAGGCTGAGAACCAAGGGACAAGAAGACACGATGCAAAGAAGGTGGTAGCGAGTACAAAGGCCTGGGGGTGGGAAGACGCAAGCAGAGGCCCTGGCAATGACAAGCCTGGCCAGAGCCTCAGCGTTTTGTCCCCTGTGTGGTCGGGGCTGGAGGTCAGCTACAGAGCCCGCCCTACACCCTGCTCTGCACAAGCTGCCTGGGTGGCTGATGATGACTGCTGACTGCTCTTGCTGCCTCCCTGATCCCTGCAGAGCCAAGGAACATAAACACATACAGAGTTTGCCTTTCAAATCCCAGAGCCCTCCAGAGGGTCTGCAGGATTATGGGTGACACACTGGGTGGAGGAGAAGAGTATATATATTTTTGTTTGTTAGTTTTGAGTAAGGGTCTCACTATGTATCCCAGGCTGGCCTTGAACTAGCAGTAATCCTTCTGCCTCTTTCTGAGGTTGAGATTGCAGATGTGAGCCTGGTTGCCCTTCCTATGCCAGCAGTGTATCTTATTGGCTAACACTGTGTTAGCATTGCTTGACCGTGTGTGACCAGTCTCGGCGTGCTTGGGTTCCCCTGTTCTCTTACAAGAATGCCTCTATAATCTACAAGAGTGGGCAAAGCTCCCAGGAGGTGGAGACACAAGGGTCAGAGGGTCAATGTCATCCTGCCTTATAGGGAGAATTCGAGGCCAGCCTGGGCTACTTGAGACCATTCTTTTTTTTTTTTTTTTTTTTTTTTTTTTTTTGGTTTTTCGAGACAGGGTTTCTCTGTGGCTTTGGATGCTGTCCTGGAACTCACTTTGTAGACCAGGCTGGCCTCGAACTCACAGAGATCCACCTGCCTCTGCCTCCCGAGTGCTGGGATTAAAGGCGTGCGCCACCACCGCCCGGCTGAGACCATTCTTTAAATTGAAGCAGAGGGCCCTGGAGGGGTGGGATAGGAGGCTCCACAGTTAAAAGAGCCAAGAGTTCCCAGCACCAAGGTGAAATAGCTCAGTTACAGGTAACTCCATCTCCAGGTCTGTGCAGGCACCTGAACACCTGTGCACACACACACACACACATATATATATATATATATATATATATATACACACAAACATACACAGTACATACAACATAAATAAAAATAACAGAATAAATATTTAAAATTAAATAACAGAGCAGCCAGTGTTTGTTGAATGGCTAAATGAGTTTTGAAACAAATGTTCCCTGGATTCTTGGCCTGATACTCCCTGGTAGGCCCAAGACACAAAAGACAGTGATCTCAGGACTCCTTGTTGGTAGGTGGCTGTCCCTACCCACTGCCACCCTGGGGGCCTCTTGGAGGCTCACTGAGCTAAGGCAGGGCTCTAACAGCTCATGCCTGCCCTAGACACATGTGGGGCCAGCATATGAAGGGAGGTGGCAGAGCATTGTGGACCATGTCACTACCTTCTCTGAAGGGGGCAGCCTAGGGGACAGTCAGCCAGTGTCCAGGACCAGGTCAGCAGTGACAGACATCTTAGCAAATTCTACAGCCTTAGTTGGAGTGACATTGCATTATGGGAGCCTGGATTGCTCTTCCTAGGACTCCCTGATCTCAGGGGGTCCTGGCCCACATCTAAGCAGGACACATTTGTTCACAGACAGAACTTCACAAGAGATTCACACATGTGTGATCAGCTTGGAGACCAGAGACAAGTCTCCTTGACACCCTGGCCACCTCCTCCAGCAGTCCCCGTGATTTCCAAAGGACACAGGAGCATCTGTAAGGCTAGCCTCCTCTGAGAGCCATCAGGGCCAGCAAGGCTTTATTTCGGTTTTGCAGTGGGTTTGCAGTCAGGATTTCCATGAGTTTCTCGGAGTTCCAAATGCTGGGTCTGTATTTAACTCGAATGAGTGGCTGAGAAGTCATCCGGCCTGGGCAACCTGGTTCCTGGGGGGTGACCCCTGGTCTCGGAGAAGCTATTTTAAAGGAGGCTGCCATTTGGTCTTTGCCAAAATAGTTGAAAGAAGACACCAAAATAGCAGCCGGGTCTGCCCTGGCTTAGACGGCATCCCATGCAGGCTTAGAGCAGGCGTGTGGCCTGTCAGCAAGCAGGCAACAGAGGCCACTTGTCACCCAGGCCAGGAATGGCCTATGGACTGCCTCATGGGGCCAGTGCCCCTCGCTCTATAGGCTGGCATCAAGGAGGAGGAAGCCTAGGAGGGTTGGCCAGGTCCTGAGAAACTAAGGAACTGGCCTCAAAGCAGTGGTTGGGCCAGATGTCCTTAGTGGCTCCAGGGGACCTAGGAGTTTCCCCTTCTTTCTAGATTATGGTTATGGGGAAGTGAGAAGGTAGCCCCTTCCCTGAGGAGGACAGAGAGGTCAGGGCCTCACTCAAGGTGTGAGATGGAATGTCTGCCACCTAGCAAAGCCACCTGAGTCCCTGAGGCACCAGTGAAGAAGAGAGCTAATGTCAAGCCAGGTTCTGAAAGAAATTTTTTGTTGTTTTTTGTTGTTGTTGTTTAAACATTTAATGATGGAAACAAAAATATACCTAAAAGCGAAGCTTCTAGAAAAAAACATTTGTTCTTCCCTGTCTTGTATCATTCCTCAGACTTGGCCTTGGCTTCCTGCCTCGCCTCGTGTTTCAGGGCTGGGTCTCTAAAGACATCCTTATTGACAACAGTTTTGTCCAAGGGGTTGTCCACAGAGTACACGTGGGCATGAGGTGATTGTAGCTATAAACTTTCACAAAAGACTTGATCTTTGATCACTTGGCAATTTTCTTCTTGCCCATGGCAGCTGTCACTTTTCAGGGATAGCAGTCAATTCCAGCCACCAGGACATGGCTGTAAGGTGCCATCGTCAATGTTCTTCACGATGATAGTTTTGCGTCCAGAGTAGCATCCAGCCAGGACCAGCACCACTTTCCCGGGTTTCATGAACTTGCCCATTTCTACAGCAAGTAGCCAGTTCCCAACAGAAAGGAAAGTGAAAGAAATTTTTTTATTAAAAAAAAAGTTGTTTTTGTTTGTTTCTCTCAGACAGGGTCTCACTGTGTAGATCAGGCTGGCCTGCAACCAGAAAGCCTCCTGTCTCTGCCTCCTGGGTTCTGGGATTAAAGGTGTAGGCCACCAAACCAGGTCAGATTTCTTTTTTTTATTCCTATATGTATGTGGATGCATGCATGTGTGAGTACAGGTGCTCTCGGAGTCCAGAAGAGAAGGTTGGAGTCCCTGGAGCAGCAGTCACAGGCAGCTGGCTGTGAGCTGTCATTGTCCATGTAATAGAGGTGCTGGAAATCTCACCCAGATCTTCTGCAAGAGGCACAGAGAAGTTAACTACAACCTGTCTCTGTGGCTATCTACGGAGGCTTTTCCAGAACACACGTGTCTCAGTGAGGCCCCACTTTGCCAAATTTACTCAAATCCTGCCTCCAAGATGCCAGACTGGCACTGCCACTTACTGGTGTTCCCTCCCCCACTTAGCTTCACCCTCGTCTGTTGAAGAGGGGCAAGTCGCTGCCCACCGACGGCTGTGAGGAGAGTAAATGAGAAGATGGGGTTCCCATCAATGGGCCAACACAGAGACTCTGCCTCGTATGGTGAACTCATGTGGCATGGTCTCTTTTTTTGTCTTGTGGCTCCTGTCGCTAGGGCCACTGTTTATCCAGAGAGTCTCTGAGCTAGCTGGCAGATCACTAGATAAGCTGAGGCCCTAGAGGAGCAGGCGTCCATGGAGCCTTCCTCCCATGATCTGTGGACATACTTGGCCTTTGGGGCTGCTCCTGGGGACAGAGGTGCAAGAGTAAGAGGACAGGCAGGTGACCCTGAGCCACTCCATGGCCCCCACACAGAGCACCCAACCCTGTCCCAGAAGAGCTCTCAGGGACTTCTGTGGTCCCCGGGATGAGCTCGACCCGAGGGCAGAGCAGTCTTTTCCCAGAGGTCAAGGTGAAGTAAAGCCAAGAAAGAAAGCTTCCCCAGGCCCCACCTGCAGTCAGCTGAGCTGGGCCCACACCTTCTACTGTCAGGAGAGGGAAGAGGGCTGCACCCTGAGGGCTCTGGAGAGAATGGCTGTGGGCCTAGAAGTTCCCCTTTTTCCACGTTCTCTTTCTCAGCTTCTTTCTTCCACTTAACAAAAGAAAAGTCGACCTGGGCTTAGGTGCAAAGGCCCTAGGGCACCAAACAACTGGGACAGACGAAGAGGACCCTCCCATTCACTGAGACCCGTGGCAGCACTGAAAAGTAACAGTGGCTTTGGAGACGTGCTTTGACCTGTGCCAGAGGCCCCTTGAATATCTTGGGGTACAGAGGACCAGAGCCTGCTGGTTCTTTTTTTTTTTTTTTTCAGTGACAATATCTTCCAGACAATGACAGACCAGTGAGCCCTGAGAACTAGTTATCAGGCAGTGCAGCTCCCAGGCCCATCACTCTTGACTGTAACCAGAAGAGCAGGCAGACACCCTAGTTCAGGACCCACAGACACAGGCCAGAAAGGACCCTGCACTGTCTGTGAACAGGGCCACCAGCCACCTCCTTCCCTCTGTTCAGGTCCAGGAGGGCCCCAGGGAGATCCCACACAAGTGTGTATGCAGACAGTCCAGAGCCAAGGAGGGCAAAACCAGGAGCTGGTAGCCCATCCTTTGTCACCTGGGGGGGGGGTTCTTTGTCTGCACTGCTAACACATTAAAAGAGGCCCTGGGTCCCTGCACATGGGAGATTAACTAATAAAAGGATCAGAGGCCTGGTGGAGCTCTCCTAACACAAGAAGAACTGGGTTTCACTCCCAGCACCACAAAAACACGAATGGTGGCTTGTACCTGTCATCCCAACATTTAGGAGGCAGAGGCAGGCAGATCTCTGGGAGTTCAAGGCCAGCCTGGTCTACAGAGTGAGATTCTGTAGAGACAGATAGATGGATGGATAGATAGATGGATGGATAGATAGATAGATGGATGGATGGATGGATAGATAGATAGATGGATGGATGGATGGATAGATAGATAGATAGATAGATAGATAGATAGATAGATAGATAGATAAGATAGATGGATGGATGGATGGATGGATAGATAGATAGATAGATAGATAGATAGATAGATAGATAGATAGATAGATAGATAGATAGATAGATAGATAGATCTGGCAAGATGGCTCAGCAAGTAAATGTACTCTTTACCAAGTTTGGTGACCTGAGTTTGAGTCTTTAAACCCAAATGGTGGAAGATAAGAACTGACTCCCAGAAATTGTTCTCTGACCTCCATATAAGCACTGTGGTGTGTGTGTGTGTGTGTGTTGTGTGTGTGTGTAAAAAGTTCTGGAGAACTAAGATTGGTGGCTTGTGCCTTTAATCCCAGGACTCAGGAGGGGAGGCAGAGACAGATGGATTCCTGTGAATTCAAAGTCAACTTGGTCTACAGAGTGAGTTCCAGGACAGCCAGGGCTACACAGAGAAACCCAGTCTCAAACAAACAAAAGAACAAAGTTATAAAGAGGTAGCTCAGTGGTTAAGATCACTTACTGGTCATGCAAATGACTTGAGTTCAATTCCCAGCACTCACATGGTGGCTCTCAGCCTTCTGTAACTCCAGTCCCAGTGGGTCCAACACCCTCTTGTAACCTACAAGGGCACTGCACACAAGGAAGGACGGAAGGGAGGAAAGCCCACTGAGCCACACATGTGAGGTCTCCATTGATGGGGACCAACCTGTGTCATGACAGGTTTCCTAAAACTCCAGCGGGAAACATCATTACAGCTCCAACTTCACAGTAAACTAATAGGGCTCAGAGAGGGTGAGTGACTTCCCCAAAGCCACATAGCCCATCAGAGAAGGAACAGACACTGGGGCCCAGTTTCTCTGCTCAAAGTCTTGCCCTGGAACCTGAAAATGTTCCTCTGGGCTGGAGAATTGAGTCATGTCAGCCAGGGAAATGTGCAGATCTTTTTCCTGCCCCTTTTCCTTCCTCCTTTGAGGAAGAGAAAGGCAAAAGAACCATGTCGGGCAGGACCTACTCCCAGCAAGAGCCCTGTCTAGAACCTTCCTTCGGCTTAGTCCATTCAGGGTTGGGAGCAGAGCACACAGTAGCCAAGTCTGACCTTTAAAATGACCTTTTCCTATCCCCATGGTAATTCCTCTGAGGTCTTCCAAGGCTGTGAGCAAAAGAGTGGGTGAGTCCTCACTCCTACCCACCCCCCCAACACGCACATGCCCAAACTCCATCTTCCCCATCCTGTGTCCACACCAGGAGCAGACTCTTTGGGTCTCCAGGAGAAACCAAGGGCCTTAATTGTTAGGTTTGTAAGGAGAAACAGGAGAGAGGGGAGCCACCCCCTGACTCTGCTACCCTCAGCCTTCCTGGTGCAGCCCCTTTGTCACTGAGGCTCAGCTGGGGACCTGAGGTCTGGAGACACATCCAGACATATCCATGGGGTGAATGGAGATCAGGGATTCATGCTATTAATCTCTTCCCACAATTCCCACATCTGCCCTGGTACCCACCCAGTCCTCACAGGCCTTCTCCACCACGCCCACATCTGCCCTGGCACCCACCCACCCTTCAGACACCTGGAGCGCCTAGTTTCTGAAGGCCATTCTTTCTCAGCCTTGGGTCTTTCTGATGTGTCCCTTCCCCAGGACTGTTCAACATCACCATCTGACAGGTGAGGAAACCGAAACCTTCTCTCTGATGCCATGGGCTTCTAACAGTGAAGGATCCACACACCTCTTCCTGGGGGACTTGCTTTCCTGATCTGCAATCACAGGAGTTGCTGTAGTTCATCCTCAGACCTAGTGGGACCAGCTCCTGGGCAAAAAAGACCAAACATAAAACAATTTCTGGGCACAAGATCTCCATTAGCAGCCAGGCAGTGGTAGCGCTCACCTTTACTCCCACTTAGTACTAGGGAGGCAAAGGCAGAGGCAGGCAGATCTCTGTGAGTCCAGCCTGGTCTACAGAGTGAATTCCAGGACAGGCAAGACTACACAAAGAAAGAAACACATACGTACATGGGCACACACACACACACACACACACACACACACACACACACACACACACACACACTCCGTAAGCCTAGAAGTGTGGTTGCCAAGAAATAATGGTGACTGTATTTATTTAGATAAATAAAATCTTATGTAACCCAGGCTGGCCTTGAGCTCCATATGTAAGGAGGGATAACCTTGAACTTCAGATCCTCCTACCTCTACCTCTTAAGTACTATGATTATAGGCTAACACCACCACACCCACCTTTAGGTGGTGCTGGGATTGAACCCAGGACGACTCCTGTGTGCTAGGTAAGCATTCTACCAACTGAGCTACAGCTCCAGCCTCAAGATGCCTTTTAAAAAATGCCCTTAGCCAGGCTCAGGGGCTCTTGAAGGCTGCAGGTGAGGAAGTCAATGTCAGCCTGCTCTACATGGAAACTGTCAGTGAAGAATGTCTGGAGGGCTATAGAGATGGCTCAGTGGCTAAGAGCACTTGCTGCCAAGCCAGATAACCTAAATTTAATCCCTGGAACCAAACCAACTTCTGGAAAATTGTCCTCAAACCTCCACATGCACACTACACGCACACACACACACTGCACACTAAGTAATCAATCAATCAGTTTAAGACTGGGTCTTACTGTGTAGTCTTTGCTGACCTGGATCTCCCTGTGTAGACCAGGGTGGTCTCAAACTCAGAGCTCCAGCTTCCTCTGCCTCTCAAGTTCTGGGATTAAAGGTGTGTGCCACCAGCCTGGAATTTTTTTTTTTTAATATCTGAAACAGGGGCTGGGGAGACAGCTCAGTGGTTAAGAGATCTTACTGCTCTTGCAGAGGGCTGGGGTTCAATTTCCAACACCCATGTGGCAGCTCACAACCATCTGTAACTCTACTTCCAGGGGATCTGACATCCTCTTCTGGTTTTCATGGACACTGCATGCATGTAGCACACATCATACTGGAAGGTTTCTATACCCGGATAAGCTTCTCCACCAATGCAGCAATCCAAATCAGACCAAATTTAACCGTATTAGAAAAAGCCCACATTTAATGGATACAGCACTCTTGAGATGGCCTTCCAGCCACCCAGAGAGGAGACAGGAAAGAGAGACCGGAAAAGCCACAAGTCTGGTTTCTGGGGGGCAGTTTAAATACCCTGTGGGAGTGGTCATGAGCATCTCTGGGGGTCATCTTTGGCGGGCTTTCTGAGATGCGGCAGGGTTTGGAAGGAGATTGGGGAGGGGAACTTGGGAGGAATTTCTACCATAACATTCCAGACTCTTTGGGTGTATGGATGCCAGGGGCCGGGTGAAGCTTCCACCTTTTTTTTTTTCCTTTGGTTTTTCGAGACAGGGTTTCTCTGTATTGTTTTGGAGGCTGTCCTGGAACTCGCTCTGTAGACCAGGCTGGCCTCGAACTCACAGAGATCCGACTGCCTCTGCCTCCCGAGTGCTGGCATTAAAGGTGTGCACCGCCAACGCCCAGCTGAAGCTTCCACCTTAACACATGCATACATACATGCATGCATACAGACATACATAGATGCAAACAAAATACTCATACATATAAAATAAAAATAAATAAATCTTCTTTTAAATCTGAAATGGTCTGGGGCTGTTGCTCAGTGGCAGGGTGTTGGCCTAACAGTATGACATCATGGGTTCAATCCCCAGTATTGCTAAGGATAATGCCTGAAAAGGAGAGCAGTGCCCCAAAAACTTCAACATAGAATTACCATGTAACGGAGCATTCTGAGGAAGGGCTGAACAGGATCAGGTAAGCATATGAACATTGGTGGGGGTAGTGGTACAGTGTGTCATAGCAGCCCCAAGATAGAAGCCCAAGGGTTCAGAGACAAACCAAGGGGGAACAAAATATGGCCTCCCGAGCAGCGGAATATTATTCAGTCTTCAAAAGGAAGGGAATTCAGACACAAACTGCAGCTGTATCTGTTGAATAAGTTGAATACATTCCAATAAGTTGAATACATTCCAATTGGTGAGCCAGGCCAGGCACAAAGGGCCACATACTGCTAGGCTGATCACTGGAGTCCCTAGAGTCCTTGCTCCACAGGATGTGGGCTCAAAGGGGTGGGGGAGGATGAGTCAGCATTTCAGGGGGACATAGTTCCAGTCTGGGGAGGTGACAACATTGTAGAGCTGGATGGTGGTGAGGCAGCATAGGGCTGAGAGCCGCTACTCGCACCATGTAGATTACCGGATTTAAGTTAGGCAGTCAGGCGCAGGGTCGTGCAATGTGTCTATTTGGAGAGCAACCTTTCTCTCTCTCTCTCTCTCTCTCTCTCTCTCTCTCTCTCTCTCTCTCTCTCTCTCTCTCTCTCTCTCTTTCTTTCTTTCCCCCCTCTCTCTTTTCCTTCCTTTCTTTTTTTTCTTATGACAGGGTCTGAAACTCTAGGCTAGCCTCACAGAGATCCTCCTGCCTCTGCCTCCTGAGTTCTGGAATTAAATGTGTGCGCCACCAAATTCAGCCAATTTTATGTTTTGTTTTTTAAAGTAGAATGTTAGCTGACCTCCTCCTTACTCTGGAGGCCCTATAGCGTCACCTTCTTTGTGATTTGGCAGGCCCACCTGCCAGGCCTCCCCCATCCATCTGCATATAGGGCTTGCTGAGGCCAGAAGATGGATTTAAATTGGAAAAGCGGAGCTGCGATTTGTGAAGTTTACTCTGGGCCCAGAGAAAAGCCTCCTCCCCCACTCAGGTCTAGAGCCCAATTTTCATGCATTCTTATTCTTATGACGATGAAGCTGCTGAACTCTTTAACAGCTAAGCTGGTAGGTGAAGCGCTTCTCCCAGGGAGAAGTGGCTATTCAAGGGAATGACTCTGGGACTTTTTAAAGCAGAGGTCGGACAAGGTCACATTCTGAGGGTTGTCCCACCTGCTCACCTGTCAGCCTTCACTCACAGCCTACCAGAGTGAGTTTTGTGTAGACCGTGGCTCTTCCTCAGAGACCAACACATGCTGTCAGCCAGGCCTGATCTGAGCCACCCCAGCCCAGACTTTGCCTAGCCTCTTCTCAAAGGCCCCCCTTCTGCCTCTGCAGGCACTCTGTAGCACACATTGGCCCTCAACCCTCTTTGTAGCTGAGGATGACCTTGAACTTCAGATCTTCCGGCTTCCTTCTCCCTAGAGCTGGGTTTGTAGGTGAGCACCCGCATGCCATGCATGGGATTTTCAGTGTTGGAATCCGGGCAGACAAACACACTACCAAATGAGTCACATCCGTAGCCCACAACGGCCACCACTTTTTCTGCTCCTTTTGTCGACTGGGCCACAGAGAAGAATCTACAAGTGAAAGGTCACTTGTGACCAACAGACTAGAAGCTGGACTTGAACCCAGTGCTGCTGGCTGCTGGATTTTCCTGTGTCCCAAGTTCATGATAGACTGGACAGTCAGGGGGGTGTAACAGGGCAGAAGGGCTCAGGGCCTGAACTCAGCTAAGCCAAAGTCACCTGACCGCATCCTGTCTGTCCCAGGCACTTAGAAGTTTCAGTACTGAGCCTCACAGTTTCTGGAAGAGTTGCTCCAGGCCTGGCTTAGCCAGTAGCCACTGACCCACCAGCACTATTGAACACCTACTGTGTCCCAAGCTCTGGAGATGGGTCTAGACTGTCATCACACCATGATGGTGACAATCTCTGCGGAGCAGGGGCACATAATAAATGAAGACTTTTGTTGTAGTTGTTTTTTTTTTTTTTTTCCTTTTGAGGCAAGGTCTCATTCTGTAGCCCAGGCTGGCTTGTAATTCACCATATAGATCAGACTGACCTCAAACTCAGAGATGCATCTCCCTCTGCCTCCTGAGTGCAGGGACTAAAGGTGTGGACTGCCAAGCCTGACCCCAATGAGATCCTTAAGAGGTGTGAATTGGCTGCAAGCAGAGTGGGGGAGGGCATGCCAGCATCCTGAAAGACCGCTGTTGTAGGGCAGCCTACGCAGGAGGAGTCTTCCTTCCAGGTTCTTCCTTCCAGAAGGGGCTGGAAGCTGGACAGGCATGGGGTCGGAGTCTCAGGACAGACTGAGGCCAGCCAGTCCATGGGGCTCTTATCCCTACCCATGCTCCCATATTCTCCCTGACACTAATGAGCATGGAGGATGAGAGAGTCCTGCAGCAGTTACATCCTAGAGCAAGAGTCAAACCCCAGGGCAGTTGGATGGTAGTGCTGAAACAGCCCCCTGGCTATTTGTCTCTGTTATCAAGAGCACCCACAAGTGTGGAGGCCAGAGGCTCCTGCAGTGTCACAGAGTCAGGGATGCATCCCCAAATCAAGTTGGGGGGGGACCTGCTTGCCAACAGCAAGAGCCTTAGTGCAGGGTAATGGCTTAGGTGTGATCCAAGCCTGGGTCCCTGTTCCCTAGAGGATAACCCTAGAGTGCCCAGACCAAGGCCCGCAACACACCTCCAGTGATACTTCACAGCAAGGGACTTAGGGACCCAGAGACAAGAAGGGTGTGTGTGTGTGTGTGTGTGTGTGTGTGTGTGTGTGTGTGTGTGTGTGTGTGTGTGTGTGGTCCAAAAGGCCAGCAGCAGTTCTGCAGGCCACTCTGCCCAACTAAGGACTAGATAGATGCCTGAGTGGCCACTCTGGGTCTCAGGAATCTGTCTGCTTCAGTCCCTTTGGTGTTTTGAGTAAAGACCAGCGATGATTAGTGCAAGCCCAAGGGCAGAGGGTGGGAGGAGGCCACAGTCCCCTGAAGAGGCTCTGGTGGCAGGTACTGATTCTTCAGTAAGGGATGTGGCAGGCCCTGAGCCCCCTGTATTGTGGCTGGGTCACCTGCTGGCTCCAGGCTCCTCAGATACCATAGAACACAGAACAGGGACATTCACACCTAGGTGAGCAGTATCAGGGTTCTGCCCAGTCCGGCCCCATCAGGCCATAATGGCCTCAGTGGGGGGTGGGGTGCTAGTGGGGGAAGGGACCTTCCAGAGCCGTTAAGGGTTGGAGTGCTCCAGAATTAAGAAGGTCTGGACTCTACACTTGAAAATTCTTGTTCTGCGGTCAGAGGGAGGGAACTGATGACTCGAAGAGCCCAATGCCCTGCCAGTTGTCTGTCTGTCCTTGCCTTGAGGTGTCTGGGAGGGGAGCGCAGGTTTGTGCTGTTCCCGGACGTCCTTAACTGGATTTCTCTTAGAAGAGCCCACTCCGTGGTTGCTGTTCAGGCTTTGTCCCCTCCACCTCCCCACCTGGCCCACCTGGAGGCTTCCAAGCTTCTGGGACCATCCTAGACTTGTCTCCCCACCAATCGTGCCACCTTTGGAGTTTCCCTCCTGATAGCCAAGTCACAGTGTGACTTGTACTTCCCACCCTCAGCCCAGGCCAGTCCTTGGCGCACCAGAAAGAATTCAGAATCTGCCGGGTCCCCAAGGGTCCACCAGCAAGGAAGGAGGATGGGAGATGCCCTAGGGAGCAGAGAGCCGAGGGGTGGGACCAACAGGTTCTAGTACTGGGCGGAGCCAAGAGCTAGGGGCTGGGGTCTCTCCAGGTGACAGTAGCCACCGCCCTGTCCGCGCCTCCTCCCCCAGCGGTGATTGGCAGGCGGCCTGCTCCCCAGCTCCCAGGCGACCGGCGCCCCGCGGGCCAGAGAGTAGGAGGGGGCGCCGGCTATATATACCGCTGCTCTCTGTGGGGCTGGACGCGCGGGGACTTGTCCCGCCACCGCTGCAGGCTAGTTCCTTCCCGCAGCCTCGACCGGCGCGCAGCATTCGCCGGACTCACGGCCCGCCACAAGAGCGCACGCACGGCCCGCGGGCCGGGATGGAGAAGCACGGGCCAGCCACCGGGACTCTGCTATCCAGAGTCCTGCTGAGCCTGTTGGTAGCCCTGGTGGTTCGAGGGGCCGCCGCACCCAATGGCACACGGCCGGCCGGACTGGGGCGCGGCTGGAACGGCCTGGTGGCTCGCTCGCTGGTGCGCCTACCGGTGGCCGCGCAGCCCCCGCAGGCTGCGGTCCGCAGCGGCGCAGGGGACTACCTGCTGGGCCTCAAAAGACTGCGGCGACTCTACTGCAACGTGGGCATCGGATTCCACCTGCAGGTGCTGCCCGACGGTCGCATCGGTGGCGTACACGCGGACACCAGCGACAGTGAGTGCGGAGCGTGCCGGGAGGGTGGGGACCCGGGCAGTAGACCCAGGAACGGAGCGGATTCGAGCTCCGTCCCTTTGGACGCGAAGACCGTGAGCGCACCCGCTAGCCGGACCCCGCCTCCCGCCTTCGGAAGCCTGGGCTCCCGGTGCCGAATTCCAGCGCCTTCGCCCGTCGGCACCCACGGGAGCCCGGGACAAATGCCCAGACTGAGGCCAGACTTGGGGGCCTACGGGCAGACAGGACACGAACGCTTAATGCTTTGCGCTGGGGACCCTGCCTGGGTTTTTTTTTTTTTTCACCGCCAGCATCCAGGTCCCCAGAGGTTCTTGGCGGAGGGTCTCTGTGGGGTTACCTACGCTTTTCTGACCTGCGCCCCCCTCCCCCTAGGCCTTCTGGAGCTCTCCCCGGTGCAGCGGGGCGTGGTGAGCATCTTCGGGGTGGCTAGCCGGTTCTTCGTGGCCATGAGCAGCAGGGGCAAGCTCTTCGGTGTGGTGAGTGCCTGGGGAGTCTGACTGGGCACCTGCTGGGGACTGTATGCAGTGCTAGCGGGATTATAAAACGCACACACGCACTTGTGTCCGGTTACCAGGTCTCAAGGTTTTCAGCTAAAGTAACCAGAGGTGGTCTGGGTTTCCAAACCAAAGGAGCTGCCCCACCCTATTACTGCCAGCGGTATGTGGGTACTTAACTCATCCTAGGAGAGAGGCGGTCCAGCAGAGATGAGTAGTCCCAAAAGGCAGAACGCACGACAGGAGACACCAGATTGATAGATTGGTAGGGACAGGGCAGGTGAGCTGTGCTCCGCCTAGTGTGGGCTTATCACCTCCTTGAAGCCTGGGACAGACAGACTTGACACTCTGCCTAGAAATTCTGAGACCCCCCTTGGGCTTGGCTACAACAGGTCCCTGGCTCACCCTGTGTCCTCCTTCCTAGCCTTTCTTTACCGAAGAGTGCAAATTCAAAGAGATTCTTCTGCCCAACAACTACAACGCCTACGAATCCTACGCGTACCCCGGCATGTTCATGGCCCTTAGTAAGAATGGGCGGACCAAGAAGGGGAATCGAGTGTCTCCTACCATGAAGGTAACACACTTCCTCCCTAGACTGTGACCCTCCAGAGTGCTGCCTCAGCCTCGGAAGCACACCCCACCCCTCAGGAGGAGCACTTTCTTTCCACGGAGAATTACTTGCAAGAAAAAAAAAACAGGTGTAAGATATTTAAATTATTTAAATATGTATATACAGATGCCCAATTATTTATAATTCTGTGTATTTTCATTTTATGGGAGGGGGAAATGACCAAAAGAGCAAACAAATCCAATGAAGCTCGGACTTGTTTGCAGTGGGATGGACTTCCTAAACTACAAAGCCAAGGGTGTGCTGCTATTTCGTGTGTGAGTCTCTTAAAACTGGGGACATCAGATTCCAAGGGTGTCTGGGCTCTGTCTGGAAAGGCCTGCCTAGGGCCTCTGCGCCTGTGAGAGGAGGACCCTGCACTCCTCCTTCCAGTCGGGAAGCATCCTGAAGCAGCCGCTCCCTCAGCTCCCTTTGGTATGAACCCGAACGGATCGGTTTACTCCAGGGACAGAAGTGCGTCCTGGAAGCCCTCCCGCCTCTGTTTTTAGATCTCCAAGACTGATCTTTGAACTCTCTTGCAGTCAATCTTCCTCGACCTATGGGATGGTAGAGACCCTTAGACAACTTCATAAACTCCTGTTTGCCTTTGTTGGAGGGCTAACAGGGCATATGGCTTGTAGCCATTGGAACTTTGTCAATTGCCTGGAAAGGAGCTAGGAATGGACAAGGAGGTGTGTGTGCCACAACTCAAGACTTGAGGGATGAATTTCTACTTTGTGATTCAGGATATAGCAATATATTTTGAAAAATCAAACTGAGAAAAACAGGCTTCCCTGAATTTGGGGAGCTTTGTGCTGGAATTCCACAATTTGAGAGCGACTGTCCTTCCCAGTCCTAATGCTGTCTGCCTGCAGGAGTCCGCATTCTGATGCAGTCCGAGTGTGAACGCACTCTATTCCCATCTACCTCTGTTCCTGAGCCCCTGGTGATCAAGCTGGAGACTCTGCCTGCCGGGTGCGTCTGCCTGCTTCTCTTCCACATGTAGCATCCTGCGCCCTGCTGGACTCTTGTCACGTTCCAGCTATCTTTACCCAATGATTTACTTTTAGTAAGGGGTATTCATGGTGAAAATATGCGCGCCCAGCTGTCGGAGTGCACTATATGGTCACCAAGTCAAGTAACCCTTATATTTTTCTTTATATATTTTGCGAATGTAACCCCTGTCGCAGAGACCAAGATGGAAGAGGCAGGGCTGGCGGCATTTAAAAAAGGGCTGAGGTGAGGGTGAGCATTTAATTTTAATGAATGACTCTTCGGAGTTTACACAAAATGACCTTAGCTAGCTACAGTGAATGCCCCGAATGCTTCTCCCCAAGATGTTAAGACTTCTGGGGAGGCTTCGCAGTCGCATCCCAAATTAACTTTATGGGAGGCTACAGACAGCAAGACGGGAAAATCTGATTGGCATTTTTTTTTGTCTTTCACATTCCTTTCAAAAACTCTTTGTTTGAATGTTAGTCGGATACTTAAAATACTATTCTGTACCACAGCCCAAGAAGGAAGAGGCCACACCCCGAAGCTGAGGTGGGAGAACATCCCAAACTTCCCTTTCTGTTTGGCTTACTGGACAATACAGATTTTGTGGTTTTGAAGGCAGGCCCTAGACTCCAAGAGTGTTGGGGGAAAGGTGGTTAAAGGTCTTTTGTTTTTTTTAAAGGCAGGGACTCGGCCCAGGCTGGCCCTGAACTTGCTATGCAGCTGAGGATGACCTTGGAATTTGATTCCTGCCTCTACTTCCAAAGTGCTGAGATTATAGGTGTCGGCCATGGCCATACACACTTTATTAGGGGTGTATTAGGGATTGAAATCAGGAGCATGCCAGGCCACTCAGTCAACAGAGTCAGGTCTTCCTTTTTTTTCGGGGGAGAGGGTGTGTGAGATAGGGTCTTATTCTGTAGCCCAGGATGGCCTCCTGCTTGAGTTACCCAAATGCTGGAAGGCATCTTCTGCTCTGATGGGATTTGGTGCAGCTATGTTACCTCAAGCAGGCGGTGGTCCTCCCTGACCAGCTGTTTCGTTTCTTCAGCCAGCTTCCTTTCCTATGTCCAGGAACAAGGCTGGACCTTTGGAATTTCATTGTGGGATGGGTTTACGGTTTCTGTATCTGCTTGTTACTAACGAGTCGGTCTGTAGTTAATACAGGTATCGACCCAGAGATAGTATGTGCTGTGCACACTGGATGCTCGATCCAAGAGAAGCATTTGATCATGTACAGAGAGCCCAACGGGACTGTTGTAAATGAGCGGGAAAGATATTAAAATGGCACATGTGTCTTGAATCAGCCCCTGTGTCCGCTTCATCTTTTTCTAACTGCAGCCGAGCAGGATGGGAGCAAGAAGAGTTTAGCCAGCTGTGTGCAGAGCACACAGATGTGGCCTTGAAAGCAGACTGAGGTAAGGGAGCCACGGTTTTGCCACATCTAGTGTCTCTCCTCAGTGGGGCTCTATGCTGCCTACCTGGTCACTAACCAGGGTCTCTGAGTCAGTATATGCTCACCAAAGCAAAATGGGGTAGAAGCTTCAGTCAGGATGAGAACAGCTGACAGACACCACACGCAGGTTTGACAAGTCATAAAAGATAGCAGGTCACAGATCTCCATTGTTTTGTACCATTTTGTTTGCTGGGTTTTTTTTTTTTTTTTGCACAGGTTTTTTTGTTCATTTATTTTGGAGATGGGATTCCATAGGGTATGTAGCCTGGTAGGACCTCAAACTCATGATCCTGCTTCATCAAGTGCTGAGGTTATGGGTTTGCACTGCCACACCTGGCTAAAATTTGTGTCAGTTGTCCTTATGTATAACTTGTCTATATCAGGATGTGTTTAGAATTTGGGGTTTGTTTTGCCTTCATTTTTAAGATGGAACCCTAGCCCACAATGGAGTCTGTGATGCTGTCTTAAAACTCACGTAGGATGGTAGTCAGTGGTGGTATACACCTTTAATCCCAGCACCACGGAGACTGACGGACCTCTGAATCAAGGCCAGTCTGGTCTACTGAGAAAGTTCCAGGGCAGCCAGTTACACAGAAAAAGCCTGCCTCAAAAAAGGGGGGGAGGCTAAAGGTGCAGCTCAGTGGCTACCCAACACACACGAAGCCTCTTGGGTCCCCAGCACCACATGAACAGGGTGTGGTGGTGCATGGGTGGAATCCCAACTTTTGGGAGGTACTAACAGAAGAATCCTACATTCAAGTTGATCTTCCATTACATTGTGAGTTTGGGGCCAGCCTGGGCTATGTGAGAGCCTAAAGTAATGATGAATGACTAGGGCAGACTAACCTACACGACTTGCCCTCATGAAAAGGAGGCCAGGCAAAGGGCAAACTCCAGAAAAACCTCAAGCAGAAAGGCGTGGCCCTGCCCAACTCTGGAGGGTCCGCCTGGCCCATTTAGACTTCCAGCCTCCAGGCTGACTCCGAATACCCAGGTCATAAGTCACCCCATTATGAGAACAGTGCTTGTTTATTTGCTGTACATGAGTTTCAAGGTAGGACATGAGCATGGAGAAAATAACTTAGGAAAGTCAGTTCTGGGTGGTGGTGGTGCCCTTGGGAGGCAGATCTCTGAGTTCGAAGCCAGCCTGGTCTGCAAAACAAGTTCCAGGAAAGTCAGTTCTTGGTCAGGCATCACATCACACTGTACACCTTCAATCCCGGCACTCAGAGGTGAGGCCAGCTTGGTTCATATATTGAGTTCCAGAACAGCCAAGTGAGACCCTGGTTTTTTGTTGTTTTTTAAAGGTTAGTTCTTAGCCGGGCAGTGGTGGTGCACATTTTTAATCCCAGCATTTGATAGGCAGAGGCAGATGGATCTCTGTGAGTTGGAGGACAGTCAGTCTCAAAAAACCAAAACCAAAAGAAGGAGCTTAGTTCTTCCATCACACTCAGGTCTTGAGGTTTGGTAGCTGCCTTGTCCACTGGGCCGGTTCACTGGCCCTGGTTTTAGGACTTTTGGGTTGTTTTTGAGTTTGCTTGCTGTTTTGTTCGAGATAGGATCTCACGGTGTAGACCAGGCTAGCCTTGAACCCCTAGAGATCTGCTTGCCTCTGTCTCCTGAATGCTAGGATTAAAGACATACACCACCACACCTGGCGATCTTTGTTTTTTAATTTAAGGGGAGAGCTTGCACAGTCCCCACTGCAAGTCATGCCATTCAGTTTCTTGCACTAGGGGAAATTTTGCAGCTTGCACATCTGGAGTACAGTGGATGAGCTTGGAGCTCCCCTGCCTCCCTTTCTCCAGGAAAACTTTCAAGTGTTAAAGAGTTATTGTGGCCAAATAGAAACTTCCTTCTGGTGATAACTAACGGCTATGAGGGAAGCCAATCAGCACAGTAGGCCACCTGAAGCTGCCCTGAGTGACTGCATGGTGCTACCCAGTCAGGGTAGGTTGGAGATGCTGGACTGGCACTTCAGTAAAGGGTGGGGGAGACACACCACAGGGTATGGTCAGCCAAGGTGTTACTACCTCCACTTCCCTGAGTGGAATGGATTCCATCCCTAGAGGAGTTTGGAAAACGTGATTCAGGAAGGAGACAGCACTGGGCAGGTGGCCTCGTCCCTTTAAAGGACCACTCACAGTATGTAAAATAGTCAAGAGGCCTGGACAACTGGCCAAACCCAGCACGTCCCTTTCTCAACAACCTGCATGTATGTGCCCTGGGTTTGTGGGAGTCCTGAATAGGACAGAGTCAGACATAGCTCCATCAGCTGTCCCCTCTGTTCTCCTTAACTGAGAGGCATCTGTGCCCTTCCATTTCACGACCACATTGGCAGAAATATCTCTGTGTGACTTCTGAGGTAGGCCACCTTCAGTATTCACAGCCACTACAGGATTGGACACCCAGGGTCCTGAGTCTGTTGCCCCAAGAGGAGGCAGAGCCATGCACAACAGCCCCAGGGGATGAGTGCTCCACCATTCAGAGCCCTCATTGAGCTGACTATTATGTAATGACAGCCCCAGTTACAGTCAGAGCCTGTCTTAAAAACCAAACAAACCAGAAATCCAGCAGTGAGGAAGTAGAGGCAGGAGGCTCACGAGCTCAAGGTCATCTTCCTATACAGGGAGTTGGTGGCCCAACAGGGTTTGTTAGGTGTGGTTGTGAACGCCTGTAATCCATCCCTTCGCTCAGGTGCTAGAAGTAGAAGATCAGAGAGTTCAAGGTCATCCAGGGCTACATATTAAGTTTAAGGCCAGCCTGGGCTACACGAGGCCCTGTATCAAAGACCAAAAATTAAAACAGGAACTTTCAGGGGTACTATTCCATGGGAATCTTTCTGGTTTGGGCTCCTCGTTAGCTGTCGTGTGTCAGCCCAATGCTAATAACGGGTGTTCCGGGAACAAGTGAAACATTCAGGGTTTGCTGTCCCTGAGTCTTCTGGCAGAAGCAGAATCAAATCAGCCTATGTCCTGAGGGACCAAAGTGAGCTCTCAGTCACTGTGGGTTCTCAGATGGCTACCAGCTTCTACCGAACCCTGAGGGCAAGGAAACCTCAGAGGGGTACCCATTACTCCTCAGATTCCAGCGCTGGCAGGGGGAAGCCACTTATACCTAGGCCAGTTTTGCAAAGTCCCTTTTTCTTGGAGAAAGTAGAAGGAGGGCACTTGGACCCTTCTTCCTCCTACCGGTCCCCTGGCCTTCTTAGCCAATATGGGCCTTCTGTTGTCCCAAACTCCACACTTCAGCCTGCAGGACCTGGCTGGGGAAAGACAGAGTTCCAATAGCCTGGAAAAGGACTACTGGCCCAAGAGACTTCAGCTGCCTGAGGGAAGGCCAGCCCAGGTGCTGAAGACAAGATGAACAAAGGAACAGAAGGGGTGCTCTCATGGAGACAGGCATAGAACTCTCACAGCCACTGGTTTTGCAGGCACTTTCTGTTCTCCTGTTTTTTGTTTTTTTGTTTTTGACAGGGTCTAACTATGTTGTCCCAGCTGGCCTTGAACTCAGAGACCAGCGATGGACCTGCTTCTGCCTTCCAAGGGCTTGCACCATCACTCCTGGCCATATATTTTCTCTTTGCTTAAGTCTGAGTTTGTCCATGGAACTCTATTTTAATGGATGGGATGGAAATAGAATGTTTTATTTGTTCATTTGCATGTTTGAGACAGGATCTCACTGTATTGCCCAGGATAGCCTTTGCCTCCTGGTCCTCCTGCCTCAGTGTCCCAGTGCCAGGAATCAGAAGCTCTGAAAAACACTGGGCTCCTGGGAACACTGCGCAGGGAGAAGCCTGGCCAGCCTGAAGAGTTTGGGGCAGCCATTCTTTTCCACCCTGGCCAGAAGCTACCCAAAACAGACAGGAGCAAGTTACCCAGCCACTTGCAGAGTGGCCCCAGGGGGAAGAAACTCCCAACAACCTCATAAGTGACAAACACAATACACAGAGTTTCTTCATTGAAGGACTTATCTAGATATCCAGAGTCACAGAGCCAGAGTTATGTGAGCGGCAGAGAGCACACAGATCAAGATTGTTACCTTAACATCTGGAGATGCTTTTATTTCTTCTTTCTTTGTTTCTTTCTTTCTTCCTTCCTTCCTTTCCTCCCTCCCTCCCTCCTTCCCTCCCTCCCTTCTATCTTTCTTTCTTTGGGCTTTTTTGAGGCAAGGTTTTTCTGTGTAGCTTTGGAGCCTATCCTGGCACTTGTTCTGTAGACCAGGCTGACCTCAAACTCACAGAGAGTCGCCTGCCTCTGCCTCCCGAGTGCTGGAATTAAAGGCGTGCGCCACCAACGCCCGGCTATTTCTACTTTTTCGGTACTAAGGACCTGTCCTCATTCCCTTCCATTGCTATGATAAAATACCCTGACTGAAGGCAGCTTAGGAGACGAAAGAATTTATTCTGTTTCCAATTCCAAGTCCAGTCTCAAAACCAAAACAAAAACAACAAACACAAATTAGCCAGGATTTACCTGCCCAGGGAATGGTGTCACCCACAGTGGGCTGGGCCACCCTATATCAATTAACAATCAAGACAGTTCCCAACAGATATGACTACAGGCCATGTTCTCTGAGTACTTCCTCAGCTGAGACTCTCAGGTGACTGTAGGCTGTGTCAAATTGACCATTAAAACTAAGACAGGATCCATTCAGAGAGAACCTCTTTCATGCCAGGCTAGCACCCTATAACCAGCCCTATGTTTATACATTTTTAAGCCACTTAGTTTTCTTGGTTAATTATTAACTAATTAATTGGCTGATTGACTGGTTGATTTTCAGACAGGGTCTTACTCTGTAGCCCTGGCTGACCTCTAACTCACCTTGTAAATCAGGCTAGCCTCGGGCTCCCAGAGATCTGCCTGCCTCTGCCTCCTGAGTACTGGGATTAAAGGCGTGCCCCACCACATCAGGCCAATTTTTTTTAATGTGTGTGTGAGAGCGTATGAATGTGCCTGTGATTGGAAGCAGAGGGACAGGGAGTTAAAGGTCATCTTTAGCTACAAATTGAGTAGCCTGAACAGTATGAGATCCTGTATCAAAAAAAAAGAAAAAAAAAAGAAAAGGAAGGGAAAGACGTGCTGAGAAGTGGTAGTAGTACATACCTTTAATCCTGGAAAGTGGATTTAAACAGAATTTGGTAAACACAATCAAAATCGGTCTCAAGAGTTTGAGGCTATGCTGGTCTACACGGTGAGTTCCAGGCCAGCCAGGGATACATAGTGAGTCCCTGTTTCAAAATAAAACAAAATAGGAAAAAGAAAAGAAAGGCATTTGGAGGAAGATTCAGGCCACTGGGGCAGAACTCCACAGGCAATGGCTTTGATAGCCATCTTCCTATGTCCTGTGTCCTTGTGCTGGAAATTCACAACTGTGTTACCTACCTGTGACTGGCTCCTTACTCCCAGTATGTATCTTCTCCCTGTGTCTGAGCATGTCCCTTTTTTTTTCTTTATGTCTGAGCTCTGATTTGTGCTCATAGTCTCACTGCATTCTGAGCTACTGTGGGTTAGCCTCCAGTATTTGGAGACACAGTCCCCCTATAACAAATCCCTCCCATGTGCAGTGTGAGGACATTGTCTTACACAGAGTCACCCACTGGCCTCTCCTCTAGCCATCAGGGCTTGGTACCCTATCCACATGCCAAGTTAGGAAGTACAGAATGAAGGGCACACATGTGACAATCGGTAAGATAGCTCAAGACCCTCAACACTTCAACTCGGGCCAGCCTAGACCAGCCATGAAAACAGGTTCAGGCCCTTGGGCCAGTCACCTAAAAGGGCAGTGCTCTCTGACCTGCCTTGGTGTGGTGAGGTGATAGTTTCCCTCCCATTCCCCAGGGAGCCCTGGATTCTTCCAAGCCTGTAAATACCAGTCTAAGAGTCTGTGCGTTTTACAGAGAGGCATGCAGACCTGGAGAACACCCCAAGCCTCCAATGCCCCTTTGAACACCTCCAGGTACAGGCTTATTTGTACTTCACACTACTGTCCTTAAGGGTCCATTTGCCACCAGAATATGCTGGTGACCTCAGATAGCTCCTAATTACCTTCCAGAGGGATAGCAGGGCAATGAGAACCTAACTGAATTGCTATGCCTCCCTCATACTCATAAGAGCACTGGGGCCTCCAAAAAGATCTAGGACTCTAGGCCCAGCCTCAGTCCAGTCAGGGCCCCAGATTGGCTGGAAGACCTAGGAAAGGCAGGTGCTGAAGCAAAGTTTTTCTCCCCCGCCCCCACCCTACTCCCGCACTCACATCCTCCCAGCAGGTAGAGCGAGCCTACAACGGATGCCCAAGCCATGTCATCCCAGAGTCTCCTGAGGCCCTCTTCTTGCAGGCAAGGATTTGTGAGTGTCTGAAATGGGCCTCATTCATGCTAAATAAGACTCTGAGGACATTGGAGTCGCACAAGGGCTCTGATTGGTGGCTTTGAGCAACACAGACTTAATTTCCTTGTAGCCATCCGTTGGTAGTGGGGTGGGCAAGATTGTATGCCCTCCCAGGTCCAGAGCAGATTCCTTTTGCTTCTTACAGCTCCTGGGCTCTAGGCACTGGGTGACGATGATCGTCCACGGGTGCTCCTGCTCTCTCCTCCCTCCCCTTCTCTGATAGGGCACCTGCTGCTAGAGTTAGATCTCCTCAGAAACCAGGATGGTACTCTTAGAACTTTAACTATGTTGTCTCGGCAGAGACCCCATTTCCAAGGAAGGTTCTAGAAGCTAACTTTTGGGGAGGGTTCTGCAGGGTGTACATTCTGCTTCCTATAGCTAGGGAAGCACTGCCTATCCCAGTTCCACCAGCTTGGCTGGGCTTCAGATGGAACAAAACTGGGAATGGCCTGTCAGACCCTGTCCAGTGCTGTAAACCAGGCCCAGGGGACAGAGGAGCTGGCCCTGTGTGGAAGTGTCTGGGAGTAAAGCAGGGACAACACTGTATTCAAGTGGATCACTAAACACTGGACTCAGGAGGGCCAGAGCAAGCCCTGCAAGCTCTCCCTGTCCAGTCAAGCCCCAGGGCCTGTGCACATCACTACCTTGAACCCTCCCTTCCCTGAGCCCTGCTGAAGCAGGTCTCCCAAGCCCACAAATCTATCCTTCTGCTCTCTATGTCCCTGCTACAGGCTCTAAGCCTGTAAGAGCAGGGTCTCATCTCCTCTGCCCACTTGGCTGAGGTACCCCCAGTGGCTAGAGAAGGAACCAGCATGCAGGAAGGACAGGATGAATGCTTGTGAAGTGAGTGAGTGAGCATGAACAGGAGGAAGGATCTGGTCCCAGGTAGCTCTGGTCTGAGGAAATACTTCTAAACTTTGCCTTCCTTCCTGTTGGGGGTGAAAGCCTAACTCTGTTTGGGAACTCGGGGTGTCTGTTCCTGCAGAGCTGAGGTTGGCTCCTTTCAGCTAGGTAAGAGCCAGCCAGCCCCCTGGGAGCATCAAGCTGCCTTCACACCTGGTGCAGGGGTCAGGCTGACCGTTTGCTGGTGTGTGCAGTGCCCAAATAGGGCCCTTTTGGTGAGAAATGTGCATTTTCGCGCAACCTGGCCCAGGAAATCCCTGACTATTCATGTGCTAACACTGGGTCTTGTCCCCAATGGCTGCCACAAACAGGAACCAGAAGGAGAGCAGAGGAGCCTGAGGTTGGCCAGGAAGCCATCCAGGGGGGGCAAAGGCTCTCTTCTACAAGCTCCTGCCCCACAGGGAGGCTGTGGGTGTCAGATCTCGGATCCCTCACACTCATTTTTGGGCCTTAGCTGTTCCAGCCAGTGTGTCACGTGGTGTTCAGGAAGCCCTGTCTGGTCACATGGTTCCAGCCCCAATTTAGCCGTTGACAAGGACTGGGTCCATGGGTCAGTGGCCATAGCCTCTCCTAGCCTCACTCTTCTTACCTGTAAAATAAGCCCCAGTTGCCCTTGTCTTCAGCTTCAGGTTCTGAGCAATCAAAGTTGGTCTGAAGCACTGTCTGTCCCTCCCACCGCTGTCACAGCTAACTCAAAATGCTCAGACAATCTGGTATTAGGAGAGTGTCTGTCCAGCTCTCCAACAAGCTACTGATGTCTGTCATCCCACCGCATAGGACACTGAGACAGGGCATTCAGTAATCTGAGGTTCCCCTAAGATAGCTAGAGAATCGGAGGCTACCCTGAACTACATAAGACTATTTTAAAAACAAATAACAGCATAAGCATGTTGCAAGCCACCATGGAACACACTTACACTAACAGGTTGCTGGGTTTCCAGAGGCTGAGATGCAACCCCGCCTCCCGTTTTGTTTTGTTTTATTTTCCCCCCAGGAAGTTGTTTCTCAGCTCTTCTTTCTGGAGCCACAAGGATTCTCCCACGCTCCTGTCTCAGGGATTGTATCACTGAGGGACAGTGACCCTCCCAATGGGGCTAGAAGTGGTGAGAAGCCCGACTGGGGCTTTAGTCATGGCTGAGGGTCTGTGTTAATGTTCAGGCGGAACATGGGGGGATTGGAAGGGGCTTCCAGCACAGGAATGGCCAGCAGTACCCAGTCTGAGGCCCTTGCCTCCTTCTATGGTCTCCTCCCCAAATAAGTGAGGCTAGTCACCTGGTCACCACCATGTCCCTATAGGGGTTTAGCGTCCTGTCCTGCCAGATCCATGATTCCCCCACCCCCCTCTGCCATCCACTCCACCCTTCTGCTGCCTAGGTCTCATTCAACCTGTGACTCTGATGAGCTCAGTAGTGCTCAGATCTGCTACCAGAATGGGGTCTGAGCTCCTAGAAAGGAACTGCTGGCAAGAAAGAAAATAAGAAAATGAAGCATTGTCTTAGAAGGTAGTGAGAATCAAGGAAGGATGGGGGGTAGGGTCTGAGGAACGCTCTGGGTATTGGACAGCCAGGAGAGGCTGAGTCTTTTTTTTTTTTTTTTTTTTTTTTGGTTTTTCAGCAGGGTTTCTCTGTATTGTTTTGGAGGCTGTCCTGGAACTCGCTCTGTAGACCAGTCCAGCCTCGAACTCACATAGATCCATCTCCCGAGTGCTGGAATTAAAGACATGCACCACCAACACCCGCCCGGTTCGAGGCTGGGGTTTCAAGGCAAAACTCAAGGAAGCCTTGCTCAGGAGGGGCCCAGAAGCCAGCAGGGAGTTAGCAAGTGCTTCTGGGGTGAACAAGGCCCTCTGAGTGGAGGGTATAGTGGGCTGGGGACTGGATCCGAAAAGCTCCAAGACAGCAATGGGGAAGGATTTTGGGGTAGCAGGAAGAGACCAAGGATGTGGGGACTCTTGCAAGCCCTGAACTTCTGCTAGGAGTGAAGCTGGAGTTGCTGGACCGTTTGAAGCAGGGCAGGGGCATTGATTACTTGGTAGGTAGAGTCTGCCCTGAGCCCAGGCTGTGGGGGCAGGACACTGAGACTGTCTGGTTCCCTGGAAGGAGCAGAGATGAGGAAATGAGGCTTGCAGGGACACAAGCCGGGAGAGTGCCCATGCAGGACTCAGCAAGTACCACTGGGACAACTGACTTCTCCCCATCCCCCGTACACTCTCCCACCCCATCCCAGTTTGGCCACAGGGACCACACTGCTGCAGCTCAGATCGGCATTTGTTTGTTTCTTTGCAATGCAGTTTATTTTCCAGCTTTTAGCAGCACCCACCTCCCTTGCCATGAGCTCACAAACCAAAGAAAGAACGCCAGGAATTTCCCAGCAGGACAAGGGCCCATGGGCAGCCCGCCTCACAGCCAGGCATCTCCATCCGGCCCCCTCATCCCTGCCAGCCCAGCACCCTGAGGCTCAGAGCCAGCCGCAGCCCTGAGGAAGGCCCTGTGGGTCCTGTTGGAGCTGATTCTCTACTCTGCCATCTATGTTTGCCTTTTCAGAGAGCCTTGGAAAGATCCCTCAATCACTGAGCACTCAACCTCCAGCACAGTGGAGGCTGCCAGCAAGTAGGGACCCTCACATATGTCCCCAGGCTTCAGGCCGTCAGCTGAGTGCTCAGGGTCCTGATAGGACAAGACTCAACAGGCAAAAGGGTGGTGGCAGGCAGAAGCTGTGGTGTCCCTATCCACCAGAAGCGGGGTCTTTGCACCTCTGCAGTATAATCTTGGACAAATCACTTAATCCCACTCTTCTGTGTTCTGTCCAGCTACAAAACAGTACTTAGGTCGCTTGAGGCCCCTAATTAAGCCAGCTGGCATGGTCCTGGGGGCTTCAGATGAAAGGCCGATTGAAGTACAAAGCCCTGTCCCTGTGAGATACTCCCTGGCAGGGCTACAAGCCCTTAGGTGGGGGGGGGGTAGTCTGCTGTGAGAGGAGGCTGGGCTTTGGGGCCACTCACACTGGGTGGGTACAGTGTCAGGCCCTGAGAGGCATCTCTGAGCTGCACTTCTTTTTTTGTTGTTGTTTTTTTGTTTTGTTTTGTTTTTCGAGACAGGGTTTCTCTGTATTGTTTTGGAGGCTGTCCTGGAACTCACTCTGTAGACCAGGCTGGCCTTGAACTCGCAAAGATCTGCCTGCCCCTGCCTCCTAAGTACTGGGATTAAAGGCGTGTGCCACCAACGCCCGGCGAGCTGTGCTTCTTAAAGCCACCCCTTTCCAGTCTCCTCACTCTGCCTCCTGCAGAAACTGTGGGACCACCATTGCTCACTACAGTCAGATGCTGCCCTAGACCAGCATTTGAAGCTCTGACATATGGGCCAGGACCACCTCTGCCCTACTGTTCTCTAGCCCTGGTGGTCTGAGCTCTGCTCCTTCCTAATTCCTGCTTTCTTTCAAAGCTAGCTTAAAATTATCCTTGGCTACGGAGAAATTCAAGATCAGCATGAGTTACCTGAGACCCTGTCTTAAAACACCAAAAACTCAAACAGCAACAAAATAAATATTTTGGGACAAGAGCTGGTGTTGGGGAAGTCCTGTGCATTTGTCAATAAAGCACTGTCTGGCCAATAGGGAATCTAGATAGGAGGGACTAGGAGTCCAGGAGGACTCTGGGAAGGAGAAACACAGCAGAGTCAACATGTAACGCCATGGGGTAGGAAGCCCGGAACTATTCTCCGGTAAGAAACATACTTAGATTAACAATTATGGGGTAATTACTTAAGTCAGAGCTAGCCAGTAAGAAACAAGCAAGGCCAACAGCTTCATAATTAATATAGCCTCCTGTGTGTTTATTTGGGATTGATGCGGCTCTAGAACCAGGCTGGCGGGACGGCTCCTCACAAAGAAAAAGCTTCTCTTTACAAGCTGGGGTTGTGGCACACACCTGTGGTCCCAGCTGCTGGGTGGGGCACTGGAGCAAGAAGGTTTAGAAATTGAGACCTGGGCTACAGTAGGAAAACCTTTCTTTCCGTTGGTGGTGCACGCCTTTAATCCCAGCACTAGGGAGGCAGAGGCAGGTGGATCTCTGTGAGTTCGAGGCCAGCCTGGTCTACAGAGTGAATTCCAGGACAGCCTCTAAGACCATACAGAGAAACCCTGTCTCGAAAAACCAACCAAACAAAACAAAACAAAAACAAAAGAAAGGAAGGAGGGAGGGAGGGAGGGAGGGAGGGAGGAAAAGAGAAGGGAGGGATGGAGGGAGGGAGGGAAGGAGAGAGGGTAGAAGGAAGGAAAGAAAAGCCATGCACAGTGGTATACACCTTTAATATCAGTATTTCTGAGGCAGAGGCAGATGGATCTCTATGAGTTCAGGGCTAGCCTGGTCTATGTATTGAGTTCAAGGTCAGCCAGAGCTATAGAGTAAAACCCTCAAAACAAAACAAGACAAAAAAAGAAGGAAGGGAAAAGGAAGCTGGAGGTTCCAGGGCTGGGGAGTAGACAAAGCAGGGTGGCTGAGTCCAATGGGGAAGCTTTCCTGGGCACACAGGTGGGGCCAGGCCCAGCCTTTCTTTTATTTGCCAAAATCACTTCTCCAAGAGGCCAGGGAAGCAGAAGTCCTGCCGGTGGAGCCCAGGTGGCCTTGGGGAACTGAGTTGCTCTGTCCATTCCCATCTATTCACCCCTAGTCACCTCCCCCTTTCCAGGAGAGAGAACCGGGCCAGAGAACTTCGGAGTCTCCCGGTGGCCAGTGAGGCAGACTTCTGACTTCACCCCCTTGTGACTCAGTGGGGCCTCACACCTGCCAGGCACCTGTGCAGGCCCGTGTGAAAAGAGAGGAGGGGAGGCCACTCCCCCGACTACCCTTGGTCTTGGCAGCAGGCTCTGGCTTTCCCACGTGGCTGACAGCAGGTGCCAGCTGCAGGGGTCTTTCCTGGAGGAGCTATGTCTTCTCCCATCCCATCATAGTCGGTCTGGAAGACCTTAGCTGGCCCCCAGCACATCTTTCCCTTGCAGCAAACCAGATTCTGACCTGGCACGTTGGGTTCAACTTCACACAAATGCCAGAGCAGGCTGCAAGCCCTTCCTGTGCTCTCCATTCTACCTGAAATGCTTAGCTACTCCCAGCCACACTGTTCTTACAGGCTAATCCGCACTGCTGCATGCGCTTTCTGCCCTTTTACCCTTGTCCACCGTTTCCCCCCCCATGTCTCCAAAGGCAGGCTCCCCTCCTCATGGAGATCTGAGTGTACCTTTGGCTGAGCTCACCTTCCTTCAGCACAACCCCAGCCGGCTCTTAATTGGTTTTCTTCGAAGCACGCTTGTCTCCACCCCAAGTCACCTCTCAGCTAGGTTCTCCTGTGACCAACTGGCTCACCCCAAGCACTTAGCCCCCGAGTGTCGTGTGGCTGTGCACATTAGAGAGCACAAAAATAGGCACTTGATAAGTATTTTTGGAATGCATGGGTGAGTAGGAAAACAGGAGTTGCTGGTCCCCAAAATGCAGTCTTTTGCCCCAGACCTTCAGTCAGGATGGGGATGCCCCTGGCCCGGAGTAATCGCTTGACTCAACCTGAATTAACAAGCCAAGCCTAGTTCTTTGGAGTTAACATTCCCTGAAGTTCAGCTAAGAGACAAAAGAAAAATAGAGTAAAAAAGCCCCTCCCTAAAGCCAGGCGGTGGTGAGCACACCTTTAATCCCAGCAGAGGCAGAGGCAGGCAGATCAAGTTTGAGGCCAGCCTGGTCTACAGATGAGTTCCAGGACAGCCATAGAAACCCTGTCTCAAAAAACAAACACATGAATAAATAATTAAACAACAAATCCCCTTCCTATCCCTCCACCTCGACACCAGAGAAAGGCTCAAAGGAGCATCCTGGGGGCGGGGCGAGTCCAAACCAGAGAAAAGCAGAGCACAGCCAGCATTGGGCCCTCTGAGGCTGGCTGTACCCGGTGTGTCTGTGATGCGGGCAGCACAGCCTTCCAGACGCTCTTGCAAGGACCGCCACTTCAAACACCCAGTTCTGCCCAGTGCCCGCAAACCTCCGGGTATTTCAAAGGCACAGCCAGTAGAACTTTCCCTGTAATCATTAGGCCCCAGCTTGCCTTTAATGGACCATTAAGAGGGGATGTGATAAAGAGCACTCCTGATCATTACCACGTTTAGAAGGCCCTGGATCCCACCTGGAGGGGCCCGCAGGGCAGCCATCTGCAGTGCCAGCTCTCAGTGGGATGACACTGGAAGGAGCCAGGACCCTGTCCAGCAGTAGCCCTGGCCTGCGGTGGAGGTCATGGCTGTGAAGGTGGGGTGGCCTATCCAAGTCACCTTTTGCATGGGAATCCTGACATCTACTCTGCCAGCTACCTGCTTGGTGTGAGCACTCACTTAATCCGGCACCTTGCCTAGCTGGGTCTCTTTTTCCAACTGTGGCCAGAAATAACAGAGCAGCTCTGCTCTGCTCTGAAGCATAGGTCTTCACACAGGTCAGACATCAAAGCAAACGATCATTTGAATCATGATCCCCAAAGCTAGTATCTATATGGAGCCTCAGAAAGTCACCTTGGAAGCTCATGCCTGCCATCTAAAACGTGTGAGGCTGAGGCAGATCAATTTAGTTCTTATTACGGTAGCTAGGAAGCAGAGAGAGGACGGGAAAGGGGTCTGGGATAAGATGTCCCCAAGGGCCTTCCAATGACTTTTCTCCTGTAGCTAGGGCCCATTTCCTAAAAGTTCCACAGCCTTCCAAATTAGCAACACTGTTGGGATTCCATGTTCAAGACATGAGCCTGTAGGTAGCATTTCAGATACAAATGATCCCAGTGTTCTTTCTAACTTCCACCTGGGGCAGGAGGAGTGATGAACTGGCCCTGTAGAAAGTGAGCTAACACGAGCTCTGTGTGAGAGCTTGCGTGCACCAGTGTGTGTGTGTGTGTGTGTGTGTGAGTGCTTGTGTGCACCAGTGTGTGTGTGTGTGAGAGAGAGCTTGTGTGCACCAGTGTGTGTGTGTGTGTGAGAGAGAGCTTGTGTGCACCAGTGTGTGTGTGTGTGTGTGTGTGTGTGTGTGCTGAATATGCGTATGTATGCATTCATGTGTGAAGGCTAGATGTCCAGATGTCAAATGTCAGGTGTCATCATCTATTACTCTTCACCTTTTTAAATTAAATTAATTAATTAATTTCGGTTTTTCAAGACAGAGTTTCTCTGTGGCTTTGGAGGCTGTCTTGGAACTAGCTCTTGTAGATCAGGCTGATCTCAAACTCACAGAGATCCGCCTGCCTCTGCCTCCTGAGAGCTGGGATTAAAGGCATGTGCCACTACCTCCCAGCTCACCATTTTTTTTTTTTTTTGGTTTTTCGAGACAGGGTTTCTCTGTGGCTTTGGAGGCTGTCCTGGAACTCGATTGGTAGTCCAGGCTGGTCTCGAACTCACAGAGATCCACCTGCCTCTGCCTCTCGAGTGCTGGGATTAAAGGCATGCACCACCAACGCCCAGCTCAGCTCACCATTTTTTAAAGGTTTATGTATTTTTATTTTATATGAGTGTGTGCCTGCATGTAAGTATGTATACCATGTACACACAGCAGTTATCAGCAGAGAACAGAAGAGTGTGGGAACACCAGACCTTGAGCAGAGACCCACTTCCCCTTCTGCCTGGGAGTAGGCAGCTGTAAGACAATGTTTACTAAAAACAATACAATGCCTGGGGGCATTAAGTTCCTGGAAAAGGCCTGCCCGCAGAAACCACCCTGAGCTCGACCTTGTCCAGAGACTAACCGCCTCTTCTGCCACACCCGGATCAGTTTCTGGGGTGAGAGAGAACCAGCCAGGGTAGAGGAGAGAGCAGAAGCTTCTCTGGTGGGAGCCTTTCTTAGGAAGTTTTCTTGAACCTTTTTGGAGCCTGTTTAAAGTTTTCTTTACACCGTTGAACAAGTCTCTGTGTTGTCAATCCCCGACACCCTCCGCACGTTCTCGGACCCAGGCCGCGCAGCAGACGTGACAATTGGAGGTCCTACCGAGATCGTGAAAGCGAGGTAAGTGGACGGGGTTGTCCCTTTTGCCAGCCAGGGACAGATGGAGGAAAATAGGAAAAGAAACAATGGGAAATAGTCCCTGGAAGTTTAAATTACAGTATCACATAAAAAAGTTGCTTGAAGAACAGGGGACTACAACCATGGCAGGCTTTTAAAAATGGATTGAACGAGGGAGCCCATGGTTCATTACTGGGGAAGGCTTAAATGTCCCAGATTGGGAGGATGATTGCTATGATATTCAGAGAGCCGGGTGTTGGTGGCATACGCCTTTAATCCCAACACTCGGGAGGCAGAGATAGGAAGGAATGAGGCCATCCTGGTCTATAGAGCAAGTTCCAGGACAGCCTCCAAAAGGATAGAGAGAAACCCAGTCTCAAAAAAAAAAAAAAAAAAAAAAAAAAAAAAAAAGAAAAGAAAAAGAGAAAAAAAGAAATAAAAAAAGGGTAAAATAAGAAATAAAATAAAAAATCTCCAGTCTTTCGCCTGATCCACTGAGGTCAGGAAAGTAAAGGGGAACTGAGAGATCTAAAAGGCTAGCCAGTAAGGCTATGTGGATGTGTTAAAAAGGGGGTACCAAGCTAGGGGTACCGGATTAAATCTCCAGGCCTTCACCTGACAAAGGTCAGGAAAGTAAGGGGACCCTGAGAGATTGCCCTCAGATGGGGGGTGGATTGGATTAAATCTCCAGGCCTTCGCCTGACAAAGGTCAGGAAAGTAAGGGGACCCTGAGAGATTGCCCTCAGTTGGAGGGGGGATTGGATTAAATCTCTAGGCCTTAGCCTGACACTAAGGTCGGGGAAAAAGGGGAACCCAGAGATTGCCCTCAATTGGAGGGTGGATTGTGTAAATCTTAAGGCTTTTTGCATGAGGGAACATCCTGGGTTGAAAGTTGGATTGAAAATGGGTGAATAGCCGGGCGTTGGCAGTACACGCCTTTAATCCCAGTACTCGGGAGACACAGGCAGGCAGATCTCTTGAGTTCAAGGCCAGCCTGGTTTACAGAGCAAGTTCCAAGACAGCCTCCAAATAATACAGAGAAAAAAAAAATTGGTAACAAGCTGGGCGGTGGTGGCACACGCCTTTAATCCCAGCACTTGGGGAGGCAGAGGCAGGCGTATCTCTGTGAGTTCGAGGCCAGGCTGGACTGACAGCCTCAAACAATACAGAGAAACCCTGATTAAAAAAAAAAAAATGGGTGAAAAAAAATTTGTAACAGTAAAGAGGTACTGGTATTAAGTAAAGAAAAAGACAAAGGTATATACAATGGAAAAATTTTGTTTACATTTAAGTTCTATTTTGTGAGTCATCTCTAAAAACTTTTGGCCAAAAGCTTGGCCTCTCTACCTTGCATCTACAGTTACAAGGAGTAGGTACAGCTGTACCCCATGACTGTAGCTCAAATGGAGGAATGATAGAGAACATACAGGACTTTTTAACATCTTAGTTCAAGGATTGGCTGGAGTTGTTCTTTTACATAGATTTCAATTAAGGAAGCTTCATTGCAACAGACTAATCATGACCTAGGGAAAAAGGATGACTGAAAGATGCATGTATGTTCTGAATGTATGGTGTGGCCACACCGGTATGTATGAAATGTGATTGTGAATGCATGAGTGTGAACTGCTTATATGATTAAAAGGATACTTAAATCCCTTCAAAAATAGTTAAGAAGCTACCTAGATTGCTTTAAATATAGACAAAAGGAACATCCAGCCAGTCTGTTACTGTTTTTACAGAAAAATTTAAGATGCAAATGAGGCCTTGTCAGCTAGTGAGAGCTCTACAGGTTAGATTGGGAAAGACTGCTCACAGACTTCAAATAATTTTCAAAAGTTATTTGGACACAGTATAGTTTACAATCTTTGAGTGATTTTCAGAAGTTTTTGGGAAATATTTAATGGATATGTCCTTTTTAATGGGCATCTACAAATAATCTAAGTAGTAATCCCAATTTACCTAGATAGTCAACCAAGGAGGGTAGACAAATCCTTCTACTATTATGGTCCAGCTTCAACAGTTCAAAAAAATTTTTTTAGAAAATAAAAAAGGGGGAATAATGTCCCCAGTCCCCACATGACTCATCAAATAATACACTCCTCATTCAAAAATTTTATAATGTGAATGCCAGTGAGCTTCAGACAGATTCTGGCATGATGGAACTTGAACAACCATTGCTCAGGTCAAATGGAGACATCCATGCACTAGACAGTGGAGAAGACCCTAATTTGGGGTCGAGGGCATGTTTGTGTTTTCTTGTAGGAAAAGAATAAAAGCTTCAGCATGGAGCAGAGAAAAACTGGACCTGAGACCATGGGAGCCTACCTAAGCCAGTTTGAGTGAGATCTCCTAAATCAGTGTTCCTGACCCTTGCTGTCATCGAATCTAGAGCCCAAGAAAGAAAGAAAACAGTCGGTTCGAGATTTCCAGTTTCTCAACAGACCTGCTGCATCAACCTTCCAGACCCATGAGTTTTCATTGTGAAGCCAACAGAAAAAAAAGGACCCATTTAAAACATTTGGACATTGGTATGGACTGTGATGAGGGGCTAAAGCCTCTTTTCAGTAATTGAACAGGACATGGTCACTTGAAATATCAGACTTGATGGTTCCTGTTTCTGGAATCACGACTAGGCCAGTGTATTTTTCTAGAGAGATGCAAAGCAACTTGTCCTAATGCGACAAAAAGGAGACTTTGACTCAAGTCGCATAATCAGCTGACGTTGAATCAACAAACTGCATCACCACAGGAACAAATTGGTGCTCTGTGGATAGTGCAACAAGCCTATTGTTCATATTTTTCATAATGCTACATGTGTAACATCAATGATTGTACCTAATGTATCTGTGCAAGTGCACTTTCTAAATGCTTTCCTGAGCAGATCTTGGAACAATTGTAACTTTATCAAATTGTAAATGTAAGTCACATGTGGGTTACCCTTGTAACAGAATGTAAATCACGTACATGTTACCCTTGTAACAGATGAAGGCTGGTAGAATGTTATGGTCCAGATCTGGTGATGGGTACGGTGATGGAGAGGCGCTATGTCAATGGGGGTCCTGGAAATGGTGGCAGTGGCGGTAGGCATTCTGGCTTTATGCCGGGCTCAAACGTGCTTTGTTCCAGAGGCAAGAGATCCGTAACCAAGTATTGCTTAGCCTAGCCCATGGCAATCCCGATAGCCATGAAGGTTGGTTACAGATGATTTAAAGTTGGGGTGCTCTGATGACGGGCCACCTGTGGGGAAGACCCCTCCCGCCTAAGACAGGGGTTCAAGGTCCCCCAATGACGGGAAAGGGAGGGTGACCCTACTTGACCTAAGCCAGGAGTGCCTCATTTAAAAATAAAAAGGGGTGAATTGTGGGAACACCAGACCTTGAGCAGAGACCCACTTCCCCTTCTGCCTGGGAGTAGGCAGCTGTAAGACAATGTTTACTAAAAACAATACAATGCCTGGGGGCATTAAGTTCCTGGAAAAGGCCTGCCCGCAGAAACCACCCTGAGCTCGACCTTGTCCAGAGACTAACCGCCTCTTCTGCCACACCCGGATCAGTTTCTGGGGTGAGAGAGAACCAGCCAGGGTAGAGGAGAGAGCAGAAGCTTCTCTGGTGGGAGCCTTTCTTAGGAAGTTTTCTTGAACCTTTTTGGAGCCTGTTTAAAGTTTTCTTTACACCGTTGAACAAGTCTCTGTGTTGTCAATCCCCGACACCCTCCGCACGTTCTCGGACCCAGGCCGCGCAGCAGACGCGACAGAAGAGGGCATCAGAGTCCCTGGAACTGGAGTTACAGATCAGTGAGAGGCTGTCGGTCTCAGAGAGAGACCCTGTGTCTCACTGAATCTGTACCTCATTGATTCAGCTTTGCTTCAGGGTTCCCTCTGTCTCCACCTCCCCAGTGCTGCCACCAGCTTCTTGCATGGTGTAAGGGATCCAAACTGAGTAAACCATCCCCCCAGTCCCAAGGCGGGTATCTAGAGCTAAGTTTGGGGGAGGCAGGCCATGTAGCAAGAGATCAGAAAAATCCTACAAATGCCCCCAAAAGATTGGCCTTGAAATCAAAGCAAAGTGGAGGCCATAGTAAGGTCTGGTCATTGTCACAGAGTGTGCTCACCACCTTCCCCACTGCAGATGCAGTCACAGGCCCCTCGCACACCTCCATTGGGTTGAGAAGGAGTGAGCAGTAGAGCCAGGGCTCAGTCTGCTGGGCAAAGAGGTAATATTGAACATTGGCCCATCCTGTCCTTCAGGAAGAAGGGCTGAAATCTTGAGTAGACCCCCAGCTGGAGCTGTCCTCAGATGTCAGGGCTGGGGAAGCAAGTGGTCTAGAGAATAGAGAGGCCACAGGCGACAAAGAGCCCTGGGCAGCTGAGGAGTGGCATGTTCCCGCAAAGGTCACTGGCTTGGAATTCCTCTGTTACGGCTCTGCCACCAATAGCCATGAAAGTCCTTATTCTTCCTCTTCCAGCAGCAGTACAGCCGTGCTTAAAGTCTGTCTCTCTCTCTCTCTCTCTCTCTCCTCCCCCTCCTCCTCCTCCTCCTCCTCCTCCCTCTCATCTTTTTCCTTTAAAATTTCTGTTTTAGTGTGTGTGTGTGTGTGTGTGTGTGTGTGTGTGTGTGTGTGTGTGTGTGTGTGTTACCTGCATGTAGGTCTGTGCCTTCAGAAGGCATCTCATCCTTTGGAGTTACAGACAGCTGTGGCTGTGAGCTGGTATGGGAATTCCTATCCTATGAGTGTCCCTCCCCACATCCCTGCCTTGGTGGGGGATCCCTGAGGAAGCCAGGGGTCTGCCAGGAGCAAAGAGACTTTATTCCAGCTAGCCTCCTGCTTCAGCGCTTTCTGTCTACCTTAGACAGGCCTCGGTGGACAGCAGGCTCTCTAGTCATCTGTTCAGCAGGCTCTACAAGGTTCCGCCAGCCCTGGACTAAGCCAGGGAGGTCGGATGAAGAGGACTCATCCTTCTATGGAGGGCCTCACAGATCAATGAGGAGACAGGTGTATCACCTGTCCACAATGGACACCTGACCCAAGAACAGAGGAACACTAAACATAACGGCCTTGAGAGGGACTGAAGGAGTTATGGAGTACCCCCAAAAGGGGCCTGCTTGTGAGGTGGTCAGTCATTTCCCAGCATCTCTGTGGTGTTGAGGCCAAGAAGCAAGATCCTCTGTTCTCTGCCACATATCCCAGTCCTGCGGGTTCACCAGCTTCTTGGTAGTGTCCTGGGATTACAGACGTGTACCCCCACACCGTCTTCATGTGGGAATTGGGCATCAGAACTGGGTCCTCACACTTGTGCAGTAGTCATCACCCCAGTTCTGAGTCTGCCTGATGCTTGTTCATTTCTTCTCTGCCCCCTTCCAGCCCCAGCCCTGCACATACAAAACTAAGGTTACGCATGGGCTTCGCCTGTCCCTGCAAGGGCCCAGTGTGGACCTTGTGTGGACATCTCTATCACTGAGTGTCAGAGCAGAATCAGGAGCTACCTAGCTGCAGGGCCCTTGGGGGTGCTACCATGGGTACTTTGATGGCCCTAGGGGTACTCCTCCCTGTTCCTTGATGTCCAGAGAGGAGACTGTGCCTTTCACCCAGCTGGCAGGCAGACTCTCTGACCATGTGATGGGATGGGGGGCTGTGTCCCGTCTGTCTGTCTCCTCACCAGCCTTCTGCTTCTCTGACTCTCAAATGGTCCCTTAATTGGCCATTTGTCCCCTAAATTAGGGGTGATTAGGATCAACCCTCAAGCAGTATTTCAGATGGTGGCCAAGGGGTCTGAAGCTCCTCACTGGAGTCCCAGGGCTCCTCTGACTTGGTCACAAAAAGGTCAGTCCTCTGGCCTGGCATGAATGTCTGGATGACCTCTGATCTCAGCTTGTAAGCCTGACTCTGGAGATTGAGACTGGAGGGACTTTGGGTAGTGGCTCACTGGACAGTGCCAGGGCACACAATGTGCAGACACACTTCCATGCCAGGTCCCCCTATACCACTATGTATGTAGGAGACAGCCCCAGCCAGAGGCAACAAGGAGACACTGGGCCCAGAACACTTCTCTTGCCTGCTGCTGGAACCCGGGCAAGCCTACCAATGCCTCAACAATGGGGTCAGCTATAGCCCCACAGTGCTATAGTGTTTAGTGCTGTCATAGGGCCAGCTATACCCAGCTCCTAGGTAGGCAACTGGGTCTCCCAGGCCCTAGGCCAGCAGTTCTCATCCTATAGGTTGAGACCCCTTTGGGGTTGCATATCAGATATTCACATTACAATTCATAGCAGTAGTAAAATTACAGTCATGAAGTAGCAATGAAATAAGTTTATGGTTGGGGGTCACAACATGAGGAACTGTATTAAAGCAGCATTAGGAAAGCTGGGAACCACTGCTCTAGGGAGATTTTTCAGGTTTAACTGGCCCAGGGAGCTTCCAGGGCTTCCATTTTCTATCCACCCTCATCCTGGACCTGAGTACAAGGTTGTGAGAATGTGTGTGTGTGTGCATGTATATGCGTGTGCATGTGTGTCTCTGGACAGTCTGCACCTGTATGCATACTCACAGGGAGGGCAAGAGCCCACACATCTGTCCGGGCAGGCAGGCCTTGTACAGCTGTGCAGGCTGTGGCCTGCACAAGGGCTCCTGGCTTCTGGCCAGTGTTCCCGCTGTTTGACGAGCCGTGTGCCAAGCACGAGCAGCTTCTTTTCCCCTGCAGCACAGACGCTGCGGCAGTGGGCAAGACTTCAGAGATGCCAGTTCTCCACTTTGTGCCAACTGTGCTCAAGGGCCTCTCCCCCCCACACCTGTCTCTCTCTTATCAGCTGTGGTGAGTTTGAGGCTGCCAGCTCTTGGTGTGCCCCCACCAGGGAGGGACAGGCAGGGCCAGACAGTGGTGTCAACAGAATTCATGGTGTCTCAAGTCCCCTGGGCATAACCCAAAACATCAGGTCAGTTCCTGCCCACAGGAACCAGAAGGTTTTTTGTCTGTTTTTTGTTTATTTGTTTTGGATGGGTTCAGCTGGAGCCAGCCTCCATGAGTTGAACACCGCAGCAGTTGTCCATTGGGAAGCTGGGGAAAGGGTCATGTGGCCACTGAGCTGGCCAGGGATAAACACCTAACTTGAGGCTCCTTTAACACTCATAATTCGCAGGTCCTATTATCCCAGCTAATGGGGAAACTGGGGCAGGAGGATGGAACATTTAAGGCCTACCTGGGCTACAAAATGAATTCAAGGTTAGCCTGGGCTACTTAGTATGACTACCCCAAAATAAAATGGAAAGCGGGCACTCAGTGGTGTAGTGCCTTGGATTCAACTCCCAGCATTGAAAACAAATAAACAATAAAAGTAAATAAACAAATGCCACCTGAAACCGTCCTAGGAGAGAGGCATGTCACAGGCTGTGTCCCCTTGGGCATCCCCACAGGTTTTTCCCGTGGAGAACCTCAGAGATCACAGCACTCGCTTCCTGGCCCTGCAGGGACTTGGTGGGATGATCTTGCTTCAGTTCCCCATGGTAAACACAGGGCCTTTCTCCTGGTGGCAGATAGGCTCCCTGTGTTGCTTAAAGTTCCAGCAGCCACAACATAGCAGGTACATGGCAGAATCTGGGGCTGTGGCCCCTGTGGGACAGAAGGTGACAGTCTCACGTGGTGTTTGGTGTTGGTGCCAGTGATGGTGGATAGGCAGGTATCAGCCAACACCCACTCCGTTACCTCACAAGGTTACACCCAGCATCAGCTGCAGCTCCTCAGAGGCTTCTCGGCACTGGAAGTTGCCTGGATGGCCCCTCTGATGGCTGCCTCTGAAATCTAACTCCACCCGCGACCTCTGACCCATTCAGAGCCCAAGACCACCTTCAGTCCAGGTCCCCAGTCCGGGGGCCTGAGGCCATCACCTTGTGGAATGCCACACCTCAGAAAAGTAGCAGCCCCCTATGAATTGGCCCTTAGTGTCCCCAGCTGCCATCACCTCTGGGCAGCTTCTGGGCCTCTGAACCCTCTTGAGGGTGTGACTCTGTGTCTCGGTGCCGGTTGGCCTCAAAGTGCCTCAGAGTAGGCCTGTAACCCCTATGAAGGACAGTGTAGTCCCTCACCCGGGACAACCTCAGAGCTCTGGTGACCCAGCCATTTGGCACCAGAGGCCAGGACAAGCATGGCCACTCTGCTGCACTGCTCAGAGCAAAGTGCCCAGGAAAGAGCCCCCCCCCCCACTTAGTCCTCCAGGTGTGACTAGGGACCATAAACCCAATTCTTCAGTTGTTTGGAGGTGGGAATTAGAGGCCAGCTGTCAAGCCTCAGCTCTGCACAGCTTGGTGATGGTCTCCAATCCATTAACATCCAAGTGGAAACCCCTGGCCCCACCCCTGGGTGCTTGGTGCTCACCTAATAACTGGGACACTGAGAAGCACCTACAGAGTACAAGCAACAGCACACAGGGAGACTCTGGGAGTCATCTTAAAGCAGATGCCCATAGGACACAGCAGCCAACAGCAGGAAGGGCCTGGTCACCCCTCAGCCCCCGCCCTGTGCCCTTCCTGACCCCAGCGTGGCCTCCTTGCCCCAGGAACCCTTCCTTCTGACCCTTCACTGCTTGCTTTCTAGTTTAATAGCCCAGACACACCTCTCTATCAAGCTGCCTTTTATCTTTACGATGTCTCTCTCTCCTTCTGTGTATATGCATGTATGTGTGTGTATGTGCATATTTTGGCGTTTCTACATCTCTCAAATTCACTCATATGGGTGTAAGAACAATTCATGTTTCTTTGCTGTATAATATTCCACACCAGCTAGGTGGTGGTGGTGCATGACTTTAATCCCAGCACTTGGGAGGCAGAAGCAGGCAGATCTCTGAGTTCAAGGCCAGCCTGGTCTACAAAGTGAGTTCCAGGACAGCCAAGGCTACACAGAGAAACCTGGTCTTGAAAACAAAAGCAAAACAAAACAAAACTTCCTCACCACTATTGTCTATTTCTCTCTGTCACCTATAGGAACCCATTTGGGGTCATAGTGATGTCAGAATTTGGGATTCCTCAGCCAGAAGGGAAATGTCTGTGGTGACAGAGTCAACAGCCCTTCAGCTGTACCTCACAAATGCAAAATTAGGGCTGGGAATGTAGCTCAGTTGGTAAAGTTCTTGCAAGGCAGGCATGAGGACCCAAGTTCAATGCCAGAACTCACGCACAAATGCCAGGTGTGGTGGCACATGCTTGCAATCCCAGCTTTGAAGAGCCAGAGGCAGGAGGATGCCTAGGGCTTTCTTCTAGGTAGCCCAGCATTGGTTCAGTGGAAGACTGTATGTTAGGGAGTTGCCATGTTCCTGGGGATGACGCCCAGGGTCTTTCTCTGACTTCCACCTGTGTACATACCTTAAAAAGAAAAAGCAGCTGGGTGTGGTAGTGGCACACCTTTAATCCCAGTAGGAGACAGCAGAGGCAGGCAGATTTCTTGAGTTTGAGGCCAGCCTGATCTTCAGAGCAAGTTCCAAGACAGCCAGGACTACACAGAGAAACCATGTCTCAAATAAACAAAAAAATAAGAAGAAAGAAAGAAAGAAAAAGAAAGTTAGGAAGAGTTTGTTTCACACAGAGAGTAACACGGGGTTCCTCCATGAGCCCTGGGATGTGCAGCCACTGAGAAAAGGGACTGTCACCAAAACCCTGTTAGCAACCAGTTCCAAACCACCGTGGAGAGAGGAAGGCGTTCCTTATGTACAGACAGATAGTGCCCGCTCCAGTGCCGCAGGATCTGTGCCTTGCCCCACATTGCAAGTTTGCTGGAGGTATGCTTCAGCCCCTGTGCAGGGCCGGCCCATGGTCTCTCCAGTTGCTGTGATCTGATTCTGGGTGACTCTGGGTCACACCAGCTCATTGCCTGTTGTCATACCATGTCATCCAAGCTGGCCTCAAACTAGCAGCAATCCTCCTGCTTGGTCTACCTAGTGCTGGGAAAACAGGCATCTTGTAGCTTTCCAGTTCTGGGAAGATCTGCTGATTTTCTTACTGTTCTCTGCTGGCTTGGCTTCCTTTTCTCCGGGCTGTCCGCTATAACCTGACACACCATAAATGCTGAGCATTTGCGATCCTGAGCACCCAGTTAGGCACTAGAGTTAGCTGAATTGGAGGGTTGGGCAAAGAGGTCACTGCCTGCCCTGTGAGGTGACAATGGAAAAGGGAGCCACAAGGAGAAAATAAACACACAAATAAAAAGGTCGTGCTGCACTGTGGTGGTGTTGCAAGTGCTCACCACACTTAACCCTTTGGCAAGGCTCTAGTTATCCAGGCATGACCACCAGGATTCCCCACCTACTATCTGTCCATCAACTGTGGACTTGTGCTGTGCTTCAGACATAGCTGGCCTTGCAGCAGGGCTTCTATGCAACCCTGGCCCCTTTATCTCACAGGAACCAGCTGCAAGCTTAGCCTTCCCAGTAGCCCCCATGATAAGATAAGCCAGTGGGGTAGAGACAGCTCAGCAGTCAAGGGTACTTACTGGTTACAGACAATCCAAGTTCTGTTCCCAGCACCCATGTTCGGAGGCTTACAAGTTGCTGCAACTCCTGCTCCGGGGACTCTGATGCCCTCCTCTGGCCTCTGAGGGTACTGCACCAATGTGCTCACATCGCTTCCACATCATTAAAATTTTGTATTTTTCTCCCTAAGACAGGGTTTCTCTGCAGCTTTTGGAAACTGTCCTGGAACTCATTCTGTAGACCAGGCTGGTCTTGAACTCACAGAGATCAACCTGCTTCTGCCTCCCAAGTGTTAGCCAACCTGGTTTACAAAGTGAGTTATAGGTCAGCTAGAGCTACACAGAGAGACCCTGTCTCGAAAAAGTAAATAATTAAATAAAAAAATAATAAAATAAAAGGCCATTGGCTGTAGGAAGGAAGGATGGTGCTTAACCTCTACTGGGCCCTCTCATGACTGGCTAGGGGACATAACTAAAGAGCAACAGCACCTAGACCTGGCATGACGGTGCACATACATTAATCCCAGCACTCAGTTAGAGGCAGGTGGATCTCTAGGAATCTGAGGCCAAGCTGGTCTACACACTGAGTTTCAGGCAAGGCAGGCAGGACTACATAGTGAGACCCTGTGAGACACTGAGTCAAAAAAAAGAAAGAGAGAGAGAGAGAGAGAGGGAGAGAGAGGGAGAGAGAGGGAGAGAGAGGGAGGGAAGAAGGAAGATAGGAAGGAAGAAGGAAGGAGAAGAAAAGATGAGGCCATCTCCATCACCCCTAGAATGCCTACAGAGTGGAGAGCAGCCTGGGGAAACTGAGACCTAGAGGAGACGCAGGCAGCATCTGGGTCTAAGGAAGTCCTGGCTAGCCCTGACCTGCTGTGTGTCCTCTAGATCCCCGTCAGTCCCCCACCAGCTGAACCACAGGTGGTAGCCCCAATTTGTTCCCTACCCATTAACAGCCCGAACTGGGAGCAGAACTCCGCCAGCTTCGGGAGCTGACACCCCTATTCTTATTCAATTCCACCCCGCCTCCCTCCACCCTGCAGTGTCACCTGGCAAACATCTGTTCTGTGAATCAAAGCACTGGGGACTCGCCAGGTTTGCTGGGTCCCTGAGAATCTCTTGAGCCCTTTGGAGACATCAGGCTGGAGCTGCGAAAAGTTAAAAAGCTCCTCAGCAGGCACAAAGTAGCCCCAAAGTGGCTCCATTAGGTCACAGGGCTGAGGCAGCGAGCCTCAGATTCCACCCCAGGGCAGCGCCTCTGACCCTCGAAGGAAAACACCAGGATGGTTCCGGCCGGAGAAGCCTGACTGGAAGGCCATTGTGCAGGGACCCAGGGCTTTGTTTAGGAGGAAGGTGACATTCAGGGACGTGTGAGACGGTGCAGTCCGTGTGCCTTTGACCACTGGAGCTGCACTGACTTCCCCAAATGTGGCTACTCAGTGCTGACTGATGGAGTCACTCAACCACGTCACGGACTCCTTTGTCTGTGGCCCTGGGTCACTTTGAAAATATCATTTGTAGGTTTCACAGCTTCTGGGCTGTGACGAGGAGAGCAGTCTGTTCACTCTGGGGAATGTGAGAGAAAAGATGGGAAACAAGACAAAAAAGGATCCAGCCCCCCTAGTCCCCCAGCATAGCTGTAGACCTTCACCCACTCAGAGACAAAATAACCATCCTGTAGCAGAACTCTTGACAGAAAGAGGTTTGTCATCTGCTCTGACCTGGGCTCCGATGGAATCTTTGAACATTTAGACATTTTTTGAGACATGTTAAGGCTGTTTCTGTCTTTGGGTGTGAGCACCTGAAAACCTTGTGCTCAGCCCTGAGCCTGGAGAGCAAGGTACAGCCTTCCCCCTGCCAGCGCCTGTAGTTCTGGGCTCTTCTCTTTCCAGATGAGTGAGGCTCACAGGCTTTTGTTGGGCCCCCTATTGGTCCCGGTGAGAACTAGAGATGGACACTTAACATGGGAGGCGGGAGTGAGGATAACAGACATTTCCATAGGTCCTGGAAGAGGGCAGCCCTGCCAGGGTTTCCACTGGTCACCCGTCAGCCCTCTTAGGTGAACCAGGCTGAAGGAGAGGAAGCCTTGACCTTCAGCTGCAGCTATTTCAACCTTGAAGGGACACTCCTTTGTGCTCAGTCACCAGAGACTTTCCAAGTGCGCCCGGGGAGGAAGCCCATGCTTCGTGGAAGATGGGAGCTGGTGCAAAAGATGAGCACCTCTGCTGCCTCACCATCTTGTTTGCCTCTGGTGAATTTCTTTAGGAGGAGGGAGAGTTGGGCACACTTTGCTCCACTGCCCTACAGGCCTCTCCTGCTATGGAAAGCCAAGGATCCCCTCACAGTTGAGGTGTTGTGATGTGCTGGAGGCAGCCAGGGTCAGGCAACAAGGGGTCAGGGTTAGGGAGCCATGACGGTAGTCACTCAGTGAGGATCCTTCGTAGAGTGGCTGTCAGAGTCCACCCTCCCATGGGACTCTCAGACTGCACACAGGAAGTTCTCTGCCGATGTCTACACTCTGGGACCCACTGCCCACCACTTCCTCCTCAGGGCAATGAAGAAAGCGTCTGGAAGGTGGGGAGGAACACTGTGCTTATGCCAGGCTTAGTAGTGGTCCCCAGGTTCTTCCAACCCCCATAAGTAAATGTTTACATCCAAAGGCCCTTTCTGCAGGGAGTGAAATAATCAACTTCAAATAGGCTGGGTGAGGTGGCACGTGCCTTTAATCCCAGCACTAGGGAAACAGAGGCAGGCGGATCTCTGTGAGTTTGAAGCCAGTCAGAAGTACACAGTGAGACCTTGTGTCAAAAACAGCGGGGGGGGGGGCAGCATCCTTGCTGAGTGGGACTAAACTCAAACACATAAAGCCAGTAGCAACACAGGGAGATCTGGCAAGAAAGCAAACAGAGACCACTTGGAGGTGAAGGCCAAGGCCAAGTGAGGCGCCTTTGAACTGAGGGGGACCTGGAGCCAAGAAGGCTGAGGAACAGGCCTCGGTGCCTGGAAATAGGTAAGCCTGCTCGGATCCATTCTTTATTTTTAATGCTTTTTTTAGATTTATACTTATTTTATGTGTCAGGATGGCTGAGTGGTCTAAGATTTATACTTCTTTTACTTTATGTGTATGAATATTTTGGCTGTGTACATCACTGTATTTGTACCTATCGGGACCTTGGAATTAAAATTGCAGACAGTTGCAAGCTGTCATGTGGGTGCTAGGAATCAAACCCAGGTCCTCTGAAAGAGCAGCCAGTGCTCTTAACTGCCGGGCATCTCTCCAGCCCCCACCCCACTTATTGTTTGTTTATTTTGTTTGTTTGAGACAAGGTCTCCTGTAGCCCAGGCTGGCCTTGAACTCTTTATATAGCCAAGGGTGATGTTGAACTCCTGGTCCTTTGGTCTCTACCTCTCGAGTGTTGTGATGACTAGCATGCACCCCACACCTGGTTCCTGCTCCTGTCCTGGGTGCTATGAGGGGTCAATATCTGTGAAAGTCAGTTAGTCAATGGTCATTTGTCCCCCCACTCTTGAAGCGGTCCATAGAGGCCAGGGGCCTTGTGTTTGGATTCCAGCCCTGCTGCTTGCTAACTGGCTGGTATGCGGAAATCATCGCCTCTTGGTTGGCACAACCACTCCAGAAGGGCTGCCAGGTGACCAGGGTCCTCAAATGGCTGTGGCCATTCTCACAGATGCTGATCAGTGCTGTGCAGGAACTTCTGGAACAGGAAAGACATCATGCCGCCCTTCAGGAGGGTCTTCGGTGTGAGCTCTTGCGAATGGTTGGAGGCTTCTGGAGGTCTTGAAATGCTACCAAGTGTGCCTGTGGTCATAGTTACTCAGAGCAAACCCAGAGCAGGAGCCAGACCAGCACTGCATCCCTGGAGATGTCGCATAAACACACTCAAAGTCACCAGGCCCCAGTTCAAGAGGGACAGAGACTAACTCTAAGTATCTGAGGAGGAAGCATCCAGAAGGATCCTTAAAACAAACAGAAGGCGTGGGAATCAGGCACTGAAAATGGAGAGCTTGCTCTGCCCACAGGGATGTACTTCTACCCTGGTGTCTCCACCCATCCTGCTGTGCTCCTTGGGAGCATCACCAGCAAGAGTTCTGCTGGCAGAACTGGAGACAGAGCCATATTAAGGTAAGGCCACACAGGCCCCGCTCATTGGCAATCTGGGCACTGGACCTCAGGAGAGCAGCATCCTAGCTGTGGCTAGGATTGTACTTCCTCCCCATATAAATGGTTGACAGCCAGTCCAGCCCCGAGGAATGCAGCCAAGGGAACAACAGAAGGAGCAGAGGAGCCCTTTCTCTGTCCACCTGGCTCCTGGCTCCTCATTTCACCTCCCCACCTGTCCCATGGGCTATGGGAAGGTACTCTGCACACCCTGAGCTGGGCACTTACTCCCACCCTGGTCTGCCCTTGATGGAAAGCCAGGAACCAGACCAACATGACCTAAACCCACTTGATCACAGCTCAGTGGTGATGGGAGCCCTTAGTGGTGAATCCAGGGATAGCTGGCAGGTGCTATGAGTCCCTACCCCAGCTTAGATCAGTCAGATTAGCCTGTGATGGACCTGCCTTCCTGCTCTGTGAGCCCCTTCTGTAGTCTAGGGGCAGACAGCCTCTGCTGCAGTGGCTTCTTGCAGTGGGGAAGCTGGGTCAAGGGCCAATCCCAAAACACCCAGGGGACTCTCCCATTAGATTTTTGAAGGTATGATTAAAAAAAAATGTACCCTCTGACAAGTCTCTTTTTCCAAGCTGAAGAGTCCTGGAAACACCAGGTGACATCTACTTCTATGATGAGATAAGCATAGGAACCTTCAGGCCATACCTGGAAAACAGTTGACTGGGCATATTCTTTGTAGCATTTCTCAACAACTAGAGAGAGAGAGAGAGAGGGAGAGAGAGAGAGAGAGAGAGAGAGAGAGAGAGAGAGAGAGAGAGAGAGAGAGAGAGAGAGAGAGAGAGAGAGAGAGAGAGAGAGAGAGAAAGAGAGAGAAAGGAAGAAGGTTCTAAATCAACACACCTTTAAAATTCAGATGCAGCCCACTCTGTAAAATTTAGAAACTACACCACAAATTTCACCCTCTACCCTGATTTTGAAGGGCATAGGTGTGTGTGTATGTGTGTGTGTGTGTGTGTGTGTGTGTGTGTGTGTCTGCCATGGTGCATATGTGAGGATTGGAAGACAACTGATGGGAATCAGTTCTCTTGTTTCATCATGTGGATCCTGGGGAATGAATTCAGGTTTCCTCAAGCACCTTTATTTGCTAAGTCATCTTGTGGGTCCCTCAAAGCACAATTCTAAGAGGTTTTTTTTTTTGCGTGGATTTCTGTTTTTTGTTTTGTTTTTGTTTTGCTTTTGTTTTTTCAAGACAGGGTTTCTCTGTGTAGCCCTGGCTGTCCTGGAACTCACTCTGTAGACCAGGATGGCCTAGACTCACAGAGATCCACCTGCTTCTTCTTCCCCAGTGTTGGGATTAAAGGTCTGTGCCACCACCACCCAGCTAACTTTGAGAGTTTTAACAAATATTAGTCCCACATTCACAATACAGAACATTCTAGTGACCTACAATCATCCTCTTCCCCATTGGTGGTCAGTCTGCCCCCTTGACTGTGAACCAGCCTTTTGTCTTGTCTTTTCCAAAGTTTGACACTGAATTTTAATAGAAATAATAAAGCCAGGTGTGAAAGCTCAGGGCTGTAAACCCAGTACATGATAAGCTGAGACAGGAGGATTGCCTTGAAATCACAGCCAGCCTAGGCTTCATAGTGATTTCCAGGTTAGCCAGGGTTACATAGAGAGACCCTGTCTCAAAACAACAGCAGCAGCAGCAATGAATAAATAAATAAAAACAGGACACTAAGCTGGAGGGAGATTTTGTGCTGGGTTCTAGAGGGAGTTGAAGGGAGGTAGTGGTGAATGGACATGATCAACACAACTTATGGAACTGGGCCAGGAGGGATGTTTCAGTGGCTAAGAATGAGTACTACTCTCCCAGAGGGCCTGAATTGCCTTCCCTGTACCCACATCAGGCAGCTTACAAACCAGCTGCAGAGGCATATCTCACCTCTGACTTTTCCAGGCATCTGCATTTATTAGCCTATGCCCACACACAGACAGACACACATACACATAATTTTAAAAAAATAGTAAGGAATTTTCAAAGAATAAGAAATACTATTTTTTTTTCTTTCAATCAACGGACCCCCAAGCTAAGCCCTTCTGGCCATCTGGGCATCTGCGTGGGCTCTGAGAAAACAGCAGAGGTCACAGAAGTCCTGCTCACTGACTCCATGAGATGTCACTCTAGAAACACAGTCTTAGCACCACACGGGGTACTGCAAATTCCGGGAACCTGATCTGCAAGTCTGAAAGCTACAGAAGGCAGGCACCCCCTCCTCTCACACCTGGAGAGTCTGTAGGGTGGCAACAGCGCCCCCTGCTGGCAAAAATAGTTGTTTTTTTTTTCCTTTCTCCTTTTTCCTCCCTGGGGTACCCACCAAAACCTAGGAGTGGTTATCCCGGTTGCCAGGGCACATGCCCTCATTCTCTCTGTAAGCCTGTTTCATTCAGGACTCACTCCTTACTTCCAGATCATTGCTGAACTATGGAAGGCCGGTTATAACCGACTCACATTCTCTGCGTGAACAACACAAGCTGTTGTTCTATTTATGAAGAAAAGGTCTGAGCGCTCTATGTCCATTCTTCCGAACGACCCACAAGAAAAGCCCAGAAGCAGGCTGGTGCGACTGGCCCAGAGTTCATCATGTAGCCAGCTGTGGATCTGCCAGAGACAGGCCACCCTGCCTGTCACACACAAGGCTCTGTCTTCACCTCTCAGAGTCTCGTTTTCCGCCTGTTCAGAGGTGGTAGTAAAACCCAAGATGGGAAGAATGTTCCTGTGGGGTTCCCCATGAACCCTACAGACATTTCTCAGAGCACTCCATTACCAACCACTCTTCCGGGTGTCTGAGAAGGAAGCCAAATGGAATGGGATACTACCAACCGTATTCTACCCTCCAGCCCAATTTGGGGGCACTCCTCAGTGAAACCTCGCCAACCTCCCCGGTACCCCACATTTATCACGGACATTAAAACGAAAGCGGCAGAAGGCAATTAAGATTAATAGTCTGCGCTGTCGATTGAGAATCACAAGGGGGAAGTAATTAGATTTTACAGGAGGCATCGCTCTCTAAACCAAGCCTCACAGCATGGGAGTCCCCGGTCCAGAGACCTTTCGATGATGTCTTTTTGAAAAGGCTTTCCTGGTGACATTTCTCCCAGCGCTTCGTCATTAACGCCAGTCACTGATGGCGTCTGAATGTGGCGTGTTCCTCATTGAGATTCATCAGACCTGCCATCTCCTGCTGTCCCGCCCCTGCAGACGGACCTCCCATCACCACTGAACGAGGCCAGTACCTCTTTCCCCAAACCAGCCTCCCGGGGGCCCCACACCAAGGAGTTGGGGGATTGAAGGCATAATGAGAAAGGATAAGGGCTGAGCCAAAGACCCCTGCGAGGACCCTTTCTTCAAGGCCGGGGAATTCTCTGCAGGCTGCCTCCTTTCTTTGCAAGAGAGGCTCATGGAGAGGCCCCTATTCTCCTCCCACCTGACCCATCTGCCGCCAGCGGAGTCCACCGTTGCTCCTGCCAGGGCCCCTCCTCACCGGTAGGCAGCTGTCCCTCGCGCACAGACTCAGGGGCCTGATCACAAACCCAGGAGGGGACCCGCGGCCTGTCCTGCCTCTGCCTGTTGGTCAGCCCACCCTCCTCGAAAGTCGCAGCCCCAGTGACGTTAGCCTGGCGGAGACCACGCGCACGAGAGGCAGAGGACGCTCGGAGCGCGGCTCGGGGCGCTGTGGAGACCGAAACTGGGGCTGAAGCGCCACCTAGTGCGCGCGACGTGCTCCCACGACGTCTCCACTGTCAGGAGCAAATATCCAGGGAAAGGAGGCCTAGGTCTGGGGCTAGGAGACATGAGAGAGTCGGATCTGCGAGGAAAATCTGCGAGGGAGAGGACCCAAGACTCAAACTGGGGACCAAAGAGGCAGAGCTCTGCGTGCCTTGCTAGTCTCTAGTGACCGTCCAAAGTGCATCCCTCTGAGAGCCCAGGGCCGGGGGACCTCAGGAATTAATAGTAAAATTAAAACCGCCTATGCAATAGCCACCAGGCTGGTACACATTGGAACACTTGCTCCCCGGGACACGAAGGGGAGTGGGAACAACTCCTCCAGTAGATCTGGCCGGTTTGGGCGGGGTCACTGGGGGTGGGCCTGAGAGGGTGTGTGCAGGGGGCGGAGACTTGATGCAATTAGGAGGAGAAACGCTGTGATGCCACGGTCACCTACCCGCGGGCCAGCCGGACGAACCGTATATAAGGCGGCGTGCCCGGAGTCAAAGAGCCGTCGGAGCAGCAGCGCTGCGCGCACCGCGCTGCAAGCGCCCGCTCCTTATTGGCCAGGGAACTCTGTGCCTGCCATCCGCGTCCCCACTGCATCGCAGTCTCTGTGCCACCTTTTTAACCGCGCCTCACGACCCCTCCGGAGGTGCCATGTGGAGAACGAAGAACGGGCGTGCTGTGGCCCGAGCCCTGGTCCTGGCCACTTTGTGGCTGGCCGTGGCTGGCCGTCCTCTGGTTCCGCAAACCCTGACTTTGTCCAATGACGACCCACTCGTTCTCTACGGTTGGGGCAAGAGCACCCGCCTGCAGTACCTGTACGTCGCTGGTCCCCACATCTCCAACTGCTTCCTGAATATCCGTAGCGATGGCTCCGTGAACTGCGAGGATGAACAAAACGAGCGAAGTGAGTGTCGGCCAGCGCGTCCCCTCGGGCCCCTTACGTCCCCAGAGCTCCCGTGCGTGCTACCGCGGCCTTAGCACATCCCTTGGACTCTCAGACTGGTCTGGGGAGGGGCGAGAAGCAGTGTGGTTCCGCCGTACCCACGTGTTGCTGGGTCCCGGCTGCAGCTTCTTCCTTCTCTTTCTCGCAGGTTTGCTCGAGTTCCGCGCGGTCGCTCTGAAGACGATTGCCATCAAGGCGGTCAGCAGCGTGCGGTACCTCTGCATGAGCGCGGACGGCAAGATACAGGGGCTGGTGAGTGTTCCCCCACGAGGCGGGATGCTCCGGGACGCGCTGGGTCCGTGTTGGGTCTTCACACCCCCTGCTCAGGCCTATAAGGAATTTCGAGGGCAAGATAGCTAGTGCTAGTAAAACTAATGTGACCGCCGCCCCCCCCCCCCGCGGAAGGCGATGGCCCCAGGCTGTACCCGGGAATGACGAGCCCAGTGGAGCGTGTCTAATCCTCGCAAAGGCTGGCTCGGCTGGCTGCTGAGTCCCATTCAGTTTTCGGTCCTTTTGATATTGAACAGGAAAACCCACCTCTGCCCCTTTCATCTCCCCCCTTCGCGTGTGTGTGGTCCTCGATTTCCTTTCTTTACCTCAAGTGAAAGAAAAAAAAGAAAGGAAATGTCTTTCAGTCAATTCCTATGTCCTAGGAACACGGTGTGATGTAGGGACTAGAATACTTGAGAATGTCCCTAAGGGGCTCACCTGTTTGGGAGCTGGGGAAATGGGAGAGGGGAGGGCTGGTCAGGTCCAGGTAACCCCTGAAACCCGGGAGACTGGAAGTATGAAGGCTAGGGCTCTGTGGGAGCAAAAGCTGCGAGTTCAAAGAAGCCTTCAGCCCTCCCTCTGGCAGTACAAGAGAAGGCTGCGTGAGGTCCGTTGGCCAAGGCCTCCCATCCAGCCCTGGAGGAGCAGGGACTGGGGTTAGGAGGTTCCTATGGGGAACGATGGCTACCCGGCTCAAAGTTTTTGCTTTGTTTTTTCTTTAAAAGTCTCAAAATTGTTTTGTGGACTCTGAGATGGATTTAGCTACATGAAAAGACTACAGAGGAAGAAAGGGGTCTGCACAGGAGGGAGGGGTCTGCACAGGAGGGAGGGGTCTGCAGAGAAGGGAGGGGTCTGCACAGGAGGGAGGGGTCTGCAGAGAAGGGAGGGATCTGCAGAGAAGGGAGCCAGTTTATAAAGAAGGGGCTCCACTGTCTGTCTGAAAGCTGACACCCCAGCCCTGAACATATCTCCCATCACACTGTCTTCCTGAGATATTTACTTGTGGCTAGGGCACTGGGAGGAGGGTTCGACCCCCAGTCTACCCTAATCTAAATGGGGTGGGAATGCCCATGGGAACTTTGCCCCTCACTCAATTCCAGTGCTGTCCCGGATCTATTGGGCATGGTTCCATCACAAATTCTCCCTGACTTTTTTTTTAAATAGAAGCCCCACAATCTATCATTCCTATATGAAGAAAGGCTGACCAATTCTCCCTAAAAATTCTCCAAGAGGAATGCATCCTGTGTTTATCTACACTTCACATTTTTCAGGGAACGTGGCCCCTACTGCCTGGTGGCTCTATCCCCGTGCCATCAGCCGGGGCCGGAGCTGTGGGTTCTGGGAATTAGCCTGTTATCAGAACCTTATCTGCCATCACTCTTCCACCTGCCGTTCAGCGACCTCGGCAGGCGGCTTGTGTTTACCGAACCTTCCAGGCTTCCCAAAGGGATGTGGCACCAGTTTGGGAGACTGCCACTGGTACCTCAGTCCTGGGGACTCGGAATGTTCTGGTATTGAGGATGGGGACCAGGGACAGCTTCCTGCAGCACACATTTCCGGCCACCCACAGGGTCGGGGCTTGGTCCTGGGTGTGGGGGAGGGGCTATGGATTATCAGGCAGGTCCTGGCCAGCCGCCTGTGAGGGGGCTTCTCTACACAATGGTAAGAGACCACCTCAGCAGTAGAAAAGCACGCGCGCTGTAAGTCTAGACAGGAACACTAGCTTTATCCCCAGCCCCAGGCAAGGCTGAAGCGGGGGTGGAGGGGCAGAGTTCAGAAAGCTGAGAAATAACGGTCAGAATTTAATGTCAGTAGTTAAAAGTCAGGGAGACTTGCCAGTAACTACATGGGGATTTCTCTGCCTAAGGCTAGGATGGATAATTGGTACACACCTAGCAGCCCAACCCTCTGGAAGCTGAGGTAGGATTGCTGTGAAGTCAAGGCTACAGAGTGAGACCCTGTTTCAAAACGTGCCAGGACTGGGGAACGGAGCTCAGCTGGTGAGGTGGTTGCCTAGCATGCTCAAAGCCTTGGGTTCAACTGAGCACTGCATAATCCCAGTCATGTTGCTCACTGGTCATCCCAACTCTTGGGAAGTGAAAGGCAGGAGGATCAGGAGTTCAAGGTCAACATAGGGTTTTTGAGACTTTCGAAATGAAAACCCAGGCCTGATGTGATTAAGGATGCCTTTATCCCATACTCAGGAGGCAAAGGCAGGTGAATCCTTGAGTTCAAGGCCAGCTTGTCCTACATAATGAGTTCCAGGCCAGCCAGGGCTACATATAGTAAGACTCTTGTCTAAAGAGAAAGTGCTGGAATATTTGTGGGGTGAGCTAACAGGGGCAGTCTCATGCAACCCGGGTTGGCCTTGAACTCCTGATCTCTTGCCTCTGCCTCCCAAGTCATGGGATGAGAGGTGAGCGTCACCATGCTTGGCTTTCCATGTACTTCAAGGACAACACACTGACGATGGCTGTGGGGACAGAACACCACTGCAGTGCTTATGCTCACAGATGCTTGTTTCTTTCTCCAAAGATTCATTACTCGGCGGAAGACTGCACCTTCAGTGAGAAATGGGACTCTGTAAGTTTCAACCAGTACAAATCCCCAAATCACCACCTCTATGTCGTCCTCTTCAGGAACAAATACAGGCAACGGCTCCAGGACAAAAACCCCTCAAACTTTCTTCCTGTGTTTCCCCGGTTCTTGGAAGCCAGAGACCAGCTGGAGTCAAAAATGTTGTCTCTGATCGTGGATTCCGACAACATGGATCCACTTGGGATAATGGAGGACATGGAGATAAACAGCCCCAGCTTTCAGAAATGATGGGGTTCCGACAGGAGGAACACCCCACTGTCCCATGAACTTCCCCTTGGGAAGATGTGCCAGAAGCTGTACATATTCTAAGTCTCGTATTGACCATGTGTGGTTCTAGTGGCTAGACTTGATCATGAGCCTAAACTGACCACCTGCCTAGCTGCCATCTGAGCCCCACTGATTAGGCGGCTGCTGACTGTGGCTAGGTTACTCCAGTTCTGTTTGAATACCTCCACTCATGGGGACCTTATTCCTATGAAACGTTTCTGTGAATCTGTGTGATTAGGACATTTTCAGCAGGCCAGCCAGAAGATGTGAAGTCATTTAAAATTCATGTGCAGGAGGTGGGCTCTGAAGTAATGTGTTGACTGACTGGACCTTGTGGGGTCTCAACTTGCCCCCAGTTGTCTCTTGGCTACAACTGCCGGGAGGATCACAAGCTTGGAGCAAAGGGCAGCTAGGAAAACCTTGGGAGCCTTGCAGGATGGTTTTGGAATTAAGAATTCCAGCTGACCACTTAATTCCCTTTTCCCCCACATCTCGATGTCAGATGGACATCTAGGCTCAGGAGTGGATTCCTCAGCTGAGTGGGTAACTAAACTGCCACTTGAAGCCCAGTAGCTTGTCTTGGTCATGAGCCTCTAGACCTGGCCAGGTCACACCCCTTTTCGAAGCTCACCTGGGCTCTCCAACCCCAGAGCATAGAGCACATGGGCCATCTACTTGTGCCTTTTGCCCCCAGCTCCTGACTCTTGTCCCTGGTCATCAAGCATTATGTGGATCAGTATGTCACCCGCTGCCTGTATCAACTTGCACCCCTCATTTGCAAACAACAAGATTAGGAAACCCTAAATTTTTCAGCAACTGCAGGGGAGATGTGGAATCCTTTCCACAGCACTTACTCGGCAGTGTGATATTTATAAGTAATTTATTTTGTATACATCTCTTATTTTCTTACTTTATTTATGCCCCAGATCATATTTATGTACATGACATTTGTTTTCTACATTAAAAAGGAGTTGGTTTGTATCAAAAGTTGTTCTGTTCCAAGTGGGAAGCAAATGAGGCAGAAAAGAGCCACAGGAGGGGTGGCCGCTATCCTAGACGGGGGGGGGACCTGGCCGCTCATACCCAACCACCAGGTCACATCGGGTAGACACAGTAGCTTAAGTCAGAAAGCCCTACTGTCGGCTTTTGTTATCTGGGGACACTGGTGGGTGAAAAATTACATCTCCCTTTTTAGTTTTTGGTCTTGGGACTTGCTAAATAGGCCAAGCTGGCCTCTACCTCACAAGTCCACCTGCCTTTGCCTCTCTAGTGCTGGGATTAGAGGCGTGTGCCACCATACTCAATTACCAAAATAGTATATATGCATGTATGTCTTGTAAAGTGAGGATGTCACAAGAAACTGATTCTTTATATCAGTATCAAGGGCAGAGGGAACCTGGCATTTTGCCCAGGTCCTGATGCCTTCCTGTCTACCAAATTGAGAAAGCCAAAGCTTGCTTAAACTTTTTGTCAAATTCCTCTGCCATCTAGGAACCAGGACTTTACCAGATACCAGATATTCACTGCCCCTCAGCCCCCCCCCCTGCAGCTAGGCATGCTGGGAAAGCAAGTGATGCTGGTGATGTTGTCAAATGGATCAAGGAAGCAGGGCTGAGTGATAGGGAGAGGGCAGAGTGCATCCAGCTGGTGGGTTCAACAACGATTCTGACTTCTGGAGGAGGGGCAGGAGCTGGGTGGCTCTGATGGGGTGGCTGAGGCTCTTTGCCATAGCTGTCCCCTAGGGACTCAGAAAGAGGCAGAGGTGAGTGGCTTCCCCACAGGAAACAAAGGGCTTAGACCTTTAGCCTCTGAGCAGTGCAGTCACCACGCAGCTCTGATTTACCTCTTCTAAATTAGAAATTGACTCTAGAAAAGCTTCCAAGGACCAGAACGGAGAAAGGGGAGATAGGAGCCAGAGATGGAACTGGGCCTGGCTGTGACACTGCTGAGACTCATTTCATTCTGGGCCCCATTTCCTGCCAGACAGCTTCTGATATCCTGGAGTCTCAGAGATGTGTCTTTTGGTATGCTAATGGCCTTCCTGAGCTGGAATCCCTGACCCTCCAAGCCTGGATGAGCCTCACCCACCCGACTTCAGGGAGGCCCAGGGACTGATGTTGACCTGATCACAAGCACCTAGGCAGCCGAGCTGATCCATCATGCCTATTCTATGAAGTCTCCGAGCAACCTTTAGCACCTGGCTCAGAGCAGCTTCTGGAAGCTTCTGAACTTGTAGCTCAGGCAGCCCCTGGGAGGTCTTCTCTCCACCCTGGCTCCCTGCATCTGCCCTTCTCTGTCCTTTATAATAAATTGTCTGAGCACAGGTGGCATGCACCTCTAATCCTAGCCCTTGGGAAGCAGATGCAAGCAGATCTCCTGTGAGCTTGCAGCCAGCCTGATCTACATAGTGAGTTCCAGGAGAGCCAGAGATATGTATTGAGACCCTGTCTTTAAAAAATCGTAATAAATACAGTCTGCTGGTTGGTAGACCAAATTAGTGGAAACCAAGGAAGAAGGGTCATGATTGGACATCAAACTTGTATTCAGTGGGGCCAAAGCCTAGCAGGAATGCTGAGTTGAGGGTGGGGTGCCTCACCAGCAGAATCTGCTGCTGCTGCTTCTCTGGGCAGATGTGGCTGAACTGATGTGTGTGGGGGGGTGTTCCTGAAGCAGTCACCTGGTGGAGGTGAGAGACCATAAAAGGAATCTGCATTGTAAACAGACGTTAGGGAAACAGCTTATGCTTTTGTCTTGCACAGACTTGGGCTCCCCTCCCCTGCAGTGATGGCTATGTGATAGGGACTTGGTGGCAGTGACTGGCATTGTCTGTTGTGCCTGCTGCATCTTCCACTTGGTGATTTTTCAAGATAGGGTTTCTCTGTGTTGTCCTGGCTATTCTGGAGCTAGCTCAGTAGACCAGGCTGACCTCAAACTCACAGAGATCCACCTGCTTCTGCCTCCCAAGTGCTGGGATTAAAGGGGTGTGCCACCACTGCCCAGCAACTTGGTGTTTTGCTTTATGACCATTTCTTCACAGAGGTTTCCCACATTTGCATTTGTTTTGAGGGATTTCATCACTGCTTATCAAGCATTCCTGTTGTGTATGCTCATACTCCTTGGCTTGTGTTTATTGTCGTTTTTTTTCTGAGGCAGGGTCTCATTATGTGGTCCTGGGAGAGCCAGAGATAGGTATTGAGATCCTTCTCAGCATCCTGAGTGTTGGGACTACAGCTGTGTGCAACCAGTCAATTTTGTAACATTACCTCCCTCGATCCCTGCTTTCATTCCTCTTTTCCTGCTACTTCTTGCTTACTCAATTGCTCGATGCCCCTGCCCCCCAGGGTTCTCACTGAAGAAAGCCTGAACCACAGGACAGGGGTCTGCAGACAGTGTACATGAGCTGTGTTTGATGCCCAGCTGGAGAAACCAGTAGTAAAAAGATAAAGTTCTTTTGGAGTAGGATGGAAATTGAGATAGGGTTTCACTATGTAACCCAAGTTGACCTGGAACTTACTGTGTATCCTAGAACTGACTGTAATCCTCCTGCCTCATTCTCCCACCATGTCTGAGATTCAAACTTTAAAAAAAGTTTACTTTAATGTTATTTATTTGTTTACTTGTTTATTTGTTTAATTATTTTCTGAGGCAGGGCCTCTCTGTCTTAGCCCTGGCTGTCTTCAAATTCACTGAGATCCTTTTGCCTCTCCCTCCATGTACCATCATGCCTGGCCGCCTGTGTTTTGATGTTGTCTGGGCTGGAGATGGATCCAGGGCCTCATGAGCCTGCACATGCTCATCACCAAACTGTGAGTTCCAGCCCCTCCCCCAAACATGTTCTCTTCACACCCACCTCCTGGAGGATGTTGCAATGACTGGCTACCCTGTGTCTGCCACCCACCTGTGGGTTCCTGTATGACCATGTAGAGTAGAACCCCCCAAGACCTGTAGTGGATACAGGAACTGTGTGCATCTGGGGAGCAAACCTCAGGCAGCTATGTGAAGTCACAGAGGTTTGAGGCTAGTCTCTCATGGTGGCTGCCCAACCTCATGGGTACAGTCTCAGATAAGAGGAGTGGATAAGAGCATGTCTGCATGAAAGGATGGGCACAAACATACATCACATACATCCACCCAGTGCAGAGAACCTGGGCAAAAGAAGGCAGAAGAAACAGAGCGGGCAGGGACAGGGCTCAGTGGTGGACTGCAGGCTGAGCAAGCCAGACGCTCTGAGCTCCATCAGGGGGTCTTGTAAGAAACAGAAAGAAACAGGTAAGAATCTGCCTCTGGGGATAAGGAAGTGGAAGAGGTCTTTCTCTATAACCCTCTTTTTCATTTCTTTTTTCAAAAACATTTAAGAGGATCTGGGGAGAGGAGTGTTGCAGGAAAAGGAGTAAATTGGAAATCATGTTAAATGAAATAAGACAGACTCTGGCCAGCATCAGGGCTCAGCGAGTAAAGGGATTTGCCAACAAGCCAGACTACTGAGTTCTGTCTCTGGATCCCACATGGTAGAAGTTGTCCTCTGACTTCCATATGTTTGCATGCACACAAAATAAATACTTAAAATGCTTAAAAACGAAGCCAGACTCAAAAGCAAACACTGCATGTTCTCTCTTATTCACGGGAACCCAAGTTTAATTGTATATATGTGGAAGCTGGAGAGACTGCTCAGCAGTTAGGAGCACTGATAGCTCTTGAAGAGGATACAGGTTTGGTTCCCAGGACCCACAAGGCAGCTCACAACTGTAACTCCAGTTCTAAAGGATCATACAACCACTTTTGGTCTCTTCAGGCACCGCATGCATGCATGCTCATGTATTCATGCAAACAAAACACCCATACATAATTTTTAAAAAATCTTTTAAAAAATAAGAAAAGTTTTGTGTATATATTTATACGAGTACATGTGTCTGTGTGTCACAAGACTAGACAGGGGTTCATGAAAGGAGAGGAAGAGATCTTGAAGGAACATGAGGAGGAAGAAAATGGAATTCACATGACCTGAAAAAAGAGGTCTGGGGGATGGCTCAGTGGTTAAAGCACTTGTCAGAGGCATCAAGACTGGAACTCAGTACCCACATAACTGGGATAAGGGTGGCACCCACCTGTAATTCCAGCCTCTGAGGACAGAAATAGAGGCTCCCCACAGCAAGCCAGTTAGGGAGGCTAGCTAGCCATATAGGTGAGCTCAGAACTAAGTGGAAGAATATTGGAGGTTCCCAACATCAGCCTCAGACTTCCTCACACCCACATATGTACACGTTAAACACCCACACACACACACACACACACACACACACACACACACACACACAATATGCCAGCACTCAGGAGGCAGAGGCAGAGGTAGAGGTAGGTTTGAGGCTAGCCTATTCTGATCTATATAGCTATATAGTGACTTCCAGGCCATCCAGGACCATGTAATGAGAGCCTGTTAAAACCAAAAGAAAACAGCTGAGCGTTGGTGGTGCACGCCTTTAATCCCAGCACTCGGGTGGCAGAGGCAGGTGGATCTCTGTGAGTTCGAGGCCAGCCTGGCCTACAGACCGAGTTCCAGGACATCCTCCAAACCAATACAGAGAAGCCCTGTCTCAAAAAGCCAAAAACCAAAACCAAAACAAAACAAAACCTGGCCTGGTATAGTGGCATATGCCTTTAATTCCAAGACTCGTGATGCAGAGGAAGGAGGATGTCTATGACTTTGAAGTCTGTTCAGACTGCTTAGTGAGACAATGAGGGTTACATAGTGAGACCCTGACTCAAAAAACAAAAACAGGGATTGGAGAGATAGCTCAGTGGTTGAGAGCACTGGCTGCTCTTCCAGAGGACCCACGTTCAATTCCAGCAACCACATGGTAGTTCACACCTGTCTGTAGCTCCAATTTCAAGGTTTCCAACACCCTCACACAGACATTCATGGAGGCAAAACACCAATGGTATATGCATATAAAATATGTACAAATATATATGAAATACATATACCCCCCAATAATAAAATAAAAAATAAACAGGGTGTTGGTGGTGCAGGCCTTTAATTCCAGCCCTCGGGAGGCAGAGGCAGAGTTAGAGACCAGCCTGATCTACAAGAGCTAGTTCCAGGACAGTCTCCAAAGCCACAGAGAAATCCTGTCTCGAAAAACAAAATAAAACAAACAAACAAAAAAATAGAAATACATACACATACATACATACATACATACACACATAGTAATTAAGATGAGCCAAGGTCTTCTGGGTAGGGCTGTGAGGAGGCTTGGGTGTGCAGGACACAGGCTTCAGGGGCCAAACCTGATCACCTTGACCTCAGGGACCCCTGGTCTTAGAATGACACCGCCATCTAACACATTTCTCCCTGAGTTGTTGTTCTGGCAGTCCTAGCAGATACTAACCTATTTCCCAGGAGGGAAGGTGGAGGCCTAGAGTGGCCAAAAGCTGGAGGCCGGGTAAAGAAGTGTGGGGGGGGGCATCCTGCAGGCGAGCATGGACCAGTTTGGACTTTTCATGGGAATGCTGAAGTGCTCTGAACTGAAAGGCTGAGAGGGACCCCAGTGTGTTGGTGCTGGCTGAGTGTCCAGTTGTGCTGGCCCAGGCGTCTCACTCAGGACACCGGCCATGTCCTTCACTCTAAGAGTACGTCCTGACTTTCGTACGGTCTTTAATAGTCATGGCTAGGGAGGAAAGAAGGAAATGAGGTATGAAGTTTTTTCGAAAGAGCCGCACAGCTTTTGAGGCGCAAGCGTGACCCCTGCTGGTCGTTCACGGAACTCCTAAGTGCAGGATCTGTGGGCGCGTCCTGAAATGTCCAAAGCCCCAGTGTGCTTGGGGTTAGGACCTGCAAGCTGTGAGGTGTCCCGAGGAGAATTCAACGGTTGCATGAGACTCTGGATCCTTAGAGCACTTTGATCTACGGTGTCGACCGCTTCTACTCTCCCACAGCTTCAAACAATGCACAGAGGTTCTGGAAGGCCCAACTTTGTGGTCCGAGACCACAGGCAGCTCAAGAGTGCTCAGTCCCTTCCATACCCCCAGAGTGGTATTCATCAAGAATTTACTGTAGCCCAGACTGGCCTCGAACTCGTGATCCTCCTGCCTCTGCCTCCTTCAGCAAATCCTACCGGCGGAGGCAGAGGCAGGTGGATCACTGTGAGTTTGAGGCCAGCCTGGTCTACAAAGTGAGTTCCAGGACAGCCTCCAAAGCCACAGAGAAACCCTGTCTCGAAAAACCAAAAAAAAAAAAAAAAAAAAAAAAAGAATTTACTGTAAGTCAGGCGTGGTGGCACACGCCTTTAATCCCAGCACTCCAGATCTCTGTGAGTTCAAGGCCAGCCTGGTCTACAGAGCAGTTCAAAGACAGTCAGAACTGTTACATAGAGAAACCCTGTCTTGAACCTTCCCCCCACTCCCCAAAAGTGTTTACTGTGCTGGTTGCTTACCTGTCACCATGGCACTCAGGAGGTTGAGTCAAGAGCATTAGGAGTGCACTGCCAGCCATCGTGAGTTTGAGGCTAGCCTAAGCTAAATGAGACCCGGTCTCAAAAGGCAAGCAAACAAGAGTGTCTGAGGAGACAGCTCAGTTAAGGCACTGGCCACCAACCCTGACGACCTGAGCTGGGTTCATGGGCCCCACAGCACGGTGGAGTATGTGAGTACACCCATCAAGTTGTCCCCTGACCTCCACATACACGCCACAGGATTCCAACCCCTCCACCCCAAACACATTTAAAAAGAAAAAAATTAAAGCTAGCAAAAAAGGGAAAAAGAACCCAAAAAAGCAAACACACACACTCCTAAACAAAACGGCAAAAATTTCTTTGCTATTTAGAGTACCTTATTTGTATGACCAGAGAAAACTACAGATGGATGATGTCATTTCATGCACAGCAGGAGCCCAGTCAGTAATACCAAAAAAAAAAAAAAAAAAAAAGCTCGAAGGCTGGCGCCTGACCAAGCCTAGAGGCGCAAAGGAGAAGGCCGGCAAGCGGCCACGGGTTCTCCTGCAAGCTCAGGAAAGGGCTCCCTAAGGTCTAGATAGATTCTGCTAAAGGTTCTGGTCCAGTTTGGAAGGTAATGTTGCCTATAGAGGAGGAAGTGGTGGCCTTGAACTCAGGGAAATCCTGCCTCAGCCTCCTGATTGCTGGGTTGGCTAATTGACCCCCCTCCCCACACCTGGTGCTGGAGTGAGGCGGGTGGTGGTCAGATTCCTTCTAAATAGAGGAGGTGTAGTTTGTTTTGTTTTTTAACTCTTTGTGAGCCCACCACCCAACTCCCAAATTAATGCACAGGGACTTATTTGTGAACGCCCAGCCTTAGCTTGGCTTGTTTATAGCCAGCTTTTCTAACTTAATTTACCCTGTTTCTCATTAATTACATTTTTTTGTTCTATATATCTTTCTTTCCTTCTTACTCCATGACTGGCTGTGCAGCTGTGTAGCTGACCCCTGCATCCTCCTCTCCTGCTTTTCTTGATCCTCTCTCCCCTCTCAAGCCTAGATTTCTCCTATTTATTCTCTCTGTCTGCTAGCCATTGACTGTTTAGCTCTTTATTAAACCAATCAGGTGTCTTTTTCTTTTCTTTTCTTTTCTTTTTGGTTTTTCGAGACAGCTCTGTGGCTTTTGGAGGCTGTCCTGGAACTCGCTCGGTAGACCAGGCTGGTCTCGAACTCACAGAGATCCGCCTGCCTCTGCCTCCCGAGTGCTGGGATTAAAGGCGTGCGCCACCAACGCCCGGCTGGCTACCAATCAGGTGTCTTAGGCAGGCAAAGTAACACAGCTTTACAGAGTTAAACAAATGCAACATAAAAGAATGCAACACAGCTGGGCGTTGGTGGCGCACGCCTTTAATCCCAGCACTCGGGAGGCAGAGGCAGGCGGATCTCTGTGAGTTCCAGGCCAGCCTGGTCTACAGAGTGAGTTCCAGGACAGCCTCCAAAATGATACAGAGAAACCCTGTCTTGAAAAAAACAAAAAGAAAAAAAGAAAAAAAAAGAACGCAACACATCTTTGCATCAATAAGCAAACATTCCACAGCATAAATGAATGTAACACATTTTAAACTAATATTCCACAACAGGAGGGAAGCAAGGTGTCTCTTTCAGGCTGGGTTTCTGGGAAGACATGTGTAGTAGGGGACTTCAACCAGGGCAGACAGGCAAGAGGAAAAACCAGCCAGGGGTTCCTTGACGGAGAGGTCACAGTCCATGGAGGCAATGAGAGGGAGAGCTGAGAACCAGTCAAGAGGTGAACAGGTGGTGGTCACAGTGGAAGACGCCTACCCTGGGGCTGAGGGGGGTGGCGGGGGAGGGGCAAGAGTAGCACATGCCTGCTACATTGCCAGGCAAGGCCAGGGTAGAGCTCAGTGTGTCCTACCCACAAGCCCTGTGTGGCATCCTGGGACTTCTTCCTCTGTACCCTCTTACTCACCTCATGGGAGAGATGGATCTTGCTCAGAGATCATTTTGGAAAAGATATCTGTGCTCTGTTAGGAAAATTGCTCACACAGAGTCCTCTCTGTTGACTCTAAGGTCATGTTCAACCCCCACAGCAAGCCACCCTGTTCTCCTCCCTGCTTCAGAGGGGAGGTGGGCCAGAGGGATCTCAGTTACTCACACACTGCATTCTTGCTTATTCACGCCACAATCTTCTTTGGTATTGAGCACCACTGTGCACTAGACCCCGGAGGGTCAGCTCTGTGGTGCGGTGTCAGCTAGTGTTCAGTTATGCTTTCTGAAAACCTATCACAGTGGAGGAAGCTTTAAAGAAGTGCACTTTCTGCTGTTTCCGGTAGGATTTTGTTCTGACATCTCTGGCAGACAGATCCGTGGTATTTTGTTTCTCTGGGCCAAGAGAGTTGGCCTAGCCCACTCCTTTTATCACAGCTGCTAAGCAGCCCCCACCTCCATATCCCACCCTCCCATCTTTATTCTTCTGAGGTCTCATACAGTTCAGGCTGTCCTTAAATTCAGCAGGTATCCAAGGATGGCTGCTAGCTCCTGACCCTCCTGTTCGCACCTGCCAAGTGCTGGGGTCACAGGCTGTGCCACAACACCGGGCTCTCGCCTTCTTAAACTTGAGAAGTCACACACTCCCAAGGTTTAAAGGGAGAACTACATTAATGAGAACACACTGCCATCCCGAACTCCATTTCCCAAGCTTCCTTGCTGTCTGGGGGCCATGTGACAAATTCTGGCCAGTAGGCTGTAAGCAGATGCTCCCCTCCCCGCCCCCACTTCTCCAGCCCTGTTCTGCGGCTTGCCCCATGTGGCACCCTTGTCCCTGGTGGGGAAACAGAACCTCCCGGTCCCCACTGACATCCCACCTACTTTTATTAATACTGTTACTAATTTTACCTACTTCAGAGCCTCAGCCTCACAGGTCAACAGAGATTGAAGGTGAAATGTCTCCCACAAGCTCTCATTTTAGAATACTTCCCCATTTGGAGGGGCTGTCTGAGAAGGTGTGACTTTAAGGATGAGGCCCCTAGAGGCAGACCTTGAAGGAGTTGAGTTCTGGGTCTGTCTCTGTTTCCTGATCTCAAGATGTGAGGAGTTGCTATAAACTCCTTGCCTCCAGTGATTCAGGGTTCCAAACCTCAGGCCTTACCCAACATGATGGCTGTACTGTTCTAAAGCAGAAGCCAAACTAACCCTTCCTCTCTTATTTCTGTCATAGCACCAAGTCATGATGACTGCAAGGGTACAGGTCCGAGCTCCCGAAGCCCCTCTGCTTCTATGTAAGGGGGGCAGGATCTCCCTAAGAGCCATCAAAGCTCACTGAGGTCAACTCCAGGGGAAGGCTCAGCACCCCCCCACGCCCCACCCTTCACTTCTCTCCCTGTGTTTGGGGACCAGAGCCCTGCCCTAATTCAGCAGAGAACAGCTGACACCCACAATCCCAGTCAATGCTCTTCTCTGCCATGGGGTTGAGCAAGGGGTAGATGTCCCTGCTGGCCAGGGCTCTTTAGCCAGGCAAGTGTTCAGCAATATGCCTTTCTACATATATGTGCTGTGGCATGTAAGGGACAGATAGAAAATGGCACCTCCTGACTTGCTTTCAAGGATTTCCTTTGGGAAGTTGCAGGAAGTTGCAGGCTCATGTAGAAAGCTCAAATGGTCTGGACCCTTGGTTCCCCTCCCAGTTGCCTCTTGTGGTAGCTTGAATATAATTGGCCCCCATAATGTCATCGGGAGTGACACTATTAGGAGGTGTATTAGGGGTCGGTATGGTCTTGTTGGAGGATGTGTGTCACTTGGGAACTGGTTTTGAGGTTTCTTACACTCAGGATACCACTCAGTATCAAAGGGTTGAATTCCTGTTCCCTGAAAGCAAAGATGTAGCCAGTACCACGTCTGCCTGCACGCCACCATACTCCCCACCATGATGATAATGAACTGAACCTCTAAAACTACAATTGAGTCACCCTAATTAAGTGTTTTAAAAGAGTTGCTGTGGTCATGGTGTCTCTTCACAACAATAGGAACCTAAACTAAGATACCTCCTTTTTCCCAATTGTGTAGTCACTTATCTGTAATGACTACTGGAGGTACAAACATAGCCCTTTAAAGTGAATGGTTATTGCTTCCTGTGAAGAATTTAAGTTACCCTTCCCCCACCCCACAGCTGAATATGAAAGGCTTACCTGCTTCACACAAAAGTAAAGAGCACATTTTTTTCAAATGACAAGATATAGAATACACATAGGGAAAAAACTCTACCCAGTGTTACCATGTGACCACAGGAGTCCTGCCTTTTGAACCCTGGTATGAAAACCTGTTTATATTTCTAAGGTCTCCTTTTGAACCAAAACCAAAGCAAATGAGTCATTTTTGGTTTACTTGCTATTCTTGATTCTAACAAAATGGATGCTTCCAGGTCCTCAAGGCCAGGTTTGGTTTGGCACTTGTCTACTGTTTTGTTGCAAATATAACTTTTTTTTGAGGCAGGGTTTCTCTGTGTAGCTCTGGGTGTCCTGGAACTCGCTCTGTAGACGAGGCTGGCCTCAAACTCACAGAGATCCTCCTGCCTCTGCCTCCCAAGTGCTGAGACTAAAGCTGTGCGCCACCACTGCATGGTTAGATATAACATTAAAAAAAAATCAACCGCTAAGTCATGCACGATTACTCACACCTATAACCTCACCAACGCTCCAGAAACTGAGGCAGGAGAATTGCCCTGAGTTTGAGGCCAGTCTGGGCAGCAAAGACATTGCCTCAAAGCAAACCAACAAACAGACAACCAAGAAAACAACAACAAATATCAGTTACTTCCGTGAGCGCATTTCAGTATTGAACTTGGAGGAAACTGCTTTTTACTTGGGTTGGGTTGTCTTGACTTTTCTCTAACCCTGAAGAAGAATATGTGAGACTGGACCCTTAAAAATAGTGTTTAGTCTTAGTATGTTGGATTTCTGGAAGCTGATTTGCCATCCCCTTTGTACATTTTATTAAAATGAAATATTAATAATAATTCTATGCTAGTAAAACTGGGAATTGAACCAGGAACCTTATGGATGGTAGGTAGACACCCTGCCATTGAGCCATATCCTTAGTCCAACAAAAGTGTCTTAAAACTACTGGCCTAAATAGAATTCACACAGCTCTCCAGACACCTGAAAATGTGCTTTGTAGGTCTGTCGTTGACCCCTCCCAGTCATTCTCAAGCCATCTGTTTAGCGTCATCATCTGGGCTGCAATTCTCTCATGTTACAGAAGTCACAATTGGTTCCTCTAAAAACAGATATTAGCAAAGAGCATTTCAGATTTCTCCCCACACAGTTTTAATATGTTCAGTGACAGAAATGAACATTGAATTAGAAACTTATGCAAGAATTTTGAAAGTAATAATATTTATACTTTAAAAATGTTACCACCTGTGGATCATTGGAAGCTTCTTTGGCTGAACTGGGTCTCGAACTCAGGGCCTCTTGAACACTAGGCAAGTGCTCTGCCACCAAACCACACCCCCATCCCCCCCCTTTTGCTTTTAAAGTCTGGACCTTATTGAAAATTCAAGTCAGCATAATGGGTCTCTTTGCTTCCGATGTTGGGACAAGCTAGATTCGAAACATAGGTGAGCAGGGGTGAGTCTCAACAAAGCCATGTTCCAAACTAAGAGTCAGAACCCATAGTTTGGAGTTTTGTGCTATATATAATTTCTCTACACTTTGCAGAATTATATGAAAAAAATGACAGTAAGTTAATTCTTCTGTAGGCCCCTAGCCTCAGGCTTTATTTGTAAGTAGTCTTCCTTCCCCTTCTACTCCTCCTCCACCATAATCAGCGGACTCCAATTAATATTTTTTTTGTTTACTAAATCTGTATTTTTCAATTAAAGAAAGTAAACTTGTGAAGTTTAAAGTTTCAATTTAACTTATGATTTTGATGACCGCAGCAGTGAAGTTGGAGTGAGTTTCCGAGGAATGTGAGGATATAGCTCTAGAAGCTCACATTTTTGTTTTGTCCCTGTTTCAGAGGCGAAGTCTCAGACTTTCATAATAAGTAAGATATTATGTGTACAACTAATAATTTTTATGCTCAGAATATGCTCACAATAATCAGTGCATTGTCCTGGGGACATGTTGAGAGCACAATTCTGTGTACATTTTGAGAGAGGGGGTATAAATTTAAGGGGAAAAGTCAGGGGAGGAGATGTAACAATATTAGCAAAAAGAATTTGGCAGTCAGGGAGCTGGAGAAATACATTATTTTGCTTGCTTGTTTCCCATTATCTGCATTACACGTGTTTGGTGACTTTATTTGTAAAAGTCATTTAGGAAATAGCAGAAAACCTATTTCATTCCACCTTCAAAATATATATGTCATTAGAATTTTTAATGTATAGAAGTAATTGGTTTGTACTGTACAGTCATGGATGCTCCAGGAATACAAAGGAAGAAGTCCAAAGGTCACCACGATTCCCAAATCACAATCAGGCCACAGCTGACATTTTGTCATTTTTCTTGTGTTAACTTTAAGTGAGTCTCTGAGGGCCTGAGTGTGCTGTTCTCTGTGTCTGTCACCAAACCCAGCTCAGTCTTGTAAGTCTTACCACAGTGCTCACAATAGGATGTAGAATCTCCACTCTTCTCTAACTGCTTCACTGAGACAAAAGTCAAAAAGTGAAACCATGACAAAGGGACAGAGTACTCAAATGACCTTCCTATCTTTTTGAACCATCTGAGCAAAAGGCAACTCAAACTGATATACCCGTGAACAACGTAAGTTCCCTTTAATTCTACCAAAACAGAGAGAAGTAGGGGGGTCAAAACATCTTGGAAGGAGATGCTGTCTCTGACTACTCCTTGCCACATCCTTCTGTTCCTCTTGAGACTCTCCACCATTTAAAGGCCAGACACTTATTACTCAGTTCTGTGGCTCTCAAAAGGCCACTAGCCCATTATTTTACCCTATTAGGATGAGTTTATTCATTTATCTATTGCTAAACATTTTTTTGAGATACAGTTTTATTCTTTTGCCCAGGCCAGTCTGGGATGCCCTCTGTAGCCTAGGCTGGCTTTGAACACATGACAGTTCTTTTGCCTCAGCTTCCCACATACTGGGATGACTGGTGAGAGCCTCCGTGCTTGCTTCTAAGATGAATGTATTTTGTACCCATTTTTTAAAAAACTTTTTTTTCCTTCCTGAGACAGGGTTTCCCTGTAACCGCCCTGGCTGTCCTGGAATGCACTTTGTATACCCTGGACTCAAACTCACAGAGATCCGCCTGCCTCTGCCTTCCAAGCGCTGGGATTAAAGGCATGAGCCACCACATCCAGCTTGTTGGCATCTGTGGCTGTTTTTTGTTTGTTTCTTTGTTTTCTTAACTTTATCAAACAAGTTGATTTTCCCTCCATGAAATACGCTGTCACTTTTTGTTGTTTAAAGTAACATCTCAAAGCTGGGTCAGTGGCACGCAGGCCTGTCATTCCAGCCCAAGTCAGGCGGAGGACATGCTCAGTCCCTTCCACAGCCCCAGGGTATCAAGCATGAAGGGTTTATTGAGGGCTGCTTGGCTGCTCACCTATCTCACCATTCAGGAGGTGGAGGCAGAAGGGTTCAAAACCAGCCTCAGTTATATAGAGAGTTTGGAACCAGCCTGACATATAGAGGACCCTGTTTTAAACTCACCCCACCCACTGAAAAGTATATCTTCTATTATGGGATACTCTAGCTAGGCCTCTTGACAGCCTTTTTCTTTTTCTTTTGGCTTTTTGAGAGGTTTCTCTGTGTAACAGTCCTGACTGTCCCGGAACTCACATTTGTAGACCAGACTGGCCTCAAACTCACAGAAATCTGCCAAGTGCTGGGTTTAAGGTGTGTGCCACCACCGCCTGGCATCCTTTCTTTATTCTGATGAGCGGTGTGAGGTACACACAGGACTTGTTTTTCCTGTGATACCAATACATTCCCAACATGGTTAGTGGCTAATGCTCCCTTTCTCCCGAGTTTGTTATTCTATTTTTATCAATGTGGAGTTTTACTCCTAGGAGACTTCACTCTTGGGCCCTTCTAGTCTGTTCCCAAGGCTTATGTCTTCTCCAACCAACATGGTGAGACTTAAGCTTTTTTTGTATCTGATATGGCAGTTCTTATTTTCAAAAAATCACCTTGTTACAGTTAAGGATTTGTTTGTACAGATGAAACAGACTGGAGGCAGCTTCCGAATCCCATGGAATTTTGTTGCCTTGTTCACTTGTGTAGTTCTCTGACCCAGTATAACGGTGAATCTCTGGTCTCCTTAATAGAGAGGCTATTTAACTTGCTAGCAATTGTGGTCTAAGAAACTTATTGTGGCTCCCACAAGGCCTCATTTCCATCAGCACTCTGGCTTAGGCTATGGCCCATTGCTATTTTAGATGTCTAGTTGGCTGTCACGGTGGGTTCCACATCTGTAATAGTGACACCCTTGTCTTGCTTAGTGCATAATCTTGCATAAGAATTTTCTTGTCTTTCCCTGATTTATTTGCATGTTACAGCTCCTGGTATCTTAGATCTCTTTCTTGATAGTTTGAAATCTTTTTAATGCTCTGCTTTGAAAGGTATCTCTGATGCAAATGAAGAGAGAACTAACTTCAATTCCTGTTTTTTGGAGAGTGGGTATCTATGGATGGGAGCGCTTGGACATAGTGGCTCCTCCTGCTGGCAAGCCCTTCGGTACCACCTGATACTTGACTGTGTATAAAATACTTCAGTTTTGCTTTAAATACTGGCAGCAAGAGCTAGCTTTCGGGGTTGGGGATTTAGCTCAGTGGTAGAGCGCTTGCCTAGCAAGCGCAAGGCCCTGGGTTCGGTCCTCAGCTCTGGAAAAAAAAAAAGACAAAATAACAAAAAGACCAAAAAAAAACAAGGTAACTAGCACACACAACCTTTTTCATTTTCAAAGCCCCCCAAGGAATTTTCCTGGCTGGGGGCAGTACTTATTATCTGCCCTTTAGGATGTCGCAGTATCAAATCGGTTCCAGCTCGCAGAAAAGGCTCCTGTGTGTACAGATGCAGTGATTGACAGCCGGATGACAGCTGAGGATGCTGAATGCCCCACCTCCGTCCGGGCTGCTTGCAGCTGGGGCCCTTTCTTCACTTCCTGGGAATGCCCCTGTGCTAGATCTTTGGCAATTTTTCTCATTTCCTTATGACCTACGTTTGTGAATTCGGTCCCATCTGTTTGGGTTTTGAAAACAAAAGCAGAGTTCGCCTGGGCCGGGACAATCCTTGCGCGGCCAAACCCGCCCCACCCACAGAGGAGAGGGAGGAGCGGGACTTTGTTTGGACCAGCCCCCACACACGGCAGCATCTACCCATGCGCGGTAAGGATTTTTTTTTTTTGGCTTCTTTCGCTTGCCGTTCTTACCCGCCGTGCTCCGCGTGGCGTTCACGGAAGTGGCTTCCTCCGGCTGACAATCTGGGCGTTTGTGGCCGCACCTCGCCGACTACTACCCAGAGTGGCAGGAGTGAGAGGCCCTGGGGAGAGCCGGACTTCCGCCATGGCCGTGGAACAGGACATGTTCGACACCGTCGTGATGGCGGATGAGAGGTAGACAGAGGCCCGGTTCCGCCCCGCCCCTTCAGCTGCTCGACAGAGCCCCGCTGTCCTCGGGGACACCCGCCTACTCCATCTGCGAGCTGCCACATCTTCTTGTTCTTTAATTGCCGCACATACGGCAGTATTCATGACCTACTGATGGATGTGTCGGGCAGGCCCCTTTGGATTGGGAAAGTTCCCGAGGGAAACGCCTGGGCGGGGCTGTGGCTCAGGGCATCTTGGCCTTTCCCGGCTGGCTGCTCACCTCTTCGGGATGGCTTGGGGAGTGGGATCCTGATATATGCGGAGGGACAAGCGCTCCCCAGGCCACCCACCTGCCAAGTGGGGAGCTGGTCACTCCTCACGTGGGCTTCCAGAGCATTCCTTCCACAGTGCAGCCTGCAAGTTACTGCCAGTTTTTGGGTTCATCCCTCAGAGACAATACCATCCTGTTCAGAGCATCGCAATGATGACACACTGTGATGATCATAGGGACATTTTCTGTTACCCTACAGAGATGTGGTGAAGAGTCCTGGGTCCTTGGAGTGTTTAGGATTAGATGACTTCAGTTGCGATGGCCTGTAGGCTCAGCTATCCTGTTTTGAAAAGTAGATTTCTAATGTGTTCCAGGCTTGCTTGAAGTTTTTGTTTATTTGTTTGTTTTTCGAGACAGGGTTTCTCTGTATTGTTTTGGAGCCTGTCCTGGAACTCACTTTGTAGACCATGCTGGCCTCGAACTCACAGAGATCTGCCTTCCTCTGCCTCCAGAGTGCTGGGATTAAAGGCGTACGCCACCAACGCCCGGCGAGTTTTTATCTTTACATTTCCTTGTGGATTCTTGTGCTTTGTGGAGTTTGGAAGGCGCTCATGTAGCCCACCCACAGTTACAGATGAAGGAACTTGGGTCTCTAGGGGTTGGGCTGTAGCTCAGTTGGTAGAGTACTCTCCATAGCATGAAGCCCATCAGCATCATGGTTTCACATGGAGGTGGTGACACACACCTGTAATCTCAGCATTCATGAAATGGAGGCAGAGTTGCTTGATGGAGGTCAGCCTGGGCTACATAGTGAGGTCCCGTCTCAAAAATGGGGCATGGGCACAGTAATGGGCCAGGGAGTGGAAGAGCTAGTCCTAGAACCTGTATTCTGTGACTTGAGTTTTAAGCTTTTCCTCCTATAGTCTGCTGTGTCCTGTAGGATCTGGGTAATAGAAGGTAGGAAGACTTTTCAAAGAACAATGTCTTACCTGATGAAGTGTGTTTCTTTATCACAGATTCCATGGGGAGGGATATCAGGAAGGCTATGAAGAAGGCAGTAACTTGGGAATTGTTGAAGGAAGGCGGTATGGTACATTACATGGAGCCAAAATTGGATCTGAGGTAAGTGGAAGGACCACTTAGAAGTCACTGGACAGATGAGTGTGGTGATCCATCCCGTGATCCCAGCACTCAGAAGCTCTAGGTCAGCCTGGGCTAGATGGTGAATAAAGTAGCTCAGTGGCAAAGCGTGCGCCCAGCATGCTTAAGGCTGTGGCTTTGAAACATTGCCTAGAGCAGGGTTCTCAACTTTCCTAATGCTGCGACCCTTTAATATAGTTCCTCATGTTGTGGTCACCCTCAACTGTACAATTATTTCATTGCTACTTCATAACTGTAATTTTGCTACTCTTATGAATTGCAATATAAATTTCTGATATGCAGGATATCTGACATGTGACCTCCAAAGGGTGGAGACCCAATGGCCTAGAGGAACACAACAAAGGCAGGGTCCTTTTCCTTTCAGTTGTTTCCTTTGCTGTTGATGCTAGAGCAGCTAACCTCTTGCTACTGCAAGGCCTTTGGCGGCGATTCATAGACCAGACAGAAAATTCTTAGCACAGAACCACCAGAAGTATGGGAGATCACAGCTCTGTCTCATGTCTTCAGCCAGCTTAGTCCTCACCCAAAGGGGTACAAAGTTTACATTGAAATTCCATAAGCCCCACAGTTTTTCTCCCCTTGCCTTTTTCCTTGCTTAGTCACCTCTTCCAGATCACTGACCCTGACTGGCAGAGGAGGTCATGACAATGTCAGATACCTGATGCCACAAAGCAGGTCCTACAGACTGATGGGTCTAAAACAATCATCTTTGGTTATGCCACACAGTATCCGAGGGTCAGCAAGGAAGGAGCCATGTGTCAGTAGCGCTTCAGTCTCATCTGAAGGCTTGGCTAGACCAGGGATCTCTCCCCAAGTTATTAGCCCATTAAGTGCTGTCCTCTGCTCAGGTGTCCTTATGACACCCCAGAGCAAGTAGCCAGTGGTAACAAGGCAGAAGTGACATTGCCTTTTCTACCCAACCTCAGGAAGTAGACACTCTTTCTTCCTCTGTGTCCTCAGAAGCTGAGTGCTGCCCTTTCTGTTCTGTTGCACATTCATGAACCCGGATGAGGGGCATTGGGCCAGCTCACAGCATGCATATAGAGGATGAGCATCACTGATGTCATCTAGGCCCAGTTCCCTGCCTGGGGCTGTCACCATTCAGTTTTCATTGCCTGAAACTCACAGGTTCCAGAATAGCTGAAGAAGTAATGTGCCTGACCCTGGGCTGTATTTCATTTTACAGATTGGGTGCTACCGTGGTTTTGCTCTTGCATGGAAATGTCTCCTACACAGTAGTGCTGTCGAGAAAGACAGGTGAGGCAGAGGCTCCCTTCCTCCTTTCCCTCCCACCCACCATCAGCATGCTACCAGTGCAAAGGCCAGGAGGAGCTCTGAGTGTTACTAGTGTGTGCACAGTTATCTGTGTCATTAGTACATACAGAAAATAGTAATGGCCAACTTTTCTGTTATTCAAAGAACAATAAATAAAATGTGTCAGACACCTCATAGGTACTCGATGAGCTCTGGGTGATGTCACACCTCAGGTAATGTCGGTCCTATTTTCCTATCCATTTCTTTTTTTTTTTTTTTTTTTTTTTTTTTAACGAGACAGGGTTTCTCTGTATTGTTTTGGAGGCTATCAGTCCAGCCCGGCCTCGAACTCACAGAGATCCGCCTGCCTCTGCCTCCCGAGTGCTGGGATTAAAGGCGTGCGCCACCACCGCCCGGCCCTATCCATTTCTTACTTGGGCTTCTGATAACAGACTGCAATAGTGTCAGTGGAATGAGACTTCAGAAATGCTGGCTCTGCCAGGTGTGGTGGTACACACCTTTAATCTCAGCAGAGACAGGCAGATCTCTGTGAGTTCAAGGATAGCCTGGTCTACAATAGAGAGTTCCAGGACAGCTAGGACCAGAAAAAAAAAAAAGTGCTGGCTTTGTTGTTCATGTTGTCTCATAGCTAACCAGAACACAGTATTTTCTTTTTTGGAGATAGTGGCTCCACACTGTGGCTCAGACTGGCCTTCAACTCATAGCCATTATTCTGCCTCAGCCTCTTATATGCTGGGCTCACAAACATGTACCACCACAGACATCCAGAATTCATCCTGAAGCATTCCTTTTTGGTACACACAGCCCCTAGTGATTGTCACCGGTCTTCGAGCTGTGGTGCCTTGCCATAGTCTGTTCTGCCTGCCTTGGCCCTATGCGCTGCCCCATCTGCCTTGTTCCAGAGGCTAGGAGGGAACCCTGAAATGAAAGGCATATTGTCCTTGTGTGCAGAGGCATAGGGTTAGGCTGTCATTGTGCAGTCTTCCTATACCTGCTTGCCTGACCTGGCCCAGGAGGGCCTGAAGGAGGGTATTAGCAAACCAGGCCAAGAGAATGCAGCTCCCTGACTGTGGGATTCACCCTTTTATTTGAGCAAGGTTTGTGACTAATTGTGGGGTTCTGGGGTTCCCTCTCTAATTGTCCATCGTAAGATTTATTGATTTTTTTTTTGTTTTTTTGAGATAAGGTTTCTCTGTGCAACAGCCCTGGCTTTCCTGGAACTCACTTTGTAGACCAGGCTGGCCTCGAACTCACAGAGCTCTGCCTGCCTCTGCCTCCCAAGTGCTGGGATTAAAGGCAGCTGCCATTACCCAGCATTTTTTTCTTCTTTTTTTAAAAATTGAGACAAGGTCTATTTAGTTCACGCTGTCCTAGAACTCATTATTTAAACCAGGCTGGCTTCAAACTCAAAGAGATCTTCCTGTCTGGCCTCCAGTGTACTAGGATTAAAGGCTTGGGTCATCATGCCCGGCTCTCTATTTGTTTCCTTAGTGTAAGCAGGTGGGAGGCAAGGGGTCTTAACTTCAGGACTTTAGACGTGACCGGGCAGGCTGATCCAGGAGGAGTTATGTTGACTGTTCACGCCACCACTGGGTGGCAGTCACTTCCGGGTCTGTCTGCTATCCTGTTGCAGTGGTCTTCCTTGCTCCAACCTGCAGTTACCCAGGTGGAGTAAGAGCCCTCTGGTAAGTGATTGCTCCGCAGCAGGTGGTGGCCAGCAGTTGCTTAGAGCAGAGAGGTGTGCTTATCTCGCCCACTGCTCTGAAGATGCAGTGGAATGGATCCTGTAGTTGCCCTGGGTGACAGTCTTTCCCCCATGCATCGCAGCAGGAAGATGAAGGTGGTGGAGGCACTGATTGCACTGCTGCAACACTTCCCCTATGATGACCCCACTTACGAGAGGCTCCATGAAGACCTGGACAGAATCAGAGGGAAATTCAGACAGGTTTGTGCTCCATAGCCTCTGCCTGGGATGTGCCCGAGTGTGTTACAGAGGCAGAGTGGGCGCAGGCCCTAGGGTTCACATGATGGCTATGTTGAGCAGTGTGCGCCCATATGTACACCCAGAGGAACTTATTCCCCTGCCCCTTGTAGGATGACTGAGGTGGGCTGGTGCTGGCATAGGAAAAGTAGGGCTAGCAGAGGTATGTCTTCAGCCTGAGCTGGAGTTCAGGGGGTGGAGACATCGTTGGTGAGACGCCATCTCTTGGGTGTTTTCAGCTATGCTCACTGCTCAATGTGCAACCAGATTTCAAGGTGACGGCAGGAGACTCCGGACTTGCGTTTTGAGGACTCAGAAGAGCAGATGACAGCGGGACTAAAGGCGAGCTTGAGTGGCACTCATTGTTCTGCGGGAGGACCAGTATGGCCTCTTCCCTGAGGTGGCTGGCTGAGGTGTGACTACCCTGCCTTCTGCACAGGGTCTTGGCAGTACTCTCAAGAAACTGCTTGCTGCTGGCCAGAGTGAGTGTCTTTGTCATTCAGTGGTCCTGAGTAGGTTACCCTGAGGGTAGCACTTAAGAGAGGCAGGCTGATGTGAAAGAGTTTAATCAGAAGCCATGGAAGCCACGCAGGTTCTTTGCTGTGTGCCGAGCCCCTGCTGGCTGCACTTGGGCGTCCTTTGTTTCACTCTATCCCTCTGGCAGCCCCAGAGGTGGATGTCATTCTGCTTTAGAGGTGAAATAGACCCACCTAGTCTAAGGGGCCTGGCAGCAGAGCTGCCTGCAACTCCAGATCCATGTTCTGTAGTGCCGTCATTGCCTACACCATTGGAACCCTGTCCTCTGCGGCAGAAGACCCAGGTTCCTGCAGTGTGTGCAGGGTCCAAGCTCCATTGGGCTTGGTTTGCCTCTGGATACCCAGCTGAGAAGACAAGGCCAGCCTGATCCTGAGGAAGCTGAGGCATGGCCTTCGTGCTGCCCCAGGTGTGGGATGAGCCCTACACATTTAGAAGTGGCAATGGGGGAACCTCTGGGAACCAAAGCAGGACCAGATGGTGGTTGCCACTGTGAAGGTGCAGGGCCTTGCCTGTGTGACACTACTTCTTTAACAGCGGCTTGCGTGTCTTCATGGTATTCACAGGCAGGTAGGTATAAGGTTAGCTGGCAAGAGTAGGCTCTGTGCTCCCGTGCATTTCACAGGTGTGGATACACATGACAGCATGTGTTGCTATGCCCTTCTTTGGGTGGCCCCATTGTACCCTGACTGTCCCTACTTCAGTTCCAGGGCATGATGTGAAGGGGTCACTGTGGGTGCGTGCCACTTGCAGTTTTGGGTTCTTTTTTTAATTTTAATTTTTTTCTAGAGGCAGAGTTTCACTATATAGCCCTTTAAGTTTGCCTTAAAGGGTGATGCTCTTACCTCAGCCTTTGGGAGCCCTGGAATCTCAGGCCTGTGGTCCTAGGACACTGTTTTTTAACATCTTTTCATAGCAACTTGGTAGATTAGTGACCTCTGTACAGCTGGAGCTCTTCCCTCATTCCATCAGCCCGGCTGAGCCAGAGGGAGGGGTGGTGCTGGTGTGTGGGGCTTGGGAGGCCATGCGTCTGGCTTCCTGAGTGGCAGTGGCCTCAGACTCCTGCACCATTCTCCCGGCTCCTCCTAGGAGCAGGTGCTCTTCAGGGTGCTTGTCTGGGTGCTGAGCTCAGAGAGCAGTGACTGCTGTTTTGATCATATTTTCCTTTTCTATTTGAAGAAGAGAATAAACAATGTATTTTAAAGCTATGGTATGTCCGGGGTCACTTGTACTGACAGCTGCTGCAGTCCTCCAGGGCCAAGATGCTGAGGTGGCAAGATCTTGGTTCAGAGATGTGGGCCTGCCATGCCTGTCACATTCTGCCTTGGATTTGATACCACAGGTAGTGTTCCTCTCTTGTCTCTGCTGCTTTTCCCTCTCATCTCTTTGTCTCTTCCCTCATTCTCCTCACCTTGTACATGTTAGGTGTTAGAGTTCCCATCCATTAGCAGAGCCACAGCCACCTGCCTGATACCTCCTGTGTCCCCAAGGTCCTCATCCAGTCCCCAGCATGCTGTGGTCACTCCACAAGGTCTTCTGGCTCAGATTATAGGCAGAGTGTGGTGGACCATTCTGCCATGTGAGCATGCCCCCTCTTCCCACCATTGAGATGGCTGTGTCTGCGGTAAGAGGTGATGTAAGTCAGGAGAAGGATGTTGTTAACTTCTAGATGCCATCCCAAGTAGATGTTACTTGGAACTGCCATAGACAACCGCAGGGAGCTGTGGTGAAGGTGCACCTGAGTGTGGCAGAGTGTGGCACCAGTGGAACCTGTGTTCTTAATGTCATTGCTGAGCTGGTAGCCAATCCCCTGCCTTGTCAGACCATATGCTGTGAACTGTAAGTGTCCCCACTGTTGGCACTATTTTCTGTCACCCATCCCACCCTGTTCTGGCTGGCTCTCTGGCAGAGTGACCTTCCTATGACTTTAGCTTTGATGTTATCCCTTATGAGTGTCACTGTGTCACATGCTGGAGGCTGGAGATCTGATGCAGAGGTATCTGGGCTGGCTCCTCCCAAGGCTCCCTGCTGAGCTTGTTGCCTGCATCTCCTGAACAGCTGAGTCCTGACTGAACATGGACTCTACCAGTGATTTCATTCTCTCTCAGTTGGCCGAGTGGTGATGGCACACGCCTTTAATCCCAGCACTCAGGAGGCAGAGACAGGTGGATCTCTGCGAGTTCCGAGGACAGCCTAGTCTACAGAGCAAGTTCCAGGACAGGCTCCAAAACTACAGAGAAACCCTGTCTTGAAAAACAAACAAAAAAAGTTTGCAGTCATTCTCCCTTAGTCATTTGCAGATTTATCTCCAGTAACAGGGCAGGGCCTGACAGGATCTGGAATCACCTGGGAGACATCAACCTCTGTGCATGGCTGTGAGGGTGTTTCCAGAAAGGCTTAGCTGAGGAGGGAAGGCCCACCCTGAGTGTGCTCTGCCCCATGAACTGGAGCTCTGGACTAAAGATAAAGGAGAAAGCAAGCTGGGCACCAGCATCCGTGTCTCTGTTTCCTGACATCTGCCTCAGGCTCCTATTGCCATGCCTCCCTACTGTGATAACTGTCACCCTGTAATCTGTGCACAGAATAAACCCTCTTCATCCTGTAACTTGCTTCTTTTGGGTATTTTGTCACAGCGACCGTGAGAAAAGTAACTAAACACAGGGCCTCAGGCCTGCAGGAACACTGTGACCCCCCCCCCCAACAGGCAACCTTTATGTGACTGTGGGACCTAGTTCAGTCTGAGGCTAAATACAGAATGAAGTTCTTCTATGCAAAGCTTAGTGTTATGATTTTTTTTAAATATAAAGATTATTGCTGAACAGTGGTGACATACCCCTTAAACCCCAGCACTTGGGAGGCAGAGACAGGCTGATTTCAGAGTTAGAAGTTAGCCTGGTCTACAAAGTGAGTTCTAGGACAACCAGGCTACACAGAGAAACCCTGTATAAATATATATAAAATCCAATATATATATATATAAATAAATGGGCAAAGGAAATTTATTTGCCCCCAAAGGGACAAAGGACAGTGAATAAGAGACAAAGACAGGAAATAGAAGATGAGGGACAAGGAACAAGGGAGAGGGGGAGGGGTATTTGCCCAGGAGGGCCAAAGGACTGTCTCTGGATAGAGAGGAGACAGATGTAGCCCATAGGTAAATGGCAGTTTATAAAGAAAAGAGGAAACCTTGTGTTAGGATGAGGTGTTTAGTGGGGCAGTGGTGCCGCATGCCTTTAGTCCCAGCACCCAGGAGGCAGAGGCAGATGTGTCTCTGCAAATTTGAGGCCAGCCTGGTCTACATAGTGATTTCCAGGTCAGTCAAAGCTACATAGTGAGATCCTGTCTAAAAGTAAAAGAAAGTACATGAAATGCTTAATGAATTGCATCTAGGAGTGTTTTCTAGAAACACCCACCTGGGTAGTGTCCCATGACTTCACTACAGCCTCAGTTCTGCACTCTGTACTTCACTCTGCCGTCTGTCACTGCCGATACACACCATTTGAAACACCCTGGATCCAGACTGTTGTCTTTGGCACTGCAGTGTTCATACTCACATAGAGACACGATGGCTTCCTTATAGCAAACTGGGGCTTTTAATGTGTTGTGCCTCAGCATGTATTAAATGACTCTAACTCTGGATTGGGTTCGAGTGCCTTGACTGTCCTGGAACTTGCTTTGTAGACCAGGCTGTCCTTGAATTTACAATGATGTGCCTACCTCTGCTTCTTGAGTGCTGGGATTAAAGGCTTACACCTGCGCTGCCCTGACTTTATTTTCATAAAAATTTGTTCAGTGAAATTTGTCTTGGGTTTAGGACAGAATCTCCACCAGTTTCTGAACTGGTCTTAAGCACACCTTTGTTTTCTTAAACTATGTGTTTATGTGTAGTGGCACTTTTAGCACTGACCATTATAAAATCAAAATGTGTGACCTGACCAACTCTAAAAAAATGTTGAATATTCAGCCAAGACTTCTTTCTTTTTTATTTTAATTTTACGTACATGCATGTTTTGCCTACATGTATGTTTATGTACCATGCATATGCCTGGTGCCCACAGACGTTAGAAGAAGGTGTCAGATCCCCTGGACTGGGGTTACAGAGCAGTCAGACCACTGAGCCATCCTTTCAGCCCCTAAAAAATTCTCTTGACTGGGTTCATTGAGATGGGAATATTCACTCTCAGTGTGGCGGGCACCATCCAATGGACTGGGGTCCTGGATTGAGTAGAAAGGAGAAAGCAAGCTGAACATCTGTGTTCATGTGAGCCAGATAAACTGCCTTCCCCCAGTTGCACTTATCTGGTATTTATCACAACAACAGGGAAAGGAACTAAGACAGGTATCCCAGAAAGCCCAGTTGTTAGAGACCTAGCCTAGCCACTAGGGATAGAACGAGGGAAGGAAGGATGCCCTGAGCCCTGAGCCCTGAGCTGGGAGTCACCACACACATGACCCCAAGGGTGAGGCTTCTCAGTTTTAAAGTGGCTCCTAGCTGACAGGCTGTCTCAGCTGTCTCTTAGAGACAATTCAGAGGCGTAATAGATGCCGCAGTCTGAGAGGCTCAAGGCCCACCAAAGCCCCTTCAGCAGACCATTCTGTATTCTCTCCATCCTTCTTATGTGCCCTGTGAGTAACAATGCCCCCAGATGTGGGCCCCAACGTCTGCAGTCCCGAGCTGCCTGCCCACCATCCCCAGCACGCCCAGGCTATTGTCTGCTGGCCCTGTGGTGTGGTGCTGGGCCACGGGGCCCTGTGGGCCAGGGGACTGGGAAGGGATTAGAGGTCCTGTGCTTGCTTTGCCCTCTTGCACAACCATCTGATCAAAGACATTCCTGGGATGACAGCCCTGAGCAAGAGAGGCCAGCTCAGCTCAGCCAAGGGTACTGCAACTGCATCCCACCAGTCCTGTGCTGTGTCCATGTGGGGCCATTGTACACAAGCCTGTCCACCTCATGTTAACCAGCCTGCGCTCCCCACACCAGACACACATAGGCTGTCATATCAGCCCAAGTGCAGGTTTGCCCAGAAAACACACCTGGCAGTGCCAGCTCCCAACCCTGACCTTGTGTGGTCTGCACAGCTGTGCCACCAAACAGAGGGTCCAGTCGTGTGGAGCCCGACAGGCATTGTCTGCCTCCTGGGCTGCCATGGAGGACTGCAGGGAGGACACACAGGCCTACTTCTCTGCCTACTGTCGCACCCCAGGAGTCCTCAGTCGTGTCTGTCCCCCCCCCCCCTGCTGGTATTTGTGGGCTCCAGGAGCCTAGATAACTCTGTAGGGTTGGTAAAGTTGGCGTGCTTTCTAGGACAAAGTGCAGCAGTTGGGCTGGCCTCTGGGCAGCATGCTAACTTCCTCACACTTAATCCTAGGATGTGAAGTCAGTAGGGCAGGCCACACAGTCTCCCATGTGATGTGATGCAGAAGCTCCACAGAGGCCACACTCACTTTGAGCCCCAGAGGACAAGCAGAAATGAAGGTCCAGGCAGGTCCAGGCGGTGAAGTAATCTAGAATGGGAAGCCAGGGGCAATCCTCAGGTTTCAGGGATCTCAGGCTCACAGGAGCCAGACAGGTTCAAGAACCTTGGCCTGGCTGAGAAGGGTGGGATAGCTCAGCAGAACGGGGGCTCCCTGCATGTAGAAAGCCTGGCAGGGACCCATGGGGCTGGAAGGGCAGAGAATGGAGAGAACTGGCCTTTGGTGCTCTGAGAAGAGACGGGTGGCCTAGCTCCCTGAGTCTTTGTTTCTGAGTACCCTCAATGGCTGTTGTACCATCACCCTACAAACAGGAGTGTCTACACTTCCCACCAGGGGATCTACCCTCCAGTGTTACCAGTAAAATTTGAGGGCTAGAATCAGAACCTGGGTGGTGGCACACATCTTTAGCCTAAGCACTTGGGAGGCAGAGACTGGAGGATCTCTGAGTTCAAGGCCAGCCTGGTCTACATAGTAAGTGCCAAGACAGGCTCCAAAACTACACAGAGAAACCCTGTCTTGGAAAAAAAAGTTCAGAACTTGGAGTGGCCAGTGGTTTCTGGGGTTACATTGCTGAGTCAATGAAAGAGACCTGGGTATCAGCCATAGATGGACACCACAGACCACTGGATGAAGAGGCAAGCCAATTGTACCCTTAAAGACTGCATCGTGGTGTGAACCCTCTGCATTTGATGCTAGACCATTTGATGAGCACCTTTGATAGACACTGGTGGAAACAGCAGCGCCTGCCTTCCTCTGAGTGTGTATGCTCAGCCCCATGTTATTTGTGTCTGCATTCCTAGGACCACTGCTGCACTTGCCGCCAACCAGCACATGTTATTGTGTCTCTTCCACACTGTCCTTCCCATCAGGCCACCTGAACATGATGAACTTGCTCCACAGCGTTTCTACGATTCAAGGGGAAAGCAGTTCTTCAACCTCAGTGCCCTTTGGCCTGTTCCTGGAATGCTGAAGGCCCCATGCCCACTCTCCGGGATGATGGTGGCTGTGTGGAGAGGAGGTCTGCCAGTTCCTGAGTCCCCAGCCCTATAACAGGTTGATGCCCTCTGATGGTTCTGGGCTGCCAAAATACCTCTCTGGATTCTGCCCTCAGGCAGCCTTGCCCAAGATGGGATCTGTGCCTTCATAAGCCACCAGAGGGGACACTTGGAGTCTGCTTTGGCTCTGTTGTTCCCTTAAACTCCCATGGGGCAGGGGCTTCAACTGCCTTTGGGTCACATGTGCCCCCTTCCCCACCAAGTCCCTTTCTGCTTTCATACCTGGGGTATCACCATTCAAGTCAAGTGTTAACTACATCCCCCACCTTCTAGAAGAGCAGGGGCCAGCCTGACACCAACACAGTCAACCTGAGACCCAGAGGCTACCTTGTGAAAGATGATGCCTTAAAATGGAGAGTGAGGTCTTCAGATGGCTCCCAAATGGCTGTATGGGGTGATGGCAGAGGACCCCCAGTGCTAGGGAATGTCAAACCACCTATTCCCCCAGGGTTGGGAAACATTGCTAGTTATGAGCAACTGCCACCCAGAGGACATCAAAGGAGTCCAGCCAGGCCACTCAGGTCCCCAGGAACTGTGTGAAAGGCCGCCTTGGGCCTTGGCCCTAACACTAAGTATCGCTCTCTGGGCGCTTGGCAGCACCTAAGGATGGTGATTCACCCAGAGTAAACACCCATTTGCGCCAGGCGAGGGGCAGTGAACGCGGGCTCTGTTGATCTTCCATCTGCAAATAAGCAGGAGGTCAAGTTGGCAGCGACAGACCCAGAGCCGCTTCTGATCAGTGGCTGCCGCTGGCCTCCCTGACGCCAGAGGCTGCCGCCCTGTTCAGCTGCTACCTGCAAACACCCTTCCCTTTGGGAATCCTAGATTGGTGCCAGGGTCAGAGATGCCAAACACTCTGGGATGTAGAGGACAGGGTGGTCCCACATGGCCATGGCATCAAGATGGTACATCTCCCACTCCTGTCCCCAAGGCCCAGAAAATAGACAACACTAAGCTGAGATTTTACCAATTTTATTTCTAGACTTTTTGTGTCTTTTTTTTTTTTTTCTTTCTGGACCATGCTGGTCATATGTCCGTGCTGGGAAGCGCCATGGTGTGTCAACCAGAAATACACAAATCCAACCTGGCCACCAGCCAGAGCCCCTCAAAGCCTTTCATGTCACAGGGCAGACTCCGTGGACCCACCACCAGCCTTTGGCCTTTTGGCCAGACCCTCAAGGGTCCTGTCTGGTTCAGATGCCTCAGCTAGGCTGGTGGTGACCGTGGAGGTGACCATTTTGGTTTGGCAGCTAGCTAGGGAATTTGGAGGCCTGCAGCACTGGAGCTGGCTTTGCCAAGGCTGAAGTCTTTAAATTAGCACAATGCTGTAATTAACACAAAACAAGACAGAACACTAGAACCTAACAGAATCAATGATGCACCGGAGACTCAGAACTGATTCCTCCGGGCCCAGCAGCATGGTGGCATGCACAACAGGCCGCTACAAAAGTAACAATATTGATAATTAACAAAGACAAATATAGTTGTCCCACTGCTGTGATGCTCTATGTCCCAGATCAAATGAAGGGTCCAGCATGACAGGTGTAGGGGGATGATCCCACCAGACCAGTCTCTGGAGGCAAGCCACCTGCCTCCTGGACCCGTGCATGGCTAGGTGAAACATGAGGTATTGTGAACAGAAACCTGGTTTTTTGTTTTTGGAATACAGCGGTAATCATATTAAGCCAAAATTGATCACAATTTTTAAAAAAAGTACAAAAACAGGGCATCTGTAAATACAATCTTCTATGAGGAAATTAAAACTTGAACATGGCAGTCTATGACATTGTAAAATAACAAAACAAAACTGACCCTCCAATAGCAGCGAAAACAACGTGAAAGATACAAAGCAAGTCTGGTTCTGAACGTCCGGGATGTGGGGAGTCATCGGCAGTAGCATGGAGCCGCAGCCTGTCCCATGTGGTCCCTACCCTCCACACTTCTTCCCTCACGTCCTCTCTCCAGCCTCCCGCTCTCCCACCTCCCTTCAACACTTCCTAAATAGAAAAGCACAGAGCCAGGCATACGAATTACTTAACTGTTGTGGGGGGCAGAGGTGGCGGCCGCAAGAATGTGCCTGAATCAAACTCATTTGGGATCCCCCGGTTTTCCTCAGCTTGGATGGCTCTATGCCAATGGGGCCGTTTGGGTTTGGAAAGGTAAGCAAACCAAATGCTCGTCTTTATGTAGTTTTTGAGAATGCCCCCTTCCCCATAAAAGACCAATCTCTCAAGACATGGCACTAACCCTTCACCAGCAAGGCCAGACAGTGTGTTTGAATCAAGGGAGATCACATTGCTTTAAAAATCACACTGGCCATGGGCAACCTTTCCAATAAATACTCTTCTGTAGCCTTAAGTATAAATTAGACATTTTAGTGTTTAAAAGCCTCCTGTGTGAAAGACTTCAAAAGTCACCCAGAAAATCTCCCCACTGTCCGGGTAATGCCACCATAGTTCCTACCGCCAAACACCAGCTGGCACCAAAGGATCCCTTAAACTCAGCTTCTCTGTAGGACAGATCCCGGCGGTGCAAGAACAGAGTTCTCTCTTCTTGACCCAACAAAACTTCTCAAGCACCCCATGCTACCAGCCCTACTGTGCCACACAGCCATCTGAACGGGTGTGGATACCCCCCAACCATTCCATTAGGAACTCCCCCCTCACACACATACCAGCAACACTGCCTCCAGCTAGCTGACCGAAAGTGCTTTGAAATGGAATGGTTTTGGAACACGGAGAAGGGAAACACAACGAAACAGAACAAACCACACACATAAAAGAAAAGCTGTGGGTTTAACCTGATGTGAGTGGGCTGCAGGGCCGCCAGGCAAAAACCAGCGTCTCTTTAACCAGGAACTACAAAATAGGAAGATTACAAAAATAGAATATATGATGTCACTATCTCATCCCCTCTGCTGGAGCACACTGCAGAGTGGGACACCTACTGCTGTGTGGCTTATGCTACAAACCTGCAGGTTGGGAGAGGGCACGGGTGAGCCCTGGGGTGCCACACACCGTGAGACCGCTAGAGGTCGCATTGCAGGTCAACACGGTGAAGAGGTCTACCCATCCCTGGGATAAGGAGGGCACAGGAGACAGGTGACTGGGGGCCCCACACTGAGCAAGCAGGAGCGAGGTGTGCCTTTCGGCCAAGCGGAGTACATCCTCTACCTACATCTCTCTTCTACTTCAACAACCGTTTGCTCTACTTGCCTTTTTTCCTTCTTTTTTTTTTTAAAGCAATGTTTCTTAAACTTTTTAAACACATAAAATCAAAATCCTTCTGTAGACTTCCTGTGTGTTAATCCTATTCTTATAACAGACAAGCACATTAATAGAAAACTAGTTGATTACTGGGGAATAAAATCCTATTTTTGTAGCATCCCCTCTGCCCTACACTCAGGGTGATGCAAAGTCTATCTCTCTCTCTCTCCCTTTAAGACAGCTTTCAGGTATTTTTTTCTCTTTTGCTTAAGTCAGATAGAAAGGAGAAAGATTAAAGAAAAACAACCAACAAAGAGAACAAAACTTCCCCTTCTGGTAACAAAATGTCCCCAAGAGGGACATCATTATTAGGAGCGCCCCGGGCTGGCTCCTTCTGCATTGCGGGTTGCCACTACTCGGTGGCACCCGCCTGCCCGGTGGCCCTCTCAGATGTCCACATCTCGCACGTCGGTGGGTGTGCAGGCCAGGTCAGTCTCTCCCTCTGCTTCCCCCTCCTCCTCGGTGGCCTTGGGGTTGATGTTCTGCTGGGCCTGGCGCAGGCTGGACTCCAGAAGGGCTTCAATCTGTTCCTGGCAGGCTCGGAGGCAGTCCTGGAGAGGCGGGCGGAGACGGAGGGGGTCCTTGTTTAGCCAGAGGCTAGTGGCCAGGGCCTTGACCTGAGAGGCAGGCTTTGCTAAGGGCAAGGCTCGAAGAGACTCCCCCAGTCACCCCCAAATCCAGTGAGCAGCGAGAGCTGCAAGGGACTAGAAAGCAGGAATGCCACCTGTGCTTCTGCCATGAGACAGGAAGAGAGGGTTCCTGTAGCTGATGCCAGACAGGGCAGAGCGTGTGTCACACATGGAAGCCTCCCACATGCCTGATGGCTCTGACCTACATTGAACCCCCAGCTGAGTCCAAGTCAGAACTGGATTTTTGTCTGTCCTGTCTGTGCCAGGCTGCAATGTCCTTGAGGACACCTTCATAGCCAGAGCTCCAAGTAGCATCTGCCATACTTCTCAGTGAAAAGGTACTCACATGTGGCACAGTATGCCTAATACACTCCCCCCAAGGAAAATTCTAGAATGTGTCTTCTGCAGGTAGGTCTATACCAAGTCCTTTGTGGACTCAACTCCCGAAGATTGCCCTGAGGGAGCTGCAATCCTGTCGTAGCTAGGCCAGACTACTGTTTCACTTGCCACTACATTTAGCATCAGTGGCTTCTGGAAGATCCCCAGACCTCAAGCCTGGGAAGAGGCTGGGGGGGTGGGGGTCTAGGTTTGCTCCCCCCCCAGGTTCCCTGACCCTTGCCAGATGCAGTCTCCTTCAATGACTCACCGGGTCGCACTTGATTACTCTGGAAAGAAAGTGCGTTGTGCGGTAGCAGGACAGGTAGTTGTTAGGGCTGCCCAGGTTCAGGCCTTGCATCGCAGCTACCACGCTCCCAGCAGCCACCATGGAGGGCGGGTTGGAAATGAACTTCACATCTGCAGTAGAGGGACAGGCAGCTGTGAGCAGGGACAGCCACAGACCTGTGGTTTAGCCCCCACCCACTTCTCAGTCCAGCTTCACTGTCCTCCAATCCTCCCAAGCCTGCATCGACTCCAGCTCCTTTGGTGACACCTAGGTGGCGCTAGATGTACATAGTGCTACAGGCCAGCGACTCCAGCAGAGGAGGATCAATAGTTCCAGGCCAGGGCCTCAACTCAACTTTCAGCAAGGCCTTGGTCTCACTTTAAGAAGCTGGGTGGCTGACCCTGGCCTGTGTTCCACCCCCAGCGTCTCAAGCAAACACCAAGGAAGAGTCCCCTTTGTTCCTTCAAGCACTTCCAAGTTGAAGAAGAGGGCAAAGCGAGAGCCGGGAAGTACAGGTTCCTAACCGGTTAACCCAGAGACAGGCGTGGCTCTTCACAGCTGCACCCCAGCATTTGAGAGGTGGAGACAAGGGGGTCGCTGTGTGTTCCAGAAGGATGAAAGTAAGCTGCAGGCGTGACAGGAGCAGGTCCCTCGGAGTCCAGGCTAGATACCACAGAAGGGACGCTCCCTTCCAGGACAAACTCTCAGGACCTTCCACAAAGCCATTCCCCAGTTCCTGCATCCTTCCCAAACTGCTTTCCTGGCTCACCGATGCCAGCTTAGGGAAGAGGACATGGGACCCCAGACCAAGTAGCCCCCAAGGGGGCTGGGAATAGCCACCCCATGGTCCCTTGTGAGGGAGCCCCGCCCCACGAGTCTTGGGGATTCTCATAGCATAGGCCCAGGCCCCAATTCGAGAAAGCAAACCCTGGGGGGGTGTGCCAGCTTTGCAGTCTGCCCCACTGTAAAATACTGGGGTCATGTCCCCCCACAGTACTGCAGCAGGGGATCACTTCTTTCCCCCAGTGGACTCAGTGAGTGGGGTGCCATGTGGATGGAACGCCTCTCCACCAACCCCGCTACCAAAGGTGAGTCGACAGGCTGCTCTCCTGTCACAGCCAACCAAGAAACAGTGACAAGGACAGCCACCTTAAGCCTGTGAATCAGCAGTTCTAGCCAGGAGGACACAATAAAGAACAGGTGTCAGCTCCCATCACTTCACCTTGTGTCACCCAGTGCCTGGGGGCTTGGAGAAAATTAATGGGAGTCACAAGGGGAGAGGGCTGTTGTGAGGCAGCCCTTTAGACTACGCTGATAGAGATACAGCTGTGGTTCTGTTAAAGGTCAGAGGCACCAGGAAGGGGCCCAGAAGAAGAACAGCCACAGAGAAGGGAGATAATACCTCCAGGTGGTACCAAGGTCTCAGCTCAGTCCAGTGAACTGAGCTTGCTTGGAGACAAGTTCAAATCAGCCACCCCTTTTGCAAGGGGGCAGAGAAACTCCAACTACCAGCTGGCACGCGACCCCCTCTGATGCTTGTCTGTCCCTTCCCATGCGCAGTGGTATGACCTGTTGCATCCTGTAAGGAACCTTAACGCCTGCTTCCTCACGCTGCCTGGCTGCTGCTGGCATAGCTATCACCCAGCTCAGTGGCATGGCTGACGCTTACCAACAGCCTTCATTTAGCTCAATTTCCCTTTGTCCGAACCCACACAAGGGTACACTCTGGCCACCTGTGTATGCCCGTGTGACCAGCCCCAACCCTAGGTCAGTGGGCTGCTCACAAGGTCAGGACCCAGGTCTGGGGATATCCAGAAGGGAGAAGAAGTCATTCCCTCCCATCTCCCGTAGCCTTGCCACATGGATGGCAGATTTTTCTGGCCTTGACCTCTGGCCTCTTCCCTGAGTGACCCCTATATGACAGGAGCTGGTTATTCCTTCAGAGGGACAAAGCCTCCGGGCCCAGAACATAGGCGTATTGTAGTTCAGTAAACTGTGCTCTATCTCCATTTGTCTTTTGGGGGCTCTTAGTGGACCCCATCATAGACAAAGGCCATACAGTATGCTGGGTCCAGCCATACCCACAATGCATTAATGCTTGTTGGCTTCCCTGCTGGCATCCAGGGGTCCTGGGAGGGGCACTGTGCTGCTGGAACCATCCTGGGAAGGCTGTGCCACCCCATCCCTCATGTTATCTCTGGGAAACTCTGCAGCTTCTCCAAAGGCATTTTCAGCTCCATAAAAGGCTTCCTGGAGCCTCCAAGGGCTCTGCTCTCCCCAGAGGAACCCCAGCCAGACGCCTCCCTGCCTGCCAGCCAGCAGGGCCGCCCCCGCCCCTTAGATCCTTCCAGGCTACTGATGGCCTTGGCACTCACATCTGCCACCCCCTTGCTTGGTAGGCCTCTGGGGAGGGGCTGCCGCCCTCAGCAGGTAGCTGGAAGGGTAGAACCCCAAAATCTTTACAGCCACATCTGTGCAGAAACACTAGCCACAAGGGCAGACAAGAGAAGGAGCCAGAGATGGCAGGTGGGGGAAGACACTGCAAGGCCCTCTTACACCATGTTGCCTTTTGGCTGCCCTACAAACCACCCAGCCTGAGCTCCAAACAGATATAGCAACTAAGGCCTGATCAGGGCCACGGTGTGTGTGTGTGTGTGTGTGTGTGTGTGTGTGTGTGTGTGTGTGTGTGTGTGTGTGTGTGTGTGTGTGTGTGTGTGAGTCCTAAGCAGGTGAGAGAGAGTACAGAACCCCCTCAGCGTCTCTAAACCTCCTGGGCAGGGCTCCCAGTTAGATAGGGAAGCAGCTGTCAGATACAGTACTGGGACCACCCAGAGGCAGCAGGCTATCTATGTATGTATGTTCTGGTATATCCGCCCACCCTGAGTTCAGTCTGCCTGTCTACCTGAGGTCTGGGGCTAGGGAGGGTCCCTTGGAGAAGCCATGTGGAGATCCTTGCCTTTCTGTTTCCAACCCCCCCAGGACTCTGCCCTCCCATCCCCATAGCTGGGGCCCCTTGAAGGCAGGCAGGACAGGAGGTTGGTGGGGGCAGGAAGCCCAGGAGCAGAGGCAAAACCCTTTTCAGAACGTGTGCAGTGACAACACTGCCACCTGGCAGTGCAAAGCTTGGCACAGGGAGCTGGGGCATTCAGTTAGGTCTCCAGGGCCCTTTAGTGTGGCCCCCAAGACCACCTATCCCCAACAAGCTATCTGCCCCCTGGGCTCAGAACAGCGATGAGAGGACCCCCTTCTAGACATGCTGAGACCATCACCTGGTACAGAAGAGACAGCAAGGAAAAAGACAGTAGCCAAGGAACTTCAAGGAGTCTGAGATCTCCCGGGGCAGAGTGGGGGTGGGGGCCCTACCTGTGGCACAGAGGGCCACAAAGGTCTGTGCATGCTTGCGGATGATCTGCTTGTTCTCATCCGCCTCTGGCATTTTGGAGAGGAAGTGTTCGATGAAATCGTGGGGAGTCATGGCAGCCAGGTTCCACTTAAGTTTGTTCACCAGAAGGAGTTCCATTTGCTGCAGAAAATGGAGAACAAAGTCAAAAGGAGGGCAGGCCGGCTGGAAGGAGTTTTAAAGACTGGGGACAAACGGGCACTACAGATAGGTAAACAACAAAATGTACAAAGACTAAGTGGGCAACAAGCACTAGACAAAAAGACCCTTCACCGCCAGCGCTGCGGCTTGAGCGCCGCAAGAGGGCGCACGCCGCCCACATTTCAGAGTGGCTTCACTGCAGACTTGGTGGGGAGTCCAGGCGAGGGGGGGCCACAGAGGTGAAATGGGTTTGGGATTCTGCCCACTGCCATTTCGGTGTCGTGCAGTGTGGGTGACTTTCCTGGGGCTGGAGATCTATCCGAGGCTGGCTTGGGCCTCCCGTCACTTGCAGCTCCCACCACCCAGGGGTCATGCAGCTAATGAGGGATCGTGGGTGGTGGGGTCTTTGGTTACCAGAAGCTCCTCCGGCCGGATAGAGTTGTCAGTGTAGATACACAACTTCTCGGCGGTCAGGGGAATGGTCTCCTTCATCTTGGAGGCCACGAACATGCAGGTGGCCCCCAGCAGCTGCAGGCGGCTCTTTTTTAGGGGCTCCAGAGACAGGAAGCGGTCCAGGTAGTTCATGGCCAGCGGGAAGACCTCCTCTTCGCACTTCTGCTCCTCACAGACCTGCAGAGACCCGGACCGTTACCGTCAACGGCGGGGGAGGGGGAGGGTGGGGGGGTGGGAGCCGCTCGATGTGACCCCGCATCCCTTTCCTAGATTACACAGAGCGAATGCGTGGCGAGGGCGCGGAGAGAGATCCCGGTGGCAAACTCCCCGGGATGCGCGGTGCTCAGTACCCCCCACCCTGAAACTGAAAGGGAAAGTCCCTCGGCAGCTGGCGCTGGGGAGACCCCTCAGCAGCGGTGGCCGCGGAGACCCCGACCCAAGTTGGAATTAGAAGGCCGCAGGCCAGGGAATCCCACCGCGGGGCTGGCAGGGCGCCGGGGGGTTGGGCGCCGCTCGCGCGCACGCGAGACACAAAGGTGGCGTCCCAGGCCGCCGCGCCTCATTTCCCAGACGTCATCTTTTCAAAAAATATTTAAAAATATTAAAAAAAAACTAGGCGCCTGAAAACGGCCTGAAAATAACCATCGGGCGACCCTTTATCCAACCCGAGGGTCAGGAGCTCGGGGTACGTTGGAGAGTGAGCCCCAGCAACGCAAACTCTGGGGGCCCCCCTTTTGCTGGGTGCGTGTGCCGTTTGCCTCTGCAAGGGCACCATGCCGCACTTCAGAAATTATTTAAAAATATTTTGGGGCCCTTGAGACTCCCGCTAAGCACCTGAAAAATGTGCTCTGGTCTCCCGGCTTAACCTGGGTAGAAACCCCCAAGTGCAGACCCACGCGGACTCTAGCGACTAGGGGGCCACGCGACCTTGCAGACTGGCGTGCTTACTGGGCCGGACAGCCTGTGCGAGGGTGCCCAGGGGTCCGCTGGTTGAACAAAGGGTTCCCCCCCAAATATCCCTCGCTATGTCCTGTTTAGTGATTCCTGGCCGCCGCGAGGTCCCTCGTGCCTGCCCCAGCGCCCCCGCCGCCGCTCCCCGCCCTGCCCCCAATTATTAATAAACACTTTTGCTTTGCAATAAAGCAAAGATGGCGCATAATACTGGCACGAGCGGCCCTTGCATACGTGTCCACCGATATTAATTTAAAAATCAAATCTATGCCCCCTCCCCCCCGAGCTGGCGACTCAGCGCGGAGGCCACCGCCGAGGAGCAGCAGGAATGGGGCTCAAGCAGGGGCTACAAAAGGTGCCCAGTCCGCATCCTCTGGGGTGTCCCTGGCATCGTCCTCCCTCGAAGGCACTCCTCCCTGACTGTCCCCCACCAAGAAAAGGAATCCCCATTACCCCAACTCCTACACCTTCCTCGTTTAAAAATACCGGCAATATCTATTTATTTTGAGAATCCGATTCCTAGCAACACTGCGGGAAAACTCCGTGTCAGAAGGGAAGAGAAGGAAGGAAGATGTGGGTTGGAGCAACAAGTTGCCAGGGAGTCCCTGGCCAAGCCAGCAGGCTGTAGCCCCTCACCTCTAGCATCCAGGTGGCCACGATTTTCCGCATGGACGGCACAATCTCCCTCTGCACGCACTTGAAGTAAGACACGGAGGGCGCGCAGGTCTCCTCGGTCTTGAGCATGGCTCGCAGCACTCGGTCGTTGAGGAGGTTGGTGTCAGGGTACGCGCGGCGGATGGTCTCCACTTCGCAGCACAGGAGCTGGTGTTCCATGGCGCGGCCGCCTGGGGAGGGCTGTGGTCCTGGTTGGGCTCCGGTGGCTGCTGCAGGCGCGCGCTGCCTCGCGCTCTACTGCCGGTCTCCGGAGCGCGCGGAATCTGCCGCTCTCTGCTACTGCGCCGACAGCCCTCTGGAGGCTGCAGGACTTTGCAACTTCAACAAAACTCCCCTGTAGTCCGTGTGACGTTACTGTTGTTAAGCAGAGATCAAAGCCAGGCAGAGAAAGGGAGGGGGGAAGGACTGGGCGGGCGCAGGGGGAGGGGGCTCGGGAGCTGCGAGCGCCGAGGGGACAAGCCCAAAGCGCCCCCCCAGCTCGACCTTCGTAGATATGCAAATCGCTCGGACTGCTTCTCTCCAAGCTGGGAAAGAGCGGTGCGACGGTGGTGGTGGTGGGGTGTCTTCTTTCCCCCAGAGGCTCCTCTGAGACCTGTGGAGGCGGGGGGGTGGCGGTGGCTTTGGACAGGACAGCTAGGAGGGAGGCCAGGCCACACGCAAGCCAGGGAAGACTGGATGGGGAATCGTGGGGACCCAAGGCCACCCTATATTCAAGCCAGGAGAATGGGCACGTTTCTGAGGACGCCACGAGGGCACCCACGAGCGGACGGATTGCTTAGAAATCCCGGCGTCCCCATCTTCTTTCAATTTCATCAACACGTGTAAAATTCAGGAACTGTTCAACAAGCGAAGATGCTGGACGAGCCCTAAGCTCCGGTGCTGGCTCCATCCTAGTGCACTGGGGGTCGTTGCAAAGGGCCAGAGTTGTAGCCTAGCATGCACTCGCTCAAAAATAAAATAAAATCTCAAAAATCCCAGCAACAGCTCAAGATGGTGGCCATTTATTTCCTTCATTTATTCCTCCTCGCGGGGGGAATCTTTGATTCGCTTTCCTACGGTGACCAGTTCATTCTGGCCAGGTTACTCCAGTGCGGGCGATTTACCCAAGAAAAATAAACCTTTGAAGGAAAGTCTGAGACACGATGGGTTCTTTCCTAATTTATTTTTTAATTAAGAAAACTAAATCGCTGCAAGTATTAGTCGCCTTGCCAGGAACCAGACCACCGGAAGCTTTCCGATTGGCTTTGTTGGGGGTGTGGCCGTCCCTCCACCTTTAGAATCGAAGTTGGGGCTGCATTCGTGAGTTCCTGGGGGGCTGGTCGGAATCAAGACAAATGTGTGCGCCTATATGATACTTAGAGAAAACCTATATATGTTCGTGTTACACGAGTGGATTCCTAATCTTCTCTCTTTCCCAATCTTCTCTCTTAACATTTAGTCAAATAAAAGTTTTTAGGATGAAAGGGTTCCACCACCTTGGTCTGTTAATTTCCATGTCTTTAAAGTTTTCACAATCCTGACCCCCAACTCTGGAGAACTAGTCACTTATTTCCCCCAGAATAGTTTCGCGGCCCCAAGAGTGAATGGACGAAACTGGGAAAATAGCGCAGGGGCACATGGTACACGCAAGAAGCGAACCCCCCATCTTCGGGGCGCATTTCTCCCGTTCTCCCGACATTGGGGTCCATAATACCTAGGTCCTGTGGGACAGTGATTCCATTGCATCTCTGAAGGTGGTGGGTGGCCCGGGCTGTGCGCCCACTCTTGCTCTGGACACAGGCCCCGCCAAGTCTGGGAGCCTCAGCCTGAGCACGAGGGCGGCCCGGCTGCCTTTTCATTCATAAAATCCCTACCGGGCGGCAGTAAGCATGATTTATGGGGCTGCGCACTATCACCCGCGGCTGAGTGCTTGCGAGCGGAGTACGTGGGCCTGGCTAGGGTGCCCCACCGAGGGCAGCGGGGCATAAAGAGGCTCGCCCACCCAGCAGCACGAGCTCGAGACCCGCAGCCAGCACAGCCCCCCCCACCACCACCACCACCGCGGGAAAGACCAGGAAACTGGAATTAGCATGAGCCAATCCGGATGCAGCGCTGTTACTAGGCGGACCGGGCAGATCTCCACGAGGAACTTCGTTGATCAGTGCTCTCAGGGACAGGCGCAAAAGTGCAAGTCCGGTCTGCGGGCGTGTAGAGCCGTCCAGGAACCCGTGGGGGAGGCGCAGGAATTTGGGACCAGGCGGGTAGCGCCCATCCCCCATTCGGGGAACCCCGCTCGACCAGCTCCAGAGCCCTGGTGGGGGGCAGCAGTTCTGGGTCCTTTCCGGGACAATTGCTTTAGGAATCTCAGAGAAAGCTTTTGGATGTTTAATTTTTATTTTCTAACGAAAAAGCAATTTAACATACACATTTCCTTTGCATTTTTAACTTTTACGTTGGCAAAAAACCAACCAAACCAAAAAACCACCACCTCAAAGCAGGAACTGCACGCTCTGGGATCACTTAAAGTGCTCTGCGCTTATTTTCGGTGACCTTTTGGAGACAAAAGGCCACTCGTCCAATCGCGAGGGGACTACGTTATTTGGAAAGAAAATCTCTCAAAGTAACTTTAATCCCTTTCTGATTTCCTCCCTCCTCACCCCTCGCCCGGGGCCAGGGTTCCCGAGAGAGAGAGAGAGAGAGCGCGGAGTGTGCGGTAGACTTGCCACCGTCCCTGGCTGTGGGAACTTCATTGAGAGGGGGAAGGGATCGTGTTCATTGAGGAACCCGCGCCGCCTAACTCGGGCTCTGGCGGGAGGTGCGGAGCGGGGCGACAATCCTGAGCCTCTGGCAGCAGCCCTCAGGGAGAGGAACGGGCAGTGAGCAGACGCACCCAGGTGGGGTCACCTGCAGCCCAATACCTGGGCGGCAACTTGAAAGGACTTCGCTGCTTCTGTTCCAGTTAGCCATTGTTAATTCAGCCTTTAAGTCGTCCTGGAAAACGCTTCCGAATATTGGCCGCAAGGTTCCGGAGCAATGCGGCTCCCCTCCCCTCATCCTGCAGGCATTTTGGGGCGCGCATGGCCGCCCACGTGCTACGGGGCTGCTCCACCTAGGTTACCCTGAGCTGATCCTTATGCTAAAGACGGGTGTGTATACTCGGCTTATCCTGTGCACACCTGGGACGGCCGCATGCCATCTTCCGGAGCTTGCACTTCCGAGTTAGTTTCAGTCTCCATACCCAACCCCCTAGGGAAGCTCCAAATGCCGGTGAATAAATAAGCCCTGGAGTGGCCAGGCTGCCTCCAGGGACCCTGAGGGTGAAGCTGTAACTTCAGGGATGGGGGTTGCTCGGTCTCCAGCTCTCCAAACGCAACACAGATGACCTGAGAAGTCGAACCCCAAGTCCTTCAGGGATTTGTCGACTTTTATCGTTCTAGCCCACGTCCCGTCCAGATTAAATGGTGGGTAGTGGGCTGTGGAGAAGAAAATCCCACCAATCGGGCTAGTGTGGGTTTCCCGTAGCCACGCAGGACCACATGGCCCAATCGAGGGTGATCGAACTCTGGGGCCTAGGGCACAGGTGCCTTTGCACCCCGAAGGTGGTCAGGGGCCAGAGCTTCTCTGGCCTGCTTCCTGCAAAACGTAGGCGTCTCCCATTCTTAACCTAGGCCGGTGGGGGACAGTGAGGGCTTTAGAGCGGTGGCTCTGCGGGTTCCAGATCTCGAGACACCGACTGTGACGGAGCCCAAACAGGAAGGGCAAACTTTTAGCCCCAGGTTCTGGAAAGGTCGACTAACTTCACGTGCTGAGCCCTCTTCGGGCTCCCTGCTCCCGGTGGTGGTTGGTGGCAGGACAAGCGGACAGACCCCTGGCTGGGTTCCGCCGCCCCACAAACGCACGCCGGGAGCCCGGGGGTCACAGCTGGGAGCGCGCAAGGCCGCACCGCGCATTCCGCGCATTCCCGCCCGGCCGGTGTTTCGCCGCCACGTGGTCGTCCTGCGAGCCGCGCTTACCGTAAAGTTTGGTGACGACGCGCGGCAGTGGCTCCTGAGCTCCTGCGGACGCTCGCCAAAGCGAGCTGTAGATACGCGCTAGGCGCCGAGCCCGCGGGAGTTCCCGCTGGATAGAAACGGCCCTTCCACGTTTATAAGGGACCCTATACTGCCCTGGCACCACTGATATGTGTAATAAGGTGACTGACTGACCATGTAAGGAACTGGACTGCGGAAGAAGCCAGAGAGGAGCTTCAACCTTTGCTTCTGAAATTTGAATTTTCATCTTTATTCCAAGTCAGTTGTGGCTAAGGCCAAGGCTCTGTTCTCAGGAGGCCCTGTCCGGAGGGTGCTTAGCAAACAGGAAAGTGTCCATAAACCCAGTATAACTATTTTTAAAAAATGAGTAAGGGTGAGCCGGGCGGTGGTGGCACACGCACTCGGGAGGCAGAGGCAGGCGGATCTCTGTGAGTTCGAGACCAGACTGGTCTACTGAGTGAGTTCCAGGACAGGCTCCAAAACAATACAGAGAAACCCTGTCTTGAAAAAAAAAATGAGTAAGGGTGGAGTTGGATAGATGGCTCAGCGCAAAATGCTTGCCGATTTTCCAGAGGACAGGATTCAGTTCCCAGCATCCACATCAGGCAGCTTCCAACCATCTGTAACTCCAGCTCCAGGGGATCTTACACACTCTTCTGTACTCTGAGGATACCTGCACTCATACATGCACATAGATACACTAATAAACAAACACACAAATAAGTAGAATGTAGAGGTAAGATTCAGTTCACCAAGGGACAACAGGTTCTGGTTTTAACCAATGGAATGGGTGCCTGCTTCTGCCACATCAAATTCAGGGAGTAGTTGGGTCCTGAAATGGTTAGTTTTAATTGTCAACCTGACAGCCTTGAATCACCTGGCTAGAGGGTCTCAAGAAGGCTTATGGACATGGCTGTGGGCGATTGTCTTGGTTGTCTTAATTGTTGTAGGGTGACTCAGTGTGGAAGTGGGGTGCACATTCCAGAGGCTTGGGTCCTGGGCCGAGTAGGAGTGAGAGAGGTCACTGATATTGTCCTTCGGACTGTAAACCTCGAATTCTGAGCCCAAGCAGGCCCTTTCTTCCCCCTAAGCTGCTTTTGCCGTGATATTTTATCACAGCAGTAGAAATGAAGCTAGGACATGTCTAATGGGCACATGTCTGGTTTGTGACACCTAGAGTCCTATAGGGGTCAGAGATTTTGAGGCCTCTTCTGGGTTATGTCTCTATCCCTGCTTTGATACATGGCTTCTTTTGCCATCAGGGACAAGGCAGAAGCTGCAGGTGGACCTGAGGGGCTACATGGCTCCTGTGTGCCCCCAGTGTAGCTCTAGACCAGATGGGTTCTAGCCCATTCCCATCTAAGGGAATCATGCCCTCTTCTGTGGGAAGGAGTAAAAGGCACCCACCTTCCAGCTTTACCAGGTGACTACTGTCATTGCAAGAATTTAACAGCTCAGAAAACTGAAGTGCAGAGGGGTTGGCCATGCACATAGAGCTGGACACAGGCACTAATAATCTCAGCACCCCAGAGGAAGATGGGATGCAAATCCTGCAGCCCCCAGAAACTCACAGGCGAGCTTACTGCTTTAGGTACTAGCACTGTGAGGCAGAAACAGGAGGATCTGTCTCCAAGTTTAGTCTGGTCTACATAGTGTGTTCTCGGCCAGTCAGGGCCACATAGTAAGACCTTATCTCAAAAACAGAAAAAACAAAATAAAGACAATACCACCACCAACAAAAACCAAGGCAAACCCAAAGAATGCTGTTACAAGCCAAGTGAAGCAGACACCCATAGCTGTCCTCTGGTGCCCACACAGGACCTGTGCACACACAAGAAACAGCAGCTACACACACACACACACACACACACACACACACACACACACACGCATGCACGCACGCATGCACGCATGCACGCGCTCACGCCACAAAAGAAGGCCAGGCAGTGATGGCCTATGCCTTTGATCCTAGCACTCTGGAGGCAGAGGCAGGTGTGAAGCAAGAGACAAGTTCCAGGACAGGCTCCAAAGCTACACGAAGAGAACTTGTCTGGAAAAACAAAATCAAACAAACAAACAAAAAACCCACAAAAGAAAATCCATGTATTACCACAGTTAGATGTGGTTGCCCATATCTGTCATCCCAGCATTAAGGACTCTGGAGATGGAAATTTGAGGCCAGCCTGATCTACCTGTCAAAGGGAAAAGTAGCCGTAAAGCTAGCCACTTCTTTTCAGGATGCCAGGAAGTAGGAAACCATTTCTGTTCATGCAGGAGGTGGCACACAGGGAGGTGTCTCCCTGTCTCTGTCTGTACTGTGCTGTGTGATGGCTTCCCCTGCCAGGCAGGGCCAAGAGTAACTAAGGCAATATTGCAGGACATTTAGCATAGTGCTGGCGGATGGCTGGGGACTGCTCAATGCATTCATTCACAAATTTGCTGTTATCCAGAGTGAAGGCTGCAGTGTACTGCCTGCAGTATGTGGAATTAATTACACATTTTGGTTTATATTCAGAAAGAGAATTTTTAAAATGACTTCATGATGAATCAACTCTCTTCTCTTTGCTGACTTCTGAGCTGTTTATGGGAGTGAGATTGAAATTACAGAGGAAACTTTTCAATTGGGGAAACTGCAGCGGCATGGCTCTTCCCTTGTTCTTGTTCTTTTTTTTTCTAAAAGGCAGAGTAGAGTTGATGTACTTACTTTACTTTTGTTTTTTTGAGTCTCAGTAGCCCGGCTGACCTTGAACTCTTGACCCTGTTTCCTCCACTTCCCAGGTGCTGGAACAACCTTGCACTACCATGCCTGGTGTACATGGGGCTGTGAAATGTGTCTCCAACAAACGCGGGCCTGGGCCCTCACCTCCTGCTTTTCTGGGACAGCTGAGGCAAACCTGGAATCTATCCACTAGCAAATTCCCAGGCAGGCTTTGCGGAGACAGAGGCAGAGCTGTGTGGAGTGCTGGGAGATAGATAGGACTAACTGGGAGGGGTGGGCACAGGCCCTTTTGCAGCCCCTTCTCATCCATCTAGGCCCCGCCCATGTGAACAGCGACATGGCCTACATTAGCTTATACCTTGGACCCTCTTTCTCTGACACTGCACGGATGCATGTACATAGATGGCTAAGCAATATTCCCTCGGGTCCAAGCCTTCATTCGCAGGGTGGCCCTGTTGAGAGGTGGTAGGACCTTTGAGAGATAGAGCCTTGAGTCAGGCCCTAGTACTCATGGGGTCGAGACAGGAGGATTGCAAGTTTGAGAACAGCCTGGGCTGCATAGCAGGATTCTGTCTCAAAAACAAACAAACAAAACCCAATAACTAAACAAAACCCAAAACAACAACAAACTCCCCCAAACTAGAGACAGAGCAGATAATGCAGCCTGGCAGGAGGTTCTTAGGTCACTGAAGCTGTACCCTCAAAGAGGAAGATGGAATACTCTTCCTTTGGCTTCTTTGGTGGTCACAGGTAGTTCTTCACGCCGCGAGACCCAAAGCAGAAAGGTGTCCTGTTCTGGACTAAAATCCTAAACCAAGACTTTAAATAACTCTGTTCTTTATAGTTAATTATCTTGGGCATTTCATTACAGTACAGGAAAGCTAACACATCAAAGTCACTGTAGTGGTGTAGTCCCCCATCTTTTATTAGAGCTCCCCGTTTTCCTCCTCTTCCTCCTCCTCTCCTTTTTTGAGACAGGGTCTCATGTAGCCCAAGTTGGCCTTAAACTCCCTATGTAATCAAAGATGAATTTGAGCTCCTCATTCTACTGTTTCCACTTTCTGACTGCTGAATAACAGGGTGAGTCACCACGCCTCAGCCTCTCAGTACTGGGGATGGAAGCCAAGGTCACATGTGTGCTAGGTGAGCTCTATCATTTGAGCTACAGCCTAAGCGTTCATTCATTCATTCGTTCTCTCTCTCTCTCTCTCTCTCTCTCTCTCTCTCTCTCTCTCTCTCTCTCTTTCTTTCTCTCTCTTTTTCTTTCTTTATTTCTTTTTTTCAAGAGTTTGAGCTGGGAGCTGGTGATAAGAAGAATTAGAAAAGTTCCAGTGCGGCTGGGCAGTGGTGGCGCAGAGGCAGGTGGATCTCTGTGAGTTCGAGGCTGGGCTAGACTGACAGCCTCCAAAACAATACAGAGAAACCCTGTCTCGTAAAACCAAAAAAAAAAAAAGAAAAGAAAAGTTCCAGTGCAGAACTTGGCAGTGCAGCGATACCCAGGGTGAGTATCACAGTGATATGTGACCAGGGGAGAGATGGGGCCTGATGTGACGGCGTCTTGGGTGGGGATAGTGTTATGGGTGTTTGGTGGGACACAGGCTGTTCCTACCTGTTTTCTATGTCTTTCCTCATTTCTTTCCAAAGCCATCACCTCTTGTGTCTTTGTTGCTAACAGTTACAGTAAGGCCAGGGCACCAGATTCAATGCATTGGCAAGTGATGTTGTTCTTGCCATGGAGCCATGATCCAAATTTTCAAAAGACACCCCAGAACTATCCCATGTCCAAAATGTAGGGAGAAGCCTGCCAGGGTGCTGCCATGGGAGACAGGGCCTGGGGGTCAGTCATGGCAGCAATAAGGGATACATAAATTCCAACAATTGTTAGTGCTAAATTAGAAGCTATGAGAATTAGAGGGCCAATGTGTTTATATGTGTGTATGGGGGGCAGCGGGAAACTTCAGGTGTTATTTATTGGGTGCCATCCACCTGTTTTCTTATTTTTTTAAGGTTTGTTTATTTTATTTATTTGGGTTTGATTTTTTGAGACAGGGCTTCTCTGTGTAACAAAGCCCAGCTATCCTAGAACTCACAGAGATCCACCTGTCTCTGCCTCAATACTATAATAAAGGTGCATGCTGCAATACCTAGCTATCTGTTTGTTTTTGATGTGTGTGTGTGTGTACAGTACCTGTAGAGGTCTGAAGAGGGCATCAAATCCCCTGGAACTCAGGTTATAGATGGTTGTCAGTCACCATTTGGGTGCTGAGAACCAAACCCAGGTCCTCTGAAAAAACTACCTCTACACCTTATTTTTTTGAGACAGGGTTTCTTATTGGATAGAGCTCATCAATTTGGCTAGACTGGTTAGCAAGCCTTAAGTGTCCTTCCTGTCTCCACACACACCTAGTTTTACTTATTTTATTGTTTGCGGAGACAGGGTTTCTCTGTGTAGCCCTGGCTGTCCTGAAACTCACTCTGTAGACCAGATTGACCTTGAACTCTCAGAGATCTGCCTGCCTCTGCTTCCCTCAGATTATATTAAAGGTGCATACCACTAAGCCTGGCTTTTTGTTTTAGTTTTTTGAGATAGCTGGCCTTAAACTCAGAGAGATCTGTCTGCCTCTTGAGTACAGGGCTTAAAGGCCTGGGTGACCACACCTAACCTTTTCTTTTCTTCTTTCTTTCTTTTTTTCAAGACAGGGTTTCTTTGTATAATCCTGACTGAATTCACCATGCAGACAGGCTGGCCTCAAACTCACAGAGATTTGTCTGCCTCTCTCTCTCAAGTGCTGGGATCAAAGTTGTGTGCCACCACCACCCAGCCCAGCTTTTTATTTTCTTTTAAATTTAAATTAAAAACAAGCTTTTTTTACATGTCAATCCCAGTTCCATCTCCCTCCTCTCCTCCCCTGCACCCCCACTAACCCCCTATGCCATCCCCTTTGTGCTCCCCAGGGAGGGTGAGGCCTTCCATGGGGGAATCTTCAAAGTCTGTCATATCACTTGGAGCAGGGCCTAGGCCCTCCCCCATGTGTCTAGCCTGAGGGAGTATGTGGAATGTACTAGGGACAAATACTGATATACTACCAGAGGCCCCATAGATTGCCGAGGCCTCCTCACTGACACCCACTTTCAGGGGGTCTGGATGAGTCCTATGTTGGTTTCCCAGCTATCAGTCTGGGGTCCATGAGCTCCCCCTTGTTCAGGTCAGCTGTTTCTGTGGGTTTCACTAGCTTGGTCTTGACCCCTTTGCTCATCATTCTTCCCACTCTGCAACTGGATTCCAGGAGGTCAGTTCAGTGTTTAACTGTGGGTGTCTGCTTCTACTTCTATCAGCTACTGGATAAAGGCTCTAGGATGACATATAAGCTAGTCATCAATCTCATTATTGGGGAAGGACTTTTAAGGTAGCCTCTCTACTATTGCTTAGATTGTTAGTTGGTGTCATCTTTGTAGATCTCTGGACATTTCCCTAGTGCCAGATTTCTCTTTAAACCTATAATGGCTCCCTCTATTATGGTATCTCTCGTCTTGCTCTCCTCTATTCTTCCCCTGATTCAACCTTCCTGCTCCCTCATGTCCTCCTCTCCCCTCCTCTACTCTCCTCCTCTTTCTCCTAGCTCCCTCTTCTCTCACCCATGCTCCCAATTAGCTCAGGAGATCTTGTCCCTTTCCCCTTCTCCAAGGGACCATGTATGTTTCTTTTAGGGTCCTCTTTATTTCCTAGCTTCTCTGGCAGTATGGATTGTAGGCTGGTAATCCTTTCTCTATGTCTAAAATCAATATATGAGTGAGTACATACCATGGTTGTCTTTTTGCGACTGGGTTACCTCACTCAGGGTGGTTTCTTCTAGTTCCATCCATTTGCCTGCGAATTTCAAGATTCCATTGTTTTTTTCTGTTGAGTAGTACTCCATTATGTAAATGTACCACATTTTCTCTATCCATTCTTCAGTTGAGGGGCATCTAGGTTGCTTCCAGGTTCTGGCGATTACAAATAAAGCTGCTATGAACATAGTGGAACAGATGTCCTTGTATGAATGTGCATCTTTTGGGTATATGCCCAAGAGTGGAATTGCGGGATCTTGTGGTAGACTGATTCCCATTTTCCTGAGGAATCTCCATACTAATTGTTTTTTAATCATACTGTTCCCCTTTCTCCACATCCTCTCCAGCATAAACTGTCATTGGTGTTTTTGATTTTAGCCATTCTGACAGGAGTAAGATTGTATCTCAAAGTTGTTTTTTTTTTTTGCATTTCCCTGATTGCTAAGGATGTTGAGCACTTTCTTAAGTGTCTATCAGCCATTTTAGACTCCTTTATTGATAATTCTCTATTTAGTTCTGTACCCCACTTTTTAATTGGATTATTTGTTTTGGAGACCCAGTCCAGCTTTTTAAAGTGGGTCCTGGGGAGGGAACTTAGATTCTTATATTTGTATGGCAAGCACTTGATATATCTTCCCAGCTTTTTGGGTCCTGGAGTGTATTTTTAAATTTTCTTTACTTATACTATTTTATATCTATGAATGTTTTGCCTACATGCATGTGCAGCACATGTATACGGTGCCTGCAGGGTCCCAGGAGGATGCCAGATGCCCTGGGACTGCTATTACAGATGGTTGTGAGCTACCAAGTTGCTTCTGGGAACCAAACCTGGGTCCTCTGGAAGAGCAATAGTACTCTTAACTACAAAGTCATATCTCCAGCCTGTTTTTAAAATTTTCTTAAAGACATATTTAATATTTTTTACTTATATGTATGGTAGTTGCCTGTTGGTGGAGTTTTCTGTTGGGACTGCCAGCTTACCAATAAATACACAGAGACTTAATATTAATTATAAGTGTTGGACCGATAGCTCAGGGTTATTACTAACTAGCTCTTACAACTTAACCCATTCCTATTCATCTGTGTGCTACCCTGGGACTTTTACATCTCCTCCATGTCCTGCTTTCTGTCTGGCCAGAGACTCCTCTGACTCTACCCTCCTTCTTCCCAGCATTCTCTCTACTCCCAAAATCCCACCTAGCCATCAGCCAATCAGCTTTTTATTAGCAATGAGAGCGACACATTTTTACAGTGTGCAAAGGTTGTTCCACAGCAGTCGCCTGAGTGTATGCACATATACCATATGTATGTGTGGTGCCTGTAGACGCCTTAGGCCATGGATCCCCTGGATCTGAAGTGATGGATGGTTATGAGCCATCATGTAGGGACTGGAAACTGACTCCAAGTCCTATGTAAGAGCAAAAAGTACTCTAACCATTGAGAACCATCTCCCTAACCAAATGGGTTGGTTTATTAAACAAGATGTTGCCTTTTAAATTTTATTGTTAATTAAATATTGGTGTCATTTCTCCCCTTTCCTCCCTTCAGTCCTTCCCATGCCCCTCCATTCATGTCCTCTTCTTTTTATTTTAAAAAATATATAAATTCTATATTATCAATATGTATATAATGTGATACACACACACATATATTTGTTGGCTAGTTTTATATCAACTTGATACGAGCTAGAGTCACTGGAGAGGAGGGTGCCTCAAATGAGAAAATACCTCATTAAGACTGGGCTATAGGCAGGCTTGTAGGGTATTTTCTTAATTAATGATCAGTGGGGGAGGGTCCAGGCCATTGTAGGTGGGACCATCTCTGGGGCTGGTGATCCTGGGTTCTATAAGAAAGCAGGTTGAGCAAATCAGTAAGCAGCACCTTTTCATGGTCCCTGTGTCAGTTACTGTCTTCAGGTTCCTGCCCTGTTTGAGCTCCTGTCATGACTTCCTTCAATGATGGAGTATATGTGAAACTGTAAAGCAAATAAACCCTTTCCTCCCCAACTTGTTTTTGGTCATGGTGTTTCATCCCAGCAATAGAAACCTTAACTAAGACACACACACACACACACACACACACACACACACACACACACACACACACGCACGCACGCACGCACGCACTTCCTACCGAGCCACTTGTCCACTTGTTGGGATAACCAATCAGGAGTCTCATCTCTGGGGAAGACTCATTTCCCCCTTTCAGCAGTTGTGAATTACCTGTAGCTCTTCATCTAGCGGTGGATACGTCCCCCATCCATGTTGGCATGTTAACTGGTGTTGTCCTTGTTCAGGTCTTGATTGAGCAGTCACGTAGTTGAGATTTCATGGGTGTAGCTTCTCAGTCATAAGTGGAAGCTGCAATCTCACAGAAGACTTCCTGGTCCTCTGGCTCTTACAGTCTTTCTGCCTCCTCTTCCATCATGGTCCCTGAGTCTTCAGTGTGGCTGTTGTGCTGTGGATGTACTGGTTGAGGCTGGGGACCTCACAATCAGTGGTTCTCTGACCAGTTGTGGCTTCCTGTAAGGATCTGGGGTGCTGTTTGAAAGCACAGCATTTGGGACAAATCGTCAGGCCACAGATACCAGAAAAGGAGGGGTATAGCTTCACATGAGCCTTTCTAAGCAGACTATAGGCTCATTCTCCTGTGCTCCTGCTCACAGATCGCTGGCCAACACATAGGTGTCACCTGGGACCAAATTGCAGCCATGCAGCAAACTGCCATACCACCCTAAGGAACCAGGGTTCTCCTCATTCTGGCTGCTCCTTTCTGAAAGAAACAGCAGTGCTGAGAGTGTGTGTCACTCTTTAAGGGTGTCCTCTCTCACTTCCTGGTGCATGGCATTTGGGACCTCAGTGTACCTGGGACATGTAGCTGCCATCTGTCTCCTATGTTCTTTGCACCTGACAACTTGTCCCATGATGCCACATTCTGCTTGGGTGCCCCGTGGTACCTAAAGGTCCTCTGAAGACACATGAACACCATCACTACATATCTTAAACTCTCTTCACCCATGCCAGCTACTCCCCTGCATTAAATCCCTGTCCTGTTGCTTTCCATGATCCAACTCCTCCCAGCATTGCACCATGGTCTTTAGAGTTGGCTGATTGCAGTTCTTTTGCAAGCAGCTCGATCGATAGCCTAGCACTGCTCTTCCAGTGTTCCTTCCTGTGCTTGGGGCTGCTACTCTCTGCCCTATGGAACAGCTGCTTTCTGGAGGGTCTGTGTCTAACCTATCCCCTCCCAGACCATTCCCAGGCCAGACTCCAAGAGATGAGGAGGGACGCAACACAGGAAAGCACGCTTTGGAAAGGAGGCCAGCTGTGAGTGTAGAAGCCAGGGCAGAGCAGTGTGTGTGTGCATCTGTCTGTCTGTCCACATATTTTAACCATGAAGGCCCATGGTTCAAGAGCTGCAGCAGGACAGGCCCCACAAAGGTCCAGCACTGGAATAGCTCGCCACATTTCTCCCGTTTTGTTGCCACAGTCCCTTTACCATGGAACCTTGACCTGTTGTCCACAGACCTCCTCAGAGATGCATTTAGAGGAAAATTAGAGGGAGTCCATGAGGATTCTGCAGGGCTGGCAGACCCATGCAGCTCTGTGAGGAGGGCACTAAGCTCTGATCAAGGCCAATGAATGTTTGTGGGTTGTTCAGCAGAAGGCCTCTTACTGGGGGGCAATTTTGTGGCTTTGGCCTACAATTTGGATGCAAGGAAGCAGGCACAGTTAATGCAGAAACCTTGTAAACCTAATCCCTGCCAGCTACCATCAGAGCAACCTGTGAACACTCATTCCACTCCTTTGACAGCCCTCCTCTGCCAAACCTGGAATTTTACAAGAACATCCATGGGGCTTGTTTATTCAGCTATGAGTTGAAAACATACACTCCCCTTTGAATCTTTCTCTTTTTTCTTTCTTAAGAGAATTAGTGTGTGTGTGTGTGTGTGTGTGTGTGTGTGTGTGTGAGAGAGAGAGAGAGAGAGAGAGAGAGAGAGAAAGAGAGAGCATGTGTTTTAATTATGCAATTGTGTCTGGGTATGTGCATGTGAGTGTAGTTGCCCATAGAGGCCAGAAGAAGGCATAGGAACCCCTAGAGCTGGAGATACAAACTGGTGTGAGCCTTCCTATGTGGTATTTGGGAACTGAACTTGGGTCCTCTATAAAGCGGCAACACTCTATACCCATATTTCCAGCCCAGAATCTTATTTTTAAAATTATGTTTATATATTTTGTGCATGTGTGTGGTCACATACATGCTATGGCACATGTGTGGGGAAGTCAGAGGGAAACTCTTGGAAGTCAATGCTCTCCTGCTGTGTAGGTTCCGGGGTTTGAACTCAGGTCTTCAGCCTTGGCAGCAAGTGCCTTTACATGCTGAGCCATCTTGCTGACTCTTGGGTTTTATTTTTGTTAGGCCTTATTGTGTGCTGTTTCCTGAGTCCTAGGACACCGAAGTTTTGATGTCTTCCCCTAGGGTCTTACAAACTTAAGGGACTTTGCACAAAGGGAAAGGCAAATAAGGAATATGAATGAAGGTGTCTGGGTTTAAAGAATGAGGCGTCCTAGTTGGGGTGTTTGTCCCATGGCCAGGAGTGTCTTGGTGTCATCAAAACACCTGTGTTTTGTGTCCTGTTAGATTTACAAATTGGATTGGAAGTGGCATGCCTTGGAGGTGTGGTCTCCAGCTGGTGGATGCAGCCATGCATTTGTCACTGATGGGTCAGGAGCTGCTGGTCTCATCACTGGGCTTATAATCTGATGGTTTTCCTAAAAGAGGTTGTGAACACCCAGAAATGGGGTTTGGCTGGCAGAGGTGGGGCTCAACTGGAGGAAGCAGTCACTGGGGATGTTTTCTTGGGGATTACATCTTGTCTTAGGCCTCCCTCGTCTCTGTGTCCCAAGAGATGGAATGAGGGTTGGGGATGGAAGGAGATGGGCACCCCATGCGAATGTCCCTCTAGTGCCGATGCCTGGTCCTGACCTAAGGTCTAATGGAGGCCAGCTGACGGAGGTGACTTAAAGGACAGAGAAGCAGACTCGGGGTTCTCCCCACTTCTGGTCTGGATTCCTCAAGCCAGTAATTGTTTTCTTTTTGTGAGTGATTACTGATCATATCTCTGGACCACATGAGAACAGAGCCCAGTGGGTTTGGTAACAAAACAGAGATATGGGAGCCATGGCTGCTGCTGAGGAAGTAGGTCTCTACTGACTAACATCAGGGCTCTGCTCCCATCGGACTCCAGTGAGTCTGAAAAACAAACAAACAAACAACAAACTGCACCCATCTAACAGGAACACTCAGTACTTATGCTGTACGGGTTACAACTTTTCACTGTTGTTTTAAGATGGGGTCTCACAATCCCAGCACTCGGGAGGCAGAGGCAGGCAGATCTCTGTGAGTTCGAGGCCAGCCTGGTCTATAAAACCTAGTTCCAGGACAGCCTCCAAAGCCACACAGGGAAACCCTGTCTCGAAAAACCAAAAAAAAAAAAAAAATAAAAGATGGGGTCTCACTATGTGTTTAAGACTAGCCTGGAAGTGGAGATCCTCCTGCCTCAGCTTCTTGACCGCTTGGGAGCACACTGTGCACTGCCACATCTTAGGTGGAGGGGTGGGGGTGAGGGGATGCTCTTGGAAGCCAGAGGACACTTGCAGGAGTGGATTCTTTCCTTCTCCCAGGTGGGTTTCAGGGATGGAATTCAGGTCTTCAGGCCTGTCTGCAAACCCCATTACCTGCCAAACCATCTCACCAGCCCCCAAGATACTTTTCTTATTTACAGCCTAATGGCCAGCAGCCATGAACTCTGAGTGGTGGATTCTGAGGTCATGTGAGTCAGGGGGGCACTGTTGCATGTTTTTAGTAGTCACAGTGCAGTTCTGTGTCAAAGTCCTGTAGCTAAGAAGTGTACCTGCTGTCAGGTTCCCCATTGTGTGGCCTTTGTCACCCCCACAGACGTGCTCCAGAAACAATATTTGAACCTCAGTGTCCTGGGGACAAATGCTCAAAAACAAAACAAAACGAAGAAGAAAATAAAACCAAACAAAAAAGCCAACGACTTAAAGAATGTGTACAATGGTCTGATATCGGCAACAAAGATGGTTGGGATACTCACTAGAAATAAAACAAGACTCTGCCGGGCACCTCCAGTTGTGAGGAACCTGTCTTCTCCTCATGGTCCCTCTATCCAGGGTTTCCTCATTTCATTCCTATGAGCTGTTTAGCAGGTGTCTAAGGATGTTTGCTTTGTTTTTGAGACAGGGTCTCACATAGCCCAGGTCATTTTCAAATTCGCTATGTGGCTGAAGATGGCCTTAAATTCCAGACTCTCCTTCCTTCACCTTTTGGGTGCTGGAATTACAGGTGCTCATACCAAAGCCTGGTTTATGCCCTGTGGGACATGGAATCCAGGGCTTTGTTCAGTCATGTTCAGTCAGTACTCTCCCGACAAAGCCATCCACATACCCAGCCCCTTAGGATATCTGTATACTCTTCTGAATTTTATGGCTTTAATTCCCAGGAATACTTTGTTTTTCTATAAATAGTTTGTTATCTGAATTTTCTGACCTGTACATTATGCTATCTTTCTTTTTTTTTTTAGAAGAGATTTATTTTTATTTCATGTGTATTTGTCAGCTTGTCTGTGTACATGCCATGTGTGTTCAGTGCTCGCAGAGGCCAGAAAAGGGCATTGGGTACGCTGGAACCAGGATCACCGTTGTGAGCCACCATGGTAGGTGCTGAGTGCAAAACCTGGGTCTTAACCACTGAGCCGTTCCTCTAGTCCCCAAGTTTGCAGAGGTGACAGTGACATTTCAAGCATGTGGCTCACTGCTGTTTATTTATACAAATGACTCTTGTCCCCTGTCTGCCCCTCTCTGTGCTTTTTATAAAGCACAGGACTATGGAAGAATTTAAAATAGTTTTTCACATGTTCAAACCCATTTGTCCTCTTGCTTCTGTTCGTGTATTTGGCATCCACTTCTACACAAATGGAAAAGTACAATTCTTGAGGTTTGCTTGGGCTCTGTGAGACTCCGTCACAAACAAACAGAAAGGGAGAGGGATTAAGATCACATGTGTCCCAGGACCCTTTGCTAGAGACCAAACTTACTAAAAATTAGTCTAACTTTTTTAAAGGATCAGCCAAAGGCAGAAAGCTGAGCCTCTTCCTGACTGTTCATTGAGAAAGACTTTACAGAGGGGTGGTGAAATGACTCAGTGGGTAAAAGTTCACAGAAGTTGATCCCTGGAGTCCACATGGAGGAAGGAGAGGACTGACTCCCAATTTCCTTCTGTGTACTACATATACACCATGACCCCCTCCACACAGAATAATCATTTTTGTTATTATTATTATTATTACTTTACTTTTTGAGATAAGACCTCACTATGTCATTATGTAGCCTTGTCTGGCCTGGAACTTGACCAGTCTGACCTCTAACTCAAAAGAGACTCACCCAACCTTACTTTCCAAGTATTGGGATTAAAGGTATGAACCACCATACCTAGCTCAAATAATAACAGTTTTTTATAATTTATTTTATTTTGTGTGCACTGGGGTTTTGCCTGCGTGTGTGTCTGTCTGAGGGTATTTGGTCCCCTGGAACTGGAGTCACAGACAGTTGTGAGCTGCCATGTGGATCCTGGGAATTGAATTCAGGTCCTCTGGAAAAACAGCCAATGCTCTTAACCACTAAGCCGTCTCTCCAGCCCTAGAATAATTATTTTTAAAGAAAGACTACTGGAAGCCAAGCAGTGGTGGTGCATGATTTTAAAACCAGCATTTGGGAGACAGAGGCAGGTGGATCTCTGTGAGTTTGAGGCCAACCTGGTCTACAGAGAGAGTTCCAGGACAGGCTCCAATGCTACAGAGAAAAATGTCTTAAAAAAACAAAAACAAAACAAACAAACAACCTCCCACGAAACAACAACAAAAACAGCACTCAAAGTTCTGGAGGGATGGTTCAGTGAGTTAAAGAGCTCGTTGTGAGGGCTTGAGGATCTGAGTCCAGATCTCCAGCACCCATGAAAAGAGGGACACATGATGGTGCGTGTGCCTGTAACCCTAACATTGGGGAGCCTGAGACAGGTGGGTCACTGGGAGTGCCCAGGCCAGCCTGTAGCCAAAATGGAGAGTGACAGATTCGGTGATAGGCTGTCTTAAAAATAAGATGAAATGTAATAGGAGACACCTGATACTGACCTGTGGCCATCATGTGCATCTGCATGAGTGAGTGCATGTGTGTGTGAACACATATATACATGCACACACACATGAACACACTTGTGTATGCCAACATACACAGGAGCATGCACACTTGCACACACACACATTCACATACATACACACACATTAAGAAACACACTTTTGAATTGGAGCAGTCTTCCCAGGTGTATGTGCGATGGACCAGCTTTCCCTTATGGCACTGCTGAGGATAAGAACATTGTGCAGTCACAGTAAAGAGCCATGAAACATTGCTGAGGACCTCCATCCAGGTATGTCCCATGTCAGTGTCCCATGTTGTAATCGTTACTTTTAGCTGTCACTTTGATGCAACCTGGAATCACCTCTGACTAGAGTCTCAAAAAGGGATTGTCTACACTGGAATGGACAGTGGGCATGATGGGGGTGTGTGGATTGTCTTGATTAAGTTAATTGATGTGGGAAGACCCAGCCCACTATGGATGGCACTGTTCCCTAGCCAGGGGCTCCTGGACTGTAAAAGAATGGAGACTTAGACCTGAGTACTGGCAAGCAAGCTAATATGCCTGCATTCATTTTTCTAAGCTCTCCACTGTGGCTGTGATGTGACTAGCTGTTTGAAGATCCTGCCTTGATATCCCCACAATGACAGACTGTAGCCTGGGATTGTAAATTGCTTTTGATCAAGGTAGAATGCACAGGAATGCAAGGGACCTTAGACGTATGAGAACAGGTATAATGACCTGTGGCCTCAGAGTCAGCTGCTGTGGATAGGGCAGCTCAGATAAGGCCTTCAGCATTTACCGTGGAGAGGCAGACGTCTGATGAGATTCTGGAATGTTCTGTGCTTGCGGTCTCTTTTCATCTGAGGATCTGAAAACATTACATAATTACACTTTGCAGAGGCCCCCTGCAGTGGGTCTAATGAGATCCAGGTCGAGCCTGTTTGAGGTCCATTAAAATGAACAACTACCGTGGTCCTTGGATTCTAGCTTTGCTGTAATCAACTCCAGCTGACTCTGTCTTTCTATATATTTTTTGCATTTATTTATTTGTGTGTGCATGCAACACTGTTGTTCATGTGGAGGTCAGAAGACAACTTGTGAGAACCGGTTCTCTTTCCACCATATGTGTTCCTGGGATTGAATTCAGTATATCAGGCTTGACAGAAAGTGCTTTGTACTCACTGGGCCACCTTCCTGGTACTGACCTGGACTGTTTTAATATCTCTGGGTCAGAGAGAAACACAAGCATTTCAACAAACATATGTAGAAATCCTTTGGCATAGGGAATTCTTGAGTGACCCTGGACCACTGAGGTATCATGGTCTTTCATCAGTACTGACCAGCTAGTGTATGTGTGTGTGTGTGTGTGTGAGAGAGAGAGAGAGAGAGAGAGAGAGAGAGAGAGGTATGTACATGTATGTGCTTGTCTTCCTCTCTACAATAAACACAGAGGAAGCCCCCAGGGGCCCTTCTCTGTCTCTGTCCACCTTGTTCTTTAGAGAAAGCGTCTCTCACTGTACTTAGAGCTAGGCTGGCAGCCAGCAAGCCCCAGCCATCCTCCTTCCTCCGCTCTCAACACCTCTGGGACTTCACTCACAAGGCCACACCTGGCTTTTTAAGTGGGAGCTGGGGATTTGAACTCTGGTCTTCATGCTTGTGCAGGGATTGCTCATATCCACTGAACCATCTCCCCAGCCCCCACGATATTTTTGATGTGGCTTTACGAAAACACACTGTATGGTAATATTGAAAAGTAGGTGCTTGATCTCATAAAGTACAAAACGCCCCTTTTGCATGGCCAGCAATCCACACAATTCAGGAGGAAAGGGCGGCCGGTGAGCTGTCATTTCCCAGAGCTCCATAACTTGTCTTTCATCTTCCATTAATCAGGAGACTTTAATCAGGAGACATATTCTGAGGCAGTCATCCTGGGAGGAGGGAGCCTCTATTGTTTGTGCACAGAATACTTTTGATGTCTTCGAAGGGACTCCTAAGTCCTAGGACAGAGAAGCCTATACAAAAATCCCTTTGTTCTTGCAACCTGGCTGCAGGGAATCCCAGGATGGGCCCTGTGCTCCCAATACAACTTGTGACATTCTCTATCCTCACAACTTATACAAAGCAGTCCTGGTCTGCAGAGGATGGTGGGGGCAGGAGAGCCAGGCGTATTAGCTATCTGCTGCAGATACCAACACAGAACTTACTGGTCCTATGAACCCACCCTGTCTTCCTCAGACAAGCACCTGGGTTTTTTTGTCTGAGAAGGTTACAGAAGCTGTAGGAAGTCCTTGATAAGCCCACATGCATGTTCTAACGGCTCCTTGAAGGAGCCTACAGCACCCCACCCTTCGTATTCTTTCCTTTGGGCTAATTCACAAAAAAGATCTGTTTCATTGAACACGAAGAAAAACAGTGTGTTGGGTGATACTGGCCCATTGGAACACTCACAGGATGTTGACCAATCTCAGCTTGATGACAGGTATAGCTGTGGTAGGCAGCTCTGCCTCTGAGGGGTTTCCAGGGGGTCTGGAGCTGGAAGAGGGGAGAGAGATCTCACAGACTAGTTTCCTCTGTAACCTTCTTGGGGGAGAGTTCGATCAATGTTTCTGAGGATGTGGGGGAGAGAAGTTTAAGTTCTTGGACTCTGTCCTCAGAGTCATTTAAGTGGGGTCAGTGTTGGAGCCCAGAGTGACCCTTCCATTTAGGATGTCATGTCGTTTAAGGTCCACTTAGGATGTCATCTGAGCTGCCAACAAATACCCGTACACACATTCTGCATGGTGGAGGGGTGCACCAGCTGACTTGGGATGCCACGATGGGTGCTCCAACAACTCACATCCCAGATTCTAGCGATCTGATCTGCAGGTGTCACGGGGCTAGTTCCTCTGGAAGCTTCTCTCCTTGGCTTGCAGATGCCACCTTCTCCTCTATCCTCATGAGGCCATCTGTTTATACCTTTGTATTCTGATCTCTTCTCACAGAGGACACCACCATGGCAGCAGAGCCAGGGATATCTGAAAGAATCGGCTCTTAAGGGTTTGGGTCCTCCATATGATTTATAGAGGACTTGGAAATGTAGATTGGTGCTTGAACACCTGTGCCAAGGCCTGGGTTCAATCCTCAATACCCACCTAGAAAGGGAGTGACAGTAATGGAGGCAGCACCGGTAGGGTGGGACTCTAGAGGGCCATGAGGGATCTTAGTCAGAGAATGGCCTCATGTGGGTTCTGGATGTGGCCTACACCATATAATCAGTCCCACTGTGGGACCTTTAAAAATTTTTATTGATTTATTTTTTACATTGCAATCCCAGGTCCCCCTCCCTCCTCTCCTCCCACTCTCCCCACTCCCTCTTCCTCCCATCTGCTCCTCGGAGAGGGTAAGACCTCCCTGTGGGGCCTTTCTTACTCTAGGTCTGGCTGTCACCCTATGGCTCTCCCAATTTAGAGGCCCCATGTAGTGTTCTGGGTCAGGTGGCTCCTGTGGAGCTGGTGGCAATTGAAGAGGGTGGCTGCCAACAGGAGAGGCTGGGGGCTCACAGAGAACTTGGAGAGAGTGCTGTGTGCACCTTGGGGCCTGCAATGGTCCAGTAAGGGCAGCAGTGCTGGGAAAAGAGCTGTCTATAGAGCCAGGTCTCTAAGGCTGGATCACTCTGACCCGTACCAGACACTTTTGATTCTAGACCTGCTCTTCACTGCAAAGGGACAGGGAACCCACTCTGGGCTGCACATTGACAGGGAAAGCAGGTCCCCACCTTCAGGGTTTCCTCTGCCATCCTTGAAGCTGAGGAGGAGACGTAGCAGTCTATGGTCTCTCCCTTGCATTCTTGCCTCCCGGGGTCTCAGAGGTAAAGAGATAATAGCCACCTCCACCTCCGCCCCAGCTCAGCCTCTGTGTTTGAAGACCTTCTTAGTCTCCTATAGTAGAGGCCCTTTTCATCTGATGGGTATACCAACACCAACAGAAACAACACACAGATCTGTGGCCACCCAGTGGAAGAGAGGGCAGGCTGAGTGATGAACACCAGTCACCAAGTGGACATCCACAGTCCCAGGGTGGACAGTGACCATCAAGCGTGGACCGTTCTTATAAAAGATGCATGGTCACCTCTGAGAGGAGCAGAGCAGAGGTAGGGATGCTTGGGATGCAGAGATGAAGGCATTTGGAGCAGGGAATGGGGATTGCAAGCCTTATTCCCCAGGGCCTGGAAACAAAATCACTCTGGCTACATACATGGCACTGGAGGAACTGTACCCAGAGTTACCCCATCATCACAGCTCTCCATTCCTCAAGTGTGCTTGGTCTCTTTATCATGACAAATAGCACACAAGGAACAATTTAAGGAAGGGGGTTTATTCTGGCTCACAGTTTGAGGGTACAGTCCATCCTATTGGGAAGGTGTGGTGGCAGGAACATGTGGCCATTGGTTACATCTAAGTGGAAAAAAATTAAAAAGAAAGACATGACTGGTTCCAGATTTCAGCACCAGGTGAATGAAAACAGTAAATTAAAGGGAGAGGAAAGGACATGACCACAGCTAGGTTTGGTGGAAGAGAAAGTTTATTGTAGATGTGTGTGAAAGCATGGTCAGAGGCAGCGGCATCTGGGAGACTCCAGAGTGGACAGGATCAAACTGAGCTGGGCCTTGTGGGGGAGAGGGAGAAGAGGAGAGAGGAACAGCAACCGGGAGACCCAAAGAGAGTAGACAAAAGGACCAGGTAGCTAAAATGGTTGGGTTATATAGGGAAGGGCAGCTGGGGGAAGGGCAGCCCAGCCCCTTGCCTGGAGAAGTTTAGGGTAGGGGGCACAGTATGCCAGTCAGGAGGGCCCTCTAACAGGTAGGGACAGAGGGATGCTGGGAGAACCTGGAGGCCAGGTCCACTTTGATATGACACCTCAGTCTTAGGTATGAAACCTATAGACATCAAATCCTCAGTTGGGAAGCAGAGAGAGATGAATGCTGGTACTCAGATCACTTCCTCTTCTTTATTCAGTCCAGGACCCTAGTCCATGGGATGGTGGCCCCCACATTCAGGGCAGGGCTTCTACCTCAGTTAACCCAGTCTACAAACTTCCTCAAAGTCTCTTCAGTGATTCTGAATCCTGTCAAGCAGACATCACCAGTAACAACCACCATATACACCAGGTTTCAGAGACCCCAGATGCGGTGCCATGTCCTGAGCAGGAAGAGGGGTGTCTTCCTGCAAGCCACTGTGTTCCAGGCGAGCTCCTTGCGCAGGCTTTGGAGCCCCTACAGTTCTTTGCACCCCAGGCACTGACCTTGGCTTCAGGATGCTGAGTGGGGTGTAGAATCCTACTTCTTCAGGATTCCAGTGCATACTAAAGACCAGATGAGACATCCACCCTTGTGGACTGAACAACTACTGAATTCTTGGAACTTCGGTTGGTGGACAGTCATTGTTGGACTAGCTGGACCATAGTCTGTAAATCACTCTAATAAATCCCCTTTACACACACACACACACACACACACACACACACACACACACACACACACACTCGCTCTATAGGTTTTGTTCCTTTAGAGAATCCACATGGTGGAAGGAGAAAACCAACTCTCCTGGGTTGTCCTCTGCTCCACAGGCTTGCTGTTACATACTTGTACACACTCTAAATAAAATAAATGCAATGAAATTGATTTAAAAAGACCAAAATGGCAAAAAAGAAACACATGGGTCTCTTGAACAGCAAGCATTAGGGTTCTCTCATTTTATGAAAGTGCATGCTTGCTTTTTAACTTAGGGGCAGGCAGGCAGGCTGAGGACGGAGACTTCTATTTAACTCTAGTAGCTGCATGTCAGCAGTCTGGGAGAGATAAGGCAACCGGTTCAGATGCACAGTGCTTACTTCTTTGCATCAAAGCTAAGCAAACAGTGAGAATGTCTTTCTGCAGAACTGATCCCTCCCCACCCACAACCAACCCCTGGGAAACATGGATGCCCTGGACTCTTAAATAACCCTGGGAACAGCGGGCTGATTGTGTGGCAGGGCCCCTAGCTGCCCCAGGTAGCCGTGACTTCCTGTGCCCAAGTGGTGACTTGAGATTCCATCCTGAGATCCTGCAACCAGGAAATATCAGCTTACAGACCTGCAGTGCCTTAAGGTAATCGTGAGAACTACATTAAAGTTCATGTCTTAATTAAGCCAAACACCAGCCTAGGAATCGCAGGCATCCGAGGGCTTAGCAGTCTTGAGGGATTTGGTTTCCCTGAGGCCAGTAGTGGGGACTGCTGGGAACTCAGAGGGAGGTATCCATTGCAGCCAAGGGCACAGGGCTCACACTGCCCAGATCACCACCGCTGCAAAGGCTGAATGCTTTGTGCACGTGGCGGTTCTCCTCTGCTTCTCTGGCTGTGGTGCCACTATGCCTTTATAAGCTACTTGTCCCCTTAGGCTAGGCTGTGTGTGTGGACCCAGGCTGCCCTCTTCTAACTCCTTAGATAGCTGAGATGATCTTGAACTTCTGATTCTCCTGTCTCTACCTCTAAAGTGCTGGGATGACAGGTATGCACCTCCACATTGAGTCTCTTTTTGAACCTGGGAATCCAACAAGATTCAATCATGTATGTTCATGTGTGCGCACATGATGCCTTAATTGGTCCTAATCACCTTGAATTCGTGGCATATGTAAACAGCATGTTAAGTTTCTGCCATTATAATCATCATTGTGGAGACTACCTTAGGGACATTTACACCATGTCCACACCAAACAGTGACACTTACACCATATCCATACCCAAACAGGGGCTACCGTTGGGCAGGGTAGATGTTCCTTCAAGTCAGTTCCAGCCACTGTGGTTAATACCCCAGCCAGGCAGTTCAACTTTAGACCTCACATCTCAATTCCTGAAGGCTAAACGTCCCAAACCAAGGGGCCAGCCACCTGCGGACTCCTGCAGATGCTTCTGTCCTCGACTCACAGATGGCATCTTCCTGTCCTCACATGACTGTCCTCTGTGTGGTCAGACTGGTTCTTGGCCTTCCTAGTGAACTCATCACTGAATCTATTGAGAGACACCCATCTCCAGAGACAGTTGTAGGCTAGGTTTGTGGGGTCAGGACCTCAACAAATGGGTTCGGAGGACACAGTTCAACCCTCACATGACCCTTATGGGTGAGAGTGAATGGGTTCACTCGGATCCCCCTGTGCAGCCAGCCTAGCTTTAAAATCCCAGCAGCCTCCCACCATCACATGACAATTCTATCATTTCGCCAAAAGAATCTCTTGGCAGGAGAGAAACCTGACTTTTCTGTATAAGGTGTTGGGAGGTGAAACAGGGGGACACACCCCTCACGGGAGCAAGGAGGGGCAAATAAAGGCAGGGTGGTGTCTTCCTGATTGTTGTTTTGTGAGATGTTCACAGTGGTGTCATGTATTAGTCAGCTCAGGCTACTGTAACAAAACACCTTAGGTTAGGTAGCTTAAGGGAAAGAAACGCATTGTGGCACATTTTGGTGGCAGGAAGTCCTGAATAAAATCCCAGTGGGATTGGTAGCAGGTAAGGCTACTCTGATTGGAAGGTGGCGCCTCTTTTAGGTGGTGGGGGTTGTTAGTATTTAAGCATTTATACTGGCCTGCCTTTGGAGTTCTGGCAGGATACACCCTCAACTGCTGCCACTCCTCTCTCTCTGCCTCTTTCTTCTCTCCCCTCTTTCCCTTCTCTCCTGCTGCTTCTGTCCCCAGAGGCTGGTCATCCCCCCCTTTTCACCTTTTATGATCCTTTTCCCCTAATAAAAACAAACCCTTGGTATCTTTCTCTCACGTGCTGCTTTAAAAAAATTACAATAGAGATAGGAGATGGGAAAGGGGAGACTGCTGGGGTCTCTTGTTAGAAACACAGGTCAGGACAATGCTTCAGCTTAGTCTTCTGTAGCTATAATGAAATACCCAATAGAATTAACTTAGAAAGAGAAGATGTTTCTTTTAACTCTCTTTCCTGGTGACTCTGATAGGTTAGCCCCTTGCTTTGGGCTGATGACAAGGCAGATTATTCTGGCAGGACTGGCTAAGTAGCAGCCTCAAGAATTCCATGAACCAAGAAACAAAGAGACAAGGGCCTGAGGCCCCACAAACCTTCCAGTGACCTAAAGACCCCACAAGGACTCATTTCCTAAAGGTTCCTCCAGCTCCCAAGCCTCCACTGTGGTATGGAATTCTCCTGGGAGATGCTAACAGGCAGCTACTCACCAGTGATTATTCCATCCAATACAGCTTGTTGAACCAACAAGTTTATTGGCCTTCCTCCTCACAGGAGCGTAGAGGCCCCAAACAGCTGTGTCACCAGAGTCCTACCCCAGCATGCTTGGTGACCTCAAAGAGGCTGCATCACAGAACCCCACCTTCCAGTTGGCCTCCCTACCTCTCGGACCCCAGCACCCCCTGAGACTGTGAGACCATGTACAACTGGGAGGGAGGCACAGGAGCAGGTGACTGGAATCTTGGGAGAGGGTCCCCTGACCCTTCCCGCCCACCTTTTGTGAGGGAACATCAACAGGCTGGACCTTGAGGGTCTCTTTTCCTCCTAGCTGCTTTGATGAAGATGGTCACACTATGGGAACAGAGATCTGATTCAGCTATCGGCAGACTGGCCCTTTAAAGATCTGAGGGATGGTCAACACCCAATCTTCAGTTTGTCCCTGTGACAAAATACTTGGCCCTTGAAACTGGAGGGAGGGGGGTTTATTTTGGCTCATGGCTTCAGAGGATTCATTAATCACAGTGTGGTGTTGGGAATCGTGTGTGTGGTGATGGACATGTGTGGTAGAACTTTCTCCACAGCAACCAGACCCAGGAAGACAGGACTGGAAGAAAGATGCTCTATAACCCTCAAAGGCCACCCCGTCTCTACCAGTCACACTCCTCATTAAGGCTCCATAACATCCCCAAACTGTGCCATCAGTCTGAGACCAAGTGTTCAAACACAGGAGCCCATGCGTGCTCTCAGGTTGCATCCATAAGCCCCACCCCCATCTAACTTCACCTACATCCTTAAAGACCTTGTCTCCATCCCCAGCCACACAGAGGAGGGTGTCCATAGCACGTGCTTTGCAGGATCACAGTCAATTCGTTTGCACTTCTCTTGTTTCTCCTACTCTTTACCAGCTGTGACATTACACTGTCAAAAACATGACATTGACAAGCTGGGGAGTGTTTTCAGAGAAAGCATGAAGACTTGAGTTCAAGCCCCAGCACCCACATTAAAAAAAAAAAAGCTGTGTGGTGGTGGTGGTGCAGGCCTGTAATCAGAGCTGGGGAGGTGGAGATAGGAGGCTCCCAGGAGCTCATGGGTCAGGCAGTCTAGCCAAACCCATGAGCTTCAGGTTCAGCCAGAGAAACTGTTGAGAAGGTGGAGACCTATTAAGGAAGTCACCTGATGGCAACCTCTGGCCCCCACATACACATAAGCACAGGTGTGCATGCACAGAGTAAAAAAAAAGGACCCTTATACTCTTTTTACCCTTATCTTTAGTATTTTATCATGTTCAGAAATGAATTGTTAGGGTGCTTTTTTCAATCTAGTGGCTGATGGTGTGTGTGTGCACGCTCACGCACAGGTATGAAAACTACTGATTTTGTAATGCAGGCTCCTCAGTTGATTTATCTTGCTGCTTTCAGTAGATTTCCCACAGGCTTCTGGGGTTTCTTGTCACTTGTAGGCAATGACTTCATCCCCACCTGTTCTCTTCCTCCCAACTTTTTATTTCATTTATTTATCTTTAGATAAAGTCTCCCTATGTTACTCTGGCTGGCATAAAACTGGCTATGTAGGCCAGGCTGGCCTCAACTCACAGAGGTCCACCTGCTTCTGTCTCCACGGTGTTGGGATTAAATGAGTGCACCAGTACATACAGCACGCCCTTGGGTGGTGAGCACACATGCAGAGGTCTGCAGACAACTTGCTGGAGTTGATTTTCCCTCTTAACCACATGATCCCAGAGACTGCACTCAGGCCATCAGGCTTAGTGGCAGATGCCTTTACCCTCCGAGCCATCTCACCAATCTTAATGTTTTAACTTTGTAAATTGTGTGTCTTTGTGTGTATACATGTGAGTTCAGTGCCTCTAAGGCCAGAAGAAAGTGTCAGATTCCTTGGAGTTACGGGTAGATGTAAGTCATCATGTAGGTGATAGGAACAGAACATGGATCCTCTGTAAGAGCAGCAGTGACCTTACAGCCTGGGCCATTTCTTCATCTTCCTCCCTCCCTACCCACCCAGGTTTATCTTATTTCTTGGTCTTGTCCGATTGCATTTGCTACCAACATTAATATAATTGAATGAATGACAGATATGACAAGGCTTGTTTTTGGTTCAGTGGTGTCACCTTTGACATACTGTTAATGCATTAAGCATGAGGCTGGGTGGTCACCTTGAAGGCACCCCTGTTTCTTCATTGGACTATCAGGAACTCTGTGAAATTCCATCCCCATTATAGAAACTCAGATCAAACCCTTTGATGAAATCAGTCACATGTGTCGGGGTTGCTTAGAAGCAGTCTTGGTTTTCCTGGGCATCTGAATTCAACCGGATTGTATTTTATTTGAATTTCTTTCTTATCTTGGGCTGTAGAGATGGCTCAGCAGTTAAGAGCACTTCCACTCTTCTAAAGGATGGGAGTTCGGTCCCCAGCACCCAATTCTGACATCTCACCTTTGCCTGTAACTCCAGCTCCTGAGGGTCCTACACGCAGGTCTCTGAGGACACCTGTGCTCACATGTGCACACACACACACACACACACACACACACACACACCATGAAAAATAAAGCAATTTTTTAAATAATGTTTTTCTAAGCTTTCATCAAGTTTTGGGGTTAGCATTGCACTTGGTTTATAACAATTATTTCACTGCTTTGCTAGGGCAGATGAGAGAGCTCAGCTGGTAAAAGTGCTTGCCACTCAGCCTAGCGTCCTGTGTTCTATCTCTGGGTGCCATGTGGTGGTGGAAGGAGAGAATCAACGGGTGCAAGTTGTCCTTTGACCTCCACATACCACAGTACATATGCCAACCCCCCCTCCAAAAAAACAAAAGAAAAAAATGCCTTTGCCTCATCTGTGCCTGAAAGAGCTTTGAGAGTCAATGGGAGGCGCTCAGAGCAGCTGCTGTGAACTCCTCCAGGCTTTGCGGGGCGAGGAAAGTGTTTCTAAAATCTCTCTTTGACATGTAGTCAAATCTTTGAACTCTATGTAGTAGAGGCTGGATTTGAACTCCTTCCTCCACCTACCATGTGCTGAAACTGCAGGTGTGGGCACCACACCCAGCTTTAAACTTTACTGTTAAAAAGAGCGCTGGGGTAAACGCCCTCTCTATCTACCTTTACGCCCTTGTGCATTTTCTTCTGATGAGCTTATCTCTTTGTGAATCACTGTTATCACAGAGGGCCTGTGGTTTAGACTCTGATCGGCCAGTCCACCTGGTCCCTATCGCTCTTCCCGAGCCCATGCTAGCCATGTATTGTCAGCCTTTTATGCCTTCACCAATCTGATAGACAAATCAAAACTAAAAGCAAAAACCCTTGGAGCACTTCAATTTGTGTTTCCTTAGTCCAGTACTGAGGTTGGGTTCTCTTTTTCTCAATGAATATATATATATATATATATATATATATATATCTTTTTTGCATGTTTGCAATAAGCTTTCCCACCTTTTGTCATCGCTTTTCAGGAGCTCTTTATATATTACAGCCCCTTAAACATCCCACTGGTCAGCCACAGATCATCCTGGCATGTTATAAAAATTGTTTTTTTTATTTGATAGTATCCAAGTTCACTGTACTGGGCAGAGGCCAAAGTAAGGGTGATTCAGCCTTGGTTCATGCAGAGAACTTGAACATGCCCGTTGAATATCCAGAGCTAACTTGGGAATTTGACTCAGATCTTCTGTGTCCAGTTTCAACAAGCTCTTCACAGGAAATGAGGGGGGAAAATGAAGCCAGGAGTGTGAGAACTCCCATTGGCTGCAAACTGACTAGAGACGCATGGAACCTTGCAGGTCAAAATTCAGTTCCTGAGCATGGTCAGTGAAGCCAGGTTCTCACCCAGGTTGGTTGAGTCCCTCCATGGTTGATCACTCCAAGAAGGGAGGGAGCTGTTTGCACAGTTTAAGCATCAGGATCTCTTAGGCTTTCCTATCAAGCTCAGGTTTTGCTGCTTCGAGGGGTTCTGGGAGGAAACTGCCAACATGTCTTCTGGAGACCAAACCTTCTCATGAGGCTCCTGTTGGCTCCCACCCCTGGGTGAGGCCAGGGCTCCGAGGGCCTTGTGCCAGCCCAGCCTGATAGCCACAGGGAGGGGCAAGGCGGGTCCTCTCACCTGGAATCACACATACATAGTTTGGTGGAGTCTTAGAGGCAGTTTTTCAAACAAAGCAAACTATCAAGCCAGGAGTTCCAGACCCATTTCTTTGGAGGCCAGCATCTCACCTTAGCTCTGACACCAGCCTAGGTATCCCAGCAAAACAGCCTGATGGTATCTGAGAGGATGAGGGGGATGGGCAGGCTCTGCCTCTGAGCACTGCCGTTCTGCTCTGGGAAGACATAGATGTTGAGGCCAGTGTTGGTGCTATTATAATTGATCCTTCTTCTGTCATGGGTTGAAGCCTGCTGGGAAATAATCTTCTGGGGCTGGAAAGATGCTAGAGGGGGCCAAGTATAGAGACAATCTGTGTCAGGAAGTCACAGAAGGAGGGGAGTCTGGGAATTTTGAGCCCCAAGCCCTGGTGCATACCACAGGGCCACTGAGCGTGGTGACCAGAGGGTGACCAGAGCGTGATGAAGCCTCCAAGGATGTAAGGTAATTGTTGAGAGGGCTCCTCGGGGGTCAGACTGAGGGGAGCACATACCCTGCTTGGGGGGCAGAGAAGCTACACAAGGCCCCAGTGGGAAGGAGCAAGGAGCAGGGTGTGCTAACAGGATTGGAGTCTATGCTCTGTGACACCCAGGTACAGTGTAGAGCCCTGCCACCCTGGATGCTGGGGGAGACTTCAGGCTGGTGAGGGGGCTCAATACCAACAGTGAGAAATCTCTTTGAGCCTTAAGCATAGTGTGAGATCTGGTGGTAAACCCTTAGTCTTAGTGATGGACAGCAGGGATGTTGAGAACTCCCCTGACGTTTCCCCGCAACCTCTGCCCAGGCCATGGGCCAGGCTCCTCTTATATAAGCTAGGGCAGTATCTTGATCCACTTCTTGTGTTAAATGTGCTGAGGTTTGACTGCAGGGAATAAAGTGATGGCAGTTTATGTCATGTGAGTGTGTGATTGAGTACCCACCCAGAGATGACAAATGGTCACCATCAGCTACAGTATTCTACTTCATCTCTGAGAAATATAGGTGCCAATCTATTCCAAAATGTGTGTGTGTGTGTGTGTGTGTGTGTGTGTGTGTGTGTGTGTGTGTGTGTGTTGTATTGGGGAATTGAATCCAGGACCAGTCAAATGCCCATCTGACCAATGATATTAAACTATGAGTTCGTATACATTACCTTATTATATGCATATTATGAGACAGAATCTCATATATCCTAGGCTGGTCTCAAATTTTCTATGCATCCAAGGATAACTTTGAACTCCTGATTCCCCTTGTTCCACTTCCCAGTGTAGGCGTGCACTATCGTGTCTTGCACAGGATTGCAAGGCTGTGGTGTCTGCACAGGATTGACCTAACTAGGGTAGTGAGGGGACAAAGAGAGAATAGACCCAGGAATCAGAAAACCTGGGATCCAGTTTCCTGGGCGCTCACACGGAGAAGCTATAGCACCTGGAAGCTCAGCACATATATTATCCAAAGCTTAGCAAGGAGGTGGGATTATTACATATAGATAAATGGAGGGGCAGGATTATTGTATACAGCTGAACAAGGAGTGAGATCATTACACATAGAGAAATGAAGAGGAAGTATTATATACAGCTGAACGAAGAGGCAGTTTTAGCTAATCTTGGTAGGAACAGTCTTCAGGTCATAAGCTTGGGGGTGGAGAGAAAACTGCAGTGGACATTTTCCGCACACATTGTCAATATTTACATTTGGAGTACAGGAAGGCTTTGCCATTTCCCCGAGCCTCACGGAGGAGAAGGTTTTGCCATATACACAGGGCTGAGGCACTGGAGGTTTAGGTGCCATGTCCATGTCAAACCATACACATTCACTTAGGAAGTCAGCTCCCTACAGTGCACCACCACGCCTGGTTTATGCAGAGATTGAACCCAGGGCCTCGTGCATGCTGGGTAAAAACTCTGCTAACTGAACTACACTCTTAGCCTTGTTATTGTTATTATCATTGTGATGACTGTTCTTGGTTGTCAATTTGACTTCATCTGGAATTAACTAAAGCCCCAAACTGGAGGGCACACCTGTGAGGGATTTCTGCTTAACTTGAAGTGGGAAGGTTTACTTCCAATCTGAATCTTTGAGGTAGGAATACACTCCTTTAATTTCAGATCTTTAATCCACCTCTAATCTTGGCCACACCATCTGCTGGAAGCCTATATAAGGACAGGAAAGGAGGAAGATTTTGCTCTTTGCTTGCTTGCTCTTGCCTTTCTAGCAAGTCCATTCTTTCGCTGGCATTAGAGCCTACAGAATTCTTCAGGATTTCAACATATACTGAAGACCAGCTGAGACATCTAGTCTCATGGACTGAGCAACTACTGGATTCCTGGACTTTCCATTCATACCCAGCCATTGTTGAATTAGCTGGACAACTGCTATAAGTCATTCTGATAGACTCACCATATTCCAGAAGTTCTGTTACTCAGACTAATACAGCTAGCATCACCACTGTTGCCATCACTGGGCTGCTGGCAACTGAACCTAGGATCTTTTTGAGCAAGCAACCTATCCCAGTCATGAACATTATTCTCAAGACTGAAAATGATGCCCTAATGATGGAACACTGTCTGGTTATGTCACCCTGATATGTTGAAAAGTAAGAGAAAAGAAAACTTTTTTCTCTGAGAGGCTGCTCCTCCCAAGGTGTCCATAGGAAAAGTTCTTGGACGTCACCATACCTCCCCCACCACCAGAGACCCACATGCTCACTGTTCAAGGCCTCTGCTTACACTAAGCCATTTCTGAATACTTTCTTTGTCTCACTTTGTAGCTCTGGCTATCCTGAAACTCACTATATAGACCAGACTGATCTTGAATTCACAGAGCCTCAGCCTCCTGAGTGCTGGGGTTAAAGGCATGCACAACTGTGCCTAACAATTGATGTGACTCCATGTGTCATTGAAGAATAAGGAAAAAGGTTATTTCTGTAGCCAGTACAGTTGTTGGTTTTAGGTTTGAATATTTTTTTAAGACAAGATCTCATGTAGCAGGCTGCCTTTGAGCTCTCTATGTAGCAGAGAATGGCCTAGAACTCCTGATTCTCTCTCCTTCTCCCAAGTGCTGGGATTACAGGTGTGCACCACCATACCTGGTTTAAGGGGCACGGGGATGAACCTCAGGGCTCTGAACATGCCAGGGAAGCCCTCTACCCACTGAGCCCCAGTCTCAGCCCTGTGTCTGGGTACTTTTGATGCACGTTCCTTGACTCTTGGAGGGAGCAGTAGGTGTGGGGGCAGGCAGCAGGTTTTAACATCTGCTTGAGGTCACCTGCTTTATGTCAATGGCTCCTTCCACCCCTTTCACCTTCTTCAGACCATGTTTGTGCTAGATCTTCAAAGCACAGTGGGAAGAACTCAGCTGTAGTGGTCCAGCGTCATGTGGGATGCAGCGGTGTTGGTGGTTCTGCTGATAGCACACCGAGCTCATCATTCCTCAGCTTCTATGGAATGCCCACAGAGACACCAGAACAGGAGAGTGTGGGGAACCACAGCACCAAGAGAGAGCTTCATGCCCACATCGAGGAAGGACTTCCTGCAAACTACTCAGAGACTGTGAGCTACAGATCTGTTGAATGGATGGGAGTGGCCAGGGACTGCCCCTCATCTTGTTCCGTTCAGGGTCTGAGAAGGGGTTGGAACAGGAGGAATTTATCTATATGTTAAAATGGTGATGTCTACCAAGATCCCTCCTCTCTCTGGATCTTAAGAGACAAACAAACAAACAAACAAACAAATTAAGCTGAAACTGAGCAGAAAGGACAAACCCACCAATATGTGGTAAAACAAACAAAAAGAAGAAAGGAAGAAAGAAAGAACTGTATTCACAAAAAAGGAGAGCCCAGAAGCAACAAAATTCACCACACGACCTGCAGGAATGGCACCATGAGAGGGTGGAAGAGGTGGGACCTCAGGAAGGACCACTCCCGTAAGTCTGAAATTACTGACTGCTGCACGTTCAAGGCCAGCTGGGGCTGTGGAGAAAAGTTGTGTCTCAGCTTAACCCCCAACCAAACAGTTGAATATAAGCAATTTCACAAAGTTCAATTAATATATATTCAGCTGAAGACAGAACACACACACACACACACACCATAGAATAAGGAGACAAAAACCAGATGTAGTGACACATGACTTTAATCATAGTCCTCAGAGGCTGAGACTGAAGGATTGCTGTCAGTTCCAGGCCAGTGTCGGTTCCATGTTTCACTCCAGACCATCCTGGGCTACAGAGTCAGCCCTCATCTTAAAAACAAACAAGGGGCTGGAAAGAAGGCTTAGTGGCTAAGCGTGCTTGCTGCTCTTGCAGAAGACCTGGGTTAAGTTCCCAGCACCCACACTGCGGCTCACAACTGCTTGAAACTCCAGCTCCATATATAAAAATTATAAATAGATCCTTAAAAAAGAAAATAATAAATATAAATGGAACAGACTCTCTTATTAAGGAGACTATAAGTTGGATTAAGCAGTACACATATATAGTATTTTCAATTGGAACCCCTAAAGCCCCTCCGCTCAATGGGCGGGAACATGTAGCCAATGCAGACTAATTAAACGTAGCAAAAAGGAAGCAAGAGTGTGTACATTGGTCCAAGTGAAATTCAACAGCAAACACATGAACAGAATAAAGAAAGTCATTTTGTATTTCATAGTGAGGACAGGCTGAGGGGGGCTGATGGCAATAGGTAGCTGTACCCATCATATGTCATGGGAAAATGTTGGAACTGTGAGGAAACATATAAATCTACATTGTCCTGGTGCCTTTTACATCCTTTTGTTTCCTTTAAACTTGAGAAGGAAAAGACTTATTTTTCCCCATGAGCTGGAGCCAGCAAGTTGGGAGTGTTGATTCAACGTGCCTGTGGAGCTCTCTGCAGTCTTATCTAAGTGTGGGCTTTGTATATGTCACTAGGAAATATCACAGGGTCTGAGATGGGGTCCCAACTCTAACCTTTTATGTAAAACACATATTACTTCCTTAGAAACTAGAAACCGTTAATTGTTGAAACAATATCTGCCAGGTGGGTTTGGGTAAGTGTTTATGCACCTGTCATAAAGAAAAGTTCGCCCAGCATGGTGGTGCATGTGTGTGATCTAGCACCCTGGAGGAGAAGCAGGGGGATTACTACAAGTATAAGGCCATCCAAGGAAGAAAGAGTCCCAGGCCAGCCAGGACTAGAGTAAGATCCTGTCACAAAAAAGATTTTTTTCTCAGTCTTTGATTTATGATATATAATCATGGTTATAAATAACATTTAAGTGGACATGGGTGTGTGAATGTGTGTGTGAGAGAGAGGGAGAGTGAGTGTTTGTGTGAGTGTGAGAATGTGTGTGGTCTATGTGTGTGTTGTATATGTATGTATGTGGTGTGTGTGTGAGTGTGTGCGTGCGTGCGTGTGTGTGTGTGTGTGTGTGTGTGTGTGTGTGTGATATCTCCTATGCACGCGCTGAGAACTGAGATTTTTCTGGTTCTTACATTACACTTTTATGTTTCCATAAATCACACTCTGTAATTATAATGCAATAAAAACAAAAATTTATAACCTGAGCCCGGGTGTCTAACAGGCCTCTTCTAAATTAGGTCAAAGCTGAAGAAAAGACTGGAATCATAGCTTCTAAATTTCTGGGTATGGTGACGCTGCTTTCTGCCCAAGTCTATGTTCTTGTTCTGAGGGAATAAAAGAAGAATGAAGGAGAATGAGATCAGGGAGCAGAGGGTGGCTCTCACAGTGGCGAGAGGCTGTGAGACTCAGAATCATGGGCTCTGGGAGTGCACAGCATTCCTGAGAAGCCTAAGCAAACAGAGGTGGTCTCCTAGGACAAGAAGGAGCCATCCACAGAAGCCTCTGGGAGGTGGGCTGGCAAGGCAGCTCAACTGGTAAAGCTCTCATTGCACTAGCCTAGAGCTGAGTTTGGCACCCAGCACTCATGTAAAAAGTCGAGCAAGGGGCTGCCAAGGTGACTTGGTGAGTATTGCCAATAAGCCTGATGACCAGATTACTCTCTGGTACCACATGGTAGGAGAGCGTTTACTCCTGCAAGTAGTCCTCTGACCTCCACAGATGCCTTAAAACAAGAGCTGTGAGAAAGAGACAGTTCTGTGGTTAGGAGGGTGTATCCTTTACAGAAGACCTGAGTTCAGTTCCTCACCATTCCAGGGGGCTCATGGCCACCTATGACTCCATCTCCTGGGACTTCCTGGCCAGGCAGCCTACCCTAACAAGTGTCCCAAACCAGTGAGAGACAAAGTGTCAAAACCTAAACAAAACAAAGCTGAGAACACCTGAGGAATGAATGAGCCCTGAAGGTGTCCCATGGCTTCTCCAGGCACACCCACACACATGTACGCACAGACCTCGAGTAATCCTGGAGAATGCCTTCCAGAGGTGGTGTCCTATCCTTTCTCAGACCAGGAAGCTGAGCTCAGGGCTAGATTGCAAGGGGCAGACTTCTCACTGCACTCACACAGTAGGAAGAGAGGGAGAGCTCTCAATATGACAGGTCCTCTGGCCCAACAGTCACCCCCTAATGCCACACTCAGGAGCCTGGGGTCCACACACAGGTTTGGAGAGATTTAGTCCACATCCAACCTGTCTTGTGGGAGGCAGACACTTTACAAGTGACTCCCAGAAAAAACTTTAGCATCTCTCCACTCCTGCCTCCTCTGCCCACCACACCACCATTCTCCTGGGTACTTGAGTAGAGGGACAGTCCCTCCCACAGCAGCTACAGCGAGTTGTCCCTCAAGTGCTCTTCCCCCTAGATCATAGGTGCTTAGCCATTGTATAGTCAGAGGCTCCTGAAGCTTGCATTCAAGAAACACATGGCCCCTGCTTGCCTTTGAAGGACCAGAATGGCCCCTATATGTGCCTGGTACACACAGAACAAAAGCACATGCAACACCACTCCACACCCTCCATGGTGGCTATGATCTCCAGCACTGGTCCTAGGCATGTGAAGGTGGATGCAGATGTCGAGACACTAGGAAAGAGGAAGCCAAAGGCAGAGGTATAGATGGAGGCTGGTGTGGTTCCTGGCACCTGCTCAGCCTGGCCACCCCCTCCCTGTCAGCCCAGGCAGCTCTCCTGCTCCTCTGACTGCAGTAGGCTAGGTGCTAGCCAGGTCACAGTGTCTTGAGGTGATGGAGGAGGAGCCAGGTTCTGCATGCCACGCCTCCACTAACATCCCAGCATGCTCCAGGTCCACAATGAATGTTGACCCACCCACCCATTCCTGTTCATCACCATTAAAGGCATCGGCAGAGCATGCAGCAGGCATGCGCCTACGTTATCGGTCTGGAAAGGGACACGCTACACTCTGCCAGGGCATGCCCCTCTCATGCCCACGTCAAATCCTGGTCTGGGTGAGGCCCACTCCTGAATCTGGGAGCCATATGGGTAAGTCATCATTGGTTTTGCCTCCAGTTCTGTCAATAACAGAGTCGGACTGCTTGAGCTGCAGTGTAAGACTAGAAATGACTTGATCCTCTGAGCTGGTCCGGCAGCCAACCTCCTCGGCCACTATCTCCTGTCCATGAGATTCTGACAAGTGCCATCGAAGGCCTGATACCCTCAAAGTAAGAACTGGGACCTAAGGCTGGGAGTCAGGCAAAGCTCCTGCAAGTTGGGGGTGGGTGGAGCTACATGGGGCGGGGCTTTGTGAGGGCGGGGCTGTCTGGGTTTGATTTTTCTGGAGAAGCTGAGGGAGAGGTTGTGGGGGTGTGGCTTCACACCTGGAATCCCTGGAGGGTCCAGCCTGGGGCAGCTGGAATTGATCATCTTCCTGATGGTGCTGGTTATGATGCAGCGTGGGGACACTCCCGAGTCAGCACCTTGTCTTACTCTAGAATGGCTTCTGTGGCCCCGCTTTCTCTGTCCCCACCCAGCACTTCTGGTTGCCCTACTCTCATTCATCCATTTATCCAACCATTCATTCATTCAGCAAACACCCATTGGTGGTCCTGAATACTGGGAACACAGCAACAAGGTCAACTCAGTCCAGCTCTGAATTCTTCCTCTCTGTGGGGAGAAAGGGCATAAGCCAGAGTCTCGGCTCTAGGAAGGGACCCATCAGAGAGGAGAGCTGAGAGGACCAGCATGGCCTCAGGCTGGGAGGCGGTGGTGGTGTCCACAGTCAGACAGACCAGGATCCAGTGACACTCTCAGGACCTACAGGGTGTTGGACTCCAAGGCTCCTGGATGCACATCCCTTGCTGAGTACTGTCCTTGGCCTGGTATTTCCAGCATCATCGGTCCTCAACCTAGGAAGCTCGAGAGACTTTCTGCAGGGGTTTAGGAGGAGGAGATGGGTACTGGGCTGTCTGAGGCCCAGTCCCTAAGAAAGGAGTGGCTGCTGCACTCATCCTCTGAGGTGGTAGAGGGCTCTCAGCCTGCAAGATTGGTATCATGCCACCTGTGATCTTTGTTCAGACCCTTTTGGTTGGGAGCCTGGCCTGGCATCACAGCCAGAGCCATATGTATATTGCAGTACCAAGGTACAATGGAGATTGATCCATGGTAGGGGATAAATGATGGAAGGAGCCATCATGGGCTCCAAGGGGAGGAAGGGAATGACTGGGCTGTGGGAAAGATTTCCACAGAGCCACCTGAGGTTTAGAAATGTGTCTTGGAAGAAATGGTCTTAGGCAGGGGCTCTGAGAACTGTCAGGGGCTTGGCAGGTGAGGAGGAGGGAAAGGCATGGAAGAACCGTGTGAGAAAGAATTAACGCATGGAAGCCCATTGTTATGCCTTGTCTTGCAGCTCACAGAAGGAGGGGAGCAGGATGGATGGGGCCAGGCCGTCAGGAGAGCCTCCGGCCCTTTCTAAGGGGACCCTCGGTGAACTGAGCCCTGCATGGGTTTACCTTCATATCTGCAAGGCCTAGAAACCTGAGTGTTTACACAAAGTCTCCAGATTTTTAAGAGTCAGTCAACAATTAAATATCAGGCCAAATAAAAATATCACTTTGAGGAAAACTGAAAGTCTAGGTGACTCTGCTGCACCCTGGATCCTGTGTGTGATATCTGTAACTAAAGAGTATATGCATTTTTCCCATTCAACATATACTGAATATTTTTCATGTTTGTGTAATCTGCTAAAAGCTATTTGCAACAATTATATAACACTTGGAACGTGTTGGGATTTGCCTTTCATTTTACTCCCTGGTAGATGCCAAGCTTGTTGGGTGGAGTCTCGGATACACCCCGGCCTGGTTCATTGTTTCAGTGCCCGCAGGACAAGCTGCACAAAACAGCAAATGTGCCCCAGCCTTGAGGGCCTCAGAGCCTCAGGATGCCAGTGTTGGGAAGACCGTCATCGCCCCAGCTCTCCATCTTTCAGTATCAGCCAAGGAAAGTCATGGCTTGTCTCAGATGGCCGTGCAAATGCAGGGTTACTCCATCAGGGGAACTGATAGAAATGAAATTTGTATGTACCTGTGTGCATGCATGTGTTTATGTCAATAACAGTTCTGATTTTTTTAAATAAAAGATTTGCTTTTTCATGTATGTGTAAATGGACATTTCTTTCCTGCCTGCCAGTTCCAAAATTACTGACTCAGAGGCTGAATACAAATTATAAATGCTTGGCCAATAACTCAGTGTTTTGCTACTGTGATAGAGGGACCTTGGTGGGTTGGGCATGTTTCATGCAGAGAGTCAGAGAGACAGAGAGAGAGAAGAGAAAGGGAGAAAGAGAGAGCTGCCAAGGGGGGGGGGGGGATGAAAAGGGAGTAGGCGGAGTTCCGCCTTTTAAAGGGATAGGAAGCAGCGCATATGCACAGAGACCACATAGCAGGCCAGGATACTGCCTGCCATTTGCACAGGGTGCTGCACTCTGACAGATCCCCAAGGGGCAGGGCCAGGTGTACCTGGATGCTAACATTCTTTCCTTTTTGTTTAATAAAAAAGGTAAGGAGTTAGGCGTGGCAGGTTAGGGGAATGAGGGTGTTGAATTGTTGAGACTACTTCCTGCTGATCTGGGGTTGTTGGACTCTTGGGGGGGGACCTGGGAAAACTGGGGATTGGCCACATCCTGGAGAAGCTAGTTGCCCCACCGCTGTCCAGGCTCTGCAGAACCATCTTTCTTAGGTTCTGGTAATTGAGGGAGGGATGCATCTGACCTGTGCGAGGTGAATCCAAATTGACTCCCTGGAGTTTACAAGAATTCTTTGAGTTTGTGAAAAGTTAGATTTTAGACATAGTTTTAGACACATTAGTATTCCCCCTATTTATACTCTGTACTGAAATGCATGTTGCAGAAATGGCAGGATACTCATGCCCTAAATGATTCTGGTTGAAAACATTAACATTCTTCTACCCAGAAAACAGTGACAGATGATTTTTTTCTTCAATTTTTTTTATTTTAAATAGCTTGTTTTGCATGTCAATCCCAGTTCCCTCTCCCTCCCCTCCTCCCGCACTCCCCTTCCCCCCCACCCTCCCACCCTATTGCCAAATCCTTCCACATAGGGGATATCAGAGTCTGTCATTTTACTCTGGGTAGGGTCCAGGCACTCCCCTAAGAGTCCAGGCTGAGAGAGCATCCCTCTTTGTGCTATAGGCACACGAAGACTGTTTGTATATCAGGGATAGACACTGATCCACAGCTCAGGGCCCCATAGGTTGCCCAGGCCTTCTCGCTGACACTCACATTTGGGGGGTCCAGATCAGTCCCATACTGGCCTCCTCACTGTCAGTCTGGGATCCAAGAGCTCTCCCCTGTTCAGATCAGCTGTCTCTGCTGGTTTTGCCAGCCCATTCTTTGCCAATTTGCTCATCACTCCTCTCTCTCTGTCACTGGGTTCCTTGGGTTCAGTTCAGTGATTAATTGTGTGTTTGCCTCTGCTTCCATCAGTCACAGGATGAAGGCTCCCGGATGGTTATAGACATCAAGTTCATTATCAGGAATGGGCATTCGAGGTGGTCTCTCCACTATTGCTTAGCTTGCCAATTGGTGTTATCCCTTTAGATCACTCGAGGTCGCTCTGGTGCCTGATCTGTATTCGATCCTATGATTCCCTCTTCCCCCTATTCTACCCCCACCCCCTCAACTTCCTTTTCCCCCATGACCAACTCTCTTCCTTTTCACCCCCTCTCTTCTTCCCAGGTCCCACTCCCCCCCACTCCTCGCCGTGTTCCCCATCCATTCAGGGGATCTTGTCTCCATCCTCTTCTCTTGGGTACTATGCATATATGCATATCTTTTAGGTTCTTTCCTATTTCCCAAACTCTCTATCAGTGGAAGTGCAAACTGGCACTATCCTGATCCATGTGACAGATGATTTTAGCACAATGAAAAGTACCCTGTAAGTCTATAGTTAGAAAACAACCAAAGGGAATTTAAAATGCTGGTCTTGTAACTATGATCATATAGTGATAGTATGGTGTTTAGTACTAGACTAATAGCTCATAAGAATTTTATCAATTAATGTTAAGCCTATGAACCTTTGGAGTCTTAATATAACAGTAGCTTAAGAAGAGAGAGAGATCTGGAGCATGTTTCACTTTTTTTTTTTTTTTTTTTTTTTTTTTTTAGTTTTTGTATTTTGAGACAGGGTTTCTCTGTAGCTTTAGAGCCTGTCCTGGAACTTGCTCTGTAGACCAGGCTGATGTCGAACTCACAGAGATCCACCTGCCTCTGCCTCCCAAGTGCTGGGATTAGAGACATGTGCCACCACTGCCCAGCCATGTTTCATTCCTTTAAATGTCTCACATCGCTTTCTATTTATCAGCACTTAAGCCTTTATTATCCTCAGACCTTCATAATTTGCCTTTACACACCTTAAGTCACTTTCTTAGACCCAGAAAAATTAATAGATTATCGCATCTTAAGTTTTCATGTCCTCACAACATAAACTTTACATCTTAAAACACCTTTTAGCAAACTCACCAGTAGATACAGGTGGCTGACCACTGAGAGCAGTCATTGTAAAGTAAGCTCCTTTAAACAAAGGAATGGTAAGAAGTTATACTGAAATCTGTTTTGTGAGTTTCTCTTTTCTTGAGTCTGACAGCAAGGTGAGCGGTGTCTGGAGTCAGAATGGGCTCTAGGAGAGTAAGGCCTGTGCCCTGAGCTTTACAGAGAACTGAGAAGGCAGCTGAAGCCTTGGTTGTTGCTGTTAAGTTGGCAAACAGCATCAGAATTCTGAGAAGGATAAATTTTACCTGAGTTAATGATTTAAAAATGACAGAGACTTACTTGCTGACTACTTAGATAGTTGCTCCAGGGTCCTCCGTGGTCACTAAGGGCAGAGGTCTTGGGGTAACATGGCCTTCTGCTGGACAGTATTGGCCTGCCAGGCCTCAGAAGACCCTGTGGAGTAGCAGCTTACAGGAAGACCGGCCTACCTTTGTCTAGGCAACTTGAGGCAGTTGATTCCCAAGCGTCCTGTTTTGTCCAGTTGAGGTGAAAGGCAGGTTTTCTCAGAGGTTAGCGCTGCCATTTATGAAGCAAGGGTGGAGGTTCTTCTGTGCCCATTCATCTACATCTCCTTTGAAGGAAATAAGGGTGATGCCAGGGGCTGGCATGTCTCTCTATTATGAAAAGCTTTTCAATTAAACACTTGAAATGTCATGTTCTACAAATCTTTGAGCATTTGAGACTTTCTGTCTATTAGGTCTATTTGAGTAGCCAAGCATTGTTTCTAGTTATTTGCTTTAAGCTTAACTCTGAAAACATATAGGAGACTTTGGCTTATCCCTGTAATTAATTACATCAGTACCTAGCATGGCTACAATTAAAGAGCTTGATCATTTATAAGATGACTCTTAACTTGTATTCTTAACAGTCTGCAATAGGTTGGCAGTTCCAAAAGACTAGAACTTTATTATATTCCTGTCAGGTTTAACCTTAAAAATAATGATTTTGAATTGAGGCTCTTTTAACATCAAAATAAAACCTTTTAATCATGGATAGTGAGCTCAATAAAGAAACCAAGATAGCCATTCTGTGGGTAATTTTATAACGTTTGTAACAATATCTATCCTATTTATCAAATACCTTATTTATCAAATACAAGTTGCCACTTATTTAAACTCTCTAGAAGCCTGGTATTGAACACTTGGCAAAGACATAAGCACTTAGGTGTATTTAGTTTTGGCTACTCTGAAAAGATCTTTATAACTTTAATTTTTTTGTTTTTGTTTTTTTTTTTATGAGACAGAGTTTCTCTGTGGCTTTGGAGGCTGTCCTGGAACTAGCTCTTGTAGACAAGACTGGTCTCGAACTCACAAAGATCCATCTGCCTCTGCCTCTGCCTCTGCCTCCTGAGTGCTGGGATTAAAGGTGTGTGCTACCAACACCCGACCCTTCTTTTTTCCTTTTTTTTTTTTGGTTATAACTTTAAAGTTTTATTACCATATAGAATGTATTTTAAAGCAGAGTTGAATCACATATACAGTATGTTTTAACAAATCTAAGTATTTATTTTTATCAACATACAAAAGTTCATGTCAATCCAAAATATTTGAGACTTGTTGCTTTCATAGTCTAGAAGGGGATACAATGAACAGGGTTCATTAGATATGTATACACACACACACACACACACACACACACACACACACACACCTTACCTTAAACAGGAGTTGAATAAATTAAAAGAAAGGGAAAAAACAGAGGGCAAGATGATAGGCAAAGCCACCAATGAACGAGACAGCAGATATGTTAGATATGTTGTAAGTGGGACAGGGCAGGTTTATTGTAGGCTGAGCAGACAGGCAGGGTTTCTGCATGAAGTGGATGCCTCTGGTGGGATCTGCCAAGGCATACCACTAAGCGAACATGCCATCACCTGAAGGGGAGTCAGGGGCAGTGCAACATCCTGGAGCTGCAAACCCTAGGCATGCTAAGGGGGCGCAGGATCAGGGCACCGATTACACACCTGCTCCAGACTCATCACTCGCCCATGGCTAGCACAGGGAGCAAGAACAGAGAGAGAGCCTGGAGTGAAGATAAGAGAAAGGTTAAAAATAGGGTGTCTCTTTCCATCCATCGGATCACCGTTGGAATGTTGTAAAGATCACATGAAATACTGGGACGTGGGGTGCCAGTAAGTAGCCATGTGGATTGATATCTGAGGGAATATTGAGGCAGCGGTGGATGCATTTGCGACTGTTGCCTCTCCATCACTGGACCACATATCTGGCATAATTTAATAAAGAGAAAGCCAGGTGTGTTAAGTGCACACCTGTCAGCCCAGCACTCAGGAGGTAGAGGCAGGAGGTTCAAGGCCATCCTCTACCTCCCAAGTGCTGGATTAAAGGTGTGCCCCATGACTGCAAAGCAGGTGTTCTGTTTTGGGGGGAAATACTCAGAGTGGGGGTTCTGAGCAATGTGACATGCACCAGCTGTCATTGTGCATTCCTACCCTTAAGGGTAGTCAGGTTCAGCTGCTCTACCTTCTTGTCTGCACTTAGTATTGTCAGTATTTGTAATTTTAGCTCCTCAGATAGACAAATGGTGGTCTCTTACCATTTATTTTTTGTGATTAAAATTTTTTTGTGTATCTCTGTCTGTCTGTCTCCCCTCCCCCGCCCCCCCGTGTGTGTGTGTGTGTGTGTGTGTGTGTGTGTGTGTGTGTGTGTGTGTGTGTGTGCAGGTATATGCATGTGAATGCAGGTACCTGAGTTGCATAGGAGAGGGTGTCAGATCTCCTGGAGCTGGAGTTACAGGAGGTAGTTGTGAGCCACCCAGCATGGATCCTGGGAACCAAACTCAGGTCCTTTGCAAGAGCAGCAAACACTCTGCAACTACTGAGCCAATTCAGTTTATGACTACTCATGACCTGCAGCCCTGCTGTTCATCGGATGCTCTGACTCCACCCTCACAGCAGCCCCACACACATATCCCCTCCATTTGTACAGGGAGCAGCGCCTTCTGCTCTTTGTCCCTGGTTGCAGCCCCGTGCGTGTGACCCGTCTTGCTTCCTTCTTACCCTCCCTCATGTCACAGTGCACAGCCCACAGCATGACCCGTCCTCCTGTAGACTCCCCCAGGCCCGCAAACCTGCAGTTCAATCCCAACTCCAGAGCACGACTAGGAACCCTTGCTTCCACCTGGGTGAGGGCCACCTATCCTGTCCCTCCTCAGTCCCTTGTGTACAGCTGCCAAGCCTCCTCACTGAAATGAGAACCTGTCTGCTCATGTATCCTGGCCAGCTGCCTGTGTCCCCACCACCCCAGCATGAAGTGAGTTCTCGTATTGTCACCATTCTCATCTGGACCAGATATACTACTTGGTGTGTGTTTATTCACTTATTTTAAAATCTATCTGATTTTCCAGATATGCAAAGATGGGACCTAGAATACAAAGGCAAGACACAGAAACAGGATGAGGATGACATCTGCTTCTAGAATATTCTTAAAGGGTGTTAGGGAGTGACCTCCCAAAATCCTTCTCAAAAATCCAAATCCTGACACTCAGAATGTGACTGCATTTGGCAGTGGGGTCCCATGTAGGGTGATACTACAAGGCAAGGGCATCAATGAAAGGTTGGTCCCCAACCCGAGATGATGTCCCTATAAGAAGAGGGACATTGATCACAGAGACACAGAGAGAAGGTTTGGTGATGATGGATATAGACATCTGATTGATGTGACCGCAAGCCAAGGATTCCTGGCAAGACCAAAGGCTGGGTGAGACAGGAAGGAAACTTCCCTAGAACCCAGGGAGCAAGCAGGGCTCTGCCAAGAGCCCAGGGTTCCTCTTTCCAGAGATGAGAGCACAGAACAGAATACGTCTCTGCTGTTTAAGTCACCAGACTATAGCTGGAGTACTGAGTTTAGGCCCTGTGAACATTTTGCCAACTAAACAAACTCCCCAGCTCTCCTCACCCTCAAGATATCACAAGGTAGAGTACAGAGCTAAGGCAGGGCTTGGCATGACATGGCAGTCAGGCCACCCAGGCAGGGTCTCTGCCCCCTGCAGCTCTTACCTTCACCTCCAGAGCGCTGTGACTGGGGATAGCCTTTGGTGGTTCTCCAGTCAGACAGTCTAGTCTCACTGGCGGGTTCTAGACCAGTGAGAGGCCCTGTATTGGTTATGGCCCTAGCCAGCTCACAGGCCTCCCAGTACAAACACATGAACTAGGGCACAGCCATGTGTGCAACACCACACAGCCCACTGACTTCCTGCAGAGGTTCATGGGACTCCATGGGCTACCCCTATCCCCACATCATGAGTTACTCAGGCCATGGGGCTATTTGGCCAGACATATCTGGTATGTGACAGTAGGCCTGTGACACACATCTGCCTACTGGAATCTGGGTGTGCAGGGTTGGTGATCCAGACCTGCCTCACAAAAGCATGGTGTAAAGCTGGCGTGGAGGTCCTGGGAATTGGGTCAGACCACGGCCTCCTGGGCAGCTGCAGTGAGAAGGGCAAGGGCGAGGCTGGAGAGAGCTCCTAGCCTGGTATAGAGTCACTGCTGCAGGGCCTCCAGTGTGGAGTTGCCTTTGCCCCAGAAAAAGTAGGTCGGGCAGCTTTAGTACCTCTGCGGGAGTTTCCTGGAAGTCATTGTGATAGTTCTCAGGTCTTCTTGGAACTCGGGACAGTAGGAAGCAGGTTGTAATGGGATGGTAGCCCTGGGGAGAGCAGGGTGGAGGTGTTGTTACTCAAAATCAAAAAGCCTCAAGGTCTTGGGAGTGTCAGTACCATCCAGAATACTTCCTCAAAAGTCTCAGGAGGGCTGGGGAGATGGCTCAGTCCCCAAAGTGTCTGGTGCACAACCTGAGGTCTCCTTTGATTCCCAGACATGATAGCATACACTTGGAATCTCAGCACCAGGGAGGCAGAGACTGAGGCAGATTCCTACAGCTCGCTAGTGAGACATTCCTTTCTTCCAGGCCTGTGAAAGACCCGGTCTCAAAAAGGAGCACACTAAGGACCGAAACACAGACACACACACACACAGACACAGACACACACACAGACACACACACACAGACACACACACACAGACACACACACACACACACACACAGACACACTCACTCACTGTCCCACAGGAGTCAGCCCCCAACTCCGTGGATGCTCTTCAAGTTCAGGGGCAGAACAGAGGGATCCATCTGAGGCAAGAAGTTGGCGATTTAGGGAAATGCCCCCTTCCTGCCCTCAGGTAAACTTGCTTCATGCACATTGAAGGGGAGGAAAACTATTCTCTTTCTGGTCCACTCTCACCCCTCCATATTTAAACTTTCCTTTTTTAAATTGAATTTTATTTATTTGATTTTATGTATAGGAGTGTGTACCATGTGTGTGCAGTACCTGAGGAGGCCAGAATTGGCATAGGCCCCTGGAACTGGAGTTAGAAATGGCTGTGAGCTGCCGTGTGGGTGCTGAGAACTGAACTTGGGTCCATGCAAGAGCAGCCGGTGCTCTTAGCTGTTGAGTCTCGCTCTAGCTCTAAGCCTTTATTTTGAAAAATAAGATGCAAAAGTTGTTAGGTTGGTGGTTCCTCAGTTTCTCTGAAACACTGAAGAACACTCTCTTTGGAGAAGCAGGGGTGTATGCAGGCTGGTAACCCAAGCAGAAACAGGAGGGCTGCAGGTTCAAGGCCATTCAGGACTACATAGGCAATTCCAGGACAGTGTGGCCTACACAGAGAGACTTTGTGGTTTTGTTTGTTTGCTTTGTATTGTTTTTCAAGACATGGTTTCTCTGTGTAGCTTTGGAGCCTGTCCTGGCACTTGCTCTGTAGATCAGGCTGGCGTTGAACTCTGAGAAATCCGCCTGCCTCTGCCTCTAGAGTGCTGGGATTAAAGGCTTGTGCCACCACCACCTGGCTGAGACCTTGTGTTTTAGAGGGAGAGGGGGAAAGGGGAGGGGAGAAGGGGGAGAGGGAAGAAGCAGGCTTTAAAGGTTGCAAGCACATTGCAGATAGTCGTTCAGTCCCTCTGAGGACACCCCGCCCAGGGATGGCTAAATCTAACATCTTTTAAATGTTTGGGTTCAACAAAACTCAGCCACTGTCTGCCAAGTTCTTTTCCATTTATTATTAAGCCCAGGTGTTTTCTAAAGTCCTTCAGCTTGCTTTGGGGTGCTCAGCTGGTGTCTAGGTAGCCCAGATTCCTCCCCATTCCCCCTCCCACACTTACAAGCAGGAAGTTGGCTTCTGCCAGTGCTGAGTGAATTCAACCATGGAGAATTTCAAGAGTCCTCTCGGGGGTCCAAACATCCTCTTTCCTGCCTTCCTGATTGGTGACAACTGGAAGATAAAACTGGGACAGCTGTAGACCTGGCAAGGAGCTCACAGGGAGGTGTGTACCCCACCTGGTAGTCCAATGTCATTTGGGGTTTCTATTCTTGGAGCCGAGAGGTGACACGGCACTGTCTGCAAAACGTGACTTCTGGTTTCTGCTCAAAGGGCTGAGCAGGTCCCCAGGTTGCCTCCACCTCCCTGTGTGTCTGAACATTCTGTCTCTCTTTTTGTTCTCTGTGCACAGGGTTGGGGTGACACGGCTCCCTGTGTGCCTCACTGCAGATCGCGTTGCCTCCCTGGGTCTCTGTCTCTTTGCCTGAATCATGATGCTTCTGGTATCTGGATGAGATCCTAAGATCTCTATGCATGAGACAAAGCAAGCAGTCAGATGACAGGCCCTGGCTTCTGCCTTTCCATCTTGAATGAAGTATGCAGTATGAAATAATATTCATTCTGTACCCTGGTGTTTGCCAGTATGTGAGTGTGTGTGTGTGTGTGTGTGTGTGTGTGTGTGTGTGTGTGTGTGTGCACATGCCCATGTTCATGTGCAGGTACACATCTGTGATCATATATGTGAGGGTCAAAGGTTAATCCTCAGGTGCTGTTCACCTTAGTTTTGTTTTGAGACAAAGTCTCACTATGTAGGTCCTGACTGGCCTGGAACTTGATATAGACCAGGTTGGCCTACAACTCAGAGTTTGCCTGAATCTGTCACTAGGTGCTGGTATTAAAGGCATGTAGCATCACTATCTTGTTTTTTGAAATGACATTTTTCACTGGCCTAGAACTTGACTATTAAGCCCTGTTGACTGACCAGAGAGTCCCTGGGATCTGTGAGGCTCAGCCTCCCCCAGAGTAAGGGTTGCAAGTACATTGACCACGCCTGGCTTTTTCACACGCATTCTTTGTATTGAATTTAGGTCTTCATGCTTGTCCGGAGAGCATTTACCATCTGAATCATCTCCCCAGAACTCATCATCCCAAAACGTCAGCAGGGCAAGGTGCAGGTTTCTTTTCAGTCAAGCTGCCCCAGGTCTGGTCCGTGGTTCCCCTGCTGCTCTTCCCCTTGTAGAGGCTTTGGAACTATGGCTATAGCCTTTGGTGGCAAAAGTTTCCAAGGTAGTGTCCTTTGCTAAGCTTCTCAGGCCTGTAGCAGGGTTTGCAGTGGTATGGAGAACACAATGGAGATGCTGTACAGTGTGTGTGTGTGTGTGTGTGTGTGTGTGTGTGTGTGTGTGGTGGTATGGGTCTAGGGAAGAGAGAGAGTGGATGAGAAGTTAGGGTGGGGCCCGGCCCCCTCTCTTGGGTCTCTGCAAAGCATTGCCTCATAAGAGTGGTATTTTTTCCTGCACACAGGCCAAGTGGGCTTGCCCAGGAGCCTGCCTGGGTCATCTGCAGGGAGAGTCTATGGGAATAAGAGGCACCCGCCCTGTATCCAACAGCACTTCCTGATAGAGCTTGGCCCCCCTAGGGAATTCCCATGTTGCTGCCCAGGAGAACTGGCCAGTGGGCAGCAGGCCTTCCTGCCAGGCCAAGGCCAGTGGAGAGTCCCGGAGTCTGCCTTCCTGTGCTTTCCCGGGCTAGACAGCATGGGCAAGCTGCTATAAAGGGTGAGAAAGATGAAGGGGAGACCGGCCACTGAACATCTCCCTGTCTCCTCTTCCCGGCCCATTTCCTGCTTTACCCAGGGCTGGCCTAGGCTTCTCAGTTCCTTGCCTAGAGTTCTGGTCAGGTGATGCCCTCTGGGGCTTCTTTCCTCTGCAGGGAGAAATTTGCCTACTGTGGGGTATCATCAGGGGCTGGTGCCCTGGGGGAGTCAGTCCTCAATAGGAGGCTAGGTAGTAGGTGGCCCCTGGATTCAGAGCCCACATGCTCAATTGCAGTAGCCTAGTCAAGAAGGACTTCAGCACTTTAGGATCAAGTTTTACACATAAGTAAGTTTGAGTTTTTGAGTAGGTAACGGGTGTATTGATTATGCACCTGTCATCTTGGTTACCTAGGAAGCTGAGGCAGGAGGATTGCTTGAACCTAGGAGTTTGGGATCAACTTGGACAACATGCATAACAAAATCTCAGTCTCTCTCTCTCTCTCCTTTGATTCAGGGTCTCATGTAGTCCAGGTTGGCCTCACATTCACTAAGGCTGACCTTGAAATCCTGTAGCTGATGCTGGCCTTGAATTCCTGGTCCTCCTGCTTCCACGTCCCAAGTGCTGGGATGACAGGCTTGCGCCACCATACCTGGCCTGAGACCTCGTTTCTTAAAAATTCTATAAATAGTAATGCAGTCACAGCCCAGTAGAGACATCCCTCCTCCCACTGAGGTTGTGGGTATGGCCCCCAAATACCCTTTTGACCAGCTGAGCTGTATCACATACGGGCTTGCTGCCTTGGTTATTCCACTGCCCAAGGTTCTTTGGGCTTGTAGCTTCTGGAGTCACAGATGGTCTGACACAGTTTCAGCTGGACCAGTGTATTTTGGGGCAAATGAAGCCAGAGGCACCTCTATCCTCCCCCTGGGCCTGGCTTTGGTCTCCAACTCCATCTCAGCAGGTAGCCTGTGAGTCAAGGGCACTGAGACTCTGCTTTCCTTAGGTTGCTGGTGAAAGTGAAAGTCCGACCCCCCAGTTCCAGGCTCACCTCTGGCTGGAAGCCAATGGGTCCCCACCCGAAGCCTCGCCCACGGGGTAGGCATTTTGGTGAGTTGGGATTTCCTGCTTGAGATTGTGCCCAACTCCTCCTGTCCCCTCTGCCCACCTTCCCTGCCAGGTTCTCCTTATCCCTCAGAGAAGGGATTGAGAGGTCCTGTATTCTGCAGGACAACCCCTCCTGCCCACTCCAGCCCTTCTGCTGGTTCTGGGTCGCAAGAGGAAAACACAGCTTGGGTACATTTAAGAACAGAAACTCAGCAGGCTAAAGGTGCATGTGATCAAGCCTAACCATCAGGGCCCAACCCCAGGAGCCACATGGTGAAGGAGAGAACTCAGGGTGTGGCATTTGCACATGGGTGCATGCACACAATGTTATTGTAAAAGATTGGACGAAGAACTGAAGCATCCATTCAATAACCCTCCCCTCATTTCTCTTAAATACCTTCATCCATCCCTCCTCCTCTCCCCTTCTTCCTTACTCTGCACAAATGTCCTGTGGTGATTTCCTCAGAGATAAATCATCTGTCTTGGAAGGAAGTTCAATAAGAGGTAGAATGTTCTAAGGGGAGCTGGAATGTTCCATCCTACGGAGAAGCTCTTTAAGCTAAGGAAGTAAACAACTCAAAAGCTTCAGGAAGTCCCTGAAACTGACCATATTCACTAGGTTCATCCTTCCCCAAGCATATATAAGTAGTAAGGACTGTTTGAGAGACTCTCTCAGACTAGCTGAGCTACACCCAAGAAGTAGATATCAGTCTAGCTGCCTGGAATGTCTTAGGTCAACTGAGCCACATGGAAAGGATACTCTCCAACCTATTGAGGGGCCTGTAGGCTGTGCAGTGAGCTCTAGGTTTCCAACTTTTGTGAACTATCACCCATGCTGGGGTGGGCTTCAGTGATGAAACTATCTTTGAGCCATTTCTGTTTCTGTAAGTAACCCCTCACCCATATTCCTGTCAGAAACCCCAATAAAATGACTAGTTCACTCAAGTGGACTTTGTTGGTATCTGTTCTTTGGTCTGTCATCCTTTCCCTATTTGGGGTGAATAGACATTTATGTTGTGTCTTCCCAGGAAAAATGTGACACAACATGCATTACTTAAATTCAGCTCTAATGGCTTTGAGTCCAGTGTGGAGAATCAGCTGACTGGACCCCCATCTCATAAACAGCACCTTCTCTTTGTGTCTTCATATGGAGAAAGGGAGACATGGAAGCATTCTCTCATGCCTTGCCTCTTGGCTCCATCCCCAGGACCTCATCCAACCCCAGTTAGCTCATGAGGGCCTGTCTCTGAAACCTGTCACATTAGGGTTTAAGATGACACACGAATGCTTGGGTGGGTGACACAGCCTACGTTGGGTTTGAAGTGAGCCAGGGCAGGGCCTGATTTAGATTCTCCAAGTTCCTGGAGGCCGTTAGTAGAGTTGGGTGTGGCTGGCAACTACGGGTGGAGACTGTGGACTCACCTGGCATAGCCTGACTGGAAGGGGGCCCAGGAAGGCCTGGAGCATCCATCGATGAGGGCATGCTGGCCATAAGAAGAGTTCTTTGGACTTCAGATGCAAGGGAATAGCATTGGGGGAACTACAGAGCATGGGGTGAAGAGTCAGGAAGTGTCCCCAAATGTCACAGAAGAAGACAGTTTCGTGTCTAGAAGGGGCAGATATGTTGCTGACTGAGACATTTGACATCTTCTGTGTTATGTGACCCAGAGAAGCAACTTCTGTCCTGGAGTTGTTCTGAAATGGCTCATTTTCACTGTATGTTTTCAAGTGATTGGATACATTCTTACATAACTGAGAAGGGTGGGTTTTATAGAATGTGTGGCTACATCTCCATTATCTGTATTACAAAGGGCAAAATAGCTGTTTCTCACTCTACAGCTGTGTGTGTGTTTATGTATGTGTTTGTATGTATGTATGTGTGTGCATGTTTGTGTGTATGTGTCTGTGTGTTTTTTGTGTGTATGTGTGCAGGTACATATGTATGTGTATGTATGTTTGTGTATGTGTGTATGTATATGTACATGTGTGTATGTATATGTGCATGTGTATATGTGCATGTGTGTATATATGTATGTTTGTGTATGTGTGCATGTATATGTGCATGTAGGTATCTATATGTGCATGTGTGTATGTATGTGTGCATGTGTGTATGTATATTTGTGTATGTGTATGTGCGTGTGCATGTGTGTATGTATATGTGCATGTGTGTATATATGTGTGCATGTGTGTATGTATATGTGCATGTGTGTATATATGTGTGCATGTGTGTATATATGTTTGTGTTTGTGTGTGTGCATGTGTGTATGTATGTATGTGTATATGTATGTGTGCATGTGTACACGCATACATTCAAGTGTGTGTGAATGTGGGGAGCAGAGGTCAGTTAGGTGTCTTCCTTAATCTCTCTCAATCGCTTTACTTGTTTATTTATTTTGAGACAGAGTATCTCACTGAGCCTGGGTACTCACTTGGTTATGTGGGGTACCCAGTGATCCTCCCCCACAGGTGTGCCACCACATCCAACCTTTTATGTGGCTGCTGAGATCTGAACTCAGGTCCTCATTTTTGTGCAGCAAGCGTGCCTTACTGACTGAGCCATCTCCCCAACCCCTGTCTCATGGATTTTGTTATATTAAAACCTTCCCATCTTGCCCATGTCTAGTTGCCCAGCCGGGTGATATGAACCATAGGTGGCTGTGCCCATCATCCACCTCCAGAACTTTTTATCTGTCTCCATGAAACACTGGCTCCCAGTGCCTGCCAGGCCCTGCCACCCCATCCTGATGTCTGTCTCTGTGGGTCTCATGACTCTAGGGACCTCCTGTGTGGAAGCCCTGGCTTGTGTTTCCTTGTGCCTGCCTTATTTCATTCACCCTAGTGTCCTCAATCCCCACCAAGCCCTCCACTAGCAGGAGTCATTTTTCAAGGAGCCCTGTAGGGTGTCCCCCTACAGCAGTAACGAAGGAACTGGGGAGGAAGCTTCTCCTACCCACACCCCACCTCCTGGTGGTCCCTGGGCCTCCTTCATGGAAACCCAGCCCCACCGAAGTAGATAGGTAGGCCAACAGCCAGGAGAACGGCCCCATGGTGCCCTGCTCCCACAGGTAACTCAAATCTCTGATAAGCTTGCACAAAGCCAGGCCCTTGGCCCATAACTGATCTGCATGTCCCTTGGGTCAGGTCTCTGATAACTTGCCTTTGAATGTCGGAACCAGGGCAGTGGCTTCAGGCCCAGGGGAATGATTCCATCCCAGATAGGTTCATGAAAGGGAGGCTTTATCCCTTTCATCCCAGCCTACAGACACCTGTGCAGGTCATGTGCCATAGGGGCTCTTTTACGGAGCTCGTGTACCTGGCAGAATGGAGGCTCATGTCACACCACGGACTGGGGTCCATTTTAGCAGTCACCATCTGGGGATCTGAATTGAGGCAGCAGCCACACGCCAGAGAGTAGCCAAAACCAGCTTGGCAGCTACCATCAGCTCCCCAGCCCTGCATGGGTTTGTGTGGGGTACCTGGCAGGGTAAAAGCTAGCCTGACCATTCCATATTCTCACCTTGGGCCTCTGGAGCTGCAAGGGCTCTGGGGAGAGGACAAAGGGAGAGAGGGAGACACAGAGGATCCAGGCATCCCAGCATTTAATAAGAGCCAAAGAAAAGCCAGAGGTATGGGCTCTAGGGACACAACTTTTCTTTGGCTCTTTTAAAAAATAAATAGTCTTAGTCAGGCATGATGGTGTACACTTTTAATCCCAGCACTTGGGAAGCAGAGACAGGCAGATATTTGTGAGTTCGAGGCCAGCCTGGTGTACATAGTAAGTTCCAGTCCAGCCAGGGCTACATAGAGAGACCTTGTCTCAAAACAATGCCAGTGTACCTCCGCCGGTCATAGGGCCCAGGCCTCTGCAGACATGAACTTCAGAGGTGGGTCTGAGTGTGACCTAACTTCCTCCTGACCGCTCTTGAACACTCAATATACCCGTGCCCTGTTCTCTCCTGGTGCTTCCCTAGAGCTTCCTCGGCTAACTCTTGTGAGGCAAACTGAACGAAGGCCTCCCCTGTAATCTCGCCCTCCGGGTCCACAGGTAATGCGATCCTGTTCGACACAATTCCAACCCTGAGAAGACCTGCACAATTTCTTCCTTTGTGCATCCAAATGGGTGTCCCCGAAGCTTCACAAAGCCATCATTGGCGCTTTCGGCGCTGTTTGGACCACTGTGCTTCAACATCCAATCCATCTTGGTTCTGTGTGACTTGAACACCTCAATATACTGGTGTCCCATGCTTTCCCTGTCTTTTTTAATCAGAGCCAATTTTACGCCATCTGACCCAAGTACAGCGAAAGCCTCACCACTCTGTCTGCCTTCTCTAGTAAGTGAAACGAACACTTGCGACCCCATCATGAATTGTGCAGTCAGAGAGGAAGTTTTGTACGTTCTCATTTGGGCAGGACCAGGGTAGGTCACAAAGTTTGACCACATAGACTTCATCTCCCTTAGGGCCCAGCATCATGAACACTTAACAGAGCTGATGTCACATAAGCTTGGGCAATTTTTGGTAGCTTAAAGAACCACCACGGCAGCCTTCTGTAGGAAACACTTATGAAGGTACAAGTTTTCCACGGAGGAATGCAGAATTGACTTCTGCTTTCAGTACGCAACACAGCTTACGAACCCCAACTCCACCCGACGCTGTTTGGCACCTGTCTGCTAGGACTACTTTCTCTACACCCTCCCCCTTCGAAGGATATTTGTGTGTCCTTCAGCTTCCGCTCAGATGCCTGCGTCAGGCTGCAGCGGATGAGCATGGACAGGTCTCCAGGCCCATGTGAATTTTCAGCTCCTCGACTGAACACCACAGAGTGACATTGCTGAGCTGTGCATGACAGGGCCTGACCATTAGGAAAGAAAGTATTTGCAAAGGACAGCAGTTTACAACACTGGACCCCATTCCCCTAGCAGGTCGCTCCCGACCTGAGGGAGTCTAGACACCCCCAAGCTCCAGCCTTTCCTTTCTAACCTCTCCATTCTCACTCTCTCCTGCTCCTTGCCACCACAGAGCTCAATGCAGGCGTCAGCCTGTTTGGGCTCCTCTCAGAAGACTGAGATCGTGACTGGGTGGGTGGAGGCACGTTTATGTAGGAGAGCTGGTTCCAGGCATCCTCATTGCAACAGGGGAAAGAAGGCCATAGCACAGGCTCTGGTGATGGATGGGTGAGCTGAGGACTCCTGGGGATGTGTGGACATACTGCAGATTCGATCCCTGACAGTGAGGACCAGGGAAGGAAGGAAGTCATTCACAAGGGCTTCTCCTCTTATAGCTGTGTACAAGTTGAAGCCAAGAGCCCATGCTTGGAGTACTGCAGGCAGCAAGGATCCTCCTTGAGCTTCCTTCTTCTAGAACATTCTGTCCCTTCTCTCTACCTCTTTATCCCAGTAGCCAGTCCTCCATGCTCTCCGCCCCCTGCCTGCATTTGAGCTTGGACGTGGCTGGAGGAAAAGAATAGGGCTGACACTGACCATCAGGACTTTCCTCTGCTCTCAGATCCTCAAGCCCACCCCTAACCTCGGCATGGTGACCCTCCTGACTCAGAAGCCCCTTCAGGTTCCTAGTACTTCCATGATGCCTTGCGGCAGTGGCTCACCCTCTGTGTCCATCTTTGTAAACACACTTCACTTCTGAAATTTCTTTTGTTCCCTGCTAGCCTTTATAAGACTTGCTCAGTCAGGCTCCTTCACTGTCTCTCTTCTCTTCCAGCATTTTCCAGTCCAAGGTGGATAGTCCCTGTCCCTCCCTCCTCACCCCTCCCATAGCTAAGGTAAGGGTTAGTTCTTGCCCACATTTTGCCTGGCTGGTAGATGGTTCCCAAGATGTTCATAATTTCATGCCCCTGGGGCCCCTTTCACACTTCAGATTGAAAATTCTCCATCTGGAATTTTCGATGTCATTTCAGGCCAGTGTCTTCATGGGACTGTAAGCTCCGTGGGGATCAGGGGACCATTGCCCTGTCCATCTTTGTACTCAGACAAACTTGTGGCCTTGGTTCTGTCCCTTGCCATCTGTGACTTGTTTTAACCCCATTGCTGTGTTTTCACTTTTTATCTCTGTTGCCACATATGGTTCTAGAAGCCATATCCAACAAGAAAGAAAGAGGGTGCGGGCAGAGCCCAGGATGGTACCTCCTAGGTGTCTGGGAGGCAGTGGAGGTGGGTGGGGGCCTCTCACCAATAGCCTTCTAGCCTACAAGGAGAGGTTCTCAGGCTCCAGTCCTGCCCATGAGAGGAAGATCACCTTTGGTTGGTTTGTTTATTTGCTAGTTTGTTTTGGAGACTGGATCTCAGGTAGCCCAGGCTGTCCTCAAACTCACCATGTGGCTGGGATGACTTCAGCTTTCCATCCGCCTGCCTCTACTTCCCCAGAGCTGAGATCCCAGACTTGTGTACCATGGCAGCTAGCTCACTTCGTTTACCCAGTCACTTTTCTTTTCAGCTCCAACATCATCCCATTAGGGAGGCCCCAAGAAGACAGAAAAACAAAGAGAATTTGATACAAGCTACTTTCAAGTAGGCCATGGGCTGCTGCAGCCTCAGGAGAGAGGCTGCTTTCTGATCTGCTTCCAGCCTGTGGGTGCCCCTGGGTCTCTGTGGCGCATTTTAAAAGATCCTTTCCCTTCCCTTTCTCATCCTCACCACATCAGGGAAAGGCTGCCTGGGCTTCAAAGTTCCAGTCCCACTCTGAAATTGGAAACATGTGCGTTTTGCAAAGTATCAATTTAGCAGAGAGTTGGGTCTGCCCAGATGGCTGGTGGCTGCTGAGTGCTTGTTCAGGAATGCTACATGGCCTAGAGTCAAGATGTCCTCTGTTCAAGTCCTGGCCTTGGTGCAGACAAGCTGAGTATGTTAGTTGCTCTTCTTGCTGCTATAACAAATCACCTGACAAAAGCAACTTACTGAAGGAAAGATTTGTCTTGGCTCAGTCTGATGGTGCAGTCCATCATGGCGCAGAGGCAGGGTGGCAGGAGAATGAGGCAGCTGGCCACCTCCATCCAAAGTCAGGAAGCAGAGTGATGCGCTGGTGCTCAGTTTGCTCTCCCCTTTTCATTCCATCTGGGACCCCAGCCCGTGGTATGGTGCCCCCTCTTACTTCAGTTAACCCAGTCTAGCTTTGTCTTCACAGATATGCCCAGAGGTGTGCCTCTTGGTTGACTCTAGACTGACAGTTTGACAGTCTATATTAACCATCATGCCAGTGGCTCCAAATGAGTTCCAGTCCTTCCTAGGTTCAGCTTTGGTAAATCACCTGGGAGTCAATAGTATGGATGATGAGAAATAGAAGGGCTTCCAAAGTCAGAGCTTGGGACAGTGGCTCGAGGGCTCACTGAAAGGTACCAAGCCTCTCTCTCTCTGTCTCTCTCTCTCTGTCTCTCTCTGTCTCTGTCTCTCTCTGTCTCTCTCTCTCTCTCTGTGTGTGTGTGTGTGTGTGTGTGTGTGTGTGTGTGGTGAGCTCTAATCAGTTATAGTAGACAGAACCACCAACTCCAAGTGGCTCTCAGTTGGACAGCCTGTGGCAGATGGGTTTCAGGGCTCTGTCTGCAAGGTCTAGCAGCCTTCTTACGCTGCTGGCCGGTTTTTGTTGGCTCTGTCACCAGGATGGATCACCTCACGGCAACAAAGCAACTGCACGAGTTCCAAGCATTGTCTTCTTCTTCTAGAGAAAGAAAGAGCTCTTTTTTTTAAAAAAAAAAACTTTGTGTGCATTGGTGTTTTGCCTGCATGTATGTCTGTGTGAGGGTTTCATATCTTGGAATTACAGACTGTTGTGAGCTGTCATATGGTTGCTGGGAATTGAACCTGGGTCCTCTGGAAGAACAGCCAGTGCTCTTAATCACCGAGCAATTTATCCAGACCTGAAAGGCGATCTTAACTAAATACTTGAGCCTCACTCTGCTTGGACCAGCATGGGAGATTTGATCAAAGCTGGATTCCACCAATCCCACCTCGTGCCTGGAATAAGGGCTTTGTTCACATAGCAGCCTCCTGAGGTAGATCAGGAAGCACCCTTTTGTAGCTCAGGAAGCTGAGGTACAGTGAAGCCAGGTGAGCTGATGCCTAATTGCCGGGACTCCTGCTGGTTTGGGTATAAGTAGGCCAGCTCAGCCTTTGATTCCAAGGAGGCAGTGAAGCTTGGAGGGTGGACTGGAATGTTCTAGAATCAGGACTATGAGTTATGCCAACCACGGAGTCCTTATAGATAATGGGCATCTTGATGTGGGGGATCAATAGGCCTAGATTTGGGGCCTTCAGATTCCACTACGACTTTTGGAGCCATATTTAAAGAGGGGTGACCACAGCCAGAAAGTCCTTGTGAATAGGGAGGCCATTGTACCTCTCAGACCTTCCCAGTACAGGGACACAGCTGAAGGATGTCTGCCCCCAGCATGTTACTCTCATTGGCATCAACCAACAGGACATTTGCTCCATCAAGTCAGAGGGAGAAAGAGGGCTGGGAAGAGAGCATCACGGAGGAAGGATGACTGGCCTAGCTCCTTGCCTAACACCACCACAGAGGGCTTGGTGACCTGAGGCAGGAGGGACAGGCTGTCTTAGCCCCGTGCTGATCGGGCACCAGGGATCCCAGACAGTGAAAGCATCAGGCACAGAAATGAATTCCTGTGCAAATGAAGTCAGCAAAAGAAAGAGGATTTGAAACACAAGAACCAAATGTCATATCCTAGTTTCATTTCTGCTGCTGTGACAAAATACTCTGGAAAAAGCAACTCAGGGTAGGAAGGGGTTATTGTACCCACACTTCCAGGTTATAGTCCCATCATAGAAGTAAAGTCACTGAGGTAGGAACTGAGACATCTGGTCATATGACACCCACAGCCAAGAGCAGAAGAAATGCAGTTGTGATACCTGCTTCTATCTAGTTTCCTCCTGTCTTATACAGTTCTAGACTCTGTGTCTAGGGAATGGTGCCACCCACAAATGGGCTGAGTTTTCTCATAATAACCAACATCCAAGGCAATCCCTTGTAGACATGCCCATATACAAACTTGACCTAGATAATTCCTCATTGTGACTTTCTTCTCAGATGATGCTAGGTTGTGACCAATTGGCATTTAAAACTGCAATGCATGCAGGCCACATGTTTGCATGTGCATTTATACATGCACACACATGCATTCTTATGACAAATCAGAGGCAGGAGAAAGATTTCCTCAGAATCCAGAAACAAAGGACCAGAAGACATACCCAATTGTTTTAGCTTCCGCTATGGAGCCTGCAAGAACAAACACATGAAGGCAGAAGATATGGAGAGCGACTGCCCTGGTGGGTGGGGTGGAAAAGACCCTCAGAGAATAATAGGAGACCACAGAAGAGTTGAAAATGCAGTGTGCTGTCCATGCGTGGTATGCAGCATGATAGTTAACATAATGGATGGATTGATGAGACCGAGATGGCCTCAGAGACAGTGGGCAGAGACAAGTGGGCACACTTCTCACTGTGTCTGAAGGTTCTACTTCACCCATGCTGCATTCTAACCTGGTGGTGGGGGCAGGTGGCAGACCCTTGTCTTTAAAAGCCACTTACTGATGTCGGTATTGCTTAAACAATTGTTTTGACTGTCTTTCTTAGATGTCCCCAGGGAATTAACCTATGAATGATATCCATGTGCTGGTTTGAATGATTATTGTCCCTCATAGGCTCTGGTATTTGAATACTTGTGTTGGGCCCCAGCCCCCATAGGGTCTCTGTGAGTTGCTTGCCAGCCAATAACCACAGGTGCATAGTCCTGGCTTACAGCCCCAGTCTTGCCCTATCAACCTCTAATTGTGAAAACACAAACTCTTACACCTGGGGTTTTTCCACTGTGCTGTAAGTCTGTATATAAGGCTGCTCCCTCTTTGCAGTAAACACTCTCTCTCTCTCTCTCTCTCTCTCTCTCTCTCTCTCTCTCTCTCTCTCTCTCTCAGCACAAATGGTCAGACATCTTGTCTTTCATTTAAATCTCCAGGCTTTCGCCCGATGCATTTCACTTGCTCGTGGCACACAGGCTTGGTCCCCAGTTATGACTGTTTGGAGATGCTTAAGAGGCGTGGACTTGTTGGAGGAAGTGCATCACTGAGGGCAGGCTTTGATGTTTCAGAGTCACTTGTCATTCCTAGTTCACTCTCTCTGCTTCTGGCAGCTTGAGATGTGAGCTCAGCTGTTACAGTCATCATGTCTGCCTCCTGGTGCCATGCTGTGCCCACTCTGGGACCATAATCCCAAATAAGCCCTTTCTTCAAAAGTAATTAATACAGTCAGCTTTGTTTTCTAATTAGTGACAAGTGCAGAGGCTTTCATGGCCATTTGACCCCAGCTGATTCCTCCAGCAGGTACAAGTGTGTACCCCAGGTGGCTGCATCTGCCAACATATGAGGGGTAGTATAGTTGCTTTTTTTGTTTTGTTTTTAACTCTTTGGGGGCCTGCTACCAAGCTCCCAAATAAATACATGGAGACTTACTCTTACTTACAAATGCTCAGCCTTAGTTTGGCTTGTTTCTAGCTTAAATTATCCTGTTTTTCTTTAACTACATTTTCCCCCTTTCTTTATTCTATATATCTTTCTTTCTTACTCCGTGGCTGGCTGTGTGGCCAGGTGCATGGCCTCTGGCAGCCTCCTCTCCTCCTCTTTTTGCTCTTCGTTCTTCTTCCTCACAAGCCTAGATTTATTTATTTATTCTGTCTGCCTAGCAACCCTGCCTGTTTCTCCCTCTGCCTAGCTATAGACCAGTCAGCTCTTTATTAGCACAACCCAGCATTTTAGACAAGCAAAGTAGCACAGCCTTAACAGAGTTAAATAAATGCAACAGAAAAGAATGCAACACATCATTAAACAAATATTCCACAGCATAAACGAACACAACACATCTTCAGCTAATATGCCCTGATAGGGTGGGCACCTGTGAGGGCTGCTTGGACATCAGGTGCTGCTTTGGGTGGTATAGTGGAGCCCGTTGGATGTGGTACTCCTAGGAGGGCTAGGAGGTGGTGGCTACATGGGCTTTGCTGGTTGGGTCATCACATTTTTGCAGTTCTCAGATTGCTTAGATGTAATGGTAGGTCTTTCTTGTTGGCAGAATGAACTCCACTCTGGAAAATTCCCCAGGATTCTGGTGCTTTCCACAATTGTAGGGGATTTTGGAATGCAGGGGAACCAGGCCCATCCTGCCTCAGTGCTGTCTCCGGCAGTCAACACTAACAGTGTCCTTTGGGTTGATGGATATGTGCATTGGTCTGAACCCCCTGGCATAGAGGTTCACTGGGTAGATCCTGGTGCCCTGGCTTTGCTGGGTGACCAGGAATCACTTCATTTATCAGGCTGAGGACATGACCTGAGTAGGGCATGGGGTTCTCTCACACCATTCAAATCCAATAGTCATTTAACTGCTCATACCTGTACATTTCTCCCTCCCTCCCTCCCTCCCTCCCTCCCTCCCTCCCTCCCTCCCTCCCTCCCTCCCTCCCTCTCTCCCTCCCTCCCTCCCTTCTAGATTTCCTCTCTTCTTCCTTATATCCAAGCTCACCCATTCAGCCTCCCCTTTGCTTCCCTTTGTGTGTGTGTGTGTGTGTGTGTGTGTGTGTGTGTGTGTGTGTGTGTGTGTGAAGGCCAGAGGTGGTCAATTGTGGTGTTTGAATGAAAATTGCCCCCATAGACCCATAAAGAGTGGCACTATTAGGAGATGTGGCCTTGTTGGAAGACATGTGTCACTGGGGGTGGGCTTTGAGGTTTCAGATGCTCAAGCCAGGTCCAGTGTCACTCTCTCTTCCTGCTGCCTGAGGATCTGGATGTAGAACTCTCAGCATTTCTCCAGCACCATGTCTACCTGCATGCAGCCATGCTTCCCACCATGACAATGATGGACTTAAACTTCTGAACTCTAAGCCAGTCCCAATTAGAAGGTTTTTTTTAAGGAATTGGTGTGGTCACAGTGTCTCTTCCTCAGTCATTCTCCACCCCAGTTTTTAAACAAGGTCTCTCTCTGAACCTGGAGCTCACCAATTCAGTTAGATTCACTGGACAGTGAGCACCAGGGCTCCTACCTCCAACTCCCCAGCACTAGATTTGCAGGTGCATACCACTGTATCTGCTTTCCATGTGGGTGCTAGGGATCCAAACTCAGGTCCTTGTGTTTGTGTGGGAAGCCCTTCACCAGCTGAGCTTCCCCAGTCCAACTTCCCCTATTCTATCCATTTCCTTCTTGCTTGTCCACAGCCTTTCCTGTCACCCTTCCACTCACTGCTCCAGGATCACACTATGGATGCTGCCTTTCCACTAGGGCATGTGTGTGAGGGATTTCTGTTCTTTGATGAAGGTGTGTCTCAGAGGTGAAGGACCTTAGGATGCTACCCAGAGGGAACAGAGTGGGCCTGGCTCTCCTCTACCGTGTCTGCCTTAGCACTGCCAATACGGACCCTTGGGACTGAGACTCCAGGCCTGGGTGTGGAGGTTCAGTTAGCTGGGAGCCTCTACACAATCAAAGCAGCCTGCCTATAATGAAGTTGTCCCAACCTCATTGTTCTGTGGGAAAAGATGGCTGTCCTGTTGTCTCCCTTCTGTGACAGTGGCCCTCCTCTCTATCCAGAGACAGGTTCCAGCCCCTGGGTTTGGGATCCTCTTCATCTGTGAAATGGCCCTGCTCTGAGGCTGTGCCACCAGCCTGGTGGACTGGCACCATCCTGTAGCATGTAGTGGGCCTGCACAAGAGTTGCTCTCTCTCTTTGCCAGCCCTGCCCCTGTGAACAGGGCTCTGTTGATGCCTGACTGCTCTCACTCCCAAAGAATTCAAAAAATGGCCCCATGTGTGTGTGCAGCTTGGGACTCTTGGGCCGCTGCCTAGAGTAGGGCCTTGGAAGGCAGGGAGTGCTGCCCCTGGTCACTGGGCTGTCACTTCCAAGGGAATCTGGACTGGGATTGGTAATGGTGGAGATAAGAGTCAAGAGAAAGTGAAGAAGGCTCAGGCTACTAGCACCCCCATTGCTGCCCGACATCATGGTTGACAAGGTGGGTGGTAGTGGGGAATGCCACCCTACCAGGCCAAGTAGACCTTCTCCATAGGCTTCATTGTGGAAGCAGAATCGGGGGGGGGAATCCTGTCCAGCACTGCCCCCCAACGAGTTTCTTGTCTTCACCCTAGCCATGGCCACTGTGCTGTGCAGGATGGCCCTCATGCTTCCCAGCCTTGGCGTGCTCAGCGAGCCTCAGCAGCCGAAGGAACTCATCCAGAGAACATGGTGCTCTGCTGAAATCAAGGCCCTGGACATTTGGAACCTTAGGGCTGTCCTGGGCCCCAGACTACGTGTGGGCACATTCCAGCTTCTGCCATCCAAAGCTATCAACAGCCCCATCGTGCACCTCAGGGAACAGGGAATGACAGTCACCCAGTTGGAAGAGCTGTGTCCTGTGAGCGCAGAGATGTTGCACAATGTCCTACCTCAAGGAACAATGTGAGGCCCACATACTACATCCCTGCATTGGGATTTTCTGGGTTAGTTCTGATGGACAAGGACTGTGGAAGTGTTATCAATGGCTCCTGCTTAGCCGGGCGGCCCCCTCCTTTGCTGGCTCTTAGATACTAAGCTGTCCCAGGCTCAGTCTGAGCTCCTGAGCACTATGCTGGGAGCCTCACAGGGAAGCCATCAGTCCCACAGGCATCTACAAACCCCTTGTCTGGGCTTTGGTCTAGATCCTGACGTGATAGAAGAGGCCAATGATGGCAGGTTCTGATGTCCAGCTGAGGCCATACACGGAGGACAGACAGACAGACCAGACAAATACAATTTACCCACTGTACTTTGCCTTCATCCCAGAACCAAGGGACTCTGAAAGCAGAGTAGAACTCAGGAAGTTTGTCACACATAGGACTCCATCAGAGTGAGCCACAAGCCCATGTGACTGCTGCTCAGACCGGCCCAAGCTGTCTGGGATAGACAGAGCCAGAACTGAGTACTACTCTCCCAGTGTTAGAAGCATGCAGAACTCCTAATACAAAGCTCTCTGAAGTGGCAGGTGGCCTGCATGGGCCTAGTAACTTTAAGAAATATTTTCACAAGTGTCTGCAGAGAAAGGTCCACAGCCCTGACTCTGAGCTTTTAGCCACTGACAGTAGGGTCAGGGTCCTTCCCCTCCCCCACAGATTTGACCCCTTTCTCCCATTGGTCCTATTTTGCTTCCTATTTCCACCTTTAGGGTCCAGCTAACACTAGCTGGCTCCTGTGAATCTGAGCCTTCAGGACTCTGGAGGAACCTGTCTGGTAGGGAGCTAGCTTGAGCCAGCCTCCAGGATGGTGCTAGCTGCAGACTGATGGCATGCCATGCCTCAGCTGCGGATGGGCATCTGTCCCGGGGCAGTTTCCTGCTAATCTGGTACTCCTCAGGGCTGCGGACCTGCTTGGAAGGGATGACGCCTGGTCGGCATCCTGAAGTCACTGAGGGCTTTGTGCTAACACTCACAGCACTGTATGGGCTCTCAGCTGGCATCGCATCATACCACTGCTGAGAGTCCACACCCGACTCATTTAAATCCCACACAACCTTCTTTTGAGGTTGCACTGTCCCATTTAAGGTTGTTAATTTTGAATTGGAAATACAGTGCCCCTTGTTTTGCACTCTTCATTGTCTGCTCACCATCATTCTAGAATGTTCCATTGCTGAGCCACCTTCCCTTTAGACATGCATGCAGTTGTGAACATCCACAATGTTGGCTTGTTCGACACATATCAAAGCTTCTTCTGGCCACAGCACCCCAATTTCCCTGAAGGAGCTTGCTGAACCTCTATGCTTAGAAGTGGATGCTTGCCACCAGCCATCCCAACAGGAGCCAGGAAGTATGAGCAAGTACTAAGACTCAAGCTCTTGGGAATGAGAGGGCCCTGGCTGTTTGGACCTAAGGGGAAGAGGGAGGGGGCCGGGGTTCATGGGAATGATCCTCTCAGAGGAGAGGAGAGAAACAGGGAGTTCCGAAGCCAGCTATGCCTGAAGCCTTGGTGAGGTGTGTTCTCTGGGCCCTGGGCAATTTGAGCTGGCTCATCTGTCACTTGAAGCCAGATTCTAGTAATGCCTGGATTTTCCTCCACTTCCTTCCCTCAATGCCCCATCTTTTGCAGAGGCACGTAAACACAGGCTGGTGCTGACACTGAGGTCAGAGATGCTGAGTCTGGGGCTTGAGCCCACATTCTTCCTGCCTCAACTTCCTCCATGGACAGAAGGGGGCCGGGTCAGTAGGACCTATCTAGGTGCTCACAGTAGGTAGCTTTAGGTCCTCTGGAGACCCAGGGAAGGTACCTGGTGGTGGCACTGTGCATAGGGCTTTGCAAGCATCTGGTATTTTCAGATGGACAGAGACACCTTGGTGTGTCGGAAAGGCACACAGACCCAGCTGGTCCCAGTCAATGCCACAGGGAACAAGACTGAGGTTATTTCCAGGGTGTGGGAGAACCCTGAGCAGCCTGTGTGTGTTTATCCCCAGGCACCCGTGTGTGTAGTTAAGGGTTCAGTGGGCACGGTTAATCGAGCATGTCTCCCCTTTGGTCTGGGCTGTGGGGGAAGCCTCTGTAGGCCCCCAAGCTAGCCATCACTTCCAGCAGCAGTAGCCATTCCCTCACAGGCATGAGAACATTGCACACATGCCACAGACATGCCATGAGCCAGGCCACCCTTCTCCATGTCTGTGGAGGTGGCAGCATTCTGTGTTTCATGCTGGAGGAGGGGATCCCAGCTGCTCCCTGACATGACATAATCTCAGCAGATGATTGTGTCCCCTAGCCTTCAATCACCAGGCTCCCAGAAAGCCAAGATGTAGAGGACTGTGGAGATTTAGCTCTGAACTCACCCCACTTGCTGAGGGTCACCGGGGGGGGGGGCACTCTGCCAGGACTGTTCTGTGTCCCTGCAGGCTGAGGGCCCCTGTGCACACAGGGTTGGCTCCCTGTTCTCCTGAGCTTGGGAAAGCTGAGGTTGGGGTTGCCATCTTCTTGTGCATCTGACAGCTGCATGGTCTGGAGCTGGGCCCCCACTGCTGCAAGACAGCCAGGCTTGAAGGAGTCAGGGCGGGGCTGCCACACCTCCCAGGCTTCTTGATGAGGCTGCCGGATGGAGTCTGTGTGGGGAACAATCTGAGGATGACAATGGAGGAAGGGGAAGATCTTGTCCACTGCTTCCTGTTTGCTTGCCTGACCAGATGAGCCCTGATAAGGACCCTGGAACCTATCCCCAGTGGCCAGGCAGCCACCCACATGCCCCCAGGTGGCTCTGTTTCTCCCCGGCAGGAGTGAGGTGAGAGGGACAATGGTGGCTGAGGAGGTGGCCAAGGGGCGCTGCTCTTTTTGGAGCTCTGAGAGTGCAGAGGTGAAAAGGGGACAGGCGGGTGGTCCTCATTTCCCTTTTGTTCCCCATTTCTCAGCTGCTGCCAGGACGTGTTCTGTGCTGGCCACACATAGGGGCCAAAGGGGCTGTCCTTGAGGGACTCAGCATAAGCCAGAGTTCTGGGCCGGGGGAGTCTTCGGTCTTCTCCCCAGAGAAGGACTGCTTGTCACATACTGTCTGTGTTTGGACCTTGCAATGAGACTGTCCTAGAAGGGCTCCTGGGATATCCTGAGTCCCTTCTGCTGAACAGCCACATGGCTCATTTTTCAGGGTTGCATACCCACCCTGGACCTTAAGCAGCTTCAAGAACCCCAAACAAATCACAGTGTTTCTTGAATGTTCTAAGCAAGTCCAGGTTGGTTTGATCATTATCACCAGGACCTCGAGACAAGCCTGGTGTCCTCCAGTGATAGGTGTGGTGTGTGTGTGTGTGTGTGTGTGTGTGTGTGTGTGTGTGTGTGTGTGTCTGTGTTTTGGCCTATCTGATAAATAGAATAGGATTCAATGTGAACAAGGAACCTAACTATCTGGGAAGACAGGAGGGACCTAAAACGCAGACTGTGAAAAGGAAAAAGTCCACAAGAGACCTTCAGATGTTCTGGAAACTTTGAGCCCTCACAGGTCAGAAAAATGCGGGTGCTTGTCTGGGTGCAAGGGAAGGGAGGGGCAAAAGGATAGTACATAAGAAAGTTTAGTGTGATAGTGGATTTGGTACCAAATTCACAGAATGTGATAGACTAGATCCTTAGGTCAAGCTGTGGCGGGCACCCCCTGTCTTGCCAGCTTGCAGGAAGCTGAGGCCAGAGCATCAGGAGTTCAAGGCCAGCTTAAGCTACAGAGGGAGACACTCCACATTTCTTCCCTCATGAATGTGGAAGTTAGATGTTTGCCAAGGTTTCTTTAGATTAAGGTCAAGGTGTAGTTGGTACAGTTCCCCCATTGAGACCCCAGGGGAAGATCTGGCTCCTTATTTTTGTCCCCTTCATTCTTGATGGTTGAGGGAGCCATATTCCCAGCCCCTGCACCTGGTCCCCCTTCCCTACCATCTGGACCTCCTCCCCAGTCCAATCCTGGGTCCTTTGCACATGTAACCCCTCCTCTGAGGTGTCCTTTCCCTGTGACTGCCAGTGCTCCCAGAGGCCAGCGCTGAGGTTTTCACTGTCTTCCACCCCCAGGTGGCTGTGCCACAAGACATGCTCACAGGGTAGAAGGAAGGGGCTGACATATAGTTGCATGAAAAGATGATAGAGAATGAATTCCAGGGCTGGACAGATGCTCATTTGCTGTGAGGACCTGAGTTCAATTCCCGGCACCTATGTAAAAATTCCAGGTATGGTGGCACCGACTATAACTCCAGTGCTCAGGGGCAAAGACAGGAGGACCCGTGGAACTCCCTGGCCAGCCTGCCTAGCTGGATAGGATGAGCTCTGGGTTCCATGAGAGACTGTCTCAGAACCCAAGGTAGAGGCCTGGAGAGATGGCTCAATGGTTAAGAGCACTTGTTATTCCGGAGAATGCTTTAGTTCAGTTCTCAGCTCTACATAATGGCACACAAACACCTGTAACTCCAGTTCCCAGGTGTCTGATGCCCTCTTCTGGCCTCTGAGGGCACCTGCACTCATGTGCACACGCGCACACCCACAGATACACATAATTAAAAAAAAAAACCAAGGTAGGAGGCTGGAGGATTTAGTGAGTGAACTGTTTGCACACTTAAGATCTGAGATGCAGATCTTTAAGGGCCTAGCCCCAGAACTCACATTTTAAAAGAAGCTGGTTGCAGCAGTCCGAGCCCAGCACTGCAGGGATGAGCAGGCACAGAAGCAAGGTTCCCTGAAGTTCACTGACCGGGCAGCCTAGCCGAATCAATGAGCTCAGGGTTTAGTGAGACACTCTCAATACAGGGCAGTGGGCTGGCAAGATGGCTCAGTGGGTAAAAAAGCTTGCTGCAAAACCCAATTGACCCAAGTTTGATCTCTGGAGTGCATATAAAGGTGAAGGAGAGAACCAACCCCAAAGTTGTCCTCCGACCTCCACATGAGCACCGTGCCCCGCAATTCTGGACTCACCTCTGAACCCCACTAACAATAAATAATGCATATTACAAAAGTGATTTACTAGATGGCCTTAGATGATATACTCTGGGTAGCCCAACAATGTCTATCTCATGCTAGTCTGGTTCCTTCCCTCTTCCCTTGGGGCTTGGACTGAATCCCAGTGAGCAGGGCTGAGGGGCAAAGACTGCCTGAGCTATAGACCAAACTCCTTTCTGCCCTACGCTGAGCAACCTTTCCTGGAATGGGAGGCCTGCAGCGCCAGGCCTCACTAGGATACTGAGTAAGGCTCCCTGCTTCCTGGGGATCGTTGCTGATCATGCTCCCTCTGGCCCCTCCTGCTTGGGAGGGCATCTTTTGTCTCCCCTCCACATCCATGGGCTCTTGGACATGCCTATGTTCCTGGAGGCAGCCCAACAGCAGCCATAGAAACTCTAGGCTTGATTTTGATTTTCTGATTTTGAAGTGAGGCTGGCCCTGACCGGGCCCCAGAACAGCAGTGATATGGGGACGCTTTCTGGCCCTTGAGTGAGCACTCACTGTGTGTTGGGCGCTGAGAGCCCTGGCAGCCTGTAGCGGAGCACGTTCCCACTGGCTGAAGCTATTCTTAACAGGCCGCTGGGCTACACAGCTAAAAATACCCCTGGCCTGTGGGAAAGCTCCCCCAAGTTGTTTTTTCCTTTCAGGACTCACAAGCCTGTCCCTGTGGCCACTGGGGCATGGAAGCCACCATTGCTTCACTCCCTAGAATTAGGGTCCGGGGGTCCAGGCTGAGGAGTGTCCTCATAAGGGGTCAAGGTGTCTGCCTCCGGAGGCCTTCAGAGAGCCTGGAAGAGCCACAGAGTCTTCAAGCTTTCATTTGTGTTTTTGGAAAATGATTTCTGAAAGGGGGTTGAAGTTCCTTTGAGATCTTAAGCATGGTCTATGACGGGGGACTTGGGCACAGAGGTGTTACTTGAGTCTCTTCCTGCCCGGGGTAGCTTGGGGGGCACGACACTTGGTGGTTACACACAGGCCGAAGCTGGCTTCTAGGACCACCTCCACAGGTTCCCAGAACCCTCTTCCTTCATGTCGCATAGTCCCCTATAGCTGGCCATGCACAAGTGTAAAGCCAGCTGTGGCCTCAGGGCTCAGGTGTCACAGCCAAGTGCAGGAATGTGAGTGTCAGCTAGGTATCAAGCTGTGGAAAGCTGGGCTGTACAGAGGCAGCGCTCTGAGCCCCTCCCCTTCTGCCCCCATGGAGGCATCTTGGTAGCTCTGGTTTCTCATGTCCTGGTTTCTCGGGTCTCTGTGTCTTGCTGGTGGTTGGTGGGCAGGCCCTGTGTTCTCAGAGAGACCCATTGCTCCTGTGGGTCTGAGGACTGCAGCCTTGTGTGTGTGGTAGCCTATCATGGCATTCCTTTTGCTATGCATCACAAGCATAATACCCTTGACAGCTGAGCATGGTGACAGCCCCAACAGGCAGCACAAGGAGCCATTATGTGGGTCACCCGCTGGCTCTTTAGAAACTTCTGCCCATATGGCCCAGGGGCCCAGAAGCTACCCAGGACCTTCCCCAGAGCAGGACAAAGGTTCTTTCTCTGTGCCCTCCTGTTGCCCCAGGAGAGGCTGTGGGTGTGATCCCCACCTCAGGGACTCAGAGAAACTACTGTGGGTGAGGGATGTGTGGTGGCTTGAGGTGGCCCTGGACAACTTCCTGGCCCAGACTGCTATAGCCTGAAGAGCCACTGGGAGTCTTGGCCGGCCCTACCCCTGCAACCAAGGCTGCTGAGTAATCATTTCTCTCTCTAAGGCTTGAGATGTGCCAAGCCCTGCCCTGGGAGCCTGCTAAGTCCTTGGCAAAACCATCCAGGAGGGAGGTCTCTGTTGCCTTAGAGATTCATATGTACCAAGATGCTCCTGATGTGAGTGACAGACAGGTGGCATAGGGGCCTCAGTCACTAGATCCATAGAGTGGGAACAGACCTCCACACCATGCTTCAGTTTCCTCCCCTACAGAGCAGTGGTCTCTAAGGCAAAGAAAGACTCTGTTATGATCCTCATAGAGACCTTTAAAAATAAGGGACACAGAGGCAGAGCTGGCCACCAGCCAGGCTGTCACAGCAGGGTAGGGATGGGAACCCTCAATTTCTCAGGTGCAAGGCCTCCAGCAAGATGCCCCTGGGAGGTTCTGGAAAGGTCACACTCAAAAGAAATCAGCCACAGCAAGGCCCTGTGACATGCCTGATGGATGTCAGGGTCTCCAGGAGCCCACTGGGGCCAGCACCATGCACACTATGTGGCCCCTCCGAAGGTTCTAGGCTGGGATTGAGCCTGGTGCCCTTGAATGGGCCTTGTGGATTCAGCTCCTGCTTCACAGGCAAGGAAGGGAATGCAGGGAGGGGGAGGGTGTACGGAGAGGGTTCAGCCTGACATCCTTAGGCCCAGGAACCGCAGAGATGCACCCGAGGCCCCTGTTGCCTTGGTCTGTCCTGTGTCTGCCCACAGTTCCTGTTGGCTGCAGCTGGCTCCTAGGGACTCCCTCCCCCTGCTCTGAGCTTTCCTTCCTGCCTGGTCCTCCTCACTGCCAGCTCCAAGTACCGCACCCAAGCCTTGGGGACCTCGCTGGGCTTCCAGCATTCTTCTGATGTTTTCATTTAGGGGATGCCCGAAAATACCCAGCCCAAGGGCGGGAGGCAGCAACCACCATCAGGACCCCTGGGAATGAACTTGAAAACCGGGGACTTGTAGTGGGGGCTGGACTGAAACAGTGACAGAGCAGAGGAATGGCTGGGGAAAGGACCCCCAAAGAAGGCTGGCCAAGGGAGGGGCAGGAGAGCAGCAGGCCAGGAGGAGACCTCAGGAATGTGGCAACTCATGCTGACTGACATTCACATCTTCCTGACTGTGTCTGGGTAGGGCAGTCTCCAGCCCTGCCATGGAATGGGGCTTCTCATCTGTATTAGTTGGGATCACAGCCGATATAATGTATGCACACACACACACACACACACACACACACACACACACACACACACACACACGGAAATTCATCAGAGTGCCTTACAGGCTGTGGTTTGAGCGCCCAACAGTGCCTGTCTCTTGAAGGAAAGGCCAAAGATCCCGTAGTTGTTCAGTCCATGGGTGACTTCTGGTCACTGGATGTCTCAGCCATCCCTTCTGGGTTCCAGAGAGTTCCTTGAGAGCCATCAGTTTTTAGTCCACGTTGGAATCCCAAAGGAGTAGTTTGTGTCAGTAGCTAAGGAATGCCTCAGCAGTAGGATCGATGAACTTGCCACCGAGAGGGCCCGGAAGCATAGCCCAGATTTACAGTGCTTCTTCCCATCTCAAAAGATTCAGGCTTAGGGTGGGTCTTCCTACCTCAAGTATCAAGAAAAGTCACAGGTGTGCCCAGCTGCTTGGGTTTCTGCTAATTCCAGATGTAGTCAAGTTGACAACCAAGATTAGCCATCACAGCTTCTTTCCTGAGGCCCAAGCTTTCTGATCCCCAAGACTGTTCTGTGTTCCCCGGCCCCCATTCCCTGCAAATGATGTCTCTCTCCTATGCAGAGCAAGGGTGTGTGTGTTGGGGGCAGATCTCAAGTCATGGGCAGGGTGATAGCCCCATGCATGTGCTCTAGGTTCCTGCTATAGCAGCTGGCCAGGGGGGCTCCCAACCAGTTCTCCTAACAGAGAGCTTTGTGTCATCTTGGCATAGGGATGTGGCTCAGTTGGTAAAGTTTGCTTAGCACACATGAAGCCCTGGGCTTGATCCTTGATGCTGTATGAAGCAGATGTGGAGGCACAGGTATGTGTAACCCCAGAACTCAGGAGGTGAAGGCGGGAGGGTCTTAAGTTCAGGGCCAGTGAGTTTGAGACCCTGTTACATACAAACAAACAACATCAAACTCCAGAAGCATTGTGTATTCTGGGCCTCAGTTTCTCCATCTCTTATGTAGGATGGTCACTAATGTCCTACCTGTTTGTGTGGCTAAGAGAGGAACTCCAGAGGATAGGCCTGATGCTTGGTCCCCCAGTCAGAGCCACCTGCTTACAGGAGGTCTCTGGCCTCTATAGGAGATGTGTCACTCTCCATCTGCCTGGTGACCCCCTGATGCAGCTGAGGTCTCAGGCAAGGGTTAAAGCAGACTCTAGCTTTTCTGTTCCCTGTTGGATGGTCCTGGGAGTCAGAGTGGTGGCAGACATCTTATGGCCTGGGAAGACATCTCGAGGCCTGGTCTCAATTGCCTTGATTCTCTTTGGCCTTGGAGTTTAATTCTGGCTGGCAGAGGGGTCTATGTTGTGGTCTAGCCTCAGGTACTGGTCCATCTGTACTTAGTCACAGTCAACCTGTGGGTGCAGCAGGGCCACCTCTGCTGCAGAGCTCTCCAAAAGCACCTGCCACCTCCCATTACACCTCTGTAGTGTCTGCTCTTGGGCAGGGGTCTAAGGTGAGGGCTTGGTGGAGCCTTTTCTGGATCCTCTAGGATAAAGAGGTGAGCACAGTTCATGTCTAGCCCTGACTGAGAGAACATGGGAGTTCCCAGCCCATTCATGCTTTCTTTTGTCTCCCCGTCCCCTTCGGTTTCGTCTTCTGTGGACTGGGCACCGCACCCCCTGCTTTGTGGGGATCAAGTGATTCAGTGTGCAAGAGCCTGCTTTTGAGGACCTAGACTTGGAACTCCAGGCTCAGGTCAGGACAAGATACATGGATGTGTGTGGGTTTGAATGTAACCCCGTTTCTCAGGAAGCCATTTGTCTACCAACAAGGGGAGACTCAGATGTAGATAGCTTCAAGTCCCACCTTGCGTACCAAATTCTCCACGCACAGAATGGAGGAGCAAACTAGAGCTCTGGTGCCCCAGTGGCCTCTGGGAAGAGATGGCCTGCAACTGATGGTGGAGCTCCAACCAGCAGAGGAGAGGCAGAGTGCAGGGACCTGATTGCGTCACTCCTTCCAGCCCTCCTGTGCTGCTGATGTCCAAGCCCTCAGAATCCCTCCTCTTTTTAGAGGTTGTTGGGCCTTTCCTACTGCCCCAAATACCCCTACTCCACCCCTAATGTCCTGAGAAGCTACTCCACAGAAAAACCTTTTATTTTATAGTTATCGAGTAGAGGTCTAGCCCAGGCTAGCCTCAAACTCTCTATGTAGCTGCAGATGCCCTTGAACCCTTGATCTTCCTGCCTCAAGCTTTCAAATGTCAGAGGGATTGTAGATGTGCATTACCATACCCAACACCATTATGTGGCTTTTGTTTTGTTGGGCACAGGATCTTACTTTATAGCCCAGACTGGCCTGACATTTACGATGTGGACTAGGCTCACCTCAGACTTGTAGCTATCCTCCTGTCTCAGTCTCCCGTGATGGCATGACAGGTGTGTACCACTATGCCGGACTAGCAGGAGCTTATGAAAATGCCCATAGTCAGTCTCTTGGGAGGCCTTTCTCAGACCACTCCTCCATCTAACGATCCACGAATGTATCGCTTGATCCACTCTTTTATCCAGAGAGCAAATGCTGGAGGTGGACAAGGTGGTGCTGGGGCAAGGGGCACTTAGCAACCGGACTCCCCCACTCTCAAGCAGCATCACTGAGCCTTGGACAAATTTCTTCCCTACCTGGGCCTCTGGGCTCTCATGGCTGTAACCACCCATGGCAACACTATGGTGACCTGCTGCATTTCAGTCTTGAACTTTTGGTCTCCAGGACTTGAGACAGTTAGTGAAGCTCCTGGGGCCACCAGGCAGTGGAGCTTTGCATGATGGAGGCTGCAGAGAGAAGCAAGGGCAGTGTGCTCTTTCTAGGGTGTGTGGGTTGAGGGGCTCCTGGGCAGTCTGACACTGTCCCAGGGCAGAGCTCCACTTCCTATCTGTTTGAATGGTCACTGGTTAGGCATTAGTCAACATTTCTTTATAGGACATGAAAGTAAGAGCTACAAAGGAACATGACCCCAGGCCTTCAGACAGGTGGCATGCATGTATTTATATATTAACAAATGGCTGGTTACACAAACGCATTCCCAGTTAAAGGTTCTAATGGGCTTTGTCTCTACAGGAAGGGGGAGGCTTAAACGGCAACAGTCAACCTTCCTTCCTTTTTCTTGTCCATCCCTCCATCCCTCCACCCCTCCATCCACTCACTGATCCCTCCACCTGTCTACCCATCCATCTGTTTACCATCCATCCGTCCATCCACCTCTCCACTGATCCATCCATTTACCTACCCACCATCCATCCGTCCATCCACCTCTCCACTGATTCATCCATTCATTCATCATCCATCCATCTACCCACCCATGCACCTGCCCACCCACCACCTACCCCTTCATCCTTCCATGCCTCTCCCACCCCCATCTAAAGAACTTGGGAGACCTCACTGGGTATGGATGGGGTCTAGCCTTGGCCATTCCAGCTACACTTATATGGGCTACCAGAGGCTGCTGAGTCTGCTGAGGGGTGTGCCTTGATGCCCCACCCTTCTCCTGACTAGTGGCTGGGGTCTGACTGAGACCCTCTTGGGAGTCAGGAGACCTGTTGCTCCTTCAACTTTCCTTAGGTCTCTTTGCAGACGACCTTGGCCGTACTAACCTCCCACAGACTCTGCTATAGAACAAGCCCAGTGCAAGGAAGGAGCCTAGATGAACGTTGCTCACCCTGTCTAAGAGTTTCACTGAGAAGCAGGTTTAGGTTGCAGACCCTGCCTGCGCGTTCATCTTGGTGTGGGAAGAGCCGGGGAGAGGAGAGCTGCCAGTGGTCTTTACTCTCCTGGGAGCCAGAGGCTCTGAGAAGAAGACACGAAGGGTCTAAGAGGAACCCTTCAACCCTGCTCAAGGAACTTTTCCCAGCATGCCAAAGGGAAGATGACACTGACTCTCACTGGAGCCCTTCGTGCCCCTGAAGGCTGTAGTCACACCCCCAGGAGCCCTGGGCACCACTCCAGGCCAGTTTGGACTCCTGGGAACCATTCCTGGGGAGCTACAGGGCCCTGAGATGCTCTTGCTCTGGATCAGGCCTGCAGAAAGGCCAGAGCCATGGTGGGAACTGGCTGCTGGCTCCAGTCTGATTCTTTGTGTGGCCTGGGTCCATGTCACCTTCATCATTTGCCCGTTTCCCTCCCCCACCAGCTCCTGGGAGCGGCCAGCGCCTCTACTTTGTTCAGCAGGGTATGGGCAGATGAACTGTCAGAGGGGCCGTTGGCCCAGCAGCAGGTGCTGTGTCCCTGTCAGACTTCACATTGAGCCTGAGGGAGAGAGGAGTTGGTGAACTCTACAGATGCCCATCCTGTGTTGGCACCATGGCCAGAGGGACAATGGGTGGCAAGCTTTGTCCTCACAGCAGAGATATTCACACCCAGGGCTCCGGGGACACAGAGGCAGTTTGTTAGGAGGCCAGAGAAGGTGGCGTGGGAACTGGGGGAAATCAGGTCTCCCTGGCTTCCTGGAGGGGTTGGCTCTCCGGCAGGATTGCAGGCCAGGAGATCCATACCTGCTAAGTGGAAAGCCAGGCTGGTGAGAGGAAATCCTGTAGTGCTGAGGCTTAAGGCGAGTCTGACATGACCACCCAGCACCCTCCCGTACAGAGCTGAGGCATGGAGTGGGAGGGCACAGAGCTTTCTGATGTAACCAGTGCTCTGTGCCAGGAGCCCGAGCAGCTACTCTCCAGCATATACTGAGCGATGGGGAGCTGTCCGGCACCCCTGTCTCAGCATCCTGTGGGGCCAGCTCTCATCATTCTTGGGGACCTGGCTTACCTGACCACTCCATTGCTAGTGACTCCATCCTCCCTGGTGCTCCCTGCATGGGGTAAAGGCTCCCCGGGGAAAGCACCAGGACCCATGCACAGGGTTTGACCTGTCATGCTGCTGGCAGGGACTGTCTAGACAAGAGCCATGTGACCCCATCCCTCATGCTGTCTTCAGCTACATCTGTGCTCCAGGACCCTGCGCCTAAGCTAGCACTCCGAACCAAGTTCACCTTTCTGCTTCTCACAGGGCCACCAAATGGCATGTTTCCTCTACAGGCAGGGCAGGGAACCTCACCCTGTGCTGTCTGCCTGATCCACTTTCCCCTTCTGAGTGGGGTGTGACTAGCTCTGCTCTTTCCGACCCAGGGGAGACGCATTCAGAGTCTTCTAATTCTGTTTTTTTATGGATGCTGGGATGTGAGACTTCTGCCCATGACAGTTTGGAGATGGTGTCGGCATGCTTCTCAAAGGCTGGCATAGGTCTCCAGTGTGTCAGTGCTGGAAGCTTGATCTCTAGGATGGGGTGCAGAGAATGCAGAGCCAAACCCTCCATGATAGTCAGGAATTTCCGCCGGCTTCCACTCAGAGAAGAGATGTTCTCGGTTCTCCAGAACATTCTTCAGGCAATCTGGGGAGCCCGGGGAGTCAACCTTGCCTCTGTGCCCATCTGTGCTTGAGTCTGGGAATGACCTGGACACATCCTCCTCAGTGGGTGGTCTTCCATTGCAGGACTTCAGGCAGGAAGGCGGGACCCTCAGAAGTTCTGATGGTGATGGGGACTTTCACAAGCAGTGCTTATGGTGTCCTAATTTGTGGAAACAATGGACCCCATCCAAATTAATGACCCCTGGGTGGCCCCTTTGGGCGTTTTTGTGTGTAGGCTACAATCAGTGAGACCTCAGAATGCTGGCCTAATTTGGAGAGCCCATCTTACTATCACATTCGATTTGGGTGACCCGACCTGACAAGCCACCACCGCCTGCAGGGAGAGTCCCCATCGTAGACAAGGCCTTCTCAGTGGCCTGCCCTTTGTGTCTGGAGATGATAAAGCAGGAGGAGATAGCCAATGGGGGCAGTGGGGATGAAAAAGGGTCTGCAGCCTGAACCCCTCAGCATGCCCCCATTCCACTTACTTGGAGAGGCCTCATGGGGCCCAAGAAGGAGCAATGCATTGGTTAATTTAGGGATAAGGAGGAGGCCATTGCCCTAGGCACAAGTGCTTAGCAAGAGACCATTGCTGCCAGGTCATTGTCTGTGTAGGCCTCTGGGATAGATGTGGGCCTAGGAGGCACCTCACAGGGGAGGAGCTGAGACAGATGTGGGTCTAGGGGCCACCCCTCAGGAGAGGAGCTGAGACAGATGGGGGCCTAGGGGCGCCCCACAGGAGAGGAGCTGGGACAGATGTGGGCCTAGGGGCACCCCTCAGGAGAGGAGCTGAGACAGATGGGGGCTTAGGGGCACCCCTCAGGAGAGGAGCTGGGACAGATGGGGGCCTAGGGGCACCCCACAGGAGAGGAGCTGGGACAGATGGGGGCCTAGGGGCACCCCTCAGGAGAGGAGCTGGGACAGATGTGGGTCTAGGGGCACCCCTCAGGAGAGGAGCTGGGACAGATGTGGGCCTAGGGGCCACCCCTCAGGAGAGGAGCTGGGACAGATGGGGGCCTAGGGGTACCCCTCAGGAGAGGAGCTGGGGCAGATGTGGGCCTAGGGGTACCCCTCAGGAGAGGAGCTGGGACAGATGGGGGCCTAGGGGCCACACCACAGGAGAGGAGCTGAGACAGATGTGGGCCTAGGGGCACCCCTCAGGAGAGGAGCTGGGACAGATGTGGGCCTAGGGGCCACCCCACAGGAGAGGAGCTGGGACAGATGGGGGCCTAGGGGGCACCCAGCTGAAGAGGATCTGGGACTTATGACATCTAGTCCCTGTACCCCCTTCCTCTAGGGAAAGGCAAAGTGAAAATTTGGGGGCTGGTTCTCATTTGAGGTGCCCTGAGGGTAGCTTCTGAGGTTTGACTGTAACCATGAGCCCTTCTCCAGTGTCAGACATGTAGCTAGTGTGACCTCAGTAAGCCTTTCCTTGTCTCTTGAGGGTCCCTGACATTCCCCAGGACTTGTAGCATGTGCTTGCTGTGTTCAGCAGCATTTTCCCATAAGTGGAACCTGAGACAAGGATTTGGTCTGTGTGCTCACCGGGAAATGAAGGCCAGTGTCCCTAAGTTCTTGTGCTGAAGACTTAATGCTAAAGGTCATGGCATTTGGAGGTGGAGCCTTGGCAAGGGAGTGGATCATGGTATTAGTGATCTTATAAGAAGACACCCAGAGGAGGATACAGGGGAAGTCAGCCTGCAGAACCAGGAAGTGGGCCTCACCACACACCAGATCTGACCTTGGACTCCTGTGACTATGAGAGATGAGTGCTTGTTTGAGCCACCAACTCATGCTCATGGTGTCTGGCCTGAAAGTGAGTCTTGGTGTCTGGAGATGTTTTGAGGAGCAGCAGGGAGAGGAGTAACACGGGCTCCCAGCTCCTCCAACCTGTGACCGGTTCTAGTAGGGGCTGGCTCCTCGTTAGATTCGGGGAACTGCCTGGAACTTTCTCAGGGAGTTGCTGAAGCTGTGTTAAAACACCATGACCAAAAGCAAGTTGAGGGAGAAAGGATTTGTTTCATCTTAAACTTCCCAGCTAACAGCCTGTCACCGAGGGGAGTCAGGGCAGAAACCTGGAGGCCAGAACCGATGCAGAGACCATGGAGGAGTGCTGCTTACTGGCTTGCTCCTTATGGCGTGCTCAGTTTGCTTCAGGACCACCATCCCAGGAGTGGCTCACTTACAATGGTGGTGTCCTCTCACATCAATCACTAATTAAGAAAACACCCCCTAGATTTGCCTAGGGGACAATCTAGTGGAGGTGTTTTCTCAACGGAGGGTCCCTCTTCCCAGATGTCTCTAGCTTGCTAGCTTCTGGCAAGTTGACATAAAACTAGTCAGTATACAATGCAAAGGCCTGCAAACTTCTGCCTGTGTCCCATGGGCCAAAGCCCAGCCTTGGTGCAGGTGTCCACTCTGTCCTAGGAGAAGTGACAGCATGACACATGGCAGAAGGGGTAGGTTGAGGGACTGGGAGATGAACTATTTTCAAAATCAACTTTTCACAAGACCAGGCAGGCCTGTGATCTGCTCCTAACTGGTTGGTCCATCACCTTCATGTCCCAGGTGCTTCCCCATGGCCACCTCTGCTTGACCCTCTGACCCTTTGGTGTGGCTACTACATGCCTAGCCCAGCCGTGGGTCCGTTTGGTCAAATTCTGTTCCTTTCCCTGCCCTCTGGACACCCTTGCCTTTAAGGCTGTACTGAAAGCTGTATCTCCACGGGGCTTTCCTTGGTCTCCTGGGTAAATCACATTTGTTTCAACATTACTTACCTCTGCCAACACGTTTCTAGATTCATCTGTATCTGTCTTTTCTGTGACACGTGAAGCCCTGACTGTTGGTAACTGGCGTCCATGTCCAGTACACCTTTGCCTCCTCTAGGGCCTCTCAGTTCCCTGACATGCAGGAAGTGCTCTCATGTCCCCATCTCCTGCCAAATTCAAAAAACAAACAGATGAAGGAGACAGTAGGCAGTCGCAGAGTTTTGTTTTTATTTGTTGATTTCTGAGACCACAGCCTTTAATAGCTATGTAGCCAAGGATGACTTTGAGCTCCTGATCCTCCTGCCTCTGCTTCTTTGGTGCCAAGATCACAGGGGTGCTCACACTGAGTTGTAGGGTGCTGGAGATCAAATCTAGTGCATCAGCAAACTGAGCTCCATCCCTAGTTCCTGGAGTTTTCTGACAAAGATAACAGCAGTTTGGGGGAATACATCAACTCACGTCAACCATATGTCTCTAGGCCGGGCCTTCTCATCTGTGAATTCACCTATGCATAGAGACCTAAAGGAAGGAAAGCAGGGCCCCAGTGTTGAAGACGAGGGTACGTTGTGACCCATGAGACACCCAGTCTGTTTGTGTGACATCATTTAGTCTAATTCAGTTCATTCCCTCAAGTTCCACTCTTCTCTCCCCACCCACCACTGTGCAACTGAGACAGTCTTTCCTGAGTACCACTGAGGGGTAGCAGGCTAGCCTGCACTTAGGGGCTAGCCTGGGCCCTGTCTTTAGTGCAGCCTAGGCTTAGGGATGAATGATCTCACTACCTTCTGGTCTCTTTCAATCCACTGGGGCCAGAAGTCCTCAGAAAAGAGAAGTTCAGAGTGGAGGATCAGGCATAAACTGAGGCTCCTGGGGACCAGGCCTTGGACCCAGCACGGATCTCCTGGGCAGCGTCTGTATTTCAATGGGTTCATCTAGTGAGAAGACATTTGGTCCTTGTGTGCCTGTTCTGTCTCTGATGTTGGATGCTCTTCCCTGCACAAACCTGGATGGGTGCACAGCTGTCAAACACAGGTCAGGGGTCCCTGCATTCCCTCTGGTATGGTCAGGACAAGGTGAATGGAGGGAGAGCCTTGGAGCTGAGTCTGAGAGCAGAGCTAGAGCCAGCGCTCAAGAAAGGAAGGAAGACAGCAACTATGAAAGATGAGCTCTTCTCAGTCAGCCACACAGACACGAGTCACTGTGTCACAAACATCTCTAGCACAGACATGTACAACATGACATCTGAGAAACGTGGTGAGGCTGGGCTCAATGGGGCAGGAGTCTGCTGTTTTTAGTCCTGTTTTCACCATCACCTGGCTTCAAATGGGTGGTTTTCCATACTTTGCCTGAACCTGGGCATGACTGGGCCTTGCTTTCCAAGTCTGTGAGTCGCAGGAGGTAGGAGACACCATGATGTAACTAGCTACTTCCTGCTCCTGTCACCGTGGCTTTCCTGCTATTATGGGGTGTAGCCTTGAACTGGGAGCCAGAAGAAACCTCTCCCCTTAAGCCACTTTTTTGTTTGTTTTTTTCAGGACAGGGTTTCTCTGTACAGCCTTGGCTGTCCTGAGACTTGTTCTGTAGTCCAGACTGGCCTCGAACTCGCAGAGATCCACCTGCCTCTGCCTCCCGAGTGTTAGGATGAAAGGTATTCACTGCTACCACCTGGCTCCCTTAAGCTACTTTTGCCAGAGGATTTCATCAGAGCAGCGAGAGAAGAAAGCCTCTGAGGCTCAGGTTTGCTCCAGGGTCAGACATGCAGCTAAGGGCTGCAGGAAAGATGGGGAAGGGGACTTCTCTCAGGCTCTTGAGGGTAGGCAGAGGTTGGACATGGACTTCCAGGCCTCAGTTTCCCCACTTAGATGATAAAATGGTTAGCTGAGGCCATCTTCAAGGTAAGAGCACCAAAGACTTTGCTGCTTGCAACCCCAGGAGTAATGCAAGCACCGGGTTCACCATGCTTGGGGAGGGTGCTGCATGGGGGGCTGTGGCTGGGCTGTGGCCTAAATCCCAATGGGAGCTCTTCAACATGGAAGGGAAGAGAGTAACCAGATCAGGGTTGGTGTCTTCAGGAGGGTCTGGCGGTCACCCTGGGCTAGCTGTCTCTTTGCCTTCGGTTTTACACTGCTATGGGAGTTAAAACAGCGTCTTCCCATTTGAACAGGGGCCCCGCTTCTGTTTTGCGTAAGGACCATTCTGTGTCAGGTGCAGTCCTCCTCTCAGTGGACCTGCCCCACACCATGCCCACACCCTCGTCCCTTGGGGGCTCCAGGGAGCCAACAGTCCAGCTTTCTTGTTCACTGAAGCATTAGGTGGCAAAACAAGCACGAATGAATGAATGTGTGAGGGAATGAGTCAATCGATCAATAGACTTGTCCAGGATCTACTGCCCAGGATCAACTTTGAAAGGAACATAGAAACTGCTCCCTTAGAGGGTTCTGCAGAGCCAGGGAGATGGTTGTCACTAAAGCACAATAAAAGAACCAGAAGTGAGAGTGTGCACCTGTAATCTCAGCAATGGGGAGGGAGAGTCAGGAGGACCTCTAGGGCTCACTGGACCTCCAGCCTAGCCAAATCAGTGATCCCAAGACCAGCAAGAAACCATGGCTCAAAACAAGATTGATGGTGCCTGAGGGATGACCGCTGAAGTGTCCTGTGGTTGTACAAGCATGCAGACGTGTGCATGTGAACCTCGCCCACATGCACAAAGACATATAGTCAATCAATAAAAACAAAATGCTCTATGGTTCACATGTAGCTGATAGTTCTGCTTTTTGGTCATGGGCACTGGGCTATCCAGATCCCAATGGCACCTTGAGGATGCCTGGGAGCTCCTGGATTTTTTTATCAGCTTCCTGGCACTGGAAGTTTCCCCCCAGCAACCTCTCACCCTGTCAGAGCCCTCCTGCCCTCACCAGCAGGGGCTAACCACCGAACCAGGCCAGCCAGTCCACTCTTGCTCGAAGGCCAGGTGGCGTGGTGGCCACTTGTCGCCGGTCTGCTTGGGGCGGCTTTCATCCAGGCCTGAAGAGCCTGAGAAAGTGTGGGGGCGGCTTTATCCCTGGAGCCAGGCGGGCTCCTGGGAAGTATTGAAGGCGCGTTATTCAGGCTGACACTTGGCGTCTCCCTCAGCGGGACAGTGAGGGACAGCCCACTCAGGGATCCGGGTTGGCCTTGTGCATGGCTGAAGGTTTTTGGAGAAAAATGTAATAAATCACAAAAGGCCACTTTGTTGTGGTGGAGGGCATCAGGACGGCCGGACGCGGCCGGCTCCATCACTGTTTCTGATGGGCTGGGATTTAGTGGTCTCTTTCTTCACTCTGTCAGGGAGAACAATGCCCAGTCGCACCAAGGTTTCCATTATAAATCACCATGAGCCCTGTGGAATTCCCTCCCCACCCTGGGGCTTCAGCACAGACACTGAACGTGGGGCCCAAGGCACTTGCTGCCCAAGGCTGCTTCGGGGGGCGCCTGGATGGTGGGGAGGGTTGGGGGCTTGGGGGGTGCCTGGCCTTGGCCTGCTGAGTGCCTGCTGCGGCTCCCTGGACCCCCACCCGTGGGAATGGAGTCCTCCAGGCTCTTTGATCTCCACCCCCCAAGAAAGGACTATGTCCTAGAAAACAAGGATGGGCAGCCCTGCCCACCTTATTGATGAAAAATTAGGAGTCTACCTTGATGCCTGGGGACAGGTCTGTGAAGATGCTGGCCCTTGCTCTATCATCTGTCTGTACTAGACAATGTTTTTTTTGTGTGCTCTGTGTGTGTGTGTGCGTGCGTGCGTGCGTGCGTGTGTGTGTGTGTGTGTGTGTGTGTGTGTGTGTGTGTGTGTTTTGAAAGAATGATCAAGAGAGAAAGTGAAGGATTTGGGGTTGGAGAGATGGTTCAGTCAGGAGAATTCCGGTCACATAAACATAGGTCCTGACTTTGGATTCCCAGCATCCTCACAAAAAGCAGGCCATCATGGCATGTGCTTCCAGTGCTGGAGATGTGGACACAGGGCATCACTGGGGCATACTCCAGTCAAGCTCCAGGTTCAAAAAACCTGTCTTAAAAAATAAGTTGAACAGCAGTCAAAAAGGACATCAGGTGTTGGCCTCTGGTCTCCGCATGTACACACATTTGTACATATACCTGCACACACACACACACACACACACACACACACACACGGAAGGAAGGAAGGAAGGAAGGAAGGAAGGAAGGAAGGGAGGGAGGAAGGAAAAGAACCCCAGGCAGGGATCTGAGGGACAGAGAAGTGTTCACATGAAGTTCTGTGGGGCAGGGGTGGGTTTAGGCTTCCTTGACCCAGGCTGCAGAAAGGGGGTTTCCTCACAACTTTGCTCTGTGGGAATAGTGTCTTATTTACCTCCTCTTCTTTCTGGGAGTTGCTCCTGCTGTGTCTGGAGAGACACTCAACTCTCTACCTGAGGCCACATGGGGCTCCCTGACTGCTTCCATTGGTGATAAGACTTCTCCAAATGACCGAGGACCACACAAAGCAAAATTGGAGGTTTGGGAAAGTCCTTGGGCGTGAAAACTGCAAACAGTCCTCCCTGTAAACTGTAACTGATCCATGACACCCAAGAATCCAGAGGAAGACCCGGCCATCCTCCAGTCATTCTAGTTTGCAGATCAGGTGAAGTATAGATGCAAAGAGAGGGATGAGACCGTTCTGGGGTCCCACACCTTTGGGGTTTCCAGGGTTGGAGAGGAAACGCAGGTCTACACAATGGCCATACAGACGTTCCCAAGGCTGGAAGCTCCTTGTCCACTCCATCTTTGGCTCTTCTGTGCTTTGTCTTGGTCTGCCTCAGTGACACTCCCCATGGTTTCTATTGATGACATCTGAGGTCCCACGTGGCCATCTGAGTGCAGCAATTCCACCAGGGGAGTGGCTGCAACCCTGCATCTGCTCCTGGTTTCACGCTCAGGAGTGCCGTTCATCTTAGTGCCTATTGCTAGCGCTCTGGGAATCCATAGTCTACTGACCGCCCAACTCTTCTGGTCTCAGCTGTTCCAGTGGTCTCCTGTGAGTCCAGCCTCATCCTCTATGCACCCCTTCATACTCAAGTGTCCAGTCACCCCAAGGCCCCCTTTGTCCTCACCCCTGGCCAAGATTTTTCCTTCAAGTCTCTGCTGCTGTTTTCTCCAGCTCAGCTTCCTAAACCCTATCTTAATGTGTTCTAGAACTTTCATTCTCCTACTCCCCTTGAAGATGGCCCTTGGGAACCCATCCAGGTGTGCATAGGGAGTCTGCTGTTTTGTGAGCAGCTGCTCACGTGCGGTCAGATCATAGTTGGGTGTGGCTGAGACCCATTGAGCCTGTGCTGGACATGGGGCAGGACGTCCCTCAGTCACCTAAAACAAGGTTTGACCTTGACCCCAGGCTTCCCCAGTAATTTTCTCCCTGGGTATCCAGGAAGCGGTTATCCTGTTTCTTCATGCCTGCTTTGCTAACATCCTTCCCAAGTCACACTAGTGCCTTTGTTGGCCTGGGCAGACATGGCTGCCAAGCTGTCAAGAGGCCTCTCTCTCAACTCTGACAGCATTGCTTCACACTGAGGCCCCAGTGGGCAGCAGGTCGGATGTCTCAGCACCTCTTACTGGAGTGATCTTAGATGTGGTACTCTGACTCTGTGCCTCGGTGTGTCCATCTGTAAAATGGGACCACACTGTCATATCCTTCTATGGTGACTAGTGCAGCCACTGCTGCTCCCTTTCTGTTCCTGAAGTCCCCACGACTGAGCTTTTAAATCGTCTGTGCTTCTTCCTGCTGGCCCTGTGTGAGCACCAGTCCTTTGCCACCCACCTTCAATGCTTCCTTCTTATTTTAATCGAGCCTACACTGCGGTACTCACACACTTCTTGCTGAATGCATGCACGCATGAATGAATGAATGAATGAACCACTTCCCCAGTGGCTAGCACAGTGCATGGTGGGTGGTGGGTGCCTGTCAAGTCTTGCTGAATGTTACCTATGGACAAATGCACAAAGCTGCTCTTGCCACACGGAGCTCTGGGCTTTTCTACTGCTGCACGTGAGATGCTGGCCGGACCCCACAACCCAGATTTCCTCTACTTGCTGCCTTCTGAGCAGAGGCTGTTGCTGCCTTCTCTTGCTTCTTTGCCCCACCCCATCCTCTGTTGCTGTTCCTCCTCAGATCTAGAATTTGGCTGAAAAATCCAATCGCAGCACAGAATCAGATGGTGGGGGGCGGTCGTGACTGGTGGCTGCCCTGACTGTTTGCCCATATGCCTCCTTGGGAGGCAACATGCTCATACTGGGATCTCAGAACTCAGCCTCTGAGACTTTCTGGGGCCTTGGTAAAGGGCAGTGAGGGGCCCTTATTTTATTCCCATCTTTCCTGGCCAACTCCCTATCTTCATCTCCCCAAATTGTACTCTAGGAAGTTTTTGTTCGGTTTGAACATTTTGCTGTGTAGCTTAGGTTGGGCTTGAACTCACTGTGTAGTTCAGGCTTCTTAACTGGGCATCAAGGTGAGTGGGCATAAAACCCTTGGGGTGAACTGTACTCAGGAGCTGTTGGTATTTGAAGATTTGGGTATGGGGCTTGCTTTAGGGTTCACGACTTCCCCCTGTAGGTCACCCCTTGGCTTTCTGAGGTCCCCTGGTAGGATACTTGAGTCAGGGAGGCCCCCAGTTACTACATGAACTTACTTCTCCCACCTGGCTGGAGACTGTAGGCCTGGCTGTGCTGACTGCCAGAGCTGGCTCCAGATGCTGCTGCCATGGTAACCCCAGTGGATGTTCTCCTAAACAATTCAGTTACTGGAGGTGGTTTCTCTGCAGCTGCGCCAGTTGGCCAGTATGTCAGGACAGTGGATGGGGAGGTGGGTAGGGAGGCAGTCCCTTTCCTAGGGCCTTTGGCCCAGCCCAGGCCTGTGTGCTGTGCCAATGAGAAAGGATGATTTGGAAAAATGTGCTGGGGCTTCCAGAGAGATTCCGTGAGATGCCGGAGGCTACATTTCTCCAAGGAATCTGGAGGCTTCTGCCCTTCCTGGCCATTCTGCTGGTGCTGGGATCAGGGGGAAAGGTCTGAGCCAGGGGTCCTGAGATGCTGGTCTGTCTCATGGGTGCAGCACCCTAGGTCTTGCTGTTTGTTGTTGATGTGACATTATTATTATTTCTTCTTCTGAAGGTTATTCTCACTATGAAGCCAAGACTGGTCTTCAAACTCACAGTAATACTCCTGCCTCAGCCTCCTTAGTGCTGGGATCACATTTTTTTTCCTGTTTGAGACAGTCTCACCCTGTAGCCCAGGCTGATCTTAAACTCACTTAATAGCTCAGGCTAACCTCAAACTGGTAGCAATCCTCCTGCCTCAGCCTCTCCAGTGTTGGGATGACAGGCATGACAAACCACACTCAGTTTAGGGTGGTTTTAGTTTTCAGAAAGTGACTTGAGTGTCAGGCATCGGAGAGCCGTTCGGCTGCCCTGTGAGGATAGGCGTCTTCAGTGAGCCAGGGTCCTGCTCCATGACCCGATGTGCCGTCCTGTCCTGATGTGCCAGGTGCCATAGGTCACATTAGACCCATCCACATGAACTCAGCCCCATGAGGGATAAGGGGGCAGCTTTTGTCTTTTTTGTGTATGAATGGCATATAGGTACATGGGCCCACACACGCAAGAATGAAAGGCAGAGGTCAATGTCAGGTAGCTTCCCCAGTCACTCTCTACCTTGTCTTCTGAGACAAGGTCTCACTGAACTTGGGTTTTTCTCATGGATTTGGCTAGATTAATTGACCAGTGAGTGACAGGGATCCTACTTTATCCATCCACCAGTGCTGGGGTCATAGGCACACACTGGAAACCTGGATTCAGACCCTCTGAGTCTTCTCTCTAGCCCAGCCCCTACCTTTGACGGGATGGGGAAGGGACAGGAAATACAGTGCAGCTGACCAGAGGAACTTCCTGGTTCTAATGAGAAATCATTCTTTTCTGTTTACTATGTTTTGGGACTGTGACCACTGGCCAGTCACCCACAAGAAAGGTCACTCAACAGGAACCAGTGTCCACCCATCCTGCTCTGTACTGTCCTGACTGGGGTTCTGTAGCTGAGATGAGACATGACAGGCAGCTCTGTCCGCAGTCACGTGACTGGACCTGTGCAACACCCTGTCCCAATGACTGATGATAAGGCAGAGGCTGATGCTGGCCAGTGAAGACAAGAGAAGAGGGATGCTCAGTGACTCTTCAGGGGAGATACCTTGGGGGCTGGGGATAAGGCTCAGTTAGCTGACTGCTTAGCATCCATGAGGCCCTGGATTCCATCCCCAGCAACATGTAAAACAAACACAGTGGTCCACCCTCTAATCCTAGCATCCAGGAGGTCAGGGGAGGAGGATCAGAAGTTTAAGATCATCCTAGTTATTATAATGAGAGGCCAGCTTGGGCTACATGAGACCCCCTCGAAAGAAAGAAAGAATGAATGAAAGAGAGCACACAGGGAGAAGACAATGCCCCAGTGCCCAACCCCTCTGCTCTATGTCACCCTATGCAGATGAGGACATTGCCTGGCATGTCACTTTGTGTCAATGTGAGGCACTGGGAACTCAGCCATATTGCCTTCAGACTAAGGCTAAAAGTCCAAATGGAGTGGGCAAAATCAGGAAATCCTGGAAGAATACTCAGGAGCCCGGATCATAAGGATCCTGAAGGCCCCCCGGCCTGGGAAGCCAAAGAGAACAACAGATGTTGCTACCAATGCCCATGCTGGCTGAACCCAGGCTTTGTGCTTAGGGGAGAGCTCAGACATTCTTGCTGATACCACATCCTGGTGGAGCAGATGAGGACACCGAGGCCCAGAGCTGAGGCCACAGGCTTTCAGACCCCCATATGGTGCAGTTCCCAGGAGGCTGCTGAAGTGAGGGCTACACCCAAAGAAATGCAGTCCTAACAGCTGGGACTACAGAACTGTAGTCCCCTAAGTAGACAAGCATCTTTCTCTCTCTCCTTCCTTCGCTCTTTGTTTCCATCTCCTTTTCCTTCCTTTAAAAATTATTTATGGCTAGGCAGTGGTGGTGCACACCTTTAATCCCAGGAGACAGAGGCAGGTGGATCTCTGTGAGTTCAAGGCCAGCCTGATCTACAGAAGGAGTGCCAGGACAGGCTTCAAAGCTACACAGAGAAACCCTGTCTCAAAACAACAACAACAACCAAAAAGTATGTATTTTATATGTTCAGGTGTTTTCCTGCATATGTGTCTGTGCACTGTGTGTTCCCTACAGAGGTCAGAAGAGAGCATCAGCTCTCCTGGAGTTAGAGATGGCTGTGGGGGATCAAACCTCGGCCCCCAGAACAGCCAGTGCTTACGCACCGAGCCATCTCTCCAGCTTCCTTCCTTCCTTTTTTGTTTTCCTTTCTCTCCCTCTCCTCCGCCTGATAACAGGTTTCGTGTAGCCCAGGCTGGCCTCAATTTCCCTGTGTAACAGAGGGAGGGTGACCTTGAACTTCTGATCTTCTGCCTCCACTTCCTAAATTCCAGGACACATCTGTTCACATGGTACTGGGAGTTGGCCCTGGGGCTTCATATATGGCAGGCAAGCACTCTACCACCTGAGTCACAAAACCTGTTCTCTACACACTAGTGACCCGAGGCCAACTTATCCTACTCAACCATACTGGAACAGAGATCCAGGGTGTGGTGCTAACTGGGACTGAGACCTGGGACACCTGTTTCCTGGTGCCAGAGGAGCCTGGTGACATTTCTAACCCAAGAGCCCGCTTGCCCGGGGTGTTCCTGTCACTCTGTTTCATCATGTATGCATCTGCTCAGACTCAGACCACTAAATGAAGTTGGTGCTTTCCAGACTCCCTGCTCAGAGAAGTTGCTGCGGAAGGGCACTTTGTAAAATTCAGACTCCCTTGCAGCTAGGGAACCACAAACACCTTTGTTTGGTGTGTGTGTGTGTGTGTGTGTGTGTGTGTGTGTGTGTGTGTTTGTACATCTGTGAAGGCCAGACAACAACCTCAGTAGTCATTCCTTAGACTTTTTTGAACTTGTTTTAATTTTTATGTTTATTTTTATCATTTATTTAATGTATGTGTGTTTGCATGCATACGGGTGCAGTGCTTATGGAGACCAGAAGAAGGCATCAGATCCCCCTGGAGCCAGAGTTACAAATGGTTGTAAACTGCCTAGTCTGAGTGCTGGGATCTGAACTTGGGTCTGCTGGAAAAACACCACAAGTTCTTCACTGATGAGCCATCTCTCCAGCCTCCTCCTCACTTTGTTTTTTGTTTTTTATAAAGCAAGTTCTAGTTGGGCAATGCTGCACACCTTTAATCCCAGCTCTTGGGAAGCAGAAGCAGGCAGACCTCTGTGAGTTCAAGGCCAGCCTGGTCTAGAAAGCTAATTCTAGAACAGCCAATGTAACACGGAGAAACCCCATCTTGGGGGGGGGGGAGTAAGGCAAGATCTCTCATTGACCTGGATCTCACCAAGTAGGCTAGGCTGGCTGGCCAGCCCTAGAGCTCCAGGATCCAGTCATCATCTCCCCAATGCTGTGCTTACAAGTGTGTGCCCACAGGCCTGGCTTTTATTATGTGGGTTCTGAGGCTCTAACCCTGGTCCTTATCCTTACAGTGAAGCCAGAAGACATTTCTTATAACCTTTCATATTGGGGATGAGGAAACATCCTTCATTTTGTGACATTGTCAGTATCCCAATTTCTCTGACTCCCATCATCAATGTGGATGGGACACTTTCAGTGTCACTGAACAGTAACCTGAAGCATACAGTGTTTCCCCCCAATTCATATAGCCGATCTGTTTTCTCTTTTAGTCTTTCCAAGAAAGAAGTGAGGACCAGTCATTCCTGGAGTTCCTGGCAGATGACCTAACTATGTGACCCTAGGCTGGTCATCACAGACAGTCAGGGTGGGTTTGAACCAGCTTCTGGGTAGACATGAAGTCCTGCCTTTTAAGTACCTGTGACAAGGAGAAGTGAAGGGTGTGTGTGGAGGGGGGAGTTAGGAGTGATTCCCTCCCACCTGAGATTCATTGCCAGTCTCAAGAGATGGAAGGAGCATCAGTGAGCAGCTCTCAAACACCCTTTCCACCTTCCCAGTGCGGGATCAGCATGTGCATGCAGTCATCTGAGTATGCATCAAGCTGGTTACTAGAGAGCTTGGCATCGACTGCCTTGAGGTCTGCTTGGATGGGCTTTCTCTCCCTGGAGAATACACAAAGGGATTTGTTTGCTTGCCTCTTACTGCTGAGGGAATCCCAGGGACACTGGCCTCCTTGCCAGTGCTCTCTCCCAGGGCAACTGTGCACAGGTCACTCTGGGGAACACCTACCCCTGCACCTGTCTTCACCCACTGTCTTAGTTAAGGTTTCTGTTGTTTCCGTGAAACATCATGACCAAAGCAACTTGGGGAGGAAAGGGTTTATTAGGCTTATACTTCCACATCACTGTTCCTCATCAGAGGAAGTCGGGACACGAACTCAAACAGGGCAGGAACATGGAAGCAGGAGCAGATGCAGAGGCCATGGAGGGGTGAGGCTCACTGCCTTGCTCCTCAGGACTTGCTCAACCTGCTTTCTTATAGTTCCCAGGTCCATGAGTCTAGGGATGGTATCACACACAATGGGCTGGGCCCTCTCCCGTCAATCACTGAAAATGGCTTAAAGGCTTGTCTACAACCTTATCTTATGGAGGCATTTTCTCAGCTGAGATTCCCTCTTCTCAGATGACCTTAGCTTGTGTCAAGTTGACATACAACCAGCCAGCAACCTACTATATTAGTTTCTTTTCTGTTGTGGTAAAACACATTGATCAAGGCAACTTACAGAAGAGTTTATTTGAACTTACAGTTCCAGAGGGGTGGGTTTGACGGTAGGCGTGGTAGCTGAAGTAGCAAGCTGAGAACTCACATCTTGCACAGTAAGCAGGCAGGAAGCAAAGAGAGTGAACTGGGAGTGGCATGAGGCTTTGAGACCCCAACGTCCATCTCCAGTGACATACTTCCTCCACAAGGTCATATCTCCCAGAGGTCCCCAAACAGTGTCACCAGCTGGGGTCCAAGTGTTCAAATGGCAGAGCACACAGGGTGCCTCTCATTGGAACTACCGCACTGAAGTTGGGGCTACTGTGATGCACCTAGGGCTGCTGGTGACGGACCTGTAGGTAGCTGGGTGGCCCTCCATGGTAGGGAGTAATGGAGGTCATACCTAGAAGGCTGACCCACGGCTGGGGAGACCTTCTAGGAAGGAGAGTGGGAAAGTGTGCGCCTGTCCCTGAATGGGAATCCACTTGCTACCTCGGGGCAGGGAGGCCACAAGGGGGTCTCTCAAACCCTCTAAGGCCCCTAAGACCAGTGCAGCAGCTGCCCAGGAGTTCTAGGAATGACTCCTGTTGATTTGCTCCTTAATCTCATTTTTGTCCCCTCAGGTCCTTCCTCTCAACTGTCCATCCATCCACGAATTCAGCCCACATTTTCCATACATCCTCATTTCCTTCCTTCTGCTCAATCTTTTGTTTCGTGGCACCTGATGGTCGAGCCCCTGCTCCAGCCAGCCTTGGGTTAAAGTACTATTCCCCATCTGCTGATTGGTTCCAATATCCTTGGTACAGTCTGCAGTCCCCCAGCCATGGGCAGGTTCTAGAAGCAGACCCACAAGCCCCAGCAGACACAGACAGGCACATTCCCAGTGTGCACTGCCTCTGCCTCCCAGCAGCAAGGCCATGATGGCCTCTACTTGGTTGAAGAGGACCTTCTGGAATCTTGCCCCAAAATAGCCCACAGTGCTACTTCATTTCCTGACTAAGTGGCCAGCCCCAAACAGAACTCATTTTATCTGGTTCCATCTGGGAAAAGCCTGCCAGGCCGGCACCAGTGGGTCTTCTGGGAAATCACCTATCCCAGCTAAAATTCACCCTGGGAAGCAGGACCCAGCTGCAGGATGCGACAGGCTTGAGATGCTTTTGCCTCACAACACGCACAGCAAGCCCTAGGCCCAACCGAGGGCAGCTGCCTGTCTGTGAACTGCTTTGTTTTGTATGTTGTTTTTCTAGTTTCATTTTTAAGTCTTGAGGGCCCAAGTGAAGCAAGCTCCTTACCCTTTCACCCCACCCGAGATTGCCTTGAGGGGTTCCCTTCCCTCTGCATGTTGCTGGTTCTCATCCTGGGAGACACGGGGGTGGGGTTGGGTTGGCTAGATAGGAACCCAGTCTACAGGGCTGGGGTTGGCTAGATAGGAACCCAGTCTACAGGGCTGGGGTTGGCTAGATAGGAACCCAGTCTACAGGGCTGGGGTTGGCTAGATAGGAACCCAGTCTACAGGGCTGGGGTTGGCTAGATAGGAACCCAGTCTACAGGGCTGGGGTTGGCTAGATAGGAACCCAGTCTACAGGGCTGGGGTTGGCTAGGGCCAGAGGAGGTGTGTTTTGCTGCACACTGATCCACAGCACCTACCCTTGCCCCAACATAACGAACTCATCCATTACAGCCCTCTCTACAGCTCTAGGCCAAAGCTTCAGCTCCCAGCAGAAAGCAAGAGAGAGGCAACCTCTACAGGGAGTCCTGTCCTGCCTGGCTGTCCAGGCTCTGGCCCTCACCTGTGTATCCACCCACTGAGCGGTAGAGCCCTACCCACCATGAAACTTGGAGTAAAAAAAAAATGAGTAAGAAACTGGGATGCTCTCAGATGCCAAGAGGAGCAGTTAACCTAGGAGGAAGTTGACTTTGATGAGGAAATCCCTTAGTGCTGCTGAAACTATGCTTGGAATGGCTAATGAGCCCTGGGGGGGCCAAGGGGGTTTGGAGGAAGTGCTTTGGAGAGGATGCCCTCCCGGCCAGGTTTCCCTTGTATATCGGGCTTATCTGCAGGAAACGGCTCCAGAGACAGAATCCGCTGAGCAGGCCCGTGACTCATGCCTGCTCAAAGTCCAGCCACAGCCTCCATGATGGGGACACAGTAGCAGCATCTCCAGGGGGCAAGCTTCCCAGGGCAGTGGTCACAGTCATGCCCCCCCCACCAGCAGTGGGAAGAGAAAGTTCTCTTTGAGGGCTCCTGGGGCATTCACCTGTGAGACCCTAACCTGGATCAACGGTGAATTGGGAGCTGAGTACGTGTGTGATTTGCCCAGTAGTGGGGACAGGATTGCCAGGGTTCAAGGGCCAGCTGGTGCCTCGTGTGGTCATTAGAAGCTTCCAGATGCTCCGTCCGTTTTCCTGCAGGGGTATAGTCCACAGCCCCCAACACAGGAAGAAAGGGCTATTTTTGGAGGCCAGCATTTAGTGCTAGGGCTCTCATCACCCGATGGCCTTCTGGCCTCCCTCTCCGGTGGGAAGAGCCATGGGAAATGCCTGACTTCTGAGTCTGCCTCTGTTGGTAGGAGGGACTAGGGCTGGAGACTCCCAGGCTGGGCAGCCAGCATGGCTTGTCTGGTGGTCTTGAGGTTGCCCACACCTCTCCTAAATTTCAGGGATGTTTTCTTGGCTAACCGGCCATGGTTCCGAGAATAGCCCAACATGCTCAGCACCTTCTTGAGTGGGTCCCATGACAGGCTCCATGGGTCACCATGGTCACCAACCCAGTGCCTCTTGAGGCTTTCAGTGATACTGGGGGATCAGGGGTATAGTATGGAGCTCAGCAAAGGATAGCAGAGGTGGTCCATGCTTTCTTCTCCAAGTGGCAGTCCCCCTGGTTGCTGGCTTCCTGGGCACACTGGCCACCCAGAACCCCTGGAGCCCCTGCAGTACCCAATGAGCCTCCTGGGTCCACAGCTGCTTTCATTTGTGTGTGGCCAATGGGGAAGTTTTTGACTCCTGAGGCAGAGTCTTTCTCTAAGCCCAGGTGGACCTTAAACTCCCAGTGATTCTCCTGCCTCAGCCTTCCCAGTTCTGGGATGGTAGGCATGATCCACCATGCATGCATGCACACACGCACGTGCATACCCATACACATTCACATGGGGGCTAGAGGTCAATGCTCAGTGTCTTCCTTCATGTCTTCCACCTTATATTGTGACAAGATCTTCACTGGAGTGAAACTTTACAGTTGGCTAGGCTGTCTGGCCAATGAACCCCGGAATCATCCTGTCTCCCCAGTTCTGTGCTACACCAATGCTGGGGATCAGAACTCAGGTCCTTATGTTTGCAGAAAGCGCCACCAACAAAGCCATCTTCACATCCCTCAAGATGCATTTTCGGTGTAATTTAAAATAAAATGTAGTCTCCATTGCATTGCCTGGTCTTCAGGCCTCCATGCACTCCATCCCCTACACCCAGACCCCAGATGTCAGGAGGCAGGCCAAGAGCCACAGGGCTAGGGAGGAAGGGGGATTTTCCACTTCCCCTCCTGAGTTCTATGTTTAGAATTTCCACTTTTCACTTGCAAAGGTTTCCTGTCTCTGCAGCCCAGCATTAGCCTCACGCCAGCCTTCTGTATCCGAACTTCACCTCAGGCCTGACAGTAGGCCTCTCATCTTTTTTTTTTTCAGATTTGAACTTCAGGCTGTTTGTCCACAATTCTATCTCTGGGATGCACCAAGTGTCCCAGGGCACAGCTTGTACCCGAGGCCCTCATGGTCTGCAAAGCCCAGGATCTTGAATGGGTGGCAGGGTCCCAGATAGCTCCCTCACCCTCAGATGGGATGGTGCCTTCTCCACACATGTCATTGTCACACATGTGGCTTGTGGGCTGGGAGGAGATCCTCATACATATGCACAGGCTGCCTCCGAGAACCCACCTGGGGCTGGGTTCTCTTCCTTTTTCTCTTGTGCTGCCTGGCTTCGATTTTGTAAACATGCATAGAGCACCTACTGTATACATGCCAGGTGTGAGCAAGAGATGAAGAGGTCAAAATGGAGGGAGACTCTTGTGCTGACAGTGTTCGTGCTACGTGAATGGGGAAGCTTAGTCTAAGTGTCTAAATAAATAGCATTACAAAGTCATGATCTCTGGAGACAAAGACGAAGGATGGCAGGAGTTAATCAGATGACATTGGGTGCAGTTCTATAAAGGTGGTTAGGAGGTGCCTGCACAGTTGACAAGACCTGAACAGCAAGAGCAGTCCTTGGTCCCTGGGTATCCCCCTCTTCGGGTCGTCCAACTGAGGCCTGAGAGGTGGCCTGTTTTCTACTTGCTTTAATCAAGAGTTCTCTGGAGGAATAACTAGCATTATGAGAATATATCGCAAAGGGGCTTTATTAGGTTGGCTCACACCACGGAGGCTGGGCTGTCCATCAGTGACCTCTGTATGCTGAGGAGGCTGAGAACCTGATGGCATCCACACCACAGGGCCACTGTCATGGCAGTCCTGGTCTGACCCTGGGAGCCCAGAGGCTGCACAGAAGCTGCCGGTCCTTAGTCTACACTAGAAGGCTGACAAGTTTGGGTTCTCAGGACAGGGAAGGACTGTGGTGGCGGCAGCAGAGTTGATGTATTTGCCAGGAAGAGGCAAAGGCAGGCAGATGATAGGCCTGTTTTCCCCTCGGCCTTTAGATCTGGGTTGTTGCTGGAAGGTGGCTTCCACTCAGGGAGGGTCTTCTTCAGGTTACCCCCAGAAATGCCCTCCAAACTCGTCTCTCATTTGATCCCAGGTCGACCATCATGCATTCTGCTCACTGTCTTCTTTGTCCTAACTCCCTACCTGGGAGTGTCGCCCAGTTCATACCTACTTGGATGACAGGTGCTTGTCATATCATCTTCTCTGCAACAGTTCACATGGAACCTCAAAACTCAGGGTGCTGGAAACCCGTCCCAAATGGGGTCCTGGCGTGACTCATCCTGGCCTGAAGGTCCTCATCCTTGCTCCATTAATGAGTGGTAGGAATAAACTCACAGGCTTCGATAGATGGGGATGGTGGCACTGCTCCTGAGTGACTTGTAATTCCTAATTGCTTTTCATGGGTTGCTTGTCCCCCTTAAAGTACCATTTGGTCACATGATTTGCTCATCCAGTGCAATGGGATGGAAAGGATGAGGATGGCCACAATTAGAAGCTTCAGGAACCAGGCTATTAACAACATCCACTCACAGCTTTCTGGGTGAAAAACAGGTTATGTATCCCTTTTGTTGAAGAGACAAGCCCAAGTGCTTAACACCCCTGGTTTCCCTAGTGCTTATCTGTGAGCACAAAGACTTCATACTTTCTACAAAATAGAATGAAAATGGTCCCTTCATCAACTTGGGTCCCTGAAGCTTGCGTGTTGCTGGACCCTGCTCTTTGTTACACACATGGCAAAGATGGACAGTCTTGGCAATGGAAAGCCAGGGTTCAGCAAGCACCAGAGCAGAGGCCAAACGTGGCTCATTGCCTTCTTTTATTAATGAAATGTGAGTGTGAGTGTGAGTGTGTCCCAGAGGTCAGCAGTAGATGGAAGTTTCTATCCCACCAACAGCTCCCAAATAAACACACTGATATTAACTACAAATGTTCATATTAATTACAAATGCTTGACCAATAGCTCAGGCTTGTTAGTAGCTAACTCTTACATTTTAAATTAACCCATATTTCTTATCTATGCTTTGCCACGTGGCTTGGTACCTTTTCTCAGTAAAGCATGCTCATCTTGCTTCTCTCTGCATCTGCTTGCTACTCCAGACTTCATCCTCCTTCCCAGAATCCTCCTAGTCTGTCTCTCTGCCCAATCTCTTCCTGACTAGCTATAGGCCAGTCAGTTCTTTATTAACCAATGACAGTGATGCATATTCATAGTCAACAGAAGGATTATTTCACAGCAGTCAGCCTTGGCTGTAGCTCCACAAGTGTCACCCTGGCTTATCTATCTATCTATCTATCTATCTATCTATCTATCTATCTATCTATCTATCTATCTGTCTGTCTGTCTATCTTCAGATTTAAAGAAATGTTTACTATATGCATTTGGGTGTTTTGCCTGTACATATGTCTGTGCATTCAGTATCTGTACAAGCCAAATAAGGGTGTTGGATCCCCTGGAACTGGAGTTACAGGCAGTTGTGAGTCACCCTGTGGGTGCTGGGAACTGAATGCAGGTCCTCTTTACTCTCAGTCACTGAGCCACCTCTCTGGCTCTTCCCACTTCATTTTCTCTCCATGGATTCTGGAGCTGAAACTCACTTCATGCTTGCCTGGTAAGCATGTTGCTCACTCTGACTGTCTCCTCAGCCCGCAGATGGAATCTTATCAGAACATGACCCTGTCATTTCTGCGCTCTCTGAAGCCACTTTATTTTCAAGTTAAGAACTTGATTGAAAACCTATTTATTATCTGACTTCTAATGGGGAAAGTTTGTCACCTGTGCTCCAAGCCAATGTGTCTGGGGGAAGGGTGCTTGGTACTGTAGTGTGACCTGTGTGTACTGAATGACACATTTCAAACCATGCCCCGGTGATTATTAGTGTATATTCCCATGTGTGAAGACGTGTTTACTTCAGTGTGATGTGGAGTGCCTTATCACCCCAAACCCACTGACTGATTTTTGAATCTCCACTGGAACCTTTATTTGCACCCGAGGACAGGCAGGTCCAGGGAGGTAAGGGGCTGTCTACACGTGACTTGGGCTTACCTATGTTTTTGAGACACAAGAAAATGTGTCACTGTATGTCTAAGGTTCCTCTGCATTGCTGAAGCCAGTGTGACCAGCCAGTCTGGGAACCCACAAACATTTCTACCCACAACATCTTCTGTTTGGGGAAAAGATGAACAGAGGCTGCTTCGGCCCAGGGCTGAAGAGAGAAGTGGGATCCTGGTTTCCCCACCAAGCCCTTTCTGCTTTCGGCTTCCCTTATTTGTGTTTGGTAGCTCTCACCTCCCAGGCTCACATCTTTTGTGATGAGACCAGCCTGGTGTGTGTGGCCGTCATCCTGCCCACCCGGGGACATTAGTTTCCTCACCTTTCTGTATGTGCATGCCACTTTAGAGCAGGCATGGCCGTGCCCTTCTCTGCCCACCACCACAAGGAGGAATCGGGAGCCCTGTCTGGGGATGGGTTTGGTTACTTGGAGAGCTCGGCTATGTAGCCAGCCTCCTCCAACCACAGTCTTTGTGGGGCTTTTCCTCCCTTCCTTCCTTCCTTCCTTCCTTCCTTCCTTCCTTCCTTCCTTCCTTCCTTCCTTCTTTCTTTTCCTTTCTTTTTTTAAAGACTAGGTTTCTTGGGAAGCCAAGGCTGGCTTTAAACTCCTGAGCCTCCCTCCTCCATTACAGACATGCACCACTACTCTGGGTTTATGTGGTATTGGAAATCAAGCCCAGGGCTTCATAAACACTAAACAAACACTCTACCAGCTCAGCTACGTCCCAACCCTTGTTATTTTTTGAATTATGCTCTTAGGCTTACTCAACACACTTGGAAGCAGTGGAGTCTCCTTCACGGCCCAAGAGGCACTGGCGAAACACTTGCTATGGGGAAATCTTTCCATTGAGAAAAATTCCTGGGTGCGCCTGTGCTCAGTGGCTCCAGTGAGCTGTGTGATGGCCACGCTTGAGAAGGACCCGGGGCTTTGGAGACCACGGTTCCTGCTGCCTCTGTCACACCTGGTGCCTGGCAAGGGACAGGGGCCTCTCCTTGGTGCTAGGTCATTGCCCTCTTAGCCACTACCTACGCAAGGAATGAATTGGGGCCCCTGAGGAGCTCTGGTGGGCTGGTTCATCAGGTGGACATCACAGTGTCTGAGGGCCAGGTCTCATCTCGGTTTTCAGGACACTGAGGGGAGAGGACAAGGTAAGGAATCAGCTGGCATGTCCCCAGCTCTTACTGCAAAATCCTCCAGCCAGGCCCTGCAGGGCCACGCTACAAACTGAACATGACCCTGCACAAGTGTCCCAGGGAGAGGAGGGGCTCACTCTGCAGGGAGGGCAGGCCAGCCTTCCATCTTTCCCCTTCCTGACAGCAGGTGGTGGGATTCTGAGCCCCCTTGGCTATGCTATTGTCTGGAGCCCCCGGTCCAGTGACTCCGAGGCTGGAGAACAAGTACACAGCCACTTCAGAAGCAACCTGGGGCATAGCTCAGTTGGCATCATGCTTGCAGAGCACACATGAAGCTCTGCATTCTGTCCCAGCACTGCACGCATCAGGCATGGTGTTGCACACTTGTAATCCCAACATTGAGGAGGTAGAGGTAGAAGCCGGAAGGTCAAAATTAAAGGTTATTCTCAGCTACATAGTAAGTTTGAAGTAAGATGGGACTATGTGAAACCTTAGGGTTTTTTGTTTGTTTGCTTGCTTAAAAAATTAGTTAACTAATTTAAAATGCATCCACTCAAGCCACGCCGGCAGCAGCCCACTCCCTCCCAAATGTCTTTGCTGAGCTCCATGGAAGCCTGAGGTCCACTAATCCAAGATGGAACGGCGTGGGCCTGGGCACCAGCTTTATGCTCCCAGCAGGGCCCCAGCCTCAGAGGGAACACAAGGACTATTAGGGAACTGAAAACACATGACTCCAATCAGGAGAAAAAATGACTTCATGGCCACAGCCCCTGAAGCAGACCGCTCCGCTGCCAGGGCTAGTCCAGGAAAACTTCCAGAAGTCCTGCATATTCTGCAGCCTCTGGCTGGGGTCTCCCCTGCGAGGGACTCGCCTGCACCAGGCCAGGACCAAAAGCCAGGTGGCCAGCGGACTGTAGGACCACAGGAATCTGCCACAACTGGGAGCTTTCCACACTAGGGCCTTGCAGCGCTTTCATGAATGGTCCCGCTTCCCAGACAGTGGATTGGCTGAGGCGCCAGCCGCGAGACCCAATCAGCAGCGGCGGCAGCTTGGTCTCCGCGTGGGGCCTGAGCAGTTGGGCAGCGGTGAATGGAGAAGAGCCCCTCCCCCAAGGAGAGAAGCGGGAGGGGGTTTTATATTTATTTTTATTTTTAAACTCCCTGCACTGTTAGGGGATGTGGAACAATTATGTCTTTTCAAGCCTTGGCTGCAGCTCCCGACAATAGCCGTGGGCTTGCCTGTGGTCTCAGGACTGGCACTTAAGATCTTGTGTCTGGAAAAGTGCTTGCTGGTTGTAACTGTGTTTCTTTGCCTGCGTTACAGACTGGCTCCAGGTCCCAAGGACAGCATCAGGCCCTTTCACAGGCTGTGCTGCAGGGCCTCAGACAATGTTTAGGGGTGGTGGGTTTGCCTTGCCCTAGGGTAGGGGCTCCTGAAGCCACACACTGCTGCAGACACTGCAGCAGTGAGGGCCTTGGCCACAGTGCTTGATCATTCACCTGTCAGTCATTGCTTATGTCCTAGCTTCCATAGACAGGTGCTGTGCATGGGGGCACTGGGGCCTGGGGCCTGGAGTTCAGACATTCTGGGCAGCCTGTGTTTGTTACTGAGCAGGGAAGTCAGCTCTGTTTGCTGATGTCAAGCAGGCAAGTATTTACAAATGCTGCTGGAGAGTCCCAACACCCCAGCTGCCTGTCACTTTTTTTTCTTTCATTCTTTTCAAGACAGAGTTTCTCTGTGTAACAGTCCTGGCTGTCCTGGAACTCGTTTTGTAGACCAGGCTGGCCTCAAACTCACAGAGATCTGCCTGGGACTAAAGGCGTGGGCCACCACCACCCGGCTACCTGTCACTTCTGCCTAGCAACGCTCAGGAACCCCTTTCCCTGGTGTTGGTCCTAGCTGACTTCACCACTGCCCAGGAGCCCAATAAGTTCTGGGCCCCTGAGGAGCTCTAGTCGACTGTTTTATCAGGTAGACAGTAAGTGTCCAAGGACCAGTTCTCTTATGCAGTTTTCAGGATATTGAGGGGAGAGGTCCAAGGTGAGGAGTCACATCACATGCCCCCTGCTATCATTGCAAAACCCTCCAGCCAGGCCCCACAGGGCCACTTTACAAACCATCGGGACATGGCCCCTTCGCAAGTGTCCCAGGGGAGAGGAGGGGCTCACTCTGCAGGGAGGTCAGGCCAAGCCTTCCATCTTTTCCCTTCCTGACAGCAGACTGTAGGACTCTGGGCTCCCTTAGCTATGCTATTGTCTGGAGGCCAAGGTCCAAGGACTCAGGGACTAGATGTTAGTGCAAACTGTGTGGCTGAGGAGAGGGTGTGCCTTCTCTTCCAAGACTCCTAAACTTGGAGAAAACTGTCCTGAACAGAATCTAGACTCCAAGTGCAATTGTGAGGAAAGCTGTCTTGCAATGTAGGTTGAGGTCAGGTTGGAGAAGGCTTGAATGCCAACTTGAGGAGGTGTTCTGAGGCTGTGGGGAGCCACGGAAGGTTGGAGAAAGGGAGATAGTACCCCGGACATGTAGAATTGACTCCCTCTGGCAGGGCTGAGCCTTTGTGAAACTTATGCATAGGAACCAATTAAGCTGTTCCCTGTGATCCTGGGCTCTCTCCTGAGTGGTTCCCAGGCAGGCAACTCCCTCAAAAGGTGAGAAAACAGCCAAGCATGGTGGTTCATGCCTTTAATCCCAGCACTTGTGAAGCAGGTAGAGGATGCAAGTTCCAGGTCATCCAGAGCTACATAGTAAGGTCTGACATTTAAAAAAATGAGGAAACAGACTCAGAGTCATCTGAATGGGAGTCCTTCAATTTGGGGGCCACAGGCTTAGGAATGCCCCAGCTCTGCCCAGGCCAACTGCAGCCAATGGGGCCAGAACCTTGTAAGAAACAATTGAGGACCAGATCGGTCTCCTATGGAGCTCATCCTACTATCTGTCGTAAGGACAGTGTTGCTATATCACATGGCCTCTGGAAGACTCCACTGAAGGCTTTGGAGGGGCTGGAAGGGGCAGAGCAACAGGAATCTTCTTGCTGTCATGAAAGTAATTGCCTGTAGTTTGAGTGTGTGTTAGAGGCCATGTATTGGTAGCCTGGAAACAGTACAGCTATTTTGAGGTGGGGTCCTAGGGTGATGCTTGGGTCATCTCACAGGAAGAAGCAGGTGGATCCATTTATGGGATGGTAGAGTAATGGTGCTAACTCTGCTGGGAACATGAGTTCTCTCTCCTCTGGAGGACTGCCCCCACCTCAGCATCTAAGACCTTGTATGACACAGCATGAAACTCTTGCCAGGTGTGAACAGATGCCTGTGCCACAATTATGAGCTTCCAACCTCTAGACACAATGGGCCAAGTCAGCCTCTTTCCTGTATGAATTACCCAGCCCACTGAGTATGGTGGGACACAGCTGTCACTCCAGCACTGGGGAGGTGGAGACAGGACGCTCAGGGATTGGAGGTCCATTCTTGGTTACATAGTGAGTTGGAGGCCAGCCTGAGCTAATAGACCCTGCCTCAAAATGGACAAACAACAAAGCCAAAGGCAACCAAAAACAAATAAAAATCAATAGATTTACCCAGCCTCTGGTAGTCTGTTACAGCAACAGAGACCAGACACCATTGCCACCTCTCAGACTTCCCAATAATACACTTCTGGCATACTTGTTTTTATTGTCAGGGAGAAGCCTGGCCTGAGCTAGAACTGCAGTCCCTCAGAGGGGCCATGTGATACCCTGGATGTGGGCTGTCCTCTGTGAGGCCTCAGGGGTATGATCTACATGAGAGAGCACCACAGAGGTGCCCAAGCACTGGAGGAGGGAGGGCCCCATGAGCAGGCGTGTGTGTGTGTCCTGTCCTGCCTTGAGCAGTGGGCCCTGTAAAACCAGCAAGCAATTTACATGCACTCTGGCACGCAACCTCACAGAGCATGCGCCTCCCATCCAGAAGCAAGGGGGAGGAGGTGCACTTGAAAGGAAGGATGGGACCAAAGTGAGGTCCAGGAAGGCAGACATCCAACACTGTGTCCAGCCTCTGACGCCTGCAGTAACAGGGTGTGGGCCCCACAGGCTTGGACAGCACCCACCTCTGTAGCCTTGCCAGCTGCAGTCCACATGGCCGCTCTTGGGATGGCCCCATTTGCTGCCTGTGGCTCTCCTTGGCAAGGCGTTCCCCATTCCTGGCATCCTCAGCTTTCTGGGGTGCCTGCTACATGGTTAGCCTCACTTTTTATGTCTTATTGTGAGCCGTCTCAGTTGTCCACAGAGATTTCGACCTTCCGACGTGACCTCCTAGATGTCCTTTGGAACCTGGGTGGAAGCTGCTTTGACTCCTAACTCTTGCATTCTGCAGGCCTGCAAAACTGGCATCGTGTTGGTGATGTTAAGGTCTGTTCCCAGCTCAAGAGGCAGCCAGGGCACCTTTGGACTGATGGCTGCTGTGAATGGTTGAATTTGGGAAAACAATTTCCTAGGCACCTCTTGCAAAGGGGTATCAAGAAATTAGTCTTTTCCTCCCTCCCTTCCTTCTCCCCAACCCTCCTTTTCCCCCCACTCCGTGTGTGTGTGTGTGTGTGTGTGTGTGTGTGTACATATGTGTGCTTGTAGAGGCTAGGGGTTGACATTGGGTGTCTTTCTCAACTGACTTCCATTTTACTACCATTTTAAAGTAAAATTCGCATTTATTTATTTATATGTGCATGTATGTGTCATGACATGTATGTGGAGATTAAAGGACAACTTGTAGGAGTTTCCTCTCTCCATTTAGGTTCTCGGAATTGAACTCAGGTTGTCAGACTCAGTGGCAAGCATCTCTGCCTGTCAAACCATCTTGCCAGCTCACCCCTTATTTTTTTAAAATGTTTGTTTGTTTATCAAACATTTGTCTATGCCTGACTCTCTCTCTCTCTCTCTCTCTCTCTCTCTCTCTCTCTCTCTCTCTCTCTCTCTCTCTCTCTCTCTCTCTGTGTGTGTGTGTGTATGTATGTATGTGTTCCATGTGTGTGCAGGGGTCTATGGAGGCCAGAAGAATGCCAGATCTCTTGGAGCTGGAGTTACAGGCAGTTGAAAGCTGCTGTGAGGAAGCTGGGAACTGGGCCTAGGTCCTCTCTAAGAGCAGCCAGTGCTCTTAACCAGCACCCTCTCTCTCTCTAGCCCCTCACCTTCTTTTCTTTTTTCCCAGAGGCTCTCAGTGAGCCTCCATCTTACCAGTTCAACTACACTGCTCAGCCAGCAAGCCCCAAGGATGCTTCTGTCTCTGCATCCCCAGTGCTGGGTTTATAGGCACACACTACTATGCCTGACTTTTACATGGGTGCTGGAGCTCAAACTGTCCATGATGTACAATAGGCACTTCACTGCCTGAGTAATCTCCTCAGCTCTAAAGAACTTTTTTTCAAAGAACAAACTTTCAGATGAGAAAAAAAGGAAAAAAACACCACACCCTTGCTGCTACAATGGGTTTGAGTCTTACTCAGTTCCTGAGACATCCTCAAAGATTTTCCCATTTTCCTGATGCCAGGTCTGTGGCTTCCTGACCCTTCAACAGCCTTAACCACAACTTTAAATGCACTCCTTTTCTGGATGGACTACAAGATTTTCCAATCCCTCTTCTCTCCTGTCTGCTAATTATTATTGTAAACCTTGCTAAGAGATGTTAGTAAGAACCATGCCACTGCCTGAATGCAGGGCTGCCTTGAAATTTGTTTCCACAAGATTAATTAGTTCATCAAAATGCAGACAAGGTTTTGCGTTTGTTTTGGCAGGAGTGCAACAGAGAGTCTGTAGCCTGGTTCTCAGTATGTTCATCAGAAATCTCTAATGCTGACTGCCCTGTTCCTGTTGACCTTCAGTCTGGGCTCCGAGCTTCTTCTAGATCACCCACTAATCTCTGCTTATGATATTTCAAGTATCAAGAGCCTCTACCTCCTGTCAGATAATCGCAGTACTCTATACCCAGTGCCTAGTTTCATGTTAGTCAGCGTTCAGTCACTGGGAAAGTATGTGTGAAAACAGCTTAGATGAGGAAGGATTTATTCAGAGGCTTCAGCACATGACTGCTTGGCTCCACCACAGCAGCCTAATGGCAGAATAGTGGGAATCTCATGGTGGCTTGGGGGCAGAGAGAGGAGAGGCCAGGGACAAGATACAGCTTTCCCAGGGCATGCCTCTAATGGTTTATTTCCTTCAGCCAGGTCACTCCTCTCCACAATCTATTCAGCTCTGAACCCATCCCTGAGGAAGTTATTTAACAATAGTACCACCATTTTGGAACTAAACCAACATACAAGACTTTTGGGGGGGCCCCTCATATCAAAATCATGCACCTCCTTGCTGTCAGGACTTCCCAGTCTTACCCTAGGCTCTCTTTAGGGGATCTATATGCACAGAATAGCCTGGGTTAAGAAATGGGGTGTACCTAGCCTCCATGTAGGAGACCAGGGCAGGGAGGGGGCTCTCAGAAGGAAGTCCTCCCATCATCCACAGCCTCCAACATTCTTCAAGGGGGTAGGAGCTTCCCAGACACTGTGGTTCAGAGCTTCATGTCAGCAGAGTCACCACCCTCTGGAGCTGGCTGCTTCTCTTCATGTCTCCTGAGACTTACTTGGGGAGGCAGACAAGCCAATGACAAATACCTTGATGTCTGGGGCACAGTAGGAGCTTTCCAGTCCCCCAGAGGCCTTCTAGGGAAGGGTTCCCTACCTGATTTATTAGAGACAAGAATCTGCCTCTCCTCACAGGGGAATCCCCCTAGCTGGATTTAAAGCAGGAACCAAAGGTATGCTTGCAACTTCTGTGTCTCTGTGTCTGTCCATCTGTCTCTCTCCCTGTCTTTATACATAATCTGTCTCTGTCACTGTCTCTTTCAATCTTTATGTCTCCATGGATCTTTCTCTGTGTCTCTGTCCCTGTCCATCTGTCTCTCCCTGTCTACCAGCCCCCTCAACCTTAGTACCTCCCCATCTCCCTTCTTTACTCCGCACAGCCCATGGAGGGGATCTCTAGGAAGTTCAGGCCCCATTGGCCATTTCTCCAGGGACTTCCTCTTCGGTTTTTGAACAGTGATTGGCAATCGGAGGTCAGGAACCAGGCAGAACTGAGGCCTGCGAGAAGAGCAGGAAGGTCTGGGGCGGTCAACAAAGTAGTCAGCGTAGCCATTGGTCATGCTCCTGTAAGGTCAGGCAGAGGGCTTGCTGGGGTGACCTGTTGTCTATGCCTGTGAGAGAGGCTGCAGAGACCAAGGAACTCTGAGGCTGGCAGGAGGCTTTCACAAAAGTCACAGCATGCCAGGCCTTTTCAGGGTTGTCCCATGACAGGCTGCAGCCTGGCTGAGAGGAGAGAAGGCCACAGTTCCCAGGGTCTGGTGGGCTTTGGTACTGGTCTTTGGAGATACTGAAGATGGGTCGGAGATGGGGTACTGTGGCATTCAGGAATGGGAGGGGGCTCCAGCCCAAAGAGTAACCCAAGGCCATGGGAGATGCTGATGACAGGATGCCTCTTCCTCGGATTTTCTCCTCTGTACAGCATCCCGGTGTGGGTGGGAGAGGGGTACTCTCTCGCAGCCTCAAGGTTAACCTACATGGACTTGGGTGTGGGTGCTCACGAGTCCAGGGCTGTGCTCTCATCTCAGTGGATCAGATTCCAAGCAATGTCAAATATTGTGGGTGCAAGAACAGGTCAAAAGATCACAAGTGGACACTTGGAAGCAGTTCTCGAGGTCCTTGCTGTCGTGTGTAGCCAGGAGACACCTGCCAACCTCCTTTGCCTCTTCACCCTTGGCTAGATCTGCTTGTGCCGCTGGCTGGTTTCCTGTTGGTGTTGAGGGACATGCCACACTCTTCCCCTGTTGGGGACACCTCTCTCCCTTTGCTCTGGTGACTTGTACAGCAATAGAGGGGTCCCAGACCACCAGGTCAATGACTGCTCCTTCATCCTGTCTTGGATTAAATTTCCGACAATGTGGGGACAGAGCTGGCTGGCAGTCCAAAGCCCAAGGTAAGGGTGCCCCTGATGGCTCAGGCCCCAAGGGAGGTGTGGGGGTGTGATTCAGAGTTGTCAGGGTTTGAGATACACTTCACTCTGTGAGAGGACAGGGGTACACCTCCATACTGCCACTCTGAGAAGCCTGAGGATTTCCTCTAGACTTTTAGGGACTTTAACTAAAGCCAAACCAGGATTCAACACTGAGAAGAATTTCAGGACCAGCCAATTTATGAAGTAAGCAGGGATTTTATTAAACAAGCACTAGGGTTAGGACAAAGAGAGGAGCTCAGAAGACAGTAAGATACACCCAAGTGGGGGTGTGGGCTTCTCGAGGGCAGCAAGGGCATAGGGGTTGGGGAGTAAACAACACACAATTGTGGGGACAAGCTTCCCATGTCAGCAGTGACAGTGGTGGACCCTCCTAGCATTAGCCCCACACTCCCCTTTAGTGGCTTCCAGTCTCAAAAAGTTGCTATGGATGCCCTCCCCCTTGCCTCTGCTTCTGATCAGGGAGATTCTAAGGAGGCTCTGGGCACCTTGGATGGGTTAAACCCTATAAAGTGAGCCCAGGAGCCCCCCTGGAGCAGGAACTTAGGACACATCCCTTCCTGTCAACAGGGTTTCTGAGAGATTCTAGAAACTGTATGTTCACAGTGAGGAAGGAGCAGTTGGTTGTTCTGACTTTCTGCTGGTGGAGGGACTTCAGTCAGGCCCCACAATAGGCCCCCTTTTCCTCTCGTGTCACCACAGTTTTTCATGCCTATCTGTCCTGCCTTGGGTCCTCAGTGCCTCTTCCTCACTTACCAGCCCGTTTTTCCATTTTGCTCCCTCGAATGTCGTCTCCCTCAGGGCTGGCTCTGTCCCTTCTGTCTGTCCACCTCCCTTCTCTCTGATTCCCAGGGTGTCTGCCTGCTCAGTCATTATGCTGTACAGAAAGGGAAGGAGTGAATATGCAGGTATAGAAAGTCAGACAAGACCACTGCCTCTTTCCCCAGCCCTGAGTGATGCTCTACCACTCAGTGACACAGGAGTCACACTCCTGGCCCAGCAGTCAGCAGGTACTGTTGTCATTAGCTGGCTTTGACTCCAGAACCTTTGTGGACTCCTGTCTGAAATTCCCACCTTCTGCAGCCTCTTACAGAAACCTCCTTTTTCTTTGTTGTGAAACTTTCCAAAGGCCTTGGCCTTGATCTGCAAGCTCCCTGTAGGTTATTCTAAGGAGACTTGAGAGAATCTCCAGGAGCCCTGGGGAGGGGACAGATGACAAAGGCCAAGAGGCTTCCTCCCAACCTGGAGGATTAGCTTCAAATTTGCTGTGCATTTCCAAGCTGTATCACATTCATAGAAAACTTCCCAGAATGCAATATGCTCCCTAGTGGAAACTTGCTGCCTGCTGCCCACTCCCAGCAGGCCATCCTACAGTGGACCTCCGATAGGGGCCATGGAGCAGACTGTGACCTGGTCTGCAGTTGGGCTTTCTCACGAGTGGCCCTGAGAGGGTTTGTATAGAGCCCTGGCTAGTCATTTGCTTGCACCTGGACACCCCCTGAAGAGAGGGGACCACCCACAGCCACACAGCCACCATCCAATGCCTGGCACTGACTGATGTCCACATGACCTGAGATGCTGTCTGGTCTCCTGTGATACCCACCTGCAACCCCCTACTCAATGCAGGGCTGCATCCTCTGGGGTAGTGAGGGGCCTCTGGTTCTTCCTCCTTGTCTCTTGCTCTGAAAACGGCTATGCGGATGTGCTGTGGCCTGGTGTACAAGCCTGGAATGGGGTGCATGAAGAAAGAGATTAATCTGAGATCCAGATCTGCTGCCTCTGGGCCCTGCCTGAAGAAGCTGCCTCCAGCAGTGGGCCCTGACTGAAGAACCTGCCTCCAGCTGCCTCCAGCAGTGGGCCTGCCTGAAGAACTTGCCTCCAGCCATGGCCCTGCCTCCAGCTGCCTCCAGCAGTGGCTTTGTCTGGCTCTGCAGCTTTCACTCACCATTTGAGTGTTTTTCTCCCAGGCCTCAGGTTTCACCTCTTGCTGGGAGGATCCTTTGAATTGATGGGCTAGTGGCCTCTGGGAGGCTAGAAGTGGGTCTTCCCACCCTACTCTAGCAACCCGAGGTATTCCAGCCTGGTCCTCTGTTCTGAGCTTTGAAGGTTCAAAATGGTGGGAGGAGGCCAAAGGTCCTGCAGAACAGTGAGCAGGGCTTCCCTAGACCCTGCCCTTCTCACCTAACTTTTGGAAATGTAACTAAAGATCTTGGGATCATCTGGGTACTCAGGAAGTGGAGTCAGGCTTTGGATTCCGTTAACCCCGAGGTGCAGAGGAGGGTGGCACCTTCACTTCCCTAGCAGCCCCTTTGTCAAGTTGTCAGGCTCCAGCGGGGGCTCTCCCGCTGCTCAGACACAGTCCCTTCCCTCTCCTGAGGACTTCCGGCTTTGATACATCCACAAACCGTTGGGACTCCTTCACCCAGGAATGCCAGCACCACCTTCATCCCCTGCATCTCTTCCCCCCCCCCATTCCGAAGAAGCCCTGACTCCCGTCCGTCCACCCACATGACTGCCAAGAAGGCCGCCCGCCCTCGAGTGGTCAGCAGGACCTGCTTTGTTCACCACGGAAGAGCCCAGGCTAGGAGGTCCCACCCGACTCCGAGTTCACTCCCTTCTGTGACTCCCTGTGCCCCTCTTGCCCCATTCTGGTGCCTCTTCCAGCCCACAGGCCCCTCCTTCAGGCCTCAGGGTTTAGAGGATGCTGGGAGCAGGCAGATCTGAAACACTAGGCTCCTGGGGTTCCCAGGCTCATGGGACTTGGGGGTTCCTTGGTTCCCTCTCTTCTTGCTCCACCCTTCTCCCTGGGTGACTTCATCAGTTCCCATGGATTGGAAAACCTTGACTTGGTGAACTCCAAATTTGTCTTCAGCCTTGATCTCCCCTCTGACCTCTGGACCCAAATATCCGGCTGTCCCCTTGACAGCTCCCTGTGGGGTCTCCCAGATCATGACCATTCTTGGGCTTCAGGAACTTTGTCCCCAGGCCTTTCCCAGCACCCTCATCTCAGGAGATCCACCCCACATAGCTACACATAGCAGCTTCCCCATCTCCTCCCTCCCGGCCCGTGTCCACTCTCAGGAACCCATTTACTGAGGATCCCGCCCCATGGAGGCCTAAGGCAGGGCCTGCTACTGTAGCATGGAGAGTAGAGAGGGTGATCACTGTTAAGCTTTCCCACTGTAAAGACCCTCAAGAGCCAGGGCCCTTCTAGGGACATGTGGGGAAACTGCTTCCTCTTAGGCCAGGACAGAGCTCAGGCCAGTCCTGTAGATGCAAGGCCACTGCTCTCCTGGGGACTTTAGATCAGCAGCAGCAGAGACTTCTCTGGGGACCACTATCCAATGAGGTCATATGGCCATAAAGCAAAGATTCCTGATAGATGTATTATGCACCCAGTCACGGGGGGGGGTGAGGACATGACTGCTGACCCCCACCACTTCTGGCAGTGTAAGCTCTTAAGGCAGGCTCCCAGGCTGTAGCAGATCCTGTTTCCCATGCAAGCCCTGTCTCTGGCTTTTGCAGCATGGGAGATGAATTTGAAGCTGCAGTGCTAGGGAGAGTAAGGGGAGCTGAGCAGGTCCCTGATGTTGTGATATCAGCCTTGGACAGGCATTTTTGTGGAGTATTTAGTGAGCAGCTCCTGCAGGCTAAACACCCAGCCTGCAAGACATAGAACTTGGAACAAGACCCATAGTACACAAGCCTGTGGGGAAGGGAGTAGCTAGAACTCTGAGTGAAGTTCTATGATGCCCATGTATCCCACCAAGGATGACTGACCTGCTGATGGCCACAGGGTCCAAACCATTGATCCTTCTTCCCTTATGTCTCTCCCTCCTCCCATCTACTCATCATCCATCCATTCATTTATTCATCCACATTTTCATTCATTTAATTATTCATTATTCATTCAGACTTTCACTATTCAATTGCTTATTCAATCATTTGCTCAAGTGTTCATCCATCCATCCATCCATTCATTCATTCATTTTGTACTCCTTTGCTTGTACTTGTTCATTCATTTATTTGCTCATTCACTCATTCATATGCTAGCTCACTGTCTTAGTCAGTGTTCTACTGCTGTGAAGATACACCATGACCAAGGCAACTCCTAGAAAAGAAAACAATTAATTGGGCACTTGTTTACAGTTTCAGAGGTGACTCCATTATCATCATGGTGGGGAGCTTGGTGTACATAGACATGGTGCTGGAGAAGTAGCTGAGAGTTGTATATCTTGATCCACAGCAGTGTGTGACTGGGTCTCTGGGTCTGGCATGGGCTTTTGAAACCTCAAAGACCACCTCCAGTGACACACTTCCTTCAACAAGGCCACACCTCCTAATCCTTTTAATCCTTCCAAATAGTGCCACTCCCTGATGACCATTCAAATATATGGTCCTATGGGGGCCATTCGTATTCAAACTACCACATTCACTCATCTGTTCATTCATTCATTGGCCTATTTATTATTTATTCATTCATTGCCTCATCTGCTCACCTGCACATTGCACATCTATCCAGTCACTTATTCACACGCTCATTCATCTGCTGAGCACCTACCATGCTCTAGCTTTGTATTTGATGCTGAGAATAGGAGTGGAACAAAGAAAAAAAAGTGTTACATTACAGCTGGCAGAAAGGCCCATCATTTAGGTCAATCAGACAAATATACAGTGACAGAAATGACAAGGATGACCTAGAAGAGAAAGATGGACTTCATGTATACATAGATGTATACATAGGTGTGTATAGGTTTACATGTATGTACCATATATTCATGCATGTTTGTGTGCATGTGTTTGCTTCTGTATTGAGTGCACGCAAGTGTGTGTTCATATACAGGAGGGAGAGTGTGTATAGGTGTGTGCATGAGCGCATATCTTGGTCTATGCTATGCTGCTGTAACAAAATATCTGAAAGTGAATAATTAAAAGAAAAGAATTCAGGCATAGAGGCACATGCTTAAAATCCTAGTGTTAGGGAGGCTAAAGCAAGAAGACTATGAGTCCCAGGCCAGCCTGGGCTACACAGTGTTCCTATCTCAAACAAACAAGCAAACAAAGTTTATTTAACTCATGGCCTCCGAGGTGGAGATCCATCTGTTTGGCTTCTAATAAGGCCTCCTAGCTGCACGGCACATGGCAGAGCAGCAGCAAGGAAAGGGCCACACACAGGAGGGGCAAACACATGCGGTGACCTTCTAATCTGCTTTCCCTGAGGACTACAGTAATCCCTGCCCAGGACCAGTCCCTCCGCACAAGGCCCCACTTCTTAAAGAGCCCATGCCCCATCACCACTAGGCTGAGTGTGGAGTGTCTGGTGCATGGACACACAGGCACATTTGAAACATAGTCACTCCGCAAGAGTATATGTGCGTGTGTGCGTGCGTGCGTGCGAGTGCATGAGCTTGTCCTGTGCCAGGTGGAGGGTGGGGAGGGAGAAGTGTCCAAGGCAAAGGGAGTCACGCGAGACCTTTCCTGGGCTGGACTGTCTCATTCCAGCTCCCTGCACACAACACAGGCCCCCAGCCAGCCCCTGTTGCTTTTTCAGCAGTGTGGCTCTGACGAGTCTGCCCCTGTGTCAGCTGTGGGCAAGAGCCATGTGACATTTCCGAGAAAATTCCCAGGAAAGGGTGTAGGGATCAGTGGAGTGCTAGGACCCCAACACTGGCCACTAGTGGATTATTAACTCTTAGAAGTCCTGGCGGGAGGCTCCGGGGCTTCGGTTAGTTGGGTGACCCAGAAGGACCTAGACTGCCATGGGCCGAGACTGGGGCCTGTCTCTGGGTCAGCCTGGATACTGGGTGTGGCAGGCAGGGTCAGGGGTTATGTTTGAATGCGGGGGAGCCTAGGACAGAACTCCTAGCCACACTTTGCTGAACTGGCGTGGGCGGGCGGTCCTTTGGATGGTCCTGGAACATAATAACAAGGTCCTGATCACTGTCAGACCAGTCACGCAGCGGTAGTAGGCACAGAGAGGTAGGTGGGAAGATTCCCAAGGCTGAATGGAGTCCAGGTAGCAGAATGGATGCCTGATCCAAAGACATGAATAGACAAGGGGATAGGGAGGGAGGGGGTTGGGGAGATTGACAGCTCTCTGTCCCCTGCCTGGTGGCTAGCTCTGCACTGACTGGCTTAGGCTCTGCATTCAAGGCAGGATACCTCCTGACTTTTTTGACATCCTCATTTCAATGACTTCAGCCAGCCTCAGAGATCTCCAGGGTGTCTGTGTGACTCCAGTTTTGAGCTCCTGGGGTAGGGATCCCACAAGATCCACTTGGGCACCCAATTTATAGAGCCAGTAGGAGCCACAGTGTGCTGACTGGAAGGTGAGTTGGCATAAGAAGGCAGGAGTGAGTCAGTGGGTGAAGGCAACATCGCTCTCCTCTTAAACACAAGCTGCTTCCCTCGAAATTCTGCTTCAGGCTCAAGAAATCTCCTGTATTTTGTTTTCCTTTTCCTTTTGTAATTTATTTTTAATTTATTACTGTGTGGGTATGTGGGTGTGCGTGCAACTTGTATTTGTGTAGGTCAGAAGTCAACATCAAGGGCTTTCCTCTTCTCCACCTTGTTTTCTGAGACAGTCTCCCTCTGAACACGGAGCTCCTCATCAGCTAGACTGTCTGGCCCCAGGGACCTGCCCATCTGCCTCCAGTGTTGCAGCCACAGAAGTCTACTACCACTTTGGCCTTTGAATGGGTTCCAGGGATTCACACCAGGGACATCACACTTGCACAGCAGGTACCTCACCCACTGAACTATCTCTGCACCCCAGTGTTGATTTTCTACTACTGCATAATGATGCAGTTGGGGGCTGGGCTGCCCAACCCCAGAGGTCCCCAGGCAGAGTGATAAATTTGCAAGGCTACTTCTGAGTCCCTAAGCCATCTCCAGGCGACACATCACCAGCAAGCCATTGCGACCTGGACAGTTGTTATGCTGTACTTATGAGTAACCATGATGGGAGAAAGCCACACATATTTTGAGCAGAGTCAACCTTTTGTGAAATGTGGCCCCACAGCTGATGGGGTATGCAGCCATGGGACCTGTGGGTATAGAGCCTAGTCACTCCATTGTAAAGGCAGCAGGACATGGCTCAAATAGCTAAGTCTTCCGTCTATAAAAGCTGCAATCCAGGCATGGATGGAGCCTGGCTCTTCCTCAGTTTGGAGTGAAGATCTCTTTGCAGCCTCAGGACTCACTCTGCCTCCATCTCCAAGTGTACACTGCAGCATCAGTCTTCCACTGGGCTCAGCTGCTACGTAAGACCTGCCTGCTCTGCGTTTGTGTAATTTTTCCCACCGAATCATAGAGCCCCACCATGTCCATTTACCTGGAGGAGACCACACACAGAAGAGTCACAGGGGTTGGGGTCCTAGGAACCACGGTAGACTGCTACAAACCTCACTTTTCTGGGCTGGGGCCTGAGTCTGCCCCATGGGTAAAGAATTAGGCTTGTGGGGTGACTGACTGTTCAGGAGTGGGAAAGTGAAGAGTTTCAGCCAGCTGTGGCCTTCTGAGAACCAGAGCCCATGCCTGGCTTCTCTTTGAAGAGTTGCCATGGCATCTTATGCTGAGGTAGCAGTTATGCTTTCAAGGCCCACCAGTGTGAGGGACGGTGGCCTGCCTGTCCCTGATGTCAGAGTCTGGGTAGAGAGGCAGTGGTGGCGGCTGGGTGTGATGACTAGTGTTAATTGTTTAACTTGAAAAAAATCCAGAATTGCATGGGAAGAAGCCTCTGAGAATACCTGAGGGAGCGTCTTCATTATGTTAATGGAACACCTGCCTGCTGTGGGCGGCACCATTCCCTAGGCATTTATCCCTGATTTATAATAGACGGAGCTCTTTAAGTTTGTGTGTGTCACTGCTGTGTACAGATTTGTCCCTGCATTCAAGTTTCCCATCTTCCCAAAGACACCGGCCATCCCAAGGATCTCCCTAACTGATTTATACCTGTGGAGGTTGCTCTGGGGCTCAGTTGGTGGAGTGCTTGCCTAGTGTGCACTGAGTCCCAGGTTGTATCCCTAGCACATTAAAAAAATAAAAAAGTCTTTCTTCTGCTAAGTCAGAATTTGGAGGTCTGGTTTAATTCATAGCAACCACTGCCAGCCAGGGAACCATCCATGCTTGATGGTCCTGGGTGGCCTGGCTGGCCTGCTGGAAGAAAGGGACAGGCCAGGTTTCATTGGGGCAGGACCCAGGGATGCCTGGGTAGACTGGTATTTTCACTGCTTGAGGACCTGCAGTCCCATGGCAGAACCCAGGGCTGTGTGTTGGTTCAGGGAGGTCCTGCCCCCTGGCCTGTGGCCTCAGGGCTATCAGCTGGTTTTCTTTTCTTCCCTGGACAACAGCTTCACCATTGACCCTGTACTGGGTTTATCTTGCTGGAAAGGGGTCAAATTCCAGTGTTCGTGGGCCTGTGTGCACCCCAGGACAGCTGCCTGGCTGCTTCCCAGAGTTTGAGCTGGAAAAAACCCTGGCCAGACCATGAACAGCCTAATGTGGCCTTGCTCATTCCTATGGCAGGGTGGAGGTGATCTGTGCCTGTCCGAGGAAGCAGGTTCCTGTTAGCAGAATTTCACAGCCTCTTTCCTTTGAAAACCAAAAAGAAAGTTCTTACATCCCCACACAGGATTTATCTCTAGTAACAACACTGTGACAGCTTCACAGATTCCGAGCCAGGTTGGGGTGGGGGCACTAAAGAAAAATGTTTAGGGGCCTGGGAGATGGTTCAGTTTATAAAATGCTTGCTGTGCAAACATGCGGATCTGCGTTTGATCCCCAGGACCCATGCAAGAGTGCCTGCTGTGGTGCATTCTGGGAATCTAGCGCTGGGGAGACAGAGACAGGATGATCCCCAGGGCTGACTGACCAGTCAGTTGCACCAAATCCAGGGTTTGTGAGAGATCCTGACCTTGGTGGCCATTCAGCAAGTGGCATGTATGTTCCTTGAGCATCACTACAGTGTTCCAAAGACAGTGAGTGTCCTCGTCATCTGTCACTCTGAAGACACCTGAAGCCTACACACTGATCTAGGGAGGACTTTTTCTGAGCAGGTGTAAAGGACACGATGCCAGGGACACTACTGATGCAAAAAGTGTCACTCTGGGGTGAAGTGAGGGTCATGAACCCCTCACTTTCATTCATGGATGAGGCAATGGGGAATCTTGTTTGTCCCCATCCATTAGAAGTCCTGGACCATCAGCTGGCTAGGAGACCCAGCATGAGGGTCTTGGAGCTAAGATGAATGGGGCAGGTCCTGCCTGGATGCAGATAATCTTGGTCAGTCCCATCCTGCCTCTAGATAGGGTGACCAGAGGCAGTGTCTGGTGACTTTGGGGTGGTTGGCTGTGCAGTGAGGGTGTTTCAGATTCTCCATGGCAGTCAGGAGGATAATGTGGCCACTGTCTTCTGGCTCACAAACCAAGCCATGGCTTCTGCCTGACTCTGGATGGGACATGCTTATACACCTGTCAGAAAGTCCCATAGATGGAGGGCTACGCCCCGGTGTCCTTCCAAGTAGGGTCTTGAGTGGTGGCAAGCACGAACTGGCTTAGATCTTGGTGGTCTCCTTTGTCACTGTGACTCACTCATTTAAGGAAGACCCACCTTGGGTGTGAAGGTGCATGCCTGTGATCCCAGGGAGGTACGAGTATCTCTGCAAGCTTGAGACTAGCCTGGTCTGTATAGCAAGTACCAGGCCAGCCAGGGCTACGTTGTGAGATGGTGGCCCTGGCTGCCAGAGTTCCTCCTGAGCACTAGGGTTGTGGCAGGGACTAAAATAAGCCTCTGTCCTCAGTGGCAGCTCAATCTGCAGCAAAGAAGAAAGTGGTACGAACCAAGGCAGGCAGAGGAGGCCACCTGGCCTTGGAGGTCACTGCAGAGAATGTCTCCTGTCTGCAGAGGGGCTTCAGAGCACTGATAGGGACGCTAGGAGGAGACACACAGGGGCCAGGGTCAGGAGGTGCATCTGGGATGCCGCCCCCTGGTCCAGCTGCAGCCTGTGAACAGGACAGAGCAGAGGCGGGACTAGTGCAGAGTGCACAGGGGATAGCCCAGCCTGAGAAGGCCTGTGGACGCTCGGCAGCGATGAGTGCCTGGCTGTGGGCTGGTGTGTACCTACTGTGTGTGACCTACTGTGTGTACACCACACAGCCCCTCCTCTTTGCACCTGCCCTGGACACAATGGACACACTAGGAGCTACCAAGCTATCCCTGAGACTGCAGTCCTCACAGCGCCCTGCTGAACTCCAGCACAATCAGATTGCAGTACACTGCCATGCCAGGCCTTGTCTCTGAGTCAGAGGCGAGCCCAGGGCCTGACCACAGGACATTTTTGAGATTCCAGGGCTGGCTCCACAGTGGCAAGCCTTCTTGCCCTGCAGCAGGTCCAGCCTCACCAGGTCTAAAATCCCAGCCTTGCAGGACAAGGAAGTCCCTCCGGACAGGAAACTTGGGAATGGAGACTGGCAGTGAGGACTAGAGTCACAGGGTGAGCACCCTTTGCTCTTCCTCAAGGACTGTAGTCAGCAGGGCACCCTGTGGTCCCCCCTGCACCGATGGGATGGGGAATCATTAGTTTCAGGAGGCATGCTCAGAGTTCCAAGCCCTCTCTACTTACTGAGGTTTGGATCGTCCTAGAGATTAAAATGTTTCTATGTCACAATTCATGTTTTTCATGTTTTCATGGCTTAAAATCTTAAAATGTGAAAGAGGATCCTAAGAGATAGCTGGCTCAACAGGTGAGGAGACCTGTCACCACACCTGACTGCTTGAGTGTGTGTGTTGTGTGTGTGTGTTTACTTGTGAGCACACATGTTCTCGTGTGTGGGCACCCAAGTGGAGGCCAAGGATCAATGTCAGGGTCTCCCCCAGCTGTTCCCACTTTAATTTTTGAGACCGGGTCTTTCACTGAATCTGTGGCCCGTTAGGTCCCAAAGCTCCTTCTGCCTGTCCTCTAGCACTAGGATTATGGATGTACCCTGGACCCAACTTTTCCATGGTGCTGGCATCTGAACTCAGAACCTTCTGCCTGCGCAGCCTCCCCTAGGCTCACTGAGACGTTGCCCCAGCTGCCTTATGGTTGTTTTGTTGTTGTTGTTTTTTAAACAAATTTTCTGCAAGGAATGGGCTATACCTGCAATCTTAGTACTCAGGAGTCTGAGGCAGGAGAATTCCCATGGGTTTGAGAGGCTAGCCTGAGCCGTAGAGCAAGGCCATACACACACACACACACACACACACACACACACACACACACACCTCCAGGCGGTGATGGCACACTCCTTTCATCTCAGTACTTAGGAGGCTTCACATGGTGAAGCCAGAGATGTGGTCGGGGCCATTGCTACACAGACTCTCTGAAGCCCTCTGGAAACCTCTACCCCAAGAACCTGAGGCCAACCTGGGAAGGGGGCATGGGAGCCATCCATGCTAGGGCTGAGTACCAGGGTCCTCTGACTGAAGTAAATATGGGCCACTTGGTGTGGGGCAGAGGGACCACGTCCCTTGAGAAGTGCTCCAGAAAGGATCTTGTCACCCTGAGACCCTGTGGAATGTCATTCACCTGTAAGACCCAAAGACTTCAGGTTGAGGACAGACTGCTATGCCTTCTCTGTAATTCTGCAGTCAATGTGTCACAGAGTGTCTTTGGCACACTTGCCATCTAGGACAGAGACAGGCCTGTCTCCTTTGCCTTTCTCAGGCTGACACATGGATCAAGGAGAAGCCAGAGCAGGGCGAGAGGCGCTGGAAGGGGAAGGAAGGACACACTGAGAACCCACGTGCTCTGGGAGCTGCCAGGGTAAATCTTACCTGTTCCTTTTACTCACCATAAGAAGCAGGGCTTGTACGAAGACCCCGCCCCTCCCTGAGGTTCCCAGGAGGAGGAAAGCAGGGGCTCCAAGATGAAGTTCATTTTCAACCTGGAATCAGCAAAGATGTGTGGGGAATGCTGACATTGAACTCCTGAGTGCCCTGCCTGGCCTGTCCCTAGGTGAGATTCAGCTTTTGCATAAAGCAAACAAAAACATGGGAAAGACGACAAACTTGGCAGAGCAAGGCTCAAAGCTCGTTGATTAGCCAGGAGGCAATGGGCGTGCGCACGTGTGTGTGTGTGTGTGTGTGTGTGTGTGTGTGTGTGTGTGTCTCTCTCTCTGTGCGTCTCTCTCTGTCTGTCTCTCTGTGTGTGTGTGTGTGTGTGTGTTTCTCTCTCTGTGTCTCTGTGTGTGTGTGTGTGTGTGTCTTTCTCTCTCTGTGTGTGTTTCTCTCTGTGTGTGTGTGTGTGTCTTTCTCTCTCTGTGTGTGTTTCTCTCTCTGTGTGTGTGTGTGTCTTTCTCTGTGTGTGTGTGTCTCTGTGTGTGTGTGTGTCTCTTTCTCTCTCTCTCTCTCTGTGTCTCTCTCTCTGTGTCTCTGTGTGTGTGTGTCTCTCTCTCTCTGTGTCTCTCTTTCTGTGTGTGTGTGTCTCTCTCTCTCTGTGCGTCTCTCTCTCTCTGTCTCTCTCTGTGTGTGTGTGTGTGTCTCTCTCTCTGTGTCTCTGTGTGTGTGTGTGTGTCTTTCTCTCTGTGTGTGTTTCTCTGTGTGTGTGTGTGTCTTTCTCTCTCTGTGTGTGTTTCTCTGTGTGTGTGTGTGTGTCTTTCTCTGTGTGTGTGTGTGTGTGTCTCTGTGTGTGTGTGTGTGTCTCTTTCTCTCTCTCTCTCTGTGTCTCTCTTTCTCTGTGTGTGTGTGTGTTTCTCTCTCTCTCTGTGTATCTCTGTGTGTGTGTGTCTGTGTGTGTGTGTGTCTGTGTGTGTGTGTCTCTCTCTCTCTCTCTCTCTCTCTCTGTGTGTGTGTGTGTGTTGCATCAAGCAAGACTGTGGTGCGTGCCTGGAACTGTAACACTCAGGAGGCTACAGGAGGAGGATAGCAAGCTTAAGGCCACATAGTAAGACTCTTTCTCAAAAAAAAAAAAAAAGAAACCAAAAAAAACCCCCAAAACAACAAAAAAATAAAAACAAAAACCCCATAGTTTTCCTTTTTGGCTACATGCTTTATTGCATTTATTTGCATGTGTGTGGAGTATGAGAGAGCTAGTGAGGGTTGGTTCTCTCCTCCTACTGTGTGAGTCCTAGGGATTAAAGTCAGGTTATCAAGCATCAAGTGCTCCCCATGCCTGTTGAGTCATCTTGCCAGCCCACTCTCTTTGTTTTAAAGACATTGGCCTAACTATCATTCATGAACTCAGCTGTGCTCTGTGGCTAGCCTTGGCACAGTAGGTCTCGTCCTCAGTCATACCAGTTCACAGACATGGCTCGCTCCCGGGGAATGGCTCAGACACCAAGAGGAGGGGCTTCTGCAACACCCCGCCCCCAGGTCATCCTAGAGCAGCATGGCAGGATGCAACCCTAGGAGGAGGGTTCCAGGGGCCCTGCTGTTTGCATAACTGTTCCCAGTGTTGTTTCTACCTGCTCTTGTCACAGCAGAAGCCTTTGGATTCCTGAGTGGCCACCACTGACCTTTAGTCCCAGCCCTGTGACACTCCCTGATAGAGACTAGAGCGGTCAGCCTTGGGTGACATCCCTGACCAGCAAGGCTCAGCCACCATCCTCAACAAGTCAATTAAACACCAAGCAACAGTGAAAAGCAGAGCGAAGAGTCCTTCAGTGCGGCCACACTGGGAAGAGGGACAAAGAGGTCCAGAGGCTCCAAGTCTGTCCTCAGGGTCCGGACATGAGGTCCAGGCTTAAACAGAGGGCAGCAGGTGTGCATAGCTACTCAGTCCTGGTCAAGGTGTGGTCCTGCCGGTCACTGACCCATCACTGTCAGCTCCAGTCTCTCCTGCAAGGTGGTCTGACGAGTTCTCAGAACTCTGTGAGATCTCTCTAGGAGACAAGCTTCCCCTCTGGCTGGTACCAGGCCTCAGCCTTTCCCTTCCCCAGTGTGAGACTCCTGGGAAAATTCCAATGATTTGGGGTGCATTGCTTCAAAATTCTGAAGGCCAAAGGACAGGGCACCTGTGCCTCTTGTGTTTCTCTCTAGAATCTTTCACTCGTGCCAGGATGGTGATACTAGACTAGTCTAGATAGACAAGACATTTTCTGCTTCCTCCCACAGCAAGACAAGGGGGCAGCTTCCTAACTGGATGCTTGCACATCCCACTAAAGGAGAGCCAGTCTGCACACACAGACCATCTGCCCAGCCTTAGACCATAGCTTGCAGGAATTCAGTGTTCTCCAAGGAGGTAGTCAGGCACAGAGCCGATTTCTCTACTGGATATACACCCTGAGCTGCTTTCTGAATCAGCCCCCACCTGGGAAGTTCAACTCACAGGTAAGGCTCCTGTCCTCAAGCCTGTAGCTTTTTGGTGTCATGGGGCCCATGACAGATCACCCCTTAAACCAACCACTGTTAGTGGGTGATGGCTGAGAGCTCAGGGTTGCAGATGGTGGGGAGGAAAGCCTGTGTTGTTAAGGAGCAGTTGAAGTTGCTTACTGAGTACTGGTTGGATTGAGTGTCTAGGACCCCTGGAGATGGACATCTGGATGGAGTCCAGAAATGGAGCCTCTCTCCGAGATCCTTTTGATTTTCAATGTTGAGGATCAAACTTAGGGTTTCACATGCTAAGTAGTTCCCCTACTGTGGAGCTATAGAGACAGGGTCTCTCCCAGTTATCCAGGCTGGCCTTGAACTGCTGATCTTCAGCACTGGGAGGAGATTCACGGAGGTCACGCAGCAGACAGGGGAGCAAGAGGCAGAGCTGGGGTACAGCCTGCCTCTGTGATGTTAACAGTGGGTGGAGGAGGGTCTTGAATTTGGGCCCCTCCTCTGCTGCTAGTCTAGAAGTTTCTGTCTGGAGTCCAGCATGGGCCTTTACATCCTCTGGTGCTGATTCAGTGTAAAGTCCTTCTAGGACAGGTAAAGGGGAACCCCAGACTCCAGCCCATGCTGTGCTGTTCCTGAGGCTGGGGCGGCTGTGGGAGTTGGGCAGGCAGGTGCAGCAAGGATCTCCATCCCACTGTAGGCGTTGACCTCTGCCAGTGCCGGCAGCGCCCTGGTAAAGCTGCACCAAGGAGGCCCATGCAGGATCAAGACCCCTCAGACAGCTCCTAAGGCCCCAGACCCAGCCCAGGCATAGAAAGTATAGCTTTCAAATGGAGGGAAGGCCCAAGGTGCTAGGCCTGCCCACGACTGTGGACTTCCTATGCCTGGACTCAGATGAAGTTCTTGGGGTGGGGTAGGACATGAATCCTGTCATCACACTTCCTGTGAAAACAGGAAGTTTGGGGGGTCAATACTAAGAGTGGGGGAAGGGAAAGGAGACTGCACTGAATGAGTTTAAGTTGGGGCAACTCACAAGGTCCAGGGTGAAAGAAGTACTCACCCCAAGACTCCAGAGTATAGGGCTAGTCTGGGGACTGCTGGCTTTGCCCAGCCACACCGTCCCAGGCTCTGGTCCCATGGCCTATTGGTCCCTGACTTCCCATGGATCCTGGGGAGGTGGGTATGATAACAGCTTATTGCTGGGGGATCTAGTCACAGTATGCCCAAGGAGACTTGCTCGCCTCCTCTGGTCCTCAGTTCCCCTTCTGTAACTGCTTTTCCGAGTGACTGGAAGTGATTGTGGCCATGACTGTGTGAACCATGACCTTCTGCTGGCACTGCCTCCTCTCCAAGGAACCCTGCTCAGGTGTCAGCCTTGGAAGTTATGCCCTTAGTCACATTCTGAGACCACCATGAATTCTTGCCTGCTGGAGTTTTGTCAGGAAAAAGGGGTGTTAGGAGCCTCTCCCCTTGACTTCTGCCTAGAACTCAGGACTGGAGTAGACAGGGCTGCAGCCCAGGAACCTCAGGACCCCAGGCTTACCTTCCTCAGCTCCTCTCTCAGCCTCTCTTTGCTCCCAGCTTCCTCCTTGTGCCCCTACCCCCACTTCTCTTCCTTTCGGGTGAAAGGAGCAACTGCCTTTCTGTGCGCTTCTATTTCTGCACCTTCCGCTTCCTGCAGAAAGTTCTGGAATCCACAAGGCCAGCTGGTCCTGAGGGCAGGATGTGGGGGGCCTCAGATTTCCTTTCCTCCAGCAGCCTGGCCCGTGGACTTCTCAGGGAGAAGGAAGTGCTGCCTGGGCCATGCGGTCCCCCAGAGGTAAACTTTCACTAGCATCTGAGTTGATCACCTCCTGTATACAGGCTGGAGGCTCTGAGGACACACCACAGGGCAAATACCCATACAGTCTTTTGAGAGCAACTTTCCAGGTAGGCTTTGCTCTGTCGCAACTTTACAGCAAAGGACAGACATATCAAGCAAGCTATGCAAAGGGAATGGCCAAGGCATGGCAGGTTCTCACAGTGCAGCTGGGGCTAGGGCTCAGCTCAGCTGGAGGAGAGCTCACCTAGCCAGGATGCCCCAGGTTCCATACCCAGTACTGCATAAACCAAGTGTAGTGTTGCACATCTGTCATCCCAGCATAGGAGGTGGGGGCAGAGTTCAAAGTCATCCTCGGCTACCTAGAGAAGTCTAGGCTACCTGTGACTCTGTCTCAGACAAACAAAACAAAACAAAGAAACTCATAAAGGTGGGACACAGAGCTCTTCCGTTTTCTACTCTCTTGAAAAAGTGAAGTGTGTATGAAGGAGACACAGAGTAGGGGGGAGGGAGACATGGCTGGTGCCGCTGACGAAGTTTCTGGAAATCCCAATTGCTTTTGAGCCACTTGGCATTCCAGGGTTTGGGTGGGAATCATTGCAACACCTGCAGCCTCAGGGCCCAGGTAAGACAGTGCAGGTGTTGGGAGTGGACCCCTTTGTCATCATTGTGATTCGGAGGGTGGGGCTGGGCCTGCCTGGCCTCTGTCCCACCCAGGGCAATGCTACGATCTGAGGAAGGAGTTGCAGGTCCCCATGGGCAGGTGCAGAGCCAGCCCAGTGGGCAGGAGCAGCAGCCTCCTGGCCATGTGAAGGGGTCAGAGCTGGCGACCACCCTGGGGGAACGGGGCTGGGTCTCTGTCTCTGCCACTTTCTGGGTTGCAGGCCACCCCTTTGCCTCCTGCTTCACCTGCCCCTTGAAAGCAGCCCTGGTTGTTTTGTTGAATCTGAACTCCATTGAGTAGTAACATGAGACTTTAAAAATTAACTTCCCAGGGCTGGGGGCATGGCTCAGTCGCTAGAGTGGTTGCTGTATAAGCATGGGGACCTGAATTCAGAGTTCCAGAACCCAAGTAAAATGGCAGGTATGGAAGGGCCATTCTCAATGAATACAGATCATCCTTCAGAAAGCCAGGAGCAATCACAATCTCTCCAGCTACAGAGAAATCTAGCCACTCACATGCAAGGTCCTGAGTCTACCTCAAAGGCTTCTTATTAAAGATCTGAGTCCTCTGGCAGGATTATTCATTTGGAAAATCAGTGCTCAGTGTCAGCAGCTTCCAGATCTTAGTAGTTTATAGGAGCTTTTTGCATATGAAGGATATGTTTGTCCTTCCTAGTTTGTGATAGTTTCTCCATATCTTCAAAACATTTTTCTCTCACGATAAAGAAATATGTGAGCCAGTGTCTTAGATTTATTTTCTTTATGGCTAGGATTCCCCTCCTACCGCACCCCACCAAGTTGAAAGTTTTCTTTTTTCTGTATTTTTTATATATTTATTTATTTGTGGGACATGAATGCCAGGATTAGTAGCAGGCAACTTTATCCACTGAGCTGTCTTCAAAAATATCAGTTAACTGTTTCTTTTCTTCAGTGGGGTTTAGCATCACCTGGCTTGGGCATGTGAACTGTTTCCATAGGGAGAAGTGGCAGTCTGTGGTCCCCTGGCTCATGCCTGCTCTCTGGGACAAGCCAACTGGCTGTGAGAATATAAAGGGTAGGAGAGATCTGAGGACTGCCCGACTCTGGGCTCTACACTGGAGCCTTAAGTGTTCTTATGGGTTCTGGGCAGAGAGGCCTTGTTCCTCACCCATTGGTGTCTAGATTCCTGTTCCCCTGGCACCAAAGCATGAGAAGTCACCCAGCCAGTGAGAGCAGAGGGTCCTCTTTATGCACAGGTTAGGAATGAGGGCTTTGTGTATGGGAGGACTGGAGGGCAGGGTGGCTGGTCACTGGAATCTGGATGGAGCACACCTGTGACCTCATTTGTATCTGGAGACAGGAGAGTGGCAGGCAGCACCTACTTCTAGCATGATCCCATTTTGTGATTACACGTGTCTCCGTGTGCTTTTATTTACTCAGGAATGGAGAGGTTTGATGGTATGAACCAAGCAGAAGGGTGTCAGGGAAGGATGTCAGGCCAACAGAGGACAGGACTACAGTGAGGATGGGGGTGGGGAGAGGTTTGCTCACACAGAGACTTTTGGAGGAGGGCTCTGGCTGAAGTAGCCAAGCCGCCAAGGTTGGGGGCCATGTTCTAGTACTTATGTGGGTAACTGTGGCCTTGCTTCCGTACTGTAGGAGGGTAGGAAGCACTGCTGCCCAGGAGGTCGTGCTGCAAGCCAGGTGACAGGGAGAGATGGACAGACCCTGGAACTGAGGCCAGAAGGATATGGCGTCAGACAGGCTGAGGTTAGGAAGGGGTCCAAGTCACATAAAAGCTAAACCCCAATCAATCTAACCAAGGAAAAGTTCTAGGCTGGCCTCCTCATGGTAAATCCTAACACTAATAGAGGAATTCACACCAGGTCTTCCCAGATTCTCCCAGAATACTTCCTTATTCATTTGATTAAGTTGGCATCTCTGACACCACAAGAAAAGTGAACCACACAACAATACCGTTATTACAGAGGCCGTGTGTTCAGGAAGGCGGAAGAGAAGCTCAGTGAGTGAAACCACTTGCTGCCAAGCCTGTGACCTGGGGTCCATCCACAGAACCCACACGATGGAGAAGACAACCGACTCTTACCTGCAAGTTGTCCTCTGACCTTCACGCCTGTGCGGCATAACTTATCACACACACGTCACATCACATACAAACACACACATCACATGCACACACACATCACACAGATCACATCCCACACACACACAAATCACATCATATTCACATTCACACATATATACACAATCACAAACACACAGATCACGTACACACAAGTCAATCCACATTCACACACTCATCACACATCACACATCACACACATACGTATCACACACATCACACATACATCACATACACACACATCACATACATACATATATCACATACATGCACATCATATTTATACACACATCAATACACATATATCACATCACACACATCAGATCATACCCACATGTCATATCCCATAAACACACACACACACACACACACACACACACACACACACAGAGGTGACTGCCGGATAGCTACCTCTAATCCCCAGAAGTTATGAGCCAGTGGCTTCACGGCCAGGTCCCAGCACTAGGCCAGAAAAGCAGAGACCAGTGTGTGGAGGAAGATGCCAGGCCAGGGACAGCAGAGACTAACAACAGGGACACAGGCTATGTTGGATCCAGGGCCCCACTACACGGGCTGTGAAATCAGGTCCTATGGACAGAGTAGGCACACAAGTAAGGGTCACAGAACAATCAGAGGTGTCCAGGGGACCACACAGGTGGGGCCTGGTGGGGAACTCACCTCCACCACCAGGATGGCTTCAGTTAGAAAGCCTACATGCCAGAAGGTTCTGCCAGCACCTCTAGAAGTTTCTGTCTGGAACCTAGCTTGGCCTTTACATCCTCTGGTGCTGATTCAGTGTAAAGTCCTTCCAGGACAGGTAAAGGGGAACCCCAGACTCCATCCCGTGCTGTGCTGTTCCTGAGGTTGGGGCGGCTGTGGGAGTTGGGCAGGCAGGTACAGCAAGGATCTCCATCCCACTGTAGGCGTTGACCTCTGCCAGTGCCGGCAGCGCCCTACTTCAACCCACCCATGGTTTCATTCTCCAGCCCCACACAGATCAGAGGCACCAAGGCACAGACCTGTAAACACAGGCCCCACACAGATGCTCACAGAAGGCCCAGGCGCTCACATGCTCTCACATGTATCCACGACCCCACACAGGCACTCATGGTGTACACAGAGCACAAACTTGAAAACATGCCTGCATGCACTGGCACACGTGGTCATACACCCACATGCACATGCACCACCCAAAACAACCCGAGGCAGGGGCTACCATCCACGTGCCATGCTGCTAACCAAATGAACCAGTTGGGACTTGCTTAATTGCTGTTGGGGGAGGAGCCAGCAGCAGCCCAGGATGCCTGCCAGAATGTGGGTGGGTGCCCTCCAGTCCCTTGCTGCTTGGTAACCAAACCCAAGCCTGGCCTCAGGAATGCCAGGCAGAGGAGAGAAAAGGAAAAATGCTCACACCCTATAATTTAAACATGTCTTTGTGGCACACAGCCTGCTCGGCCTTGCCAGTGCCAGGACTCCCGTGGGCATGTGAAAGACTGCCGACTGAGTGGCCGGTGGGCATGGCCATCAGGCAAGGGCACCCTGGTCCTCCACCCCTGCTGCAGCCACACTCTGGTTTCCTCCTTGCTCTTCAAGTCTGCCCTGCAGCTGGGCACTGCTGAGGTCGAGAGATGGCACGCTCTTGCTTATTCCCCATTCCCTGTGGCTCACTCAGGTCACCCGAGGACTCTATGTGACCTCACACCCACTTCCAGCCCTGAGGATGACACAGGGTCCTATGACCTGCTGGGAGCTCAAGCTGCTTCTCCCCTGGCTCCTGTGGCTCTGCAGCCTTGGCTGACCTCAAGTGAAGCCCACTTTCCCCTCTTCTCCTCTGGTTTTGCAGTATGATTTCTGCTCCCGCTAGCTCCCATCCTCAAAGTCTTGGTCCCCAGGATGCTGGTTGAGCCCACTGGACCCTGATGGCATCCTAAGTGGGGATTTGGGTTGGCGTCAACTTCCTGGGGCAGGACATCACAAGCGGCAGGGATTTGTGGATTTCCCAAACCTACCTTAACCCCAGATGTCAGGCCACACTTTGATCAAAGTATGTTCATGGGCCATGAGGTAGGGCCCTGTCATTGTTTGCGGTTAATCCACAAAAGGGCTCTTATTTCGAGCATGAAGACACACACCCTCCCTCAAGGTCTACATGTCCTCGGCGACCCATCTCTCCAGCAACACCCCTTCTTGTGTGTTCTTGAATGAATCACATTATTACCTACCCCAGGGCCTTTGCACAGCCTCCCCTCTAATCTTTCCTCCATTGGGAAGTTGTCTTCTGGAGTTATGACCTGGACAGAGTTCCAAATCTGAATCTTCCATCCCTCTACAGCACTGCCCACCTCTTTCCAGGTCAGATCACTTTTTAGTTTTTTATTTTATTTTATTTCATTTTTGAATTCTTTGTTAAACATTGTGTTTAGGTCTTTATCCTCTGAAATTATACTCCTCCATGTTCCTGCAGCTAGGCATGCCAAAGGTGTTCAAAAGATGGTGATGACTTGATGAAGCAAGCTGGTGCCCAGGGTGAGGTGGTATTCATGCCATGAGGGTTGTGTTTATTACAGCCACTCATGCTGTTGTCACCCTATAGGCTTAGGTGGCAGGAGTACTGGGTTGGAGCGCAGAGTCCTCTGTTGGGATGTTACTATACTTTCTCTCATGTGAGACCCTTCAAGTCTCGCTCCTGGGCCAGTGTGGCCTGCTGTGCTGTGCCATTTGAATAGACTGAGAGGTCGCCATTCATTCCTCCTTCCCGTGTGCCCTGCCCGATTCTAACCTCCAAGTCACAGGGCTGTGGCTACACCTGCCGAGCCCTCCCTGGCCTTTGCGTGCCTGGCACGGCCCCAGCAGGTGTGAGTCCATCTCATCTTCTCCTAAAAGGCACCTACCCTGCAGGTACCATGGACACTCAGGGCAGTGGCACAGACCACCACCCTGTCTGAGGAACTCTCTCATCCCACTGACTTTAGAGAGGGGGCAGTCACCAAGGGGCCTGGCACATATTCACGGAAACTGTGAAGGGCTTGCCACCATGTCAGCAGGTGTTTCTCAGAGCAGGGGGCCTGTGTGGGAGGCTTCAGGAGCCTATGCTGCCAGGCATCTCCCCAAGGCCCCTGGGGCTCCCTTAAGCCCTGGCCTAGCCCTGTTCAGTCCCCAAGCATTTCTTAACTACTTGTTGTTCTCTAGGTAATGCTGGGACTATCAGATGAACTCTTTTTGGCTCCAGTTACTGGGTTACATGGGGATGTCCCAACGTTCTTTGCTTCTGTATGACAGACCCCATTTCCTGCATACCAGCCCTCTAAGAAACAGCTAGCCCCATCTCCTATTCCTTTGGAGCTAATTGTCCCCACTCCCAGCACCCCTGGCTAAGAAAGAATTGAGGATGGGAAGGGAGAGGTAAACTCGCAGGTCCTGACTGGACAAATCTCTGGGAAGATCTGCCCACACACAGGGGTGACCCACCACTTCTGGGGCTTGGCTTCTTCGTCTTCCCCAAAGGTCTGGACAGATCATGCTCCCACTCACTGGAGACCTAACACTCCAGAGCTACAGAGACTCAGAAGCCTGCTGGACCCCAGTGATCTGAATCTGCTTGGCCAAGGCCACCCTCTCTGTCCACAGCCACAGTTCTGTTTGCTCATCTGTCTTGTCCCTGTGTGCTGTGGATGGTGAGGAAGTAAGGGGCCATCCTCGGTGGGGAAGACGGAGCGCTTGCATTAAAGAGAGGCAGAAGGGTGCAGGGGGAGCCAAGCACATGGCTATAGGTCAGCTCAGTTGCAAGCCCATGACACCTGCACCCTCCCAGTTTCTTGGAATGATGGATGACACTGCTAGGTCAGGACACCAAGAGACCAGTCCTGATCAATCGGGACTGTCTGCAGCTCTGGTCTTCCAATCCCATCTAGAATTTTTTAACCAGGTCTACTGTTCTCTGAGCTCATTCCTTGGGGTGATTGGTAGAACATGGCAGCTACCATGTCTGCCTCTAGCCCCTGAAGACTGTGGTTAAGGAAGTGAAGAGGAGGGATGATGACATCAGTGGAATTCATGGGGATCTGGGGATGACAGATGTAGGGACAGAATAAACCCTGTCCAGTGGAGTGTGATCACACTGCTCTCAGGAGCTGCTTAAGGAGGTGACAGGAGTTGTTTGACAATGGTTAACGGCAACTATTGACAATCAAAGTACCAATGTAATGTATCTGCTTGGAATGTGAGTGACACAGTCAGAAGGCCACCCTCCCCAGTTGACCTGCTTTGTTTTCCTGTCTCATGCACCTGGTCACCACCTGCTTCTCATGTACAAGGTGGGGACAGCCCTTCTCAGGTGGTTTTGTTGACTACCTAGGCTTTGGAAAGTGCCCAAGAAAATATGAGTGTTGTAGATTAAACCGGAAGTGTGTCACTTGTAGCTTTCAGACCATGACCAGCCCAGAGCAACTATGAACTATTCATTCAGGGTGCACCCAAGCTGGCCAACAGGCAGCTCCTGCTCTTGACAAATGAATCAGGTTCCAACCCTGGTCCATGTGAATTTAGATGGAGGTGTGACTCACTCAGGTCAACAAGAATGAGACAGGCATACCTACACCTGCTCAGAAATGGTCTCCGAAGCTGGCTGTGGTCCACTGGCCAAATAAACAAGACCATTCACGGACGACCCAAGGGCACTGTGCCTTAGAGTGTTCTTTGTGAATTTGACCAGTAGGAGGTTTTCTTGACATGGTGAGTTGTGATCTGACATGGGTCCCCAGAGATAATTCTAGCTCACACTGTGGGCAAGTAACCATCTTCACTCATAGATCAGTGACATCTGCTCACTACTCACATTTGCCTCCAGTAATATCTTATTCATTATCCATGTCATGTGTGTCCCCAATGACATCCTACTCAATGCCCACACATGCCCCCAGTGACACCCTACTCAATGCCCACACATGCTCCCAGTGACACCCTACTCAATAATCTCACATGCCCTCAGTGACACCCTACTCAATACCCTCACATGCCCTCAGTGACACCCTACTCAATGCCCACACATGCTCCCAGTGACATCCCACTCAATACCCTCACATGCCCCCAGTGACATCCCACTCAATGCCCTCACATACCCTTAGTGACATCCTACTCAATACCCTCACATGGCCTCAGTGACATCCTACTCATTACCCACACTTGCCCTCAGACCAAGACCAAGACCAAGACCCAGACATTAGCCACAGATCTGACAGTTCCTGCCTTCCTAGTACCCCCCACTCCATGGTAGACACCTTCTTGCAACTCCATGGACATTGTATAGATGAAACTGATTTCAACATATAACGATAATGGCCGTGTCTCTATGCCTGGCTTCTCTCCTCTCCCATGTCCACAGAGGTGAGATCCCTCCACCTTGTCTTACGTAACTTTGACTGTTCATTCCCTGTTGCATAATATTCCACAGTGCATCAAGGTATGATGGAGCAGACCTTTAATGCCAGCAGTCTAGAGACAGATGGATCTCTGTGAATTCAAGGTTAGTTTGGTCTGCAAAACAAGTTCCAGGCTAGTTAGGGTTACATAGTGAGAACCTGTCCCAAGAAAACTAAAACAAAACAAAAGAAACAAAAAGTTCCATGGTGCACACATCCCTGATCTTATTTGCCCACTTTGTTGACAATAAGTGGCTTCCGGTGCTGGGGTTGCTATGTATAATGTCACCAGAAGTAGCTGAGTCTTTGGATAAACATGAATGTAGATTCACTCAGGGAATGTATCCATAAGGACTACTGGGTCTGGATTATCATGTGCCTAGCTTTAGCCATGTCTGCAAAAAACGTCATAGATGCATGCATGTATACACGAAGGTGAGGCCAGAGGTTAACTGTGGGTGTTGTTCCTCAGACACTGTCCACCTTGTGTTTTGAGGCAGGACTTCTCACTGGCATGGAGCTTGTCACTAAGCCACCCTGATTGTCCAGCAGGCCAGGGTCCCTCATCCTCACCTCCTGAATGTTGGCATCTCAGGTGCAAACCACTGTGCCTGGCTATTCACACAGGTTCCAGGGACCAAACTCAAGTCCTCATGTTTGCTATTTACTGACTGAGCTGTGTCCCCTGCTCCATGGCCTAAGGTTTGTGGCAAGTCCCCCTCCGTCAGCACCGTGCGGATGTGACAGCACTCTGCCTTTCTCCAGCACCGTCCTTTGCTTCTGCTTTAGCCACTCTGGGGAGTGCCATACAGTAACTCACCATGCTTGTCATTCATTTTCCTGATGACTGACTCATGAAATCAGCATCTCTTCAAATGTTCGTCGCCGAGCACAACGCCCTCCCTAATGAAAAGGGCCGTGTCTGTCAGAGTGACTTGTGTTAAAGATGGCTGCTTTGTGAGGGGGCCCTTCTGAGACTGTGTTGCTGGTGTTTGGCCGGCTGCAGGTCCCGCTCCCAGGCTGTGTCCTTGCTTTTCCCACTGAAGCCATCTCAGGCCTGGGATTTCTTCACAGTCTTGGAGAGTGGACGTTATTAGCATTTCTTGAGCACTATTTAAGAAAAAATTACCAGTGAGTCTGTGGGCACAGGCCTGCCATCCCAGCTGTGGGAGAGCCTGAGACAGGAGGATCACTAGTTTAGGCAGCATGGCCTGCTCCTAAATGAAAAGTAAACAATAGTCTGGGGCTCAGTGCTAGAGGGCTTGGCCTAACATGGCCCAGGCCTTCAGTTTCATCTATACAAACATTCACAGAAGACCATCACCCCTCAGCCACCTGTATAGTGACTGTCACTCTTTGGCTTCTTCACTTGGGTCCAGGCCTTCAGTTTCATCTATACAAACATTCACAGAAAGCCATCGCCCCTCAGCCACCTGTATAGTGACTGTCACTCTTTGGCTTCTTCACTTGGGTCCATGATCTATCTGCAACTGAACTTCACACAGGCTTCAGGCTGAGGGGCTGTTCCTCTCCAGGTGGGAGCACACAGCTGGCCCCACCCCACTTGTTATAAGCCCCTGACATATGCTAATCATCACATGTGATCTGTGTCTGTAGGTCTTTGTTCTCATGGGTGAAATGAATGCCATCGTGCCTAAAATGCCACTGTCCTGAAACTACCCAGTTATCTGTGCTGCCCACCTGTCTTTTTAGTTTGTTTGTGTTTTGTGTTTTGGTTTGGATTGGTTTGTTTTGTTTTGTTTTTTCAAGACAGGGTTTCACTGTGTAGCCCAGCTGTCCTGGAACTCACTCTGTAGACCAGGCTAACCTCGAACTCACAGAGAAGGGATGTTTGTTTGTTTTTTGAGACAGTCTCATGTAGCCCAAAGTTACTAATAGAGGAGGATGACTTTAAACTCCTGACTCTCCTGTTTCTACTTCCTGAGTGATGAGGGGTGACAGGCAAGTGCCGTTGTATCTAAATCTATGTAGGTCTGGGGATGGAATCCAGACCCTTCTTGTGTGCTAGATAAACACTCTCCCAACTGAGTCACATCCTCAGCCAAGTAAAGACACAACTTGACTCTCCTGCCTGTCAAGTGCTGGGGTGACAGGTGTGTGCTTGTCCCTCCCCATCTTTGTCCTTTGTCACAAAGATTGTCTATAATCTTGGCTCTTTGGAATTTCCCCTGGAATTTAGGAACCCCTCATCAGTGCCCAACAAGAGGAAAACACAGGAACGAGGCAAAGCACATCCAGGAAAGAGCCTTGTTCAGCCCGTGCTGTCTTCTCACAGCTGCTGCCCAGACCTGGGGATGCCCAGACCTGGGGATGCAGAGCTGAGTGGAGCTGTGCTCTCTGCAGTCCCAGGAGTAGATGCTTTCCTAGTCCATTCCATCGGTGACGAATGGAAGCCCAGAGTGCAAAGACCACCTGTGTAGAGGAAACCCACTCATCTACATACATTGCTAAGCACCTACTGTGTACCAGGTGGAGTCATCATGCCACTATCCTTCCCTAAATGCCCCCGCTGCCACAAGACAGGAGTTGCGAGGTGGGGAAAGTAGGGAATCTCCAGACTGGAAGAGGGTCATATACGAAGATGTGGGGACATGAGAGGGCCTGGTGCATGTGCACAGGGACCTCAAGAGGGTCTCTGAGACCTGAGTTGAAGGAGAGGGCGAAGGAGGTGGAAGGGCCAGTCCTGGATGAGGCATGTCAGCTCTCTGCTTTGGAAGCACCAGGGCTGCCAGAGGCCAGGAAGGGAGTGGAGAGCTGCCTGTCTCGCTGGAGGCAACAGTGGTCTGCGTATGGTGGGGTCAGGTGATAGGCTGCAGAGATCCCGAGAACACAGACAGTAGAGTGCAAACTGGAACCACATAAAAAGTAAGCAGAACGTTGGAGGACAAAGGAGACTCAGGGTGGGGCCAAGGAGGCAGAAGCAGGCAACCAAACACTGATGAGACCGCATGTGCTCCAGGTCAGCTGCTAGGGCAGAGCCAGGGGCACTGAACCTGTCAGCACAAATGGGTAGTATGGAACTCCTTTGCAAAGGATGATGGGCAGAGTCAGTGCAGTCTCCTCCCTGGTCACCTCTGCATACAGCACACATAATACTCTGTGAGCTTCATACATGTGAACAAGTGGGCAGCAGACAGAAGGGTGGATAGACAGCTAGGATGGTTGGATGGGTAGATGGTTGGGTGGATGGATGGATGGATGGATGGATGGATGGATGGATGGATGGATGGGTGAGTCATTTTCATTTGCAAGGGGATTTCTGTTACTTCATATATTTTAGTCTGCCTGATGCCACATGGCTGAAACACATGCTCATGACTCGCCACTCCTGAGATGAGCTAACCCTCCCCCTGTGGGTGGAAGTAGAAAATGAGCTATTTTCTGTTTTTTGGTTTGGTTTGGTTTTGGTGGTGGTGGTAGGGGGATCTTTTCTCTTTGGAAAGATGCTGAATGAGTATATGGGCTTCCCCAGGATCCAGGCCCCATACGCAGACCCAGCCCATATTAGACTGGATAGAGGCTGTCTGTGGACTGCAAGCAATGTAGGCAGGCCTGTCCTGTCCGGTGTTGCCATGCTCGCATTCCCAGCCATGACCCCCCCCCAAGGTCAGATAAAACAAGCTTTTCTAGCCTTAGATCCTCATTGTCCCAGCTCAGTAGGCCTGGCCATGCAGGCGACTCTATGTTGGGAAGGTCCCGGTACGTTTCTGTCTACTGGCTCTGCTTGGTGGTCCTGAACTTGATGTCTTTTGGAATCAGGTGTTTCATTGCGTTCTGGGCCCTGCCTGTTGCCGGGCAGTGCTGCCTATGCTACCTACCTCCTTCTACAGGGAGAAGAGAACCACCTCTCCCTGGAAGGCACTCTGCATGCTTGGAAGCACGCGGAAAAGAGGTACCCTGTGAGTCTTTCTGGGTGAAACTGGACTTACTTCAGCTCTGACATAAGGGTCTCTGAGTACTCGCTGAGATGTAAAGCCAAAAGATCATGGCAAGAGGCTCTGAAGCTGTCCCTGCCTGAACTCATCACCTTGGACTCTGCATAGGAGGTCCTGGGAAAGGTAGTTGGGTGGCCACTCTCATACAGAAAGTCCCACAATGGGTTGGCTGGAGCTGGAGCTCAAACTTGGAGTTTCAGCCACTGTTGTGTAAATGTAGGGGTTTTAGGAAAATTTATGTGAGTTGTTTCCTCAGTTCACCCTCTGTGACTGGCATGTCCAGAATGTCCACTTTGTGGGTTGGTGTTTCCAACGATTTCTCCAGGGGGAAGGGTGGGGAAAATGTTCCCCCAGTGGGGGGAGGGAAAGTCTTCCCTTACTGAATGGTCACTTATTATCTGCCCAAACCATTGACACCAAATTTCATTGGCCTGAAGCATCTCAGGGGTGAATTCCACTGGGAGACCCTAAAGGAGCCATTGTGTAGTGGGCCGCCTTACTCACTAATGCAGAACCTAGGGCCCAGGACCTGGAGCAAAGGGTCCAGGGCTCCCCCAGATACATCCATAGACTCCTCTACTGCCCCTGTGGCTATCCCCTTTCCCTTCCCTGGTCTCCCTCCCTAGGGTATCAAGAGCAACTCCTCCCTGAACCTGACCCCAGTTCAGAAGTTTCTCCACCTTGAGGTTCCTGGTGTCTCTCAGGGCCCTGCCTGTCAATGACGCTCTGTTTTAGAGAACTCTTTTAGTCTTTGGCTGTGGCACTATGAATCCATCCGCTCTTTGCTCAGGGGAAGGCCAATGACTTCTGTGACTTTGATTGGACCCTCTGGTTGTTGCTACCTACAGCCTAAAGCCTTTCTTTCTGACTCCTTCACTGAGCCCCGTCTGTGCTCCTCTCTCCCCGGTGCTAGGCTCTTCTGGGTGAGTCTTGGGAATGTGGAATGAGGAACGTGTTCATGCTGCCTCTGTCTCTGAGAACACCCATGGGAGCTCCAGAGACATGTGCAGTCTTTGGTGTGAGGGAGCCTAATGATGGTTTGGATGGGCATACTTTAAAGCCATCTCAAGATGGGAATCCCAAACCCTTTGTTTTCCAGGGCAGTGGTTCCTTCCTTCCTTCCTTCCTTCCTTCCTTCCTTCCTTCCTTCCTTCCTTCCTTCCTTCCTTCCTTTTCTTTCCCTCCCTCCCTTCCTCCCTCCCTCCCTTTTCTCCTCCTAGTCCCTTCCCCCTACCTCCCTTCTCCCCCAGATCCACTCCTCCTCCATTTCCCTTCAGAAAAGGGCAGGCCTCCTAGGAATACCAACCAAACATGGCATATCAAGTTGCAATAAGACTAGACGCATCCATCCCTTTATATTAATGCTGGATGAGGCAACTCAGTAGGAGGAAAAGGATATAAAAGCAGTCAGAGACAGCAGGTGATCGGGCTATGGCATCTGCCACTCCACTGACTTCTGGGGTCGATTCTGATCATTTGGCTGATTAAGCAGTGTCCCCTCCCCTCTCACAGCTCCATGGGCATCACTCCCGAATAGAGGAGGGCCAGGCTTCGGTCAAGGGTATAAGAACGATCCCCTGCTAGAATCTCCAAACAAGCTCTCAAGGTCACTGGTTTTTCTAAGCTGTTTCCCAATTTCAGATCCCAGGATGGTAGCTGGGCATCTGTGGCCCTGGCACTTGCTGTCTCCCCATGAGATACGAAGCCTGGGGCCTTCAAGCCCATTTGTCCGAATATCCTGACATCCCCCAACCCTCTGGGTTTGCCAGCTGTGGAGGACTTTGGTGATGTCCAGGGCCTGGGGGCAGTTTCTGCTGGAAAGTGGGAGAGCCTGGGAACAACAAGCTTGGATGGTGTCCTGGAATGTGCCCAGAACCGTTCATCCTTCCCAGACCTCATTCCATCAAGTAGCCAATCTGGGATGGTTGCAGGGCAGGGCAGAGGCCAAAGCCTGTGGTCTTGTCTGCAGATCTGAGTGTGGTCTGTCCCCTGGCTGACCAAAGTTCGTCCCCTCACAGCAATGGTCCCAGGCAGAGTTGCCCAGGGTCTTTGTGGGCTCTGGAAAGACAAATAAACAGTGGCACAGAGGCAGCATCTCTATATCTCTAAGTCTAGACAGACTGTGCCCAGACAGACCCCAGATGGGCCACCTCCACAGGAACAAGCTGCGGCCAGTATGAGGGAGCCACCCAGACTCGCTTGGCTACAGAGAAGCTGCAAAGACAGATGGTGTCTGTATTTGGTAGGACAGAGCAGGGTGGATGTTTCCCTAGCAGTCAGTACAGGCCTCTGGGGCTGAGTCTGACCAGTAAGGAGAGCCAAGAGCATCGAGATCTGAAGCCAGTGTGTTCAGGGTGTAGCTCAGCCATCCCTGCCCTCTAAGTGCTGAGGCCTCGCAGTGCAGGCAGTGGTCAGGGTATGAGACAGTGAGTAACCTGGACCGTCACACACAGACCCACCATGGCACAAGGAAGGTGAGGTATGTGGCTTAGCTGGGCTCCTGACTCCCATTAGCACCACTGGAGAAAGATGAAGAGGAGATATTGGATGTGTTGGGCATCTACTTGAGGTCTTCCTGTCAACCCACCTTGCTGATTTCCCCTAACCGTTAGTGATGGATGAGATGCTATGACCATTTATCTATCATGGATGGGGAGCTGAGGCCCAACTGAGGCTCCACGGCCATAGCAGAGAGGACTCAGATCTGTGGCCTGACTATCTGTCACACATTATCTTTGTAATTCTTTCAGTGAGCTTGGCTATTTCTCTGCATCATGTTTGAAGAGGATGGGGGCACCTTTATATATAGATAGAAGGGAACTCATTTATTGAGTACCTACTGTATACTGGTCAACTCTTCCCCCACGTGTTGATCTTTTACCACCTCCAGCATCTCCACTGGTCTCTCTAGCATCCCCAGAATCCTGTCCATCACCTCCAACATCATCTTCAGTATTCTCAGCATTGTTAGTACCATCGTGTTAGAATCATGCCCTGTGCCGCAGCAGCAGCGGCCTCACTCTCATCCCAGCCCACGTATCCCAAGTACCTACTACACACAGGGGTGAGCCACGCATTAATGAGTGTGGAATGCAATGCTACTGAGGAGGGATTTTGTTTAGTTCTTATTGGTGAGTGGAGGCTAGACCACATCGTCTGATGGGGTAAAATGGAGATGACAGGGAAAGAAGAGTGACAAAACGGTAAATGGCGGGAGAATATGCCACCATTTAATTCTGCAGTGACCTGTTCAGCAGGTGGAATTCTGGGGATGTGGTGGTCCCAGTCAGAGCAGGTGTGGTACACTCTGGCCAGCTGAGAGCTCCCTGGGGGTCCTCCACTTACATCCAGGGTCCAGCTGGGTTCTGCCAGGATAGGAGTACAGAGATCCTTGCAGTGAAAGTGTGGCTCCCCACAGGCTGGTCCCCATCACTTAAGGGTGGGAAGATGCTGTGTTCACTTATCTGGCTCAGAAGATCTTCAAGGCTACAGGCTGAGATGACCCTGGATGGGTCTGTCTGGGTCTGGGCCTCATAAGGTCCTAACTCAGAGGTGGCAACTAAGGAGGAACAGAATGAGATTGCCATCTCGGCCTCCAGAGTGAATCTGCACACAGTAGATACCCAATGCATATGGAGCTGTCAGCTGATCCTGGTGGTCTCACCCCCAACATCTGGGTGCCACTAGAATCTACCATCCTCACAGAAGAGTCTCAGGTTCACTCATTCATTGCATGGATCACTCCAGGCAGGCTCAGTGTGACCCCCAGGAGCTGAATTTCCAGCAGAATGTCATGAAATTTAAGTAAGCAGAGAAGATGGGAGGCTGTGTCTGGAGAGGCCTCCTTAGGAGGTAAGGACCAGATCTTAGGAAATGGGATGTTAGTTGGCTATGGTGACCATGAGGGTTGGGGTGAGAGGTACATAGGGGTGAGAATCCCAAGTCCAGTGCCTCTGACTGACCCGTGTCCTCAAGGAGCCCACTTCCTGCCAGCACTGACCTCCAACTTGGGTGGTGGGGCTGTGGGACTCCATGGGCATCCTTGTATGAACCACTGTAGTGCGGGGTTCAAAAGGCAGATAGATCTCTTTCCCAGGGCCCAGTTCAAATTCAGGGTACCAAAGAGGTCAATTTATGGTACGAGGTCTTTCTGATTTGTGTCCTTACATGGCTGGCTGGAGGAAGAATGAGACTCTTTGGAGTCATTGCTTGTGAAGGTACCAGTTTCATCATGGGGCCACACACATGAATGACCTCACCCACCTGGCACCTCCCCCAGCCCTGCCTTCAGACAAGCTGGGGTCAGAGTTTAGCATTGGCACAGGGAGCAGGATTTGGTCTATGAGATGGTTTTACCACAAGGGACTGCTCAGCAAATATGTATTTGTGGAATGAATGATCGAGCATGTCCTGCCGGCAAAGGCCAAGTTGTTCTCAGCCTACTAGGCACTCGGAGTCTCCCAGGTCCTTGCCTCCTCTTTCCTTCCTCTGTAGGCTTTGAGTGGACTTCGAAGGTGGTGGGCAGGTGGTGGGCTCACCCTCACCTGTGTCTGGTATGGTAGCTGCGTTTGCTCCAGCCTACCCGCCTGCTCCACCCTTTCTGCCCTTTCGATTCTCTTTTCTCTGTGATCTCTTGGGGTCCATTCATCCCAGCTCAGACCCCCTCAGAAACCTGGTCATCGAGGCCACTTTGAATCTGTCTGTCCCCTGGGATTGTTTACACAGAAAAGGGTTCTACTTGGGACAAAGAATCAGAAAAGAGTAGAGATGGGGATGAGTGTGTGAATGTGTGAGCTACAGAATGAGTGACTGACCGAAGGAACAAGCAAGTGAATGAATGAATGAGTGGCTGAAAGGATGGGCATGTGAATGAGTGAGTGAATTAAGGACTGAATGACTAACGGAAGGACTGAACAGGTTAATGAATGAGTGAGGAGTGTCCGGAAGGAACGGTGAGAGAGTCATGGGTGAAGGAACAGCCAGGATCCGGGCTAGCTGGGCTGGCTTTTGCTTCCTCCAACTCTCACGTGTCTGAGCATATCCCTCCAACATTCAGGCCTCAGTTTCCCATACCACAGCTGACCCAAAGGCCCCAGGGCATCTCAGTGTGCAGGTCCTACTGAATTCAGAGGGCTTCCTGATGATGGAGTAGGAGGAGCTGAGGACTCCAGATATCTGTCACCCCAAGTGTCCTCACACCTGTTGTGACATGTGAGCAAAGCCTCCCGTCTCTGGTTGCAGGCCCCTCTTCACATTTGCCCAGGGCTCAACCCATGGTACCATCGCTTAAATCTACTCTAATCCCTGTCCTTGAATTGGGTGTCCTTGGGCAAAGCCTTGGGGACTCTGTCTAGTCAATAGGCTGACCCCTGAGTTGAGCTGGCCTGCCTTCCTGAGGATCCTGGGCACTGGCAGCTCCCAGTGTGGACTCAGCTTTAGACTGCTCCAATCCCAGAGGCCTCTGGGAGCAAGCCTGACCACAAAGCTCCCCAGGCTCAGATGCACTCCACCCTTCCCGCGTGGCCTCCACAGGACATTACTTCATCAGGGAGAGGGGTGGGGGTGGAATAGTTCAAGCAGCAGGCTGGGGCAGCAGATTGGATCTGGAATGTGCTTCTGGACTTGCTGCTTTGTGTCCGGTGGGAGGGAGTGGGTGACAGAGAGGCTGTTGTCCAGGGCTCAGTTGGCAGCATATTCTGAAGGTAGGGATGATGGGGAAGTCCTTCTGAGTATATGTTTGTCCTATTTGTTGATAAATAAAGCACTATTGATACTGTATGCTATTGTGTTGTCGTTCAGTTGTTCAGTTGCTGAGAAAGGAACAACAACTGTTAAAATATACTTGATTATAAATGCTGCTGGATTAATCCAACTTATATATTTTTAAAATGCTTTGACTTCTAAATATAAATATAAGGACAGGTTACTTGGGAAAAGAGTTTTTGCTTGTGTTTCCACAGAAAATGAAAAGCTGTGGACTCCTTCCAGACGTCTATGGTTTGATGAAGCAAAACCCCTGGAAATAGTATCCCAGGCAATCCAACATCTAAAACAGCTGAGATGATGCAGCCTTGCAGACTACAAAAACAAGGACTTGGCCAGGTTTCTGTGTTTTGTCATGATCCCCATAGTATGGACAGCACCCCCAACCAGCAGGAAGCAGTTTGGAATGAACAACACCCAGGTTCCCAAATATTGCTTATACATTTTTGTTTTCATTTAAATGAGGTTGGCTATAAATGATTAATGATCACAACCAATCTCTTTTTAAAGGTAAAAGGGAGATTATGGTATAGAAATGAATACTTTGTATTGGTATGGATTTTCATTTATTGATACAAATTTAAGATCAATTGTGTGATGCATATATTAAATACAGATTATAGATAGTTACCTATAATAGTTAGAACTTATAGTTAGGTTAGTTAGGTTCTATAGATTACAGAGATGTATTTGAGATGGACAGATATTCTTCAAACCTTTCAAAGACCTACAGAATATATGACATTTAAATGGTTCAGGGTTTTTCACAATAGTGAGACACAATTACTCCTGACACACAAATTACATTTGAGAGGAAGATGGGCATCGAAGAAACTCGTTATAGAGTTTTCTTTCAATATGGCAAGGTTAGACATTTGGGCAAGAAACTGCTCTTGCCTGGACTGTTTGACTGTTGCTGTATAAACTGGACATGCAGGACCCACAGGAAAGTGACTGCTGAATTTACAAAACAAGATGGATAGTCCTACAGGGTTTGTGCTTCATGGAAGAGTCTGCAGGACACAGAAAAATGACTGATAAACTGCCAATGTAGATAGACAGTTTAAAGTTTCCTGCTTTGCTGAGAAGTCTGCCAGACACACTGTGGTCTATGGGCTGAAGATGGATGTCCCAACATTACAGAGGAACTGTCCAGGTAGTGAGATGTCTCTGTCAATTCTAGTGTTTATATATTATCCTTCTGTGGTCTTTGATAGAGTTTAAGACAAATAGTTATAATTATAGTTTTCCTTAGTTATGATAAAAGATAAGCTACATATAAGACTTTAGACTCACACAGATAGGATAGATGATAAAATACTTTCTTTAAATCTTACTAAATGTTAATGAACTAAATATTGTAACTACAGTTCTTACTTGATAACTGTTCTATTATATATAATTTGACTATGTTAAAGTTAAAACCTTTCTTTTTATTTAGACAGAAAAGAGGAGATGATGGGGGAAGTCCTTCTGTGTATATGTTTGTCCTATTGGTTGATAAATAGAGCACTGTTGGCCAATAGGGAAGCAAGATAGGTTGGACTAGGAGTCAAGGAGAATTCTGGGAAATGTAGTCAAGAGTAGAGAGTCACCATGTGATCCTTGGATGAGAGAATGTAAGTCTGGCATTCTTGGTAAGATAAGACCTTCTAAAATATATATTAGTAATTATGGATTAATAATTAAATTAGTGATAGCCATTATGAAACCATAGCAAACGGCCAATAGCTTCATAATTAATATAGTGTCCTGTGAGTTCATTTGGGACTGACGTGACTCTGGGACCAGGCTAGCGGGGAGAATGCCCATTACACCTGGAAATGGTTGGGGTCTTCCTTGTGCACTGACTCTACTCACTGCAGCCAGAGAGTAAGAGTGTGGGCAGGAGAGTCAGCTGTCAGTGGGTCTAACTGGACTGCTGGAGCTACAGAAGAGGCAGAGGAGGTGCAGGCTGGTGCCATAGGAGGCATTGCTTCCATCAGTGCTCAGCACTGCCCATAGGGAGTATTAGCCTATGGCCTGGACAGCAGGGATGCCAGGAGGACATTGCTGCAGGGGACGGAAGGGGGCGACTGGATAAACAGGTGGCTGCTACTCATCCTTCTGGAGCATTACTTCCCAGTCACTCCCAGGGGTCACACGTGTGCTGCAGCTGTCTATCCGTGTCTCCATTGTGGGTGTGGGCCCAGGAGGTCAGGTCCTAGTGTCCTAGAGAATTTGTTTCCTCTCTGAGGACCACCCTTGCAATTTGCTCTACCATATTCTGAGGTTCTTTTCCAGGAGCCCAAGGAGGCTTTGACAGGAGATATCTACAGTCCTTCTCCTCGTCATTCTCCATGTGTCTGTGTTCTGATCCTCCTATAAGGGTCATGGTCATGTAGATTAGGCCCACCCAGATAGTCTCACTTTAACACAATCACCTTAATTAAATATCCCACCTGTCTTTCCTATTGCTGCAGTGAAACACCGTGACCAAAAAGCAACTTGGAGAGGAAAGGGTTTATTCAGCTTACACGTCCACATTGCTATTCATCACCAATGGAAGTCAGGCACTCAAGCAGGGCAGGAACTTGGAGGCAGGATCTGATGCAGAGACCAGGGAAGGGTGCTGCTTACTGGCTTGCTTCCATGGCTTGTCCAATCTGTTTCTCTATTTTTCATTTGTTTTTTGAGACAGGGTTTCTCTGTATTGCTTTGGAGCCTGTCCGGCACTCACTCTGTAGACCAGACTGGCCTCGAACTCACAGATATCCACCTGCCTCTGCCTCCCGAGTACTGGGATTAAAGACGTTCACCACCAATGCCCAGAACAGTCTGCTTTCTTATAGAACCCAGGGCCACAAGCCCAGGAATAGAACTATCCACAATGAGCTGGACCTCCTCCATCAATCACTAATTAAGAAAATGCCTTACAGCCAGATCTTTGGAGGCATTTTCTCAACTAAGATTCCCTCCTTTCAGATAACTCTAGTTTGTGTGTTAAGCTGACATAAGACTAGTCAGCACACCACTTCAAGCAGGCACATTCTGAGGGCCACAGTTGAGTCAACACATTTCAGGGACGTGCAACTCAACCCATGCACTCTGAAGGGAGACAAGAGATGGGCATTACTTTCCTTTCTTGGTCATTTGTTTTGTATATGTTGATGGGAGGTGATCCAGGACTGGAAGGGTGGAGTTTTGAGAGGACAAAATGAAGGACATAGTAAAGACAAAGTGGAGGGGTGCAGGGTACACAAGATAGAGGACGAAGAGTAGACAAGATAGGGGGTACAGTGTAGACAAAATGAAGGGTGAAATGTAACCAAGATGGAAGGTGCATAGTGAACAAGACTGAGGGTGCATTGTGGAAAATATGGGGTGAAGGGTAGACAAGATAGAAAGTACAGTGTAGGCAAGATGCAGGGTACAAAGTGGACAAAATGGAGGGCCACCCACAGAGTCTCAATTCCTCTTGCCAAAGGGACTAGAGAAACTGTCTTGGGAACACAGCCGTAGGATACTAGAGTCTATTTTCAATGTCAAATTTTTGTATTATTTCATTAGGCATAGCCTTGTCTCTCTTAGGGCTCATGTCTTGGGGCTAATTCACTAATGCATCAATACCATCTTGGGGTTAACCTATTAGCATATCAAGGCCCATTCTGGGCTAAGCTCTGAGTTGCCAGTGGGCTCCTAGGGGCTAGCTTCTGAGGTCTAGCTCTTACCTGAACTGACTAGTGGCAAACCATATTACATTATTCCAAGTCACACAAAATGACTTTTAAGTTACACAAAATGGTTTTTTGTTATGTTTTTAAGAGTCATAAAGAATACATATGTAAAGAGGCTGTGGAATCTTTCTTCAGGGTTAAGGAGAGCCACTGAGGTCACAAGTGTGTCAGGGAAGTAAGTCCCTATGGCTTGATGCCCTGAGGAACCATTATGTGAAGCTGTGCAAGTCTTATGGGGGTTCACAAGAGATGACCACTTAGGCACAGTTTATAACCAATTGAAAGTCTTTATTGCAGCTGACCGGGCCCACATCCAAGTGTTCAGAGACCTGGGTGTAGCCTTGAGTGTCCAGAACACAAGGTTTTTAAAGGTAGAAACCACATTATAGCATCTTGATGAGCAGCTGCAGGGGGTGCTTTGCAGAAGTAAGCAGTTTGAAGCAAGCAGTTTAACAGAACTAAGATCAGTGACTAGCTAGAGGGGCCACACAAACAGGCAGTTCAATAGAAGCTAAGATAACTAAGACATCCTGACCTTCGGTTCCTAGAACAGAGTTGGGTAATTTTCCATGGGTTTCTCCATCAAAGAGATCAAATTCTAAACCTGAAACGGCCTCAGCAAGAATACAAGGTGGTGGAACCACTGCACTGCCTCACCTGTCACAGGCGTCACTGATTCTGTGGACATGAGTCAAATAATTGACTTGTTCTGTTTTAGGGGGACATAGTTAGTCCTAAGGACCAGTAGCTTAACTGGGTTTATTCTCTGAGGTAGTTGGCCATGCAGTAGAGGTTGCAGGGTCCCACTGTTAGTCCAATCAGGATACAGAATCAAAGGTCCAGATAATGCTGACAATAGATGGTCAGCCATGGGGACCAGGTCAACAGAGGCTGATACCAATGATCTGATCTGTGCCTCCTTTGTTCCCTTTCTTTGAGGTTTCCCCTGACCATGGCAAGGTCTTTCCTAATATCCCCTGGCTGGTTGGCACAGAAACAGCAGGTTTCTCCTAAAGCCGTACATAATCTTCTTATTTCAGGAAGAGAAGATCTCTGCCTCTTTGAGTTTGCAGAGCAACTTCTACTAAGGAGTCTACTTGTTTCTCTAGTCTAGATATGGCATCTTCTAACATCTCTACATCCTGGTACACTTGTTTACTTAATTTTATAAGTTGTTTTAACTCCAATCAAAGGCCGATGTTCCTATGGCTGTTGTCCCAGCAATATTAGCTCCAACCAGGAGCCAAAGGAGGATAGATGAGGCTTGCTTTGCCCACTGCAGCCTGGGATCTATGTTAAAGTGTGATTTCCTTTCTATGTAAACACACCTGGGGAAGGATTGCACTAGGTCACATAAGAGGGCCTTAACTGTTTTGGAACGCCCCAGAGGAGGCACATTTAGTTAAACCATTTGTGCATGCCCACCAAGTGATCCTAAGGAGACAAGAACTATTTCTGCTGCTAAGAATTGACCTGGAAAGTGGAAAAACAAGCACTGGAGTAAAGTGAGGCTTCTAGGTCAAAAGTCCTGAGTCCCAGGCAGGTTCCAGCTCCCTGTAGGTCCCCTAATGTTCACTTAGGCTGCTCCCAGCTACAGTTGTTTTTACTTGCTGGTGGACAGATGGTCTATGTAGTAAGGGGGGTTGGGGTTCAGACACAGCAAGTAATCAAGACAAGTTCCCAGCTAGGAGCAATTAAGCAGTGGGATGGGTAGAGAATATAGGATTGTCAGCAGTGGGGCCTAGGGTGATAACACTTTTGGTGCTGGTTAGAACCAATCATATTGGAGGGAGCATTGGTCAGACTTGGATGGGTAGGAAGTCTCTGTTGGAGCCCACAGGTAGATTCCAACAAACAGGCATGGAATTTTCCATCAAGGAGATCAGATTCTAGTTAAACCTGAAACGGCATCAGCAAGAATACAAGATGGAGGAACCTCTGCATTGCCTCACCCTCTCATAAAAGTGAAGCCTGAGTTGCACTGGCCAACCTAAGATGTTAGAGGTGTCATAACCTTGAGCCATGAGACATCCACCAAGGAGAGCTGCACATGGGGAGTAGGACCAGAGATAGATTTACAGGCAGAAAAGCCAGAAGGGAAGAACCATCGAAGCCCTTTGACACGAGATATGGAACTACAGGATTTGGAGTTTGTCCTGCTGTCTTTCTGTCTTGCTTTGGTCCAATATTCCTCACTGTTCCCCTTTTCTCCCTTTCAGAATGGTAATGAATATTCTGTCCCATTTTATGTTGGAAGTATGTGATTTGCTTTTATTTTGCAGGGGGTTATAGTTGAGAAATTGTCTTGAGTCTCAGAAGAGAGGTTGGACTTTAGACTTCTAGAAAGTATTGAGCCCGTGAAAGACTAAGGGGACTTTTGAAGTTGGACTGAATGTATTTGCATCATGATATGACTATGAGCCAAGGACGGCCTGGGAGTGGAATATGGTGGTTTGAATGAACACGCCCCCCATAGATTCATATGTTTGAATACTTGGTCCCCATTAGGTAACATTATGTGGGAAAGATTAGAAGGTGTGACCTTATGGGAGGAGGCATGTCACTGGGGGTGGACTTTGAGTTTTCAGAAGCTTGCCATCGTCTCTGGTTAGCCCTCTCTTTGTCTCCTGCTTAGAGTTTGAAATGTGAGCTCTCAGCTGCTCCTGAAGCCACACTTTCACTCTGTCATCAAGGACTCCACCACTCTGAAACAGTAGGCCCAACTGAATGCTTTCTTTTATAAGCTGCCTTGGTCACGACATTTTATCCCAGCAACAAAAAAGTAACTTATATATCTACTCACCTGAAACTCATACTAAGTAGGCATCCTGAGTAGTTCTTTGCCATGTGACTTGGATGATGTGGGGCTGACTCTTGATGCAGGCACTGTCCTAAGAGGGCTTATATGCAGAATCCCAACCTGGTGGCTGCATCCCTATTCCTCTGATGGATGATCAAGTTGTTACCCCAGTCCATTGGTCCCAGCTCCCCACCCAGGGTTCTAGAGGCAGGTAGGCAGTCCCAGACTTGGGTAACTGTTGAAGGACTGCACAGAGTAGCCCTGCACTGGGGATAGTCTCTCAGGACTGATGCAGACTCTGGAAAGCCCACAGGAAGATGCAGATGGGAACTTGGGTTGAGGAAAATTGTGGGATATCCCACTGTGCTAGAGGAACCAGGGAGGGTATTCCTTAGCCCTAGGCACTTCCCCAGGATTCCTTGGTCACGGCAGGACAGTGTGGGGAGAGACACTACAGATACCAATTTATGTCCAATGTCAAGCGAACACTTAGACTTGGCCTTTTTGCTTCTAGAAGCTTATTCTAAGCAGATGGTCCAGCCAGATGCAAGCTGGCCAGCCAAAGAAAGTTGAAATTAGTGGAAACTGGGCAATTGATCAAATAGCTGAGGAAATCACAAATATCAGTGCAATGAGGAACAATGGCCTTTCAAAATCAACCCCTGAATTTCCACTGTGGACACACAGATACTGTTACTCAGAAAAGGTAAGAAGTGGCTCACCTGTGTGATGGCATCTATATGTGACTCTCTTGCAGCTAGGTGTGGCCATGTTACAGGAGAAAGAGAGAAGGAAGGAAAGAGTAAAGGAAGGGAGGGAGAGGAATATGAGGGGTGGGAGAAGGAAGGAACATATTACAACTTCCAGAAATCCTCCTTCAAAACCAAGGGGCATGTTCCTTCTTCATCCATCTTGTTTCTGGGACTCAGATGTGGTAGCTAGAGTTTTTGTTGCCCTCTGGATGGTGAAGATTACCCCTAGGAACTACACCCCCTTCAGAGACAGTAAGGAACCTCTGTCTCTGGAGGCTTTGTATGGCAGAGCCACCTCCCATCCCATTTCTTAATTTTCTTGTGTAAAATCAAATTGATCTTGTCTGTACCACTGCTCTTTGGGAGGCACTCTTGTCTCACAACTAATTCTAACCCTGACTGATACAGTTACTTAGGCTGCTGGGATGATTGGATATTTTAATTTCCTGCTCAAATTGGAGTTTTGAATATGTATCTTTCTTTCATATAATCTATAAAATACCTTAGTTTCATAGCAAATAGGAAAGACAGAGAGTCTGCAGATAGTACAGTCCTTAAAGTGCGTACTTGGCAAGCATGAGGACCTGAGTTTGATTCCCAGAACCTACATGCAAAACCAGGTGTGATGGCATGTGCTCATAATCCCAGTACTAGAGAGGTGGAGACAGGAGGATGCCTGTGAGCTCCAGGCTAGTGAGAGACGCTGTCTCAAAACACAAGGTAGATGGTGTCTTGAGGAACAATATCCAAGATCGTGTACACACACACACACACACACACACACACACACTCACCAGTGGGGGATAAAACACACTTTCTGGCACTCAGCTGTTACTGTATGCCCCCCACTGAGATGTCCTCCATTCAGTGCTTGTGACAGCCTAGCCCCAGAAACCATTATCTTAAACATTACACAACCTGGCCTCCCTCCCTAAGGTGTGGGCTCAGAGGTCTCTATCTTCTTCCTGCCTTTCTCCTGAGGCTTCCACCTGGAGAGGACCTGACAGGGTCTTTGGCCAGAAGCTTCCCTTCTGGCTATCCAGGCTGGAAGGCATGACACAAAAGGGGTCATGTATTCTCTGTCTGGTATGATTGATGTAGGAAAACCCAGAGCATTGTGGGAGGCATCATTCCCTAAACAGGGAGGTCCTGAGGGGTGCTGGACAGGGGAAAGCTAGAGAGGAGCATTTGTTTCTCTCTGCTCTTGACTGTGGGTGTGGTGTGCCCACTGTCTCTAGCTCCTGTCCCTGTGACTTCCCTGCAATGATTAACTATACCTGGAATTGTAAGGCAAATTAACCCTTTCTCTCCTGAGTCACTTTTGGCCAGGGGATTTGTCGAAGCAACAGAACCAAGCTAGGACAGAGGATGACCCTGCAGGGAGACTGGGAAGGCTTCCAGGAAGGAACATGAAATCCTATGTGGAGTGTGGGGAGGGGTTGACACCTAAAGGCCTCATGGTAGGAAGGACTGGCTAGGCGTCCATTATTCCATGTCCCACCAGGAAGGTGGATGTCTCAAGTCCTCTCCTCTGACGCTGGAGGACATACACCTGTCTGGGTACTGTTCCCCAGGAAGTCCTATCGAACAGCTCCAGGACAGGAGTATCACACACAAACCCCCATCCAGTAAGTCTCTCGCTGGATTTTGCAGCAGGGAGGAGAGAGGTAGTGTCAGTTCCATGCCCTACGAAGCATGTGTTGGAGCCCCATGGGTCATATTTGGTGTGAACCATGGGCAGTTTGTGAGCATTGATCCTGACTCTGGGCTTTCAACTGTGTCTCCAACAAGTATATCATTCTTGAGGGACCCTAGCTCCAACTCTGCATTGACCTGGAATGCCTTTTCTGTGGCTGTCCAAGGGTCCTGTGTGAGACTTGACTTGTGCCCAGTCTCCAGCACAGGGATGGACAGCTGAGGAGCCACCATTTTCCCCTTGAACTGTGATTCTGATAACCTCGCCATGAGGCCATGGTGTCTTCTGTTTGAGGTGGGCCTTCCTGCCCTGATCTCTTGGCCTGGCCAGAGAAGCCAGGGAGTTCAATGGTCCTGCTCAGGCTTCTGGAACCCAGGTGTCTTCTCCAGTCTCCAGCTCTCCCCACCCCCACCCCCAGATAAGATGCTCAGGGGAAACCTCATGAGCCCAGCTTCCCAACCAGCTCAGGGGCTTCAGGGCCCACTTGAGTGTGATGAGGGCCCTCTCCCGTTGCTTTTCCCGGATACACCTGACACTGGCTCCTGCCTTCCCCCATGTCACTGGCCTCTCCCAATTCCAAATGACCTTAGTCCCCCTGCAGGGCTGGAAGGGGCGTCGGCCTGTGTGGGTGGCAGCTGGTATGCGGACTCAAGGCCTGCGGTGCCTCTCAAAGGCCCGCGTGGCCTCTGGGCACTCCTGGTGGCCATGGTCTGACCGCTGGCCACCCTACTGTATGACCTCAGAGTCAGAACTCACAAGGACACTGGGAGGCGGGTCCTGATGTTAGCCTAACTTCACAGGACCAGAACGGAGGCTTCTGTAGGGTTACTCAAACCCAGGCCAGCTCACCCGAGACTGTCCTCCACCACTGGGAACCCTCAGCAGGGCCCTCAAAGGCCTAGGATCTGCAAGCCTTCCACTCATACCCTCACCCTGAACAAGCCCCAATGAACATGGGAAACAGAACTCCATGGACGTCTCCCTCAAATCTTCAGGTACTGTTTGAATGTGCTGGACACCTCAGGGCCCCCGAACATCTGCACAACCCTGCACTGATGAAAGGAGGAAGAGAAAAGGGAGGCCTGCACACAGGAGTTGAGGTGCTGGGAGCCCCAAGACTGCAGTAAGATTGACTCACCTGGGCTTGCGTAGCATACAACCTGTACAGTGATTGGTACACACAGGACCCAGCAGGCCTGAGAATGGACAGGGCACGGGACTCTCCCAAGCTCCAAAGACCTGTCCCCTCAGATTCTGAAGAGAAGTGTGGGTGCTCTGACACCCTCAGGTGAGCAGAGTGGCATTGATGTGCACACTGGGCTGCGGGGAGACAGAACCCAGAAAGCTATGCACAGGGGACCCTCCATGGGCTAGAGTCTGGAAGCTAGCAAGCAGTGTAGGGTAAGAGGACCCCTGGAGCCTTGGCTGTACCTCACCCATGAGACGTGTCCTCAGAAACTTTGCACATCTCTGGAGATAGTCTTCTTGTGTACTCCACAGCTACGCCTATCCCGGCAATGCTGCAAATGCCACTGGTCTCTAAATATCAGAGTAGGCGAGATGGTACAGCTGGTAAAGGCAATCACCTTAGTTACAGTTTCATTCCTGACACTCATATAGTGGAAGGAAAAAACCAGACTCCCCCTTCTTATCTCCACATGAGTGTAATCACACATGCATGAATGCACACACACACACACACACACACACACACAGAGAGAGAGAGAGAGAGAGAGAGAGAGAGAGAGAGAGAGAGAGAGAGAGAGAGAGAGAATGTAAAATAAATAAGCTGGGGCGTGTCTGACAGCTCTGTAAACCCAGTCCAGCACTGACCCCTGCACACACCCTCACAACTGTCACCTCTACCCACTGTGACAGTTCTGCTGCTGGCATGCATGGTCACAGCAGGTGGGCTGTGATGTCCATGCCTCATCCCTCTGAGTAACTGCTGCCTTCTGTGCCTACTTCACGGAAGAGGAAACCGTGGCTCCGAGAGGTTGAGTCATTTGCCTGCCAGCACAGCTGGGATCTGGATCAAACCCCGTGACTCAGAGAGAGATTCTTGTGAAACTCCCAGCTCTGTGTGGCTCCTAAATGGCCCAGTCTAGTGCCCTGCATGGGAGGCAACCCAGCTATCTCTCAGCAGCCGATGTGACAGAGTGTGGTGTGCTCAAGGGATGTGGTACCAACTAGCCAAGGGAATAACAACCTGTCTTCACAGCCCCAATATAGGCACATCTTGTAGATGTTCTGCTTAGAGGGCAGATGCCAGGTGGCAGCAGCACCTCGTGTGGCTCTGCTGACGTGATCGGGAGCAGGCAGAGCAGCTGTCGTTAGATAAGGTGGCAGCATGGCCACAGTTCCTGTGGGAACTGCCTGGAGGAGAGGCCTGGGGCCAGAGACAAGTCCTCCTCTGAGTGTGTGGTGTGAGGCTTAGCTATTCACATTTGCTCCCAAGCTGTCCAGGCAGCAGCTTAGGTGTGACATCTAGTGTGTCTAGGAGGCTGTCCGCCCAATAGGCTTGGTATTCACATCTGGTGCGGTAGACGAAGCAGGTAGCCATCCCCTCTACAAGAGTGTCTTGTCCTGCATTCCTAGAGCTCAGGCCTCCCTCCAGACACGCTCAGGAATCCATGCTGGGGTCTCACTGGCTCTCTTGGCACCCCAGCCTGGGATCATCAGGTCAGGGGACATCTCAGCCTCCATGGTCCACAGCCCAGATGGGAGTCTGTCTGTATCTGGAGAAACCTGGCTGGCACAACCGTGGTCCACGCCTGTAAAGAGTCACCAGGGGTCTTGTTCCACAGCGAGGTGTGAGCCCCACAGCTCACTCTGCCTTGTCCACATCATACTTGCCTTGGGGAAATGCAGACCTGACAAAGTTTTCACCTCGAGACCTAGGAGAAGAGGAAGTGCCCATCTGCTCTGACCGTTCTCTGCCAGCACTAAGCAGGCGATTCTAGTCATTGCAATAAGACAGGGCAGCAGGCAGGGGGTGGATGTCCAGAACAGTGAAAAGTCCAGAAGCAAACAGCAACAAAAAGTTGGAAAAACTTTAAATATTAAGTATTGCATTTAGAATAGCAACCCCTCTCCACAAAATCAACTCTGTAGGACTAATCTAAGAAAAGACAGCCAAGAATCCATCCTGAAAACTATGGAACATGGAACATGCTAGAGACAAGTTTCATGTATAATCAAGACCCACTACTGAGATGTCTATTGCTTTCAAATTTTCAGATGCAGCCCAAGCCAAGAAAAAACTGATGAGTTGATTGTCAAATTTACCTGGAATGAGAAGACCTAAAACATTCTTTAAATTAGAAAACAAGAATAGGGCTAAGGATGTGGTTCCATGATTAAAACACTTGTCACATGGGCAGCATGAGGATGGGAGTTTGGATTCCTAGAGCTCATTTAAGTGCCTTGTGGATGTGGCAATCCACCTGCAGTTGCAGACTCAGAAGGTGGAGATGGGATCCCAAAGCAAGCTGGCCCTACTGGCTAATTCTGGGTTTGATGGAGAGACCCTGCCTCAATAAACAGGTGGATAATTTCCAACATCACACACATGTAAACATCATACACCTAGAAAACAGTGGGGGGGGGTGAGGCAGGGAGTAAGGATTGCCAGCCAGCCTCAGGCAGCTGGCGTAGTGGAGATGGCTTCATGTTTGTGTGAGGAAGACCATAGGTCAGGGAAATAGAACCAGGATTCAGAGGCCAGTCTCCACACATGTGCTGGTTGAGTTTTGATGAAAGTGTCACGGCAGCTCAATGGCAGGAAAGCACCAAAACTTTAAAGAAAAGAAATGTGGCTTGCATCAACTGGAAGGCCACACAGAAAGATCAGTGTCACGTGACCTCATTTGGGCTTCCTGGTGAGTAACCATGTGTGTCCCGTGAAAAGTGGAAATTTTGTAAACATAAGAAGGAAAAGAAAAAAAAAAGGCAAAATCATGAAAAATAAAAATAAAAATAGATCTTTACCAAAATCAAAACCCTCTGCTCTTTGACTACATCTAAGGAAACAAGAGGGAAGCAGAGCATAGGAGTCATACCAGTCTTCCCAACCCCCCCCCAGGGAGTCTTCCCAGCCCTGGGGGCCAGGGCCAGGGGAGCCAGGGCCAGGGGGTCAGGGATCTGATTTTGAGGCCAGCCTGGGCTACATGAGACATCTCAAGACAAAAAAAAGCAAATAAAGAGAAAGAAAAAGAAAAAGAGTAAGGCGTGGTGGTGCAGTCCCACACGCCCTGCGTCTGTGAAGGGACTTGGCTTCAGAGTGCACACACAGAGCAGCTGCTCTTTCAATAAGTGCAGTGTCCGTCAATAAAAACGTGGATGAATAGCAGAGCTGTGCAGACACCCCCATCCTCACCCATCTCCCTCCACACAGTCAGTGCCATTACAGCTCAAAAACCTGAACGGTAACCACTGTGGGATGCAGTTGCCCTGATCACAAGGAAGTTTAAAATGCAATCCCAAGCAAAATTGGTGGCACATGCCTTTGATCTCAGTACTCGGGAGACAGAGGCAGGCAGAACTCTGAATTCTCGGCCAGCCTGGTCTATAAATCAAGTTCCAGGACAGCCAGGGCTTACAGAGAGAAACCTGTCTCGAAAAAAAGGAAAAAAAAAGGCAGTCCCTTAGAAAGTCGGGGCTGGAAAGACAGCTTGATGAGTAAGGTGATTTCAGAGCTGGCATGAGGATCTGCATCTCCCCAAGAACTCATGTAAAGGCCAGGTTTATTGTAATTTCAATGCTGGGGAGGCAGAGACAAAGGGATTCTTGGGGCCTTACTGGCCTGACAGACAGCCAAATCAGTGAGATCCAGGCTAGTGAGAGACCCTATCTCAACAAAGCGAGGTGGAGGGACAGAGATGACTCAGTTCACAACTGTAACTCCTGTAACTCCAGTTCCAGGGGACCCAATGTCCTCTTCTGATCTCCACGGGCTCCAGGTACACAGACACACAGACAAAACACTTAGTAACAATAAGTAAACCTTAAAAACAAAAGGCATGGTAGATGGCACCTTGAGGAACAGGAACAGTACCCAGGGCTGTCCTCTGGTCTCCACGTGCATACACATACAGACGCATGTGTGTGTGCACCTATACAGACGCCCACATACACATACAGACGCATGTGTGTGTGCACCTATACAGACACCCACATACAGAAAGTTGGACAGACACCTGCCATAGGACACAACTCAGAGAAAAGAAAGCAGTTACACAAAGGTTTGGACACGGATGTTCACAGTAGTTTTGCAAGTGATGATCATGTTCTGATCACCCAAATGCAGAGCAGCAAGGGAGGGAGCAAACACGGTTCCTTATCCACACCTCAATAAAATCAGATTAAAACTTCACTCAGCTGTATACTGGATTCCCTGAAAGCCATACTTTCATTACAAAGTAAATCAATATTAAAGCAGATGTCTGGGGTTGGGTGTAGTAGTTTATGCCTGGAAGACAGGAGGATTCCAAGTTCAAGGCTAGCCAGGCTGATCAGAAGATCCTACCTCAAAAACAAACAAACAAAAAAACCAACAAAACAAACAAAAAAATACAAGGGTTTGCGCAGAAACTTCAGTTCAGTGGAAGAATGCCACTATCATGTGCAAGGTCCTAGGTTCCATACTAGTAACGTAAATATAAGCAGTGTGTCTGGTCATGTGACCCTTGTTCCCTGAACTCTCTCCACTGCTCCCTGGAGGGACCCTTCCATTACTCCTGTTGGCCTAGAACACAGATGACCCTTCTAGACGTGACTTCCTTCATTTCTTCCAACCTCATCTATTCCTGCACCTTTTCATGAACAAGAGAGGGGATCCTAATGTAGCCATACAACCTGGGGCTTCAACAGCAGACACTGTGCAACCCCTGGAAGCTGGAAGTTCTAAATGGAGGTGTCACAAGTCTGACTACTGCTTGAAGCTGCCGCCCTTGGCTTGGAGACGGCATCTTCTCCCAGTGTACTCCCGAGGCCATCTTCTGTGGGTCCACATACTGACTTCCTTCTTAGAGAGACTTCAGTAAGATTACAGGTTAGATCTAGGCCTGCCCTGTTGGCCTCCTTTGTCATCCTTGTCACCTCCTCTCTGACCCTATGTCCAGATACAGTCTCTCCTAAGGCTCTTGGGGTCAGGACTGTTACATATAGACAGGGACACAATTCAGTTCCAACACTTACTCTTCTGGGACTCCTTCCTGCTCCCCTAAGCCCTTTAGACAGAGTTCTTCTGTGGTCCCCAGCCCATCCAAACCTTAGGGGAACTCTCGACACCCAGCTTGGGCACAAAGGCTAGCAATCGCTAGCCTGCCTGCTGATGGGACTTTGAGGAGGACCCAGGGATACTCCAAACACATGGTGATGAGTACCAGGAGTAGATGAGTGAGTTGCCCAGCCTCTGCTCCTTCCTGGGTGGCGGAGGGCACCAGGACCCTTCACCTGGACTGCAGTGCTTGGCCACCGTCCCAGGGAGCTTTAGCTGAAAATATCTGGCCAAAGAGGCCCCTTGGGAAGCCCAAAATTGCTGTTTGTACCTTCCTGGGCTGGAACCAGATCACAGGCTCCGCCGAGGAATGGAGCAAGACTGGCTGGCGAGAGGCCCCTGCCTGGCAGCGGGCCGCATTCCTGGGGTCTTGGAGATGTGCATTGGCACTTCCTGAGCCCTCCCAAGACCTCAGGGCATCTGTCCCAGCCCAGCCCCTGTGGTGGGGGAGGATGCTGAAAGGGCCTGGCAGCCCTACACTGAATCCTGGGCGATGGGCTCAGGGAAGCAAGACACATGGCTACTGGCCTGCCATGCCACCACAGCTGTGTCCTCACTTCCTCTGCCTCTGCTGTGAAGCAGGACAAGAGAGGGTGGACACCATGGATTTCTGGGGAACTTGCCTAGGGCAAGCAATTTCATGCTTTCTTCAGTCGCCACGGCCCTGGGGTGCTGGAGGTGGCCAGACGTCCCTGGGTGTGAGCCTCACTCACAAACAGTAGACGCATGTGACATACAGCTTTGGGGGCCAGTATGGAGTGTGGGACTCGGGATAGAGCCGTTGTGAAGGGATGCAGGGAAATGGCTAAGACTTCATCTGTGTTTGCCCCTCTGTGTCATGTTGCATCATATAAAGCACAAAGATCTCAACCTCCAAGACTCACAGGGTAAGGTGTGTAGTGAAGAGACCCTCACGGGCCTGAAGGGGGCTGCTGTATGCAGACAGAATCCCGGGGGACATTACTCAAGTATCCCATCTGCTCTGACACAAACACACCGGTACTCTGAGAGAAACATCACAGCAACCAACTGAGCCTGTGTGTGTGTGTGTGTGTGTGTGTGTGTGTGTCTGTGTGTGTGTGTGTCTGTGTGTGTCTGTGGTGTGCAGGGGTCAGGGGTGGCTCCCCTTGACCAGGGCCTGGGGACCCTGCTGCCCCTTGCAGTTTTAAAGGACATTGCTGTTACATTCCTGTGGCCTCAGATGATCACAGACTGGATGACTTAGGACAAAGACATGACGGGTGGAGGTTTCCGGCCCAAAGCCAAAGTCATGGTGTGAGTGTGCTGAGCTCCTGTGGGAGGCTCCATGGCAATCCTGCCTTCTCATGCTCTTCGGGCTCTAGAGAGCCCTGTATTTGTAGCTGTGTCGCCCCAGACCCTGCATCACATTGTCTCTCTTCTGTATATGAGCCCCTCATTTCTCCCACAGAAGCAGTTTCTGGAGGCCTTGGAGTCTACCTAATGAATTAAGAGGTATCCTTACCTCAAGCCCCTTCACCTAACCACATCTATGAGAAGGTAATTTTCCACTTAAGTTCCCATCTGTAGGTTCTGAGGTTTAGATGTAGACATACCCTTAGGGAGTCACCCTTAAAGTGACTATACCCTAGGTGTGAGAAGGTGGCTGGGGAGAGAGGAAGAGGGACAAGGCAGGCTTATGAGCCTTAGTCTGGCTTGGGGTTCCCCATCTTGACAGCCAGGGTCACTGCTGGGTACCAAGGTAACCCACACACACTAGAGGGGGACTTAGAAACTTTCCAGGAGGCAAACCAAAGCAGAAGTCCCCAAAGATGCCAGGGCCTGGCGAATTCTCTGCCTGCCAGGGCCTGCTTGGCTGCCCATGTGGCAGGTGCTCACCAACACTGGTGCCCAGCGATTTCCACGGATGGAACAAGTGACCACAACAGACTCATGATGCCACAAGCCTTGGGGGACCTGGGACAGGACCTCTAGAGCCTCAGTCTCCCTCCATGGCAGGGGGTGTAATGACCAAGGCACAGAGCTGCTAAGAAGCACAGACAGTGATCAGCCTTGAGGTGTGGTTCGGCCACTAGAGGTGTGGGAGTTGGAGTCTACAGAAGAGCCAGGAGCCCCATTCCACCCTCAGGGCCCATCCCAAGGACCTGAGAGCTTATGAAGACTCTTAAAAATGCTCTCTCCACGCCATAAAACCTTGTGACTTCTCTGTGTTTGCAAATAACTAGACAATTGAAAGATGGTGTGGCAGTGGCCACAACCTGTGGGCCTCTGTGCAATGATTAACACCCTGGCTGGGTCTGATGCACCCCACCTCCTCGACAGAAGCATTCCCTGACAGAAAAAGTAAAGGCTGTGTGTCAGATGGCCCAGGTAGGTCTGCTGTGTGAGACCTGGCAGCCTGGCCTAGAATTACAGCCCACTCTTTCAAAGGGGCTCTTCCAGGCGCAGCCCCTTGGCCCAGAGACAGCACAGGCTGAGGAAGCCAGTGACTTGGGTGTGCCAATTTCACCCCAACAAAGCCATTTGAAAATTAAAAGGTGGGTTGGCAAGATTCCTCAGCAGTCAGTTAAGCACTTTCCCTGTGAAGACCAGAGTTCAGATCCCCAGGAACAAATGTAAAGCTGGTCAGAAGTGACTCTGCCTCAGTGATGAGGTAGAAGAACGATGGAGGATGACTCCCTACGTCATCCTCAGGCTTCTGCATGCATGCCTGTGTACATGAAAATATGCATACTCTCGTACACATATGTCCACACACACACATGAAAGATAGAAAACATAAAGATAAATAAAAACATAAAAAGGCACAAAATCCTGCTTTTCAAAAGAGGCTTGGCTACAGATGATCTTGATAAACCACAGATCACTTTGTCACAAAAGACATGCTCAGTCGCTAGCTGTGGCATTCTGGGTCTTCTGCACTGAGACAAGACTCTTCCTCCAGGACAGCAGCTCCCAGTCTTCTCATCTGTGCTTTACGTCTTTAGTCCACAGGGACAAGCAGAGATGGAGGACAGAGAGAGACTACGGAGAGTGTCTAGGCCCTGTGGAACCTGGATCATCCACACCTGTTCCCTGAACCAGATAGGCCTCCTCTGTCCGAGCCAGGTGAGCTGGGTGAGTCCTCAGATGCCCTGGTTTTTCAAAGGACCCAAAGGCTCTGTAGCCACAGGTTGGAGGAACACAAAGCCTAAGAAGCCAGCAGTGCAGTGGCTGGGGTTTTCCTAAGGTAGCCCACTGTTGTCCCCGTGTGCAGCGTGGGCCCATGTGAACCAGGGTAAGAGGGAGTCCTGCCCTAAGTAGTCCCTCAGAGCCACATGTTAGACATGCCATTCCCTTCTCTGTGCCTCAGTTTTCTCTTTTGCAGCAAGGGACAGGAAGAGGTGGGAAGGTAGGGCCTCAGCATCTCCCACTACTTCTTCCCAGCTTCCCCAGGTGGGCATAGCGGAGCTGGCCCATGGGAATGGGTGCCGGCTCCCCTTCTTTCCAGGACATGGGGGACCTGAGGCCAGAGTGTGCTGCCAACCCATGGGAGCCACAGGCCAAGCCTGCGGGCATCCGACTGGCCGCTGCTCAGCAAGCACTTTCCCAGAAGCCAGTGTGGGAGGCAGCCTGGAATCTGATGTCCTAGAAGCAGGCACAGGATGTGCCAGGGGTGACAGAGCCCTTGGGGGACACGGCCCGGAAGATAGGGCAGTGGGTGACCCACTGTCCTGGTTTTCCCAAGCAGCAGTTCCCACCATGGGAACTTTCGGTGACAAAACCAACCAGGAAAGTCCCTGGCGAGCCACATGGTCACCTTGACAAAGCCACTGCCTTCTACTGCTTCCTCCCCTCTAGATTTCTTCTTTTTCAAAGATTATTTTATTTTTATTTGTGTGTGTGTGCGTGCATGTGTGCACACATGCATATAGGTATCTTCAGAGTCCAGAAGAGGGCATCAGATCCGCTGGAGTAGGAGTTACAGGTGGTTGTGAGTTGCCCAAGATCAGTGGTGAGAACCAAATTCAGGTCCTCTACAAGAGCAGCAAGTACTTTTAACAGCCGAGCCCTCCCTCCAACACCCTGGATTCTTTAGAGATACATAAAAATCAGTGTTGCCACCAACATGGGCCTTTTCATCATCCATCCAGGTGGGTCAAGATGTCCCAGAGACAGAGCATGAGAATGCATAAGCCTTTAGAACATCTGTAGAACATCTGTAGTCCTCACCCCACACAGATAGGAAGTCACCTGTACACAACATCAGAAAAAAAGACAGCCAAGTTTTTTCCTTTGGGTATAACATGACCATCCCACCATCATCAGGGAGCACAGATAACCTTGGCCTTGTAGTCATGGCAACAGAATAAGTAAGCAATGCAGCAATGGCTAGTACCACATCAAGCAACAGTAAAGAGGTTCTGGATACTCAATGCCAAAAAGTTTAACTCAAATCCAAATGTGTTGCAAATCTGAGGTGTGTCTGTCAAGGTTCACCTGTGCTGCATCTCGTGACTTACTTCTGAACAAGCATGCTCTGTCTGTACTGCACATGGCATCACCACAAATCACCAGTGAAGCATCCTGACACCTGGATTCAAGACTAGCCTGTCGTGAACATAAAAATACATTTTGACTGTACATAGGAAGTTTTCTGCTCTGAGGGAAACATTATGGTTTAATTAATATTTTCTTATGCTCAGCACTCAGCATGTGAGTTTACCAAATTAGTTTATCTTTGGACTGTGCCTTGTTATGCAAATAAACATGTCCCTCTCATCAGTCTGCAAAGTACCTTTCATCTCTAATAGATAGTTAAATGGTACGTATGCCGAATAATTGATTTTTGGGGGGGGTGGGTTTCTCTGTATTGCCCTGGCTGCCCTGGAACTCACTCTGTAGACCAGGCTGACCTCAAAATCACAGAGATCCACCTGCCTCTGCCTCCCAAGTACCCAGCCGAATATTTGATTTTAAGATAAATTTCTTTTTAAAACAGATTTATCTTGCCCAGTGGTGATGGTGCAGCTTTTACTCCCAGCACTCGGGAGGCAGAGGCACATAGATCTCTGTGAGTTCAAGACCAATCCAGTCTGGCCTACAGAGCGAGTTCCAGGACAGGTTCCAAAGCAATACAGAGAAACCCTATCTCGAAAAACCAAAAAATTTTTTTCTTATTTTTATTTTTATGTATGCATGTACGTGCACGTGAGTGCAGAGCCCTCAGAAGCCAGAAGAGGGCACTAGACACCATGGAGCTAGAGTTACAGAATGTGAGATGCCTGGCCTGGTGTGGGTCCCAGATTTCAAATTCAGGTCCTCTTCTCTTCTACAGTATGTACCCTTAATTGCTGAGCCAGCTCTCTGGTACTAAATTTCTTATTTATTAATAATAAATTTTGGTTTGTACACCTAGGTGATACTTGTAAGGCATAAAAATTAGCCTGGCCCAGAGGAGTCACAAGTAGAAGACCCCTAAGAAGCCTTGTATGGTGGCAGTCATGGGCTGTTAACACCCCTGACAGAGGAGCAAGGAGATGCCCAGGAGACCTTACCTGGAGACCATCTAGAGGCAGGTGGCCCTGGGAGGAACCAAAGCATATAGTCAGTAGACATTTAACAAAAGGGGACTCCATCTGTGCAGCTTCTGGGAAGTCATCATCCATGCTGGGGTGGGATTTTCAGTGATTCAGCTATTTGGGGACAACAGTATTCCTGTTAGTAACTCCAATAAACTCATTGACTTGCAAGCTAGCCTCGTGTGGGATCACTGCCGGGGTCTGTCTTTTTGGTGCAGCATTTGCAGTGGTAGGCATTTGTTTGCCTCCCAAGGAAAAGCTACAACAGGGTTATCTGTCACGAAGTGTCAGGAAGCAGGCCATGACCTACACATATAGCTTGGGGCACATAAAGCTATGGTCAACATGGAAATAGGCATTGCACCTATCATCCAGGAAAATTCTAGAATGTATTGGTGGCCAGCAAAGCCCCAAGTTATCATTTCACTGGCAAGAAACAGAAAGCTCATACCTCAGGAGGCATGGGGATTAGGTCTGCTGGGTCTCTCGGGCCTCTCCCTGAGGTGAAGGTGACTATCAGATGACGTGTTTCTCCTGCTCCTGCTATCCTGTATTACTTGAATTATTTGGAATGAGGCTTAGAAAAATGAGCAAAAGCTGTCCTGGGAAGTGCTGCTTCCCACGGAGTCCCATCAGGGACTCCCGGGCCACAGGAGGGGCCTGGAGTTGGGTCAGTCCCAAACTGCTCCTAGCAAAGAGGAGGCAAAGGAGCCAGATGTGGGTCTGACTAGACAAGCATCCTTTGTCCTCAAATTGGGAAGTCATCCCTGTGGAAAGTTTTGCTTTCTTGGGGAGGTTCTGTGGTCTTAGGGGAGGAGGTTAGCCACTGAAAACTGATGGGAAGGACGCTAGTGTACAGAGCACATGGCTCTAGCTCACTCCCAGAGGTTGTCATGTGGCTTATGGAACTCGGAGCTTCAAGATGACGGACCATGTCTTCAGGCACAGCTGGATCCAGGAACTCTAACAAAGTGATTGAGTTCTCTGCAGCCCTTCTTTCTTTGCCTGTCTTCTTCCATGTTTCTTTCCCTCTCCAGATCTTCCCTCGGTTGTTTGTGTCTCCCCTTCTCCTGGTATCATCAGTCACAGACAGGCACCCTTCCCTGGGTAACATAGGTGACAGTTGGCACCCTTGGCCTTTGAGTCAAGTGACAGCACCCCCTGCTGACTGGGTAGAAAAGTCACAGGAAGAGATCTTTGGCCCAGTCCATGTCACATGCCTAACCTGTGACAGTGGTCAGAGTAGAAGAGAACTCAGACTACCGACCCCTCCAAACCACACTAAGGGGACCAGAAAAGGTACGAGGTTCTTCAAAAGAAAAGATGCTGCCATTGGGGATGATCAGAGCCAGAACCGCTGAAGATCACAGATGCCACAATCTACGGCAGTGGCCATGGGCAGCACCCAGAGACCTTCCAGCTACCCCAGGCCTCAGTCACTGTGATCTCAGCCTTCCCAGAAGGGAGACAACACCCATACCCTGCAGTGATGAGGAGATGCAGACCAGAGAGAGCAAGTCTCCCAGGTTACCAGGTAGAGCAAAAAGGGACCGTGACTCAGAGCCCAACTTCAAGTTTCCTTTCACTACTTCACCCTCAGATCTGGTGTGAGATGTCACTGTGCATCTCTGTCTCTGTTAGTGAAATCTACTACTGCCACCACTAATACTGTCATCGCCACCATCACCAGCATCCCCATTACCATCGCACCACCACCATCACCATCGTTACTACCACCAACAGCACCACCATCATTACCACTATTGCCTTTACCATCATCACCACCATCGCCAACACCGTCCCCATCTGCTCATCACGGTCACCATCCAAACAGCACCATACCCAGGACAACAGTATCCCGCCCCCCAGACCTCCTATGTTGTGTCCACCACAAATACCCCATTTCACCACATCAATTGTCACCACCTATCATCACCGCCACACTGCCACATCTCACACCTTCCCATTGCTCATTAAAAATAACCCTCAGATTCACATCATCTATAACAGTCACCACAACAACAGCACAACCAGCCCCAGCCTTTCTTTCTGACAGGCAGTTAATTATGGAGGTGCAATTCACAACTACACATACAGCCAAAAAAAGGGTGTACCGGAACATTCCAACCACCTGAAACTCCATTCTCCCAGAGAAGGTGCAGTGATCCAAGAAGTAAAGAGACTAACCAAGACAATCTAGGTGATTGAAGAACTGGGGTTCCAGCCCTGGGCACTGATCCAGGGCCTGGGTGTTCCCCCTCCAGGCTCTGAGTTTACATGTTTGCCCAGCAGTCTCCTCTGGCTCCATGAGTGGCCATTGAGCCTGTCTTCCAGCTGCTCAAACACCAGGGAGTCATTCTTCTTCCCACCACAGCCAAGTCTCAAGTCAGCCTGAATTTTCTGCCTCACAGTGAGACTTACCCATGACTCTTACATGGGCTGTGAAGCCCTGAGTGACTGTCCCTGTCCTATATCATACTGTCATCTCAGATTTCAATTCCCTTTTCTGATTCTGTCTGACGTGCAATAGGCCTTTTGTTAATGAGTAAACCCGAGAGCTTCATGTCTGCTGTCCCTATGTGTTCCCCAGACCTTCATGCAGTTGTTTGCTTCTCGTTCAGTTCTTAGTGGAACTAAGGCACCCCCAACTCAGGCACCCCTATGCACTCCTCTAGCTGAAGCATCCCAGACTGGCTGTTCTATCACATCTTCAAGCAGTGGTCGCTTTGAGCACATTGTTGCATTTATGTACATATTTTAACTTCTCAACTGCATTCCAAGCTGGGCCAGGGCATAGACTGTGCCCTGATCCTATGCCCTGCTCCTGGTGTCCCCCCCCCAGCACCTCACACAATTTCCTACAGCAAAACACTGGGAGACACTGATCAGTGACTTCATTTGAATGAATCTGTACAGTCCCCCACCTCCAAATTCTGATAACCTTATTCACCGACGTAGTTAATGACCTGCATATCATTATTCTGTCATCCATCTATCCACCCATCAGCCATGCACCCAACTAGTCTTTTTTGTTGTCATCCTCTGCTCATCCATCCAATAGTCACTTTTGTATTCATCCCCCCCCCATGCATCCACCCTCTATCTATCTGATCCATCTAACTACATATTCTCACACCTCTACACCCACCTATCCTCCAGTTCTGTGTGCATCTACCCATCTATCCTTCCATTCAACCGGCTGCCCATCCCTTCCATCTATCCAACCAACATTCACCTATCAGTCACTCCCCCATATTTCTTTCCATTCATTTACCTGGCCAACCAACTAATATCTCATTTTCCCATCCACCCGTTCACTCATCCGTCCAACCAACCAACCAAACAACATCTACCTACCTACTGATCCATGCATCCATGCAACAAATGCCTACTCATTCACTCATCCATCGCTCCATTCATCCACACATCCGTCTGTCCCCAAACTTGTCCTCCTTTGCCTCTTTTCTCCATACCATGAGCTGGTCTAGGCAAGAACTACACTACCCTTATGGGCAGACCAGACCGTGTCCCAGAAAACTATCTTTGCTCTTACATGGGTCCACACATTCCTGGGCCACTGAGGGATTAGAAAAGATTATGCACTAACCTGAAAAGTAGCTGACATTATAAAATTCATGGTGGCGTCATGAGATGGGGTCTGATCTGTATGCTAAGGCAAGAGATGGAGTGAGGTGAAATTTGGAGTAATTAAGAGTCCTCCTAGCCTGGTGTTGGTGGCGCACGCCTCTAATCCCAGTACTCAGGAGGCAGAGGCAGGAGGATCTCTGTGAGTTCGAGAGTTTCAGGACAGCCTCCAAAGCCACAGAGAAATCTTGTCTTGAAAAAACCAAAAAAAAAAAAAAAAAGAGTCCTCCTGGAGGAGGTAGAGTAGAGTTGGTCTCCATGGAGATAGAGGAGGCATGGACTGAGAAGTCTGTTGTAGAGATGGAAATGAGTTTGGTATGAGTGGGAGCTGTTAGTAGGAAAACTCATGGTGAATACCCAGTGAACACCTATTCATACCCCAAGGTCTAGCCTCATTTTCTCCATGTTGAGAAGTCGTCTCTAATCTACTCACTCTCATCCCAGACAGTTGGCAATAGTAACAACATGGCATTATTAGTAATCTAGGTGACTGTTATTAAGCACCTTCTGTGCTGAATGCCCCTTGACATTACCTTATCCAATATTACAGCAGTTCATGACTTATCTACTTCATCATTGCTTTTAAAATGATAGCCAAAGACTTCGGATGAATCTCTGGGGCCCACAACAGTTGACCCACACCCTCCCAGTTTCCAGCCTTCACTGAAGCATCATGGGATTTATTTTCTGTCAGCTGCTCTCTTTTAAACACACACGCCAGGAGTGCCACAATGGGGCAAGGACAGTTTGATGATTTTTGGTTATCTGAAGCCTAGTAGGGGAGATGACCTGGCAAAATCCTTGTACAAATTTTGGATGGGTGGGTGGTTGTATGGATGATGCATATATGTAGAAGATGATGTGTGAGTAGTGGATGGACTGATTAAAGATGGATGGATAGTGGATGAATACATGGATAGATGGGTATAGATGGTAGACAGGTGGATGATGGATGGATGGATGTTGGTACAGATGGTGGATGGATAGATGGTATATGATGGATGGATATAGATAATGGATGCATGAATGGATAGATGGTAAATAGATTTGTGGATGGATGGATAGATGGTAGATGATGCATGCGTATAGTATAGTTGCTGTGTGACAGACGGGTGGGTTGTCACACTCATTCCTCATCATAGGGTGGTGGCTTTCCAGGCTGCCTCAGTAAGTCTTAGTGAAAGTGTTCTTTGGCTGTAGGGGGGAGCTACAGTTCTCTCTCCTCCATGGCCCTTCCCAGTCAGTTCTCACACCTCACCAGATACTTGAGGGGCTCTACTTTCAGGGAGGATCCTCGCTACTCCACCTACTAGCAGATGCCACTGGCCTTCCTCCCACAGCTCCCACTGCCACAGCTGTCCACCCTTACAAAGCTTGGACTGTTCTATGAGGGCCTGCCAGCTGGAACGAGGCACTTCCTGTCTGACAAGACCTTGTGCACAGAGCCTGCAGGCAGCTGTCAACTCAGGACATGCAGCCGGATCCAGAGGCTGCTGGGGCCAGCACCCTCCTGAGTCCCTCAGCAGAGGCTTGCCTGGGCCTGGCCTTCGGGCCTCAGACACAGAGCGGGACCCTGATGTCCTCCTCCTCCTTTGGGAAGCCCATTCCTGTGGGAAGCACATTGTCAGCTGCCTTGTCGGGGCCTAGGGACAAGTGGGATCTGCTGGCCCGGGTGTCAGCCATCAGCGACCGGGACAGAGACAGGAAGAGAAGGTCAGAGCTTATGCTAGGATGAATGCCACTGTCTACTACGTGAGAGGCCAGAGCACAAGCCAGTCTCAGGGAGAGGCTGCTGACGGTCCTCTGGTGTTTCGGGTCACCACTTGGTTCTGTCTCCTTCCACATCCCATACTCAACCACCCCCCAGCTACTGCTCAAGCATCTGCGGCATGCCCAGTTCAGGGACACAGTCAGTCCCAAGCCACCTTCCCAGAGACTTCATTCCCACAGCCCAGCCTGACACTCCATCCGGACCCCAGGTCTGGCACAGCTCCTGGCTTCTGGCTCCAGTCCCTTCGCAAAGGCTCTAATTCCATCCTGGGAGGAGCGATTAGAATGAAACTATAGGTTGTTTTTCTGTCTTGCCCAGGCTAGGCCTATTTAATAACTTAATTAAATAAGCAAAATTGTAATTATGATGTTAATGTTTCCTTTCTGTAATGCCGCTCATTCCGCTGGAAGCGACTTCTCTGGGAAATGGAGCCTCCCTGGCCCCTGGCAGGCAGCTCTGAGGTCCCAGGCTGGTATGCTGGGGCCTCCCTGCTTGGCCCAGCTGCATCAAAACCTCCTGGCCTACCGGAGAGACCCAGCAGGCCTGTGGGATCCCAGTTAGGTAGAAGCCAGGCTGCCTCTCCTGCCTGTTTATGGGGAGCTTAAAGCACACTCTGGAAATGAGGTGAAGCTCCCAATTGCCCTTTTCCTTCCTCCCATTTCTTGCCATTGCCAGTTGGCTTTGAATTACTCATTCAGTAATTCACCGTACACAGAGAAGGAAGAAGTGGCCTTGAGGTGGGAGCAGGCTGCCCTGACTTTTCCAAAGGGCTCTAGGGTCCCATGCTAGGAGACTCTTGACTCTCTCACCAGCAGGTGACAGGTGTAGCATGACCTCCAAGTTTTGCATTTCCTCCTAATAAATGGGAAGGGAAAGTTCTCCAGTGACACAGGGGTGTCTGGTACACAGGAAACAGTCAGAACTTCCAGATCTTCCCTCCAAGAATCACTGAACCAAAGCCCACGATCTCCCTGCTCCTGCTTTTTCTGCTTAGGATGATGTAGAGCTCTGAGCTGACTACCAACCCGCCTCCACCCCTCCTCATTGCAGAGCAATGACATCTCCCAGGGTGGCTAGTTTGACTCAGTTTCCAGGTCTATAGGAGTGGGATCTCACTGGGCCCCCCAGAGGATCATAGGATGTTAACAGAGTGAGACATGAAAAGCCCCTCAGAGGACAGGATCACCATGTCTGATAGTCTGTGGGGGCTGGGTGGGCTTTGGGACAAGACCATCATAACTTTCCATCACAGGTGACTGTGTCCTTAAGAAAACCACCAGATTTTATGTCCTTTGTGTCTTCTGCTGTAAAATAGATGTGTAGCACCCAGAACTGTTCAGAGCACAAGAGCCCCTAACGAGTAGCAGAGAGGCTAGGGACATGAAGTCATAATCTTGGGAGTGACAGAGGAGAGCAGGGCTGCAGGTCGGGAGAGACCCTCTTCGGGCATTGTAGCTATGGCCTGGGGGTGGGGATGGGGCTCATCAGCTCAGAGCTCTCATCCTTACCCATGCCTGGAATCTGCTTGTGCCTTCCTGGATGTGTGTCTTAAAATAAGACACCAAACCTCTCTGAGCTTCTGCCTCCACAATGATACATGAGAACTCACTGAAGGTCTGCAGGGACAGTTGATGGGTTAGTATGCAACCGTTGTAGTCCAAGGCCTGGGATATGGTTGGTGATTAACAGGTGTCAGCTTATGTGACTAGGTCCCCTTCATCCAAAGTTTGGACTTAAGAACTGCAGGGTAGCCCAGCATGGTGGCACATGCCTTTAATCCCAGCAGAAGTCGGAGGATCTCTGAGTCTGAGGCCAGCCTGTTCTACAAAGCAAGTTCCAGGACAGCCAGAGTTACACAGAGAAAACCTGTGTCGAAAAACAACAAAAAACAAAAAACAAACAAACAAACAACCCATAAAAACGCTGCAGGGTGACTGAGCAAGCAATTGGGGACAGAGGATAGACCAGATCTGGGAGACCCTGCTGTTTCCATCCACATCAAAACACAAGAGCACTCAGAGCTTCAGGCAGATCTGGGACAGGGTCCTGGGTCCCTGCTGCCCCCTGCCTAGCCCCAGGCTCCTCCCAAGCCCTTGTGGTTTTCCAGGATGATCCAAAGCAGACTGGAGTTGGTAAGGAATGTCCTCTGCAGCCCAAACCCTGTCAGCTTGCTTCATCTTGACTCATGGGCAGGAGTCCAAAATCGATACATTCCTTTCTAGTGAAAAATAATGGCTAGCTTGCCTCCACCACCAACACAGTGAAATTAGTTGTATTAAAGAGAGAAACGTTGGGATGACCTGCTCACTGATCTCTTACAGCAGAATATACCAGCAGTCATTTGTCCCCAGTGACAACAGGTGCTGCAGGTGGGGAACCTACCTACCATCAACTCTTATTGCTCTAGACACCCCCTTCTGGAGGGCCCTTGCCTTGCCCGTGTAGTAATTGTGTACACATTGGGACCCTTGGGTCTTCTGCAGCCAAGATTTGCCTTGAATAAAGAGCCACTATAGGTAGCCCATGCTCCCGCCTGCTCCTGCAGTCCCCCAGGCAGCTCACAGTGACCCCCTACAAGCCACCTCTCATCACCTCCTCCCAGGTTTCCTCAGCTGCAGCTCTGCGGATCTAAGAGGGCCTGGCCACCAAGCTCAATGACTGGAATCTGCCTGGACCTCAGGCCCTTGTTGTACCCGCAAGTTCTGCTCCAACCCCAAGTCTCTTTTTGCAAGAGATTTCTTTCAAAGAGGACACTGACAGCATCACTTCCTGCTCCCACTGGATCCCTGGCAGTCTTCAAGCTGGACCAAAGACTTGTGAGATCCCCAGCGTGCCTCAATGACTCACAGGCCCTCCAGGCCCCACCCTGGGGCCCACAGCCTTCAACCTGCATGGGATGTCTGAATGCTGGGACTGTCTTCCATCTCCTGCCCTGGGGCTGTCCCTGCCCAGCCGGAGGTGGTGGCACACACTTTTAATCCTAGCACTCAGGAGGCAGAGGCAGGAGGATCTCTGTTAGTTCAAGACCAGCCTGATCTACAGAGTGAGTTCCAGGACAGCCAGAATTGTTTTTACAAAGAAATCATGTCTCAAAAAAACAGAAACAAAACAAAACAAAACAAAAAAAGAGTCAGGTCCCAGCTCTAAGGAAGACACACAAGCAGAATGTAGGTGACATTGTAATCCATGGGGGATATTCCACCCTTAGTTCAGCATGTATCTGTTGACCTCCTGGGGCATGCCAGGAGTGGTCACAGGGATAGAAGACAGCAGTGAGCAGAGAGAAATAGCCCCATAGCAGTAGCAGGTGACTGATGGAGATACACTGTAGTCAGTCAGTGTGTCACCCAGCGCTGCCCCAGGACATCAGGCACAGCAGGTAGACTCCCAGCAGGCCGTCTCTGAGTGCACCTGAGAGAGCCTCAGAGGAAACTACCTTTGTGTCTGCAGCACATGCAAAAGCCATGGGGTGGGAAACAGCCCCCACAGTTTGAGTGTCAGAAGAGAGGCTGTGGTAGCTGGAGCCAGAGAATAAGAGGAGGGGTAAGGTAAGATAAGATAGAAGAGGCGAGACTGGGACAAGGAAGTGAAGTCCACTTCTGGGCATCACCTAGGTTCAGATTTGGTAAGCTGTCAGCCTTGCTAGAACCCTGAAGGAGGACTTGCTCGTTATGGAAATGAGGAGCACCCATGGGCACCTCTAGGAGGGACAAAGGAACACAGTTGTCATACAACCTACAGACAGGAGCACAGTGGCCTAGAACCTAGAGGTTTGTGAGATGTGGCCACACTGAATGAATACCAAGGAGGCAGCCTAGCCGGAGAGTGAGCCAGGGTGCCCTCCCTTAAGATGGGTAGGTCCTCCATGACAGGGCCAGGGACATTCTGAAGACAAAGCTGGAGGGAGGATAATGAATCGCCTTCTTTTTTGCTCTGGTGAGCTGGGGAGACAGTGTGCACCAAGTCTCAACTGAGGCCTAGTGGAAGAAGAGACCTTGCACACCCATCCAGGGATGAGTGGCCCAGCAATAGTCATAGATCTGCCAGGCAGGAGAAGGCTTTCCATCACAGGAGGCCATGCCAGCTAGCTCCCTGTCTACTCTAGATTCCTGACTGAGGCAGGCTGAGTATCCCACACATTCACTACTGCCCAAGGATATTCTGGGGATGTGACCACAAAGGATGGACACTTTGAGTGAAGGAATGTGTGGTAGGACAGCAGTGACACTGTGACTCACATGGTGCCTGCCAGGGCTCTCTGAGCAGCCTTCATCAGCCCCAGCCGCCCTTTAGTCCATCCTCCTCAGGACAGAGCCTGAGTGGAGCTCTTACACCCCTGTGACTGCTGGTCTCCATCCCATACCTGTGGAGAGTCACAGGAGGCCCAGCAACCTCCGTCCTGTCTTGTCTTGTACCCTGACATTTGGGGAGTGGAAGAAGTCATGTGGAAGGATCTAGACTAAGCCTGAGAAAGGAGGAATGAGTAGGCTGTAGAAGCCTCTATCCATCTCCCTGCAAAGCATTCATGCTCCTAACACGGAAACTGAGGCGGAGCCAGGAGGGTGGCTGATAAGGCTAAATGAAAATCCAAGCCCATGTTCTAGCTTAGCTCAGTTGGTAGATGACACAAGCTATACATGACAAAATTATGTCTATGAAGTCCCTAGCATCATTTCCAGAATCATTTCTCATATTCCAAACCCATACCTGAAATGTCCCAAGTGCTTATTCTACTGTCTACCATCACATCATCCATCCACCCACCCACCCATCCAGCTCTCATTCTAGCCAGCCATCTGCCAGCCATCAACCACCAATCTATCTCTCCAGTCAGTGAATGAACACTAGTAATGGTAGTGATGCCCAGGGCCCCTGAGATAGTTGAGAAGCCACTCCTGGGAGGAGAAGCTGGACTGAACACCACCTCTATTTACCCCCCCCCCTTTATCTTCCTACCTCCCCCCGAGACTCCCAGCCAGAGAAAAGGAGACCACAAAGACCTGGACACAGCCCCAGCCTTCCAGCTCTGTGTGGGAACATAATGCAGTCAATGAACCACAGCAGTCCAAGCTTCGGTTCCTTTGGAGGGCAAGCCATGAGATATCACAGTAGACAAAGGCTGGAGGCTAAAGGAAGAGACTGAAATTGCCTCTGACTTTCTGGATGCATAAGGTTGGAACCCTTTTGCTCCCAGATCCCTTCACCACCGCTGTTAGTTCCAAACATCTAGTGGCCAGGAGCATGACTAGGTCCTTCAGTGCCCCAGCAGGACACAGGACCAGTGTCTACATTTTATCTGTATATGTATCTCTGTGTGTGGATGTCTGTGTGTGTGTCTGCATAATGTACATTCATGCACATGAGGATGTGAGAGGTCGGAGGTCAATGTCAGTTGTCTTCTTCTTTTGCGTGCTACCTGATTTTTTTTTTTTGACAGGATCTCTCACTGATTTGGCTAGACTGGTAGCTCCAGGTATTCTCCTGCCTCCACCCTTGCTTCCAGCTCACCAAATGACTAGACCAACTGGCCAGCAAGCTCCATGGATCCACATCTCTGTCTCTCAAGTGCCAGGGTTACCAAGGCCTGACGCTAAACACTGCTGGGCATCTGAACAAAAGCTCTCACCTTGCATAGCAAGCACTTAACCAAAAGAGCCTTCTCCCCCGCCCTGGTGGACTTTTTTTTTTTTTTTGTGAATGAAACTTCAGCTGGTCTGCCTGCAGCTGGCCACGCCCTGCTGCTCTGCCTTGACCACTCTATAACCCCAGGGGACAGACAGCAGAAGGAACTTCAAAACGAAAGTGTGAGTCACACAGAAGGAAGGAAAAAATGAAAAGGACATTCTTTAGTTTCTAGAGGCTGGACTCTGGGCCCCAGGAGCCCTGGCCCCAGGAGTGGCTCCTGCAAACTTGACCTGTTCACTGCACTGGTCCTGTGCCCCCTGTGGTCCAACTCCGCACGGACAGGGAAGGGCTGCCCACTCCCAATCTCTGGGGCACTTGGCAGGAGTGGCTAGGTGTCTTTGCAGTCAATGCTGCATTTATTCCTTCAATCAGTGAGTAGTTACCAAGCGACTGCAATAAACCAGGTGAGAACTGTGGCCCAGGCAGGCAGGGTCCGCCCTCCCAGAACTCCCACAGGCACTGCAGGAGGCAACAGGAGCAGGGCCTTGGGTTGCTGTCGGGGTTCGGGTGCCAGCCTAGCTGGGCAGGAAGGAGGTAACAGTGAGCCCCCAAGGTGGAGACAGGGGCTGCACGTGTGGCAAAGGGCAGGCAGCAGAAGAGTTGCTTGGGACTCGGTGCACGACAGAACCACAGAGGTGGTTAAGGGAAAGCTCAGGCAAGGACAACGGGACAAGGACTTGGGCCAGGTAGCACACAGACATCAGGGAGGTCAACCAAGCCCTCGTTTGCCTTCAGAGCCCAGTATTGACCTGCAGAAAGGAAAGCCACTGTGTGCTGTATAGACTTTGGGGAAGTCACGGCCTCCTCTTGCTTGGGGAGGCAGGAAACCCCCTCCATCCAGGCGTCTGCCAGAGCACCCGCAGGCTTCCTCTTGTCTCAGCCCTCCTGCCCGGAGCCTCTTCCCCTGAACAGCCTCCCTCTCCTGGCCCTGATGTCCCTTTAAAGGAACTTGAATCAGAGTTAAGAATGATGGTGACTCAGGGTGGAAGGGGTGGTCACTCGCACTGGCCTGTGGCCAGGACTGCAGCATGAAAGGAAGCAGGGCAACCACAGCTGCCTGTGTGTGCGCCCCTGTGAGGGGCAGAAACCACAGAATCCCATTTGAGATTCCACCACGTTGGAACTTGTATGATGAAGTTACCGCTCACAATGGGGGCATTCAGGGCCCACCCGCGCCTGCAGGGCTGGGGCCTGTTCCTCAGGCCAGCTGATGGTGATGTCATCTTCCGTTAGGAGGTCCCCCCCTCAACTCCGTTGACTAGAGACTTAAAAAAATGCACCAGGAAACTCAAGTGCAAGCCAGAACGGAAGCCTTGGTTTTATTTATAGATGATAACTTGCGTCCGGCTTGCTCCACGGGATGCAGAGCCTGAGGATAAAGAGCCCACAGGGGCAGATGACAGAAGGGCTCGTGTCCTGGGCTACTGTGCCATCCAAGAGAAAGCATGAAGCTTCATTCTGAGCTTCCCAGCAGCCAAAGCAAAGAAGGGACAGAGTGCTGTAGTGTGATATTGTAGAAAACAAGGTTGTGGACCTGGTGTTCTGATTAGCTAAGGCCTTAGATTCTACGTTCTCATGGTCAGGACCCCATGCATCCCTGCATAGCATCCAGCAGAATCTAGAGCAAGGCCTGGCTAGGTGATGATGATCCTCAGAGAAAGTACAAGGGCCTTGCTCCTCTTCCTGAGTACATGGCAGACATCACTAATAGATTGCAGCATTCTTTGCCCTAGCCTGTTTCTGCCTCAGAGCCTCATTCCATACAATTCTCCAGGGAATACTGCAAAAGGCTAGCACAAAGTTAGAGAGTGCTGAGCTTGTCCTCTGTGCTTGTGACCAGCTGGGAGTGTAGTGGCCTAGCCTGGCCTGGCTTCTAGCCACAAGTGCCAGCATACTGTGGGGCCCATGAATCTCCTGAGGCTTGGACTGTGGGGTTCAGGAGTTGTCATGGCTGGGTCATGTGCCCTTGGCAATGACCAGTCCTTATCAAGGTACTTGCAGGTTCCACTCGATAGTCATGGGAGGCTGTGCAGTTTCCGCCCAGATCTGATGTTTTCTCCACAGCAAATAGCTCTCTAGCTTCTTTTTCCACAGGCTTATCTGAGGCGTGTTGCCTGGCCACCTCACAAAAGCTACACTCTCGGGCCTTGTGTAGGACAGCTCCCTGGTAGCCTGGCCTTCACGGGGCTCATCCCTCCTTCTCCTCCGTCTGAAACAGCTGTCACCAGTTGCCGTTACTGTGTCCTCTGGCTTTCACGCTGACTGGTGGCTGTGTTCAAGGGCTTCCCAGGCCAGGCTGGGAGAGACACAGACACGTGTCCAGCAGTAGCTCTGTCTACAGCATTGCCATGCGGATGTGAGGGACACACTGATTCTTTCTGCCTGGGAAGCCCCGCCTGAGTCTCCAGATGGTAACAGGGTGAGGATAGAGGCGGCATGTCAGGGAAGCATGCCACCGCGACACAGTGCCACAGCTAAGGGGCACAGCTGATGGTGGCTGTCTGCACTCCACCTGATGTGAGCTGGCCAGCTGCAGGTACAGCTCCCACGGGGGCCAGGCAGGCTATAGAAGTATAAGGTGAGAAGCCAGTCCCAGCTGAAGGGAAGAGACCCCTGTTTGGACACTAGCTCTCTGGAAGACCCTCTCTTTTGTATGGGGTGGGTTGTGGGGCATCAAGGAGAATTCATGGGTGGACGGGACTTCCTCGAGGGCAGGGATTGATTCCCGATTTTAGGCACTTCTTGGTAAGAAGGGCTCCTTCTACATCAACATTTCTTTCTCTGGGGTTAAGGCCATACAGAAGTCACAGACAGGTGCACCAGGTGAATGGTGCCCAGGTCATAGCTCCATTTGTGGGCAACACCCCTTAGTAGCTTTGAAACCCTAGAGATGAGGGCCATTCATTCATTCATTCATTCATTCACTCATACCACACCTCTAGCATTAAAAAAAACAACAGCAGACAGTGAGAGAGCCTATTTAAGGGCTTCCCACACAGCTGGGACCACCCTGTGGGACTACAGTTGTTCTCATAACATGTGGTGAAGGGCTGAGGCTCACATGGGAGTGCAGGGCAGTGTGGTACCTGGGGTGGAACAGAACCCTTGGGGTAGAGAGGCCAAGTGAGAGGGGTCCTTCAGCCCCAGGCCTCTTGCTCACCTTCTAGAAAGCAATGGCAACAGCAGTCTGCATGGTTCCTACTGTGAACTCAGCTGGCACTCTGCCTTCTTCCTTCCCTCCTCACCATCCTGCATCCAATTCTACCAGGGTCTGGTGAACATTCTTCTCTTTTTGTGAAGGGGAGGGTCAAGGCAGAGTTTCTCTGTGTAGCCCTGGATGTTCTGGAACTTACTCTGCAGACCAAGCTGGCCTCGAACTCAGAGATCCACCTGCCTCTGCCTCTCTGGTGCTGGGATTAAAGATGTGCGCCACCACCCGACCCTAGAGAGCACTTTGAATATGCTTTGCCCATTGCTAAAAGAAGGTACTCAGGAAGTCTATATCCCCAGCTCCTCTGAACATGGTGCTGATCAAGTCAGCAGACAATGGTCAGCTCCAAGGGAAACCTCAGGGAAGAAAGGAGGACAGAGACCAAGAGAACCCAGACAGGAGTTCTACAGCTGGCTCTATCTGCAACCAGAGGTGGCGCTGCAGCCCGGAAACAGCCATTACTCTGCAAGGCATTGTGGGCTTCACAGGCCTTATCAGGACCTTGGCTTTGCCTCTAGGGTTGGGGACCCTGGCCACAGCAGAGGCAATGTCTCACTCCACCTTCTAGAAACTTCCTCCACTTGCTGAGTTTTCAGGGTAGGACATGAGTTTCCCATGAGCTGGTTACCTGGACAGAAATAGTGGGAAGGAAGGATAACGAGGCTCAGGAACCAATCCAACATGGAGGCAGAGAGACAGGGCATCCAGACCTATTCAGCTTCCACAGGAGGGGTGTGACTCCTCCCTGGGGTCACGCTGTGCTGGAAATGTTTGTGGATAGCTGCCTCAGGACCCAAAGGGGATATGTGGCTCCTCTGCCCACAGGGAGTACTGTCAAGCTTCCCAGGCCTCCCTACACTGTTCCCAGAATTCTGCCTGCAACAGGCCCCCCCCCCACTTTCCCTCCAACTTGCCCATCAGCTCCACCTACTGGATGCTTAGGGCAGGCCCAAGACACTCGCTGAAGGCAGAGGCTAATGTCTCAGTGTGTCCCCATTTTAAAGATGGGAGCAGAGGCTGAGGGAGAGGAAGTCCATTTGAGGTCACCTTGCCAGAGAGAGGTGCTGGCCTGAGATCGCAGCAGGCTTACCTCCCACAGCTCTTCTCTCCGTGACGCACACTGGAGGGGTGGTGCCTCATCCCACCTGTATCTACTGTGGACAGTCCCACACGTCTCCTGAGACTCAACTCCACTTTGGTTACCAGAGTTCATTTCTTTGGGATGATGTTTACCTCTGTGGCCCCCACAACAGCCCAAACGAGTCCACCTAGGAGGGGAATAGAAATCTGAATTTGTCACTAAAAATTCTCTCCTGTGTTCTACACTAAAAGTATGTACCAGACTGTGAACCAATGGAGGACAGTGATGGTAGTAATGACGACGGTGAGTGTGGTGATAATGGTGTTGATGATGGGGACTGTAATTATGATTATAATGATAGTGATGTTCACCATGGCAATGATGATGGTGGCGATAGTTTTGGTGATGGTAGTGATATTAATGATGATGATGAAGGTGATTATAAATGATGGTGATGACAGTGGTGGTGATGGTGATGACAGTGATGGTGATGATGGTTCAGTGGTGATAGTAATGGTTATGGTGGTAATGATTGTGGTGATGGTGATGATGGTGATGATGTTAATGATGATAGTGGTGATAATGGTGATAGTGGTGGTAATGGTGGAGACAACTTGCTCTGAACATGCAACTGTAGTGAAAGTATTATTAGTACTATCTATTATTACCTCAAGAAGGAAACTGAGACCAAGAGAGGTTTAAGCCACCTCACTCATTAGTCACAGCTCCTAGAGGAACAGATGGCAATGCACCAGAGCTGTAATGATCCTGCCTCTTAGTTGTCCCCTCACACCGCCTTGCTGTGTTCTCAGACCTGCCTGTGTCTATGGCCCCTTTGGGGAATGTTCCTTGTTGGTCCTCAGTATTATGCCTCTGTTAACTGCACAAACTTGGCTGTTCTTGAATGTTCTTACACTGCAATAAGACAAAGGTGTAGCCTGTGGAGCCCAGGTGTGAGTCTTCCCAGGGTACTGTTGAGGAGGGACCACAATTTCCCCTGTAGCGCTTGCTTCATCTCACCTCTCTGATCTTCAGGTTGAATCAGGGGCTTGGTGAGCAGCTCCTCCCGTGGTAGGACCAAGGTGCAACAGGCCTATGGTATGTGTCCCAGGAACCCTATCTCTCTGGCCATGCTTGGACTCTGGAAGGTACCTGGTGGCCTCAGATGTGTGTGAGCATGTAAACATACCTCTGTGTGGACAGAAGACTGCTCTAAATCAGAACAAGATGGTGCAATTAAGAGATACATGGCAGCTGTCTAAGTCCTAATGGCTGGGCTCTGCCAAAATCTTTACCTACATGATCTTATTTAGCCTCCCAGATGCACTAGCTAGCAGCTTGTGTTATTTATGGGACAATGCACTGTAGGATGTTAATCATTACCTTTGTGATCACAGAACTGACAGGGAGCTGCAGTTGCTACTATCATCATGACCGTCATCATCATCACATTATCTTTATCAACATCACCACCACCATGATTAACATCATCATCATTGGCACCATCATTACTGCCATCATCAGTAGCATCGCCACATCACCATTACTATCACATCCCTACTATTATGTTCATCACTGCCACCATCATAATTGACATCATGACCACTATCACCACCATAATCATTACTGACATCATCATCACCACCACCAGCAGCATCACTAACATAGTCAAACTGTTTCCTTAAGGCTATCAGCCACTGGAAAACAACCAGGGTTGCATCTCAATGCTATCACCCACTCTAGTCAGTCCAACCACCTGTGACCTCCATGGAAATGGGAGGCAAAATCAAGTTTCAATATACATTGGTTGGCAGAATTCTGATACAATCCCAGATCTCATCTTTGATTCACACACCCTCTAGCTTGCCCATCCCAGCCATGGTGAATGCCATGGAGTAATTGCCCATGATGAAAGTAGATTCGGCAGCACCCATGCAATTTGAGGAAAGGATCCTATCCAGGAGGGCCTGACGTTATCTCATGATTCTGTAAAAGAAGGCATCTGTCTACACACACACACACACACACACACACACACACACACACACACACGCACACGCAAGCATGCATTCACACACACACATACACGCAAGCATGCATTCACACACACATGCACACATACACACACAAATACACACATGCACACACGCACACACACAAGCATGCATTCACGTACATGCACATGCATACATACAAATTTAAAGCCTAAGAGGGTCTTGTTTCTGAAGTGAACAGGGCATTCAGGCCTGTGTGGTGCCACACCCATTCCCACCTGCTCTAGGTAAGGCAGACTCTGAAATGATGCCTGGTTCCAGATAGGCTCCAAGTGATGTCATCATTCTGAGACAGTTAAGGGTTCTGTTGGATAGTTGTTTAGGATACTAAAGGATCTTCCCAGGAAGATTAGAACAGAGAAGGCAGCTTAAGAAGAGGTATGAACTGGGCAAAGACTCAGAGGCATAGCATGCAGGCTGCCAGAAGCCATGATGGGAAGCATGAGAAGAGGGCCACCACCTTGGGAAGGAGCCCAGATCCTACTTTCACACAGAGTTAGGCCACAAAGGTCCTTGAGCACACAGATCACTAGGGGAACCAGAAATGTTAATTGTGTAGGGTTGTCTCCTCAAAGGAGGAAATACCCGTTTTCCACCCAGAAGGCTGGGAGTGGATATTGTTAATAATCGGGTGACCTTTTACTATCTGTAGAGGCAGACCTCACCCAGATCTGCCAGGATGTTATCCCAGACTCTCCCTCCCTAGAACCCACCCTTAGGGGAGATGTCACATGAACTGCATGGACTGCTGACCTCTTAGCTATCAGTCAGACCAGATCCTAGGGCCCCATCTTCAAGGTTACATGTACTCTGCAAAGGAGTTTCTATGTAGTCACACCTTAAGCTCTTATTATGCACCTGGAATAGGAATGATCGTTGCCTGGAAACTTTTCCCCAAATTCTATTGTGCTTAAATATGCTGGCAATAAACTGCCTAGCATCAGACTTTCCAGAAATTTGAGCCAGCCTTGCAGACTAAGTCACGCTGAATCAAGTTCTCATTGTTGCCTTTTTTTGTTTCCCTGCCTGCTGTGACACCTGCAGGGACCCCCTCAACAAGGGACTTATGGCCCAGCTTGGGTATCTTCTGAAACTCACTCAGGTGATTGACTACACTGCTTCCTTGAGTTTTGCAGGCTGGGTACCAGCAGCCAGGAGGGAGTCAAGAGAGCCCAGAGGGCAACAAGAGAGGCCATGATGCTGATGAGCTGGATTCAGGGGCACTCGGTTAATGCCTGCTCATTGCAAAGCTGCCATTGGCCTACATGCACTCACAGCACCACCTCAGCCATTCATTTCTCACCGCCATTTTGGTCCAGCTCGCTTTCTTCCCTTCCGCCCCAGGACTTGGAGGGGTAGGAGCATTCCCATGAAATACTTAAGGAATCCGGGGCTAGAGAAATTCCCTGGAGTCTTTAACTTACTGTCGGGATCCAGTTGTAGATACCTAGAGTGGTGACTGGAGGTAGAGGCCGGGTTCTCCCAGCCCACAGCCCCTGAATCTCTGCTGCTTCCTGTGAGGAATCCTCGGGTATCTAAGGGAACTTGAGGAAATAGCCACGCTTAGAGAGCCCTGCTTAATGTTCCCTTTAATTAGACTTGGTCACCCTTGACACAGTCTTGGCTAACCATGAGTGAGGTGGTCTCCTCTAGAACACCTGTGCACTGACCCTGAAACACCCACATCCTGTCTGGCTGACCCTCGACGCCCTCTCCAAAGGGATCTGAAGAGTGGGGTCTCCTGGAGCAGAGCCAAAGTCAACAAGTACCCAGCCTGAAGCAGGCTATGCTGTGGGAACCTGGGTCCCTGGAGGTTCCTCAGTAGAAAAGAATGCACATGGGAGACGCTGGGTCCCTGCCAAAGGCTGTCACTCACCAGGCTGTGCCAGCAGAATGTGAGCATGGCTGGAAAGCCAGAGCAGCAGACCTGGCACTGAAGGGTGAGTGGTGGGTCTCACTTACTCTTGGTGCTCATAGCCAGGCAATGATGAGCCAGCTTGTGACTCCAACACAGTGGAATATGATAGAAAAAGTCGAGAGCTGAGGGCCACAGCTCTTTGTGGGGGCCAGACAGGCAGATAAGGCTGGACCTTGGATGAAGACAGGTTGCTTCAGTCAATGGTGGTCACCAGCCACTGTGGACACTGAGAGGTAATTAATGTCTGAAGTCTGAAGAATCCCTTGCTCCTTTCAGTCCAGAATCATATCCACCTACTACCTTCCTAGTCATCTTCCATGTATCTATCCATCTGTCCACCCATCCACCCACCTATCAATCTATCTACCTACCATTCCGACCACCCACCCATCCATCCATCACCACTCATCTGTTCACCCTCTCATCTACCCAACTGTCCTCCCCATCCATCTACCATCTACCATCCACCTAGCCACCCATCCACCCATGTACCCATTCACCCATCAATCCATCACCAATCCACCCATCTACCCATTTACCCATCAATCCATCACCCATTCACCCATCAATCCATCACCCATCCACCCATCTACCCATTCACCCATCAATCCATCATCCATTCACCCATGTACCCATTCACCAATCAATCCATCATCCATTCACCCATCTACCCACATACTCATCTATTTATTCATCACTCATCCATCCATTCCTCTACCCATCATTCATCTGTCTATCTCTCTGTCCATCCATCCACCCATGCAACCAGTATCCCCGCCACATTCTTGTAGCAACTGCTAACCCCAAAGGACCCAACAATACCAGAATTCCTTGTACAGCTTCTTCCAGTGGGAGAAGCAGACTGTGGGCAATTAAAGAAATAAGCCGATGGTGACAGTGTGACGAGAGGGAGGGAAAGGGACAGGGAGGCCCACCCAGGTAACATACTAAGGAAGGCCCCTGAGGAGACCCTGAGAAAGAGACCTAGACAAGCAGAAGCTGGCATAGCTAAATGAAGACAGTTGCAGGCACAGGGAGCTGAAAGTGCAAAGGCCCTGGAGCCGAAAAGAATGGGCTTGTGAAAGATTCTGGAAATACGTGGTGGGACTGATGACTGGGAGCCAAGGCAAGCTGTGTCTAGGGAGGGTGGTGCTAGGTTGGATTCCAGGGTTCTAAGGGGCTCTGTGTGGACCATGGCAGGTGAGGTTCAAGGCCAGGGAAACATGGAAACCTCCAAGAAAGGGTGATGGTGGCCTCACTATGGTGGAGTGGTGGGAGACATTTGAAAGACACTGAACTGGAAGGACTGACCTTGTGTCTGGGTGCTGGGCTGGAACGGAGAGGGTCACTATGAGCCTCTGGGCTGGGTTCCTGGGTCCATAGTGGTCATTTGCTAGGGGCTTAGGGGGGATACAAAGACACAGATTGTAGAGATGGGATGGAGAAACCAAGACCCCCAGGGGACATGGCAGGGGCTCAGTATACCAGCCACCTAGGACTACAGGGGAGGGTAGGCATGAAGTACAGTGAAGTGGCCGGCTAACTGTCCACCACAAAAGACCCATGGTCCACACAGCCCCACACCGCTGCTCCTCAGGCACCACACGCTCAGCTGGCCACCCCCCTGGCTGAGGTGGTTGCTAGTCCTTCTGCAGGTGTGTTTGTGGCCTCCCTGAGACTGCCTTTCTTTGTGCAGCTGATGAACCTTGTAGGAAACTTCCTGCCTCAGCCCCCCTCATTCAGGCCACTGGCAATGATAGGAGACAGGCCAGTCCCACCCTGGTTTTCTGCACGCTGGTCAGATGTGAGTAAAGCTCAGTTTAGGGCACCCACCACAGCTGCTACAGAGGAGATGAGCAAGAGAGGGGAGGTGGTCCCCCACGGTGCACCCTGAGCAAATGTACTGTCTCAGCATGGACAACAGGAAGGGATTATGCTCTGCTCACCTGAGGGTTTCCCAACTTCCAAAGGAAGTCGGGCTCACAGGATGTTGAGTCCCAGGAAATTGTAGGAACCATGGCTAGCCATATTTTACAAGTGGGGAAACTGAGGCATGGGGCTGTCCAGCAAAGTCTTCAATACTATCTGAGCCACCAGTGGCAGGCCCAAGGAGTAACCCAGTCCTCTCTTGTGGCCACGACCAGTGTTGCCATCCTGGGGGCTCCCTGAAAGTCACACAGATGTCCACTGGGCACAGTGTGACCCCTCCTCAAGACAGCTAGGATTCTGGCATTAGCCATCTTAGAAGTTACCAGTGCATGGTACATGTCCGAAGTTACACCTTGTGTAAGTGAGTGTGATCTGCTCTCCCTGCTATCGCCTTCCTGCATTCCAGGACTGACATCTTAGCACCCAGGAGTAGAGAAATCACTTCCTATGGAATGTGTAGCCCAGGGACTTATCTCAGATCTAGGTGTCACTTAAAATATCCCATTCCGGCCACTGAAATGACACCTGGATCCCCCACTAAGAGGCAACTGGGGTGAGGCGTGGGTCAGGCAGAGGAGTGCTTAAGCCACAGAGAGCCTGGGTCCCTCACACTCTCCACCCTTTCTAACACCATCGATGCCTACCTAGGGCAGGCCTGGGGAAAAGTTGCTTTCTTCCTTGTGTGGATATGGAAAGAAAGATCAGAGACTGCAAGCTGCCTGCCTGAGGCCACCCGACCGTGTAAGTATGGGATTGCGTGTGTGTGTGTGTGTGTGTGTGTGTGTGTGTGTGTGTGTGTGTGAGAGAGAGAGAGAGAGAGAGAGAGAGAGAGAGAGAGAGAGAGAGAGAGAGAGAGTCTGTGTGTGTCTGTGTGTGTCTATGTGGATGTGTAAGCCTGTGGGTCAGGGCATGAGAAGCCTTTCTAGCTGGCAGCGGTTGACTCCAGGTGGCATGGTGGGCAAAGATTGGCAACAGATGGCTCCTCAGAGAGCCAGGCTGAGGGACAGGAATCTGGGAGGAGAGAGTCACTACATCTGGAGTCTCGTGGGAAGGCTGGAGGGGTCAGAATGCAGGAGCATCTGCCTTCAAAATGGCTGCACTCCTGCACTGAGACCAGAGGCCTATATTCCCCAGGTGGGGACTTACAACATGGCAACATCCTACCCTGAGCTCCTGATGTAGATAGCAGGGCAGAAGGCATGCAGAAATGCCCCCATTTCCCTTGTGTCCTCCCATAGGAGGGCAGCCCTGTTCCGGGTGACTGTACAGGATGAATGGCAGGAGATAATTTCAAAACCAAGACTGTTGAGGTGGGTTTGTATCGCTCACCGGGAGCCTGCTTTCTGCTCCAAGATTCATGTCCCTGTTCAGAGGGATGATATGTCAGAGGGGCTCAGAAATACCTGGTGTGGGAATGCTCTGAGGGGCAGGAGTGAAATGAGATACATCCAGGATATGTTCTGGAACACAATCCAGCTCAGAAGCAGGGAGTCAGGGGCCAGAGTGCCCAGGGCCAGGACAATGGCAGCATTTGTAGCGTTAGAACAGCCAGATGTGGGCATCAGGCAGACCTGAACTGTGTCCCCCGTGGGAGTTAGTGTCCCACCTCCCACCCTCCCCCATCCTCAGTCTCTTCCTCTAAAGTGGTCTGGTTAATATGTGTGTCACAAGCAGAGATAATAAAGCCCCATAAGTTGAGGGTCAGCTTTCACCAGCAGCACTTCAGCCTCTGCCTCCTCCACAGCATGGCCTCAATGTCGGGAAACAGAGACAGCCACACTCTCTGCTTTGTGGTACATTCGAGTGGGCCAGGCAGGTTGCCCAGTGGAGCATGAGTGGTTTTGTCTTAATTCAGCCAGAGAGCAAGGGCTCTTCCCCCTCAGCCTGGTCCGCCCCATTCTACAAGTCAAACTGGACTAAGGACTCATAGCTCACTTCATGAGGAAATCATGTGTAGCGTCAGCAGCTTCTTCCACAAAGGAAACAGCCTGTCCTAGTTTTCCTAGTTTTGTTTCTGTTGCTGAGATAAAATACCTTGACAAACAGCAGCTGGGGGGAGGGTTTCTCCTTATAGTTACTGATTACAGCCCATCATTGTGGGTAAGTCAGAGCAGGACTGTCAAACAACTGGTCACATCACAGCCACAGTCAGGAACAGCAAGCAATGAATGCATGCATGCTCACTTGTTCGGTTTTTCGAGACAGGGTTTCTCTGTATTGTTTTGGAGCCTGTCCTGGAACTCGCTCGGTAGACCAGGCTTGGTCTCGAACTCACAGAGATCCACCTGCCTCTGCCTCCCGAGTGCTGGGATTAAAGGCATGCACCACCACCGCCCGGCTGCTCACTTGTTTGTACTCAGCTTGATTACTCATTCTTTTTGTTTGTTTGTTTGTTTTTTTTTGAGGCAGAGTTTCTCTGTGTAGCATTGGCTGTCCTGGAACTTGCTCTGTAGACCAGGCTGGCCTCAAACTCATAAATCTGCCTGTCTCTGCCTCCCGAGTGCTGGATTAAAGGTGTGTGTCACCCCCACCCAGCTAATACTCCACTCATACAATTAGGACTTTCTGCCTAGGGAATGGTGCTGCCCACGGTGGACAGGGTTTTCCCACATCAATTAACTTAATTAAAACAATCCCCCACAGGGAAACCCGGTATAGACAATCCTCGTAGAGACTCTCTTCACAGGTGATTCTAGGTTATGACACACTGACAAAGCCAACACCACAGGGTCCTTCTTGATGGTGTTCCCCTACTGAGAAAGTGTCCTCTGTGCTCTCCCTGGCACAATTATACCCACCACACCATGCAATCTCAGAAGTGAAGATGGATCCCCACAGTGATACAAATTATTCAGTATAGCATACTGTTTTGTAGTGACTAGCACTCTTGGCCATGCAGAGTAGTCAGTTAACTTATCCAAAGTCAGGTCTCTGATAAAGCTAGGGAGAAGAATGAAAAATCTCTGTTTCCGGGACTACCCATTACTGTACTCAGAACCACATCACTTCAAGAGTAGGTCCAAAGCCTGGGGCTAACAGGATTTGCTTTAATCCATTTGGTTTTGTTGATTCATCAAGAATTGATAGTATACAATTGTGATTTCAAGTCTGACACTAGAAATTAAAAGGAGCCTGTTAGGCGGGCATAGCAGTGGGCGAGCAGAAGAACAGCTTCATGGTGGGTGTAGGAGAAATGGATGAGTGCTACATGCTTGGATTGCTGGTGGATGGATGGATGGATGGATGGATGGATGGATGGATGGATGGATGGTTGAGTTTAGATGTATTGATGGCAGAAGATACATGTGAAAATAGTTCATGGATAATGAGATAGAAACATGAATGGATCGGGTATGGGTTTTTGGATAAGAGGACAGATTATTGCTGTGCTAGCTACTTTTCTCATTGCTTGGGCAAAACATATGACAAGGAGCAACTTAAGGAAGAAGTTTATTTTGGCTTATGGTTTAAAGGGATACAGACTGTCGTGACAGGAAAGGCATGGCACAGGAGGCTCCACAGATGGGCTTGCTCCTATCTCACAAACTAGGAGGCAGAAATCATCCTAGAATCAGGGTCTGTGCTTTAAGCCTCTAGGCTTGCCCCACAATGTCCCATTTCCTCCATCTAGGCCTACCTCCTAAAGATCGCATAACTTTCCAAATCAGTGTCGTCAGCTAGGAAATTAGAGTTAAAACATATGAGCCTATTGGGGATATTTCATATTCAAATCATATGGCATGGATGGCTGGGTGGGTGGGTAGATGGGTGAAAAGATGATAGATGAATGGAGGATTGGTGAATTGATGGATGATAATAGAAGAGGCATATATGGATAACTTGTGGGTAATAGGATGAATGTGTGAATGTGTGGGTGAATGGATGAGTAACTGGATGACAGATGAGAGATGGGAATGATGGATGATGGATAGATAGAGGGTGCATGGATTATAGATAGATGGGTGGGTAGGTGCATGGGGAGATAATGAACACAAGAATAAATGGATGGAGGTGGAACACGTATACATGAGTAGCTTATGGATAGTAAGATGGATGTGGCTGTGTGGATGGATGAATGAATGCATGGCTCTATCTGTTTAGATTAGTGGTGGAAGATGCATTATGAAAATCTGGTGGTTAATAGATTAGTTGGATGAATGGATGTGTGGGTGGATACAGGGGGTGAGTGGATGGATAAGTCTGGGATGGATGGATAGATGAGGATTCAGGCATGGGTGACTGGTGCAGAGTATGTCAGGTGGATGGGTGGGCAAATTGAGTAAGTTAATGATGGAAGCCTTGTATGGTGAATAATGTGAAGGGCAGGTGGGTGATTATAAGTTGATAATGAGTGTAGTCAGAAGAGTCAATCAGTGGGTAATGTTTCAGCAACTTTTTCGCTATTGTGATAAAATGCCCTAATAAAGGCAAATTAAGAGAGAAAGGGATTATTTTGGTTCATAGTCTGAAGTTACAGTCTGTCACAACAGGGAATTCAAAACAGTGGAAGCCTGAGGCAGTGGCTCACATTACATCCACAGTCAAGAAGAATAGCCAGGTGGTGGTGGAACATTGCCTTTAATCCCAGTACTCGGGAAGTAGAGACAAGTAGGTCTCTGTGAGTTCAAGGCCAACCTGGTCTGCAAAGTGAGTTTCAGGATAGTCAGGGCTACACAGAGAACCCCTGTCTCAAAAAAAAGAAAAAAGAAAAAAAGAAAAAAGAAAAAACCAAAAGAAAGAAGGAAAGAAAGAACAAAAGAAGAAGAGAGGTAAGTGATGAATGTTTATCAATATACCAGGACAGGGAATGATGGGACATCCTATGGGAAGGATGTCCCACCTCAACCTACAATAACCCAAGGGCATGCCCAGAGGCCTGTCTCCCAAGTGATTCTAGATCTCATTAAGTTGACAATTTATATTATGTGGTAGGCTGAACTTTTCCCATGCTCAGAGCACAAGAACCTAGCTTCAGCCTCAATCTGACTCTAGCCTTCCCAGCCACAAACAGAGAACATGGGACACTGGTTGAGACAGGACTTGGTCAGACACCTACACTTGTTAGACGGGTCTTTCTCAAATGCCTGTTGCTTTGAAATCTAGAACCTGTGCTTGGGCATGGGGGAGGTCAGGCTACAGGAGCCACCATAGTTCCAGGGCCCACCCTTGTCCTGGGCCTCTCCCTCCTTGTCTCTAGGCTCTGTGCTTCATGTGGGTCATGGTGATTGATTCCTGTCCTCAGCTCTAGCCTCAGCTGAGCCATGCCTGACCTGGCCTGACCTCAGCAGTGATCTGGGTAGAAACAGATGGGAAGAAGCCACAGGCACCAAGGAAACCTTGAAATGACCATGATTGTCCCTGGCACCATGCCCTTGGCGAGCCTGACCATGATGGGGCTCCCATGAAGCTTAGTATCCTCTAAGATCAGAATTCTTGGTGTCCTCAACCCCTTCCCCATACCTCCCAGAGCCTTGGGGCCCTGTCCACAGAGACAGGCAGTGACAAATGAAGACCAGTGCTAAGGCCAGGACACCAAGGTGCTAAGAATAACAAAAATGTCACCTGTAACCTTTAGGAACCTGAGCCTGTGTACAGACAGTGCTCAATGGGTATGCACTAGAGGGAAGGTATTTCTAGGTGTTCCCAGACAGGGCACACTTGTCACCATACTCAAGGCAAGTGGGCCCACGGAAGGGCTTAGGGACCCCGTGTTCATCCATTTGCCTCTTTGAAGGGATACTCATTCATGGAGAGGGGACCTTGCTTTTAGTTACTCTGACTTCAAGTAACCCAGGACCTCCACCTCACCTCTATGTCACCCCAGACCAAAGAACCCTAAAAATAACTTCAGGCAAAATTCAGGGAGCTGAAAGTACATGTTCCTCCAGTACATTCACTCCATAGCCAGACCTTCTAGAACATTCCTCAGAGGCCAGTCAGGGACTCACCCACTCTGTAGATGGGAACCTTAGATCACTGCTATTTGGAACCCTCAAAAGTTCCCCCTGACATCAACTTGTCTGTTTATAGCACCACACTCTAAAGAGTCATAGAACTTCAAGTCCAAACCCAACTCCTTTTCACAGCTGTGTGATCAGAGGCAAGTCACTTAACCTCTCTGGGTTTCAAGTTCCTGTTCTGTGCAGTGAAGGTGGTGGAGTAATTGAGGTGATCACTGTATGAACTCAGCAAGGCACCTCTGTAAGGAGTGGGCCCTGTGGGTGGACCCCTAAGCAGGGTCTCTAGACTCACCTGCAGCTTCCAAGGTCCCGCCTTCCCCACTGCCCAGCCTCCAGCACAAGAGCGTGGGAACTTCCTAGTGCTGTGTTTGTCTTGGGCGGCTGGGGAGGGGCTGCACCCTCTGTCAGCTCCAGTGTGCTCCTGCCAGGTCACCCAGCGTGAAAGGGAGGGATTGTTCCCGTGACCTTTGCTTTTCTAGTCAAAGGTTCTAGGGCCTGAGACAGAGCAGGCCCTTCTTCCTGAAGGCCAGGCAGCCATAGCCATCCCCCCAACCCCAAAGGAGTTACAGGTCACCTGTGTCAAGGGGACACTATAGCTCTGTCCCTACTCCAGAGCCAGCAGCCTACTAGATCTCCATCCTCCAAAACTGGTGCTCCATGCCCTGTTCCGCCCCAGACATGCTCCCACCTGCCCTTCGCCCTGGGAGGTGCTTAGAGGTGGGTCTCCCATCTCTACCTAGCTGGAGACACTATCAATTTTTTCTCACTTAGCCTCAGTCTCCTGGGTACCCCCAGTCATGAGGCTGACAACCCCAGAATATAACCCTCTAACAACTTCAGAAACAGCCATTCATGCAGCAGTCCCTGCAGGGTTAAGGGTCATTGAGGTCACAGAGGCTCCATTTCCGATCTTCCAAAGGTGGGGGTCATTAATAAGCGTTGTTCTTTCCTTCTGGGGCATGAACAAAGCAGGTTCAGCTCACAGCAGAAAGGCTGCAGGTCAGGGTTCCCAGGGTATGGAATGTCAGCCTCGGGCAGCAATGACAGTCACCCAGCATCTCTAAAAATAGCCCGAAGCTGCTTTGGAAAGGGAGGTGGGGCACAGCCACCGCTCATGGCTGGCCTTCTTCTGCTTTTGTTTCCTTTTTAAGGACAAAATGAAAATGAACTCAAGAAGGGTCAAACCAGAAAGGTGACATCAAGGTAAAGGCCACAGTAGACTGTCCTAGTCCCCTCGGATCAAACCTGATCTCCCGGAAGTCCCACAGTTGGCAGCGTTTGATGTGTCTGGCCTCGGTGCTGATGGAGCTCCTGTTCAGTCGCTAGTTCCCACAGGCTGGCAGGGCAACACCACACACCTGTCCAGCCCAGCACATTAGCCATGTGGAGCTCTCAAGCACTTGAAATGAAGTTTGGGGGCTGACAAGACAGCTCAGTTGGTACCATGCAACCATGAGAGCTTGAGTTTAGGTTCCCCAGCACCCACATAAAATTCTGGGTGCAGCAGCAGCATACAGCAGCAGTAACTCCAGGGCTAAGGCAGTTGAAGCAGGAGGATCCCTGGAGCTTGATGGCCAGTCAGTCTAGTCTACTGATGAACTCTGGGTTCAGAGAGACCCTACCTCAAAATGAAAAACTGGGGAGTGAGAGAAAGGCATCTGAACTGACCCATGACCTCCTCATGTGCATGTGTACTTGTGCGCACGCGGTGTCATGCTTGTGTGCCTGCGCTCACGTGGTATGTGTACACATGTGCATGCGGAGTGCAAGTACACACACATAGCTGGATGTCATATGCAACAGCAAAGATTTAAAACCTAAGAGAAGGGAATCATAATTGATTAGTAATGTCTTTCAAGGTTAGAGGATGGGAAACTGAGGCCTCAATGTGCTGTTACTGAAAGGCCAGGGGACTCAGTCAGATCTAATGATTCTGGGGCTCACAGAGTTTCAGCATTTAGGAGGAAAAAGTACCGGTGAGGTTCAGTTTCAGAATCATGTCCTTCAATCTCATGGTCTTAATTGTAGTCAGAACTTTGTTGGGCCTGCTGGTTCCCCAATAATGACACGGAGACGTATTATTAATTGTAAAAGCTTGGCTGATAGCTTAGGCTTGTTACTAATCAGCTCTTACAACTTAAACTATTTTACCGATCTACTTTTTGTCTCATGACTTTGTTCCCTTTACTCTGTACTGTCCATGCTGCTTCCTCTCCATTTAGCTAGCAACTCCCCCTTCTTCTCCCAACATCCTATGTGTCTGAAAATCCTTCCTAGCTATTGGCTGTTCGACTTTTTATTAAACCAATTAGAATGACACATCTTCACTGTACAAAAAGATTATTCCCCAACACTCAATAGACAGAAAGTGTCAAGCCAGCTGTCCTCTTCTGTAGTGGAAACCCTGTATCTATGTCCCACCACGAACACTAAGAGACCCTTTCCCAGGGCATGCCTTTCTGTTCTCACCGCTGTCTTCATCTCCGTGTCCACACCAGCACGTATTCCTAGCAAGGCTGGATGAGTCTTCTTTTGCTCCTCAGTGCAGAAAGCCCAAGCCAAAGGCTGCTACTCACCCATCTTAGCTCCTCCCCACTTGACTTCAGGAACTCCCATGTACATTTTCTCATTATACCCCACATGGAAAGGCAGACTGTATGACTGGCCCATTTTCTGTATACGGACACTTAAGTTCAAAGAAGGAAAAAGTTTGGCCAAGGATAGAAGAAAGAAATAGCAAGATCTGAAGCTCCAACCTAGGTAGGTATTATGCCCAGACTTTGCTCTAGCACAGTGGCTATGCTGAGAGGGAGGTTAGGTCTCAGGACAGCAAGCCCAGGACTTTTGACACTATTGCTTCAGTAAAAGCTAGGTGATTGACACATAGATGAAAGGGTGGGTAGAAAAATGAACAGGTAGAAGTGTGTGGGTGGATGGATGGATGGATGGATGGATGGATGGATGGATGGATGGATGGTAAATGAGTACAAGATGGATGGGTGGGTGGGTAGATAGATACATGGATGGGTGGGTGGGCCGGTGAATAGGTGGATGCGTAGGTGAGTAGATGGGTGATTGGGTGGATAGGTGGATGGGTGAATGGATGGGTGGGTAGATGGACGGATGAGTGAACAAGTAGATGTATGGGTGAATGAGTAGGTGAAAAGAAGAATTGATGAATGAATGGGTGGTAGGTGGAGTATGAATGGATGAAAGGCTGTGTGCATGCATGAATGAACAAGCAAGGAAACACGGTAAGAAGTGAGGCTGAAGGCCACGGACAGGGAAGTGGGTGAGATAACCATCCACCTGTCTCATAACCATTTTCCAAGCATATCAGAAAATCAGGCCATGCCAAAAAAAAAAAAATCTTTGAGGTTTTTGTTTTCAAAGAGATAAAGCCTTTGGCAAGGCATTTCAAGGAAGCCCGGGGCAGTGGGAGGGCTGGCTCCCTCCTCCCTCCCCCCCCCTCCGCCCCTCCTGCTGGGTCGCTGCACAACTCCTCCCTGAGGCAGCTTTCCCATGGGAAGGCTGAGCAAGTTCTGAATGGGACTCTCTCAAGCCAAAGAGTAAACACCCTGCTCAGAGCCTGCGGCCTGTTCCTGAACTGCTCAACACTTAACCAAGCAGTGTACCTGGGAGAGAGTAGTGGGGGAGGGGGGGCTCCAGCAGACATGGGGGTAGGCAAAGGGAGACAGCAGAGGATATGCCCAGGACAGGAGCAGCTGTGAAGGAACTGGGGCTGCCTCTGGGGCAGGAGGACATATCCTTCCTTGCCAGGGTCTTCTCCCAGTTCCAGAGACCTCTGCAAGGTCCTATTCCCCTTGGCTGCAATTGCTTGGTTGGATCTTTGTGATCAGTACAGGGCGAGCTGGTATAGCTGTGCCTCTACTATAGATAATAAAATGAAAGTGAAATCCAAAGAGCTGCAGCCATGGGTCCAACACCCATGGTTACTGTCAGCAGGACTGGGGTGGGACCCAGGGTTGGCTCCCGAGTGTCTGAGTGTATGTGGGCGGTGCTCTCTGCCCCGCCTCTCCTCCTACCCACACACACTGTCCTTCTACCCCTTCTTCCCCCCTTCCCGCTTGTCTTCCTTCCTCCTTCCTTCTCTGCCCTCCATTCTATTTACCTTGTGGTTCACTCACTACACACTCTGCCAGTGCCCAGAAAGGGACTGAACAGAGAAGAACCCCAGTAGCTGTGGACCTTACAAGGTGGGTAAGACAAGGACACGTCCTCCGGCCCTGTCCTATGAAGTAAAGACACTGAATGTGGAGCCCTTGTTCAGAACACGCATAACACACCACATGCTCTCCAAGGGGAGTTTGGGTCCTTTCTGGCCTATGGCAGAGGACCCGGTCCACAGATCTGAGTCTCCCATACTCCATTAGCCTTGAGGCTCTGGGGTCAGGGAGGGCGTCACATCTTCATGCTGGCTTGGCTGGGCACATACTCTGCAGGGACATTTATAGATCCTGGAGAAGGGAGCGGACCCAGAGCCGGGAGACTTGGAAAACCCCCGGGATCTGGGAAGGAAGGCTCAGAGCCTGGCCTCAGTGCTGGACAGCCACAGTGTCAGAATAGACTTCTCTGTGTGACCTGGGAGAAGTGTCACCTGTAAAGTGAGGGCGGACCTGGGACCACAGTTTGTTGGTGTCACTTGGAGCTCCTTCTAAGCTGCTGAAAGTGACAGTGTGCATCCTTCCTGAGTGGCCACCTGCTGTCAGCAGGCAGGATTCATGCCTGGCTGCCTGAGGCTTCTGAACTTGCACGTCCAGCCAGGTGTCACCTTCAGAGGTGAGTTGTCAGGCTCAAGTTCCATCATGACTCCTTCCCCTGGAACAACCAGGGTGCCAAGAGCCACACCACCATTACATAAGCCACTTACCTGTCACCACTGGCCACCCCGGGTTGCCATGTAAATAAAACCCTGTATTTGCCCACTGTGGGAAAGGGGTGGCAGCTGATGGGCAGGAAGAGATGAGCTCAGAGGCCTCAGGATCTGGTTTCTCTTCCCCTGGAAGGGCACACACATCCTGTGCTCAGGCTGGTGGGTGGGGTGTCCCAGGGGGTAGAGGGAAGCTATGTCCTGGCAGTGTGGGCATGGCCTAGGAGTGCAGCTCAGCTGCATTTACCAACCCTGGCTGGGGTGCAGCTTCCTTGCAGGTTACAGAAAGCTGGATGGAGCCAGGATCTAATAGCCACTGGGGTTCTCCTACGGTTGGGGCACAGGAGGTACATGTGACATCTTGCAGAGCCAGGGATCACAGCTAGAAGGCAAATGGAACAAGCCCAGCTCAGGCCTCCTTGTACCAATCCATCTCTCAGGGAAGCAGTGATGGTACACACCTGTAATTCCAGCATTCAGGAGACAGAGACAGATGGATTTCTGTGAGTTCAAGGCCAGCCTGGTCTACATAGTGAGTTCTAGGGCATCCAGGGCTGTTACACAGAGAAACCCTGTCTTTAAAAAAATCCTTTCTGGGTTGGGCTGGTGGCTTTGCTACAATGCTTGTCTGGCATGCTTGGAGCCCTGGGTTTGATCCCCAGCACCACATAAACAGGGCACAGTGTCATTGGCATGCAGACCCATCACTTAGGAGGCAGAGGCAGAAGGATCAGAAGTATAAGGTCATCCTCAGCTACCTACCAAGTTCAAGGACAGCCTGAGTCGCCTGAGACTTTGTCCCCTAAAATAGAAGTGTGTTTATGTTTTCTCTTTAATTCCCACAGCCATTTTGATGGTTATATGATTAATGTGAGAAGGAACAGAGACACAGAAAGGCAAGTAACTACCCCAAGAGCATACAGCAAGAGATGAGTGTTAGGATTTAACACCGGTCTTTCTACCCTCAGTGGTTATTTCTGATAATCAAGTTTCCCTGTTATGACCTGGTGTTTCCATCTCCAAAACAGAGGCAGCCAACACAATCCAAACAATGTCACTCAGCTCTGAACCCAAAGAACAGCTGCTTATAAAGGGCCTGCCCACAGAGACCAGGGTGCATCGGTGAGTGTGTGGGTGGATGGACAGATGGACCAAGTGATGAAAGGATGTGGGTTGGATTAACAAGGGAAGGGGAGGGAGGGAGAGTAACTATCTGGACACATGCTGTGTTAGGTGAGCAGACTCACGAGTTCTGGGTTGGTGAACGTTCATGGGTACCCACTTAGCACGAGCAGTGCAATTATTGTTTCCAAAAGCAACTTTCTAGATCCTTCACGATGATGCTAGAATCAAAGAAGTTGGGTGGTTCCAGGATAAAAATCTTTGCCAGAACCCCTATGGTACCCATGTAAGGGCAGAGAATAAACTGTGCTCTTTAAACTAAGAGGAACCCCTGGGTCTTTCACCTAGAACATATTTGGCATTGAAATTGTGTGAGAAACACAACCCATCTTCAGGAGCCTTGAAGTGCCCTGTGCCTATGCTGCAGCTCAATCCATCACAAAGATGAGGATAGGGAGGGATGCCCAGAGAGCACCAAGGAGCAGGTCCTAACTCAACGATCTGTGGAAGGTAGCTGCCCTCACTGCCTGCCATTGCTTCCCTGGACCCATGTGGATCCAGACAAAGCCCACAGTGCCATCATCAAAGACTTGTGGAGAACAAATGGCGCCTGTCCTGCCCTGGAGCCAGCCTAAGCCTTGCTTCCTGGCCAGAAAGCTTGCTCTATGGCTTTATCCCTGGGAGAAACAGCTGAGGCTCCTGCCTCTTGACTCTGCCCATTCTCCTTTGTACCTGTCCAGGAGCAAAACCCCAAGGACCCCAGAGGCCTGGATAACCCAAGGTAGAGCCTGCAAGAGCCTCAAGGTGACTGAGTGGACCACAGCAAGCCCAGGGGCTTCCCTTAGGCCAGTTTCCGCCTCCCACCATGCCTCCTGGTCCTCCCTACCCCACCCCACCCCAGAACCTTCCACTCTGCCTCTGAAGCTCCCTAGATCCCCACAGGAACTTCTTCTATTGACTCAGCGTGACTCTCCCCCTTTCCTCTCTGCTCAGTGTCTTCCTAATCTTGAGCTCAACCTTCTCACAAGGCCTCTGAGCCAGTCTGACCAGTCTGAGTCAGCTCCTTCCCATACCTGACGCCCCTCCTGCCGTGCCCAGCCCCAACTCTCTCTGCCTGTCCTGGCCTCTGTAGGCAGGGCAACCTTGATCTGAGTGCTATGCATCCTTGGCACACACATTCCTGTCTTTCCTATCTTCCTCTCTGATTTAGCCAGCTTGGGCTGAGCACTATCCTCACTCCAGGTCACACACACACACACACACACACACACACACACACACACACACACACTCTCACACACTCACACACACACACTCACACACTCACACACGCACACACACACACACACACACACACACTCAGAAGTTGCTGTGTGGTCAGACTGGGAGGGTCCTAACCAGTTAGGAAGAGTGCAAGACAGGACAGTAGCTGGCCTCCTGTTAGCAGGTGCTGTGATTAGCCATGGAGACAGATAGTAGACACAGATGCTGCCAAGCAGAATCTGAGCTATTAATGGGTTTCAGAAAGGGACAAGGACAACTTTGGTCCTTAGGATAAGAAGATGCAACCAAAAAATATTCAAGAGAAAAAATGTGCATCCAAGGTCTGACTCAGTGAGTAAGAGTATTTGCTCGGCAAGAATGAGGACCTGGGTGGTCGGTCGGCCCCTGGCAGTCAGGCTAGGCCCGAGGCTGGAAGCTACACGGAGATGGGGGCGGCGGCTGCGGAGGCCGACTGCACTCTGTTCGTGGGCAACCTGGACACGAAGGTGACAGAGGAACTCCTCTTCGAGCTGTTCCACCAGGCTGGGCCAGTAATAAAGGTGAAAATCCCCAAAGATAAAGATGGCAAACTGAAACAGTTTGCATTTGTGAATTTCAAGCACGAAGTGTCTGTTCCATATGCCATGAACCTTCTCAATGGAATCAAACTTTTTGGGAGACCTATCAAAATTCAGTTTAGATCAGGAAGTAGTCATGCCTCTCAGGATGCCAGTGTGTCATATCCCCAGCATCATGTGGGAAATTTAAGCCCTACCTCCACATCTCCTAACAGCTATGAAAGGGCAGTGGGTAACAAGACTCCATCAGCACAGATGGTCCAGCGGTCCTTCTCTTCTCCAGAAGATTATCAGCAGCAAGCAGTGATGAACAATGTTTTCATACAGATGTCATATGCTGGGAAATTTGGTTCTCCGCATGCAGATCAGTCAGGATTTTCTCCACTAGTTCAATCACACGGTCATACCTTTAACCAGTCTTCCAGCTCCCAGTGGCGCCAAGATGCACTGTCATTACAGCGTAAAAGACAGAATTCTCACCCCTACCTAGCAGATAGACACTATAGCCGTGAGCAGCGGTACTCTGATCATGGGTCTGACTATCATTACAGAGGAGGCCGAGAGGATTTCTACTATGATGGCTGGAGCCATGACTATGATAACAGAAGGGACAGTAGTAGAGGTGGGAAATGGCCTTCATCTCGACATTAACAAGCATTCCAAGGACATTGTTTACAGGGCCATTTTAGGCCCTTTTAATGAAGTTGTTCTGGAAATATTTCTAAAAACTGTCCAGAGTAGCCCCACAGTTTTCCACCTATCTTTGAAAAAAGATTTTTTAAGCCTAGCAGCAGTCTCATAGAGAACTGAGAACTGTGACTCCATGTGTGTTACTTTGATTACCTTCCCTCAGGGTTTCTGAAGAGGAAGGATTTTATACAAAAGAATGTGCCATCATTCCAGTCATTTCAGCTAGGAAAGATGAACTGTGTAGATGGGTTGTATTATAAAGCAAACATTTTAATTATCTCACCTTTTTGTGTTGCAAGAAATTTCTTGGTAATGAACTGGTGTATATAGTAGGAAACATCCAAGTTGGTACCCTGAAATGGCTATCTGCATTTTGCTAATAAATGAGAAAATAGAACTCAGTAATCCTTTTTATTAACAGTTTCTTTAAACAGTTAATTTGTTTGGGAATGAATCATATTTTCTAACTCAGAATTTAAGTACAAATTCTGTGTATGCTCTTGAATTTTATCACAAACATACATTATAAATCTATACTAGTTCATTCTAAAACTTTAAAATTCTTTCATTAAATTATATTTGATGTATGACTAGTCACTCAGGAAGTTAAATATCTACATGTGTATTTTTACATAAAAAGACAGTGTTGATGAAAATTCTTTTTAGAGGAACAACGATGTTAACACATAGATAAAATGGCAAAATGTTTCACTGGAAGGATTATAATTTTGAGATTTTGTTTAACAAAGCTTCCATGTTTCAAGATCCTGTTGTTTGTTCACTGCAAATCATTTTTAAGAATTTATTATGAAAGATGGATCCTCTTTATACCACAGCATTTATACTGTTTTTTACTATATTAAATACATAAAAAGAGAAAAAAAAAGAATGAGGACCTGGGTTCAAATCGCTGGCACCCATGGAAAAATCGGGCACAGTGTGTACAGTGTGTGAGCCTGTGACCCAGCATTGAATGAGAAGAGGTAAGGTTCTTTCATCCTAACACCAAGACAAGTCCTGGTTCAAGACAAAAAAAATGCCGTTTCTGTATGTGAGTGGGGTAATAAACATCTACAGAGCTGGGTATGCAAGTCAGCCTCACTCAGCCATGGAGCACTGAGCATGTGCATTAAACTGTCACCTGGGCCCCAGAAATACCTACTGTGTGTCAGTTAAAAGAAAGAGGGAGCCTGGTGAGACAGCTCAGCAGGGAAAGGTGCTTGTTGCTCATCAACCCGAATCAACCTGGTGAGTTCAATTCCCAGATTCCATTTAAAGATGGAAGGAGAGACTCAGCCCACAGGTATCCTCTGTACTCTACATTGTGCACTGTGGTACACACACATGTGCACACACACATACACACACACACACAGCAATACATGCACACACATGTATGCACACTCACACAGCTATACACGCACATGTATGCACACTCACACACACATGCGTACACACACATATACATAAAATTCAAAGGAAAAAGAAGGGAGTAGAGACTGAAGAGAAAGTTGGAATGGTGTGGGTGGAGGAACCTGTGGATGCAGCATCCTCCCAGCCAATCCCCTGCCTCAGAGCTTGCTTTCTCTTCGAATGGTTCCCATACTGTTGTGCAGCACGCACCCCTGGTGTACCAATCACACACCCTGTGTCTCCTCTTTCTCAAATGTGTCTTGGCCACATTTACTCACCTACTCAACTCACCTACACATTTACTACATAACTTCACAAAAAGGATCCCAGCACCCACAACACAACTCCCTGAATTTCTATCAGGACTGTGTGGAATCTGCAAAATAAATTGTGAAGACCATGTGGGCCCTGTGACTGTGAGCTGTTCTCATCCATTAACATGGGTTCCCTTCCGTCCCCATCAACTCCTGAATTTCCTGATACTGCAGTCCTAAGGAGAGGCCTGAGTTCCTTCCTTCGTTCATTCCTTCATTCCTCTTTCTTTCAAGTGTGTGTGTGTGCATGCATAAACATTTTAGTGTTGTTCTTTGGGAGCCATCCTCCTTGTTTTGTTTGTTTTCTGAGATAGGATCTTACTATGTAGACCAGGCAGGGCTCAAACTCAGAGATCTATCTGCCTCTGACCCCTGAGTGCTGGGATTAAAGGTATATTCCACTATTCTGGGCCCACCTTGATTTTTTTGACCCTGGCCTGGAACTCACCTATTAGGCTTGGCTAGAAGAGTCCTAGAGATTCGTATGTCCACCTCCTGGGCACTGAGGGTTACAAGTGTACACTATGGCGCTGAACGTTTCATACATGTGGGCTGGGCAGCACATATGCACATCTGCACAGCACACACTTCTCCCAGCCACAGCCCTTTCGTTGTCTCCAGATCCTGGGCCACTGCTTCCCTTGGAGCTTTGCTTTGAGAAACACAACTCTAGCCTTCCAAGCTCTGCCTGGCTGGGAAATTGGCAGCAAGAAGGACTCAACCGGACCCAGCCTGTAAGGCCCAGAGGTGAGAAGCTTTGTTCACATGCAAATCCCAGGGGTGGCTTCTTCTGAGATTTGCATGCCAATAGTGGATTGAAATGTTTTTTATTCTCTAGAAAGTCAACAGGAATTGTTGGGAAGCCAGGTGTACGGGGTCTGAAGGCAGCAGCCCTTGGCAGAAATAAGTTTTCCTCTAAATATCAGATTCCTCAGTTCACCCAGTGAACACTTCACCTTTAAGGGCTTCTCCTTCAAAAAATATTTTCTCAAGAAATCTCAGAAAATCAGCCCCAGACCTAGAAATCCTCTTCCACAGCTAACCCCACGGTGACTGCATGATCCTAGGACAAGAAGCCACAGTGCATTCGTGTCAGCAGTAAGACTGATTGTAGTCCTACTATCTCCCCACTGGATGAGGAAAATGAGAGACTTGGGGGGGCTCCCAGAAAGAGGGAACAGCAACTGCATGGGCCACCCCATGTTGAGTGCCAGGCTGGTGGCACTTGGTATGGTGGAAGCTTCACCCAGGGCCTGGCATCCACACACCCAAAGAGTCTGGAATGCTATGGTGGAAGTTCCACCCAAGCCCACTTCCCCTATCACCCTCCAAACCCTGCTCATCTCAGAAAGTCCACCAAATGATGGCCCCTCCCCCAGAGATGCTCAAGACCACTCCCACAGGGCATTAAAACTGCCCCACCCCCAAATAGACTCCTGGTTTTCCCATCTTTCTTTCCCATCTCCTCTCTGGGGGGCTGGAAGGCTATCCGGGAGCGTTGCATCCATTAAACATGGGCTTTTCTAATTCAGTTTGATTTGGTCCGATTTGAATTGCTGCATCGGTGGAGAGGATTATTGGGGTGCAGATACTTGTCAGCATTCCCCAGCCAGCAGAGAGGGCCAGAGGCTGCAAGTCTGATTCGGTACAAGGCTGGAGCAGATGGGCCACACGTTTGCACTCATTTGCTCAACCATTTGATTGAGTTTCCTTTCCTGAGGCCCCTTTCCAGGTGACACAGACAGACCCCAGGGACCTTTGTGACAGACTTGACAAAAGTCATGCAAAGCACAAAACTTGCTGTGACCTGGATCTGAAACAAAGATGGTTTTAAATAGTTTTTTTCGTACCCTGATAAAAGGTTTCTCTGACACTACAGTAAGCCAGACCAAGATGAATTAAAAAAATAAAAGATCAGGTTTATTCTAAGCAAAGCAACTCGTGGGTGACTCCTCCAGCCCCCAGACATGGAGGCAGGGGAAGGGGCAGGGGAAAACCACATGGCCAATCTAATAAGCGCTTAAATACCCTGTAGGTGCGTGGTGTGGCGGTGGGATGACATGTCTGTCACAAGTTGGGCTTGTGTCCAATTATGGTATACTTGGAGGTGGGGTCCTCAGCTACTGGCAACTTCAGGGGAGGAACAGCTAACTCCAAGAATGTGGAACTGAGCCTTTTGGTTGTCTCCCTTGGAGATTCCCTGAAAGGGCAGGGTTTGGAGAGAGAGAGAAATAGGGACTTTCACAGGAACAAGCTAGAAATTCCAACTGAACAGTTTTGCCCCCAATCCTCCAGTCAACACTCTTTGTTGCCATCCAGTGTTAGCAGATGCAGGACACTGGCCTCCCCACTATCTACCTGCTCCCCAGTGTCTCCAGCATTCACCCTTGACCTTTGTCTGGAGTCCTCTTTTCTCAGCAGTCTGACAAATGTCCAGCCGGAACAATGAGGAGAGGAAGGATGTCTTTTGGCTCCTATTCTTAGAGGGCTGTGCATGGTGGCTTGGTCCTGTGCACTTGGACAGGGCACCCGAGCAGCAAAAGCATGCGAGGAGGAAGTTAAAGTTATTCATATCATGGTGGACCGAAGCGATGCAAGAGACAGGAAGTTGCTCTGGAACATGAGCTTCCCTAATGGCCTACTTCACCATGTGTTCCATCTTCTATAGTTTTCAGTCTAAAGATTCAGGCATTATGCTGGCCTGTCCCTGTCACCTGGCAGAATGCACTCAGGCAGTACCCTGGTCAGGCCAGGGTTCCTTGATTGTGTAGTCTGCACGCAGGTGGAAAGGACCCCTTTAAAAGAAAGACCCCCTCCCACTTAGGCTCTCTTTCTAGCCTTCTCTTCCCTGATGTTCCGCTGGGGCAGACAGAACTTTTCTTGGTGTAAAGCGATGCTTTTTCCTTGCCAGCTGCTTTGGTTTTTCCCCACCAGTCGCCTGGGCTCTGCCACATTGTAGTTCCCAAATAACACACAAGATGCTATATTAATTATGAAACTGTTGGCCTTGCTTGTTTCTTACTGGCTAGCTCTGACTTAAGTATTTAACCCATCTAAGTATTTCTTTTACCGGACAGACATCTTACTTCTCTGGCGGGCTGCATGATGACTACCTGTGTTTCTCCTACCCAGAGTCCTCCTGGACTCCTAGTCCCACCTATCTAGATTCCCTATTGGACAACAGTACTTTATTGACATATACACAGGACTTCCCCATCATCTTGGCTCCCTCTTCTCTTCTGTCCTCTCTCTGTCTCTGTGTCTCTTTACCTCCTTTTTCTTCCCCCTCCCTCTTCTTTCTAATAAAACTTCTCATTTAAGTTCTGTCTGCTTGGCATGTTTGTTCCTTTGCCTCGGTCACCCTTGCCTGCCATGGAATCCACTAAGGTCCCCCTCACGCTTATTCCTAACATGCAGAACTCAGCTAGGCACATGAGCTCAGGGGTCACATTTCATATTCACACAATGACACTCTACCCCTTGCTCCTCATTCATGACTGTCTTACAATATTAAGAGTATTCTCAGCCGGTTGGTGGTGATGCAGACCTTTAATCCCTGCACTGGGGAGGCAGAGGCACCTGGTCTACAGAGCAAGTGTCAGGACAGCCTCCAGAGCTATACAGAGAAATCCTGTCTCGAAAAACAAACAAACAAAAAAGTACCCTCAAGAGTCCCCATAGCCTTAACAGTTCCAACAGTGTTCAACGCCCATCCCATTCATTTATTTATACTGGCTAGAACTTTTGATTCTTAAAAAGATTTGTGTTTTCATATGTGTATGTATGTGCGTGTGTGTGTGTGCAAGTGCCCACAGAAGGCCACACAAGGGGGTGTCAAATCGCCGGAGCTGGCATCACCCACATTTGCGAATGGCCAGATGTGGGTGTTGGGGTCTGAACAATGAACCTCATGCCCAGGGCAGAGCAGTAAGCACTCTTTTAACTCTTGAGCCACCTCTCTAGCCCACAACATTGTTAAAACAACAACCAAACCAAATAACCCGACAAGTTCTAAATCTCTAAGACTGAAGGCAACTCTCAGTTGTGAACCCCAGTAAAAATTTCAAAACGCAAATCAACCTATGATGACTACACAATGGCAGACAATTCTGTTCCAAAGGGGAGAGATGAAGAGAGATCAGTAGCCCTGTCTGGGAATATGCTGTCTTAGTGCAAGCTTCAGTGGGTTTGGAAGGCCACCCCCACCATGTTGCCATTTACAAACCCCATGGCCTCACATTCACTGACTGCAGCTTCCCTTGCCAGCCAGATGTTCCATATTCCTGAGGTCTTCATTGTAGCATAAGCTTCAACCTACAGCTTCACGTACTCTCTTGCAGGGAGAAGGGCCCTGCTTACAGCGGTCCCCAACCTACCACTCATGTCCCCCTCCACCGTTGCGTTCTGTAGGTCTTCAAAACCACTGCAATATGAACAATGTCAAGGTCTGCCATCAGCTCAAGTAGCATCCTGACCCCTTAGACCCTAAATGAAGAACAGCAGTCTCTGGGTACCTAGATCACATCCCAGGCAGCTGTGTGTGAGTGAGGTGTCTCAAAGGTGCATTCTTCTCAAGGAAAAGCCTCGGATGGGTGGGGTCCAGCTAATTCCTGAGACGCCCTCAAGACAATTTTGCTATTGTCCTGATTCAAAATACTTGATTTCTTTTTAAAGTTGCTAATCTCTTTAACAACCACACCCTGCCTATGTAAAACTTCGGCAGATGTTATCCCTTTGTGGCCAAAACACTCCACTTTTCAAATGTGCCCTTCTTTTCCACTCTTTCCCCCTCACCCAGTGTAAACCTGGCTAAACACAGGGTACAATGTCCATGCCACAGTCACACACCACTCTACCTTACAATTTCTCCTTCTGAACTTGAGTTTAGTTAAAATTCAGCCTCACTCAAAATCTCACAACTCAATGAGGAAAAATTCCTCCACAGAACATTATATGAAGGGCTGCTAGTCCTATCCCAGTGAGTTCTGTTCCCATCGGAAACTTCATGAGCCTCAGTTCTCTCCATTCTCGTCAGTCTGAGCTCTGAGCTCTCCCAAGAACATTCCAGTACTCTGGGCTTCCCCTAACCAGCAGCTCTAAACGCTTAGATTGATTTAGCTAAACCATGACATGACTGTTGTTAAAATGTTTAGGTTTATCCAGTAAGGAGACACAAACCGTGACTCAACGATCCCACGTGGAGTTTCTTGGTAGACAGGGAGGGAAAGGGGGGTGAGAGGTAACCAACCCGTGCAGAGCAGAGAGAGACATAAGGTATGAGAGAGAGAGAGAGAGACAGAGAGAGAGAGAGAGACAGAGACAGAGAGACAGAGAGAGAGAGAGAGAGAGAGAGAGAGAGAGAGAGAGAGAGAGAGAGAGAGAGAGAGAGAGAGAGAGAGAGAGAGAGGAGATGGAGAGGAAGACAAGAGTAAGAGAGTAAGAGAGCGCAAGCAGGCAGGGGCCAGTCCTTTAAAGGGGTCCTTTACACCTGTGTGGTTCTCATGGAACTCTGGGCTGGCCAGAGTGCTGCCTGAGTGCATCTTGCCAGGTAACAGGGCAGGCCAGCGTAATGCCTGAACCTTTCAATGACCAGGTTTAGTCACAGTGTCAGCCTCACTCTCTGGCACCGTTTTTCTGTGTTGGTTTCTTTGGGGTTGCTTTTACCAAAATGTTGGAGACAACAGTTTGCAGGGGGTGGGAAGGGTTTGTTTTAGCTCACAATTTCAGAGGGCTCTGTGCATGGTTGTTGGTCCATGTGTGTGGGCGGAACATCATGCTAGTGAAAGCATATGATGGAAGAGGCAATTCACATCATGGTGGGCAGGAAACACAGTGAGAGACAGGAAGGGGCCATGAACAAGATCTCCCAAGGACCCGCCCTTCAGTGACCTACTTCCTCTAAGTAGGTCCCATCTCCCAAAGTTTCTGGAACCTAACAAATTAGCACCACCAGCTTGGGACCAAGACATGAGCCCAAGTTCAAACCAAGACAGTCTAGACACATGCAGCTACTACAGCCAGGGGCCTTAAACAATAGAAGTGTGGGTCTCACATCTGGAGATTTGACATCTGAGATCAAGGTGCTATAGGGGTGGAGCCTCCAGAGGCTGAAATTCTTGGCTTGTCTAAAGCACCTTCTCTCAGTGTCCTCATGGGTTATATTCTGTACACTCGGGGGTCATGATCAGTTCACCTTACAAAGACCAACTTCACTGACCCTCCCCAAAGGCCTTACCTAACTGAACTCCACAAAGGCTCTGTTTCCAAGCATAGTGACACTGTAGGGAACCGGGGAATTTAGGGAGAACAGTTCAGGTCACAGTACCCTGAGTAGTTCCAATGACCCCTCCAGCAGCAGCATGAGAGGCAGACAGCATGGATCACTGGGTCACCTGACACATCCCTTCATTGTAGTCTTCGGGTGAGAAGAAAACAAACTCTCATGACCTTAAGGTATTGAGATGTGGAGGCTTACTTATTAAGACAGCAAATCCTAGCTTATCTGACTAATACACCAGAGATGACACCCTCACCATGAGATAAGCACCCAGGCAGACATTACTAATCCATCTCAGCACTGTAGCCAATACCAATGGATGTGTGGGCTATAAGATGGTTGAGACCCTTCCAACTCGCTGTCACCCAGGAAGCTAAGCCATCCAAATTTCCCCATCAAATGACACACGCACATTAAACTATCCTCCTTGGGTGTATCTAATGTATTCCTACCTAGCCTTTGATCTCTGTTCCTCCTTTTCTTGCCTTGTAGGAGCAGCCTCTTCTAGCCCTACATCTGCCCTGTACCCACTCACTCGGCCTCCATGATTCTGGTAGTTTAATCTCCCTCTTAGCAGTTTAGTAGAACCAAGTAGAAACTTGTTCCTGGGTAGATGCTGGAGGGGCGGACTGCCCCATGTAAGATCATTTTTTTTTCTCAGAATATGTCTGGCCTCAGACCCAGGAAAGGTGATTTCTCTTTTTGGCTGGAGTTGGAGTCCTGTGCTGGTGGTCAGAGCCCTCTCCCCAAGTCTGCCCCAGAGAAGGGCCGGCCTGCAACATGGGCTCCAAGCAGACAAACAGAGTGAACATTACTTTTTACAATGGGGCTTTGATCTGCCTAATGTCATAAGACAGGTTGGGGACAGATGCCAGGCTTGGGTGATTCCTGGTTCCCACAGGAGGGCCCTGTGCAGGTATTCACATGGGAGCATCTTGGCAGGCTCGGGCCTGGGTCGGTGCCCATCATAATTAGGTTTTGGAAAAAAATGGTGGGTGCGGTGTGTTTAGCCAAGGCTCCACCTTCCTCCAGCCCCAAGGAAATGACAGGATGGGGATGGAGAAGGGAGAAAACTGTCTCCATGGGCATAGGCTTGGAGGGGTCCTCCTGGTGTCAAGGAGTGTGCATAAGGAATTCCTGTGGTCAGGGGTGGCTGTGGGACACAATAGCTGGGCTTGCCTCCCTGACAATACATACTCTGTCCTCGCCAGTGGAGACCTTTGCCAAAGCACTCAGAAAACGGACCGCCAGGCAGCCCAGGTGTCCAAGCCACCGGCCCTAGAAACACACGAAGAGGCTGGGGCTGTGGGGCTGTGGGGCATTCACAGGACGTTTGGTTGCTTCAATGCCCAAGAAGCTGCCAGGGGCTGTCCTCAGGCTGTCAGGCCACATTATCTCCACCTGCACTCAGGAGCAATGGTCACGCCTGGGGCTCACTTGCACCCCCAGGCGATAGTCCAGGCAGATACACAGCCCACATCTCCTGCCTGCAGCTCAGATTTCCCTGGCAGACTCCCCTGGGACAGTGCAGCCTAGAAGGATAAAGGGGAGGAGAGGGTAACACAGTGGCCGGAAGCTGGCCCCTCTGCAAACCCAAGACACGTCACAGAGGGTCTTCTCTCTCTGACTGCTGAAGCACTTCTTAGGTCTTGTCCGTTCCCTGCCAGAACCTGCTACCAGTCTGTGCTGGCTTTGTAGGCAGTGAAGTTAGCTCTGAGTTGTAGGTGTAACTCCGTGTTTAACGCCCACTCAGCAGCCACTTACTAGGCACCATGTCAACACTCTCCATTCAGTCCTCTATGAGATGTCATGACCAACCTCATCTCCACTCCACTTAGGGAAACTGAGGTTCAGAAAAGCAAGAACAGGAAGCTAGTAACAGCCCAGGTGGCACTCCCTGTATCTGGTGTCCATGACTGAGCTCTGTAATCTGCCACCTCCACTGACTTAGCACTGAGTTTAGAAGGGGACCCCTTTACACATCTGGCACATTCATGCCTCTTCTGTGCCCGCTTCTGGGGACAGAAATCAGGGTGCTGTGTTCATCATTATGCCCAAGCAGTTAGACAAGTCTGTTAAAGAAATTAACAAGCAATAACTGGACGATAACAGGCCCGCTTCCCTGTTTTGAGCCTCACTTTGGCCCATCACATCCTGCAAGCTCTCACATGTCTTTATCAGCAACTGACTTGGAGAAGAGCTTGCTGTTCCCACTTCACAGATAAATAAATGGAGGCTGCATTTGAGGTGCCCCCTGAAGTCCGCAGCTGCTCAGTGGTACCCGGTCATAGGTCTGAGTCCTGAAAGTGGGAGAGAAGGGAGAGAGCACTTGGGTTCTTTGGATGTCCCCAGTTGTAACCACGCTAGCAGGAATGAAAATACCCTGAAAAGACGCTTCTACACCTCCCTTTGGCTGTCAGGTCACTGAAACAATGGACCCCAAGCATTGGAATTTTCCCAGGAGTCTCACACTGGGGAAGGGAAAGACTGAAGCCTGGTGCCAGCCAGAGGGGGAGCTTGTCTCCCAGAGAGATCTCACAGAGTTCTGAGAACTCGTCAGACCACCTTGCAGGAGAGACTGGAGCTGACAGTGATGGGTCAGTGACGGGCAGGACCACACCTTGACCAGGACTGCGTAGCTACACACACCTGCTGCCCTCTGTTTAAGCCTGAAGCTCATGTCCGGACCCTGAGGACAGACTTGGAGCCTCTGGACCTCTTTGTCCCTCTTCCCAGTGTGGCCGCACTGAAGGACTCTCCTCTCTGCTTTTCACTGTTACTGTTTGACTGGCCTATTGAGGACACTGGCTGAACCTGGCTGACTAGAGCCCCTGGGCTCAGACTCTGACCCTAACATCTACACCACCACCAACGTACACGCCACAGGTCAACAAGCCTACACTACTTTCTAGTCACATCACAACAGCCCTCGCCCGAGTCTAGAAGGTTGAGGCTTTCCTTGCATCCCAGCAAGGAAGAATGAGACACCCCCCTCCCCTTCCCAGGACTCCACATCCAAAGATATCTGAATTAATCCAATCCAAAAGCATTTTTAGGTCTCAGGCATGCTTGTATATGTGGCAGAAAGGTTATCCACAGATTTTAGGGTTGGTCCACTAGACTCCTGCCTAGCACTGAGCAGCCATGTGCAGACACAGGTGGCAGTAGACCTGTGTCTCCTCAAAGTAGCTGTCCTGATACCAGCACTACATAGCACAACAGGCCCTCCCTCTGTCTTGTGGGGTTGACTGGGCCATGGGTGGGAGCCCACACTGCTGAGCATATCCTCTGACTCCCTGGGGCCTGAAGACAACATGGAACCCAGAGTCAACCTCACCTGGATGACCCCTGCCAGTAAGTGTCTGTTGATGTTGGCACTTGACCAAGGAGAGAGCCTTAGGACTGGAATATGAAGAAGCATCTTTCCCAGTGAAGCCTTGGCTGTGTTTGAAAGTTCCGGCACCTTCAGCTAGGAACCATGTTCCCCTGGAGAAAGAATTCTATTGCCTAATGGGGCTGCCAGAGGGCTGGCTTCAGGAATCCCAGTGAGGCTCCCTCAGTTCCGCCAGGTCCTTTGATGCTCACACTCCCAAAAGCAAGAGCCCCTGCCTCCCCTCCCTGCTGCACAACTTTCTTCTAATGGTCTCCAAGAGCCGAGCTCAGCTCGGCAGTGCAGAGTGTGGTGGGATTTGGGCTGTGGGCCTGGCACATGCAAAAATAACCTTAACCAGACTTGCAAGAAGGCTGTTGAGCACGTGCTTACGTGACAGACAGACACCACACACACATATTCACACATACATCACATATACATATTACAACACACACACACAGTGCACAGAGCTGCACAGTAAGGCCCCAAGAGGAGCGGTAAAATGACCAGCTGCAAGCAGAGAAGGGGCTAGGATCAGGGTCTGCATGGTGTCGAGTACAGGGGAGAGGTGGTACCCTGCACAGGACAGGTGGGGATGTGGGGTGGGAGGCCTGGAAGATGGCTAAGACTAGGAAAATAAAACTCTAGGCATCTACATTGAAATATCGAAAGGGAGGCCTACTAGATGGCTTAGCAGGTAAATGTGCTTGCTGTGCAAGTCTGAGGACCTGAGTTTCATTCTCGGTACCCACATAAAGGTGGAGGGAGAGAAATGTTACCATTTCAACATATGGGCCATGGCACGTACACACCCATTTCAAGCATGCGCATGCGTGCGCACACACGTAGACAGACATTTCTTTCCTGCCTGCCAGTTCTCAAACAACCTTCACAGAATTTTAATATTAACTATAAATGCTCAGCTAATAGCTCAGGCTTGTTAGTAGCTAACTCTTACATTTAAATTAACCCACATTTCTTATCTATGCTTTACCACATGACTTGGTACTTTTCTTCAGTACAGCATGCTCATCTTGCTTCTCTCTGAGCCTGGCTGACACTCTTTCTCATTCCTCCTTTCTTCCTCCCATCATCCTCAGTTTGGCCCTCCCGCCTGAGTTTATCTTGTTCAGCTAGTGGCCAGTCAGCTTCTTTGTTAGCCAATGAGAATAGTGCATATTTACGGTGTTCAGAAGGATTGTTCCATAGCACACCAGGGGTGGAGGAATTGAGACAATTGCAGGCCTTGGACAGTGGGAGGGGCCACTGTGGCTTTCTGGCAGGTGGCAGTTCCCAGACCACACCACTGAGTTGAAGACACACACACAGAGCTTCGGGAGATCAAGGCAGCTGGCATTCAGATGACAGAGCACCGAAAAGGGAGTTAGGCAGAGAGGCTTCCAAAGTAGTGAAAGGATCTTTGAGTCAGTAGTTGGCGGTGATGGAGACCCTAAGAGGCCGGACAGAGCTCTGCTTCTTAGTCACAGAAAACCTATGGTGCAGGCCACTCAGGAACTACCCTAACAAAGTCCTAGAACAGGCTTCCAGAGGACAAAAGCAGATCCATGTATAACTTCTCTGCTAGTGGGAACAAATCCCAGCATCACTATAAAGCAAGACACACCCAAGCTCAGAGCAGAGTAATGTAGACAATATCAATACATATCCAAGCTCAGAGCGGTGGTGTAGAAAATGTCAAGCATCTGAAGAGAATGTCAAGCATCTGAACAAAAATTACCAGACACACCAACGGCTAGAGACTCTGACCCAGAGAAAAGTCAGTCAAAAGAAGTAGACCGGAGGGTGACAGGTGGAGGACTAAAGAGCCAGGAACCTCAAAAGCCATTAGAGATGTACTCAACATCTAGCCTAGTGGCTCAAGCCTGTCATTCCAGGTACTCATAAGGCTGAGGCAGGAGGATTGTGAGTTCAAGACCAGCCTGGGCCATGAAGTGAGCCCTTATCTGTATTAGTCAATCTTTCCGTTACTGTGATAAAATACTCTGACGAGAGCAGTGCTAGTGAGGAGAGGTCTGTTTTGGCTCACTTGCAGGTACAGTTCATTACAGAGAGAAAGGAGTGACAACAGGAACCTGAGGCAATTGGCCACATTGCGTCTCAGAATTAGTCTTGGATTTTCATGTGAAAAAAATAGCTAGGAAAATTCTGGGAGGAACAGGACCTAAATCTTTGTGACTTTGAATTATGAAAAGATCTAATGCCTATAACTCTTAGGAAATGATCAATAAGTGTATTTACATTTTAAAAGTATAGGCCTGGAGTGATGGATGACACAGCAGTTAAGAGTGTTTGCTGAAACCAGATGGTGGTGGCATATGCCTTTAATCCCAGCACTCAAGAGGTAGGTGGATTTCTGAGTTCCAGGCCAGTCTGGTCTGCAGTGTGAGTTCCAGGACAGCCAGGGCTACACAGAGAAACCCTGTCTTCAAACAACAACAACAACAACAAAAAGAGTGCTTTGCTGCTAAATCATGAGACCATGGGTTCAAATCCAAGCAACCACATGAGGTGGCTCATAGTCATCAGCAAATCTAGCTCTAAGGGATGTAACACCTCTTCTGGCCTCCCTGGACACCTATACCTACACACACACACAAAGATCAATCTAATATATTATATATATATATAGATGGGTAGGTAGGTAGGTAGATGGGTGGGTAGGTAGGTAGGTATATGAAGAAATCCTTAAATGTGATGTCATCAGAACTAAAAACTTCTCTTGCTGAATGAAAAAAACAAGCTTCACACCAGGAACAAATATTTGTGAGCCACATAACTGACAAAGAATTTGGAACTCTCAAAACTCAGCAATAGGAAAATAAGCTACATGACTTAAAGTGAGCCAACTCTCTGAACAAGGGTTTCCCCTAAGCAGATAGCCAGCGAGAGATAAATACATGTGAATGGTTTCACCTCCACCAGTAACCACGGAAACCAAACTAAAACCACATTGCAATACCATGATGTACTCCTTAGAATGGTCAAACAATTCATAACAAGTTGTTTATTCTCTGGGAGGGGCTCTCACAGTACAACAGCACTTTACAGATGTAGTTACAGCAAGAAATATGTGTTTCTGGGAGGTATGAAAATTAGTTTAGCCATGATGGGAAGGAACTACTCGTAAATATATAAACTTACCACAGGGCTCCAAAATCCAAACTTTTACCCAAGTAAACACATGCATACTCATGGAATCTTGTGTATTGGTTGTAGAGAAAATTGTCAAAACCTGTTAATGTCCTTTACAGTCTTCCATTGCATGGAAGAGCCCCAACAATGGATGAACAAACAGTGGTATGTCCATAGAAGACTATACAGTGATGTAAACAAATGGGGTATCAATATATTTGTTGAAATGTTAGTTAACATGATGCCAAGAAAAAAGAAACCTTGAAGTTCAAGAAGCTAGAAGCTGTAAGATTCTGTTTCTATAATATTCTGGGAAAGGACAAATTATAGGTACAGAAAACAGGGCAGATAAGATTATGTCCTCCATTTGTGGAAGCATTAATGTTCACTGTTACTTTATCCAGAGAAGTGGCTTTGAGGAAAGTAAATAAGGGTAAGTGACGTTGTGAGGACAGAGTACTTACCGGAAAAGACAGGTGTCCTTACAGAGAGTGAGACACCTGATTCCTCCACACATACCTCAACAGCAAGAAGGCCCTGACCCGAAACCAGGCAAGAAGCCTCCTCATTGACTGATAACATGTGGGTCTTAGATTCAGATGGCCAGAACCATGGGACCACTGCCCAGAGTCAACATATCCGTAGTGCTCTTGCTGCAGCAGGGGGTGGTGACATGAGTGATTCCTGAATTGGGACTAGGGTAAGTGTTGGACACCATGAGATATGGGCAATGGAAGGACTGTGTACCTTGGCAGGGAGGCATTCCAAACTCTTCCAAACTCTATGTGCTTGTTACAATCCATAGAGCATGGAGCTAGAGAGATGGCTCAGGGGCCACATGGTAGAGGACCCAGTTCAGTTCCCAGCACCCATGTTGAGCAGCTTAAAACCTCATGTGACTCTGTCTCCAGAGGATTCAACACCTTCTGGTCTCCATAGGTACCTGTACTCATGTGCAACCACAACACACACACAGACACACACACACACACACACACACACACACACATACACACCTTAAAATTAAAGAATTCACAGAACTTACATAAAGAAACTATATACATGAGCCCTTAATAAAAAAAAGCCAAAGTGGGGGGCACCCAGATACCCGCAGCTTCACTCTCAAGAAGAGATCCAGATGCCCACCCAGACACCCATACATGCACCCTGATACCCACATCTCTCATAAAAGGGCTTCATGAGGTCCTGCATAGCCTAGCCACACCCTGTAGACCCACAAAACTTCTGAGCTCAGCCTGGGAACACCCGACACTAAGCTGTGACTCCCAGGACATGAGGGGCACAAGGGTCTTGGGAGTTGGCTACCATGCCTGCACCTGTCCCTAGAGGTTGAGAGGCAGGGCTGTTTCCCTTTCTGGATCACCCTCCTCCCTCTCTCTCCACCTGAGGCTCTTGCTCAGGTTCTCCTCTTCCTCTGAGAAGCCTCCTTGGATCTAATTAGGCTGAAGTAATGGTTCCTTGGTGGCTCCCACTACACCTGCCTCAGCAAATGTGTAGACTGGGGGTACTGTGACAACTGCTCCCCATTGATGCTTTGGAATGTGGCTGAGGACTAGTCATGACAAAGACCATATCTGATTCACCAGTCACATCAGCACCCAGCACCAGAGCTTGTCCCAGAATTATCAGTTGCTCAACAACCATCACTAGATGGAGTGAGAATAGAGGAATGATGGGTGAATGGATGGATGGATGGAAGGATAGATGGATGGATGGGCAGGTAGCTGGGTAGATGAATGGTTAAGTGGATGTTTGGAGGATAAATGGATGATGGATGGATGGATGGTTGGTTGGAGGATGGATGCATGGTGATAGGTGGGTAGATAAATAGATGTTTTACTGGATACATAGGTGGGCAGAGGGATGCATGGATGGAAGATAAGCTGATGATGGACTGGACATATAGATAAACAGGTAGGTAGATGGATGGATGAATGAATAGGTGGATAAATGGATGTATTGATAGACAGATGATGGATGCAAAAGAAATGGATAAGTAGATGGTTGGATGAATGCTTAGTGGGATGGAAAAATGGATGGATGGGTAGATAGTAGACCGGTGGCTATTGGGGGATATGGATAACTGTAGATTGTTAGATGCCTGGCTGGATGACAGGTGGACAGCAGACCCTTAACAGAAGGAAGGGAGGGAAGGAAGGAAGAAGGAAAGGATGGAGAGGTCAACTGATGCAAGAATAGATACATAGATGCCTTTTTTATTTCTATGCCATGGTAGCCTCTTGGGATTCCTGGAGATTAAATCCAAGAAGGAACTGGACAAGACTACAGAAATCCCAGAGTCAACAGTGCCCATAAGCCAGCAGCAGTTGCCCGGGTTCTAAGGGCTACAACAAGCCCTTCCCTGCTACCTACTTCCTGGCAGTCACAACCCAATCACCCCAGGGCATGCTGTCTCTCTCTCTCATGATATACACACACATACATGTGCACTTGGGGACATGCCCACAGGATAGCCACATGCTCCGGACTTCAGGACCGCGCTCGGGGGTGTGAGCCTAGCACAAAGCCAGCTTCTTCTGGCATCTTGTTCTGGGCAGGCAAGGGTGCAGCCTGGGGAATCCCTGGGGAGGGGGAGGGACCTTTCTATCCCTGCTCACCTGCTCCTGCCATCTGGTCCTATAGGTCCCACACAGCCCTGCCACCCCTCAGCCTCCCTCCTTCCTCTCTCCAGAGGCCTCTGTGGGTACTGGAGATTCCCACAAGTCTTGTGATCTGGAACTGAACACCCAGGACAGCTTTTGCTTCTTTTAAGGTAATAAATGGTGCCTGAAGCTGGTCCTCCTCTGGGAAGGCCACACCTGAGGTCCCAAAGGGACAAGAAAGCAGTAGCTCATTTCTTAGTGGATCCTGGGGCTAGGGACTGTGGTGGTGGTTTAGACTTCGGGGAGCCCAGCATTTATACAATCTTCGTGACTAGCTACAAAAACTAACTCTACGTTGTTTCTACAAATTGAATGAAACACACATTTTATCTTTAAGATTTTTTTTACTTAATTTTCTATGTATCAGCGTTTTGCCTGCATGTGTGTCTGTGCATCACTTGCATATGGGGCCACTGGAGGCCAGAAGATGGCATTGGATCCTCGGACACTGGAGTTACATACATTTGTGAGCCAACATGTGGGCCCTGGAATCAAACCCTGGCTTTCAAGAAGAGCAGCCAGTGCTGTTAACCACTGATCCTTTTCTCCAGCCCTACAACCAATCAATTTTAGAGAGCTGAGCAAACCACATGTGCAGGACTCAGAAGACAGCAATGATGTTCACACTGCAGCCTTTGGGAGGTGCCTCCATCTTCTCTGACTGCATTTTAGTTGCCTATTGGTGCAGCAATGATCATACCTTGGCCCCATCAACGGAGACGGTGCAAGGCACCCCAGCCTGCCAAAACTAGGGCACGGTTGGCTCAGCAGGAGAGCCCTAGCTTCCCATGTAAGAAGCCCTAGGGAGGTGGGACTGTCTGGAGAGATGGCTCAGTGGTTAAGAACTCCTGTTGCTATTCCAGAGGACCTGGGTTCAGTTCTCAGCACCTACATAATGGCTCACAGCCAACAAAATAAATGCATTACTTGTAAAGTGCTTAAAAAGAAGCCCTGGATGGCATCTCGGCATGGCAAACAGGGACGCCAATGGTGACTGGGGAAATGGCTCAGCACTATAAAGTGCTTATCTTGCGAGCATAGAGGACCTGACTTGAATTCACATAGTTCATGCAAGTGAGGTCCCAGCATTGGGGTGGCAGAGACAGGAGGATTGTGGGGATTGCTGGCCAACCTGCCTAGACTGCTCATGAGTCCACAGCAATTAGAGATCTTGTCTCAATAAAGGTGGATGGCTTCTGAGGGAAAACACTCAAGGCTGTCCTCTGACTCCCACATGCATGCACTGTACACATGAACCTGCACACATGCAAGCATGCACAGGTATGCACAAAAATAATACTGATTTACTTATTTTTTATCACTTAGGAAAGTTCATTTAATGTCACGGTTTGTTATTAGTGGCTGCATCTGGGATGTCCTCTGTACTCTCTTACTGGGGAGGGAATCTGTCAGGGAGACATCAATCTGTTCGCATCACTCTTTTTCTCCTTGACCACAGTTGGGCACCTCTGGTCCTGAGGGGGGAGCAGGACATAAAGCCTAGTTACTACAGACCTAAGTAGGGGGCATAGCAATGAATCCTTCTAGCATCCTTACTTGGGATCCACAGAGGCTGGACATGAGGCCTACCTGGGGCAGGTTATCCCAGGGCTCTGCACAGAGCCCCAAAGTGTCCCCCAAGGAGGAACAGGGGAAACAGGGCCAGGCCTTGTGATGGACACACACAAATGAGGGGTCTTCAAAAAGCTTCATACATTGATGGTCTGAGGATACTTCAGGTAAGCACCTGGACACTAGGGGATAAACTTTCTCTCCCCGGGTCAGAAGTAGGACCAAGCTGACACCCAAGGGAGGGGGCTGATGTCCTGTCAAAAGGACATGACAGACAGGGGACAGAACAAAGGCATTCTGGAGAGGGTGTGGCACAACCAGCAGCCCCTGGGATTTTGGACAACAGTCATTCACATTCAATCTGATTAAGGCATTCAAACCTGCAATTCCAGGCACTACCAGGAGGAGGCACTAAGTCCTGTGGTGAGAGATAGAAGCTTTTTGGTAATATAGCAGTCTCCTGTGTCTTAAGGAGAATGTGGACTGATAGAGATAGAAGGATCAGAAGCTTAAGGTCATCCTTAGCTACACAACAAGTTCAAGGCCAGCCTGGATTACCTGTATGAGACACTATCTAAAAAACAATGAGTAATGTCCTGGGATTGAGTGGACATGCTGCTCACACCTGAGCATGGGTTATGCACACAGTTGGTGTGTCTCCACCCTTGAGTGAATATGGACACAACACCTGTGGGACCCAGGTGCCTACAGGGGCTCACTCTGTTGACGAGGAGGTCCCGAGAATTAAAACATGTCCCCAAACCTGAGTTTGATTGTAAAAACTTAGATAGGCTTCAGACCCTCCTGTTTCTCTAGAGAGATGAAGCTTACACTCAGGGCAAAGCTAAGTCGGCAAAAGAGGGAGGTGGAAGCAGATCGGGTGACCTCTGCAAGGGGACCCACATGTCCCCACCCTCCCACCGCCAGACTGACTGGGGAGGTTCTGTGGCTGCTGGGGCAGGAGTCCAGATGGGGCCCAGTAAATACTGCACCGAAGATCGCACCGCCTTTGATATTCTATCCCCCAACTTAGGCTCAGTTTCTCCTTTTGCCCCCTTTCAGCCGTATGCCAGGCAGAAGGTTGGAGGGTTTTCTTGTACAAACAATTTCCCAGCCTACGCTGAATTGCTCACTCTGTGAACAGTGCTGTGGATGTGGGGAGAGGCACAAGACTGTAGTTTCCCATACTAGATACAAGCTGCCAGAGTTGGGGCAAAGCTCCTCCTACAGTTTCTGAAAAATCCAATTTAAAGGGAAAGTATATCATCTGGTGTGTGTGTGTGTGTGTGTGTGTGTGTGTGTGATGTGTGGTGTGTGTGGTGTGGGGTATGTGTGCATGTGTGTGTGTGTGTGTGTGGTGTGGCTTTGTGAGGTGTGTGTGTGGTGTGAGTGTGTGTGGTGTGTGTGGTGTGGGGTATGTGTGCATGTGTGTGTGTATGTGTGTGGTGTGGCTTTGTGAGGTGTGTGTGTGGTGTGAGTGTGTGTGTGCCCCTGCACACATGCATAGAAGTTAGAAGAGGGTGCCAAGTGCCTCTGCTCTATCATTGTCTGCCTTACTCCCTGAGGCAGAGTCTTGCTGAACCTGAGTTAGGTACCAGCCAGCAAGTTTCCCATCTCCACCAGTAAGCACAGCTACATCTGACTTAACGTGGGGGCTGGAATGTGAATGCAGATCCACATGCTCCCACAGCAAGTGCTCTTCCAACCACTTCTCCAGAGCAATTCCCCCACTTCTGATCAACCGGAAGCAATCCATATCGAGTCTGTTATTTTCATAAGAAAGGAAAACACTCCTAGAAGGAAGCTGGATGATTTTCTGACCTGTGGGGTTGCTACAGAATTGCTTTGTCAGCATAGAGGAGAGGGCCCCCAGGTGACCTGAAAGCCTCCTTCAGTATGTGGCAGGGGATCCTACCCTCCTCCCCGTCCAGGACAAGCATCTTCATCTGTTAAACGTGTGTCTGAGAAGGATAGATTTGGGAGCATGAGCAAGAGGAGGCACCCACTCTGAGTAAAAAAAAAACCAAAACAAAAATGACACAGGACAACCTGTGGGAATTTTAATCAGAAAAGTCTCAGTGAAGTGAGACTGGATGACAGGTACAGGGGCCTGAGATGCAGAGATGAGCAAGCTGGTAGAGAGGACAGAAAGGGACATTTGCTAAGTCAATGAAGGCCACCGTACACGTGCTTGCACCGAGTTAGATAATTTCAAGATCCGTTAAGCAGACAGCAGGGTGGTGCTCACAGCTCTACAGAGGACCCAAGTTTGGCCCCAGTGACCACAGACTATGGTTCACTACCACTTGTAATCCCTGACCCAGGGTGTCTGATACCCTCCTCTGGCACTACATTCACATGTATATACCCCTACACACACACACACACACACACACACACACTTAAAAATAAAATAAGCCTTTGAAGAATACCCAAGTGAAAGCTAGCTCAGGGGATGAACTGGACAGAGTCACCATAGCTAGAGGCTCTCAGATCCAAGACCAAGAGAAATAGAGATGATGCCACTGTCCACCTACGTGATCAAATCAAACTTCTAGAAAGGAAAAGCATGATATCTGAAATAAAAGGTCACTGAGAAGCACAGTCCAGTCCCTGTGCCAGAAGAAAGGCCTGGGAGCTTGATGACTGAGCAACAGAATCCATCCACAGTGCTATACACACAAGAACAAGGCCTCAAACAGCTGCAGCCTGCAAGATGTCTCTCTTCCTGTCTCTCCCACTCTCTGTGTTTGTCTCTCACTACCTCTGTCTCTCTCATACCCTCTCTCTCTGTGTACCTCTGTCTCTCTGAGGCATTTGACCCATTCTCATATTCTGAGGGACCGGGAAGATGCCTCAGAAGTTTAAAGGCAGCAAGCATTAGCACTAGAGTCCATGAAAAGGACGGTGGGCATTATGGCTTTCTTGTAATTCCAGTATTCAGGAGGCTCAGACAGATGGGGTCTATGGAGCACACTGGATTCAGCGGACTCTGCCTCAATGAATAAGGAGAGCAACTGAGAAAGATTCCCAACCTCAGCCTTGAACCTCCACACACATGCACCTGATCATATCCATGTGTACACAACACACATAGGAAAGCACAAATACACACACATAACAAAAGCCTATCTGAAAAGGTTATTTTAAAGGTAGTTTTTATGAGGATCAGTGAAATGATTTAGCAGGTAAAGGAGCTTGCTGCCAAACGTGGCAATCTGAGTTTGACTTCCAGAACCCACACAGTTGAAGGAGAAAATTGACTTCTTCACCTTGTCCTCTGACCTCCACGTGTGTACCTTGGCACATGTACACCTACATTTACACCCCCCACAAATTAATAATAAAACTTAAATAAATAAAATTTAAGATAATGTCTTTATGATATGCAAAAAAGATATGTTAAACCAACATCAAAAAACACAAACAAGATTAATAAATATAAGTATATCCATTGTAAAAAATAAAATCTATATGACAGAAGGCATCACAGAAAAAAATAAAAACACTAGACCCAGAGAGGGAGAGAATATTTGTAACACTTTTAATTTACAAATAATTCATATCCACATATGCAAAAACTTCGACAAATCAACAAAAGTGGAAAAGGCCACAGAGGGAAAAAAGAGAACAAGAGGTCAGGACATACACCGCCACCACCCCACAAGGCATCAGGGAAACAGTGCCTGACACAGAATGACACCAAAGGAGACAAAAGAGAGTGTTCCAGGGTTGAATGCAGACAAAGCAGGTGAGCAGGTACATCTGGACAGCAAGGCAGAGGGATGGGGCAAAGTCTCCTTCAACTCACCGAGAGGTTTCTGCAGACGTTCCACCCGGTGGCAGTGATCACATACGGTGTGCCACACTTACATTGTATTGTCACCTTCTTACAAAGAAAGCTGAGAGACACCAGATTTTTGGCTAGATCCATGACTGCCCAAAGAATTCATTGTGAATTGAATGTGAAGTGTGCCCCACCCTGAACACACACAGGCACAGGTGTCTGAGTACTTGGTGCCGCTGACAGTGCTAGTTTGGAAAGCTATGGAAGATTTAGGAGATGGAGCCTCATTAGGGGGTCAGTGGGGGTCACTGGGGCTGGGTCTTGAAATTTGATAACCTGGCTCTACTTCCTGTCCATTCTGGCTACAGACACAATTGTGACCAGCTGCCTCGAGGTCCTGCTGCCGCGCCTTGCCAGCCATAGTGAATTGTATTGTTTATGAAACTGTCCATCTTTAAGTTGCTTCTGGTCGCAGCAATGAAAACAGTAACAGGTATACCATGGTTTGGACAGTAGGAACGGTGGGGGCTTTGGTCCCTGCCACACCCCACAGCATCCTTTCCATTGGACTAGTCAGAGCCAAGACTCAGTGTTTGAGGCATCTGTGACATCACTGGCCCTCTGACCATAGATCCCCATTCCTTGGAGTCGTGGACCTCAGATTTGTCACCGTCTCCATATCTGAGAAATATGAGCTTTTCAGATTCTAGTAGCCCCCGTATCTCAGCATCCAATGGTCTCCCCAGGGAGGAAGCAGGCCTGTCATAGCTACATGAAAGGGAGAGGCCTCTAATGACCACAGAATAAGACAAAAATTACAGGATGAAGCAGAAAAGCCTTTGGCAGAGCATAGGGACCACGGGACCTCCAGAGGCCAGGCACCATGCACAGGCCTTGACTGGAGGTCATTGTCAGCACCGTTCTGCACAAAGAATCCTCCCTAAACACTTCTTATCTGAGATAGGCTCCTCCCACCCAGAGCTCCCCTAGAATAAGCCCATTTTTCCAGGTCTCAGTAATTGGTCAGAGATGGTCATGTGGCCCATTCCTGGCCAATGAGACTCTTGCTAGGGAACTCAGGAATTTTCCTGACTCCTAAGGGCTTAAGGCTTCTCAAGGCTTTGCTACCTATGGGCGCTAGGAGAGAGGCAGGGAGGAGGTCAGGGGAGACCTCAATGGTGTGAGAAGGTAGAGTCTGGCCCATGGTGATCCTCTGCCCCAAATCTCATTCATGAGACAATGCATTCTGGCTGAATCCAGTTTGAGTGTTGTCTCCTGCCTCTGACAAACATTTCTCTTAGTTGTAGAGAGGTTGATTCAAACCCCAGTGGCGTCGGCCCAGCATGCCCATCAGGGCTGCCACTGGTCCTCAGCATGTCAGCAGGCTGCGCCTCTGTCCCAGCCGCCTCTGAGCGAGGGGTGTAATTTATGGTAGGAAGCTCTTAACGGCATGGGTGCTTTGGGAGAGCCTGTGACAATAGGCATAAAGCCGGCATTTAACCAGTGTGAATGGGGCCTAGATTTACTGTCTGGGCCAGACGGCATTTTTGTCCACAAGTCATCTCGGAGTACATTGACCGCTAAAGACTTCAACAGAAGACGAGGACCAAACAAAGGAAGTCAATTTTAAAAGGAACTTTGTCAAGGAGGTTTAGATGTCCACCAGATAGAAAAGGCGTGGCCGTCCTCACTGATGACAGCCGACCTGCCCAGTAGCTGCAGATCAGAGGGAGATGCTAATGAAGTCGTTTGAATGCCATTTGATGGACCCAGAGAATGGGAACGATGTCCCCAAGCCTGAAGCAAGGTGAAGGAATCAAAGAAGGTGGCCGTTGGGTTTGCTGCAGGGACAAGGCACCATTGTCTCAGTTGCCTTTTTCAGTCACTAAGTGTGTTTTCTGATACAGTGTTTACCAACAGAGACAGCACAGCCTGCCTAGCCCAGCCCCACAAAGCTTATGACCAGAAACAAACTTAGCAGAAGGGGAAAGAAAACAGTTCCGATCCGTCTGGGAAAGGTTTGTTCATGAGCACTGCAGGACTGGACCCAGTCTGACTGGGAGGGGGACCCAGCAGGCTGGCTGGGGGCAGGGAAGCGGTACAGCAGCCTGGCTGGGGGGTTGGGAGCCCGCACAGGAGCCTAGCAAAGCAGGAGGTCTGGCATGGCAGACACAAGCGGTTTGCCTTTCCCTAACAATCAGAAAGAGAAGGAGGCTGCAAAGCCCCTGACAGCTCTGTGTGGCCTGTCACACTCCTGCTTCTTTCGACAATCCCTCTCCCCTCTTGGGGCCCCCTCTTGCCTGAGTTCACAGGCTGCAGGCTCCAAGAAACTGTGACACTCAGCTTAGGTAGCAGAGAGTGTTTGGGGGCTCACATTTGTGAACTGGCTGTCTGGTCTGAAGTTGGGGAACCCCTCTGAGCTTTCATAGTAGTAGCCTCCAGCCTCAGGACTCACTACAGGCCCTCCACCGAAGTCCCTAACTGCCAGCTTGACTGGCCAGGGTCCCTGTGCTGTCTGGTTCCTGTGCAGCTCCTCTTCTGTGGGCAGCACCCTCACCTTGGCAGACCCCTGCTCTACCCTGCACTTGCTGCTGTGGGTGGGTCGACTCTTGGGGTCAGCCTCTGTAGGCCACCACAGTGCTCAGCCTGCGTTTTTGCCTGACCTCTGTCTCCTGTCCCTCTCTGAGCTGTGCTCTCTACCTGGGCTGGGACTCTTCAGAGAGCAGTCCCCAGAGCAGCAGCTAAGTTGCTAGGAATAGTTAAGACAGACATGTCCTTGTGACCCACATCCCATTCGGGAGGACAGAGATATGGCTCTTTGTAGGAGCTCTGGTCACATCCTGAAGGATGGGTCCCAGGTGAAGCAGGTGTCTCTGGTCCCTGCCAGGACCTGGGATGGAGGGTCTTCCCACCCTTGTAGTGGGATGTTGTGGCACCCAGGAGACAGGCTTCTCCCCGGAAGAGCTGTAGTTATACCACAGCAAGCAGCCGTAAGCCGAGGGCGGATCTCAGTGAGAACAACCCCCACCAAGTTCTGGGAGCAGAAGTCTGAATCAAGGCTGCCAAGGTGGGCTCTTCTGCTCGGTCTGGGTGAGATCCCCTGTAGATCTCTGCAGGTGTCCCGGAACTGGAGGGAAACTGAGTCAATTTCAAGGGAAGTGTTCCAAGCCCAGGGCAGCACAGGGTAAAGGCTGGGACTTAGGTGCAGCCTAACTCACACTTCTGGTTGTTGTTCAACTGGTTTGATAAAAGAATAAGCACAAAAGGCAATAAAGTGAAGAAAAGACAATAAGTGGTCATTGAATAACAAACATCTGGAAAGGCGTTTGATATGGTTGTGTCATTAGCCATTGGGGAACTGTGTGGCTAATAAAGCTGGGTGGGGGAGCTACGGGGAAATGGCCACTCAGGCATTGCTTCGGGGAGGGGCAGTGTTTTACTTCGCTGAGAACAAGCTGGACAACTCTTAGAACACTGCAGGGGGTGGGGGGGGAGCTCACTCAGTGGGAGAACACTCTAGCACATGCAAGACTCTGAGTTCTATCCCTGCACTGCACATAAATACGGACATAAACACAGGCAAAATCCACCTGCCCCAGCAGAGAGTAGACATACACCGGTGTGAAAACCTGAACCAAATACTTCTCACACGGTTATCTGTAACCACCAGGTCCTGGCACCCTTCCACAGGGGACTGACCAGTACACTGTGGTATGAAATATTAGTCAGCAAGGAAATGGAAGAAATTGTTCAGATATTCAACCCTGTGGATGCATTTCCAAAGAGTTATGCTAATTAAAACAACATGATCAGGCTAGACAGCCTTCCCAAGCCTAGGGAACAATGACCACCAACCACCTGGGACTTCCCAGAATGATTTATTAATAATATCCCAATTCTGAACCAGACAGTGGTGGCACACACCTTTATTCCCAGCACTTGGGAGGCAGAGGCAGGCGGATCTCTGAGTTCCCGGCCAACCTGGTCTACAGAGAGAGGATAGCCAGGGATACACAGAGAAACCCTGTCTTGAAACCCCCACCCCCCAAAAATGAAAACAATTCTGGAAACAACTCAGATTGCCATTTACAAGTAAGTAATTTTTTTAAAAAAATCAGCAAATAGTGAGACCCTACTCAACAATGTCTACCCACTGTTTTTTTCCCCCCCTGGGTGAGGGGAGTTGGTTGGGAGGTTTTGTTTCATATTTTTGGTTTTCTAGGACAGTGTCTCATGTACCCCAGGCTACCCTTGAACTTGCTATGTAACTGGGAATGACCTTTGACTGTTAATCTCCTGCCTCCACCTCCCCAGTGCCGGGGTTACAGGTGTGTGCTATACCACACCTGGCTAAGAAGGCATGTTTTAATAGTTTTCAGTAGATGAATGGGCCACGCAGAAAGATGTGAGAGGCTGAGCCCCGTATCAGGACCCAGGAGACTCCAGGGAGTGATGCCTGGGTAGGAATTCTCCCAGCTACTGGGTAATGCCACAGCCACCAGTTGTGGGAATGCTTGGGCTGATGCAGGCTCTGGGAGCAAGGCAGAGGCAGGCTGGAGAAATCCATTCCACCAGAGTCCTGGATGCGCACCCTGCAGAGGGATGGGCTATGTGGGAAGGTGGGTGAAAGCCAGTCCTGGTGGGGAAAAAAATCCAGGCAGAGGCCGCAGGCTGTGCTTTGCTGGCAAGAGCAGGCCGTTAATGAATGCCTCCAGAGTGGCAGCGAATTCCCAGGGCAGGGAGCCACTCCAAGGCCGGGTTCCATTCCCAGGGGGCTGTGTGTGGATTGCCTCACTGAGTGACTCACAGCCGTACTTGGAAGAGTTGATGAAACGCCTCTACCTGGGCAGGAGTGTGATGTAGATGCCCCACTTAGGGCTGCAGTCTCTTGACTGGTTCTGGGCCTCTGTGCTAATCCATGAGCGAATAGAAGCCTCCCTGACGGAAGTGGGTATGACAGTGACTCATTTCCTCTGGGGCTTATGACTGGCCTAGACGCAGGCTCTTGGCCCTGATGACATGCCAGGTGTGGGTTCCATCTTACGGAGCGAATCTTAATCCAGGCAGAAAGTGGCTGGTTACTCCTGTGACATTTGTGCCACTGGACACCAGCAGGCACGGCTTTCCAGGCCCACTGTTATGGTAGCTCTCAGAATCACAGCTGGGTAAGATCGAGGATCAGTTTTCTCCTCTGATAGTGTGCACAGAACCTTCCAGCATGGTGAAAGCTAGCCAGTTTGGATGAAGCTTCCAGGTCAATAGGTCAATACCAGCTTCATTTCTCCATATTCTATGACTCAAGTGTGTGGTATCTTCTTACCGCCGAGTTCTGGAAGGTATCCAAGAGCAGTGACAGTAGCCTATAATGTTTGGAGTTCTATGGGATCCTACTGATCAACAGCCCCAAAAGAAGTAACTCATTCCCGGCATGGAGGAATTCTCCTGTGGTGTCTGGTAGGGACATGCCTCCTCCCATTCTAGAGTAACTCCATTTAAACTCTTTTTTTATATATGCATATGTATATATTTTAGCAATAGGTTTCTATGTGGCTTTTTCCAAAGACTTTAGTGTAATGCTCCCCTCCATACCTCCTCCTCTACCCTCCCCTCCCACACCCACTCCCAAGGCTTCAGGGTAATTAATATCAGAAGAGGAGGGGCTAAAATTGTAGGAGGTGATGGACGGCTGCAAGGAAACATTGTTTTCTGTACACAGGAGAGCTCCACCCACAAGCATCACCCACAGTCCATTCTCGGAAGCAGTGTGCCCCAGAGAGGGCAGTGAGTTCCTTCTGATCACACAGCATGGACTGGGCAGTGGGTGCTGTTCTACTGTGTAGAGAGAAGCAAGAAAGCCCCCCTGAGGCAGGGGCTAGGGAGGAAGGCATGAGGAAGGTCACAGACCCTCTATTTGTAGCAGCATCGGGGGCAGACATAGAAATGCAGCAGAGGCTTCGAACGGTGTTTGTGTCTTCTCACGTGTGTGTGGAGATGCTCCTCCAGGGTTGTGGCTTCTCACGTGTGTGTGGAGATGCTCCTCCAGGGTTGTGTCTTCTCACGTGTGTGTGGAGATGCTCCTCCAGGGTTGTGTCTTCTCACGTGTGTGTGGAGATGCTCCTCCAGGGTTGTGTCCTGTGTCTTCTCACGTGTGTGTGGAGATGCTCCTCCAGGGTTGTGTCTTCTCACGTGTGTGTGGAGATGCTCCTCCAGGGTTGTGTCTTCTCACGTGTGTGTGGAGATGCTCCTCCAGGGTTGTGTCTTCTCACGTGTGTGTGGAGATGCTCCTCCAGGGTTGTGTCTTCTCACGTGTGTGTGGAGATGCTCCTCCAGGGTTGTGTCTTCTCACGTGTGTGTGGAGATGCTCCTCCAGGGTTGTGTCTTCTCACGTGTGTGTGGAGATGCTCCTCCAGGGTTGTGTCCTGTGTCTTCTCACGTGTGTGTGGAGATGCTCCTCCAGGGTTGTGTCTTCTCACGTGTGTGTGGAGATGCTCCTCCAGGGTTGTTTCTTCTCACGTGTATGTGGAGATGCTCCTCCAGGGTTGTGTCTTCTCACGTGTGTGTGGAGATGCTCCTCCAGGGTTGTGTCTTCTCACGTGTGTGTGGAGATGCTCCTCCAGGGTTGTGTCCTGTGTCTTCTAACGTGTGTGTGGAGATGCTCCACCAGGGCTCTGGTGCAGAGTGGAGCATTTGAAAGGTGGTTACATCAAGAGGGTAAAGCCCTTGTGAGTGGCATTAGTGCCATTATAGAAGAGCTCCCAAAGTGTCCCTGCCCCTTTGGTCAGTGAGGACATGGGGACAAGGTATGCCTGTAAACCAGGAAGTGACTCTCACCAGGCTCCACAGCTGTAGGCATCAGTCTGCTAGGCTCCTTGTACAAACACTAGGAGAGTCCTGAGTAGCAAAACAGCAGGAGGCCGTGTGTGGGGTGAGGGGGTCCTGAGCCCCCATCCTCTCACACCTAGCTACCAACTCTCCGGGCAAGTAGATTCCTTGGCAGAACCGAAACTTACCCTGGAGATGTTGAACACTTCCTGGTACCTGCCTTGGCTTCCAGGGCTGCCTGGATAAGGGCTTTGAAGACAAAACCGGTTTAGCCATTAGCCATTAGGAAAACCAATGCCCCTTCCTCTCTCCTTTGTGCCTCAGTTTCCCATCTGTGCAGAATTGAAGGACAAGAACTGATGTTCTCTGGAAGTTCTTCCTGATATAACTGCAAAAAAGATCCACAGATGATTCCCAGCTCCTTTCACAGGCAATATCCATGTCCTCACAGGTGACGTCATGTCCTCACAGGTGGTGTCATGTCCTCACAGGTGATGTCATGTCCTCACAGGTGATGTCATGTCCTCACAGGTGATGTCATGTCCTCACAGGTGATGTCATGTCCTCACAGGTGACATCATGTCCTCACAGGTGACATCATGTCCTCACAGGTGACGTCCATGTCCTCACAGATGATGTCATGTCCTCACAGGTGATGCCCATGTCCTCCCATAGGTGGTGCCCAGTTCCTCCCATGGATGATGCCAATCTCCTCCCATAAGTGACACCCACCTCCTCCAATAGATAATGCCCGGCTCCTCCAAGTGGTAGCTGGTCGCTGGGCTAAAGGTGCTGCTGGACTCTAAGGTGAGACCTTGGGGATGGGTAATCAGCCTGTAATTGTGCTGGCCCTTTGGTCAGCCTGGGCAAAGGAGTCATCTGCAGGCCCCAGCATGGTCCTGGACATGTCTCCTAACCTAAGAGCCCCCTCCGCACATCCCTGCCCTATAGTGAGGATCTATCTGTGTACTTAGTGACCAGGCTTAGCCCAGGCCTGTAAGGCTCTGACAGCTTGTGAGACCTGATGGGCCCAGGTCTGTGGAAGCCAGTTACCCATAGTCATCAATCTCCAGGCCCGTCACTCTGTGCAGCTTGTCTCCACAGTCTAAATCCCTGGTCAGGGCAGGGAGAGCTGCTCATTAGGCACAGGTCAACCTGGGGTCAATCCCATCTCTTGACTCTCCTGATACGTTACTTTGAGCAAGCTTTTCCTCTTCCTGAGACTCAGTTTCCCCATCTTTAAGATGGGTCTGGGACTTAAATCTTGTTCCTAAAGATCATGTGCCTCAGCGTAAGGAGACATACTTTAGAGAGTTTTAACTAAAAGATGGTTGATGAGAAGGTAGAGCGCACTTGCTTAGCACTGCCAATGCCCTGGGGCTGCCCCAGCCCTGAGTGGAGGCAGAGCAGGAAAGATGTGTTCCAGGACATCAGGAGCCATGTCTGTTCTGGGCCTTCTGGCCACTCCAAAGTGCCTGACATTTACCTCAGCTCCCACAGCCAGGCAGCCTCCCAGAGTGACAGTCATCGGAATGCAGCCCTTCTTCCTGCTGGAAAACTGTGCTATCGTTAAACCTGATTCCAGGAGTCCCCGAGACCACAGTTTAGGCTGCTGACTCAACAGCCGACGGCAAGGAGATGTTGTTGGGGCTTGAGTGAGGGCAGGCAAGGATTTCCAAAGGTGGGCGGGTTCCCCCAAGCTTCTCAGAGATCTCTGTTTCATAAGCAGCCAGCCAGGGCGAGGCTGATGGCCTCAAACATTTTTAATCGAACATCATGCCCAGCTGTCCCGCCTGTCCCCTCCTGGCGACTAAGGCATTTGTTTTTTTTGGGTTCCTACCAAGGAGCCATGGAGCTGCTGACCCTCTTGGCAAGTTCTAAGGCCAAAAGGTGCTGAGATGCCTTGAGGACAGGGGCAGAAATGGGCCCCAGGTGCTATAAATGCAGCCAACCACTCCAGGCTTCTTGTGGCCTATCATGTTAGTAGTTAGAGTTGCCATCTCTGCAGCCCTACAAGTTCCCTACAGACCATGTCCATGTCAAAGGCCTGACACATCACCCCTGATTGCCACCCCACAAGGATTCCTCATGCACATATCCTTACACCCATTTTGCAGATAAGAAAACAGACTCAGAAGGGTGAGGATACATACCCAAATTGGGAGAGTCAGGATTTGAACCCATGCCTGTCTATTCCTAGCATCTATCCCTTACTTATTCTTCTGCTTCTTTGACTTGTTGCCAAGAGTTACTGTCAACTGTATACATGACACCGTAAAACAGAGAGTGAGGACAAGAGTGATCCCAGGCCTGAATGAGTGAATGACTGGATGAATGGATGGTTGGATGGATGAATGAATGAATGAATGAATGAGTGAATGGTTGGTTGAAATAATGCTTAAATGAGGGAACAAACAAATAAATAAATGAAATAGTGAGTAGATGAGTAAGTAAATGAGTGAATGAAGAAGCAAAGGACTTCTGATTCTAAATTGATTGTTTTCCTGGACTTTAGTCCCACTTGCTTTAAGTTGACAGACTCTTGAATATGTCTCCTTATCAGCCTGAGTCTTAGGAAAAAGTTTGTTCCGGCAGTACAGAGGCACAGGAGGACCAGACAAGGAGACCAAAGAAAGACAGGATATAGATGATAAGCAAAACCAATCTGGCACCTGGGGCCACTGAGTAGTTGATGTCACCCAATGTCTACCCAAGAGACAGAGAAAGGAATTTTCCTGCCTAGTCCCCACGGTCTGGAGAGTCTGTCTGTGCCTCACACTCCTAAGCTGTGCACCTCCCCGAGGTACCTCAGCAAAGAGTCTCAGAGCAGTCAGGAGAAGGCCTGTGTTCTAGGAAAGGGCCACACTGAAGCAGGATGAGATGATATCCCAGGAATATGGAGGTGCCCAACATGGCCTGTTAGCATATGGTTTCACTTCGTCTCTATATTTGACAGCACATGCAAGGTCCTTAGAATCCATCCTTGAAATGGATGGAGAGATGAGCAGAGGGACGGAGGTAAGGATGCATGGATGATGAGTGGATGGAGGGATAATTAGCTATATGCATACATGGATGATTTACACACATGTATTTGGATGGGTGGACTTGTTGGTGGATGAATGGACAGAGGCTGGGTAGGTGCACAGCTGAATGACTGGGTGGGTAGGAGGGTACTCTCATCCTTTTGTTGCCAATAGTGCAGCTACCTCTGCGCTGGAAATGCGGCCAACAAATAAGATGAGACCTGAGCTAGGCTGGAGCTGGAGGGCCTGCTAGATACCCTGAGACAAACCTCTGTGTCAATGTGGTGGTGTGGCTGAGAGGTGGGTGGTGGCTCCCATCCAGGACACACAAGCTGCCTCTTACTGGTCCCACAGGGAAGTCATCCCACTCTGAGCCTGTGAGCTAGACCTAAATCCTGGCTGCCTTTCCTCTCTGACTGAACAGCACAAGGCAAGGCATTCTCCTGGTCTTGGCTTCGGAGACAGGAGAGGGCTCGGAGCCCCCACCCTTGGCTCTCTTTGCTGCCAGTGCCCTAGAGGACAGTTGTCCTCCTGTGGCAAATCTGAGTTACAGAGCCAGGCCTCGCAGGCAGAGAAATCTCTAAGGTCTCATGGATCCAGGCCAGATGTCTGGTGGCACTGGCAGAATACATAGGTTAATCAATGGAATTCAGAGTCACAGCTGTGACTCTCAACACGGCATGTGTCCTTTTAGAGGAACCTGGAGGTCCGTGCTGAGTCTCACTCTTCCTGTTTTCTGAGAGAACCTCTAGATGCTGACCATGGGCACAAGACACCTGCATCACTGGGGGCCATGATCCAGGGGTGTTCTTCAAAACTGGGGAGAGCTAAGCACTCCCATGTGTGATAGGCCAAAGATACCTGTATATTGAAGGTGTTTCAAGATGGCCAAGATCCTCCAGTAAAATGGGAAGGTGGGGAGGCAAGAAAAAAGGAAGAGAGGGAGGGAGGAAGGGGAAACGGAGGGGGAAGGAAGCAGGAAAGATGAAAGGATGGAGGGAGAGAAGGAAAAGTTAGGAAGGCTAGTGGTAGGTAGCTGGATGGATAGATGATGGATGTATGGGTGGTGGGTGGGTGGGTGGATGCATGAACAAATGGATGGATAGGTGGACAGATGGGTGGAAAAATGAATAGATGAATAGACGAGCGGATAGATGGATGGGTGAGTTGATGGGTGGGTGGGTGGGTGGGTGAATGGATGGGTGGGTGAGTGGGTGGGTGGGTGAATGGATAGTTGGGCTGAGAGAAAGAGGGGGTGGTTAGCTAGACAGTTGGATTTTTAAGTGATGGTTGGTTATTTAGCTGGTTGTTTGGTTGGTTGATTAGTTGATTAATAAAATAGCCCACGGCAGCCCTCCTCATTGGTGAGCTGGGGGGTCTTCCATTCTATTCACACATGTTTAAGTCTGGTTTACAGAACAAAATATATCTGGTTTCTGTAAGTTCAAGGCCAGCCTGATCTTCACATCAAATTTCAGGACAGCCAGAGCTATACAGTGAGACTGTCTTAAAAAAAATGGAGGAGCAGGAGGAGGAAGGAAAGGAGGGAAGAGGAGGAGGAGGAGGACAGAGACAGAGGAAGACACCTAGCATCAATCTCTGGCCTCCACATGTTCACACACAAGCATGTTTGCATGCACACATGCAAAAGTCATCAAACCAAATTCTATTCTCAGTTAGCTTCCGTTCCTCAGGATCTCTGTGCACAGAAGCCGGGAAGAAGAGATGAGCAAACACTGAAGGTGACGGCCACCCACGTGTTCCAGTCTGAACTGGTGCCTCACTCCACAGTCACACATTAAAAGAGCAGCAACAGAGACAGGGATGGTGCCAGCTGCTGAGTGAAGGCTTTGGCCTTGGTTCTGGGAGCCTCAGCACTCTGGCAGTGAAGACAGGGCTGCCACAACCTCCAGACCCTCCCTCAGCCTTGGGACTGCAGTGGGGACAGACTAGGATCTGAGTCAGCTCCTTTCACCTCTGTGTGGGATCTGCAGGGGTGGAGGGTTTAGGGGGGACTTCAGGAGATGATTGCCCTGTCTGCTACAGAGATGGGGGTTCTAGCGCCCTTGGATGGCAATTCAGCATGTGTATGGGTTCCTAGGCACAGGCCTGGCTGGGGAACATGGACGCTAGCCACAGGCAGAGCATCGATGGAACAAATACTTCTCTAGACATCCCTCCCTGGCATGGGACATTCCTAAAGGTCTCTTTTTCTTAAAACATTAATGACCAATGTTTGACTTGGGCTGGACAATGGAGGAGGGTAGAGAGGAAGGAGGAAACTCATTGCCACACACTAGGTCTGTCATCAGGTCAGAGCCCACCCTTGTGGCTACATGAAGATTTATTGAAGCCATGGCATGGGTTCATTCATTTTTCTTTAAACTATCTGCCCTGGAAAGGGAAAAAAGTGCATACATGATAAAATGCATTTGAAATTTCTGCTTGTCACCAGAGAGGTGGCCATGTGTTTGGTAGGGAGCCGGGGTTGTGTGTTAGGGCGGGGACTGGCTCTGTCCTCCCTCTCATCTCTCGGCCAGAGAACATGAAGTCAAGAATCCTTCACTATATATTGGCGCCCACAAAGGTTGTTATACCCAGCCCCTTACTCTGGCCATCTGTGTCCAAACAGCTGCAGATTGGAAAGATGAGAATAAATCTTGATGAGGAAAAATCAGCTCCTGTGATTTCAGACACGGGCTGACTTTGAGAGAGGAGTGAAAGAGCTTTTTTCTCTTTCCAGAAAAGAATATTGTCATCCATGAATTAACTCTTACCTGTCTTCATTTCTTGACTATACCAAGAGTTTTTATGAATCAAGAAAAATGTAATAGGAAAATGAGCAGGAAAACTCATAAAGGAAGGTAGACTGGCAGGCACTGGCAACAACTGCTTAATCTCACCAAATGTCAAAAACTGTAACTTAAAACACACACACAACCGTAGTGTCATTTTCCACTTTTGTTTTCAAGGAAGGGGCAGGAGTAGTGAGCACAAACCATGGTTCGGTGCGGAGGTCAGAAGATGGCTCTTTGAGTCATTTCTCTCCTCCACCCTGTGGGGACCAGGCATCAAGGTCTGGTGTTCAGGCTTGGTGGCAGCCCCTGTCTGGTGGCCCTGAAGTACCAGCCTGTAACTACCAAATTGGCAAAGAGTGGACTGGAATTTTGAAAATGGGCGTCATTGAGCCTGCCAAAGTATCCTTGCCTAGGCAGCACGTGTCCTGAAGCCCAGACCCACCAGTGCTCCTTGGCCAGCTGATCCCCTTGAGGACTCAAAGAGCCTCTCAGAGCAGAGGCTTGGTTATAAGGGCCCCTCCCAAAATAACAAGCAGGGTCCACACTTGCCCTTGGTACCATCCTAGGCCTCCCACAGCCTGATGTCCCAGGCACACTCTACACATACACACACACACACACACACACACACACACACACACACACACACACACGTCCCCTATAAAAGAGAACCATGGCCCATGGCCTAGTCTAAGGTCTAGAAAGAAGCCCAACCCCCCAGGTTGCAGGCTGACCTTGGAGAGAACCTCACTCAGGGGCCATGGGCAGAGTGACTCCATCTCCTGAAAACATCAAGCCACAGCCTCTCCAGAAGCGAACCCCTAGAGATTTCAGTAGCCCCAACCCACTAACTCTAGGGTCACTCCATCTTGCAACCCTGAGCCCAATGCTGGAAGGGCCACAGGGCGACTCCCTGGTTGCTCACAGGTGTGACTGAGTGCAGCACACACCACCCCTCCCTTTCCTTTAGGCTCAGCACACCAGCATTGTGGGGTGCTTGGGACACAGGTCAGCTCCAAAATGCAAGCATGAAAAGCTTCATATGGAGGCTGGGGAGCACGGGTAAGTCTGCCTTGGCTGAGGCAGTCAGGGAGGCTGGACTGCGTCAGAAGAGTGCCACTCCTGACAGCTCCAGGCCATGTGATCCCATACAACAAGCCTCCCAACTGCCTGTGAGGACCATGCATCAGGACACTGGAGTGTCACCATCCCCGGGCTCCTAGGGTGGCAGTAGTACACTCTCACTGGGAGCAAGGCCATGGTGGATCCTCTGTCCCTTGTACTCACAAAAGTCCCCATCTGACAGAATGTACAGACTGGATCCCTGAGACACAGCAGTGACGGCTCTCACAGAGAGGGAAGATGGGAAGAGATCAGTCTGCTCCCACAGGACTCTCTTCCCCAGTCTGCCGCTCTGTCCCTACTAGATTCCCTACTAGAGTGGCATCCTAAGCCAGTCCCTCCCCGCCAGGCTCACTCAGACCCTGAGAAGTCACACCCGTGACTTGGTCTTTCCCGTCACCTTGCTGCACCCCACACGCCCACCCTCCCAGGACCAAAAATGGACACCTGGACACAAGGTATTGGGAAGAAGGTATCCTGGAGATGAGAAAGGCTTGACAAAGATAAGGAAGCAGGCAGGGAGGGGTGGGAGGGTGCAAGTGGGGATGGGGTGGGAAACCGGGAGGAAATTGAGGGTAGGATACAGAGTGAGAACAGCTGCTTGGTACCCAAGTGGTGCTGACAGGCACCCACTCACTCCAAGCCTGGGACTCCTGAGGCCTGAAGACCACTCCAGACCAAGGGAGAGAGGTGTGTCCCGGACACACGTGAATGCAGACATTCCTGCAGGGGTCAGGAGGTGCTCTCTCTTTGGACCTTCCTGGGTGCAGCCGTGAGTGACTGTCAGACCCACAAAGCATGCATACAGGAAGCACTCAATACTTGCCTGCTGAAAGCAGACGTGCTAGAGGGTAGCAGTTAATTCTTCTCTGAGTCTCCCCACTTGGTACCTGACACAGCCCTCTGGACTCTGTGGAGAGCAGAGTCCAGTTATTTTTTGTTTGTTTGTTTTTTGTTTTTGTTTTTGTTTTTTACGAGACAGGGTTTCTCTGTATTGTTTTGGAGGCTATCGGTCCAGCCCGGCCTCGAACTCACAGAGATCCGCCTGCCTCTGCCTCCCCGAGTGCTGGGATTAAAGGCGAGCGCCACCACCGCCTGGCCAGAGTCCAGTTATAACTGCACTTCCTACCCCAGCCCTGGCTGTGGGGCCTTTGTGCAGCCTCGGGGACTGGAGGGAGAAGCTGGCTCCTCAGCAGCAACTCAGGGCTCAGCCAAGCCTGCCTCTACAGTGGAGTGCCAATCAGGACGGCTCTGCTGCCGAAGGACCGTGAGAGGACTCACTTGGCCTCCTCTCGGGTTGCAGGAAATCACTCATATCTAGAGTTTTCAAGGGCCCCTCAGATCTGAGGACATGTGGGGTGAACTTCACCTTGGATCTAGGCACCCAGGGCCAAAACCTCAGTCTGGTGGACCTCTGGGTTTGTCTCTCCTCTCTTCCGGCCCTCAGTTTCCGCATCTGGGGACAGCGGGCCTGGTACTGTCCTGCCAACCTCACAGTTATGGCAGGTCACCACGTGGCAAGAAGCCAGGGTGGGGACTTTGCTCCATTGGGAGCTCCAGCCCCACAAGGGCCTTGAGCAGTGCCCACCCTCCATCCTCACCTGACCACGAGCACAGCCCTTGACTGACAGCCCACCTCAGCCTCCTGGGTTTCCACACCTCCAGCACATAGGTTCTGGTTTCACACCACCTCCGCCTGTGCCTAGCATAGCCCAGAGTCTCAGAAACTTGCCTCCTCCTTCCCCACCTCAGAAAAGCTCTGAGAGGAGATATAAAAGGAGGGCTTTCCTAGAGCCCTAAAGCAAGGGCAGCGCCTCTCATCCCAGCTCCAGTGCACTGAAGTTGCCAGAACTTTCTGTGACCCCCCCTGCTCTAAAGAAGAAAAAGTTTCTTAGTCACAAGAACTCCCCCAAAGGGGGAAGGGTATGAGGGAGAAAGGGACAGGAAAAGTGGAAGAGAGAGGGAAGAACGAGGAAGAGGGGAAAGGGAGGGAGGGAGGGAGGGAGGAAGGATTGCTACGAGGAAAGGAGAGGTATAGGAAGAAATAGGGGGAAGAAGAATGAGGAAATGAGGGAGGGAGGAGGGAGGGAGGCAGGGGGAGGAAGGGAGGTGGGCGCCAGGGCCCGGGGCCCGGCAGGCCACCATCAGCGTGAACATCCATGCCATGGAAGCACTTTGTCCCCACGTTCTGCCCTTGGCGAGTCTCTGCAGAGCAGACCGCCATCAGTATTCATGACATCTGTCTGCCTCTATGGAGCCCCGAAAGGAGCCTCCCCAGTACAGCCAGCCTCGCCCCTCTGCCGAGCTTTCTTTCCCCTTCAAAACAGATTGCGGGACAGATGACCGCATTGTTTCCCCCATTTCCATCTGAAAACTCCCCTCCGTGTTGGCCACTGGGTGCCCCTATTAAGGGCCAAGCAGCCCATGGCCACGTGGGGTGGCCCAGCCCAGCCTCTGTCTCCCGCTCCCTGGGGCCTTTCCATCGGAAGAAGGAAAAGGGCCGGAGAGACAAAGGTGGGACATAAATTAAACCCCAGCTTTTTAAGTTCAAACTGAATTTTCTTTATTTTTTTTCCCGCAGCTGTCAGAGGAGCCGGTTAGAACTCCAGTAATGCATGTTTAATGTATTAAAAAGAAAGGGAGGAAGAAAAGCCAGGCGTCCACCCCGAATGTTCTGTCCACCGACTTGCATCAGGGACATTAGTTCGGGCCAATGAACTCTGAGTGAGTCAAGTGTGGCGCCGCGGATTGGGGCCAGGGACCCCCACCGGGGGCTGTCATATCTACTGAAAGCTCGTGCATCCTAGTTGCGCGGGACAGGACAGGATGGGGACAAGTGTCTCACAGCCCCGGGGGCCACAATCAAGCAGGCCCAGCTCCTCACCGCTGTTTGCTGCTGACCTGTTGCTGTCATGGTGCTGCCAGACCCACCATGCTACCTGACCCCAGCCAAACTTCAGCCCTCTTCAGCTTCCAGGGCCTTCCTCCATCTTGGGGAGCAGCCCCTCTCCCAAGCCTAGTCTGAGAAAATAGGACCGAGGCTGAGGTTAGGTATAAAGCCAAAGTTAGCCCGGTAAGCAGAGAACGGGCAAATGAAGCTGAGGCTGGAGGCTGGATCTGCTTCCCCTCATGGTGCAGCCTGAAACAAGCATGGCAGGGGGACTCGGCGTCTCCATGGCACTGTAGCCACCACACTGCCATTAGTATCCCGAGTACAGACTTGGAGACCAGAAGAAGAGGGGATAGGATATCCTCCGGTCTTGACAATTGGGACATCCCAGACAGCCAGACCTCACCAAACCCAAAGCCCCTGAGCCCCAAATCCAGTCTTTTCCTCCAGAGAGAGGGAGGCTCACAGAAAAGACAAAGATCTAATTAGAGGGAACCCCTCCCTGCACTGTAGATTCAGTATCACCTCTGCTCAGACAGGATCGCTCCGTACCTGTGCACTCACGACCACTCCCCTGACCCAGCCTCCCAGGATGTTGAGACAGCAGTGTGTACCCCACACCTAGATTCTGGTTTGTGCAGTACTGCAGGTGAAACCCAGGGGTTCATGCACACCAGGCAGCCACTCTACCGATGGAGCCACCACGAGTCCTAAGAGGGTCATTGTTAATAGCCCTTCCCATCTCAGAATTCCACTTTCCTATTATTCCAACCCATGAGAACCCCGTGTGGTCACTTTCATGGGCCGGGGACATGGCTGGTTGTACTCCAATTTATTTTATTTGTGTAAATTCTGTGTACCTTACCTCCTCAAAGTCCTCCTCAAATGCCTTAGCAAGAGCTTGGGCTAGCAGGTACAATGGGGAGATGGAGCCCCCAAATGAAAGGTCTAGGGTGAGTATAGCATATAAACTGAGAGTCCTAGGAGGGAACCACCATGTAGACAGGACATACATTTACACATGCACCCCAGACTAGATGGGACAGCCACAGCAACGGGCACCCACTTGCCAACTGAACTCAAGAACTCAAATTCGGTCTCCTCCCCTAGAGGAAGAGGACAGGGAGAAACCAGAGCCTCCACTGGAAACCAGCTGGAACCCAACTGGAGCTAGAGTCCTGCTGAAGCCATTGGGGGAGGATGGCTGAGCCACCACAACTTTCATAGGTCTCTAGTCTGGTGCCTGGGGGAGGGGAGCATTTGGAACTACAAGCTCCGTGCTCTGGCTACAGTGGGGTGTGATGGAGCACATGGTGGGGGGCACAGGTTGGGTATAGACAGCCGGTCCCAGGCATAATAGGCCCTGCCTTCTGGTGAAATGCCACGCTGGTGCTTGATGCTATGTAAATTGCCAGGCACTCCCATGCATCGCACAACAGGTGCTGGTCACATGCAGGGCACCATCCAAAACAGTTCCTACGTCCTGCTAATACAACCATTGGAGAAGGAAAGAGGCCTGGGAGGAACACACTCAGATTGCATCTGGCTGCCGCTTCTTTCCCCTTGGCCAGGAGGTGGCGGAATCCACTAGTACTCACTAGTGCATCACCAAGTGATGGACAGACAGCTGGGGATGTAGCTCAATTGGCAGAGAGCTTGCCTAGCAGACACGAGGCCCTGGATTTGATTCCCCAAAACTACATAAAGCAGATGTAGTAAACCTTGCCTATAATCCAGCACGCTGGAGGTGGAGGCGAGAGGCTCAAGATCATCTTTAGCTACCTGGTAAGTTCAAGGCCAACCTGGGTTGCCTAAGACCCTGTCAAAAAAGGGGTGGGTGGGGAAATGACCTGAGTTCAATCCTCAACACCCACATAAAAGCTGGGCATGGCCACATGATCCTATAATCCCAGCCCTGGAAAGGCAGACACAGGAGAGTCCCTGGGGTTCACTGGCTAGCCAATCTAGCCAATTGGTGAGCGATAGGCCAGTAAGAGACCCTGCCTCAAAAAACAAAGTAGAAATCAATCAAGGAAGACACCTCTTGCCAACCTTTGATTTACACACACACACACACACACACACACACACACACACACACAGTCCGGTTTCTCCCTAGAATAGGACCTTCACTGATATTCTTGGCATTTTTTTTTCTCCAAAGTCTGATCTTTAAGCTGCAGAAAGAAAAGCCAAGCTTGATCCTGCAGCTCCTAAGCTGGTTTTCCTGCAGGCACTCCACTCAAGCTCCATTCATATCCACCCATAACAAAGTCTGCCCACTTCAAGAAGTCTGCAGCAGAGACCCCCATGCTGGAGGCAGCTCAGTGTTCATTGCTTTTTTCACTGACACTGTTTGGGGCCAGTCGCAGGACTGGTTTAGACCAGCAAAGCTGAAGGGGGTTGTCTTCTTAGAGAAGGGGAGGTCCAGCCCAAGGCTTTTCCACTGAGTGCTGTCCAGTGCCCTGCCTCCAAGTTGGACCCCCAAGAAAGCACCCCCTTGCCCTAAGACAATAGCAGCACCTGCTAGGCCATGCTGTCCCCTGGGAGTCCTGGCCCGTGCCGGGAGGCCAGTGCCTGGCATGAGGCCTCATTGTTCTCCTCCCTCCCTCTCTGGGGCTCTTCCATGAAGTGACAGGGCAGCCCCCAGGGTCACCTCCAGGGCACTCATGAGGGGCTCCTGGGCATCTGTCTCAGGCAGTAGGCAGCAGGAGGGAGCTAGCAGGCTATTGTTTAAGTCCAGAGCCACCCCCACCCAGCAGGAGAGGGGTCCATTGTCTGGAAGCAATCTGCCATACTCTATCCACCCTGGACACTCCCAGAAATGAGGAGGCCCTCCCATAACCGGGATACCCAGGTCAGACTCTGGTGCAGCACCTGCAGCTCACTGGCTGGTGGCCGCCCTCCATTCTTGAGACTCAGAAACCCCCAATCCACACTTTTAGAGCTCTCACAGCTTCTGTCGGTCACTTCCCAGATCCTCCTTCATAGCTCAGACATGCACCCACTTCTTCCCACATGATGTAATGTGACATCCCTCTCAACCCCCTTCCCACCTCTGCCAGCTGCCCGTGGGAAAGCTGCCACCACCAACTCCTCCAGGCAGAAGCGCCCTGTGATGGGCGCGGCAGAGGCGGTTCCCTTGGGAGTCATGAAAATTCCATTGCAGGGAAAAAAACAAAAAACCTTCTTCCTGCCCCCCCTCAAACCAGTGTTGCTAAGAAGGAGATGAGCGGTGGAGTGTGTCATTCTGGCTTGATAATCCTTGAATGGTATCAACCCAGGTGACTACGGGCTAGAGCTTAAGCCTTTTGGCCACAGATCCAGGTGATGTTTCACCAGTGCCCAAAAAGTCTGGCAGAAAAAAAAATAAGATGAGTGAATTCTACTCCCACTTCCAGGGATCCTGGTGACCTGTGACACCACAGACCAGAGCCTTTGCACAATGGGCCACTGTATTTACATGTTCATATTCTTGCCAGGGAGGTCAGATGCAGGATTCTGTCCAGGGCTGTGAAGGAAGAAAGGGGAGGTATGTTTGAATCCTAAAAGAGGACCAAAAGACAGCTGGCTGGCTATGGGGAGTGCACTCGGGGCGGACTACAGGTTGAACCTTGCAAGGCTGTCATAGATGTCACATCTCTTTGCGTGAGAATTACATGTCCCTGCTCAGGTCCTTAAGAGCAAGCCTTCTCCTCAGAAGCAAGTATAAGGACCACCCACAGCGACCACTCAGTTGTCACTTAGAAGAAAGGATAGAGATATGGAAGGATGGATGGGGAGAGATGACTGGAAGAATGATGGAGGAATAGGAAGATGAATAGATGGAGATATGGATGAACAGAAATAAATGGAAGGATAGAGAGATGGAAGGTAGAAAGGATGAAGAAATAGACTGATGGGTAGGTTGCAGGATTCAGGAATGGAGAGATTGGTAGGGGAGAGATACATGCAGAAAAGAGGACAAGATAGATGGATGATGGATGGATGGGCAATGGATGGAAGAAGGATGGACAAATGGGTAAAAGCATGGATGAACGGGTAGGTGGATGAACAGATGGACCTTGGGATCAGGAGATGGATTGTTGAGTTAATGAAGGAATGGATGGAAAAAGAAGAATGGAAAGATAGAGGGAAAGACAGTTGAAGAGATAGAAGGATGGGTGAGTCCAGGGATGGAGGGATAGATAGAAAGATAATTGAAATAATGAACTAAAGATGGAGGGATAGATTGGGAGGATGGATAGAAGGATGGAGAGACAGAAAATTGGTAGGAAAGTGATGACTAGACATATGGGGGTGGACAGATTGAAAGACAGAAGGCAGGATGGATGAGGGGTGAACCACAAACTTGCAGAGGTACTTTTCTGCCTTTCTTTGGGCCCCAGCAGTAGGAGAAGCCCATCACAGTTGGCTATGAGATAAGTCATTTCCCTGACCCCTGCTCAGAGCACCCTCACAGTTAGACTCTACATATCATCCAGCAAATACTACTGCCCTGCACCTCAGTTGCCTCCTCCCTCCCTGACTGGGAGAGTCCCAGACTAATTTAGGAGCTGGCTCCTCTGTCTTCCCAGACTCACTCCAGCCTAGAGCAAAGGAACAAGGACAAGAACCAGAAAGATAGAGGGACAAGGGATGGTCTTCAAAATGCATTGTATACTTTCATGAAAATGGTCTTGTGTAACTCAGAATAAGATACAATAATGCTATATTAGCAAAAATTACAAATACAAATGAATTAAGGTAAAATGTCTTCTTGTCAAATCTGAGGCAACTCAAGAAACCCCAGGGCCACCAGGAATGTACACACCAACACCGTTAAGAACACATTCTGGACAGACTATGGACACCCCCATGGAGGGCCTCACCCTCCCTGGGGGAATGAGGGGATAACGGGGGGGGGGGTTGGGGGGAGGGCACGGGAAGAGGGGAGGGAATGGGAGAGGGACCTGGAACTGACTTGTGAAGCAACCTTGTTTCTTATCTAAATTTAAACTGGAAAATAAAAGAAAAAAAAAAAGAACACATTCTGTACATACCACAAACCTGATGGTAGAGACACCATATAGGATGTCAATCCCCAGAGTCCAAAGAGTTCAGACCACCACTGGACAAAGGAAGGGAACCTGCCACAGATGTCACCAAAAAGGGAGGATTCGAAGACCACATCCTTGATTAGTTGTTCAGTGAGGTGGTCACATGAGCAGGAGTCAGGGATGCCACACCTGCCTCCTGCCCTCACTGGGTGAGCCCAGGTAGGTAGCACCAGAAGATCTGATGCCTTCTTCTGTTCTCTTCAGGTACCTGCACACACATTTCAGATGCTTGCTCACCACACACACACACACACACACACACACACACACACACACCTTTAAAAATAAAAAAGAAGAATAAAAAGAAAGACTAAAAACATATGTGTTAACAGATCACCGAGTGTCCAGGCAACAGTAACTGGCCACCCTGCAGAGGGGATGGTGGTGCACGCCTTTAATCCCAGCACTTGGGTGACAGAGGCAGGCGGATCTCTGTCAGTTCCAGGCCAGCCTCATCTACATAGCAAGTTACCAGCCAACCAGAGTGACAAAGTAAGACCTTGCCTTAGGGGGGAAAAAGTACTAAGCTAAATATGAGGGTGGGCTGGGAACCTCTCTTTACCACCCACCTACCATCCTCTCCCTCCAGCCCAGGCAGAGTCCTACAATTTATGTAGGGATCCACATGATTGGGAATTAAAGAGGGGCCCTAATGCTCAGTGAGATTTCAAACTGATCTCTGAAGCCTCCCAGCAGCCCTAAGGACTCTGACCACCACTGGCCTCAAGCCTGGGAATGAATCTGATGCTATCCAGGCCTCCCAATCAAAGGCCCTGCGTTAGACACACATTTTCCAAGCACTTGGAGGGTCTGTGAGGTCCTGAGAGGCAAGAGGGCCGGAGGTTATAATTGGCCTCCCCTGAGCAGCCACCGCCTCTTGAGAAGGGGCCTCTGAGAGTGTTCGATCTCCCAGCCAGCCAGGCCATGTGTTTAATTAAGTTCCATGAAAGCATAGCCAGCAGAGTGTGAGCGTTTCATCTTTCACAGTCAATACGGGCATGTGTCTTACCTGGTAAGTGCCTTATGCAGGAAGAATTTCCCAAATGGGTTCCATATGCCAGGCCTCCCTGAAAGAGGCCCTCCACTGGGGCAGGCTGGGGCTAAGGCACAGGCCCCCTCCACCTCCGCATAGTCCCAGCCCCAGCCCTCCCACAGCTGGTACTGTTTAAACAGAAGACATAAAGGTGGAGAGATGGTGGATTCCAAAGATTGTTCCATCAGGGCAATCACCTCTGGAGCCAGACCCACCCCAGGTGAGTCAAGGAAACCTATGACAAGCACCGGTCCCCCTCCCAGGACCCTGACCACAGAGGGTCCCCCTGTTCACCAGTCAAGGCCAAGAACATACAGCCTGAAATACTTGGGAGCCCAGAGATGGAAGGGCCAAGGGAATGTGGGGTTGATCTCTTCCCACACACCTTCCTGATGCACCCAAGTCCTGAAAGGGGACACAAATCATCAGAGGCTGTAAATGTTGTAAGTCATAAGGAGGTACATGAACCTAGAGTACCAGCTATGAATCTCTGTGCAGCCAGTAAGGATAGAGTGTAGAAACAGGCGCCTGATTTGGCTCTTGCCTCTCATGGTGGAGGCCTGTTTCTGTGTGTACAAATGCCTTTTACAGTGCCCCTCCGTCATGTGACTTTCTCTCGTCCTCTGAAGTGTTATTCTACACATCTGTAAATTTGCTTATTTTCCAGCTAGTGTCCTAATTATGGCTAAGTGCTGGAGAAATAGGGACATTTATTTTGCTCACTGTGGTTTCTCCGTGCCTGGCACACATGTCAGTAAATAAAAAGTGATCAGTTCATTGGTCCCATCCCTGCCACCATCACCACCATCATCACCCTCATCAGCATCGTTATAGACATCACCACTGTGATAACACCACAGCTACTCTACGTTCAGTATCAATCAGGCCCTGTTCAAGATGTTCTAGGGATTTAAGCCATTGCGCTTCCTGGGCTATAACTAAGAATGTTATTGACCCACTCCATAGGTTAGGACATCAGGCCCCCTTGACCCTCTGCACCCTTCCCTTTCTTATTCTCAGCATGCTTGGCATAGCACCAGCTCCTACCACATCTTGTAATCTGACTCCGGCCCTGATGAACCCCAACTTCAGCTCTAGAGAGGCTCTGCCCAGCTGGCAGATAGACCCCCGGGCCTCCAGGATGAGTCCCCTCACCAGTCATCCGCTTCTCTAACTGCTAGTCATTCCCAACCTAACCTGTGTCTTCCCATCCCTGCAGGCTCAATGGACCAGAGCCCTGGGGGAGGGATTCCAGCTGAGGCCCCCAAGAAAGTGGGGAGGGCTCCTCCAAAGAGAGTCCTCCATCCACATCTGGAGATCTGAGTGCTTTCTCTACCTCCGGACTCTACCTCAGTTCCCCACCACCGCCACACGGTGCTCACTGGGGCTGGAGTGCCGTCTGTCATTGCCTGGCTTGGGAGGCACTTTGAACTATCAGGTGCCCTTGGGGACTCTGAGGAGCCATTCAAGCATTTGAAATTGCCTGAAGTGAAGGTGTGGGTGACATTTTGAAAGTGGGGCCACTTGGGTGTTCAGGATTTCTGGGCAGTCTGCCAGTTTCTACTCCAATTAAACGCCCCATTTGGCCAACTGGTGGGCCCCTGGGCTGGAAAAGAGTGACGTCTGCAATGGCCTGTGTCTGGATATAATTTGAGGGGGATGACAAGAGATTCATGTGCAGAGGAGAGGGACATGTTTGAGATGTGGTCAGAGCAAAATCACAACATCACAGTCCTCAGCAAAGAGAGTCCACAAACTCCTTCAGTGCTTCATTAGCAGTGAATTCATGAGGGACAGGAGAACAGTGAACAGTCCAGTGGCCAAGGCCAGGTGGTCCTTCTAGCTCTGAGGCTCTTTGCCCAAGATTAAAGGGCATCTTGGTGCCACGCTGGCTTTGGGCAAACGCTGGGGGTGTTCTGAGTGGCAGAGGCTCCTGTGTGCAGGCCTCTCCACAGGTGCTTTGTGGATGTACGTAACTCTCTGGAGAAACTCAGAGCACGGGTGTGCATACAAAATGGGGAGACTGAGGCTTAGGGAGTTGAACAGCTGAGGAGGATGGCTCTGAATTCAGGAGCAAACCCAGAGAGCTTCTTTGACTCTCTGGCGTCCACTGGAGCTTCAAGGGAAAGGAAATGCAGAGGAGATGAGTGTGCGCACACACACATGCACACATATACACTGACATGAACAAACACCCACACAGCTACACATACTCACACATTCCCGCACACCTATATACACAAATGTGTACACATAAATGCACACACGCATATATATGCACACACTTGTGCACACTTAAAAGTGCTTGGACATACCTGTACAAAGTGGAACATGCCTTTGACTATGAACAAAGCCAGGTTCATGGAACAGAAGCTGAGGGGAACATGAAAGGCAGACTCTCCCACCCTACCTCTGGAAGCTTCTACAGGTAGGCAACCACCTGACGATGCCCATTTGTGGAGGCCTGGCAACCAGAACTATCTCAGGAAGCAAGACCCTGTGGTAAACAGGACATATCAATTGGGGGTCCTGTGACCCCAAAGCAGCTATCTTGACTTGCAATCTGATTACCAGATGGATCCTTTCCCTTAAAAAAAAAAAGAAAAAAAACTCCATGTGAAAACCAAGACAAATGGCCACCCCACCCACCCTGTCCTCCCTCCCATCTGGCACTGTCTGTGAATATGAAGCCAGCAGCTATAGACACCAGGTATTTACAGTCTGTTCTCGGCTGTGCTACCCATGGCCCAACCCAGCCAACTGACCCCAGCAGCTATTTCAAGATGCCCATTCTCTGACATCTGTCAGCTCCCTGATCTGCAAAGGATTTGTGACCAATTCCAACGCAAATAGAAGGTCACTCAGAAATGGTACCCTCACTCAGACTCCAACCCAAGGTTACAAAAGGCCTCTGCCAGCCTGGGACTCAGTCTCCAAGGCTGTGCCCATGACCCATGCTTACAGGCATGCCTGCCAACCACCAAGGGGCACTGAGCATGAGGGTGACAGATAGTACCCCAGTTTGGAGCCTGGAAGATGACTCAGTGCCTAAGTATAAGGACCTGAGTTCAAACCCTTAACACCACTTAAAAATCAGATGTGATAGCATGTGGCTGTGGTCCCAGTCCTGGATCCTGGACACAGGCAGATCCCAATTCACTGGCCAATCAAACAGTCTAACCAATTCCAGGTTTGCTAAGAGATCCTGTCTTAAAAAACCAAGCTGGTGGCCGGGTGTTGGTGGCGCACGCCTTTAATCCCAGTACTCGGGAGGCAGAGGCAGGTGGATCTCTGTGAGTTCAAGGCCAGCCTGGTCTACAGAGTGAGTTCCAGGACAGCCTCCAAAACAATACAGAGAAACCCTGTCTCGAAAAATCAAAAATAAACAAAACAACACCACCACCAAGCTGGACAGAGAGCCCCCAGGATCCACCACCCCAATCCTGGGGTTCCATACATGTACCACCTGTCTATCTTGTTGTGCACAGGTGCTGGAGATGGAATTCAGGTACTTCCTCATGCTTGCACGGCACGTGCTTCACTGACTGGACCATCTACTGAACCATCTACTTAGCTTGATGGGGGAGATGACTGGGTGGAGAGAGGAGTAAGGTGGGAGGAGACTGGGACTCGGCTTTCTTTTGGCTGAGGAGTTATCACGGTAAGAGTTGGCTATGGATCGCTCTTTTCTCTTTCTGATCTTTCAGGATTTGTCCTGATATCTGGTGTGGGTTATTATAATTAAGACCAATTAGGACTTGTGTCACATATTGGCACCCTACTTAAAGGCACAAATTAATGAAAAAGTCACCGTCACATGCTGGAGCTGCACTCGGAGCTCCTGATGGAGTCACCGTCCCACCCAGCTAGCTCAGTTGGTAAAGCATGAATCTCTTAATCTCAGAGTCATGGGTTCAAGGCCAATCTTGTTAACATCTCAACCGAAAGAGGCCAAGTTCCTGTCTCCTCCAGCCTTATATTCCTCTTTGTGCCCAGACATATCACTTCCTGTCTGTCTGTACAGACCACCAAAACTCTGTGGTTAACTAGGGGCTATCTCTGCCCTCTGATCTTCAGACAAGCTTTATTTGTTAGAGTATAAACAAGATACCATCACAGAAGGGTTTGTTCTTACTCTTAATGTCAAAGGGTTCCACCCATGCTTTCCTGGCCTCATGTGCTAGACAGAACACCATGGCAATGGAAGTGTGTAATGAAGGTGTCTCGTGCCATGTTGGACAGGAAGTAGAGTGCAAGGAAGGGACCAGGGACCAGCAATTGCATTCAGAGGCATGCCTCAGTGCCACCAGATGAGGTCAAGCAGTCAACACAAGGACATTTCAGATGGAATCACTCATCACTTTTCTCTTCTCATATAGGCGCTTGTCATCAGCTAGGCAATCCAGGATGGCCACAACTCAGGCACACGCACAGAGACCCTTATTTCAAATAGTGCCATGCTCACAGGGACAAGGCTGGGACCTACTTGATTCTAGAAGAGACACACACTGCCCCTACCATAATTCCAAACTATCTAAGGAAAAGAAGGGTATCCTAGTTAGGATTTCCATTGCTATGAAAAGACACCATGACCATGGCAACTCTTACAAGGGAAACGTTTAGTTGAGGGGGGTCACTTACAATGTCAGAGGTTCGGTCCATTTTTATTGTGGTGGAGAGCATGGTGGGTCACAGACAGATGTGGTCCTGGAGGAGCACACTGGGCAGTATCCTGATCATAAGAAACCTCAAAGACTGCTCCTACAATAACACACGTACTCTAATAAGGTCATGCCACTCCAACAAAGCCACACCTCCTAATAGTACCACTCCCTATGAACTTATGGGGACGAATTACATTCAAACTACCACAAAGGGTTAGAATGAGAACTCGGCAATTAAAGCACTGGCTAGATTCCCAGCACCCACATGGCAACTCACTGTCTGTAACTCCATAACTCCAGTCTTAGAGGATCTGGTGTTTTCTTCTGTTCTCTGAGGGCACCAGGCACACATGCAGGCAAAGCACCCACACACATAAATTAGTGTGCTTTAGAGGCAAAATGATTGAACATCATCTTTAGAGAAAGAATTGGCTTTAAATCACAGAAGGGGACGAGCATGTCTGTTTCATCACATCCAACATCTCATACGTGGACTTAAGTCTGCGGTGGAACCATTCCAAGACTGGCTCATGTCCACAGCCGAGGCTGGCATCCCTGAGTACCTTGCTGGGCTATGATAGGCCAGCGCCACATGTGGCCTTGTATGACTTGAACTCTCTCACAATGTGGAGTATGGTATTCAGACCAAAGAAGCTGGATGGAAGCCATATTGCCTTAGTTAACTTTGACTTGGAGGCTATACACATTCTGCCAAGTGTTCCGTCAGAGCAGCATGGGTATGCCTGGGCTCAGGGGAAGGGACACATGAGATTTGCTCAATAGAAACTACAAGCTTCATGTGATGAAGAACCAGGATGACAGGAGCGTCGCTGTCTCTGGGAGCTGCCACTGGCTCTTGCTTCTCAGCTTGAACCTACCTGAGTAGGATTCTAGAGCTTTCTCTGAGCCTGCCTTCCCCCTTCTCCTCAGGTGTGCTATCTCGTGCTCAGTGTTCCAGAGTAAGGACCTCTTTGTCCTGTGCTGTGCTGTGGCAGCCACAAAGATCAGACCACTGAGAGATGTGGCCATCAAAGTCCAGCAGCTGGAGTCTCTCTGCTGTCTCCTTGTAGCACCCTGGCCCTTGTGTGTCCCTGGTGGGCAGATAGGAAGCAGGGCAGCACAGGCCCCAAGACAATGTGATTCTTGTTGGATTGCCTCATTCCCCAGAGGGCATTGATAAACAGTGAGATAAGCCACTAATTCCTGGGTGCTGCTGCCAGAGACACAGCCTCTACTAAAGTGCACCCAGCTCCTTATCACACTGTCACCAAGGACAGACTGATGTCACCTCTCTGAGGGGGGTGGAGGGGCTGCAAACCCTAATGGATTTGCCCTGTCTAGATAAGACAGTCTCAGCCTGCTCCCATAACACAGTAATTCATTTTACAAACAGGCTTGAGAGAAATGCTAGAGGTAGAGGGTCTGATTAGCCCCTCATGGCAGCTGTTTTCTAAGGATACAACATCCTAGAATATGCTACACAGAAAAACAGGTAGTCCTAGAAAGAGGTCCAGGCAAGGTGTGATGGTGCACGCCTTAAATCCCAACACTTGGGGGGCAGATATAGACAGATCTCTGTGAGCTTGAAGCCATCCTGGTCTACAGAGTGAGTTCCAGGACAGCCAGGACTACAGAGAAAAACTCTGTCTTGAAATAAATAAATAAGAAAAAGAAGGCCCAAATGTCTGAGTTCAAGCCCAGGGCCTGTAAGCTATGCTGATACAAGTGAGCCTTGACCTCTCTGAGTCTTAAGCTATTCATCTGTGGATCTAGATGAGCCAGCACTGATGTAAGACTAATATGGGCACCAAGGAAGGGATAAATGAATGTGACAAGCAAGGGAGTTCTAAACTGGAGCCAGGACCCTGGGTTCAAATTCCAGCACAGGCACTCATTGGCTGTGAAGCTCAAGTTAGTTGACTGAGTCACTTTTCCTGTATGTGTGGAATATGCATATGTGTGTGCATGTTTTTGCATGAGTGTGGATGTGTGTGTGAGCATGTAAACCTGAAGCTTATATTGTGAATCATCTTCAATCACTCTTCTATCTAAGTCATTGAGGCAAGGTCTCTCAATCAAACCCAGACCTCATCCATGTGGCTAGTCTTGCTCTGGGGAATCCTGTCTTCCATCTTCTGAGATTGCCCCCCCCCCCCCCAGCCTTTATGGCATCTGCGTGTGTTTCTGGGGTCCTGAACTCTGGTACTTACAGCTGTACAGCAATCTCGTTAACCACTAAGCCATCCTCCCAGTCCCGCCAACTTCCTGTTTAAAAAAAGAAAAGATAAAGGAAGTTCAAACAGACTCTGACTTTCTAAATTTTGACATCTTTTTATTTTCCTTTCCCATAGTACATAAACAACATTCATTCAGTAGAAACTATTTCAGGGCCTGGGGGTGTGACTCAGTTGGTAGAGTGCTCGTCCAGCACGCGCAAGGCTCTCTGGGTACTATCCTCAGCACAGCATAAACCCAGCATGGTGGTGCACGCCTATCATTCCAGCGCTGGGGAGGTGGAGGCAGAAGGATCAGAAGTTTAGGGTGTTCCTTGGCTACAAATCTAGTGTGAAGCCAGTGTGAGCTTCATGACACCCTATCCAGAAACAAAACAAAACAAGTGAACTTCACATCTTGAATTTGTTCTTTCTTCAGACCAGTGGTAGATATGAGTGACCCTCGACTCCAAGGTCACCTAGGGGCCACAGGGTAGGGTGGGGTGAGAGAGTTTACCGCACTTTCCACTTATGATGCTTTCAGCCTGCATGAGCTTTCAGGAAGGTATTCCATTGGAAGTTGGGGATATCTGCATATTCCAGGCAGGGAGAATTCCCATTCTGGCCAAGCTTCAAGAACAGAATTGCTCACTCACAGTGTCACTCAGGTTGCACCTGGCCCGGTTTCCTACAGACTAACTCTGGGTCTTTTCATCTCCTGCCTACCTGCATAGCCCAACACCGAGGCCATGAGAAGTGATCAGAAAACAGCAACACCTTTTATGGAACTACTGTGGGGGTGCTGTTTCTGTGGACACAAGTGTACTCTTTAGTAGCAGCCCAGCTTTCCACAAAACTGACCAAATCTACAAATGCATCTCCTTGGATTCACTTCCCCTTGGATCCTGCTCAGTGCCTCCTTTCCTGAATGGAAGAAGAGGCAGAGCAAGGACACCAGTGTCCTTTGCCACCACTGTCACATGCCTCTTTGAGACACACAGAAGCAGAAGCCCAAGCCTGGGGTCAATGCCTGTGAGGAGGATATGAGGCCAGTTAGTACCAGGGAGTTGAAGGCCTAGAACTGTGTTGTACCCATCCTCCAGCTTTTCCCAGGAGATCCCCACTATCACCAAATGATGGGAAACAGATAAACTATCAATAGACCTTCAGTCAGTCCCAGACATTGCAAAATTCAAGAGTCAAGAGCCAAGGTCCCTTTGTTCCAGGACAGTTTAGAAGCTGTGGGCATCTTCTTCAAGCAAAAATCTGAAGCAAATGCTGGGGAAACGTTTCAGTCAAGTAGTGTGAAGACCTGGGTTCAGATTCCCAGCACCTGCATAGAGAACTGGGTGTGGCAGCTCTTTCCTGTTGTGAGATGGGAGTGTTGGTGAGATGGGAGACAGAGACAGGTGAGTCCCCAGAAGTTTGGGGGCAGCTAGCCTGATCTATGTGATGAAGTTCCGGGCCAATGAAAGACCCTACCTCAAATAAAAGGTGGGGTAAGAAAAGAAGCCAGGACTGTGTGTGTATGTGCATGAGTACATGAAGGTACACACCTGCACCCCACACAAATACATAATACACACATACATACACACCGCACACACAAATGCATACATATATGCAAACACACAAATGCATGCATGGATACACATGTACACAAATGCATGCATTCATGCATATGCATACGCAGAAATGCACATGTACACACATACAAGCACACAGATGCAGACTCATGTACACACACAAAAATTGAAGCAAAAACAAAAGGAGAGATGTGACACTACTTTGGACAAGTCTCAGTCAGTGATATCCCTACTGAGTGGCTAGTGTTGCCCACCCAGGAGTCTCCTTCTGTGCTTGGCACTTTCTCACCAAGTTAGTCTTCCCTCTATATGGGATCAGCATGTGGTTACCTCCAAAGGTGCCAAAATCAGTCTCAGTCAACTTGACCTTTGCTCTCAAAGTGCTCCAGGAGCTCTGTGTTGGATGGTGAGGAACCCCAGGGAACCCCCTCACACAGAAGAGACAACAATATAGTTTTCACTAAGAATCCAGGACACAGTAGGTAGTGTGAAAAATGTGTCAGAAATCAGAGTCATTCATGTTCTCCCCAGTGCACTCTGATGATTTTAAACTTTATTTTATGGTAGGACCACAGCTTTGACCCTCTATCCCACCCTATCCTGAGGGAGCAGATCTGTCCTTGGGCAGAGTCAGGGTCACCAGAGCATCCCCTGGAAAATAAAAGACCACTCTGGAAACCATCATAAAACATTAAATACTCAAACTACATTTAGAGTCATCACAATCTGGGGGCACTCGTCCAATCTGTTGGGAGACGCTATAGATAAGGGGTCTGTTCATTGAATTAGATGGAAAAATGAAAAAACCCTGAAATTCATAGCTGAAAATATTCCATTTCTGAGCCAAGACTGTTTTCTGCTAAAAGGGAGGGATGGCCTGGCTTATCCATGAACAAAGGCAATTTGCCGAGCCTCTGGATATGTTGGAGTGAAAGATGAAAGGGGAGACATATTTAGACATATGAGGTCGCCAGCCGGTCCCTGAAAAAATGCAGAGATTTGAGATCAGTCAGTGAGCTAACACAGATTGAAAGGTTACAGCATACAATGAATGACATCATGTGGCCAGGTCTCGCCAGTAACATATGATGAGCCTGCTGATAATGCAAACCATCCCAGCTGTCGAGCTGCAGAGTGAGGTGTCCACAGAAGACAGCCATGGGGCCCAGCTGCCCCATCTGCATCCTGCATACAACAGGAGTCAGCTTGCTAAGGCTGTGAAGGAAACCGACCTGCAGTCAATGAGAAGCCTGCTCATGCTCTGAAACTGTAGATTTCTGCTGAGTTCATAGACCTGCTGGCAGGTTACAAAGCTGGGGACATCACAACCAGATTGAAGGATGGTGAGCCGAGAACTCTGTAGACACCTACATCTTTGGAGTGTGCCCATTATTCAGTCTTGTGAAGAAATGGGAAGGACCCCAAAATGTGTCTGTGTGTGCTGGGGTAGTTGTTTCTACCCCATTGAGGGGAGCAAAAGTGGATAGTTCATCTGAGGTGACATTTGTCAGAGCCCTCTGAACCCCACATCATTGCGTAAAGCACTCAAGAAAACAACCCAGATGTAGGACTTGGTAGAGGTGGCTGAGGAGCATGAAAGATTGTGTCAGCAGAATGGAAGGGAGGGATCCCTCGATGTGGGAAAGGCCATGAGGCATCTAGCCTGGCAGACTTGGAATATAGCTTCATGTAAACTGGTACTACCTGTCCACAAGAGAAGACACAGCTGGGTACCACAATCTAATTACTTTCCAAAGACTGCCCCTGTAGATACCATGAATATGTCCACTAATATGTGGTTTCAATATATGAGTGTGGGAATCCAGCTTCCATGTATGATTTAGAGCATGACCATAATCCATAGTAACCAAACACAGAACATATCTTCCTGGGAGAAAGGATATTTACTAGACTAAAGGTCCCAATATTGTTTTGCTCTTCACAGCATTTTCTTTCAAAATAAGATCAACCAATGCATCAACTTTGCCATCCTGTCCTATTAGTTTCTTTTTTGTTTGTTTGTTTTTGTTTTTTTTGTTGTTGTCTTTGTTGGGTGGGTTTTTTGTTGTTGTTGTTGTTGTTGTTGTTTGGTTTTTCAAGACAGGGTTTCTCTGTAAAGCTCTAGATGTCATGGAACTCAGTCTGTAGACCAGGCTGGCCTTGAACTCACAGAAATCTGCCTGCCTCTGTCTCTGTCTCCCAGTACTGGGATTAAAAGTGTGTGCTACACCCAGCTCCTATTAATTTTTTAACCATCCTTCCATCTTTGTTCTCACGAGGTCAACATTCTGAAGAATAATGTAAAGTATTTGGCAAGTTGCTCCTTAATTCTGTCCACCCACCCAAAATGTCTTTGACAAGGACATCACACAGGATGGACTGACACTCCCCAGTCCCAGCTATATCCCATTAGGAGTATATGACATTGGCTAGTATCTTTCCAGTGACTCTAATTTTGGTCACTTGGCTGGAAAGGGGTTCCCTCTGTGGAGTCACTAGGCTGGGGAGGGTTCCCTCTGTGAAGTTACCTTTCTTCCCTTAGGATATGCTGTCTTTACTCCTCAGAGCTGGAGAAATTGTTCAGTGGGTAAAGTGCTTGCTGCACATGCATGAGAACATGAGTTCAGGTCCCCAGATCCCACATAAAAGCTAGGCATGACAGCATGAACCTGCAACCCCAGTGCTGGGGGACAAAGACAGGTGTATCACTGGCCAGCCAGCATAGCCAAAACATGAGTTCTAGGTTCAGTGAGAGACCCTGTCTCACAAAATAAAGTGGAGAAGGATAGACAAAGGCACCCTTACATCAACTTATGGCCTCTACATGCAACCCTCAGTACACACATGTACACACATGTACACACATTCAGACACCACAGACATTCACAGTAAGTGAGGAAACAAAACTTTTACTTGGCCGGGAGAGTTCACTATTGACAACAGTGATTCTTGACTGAATCATTCATTACTCTGCTGGCTACAAATGTGATTTTCTTTTTTTTTTTTTTTTTTTTTTTACAAATGTGATTTTCTAACTCAGCCACTCAACATCCATTCACCGCCATCCCAGTGCACAGAGGAGCTCTCTCCCACAGCTTATTCACGTATCCCATCTGTTCATGCCTCTGTGTAGGTCTTATGGGATCTTGTTTTGAGAACTAGGTTCAGAGTCCCCAGCCTGAGCTATGAGTATGGGGCCCCTCAAGATAACCACATGTCCTCTGACCAACCCCAAAATGGGAAGTTTTCATCTCTCACTGGTGGGCTTCAGAGAATAGGTATCTTCAAAGGACACATGACAGTCACACATCTGTGTTTCATGATGGCTTCTCACAGGTTTCAGAGAGACTCTAATCTCCTCTAAACACAAGGAAACTCTAGACCAAGCACTTGAATGGACCCCTATGCTGACCCTGTCACAGTCTCAGCTGAGGTCCAAATTTGAACATGATGGAGACATTAGTATCATTTCAGCCCCTGAAGCAGGCCTCCCCTCCTCAGTCCAACTAGGGTCAGCTTGACTGAACAGAGGTGCACCGAGGGAGCTTGTAACTCAATGTGGCTTCCGGTATGTCTCTGAGGGTGACTCTGGGGGAGACTGGTGGGTTGTGTGGATCGGGTCTGTCCCCAGTATGGGCAGCACTATCCAGACAGAACAGAGAAGCAATGTCTCCCAGCAGGGGACTTCTCCCTCCCATCTGTGGCTAAGGCCTGGAGGGGACCCGAGAAAACAGCAGACCAGAGACGGATGGGATCCTCCCTGCTTCTGAGGGTCAAAACAGGGAGGGAGGAATCCATGTTCCTGACACCAGGTCTCCTAGAGTCTAGCAAGAGACCCCAGTGCCCTCACCCATTAACTGAGGTAATGAGGATTGAGCATCTCTGGAATGGCCACATGGAACTTGGTATGTCCTGGCCAAGCAGATGACTCACAACAGAGTCAGTTTATAAGGACTGAGGTGCAATTGGGCACAACACGGGTGTTCCAGGGTGCCTCAGGAGCATACACTTTGCAGTGGCCACTTTCTCTCCCTATGTACACACACTCAGAGCAGGACTCACATTCAGTCCTGGAGCTACTGTCACTGGTAGACATAGGAAGGTATGGGTGATGCTGTTCTGTCACCTGTGTCTCAATGTCTCTGCCTCACAGACTATACACAGCCATCCAAGGATGGAGTTAGGAATTTACAGCTTTGTGCTGGAGTTTGCAGGAAGGGGGCTGCTGGTGGTGGTTCTAAGCCCATAAAGATGGCACACATGGAGATGACACCCATGGAGATGGCACCCAGTAGCAGAGGATCAGAGTGAGGTCAGCCCCTGCATCCTGCCCTGCCTGGTAGGAGAGAATTCCCACAGAGGCTGGCTCATTGTCTGCAAGCTCTTATCTGCCAAGGCAGACATTCCTTTCACAGACATCTGCCACCCCTTGTCCTGCCTGGTCTTGGGTTTCCACTGGAGGCAAAGGTTGGAGTTGGAATAAGGGGCCACAGCCAAAGAGGACGGCTCTGTTTGCGGACGGCTCTGTTTGCACACGGCACGCCAGGCATCGCTCCCACGGGCTCGGGTGTCTGGGTGCACAGGTGGCAGGAGGGCTCTGCCTCTGCTCCCGGGCCCGCAGAACCTCCCCCTGCTCTGCTGTCCTCCACCCCTCTGCCCGTCCCCTTGCCTCCTTTTTTTCTTTCTTTCCATGTGTGTGTCTACACATGCATGCTGCTGTGTGCACGCGTGCCCGTGGAGGCTGGAGGTCGTTGGGTGTCATCTTCCACATTTTAAGACCTGGATTTTCTTCATTATTGGTGTGTGAGAGATGGGGGTGGGGCAGTACAGGATGCGTGTGGAGGTTGGAAGACGACTTTCGGGAGTCACTTCTCTCCTCATACCGTGGGCTCTGGGGATGAAACACTGGTCGTCAGGCTTGTTTGACAAGCGCTTTTACCCGCTGAGCCCTCTTGGTCTCACTGAGCCAGGAGCTCACTGATTTGCTTAGACTGCCTAGCCATTGAATCCCAGGGGTCTGCCTGCCTCTCCTCCCCAGCGCTGGGACAGCTTTTTACATGAGTGTTGGGGCTCCAAATTCAGGTCCTCGTGCTCCAGCAGCAAAACACTTTACCATTGAGCCACCTCCCTAGCCCCATTTCCCTTCTTCCTTCTCTCCCCTCCCTCTTCTCCATCCCCTCTCTCTCTCCCTCCTCTTTTTCATCTCTCTCTCCTCCACTTTTAGTTATCTGGGCATCTTGTGGAATCTAGTCAATAGTAAGAACTCCCCTTGGTTCACAGGTAGCTCACAGTTCCAAGATCAAACAGGCAATGTCATGACAGAATGTGGCCCGCCTATAGAGGGTCACCTATCCTAGTCACCCTGGTCAACTTCCTAGAGGAAGTGATACACTCCTAGCTTCTTGGAAGAAGACCCTGTAATCAGTGTTGAGCACTGGACAGCAATGGACAGGCACCGTGGGAGGGTGGGAGGAGACTATTGTAGAGGGAACGTGCAGGGAAGAGACTGAGAGAGGCCAAGGGACAGGGTGGTGACAGAGTCTGGAGGAGGGTCAGCTGAGCTTGTGAAGGCTCCAGCGGGTGGGTGATGGTGCCTTCTCACCTGAGTTTCAATCTCCATGTCTCTCAGTGGTAGCATTGGGGACAAGCACACAGCTAAGGCTCAGTCACTTAGCACTTGCTGATGGGGATGGGGGTGGAGAGAGCATCATTTCCAGATCATTCTTCTGGAAAGAAAGGCCTCATCATGGCATGGCTTTTAGATCACCACCCTGAAGGTGGTGAGGCAATATTCTAGCAAGAACTGGGAAAAGACAAAATAAGCTTGAGGGTGGGTGGACAGACAAGTGGACAGGAGGAAGGATGGGAGAGGTGGCACTAACTCATGGTCCTCCTTCCTGATCTCAGTCAAGGTGATGGCAAAGGGACTGTGAGGGTTGCCACTCACCACAGGCAGGCTGAGAAGAGGGCAGAGAGAATGGCACAAACCTTCATACAAGTGCTCAAGTGGTAGCCGCTGGAGGTTGGGGAGGGTATTTAGAAGAGGCATCACAGAGAGTGCTATACGGGAAGGTGATGACTGAGGACCAGGGACCTTGACAAAAATGTGGGTCCTGCTCTGAACTCTGATCCAAGCCATGAGAGAAGATTGAGGAAACACCAGTCGAGGTGTGGACACAGGGGTACCCAGAACCATCCTGAGCCTTCTATAATTCTGGATACAATGGGCCTGATAGGTGCCCTCTGTCAGGGACTGACAGCCAACACCTGTCACTGAAAAACAGCTTCTAACAGAGGAGAGAGACAAAACCATGAGCAGAAAAACAGCTCTGGGGGCTCAGAGGCTTTTCAAGGAAAAAGAAAAGTCTGAAGCCCTGGGTCCCATCTCCAGCCCGGCACAAACCAGGTGTGGTAGCATGTCTCTTAATCCCAACATTCGGAGGTGGAGGAAAGAGAAGTCATCTTTGGCTCTATAGTGAGTATGAGGCCAGCCTGCTTACATGAGACCCTAGACTCTAAGGACATCCGCACTCACACCAAACACACACACACACACACACACACACACACACACACACACACTTTAAAATAAAGCAAATCTTTTTTTTAAAAGAAAGTTAGTGGCAGCACCATGCATTTGAGTACCCATAGGAGGATTTTCTCCTGACCCAAAGCCAGAGTAAGAGCAGATGAGAGACCTCGTGAAGTCTCAGACCCATGCTGCACAGCCGTACTTCACCCAGAAGCTACCGCAGTGTAGGCTCTACCCATGCAGGACAATACCAACACAGAGGAGCTGAGCCTGCAGCTGCAGAAGACCCTGGAAGTGTAGCAGCATACTCAACAAGAAGCCACTGGTCCAGGCAACAGTGTGTGACTCAACCATCTTCCTGGTGAGCTGAGGGTAAGAGCAAATGGGCTGCCAGTCTTTCCTTGGCTTGTTATGATCTCCATGCTGACCACACTCGAGGTCTTCTGCCTCCAGCTGCCTCTGCCCATGGGGAGCACTCTTCCCTCTAGCTGCCTCTGCCCATGGGGAGCACTCTTTCCTCCAGCTGCCTCTGCCCATGGGGAGCACTCTTCCCTCTAGCTGCCTCTGCCCATGGGGAGCACTCTTCCCTCTAGCTGCCTCTGCCCATGGGGAGCACTCTTCCCTCTAGCTGCCTCTGCCTGTAGGGAGCACTTTTCCCTCTAGCTGCCTCTGCCCATGGGGAGCACTCTTTCCTCCAGCTGCCTCTGCCCATGGGGAGCACTCTTCCCTCTAGCTGCCTCTGCCTGTAGGGAGCACTCCTCTCTCCTGCTCATCAGGGGTGCACTCTGCAGGTGATTTGCCACTCCCAGCCCTGCTCTTCCACTTCACCAGGAAAGCTTTGTCAATACCAGAAACTCTCTTGGAGCCAAGCTCAGCATCATCACAGTGCAAACCTCCTGGCCCCTGCTATGTCCCCACAGCTCTTTGACCCTCTGTGTCCTTTTGGTCTTGTGGTGCTCTGAAAATCCTGGCCTAATAATTAAAAAGAGGGACTAGAACCTCCCTCACCAGGTAGGCTGTGACCTGATGTCTACCATCCACTGGGGACTGTGGCCAGCTTTGGGCCTCTCTGAGCCCCAGGGAGTGAACAGCACCTGCTGAAGAACAATTACGTAGAATTAGCAGAAGGATGCCGGCTTGAGCATTCTGATCTTCAAAAGCTGCTGGCCTATCCAGTGTCAGCTTTGGCTCTGGAAGTGTCCTCAGAGGTGGAAGTCCTGTCTGTACCTAGCTCTTGCTATGACCTGCCAAGCCCTCAAGGTCACTGTCAACAAGCCCCTAACCATTAATGGTCCAGAGTTTGGTGCTGGGTGGATCACCAAAGAAACAACTAGCTGAGCATGGTGGCGCACGCCTTTAATCCCAGCACTTGGGAAGTAGAAGCAGGAGGATCTCTGTGAATTTGAGGTCAGCCTGGTCTACAAAGTGAGTTCCAGGACAGCCAGAGCTACACAAAGAAACTCTGTCTCAAAAAAACTGAAAAGAAACAGAAATGAAGATGGCTAGTCTCTGAGGGGTGAGTTACAGCCATGCCTAGCCCACTGCGCTAGAGGCAGGAAGCCCTTATGCCCTGACATTTTCCCTACCCAGCCAGACCTGTTTGGAGGACTGACAGGAGCAACTGACAAGCAGGCAAGGAAAACCCAGCCAGGCAAGAAGATTCTCAAGAAAGAAGCCCTGCTGATGGACAAGCGATGGAGGGCGCTTACTGCCTACCGGCCACTAAGCTCAGGCAAGCAAGACAGCCTGGCCTGGTGTGCATCACTGTGGGTAGTGCATTAAAACACAGAACTAGATAGCTTGATAAACAGGCAACACAGGACTCGAGGGATTAAGGGGTTAAGAAGGCTTGCTGTTCTTACAGAGGACATGAGTTCAGTTCCCAGCACCAACACTGAGCAGCTCACAACTGTCTGTAACTCCAGTTCTAAGTCATCCCTCTTCTGGCCTTTGTGGGTACCAGTACTCATGTAGATATACTCAAACACACACACACACACACACACACACACACACACACACACACACACAGAAGCACACATTAAAAATAAAACAAAAATATGGCCAGGCCTAGTGATGCATGCCTTTAATTCCCCCACTTGAGAGGCAGGAGTTGACAAATCTTTGTGAGTTCAAGGCCACCCTAGTCTACACAGGGAGTGCAAGTCTAGCCAGGGTTACATAATGAGACCCTATCTCGAAATAAATAAAACACATAAAACAATCCCAGCATTAACCATATCCCCAGGGGATTTCAGTTCCATTAAGATTCACAAAGGCCTTGGAGATGATAAGGCAGGAACAGGCCATGGGTCCACCCATCCTCCATCTGAACCAGACACACCCTGAGAAGTAAATCTAGGGGCCCCTGCTGGCCAATTCATGCCCATATGTGCTGTAAAGATTAGAACAGACTGCCCCCACGATAAGTTTCATGTGTCAACTTGCCAGAGCCACATGATGCTGGGGACCCAGTCACATTATGGGTGTCTCCTTGAAGGTTCTGGGATGTGATTCACATTCATACTTGGAGACTTGGAGTAGAGAGCCCTCCCTCATGCATGTGTGCACGCCTCACCTCATCAGCTGGACGTCTGAACAGAATCCAAAGCTCCACAGAAGCTATTTCCCCAGCAGATGGCTTTAGATGGAAAGTGCAGCCTGCGAGCCCACCCTGCAGGCTGCAGCCTGTTCTACAGAGCCCACCAATTCCACACAGCCTGCGAGCCCACCCTGCAGGCTGCAGCCTGTTCTACAGAGCCCACCAATTCCACACAGCCTGCGAGCCCACCCTGCAGGCTGCAGCCTATTCTACAGAGCCCACCAATTCCACACAGCCTGCGAGCCCATCCTGCAGGCTGCAGCCTGTTCCACAGAGCCCACTAATTCCACACAGCCTGCGAGCCCACCCTGCAGGCTGCAGCCTCCTCCACGGAGCCCACCAACTCCACACAGGTCCAGTTCCAAGCTAGTTCTTCATCTCCTCCCTTCTTCTAGCTCTTCTGCCTCCATCTTCCTCCTGCTTCCCTCCTCACCCCTTCCCTACCCCACCTCTCTACTCCTCTACTCCTCCTCAACAATTTCTCCCCCAATTCTTCCTCCCCTTCTTTCCCCTCTTCCTCTTTTTTCTTGACATCTTCCTCTCCTTCTTCCTCTTCCTGGCTTCTCTCCCTTCGCCCTCTATTCTCCTCCTCCCCTTCCTTCCCTCTATTCTCTCACACTCTACGTGTCCCCTGTAATCATTTTGGGTTTCTATCCTGATCTAAGGGACATCTACCCAAATGCCCTCCCTGCAACCCTGTCAGATGCCCGACCCTTTCTCTCATAACATTGCAGTAGCACAGCTCCCTAGCATCTGCCCCCTCCTCAGCCACTCCCATTGGTCATTCTCAGTGCAGACCTTTCCAACTCCTAAGCCCCTGATAGTTCCTTTCTGCCTATGCACTAAAGTTCAAATTCCTAAGCAAACACCAAAGCCCTCACAATTTGAATCCAACCTGCCGTGGCATCGTGCATCTCCCCCACCTCCTCCATGTATGCAGCATCAGAATCAGCATGCCCAAGACCAGGGGAGCGAATGAATCCACTGGAGAGATGGTTGGCTGTGTTTCTGAGCCTCAGCTTTGGAAAGTCAAAACCAGGGAACAGGGTGGCCAGGACTCTGTCCAAGTGACCAGCATTCTCAGGAGAGATCTGAGATGCCCTACTTGAGGCTCATATCCTGAACGAGTCCACCAGTTTTCAGACTCCAGGGCCTTGCTTACCCTGCATATTTGGCCAGGAGCACCAATCCTTACCCATCTGCCTCCCTCATTGGGTAAGCTTCCCTGGCACCCTGCTGCCTTTGTACAGCCCAAGACTCCATCCATATGGTAGCTATTCCCCCACATTGATTTCTTTCCCCGTTCGGTATGGAGCCACTGTGGGCAGGGGCCATCCCAGCCTCCCAATGCTATGGGCCAAGGCTGCACAGGGGCCAGCAAATGCTGTTGTTTGCCAATAGGAAAAGGGGCCCCTATGGCTGGTAGCAGCAGGAGGCCCCCAAGCTCTCCCTGACACCCCAGCTGCCGGGTATCCCTAGGCAGGCGCAGTTGGCTTAAAAAGGAAGCACAGTTTCAAAGCTCACTCCACTTTATTTTTAGAACCTGTGACTCATCCCCAGGACCAGCATTGGAGGCCAGGCAGGGAAGAGGCCTGCAGCCTGGGGCCCAAGCAGGGCTGAGATTCCTACCAGTGCTGAGGTCAGTAACATCCACACTGGCCTTGGTGATGGTCCCTAAAACAGACCAGAGGAAACCCTGCACACCCTGCCTCTGTGCCCACGGTGGCTGCCACAGCTCCAAAGGTTCACCACTTTTTATCACCTGATTTTCTTCTCTTGTTGTTCTGTGACTTTTTTTTTGTTTTGTTTTGTTTTGTTTTTTGAGACAGGGTTCCTCTGTAGTTTTGGAGCCTGTCCTGGAACTCCATCTGTAGACCAGGCTGGCCTCGAACACACAGAGATCCACCTGTCTCTGCCTCTGGAGTGCTGGGATTAAAGGCATGCGCCACCAACGCCCGGCTGTTCTGTGACTCTTATAAACAAGATCACTGGGCCAGAAAGAGGCTTCAGCAGGTAAAGGCACCTGCTGCCAGTCCAAAGACCTGAGTTCAATCCCTAGGACCTATGAGATGGAAGGAGAATCAACTCCAGCAAGTTATTCTCTGATTTACTCTCTCTCTCTCTCTCTCTCTCTCTCTCTCTCTCTCTCTCTCTCTCTCTCTCTCTCTCTCTCTCTCTCTCTCTCTTTCACACACACACACACACACACACACACTAAAAATAATAAATAGGATCTTTGCCAGGCATTGGTGGTGCACACCTTTAATCCCAGCACTCAGGAGGCAGAGGCAAGCAGATCTCTGTGAGTTTGAAGTCAGCCTGGTTTACAGGACAGGCTCCAAAGCTACAAAGAGAAACCCTGTCTCGAAAAAAAACAAACGAACAAACAAAGCGGGGGGTGGGGGTGGGGGGAGGGTTGATGTTGTCTCCTCTAGCCATGATTTGAGGCAGCTTAAGTGCCTTAAGGGTTCATATACTTGGTTCCCAGTGTGAAAATGTTGGCACATTGTAGGACCTTTAAGAGGAGGGGCCTAGTGGGAAAGTATTAGGTCATTGGGAGCCCCCCTCCAATAAGAGCAACAGTTTCCCAAAGGAACCCTGTTAGTTCCCAAGAGAAGTTGTTATCAAACAACAAGGCTGGTCCCTCCCCTCTGGTCAGTTTCCTCTTACTTCAGGGCTTGCCCCGTTGTGTACTCCAGCCATTGCCTCCTTTACAACAACACAGCCAGAGCCACATAGATGCCAGCACTGTGCTCTGGGACCTCAGTAGCTGTTCACTAAATAAACCTCTTTTCTTCATGAAGTCCCCAGCCTCAGGTATTTCATGGCAATCACTGAACGGAGACTAGGGTGTTGTGTGCGTATTGTTTATCTGTATTGAGTTGGGTCTGCCTATTTGTCTATAATCTGCTGTTGTCATTTGAAATCATGTTTGTTTGCTTTTTATCTCATTTTCTAAAAAAAGTCATCCAGTCAGCGATAAACAGTTTCCTTCACTGTGTTCCTACCTCACTTCTAATATCTTCCCTTTTTTCCTTTTTTTTTTTCTCTCTTTTTTTGCAGGAAGCACCATTTCATGAGATGGGGTCCTTCACTGGAGAGAGAGAGAGACAGAGACAGAGAGACAGAGAGAGAGACAGAGACAGAGAGAGACAGAGACAGAGAGAGAGAGAGAGAGAGAGAGAGAGAGAGAGAGAGAGAGAGAGAGGGCATTCATTTGCTTGTGCCTCCTGTGTGTGGATGCAATGTGGCCAGTCCCCTCACATTCCTGTTGCCATGCTATCTCTGCCATGATGCACTGCACCATCAAACTGTGAACCAGAAGAAACCTTCCCTTCCTTAAATTGCTTTTGTTGAGCATTTTGCCACAACAAGAAAACTAATCAGAAAAATGGAACCAGGAGTGGGGTCAGTGCTGTGATAAACCTGGCATATGGTTCTTGGCCTTTTGGAACTGGATTGTAAGAGGTATGAGGGAGAAATTGGAACTTTGAGTTGTAAAAGCCCTAGAATGCTACAGCAGGACTAAATCAGCCAGACTGGTAGGACCTCAGAAGACCAGAATGCCAAGAAAAATGCAAACACTGGTGGTTCAGCTTTGAGGTTTGAGAGGGAACAAGGACTTTATCAGGAAAGGGATGAGGGGCCATTGGTCTGTTAATCTAGCTGAATCCTTCCCACGTCCTGAAAATGTATCAGGATTAATTTAAAAAGTAATGCACTAATTAGTTTAGTGGGAGAAATCTCTAGGCAGGCTAGCATTCAGGCTGTGTGGCATGGTTACTGCTCACGGCTGTCATCCAGGTCTACAGTGAGAGAGCAACAACAAAGCAGAAATATGGGAAAATACGCAGATTGGTGAAGGAAAGATTGTAGGCACAGTTCAGGTTACAGACAGGGCAGTCTGGAAAGTAACTGTGATAGTTAAAGAGATTAGCATCATTAAAGAGAGAACGTTACACTGTAATTGGAACTTTCTTTGGGCTGCCAACCAGCTCCCAAATAAAGATACAGAGACTTATTATTAATTATGAATGTTTGGCTTTAGTTTAGGCTTGCCCACTAGCTCTTTTAACTTAATTTAACCTGTTTCTATTCATTTACATTTTGCCTTGGGTCTTTTTACCTTTCTTTCATTCTGCACATCCTACTTTCCTGCTTCCTCTATGTCTGGCTGTCTGGTCCCTGGCCTCTCGTTTTCTTTATTCTCCCAAGCCTAAATTCCTCCTCCTACTTACTCTCCCTACCCCTCTATACCTCCTCCCTCGATATTGTCCAGTCAGCTTTCTATTAGACAAATTAGGTGCCTTAGGCAGACAAGGTAAAACAGCAACACACCTTTATGTAATTAAACACATGCAACACACCTTTATATAGTTTAACAAACATTCTGCAACATTACGTGCTGCACTAGGACAGTGGAAAAGGTGTCGTGAGGGTAAGACTCCAACCTGTGAAAATGCAAATGTAGCTGAAGAGAAAGTGACTGCACTGACTGAGAAAGCAATGATGGTTCCCTGCTCACCCCAAGGGACTTGTTCCCCAAGGACTGCCACACAAAGGCCTGCAGGGCCCAGGCTCCATCCTAAGATAGCAGAGGAACGTAGCAGCATCTTGCAGGACTGGAAGATAGTAGACTGAAGAGGTCATAGAGTCTTGAACCAAGTTCCAGAGAGTCACTATGCAAGGCCATGTGTGGCAAGGTTGGAGTTCCTGCAACGAGGCCCCAAGAGGCTACTGCATGAAGCCATGAAGGTGAAGCCTGTTTTGATGGAGAGCCCAGAATGTTGGCAATGCAAGACCTTGGGATATCTGCTAAGGAAAGCTGCAAGTGTGGAGTTGAACTGGCCTGAAAGAGAGGCTGTGTGTGCTGCAGGTAGCAGAGCGGGGACGGGGATTATTTAAGTCTTTGGAGCCCACAGGATTCCAATATGAACTCCATTTTCTGGACATGAAGCTACAGGATTTTTTTGTTTGTCCCAATGTGCTTCAGTATTGCTTTTGTTTGACCTTCCTTCTGTCCCTCAATCCTTCCCTTTTAGGGTAGGAATGTTTACTTGTGTCATTGTCTTTTAGAAGTATGTAACTTGGTTTTGGACATTAAAGAGCTCAGAATGAATACATTGCCTCAGTCTCAGAAGAGACTTGGTACTTAGACTTTGCCATGTTAAAGCTCATCTGTTAAGGAAGGTGGGATATTTGAAGTTGGACTATTGCATTTTGCATAGTGAGATGCTTATGCACCTATGGAGACAGTGGGGTAGAGGTATAGTTTAAAGTGATACATTTGATTATCAAGGTGATAATGAGTAGACTTAAGATAATTGATTGTAAACTTGACAGAATCAAGAATCACCATGGAAACAAATCTGGCCACGACTATGAAGGCATGTCTAGATTAGGTTAATTGGAGTGGAAATGTGGGCAGCATCATTCCAGGGTTCTGGACTTCATTTTTATTTTTTTGAGACAGGGTTTCTTTATATAGCCATTTCTGTCCTTGAACTCACAGAGATCCGCCTGCATCTGTCTCCCAAGCACTGAGATTAAGGTGATAGATCATTATGCCCCACTCCTAGGTTTTATTAAAAGAAGAAAGTAAGCTGAGCTCAGGGCCAACATTAAAGCCAGCTTCACATTCCTCTCTTCAGACACAATGGAGCAGTTGCTGTTTAGTTGCCCTGGTGGATTGCACCCTCAGAATACCTACTATTCTTCCTTCCTCCCTCCCTCCCTCCCTCTGCCCCTCCCTTCTTCCCTCCCTCCCTCCCTCCCTCCCTCCCTTCCTTAAATTGCTTTTGTCAGATATTTTGCCCAGCAATGAGATAGGGATCCAAGCAGTGTCCTGGTCTCCTGCCCTTTTCTGAGACTCCAGCAGATCTGTTGGTATGATATGCGGCATGTTTTCTTCATTTTTCCCTTCAAAGAGTCAGCATTTCAGGATTAGTGAGGTGGCTCAGGGTAAGGGTGCTTGCAGCCAAACTTAACAATCTAAGTTCAAATCTCAGGACCCACATGATGGAAGAGAACTGACTCCCACAAGTTGTTCTCTGACTTCACACACACACATACACACACACACACACACAGTAATAAATAAAGTTTTTTAAATGTTTGTTTGCTTTGAGAGAGTCTTACTATGTAGCCCTGGCTAGCCTGGACCTCACTATGTAGACCAGGTTGGCCTCAAACTGATAGTCACCTGCCTCTGTCTCCCAAATTCTAGAATTAAAAGTGCATACCCTTCCCCATTTCATTTTTATTCTAGGCAGGTTTTCTCTGTATAACAGCCCTGGCTGTCCTGGAACTACCTCTGTAGGCCAGGCTGGCTTTAGACTCACAGAGATCTGTCTGCCTCTGCTTCCCAAGTACAGGGATCAAAGGTGTGAGCTCAATTTTTTTTAATCTGGTATGCGTGTACAATTATTCATCCAACCACTTTTTTTTTGAGACACTACTCTATGAAGACCAGGTCACAGAGATTCACTTACCTCTTCCTCTCAAGTGCTTGCAGTTCAACCACTTTTTAATGTATTATTTATTTTTACTTTTGAGGCAGGGTCACACTATGTAGTCCTGGTTGGAACTCACTATGTAGACCTGGCTGGCCTCAAACTCACATCAACCCTCTTGCTTCTGCCTCGTGAGAGCTGATATCACAGGCATGTACCACTGCCCTGGCTCTTCATTCCTTCTTGTATGTGAACATAAGCTTGGAAGGCTATGACTTCTTCACAAACTGCATTGGCTGCCTCGCATGGGACACTGTCATTTGAGAGCTTTCTCTGAGAGTGCTCCTCTCTGTGTTCCTGTGACACACTGTACACCAGCCCCTACCACTGTCACCATACTGTGAGGGTCTATAGTGTACATCTTATTAGTAAATTGTGCATTGTTTGAGCTCATTGAAAAGTTCCCATATTTCAGAGCCATATTTGTCTTAGAGTGTCCTCCAAGTTCTGGGGATGGGCTGTGCCCCACCAACTCTGTGACCTGGAGAGACACATACAGCAAAATAACCCCAAAGTAACAACTCTGAGCCCTTGAGAGGAGCTGGGAGGCAGACATTCCCAAGAGAACAGTTGGAAGGTGTCTGTGGTAGTTTGAATGTAATTGGCCCCCATAAGTTCCTAGAGAGTGGCACTATTGGGAGGTGTGGCTTTGTTGGAGTAGGTATGGCCTTGTTGGAGGAAGTATCACTGTGGGGTTGGGCTTTGAGGTCTCCTATGCTCAAGCCATGCCCAGTATTGCAGACCACTTCCTGTTGCCTGTGGGCCAAGATGTAAGAAACCTCAGTTCCTTCTCCAGACCATGTTTGCTTATATCCCACCATGATAAAAATGTACTGAACTGCTGAACTGTAAGCCACCCAATTAAATGTTTTCCTTTATAAGAGTTGTCATGGTTTCTCTTTACAGTAATGGAAACTCTAAGACAACAGCCATTCCAGAGAGAACAGCTGGAAGGTGGCCATTCCCAACAGAAGTTACTCTTTGTTATCCCACAATGCAAATGCCCTGTGGTGGGAAGGAGACTTGGAAGTCATGGACAGAAAGCTCCATCCTGAACTCCAAATGATGCCTCACTTCCCTAGTCGATGTCTACTGGATGATGTAAGAGTCCAATTTGATGACCTCCTCTATCTGTTGCTATTTGTCGTTTTAGTGGAAGCCTCACCTGAGGGGACACCTACTGTGCTGGGTCTGTCCATAGGGAACTCCAGCAGGCTGCCTTGATGGGGCTTCCCCAGTCAGCAGTGCCTGATTTGACGTTTGCCCCCACTTCTCCCTTGCTCTCTCTCTTAAGAAATTCATCAAAACAGAAACTATAGCTATCATAGACCATTCTCCAAACATAACAGTCCATTATAAGTCAATATGCAAATTGCAAACATCCAGATAATTTTTCTGATCATTGCACAAAAACTCATTAAAAGAAGCAGGAAAATTAACTTTTATATTTTATTTCAATGTGTCCAAAACCACCACCATTTTCCTACCATCCCATATAAAGCCATTTCTGATATGCCATTACAGTCTTCAGCACCCAGCCTTTAAGGTCACACTCACTGTCCAAAATTTGCACTGGTCACATTTTTAGTGGTCCATAGCTCCATGCACCTACACTCTGTTTCCAGAACTTTCTGTCCATTGTCTGTGACTCCCAGACCCAAGCCAGCTGTGGGTCAGTGCTGTGCTGAGCCCACATCACAGCTGTGAGACTCCTGGACTGGGCACGCTTGGTGACTGACTCCATTGTTCATCTGTTAGCCAGCTCAGGCCACCACAAGTGGGAGACTTAGGCTGCACACTGCATGCTGCATGACCTCACCTGCTGGAGGCCAGAAGTCCAACAGAGGAAGTGTCGCAGGGCTGGTTTCTCCTGAGGCCTCTCTTCTTGGCTTGCAGACAGCGTCTGACATAGGCTGTGCCCTAATGTCTCTCTTCTTTCTCTGAGGACACCAGTCTCTTGGGGTTAGGGACCATGTGACCTCATTTACCTTCATCACCTCCTTCAAGATCCTGCCTCCAAATTCAGGTGCTGAGCACACAAGGATGAGGATTCCAACACACAGATTCCGAGAAATGCTAAATGTCCAGTAACAAAAGCCCCCACAGACCCACTGCCATTTCCAACCACTCACTGTCACCTGTGTGGCCACTGCCTCTATCAGGGGCTGCCAGCCGTGAGCAGAGGGGGCACATCAGTCCCATCTGGGAACTTTTCACTGGGACTTCTTTTGTGGGGGGGGGGAGGCAGCTTTTGTTTTTGGTTTTCTTGTTTGCTTTTTCATTTTGAGACAAGGTCTTATATAGCCCTTGAACTTCTGATCTTCCTGCCTTTCTCTCACAAGCATGTGCAAGACACCCAGCTCACTGAGATAGTTTTGAGGAGCCCCAAGAAACCCAGGAAAGGTGCCTGCTTTTGATGTGCCTGCCATCAGATAAAGACAAAACCTGTGCCCAAGGGGGCCACAGAGACAGCCAAGTACTCAAACCAGTCCCCCAAAAGCCCATAACTGAAATGAGTGACCCAGGCCAGTGGCAGAGGCCATGAGGGACATGTGCTGATTGTCTTCTTCCAACTTCAGGCACAAAGGTAGTGGCTGCTTCACACTCATCCCAATGACTTCTCAGCCGTGATGGACTGATCTGGAACTGTGAGTGGAGTAGTTAAGTTGCTTTTGTCGTGAGTGATATGTATCACAGTAACAATGAGGAGGCTAAGACACTATGACAACATTTTGGATTGCGACATGCAAAATTCAGGGTTCCTGAGGGCACTGCTTTTCATCTCTATTGTGCAGTCTCTTTGTACATGGAAGTCATGTAAAGTCCCTGGAGTAGCCACAGCCTTCTTGCAGCCATGAAGTCCTAAATCTGTGCCAAAGAGGGCAAAACAGAAGTCGGTCCTTGCCAAATTGCAGCACTGCCACACTGCAGCCTCGAACGCTGAGCACACACATCTTGCTACACGGTCTGGCTCAAGGAGAAAACGGGATTACTGACTGCCATCACTGAACTGGGGAGACCCATAAGCCCGCCTCCTCACAGTGTTGGGTCCCTCACACTCAGGGGGATGCATGTATTTGCATGTATTAACATGTGTGGGAACTGTGAGCTCTCCTATCCAATGCCACCTGAGCTTCCCAGTGTGAGTTTTCAGGCCAACACAGTTCTGTGAGAACTGCATCACCATAGGTTCATTCTTGTGACAAACCAAGGTGGGGAACTAAGGACCCCACAGGTAAGGAGTTGTCTCAGGGCCAAGGAGAGATGGGCTTGAATTCCATCTCATAAAGCCATCTCTAGACACGTCCCTGAGGTCTGCTCTGGGAAACTGAGGCAGCTCTCTGCCTGCATCCAGTGACTGGTCAAGGCAGTAGATGTCCCCTTGGGAGTAAATGGTTATGGCTGTCCCCATGACCTGCCACATACAACCCTTGCTCACCCCAGCCTCTTATAAAGAATTAGTGGTAGGGAAAGACCAGACATTTCCTGGGGCATACACTGCCATAGGGTTCTAGAACCTGGTGATGATTGCTTTAACAGCCCATGTGGACAGACATCCTTCAGTGGGGACAGTCCTAACTAGTCCAAGCAGGTTCTGAACCTGTCTTTTCGTCCACCTTCTGGTTTTGCACAGAGGGTAGGACATAAGGCTTGCATACTTGCCTGACTGGTAAAGGGCTAGGGAGGTTAACCCAAGCTAGAGGACTCGTGGGGGCAGCCGCTGTGGAGACCGTGAGGTGGCGTGAAAGGTGTACTGCATGGCAGCATCTGTGGCACCCAATGGACAGGTGGGCCCACCCACAGAGGGAGGATGTAGTCACAGTACCAAGCCTCCAGGCTTGGTCTCCACTGGCCCCCTCACTCACTCTTCCTTGGGTTTGCCAGGGCGAGGCCTGGCCAGTCTGTAGTCCATATAGGTCCCCAGACAGGACCACAGGATGAAGCGCACCAGGAGGATGACAACCAAGAGGACCATGAGTGGGTCAGGGCCAGCAGCGTCCCCAAGCCAGGAGACCATGCTGAGACCGGAGGCCACCACACAGGGTGGAGCAGCAGCAACCGCTCTGGGGCCTTAGCTCAGTTCTGCCTGCCGGTGGCCCCTTCTGAGGGACAGGCCCGTGCAGTCCACAACCAGCCCTTCCCACCGCACAGGGCCTCCCTGCCTGTGAGGGGACAGTTGGGGCTACAGGCGGCCTCCTTGGTCAAGAGGCCCGTGCACCATTCATGGGGAGCTAAGCACTCCGTGCACCGACAATGGCAGTATTGTCCAGAGGCCCTGGCGGCGGGAGGCCTGCGGGAGCCCGCCTCCCGCGCTGTCCCCGCGGCCCCTGCCCGCCTGGCTGACGTAATCCCCAAACATCTCCGGCGGCGGCAGCTGCAGGGCGAAGCGGCCGCCTCCTCCGGGCCTTTCCGGCTGCCGCAGACAATCGGGCTCTTTCTCTCCCCAATTAGCTATCACTTCTGGAGGCCGGCGCGGTCCGAGGCTGGGCAGGCTGTGCAGCAGCAACAGCAGCAGCAGGCCCGCACCGAGCGGGGGCCACGAGGCTTGCAGGGAGGCCCGGCCCAGCAGGGAGGGCGGCAGGGAGACTGTGCTATTGAAAAGAAGAGAGAGGCACAGAGAGGGGGAACAGTCGGCTGGAGCCCAGAGGTGACCCCAGACATGGCTCAATTAGCACACAGGCTGTGCACAGAGTCCTCAAGGCCGCCCCAGCCTGTGGCAGCATGGGGGTGGTCAACATAGACCGCCCCAGAAAGGGTCTGGAACCTGAGAGGGAGGGGTAATCTCCCCGCCCGAGGGCAGCCACTGGAGGTGGACTGAACACTATCTACTCCAGCCCCAAAAGAGGTTTATGAGAAGGAACCCTTACAGCCCCCCACCCCCAGCTGCCCACACAAGACTGCTGCTGATTAGCCAGAGACTCACTGAGTGATGAAGATGCTTGCTCCCTTAGACCTCAGGCTCCTTGCTGGGAAATGAGGTCAGAGGCCCCTGATCTGAAAGACAAAGAGAGTGTATTTAAATGGACCGGGCACCTCCAAGCAGATGCCCTGGAAATGCACCTCCAGAATTTTCCAGAAAAACAGTACCTGCCCAGTTATACCTGTCTGCCATACACATGTGCTTATACATACATGTACACACACACACACACACACACACACACACACACACACACACACACACACACACCCTGTCCCCCTGACATGGTCTACTCTGGCCCCTCACAGCCAAGGTAGGTGGAGACCCTCCTTGGGTGAAAGACAGCTGGCTTGCTGTCTCCTACCTCTAATACCAGCCTGTGTCCCTCAATCAGGGCCTCAACTGCAGCTGGGGGCATTGTGGGAGGAATGTGGATGAGGGTGTTGGGCCACGGGGTACTGCACTTACAACCCAAGTGATCTCACCAAGAACCAATCCAACAAGCTGTGAGAGATACAAGGGGCCCTTCCACATTGAGAGTTTCTGTAGCCCATCACTGGTCACCTCTCACTGAACTCTTTCCTCTGTGGCAATATGAGTATTCACTCTGTACAGTCTTTCTAGAAGGTTCCAAGTAATGACAAACACAAAGGATTGGCAGGTCACCTAGCCTAGTACTCTCAGGACAACACTCTTGGAACAAGTTCTAGGTTTATTTTTCTCACTCCAAATGTAAATGAGGACCTAGAAATTTGGAGCCAGGACCAAGCAGAGATCACACCAAGATTCAAGTGTTTCTGCAATGCCCTGGAAGGTCCTGCTCACTTACTAAAGAAACCCAAGTGAATCTGGCGTGAGGATCCCCAGATGGACACCACCGTGCTCTTTGCAAGGTGGGAAGCCAAGGGCTCCACTCAGCCCGAGTTTCACTCACCTGAGAGGCCACATCTTCGTGTAAGGCTGGCTTTCTTGGAAGCCGGAGCTGTCTGCCCTGAGCATGGCCACCAAGCTCGGGACCCACCAGACTGGCGGAGCCAAGGTGGCCTTGAATAAAACTCTGTTTGTCAAGTACACCAACAGATAGGCAAAGTCAATATTGTCCCAAGGCACATGGCATCTAGACACAGGAGACTCTGGAGTCGAGGCCTGACCCTTCCTGCTCACACGCATCTGGGAATTGGCAAGCACAAGGTCTGAGTGTCCTTCAAGGGAGGATGTGTGTGGCCCTCCTCCCCTGGACAGCACCACGATGGTCCTAAGAAAGGAGGCTGGCGTGGGTGCTGGGCCTGAGGATGGAGGGGGCACAGGAGAAAACAAGAAATCCATGGAGACAGCACAGACACAGCTCCTCAGCCTGGAGGACACCAGGGTGCTCCCCACTGTGGAGAAAGAGACTCTACGAGTCACCCACACTGAAAGCAATGATGAGCATGGTCTGTGCTCTTCCTGGTCCTTTAAGCCCCCCTCCCCCAGCCTCATTACTGGAGTTAAAGAGAGCTGTCCCCTGAACAGACATTTATCAAACTTTGAACATACAATGACAACTAAAGCTACTAGAACATCCCCAAATTGAGAAAACGGGCCTCTACCCAAAGTCAATCCTCTTTTATGACTTCCCTCTTGCCTACCTTCCTGCTTCCTGGATTTCTTACCTTCCCCTTGGATCATCACATCCAGAACCACCTGCTATAGGACACAGCCCAAGGAAAATGACAAACCCAGAGACACAAGTAGTATCTGCTATGATATTCTGAATTCAGTCTTGTCCCTTGTTACAGAGGTCAGACTAGGAGACTCTGGTTATCTTCAAGTCTTGAAGGATGATCCATGGTGCCTTCCTACACCTAATGTTCAAGCACTGACATGACAAGGGACAGGTTTCTTGTTCACTGTTCCCTGGAGTTTGCCAGGTAAAAACCCAGGCTGGTGGGGAAGGGCTGGGGTGACAAGCTGGTGTGTGTGTGTGTGTGTGTGTGGGTGGGTGCCTGGTCCCCACTGGAGGCCTGTTGTCCCTACTGGTGACAGTGTTGGGAATGAGCACAAGGACCCACTCGAGCGGCTGCTCAGAGCCCTCAGCAAGCAGATCTGTGTCAGTGTGTAACTTCCCCACTCCTAAATTACACAGCCACCACTCCTGCAGCAAGCAATGCCAGCACTGGACATGCATCACAGAGGAGGCCCACCCAGACATCATTAACGTCCCACTGGACTGTCTGGGCTTGACCTGTGACTGAGGGCGTAGTCAAGGCCCACACGAGCATCTGATTGTTTAATATGGCTTTGGGGGAGGGTCGTGTGTGTGTGTGTGTGTGTGTGTGTGTGTGTGTGTGTGTGTGTGTGTGTGTGTGTGTCTAGGTCAGAAGTCAACCTTGGGTATTGTTTCTCAGACACCAGCCACTTTTTCATTTTTTTAAAGATTTATTTATTTATTATGTATACAGTGTTCTGTCAGCATGTATCCCGGCAGGTCAGAAGAGGGCACCAGACCTCATTACAGATGGTTGTGAGCCACCATGTGGTTGCTGGGAACTGAACTCAGGATCTCTGAAAGAGCAACCAGTGCTCTTAACCTCTGAGCCATCTCTCCAGCCCTTCATTTTTTTTTTCACCTGGAGCTCAAGTAAGCTGAGCTGGCAGTGAGTCTGGCGATCTGCTTGCCTCCCGTGCTGGGATCACGAGAGAATGTCACCACACTTGGCTTTTCCACCCAGGTTCTAGGGATGGAACTTGGGTTCTCACACTTGTGTGGCCAGCTCTTTACTAACCAGCCAAACTCTCCTCAGCCCAGCGTTACTTTTCCTTTTCCTCCTGGCACTCACAACCTCTGAACTATATGTTTCTTTTTTGTTTGTTTGTTTGCTTTTGTTTTTTGAGCAGGGTTTCTCTGTGTAGCTTTGGAGCCTGTCCTGGAACTTGCTCTGCAAACCAGGCTGGCCTTGAACTCACAGAGATTCACCTGCCTCTGCCTCCAAAATGCTGGGATTAAAGATGTGCACCACTGCTTCCCAGCTTGAACTATATGTTTCTATATCAGGAGCTCTCACTGGTCCCCTAGTGCCACATGGGCTGAGGTCTCTAGGACAAGTTAAAGGAAGTGTACATTTCATTAGACCAGATTCTACCAAAACTGTATAGTCTCTAGCTGTAACGGGGCTAAGAATAAGACTTCTTAGCCTTAGTAACAATTGTTGCTTGTATTATTGCATTTCTTCTTCTTCCTCTTCTTCTTTCTTCTTCTCCTTCTTCTTCTATTCTAGACAGGGTTTCTCTGTGTAGCCTGGCTTTCCTGGAACTCACTCTGTAGACCAGGCCTGTCTCGAACCCACAGAGATCACCTGCCTCTGCCTCCCAAGTGCTGGGACTAAAGGTGTGCGACACAATGCCCAGCACTTTTATTTCTTAACATTTATTTTTATACTATGTTCATGAGTGTTTTCCCTGCATGTATGTGTATGTGACATGTGTGGATAGTGTCCACAGAGGCCAGAAGAAGTTGTTGGTTCTTCTGAGACTGGAGTTACAGACAGTTGTGAAGCACCATGTGAGTACTGGGAAGTGAACCTGGGTCTCCTGCAAGAGCAAAGCTTTTAATGGTTGAGCCATCTACCCAGCCCCCAATCATTACTTTTACTTTTCACAAAAAGCAGACACTTGTGCTGCCAGAGAATGGGAGAGAGAGTCAATGGAAACCCTGGGGACACACTTGAAGAAAATCTGTGGTCAGCCTACTTCTTCCCTGAGAACCCCACTTCCCAAATCCCAGCCACAGTGGGGCCCGGTAGTGCATGTGCATGCCTATAAAACAAGGACTCAGGAGGCAGAGGCAGGTCGTAAGTTCAAGGCCAACGTGAGCTACAGCATCAAACAGGACCCAGTATCAAAAAACAAACGATATGACTGAATGGCTAAGGCCTCATAAGCAGGAAGTGCAGTGTGGGGTGGATGCGACAGTCTGCATGCAATTCCAACTCAGAAGGCAAACCACTAACCCTGTAGCAGCTTGACAGAAAGACCTGCCTGTTGAATAAGACAGAATAGGGACAGGAGATGATCCTTGACATAAATGTTAGGTTTACACACGCACGCACGCACGTGAAAGTGGAGGCAGGGACAGACATGGTAGCAGTGCACACTATAAAGGCAGCAGCAGGGGGGCTGAGGTAGGAGAATCAGGAGTTCAAGGCTGGAAACTAGTAAATTGGCAACCTGGGCTACATGAGACTGTCTTGAAAAAAAAGGAAAAAACCCGCAGCCCCTGAAATCAACAGAACGAGCTTTTCAAAGAGGATTGCCCCTCAATGCTTGAGACCCCCAGACAGGCGAAAATAAATCTTTCTTCCTGCACCACAAAGGCAGATTAACACCACCGCCGCTGGCGGGACAAGTGGGGAGGTGGAGGGCTGGGTCAGCGAGGGGCTTGTGTCCCAAGGAGGGGCAGCCCTCTGAAAAGGCCGCTGCAGGCCGAGCCTGAGGAGGCGTCTTGCAGCCAGTGAAAGCCAGTGTGTAACTCTGCCTGGTGATCAAACAGCCTGCAGGCCGCTGTTAGCCCAGAATGAAATTCCAAATAAATTAGCCATGTCCCAGAAGCCAGCACAACACCGGATTAGGGCGTGCAAAGGAGCGTAATTTATTCAGCTCCTCTTGTCAGAATTCCTAACGGCCTCCCTTGGTATTTCTCAACTGACAGTCCCAGGGTGGGAAGGGACAGTGAGCCACAGGTGGAACTCCACACCAGAGGTGCTAACGGGACAGTTGTACCTAAATGTAGAAGTCACGCTTTTTAGGGACATCCATAAGAGGAGGCAAACTGTTGGAAAGTCTAGGGTGGTTTTTCTCCTGCCATAGGATCAGGAACCAGGAGAAGTCCAACCACTCTTCAGGGTTAGGAGGGAGTGCCCCTGCTCCCCCTTCCCCCCCGTGTACTGCTGGAGGTGTCAGGTTTGGGGTGGCCACCTGCCTACACCTTGAGAGGCCCTAAGGAAGTGAGAAGGGGCCTATGGCCCCAGGCAAGTAGGTCCAGGCTGGGACTCATTAACACACTCAACCCTAAAACAATACCTGTTTTTATCAATGAACCCAGACCAGCTTTCACATGCATACAGGGAAGCTTTCGAAGAGGGGGCAGAGTGGCTTGTGCCCCCAGAGGAGGTGCCTTTGAAGGCTCGGGCCTCCTTGGTCCCCTCCCTCCCTCCCTCCTCCTCCTCCTCTGAAAGCTCCAGGCTTTTTCCCACCCTTCTAGCTCCTGTAGCCCCCACTCCTTCCCTCCTTCTTGTCCCCTTCCTCCTTCTTAGCTCTTCTGATGTGTACCTGCTTTGCCCAAAGGTCTCAGTGAGGGTGAAGGGCCCTTCCTATGTCCCCACAGGGGTTGCAGAGCAGGGGGGGGGTCATAATCATTCTGCAAAAGACAAAACCAAGAAGCCAAAAAGAAATTGACCACCATTGAGATGAATCATCAGGTTATTGTCGCTGAAAGACCTCGGCTATAAGGGTTTTAGAAACATTTAGATGAGGAGAGAGGGAGGGAGAGACTCTTGTCACTGCCTCGGCAGCATCCTCATCTCGGCTATACTAAGGGACTTCAGCGTCTGCATTGCCAGGGGTAGGTGACAGTGCTCACTTAGTAAGAACAGGAGGTCACTCTGACGATGGAAGATGAGCTAGAACCACACCGGGAAGCTGCTACACTGCCTCCGAGGCATGATCTCTGTGCCTCGGCTCTCTGCACTGGTACTGACTGACCCCAAAGCCACTCAGCCTGTTTCTGCTTAAGGATAAGGCCATCAGCCCAAGCTGTCATCCTGACTGTCTTATTCCAACTCCTGGGTCATACCGGAAAGGCCAGTAGCCTCTGGACAAGTCTCCTGCTCAGGTGCCCGGCCTGGCTCATCAGCTGAGGGCTAGGACTTCAGATTCGAGCTGTCTCACACCAGCCTGTATTCACACACACTTGCAAACACACCTGCATTCACACACATGTACACTTATGCACACACATGCAGAACAGGCAGACCTCACTCGCTCATATGACTTAGCTAGCCTGACTGACGCACATCCCCCTGGAGGTCAATACAGAAGGCTCAGAATGGGCACTGCCATCAAAATGAACATGCTAGTCCCATGTGCTTGCCTGAATGGAATACAAGCCTGAGTACCAGACTCCAAGAGAGCACCTGGACATGCTGTGTGTTAGGGCTAAGGTTCAGTGGATAAAAATGCTTGCTGTACAAAAACAAGGACCTGGAGTCCATCCCCAGCACCCATGTGAAAGCCAGGTACAGTGGCATGTAACTGCAACCTCAGGCTGGGCAGGTACAGACAGACAGGACAATTCCCAGGGTTCACTAGCCAACCAGTCTATCTGAGACAGTGAGCTCTAGACCAGTGAGAGACTCTGTCTCAAAAACTAAGGTGGAGCTGGTTGTGGTGGTGAACACCTTTCATCCCAGCACTTGGGAGGCAAAGGCAGGTGGATCTTTGTGAATTTGAGACTAACCTGGTCCACATAGTGAGTTCCAGGATAGCCAGGGCTGTACATGGTGAGACCCTATCTCAAATAAAACAAACAAACAAAATTAAAAAGAATAAGGTGAAGAGTGATTGAGAAAGACACCCCCGGCTGCCCCATGCGCACACGCAGCACGCATGCACATGAATGCACACATAAATACAGCACACACAGGTACACAGCACAAACAGGCACACAGCACACACTGCACACTCATGCACACAAACAGCACACACATGCACACATGTGCATACAAGCACACACATGTACACCCATGCCCTCACACATAGCACACACACATATGCATGTGTGCACACACAGGCACATATGCGAACACACACACTACATATGCACATATATGCCATATGTCACATTCTCAGTTCTCGGAACTCAGAGTCAGAAGTAGGAAAATGACCCCTGTGGTGGAGGTCTCTGGAGCATCTGAGGGCTGCACCTGCTGCATCCCCAAAGCTGGTAGGAGAAGTTGGAGGTGTCCTCAGCATGGGCTGGTTGGGGCAGGGTCCCTGCCACCAGGTTTCTCTTCAGAAGACGTGCTCGATGAGTACCAAAGAGTCAGAGACTTGGGGGCCTGAGCAGAGCAGGCAGTGAGACATGAGGGAGAGCTCTACCCCCACTGAGTTCCCTTCTGAGCAGCCACCACCCTGCTCTCTAACCAGCCTCTCCCAGAATGGGCTCTGACAGCTGGAGCCTCCAGAGATACCCCAAAGCCAAGGGGTTCCAGTTCGCATCCCCTTCTGTCCCCCTAGGACAGAAGTCTGTATCCAGGCTAGTCCCTGGTCACTGTGATTGGCCAGCCACACCAGGCCCTGTCCCCAGTGGGTCATCCTCTTCTTAACAAGCCACGTGGTAAGGTGGTTTTATGTTTTGTTTCTTTTAAACAGAGTCTAATGTAACCCAGGCTAGCTTCAAATTCTTTATATATCCAAAGATGACCTTGAACTCCTGACTCTTCCAACACTACTTTCCGGATATTGGAAATAAAGGTGTGTACCACCATCCCAGTTTATACATTCCTGGGATTTGAAGTCCAGGTCTTTGTGCATGCCAGGCAGCACTCTACAAACTGAGTTCTATCTTGAGCCCACATTGGGCTGATTTTAGTTGAGCAGGTCCCCAAGTCTCTAGGCACAGCACCAAGTGTATCTCACTATCCCCTGCTCTAGATCCAACCAATCAGGGTGGTACACAGAGCACAAAACAGCAAATCCAATGGCAGTAGGCATTGCCTGGTTCTGCCAGGTAGGAGGCTTCACCACCCACTACACACAGGAATTCTTAAGCTTCCAAAGTCCCCCAGGAGGTATCACACATGCTTCCAGCACCTTGAGGTACCTCATCAGATCAGATATTGTCACTGGTCCAGTGACCTGAATTCTCTGAGGTCTGCCTCCTATGCTCTTCTGGGAACATGAGAGAGGAGATGGGAAATGTGGTGGACTCTTGAGGAAGGACACAGCAGGCAGGAGGGACAGGGAGCCCTCTGAAATCGCCATGTGGCCACAGGAGCCTCACAGATATAAAAGGATCAGTAGGAGCCAGCCATGGTATACATTCTGGGATCAAGGGGTTACAGAGACCTCAGAGTCATAGCTGGAGTCCCATTCCATCCCATTGAACTGGCCAGCCTTGTCAACTCCCTCTAGGGACACAGTCTCATAAAAGCTCACTGCATTATTGGTACAGGTATCCCAGGGGAACATGGAGGCTACAGAGAAGTCTCATCTAGAAACCTCAGCTTCCAACGACTAGGCAGAACTCAGTGGTGGGGTCACTGTTCAGTTCTAGGACGAATAGATTAGGGAGAAGTATCTCTTGTCCCAGAGAGGTCCAGGAGTCACCATATACACTGGTGTAGGCAGCTAGGCAGCAGCAGCCACCAACTGAAATAAAGCCCTTCTCCCTGAAGCTGCTTGCCCAGGTATTTTGTCACAGCAATGAAAAAAATGAGACCGACACCAGAATGGATGAGACAGAAACCACAGGCAAGTCCACACAGACCTGGCACAAATGTCCATGGTGGCTTACTCACAACTGCTCATCTGGGTACAACTTGGTTGTCAGTTATGTGGGAGATAAGAAATCGAGTTCCAGTCTATTCCTATTCAGACAGCCTGGAACAGGTACACAGCTCATGTGATGATATTGAGTAATAGGTGAGCCACAGGCACACGGGCTACAGGCATAGACAGTACACACTTGGTGGAAGGCAACAGGACAAGTACAAAGCCACCTCTGCAGGAGACATTGATAGAATGTTCTAGAACAGGTAGAGTCATAGAGACAGAACATAGGCCTGGCTATGGGCAGAACTTGGTAGCAAAGGGCCAGAGTAAGGGGACTTGTGTGACAAACTGTCCTGTGACAGCCATTGAAATCTGTATATAATGGTATCAAACTGTGAAAAAAAAATGTAACTTTTCCCTTATGCTAACTAAAGCTCAGAATGTCTACACCCCAAAAGCCATGCCCTTGTCACTGACATGAGGGTAAGGTTCAGAAAGGGCAAAGTTCTTGAACTTGGGCTAAGATGTTGGCGAGCTGTAGCCTCTAGGGCCATGCGCCTGTACTTGCTGCTCTGGATGAGGAAGGTAAAGCTCCAAGGAGCCCTGTAACCCAGTGTCACCCAGTGTCCATCCTAGCCCATTTCAGGGACTACCCCCAAGCCCCTAAAGCTGTCCCCCAGACACTGCTCCCTTCACCGTGTTCAGGAGGAAGGGACAAATTGGGGACTTTGCTCACAGAGAGGTTTTGAGAGACCAGAGTTCTTTTTTTTTTTTTTTTTTTTGTTTATTTGTTTGTTTTTTCGAGACAGGGTTTCTCTGTATTGTTTTGGAAGCTGTCCTGGACCTCATTCTTGTGGACCAGGCTGGCCTCGAACTCACAGAGATCCGTCTGCCTCTGCCTCCCGAGTGCTGGGCCCCAGAGTTCTTACTGACTTGTCCTCAGGAAGATCTGAGGATCTGTCCCCAGCCTCCTCTGGCCCAAGGTGACCAAGAAACTCTAAAACTGCCCACAGAGTCAAACATTTCTCCCAGGGAGCCCTCTGGGCCCACTGGTGAGGAAATAGGCTAGGCCTCCCCATCTCTCTGTGGAAAACTGAGACAGGGAGAGCCAGGAGAGTTGTCTGGGGTCTGGAGGGATCCTGACCCCAAGCAGTGACACTACTCCCCAGCTGGAAAAGCCTAAGCATTTGCAAGAGGGACTGAAGGTGACTTTAGGGGGGGCACATGGAGTACCCGCACTTCTTTGGACTGGCTGAAGGACCCCCATATTCCAGGCTGATTCTGTCCGGCAGGCCTGGCATAAAGAAAAACAAGAGTTCAGAGCTTTCTGGGACTATGCTCTGTCCTAGGGAATCACAGGCTCCACCTAGAGGCAGGAATGTGGGGCCCAGCAGGGAGGAATGCAGCTCTCTCCTTCCTGGCTACACCACATGCCATTCACTATCCCTGGGCCTCAGTTTCCTCCTCCTGAAAGGAGGGTCACCATATCTGTACCCAGTCTATGCCAGTGGCTGAATGTGGGTAACAATAGAAAGCTCTAGCATATAGGTCCGGGTGCCTCCCCCGGCAGTATCTGCATGTGTTCCTGGGAACATGTGTCAGCCCCCTCCTTGGTGGCCCTGAGATAGCAGGACAAGTGATCTACACTGAGACTCTGTGACCCATAGAGAAGTCCCTGACTGGGAACCTTTCCAGTCAACCACACCCACGCAGAACGACCAGCAGGGAAAGAACAGCCCCCTGGGACTCTGCTGAGGATGACTCCCATGCCGACAGGACCCTGAGCACAAAACCAACAGGAGGACCTTGAGCTGGAGGAGTCCTGGATGACAGCCACCCAGACCCACCACACCAGTGCAGGCAGGGCTCTTTTGATGCATCCATGGAGAGCTACAGAAGGCAGGAGTACCCTCCTTTGCAATGTCCCTGCTCCCCTGGTGCTATGAACAGTCAGAGTGCTGATGGGTGACAGATATGTGGAGACAGAGATAATGGGTAACAGACACATGCAGACAGAGGTGGGGAACTCTAAGTCCCTGACCATTCCCTCCCCTGAAAGCTCTGCTCTGAGCTACATGTCCCAGGGGACATAGGAACAAGGAGCATTTCATCATCATGGCACCCTCTAAAGCAGAAACCAGGGTTGGCACATCTAACAGATCCAGTGAAAGAGGCTAACAAAGTCTTGACCCCTCAAGGACACTTGACTAGGAAACAGCAGAAGAGAAACCAGAACCAAGAAGATTTCAGTTTGCTCCACTGCTCAGGCTAACCAGAAATTCACTGCCAAACTCATGGCAGTCTTCCTGCTCCATTCTCCCAAGTGCCAATCAGAATGGAGATTGTGACCCAGACTCACCTCTTTCCCACACCTTCACTCTGGCATGGTGCTGAGGTCCCTTGAGTGGGGAGAGCCTCCCTCACGTCACAGCCCAGCATGGGGCTGACATGGGTGGGGGTGTGTCTAACCCACCTCCTGGAAGCAACACGTTTTTTAACTCCAACACACTTGAAGCAAAGACACACATGTCTTTGAATTAGAGGTCAGCCTCTTATTCATCTACATAACAAGTTTCAGGACAGCCAGGACCACACAGTGAGACCCTGTCTAAAAAAAAAATAAAAGATGGCAGTGGTGGCACAAGCCTTTAATCCCAGCACTCAGGAGGCAGAGCCAGGCAGATCTCTGAGTTCTAGGCCAGTCTGAACTACAGGTCAAGTTCCAGGGCAGCCATAGATACACAGAGAAACCCTGTCTCAAAAAACAAAGCAGAGCAAAACAAAACAAACAAATAACAAAAGAACAATCATAAATGTTATAAATGTGAGCATCACAACCATTTTATAGGAGAGCCAAGCTCCCCTTCCACATTGGCTGACTGCCCAGGACAGTACCTCAAACCAGATGACTTACATGAGTGGCCACAAGTTCAAGTTCAAGGTGTGGCAGGGCTACTCTCCCCAGAAGGTTCTGGAGGCTGTCCTTCCTGCCTCTTCCAGGGTCTGGGGGCTTTGGGGCATCTCGGCTTATGTTCACATTACTATGATGTCACAGGACTTCCATGACTTTGTGTCTCTTCCCGTGGCATTCTTCTAAAGGACAGAGCCATTGGATCATGGCCCACCCTCCTACACAATAGTCTCACTAATTATGTCATCCAAGACCCTTTTTCTAAGTTATGGAATTTTGAGGTGGGCATGAATTTTTGCAGAGACATCACCGAACTCTGAATATATGTTTGAACAGGTCTACAAACTAGCAGTCTTGGATTGGTCTATATTAATTATACATAATGACCTTCATTGTGACATTTTCATATGTGTATATATTTTGACCATGTCACTCCAGGAACCTTGTATCCCCCTTCCTGCTTACGCTATTCCCCTTCCCAACTAGTTCCTCTCTCTCTCTCTCTCTCTCTCTCTCTCTCTCTCTCTCTCTCTCTCTCTCTCTCTCTCTCTCTCTCTCTGTGTGTGTGTATGAAACCTAGTGAGACCATGAAGATCACTTACAGTAATAACAAGTTGTTTAAAGAAGCCTGGACCACCTACCAGAAGCCACACCACTGAAGAGAATGTCCCTACCCCATCAACACCCTAAGGGAGGGGTGCAGCTTCATGACAACCCCACTTTTGAGACATGACTATGAACTCCTGATCCTCCTGCCTCCATCTTCTCAGTGCTGGGACAACAGGTGTGTACCATCATGCCTGGTCCATGCAGGTCTGGAGACAGAATCCCAGGGTTTTATGCATGTAGGGCAAGCAGGCTACCAACCAAGCTACATATTTTTAAATCTTCTGATTAAAAACAAAAAAAAGTTATCATGTGCCTCTAAAATACCTTGGACTTAAGTGCTGTGTGCCCTAGAAATCCACCCGAATTGTGCAACTGGCACCATCACCTGGCATCCTGCAGGTACTGACCCCACCCTCTGTGCCACCATCCTCAAGCGCAGGAGGGCCAGCAGCCATGCTTTCTGTTGCCCAGAGTTGTTTACCTCTCCCTTGTCCCCATGCCCAGCAGGTGATATCGCTGGCTGTAATCTGTCCTGTCCCAGGGCACCTTCCCACAGGCCACCCTGCACAAACAGCCTGGCTCCAGCCGCCACCCACCTGACTCCAGAATCCCAACATGAAGGCAGAGGTTTGGCTGTGGACACCCCTGTCATTTTTCACATAGCAATCCAGTTACCAGGCACCTTGGCACCTAGGCCCAGTTCCACCACCACTTGGCAGGGCCACAGGACTGTTGGCAGTGATGGATGCTGCCCCTCCGCACACCCCACCCACCCTGCTGCTGGCCGCCAGCCTTTGTTGTGCCAACCCCAAGACCACAGGCAGCCAACTCCCAGCGGTTGCCAGGCCCAAGGGCCAAGACCCAAAGTGAGCTCTCCCCAGCATCCAAAGGGCCAAGGTAGGCTTCCTGCCTGGCCTCTGAGAAGCTCCACAGCACTTTCTGTCTCCCCTGCTCTTCTCCAGGACCTTGCTCTGGGCAGTTCAGTGTGAATCTCCCACACAACAAGTGTCACTTTCCCTCAGCCTCATCGTGGCAAAGAAGAGTCACTTCAAGACCAGAGGCAGAGCTTGGGGTGTGGCTCAGTAGGTACAGTGGTCACCTAGCATGCTCAGAGTCTGGGATCTGATCCCCCAGGATCTAATAAAACCAGGTATGATGGCCCAGGCCTGGAATCCCAGGACTGGGTTTGGTGGATGCAGGAAGACGGTAAGTTCGAGATCATCCTCAGTTATACGTCAAGTTCTAGGCCAGTCTGGGCTGCATGCAAACAATAATAAGGAGGAGGAGGAAGCGAAGGAGGGCTGGAGAAATAACTCACTGGTTAAGGGTGTGTATTGCAATTATAGAGGACCCAAGTTCTGTTCCCAGCCCCAACAGCAAGCAGCTCACAACAGCCTGTAGCTCCAACACTAGTGATCTGATGTATTCTTTTTAAAAATTATTTATTTAATTTGTTTTGTTTTGAGACAGGGTCTGGCCAACCTGAAACTTGCTGTGTAGACCAGGTTGGCCTCAAACTTACAGAGATCCACCTGCCTCTACCTCCTGAGTGCTGGCATTAAAGGCATATGTCTTTGTGAATTTGTGCACATGAGTGCAGGTGCTTGCAGAGGCCAGAATAGGGCAGGGCACTGGATCCACTGGAGTTGGAGTTACAGTTGTGAGTCACTGGATATGCTGGGAACTGAGCTCTGGTCCTCTGCAAGAGAGACCATGCAAGACACTCTCTTAACCACCGAGCCATCTCTACAGCCCATGCCACGTCTATATGATGTTTCTCTATAGGGCAGAACTACTCAAGAGAAATGAACGGCCCTTGGAGAAGGCAGCCCAAAGGCCCAGGCCGCTGTATCCAGGCCAGGGCCCTGCCTGAAAGGAAGGAGGGGCAGGAGCAGGCTCAAGGTCCTAGCATACATGCTCCAGCAGAGGATTTCAAGTACCTCCCATGCATTAAGCAGCATTTGTCATTAGGACACCTCAGTGGGTGAGAACTTAGCCCTGCACACTCAGAGGGCCTAGGTACCAGACACTCACAGCTAAGGGACAGGCCAGCAGGATGCAGAGTGACATGCAAGAACCTGGGCTAGATCTGAATACAGAGGGTTGGCTTGGGGTGACCTTGAGGACTTTAGGGAGCCTTGGGAAAGATCAAGTGACCCTGACCCCTACAGTACAACACTCAGTTCTGCCACCCAGCCAAACTTTATCAACCCAGAAGAGCCTCCATGAAGATGGGGCTGTGTGGATATTACATTATGATTGTCACCTGTGCATGAACCCTGCAGCTGCTATTTCTGCAACCATGGGTGTTGCAAAGCCAACCCTACTTGTCTAAGATCCATGAACAGAGATGACCCAAGTGTGTTGGCTCCCCCTGCCTCATTATCCTCTGTGATAAGCTGACTAGCAATTGGTCCTAGAAGACTCCCTGACACAGACACACATACGTGCACGTGCGCACACACACACACCCTTACTGAAGTCTCAGGCAGGAATAAACTGTGACCACTATCAAGAAGCACAATGATAGAGTGAGGGACATTTCTAGGGAAGTAAAATTCCTTCTCCAGGGACAGTGCACAGTCCTGCAGTCTGCCCCCACAGAGAGCCCTGCTGCAGGGTGGGGGCTCTGGAATGTTCGCTGAATGCATAGCAGAGTTGTGAGTCAGACAGTGTGGAGGAGGCCCGCAGCGGGGCTGCAGGCAGGAGACGGAACCCTCCACGCAGAACTCTGGTAAACGGCAGGCAGGGCCTGCGTCCTGTTCCAAGGCTGGCAGCCTCTTCCGCTGCCTGCCCCGGCCACATCTGGGGTGAGGAGCACACAGGCCAGGAAGGGATGGTGCTGGCCCAAGTCAGTTGGGGACTTGACATTGGGGCCCCAACTCCTCACACGGTGCTCTCACAGCCAGGCACCAGCCAGGCACTGCTATTCCTTGACAGTAAATTGACCTTTGTGCATTTAAATGGGGCTCCCTCAGCCCAGGAAGACTGGGCGCTATGTCCTGTTTCTCAGGACATCTCCTTTCTCCAGTACATGAAATGATATTCAAAACTCCTACTGTATGCTGGGCAATAGGCAGGGATTCCCACACATTGATTCAGGGACAGAGGCCTGGCTACACGGTGGTCGTAGAGGCAGCACAGAGAAGTCAGCTAGCTGTGAGGGTTTGCCCTTGAAGCTTCAACCCTCATCCATGCTGACCAGTCAGCAACCTCAGGCAGGAGTACGAGGACCAGGCCACACACCTCAGGCCCCACAGAATGACCATGAGATCAAGTTGCAGGGACAAGAAGACCACAGATGCTGTTCTGGGGGACACTGGGTAGGGGACACATGGCTGCCACTCTACACTCACAAGGCTGAGGTTTGAGCCCTACCTGTATTCACTGGGTAAGCCCCTCACCTCTCTAAGCCTCAGTTTCCTCATCTGTAGAATGGGGGTGGAAGCCCACCAAGGACTGTTATTATTTAATGATATCTGTGAGGGTTGGTTCAGTTGATGGAGTGATCTGTGTAACAAACACAAGGCCCTGAATTCCATCCCCAGCCCCATGCATCTAATCCTAGCGCTGGGGAAGCAGAGGCAGGAGGATCATCATGAATTCTAAGCTGGCCTGGTCTGCAGAGAAAGGCCCTAGTCCCCAACACTGAATTAAATAAGCCAGACACAGTGTACACACCTGTCATATCAGAACTTGGGAAGCAGAGGCAGGAAAATTGGCATTAAACAGAGGACAGCCTGGTCTACAAAGCAAATTCCAGGCCAGCCTGGGATTCATAAAAACAAACAAATAAACAAATAAATAAACATACAGAAAAAAGAGAAGGAAGAAAGAAAAAAAGCTAAGAGTGAGAGAAAGAAATGGGAACTAGGGAACCAGGGTCTTATAATATCATATAGGGACATAGGCCTATCCTAGGCCTTGATTCTCGGAGCACCTTTCTGGAGACCAAGCCTTTAAAAAATGGGCCTCTATAGGGCCTATCCCAGGTGTGTGAACTGGCTTTTTGGAGCCCATTTCCTATGGTGGGATATCTTGATTCCTATGGTGTTTTCAGTCTTGATTCTGGGGGGAGTGGGGAAGCTTTGTCCTGCCTCAACTTGGTATGCCAAACTTTGTTGACTCCCCAAGGAAAGCCTTACCCACTCTGAGGAGCAGATTGGGGGCAGGCTTGGTGGGGTGGGAGAAGCAGGGGAACTGGGGTTGTTATGTAAAATTTTAAAAAACTGAATAAAATAGTTTGTAAATAATAAAATAAAGTCTTTAAAGGGCTAAATAAATAAATAAATAACAGGCCTCTGAGGACAATGCTAAATAAATAAATAAATAACAGGCCTCTGAGGACAATGCTAAATAAATAAATAAATAATAGGCCTCTGAGGACAATGCTAAATAAATAAATAAATAATAGGCCTCTGAGGACAATGCTAAATAAATAAATAAATAATAGGCCTCTGAGGACAATCAAGACACAAACTTCAGCGAGGGTCTTGGGCATCCAGAAACCAGGCTACTCAGCTACTTCCTCTCACACTGGAGCAGGGCACTGAGGATGCATTAGCCTCTGTGGAGTTCTGAGGGAGCAGGCAGGTGGTCTTGCCCTCTGCAGGATCACCCTCCAGCTGCCCCCTTGCCAGGACAATGTACCTCTGGTCTCTCAAGGCCACCTCTAAGAAGCCTCTCTCTCTCTCATACACACACCCACCTTCAGCCCTGATGCCTCTGGTCCACATGCTCTGTCACCCTGAGGATGCTACCAAGTACTCTGTGCATCTCGGTCCCCTCCAAGCGAGGAGGAAGCCCCATTGGCTTTGAGGAGGTGCTGCTCCAAGTCTGGGGTCACCTTTTGGGAAGCCAGTTGGTCCTGAGATGGCAGAGGAAACAGCTGGACAGATGAGGGCAGCCCATCCACTCCATGATGGGGACCAGATATTCACCCATGCTTGACCTCCCTGAGGAATGACCCTACAGCCTCGAGCCAACGGCTTCATCTTCCCAGGCCTCAGTTTCCCCACCAGCTCAGTAGTAGAAATAACAAGACTTTCTGCCCACCTAGCGTGCTCTGAGGACCCAGATGGAGTGTAAGTAATGGAGACGGAGGTGCCTACACATAGTCACATAAGGGTCAGCTCCCCCAGGGCCGGCCTCAGCTACAGCCCTAAAAGCCCTCACAGTGATTCTTGACAGATGAGGACACCGAGATAAAGGAAGGCAAGCAGTCTGTCCATCACCACAGTGGCTGAAGTGAGAGTTGAGTCCTTGCTCCTGAAGACCCAGCCAGGCCACCACACACAGTTGGCCTGTGAGTGGACACTTCTGTGCTGAACACAGGATGGGGGTGCTCCAAGGTTGTCGCTGGCAAGGGCCCGAAGGATAGTTGGTGACCAGTGAGTCAGGGACAAATGGAAGGCACACATAGTCTGAGACACGTCCTGCGGATCACTTTAGTCCCCAAGTCTCCCCAAGGGGACCCATCCCTAGGAAGTCTCAGCAACTCAGCTCAGCTGGCCATGACCCAGAAGAGCTCCATCAGGGTTTGGCAGACTGTGTCTCCCTTACTGTCTTAACCTATCTTCTTCCCAGGGACATGTTCCCAGCTAGGGAGGGTGTCCTTCAAAATGCTTCCACTTAAGTCCTGACCCCCAGTATCTCCAAAAAACGATGGGATGCAGAGAAGTAAGTTAATTTTGAGCCAAGGGTAGTGACATGTTTGTCATCCCAGTACTTGGGAGGCAGAGGTGAGGAAGGTGGTCATGAGTTTAAGGCCAGCCTGGGCTGCACAGTGAGACCCTGTCTCAGAAACAGATAAGAGAGGGTCCCTAATCTGACTGGATGGGCCCTTTATAAAAGCACAGATGCCCAAAGGACAACCATGTGAGGGGAACTTGAGAAGAAAGTTGCCATCTGCTACCCAAGGAGAGACCTCGGGAGCAGGGCCAGTGACTCGTCTGTCTTGAACCTCTAGACTCTGGCACATGTAACAATCAGTGTATCTATCAAAGCCGCCAACTATGGGGCTCTGTTACAGCAGTCACTGGAGAAGATCTCAGGACAGTGAGAGGAAGTGCTCCTTCATTAGAGCTGGCACCCCTCCAGCAGCGCCACACCCGGGTGGAGCCCAGGCTTCTGCAACAGGCAGACCCTCAAAATGGCAAGGCAGCCTCTCAGCTCACTGCACCTGGCCACATGGGCCAGGGCTCCCACCCCATCCTCCCACTCCACACACCAGGGACCTCGTGGGCAGGAACACGTGGCCAGCTGACCTGAGCCTTCTGCAGTGAAGGGGCTTGGGCACTTCAGGTGGACTCTGAGCTGCCCTCCCGGCCACCACGCAGGCATGACCTGTGCCCAAGACCTGTTTTGACTAAGCCCTGTCTGACTGCAGCTCTTGGCAGGATGTGGGGAAAGGACAGAGCCTGCCAAGGTCACCACCACCTTGTCGCCCCTCCAAAAAACGTGCTGAGGAGACACAGTCTGGAGTCCCCCAGAGGCCTACACAATGCTACACAGTCCTCTGAAGGTGGGATGTCCCAGGTCCTCACACCAGTCCCCAAAAGCTGGAGATCAACCCCAACACACAGATAAGGAAACTGAGGCTCAGAGGGCTGGGGATGCACCATCAAACATGTGTGGGTAAGGTGTTGAGATGAGAGATACACAGCCAACCCCATACTTTCTCCTGGGAAACTACCAACCCCATGGTAAAACTCAGATCCTTCCAGAGGGGCTACTACTCCCTAGCCCTGCTTGAACTGCGGCCACACCCCAGGGTATTGGGGGGGTTGGGGCCAGATTCATCTGATTATCAGTTCTAATCCCAGAATAGGGACCACAGGACAGAACAGGGTCCCTCTGTCAACGCACAGAGTCGGGGAAGCTCAGGAAGTGAATGGGCAGGTTCCATGGCACTCAAAGCCCAAAACTGGATCTTGGGGCTCAAGCCCCTCCCTATAGGTTCAAATCTTACTTCCACTAGGTCCTTTGACCTTGTACAAGTTGCTGAGACCATCTGCTTCTTCAGCCATTAACTAGAACTGCTGAGGTTTCCACACTGGGCAAGGGTCCTGGCCACAACTCTGTCTCAGGCCTCAGGCTTCCCAGGTCACTGTTCCCTAGGACCCAGGGCTCTACCCCCAAAAGTACCCCGAGGTTGTCTGGCCCAAGTCATCCATGATGAGCCCTTCCAGGCCCTTGGAAGTACAATATATGTGTGCTTCATGCTCATCCCTCTGCCAACCAAAGGGTACTGAGAGGCCCCCCAAGTCTTCCTTTGCTAAATGTGTTATTCAGGGTGAGCTGTGTGTGTGTGTGTGTGTGTGTGTGTGTGTGTTAAACATCAGGTGTCTTCAATCATTTTCCACCTTAATTTTAAATTATTTAGTGTATGTGCATAATTTGTAAGTATGGGCATTCACACGCCATGACACACGTGTGGAAGTCGGAGGACAACTCTTTCACCTTCCCCCTTATTGAGGCAGGTTTCTGGTGACAATTGCTATGCTGCATATACCACGCCAGCTGGCCACCAAGCTCCAGGGCTCTTCTTCCTCTACCTCTCGCCTTGTTGGAGAGTTGGGGTCACAGATGTGAGTCACTGCATCTGCCTTATTTGTGGGTTCAGGGGTTGAGTTCTCCTTTGGGCTTAAGTGGCTAGTATTTCCACCCAATAAACCACTTCCCCAGCACATCTCTGTCCTCAGGGTCTCAGCATGCAGTGCTGACTGACCAACAACTCTCAGAGATCAGCATGCCTCTGACTTCCCAGTAGTGGGATTGAAGTTATGACTCACTGTTTTAGGCAGTGTTCTGTGAACAGAGACCAAGGCTATGGCAACTCCTATAAAGGAAAACGTTTAATTGGGGCCGGCTTACAGTTTCAGAGGTTAGTCCATTGTCATCATGGCAGGGAAGCATGGCAGCATGCTGACAGACATGGTGCTAGAGAATTCTACACCTGGTTCTGCAGGCAGCAAGCAGAGAGACACTGGGCCTGGCTTGAGCATTTGAAACTCCCAAGCCTACCCCCAGTGACACACTTCCTCCAACAAGGCCACACCTACTCCATCAAGGCCACACCTCCTAATTACTGTCAACTAGTGCCATTTCCTGATGACCAAGGATTCAAATATTGCAAGGCTGTGAGGCCATTTCTATTCAAACCATCAGAGCCACCTTATTCCTACTTTCAAAGGGTGTCTCACTGAATCTAGAACTCACTGGTTCAGATAGACTGGCTGGCCAGTGAGCCCCAGGGATCCTTCTGTGTCTGCCTTCCCAGTGCTGGAATTACAAGTGTACATTGGGGTCCTAGCTTTTTAAATGAGTTATAGGGAACCAAACTTAGGATCCCAAGAAACTTACCTACTAAACCATATTCCCTCACAACCCTAATTGGGAATAAAAATTGACCACACATAACTTTCTCATCATGAGAAAGAAGTCCAAGGACAATAATTGCAAGAGAATTTAACAGGATGTTAGCTTTCTTCTAAGTTACTGATTCATCACCCTTAGGGTGTGGCTCTCATTCTTGTAGTATAAGATGGCTGCAAGAGCTCCGGTCATCATATCCACCTCCCAAGCAGCTGAGAGCGAAGGGCATACCTATTCCCTCCAAGGAAGCTTCCTAGAAAATCTATGCTGTTTAGCTCTCACTGTCTAGAACTTGAACACATAAACGATGACCCCTGGGATGATCATGCTTCCCACATGGATGACAGTTTGACTCCACCATTACTCCTATTAGGAGGGTTTCCGCCTTGCAGCTGGGAAAATGACACCACAAGCCAGACACAGTGGGACTCACCCTGACCCACTTCAGCCTGCCTGACTGTGCAATGCTTGAGTAGATCAGCTCTCAACAAGACATCTTCCATGCTGGGCTCAGCCTCTGGGCGCCACTGTCACTGAGGGCTGAGCCTTGCACCCTTCATGCAGGGTGCTCGGACCCCACAGGCCCTGCCACCCTGGCAGCATTAGGCAACCCAGTCAGTGCTGTTTTTATCCAGCTCCAGGCACTCCCTCTGCCACAGAGGAGCCTCGAGGACCCCCCTGGGAGCCTTTGGAAGTGATGAAACCCTGCTGTTCCCTGGCTGTGGACTGCTGGCCTCTAGACCTGTGAGAGGGCAGATTTCTTTCCTGGCAGCTCTTCCCACCAAGGTTACAATAACTTGTTACAGTGCTTGTTTCCTTAACAACAAAGGCTTCCACAGCCCCTGGGTCCCCATAGTGCAAGGTGGCAGAGCCTGACTCTGCAGGCATACTGGGAAGGCAAGAACCACCTCCCCCTGCAGGGCCTCCCTCCTAAGAGCCAGAGTTCTTTTTTTGTTTTGTTTTGGTTTTTGGTTTTTGGTTGTTGTTGTTGCTGCTGCTGCTTTTTGAGACGGGGTCTCTGTGTTTAGTCTGTGTTTAGTTCTGGAACTCACTACATGGACCAGGCTGACCTCAAACTAGCAGAGATCCAGCAGACTCTGCCTCCCAAGTGCTGGAATTAAAGGTGTGTGCCACCTGCCCAACTATTTTGGGAACTCTTCAAAGGCATTTGAAGGACAGGCTTGGCATCAAACAATTGCAGTCCCAGTGCTGAGGAAGTAGAGGCAGGAGGAACAGATAGTCAAAGTCATCCTTGCTATAAAGCAAGTTTAAGGCCAGCCTGAGCTACACTAGGTGCTGAATTAAAAACAAAAACAAACCCTAAAACTAAAAATAGGTTTGGGAATGCAGCACAGCTGGTAGAGTGCTTGTTTAGCAGCATGCACAGAATTCTGGGTTCCATCTCCAGCATAAAATAAAACGGAGTCTGTGGCTCACATCTGTCAGGCCAGCATTTAAAAGGTGGTGGCAGGAGGATCAGGAGTTCAAGGCCATCCTCAACTGCAGAGTGTGTTAGAGGCCAGCCTGGGCTACATGAGACCCTATTTTAATTAACTGCTTAATTAATTAATAGATATGTGAGTTCCCTACCTGCAATGCAGCCAGGAGCTCCTCACCCACCCACTTCCTATTCCTGCCACCTGGCTAGGAGGGCAGGTGCTCTGTGTGGTTATAGAGGCCAGGGTGGGGAGCCAGACCCAGAAGCCTCAGTGAACCCTAGTGCCCTTCAGGACCGCCTAGCCAGCATAGAACAAAGCTGGCTCTCCCCAGGGTAGGAGGCTGTCACCTGGCAGAGGTGCCAGGCTGGTGAAAGGCCACCATCCCTCTCCTGGCACCGCCATCCACTGCAAATGCCTGGCCGGAGTTGGTGCCAGCAGCTTCCAAGACTGTCACGTGCTAGGGCGACCGGCTGAGGGGCCTGCCCGCCCTCCCCGGGACACACCTTTGATTCGGAGGAATGTGTGTGTGTGCTTTTTATTTCTTGAAGGGGAAAAAGCTCTCTCTCGGCAGAATTCCTCCAGGGACCCTGGTGGTGAGGAGTCCTGGGAAGGTCAGGCCTCCACAGGGACCCTAGCCCACCTTCCCACAGTGCTCCCTGAACCTACAAGTGCCCCCTGCTATGCTGTGAGGGAGTGCCTTTCATGTTCACCACTGAGACTTCAGGTCCAGGAAACCAAGCAGCCCTCTCCCCAGTGACCTCGAGCAAATGTAGGCTTTGCCTAAGCGCCAGGCTGCTGCACACTCTCCACAGGGTGCCTATGGATTCTTCAGTGCTGACAGCTGCCACTATCTCCAGTGTCACCACAGTGTCAGAGCTTCTCCTCCTGGTGTGCATGTTGGGGATGATAGGAAAGTGACAGGCATCACCCTGGACTTTGGGACAGAGGTGAGGCACTTGGCCGATTAGACAAGAGCCAAGCACTAACTTGCACAGTGCCAGTTCTTAGGAGGCCTGATAAACACCCGTGCTTAATGGATGCTGTTTTCTTGAACATGGGCCAACATCACATGGGCCTGTCACCTGCTGCTACAGCATGGTAGCTGCTCCAAGCCTTCCCCCTAAAAAAGACCACACTTCATGGGTTGGGAGAAGGGGGAGCTTTTCCCACTGGGGGGAGACGCTTCTGTATGAGGGCCAGTGTGGACCTCTCCTTCACCTTTTTTGTTTCTAGTATTTTCTTTTCTAATCACAATGTGTACATACAGGACTCTGGAAGAAGGCCAGTTTCTGGGCAGTGTAGAACCCAAAGTCCCCAGGAGCCGGAGGTCATGTGCATTTCTTTAAGGTTCTGAAGCGGCTTCAGGATATTCGGTATCACTGTGCGTGACCCCTAGGGGACCCCAGGGAAAGTGAGGGCAGAGCCCAGGCCTGTCCTCAGCCCTCCCAGCTGCAGGTGAATCTGAACTTGAATCTGGATCCTACTTGTCCTTTATGAGTCAGGCACGTTCTTTCTGACCCACCAGCATAAGGTCACCTTCCCACAATACTTGGGGATCTCCTCCTGCCTGAGCCACCCTAAAGCAGCCAGAAACCGTCTTCTTCCTCTCAACCTGATCCCGATAATATCCAGAATCCATCCATGAAGGAGTCCCAGGCTCAGGACAGGACCAGGCTCCCTGATCCCCTTCCAAAGTGCTCTCAGACTACCTGTTTTATTAGGTGAGGAAAGCCAGGTTCAGAGAGGTTAGAAAACTTGTTCAAGGCCATAGAGCAGCCAGGCTGGAGTCTACCCGTGTCTGCCTGGCCCCCTTAACCCTTTCCTTCCAGTTGAGCAGATCCCCATGTGCCTCCCAACCCACCACACATATGCTAACCCTTCCACTCATCAGCAATAGAAACCGGTACTGACTCTTCACTGTGCAAAAGGAGTCCTGGACATTCCCACAGGACACAGTGCCATCAGAATGGGCCTCCCAGAAGGTGAGGGGGCAGAAGAGGGAACAGCGAGGCCATAACTAGGGAGCTGTGAGATGCTCTCCAAGCCATCTGGGTCTAAAAAGGAGGGGAGGGCTGGCTTAGCAAGGCTCTCTAGGACCAAGCCAGGAAAGAGGTCTTTTATATAGTATCTAGTGATGCCATAGAAGTTCTGAGCCCAGGGAGCATGATAAAATATGCCTACTATTATTTTGAGGCAGGGTCTCAGGTAGCCCAGGCTAGCTTCAAACTCCTTATGTAGCTGAGGATGACCTTGAACTTCTGATCCTCCTGACAACACATCCCAAGTGCTGAGATTATAGGTGAGCACCACCATGTTTGGTTCATGTGGTGCTGGGGATGGAACCTAGAGCTTTGTGCACGCTAGGCAAGTGCTCTACCAACAGAGCTTCGGTTCTAGCCTGAAATCTACCATTTAGAAGTGTTCACTAGGAGCCACCTGCCCCAGGAAAGAAGACAATAGAGAGGAGGGATTGATGGGAGGCAAGGAGGGTACTTGGGGTAGGAGCAGGACACCAGTGAAGGAATTTGTATTTGGGACTATTAGGAAGACTTAGGTGTATTGTAGGTACATGTGTACTGTTTTATCACCTTATGACTTTACCAAAAATGTTCTTGGAACCCTGATAGAAATTAGATAAATATACAAATAAGAGCAGAGCCTACTTGTATGGGGTATGGTAGGTTGTGTCTCTAGTCCCAGCTAGAGAGAGAGAGAGCTCTCCCATGGCAGCTGACCCACTTGGCTCCAGTGTCCAAGATGCCACTGTGGAAGGTTTTAGGCTGGCCAACAGCCCTACTCTGACAGGAATCTTTAGTAGCTAGAAATCACAGGAGATGTTTGTGATGGTCAGACTACATCATGAACTTGACTGAATTTTAAGTCACCTAGGAGATACACCTCCTATTCATGTCTGTGAGGTTGTTTCCACAGAGGTTTGATGGAAGAGAGAAGACTAACTGTGAATTGGGCAGCACCATCCCATGTGCTGGAGTTCTAGATTGAACAAGGAGACAATGAGCTGAGAAACAGCATTCATCTCTCTCTGCTTCCTGATCTGCTGAGGTGTGAGCAAGCAGCCATGTGTTCCCACCACCTCAGGGCCTCCTGTTGCCATGCTCTCCCCACCAGAATAGACTGTAACACACACACCCCCAAAACTGTGAGCCAAAGTAAATCTCTCTTCCCTGAAGTTGCTTGTCAAGCATTTGATGACAGCAGTGAGAAACACAATTAAATGAAAGAAGACCAAGCAAGTTCCTGGGCCAGGCCCCCACACCCAGTGAGGGTGTGAGGATCCCAGCCCCAGAGGGATGCTCAGACACCAATGCCTGTGTCATTTGACAGGGACCATGCAGACATGAGGATAGCAAGAATCTAGCTGCCATTCCATCCGGAGGGGACTCTGGAGGGGTGAAAAGAGGACAGCAGTTCGGGGTCACAGGCAGGCCAGACTTCCAAAAGGTAGAGGTAAGCATATACAGCAGAGCCTGAGGGAGCCAGCGAGCAACCACAAGGGCCCTGTCCCTGGCATCAGGGGAATTTGCACCACCCCTATGGCTCAGCCATGGCCCAATGGGTAGACGGAATCAAGATGCTGGACTGAGCTATCTTGAGCTAGATTTTGAAATGCCACACGTAGCAAACAGTTAATGATCAACTGGTCACCCCTGTACAGAAGTCCTAGAAGTCACAAGGCTATAAAATGTGTAAAATGCCTGCCCCTGACCATGCCAGACATGACAACTAGGGTGACGATTATTCCTTGGTTTCCCCTTTGCATAACTTTGCACTCAAATGCAGGCCATGAGATTTGCTGTGGGAAGATCTTCCCACCACGAGCCACTGCACTGAGGAGTTTCCCACGTACTCTGCTCCTCCCTGGCCAAGACCTGCTCTCCCCATGGCCATCACCAAGATGACATGTACCCTTCCCCAAGCTGCTAGTCTGGGAAAGGAGCAGAGTGTGTGTGTTGTGTCTTGGAAGCAACAAAAGAGTGTGGGGACCGGACAGGGTTCATCCCACGGCTGCCCCGCCTGACAGCACCGGCTACTGTAAGAGCTGCTGACTTCTGACAATTTATATGCTAATTCCATAAATGATTCTTCCCACATTCAATCAAAGCTGAGGAATGTTCCAAAGTCCGAACAGACTGTACCCATGAACAGACAGGGAAAGATGTGCAAAAATTGCCCTTGGGAGTTCCAGGGGGTGTTCACACCTGCCTAATTTTAGGCCCACATGTTCCTTCAGCTGACTTGGCCAGAGCAAAGTACTTGGGCATTGAGAGCCTGCAGCTGTCCATCTTGACCGTGAGATCCCATTTCCCTGTAACCTCTGAGAAAACAGAGTGCAGAATGGGGAAGTGAGCAAGGGACAGAGGGGGAAGGAGGATGACTAGAGAGAGGGATGGAAGGGAAAGAAAGGGGAAGAAGAATTAATTTGACTGATGCATAGGTGGATGGATGGATAGGAGGGGGCAGAAAGAAGGGAGGAAGGGGTGAGAGAAGAAAAGAGAAACTATTTTGGCTGGTGAGTGGTGGATGAATGGTTGGATGGGTGGAGAGGTAAATGGACGTAGGAAAGAAGAGATAAATGTTGATGGAGAGATGGTCGTTGGGGACATGGATGGATGCATGAGTGTTAGATAGATGAATGTAGGGGACATGGATGGGTAGCTGGATAAACAAGCATTGGGTAAATGAAGGTTGGGGAGATGGATGGATGAGTGTTGGATAGATGGGTGGGGGAGGGAAAGGATGGTGGGTAGAGAGGTGGGATAGGTGGGGGAGGTGAGGTGGATGGGTAGGTAGAGAAAACTGATCATCCCCCCAGAAAGCTCATTGTCTCCTTAGAACTGGACAAGGATTTCAATCAAGGGACAAGGCCAGGTCTCCCCTCAGCCTTGTGTATGTCCTTTGAACACTGTTCACAGAGTTTCTTCCTAGGACACCTATCCTCCAAATTCTGCATCCAAGCTTCACTTCTAGCTCATGCCCTATGGCCCAAGGGTCCTGGTTTTAGACCCATGCACAGGTGGGTAGTCATGTGCCTCATACTCTCCTCCATGCCAGGACAATGCAGACGCCGAGGGCACCAAGCAGGTGATGGCACAATCCTGAGTAGTCTCAGGCTACTCCTGAATGATCAGAAGTGGACAGAGGCCAGGACAAAAGTATAAGAGTGAACTATGTTGAGGCTCCCCAAGGGGCAGGAGTGACCCAGACAGGACCAGGAAGTGGGTACCAGCTCAAGAAAGGCACATTAGGTCCAAAGAGAACATGAGTTCCCACTAGCAGCCATGACAAATGATTTCACGCCCAATGGCCCTAGAGCAACTAATTCTTCCATATTTCCAGACGTAACAAGTCTGAAAACAAGCCATGGCAAAGCCATGCTCCCTCCAGAGGAAGGACCCCACCACCTGCCTCTTCAGCCTCTGGCGGCTGCCTGTGCTCCTTGGCTTATGGTCATATCTGCAGGCTCTATGTGTGTCCTTCTCTTTTCTTCTGTCACTTAAAGGACACTTGTCAACAAGGATGATGCAGAATGTTAGCCTGAAATTCCTCTGTGTCATTTGTTTTCTGTCGTCAATAACACAGTAGCACAGACTGGGTGAGTTACAAAGAGAGATTTATCTGCGCTCATGGTTTTGATAAAGTGCTAGAGGCTGTACCTGGCATTGGCCTACTTGCTGGTAGCATCCCCAGGTAGCACAGGGCATCCTATAGAGAGACACTGAGTGTGTGTGCGTGTGTGTGTGTATGTGTCTGTCTGTCTGTCTGTCTGTCTGTCTTTGATAAAGCCATCAAAATTCTCTCTCAGGTCTCTACTCTGACCTCATCTGACCCTCACCACTCCCTGGAGGTTCCATAAAATACCATCGAGGATTAACTCCAGCTCTTGACACCACACAATGGGAACCATGAGCTCAGGGAATGGGCAAAACCCCAGCATGATGTTATCTTTATCACATGATGAAAGAGGGTCAGGACTTAAATAGACCACTCCCTTCTATTGGAGACAGGGTCTCTTTAGGTACTCCAGGTTGGCCTTAATTCTCAATCCTTTGCCTCCACCTCCTGAATTCTAGGACTACAGAGGTGTATAACTGTAGGGTCATTTCTTTTTCAGACCCCATTATGTGCGATATAAATGTCCAAGACACTTATCCCAAGGCAGGGAGGAATACTATGGGGCAGTAATGAGGCGGGGCTACAGATGAAGGCACACAAACGGTGACACTTATCCTCATGGGACCCAGAGCTGCCATTGGCTTAAGTCCATTACTGGGTCTGAACTAGGGAAGGACGTAATCCACTGGCATGGAAAAAGAGAGGGTGGGGGAGTGTTGCTGGGGGAGGGGCTGTGACTGAGGGGTGTCTCAGGCCAAGGGAAAGAAAAGAGGGGCCTAGTAGCAACAAGCTCTACAAGATAGGGCATGGAAGGGAGATGGCACTAGGGTCTGGCACAGGAGCTTGCATGGAAAGGCCTTCTCCTGAAATGGAGGACTAGGCATGGCCATGAATGATAGCCCTAATAGTCCTGGATTCCATGGTTCTCTCATCTCATGGGTCCAGAGCCAAGAGACAGAAGCCAGGAAAAGTGCTTAGCAGATTCGTAGCACAGGTACCTGAGGTCTTCCTAACACAGCATGCTCACCTGCTATAGTACATCCCAGACTGTACAGAGCTTTCTACACCCTACCCACGTAAGTTTTCACCATGCTGATGCCCAGGCCTCCTTCCACAGCGTGGCCATGCTTGTGCGATGCCACGGTCCCAGACCTCGAGCGCTCCCTCTTCCCTCCTCATGGTTCCCTTTAGTTAGGAGCTGGGCTCACCAAAACCCCCACACTGCCCCTTGCTGCCCCATCCTGTTCTCTGTGCCTCCCTTAGAAACAGACAGTTTGGCTCTTGCCTGCACCCTGGCAGCACCTAGGCCTGTCCCCACCAGGTCAGTTCACTGAGGACAGGTGACTGGGACTTACTCCTTTCCCGGTGCCCACAGACACAGAGAATGGCCCAGAGGCGTGTTCCCACGGAGGCCTGGGAGACAGGGCCAGCAGGGCTATGGGCCTGTACAATGTGGTTTTGCACTGTGGATCTGGATAAACTGGAAAAGCAAAGCTCTGCGCTGGGCATGCAGATCTGGGCACAGGAAGGGTTTCAGAGAGCTGAGAGCAGGCCCAGGCCAAACCCTAGCACAGTTATTGGAGCCACACATAGCCCTCCCACACAGAGCCCCTCCGCAGCAGGATGTTAGGGGGGCTAGCCAAGCACGGCCTGTGTCCACGTGGTAAATTAATCAAATGCACCCTGATAGTGATCAATGAGAGCCCTTGGCAGCGCCCTCCTGGCCAGGCTCCAGACTTACCTTCCAGCTTTGGGAAGGCCGAGGGTGGCAAATGTGATCCTTGGCAAGGGATGGGGCATTGTCTCCAGGCTGTGGGAAAATCATACCGTACAAACATTTCCTTCAAATGAACTTACGAGGAAATGTCCGTGATGGCCTTATTAAAGATAACCACCCTGGCTGAACATGACAAAAATGAAGTACTAATCAGGACTCAGATCTGGCTAAGTGGCCTCAGGGATCATCCCTAAACCAACGAGGGCACAGACAGTGGGGGGAGACCCCTTGTTTGGTTGGACCACTCATGGAAGTTTCAAGGGGGAAATCTAGAAGCCTTTGTATCCCCTATCCCAAAGCTCCAAGACAGAGTGAGTTCATGAGGTCCCCAGGCTGGCAGAGACAGGGTGGACTGCATACGGGGGGCACTTGGGCCTCCAGGGCCCTCACACAGGAATGTCAGGGTCTGGCTTCATTTCTGAAGCTGCCATATGGCCCTGCGTCCTGGTACCCAGGCTAGTAGCCAAGGAAGAGCCCAGGGCGAGGTCTGCCACCCCACAGCTCACTGCCTAGAGCCATTTTTCAAAGGTGTTTCCCAGGAGCTCTGGAAGGAAGGAGGCTTGGGACAGGGCCAGGCAGCGGTGTCTGGGGCTCTTGGCAAAAGTGCCGCCCTCCTAAGATCAAAAGTCCTTCTCTGGGCTCCCACTGGCTTGAGAACCAGGTGAAGGGGGCAGGGGGCAGGGGCAGGTGGATGGGGGTGGCACTCTGCATGCTAGGCAACACCAGTCTTGTCTTTCTGGGCTGGAGGGGGGCTGACCACAGGTGTGCCCTCTGGTTCATGGGAACCCTGGTCCTAGGGGCTGTGGCTCATGTTACAAAGACCCACAGTGGGGCCCGTTCAAATGGGCACTCCCTGAGGACACTGCCTGACTTGTTTGAGGATCATTAGCTGTGTGACAGAGGGGCCCAGACCAAGGAAATGGGAAAGCTACAGAGTTCACACCCTGCCAGCTGACATGGTACTGTCCGTGTAGGCCCAAGGATGGGATGATGGGAACCCCACATAGCCATCCCACAGGGAGAAGAGGCCACCCAAGGAAATGCTTGCTGTGGCTGCCACAGCCTAAGGGCTGGCCAGCATGGGTCTTGCACTCACTCAGAGTGGTCTCCCCATCATAGACAAAACTGGTATCGACCTCTTAGAATTAACATTGCTGGGTCCCCTTGCCTACAGGCTAACAGTATGGAGAATGATGGCCCTGGCTGTTGCTGACAGGAGTATCCTAATTTTTTATTGCCAGTTTCACATGCACTGCAGCCAGGACCAGCCCCAAGAACATGATGTAGCAGGAAACTGAGGCAGTGACCAGCTTCATCTTGGGTACTAATAGAGCATCATGGGATAGATCAGGCCTCCAGAGAAAAGGAGGTCGCCTTCAGAAGACGCTGTCTGACACGCAAAGGAGGGACGGTCACTATTTGCCATCTACAGATGACTGCAGACGTACAAAACACATGTGAACCACCTGGCAGAGGAGACCCAATATCAACCCTTGGTTACCTCTAAACCAAGCTGCCCTGGTCCCCCAGGAGCCAACTCTGCTATCTCCATCTATTTTGTGAACCAACAACTGGCTGGAATGGCAGAGAGATATCTGTACCATCCATCATAGAGGCCAGACATCTATGAAGCACGTGGCAGGCAGGGTTGGGGCTGAGAAGGGTTGCTGCAGCTGCCCTGTCCCGCTTTCTCCGCTCCTATCTGCCCTCCCCACCCCTGCCACATCCAGCACAGCACATGTCCATTCACAACAGTGCTGGGGGCCAAGAGTCATCATGTGAGACCAGAGGATCTGCCAGCAGGTAGACACTGCTTGTCAGGAGAACATAGCTATGCTGAGCCAAATGTGTCGGCCTGTCTCATAATAGCATTTCGTTAATCTGGGGTTTGCAGGTGTGACCAGCCGAGCTAGACTCATACTAGGCATCCTGGTTAGAGCAGGAGTGCCGGGCAGAAGAGGAGGCCAGGCAACAACACGGGGAGAGGCAGGACTGACAGCTAAGTTCCCAATGGGAAGGCTCATCCGCCATCATCATCAGCCTGACTGAATTCACAATCACCTAGGAGACACACCTATGGGTGTCTGTGAAGGGGTTTCCAGAGAGGTTTAACTGAGGGGAGACCCACCCTGAGTGGGGGAGCATCATCCCATGGGTGAGGGTCCTCGAATGAATGCAAAGGAGAAAGTTCATCTCTCTGTAACCAAGCTGCCTCACACTCCCAAGGTTGTAGAGCTTCATGTGGCCATGCCTTCCTCACCCCCCTTCCCCGAGGGAATGCATCCCTTCAAACTCCTCCTCCATTACTTTGTCAGGTCACAGCAAGAAAGTAAGTGCTACACCAAGGGACACCAGCAACATAAAAAGCTAGGAAGACTCTTCCTGCACCTTCAGCGGCTGCAGGCATCACCCCACCGTGATCTTGAACTTCAGGCTTCCAGAATGTGAAGGTGAGTTTCCACAGTGTAAAGTCACACAGCCTGCTTGGAGGTCAGGACAACAATCCATGGGCCTGTCACTGTCCACTATGTGGACTGCATCCCTGTCACTTCACTGACCACTGGGGGACGAGGGAAGACAAAATAGAAGCCAGGAACAACCCACCATAGTTCTCTCAGAGGACGGTTTCCTCCCCCACCCCTCGCCAGCTTCACCTCCTCCACTCCTGCCTGGCCTGGAGTTCCCCTCCATTGGCCACCAGCCACCACCACTGGCAGGAGCAGAGATCACCACTCTTCATGCCGTGGTCACGAGGAGTCACTGCCCTTTAGTTATGTGGTAGAATGGCTTGCCAGGGGAAAGCAAGGCCATCCGGTCTCTGGTGCCCCCAAACACATTCCTGGCATCTCACAAAAATGCTGAACATACCCGACTACAGCAATGCTTTGGACTCTAGGAGCTATGAACCCTGAGCCCCAGGGAGGCAGTGACTTCACACCTCCACCCCCACACACACCTCCACACACACACAAGTGTGAGCTGTCTATCACATCGATACAGTACAGTGTCTCTGCTCATGCTCACAGCCAGTGCCCCGCTGATTTCTGGAAGCATCAGATGTGCACAGAAGGGGGGACATTAATGTTAGGGAGGTGTCTAGAAAGACCTGAGCCCCAGTTCCTTTCTGTCAAGCAGAAATAAGGATATGCATGTGCATATTAAATTGCACATGACAGAGTCCCCGTGGTGGCCACTGTCACCCCCAGGGTCTGCTTTAACACTGGACTAGCCCAAGGTCAACCACTTCCCCATTCAAGCTCCAGTGCCTTCTTCCCTCTTCGATGTCCATGGAGAACAGAAGGTATGTAAAAGCATGGCCAGATTTGTACTCCAAATTGGATCCCTTTATCCTTTGACAGCTCAGAGGCACAGTGGAAACCACGTGGTTGGCCCAGATGCAGACACCCACTCATTCCTCCATCTGCCAATCTGCCCATTGGTTTGGTGAACAGATATTTACTGGGAATCTTTCTATATGCTAATACCTTCCTGGGCACCAGGGACTTGACCAGAAACAAAACACAGTCGTATCCTGGTCGGGTTCACATTCTAGACAGAAAACCCATGTTAGAGAACCCCCAGACACACCACACCAGCTAAGAGGAGTACTGATGGGCAAGCCAGGAGGGGAGGCAGGACGGCCTGTGTATCCACTGGGCAAGCTGCAGAACATTCAGGAAATGCTGACTGAGGCCAGAGGGCAGCCCTGGAGATTTACTCCTGCCCCCACATAGGTCCTCAAGGTCCCTTAGGCCAGAAGATGGACAAGTATACGCAAATGGGGAAGGAGGGACAGCAGAGGGGACAATGTATATGGGTCTTGGTATCAAGGAAAGCTGCTTAGAGGAGAGGAAGCCTTTATGAAAATTGTAAAGAAGACCATGTGGGTAGCCACTAGCTTAGCATCAGCCTGGGGAGATGAGGGTACTGGGACAGGAGCCACTCATTGCCACTGGAGCTCTGCTGTCCTCTGCTGGCCAGACTAGGGTTTTCCGTTGCCCTGGACTCTTTCTACCTTGGCCCATCTGCTGGACAACCCAGGCCTGCCACAGGCCCTCACCTGTATGCAAATCACTTCTAGGCACCAGTTCATACTGCCAGCCCGTTACTCAGCTCTGGTGTCTTAAAAGGTGCTGGTGATGCCAGCCCACCCCAGGCTCCACTGAGACTAACTCAAATACCTACAGCCTCAGGGTCTACACACAGGTGCCTGCTGCCTCAGCTGGGGGAGGGACACTGCTCAGAACACAGAACCGAGCAATGGTGTACAGGCACAGAGGGGAAGAAGCCACTGCCAGGGGCCCCAAAACTGCTGTGACATGCAGAGAGCCAGGTGCCCACTGGCCAAGACCCCATGAGAAATGCAGCCCTTTCCTTGTTCTGCTGTCACACCAGACAGTTACCTCCCAGAGATACTGCACACCATGCAAAGCCTTTCTTAAGAACTGTGATCTCCAGAGTGCCTACAGCCCTAGAGATCGCGCCAATTCTATCTTGTACACTAGGAAACAGAGGCAACAGGAGAAGGTCCCAGAACAGAGCCCTGGCCAGAGAAGTCCCAGATCTTCTCTCCCAAGAGCCACTGATAAATAGACTTATCTTCTGAGGTCCACAGATCCATGACGGAGCCATGTCCAAGGTGGCTGACTGACCCATGGTGGCCTGTTTGGGGACCACTCCAGCTCAGGATAGCATGCTCTTCCTGATACAGGCTCACGACAAGCCACCACAGAGCAGCCCTCTGTCCCATTGTGTCCCTGGTTGTAGCTCTGACAACTTCCAATGTGAAGAGGCAATGTGGACAGAACCTGTTTCCCTGGGTCATATACAGAGACACAGCCATAAAATGGCATTTAAGCCACTCTGTCCCCACTGACTTCCAACTCCAATCCAACTCTATGAGTCTTGGTGCTTGGGGTCCATCATCAGCATGAGATGCCGGTAAGAGGCACTCACAGAGGGCTGTTGGGACAGGATTTGAGGGAGGTGCTTATTTCTTCAAACATCTTTTCTCTTTTATCCTGGGTATGTGGAGTGTGCTGTAGAATGATTTCGCACACTGAGGTCCACTTTTAGGGGGAGCGTGGCAGGTTCGCCTCTGCAGCTCACCTGAGCAGCCCCTGCAGCAGGCAAGATGGCACAGTGGGTAAAAGCACTTGCCACCCAACCCTGATGATCTGAGTTCCATCCCAGGAACCCATGCTAAAAACAACAAAGAGAAAAAGAAAGCCAGATGTGGCAGTGTGCATCTGCAACACCAGTGTTCCTACTGAGAGATGGGTGACCAAGAGAGAAGATCAGCATGAAGTCTGCGGGCTGACCAGCCTAGAGTATGTGTCACAGTGCCGGGCTGACCAGCCTAGAGTATGTGTCACAGTGCCGGGCTGACCAGCCTAGAGTATGTGTCACAGTGCCGGGCTGACCAGCCTAGAGTATGTGTCACAGTGCCCCAAACAAGAGACCTGGCCTCAACAAGGTGGAAGACTGAGAACTGACTCCCAAAAGTTGTCTCTGATCTGCACACATATGCTGTGGCAAGTACATGCCTCCACTGCCACTCCACCACACACACACACCTCAATAAAAACATTTTAAATAGGGCATCTCTGTCAGAACATGAGGTATGGCTCTTCCAGGCAGGGGCCTTCTGACATCTAAAGATCTGGGGCTGGAGAGAAGACTCAGCAGTACCCACATGGTGGTTCACAATTGTCTGTAACTCCCGTTCCAGGGAATCCAGTATCCTATTCTGGTCTCCAAAGACACTGGATGCACATGGTATAGACATACATTCAGGAAAAATACTTACACACACACACACACACACACACAATAACTTAAAGAGACTGAACAGAGTAAATGGACCAGCACTGGACCCCTGGTTCTCACGCCCTTCATCTACTAGAGAATGCTAAGGGAGGGGGGGGGCCAGAAGCACTAAGCCCAAGGACAACAGGGACACCACAGCAGCAGCAGAGTGGAGTATGGGCTAGGCTAGGGGAGAGATGTTGCCCGCCAATGTGTCGAGGACAAGTTTGGGAAGGTGAGGGTAAGGATATGGAAGTAAATTATCCTAAGACCCAGCAAAGGCACCAGGAGAGAACAGGAAGGCACCAGGTGTCCATTAGGTCTGGAGACAGACAGATAACAGTCAGGCATGAGGAGAAGCCCAAGGTCCCAAAGGCATTGTCAGCACCTGCCATCTTCACCCTCAGAAAAGCAAAGCCTCTGTCCCAGGCCACCTCCAACCAGTTCTACGGTGGCTGCCCTGGGGGATACCCTGGGAGGGGTGGGGGTCCAGGAGGAGCAGAGGGAAAAGGCAACAGGCTCAGGTCCTGCTAAGAGTCTTGCAGGGCTGAGGAAACAGCTTAGGCAGTACAGTACTTACTGGCAAGCATAAGGACTTGGGTTCAACCCCAGAACCCACGTTAAAATAAGAAAGGAAATAATAAGGCATGGTAGCATGAACTTGTAATCCTAGTGTCAGGAGACAGAAGTGCTACTTGTTGAGTTCCAAGCTAGTGAGAGATCCTGTCTCAAAAATAAGGCGGATAGGTCCCGAGGAATGGACATCTGAGGCTATCCTCTGGCCTACACATGCATGTACACACATATACATGTCCACACATGCAGCCATAAGCATGAACCACACAAATCCTTTTCAGGACTTGGCTATCACGACACTGGAGTGATCACAAATGGCTAGCGTCTACACTACCCATGTGCTTGGGTGTGTATGAAGTCCTGGATTTAATTCCAAGCACTGGAGAATGCAATACAAATAATGTAATGGGATTAAAAACTGATACCTCACACAGAGCTGAGGCTCTTAGGGACAGGCTGACTCCCATCATAGTCACCATGCTTGTCACTAAAGGAGGAGGGAGGGAAGGGGAGCTTCTCCCACCCTTGATTCAGCATAAGTCTAGTTAGACCACCATGGATTAGCCCCGACAAGAGCCAAGGGCCCACCCCATCTGGGCCAACAGCATCAGCAGCCCCTCTTCTTTCTACCTCAGTTTCCCTATCTGGAAAGCAAGGGTCCTGACCTTGGTTTCTCAGGTGTCTCCATACAAAAGGATGCTCCAGGTCTGAGGAAGCTGTTGGTCCAGAATTGCCATCCCTAAGTGCTCCAGGCCCCTCCCCAAGCTTGTCCAGGGCTGGCCATGCTCTCTTCAGTAGCAAGCAGAACTCATACAAGACCACAGGGGGAGTGGGGTAACCCCTGCTGTGGCTGCAGAGCCCACCTCCTGGCTGATTCTGGGCTCTAGGCACAAGTGAACAGTTGGGCACTGATGGCTCCCAGCTCAGGGTAGGAAGTGGGGAGACAGTGGATTCCAGCAGGAAGTATAGCCACTCCAGAGCCTTCTCACCCATCCCCCACCAGCATCAGAGAAGGTAACAGCCCATTCATTACCAAGCCCTAGAAACCCAGGCACTGCCCCTCAGGAAGTCCCTGATCAAGGTTGGGCTTCCTCACCACCTACCACCTCCTGCAGAAGGACAGATGGAAGACACACTCGTATGTCTAAGACCAAGGCAGGAAGCAAGTGAGCCCAGAGCTTGGCCACCTCACGCATGCAGCTTCAGGTAGCGGCTAAGCTATGGGATTCGATCTCTACCCAGAAACTCAAAGTCCCTCTCTGTCCCTGCACAGGACATGCTCCAACCAGGTTCTTTATGTCCAACCAAGAGGTCCAAACACAGATCCTCAAAGTATAAAGTATGAAGGGGAGTTTCCTGCTAGAACCCCTGGCTAAGGCACACACCCCAACCTCAGTGGGGCAGGGACCACAGCAGCACCAAGCCAGAGTTCTTCCCTAAATCCACTGTCCAAGGGGGCATTTACATCATCTGACCTCTGGAGACGGGCCTGAGTTAACTGTGCCTCTCCAGGGAGGCTTTGAGAATAAACCCAACAGCAACTGTGGACGTGCCTCCTGTTTGCTGAAAATAAGAGACAAAGGAGGCTGTAGGTAGCCACGCTCCAGAAACAGCCCAGTGGCCACCACCTCAATCAGAAGTTCTGAGGCATGGCCTTGAATGACGCCCACACAATCCCCCCTCGGTGGGGGCCGAGCCTTGGACCTGGGTTCATTAGGTATAGTGTTCTTGGTCTGTCCTCTGTGGAAGGCGATGCATCTGCCAGCTGTGCTCAAAAAGCAGAGACCACAGCTGGGGGTGGGGCTCAGCTGGTGGAGTGCTTATCTAGCGTACATGCAGCCCTGGATTTGATCCCAGCACTACATAAGCTGGGCTGGGTGCTATAGGACTCCCAACATTAGGGAAGCAAAGACAGGAGGGCCAGAAGTTCAATGTGAGCACAAGACCAGCCTGGGCTATATGAGAACCCCGCTTCCCATGAAAGGCCAAAGGATCAGTCAGGGCCAAGGAGGAAGGAGGCAGGCCTGGCTCACCTAGAGACAGGTGCTGGGGCCCTAGTCCCCCACGGATTAGCCAACTGCTCTAGGGCAGGTGCCCCGCAGGTGTGTGTTCCGCTCCTGCCCGGTGGGGCCCTGACTGAATGACCCAGAAGAAAAGCTCAGGCCCCAAAGTGTGATTAGAGGGCAGGGTGATGCCCGTCTGCTGCCCCCAGCGTCTGCTGGCCACTTTGATGTGAGGCGCGCCACCTGAGCCCCACGCCTCCTCTAACTTTTAAGAGCAGTGGTGTGCCCAAGCCCCACAGGCTTCCTTTCTGAAGCAAGGTGCTGTTCTAACCTGTGAATAAAACCCACCAATTATCTCCAAGGCTGGAAACTCAATCTGGGCTGTTCTAGGGGAAAGCGACTACATCTAGGAGGAGCGGAGCAAGACCACATCAAACGCCCTGCTCCTGGGCCCCAGCAACAGATCAGGCATCAGTCCTGGATCCCAGCCAGTCACCGAGAGGAGGATATCAGAAGGCAATGGGAAGATGCCCAATGGCCACCATCTGCTCCCACAGGTGACACTGCTGGAGAGAACAGCAGTATTCCTGCTCCAGCAAACCCTGCTGCAACCCCCAGGTACAGTTGACTGATTACCTGCCAGGCCACTCTGACCCCATCCAGCTGCTGCCCAACACTCTCTCCTGTCACCTCTGTCCCACAGGCTTGTTCTGCCTCAGCAGTAGACTCAGTACCAATGCACACGGTCTGTCCACACAGCCACCTCTTGAAGAAAACAGAGAACTTCCCCCACCTCCGAAGCAAAGCTACCTGAGGGCCCAACCTCACTCCCTGCCCAGCACCTCTCTTGCTTCCCTTCACATGCTAATGTTCAACATGGTACAGCACAGGTAAGAAAGCCAGACACATGACGGCGCACCAGGTCTAGAACCCAAGGCTCCCACACGCCCTCTCTCCACCCCATCTTCCCAAGTGATCAGTACATCCTTTCGCCACCTCTTGTGGCATCTGGGCAGGGGTTCTCTTGTGGACCCCAGAATTACTGGCATCTCAGTAGCCTCAGGGTATGGCTCCAGGGTGGCCCCAGCACCACCCAGGGACACCAACATCCTCGTGAAGTGATTCCCTGTTCTTGTTCTACACTTTAAACCACATCTAGATAACAACTGCGGCTCACCACAGTGCCGCTCAGGGTCTGCCATACATCACAGAGCAACAGTGAGACCTGGGCACATTCACAGTCTCCAAATACCTCTGGCCATGAGTCAGAGTCACGGCTGAGCACCCAGTCACAACGGCCAACTGTCACCCTTTAACGCAGTCCCTTATGTTATGGTGACCACCCCCACCATAAAATGATTGCTATTTCATAAACTGTAATTCTGCTACTGGCATGAATCATAATATAAATAATATAAATAAATATACAGAACATCTGATACACAACCCCAAAGGTTGAGATCTAGTGGTCTAGACAAACAGAAGTCCCCAAGGTCACTTTGAGAGGCTGATGTGAGTCCTCAGGATGAATCTTGAACCGAGGGCAGTGTGGAGTAGCTCTGTGAGGCGGTGGGCAGTGTGTGGAGTAGCTCTGTGAGGCGGTGGGCAGTGACAGGGACCAATAGCTAGTGTCGCTGGTTAACTGTCCTTGAAATTGTTCAGACACACATTAAGGAGACTGGCAGCCCTTGGGAGAAAGAAGCCAGGAGGTCCCCTGTGTGTGGTCCCTGGAAGAGCTAGGTGGACAGATGGCTCAGCAGTGAGGAGCACTGGCTGCTCTTCCAAGGACCCAGGCAGGACCCAGGTCTGGCTCCTGTTAGCCAGAAAGGCAAAGCTACACAGCCACACAAGTCCAGGAAATGCTTACGAGATGACCTGGGGTTAGGAGTCAGGGAATTGCAGGAGCCTCTGGTAGCAGCTACTGCCCAAGGTGCCCAGTGCAGAAAATGAAAATGTCTCAGTGTTCAGGTTGCAAGTATCCGCCGGGCAGCTAAGACCCCCGGGTAGATGTGGTCTCGATGCAGCCTCGGGTCCTCTCACTGACTCCCAGTGTGCACTAGACATGTCTAACAACTCACAGTGCTCCGCTGAAGTGTGGGCAGCCCAAGGTCAGGTTCAGGTCAAGGGTGCCCACCCAGCCCCACCGTGAGCACACTGTTGCTCTGACAGGCTCAGTCCCCCATGCCACCAGGGACAGTTGTCTTCATCACACACACCTCCCGCCGACCCCCGCACTCACTCCCTGGCCATAGGGATGAAAGGATCCTCGTGGGCCCCAGACCCTAGGGCCAGGCTCTTCAACCTCAGCCACCTCCCACACCCACCTTCTCTTTGGACAGCCGCCAGGGCTGTGTGTGACACCAGCTCTATTCTACATTTCAGTGCGTCAGGATCCACAGCTTTTTTATTCAGTACCAAGAGGTGACCACAGAAAACTGGGGGAAGCCCGCAGAGCAACCTTGAAGGCCCCTACAAGCCCACTCTTCTCACATAGGCTGTCCCCCCCTGCAGCCCCGTGGCCACCCATGCTGCACAAAGCCCCCACCAGGACCATGGCATCTGAACTGGACAGGACAGTGTGCTGAGGAGGCCCCCAGAATACCATTGTGGTTCCTCTGGTCCCTCCGCACACATTCCAGCGATTAGCATCTCAGGTCCCAGGGCAGTGTGAGTGGAAACCATCTCCCCACACCCAGCTCTGCCTGATCAAACTGACCTGCAGGGTGGATTTCTGCCCAAAAGCTGGGGTAGACGACGCTGAGTGGACTGGACCGCACTGGACAACAGAGGCAGTACCAGGGCACTGACTTTCACCCAGCAGGCACCAGACTAGGCTCACTCTGAGGTGAGGACAGGGGATTTGCGACTTGTGAGCTGGCCTGGAAAACCCAGAAGCATCAGCAGAGCCGATCTCACCAGTAGGTGGCACTCAAGGCTTAGCAGTCAGGGTCGGGGGCCGGACACCACTGCTGCTTGTGGTCCATCTGGTCCAGCCATAGTGCCAGAGACCAGCCCAGCTCAGGACAACTGTGTCCTCCAATCCAGCCTCCAAGGAAGCAGCTTGCAGAGGGGCAGGTCTCAGACTGTCTTCAGGAGTCCTAAAGGCTCCACACTGATGTCAGGGAAATGACCAGAATTCCCAAGTTGTTCCTTGTGCGCTGGAAGCTGGCACCTCTCCAGCAAGCACTCAGCCTGAGCTCAGGTGCCCTGTGTCTCATGTGGAGGGGGGGGGCACCTCTCCAGCACTCATGGCCTGAGCACTATAGCACCCAAGCCCCTATTCCTTGTCAATGTTCATGGCAGACATCACTTGGAACCAGCCTGAATGACCCCAAGAAACTCCCCCACCAACCCCCAGAGCTGGCATCTGAAGTGAGAAAACCAAAAGCCAGTACAGTGCTCTGAGCGACGGATTCTCCTGCCTTCCTGCCCCAGCTCCCTCTGCCACAAACCTTGAGGGCACACATAACAGAGCCACCTCTGGCCTAGCCTTTGTGCATGTCACTAATGGATGCTTCTCACACAGGTTAAGAGGTCACACCTCACAACCTGATGCTCTTTGTGGCCCACAACCTAAGTAACCCTACCCAACAGCCTTGGGGGGGGGGGAGAGAGAGAGAGACAGAGACAGAGAGAGAGAGACAGAGACAGAGACAGAGAAGCCAGGGTAGTATAAGAACAAACTTTACAAAACATTCTTTACAAGAACATTCTTTATGAAACAGAAAAATGATTGGCACTGTGACCTCCGGGCACAGCTGACCATATTCACAGACATCGTGAAATAAAAAGGTGACATTCTTGACACGTGAAACCAACCCTGATGCCCCAGAAACCTGCGGGCTACCCTCCACAGGCCCTGTGCAGGCTTGGGTTCACAAAGGCCACCGGCGTTGAAGACACAGATAAGCTGTGGGTAACAAGGGGAGCTGAGGTCTTCTCACATCCTGGGCTTTGAGGTCCCTGCAAAATCACCTCCTTCTCTCCTTAGCAAGTCTCCCCAGAGCAGCTCGGAAGAGCAGCAGACAGAGGGCTGCTGCTCTACAGTGTTGACTACCCATCTGCCAGGGCCACAGACTGCAGCCGCAGTCCTTGTCCCAGCCTCTGTCTGTCCTTGAGTGGTCTGTTCCAAGCACCGTCTTTTCCTGCTTGGCCTCTACCAGCTTCTGCCTCCACAGCATGGGCCCCAGGCCAGCATCCCTGTCCTGTCACCCCAGCCGGGAGGCCACTCTGATGTCACCTGCACAGCTGCAAGTGTGGGTGTTTGTGCAGCTTCTCCACCAGTTCCTCCTCCTTGGGCTCTTCCAGGATGTCCCTGCAGGGTAGGGACAGTCACACAAAAGCTTCAGAGACAGAGAGAGAGATGGGTCTCTCAGAGACTGCAAGCAAAGTCAGCAGACAAGGTCTGCAAGTACCCAGACTCCGAGACCACAAAGGGAGGTACTTTCAAAACAGGCTGTGGCAGGGCAAAGGGACATCAGCACGTAGGTCCTGCCTCAGGAAGATACAGATGCTAAAACCTTTGGGTGCAGTGATAAGCATACTAGAGGGGACTAAGGAGGGGTTCAGTGTGGGGCATAACATGCTCACAGCCTAGACTCCACCCCCACACCAAAAAGAATTCAGTGAAGAGCCTGGAAGCCTAGAGAGCCCTTCTCATACCACATGGCATGACTACAGCTGGCTGGTCATAGCACACAGCCAACACTGGTGAAAGAAAATGGGGCCCATGACAAGCGGCCCTGGGATGACAGCCACTCTTCTATATAAGCAGAGGACAATCTCCACGATGTCACAAGAGGAGAAGGTGTGGCTCCTCCAGGCCACCTGGCTGTGTCCATGGCATCAACCAGAAGCTACAAGACACTGGAGGATAGACAGTCCCTTCCATATGCTGGACCCCAAGCAGAGCAGAGTCCATGTCCCTGGTGGAAGCAGAAGTGCCCACTGTTGTGGTGTGAGCATCTCTTGCCAGTTCAGTGACAGCCCAGATGTTTGGGCAGAGAAGGAACCCTGCCAGAAGGCCTTCCTCACAGCCTCCCTGCCCCCATCAGCTCCAAGCCCTGGAGGCACATTCCCAAGGCCTGCACCTGAACATGAGCTCCACAGACGTCTGATAGGTGATCTGCTGGGTACCAACAAGGAGCTGCTTATAACCTTGGGGGTCCCATCTGTGGAGAAAGTTCTGGAGCAAGAGGAAGGGTGTAAGTACCCACGTGGCACAGCTTCGGAGGCTGACCCCCATCACCCAATCTGCAGTCACAGTACAGTCACTGGGGAGCAACTCGTCCTGGACATCTGGATGCAGAGTCTATGAGATCCACACCCATGAAATAGCAAGATGCCCAACTCCTCATCCTTAAGTCCTAAGAACCCCACAGACCCTGCTTTTGTGTGTCAACTTGACACATGCTAGAGTCATCAGAGAGGAAGAAGCCTCAGTTGAGGAAATGCTGCCAAGAGATCCAGATATACTGAATTTTCTCAATTAGTGATCAAGGGAGGAGGGCCTAGCCCTAATCCAGCTGTATGCACTTTCTCAACTAGTGATCAATGGGGGAGGGCCTAGCCCATGGTGGGTGGTGCCATTCCTGAGCTGGTCCTGGGTTCTAAAAGAAAGCAGGCTGAGTAAGTCAGTGAGCAGCACTCCTCCATGGCCTCTGCATCAGTTTCTACTTCCAGGATCCCTGCCCTATTTGAGTTCCTGTTCTGACAGTGATGAACAGTGATTTGGAAGCATAAGCCAAATAAACCCTTCCCTCCCCAACTTGCTTTGTGGTGTTTTGCTGCAGGAATAGAAACCCTAACTAAGACAGACCAGCCAGGGCAAGCATCTCAGAGGCCTATAGCCAGGCTCCCTCAGCCTGTGGCCTTGGTAGGTAGCAGGGCTCACCCACCAAAACTCTAGACATTCCAGCAGGCAATCTCAGGCCTGGGCAGGGATATCTGGTACCTCCAGAAGCAGAGCCAGAAACAGGTTGATCCAGATGACAGAGGACACCAACCACCATAGCACAAAATACACCATTGACCACCTGTGAAGGACAAGGAGGCCAGGACCCATTGTGAGTGGGGTGAGATCACTCCAGAAAGCTCCCAATGCACATCTGTGAGGAACCTGTTGCTAACTCCACAGGGTAGTGATGTCACCGTAACACCAGGACTTGGAGGTGCCAGGGACACCAAGGAAGTCTAGTATGAGATGTAAGTTGTATTCAAACCCAGGTCCCTCCGATGGCTGGTCAAAGCTCTATAAGCTATGAGCTAAATGAGTCACCTGACTGTTCCCCTAGGATGCCACCCCATGGAAATCCCCAGAAGCATCAGGCAATCGTATACACCATTTATTTCTCCCATACTGGTATCCCCAGGATGCATAAGCCCAGGATCCCAGCTATCTCCCAGTTCAGTGTGAATGAAGGCTGAAGCCTGTCAGGACACAGCTTGGCCAGCCTTCCAAAGTCAGGGCCTAGTGCCCTTCTCAGTACAGGCCCTGCTTCTCTGATGAACCGGCCATCTCAGAGGCAGCACTGGGGCAGACAGACTTACGGGCCTGAGTAGCGCCGATAGGCATCCAGGAATACCTGCCAATTGTTCACCACCATCACGTTCCACAGTGTGATGAGAGCAGCCTGTGGGGCAGCAGAAGTGGGGTCCAGGAGGGCCCAGGGCCCAGGACAAGGCAGAGGAGCAGCCCAGGGGACAGGGAAGAGGGGCAAGACAGAGGCGGAGTCCCAGGTGAGCTGGACAAGGCTCAGGACTCACAGCAAAGTCGTCAAAGTTGTTGGACCAATAATTTAGCTGCTCAAAGCTTCCGCACAGTGCTGAGTGGTTATCAGGTGCCAGGCTGGAGACACAATGGCCCTCGGTTAGTAGCTGTAGCCAGGGGCCTGCGCAGCTCAGCAATGCCCTACTCCTCAGCCCAGCATGGACTCTTAGGCTCCAGGGGAAAGGAAAATGCCACTTTCCAGCCACAAAGGGAGCATATATGACATGGCCCAAGAGGCCCCCATTGCCAGAATCCTAGGCTCCAGGTTCTGAGGATGGCACTTTATCCCCAATCCCAAGCCAGCACTGCCATAGCCTACACCCTGGTGGGGGTAGGGGCTGTGCTCAGGAGACCCAGCACTGGACACCTACAAGAGATGTTTAGAGGGAGGGCCCACTGAGGTGCCCACAGGTTAACGCCCTCAGGCACAGACAGTCCCTCACCTGCTGTTTCCAGGAGGCACAATGATACCTCGGAATAGGTTGATCCCAATGATGGCGAACACATAGTATGCCACCTGGAGGAAGAACCTTTGTCAGTGCAGCCACAGGGCCAGGCTGAGGCCAAAGGAGGGGAGACAGGAGGCACAGAGGCAGCTCCGCCCCACAGATGGGGATTGGGAGACCAGAAACACTACACTAGGTCTCCAGGTCTGGTTGCTTCTCAGGTTCCAGAATTGTAGGCCCGCTACCACAGAGGACAGACCGGCCATCTGGCCCCCGCTGAGGCCCAGGCATATCTTAGCTTCTGTCTGGCACACATAGCTACAAGTCCTGAAATATGTCTACAAAAGAACATCTTCCAAAATCTCAAGCTTTGGTGGGGGTGGGGAGTGGCTGTGAGAGCCCTGGAAAGGCCACTCACAATTTCCTCGCTGTTTCACGCTGTGGTACATGACCCAGGGGTCACGAAGGACTGGGTAGCTACCACAAGGACCCTGGTATAGATAGTAATCCCAAGACCTCTTTGGAAGGAAAGGGCCAAACGAGTCTGGCCTCCTGACATTGCAGTGGGTCTCCTCATCAGAGCAGAACCAGGCCAGTCACATGCCACTTGGACTCCACAGAGCCAGCCCACCCAGGCCACCACCAGAGCCCCAGGACTTACCACCAGCATCCCACCAAATGCTCTCAAGTTCTGGATCAGGCCCAGGATGGTACTGGCTACCACAGCTATTGGCTGTGGGTAGGAAGAGGGTTTATTTAGCCTGACTCTTTCTGCCCCAGAGGTAACAGTGCACCCCAAAACATACACCCTCACCCTGACCAGGAGACAACGGACCAGCAAGCTACTCCATAGCCATCTACACCTACTTGGACACCCACCTCAAGGCCATCTACACATATCATACTCCCAGACACCCATACAACACATATACCCTGTACATATCCACCATATACAGAAATCCACATACATGCTCACATATTCCCCCAAAATGCCCAGCCTCCTGTGGGTGCCGAGTCACGGGTCCCTTTAAGAGCCTGGCATCCATACCCTGTGGCCACCCTCTGCCTGCTGGCCTGCTAAGACCTGATTTGCATCCCTGTGACCCAGAAGCTAAAAGAAATGGAAGCGCAGGCTCTTGATCCAGTGACCCCTCCCTACCCCAGAATGCTAAGGGGCTTAAAGGTATGCCCCCAAAGGGCCCTGGTGATGAGCGTCCCTTCTCCAGCTCATGGTGGGGCATGGGGACGGGGCGCAGAGCATACCTTCACGTTGGGGATGATGCGCAGGAAGCGGAACACAATCAGTGTGTTCACCAGCCGTGTCATGTCCCACAGTGACAGTAGGCCATACTGCTTAGGCTTCCTAGGAAGACACAGGAGCCATGTTAGGAGGTCCAGGAGAGCAGAGGAGCTAGGCAGCAACAGTCACTGTATGGACACCAGGCAGAAAAAAGCTCCCAGGAGGTGTGAGACTGAGCTTGGTCAGACCCTACTCACACCTAGTGCCCAGCCACAGCTACAGCCACAGCCACACCGCCCAGCATAACTGCAGCCATAGCCACACCCACTAGAACAGCCCCATAGCATGAAGGAAGAGATGGTATTCAATACTCAGGCCCCAGACTTGCTGAGCTCAGTTTCCTGAAGAACTGATAGGAAGCTTGTCTCAACCTCAACCTGACTTTTGACCCTGTCCCATCACTGACCCTGTCCCATCTGGACCTGACTTCTGACTCTCTCCTGAACCAACCTCCTATCCTAAGATCCAGTCCTGACCCCAATCCTGGTCTACCACTCCACTTAAGAATCCCCATGGTTTGTCTGTATTCTGACTCCTATCTAAACATAAGCCGTCCTCACCCCAAATGTCACCCTCACAATTCCCACAGTGATGGGACAAAGCTTTGAGAAGGGCTTGGCTCACATCATAAACGGATCATTGTTCACACAGGGCTCCTGCCTGGCGTATGGGGACTGTCCCTGCCCCTCTTCAAGCTATCCCAACAGACACTGCAGGGGCAACTCTGCAGGTCAATGCTGGACCACTAGCCCTCAGAAGCCTCTCCCAACTGTGTCACTGTCTAAGGTAAGGCAAGGCAGGGATCCAAAGTGGACATAAGTGGCCCAGGCCTGTGCTAGCCAAGCCTTCTCTCACAGGTGCCTCATAGCAACCTAATGTGTCATCTTGGCACAGGGCAGCTTCACCAACAAAGGTACTGTACAAGCCTAGCACCCATTGGCTATGCCAAAAGTCCTGGGACTCTACCCAGAAGTCTCTCAGTACAGTAAGAATGGGACTAGTGGGCTCAATACCTCAGGAAGCCAGGGACAACATTTACAAAAAGGACACAGACACTGAGCACGGGGACGAGCCAAGGACACATGCTGGGCAGGTACTAGCAAAGGGATCTTGCCACATTCTAGCAGAGGGACCCAGCCCAATTAATCTGTGACCCCAAATCCCCCAGACCTGAGTCAGGCCTCATTTCCCCTGCTGGAGATGGTGGGGGACAAGGGACACGCCCCCTCGTGAGAATACCTTACAGGGAACACCACTGCTCATTTCTGCATGCCCCCCATGCAAGGCAGACTCAGCCCACAGTCCAACATCCCTACTGGCAGAATGGTGCATGCCACTGGCCAGGGACCCATGTGGTACTGGAATCTGTCACCTGGGTGCTGTGCAGTGAGACAGGTCACTGCTCAGGTGGTATCCCCAAGTTCTCTGCAATCACATACCATCCCGAGTCGTTTGGCAATCGGTATACAACCATAGTAGAAATCTCCAAAACCTGAACCATAGAGAGAAGGGGGCATTGTCCAGCAGCACCAACCCAGGCGGACACCTCCAGCATTACCACCCCAGGCAGCTTGCAACAGAATCCCAAGACTTAAGTCCATCCTTTGGGCATGTAGTGGCACTCAGAGCTCAGGCCTGGCCCCACGCGTCCAGATGTAGGACTTCTGTCAGCCAGAAAACTGGCTTCAGGAATCAGGACTTCGGAAGCCACTTAGTCACAGATGGACCAAAAGACCTTTCTATGTATGTCTCCAGGGGCCCACTGGCTCTCAGACTGTCACTTGAGGTCACTGCTGTGACACCCACACCAAGTCTGAGCCCCTCACTCCCAGCCAGGGGGGAAAAGAAAGTTCATGGATTCCCAAGGGCACCCTGGGTGGCTGAGGCCCTGATACCCACTTGCCCACACCAAGGCTGCACTGTGAACCAGTGGCACTGGAAGGCTGTGACAGGGACTGCATTAGCTACTGATAGCTCTGGGTCCAGCTGGACCTCCCTCAGGGTGAGAATTGGCAGTCCAGCCCCTGCAGCACTCACATACAGTGGGGACCAAGTCCCTGCATCCTGTCACACACTTCAACCCAGGTCCCTTGAACAGGAGCTCCACTTCCTCCTAGATAGTCCATTATGCTCTATCTGATATATCTATGCTATACTATGCTATACACCCAAAGGGCCCTATGCTATTCTATACTATGCACCCAAAGGGCCCTATGCTATTCTATACTATGCACCCAAAGGGCCCTATGCTATTCTATACTATACACCCAAAGGGCCCTATGCTATTCTGTACTATGCACCCAAAGGGCCCTATGCTATTCTGTACTATACACCCAAAGGGCCCTATGCTATTCTGTACTATACACCCAAAGGGCCCTATGCTATTCTGTACTATACACCCAAAGGGCCCTATGCTATTCTATACTATACACCCAAAGGGCCCTATGCTATTCTGTACTATACACCCAAAGGGCCCTATGCTATTCTATACTATACACCCAAAGGGCCTGGGAAAAGCTGCCAGCCAGGTTCACACAGCTGCCACGAGAGGTACCCCAGCTTGTGTAGACTTTACCAGGAGGACAATGGTGAGGAGGCCATCGAATATGTTGCTATGGTAGGACAAGTAGCCCCGCAGACCCAGTGCAAACACCTTGAGCAGTATTTCCAGTAGGTAGTACAAGATGAAGACGTAGTCAAGAATCTGAAAAAGCAAAAGAACCCAACGCCAGCCTACTCTACTGTATCCCCAGAGCTTGTCCTAGGCCCCTCACCTCCTCTGCTGCCTTTGTGGGACCCAATCCCCTGTGCTTAGAGATGGCATTTCTGCTTCTTGCTCTGTCCTATCTCTGAGGTCCACAGAGACCCTAAGGATAAACATCTGCACCTGACCCAGGCCTCCCCAACCAATAGGAAATGCAAGAGAACAGCCCAAGTTAGTCCTTCTCAGAGGAACCTGAGATTGCAGAAGTTGCTCCCAATAGGACAGAGAGCTTGGGGTGAGCTCATCAAAGAAGATGACCTGTACCAGGAAGGGAACACAAGTAACTCTTCCTCTAAAGGGGGTCATGCAGACTCTCCCCACACACAGGAAAGACATACTCCCCAGGTGTACACAGTTTTACTCATTCTGAGCTGTCATTCTACCTCCATGAAACCACTAACAGAATCTAACATGAAGCTTCTGCTTAAAGTTCAAAGTGGAAAGCTTCAAGTCCCAAGGGATTTGATGGAACCTTTTAATACCAGAAGAAATCAAGTTTACTTCCTGAAGGCAAAGCTCAAATCCTGAAGCCATACAGCCCACAGGACCTAGTCAGCACTGCAGCCCAGTTGATCTCTTCTCTCTACAGGACTCTCAGTCTCCCATGGGAGTCACTCTGTCCCCACCTAGACACCCTCTGCCCATATAACCAGAACCTGCACCCCTGTGAGGGATCACAGCTCTGGCTGGACTCAGCCACCCTGTCTCCACCCTGTTTCTCCTCCTCCTCCTCCTCCTCCTCCTCCTCCTCCTCCTCCTCCTCATCATCATCATCATCATCATCATCACTGCTCAGTCCCTAGCAGAGCTGACAGCTTCACGGGCTAGCAGCCCCTGAACTCACCCCCAGGACATAATCATCACGTTCCCCAGGCAGCAGATTTGAGTCCAGAACCAGGAACACCTGCAGAGCCACAGAGGAGGACGGCTTACCATGTGGCCAACCACAGTGTGGGGAGTTTCAAGGGAAGACTGGCTGCAGGAGAGGGTCTCCCACACCACCACACGGTAAGCCCCCACTCACACAGATAGACAAGAGGTTTCCCAGAGCGATGAGGTTCCCCAGGTAGTCGAAGTAGTGATGACTGAAGAGGAACTGGGCACTCTGCAGAAACGGAGACCGGTACTGGGGCATCGGTGGATACTACAAAGAGAATCCACACTCTCAGAGCCATGGTGAAGTAGGTGGCCTGTCTCCTGTTCTAAGGTGACATCCTCCAGTTTTACCTCCTGCCCTGCCTATCCAGCCTCAGAAGTAATCCCAAACACATGGCAGCCTATTCTTAATGACCTCTACAGCAGTGACCTTATACAGCTAGAATGATAAATGTCTAGAGACCTGTAAACAATACCACATTAGTCATTTGAAATGTATGCTAGCAGGGGGAATGGGGCACTAGAAAGATGGCTTAGTGGTTAAGAAGGCAGGTTTTCAGAGGACCCATGTTCAATTCCCAGTACACACATGGTGGCTCATAACTATAACTCCAGTCCCTGGAGATACGACACCCTCTTCTGGCCTCTGCAGGCACCAGCACACATGTGATGCACAGATATACATGCAGACAAAACACCCATACACATAAAATAAATAAAATAGTTAAAAGATAAAATGCATGCTTGGGAGCTAGAGAGATGGCTCAGCAGTTAAGAACACTTGCTGCTCTTACCCAGGCAGTGGTGGCGCACGCCTTTGATCCCAGCACTTGGGAGGCAGAGGCAGGGGAATCTCTGTGAGTTCTAGGCCAGTCTGGTCTCCAAAGATACACAGAGAAACCATGTCTAGAAAAACAAACAAACAAACAAACAAAAGAACACTAGCTGTTCTTGCAGAGGGTCTGATCTCAGCTCCCAGCACCCACATGGTACTTCACAGCCATCTGTAACTCAGTTCAAGTGATCAATGCCCTCTTCTGACCTGTTCCACAGGGACCAGACACACAAATGGCATATACACATATATGTAGATAAACCACTCATACACATAAAAGAAGTATGAGTGAAGGCCTTGTCACTAAGACTGATGACCTGAGTTCTACCCCTAGGATCCATGTGGACAAAGAGAACAGCCTCCCATAAGTTGTCCTCTGACCAACACATGCACTGTGACATGCACATACATACACACAAAAAGTACATAAAATACAATAAAAATTAAAATTGCACTGGGCAGTGATGGCACATGCCTTTGACCCTAGCACTCAGGAGGCAGAGCAGGCAGATCTCTAAGTTCTGAGTTCGAGGTCAGTCTGGTCTACAGAGTGAGTCACAGGACAGCCAGGGAACACTACTCTCTTGAAAAATAAAAAACAAATGAATAAACAAACAAATAAATAAAATTATAAAAGCATACCAAATGGACAACACTTTGTGAAACATTCCCAAAGCTGGCTCACCAACTGCTGGAAGAATAGGACGACAAACCCAGGGCACTGTGGCCAGCCAGAGTGGCCAGCAGTGGAGGACAGCCTTACTAGACCAGCATTTCTGAGGTCCGTGCCTCCCTGGGATACCTCTCCCACATGTACACGGACACATGGGATGGTGGCGGCAGCAGACTGATGCAGCAAACCACAGGGGCAGCCCGATAAGCCTGTGTGTCCACCCTGAGGAGGCAGGGAGAATGCTCCTGCAGCCCCAGGGGCGGGAGTACCACCACACATACACAGTAAGTTTCCATGATAAAACTGAACCACTGACTCAAAGTCCACATTTCAGGTGACAGCTCCAAGTGAAGAACGGTCAAGACTACCAATGGGATGCAGGGAAGAGATTCCATCACCAAGAGCGGTTTACATGGAAAGATCCCCGAACTCCATGAACTCCGTATCAGGGGCGAGCATGCCTAGGACCGCATGGGACAATGTCAACACGCCATGCTGAACAGAATGGCTCCTTTGAAGAGGGTTCTCAAAAAGCAGTCGCTACCTCTCAGCTCTGACTCGCTGTCAACACCAGCTCTACTGTGAATATAATTCTTGCCAGCACCCCTCACCTACAGCAGGCATGGGGTGACTCTCGACAGATAGTGCAGGACAAGACAGGAAGGCCCCCTTTTAAGGTCATCCTTTCTTGGGCACTGTCCCTCAGCCCCAGAGCTCTTCCTTCTCTACAGCAGGTCCTTCGACACACCTGAGACTTCCTTGTACGGAGGGGGCCTTGTTTACACTTCCTCTGTGGTTTCTGCCTGACTAGGAAGCACACTGACACCTTGCTAAGAGAGTTCAGCAACTCCATCACGTTCAAACTTAGCCACACACACTTGTGCAACTTGAGAGCTGAACCGATTGTCTCTCCAATGTCACAGAGGCTGCCTCTGGGGAGGGCAGTGAGGGGACTTTCTATTCTTTCACATCTACAATGGTGACTACTCACTGAAGGACTTTTTGGAAGCTGCATGGTGCCTGCTCTGCATCTGCCAGCGGACACTCAGCCCCTGCTGACAGACAAGCAGATCATACCAGCTGTCACAGCACCAGCCTACCCCAGGGCTGTGGTGATATATTATTTATGATTTAATAAAGATTGCCTGAAGTATCAGAATGCAGAGACAGCCACACTAGTTAGCTATAGAAGCTAGGTAGTGGTAGCACACACCTTTAACCCCAGGACTCAGGATGGATCTCTGTGAGTTCAAGGCCACCTAGGGCTACACAAGAGTGAATCAGCCTAAAAGATTAACAGATCTTTTAGGGCCTTTGATCCCAGCCCTAGAGAGGTATATAAAAGACAGGAGTCCAGTGTCTCAGGCTGCATTCTGAGATTTAGTCCCCAGTCACATTGAGGAGAGGCAGCAGTCTGAGGCTTGGAGACAGGATCACAACCTTTCAGCCTGAGGTAGCGGTAAGAGGTAGTAGCTGGGCTCTTTTGCTTCCCTGATTTTCAGCTTGAAGCTTGAACCCCAATATCTGTCTCTGGGTTTTTATTTTTATTCAGATCATCTCTCTGAATGGGCTGATCCAAAACTACGGCCTGCCCGTAAAGTTAGCAACCCCCAAGTAACTAAACCTCAAAAGTGAAATACAGTCCCCACTGCACTCTGTTTTGGAGAGAAGAGTGATGTAACACCAGGGCAAGGATCCAAGGCTCTCAAAACTTCCAGATTCGAACACATGTCTCAAGACCCAATCCTAGGCTTCAGATCTTGAACCACCAGAAAGAGCATGACCCACAGAGCAGATAAGTAACTGGGAAAGCCAGGTGTGCTCATGCATGCTTTTAACCCTACTATTCTGGAGCAAATACACTGAGTTTCTATGAGTTTGAGGCCAGCCAGGGCTACATAGTGATTTCAAAGACAGCTATGGCTACACAGGAAGACCCTGTCTCAAAGATCCAAAAAGTAGCTGGGAAAAGGAGCCAGAGGAAGGACACAGCTCAAGTGCTAGGCTATCCCCAGCCCGAGCCTGCTCTACAGGGCCTCAGTTGATAGACAGTCTGTGTGTCCTTCCTCTGCAGCACTGTGACAGGAAGCACCTTCTTGTGGATAGATACCACAACATCCTGGCACTGGGAGAAAGAAGAGACAAGGGAGACAGCTACTATGTTCCCCAGAGGTTGACAAGCACCAGTGTAGGGAGAACCAGGACAGCCCAGCATGCACTATTAGGCAAGACCAAGGAATGGAACCTAGATGGAGATTGCTCTCTTGCCCAGGTCTGACTGTACCTAGAAAAGGACTGAGTGACAACAGACCTAGCCTGTATGTCTCTTAAGAGCAGCATCCTGAGACAGCAGACCTCCTGCACAGGCTGGGAACCACTACCTGGAACAGAGCCTTAAGTACTGTGAGGCCCTCTCTAATCACTGCAAGTCTACATCTTTGACTTGGGGCTTCACGTGCCCTCTGACGCCTCAATGCCCACCTGGTCCAAGTAGAGGTCTGATGGCAGAATATATACAAAGTACCCCCTGCTGATAATTCCCTATCATCAGACTCCTGTGTCCCAAGATGGAGGCAGAAGTGATACCCCTAAGGACATCAGGACATCAGCAACAAATGCATGCCTCCAGAAGGCCTGGGGAGGCCTGAGAAAAACATAATTTTAGGACAACCACCTGCGATGAGGACCTGAGACCACACAGGCTGACAACCCTTCTGGAGTGGCTAACAAGAGGGCTGATCCTTCATGCTGCATAGAATTCTCCACTCAAGCCAGCCCCACCCCCAGAGAATGTGATAGTGCCTTTCCAGAGGTGACTATGAGAGTGGTGTGCTGGGGAGGGTCTTAATCCTCATGACTATGTCCTTGTAAGAATTTTGGGACACACACACAGAAGACCACATGCAGACACTGGGAGAAGCCACCATTGGCCAACTCTACAGAGAGGCCTTGAGAGGGCCTGGGCCTGTGATGTCTCCATCTCAGGCTTCCAGCTTCTAGGACATGAGACATTAAATGTCAGTTTCCACGGCTATGGTATGTCCTAAGGCAAGCTGAGCAGCTGGGTCACACAGCACCGGAAGTGTCAAGGCTTCATGTAGCAGGACACATCCAACCCCACCTTAGCTTGTCCTGGTTCAGGATCTCCCTTAGTCCTCTGCCTGCCTTGGGTACCTGAGCTATGCCTGACAAGGCTGCTCACCCCAGAAGCCCACACTGGAACATGCAGGCATTCTTGTCCTCTGCCTGGGGCTGAAGTGGAAGCCAAGACTCCCAAGGCACTGTGCACAAGTGTCAAGAGTTAGAGGCAAATGCTTGGAGAGGGCTGACATTTAGACTCCCAGAGGAAAGGCCAGAGACTTTGTTTCAGACAGAAAAATGCTATGGAATGTTCCTCTGTGTCAGGTTTGCCTCTAGTCAACAAATTCATCCCAAATTGCCAAGAGCCAAAGGATTCCCACTGCCAATCCCAGGAACTAAGGATCCAGGACAGGCAAGTCCTGGCAGTGGTCATTAGAAACAATGGGGAATGGAACCCCACTAGCCCAGACTGGACAGGTAGCACAGGCTGGACCTAGTTACCTCTTTGATCACACCTTTGTCAACTTCATCGAAGAGTTTCTGGAACTCATCAGCCAGCATTGGGCGGCCTTCATAGGAGCACACCTTCTGTAGAAGGAAGGCCAGGTCAGTCACTAGCAATGGGGGAGCGATGCCTGAGCGCCCCCCCTCCCCAACCCATGGGTGGTAAGCACTGGGCTGACGACCCACCCAACAGGAGCTGGGGCAGACCCAGGAAGAGCAGCAACCTGCATGATGGCCTGTTTGTGGATTTTGTGCAGCTGGGTTTTCTGAAGTACTCGCAGGAAGTTCTCAGGATTTACCCCAACTCTGTGACAGAGAAATCCCACCCCAGTGAGCATGCTCAGTGCCAGTCCCCACCCCACCCCACCCCCACCTGAACTTGGCTATGAATCCTCTCTGCTGCATGGAAAATAAGCCTTGGTGAGGTACCACATGGGGTGAGCTGAAGGGTCCTACAAGCCCCGTCTAAGACCCCCAGAGACATCCCTGTAAAGAGGGACAGCAGATGCTGCTGCCACTCACAGTCAAGCCCAGAACTTCCTCAGTGGCACACCAGAGCTATCTGCTCCTTTCTCTGGATAGGATAACGGAAGCACTGAGAGCTTGACAGTTTACACAGCTCCAAATGGAATATCCAGTCTGGCGCCAGTCAGTAGGGGCTACTCAGGAAACCCCTAATGAGAACCCAGCTCCCCCTCCCTGAAGCAAAAGACCTTAGTGCCCTGGGGGGAGGACTCCACCCAGCACTCACGCCTCAGAGGTGGCTCCAGCCAGTCCTGCTGTGGACGCAAGGACTTCATAGGCCGCTCGGGCCCCCAGCCGCCGCCGGAACAATGAGGTCTGTAGAGACTTCTGTAAAGACGATGACTCTGAACTCCCAGCTCTGAAAGTTCCCGCACATCCTTGCCCACCCTGCCCTGGGAGTGGGCTAAGAGGGAGCCTAGGAAGACAGCCCCACTTGTTGGGAACACTACAAGGGGCAGCCCTCAAAGGAGGGAGCACAGCCAAGGCAAGGCAGGGATGGATGCTGACCGTGGCTCACTATTCAAGTCTCTAAGGCCTGCATTTCTTCTCTGTGCATTTAGGATGCAGATCTGACAACTGGGTGTTTTCCTCTTGGTGGAGGAGGGCTGAGAAGGAAACCCTGGGTAGCCATGGCAATACCTGTGCTACAGAAATAACCCACGGCAGAGATAGTTTATCTGAGCCGGTCCACAAGAGGGGGCAACTGGCTCCCTGTCCCACCGGGGTCAGCAGACTCAGGGTCCACTCTGCCTGGCATCTGGGCCAGCTCTGGCACAGCTCAGCAGGGGCTCAGGGCAGCTCACCATCAGGTAGCCACGGAACTGATTATAGATGATGGCCGTCAGCAGGTTCATCAGAAACAAACTTCCTGGGAAATGAAAAAACAACAAGAATCTGACCAGAGGCCAGTGGGGCAGAGCCTGCAACAGCCAGTGACCAAAACCTTCCCCGGGCTCAAAGGTGTCAGCAAGCCTGGCCATGGTGGCCAGGAGCTCAGGATGACCAATCACAGTCACATTCACAGAGTTCTCTTTGCCTCCTAACAGGGACACACACCCTCCCCCAAACTCCTACATCTTTACAAGGCCGAGTATGCCTAGCTACAGACAGACAGGCGCACCAGCTGTTACAGACACCGCAGGGAAGAGTGGGGAGGGCATGCCTTAGCATGAAGCTGGGGTGGGGGCAGACCAGGGTGGTATGGGGGAACTGCAGTGACACTACAGGGATGAGGCAGGCTGAGGCGAAGGACGGGAAAGCAGTATAGTGGGGCCATGCTGAGGATGGGGAGCAGAGGTGAAGCCATAGGTGGACAAGCTAAGATGGAGGCATAAGCTGGCAGCAAGCTGAGGGAGCGGGCGGAGGTGCAGTTACAGGGTGGGGACGGTTGAAGGGAAGGTCTAGGGGATGAGCTGAGGTAAAGCTATGAGGTGAGGCAGGATAAGGTCAAGTGAAGGGTTATAGGGGAGGGTAAGTGAAGGCGAGGGCAGACTGAGGCAAAGTTACAGGAAGAAGCAAGCCAAGGAGAGTTAGCCAGTGGAGGCCAGTTTATAGCCATCCCCAGCATGGTATCCACACAGGCCCACCTGCACTTACCTATCAAGGTGAAGATTATGAAGAAGAGGGCATAGGCCCGGTTCTGGGTATACGCGGGAATCATCACTGAGACAAAGAAAGAGTCAGAGGCTAAACACATACTGCAGCACCTGGCCCCATTTCCATCCTGATCCTGAGGGACTGAGGACTTCATGTTCCATCACTGGTACCCCCTGGGATGGGTGCTCACCCCTTTGTTGATGGGCCTGCCTGTGACCACACCCCAGGCCACACAGCTCTCCCCACAGTGACTGTCTTGGGGTCAGGCTACACAACACTTCTGGGATGGGAATTCCAGGCTGCCCTCAGGGGAAGTCTCCAAGGTTGTGAGGAAAAACCTAAGACCAGGATAAACAGCAGCAGCCACAGTGACCAGGCCACAGCGGATATCAGGACTGTAGCTTGCCCATCCTGGCACAGCCTACACTGGAGTAGCTGGAGGACCTGGCAGCACCCAGCCATGACCAGGTAAGATTTGGGACCTCTCACACTCGAAGCTCCTGATGGCATGCACCTCACAACAGGTCCCGGTGGCGAGGGGGAGCATGGCTGGGCCCCAAAGAGGCCACTATAGGAACCACTGATCAACGCCACGTTACCACTTATCACCATACACTTTCAGTTTCTCCAAGGGATAAAGTGACAAGACAAAGGGAAGGGGAGAGAAGAGACTGGAAGGGACCGAGAACACAAAGGGGTGAGAGGAAAGGTGGAAGGGGGCCATGAATAGGGCTTACACACTCAGGGCCAGCTCCACAACTCCACATCCCAACCAGCCCTCCCAGGCCAGGCTCTCTGCCCCTCCCATCTCCCATACTCCACACGCACCATCAGGATTGTTGGAAGTTGTCAGCAGTATGAGGAGTGAGGTCAATGCCTCTGGAAGGTTCCGGAAGTAGGCCAGCCTCTCCTTGTTCTGTGCTTCATCCTGAGAGCAGATGAGGCAGCCACCTGGACCTCTGTTCCCCAGCTGAGGTCGTGGTCTGACCCAGCTCCCCCTCAGACCCACAGCCAGGACCACACACAGTTTAGGGGTGGGGTCAGCACTCCTGACCTGCATCTGCCCATCACTTCCCAGCAGGCTCTAAATGAAGGGCCTGCAGGCACATATGCAGGCTTCTGACTACAATGGCCTATCCAGAATTTAACGGATTTCCCCAAGCCGGCCTACCTGAGCATAGCAGCATGGCAGCCTGGCAGCCAAGCAACAACATGAAAGACCAGTCCTCCTTGGAACCTGACTGTCAGATGCTGTGTGCACAGTGAGGAAGAGCCAGGGAGCAAGACTGGAAAGTGTGGCCTCAAGGAAGCTGCCCAGGGTAGTGGGGTGTCTCTAGTGAGTTGGGATGGGACCCCGGGAGAGACTCATGGTTCCAGAAGCAGAGCCCCCTGGCCACTCATGGCACTCAGAGGCCTTTTCCACACAGCTATGGCTCATCCCAGCTGTCAGCACAGGCAGCCGGGCCTAGGAGTCCAGCCTCTGTCCTCCCTGATATGGAGGGCAGTAAATATGGGCAGCTTACCTGCCTCAAAGTAACCCCAACTCCAGACTCCTCAACTCAGGGTTGTCCCCTAGAGCCACCCCGTGCCTACCAAGTTGCAGACTCCATCCAGAAAATGGGTGGCAATGTAAACGGGACAAGTGACATACAGGAAGCAGAATGCATGCTCACAGAACCAGCTGTCTCCCAAAGCAACTTCAAAGCCGAGTTCCCCTTGCCATCAAGAGGCCAACTCTGCCAACACCCCAGCAAGTAGCCACCTGATGCAGTCTCCCTGCTGCACAGGATCCAGGGCGAACATTAACCCTAGGATCCACTAGTCTCATGTACAAAATAGCACTGCCACCCATGGGGCCAGACAACAGATGAGTGACTAGTGGTAACAGATGCCACGAATGGCCAGGGGTGGGGGACAAGAATGTCACAAGAAGCAACAAGGTTGAGAGGCATGCTGAGCACGGGAGGGGCAAGACGCTGCTACTGGAGGACCAGATAGCCCCACCAGAGTTCAGGACAGGACACCAAACACCTTCAAAGACACTGCTCAGATAAGGGACCCAGAGGACAAGCCATCTCCCAAGCACATGTCCAGGGACAGTATTAGAGGACTGAAGGCACCCTCCAGGGCCTGAATCAATCTCCTAACTCACCAAGTGAGCTCAGGGAAGGTTTCATGTTGGCTGAGGAAGGTTCTAGCACCTGCATCAGTCTCCAGACAAGGCAAGTGAGGCTGGGAGTCAGGGGGATGACAGGCCTCCAAGGCCTGGCCCATCTGTCTCCCAGCAAGTCTCTTGCAACACCCCGACAAGTCTACTCCCTTCCACAAGCTGTGTAGGCTCTTCTGAGCCATGGGCCTGCGGTAGAAGAGAAAGCCCTGGCTGTAGGAACTTGGGTTCATACCCAGCCCACTGTCAACACATGGCCACAGCCTTAGTGCAATGACAATGCCACTGTAAGGACCACATGCCCCAAATGCCAGCACCATGTGGTGAGGAAGATATGGGTAGCGAGTGAGTCAGCTACAGACAACGCCTGCAGAAGGGGCTCAGACAAGGTTAGGTGTGTATCCTCAGCTATTACAAGCTTGGAGACCCCAGGCTGGGCCATGGGGACATGCAGCAGGCTTTCCAGGTGAGGCTGGCACAGTTGGAGATGGTCAAGGACAAGGAACTCAGCATGGGTCAGTCCTCATACCCTCCCAACTACAACAGAGGACAAGCAATGGGATGCTTGTCAAGACCATGGCAGGAAGTCACCCTCAATTACACAACCCTCACCCTGCTCAGCCTGGTTCCCCTTCATGGGGCAGGAACCCAGTTTGTAGGAAGAACCTTCTGGTAGCTCTGCATATAGCACTCTTAGGGAGAGGTCCCCACATTCATCTTGAGGTGAGGCTATAGCCACTGCCAGTCCCCATACTGCCTGCCTGTCTGCCTGTCTGCCTGCCTAACCCAGGCTCTGAGAAACAGCAGTGGTCATAGTCATGGGCAGTCACACAGAGGTCTCAAAGGTATGGAAGGCTGTCCAGCCCCTGCCACCATAGACATGCATTCATAGACCCAGGAACTCACTGGACACATCATGGAGACACCTACACACACAGAGATGGGGACACACTACACGAAGACACAGAGACACAGACATGAGACACATCCAGACATGCACACAGAAGCATATCTATATACTTATATGGGGACACACCCAAGACATGTACACAAACACAACCATATACACAGAGACACACAGAAACACAGACATAGACATGGAGACATACCCAGATACAGACAAATACAGATATGCATACTCACATATAGACACTGACACACTCACAGACATGTACACAGACACACAACACGTGAGACACACACAGGCATACAAATGGCACAAACACAGACTCAACAGATACGTACATGTCACAAATGACTGGGGTGGAGGCCATGGATGTCACAACAAGTGACACGGTTGGGAGACTGGCTGGGCACAGGAAAGGCAGGGAACACCCACAGTCACACACTACACATCCTGAGATACCCCCAGACAAGAGTTATCTAGAGTCGTACGGCCATGAGAGGCACACATATGCAGAGATACTCACATGCAGCCAACACAGGACCACCCCAGCACCCCAGGTTTGGAAGGCACTATCTTGTCTTCTCCTACCCTGGCAGCATAGCTCCATTATGCCACTCAGTGTCAGGAGGGAACCAGCTGTGACCACACCAGTCATACCCCACAACAGATGCAGAGATGCAAGATGGCCCAAGCTGGAGGACAGTGATCTGGCCTGGACATACCCTTGCTAGACATGAGGAAAGACACAGAACCTAAAGTTGAGCAACCAAAGCAGACATCCCCACAGACAGACAGATGGACATCTCCCCATGGTAGCAAGTTGCTAGGGTCAAAGCCTCAACTACAGCAGGGCAGGGCAGGGGCCCAGAGTCAGACACCAGGAACTTAGTCAAACATTGCTGGGGCTTGGAGCAGGAGCCAGGAAAGGTAACCCTGGCTGTGGCATGATCAGACTCGAGAGGAACCCTTAAGCCACCCTCAGTGAAGAGCCAGTCACACAGGGACATGGAGAAGGCAGCCAGGGCAGAGGACAAGGGTGGACAAAGGCTTCAGTGAAGGGAGTACTGGCCATGCGGAAAACAGACCCTCAAGAGGTGACATGCCGGCTTCCTGGTCCGTCACCCTTGGCTACCCTGGCTACTCCAGAGCAGGCAGGCTTTGTGGGACAAGGGCCTGAGTCCCACCTATGGCCAAGGTCATACTCACCTTCTCGCCAATGGAGAACAGTAGCATCCCAATTATGGTGAAGAGGCACAAGTGGATAGTCAGCAGCAACACGACACTGGGAGAAAGGACGGTGCTCAGCCGAGTATGGCACAGGCCACACACCCAAAGAAGCGTCACACCATCCTGCCCATGGTCTCAAGCATGGGCACAGTGTTCCCTCCTCTCCTTGGAAACACTGAGTATGTTCAGCCCTGGGTCAGGAACTTGAAGTCAAGCCTACCCTAGCTCCTCCATTTGTGGTGGGACACAACCCCGGGAACATGCCAGCAAGGAACCAGGACACAGAGGACAGAGGTCATTTACATCTTTTTAGGCCAGACAGGCAAGTGGTCTACCAGGGAAGGGACTGGAGGCAGAGGGAGGACGTGGGTGACATTTTTTCCTGGCAGGAGCCAAGAGGGCTGGGAGGGGCCTGGGGAGTTGAAGGCTCCACAGCCCTGAGCCCCAAGAGCTACATGGATTCCAGGCCAGCATAGCTGCGCAGTGTAAGAGGCAGCCAAACGGAAGCTGCAGGTACTGGCAACCAACAGGAGACCCCAGTGACAGAAATGAGGCACCTGCTCAACTCGGCAACCGGGTGTGGTCGGTGTGAATCTATAGTGTCTAACCAGATCTGACCAGGATCCCAGACACTGCCCACTGACTCCTCAACCATATCCAATAGGAGCAGGCCTACCCTCTAGTCCCTCTGGCCCAGCTTGCAGCTTCCAGCCCCAGTGCTCACCTGGCCATTTCTGGCAGCGACGACCGTATACACTTCAGGGTCTTCTTCATCATGGAGGAATTCTGCATCAGGAAAAAGGGACGGAGTGATCGGCGCACCCGCAGGGACTGGAAGACAAGAAGCCAACCATTGGATCGGGACCACACACACACACCTTCCTTTGAGGGATCCCAGAGCATGGAGAAGGGAGTAGTCCCTGCCAACCACCCCAGCCATCCTAGGCCCGCTAGCCACAGTGCTGACAGCTTACAGAATTCCTTGTATCTTGGCCTGATGCCCCGCCCCCTACTCACTATCCTGGGTCCCTTTCCATCACAGCACCCGTCACACTGCAACTATCTATCAGCGCCTCCCTTTCTAGCACCTGGTAACACAGGACAATGGCCCACCAGCACCAACATGACAGGCTCCCAAGGGACCCTTGTGCTCCTAGGCTGTGCTCATACAGAAAGGTCCCAGAGCCTGGAACGGAATGGGAGAACAACAGGAACCACAACAACCAGAAAACGGCTTAGAGCTCAGCCCAACCCAGATACCCTGCCTGGCTCCCATGACTGAGAGGTCAATGCCCTCAGCTCCCTGGACCACCACATACCACCCACAGTGGCAGCCCAGAACCCATGTTCTCCAGCTCTCCAGACACTCATTATACCTCCAGGAACCTGGGCCACCTCCAGTCATGCAGGGACACAACGGCTACTCATTTATGGTCTTGCTGTCTGTGTGGGCCTAGCAATGCCACAGACTAAGGATGAGAGAAGGTACATCCAGATGACCATCTCCAAGGATGACAATATTGAAAATCAGAACCCAGATCCCAGACTGGAAGCAAGCATCCAGAGAGAGAGTGTGTGTATGCACCAGTGCCTGGTAGACCTTATGTCAACTGATTCATCCACCATGAAGACTTATTGGACAGAAGCCAAACCTGGTCTGGCAAAGCAGGCCAGGAGCCCGGTCCTCCCCATCAAGACACCCAGCATCTGTGGGAGTGCTTCAAGAGGGTCCTGACAGCTATAAAAGTTCTGAGTCACACAGCCACCTAAGCAAAGATGGACTCACGCAGCATGACAGCCTTAGGTGAAAAAGTCCCTTAGAGAGAGGTGGCAGGCAGGGGTCCTGCTTACTGGACATGATTCCTGAGAGCAGAAAATGCTGTGGAAAGAGCTGAAGGATTAGAAACAGGGGGTTTGGAGGACATATATGGACAGGTGCCTCCAAACAGGCACAGGATACCCAGGGCTCAGGCCCCAGAAGTGTTCAACCAGTGTATCAACTCAACAGGTCCTACAAATACCCCGAGCCTCTAACCTCAGCTACACAGGAAGGAGCCACCAGGATGGAGGGTCTACCTGGGGCCAATGACACACCCACTCTGCAGAGCAGAGCCCAGCACAAGGCCCCTCCCTATGTGGGTACTGACCCATCCCTGAACAGCTATGTCAGTCATGCTCTGCTCTGTCCATGGTGTCTTACCAAGCACCACCGTCCCAGAGCTTGGAAATGACCCAGTGATCCGTTCCCACTATCTCAGTGTGACACATGCTGCTGCAAGTCAGAGGAACCCTCCTGCAATGTGGCTGCCAGATCTGTGACCTGCAGGAAGGGTCCAGGGTCTCAGAGGGTTCAGCTGGACACGAAGCTGGGTATTAGTGACCACATCTCTACTGTTCATCTTGCCATGCTGGGCCCTATTAGTCTGGAAGCACCTACTTCCAAAGGCAAAAGTCACCAAGGACACACACTGGTCCTACCACACGGGAACCTAACTTGTCCAAAGGGCGAATAACCAACTCCAGAGGACAGCACAGGACACTACCCCTCAGAGTGATATGGAGGCCCCAAGTCCTCCAGGGAAAACTACAGCTGGGGGCTGTGGAGCTCAGTGGTAGAGCACTTGTCCAGCATGTACAAGGCTCTGGAAGGGGATGACGCAGCACTCCAGCTATCAAAAAAGAAAAAAAAAAAAAAAAAAAGAGGTAGAACTAGAGAATCCACTTCTAGGAGTAAAGGTCTTGGTGTCCATGACAAACCTGGCCAGGTAACAAATATGAGGCACAGGGACAGCAGCAGGTTGCAGAGGGACATTACAAAGACACTTAGAAGGTCAGGGCTTCTCTGTGCATCCCAACCCTGGCTCATTTACTGGGTGGACTCTTTAGTGTGTCACTAGGAGTTTCTTCCCCTCATCGCCCCCCCCCCACCCTGGCAGCACATAAGCACCCTTCGCAGAGGTACGACTGGTACTTGGCCTGCCAGGTGCAGAGACCCATGGGAAGCTTCAGTAAGAAATGGTGGCTGTAGGCCACCTTCCTCCTGTTCCGGGAAGGCGTGAGCACCTCTTCCTCAATCAGAAGAGGAGCTGCATCTGACAAGGGAGGGCAAAATCCTGTCCTGAGCAGACACAGGAAGTAGAAGGTGCCAAACAGCTATGGCACTGCGTCTGTGCTCCCTCTTTCTGCTGAGTACAGGGGCAGGGACCCAACACCCACCACTCTGCCATCAGCTCCCTGTAGGGCCTGAGGCAGACTGCAGGCTTGTGGTGAGAGACAAGCTCCCCTCCTTCCCATCACCGGCTGTCCTTACCAGGCAGGACCCACCCAAAGGGTAGAGGGCAAGTCAGCTCTGCAGCCGGGATCCTCCCAGGATCCCAAGAGTTGTTTCCATCAGCCCTCTAGGCTCCACTCAGTCCTCAGCACCAGTCTTAGTCTCTCTACTGAATTCTCACCAAGGAAACCATCTTCCCATCACACACTAACAGAACCATGAAGGCCAAGTCAACCTGCCCCTGTCTTGCTACCCACACCACCTCCCTGGGACCCGGGAGCTTCTGAGGAAGCATGGTACTGTGGTCAGAGCTGAGATAGTGGATAAGACTTGTTAGTGCTAGCCGGGCACACACCTTAATCCCAGCACTCGGGAGGCAGAGGCAGGTGGATCTCTGTGAGTTCAAGGCCAGCCTGGTCTACAGAGAGAGTTCCAGGACCGCCTCCAAAACAACACAGAGAAACCCTGTCTCGAAAAACCAAAAAAAAAAAAAAAAAAAAAAGACGTGTTAGTGCTGAGTTCAGACAGCTCTGGGTGTGGAACTACAGTGGTGCCCTTGGATGGCTCTCTTATAAGGGACCTAGCCAGGAGAGTTCACTGCAACCGGCAGGATCGGAAGTCACAGCAACGTGGACCCTGCTTCCAGGTCCTCTCACCAGGGACACCACAGGGGAAACCTTGGCCTTCAAGCCACAGCCCCTTTGCTACAGTGGGGGAAACCAAAGCCCTCCAGGATATGGACAGCACCGGGCATGTGGACACATGCCCCAGGGCTCAGCTTCAAATGTACACCATACCCACAGTACTGCCTCAGTCTCAGAGATGATGTACTTACTACCTACCTCCTCACAAGAGAGACTCAGTGAAACAGTCCAGTCCACCACAGACACAACCAGCACCACAAAGTAGGCAAGCAGCCACAGGTTGTCCTGCAACTGGGCCTGCCCCACAAGGTAGCTCTGCAAGAGATGAAGAAAGGCAAACATCAAGTCAGGCAGACATGGGCCTGCAGCCAGGCAGAGGGCATCAGTGCACACCCATGGACGTGGGTAACAGAGGAGTTCAACGGTCCAGTCTCTGTGCACTATTGGTGGGGAATGAGGGGTTGAGCAGGGGTCCTGCAAGGATGCTAATGGCTCACTGTCACCTCAGGAGTGTCACTTATTCTCTCTGGCTGGGTTCCTCATTGGTGACAGGGGTCCACCAGGTTTGTCTATCTAAGCTACCAGTGCATGCTGAGCAAACAGGAGAACATTCCGAAAGACAGGAGAAAAAAGGACATGCACTGGGTTGGCTTGACAGCCATTCCAGGAAGACGACCCAGGAGGCGAGTCCTGTCTTCCTGACCTCTTCATGTCCCACCATCACTGCCTCCAGAGGTCCCAGCCCATGGATTAAAAACCTCTGATCTCTTTCACCTTGAGAATATACTCATGTATCAGTCATTCAGCAAGCGAATACTAAATTCTCACCAGTTAAAAACCTAGAGCTGCCCATGACATCATGGGCAAAGATAGAAAAAAAATGAGAAGCCCTGCGCACACCAATTACACACACACACACACACACACACACACACACACACACGTAAACAACCTAAAACAGCACACACACACCAGGCCTACATTCAAGTGCCAAGGCTCACCGGCAGCCACACAATGATAGATCAGGGCATCTGGACAACACTTTGTGGGTAGGATCTAGGCACCACCCACCTCACCTTCACAGAGAAGTCAACCACGAAGACCAGCATGCAGAGACCCTCGATAGTCTCCGTCAACCCACAGGGCGGCTGCCAGGGCTGGGAGCGGTAGCGCACATCTGCAGTTCTCGTGAGTGATGATGGGAACTCCACAAAAGCCAGGGCCAGGATCAAGAAAATGGTGAAGCCCAGCACTCTGGGAAGGGGACAAACACTGTCAGTGTGTGAGAGGCTATTGCCTATTGGGCCAGGAAGCCTACTAGGAGGTGTACTAGGGTCTAGGGTTGGAAGGTAGCAACTGGCATTTCTTGGCTGTGGCTACCATGCTTGCGCAAGACTCAGTGGCTAGGCTGACCCAGCATTCTGAGGAGGAAGCCCTTACCACCAATAGCCTCATGACCACAGCTGGCTCCTCTGTGGAGGAGGCACCAGGGTCATCTCTATGTCCATGAGAACTAGGAGTATGCTTAGCCCAAGACAGTTGTAGGGTCAGTCCAACCCCACCACGCAGGTCTGCACAGCCTGGTTCCACTAGGGTGCAGTCTCACCGCTGGCACAGGTCCGAGTAATACCAGCGGTAAAGCCACAATGAGCCAGCATCCATGCGGTGGTAGATGGAGCGGTACTGGAAACAAAGGGCACATGGTGAGCTTGAGACAGATCCTCCCCCAACACTGAGCCCCGCACAGAACGAAATGAGCAGAGTCCCTCCAATGCCACACAGTACAGGGAAGGGGCTAGGGTCCCTGGCCCAGTGCTGCACACAGACAGGCTTTAGCATTGTTCCCAAGCGCTACACACAAAGAGGTTTGAGTCGGGTCTCCCCAGCACCTCACACACAGGACGGGAGAACCTGCCAGTGCTGCCACACACTGGGCTTGAGCAGGGCCCACACAGTGGCACACACATATGGGTATGGGAGGGGCTACTCTTGATGCCATATATGTGTGCTCTGACTGTACCCACATACCACATGTGGCCCAATGCAGAGGTCCAATCTCCCCAGAGGCAGGCCCAATCCAGCCTGTGTCAGTGAGTAGTATCAGCAGGGGGACAGCAGCCCCTCACTGAGTTCTGGCTTAGACAAGCACAAGCTACAGAGCTTACTCAGTGGGAGAGCTCCCTTAGTACAGGTGAAGGCTGTACATGGAAGGCCAGTTCCACTCTCCAATACAACTGTATCCATCCTGCAGATGTCTCCCAGACCTGGGCCTAGCACAGGACGGTCCAAGTCAGGCTTCGGTACATACTAAATCAATGGCACCATGATTCCAACACTAAGAAGACAGCCTTCATCAAAGGACAAGTGAGAGCTGGGTCCAGGTTCCTGCCATTGTGTCTATCCTGAATGAAGGTCCCCACCCTAGGACAGTAAGGAACAAAGGGACAGGGTAGACTCCTGGTCACCAGGGCAGCCACTACACACATTTATGGCATCTTCAATGAAGACCACAGCCTGGTGTATGCAGAGCTCCTGACTGGCTGTGGCACCTGTAGGTAAAGAGAACACAGTAAGTAAACAGATAGGACAGTGCAGCCTCACCTAAATAGGACAGCGTAGCCTCACCTCTACAGGGTGAGCACGTGTAGGAAGGAGGCCAGCTGCGGCTATCTGCAGCCAGAGACCCTCCACTCTGCAGCAGCTCAGGTACCTGTCCAGGCCAGAGCGCCATCCAGGTAAAAGACACATGGCACGAGTGGAAGAATCAGGCCCAGAACAAAGCCACCCTATGACCACCACTGCCCAGGGCACAGCATGCACAAAGGCCTGTGGAACCCTGGCTCCATACCCGGGGTTCAGAGCCCACGGCCATCTACTAACATGGAAAGAGCAGGAATGGTCAAGCTTGTCAAGTGGATGCCAGTGGCCACATGCCTGGCTCCCGAATGGATGCCTGTGGTGCAGGAGCCCCTGGGGCCCAAGTAGGCTCAGTGAAGGGGTTGTCATCACCACTCTGCCCTCACCACCCATGCTACCCCACTTCAGCCAGTATCCTCCACTGTGAGATGGGGCAGCCTCTACTCAATGAACACCAGATTCCCCACCAACACGGGGAACTGCAGCTAGAATCGAAGGTGTCACTCTCACTCTCCTGCCAACACCAACAACCACAGAGCTCTCTCCCCCTCCCCTCCTTCAGGACCAGGTAGACCCCAGAGCAAAGGAGCTAGGGCACTGTGTAGCCCTAACAATTCCCATCACATCCTGCTGGAAACAAGGTGAACAATCCAGCTATGCCAGTTTGCGGTTCTGGTTTTTATAAAATCTGGTCTCTTGGTACCCACAGGAGCCATGTCCTGATAAGAACAGAGCCCTACAGCAAGAAGCCCCGAGGCCAGTGGACAGCCATGGACAGAGCCCCTGTGGAGGCCTACCCAGTGAACCCTCCGTCTCTGAAAAGCCACCTGCTCTAGTCTTGGGGCTCACACCTAGGATCACAGAACAGAGGCAGTAAAACCCCAGAGGGTGACCAGAGCTGGGCCTCACTCGTGGCTCTGCCCCGGCCATGCCACAACACATTGTCAGCCAGGACCCCAGTCTCCCCACATGCATGTCCACGAGGCTTATCCTAAAGACACCATAACTGCTTCTCAGAGAGGCTCGGAGGGTTGGGTGTTGGCGTTCCTGAAGGTTTCCTGGGATGGCTAGGAACAAGAAGCCATACTGCTGTGCTCCCAGCATGGCGTAACTGAAGGCCAACTGGCCTAGAGAGAAAGACAGCAGAGGGCAGCCTGGGAGAGCCTGGAAGCCTAGCCATGCCCTAGAGAGAGTAACCTGGGCCTGGAGTCATAAACCATAATGACTTCTTAGACACAAAACTAGCCGAGTCTCAGAACTGGCTACGAGGACTCACGTCCACCCAGACAAGCCATCACAGGCGTGGGTCAGCACCCTGGGGCTCTGTAACAACAGGGGCCCTTTCATGTAGCTTCTGGCTGCTAGTGTGTAAGATTCTTGGTCCTGCTACCTGAGCTCACCCAGGCAGCAGGTGCCTGAAGAAGGCTCTCGCACTCACACTTCCGCATCCTCCCCATCCTGCAGCTCTAGGAAGCTTGTCGTCATGGGTTTCTAGGGCTTCCCTATACTCCGGGTCCACACTCTGCCCATCCTGACACTTTCAGGGACCCACTCTGCCCACCCCCTCCATCCCCTGCTGCTTCAGCACCCTGCCCCAGTCATGCCACACATTCTGAACTTGACTCTGTGGAGGCCTGCCTCTCTGGAGCCTCTGAGCCCATGCCCAGGCTGCCAACTCTGCCAGAGAATCTTCCTCCAACCTGACGGTCCAGAGACTCTCCCAGGGCTACCTGCCCTGCCCTGAGCTCATCACCTTAGGGTCGCAATCACCTGTTGATACCTTTAACTCCAACCATGCAAGCCAGGGGACTTCTGAGCACATCAGAATGAGGCAAAGTATGGGACAATAACAGGGGCTCAGAACCTTTGTCCCTGATGATACCTATGGACAAATCTCTCTACCTTCTACTTCCTGACAGCCAGGTCCAGGATTGCTCTGCCTCTCACTCCAGACTCTATACATCTGATCTAGATCCCTGCCCAGCATGCTGTGTGACCTTTCTGCAGTTTCCTTCCTGACTCCTCCCAGCAGGACCCAGAAGATGCTCAGCTTTGCAGTTAGCCCACAAAGCCTATAAAGCACCCTTATCCTGTTCCATACCAGCCAGGAGAAACAAGATGAAACTACTCGGCAACATTTGGTGAGGGCCAGTCAGATAGGCCTGATTCAGCAGAACACAATTGCAGGGACCCCTGGGTCCTTGAGGAGACCGGCAGCAGTGACGCCTGACCCATCTGGGAGTCTGATCCCAGGGCAGCCAAACCCAGAGCCAGGAGACCACCTCTCTCTCACCCACAGGATGCTGGTGTGGGGACTGAAAGATGCACTCATGGGCAGCCCAGCCCAGGAGGTGCAAACACAAAGAGTGTTGTCTGGGTTCCCGGCCCTAGCCAAAGCCAAGTGTTGGACAAAGAGCCCCCAGAGTCTCTCAGACAACACTGCCCAGTCTTGAGTCTTGCCTCAACAGAGAAGACGGAATCTGTTACTTGTTCATTCTGCAGGGCCAGGACTTACAAGCATCATGGCCCTGCTATCCTGGACATCTGTCAGACCCATACACCAGACTCCACAGAAACTCCCTTTGCATCCTCCAAATGTGTCCCCCACCCCACCAACCCGTCACTACCCCCTTTTAATGAGACTCAAGCTAAGCAACCTGCCAAAGTCCTACACCCAGCAGCCCCAGAAAGGTTCCCAGATGCCCCAACACAAAGCATGTGTCTCCTGAACCATATGTCTCAACACTCACAACAGGGGACCGAGGGGTTGGAAGTGTGGTCACCTCAGCCTCTAGCTTTCCCATCGCCTATTAGGGACCTCTGTGGCCTCATGATTCAACAGAAAGGCATGAGGGACCACTGTGCCAATCTAGTCTGCTCCCAACAGAAGAGAAAGGAGGTCCAGAAAGGGAAGTTGGAATGCCCAGGCCTGCACACACAGACCAGTACTGGCAGAGCTGTGACCTTAGTAGGTCAGAGGTGGCGAGGGCTCCTCTCCTCTCTCTCCTTGGCCTAGGTTTCCTCACCTGGAAAATGAGAATAAGATCTTCTGCCTCTCAGCCACTACCTAACCCTCCCCAGATGGCTGGGAGGGCAACTCCACTCTCCCTGAGTTCAGCAGTGCCCCTAACCACAGGAAGGGAAGAGCAGGAGAGAAAGGATGGGGCCCCCAGCACTTAAGGGGACAGGGAAGGAAGCCACCCTGGCCAGCCTCGGGACACCAGCTTCAGCCCCTAGCACTCAGAGCAAAGTCACTCCCAGAAGGATGTTCAGCCACTTATGCTTGGAGACCATGAGTCGGAAAACTCTTCTCTCTCTAAGCCTCAGTTGCCCCATGAGGAAGGAGTTGAAGTGGCGGTGCAAGTGGAGGCAAGAAGATCTGGAGTTCAAAGCCAGCCTGGTTACCTGAGACCCTGTCTCAAAAAGTTAGGAGAAAAAAAAGAAAAAGAAAAATGAGAGTGCCACCTCACTCACCAGAACGGGCCTGGCCACCGCCTCGGTCCCTGCCCAGAAGGGGCTGCGCCTCAGTCGCCATCCCACCACCAACACAGACTCGGCACCAGCAGCGAGAACCTGGCGTTCCGGAGGAGGAGCGACCGCTCTGTGATGACTCCCAGCTACAGCCAATGAGAACGGAGGAATCATGCTGGGAAGCGGAAGCAACAAGCCCCGCCTCCAATGGGTGGAGCTCTGCTTCCTTCCAGCGGCGGTGGGGGGAGGGGAGGGGGGAGGAGGGGCGGGGGACAGAAGTGGGAAGGTGAGTTCTAAGGAAGTTTTCTACCTAAGCAAATTACTGCTATCTCCTTCCAGCTGTAGGAATGTCAACTCTTGCTTTGTTTTGGGATTTTGCCTGGATTTTTTTGTTTTTTATTCCCAAGTACTTATAATATGCCATGCAAGCTCTCTCCCTGTAACTACGCCCGGAACCCAGAAGTGTTTAAACAAGCATTTTGCATGACTCTGACTCATGTAAGTATTGTGTACAAGAGATTGACCACAAAGGTCACCACCACCCCAATGGAGCTTGAGTCTCTCCTCTGAAAATAAGAAAACTAAATATATATGTTGGGAGGCAGAGGCAGGCGAATCTATATGAGGTCCAGGCCAGCCTGGTCTACAGAGTGAGTGCAAGGACAGGCTCCAATGCTACACACAAAGAAACCTGGTCTCAGAAAATCAAGTGGGGGGGGGGGGGAAGAAGGGGGGAGGGGGAGGAGGAGGGAGAAGAAAGAAGAAAAATTAAATATAATTAAAGGTAAAATGAAGCTGGACATGTTGCTGCACATACCTGGAACCCAGTCACTGCAGCAGCAGAGACAAGAGGACTGATGTCGGTTGGAGAATAGTCTGCTACTAGCTAGTTCCAGGGAGAGAGAGACAGAGAAAAAGAAAGAGATAAACAGAGAGAGACAAAAAGACAGAGACAGCTGTCATCTGTTGCCTGTCAGTCTTGGAGATCAGAAGTCCAAAGATGGCATAGAATTCCTCTCTATGTCTTGGGGACTCAGAAGGCTGAAACTAAGTATGGCCACTATGCTGGGGTCTTTTTAATTTTATTATTTTATTTTTATTGTTATTATTATTTGATTTTGTTGTGCATGTGTATTTGTATGTATGCATGTGATGTATGGTATATGTGTATGTATGATTTGTGTATGTGTGTGATGTGTGTGCGGTGTGTATGTATGTGTGATGTATGATATGTGTGTGTGTGTGATGTATGGTGTATGTGTGGTGTATATGTGTATGTATGATATGTGTGTGATGTATGGTGTATGTGTGTGTGTGGTGTATGTGTATATGTGTATGTATGATCTGTATGTGTCACTGTGTGTATGTGCCAGTACAGACATACTCTTATATACCACATTGCACAAGTGGAGGTCAGAGGACAACTTTCAGGAATTAGTTCTCTCCTTCCACTGTGGGTTCCTCTGGTTCCAGGGATTGAACTTGGGTTGTTGTCAAGCTTGCACAGCAAGCACTTTTCACCAGTGGGCCCTGTCTTCAGCCCCACTGTAGGATAGTCTTCAGAGACTGGGAAAATCCACACAGGCAGAGTTAGCTTCTTTGAAACTTGGACTGAGATTCATGCTCACTTGCCAGATGTGTGACTGGGGTGGCTCCCAGCTCCTGGGGTCACTATACCCCTCCCAGGAAGGAGCCCCCAACACACACACAGCTGACAAGCACAGACCAAATCCTCAGGTCTCAAATACTCCACCTCCTCAGTAGCACGAGACCTCACAGCTCTCTGACTCCACGTTTGCTCGTTGCTGCAGGGCCGCTCCCTGAGGAGGACACAGGGATCACAGGTATTTGCCACCACACCTAGTTTATTCAGTGCTGGAGGTGGAGTCCAGGACTTAGTACATGTTGGATAAGTACTGTATCCACTGAGCCACCTCTCCAGTCCTAACTTTTATTTTATATTTGAGGAAAAGGAAATGAGTTCACACAGCCTCAAGCAAACATCTATTGCAACTAAAGAACTTCCTAGATACTTCTAGAACTCCCAGAGATTGGAATGCCATTAAGTAGTCAGCCTCCTTTGGGTTCAGGCAGGGCTCACAGAGGGGCCTTGTCACAAATGGCATACAGAAATAAGCTACGAGGAGCAGTGTGGTACCACAAGAGGGCTCTGAGTCTCAGACACAGGATGTCCTGTTCCTAACTCAGCTAGAATGTCCCTGGTGTGCAGACAGATGGCATCCAGGAAATCAGTCTTGGAGTTCTCACAGGCAGTGGCTGATCCCAAGCAGCCTCACCATCATGGGGACCTGACTCTGCTAACTCTGGCTTGGAACACAACATGAGTGTGCAGTACTGGCCACAGGGTTTGACCAGGGACCAGTCCACTCCCTGGATGCCCAATGGTGCCTTAAGACAAAATTCAATTCCGACACCATTTGCCCATAGCTAGTGTAGAATCACAAAAGACTATATGGCTTCACATGCTAAGTGCAAGTCTCCCTAGACTTCAAGGTAACTGGCTACAAACAGAAGGTGCCCACTACCCACTCTCAAGAAAAAAAAAAAAGCTAGAATGTTGCTGGGCCCTGATGGCTTCCTCGGGAGAGGGGTTAAGAAGGTGCGACATCATGGCACAGACACTGGGAGTCAGGTGAAAGGAAAAACAGCAGACTCATTTATTTAGCAATGGGGAGAACCTTATATGCCCTCCCAGCATCTGAACCGTTGACATCCAGTGGTCACCCCTCATTGGCTAGGCACCATCAGGACCTATGACAGCACCAGGCAGACTCCAGGTTGGCTCATCTCTTGGCCTTATCTTCCTACACTAGAACGGCTTGCAGAATTCAGGAAGACATTTACTTAGTTTAAGTTATTTACTGCTGGTTAAATTTAAGTTGAGTGCAGTGCTGAAGGAGGCCAGAAGAGGGCACCAGATCACTAGAAGAGAACATCAGATCCCCTCAGACTGGAGTTACACTAGTGAGCCACCTGATATGGGTGCTGGGAACTGAACTCAGGTCCTCGGCAAGAGCCAGAAGTGCTCTTAACCACTGAGCCATCTTGCCAACTCCTGTTATTCGTTCATTATAAATAAAGCACAGGGCTCGAAGGAAGAGGCCCATAGGCAATGTCTGACGGGGGTCTATGCTTTCTCAAGACTCACCTTCCGGACACTTCCAAGGTTTCTTGATCAAACCTGAAGGTGTCTGTGACTGTTGTTCAGGGTTTGTATAAGGTTTCATTAAGCAAGCCTGATAATTAGATCATTGGCCTATAATCCTCAGGCCGGTCCCTACCCTTCAGGAGTCCCCTCATTAACATAAAGTCCAAGATGATGAAAGTGGCTTAGCATGAATAACAAAACCTGCCCCTCTGAATGAGAAAAAGACATAAAAAGGGAGGACATGATTGCTCCTACGTATGGTGAAGGAGAAAGTCTATTGCAGGTAAAAGGGAGAGCATAGCCAGAGGCAGGGACATCAGAGAAAGTCCAGGGTGGACATGACCCTGAGCCATGTGAGGAGAGAGGGAGGGAAGGGGAGAGCGGGGAAGCAGGTGCAGCAGGCAGGGAGGCCCAAAGAGAACTGGTAACCACAACAGTTGGATTATACTGGGAAGGGCAGCCCTGCCCCTAGGCTGGAGAAGTTTAGAGTGGGGGGTGGGGGTGCCAGCCTAGAGGGCTCTGTAACAGGTAGGGACTGAGAGATGCTGGGGGGAGCCTAGTAGCCAGGTTCGCTTTGATATGTTAAATAGACACCTCAGCCATGTGTCCCAGGGTTTGAGACTTAACACCCTATCTTTCAGAAAACTTCAGGGGAGTCAGAAAACAGGAACCAGATTAACAGGAGACAAATATGTTTTCTTATATTCCTAACCCTGCACAGCTCCTCTAGGGAAGGTCCTCTTCCACTCACACTCTGTGGTGCTGACTATACTGTCTCCCTTCTAGACTGTCCACTGAAGGCCTGGTAAGCAGTTCCCAACAAGACAGCCAGCTCTGTCATCGGAAAGAGCCAGTAGGTCAGAACTACATCTTCTCATAACCTAGTCCAAAAAAGCGGTATTCATCAGTCTCTCTGTGTCCTGTGGTTAGTTGCAAGTCACCAGGTTCTGGGCCAGATGTAACCCACGGTTAATCCCAACGGCGAGAATAAGACCTCTACCACACTTTGAGGCAAACTTGAAGCAAGAGTGATTTTATTGGGGTATCCCCAAGGGCTGGCCAATGACTGCCTCCTAAGTTGAGTTAAAGAGAGCAGCCCTGAATCCTGAATCCACCTCTTGGGACCCTTTTACAAGTAAAATCATGAGTACTTTTACAGAAAGGAGACAATTCAACAATAAGGAAATACAAAAAAACTTTAAAAAAATATGTCACCCACCATGTGATTAGGGAGTGTGAGAGAGGGTCAGGGAATTCTCAAAAACAAATCAAGGGATGGGGGGAAGATCAGGTTCCAAGAAACAGAGAGCAACTCAGTTCTCACAGTAAATAGAAACTTATTTTTTAAAATACAGCATAATGGCTCCTGCCTTTAAATTGGACTCAGGTAGGTTCCTCATTGCCTCCTTGACTTTTTTGCTTGTTTGTTTGTTTCGTTTTTCAAGACAGGATTTCTCTGTGTAACAGCTCTGGCTGTCCTGGAGCTAGCTCTGTAGACCAGGCTGACCTCAAACTCAGAGATCTGCCTGCCTCTACCACCCCCCACCCCCCCACCCCCCCACCCCCGTCTCTAACTTGATCACCCAACAGATAAGCAATGCTAGAATCATTGCTGCTCCACACTATTATTAAGACATCCCCCTATCAAAGATTTGACAGCAAAACGTAAGTCAAGAAGGAGCTGGGTGGTAGTGGCACACGGCCACATGGTGATACACAGATTAGTAGAAATAGACTGCTGTAAATTGGGCATTGGTGGCACAAGCCTTTAATCCCAGCACTCCACTTGTGAGGCCGAGGCAGGTGGATCTCTGAGTTCGAGGCCAGCCTGGTCTACAGAGCGAGTTCCAGGATAGTCTTCAATACAATACAGAGAAACCCTGTCTCAAAAAAAAAAAAAAAAAGAAAAAAGAAAGAAAAGAAAAAAAAAGAAAGAGGTTACTTTATAAGACAGAGAGCTAGCCAATAATAAACCTAAGCTGTTGGCCAAACAATTATTAATATATATATTAAGTCTTTGAGTAATTATCTTATAAGCTACTACTGGGATGTGGTGGGCAGAGAGAAATCAGTCAAGTGGGACCGGACTAGACAAAGAAACGCCTTCCTTTCAATTATATCTGGCTCCCAAACACTTGGGATTAACCCAATGGCCAGCCTGTGTGGCCCACCACCCACTCTGGGTCTGGGTGCTGCTTGTACTCCCGCCCACTCAGGGTCAGGAAGAAAGTATCTGAGAGCATGCCCCATACCTCAGCACGCCCCACAGGCAAGTGGCCTGATCTGGTTTGCTAGGCTTGTACAGTCAGGAGATAGACTCTTATTTCCTGGTGGCGAACAGATGCGAGGCTCCTTTAAGAGAGGAGGAGTTCCTGGTTCATGCTGGTGGCTACAGATAAGGCTTTAACACTTCACAGCAGATTCCGGCCACGTTACATAGAGGCATTTCCAGGCCACGAAGCATGCTGCATGGCAAATTTAGCTTTTACTCAGACAAAAAGGGTTTATTGACAGCCTGCTGGGTTCTGTTCTCCAGAGTTGGGGCAGTAAGTACAGCTCCCATCCAGCAGAGCTGGCGGTGAATTTACCTCCACCAGGTTGTAAGGCCAAATGGGGTGGAGCCAAAATCCAGGGCCCCCTAGCACTTTAAACAATCCTGGTCAGAAAAGGATTACAGATACACAGTAGGACAGATTCATACAAAAAATGGCCTCTAAACAAGCCACAGTCTGTGTAATAAATGTACATGAGCTTCAGAGAGAGGATAAAAGAGACATAGATGAAAACAGTAATTTAAGGATAATAAACTGAGGTTCTTAAAAAAATAAAGTCATAATGAAAGATAAAAATACACGGATTATGTATATTGTGTTTTCTTTAAATTTTTTGACTATTAATGAGTTAACTACTGAGAGGCATTTGATTTTGGGGACTGCTAAGCTAAACCAACATATATTTTAAAGGTATCTTGACTTCAAAATTTAAGTCTAAGGACATGTTACTTTGAAAAAGAGGTTCTGCTTTTATTTCCACAGAGGATGGGAACCTATAGATTCCTTCCATACTGATTGATTTGATCAAACAAGATCCCCTGAAGCAATGGCCCAGGTAATCCAACATCTAAAACAACTGAGACAATACAGCCTTACTAACTACTACAGCCAGGATTTTGCCATGGTTCTGGGTTTTCTCAGGATCCTCATGGGATTGACAGAGCCCCCAATCAGCAGAAAGTAGTCTAGAGAGCTACGTCCAAATTCTCACCTGTAGTTTATAAATGTTTGTTTTCATTTAAGCAGAGGTGATTATGAATGATTGATTATCACAGTCACTCTCTTTCTAAAGAAAAAAAAGATAATATAGAAATGAATACTTTACACTGGTATAGATTTTGGTTTATTGACACAAATTTAAGGTTAATTTTGTTATATGTAAACTTCTACTCTTATTTAAGCTGTTGTTTATACAGCTCACTTAAAATGTAATGTATAGTTAATAAATATAGTTTAATAGCTAGTTATCTATGATAGTCAAACTTGTAGTCATGTTTGTTAGGCCAGCTTGTGCCTCAGTCCATGCTGCGTTTCTGGGATGCTGGAGTGCAGACTCGGAACTTTATCTCTACCTCACTCATGGAAAATATGCCTACCCCAATGCCCCTTCCCTGTCCCAAAACTTCACAGCCCTTTGCAACTTCTGCCAGTGATCCAATAGTTGGAAATGTGTACCCTACACTCCAAGCTCTTTCTTTTTTTCTCTCCCTGTTCCCTTTCCTTGTCTGTCTAGCCATGCTGAGTCTCTCTCTCTCTCTCTCTCTCTCTCTCTCTCTCTCTCTCTCTCTCTCTCTCTCTCTCTCTCTCTCTCTCTCTCTCTCTCTCTCCGTCCCCCCAAGCTGCCTCCTGTCTCCTTCATGGGCCACACTCCAACTCACAGCCCCCTTTCTCCTGTTCAAGCAACTAAAGACAAAGTTTGTCTGCTCAGCTATACCCAATAGACAAACAGTCCTCAAATGCTCTGAGATCTTCAGAATATGGCATTTTAAATGTTTTATCAAAAAACTTCTAATATCCAGGTGGTGGTGGCATATACCTTTAATTCCAGCACTCAGGAGACAGAGGCAGTAGATCTCTGTGAGTTCGAGAATCTACAAGAACTAGTTCCAGGACAGCCTCCAAAGCCACAGAGAAACCCTGTCTCAAAAAACCAAACAAACAAAAACAAAAACAAAAACCTTCTAGTAATAGACATGCCAGCCCCTGTTTCCTCCAAAGGAGATGAAGATGGATGGAAACAGAAGGACCTCCACCCTTGCTTTAAGTGGCAGCGCTAACCTCTGAGCAAACTGCCCTTCACCTCAATTGCTGCAAAGACCTCTTCAGACCATGGACAATGGGACACTGGGGAAACGGCTGCCTCCAGTTGCCTAGGGCAAAGGTAGGCTGGTCTTCTACAAACTCCTAATCCACAGGATCCTCTGAAGCCTGGCAGGCCCAGACCTAACGGCAGACGGTGAATGTTGCCTTGAAACTTCTGCCCTCAGTGACCATGGAGGGCCCTAGGGAGTGGCTGTCCAGGCGGCCAGCAAGTGAGTCTCTGTCATTTTTTATCATTAATTTAGGTAAAATGTTATTCTTCTCTAGAGCTCTGATGCTGTTTTGAGGACTGGTAGCTTTGCCAGCTTAAAAAGCAGCAGCCAAGGCTTCAGCTGCCTTCTCAGTTCTGGGTAAAGTTCAGGTCACAGGCCTCACTCTCCGACAGCCAATACTACGTTTACCTCGTTACCAGACTCAGAAAGGGGATAAACTCACAGAACAGATCTCAGCATAACTTGTTACCATTTCTTTGTTTAGAGGAACTTACGCTACAGTGGCTGCCCTCAGCCGGACCTCCTGAGTATTACGATGATGCCATGATGATGGGGAAAGAGTTGGTGCTTTAAAGTTCACCTATGTAAAGATAAGAAAGCTTAAGACGTGAGCATCTAGGAATGTTTTAGGGTCCAAGAAGGTGTTTTAAGGTGCAAAGTTAATGTGAGGACATGAAAGCTTAAGATGTGAGGATCTAAGAGTGTTTCGGGGCATAAGAGAGTGACTTACGGTGTGTAAATGCAAGCTATGAAGATCCTAGAATGGCCAGGCTCAAGTGCTGACAAAGACAATGCTACTGTTATACTGAGACTCAGAAGTTCCTAGTCTTAACAATAATCAGTGGATTTCTGATAAGCTACTAATCCTGCTCCTACACAGTACTAAACACCATACTACACCACCATAGGATCATAACTGCAAGATCAAGATTTTAAATTCCCTTTGGTCATTTTCTAACTATAGACTTCAAAGGGGCTTTTCATTGTGCTAAAAACATCTGTCACAATTTTCCAGATGGAAGAAAGAGTGTTAATGCTTTCAGCCAGAATAATTTCTGGCATGAGTATCCTGCCATCTCTGCAATGTAAATTTCAGTACACATTACAAACAGTAGAAATGCTAATGTAAGCTCCAGGGAGTCGACTTGGATTCATTTCACACAGGTCAGGTGCATCCCTCCTTCAATTACCAAGCTCTAAGCAGCCTAAGTACACACACACACACACACACACACACACACACACACACACACACACACACACACACCCGTTCCTGATCCTGCCATCCTCCCCCTCAATTACCAAGAGACACCGCATGGTTCCACCTGGACAGCAGTGGAAACAGCCAGCTCTCCCAGGATGTGGCCAGCATCCCAACTTTCTCAGGTCCCCCAAAGACGGTTGATACCTCCCAAGTGAACAGGAAGCAGACTCAAGGACTCAATACCCTCGTTCCCTTAACCTGACACCCTCTAAGTCCTCCCCTTTTTTTTAATAAACAAAGAAGGGAGAAATGTTAGCCTCCAGGCACACCTTGGCGCTGCCCCTTGAGAACCTGGCAGAGTGTGTCACCCCTCCATACATGGCAAGCAGTGCCCCGGCTCCACAAAGGTGACAAAGTTCCTTTAAGAGACAAGCTCTGCCTCCTTCCTCTCTTTTTCCACTGTTCTCTTGGGAGGCAGGCAGGGTGCTCTCTCTCTCTCTCTCTCTCTCTCTCTCTCTCTCTCTCTCTCTCTCTCTCTCTCTGTTCTCTCTCTGTGTCTCTGTATCTCTCTGTCTCTGTCTTTCTGTGTCTCTCTCTCTCTGTTCTCTCTCTGTGTCTCTGTATCTCTCTGTCTCTGTCTCTCTGTTTCTGCCTCTTTCTGTCTGTCTGTCTGTCTTTCTCTCTCTTTCTCTGTTCTCTCTTTGTGTCTCTGTCTCTCTGTCTCTGTCTTTCTGTGTGTCTCTCTGTCTCTCTGACTCTGTCTTTCTGTGTGTCTCTGTGTCTCTGTGTCTCTGTGTCTCTGTCTTTCTGTGTGTCTCTCTGTCTCTCTGTCTCTGTCTTTCTGTGTGTCTCTCTGTCTCTCTGTCTCTGTCTCTTTCTGTCTCTCTCTGTCTCTGTCTTTCTGTGTGTCTCTCTGTGTCTCTCTGTCTCTTTCTGTCTGTCTCTGTCTCTCTCTCTCCTCTCCCTTCTCTTGCCCTACTCCCTTCCCTTCCCCCAGTAAACTTCACACATAACCCTGTCTTGAAAAACCAAAGGAAAACAAACAAAAGCAACATAATGGCTTCTGCCTTCTAAATGGAGTCAGGCAGGTTCCTTAATGTAGCCCTGACTGTCCTGAAACTTTCTCTGTAGACCAGGCTGGCCTCAAACTCAGAGATTCCCCTGCCTCTGCCCTGTCCCCATGTGCTGGGATTAAAAGTGTGTGCCACCATGCCCAGACTGTGAACACATTTCTAACATGGGTGTTCTTGGAAATTACCTTAGTTTGTGTTCCTGTAACGTAGTGAGGCTGAATAAGTAAAAAAGGTTTCACTGGACACAGATGCATCACAATGTCAGCACCCAGGAGGCAGAGGCAGGGAATTGAGTTTGCTCATCCACACTGGAGGCCAAGGGGCCTGTCATTCCTGAGTTCAGATAAGAAAACTGAGGCTGGAGGGGCTCTGTAAGGTTCCCTCCCAAGGCTGGATTGTCCAATGGTCTGGAACAGGCCCACAACAGCCCTAGCCTACTGTCCACAACCACAAGCATAGCAGGTGAGCTGCCCAGAGCCCAACAGAAAATGCTGTCCGGAGCCACAGCAGGATGCTCTCTGTTGTCAGTGTGCAGGGCCAGATGAGGCCTTCAGACAGCCTGAGCCAGGAATTTGGGGAGCAGATGGGAAAGGGGGCCTTGCTGGAAACTCCCTTCCCTGTGCCCAGGCATGCAAACAGACAGAAGATTCACACTGGGACCCAGTCCCCAGCCCCCAGTGGGCACCACACAGTCCACCCTGTCATATCCACTGCACACAGCTGCCCTGCGGTGCTTTTATGACCTGGGTCTTGGATCCTGCAGTGGAGAGAAACGACCTCTTGGTGGAGACACTGGCTTGAACTCAGGCCATCAGACACTCCTACCTCCTGTGCCAGCATTTTCTCCCTAGAGGCCTGGAGACTGCGCCAAATGTGGCTCTAAGTAGGACCCCCTCCCCCCAGCCTCCCAACACTGCTGGGATGTTTCTTGGAGCATGCCCACCATTGCACTGCCCCTGGGTTTTAAAGGAATCCCCCAGAAATGGAAACAAACGCTGTACCCCAACTCATCCTGGTCCAGCTTCACAAGTGTTCCTGGAGAAAGCTTGAGGGACCCAGGGAGACCGCACCCCGAGGGACCTTCCCAATGGACCCAAGCTCCTCGGGACCTGGCCTGATGTCTAAACTGCACCTGCTTCATGCTTTATCCCCGGTTCCCCGGAGCCTCCTGCACACTGGAGCTGGGTTTCATGGGTGCCCTGAGCAGCAAGCATGTAGCCACTTGGATCTGAACAGGATTTTGTTCATTTATTCGCTCATTTACATGTGCATTTATTGAATACCTACTGCACACCAAGAACTATCCCTATGCACTGTTGAATAATGCTTCAAGCAAATCAGAATAGCATCAAGTAATTTCTAAAATCATTTGAGAGGAAGCACACATCACCATACATTGTCAAGTGGACAAGGTATGGGCCTTTACCACCCCAGCCTGATACCCTATGGGCCTTCAATTCTACACCCATGAACCGGGCATCACAACAATAGAGGCCTCTGTCTCTAAGCCTGTTCTCCCTGCCTCCTTCCTTTTGCACCCATCTTGGGGCAAACAATAACGAGGAGTTTAAAATCGTACTCTCAAGACACTTTGTGGCACATGCCTGTAATCCCAGCACTCTGGAGGTTGAAGCAGGAGGATTGCCATGAGTTCCAGGCCTGATCTACAGACCAAGACTCTGTATCAATGAAACAAAAAGGGGCCGGGGATAGAGTTGGTAGAATGCTTAGCTAGCATGAATGATGGCCTGACTTAAGTTCCCAAGGCCATATAGACCAGGAATGGCGTGCACACCTGTAATCCCTGTGTAAATTAGGAGGCTAAGGCAGGAGGATCAGGAGTTCCAGGTCATCCTCAGATCTACAGGGAATTAAAGTCCAAGCTAGACTGTCTGAGACCCTGCCTCAAAAACAAAACAAAACAAACACATTCCCTTCTCTAGTTCTCTGTCTCACTTGAGCCTTTAAACCACCGCCACAAGCCACCAGAGACGATGCATCTGAGGCATTTGGGGAGACTGAAGGGCAAACATCCCCATGCTTCACACAGAGAGTGATGGCTCAGCAGACACACAGCCTAGCCTGTACCTGGGGAGAGCCTGCAGGCTGGGCACGGAAGCCAGACAGAGTGTTTGTGAACAGCCCATACATCCCTGACCTCAGCACTGATCCTTGCCCCTGGGGACCCTGACCCCCCGGGAAAGCCAAACCCTTCCCAGGCTAGGCCTGGGCAGCACTTGCTATTTTGGGCTCCTTTACCCATGACACTAGCAATGGGAATCTGGGGAGACACCCAGATGCCTTGTTTAGTTGGAAACTGGCTGATGTGGTGGCAGCTGAGGGAGAAGGAACAGGAGTCTCCAGGGTGGGGGTAGGAGTGTCTAGGGCTGCAGGGCAGCACTGGGGGGACACCGAAAGGGAAAAGTAGGCAGTCTTGGAAGCTGATGGCAGGAGGAGGTCTGCACCATCGAGTCAGACCCCCTCCCTTCACATAAGCCCTTCTTAGGTCAGAAGCTCTGCACACAGCAGGGATGACAGTAGTGAGGGGCACGGGGGAGCCAGGAGTGATGGCTGGCTCAGCCCCAGAGCTGTGTGTTACCGACTGCCTGTCAGATACTGGCATAGGGTGAGCATGTCAGGAGCTGTGGAGAAAGAGACTCCGGAGAAAAGGCTGAGCTTGACGCCTCCTCCTAGAGCAGTGGTTCTCAACATTCCCAATGCTGCAACCCTTTAATACAGTTCTTCCTGTTGTGCCAACCCCTGACCATAAAATGGTTCCGTTGCTACTCCATAACTGTAATCTTGCTACTGTTATGAATTGCGATGTAGATATCTGGTGTGCAGGGTATCTGATATGTGACCCCTCCCCAAAGGGGTCTCGACCCACAGATTGAGAGCAACTGTCCTAGAGGGAGTGGTCCCTGGTACCAGTCTGAGCATGTGTTGTTCATCTGAGGGACAAGTTGGAGGGATATAGCTTAGGAATAGCTGTAGGGGTGTCACCACCTGTGGCTGTTGTTACTACTCGAATCCAGTGCTGACTATTCCTGGGGCAGGTGGGCGCATCATCAGGGCCTGACAACCCCGAACAAGCCAGGCTCAATCCCCTGAGCAATAGGCAATATAAATAAACAAGTCACAAGGAAGAGCAGGGAAAGGAGAATCACTCAATGTGGCCACGTAGGGAAGAGGGACAAAGAGTTCAGTGACCCTTTGAAGTTCATCTTCGGGGTCCTGATGTGAAGCTTGGGCTTAAGTAGAAGGCAAGAGGTGTGCATAGCTGAACTGTCCTGGTTGACGTGTGGTCCTTCCCATCACTGTCGCCTCAGCTCCAGTCTCTATTGTAAGGTGGTTTGACAAGTTGTCAGACTGTGTGCAACTTCTTCCTGTCTCCCCCAACCTGGCTGGCACCAGGCTTCAGACATTCCCTTTCTTTCCCAACATGAGACTCTGGGAGAAATTCCAATTTTGATACCATCATTTCAATGGGGGCACAGACGTATCTTTAAAACATCTTTATGCAGCTGGGTAGTGGCACACACTATGCTTGGACAGGCACCAATCAGTGGCCTCTACCTCCAGGAGTCCAGGCCAAACTCCAATTGTCCTCAGTTTCCCTGTTCTCAGAGCTCCTATTATGTTCAGTGTATGCCAACACTTCTGGGAGCAGATAGGAGTGCAGAATTCAGACCCTTCCCTCAGAAGGCCCCATCTTATCTAGGGCCTGAAGGAAGAGATCCAAGGCACACGTGGATGGTGTCACAAGTAACTGAGGACCAGTTAACACTACCGAGGCCCACAGCATGCCTCATTGTGTTACACACAGGAATGAAGTGAGGGTCAGACCATGTTGAATGGGTGCACTTGAGAATGTTGCTATGTAAGGGAAGCTGCTGCCTACACAGCTCCCCCTGCAGGCTAGGAGCTCTTCCTAGTTTGTTTTCTATTGCTGAGATAAACACTGACTAAAAGCAACTTGGAGGGGAAAGGGCTATTTCAACTAACACATCCTAATCACAGTCTGTCATAAAGGGAAGCTGAGGCAGGAACTCGAGGCAGAAACCTGGAGGCAGGAACTAAAGCAGACTTTGGAGGAGTGCTGCTTACCAGCTTGCTCCCTCTGGCTTTCTCAGCTACCTTTTTAAAGATCCCAGGCCCACCTACCTAGGGATGACACCACCCACAGTGGGCTGGGCCCTCCTTCCATTAATTGACCAATCAAGTGGGAAAAAATGCCCCACAGACTTAGCCACTGACCAATCCAATGAAGGCAATTCCTCAGTTGAGGGTCCTTCTTACCCAGTGACTCTTGTTTACATTAAGTTGACAAAAAAAAAAAAAAAAAAAACGACCCAGCACGCAACTCACCCCTCACACCTGTAACAACCAAAGGTGTCTGTGAGCTTTGCTGAATTTCCCTTTGGAGAGCAAAACCTGCCCTAGTTGGGAGGGAAAGTTGTAGGGAAGGGCGCTCACAGACCACAGGAGAAGAACAGAGTGGATTATTATACTGACTCACTACTGCCCAACTAAATGCTCTGGAGAGTCCTTCTGCAAAACTGACCAGGGTGACTGTTGGGTTTGAATGTAAAATGTTCACATGTTTGAACATTTTGGCCCCAGGTGGCATTGTTTGGGGGAGATGTTTAGAACCTTTGAGATAATGATCTTGAGGGGCAGGCACTGAGAGGTTCAGCCTGTTGCCATCTTTAGTCTCAACTCTGTGCTTCTTGCCCACAGCCATGATGGAAGCTGCTGCTTCAAGCTCCAACACTACAAATCAAGCCACTGTGTTCAGTCACCATGCCTGCCCTTCCACAGTGGACTGCACCCTCTATCAGATGTGTGCAACCCACAAAGAGCTATGGATACAGCCCAATACAAAATGATAAACTTACTACAACCCTGAAAGATGTTGTTGTTAACTCAGTGTATGACTCTCCATCATGAACTTTGTAGACTGCATCAGACAGCAATATGAGAAGGTTGGACACCCTGATCTTGAACCTAAATAACTTCCCTTTTCTCAGTTGCTTCGTTCAGGTCCTTCCTCACAGCAGTGAGAAAAGCAATCAATACAGAGGTCCTAGGTCTAATCTTCAGACACACAGGCATATAAGAAAGCATTTATGTGTGTGCATACATACATACATACATACACACACACACACACACACACTAAATTTTAAAGGGAAATAACCAAAACACAATCCTTTGAGAAGCCTTGTTACTACATGGGCATGTCAGGAGGCTAAGGAGATGGCTCAGAGGTTAAGAGGGCTGGCTGCTCCTCCAGCCACCCACATGGCAGCTCACACTGTCTACATCTCCAGTTCCAAGGGATCTGGCACTCACAGACCTACATGTAGGCAAAAAAAAAAAAAACCAATGCACATAAAATAAAATAAAATAAAAATAAAAGACATGACCATGTTGGAGGGTGAACACGATACCTGGTCCTTAGTGACATATGCAGGGATGCAGGGGTACCATTGTCAGGAAACACTTAGGCCCCCTCAGACCTGGATGCTGCATGAAGCTAATCAGGGGTGCTCTCGCACGCTCCTGTTTCTGTAAGGCTGCCAGAGCAGCTGAGTAGACACTAGAACAAGAGCAACCTTCTTGGTCACAGCCCCCAGTCTGTATGCTTGAGTTCTCTGACCATGCAGATCCCACAGGCCTTGAGGACCTGGACATCTGGGGATCCTGGGTGGGTCTTTGTCAGATGCCCATGGATGTTTTTTGCATTCATTAATTTGTTCTTGGGGTGGGGTATGTGCGCGCCACTGCACTTGTAGAGGTCAGAGAACAGCTATCAGGAGTGGTTTCTCCTTCTTAGGGATTGAACTCAGGTAGTCCGCCTTGGCAGCAGGCATTTTACTCACTAAGCCATGTCTTAGAATTAATGATAATTCTCCTTCTAAAAGCAGTCTTTGTCTTTCTGTTGGGCCCTGTATATGACCCAGTGTGACCATGAAGCACAAAGATGCCACAAGACCCTAGTGCCCTTTCTGACGGGGGGTGGGGGTGGGGTGGGCGGGCAGAAAGAAGCCCGGTGGGGCAGCACATGTCTGGCATGTGCAAGTCTGTGGGTTCCATGCCAGTCCATGACCACAATAAAAAACAAACAAACAAAAAAACCAACCAAGCAAAGAGGCAGGCCAGGCAGTGGTGGTGTAAGCCTTTAATCCCAGCACTTGGAAGGCAAAGGCAGGAGGATCTCTGTGAGTTCAAGGCCTGCCTGGTATACAGACTGAGTTCCAGGACAACCATGGCTGTTACACAGAGAAACCCCATCTCAAAAAACAAAACAAAACAAACAAAGAGGCAGGTAGCAAGTCCACACTGCCATGGCTCCCACAGATAGGAAGGTTCAGCTCCCCTCTGACATGGTGAAGGTGTAGGGGCCCAGGGGATTTGGGAAAAACACAGACTTGTGTTCTTGGGATCATGGGACCGAGGCTGCCATAGTTCCATGTGTTTCATTCCTTGATCTGATATGAGTATATTTGAGTAATCACTGTACTGGCTATTTTCTCACTACTGAGACAAAGCTTAGGGGAAGATAGGTTTATCATACAGTGTGAGAAGGTCCAGTCTATCACTCAAGTCATTGTCTATGAAAAGAAATTATCCTGCCAGAGAGATGGCTCAGTAAGTAAAATGCTTGCTGCCGGAACACAGTAGCAGGAGTTTGAGGCTGTTTGCTCACAGCTGAGTGTACCAGGATGGAGAGAGAAATGAATGTTGGTACTTAGTGGGTGTGGTGGCTTGAACTCACGGTCTTGGGTATTTGAACACATGGTCCCCAGTTTGCGGTGCTGCTTGTGGAGGCTTAGGAGGTGTGACCTTGTTGGAGGAAGTGTGTCACTGGAGGTGGGCTTTGAAAGCCATTTCTAGTTCACTCTTTCTGCATTGTGTTTGTGGTTCAAGACGTGAGCTCGCAGCTTCCTGCTCCTGCCACTGTGCCTGCCTCTGCTCCAGCATCATAGACCGTGCGCCTCTGGAACAGTAAGTCCAAGTGAACTTTCTTCCATAAGTTGCCTTGGCCATGGTGTTTTATCACAGTGTTGGAAAAGTGACAAAACAGCTGGCTTTCTTCTTTCTCCCTTTTTCTCTGGCCCTGAACTCTAAACTGTGCATGGTGTTGTAATTCAGAGTGAGCCTTCCCTCCTCAGTCTCCTCAGGAAATGCCCTCACAGACAAACCCTGGCAGACTTGGGAAGTGCTACTGTACATAGACTGTGGAAGGCTAACTGAAGAGGGCTCCATCTGTGGGGCTACAGAGCAGGCGTCTGAGCGAGACTCCCAGTGCAGCTACTGTGGGTCACCCCCAGCCCTGTAAGTAATCCCTCACTCATGCTCTTTTGATTTGTTTGGCCTTGTTTATTGTTTTTCTTTGTTGGGTTTTTGGAGACAGAGTCTCTCTATGTAGCCCTGGCTGTTCTGGAACTCACTATTTACACTAGGCTGGTCTTGAACTCAGAGATCCACCTGCTTCAGCCCACTCTCACACATACCCTTTTAAGTAAGTTCAATAAGCTCACTGGTTTAGCAAGTTAGACCCAGGTAGTGCCTTGCTTTGGTTTGTCCCCAGAACTTTATAATGAGGAAGTAGGCATTTGCTTATGTCTTCTTCAGGAAGGAATTCTGGAAAAACACACCCACATCCCCAAAATAAAACCCCATTGGAGGGGAAGGAGTAGTAAGCAGAAGTAGAGGAACAGGAAGAAAACACTGCTTCCAAGGAGGAAGAGGAAGAGAAGGGAGGGAATACTCAATGAAGGAGGAGGGGGAGAGGCAGGAGAGGAGGGGAAGAAGCCAGGAGGTGGAGGCACAGACAAGTAGAAGACCCTGGGGCTAAAGGGGGGTTCGCACAGTGGACCTGTTTGGACCCCCGTTCTCACACAAATTGCAAAAATGAATGGATAAAGATAGTGGCCAATTGTGACATAGTTTTAGGAATGACTAGTTGTCATTAGTAGGAATGCTAAGGCATCTGTGGACTTTTCAGATGTGACTCACTGCTAGGTGTATGTCAGAATGGTCACAGATCCAACCAAGAGAACACTAATGGCACATGGGCAGCAACAGGGCCAGTGCTCCTGTCTCTTCACAGGGACTTTGGTGACCTGCCTGGATAATCTGTGATGATGCTCCTCATCAAGACCCTTAACTGCACCACATCTGCAGTGTCCCTTTATCTGTGTGTGAGGTCACTTAGTCTCAGGATCTGATTAGGACATCAACATCATCAGGGGACTATTATTTAGCTTACCTCCCTCCCCCTGCTCTTCAACAAGTTTTTATCATCAAGTTCTATTTCCTAATGGCACCAACCCTGGTTAGAATTGTATTCATTTGTTTTCTGTTGAAGCTCTTGATTACATTTCTTCATTTCTGTGTTTTCCACAGTACTGTCCCCAGAGCCAACATTGTTGGTGTTCATTGAGGCAAATGCAGATGATAATGAATCTGTGGGTGGATGGTCAGATGGGTTGATGGATTTGTGTGCAAACAAATGGATTGATGCATGGATGTGTAGATTCATCTGTTGACAGACTATTAGAGAATGGATGGGAGGAGTGTTAGTATGTGGATATGGATGGATGGACATATGGATGGGTGGATGGATGGACGGACGGACGGACGATAGGAGGGTGGATAGATAGAGGGATAAGTGGTTGAGTGGGTGGTTGGGTGGATGGGCAAGAGATGTCTGTGTGGACAATAGGTTTGGTCGTTTTAGTAAGAAATGTCTCTATAGGCTCTGTTATTTGAGCACTTGGTTCCCAGTTGTTGGCACTGTTTGGGGAGGGTTAGGAGGTGCATCTTGCTGGAGGAAGTATGTCATTGGGCAGGCTTTGAGAGTTTAAGGCTTTATATCACTTTCTGCTTTGCACTGGTGTTTAATGATGTGAGTTCTCAGCTTCCTGCTTCTGCCACCATGCCTTCTGCATGCTGCTATGCCTTCCCTTCCCACCATGATGGACTCTAGACCAAAAAAACTCTTTCTTCTTGTCTTAGTTAGGGTTTCTATTGCTGTGAAGAGACATCATAACCACAAAAACTCTTATAAATCAAAACATTTCATTGGGGTGGCAGCTTACAGTTCATAGGTTCAGTCCATTATCATCATGGTGGGACGTGAAAGCATTCAGGAAGACATGGCGTTACAGAAATAGTTCAAAGTCCTACATCTTGCAGACAACAGGAAGTGATATGAGACACTGAGTGGTATCTTGAGCATATATGAGACCTCAAAGCCCACCCCCACAGTTACACACTTCCTCCAACAAGACCACACCTACTCCAACAAGGCCATACTACTAATAGTACCACTCCCTATGAGATTATGGGGGCCAATTACCTTCAAACTATCACACTTCTATAAAATGCCTCAGTCATGGTGTTTTATCACAGCAACAGAAAATTAACAAATGGAATAGTGTACAGATGGACAGAAAGGTGAGTAGATAAATTTGTGGGCAGATGGGTAGATGAGTCCATGAATACAAGGAACAGTGGACAGGAGGAAGGACAGGTGAATGAATGAATGAATGAATGAATGAATGAATATGATGGATGGACATATGGATGGATGGATGGATGGGCAGGTAGGTGGATGGATAGACAGACAGACAAATGAACAAGTGAAATAATGATCTCCCACATGGAGGACAAAAGGGAATAGGGGCTTCTGGATTTCCTGAGCTGCACTTTTCTTCACTGGGCAGCCAGCCTTGCTGCAGAAGGACACTCCACACCCTCTCAAAACCAGGAAAGCCAGAGTGACCTGGGAGAGGACTTTTATTCTTGATACTTGTAACCAAAGTGTTTCAAGGGTCATCCTAGAAGACAGAGTAGGGGAATTTCCCCAGGAGAACCTTAGCTCTTCAAGGGTTAAGTCAAGAGAAGAGAGTGTTCAACACATACCTCACCTGTACCAGCCCATCACCAGCAAAAGGGATGCAGCACAATATACAATCAACTTTCCCTGGTCCCAGCCCTGTCATCCTCAAAAGACCATCCACATCATGGGGGCCTTTCCCCATTGCTTCTGTGTACCAGGTTCACATTCTGGGGTATCTGTCTGTGACCAGCCTCTTTGCTCACTCACCTCATTTCAAGGACAGGAGCCTCAGCTATCTTGATCATCTACCCAGAACCCAGTGCCTGGTACCCAGCAGGTACTCCATAAACACCCACAGGGCGAAGGTGATATAGAGCACTCTGCTTGGCAGCTGACTGCAGAAGGACCTGGGTTAGAAGTTCATATCCATCCTACCATAAAGCAGGGCTAGTTATAACAACAGAAGCACACTGAAAGACACCTGTGCCTGAGCTGGACTCCTGCCCCCAGGGACCCTTGGTGGAGGAGGGTCCCATCCTGAACGCTTGAGAGGGAAAGGCACGGACCACTAAACTAAGTTCATCTGCACGGACTTTGTCAGAGGACAATTAAAATTAAATTTCCTAAAAGATGTGGTGGTGCATGCCCATAATTACATAGACAGTTGAGGACAGCCTGGGCTACATAAAACCCTATCTAAAAATTAACTAATTTAATTCTTTTTTCCTTTTTGCTAGAAGGTGCTGGGGAGACCCCTAATGACAGGATGCAGTTTTTCAAAGCATGTGGACATAAGAGCAAGGATGGCTCAGAGGATAAATGTGTTTGTCACCAAGCCTGATGGCCTGAGTTCAGTCACTGGGATCCATATGACAGAAGGAAAGAACTTCAAGTTGTCCTCTGACTTCCACAGTAGTGCTACAGCAATCACACAAGACAAATAAATAACAATACAATAAATTTTTAGAAAGAACAAAAGCCATGTCTGCCAGCCCCATTCTGTTCTGAGCCCTGATGAGTGAGTGAATGACACCAGTCACACCTACGCCCAGGATATGGAATTTTTGAGGTCCAATAAAGGTGGTTCTCCCAGGTATCCAACCCTCACTGCCACCCTAGAAAAAAAAAACAAAGGTGCAAAGTAGGGTGTGACTTTTCCAGGGTCTTTCATGATGGAGGTAGCCATGGGACTCCCACATGGGGCAAGGTCCTCTCTACTGTCCCTGTTGGAACCCAGCCTCTGGGTCTCCTCCCCACACAGCCTCACACTCCTTTCTACAGGGAGACACAAGTGATTGCTGTAGACTGCTTGTCTGTACCCCCCCCCCTTAGAGGATGGTGTAGGACTTGGGTCTTTTGGAGATAACTAGGTAATAAACATGGAACCTTCCGGTAGGTCATGGGTGTCCCCATGGAAAGGATCCCAGAGAACTGATGGTCCCTCACAATGTGAGGCCAGAGGTGTGTCTGTGATGCTGGGATGATGGTGAGCATCGCCAGTCTGTAGTGCTTGTGCCGGTTGGTTCAGCCTGCAGCACTTTCAGGAAGCTCCAGGTGCTCATGAACGGGGCCGTGGCCTTCTGTGGGTTCACAGCAGCCCCGGTGGACAGGGCCAGTGACTCCTGAGACTCTGCAAACTCAGGAGGGACAAGCTCCCTCTAATAAGCACCTCTTCTCTTGTTTGTCAAAGAGACATATTTCCATACCAAATAAGGCCGTGGACTCCACAGCCTCTGCCCACTTCACACAATTCCTTTTAAGTGTTCAAGCTCAATTACACTTGGACTGTGCTGGGACTCGGCCTCCCCTGGCCTCTCAGTGTAAACAAGTGGCCCAGCTGGGACACAGCTGCCTGCCCTGGAGGAGGAGGCTGGGTCACCATCCTCCCTGCTGCCTGCCCAGCCTCTCTCAACCTCCAGAATCCCAGAAAATCCCTGCTCACCCCCCAAGTCCCAGGAAGCCAGCTAGCCCCAAGTGGGCAACCATCCAAGGCTCCCTGCTCTCTCTCACATTTGTTTGGTCCAAGGGACAGAGCAGTTTAACCATGGGCAAAAGGAGGAGGCGCCAACACAGGTACAGAGAGGGACCTAATTCTGGGCTCACTACAAGATGCCCACAAGGCACGCTTCCCCCATCTCAGCACTGTTCACTCCCATAGGAAAGTGTGGCATCCATTCCCTCAGGCTTTTCGGGTCATGAGAAAGTTGGCCCAGGGCAGAAGGAGGCTCCAGCACCCCACCCTTATGGTCAACCCTCTGTTCCCTCCATACCTACCCAGGCTTGGGCTCCATGCCCTGGCCACTAACTTTTTCCAGGACCCCCTCTCTGGGGAAGGCTGACTCATCTTCACTGAGGAGCACATGCACCAGGCATGGTGACTCGCCAGCTTTCCTGCTCAGCCCAAGTGAGCAAGGACTGTGATTTTCCATTTGTGACATCTGATTGTTATTAGGGCTAGAGAGAAGGGAATTCCTGGTTCCATAGGCCCCAGGAGGTCCCCAGGAAGACTCTGGGGTGGCAAGGGAAGAGTTGGTGCCATCTGGGTTGTGTGACCTTCTCTCTGCTAATTCTCCACCGCTCTCCATGGGGGTCCCTCACTTGCTCCTTCCTGGCTTCTCTGTGCCAGGCTTTGAGTCAGTTCAAACAAGGGAGTGGACATTCCCTTACTCCCCCACGCCACCACATGCCCTGAAATGCCCACTGGAGGCAGGCCAAAGGCACCAGGCAAGTGAACAGCCCGGAGCTCCCTCTACTGGGGCAGCCCTCTGGAGCTGCAGGATATGGGAGGTATTAACATCTGGACTCTGGCCCCAGTGCTCAGGCCAGCGTGACGTCACCAGGCAGAGAAAGATGAGTTCCCAGTGGGGATGGGGGAGGCTCCTGAACTGGGCATTCCTTCCCCAAGCCTCATCACTGTTCAGCTCCTCCTCCTGCTGCTGCTCCTCCCGCTCCTCCTCTTTCTCCTCCTCCTACCCTCCCTTCCCCCTTCTGCTGGGCCTGGAATTGGGTTTGGGGCGGGTTCTGTTTCCAAAGCCATCTCCAACAGGCCAGGCGGGTGAGGGCTCGTCCTCCACCCTGAGCCCGAATTTTCCAAGGTTCCAGGCAGTACTTGGCTAGGCTGCTGTCCTGTGGGTCAGCAAGCTCCGAATCCTGGGAGAAGATCTCCACAAAGGGAAGGCCTCAGAGGATCAGGACAACCACAGGTAGCACTCTGGGACCTAGGAACTGGGGTGCGGGGGAGACTGGGGACAGGGGCTGCAGGGTGAAGGTTAGACAAGGCAAGCAAATGAGAGTGGCATCCTCAAGGCAGGGAATAGGCATTGTCATGACTGGCAGCTTGCAGAAATCCCATCTCTCTGAGCAGGGAGCCCCAAGACCTAGAATGCAGATGTCCCATCCTGAAGACCTGTCCCACCCCTTCCATGGCTCTGAGTATCCCAAGGATATTGGAAGACTTTTAACAGTTCCTCTCCTGTGTAGCATCCCCTGACACCCCACTCAGCTGGCTTTACCCCTAGCCGTAACACATCCTGCAATATCAGCTCCCACTCTGTTCCCCTGAGGATGGGGCCTCCCCATCCTTCCTTCAACCTTATACCCAAGCCTGGTTTCTGGAAGAGTTTGGAGGGAACACCCAGTGGGCAATGGTCCAAGTACGAAGCTATGGTTTCCATTGCTCTCAGGCATACTGCCGGCCATGAGGACAGCAGTGGACAGCTCTGTTGGGGACACTTGGGAATCAACCACAAGAGGTCGGACAGCTGATGGTCTCACCTCCTCCCTCCCCAGCCAGGCCTGTTGCTGTTGTTGGCTTCAGATGAAGCTGTTTGCTAGAGGTCTGCCAAGTCTCCATTCCCCTTAGAGAACCCTCTTCTGTCAAGTTGTGATCAGGGACCTGAGTCGAAGGCAGAAACGCAGGCTTTCTGTGTATCTGGGGACAGCAGCATGACCAGTGCACAGGCAAGGCCATAGCTAAGGAATGAGGGGATATGTTAGAAGTGAAGTGAGTTGCGGAGCTACCTTAGGGCTGGTCTGTCCATCCATCAGTCCAAGCAGGTGGGGAGGTAGCCCACCACCCTGTTTTGAGGGGACGGAGTGAAGGTACAGACATGAAAGCCTTTCTGTCAGCTTTAGTGGACTTGGTTCTGTCCCAGCTCAGATCCTGGCTAGAGTACATGCACTTACATGCACCCCTGTACACGTTGCACACATGTCTTTAATACGGCCCATCTGGGGTCCACTTGGCTTCTCCGTCTCTATGCATGAGCGAATCACTTTGCAAATGATCTGGGGTAGGAGAGGGACCAGGGCAGAGATCAAAGCAGTCACAGAGATGATCAGGGAGCATACTCGCCTGCCCCAGGGCCATGTGTCTAGTTGGGGCTAAGCCTGGTGGGATGAAAGCTCCTCTGAATCAGAGCATCACTGGGGAGAAAGTTGGGAGTAGAGAGAGGGTATATGGAAGAGGGAGAGCAACAAGGGGTGCAGGGGTGCTTAGTTGCCTCCAGGGGTGCAGGTACCAGGAAAACCTAGGCTAGCCCCATTGCATAGCAATGGAATGACACCCAGGTGGCAGGGGGCGCAGTTTGTGGGACCAGCAATCTGCAAGCTCTCTGCACAAATATCACTCATGCCTACTTATAAGGTGCTCCTACTTGGGACGCCTGAGCAGCCCCACAATGAGCCACTCTTAGTCGGGGTGGCTCATCGTGCACACAAGTAGAGGGCCAGCTGAGTAGACAGGAGTGGGAAGGGGCTCTATGAACCCTGGCTAAGAGAATGCCTCTGTACTCCATCCAATAGGTATGACAGCTGGGTGTGGCTTAAGACCCCAACTGGTTCCTTGGCTCCAGTGAAGTGAAGGGCATAAAGTTAAAGAGGGAGAGTGTCACACCCGCACTGGGCACTCTCGGGGTGGGCGCAGCTGCCAGGGCCACATATCCACGAGGGAGGAGACAGTGGCCATGCGCGTGGCTCCTGGGGATCCTCCCTGCTCGAGGAAGGAATTTATGAGGAGTAGAGCAGTGTGCTGCACACATCCCTGCTCTGGAGAGGGTCTGGCAGCCTGTAGCCAGGCTGTGTCCTGAGTCACTGCTTCAGATGTCCCACCTGCTCTGTGGGAGGGGTACGTGCTTGCCTATAGGGCAGTGTGCAGGATGGGGATAGAGCACAATTCCCGGAGACCCAGAGTGGGTAAAAAAGATGAGCTGTTAGGGAGGACCAGTCTCAAGCAGGGTCCCCCTCCCTAGCTTGTCACCCAACACACCCCCAGGCCTCCAGATTAGCTGAATGAGGCTGAGCCTGGCTTCCCTACATCCAGGCTGGAATCCAGAGACACCACAGCAACCTCTTGGTTTGCTTCCTCCAAGTGACCCTTGCAGGGGGCAGCCACAGGGTCTTCCAAGTTTCATTATGTTCCCTGGTTATGAGTGTATCTCTGAGACTAAGTGCACCATCAAAAGGAAGGAAGAGCCGGGGGCCGGGGATGTGGCTCTGTTGGTAGATGCTTGCCTAGCAAGCACAAAGCCCGGGTTGGAGCCCCAGCGTCACATACACCAGGTGCAGTAGCTCAGCCTATAATCCCCATACTCAAGAGATGAAGGCAAGAGGGTCAGAGATTCAAAGTCATCTTCAAGCCAGTCTTTTACGAAAAGGAGGGATGGACATCCACCCCAGAGTGAGGATGATAAAACAAGACCCAGACAAAAACCTCCTCCTCCAGGAAGCCCCTCTGCTAGAAAAAACTCTGCCCTCTGTCAATCATTTCTAGGGCTGATTGAGAGACCTCTATCGGAACACAAAGGAGGTACTCGAACATGGATGCAAGGGAACCCATCATGAAAACTACTACAAGTATTCTGGCCTAGGCACCTTTCAGTCCAATGAGAAGAGAAAGGGGAGAACGTCTTCCCCAGAGAGTGGTAGTGGAGCTCTAGAGTCAGGACGGATCTGAACGTGAGCCCACAGGCAGGAGGGGCAGGAGGGGCAGGAGGGGCAGGAGGGGCAGGAGGGGCAGGAGGGGCAGGAGGGGCAGGAGGGGCAGGAGGGGCAGGAGGGGCAGGAGGGGCAGGAGGGGCATGAAGTTCTTGCCTCAGAGGGAGCCAGGGCAGCCCTTCCTCTCAGGTGAGAGCCACAGGCTTGAAGGCCTAGGAGTCTAGGGCTGGTGGGTTGGGAGGTGGGAGGCTCATGGAGTGACTGGGGCTGACTTCACTCCACCCTCTCTCTAGGCTCTTGTCAGGCAGAGACATAGGCTTGTGAGCTCCCAGCAGGAGCCTGGACTCTGCAGTCCTGAAGATGGCTGGAAACTGCTCATGGGAGGCTCATTCTACCAACCAGAACAAGGCAAGTGCTGTGGACAGAGGTCCTTGGTCTGTGGGAGGGTCTAGTTGGGAGGGTTGACACAGTCCACTTTCCAGGCCTGCCCTCCAGCTCTGGGTTCTAGTGTGCAGCAGGCACATCTGGATCTGTGGCCTGGCCCTGATTAACTGGTTCCTCTGAGGCCAGTGTCATCATCAGTGAGGCAAACATAGGCACTGGGCATCCTGGAAGTCCCTTCCCATGCTGTCTTTGTTTATCAGCTTTGAAAGGTCTCACTTCCTCCCCTACAGAGATGAGATGATCATTATCTACTATGGTCAGACCAGGTCAGAGAGCCTCTGCTGGTTCCATGGTGGCCCATGTCTGTTTTGCGTACCACTCAAGGCAAGTGTTGTCCCAAGTCTGGGAGCATGAGCCATGAATGTAAGTCTGTAGCTGGCGATAGCCCCACCTAAGGTTTGGACAAGGGCCTGGGCTGACCCGTCACCTTCTGCCTTGTCCTTGCTTTCTCCCTGGAGAAGTGTGGACTTCCCGTCTTAAGTTGGGAACCCCTCTGGCTTATTTCCTTATTCCAGTCTCCCCTAGATGTGAGAAAACCAAGGCTTATGTCAGGATAATTGATTTCTCCCCTCCCCACTCCCCACTCCCCGCACCCCACCGTGTCCTTGGTCCTTTCCTTCCTTCCCATGGGGTCCACTGTGGAATGATGGCAGTGACTGGGCATGCTAGGGGGCATCCCAAAGTCCCTAGAGAAGAGGGAGATAAGGTCCTGGGAGGTAGCAGACTCCAGGGTGGTGTTTCACAGGGTAGTGTGGGGCTGTGAATAATGGCTCCCACCCAGTGACTCACCAGGGTCCCCCCAACACCCAGTGACTCACCAGGGTCCCCCAACACCCAGTGAGGAACTCTGGACTTTTTCCAGCTGTGATACACAGAGGGCTCTGCCCAGCCCAGAAGGTCAGCACCCAGTGCTGGGCTGGTCCTCATGGGACAGGGTTCTGTATCTGAGCCTGGTCCACTGAGTCGACTCTCAGAGGCCTGGAGATCTCAGAGGCAACAACAGATCAACTCCAAGAAGGGGGATCAGAGAGGAAGCTAAGCAGGTATAGGGGTGGACAGGAGATGGTAGCTGATGAATTCTGAGAGATGGACAGGTAGGAAGCAGAACCCCATAAAGAGCTTGTCCTGACAATACAGTGTCACACTCCTAGTTCCTGTTTGTAAATTCCTCTTGACACAGCCAGGCCAGAGGACACTACTCTTCATTAGAGAATGTCAACACAAAACATTGTCTCAGGGCCCAGCTGTCTGCTGAGGCCATTTGGAAGGTAGCAGGAAAGATCTTGCCCCTAGAACCTTCTTACTCCTCTGAACCATGAAAACAGATACCACACTTAGGGAGAGAGTTCTGGGATAGATTAGTGATGTCTGCAGGGAGGGGGGAAGGGAAGCATGTGCGTAGGGCAACTTTTGTCACTGAGAGGGAGGGGTCAAAACAACCCTGAGAATAGAGTAGCATGTAGCTGGCTCATGTTATTGGTTCACACAGTTGTTTTTAAATGTCAGCCCAGAAATACCAAACTCTTTCATGTTGTCATGTATAGATATGTCTTCCCTGGGATTAAAGGGAGGCACTGTCACTCCACCCACAGGTCCTCCATACCGTCAGTTTCTGAGACCTAGCCCAGCCTCATGCATTTATGTGCCAGCTCCGCCCTCAGAGCCAGGACTGGTATTCAGTTGTGCTGAGCTCTTCTGCCCTGCCCAGTTGTAAAATACTGAGCCACTCCCTGAAGCTTGAAGAAAGACCACCACCTCAAGCCTCTCCCCTCCTGGTCCCACAGAGGGCAGCTGTCTCTCATCTCCAGTGCCCTCTGGTCCAATTGTGGGATAGTCCTACTCCAACTGTGGCTGAGTTGTGGCTGGAGAAGTGTGGACCCTTACCAGTAATTTTATTTCTTTAGCAATAAGTATTTTCACGTTTTAAATTTGAAACATTGTAAGAATAATTTGCTAGAAAATTGCAAAAGCAGACTGTGCATACATCTACCATTCCCTCCATGATCCATTATCTAGAACCCCAGGATTCCACATGCTGGGCAAGCACTACTACCAAGCTTCATCTCCAGTCCGCTTTTAAACATTGTGTGTGTGTGTGTGTGTGTGTGTGTGTGTGTGTGTGTATGTAGTGGATCATATGTATGTAGTGTGTGTGTAGTGTGTGTGAGTGTGGTGTGTGATGTGTGTGGTGTGTGTGTGTGTGTGTAAATGTCATGGTACGTGTATAGAGGCTGCACCTTTTGATAGATGAACTCCCTCCCCCATTATTACTTGCAAATAAATTGTGGACACTAAACTCCTTTACCTCCAAAGAGGCTGCACCTCTGAGAGCAGGGCATTCCTGTTCATCCCCACAGACCTTCCATGTTCAGAAAGCATCTACTGACAATACCACAATCCACACTGACTCATCACATTTTCCTGCTGTCCAGAAAGACCCTCCGTAGTCACTGTTCACACCCAACACCTAATCTCTGCTCTGGATTTGTGGGTCTTGTCTCTTTGGTCTCCCCATCTACAAAAGCTGCCCAGCTTTCTCTCTGTGTGTGTGAGTGTTGTATGAGTGTGTGAGTATGTGAGAGTGGTGTATTGCCCTGACCAGCAGGACACAACGGGTTTGAGCCCACAGGAACCTGGAATGAATGAGACAAGAGACATGAGAGAGATGGACAGCAAGACAGACGTTCCGATCACGCTGCCATTTAATGAGAATTCTGTAGGCTTAAATAGGGGAATGTGGCATTGGCCATGGGGCGGAGGTTGTTAGACCAGAGATGCTGAGAAGTGGGGGGGAGGGCTGTTAGGCGCAGGGATCGTTTGATAGGCGAGAGAGCAGGAGATCTCACCAGGGAATACAGGTGTTAGTGAGGCATTGTTAAGCCATGGGTTATCTCTATGATGTCGGGCCATTTGTGGGAAGGCGCCTGAGTTTTGGGATGCGCCTGGGGTAAGAAGTAGATTCAGTGGCCTAGTGCCCAACATCTCCTCCCTTTCTTTTTATTAATGAAGGAGAGGGGTCTGGACTGTAGGTCTGAGAGTTGGTAGAGGAATAGGCAGTAGGTGTTAGTTATTAGGATCTTAGTGGTAGTATTAAGATGGCTTTTTATGATGTTGCCCTTATATTAGGGCTCTTACAAGTACAAAATAAGGAGGCCATAGGTGGAGATATCCTTGAGGGGGCTGTGCCTGTCTTAGGTCAGGGGGTCTCATGGGCCAGGGGTGTTTAAAAACCTCTCCCTGACTTGGAGATGACATCTTATGATGAATATTCCTGTCTATCAGCTATTCCTGTGAGCCTAGGTTTTACTCATAGGGGGCTGGGGAGGGGATGGATTATTCTTAAAAAAGACTGACAGTATTTACAAGAGGTTTTAAATAACAATGATCGCTCCCAACAGTGTATGAGTGTATTTGGTGTGATTGGGGAGTGTTGTGCATGAGAGAACATGTGTGAGTGAGCATGTGGCGTGTGTGTGAGTCTGTGTGAATGTGTGTGCTCAAATATGTATGGACACATGTGTATTGGTGCATGTGTACACATAGTTGGTGCATGTGGAGGCCTAGGGTCGACATCCAGAATCTCCTAATCACTCCCCAGCTTCTTATTCACCCAGTCTAGGTCTCCCAATTGAAGTCCCAGCTGGCTGATGTAGGCTAATCTCACCAGCTTCCTCTAGGAAATTCTCTTTCTACCTTTCAAATTAAGGTAGGGCCGCAGCACCCACCTGGCACTTACAGGGAGACTGGGGATCTGAACTCAGGTCCTCCTGAGTGCTCAGCAAGCACTTTATGCACTGAGCCATCTCCCCACACCTCTGCTTTCCATTGTCTTGCACTTGGACATTTGAACCATGCTGACCTGTGGGTCAGCTGCTATCTGGTCACCCTGTGGTGATGCCATCCTGCAGGCTCTAGACCGAGAACCAGTGTTGGCATCAGCTGGGACCAGGGCTCTTTCTGCTCTGGTCTCTGTCAGTTAGTCATTCCATAGCCAGGGACCCAGCAGACACTGCCTCCTGGCTGCTGATGGAAGCAGGTACAGGAACAGGTACATGCTGAGTGCCAGAGAACAGCAGGCAGCCTTACAGATGTGTCCCCTTGCACCTATGCAGATGTGTCCTGGTATAAACGAGGCTCCGGAGCTCTACAGCAGAGGCTTCCTGACCATTGAGCAGATTGCCACACCCCCTCCGCCTGCCATCACCAACTACATCTTCCTGCTGCTTTGCCTGTGTGGCCTGGTGGGTAACGGCCTGGTCCTCTGGTTTTTTGGCTTTTCCATCAAGAGGACACCCTTCTCCGTCTACTTCCTGCACCTGGCCAGTGCTGATGGGGTCTACCTCTTCAGCAAGGCTGTGATTGCCCTCCTGAACACAGGGGCCTTCCTAGGCTCCTTCCCTGACTATGTGCGCAGGGTGTCCCGGATTGTGGGACTCTGCACGTTCTTTGCTGGTGTGAGCCTCCTGCCAGCCATTAGCACTGAACGCTGCGTGTCAGTCATCTTTCCCATCTGGTACTGGCGTCGGAGACCCAAGCGCCTGTCTGCTGGGGTCTGTGCCCTGCTCTGGCTGCTGTCCTTCCTGGTCACCAGCATCCACAACTACTTCTGCATGTTTCTGGGCCGCGAGGCCTCCGGGACAGCCTGCCACAACATGGACGTCTCCCTGGGTATCTTGCTGTTCTTTCTCTTCTGCCCTCTCATGGTGCTCCCCTGCCTGGCACTCATCCTGCATGTGGAGTGCCGGGCACGGCGCCGCCAGCGCTCTGCTAAGCTCAACCACGTGGTCCTGGCTATTGTCTCTGTTTTCCTTGTGTCCTCCATCTACTTGGGGATCGACTGGTTCCTCTTCTGGGTCTTCCAGATTCCAGCCCCCTTCCCTGAATACGTCACTGACTTGTGTATCTGCATCAATAGCAGTGCCAAGCCCATCATCTACTTCCTGGCTGGGAGGGACAAGTCTCAGCGCCTGTGGGAACCTCTCAGGGTAGTCTTCCAGCGGGCTCTACGGGATGGTGCTGAGCCAGGGGACACTGCTACCAGCACACCTAACACAGTCACCATGGAGATGCAGTGCCCCTCTGGGAATGCATCCTGAGACATCAGTGTCTGGGGCAAGGCCGCATCAAAGAGTGGCCAGTAGCTTCCAGAGACACTCTGCCCAAGGGCAGAAGCAGGGCAGCTGCCTCTGTGTGGCCGGGGAGAAGAGCTGCCTCTAGAACAAGGCATCTGCCTCTTGCCAGATGGCGTCAAGAGACTGAGCAGCCAGCCCCCTGTAGACAGACCCTGTGGCCTCTGCTCCCCAGCTATTCTGCTTCTGTGACTCATTGTACCAAAGCTGCCCTTGCCGGTGTGGTGGGGTCCCTCCTCAACAGAAGCTCATCAGTGAAGGCCAGAAGAAGGCCACTCCTGCCTCTTCAGTCACCCTTCCTCAAACCTGACTCAGTCACCGTCAACCCTACTGGGCCAGAAGCCTCAGCTCCACCTGTAAGGAGTCATTCAACCTCCCAAGGCAGCATCTGAACAAACCAGAGAGAATGGTGCTATCTGGAAGAGGATACTGCCTACCTGCCTGCAGCCTGCCACAAGTCCCTGGCCCTTTGATGAGTCATCTGGTAACTTTAACGGGGTAGGATCTGGCCCTGGCAAGCCATGTGAGACAGGAAGGACCTTTTGCCACTCTGGGTAGCTGACTGCTTTTCTGATACCCCCCAGCCAGCTCTGGGCAGCTAACCACGCACTTGGTGTCTTCCAGGCCACTGTGGTCCCTTGTGGAAGCTCCCTACTAAGTCCCCAATCTCCAGTACCCATTTCAAAATGGACTCTGGTTCCATCCTGATCCCCTGGGAGCTGCCACCACAGTGCCATTCGTCATCCAGAACAGTGGCCTGTGTAGCCAAAGGAAGTTTTATAACAGATAATAAAGTATATATCAATACACATTTTTAAAATTTCACAATAGGAGGCCGGCTCGGTGCCCAGTGTCTTCTCTGTGTCTCTGTGTCCCACTGTGAGGTCACCCAAGGGCAGCTGGAGTCCAAGGTGGGTGGCCACCTCTAGCACTGGGTCTCTCCTGATTGTCTGGCCACACCTCTGGGCTGCCTTCTGCTCTGCTTGACTCTGTCTACACCTAGACTTCTGTGGCATGTAAGAATGTGCCATGGAGCTGTGTTCCTTCACAGGGAGCCAAGGAGGCCACGGGTAGGGGAGGCAGGAAAGGAGTGAGCAGCATGCCCGCCCAGTGCAACACACCCTGGGTCCACTGAGTTTTATTCTAGCCTACATGACCTCAGGGCAGGGACTGTAGCACTCTTGAGGGTAGCAGCTAACTTCCCAAGGTCATGTCCCCGATGGCCACAAGTCACCTATGCTCCTCTAAACAAGGAGAGCTTTCATGGTGGGACAGGAAGGTGACTCAGGAGCGTCAGGTGTGCAAAGCCGCCTGCCCCTCACCTGGGCCTGGAGGAGGCTGTCTACTACTTTCTGCCCCTCCTCATTTCTGCTCAGAGAATCCTAGAGACAAGCTGTGGTCTCCACCCTTGCAGCAGAGCACCGAGAACATGCATGTACCATGTACCAGGAAAAGACTGATGATGCTAGTGCCGTGTGGGTAGAAACTTCTCAGAGTCCTGGGGGTGCCTGGCTGAGGAGCCACCTGGAGTCTCCTGGCTCCCCACAGCTCAGTCAGTTCCCATCCCTGAGAAGTTTCTCCTCACGAGCCTCCATCCCAGTCCTCGTCTCTGAACACCCTAGGAGTGAGCTCTGTCCCGACAAGGGGCCTCTCCACCTGGGTTCAGCTCAGGGTTAATGATCCGGGGCCTGTGTACAGACAGCACCCACCCTGGGGATGCTGAAGTGGTGGGTGGGGCGATCCTGTGCCTTGCATCGAAGCCTTGTGGAAGAGGAGGCTTTCCCTACTCCCCCATGAACCCTTAGCCCTGGTGCTCCTCTACCATTCCCCAGACCCCTACCCTGTGCTAATGGAGAAGAAGCAAGAGGACTAAGTGAATGGAAACCGCAGAGGCCCACTACTTCCCTCCACCCTCCTCCGGTGTTCAATTAGTAAAGCGGGCTGCAAAGGGGCTGGGCCATGCGGCGCCAGCAGGTGCATGAAGGGTCTCAGTTCTCCCAAGCCACCTTCTTTCTGGGTGTTTCACAAAGGCAGGACTCCCCCAGTACTGCAGACTTTTCTCCCTGTAAGCCAGGAGTGGAGCCATTCTCCACTGCAAGGCAGCTCCTATTAAGGTGCTGCCTGGCTGTGAGGGTTGTTACTCAGCTGGACTTGCCACCAGCATGTGACTCGGAGACGGTGGAGTGAGAGGATACCCGACCGGCTGGCCAACAGCACTCAGTGTCTTTTATACTTTCTGCCACCCAGCAGCTTGGCAAAAACAAACAAGAAGCAGGCACACTGTCAGATAGAGCAAGGGAAAGACAGGGACAAGTTAGACAGGTCCAGAGTGAGCCTCAGGAAAAGAGAACTGCCACCTGCTAGCCATAGGACCTTAGTCCACCCGTACCCAGACTCCAGCAGTGGTGGCATACATCTGAGCACAAGATAAGGAAAAAAAGTGGGGGGTGTTAACACACAGCAGCTCAGCTGGGGGAATTCTTGCTATAAATTCAGGTCTCCAGCACCCATGTCAAAAGCCAAGCATAGTGATATGTGCCTGTGACCCCAGGCCTGGGGTGGCAGAGACAGGAGGATCCGGCTCCGTGGCAGGTCAATCTAGATAAATTGGCAAACTCCAGGTTCAATGAGAGATCCCAGAAAAAGAAGGTGGAGAGTGAAGCAGAAAAGCACCACACGTTGACCTCTGCCCGCCACACACATGCATACACATGTATACACATACACACACGGCCAGCTAATGCCAAGCATTGACAATCAGGGCAATGACTGACGGTTAGAGACCAACTCTGCTTCCAGGCTTCCGGCTGATCATTTCATGTAGGTTTCTGCGTGTCTCTACCAGATTGTTCACGCCAGTTGCAGGAGATCAGAGCTCACAAAACGGTCACTGTGGGTCTCCTCCCAGTGCCCTCTGACCTTGATGTCTCTCATCAGCAATGTGTTAGAGTCAGATGCTGGGAGATGCTGGGGGTGGACTTGACCATCACAGTCCCAGGCAAACCACTTGGGTCTGGCTGGTTTGCAGTCCAAGAACGGGGTGTTCTGTAGAAGCTGGATGGGTGTGAGCTGCCACTGCCCTCTCACCAAGGGATGCCAGTGCTTCTACAGCCTTGGCATGACTTTGCCATGTGCCTGTGGGGCCTCTCAGATAATTTGGCTTCATTCTCTAAAAGCATATCTTCCTCCCCTCCCCCACCCAGTGTGTGTGTGTGTGTGTGTGTGTGTGTGTGTGTGTGTGTGTGTGTGTGTGTACATCTGTATACAGGACACAGTCAACATTAAGTGTCTTCCCCTACTGCTATCCACCTTATTCTTAATTTTTTTTGCATTTACTTGTTCATTCTGAGGGTGGGTGAATGCACGCATGTGTAGGTCAAAGACAGTTTGAGGGAGTCAGTTCTCTCTCTCTATCATGGAGGTTCCAGGGATCATCAGGCGTGGCAGCAGGCATCTCTAAGCACTGAGCCATCTTGCCAGCCAGCCACCTATTTTTGAGATGGGCTCTTCTAGCAAGAAGGAGGATGTAGGACTGGGGAAGGGGCCTTCAAGCAGGCTAGTGATAGAGACACAAAGCTAGGAAAATGCTCTGGCAAACTTCTGGCATTCAACCACTAAGTGCAAAAACATTCTGTTGTAAGCAGAAGTTGGAGAAGTCAGACACAGCCAGGAGCAGTTTACAAAACCAAAACTCATGGAAAACTCTGCTGGGATGAGTCAGCTGCCAGCTCCAAGTTTCCTGGCAATTCAAGGGGAGACTCACCTACTTGGGTATGATTTCTTTAAAGCCTTTGTAATTAATTAAACTGTAACTTTAATGAACATACTATCAAATCCACCTACATATCCCTGAACCACTGAACAGCCACTCAGTGCCTGACCTGCCCCACCCAGGGTGCCCACACATGTGTCTTATGCGATTGTCAGCAGGCCTTTCTGTCTCAGAAGAGAAACATCATTAATCCATCCTGGTAGTAAACTGGACTTCTGTAAAGAGATTCAGTTACCCCTATCCAGAAAATTTCAGTAGGGACCCTGACTTCAAGGCTGCTGAACCAGGAACTTCAAGTAACATTCTCCAGGCCCCTCATCTTTTTTTCCCTTCCCCATTCACTCTAGAAACAACTCCTCCTGGCAGAGGAGCCCTGGGAAGGGGGCATTGAACTGGCTGAAGTTGTTGTTGTTGTTGGTTTTTTAAAAAGGTTTCTTTTATATTTCTTATGTGTATATGGGAGAGAGACTATGGGGCTATGGGTGTGAGTGCAGGTGTCCTATAAACCACCAGTCCCTCCAGAGCTAGAGTTACAAGTGGTTGTAAGCTTCCGGGCATGGGTGCTGGGAATCAAACTCAGGTTTCCTACAGGAGCAGCAAGTGCTCTTAACCACCGAACCTTTTCTCCAAGCCTTTGGTTAAAGATTCTGAAGCAAAAATGTGCTGATATGAAAAAAGGGGTTTAATTGAAGAATTCTGGCACGGGAGGGAGCGGGAGGGATAGCTCAGTGGTTAGGAGCATGACTGCTCTTCCAAGGGACTGAGTTCAACTCCCAATACCACATCAGCTGGGTCACAGCCAGCTCCTGGGGAATCTGATACCTCTGGTCTCTGTGGCCACCTGCACTCATGTGCACACACCCACATACAGATAGACATACATACACATAGCTAAAAATCATAAAAACAAACAAACAAACAAATAAATTCTTGCATAAAATATGAAGCCCAGGGCTGGGGGGATGGCTCAGCCAGTAATGTTACTGCTACTTAAGTGTGGAGACCTGAGCTCTGTTCCCCAGCACCCATGAACTCCCACATATAAGCCAGGCACCAGGGTCTGTGCCTGTAATGCTGCTACTGGAAGGTAGAGAAGGGTGGCTTTCAGTTTGTGCTACATCTCATCTTAAAGATTGAGAGTGTGGGGGCTGGAGAGGTGGCTCAGTGGTTAAAGAGCACTGACTGCTCTTTCAGAGGTCCTGGGTTCAATTCCCAGCACCCACATGGCAGCTCACAACTGTCTGTAATTCCAGTTCCAGGGGACCTGACACCTGTGGCAAAGCACCGATGCGTATAAAGTAAAAATTAATACATTTAAAAAATTATTTCGTGTGTGTGTGTGTGTGTGTGTGTGTGTGTGTGTGTGTGTGTGTGTGTGTGTGTGTGCAGCTCCCCTCAGAGGCCAGAAAAGGCATCAGACCCTCTGGATCCAGAGTTGCTCTCATTATGAGACAATTGATGTGGGTTCTGGGCTCTGAACTCAGATCTTCCATGAGGTCAGCAAACAGTCTTTTTGCTTTGTTTTGTTTTTCAAGACTCTCTGAAGACCAGGTTGGCCTTAAACTCAGAGTCCAACTGCCTCTGCCTCATGAATGTTGGGATAAAAGGTGTGTGCCACCTCACCTGGTCAGCAAGCACTATTAACCACTGAGCTGTCTAATCAGTCCTACATACATGCACACTTATGTGTAAACATACATACATACACAGTCATGCACACGCAAAACCAGACATATATGCATAGGCTTATACTACTAAAAAGTTCAGGTGTGGCTAGGTACAGGTGTCCCGGGAACTCCTGGACCCCAGTTCCTTCAGCCTCCTCCATCTTGCCTTCTGGGGCCCAGGAGAAAAGTGGAAATGGCCAATGTGAGGAAGGGTCACCGCCCAGGGCCAAGCGCCTGTGTGTGATCTTCACTTCTCGCTGGCATTCGGAAGGTTAGGGAGGGATAGAGGGATACCCAACCTATGGTGAAGACTCTGGACTCAGTAATGCTGCCTTAACCCTGCAGGCACTCAACTCCCAAGTGCCAGAATAAGATGACAGACTCCTCAATGAATGTTTCTATCTCCCCATCTTCAGCAAGCTGAGCTGGGTGAGCACATTAACTGAGCATCCCTCCACACGGGTGCCCTAATGGCCTTTCCCAGCCCACAGAGCCCCGATTCTCTTTGAGGCCCCACCCAACTCTGAGACCCATGATGGACCACTAATGCTCTGAGGAGTTGGGAAGGGAGGGGCTGCCAGGATGGTGCTGGAAGGGGTGGCCCCCGCCATAATCTTCAAAACCCCCAGCCTCAAGAGGGACCTGGGTGGAGCAGGGGAGGGCCATGCCTGGGAGGCCCATTAGCCTTCAGCTAAGCTCCCGTGGACCCAGGTCTCCAGAGGGTGGGCAGGCATTCTTCTTGCATTTATATCTGGGGCTCCTTCTCACACTTCTCAAAGAGAGCCAAGATTCTTGAACAGGGGTTCCCCCAAATCAGTGTTTTTATAACGCTGAGAGCAGTGGAGACAGATGGGAGCATCCTGGTTTAGTGAAAAGACACTGAGCCAGGACTGTGGAAGCAGCTGAAACCCCAGGCCCAGGGCAGCAGTAGACGCCTTCAGGACCGAGAGGAATCAGCACCCTTTGCAGAAGGACAGATTGACACATCCAGGAGCAGGTGAGAGGCTTTTTTCTCCGTCTCCTTCTTATTTGTTTGTTTTTCAAGACAGGATTTCTCTGTGTAACAGCCCTGGCTGTCCTGGGCTCTGTAGATCAGGCTAGGCTGGAACTCAGCGATCCATCTGAAGGCTTGTTTCGTTTTACAGTCTGGGTAGAGGTGGAAGGGTACAGCAATTCAAGGCCTACTAGGATTCAGTGGGATCCTGGCTTTGCAGTGGCAGCTCAGGGACCTAGGCGGGTGTCTCAGCCTCTCCAGTTGGGCTTTGAACTGACTCATGAGCATGTAAAGAGAGAGCAGAGATAACCGCAGCCCAGTCCAAGGTCAAGGGCGGGAGGAGCAAGGCACCAGGTTAAGGAAGAGTAAGACCTGGAAGTCCATGAAATTCAGCCTGACAACCTGAATTCATATGGTAGAAGGAGAGGAAACAGATTTCAACACACTGTGCTCTGACCTCTGCATAAGGTCATCTACAGCACCTTCTAAACTAAGGCTATCTGTCTACATTCTAGAGAAGTCTCAAGTGCAATAAGAAGTGGACAATAGGACACTGGGAACAAAGATTCACATGATTAATATACAATGGGATGCTAAGGCTGACAGACAGTCCTGCATTCTGACACTCAGTTGACAAAGAATAGTTGAAGACAGAACTAGCTTAGCATGCTCTCAGTCCCCCCAAGCCCCTGCTCCCCCCTATACACACACACACACACACACACACACACACACACACACAGAGAGAGAGAGAGAGAGAGAGAGAGAGAGAGAATCACAATGTCAAAATGAACTCTATAGTCAGTCTCATTTTTTGACCATAAGGCTGCAAACAAAGAAAATATTGCTTGTTTTAAGACAAGATCTTATATAGCCCATGCTGGACTCAAACTCCCAATGTAGCAGAGGATGACCTTGAACTTCTGATCCTCCTGATTCCACCTTCTAAGTGCTAAGATGACAACTGGGAACCACCACACCCAGCTTTTGTAAGTCTGGCATGGAACCAAGGGCTTCAAGCATGCCAGGCAAGCATATTACCCACCGAGCAACATGTCCAGCCTCTTCTCTTTCTCTTCACTTTTTACTTCCTTTCCTCGTGTCTCTTTTCTTTGGTATTTTATTTTATTTTGTTTTATTCTTTGGGACCTGGGCTTTGTTACCCAAGCCTGGAACTCCGGTTTTTGTTGTGAGCCTAGCCTTTAACAATCGAGCCATCTCTCCAGCCCATGGCTTGGAACTGTGTAGGAAGCCCATGCTAGTCTCAAACTAGTGATCCCCCTGCCTCAGGCTTGCAAGTTTTGGAATGACAGGCATGTACCACCATACCCAGTATGGACCCAGTGCTTCCTGAATGCTGGCAATTGCTCTGCCAATTCGTTATGCTCCAGCCCAAGAAAATGCTTTCAGCGTTTATCTGTTTGTTTGTTTGTTTGTTTGTTTATTATGGCCCAGGAAAATTTTAAATCAGAAATATTTTCAGGGAAGCTTCACCCATCCCTCAGCAGTATAGCTGCCTAAAGAAGACCTAAACAAGGCCAACATCAGCTGACAGGTTAGCATAGGAAAGGAAAGTCTCACGGGGCCCCACGTCTAGACAAAGAACTACAGGCATCTAAGGGATGCTGAAAGAGGGAAGAGCAGTCTGCCCAAGGGAGGAGCCCACTGATGGGTTATCTGATACCAAATGGTCAGAGCCCAAATCACTTACATGCAAGCAACACTGAACAGACTCAGCAGATTATGTGTGTGAGGGTGTGGTGCATACAGTGTGTGTGTGAATGTGTGCAGGTGTATGTAAGTGTGTGTGTGTGTGTGTGTGTGTGTGTGTGTGTGTGTGTGTAACAATAACAACTAGAAAGGAGGCCAGGAAAAACATCAGAAATATTTATTTGAAGCTCAACAGCTGGGTGATGGAGACACATGAACGACATGGCACTCGTATTTGAAGGCAAGTTCAGTGCTATCAGCCTGCCAGAGCCGGGCGACAGGGCTGTAGGGACCATTCCCAGGTCAGAAGGCACATATCCCAGGGACATGCGTGACACTTTCACAGCACAAGCAGTATCTGTTTCCCCTGGTCACGAGTGTCTTCTTGGAGGTGTGCTCACCCTGTGCTAGGAGGAGAGCAGCCCTTTCCTGGGTCAGGATGTTTCTCAGCTCTGCTGGGGAATGGAGAGCAAGCCTCAGGTTCAAAGTTCTTAAAGGAACCCCAAAGCTAGCCTAGAGCCCCCCAAAAGGATGAGGGATCCATGGTTCCACAAGAGTCCAACAGGCTTCCAGCAACCAAATTCTGAGTGTCCCCCACATGACAGGCACAGGCCCTGGCATGACCTAGGAAGGGAAGACCACTGAGGGTGGCCCCATCTACTCTCAAGTTCCCACTGTGCCTGTTGCTGGGTCCAATAGTGAGGGCACATTCTCCCGTCTCCTAAGTTCAGGGTTAACCACCAGCAACGCAGATGTGTGGCTGTGACAAACGTGGCGATCTGCTTTTGCAGCATGTGCTCCCTGTGGTTGCTGTAACAGTGACCACAGACCAAGCGGCTTCAGACAGAGAGTGTGAGGCTGGACTAGCGGGGTGGCTCCAGGACTAAGGCACTTGCTGCAAAGCTTGGCAGCTTGAGTTCAACCCCAGGGTTTACATGGTCAAAGGAAAGAACAGATCTCAACACATTGCCCTCTGACCCCCACATACTTGCTAAGGTATGTGGTGTGAGCACTTGCGTACACACACACACACACACACACACACACACACACACACACACACACACTGTAATAAAAACAGGAAACTTAAGGTCATCTTCAGCTACACAGGGAGTTTGAGGCCAGCCTGGACTACATGTGACCGTGTCTCAAAATAAAACAAAAACTTTCTGTGTTGGCCCAGGTCCAGACATAGGCTCCTCTCTCTCCAAAGCACCTTTCTTTCCTTGGTACCATGACCTTGGGCAGGGGAGTCCCCCACCTCCTGCCCCTGACCACCCACATTGTGGAAGGAGAGAACCCTGCCCCCCCGAAGAAAACAGCTGAATGTAAAAGAACATATTTTATAAAGAGCTCTTGAAAAACAAATGTCTGCCAAAGTAAGAAAGAAAACAAGCAAATAAAGAAAAGTGTCAGAAAATCTGGTTTTAACAATTATGAGGCACTGGGTTGGTGGCACACGCCTCTGAGCCCAGCACTCAGGAGGCAGAGGCAGGCCGATTCCTGTGAGTTTGAGGCCAGCCTGATTTACATAGTAAATTCCAAGCCAGTCAAGGCTACATAATGAGGTCCAATCTCAAAAATAAAGCAGTAGAAGGGGCTGGAGCGATGGCTCTGTGGTTAAGACAATGTTTGCTCTTGCATAGGACCTGAGAGATCCCACGCCCATGTCAGGTGGCTCACAACCACCTGTAACCCCAGTTTGAGAGGATCCGATGCCTCTTTCTGGTCTCTGTGAGCACCCACAGACATGTCTCACACACTCAAATACAAAAGTAAAATGAACAATAAATCTTATATAAGACAGTAAGTACTACAGCAAATTTAAACTAACAAATGGGAACCCAGACGGCAAGAATGTTTTTATACTAACAAATTACACACTCTAGGCAGTGACACTCAAGCAGAGATGAGCACCTGGGCAGACATGAAACACTGACAGTTGGATTTGGAGCTCCGTTTTGGAGCTCTGAACATCCAGTCCCACACACAGAAATGGCCAGATGGTTTTGCCTTCTGCCAAGCCTTCAAAGAAAGCCGATCTTACAGGGTACAAGTTGCTCTGGAGGCAGAGGGGCAGTCACACCTCCGATCTGTTTTATAACTACAATAACAACAGACAAAAGCAGCAGCAGGAGCGAAGAAAATGACAATTTTACCCGGGAGTGGAGACAAAGGTGCCTGGGACAAAATCAGGTCGCTGTGAGGTGCAGAGACACATGGCTGCCTTCCCCAGCAATCAGGAGGCAGGCGCAAGAGGAGCTGGACTCCTAGCCCAGCTTGGGCAACATAATGCCCTGTCTCAAAAACAAACAAACAAACAAACAAACAAAAAACCAACCCCCCTCAAAAAAAAAAACAAAAGCAAAACAAAAAAAGCCACACCAAACTAGGAGAAGGAAGAGGATGAGGAAAAGGAGGTGGGAGAGGTGGCTGGAGAGACGGTTCATGGTTAAGAGCACTGGCTGCTCTTGCAGAGGGCCTGGGTTTGGTCCTCAGCACCCACATGATGGCTCACAGCTATAACTCCAGTTCCAGGGGATCCGATGCCCTCTTCTGGCCTCCAAGGGCACTGCATGCATGTGGTACACATACATACATGCAGGCAAAACACCCATATACATAAAATGAAAATAACTTTTTAAAAAATGATACTATACTGGGTATGATGACATACAGCTTTAACCCCAGCACTTGGGAAGCTGAGGATCAGGAATTCAAGCACATCCTCAGTTATATAGGGAGTTTGAGGCCAACTTGGGCTATGCAAGACCCTGTCTCAACAAAAGAAAAAGAAATTCAGGCTGGGACAGAGTGGAACCTGAGGAGGAGTATATTTATCAGGTCAGTGTCTGTCTGGTCCTGTGACAGATTCAGCCACAGTGGGAACCTGGGGATGCCTAAAGAAAATTTTCAGCATTAACGCGGGTCCAATGGTCCAGTGACACAGAATTTAACACAGATTCCTTTTCCTTCCTTCGGAATGAACTACGCTCTGAACAGCAGCCCAGCCCCAGGTCTGACCATCAGTGAGCCCCACCATGGACTCTGTGAGCTGGGTCTACTTTTCGGTGACATTTCTTGCCATGGTCACCTGTGTTTTGGGGATGGCAGGCAACAGCTTGGTGATTTGGCTGATGAGCTTCCGTGTGCAGAGGTCCCCCTTCTGCGTTTATGTGCTCAACCTGGCGGTGGCCGACCTCCTCTTCCTGCTGTGCATGGCGTCCATGCTCAGCCTGGAAACAAGGCCCCTGTTCATAGCCAGCACCTCTGCCAGAATCTACGAGGGGATGAAGAGAATCAAGTACTTTGCCTACACGGCCGGCCTGAGCCTGCTGACGGCTATCAGCACCCAGCGCTGCCTTTCTGTGCTCTTCCCCATCTGGTATAAGTGCCACCAGCCCAAGCACCTGTCCGCGGTGGTGTGCGGTGTGCTTTGGGCACTGGCCCTGCTGATGAACTTCCTGGCTTCTTTCTTCTGCGTCCAGTTTTGGCATCCCAACGAGAGTCAGTGCTTCTGGGTGGACATGGTCTTCACCAGTCTTATCCTGGGGATCTTCATGCCCATCATGATCCTGTCTAGCACCATACTCGTCATCCGGGTACGGAAGAACACCCTGCTGCGGAGACGGCGGCCCCGGCGGCTGTTTGTAGTCATCCTGGCTTCCGTCTTCGTGTTCCTAACCTGTTCTCTGCCCCTAGGCATCTACTGGTTCTTACTCTACTGGGTGGGACTGCCACAGGAGGTGCTCCTCCTGTATATCTGCTTGTCACGCTTCTCTTCCAGTTTGGGCAGCAGCGCCAACCCAGTCATCTACTTCCTGGTGGGCAGCCAGAAGAGCCACCGGCTGCAGGAGTCCCTGGATGCTGTGCTTGGGCGGGCACTTCAGGACGAGCCTGAGCCGGATGGCAGGGAAACACCATCCATGTGCACCAATGATGAGGTCTGAAGGCAGCCCACCTAAGGCCTCCTTGCTAGCCCTGCCAGGCCTTCCCACCCTGCTAGCCTTCAGTGGGTGACCCCAAAGGCCTTGTAGTGCACCATATTGGGGTCAATTTCCTCTATACCAAAGGGCTCACCACTATCACCTTGTGTTCCTAGTCTAAACAGGGACATGAGGCAACGTTTCTTTTCATTTAATGTGTTTAGACACAGATCCTAGCTTTGGGCCCTGTCCCACGCAAGGTTGGCTGGGAAATGGTATCTCCAGGTGGGGACTCTCATGTGGATGGAAAAGGCTATTTCTAGCCACCTTATCTCTTTGAGAAGGCATCTATCCTACTTTCATTTCCGCTGCTGTGAGAAATTCTCTGACAAAACGTAACACTTAACAATTGCAGGTCACAGCCCATCATTTCAGGGAAATCAAGGTGGGAATTAAAGAAGCTAGTGACATCATATCCAAAGTCAAGGAAGGAAGGAAGGAAGGAAGGAAGGAAGGAAGGAAGGAAGGATGAGAAGGAAATCAAGCAAATGCACGAATCCATCCCTGCTTGCTTGCTCTCAGCTAGTTTTTTCCTCTCATTCTATTCAGAACTCTGTGCCTAGGGAATGGTGTTGCCCACAGTGGACTGGGTCTTCTTGAGTCAATAAACAATCAAGACAATCCCTCATAAACATGCCCACAAACTAACCTGACCTGGGTAATTCCTCACTGAGGCTTTCTCCCTAAGTGATTCTAGGTTGTCAGGTTGACAGTTAAAGCTAAACAACAGGACATCTTGGACTTGGGTACATACTGGTGACATTATGTGATGCTCAAAGTGCTGGCTGTGATGCACTTGTTACTGAGTGTGCCTGTAGCGTATTGTGTGACTTTTCCTGGGGTGGCATGAACACACATCTACACATCCCAGATAGGGCATTGATGACTGACCAAGGAACAGTCTTATCCAATCCCAGTCTGATGATCCAGTGAGTTACTGACCCACAGAAGTGTGGATCAGAGGTTACTTACAAAGATGTAAGTGACCCTAAAAGTCCCACCCTAGCATAAATGATAATTTCCAGAGGTTGTGTAAATGGAGGGCCCGGTTACTAACCGTCTAACCCTCTTCATACTAGCAACTCCCCAAACCAAGAGCAGCTGGAGCGGGTTATATTGCAGGAGGAAGAGGGAGGAGTCTCAGATCCTTCCGCCCTCCTTTCTTGAGGGGACCACCACAGGCTTCATCCTGAAGGTCTCTGAGAGAGCTCACAGCTGCACTGACACGGTGGTCATGGTTGGGACTGATACTCAGGGAACAGAGCTCCACAAACCAACCAGCTGTGCCACCCTCTCTGACCCCAGTCTCACTGTCCTCATCCCCCACTTGACCCCCTGGCCCACCCTCAGGCTCTGACTTGGCCTATGGTGTTCTCTTGTACCCCTTGGCCCCTGACAGGCCCATAGGCTTTTTCCCCCCAAGATGTCTGCACCAGTTGACCTTGTAGCAGGAGAGGACAGAAACATGGCAGCCAGAGGCTAGGAGGAAGGATGGAGGGACAAGATGGGAAGAGGTTGCTGAACAGACAGAGCTCTTCAGGAGGCAGGCCCAGCAGGGAGCCTGAGTCAAAAGGGGAACAGTTCCCAGAAGATCTGGAAGGTTTTTAGCAAAAGCCTTTGAGGTGACAGAAATGCTGGCCACCCGCTGAGCATATATGTATTGAAATGGCACCTTGGACCCCATAAACCTGTATGATTCTTATGTGTAGTTAACAATAAAAGGCAACAGAAAAGAAAAACAAAGCTCACAAAAAAAAAAGCCTTTGTGCTTTTGACCTGACTGCAGCCTTTGAATCCTGGACATTGCCTTCAACACTTTTCAGTAAACAGTCCCCAGTTACCTGCCCTCCACCTGAAGGATGCCTCAGGAGCCACTCAGCCCAGTTATTGACCCAGAAACCTTCTCTGCTATCTCACTTGGATTTCATTTGGTTTGAGTTTTTTTATTTTCCCCCCAAATTGAGAAAAAGGTCCCCCTTGGGGTCATACCAATGGCAATGCACACACCAGGCAGGATTTCAATAGTGAGTGCAGCCTCGGTCTTCTTTTTAAAACGGTTATTTGGTGGCATAATCCAAGCAGAGGCAGAGGCAGGTGGATCCCTGAGTTCGAGGCCAACCTGATCTACAGAGTGAGTTCCAGGACAGCTAGGGATCTGTAGAGAGACCCTGTTTCAACGTGCACCCACAAAAGATGACTTCATCTTCCCCCAAAAAGATTATTTTAATTTTATTGTGATGCTTTTCCCTACATGTATGTCAGTGTACCATGGGTGTGCCCAGGGCCTGTGGTGGTCAGGAGACGGCATCAGACCCCCTGGAACTGGAGTTACAGGTGGTTATGAGTCACTAGGAAAGCTCAGCCTTCCTTTTACTTTTCATTTTTTGAGACAGAGTCTTCCCATGTAGCCCAAGCTAGACCTTGAACTCACTATGTAGCCCAGGCTGGCCTTAAATCTGTGGTCCTCCTGTCTCGGCCTCCTGAGTGCTGGGATTGCAGCTCCTTTTCCCTTTTTATTTTGAGATGAGGTCTCCATCAGTTGTTGAGACAGACCTTGAGCTGTGAGAAATGTGGAGGCCCAGAATAGCAAACTCAAGGCAGGTTTGTTTCATGACTTTGCAAAGCCAGACTTCAGCACAAAGCCACCAAGCTTTAAAACTCCATTACAGGTCCCTTCCTTCCACTAGCTGCATCTTGTTTTTGTTCTTTTGGTTTTTCAAGACAGGGTTTCTCTGTGTAGCCCTGGCTCTCCTGGAGCTCACTCTGTAGACCAGGCTGGACTTGAACTCACAGAGATCCTCCTGCCTCTGCCTGCCAAGTGCTGGGATTAAAGGTGTGTGCCATCATTGCCTGGCTGTGATCCGAGGCCTATCTGTTCCTCTATGGCCTAGGTTTGACTTTTCTCAACAATAGCAAAAAGCATGGTTGGATTTATTTCTGTGTTTTAAATTCTATTAGACACCAACCTCCTTATCTCTGTATGCAGGTCATTAGGCAGGAGTGGCTGTTAGTAATTTCCTACTCTGAACTGCTAGTTTGAGTGACAGCAGCTAGACTAGCAGAGTTTGAGTGGGATTAGATAAATTTAGCAGGGTACCAGGAAGGGCCCCATATATAATCTTCCTGCCTCAGCCTCCAGAGCAGCTGGGATTACAGGTTTGCCTGCACTTGCTCTTGATCCAGGTCCAAGAGTGGCCTTAATGGTTCCCATCACACTGTAAGGGAGAGGCCAGAGGTATAGGGGTCTGGCCACAACATGCTGGAAGACAGATGGGACCTTTCATCACAGCCCCAGACCTCTCCGAAGTCCCCAGAATAAGAACAGATTCTACAAGGGCACCAGATTAAGCTGAGCAGAGGGCAAAAGATGAGGCTGAGTGCTGGAGGCTCCCTGGAGTGGCTGGGTGTGGTCCAGGCCTGAGGTTAGGGACAGGAGAACCAGGTTCTCAGTAAATGATCCCCCTTTTAGGGTCAACGTGAAGAGTGATGGAAAGATGGGGAAAATCTTGGGGACACAAGACAAGAATAGAGCTCCTCACATAGGAACCTGGTTAAAGACCCTTGCCAGTAAAGAAATGGAGATCCCCAAACTAACTTCCCAGGCCTTCCCCTCCCAGCTGTGACCCTGCAGTTTCTAGGAATCTCTCAGAAACCCCGTTGACATGAAGGGATGTGTCCTAAGCCCCTGTGCAGCCCTACAGGATCCCAAGTCACCTTATCAGGTTTAACCCATCCAAAGTATCCCCAGAGCAACCTTATAATCTCCCTTATCTCCAGGGAAGGGGAGACAGACAGACAGACAGACAGACACACACACACACACACACAAGGTGAGGAAGGGGCCCTTAGCAACTACTGAGATGTATCGTGAAGCCAGCAAAGGAACGTGTGTCACTCACTAATGCTAGGATGTCACAGCAGCTTTGCCTTGAGTATACACTTGTATACTTACTCTACTGTTCCATATGCCCTTTGAAGACCACACCTACGTGTCCGGTGGCTTTCCCATTCTCCCGAGTGCCTTTCTTTCTCCTCACTCTCCTGTTAGCCTATATTAGAATGTTTGGGGCTAGAAGATGGCTCTGTAGAGTTCTTGCAAGCACATGTAAAAAGCTGGGCACAGTGGTGGCACTTTCCTGTGACTCCAGAGGCGCAGGGTGGAGACATCAATCCTTGACAGGTGGCTAGCCCCACATGTGGCTCAGGCTCAATAGATCCCACCTCAAAAACTAAAGGTAGAGCCCAGTGGGAACAAGACACCAACGTCTACCTCCATATTCACAGACACACATTCACACACCTACACTAACATTACATCACTCTCACACAAAGCCACAACTGCTTGTAACTCCAGCTCCAGGGGATCCAAGGCCCTTCTGTGACTTCAGTAGGTACCCACACTCATGCACAACAAGGGGAGAGAGAGAGAAACAGGGCTGGAGAGATAGCTCAGAGGTTAAGTACACGACTGCCCGTGTTCACTTCCAAGCACCCATGACAGCTCACAGTCAGCCATTACGCTAGGTCCGAGGAATCCGATGCCCTCTTTTGGCCTGTGAGGGCCCTGCTTACACATGACACACATAATACACCTGCAAATACACACACACACACACACACACAAATAAAAATCAATTGAAAAAATAATAGTAGTTGGGCTGTGGTGACACACACCTTTAATCCTAGCACTTGGGAGGCAGGGGCAGGCAGATCACTGTGAATTCAAGGCCATCCTGGACTACAAAAGGAGTTGCAGGACAGCCAGAGCTGTTACACAGAGAAACCCTGTCTCGAAAAGCAAACAGACAAAATAATAATTATAATGATAATAGAATACAAAACAAGCCAGGTAGTGGTGATGCACACCTTTAATCCCAGCACTTAGGAGGCAAAGGCAGGTAGATCTTTGAGTTCTAAGCCAACTTGGTCTACAGAGTGAATTCTGGGACAGTCAAGGCTACACCGAAAAACCCTGTTTCGAAAACCAAAACAACAACAACAATGATAATAATAATACAAACAAAATTTGAGTCAACCATGACTTTAAGTTTGAATTATAGTTCAAATTTTTTGTCAGAAAATAATGGAAACTGTTGACCTATGAGAACATTATCAGCATGCATGGCCTAAAATGATTAAAACCACATCACAGTTTCCTGTGTTCTGGATTCTTCTGCAGCATCTGTTGCTGTCCACGACCTAGCTTACCTTAATCTCATCCCTTGCCCTAGCTGGCCACCACAGCTGGAGCTGACTTCACCTGTGTGACTTCACTCTCTCCCTCAGCATGTCTCCTCAACTGAAAAGCTTAGGGTCACACAAGATGTGAGAGCACAAGAGCCCCCACTTCATTCCAGCTGGTCAGCAAGACCACGGGTCATCCAGGGACAGATTCAGAGGGAGGGGAGGGTCCTGTAGGCTGGAGCTGCTGCTCCCAGCAGTCCTGGGTGCCTGGGGCCACAGACTGGCATCTCAAATCCTAATGCATCGTATATCTGAGTGAAACCCCAAGGAATCTTCTAAGCCAAAGCTGAAGGAATATCCACCCTCCCCCAAAGGCTAGTCTAGGGGAAGGAAAGGAAAAATTCCCTCACAATACACTTCTGTAGTTTGCTAAATTAGAGCATTTATTGGACTAAGAGGATGACTCAGTGGTAGAGAACTTGCCTAACATGTGTGAGGCTCTGTGTTTGATGCCAGTACCACAGAAATGGGGGAGAGAGAGACAGACAGAGAGAGAGACAGACAGACAGACAGAGACAGACAGACAGAGACAGAGAGACAGAGACAGAGAGAGACAGAGAGACAGAGACAGACAGAGAGACAGAGACAGGGAGAGACAGAGAGACAGAGACAGACAGAGAGACAGGGAGAGACAGAGAGAGACAGAGAGACAGAGACAGAGAGAGACAGAGAGACAGAGACAGGGAGAGACAGAGAGACAGAGACAGGGAGAGACAGAGAGACAGCCAGAGAGAGACAGAGAGAGAGACAGAGAGACAGAGACAGAGACAGACAGAGAGACAGAGACAGACAGAGAGAGAGACAGACAACTTGACTTTGCAACTGCCTCAGTCTGCTGTTCCTTTAACAAGGCTTCCTGAGCACTTACTGTGAGCTGCATCCTGCTCATAGGCCACTGCAGAGCCTGCCCTTGGAAAAAGAGATTAGAGGACTGCTCCCAGCAGGCATGTGTGTGACCACCCACAGGCTTCTCCTACCCACAGGGACTCTCCTCCCTTTGCCTCATCTACTCTGAAGAGTTCCTGCCCTCTGGGGGGACTCTCTGCAGGGACTAGTTCCCCTCCCAGCCCACCCTGTGGTCACCCTAATTCCCTGCCAGCTGCAGCCTGACAGTGGTCCTGGAGGAAAGGCTCCCATAAAGGAGAGAAGAGCTGCAGGCCTCACTGTTAAGTGTTTGAGGGTACAGGGTGTGGGTACTGCATTTGTCTGCACCCCAGCTCTAATCCCTGGTGCTCAGATGTGTTCCCAAGACTCTGAAGGCGGCCTAGCGTGAGTCTCCAGCTCACCCGGCCCAGGGCTCCCGTGGCAGAGAGCTCTAGGCCAAAGGGAGATGATGTCAGGCAAAAGGAATGAGCTTGGCATGGTTGTCCCTCCCTCCCACTCTGCACAGTCTCAGAGAAGACCCAGAGACTGTCTGCCAGGGACTTGGACCATGCCCAACACAGGGACACCAGTATGGTCTCAGATACACTCTACAAGCATAGGAGTGTGTCAGAATTGTGTGCATGAGAAAAAAAATCCTCAACTAAGTGACCTAGAGGCTCCCCAGAATTGGCAGCCAACCTCCTCTTTTCTCTATTCCTTCCTTTTTTTCCTTTTGAGACAGGGGCTCATGTAGACCAGGCAGGCCTTGAACTCACTACATCCAAGGATAACCTAATCCATCTGCCTTCATCTCCCAAGTGCTAGGATTACAGACTTGTACTACCAAGCCTAGTTGTGTGTAATGCTGCGCATGGAACCAGAGATTCATGTATGCTGGGTAAACACTCTACCAGCTGAGCCACAGCTCCTCCCTCCCTTCCTGCCTCCCTCCCTCCTTCCCTCCCTCCCTCCCTCCCTCCCTCCCTCCTTCCCTCCCTCTGTCTTTCTATCCCTAACTCCCTCCATTCCTTCCTTTTTTCCTCTCTCCCTCTCTCCCTCTATCCCTTTTTTAAAAGTGCCTTTCTATGTTACCCAGGCTGACTTTCAAACTGTTGGTCCAGTAATCCTCCTGCCTCAGCTTTCCAAGCCAACCAGGAGTACAGATGTGTGGCACCATACCCTGCTTACCCAGTCTCGCACCTTTTAAAAACCTTTTTTTTTAATTTGTGTGCATGTGTGTCTGTGTGTACTATGTGTATGCAGTGCTCTCAGAGGCCAGAAGAGGGCAGTGGATCCCCTGGAGCTGGAGTTCTAGGTGTCATAAACCACGCAGTGTGAGCACTGGGAACCAAGGACCTCTACAAAAGCAGGAAGTCCTCTTAACCACGGGGCCATCTCTTCAATCCCCAAGTCCCTTTTCTAAGAATCACTACATCTTTGGTCCCCTCAGGAATGGTCCCAGACTTAATGGGAAGTAAACCCAGTCTTTCCACCCCAGATGCCTTTCTCTTCAACCACCTAGCAAGTTCAAGGCCAGTCAGGGCGATTCGAGACCATCTTCCCCAAAAGTTCTTATTCTAATGTCTTGGCAGGTGTAACGGGCTAAGGCAGGGTCCTAGTGGATCAGGGTAACCTCTAACTGAAAGTGGCTGTTTTCCTTACGGAAGCTGTGTGCAGGAACAGAGGAGAGGAACACCCAGTGATGATGAATGACCAAGGCAGACACCTATGAGGCCAAGCTGCTAGAAGCAGGAAGGGACACTGTCACTGTCCCATAGAGGGAAGAGGAAGCTACTGCTCAGCTACTGAAGACTTGAAACATGGCTTCAGGCTCAGGTGACCAGAACAAGCCCTCAGGAATTGCTTCCTTCCCAGGGCTTGGCTCCCCTGCGGGCTTGACTCTCAAAGTTCTCTCTCTGCTGGAATAATGGATTTCCACTTCTCAGATTCCATTCTACCAGCTCAGGGGCCCCAAGAGAAGGGTGGATCCTTTTCTTCCATGTTTCCCATGAATCTCCTGGGCCTGACAGCTGCTGGATGACCTGGATGAGAGTCCACTTGGACCACACTCATATGCTTTTCCCCAAGCTGGCCAGAAAGTCCACAGCATGGATCTGCTGATGGTGAGCCCCAGGCATATTATACAGAGCCAGCTGTGGGGTCAGAACTGCATCCCCAGCCCCCCACCCCCCACACTGAGAAACACCTGGGCTCCTCTTCTTGGGTAAAGCCACAGATCTTGGCGGCCTGGGCTTGAGGTGTGGCTAGCAGCCAACTGCCTTCAAAGCCAGTCTCCTTGTGGGAATCTGCATTCCATCAGCTCCGGAGTCAAAGCCAAGGCCTAGTGGATCCTTAAGAGAAGGCTGGAGGGGCAGAGGGGCGCTCCTCCCACTGCTGGCCTGCTGTATGCTGGGGTGAGGCACTGTGGGAGCTGAGCAGAGCTAGCTCTCCTGAGCAGCCTAAGGAATGTGAGTAGCCTGTGCACTCACTAACTGCAGCAACGGGGGAGGGAGCAGGCTAAAGCCAGCTGTTTGCTCAGGATGGGGTGACAGGGAGGTAGTTGTCACCATCATTCTCTCTGAGACCTGAGGCCCAGCCCACTGCACTGGGCCGTGGGGTTCCCAGCTGTGGGTGCTACTGGACCTGCTATTTCTGCAGTTACTGGACAGTGTGTTCCGTTAAGGGTTCATTTGTATACCTCCATTAGGGTGCCTTTGATTGTCCTAAGGGACACATGGTACCTGGTTCCTTGGGCAGGAACTGTGTCCTCTGCCATTGCTGGAACTGCAGGATGAAGCAGGGATCCATGGCTCCCTGGGGAGTTGAGCTACTTGTCCCTTAGCCCCGTAAGCTGCTGACACCAACAGAGAGGGCCTCCTCCCGTCGCAGGGGGTTCTATCCATCCCAGTGTCACTTTGAGATACTGGGGTTTTTACTGGGGGACTTTCTTGAGGCCCCCCAGGACCAAGACTCCATCATGGGCCAAGTATGTTTCCCCAGATCACATTTGGAAGCCCCGAACCTCAGAAGTGACTGAGTGAGCTTGGGGTGAGGGTGACCACATTAATCTAGCCCCAAGGGTTCTACTCTGAAACCACTGGAGTCTTCTAAGAGAAGGATATAAGATACAGGCAAATAAAAGGACATCTGAGAAAGGATGAACGAGGAAGCCACCAGCAAGCCAAAGAGAGAGGCCTCAAAAGGAGCAGAGCCTGGGTACCTGAGGTTAGTTCACCTGTCTAAGACGCCCTGTGTGAAAAGGAGCTAGGGAGGTAATTTGGTGAGCAGAACACCTGTCAGGCAAACATGAGGACTTGAGTTCGAATCCCCAACATGCACATAAAACTCTAGGCATGGTGGTGCATACTATAATCTTAGCACTGGGGGACAGAGACAGGAGGATCCTGGAGTTTGCTGCCTAGCCAGCCTATGTGGATCAGTAGGCTCCAGACTCCCTAAAAGGTTACTTAGTGACTAAGGAAGACCTGATACTGACCTCTGGCCTCTACAGGCACATGAACACACCCACCCACTGTCCCAGTCACATGTGCATCCGAGATTCAGCATCCATGAAGCCAAGGCAGGATGGTGAGCTCAAGGCCAGCATGGGCTACACAGCCAACCACTCTCTCAACCATACACACATAAACACAGAAGGGAGAAAAATTAAAAGAACAAAATAATACTTATCTTTGTTTGCTTTATTAAAAGACAACAGATGAAAGCATTGTTTTTAGGGAGGTTTTGTCCTTTTAAAATGTGGCTCTTTGTGAGCACAAACGCAGGATGCAGGACTCCTTCAGCCTGGGAGCGGGTAGGGGAGGGCTCTGAGGTGGTTGTGTATCTTGGAAGACAACAGAAAGGCATGAGGCCAGCTCCCCCAGCCAGCATGGGGGGGGGGGCGAGAACATTCCATCAGAGTCAGTCATGAGGTTTGTGGCGGGAGGGGTCCTCTTGGCAGGGACCCCACAATCTGTATTGCTTTAACTCAACAGTGTGAGGCTCCACGCTGTAGACAAACCCATGCCGTCCCTCCAGCTCTCTGGACTGTAAAGGACACCATACAACCAGTTGCATACACACATCTAAGGCTGGTTACTTGACAGCTGAGGGCAGAGGTGAGGCAGGAGTAAAAGATCTGGGCTGGACAGGCAGTGGCTGGGACCCCCTCAGTGGTAAGAGGTGTCCTTGGGACCTGTTAGCAGGTGCGAGACACACCTGCCCCACCTACTTCACACATGCATGTTCCCATGTCTCTTACTTCCTCAGTGTTGCTACTTCCTATCCCGGGATCAGCAACCCCCCCCACACACACACACAAAGCTTTGTCCAGGACCTGTGTGTGGAGCGTTTTAGGAAAAAGGGTCTTTGCTGATGGTGGTGGTTAGGCTAAGGTAGCTTGTGAGCCATCGCTGTGTGCATGCCTGGGAAGGGTTCTGAGCAAGGTGAGCTTCAGACTCCACAGTGGTATGGAGATGCTATCCAGAAGAGAAAGGCAGAGGAGGGGTAAATCTCCCCATCTCTTTCTGGAGCTGGAGATGGAGCTGGGAGTCCCAGCATCTGTTTTCTCCTCTCATCAGCAAAGCCCCTGGTCCTCAGGCCTCTGGACTTGGGCCCCACTGCTCCTCCTAGCAGCCCCTCTCCAGAGCCTGCACCATGCCGTTGAACATACCCTTCCAAACCATGGGCTAATGGACCTCTTTTGCTTTTAAAGCCCCCAGCATCGGGCATCCCGGTGTAGCAATGGAGATGGGCTGACAAGGCTGCTCTGGGTGAATGCTCCAGGGTTGTTCCAGCTTCAGGCTGGACCCCCAGCTCAGCAGCCCTGGTCCCACCCTCCTAACACACCTGGCGAGCAATAGACAGGGACTCTCTCCTGGACGCAGACAGTGCCACTCATGGCCCTTCTGTCCTCCAGGCTCCTGCTGGACAGACTGAGAGTCACACAGGCCATCTTCCCTCCCACAGCGGCCTCAGCAACTGTCCTCTCTGGTGCCACACCAGAGCCTGCCCGTCTTGGCCTTGTCCTGGTGTGAGCCTGACCCTGTCTGTCTTCCTGTCACTCTCTCAGGCCCTCACTGACCTAGAAATAAACTGCCTCCATCTCCATGTTCTCCAGGGTAAGAGGGGCAGAACTCAAAACCAGTGACTTTTTCCAAGGAACTCTCCCCGGGTCTCATGCTGATCCCCACTGCCTGCTCTTCTGACTCCAGGGCAGCTTCCCACAGCCATTGCTTTGGATTTCGGATATTTTGGTCGTGGCCGTTTTTTGAGACAGGGCTCAAACTCATGAACTTCCTGCCATGGCATCCTGAGAGCACCAGTGGGGCTATTTCTTCTGAGAAGCCGTCCAGAGCCCTCTCATACTGACACTACAGCCAAGATGGATACCAGGGACACAGTTTCTGTGATGCTTCACCAGGGCATCATGAGGCCTGATTGTGTGGCCAGCTCAAGGGACTGTACCTGGAGTTTATGGCTGTGTGGGTAGAGTCCCACAGATCTTCATAGCTTTGTCTAGGTGTCTAAATAGAGTCCTCTAGGTAGGTAGGTAGGTAGGTAGGTGTGTGTGTGTGTGTGTGTGTGTGTGTGTGTGTGTGTGTGTAGCAAGTCCTGGAACCTGGGGTCCCCATGCCCACATGGATCTGCTCCAAGTTTCCTAGTTATTCTAGTCCCTGCTGTTCACTGGGTCCCTGGAGCTTTGCACAGTCATCTAGATGGTTCAGGGACATAAGGACACTGAAGACTGGACAGCCCAATGCCGATGAGTGTGTTCTGGCCTCCACAGCTACCTGCAGACAAAGCAGGGGCTGTGGGAGGAGCCTGCTGGTGCTCCACAGGCTCCAGTGAGGTGGTCATCTTCTAACTGCACCCTGACACCTGGCCCTCAGCTGCCCACTCTCACCTGCTGATGGCGTGAGTCCACAATCAGCCATCATGGTTCTGACCCGTGGCTGACTGCCTTTTTTGACCCTGGCATCTTGTGGTCACTAACAGTAGTTGACCAGCACGGGTCATGTCTGGGGAAGAACCAGTGTGGGCTGTAATGCTCTATTTTCACTGTCAACCTGACTGAATTTAGAGTCACCCTAGAGACACACCCACAGAAATGTCTATGAGGGAGTTTCCAGAAGGCTTAGCAGGAAGAAGACCCACTTTGATGTGGGCGGCACTATCCCACCAGCTGGGGTCCCAGGCTGAATAAAAACAGCACCTGCGTTAACCTCTCTCTGCTTCCTGACTGGATGCAACCATCAGCTGCCCAGAGTTCCTGCGACCTTGTCTTTCCCACCACGATAGACTGTGGGCCGAAACAAGCCTTCCTTTTTCTTTTCTGTTTTGGCCCCCAGAGACAGGGTTTCTCAATGGAACAGCCCTGGCTATCTTGGAACTCTCTCTGTAGACCAGACTGGCCTCCAACTCACAGAGATGCGCCTGGCTCTGCCTCCCAAGTGCTGGGACTAAAGGCATGCGCCACCACTGCCAGGCAACCCTTCCTTTCTTGAGTTTCTTTTGTCAGGCTTTTTGTCACAGCAACAGGAAAAGTAGCTGATGAGGGTTAGACAAAGCCCATAGGCAGGTTCTGTTTGAAGTCCCGATGGCCAGGAAGGTGCACACGCCAGGCAACTAGGACAATCCTCCTGACCCCTGCACAGTTGTGGGGCCCTGTGTGGGGTGCTCATCCCTCAGCTCTTGGATCATGGAGAGATCTCAGTGGTACTGGGAGAGCAGCTGGGACGGGGCAATGGGGGTGTGTGTAGCTATCACGCGTTAGGGGCCTCCAGGGCCGGATGTCAGCCAAATGGCAGCACAGGAGAGTAGCCAAGAACTGGCAGTGTGTTCAGTCATCTGAGTGGGACAGATGGCCCACACAGGGACAGCAGGGACTGGCAGGGGCCTGTGCAGGCGGTGGACAGGCTTTGCTGGCCACTTCCCTTACCTTGTGTAACAGTAGGGAGAGGAACAGCCAGGGTGTGGAGTGGCCAGGAGTCTCCCAGGCCATGTATTTTACCAGGACCAGCTACAGCTTTGCCAGCCCCATCTACCAGGAGGCCTGCAGGCCCGGAGCAGGGCAGCTGGTCAGTGGCCCCCAGGAGATATACAATAATCCACTAGTCACCTGGCACCATGCACAGGTTGTGCATACAGCAGGCATTTCATGTGCTTGATTATGTAAACATGATGCTTTCCTGGGCTGAGCCTGAGTGCTCACGGCTCATTTATATATGAACCATGAATTTGTCTCAAGGCCTCCTGGCTCCTTTGAGGCCCTTCTTGTGTCTTCTGCATCGGCCCTGTCTGCAGTCTGAATGGTGTCCCTGTGCCATCTCCCAGCACTCCCTGCCCCTCCTACCCACTGAGCCCAGGACCTCTGCACTTGCTGCTCCCACTTCCCAGCATGCTCCTCCTGTACCATAGTTCCTACACTCTTCCTTCCTTCCTTCCTCCTTCTTACCTCCCTCCCTCCCTTCCTTGTTTTTGTTTTTCGAGACAGGGTTTCTTTGTGTAGCTTTGAAGACCAGGCTGGCCTTGAACACACAGAGATCCACTTGTCTCTGCCTCCTGAGTGCTGGGATTAAAGATGTATACTGCCACCGCCTGACCTTCTTTCTTCCTTCCTCCCTCCCTCCCTCCCTTTCTTTCTTTTGTTTTTGTTTTTTGATTTTTTTTTTCAAGACAGGGTTTCCCTGTGTAACAGCCATGGCTGTCCTGGAACTCACTCTGTAGACCAGGCTGGCCTCCAGAGATCCGCCTGCTTCTGCCTCCCGAGTGCTGGGAGTACACCAACATGTCCAGCTCCTCCCTCACTTTCTAAAGGTCACAGTTAAAGATCTCCTTTGTAGTGAGGCCTTCCCTGACCACCTACCATGAATTTGTGCAACACACATGCACGCACATTCACACAAATGTGCACACATGAACACACACATATGCACAAGCACACACATTCCCTGCCCCTCCCATCTGCCTCACTGACCCCCTGCATCTGTCACTACCCAATGTTTTCCATGTTTTCACATTCATAGTACAGACACCACATCTGATTTGGCCACTGTCTCGCCCAGGCCTATGACAGTGTCTGATAAAGGGCTCAGACTGTGTCTGGAGTGCTATTCTTTCAGGAAGGCCCCAAGCATGCAGGGAGGAATCACCCATGCTCCCACCAGCATGTGTTTCTGCTAACATGCGTTAGCAGATAGTGAGGTCTATGGGTACTGGCCTCTGCTCACCACCTCTCATGCATCCTCAGTACCCTATGAGCTGTAGGTCAAACGTGAGAGGGAAGCCTGATTCCTCAACTTTGCCCAGATGGCAAAGACCACATCACCAAAAACATTTGCCATCTGCCAGGCAGCATTCAGGAGGCAGAGGCAGGTGCATCATTGTAAAATGGAGGCCAATCTGGTTTACATAGGGAATTGCAGGCCAGTCAGAGCTACACAGTAACACCCTGTCTCAAAAACAAACAAACAAGGGGACATGGCTCTTCAACTTTGAGATTTTGTTCCTTTGTTGGTTCGCTATGTCACTCTAAACAACCTAAAATTGGGTTATGTCTTTTAAAAATATTTTATTTTTTAAAGATTCATTTACTTTATTTTATGTATACAGGTGTTTTGTCCACAAGAATGTCTGCACATGTGCATGCCTGGTGCCCACAGAGGCCCAAGAGAGCATTAGATCCACTGGAACTGGAGTTCCAGTTATGAGCCACCATGTGTTTGCTGGGAATCAAACCAAAGTCCCTTGGAAGAGCGGTCAGTGCTCTTAACCCCTGAGCTGTGACTCTCACCACCACAGCAACCAGGCAGGTCTGCAGGAACCACGTCTCCTGCCCACAGCTGGCGCTCACAGTGGACAGGTGAGCAGCAGGGCAACCCTCACAGAGGGGCCGCAGGGACTGGGGGCAAGGACCTCTCAGCTCCCACATGTACGTGGGCCTATCAGCTGCCCTCTCAGTCTCCATCCTTTCTCACCTATGAGTGCACTGCAGAAAGTGTCCTATGCCAGTCTGTCCTGGCACTGGGCAATGCTGTCCCTAAGCAGGGCTCCTAGCTATATGGTGAGGGGGTGCTAAGGCAGCCTGGAGCTTGGGAGTCAGCATGGGGTTGAGCCCAGAACTGCCCCACCCTTCTCATCTTGTCTCTGCATTCACCAAGGATGGGTTAGAAGACACCAATGTCAACCCAAGGGCGAGACTCCGTCACATCAGCCTCTGGGTCCTGGCTCTCGTGATTCCTGCAGTTAATACTCCCCAGTGGTGCTCTACCCAAGTCTGGGCCTGGAAATCCACTTCAGACAAGAACAGCCAGGGTGAATGGGGAGACCAAGGTGGCCAGGAAAGACTGCACACTGTCTGTCCTGGCCTGCCGCCTCCTATATTGCCAATTGCCATCAACCTTACTGACATCAATGAACAGTGAGAGTCAGTCAGAGGTCAAGTGAAGATCGATCGGGGAAGAGGAGGCCACACTGGGGTTAGGGCAGAGAGCTTCAGGTCTCGGCTGGGGCAGCAGTGAGTGCAGGGTCCAGGAGAAAGCCCGGCACATTTAAAAGTCAGGAAAGAGGAAGTACCAAAGCCAGTGTGGGGTCACACCTGAAATCCCAGCACTCTGTGGAGGCAGAGGGAGGAGGATAAGTAGTTCAGGGTCATCTTTGATATCTTAGTCACTGTTCTCTTGCTGTGCGGAGAACACCACGACCAAGGCAACTTATAAAAGGAAGCATTTAACTGGGGGCTGGCTTACAGTTTCAGAAACTTAGTCCATCATCATCTGGGATGGCCTGAATGAGAATGGACCCCATAGGCTCATATATTTTGATGCTTAGTACCTAGTTAGTGGAACTGTTTAGGAAGGATTCGGAGGTGTGACCTTATTGGAATACGTATGTCCTTGTTGGAGTATGCATGCCACTGGGGGTGAGGTTTCAAAAGGCCACACCAGGCCCAGTGTCATTTTCTCTCTACCTGCTGCCTGTGGATCAGAATGTAAAGTCCTCAGCTACAGCACCAGCACCACGCCTGTCAGTTTCCTCCCTGCCACGATGATCATGGGCTCACCCTCTGAAATTAAATGCTTTCTTTCATAAGTTGCCTTGGTCATGGTGTCTCTTGGCAGCAGCACAACAATAACTAAGACATCATGATGGAGGGGAGCACGGCAGCAGTCAGGCAGGCATGGTGCTGGAGCAGTAACGGAGACCTTACATCTGATTCCGACAGAGAGAGACAGAAAACCTCAAAGCCCAGTGGCACACCTCCTCCAACAAGGTCGCACTCCTATTGCTTTCCAAACAGTTCCACTAATTGGAGACCAAGCATTCACACAGATAAGCCTATAGGGGCCATTCCAATAGAAACTACCACACCTAGGTTACACAAGACCCTTCCCCCCCCCACACACATTCAAACAGATAAGCCTATAGGGGCCATTCCAATAGAAACTACTACACCTAGGTTACACAAGACCCTTTACACACACACACACACAAATGTGAGCAACCATAGGGGTTAGGGAAGAGCAGTCATAATTTAGAGATAATCATCTGAAAACAGCCGGCATCTAAAGCCAAAAGGCTGTGGTGTGTGGCTCGGGTCTGGTGGCCAGAGCAGAGTCTGTGTGGGTGAGTGACTAGGAAAATGACATCAGGATGGACACCACCAGGCACTGCTGGGCAAAGACAGTCTCAGCCAAACGTTAGCCCCAGCCTGACCCCACAGCAGCTACAAGAGACACATTTCCCTCTTTGGGGCAAGCCATCTGTCATTTATCCACTAAGCATGATAAATGGTGTTTAGGGCCAGCACTCAGCTGGGAATGGTGTTGTGCAGCCCTGGTCACAATATCACCTTCCTTCTAGCATCTGGTTCCACCCTGGGAACCTGAATCTCTCCCCTTTCCATCCCTGACCCTGTTACCCACAGGAAAAAGGCATAGCACTAGGCTATGGGTCCACAGCCTCTATGCTGAAATTATGAGTTCTGGAACACTGAGTTCTTCCTTCTCAAGAGCAGAAATGGGCTTTGTAAACTCTCTGATCCCCTGGGCATGGAGGTACACAATTGCAACACCAGCAAGCGGGAAGGAAGGCAGGAGGGTCAAGAACTGGAGACCAGCCTGGACTACACAGCAAGGTCCAGGTCAGACCCATCTCTAATCTACATGAGAGTCTGTCTCAAAAATAAAAATAAAAGAGCTTGAAAGTGAATGTTCACAGCATCTCTGTGGTTCCCAACAGCCCCCAAACAGAAGCAACTCACTATCCTCCTACAGGTGATGAATTAAACAACTGAGATATGTCCACAGAATAGGATGTTACTTGAGCACAAAGAAACAAGACTGATGCATAATACAACCTGGGCAAACCTTGAACATAGGATGCTAAGTAAGATAATTGAGAGGCAAAGGACTATGTATTCAAATGAAGTTTCCAGAATAGGTCAATTTCCAAGTACAGAAGGTGGGTCCACAGTTCCTGGAACTGTAGGAAGGCAAAGGAATTAAGCACAGACCACACCAGGGAGCTTTTGAGAAAGGGGGGGAGGGGTGGACTGGAATGACCAGGACTGTACCTGCTAACTCATGGAGGATCCTGCACTCTCAGAGGGTCACTGCTCCTTCATGACAGTTACTCCTGAGAGGCAGAAGGTAGGATGAGGGCTAAGCTGGGATCTAGTGGGAGAGGGCAAAGAGGGTCAGCCCAACAGAGAAACAGGGAGGGTGTGCAGCCTTGCCATACTGACATACAGCCTTGTCTGCTGTTGGATGCTAAGTAGTATTGGTCCTGGTGAGCACTCAGAAGGGAACTCAGTCATGGAGGTCATCGGTACATCCAGATCCAGTCCTGGGAAACAGCCACATCTCTGCCCGCCCACTAGAGGTCCACTGGCCTGCTCCACATTTCCTCCACTCAGAAGTTTCCAGACCAAATAAGGCTGCAGCAATTGCCAAGCTCCTGGCACAGACCGCCATTCCCTGTAAGTGCCAAGGTTGTCACTTGGGCCTGGAACCTCCTGAAGCAGCTGGGCGCCCAGCAGCCTGCTGGGGCCACCCGCCTGGGTAATGCTACAGAGGCACACTGGTGAGCCTTGACCAGCAGTGGCAGCATTGTGTTTTGAAGCCCTGCGTAGTATAGTGGCTTTGCCAGAGAACAATGGTAATAACATCCAGAAAGCAGACACTTGCATTACATTTTCTCTAACCTTCACAACTGCCCTATGAAGTAGGTCCTGTAATGCCCCATTTTACAGATGAGGAAAGTAAGATACAAGTCCAGAAAAACTTGGGGCTGTAGTACAATGAGTAAAACCCCTCTCCACCTTCAGAGCCACCTATGGACCTCACAAGAAACTTCACTCCTAACAAACCTAAACGGGTGTGAGCCACTCCCTCCTAAGAGGCTGTCCCAGCAACCCAGAGCTCACAGTGGCTGGGGGAGACGTCTGGCTGCCTTTTCCATTTCCTGGGCTAACCTGCCCAGCTAGGCTATAGGACATTCTTTCCAAGCAATCAGACACAAACATTTTCCTAACCAGGACTCTCTGGGATGAGACATGGAAACTTTGAACTTAGCCACCTTTGATGTCAGCATTTTAATGGAGGAGCAGTCAGAGTGAGGATGATCCCCAAGGGGCTTTGTGGAGTGTGAAGACACGGTGCAGGCAATGGCCCATGCCAGTGTACAGGGACCAAGCCACACCTGTTCACTTCTGAGAGTAACGCGGTCATTCTCCTACCTGCTTAGTAGGTGAACAGGCTTGGTGTGTGTGTGTGTGTGTGTGTGTGTGTGTGTGTGTGTGTGTGTGTGTGTGTGTGTGTGTGTGTGTTGCCTAGTGCTGCACTGGTGGCTGAGCTCTGCACTGGGGTATAATCGCAGCCACAGCCATGTCCCCTTCCCAACAATTCTGTCCAAACACTACACATGGACACAAGCAAGGAAGGCAACCATGAGCACAGGAGGAGGAGGTGCTGTTACATGACTTTTTGCGGGGAGAGATGGCTGATCTCACCCCAGGGAGAGAGGCCACCACAGACCAAAGGAAGGCTTCTGTCCAAGTCTAACTGGGTGGATGGCAAAGCTTCAGGAGCATGTGTGACTCTGTACTGCATGGAAGCCTCCTGGGCATGGGTGACTCGGCAGCAGGTGTACCATCTAGAAGTTCCCTTGGGGGACATATGGGCAGCTGCATTACCTAAAAGTACCCCCACCAGCCAACTGTTTGCCTCTTCAACAACCTCAAGAAGGAGAGGAGTCTTGGGAGACCTTACGCAGGGGACTGTTAAGAAACCTAGTCTCCTAAGGTCCTGTGCATACATTACAGTTGCTCTAGTTCAGGTGGCCATGGTCATGTCCAACCTGCAGGACACAGCCACACAGCAGAGGGCAAAGATGGTCCTGCCCTGGCAACAGCACAGAGATCAAGGTGTGCAGCCACTTGGGGGACAGTAGTGTGACTGCAGCATGAACAGGCTCCCAGGAGAGGAACCTCAGGCACCAGGTCATGGAAGCCATGCTTCCCTTTGCTTGAACAAAAATGACCCTTAGGGAGAACAGGCAGATAGCAGGGTATGAAGACCCTCATGGGAGGGAGGATTCAGAGCCTGGCCCCAGCAGGAAGTATCCCATACAACCCATCTTGGGAGTCCAGCATTTCCCTGCAGTCTGGGTTGACTGTCCAGTTATATGCTGCCAAACTTCCCAATCTCAAACTCCATCCTCCTTGCTAGGAAAGCCAGCTGAGAGGGCATCCTTTTCTTTTCACACATCATGTGACTTCCCAGTACTGGCCTTGCCTCGTCTCTGCTGCCAGACTGCGTATTGCCCTATACCATCACTCCTGGATGCCTTGGGAGGTGCTATCACTGCCCACCCATTCACCCTATATACAGAGTGATATCTGGGCCAGAGGTAAAGGATACTCACCTTTGTCACAGGCAAACAGCCACTATGTATACACTTTAATTTGCAAATAACTCACATTCTTTTGAAACAAGAGCCTGAGGCAAAAACACATCTGTCAAAGTTCCCAGGAGCAACTGGTATAGAATTCTGGAGAGGATGCAGACTTTGTGAGGTGAGCAGTGAGGTGCCCTGGGATGGCTCCTTCTCACCAGTCACCAAGCAGCAGCAGAGTGCAGGCAATCACAGGCTAGGAGCCTCCCAGCCCTGGAGCAGCCACCCTCCTATCCCCAGAGCACACACTTTATGCCCACTGTGTCATTGAAGACAGGATGGAGGTGGCCATGGCCAGCTAGCCATGCACGGCACTCACTTCTCAGGACACGCACCTGAGCAGCATTAATGGGGTCTGGGCAGTCAGGCAGTTAATCTGATGGAGTCTAAGACCAAGCAGGTCTCTTTGAGAACACCACCCTTGTCACTGAGGAACAGGGGGATATGCCAGAATGAGCATAGAAATGGCTAGTGCTGGACTGTGTTCCACCTGCTGCCGAGGAAGCTGGTCACAGGCCCTGGCCCTCTGCCCCACTCGGCCCTGCATGGGGACATCGCCTCATGTCCCCCTCTCCTTCTCCTTCCTCTTGCTTGTCCTCTGGCTGCTGAGCTCACCCAGCTTCTTGTCCAGCCTCCTCTGCAGTTGGGCCCTCTTGGCCGGGTCCAGAGCCCTATCCCTGGTCCCACTGCCTGCATAGAGTACTCCTTCCCGACTGATCATCTGCCGGGCATGGGCGCGAGCCTTTTCACCACAGCCGTGGATCTGAAAAGACACAAGAGTCAGGGTGAGCTGTGGGCATGGGAGACTGCAGCCTGTACATCTGCATCAAAGGGAATACTTAAGGCTGGTGCGAGACCGTGGATCTACTCTCTGCCTTCCCCAAGTCCATCCTTCTACAGCTACCCAGTGATGAGTCTACATCCTGAGGCTGGAGCCCTGGGGATTATGGACAGGAGGTAACATCCCTTGTCTGCTTACAGAGTTGTCCACATGGTCCCTGCAGCTGCTCCTACCACCAGCCCCAACTCTCCAAGCTGCTGCCAGTCTGGTGATACCATGGCCCTGGTCACACCTTGTGCTGCCCACATCTGACTCTGATAGCCCAGGTCATTCCACCCAACCCAGCTGACTATGCTGGGGCCTCTGCACGCTAGAAGGAAGGACAGCCTGCTGTTACTCTTGTACTCCCCAGCCAGGCTTAACTTCCCACCCTGTGGGCCTTAGCACACTAACCCCAAACAGTCCTGATTCCTGGACTGCCTCCTGGAAGCACTCCGTAGTTTCTGTCCCCTACTCTATGCCAGCCTCTTTCTCAAATCCCCACCAAGCCCGGGTGCCCCAGGGAACCAAAGCTTGCTCTGCTCCCAAGTCCTCACAGGTCCTGTACCTGACCTGAAGAGTCTGCAGGCCAGAGTCACTCCCCAGCCTCTGCCTGGAGCTAGGTTAGCCAATCAATCTACAGAGTGCAGGATGGACAGACCTCCTCTACCCAGAGTCTCCACTGCTGTGGTTGTCCCTTGGCAAAGGTGCACTTTGCTTCCTTGTGCCTCGAGTGTTCACAGCAGATCATGATCAGCATCTGTTTTGGCTTTTATAGGAAATGGGCTAGGGAGGGCTTAAATTGGTCTGGCTACCCCCCACCCTAAGTGATGCCCCCACACCATCTGGGAGGAGCTGTCACCTCAGGCAGGTGATGGCTGAGGCAGTAGCGGCGGCTACAGTGCATGCAGAACTGGCCCAGGGTGGTGGTGCTGGCCGTGCACTTGGCAAAGCTACAGGTGTTGTCAGCCTTAATCACAGCTGACACCAGGGCATCAAAGTCCTCCTCGCAGGGCAGAGCTGGACCTGGGAAGGAACGAGGCAGTGCTCAGGCAAGGGAAAGGATGGAGAGCAGACACTGCAGACAGCAGACACCCCAACCCCAGAGTCCTTGGTGGGATTTGCTATCAGCCCAGGGTGCAGGGTCCTCACCAAGTGGACAACCTGCCCAATACACTGCCCACCTCACAGCCCAGCCTCTAGGGAGGACACAATGCGGAGCTGAGGGCCTGCCCAGCCCACTGCCCAGGTCTGAGGGGTAGGACACAGTGCAGAATGCCTCTAAAAGTGTACCTTTTTACCAGAAAATCTTTGAGGGGTCAGGGGGCTGTGAATCAACTGCAAAAACAGAACCCAGGCCAAACATCAGTACCACCAGGGATGGAAGCTACTCAACTCAGGCCCCAGTAGAAGTCCCTCAGACTCTTAGCCAAGGGCAGGAATTGCTTGTTTGACAATGAAATATCTTACTTAAACTGTGGGTGTTCAGGGGTCAGGATGGAGTCATGAAAAACTCAGCAACTGTGAAAGCCTCTAGAAATACAATAAGCAAAAATCTATTCAAAATCAAATGTGTGCTGCATGGTGCCTCTGCTGAAGCCTTGGATCTGAACACACAACACATGTGCTCAGCACTGCCCCTGCCATCACGCCAGAGTGACCAGTCTCTGCTGTGACTGCAGTCCGTGTCAGGAGCTTGGTGCTTCACTGTAGGTGACTCCATTCTCACAAAGGCATCTTGTTCTAACTACAGACACCAACACAATGGGGCACTTCCTGCCCAGCGCTCCTCAGAATTTATCAAGTGGTACATCTTTGGACTGTGTTGTGTTAGACAAGTGTCTGGCTGACTAGAAGCAGATTTGCTCTCATCTTTAATAAATGGTAAAATTTTATGTATACCAAAGAACTTCTAAAACAGAATCTGCCGGGCGTTGGTGGCACACGCCTTTAATCCCAGCACTCGGGAGGCAGAGGCAGGTGGATCTCTGTGAGTTCAAGGCCAGCCTGGTCTACAGAGTTTCAGGACAGCCTCCAAAATAATACAGAGAAACCCCGTCTCAAAAAAAAACAAAAAAACAAAAAAAACCAACCCCCCCGAATTTTATGACTTACTGGTAAATGTACAATTTGTATATTATATATCTACATACTTGGGACCAAGTAAAAAATTCTCAGGTGAAGGCAGTGAAATGGCTTACTGGTTAAGAACACTGGCCTCCAACCCTGGCAATTTGAGTTCCATCTGTGGAATGAAGAACACTGACTCCTGAAAGTTGTCCTTTGACCCCCCAAATGTGTGCTATGACACATGCATCCACATATACACAATGAATAAATGTAAAGTTTTAACAGAGCTTGGGTAATGGAGGCTGTGACTGTCGATGTTTAAGAAATACAATTTTTGCCAGAGAAAGCTCAGGAGTACAGAAATGCAGCGACACACAGTGTGGTCCCACAAAGTACACACATGTGCAACACCAGGGCAGAGAGTGTGGAGGCAGGCCCCGGTCTGCCCATGGCTCCATGCACCTCCCTATGTACTGGTAGGTGCTACAGTGCCTAGGCACACTAGGGTCAGGTGTGAGGGACTGAGACTAGACAAAGTCTCCCAGAACTCCCGGATCACCTGTGCCCACCTAATAATAATAATATAATAACTCCCGGATCACCTGTGCCCACCTAATAATAATAATATAATAACTCCCGGATCACCTGTGCCCACCTAATAATAATAATATAATAACTCCCGGATCACCTGTGCCCACCTAATAATAATAATATAATAACTCCCGGATCACCTGTGCCCACCTAATAATAATAATATAATAACTCCCGGATCACCTGTGCCCACCTAATAATAATAATATAATAACTCCCGGATCACCTGTGCCCACCTAATAATAATAATAATATAATAACTCCTGGATCACCTGTGCCCACCTAATAATAATAATATAATAACTCCTGGATCACTTGTGCCCACCTAATAATAATAATAATATAATAATTCCTGGATCACCTGTGCCCACCTAATAATAATATCTGCTTCTGCCAACCCCATGTGTATGTGTCCAGTGATTTCCTTCTTTTTTCCTTCCTCCCTCCCTCTCTCCCTCCCTCCCTCCCTCCCTCCCTCCCTCTCTCTCTCTCTCTCTCTCTCTCTGTCTCCCGTATATAGGGTGTCCAGTGATCTCTGCTCTCCCCTCTTGGCTATATAAGGGGAAACTGAAGCCACCCAGACACTGGACCCTGGCACATCCCAAGTAGAACCAAGTGACTTAGAGAGGACCTTGGGGAGGGTGCATCCCATTCTGGCAGCACCCTCAGTGAGCATGCTCAGGAGATGGACAAGAAATAAGGACCAGCCGAGCAGTCAGACCAGATAGAAGATGCAACCCAACCTTCCTGCCTTCAGCTCATCCTTCCTGTCAGCCATCACTCCATGGCCAGGGTCCTGAAGAGCACTGGCCAGGCAAAGCCTGTCATAGGTGTGGCCACCCTGCACCTCGGCTGCTGGTACAGGGCCTGAACCTTTGCAGAACACGTGAGATCCTGGGAACTCTGAAAGATGGTAGCCGGAGGCAATCCCAGAATCCTAGGAGTGGACGGGGCTCCCAGGCCATGTAGGCCCTGTGGCAGGAAAAGCAGACATGGGTAGGTCCAGGCTTGCCAAGGCACAGACAAAGTGCTTCTCCATCTGAGGCAGGGGTCATCTTGGTCACTAGCACATAGCCTGGCTATAGGAGCCATTCCATGTACTATGGCATGCATGGAGCAGTGCCCCAACCCTGGGGGGCTGGTTCCGAAGCCAAGAATGGCACCTGTGAGGTCTGCTCATGGGAATAATGTCCCAAAGGGAGCCAACCCGTGGTCCTGTTGGCGGGGGCCCACTGAAGTGTTCCGAACCATGCCCCAGCAGGTTCGCCCTTGCTGTGGTGGAGCATGTGTGTCAATTCAGGGGTTGGGGTCACCCAGGGGATGGCAGGCACAGTGCAGGTTGAATGCAGAGCACACAGTCTACTGGGCCCTGGCAGGGGGCAAAAGAGGGATGGGCTCAGCAAGCCTGCAACTCTGAGGACCTGGACCTATGCTGCCAGTAAGAACATGCCCTGCCCCATAAGGCCCTAACTGCCTCCTTTCCCCATAGGGACAGCAGCACTAAGCACGCCAAGGCTTCTCTCTCCTGCTCCTGCAGGGCTCTGGGGATGAGCAGGTGACCTGCCTGTTATGACCCCAGGGGAGGCCAGGCCAGAGAGACAAGAATCACAGGAAAAGCAAACTCCACATGGCCACGGGAGTCTAACTGGCTCCTGGGCAGCAGGGAGTGGCAGGTGGCAGGAGATAGGAAGCTTGAGAGGAACTGTGGCTCACCTTTTGTTTCTTTTTTCTTTTTCTTCTGTTGAGTCTTCTGTGGATGCAAACCCACACCTGGCTGTGCCTTGGCGGGTTGGGCTTGGCTGCCCTGCTGTCTCTGCAGCCTCTGCAGGTGCAGTGCCTTCAGATCCAGCTGTGTGGAGCAATGTGGCTGCCCAAGGGGCTGTTGTGACAGTGGTTCAGGCTCAGCCTGTGCAGGGCTGGGGGGTGAAGGAAGCTGTGGGGCCACACCGCCAGAACCTGCAGGGCTCTTCCTGCTCACAGTGATGTGCCGGGCCTTCCCCTCCCCGGTGCTGTCGTGCCTTAGCCCATGCTCCTCAGCTATCTGGTGGACTAGTAGTCTGTCATGGGAGCTCAGGGATGCGGGAAACTCCAACTGTGACTCCTTGCTGGCCACAAACCCCTCGATCATGGCCCTAAAGTGCTCTGTGCGGTCTATTGCTCCAGTTCTATCACAGCCTCTCGCACCAGAGCTGGGCTGGGAGTGGACCTGAGAGCCCGGGGGCCTCTCGTTCGGCTTCCTGCGGCCCTGTCCAGCAGCTGCTCTGGCCTCTTGGCCATTCTCCTGCTCATTGGTAGGCTTCCTGATGGAGGTGACAGGGCCCCTGGGCTTGGGAGCATGGCTGTGGCCCTGGGAGCCCTCATGGGTGTAGTTCTCAGGGACGATGTCATCCAGGTACTCAAAGGCTGTGCGTACCTCCCCATGCTCTGTGAAATAATCCACCAGGGTCTTCAAAAAGGCATGGTTATTGACAGTGCGGGAATCACAGATGACTGCCACATGGCGCCGGGCACGGGTGACAGCAACATTGATCCGCCTGTCCTCAGCCAGAAAACCAACTTCACCTGAAAAAAGGCTAGAGGTGAGAGAGACAGAGAACCAAGGCAGGGAACAGGATGCTTGTCAGGGACAGTCAGGACCGGTCACATCATCAGAGCTACAGCAGTCTAGAGCTGCCCCTTGGCATTCCCTGCACACACTACCTGATGCTTGTCCCACTGCTGGCCAGTGTGGGAGCACTGTGACTGCACCACTGCCTGGCAAGTACAGTCTCCTCCCCAAGTGTAGTCAGGATGCTAGGAACAGGCGCTGTGGACACAGGGCAAGGCTCTGTGCCAAAGCCATTTCCCTCCTATCCATCTCCAGTCTGCTACCAAAGCCACTCTGCAAGCTCACGATCCAGTTTGCCTGGGTGCAGTTTTCTCACCATATGACAAGCTACAGCCACACAAAAATCAAATCATCCCTCAAGGCCAAAAGACAGGCTCTAGGGCATGGGGGAAGGGTTCCTCCTTCTGGACGGGGTGACCAAGTCACTTGGGGCCCACTATGCCCCAGCCTGTCTCCCCAGTCACTTGAGTCTATTCCCTTGCTCTCCCCTCCCGACACTAGGATGGGAAGCTCTTTTTGCTTCCCAGGATGCTCCCTGTCTACCTGGGCTCTGCTGACCCTGAGGGGTCAATACCATGCCCTTGGTCCTGCACTTTGCATGAGCTCAGGGGGTAGAGACTGAACAGTGATGCTGCCCATACAGGAGGGTTCCTGGTGCCTTCATGATCAGCACACTCACTCCCAGGCTGTGCTCAAGGCTCCCACGGGGGGGGGGGGGGGGGCTGCGTCATGTACCTTTCCTGTTGGACCTGACAAAGGTCAGGATCACAGCCTCCTTCTCTCGGCCTTGGAAGCCATCAACAGACTTAATCTCGAGCTCAGGGTGCTTGTTGGAGAGGCTCTGTCTGAGCAGGTCCACCTGAAACAGAAAGCAGGGACTTCAAGACCCATCACCCCCGGGAGCCCTGACCTGCAGGAATGGCACTAAGGGCACCCCTCAGTGACTACAACAGCCGTATACTGCCATGAGACTATGTCCAGGAAGCTTGTAGCTTCTTTCTCTTCTTAGTCTGGGAGCAACAGAGCAGTGGAGACTGAGCTGGGGACCTCACACACTAGGGAGAGGGTCTCCACTAAGCTATATGCTGGGAGCTTGGCAGCACTTTCTAAGTTATGACATCTCCTTGTCTCTGATGGCCTCCTGTGTGATGCTGGTAACCAGAATAGGGTGACACTGCTTCTGAGGACCTTGCACTATGCAGGCAGCAAGCTTCTCCTACCAGAGCAGATGGGGGCAGGGATATAACTTGGGGCATGCTGATCTGCAAGCATGGACTATAGGACTGGGTCTACCTGGGAATGCTCAAGGAAGGTCACAGTGGGGAACCAGTGGGGACAGGCTCATAGCAACATGAGGTGCATAAATACATGTATAGTCTCCTGCTGGTGTCCTCTGGGCCCCAGACCTGGCCACAATGAGGTCCACTCTAGCCCTGGACTTTGTAGTCACACACGCCAACAAACGACACAGTCCTTTTAGCCTCTAGCCAGTTGAGTCCAATGATAGAAAGAAACAAAAGGGGACCCCTCACACCTGAAGGTTGTAGGGTGCGATGACAGCAATGTCACCTGCATGGACCCCAGCATCCACCAGTGCCTGGATGTGCAAAGTGACGAGGCGAACTTCGCCTGGGGAGGAGAAAAGGCGGTGTTCAGTGAGGGCCATACTATGCAGCCTCTGTTACTGAGCTGTGGGGAACACTTCTGCCTGCTGTGAGCAGATCTTATGCTGGGTCAAGGGCAGAGAGTATCCTGGGAGCTGGGCAGCTGAGCAGGTCAACAGGCTGGCAGATGAGTTTCACAGGACCTGGGGCCTGCTGGCTTAGAGAGATTCTCAACCCAAGATGAACCAAGAAGCCAGGCTGCTTTCAGAAGAGTGTGGAGAAGGCCACCAGCCCCAGGAGCCTAGAAAGAGCACATAGATGCCTTTGGCGTTCAACCAGGTGCACAGTTTACCGGGAACCGTCCTCATCTCTGCCACCCAGTGCCTTGCTAAAGCAGATGCCTGGAGAGACCCGGTTTACTTCATTTCTAAATATTTATTTTCATTTATGTGTAGATGTGATAGCCACACATGCTTGGGTGCTCTGCTGAGGCCATTGGGTATCTTGAGCTGGAGTTACAGGCAATCGTGTGATGTCCGATAAGGGTGCTGGGAACTGACCTTGGGTAACCGCTCGTAACTGCTAAGGCTCATTTCCAGTCCGTGGAGTGACTTGTTATAAAAGCAGTCTAAGAAGGACCAGTGGATACTGGCTGGGGACTCACCGGGGTTTCCCTTGGACTGGCTGTCCTCCTCGTCCAGCTCCAACAGTCCACAGCCGGCTGTGTCTATGAGCAGCAGGGGGACACTTGTCTCCTCTGTGTCAGCCACACCTGGGAGGTCCCTGGCACAGGAGTAGGCAGAAGGTAGGTAGGAATGACCTCCTTCACAACAGCACTGATCATTCCCACCCAAAAGACAGAAGGGCCACTCAATAGATCCAACTCCCAGGAAGGCCCAGGGAGAAGATGAGTGTCAGCAGCCTCTGCCACCCCAAGCCCCTAAAGGAGACACTTCCCTCCCACAGAGCGCCAACTGGGGCTGGAGCCAGGTGAAGCAGAAAGGTCAGGGGGAAGCAAGAAGCCAGGTCACTCACTTCAGGAGGTGTCCTGCCACAGAGGGATGGGCGGTAAGCTGCCCATGGTACATGGCCTCCGAGGCCCAGCGAGTGATGGCCTGGTGCATTCGGTACTGAACTGTCAGCATTCTTACCGCACCAGCGCCATGCTTCTCCACCAGACGCTCCATCAGGCTGCGGGACAGCCCAGCCAGTGCTGCCCTGTGCCCAAGAAGGAAAAAAAAAAAAAAAAAAAAGAGCGTTGAATCAAGATGTGACACTGGGGGGGTAGTAGGGAAAACAGCCGTCGACCTCAGGACCCAATGCTTCCCGCTTTCCACAGAATGGAAGGGAAGGCTGGGCTGGGCTGCAATGTTCAACATAACCACCACAACCTAAGAATGCATCCATCCCCTCAGAGCAACAGGCACTTGGCAGGTGGCAAAGATACAAGAGGGAGATAGGGTTCAGCAGATTTGAGGGAATTGTGTTGCTCAGAAGATGGGAGAAGAACCCTGAGCCACCATCTGCAGCCACCTTGAATGCAGATAAGGCAGACACAGGTCCTCCCTGAAGGCTTCAGACCAGGCAGCCCTTTTCAAAACAGAGGCCCTTGCACTGTCAAATATGCCTGAACCCAGCACTCAGAAGGTCATGAATTCAAAGGTGCCTTCAGTTACGTAGTGAGTCCAAGGCCAGCCTGGACTACATGTCTCAAAACAATCAAACATAAATGTGTTCCAACAGGTAGCAGTCACCATTATAGCCAGCCAGTGTGGCTGAGTACACCCTAGGCATACTGTCCAGGGATAAATGCATTCATTCTCTACTGCTGAACCATTTCTACCTCATCTAGAGAGTGAGACCTGAAAGCTTAAGTACAGTCTGAGTCCACCCACAGAGACCCTGGCACAGTGCCTCTCTCCCATGTTAAAATGTTCAAGACCATGAGAAAGCACCCCCATTCCATCTTAACATGCCCCTAGGAATTCACAAGGTCCTTCAAGTTGAGAATCAACTGATTCTTTTAAAATATTTATTTTTATTTTAGTTTTTAAATTTATTTATTTATCACATATACAGTGTTCTGCCTACATGCCAGAATTGTAGATGGTTGTGAGTCACCATGTGGTTGCTGGGAATTGAACTCAGGACCCCTGGAAGAGCAGTCAGTGCTCTTAACCTCTGAGCCATCCCTCCAGCCCCTTGAATATTTATTTTTAAATTTTTATGTGTATAGGTGTTTTGCCTGTACTTTATGTTTTCTTTGTAGCCCACATGTGCCTGCAGAGGCCAGAGGGTATTGGATCCAGAGGGCACTGTAACTGGAGTTACAGACAGTTATGAGCCTCCACGTAGGTGCTAGGAACAAATATGGGTCCTCTGGAAGAGAAGCCAGTGCTCTTAACCACTGAGCCATCTCTCTAGCCTGGGATTCAATTGAGTCTTAAGGACCACTGTCACCAAAGTAACTAAGGCCAATGTTGTGGAGTAATCTTTTTGTACACTGTGAAGATGTGTCACTCTCATTAGTTTAATAAAGAGCTAAGTGGCCAGTAGCTAGGCAGGAGGAGGCACAGGCAGGAGAGACAGACAGGGAGAGCTCTGGGAAGACGAAGGGAGGAGACAACATGAGACACAGAGCGCGTGAGCAGGATGGGAAGTTCATAAATGAGGTAAACGAGCACACAGATAATAAAAAGCAGTTATTTAAGTGTAAGAGCTAGTTAGTGACAAGTCTAAGCTATCAGCCAAGCATTTACATCTAACATTAAGTCTCTGTGTGGTTATTTGGGAACTGGCAGGCAGGACAGAAAAGTTCACCTACAGACCAAAGGCAGAACATATGCCTGTCATACCCTCATACACCCAGAAATGCATAGCACGGCCACTGAAATCACCCAGCTTTTCTAGGAACACACGTGGTCCACCTTTTCACAGAGACAGCCCAGATTTCACCCTCAGCTTCCTAGAGGAATGAACCATCTGCTGTCACACATTGAGAGACATCCCCTTGAGAAGCCACCAGGCACACACCATGAACCTTCTCACTCCTGCTCAGACCCCTGCCCTTCCTATGAGGATTTTCATGCTCCCCAGAATCCTCCACTCTACCGATCTCAAAGATCCCCCCACCCCCAAAGCCTGGTTCTGAGAGACTGCTATATGATGGGAGAGGTCATCCTGTAACTATGTCTCATTGGTTGATGAATAAAACACTGTTGGTCATGCCGGGCGTTGGTGGTGCACGCCTTTAATCCCAGCACTCGGGAGGCAGAGGCAGGCGGATCTCTGTGAGTTCAAGGCCAGCCTGGTCTACAAAGTGAGTTCCAGGACAGCCTCCAAAACAATACAGAGAAACCCTGTCTCGAAAAACCAAAAACAAAAAAACAAAACAAAACAACAACAACAAAAAAACACTGTTGGTCAATAGAAAAGCAAGATAGGTGGGACTAGGAGAGAAAGAGGATTCTGGGAAATGTAGTAGAGAGTTGCCATGTGATTCCAGGAGGAGAGGACGCATTAAGATATAACCTTGTAGAAATATATATATATAACCAGTTATGGGTTAATACTTAAGACAGAGCTAGCCGAGCTGTTCCTCCGGCAGCATCAGGTAAACAGGCCGGCTTCCCGGCCTGTGTTCCAGTGCCTGCAGATCGCCTGGGAACTGCACAGAGCTCCCAATCCCGGCGGGAGCCAAGCACCCCAGACTCCAGATCTTCTCTCCCACCAACGAGACCAGGAAACCAGAGGAGGCAGGGAGACCAGGGGAGTAGCTGTTCCGGATCAGGTACAACAGGACCCAGCATAGGGTCCAGGGGACCAGGTAGGAGGCTAAGCGCCCCAGATTCCTGTTCTTCTTCTCCATTCCACGGGACCAGAACGAGGACAAGGAATAGAAGAACCACCAGATTATTGGACTTGCTAGCACCCACCAAAAGGGAACTCTGGTCCCCAGACCAGTAAGGGGCTCTTTCTGCACCCACTAGAAGAAGAGATGGGAAAGAGACAATAGAAAAACACACTCAGCAACAGAAAAACAAATATGACACCACCAGATTCTAGAGACTCCACACCAGCAAGACCCCAACATTCCAATGCGAACGAAGCAGAAGAGAACGACCTCAAAAGCACTTTCATGAAAATGATAGAGGCCCTAAAAGAGGATATAGGAAAATCCCTCAAAGAAATGGAAGAAAAAACAAACCAAAAAAGGCAGGAAATGGAAGAAGAAATGAAGCAAAAAATGCAAGAAATGGAAGAAAAAACAAAGCAAAAAATGCAAGAATTGGAAGAAGAAACATACCAAAAAAGGCAGGAAATGGAAGAAGAGGAAACAAAGCAAAAAATGCAAGGAATGGTAGAAAAAACAAAGCAAAAAATGAAAAAAATGGAAGAAACAAACCAAAAAAGGCAGGAAATGGAAGAAGAAACAAAGCACAAAATACGAGAAATGGAACAAAAAGCAAACCAAAAAATGCAAGAAATGGAAGAAAGAACAAACCAAAAAATTCATAAAAGGCAACAAACGGACGAAAAGATAAACAGAAAATTGCAAGAAGCAATGCAAACACTGCAAGGGTTGAAAACTGAAATAGAGACATTTAAAAAACACAATCTGAAGAAAGGCAGAAAATAGAAAAGCTGGACAAACAGTCAGGCACTACCAATACAAGCATTACCAACAGAATAGAAGAGATGGAAGAGAGAATCTCAAGTGTTGAAGATACACTAGGAGAAATGGATTTATCAACCAAAGAAAACCTTAAATCCAACAAATCCTTAACACAAAACATACAGGAAATATGGGACACCATGAAAAGACCAAACCTAAGAATAATAGGTATAGAAGAAGGAGAAGAAATCCACCTCAAAGGGGCAGAAGGCATATTCAACAAAATCATAGAAGAAAACTTTCCCAACCTTAAGAAAGACATGCCAATGAAGGTACAAGAAGCCTACAGAACACCAAATAGAGTGGACCACAAAAAAATCCCTCGCCACATAATAATCAAGACCCCAAACATACAGAATAAAGAAAGAATATTAAGAGCAGCTAAGGAAAAAGGTCAAGTAACATATAAAGGCAGACCTATCAGAATTACACCTGATTTCTCCATGGAAACTCTGAAAGCCAGAAGGTCCTGGATAGATATTCTACCTACACTAAGAGACCATGGATGCCAGCCCAGACTACTATACCCGGCAAAGCTCTCAATCACTATAGACGGAGAAAACAAGATATTCCATGACAAAACTAGATTCAAGCAATATGTGTCCACTAACCCAGCCCTACAGAAAATTTTGGAAGGAAAACTCCAACCCAAGGAAGCTAACTACAACCAGAAAAACATAGCCATTAGAGAATCCCTCTCTACCAACAGCCAAAAGAACAAAGGGGTGAAATTCCACCATAATTCCACCAACAACAACCATCGCAAATCGAAGAAGGATGAGCAATCAATGGTCATTAATATCCTCAATATTAATGGCCTTAACTCACCCATAAAAAGACACAGACTAGCAGAATGGATTCGAAGACAGAACCCTTCCTTCTGCTGCATACAAGAAACACACCTCACCCTCAAAGACAGACATTACCTGAGAGTTAAAGGTTGGGAAAAATTTTTTCAATCAAATGGACCCAAGAAACAAGCAGGGGTAGCAATCCTAATATCTAACAAACTAGACTTTAAAATAAAATCAATCAAAAGAGATGAAGGAGGTCATTACATACTCATCACAGGTGAAACCCACCAAGATGAAGTGTCTATCCTGAACATCTATGCCCCAAATACAAAGGCATCTACATTCGTTAAAGAAACATTATTAGAACTTAAATCTCATCTAAAGCCCCACACAGTTATAGTGGGAGATTTCAACACACCACTCTCACCACTAGACAGGAATACCAGACAGAAACTCAACAAAGAAGCAAAGAATCTAATAGAAGCAATGACCCAACTGGGATTAACAGATATCTATAGAACATTTCATCCACATAAAAAAGAATATACCTTCTTCTCACCACCACATGGAACCTTCTCAAAAATAGACCACATACTTGGCAACATATCAAACCTCAGCAGTTACAAAAAAATTGGAATAACTCCATGCATCTTATCAGACCACCATGCTTTAAAATTAGAATTCAACAACAACACAAATTGCAGAAAACCTACAGACTCATGGAAATTGAATAATGCTCAACTGTACCACCCCTGGGTCAAAGAGGAAATAAAAAAAGAAATTAAAGACTTCCTCGAATTCAATGAAAATGAAGACACAACATACACAAACCTATGGGACACTTTGAAAGCAGTGCTACGGGGGAAGTTCATAGCACTAAGTGCTCACATGAAGAAACAGGAGAACAGTTATACCAGAGAATTAACATCACAGCTGAAAGCTCTAGAACACAAAGAAGCAAACTCCCCCAGGAGGAGTAGACGCCAGGAAATAATCAAATTGAGGGCTGAAGTCAATAAAGTAGAAACCAGGAAAACAATACAAAGAATCAATGCAACGAAGAGTTGGTTCTTTGAGAAAATCAACAAGATAGACAAACCTTTGTCCAAACTTACCAAACAGCAGAGAGCGAACACTCAAATTAACAAAATCAGAAATGGAAAGGGGGACATAACAACAGACTCTGAGGAAATCCAGAGAATCATTAGGTCATACTTTGAAAACCTGTACTCCACAAAATTCGAAAATTTAAAGGAAATGGATGACTTCCTGGACAGCTATCATTTGCCAAAACTAACTCAAGAACAGATAAGCAATTTAAACAGACCTATAACCCCTATGGAAATAGAAGCTGTCATCAAAAGTCTCCCAACCAAAAAAAGTCCAGGTCCAGATGGCCTCAGTGCAGAATTCTACCAGAAATTCAAAGAACAGCTTATACCAATTATTCTCAAAGTGTTCCACACAATAGAAGCAGAAGGGTCTTTGCCAAACTCTTTCTATGAGGCTTCAATAACCTTGATCCCCAAGCCACACAAAGATACAACTAAGAAAGAGAACTTCAGACCAATATCCCTCATGAACATTGATGCAAAAATACTCAATAAAATACTGGCAAATCGGATCCAAGAACACATCAAAACAATCATTCACCACGATCAAGTAGGTTTCATCCCAGGGATGCAGGGATGGTTCAACATACGAAAATCCATCAACGTAATCCACCATATAAACAAGCTGAAAAACAAAAATCACATGATCATCTCACTAGATGCTGAAAAAGCCTTTGACAAAATCCAACACCCCTTCATGATAAAGGTCTTGGAGAGATCTGGGATAACAGGGACATACTTAAACATAATAAAAGCTATATACAGTAAACCAACAGCCAACATCAAACTAAATGGACAGAAACTCAACGCAATTCCTCTAAAATCAGGAACAAAACAAGGCTGTCCACTCTCTCCATACCTTTACAACATGGTACTTGAAGTTCTAGCTATTGCCATATGACAACAAAGGGGATCAAGGGGATACAAATTGGGAAGGAAGAGGTCAAACTTTCACTGTTTGAGGACGATATGATAGTTTACATCAATGACCCAAAGAACTCTACCAGGGAACTCTTACAGCTGATTAACACCTTCAGCAAAGTGGCAGGCTACAAGATCAACTCAAGAAAATCAGTAGCCCTACTATATACAGATGACAAAAGGGCTGAAAGAGAAATCAGAGAAACATCACCCTTTACAATTGCCACAAACAACATAAAATACCTTGGGGTAACGCTAACCAAACAAGTGAAAGACCTGTATCGTAAGAACTTTGAATCTTTAAAGAAAGAAATTAAAGAAGCCCTCAGAAAATGGAAAGATCTCCCATGCTCTTGGATAGGTAGGATCAATGTAGTAAAAATGGCAATCCTGCCAAAAGCAATCTACAGATTCAATGCAATCCCCATTAAAATCCCAGCACAATTCTTCACAGACCTTGAAAGAACAATAATCAATTTTGTATGGAAAAATAAAAGACCCAGGATAGCCAAAACAACCCTGTTCAACAAGGCAACGTCCGGAGGCATCACCATCCCTGATCTATTACAGAGCTATAGTCCTGAAAACAGCTTGGTATTGGCACAAAAATAGACAGGTAGACCAATGGAATCGAATTGAAAACCCAGGTATTAACCCACACACGTACAAACATCTGATCTTTGACAAAGAAGCTAAAAATATACAATGGAATAAAGAAAGCATCTTCAACAAATGGTGCTGGCATAATTGGAGACTGGCATGTAGAAGAATGCGGATCGATCCATGTTTATCATCATGCACAAAACTTAAGTCCAAATGGATCAAAGACCTCAACATAAATCCAGCCACACTGAACCTCTTAGAAGAGAAAGTGGGTGGTACCCTTGAACGAATTGGTACAGGAGACAGCTTCCTGAACATAACACCAGTAGCACAGACAGTGAGATCAACAATTAATAAATGGGACCTTCTGAAACTGAGAAGCTTCTGTAAGGCAAAGGACACAGTCAGCAAGACAAAAAGGCAGCCCACAGAATGGGAAAAAATATTCACTAATCCCACATCTGACAGAGGGTTGATCTCCAAAATTTACAAAGAACTCAAGAAGCAAGTCTCCAAAACACCAAAGGACCCTATTAAAAAGTGGGCTGCAGAACTAAATAGAGAGTTTTCAATAGAGGAGTCTAAAATGGCTGAGAGGCACTTGAGAAAGTGCTCAACATCCTTAGCCATCTGGGAAATGCAAATCAAAACAACTCTGAGATACCATCTCACTCCTGTCAGAATGGCTAAAATCAAAAACACCAATGACAATTTATGCTGGAGAGGATGTGGTGAAAGGGGGACACTCCTCCATTGCTGGTGGAAGTGCCAACTGGTTCAGCCACTTTGGAAATCAGTATGGAGATTCCTCAGAAAAATGGGAATAAACCTACCACAAGACCCAGCAACTCCACTCTTAGGCATATATCCAAAAGATGCCCATTCATACAACAAAGATGTCTGTTCCACTATGTTCATAGCAGCTTTATTTGTAATAGCCAGAACTTGGAAGCAACCTAGATGTCCCTCACCCAAAGAGTGGATAGAGAAAATGTGGTACATCTACACAATGGAGTACTATTCAGCAGAAAAAATAATGGAATCATGAGATTCGCAGGCAAATGGATGACACTAGAAGAAACCATCCTGAGTGAGGTAACCCAGTCACAAAAAGAGAAAGATGGCATGTACTCTCTCATATATGGATTTTAGACATAGATCTGGGGAGTGCCAGCCTACAATCCTATGGCCAGAGAGTCTGGGAAACAGAAACTTCATTTAGTGGCTGATCGAAGAAGAGGCAGACTCCCTTGGTTAAGTACTGAGCTGAACTCAAGAAAGCCAGTAACAGAGAGGGAGGACCGATGATCAAAGGGATTAAGACTGGACTGGTTTAACCCCCAGAAACAGCTGACCAGACAAAGGTTAACTCTTGAATCCCAGGCATCAGCCTGGGAATCCAGCATGGGACTGATCAAGACCCCCTGAATCTGGGTGTCAGTGAGGAGGCCTAGGGAATCTATTGAGCCTTGGGCAGCAGATCAGTACCCATCCCAAGTATACACACGGACTTTGGACTCCCATAGAACAATTTGAGGTGCACTCTCACCCTGAACTCTTGGGGAAGGGTCTAGGCCCTGCCCTATATGAACTGACAGACTATGGACACCCCCATGGAGGGCCTCACCCTGGGGTAATGAGGGGATAACGGGGGGGGTTGGGGGGAGGGCACGGGAGGAGGGGAGGGAATGGGAGAGGGACCTGGAACTGACTTGTGAAGCAACCTCATTTCTTATCTAAATTTAAACTGGAAAATAAAATATTTTAAAAAAATTTTAAAAAAATTAAAAAAAAAAAGACAGAGCTAGCCAATAAGAAGCCCTAGACATTGGCTGACAGCATTGTATCTAATAGAGTCTGTGTGTTATTTGGCGGTCTGAAGAAGCGACGGGACCCAGGCTTGAATCCCACAAAAGCAATAGGTGTTTTTCTTCAAGACACCCTTACCTGAGTATCCTGCCTCTAGTAGGACCACCCACTCCTGGGAGGACCCACACAGCACCTTTCCTAGCAATTCTTTTACCACCAGAGTTCTAGCTGCACCAGGACCTCTGAACACATACAGAAAGCAGACAATTTCAAATGCAACAGGCACCAGGGCAAAGCCTCCTCAGCTGCAGGGAGGCCACAAGCAGGGCTGAGGGCCCTGGCTGCCGGAGGCTGTCTTTCCGGAAGTAGGTTCATCTGCTAAGGATTACTCATGTGTCATATCCTGCACACACAGGCCCACAATGGGCTTTCTAGATGAGAAGACAAGCAGACATGATAGATAACATTGTCCGGGAGTGATTCAAGTTGAGAGAATCCGTATGTACCCTAAAAGAGATTGACAATACCAGTTGAGCAAAGTGGACATAGGAAACCACAATAGAGTCCATCTAAATGGAGGGTAAGGCAATACCCAGGAAAGCAGTGGTTCAGAAAGAGGGAATGTGAGGCAGGGGCACACAGAGATTCAAGAAGGCCAGAGCAGTGGATGCAGGCAGGAAGGACGACGTGCAGAGCTGGCCAGCAGACAGTACTTCCTCCACCCAGGAGAGGCTGAGCTGGGTCACTCTACCATCCTTATGAAGGCACCTAAGACCACACTGCAAAGCCCACAGCAGGCTGGGAGCTAACTGCCACAGGGAGCATGTCCAGCCCACCCATCCCTCACAGGTTCTCAGAGCAACAAAACAAGCCTCAGTGAACACAGGAGCAGGTCAGCTCTATGCTAGGACCTGAAGCCATTGAGATGAGGGTGAGAGCCCTGCCCTCACACAGCACACAGCCCAGCTGATCAGCTGTGTAGACACCTATGTTCAGCGCAGAGAGGGGGTGCAGCTGAGAGCCATATGACAGAGGAATACTCAGACCTCGTGGTGAGCTTGAGCATGGAGGCTGGCCCTGTGCGACAGTAAGAAATTAAGGGGAGGGTCAGCAGAGCAGGCAGGCAAGTGTCTTACTTGTGAGAAATGGTGGTAGGTGGCAGCTGTCTGTGGTCTCCGGCTAGGATGCATTTTGGGGCCTTCAGCAGGGGGATCCAGCAGCTGGCTTCCAGGGCCTGGGCACACTCGTCCACCACCACCACATCAAAGTGGTTCTCAGGCAGCAGCTTCAGAGGGCCATCGGAAGATGCACCTGGAAGGAAAGGGAACCAAGATGGCTCACTCATTTTTGCTTCATGACCTAGTTGTATACTAAAACTACTATGCACATGGCCACGGAGAAGGTTCAATGAATAGAGACCCGAGTTCAAGCCCCAGGACCCACATACTGGAAGGAAAGAACTAACTTCTGCAAACTGTCTTCTGACCTCCACACATGTCCACCCACACAAATACACACATGTACACAAAATAAGTAAATAAAAAATATCTTATTTAACACCAGGTAGTGGTGGCTCACACCTTTAATCCCAGCACTTGGGAGGCAGAGACAGGCAGATTTCAGTGAGTTCAAGGCCAGCCTGGTTTACGAAGCGAGTTCAAGGGCAGCCAGGACTGCTACAAAGAGAAACCCTGTCTCAAAAAACAAAATCAAAACAAATCTTATTTAGGATTTCAAGGAAAATTTCAAAGGAAGAAGGGAAAGTCAAGCACTAGTGGGCTTTAAGGTGGAAGCCCACACCCGTACGAGAATGGCGGTGCACACCTGTGATCCCTGCATTGGGAAGAGAGGCAGGAGGAGGATAAGGAGCAGGGTCATCTCCAGATACAAATCAAGTATGAGGCAGCCTGGAGCCACATGAGACCTAGTCTCAAAACACACCAAAAAGTTGGGGCTGGAGAGACGGCTCAGCGGTTATGAACATACCTGAGTTTAGTTCCGAGTACCCACGTGAGGTGGCTCACAACTGTAACTCCAGAACTCCAGCTCCAGGGGATCTGATGTCTCTGGCCTCCAAAGGTGTGTGCGCGCGTGCGCACACACACATACACACACACACACACACACACACACACACACACACACGCATGCACGCACATAGTTAAAATAAAACTTTTTTAAAAAGCAAAAAAACAAACAAATCCCAAAACAAGTAAATGAAACCCTTCATGATGGTGAACTGGGTAATTAATCAAGGAGACAAGACCTATCATTCACACCTCTGAAGGCACTTCCAAGGGTTCAAAGCAAGGGTTGTGTGCTTGGAGAAGCACACAGTGGTACTCTTTCCCTCTGGATCTGCAACACTGTCTCTCTGTGAGTGACTGAGCAAACAGAACAGGCTGTCAGCACCCTGATATGACAGACATTCAAACACCCCACTAACACCATAGCTCTCTTTTCCAGGGAGTACACACAGAACATTCTGGACATGAAGTAAGGGTCTCAATAGGCCAGTCAAGTCAAGGCATCACACAGAATTGTACATAATACACATGGAGGAAAGCTGAAAGCCAGCATCAGGAAGACAGCACAGGAATCCCCAACCATTTGGAAAGCATAAACCCTGATAAATAACTGAGTCAGAATGGAAACCAAGATTTCATGACAGCCCCCTCTCCCCAACAACAAAAAGCAAATTAGCACTTTGAAATGAATGAAAATGAAAACATGCAACTTGTGGGACACCACAAATGGAGTTAGAAGTCTATACCAGAGAAGAAAGGAGGCCAGTGTGATGCCACATACCTACAATCCCGGCACTCAGAGACTGAAACAGGAGCATCACTTAGAGTTTTGGGTTAGTATGAGCTACACAGTGAGTTCCAGCCCAGACCAGGCTACAGAGTGAGACCTTATTTATGCTGCCTCTTCTAATAAGAAGGGAGAAGGCTGGGGAAGATGGTTCAGTGGGTAAGAACACTTGCTGCATAAGCACAAGGATCTGATTCAAGTCCCCAGTGCCCATGAAAACAGCAGGGAGTGCCCACAACAATCTACAGCTCACATTGTCGGGGTGAATGCAGGAGCACTGTTTGGGCTTGCTGCTAGCTCCAGGTTCAGTAGCAAACTGTCTCAGAACCAGTGAAGAAAGCATCAGAGCAGGACACCTGACATCTTCCTCTGGTCTGTGCATGGGCACACATATCCACAAGCACACACACTCATGATCACACACAAAAGAGAGGACATCCAGAATAGCCCGTGTCTATGAAAGACATTGATTTCATAGCTAGAAGATTCCCTACACAGCAAATCCCAGCCCAGAGGCTCTGTGAGTCCCAGGAAGAGCAGCAGCTGCTGCAGACTGTGGCCAAGGCCGTGTGGCAGGAGGGCTGTGCTCTCACCTGTGTTGGTGGCTAGGACCACGTCTGCAGCAGTGAGGCTCTGAACTATGGCTGCTTCTTCTCGCTCCTTCAGTTCCTTCCTCAGTAGCTTAATTTCATTTCGAAAATTACTTTTCTCTCTCTTATCCTGGGTCTTTTTGTTCTTGCCCTAGGAGAAAAACCGGTAATTATCCCAGTGAGACTCCGTACGTCTTTTCTGTTATGCTGATCTCAGGTAGTCAGAGATGCAGCTCAGTGAGTTCCAGGGACAGCGCTGAACAGCAGAATCTTCATCAAGGAAGCACACTCTGGTCATAGAGGTCAGTCCCCACCAAGAGGCATGAAGGGACCATGGACAACAGACAGCTGTTGCTCCAGGCAAGAAAGTGTCAGTCCGGACTTGGGTGGGAACATCAGCCAGAGGCTGAGCTCACTGCCATTGCATGTGGACAGAGGTGACACAGTGCACTGCCTGAGCCCCACGCAGCACATGCATCCTTGTTCCCACCTCCATGTAGCCATCTGACCCCCCAATGACACCCAGATCTGCATCATGCAGCCTCCAATTTCCCAAAAGGCAGGCGGACTCTTGCCCTGGCATCCTCTCTGCTACCATCATTCCCCAGTGGTGAGGCCAAGGAGAGTCAAGGTGAGGCAGTGGGTGGCTGATGGGAGGACACAGCCCAGCCCAGGAAACTAAGGAAGACTTGGGCACACGCATGGAACAGATCCAGTTTACAAGCACCGGTTACTAGAATAGAGACACTTCACCAGCAGCCACCAACCACCTTGTTCTGCAAGCCCTGGTAGCCCTGGTATGACAGGTAACATGGGCCAACTATTCCAGAAGGGACTTACTTTTCTGAATATTTTTCATCTTGCCAATATCAGCCAATGCACCTTGCCAGCACTGGGGAGGGAAGGCACTGAGGAAATGCTTTTTCTTCCAGTGCCAGAGACGAAAGCAAGGGCAGTGCACACACGGGCACTTGCTCTGCCCTGCACCACCCCCAAGGCCAGGGAACACTTTCTTTAGCACAATTTCTCACCTATTCCACACTCCCAAAGCACCTGGATCCCTACATGCTCACAGCAGTTCTACACCCACATCAAGCAGTCCAAACTACAAAGAGGTTCAACACTACAGAGTGGTCCAGTTTGACTCAGGTAGTCCAGACTGGTCTTGAACTCACTATGCAACCCAGGATGACTTTGACTTCTGATCCTCCAGACTCTACCTCCCAAGAGCTGGGATGACAGGCCTGAGCAACCAAGCTCAATTTTATATGGTGCTGGAGTTGAGCCCAGGGTTTGTGCCAGCTAGGGAGACACTGTATGCTGAGGCACGCTCACAGCCCTGGATTATAAAGTATTAAGTGAGCAGACAGAAGCAGAAGATTAGGAGGAGGAGCCTGGACAGATCAGAACAGTCACTTGTTAAAGACTGAAGCTCAGACAAGCTCATGCCAGGGGACACTGACACCATGATACCTACAAAGACCTGGTCGATGTCCTTTCTGATATCAGCAACAATCTGGGCGTTGTCACTCCGAGCTAGCACTGCATCCAGTGAGTGCTGCTGAGCGGACTCCAAGAGGCGGGCGGGGTGCCCCAGGCGCAGAATCCGCTTCTTACACAGAGCCAGACGCTCCACCAGGTTGTCCACAGCGACGTTGGAGGGAGCACAGCACAGAATCTAGGAAAGCATGCAGTGAGGGTTCAAGCAACTTCCTTCTTAATTAAAACCACTTATCAGCCAGGCAGTGGTGGCGCACACCTTTGATCCCAGCACTTGGGAGGCAGAGGCAGGCGGATCTCTGTGAGTTCGGGGCCAGCCTGGTCTACAGAGGGAGTTTCTAGACAGCCAGGGTTACACAGAGAAACCCTGTCTGGGAAAAACAAAATTCGCCAACAAAACAAGCAAACCACTTATCAACACATTAAGTGAAACAAGTAGGCACTAGGGTGAGAGTGAACACATGGTGACGAGGTCACGTGGCATCCAACCCAGGTCACATCTGAATAACTGGAGCCCAGACTTCCACAGCTACGCATCCGGAAGCAATGGACACTGCCAGCTGACTGTGACTGCACAGAAGACTCTAAAGCCACTAACACAGTGGCACATATAGATGACCCCAGTGTTCAGGAGGCTGAGGCAGGAAGGTCAATGTGGGTTCAAAGCCAGCCTGGGCTATACAGCGAGGCAAGGCAGAGTAAGGGGGAGAGAGGGGAAGAGGGGAAGAAAGGGAGATGGGGAGAGGAGAGGAGAAAAGAAGGAGAGGGAAGAGAGGGAGAGAAAGATTCAAGTGGAGGAATACCAGAGAAGCCAGGGCGTTTTCTCCTCAGTTTTGGCCAGTATTAACCCATTTCCATTTACCAGTTCCTATCCGCCAGTGTTGTGGTAAAATGGCCAGCAACAGCCCTGAGTTCAGTCACAGCTTTGGCAAGCCTTCACCAGGTGAGAGTCCCTCCCCCAGCAGCAGGTGGTTTTTTGGAAGGGAACCCTTACAGCTAGCCAGTGGTATGGGTTCCTTCATGCCAACTTTTTGAATCGGCAGCTTATGAAACATAACTCACTGGTAACTTCTGGTTTCTGTACCTTGTCTGTCTTGCTTGCCCAGTAAAAACAAGACTGTATTGCACTGATGTGGAAGTCCTCACCAGCTATTTGAAATTATAGCCAGTCTATGGAAAGCATGGAGACCTGTTCTGGGAGGTCAGGAGAAACCAGCTCTGTGCTGATGACTCCCAACTGGGACCTGAGAGCTGGTGCCCGGAGGACAGTCTAGGCACTTTTCCAGTATCATAGTCTGGAATTGGACACTTCATTTCACACTGACGTGAGGAAGTTTGTCCAAACAGGAGCAACACCCACAAGGCTAACTCCAGCATTCTTATGACAGCTCCCTGAGAGCACGTGTCACTCTGGCTTCCCTTTCCTTTTCTATACACCGCACACTGCTTCGAGCAAGGCAATGGCAACGAGTTTCTTTCCTAACTCCAACAGAAATAAATACACAAGAATGTCTGGAGGACCAGGGAACCCCACACTGATGGGTGCGAACAGTAGCCTGCAACAGTGCTTCATGGCTCAGAAAGGCAGAGCAAGCATGGTGCACGTGTATCTCGTGGGTTAATGCACATCTGATTAACTATAGACCCATCATCAGCCTCAAACTGTTGCAGGGCTCTCAAAGGGCCCTGGTCATTCCACATCACCACTGTGAACCTGGACTCAGAGCGAGAGCACACAGCAAGTGTGGAAACTGAGGGCGTGTGGGCTGACAACAAAGGCTGAGAGATCTTAAGGGCTCCCGAAGCTTACCTGTGCATCCGGACAGGTGTTCCTGCTTGTGAGGCTAAGAGAAACTGCAAAAAGTGCGGCAGTCCAACACTCAACCTGCAGATACCCTGTGCCAGTCCTGACCAGCCAAGTTGGACTATGAAGGGACCCTGCTGAGTGACAAGCATGACAAACTCAAAGCTACAGGGGTGGATGAGGAGGGAAGGCCCTCTGCCCACCTTTAAGCCTTGCTTCACAGCTTGGAGGATTATTTCCACCACAGTTGTAGTCTTCCCGGTGCCAGGAGGCCCATGGATGATGGCAACTTCTTTCTGGGCCAGTGCAAAAGACACAGCTTCTTTCTGGGAAGGGTCCAGGGCCGTGTTGTAGAAAGTGAATGGGGCTGTGGGAGAAGTGCCACTGTCAGCAATCAGGAATACATAGTGCAGAGCAGGCTGGACCCAGGCTGAGCTACACAGCACAGAATCAGTCTGCTGTTTTCTCCTTCTTTGAGACACGATCTTACCATGTAACCTTGGCTGGTCTGGAAGTCACTATCTAGACCAACCTGGCCTCAAAACTCAGAAACCCACCTGCATCTACTCCGCAAGTTCTGGGATTAAAGGTGTGCTTGTACCTTTTTGGTTTTGGTTTTTTAAAACAAGGTCTCATATCACCCAGGCTAGCCTCAAACTCTCTAAGTAGGTAAAGATGACTTGGGCATTCCCATCTCCTGCCTCCACCTCATGAGTGATGAGACTACAGGCTATACCACCACACCTGATTTAGTGGTACTGGAGATAGAACCCAGTACTTCTTGCTAGGCAAGTACTCTATCAACTGAGCTACAGATATAAGCTGTAATTTTCAAAGCAAGATTTCTCTAGGAACAGGAATCAACACCCAGCCTGCTGCTGTTTTTCCTTATTTTACAAGAAAGTGCCATGCCATTTGGTTATAATCTGACCAATGGCTGCTGGGTACCACAGCAAGGTGAGTTACAAAAGAGATTACATGGCTCCTAAGTATAGATGTCGACAATCTGTTTGTATGAACTTTGCCAATTCATGCTCTAGAATAACAGATAGGAAGGAACTGTTTATTGGGGTATATTCATTTGCATTGTTTTATCACTCTTAAGTGACCATAAAATGACAAAGACAAAGGATGGTGACTTTATTTTGGATAATATAAGACTCAAATAACTAATGATGCTTTCTTAAAAAAGCATCTGTATGTGTACGCGTATGCATGTATTGTGTTTGTGTATGGGTGTGTTTGTGCATGTGCGCGTACATGTGTGTGTGTGCACGCGCACGTGTGTGTGTGCGTGTGTGTGTGTGTGTGTGTGTGTGTGTGTGTGTGTAATAGGATCCTGGTGGAGGGCAGAGGACAACCTCAGGGTTTGTCCTTGTCTTATACCTTGTTTGACACAAGATGTGTTGTTCACCACTGAGCAGCGAGGTCAACTGGCCTATGCACTCAAAGGAGCTTTGCTCCACCTCTCATCTCATAGTAGGAGTGGTAGAATTACATATAGGATGACCATTTGGGTTCTGGGGATCTAATCACATTCACACAGCAGGCACTTGACCCACTGAGGCACTCTGGCCCAAATGGCCTCTTGTGCTCAGCTCCGTCCCAGTGTTCACCAGAGACACCCAACAGATGAGTGCACCAAGCTCTTATGAAAAGGGTGCTGAGCTGGACCTGTGAGAGGCGACAAGCCTGTGAGCCATCAAAAGAGCAGGAGGGACAAAACACACACTATCAAATCCCAAGTTTCTGGCACATTCTACATTCTATCTAATTCTTGTTAATTAGATAACAGCTACAATCAGGACACACCAATCTTTAAAGGCAACTAATATATTTTTGAGGTGGGTATGGTAGCACTCAGGAGGGGGAAGTATGTCAGGAGTTCAAGATCATTCTTGACCATAGAGTAAATTTGAAAGTAAGGCCAGCCTGAGCCACACAAGACCTACTAACAAATAAATAAATAAATTTAAGATTGTGGTGGGGGCTGGGGAGATTGCTCAATAGGCAAAGTGCTTTGCCACACAAGCATGAAAACCTGTGTACAGGTCTCCAACACCATGTTAAAGCTGGACACAGTGAAGCATATCTATAGTCCCAGCACCAGGAAACAGAGACAGGTGGATCCCTGGGACTCACTGGCCAGTCAGCCTATCTAGTCAGTAAGCTCCAAGTTCAGCAAGAGACTACCCTCAAAAACTCAAACATAAGATGTCATGAGACAGTTCAGTGGGTAAAGGCACCATCACATAAGTTGGTAATGTGCGTTCAATCTCTAGGACCCTGTAAAGCAAGAAGGAAAGAACCAACTCATACAGCTATTATCTGATCTCTGCATGCACACTTGACACACAATAATAAATAGAGAAAAAACAGGGCGGAAAGGGTCTCAGGAAGACACATAATAGCAACCTCTGGCCATAACACCTAGGTGTACACACACACACACACACACACTCACTCATACTCACTCACACAAACATGTGCACATGTATAACACACAGTGTATTGGTGCACACCTACAGCCCAAGCATTTAGGAAGTAGAAGTACGAGAATCACAGGTTGAAGGCCTGTCTCAACTATGCAGCAAGTTCTGCAGTGAGAACTTCTCCAGTACTGAGTCCAGGGAAGATGGCCTAGAGTCTGCAAGTCAGTCAGAGAAACACATCCAAAGATGTCAAGGCAGAAATGTCAGACTCAGTGTAAACTCTTGCTAAAACAGCACAAGGTCACACTGCCCTAAATAATTTCAGGTAAGAGATTTAAAAGCTGGGGCTAGAGAAATGTCTCAGAAGTTAAAAGCATGCACTGATGTGGCAAAGGACCCATAGCTGGTTCCCAGAACCCATGCTGAACAATTCACAACTACCCCCAACTCCAGCTGGTCCAATGTCCTTCTGACATCCCCAAGCACTGCACTCATACATGCACACAAACACATGTACACACACACACACACACACACACACAATTAATCTTAAAAAAAGAAATTTAAAAATCCTCACGTATTTCAGTGGTGGGACTCGGGGAGGAACCACCCAAAAGGACGTCTATGAGTGAGGACGCTGGCCCAGAGTGGTATTTCTTCAGTGTCATCAGCGCTCTGTGAGGAACCAGAGTCAAAATGAGGAGCTCTTTGGGACAACAGTGCAGGGACACCATCACCTGAGAGCACCCAGCATACAGGACACCCCCCCCCTCAACACAAACAAGGGCATCCATGAGTCTCATTCAAGAAAAACACCTCTCTGATTTTCGGCCTGGAACACTCACTTTTTCAGTCGCTTGTACGTGACATCATTGGCGAGCTTCAGCAGTCTGTACGTATTCTCTCGGTCCAGGTTCAACTGGAAATCATGGGACTCATCAAAGGCCACTGTGACTGACTTTTGGGTGATGCGGGTCAGGACCCCAGTGGCCAGCTGGCTGCTTTCATTAGCATCATACAGACCCACAATATCCCCTAGGAAAACAAACCCAGCTGAATATCACGGTATTTATGGACCTACCATGTGGATCCTGGGGACAGGACCCAAGCACCTTTCTCTCTGGAGCCACCTCACCCAAGCGTGAGTTTCGCCTGTGCCTTGAGTCTTACTGGTCTCCTCCCTGACTTTAGAAGACCAACAGGATATGACAAGGATGCTCCTAAGCTGAGCTTGTGTTCGACTCCCTATACCACACCCTGTGTAGGACCCCTCATCTCAAGATTGTTACTTCCGAGTGACCAAGACTCGAGACTGCCCCTCAGAAGATGTACAACAGCCACATCCCCTGAATTTGGTCAACAGCAGTGTCCACACACCACCACTCCAACTTGCTGGTGTTCCACACAGAGGTCCAATTCCGTTACCACCACCCACCACGCCAGCACTTCATACAGCTTCAGAGAGCACAAAGCACAAGCCCTGTACTGCTCCTCATGCCTGACAGTGGCAGGCACTCTTGTTCCCACCTTCTGATGGAGCCGGCTGAATGTAGCTCAAGTTCAGCCTGGTCTCGCACCCACCAACAGGTTCCTTCGTTACCTTCCCACTCCCCTCATCTTACCCCCTTCAAACCGTGCAGGGGAACTACTCTTGAGACAAGAGGCTATGAAGTCAAAGGCTGCCACTCAAAACAGGACACACAGGGCTGGAGAAATGGCTCAGTGGTTAAGAGCACTGACTGCTCTTACGGAGTACCTGGGTTCAATTGCCAGCACCCACGTGGCACTCACAACTGTCTGTATCTGTAACTCCAGCTCCTGGGGGTCCAACATCCTCACACAGACATAAGTGCAGGCAAAACACCAATGCACATTAAAAAACAAGACAAAGCCAGGTAGTACTGCCAGCTCTCAGTTTTCAGGGCTAAGGCCAACTTAGCATCCCTGGTGTGTGGTCAAAAAGCTCCAAAGTACGGTGCAATGGCAGGGGGCTTGCTCAGCATGCCAGAGGCTTTGGGTTCTGCCCCAGGCACCGTAAAGATAAAGCTGCCCACCAGGGCAACCAAAAAGCAAAGTATTAACAGCCAAACAGGTAGCACATACTTGCAATTCCAGAACTCAGTAGACAGAGACAGAAAGCTTACTGCAACTTATAGTACAACCTGATCTACACAGAAACTTCTAAATGGACCAGGGCTACACAGTGAGTCACATTCCTGGCTCTAAAAACCAATAAAAAGGCAGGCATGATGCAGTAGGTCTGTAATTCCAGCACCTGCAAGGTAGTGGCCAGAAGATGAGGAATTCAAAGTTCAAAGTCATCCTCAGCTGCACAGTAAACTTCAGACCCTGTCCCAAAACAACATCGCCAGCCATGATAATTCTAAGATTTCTAAACAGGAAGTTTTCATTGCTTCATATTCCATCTGTGTCCTCCAGCCTTTGGGAGAACACAAGCCTTAATCTGAACACCAGGAATGGCCAATACATGCCTGCACCAGACACCTACCGGATGTGAAGCTGTTGCTGGGAAGCACCACCACAGGCCCCAATTTCCTGGGCTCAAAGGTGACCAACCGCTGTCCGTACAGCCCGGTGCACTGGCTGGATACCTGAAGCTTCAGCAAACACACCCCTCGGCTCTGGAGCTCTTTCAGAGAACTGTGTTCCTGCCAGGACCTGGAAGACACCCAGGATAGCAGTTCCACTGTGTGTGCCTGTACCCTTTCCTACGAGGAAAGATTCTGCTTATAGGCAACCAAACATGCCCCAGAGGAAATCGGAATCTGCTCCACCCCAGCCCTGGCCTCCCACAGCTCCCTGGTACTGCCTAACCTGCTCCAGGCTGCCAATGCAGTCTTCCCAACATCTACTCCATTTTTCAGCAAGTCCTATGGGGCCACCCATTTATACGGTACTCACTCTCTCCCTCTTACTCCAGCACTGTAACTGCGGTTCAAGGCTCTAGCTTGACTTGCAGTAGATCACTCCCACAGTAAGCATGTGGTGTGAGAATCTCATGCCTTTACAGATGAAGCAAGGGAAACTTGGGTATACAGTTCCACAGTCCCATAGCCAGGGCAGCAAAAACTCTTACTCATTGTGACTGGCTGACTCTCAACAAGTCATCGGTCGCAGCTGTAATTGAACAGCCTAGCTTCAAGTCCTGCCTCGACGTGGGTTACCCTGGGCCAGTTACTTCGCCAGCCTTTGTCTTTCCTCAGGGAAACGCACCTCAGGGATGGTACTGTGGGGTAAAGGAGTGCAGGATCTGCCTGCTGCAGGCCAGTAGACATTCTCCAGAAACAAGCCGCCTCTTTAGGCATCATAATAACATGGGTTTCATCTACTTTACTCTAGGAGGCTGATCTCGGGAACACTCTCCTCCCCGGTTCTCTCTCGGGGGTGAGGGCAGATATAGTGGCAAAAGGTCTCCTGTAGCACAGGCTGACCTCAAATTGGATATGAGGCTAAAGATGACCCTGAACTTCCGATCCTCCTGCCTCGACTCCCGGAGTGCTGGGATGACATGTGTGCGGCCCTGACACCGCAGAGGGCTGACTCCCGCTGACTGACCCGCTCCAGAAGACTATGAAGGAGAGCGGCAGAGGCTCGGGGACTCGCGGGCGCACATACCTGCGTTCCTCCACTTCGGCGTCCCGCTCCAGCTCCAGCAGCTCTAGCTGCTGGGCCACAAAGCTCTCCACGGTGGACAAGGCCATCTCCTCCGCGATGCAGCCCCTGACTGGAGCTTCCTGCTCGGTCAGTTAGTCCTGTGGGACCCGTGTTCCCGTCGGACCGTGTCCCCACGGGGCCAGTGTCCCCAACGGACTTGTACTCCCTGTCAGGGCAGTGAATCCTGACGGACTCATTTCCTATAGTCACTACTTGACCCACTGATTCTAGTAGGACTTCCGTTCCCCTCTTCCAGGTGTTCTCCACCGGCATAATAAGTCAACGCACGAGGTTCGCGTAGCTTCCGCTTCCGGTCGGGACTGTGGAAAAATGGCGGCGTCCATAGCTGCCTCGGCGTTACCAGGCGCTTTGGGGCGGCTGGTGTCTATATGTAGCCGCAGGATCCTGGCACCTTCGGGACCCGGAGCTGGTGAGACCAGGGAGTCCCGGGGAGGGAGGAAACAGAAGCGAAGTGGCGTGCTTGCCGTCTGCCGCACGTGTGTCGCCTTGGTACCTGGTGTGTTGGTTGCGTGCGTCCTAAACATTGCACGGGATTTGCATTACGAGAACCTGGGATGAAGACGCGGTTCCTTCAAGCACTCTTAAACTTATGTGTAGGTCCTATATTAAAGAGACACAAAAAGCCGGGCGGTGGTGGCGCACGCCTTTAATCCCAGGAGGCAGAGGCAGGCGGATCTCTGTGAGTTCAAGGCCAGGCTGGACCGACAGCCTCCAAAACAATACAGAGAAACCCTGTCTCGTAAAAAAAAAAAAAAAGACACAAAAAAACTCAGAGAAATATCACTCAGAATCATACAGAGGGAAGCGATTCGGAAGTCGCTATATAAGGAGGGTTTCAACGCCTGACCGTGGACATTTGACCTCGGGCTGCTAGCCACCCTCGGATCTGAAAAATGACGTTGAAGAAAGGAGTGAGTGTTTTTGATGTTAGGGTTGTAGACCATAGGATGAACCATCTTGAAACATAACTAGTAACTAAGTGATGTGTCTTTAGTTTTGTTGGCCGGACTTTTTGGTTTGTGTGTGTGTGTGTGTGTGTGTGTGTGTGTAAGTGGGTGCACATGCCGGTGTGCAGACTAGATGATGGTGTCAGGTGACCACTAGCTGTCTTCTACCTTTTCTTTTTCTTTCTTCCTTTTAAAAGATTTATTTTGATGTTTATTTGTATGTGGGTGTGGGTGTCTTATGTGCATTTTAATAAAGGTGCTTTTGGGGTCCAAAAGAGGGGATCAGATATTAATCCTATAGATTTGAAGAGAAAAACCACCAACCCAAATCATCATGGACAAAAAAGTTAATTAAAGCAAGCTTTTTTATTCATGTACACAGCTGCTTCCCCCTAAAACTGGGTTCAAGAGGTCAGCATTGGACATGGTAGAGATGAGGGTTTGTAGAGTTCAGGAGTAGGGAGTTTCCAAATGGAGGATTTGGCAGGAAAATAGATGGGGTTACAGAAGCAAAACATAATCATAAAGAGTTGGCTATAATAACCTTCTGAAACAAAGACATGATTGCAAGGTGGTCATAACAAGGTAGTCAATTATAACAGGTGGTCTAACAACAGGGGGTCATGATAACCTTTTGAAATAGAGGCATGGTTGTCATTTCCTGGAACAGGCAGTACAGAACCATTTGTAGTTAAGGTTGTGAGGGGGGCATAGCCCTATCCTTGAGAAACAAATTTAATCATAAACGTGAATGAACCTAGTTTGTCTTTACTATAAGCTAGCTTCCACACCTAAGATGGAGTCAAGCTGGTTTATCACAAATCCCCTGGAACTGGAGTTACAGGCAGTTGTAAGCTGTTGTGTAGGTGCTATGAACCAAACTTTGTCCTCTACAAGAGCAGCCAGTGCTCTTAACCACTGACCGTCCCTCTAGCCCATCCCCACCTTATTTCTAAAGGTTTCTCACTAAAAGTGGAGCTGGCCCTTTTGGTTAGATTGACTAGTCAACAAGCCCCTGAGATCCCTTTGTCTCTACTCCCCAGTACTGGGTAACAAATGAGTGGTGCTGTGCCTGGGTTTTTATTTTAATGCTGGTGATCTGAACTCAGGTTCTCACACCGTGTAGCAGGCAGTTTACCCACTGAGCCATCACCAGTTCTCACCTGAGCTTTTTTAGAGGCAGATTGTGATACAGTAGGTTAAACCAGACACCAGCAACAGATCTGTGCATTTCATCACAGTAACTTCCGACCGTGTTTCTCTTGTTCCTACAGCCGCCCTCCAGTCTGCTTCTCAAAGATTCAATTCACAGAGCACTTCGTATCCACAAGGGTAATGATACCAATATGCTGGTTTGGTGATTTTTCCATTGTCTGTAGAAATGTTACTTTCAAGTTCAAACTTCTCAAGCTGGGTGGTGGTGGTGCACGCCTTTAATCTCAGCACTCAGGAGGAAGAGGCAGGCAGATCTCTTGAGTTCGAGGCCAGCCTGGTCTACAAAGCCAATTCTAAGACAGCCAAGACTACACAGAGAAGCCCTGTGAAAAACAAAAACAAAACAAAATACTTCTCTAAATTAGAAGCTGGGTGTGATGGCAGACTTTAATCCCAGCACTCGGGAGGCAGAGGCAGATGGATCTCTGTGAGTTTGAGGCCAACCTGATCTACAGAGCAAGTTCCAGGACAACCAGAGCTACATAATAGAGAGACCTTGTCTTTAAATCAGAACAATAACAAAAAATTTCTTCACATTTTGAAAAAGCTGTATAGGACTGTAGCTCAGTGATAGCGTGTTTGTCCAACATACTTGAGGCCTTGGGTTCTTCCTCCAGAACAAATGCACACACACACACACACACAATTCTATCCCCATCAGAAGTAACGCATGCATGTATGTATAAGTTACATATATGCATATCCCCAGAACAACATCTGACATACAGGTTTGGCCAAAAACTGTAAGTAATCCTGCTGTGTTTATATTCTCAGCAGCATAAACCTTTGAGTCTCAGAATGACAAATTATAAAACACACTCTGAAAACATGAAGAACCCCCAAGTGGCATTTCACTGAGTGGCCTGTTCTTCCAATTCTGCTGTGACAGACCCAGTCCTCCTGCCAGACTCCATTTTCCCAGCTTCCTCTTTCCACTTTCTTCATCTGACTCCATCCTGGATAGTCACTGAACGTAATGTCACTCAGAAGAGAGATTCAGAGAACAGCTCTTTCCAGCTATTCCTGCTCCCTCAAGGCCACTGACCATGGAATTCATGTTCCTAGAGACTAACAGTGGTATGAGGGAGAGTGTCCATTCATTGCAGATGTGTGCTTGTTAAAGGCATAGACAGGCAAAACTTGGGTCTGAAGTCTGCACATGCCCCTGGAGACAGAAAGGTTGGAACTCCTATGAGAGTGGTCTACAGCCAGCATTAGAGTTGTGAGTCTCATATCCTTCCATAACAAGCTTGTGCACTGATACCCTCTGACACCACACAACTACTCCTTGGGCACTTAAAGCTGCCTTTCATGTGCATGTGATGTGAGTTTATGAAATGGCTTTTGCAGATACGTTCCTAAGACCTCCCTGAGCTCACCACCCTGGGAAGAAGTGGTTCTGCCAGATCCTGTTGAAGAGACCAGACACCACACAGGTAAGACTTTGCAGGGGCTGGGCAGGGTGGCCTTTGTAACCCTAGCACTTGGGAGACTCAGACAGGAGGATTACTGCGAGTTTGAGTCCAGCCTAGACTCTATCTCAAAAACCAAAACAAAAAGGGAAATGTATGGGTAGCACCTAGTGTCCACGCTCATGAGCCACTGAGGTAATCATTGCCATGGAGCAAGATGGCAGGTTTCTGAGTGCTCTGAACAACACACATGTGTGCCCAGCACTTAAGGTGTGCCTTCCCTTTGTAAACAGCTCTCCAGCATCTGCCACAAGGCAGCCAGGTGATGGGAGTTGGGTGCACCTGAATCTCCAGCTATGTTGTGTGTCTGTACACACCTGGCATCTCAGCACTCAGAATCACAAGTTCATGTCCAGCCTCAGCTAAGTGTCAGGAAAGGCAGCATAGCTGTGCCAGCTGTAGAGTCACATCTGAGTTTCCCAGAGTTACAAGTTCCCATTGTTGCAGTCAATCTTCTGGCATTTAAAATACTGTTTAAGATGCCGTTCAAAATAAATATAGTCCTACCTAGAGGTCTGTGTGTGTTTGGCACATGCACAAGTTTTGTTTTGATTTGTTGTTGTTGTTGTTGTTGTTTTCTGAATATTTTTGATCTGTGCTTAGCCAATTCTGTGGATGTTGAGCACAAGGACACTGAAGACTCTTCCTCATTGAGCTTTCATCAGTGATGACAGGAGCTGCTTCTGGCTTTGACTTGTTTCCAGGGCAGGAGTTATCATGTCTGTCCTATGTGTCCATCCCTCAGCCTAGGGATGGGGCTCAGTGCTGTGGGTGCCATTCAGGGCAAAGTTGAGGGCTGGGGACTGTGACTTGAGCCATCGAGGCAGTGATGATGGGAGCAGAGAAGCAGTAGGTATGGATGGTGCCTTCAGCTCAGAGAGATAGACTTCTGGCTCCTCAGGCTACAAGACTGGCCTTTCACTGCTCAGACTGCATGCATCTCACCCTGGAATGTAGCCCAGGCTAGACTCAGACTCACTGCAGCCTCCCACATACTGAATTATAGGCATGTACCATTCATGCTCAGTTTGTTCACTGGTTCTTAACTAATTTTTTTTTTTTTTGAGAAAAGCAAAACAAGGTGAGGGTTCTGTCCCAGAACCACAGAAGTGGTACTCCCTGCCTGTGCTCCTGAAGAGCACCAGCCTAACCCTGAACCCGCCTATTGGGTGGGTAAGCAGGCCTGAATGGACTGCAGTGAGTGCCCCTCACAAGTAGATGGCCTATCCCATGGATGATTGCCATGTCCTTTCTGCAGAGGTTGTAAGGAAGGTGAACGAGCTGATCGCCACAGGCCAGTATGGCCGGCTCTTTGCTGTCGTGCACTTTGCCAGCCACCAGTGGAAGGTGACCTCCGAGGACCTGATTCTAATTGAAAATGAGTTGGACATCAAGTGTGGAGAGAGGATCCGGCTGGAGAAGGTGGGGTGCAGGTGGTTTTGTGGACTCAGGGACTTGGGCACCAAATGTGCTTCACTGAGAGGGTTTTTTCAGCTAGGAGTCCCAGCCACAGTGAATAGGGAGTAGGACCAGTACAAGGCAGAGCAAAGGGAAAACCAGGGCTGGTGGAAGGCAAGTAGGCTGAGCTGTGCCTCCATCGAATTTTCAGTCACCAACATAAAACCACCGTTTGAGCTCAGAGCGAGATTTATTGCACCCGCTGGTACAAGGAGGCTGGGAGGTTCCAGCAGGATGCTGCTGTAAGGACAACAGTGATGTCACCCAGAGCAGCTTAGTCTTAGTCTAACCATTTTATTTTTATCTGAGACAAGATCTCCTGTTTCTCAGGCTAGCCTCAAATTCGATCCTCCAACATGTACCTCTCCAGTGGATGGGGTGGCTGCAGAGAACAGAGGTCATTTATCTCCCTCCACTGTTGGCCCTGGGCCTCTCTGTGTTTTCAGTTTCCTGTGTAGTTTCAGCATGTGAGCATCCCCCACTCCCTGCTCCCAGTGGTTTCTGTGACCTTGGTGAGGAGCCAGGGATTAAATATGCTACATTTTATCCTCTCAGGTCCTGCTGGTTGGGGCAGACAACTTCACACTTCTGGGCAAGCCACTCCTCGGGTAATGAGCTGCTTAACACTGAGCTTGGAACAGGGCCTGGGCACAGACGAGACATGGTATGGTCGGGTACATTAGGGACTGTCACACATCGCTGTGAGAGCTAAACGTAACACCCTTCTGTACCATTCTGGAGGGTATTTGCTGTCTGCGGAACATCCAATGAGGTGACTGGTCAATCACTAATCCACTACAGTCAGCCTTTCTTTTATTATATTTTGGTTTTTCAAGCAGGGTCTCTCTTGTGTAATAGCCCTGGCTGTCCTGGAACTCACTCTGTAGACCAGTCTGGTCTTGAACTCACAGAGATCTACCTGCCTCTGCCTCCTGGGTGTTGGGATTAAAGACCTGTGCCACCATAAGCAGCAATGTAGCCTCTCAGATCATCTTAAGGGCTGGTGGTTTGGCTCAGGGATAGAGTGCCACCTGTTAAGCTTGAGAACCCTGGGTTTATATCTCAACACCACAAACAAAATGTTAAAAAAAAAAATAAAGTTTTCTTTGTTGTCTTTTTGAGGCAGAATAACTGTGTAGCCCTAATTAGACTGAAACTCACAATGTATACTAGACTGACCTTGAATTTATGGCCATCCTCCTGCTTCTGCCTCCCAAGTACTAAAATATTTTTTTAAATACTCATTATGCCTTCTTACTGTTTTCAAAATGTTTACAGTTAATAAACCAGATGTGGGGCATATATCTGTTGTCTCTGCACAGGAAGCAGAGGCAGGAGGATCAGAAGGTCAGAGCTGCTCCTTGGATATAAAGGGAGTTCAAGGTCAGTCTGGACTGTGTGAGACCCCATTGCAAAACCAGGATTTCTCCTTTACCAGGGTGTGAATAAAGCTAAAAGCAATCAAGGAGGTGCATTGTCAGTGCACTGTTGACTTGTTGTTTCTTTTCCTTTTTTCTAGAAAGGATCTTGTACGTGTTGAAGCCACAGTCATTGAAAAGACCGAATCATGGCCCAAAATCAACATGAAATTTAGGAAAAGGAAAAATTTCAGGAAGAAAACCAGTAAGTGCAAGACAGCATGTTGAGGCCCTGTGCCCTAGCACATCGTGGTTGTTGCCTGTGTTCCCTGCCAAGCAGCTGGGCAAGGCCAGGGTGATGTCATCCCTAATAGTCATGCCCGTGCTGTGTGGGGTAAGGACCCAGGACTACTCGTATTTCCCAATGTGACATGCACACCACACAGCAGCTATAAACCAGCATGGCATCCACCTTGAGACATTGGGGGATAGCAGTGGTATTTGGAGTTGTCTTGGAAAACTGGAAGCAACTCCCACATGAATCAGATATAGTTCACATTCCCTGGCACAGGTCAGGCTTAGGTGGTAACAGGATAGAAAACTCCTGGCAGGCAACTTTGTGCTGTTGGCATGTGTGTTTGTGCATGTGACATCACAGGTAATTCAAAGGGAGACATGATTAGATGCTCAGGAATAGGCCCATGACCTTGCAAGAAGGGGGGTGAGGGAACCAACTGTGCTCCTTTGAAGTCATTTTGTCACTAAGCAATCTGCATTCTCCCTTCTCGGTGATGCTGCATTAGCCCTTGAGAAATGCGCCTCAGTGGTGTCATGTGTCATGGAATGCTGAGTACAAACATCCTCTGAGTGGTAGAGGCTATGGCCAGCTGGCTGAGCTTTGAGGAGTAAAGGAAGCTTTAGACGGGATCGGGTTCATCTGAAGGCTGAAAGCAGAGGCTGCTGAAGAAGGCCCGGAGCCAGTGTGAGGAGAGAGGCTGGGGCCAGTTTAGGGGTGTTTGGGGTTGAAGCCACAGTGCCTAGTGTCAATGGGAGAAGGCTGCAGGCTGGGCCCTCAGCACCAGCCAAGAGCTGCCCCAGAGCTACTTTGGCTGGAACTGTACGGGTGACAGGACAGAAGCAAAGACAAGCTCTCCCACAGGAAGATTTTTTTTTAATTAGTTCCCTCCCACTCCCCCCTCCCCCAGATGGCAGCAGTGGCCACTGTGAAGCACTCCTAAGGAGTGGTGCCATGAGGCTGCTGACGTGAGTGAGGACAGGGTGGAGTCTGAGTGACTGCACAGTGCCTTCCCTTTGGGGTGGGTGGGGCAAGATGGTGGCTGGCTTGACTAGGCAAGAATCCTCTGTGGTGGTGGAAGCCATGGGAAGGTGGTGCCAAGTAGCTGAGGCCAGGTGGGTCTTGGAGGGGCAAGAGTTTTCCCTGTTGCATCTCAAGTCATTCTCTCTTCTCTGGAAGAAGGGGAGTTCCTAAGGGGAAGTGCAGGGTAGCCTCAGTGCAAATGGCACTGTCCTCTCATTCCTGAGGCAGTGCCTAATTATTAGTCCTTAATAGGTGTGACCTATCCCCTGTTACCTGCTTTGATCTGATGATCCTCAAAGCAGCCAATGGTCCATGGCAGATAGAGGGCCACAGAACACCAGTCCCTACAGAGCAGAGGGAACCCAAGGGCAGGGCCCAGGATTGTGGAGTGGCTGCAGAATCTGTCTCTGGGAGTGTCACAACAGAAGATGGGTCTAGGCACAGTGCTCACACTTGTGCTCCTAGCAGTGAGGAGTCTGAAGCAAAGTTGCCAGCCAACCTGGGCAACACAGCAATATCTTGTCTCAAGCCAAGCCCAGACCAGTGAGATGACTCGGCGCCTAAAGACACTTGCCAACCCCAGAACCCATGGTGGAAGAAGAGAACTGATTTCACCCAAGTTGACCTCTGACCTACACATACACACAGACACACACACACACACAATGGCAATCTGCATGCACACACAATAAATGCAATAATTTTTCAGTCAGCTCCACCACCCCCGGAAAAAAACAGTAGCAGTGGCAGTTGGGAAGTAGTTCTAGGCAGTAGGATGTAGTCTCATGTACCCTGGTCAGTAGCACCATAGTCTGTGGTAAGAGACAGCCTTGCCCATCCCTGTCTCTCAAAGTGAGTAGGTCCATCCTACCCTTGAAGCCTTAAGGTCAGTGTGACTATGGGAGCAGACCCTTGACCATAGGCTGCTGAGGTTCCAGCATCTGCAACTATAGGTGGAGTCCATGACGTGAGTGAGGTCGTCAGTACACATCAAATAAATAGAGCTGGGGGCAAAGGACATGACCAGGGGCCAGGCAGAATGCACTGTTGGGTTGAGCTGGTGCCCAGCTGTCTGTGAAGGAGATGAGACCCAGCCTGTGACAAGGTTCTCTTTTTCAGTCACCGTGAACCCACAGACCATCCTCCGGATTAACACCATTGAGATTGCGCCTCGTTTGCTGTGACCACAGAGAGATATCTCAGAAGCATAAAATAAACTCAGGTCTGCACTCAGGGTGCTGTGGCAGGGGAATCACAAGTTCCTAGGCAAGACCCCGTCTGATAATAAAAACAAAGTATTTTATAGGACTGAGCCAGTTCATGCCTGATTATTGGTGGACATCAGCCATGTCTGAACAGCCATCAACCTGAACCATAGCAACAAGCCTGGAGAAAATGGCTGACTGGACCTCACTCCAACCCTGGCGAAGCTGGCGGCTACAGACAGGAATGGTATTCTTAGCAGAAGAGACCGGGGGGGGGCACAACACGAACACGGGACAGGACGGGATGGGATACCAAGATGACCAGGAATGGATGACCAGAATAGCTGCTGGGCTTGGGCATGTGACTCAGGTGGCAGAGCACTTCCCTAGCATGCAGAAAGCCCTGGGTTCCATCCCTCACTCTCAGGCTGAGGCAGGAGGATCCCAATTTCAAGGTCATCCTCAGCTGCATAGTTAGTCCTGGGTGAGCCTGAGCTATGCAACCCTGTCTTGAAAGGAAGGAAGCTGCTCCAGGATGGAAAGCTGCATCTGCCTAGGCGATCTCTGCTGAGTGCCATGGCTCCCATGGCTCCATCAGGCAAAGGTCACAGGGTGGTCAGTGTTCCAGCAGCCCCAGGATGGAGGAGGGCACAGTGCCTACTGAGACAGTGACAGTAAGGAGATGGCAAAACGGACCTCTGATCCTGGAAAGAGTTTGGGACTCCAGGGCTGTGACCCTGAGTCAGACCCACCTTGGGAAGGACCATCAGGAATTGTCACTCAGATTCTAAGGACCACAGCCAGAAGCCTGGAGTCAGGGAGAAGCCAAAGGCCATCCACAGCAGCCTCATTTTCCCAGCTGCCCTAAGGAATCACCCTCAGATTTTCATTTTTTGAGACACAGTATCATTCTATGTAGCCCAGGCTTACCCTGAACTTGAAGCAAACCTCTGTCCAGCCTTCTCAATGCTGGGATTACGTGTGTGCACCACACTCCCGGGGTGGGGCTTTTGGATTGGGTGGGAGGCAGTTGCCCTGCAGCCTCTGGCCAAGTTCCCTTGCAGCTTGCTCTGTATGCAGCAGGGGGCAGCACCTGCCTCCACTGGGATTATTGGGATCACTGGTGTGCGAGCACAAGAACACAATATTGCAGTGCTGGGATGGAACCCAGAGCTCCATGTATACTAGGCAAGCACTTTGCCAACTGAGCTACATCTCCAGCGCTGTTTTGTTGTTGGTAGTCTTAAATTTTAGTAACTAGTGCGTCTGTGTCCAAGGTTGAATGGAAGTGGCTGGCTGCACATGACCAGGCCCCATCTCACTGGCTTGTTAGCCTTTTTTTTTTTTTTTTTTTTTTTGGTTTTATGAGACAGGGTTTCTCTGTATTATTTTGAGGGCTGTCCTGGAACTCTGTAGACCAGGCTGGCCTTGAACTCACAGAGATCCACCTGCCTCTGCCTCCCGAGTGCTGGGATTAAAGGCATGTGCCACCAACGCCCAGCTTTTTTTTTTTTTTAAGACAACCCCTTGCAGACTGGTGGGATGGTTCAGTAGGTAGTGGCAAACCATGCCTGCTAACCTGAGTTCACTCTCTCAGACACTGATTCTGGCAAATTGTCCTCTGAGCTCCTAAGTTAAATGTGATTTAAAGGTGTTATTTTTATGTGTACATGTGAGTTTATGTGTCCCACCTGTGTGAAGGAGATCAGAGGAGGTTACTGGGTCCTTAGACCTAGAGTTATAGAGTTGTGAGTTGTCCTGTGTGTGCTAGAAGCCAATCCCTGGACCTCCACAGGAACAGTAAGCACCTACACACACACACACACACACTCACTCATTTTTCAAGACAGATTTTTCTCTGTGTAGCCCTGGGGAACTCATTTTGTAGCCTAGGCTGACCTTGAACTCACAGGGATCTTCATGCCTCCACCTCCCGAGTTGGGATTAAAGGCGAGCACCTCTGCCACCTGGAGAGCAGCAAACACTCTTAACTGCTAAGCTCTCTGTCCAGCCTCAATAAATACAATTTTAAAAACAAGCCTATAATCCTAATACTTAGAAGGTGAAAGCAACAATATTCCAAGTTCAAGACCAGCTTTGACTCCATGGGAAATTTGAGGTCAATCGTGGCTACAGGAGACCCTGTCTCAAAAATAAATAGAGCCAGGCACAGTGGCATAGGCCTTTAATGCCAGTCCTCAGAAGGCAGAAGCAGATGGGGCTGTGTGTTCCAGACCAGCCTGGTCTACATAGCAACCTCTCTCAAAAGTAATTAAATTGAATTAAAAACAAAATCCCTGCCGGGCGGTGGTGGCGCACGCCTTTAATCCCAGCACTCGGGAGGCAGAGGCAGGCGGATCTCTGTGAGTTCGAGGCCGGGCTGGACCGATAGCCTCCAAAACAATACAGAGAAACCCTGTCTCGTAAAAACCAAAAACAAAAAAAAAACAAAAACAAAATCCCCAATTTCATTCTACCAGTGAGCCAAATGTGACCCTCATGAACAATTTGAACACCAAATCCAGTAAAACTTGACTGTCTCACAGTGACTGTGAGGTCCCAGGTCTCAGGAAGGTCACGTCAGGCAAGGCTACGGAACCAGAGTTGTGGAAAGACTCTAGCTTGTGTCTGTAGGCACCACTTGGGCCTGGCTCTCAAAGCACTCCCTGTGTACGCTGTACTGTGATAGTACCTAGGTTCATAGTAGCCACAGGACTGACAAGAGCTCTGTCGCAGATGCCACAGGACCTCAACTCTCCTTTGCATGTGGCTCTGGGAATCAAGCTCATAACAGAAGCTGTGCCTTTTCCTCCAGTGTGTCCACACCCAAGACTGGCAGCAGTTCACCAAGATAACAGATATAAATTAGAAGTTGCCATGCCCTTTGACCCACATCCAGCACAAGCACCACCCTGTCCCTTGATGGCTCAGCAGCTCCAAGAGCAGAGATGGGAGATGGTGCAGAGGTTCAGCTGCCTGAGGCCTAGCAATACATCACCTTCCACCGTTCCATCCAGGCGAGGGGTCCTAGAGATCCAAGAACACAGGTATGGGGACCACCAACCACGCTGCTGGTGAATGCTAATGGCTGGCAGCATCTACCACCATGTCTCAGGAAATGATCTCTGAGCAAAGGTCATTGTGTCCTTTAAAGTAAGAGCATGGGGCTACGGAGATGGCTTAGCACCCTGCCTGTCACACAACCTGAAGGGTCTGTTTGAATCCCCAGCATCTACATGAAAAGCCAGGTGCTGCCCCAACGACCTGAGTTCTAACCCCAGGACCACATAGCATGGGGAGAGAACAGATTTCCTCAAGTTGTTTTCTGACCTCTACAAGCATTCTCTGTCACACATGTGCTGATCACGTACACACAATAAGTAAATAAATAGATGTAATTTTTTAAAAAAGCTTTGCTTGACAGCACATCAGTAGTCTCAGTGCTCAGGTGCTTGGGTTACAGAGACAGGAGGTTCCCCAAGGTTCACAACCCATCTAGCTGAATTTATGTGCTCCAGATTCAGTAAGAGACCATTTATCCATTAAAAAACAAAAAAACAGCAGACTGTGTGGTGCATACAGCCAGCCCTCCAAAGGCAGAGACAGGCGGATCTGGCCTCCAGGTTCTCCCAGCATCCCTCAGTCCCTCCCTCTTACAGGTTATGACTGGCATTCCTGCCCTCTACCCTGAGCTCTCCAGCCCAGAGTCTGGGTTGCTGTTCCCCCAGAGGCTCTTCCCTATGTAATTCAGACATTTTGGTACCCACCCCTTTTGTACCTTTGGCCTGCTGATGCGCCTGATTCCCTCTCTCCTCCTCCCCCTACCCTCACCTCTCCACATGGCCCAGCTCAGCCTGGTCCTGTCCACTCTGGACTTTCCCAGATGTCCCTTCCTCTGTCTGTGCTCTCCCCACACACCTACAATAAACTTTCTCCTCCACCATACCTAGGAGCAGTCATGTCCTTTTCCTTTCCTTTTCATTTCTTTTTTTCATTCAGCAGCTTTGTGGTTTGGATCTTCCATGTCCCCTAAAGGCCCACAGACTAACGATTTGGACCCCATGGTGGTGGCACTCTTAGAAGGCAGTGAAGCCTTTAAGGGGCCTGGCAGGAGAAGTTAGTGCCCTGGATGGGGGTCACATCGGTTAGTTTTCTTGTTACTGTGATAGAATGAGTACCTTACAAAAGCAACTTCCAGAGGAAAGAAAGGACTTTTTAGCCAAGGGCTCAAGGGACAAGATCCATCATGGTGGCAGGAGCAGAAGGTGGCTATCACATTGCACCCACCACAGTCAGGAAGCAGAGTGACTGCTGGTGTTCCACTCATTTTCGATGTGGACCCCAGCTCAGGGTGGGTCCCCTCGCCTCAGGAGGTGTACCTCCTAGGTGGTTCCAAATCCTGACAAAGATGGAACCACTGCTTGTGAGGAGACACTCCTCAGCTCTGTGAGGGGAGTTACCTCCTCTGCCACAGCTGTCCTGCAGACACACAGGCCTGAAAACGCATGGAAGAAAACCTCAGAAACTGAGCCAGACCCAGCTTGTCTCCTTTAAAATGGATTTTCTCAAGTGTGTTGTCACAGCAACGGGAAGTACCACAGTGGTTCATCCTGTCCCATACTTGGTTATTATTATTATTTTTTTTTTTTTTGGTTTTTCGAGACAGGGTTTCTCTGTATTTGGAGGCTGTCGGTCCAGCCCACCCTTGAACTCACAGAGATCCGCCTGCCTCTGCCTCCCGAGTGCTGGGATTAAAGGTTTCCGCCACCACCGAACGGCTCCATACTTGGTTATTAATCAGGATGCTAAGCAGGAGCTATGGTCCCCTGAGCCTCATACTGGCAGAAGATCCAAGCATGCGATGATTTGAGGGTGGAGAGAGCCTGTTAAGGAAGCTTGCTGCTCCTCCAGAAGACTTCATTTCCCAGCAGCCAAACACCCACATGAGGCATCTCACAACCACTTTCAGCTCCAGTTCCAAGGCATCCAGTGCCTTCTTCTGGCCTCCATAGATACTGTTTTCTCTCTCTCTCTCTCTCTCTCTCTCTCTCTCTCTCTCTCTCTCTCTCAAAAGCTCTTAGCTGGATAGTGGTGACACACACACACACACACCTTTAATCCCAGCACTTGGGAGGCAGAGTCAGATGGATCTCTGAGTTCCAGGACAGCCAGGACCACACAGAGAAACCCTGTCTGGAGAGAGACAGACAAAGAGATAGAGAGATCATTGTGTGTGTTAAGTCATATGTGTTCATGTGGGTGTAAATGGTTGTGCACGTATGTGTAGGCCAGGGCTCAACATCAGTATCTTTCTCTATCATGCTCCACCTTAGTTTTTGAGGTGGTCTCTTGCTGAAGCTAGCTCATTAATTCAGCCAGACTAGGTGGGCAGCAAACTTCAAGGGGAGCAGCTGAATCTCAGGTGAGGAAAGACTAACCATCACCAACTTAGATGAGAATACCAACAAGATCACCTTTTTTTTAAGGCTTATTTATTTAGGGAATAGATAGATGTGTCAACAATTAAGAGAACTTAATGCTCTTATGGAGGACCAGGGTTCAGTTCCCATCACCCACATGGTGGCTCACAACCATCTGTACTCTGGTTCCAGGGGATCTGATGCTCTCTTCTGGCCTCCACAGACACCATCCATGCGTGTTGTGCACATACATACATGGAGGCACTCATACACATAAGCTAAAACTAAATCTAACGTGGTAAAATGTATTTATGTGTGTATTTTGTCTGCTTGTATGTATGTACATCATGTACACACCTGGTGCCCACAGAGGCCAGAACACAGTGTCTGATGCCCTGGGACTAGAGTTTTAAGTAGCTGTGAGTCATCAGATGTGGATGCTAGGAGCTAAACTTAGGTCCTATACAAGAGCAGTCAGTGCTCTTAAAACTGCTGAGCCATCTCTCCAGCTCCAGGCCTGCCTTCAGCAAGTGACTCTCACTGGTGGTCACAGCACTCTGCTTGAAATGGTAATGACTGTTGTGCTCAAAGGACAGTGTTCTACAGCATAGTCTCTGGGGTAGAAAACACCAATAAGCACTGTCCTGCCTCTGCAAAAGAGACAAACACACTCAAGATGGCTGTAATTTTTTTTGTTTTCCAAGACAGAGTTTCTCTGTATTGCTTTGGAGGTTGTCCTGAAACTTGCTCTGTAGACCAGGCTGGCCTCGAACTCAGAGAGATCTGCCTGCCTCTGCCTCCCTAGTGCTGGGATTAAAGTCAGGAGTCACCAACACCCGGCCTTTTTTGTTGTTGTTGTTTTGTTTTGTTTTTTAAGAGACAGGGTTTCTCTGCATTGTTTTGTGTTTTTTTTTTTGTTTTGTTTTTTGAGACAGGTTTTCTCTGTGGCTTTGGAGGCTGTCCTGGAACTAGCTCTTGTAAACCAGGCTGGTTTCAAGCTCACAGAGATCCACCTGCCTCTGCCTTCCAAGTGCTGGGATTAAAGGCGGCAACCACCACTGCCCAGTGACAGCTGTAATTCTTAACTTAAAAAAAACATCTGAGCCAGGCATGGTGATGCACACTTTTAATCTCAGCACTTGGGAGGCAGAGGCAGGTGGATCTCTGGGTTCCAGGATAGCCAGGGTTTCATAGAGAAACCTTGCCTCAACAACAACAACAAAATCTACCTTCTTGTTTGTTTGTTTTTCGAGACAAGGTTTCTCTGTTGTGTAGCTTTGGAGCCTGTCCTGGAACTCACTCTGTAGACCAGGCTGGACTCTGTGTGTGTGTGTGTGTGTGTGTGAGAGAGAGAGAGAGAGAGAGAGAGAGAGAGGGAGGGAGGGAGGGAGGGAGGGAGGGAGGGAGGGAGGGAGGGAGGGAGGGAGAGGGAGGGAGAGGGAGAGGGAGAGAGAGAGCTCTAAGACAGACTTTGTGATCCCCAGGAATCCAGGAATTGGGTGTTGCCAAACATGGATGTTGGGAACCAAGCTCCGGTCCTCCGGAAGCGCCATCTCTGCCGCCCTGTGACTTTTCTTTTAAACTTTCAATATATCAGAATTCCAGAGGCCCTCCCAGCACTGGCTGTGCTTTCCCAGCTGAGAGTCTTTGAGATGCAGGGCTGAATGGCACTGTGGTGCCTAATTCTCAAGGCCTGCTAGACCAGTGCTGCCTCTGCCTGCCACCTGGCCCCGCACAGTGGTCAAATTTCATGTCCCTTCACATAGCTGGTAAAGTTAAGTCACTTAGGGGGTGAAGAATAACCACAGCTCGAGGTAAAGAAATGAAATTGGCCCTGTCCATGAAGGCCTTAAAGATGGCTCAGTGAGTGAAGGTACTTGCAGTGTAGACTGATAACCTGAATTTAACTCCCCAGACCCACATGGTGGAAAGAGAAAACTGACTCCAGGGAGTTGACCTCTGACCTCCACGTGTGCCATGCCATGTGCATGTCCACATACACGCACACAGACAGCACGTAAAATCTAATAATTTTTACAAACTAGGAGCTTTTTAGCTCATTCCTGCCAGATTGCTCAGAAGGTGAAGGTGATGTGTAGAGGGGCCCATGGCTGTCTTTGGAACCTGGTAAAGCCCAACAGAAGCCAGCAACCTCAAGTGGCCCTCCCAGGAAGCATGTCCATCCGATGCAATCATAGACTGAACTAATAATTCCCTTTTGTTTTTATTTGTTTGTTTTTAGTTTTTTAAAGATTTATTTATTTTACTAGAGTGTTTTGTTCTCATTTATGTCTGTGTACCACATGTGTACCTGATGTCCTCGAAGTCAGAAGAAGGAGTCATATCCCCTGGAACTGCAGTAATGAATGATGTGAGTGTCATGTGAGTTCTGGGACTTGAACCCAGGTCCTCTGACAGATCAAGTGTTCTTAACTGCTGAGTTATCTCTCCAGCCCCATGTTTGTTTTTGTGAAATGAAATCTCATATAGCCCGTTGGACCTAAAACTCACTAGATAGCTGAAAATGGCCTTGAACTCTTCTTCCTGCCTCCATCTCCCATGTAAATGGTAGGTCACTTCCCAGGAGAAGTGAGAGATGGGAAGTCCCTAGGAATATTTTTTCAGACAGAATGACAGACAGATAACAGATAGGTTGATAATAGGTAGGTAGGTAGATAAACAATGGACAGAAGATAGATTGGTTGATAGATTGTGGGTATATTGTAGATGTCACTAGATGATTGATAGGTACATGAGATAGATAGATAGATAGATAGACAGACAGACAGATAAATAGATAGACAGACAGATGATAAACACAGCAGATGGCAGATGCATGAGAGATGGCTAAGAGGCAGCTATTATTTCAACTATTTGAATTCTTTGATGGAACCAAAGAGCACACGACATCCTGGAGGGCTAGCCCAAGACCAGCGGGAAGCAGAGGGTGTCTGACCATCTCCCCCTCTGTACACACCACCCCAGGCTCAGCGCATTGAGCTCTGCTTTAGAGAAGAGTGATTCGCCAAGACTCTGGGAACGTTGCCACTCCTTAGAATGTCTGAAGTGATCTTTATTGTTTTTGTTTTTGTTGAGAATGGGATTTCTCTGTGTAGCCCTAGCTGTCCTGGAACTTACTCTGTAGATCAGGCTGGCCTCAAATGCAGAGATCTACCTGCCTCTGCTGTGATTAAAGGAATGCACCCAACCCCCCACTCCGGACTTGAAGTGAACTTTTAAAATTTCCTTCATGCAGACTGGGGATGTAGCTTGGTCTGTAAAGTGCTTGACTAGAATACATGACACCTGGGTTCCATTCCTGGCACTGCATTAGCTGTTGGGGTGTGTAACCCCCGACTCTGTCATCCCATACTTGAGAGGTGGAGACAGAAGGACCAGGAGTTCAAGGGAGTTTAAGGGAAACCTGGGCAGCATGAGATGCCGCCTCAACAAAGTGTGTGTGTGTGTGTGTGTGTGTGTGCGCGCGCGCGTAGAGGGTACATTCACCATGTAGGTAGGTGTGTGTAGAGGCCAGAGATTGATGTGGGAATGTAATCCTCAATCATCTCTCACTAGTCTAGGGTAACTAACCACTGCCCTGCCCAGATTTTACTTGGGTGCAGGGGTTTAAATCCAGGGTCTCATGCTTGCACAGCAAGTGCTTTACCCAGTGAGCTGTCTCTCAAGCACCCCAATTTGTAAGTGGGTTTCATTATTATTCAAGCTGGCAGAACCAGTGACATGTTAATGAAGACCATTACAGAGTATTGCTACAGTGCCAGGAGGAACAAGGCACAGCCAGCAGAGAGGTGACCCTCCTGAGTATGATGGTAGCAGACAGTAGGATGCTGCTGACACCCAGACTATGACAGGAAGAGAGGGGAGAAATGCTCAGGCAGAGGAAACCAGAGGCAGAAAGCTGCTGAGGCTGCAGAGTGGGAAGGGCTCACTGTTGAAGGTCCTGCTGGGTGGTAGAGAGGAGACACCAGGTGGCCAGACAGATGATTATCCCTTAAATGGGAAGTCCATGGGTTGGCCTGTCCTTGTGGTCAGAACCAGCCTGTGCTTGGATGCTATAGAGTTTGCCCATGTCCAGCTGGTTTCTGTGGCAGGTGGCACCTAGGAGGAGGTCTCAGGTCCACATACAATGCAATTTGCAAAGCCCAGAGGGTGAGTCCAGAGGCTTCTGCTTCCATAGGAGCCCAGGCCCCAGGACACAGTAAACTGGTTAGAAGCCAAGCATGGTGACTGGTCCTGTAATCCCAGCACTCAGGAAGCTGAAGCAGGAGGATTTCCACAAGTTCGAGACCAGACTGTGCTACACAAAGAAGCCTGAAAAGCTTGAGCTACATAGAGAAATCTAACCAGCCTGGGCTACAGAGTGAGATTCTGGCTCAAAAAACACATAGAAGCTGAGCATGGTTGTGCACACCTTTAATCCCAGAACTTGGGAGGCAGAGGCAGGTGGATCTCTGTGTGTTTGGAGACCAGTCTGGTCTACAAAGTGAGTTCCAGGACAGCCTAAGCTACACAGAAAAACTCTGTCTCTAAAAAGTACAAGGACTGGTATAGAGATGCCTTTTCCTTGTCAACCACTTGGTTTTTCCCCACCAGTCGCCTGGGCTCTGCCGCATTGTAGTCCCCAAATAACACACAAGACGCAGTATTACTTATGAAGCTGTTGGCCTTGCTTGTTTCTTACTGTCTAGCTCCGACTTAAGTATTTACCCCATAACTGCCAATCTAAGTATTTCTCTTACCAGAGAAAAGTTTCCGGGCTTCTTACCCCTATGGCGGTTACATCTTGACTCCCTGTGTTTCTCCTTCCCAGAGTCCTCCTTGACTCCTAGTCCCACCTATCTTGCTTCCCTATTGGCCAACAGTGCTTTATTGACATATACACAGGACTTCCCCATCAGACTGGAGAGATGGCTCAGGAATTAAGAGTACTGCCTGCACTTCCAGAGGTCTGAGTTTGATTCCCAGCAACCATGTGGTGGCTCACAGCCATCTGTAATGAGATCTGGTGCCTTCTTCTGGTCTGCAGGCATACACACAGGCAGAATACTGTATATGTGATAAATAAATCCTTAAAAAAAGAAAAAGAAAAAGACCTGTCTCAAAAACTGAAAACCCAACTCTGTACTAGGGTGATAATTCACTGGGTAAAGTACCTTTTATATAAAAATGAAGACTGCTGATCAGTTCCCCAGAACCCACACAAAAAGCCAGTCACAGCAACACATACTACAGAGACAGGGATTCCTGGGGCTCACTGGCCAACCAGCCTAGCCTACCAGCTGAGTCCAGGGGTCTTGAGAGACCTTGTTTCACAAAGGCAAAGTGGACAGCTCCTAAGGAGGTAGTCCTCTGCCCCCACATGCATATACACACGCGTGTGCAACTAGTCCCACTTATTCCCACATGTAAGCATAATGATACAGAAATCGTGCTGAGGAGTAGAGGCCAGGCACAAAGGCCACACATTGTGTGACTTCATTTCTATGAAGTCCATTCTATGAAATGTCCAGAACAGGCGAGTCCACGGGGACAGTAAACAGACCAATGGTCCTCTGGGGCCGACAGAGGGCAGAATGTGGGAGTGACTGCTGATGGCAGGAGTTTCCTGTCCAGAAGTGAATGTTTCTGAAATGGATGGAGCTGATGGCTGCAGGGCCCATTAAATATAGTAAACCCCAGCTGTCGATGCATGGGTTGTGTCAGGTGCTGATCATGCATCGCCAAGGCCAATTGCTTCTTTGGCTTGGTTTTGTTCTTGTTTAGTTCATTTTGTTCTGTGGTTCTTTTGAAACAGGATCTCACTATGCTGCTGTGGCTGGCCTCGAACTTGCTATGTGGACCAGGCTGGCATGGAACTTGCTGCCATCTTCCCGCCTCTGCCTTCTGCCTTTTGGGATTACCAGCATGCAACACCAAGCCCTACATTTGTTTTATTACTTCTATTTATTTGTGTGTTTGTGTGCAGGAGAGTGCCACAGCATGCCTGAGGAGGTCAGAGGACAACTTGCTGGACTTGGTTCTCTTCTTCCACCACGTGAATCTCAGGGATCAAACTCAGGTACTCAGGCTCAGCTGCAAGCTCCTTTACCCACTGAACCGTCTCACAAGCCTAACTTTTTTGTTTTAAAGATGTACTGGTAAACTTTCTTAAGCTTAATTTATAAAAAGACTAACAGCCTAATAGAAAACCAGGCAGAGTGACTGGGTAGTAAGTGGGAAAAATGCAAAACCCTCAGCATTATTCATAATGGAAAAGAAAATGTGAAGTAAGGGCCTGGGCATGGCTCAGAGTTAGGCCACTTGCTCAGCAAGCACAGGACTCTGGATCTGGCATCCCAGGCACTGTAAACATATGAATGAGTAACTAATTGAAATTCAAATTAAAACTACCCATAGAGTCTTCTATGAGTGTTCCTATAGTTCCAGTACTTGGGAAGCTGAGATGGGAGGATAGTGAGTTTAAGGCTAGCCTAGGATATGAGCAGGACAGTCTCAAAACAAAAAGACCCCAAGGTCCATTAATCATTTCTCGGAGCAGGGGGAGCTCACATTTGGGCACCTGCTATATTTTGCTTGGAATGCTGGGAACAGAGCCAGTTGCCTAGTACAAGCTTCACCAACATTCCACCACTGAGCCACCCAGCCCCTCGGCACCCACCCTTGCTGAGACCATGAAATGGCAATCTCATATCAGACTTCAGGGAGTCACAAAAGGGCCAGACAGCTCAGAGTCAATGGCTAACTTCCTGCATCCATCACATGGTATGTGCAAAGAGAGTCAAACACCTGTAAGGACACAACGAAGACTGATGCTTGAGTTAACAGAACACGTGGACTGAATAGTGCGCGCTCTCCCCCCCCCCCTTATGTTCATGTAGAGGTCAGAGGTCAACAGTAGGAGTCAGCCACCTTCTTTTTTGAAGACAGGGGTCTCTTGCTGGCCAAGGGCTCACCAATGAGACTAAGCTGTCTGGCCGGCAAGCCCAGTTCTCTTCTGCCTTCTCTCCAGTGCACCACATCTGGCTCTTTACCTCGGTGCTGGGTACAGCATGCACACACTGGCACAGCACGTGCTTTACAGATGAGCCATTGCCCCAGATGGCAGTCACTAATGGACAGACCCCATTCAGTAAGTGCTCTTGGCGAACTGTCTTGACCTTGGAGGATCACTGTCCTCGCCCTTGAACTCATATTGCAACATCCCCCTGCCTGACTCTCAGGCCTGTGGGCCTTCAGAGGCAAGTGTGGCACCTGCAGCTGCGGAAGGCAGTCTGGGCGTCTGGCAGCCTCAGTGAGTCACAGGCATGCACTGGCTGCACACCTACATGAACCCACACACATGCTGATGTGTGCATGTGTACCTATTCACAAGCATGCACACATCAGCACACAGTGCACCCACATCTCCTTTGGGGCCAGCCTCTTCCTACAGCCTAATAAAGAAGACAGCTCGGTTAAGGACATCGACACATTGTTCTGCACATGACCTTGACCCTGAAATCAGTTCTGAGATCCCATGATACTCACAGGCCTGAGGGGAGCAGATGACCTTTGAATAGTTATCCGTGGCCACCGTATCTATGATAGGGAAAGCTTGGAGACCCCTCTTGTTGTGGGGAACAAGTTAACTGTGGTAAAATAAAGATATAGGAGGAGACACTCTTGGCAGCCAATAAATCAAACTGAACAACAGAGAAGCTGTTTTTACTAAAGGAAAGTGGCTTCAAGATCCACAAGTAAATTCAAGATGTAAGTAGGAGCCAGCCACAGGACAAAAAACAACTTTAAAACTCTATTATTTTCACCAGGTATAATGGTGTGTGTACACCTTTAATCCTAACAGTCTGAAGGCAGAGGCGAACTAATCTCTGTGAATTCAAGACCAGCTTGGTCTACATGAAAAGTTGTAAGACCCTACCTCAAAAGTAATTAATTAAAATTTTAAAAAATGGCCGGGCGGTGGTGGCGCATGCCTTTAATCCCAGCACTCGGGAGGCAGAGGCAGGTGGATCTCTGTGAGTTCAAGGCCGGGCTTGACCGACAACCTCCAAAACAATACAGAGAAACCCTGTCTCGTAAAACCAAAAAAAATTTTTTTAATTAAATACAGCCATTTATTTATTTGGGTTATGTTTCCAATTTCGGAGTTTTCTTTGAGTACTTATTTGTTTTACAGTTTAAAATTAGGATAAAAAAGCTTGGTGGTGCAAACCTGTGATTCAAGAACTCAGAGGCGAGGCAGGTGAACTGCTTCAAGCTGAAGGCCAGCCTGGGCTACATAAAATAGGAAGATTTTGTTTCTAACAAATAGCATAAGCTCAGGGAGGGACCCTGGTGGTTAGTACGGAAGATGCTGGGTGTAGACAGACCCAGAGCAAGAATCAGGGGAATGCTGCCTTGCTAGAAGCTCAACACAGGAGGCCCACCGCAGTCCCCAACCAACCCTCCCCACACCGTGTTCCCGTACACACCACTAGGGGCGCCTTTTCGTTCTCTGCCGGGTAAACACACAGGTGACCGGTTCCTCCAGCAGTCTAGCTGACTTTGACCCTAGAGGGATTAGCTGTGGCTGACCAGCACCCCACCCACATGCCCCGTCCCCAATCTGTGTGCAGACTTCAGCTGCCTGACCTGGCTCCTTCCCTCCCCGTCTCCTGGCACAGGTCGCCTGGATCACCCTGAAGTGGCTTGCCAGGAAATTACATTTAAGGGGCAGAGCAAACAGGTGTTTCTAACTAAACCTGGGTGGAGTGTGGTCTCTGCAGCTCCTGGCCACTCTCACCCCTATAGGCCACAGGGAACAATCACTCCCTCTCTCATCTCTGTAGTGCTAGAGCTAGTCCAAGAGGAAACAATAATTTATCTGGAGGCCAATTAGCGCTAGGCAGCTCCCTCTTCCATTGCACAAGTTCTGTAGGGCAGAAAGTGCCCGAGGCCTCAGTAAAGTTCCAGATATAGTGTGGAGCAGAGAGATGCTGCCAGTCCCACAGAAGGCTGCTGCAAGGCCAGAAAGACAGGGTTATCAGTCTAAGTGATGAAGCAGGTGGCCTCAAGGTTGGACCTTGGAGTCTATGTTTATTTCCCAGATGGGAAAGACTACAGCAATCTACTCATAGTTCAAGGCCAGTGAGAGGGCCTCCCACAAACAACACACCTGACATAGACTGGTTAGGAGCATTCAGCTGATGAATTGAAAAGCTAAATGTGGTATGCCCATACAGATGGAATATTACTCAGTCATAAGAAGGAATTAAGGACATGTACCACAGCACACCCAGGAGACCCCTGAGAACGCCGTACTCACTCAAAAACACCAGACACAAATGATCATATTATAGGGTCCCACTTGTATAAAATATCTAGAAAAGATAAATCCTTATTTTTTAATTTGACAGAAAACAGATTAATGACTGCCCAGGACTGGGATATGGGGAACAGTGGCTGTCAGGGATTGGGAGTTGGGGGACTAGTGACTTTGAATGAAAGAGGTTTAGAGAAAACATTATGGAATTGGATTTCGGCAAGGATTATAACACCCTGTTTGTACAACCAAAACCACCAGATTGTGTGTCTCCAATGACTTGTTAGGCTATGTGAGTCATGTCATTGTAGGCTTAAAAACTGAGACCTTACATTTAAAAACTACCATACAACAAAGTCAAGTTCATTGGCTGAACACAAAGAGCTAAGCAGAGCTGTATGCAGCCACTACATGGTAGGTCTCACCATCACCCCATTTGCCTCCACAGAGGTTGACACTGGAGCTTCTATGCTGGGAGTACGTCTTCTCGAGAGAGCCAGGACTAGTCTGGTTGGCCCCTACATCCCCTTCGGGTCTCTGTTGCATAGCTGTACACAAAGACAGGATGGGAGCCGGGCGGTGGTGGCGCACGCCTTTAATCCCAGCACTCGGGAGGCAGAGGCAGGCGGATCTTTGTGCGTTCGAGGCCGGGCTGGACCGATAGCCTCCGAAACAATACAGAGAAACCCTGTCTCGTAAAAACCAAAAAAAAAAAAAAAAAAAAAAGACAGGATGGGAAGACCAAAAGACACTTGAGTAGAGGGAACAGAAGGAATGGATGCTCAGAGGCAGGAAGTGGAATGAGTCACTGAGCACAGGCACAGCAGAGCTCAGCAGATGTGGTTAACACGGGCTGGGAAGAGGTCCAGGCCCTAGGACAGGAGCAGCTTACAAGGATGCCACCTAAAGTCAGTTGTACAGGGCACTGATGTCACTCTTGAAAGTCTTCTCTGCCAGGCAGTGGTGGCGCACACCTTTACTCCCAGTGCTCAGGAAGCAGAGGCAGATGGAGGTCTCTGTGAGTTTGAGGCCAGCCTGGTCTACAGAGCAAGTTCCAAAACAGCCAGGGATACACAAAGAAACCCTGCCTTGAAAATGAAAAGAAAAGAAGAGAGGGAGGGAGGGAGGGAGGGAGGGAGGGAGGGAGGAAGGGATGGATTCTGTGTGTGTGTGTGTGTGTGTGTGTGTGTGTGTGTGTGTGTGTGTGTGTGTTATATAGTGGAGATCAGAGGACAACTATGAACTGTTGGTTCTGTCCTTCCACTGAGGATACAAGTTCAATTCCCAGCAACCACATGGAGGCTCACAACCATCTATAATGAGATCTGGTGCCCTGCAGGCATATTTACAGGCAGAACACTGTATACATAATAAATAAGTAGATCTTTAAAAAAAAAGAGTTTTCTCCAAGGCTAAGCTTTACTGCCCTGCTTGGTATTAAGAGGGGGAGTTGGTCTGGGGGAGAGGGAGAGTGAGGAGAGGAACCAGGAGGAATGGAGGTAGGGGACACTGTAGTTGGATGTAATGTATGAAGGAAGAATGAAAGTTTAAAAATATTTATTTGTTTTTGGTTTTTACAAGACAGAAAAATATTTATTTTTAAATTAAAAATATTTATATCTAAAGATTTGTTAATTTACTTCAAATATTTATTCATTTATTTTTATTTTTTATTTAAGTTGTATGGCAGTGGATCTGTGCTTGGTCCCCCCAACCCTATATCTAGGATCTCACAATGTAGGCTTGGTTGACCTAGAACTCACAGAGATTTGCGAGAGTACAATGATTAAGGAAGTACTCCACCATATCCATTAAAAATTTTAATAAATGTTGGGAAGCTCTACATAGCCCCTCCCCTCCCCTTCCAGACTCCACCCCTGAAAAAGGGCACCGTCAGCAGCTCCTCCCCTGGTAACTGCTCAAGACTGCCTACAGGCCATTTAAGACCAAGTCAATAGATCGGCCATGTGTGGTGTGCTCGGGTGCTCTCCTGTGCCCTCCTGGTTTCTCTCTACCTTCCTGAGAGTCACCTAGGAGTGCTCTGCTTTGCTTTGTCCTGTTTTATAAATATGGGTTTATTAATTCAGTTTGATTTGAATAATTGCATCAGCAGTGGAGGAACCCAGTAACTAGGGATCCAATATTTAGCAATAACAACAACAATAATTATTATTGTTTTTTTTTTTTAAAGAAAAGCCTCAGGGCAGGCAAGCTGCAAATCTCAGCAGAGGACCAGCATACATCTTCATAGGCAACTCACAACTACCTGTAACTCCAGCTCTAGGGGGATCCAACGCCCTGAGGGCACTTACCCATATGTGAACACACACAGATAAAAAGTTTTAAGATCTTGCCAGGCATTGGTGGCGCACGCCTTTAATCCCAGGCAGATCTCTGTGAGTTCGAGGTCAGCCTGGTCTACAAAGTGAGTTCCAGGACAGGCTCCAAAACAATACAAAGAAACCCTGTCTTGAAAAACAAAAAACAAAGCAAAAGAATAAATAAAACTTTTAAGAATAAATACACAGATATTTTAAAACCAAAAGCTCTAAGGACACAACTTCCTGCCTGTCACCTGTTTCCTCTACCCCCACAGGCATCCTGACACAGAATGCTCTGTCACCTACTTAGCTTGAGCCATCAACTGGACACAGCCTAGACTTATCTGAGGGAGTTTCATTTGGGGGGGTTGTCTCAATCAATTGGGCTGTGGCATGTCAATGGGGGTAGCTCAGTTGGTGGCATACTCATCTGGCACACACAAAGTCCTGGCCTTTGTTTCCTGCAGGGAAACAAACACTGGGAGATGGTGTCAGGAGGGTCAGGAGTTCAAGGTCATTCTTGGCTACATATTGGGTTTCAGGTCAGCCTGGATTACTGGAGTCTGTCTCAAAAAAAGGGTGGTGTGGAGGGGCTGGAACACTCACTTGCTGTTCTTGCAGAGGATCTAAGTTCAATTATTCCTAGCATCCACATGGTCCTGCACAAGCGTCTGTATCCAGGATATTTACTTATTTTTGTGTTTGCCCATGAGTGTGTGTGTAACAATTCTTTTTCTGTTCTGCCAGCTAGTTTCCAAATAATTACAGGGAGACTTCTTATTAATTATGAAAGCTCAGCCTATAGCTTAGGCTTGTTTCTAACTAGTTCTTATAACTTAAATTAACCCATTTATGTTAATGTACCTTCTACCACGTGGCATTACCTCTCTTCCACCTTGCACCTCTTCTCTCCTCTCCATGTCTCCTGGCGTCTCTTCTTCTTCCTTTCTCTTCTTGGAAATCCTGCCCAGCTATTGACCGTTCAGCTTTTTATTACACCAAACACAGCCAATGCATCTTCACACAGTGTACAAATATCCCACATTTCCCCCTTTTGTCTAAACAAAAAGGAAAGGTTTTAACTTTAACAACAGTAAAACTATATACAATAAGAACAATTATCAAGTAGGGATTACATTCACAATGTCCAGTCTATTTGATTTTGATTTGGCAAATTCAGAGAAACTACTCTTATCTGTTCCATCTTGGTGAGTCCAAAGCTTGGTACCTAATTCACTTTCATTGTTTGGAGACTGTGCTGGAAATCTCTTTGAAGACCAGGCTGGCCTCCTCGAACTCACAGAAATTTGCCTGCCTCTGTCTTCTGAGTGCTGGGATTAAAGTTGTGCGCCACCACCTGGCCCTAATTCACTTTCTATCCTAACTTGTATTACCAACTCAAAATTATCTTTTTAGACCTCCAAAACATTTTCTTAGATAAACACTTTAAGCTTTCATGTCTCTCAACCTTATATACTTTTGTGAGTTTTTTCTGAATTTGGTAACAAAGAAAACTGTAACTATAACTATCTCATCCTCAACTCCATCATAGACTTGAGAAAAATATAATATTACCTGAATAAAGAGGAAATGCAGAGCAAGCATCTTCTAAAACTATGGAAGTGACAGAAAAGCTGAATGCCTGGACACTTACCCAAGGTTCCTCTACAGTGTTGGGGCATCCATCTTCAGCCTACAGGCCTAGAATATCTGACAGACTTCTCTGTGAAGCAGGTATTTTGAAGGATCGTCCTGTTTGTCTTGGCAAAGTTCGGCAGTTGTGTCTTGTTCGGTTCAGTTTGGACAGCATATTGTCAGCAGTCAAGGCAAGGATAGTTTCTTGCCCAAATGGCTAACTTTGCCACAATAAAAGCAGGCTCATTATGGAGGTTCTTCCATGCCCATCATCCTTTTTTAAAGTAAATTGGTGCTGCCAGGAACAAACTTGTCTCATTGTCATGAGAAGCCTTAGATTATTAAGACATCTTAAATGCCATATTCTGTAGGTCTCTGAAGTGTTTGAAGACCGCCTATCTAAAATATATCTCTGTTTAACCTTGAAAACATACCTAACATGACTACAAGTTTTATTATTATAGATGACTAACTACTAATCTGTATTTCTTAATTATACATTGAATTTTTAAATGAGCTGCATAGGTACAATACCTTAAACAAGAGTAAAAATATATATACAGTATAACATAAGTAACCTTAAATTTATATCAATATACAAAACTATCTTAAACAAGAGTAGAAACATATATAGAGTACATTCTAGTGTGTGTGTGTGTGTGTGTGTGTGTGTGTGTGTGTGTCTGTGTCTGTGTCTGTGTCTGTGTCTTTTCCCTCTGAGCTAACCATCTCACTGGCCCTGTCCTCATCTCCTACTGTGATGAAACTGAGGAATAGAAGCCACCCACACTGACACTCCTAGCCTCTGCTCCTATGTCTTCACATGTTTCTCTGGGACAGCAACTACTGAGAATCTCCCCTTCACAGGGTGCTGGGGGGAAGAGACGGAAGACAGTAGAGTATAGTCATTGACCTGAAGGTGACTGCCAGGGAGGGGACCATCACAGGACCTTTGCACTCTCTGGTGGGAGCATCAGGGAACAGGAAAAGCCTCTTGAATTCCAAGTTCCTTTCCCCACGCCATTGGCAGCCTTGCATTTGTTACCCTTGTGACATCTCCACTGTCCTCATTGAACCTGGTGATGCTGGCTAAACAAACAGTACCTCCTCTATTGACTCAAAACGTGTACCGGGACTCAAAGTTCAAGTTCAGGGGGACTTGAGGCTTCGAGGAGGAGGGGAAATCACTGAGTTCTGGGATTACAACATTCTTTATTATGGGATAAAGTTCCCTCAAATGTTGTGCACTTAGATGGAAAGCTGTTGGGTGCTGCCAATGGGAAAGGAGGATGGGAGACTGACCGTGGAGTGGCCATGCTCTAGGCAAGTCAGTGGGGACTTTAAGAGCTCCCTGTTGCCTATATTAAGTGGGATAATTAGGGTTGGGATGTGGTTTGGCCTACTATGTGTAAGACCTTGTCTTTCAGCCCTAGTACTGCCAAAAATAACAAAATATGAGTGCTGTGGTAGCTCAGTCGTACAGCACCTGCTTAGCAGGCATTAATCAACCTAACTCATTCTTTTTATTGTCCTCAAACTTGATATATGGCCAGTGATGACCTTGAATTTCATGCTGGAATCACAAGTGTGTATCACCACACCTGCTTTAAGTGGTGCAGCCGATGGAACCCAAGATTCATGCATGCTAGACAAGCACTTTAACACTGAGCGACACCTCCAGCCCTGGTCTGTTTGTTTCTTTGTATTATATGTGTGGAGGGTATCTACACATGAATACAGGCGCCTGAGGAGGCCAGAAGAGAGCCTAAGATCTCTAGAAACTGGAGGTAGGTGATTGTGACCCTCTGCACATGGAAGCTCGGAACCAAACTTTGGTCCTAGGGAAGAGCTCATTCTTCGCTCATTTTGAATCATTTTCTCCAATCCTGGTTTTGGTTTTGTTGATACAGGCTCTGCTGTAGCCTAGGCTGGCCTCCAATTCACATGTGATCCTCCTGCCTCAGTCTCCCAATGCTGGGTTTATAGATGTGAGCCACCACAGAGTGCAAACGTGGAGAGCTGGCACAGTCTATGTGATTAAACCTGAGAAAGAATGAGAAAAATAACCAGAAGAGCTTGAGAAACGTTATTCTAGCTTTGGGGCCAGTTCCTGAAATATTTTCAGTGCTCAGGGAGTTTAGGTTAGGGCCCCATGCTCTCCCCTGGGGCGCGGTGTAGGGGGTGTGTCCTTTAAGCTCTTTATTAATAGCCACCTCGGGAGCTACAGTTCCTTGGAACAGAGTCATAGTGGGGGCAGAGGAAGGAAAATGAAGTTCCCACAGCATAACGCAGTTCTGATTCATTACCGTACCTCCCCAGGGCACAGGTACACGAAGTATGAAGCGCCCAGGCGCTCCCAGTGATGAAGTCCCCGCCCCTGCTCCTGCCCCGCCTCGCCTTGCCTGCAGGTGGCACCGAGGCGGGCAGGGAGGGCCCCACGGTCAAGGCCGCAGAGCCTCCCAGACAGACAAGGCACAGGGCCAATCCAGACTGACAGACGCAAAGCAGGACACCGAGAAGGGAGGAAGTGTCCTTGGGGAGGGGACCGGTTAGCGCTGGGGTTCTAGGGAGAGGAGGAAGGGCATTTAAGGTGAGTGAGACAGTCCACCCTGTTAAGGAGCCTTAAGTAGGGAGCGGCAGGTGGTGACGCTAGAGCTACCAGGGTAAATCCAACAGGTAACAGCGCAGGGCCTAGTCTCCCGCCTTCAAAAGCGGAGAAAAATCAGCCTTCTGCAGGCAAGCCTCAACAACAACAATGATAATAACGCCGATGAAAATAAGGAGAGGTTCTCCCCCTTCGCCACTTTAGGCCTGGTGGACGGAAGACAGTGTTTCCAGATAGCACCTCGGTAGGAGCAACGCTCATGCCACACTTGTCATCGGCTTCCACGCCCAGAAACAGGTGCTCAGAGAAGGGCGCTTAAGAAGACCCATGGCATGTGGGTGTGGATGTCCCTAAATGTCCTTTGGAGGCCGTTTTAGTCAAGTCACAGCAGAACTGTGCAGCCAAGTGAAAGACCCCGATTATCTCCGAGTCACTTCACATAAACGAAGTAAAAACTGCAAAGTTGCACACAACTATCTCTGGGCCTTTTAAAACAGCAGGGGGTGGGGGCGCGGTTAACCATAGTTGGGGGCGGGATCAAAGGGGAACTTTCATTTTCTCTTCTGAACCCTTCCGTGGTAACACGGAGGAACATGGAGGCAAACAAGGCTCTCCCATGACCAGGCGCGCTCGACTTCAATCTTCCTTCTTCAGTGCATTTATGGAGCGGTTGCTATAAGCAGTCTGAGAGGGCGCCCCACCTGGCTGGTTGAGCGCCCTGCCGGGTCTGGCCAGGCTTCTTCGCACCCCATCCGCAGCGCATCCTGCAATCTTTGTCCCCAGAGTGCTGCCTGGCAGTTCCTCTGCAGAGGTCACTCTGCACCAGGTTCCAATCACTTGTCTCCCGGGACCTATTAGTTCTAGGCATCCAGATAGTAATTCTATTGCTTTTTGGTACTGAAAATCGAGGACCTTAACAGGACAGGCATGCACCACACCCTAATTGTCCCACAAATGAGTTTTTTTTTTTTTTTAACCCAGATGACTTTATTCCAGGGAGCCTACGAGTATGTTGGTCTCTGGAGCCAATCTGCCCTAGGGTAAACATCTGTCACTCAGGTTTGGGACTTGGGCTTCTTCACTCGGTGATGTTAGGCAAGTCATCCCATTCCTTTTTCCGCCACGCTCCTGTCTTGTTTTTGTTTGTTTGTTTGGTGGTTAAAAAAAAAAAAGAAAAGAAAAGAAGTCCGGAGCATGAACAGTAGGGGTGCAGAGAAGTGTGCCGGTGCGTATATATCGCGAATGTAAGCCAGGCAAGGTGCAAAGAACTTTTATGGGCATGGCCCTACCTAGTAAGTTAGCCCCTTTTGCAGAAGAAGAAACAGGCTTGCAAGATGAGGAATACTGTCCTAGCATTGCTGTTGGCAAGCTCCGGTGCTAGCCTCAGTTTCCTCACGGGACTCCTCCCCGTAGTCCCGCCCCATTCGGGCCCCGCCCCATCCCGCCAGCGCCGCAGCGGGGCCCACTTCAGCCAATCACCCACGGCGCGCGTCCGTACGCTTGGCCTCGCCCGCCCCGGCCCGGACTCCGCTCGCTCATTCCGCCGCCGGCGTCCGCAGACTCGGTAAGGCAGCGCTTGGGTAGCGCTGTGGCACCGCCCTGGGCCGGGCGCGCGGGTGTCACCTCTGGGGGCGCGGAGGGGAACACAGTCTGCACCCACGGGGTTCGCGGGAGCTGCTCATTGGAGAAGCAAAGGGCACCCCCACCCCTGCGCAGTAACCGGTGTGGGGATCCCGGGATGGGAGGAAGGATGCTTGGTCCCCGGACTGGGCATGATGCCTTCGCCAGGGACTCGTGGGGCCTCGGCTCCTGGTGTACCTCCCCATGGTGGATTCCTTCTACGCTTGGGTTTGACGTCCTCATTACACCGTGACGGATGCTCAGCATTAGGCATGACTCCTTGGTCCCTCCCTGTCCAGTAGAGAGGTCAACTCCCCTTTCTTGTCCCATCCCACTCCTCACTCCGCGGGTGGTTTGGAGCCCGCGTGGACGCCGTACCCTTTTCCAGCCCCATCCTACTCGCCACTGTGCAGGGGGATTGGTCCCGGGGGTCTGCGAGGGTCGGGCGCGGCAGCAGGAAGGATGCTCCGCCTCGGGACTTGGCAGGTGGCCGGCGCCCCCTCCCCGTGCGGTGCAGTGCAGCCGTCGGGACACGCCCTTGGCGCAGAGACTCAAGTGTTGAGCACCCCTCACCCTCTGTTTTGCGCGGGGTTCAAGGGCAGGTGGGTGCCCAGAGACTGCCCAAGGTCGCGCAGGGACCGGAGCCTGGGAGGGTGGTGTGTCACGTGACCCGGCCTAGGCGAACTTGGCCAGGGACAGCCCGACGGCGCGGTCTGGGCAGTCCTGAGACCCGCTTGGCTGTCCTAACAGCCGGTTCTTTTCGTTTTCCTTCATCTTCATGTTGTGAATCCGGGCTTGGCTTTCGTTAATGCCACAGAAAACAGATGAATGCTTACTTTTGAAGTAGTTAAAAAGTTCCTCGAATGAACCAGGCTAGACATAGATCAAACTCGGTACTCTCAACTCCTGGCCAACTCAGCTCCTTTCTGTTCCTTGCATTCAAATAGTTGTCCAAGGACAAATTTTAGTTGGAAACTGCTAATTTCGGAAGTTCGTAAATAAAATGAAAGTGAGTTTAGAAGCCTTTTGGAACGCGTATTTAGTTACAGCATTTTCTCGCACAGGCGTCTGATTTCTGGTCATTCCTGATATTCAAGCGTGTTTATCTCTGTCAAAACCACAAGCCAAATGAGTAAAATACAGCTTTGGTTTTTTATTTGTGTCAGCAAGCATACATTCCCTCCCCCCACCTTTTAGTCATTCACTGGGAGGACGGTGGTGTGGCGGACGAGCAGGGCAGTAGGTAGGTTTGGGCACCATCCGCATCCAGTGTCTCGCTGGTCTGGCTTTGCCGCAGCACCAGGAGACCTTCTGTCGTGTAAATTACTATTATCTTAACTGTGACTTAACCTTACACTGGAATTACTTTTGGGGGGGAGGGGAGGGTCCATGTAGCACAGGTTGGCACAGGTTGGTCTCGAACCCCTGATCTTCTTCCTGCACACGTGCTGTGATTTCAGGCGTGTACCACCATGCCTGGCTTTGAACTCCATCTTAACCGTCTCTGGAACCCCTGGCTGAAGCGGTGTCTTGTACAAGACAAAAAACCTTTAGAGTTTGAGCTAGTAAGCCACCTGACTGCAGATGAGGAAGAAAAACGCCTCCCTCCCGCTGCCGCACTTGGCCAGGACCCAGTTGTCAACCGACCGGGCAGCCCTGGTTCTCCCGGGATTTGGGGGCGCTGGCCAGCGCTTACCTAACCCTGATTCCTCTTGCCCATTTTTGCCCATTCATGAAAACGGGGATAATTTTTTTTTTTTTTTGGCTTTGGTTTCTCAGTGAAACCCTTTGAGGCACAGTGTTCGCAGCTGTTTTGTTGCAAGCGACATCTGTCGTCGGACAAAGCGGGTCGGTGTGTCTCCCGGGGTGGCGCTCTGGGATGGCAGCGGCAACGTTCTGGCTAGCTCCGGAAGGCCTGCGTGGGCTCGGCTGGTGGAACAGGATCCGAGCGCCCCGGACGCGCCAGCACGGGGGCGGGGCTCCCGTAACCTTTCCCCTACTTTTCTCAGCCGCCACGTGACCCCGGCGCGGTGGGGGGAAGGGGCGGGGCGGGAAGCCGCGGTTGCTAGTGCCCTTCCCTTCCCGAGCGCCTTGAACTTGGAGTCTTGGTCTCCAGGCGCCTAGAGGCCCGGGACGCTGCTGTACTTTGACCGTTTACTGGTTTTGTTTTGTCGGAAAATATGTTTAGTCACTCTGCATAGATACTTACGGGTAGGCCAGAGTCCTGCGGCTGGTGGAAGCCTGCATTTGAGCTAGGTTATAATAAACGGTAGTCCAAGGTGAATCGTTGTAAAGTGTGTTTAGCAGATGTCCAGTACCCTGAGGAGAGAGGATCGCTTGAATCCGGGAGTTCAGGGATGGCCTGCAAACATGCAAAGATCCCCAGCTCAGGAAAGAAAGGGGGGGGGGCATTGTTAAGCCGGAGGCGAGCCTAGCAGGCTGAAAAAGGATTACTGCACATTTGAATTAATGCCAGCTTAAGCTTTTATTGCAAGAATTTTTGTTGTTAGGAAAATAAGCCTGCTGCCAAACCTGATGACCTGAGTTGGTTCGATCCCTGAACTCACAGGGTGAAAATTATCCCGATTTGCACACACGTGTATGGTGTGTGTATAAATGATACACATTTTTAAGTAAAAAGCAATACCAGTATACTGTGCAAAGTTAAGGCGAAAATGGGGATGCAGTGTGATCCCCTTCCTCCTGGGTAGCTGTGCAGAGGCTGCCGCTGAGAGCAGTTTCTTGAGGCCTGCGATGGTGTTTGCCTGTACACCATCTGGCACCAGGGAGGTGGACAGAGGAGAGCAGAACAGGGTTTAAGGCCAGCTACACCACCAGGATACACAAGAACTTATCTCTAAACCAAACCTAGGCTGTGCAGGGTTTTTGTTTTGTTTTCAAATTTCTTACCTAACACAAGGAGTAAGTTCCCACTTGTTGATTTCAAATATTTGTTGCCTTTGTACCCTTCACCTAGAGCCCCATGCAAATATTGAGGCGGACATTGGGTACCCAGGCCCTGGGCTAAGGCCAGCCTTGCCCTGTTTAGGTAACGTGGCAGCCTGGTTCTGAGAAGTGCCCACCTTTGCCCTTTTTGTGCGGGTTGTTCTGACCTTCAGGAATGTTTTCCCGAAGTTAATAACAGAAGGCGTGCTCCCATTGAGGGGCCCGACACCTGGGTAACTGCCACTTGGGAGGTTGGGAAACGCAGTGGCTGCTGACCTTACCTCTGAGGACTGTCAACCCATGTTGCACACAGACCCGTTTAGATAGGATGGAAGTTTGGCGTGGTTGAAAACATCTGTAATCCCAGTGGGGGTTGGTTTTTTTTGGGGGTGGGGGTGCTGAGGCAAGAAGATTGCCATGAATTCCAGAGCTGTATAGCAAGCTCTTCTCTCAAAAAATAAAATTAAACAAAACAAACAAACCCAAAACAGCAAAACCAGGCTTAGTTGTCCATGCCTATAATCCCAGCTCTTGGGAGGTGGAAGAAGAAAATTAGGAGTTCAAGATCAGCCTCGGTGACATACCCAGTTTGGGGCTAGCCTGGAGTATATAAGACCCTGTCACAAAACAAGGAAATAAAAATTACAGTGTCTACACTAGTGTTGGTGACTTGTGGCACTTAGGAACACATGAGCCGTCTAGACTCTGTCCCCTTGTCCGTATGTGATCGGAGCTGAGTCTGTTTAAGTCAACTTCCTCAGTGTGAAGGAAGGACAGAAGGAAGGACAGAAGTTGGAGTGTCCTTTCTCCACTGGACTGATCCAGCCTACTGATACTGTATTAAGAGGGTGGGGTCCTTTGGGAGTTTCACTGGTTGAACCCCTAAAAGTCCGTGCCTGGGACGCCATTAGAGGAAGCGGTTGGGCCTCTGCCTCAGTGCGCCTTCCCCAGTGCTGATCAGTACCTGTTGTCAGCATCCTGCCCCCAGCCAGGCCACTGGCTGCAGCCACCTCACCCACTGCCACCTGCACCGGCTTCCTTTAGGGTCCTCGGCTTTGGGCAAAGCCATGAATAGAGAATCCAGCATACCTTGTTAAGATGCCCTGAAGGGACGTTCATATGCATGCAAAGGCAGGCCAGTGAGTGACTCCCTGTACCTCCACTCTCCTTGAAACAGAGTCTCACTGTGTATCCCTGGCGGGTCTGAAACTCACTGTGGACAACAGGCTGTCTTCTGACCTCAACTTCTGATGTTCTTCCCTCCATCTCAGCCCTTTGTGAAACAGATCCGTTTACTAACACATTCACTCCTAGCTGCCCTGGATGTGCTCTGAGGAAGGTCTACCCCTGATTTGTTGAGCACAGCCCACTCATTGTGTCCTGTGGGTCAATGAAGGTGTTGTGAAAAGAAATGAATGGACTTTCCTGGTTAGTCAGAAGAGAGGCAGAATACCCCAAGCTGACATTGAGGCGTTGACATGGGTGGGGTATGGGGGAGAGCAAGGACTAACACCCACTTTCTGTGTTGACTGCACAGGCTCCTGCTAGAATGACAGAATGTGGCCTTGAATTAAAGAGTGGGTGATGGGCTGCACGCTCTGATGTCGTCAGTCAGTGGGAACTGGGGTGTTGCACTAATAAACAGTGTACAAGAGAGGGTGATGTTTGTCAGTGAGAGATAGAGCCACAAATGAGCCCACATCTGTGTTTAGCCACTTTCTGAGCGAGACCCAAGTCACCTGCTGTCACAGAGCAGGGCTCTTAGTGGTGACCTCCACCCCCATACACACAGACTGAGACTGAGAGTAACAAGATGAGGTAGACCTCAATCGCAGCACTGAGGTAGCAGAGGCAGGCAGATCTTAAGCTTGAAGCTGGCCTCGACTTCTGAGAGTGTGATCTATGCACAGTCTTGAACTTCATGATGCTTGAAAAAGAAAAAAAAAGATTTATTCTATTTTGTTATTGAGACGGGATCACACTTTGTAGTCCTAGCTGACCTGGAATTTGCTATGTAGGCCAGACTGGTCTTGAACTCACAGAGATCTACCTGCTTCTGCCTCCCCAGTGCTGAGATTAAAGTGTGCCACCACACATGATTTTTTAAAATTATTTTTACTTTTTAAATGTATGTGTGTGTGTCTGCAAATGTGCACATGAGTGCTGGTGCCTCTGCAGAGAGACATCAGCTCCCCTGAGACTGGAGACAGGCGATTGTAAGCTGCCTGATGTTGGGACAGGAAGCTAAGCTCAGGTCCTCTGAAGAACAGGGTGCACTCTGAGCCTCCTTCCAGCCTTGTCCCTGATAAGCTAAAACACTATACGTCCCATAGAAATGAACTTAGAAGGGTAAATTTGGATCTTTTCCTGGGCCTGATGAAGTGAAATGCCATTTTCTCTGTGACCCTGGGTGATTTCCATGTGACCCCACGACAGTGGGGAGGACCACAGGCCCCTCACAGGCTGTTGTATTGCTAAGGTACAGCCTTCAATAGATTGTATTGACTCAACACCTTTTATTTTTTCCTTCTTTTTTTTATTGTTTTGGACTGGCTTCAAGGTTTATTGGTGAAGACCTTCTGTGGGGGTGTGGGATTCAGCACAGAGGAAGACCTCAGGAGTGCAGGTCCAGGGGACCACAATTGAGGATACATTTGCACCCCAAGCCATCAGGGATGAATCACTTCTGAGTTCCATATCTTCAAATCCATCTGCATTAAACTCGAAGCCCCACTTCTTTGAGATGTGGACCCTCTGGCAGCCAGAGAACTTGGAACTTGGCCCTCGAAGGACCTCAGTCACACTTCTCTTACTCTGTAGCTTGATGAACATGACTAGGGCATACTAACCTAGCCAGTGTGAACCCTGGCCACTGTGCCCTGGGAACTTCTTGAAGGTACTCCACACACCTATTTGGAACTGAGGTTGGGGACAACTGGCATGAATATCCACAAGAAACCTGTGTCGAGGGTCCCTTAGGACAACATATGCACACGACAGGTTTCTTTAGCTACCAGGAGGGCTACTGTTTGCAGCCATTGCGTGACAGCCCCTCCATTCTTAAAGAGATTGGAGTCAGTAAAGGGATTTAAGGAGGCTTAAGTACAAAAGAGGAGGGGCGCTCAGAAGAAAGTGAGACACGGCACATCTAAGAGCCCAGAGACTTGCTGTGAGCCCTATTTTCATCTTACAGTATTTTTTTGAGACTTATTTTGCTGGAGGTGGTGGCACATGCTATAATTCCAGGACTCTCTAGGCAGAGAAAAGCGGATATCTGTAAGCTCAAAGCCAACTGGCATATACAGGTAGTTCCGGGCCAACCAGGGCTACATAATGAGAACTTGGGTTTTCTTTTTTTAACAGATTTGTTTTAGTTATGTATTTGTATATGTGTATGGGAACCACTTGAGTGCAGTGACCTCTGAGTCCAGGAGAGAAGGTAGAATATACTAGAGCTGGAGTTAGAGGTGTGTGAACTACCCCCCATGGGTGCTGGAAACTGAACTCGAGTCTTCTGCAAGCAGCACACATTCTTAACTCCTAAGCCATGTCTCCAGCCCCATCTGAAGGTGGTCTGTGGCATGTGACCCTTGCCTCTGTAAACCGGGACATTTGTAGGAACAGTCTCTAGATGCCAGGATTGCAGCTAGACAGATTTTTCCTACTGCCACTGTTTTCTGCATTGCTTGTATTGCAGATGTCAGGTTGCTGAGGTTACAGACATGCACAGAATGTGCAGGGCAGTCCCAGAGGTTATGGATCATCTGTGGGAGCAATATCTTGGTGTGAGGAGAAGTTTGATCTCCTTGAGCTGGTAGATACGTGTCCTTCCCTGGCAGTCAGAACTCAGGCTGGCATTCTGATCTGACAAGGTTGGATCCAGGTGCTGTTTCAGGATGGATGGGCTGTACTATTAGCCTTGTCAACATGTGCTTCCCTTGTTAGTAAACTAATAGTACATATATTTTTTTTGTGGGGCAGGTGTGCACATGTGTGTGCTGTGTGTGTGTGTGTGTGCTTGTGTGTGCACTTCATACTACCTGTGAGGAGGTTAAAGGACAATTTGTGGAAATTGGTTCTCTTTCTCCGGTGTAAATCTCTTGAGGACTGAACTCATGTTGTCTGACTTGATAGCAAGAGCCTTCTCCTGCTGAACCATCTCATTGGTCTCCATTATTATTTTTATTACTAATTTGTTTTGTGTTTTTGGGACCGAGTCTTATATATGCATGCTTCCCTCAAACTCACTATGTAGCTGAGTTGATCTTGCCCCGCCTCTTGAGTGCTGGACAGGTGTGTCCAACCAAGCCTGCTTTAGTGGTGTTGGAGATGAGCAATCACCAGGACTTCCAGCATGCTAGGCAAGCACTCTGTCAACTGAGCCATATCCCCAGCCTTGGTTATTTTCTTTATAAAAGGGTGTCCTTTGGTGGCTTTCCCTAAATCCAGTTTGCCAAAGTCACATTTAGCTGGTTACCAAATCTTAATAATGAGGCGCAGTATAACGCCTAAATTTGAGTTTGCTTTACTTTTAAATTTCCTTTCTTTTTGAGGCAGGGTCTTACTATGTAGCTCTGGTTAGCCTGGAAGTGGAGATGTAGACCAGGTTGGCCCCAAATGCACAGATATCTTCCTGCCTCTGCCTCCTGGGATTACAGGTGAGCACCACCCCACATTTAGCTTTTATTTACTAATTTATTATTGAGACAGGGTCTCGGGTAGCCTAGGCTGGCCCTGTAGCCAAGGATGCATTTGAATTTATGATCCTCTTGCCTTCACCTCCCAAGTGCCAGGATTAGAAGTGTTTACCATTAAGTCCAGCTTGACTTTTTACAGTGTGTGATATTTCTGTTGTTATTTTTTAGAGACATAGATTGAATGATGACTGAAAACCTATTTTTTTTACCATCCAAATACTAACCAGACCTGACACTGCTTAGCTTTTGAAATCAGACCATTCAAAATGGTATGGCCATACCCCCAAATTCATTTTCTAACCTGACCTGAACTGCTGTGTCTAGCCTATCAATGTGAGTGGCATACGGTGATGGTGCCTTACTATGGAGAAGTCACCTGTGGCCAGTTTATATAATACACATAGGGAATGCTCAGCCTTGAAATCAAGGTACAGCTTTTCACAGCGAAGCTCCCTTGCTGTGGTTAGTCTCCAGCCACACATGCCCTGAGTGAAGAAAGCTGTAGAAATCTATCTGGTAGCCATAGTGACAGTTTTCCTGGTAGAGTTTTTGAAGGGGACAGGGGCTAGTGTCTTGATCTGGAGATCCAGTCAGTTCTCATAAGGCACACTAAGTCAGTGCCTTGGGCCCTGCCTTCTCCTCTCCCCATGCTCACTTCCGCTCTTGTCCAGGCTCTCCATGCTCACTTCCACTCTTGTCCAGGCTCTCCCATGCTCACTTCCACTCTTGTCCAGGCTCTCCCATGCTCACTTTTGCTCTTGTCCAGGCTCTCCCATGCTCACTTCTGCTCTTGTCCAGGCTCCCCATGCTCACTTTTGCTCTTGTCCAGGCTCCCCATGCTCACTTTTGCTCTTGTCCAGGCTCCCCATGCTCACTTTTGCTCTTGTCCAGGCTCTCACCAGTCCAATGGCTTCTCCCATCATAGGTCATAGCATAAGGCCCTCACACCAGGAGGGAGTGACCCTGAACTCCCCAGACTCTAGAACTACGAGGCATGTCAATCTCTACATAAAGTGCCCACCCTCGGCTCTTCCATTACAGCAACTAAAAGGTACCAAGATGTTCCTTCACTTTCCTTGTACCCTAAACCCACCGAAAGCACAAGGTAGGTGCTCATGTCTCATGCTAATTCACTTCCAGTGGATAGATCAGCCATATTGAGGTTTTTAAATCTCTTTTTTATTTTTGATGTGTGCATGCATCATTTCACATGTGCACGAAGTTCCACAGCCTGTGTTGTCTTCAGTTATTCCCTAACTTTCTTAAGACAAGGGTTTATCTGTGTAGCTTTGGCTATCCTGGAACTCGCTCTGTAGACCAGGCTGGCCTCAAACTCAGAGATCTGCCTGCCTCTGCCTCCCAAGTGTTGGGATTAAAGGTGTGCACCACCTTGCCCAGCCTCTCTAAGCCAGAATTATTTCTATTTAGCAGAGCATAGTATTCCCAGGAGTTACCAATGGTAAGAGACCCTATTGGCAGCGTCTTTGGGGTTTGTCCACGGTCAGGGCCCAGGGCTCATCAACCTGGTGCTGTCCTTGGTGTGGGAAGCCTGCTATGTTCCTAGATGCCCTGCCTGGAATCCTGCTAAGCTGCCTCTTCCTGTGTGTAACCCGTTCTCTAAGGATTTCCAGCAGTTGTTTACTGCTAGGCAAGATGGACAGCTGGTGAGGGATTAGAGCTTGAGGCAGAGCTTGCTCTTGTGCACTGGTAAATTATTCGAATCTGTGGGCAGCTAGGCCGTTCTGATAGAGTTCTTCCTGGCCCGTTTGTAATAATTGAATTTTCCTGTTGGCTGTCACCTATCATTTCGGTTATAGCAGTGATCTAAGCCAACATATGTTGCAACTGCAGGAATCTTAAACTGGCCTTTGCGGTCACAGCCACCACTGCACCTTGGTAAGTGAGGACATGCCTGTTGGCGCTGGGTCTGGACTTGATTCCTGCCCTGCTGTTGGCTGGCTGTGACTTTAGCAAGCTTCTGATGTCTAAGCCTTGTTTTCCTCATTAGTGAATGGGGACAGTCATGGGTTCATTTCTTAAGAGTTGTAGTTGGAATTTGATGAGTAGATAGAGGTAAAACAAATTAATAAAAGCCTGGTATGATGGCCACTGCCTTTAATACTTCTTGATAGGCAGATGAAAGTCAATATCTGTGAGTTCCAGGTCAGACAGGGCTACACAGACCCTGTCCAAAAAAGAAAAGAAAAAGGCAGAGGCCAAGGAGATGGCTCAGTCAGTAAAGCACTTGCTATGCAAGCATGAGGATCTGAGTTCAGATCCCCAGTACCCATATTAAAAGCCAGGAGCAGTGGTGCACATCTGTAATTCCAGCACTGGAGAGGCAGAAACAGGAAGATCCCTGGGGCTCATTGGCTAGCCAGCCTAGCCAAATTAGTGATCTCTGGGTTCAGTGAGAGACCCTGTCTCAAACAATAAGGTGGAGAGAGATAGACACCAATTGGGACATGCATTAACACACATGAACACACCCACAAAATAGGCCATGTAATCATGGGAATGGGTATCCCATATTTTCTTTGCCATGGAAAATGAGCCTGCCTGCCATCTATGCTGGTGTACTGTGAGTCACAGTCCTGCCTGTTGTTCTTTCTACCTGTCTACCCACCTGTCTGACGTCCCATCTGTGCACTACAGGACCATGTTGAAATACTCCCTGGAGTATTTGCATAATTCAGTTGCTTGGAGGCCTGTCATCCGTGGGCAAGTCTTACTGTTTGATTTATATGATGGACACAGTTTCCACATTGCAGTTTCTCTGGCATGTGCCAGTTTCTGGTGGTGTGCTGGGCCTCTCCTGAACTTTCCCCTCCTTTCCCAGCTGGCTGCCTGCCTGCCTGCCTACACTCTGCAGCTGCAGGGATGCTAAGAGGGCCTGGTCTGGGAAGGGAAGGGAATTTTTTCTCAGGAGTGGTAGCTTGGTGGCATAGCCAGTGCTAGGGCTCATGGGCTGACCTCAGAGGTGAAATACTTTTGATGTAGAAGAGTTGGCTGTGGATAAAAAGAACCCAGTGGGCACATACCATCAGCGAAAAACAGAGCCATTTATTTAGCCAAGGGCTGGGGCACAACACCAAGCCACGTTGTTAAAATGAAGACAGACTTAAGTCAGCAAAATGCCTCAGTGGTAAAGTGCTTGTTGTGCATGCCTGGTGACCTGAGAGCAACTCCCAGATCCCATGTACATGTAGGAGTAGAGACATGACTCCACAAAGTTGTCCTTTGACCTCCACACATGCCCAGCGGCACACACACCCATCATGCATACACACACTCTCATAATAATAAATAAATCTTTAAAAATGAAGACAGTTTTGGCAGTGGCAAGTGAGATGCAGTCCTCAGGGTCCTCAGGGTTCGATCAAAAGCATTAAGTAAGATTGGTGTCTTTGAAAAGCTTTCAGCTTATTGGGGGATGATTAACCATAGCTTGGAAGGGGAAGCCCTCTGCCAGAAAGCATAGGTGAGTGACGGAGTGTGTCTTGAGGCATCACTATGCTTTGGAAATGTGAAGTCAATAGCTGGTCAAAACCGGGCCCTGACTGAGGGGTATATTTAGCTAAGCGTAATGAAAGGTGAGAACAGGAATGACCCAAGAGGAGTTGAGGAGACAGGTCAGTCAGTAAAGTGCTTGCCTTGTAAGCATAAGGGCCTGAGAAAGGTCAGGCATGGCAGTGCATGCTTGTAATCTCAGCTTTGGAGAGGTAGATACAGGAGCATCTCTGGGGCTTGTCACCAGCCAGCCTAGCCTAATTATCAAGCCCCAGACCATTGAGAGAACAACAGTGTATATGATGCCCTAGGAACAACACCCAAGGTTCATCTCTGGCTTGCTCAATGACACACACACACACACACACACACACACACACACACACACACACACCCTTGGATCTAGTGCAGGTGGAGGTACAGAATTGCAAGCTTGGGGGCAGATATTCACCAGACCTGACATGTGAGATTGGTGACATCCTGTTCTGTATTTTGGTGTGCCAGGAGCGGATTACAGTAAGGGGCTTAGTGCTCTACCGCAACACTCCTTGGAAGTCTCTCCAGCAGTGGGGCTGGTATATAAATGATGTTGGGCCTGAGTGTGGGGGTACCTGCACATTCCCAGGCAAAGAGGTTGGCAGGTGGGATGTGGGAGTGGACAGTCACCACTCTAACACTGTCACTTGGGTCAAGAGCCCAGACTTCCACACCCACTTCTCAGAAGTATGTTTCTCTCTGACACCAGATACCACAACCCAACCCTACACCATCAGGATTTTTTTTTTTTGCTTTTGGCATAGTGGATGCATTTCTGAACATCTTCCTGGCACCTGGGGGGTGCATTCTTGCTGGAGCAGCCACCTGCAGTTTTGCCCTGAGCCAGTTTGACAACACAGGGCAAGAAGCCACCTTGTTAGGAACAATCCCAGAGGGGCCTTTCCTTGTGCCCAGTCAGACCTGCTTCTGGGGTGGAGCAGTCAATGTGTTTACCTAAAGGGTGTGTCCTGTGTAACTCTTCCCCTCTGGTTTAGAATTCTAGTCCAAAGGCTAACATTAGGTGTGGTGGTGTATACTGTAATCCCATTATGAGGATAGCCACAAGTTCAAGGCCAGCCTGGTCTAGATACCAAGTTGTTCTTGCTGAAGAACTTGGGAGGAACAGTGAGTGGCAGAGGGAAGGTCCAAGCCCTCTTCCCTCCCATCTATGTAGTTCTCTTATGCTTTTCTTTCCAGCATATGTCTTGTGGTCCTCTTTGAACTTGGGATACACAGGAGATGCCCTGCGGGGCAGTTACTTCCCTGTGGTCCTGTGTGTGGACCTTGTGTCTCTCTCCACCCTGGGCTTTGATGGATCAGAGCAGCCCCACGCGTGCCACCCCCCAAACCTATAAAACAGAGCTTCGCAGGATACTTGGGACATCTCTGTGAGTGGCAGTAGACACTGGAGAATTGGGAGGGGTAGCAGAAAGCTGGCTCTGTGCCCAGGCGAGAAGGTGCTGGTGGAATGAAGTGCCTCTTCGCTCTGTGGGCTCTGTTGCCTGGGTGAATAAAACAGAGGTGGGGAAGGCAGTTAAGACAGTGTGGTCTGTGCGTGCCCCAGTAGGAGAGGCAGATAGAGAGGGTGCAGCTGGAGAAAAGGTAGACTGATGTCCAGTCTGTAGTTTTGGCCTTGAAGGGGGGCTTGTAACATCTGGTCATGTGCACAGGTTATAGAGGCCTGATTAGGGACGGGAGTGGGGGGGCAGGCTGCCTCTCAAGGTACAGAGAACCAAAGAGTCTCCCATCAGTGCAGAGGTCAGGGACTGGAGGCCATAGGAGATGATGTGGTAGGCTAGGCTTGAGCCACTGGTGACCTGAGGCAGGAAGGAAGGAGGAGGAACTGGAAGTGTGGACTAGGACAGGGAAACCAGTGTTTTAGTGCATATTGTACTTAGACATGGACCATGGAAGCCTGCCATGACCTCTTTGCAACAGCCTTTGGAAGGGAGGAGGAGGCTGCCCAAAGTCAGTGGCCTGTGTCCAGGTACAGCTGGCCTGCTAGACAGAATGGCTGGGCCAGCTGGCCCCAAGGGCCATTCTTCTAGTACGTCAGGGTTCCCAGCTGCATAGACACAAGGACACAGCCTTGGTGCCCAAGCTAGGCAGGGTGTGATGACCAGAAGTACTCCTGGGAAGGGAGAGCTGAAGTCAGGGCAGTGGGTGTCCTTTGTATCCAGACTAAGGTGCTTTGCAAAGAGCCACCTGGGGGACAGATTGGCTTCCTATTGACAGGGGGCACCTAAGCCAAATACAGCTGGTGAAAGGAGATGAGAGGAGGGACCTGTCCTTAATCCTTGCTCTGAGACAGAAACACATTTCTAGAGAAAGAAGAGGAAGGGCTCCTGATTGGCAGAGAGCTTGAGCACACTTCCTTATGAGGCCAAGGCGAGGTAAACAGAGCAGCCAGGCTCCTGGGAACTGAGGTGAGGATATAAGAATCGATATGGCAGTATTTGTGAACCACTTGTACACAAATCCTGCATGTACAAACACACACACACACACACACACACGGTATTAGGTAGCCTGTGGCTGCTCAGACACGGATGTGAAAGAGAAGCCTAGAGTTCCAGGGACCTGTGTGACAATAGTGTGGCTACGTGTATGAGTGTCTGCATGTACATCATGTGCATGTCTTGCCTCTGGAACCCAAAGGAAGGCATCACATCCCCCGGAGCTGGAATGAGCCACACAATTTGTCCTCTGCAAGAACAGTATGCGCGCTTAACTGCTGTGCCGTGTCTCTATTCCTTTGATGCTGTATTCTTATTTTTTAACTATTTATTTTTATCATTTTAAATTATGTGGCTATGTATGGCTATGTGCATGTGAATGAAGGTGTCCCTGAGTCCAGAGGTGTCCATTTTCCCTGGAGCCAGAGTTATAGACAGTTCTCAGCCACTTGATGTGGGTGCTGGGAACAGAACTCTGGTCTTCTGCAAAAGCAGTGTGCATGTTCTTAACTACGGAGCTATCTCTGCAGCCTCCCAATACTGTCTTAATTAAAAGGGCTAGATAGCCATAGGTCTGTGTCACCAACCAACTTATTCATTGCAGGGGCGGGTACATGGACAGGTTCTGTACTGACCTGGATGTGTTATATCATAACTTTGAACATTTGAGGAAGTGTTGGGTTATGGCCAAGTTCATGGAGGCTTTGGGGACACTTGTAAGGTTCTTGGATTCATGAATGCTTTCTTCCCTCCAGGAGACTCTGTATACCTCCGCCCCTTCTCCTCAAGCATCCTCTCAGCCTGTGTGGTCACCTCTGGGCTGTTTGTGTGTGTTGGATGGCTTTTCCGGGTGCGCCCAGGACTCCCAGTCCCACAGACAGGCCCTCTAGCAGCCACTTGCGTTTGGTGTTTTACAGAGAGCTTTTATTCTCCTACAGTGACTTCAGAAGGGAGGTGAGGAGGAGCACAAGGGTGTCCAGCCTACAGCCTGTGGGGCACATGCAGCAGAAGACACGAAAATAGCCTGACATAGTTCATAAAAGTAGGCGTGTGCCGCAGCACACGAGTGGAGGTCAGAGGACAGCTGCACCATGAGGGTGCTGGGGACTGGACTTGAGCAGACGGGCTTGGCGGCGAGCACCTCTGCCCTTAGCAATCTTGTTGGTCCAGAATCTTTTTCCTTTTTCTTTAAACTTGATTTTTGTAGATAGTAATGTCCTGTTGAAAGACAAAATGTGAGACACCCTGCCTACAGTTACTTTCCCTCTGAGGAGGAAGGCCCTGTTCCCAGGGGCTCTGGGAATACTGACTCAGTCAGGGATGAGGGAGCACCTTCCCCCACTCTGGCCTGGGGTCAGGTTGACTAAGCAGCATTATGGTGACTGGGTTGGGACTCACCGTGACTACTGTTCATGGAGTGCCAGCCCCCCAGAGACATCTGTGCCCACCTAAAAAGTAGGGAGCTGCAGGCAGCAGTCTCTGCCAGGTGTGGGGTGTGGTCTCCTGCCCAGGAAGAGAATGGCAGGACTAGCATGCAGCCTGTGAAGGGACTGGTATCCGCTCAAGACCAAGTTCTCAGCACAAAGGAGAGTTATTTGCTCCAGAGAGACAAAGGATAGGAAATAACCAAGACAGGAGACAGAGGATGAGGGAGAAGGGGTTAGGGAGGAGATGGATGTGGCCCATAGGCAAATAGCAGTTTGTAAAGGTAAAAGGGGAAACCCATGTTAGGACGAGATGTTTAATTTTGATTGGATAGGTTAATTAGGGCAGCCACAAGGGGGCTTTTGATTGCTGGACTTCAGTACTTTGATAGCTGAACCTTGATAGTCAACCTCAGGAGGAGGAAGTGGCCAAATAAGTAACTAGACCTTGGTGGCAGCTTTAGGAGTCAGGTCTAATGGTTTTTATCAAGGCAGAGGGAATGGAGGAGAAGGGCAAGGCCTGCCAGAGCCATGTTCACCATTCTTGAGCTGGCTAGAGTCCCATCAGCATGACCAAAAGGTACAGTTCAGTCTTGTCAGATCTCAGAGTGTGGTGTGTGGAACAAAACTTTCCCTGGAGAGACACAACACACGGGTGTACTCACTCCCTGATGAGGATCCCACGACAGACTACCAGAATCTAACTTGGTGGACCACCGGCTTTATTGGGGTTACTTAAGGAGCAGAATTCAAGACAGTTGCATCACCAACGCCCACTCCCACATAGGAACCTGGAACTGCAGGCAGCTCAATATGTTGGAGAGTGTCCTTTCTAGGTGCCCCAGTTGGTCTAAACCTCTTCCAGTCAGCTTGGGTGGTTTCTGCTCCTTCCAGGCAGCTGGTCTGTCTGGTCTCAGCTTCTTCAGAGCTGCTCTGTTTTGCTAGTCTCAGGGGCTCTGTTAGCTTCTATTGCTTACTCTGGTGGGAGGAGCCTAGTGTGTCTGGTCAGTTTCAGGGACTTCCTGAAAGTATTTTGAGTTATTTACTTTCCTACATAAGGAGCTTTCCTGCAGGATGGAATGTTTTGGAGGGAACTGTTACACAAGTGGACGTGTGATGGGATGGGGGCTTTGGTGGCAGGGGCTGCCTTTTCATTCTCCCTGGCTGCCTATTTGATCTTCCTGTCTCCACTCTATCTCCTGCAGAGACTACTGTGTAGTGCATGGATGGAGCAGGTACTTCCCATCCCAGGAGGCAGGGGCACTCAGGACCTCCTTAACCCCATGAGAGCTCGGGCACACTGAGAGGACCGCTGCATTAGATACAATAAGAGTTGTAGGGAGGGGGCCTGGAGAGATGGCTTAGAGGTTAAGAGCACTGACTGCTCTTCCAGAGGTCTTGAGTTCAATTCCAAGCAACCACATGGTGCCTCACAACCATCTACAATTCAATCTGGTGTATATGTAATAAATAAATAAATCTTTAAAAAAAAAAGAGTTGTAGGGAGATCTTAGACGAGTGCGGAAAAAGAGTCCAGCAGGAATGACCTGCGTGTGGTCACTGCCTACTTTCCCTGGATCTCAAGGAACATTTGCACACCCTTTCCCATCCCAGTCCTAGGTGCCATGAAATCTCCAAGTGTGTGTGTGTGTGTGTGTGTGTGTGTGTGTGTATACATCACATGAGTGCAATGCCCATAGAGACCAGAAGAAGGTATCAGATCTCCTGGAACCAGAATTACAGGTGTTTGTGAGCTGCTTAATGTGGGTGCTGGGAACTGAACTTGGATCTTCTGGAAGAGCAGAAAGGACTCTTGATCACTGAACCATCTCTCCAGCCTCTGAGACAGTATTTCTAAGTAGCAGCCTCATTGAGGTGGTCCTAGCTAACTATGCCACTTTGACACAGGTTAGAGTCATCTGAAAGGAGGGAACCTCAATTGAGGATATGCCTCCACAAGATCCATCTGCAAGGCATTTCTTTCTTTTTTTGTGTTTGTTTTTCAAAACAAGGTTTCTCTGTGTAGCCCTGACTGTCCTGAAACTCACTCTGTAGCCCAGGCTGGCCTCGAACTCACAGAGACCTGGTAAGACATTTTCTTAATGATTGATGGGGGAGGGCCCAGTCCCTTGTGGATGGTGACATCTCTGGGCTGGTGCTCATGAGTTCTATAAGAAGGTGAGCTGAGCAAGCCATGCGTAGCAAGCCAGTAAGCCGCACCTCTCCATGACCTCTGCATCAGCTCCTACCTCTGGGATCCTGCCCTGTTTGAATTCCTGTCTGAACTTCTTTTAATGGTGTACTATAATATGGAAGTGTAAGACAAACAAATCCTTTCCTTCCCAACTTGTTTGGTCACAGTGTTTCATCACAGCAGTAGTAACCCTGACTAAGACAGTGTGTAATTCATATAAGCAACTCACATGCCTAAAGTCTGTATTTTGGAGATTTTTAATTTACTCACAACAATGTGCTACTATCTATCATTTTACTCAGTTTGGAAACATTTTTATCAACCCCAAAGAAACACTCCTTAGCCTTCATTGCCTTTCCAAGCTCTCTCAGCCCCTGGCAGTTCCAGTCCTTCTATTTCTATAGATTTTTCTGTTCTGGACATTTTGTAAAGGGAGTGATGTAGGGAGAGACCAGGTACCTGCAGCTGACCACGCCCCTTGGGACGTGATCACGAGTATGTGGGAAGATTCAGGGGATGAAAGAAGGAACAGATGGGCACTCACTCTCGCTTGGATCCTGACCATGGTTCGGAGACCATAGAGCGCTTCCCAGTAAGTGATTTCTATATTTAATAAAGTATCTTAGGCCCTCTTATTCTTGTAACATTGCTTCCTTATGAGATGACATTTGACTTCTTGGACTTCATGTTGTGCTCTTGGCTTTTTTTTTTTTAAATGACACACGTAGCTCAGGCTGGCGTCTAGCTTACTCTCAAACCAAAGATGATTGATGATTTCAGCATTTGATCTTCCTGCCTCCCCATCTCAAGTGCTAGGATGACAGGCATGTGCCACCATGGTTTATTTGGCCTTGTGTATGCAAGGTGAACCCTCTTCTCACTGAGCCACATCCCCAGACCCCGATGTCATGGTTTCATCCGTGGTAGTACCACTTTCCTTCTCAGGGCTGAGTCATGTTCTGGTGTGTGAGTATGTCACAATTTACCTACGCACCTTCTGTGGAGGGACCTGGCTGTAGTTTCCTCTCCTGCTGTGGAAAGCCTGGCTGTTTCTATCTGACATCAACATGACTGCTGTGAACACGCCTGTATAGGTTTTAGTGTGGACTTGTTTGAGTTATCTTGGCCAAGGAGAGGAGTTGGCTGAGTTCCGTGGTTTTTACATTTTTGCTTTGTTTTGTTGAGATACGGTCTTTTTGGGTAACCTAGACTGGCCTTGAACCCACTACCTCGAAGGAGTTTCATGTTTAGCCTCTGTGGAAAGGACAGACTGTCTTCTGGAATGACCTAACCCCATCACATTTCTATAAGAGCAGTGGGTGACGCTCCTGACTTCTTAGTGTCCTCAACAGTACCTGTCACTCACAGTTTGCGTTCCAGCGGTTCCTGGGGGTGGCATGTGCTGTGATTTGATTTGTACTTCCTGGTGGCTTCTGGGAGCAGTCTGAGAAGCTGAAGTAGCCTGTGAAGCCAACATGGAGACTGAGACTGACTCATTAGACCTGGCACCAATAACTACTTAATGGTCTGAAGCAGAGAGGCTGCATTTATGAATTGCTTATGCAAGCCCACAAAGCAGTAGGACTGCCTGCTACCTTCAACCTGTCAGAACAAACGAGGCTGTCATTAAGATTAGGCAGTTTTTTGTCTGTTTGTGACAGGGCTTCATGTAGACTAGGCTGGTAATACACTATGTAGCAAAAGATAACCTTGAACTCCTGATCCTCTTGCCTCTGCCTTCCTAGTGCTAGGTTTATAGGCTTGCACACCTGATAGGTTCTGAACATTAAACTCAGGTCACATGACAGGGACATTTCACTCTGGAAAGGTCACTATAAGTATCCCCAGGCCCCATGGTTGTTCTGAGACTAGGTTTGGTTTCTATAAGTATCCCCAGGCCCCATGGTTGTTCTGAGACTAGGTTTGGTTTCTATAAGTATCCCCAGGCCCCATGGTTGTTCTGAGACTAGGTTTGGTTTCTGGGCAAACATGGGTTCATGACTTTGGATTGAACTGACTGCAACACTACATCTAATCTTCTGTTAACAGCCTGGTTGTGGGCTGAGGTGAATCAGTGGGGAAAGTGCTTGCTGAGCAAGCTTGAGTACCTGAGTTTGAGCCCCAACATCCATGTAAAATGATGAGTATAGCAGCTCTGGGCCAGTAATTCCAGCTCTGCGGTTGATGATGGGAACAGGAGGAAACAAGGACTCAGGGATCACTCCCCCAGCCAATCAGCACTCCAGGTTCAGTGAGAGACCCTGCCTCCAAACAGTAAAGTTGAAAGCAATAGAGGAAGCTAGCAGATATTGAACTCATGCCTTCATGCACATAAAGGAGTAAAAACACCTAGGAACATGTATACACACACATGTAAGCAACAGAAAAGTCTACACCGAAATAGTTACCTGGTGTTTTAAAAATTTATTAATGTATTTATTGAATTTGCTTTTGGTTTTGTAACAAGGTCTGTCTGTAGCCCAGCCTGGAATTCACTGTTTAGCCCAGGCTGGCTTTGAACTTGAAACAATATGTCTGACTCCTCTTTGAGGTCGTATAAACATTTGGCAAGGTGGCTAGTCACGGAATCCTGTTTGCCCAGATTGATGCTTGTGGTGTGGGGTTCCTGTCTGTACTACTAGCCCCATGATTGTGGCAGATATAGGAAGCTTAACCTGGGGCTGACTCTGTAGTCAGTGGGGTGTCTGCCTAGCATGCCCTGCCTTCATCCCCGGCAGTGGATAAAGCAAGCACAGGGGCTCATATCTGAAATGCCAGCACTTCAGAAGTGGATGGAAGATGATCTGAAGTTCAAGGGAATTTCAGATGTGAGCCTCCTTACCCCACCAGAGTTGCATCTGTGCCTCACCCAGGTTCTGTGTGTGTCTGCACAAGCAAGGGCTTGTAGTCTTGCTGCATTCTCAGGTAGGGTCTGTGCCTTCAGCATGACCAGGCCCTGTCTCTGTCTCCCCGCCTGCCAGGCAGGATGTAAATACACGGGGACTTTGCTCAGGCCCTAAGTTATCTTCAGTACCGGGCTCTTTTGGCTCCCTCAGCCTTTTGGAGGTCAGAGCAGAACTCAAAGACCAGTTTCCAGCTGTGTTGCCCCACCACATTCATCCCTGGCTGCTCAACCTAGGTGTCCTCGGTGACACTGTGGCATTTCCAACGAAGTAGGCCCACAGGCGAGATGTCAGCTGCTTGTCCCCCCACCCTACCCCAGGAAGTGGCTTTGCAGAGCACATAGGTCCAGCCCACGGGACTCAGACTGTTGAGTTGGTTGTCTTCATCTCCGATGGCGCCACGCTGGGCCAGGGCTCTCTGCTCTCCTTCCAGGAGGGCATGCTGAGCTTTGGGGTCCCCTGTCTGGCACTCTGTCTCCTGCACCCTAACTGCCACACAGGCATTGCTTGCTCTTTGCCTCCTCTCTGTGCCACAAGAGGGCTGAGGGACCGTTTCTGCCAGAGTCCGGGTTCTCACCTCACTGATACATGGCAGGAGGCAGCCAGCAACTGTTTGTTGGATGAACAAGTGATTGACAATCGACAGGGTTGCAGTCTACAACTCAGGCTGATAGGTCAAGTTGGCCTCAAACTGTGGCAATCCTGCCTCGTCCTCCTGAGGTCCATGCTTCCACACCTAGCTTTGGTTGGTATCTTTGAACTATATTGATATGTATTGATTAAAAATTTGTTTTTCATTGCTGGTGATAGAACTCAGGGCCTCACACATGTTAGACAAATGCTCTACCATTGAGCCACACCCCAATTTTACTTGTTGATGTCATGTATCCCAGGATAGCCTCTAACTTTCAGTATAGCCAAGGATAACTTTGAACTCCTGATCATGTTGCCTCTACCTCCTGAGTGCTGGAATTACAGACATGTGCCACCACACATAGTATTGGGCATCGTGTCCAGGGCTTGTGCAAGCTCAGCAGGCACTCTTCCTCCTCAGCTACAGCCATAGAACCCTATCTGCTGGTTTTTGAAAAAAAACACAAAAAATACATGTATGTGGGCTGGAGAGATGGCTTGGTGATAAGTGCTCTTAATTACTGAGCCATCTCTCTAGTCCTGATACCTGTTGGTTTTGACAGGTTTATCAGACCTTGTGGACCTCGGTGGCAAAGTTACTATGTGATGAGAACACACCCATAAATTAGATTTTATTATGGTTCTGCATAGTATTATTATGGTTCTGCATAGTTTTTTACCTCTTATCTTAAATATATTAATATATTAATATATATTAGTGCTTTGTAACAAACAGCTTTGAAAAACAGAGGGGGTCACACACCTTCAGAAGAGGGGACTCCTCAGGCAGCTGCTGGGGGAGTGGAGGAACCAAGAGGGGAGAGTGTGTGTGTGAGGATGCCTTTGAGGGAATAGTTCTAGGGGGTGGGCAGAATACATGGGGTGGTGGTGACATAGGCCCACACCGTCACCGCAGGCCTGTATGGAGCTGGACAGGTGCGAAAATGTGGAGTGAGGGGCAGCACTGTGTCTATTGGGGACACGTGTGAGTCTGTTAAGTCACAGGGTTAAATTCAGAGGGCATCCTACTGGAGGCGTTTCCCTAGTTCCTGGTGTGTCAGGTTTCTCTGAGACATCTCTATCCCTGCTCCAGGTCCCTACTCAAGATGGCAGAGGCTCATCAAGCTGTGGCCTTCCAGTTCACCGTCACTCCTGAGGGCATCGACCTCCGCCTGAGCCACGAAGCCCTCAAACAGATATGCTTGTCAGGATTGCATTCTTGGAAGAAGAAGTTCATCCGCTTCAAGGTTGGTTGACTGGTTTTCTCTGCAGTGCTTGCTGGGATTCAAGGTTGGTTGGCTGATCTTCTCTGCAGTGCTTGCTGGGATGTCTAGTGTACCTCCTTAGGTTTCACTCAGGGAGGAATTATGTCTTAGGCGGGTCTCTGAGAGAGAGCAGTGGTCTTCATACTGGCGAAGGCTTATGGAGCACACTTGTATAGAATAGGCTCATAGCTCCTTATTGTTGGATTTCAGAGGGTTTTTTAAAGTTTGTTTTTGTTTAATGTTCATTGATACTTTGCTTGCCTGTACAAGGGTATCAGAAGCCCTGGAACTGGAATTATAGACAGGTGTGAGCTGCCATGTGAGTGCTGGGAATTGAATCCAGGTTCTCTGGAAGAGCAGTCAGTGCTCTTAACTGCTGAGCCATCTCTCCAGCCCCTTGTTTTTTGTTTTGTTTCTTGTTTTTGAGACACAATCTCTTTGCATCCCTGACTTTCCTGGAACTTGCTGTGTAGAACAAGTTGGCTTTGAACTCACAGAGATCCACCTGCCTCTGCCTCCTGAGTGCTGGGAAGGCAGGCCTCTGCCACCACACCCCTGGCAGACAGGTGATGCTCACCAGCTCACCGTAAAACAGGCTGAGCAGCTGAAGCTAGAGCAAGGGGCCCACTCGTCAGGAGGCAGAGTCAAGATGGGAACGTAGGCCTGCTCTTCATCCCTCAGCTGAATCCTTTGCACCTCAATGAAAAGGCTTATTTTCAAACTTCAGTGGGGTCGTGTCTTATTTATTTATTTAATATAAAGAACAGGTCTTGTGTATCTCAGGCCAGCCTGGAGTTCTCCATGTAACGAAGGAAGGCCTTGAATGCCTAGTTCCCTTGCCTCACCTCCCTGGTGCTGAACCGCAGGCCTGCTTATTGGGCCAGTTTATTAGGGCTTGGCCTTGGGGATGGTACCCAGGGCTTCACTCAGGCTAGACAAGCATGTCACCTCTTAAGCCACATCTCCAGTCTGGTGATCTTGTTGTTCCTAATGGAATTTTGTTTTCTTTTTTTGTTTTGGTTTTTTGAGACAGGGTTTCTTTGTGTATGTAGCCTTTCAGCCTTGGCTGTCCTAGAACTCACTCTGTAGATCAAGCTGGCCTTGAACTCACAGAGATCTGCCTGCCTCTGCCTCCCAGGTGCTTGGATTAAAGGCGTGTGTCACCATTACCCAGCCTTGTTTTGTTTTAATACAGGGTCTTACACTGTAGCTTAGGCCAGCCCAGAACACAACTAGACTTGGCTGGCCTTGAACTTTCAACTGTCCTCCTGTGTCTTTTTTTTTTAAAGAAGGGATCTAATGTAGCTCAGGTTACCCTGGAGTCCTCAGCATTTCAAGTGCTGGAGTTGCAGGCATGGGCCACAGATCCAGTTCAGAGAATTTGTTTAATTGCTACTTCACTAAAATTCTGAGACACCAGAAACTGTTTCCACGCATTCCAGTATAGCCCATGCCACAGTTCTCAACCATGGCCACCTGCAGAAGTGGCCTCTGCTTTCTGCTTTTTTAGATTTACTTACTTTTATTTTTATCTTTTTGGAACCAGCAGTTGCAAAAAAGCATTATTGGGGGTGAGGAGACACACACACACACACACACACACACACACACACACACGCAGCAGGCACACAGAGCAAAAGACCCTCTGCAAAACATTTCAGGAAGCCAAAAATACAGTCTTTTTCTGAGGGCAGGTTTTTAAGTCTCTGAAGAGTTTTCCTGTCTTAATTTAGGGTTAGTCAGTTTGAAGAAAGATAGGTTGGTTGATTGGCCCACATAAAATGGTGTGTGCGTGCGTGTGCAGCATGTGTGTCTGGTACCCAACGAGGTCAGAAGAGGGTGTTGCATCCCCTGTAATAGGAGATAAAGATGGCTGTGAGCCATCAAGTGGGTGCTGGGAAATGAACTTGAGTCCACTGTGTAAATATAAGTGGAGGCCTGACCTTTACATGGGTTTTTTTTCCTCTGTAAGTCCTCATATATTGAGACAGCCTCACTAAACTGAGCTCACTGATGAGGGCTGGTCTAGAGCCTGACTAATCTAGCTAGCCAGCTTGCCTCTGGAGTGCTGGGTTACAGGTGGGCGCTGTTCTTGCCTGGCTTTTAAATTGATTCTAGAGATCAAACACTGGTCTTTCCTCCAGCTTGTGTCCCCAGCCTTGTTTTGCTTTTTTGAGCTAGAATCTGACCCTGTAATCCAGGCTGGTCTGTAACTTAAGGCAGTTTTCCTGTCTTTGCCTCTCAAGCGCTGGGGAGCCGTGTGAGTCCCTGCCCTCTTTGCTTGGAGAATTGTTGTTGTTATTGAGTTAAGGTCTCACTATATAGCTGTGGCTGTCCTGGAGCTCACTGTGGAGACCAGGCTGGCCTCAAACTCACAGAGATCTACCTGCCTCTGCCTCCCGAGTGCTGGAATTAAAGGCGTGGGCCGCCACCGCCTGGTTTGGATTAGGGTTATTTTTTACAGTATATCCCAATGGTGTGAGGGCTCCTGTAAATATATCTTGACTTAGAGGGCAAGGGGAATTTGGGAGTTGGAGGTCCCTGAGTGCCAGATAGTGGCAGACTGGGGTGGGACCTCATGGTGCCCAGGCTGTTAGTCACCATATGGGGACATATATGGTAAGTCAGGCCTGGTGTTCCTGCTGATCCAGAGTCCCTCTTGGGGAATCTCCCAAAGTGTGTTAGGCTCAGAAGTTGGGAAAGAAGAGACTGCATGAAGGTGAGGCAGTTGTGGCTCCCGGAAGAGTTTCAGCTCTGGACGCTGGTTCTTGGTGACTTGCATGCCACACCTCCCTGCTCCTGCTGTCCCAGCTGCCTGCTGTCCCAGGGCTGTTGTAGTGCAGTGATAGTGGCCTCAGCAGGATGCTGTTTATAGCTTGTGTGTCTTTCCAGAATGGCATAATCACCGGTGTCTTCCCAGCAAGTCCCTCCAGCTGGTTTATCGTGGTGGTGGGTGTGATATCATCCATGCATGCCAAAGTGGACCCCTCCCTGGGCATGATTGCAAAGATCAATCGGACCCTAGACACCACGTGAGTAAACTCCCCTGCCCAATCTTTGTAGGACGATAATAGTACCCTGCTGACTGTCCTTGCTTTGGACTTTCCATGAGACCATGGCTGCCCTCCCACGTGGGTCCTCTTCACTTTCCTGACCTGGTATTGAAGTCCCTTGGAAATCTGTAGACACAGCCACCCTCCTATGGATAGTAGGCCAACAATGGCAGAGGTCTGGGGTACCTGACTTCCACGAGGTGTCTGTCTCCCTGAGGTCGAGTTGTGGCAGTAGATGGAGCCCGTGGTAGCTCAGAGGGCATCTCTGCTACAGAAGATGGCTCCCAGTGTGCTGTTCCACTGGAGCTAGTTTATCCAGTGATCTAGTCCCCTAAACTAACTGTCATTGGTTGCTTAGGGACACTTCAGCCCTTGGCCCCTTCAGCGGCTTAGATTCCCCATTGTACCTTGACTTTGAGTTTTTGTTTATTCTGGGAACTTGAAAGTAGTTGTCACCCTGTTTAGAGACAAGGTTTAGCCAGCTTCTGGCATTTCTTTCCTTTTTAAATTTTTGTCTAAAGATAGTGTCTCACTATGTAGCTCTAGCTGGCCTGACTATGTAGACCAGGCTGGCCTCGAGCTCACAGAGATCCATCTGCCTTTTATTTCCCAAGTGCTGGGATTAAAAGTGTGCCACACCACGCCTGACTTTTTGTTTAAATATTTATTTATTCTTTTAAATATATATATAATATATATTATATATATAAGTGTTTTGCCTACATGTACCTATGTATGTATACCATGTGTGCCTGGTACTCTCAGAGGCCAGAGGAAGCTGTTGGATCACCTGAAATTGGAGTTACAGGCAATTGTGAGCTACCTGATGTGGGTGTTGGGAACTGAACTCAGGTCCTTTGCAAGAGCAACAAGTGATCTTAACCACTGAACAATCTCTCCAGCCCCATAGTACTTTTCTTTAAAAAGGGGTCTGTTGTACCTGGGGTTCTCCTGCTGGATGCTGGACCTGCTCTAGAAGGTAACATGGAAGCATTCTATATACTTCTCTCCTTTTCTGGGATAGCATGAAACCTTGGGCCTCATGCATGCTAGACTAACTCTTACTACTGAACTGTGCCCTGGCCTCAGGTCGCCTCTGGTGGCAGTTATTCCAGTTATTCCAGGCAGCTTCTGACAAATCCCTGACACCATGTAGGATGGAGATGCTAGACTCTCTTATTGCGGAGTGACTGGACACAGGACACCATGCCTCAGTTACCTTGTGCACTGTGACCCCTGCATTTGGACTTTCCCTTTTGTTCTTCTGAGACAGGGTCTCAAGCTGCCATGTAGCATAGGATGACCTTGAACTCTTGATGAACTTAACCCTCCTGCCTCTCCTGGGACTACAGTCATGTAGTTGTCCCGTGCTCAGTGCCCTTCACAGCATGGCTTTCAGTGGGTTTATAACCAAGGAGCAATAGCCACAAGGTCCTTGCTATGCACTTGGCCTTGTTTCCTGGCCAGCTGTGAAGTCTTTACAATGTTGAGGGTTATGTCTAAGCTCAGCTGGGAGTGTGAGTTCAGTGCCTTCGGAGTTCAGTTGAGGGCATTGGGCCCTTTGGAGCTGGGGTTACTGGTAGTTAGGAGCCACTCCACAACAGACCTTGAACTCTGGACGAGCAGCACTGACCACTGAGCCATTTGTCCAGCCCAGATCTGGGCCTTTCTAATCTTGCTTTCCTGGTTGTTCAGGTGTAGAGACTGTACACTAAAGAGTTGCAAAAGCAAACTGATAAGAGAGTGACCCCAGCTAGAGGAGTTGGTTTCTGTTGAATTGCAGCATGGGCATGCTTAGGGCAGCTTGAGTTAGGTGCTCCGAATCCTGGAAGTTGGTGTTTCATGGGCCTCCATGCCCTGCCCTCTGATTGAGACACCCAGGAGTTACAGAGAAGCCAGCCAACTCCTTAACTTCTAGCCCTCCAGGCAACATTGTTCATGCCTTTGCAAGCAACTGCAGGAGACTGGATAAAAAATGCCTGTTCAGGCTTCCTGCCAAGGGCCTTGTCTGCCTGGGGCCTGGGACATCCAGCAGGAGCTAGGTTATCAGCAGTACGTGGTGATCTGGTCACCACAGACTGAACCTTACTGCCCTCCTACAGGTCCTGAGAGGTAAGGGAAGCCCTGCCAGCAGCTTGCATGATGCTCTGTGTGTTGAGCTGGCTGCCTGGTCGAAGGTAGCTTGCAGAGCCAGCAGTTTTGCTTTGCTGTTAACATGGGCTGTGCCTCAAAGCCGATTGCGCATAGCCGTGCCAGCTACTACAATCTTGTTTAATCTCAGTCTTTATAAGATTTGTTTCTTTATTCCTTGGAATCTATTTTCGTAAACTGGGTCATCTCTGGCCCAAATTTAGAAAGGCCAGGTGAAGGGCCAGAGACCTGCAGTCTGGAGGGTTGTTCTGGGACCGTCTTCCAGTTGAGGACAGAGTGCTTATGTTCCTAGGCTGCAGTTTTGTTTGATTAGATCTGAAAAGAAGATCAAAGAGGCCAAAGACACAGCAGAACTTTGGCTTACTTCTTTATTTTATTTTTCTATTTTGGTTTTTTTTTTGTTTTGTTTTGTTTTTGTTTTTTGTTTTTGGTTTTTACGAGACAGGGTTTCTCTGTATTGTTTTGAAGGCTATCGGTCCAGCCCGGCCTCGAACTCACAGTCTATTTTGGTTTTTAAGATAGGATCTCTCTATGTAGTCCTGGATAATATCTAAAACATGCTGTATAGACTAGGCTAGCCTTGTGAACTCATAGAGATCTGCCTGCTTCTGCACGAGACATCATGACCAGCTTGAATTGTTTTCTATTCTATGTGTAAGCATGTTTAGCCTACATGTGTGTCTGTGTACCATAAGTTTACCTGGTACCTTCAGAGATCATAAAAGGACATCAGATCTCCTGGAACTAGAGTTCCAGGTAGTTGTGAGCCTCTATGTGGGTATTGGAAATTGAACCCAGGTCCTCTGGAAGAGCAGCCAATGCCCTGAACCTATGAGCCATTTTTCCGGCCGCTTGAATGCTGGGTTTGACCAACTGTGGGAAAATACAGTTCATAGTATAAGTCTTTTACATCAGAAGAAACTTGTCTCTGTCACTTACATGACGTTAGGTTAATATTTTCCAAGATTAGAACTTTTGTAGTTATGTATGCTATTGTTTTGACCATTTGGAGTCTCAATTTTTTAAATAGAATCTCTTTTATTCATTCCTTAACAGTTCCATACATGTCAACAGTATGATCATATCCATCCTAACTCTCCACACCCACTCTTTTGTTAATCTACCGAGTCTAGATAGTGCCCCACTGGAGAGTCAACTCATCGGGCTGGCTTGGCCTTGGCCCACAGCCTCGGCGAGATCTTGCTTGTGTCGTGTCCAGGTGACAGCATTTCTCCGCTCTGCTGTCTGTCCTGCTGCTCTTGCATTCTTCCCACCGATTCTTCCCTGATGTGTCTTGAGCCTTGCAAAGGACGGGGCTAGTTTTTATTTTTGCCACTGTTTTTCCATTTCCAAAACAACTAAAATACCCCCCCCTAAATAGCTGCATTTGTGTTTTGGTTTTTCTTTCATAGCCGGCTACTTTGTTTTTGTAAGTATTTAAAATCTTTTAATTTTTTGTTCTAGATTTACTTATTTTTATTTATATGTATTTTTTTAGGATGTTTGTTTTTGAGACAAGGTTTCACTGTGTATGTAGACCAGGCTGATCTTGAACTCACATAGATCCACTTGTCTCTGCCTCCAGATGCTGGGACATTTGAATTTCTTATGAATAAAAACAATATCTATATATATTTGAGGACTTAGGGTATTGCTCAGGGTTTGAGCCCCTGCCTAGCATGCATGAAGTCCTGAGTTCAGTTGTAGGCACAGCAAAAACCAAGCAAACACAAACAAGGGGTGTTTGAGAGGGGAGGGAAGCATTATGATCTAAGGAAGATGGGCCAGGATGCCTGTGGGCGGTAGTTGGTGGTCCCCACCCACTGGAAAGGTTTGCCATTGTAAGCAGGGCTCCTCCCACAGGGGACCTCTCCACTGTTCAGGATTGCTTGGGTCACTAGTGGTCTCTTGTTTCTTCCTTGTGGATGGAAGGCTTACTCTGTTGCCCAGGCTGGTCTCTGGCCTCTGCCTCCAGAGTTCCAGGACAAGAGGCCACTCTGCTGCACCCAGCCAAGGGATAGAGAATGCCACAAGCACTGGGATAGTTGGTGGGTCCCTCAGGCTTCTTCTCTAATGAACCCAGCCCTGTTTTGGGGTGCTGCAGCCTGCGCTCTCCTGTCCCTGGGAAGGCACTTGGTCTCACTGCTTGGTGGTCGTTGCTGTGGCCACCTTCCCACGCTGACACCTTAGCTACTTGTCTGCTTCATCCCCACAGTGGCCACATGTCAAGCCAGACGAAGAACGTCGTGAGTGGCATCCTCTTTGGCACTGGGCTCTGGGTAGCAGTCATCATGACCATGCGCTACTCACTGAAGGTGCTGCTATCCTACCATGGCTGGATGTTTGCAGAGCATGGCAAAATGAGCCGAAGCACCAGGATCTGGATGGTAACTACCTGCCACGAGCTAGGGGACCTGCCGTGCTGGCATCACTAGACCCTTGCCTTGTTAGATCGCTTCTCCTTTGCTCCTTGGTGTGTGACCTTTCCCCAGCCTCTGGCTATGGGAGAGCCATGGCTCACCTTGCCACTCCGATGGAGCTGAGGGCTGCTTGCTAATGGTTTCTGGGAAGTCTGCCATCTCTTCTGTTCACCTCTGTTCAGCCTGTAACTCAGGCTGGATACTGAGCCTAAGTGCCACCCACCAGGTCGTGGTAGCCTTGTGACCACTCTGCAATCAGACACTTTTGCTGGCCAGATCACATGATTTGCTCTGACCCTTCAGTGCTCCCCATTTCATCTTTACCCTGAGTCCAAGCACACTCATTTAAGAAAGAGGGGTATACCATATGCATGGGTATTGTCAAAGTCTTAAATTGTGGAGATTTTTTTGTTTATTGTTTTTGCTTTTTGAGAGGAGGTCTCATGTCACCCTGGCTGACCTTGAATTTACTATGTAGCCAAGGATGACCTTGAGTTTCTGGTTCTCCTGCCTCCACCTCAGGCATGTACCACCCTGGCTTTTATGAGATGCGGACAATCAAGCCCAAGCTTTCATGCATAGCTTAGTTGGGTGAGCTGTCTACCCACTGAGCCATATCCAAAGTCCCAGCTACTTGTTTTTATAAGCTTCATTTTCTGGGGGGAAGGGGGAGGGTGGCTGTCCAAAGTGGAGATCACCCCTGGGGCCTCCCTCCACTGTGTGACTGTCATATGTGCCCTCACCCACAAATGGTCAGCACCCTCAGCCTCTGCTCTTGAGTTCTGTTTCTTATAAAGAAACTAATTTTCTACTCCCAAGGTTTGTAAATGATTTCAATGAATCTGGTCCTAGTGAAATTGCCTTTGAATTGTTCTCTCTAGGGATCCTTGTTGGTACTTGGGAGGAATGGGTCAGTTTGACCTTGGCCTACAGGCCAGCACACACCCAACACCGCTACTTGTGATCCTTTCCTTCAGGGTCCCCTTGCTACCCACCACACACTCCACTCTGTCCCAAACCAGCTTCCACCTTGTCTGAATTTTCTAATGTCTAGAGTAGCAGAACTTAAGACCTAGATAAAGATGGTTTCCCAGGGGCTTAACAGCCCTCATGGCTGATGTTGAGCTGAGTCCCAGCACTCCTGAGCACTGAGAATCATCACTACCCATACCTTGAACCCTTAGAGCTGGCCTGGTTCCTGTCAGCAGGAGACAGCTGCCTTCTATACCTGGCCTGCATCAGCCTTCCCCTGTGGGAGGTGCTTCACTTTCCCTGCTGTTTGACCTGGTGGCAGGGACACACTGCCACCCCTGGGGGAGGCCTGAGGGCTAGGCACCTCAACTGACCTTACTCCCTGTAGCCAGAGTCTGCAGCAGCCTCAAACCAACAATCTTTCAGGAAGAGGCCATCAGCCCAACTATTAAAGTGTTGTCAGCTCCAGAGTTCCTGGTCAAGGGTGACAGTCAGCAGCCACATCTGAAGCCTCTGTCAAACTTGGGTTATGTTCAGCCCAGTTTTTACCTGATGGTGCAGGACAGGGGTGACCCCACCATAAACAGTCAGCAAGCAACGTGCAGGTGAACCCTGGCTTTGGCTCTTTAACACAGCCTCATCTTTGAAATGTAACTTGTATCTTCAGGCTATGGTCAAGGTCTTCTCAGGCCGAAGGCCCATGCTGTACAGTTTCCAGACATCTCTGCCGCGCCTGCCTGTCCCAGCCGTGAAAGACACTGTGAGCAGGGTAGGTGTGACTCACCTTCGTGCTGAGATGCCTGTGTCCTTTAGATGGATATGTCTAATTGCTGTAAATTACAGTCCCTTCTCATTATTAGTGCTCAGCAGCCTCTCCTGTAGGGTTGGCATAACAATGCCACCCCACCTTAGAGTCCTTACACTGGCTAGACAAGTGTTCTACCATTGAGCTACATTTGCAGCCCTTTGATACATAGTTTTTGCGTACAAGGTCTTGCTAGGTAACCCACACTGACCTTGAACTCTTAAATTTCCTCTTAAGATTATTATTTGTTTATGTATGTGTTTGACTTTGTGTAGATGTGTACACTGTATGTATGCAGTGCCCACCATATACATGTATGCAGTGTTTGAGGAGGCCAGAAGAGGGTGTTGGATCCCCTGGAACTTGAGTTACAGACAGTTGTGAGCCACCAAGTGGGTACTGGCAATAGAACCCAGGTCCTCTGCAAGTGCAGCCAGTGCTCCTAACTGCTGAGCCATCCCTGCAGCCCCATAACCTTGAACTCTTGATGTTCTTGCCTTAGCCTTCCATGCTGGGATGATAGACATATTTTACCATACATGGCTTGGTGGTTTTCTCTAGTGCATTAATTGCATCTTCCATGTTTAAAGGTGCCATATCCCACCTATTGGGGAATGTTTACTCTTTAATGGCTTTATTGACATACAGTTTAGCACTGTATGATTCCCTTACTTAATGTGAATGGTTCAGTAATTCGAGTGCATCCATTATTGCAAATTGTGACAAATACATACAAAACCCACATTTATTATTTTTTTAAGTCTGGGCATGGTAGCATATGTCATTAATCCCAGCACTCAAGAGGCAGAGGTAGGCAGATCTCTGTGAGTTTGAGGTCAGACTACATAACTAGTTCTAGACCAGCCAGTGCTACACAGTGAAACCCTGTAAAGAGAGGGGTTGGTTGAGGAGATGGTTCAGTCAGTAAAATGCTTGCCGTGCAAGCACAAAGTCCTGAATTTGATTCATCAGAGCCCATATAAAAATACCAGGTTTGTGACACACTTGTAATCCCCATACTGGGGAGTGGAGCAAAAGGATCCCTGTGGCTCACTACCCAGTAAGACGAGCCTGATTGCTAAACTCCAGGCTGAAAGACCCACTTCCAAGGGGGCGGATGCTGTTTGTAAGGATGGCACCTGAGGGTCTGTGTCTCCAAATGCCTCCATACATGTATGTACTTATGCATGTGCATATATGTGTGCTCTTGTGTGCGCATACATGCGGGTGTAAGCATTTTAACTGTTTTCAAGTGTAAGCTCATTAGCACTAATTATATCTAGGGCATTGTGCAATTGTGACCACCATGGATGTCAGACCTTTTTATGGCCTCACACAGAAGCCATAGTCATTAGGCAATAACTCCCACTCTCCCTGCCCTGAGTGCCAACCTCTCTTCCACTTTCTGTTCTAGTTGGGCCTAGTCAGGGAGTATGGCATGAATGGAGTTATGTAATATGTGACTCTTTGGGTTTCCCCCCACATACTAGCATTTATGTTTCTTTGAGGCAGGAAGGATCTTACTGTGTAGATAGCCCAGGTGGCCTCAAGCTTGTAATCCTCCTGTCTTAGCTTCCCAAAGTGGGATGATTTTGCGATTCATCCCTGTCCCAGCATGGCTGGGCTTCTTCCCTTTTTGTGGCTGATGGCCGTCATTGGGTGGGTAGATCATGTGGGCTGTGTTTTAAGTATTGAAGCTGGGAATGTCCCTGCAAGTGTTTCTATCTGGGTGCCTGTTGCTGCTTCTTGATGGCAGGTGTCCACGGGTGGGATTTCATGTCACAGAGGAACAGAGTGGCTGTGTTAAGCCTGATCTGCTGTAAAATGCCACACCCTGTGTTCCAGCCTGTGGTTCGGGAGGGCACCCATGCTTTCGTAACTTCTGCCCACTTTTCAGAGCTGTAAATCGAAAGCATCTTGACTTCAGGGGAACTCCAGCTTCCTGCATGCTGTGGCACAGTGCTCACCCCAGAGAGTATAGCCCTCTTTCCCCTTTTGAGGCAGGATCTCAGATTGCTCAGACTGGTCTTGAACCTCCTAGATGTCACAATGTAGCTGAGGATGACCTTGAACTTCTGATTCTTCCTCCTCCACCACCTGAATGCTAGGGTTGCAGACAAATCCTACTATCCTCAGTTTTGTTTTGTTTTTTGAGACAGGGTTTCTCTGTGACTTTGGAGGCTGTCCTAGAACTAGCTCTTGTAGACCAGGCTGGTCTCAAACTCACAGAGATCCGCCTACATCTGCCTCCCAAGTGCTAAGATTAAAGGCATGTGCCACCACCGCCCAGCTATCCTCAGTTTTATGCAGTGCTAGGGATAGAATCCAGCTAGGCAAGTGATCTGCCAAGAGAGCCCCAGGAGAGTGTAAACTTTCTGTTTCATCAATGCCCCTCTTGCACTTGGAGTAAGCCTCAGACATAGCAGCTGGCCCTGCTGAGGAACGGCCCTGCCCCTCATTGTGCAAAGCAGGCCCTAGAAAACACTGTTGTCCCCAAGCTGGTGTTTGTTTAATTTGTTTTTGTTTTGAGACAGTGTCTCACTGTGTAACCTTGGTTGGTCTGGAACTTTCCACATAGACCAGGCTAGCCTCCTCTGCTGGGATTACAGGTGTACATCACACCCAGCTCCAGACCTGGTTTTATTTCCTGACAAACTAGATTTGACAGCAGTTCTGCTTCCTGGAACTCACTCAGATACAGGTGGGAGCTTAGCCAGGCATGTGTGAAATATCCCTGTGTTTTACCTCCAAACATGTTCAAGGTGGGCATCTGTCAGTCTGAACTGAGCATCTAGATTCTGGAACCATGGTCCCCGTCCTGCTCTGCCTGGACACCTGCCTGACCCTCACTAGGCTTTCAGGGCTGTCCCACCCAACTCAGGACACCATATCCCAGGTCATCATTGAAGTAAAGGCCAAATAGTGGTTAAAAGATGTCTTGGTACCTCCTCCAGGAGGAAACAATGACCTTGATTATCGCTCACCTGCCACAAGGTTCAGCCCTGTAGAGAGGGCAGACTGACCTAGGGAAGCTTTCCAAGCCTTTTCTACATGGTCTGATTTTTCTAAGGTGTGTGAAGTGGTTCATGGCTCGGGGGGTGGGTGTCTAACTCAGCCCATGTTTTCTTACTCCAGTACTTGGAATCTGTAAGGCCACTGATGAAGGAAGGAGACTTCCAACGCATGACAGCGCTGGCCCAGGATTTTGCTGTCAATCTTGGACCCAAATTACAGTGGTATTTGAAGCTGAAGTCCTGGTGGGCCACAAATTATGTAAGTATTTCTGCACCTGTATCTTTTCTCATAGATCTTTTCACAGTAAGATATTTCAGTGTGGAAGGTCCCATTTGGGTACCAGGACTCATGGAATTCTAACTGTAGCTGAGGGCAGCCATACTCATCCCTGAGAACTGCACAGAGCTGCTGGCAGCCTTTCCCTGTGCAGAGGGTCCTCAGTAGCCATTGCACCCCACTCAGGACAAGGTGCTGCTTTGCACATGAGCCTCTGGTCCTCGCCTGGGAGGTCTTTAAAGGCTGTTCCTCCTGTGGTGGCCCAGCCACCTCACCTTCCTCCCTGGTACCTTTTGCATCCAAGAATATCCCTTCTGAGTTCCTGGATAGGGTTCAGATGATGCTGACAGTGGCAACTGTCTGTGCTGGGAACAGCTAAGCTTCTGCCTGTGGAGTTGGGTGGGGCAAGAGGGCATGTTGGGGCTGTGAAACCAAGAGGGGGAGTCCAGATGTAAGGAATAACTTGCATGGAAGATAAGGGATTGAAAAAAACCTATAGTGAGCCAGACAGTGGTACATGCCTGTAATCCCAGCTCTTAGAAGGCAGCAGCAGGAGGATTGTAGGCTCGAAACTAGCCAGGACCACATAGTGAGATCTTATCTCAAGAAAAGCTCTTAAATTATTTTTTAAAAGTGTTTATGTTTATTTTTGTATATGTGCCTGGTGAGTATTACGTGCATGTAGGTGCTCATAGAAACTAGAGGGCAGTAGATCCCCTGGAACTGGAGTTTTAGGTGGTTATGAGCTGCCCAGCATGGGTTCTGGGAGCCAAATGTGGGTCTTCTGCAAGAGCAGAGTGCACTCTTAGCTACTGAGCCCTCTTAGTCTCTCAAACAGAGAAGAATTCTAAGGGCAGGGAAGGAGGCTCAGTTGATAGAGTCCTTGCCTGTTGTGTACAATGCTCTGGGTTCAGTCCCCAGCACTGTAGCAGTGTTGGTGTCACACACATGTGTTCCCAGGACTTGGGAGGTAGAGGCAGCAAGATCAAAGTTCAGGGTCATCTGTGGTTATATAGAGTTCAAGGTGAGCCTGGACTTCATGAGACCTGCTTCAAGAAACAAAACAAGGGGTTGCAGAGATGGCTCAGCAGTTAAGAGCACTTGTAGTTCATGCTGAGGGCCCAGTAAACATGGTGACTCACAATCATCTATAACTCTAGTGCCAGGGGATCCAATGTCCTCTTCTGGCCTCAATAGGTACCAGGCACACACATGGTGCACAGACATATATGCATACAAAACACACATGAAAAATTATCTGGGCCAGATGGTGGTGGTGCATGCCTTTAATCCCAGCACTTGGGAAGCAGAGACAGGAAGATCTCCATGAGTTTGAGCCCAGCCAGGTCTACAGAGCAAGTTTTAGGACAGTCAGAACTGTTACACAGAGAAACCCTGTCTCGAAAAAAACAAAACAAAACAACAACAACAAAATTAGGTGGACATGGTGGCACATGCTTTTAGTCTCAGCACTTGGGGAGCAGGGACAGGTAGATCTCTGAGTTCAAGACCAACCTGGTCTACAGAGAAGTTCCAGGATATCCAGGGCTACACAGAGAAATCATGTCTCAAAAAGAAAAGAAAAGAAAAATTTTAAAACCACAAAAACAAACAGAGAAAATAGCCAAAAGAAACAGAGAAAAGGATCAGACAGACCCAGCAGAAGATACCAGACACAAGCACTGTGGCTGGGAGTCGACAAGACCCTCAGACCATGAGGTGTCTCCTCCTTGTGTTTCTCAGCTCCTATGTCTTGTCTGCTTAAGACAGCTTTGTTTTGGAGCCTGTTGTGTTTTTAGTCATAGGCCCCCTGGACTGCTGTGCGCCCAGACCCTTGCCCAGGTGTGCACCTCATCACAGTGCTCAAACCAGCACAGGTTGTGAATGGGCAGCCTTTGAGTGGCTGGGGCAGCTTGCTGGATGGCATTGCGATGGTCACTTGAGAGTGAAGACAACACATTCTAGCCTCTGGCTTGTTGCTGTGGCCTTGGGACACAACCCAGGCATCAGGAAGAGGAAGACTGATCATCGGGAGATTTGGGGTCATCTGTGTTATTTTTTTTCTGCAGTGCCGGGGATGGGACCCATCAGGCAGGCCGTGGCACTGTACCCTCTCTCAGCCAGGGCACTTTGGCAGTTACTCTTTTTTGGAGACATGGTCTCAGGAGGCTCCCAAGATAGCCTCAAATTTGCTGTGTAGCAGTCTTGAATTTGCTATAACCTGGAACTCCTGATCCCTCTGCCTGTGTGTGTACCACTGCACAGTTTCATGGCCAGTTCTATGCAGTGCTAGAGATCAAGCATTCTAGCAGCTGAACTACATCCCCAGCCCTGACTTTTTTAAGTTAGTGTGAAATGATGATCTACTGTCTAGTAGCCAGGTCTCCCCTTAAGACCAGTGTGCTTTTCAACGTCTTGTGTCTTGTCTGCTTACGACAACTTTGTTTTGGAACCTGTCATATGCTGGAATCGTCTAGAAAGTTTTGTGTACCTCTAGAGCAGCTGGTCCTGGGGAGGCAACTGCATGGTTCCTGCTCAGCACTCTGTCTTGTTTGTGTTTGCACCTTAGGTGAGTGACTGGTGGGAGGAATATATCTACCTGCGAGGCCGAGGGCCAATCATGGTCAACAGCAACTACTATGCCATGGTGAGTTGGTCTTCCATTACCACTGCAGCCAAGGTGCAGTCATTATGCTGGACAGCCCTGCTACCTGCCTGGGAAAGCTTGGGGTGGGTTCCTCTCCCCTTGCTCCTGCTTCTGTTGTCCACAACTTCCTGTTGTTGTGAAGATCCTACTGGGGCCCATGTATTAGATCCCCCTGTGCCTGTGGGGTCCCTGCCCTCCACCCAACAAGTACATTCATGGCAAACAGCACTTGCTTAGTAAGTCCAGGCTGGTCTAGAACCTGTGTAGAAAAGGTGTACACCACCATGCCCAGAAAACTCCTGCTGTCATTTAATAGCCCAAGCACAGACGGAGGCTGGGGTTGTAATAGAGCAATAACACATTTAAAGCCTGTTGTGGATTATGCCTATCAGGCCAGCACTGGGGAGTTGGATACAGGGGGATCAGGAGTTCAGGGTCTTCCTTGGGGCCAGAGAGATGGCAGTTTAAGAGTACTTGCTGCTCTTGCAAAGGACCCAAGTTCAGTTCCCAATGTACTTGTCATGTGGTTCAGAACCATCTGTAACTCCAGTTGCAGGGGATCTGATGCCCTCTTCTGGTCTCTGGACACATGCACACAATCATACATACAGACACATATATATACACATAAAGAAAAAGCAAATCCAATCTGCCAAAACCCATAAATGGACCTAAAGCAATAGCAAAATTGTCCAAATACAAGGACAATAGTCCAACAGTGTGTTAAGTTCTACAATTAGGCCTGGTGACACATGCCTTTTATCCTAGCTCTCAGGAACCTGAGCAGAGTAATAGAACCTTGTTTCAAAGAACCAGAACCTAAAACAAACATAAAAAAACAGTTGTAACTGAGCAGAGCTGTAGGAACACCTTGGTGTCGTGGAGGGAGGGCCTCCACCCTGTATACAAGTCTCTCTGCCATCCCTATGAGCACTCTCTGCTGTCACCCTATCACAGGAGATGCTGTACATCACCCCCACCCACATCCAGGCCGCAAGAGCCGGCAACACTATCCACGCCATGCTGCTGTATCGTCGAAAGTTGGACCGTGAGGAACTCAAACCTGTATGTTAACTTTTTGTTTGGTTGGTTTTTTTGTTTTGTTTTTTGAAGCAGGGTTTCTCTGTGTAGCTTTGGAGTCTGTCCTGGAACTCGCTCTGTAGACCAGGCCGGCTTCGAACTCACAGAGATCCACCTCCCTCCCTCTGGCGCCACACCCCATGCTTGGATTAATGGTGTGCACCACCAACACCCAGCTTTGTATGTAAACTTCTAAAAAATGTTCTTTTGGGAGGCTGGAGAGATGGCTCAGGTGATGAGGTGCTTGCTTTGAGAAGACAGGAGGATCTAGCACAGTGACATCCAGCCAGGCACACTGCTGTGCAGTTGGAATCCCAGCACTGGGGACCAGAGACAGGCAAATGGCTGGGGCTCACTAACAGGCCTAGTCAGTGAGCTCAGGTTCAGCGAGAGACTTTGTGAGGGCCAAGCACATGGTTTATTCCCCGGGGAAAGAGAGAACCTGCTCCTGCACATGTATGTGACATACCGGTGAACAAGAACCGTTTCTTTCATAACCTTGGGTGGCTTACGTGTTTATCTGGAAGGAGCTTCAGTACCTTGCCTGGTACTGTTGAGCAAGTCCCTCAGGTGCTACCCCAGGGGACAACTGAAGATGATGAAGTCAGACCGGGCAGTGTGCACAGGAAATAGGCAACATTTTCATCAGCTCCATTTAAAGTTTCCCTGTGGGATTTTTGCCTGTTGGTTTAAGACACATTTTTATTACAGATTCGTCTTCTGGGATCCACGATTCCTCTCTGCTCTGCCCAGTGGGAGCGACTCTTCAATACCTCCCGCATCCCTGGAGAGGAGACAGGTCAGTGATGCTCACCAGGGGCTTCCCTGGGAACCAGCATTTGTCATTCTGTTGCTCAGAACCAGGAAGCATTGGGGAACATTGCGGGCAAGATGCTCTGCAGGGTCTCAGGGGCAGGATGCTCTCCAGGGTGTCAGGGGCAGAATGATCTCCAGGGTGTTGGGGGCAGGATGGTCTGCAGGGTGTCAGGGGCAGGATGGTCTGCAGGGTGTCAGGGGCAGAATGATCTCCAGGGTGTTGGGGGCAGGATGGTCTGCAGGGTCTCAGGGGCAGGATGGTCTCCAGGGTCTATTCTGAGAGCTCCTGTTTCTGAACATTCCTCCTCTTGGAATTCCTATCTTTTGTTGTTGGTAAAGGTTTGGGAACATGATCTCATGTGTTCCAGGATGTCCTAAGACAATATATAGTTGAGGGTGACCTTGAATTTCTGACCTTCTTGCCTCCCACCGGGATGTGTCACTGTCCGGAGTATACGGTGTGGGAATGGAATCCCAGGTAGACAAGGGCACTACCAACGGGACCCTAGCTTTGGCCTGGATTCCCTTTGTCTTTACTAGGTCTAGACAGTGGGTCAGTTCTAGATTTTAATATTTCTTCAGTCCAGAGTTTGTTTCATTGGCCATTTTCCCTAGACTTGCTGGAACGTTCCCTCGGACATCTTACTCTAGCCCACATGCAGGGTTTGTTGTAAATACCCACACCTGAGAAACCCACACCTGGCCCAGCTGCTTGCTGTCGGCCTCCTGGCCTGGGCAGTGTGGTCATATAATCTGCCTTCTAACCTAAGACATCCTTGGAAAAGACAGGAGAATGGATACCAGCTGGTACCATGAAGGCCTGCAGGGCTCACGTGTACAGTACGGGTCACTTTTTAACATCCTGACAAAATTATCCCTGAGCAAAGCCACTTAGGGGAGGAAATATTTAGTCTGCCATTGTTTCTGGCTGTGGAAGGGCAATGCATCATGGGATGCAGAGGCATGTGAGGGAGCAGAGCCCTTACCTTCTGTCAGCCAGGACACAGAGCTTGAGAAGGGGGCTGGCTGGCAAATGGCTGGCTTAGCACATAAATGTTCCTGTCCCTAAGCCTGGTGCTTGTGTTTGATCTCAGGAACCCTTGTGTTAGGAGAGAACCAACTCCCACAAGTTGCCCTCTGTCCTCTACATGTGTACCATGGCATGCCTGTCCTTACATGTTTGAGCACCCACACACGATAAGTGAATAAATATAATTTTTAAAAATTTGAAAAACCTTCAAAGATGCATGCCACAGAGGACATCTTGAGGGGGCTGGTTCTTTTCCTCATCATGTGGGGTCAGGCTAGGCAGCAGATGCTCTTCCCAGCTGAGCTGTCTTGCTGACTCTGTCATGCCTTTAATAGTAGTTATCATAAATATTAAAATCTGGGTAATGCTGGGTGTGGTGGTGTATGCCTTCAATCCCAGCACTCAGGAGGCTGAGGCAGGTAGGTCTCTGTGAGTCTGAGACCAACCTGGTCTACAGAGCAAGTTCTAGGTCAGCTAAGGCTACTTAGTGAAACCCTGTCTCAAAAACAAAAACAACAAATAATAGTTTATTAAATGTAGTGTCCCTGGTGGGGTCATATAACCACATGCTGGCATTCAGGGGCCTTGCTACTTAATTGCCCAGTCTGTTTGCTTTCTTCTTTTGAAACAGGGTCTCGTGTTGTAGAACCCCCCCCCCCCAGTGTAGACCAAGCAAACCTTGAACTCACAGAGATCCACCTGCCTCTGCCGAGTAAGTGCTAGGATTAAAGGTGTGTGCTGCTGTAACCAGTCTTTTGTTGGTAGTTCTTTGTAAGCTTTGTCATTGTGTCTATTTGTGTGTGTGATTGTGGGAGGGACACAGCCACACTGTAGCGCTCAGGTGCAGCTCGGATGACTGTTCTCTGGGACTGGCTCACGCCTTTTGCCTTTACATGGGCTCTGAGGGGGCAAACTCACATCACCAGGCTCATGCAGCAAGTGATTTTACCCACACATCATCTCCCTTCCCGCTCTCCCTCCTTGAAACAGTTAGCCTCTAGCTGAGGCTGGCCCTAAAGTACTGATCCTCCCAGATGCACCGTCATGCCTAGCTGAAACATGTTGTGGTGCCAGCGCCACAAACAACTCCAAGGTATCAGGAAAAGAGAGACCAGACATCCACTTGTTTGTACTAAGAAAATGCACGTGTTGCCTTTATTGCCAGGAGAGTGTGTGTGTGTCTTCATTGCAAGTGCTAAGAGGTCTCTCCCTTGTAGGAGGGAGGAGCTTTTTATACAGGTTTACAGCACAGTGGAAAAAACCCCAGGTAGAAGAGATCGTTGTTTTCCTCCTGCTGAATGTTGATGTCAGAGGGTCAAGGCCAGGGCAGTAAGCCAGGACTAGAAAACAGAAAGTACTTGGACTGGAAAACAAGTTGCCCTTGTAGGCTGACCAGCAACTCACAGAGACCCCATGGGGCCGGGGCCCAACACATGTCAGAATTGTATGCAGAAGAGGGCACCAGATGCCCTGGAGCTGGAGTTACAGATGGTCGTGTGGCACCTGATGTGGGTATTGTGAGCTGAGCTCTGGTTCTGTGGAAAAGCAGCAAGTGCTCCGAACCACTGAGCCATCCCTCCAGCCCCTGAAACAGCTTTCATGTTGGAGTTTTGCACTTTCTTCATCAGAATATTTTCTAGGATGCCCTCTTGTATAACCTGTGGCCTGGGTGCTTTGGACTCATGAGCTGTGTGGGAACTGGGTGTTCATTCATGAGGAGAATGCCCATCCCAAAGGACACCCCTACTCCTTCCCAAATTGCCACCAATAATAGGCAACCAAGTACTCAAATGCTCATGACTTGTAGGAGACATCTCATTCAAACTACATGTGCCAGCCCTGTTTCAGAGGCAAGGAAACCAAGGCTTTAGGGGGCTGGTTAAGCCAAAGATATGACTTAGTTTGGAATCAAGGGCCACATACCTGTAATCCTAGCACTCAGGAGGTAGAGGCCGGAGGACCAGGAGTTCAGGGTCATCTTTGGCTGTCTATATAGGGAGTCTGAGTCCAGTCTGGACTACACGAGATTCTCTCTCAAAAAGCCAAACAAACACTCAGATCTGAGGCTCCCACCAAGGCCTTCTGACTCCCTGTCTCTCCCTTTGGGTCCTCACCACCTCAGATACCATCCAACACATCAAGGACAGCCGGCACATTGTCGTGTACCACAGGGGGCGCTACTTCAAGGTCTGGCTCTACCACGATGGGAGGCTGCTGAGGCCCCGAGAGCTGGAGCAGCAGATGCAGCAGATCCTGGAAGACCCCTCAGAGCCACAGCCTGGGGAAGCCAAGCTGGCCGCCCTCACGGCTGCAGACAGGTGGGTCTGGGATTCACAGTGCTCTGAGGAGCTCTTCCTCAAGGGGCCCGTCCCCACTGATGCCAGCAGTAGCACCAGAGCAGCCAGAGCACCGTGTTGCTTCATAGTGTCAAGTCTGACTCCTGGATGGTGGGCCACAAGGGCAGCTGAATTCAGCACATGACAGGCAGGCCTGTGGGGTGGGGGTGGGGATTAAAGGTGTTTGCCACTACCGCCCAACCTTGATTTCTTTTTCTGAGGCAAGTGCTCCATCACTGAGCTAGACCTCAGCCAGGGAGACTTGGCTTTGTGTGTGTGTGTGTGTGTGTGTGTGTGTGTGTGTGTGTGTGTGTGTGTGTGTGTGGTGTGTATATGTGCGTGTATTTCAATGCTGGGTATCTTCATCTGTTGCTCTCCATCTTTTTTTTTTTTTTTTTTTTTTTTTTTTTTTAGAAAAGGTTGTTCCCAGAACCTGGAGCTCACTGATTGGCTATTCTGGCAAACCAGTGCACTCTAAGGATGCTCTTGGCTCCACCTCCTCAGTTCTAGGATGATAGGCAAAGGCCACAGATTCTCATGCCTCCGAGCTGACTTCCCAGCCCTCCACCCTCAAGTGAGCATGTCTTTAAGGTCAGCTCCAAGAGAGCATAGGAGTCAGATTAGAGTCCCTGATTCACTGTGGGAAAGAGAACTGCCTTGTACCCTGCTTTGAGCCGAATAAGGAGCAGGTGGAACAAGAAAGTGGGGGAGGGGATTTGGCTCTCCATCTTCCACAGAGCTGCTCTGAAGCTGCTGCAGGAGCCGAGGCCAGGGGCCAAACACTTTGATAAGGCACTCAGGAGAAACAGGGCTGTGTGTTGTTTGACATTTGGGCCCGAGACTGAGAAGGAAACAAGCATAGTTTCATCTCCTGCCTCTAGGGCTGGGGACCTGTGGCATTTGTGGGTGGAGGTGGGCAGTGGCGGTACAGCAGAAGGCTTGGGGACTGAGGGAGGGACCCAAGAGCAATGGGCGGGAGCTACTGAAGGGTGGCTTTGAAGGGACATGGCCCTCACACCAGTGTCAACAGTGTGGTGGGCACAGGATGGTCACCTTGGGTGTATCATGTGATCTGGGTTCAGGGGCCAGATGGTTTCACTCATCCCCTGCTCCAAAGTAGCTGTGGCCTGTTCTCTGTGCCTCAGGTTTCTTCATCTGAGGACACACACACTTTGGGTATTGTTCCTCAGGTGTTACCCATCCTCATTGTTTTGGAGACAGGGTCTCTCACCAGCCTGGAACTTGCCAGTTTGGGTGGCCTGGCAGGCCAGTGAGCCATGAGAATCTTGTCTTGGTCTTCTCAGGCCTGGGGTTTCGAGAATGTACCATCATACCTGGCTCTTTTACGTGGGCTGTGGGGATGAAATTCAGGTTTTCATGCTGACAATTGTCCACTGAGCAATCTGCCCATCCCTGGCGACTGTCTTCAGAGGCATTTACTTCTTGCTACAGAGTGCCTTGGGCAAAGTGTCGGCAGACCTATTTTGCACGAGGGAAAAATAAGCAGTCCCTGGATTCGGTGGAGAAGGCAGCATTCTTCGTGACGTTGGACGATTCGGTGCAGGGATACAGGAAGGAGGACCCGGAGGCTTCCATAGACAGCTACGCCAAATCTCTGCTACATGGCAGGTGTTTTGACAGGTACCTCCTCCCTTTAATCTCCAAAGTTGATGGGAGGTTGTGGCAGATATTCCTGGGTATGCTTTGGAGCAGCCTCCCTAAATCTGACCCCACCCTGAGGGTTGTACTGTGCAGGGATGAGCACCAAAACACAAGGCTCAGCCGGGCGTTGGTGGCGCATGCCTTTAGTCCCAGCACTTGGGAGGCAGAGGCAGGCGGATCTCTATGAGTTCAAGGCCAGCCTGGTCTACAAAAGCTAGTTCCAGGACAGACTCCAAAGCTACACAGAGAAACCCTGTCTCGAAAAACCAAAAACCAAAAGCAACAAGGCTCTGCTTGTCTGCCTCCCCCAGACTCCCACACACCGTCCTTCCCTTGCTCTCCCCACCGCCTCTCTTAACTGGGTTAAGAGGTGGCACACAGGGCAGGGTGGGTTCAGTCCCAGGAGTCAGCACTGGCTTTGGTTGTGGTTGTGCAGTTGCTGTGGTCCTGCTCTCCTGGATCCACTTTCCAGAGTTGTAAAGTGAGGAGGTGCCTCCCAGGCCTGGCTGGAGAGGACATGTGCTAGTCCAGTATTACAGTAGTCTGCACTGCTCAGGTCCCGGGAAACACATGCTGCATTTTATCTCTGGTACAAGAAGATATGAATGACTTTGTCCTGTGTGTCAGTCCCTTTATTGTCACCTTCCTGGGGTATGGAAAACTGTCAGGGGTGAGGAGAGGCCATAGCCCATGCAGAAAGAAACACACTACAGCTTTTAGGCTTCGGTGTCAATGTAACCCTGGAGCTCACGATCCTGTTTTCTTCTGTAGGTGGTTTGACAAGTCCCTCACGTTTGTTGTCTTCAAAAACAGCAAGATAGGCATGAACGCAGAGCACTCATGGGCGGATGCACCCATCGTGGGCCATCTGTGGGAGGTGAGCCACGCCCTTCTTACATATTGCTGAATGTGGACCAGACCCACTTCAACTTGGCTATATTTGTCTAATCCTCTGTATCAGTTTGGTTTCTTGGCCAAATACCTGACAAGAAGGGGGGAAGATTTCTTTCAGTTTAGGCTTTGAGAGGGCACAGCCCTGTGTGGCAGTGGAGTGTGGGGCCATAACTTGCTTCCTAGTAAACCTCAAGGCCTGCTCCCAATAACACACTCCTCCCAGAGTCCATAACATCCAAAACAGCACTACCAGCTGGGGACCAAGTATTAAAACACATGAGCCTGTGGGGACTTCTTACATACAGTGCAGAGTTCTTCACTGGTGGTGGTACCACACAGGAAATGAAAAGCATTTGAGTTTTGGTTTCCTGTAAAGTGTGTATAGGCACATCAATGTCTCTTGATATAGCTGAAGTCACACAATGACTCTCAGCTCACACAGCTTGGTTCATTCTGAAATAATAAATTTACTGCTAGACTTCTTAGTTTTTCTCACTTATCCTAGTTTGAGGGCAAACAAAAAGAAGCATATTAAAATGCGTGTGTGTGTGTGTGTGTGTGTGTGTGTGTGTGTGTGTGTGTGTGTGTGTGTGTGACCATTTAACCCAGGCCAAATTCTAATGCATGGCAATACTCCTGCCTCAGCCTCCAGGGTGCTGCTGGGATTATAGCCGGGTGCCGCCATACCCAGCTGAAACTTTGCATCTTGGTTTCTTTTTAAGTTCTGTGCCCAGGATTTCTTTTCCTGTGGTGCAAAATCAACTGCATAGTGCATGCTATGTCTTCCTGCTCCTGCCCGAGCTTTGCCCTCTTTCTGGAAGGGAGAGGTCTTCTTTAGGCCTAGCTGACCCTGTGCCCCGCTTCCTCAAAGCATACCCCGTCCCGAGAGGTTAGCGGCACCTGTCTCACCTCTCATCCCCCGGGTGCACTAACCTCTGCTTGGTGTCTTGGCAATTCCCATCTGCTGCTGCTAATTCAGCCACGGAAGGTTTCCCACATGGAAGAGCCTCGAAAGGGAGAACCAGGCACTTGGGACTTTAAGACCAGCACACTCCTAAGACACAGATTTCAAACGGCGATGTGCTAGTGCTTATGTATCTGCAGGCCCTGAGCGGATGCCAGCACAAGTGTGGACTCTGTTAGCCCAGGTATACAGATGCCTCACCTTTATTGTCCCCAGACACTGCAGCTCACACACAGTCCGGGGAGGCTCCGCACAGCCCAGAAGTACAAGCCTGTCGAAATATCCCGGGGACCTTTTAGATAACACATGGGGCACAGGCCGCGTGCAGCACACAGAGCATAGTTATCCAGGGCAGACCTAAGAGGATAAATGGTGCCACATGCCTCTAGTTCCAGCACTCAAGAGGCTGAGACAGGAGGATTCTGAGAACTTGAGGGCAATCAGGGCCACAGAGTAAGACAGACAAACAAAAACCCAAATGCATGATAAAAGAGATAAAGAAGAAAGTCAATAAGATATCCACAGGGTCTGACTGATTTTAAGGTTTATTGTGCATATGAGTGCAGTACATGCAGCAACCAAAAGGGGGTGGCAGATCCCCTGGAGCAGGAGTTACAGGTGGCTGTGAGCGGGGGACCAAACCCCAAACTTCAGTCAGAGCTGCAGTCACTCTTAGTGGCTGAGCCATCTCCAGCCCCCAGACTAATCCTTTAAAGCAAGTCTGATTGCCAGGCAGTGGTGGCACTCCTTTAATCTCAGCACTTGGGAGGAAGAGGCAGGTGGATCTCAGTGAGTTAGTGACCAGCCGTGTCTACAAGAGCTATTTCTAGGACAGCCTCCTCCACAGCCACAGAGAAACCCCTACCCCCCAAAAAAAGCAAGTCTGATCAAGATAAGGCTAAGGGAGGTAAACTTAGGCCAGGGATACAAGTAGAATCAGTAGCTACTTTTCTGTCTGCCCGATGAAATGACGAGGGCTCTTGAGTGGAGCCTGGGTACCTAGGAGAGTGCTGGGGACTTGGCTCTCATCCTAGAGGCACAGTGCCACACTGCCATGGGGCTGATGCCGAGATGTGAAGCCTGGTAGAGGCAGCCATAGCCGAGGCAGCATCCTGGCAGATGCCTGTGCTTCCCTGGTATCACAAAGGGCACAGAAAGGCTGTGCAGGTGGGCACTAGAGATGCAGAGGATATGCCCTGCGGGGAGGCTTCCAGCTGCAGTTTTACCCTCTCAGGGCCTCTAGAAACCACACACCCCCTGCCTGAGAGCTTCCAGGTCTCTGCCCTTTTGGGGTTTAAGCTTTATTTTGTGTGTGTTGAACTGAAATGGACACCCAGCACCCAGCTGGTGGGTACTGGGGAAGGAAGGCACTACCCTCGCTTCCAAGACTGGTTCCAGGTGTGTTCTGTGCTGAGCATGGAGGAGACATGTGCTTACTCTGCTCTCTCTGCTTCTTTCTCCTCAGTATGTCATGGCCACTGACATCTTCCAGTTGGGCTACGCAGAGGACGGGCATTGTAAAGGAGAAACCAACCCCAACATCCCCAAACCCACCAGGCTACAGTGGGATATCCCAGGAGAGGTAAGTCTGCTGAACCAGAGACCCTCATTCACCATGGTGCTTCTGAAACGGTCCTGAGCCCCTTTGACAGGCAAGCTCTTTCCCAAACAGAGAGGAAGCCGTTTGCCCGGAGTTGGGGACGGGGCCTGGGCTGCTGGAGAAAATGAGGCTTCAGTTTTTACCTCTCTGTTAAGATTTCTGCTGTGAAGTCACTGAGCTTCTGCAAATTCCCTGAAAATAAGGATGAAAACATAAATCATAACTTGGTGGCAGTAGTGCTCATCTTTAATCCCAGCACTCAGGAGGCAGAGGCAGGCTGATCCCTGTGAGTTGGAGACCATCATGGTCTACAAAGCGAGTCCCAGGACAGCCAGGTTCCGGGCATGGCACCCAGGGCTTTGTGCAAGCCTGGCAAGCGCTCCACCTACTGAGCTACATCCTCAGCTCCCAGATTGGTGATTTATAATTTTTAAAACAGTGAGTATTGGCTCCCCATAGTTATTTTTGGATTGTGTAAAGGTGGCCTACTTCTGTCATCCCAGTTCCTGTGGCTGAAGCAGGAGAACCTCTGTGACCTTGTCACAAAACAAAACAAAACAAAAAAAAAACACAGAAGATTCTGAAACACACTTTGCATGTGTGAGATTTTAGAAGTGTAAATAATACTATTTCTAAATGACAATAAAGGGATTTTTTTTATAGGAGCCCTTTGAAGAAGGGATGCTAGGGTTGGAACACCCAGCCTGTCGGAATTTCTGGGGCCTGAAAAACACTTTTTCCTGTGGTTAAAGTTCTAGACCCTAGGCTCTGAAGTCCCAGGGCAGTGTGGGGTCCATGGCCTCTGCAGAGAGGCTGACCTTGGTGCTGGGCCTGACTAGGCCACAGACTGCTCACTGGGTCTTTTCAACACACCTTTTGTTAGAGCAGAACTAAGAGGCCGAGGTAGTATTTCCTGGATGCCACACAGCCTGCCCTGCTCAGCATCCCCACCAGGGTGGTGTGTCTGTGAAGCTTCCTGGAAAATCACCAGATTCTGTTTACACAGGGTCATGTGGGTGGCATAGGTTGTGTAGGTTTGGACAGACATCCAGTATCATGTGTCTGCTGTCACAGCATCAGACAGCAGTCACTGCTGTAAACAACCTGTGGCTTCCACCTGCCACCCCCTTCCCCAACACTGATCTCTTTATTGTCCTTTAAAAATAATATTATTTAATGCTTCTAGAATTTCACATGTGTAAACAATGTAATTTGATTATATCCATTCCTCCCTCCAGTTCCCCCTGGGTCCTCCCTAACACATCTCCCTCCCAACTCCATGACTGTTATGACAAAGAGCGAGGGAACCTTGACAGATTCCATGGCAGGCGAGGTGACCAAGGTGGGGGACAAACATGTCAGGCAGACAGAGCTTAAACAAGAAGTTTCATTAAAGAAGGAACTGAGTGGGAAGGAAAGAGAAAAGAGGTACAGAGACAGAGAGAGGACAGAAGAGATGAGGGAGACAGGAAAAGTCTGTCTGCCCCAGGGGAACAGTGGGAAAAGAGCATAAATGGACCCCTTTCTTTTAAAGGGGTCCTTTGCACCTGTGGCGGACTGCTAGTCATGGAACCCTGGGCTGACCAGGGTGCTGCCTAAGTGTATTCTGCCAGGTGACAGGGGCAGGCCAGCACAATGCCTGAATCCCTACAATGACATCTTTATAAATTTTACTTTTAATTTTGTGTGTATATGCCCTTGTGGGTATGTGTATGTGTGTAGAGTGCCCTTGGAGACCAGGAGAGTCAAATCCTCTGGAGCTGGAGTCACAAGTAGTTGAGATACGGATGCTGGGAAGTGAACTCAGGTCCTCTGCAAAAGCAGTACACACTGCTTAATTGCTGAGCTACCTCTCCGGCTTCTCTATAAAATAATAACAACAACAGTCCAATGAGTCCGCTAGTGCTCCCAGTGTGCTCAGGGGTGTGGGCTGGCCACCAGAGCAGGGACCCTCCCACTGGCCTCACCCTACAAAAGAATGACACCACCACCTCTAGCTGCCATGGCTGCCAATACATCCTTGGCTCAGAGTGGGCCTCATGAGCCCCTCCCTGCTCCATGCTAGAATGTTGCTTGCTTGATCGTGTGCAGGCAGCCACAGCTGCTGTGAGTTCATGCGTACAGCAGTCCTGTCATGTCCAGAAGATACGTTTTCATGCCGCTTTCCCATAACATCTTCCTTAAAATGAGCTTGCTTTCTGCAACAGACCCTCAGTTGTTGAAGGTCCCTTGAGTCTCTGGGAAGTCTTTCCCTGAGGAGACACAGTCTGCCCCTCAAAGACCCCAATGACAAATTAAAGTATGGTCCCACCGAAGTTTGAGTTTATTGGACTTGCTCATGGAGTGATCCTGGAGTGAGGGCAAGGATCACGTGGCCCCAGGAGCAACTGTGCCAGAAGAAGGTCAGACTGGTGTGGATGATGGCGTCCCCATTGCCCATAGGTGGAGTTCTACTTTGTGGTACCTTTCCATCACCCACATAGTCTAGCATCTTCCAAGGTGACAAGGTGACATGGTTGGGGCAGAATCACATACAAATAACTACATGAAATGTGAGGGCAATCTGGCTATGTCATTTGTCACCCCAGTGATCTCCAGTGTTAATTGATCTGATCTGGCTGGCCAGACAGGTATCCCTTCCTTCATTACTACTTCTTGCTAGTCTCCTAAAGCTGCCCACCTCTTGGAAGAAAACCTTCCCCTTACAGAGCAGGGCCATCATCCTTGTACAGTAGATACCCTCTCCTTCTAGACCCTCCAAAGAAGGATCTGGAAATGGGGGAGGGGCTGCCTTGGAAGTTTCTTACACATAACCCTAGCTCTGATGATGTTGCCTGTCCTGTTCGAAGGATTGTTCTGTTGCACTCCACGACAGTCTCATGGGCAGCAGGAACTGTGTTTCCTGACTCAGTTTCCCCACTGCTCCCAGGGTGAGGTAGAGATGCTGTGCTTTTCCCTCGCCAGGGTTTCCAGGTAGCCTTTCCAGAAAAATCGCAGAGAATGTGAAATGCACATTTCCAGACTTGGTTCTGCCCTGTCCCGTTCTGTCGTGCTTCCCCAGTGACTGGGGCCTCCTTCTTTTCCTGCAGTGTCAGGAGGTCATAGAGACTTCCCTGAGCAGCGCCAATCTTTTGGCGAATGATGTGGACCTGCACTCCTTCCCGTTTGACACCTTTGGCAAAGGGCTGATCAAGAAGTGCCGGACGAGCCCCGATGCCTTCATCCAGCTCGCACTGCAGCTGGCACATTACAAGGTAAGAGAGGATCTGCTCTCATCCTGAGCACTGTGGGGTCACCCCACACACCTGGGCTGTTTCCCCAGTAGGAAAGAGGTTTAAAGTCTAGCATGGAGGGCAGCCGACACCAAACACCAGCCCTGCAGGTCTCTACCAGGTGTAGAATGTCACACTGCAGATCACCCTTGGTTTATAGTAACATCCCTCTCAAGCAGTAGCTTCTATAACAGTTCAACCTTATAATAGGGGCTGGAGAGATGACTCAGCCTTTGCAGAGGACCCCATTCAGTTGTCAGCGCCCTGCATGGTGACTCACAACCACCTGTAACTCCAGTTCCTGGGATCTGATGCCCTCTTCTGTCTTCTGTGAACTACATTCACATGGCCACATATTTGTATGGAGGCAAACACACATAAAATTTTAAAGTATAAATCTTAAAAGCAACCCTATAATAAGGCCTGGAACCTACAGTGTGGTCAGAGGACAAATTATTTAATATGTCTGATCTTTGATATCCCTTTCCATTAAAGTATAAGTCATCACTCCTCGATGCTCTAGGCTGAGTCAGGATTATGTGACATTTCCATCTCCTTCCTCTAAACACCGCTAAAGGGTGGCAAAAGCAGTCTATGCTTGAGGGAGGATGTGGAAGGGACTTTGGTTCTTGGGAGGGGACTGCCTGCCCTAGACAGAGACACTCAGTTGCTGGGGCTGCAGAAGTCAGTGTGTGTGGCACCAGGTCTAGATGTACTACATGGTGGGAGGGTGGATATTGGCTCCCCGGGGCTAACTGTCCTTCCCCTACTGTGGTGTTGTGACATCCAGGGACACCGCCTCCAGCTGTACCATCCTTCTCTCAGATGTCCACCACCCTCGAGTTCTCCCCACCCACCTTTGTTCCCCTCCTTTTCATTTCGGGACCCAATTCCTAGTCCTCTGTGGTCACCCTAACCTCACCTTCCTCTTCTTCTCTCCCTAGCCACACCCTCCTGGCCACCCCCCCACCCTCTCCACAGGTTTCAGTGGCTGTTGGTACCTCCCATCCTACTCTCCACAGGGGCCTTCTATGCCGTCCTGAGAACAAACTTCCATCTGCTCCCGGGGCTACTGTCCTGTCCTTGGTCATGCTGACTGAACTCTTCATCCTCCGGCCTTGCCTTACTGCCCCTATCACTCCCCTGTGACTCTCAGACCTTCCCGTGGCCCTGACCTTGCTGTATGCCGTGTCCTTCCTAAGTGTGTCCACAAGCATTCACATTAGGATCTAATGTCTTCTTCTGGTCTCTGGACACCAGGCACATACATGTTGCTCAGATGCATATGCAGGCAAAACACCCATACAATACAATTACGTTTTAAATAAAGGGCAGGGGGCATACTCCCTTCTAGGCCACTTCTCCCTGTAGACTTAGATGGTCACTCCCACCTGTCAGCCCTAAGCTGTGTTTCCTGCCTTACTAGGACATGGGAAAGTTCTGCCTCACATATGAAGCCTCCATGACTCGGCTCTTCCGAGAGGGTAGGACAGAAACCGTACGTTCCTGCACTACAGAGTCCTGCGACTTTGTGATGGCCATGGTGGACCCCACGAAAACGGTAAGGTCATAGTGACAGAACACAGCATGATGCATGCTTTTCTGGAAGCTCCTGACCATGAGACTCTCTAGCCCTTACATATGCACTCTTCCATCCTCACCCTCCTCCCTCTACCCCTGCACTTACACCCCTGCACTCCTCCCCATGCTCCTCTCCCCCCAACACCTCATGCTTCCATCTTTCCAAAGGAACAGAAAGCATTCACGAAGTTCAGTAGGGACACACACACACAGTGTTGTCCACTGAGCTTTGGGGGATGAGATTATATGTACTGAGAACCTTCACATGAGAATGGGCATAGCACAGGAATGGAAGACAGAAGGATACCCATGACTGGTGTAAGTGGACTTTGACTGGGCTATCTTCTGAGCCTGTTTCTCGATCTACCAGACAAAGCTGGAACTTCCTGTGCTCTGCCTCTGAGGAGCCCTGTAGTAGCCTTGTGAAGGTAAAGGTGAAGAAGTAGACTCATGAATTCAGTCTGCTGCAGGCCCCAACTAGCATATAGCTACATTCAGATCTGTGCCCAGGGGCCCAAGCCCCCGGATAGGTGCTTATTGCCAACCAACAATAGACTGCAAGAGAGCCCACCTAGGGCTTTCTTTCTTCTAGAAAAAAGTGGCAGTTGGCTCCATTGTCACTAGATCCTTCAGTATGCTCCTGAGAGGCCCTGTCTTTCATAGGAGGGCCAGTGCCTCGACGTACCTCCATGTAAAGGTCACGTTACTCAGATAAAGTTTTAATGCCCAGAAGAACCAGAAGTAGCCTATGTGTATGTGTGTGCATAACGTGTGTATGTATGTGTGGTCTGTATATGTGAGTGTGAATGGAGGCCAGAAGTCAGTGTTGGTGTCTTCCTCCTTATTCTTCACCTTGTATTTTGAGATGAAGTCCCTCACTGAATCTAGGGCTTGCTGTTTTGGTTAGACCGGCTGGTCAGCAAGCCCTGAGGAATGAGCTTGGGTCTCATGCTTTTGTGCAGCAAGCATGTCCCTGAAGCATCCCGCCCGGGTCATATTGAACCTTTCCCAGTACCATTTTAACAGAATTGCCAAGGTGGGTTAGTACTCTCATCTGTGACACAAAAAATAAAAATAAAAAACAGAGGGACAGCTGGGATGGAGCACCAGGTTTGACAAGAACTCTTAACAGCTTATGAGGTCTCACAGGAGTGTACACAGCAGACACCTCCACACAGGGTGCCTCTCCAACAACCAGCCCACCCTGGCAGCCCTTTTGAGGCAAGAATCTGGGAAGGGACAGTGAGCTGGTGGGCTCTGTCAAGACATCTTGGTCATAGAACCGGGACACATCCCACTGCCTTTTGCAGACCACTGAAGAGAAAGTGGCCTGGCACACAAGCATGTCCTTGTCTTGTTGACCCTTAGATGGAGCAGAGGCTCAAGCTGTTCAAGATAGCTTGTGAGAAGCACCAGCACCTGTACCGCCTCGCCATGACGGGCGCCGGCATCGACCGCCACCTCTTCTGCCTCTATGTGGTGTCCAAGTATCTTGCAGTTGACTCCCCTTTCCTGAAGGAGGTAAGCTGCCTGCCTGCCATCGCTGCATGCTCAGCCTGCTTGCTGGGATCAGGTCTTAGACTTGCTCCAGCCTCGCACATCAGCTGGGTGGAAGGCAGTAGGCGTGTGGAGATGCAAGCTGCAGCTTTGGTACCAGGTTTCTTCAGCAGCTTGGGAAGGCTGATGTGGGCCCTCAACAAGAGCTGAGTGCTAGTAAAATATGGCAAATAAGTAGAAAGAGATGAGCACTGAGTATTTGTCAACTTTGTTCTGTGTATGTACACCTGTGTGCACTTGTGTGAGCAAGTGTATGCACACATGTGGAAGCCAGAGGAGGGCATCGGGTATCTTCTATCATCATCCCTCACCTTAGTCCCTTGAGAACTGAACCTCCAGGGTCAGCTCACCAGTGTTTCTGGCAAGACTGACAGCCAGCGATACCCTGTATTATGTTTCTACCCACACCCAGCACTGGGGTTGCTGGCATGCTTACTGCTGTTTTTTATTGTTGTTATCTTTGTTTTCCCATGGATGCTAGGGATCCAAACTTGGGTCTTCATGCTTACACAGAAAACACTCTCACCCACTGAGCCATTTCCCCAGCCCCTTTGTGTGTGTGTCTGTGTGTGGCTGTAGCTGTTTTACCCTCATGTGTGTCTGTGTATCATGCTTGGTGTTTATGGAGGACATCGTGTCCCCTAGAACTTTAGTTACAGCTGGTCGTGAGCTGCTATATGGGTGCTGAGAATCGAGGTCCTCTGGAAAAGCAGCCAGTGCTCTTAACCTCTGAGCCATATCTCCAGCCATCTGTTTTTGGGTTGAGGCAGGGTCTTACTAAGTAGCTCTGGCTACCCTGGATCTCAGTATATGGACTAGGCTGCCCTTAAACTCACAGAGATCCACCTGGGATTAAAGGTATATACCACCACACCTGACTTCATCTTTGTTCTTAATATTTGTGATTTTAAATTTTGAGATAGGCTCACCATATTGATCAAGGTGTTCTTAAATTCCTGTGTTCAAATGGTTCTTCAACATCCTAAGGTAGCCAGGACTAAAGTCATGTACCACTACACCCAAATTTCTAGACTTGGGGGTGTTGTTGTTGTTGAGACAAGGTCTCTATGGCCTCAAACACAATCTGTTGCCGGGATAACTTTGAACTGCAGACCTTTTTGCCTCCACCTCCTGTGTGCTAGGATTATTGTGTTCAGCCTGGCTTTTCTGTCTTATTGAAACAGGATCTCACTTTGTAGCCTGGGATAGCCTTCAGTAGCAATCTTCCTGCCTCGGCCTCCCGAATGCGGGGATTATAAGTACGCATCACCATACTGACTTTTAACAGTGGCTGAATATAATAACCAGCTTGAAACATCCTTGAAAATCTAGAGGTGGGCTCTTAGAGGTTGTCCCAGATCCCACTGACTGTCATCCACCTCCAGAGAGAGAGATGGTTTGGTCAAGGGGAGGGGCCTCATGCTCTCATATTTTAATCTTTGTGCAGCCTCCAGGGTCTTGTCTTCCTGTTAGGGGTCCTCAGGCAAAGGAGAGGAAGGGTGTTCTATATTGCTTTCTGCTGCTGCCGTAAAATACCCTGAGCACTTGCCACTTGGGGAGGGATGGGTTTAATCTGGCTTACACTTCCAAGTCACAGTCCATCACTGAGGGAAGTCAGGGCAGGACCTAAGCAGGAACAATGGAGATACACTCCTGGAAACGATGGAGGCTCGCTCCTTGCTGGCTTGTGCACAGGCTCATATCTATTTAGCATTCTTTAAAAATACATTTTATATGTATGAGTGTTTTGCCTGTGTGTATAAATGTATGTCTATCAGGTGTGTGCAGTGCCCAGAAAGATGTCCTGAAACGATTGTAAACCACCACGTGGTGCTAGCAATCACACCTGGGTCCTCTGCAAGAACCGGAAGTGCTCTTAACCACTGAGCATCTCTCCAGCCCTCTCCACTAGATTACGTACACAGTTCAGGACGGGGAACAGAACCACCTACGGTGAGCTGGACCTTCCTGCATCACTTAGGAGAGTCTTCCACAGACATGTCCACAAGCCAGCCTGACACAATTACTCAGTTAGGAATGGTTTATGCTCACCCCCAGGTGATTCTCAGTTGTGTCAAGTTGACAGTCAATGCTCACTAGGAGAAGGGGGTGGGGGAAGTGTCATTTGAACATTTTTTGCTTTGTCACAGGTTTTGTCTGAGCCATGGAGGTTATCCACAAGCCAGACTCCTCAGCAGCAGGTGGAACTGTTTGACTTTGAGAAAAACCCCGACTATGTGTCCTGTGGAGGTGGCTTTGGGCCGGTAAGTGCAGCCAGGACCACCTACTAACTTCAAGCTCATCCCGTTGTCCTCAGACTGCCTCAGACCCACTCACTACATAGTCCAGGCTGGCCTTGAACCCACTGCTTCAGCCTCTCCAGTGCTGGGATTCCAGAGTGAGGCCCCACCACTGCCCAGTTTTCTATTGAGAACAGGAAGTCCCATACTCGTGATCTCATTTCCTAGTGCTGAAACTGACCTTTCTCTCTGCAGGTTGCTGATGATGGCTATGGTGTTTCGTACATTATTGTGGGAGAGAATTTCATCCACTTCCACATTTCTTCTAAGTTCTCCTGCCCTGAGACAGTGAGTATATTGGGGACTCCTTTTTCCCAGAAACGTGGTAATTTTCTTTTTGGAGGGAGCATATCTTTTTCTTTCTTTTTTTTTTTTTGTTTGTTTTTAGGTGTTGTTTTGTTTTTTTCCAGACAGGATTTCTCTGTAGCTTTGGAGCCTATCCTGGAACTCGCTCTATAGACCAGGCTGTCCTCAAACTCATAGAGATCTGCCTGCCTCTGCCTCCCAAGTGCTGGGATTAAAGGTGTGCGCCACCACCGCCCGGCCAAGGGAGCACATCTTAAATAGAAACTTTCAGTTCAGATGTCAACATTTATTAGCTTAGCTATTTTCACATAGATGAATTTCACTCATTTGAAAGGCATATGTTTATTTTATTTACCTACCTTTGCTGGTAGCAGTGGTCTTAAGTCTTTGTGTATATGAATGTATGTGTTTCTGTGATTCTCTCTATTCTAAACAACTTTGTGAACAAGTTTTGGCCTCACATGAACTTGGCACTGCCTGAGAGATCCCCCCCCCACAGAAACCTGTTTGATGGCCTTACAGCATCAGCTCTTATGCTGCCAATGCTATAGAAGCTTCCAGGCTGCCAGCCCCCACCAACAGAACCAGAGTCCTTAAGAATGTGGTTCAAAAAGCCAGGCCTGAGGTGCACACCTATAACCCTAGCATTACTTAGGAAGCTGAGGCATGAGAGTTGAGAGTTCAAGGATAGCTTCATGCCTCAGCTTTCTAAGTAGTGAAGAGAGCACTGAATACTTATCCTTACCAGTCTCTTTATTCCCTGGAGAAGGGGGTCCCTCTCTCTGGACTCGGTGCTCCATTTGGGCCTAGGCTGTTTGATCAGCGGGTTCTCAGAAATGCTGCCTCTGCCCCCATCCCCAGCTGGGTTACAGGTGGAGAAGGCCATGCTTGGCTTTTACATGGGTGCTGAGGATCCATACTCACTCCCCAGGTTTGCACAGGCATTTTGTCCAATGAGCCGGCTCCCCGGCTCCTTTCATTTGTCTTTTGAAGATAGAATCTTGTTATCAAGTCCAGAATAGACTTAAACTTGCTACAGTCCATGCTCCTGCCTCAGGTCTCAGTTGCTGGGATTTGCGTGGCTGCTGATGTGTTGTGCTCTCCTTTAGGACTCACACCGATTTGGGAAGCATGTGAAACAAGCCATGATGGACATTATCACCTTGTTTGGCCTCACCATCAATTCCAAAAAGTAACTCCCCTGAGCCGCATGGAAGGAAAACTCTTGTGATACAAACCAAATGAAGAATAGGTGTTGCTCCTGATTGTAGCACAGGCAGAAAATCACCCTTATAAAACTCAGTTTTCCTTCCAGAAGGTTTACCGTCTGTCTCCCTAGAACAACAGTAGGCTCCACTGTGTGAAGCATGACCCTGCTACATCCAGAGGTGCCCTGGCTCCGGGAAGACTGGGCACAGTTCCCTGAAGTCTTCTGAATCAGCTCCTACTGATGAAGGGATTAAAATACTGGTGAATTCCTGGATTATTGGGATTGTAGCTTCACACTTGGTGGAGGTGACAAGACTTCCTTGGGGACACCTTATAAATACCTGGGACTGGAAGGTGCCTGGTTTCGCCCAGGCAGTACAGACATCACCTTGTGGAAAGAATCTTCAGAGCCAGTGGAGGAAACAACTGAAGCTAACACGCATGTAATGCACTAGTGGGATGTTTGGGCCTGGGTGACAGCCATCATCCCTTTGGGAGTCACATTTGAATCGCCACATTTCCAAGAAGCAGAACACCACCTCTTCAATGTCACCAACCCCACACGTCTTCAAAACCCAGTGCCTTAAAGATGGAAGCCCCTTGGTAAGTGGGGCATTAGAGAAGACTGATTTGAGAAGTCTTGGGGTGAATGTGTGAGGATGTTGCTTCCCCTCAGTGGTTTCCTACATAGGGATCCCCCTAAGCAAGCACTTCCCCTACTCTCAGAAGACCAGGTCCTTGGTGAAGGCAGTGACACTGAGTCTCCTTGCCTGTCAGTTCCATTAAGACAGGTGTGTGTCAGCAGAGGGGGTTGAGGGGCCTGGTGGTCAAAGGCTCCATAGCTGGAGACCAGCTGGAGAGTGTGGCTTGCTATATTGGCAGCTGGTGGCAAGGGGAGTAGGACCCTAGTCACTGAGTGGGGAACAGAACTGGCACAGGCAACCTCACAGGCAGCTAGGAGACACACCCTAGACATCAACGGGGTTACCTTCTGACCCACCCAGAGAGAGGAGACTTGCTCTCAGTTCCACAGAAGACTGGGTCATTTTGGTGACAGACTCAGGAGTCTCACGTGATGGGTGCTTTGTACCCAAATGCCATCCCTCAATGGACGTGCCTTTCTTGTAAGCGCCTGATGAACTGCAAGGCAATTCTGCACCAAGTCTGTTTGATATTTGTAAACATAAGCATAATGGGCCCCCTCCCCCATTGCCATCCTGTCCTGACAAGCTTAACTATTGGTCTTTCAAATCATGTATTTATTTTTCTGACCACTTCCAGTGTGCCCTTTGGCCTTGCTCAAGTCCTGCCCCTGTGCTCGCGGTAGCACAAAGTGAGGGCGGGGTGACCAGAAGCGCCAAGAGGTGTTGACTGAATAGCTTATGCATGTCGTACAGATGTACATGTATAATTTTGTAATCTAAAAAATCACAACTAAAAGGGCCAAAGATTCTTTTCCTCTTAAAAGCAAGAAAACAAAAGACAACATTAATACAAAAGCAGAAACAAACAGTAAGCCAGAGACACCTAAATCTCACTATGACCACTGACTAACATGTGCTACCCCAGGAGTCCTGCTAGTGTCCAGGCGTCACATTCCTCTCTGGGGCTTCCAGTGTCCTGGCTGCTCCTGAGCAGTTAACAATGCAATTTCATATTCCTCACAAGGTGGAAGGGTGGGCTTTCACTGTGTATGTCGAAAGAAGGAGTAAGACTATTATATATTTAATTTAATGTGGAACAAAACAGTCTTACCACAGCCAAGATTTGATTTCAGTATCCTAATTTATCAATTGCCTATAAATAACCATATGCTGTCTGGATATAAATCTTAGAATGCATGTGTGAATGAATGTAGCTGACCATTAATAAAACATTAATCCTGTCTACTACAGCATTTGTCCCTGTCTCCTTTGTCATACTAATCAGTGGGGGTTCTGTGACAAGTACTGGCCTCTGAGCAGGCAGTGTGGGACACTACAAACAGTAACTGAGCAACAGCATGCGCTGGAGCCTGCCTGCTGCCGCTTTCGCCATCCTCTCCTCTGTGAGTGACAGGCATCATAGCAGGTGCTTAGCAAATGCATGCTAAACAAATGATGGATGTTTCCTTTTCTTGAAACGTGTAGAGTGCATGCCTGTGTGGCATATGCACATGTGTGTACAGCTGTGCAGGTACATGAAGAGGTACGTCACTCCTCCATCACTTTCTGCCTCATTCCTTTGAGACAGGGAGCCTGTGCTTGCTTTTTTTTTTTTTTTTTTTTTTTTTTTGGCTCAGCTGACAGCCAGCAAAGCTCCAGCAGTCCTGATTCTGCCCCGCCTCAGTGATAGGGTTACAGGTTACAGGCGTGTATGCAAGCACACCTGAATTCTGGTCTTCATGTTGTTCAAGTTTTACCTGCTGAGCCAACTCTCTAGACAAACACTTGAGTTTCTTCAGCAGGCTTTCCTGAATATATCTGCTCTAGGCACTGGGAATGCAGGCCTGACTTGCCACTGCCACCAGTTCCAAGTCAGCCAACTTGTATAAGGGCTGGGTGGGATGGCACAGACCTTGAATCCCAGTACTAGGGAGATGTAACTAGGAAGATCATGGATTTGAGGCAACCCAGGCTACATAGTGAGTTCTAGACTAGCCTTATCTCATAAATGAAGCAACATGGAGCTGAACATGGACCAGCAGTTAAGAACATGTGGCTGCTCTTGCAGGAGACCTGGGTCAATGCCCAGCACTCACATGGAAACTTAACAACCACCCATAACTCCTATTCCAAGAGATCTGATACCCTCTTCTGACCTCCACCAACGCCAGGCATGCAGATGATACACTGCATAACACTCATAAACATAAAAAGTTAAATCTCGGGAAATTATTTATAAAGTAAACAAGAGCCCCGAGAGGCAGATGTGGAGAGTAGAAGCTGGCACAAGGAAGTACCCAACTGGGAGTGGGTTGGAGCTGAGACCAACAAGAATAACAGGAAAGAGCCAGCTTTGGCCAACACACCAGAGACAGCATCAGGTCCAGAATTACCAGGCTTGGTCTGAACAACTTTGGTGACACACCAGCGTCTGTGTGTATCTGGTGGTTAGGTGTCCAAGACTCCTTACCATGTTCTCCAGGAGGTTCTTGGCATAATGCAGTAGGGTTTCCAGGCCTGCCCTTTAATGTACTGTGTTCATTCCAGCTGTGGAACATGTGTACCCAGACACCAGGAGAGGGGAGGGTTGGAGATACAAAGCATCATGACAAGACAGTCTAGGGAACAAGAGGATGTCAGCCTGGTCTCCCATTTAAGCTTTTGGTGGGAGGTTTTCATGGAGTGTAACTGAATGAGGGGAATCTCATCTTAACTGGAAGAAGCTGTGTAGAACAGAACATTGTGTAGGAATCCTTCCCATGGGTGTGGAAATAGCGAGGTCGCAAAGAAATTCTTGGTGCAAAAATGATGATGTGGCTCAGTCTACAGAGGGCTTGCCTAGCATCCAAGAAGCCCTGAGTTCGATTCTCATAACAAATAAATTGGGCATAGTGGTACATGCCTATAATCCTAGCACTCAGTAGGTAGAGACAAGAAAATGAGAAGTTCAAAATCAACCTTGACTACATAGTAAGGCCAGCTTGGGCTACATGAGACCTTACTGTTAAAAAGAAGTTAAAAAAATAATTTAGTTGAGGTCAGTAGTTACTTCGAATTGGAAATCAACCTGGACTAAATATTGCCAGACCTACCAGAGTCACACAAGACCCTGTCTCAAAAAACCTAAAACAGCTGATGAGATAGATGGCTCAGTGGGTAAAGGTCCTTACTGCCCAGCCTGACAACTGAAGTTTGATCCCTGTCTTGGGGTTTCTATTGCTGCAACGAAACACCATGACCAAAAAGCGAGTTGTGGAGGAAAGGGTTTATTAGGCTTACACTTCAGCATTGCTGTTCATCACTGAAGGAAGTCAGGACAGGAACTCAAACAGGCAGGAACCTGGATGCAGAAGCTGATGCAGAGGCCATGGAGGGGAGCTATTTACTGGCTTGCTTCCCATGGCTTGTTCAGTCCAGCTTCTTAAAAAACCCCGGACCAACAGCCCAGAGATGGCACCATCCACCATGGGCTGGCCCTCCTGCGTTGATCACTAAATGAGAAAATGTCTTACAGCTAGATCTCATCTAGGCATTTCCTCAACTGAATCTCCTTCCTCTGATAAGTCTGTTTAATAACGTGTGTCAAGTTGACACACAAATCCACCCAGAACAATCCCAGAACCCATGCAGTGGAAGGAGAGAATTAACTCTCCACTCTGGGAAGTTTTCCTCTGCTGCAAACTCATGACATGGTGGGTCTACATATACAGACAAACACAATAACTATAAATAAACAAAAAAATCTGAAAGCAAAGCCTGATGGCACAGGACTTTAATTCCAATTGCTGGGGAGGCTGAGACAAGGCAACAAGTTCAAAGGTCTCCTAGTGTACAGGAGTCCCTAAATTCAATCTCACGTTCTAACATGCATACATGCTTACAACTACCTGGAACTCCAGTTCCAGAGAATCAGGCACCCTTTTCTGGCCTTCTCAGGCACTACACCTACATGCATGCATACATGTGCACTCGCACACAAATGCACACACACTCGGGCACTCACACCAAGCTAGAAGACCCACTTAGCACTACTTCAAATTCCCTGGAATGTCAGTCATGCTTTTAGCCTCAACTCTGGGGAGGCTGAGGCAAGCAGATCTCTGTGAGTTCCAGGCCAGACTGGGCTACCTAATGAGACTGTTGATATCCTGGCTTCTCCCTCTCCCAGGGTCCTGGGCAACCTGGCCCTGCTCCTGCTCCTGCTCCCGACTCATCTTCTCTCGCCCCAGTGGTTTCTCCTCAGCACCTGCCTGTCACTCCTTGCCGGTCCTCTCCTGGGCCTGGGCCTTCTCCTTAGGGAACCTTTCCTGGTCCCAGAGCCTCTCTAATCCTCAGGCTCTCTCCCGGCCCCGGGAGTGCTCTTCTCGGGGTGACCTTCCCTCTCCCAGGGATCCATCTTTGACAGGTGATCGCTCCTCACTGACAGCTCAAAGGCTGTCAAGGGTTGCATGGCTGCATCATGCATGCCTTAGCTGGCTGCATAAGGACTCTGCTTGCAGAAACCATGTGGAGTTGGGGCCTTGCAGAGCTGGGCCAATTTTTGTTCTTTGCTGTAGCTTCGGGTGATGAAACACCCAGTGGAGTTTACTGGGAAAGGGAGCAAAGGGAGGAGTAGATGTTAACAGGTCAGGAGCACAAATGGAAGGAGAGAGAGAACAGGCAGGAAGCACTTGCTTATGTAGAGAATGGGAGTGGTTTAGAATGAGTCTCAGCAGTTGGGGCCATTGAAACTAGAGCCATTGAGCTGCCATTGGCCCAGCTCCATGTGGCCCCAGTCAAAGATGGATCCCTGGAGAGGTAAGGTCACCCCGAGAAGAGCACTCCCGGGGCCAGGAGAGAGCCTGAGGATTAGAGAGGCTCTGGGACCAGGAAAGGTTCCCTAAGGAGAAGGCCCAGGCCCAGGAGAGGGCTGGTGTGGAGTGACAGGCAGGTGCTGAGGAGAAACCACCTGGGGGGGGGGGCGGAGAGAAGGAGATGAGTCGGGAGCAGGAGCAGGTTGCCCAGGACCCTGGGAGCGGGAGAAGCCAGGGTATCAACACCAAGGGCAGCTCCACGACTCCAGTTTCAGCTGCTGAGCCTCGTTCTAAACCGCCCCCTTTCCCTTTATAAGCCAGTGCCTCCGCCTGCTCTCTTTCCATTTCCAATCCCCATGGGTTAACACCTAACACCTACCCCTCCCTTCACTCCCTTTCCCAATAAACTCCATATGGGTTTGTTGAGTTTGGTGATCGTGTTTCATCGCCCAAAGCTGCAGCAAAGGACAACAGAGTTCCTAACTTAAAAACAAAAACTGGTGGAAACGGTGTAAATACAGTACTCACGTATGAAATTCCCAAAAGAGTTTAAAAAGCAAAAGAACCACTACCTTGGGAGCCTCAGTTTCCTCACTGGGGGTAAAAGTGATTGATCCCTGGAGTGGGTCCCTCCAGCCTCCATCCAAGCACACAGACCTAGAAAGGCTAGACTACAGGCCCTGTCCACAGACCAGAGCTCGCCCATCATGCCCGGGCCCCGCCCATCGATCCAGAGCCTACCCTACATGACAAGGCCCCGCCCACCACAGGCCCCACCTACCACAACTCAGGCTCCTGTCAGCTTGGCCGAGGCCCCACCCACCACAGCCTTGGCCCCGCCCCATCCCTAACGGTCAACGGTCCACACAACCTCTCAGGGTCGAGGCCAGTTGGACGGCTGCGTCGTGTCGCTGCTCTCGGGTCCCCACGACCATGGAGGACGCTCTGCTCGGAGCCATGACGGGCCCCGACGACGAGCTGGGCGCCGAGCTGTTCGGGCCGGAGCGCGGGTTCACGGACGGGCTGGCGTTGAGTCCCGCGACGGGTGCAGCCGAGCGGGATGAGCTGCCTGTACTGGCAGACGCCTACCTGGGCGCCACCGAGCCTGGGGAACAGTTGCTGCGCGCGCTCAGCCCCTCTCCGGGCGCCGAGGTACCGGCCGCCCTGCTCGGCGACTTCCCGGGGCTTCCCGAGCTCCGCAACCCAGACGACGCCGCGCTGCCGCCCGCCTACAGCGTGCACGTGCTATCGTCGTTACTTCCCGGGGCGCGCGGGCCCGCGCTGTTGCCGCTGAGCGCAGGAGTGCGCGTGATCCCAGTAAGCGCCGGCAGGGGGCGCTGTTGGGCCGTATCTCCGCGAGCATACCCTGGGGGTCTTGTCCCAAGCTTACGGAGTCGGGGAGTCGGGCGTCCCTGGGTGACACACCGTGAGGGTGCCTCTCCACCACCTCTCAGTCTCCCTGCCCACCGTTTTCCCCTGCAAGTGACTGTGCCCCACTAGAAGAATTTTTAACTGCCAGAAAGTCATTCATTCCTAGCCTGTTGGACTGTGTGTCCCCACCCCACCTCACCCCCGCCCACGCCCGGGATGTGCTAGGGATGGAACCCAGGGCCTTTTGGGTACTCTGGCAGATTGTCTTCAGCTAGTCTTGTAGATTTGGGTTTGTTTTATTTTATACATCCTTGTTCACATCAAAGACTTTTATTTATTGAGTTCATTAATTGATGATTTTTTCCTCCCCTGTAAAATAAGGAACAGTTCTTCAAATCTATGTAATGGAGTCTGAATGAATTCGACTTCTCCGTCAGCTAACGGTCCTTGAAAGTGCTGTGTAGCTGAGAGTGACCTTGAGGCTCTGTCTGTCCTGCTCCACCTCCTGAGTGCTGAGATGATGCATGGCACTGTTCCCGCTAGTCAAGCACTCCCCCAACTAAGCCACATCCCTAGTCCTCCTGCTTTCTTGCCAAAATGAAGGAATCCGTTTTTTAAAGCAAGCCCAGCATACATGTGAACCCCCAAAGAACCCAGCTTGGGAAAGAAAGTGGGTTCCTCATCCAGTCAAGCATGTCAGGTCTAGAATAAGCTTTCATGGAATATTTTTTTAATCTCTGTGGAGATGACAGGAGCAGGACTTGGTACAGCCTAAGTCACAGGTACTAGAGCTCAGGGTCCAAGAACTTTGTTCCCTGCTTACTTTTCAGGGAAGGGCTCCAGCCTTTCCCACAGGAACTCTAGCCCAGCCTTATCCCAAGGCAGAGGCCTCCCCCTGAGTGTCCAGTACTTCCAGATGCTAGCAGCTCCGTTTACCATCAGCAGGAGCTCACTGGGCACCTTGTATCTGATGGTCCTAAGCCCAGCTCCCTCCCCTCAGAGTGGAACAGGGAAGGGGACGAGCCAGTGTTGAAGACAGGGTTCTCTTTTAGCATAATCCCAGTTTCATAGATTATTGGGTGACAAAACAGACGCTCTGCTTTTTGGAAAATTTTAAAGATCTTTAAAAAATATTTGTCTATATGTAGGCACACTGTGTGCATGCAGTGCCCATGGAAGCCAGAAGATAATGCCAGGTCCCTGAAACTAGAGTTAGCCACAGGTGTGAACCACCTTGTGGGTGCTGGAAACTGAACCCAGGTCCTCTCTAAGAGCACCATCTCTCATCGCTCTGAACATCTGGGGACTATTTACTACTTCGTCATAAGATAGGACATAGGTATAATTATCTTTTAAACAAGTTGGATCATTTGTTTCTATTCTAGGAACTATTTAGAGTGAATCACTAACTTTTTTTTTTGCAGATCTTCTGTTTGTTTTTGTTTTTTTGAGGCTACATGAGTAGCCCAGGCTGGCCCTGAGCTCTGGTACTTGCACATGACTTTGGACTCTGCTCTTCCCTATCTCTAGCTCAAAGGAGCTCGGATTCTAGGCTTAGGCCGGCACCCCATCTCTCTCTGTGGGAATCCCTCCACTACATGGTCATGTATTTCGGTGCAGTCTGGGAAAGTGGACTTCCACTGTGGAAGAAATAGTTCTGATATTTGGTGCTGATGGAGAGGTCAGCAATTGTGTTTGTGGGTCCAGGGAAGTCACTGAGTGAGACTTCAGTGAACTACCCCTGACAAGTTCCTAAGGCGTCAAGCACAGAAAAATCGTAAGTTCCTGCATTTCCATAAAATTCGAAATGACTGAGTAAGGCTGTCACTCAAAATCTAGCTGTACTTTCTTGTCTTCTAAGGTTTGGACCACTCAAGTCTGAGGTAAATTTTCTAATCATTGGGAACTTTCAGCCTTTAAATCCCATTGCTTCTTAGTAAATATAATTTTGTCTCATTTATTTTATAATTAGATTTATTCATTTGTGTGTGGCTGCATGTAGCACAGTACACATGGGTCAGAGGACAACTTACAGGAATTGACTTTCTCTACCATGTGTGTCCTGGGATCAAAGTTGGGTCGTCAGGTTTGGTAGCAAGTGCTTTTGCTACTGAGCCATCTTGCTGGCTCTATTTATTTCTTTTGGATGCAGGGTCTCAGTTTGTTCCTAACACTAGTCCTCTGTGCACTCCGGGACTGATGGCTGTCCTCAGAGGCCTCCATCCTGGGGCTGTTCGGATGACTTATTCCCTTTCTTTCTCACAGGGAAAAGTGGTTCCGGCCCGGAGGTCAGGGTAGTCTTTGCCCTGACCTCAGTGTTCTGTGTGCTGTACTGCAGCATATGTCCCTGGTCCTCTGACACGGCCATTGCTTTTCCAGGTTGAAATCAAGGAAGCAGGTGGCAGTGTGCCAGGCAGCAGCCCTGAAGAGGCAGCTTTCCAAGCCCCTCTGACTCAGGAATCCTGCTGCAAGTTTCCATCATCCCAGGAGACAGAGGAAGCTTCCAGCTGCCCTCGGAAGAAAGACTCCAGCCCCATGGTAACTATACAAAACAGAAAAAAAATGGCATCATTCAGCCTGTCAAAGATCCCTGTCTGCTACTGTCACTCACTTGCTAAGTTATTGCTCTTTGCTTGTTCATCTACAAAGGGGGAGAGTCTACTTGAGTCATCTACCTTCACCCCCAAGATTCTCATATCTGCCCCACCTCAGAAAATCAAATAATTGGGACACCGATGTGTTCCATGGGAAGTCATCGTAAGTCACACTGTCCATGTAGAATACAGAGTTAGGAACTGAAGTGGTGACAGTCTAGGGACAGCCTAGGTTTGCCATGTTAGTTGGCCCAAGGCTGTGCTTTTACAGCCTTCCTGCCTGCCTCCAGGTTGCCAGCAACAATAGTGTGGAGGGTGTAGGGACTATACCTGTGTGATGTCATTTCCTTCTCCACAGCTTTGCAGGCAGCCCTTCTATACCTGTCTTAGCCCTAGGTATTGCGTGCTGTATCTCTGGAACTGCTCAGGGGACATCAGGTAATCACCAGAGCTTCAGCCAAGCTTGGGCTACTCAAGTAGTGCAGCCTCAGAGACTTCAGCAACTCCAGATGAGGTCTGGTCGAAGGCACAGACTGTCCCGGAAGTGCTGGAAATAATGTCCTTGTGAAACCTGTCTTCGGGGTGCAAACACTAGTACCCATCCATGTCTGAGACTTGGCTGAAACCCCAGGTTCTGATTGCAGAGCTTTCCCACGACCTTAGAGAAGCTATCGGACAAAGAACGAGTCCCTCTACACTGTAGGGTAACACCTGTAATCTTGTCCTGGGTGTGCGGCCCAGGGTCAGGCATCACTGTGGACCATTCGCAGCTAATCTCATGCTGGTATGTGGCGTCATTGCCCTCCAAATACAGCTGTGCAGAGTGCTTGCCTCTCCAGGATCAGGATGACATGAGCTTTTTGCCCTGGAACCTGCTTTTCCTCTTCTGGCAGGCTCATGAGCGTTATTCAGATGACCTTGGTCTTTTGTGCTTATTTAGTCCTCCTGCCGTAGCGTCCACACCACATACCATAGAGCAGCTGGACATGCAGGGCACTCCATCCCCTACTGCCTGTATTGGTGGCTCTACTGTACAGAGCTTGCTAAAGATTAGCAGGCAGAACCCACATGAGGTCAGACAGCGTTTGTCAGGTCCCATACATTCAGCATGATTTCTTAGGAATTTCCAGTCATTGACTTCACCTTCCTTAACTGTTTTTATAGGAAATAAAATAAATGACATAAAAAACCTACTTGTTAGATAATAGCCTGGCTCTGTGCTAGGAAAGAACACACAACAAATTAAAGCTAATTCTATAGGTGTCCTCAGCCCCCAAGGGCCTCATAGGTGTGAAATTGGGGGTCAGGAGACAGCCCAACCCCTGCTCACAAGGCTGTTGATCAAAGGCCATCAGAAAGGAATCCCTGTCCACAGGCACATAGTCCTTCAGCTCCTTCCTTCAGAGGATGCAGGAGCAACCTGTGATCATGTGGGAACATCACAGGAATACATGGGTGGGGGCTAGGGAGCGGCAGTTAGTGCAGAGTCACCTTCTCCTGCCACTTAAACCAGAGGGGAAGTCTTCTCAGGTTTCCTCTGTTCCTGCTCCAACTGGAGTCACTTTCCCTTTTCACCATGTCATTTCAGGTGATCTGTCAGCTGAAAGGAGGTGCCCAGATGCTCTGCATAGACAACTGTGGCGCAAGGGAGCTCAAAGCACTCCATCTGCTTCCTCAGTATGAGGACCAGAGCAGTTTCCCACCGTCAGGTACCACAGCACAAAAGCTACCCTGGCTCACACTGGAGGTGGTAAGGAATAGGGCAGCGAATGAGTTCATTAGGCTTTGTGTCTAAGAATGTGAGGAGGGGCTAGGAGAAGGCTGTCAGTAGCTGGCTACTGGCCAAGAGTTCCAGACCCGTGAGAGACTCTGCCTCAGAGAAAGAAAGAATGGTGGCTGGCTGCTGAAGGACAGTTTCTGAGGTTGTTCTCTAGCCTCCAGTGTGCAAGTGCACACGCAAGCACTGCATACACACACACACACACACACACACACACACACACACACACACACGCACGCACGCACGCACACGCAGTAAAACAGGCCATTGATGTATTAAATGAGTGCTTGGACAATGATAGTCAGAGAATGGAACAAAATCAACTGCCGTAGGCTAATCTGTCCAGATCACATTAAGCAAATCTCTTTCTTTTCTGGCTTCCTCCACTGCCATGTCTTTTTAGCAAGTGACAGCTCTCATCAGGATGGCTCTGCTACATTCCTCTAGTCAGGGCAGACATGGCTTGCCTGCACCATGGCTCAGGGAGAGGCTGCTACAATTACTGGTGGGGTTTTTTGTTTTTGTTTGTTTGTTTTTGGTTTTTTTCAAGACAGGGTTTCTCTATTGTTTTAGAGCCTGTCCTAGAACTTGATCTGTAGACCAGGCTGGCCTCAAACTCAGAGATCTGCCTGCCTCTGCCTCCCGAGTGCTGGGATTAAAGGCGTGCACCACCAGTGTCCAGCTTTTTCAATTACTGGTGTTTTAATGGAAGAGTTTGTATGGTCAGTAAGGGTGATCCCTCTGCTTTCACCATCAGGAGATCCAAGCTGGCTCTCCAGTGACCTGTCTGATAGTCACCCACCCAACTCCTCACACTGACACAATAATTAACAAATGACACCAAAGGGGACCTGATCCACACTTTAAAGCTGATGAATGATTAGAGAAAGATGACATGATGTGGTCTTGGGCCTGTGTCTAACCAAGGGACTCAGGCTACTGTGATAGAAGGTAACCTTCCAACAGTGTCAGGCCATGTCAAGTTCCCTCCTTGATTTCCTTCTCCAGGGGCCGGGCCTTTCCTGGGGGGTCCTCCACTGCTCATCATCCTGGGGTTCTCCGATCTATCTCCCACAAGTTAGAGCTGTGCCTGTGATGCTCAGTGGGCAGGCAATCAGTCTTTCTCACGCCCAAATCCTGATCCTAGAGCACTACAGACGGGCTTCCAGTACAACGTCCTTGTGGAGGCGTTGCAACCCTTCCCTGCTTGTTGCTTCCTGCTGCTTGTAGCACATCTGTGGTCTCCAGTGTGTCTCACTGAAAGGATACAGAGGCCCAGGGGCAGGGTAGATGCAGGCTGGAGAGCTGCAGAGAGGAGGATGAGGATCCATTAGGTCTGCAGGGCTGTTCCCTGGTGGAGCCTTTGGACCAAAGTGTAAGTGGATTTGTCTGGACAGCTTAGAAAGCATCGATAACCTAACAACTTAGGGTAGTGCAAAAAAAGGAGATGCACAGATTGAAGGTCATGGGCAAAATCACTAGACTTTCATTGAAAGTATAAAATGCCTCCAAGTGAATTGACTTTGTCATGTTAGGGCACCTTGGCACATAGCTTTGGAAGCTGGGTGCTAACATTTTTTCAGTATAGTAGACCTTTGCAATGTTCAGACCAAGCAGCTTTATGATAAACAAAACCAGCAAAAATTATAAAAGTTTAAAATTACAATGACCCAAAAGGGTCTATAGAAAATCACAAAATCCAGGAGTAGTGACACGTGTGTAACCCAGCACTGGGAGACGGAGACAGCAGGACCAAGAGCCCAAGGACTATATATATACATGGTGAGTTGAATCTGGGCTTTGAGACCCTGTCTAAAAGCAAGGAGTAGAAGAGATGGCTTAGCAGTCAAGAGCAGCTCACAAACTTCCTGTAGCCCTGGACTCAAGGATCAGACACTCTCTTCTGGCCTCTGTGGGCATCTGCACACACATGATATATACTCACACATACACTCATATGCATAAATAAAAAATTGGAAACAAAACAACTAAGATCAGGATAAGTTTAAATAGCCTACCCATGGTAGACTCACACCTTTCAATGTTTGCTGTCAATTCATGTCCATTGTTTTGCTACAGATCTCCCTAAACCAATGACAACTTTAGTGGGAAGACTTCTGCCAGTACCAGCAAAATTAAATCTCATCACACAGGTGAGTCGTTTAGTACAAAACACACTTTATGTTGTCTCCTGGCTTTTTAATTGCTGCACCTATTTCTTCTCAGGTTATACAGTTTACAGTGAGAGCCAGGCCTCATAGCATACGCCTGTAATCTCAGCAGTTGGGAATGGAGATGGGAAGATCAGGAGTTCAAGGTCATCCTCATCTATATAGCAAGTTCAAGACCAGCCAGGGTTACATAGACTCTTGTCTTAAAAACAACATCAAAAGTCGGGCAGTGGTGGCACATGCCTTTAATCCCAGCACTCGGGAGGCAGAGGCAGGTGGATCTCTGTGAGTTCGAGACCAAACCTGGTCTACCGAGTTGGTCTACCGAGTGAGTTCCAGGACAAGCTCCAAAACAATACAGAGAAACCCTGTCTCGAAAAAACAAACAAACAAAAAAACCCAACATCATCAAAATCAGTAGTGAAATAAGTTACTATGTATTTGTCCCTTCACACCTGTGTCAGATCCTGTACAGAAAACTAGCAACAGGGACATGAGAGTCTGGAGCTGTGGAAAAGGGCAATAGTCACGACACTAGTTAGGAGTCCCTTATGTCCCCATGGCTGGCCCTCCACCTGAACAAAATGCAAGATCAGAGAAATGTGCTAGCAATGGTGTGGGGAGAGAAGAGAGGACACCTATCTGGGTATGGACAGCCAGGGATGTTTTTGGTCAGGTAGGGGAGATGTGGGTATAGGGATGGAATCCAGCTACTAAATCAAACAAATAGTGTTTGCCAGTGAGACTTAAGATACCCAGGTCTCTTTGTTATTCTGACAACCTGATATTTTGGGAATGCTTCTAGTCTATGGACATTTGTAACTGTATTTTCAAATACTTGTTTGTGTACTCAAAGTGCTCCGATGACAGTGTCACCAGTCTCCAAGTGACAGCAGTGTGCACTGCTCCCTAGCTTGTCCTTGTTGGCCCTAGGCCACGCCCCACCCTGACTGTTCCCATCATCCCCATGGTCAGATACTTTGTACCCTGGGACCCTGGGCCTAAGCCTGGGAATAGCTTATTAGAGGGTCGAAGCCTATGAGTTCAATGTCAGTGGACTTGCTGTGGCTATGAGGCCTGGCCACGGGATTGTGACATCCACCTGTAGGGGCTGCTGCTGGCTCTTCACATACACTCTGAAGAGACCATTCTTGGTTTTGCCTCCATCCAGGTTGATAATGGAGCACTCCCATCATCTGTCAATGGAGCTGCCTTCCAATCAGGACCCGCTATGCAAGGGCCACCCAAAATAGCTCTGGCTGGGTAAGGATTCAAATCGGAAGTCTTTGCTTTTGATGCAAGCATCCAAGATGCTGCTGTGTAAGATGCCTTTCCTGCTGCACTGTAGAATTAGCTTTGCTGAAAGGTCAGTGGTCATCTCCCCTCCCATCAGGGCCACTGACCTTCCTGGGGGTACATCAGTGATGGCCCCTGGCCTCCCCTCCACACTCTGCTGTCCTGTGTGTGTTCCAGGCTACCCCCCCACATACACATACACTGCTGTTTGTAGTTCTGTCATGGTTTTCCAAGACTCGGGTAGTGCCACATTGTTTCTTCTTGGCTGTCATTGATGCAGACACAGGGGCAGCTGCTTATGTGGATAATATTTGCTCCATCATTTCACAGAGCAAGAAGGGGCCTTTCCCTGGGCTGTCTTTGGGGGTACACTCTGAAATGGGAGCCAGTTTATACAATGACTGTGAATGGTTTGCAGGGCAAGGGTTGTTTTTGTTTGTTTGTTTTGGGTTGTTTGTTTATTTGTTTGTTTCAAGACAGGGTCTCTATAACCCTGGCTATCCTAAAACTCACTACGTAGATTATGCTATCTGAAACTCATAGAGATCCACCTGCCTCTGCCTCCAGTGCTGGGAGTGACATGTCTGGTCTCCTGCGGTTCAAACTGACCTCAGACCTGCTATGAAGCAGACTGGTCCTGAACTCCCGATCCTCCTGCCTCCCTCTCCTGAGAGTTGGGGTAACAGGCCTGTACTCCCTCTTCTTTCTCATGTTAGGACACTGAAGCCCACAGCACTGGCATCTGAGGCTCCAGCTTGTCTGAGTCACTGTTGCTTTCTTGAGTTTCTGCTCACCTGGTCACCTCGTGTTCTGTGGCTGCTTTTTCCTGTGGGTTACATCATGGAGGTGGGGGTAGGTGAAGGAATTCTGTGCTGTTTGGCATGAATGAGCTTTTCCCAAAGTGTGTTTTCAATTTTCCCTGGAGCTGTAGCTCCCAAATTGGACTCTCCAGCTCCAGGGTCTACTGCTTATGGAGGGAGCATGGAACAGGACTCCCCAGCCATGTCCTTGAACACTATTTTACCTCTCCATAAGCATCAGGGCAGGGTGACCCAGAAAGCACTGCCATCAGCCACCCTGGAGCAATGTAGATTTACAGGTGACTGCTTTCGTGTACCAGAGGTGACAGAGGGAACACCACATTCAAGTGGTGGCTGTCCATGGGGTTTCCCAGGCAACAATGGAAGTAGACTGATGGTGATTGATGCCGGTACTTTGTACAAGAATCCCTGATGATCATGGTACAGGAGCCTGAGACCAGGGAGAGTGCCATGCTCAGTTTCTTTCTGCTGACATTGATATTGCTGTGCTAACTTGTATTTGACAGGGCAGGGCTGTTGGCAGAAGGGAGCAATGCTACCCAAAAAGAGAAGCCACACTCTGAGAGGAAGCGGTGGCAGCTTGGTGGTTCCCTCACTGCTGTGCCAGGGAGAGTGGAGGAAAGCAGAGGGCAAGGGAGTGAGATGATAGATCGCATGTCTTCCAGAAAATGGTGCTGCTTTGCAAATCCTGTGTTGTAACCAATGGCTTTACTAGTTTGTCTTTCTTCTGTGTTAGTAAGATATTACACCCCACCTCCAATTCTGATTTTCATACGAAAAGGCCAAAGGAAACCCCTAAATGGAGTCGCCTGTCCTTGTGTGCCTGTTCTTATGTCAGGCTGCCTGTGCCTGAGGACTCAGTGAGCCTTTCCCTCACAGATACTGTGACTGCTTTGCCAGCGGGGACTTCTGCAACAGCTGCAGCTGCAACAACCTGCGTCATGAGCTCGAGCGCTTCAAAGCCATTAAGGTAATGCGCTTGATAGAGCTTTACCAGTGTTGTCAGTAACCATCTCCAGAATCTGATTCAAGGAAGAAGCATAGACACATACAATGACCTGGGCTGCAGCCTGGGAGGCTCTGACTCAAGAGCACAGAGTCTGTCTTGGTTCAGGGTTCATGACTCTGGGTAGCACTGTGCAAGGAGGTACAGTGTATCACCTGTGGGTGGGAAGCACTTGGTTTGCCCTCAGAGACTTTAAATGTTCATTCCTTTAGCTTCAGGTGCAACGGGACCTAGGCTCTCTCAAGGAGCAGTGAAGCTGCAGGATGTACTGCATATATGTATTTCTGCAGGTGCAAGGACCGGGAAAGCGAGGGAAAGCTAGACTGGGCCTGGCAACTTCTCCAGGAAGATGCTTCCAGGGGCCCCTTCAGGGTTCATGACTCTGGGTAGCACTGTGCAAGGAGGTACAGTGTATCACCTGTGGGTGGGAAGCACTTGGTTTGCCCTCAGAGACTTTAAATGTTCATTCCTTTAGCTTCAGGTGCAACGGGACCTAGGCTCTCTCAAGGAGCAGTGAAGCTGCAGGATGTACTGCATATATGTATTTCTGCAGGTGCAAGGACCGGGAAAGCGAGGGAAAGCTAGACTGGGCCTGGCAACTTCTCCAGGAAGATGCTTCCAGGGGCCCCAGGAACCTTAGCTGAGGCTCGAGGGTATCCTGTTCAATAGAACAAAATGACCCTGAGACTTGATCAATCTGTCTGGTGTTGATTTTTCCCTAGAACAATTTAATTTCCTCTCTTGAGTTGCAGATATATCACTTAGAACTGCCTTAGAAATTCTGATATGGCCAGATCCAGAGGACAAAAGAAATTGGTCATGCCCCTGAGCTTTATAGCAGTCAATTGTCACTTCTTCTTTAGCAGCGAATGTAATCTCTTACTGTGAGATTAGGATTCTCATGTGACAGGGATAGCAATATGGCTTGATAAGGCTGCTCTGAGAAAGGATTAGCAGACACTCTGACAGCTACATGTCTGCCTAGATGTCACCCAACATACTCCTCCCTAACACCCTAACACACAGCCTATGGAAATTAGAGGAAATCCTCACAGAGACTTGCCAAGCAAGTTCCTTAGCAGCTTCATTCATAAGAGACAAAACCTGCCTGCCACAAACTCCACAGACCAACAGTGGTGGGACATAGCAACTGCCGGCTGGGGGAATACGGAATGCCACTCCCAGTGGTTCCCTCCGGTGGAAGGAATCCTGTTGGCCTCACCCTTGTTCTGAGCCATGTACACACCATCTACCTGACACCCCTACAATTTTAAGCTCCCAAGCTTGCTAGCAAGATGAAATGAGAGACAACCTGCAGCACAGAGAAAGATGACTGGGGATTGGTGTGAGCTGTTTTATGCCATGGCCTCATCTGCCTCAAGCCAAGATGTGCAAAGCATGCTGGGAGAGCAGCCTGGTTTTCTTTGTATCCTTCCCGAGCATTATTCTGTACAGTACAAATGCCTGGCCATCAAATGCAGAGAAAGGGTTCAGTGCTTCTAGAACCCAGCTGCATCACAGTTCTATGTGAGTCATGGCCACACAGGAGCCTCAGGGCCTCCAGTATGTCCTGAGGCCCCAGCTACCTCAGTGACTTCTCCTGTGTGGCCTTCCCTTGCATGGAGCATTGCTTCTGCTTCCCACACATTTTCTGATGGTTCCCATGTTCTCTCTTAGGCATGTATTGATAGAAATCCTGAAGCTTTCCAACCAAAAATGGGGAAAGGCCGCCTGGGAGTTTCTAAGATGCGACACAGCAAAGGATGCAACTGTAAGCGCTCAGGCTGCCTGAAGAACTACTGTGAGTGTTATGAGGTAAGTGGCAGCTTCCTGGAACAATCGAAGACATCCAAATAGCATTGTGGTTAGAAGATGTTTACTGTAATGTAAAAAGAGATTCACAATCCCTGTCCTTCCTTCCCAAGTGTAATGGTAGCTGCTGTCAACTTAACAGAGTCTAGAGTCATCTGGGAAACAGGCCTCTGGGTGTGCCTGTGGGGATTATCTTGAGGTAGGAGGAAAGACCCACCCACTGTGGGTAGCACCACTACCACTCCCTGGTTGAGGTCCTGGACTGTGTGAGTAGAGGGAGGGAGCTGAGCAGTGGCACTGGCAGCATTCTTCACTCTCTGCTTCCTGAGTGTGGATCCCATGTGACAGCTGCTTCAAGCTCCTGTTGTCTTGACTCGCAATGCTGGACTGTACTCTTGAACTGTGTGCTATAGGAAGCCCTTTCCCACTTGAGTTACTTTTGTTCAGGGTTTTGTATTTTTTAAATCACAGCAACAGAACTAAGACACTATTCTGTTTTTATAAGCCGGTCCCATGTAGTTCAGGCTGGCCTGGAACACGATCCCTAGCCAAGGATGGTGACCTTGAATTTATGATCCTCCTGCCTCCACCTCTAGAGCACTAATGCTGCCATGTCTGCTTCCCTGCCTGGTGAACAGCTTCTAGTATTAATCTGAACTAATCTGATCAAGTAGATGGACAAAGGCTGGGTGGCTTTGGGAGGGAACCCCGATTTCAACAAAGCATTTTCTGTCATCAGGCCAAAATCATGTGCTCTTCGATTTGCAAATGCATTGCTTGCAAAAACTATGAGGAAAGCCCAGAGCGAAAAATGCTGATGAACGCGCCCCACTATATGGAGGCCGGGGACTTTGAGGGCAGTCACCATCTGTCCCCAGCCAAGTTCTCAGGACCTCCAAAACTGAGAAAAAATAGGTAGGTGCTCTGAACAATTAGACTGGGGTGATTCTGAGGGAGGCTTAGAAACCACATCTGCATTAGCTGGAATGTGCAGGGGTACAAGGACAGGAGGGACAAGAAGATGGAAGCCCACTGAGCTGGACACACACACACAAACACACACACACACACACACACACACACACACACACACACACAGCTTCTTAATTTGACCTTTCCTTCCCTTTTCCCTGTCTGGATATCCCTGTCTGTACTTACAGACTGTGCCCACCCTGTTAGAGCTTCTGGTGTTCTGATGTCTCTGAGGCCAGAGTCTTGCTTGATCGGGCAATAAATGCTTAGACCTACCCTTCCCTTCCATCTTCCCTTCCCTTCCTCTTCTCTTTCCTCTTCCCTGCCCATTTTCCAGGCTAAGGATGGAACCCAGGACCTCCCTCTTTCTAGGCAAGCACTTTCCCACTGAGCTGTGCCCAGCCCACACCTAACCTTTCTTTACTGTGGACAGCAGCACAGATATGTCTTGGACACGTGCTGAACTCTTAGCTGAAGGGACTGTGGTTGGATGTCTTCCCATTGGGTAGTTTTTAAGCCACACTAATTTTAGCAGTTCCCAAAGGCTAAGACATCATTTGGTCATATATTAGTCTTGATTTGCCTATTTGAAAATATTCTCCCCAGGGGTTGGAAAAGGTGACTCAATAGGTAAAGTGCCTGCTATACAATCCTGAGGACCTGAGTTCAAATCCTAGCTCCCATGTAGAAAGTCAGGTTTGATGGCCTATGCTGGTAATCCCAGTATTGGAGGTGGAGACAGAGTCCCCAGGGCTCATTGGCTAGTCAGGCAAGCCAATCAGTGAGCTCTAGGTCAACCAATGAGAGACTCTATCCTTAAAAATAGAGTAGACCTTCTAAGGAGACCAACCAGTGCCAAAGCCTTGCTATTCAAGCTGAGAGTCTGGGTGGCTATGGCAGGTGTCTGTAATCCCAATGCGTGGGAGGCAAAGACAAGGGATTCCCCAACTCTATAATATATATTCGTCTCAAAATATAAAGTAGAAGAGTGATCAAGCATACAGTTACACATGTCCATATACACGAACAATACACCACACATGTGCACACATGCACACACACACCCGTGTGACCTTGTGACTTTGTCACTGAATCACATGAACCTCCAGGTTTGTCAGTGGCCTTAGCACTGAGACATTTAGACTCTGCCAGGTGATGTAGGGTCCCTGTGCTGCTCTTCCAAGCCCAGCCCTCACACCGTCTTCTGGTGTGTTAAAACAGCATCTCTCCCTCTAGCCCAAACTGGGGCATAGGCCTGGGCCTGTGGACTCAGCACAAACCAAACCCCTTTTATTAGCGGAAAGGAATATGGCTCCTTTTTAAAAATTGCTTTTTGGCAATTTCATGAATGTGTAGAATGTGTTGTGATCATAGTCTCTCTTTTGCTCTCTTTTCCCCTACCCTGCTGACCCTCTTCTTCAGAACTAGTCTTCCTCAGGTGTGTAAGTGTGTGTGTGTGTGTGTATGTGTGTGTGTGTGTGTGCGTGTGTGTGTGAGACTCTTTGTGTTTAATTAGGACTTCTCACCTCTGTGTGGGGTGTGGTTATTTACTGGGACATGGACTATTTACCAGTGGCTATATCCCTGAAGAAAATGTCCCTTTCCCCCAGAAGCCATTAACTGCCAATCACTCCTCAGAGAGGGTTGGAGACTCATGAGTCCCTCCCCCATCCATGCTAGGATATTGAAAGACCCAGTCCTATGCAGTGTCTTTTGAGGTGTTTCCTGGACCTTGAAGGGGAGGTGATGTAGGTGTTCCCTGTAGAGGCCTTTGATTCTTGAACTAGAGTGATTGGGAACCACCCTGCTGAATGGGGAAGGCACTGAGTTGCTGTGTCTCTCCTCAGGCAGACCTTCTCCTGTATCTCCTGGGAAGTCGTGGAGGCCACATGTGCCTGCCTGCTGGCCCAGGGCGAGGAGGCAGAGCAGGAGCGCTGCTCCCCAAGCTTAGCCGAGCAGATGGTCCTGGAGGAGTTTGGAAGATGCCTGTCGCAGATTCTCCGCATCGAATTCAAGTCCAAGGGGCTGAAAATTGAGTAGAGTGCAAGCTGGTAAAGGGGAATGCCTGTGGCAAGCCTCAGCCTTGGGGAGTCTGCATCTAGGAAGGTGGTGCCAGGGGGAGGAGCAGGAGGCCCCGTAGTGTGGCCAGGCCAACCAGCATGAGGTCTGAGCCATCCTTCTGTGTTGAATTGGCCAGCCTGCTCAAGGCACTCTGAAGTACAGGCAGGCAGAGCTGCCCTGGGGATGGGGAGGGCAGTGGACACTGCTTTTCCTGTCTCTGGGGTCCCTGCCTTGTATGAGAAGAGGGTGGCTTTCTGCTTATTGTTATATGTTTACTTTTCAAATCGTTTCGTAGTTTCCCCATTCAAGTTGTTATGAGACAACTTCAAGTCTCCAGAGAACAAGGCTGGGCTGGTACCCCAGACACAGGTCAGCTGGCCAGCAGGGGTCTTCCAGGACAGGCCTGTGACAGTAGGAAGAGGTCAGGTTGGAGCTGGTTTCTTCTGAATTTTTGCTTGACTTGAGAAAACAGTCTCCTGCCCAGCCCTCATTTCCATAATTACTGTTACACTGTGGCCTGCAAAAACAAGTCGCAGTGACCAGCTTGCAGACACCAGCAGGTGAGATATTGTGCCCATGCTTTGCATTCTGTTGTGAGAGAGAACCGTCCCAGATCCCCAGTAGGACCTAGGTTAGTAGCTGAAAATACATTTGTCTCAATAGCCACGCTGGACTCCACTGGAATCTTCTTTTCATGAGTCTGTGTTTCACAACAGCACTGGTGCTTCCTCACTTTGAGTGGGAGAAAACCTGAGCACAGCCAGGACAGTGGCAGGAGGCTGGCTGGGGAAGCCAGGGGTTCACTGACAAGAAGGAAAGGACTGGAGAAGGCTCAGCCAGAGAAGTGCTTGCTGCACAAGCACCCACCACCCCATCTCACCCCCACGGGAGCCACAAAAAAAAAAAAAAACAAACAGACAAAACCAGACACAGACTTGGAATCCCAGTACCGGGGGAAGCAGAGACAGGAGGCTCACTAGGGCTCACTGGTCAGCCAGCCTAGCCTAGTTGGCAAATTACAGGCAGAAGATACCTTGGCTCAAAAGGCAACTCGTGGATTAACGCCTATACACATGTGCCTTTGCACAGATGTACACGCACAAACACACCATGAAGGAAAGACCTAGAGAAGTCTGAAGATGATGTGCATGTGTTGGGGAGGGGCAGCTGTGCACTGCTGACCCAGAGGCTGGGCTGCCATGGGAATGGTTGCAGGAACACTCTCCTGGAGGCCTGGTACCAATGGGCTTGCAGGACCCTAGGGCTCAGGAGATTTTGATGAGCTGACCAGCTCCCCCAGAAGTATAGCAACAACCTTTATATTAGGGTACCCCCCAGCACTGAAGCCAGAAGAGAAGGAAGGATGCTACATGACAGTGTGGTCCTGACAGACTCCTGGACCATGTGCCAGGCATTAGGAGGGGCGTTTGGGAGGGCTGAGGTGAGGCAAGGCAGGCACAGCTGCAGCTACTAGCCTGGAGAATTGGGGGTGGGACACAGGAGGGAGCAAGGCTAGAAGGATGCCACACAGGGCAGGGTTCAGGCTGGGGGGCTGACTGCAGCAACCCAGGTGTCATCCTTCTAGAGCAGAATATGACCTGCAGACCCCCTGACACTGGGCAGGGCCCAGCAGTCTGTCTTCTCTAAGTCTCAGAGTCTGGATGCTGCTCAAGTCAAAGTTAAGTGTGAAAGAGGAAGGGGTGAGGGGAGCTGGGGGAATGGCTCAATGGTTAAGAACATTTGGCTTCTCTTCCAGAGAACACGAGTTTGATTCCTAGCACCCCTGTTGGTGAATTTGTAGCTCCAGCTCCAGGGCCTCTGGCCTGCATGGGCATCAGCACACACATGTACATGTCCCCGCATATACACACACTTAGGGTTTTAAAAAAAGAGTGAGGTTGGAGTCATCCTCTGTGGCCTCCTTTCATCTCCCCTGTTCTGTAGAGGACACAGTCACATGAGACCAATGGTGACAGCCTGCCGTATAGCCAGGGAGACACAGAAGGTAAGGCTCAGCTCAGTCTAGTACGTGGGTGCCTGGCTGTCCTGTCGCCTGTGTTCATTTCTGATCTTCTGGTATCATCTGCTCTCTGCTTAGAGCCAGTTCTCCTCCTGTCTTCATAGCCACGGCTCCCGGGTAGGGTTGCACCCATCTGAGCCTTTCTTTGTGCCAGTAGCATGCTAGACAGCCACATCAGACTGATCTGAGCAGAGAGATAACTGATCTGGGCACAGCAAGAGCTGACGCTCTGCAGTCCATGAGTTTAATTTGGATTTAAATCTCACCTAAAGCATGGGTGGATGTCTACCATTACCTTTTAAAACACACGGGTGGGGAGCCAAAGAGATGACTCAGCAGGTAAAGGCACCTCCTGTCAGGCCTGATGATCTGAGTTCAATACCCAAGGTGCATGTGTGCATGCGCACACATATAAATAAATAACCACACTGGAGGTGATGGGCTGCAGCATAGAAGAACCAGTCCCAGATACTTGCTAGTCTTTATTGTGTCACACAATTTAATTACTCCAATCAAAACATCTTAATTATAACAACACAGCATCAAAGCAGAAAACAGAGGGTTTGCTTGAGGAGCTGGCAGAAGATTCTGCCTAGAGTGACTTTAAGTTACAACATAGGGCAGAAGCTGGGTGGGTGTGGTCTCAGGACTGCTCTAGGTCTTCTGAGGAGGTGGCCAAAGGGAGGCCAGGCAGGCTGTCGAGGGCCCCGGCCTCTGAAGAAGGAAGAATAGCAGTCAGGGAGTTAGCTTGAGAGAGAATCACATGACCGTACCCATAGAGAGAGAGGTAAGGTCTCACTGTGGGGACCTTGAATTGGGGACAGCATCTGTGTGTCTAACCTCTGGAGGACTGCCCACTCTTGAAAGAGTGTAGACTATTGTAGTCATGAAGTTAGTGTCTAAGAATACTTTCCCTGTTACAAGATCAAAACCATATGGAAACACAGAAGCCCCTGGCAAAGCCAAGGCACCCTCAGCAGCAGTAGTCACCCAGAGATCTGCAGAAAGCCCTAGAAACTCCCTAGAGGCCTGGGAACCTGGGGTTGGGGCTTTTAATACTATCAGCTCTCCCACACTCCCCTGCCTGGTTGGTTGGTTTTGCTTTTTTAAATACTTTGTATGTGTATGTGTATGTGTATGTGTATGTGTATGTGTATGTGTATGTGTATGTGTATATGTGTACCAGAAGAGAGTGCCAGGTCTTCTGAAACTGGAGTTATGGATGGTTGTGAGCCACTTGACATGACTTGAACTGAACTGGGGCCCTTCGGAAAAGCAGCAAATGCTCTCAAGAACTGGGGCATGTCTCCAGCTGTTACACCTGTTGGGAAGCTCCACCCAGCCCCACTCCTCCCATTCCAGACCCTGCCCCCAAGAAAGCTCACCACGGGCAGCTCCTCCCCTGGAACTCCTCAAGGCCGCCTACAGGCTACTTAAGATCGGTCCATAGATCTGCCATGTGCTCTCCCTCCTGCCTCCCTGAGAGTCACCTGGGAGTGCTCTGCTCTGCTTATCAAATCTGGATTTATTAATTTGGTTTGATTTGGCTTATTACACTGTCGGATGAACACAATAATTGGGGATTCAATACTTATCAACCTCCACCCCCCCCCCCACTGCTTCCCTATAGGTTTGAATCTCGGGCCCTTCAGCTCCTCTTGGAAGGGCAGTGGAATGACAGAAAGCTGAGTGAGGAAATAGCTTCCAGAGCCAACATGCCAGGCACTGGCTTCTCATGGCCTTGCAGAACCTGGCTTGAGGCATACCATGTCCTAAAAAAGCACTATGCCAAAACTAGGGGCAGGAGAGTGACCTGCCCCCAAAGCTCCACTCCCTTCTCAGTAGTGACATCAGCCTGTTGGGACTGCCAGCCCCAGCACAGGACGTTTGAGTGTGATATGCCTCAGTTCTAACATAGGGCAGAGTAGGGTGATGGGTGTTTCCCTGTGACATTCCATGAAACCCATTTTCACTCTTTTTCCTGTAGCCCAAGATGCCATTTTGGATGGAAAATACTATACCTTTAAGGTGCAGGAAACTCAAAAACTCCATTATGGTGCGCACAATGTTGCTCTCAGGCAGGGGTCCATCAACACTTCCTAGACAATGGAAAAGAACAGTGTTGTGGCCTATTTCCTCACCATCCTCTTATTACCCATCAGAGACCAGGGAGGCGGGCTGAGAGCCTGGGGCATCGTAGGCCATCCAGGGTCTCTCTAGGGAAGTAGAGGGGCTCTGAGCCAGCTTTTCCGTGGCCAGCTCCTTAGTTGTAGCTGCATGCACCATGATTTTGCTCCCCAGTCCTGCTAGTTGAGAGGTGTGTGAGGCCACGGGCTCCCAGGTCCTGCCTGGCCAGCACAGCCTCAGGCTGTGACTGGAGGCAGGACAGTGGTAGGTGTCATACCCCACAAGCACCTGGGGGGCCCAGGAATACTATTGGGCTGTACATTCTGGGACTCCCGCTTTACCTGGTCTTCCTTCTTCTGTTTCCAGCTGTAGCTCCCGCTTGCCTGTGAGGCCATGCTTGTCACTGAAAGATCTGTGGTTGTCAATGGCATCTGTGTGCAGACCAGAGAGGGAGGGCCTGCTGTCACTGTGGCTTATCCTATGTCCACCCCCAGGGGAAGACCACAGGCAGCCGGACCACCAATACGTGGACACCGCAGAGAGAGAAACAATGTCTCCAGGGTTCCTGGATGAGGGTGGTGATCACAGGTGACTATGTAGACCCTGCACAGGGCCCCAGGCAGATTTTGTCAACCCTATGCCTTGTTTCTTGTGAACATCAGACTCAGGCTGAGAGGCACCAGCCCCACTCCACTGTCCCTCCCCTCTGGTGGACTGAGGATAGGGAGGTGGATGGATGGATGTTTTGTCTCTACCCATGTATCAGGGCACAGTGAATGGGTACTTAAAATGGACAGGCATCTCAGACCCAGATGTGCATGTAAATTTGAAAGCCACAACAGCTAAGCAACTAACTAGGCAGCTCTCAGGAGAGAGCCGGTGTCTTCCAGTCCTCCTTGGGATAGTTCACCTCTGAAGGCATTAATACAAGTCACAGATATACAGGACAGACCAGGGAAAGTGGGACAGCACCAAACACCTCTGTCTGCAAGCACCTTTCCCCTCTGTGGCTGTCCGTCTCTGCAGAGCTGTTTTTGCCCCTTGGTGACTCCACAGCCCCAAGCAAAGTCTCTATCTCTGGTGGTCACAGGTAACAAAACATTCACACTACACAGAAACATCAAACTCAAAGACAGAAGGCCAAGCATTGGTCTCCATCCCCCACAGGATGACAGCACTGAGATGTGATGGGTGTGTCATCAACACCACTTGGGTGATTTGCCCCGCCCCACTCTATGCAAAGGCCTTAGATTCTAACCCTCCCGAGCCATGAATGCAGAGAAAGTACTAGTGACATTGAGTGGGCCCTGTGCTGAAGGGACAAGACTAGTGTTAGTGTAAGGTGCTGGGGTGACAGTGGGGCTGGAACTGGGGGAACATATTTGATCAAGAAAGAAACCAGCGCAGGCGAGTCTCAAGATGAGACATCTGGCTACCTTAGTTTGTCAGAGTTCCTTTCTAGAGCTCAGAGGGCAGTTTCAGGATGCCAGGAAGTAGAAGAGGATGTTAGTGAGACCCAGGGACTCAGAGAGTAGACCCAATCAGAACTCCAAGGAGTCCTGGAAGACTCCCCAGAAGCCCAAATCAGTAGAAGAAACTTCTAGAAGGAACAAGTGCTGAGGTTAAATGTACAGAGCAGTAATGGGCAGTCTCTGGTTTGCCCAGGAGGTGTCAGGTGCTGAGTGGGGCAGGGCAGCTTTGAGAAGTGGAAAAGAAGGTTCAGACCAGAGCAGGCTCAGAGGCAAGCTAAAGCGAGGAAGCTAGGCACTAGGGTTGCCAGGAGGCTTTCTGGATGGTATCAGGAGACCCCAGGAATGAACTCATCGGCTAAGAGTGAGAGCGGAGGACAGAGGGGTAAGGCATTTGAGAGAATGGGAGATTGCCTCCCCACCTCCGACACAGCAGGTGTTTTAAGTTGCAGTGTCTTGGCTAATGGAAACCCACAGTCCCCACAGCCCCCTGCTTTTCATCTGAGAGTAAAGTGCCTATGAGAACAGTGGCTGGCTCCCGTAGTCACATCAGGACCCACAATGAAGCCACCCAGCCCTACATCACTCACGTGGGCCCAGAAGGTAGCCAGCGCTGTTCAGGGTCCAGCCTCTCTTCTCCTTCACCTAAAATAGGGTGACATGGGTCAGACAGCCTAGGTCCCTGTGCTGAGGAACAAAATAGCCTGTACCACAATTCCCAGTCCAGCCCAGAGCAGAAGCCTAGGCACCCAGGCTGCCCTGAGTGACAGCATTTGACCTGCATGCATGAATTCTGGGTCCACTAATGTTGAAACCAGAGCAGGAATCAGCTGGTAACTCCTAGTAGTCTCTTCAGAGCCAGGTGGCAGTCTTACTCCTGAGCAGCCTCAGGACTGAGGGTTGTGCCTCCAGCACCCACATTCTCTGGAGGAGTTAGTCTATTTACCACAGGCGCTGGCCAACAAATAGGAGTTGTTTTGTTGATACAGCCTGCATATAGCCCAGGCTGGCCTAATATTGCTATGTAGGGGAGACCCAGCTTTGAACTTTTTTTTTTTTTTTGGTTTTTACGAGACAGGGTTTCTCTGTATTGTTCTGGAGGCTATCGGTCCAGCCCGGCCTCGAACTCACAGAGATCCGCCTGCCTCTGCCTCCCGAGTGCTGGGATTAAAGGCGTGCGCCACCACCGCCCAGCCAGCTTTGAACTTTTGATCCTCCTGCCTCCACCTGCCTCCTGAGTGCTGGGATTACAAACCTGGACCCCTACACGTGGCTACGAATAGAGCCATTTTGAGCCTGACAGTGCCCAGCTGGTCCTCAGCCCTTCTCCTGGGACCTTCCCCACCCTCCAGCAGCTGCAGGGGGGGCACCACCCCACACCCACCCCTGCTGTGGGGAGAATGAACCATCCTTCTTTGCTCCAGGCTGACCCCCTTAGTCCTCTTTAGTGACCGTCTGTCCTCAGCACTTACTGGCACCCCAAGTCCCAGAGTAGATGACAGGGTCGCAGCCAACAGGAGCCAGGCTAGCAGGAGGGCGCTGCCTTTAGCCATCTGGAAGGAGAGAAGTTGACACCATCTAAGCGGCCTTGCACAGGCTCATGTCTGGGGGCCACTCGGACTGCGGACAGAAATGTCGTCGAAGTGGGAGGGGCGGGATAATGGGAACCGAGCTGTGAGAGGGACAGGGACAGGGCAGGCAGCCACCCGAGGACTAGGGCCTGGCGCACCTCAATGGGGGCGCAGGTACCTTGAGTAGCGGTAGGAACCGGGCGTGGCTGGTAAGCGCAGGTCGGGGTGTCTGTCCGGGCGTGGTGTGCCTGGGCCGAGTAGCTCACTGCATGGCACAGCGCCGCAGCGTGAGGAAGCAGGATCCCTCGACGTGTCTGCAGCAGGAGCAGCGCTGCCGCCGCTATTTATGCCCCGCGGGAGCTGCCGCGTCACCCGCTCAGCGCCGCCTCCCGCCAGTCCCAAGGGCTGCAGTGACCGGAACCGCTCCTGGGAGCAGGAGAGGACCACCCCCAGTCCCAGACCGTCCCCCGGGCCATGCCTGCATCACAGCGCTCCTCCCACAATGTTCCACCCCGCTGCTCAAACAAGAGTGACTCTTACACCCCATCCTGAGGTGAGCGAGGAGTCTTACTCTCCTTCCCAGGGCTGGGGCTGGAAGAACTACTACACATCCCAAGCGAGGCCAGTCACAGTCGGGGGGCACCTCCTGAGAAACCAAGTTCCCAGGTCCTCCTCTCCACCTGCAGCTTCCCTAGCCTGGGCCCCGCAACCTCACCCCTGTTTTGGGGGCAGCCATTCAGGGATGCGGGCAGAGTGGAGGGGTGGCTGGATTCTGTTCACCCTCACTCCCGCAACCAACATGCTCCTTGGAGCCCCCTATCCTGAGCACCCCGAGTGGGCTCTGTTGTAGTTGTAGTTGAGTCTCAGAGAGCCCAGAGCGGAGCCCCAGGTCAGATTCTTGACAAGAGGCAGGCAGCGGGGCAGAGCAGTCCTCACCCCTGGAGTTTAGTCGCCTATTCAGGGAAGCACACGGGCATGACCACACACCCCGCAATCACACCTCAGTTCAGGCACAGGGGTAGCAACTCCGGACTCCCAAGGTGTGAGATATTTCAAGCAGGTGCAGTCCTCCTGTGATGAGCGGCACAGCCCTTGAGGTCACCTAGCTCAGAAGTAGACTGCATTAGCATTGCCAGCCAGGTCCCGAGAAGCCCTGTAAGTCAAGAGAGGAGGGTTCCAACCTCCACTTAACAGCACCCTTTGCAGGACCAACCAGCAGTGTTCACATCAAATAGGGCCACTCGGGATAACCTGGGTGTGATGAACACTGGCCTGACCTGTACAGAAGAGCTCCCCACTCCCTAAAGACTCACCTGGGACCCTGGGCTGAGCAGAATATAGGCAAATGGTGTTTGTTCCATGCTGTGCAGACTCCGGCTCTCCTGGAGGGATCCACTGACCCACATGGACAGGAAGGCCATAGAGTACTAGAACACTCTGGATCATCACACCTGGGTTTGTGTGCCATGGAACATGCGGGAGTCAAGGGACAACTCTGAAAGCCAGTGCTCTCTCATATTTCCGTGGTTCTGGATCTCAGGCTTGTACTTTGCCCACTAAGCCGTCTTGCTGGCTCACTTTTTAAAAGACGATACTTTGTCTTCAACTATCCCTTGCTTTGCAAATGTTCAAAACCAATAGGTGAACAACATCCTCTGCCCACATCTCCCAAGGACTCCAGGGAAATCCAGCCTCAGGCAGGCTAGGGTCTGAACATCAAGTCCTGTTGGAGGCTCAACCAAGGGAGAGGGAAGTGCCTCTCACCTTGTCCACTGACTGAGATCTCTGCCATTTGACCAGAAGGCAGAGCCCCAGTGTGTCCTCTGATCCGAAGCAGCTGGGATAAAAGGGAAAACAGACCAAGTTGGTGTCTGCCCCATAACCAATGAGACACAGTGGCAACAGCCTGCGGCTAAGTTGTCTCAGCTAAGACAGGACGGTGTCTTGAGCCTAAAAGATCAAGACAAGCCTGAGCAATGTGGCTGGATCCCATCTCAAAAAGTTAAAAGCAAAGCAAAACAAAAACCAACAGGAGCCAAGACTACCCAGTGGCCATTTCTTCTACATGTCTCACAGGGCAACCAGACACGGCCCTAATCAAATACTTGAGTGTTAGGAGTTCATTTAAGGAGGTTACAGCAAGCTGGGTGCTGTGGTATGCACTTGTACCCTCAGCATAGGGAAGGCTGAAAGAGAGGCAGGAGTTTCAAGGTTGTTCTCCACTATAGAGTGAGCTCGAAGCCAGCTTGGAATAAATGAGGCCCCGGCTTTTTGAAAAATGGAGAAAAGGAAGGAAGCTATGTGGAAGACTTGGGCCAGACTCAAAGCTCACCCTTCAACGTCACTCCCCTCCAGGATGTTTCCACCACTTGGGGTGGCCCCTGCTATCACTGCTCCTCATTTTGGTTGGGTAATGGGGTTTCTGTCCAACTCCTGGAATGCCTGGCACCTACTGGGGAACACTGAAAGGTGGGAGCAGGACAGGGATGCGACTTGTCATATCGCTGACAAACTCGCTCCTACAAATGAGGACAGGCTACAGGATAACAGCACCCTGCTTCCTGGTACATGCTGTGCTGGAACCCAAGGCCCTATGCTAATGGGCTCTTCACTCAGCAATGACCCAATGGAGTCATTGTCAACTTGTCATCTTCAAGGCGGCCCAGCGTGTAGCTAGCAAAATGGGTCACCATTAGAGTAATGGACACGAAGCACAAAGCATCATTTTCCTACCTGTAAGTCCAGACTTTCTCAGAAGCTCTGCTTGCGGCTGCAACCAAGAAAAACCACCCACCCAAACCTGAACACCAAAGATCCGGGGCTCAGAACAGTATCCCACATGGGAATGTGTCAGCAGTGCCCTGGCACTGCAGCTGTGGCCCTGAAATGGAGGGACCTGCCCCCGGGGGGATTCCAATCTGGACAGACCTAAATATACAACCGTTCTCCATACTAGGTTATACTGAGAAGGTCTGTGAATCCAGACCTAACAGGCAGGCAGGTCTGTCCGGATGAAGAGCCAGGGTCCCGCACCTCCAGGTGGAGGACAGCACATGGGTACGCCTCTTCTCAGTCTTCCTTTGTTTCCTCCTCCTGCCTGGAGGGAAGCAACCATTTTGGAGCCCTGGGTGATGGCTATGAATGATACCCAGACTAAAGGAGCTGTGATTGTGGGTACCTGGAACTGGGTCCTCCACTGCCTGCCTCTAGGCTTGTTTGAGAACAAAGCCCACTTTTTATTCAAGCCCATGTTATTTGGAGTTCTACAGTGGATGCATTTGGAGCTACTGTGATCAACATTTCCCACCAAACATTCACCATCTCATGGGTAAATGAGCACATACAAACGGAAGAACAAGTCATCAACACTTCTGGCCATGCTGGGAAGATGGACTCATGGAAGGAGAGGCTGGGAAGAGCCACTAGACTGAGAAGCGGCCCTGCACCCCACTGTGATCTCATTACAACTGGAGAAGTAACCAAGAGAATGGCCAAATGATCTGAAACTGGCTGGCCTTCACCCTGGAGGTATGCTCGACTCCCTCTTCCACTGGCTCCTACTGGCCTGCTTCCTTCTAACCCAACCCCAGCATCATGGTAGTCACTGGAGGAAAACAGAAGCTGGGGCTAGGGTTGTGGTTCAGGAGTAGACCATGTGCTTAGAATCTCCCAGTGAGGGGCTGGGAGTGTGGTTCTGTGGTAGAGTCCCTATCAGGCATGCACAAGCCACATAAATAAAATATTAAAACAAAAGGAAACAAGATACCACCTAGGGAAAGATTTAACTAAAGCAACATGTCAACAGACAGCTGTGTGCCAGCCTGTGAGTGAGTCCCTGTATTCAGTTGTTAGAGTTTGAAAGTTTGCTAACACATTCATATATATAGCTGGCACTTTCCTCAGGGGTTATATAGGAGGGACTGAGGTCCAGCGTTCAGGGAAAGCTTGGGGGATCATCTGAGGGTGTTCAGAGTCCTATGTCTTCTAAAGTTTTTCATTTTTATTTACATGTTTATGTATATAGGGTTTTTGCCCGAGTGTGTGTGTGCCAAATGCATGCAGTACCTACAGAGGCCAGAAGTTGGATCTCCTGGAAAGGGAGTTTTAGCTGATTGTGAGCAGCCACAGGGGTGCTGGAAATCGAACCTGGGTCCTCTAGAAGAGCAACCTGTGCTCTTAGCTGCTGAGCATCTCTCCAGCCCCAAGATGTTTTTCAATCTTAATTCTGGAGTTTTCCTTCAATTTATTATTTAGTGGTGTGTGTCGTGTGTGTGTGTGTGTGTGTGCGTGTGTGTGTTTATGTGTACAAGTGTATACAGGTGAGTGTCTATGTGTGCTTATGTGTACAGGTATGTACAGGTGAGTGTGTGTGTGTGCGTATGTGTACAGGTGAGTGTGTGTGTGTGCTTGTGTGTACTGGTGTGTACAGGTGAGTGTGTGTGTGTTTGTGTGTACTGGTGTGTACAGGTGAGTGTGTGTGTGTGCTTGTGTGTACTGGTGTGTACAGGTGAGTGTGTGTGTGTTTGTGTGTACTGGTGTGTACAGGTGAGTGTGTGTGTGCTTGTGTGTACTGGTGTGTACAGGTGAGTGTGTGTGTGCTTGTGTGTACTGGTGTGTACAGGTGAGTGTGTGTGTGCTTGTGTGTACTGGTGTGTACAGGTGAGTGTGTGTGCTTGTGTGTACTGGTGTGTACAGGTGAGTGTGTGTGTACTGGTGTGTACAGGTGAGTGTGTGTGTATGTTTGTGTGTACTGGTGTGTACAGGTGAGTGTGTGTGTATGTTTGTGTGTACTGGTGTGTACAGGTGAGTGTGTGTGTGCTTATGTGTACAGGTGAGTGTGTGTGTGCTTGTGTGTACTGGTGTGTACAGGTGAGTGTGTGTGTGTGCTTGTGTGTACTGGTGTGTACAGGTGAGTGTGTGTGTGGAGTCTTGTGGTGCTCCCCAGGAGCTGTCTACCTTTGCTTTATTTTGCTTTGTCTTGAGACTTGGTCTCTCGTGGGATATGGAGCTTGCAAATTAGGCTCTGATGACTAGACCCTGAGCCCCAAGGCTTACCTGACTGCCTCCCCAAATTTACATCATTTATGCCCAGGGTTTTTACACAACTATTGGGGATGGAATGCAGGTCACATGGCAACCTCTTTACTGACTATATCCTCTCCTTAGCCCCTATTAGCATACATAGGGTTTCATTATGCATAACAATGGGTTTCATTATGACATGTTCATACATGCATATAATGTACCTTGATTGTATTTGCCTCCATTAGAGAATTCTGTCCTTAAGAAGCTTCTGTAAGATGGCTTACCCACTTTTAAATTTTAAAGGTCTAGGGGCACCCAGCCATGGCAGAGCCAAGTAGTGATGTCCTTTGTGTGGTCTGTGAGATGCTGGATGGGCACAATGGCTCTGAGGTTAAAAGGAGAGGGACATGGGACATGGAAGGACCTGGTGAGCACTCTGGTCTGCTTCAGGTGGGACTTCAAGGTATGTTTCCTGGGCCAGGGCAATGCCACTTTCTTGTAAAACCATGCCCAGCAGGGTTGCCTCACACAGCAACTCCGTCACTGGCCTGACTGCCAGGAGGGAGCACAGAGGGCTTTGTTGCCCTCCCTGGGAATGGTCAGACACACGCCCCCTCCTGGCAGTCGGGGATTCCATCTGCACCCTGAGGTGACTCACCTTGCTCAGCCTGGAGGAAAGAGCTGCTAAGGACCAGGCCACTGCCCATCGTGGGGGCTGAGGGAGCGGATGACTCAGCTCCAGCCCTGGCCAGCGGCACCTGTTTCCTGGCCCTGAGTCAGACAGACCCACAGCATTGTCCAGACCAGATGGGGCCCATCTGGCTTTCAGGGACATTTCACCTCTGCCTGAGCTGCACAGAAGAGTAATCCACAGTCTTGCTTCTGCCTTCTTCCAAGGGACCCAAAGAACTTCAAAAACCTGTGTCACCAGGCCTCATTCAGAGCGTGACACCCGTTCCCTCAAGCACTTTAAGGGCTGCTTCTGAAGCCTCCAGTGGCTGCTCTTCTTGGCACCTACTTCATTTCCCCCAACAGTTTCTGGGGTTTCCATGTCTCTTTGTGTCCCTGCACGTCCCAGAACCTCAAGGGCTGAGTTGCAGCTTCCTGTGGGGAAAAGAGCATCTGCCAACCTCCCCCCCGTTCCTCCACCCAGTCCTCCTCAGGGGACCCCCATCTGCCAACCTCCCCCCGTTCCTCTACCCAGTCTCCTCAGGGGACCCCCATTGCTCGCACCATCTCCAGTAGCAGTCACATCCTCACAGCTCCATGCTCTTGCGCTTGTCCTGTCTACAGTCCTTCCGGGGCCATATGCAGCCATGCCAGTTTCCTAGGGTGGAGGGGGTTATGAGACATGGAGTTTCCAGTGTCAAATCCACAGCATTCTGGGACACTAGTGGGTGGCCTTCCCCTTCACGTCTGTACCAGGCACTCTTCCCCTCAGCTTGGGAAATCTGCCTTGCCAAAGTCTCTCCTACAGGATCTCCTGTATCTTCATCCTCCCCTCCCACCACCACTAATCCCATTCTGAGCACCCCAAGTCTCCCTTTCTCTGAGTCTTTCCTGTAACACATCACACTGTTCACCCCCATTGCTCCCTGAATGGCTCAGGCATGGTCAAATAGAAAATGTGTAGCTAAACTGGAAATTCAGATAGACAATTTAATTTTTTCTTATATTTTTTAAAGATGTATTTCTTTTCTTTTTATGTGTAAGATGTTCTGCTTGAGTGTATGTATATCCACTACAGTTTGCAGTGTCCACAGGGGCCAGAAAAGAGCAGTGTTCCCTGGAACTGGGGTCACAAGCAGTTGTGAGCCACCAGGTGAGTAATGGGAATTGAATCCAGGTCCTCTGAAAGAACAGCCATCTCTCCAGCCCATCAAAATCTCCTTACACGTACTAAGTTCACAAAATACCCTGTAGAGGTCAGAGGACAGTTTTTAAGAGTTGGTTATCGATCCTTCCAACCAGGAACTGAACTCAGGTCAGTAGGATTAGCAGCCAAGTTCCTTTCCCTGCTGAACCATTTCACCAGCTCAACAAGCGAGCATCTTGAAGCATATGCTCCATGCAATACTCAGAACATACAATCTGAAACAGTTTGTTCTGATGGTCTGATGTCTAAATGTGACTGAGTGCCCCACATTTCTGCCTGTGCCAAAGCAAGTGAAAGCCCCAAAACTAAACTCTGGGGCTGGAGAGATGGCTCAGGGGTTGAGAGCACTGGCTGCTCTTGCGGAGTACCCAGGTTTGATCCCCAGCACCCACGTGGCAGCTCACAACTGTCAGTAACTCCAGCTCCAGGTGATTCAATGCTGTTTGCTGGCCTCTGTGACCATTGCATGCACGTGGGGCACAGATGTACATATGTGTAGACAAAACACCCATACATGTAAACAAATCAATTAGTTTATTAAAAACAAAACAAAAAGACCCCTGAGCTCTCAAAACAGGAGTTATGATGGTCCAGGCATGGTGGTATGCACTTTTGATGTGCCTTTTTTTTTTTTTGAGACAGGGTTTCTATGTGTAGCCCTGGCTGTCCTGGAACTCACTCTGTAGACAGGCTGGACTCAAACTCACAGAGATTTGTCTGTCTCTGCCTCCCAAGTGCTGGGATTAAAGGCACACACTACCATCACCAGCACCTCTGATAAAGAGGAGGACATAGACAGAGCTCTATGAGTGTAAGGTCAGTCTGATTTACATGGCAGTTTGAGGCCATGCAAGGCTGCTTAATGAGACCTTAAGAAAAAACAAACAGACCAACTAATGAACATAACCAACTAGTAGGAGCCACAGAAAATGATGTATCCTGTTGGGGTCTTTTTTTTTAAAACATAGATCTGGTAGAAGAAAAATGTACATAAACATTAATTAAGAGGAAATCCAGTTGATGGGCCTTGATGCCTAGGGACATCTCCCCTGTGATATACAAACAACAGCATGCTTTGTGACCTGGGAGTGGGGGAATTAAATTCCCAAACCCTGTTAATCTATTTGAAGAGTCCGACTGTACTCAACAAGGAAAGGACATGGCCAATTACTGTCTCCAGGGGCAGCTTTTTCCGGGGAGAGCAGCTGTCCTGCACGCTGCCCAGATGGCAGCCCCTGCCTGACAGCTGGCCTTGGCCCGCGCCATTGCCAGGGAAACTCACTCTGTTGGATGTGGGCATTAGAGTGCGGAGGAGATTGCAGGTATTTTTCTTAGGAAATGACACTCGGGAACAGCTGTCAAACTTGTCCAGATACTCTGGGCCACTGTTCTGGTCCCTGCTCAGCACCACGAATGAACCAAAGTTCTCCTTCCCAGACTCCCACTGTTTTGTGTAGCAGACCGTCCCCAAGCTGTGTGGCAAGTGCTAGGAGTCCATGTCTGCCACCCAACACAGCCCCTTTAGCTTTTGACTCAAATGGCTGGTGTGTGTGGTGCTGGCTGGAGGCGGGGAGCACCACAGGGGACAATGGTTGCATCTTCAGGGCCATCTTTTTGATTTTCCCCCTTGTGGCTGCTTGGGCTTCCTCACAGTTTGGCAGCTAAGTGCCAAGTCAGAGGAGGTGAAGGGCAGCCCTCCACAGGCCAGGCCTCTTCTGTCGTGCTGGTCAAAGCAGCCATAGGGTCAGCCTGGACGTAGGGGTGTGTGTGGTGAGGACTGGTCCCTTTTCACAGCAACACCTCAGGTCCCTTTTAAGCTTCTGAAACACATATATGACCCCACCCTTGTTTTACCTCAGGAGCTGTCATCCACACTGACAATGTTCAAACATTTTCCCAGCATTCAAGGCTCTCCAGGTCTGACTAGAACCCATATTCCTACCCCACTAGCTGCTTTGACCTTCTTGACCTTTGGTCTGCACCCCTGAGATGCCAATGGTATGCTTACTGTTATTCTAGAAACATCTTTCTCACACCAGAAATGGAAATGGAGTTAATGATATCACATTGACTTGAATCAGTTTTGTTTAAACCAGTCCCATGACTAAGAGAATGGTAGATTCTGACCAGTTAGGCCCAGCACGGGGTAAGTCCTGGGTCAGTCCCACCGGTGCCATGATGGGATGCTTCCAAGAGTTGCTTCCCCAGCCTACAGGTATCTAGGAGGGAAGAGGAGATGAGTGGAGAGATGTACCAGGGGAACCAGAGCCTTTGTCTCCACACTCTGTGAATCTGTGGAACAGCAAGAGGGGCCGGCCCGTGGATGTGGAGGAGCATGCCTGGGTCCCCACTGCCCCTCAGAGACAGGCTAGCTGGTGCCCCAAGGGACAAAGTCCAGTATCACCAGTGCCCACAGGGCGCATAGAGGTAAGCAACATCTAGTCTGGCTCTGAGAACCAAGGTGTGTTTCAGGGCCTGACAGCCAAAGCAAGGCAGGGGCCTCAGTGTTGTTCCAAGCCCTAATGAGGTGTTTCTACAAAGATGAAAGGCCAGCCTGGGCTGTCCAGCCTGCCAGACTCCAGGAGAGTGGCTTTCATGTCACATCCTCTTTAATCTGGGGAGCTGCTCACAATGGGCCTAAGTGGCTGGCCGGTTCTGTCTACACAGGCTCAGTCCAGAGCCCTGGCAGGCTCTAGCTGTCCTGAATGGCATCTGTCCCCTCTGAGCTCCTTCCAAGGAGGGGGTTGCAGATGTTTCTTACTCACCCTTGGGTGACTCTAATTCCCTTCTTCACCGCTTGCTCCCTGGCTCTTCGGAACCTTCAAGATGGGTCAACTGCCCTTAACTGGCCTTTACAGTTCATGGGGCCTCAGGAGGAAAGATCATGCAACAGCCAGGACACTCTGAGGGGCCTTCATGCCCCTGTGACACACGGTAGGGGTCACTCAACAGCCAGGACACTCTGAGGGGCCTTCATGCCCCTGTGACACACGGTAGGGGTCACTCAACAGCCAGGACACTCTGAGGGGCCTTCATGCCCCTGTGACACACGGTAGGGGTCACTCAACAGCCAGGACACTCTGAGGGGCCTTCATGCCCCTGTGACACACGGTAGGGGTCACTCAACAGCCAGGACACTCTGAGGGGCCTTCATGCCCCTGTAACACACGGTAGGGGTCACTCAACAGCCAGGACACTCTGAGGGGCCTTCATGCCCCTGTAACACACGGTAGGGGTCACTCAACCTGCCTTTCTTCTCACACCAGTTTCAGACTAGAAACTTGGCCCCAGAGAGGTACCAGTCATCTCAAAGACACACCTTGGACAGGAAGAAGGCTTGGCACTACTGGGGAAAGGTTAACTTGAGACCCAAGGGCAGGAGACCTATTCTCATCCTCATAGTCTAGGTCAAAGGGAAGTGGCATAGAGGGAGGGGAAAATGGGGTTGATTGGTGTTTACAGAAGGGTTTCTACACAGGCAACCATTTAGTCCCAGAAGGGAACCAGACTTGGGATAGTTTAACTGGTTAAATACAGACAATTCCAAAACATTGCTACCCACCAGATGTAGATGTATGTGAGGTGTTGGAAAGACAGCCCCCAGGCCTACCTACTGCTTTCCATGGGAGAGAGCAGTCTGTGAACTGAGGCCCTCAGCACACACAAACCCTAGTGGGAGGACACTATGAATTGAATCTGTAATGTCCTCACAGGCTCATATACTGGGCACTTGTTCCTCAGCTGCTAGTGCTGCTTTGGAAGATTCTAGAAACTCTGAGAGGTGGGCCCCTACTGTGAGGAACTAGGCCAGCAGAGGCAGGCTTTTAGGGGAATACCTGGACCTGGTTCTGGCTTTGATTTCTGCTCCGTGATCCACTGAGTTATGAACAGTCCACACACACCTGGCTGCATTCCCCACTGCGATGGACCGAACCCTTTGGAGCTCTGAGTCAAACCTTCTTCCCTTAAAATGTTCTTCCAGAGCCGGGCATTGGTGGCGAACAACTTTAATTCCAGCACTTGGGAGGCAGAGGCAGGCGGATCTCTGTGAGTTCGAGGCCAGCCTGGTCTACAGAGCGAGTTCCAGGACAGCCTCCAAACAATACAGAGAGAGAAAACCTGTCTCGAAAAACCAAAAAAAGAAAGAAAGATGTTCTTCCAGGCATTTTGTCACAGTCTCACTGCAGTGGCAAATACTAACAGACTCCATCCCCTTGTTGCCTTCATAAATTTATATGCCATCCCTGTCCAGCCCCAAGGTTGGGGACCACCACCAACCATGCCTACAGGAAAGCTGGCTCTAAGGTAAGTCCCCAAAGTCACAGATCCAAGTCCACCCTGAATGAAGTCCCCTGAGACAGGGACATCTCATGTCTGTGCTCCTGGTGCCTGCAGAGGTTAGAAAAGGGCATCACATCTCCTGGAACTGGAGTTACAAATGGTTGGAAGCCACCATGTCGTTGCAGGGAACTCTTCTACAAGAGCAGCTAGTGTTCTTAACCACTGAACCGTCTCTCCAGACCCCCAAAACAGTATCTTTTTTACCCCTTTGGGCCCATTGTATTCCAAATGGGTGAGTTTGATGTCCCCTGGAGCTGGAAAACTTTCTGTCAATTGATGAGTGGCCCACCCCATCTCAACCGTCACAAGACAACCTGCAGATAACAGACCTGCACTTAAACTCTTAACTGTGACAAGGGAGAGAATTAAATAGCGTTTAGCACCCCTCTAAGAGTTCAGCAGAGAAGACAGCTGCTGGCATTTTTGTCCTATTAACCAAGAAGAGATTTTGAATTACCTTCAGAAACCCCCCCCTTTTTTTTTTTTTTTTGGTTTTTACGAGACAGGGTTTCTCTGTATTGTTTTGGAGGCTGTCGGTCCAGCCCGGCCTCAAACTCACAGATATCCGCCTGCCTCTGCCTCCCGAGTGCTGGGATTAAAGGCGTGCGCCACCACCGCCCAGCCCAGAAATCCCCTTTTACCAAGACATGGTGTTCTTTAAAAGTAGAGTGGGGTGCCCCAGAGAAGCAGCAGGAAGAGTCGGGTACCAGCTGTGGAGACCTGCAGACTGTGGGAACCCTGGAGCTTCAGTCTGGCAAGTTATGAGGTCCCATAGGCTGGGCTGGTTGAATTGAGAAGTCCCAAAGGCCACCTCGGCCACTGGTGAAGAGCAGGCTGTCAAAGGGCACAGTGTGACCCACCCATTCGTTTTAGGTGCCTCAGAAGAGCACAGGAGGTCAAGTTCATGGAGCCCCAGGGCAGGAGGACTCTGCCTACACAGCAACAGGCAGCATTGCTCACAGACAGATCTGTAACCGGGTCAGCAGGACCTTGGTGGGCAGTGCTGGCCCCAAGGCCCATGGTCTGTTAACAAATGCAGTGGCAGATGTCAGTCTGTCTCTAGGGAAAAAAAGACTGAGTCAGCTAAGGAAGTATATTTACAAAGCTTCCAGAGCAGAAGACGCAGCTGAGTGGGTAAAGGTGCCTGGTACCAAGCCTGACGGTCCGCGTTTGATCCCCCAGAACCACAGGGTGGAAGCAGAGAATCAGCTCTGACCTCCACACATGTTCCATGGCATGTGTGCACACTCACACACGGTACACACATATGCCTACCCATGCCATTGCTCTCTCTCACACGTTATGTATCTATGCACACTCAATACCAACAGACACACACCTGCATGTGTATCCTGCTCTTCCACTACACCCATCCCATTCATACGCACTTGGTCATGTGAGGGTTACTAGTTAGGAAACCGCAGTTCCTCAGGGGTGTGCTGAGCCATGCCACATGCCACCTGAACTCTCCCTGCCTGGCAGGGTGCTGAGGGGTTAGCCTCCCAGGAAACCACTGCTGATGCCCATGTGTGACAGGCCTGCCTCTCACCCTGCCCTCCTGGGCCAAGCTGCTCATGTGAGCTCTACCCTGACTGAACTTCTGAGGAAAGTCAGGACAACTCCAAAGAGAGGCAGCAGAGCCGTGTAGAGAAGCTGCAGGCTGGAGGACGCTACAGGTCTGGGGACTGAGTGCCAAGGGGACCCCTGGGCAGAGGGGCAGGTTCATTTTTCTCTGGTCTCTGGTTCTGCTGTTGGAAATGGGGGTGAGAATTAGGGAATCTGCAGCTGTGTGAGTGGCCAGTTCATTCCAGGATAAATGCCTGTTATAGTTGGAGGTGGTTCGGGAACTGATTTATGCTTGACACTAGTAGGTAAGATGGGCTTCGCTCTCACCATTGTTTCTTAATTGATTGTTTATTTTCATTTTATTTGCATCAGTGTTTTGTCTTCATGTGTATCTTGTGTGAGGGTGTCAGACCCTAGAGTTACAGACAGTTGTGAGCTGCCATGGGGTGCTGGGAATTGAACCTGGGTGCTCTAGAAAAGCAGTTAGTGCTCTTAACCACTGAGTCAACTCTTCAGTCCCCTGATTTTTTAATTTTTAAAATCACATTTATTTACTGACTTTAAAGATTTTTTTAGCCAAGCAGTGGTGATGCACACCTTTAATCACAGCACTCCGGAGACAGAGGCAGGTGGATCTCTGTGAGTTCAAGGTCAGCCTGTCTACAGTTCAATTTGCAGGACAACCAAGGCTACACAGATAAACCCTGTCTCAGAAAAAAATTAATTGTTTTTTTTTTTTGGTTTTTCGAGACAGGGTTTCTCTGTATTGCTTTGGAGGCTGTCCTGGAACTAGCTCTTGTAGACCAGGCTGGTCTCGAACTCACAGAGATCCGCCTGCCTCTGCCTCCCGAGTGCTGGGATTAAAGGCGTGCGTCACCACTACCCAGCAAAAAAATAAATAAATAATACTTTTTAATTTGTTTTTATTTAACTTTATGTGAATGGATTCTGCCTGCATGGATGTGTATCTGAGCACTGAGTGCAGTGCCTCGAGGCGAGCAGAGGCTGTCAGATCCTCTGGAACTGGAGTTACAGATGGTTGTGAGCTGCAGTGTGGGTGCTGGGAACTGAACCCAGGTTCTTTGGAAGAGCGGCCAGTGCTCTTAACCCCTCAGCTGCTTCCCTAGATGCACATGTATCTATTTATTTATCTGTTTATTGATTCATTCATTTATTCATTTGTGCATGAATGTGCTACCATGTTGAGGTCAAGCCACAACTTACAGGAGTCATTTCTCCTTACAATATGCGGGTCCTGGAGATTACAGGTTCTCCCATTTGGTGCAAGTGTTCTCACCCATCGGGGAGGATTAAGATGTGCCACCACAAGGAAACAGAGAATGACCCCACACCTCGGCTCTGCGGGCACCCAGGACAGCCCATAGCTGTGTGGGAGACCAGGCAGCCTGTCCTGCTGCTGACCGGAGCCGAGCTGGCAGTGCTGGCCATGATGCTCACACCTGACCACAGCAGCCATCTAAACACCCGACCATCGGTGACCTAGAAACAGAGCAACTCCGAGGAGCAGGAGAACGCCATCGGAGGGTCGTAGTGCCCTCCCGCGCCTCCTGACAGTCACGGGCTTATGGAACATCAAGGCCCATTTTCAATATTAAGTGATGCAGCTACCCTCAGCGGCCACTGTGACTGTCCCTGGCATTCTCCCAGCCTCACCAGCCCCATCAGTGTCACAGAGATTTTGGAAACCGAAGTTTGAAATTTGTAAAAAGATTTTTCAATCAAACTACTTTTGGGGACATTTGTAAATAATATTTTGAGAAAGAATATTCCCCACTAACCCCTTGTCAGAGTTTCCTATTCCTATAGTTGAGGCTGGCCTCCAACTTGCTCTGTAGCTAAAGATGGCCCGCCCAGAGACTTGAGAAATAAGTACTTAAGTTTCTAAGCACAGGTCATTTGTTTTCCTAAGAATAAGTCTGGTTCCTCCAACAAAGCAAGGCTTCCTTGTTTTCTTCTCACCCCCCCCATGGTGTTTTCTTTAAAACAAAAATAAAAACAGTGGTCCCTCAAGACAGCACCAACCACCAAGCCTGATGACCTGAGTTCAATTCCCCCATGGTGGAAGGAGAGAACCAGTTCCCACACATGCGCGTGGCATGTGCTCACATTCTCTCCAAATAAATAAATACAATGTATTAAAATTTTCATTGAAAGGAAATAAAGGTGTTAACCCTAAGAATCATAAGGAGAAAACACCAAATCCACGATTGTCCAACTAAACGCAGGTTGCATTTTGAGGGGCACCTAGGACTGCCCAGTCACTGCCTCACCCTAAGTTGGGATTTGAGAGAGCAGCCCCGATGGCTTCTTGGAGTGCTTTTTAGTTTTTTATAGGAGAGGTAAGGTGTTCACAGAGGAGACAGAGTTGGCTGGTTTTTTTTTTTGTTTTTGTTTTTGTTTGGTTTTTTTTTTTTTTTTTTTTTTTGGTTTTTACGAGACAGGGTTTCTCTGTATTGTTTTGGAAGCTGTTGGTCCAGCCTGGCCTCAAACTCACAGCGATCCTCCTGCCTCTGCCTCCCGAGTGCTGGGATTAAAGGTGTGCGCCACCACCGCCCGGCCAGAGTTGGCTGTTAACATAGACAAAGATCGATGGAAGGGAAGGAACAAGGGTAAAATGGACTTTATGTGAATGGGGTCCCAAGTTTTGAAGTTTACATCGGATCTAAGAAACAGGACTTTATTCTATTTTTCTTTTTTTTATTTAAATTAGAAACAAGCTTGTTTTACATGTCAATCCCAGTTCCCTCTCCCTCCCCTCCTCCCCTGCCCACCAGAATTTATTCTTAATTAAAAATAGAAACCTTAACTTGGAAGGACTTCACACAGGATAAACAGCAGCTTATTCTTTAACTACAAACAGGAATCTTAACCTGCAACGTATATAATTCCTGTTTTGGTTTCACAAAAGGAAGAAAACAGGAATAGGTAAGGGCTGCAGCTCCATAGGTGAGCGTTTACCTGAGTCCCTCTTGCAGAGGACTGTAACTCCAATCTCAGGGTATCCAACACCCTGCGCTGACCACTGAGAACACCCAAACACACATGCAAGAGCATGTACACACACACACACACACACACACACACACACACGTTCATGTAAATGAAAATAAAATAAATCTAAAAAATAAGAGTCCTTGATAGGCCCAGGTGACAGTGACAAAATTGAGACGGGGGACTGGACACTGTAGAAGTGAGGTGCTCAGCCTCAGAGCAGGACCGGAGCCGAGGACAGCAGTGCTCACCTACTCATGATTCTGGAAACCAAATTTGCTCTAATAAGGAAGCATGGTTTGATTTTGTGGCGTTTACTGCTTACCAAGCCTCAGGAGATTTTAAATAAAGATCATTTCCTGCCCAACAGTGAGTTAGGACTCAGGCTTCAACCAGATCTCTCTCAGCCTTCTCTCTAAAACAGTGTAAAACAGCCTGGGGTACCACTGCAGGCCTCTCTACCCAGTACTTGGGAAGGAGAGGTAAGAAGTTTGGGAGTTCAAAGCTAGCCTAGGCTACATAGTGAGACACCATCTCACTTTTTATTTTTTCAAAATTTATTTCATTTTATTTTATATATTTTGGCTTTTTGCCTGCATGTATTTATGTTCACCATGTGTATGGCTGGTGCCTTTGGAAGCCAGAAGGGGAACGGATGCCCTAGGACTGGAGTTATAGGTGTTGTGAGAAGCCATGTGGGTGCTGAGTATTGAACCTAGTCTGGAAGAGCAGCAGTATTCTTACTCACTGAGCCATCATTTCAGTCCCTCTCCACCTGAAACAATTAAGCAAAATGAAAATATGAGTTAGGTGTGGTAGTGCATGCCTGTAACCCCAACACTCAGGACACTTGCCAGTTCAAGTCCAGTCTAAGCTACATATAGAGACCCCGAGTCAAGAAAGGGGGTTGGATATGACTTGGTGGGTAAGAGGGTTTGTTGTGACATCGTGAGGACTTAAGTTCAAATTCTCAACAGTCACAGAAAAAGTTGAGGATGGACGCTGGAGAGATGTCTCAGTGGGTAAGAACACTTGCTCTTGCAGAGGACCTGGGTTCAATCCCAGCACTCACATGGTGGGCTCACAGTCATTTCAAGCTCCAATCCAAGGGATCTGATGTCCTCTTCTGACCTCCAGGGGCACCAGGTATGCATGTGCACACATATACATGCAGGTGAAACATGCACATTAAAAATAAAGCCGGACATGGCTGTGTACAGGCCTTTAACCCCAGTGCGATGGGGATTGGAGACAGGAGGATTGCTGGGCTTGCTGGCTGCCAGCCAAGTTCAGTGAGAGACTTTGACTCAAAGGAACAAGGTGGAGAGTAATAGAGCAAGACACACACACACACACACACACACACACACACACACACACACACACACACACGTGTGCTGGATTACTCTGGTGATTTTAACAGTGAGGAAGCAGAGGCAGAAGGATCAGAAATTTAAAGCCAGCCTCAGCTACATGGCGATTTCTCAGCCTTGGTTACACGAGACTTTTTTCAAAATATAAAATTAAAGAGAAATGAGGCAAAATTGGCTCAGAGGGTGAAAACTGTACAACTCAACCGGAAGGTCACTTGTGCCATCACAGACTGGCTGTGGGACAGCAGTGGCATTTGGATGTTTGGCCTTGGCTGGTGTGTGTGCTGAGTGAGCAGCTCTGTGTGTAAGGTGGTGGTCTGTGGGTGCCCCTATAACATCACTGTGTGCAGTGTGGGTGTGGGCCGTGGAAGAGTGTTTGTCTTCTCTGTTTCTCCTGGGTGGTGGCACTCTGCTCGCTGTCCCAGCTATGGCCTGGGCCTGGGGCACTTGTTGCCTTGCACAGTGTCTTGGCCCTTGACTCAGACTCCATCCGTATTGTCCTCTTCCAACTCAGCCACGCTGGCAGCTGGGTGACCCCAGCCGCTGTACAGACACTGCCTGCAAATCAGATTTGATTTATTAGGTTATTTCTGCCCTTTACAGAGCACGTCACTGTGCCTGGCAGGCTTCTTGATTGAATGACCCACCAGAAATGAACTTTTCTTAAAGTAAAAGTCCTACAGCCCCCAGGGAGGTGACAGTGTAGGCTTCAGAGTCTGCACCCTGCTTCTGCTCAACAGAGACCGCTGCTCTGCCCACAATCCACACGGCTGCTCACTTGGTCATGCATGAGAGACAAGTTGGTCCCTTGGGCTCAGGACACAACGCAGAAGAGCCAAAGCCTCCACAGGAGTGGTCCCCATGGCCCTAGCGCCTCTGGGCAGTTCCCACTTCCCCTGTCAGACAGCTGGGTCTCTGGAGAGCTGAGCCCTGAGGAGCTGAGCCTGCTAGTTCTTATGATCAGTTGCTGGGCATTGTTCTATAGGATGGGGACACTGAGGGTCTGCGAGCAGCCTGTAGGGATCTAGTGGCAACTCAGGTGTTTAGGGGGCCTCTAGACTCTGAGATGGCCTAGTCACGACTTGCAGAAAGGGGTTGTGGTGGTTTGAATGAGAACGGCCTCTGTCTTAGTCACTGTTCTACTGCTTGCTGCGAGGACACCCCATGGCCATAGCAACTCTTGGTTGTTTTTTTTTTTTTTAAGCATTTAACTGGGAGCTTGCTTACGGTTTTAAAAAGCTAATCTATTATCAGCATGGCAGGGGGCATGGTGACAAGGAGGTAAGTATGATGCTGGAGGAGTGGCTGAGAGCCACATCCTGATCCACAAACAGAGAGAGGAGAGAGGGAGGGAGAGAGAGAGAGAGAGAGAGAGAGAGAGAGAGAGAGAGAGAGAGAGAGAGAGAGAGAGAGAGAGGAGTGCTGGGCCTCACATGGGCTTTTGAAACCTCAAATCATACCCTCAGTGACACACATCCTCCAACAAGGCCACACCTCCTAATCCTTCTAATCCTTTCAAACGGTTCCACTCCCTGGTGACTAAGCATTCAAGTGTATGAGTCTATGAGGACATTTTTATTCAAACCACCATTTTCAAACAGCCCCATAGGCTCATATATTTGAATACTTGGTGCCCAGTTGGTGTAACTTGGGAAAAGATTAGGCGGTGTAGCCTTGATGGAGTAGGTGTGCCACTGGGAGCTGACTCTGGGGTTTCAAAAGACTTGTGCTGTATCAGGTACACTCTGCTTCCTCCTGTGGATCCAGATGTGAGCGCTCAGCTGTTCGTGTACCATGCCTCTGCTCTGCCATCGTTGCTCTAACCTCTGAGACTGTAAGCCCAGTTTAGTACTGTCTTTTCTAAGTTGCTTTGTCACTGCATTAGGAAGGGAACTAGGACAGAAGTTGGTATGGGGAGTGGGCCGTCGCTGTGACAGGCTTAACCAGAACGTTGTCTGGAGGAATGTGGAGACTTGGAAATCTAGGGCTAGGGAAGTGGCTGGAAGCTGTGTGGGTAGCTTACTGCACCGTCCTAGCGAGGACTTGGAAGACTTAGTGCTGAGAGCCGCGTGGGCTACGGAAGCCCAGCTGAAGTGGTGTCGGAGGGGAAGAGTATTAGCAACTGGGCTAGAGCCCATACTTGAGATATTTTGGCAAAGAATGGGTGTAGCTTTGCCCTTGTCCTAAGAATCTGCCTGAGGCTAAATTGAAAAGAAATTGGACTAATTTTGTTGTCAGAGGAGAGTTCAAGACAGCCTGATAGTGACACTGCCATGTGCTCTACAGCGGAAAGAGCAGTTGAGCCGAAAGAAATACAGACTGTCCATTTGGAGACAAAGGAGCAGTGGGAAACGTAACGGTGAAGCCACGGCTATTCTGAGAGGCTAGGAGTGAGGAGAGGCCTGGTCTGCACTGCAACATAGGGTGGTGCTCAGAGCAAGACCCCCTCCAGCTAATCCTGCTACTTTGCGGAAGGAAAAAAACCTAAGGAATTTTCTGCTCCTAAAAAGCAAAAGCAGCAGGGTGGTGGTGGCACAAGCCTTTAATGCCAGCACTCAAGGGGCAGAGGCAGGCGGATCTCTGTGAGTTCGAGGCCAGCCTGGTCTACAGAGTGAGTTCCAGGACAGCCAAGGCTACACAGAGAGACCCTGTCTGGAAAAACAAGGAGGTAAAAAGCAACAGTAACAGAAGCTGCTGCAAACGTGACTTGAGGGGCCATCCTCAGCCCAGGTTGGGCCCCACCCCACCCCGAGTTTCGCAGTGCTGTCTACTTGGTTCCTCAAGTTCCACTGCCAAATTGGGGTGAACCCTGGCAACCTTGAAAAAAGCACAAGAGATCTCAGACTACTATCAGCAGGCTTGCTCCTCACCCTCTAGGTAGAAGTCCCACCCAGACGCAGCATCCCTAGCCTGCAGCCATGCTGGAAACCCATCCATTGTCACAAGCATTAATGGAGGAGGGTAGACCATTGCCCCCCTCCCCCACCAAAACTCAGCTGCACAGTCAGCCATGCAGCCTCCAAGAGCCTCCTGTAGGGGCCCCAGGGCATTGAGATCTGGAGTAGTGAGGGCAGACAGGCCTCACGCCAAGTCTCTGATTCTTGCAGCTCATCTATGTTCCTCTAAAAGCAGAGACTCCCCACAGCCCAAGGGTGCAAGGCAACCAGAGCCCTCTGTCCCAGCCTGCAGGGCTGTCTGCCCTAGGCCTCCAAGTGTACTGTTTCCTCTCTGTGATGCCCTTCCAGAGGCCTTTGGCCTGGTGGCCCCAACGCAGGTTAGTTCAGTCTGCAGCAAAATGCCAGAAAGCCAACAGTTTAAGCAACAGAAATGTCTTTCTCATGCTCCTGGAGCCTGCAGGCTGAAGTAAAAGTGAGGCTTGGCTTTATCCTGAGACCTGCCCTCCCAGCCTCTGGGTGGTGCTTCTCTGCGTGCTCACTGGCCTGGCCCCTTCTCTGTGGGAACAGAGGAGCTGGAGGCGACAGGGCAATGGCTTTGTGGTACCTCTCAGAAAGGCACTCATGCCCCCAACTCGAGGCCCCACCCTCATGGCCTCTATGCCCATCAGCACCAAGCTCAGGGCAATGCACTCTGTACGCCCCCCCTGCTCTGGTCCCCGCCTCTCCACCCAGCTTTAGCTCAGTGGCTCTTAGATGATCCCCGGTGGCTCTGTGATGGGTGTCAGTGTCCTGAAATCATTCTGGGGCCACACGTGGCCCTGCTAGAGGGCAGGTCAGAGCTCACAGCCTCATCGGGAGTGGGGCCGGCCCATCGGCAGTCCCAGATCTTCCAGGAAAGGGGGTGAAGGGACAAGCCAGGGATGTGCCCACACCACAACTCTTCTGTTTGTAGAGAACAGACTCACCTTGCACTCTCCAACAAAAGACAGACACATCCTCACAGCCGAGAGTAATAGTCTGATTTGTGCTGAAATTATCGGTAATTTGGGCCATTAAGCCTGAGTGGTGACTGGGTTTCTGAACACTGAAGACCACGACGTGCCAGGCACTGTGACTGCTGTCACATTTGGGATTTTGCTTTTGTTTCTTCCTATATATTATCTCTGAGACGTGATCCTCTTTCTCTGCCACACACCAGCTCTTCTTTTTGACTGGGAATTCCAGGGCAGGGCAGTCGCAGGGTAAGGCGAGACCCTGGCAGGGGCCAGGCCAGGGTCCCAGGGCCTATCGTTTCATTTGCATTTTATGTCTTCATTCACCTCTCCATGGGTGATTTTAATAACTGAAAGTGTTCCAGGCAACTGGAGATTTATATTTAAATTTGCATTGGCGTCACCTAACAAGATTTGAGCCTCACTTGAAACTATTAAAAACACATTTCAAGACCATTTTCCAGAATTATGAACTCGAGCTGAGAAAATTCCAGAGAATTGGCCCTCCTGAGAGACAGACTGCCATGGGAAGTGGCATAGCGCATGCTGTGTTTCATACACACAAAGGGTTCAGGATGTGGCGGTGCCTCGGGTCACGGGGTCAGCCCACACGTGAGCCCTGTGTAGCCACTCCTGGCCAGGTCTAGTCTCATGTCTGCCCGTGGGCCAAGTGGGAAGCAACCACTGAATACCTCCAACTCCAAGGCCAGCGGATGTTTTCTGCCAAGGATAACTGTGTTTTAGGCCATGTAGTCACTGTCACAACTTCTTAGTCTCCCACTAATGTGTACACAGCGACAGGCAGCACAGGCCTGAACAAAGGCTGGGTGCCAATAACATTTTATTGATGAAGGCAACCTGTGGGCCCAAGCGGGTCACAACAGCATTCCTGTCCCCTGGGAGTCCCCCTGCTAGAAAGGATCGCCTCAGCTTCCTCCCAGCCTCCCCTTGGTCCTGCCTTGGTTTCCCTATGCTGTATCCACTGCCTTGCTTCCCTGCTTAGGTGGATCCCTTCCCTCTATTCCTGTCTCCCCGACTCCTGTCCTCATGCTCACTCACCCACATGAGTGAGCCCTAACTTTTCTACTTCCAGCCTCTAGTGTCCAAATTTTATATAAAGACCTTGTGATTCCCCTGGTCTGACCACAGCATGTTGTCAAGTGCCTCCTGGTTGGAGGTGAGACCAGAGAAGTGGTTTGGAGTCACCAATAGTCTTGGGGGTGGGGTGGGGTGGGGTCTGGCTGTGGGGTGGGGTCTGGCTGTGAGAGCCCATTGCGGATCTGGACTGGAATGTCCCTCTGCTGTTAGCATCCCACCTGCAGCCACAGCCCAGTGCCCGCTCAGGTCCAGCACCTGGTGCTGGTAGGGGTGCCCAGCCCTTAATCCAAAGATAAATATTCCAGACTCCTGAGAGTTCCCTGGCCCACTGCTGGAATCCAGCCTTCCTCTGGGGAGGGTTTGCTTGGCAACACTCATCATTCCTGGCATACTGGGGTTTAGGGGGGCGGGTCTTCTGATGGGCCCTCTGGGGGTTGGGGGTTTAAATGTTCAGTCAGTTAGGACAGCCTTTTCAGGAGTCCTAGAAAATAGTGTCTAGGCTCAGGGTTGTATGTGGCCAGCTTTGGCTGCCTCCCTGAAACCTAACCCAATCCTTTAGCTTACTGCCAGCCTTGGTGCTAGGCCAATATGAAGCCTGAGGAGGAGAGCGGGGGACCCAGGTGGGAGGGGAGGCCCCAAGCTGAGTCCGCAGATTGGGCAGCCGAGGTTAGCTGTATTCCCTGTAGCCAGGTGCAGATATCAGCTCACAGCTCTTTAGCAATACTCCCCCCCCACCCCCCCATCCCCCCCACCCCCGCCAGCCATTCTGGGGACTGCAGCCCTTTGCTGGGTTTGGCTAGGGAGAGGTCTGGGTTTGTAGGTTCATCTCCTTTGGCTGCTCTGGCAATACCATGGACTGGATGGTATAAGACACCAGACCCTTATTCTCTCAGAAGTCCCTAATGTCCAGGTGTCAGGTGTGGCCTCCCCCTGAAGCTGTTCTGGGGGACTTGTCCTGTCTCTCCCAGCCTCCCTGGGGATGCCTGGCCTGGCCTGGCCTGGCCTGGAACTCACCGGCCTTGAACTAAGAGATCTGCCTGCCTCTCCTACTGAGTTCTGGGATTAAAGGCGTTCGCCACCACTGCCTGGCTGCTTTCTAACCCCTGCCTGTCCTTCCTCTGACTATCCCTGTGTCCTCACAAAGGGACTTCCTTCTAGAGAAGAATAACAGTCGTTAGGACAGTCTAACCACTCCAATCAAGGTTATCTTGACTAACTACCTCCACAAAGACCCCATTTTCATATGGACCCTGAGATAGTGAAATCTGATTTTCAATTTAATTTGATTTAGAGTCACCTAGGAGACACACCTCTGGGCATGTCTGAGAGTGCATTTCTAAGGAGGGGAGACCCATCTTGGATGTGAGTGACAGCATCCCACAGGCTGGGGTACCAGAATGAATAAGAAGCAGAAAGCAAGTTGAGCCCCAGCATGCATCTCTGCTTCTCACCATGGCTGTGGCATGACCAGCTGCCTGGAGCTCCTCCAGTGGTGCCTTCCCATCCACAACAGACTGTGCCCTCAAACCATGAGCCAAATAAATCTCTCCCTCCATAGCTTGCTTCTTGTTAAGAGAAAGCCAAGAATACCATCCTGGTTTCTGAGATTGACGTTAGGATTTGAATGGTAGAACCATCTTAAGCCATCACCCACTCACCTTGCTGCATCAGTACGTCAGTGGGTGCAGAGGCTGGCTCTGTGAATGCACAGACTCTGCTGAACCTGGGCTGTGAGCAGCTGTGCTCCTCCGGGAGGCCAGGGACACATTATCTCTTTGAGTGTCCAAATTCATCACTGCTGAACTCAGTTCTCAATATGAGAGAACTTGAACCTGTCTGGGGGAGCTGTAGTTGCACTCCCCCTACCACTATGGGGCTTGGTATAAGGTTTGAGGTCGCTTCTGGGTATGGTTTCCAGTTGGCTCTCCCCAAGTAGAAAGAACTCTGTCCAGAATGTCACACCAATACCCTTGTCACAGGATATAAGCTGCATGTGGTGTGACTACCTATAGCACCCACAAGAAATGGGGTGAGATATTGAGCTGAAGCCATCTGGGGCTGTCTCCCAAGACCAGCTAGTGGGGGGTTCTGTGTGCCTCAGTACAAAATCATAATCCCACCCCTCCTTTTCCTTTTGTCTGTTTGGTGGTGGTGGTGGTGTGTGTGGTATACCTGTTGTGTGTGTGTGCCTGTTGTGTGCGTGTGCATGGATGTGTATGCATGTGTTCATACGTCTGAGGTTGACACTGGATGCTGGAGGTTTTTCTTTAACACAGTTCCATCTTTATTTTTTCAGGGTCTCTCACTGGATCTGAATGTGCCTGAAGTTTAGCAGTTCCCTGGGATGTCAGCTAATGAACTGCAGGGCTCCTCCTGCATCTCCACCCTGCCCACGCTGAGATTACATTCCCAGGGTTTTTACACAGGTTCTGGGGATCCAAAGAAGCTCTTTGTGCTTGTGCCATGGGCACCTTGCTAACCGAGCCACCTGCTAGCCCTCTCCTGCCCCTTTTATCGGTCTAGGGGTTGAATGTGGGGTTTCACACCAGCTAGGTAAATACTTTTCTACTGAGCTATGGTACCAGACCCTCAGAGGCAGAAACTGTTTCCAGGCACCTGCTCACCAACATGGTACCCACCCTGCCAAACTCTCCCTTTTTTCAGTGGGGACCAAATGAGATGCAGCACTGTGCAGGTCCATCCCACAGTTGCCACAACCTGCAGCGGCCGTCCAAGGGAGGAGAGGGGGGCAGTTTTAGAGCCTCGCCAGCGCTGGGAGTCTGTGGGCCATCGACTTTGTAGTCACGTGGGAGGGAGGCTGTGGTGACCTGTTCTGTCTGAAGAGTGAGAGTCACATGCTGTCACAGGAGAGGTGAACAGGGGCATACTGTGGAACACACGGTGAAGGTTTGCGCCAGTCGGGTGACCACTCCCTTGGGGCTGTAAGCGCTTTGAACATTGGTGTCTCTGGCCTCGTTCTTGTTCCTTGGGGCATCCTTCCACCAGGAGCTGACTTCTGGGCTGGCATTTGGGACTGGTCACTGCATGTATTTTCCTCAGACTATAGTACTTCCCTAGTCTCCATGGTCCTCACCTGTGGCATACCCTGTCCCCAAACAAGACACCCAAAAATGTCCCCAGGTACAGAATCTAACTCCAGACCAAGCAATGAGGACTTGGCTGTAGTAGGTGACATGGAGTTAAGGGTGTCTCCCACACAGTCCTGCCTCAACATCTATGTCACCCAAGGCTAGAATGTCTTCAAGGGTAGGTGGCTCCTCTTCCTGTTCATGGCTTATAGCACCTCAGAGCCTGGGAACCTTTCCCCCTGGAGAAGTCAACTGCTCTACCTTGCTTTGGGAAAAATGTATCTTGGGTCAGGTCAGAGGGCACAACAGAGAGGGGATCTGAGATCCCTCGAGTGTCCCTGGCTGCTCTTCCCAGATGCTGGTCTAGCAGAGCATCCCCTCATCTGGGCACAGGATGGTCGCTGGCACCAGACAGCCCCTACCCTGGATTTGGAGCAGACTGTGTTTTTCCAGCTTCCCTGGGACCCGTCTACTAGACAACAATACTGCAAGAACAAACCAGGTTGTTTGGGGACTCTTTGTCCCCAGAAGGAATGATGACAGGGGACAGTGAGACACTAGCTTAATGAAATGTGTTTGGACCTGAATACTGCTGCAAGCTAACGTCAATAAAGAGCCCATCTGTCCCTAGAACCTTCCTAGTAGCCCACTCAGGTTCCGAAGTGACTTTGTGTCTTGACCTGGCAGGGCGGGGGACCTAGGGTGGCAGAGGTGGTTTGCAGCTGGTACAGCATGGGTGCAGGTCCTCAAGATGCAAGTTTTTTGTCATGTCTGTCCCCAGTTCCCCAAACTGACATCAAATTGTCTTTTGTTCCTGTGGGTTCTGGAACTTGCTTCAGCTGCCATGGCTCTTCAGAATTTCTTGGAGCAGAATGTGGCCAGACTGGGGATCCAGATTGCCCACCTCACGTGACAGAAGGAACTGAGGTCCCCATCACCAGGTGAGGCTCCAGACGCTCCTGAATGCTCTCCCCCAGTAACATGAGTGACATATGTGAATGATTCGGCCCCCATGCCCTCTGCAGTCCTGGGTTCTGGGGAGCCCTGGGCCAGGAGGGAGCAGGAGAGGATGGCTGGGGGAAGGCATGAATCCCCAATCCCTGGCATTAGGCTGCTGTGCTTAGTCCATTTGATGAAAATATGGTTTTCATCTCAATTCAAACATCCATCTCCACCACAATGGCAAGGTAAGCTGTGGCTGACTAACGGAATAGAGCGACACTATCACCTGTAACCCAGGACAGCTCCCAAACTCCCTTCGTAGCCAAGGTGACTGAGTCCCCTGCCTCATCCCCTGAGTGCTGGGTTTACAGCTCACATGGTCACACCTGGTTTCTAAGGGCTGAACCCAGCCAGAGCTTTAAGCGAGGCAGGTACTCTGTCTCTGAGCTACACCTCCAGCTTGTTTGCTGGTACTGCAGATGTGTGCCACCGTGCTCCAGCAGCTACTGCCTTTGAGTTATATTTCAGCGTGTCTGAACGCCACTCAGGACAGAAGACAGTATCACACTCTTCCATTTTCCCCTTGTGTGTTGAGGACGTCACCTCCATGCACCAAACATCCACTTTTGTGGCATGGTCATGGGATGCTCACATGCAGGGAGAGGAGTCACATGCAGTTTGAATGTGTGTGGGTTTAAGGCCTGTCCTGGTGTGTAGGGAATAGGTCACCCCCAAGAGGAGAATTGACAGTAATAATAATAATAATAATCTAAATGACAAGGCAGGGTCCAGGTCTTACAGGACCCTAAGAGACTATGGTGGATTGGAGGAGTGAGGTGCCGTTGAGCTCCCAGAGGTCACTGGACTGAACTGAGTGTTAAGAGGTGTGGAACTTTGTGACAAGAGCCAGGATGTCACAGGGGGGTCCAGAGTACCAGAGTACGGCAGGTAGCTGTCCCATAGGTCCTTCAGGCTACAACATGATCGACAGGGGACTCAGGAGGGACCCTTGGTTGGAGGGTGCAGGGCTCCAGGCTGGGCTGTCACTGGAGGCCACCCCTCCCTTCCTGGAGCAGGTTGAAGAAAAGTACAGCTGCATCTGCGAGGTTCTCTTAATGGACTTAATGTCGCGGGAGCTCTGGGGCTAGTCATTTTGCTTCCCACACACAGCGTTGAGGAAGAAGAAAAAAAAGGGTGAACAATGGCTCTCATCCTCTTCAGCAGATGAAATAAAACAGTAGAAAAATAAGAGAAATTATTGTGCAACTGTGCTCACCTTTAATTTTTATCCGCCTGCTTTCATGAGTCCCGACAATGTGCCAGGGTCCTGATTAATTTCCGGATAGTGGAACCTTTCTGTGCCCCGCTCTAATAAGCTGCTGGGTAATTAGCGTAATGCCATGCCCTGCTCAAATTGCTCTGCTAATGAGGCTGACTGACAACAGCAGCGTTAGTGGTTACTCACAGGCCTCCAAGGCCCCCAGCCTCCTCTAGTTTCCTGGGGGAGGGGTGTGACATTTACTTGCAGCTGTGGTTACTAACCCCAGTGCAGGGACCCCTGAGCTCTGCTCCAAGACAGGGTCTCTTCCCAGAGGTGACAGTGAAACCATGCTCTGTGTGCCCTAGTTTGCTTTCTGCAACTGTGCTAAAACTCCAGCCAAAAGCAACTTGGGGAGGAAAGGGTTTATTTGGTTTACAGATTGGAGTCCTCACCCAGGATCCAGGGAAACCACAGCAGGGACCTGAAGGCAAGAACTGAAGCAGGCACAATGGAGAAACGCTGCTGCCTGGCTTGCACCTGGGCTCATGCTCAGCTACATTTTCTTTTATCTTGAGATAGGGGCCTCACTGTGTAACCCTGCTTAGAACTCACAGAGATCCGTCTGCCTGTGCCTCCTCTGGTGTACTAGAGGTGTGTGCTACCACGCCCTGCTTACAGCCTTTCTTAGAACTCACAGAGATCCGTCTGCCTGTGCCTCCTCTGGTGTACTAGAGGTGTGTGCTACCACGCCCTGCTTACAGCCTTTCTTAGAACTCACAGAGATCCGTCTGCCTGTGCCTCCTCTGGTGTACTAGAGGTGTGTGCTACCATGCCCTGCTTACAGCCTTTCTTATAAGGCCAGGGCACACCTACTTGGGGATGGTACTGCCTGCAGAGGGCTGAACCCTTCTGCATCAGTTAGCCATCAATTAGCCTCACAGACATGCCCATACAGTAAAATGAACCAGTACGCTGTGGGACATGGACCCATACAATAAAACCAGCACACTGTGGGACATGGATATTGACTCCAGTGCCATTAGCACAAGTCAGGACTTATCTCTCAATCCAGCCCTGACCCAATCAGAGGAAAGATTCACCCAGAAAACATCACACTGGAGAAAGTGGGTCAAATCCTCAGTTCATGTCTACAGAGGCCTGGGATTCTGGATCCTCCTCCTTCTGCCGCCCAAGTGCTGGGACTTCAGGTGTAAGCCACCATGCCAAGCAAGTGGGAAGGGGGGTTATGTCACCCTTGAATCTATGACACTGTTTATCTTCCATATTAGCACTTTGTGTCTGTCCCGAGGAGTCTGAGAATGTTCGAGATGCAACCAGCAAGCTCGGGGCATGATGGTCCCCGTTAGGGCCTGGTCTCCACTGCTCTGTAGACGTGAACGAAGCAAAGGCCAGTGTCCCTTTTTGGGTCATCTCTTAATCTAATAAGCACCCCCATCCCAGATCCCCCCTCCCTCCACATGCAACTCTGTTAAGGATGGGCACTGTCCAGCACCGAGCATCCCATTGCTACCCTTGCCTCTGTTGGGACCCCACCCTCCTGCTGTCTCTCAGAAGGTTCTGGTTGTACCAAATGTCCTTCCCCTTGTTTGTTTGTGCCACAGCCTGCTCCTCTAGACAGTGTCTAATGGACTGAGTTTATCTTGTCTGTTAAGGTGGTAGCCACGTGTGACTGTCCCACAAGGCAGACACTCAAATTATTCTCTTTAAAAGCTGCATAAAACTATCTGGCACCCAGAACTCCCTTGATGATGGTGTTTTATTTCATGCTTGGTTCTGCAAGGAGCCAAGCCGCCGTGCAGTCATCTCTGAATTCCCAGGCCTTTGTAGCTCGGACACTTTTAAAGTCAGTATGTCACTGAGGAACACAGGGCTGCTTTGACGGTCCCTGGTGTCATAGACGAAAATGTAAAACAGACATAGAGGGGAACTTGGGGACCCTTTCAGGAGCATTGAGAGGGAAACAACGGGGAAGGAAAGCTGGAAAACTCCAGAACTGTGGGCTGGAGGGAAGGCCACACTTTGTGAATTAGGAGACGGCTGGCAGGGCCAGCACTGGAAATCTGAGAACTCTGCTTGGGACAGGGACAGGCTGGGGGATTGGGAGAGAGGGAAAGGGAGACAGACAGACAGACAGATTGTGCACCCCGAGGATCTGTAAGCAGCTGTGTTAAGAAAGGGGTGTCTGGGTATATGTGTGACATCTCATTAAGGGAATAACTATTACTCTTGTCTAAGCAAATGTGAACAAGCTTTAGGTTGTCCAAAAAAGCAAATTCCAACATGGCCACAGTTGTGATAGCCATAAAGGAAGTCATAGATGAACACACTTTGTTGTGGGAACACCAGACCTTGAGCAGAGACCCACTTCCCCTTCTGCCTGGGAGTAGGCAGCTGTAAGACAATGTTTAGTAAAAACATGTTTACTAAAAATGATACAATAAGTTCCTGGGAAAGGCCTTCCCACGAAAACCACCCTGACCTCGACCTTGTCAAAAGACTAACCGCACCTTCAAAAACCCACACACATCCACCTCTGGTGTCAGAGCAGAACCAGCCAGGGTAGAGGAGAGAGCAGAAGCTTCTCTGGTGGGAACCTTTCTTAGGAAGTTTTTCTTGAACCTTTTTGGAGCCTGTTTAAAGTTTTCTTTATATCATTGAACGAGTCTCTGTGTTTTCAATACCCGACACCCTCCGCACGTTCTCGGACACAGGCCGCGCAGCAGACGTGACACATCTCCACTTCTCTAGTGTTGGCTTTCTTCCTGTTTATGTGTCTCTGTGCATGCCAGCCTGTCTGCATGTGCACCATAAGCATGCAGGTGGCTGTAGAGGCCAGCAGAGGGCGTCAGAACCCTGGAACCTGGAGTTCACAAGTAGCTGTGAACCACCCATCTGGGTGCTGGGACCAGAACTCAGGTCTGTTCCAAGAGCAACTAGTGCTCTTAACCCGTGAGCAGTCTCTACAGTCCTAGTCCCAGAAGTTTCCAGCAGCAGAAACTTGTGGCATCTTAATCAGGGGTATGGCTTTTATTTTTCTAGAAACTTCACAGTCTCATCTTCTAGATGTGTCTTCAGGTGGATCATGGTTTTGAAGTTTCTGGAACAGAAACTTGTGTGTGTATGCATGCGTGCGTGCGTGCGTGTGTGTGTGTGTGTTTGTGTGTGTGTGTTTGTGTTTGTGTGTGTGTTTGTGTATGTGTGTGTCTGTGTATGTGTGTGTGCTTGTGTGTGTTTGTGTATGTATGTGTGCTTGTGTGTGTGTTTATGTATGCATGTGTGTGTGTGTGTGTGTGTGTGTGTGTGTGTGTGTACGTGCATGTGTGTGTGGGGGCCAGGGCATGTAGGTACCTGAGGAGGGTGGTGCTTCATGAGATGCCTGATTGGATGCTAGGAATTGAGTTCCAGGTCCTTTGCAAGAGCAGCACTTAGCTCTTAGCTGCAGCAGCATCTCTCTAGTTCCTGGATCAATGGGACAATAATATATTGTCCTAGTTAGGTGTTTGTTTTGTTTTATTTTGTTTTTGTCAACTTATGACACCTGTGAAGAGGGGAACCTCAATTAAGAAATTGCTTCCATCAAACTGGCCTGTGATTCAGTCTGCGGGACATTTTTCTAATTGTTGATTGATGTGGAAGGGCCCAACTTTACCCACAGTGGTATAAGACAGTGAGCAAGCCATGGGGAGCAGGCCAGTAAGCAGCACTCCTTCATGGCTTCTGCTTCGGCTCCTGTCTTCAGGTTCCTGACTTGACTTCCTGCCCCGACTTCTCAGTGATGGACTGTCACCCGGAAGTATAAGCTGCAGCAAACCTTTCTTCCTGAGTTACTTTTGGTCAGCATTCCACCAATCTTTGGAGACAGTTTAGATGCTATTTCTGACCAAAACCAGAGACTAGACACAAAGCTCAGTATTGTGACCAAAAATTTACAGAGTATACTAAAAAGATGAAAGAAAATTAAGGGACTGTGGAGATACTTCCGCTGGTGCCTGCCTCAGAGGCATAAAGACCTGAATCTAATTCCACCTCTTGCATAACAAAGCCTGGTGCTGTTGCACATGTCTGATGCAGGGGCGGGTCCTGCAGAGACAGGGCTCCTCAGAGCTCACCAACCAGCCAGTCTAGCTTAATCAGCAATGAGACTCTGTCTCAAAAAATAAGGTGGAGAAGCCAGGCACTGGTGGCACACACCTTTAACTCCAGCACTTGGGAGGCAAAGGCAAGCAGATCTCTGAGTTTGAGGCCAGCCTGGTCTACAGAGTGTAAACCCAGGTTTCTCTGTCCCATCCTGTCCCTCAGCCATTTCTAAATAATCACTCAGAGGCTTAATATTAATTATAGAATGTTTGACCTATTAGCTCAGGCTTATTATTAACTAGCTCTTACATTCAAATTAACCCATTTCTATTAATCTATTTATTGCCACGTGGCTGTGACTTTGCCGATCTGCTGGCATCTTGCTCCTTGGGTGGCTAACTCTAATCTCCCCCTACTTCACACCTCTTCATCCAAGGGGATTGTTCCACCTAAATTTATCCTGCCTTCCCATAGGCCAAACAGCTTTTATTATTGACCAATGGACATGATACATATTCATAGCATACAGAAAGATCATCCCACAGCGACAGAGGGAATTCCAGGGCAGCCAAGGCTACACAGATGAAACCCTGTTTCGAAAAACAATAAATAGACAAGGTAGAGATATCACTTCTGGCCTCCAAATGTACACACACACACACACACTACTGAAAAAGAAAAGAAATAAGCCCAGATCCTGTAGAGATGGCTCAGGGCTAAGAGCTGCTCATGCAGAGGACTGGGTTCCATGCTTAGCACAAATGTGGGTGCCGCATAGCTTCAGCTTGGGGGAACCCACCACCTTCTGGACTCAGTAGGCACTGCAGTCATTTGCACTCCCCCAAATAAACATAATTTAAAGCAATAGTAAAATAGTTTTTACAGAACTGGAGCAAGTTTGATCCTAAGACTATAAAGAAGCAGCTAATATTTAACTGGAACACAACCTGACTTCAGGACAAGCCAGGGACATACGGCCAAAGGAAGAGAGCTTAAACTGAATCACTGCCCCTCACCTGTACCTATTTTGTGAGGATCAAGGGACATGTCTGAAGTACTTATGCAGAGACCTTAGTGACTCCACACAGGAAAAGGGGTTGCACAAAAACACAACACCAAAAAACAAAAGAAAAAAAAGCCCTAAAGGTAGCCCAGCCCTGAGCCGCAGAGGAATGTAGACTCTATCAGTTGGCTCCTATGCCTATGGCAGGGTCTTAAAGGGAGTGCCTGAGCCCATGGGGCAACTAGAGTGTGTACCCCTTTTCAAAAGCGAACTCCAGCAAGACAAGGAAGCACCTCCAGGTCACCTGCCAATTTCCCAGTGGCTTGCAGCACTTATCTTGGTGGTCTTCTGTGGAAAGGCCTGCCCCTACTTTCTATATGCTGGTGTGTGGGTGGCTGGGGTGCAGAGTCAGCAAGCATGGAGACGGCCTAGCCTCAAAGTCACAGTGAGCGTCTGCCCAGAGCACCGATTTCACACAGGCCAGAAGTCCACTGCGTGAGGTCAGAACAGCAGGGACCACAGACACAGGATGGCAGAAAGCATTACCGCAGGGAGAAAAGATGGTACAGAAAAGCCCCCTACCTCACTACAGAAAAGCCCCCTGCCCCCTGCCTGCACTACTGCTCCACATGCTGACTGAGGCTTCCAAAGAACCCCCCATCCTGGGTCCTTTACTGCCTTCCGCCAAAGTACAAGGGAGATGCTTGTAAAACAGCCTGCTTCTGGGACAGTCAGCCCCAGACATCTGTAAAAGGCTTCAGGCCCCCACAGACTCGGCCCCTGGACACTGAGAAGGGGAAGAAAGGAACACAATGCGGAATGCAGCTCAATGGGAGAGCACTTATGTTCAAGGCCCTGGATCTAATTCCCAGCGACACACATGTTCTGATTCAAAACAATTTTGTTTTTTGGGTTTGGTTTTCTTTGTTTGTTTTTCCAGACAGGGTTTCTCTGTGTTTCAGCTTTGGCTGTCCTGGATCTCATTTTGTAGACCAGGCTGGCCTTGAACTCACCAAAATCCTCTGCCTCTGCCTTTCGAGTGCTGGAACTAAAGGTGTGAGCCATCACGGCCTGGCTAACTAGTTTAGATTTATGTATTAGAGATTTGCCTGCATGTCTGCATATGCATCACATGCAACCCTGGAACTTGTGGCGGTCAGAAAATGGTGCCAGATCCCCTGGAACTGGAGTCAGGGACAGTTGTGAGCCTCTGTGTGTGTGGGTACTAGGAATTGAACCCAGGTCCTCTGCAAGAGCATCAAGTGCCCTTAACTGCTGAGCCGACTCTATCCCTGCTTATACAGGCATTGTCTTTTGTATCCTGATAACGAATTCATCTCTCAGTTCTGGTAGCTTTGTGTGGAATGTCTACAGTTCTGCAGATGGGTGATTTACTAGGCTGACTGCATTAATACAGCTCCCCGGCTGGTCTCTCCTGGGTGCTTTGATGGTCTGATCTGATGGTTTATTTTCTCTTCATTCTATTTTGGCTTGCTATATACTTACTAAAAACTTCCTCATTTAAAACAAAAAGCATGACTGTCATAGAGCGTTCCCAGACCGCACAGAACAAGCATATGTGGCGTGCATGTGTGTTTGCCTGTGTGGGACAGACTGTGTGGAAGTATGTGGGCATATGTGCACAGGGGAGGTCTGAGGTTGATGCCAAGGACCTTGCTCTATCACTCTCCCACCCTGATCATTAAAACGAGGCCTCACTTAAATGCAGAACTCACTGATTTGACCCTTCTGGCTTGCCAGCTTGCTCTGGGGAGCCTTTGACTTCTGAGGCTGGAATTACAGGCAAGCTGTCACTCGGGGTCTGGCATTTATGTGGCTTCTGAGGACCTAAACTCTGGTCCTCTTGCTTGTGTGGCAAGTACTTCATCCCCTGAAGTCTCCCGACACCCAGATCTTCCTCTGTAAGTTTTACATCCTGGCTGTCAAATCAGCTGTCGTGGCTGGTACTGCTCCTTTGGGCTGGCAGCCAAGCCTTCCAATACTACTAAAAGTATTGGTCCTCCAAGGCACACACATGGCCAGGCCCCTCCCCTGAGGACCTCAAACCACCAGGTTTCATCCACAGAGCACTCTAACTGCCTTAATGCCTGGACCTACAGAGTAAAAATCCCAAGCTTTAGACTTGAAATCCCACCAATCCACACCCTGGAAATCTCCACTCTGGAAAGCTATGCTCCCAAAGAAACTCTATGTAAACTCTGTCTTCTGTTCAGTTCTCTGTTGCTTCTTGCCTTAGCTGAAACAGCCACCCTCCTGGGGTTTTCCCACCCAATAAATCTGTGTGAGGTTTGTTGTGCGGTGTGACTTTGTGGTATTCCTTGGCTCCTGACTTGCATTTGGATTGGCTCTCCGGGTGCCTGGGTTCCCCCTCAGGGTCTAAGCTGCACTGAGTGGACCCTACTCTTCTCCTGTCCACCCACCACAGACTCACCTTCTGGCTCACCAATCACTCAGCACCACCACCAGTGGCAATTAGGTAAGTGTCCCCTTTGTAGGTGTAAATGTTTCCCTGAGTTTGAGTAAGTGACCGTTGAGTGTCTGGTACCCTTCCACATTGGAGGCAGAGGCTCCCCCAGGCCATGGTCTTCTGTGGTCCACAAGGTCATACAGTAAGATTCCAATGGACATATTCACCAGGCTAACCCACTGGAATCACCATCAATGTATTCTGCTGGAGAGAAACCACATTTGCAAAGCTTTGGGGACACCTGCCTTTGGAATAGTCACTGTCGTCCCTGTAAAGCCCTTGTGAAACCATAGCACTCCCCCTTTTCCATAGTGAGATTTGTCCCCCAAAATTCCAACAGTATTAATCAAGGACCAGACCCTCACTCAGCCATGACAGGCTACAGAAAAGACATGTAGGTCTCTGACACAAGGAAACTCCAGATCCTCTGGCCTCCCAGAGCCTAGGGCCAAAACCGAACACAGAGAAACTCCAGACCCTCCCTAGCCTCCTAGATACTTGGTTTCAGGGAACTGTTTGAAACACCAGGGGAGACCAAAACCTCCCCTATAGTCTCCAGGATATAGTTCTGAAAACTATTGGTATTTATGAACAACAGGCCACCTGCAAGTAACAAGACAATGCCATAGAAACCACAGAATGTTCCCTCAGCACTGACCAATGAAAATAATTGGTACACAGGTATTTCATGCCAAAATATGACTTGAGAAATTCTCCTAATTGTTCCCAAATGTCAACCAATCAGAAATCAACTGTACTTGTTGATGTAATCCTGTAACTTTTGTCTTTAAAAACTAGCAGTAGACAGGGAACTTCACTCCCTTTGGAGGCTGCTGTGTCAGCTTGCTAGACGGGGTCCCTGTCATAGTTGAATGAACAATTAAAACCTTGCTTTTGCATTTTGGTGGGTCTGTCTTCCTGGTGGTCTCTGGGGACTTTGCAACTAGGGCAGAACATTGAACACAACTCCTTCTTGTACTGGTAAACTGGATAACCATGGGGCCCCGGTGTGGAAGTATTCAAACAGTCAAGGAAATCTTTTGTCCTCATAGTCAAATCAACATAACTTAGAAGCTAGCTCCTGACAATTATCTCCTATGGCAGGACCCCAGGTAAGGAGAGGAGCCTTGCAAATAGATCACATTCAGAACTTCAAAAGATAGGAGACACAAATTCTGCTCCCACTGACAAGCAGGACTGGGTGGCACCGATAGACTCCTCTAACAGCCAACTCAGCTGCTAGCCTGAGGCTCGGCTGGACAGCCTCAGGATCTCATGTAGCTTCTTCCTTTGATCTAGTATTGAGAGAATTCACTAGCAATTGACAAAAATGGTAATATGGATTAAGGGTTCATTTTCCTTCTACAGATTGTACCGGTTGCCATGGCCACACCACGATGTTTTCAGGTACCTCAAAAGCAAAAGCAAAACCCAATGCATACAAAGTTTCTTCCTTCTTTTTTACATTTATTAATTATAGACTGAAAGGCCCAGGCCCTCACCCATCTCCCTGCTTTGGCAGCCATGACAGGCTGCAGAAAAGACACAGCAAGATGTGGGCCTCTGACTCAGCCACATGGGCTGAACCCCTGACCTTGCCCTAGTACCAGGAAGTCAGATACCCTCCATGTGGCAAGGAACCAATCAGAAGTTAGCTGGTGGGTTCTGGATGAACTTTATAGATAACAGTGGAGTGCAGAGTGTAGCAACCACCCTGGGAGGGCCTCTAGGCATAGCAACCTACCTGTAGCTGCAGCTGACCAATCAACAGAGGACAGGTGGCCCAAGCCAGAAGGTACACCAAGCCTAAAACTGTTGCTATGCAACGAGCGGACACGCCCCACACTCCCCTTGCTCTACCCCAATATATTCCCTGCTCCACTGCTGCTCGAGGTCCCTCCTGGTCTTGCTTGCTTCACCCGCTGTGTTGGATGAACAGGGGGAACCCAAGTTAACTCATAAAATTAAAGACTTTTTGCTTTTGCATCTGATCAAGTATCTTGGTGATTTTGGGGTTCAGAGTTTGGGTACAACAAGACTTCTAGTATTTCTTCCATGTTTTACATTGATCGGTTATAGACTTCTAGGTTTACTAACCACATAAATGTATTTTATGCACTAATACTTTTCTCCCTTCTTAGCAATAATAAGTCCTTCACTCCGTTTAACGCTTCCCCCACCTCTTGAGTTTTGCACAGACGCTTTGTGAGTCAAGTTCCCCTTGAGATGTGAGTCGCCTGCCTGCCTCGTCTCAAGATTTTATCTACCTTTTTGCTTCTGGGGCATTTGCATGCTCATATCCTTGCTACTGTCAGAATTGTTAGTTGTATCTATATTGGGTATAAAAACTGAAAGCCCTGTGGGATAAAAGAGAGTCCATTTTTGAAGAATAAAGAGCCATGAGGGGAATGCGTGAGTGGGCCAGTTTATTTCCCTCTCACCCTCAGAGACATTTTTAGTCAAACCCTACCCGCCTGCAGCCTAAGCCCCTGTCCCGGACCCTGAGAGAGTGTGGAGGCTGGAACCTGAATACTCTAGTTGCAGTTGCGTTCCTGAAGTTGTCTCAAGCCCAGCTGGGCTGCTGTGCCCCTCCTGCCCTCTTCTCCCACCCCCGCCTGGAACTGCCCATCCCACAGCTCCTTTAGGCCCGCCTGGCTTGCTTTGCTTTTTGTTTTTTTGAGACAGTGTTTCTCTGTATTGTTTTGGAGGCTGTTCTGCCTGGAACTTGCTCTATAGACCAGGCTGGCCTTGAACTCACAGAGATCCGCCTGCCTCTGCCTCCCCAGTGCTGGGATTAAAGGCGTGCGCCACCAGCACCCAGCCCCACCTGGTTTTTGACTCTGTTCTCCAACCCTTTCCTGTGGATCGGATCCCTTTCCTAGAGCTCAGTTTTAGTCCTTGTCTTCTGGCCGCCACGAAGGACCTGGTACCAGTCTCTGAGTCTCTCCCATTGAGTGTGCTAACAACCACTGGATGCCTTGGTTGCTCAGTCCTCCCTGAGTCCTGGGGATGCCTGTGACTACAGGCTGCAGTGACATTTTCCTTCTCTCTCATCCATGGGAACATGTCTTCCACACTCTTTTGTTCCAACCCTTGGGATACCTCTTAGAAAACCTCCAGCCTCTCCACCTGGCACCTGACCTGAGAGGCCCCACATTTATTCACTTTTGGCCTCACTACCCCTTAGATAATCACTCCAAAGAGCCAGATCTTAATATCACTATTTCTCTCTTCTCTGCTCCAAGCACTGTTTGTTTTTGTCTGGTCTTCCTCCCCACCCCCCACACTGTGTAAATTGTTGTGCCCAAGTCACAAGGATACCCAAAGAGACCAGGGAGACAGACCACCGATGCAAATGCACAAGGTTTATTGATTATTCTATCCTTCTGCGCTGGAGAGACCCCGTCTAGCAAGCTGACACAGCAGCCTCCAGAGGGAGTGAAGTTCCCTGTCTACTGCTAGGTTTTAAAGACAAAAGTTGCAGGATTACATCAGTAGGTACACATTGGTTTCTGACTGGTTGACATTTGGGGAACAGTCAAGAAGTTTTTCAAAGTCATGTTTTTGGCATGTAATACCTGTGTACCCATTTTTCTCATAGTTGTTACTGGGAGGGAACATTCTGTGGTTTCTATGGCTGGCAGGTGGTCTATTATGCTAATATTTTTCAGAACTGAATTTCCTGAAGACTACAGGGGAGTTTCTTTTGCGGTCAAACAGTCCCCAGGATCCAAGTACCTAGGAGGCTGAGGGGGGGGGCTGGAGTTCTTTTGTGTTCAGTTTTGGTCCTAGGCCTGTTGTAGACAACACAGTCTCCAGGAGCTAAGGCTGGGGGAAGGGCTGATCTGGACTGGAGTTTTGGCTCTTCATTCCTCCTCTGGTTTTTGGCACTAATCCAATCATGGTTTTTAAATCTTAATTTTTAACTGTTTTCTGTTGCTAGGGGCCTGTAATGTGATCGTTGAACCTGTATGGTTCCCAATCTATTCTCTGTAAACTGTAACAATCTATTTAGCATACAGGGACCAAATGTAAGCAGGAGCAGGAGGACAACCAGGGGTCCTGTTATTGTGGATATTAACGTGGTGAGCCAGGGTGAGTTATTAAAACAAGAGGACAACCAGGGGTCCTGTTATTGTGGATATTAACATGGTGAGCCAGGGTGAGTTATTAAAACAAGAGGACAACCAGGGGTCCTGTTATCCTGGATATTAACGTGGTGAGCCAGGGTGAGTTAAAAAACAAGACTCAAACCATGCTTGTTGAGCTTCACGTTCTCTTTTTTGTCTTTCTAGCCCTTCTCTGATTTTAGCCACGTTGTCTTTTATGCGACCTGAATAGTCTCCATAAAAACAGCATTCCTCCCTTAGGGCTGCACCCGATCCACTTTGTTGGAGGAATAGTAAGTCTAAACCCCTACAGTTTTGTAGGGCTACCTCAGCCAGGGAGGAAAGGGAGTCTTCTAGGTGAGTGATGGAATCTTCTATTCTTTTAAGGTCATTGTTTAGGCTTGTTCTCAAAGTAGAATAATGTTGTTTCTGCTGTATGAACACCGTGGTTCTTTCCCTATACCTGCAGCTATGCCTGCGCCTACTAAGAGGCTGAGGGTGATTGCAGTTATGGGCTCTCTTTTAGCTTTGTGGTTTTCTATGAAGTCTAATAGGTGCTCCTCTGTATGACAGATGAGTCTGGGGAACAACCGAATTAGTATGCAGAAGCCCTTAGTCTCTTTGATCATCTTAGTGTGTGCAGGGAGCAGGGCCTGTGGAGCACGTCCACCAAGTATCATTGTGGGGAGTCAAGTATCCCTCTGAGTTAACAGTGGGGTGTGTTTGGTTACAGATGTGAGAATGAGTAGGTGAGATGGAACCTATAAAGGTTCCTCGTTCGGACACTGGCTGTAAAGTTAAAGAGGCTTTTGAGTACCAGTGGTATTGGTCGAATGTTTCTCAACTGAATAGCTTCCTAGGACTGCTACGCCCTCACAGCATGGTGGAGCTATATCATAGCAGAGCCAGCAGGACTTAGTAATATTAGGGTTATTGTCATTGAGAAATAGATAAGATTGTTGGAGAACTGTTTCTAAAGTTTCTCGAGTGGAGAGTGGGGCAGAGGTGGGCTGGCTGGAACTAATGGATCCAAGCCTGGGTCTGTCTATTAAGACTTGATTTGGGCCAATGGGTTCAGCCTGGTTGTTTGGCCGGATTTTGAGTCATAACCCAAATAGGGTTCCATCATTCTGGCAGCCGAATATCCTGTCTTTGGTATATAGCCTTAATTCCCAAATGCGACCTGCCTCCCATTCATCTGTTGTTTGTTTACCACTTGGGGTGAAGTGTAAGACCAAGGGGTTGCAATTAGTTACTTGGCATCCATACAAGGTGGTTCTGTTACCAGAGCAAGAGGGGAGGGTTGAGGCGTGACTGACCTGGATAAGGTTATCTGTCAGGACGGGGGTTCACCAGGTGTGCCCAGGGGACACAGAAGACCAGCTTTTGCAATGATAGCAAGGGGCCCCTCCACAGGTCCCCAAGTTTGAGAGGTGCCCTGTGCAAACATAGAAATAGGGCATAGATTCCTGAAGGTCTGCGGCAGCTGGTATAGAAATGACTCCTTGTCACAGTGGCTGTGTTCTACACGATCAGGGCAATAGTGGTCTACGAACATCTGGCAGAGGTCAAAAGAGATACTGGGATACCAAGTTCCAGGTGTGGTTATTATAGAGGTCTGATTGAGAATCTTTTCAGGTGAGACGTCATAGAGTTTCCAGGTCAGGTTCTGTGGAGCGTGAGGATTGGCGTCAGCAGCCGTGGTGAGCAGGAGCAGGTGTATCATGAAGAAGCATTGCGTTGTCAATGAAGGTGCAGTTTGAGTGGGTTGTTTGGGTGTTCGGACAGCTCCCACGATTCCCCTTCATAGTCCTCCGATACCAACGAAGGGATCTGCAGGTCAGGCATGGGAGTAATGGACCCATGATGACTGTGGGTGTAGTCATCAGGATCATGAAAGGCCCTTTCCATCTTGGCTCTAAGGTTTTGTGCTAATGCCTACGGATGAAGACCCAGTCGCCCAGACGGAACCTGTGGGGTTTGGGAGGAGCGGCAGATTCATAAATGGCTTTGAGTTGAGGCCAGATTTGCTGTTGGATATGTTGTAGCCTCTGGAGGGCATTAACAATGTCTTGGTCATCTAGGGTAGAAATAAGGTCACTCGGGAGACTAGGAATCATAGGAGGTAGATACCCATACATAATTTCAAAAGGGGCAAGGCCCATCTGGTATGGGGAGTTTCTTACTCTGAAAAGGGCAAAGGGAAGGAGAGTCACCCAGTCCACACCAGTCTCTAAAGCTAATTTGGTTAAGATCTCTTTTAGAGTTCTATTCATTCGTTCTACCTGTCCTGAACAATCAAGTTTCCAATCCGCCCCCAGTGCAGTGGCTAGTCCCTGACTGACTTGGGAAATAAATGCTGGCCCATTATCTGAGCCAAGCATTGCTGGAAAGGCTTACCTGGGCAGAATTTCTTCAATCAGCCTCACTGAATTCACCACTTAGTTATATCTTTAAAGGCATCCCCTTTATCCATTCCCTCCTAGTGGTAACAACCTGTCCTATCCCTTTGCTGGGAAGGGACCTTCCAGCCAAAGTGGGAACCTCTATTTCCTTCACTCCCCCAATTCACGTGACCCCAGGTTCACCAACCATTCTCCTCCAAACCACACAATCTGACACACCTTTTCCCTTACTGGCTTCCCAGGTGGATCCTCAAGTATGGGATACCCCAAACTCCCACAGTCAAACATCGTCCCCCCTCATCATTTAACTACAAGACCCTACCAATTATGTCACCCAGGCTTGATACCCACTGTCTCTCCAACGCCTCAGGGGACTTGAGGCTCTCGTCTCTGAGCTTACCTCTTCTGTGCCCCTCTTCTTTCCCCTTTAACACCCCCACATTCAATGGTCAAAAACCCAGTGGAACCTATGACTTAGTTCAGGATCTCCAACATCCCCACAGCAATGGTTCCCTTCCTGTAGCATGACAAATAAAAGACCCAGAGCTGATACTGGTGTTCAGACTTCAAGCTGAAGATCAGAAAAGCAAAGCAGTTGGTCACTAGCTCTTACTCTACCTCAGACTGAAAGGTGATCCTGACTCCACCAAACCCCAGACTGTAACCTCTCCTCAGCGTGGCTGGAGAATCCTGAGACTTCAGTGTCTTCCAATCCTCAGTGTGCCTGGAGAATGAGTCCCTGATACTGACCGCTGAAGATCCTGCTCCTATCTTTTATACCCCTCTAGTGCTGGGATTAAAGGCGTGTGATCCCAGCTGCTGAGATCATCTTTGTGTGAGCTGTTTCTCTTTAGGACTGGATCAGTCTTGTGCAGATCTGGGAGGCCTTGGACTCACAGAGATCCATCTGCTTCTTAATCCTGAGTCCTAGGATTAAAGGTGTGTATTACCACCTCCTAGCTTCTGGCTCCTGGAATATTAAAGGTGTGTGTCTGTCTTCTATGGCTTATGGCTGACTTTGTTTTCTGAATCCTCAGGCAAGCTTTAATAAATCATAAATAATATATCACCACACCTTCCATCCCATAGTACCTAACCCCTGTACTCTCCTCTCCACCATTCCCTTAGAGTCCTCCCATTTCTCTGTCCCAGACCTCGAGGATTCCTTCTTTTCTATCCCTCTGGACCCCCAGCACAAAGTATCATTGTCATTACTTGGACTGACCCAGACACACTCCTTTCTACCAGACTCTCTTGGATCATCTTACCCCAGGGGTTCCGGGACAGCCCACATCTATTTGGCCAGGCTCTGGCCTCTAACTTATTCTGTTTGTCTCTTCCTAAATCCAAGTTGACACAATATGTAGATGTTCTTCTCCTTTGTAGTCGGTCCCTGCAAATTAGCCAGAGAGGCACTGCTACCTTTTTGAACTTTCCTCGGCGGGGGTATAGGATCTCACCCTCTAAGATCCAGTTGTGCACCCCTCAGGTAATTTATCTGGAATTATCTATCACCCCAATTTACAAGGCCATTGTCCTAGATAGGAAACATCTAATCCAGTAGCTTTCAGTCCCTGCCACCGAGGACTGAATTTTACCCTCCCAGGAAGGGCTGGCTTCTTATGCCCCTTATATGAGGCAGCCCTCACATGAATCCCTCCTTGAGCCCATTACTAAGCCCTTTTGTAAGCTTCAATAGGCCCTAGCCCTTCTCTTCCTGTTACAGAAAAGGATGGATATGTCCTCAGGAACCTGGGTCACCAACTGTGGGACCTCCCTTTGTGTCACTGCATATTTATCAAACAACTAGACCATACTAGCAAATGATAGGCATCTTATCTGCAAACTCTGGCTGCAGCTGAATTTCTTACACGCAAACTGAAGATGTTAACCATTGGGTCACCTGTCACTGTCTTCTCTCCTCATACCCACCCTACCTTATACCATACAAGGGTCTCCAAACATTACCCACTTCCCGAGTTCTCTCTTCAGGTAGCATTGATAGAAGACACTACACTTACCTTCCAGCCATGCCCACCTCTTAACATTTCAAAGCTCCTCCCCAACCCATCCCAGAATACTACCCATCTCACTCTTGCATTGAGACCCTACAAGAGTTATCACCTCATCCTACACATATGCACAAGGGAGTGCTACCTTAGGCTACCTATAAACTGCTAGCTGTGTATCCCTCCTAGGTCAAACTCATGACCACCATTGATAGCCTCATCCATTGTACTGATAGACTCTCTCAGTTCACCTCTCATCAACTGCTCTGAGCCAAATACCACTGCCCACCTTATCTTTCTCTTCGACATTGCAGACTGTTTTAACTCCTCAGGGACATGCATACTGGGTCCCTCAGACTGTAACAATAATTTGACTCTGAGCACTGCCACCCAGCCCTTATGTGCGCATGTCTCGATGTCTCGATTCTCTGTTGTACTGCTGAGTGATCTGGGACGTGTACCCTGGTGCTCCTTTTTCTGCGATGAGGAGTGGTACCCAGTGAAGAACCCTCACCAGCTTCCATCACGCGGTTTATCGTGGCATAGCATGGCACACAAGTGGTTCAGACCCTGTGCATTCTCACAGTCCCAAGTATAATTGCTGGTGTTGCTGCTGGAGCAGACAGACTGCTTCCCTAGCTGTCTACCATCAATTTCCCCCCAAGTTCACCCACGATCTCCAATGGGTGGTTCAGACCATCCTCACACTCCAATCAGATTCACTGGCCGGCGTAGTGTGACAAAATCAGCAAGGGTGGGATTTACTAACTTCAGAGAGAGATGGTCTTTGTCCCTTCCTCAGAAGGGAATGTTGCTTCTATGTCAACCCGTTGGTTATAGTAAAAAATAAGATCTGAAAACCCCAGATGGATCTCCAGAACTGTAAGAAACAGCTTGATGCCACTGGCTAGTGGATCATTAACAGTCCAACATAGTATTGGATAGTACCCTTCTTAACCCACTTTCTCTTCTTTTTCTTAATCCTACTAGTCACATCTTGCCTTATAAACTTCTTGTCTAGATTTCAACAGATTCAAAAGATTTCTAGCTAGAATTTTTTTTGAGACAGGGTTTCTCTGGGTAGCTTTGTACACCATGTTGGCCTCAAACTCATAGAGATCCACCTGCCTCTCCCTCCCGAGTGCTGGAATTAAAGTGCGCCACCACCGCCTGGCTCTAATTAGAGTTTTTATTGACATTTTTTATTATTTTGGAATTTCACATCATGCACACCAATCTCTATCATTTCCAAGTCCTTCCATGCCTACCTTCTACCCTTGTAGCCTCTCCCCAAAAAAGAAAATTAAAAAAGAGGGAGAAATAATGAAACAAAGAAATAAAAACCATTTCAATCCCACGTCTTTCCTGCCTCTCTATCACATATTCATTTTCCTTAGTGGCCTTGGGAGTTGCATTGTGCCGCGCAGGACACCCTTTTGCCCAAACAGCTTTACTTGCAAATGTTCAGTGCAGTGAGTTGTTAGTCTGGTTCAAGGCTTCTGTCTTCTGGTACACCAATACAGAACCCTCACAGAAATGGCTCTCATATTCCACTGTTGCCGAGTCTTGGAGATCTTGCAGCTATGGTTATAAAGGCTGGTCTCTTCCCGTGTTCTAGCAGGTCATATGGAATAGATGTTGGGGTGGGCCAACTCAAAGCACTAGGTGTGGTTAAAAATTCATCCCCACAAAAGCCAAAACAAAAACACAACTGCTCAATACCTTTCCAAATGGGTGCATCATTTGCAGTAGTGACAGAGGTTCCAATGTTTCATGCTCTTACCAGTACTTCAGTTTTTGATGTTTCATTGTGTGAAGGTTTGCTGGTGTGGACAGATCACAGCCCCAGTGGCAGAAGTCACAAGCACTTGAGTCACTCAGTGTGGGTGCTGGTAATTGAACTTGGATCCTTTGGAAGAGTAGCAAATGCTTTTTAAGGGACAATTTTTTTTTTGGTGTGCATTATTAAAGATGTGTCTCTGCCCTTCTTCATCTGCCTAAGGCACCTTCTGACTGGTTTAATAAAGAACTGAACATCCTGAGCTGAAAAGTCAATAGATAGGAGAGGATAGGCAGGACTTCTAGGGAAAGATAGGAACTCTGGGAAGGAATCTGAGGTGGGAGATTTGCTAGCCAGACATGGAGGAAGTCAGATGTAATGAGCTACATAGCAGAATATAATATAAATGGATTGATTTAAGTTTTAATAGCTAGTTGGCAACAAGCCTGATAAGGCCAAGCTTTCATATCTAAGATCTCCATGTCATTATTTGGGAGCTGGCAGTCCAAAGAAAATTCAATTGTTTTGTTTTTGTTTTCCAAGACAGGGTTTCTCTGTGGTTTTGGAAACTGTCCTGGAACTAGCTCTTATAGACCAGGCTGTCTTGAACTCATCTGCCTGCCTCTGCCTCTGGATTAAAGGTGTGTGCCACCAATGCCCGACCCAACTATAGTTTATATGAATGTCTGCCTACATGTATGTGTACTAGGTGTTCACATACATGTAGGCAGACACTAGTGTTCATGAAGACCAGGAAAGGGAGTTAGTCTGCTAGAACATGGGATGCAGATAGTGTAGATGGTCGTAAACTGTATGCCTTGCCATAATTGTTGGGAATGGAACCTGGGTCCCTCGGAACAGCATCAAGCACTCTTAACCACTGAGCCATTTCTCCAGCCTTTTTCCTTTTGGGATAGGGTCTCACTCTGCAGCCCTGGCTGTCCTGGACTTGGAGATCTGCCTCTGAAATTAACAGTAAGTCCACACAGTAGGCCGGCCCCGTCCTTTCTAACTTTAGGCATTTGGCTGGGTGAGAATTACCTGTGTGGAATATCATCTACAGGCTGCATTTGAACACTTGATTCCTGGGTATAGATGCTGTTTGGAAGATGCTGTGGAACCTTAGGCAGTGTGGCTATCTGTTTGGGGGAAGTGGACTGTTGCCAGTGGGTCTCACATGCCATAGTCCCAACCATGTGTTCTGCTTTACACCTACCACAATGTGAGTTCACAGCTTCCAACTCCCATGTGCATGGACTCAGCTGTCTTCCCTGTAATAAAGGAATGAACCTGTTCAAATACCACTGAGGTTTTTTGGGTTTGGTTTGGTTGAGACAGGGCTTTTCTGTATTGCTTTGAAGCTTGTCCTGTAGACCAGGTTGGCTTTGAACACAGAGATCCACCTGCCTCTGCCACCCGAGTGCTGGGATTAAAGGCGTGCGCCACAAACGCCTAGCCTGAGCTGTATTTTAAAACAAAGTAATTTCACTATTTTGCGAGGATATTTTGCCTACATGTATATAGTATACTAAAGTGTGTCTGGTACCATTGAGGCAAAGAGGGTGTTGAATCTCCTGGGATTACTATTACAGAGGGTTGTGGGGTGTGGTCTCTGGGAATTGAACCCACCTCTTCTGGAACATCAGCCAGTCCTCTTACCACTGAACCAGCTCTTCAGTCCACGAGCTGCTTCTTGCTGGGTAGTTATAACAAGTATAACTAACACCGGCCGGGACAGGTAGTGTTGAACCTCTCATGCTGACTTGCCGTGAATCTTTGCCCACTACAAAGTTGAGTATTTCATCTTCCTTCAACTTTCTCCTGGTACGAGCTTCATTATGTTTAGAGCTGATATCCATCATGTGGTAGCTTTTGTGTTATATGGTAAAAGAAAACGCTTTCTACACAAACACCCATTTGATATACCTCGGTGTCTCGTCTGCATGTATGTGCACCATGTGTATGCAGTGCCCACAGGTCAGAAGAGGGTGTTGGAGTCTTTGAAACTGGAGTTACACATAGGTGGCTGTGAGTGGCCTAACGTGGAGGTTAGAACTGAACCTGGGTCCTCTTCAAGAGCAGCCACAGTTCTCTTTGGTTTTATTGGTCCGGTTTTATATTTGCAAGTTCAAGTGTTGTACCAAGGTTGACACATAGGACAACACAGGACAATTAAATACACCTGACTGAAGAAATATGGAGCTGGGCGGTGGTGGCGCACATCTTTAATCCCAGCACTTGGGAGGCAGAGACAGGCGGATCTCTGTGAGTTTGACAGCCTCCGAAACAATACAGAGAAACCCTGTCTCATAAAACCAAAAAAAAAAAAAAAAAAAAAAAAAAAACCAAGGAACAGCATGAGCAAATATACTAAAGGCCAACAGGAGGCACCGCTGTACTTAGCACAGCATTGATCCAGCCTTCACCATTATCAGATGTCACCCCACCAGATTCTATGCTTCTCACCCCACAACAGAGAAACAAGCAGAACAACCTCCCTTTGCCACACTATCATCTATGGCTAAAGTCAGCCGCAAATCTCAGAACGGTCTCTACAGCACATGACCTTGCTTGTATTGACACTTGTCCAAGATACCCACAGAATTCAGGAGTATGAGGCATGTGCCTGGCAGAGGCAGAACAGATGAGATGAAAAATGCTATCATTCCTGCTTCTGCCTTTAAGGCAGTGACTCTGGGCCAGCAAGAAGACTCAGCCAGTGATGGTGCCTGCCCATCAACTTGAGTCTAATTCCTTAGACCAGCGGTTCTCAACCTGTGAGTATCGATCCCTTTAGGGGTCCAACTACCGTTTCACAGGGGTTGCCTAATAATATCCCACATGTAAGAAATCTACATTATAATAGAAAGTAGCAATGAAAATAACTTTATGGTTGGGGATCACATGAAACACTGTATTAGAGGGTCACAGCATCAGGAAGGTTGAGAACCAGTGTCTTAGATTCTGATGGTGGAAGCTGTCATTTGAGTTCTATACATACATGGCGACACACAACCTCACACATGTGACAGTCTAGGTAGTCCACAGTGACTTTGAACTGGCAATCTTTCTGCCTCAGCCTCCTAGGTGCTGGGATTATAGGCATGTTTCACTCAGTCAGCTCAGTAGTTTCTTAAAAACAAAACAGACTAAAACTACTGCCACGCATTTTGAGTGTGTGTGAGTTGACTGGCACACAAGTGGAGGTCAGCGGACAGATGAAGAGCTCTTTCTCCCTGAGCCTGCCATGGTGGGAGACTCCATTAATCCCACAGACTAAAGCCAGAGACAGAAGAATTTCTGTGAATTCAAGGCCAGCCTGGTCTACATCACGTTTTAGGATAGTGAGGACTATATAGAGACAGGATCTCAAACAAACAAACAAAAAGCAAACAAACAAAAACCCCCAAAAGTTTGCTCTCTGTTACGAGAATCTTTTTCCTTTGCTAGCCGCTTTGGTTTATCCCCCGCCAGTCACCTGGGCTCTGCCGCGCCAGCCTGGTTCTAGATCCGCTTGAGTCCCAAATAAACACACAGGAGGCTATATTAATTATGAAGCTGTTGGCCTTGTTTGTCTCTTACTGGCTAGCTCTGCCTTAAGTAATTACCCCATAATTGTTAATCTAAGTATGTTTCTTACCGGGGAGGTTCCAGGCTTCCTACCCCAATGGCGGTTACATCTCGAACTCTCTTGTGTTTCTCCTACCCAGAGTTCTCCTGGACTCCTAGTCCCTCCCATCTTGGTTCCCTATAGGCTCAACAGTACTTTATTGACATAAGACTTCCCCAACATCTCCTCTTTTCTGTTTAAACAAAAAGAAAGGTCTTAACTTTAACATAGTCAAATTGTATATGACAGAACAGTTATCAAGTAAGAACACAGTTACAACATTTTGTCTATTAACATTTAGCAAGATTCCATCAAAATTAATTAAAATTCGATCAGAACAGAAAACATCTCAGGAGGAGGAAGATAACAGCCCATCTACAAATTCATAGTCCACCATGGGTAAAGTGACCTCCTAAAAGGAAAGAGAAGTGTTTTGTTTTTGGTCTTCACAGGTAAACTCAGCAAAGAATACTGGACATATGGATTCCTGTAGAAGAATGAATAGCTACCCTGAGGACCATCAAACACACACTGTGTGGTATCAAAGTCTAAATCTCTCTATATTGTTTTTTCATAGTACCCTTTTATCTTTATTTCTTCACATACCTCAGTTCCCATTCATTTAACTGAAGCTGGCTTTGGAGTTGGATTGGCTCTTCTACTCTAAACCCAAGCATATTATTTAAATAAAATTCAGAATTTCTGTATTATATCAAAGAGCCATTGATATAAGACAGAAGAAATAAAATGAGGGACTGTTATCTGTGGATTTCTTTTTCTGAACAGTCTAATTTCCTCCAGGTTTTCCATCTTCCCTATTGTCACCTCTTCTGTATGCTTACATATGAAAGTTAAAATATTTCTTTGTTAACAGTAATGTTTGAGTTTTCCAGAGAACAAGGGATTTCCTGACAGCAATCTTCAACTGCTTCCGAAAGAGAATGAGGATCCACTTCCTTGACTTCACCTGATTCGACTGGAGGCATCTGAACTGCCCCACATCATTGACTCCACCTGACAAGCACTATCCTGAAACTGGCTTGAAACTACATCACTTGACACAACTCCAGACCAAGGAACGGAAATAGCACATCTTCTACAATCTGACCAGAGCTTCAAGATAAGAGCTTCAATCAACACTAGAACCCCAGTCAGGAACTTCAATCAAGCATCTCCTGCCATACTGAGACTGTCTGATCTACTGAGATTTTGTTATACTAACATTTTCTTTTCACAGGTCCCCATGAGATTATCATCGTCCCATCTCAGCAGGAAGTAGTTTTGAGAATTCCACGCCCCCTCTCCCTACTATTGATATTATAAGATTACACCTGTTAGTGTTAGTTTTCAATTATTTTAGAGTTGGGATTGGAAGGAGGTGTTCATATTTGGGTGTTTCTTTAAGATAAGTTTAGGTTTAGTTAGAATAGATGTTTGATACATTTTGTTCATGGACACAAGTTAGTTGTCCTTTTTTAGACTAAAAGGGGAATTGTAGGAGGAAGTCTGATGCCGCCATTAAACATGTGACTTACTAAGTCTATGCCGCCATTAAACATGTGACTTACTAGAGGCGCATACAGATGAGGTAATAAAAGGGCGGTTTACCACACCGCTAACCACACCCACTTTAGGCAGGACTAAAGACGTATACGGCTGGACGTAAAGACGTATACGTACGTAGGCGGAACTACGTCACTAGCCAGGCCCACTTTTGGGCATGGCTAGGGACATTACGGGGGAAGGCATAAAAGACAGCGCACAGGAAGTCTCGCTCTCTTTTCCTGGAGTTCGGCTTCCGGTCCAGTCGCTAGCTGAGATCTGCTGGGCTTCTCTGGGTTTGGTAACTTGTGAGTAATTTTCTACATAAAATACTTAGCGTTACTTTCAGTAATTGTGTGTCGCGTATCGTTACAGCGTCCGTTGAAGCCAACAGCTCTCCTCCTACAACCACGTGGATTCTGGGGACTGACTGTGGATCGCTCAGCTGGTGGCACAATTTAAGACAGCAATAGAAATCTGTGAAAGTATCTGCTGGCAATCAGTAGCCAGGGCAGAGCAGGGAAAGTCGACAAGCTGGAGATTGGGCAGTGTGTTCAAGATGGCAGCTGGTGGCTGTTTCCTCTTAGCAAAAATGTACTGAGCACCCATGTGTCAGGCATTGATGGCTGCAGGTGTGTGGGGCCATGGAGGTGGCTGAGAACTTTCTCCAGGAGTCTGACATGCCCCAGAGCCAAGGGCAGGAGAAAGCTGGAGGACTTTGGGCACAGTCCCATACCATGTGGCTATTAGAACCCAAAAAAGGCACAAGAGGAACTCTCTAGAAACAAAGCATCAGGCTTTATTTTGTTATTACTTTTAATACAGGTATTGTACTGCAGACATCTGTTAGTCTTGCGATTCATACGGCCAATATACAGAAATGAAAGGAGCAGGAACTCATCTCAAGCCCTGGCTGGCACCCTCCAACCCAACACACCTGTCCCTTTTACCCTTACAGCCTTTCCCCAAGACAAGCAAACCTAAGTTCTTCCCCAAAGACAACACCCAAGTGCTTCTTCCCCAGTGGACGGTGGGAGGGAAAAGCCAGCCCGAACCACAGCAAGGAGGCAGTGTGGGCTGACAAAGGGCCAAACCCTGGCTGTGGCAAGCATGGCTCATCACCAAGAGAGACAGGAACATGCCATCTGTCAAAAACGTGAGGTCCTGGGCCACGCAGGTCAACCATCCCTGAGACGAGCAGAAGGAGCCCTGTCCTCTGGTGGCACCAGGTTCCAGAGGAGAGCAGTCTCTCCTGAAGGAGCTGTGACTGAAGGGTCCTGGGTGGGCACACACAGACCACCAAGCCCTCACCACCAGTCCCAGGGCCTCCTGCTGCCCACTGAGCCTGGTGACCAGACCTGCCTCGGACACCTGAGGCAGTCCCTGCACTGTCTACAGTGAGAAGCAAGTAAGGAGTAAGGCATCGGACACTTGACTCTCTTTCCATACGTGATGTCATGTAGGCACGCTGCTTGGGATGCTGGTTCTAAAAAACTTGTTGGCCATTTTTCAGAAGATCCTTTTGGTTTTAAATACTGGTCAGGAAAAACAAATGATGTAAAAATATGTGAATCATTTTCTATTAAAGAAATGAAAAACTCATCTGCATCTAAAAGGGCAAGAGGTGAGGTGACTGAGCCCTTTCACCAGATGCCACGGCAGTGCACAGGCCATCGCTTCAGCTGCTGGAGGAGGCTAGGATGTGTTTATGCTGACATAGAAAATTATAAATTACATTGAATTAGTATCCATAATCACTATATACACACAAACCAGTTCTAAAATCCACTGGTTTACGAGTGAAAACCTCACAAGGTACAGTAAAACAAGAAACATGCTTGGATGCCAGGTTGTGATTCTGTTAAAGCCATCCTGTTTGATGGGCACATTCTACTCCGTCACCAGCACGAGCATTTCCAGGGACTCACCTCTGTGACTTGGAGCAGTGCGGATACAGACCACTCTGAAATGGCCACCAGTGGTGCTTGCTGACAAGGGATGTTTTGGTGAATGGGTTAAAAGGCGGATGAATTACCAAAACAAAACAAAAACAAACAAACAAAACAAAAAAATAACAACCCAACCACAGTCATGTACACTCCAATATTCTAGTGTTTCACCTGTAGAAAGAAACGCTCTGAGCAAACAAGACCTAACAGAACACATGGGTTTACAAGAACGGCAATTCATCAACTAAGTTGTAGCAATAAATACTTAATCTCCACCAAGACTCACACATTTAATCCGCCTGCAACAATACAGAAAAGTTACCAATCAAAAGCGGGTTATAAAAGAACACCAAGTATTATTCAAAATCACTTTGTAAGTCAGAACAACCAAAATAACACGCAGAGGGCTTTTCCATCGACAGCTCTGTGCCAACCTGGAAGAAAAACGAATTCAGAATTTTGTACAAGGTGGAAAATGTATGAAAACTGCCTAATACTTTGGTCACACTAATAATTGTCAAATAGTTATGTTTCGAATACAATAGATCTGTGTAGTTACTTTATAAAACTATTCTTACAACCATCTGAACTATGTATCACTACTATCATTACATGGGTGGCAAGATCTGATGTCACAGGCTACCCATTATTTTAGATCAATACAATATAAACATACGCAAAAATTCTTGGTATTTTTCAATGTGCAATATTTTTACACTTTTGAATTTCTCTGTACAATGTCTTAGAATCTAGAATATAAAGGTTGCTGGTCCTGATCCCTTGCAGAGTGCAGCAGTGGCGGCTTGGTAGCTCTGGGTAACCCTTCCAGAGCCCTGGGTGGTGGTGGCCTGCAGTCCTCAGTCAGCAGCAGCAGGTATCATTCATCATACAGGGCCATTAACTGACGTGTCGCTTGGCATGCTTGGCTGGTCAGTCCTATAGAGAAGGAGACAGACACCTGAGGCACTTGAAGCTGAGCAGGTCAGCTCTGCCCACCCTCCACAGGGCACATGGCTGGCTGCCAATGGTGATGGAGCTGCAGGTGTGTGGAAGCTCCCGACTCAGCGGCTCAGAACTGCAGGTAGATGTGTATGCACACAGCCTTTCAGCTCTCACACTGCTGGTCTAAGCTGTGCACTTCAGAAACTCTGCTCTGTCCTACAGGGGTGCAAACCGACTTCCGCCTGGAAAGCAGAGCTCTGCTACTAAGAAATGGAAAAAGGAAAAAGGTGTGTGAAGAGGACAACTATTGAGAACAAAGGGGCACAGCCAGACACTGGCTCCCACAGAGCAGAAGCGGCAGAGACAGAGTGGCCGATGAAAGCAGAAATTGGGTCTTCTGTCAAAACCACAACCTGAGGCATCGGGACAGGCTCAGCCAGGCTGTAGCTGGAAACACACACACACTTTTTAAACTGAACTGTCTTCCCTGGAGGAGGCCTGCCAGATGTAATAGGAACCAGCAGGTCCTCCCCAATATTGTATTCTAATTACACATGATGGGCCTCAGTGAAGGATTCTTAGGAACTGAGAATTCTGGAGACTGGCAGAACTAGGAATGGCTGAACCTTCACAGTTCATAAACGGTGTGCTTTAAAACATGTTCCTTAATTTCTCAGTCCTGTTTACTCCTCGGCAGAAAGAGGACAACAATGTCCATGCCTGGCTTTGTAAGGATGATGTGTGCAAAACACTGGCACACCGGTTGTGAAAACAGCAGGTGGGACAAGACTGGTGCAGTGGAAGCGATGCAATACTCCGGGCTGAAGCAAAGAACAGTCCTGGCAAGCCCAGGACACAGCAGTGCAAGAAGCCCTCTTTCCCATCCTACTGGCTGCTTCAACAGGAGTGCTGACTGCACACCACGTTCCACTGGCACCAGCCACTGCCCAGAGATCAACCCCAGGACCCCCACTTCCTAGGTGCAACCTGAATATGTTCTTTGGGCTGAGATACCTGTCTACTGTGGCTTCACCGTGAGTTCTGTTTTGACCAGGGCTGGGTGAGGAAGGACAGGTGAGGAAGGACAGATGGTCAAATGTAGACACAAGCAGTGCCGGGTCTTCTACTGGTTTGCCTTAACATTTTACAGCTCATCCTGCAGACTGAAAGGGCAGGGCCTTTCATGCTATACAAACAGCTACAGAGAGCCAGGAGGTGGTGGCGCACGCCTTTAATCCAGCACTCGGGAGGCAGAGGCAGGCAGATCTCTGAGTTTGAACCCAGCCTGGTCTACAAAGTGTATTCCAGGACAGTCAGGGCTGTTAAACACAGAGAAACCCTATCTTCAAAAACCAAACCAAACAAACAAACAAAAAAAGAAACAGTTAGAGAGGAACCTAAATGGGTGCTCTTTGGCAAATAAGTCTCCAATGTAGAGCCAAGAAGCAATCTACAGCCTCTTGAATGACCTCTGTCAGAGACAATCTGGCTGTCTTGCCTGTTCAATAGCCTCAACTCAGGAAACCAACAGGCAGAAGTTAGAGACTAATGTAACCAATAGACACCTGCAAACTCTAGGAAAAAGGGGACTTTCCCAAATAGCTAGAAGCCTAGGTGGTGCCTTTTCTTTCCAAGCCTTCCCAAGGGCAATCTGCTCACACAGTAATTACAATTAATTTTGTAGGCAAAAAGACGTTTTAAAAAATCACAATCCATACTTCATTTTGCGTAGAATTTCTACGAGGAAACAAACAGGGTAGTGTTGCCATGAATAGGGGCTTCTAGACCAGGAGCAGTGAGCGCCCCCTACTGGTTCCTGCCCACTGGTTCTGCAGAGTGCAGCCTACCGGGAAGTCTGGCCAGGGGAAAGTACAACGCCTCTTCAATTGCTTTAAAGGTCACTTTATTCCTTCCAGAAGGAATACACATCTTATATATATATATATAAATATATTTTATCAGAAAAGTGAGCTCTGAGAGGTGCTGAACCAAGATTCTTGCTGTCCAGGGCACATCCTCATTCATCTTCTGACGTAGGCTCCTGCGAATCCGTGGCCACCTGGCTCTACCTGCGAGGCCGAGTGTATGGGCGTGGGCCCTCTGCAGCTGAGGCTTTGGCTTGGCCTATCCCTTCAGACCACTGGCTCAGTCTAAGCAAAAGGTGACTAGAAAGAAAACACCACATCCAAATCACATGGCTCTGGCAGAGGGGCTATTGCGCCTAAGACACGCCCACCCACAGGTATCAACCTCCAGAGTCTCCCCTTCTAGGGTTTGGAGTATTTAGCAGTACGTAGCAAAGGGCCTCATATAAGTCCCCTAGTGTCACAAGTGTAATTGTGGGAAATAAGGCAATTAGGCCTGTTTCCCTCACAGGATCTCTGAGGTTTCCAATCCTGAAGTGCTCAACACCATTCACAGCATGGTTTCAAAAGACTTGAGTTAGGCAACTGAGATTGCCTAAGCAACCAATCATTCTTCCCCAGGACCTTCCTGCACAGGCAGCATATCACCCAGGCTTGAGCCAGGGACACTGGCTGCTGGCTTAAGTGCTATTTCTCAGCACTTGGCTTGGGAACCAGACTACTTGAGACTTGAAAAATGCCACTGCACCTGGCACATTGCTAAAGGCTTGGGTATAGCTGCAAAGACCCTTCAAGCCCCCACCCTCAAGTCTTGAGTCCTGTCTACCTTCTAGGAGATGTCAAGCAGAGGCAAGATAGAACGTTCAGAGGGTGTAGGCAGGTGGGGTGCTCACCTTTGCTCAGGACTACTGCTGGGGGTCCGGGGAGCTGCATACTTGGCCTCTGCTGGTTCAGGGCTCTCTTCTACATCTTTGCAAGCAGCATCTTGAGAGGTAGACAGTTTTTCTTCCTCACTACAGGAGAGAGGAAGACACGTGCATCACATACCAGGCATGATGTCCGGGGCCAGAGGATGAGGTCACATGCAAATGGCTCTGAAGTCATGACCGCCATGGAGGCAAGCCCTGGGGCTGAGCATGCTCAGGGTGGAAGGATCACAGAAATGCAGACAGTGACTGGGGAACCACGAGAGGAAAGGGCCACACGCAGGTGGGAACTGAGAGGGACAATGTAATGTGGCTGGTGTCTGAGAAAGAGTGGTCCGTGTCACCGTACATACCGGTAGGACTTCAACACTCTGAGGCCAAGTGTGCAAAACAGAAAAAGAAACGTACAAGAGTTTCAGAACACTCCTAGAAATGAGGAATTGGGGAAACATGTCCACGACTGCACATGGCACCCCGTAGATTCGGTGGAGGTGTGAAGAGAACCTGTTTGAAGGAACAGGAGCCTTTAGTTCCACCGTGCACTCAAGGCCACACCCACCACTCGCATGTGCTCCTGGCTTACAGCCTTGCCTCAGACAAGAGCTACCCACTGCTAAGCCAGGTGGAAAGCCTTCTGTTGCCCTCCAACAGAGCATGCCTAGAGCAGACACTAGGAAGGAACAAGGAGCCAAGAGCCAAAGCAAGCAGTGGACAGGAGTCAGAGCTGCCTGTGGGTAGCTCTTGATGGAGAAGACAGCAGGCACATTCCTGACTTTGAGCTGGAAACTTAGCTGTATCTTGTTCTACCTGGATTCACACTTCATCCAATTTAAAGGGATTCCGAAAGGAAGGCATGTTCTCCTTAGATCCAAGCCTTGGCTTGGACTTGCGCATGAAACCCCCAACTTTAGGCCATTCAGGAAACTAATCGCAACCTACAGATCTGGTGCAGGTCAGACCCCCAGGCTTTCCATAGTGCTGGGGGTGGAGCCAGGGCTTCACCAGGCTAAGCATGTACTATATATACCACCAAGCTATATCCCAATCCCTCATAACTTCTTTGTCAACTCACTTTTCTCACCCCCTTCTACTCCTTTCCCTCTAAGGCAACTACTCTACTGTACTTATCTATCTAACACTGTGTGTTTATTCCAATTCTTTTTTTCTGAATCCTGCACATCTGAAAGACCATGTGTTCCCAAGCAATGGCACTATGCCCACAGTGAGCATCCACTTCTTTGTGGCTCCCTAAAGCAACCAAACCTCACTACCTCCAGGCCTCAGGCTGCCAGGAACAGTAACCACCAGCACTAGCATTTCTTAGGGTGGTACACCCTAGAGAGGGAAATTGTGAGCCATCCTTTTATGAGCAAAGAACCCTCTCTTACAAACATGCCTTCCCCACTATCAAGGCCTGACCCCTTCCCAATCTCCTGAAAGCTCTGTAAGAAGTGGATTGTGGTGCCCGCTCTCATCTCTACGGTGACTCGGAATGTTTCTTCACTTTTTCAATCTTTTTGGTTTACCTGCCTGTAAATTGCTGTCTTTTGCTCATATTCTGAGTGGGCTTCTCTTTGAGACAGTTCTCCCTATGTAGTCCAGACTAGTCTCAAAATGACTAGTTAGGTTGGAGACATGGCTCAGTTGAAAGAGTGCTCATTTAGCATGCACTGAGCCCAAGGTTACCTCCTCAGGATCTGAGAGCTGGACTCAGTAAGATCATAAATTCAAGATTATCCTCCTAGTGAGTTCAGAACAGCCTATGCTATATGGAACTCTGTCTTAAACAAAATATTCTATGTATCCCAGACAGGCCTGGGCTGTCCAAAGTCCTTGACTGGCACTTGTGATTACTGAGATCACCCCCCCGTGGCCTTTATTGTTCTCATCAGCACAGAGGGATTCCTTGAATACTAAATTCCACTCTCTTATCTAGGAACTATACATTTCTTTCCCAATCTGCTTTCTGCTCTTCCTAATCACTGACTGGAGATTTTTAACATCAATGGGATCATCTCACTTCTTTGTGCATTAGTTTCTGGTTTTGCTTTCATTTTTTTTTATTTTTATTTTGTGTATGAGTATTTTGCCTGCATGTAAAATTGTGCACTATGTGTATGCCTGGTGTCCATAGAGGCCAGAAGGTGTCAAATCTCCTGGAGCTGGAGTTACAGATGGTTGTAAACTGCCACATTTGAGTGCTGGAAATCAAGCCTGTCCTGTGGAAGAGTAGCCAGTGCTCTTAACCTCTGAGTTGTCTTTCCAGTCCCTTGTTCATTTTCATCCTTTTAAAAAAGAATTATTTATTATGTATACAGTGTTCTGCCTACATGTATGCCTGTACTACAGGCCAGGAGAGAATACAGGTCTCATTAAAGATGATTATGAGCCACCATGTGGTTGCTGTGAATTGAGCTCAGGTCCTCTGGAAGAGCAGCCAGTTCTCTTAACCTCTGAGCCATCTCTCCAGCCCTGGTTTCATTATTTTTTAATTATGAGTAGGTGTGTCTGTATGTGAGTATGTGTATCTGAGTGCAGGTACCCTAAGAAGCCAGAGGTATCAGATCTCCTGGAGCTTGAATCACAGATGGCTATGAGCTGCCAGACCTGAGTACTAGGAACTGAACATGGGTCCTCTGGAAGAGCAGAAGGTGTCCTTAACCACTGAGTCACCTCTCTCCAGCCACCCTTCCTTGTTTTAAAAAGAAGCGCTTTTCTGCCCATAGGTCAGAAGTATATTCTACTTTTTTTCCGTTAGCTCCCATGAGACAATGGACACAACAACTGGTTCCAGTGGCTCCTCACCTCTAAAATGTGGACAAGACTCACAGGAGTCTTGACAGGAAGGAGCTGCTGCATACAAAGGGTCTAGAGAATGAGTCCTGGCACTAAAGGCCTATATGTACATGCATTCTTTTATGTATGCGTTTTAGACAGTATGCAGCAAGATAGTAACACAGCGATTTTCTTGCCTGAATTTTCCAAGTGCTGAGATGACAGGCATGCACCACTATGTACTGCTGGATTCTCTTTCATGTGGGTGTGGCATATGACTGTGTGCATCTGCCCTTGTATGTATGTTTGGAGATCAGAGGTTGATGTTGCATGTCTTCTACAACTACTCCTCACATCATTTGAGTCACTCTCTCTCTATGAACCTGAAGCTCACTACTTAAACTAAGCCGGATGGCCAGCACGACTCCAGGGTCTGTCTGTTCTGTCAATGCTGAATTACAGTTGTACACTCAATACTTATGCAGCAAAGGTACCTCAAGTACAGTAACATCAGTTTCAATGCCTGTGTCTTCATAGCATGAATGCATGGGTGGCAGGCAGATCTTACAACTGTACGTTTTTGCCATCCAGGCAAGCTAAGAACCTTGAATTTCTACCTACATTTTAAGAGTATTTGGAACAAATTCCTTCTAGGAACTCCTATTGAACCTGAAGGCTAATTTGACTTGGCAGATGTCTCTGTAGCATAGAACTAAACTGTCCCATGATGGTGTGTAATCTCTCTACTTGCCTAGGTCTGTAGTGACCGTTTGGATGTGGTCACAGGTGCAATCATGGTGGATATCTCACTACATAGGTCATCTTCAAACTTCTCTACAGAAATCTTCAATATATTAATTCCTAAATGAAAAGTGTTTTGTGAAAGGAATGTACCAACACCCCTAGCTTAAGGTTACTCATTAAAAAAATTTGGTCTTGACCATTTTTTTTCTGGCCAGTTTTGCTGAATTCTTAAGTTTGTTACTGACTTGGCTAGCTTACTGCCAAGTCTGCAAACCAGCAGCTTTCACTGCTCTTTCCCATCTTTGTTTCCAGGACAGTCTACAGAAGAAGTGCAGAGACAGCTTCCTTCTATCCTCTTGATTTCAAAGTAGATGCACCTGGCACTGATACTTCTTTTAATTCTTAGTAAGTTAATGGGATTTACCCTTTCTGTTATGTTGGTTCAGAGTATTAACCATGTATTAACTGTGGAACCTTATAAGAAAAGTCAAATTTCTTTTATCTAATGATGAATTTTCCTGATACCCAACCATCCTTGAATTTCAGGGAAAACCCTTGCATTCTGTCAGTAAATAACACTCACAGGACTTCTGTACTTGTTTGCTTGGAAGTAAGTGCTTTACTTTGTGACTACTTCTGTGGTTTTGGAGTGACTTCATTGCCATCATGAAATGATCTGGGTGAGGAGTTTGGCATTTTCTACTTTCTGTAACTTAAGCTGACAATCATATAACGAAGCAGCACCACGTTGATATTGGCCAGTAGGCAGGCATCCCTGTGTACTTTGCTTGTTTATGTCCAGAGATCCAAACCTCAGTATACCCTTTATTCTCTTTAAATGCGAGCTCTCTCTTTTGATGACACCAGACTCTTTATATATTCTACCTACTCTTTCCTGGTTGTGACTTGTCTTTTAAACTCACCAATATTTTCCTTTATGGTTAAAAAACATTTCACCCTCAAATAGTCAAGACATTTTCTGTCTGAAGCTGCATGATCATGTCATTCCTATTCACAATGAGGCCAGATTTTGTTTTCTTTCAAGGGGCAATCATTTTTTATTAGTTTGCAGTTTTCCTCACTGGAGTGTATGCCATTCTAACTTTTCAAGTTCAGGCTGAGGAGGGGCCTTTGTGTTAGTATTTGGTCATCATCACTTTATTAAACAGTCTCAGGGTTTACCTATGGCGAAGCCCTGACTCCTCTTTTTGCTCCTCTTCAGAAATAGCACACCTTCTGTGAAACTGCCTGTGGATGATGCGGATTTGACTGATTTTAAACATCATTTTTGCTGAGAAAAAAACCTGGTACATCTCTCTGCATTTATTTCAGAGCTTTACTGTAGGTTCCAATAAGGGTTTAAATTCTTTCCCCATAAAAAATTTATGTTCTTGTTGATGAGGTCTCATATTTTATTAAAACACACATAACTTAATCACCTGATTTACAGAACAAAATGAGTTTTCTTATGTATCCAAAAAAAGTTAATTACAATTCTTTCTTTTTTCTTTTTTTGAGACAGGGTTCTCTTACTCTGTATTGTTTTTGAGGCTGTCCTGGCACTCTCTCTGTAGACCAGGCTGGTCTTGAACTCACAGAGACCCCCCTGCCTCTGCTTCCTGAGTGCTGGAATTAAAGTCGTGCGCCACCAACACCCAGCTCCCAATTTTTACCTATAGATTTAATCAGAATGTTCTACATAGAAAATCAGTCTTTAAACAATGACTATTTTATTATCTCACATCTTTACAGATTTCATTTTTATACTGCATTCACTAAGATACCAACAAAATGCTGAGGAAAAGCAGACACTAGCTAGTGCTGGCTCTTGTCTGTAATATTCTACTATCATTAGTAATTACATGTCACTCCAATGTAACCTCATGCCGATAGTATATAGTCTTGTAATTTAAATACACTGCAGGGGGGCTAGAGAGATAGTTCAGTGGATAAGAGCATTGACTGCTCTTCCAGAGGTGGTTTACAACTACCTATAGGTTCAGTCTTAGGGTACCTGACACCTTCTTCTGGTCTTTGTGGGCACTAAACACATGTGGCGAAGACATATATCCAAGCAAAACATCCATACACATAAAATGGGAAAAACAAATAGGCTGAATTTTGTTTGCTATTTTTAAAAATTATTTTATTTATTATTATATGTATATTGTGAGGTAGGTATGTGTGGTGTATCTGTGTGTCTTAGAGGACAACTTTTAGGGGTCTGTTCTCTCCTTGTGTGTGCATGCATATGGAAGCCAGAGCTCAACCCTGGTGTCATGCCTCGGGAGCCATTCAATTTGTTTTTTCAGGCCCTCACAATGGAACTTGGGGTCAAACAAGTAGTTGAGGCTGGCTGGCCAGTGAACCCTAGGGTTCCTCCTGTTTTTGCCTCCCCAAGTGCATGTTACCATGTCCAACTTTTTATGTTGAGTACTCAGGATTAAACTTAGTCCTCACTCTTGCAAGGCATGCCTTTTTACCAACTGAGCTGCTTCTCCATCCCTAGTTTGCAAGCTTTTTAATGGAAGAGTGTTGACTGCATATGCCACAAATGGCATTTTTACAATTTATTTCTCATTTGTGGTTTTGTCATGTGGTGCCCTCGTTAGGCAGTGAGAAAGGCTCTAAGCACTGCTTTAGATGCAGGCCAAATCTTGATGGAAGTGTTTCTGTTACCTCGTTTCCAGATTTAAACTTCTATTACGATTGCTTTTCTATTCCATGAATTGTAGAGTGAGTCTGCTATTGTCTAATCAAGTCTGGTGTTGTTAGCACTAACCTCTTGCTGCTGAATGACAATGATTGCATTACAACTACAGAACACAATTTATCTGTATGCCACTGTGTCATGGGTGGATGGGGGGCTCTGCAGCCTCTGCTCGTGTCAATTTAGCAAAGCTGAACACTGTCAATCTGCTAGACTCTGAAGACACATACACATGAGGAAAAACACACTTTAGGGGCCTAAAACTCTCCATCTCTTGGTTAACATTAATGGAGGTGGTAAAAAGATAGCAAGCTTGCCTTTGAATACTCATTTGAATCTAAAAATGTTTGTGTCTGGCCTATTCCCCCCTTCCTCCCAACAAGCTGTCACCGTAGGAGCCCCAGGCTCTGGTTACCTTTTGAAGACGGCAGTCTCTGTCTTGGCGTCTACAGTGAGGCTGAGTGTTTCCTTCATGCCGCCATTCATCACGGTCTCAGTTACCTTGTCTGTACTCTCGGCATCCTCTTCCCCGTCTGAACTGGCTTCCATGGCCACACTGCCTGGTGCTGAAAGTGCACACAGTGGATGGTCACATCCACCAAACCTACTGTGAAGCTGATACCCTTTTCTATGAAGACTCCTGTGCCTTAGTCCCACCTACTGCAGCTCCACCTGACTAAATTCTTGATGGGTACCAGTGCTTCTAAATGCCCACTAGGGTTTGCTCTCTCACAGGTTTTCCTCACTGGAGGGATGGTAAGTTCCAAAGAACCACATGGTCCCAGTTTCCTCCCAGCAGACCCCATTGCTCTTAGGCATACTCTATAACACAGGGGAATGTGCCTAGGGATCTTTCCTTTGTTCTACAATACAGGAAGCCACATGCTATGTTGGTCATGAGCTTGGACTTGTCAGATTTCATGATCTGAACTCAGTGCCCCCAGCCCCACATTTAATCTGTGCAACCCCAGACAGCAGAGACTATTCTGTGTCTTTAGCTTCTTACCCATCAAATCAGCTACAATGGTATTTTAAATGTTAAGTTGCCACAGTTTAGAAACAATGTCTCAACTGAGTAACCCTTTCTATCAGGTGGGTCTGTGGGGGTCATATGGATGTTAACTGATATAGGATGACATATCCAATTGTGGGCCAGGCTCTCAACTGTGGACAAGTGAAGAAAGCTGGTTGAGGACAGCAGCAAGGTAGTGTTTATGCTCTCTCTGCTCCTGCCAGTGGATGCAATGTGGGTAGCTGCTTGATTTCCAAAAGATGGACTATAACCTGGAATTGCAAGGCATATAAAGCTTTTCCTTTCCTATGTTTTTTGTTGGGGGGGAATCAGAATTTTTATCATATCAACAAAAATGAAACTTGAATACCAAGCCAATGAAGTTCTGACAGAATTTTTGTGGTCTCAATTATTTGGAGTGATAGTGCCCCCATCAGCTACCTCTTCTGGCTCTGGCTTTGGAGCCTCTGCTCACTGCCTCTTTCTCTTCCCAGAAACTTATTGCTTCGTTAATTTCTAAGGCTCTTGCCCCCATACACATTCACTCCCTACTAAATGCTCTGTTGATATCATTCTCTTCATTATTCTGAAAACAGTTCAGAGTCAATGCAAGAAAAACAGGTGAACAAACATTCTGAGCTCCCTAGGATTCAGACAGATGAACCCTTCATCTGCTTGTATAGGAAGGAGAAACTAGTCCCACAGCCTAGACCAAGTTTACACCCCCATGTGCCTCAGCAAAACTTTAGGGGTCTCCAGGAACAGGATGGAGGCATGGTGTCTTATCTGGTCTTCTCTACTTTGAGCATTATGCTTCCTCCTCTCTCTGGCTTTAGATATGTATCCTTAACATTGACATTAATTGGAACCCAACTCCTTCTAGAGCTCCCTTTTTGTGATTCTGTCACAATACAGTTTCTTCTCCTGTGATGATCTATGAACATCAGAGTCACACTATCTTATTTTCCTGTCTCCTTTTAGCATGATCTGGTTTCGTCTATCTGCTGTGAGCATATTGGTGCACTGCACTCACCCTCTGGCTGAGTGGTCAAGGCAGCTGCACCAGGTGTCAAGGGATCCATAGGCTCAGTACTGGTTTCCATTTCCACAGGAGAATTACTCCTTAAAGACTCCTTTGTGCTTTCAGAAAAGAGAAAATTCAGATGTCAGCAGCAGAAACAGACCTCAGTCACACAAAATGAAACATGAAATCCACACTTGGTCAGGGACTGATTCTAACTCCCCTTAATCCACCTGGGGAGCATATGAAGTTCCACAGTTCTGGAAGTGCCATCTTCTATTCTGTTTTGCTAAACACCCTGGAGCTGACCTTCCAAGGGTATCTGATGAAAAACCTCTTTTGCTGTGGTGCACAGCTATGGCAGTATGCCCCAATCACATGCTGACTTTTAACCCTGTTTGAGGCACCACATTCAACTCAGAGGTAAAACAAGGTGTAGAATACATGCTTACATCAAATGCATACCACCTGCTTCACTCTGGAAAGGGTTCAAGACAGCACATGATTGCTCACCTCAGAGAAGATGTGAACTCTGAAAAAGAAGCCCAGCCTGTCTCTTTAGTTGGCATCTGCTCCTCTGTGCTCCAGACATCAGATCCCACTGAGTCTAAGGGTGCACCATGGGTGGTTTCCATTGGGACGTCAAAGTTGGCTGACCAGGAAGGTGCTGAAATGAAGGGAGGATTAGCATTTGGAGAAGTTATCCCTTGAGTTTAACAAGGGACCATCTTTCTGATGCTGAGTGTGGTGGGGTGTGTATGTCATTTCAAACACTTGGGAAAATGAGCTGGGAGAATTGCTTAAGCCCAGGTAGACTTTGGGGACCCTCAAAATGGAAATTATTTTTCAAAACCAGGTTAGCAGATGAGAAAGTAGTTGCTATGGGAGAAAAGTTAACATGGTGCTACTTGGGGATGAGACTGACATAAGACTGACATAAACACTGGAATGCAAGATAACCTTTGTGGCTTTTCATCTAGCAATTTGATTCCTAGGAATATTTTCCTATAGAATTATTATACAAAGCTACAAAGCATACACAAAAATTCCACCTGACAATTATGTTTCCTGCTCACCATATGCAGAGCTCTGGGACCCCGGCGTACCCCATTCATGACTCCATAGACACAATTATTTCATTTCTGTAGCATATATAATTATGTGTGTGCAGTGTGTCTTTGAGTGCAGGCACCCACAGAAGGTAGAAGAGAGATTCAGATTCCATGGAGCTTGAGGCAGATGTGAATGATCTAACAAGGGAGCTGCAAACTGAACTCAGGCCCTTGGCAATGGCAGCATGTGTTGATAACCACTGAGTCACATCTCCAGCACCGTGTGTGTGTGTGTGTGTGTGTGTGTGTGTGTGTGTGTGTGTGTCTGTCTGTCTGTCTGTCTGTCTGTTGGGGGGCGGCAGCACATGCTCTCTAGCTAGATTTGTGAAGACAATGTACAAATCGAATCAGTCATCTCCAAGTATATTTAACTTGTCCCTCCTTAGGAAAGATTCTGGAAATGTAAGCCTGAAAGAAGTTACAGTGGTGGGAACTGTACCTCAGAGACCATCTCAGATGCCACAGGCCATTCTTTTGCCAATTTTCAAAACCAGGCTATTGCCCCCTCCCCCCCCCCCCTTTTTTGAGACAGTGTTTCTTTGTAGCTTTGGCTGTCCTGGAACTAACTTTGTAGACCAGGCTGGCCTTGAACTCACAGAGATAAAAACAGGCAATTTCAAGCACTAGAACTAACTCATAAGGACAGGGTGACTCACGCTCACTCAGGTCCACCTCCATCTTGTCCTCTGTGTTTGCACTGCTGGACTCAAACAGGTCTTGTTTGGCCCCATCTTCTTCTTCCGAGTCTGTACTTTCTTCACTGTCAGTACTGCCAGAGCTACAAAACAACACTGCAATATTTTAGCTGCTTAATCAGTGACCAGCCATGTCCAGAAAAATTTAAAGGACACCTCCAATGTGAAAACACACTGCACTTGAGCTAAACCTTGCCTGCCTATACCATTTCATACAGAGGAAGGTTCTATATGTGCCAAGGGTACTACTAAGCATCCTTCAAGACTTTTTGTTTTGTTCTTTTGTTTATTTTAAGACAGGGTTTTTCTGTGTAGCCCTGGCTATCCCAGAACTTGCTCTGTAGACCAGGCTGGCCTCAAACTTAAGAGATTCAGTTGCCTCTCTGTCTCCTGAGTACTGGGATCTTTTCTTCTCCTTATCCTCTATACACCATCTTAGGATGTTGAAAAACATTTTTTTTAATTGGGAAGAGAGACTTCTAAAGTCTGCACAAGTTCCTGATACGACTTCTGATTTGCAGTGAATGATCCCCACCAGCTGTGGCGTGCATGCATTCTTTGCAAGCATATGTGAAGCTGAGGCAAGAAGGTGTGTTTGGTCATGGTATAATATTGCAGCAACAGAAACCCAACTAAAACAGAAATTGCTGGGACACACCTGACCATATTTTGAGGAAAATTAGGGAAGGATTTTAGAACACTGAGCTGGAAAAGCCATTGAGTGCTTGGGTTTCAGTATGAGTCCGAAAGAATGTTGAAAGAAATACAGAATGGAGACCTGGCTTGTGAAGTCTAAGAAGGAAGCAAAGACTGTATCTGGAGCAGTCAGTATTTGGTATTAGAAATCAGGGGTTTTAGCTGGGTGCGTGCCTTTAATCCCAGCACTTGGGAGGCAGAGGCAGGCAGATCTCTGTGAGTTCGAGGCCAGCCTGGTCTACAGAGCGAGTTCCAGGACAGGCTCCAAAACAATACAGAGAAATTCTGTCTCCAAAAAAAAAAAAAAGAAAAGAAAGAAAGAAAGAAAGAAAAAAAAAAAAAAAGAAAAGAAATCAATGGTTTTGGTCAACTGGGGCTGAAGAATTGGCTATGATTTACAAAAGACCAGAACCACTAAAGTGAAACCTTTGCTTTGCTAGGACAATCAACACGATCCAGATGCAGCTGAGATTAAGAGACAAGCATAACTGAGTCAAAATTTTCTGATAAGTGTTTTTTGTCTGTATGGATTTGAGAACAACTTGTAAGCAGTTATGAAAAACGACCTCTCAGGTAGGATTTTGTTGGATAGTGTGTGGAACTCATGGATCTAAGTGGGGAAGGAACTAGAGCTGACTAATGGTTATCTCCAGTTCATCAACACTCATGAGTTTTAGAGTCCAGTGCATCAGCCTGTAGAGCTATGTATCTTACTTTTTACAGTATTATGAACAGCATCGTTTAGTAATTTCAACAATTCCAGTAAGAAGAGACCTTGGAAAAAAACTCTTGATCCCTTTTCTGTGTTACTGTATTTGATCTGCCTTAAAAATAGTTTTTATGCCAGAGTCTCATTATGTAGCTCAGACTGGTCTCAAAATTTAAAGCCCTCTGCCTCAGGCCGAGCATAAAACTACAGGACTGTGATACCACAGCTGACCTGCTACAACTTTTAAAGGTGTTTCTGCACACCTGCTCATGACAGCTACAAACCAGTTTTCTTCTCTGTAATACGAACAAGTCAAATTTTTATAGTCAGAAACAATTGTGTGGTCTCTGAATTAGAGGGATAACAGCCTTTCATTTCAGTATCCTAGGAGTTGCTATTTCTTTCTGAAATGCTTTGGCACATCAGTGAAGTCATTTGGATCCAGACTGCTAGAATTTCTCATCTTCTTGTCTTTGGCTCCCCAAGCATTGATCTTATAGGTGAGTGCTAATAGGCCTGCCTGATGAGAAACTTTAGAACAGAAACTCAAGCCTAATAGATACAGCACTGTTCAAGTTACACCCCAACCTTTTTCTTAATTATGGTCCTTCATGTCATTCAAAGATTATTTAGGTTGTCACTAGCATATAGGCTGTTCATTATCTCTTATCACTTTCAATCTTTTTACTGACTGTCCAAACTCTAGTGACATCAATACTCATTCCTGCCATTAGCTTATACCTTTTCTCGTTCATTTGGAAGCTCACTACAATCATCTTCTAGAAGAGCAACTTCAAGTTTCACTAGTTTCCTCTGCTGTTTTTGTTCTGTTTCAGATTCTACTCTAATCTTTACACTATTTATTTGGTTTTAATTTGCCCATTTTCTATTTTCTTAACATAAAAGCAAAGGTCACTGGTGTAAAGTGCTTTAAATCTAATATAGCTAGTTATTTGGCACTTTATTTTCTTTCAATTTGAAAAACCATGAAGTTCCTTAACCCGCCTTTTCCCAGTTTCACTATGTAGCTGAGGGTTAGCCTACAGTTCACTCACAATTGTGCACTAACTCCCAAGTGCTCAGGTAAGGCATGTGCCTCCACACCCAGTTCCCACAGACTTGTTACTGATTTCCAATTTAACTCTTCTAGCAGAAGATTTAGCAGCAGAAGTGTTCAGAATTTTCCCAAACTAGCTTTAAGGCCTGAATGTGGTCTTTTGTTGTGTTCTTTTGCTGGATAGAATGCCTACTTTATAAATGTGCAAGTAGTACCTGCTGGAAGATGGTGTGGTTCAAGTGGTCTACTTAGCAGCCATATGAATTCTGTCTATTTCATTAATTACCAATTGGGGGTGCTGAATCATCTGCCTGTAACTCAATTTGCTTACCATGCTTTGCAATTCTATCCATTTCTGTCTGTTGAATTTGAAGCTGTGTCATTAGGTAAAAAGGAGTTTAAAACTGTTATGTCCTCACTGAACTTGGAAGATATTGCTAATTAGCTGCTGAACAGAGATGATTCAGTGTGTAAAAGTGCTTCGTGTCAAGTCTGATGAATTGAATTTGATCCCAGGACCCACTTGCTCAAAGGAAAAAAACCTGATTCCTGCAAGATATCTCTGATTTGTACACATGCATGTGGCTAAGGAATGTATGTGCAAACATGCACAACCTAAATAAACTTTCTTCACTAAGTTACCTGCAAAGGAGAACCAGATTAATTAAAAAAAAAAAAAGGAGGAGGGGATATTTCAGCTTCCTTTGTAAAGAGTTTTAGGATGTCATGTTGCTAGAAAAACAGAGGGAGCTGGTCAATCATCTTTTGATTGTCTATTTACTTAATGTGCATGGGTGTTTTAGTTGCATATGTCTGTGTATCACTTCTGTGCCCACAGAGGTCTGAGAGGACTATGAGCTGTCATGTGGGTACTAGGAATGGACCTGAGGTCGTCTGTGCTCTAATCACTGGGTCATGTTCTCCAGTCCTCAATCCATTCTTGTTTGTTTTTTGCTTTTTGTTTTTTTGAGACAGGGTTTCTCTGTGGCTTTGGAGGCTGTCCTGTACTAGCTCTTGTAGACCAGGCTGGTCTCAAACTCACAGAGAGCTGCTTGTCTCTGCCTCCCGAGTGCTAGGATTAAAGGCGTATGCCACCAATGTCCGGCTTCCCCTATCCATTCTTAAGAGCATTCCTCCTGAAAGAACAAAGAACTGGCCTTGGGTTTAGCCTACATTGGTGGTGCTACGTGCAGGCCTCATGCTATGAGAAGCTCTGGCGCACCTGGACCTCCTCTGAGATTCTGGAGTAAAGGCAATGTGCTTCTCCTCCCAGATATCCTCCTCATCAGAGCCGCCATCATCAAACTGCTGTATCCTTTCTTTACAACATGCTTCAAACAGAGCAATATTTCCCTACAGAAAAAAAAGTGAGCAAAAGAGGAAACACAACTAAAGTCAGAACTGTTATCTCTCCCAAATTACCAGTGAAATTATTTTTTCCATTTGCTTTTTAAAAAATGGTACCCATCACATATACCCAAATAAAGCATAAACACAAAATGTTAGCATTTATGTAAATAACAAAAAAAAATCCCAAGAAAGACTGAACTTTAAACTAACATGTAAAAGGCTTGGATATATTCTCCTCATGAGTTCTCTTGTACCTCATGGGATCATCCATTTCATTCTGAGCTTCCTCTCTGTTCCAGAGACCAACAAGGAAAAGACCTGGATCCTGCCTGCTGTTACCTGCCCAAGAAGCCATGAGGGGTTGCTATAACCTAAGGAGTTGTTTCACAGCAAATAAAAGTTTCTCATGTGTCTTGTTTATTAGAGAAGCCTGGTAGAGATACTGATACTGAATCAATCTATGTTCGTTTCCTGCAACAGAGGCCAAATCTTTATGGTGCAAACACTAAGTGACCAGGGTCTTATTAGCCTAGTCACAGGTTGCAATCTCCTGCTTGCAAGTCCAGGCAGACATCATGACAAGTTGACACTCATTAACACACCTAGGATGTGGGATCCCAGGCTGCAAAGGGGCCTTGGGTACAGGGCAACCACAAGTAGCTTCCAGCAAAACCCGTCAGTTCTCCACTTCTCCAGTGGCACATCACTTACAACAGGCAACTTTTATACTCACACTTTCATTAGTATTGAGAGTAAAGTTGATATCTGACACCCGGTCAAAAGAAACACTGTAAAGAAAGCATAAAAAATGTTAATCATCCATAAGTGGCTATAAACAGTGCTGTGTAATTCTCAAAATTCAAAGTACTTATATTATCATTGTATTCTCCATCAGTAATACCCACCTTTCTGTATTCAATGGTGCCCTCCCTGGTACTAATGAATGAATAGAGGACAGCTGGAATGGGAGCCTGTTGAGATGAGGCTGTGAGGCCCCTAACAGTCTTTTTACAATGAACTTATAACTTCTGTGCCAACTATGATTTCAGGAACCATACCAAGAAAACCAAGAAAAAAGGATTCCTTAACAACCAAGTCCAAACATGAAAAAGCACAAGAGCACTGCCAGGTACTAGGACCAACTCAAACATGAAACACAGGGCAACCCTGGCCATCCTGCCACCATGACAGTGAGGGATAGAAGCAGTCACGATGAGCTGCCTGATTGTTATTGGTGGGACAATGTCATCAATCTTCAAAGCTGAGTTCTAACCAGTCACCAACCCAAGCACTGTGTTCTAAAAGAGAATGCCAATTCTGAACTTGTAACACTTAAAAGAATCCAGATAGGAAAATCCAAGATGTCAAGTGGGGATGGTGCTGTGTGTATGATATGGGATGTCCTTCTGTATGCTGCGAGTGTGTTGCTTTTATTGGTTGATGAATAAAGCTGTTTTGACCAATGGCTAGGCAAAATATAGTTAGGCAGGAAATCCAAACAGACTTATAGGGAGAAAGAAAACAGAGTCAGGGAGATGCTAGGTACCCACCAAAGGAGTAATATGTTGGAGCATTAGCAGTAAGTCAAAGCCTCATGGCAATATATAAAAGAAATGGGTTAATTTATAAGAGAGAGCTGGCCGGTAATGTGCCTGAACCATTGGCTAAACAATAACAATTTAATATTAGTATCTCATAAGTAGCGGCAAGAACCTGGTGGGCAGAAGAGAAACTGGTCCAGTGGGACCAGACAAAGAAAAACTTCTAACTACATGTGTATATTCTGAGTCTTCATTGATTGCTAACATTGCAAACACAATAATGCCTTGTGTAGTGTTCTTGTTCCTTGTGGACAGAAATGAGTCAATGTGCAGGGCATCTGATAGCTCAGTGCCTGCTGTTTGTAGTAGAGCCTCTGCTCCACAGGGCCAGCATTAGACATTCATGCAGCGTGATATAAAAAGACTTTATCTTCCCAGACTGCAAACTCAAATGTGTAATAAAATAGCCTATATTGGCTGAAGTCCAACAACTATTGCAAGCTACATGTTTTGGTGTCATAGTGGACTCAGTGAGAATCACCACCTGAGATCTAATCACAGTGGCTTAAAATTTTCCTTTCACCCTGTTCTCAATCTACAATCCTCATGATGGGATGTGTTCTCCTTCCCAGGCAGGATGCTACATGCTGGCTCTCAGTTCTGCTAAGCTCCTGTGTATTTCCTTTCACTCCTCTGTCAGTTCTGAATTCCCTCTCTGCCTTTGACTCTGACTGCAGAACAATGGTAAGAATGCTTGGCTCTTGCAAAACAACCCAAACATCCTTACAGGGATTTCCCCAGAGCAGAGAGCACATGAAAGCAGGGTTGGTCCCACTGCCCTGATCATCTGCAGGAATACAGGGCAACAACATGCTAAACAGTTTGACTTCTCACCAGAAAGCAGACATGGGAAGGAATTACTGAACTGCTTACAGTAATGCATTACATACACTGAAAAGGGCAGAATGGTGGCTGGGGTCTTTATAAGAAAGATAAATTGAGTGCAAGGGCAGGTATATATGATACCAGATGCTTAGGAAGCTGAGGCATGAGGATGCCTGAGTTCACAACTTAGATGACACTTAGATGAAAAAATAAAGATCACCCCCTCCCCCTCCTCCACTCCAGGAGTGTGGCTCTTGGCTGTTGTCCCAATTACCCAAAGCTCAAGGTTAGACACTGCAAGTAAATGACAGATGGGACCTCCCAGCTCAGGGGTGTTACAGACTTCAGGAAGCCAGGAGAATCATGGGTCACAAAAAGCATGTGTGAGTAGTCACTAAGGAAACAGGAAAATTTACTCACTTGCCAATGTCGTCTTGATCTGCAAACTTCTCATCGTTGAAGCCAAACTGGTCAATAAAATTGGACGTCATTTGTTGCATCTGATAATCAGAAAAGGCCTGGCAATCCCAGGACCAGTGACAGTGACATCATGATTCTAATGACATTCTATATATTACTTGCCCATTTGTGTTCCAGAAACCACTTTAATTCACACAGCTATGAGGCTTTAAAAGTTGGTGTTTTTTTTTCTTTAAAGAAAGAAAAATCAAATAATTTCAGACATATTTTGCCCCAAAAGGGGGAGTTTTTGAAATGTGATACACAAATTGCTCCATTATTCATTATTAGGAAATACTTAAGGGATCACACTAAAAAGTGACTACTATAAATAGTCTTTGGACAGAAAACTAGGTTAGCCTTAGTGTGAAGAGGTGAGAGACATGCAAGTCTGAAATTATGAAAAACACCATCATCTCCAGACACAAACAACAGCAACCTAAACTATAACACACCAACCCCAACTTCCCACCCTTTGCTGGCCCCCACCGTATCCCCACTCCCACCCACCATAGCAAAAATAACATCAGAGGAAGAACAACTGATGGACGTAATCGTGGTCCTACAAATGCTGGCCTAAGTCTTGGAAGCTGGGAACAGTCTGAGATAAGGAACACTTCTACAGAACATACCTGACAACAGGAAGCTGTATAACCTCATCAGAAACTGTTCAGAAAACCCTGGAATACTATAAGGTCTACAGGGGAGCCAATTCTAATTCCATCAGGCTCGGTTGAGTCTTCCCAGATGGAAAATGGGGGAGTGTTATACTCAACAACACCCAAGTGCTAACAGTTTACTTATGCCATCAGGAAACATGCCCTCACTACACAAAGAGAACAAGGGCCGCTTCACCTCACTCTCACCCCGACAATGAAGACAGGACCACAGGACTACCCTGTGAGCACCACATGTGGTCAAAGACAGAAAAGAGCAGTGGGACCCATGCAACAACACTTGCTAATGAAGGCTTTTTTGAGGCCACTGGTTGCAAAGGAGGCAGTTGTAGTTGAGCTGATAGATTTCTCCTAGGTCCTCAGCAGAGCCCACGCCCCCTACCCTGCACTGAAGAAATACCTGTCATTCATCTTGACCACACTAACCCTCATAGCAGGGAATTATGGCATGGATAATCCAAATTGTATGTAATTTAAAAATAAACTTCCTGTTTGGCTTTGGAAATTATATTTTGTTTAGGTGTGAAAACAAAACAAAAACAAGGAAAACCTAACCAATTTAAGTCTCACTTTCCTCTCAAGCAAGACAACACCCTCCTCCATCAGGGCCACAGAGATGACATAACATGAGCTTAAGGCGACAGTGGACAGTTGGCTGCAGGACAGGCATTCACAGGGCACCCAAAGAGGTGGTGTGGCAGGACTGTACGGGTAAAGGCTAGAGTATAATTGAAGCAGTCATGGGAAGATGGTTACAGCGAAAGAAAAGGAAAAAGTTCTAGTGCTCTGGGTAATAAAAGGAAAACAGAAAAAACAGCCTTCGCAGCCACTTCAGCAAAAGAAGATCAGGTACTTTGTCCTGAAGCCTTATCACTTATGAGGCAAAGAGGATGCTCGATATTTCCCAGGTGTGTAAAAGATCAATGAGGTCATCTGTTGAGCAAGCAACACAAGATAGACTATACGCTTATCTATCTAGAATCTCAGAGCAAGGCAAGGGCCCATCCCAGATGCTTTGTTTTCATGCTGCTTGTAATACAATTCTTTTGGATAGAAATGGAAGAAACATTCCTTGAAGTTCAACACCACCAATAAATACACTGCAATGTATGCATATCTACATGTACATACATATACACATACAGATACTTTCACATATACCCACATGTACTTTTATTTGTTGTCCCTATGCACATAGACAGAGCTACAGCAACTGAAACTGGGATCAGAGTCCTCCACTGTTCTCGGTCTAGCACTGCTTCTGGGAAAAATGAAAGGACTTCCTATTTGTATCGGCTTTCTACACTACTGCTACAGAAGCTAGCACAGCCAAAATGAAGAGCTGTGACAATCTACATGCAAGGATGCTGAAAATGTCACATGTCACAACCTAGAAAGCAACCACACATGGCTGTAGTTACATTTAGGAGCACTGTCCAGTACTGTCACCCTGAACACTGAAACTGCTTTGAACTCAGTCTGACTTGTCCCAAGCCTGCGTGTGATGTGAGGTGCTAGAGGTGTCAGCTTACTTTTGACACCTCTCCACCCAGTAAAGGGGATGAGCTCATTCCCTCCACACCTCTGGGAAGCAAAGTTTGGGGGACACTAGGAATCTAGAAAGTACTAGAACAAAATAAAACTGGCAGAGGCACACACATCATGAGGCACTGGCTCACTGCTCAGGGCCACATCTGTGACAGGGTTACCTTGTCAATAACTGTCCCGTATTCTGCACATTCATGGGCTCTGAGTAGGAAGCCCAATTTTAAGCAGGAATGAGAAATTTAACAAGTAGCTATCTATACATTGACATTCTGCTGACAATGGAGGCTGTGACCACACTGTTAGGTTACCCCAGATCATCTTTCTCTAGATGTTTTGGATCAGATTCATTTCAAAACAGTTCATGATTGGTTCATAGTATAAGTGTGCAAAAAAAGAAAAGCTACTGCAAGCATGTTATCAGAATGACTAGCAATTACTCCCTACATATAGAGGTTACAGCCAGAGGATGGAGCCCCTAAGCTAAGGGTCCTAGAAACCAGTTTCGTGACTGGACTGAATATGAGAAAATATCCAAAAGCATGCATGGCTCTAGAACCAGGTTATCATGTTAAGTGAGGCAACTCATTTTCTAGATGCCTAAAAATAATGTCTAGATTAGATCAGTAGCTGTAAGTTTAGGCATATGCAAGTCTTAGTCTTCAGTTTGATTTACAGCAGTGAGAGGGTATGCGTGACAAAGTTTACCAACAGTTAGTAAGATATGAAAAGTATCCTTTTTCTCTTTATGTATTTTTAAAATTTATTTATTTAGTGTGTGTGTATATGGAGATCAAAGTCCTCTGATTTGAGGAAGTCAGTTCAGTTCTCTCCTTCCACCATGTGGATTGTGGGGATCAAATTCAGATCTACAGGCTCAGCAGCATCTAAATGGCTGAGCCACCTCACTGGCCCAGGCATTGTTTTTCAGATTTTAACAGGCACGAACCACCTTGACAGCTCACATTGGATCCACCAAGCTTTGCTCTGAGGTTACAGCAATGCATTTGGACTCACGCCTGGTCAAGCTGACTGAATATTCTATGGTGTAAGAGGGACAAAGAGAGCACTGACAACACACACAGGGCTGCATGTAGCACAGTTTGCTGTGCTGGGCTGCCTAGGTAGTCAGCGCAAGAAGCAAGATGTGTGCTCTCCAAGAAGACACTGCTTCTCCACAGTGCTCCCTAACGTTAAGGGAATGGCTGCCAACAGGAGCTCGTGTCAAGAAACATACAGGGACCAGCAAGTACAGATCTATCTGTGAAAGGCTAAACTTCCTCAGTATCAAAAGCAAGCAAATGCTCAGTTGCAATACTGGAATGTGACAGTCATGCTGCAACTTGGAAGCAACAGACAGTCACACAAGAGAACCAGAAGCTTTACTTTGACCCCAGTAAAAAATGTTTCTGAGACTGAGAAAAAAACCAAGTACCACCCAATATAGTGTGGCAGTGTTTCCTCACTCCTGTTGTCAAACTGATGCTTGGACCAGAATAGTTGAGGACAGCTTTCCCCCACGAACAGCAGGTCATCTGCTTCTATTCTAAACTCTCAGACTCGATCACTGTCAGTTTTCTAAGAATGGCCAAACTATGGTTAGTACATATTAATAATGATCTCCTGTTTTTGCCAGAAAAAATTAAGTGCAGTTACCACATGAAGACCAGTTGGGGGCAAGTGGCAAGAATGATTCCAACTAAAATTTCATTTAGATGCCACACAACACAATTAAAGGACACTGAGGAAGGATTGACCATGTGGTTCAGAGGCACTGCACAAAGTTTACTCAGATGCTTAACCCTTATTTCTGCCATTCTTAATGAAGGCCTCTGCCATGAATCTAAGTAACAATGCACTGCCATTAAGGACTGCACAGTGAGCATGTGAGGTGACCTGATGACTACTTGTTTCATGCAGTGCTCACCAACATCCATCATTCCTCACTGTTACCCAGGAACACAACAGTATAAGCCCACCTGGCAAATCCCCAGCTCTCCCTGTTTCAATCATTACTGCCTAATTGGTATCGATTCCAAACCACATTCTAACACAGTGACAGATGCTGATTCAAGGGCAGCTAAACTATGCATTGAAGATAAAAATAAATAGCAAAGCTTTAGGTGTGACTCACTTGCTGCAAAGAGGAATCCTGTGAGAAACCCGTGTCTTTAAAGTCAATTTCATCATCACTGGATGAATGAATATGGCAGGTTGTAACCTATATGCATAAAAATGTAAAAAGCTATTTAACATAGAAAAGTGGTGGACATTTGTATCAGCATCATTTAACGAAAAAATATCACATTCAGTTTTTGTTTCAACGTGTTAAAAACCAAAAAAACCCAGAAATAACAGTTAGGTTGTCAAGCACACCCAGTCAATGTAAAGTCCACTCTCTGGCTACACACCCAGCTGGCTGGTGGTTCCACTCCTCAGGACTAGCATCCCCAGGAATCACACAGGAACAATTGATTACTCCATTCAAAAGGGGAAGGCAGAAGTAATAGTACAGTGAAGATGAAGAAAAATAGAACATATGTGTCAGGTCTGGGGGGGTAAAACACTATCCTAGAGATCACTCATGAGCCACTAAAACACCAATCTTGTAGATAACGATTTCACTCCAGTCTTGACTTTCCTGCCTATACCAAGAAAGACACTGGTCACAAATGCTCTTAAGTGAACAGTACCCTGACCAATAAAAGACCCTCTAAAAAAAATGGGACCTCCCTGCCCTACAGGGAGTAGGTCAACTCTCAGTAACTAAGAAAACCTCCAACATGAACTGCTCACTATTCACGGGTAAGTGATGCTTGCTGATCAGAAGTGTGCTGACAGAGGTCAAGGTAAGCACTGTTCTAGTACAGCCCGCACTGTTAGCACCTATAACAATGAACAGTCAGTGAAATTCCTTGAGAAGTGGTATACTTCTGAAGGTCACTTATAATGAACTCTCTACAATTCTTTATAACAGTTTACTATATAGCTTTGACTTGCTTCTGGATCAGATCTACCAGCCTTACTCAGCCTCCTAAGTGCTGTGACTACAGGCACGTGTCCTATCCTGCTCTTCTATGCTTTTAGTGCAAGTGGGTAGAGATAAGACATAAGTGTTCTCTGTCAACTGCTGTGCTTCATAGCCTGGCATTAGCAAACCAGTTCACATCATGCTAAGCAAATGTATATTTGGGGTACAACCAGAGTATAGGGCACAGAAACAGGACAATTTAAAGTTAGCTGGCTTGAGCTGGGCAGTGGTGTCACATGCCTTTAATCCCAGCACTCGGGAGGCAAAGACAGGCAGATCTCTGTTAAGTTCGGGGCCAGCCTGATCTACAGAGTGAGTTACCGCACAGCCAGTTCTGTTAACAGAGAAACCCTATCTCAAAAAATAAAAACAAAAACAACAAAAACCAAAAACCAAAAGTTAGTTGGCCTGAATGAAGACTTAAGAAACCTGGCTGCTTCTGGGGTACAAAGAAAAGCATAGGTCAGTGACTCTCAACCTGTGGGTTCCAACCCCTTTGAGGCCACAGATATTTACTGTAACAATAGTAAATTTGCAATTATGAAGTAGTAACAAATAATTTTATGTTTGCAGCTCACCACAGCATGGGAAACTATATTAAAGAGTGACAGCATTAGAAAGGCTAGAAACCACTGGCACAGGCTTTTCCCCTCATAAAAACCAGAGTTAATCATACCATTAAATAAGGAGGAAACTTTTGTGGAGCAACTAGGAAGGACATGGGTGCTAAACTGTTGCTGTGAAGCACTTCCCTCCAGGGGAGTGTTTATAATGTCCCCACTTTGGAGTCAGGGTCTCATTACATAGACTAGGCAGGCCCTGAACTCAACTAACATTATTGGGGTGTGTTACTATACTCAGTTTACAATGTTTTCTCCAAAGATAGTTTTAACTAATTATGATTACTAACAGCACAATGCAGGCAGACATTCAGTTGTGTGTTAGTTGAGGGTATAACTGAGGACATCCACACCGTAAGAATCTGAAAGAATGAATGGAGCAAGCTAAAGAGAGGATTTCATTGCCTCACAGGGGATCAGAATCCCAACCCATTCACCACCAGCTATGTGCAGTCTTGAGTTTCTGATCTATATCACACATCCCTTCTGAGGCACCAGAAGCTCAGAAATGTCACCTTTATTCTCCTTCAGCTAAAACCTCGGCTGTTTTCTATCTTGTTCACAGGTGCCTGGCCACCCTCACAATGTAAAGAAACCCTACTACTCTTCACCAAACCTGCCACCAGCTAGTGAGTGGGCTAGTGAATAATACCAGTGAGGCATCTTGCCCTGCAGCAGTTTGTGTTCCTCCAGAAACCACACAGATCTTAGAAAAGTATACATGGGATTAAGTCACATTTTACTTCTCAACTTAGTGGGTTCAAATCTCAAATAAGGTCTCACTGTCTGCCTCTGTCTTTACTTCCACCCTTATTTACTCTGACACAATAGCCACAGCAGATTCTGTACCCACCCACCACATACACTTGCAGCCCCTCCTCTGAGATCTTTGCTTCCCTCTCTTTGGCTATACTACCATTATCTGTAACGAAGTTTTCCTTGAGCAGTGTTTAAAAAAAAATTTATGGGGGTGGGGAGCTGGAGAGATGGTTTAGCAGTTAAAAGCATTCACTGCTCTTCTAGAGGATCCAGCTTCAATTCCCAGCACCCACATGGAAGCTCACAACTGAATGTAACTCCAAGATGTGACCACCCTTACACAGACATACATGCAGGCAAAACACTAATGTATGTAATTTTTGAAAAGATACTCTGTGTGTGTGTGGGGGGGGTGTACAAATGCCAGAAAAACACGTACAGAGGCCAGAGGACAACTGTTCAGTCAACTCTGTCCTTTCATATTTACATAGGTTCTACAGATGGAACTCAGGTCTCCAGGCTTTCTTGCTTGCTGAGCCTTCTCAACAGGCTTTCGACAACCTATCCAGAACTTCCCAACTTGCTCCTTGATGCTATCTCCTCAGCAGGATACCACAGAACAGGCTATTTGACAAAGTCCTGCTTCCCAAGCTTCTGTTTCTCCCCTGCTTGGTAAGTACTAGTATCCTCTATGACCAGCACTGCAGGCACTTGAATGTCTGCTCAAAAACAACACTAGCAAATCGCTAAATGACTCCACTCTTGCCAAGGTGGGCATGTGAGATTATGTTAGTTGCAGGCATGAAAAGGCAGCTAACAAGGTAGCACACTCTTCCATAATACCAGTCAGCATTGCTAATATGTTAAGAGAACAAATAATGAAGTGATCAGTTCACTGATATACTAAAGGAACACCCTAAGCTTGAGGAGACTGTTGACTGTGCAGCTCATCAACAAGAGGTGCCACCATAAGTTCCTTCCTGGGGACTCTCAGTACCTGCCTGCTCCAGGGCTTGCTTTCACCCTAGCTAGCTACATGGACAAGAAATTCACACAAGTATGTGCCTATCATTCCATAATATCTCTAGGTCCTGTCTGTCAATGCTGGGAAACAAATAGCAGTGCTTCTAAAATACTCTTTGCTGAATGGGTAAGTAAAGACTGAGACAAACTCAACTTCTCAAAATTAGTACAAAACATTTTCTAGTTTCCATTTTTATTTAAGTCCTTGCCAAGTTTTAGTTTGGAGGTAGAGTCAAAATTCATAACTCTTTGTATTTAACTAAAACACCAAATGTTAGAGTTGGGTGTAGTTGGACATGCTTATAATCCAAACATTTGAGAGGCTGAAGCAGAAGGATCAGAGTTTGAGGCTAGCCTGGGCTATGAAATGAGATACTGTTAAAAACAAAACCAATCCAACAACCCAGTCCAAAGCACCTAAGTTTAATATTCCAGCTCCCTCACATGAACAGCAGCAGCACAAGAACCAACTGCACACACATTTTGGCTGCATTCCAAATGAAAGACTGGAGATTCCTCCATCTTGGAGCTGAGTTAGAAGGCTGCAGTAGAAGCCACAGGAGTCACTTAGGGGCTACACAGCTTATGCTGACATGGGGGAGAAGGGGGGAGTAAGACAAGTGTGGTAGTAGCTATCCTTATGTAAACACTAAAATACAAATCGCTAAAGAAACATACCAGGCCGGGCGGTGGTGGCGCACGCCTTTAATCCCAGCACTCGGGAGGCAGAGGCAGGCGGATCTCTGTGAGTTTGAGGCCAGGCTGGACCGATAGCCTCCAAAACAATACAGAGAAACCCTGTCTCGTAAAAACCAAAACAAACAAACAAACAAACAAAAACAAAACAAAACAAAAAAACCCAAAGTAGTAACTCAAGCTATGAATACTCAACAATGCAGAGAGACATGTGAGCCACTTAAAAAGCAACAGAGTAAGGTAGCAGATCTAGTCATGTACTTGACACTCAATCCATTACCCAACTGACAATTCCACTGGTGAATGTGCTTTTACTAAGACCATGCACTACATTCCTAGGCACTGTCACTTTTTCAAGGATAAACAAGGCCCCTGGTATTTACCAAATTATATTTATGCAGTGTTCTACGGTAGCCTGCTGCCCCAAACCACCAAAATAAACTCAATATATTCTGGGGAGGGAAATAACCTTAAGGAAATAGCTAATATCTCTTTGGTGGTTAGACTAATCCTTAAAATCGTTAAGAAAGAATGGAGAAGACCTTAAGCCAAGCCAACAACACCAGCACAGCACTCTTGGGAGAAGGGCTAACACAACAGGACATCAGCATGCTTTGATATCCAATTAATTAATTAATTAATTAATTAACTAATTGTGTGTTTGGAGACATACACGGCACACATATAGAAATTAAACTTTTGTTCTCTGTCTGTGTGTGTTCTGGGGATCAAACTCAGGTCAAGCTTGGCAGCAGGAGCTTTACCCATGGAACCACCTGTCTGTTTGCAGGCTTCTCCCAAGGTCATCTTTCTGTAGAATACCTATGTGGCCTCCCTCTCATCACAGGGAGAATGCAAGTCTACTTTGAGTGAAAGATTGTGCTCATAACAGCTTTCCCTTACGTAGGATGGATGAAATGCCCACCAACATGGAGCTGGACATGTGTTCTGTGCTGCTTGCACCATGTACTCAGTATTTATAAAATCTCTCCAGGCCTACTGATAGCATGCAAAAGAGCTATGGAAAGTATGGGCAGCAATGATACCTTCTCCTTTACTACAAACTGCTCTCAAACAATCTTCTGCAGTTACCTAAGACTGTTTTTCCTTTTGGGGGGCAGGGAGGGTGGTGAAATAAGAGGGAGATGTTTCTTGTACTTCAGACCTCAATCTTGCAAAGTAGCTGAGGCTAGCACTAAACAACTTGTGGCTTTTTTTTTTCCCACATGTGTGTTTCTATTATGTGCAGTGCATATGTGGATATGTGGGGTACATGTGGAGGTCAGAGATTTGTGACCCAGAGCTCACTATTTCCATTTTGCTGGAATCCTCCAACTCTTCCCCTGATGATGGGTTACAGGTATATGCTGTCATGCCCAGCTCTTACACAGGTTCTGGGGATTGAATGCAGGCTCTCATGTTCCCACATCATGTGCTTTATATAATAAGTCATCTGCTAGCCCTGGCCTTGGCCTTCTGATCCTTCTGTGTGCCACAGGAAAAGTATGTTTTTTAAAAGCTTTAAAAACAAGGTCAATCACAGGTGGATAATTTTAAAACTGCCCCCAATAAAAACACTCCTACACCAGGCAGGTTGCATTCCTACAGTAAGACTGATGTGGGAACTGGCAACAAAACAGAGGACAGAGCCACTCTCTTTTTTTTTTTGTTTTGTTTTTACGAGACACGGTTTCTCTGTATTGTTTTGGAGGCTGTTGGTCCAGCCTGGCCTCTAACTCACAGAGATCCTCCTGCCTCTGCCTCCCGAGTGCTGGGATTAAAGGCATGTGCCACCACCACCCGGCCAGAGCCACTCTTCAGAGCAGCCAACCACTCACAACCACTAGATGGGTTTCAAACCCAGCTTCAATTATTTTAACTGACGAGTACAGAAGTCCAAACCACCCAGCCATGTAACATTTTTATACAAAGACTGCCCTTCCTGCTGGTCAGCACTGTCGACAGGAGTGTGGGTTTGTCTGCAGCCAATGGCACACAAATCAGAGCCCTCAGACCTATTGTAACCATATGGTTCCACAAAGCTCCCTTCTACAGTCATCTCTTTTTTCATGCTTCCTAATTAGGTATCAACCCCACCTTAAAAAGCTATTACTTGGAGTTGGAGAGATGGCTCACTGGTTAAGAGCACTGGCTGCTCTTGAAGAGGACCTGGGTTCAATTCCCAGCACATGGCAGCTTACAACTGTCTCTAACTACAGTTCCAGGGGATCTGACACATTCACACAAATGCACATAAAAATATATATCTTTTTTTTTTTTGGTTTTACGAGACAGGGTTTCTCTGTATTGTTTTGGAGGCTGTTGGTCAAGCCTGGACTCGAACTCACAGAGATCCGCTTGCCTCTGCCTCCCGAGTGCTGGGATGAAAGGCGTGCGCCGCCGCCGCCACCACCACCACCCCCCGCCGTAAAATTACATATCTTTAATATAAATAAATAAAAACTTATCACTTTACTACTCCAGTGGAGAGGCAAAGGTTGGCGCAGAGGGACACAGGATGACCCACAATGACTTTGCAGCTCTTATCTGTGAGGGGCTACCTCCTGCTATATAACTAATTAGTTAATGACTGAGGTATTATTACAAGAACTCAAGGCCACAGCAGCTAGTACTGAACAGCACTCTGAGCCAGGCCATCACCCTGATCACCAGCTATCACATGCTAACAAAGATGCATTTTCATCTGCAAAAACTAAAATAAAGCAACACTCACCTTAAAACTTAATGTGCTTAAAAACAAAAACAGATTCCAAAGACGAATATAATTTTTAAAAATTATCAATGCCATTATTCCCTGGCCAAAAGTACCAATCAGTTCAACATTCTAAAGCTGAAGTTTCAGAGTCATCTACAACCTTCTTCTCCAAAACTGTCTTAAAATGAGAGTAAACGCAACTCCATAACACTGGGAATATCCACAGGAGCTTGGAATTCTAAGCACTCAGAGTGACATGAGGCCACAGAACAAGAGTAAAGCAGAGGATGGTCCAGAGGTGCTTAGGGGGTAGGACCCAGGCGAGAAAAGACACTGATATGGACTGCAGTGGACATGGGTGGCTTTTTAGTACCCTTTTGCCATGTAAGGCAGGTCACTAGGAGGTTAAGAACAAATCAAGAATGCTGTAATACTGTCCTCTTTATGTAAAGAGTCATAAGCTTATCCTTGGTGCACATTCACTGGGCCTAATAATAGGCAGTCTTGAACATTTTTCCAAATAAATAGGCAATGGCTGAGAGCACCAAAACCCCCAGAGATATAACCTTGTGAAACCTACTAGATCTACCGTGTTCCTCTTGTTCGTCTCTCCTAAGGAGCTCGTGCAGAATGTCTCCCATCGCTCCCTTACTTCATCGGGAAGATCTTCAGAGTAAAAAGGAAAAAAGCATTATCACACAGTGATCCACAGGGACAAGAATACACAGTCTCACAGAGTAGCTGCATGAATAGCATGTAGGGAGTCTTGGATCAGCTGAAGTTCTGACTATGGCCAGCCAGTAGTTCAAGAGGAATGAGTTTAAAAGTAAAAGTCTCCAACAGGCCCATCTACAGATTTGAGCCCCAATAACCAAATCCCACCCCACTAACAATGTAGGCCTGATCTGGGCAAGAGTCATGATTTAGCAATTACTAATAACACTCTGCTGAAATGAAACACCTCTTCTGAATGAAGACAGTTTTTTGGGGGTGGGGTGAGAACCGTTTGTGTGGTCAAGTTTAAGAACCCTACAAAAACAGCTTCTGCCCTCTGCTGGGATCCAACAATGGACACCTGGCTGATGAATAAATGGCTCACAGAACCCCTGCTGGATGCTGAGATTGCACTTGTTACTGTCTCCTACATGTTTGCCTCATAAATAAAATATTAAGAAATGCTCTACAGCCAAATTCTACTTTCTAGAGAAACTTTCAAAGAAGAACTTACAATGGTTTTCTGAGAAAATGAAGACATGACTATACACCTTAGAGGCCTATCTACAAAAACATGGTACATGACAATTCTGGTTTAAGCAACCATACACAGGTGCACAGGTACACAGGGAACTTCCAGGAAGGAACAAGAACACAGGCCATCTCTCCTGGATAAGGGTATGAACCACAAGGAGTGGTTTGAAGAAGAGGCTTATACTTCTCAAGAAGCAAAATTACAGGTGGACCAGTTTTTCTGACACTGAGTAAGAACTAGTGTACACTCAACAGAGCACCACTTCTTACCAAGATTATCAGTTTCTCACATTAAAAGAAGTCTCAGAACTAGCTATGCCCACCTGGACAGAGACCGATAGATCAGGGCATTTTGGTACTCTTATTCTGGCAGAAATGGACTTGTATTCTGAGCCTTGTATAGAAGGTATGCAAGTCACCTTGGGCTGACTAATTTAAATGCTAGTAGAAAAGGAATTCTTTAGGAGTTAAAGTCTCTCATTTTAATAACAGAGACATGGAAGAAAAATGCTAACAGTGCTTTAGCATCTCAAGTATGGAATTTAATCCACAGGCAACAATAGGAGGGAGAATGGACTAGATTCTAGACGTTAGAGAGATGGCTCAGTGCTTAAGAGCATTTATTACTTTTCCAGGGAACCTAGGTTCTGTTCCCTGCACCCATATGGTTGGTGCCATAAAGCAGGCTGCAGAGGATCTAACACTCTCTTCTGACCAGCTATGAAAATGGTGTATATACATGCATATAGGCAAAACACTGATATACATGGGGTGTGGGGCACGCTTCAGAAGGAAAAGCAAGAACCACTATAGCTTGAGTGGTTCTACTCCAACACAGAAACACAGAACCAGCTCAGAGGCTTGACAGGTGGCTCAGGGGTTAAGAGCACTGGCTACTCTTCTAGAGAATCTGGGTTTGATCCTAGGCAACTCACAACCATCTGTAACTTCAGTTCCAGAGGGATCTGACATTCTCTTCACATCTTCACAGACACTAAATGCACAAGGTGTACACTCACACAGGCAAAATGTCCACACATATGAAATAAATAAATAAATAACCCCCACCCAAGACAGGGTCTTACTAGGTAGCTCTGGCTATTTGGGAACTCAGTGCACAGAACAGGCAGGCCTTGAACTCACAGAGGTCTGCCTGCCTCTGCCTCCCAAGTACTGGGATTAAAGGCATGTACCATTATGTCTGGTGAATAGACAACAACAAAAACAAACAAACAAAAAACAGGCTATCAACAGTGCTCTGTAACAGGAAGTGACTCCAACATGCCCCTTGGATTCCAAATGAACAGCACAAATCTGAGAAGCAGTATAGCTGAGAGTCACATGTGATATAGCTAGTCTCTAAAATGTAAAGTAACTTCAACCTGTTTCCAGAACTTTAACTCCTTACCTGTTTTCTGATTCCAGACAAATGTAATGACAATTGTTTAAATGTTTATTTAATTGTTAAATTGTTTAAAGGACCTACCTTTGATAAGCTGCTGTACCAACACACTGTTCGGACCCTTGTCAGTGCTGTGCACAATACAGTTAGCGATCCTTGTGAGGTGTCCCATGTAACCATGTCGTCGTCCTCCTTCAGCCCTGACAAGGGGAAAGAACAAATATTCAGACTGGTAGGATGGACACTTAGCAGAGTCTCAAGTGGAGAGTACATAAATTTAACACAAGGTATGGCAGCTTAGTAACGGGACAGAAACTCCAGTGTCAGCAACAGCCACTGACAGTACCCGAAGCAAACATTTATTAATGTCCCATGCCACTAGAATTTTCCTTTACATTTTTGCAAAACTCTGAATTTCAGACTTTAATCAGATTATAAGAAACTGAGGTCAGAATTTTGTCAGCCTCCCCCGCCAAAAGTTTTATTTGTGTCAATTGACAGACATAAATTTTAACTATTAATGGCAATTCTCAACTTAAGACAGTGGCTTATCTAAAACTTGGCTAAGGTAAGAAAGGCAGTGGCCCCTTGTACTTGCTAGAGAACACTCAGAACAGAGGCCATGAACTTAGTCCTCAATGTTCTCTTTTGCTAAGATTTACTCTTTCCAACCACATTCATTTTTACATTAAGACTATCTTTTTAATGTCCTAGACTTACAAAATAAAAGTTTTTTGTTGGTTAAACAGCGAGACTCAAGAGATATTTGTATAAGAGTCACTAAAAGATAACAAAACTCTGCCGGGCAGTGGTGGCGCACACCTTTAATCCCAGCACTCGGGAGGCAGAGGCAGGGGATCTCAGAGTTGGAGAACAAGCCTGGTCGACCGAGGGAGTTCCAGGACAGGCTCCAAAACAATATAGAGAAACCCTGTCTCGAAAAAACAAAAAACCAAAAAACAAAACAAAACAAAACAAAAAAAAACCAACTCCATGCTTGGGAGGCCCACATGGAAAATATGATACCTGCTGGGTAAACTCCAGGGCATGTGTGGAATTTGAGGCTCACATTGAGCTGCAAAGGCTGCCTTTTGTTCCACTGTAGCTCCAGAGACTCCATCGTTCCCAAAGACAACTTCTTAGCCCTCCCATACCCTCTTAAGGCCACAGGTAAGAAATAAAAGCCTATCTGCAAGGCTTCGGACATAGTAAAGCACTGAAGAAAACAGGATTCCAAGCTTAGGAGGGCTGTTTATTCACCTGGCCTTCAGAGGACAAGCCATAAAAAGAGAAGAGCATAAGGATACTTATGTCCTGGCCCAATGAGGCAGGAAGAGAAAGAGACTGGTAGGTGGAAGGTCAGAGGACACAGAACCAGAGGTATCCTGCAGGCCTCACACAGTTTCCCTAAAGGAGCTTCATTTGGAATAATGTGCCTGCTAATCAAAACCCCTTGCCACAGCCACATAAGCTAGAACCATGTCCAATACAGTCACATCAAAACCATCTGTGCTTCTGAGTGTTCATCACGACCACCACCAAGACCAACAAAAGCAAGCTGGTTCCTGCCCTGAGTCACTTAACTCCTTCAGGAGATAAATACAGATCTGAACAGTGATGAATATCAACAGCATAAAACTACTGAGGAGCTTATTGGTAGAATGCAGCCTGGCTTGCACTAAAGTACTAGACTTGATTACTCGAACCACATAATACCAGGCTGCAATCCCAGTGCTGGAGAAGAGGCAAGACCAGATGTTCAAAGCTACCCTCAGCTCATTCTCAACCCCCTTAAAAAGAGAAGGGGGAAGACAATGCACTTTTGCATGACGATGGAGCATTCTATGTGCTGACTGCAGTGATGGTTATGTAAGGGTTCCACATAGCAGTCACACTTCCTGAAATTGATCATCTAGAAAAGGTATATCATGATGAATGAGAAACAGACTTAAACACAACTCAGAAGGAAGCACAGACATGTTCATAAATAATGTTGGTCAAGCTAGATATGGCCATCTCCTCCCCCACATAATAATCCAACACAAAAGGAAGACCGAACTGAAAACCAGACACCATGAAACCACTAGAACAAAAGACAAACACTCACAACACTGGTCTGGGGGGAGACTTTCAAAAAATACCCCAAAAACACAGACAATAAAAGCAACAAAAGGCAAATGGGATCACCTCAAACAATTTAGAGGCTGTAAAAGATGGGAGACATTCCAAAGTGCACACCCCAGACAGGAGTTTAGTGGAGCCTTAGCACTTCCACAGTGGATGGAGCACAATGAGGAGAACACAGAAAGACCAACAGTAACCCCCTCCTGCTTCTCCTTAACAATGTTTATGAAATAGACATTTAATAAGAGAAGAGATACAGCCGGGTGTTGGTGGCGCACACCTTTAATCCCCCCCAAAAAAAACAAAAGAGAAGAGATACAAAATGGCCCAGAGATACACATAAAGACACACAGTGTCACTAATTAACAACAGGAACACAACTGGGCGGTGGTGGCGCACGCCTTTAATCCCAGCACTCAGGAGGCAGAGGCAGGCAGATCTCTGTGAGTTCAAGGCCGGGCTAGACCGATAGCCTCTGGAACAATATAGAGAAACCCTGTCTCATAAAAACCAAAAAAACAAACAACAAAAAACAAAAAAACAACAGGAACACACAATAAAAATTACAAGGCCCAGATAACATGATTGTTCAGAAATGGTATGAATAAAAAAATGGGGTAGTCAGACATAAAAAAACAAAATTCGGCTATTTGTGGTATCATTTATAGAACTGAAGAACACTATTAGGAGAGGTAATCACAATGAGAAGATAGTATGTTCTTGCTCACATGGAAACTAAGACAGCGACTTCATACAAGCCCAGCTTACATAGTCTATTTCAGAATCTGGGGGGTGATGTAAAAGTTCCCAGGGTATTGGAAGAGTGTATGCTAGCCATTGCTGCTGTTGCTGCCACTGCCAGTACCACCACGATGACGACGACCACCACCACAAAAACATCTTATGTAAGAAAGTTGTAGGTAGGGCCAACTAATGCTTCACAAGACCTTAGGTGTATACCTGCAGTGATGTTTTACTCTGAGCGCATGTGCACGGAATGCTCTGCCCTGAGAGGGTAATCACTGCACACTAGGGGAAGAGTCAACTATTTACTGTTTCTATTCAACTCAATTCTATCCTCAGAAAGTATTCCAAAAAACAGAGTTCCAAGACCTGACCAAAGGTCAGAAAAATATCTGTTATGATGTCACTTTATTTTCACTCTCTAACTAGCAAAGGGGAGATTTTCTGTAAATTAGAAATCATATCAAACTACTTTCAGAAACAAGTTACTTACTGTTTTTTCTCATTTGTGTCCCAGGCTTCAAGGATTCGCTCTATTAACTGACATTTTTGGAAAAGCTAAATAAGAAAGAACACTCCAGTTACTCCAATTATTCACACAATGGTTAAAGCATTAAAATACTTTAATGAGTTCAAAGCCGGCCAGGTCTATATAGTGAGGTCCTATCTTTAAAAACAAAACAACTTTACATAAAATAAAACTGTATGTGGTTCTTAGTCACTGGTCCACCCAAATGTAACATGGTTCCATTTACTCCAGACACCCTATGGCCAGGTCCATCAGAACCCTTGTCACACAGAGCACTACTAAGCAACTTGTTGCTAAGGGCAAAGCCAGGATCTGTTAACTAGAAAAAGCTGGTCAGAAGCACAGGGCCCAGTCATAATTGTATGCTCTGACAAATTTAGCACAGCTCTAACAAAATGCTCTATTTTTTCTCTTGATTGCTTAATTTTATTAGGTGATTGGAGGGCAGGGTTTAAGACTGGACCTCATGTAGGTCAGGCAGATCTTGAACTCACTGATTCTGTCTTTACCTGCTAGGTGATAGGATTATAAACATGCACAACCACACCTGGCTTACTTCACTTTCAAATGTGAGCAACATGACTTGAACATATTCTAACACTTTTGTCCTACCAAAACATTAGCAGTCAAAGAGAAGCAGCCTCGGGCTGCAAACTTCAATGAGCAATGGCACTTGTCTACTCACAGGTCTGGGAATAAACCACACGGGAACTAGAGGATTAGATAAAACCATAGGAATGTAGCACTCTGAAGACTGACCCTGAAAAATCAATTCATATTTTACAGAAAAGAGACCCCCCCCACAAGCCAGGTATCATTGTACATGCTTGTAACCCCACCTCTTGGGAGCTTGAGGCAGAAAGGTCATGAGTCCAAGACCAGTCTGGTCTACACAGCAAGATTCCTTTGCCCTTTTCCCATAAAACACAAGAAAGACCTTAGAAACACCACTCAATATTGACCAAAACTAATTTTGCCAAACTTTTAAGCACCTATTCAGCACCAGAAGTTAAACTCTGTTGTGCCAAAGCACTGTAAAAGTATTCTCAGTAGTACTTATTTATCTATGGTTCTTTTAACTCCCTCAAAGTATGTTCAAACTGCTTATATTTACCAGGAAAGTGTCCTTACAGTTCATTTAGAGATGTTCACAGAATGTGATTAACAGAATCACTGGTCAAAGTGCAATGAGCATGTGGCAGTTAAGTCTTAAGACATGAAAGCTATATCTGTTCTTCAAATGTAATTGATTTCACACTCTGGAAAACACAGTAACCAAGAAATAATGCTTACATGCTTCAATAACAAATTGTCACCAGCAGAGTCTTGATCAGTGATGGTGCCATTTTCTGCATTCTCAAAAGGACTGGCAAGAATGAGTGCAATACAAATTTCCACTTGTGTATGTAGAAAGTTATTCCATGTGTACTTGAAGAACATGTCCTACAAAATAAAAGTGCAGTCTCTTCAGTTAGCTCAATGCTGAAGCCACCATCCACACAGTAGTAATTGAAGAATATGTTTCAGGGTGGGGAGATGCTCAGTCAGTAAAGTGTTTGCTGAGTAAGCGAAGGAGCTGACTCTGGATCCCCCGTACCTACTTAAAAGCTGGGCATGGTCTGCAATCCAGTGCTGGGGAAGTGAAGACAGGTATAGCTAACTGACCAACCAGCCTAGCCTAACTGATGAGCTTCAGAATCAATGGATCTCTGTCTCAAAGGACAAGGTAGAAGGCTAGCAAGTTGGCTTAGTAGGAAAAGGTGTTTGCCACCAAGACCGATTCCCTGAGTTTAATTCTGAGAACCCACATAATGAAAGAAGAGAACTGACTTCCAAAGTTTAATATTTAAAGGGGAGGTTTAAAATACTGCTTCATAGTCCATATAACTATCTGCTCATTCAAAATGCTTGAATTTGCATAGAATATATTAGAAAATACAGGAAAGTTTCAGATAAAGAAGAGATGAGCATAACCTTCTCAAAGAGAAACTTTGTAAAGTGATGCAAATATCCAGCTTAGTCCATTTCTATGCTCTTCACTTTGTGACTTCAGGGAGAATTACCATTGCTTCTTCAGACCACCAAGCATGCAGTGGGCTTTGCTTTGAACTGCACAATTAGGGCTCATTTTTTAATGAAGAAATTACCTTTATTAAAAAAAGAAGGTCTAGGACAATCCAACAGTGTGGTCACAGCCTCCATTGTCAGCAGAATGTCAATGTATAGATAGCTACTTGTTAAATTTCTCATTCCTGCTTAAAATTGGGCTTCCTACTCAGAGCCCATGAATGTGCAGAATACGGGACAGTTATTGACAAGGTAACCCTGTCACAGATGTGGCCCTGAGCAGTGAGCCAGTGCCTCATGATGTGTGTGCCTCTGCCAGTTTTATTTTGTTCTAGTACTTTCTAGATTCCTAGTGTCCCCCAAACTTTGCTTCCCAGAGGTGTGGAGGGAATGAGCTCATCCCCTTTACTGGGTGGAGAGGTGTCAAAAGTAAGCTGACACCTCTAGTACCTCACATCACACGCAGGCTTGGGACAAGTCAGACTGAGTTCAAAGCAGTTTCAGTGTTCAGGGTGACAGTACTGGACAGTAAGTTCAGACCACACCCATGTCAATTTATAAGACTTAGGAACTATCAAGGAAGACTTCAAATGTCTGTGAGGCAGAATCTCACCAATATGACACCAATGCTGTTCAGTTCCATCAGGTCCCCATTTATACTGCTGGTATTGGTTTGGAGCAGGCTGGATATCAACCTAATCACATTCAACCGAGTGTTCCCAACAGGAGGGTCCAGTATACCCCATGTAGTCTTCATCACACTTTTCTGAGGAAGAAAAAGCTTTCAAATTAAATTCATCTAAATGAATAAACAAAAAGTACATGTGCTGACACAGAAAGTAAGCTAACACCCAACTATTTAGGCCTGAGAGACTTGCAGCTGGAATCTTTACAAGAAGCCAGAAACAACTACATATAGTAAAAGGTGAGTGTTTGCTCTGAGAAACATGACAGATGGCCCGTTCTTGTCTAGAAAGGGAGTTTCAAAAATCTGAAATGAAAAGACAGAAACAGATACTGCAGCATTTTAGACATTCTAACAGGAAAGAGTAACAAACCAAAATGCCCTCCCTGAAGGTCCCACACAAGCCCCTCCTACTTACTTATCTGAAGAACCCATATAGTAGAATGGAAGATAACCTGCTCCTACAAATTGTTCTCTAACCTATACAAACTTTTTGAAAAAAACAAAACAAAACATAGCATGTAATGCTAATTAGGGTCAGTCTCTTATTTCCAAGGTTCTCAGACTGCCTAAACCAAAGCTTTATACTTGCCCACTCTCCTCTCCTGGCCCAACCCTTACAGTTCCACTCCATGGAACTCAAAAACTTCCTAAAAGGTTTCATGATGCCTAGGGGTAATTACCTTTTCCTTACTCTTACTCCAAGGACTGCCAAAAAGGATGCCACTGGCATTTAGCTGCTAAACACTGAAAATGGTTTCCTAGGGTGAATGGACTCAATGAAGGTGCAGAGATCTGGATGGAATGGGCCCAGCAGGACCCTGAGCACAGAGAAAACTGCTAGGTACTCACAACAGCACTGGGCATCTGAACAACAATTTGGAAGCTAATGAGACCCTTGAGATATGGACTTAAGGTATTCTGCTGCCCTGTCCCCTAAAAAGATTAAATGTGGTCATCTGTACAAGAATGGTCCCCACGGAGTCATATATTTCAATTTTTGGTCCCTAGTGAGTTGTCACCAGGATTAGGAGGTATGGCCTTCTTGGAGGAAGTGTGTCACTGGGGATGGGCTTAGAGGTTTCAAAAGTCCATGCCAGGGCCAGTCTCTCCCTCTCAGCCTTAAGATCGGGATGTAGTCCTCAGCTACTGTTCCAGCACCATGTCCCTTATCCCCATGATGATAATGAACTAAGACTCTAAAACTGTAAGTAAGACACAATTAAATGCTTCCTTTTATAAGAGTTGCCTTGGTCATCGTATCATTTCACAGCAACAGAACAGTAACTATGTAGCAAGACCTCATAGAAGCAACAAATTCACATACTAAATTCTCAATGAATTATACCAATATATACACAACAAATGACACTGGATTCAAATGTACAGGGTAAAAGAAAGGGCCATGGAAGACCCAACACTAAAGCAATGTGATTGATTCCTAGTGTGACTCTGGCAGATCTGAAGTTCCACTGTGTGTTCAGTTCTGCACACAGATGTTCCCCAGGGAAAAGCAACAACCTGTGCTAGGTTCTTTCCAGGTTGTACACTAAGACCTTAGTAGACCGTATCCCCATTAAAACATTATCTGCCCATACTGTCCTCAAACTCTTACGAAAATGCAATTTCAAAACTCAGATCATGAAAGGTTAACTGTATCTCAAAGGCCTAAAAAGAGTATGTTACAAATAGGAAAATGTTTATTTTACTGATATACAGGTACTCAAGGATTTATAAAACAAAAATCTGAGTTTACTATCTAGGTATTTTTTATTCTAATTTTCCCTCATTTTCTAATTTGGATAAGGCATATGGATAAAAGTCAATTGAAAAACTAGTTTACAGTAGGCACAGTGATATATACTCACAAGGCTCAGGCAGGATGATAGCGAGTTCAAGGTCAGCCTGGGATACAGAGCAAGACTGTGCCCAACAAAACAAAACAAACCAATCACCAACAAAATAGCTCAGAGGTAGCAAAAACTAGTAGTGTACCTTTAAATATATTATGCAGGCTGAGGAGATGGCTCAGTGGGTGAAGCATTTTCCTCCTAGCTTTGGAGTTCTATCTCCCAAATCCATAAAGTCGAATGGAAGGCTTTAACTGGTGCACACATACACATACTTTTAAAAAACACACTATGTGATGCTAATTATGATGAATCTCTTATTTCCAAGGTTCTCAGACAATCTAGCGACTGCCTAAAACAAACTCCTGGCTGCCAGTAACACAACAGCAACCCTACCTTGGGTGGTTCAAGCAGGAGTTCATGGAAAGATCCAAGTCTTCCTCGGATGGCTTCTAGAACACTCTTGTTAACTGAACAAGCTGAGTGACCCATACCTGGTGGGCAGATTTCTATATGGCCTTCAAATCTGGAAAACAAATTGAGGTAACAACTGTAATTCATAATAATTCACTCAAGTTCTCCATGTCAACTCTGTAGGTATACACTTCATGGATCTATGACTATATTATGGTAAAGTCAAGGAAGAAGCCAACAAACAAGTAATTAGACTGATGAGATTGGCTACCATGCCTTGAGAACCTACAGGGTTTAAGGTATGGGGTGAGATACTATGTCACATCTCCAGATTCCCCTGAACCATTTCTCTCCTGTAACTACCATACTGAAAGCAGGTCTCTAACTGAGCAGAAAATGTGGAGGACTGCCCCAAGTCACGGGACATAATGCATTACTGCCAGCTGGAAATGTTAACAATAAGCGAGCCCCTACTTATATCCCCTAGAATATTTTTAGATAAACAACACTGATTTCTATTTAAAAGGTTTAATTTGTTCTATGTAAAATGTAGTCTTCAACCATTACAACTCATCTCTGGGAGGGAGGGAGGGAGGGAGGGAGGGAGGGAGGGAGGGAGGGAGGGAGGGAGGGAGGGAGGGAGGGAGGGAGGGAGGGAGGGAGGGAGGGAGGGAGGGAGGGAGACTGACCCTGTCCATCTCTCATCTGCCATGTAGTGGCATGGATGAGGAAAAAAGTCCCCCCTCTCCTCATTCCTTGCCACCTGCAGCAGGTGGGAGAACTGGCCCTGCAGCCCACCAGTTACAGCACATGGCAGGAGAGTGGGCACAGCATCTCACCCGGGCAGCAAAGGTGAGCTAAGCCTGTGAGTGTAACAGTAAGAGAGTTACCCCTCCCCCCTCCCTGGTACACCACTGCATGACAAGGGTAAAGGAAATGCCCTCCTCTCTAAGCCTTGCCACTTGTGACAGGCAGGAGAGCCAACCTTGAGGGCATGAGAACTGAAGCACTGATCCTGGCCTCATCAAGTGCAGCAATCCAGAGAGCGGGCACTGCACTTCATCTGAGTAACATAGTAGAGCTGTTCCTGGTGGTGTGATGAGGGTGTGCGAACTCCTTGCAGTCTGCTACATTGGGTGAGCTAGCAGAATCAGTGCTGGAGAGCTTTGCAGGGATGGTGATAAGGGAAAACTCGCAGGCTGACCAGCCCAGCTACCACCAGGCCCAGAACCAGGACTATGCTATGAGGGAGCCCATCACAATACTGACTCACCTCATCTATGAACTGCTAGAGCATGTGAAGAGGATGAACCTACAAATCCAAACCTACAGGATCTCCATGACACTAGGCAACAACAGGACATCCAAGAGGAGTATCAGGGATATAACAGAAGCCAGAGGTCTCGAACCAGACCAGGGACTCATTGCAATGAATATTTACAAGTAAAGACAAATGGACTAAAGGGTATGCTGTGTGACTCACTGGGTCACACTACAGCTTCCATGCCAAGATTTTTTTAATTGTTTTTTTTTTTTTTTTTTTTTTAGTTTTACTTTTAAATTTTGCTTTGCTGGGAGGTTGCAAGGGCAGAGGGCAGAAGAAGCAAGGGGACAGGGAGATGAGTGGGATCAGGATGCATGAAGTGAAATCCACAAAGAATTAAAAAAAACCAAAAAACTACAGATGAGACCAGGCAGTGGTGGTGTGTGCATTTAATCCTAGCACATGCAACAAACAAACAAAACCAAAAAAACTACAGATGGAGCAAGACTTGCAATTTCCGCTAGCATTGTGACTACAAGGGGACAGTAGTTCTCAAACTGGGGGAAAGGATAGGCCCAGGAAGGGAAGGTATGATGAGATGGAGGTATGATACTACCTTTACTGTTACAGTGAGATTGCTTGTGTGACCTGTTCAATTATCAGTTAATTACTGATGATTAACAAAACGAACACTTGAGGATGTCTCTCCTGGGACAGCAATGAGAAGCCAATCAGCAGACCAAGGGCAGCACACCTCCTGGCACACCTGGAATCAGACAGTGCTCACTGCAGCAATGACTTCTGGAGAGCACTACCTGTGCTTAGTTAGCTCCATGTAGCTCTGAAGGCAGCTTTCAGAGGCACAATTCCTGAAGAAAGGGGAAGAGCGATCCCTATGACTGAGTGTTAGCTCCTCTAGAGAAATGCCACCCTAATCCTCACAGGCTGTGGAAACTGTATTTGGGGAAAAGTCCTCTGAAGGTATAATTAAGGACTTTGAGATGAAAGATTAACCTGAACTGTGCAGATGGACCACAGTGCTATCATAAGGGTACTTAGAGAATAGAAGACATAAACACACGCAAACTATACACACACACACACACACACACACACACACACACACACACACACACACACACACACACACACACACGGACAAATGAAACAATGGCTACAGGTCACAGAGCTGCCAAATGTCAGTAGAAACTGAAGAGGCAGGGAACCATTATCTCTCTGTGCCTCTCTGGGAATGCAGCACTGCCAACACTGCAATCTTTAAAATCTGGCATCGAAGACTGTTGCTCTAGGACCCAGACCCTGAACAATAGGTTGCAATCCAACATAAGATAATGTAATTGACTATGGGGGGAGGAGGGATGGAAAAACATTTGATGACAAAAGACTTCTGAATGTACACAACAGGCAAATACTAATTCAAAATCAAATGTTTAACGAATCCAAGGGGTTTCTTATAGAACTCATCATGTGACTTCCTGGCTGCCTGGGATCTATGCCAATAAAGGCTACAGAAGTACCACGTCTTAGTTGGGGTTTTATTGCTGTGAAGAGACTCCATGACCATTGCAACTTTTATTTTTGTTTTTGTTATTCAGACAAGGTGTCTCTGTGTAGCTTTGGGGCCTGTCCTGGAACTTGCTCTATAGATAAGGCTGTCCTCATACTCAGAGATCTGCCTGCCTCTGCTTCCTGAGTGCTGGGATTAAAGGTGTGCACCACCAATGCCTGGCATGGCAACTCTTATAAAGGAAACATTTGACTGGGGCTAGTTTATAATTTTAGAGCTTTAGTCCATTATCATCATGGAGGAAATATAGTGGCCACAGACAGATATGATGCTAGAGAAGGAGCTAAGATTTCCACATCTTGATCCACAGGTAGCAGAAAGAAATGTGTCCCACACTAAGCAAAGCTTGAGCATTGGAGACCTCAAAGTCTGCCCTCACAGTGACATACTTCCTCCAACAAGGCCACACCTCCTAGTAGTGCCAGTCCCAAGGGGCGTCATTTTCTTTCAAACCACCACACACCTTGGCTCAGATCTGAGGCTATGGTCTGCTATTGTGTTTCATTGTGTACTCTTCTGCTCTTAGACAAATATGATTTATTACTATATTAATTATAATAATCACAACATGATAACACTAAATTAGTAAATGATCAGATCACATGTTAGAATGTTTTATTTTAAAACTGTGGTTGGAAGTTAATGATGAGGTTAATTAAAAAACAAACAAACAAACCATTAAGTGAACACTTGTGCCAGGCAGTAGTGGCGCACACCTTTAATCCCAGCACTCAGGAGGCAGAATATGCAATAGTGGGAGCCTGAGCTCCTGCCTTGGCTCCTCTCAATGACGAGACTATAACCTGTAAAATGAAAGAAACCCTTGCCTCCCCAAATTGACTGGTCACATCATTTGTTACAGGCAGCAGAATTCAAACTAGAACACAAGGATTATGATTTGGTGCCATGTCTAAGAAAAATGCCTGAGTCAAAGATTTTCTTCTGGAACTTCTACAGTTTTAGGGTTAATTTCTGGTTGCATAATATATTTTGAATAAGTTTTTCTATAATCTTTTTTTTTTGGCATAATAAGGTCACATATACTGCCGCACAGGCAGTCATTGAAACTTTACCCTATCCCCAATACACTGCCTCCACATCCCTATCAGAACTTTGTGTGTGTGTGAGAGAGAGAGAGGAGAGAGAGGAGGAGGAGGCGGGGGGGGGCGGGACAAACAGGCAGGCAGGCAAACAAGACCAAAAATAGGGTTTCTACATAGACTTGGCTTACTATGCCTAGCATTTGACATATCATTTAATCTGCAATCTATGGTCAGACAGTTTTATATTAGTCTTCCCTATCTAGATGCCATTTTCTTCTTCTGCCTCACTATACTGGCTATAATCCTTGCAAAAGATTTGCTGATGTATGTGAAGGAAGTTAAAGAAATGATGGCAAGGTAGGGTTTTTGTGTGTGTGTGATTATATGGTGATTTTTGAGTGACAAATGAGCCTTTCAATCACTTGATTATGTCATATTATGCTTTTAGTATATTATTTGATAGCTACATATTTTGTTTTAGGGGAGTGTACAAGCATGTGTGTGGCTGTGTGCCTCTGCATGAGCAAGGAGAACAGAGGGTATCTGGTGTGCTGCTCTATCACTATTCACATTCCTTCAGACAGTGGTCTCTCACTGGACTTGGAGCTATGCTGGGAGCCAGCAAGAAGCTGCAGTGAGTCTCTTGTCTCTGTCCACCCTAGCACTAGGGGTACAGGACACTCACTAAGCTATCTCCAGGACTAATAGATGTATTTGGTCAGCTACTATTTTCTTAAGGCATTTTCACCTAGCTTGTGTGTACTCTTGTTATATGTAATGGTTTATTCACATCTACTTCAGTTAGTTTCAAGATTATGCTGGCTTTTTAACAAGGGTTTGCAGTGTGTTCCTTCTGCACACTGATAGATCTCTACTCAGAATTCATCTGTCACACCTAACTCTACAGGCGAGGACTGTGCTTTCTGAAGGGTTTAGCATGAACTTGGTTTCTTCAATGGCTTATAAAATAGAGCTATTTCTTCTTCAGTAATCTTTTGTAGGCTTTTTCCCTTAGGTTTATTTATTTTATTGGTCATTTCAAAGAATCAGCTTTCAGTTTAATTGGATTTCTGTATTTGTTTCCTTCTTGATACCACTGATTTTGACTCTTTAGTTTTATTATTTCTCTTCTACCTGGGCTTAATTTTTAAAAGGTTTTATGGGCTGGAGAGATGGCTCAGTGGTAGAAGAGAAGCAACTTTTAAAGTTGTCCCCTGACCTCCACACACGCACTATTTGGCAACACACACACGCACACACACACACACACACACACACACACACACACACACACACACTTTACGAAAACATAATTGAACTACTGTGTCAACATGAGGAAACTCAGGGAAGATGCAGCTAAAATAGGTAACTTAAGCGCTGTAGTGTAGAGTCATGCCTTATTTTTTTTAGCTCTGTTAAAACAATCTGGAACCTACTCCAATTTTTGGCATGTGAGTTCTCACATCACTGCCTTTCTTGGCTGTAACACAGCAGCAGGTTTCCCACCATGTATCTTCCACTTGTACTTTTTGGGCCTTGGTGACAGGACAGCACAAGGTGGGGGGACAGTTCTCCCTCTGCCCTCACACCTTTCATCTCAGACTCTGTCTTCACAGATGAATTGCCTAGCAATCTGATGCTCTTCACAGGTAATACTTTCTTCTTAAGCAGATAATTCTGAGCCTTAACCCTTTTTCCCCAAGATTCAGAAATCTCACTAAAATCAAGTGAGTATCCGAGATCTAACTGTGATTTACCTTGCTCAGTGTTCAAAGATGAAAGCTTCTTCACAGAAGCTTTGCCTGTTCCTCCTCTTACTGCCATCATGGTACTGTGCTTTCCTCAGATCTGCTAAAAATGCCATGTCTCCTATTCCTCCGGTTTCTTTCTTTCTCAAGTCAGAGTCATCCTATAGCCCTCACAGTACCACTCAGAAAGGCCAGAGAGAAGGTAAGAGGGCCCTGAGGCATGAGCTGAAAGATAGCAGGGCACAACTGAGTAATACTTTACCATGCTGTTTCTGTGACTAAAAATATGAATTTCTGGGGAAGAAGGAGAAAGGTAAATTACAGATTCTCTTAATTACAACAGACTCGAAAGCATTACTGCCAAACTGCCTTCCATTATTACTGAGATTAATCAGGCCAGTGGCAGGGGCCTTACCACATGGGGCTGGTAAGGTTGCCTTCATTATTACCCCAGAGACTTACATTCCATCACTAAGAGGAAAAACAGAAGCCTTGGCTAACTGAAGACTTTGCCTACTGGCCAAGGATGCCATCCATACCTCCACGTATCTGCTTTATTGGATGGGTCCAGTAACCACAGGCAAGAAAATGTAATATCTGCATATGCATATGCCTATAACACTTAAACTTATTGAAAAACATACTATATTCACAAATGTGAAATGAAAGTTTTTCCTTTAAAGCCTCATGCTATCTGTTCATCCATCATCTGAAATGCAATACCCTCCCAGTGAGCCCCATAAACAACTGAAGTTAGTATGAGGAAGGGAATCTGGAAATAAAAGAGCTCCTCCATCCAACAGCACCTGCCAAATGGGACTCCACTCCTCCATTTTCTTAAGCACACAGCCAGAAAGTTGTCTGAGCCACTGTCCATGTTTGGGGTTTGCTCACTTTGCACCCATTTTGGTTAGCATATTAACTAAGCAAACACAAAGTTGTGCCAAAAACCTGCTGATCAAACCATATTGTGCAACTAAATCTCTGAATAGGTGGCACTCACATAAATGACATTAGTGTCTCTACAGCAGTAAGATTAAGCACCTGATCTTCAAAGGCACGCTACTGTAGCTCACCTAGCAGGAATTTAATTCTTAGTTAAATATAAAAATAAAGTCTAAAAATAAAACAAGATGGATGATTTTGTGGGACAAAAGGCAAGCTTACGTTGGCCGTCGAGTCTCAAGTAAAGTCAGTAAAATCTGGATTGCACTGACTATGGCTGATTCATTCTTCTCCTTGTGAAAAATATTTGATAGAAGCTGCTCTATAATTTCTTGCCTGGAGAAAGAAATCAATAGTCAAGCACTGACTGCAGTGTCATTTAACAGTAACAACTAAAAAGATGCAACACGATCCCTATGAGCACTCATCCACACATGGGCATGTAGGCTTTCTACTTCAAATATCATTACTATTGCAATTCTTCTTATACATGAAGTTTATCCCCTTTACAAGGAGAAGGGAGGCCCTGATTGCCTTTGTTAACCTTGCTGAGAAGCAAAAAATATTTCAAGGCAAGGTGTGATCTACTCAAAGCAGGGTACTGGTACTGTGACAGCTGATTGATGGTGATGACAGTATAGACTTAGAACTTACCACTTCCACAAAAGAAGGAAAAGTTTTCCAAAAGATAGATTAGAACCCACTCATTTTTTCCACACAGGTATGGCTGCTGTGTGATTACCATAGATCCACAACAGGTAAAATAGGCCATTAACCACTGACATGTGCTCTACAGTTCTCAAATTGTAAGTCAGTAGAAACATCACTATAAAGGTGTGTGAAACACCACTTAGTGGTGTCACAGCAGCTTAAGGATAAACTAGAGCAGTGGTTCAACTTTCCTAATGTTGCAATCCTTCATTTCCTCATCTTGTGGTGACCCTCAATCATAAAGTTATTTTCATTGCTACTTCATAACTGTAAATAAATATTTGGTTTGAGCCCCTGTGAAGGTGTCATTAGAACGCTACCCCAAAGGGCATCAGGTTGAGAGCCTCTGGACTAGAGGTTTGGAGCTTTGCTTCTGGCAACTGTGTTCTTCAGTGGTGGCTTCACAGGTAGAATAGAACTGATACCTGTCTCTATCATGCACAGACGATGCAGGGCTTTCACAAGAAAGTTACTTTTAGAACCACTGAAATCTAATCGAAGGAAATGGCAAACACATCCTAACCATATTATGGCTATATCAACTTGGAATTCTGTCACATCAGAATTCTGATGGACAAATACAATGTAATAACCAGCAAAAACGCATGATTTAACAACACAGTATTGGTGCAATATCCCAACACCACTATCCATCACTTAGACACCAGTAGCAGGCATAGGACAGAATTTGCCACACAGGATGAGGGGACACCTTTCAGTATCTAGATTAGGAAGTGCTTTCTGATAGTCATGTTTACGTTTTCAAACAGGAGTGATATTAGCCAAGCATCAGTAAAACTCATGATGTGTTAAGCCTTCTTGATCATTCTTCCACATCTTTGGAACAAAGGCTTCTACTCATTGAGTTTTTCTTGAGTGGCTACAGAAAGACTATAAAACTAACTAAAACATATTAACAAAACTTCTGAGTTCATTGCTAGCTGTAATTAAGATACATAGCCTAGCCCAAATAGAACTATTTTAAAGAATTTGAAATTTTTAATTTAAAAATCTTCAGAGATACTAGCTAGAATGCTATTAATTTAGGCCCCAAACTTCCTCCTTAACTTCATGGTACTTCTCTCAAGCACTCCCCAACTTAGGCCCATTCAAACCCATCCTTGAGCACCTTTCACTTGTGACATACATATACAGTGGTACCAAACACTGGGTTATTCAGCAATCTAATACAAGGAATTTTCTCGTATGCCTCACCAAAAGACTGGCTCTCTGATATCACTATTAGTGAAACTGCACTATTTGATCATTAAATGTAGACAGTGTGGTGGTTTGAATGAAAATACCCCCCATGGGCTCAGAGGGAATAGCACTATTTGAAAGGATTAAGAGGTGTAGCCTTGTTGGAGTAAGTATTTCATTGGGGGTAGGTTTTGAAGTTCCAGAAGCCTATGCCAGGTCTAGAGGCTCACTCTCTCTTCTTGCTGCCTGCCTATCTGGATGTAGAACTCTTAGCTACCAAGTCTGCCTGTGTGTTCCCATGTTCCCTGCCACGAGGAAAATGGACTAAACCTCTGACATTGTAAGCAAGCCCCAATTAATGATCTCTTTATAAGAATTGTCATGGCTGTGGTGTCACTTCACAGCATTAGAACACTGGCTAAGACAATGTATTTTTATATACTGTTACCTAATGTATTAACCAAACATGTGAATTAGGGGACTATAGTTAATGGAGAATTTCTAAGTTCACAGCAGTCATCTATTACTGTGTTTTCTCAATCCATAAACAATGAAAGAACCAGCAGCACAAAACTGTTAAAGAATAAAAATAATACAAAGGGGGGGGGGCGTAGTTGTCTCCCTCTGCTTCCTGATGTATGTGAAATAACCAATTACTTCATACTTCATATATTATGCCACCAAGATGTAAATAGTTTTTAATTTCAAACTATTTCAAATTAAACTCTTCATGCCTTAAGAGAGACAAGAGAGAAGGGGGAAAAGAGGGAGACAGAAGGAGAAATAATTCACCATTATATATGTTAGGTTTTAGGACAGAGTTATACCATATGCCACTATCTCACCTGGTCAATGTATCTGAAGAAATTGACTCTAATGAGTATTGATATAAATCATGACTATATACTTAACTTGATTTCAGAAGTTAGAGAGAACTAAAGTCACAGCTTGAAGGTTGGAAGCAAGCATATACATGGCTCTGGTGGTCCTATTCTGCAGCACTGGCTACTCACTACATGTGGCTACCAACTAGCAGTTAGAATATAGCTTACTGACTTTGACATGCTCTAACTTTAAGTGCCAGTTTTCAAGACTCCATATCTAAAAATTATTAAATTTATGCATTGCTTTTGTTGTGTGTCTATTGAGCAACAGCATTGTAAACCATATGAAATTGCTGATACTCAAAAAAAAAGGAAATGTTTTGTTTTTTGTTTTGAGACATGGTCTCACTATGTAGCTCTGTATCCTAGAGCTCAGAAATCGGCCTGTCCATGGCCAAGCGCTGGGTTTAAGGGCACATGCTGCCACACCCAGCCAAACACTCAGAACTTTTAACCTCCTCAAATGGCAGTTTTACACAGCTCAGCCTAATGATCACTACAACTGGTAGTATCTGGATGTGGAAGATATGTTTTAAAGGAATACATATATAAAATGAGACGTAACACCAAGAACTACTACTGGAGAGTGGGCACTGTGCATGTGCCATTCTCTCCTTTGGCAACAAATCTGGGAATACAAATCAGCTTTCTCACAGACAGTTAACAGCAAGCTGTTTTGTCTCTGGTTTGGCCCTTCTGTCATACAGACACTTTGCCAAAAGATGCAGAAGAATCTCTTTGCATTGGAGGACTAAGAAGGGACACATAACACCATGATAGATAAGCCAAGAGCAGAAGACCAAAGACCACCATTGAGTCTAATGCTACCTGTGCACTCTTTCCAGATACTCTGCCACAGGAGAGCCTGCTTTTCTATAACACCAAGTTAACAGTGTGGACATAAGTCAGGGGCATACCCATGCTAACAACCAAAGTTCTTTCTGAAAATGTGAGAATCCTGGAAATCCAAACAGCAGCCAGTCCCTGAGGGACTTTTCCCTCAGCATGAGCCTAAACAAGGTAACTACTCAGGCAGCCTGAGTCAGCTGCAAAGACACAGTAGACTGAGGAAGATCTTCAGAAGAAACTGACAACTTAAATGGAAGAAAGGCATACATAAAGAAGACTATTTAAAAACAAAAAAACCCTTCAAGTCATGGTGTGACTGTTTCACGTCAGGATGGCTCTGTAAAACTCAGCTTTGCAGGCATAGAGAAGTTGAAAGTCCAAGTACACATGCCACTGGTTCCCCTTCTTGCTCTTTCGGTCTCTACTGTGTCACAAACAGTGGAAGAAGAAAAGCAGGCTTTCCTGCTTTGCATAGGGTTTTCATAACACAATGCCCACAAAGGAGCATTTCACTTACCAGTCACTCACAATGTTAACACATCAAACAGCATCAATGAGGAAAGTAAGAACCAAGTGGTAAACATACTTTTCTAGAGTGGCAAGCAGGGGATCTGGTTCTGTACTGTTCTGAACTTGTAACATCTGGTCTCTGCTCAGGCGAACAATTTCACAAAGTGATTGTGAGGCATTTGAATGTCGCTAAAGGAAAAAGGTACAATTTTAGCTATAGAACTTGTTAGAAGTTAATTTTATAGTAAAAAGTGAAGGGAAAAATTGCTTGAGTTAAAACCATCTATTAGCTTCAATGAGCACATGTAGCCCCAAAGAAAAAGACGGAAGCATTTGACTGCCGGGCTGATAAGCTTCCCTTCCACAACTGCACAGTGTAGATCACCATGTATATAGAGGTGTGAGCAAAGTTTGATATGGACAAATGTCTTTGGCTAAATATTTGGATAAAAGGTATCCCACACACATACCTTTATTAGACAGACAGATACACACACTAGTTCAAATATTGAAAAAACAAAACAAAACAAAACTAATATAGCTTTGTGGAAGACAGAAGGTAAAGTGTCCATCTACCTTTCTGGGAAGCTCTAGCCTCAGCATTCATGTCCTGTGGGAAATGGTAACATTCCAGAAGACTACATTCTGTAGAGATAATACATTCTGGGAATCCATACCCACAGACTAAAATTAATAACAACACCTTTAAAAATGATTATTAACCACCCACTTCATGTGTGTTTCTTTTAAGATAAGGTCTCAAGATGTAGCATAGGCTGGCCTCCAACTTGTGCAACTCTCCTGCTTTAACCTTTCGTATTTGCTGGGATTCTAGGCAGGAGTCACCAAGCTAGTCATGCTTTGTCCTTCTCAAAAACTGTGTTGTAGGCTGGAGAGATAGCTCAATAGTTAAGAACACTAGCTGCTCTTCCAGAGGACCCGGGTTTGATTCCAAGCACCTACATGGTGGCTCACAACCATTGATAACTCCAATTCTAGGGGATTGACACCCTCTTCAGGCCTCTGTGGGTACCAGGCATGCCTGCAGTACACATACATACATGCAGGTAAAACATTCACAAACATAACATAAAAAGAAATAAATCTAAAAACATTACTTTAAAAAAAAGTGTCAGGTAAAGCATATTGGAGCAGAAAAACCAGACTGTAGCACCAAAATAGTTTCTTACAAAGCTAAACACATACTTAACAAGTGAGCAGAAATGCTGGCAAAACACCCATACACAGAAACCTAAATTAAAAATTTCAAGAACCAAGTTTCTCCTTTACAGTTTCTGTTGAACTCTACAGACAAATGTAAAGCCCTGTAATACATAAAGCTCTGATCGAACACAGGAACAAACCTGTTTGTGGAAAGACTCCTACAACTAGCCATGATCCTAGAATATGGGAACTGAGCTCCTGGAACTACTGAGCTACCCAGAGGAAAATAAATTAGTACCCGTCTAGACAGTTCTTGCACCAGAGTTCTCCCTTAGCACCCGACATACACAAGCCCTGGGATACATAAAGAATATCAACTCTGGCAACATTAGCAACTACTGCAAGGGAGCACGTACCCCACAATCTCAAGAGGGGATGGCAGAGATGTGAAGAATACATCTCAGATCTACTCTAGGCATGAAAAACTTTTTTAGATTCACTTTTACTTTATGTGTATCACGTATGTGCCTGGTGCTTATAGAAACAAGAAGAGGGAGTGGATCCTTTGGAACTGAGTTAGTTATGAGTTGTCAGGTGGGTGCTGGGAACTGAAGTGAGGTCTTCTGCAAAAGCAACAAGTGCTCTTAACCACTGTGCCATTGCTCCAGACCTATAAAAAAATTTTAAACATACTATTTAGAGAAGAAGGTAAATCCATCTCCACAGAAAATCCATCATTGAATAACAAATATCCTCTGGGTAAAACCCAGCTCCCTTTGTCCTGGCTGCTCACTCCCCATTCTAACCAGCAATCTAGAAGCATGTGACCCCATTCTAACCAGCAATTTACAAGCATGTGACGAGGACCTAAACCCAACTACTCCATGGACATGGGGTTAAACCCTATAGAGCTGTCCTGCCTATAGTTCATGGTTGACTTTGGATAATCACATATCTTAGTGTGATACTTGAGGATTGATGCTGCAAACTTCAGGGACACATGACCATTCAAGACAGGGTTCAATGTGTAACAGCCAACTCAAGCTCCGTAACCACTGCCATATCTGTGTCTGATCTCCAGCACCAGGAGAGGTGGTGAAGAGAGGGGTAGGACACACAGTCACAATGTCTGTCTTTAGCCTCCTCACTCAGGCTGAACCTGCTTCAGGCTTCAAGGTCATGACCAGGACTACAAAATCACAGACTCAGTGGAGACCCAGACCTTGTTGTGATGCTTGCAAAGCTCTAGTCAGACCTCTTAAGATGCAGATGTTACCCCATCACCTAAGCTAAAAGCAGGTATAAAAGAAAAATAAGTGTGGGTGGAGATTTACCACAAAGCACGCTTAACATGACCCTAGCTCTTAGGAGATAGTGATCTTCTACTCCTTAGAATGCAGGAACACCATTCCCTCTGATCCCCTTCGCAAATACACATGTATGTTCTGTGGCCAATAACAGTTTTTATATGAAAAAATAAGTCATAAGAAAACTTACATCTTCTTCTTGCGATGGGTGAACTATTTCCACAAGCCTCTGGATAATTCTCTCCTCATTTAGCCACTGCAAAACACATTGTAGAAGTGATCATAGCAATCAGTGGCTCCTGCTCAAGCCCCAGTGAGGATAAACATACTGGAAATAGCCATCACAGTTTAAGTAGAATTTACAGGTTTCTCTGGACTTTGAACACTAGAGAAAATCAAAAGTCCCCCAAGAAAAATGTAGTGAATACATTATTTTAAGAGTGACTGCAAGCGCTGGGCATTGGTGGCGCATGACTTTAATCCCAGCATGCGGGAAGCAGAGGCAGGTGGATCCCTGTGAGTTCGAGACAGCCTGGCCTACAAGAGCTAGTTCCAGAACAGTCTCCAAAACCACAGAGCAACCCTGTCTCAAAGAATTAAAAAAAAAAAAAAAAAAAGAGTGACTACATGTACCAACAAGTCCCAATAGCCACCCACACTCAGAAACTCTACACTCAACAGTTGTGTCAACTGGATATTCAGTATTTACCAGGCTGTACTTTGGCTACTGGGAGACTTGAACAGATGGGCTACACACTATCTCTAAGATAGAGTGTCAGCTCTGAACTTTAGATGAATGAAAAACAACACTTAGCCTCTGGGATATGAACTGTTGCAGAATATTTGTTTACACTGTAAAGATGTGTTTCTGCCTAAGGCACCTTTCTGGCTGGTTTAATAAAGAGCTAAATGGCCAATAGCAAGGCAGGAAAGAATAGGCAGACCTTCCAGACAGAGCGAGAAAAACTGAGAGGAGGAATCAAGGCTCACCATTTCACCAGCAGACTCAGATATGCTTGCTCTGAGTTACCATACTAAGAAGCGGTAACCAAGCCACATGGCAGAACATAGATTTAAAACATATGGGTTAACTAAGTTATAAGAGCTAGTTGGGGGAAAGCCTAAGCTAAGGCCGAGCTTTTCATAATTAGTAAGTCTCTGTGCCATTTTTCCCAGCTGGCAGTCCAAAGATAGTTCAACAAGAAAGTTTGCTACAGGATGAAAAGGGGCTTTTAGATACTCAAACCAAACACAGTACAGGAAATACCAGGAACCCAGAAGCGAAGAGATGATCATCTTCCTGTCTCACAGGTAGAACTGCTGGAACCATAACAACCTCTTTGTAAACTCTATATAAGATTCAGTGAATGAAGCTACAGAAGGAATCAGAACAGGAAACAGCCAGCAAGCCAGCCAGCCGGCCAGCTTAATATTAGCTCCCTAAGGGAGCAGAATACCACAAAATATAAGGCGGTTTAGCACTGAGAAAGGCCACTTGACCTCCGAAGGTTGAAGATGACAGAGAATGAGGTTGAGGGCAAGAAACTAAATTCAACTTGTTAAAGCACAGAGACAAACCCCTGCTGCTGTCTCTGGTTCCTTACAGGAAACATAACAAAGGATAATGCAAACAAGTATTAATGGTAAGGTTTATGGTAGAAGCCCAACTGCTATGCTTTATGTGTGTGCACATGTGTGGAGGTCAGAGGACATTCTGTGGAAGTGGGTTTTCTTCCTCCAATCATGTGGGTTCTGGGGACAGAACACAAATTGTCAAGTTTGGCAGCAGGTGCCTTTACCCACTAAGCCATCTTGTTGGCCCTTAAGCTCTATTTTACAAATAATATTTAATACATTTAAGATTTTCATAAATCTAAGACCTAATTTTACAAATCTCTTAGAAATTAGTAGGCATATGATATTTCATACAGTATATCTGGAGCCACATTCTGATAGCAATACCCTACAGTATATGCTCCTAACCACAGGAAAGGCTGGGACACTGGTATATGTACATTCATTCAGTCTTGAACATCTATCCTCTGCATAGCTATTCACAAGTACCTGTATTCCAAGCCCGCTTCTGGACGTTCATTAAGGAATTTCCCCCTAACCTGCTCTCCCCTTGCTGACCACATGCTCCCCAAAAGCATACCTCTTTGGAAATAGGCCCTTATAAATTCAGCTCCAAAGCAGTCTGAGCAATAGATCCATTAGAACAAACCATACTTGATAAACCTCCCCCTGTACTAACCCATACATAAAGTGGCCATTATCATCCCCTTGCTCTAGCAGTCTTTCCCAGAATTTTGAACCTCTTTTGAGAAAATACCCAGATTCTACAGAAATACACAAGAGGACAAGGGGCCTCCATACATGAAGCCTTGCCTTCCAAGTCTCTGAGAACCTGCTTGTAACATTCAGCTGGGTCACCTTGCCAGATCCAGCCCTGACCTACCAAATAAAGCAAACATGCCTGGACATCTTTGCAGTGTGTGCCTTGTCGTGGACAACCCTTTCCTTTCATAGACCCTCCAGTCTGTTTGCTTCCTTAGGGCTTTAAAACTGGAATTTTCAAAGAAACTCATTTTCAATGGGGTACAGCTTTTATTTCTTTTGGCCTAGACTGGCTAGAACTTAAAACCCTGCATCACACTATGGAGTGCTGGCGCTGTAAAGATGAGCAATCACACCTGACTGGGATCCATAAGGAATAATTCTAGAAGGCAAGGAAAAGTGAGGAGAGGAACACAGCCAAGGACCCAGGGAAAGCATTATTTTCAGATTATTCAAACTTCTCTCGAATCTCTTTCACCTAAGACATCTATCTACTCAATGCACATATGCTAAAATTACCACCTTTGTGAACTTAAAAGTGGGCCCTTTCCATGTATCCCCATTCTCCTTGTTTGTCCCTCCTGTATGAGGAAAGTCTGCCACACTCTTAGAAAGTCTTGTCCTGTTTACATCTAGACCCAGCTTTACAATAAATCCTCAACACACTCATCATCCACATAACAAACCATCAAAGGGCAAATAACACTGTACCTGACAGACCCAGGGGTCCATGCATCCTGAGCTCTGATCCTGTAAAATCTGAATCTCAGCTGGGTGTGGCTACACCTAGCTTTAATTCCAGCACTTGGAAGGCAGAGATAGGCTGATCTCTGTGAGTTTGAGACCAGCCTGGTCTGTATATAATGAGTTCCAGGATAGCTAGGATTACATACAGAGACCAGTCTCAAACCAATAAGATAAAAATTAGTATCTTTTCTGTGTTGGGACAACTCCCTCCCTGCCTCATCTGTAGGCCTCCTCATTCTGTAGGAATTCCTCAGTATGCAGGAGCCCAGTGGCCCACATAACAGCATCCCCAGTCCCAGACCCCAGCAGCTCAGATCTATACTCACATTCAGAACATCTTGCCTGGGCTGTGGAGGCTCAATACATGTCAAGAGCCTGAGCAACAAATCCATGATAGCAGAAGTTCCTATGTGCTTTATAATGAGGTCCACAAAATCACGCTTCTTTTTCAAGAAATCCACAATCTAGATGAAAACAAATCAAACTGAAAGATGCATAACTTGAGGAATACAACATAGAATGACCAATATTCCCCCCAAATCCTACCAGTTAGCTTAAGGACAGGCAGGCACTGAATCAGCAAGTAGATGCCAAATGGGGAGCCTGGCTGGCAATTACAATATTCAAAACCCTTAAATAAAATCATCTCCCAAATCAGCCTGCATTTCCACTACAAATAAAGCCATTGTTGACTCTAAGAAAGAGGCATTTAAAAACCCCACAAACCTACAAACAGTAAAAAACTACACACACACACACACACACACACACACACACACACACACACACACACACACACACACACACACTACTTGGGGTTAGAGAAGGTTCAGCAGTTAATAGCACTGGCTGCTCTTCCAGAAGACCTGGATTTCAATTCCCAGCACACACATGGTAGCTCACAACCATCTGTGACTCCAGTTCCAGAGGATCCAATACCCTTTTCTGGCCTCTATGGGCATCAGGCATACACATGGTACACATACATTAAAAAAAAAAAAACCATACACATAAAATGAAACTTTAAAAAATACTACTTTATAATTTACATATATAAAGCAATCCCATTAAACTTAAAATTAAAATGCAGAATATTAAAAAATATTCTAATGAAGGAGATTAAAAGCTAATATTTCTGTTTCCAACTAGTTAACTTGCTTGGTCCAGAGGTGATTAGGCTGCACTAGCACATGTGTGAGTAACAACAGGAGATTGAGAAGAGGGGGCAGTGCTGAAAGGGGATGAATCAGGAATAGAGATGATGGTTCTGTCCTGCAGTTTCCTGTATTGTCTTCTTTTTGTCTGTGGGCCCACAGCATCCATTAAAACCCTACCATATGTCCCAGAAAAGCTTCAGAGTGGCAGTTTTTGTCACAAAATTTCACTAAGTCCTAGAAGGTGGAAATTCATTGTTCTAGATGAGAAATCCTAAGTTCATAGACATATTAAGTATCTCCTAGAACTAAAAGGTGGCTGCCCTGGAATTTAAACTCAAATCTGCATGCTGCAAGATTTGAGCATGCTGTCTTCCACTAACCTGCACAAAGAAATGTAACAGCCACGATAGGCACGACTACAACCACAAGTAATTTCAAAATGAGTCATTGCACTGTTGTCTAGACAATGATGCCAAATACACATGTCTTCAAGGAGTGGCAGCCATGCCACTCACAACTGAGTCCTATAAAAGTTACACGTGGCCAAACTATACAATTCCATGCATAGCAGAAAACATTAGTCCTGGAGCCTACATGCATAAACCTTAGCTGGTTCTGAAAAGAGTAAGTAAATCAAGGACCAAACGGCCTGTACTTTACAGACATTGTTGCTGAAGGCTAAACAATTCAATACTGCCAACAGTTGGACAATCTGCTCTAGAAGCTAAATAGTTTCTTTCTGGTAAAGCCACACAAATATGGACTGTTGTTATCCCAGCAGTGCTTAAGTCTTAACCAACACTATCAAGCAACAGGAAACACAATTGTTAAGTGTGACTTTTTTGGCAGCAATACAAGCACTGCTGCTATAGCCTCATTATCATCCAAGGAATCCTAGCTGGAGAAACAAGGAGCAACCAGGTGATGGGACTCTTAATCCAGGGGTTCCCTGGGTACGCACCATCACTGCCAGACAAATAACAGAACTGAGCCTCAGTGTCAATACGTAGAGCCTCAGAAAACCTTCCACATATTTTAATCATTATCTTATAAACACCAAAACCATATATCATCAGCCAGGGCCCCAATAACAGATATGAAGAGAAAACATAATGAAGCATGTCTTAATAATGGAAGCAGTCACCTCTGAACTAACTGTGCCAGGGTGATTGACAGCTTGCAACCTACAATTACCAGTAATACTTTGTGGAAAGGGCAAAACAAGGGGAAAAACCTATACTACTCAGGCCATGCCTTAGGGCAAAGGATCTTCTTCCAACATATTTGGGAAAGTTGCGCTATTCAAATAAGAACCTTATTTGAACAAAAAGAACACCATCCTTCTAAAATAAAACATGGACCCATCCTTAGCAGAGCATAGAATGTAATGGACCAAAATAGCTTCAGTCCTTTCACATATGCTGATAGCAAGATCAAGTAACTGGAAACTGTTGTCTACCATGAAGAATGCCAAGTCTCACCAGCTTTACCACATTCGCCTCTGCTTGCTACAACTAATCTGTTAGCTTGCACTAAGCATCTGCGGATCTAGCTGTTTCTTGGAAGTGAGCTCTTGGGACCTTCACAACTTCTATTATGGCAATGATTCTCCAATTCCAACAAACATCAGCATGAACTGGAAGATGTACCAAACGCCCTCCCTGTCAGATTCCATTTAATTCTACAACATTGGGATAGGAATCAAGAGCATGCAGTGTTTTAACAAAAAGAAAAGAAAAAAGGAAAAAAACAAAACAAAACAGTGGCTCAAAGGCAAAACTTGGTGAACCATCACCTGACATTTTCACACATACATCTGAATTGGGAGGAAAAAAAGAAGGGTCAAAAATGAACAGCAAGGTGTGCACCTTTACCCAGTGCTACTGGCTAGGCATCCAGATATCTTCAGGGAGCAACCAAGCAAAGCAACTGTTAAACCTAGAGGGTCAGCTATATACTCGTATTCAACGTGCTGCCCTTACAAAGATGCTTCTGATTCTTGTGCAGAGAAGAAATTAAAGTATGCTAACAGCTACTATCAAATCCTTCAAAAGGTATGTCAGAGGAAAAATACTTCTTAGTGTGTAAACCAGGGTTGCTTAAACTACTGAAGATCTAAAAGACATTCTCTTGTTGAAACTAGACCTCAGGCAAAAAACTACAGCAAAGTCCCTCACCTCAGGGATGCACAGCCTAGATACTTACCTTGTAAAACAGTATTTACCTGTTCTGGTTTTCTGCTGATAAGAATACTTAGCACCTTGCTGAAGAAACTGGCGAGTAGTGGGTTCAGGGGGGACTCATTTAGGAGGAAGCTGTATAATTTCAATAGCAAGGACTCATCTTCTCCCAGTCTATCATTCATCTGGGAGACATCAGAAGTGAGCAACTCACAAGATATATTTGGATACCTAGAAGAACAGGAAATTGCATTATCATCTAAATGCCAACAGTTTATTATATTACATCAAGCACAGCATACATCAGAAAGGTCTCCTAAAATTCTGTCAAAACATCAAAAGCATCTACTAGGAATTAAAACACCTTCAAACCATTCTTAACCTCTTACGTTAAAATTAATTTTCTAATTTGTCTTTTAAAAATTGCCTTTAAACCAAGGTTCAATAAGATACTTCTGTTGCATCACAACTATGGTGCATGCAGCACAGGACTCAAGAGCCAAGGATGTTACACTGTAACAATAGAAATTTCTCAGTGAGGATACAGTGTCCTGACAGTCATCATAGCCCAAGTGGACAGAGAAGTAGCAAACTCTGAGAGACAAGTTAGGGGCTGCTGGTTTCCAAGAAACTGTATTATACACAACTGTGGCAATGACAGCAGATACATGGGCAGGCCACTGCTCAGCTCAAGTGGGTTACAAGTGGTATGATGAAGCTCTGATAAGCTATCAAATGCTCAGTCTCCATCCCATCTAAGGAAAACACCTATCGTGGTATACTGAATGGATAAACAGATCACCAGTCTGAGGTACTGGGGGATGAGAGTAGAGCATTACACCAACCTATGCCTTCCACAGGAACCTTCCAGGATCTTGAGAGGCCCACTGTCATTCTTCACTATGATCTCACTCAGTAGGCCACAGGCCCACAGGAAACAGCTGGCATCTGCTCTGCATTTATTTCCTCACAGGTTTACAAAAACCTGCAACCTCAACCTGTCAACTGCTTGTTTACTTGCAGCTTCCATAAAGAGAGGGTCCCACCACTCCACAGTGACTTGCTTGAAGGCCTATTATCCTGGACCTATTATCATACTGCCTCCATCTCTGATCTGGATAAGCTCCATCTAACTTACATGTCAGCTCACTGTGGCAAGAATTCCAAAGCAGCAAGGGGTTTAGGGGAACAGAAACACACTATTATTTTATGCTGTACACACTTTTCTTGCTTTGTAAGAAACCGGTCTCCACTGAACACTGTGATCTCCAATGATAGCTAATGTCAATCTTAAAGGCTGGGAGAGAACAGGGCCTCCTTGAGAACCCAAACCATCAACAACTTTAAAGGCATGAAGTATTATTTTACTGACAGCATAATTTTCTCCCAAAAGAAAAAGGAAAAGACACCTGAAGAAAGTCATCCCGAGGCAGGAAGGCCAGTGTCTAAGATCACAATTCCTTCCACTCTGTCATATTAAAGGAATCACAGCATACATTTACTTCTGAAGGGACTCATCTTCAGTGTGTGAGAGGCTGACTACTTCAACAATATTGGATATGGACCCCCAGATTAAAAGGCCATGAAGTGTTTAGTGTTCCCAGAGGTGTACAAAGAAGTGTTACAAGTGGCAGCAATAAAGGACTTTCATTTACTATGCCATGCTGTTTGTACACAGATTCAATTAAACTAGTCACGAGTAGATAAATCCACTCTATTTATTAGGGCATTCCCTGACTGAATATACTACTATTCACCAAGATTCACACCTAATGTTCAGGCAGTAGAAAGATGACCTTACTATATGAGCAGTACTCTTCAAACCCAAGCTCCTACTAGGCCCCTAGGCAATCCTGGCTAGTCAGAGACTTCTGGCTTCCTATCTGGAAAGTGAAAAAGACATTATTTGAATGTCTTACTGATATGAGAAGTTGGCTTGTCGCTTATTAAGCATGTTGTACTATGACTGAGATTAACAACTGACATGCCTGAGATTCACTGGAGTTGGCTCTAGAATGGACTGTGTGCCCTATTAAACCTGTAGCTTTTGACCATCTCAGTGGCTCTAGGGAATTTGTAGACAACAAGAGTAATCATTTTCTACTCCAGCCTAAGGCAAAGAAGCCATTTTCTTACTTGTATCTGATCTTCTCATCCATGTCTTGAGGCGGCTCTTCTATAATGAATGAGACTAAGTCTTCGAGACATTCTGCTTTTAACAGAAACTCTATGAGCTTGCGGTTCTGTGCTTTACACTCTTGTAAGACATCCTCCTCATCCATTAGCTCCTTCAGGGTTACATCTTCTTTCTCTAGAAGTGTGTCTATGTGGGATGATGAGTGAAGATCAAATTTCCAAAACATGCTGGTCTAAATGAAACAGAAAGTAGTTCATAAAATTTCAGCTTTATTTATTACTTTTTTGTAAAACAAATTTCAGTTTAGTTGTGGTCTACAATGCCACTTTGGTATTAACATAAAATTAAAGCAATTTCACAATGAACCTACAAAATGATTTTTTCTTTTTCTTTCGAGACATGGTATCTTTGTGTAACCTTGGCTGTCCTAGAACTAGCTCTGTAGATCAGGCCATCCTTGAACTCACAGAGATCTCCCTCTGCCTCAAAAGCGTGTGCCTCTACCAGCACAGTTTACAAAATGATTTCTTTTCTCTTTTTGTTATTGTTTCTCCAGACACGGTTTCCCTCTGTTAACAGTCCTAGCTGTCCTGGAACTTGCTTTGTAGATCTCAGAGATCTATTTACCTCTGCCTCCCAAAATCTGGATTAAAGGCATACACCACTACTGCCCAGCACAAAGTGATTTCTTAGTGAGTAACACCAACAAGATTTTTGCCCACCTTCTCAAAAAAAAAACTATTTTTTTACAGATTTATTGGCTTCCTTTTTAGACTTTCTACAAACTTTTTAAAAAATGTACTTACTTTTATTTTATATGTGCATGACTTGCATGGAATGGCTATGGAAATCAGAAGAGGGTATTTATTGGATGCTTTAGAAATGGAGTTATGAATTATCTGTGAGCCACCAAGTAGGTGCTAGCATTCGAAATCAGATGCAAGGGTTCTTAACATGTGAGCCCTCTCCCCATGCCAGGAAATATTTTTAACTGGTTAAAATGCTGAAAAGGCTAAACAAAAAAGCTTGAAATGATTTTTAACCTGCAAAAGCAATTCATCCAAGCCAAGCAGGCAAGAACCCATAATTCTAGTGAGGCAGGATGATCACAAGTCCTAGGCCAGCCTGCGTTACACAGCAAGACACTATCACAAAAAAAACCTAACAGGAAAAGAAGTAACTCATTCACACTTTGAGAATTTAATGTTGGCTGGGTATGATGGCCTGCACCTTTGATCCCATCACTCCAGAGGCAGAGGCTCTGTGTATTCAAGACTAGCCTGATCTACAAAGCTATCACCAGAGATTACTTAAAAAGGCCCCATCTAAAAAACAAAACAAGCCTGGTCTACAGAGCGAGTTTCAGGACAACCAGGTCTACACAGAAAAACCCTGTCTCGGAAAAACAAACAAACAAACACAATGCTAATGGAGGGCAGGTCCCCAAGACTCACAGAGTGGAAAGAACCAGCTTTTCTAAGTTGTCTTCTGACCTCAATAATCATGTTGCCTATTAATTTTAAAACTTGTTTAAGCAAAAAAACAAAACAAAACAAAAAAAACTTCATGCCCAAAATTCTAGCACTTGGCGATTACTGGAGGTTTGTGTTCCAGTTTGGGCTAGCACAGCAAAGCTGTCTCAAAAAACAACAAAAACCTGAAAATGGCAACTCTTTTGAAGAATGAAGAATACATTCTCCATAGAACCACCCTCTTCAGCAACAGATAACAATTAATGAAGCCTAGCCAGAACTCTCCTTATAACAAGGAGTGAAGACCTGTTGTAAAGCAGCCAGTGAGTTCATTAATAGCTAAAAGTCTAAGGTCATAAAAATGCAAGAAAGAACTAAGCTTCAGAACTTAATTATTCAAGAATTAGACAATTTTACTATCCTAAGTCACTATGAGAAACAACTGAAAGTCAGCCTCCCAAGCATTTCACTCATCGTCTTTTTGAACTCGGTCTCCACGCCCACAACCATGAAATGCTTGTTCTTCAAGTCACAGAGTCAAAGGCATGTGTTACACATGGAATGTGACAGAGGTCTCAAAGGCCACTTCTAGTCAGTAGGTAATAACAAGATACTGTCATTCAGCACATTCCTCAGCAGTAACAGAACCACTCAGAGTCTGCTAGTCTCAGAAGGGCTCAGAGACTTCCTTGAGAGTGGTGAGACATAAGGTTGAATGTTCCCAAACAAAAGCTCTTCATTAGCTACAGCTTTGATACCCACCCAGCAACGTGCATCCTCTTAGGACTAACACCAGAAAAGCCACCAATAGCTACGTGTTCTTACAAGCCAACAGGAAAGAAAAGGAAAGTCGGTCCTATTTATGTAAGGTACATCTACTTTTTTAGCTATGTGTTTTGCTAAACTGATCCACATCCGAAGGTCTCCTGAACATTTACCTCAAAATTATTTCTTTAAAAGTAGAAAAATTAGCTAGGCGTGGTGACACACATCTTTAATCCCAGCACTCAGGAGACAGGGGCAAACAGATCTCTGAGTTTGAGGCCAGCCTGGTCTACAAAGTGAGTCCCAGGGCAGCCAGAGTCACATAGAGAAATCTTGTCTAGAAAAATTAAAACCAAATGACAAAATAAAAATAAACAGAAAAATTATAGAGGCAAACTTTACTCACACTCTTAAGTCACAGTGACTGATCTAAGAATAAGAAGCTAAAAAGCATGCTATGCACAGTAGGTTCTTCAGAGGAGTTTCCACTTCACATAACAGATGCTCGGAATTGAGCCTGACTGCCCAGCATGCAACCTCATTAAGAAAGTTCAAGAATTTTTGGGGTACAAGTTTCAGAAAGCAATACTGTCAAGTATCAAGTGTTACCAAAGTCATTGCCTCAGTTTATAATGCCTTTACATGCTCTTAAGAACACATGACAATCTGTTCACAATCTTGAGCAGCAAGAAGACTGAGAGCCAAGGAAAAACAAACAGCAGTTGTTCAGTGCACATGACCCAGATTCACAGATCTCACTTGGAGGAGTGGGGGTGGGGGATGACACATGGACAGACAGACCAACGATACAGCTCCACTGAGAAGAAGCAAGGCAGAGGTTTCCAGTGCAGCACAGCCTTTTTCTATGTATACAACATAAATGATAAAACAAGCTAGAGAAATGCAACTCCTTAAACAGACACACAAGCAAGAGACCTTCCTCATCTATGATGGGAGGCAAGAAGAGACCTATAGAAAGCTCTTTGGCAGTCAGCAGAAGGTATTTAAGCAGCTGCCTAATTTAAATACAATGCCAAGCTAGCTGTGATTAGGAAGTCAAGGCAAAGATGGCAAGAAGCAACGGAAAACCAGCCCAAAAAAGTCAGTAGTGGGAAACCTTAATTAAGACATACATACTGCTTTGGTTTTCAGATTGGGGGAAAATAGCCAATAACAAAACAAAACCCATGTCATTTTATCCTAATCAGTTGACAAGCACAAACAGTACCAGAAAATAATGTCAAAAAAGGAAAGGAAACAAGAGCAGTTTTTCTTTTTAAATTCCCAAAGAGAAAGGGAAAGGCTGTCTCTTTTTAGGGGCACAAAGTCATATCATCAGTGTCATCATCAGTGTTACCTATAATCTTCTACTAAAGTAGCGGCTGCTCACTTATTTGCAAAATCTTTAAAAATCCCAACTTTTTTTAAACTGTATTTTTTACAGCCTCACTACTCCAGAATGCACTGGCCAAGATCCTATCAGAAAAAAAATCAGAGTAAATACTATAGATGCCTACAAACTGCAGTTACAACTCTCAATTATGAATCAAGTGGATTTACCCACTCCAAGTGAAACTGCCCAAATCTTACTCTTATACAGGAAATCTGTCAAATATAGGATTTGCAAAAAGACCAATTAGTCACGATGAAACAAGAGCATGGGTTGGCAAACACACCCAACCCAACCAACCCAGCCCAACCCAACCATCTGCCTATTAAGAATAGTTTTGATATTTTTTAAATGGGGTTAGGTTTGAGTTGGAGGAAGGAATGTGACAGAGCTTATCTGTGGCCCACAAAATCTAAACTATTTACTATCTGGCCATTCACAGAAAGCACAGTGTCTTCTGACCTTTAAGAAGTTCCTCCTGCAGTTGTGTTCTCTTACCTCCTAAATTCTTCCAGGCATTGTCTACCAAAGCTGCAACCTGCCCTGCTACAGCTATGCAGCTAGCTTGCTCTGCCCTCCTGGGTACACCCCATGCATGGGATGGCATCCAGCTGCATACACAGGTAGGTATTAGGTAGATGAGAAACTTTGTCATACTGTGCAATTGATCAGAAAACCTACATGCTGCCCCCGTTACATTTAGCCAGTTGCTAATGACCAGAACGGCCCTAAAAGATGATGGAAGTGTTTAAAAAAAAAGTTTCAAATTGACAAAAGGAAGCTACCTAGAGACCTATGCCTTGCCCAGGCTGTTATAAGCCACTCAAAACAATAAGCCCAGTGTCCATCAGGTCTATGTGTATAGTAGAATGGCCTTCCTACTGGCTCAGTGCTGTAGACTATTAGTTGAAGATGTGTTACATTCATTTATGCTATGGAATATTTGTTTAATAGTGCAAAGACATATTGCATTCTTTTATGTTGCATTTGTTTAACACCGTGAAACTGGGTTACTTTGCCTGCCTAAAATACCTGATTGGTCTAATAAAAAGCTGAATGGCCAATAACTAGGTAGGAGAGGGATAGGAGGGGTTGCCAGGAAGAGAGAATAAATAAGACAAAAAGAGAAGAGGGAGGAGCAAGAAAAGGAGCAGAAGAGTCATAGGGGATGTCCTTCTGTATACTGTGAATGTATGTTCCTCTTATTGGTTGATGAATAAATGCTGATTGGCAGTACCTAGGCAGAAGCATACACCAGGCAACCAGACTAGGAATGCTGGGAAGAGGAACACAGAGAGAGTAGATAGAGAATAGCTACGGGGAAGGTAGGGCACCTGGACATTCTCTGGTAAGATAAGGCCATGTGGAAATACATAGATTAATAGTTAAGAGTTAATTAAGAGAGCTAGCCATTAAGAAGTCTAAGCCATCAGACAATATTATAATTAATATAAGCTTCTGTGTGTTTACTTGGGACTAAAGGGCTGCGGGACCTGGTGGGATAGAAACTCCGCCTTTGGAGGAGAATGCTGGAGGCCAGTCACACAGCCAGACATGAAATAAGAAAAAATATATAGAAATAGAGAAAGGTAAAAGCCCAGAGGCAAAAGGTAGATCGGATAATTTAAGAAAAGCTGACTAGAAACAAGCCAAGCAAAGATCAGGCATTTCATAAGTAAGAATAGCATCCCATCTATTTATTTGGAGCTGAGTGACAGGCCTCCCAAGAGTTAAGGCATTAAAAACAACAACTACAGCCCAGGCTTTTTAATCCCCTAACTCAAAGCTGTGTTTTGAAGTATTTACCTAAAATATAAGCTATTTTAAATATGAACTTTAACACTGAGAAAATTTTTCAGCATTTATTGTAAAATGATTGATTCCTTCACCACCACACTGCGTAGTACATAATTCCCACAGTGATTGTTCTTTATATTGTGAATGCCACTAACTCAGTATCAATATGTAATCACAGTAAACTCTCCTAGCAAACATAACCTGTTTTGCTGTATAGTCCAGTAGCAAGCTGACTGGATACAATAGACACTGGTAAATCAGTTGTGTGTGTGTGTGTGTGTGTGTGTGTGTGTGTGTGTGTCACTCACCTTTAATCCTTACACTAAAATCTCTGTGAGTTCAAGGCTAGATACAAAATAACAATTACAGCTGGGGCAGGGTGTGTGTGTGTGTGGTGTGTGTGTGTGTGTGTGTGTGTGTGTGTGTGTGTGTGTGTGTGTGTGTGTGTGTCATTCACCTTTAATCCTTACACTAAAATCTCTGTGAGTTCAAGGCCAGCCTGGTCTACAGAGTGAGTTCCAAGACAGCCAAGGCTACAGAGAGAAACCCTGTCTGGAAAAACAAAAAAAAAACAAACAAATAAAAATTACGAAGTTCAACTGTCCTTCCTCAAGTAAAATGTAGTCTTTAAAAAAGAAAAATGGTCAGTTGTAGTGGCACATACCGGTAGGATTTGCTGAAGGAGGCAAAGGCAGAAAGATCATGAGTTCGAGGACAGAGTGGGCTACATATTTTAAGGTCTGGAGAGATGGCTCAGTGGTTAAAAGCACTGACTGCTCCTTCCAAAGGTCCTGAGTTCAATTCCCAGCAACCACTTGGTGGCTCACAACCATCTAATAATGAGATCTGGTGCCCTCTTCTGGCCTGCAGACATACATGCAGGCAGAATATTGCATGCATAATAAATAAATAAATCTTAAAAAAAAAAAAAAAAAAAAAAGCTGTTGCCTATTCGGGCCGGAGATGGTTCAGAGGTTGACAGCACTGATTGTTCTTCCAGAGAAATTGGGTTCAAATTCACATGGCAGCTCACAACTGTCTATATAATTCCAAGATCTCACATCCTCACACAGATATACACATAGGGGAAAAAATGCATATAAAATAAAAATAAATATAAAATTTTAAATGGAACTATTCCAGCATTTGAGAAACAAGTGGGCAGAGTTCTATGAATTTGAGGCCAGCCTAATCTACAGACCAAATTCCCAGCCCTGCCTCCAAAAAAGAAAAAAAAGGAAAAATTAAAATGGAACTATTCCAGTTAGGCATGGGAACCTGAGACTATAATCTCACCACTTAGGAAGCTGAGGTTAAAAGAATCTAAGCTCAAGACTAGCTTGGGCTACATAGTAGGATCTTGTCTTAAAAACTAACAACAAGCTAAGATTTGCAAAAACAAAATAAAACAACAACAAAATTGAGTAAGAATTAACAACAATAAAAGCAAGAAAACACTGGGGGATGGGAAAGAGAATAGGGTTAAGACAGAGTCTCATATAGCCCCAAGTAGCCTCAAATTCACTATATTACTGAAGCTGGCCTTCAACTGATCCTCATACTTCTGCCTTAAAAATCCTAGGATTATACATACGTACCATCATGCCTAAACCTAAGAAAGTATTTGCAGCAGACATAAATATATTTAAAATCCACAATTCAGCCAAGTGATAAGCAAGAGTTCAATCTCTCCTAGGTCAGCAACATGACAGGTTTGGTGAGAGACCAGGATACCTCCCTTTATCAAGATCCTGAGCTTCTTTTACAAATTGGACCAAGAAGTTTGAAAAAAATTTTCCCATGAAAGTAATAGATATTTTTTAAGCAAGCAGATCATCAGGGAATCACCTGATCACACAGTAGATGATTTCTGCTGGTCTTCATCATCACAGTGAAAATTGCCATCTACATACACAAAATAGGGCCAAAGGACCTATCATCTCTGCAATAAACCTATTCACCTCCAATCAAGGCTTCAATTACAGATCCATTAGGATTGTTACACTAGTTTGATACTACAAAGTTGGCTCTGGAAGGCAATCTCGGACATGAGACCTTCCTTTCAAAGTGCGTCAGCACTCAGTGTCTTCGAGGAGAAGGGTGCTCCTTTGCTTTAGGCAGGTGTGAGGAACTATATGCAAGAGGTGTGATAAGAAACACTCACTAGTCTGTAGAACCTATCATGGTCTTGTTCACACACAGAACACCAGCACACCCAAAGAACTTAGGCATGATGCACTTGCTTCCATCAAGTAACACATTACCCTTTGTGCATTACCTTTTATGTTAACCTGATACACAAACTAGATTTATCTGAAAGGAGGGACTCTCAATTGAGAAAATGCCCCCATATGATCTAGCTGTAAGGCATTTTCTTCATTAGTAATTGTGGGTGGTGTCTTCCCTGGGATGGTGGTCCTAGATTCTTTAAGCAGGCTCTATACCTCAGGATTAGTTCCTGACTCCAGGTTTCTGCCCCGGTTTCCTTTGATGATGAATAGCGATATGAAACGTAAGCCAAATAAACCCTTTCCTCTTTACTTTTTGATCATAGTGTTCTGTCACAGCAGCAGTATTCCTAACTAGAACACCTCTGGAAGCCTCTTCAGTGCAAGTAAGTATTCACAGAGCCCTGGATTCTATTGCCAGCTGCAGCACTGCTGGAGCTCGCAGTCCTGAGACCTCATCTCAGCACTTTAAGCCAGCAGCTCTACATTAGCTGACTGGGAGTGGGGGTGGGGTGTGGGGTGTTGAGCAGCTGCAACCTACTGCAAACAGAAGCTTACTATTCAGTAGCATGCCAAAATGACACCTGAGAGCTTAGAGCAGTGCTCCTCAAGCTTTCATGGGCAAGGAGTCACCTTGTTAAAATGTATCCTGATTTCTCATTCAGGAAAGAACTGCTCCAGCCCAAAACTCTGCATTATCTACCTGATGCCATGAGTGTAAGCTAGTGCTAATCAATTGCTATTCAAAGGAACAACTAAGGATCAATTTAGCCTATATTTTCAAAAACTGTAGTAAACATGTTTGATTATATAACCATGAAAAGTATACTAATGTAAGCATGGGACTGTGTTCTCAGTCCCAACAGGACACAGGAGAAACATACCATATGACTCCCCAAACAATGACACCGAACGCTAAAAAGGCAAATACCAGAAGCTACTGGTTACTCTGAAAAGAGAAACTACTGATGGTTGTTGCCCTAGAATGAACTGTGCACTGCAGGAATAGTAAGAACTGTAATAGCATCAAATTCAGAACCATATCATTCAAAGAGCTCTCTATTTCAACTAAGCACTGCTCTCTGCAGAAAGAAGTGGGTTCAGTCCATACCTTGCCCTGTGTGACAGCTATACCCAAGACTGGCTGGGTGCAAGGCAAAAAAACAAAACAAAACAAAACAAAAACCGTTCAAATACTCCAAAAACAACTCAAAATGGTAAGGGATTTCAGACAGCCAACAGTAAAGCATTAAAGGAAGGCTTGAGGCACAAGGTTCTATGAGAATACACGGTGCTGTCAAGCAATCTTTGTACACTGTAAATATGTCTTACTAGCCTACAGCTAGGAAGGAAAAATTGGACGGGAAAACCAAACTAGAAGAATTCTGGGAAGAAGGAAAGAAATACAGAGGAGTCATCAGTCAGTGGAGAGTAAGCAAAACATGCCAGAGAGGTAAATGCCATGGGCAGTACATAGAAGTGGGTTAATTTAAGTTATAAGAGGTAGTTAGTAATAAGCCTGAGTTATCGGCCAAGCATTTATAATTAATATTAAGTTTTTGGAAATGCTGATAGGACAGGAAAACTCTGCCTACAACACAGTAACATGCTAGCCCAGTCAAATCTGTATCATTTCAGAACTAGCCCCACACAATTCCAAGTCCAAAGGGAACACCAGAGCAAAAACTCAGGCTTGCAGTAAACACTGCCAGGACAACTCACACATCAGTGGTTGTAGTTACCTCAACATGTGGAGCACAACAAACAAAAGGAAAGAAATAGGGACAGCTGCTTCTGTCCAAGTAACACATCAGAAAAGACTCAGCAAACAAAATGTGCCTGAGCCAGGCGTTTGGTGGCACAGGTCTTTGATCTCAGCACTTGGAAGGCAGAGGCAAGCTGATCTCTGAGTTCAAGGCCAGGACAACCTCCAAAGCAATACAGAGAACCCCCCCCAAAAAAAGTGTCTGAAACTTTTAATATTATTTAAAGAATGTTATGAAGGAAATATTTTAAAACACCAATTAAACACACTCTTACATATGTATTCAAAAGCATGGAAGCACACCTCATTCCTATACATTCCAAGTCTCCTTTCAACCCTCCCAGGAGGCTCCTACATCCCAAGTGACACTTACTTAATGCAAATACCATGTGAGCCACATCTAAGTATAAAGTTTTTAGTAGCACATCAGAAAGGTAAGATTGAACTGGAAGGACAGTTCAATCAATAAAGTTTGCTTGCTATACAAGCATGAAGACCTGAGTTAGAGCCACAGAACTCAACGTAAAAGTGGTACATTCTTATAATCCCAGCACTGAGAGGCTAGGAAAGGTGAAGCCATGGGGCTTGCCAGCCAGTCAACCTTGCCTAACCCACAAGCATCAGAGCAGCAGGAGATCCTCTACCAAAACAAGGTGGCTCCTGGGGAATGACACCCAAGTTGTCCTCACACAACCACACATATGCATATACAAAAACTAAGTGAAAAGCCTGAGGAAATTCAATGTATATCTTACACCTATAGCACATAAAATCTGGGCTTCCCTATTTGAAGTTCTCAAGAGCCATGTGTCACCTACCATGCTATGCATGCAACAATTAGACCCTACATCATTTAAGATTGTTTCAGTTGCTGGGAGGTGGTGGTGCACACCTTTAATTCCAGCAGAGGCAGGAGGATCTCTCAGTTTTAAGGGAAGCCTGGACTGCATACACAACACAGTGAAAACTTGTCTCGAAAAAACAAACAAAAAGCTGTTGCAGTGACTAACCAAAAGTCCTCTCGTAGTAGTACTCAAATAGTCCCTACAATCTTTCTACAACCAAAGTTAGTCATTAACAACATTTTTCAATATAAAGGCCAGAGGAGGCAAAGTAGGCAGGCACACCTGTAATCCCAGCACTAGAAGGTAGAGACAGTGCGATCAGCAATCTCAGCTACATAATACTAGAGCCACCTCTCCCACTCCAACAAAATGGTGGTTTTGTCTGTCTGTGAGACAGAGTCCGGAGACATAGGCAGGCTAACTTCAAACTCCATATTGTCCTACTTTCACCTCCTGGGTGCCCAGATTACAGACAGGGAAGTGGCAGAAGGCATTTCCTTGGAGAAAGCAGAAGCCTGTTGCTTTTATTGGCTCTAACATGGTCAAAAGCAATCAGTTTTGTCATATCCAGGTATGCCAGAACACTGTTGATAAGCCTACTTTTCTTTGAAAAAGGAAATTAAAAAAATGAATCCGTGAAACATTTTTCCCTCAAGACAAGGTTTCTCTGTACAAGTAACAGACCTGGTTGTCCTGGAACTCGCTTTGTAGACCAGGCTGGCCTTGAACTCAGAGATCCACCTGCCTTTGCCTTCCAAGTGCTGGAGTTAAAGGCATTCACCACCACCGACCAGTCCCATGAAACTTTTTAATGCTAATTTCATTGTGTCAATAATACAGGAGTAAAACAAATGGTGCTGAATGCATGAAAAAATATAAGACACAGAGAAAGCCTTAACAGACAAAGGAAGCAAAACCCTCCATGTTTGCTCCACAGCAAGAATGGTCTGTGGAGGACAGCCTGCCACTGGACTCCATTATAAGTAAGCCTCAAAGGACTGGGGCCAAGCATGGTGATACCGGCCTATAATCCCACACTCAAGGTTCAAGTTCAAGGACAACCTGGAATACAGATGAGACTCTGCCTCAGGAAGAAGGAAAGGGAGAAAAGAGGATAGTGAGTATCTAGTGGGGGTGCGCAGATCTAAATGCAGATAAGAGACAAGAGATTCAACAGGCTTTGGCAATCTCACAGCAGGAAAGAAGGCAACCAGAACAGAAGGCAGAAAGGGAAAGAGCAATACCAGGCCAGACCTTGAAAGGCTCAACATAAATATACAACAAGCTCAGGTTTGCTGCAGAACCAGAGAGATCAATGAATTTTAACTGAGAAAAAGAGACATCTCATCATTGACAATAGGGACCACACAAAGTACTTTTCTGACTTTCAGAAACACTAATGAATGGGAGTAGACACACTGAAGATGAACAAGTACTCACTTTGCAGAGGATATATCACTACAGAGAGGGGAGAGAGCAAAGCCTGACCTAAAAGGGATCAATCTAGAGAAGATTCTGCAATGGTTCAACTCTGAAAAATTATTTCTCCTAAATACCATGCCTTTTTCACTGTCAACAAATTTCCACACTGTCAAAATCTAGTTGATGCTTTTTATTCCTCATTGTACTTTGGTACTGAATGACAGACTTGCTGCTTACCTGTGGAATTCTTAGCCACCTGGCAAACACAATGCTCAAAAAAACAGATGCTTCCATACAACATGGTCTAAATGTACTACTGTGATGCAGAGAACATTCAGCAAGCAGGAAATCTCATCATCCAGTTCTTGACTTAGCAGTTAAGAGCATTGGCTGCTCTTCCAGAGGACCTGGGTTCAATTTCCAGCACTCACAACTATCTGTACTTCTAGTTCCAAAGGATCTGATGCCCTCTCCTGATCTATGCAATCACCAGGAATACATAGGGTGCACCTACACATATGCAGGTAAAATACCCATACATAAAATAATCTGGGGGAGTGGGTAGCTAAAGAAATGGTTCCGCAGTTAAGAGCACTTGTTGCTCTTCTAGGGAACCTGGGTTCAATTCCCAGCACACAAGGTGGTTCACAACCATTCTTAACTCAAATTCCAGGGGCTCCAAAGCCTTCTTCTAACCTCCTGAGGCACCTGTCACATACATATATCCAGGCAAGACACACACAAAATGAGAGGGGGAGGAGGAGGAGGAGCATGACAAAGTTTGGCATGTTGGAGCACAGACAAGAAAAATCCACTTACTTTTTGTTAACTAATTGAAATATTTCAAGTACTATAGTCTGTTCCTCTATAAATATGCATGTTCAACTTGAATAAACAGCCATGATCCCTTCCAAGGGGACCTGTCTAAGAAGCATATCCATTAGGTAATTTTGACATTTTGAGAACATCATAAACTCAGATTGAATATTACTGGGCAACATACTCTTATAGATCATGGTCTGATGGTGTTGGAAACATCATTAAGCAATCATAACTAGACATGAGAATCTGTTTTACATAATTTCAAAAGCAACAGTTAAGTTTATGTGAAGAATGACCTATCCAAGGAATAGGAGGCTCTTAGTTTTATTTTAAAATGAGGCTTGAATGGGAAGGAAAAGGGTAAGTAAGAGCAAAGACAAATTAGAAGCAAGGTTTTCCCAGAAGCCTGTGTCCTAGAAAAAAATGACATGTTTTTTTTCTGAGGAGAAGGAAATCTGTACAATGCAGAAGATGAGTGATCACAAGCAGGAGAGGAAGAAATGAGTTTCCATCAGAGCATTCAAGGTTCCCCAAACCTCTGATTCACCAAGCAGGACTCATGGCATCAACAGATGAGCTAGGCCCATATACCCAAACAAGAGACACAGTGGTAACTAGGAGAGCTATTCTCAAACAACACAAACAAGTATGCAGTGACTCAGTGGGGTAAAAAGCACTTGTTGCCTGCCAAGCCTGGCAGCCTGAATTTGATTCCTGGAACTCACATGGTAGGCAGAGAGCACTGACTCCATCTACACAGACTCTGTGAGTCTCTCTGCAAGGACAGTTTCTGTTCTGGAAGAAGGCTGTACTACATGATCACTACACTGTCTTATAAAAGTAATTGTGTCCGAGACCCCCTCGTGATGTGGAGGACTAGCCACCTGCAAATGGACGCGAGCCACAAGCTGCACTGTGAACCCGGGCATTCCGTGCCAATGCCACCGGCCCGCGGGTCTCTGAAGGGGGACCCCTCACTAATCGGACTGCCAAATTTCACCGGTTTGCCCTGGGATATTATAGAAAATTATTTGTATGATTGATGAAAATAAAACACCTCGTGGCATGGCAAAAAATAAAAATAAAAATAAAAGTAATTGTGATGGAAACCATATAAGCTATAGCTACATATGGGCTAACATGGAATCCCAAGAGAGGTTCTGAAGCTTGTCACAGGCTTAGTGGCCATGGTCCCAAATAATCCTTCTCTCCTATAGTAATTTTAGTGCAATATAAAGGCACAAAAAATAGGAACGACACCCAATGAATGAAAAGACTGAAAACAGAGAACATTTGGGAAGTCTAGTACCCAAATAAAACTGGTTTTAGTATAATATGCTCATACAATTTTCTTATGGGGGGGTAGGGAGGGGGGAATGGGAACTGAACCTAGGGCCTCTGGCATGCTAGGCAAGCATTCTACATACAACTGAGCTATATTCCACGCCCTACTCCTTAAAAATCTATCTTCATTTATATGCATCATGTGCCTGAAGTCCCTGTGGAGACCAGAAAAGGTTGCTGGATCACCTTGGAGTTAAGAGTTAAAGGTGGTAGGAAGCAGTCCAATGTGAGACCTTGGTAGTGACCTGGGTCACCTGCAAGCGCAGCAAGGGTTCTTAACTGCTAAACTACCTCTCCAGCCCATAGTCCTACTTTTTAAAAAATTCACCATGTAGCCAAGGTTTGGCTCAAACTTGAAATCCACAGTGCTTGGCTGATAGATGAACACAAAATAAAATGGTATTTTCCAGAATTAATCAAACAGAGCTGTCTTCAGAAACCCACCTGCACAGGCCAATCCAAACACTGGTGAGACAAAGTCTCTTAGATGTTCATGAAATCCCACGGCTGCAAAGATAGTCTTAAAATCTCTCTAGTGGAGAGAAACCCACAGAAACAACACAGAATAATAAAATGACACCAGCCCTCCTATAGTAAAGGACACTTCAGAAAAAGAAGTTCTGCAGATTCCCATCCTTTCTCAAGCAGCCCCTCAAACTGCACTTCACAAAGCAAGGCAAGCACATAGTAAACTAGAAGTCAAGATGCCTTGCAGATGTAAGGCACAGCAGCTATAGGGTTCCAGACAGGATTTTTTCCAATGAGAAGGGCAGACAAGTTGCTGGATGTATCTCACTATGATGAAATATTCTGCAAATAGGTCAGAGCTTTAAGGAATAATTAACCAAATCATTCCTACATTTAATATTGATCTCAGTTAAAAGATGTGTTTTAACTATTAAAAAATGAAGGGGGAAGGAGTTACACATGCAACATATCCAACCCCTCTTCATAGCCAAAGTGGAACAGAGGCACTTAAGACACTGGAGATGAACAGAGCCAACTAAGCAGGTCCACGTCTGTAGGAAATGAGAAAAGTGAAAATAAGACTGTTACTGGTTTTGTTACAAATCCAACACTCTTTGAGGTTTTGGTTTCTCTAAGAATAGTCTTCATAAAACTCCTATACACAAAAATTTTCAAACCAGCTAAGGTAACTTAAAACAGAATCTGCTGTAACATGCTATAACTCAACATGATATAGTTATAGCTACAGCTTAAAAAAACAAAACAAAACATGGCCAGGCAGTGGTGGCATACACCTTTGATCCTAGCACTCAGGAGGCAACGGCAGAAGGATCTCTGTGAGTTCAAGGCCAGCCTGGCCTACAGAGCTAGTTTCAGGACAGCCAGGGCTACACAAAGAAACCCTGTCTCCAAAAAACAAAACAAAAACACCTGACAAAATGATATATGAAACCTAGAAGAGGTTTAGCAGAACAAATTTATCAAACTTCTAAACCTGTAAGTTAATTCAAACTATGGTCATTCTCCTACTATTCATCAGCAGGCACTAGGCAATGCTTAAGCTGTCACGCCATGACATCAGGTGTTTCCACAATGCACTTGTATGCACTTCTTATAGGCATATGTCTTCAGGACTTGTTCTGTCACAAAGCAGCTTAATGATTTACTGGTGGTAAGGTTTTATTTTGAACTTTAAGCTCAAGGCAAGACTGAATTTTACTGAATGAGAATAGTTCTTGTGCAGTTACTGAACAATAAATGGCTATGGAGACTGTGACAGCTGCTGGTGTCATGGTGACGTGTTTCCTGCTACATTCAATCCACAACTGCACAGAAAGTAACCCGGGCACCTCGTACTCCAAAGTCATTCACACAGCTAGCTACTTTGATCATAGGGAAAGTTAAGCTGTTCTAGACACTTCCTGTGATGTCATAAATTACTCGTAGAAATGTGACTGCCACATAAAAACACAACAGATTAATTTTCTAAGCTCAAATCACAGTGAAGTAGTGTTTTTAGATCCCAACACAAGGGCAAAGGAAGCTTTCACTTTTGAAAAGTCATCTGACTGATAAGGTGAGAAGCTCTCACTTTAGCCTTTAGTTGAGGATTTACAATGTAACAACTTGACAACATCAAAAGATCTAACAAAACTCAACACACACCACCCAAATCCTTAGCACACTCAATTGAAGTCAGCTGCAGCAGCACTGGTCCATGTAAAAGGACACTCTGAGGCCATGAGATACTGAGGGCACCAACCTAATAGCCTGAGGTCTATCCCCAGGATCCATATAGTGGAAGCACAGAAACTAGCTTCCTCAATTTGTTCTATTATCTTTGATACTACATCATGTGCATATGTACACACATGCACACACAGATAATTTCAAAGATGAAATCTGTAATGATGTCACTGATCAGCATTAATGGTAGAGATATATCTGATTTGAGATAGCTGAGAGGGCAGTTCTAACTTTGAGAACTATTAGGTGAAGTATTAACTCCTAGAAAAAGAATCAGTCTCCTCCATAGAAAACTCTGCATCAGAAAAAAAAAAAAAAACACAACTGCTATATTTTGAATCTCATCAATGGAAGTCTAAAAATGTATCCCTTCTGTCATAAGGATCCTCCTAACATTCGTTTTGGCATTTCTAGTTTTGTCTGCAAAACCAAAACTATTTTCTAAGTGGCCTGTTATAATGGACATTTACTCTACCTACACCCCCTGAGTAGTTGCAGTCTAGGAATCCTCTTTAGCCACCTGCCAATGACTCTAGGACCACTAGAAACATCTAACTTTTCTTATGCTTCCTCATCCTAACATAGAACAGCAAGATAGTGAGGAGAAATGATAAAGAAAAAAGACTAACCAAAGAGAAGAGAGCATTCTATATATTGCCAATACTAAGGACCCTCTGTCAACAAAGAAAAACAGAAGACAATGAAAACACTATCAAAAATAATCTCCTCAGAAATATCACAAAACATTAATGAATTTTATTAGTCAAAAAGTACTAACTAGGGGCTGGAGAGATGGCTCAGTGATTAAAAGCACTGTCTGCTCTTCCAGAGGATCCAGGTTCAGTTCCCAGAACATGGCAGTTCACAAGCATCTGTAACTACAGTTCCAGGGGATCCAATACCCTCTTTTGACTTTCTTTTTTTGTTCTGTTTTGTTTTTTGTTTTTACAAGACAAGGTTTCTCTGGGTTGTTTTGGAGACTGTCGGTCCAGCCCAGCCTCGAACTCACAGAACTCCGCCTGCCTCTGCTTCCCGAGTGCTGGGATTAAAGGCGTGCGCCATCACCGCCAGGCCCTCTTTTGACTTTCTAGGGCACCATGCACACATATAGTTCACAGACACATGCTTGCAAAACATGCATATTTTTAAAATAATTTTTTAAAGTACAAACCATACAAAACAGAATTTAGAACTCCTTGCTCAGAAAATACTTAAAATCCAGCTTAAAACAAACAAACGAATATTACATTAATGTAACTAAATACTCTAAGAATTCACAAGGCAAATGAACAGTCCCAGCACATGGCAGACTGAAGCAGGATAGCATCACAGAGGGAGACATTGTCATGAAAACAAAACAAAACAAAAAGAAAAGAAAAGCAGATTAAGAAAGGACAGAGGTGCTGGGCAGTGGTGGCGCACGCCTTTAATCCCAGCAGAGGTAGGTGGATCTCTGTGAGTTTGAGACCGGCCTGGTCTACAAGAGCTAGTTCCAGGACAGGCTCCACAGCTATACAGAGAAGCCCTCAAAAAACAAAAACAGAACAAAGAGAGGAGAGAGGCTAAAGGAATCAAAGGAGGAAGTGCCCACACAGAAATCACACCCAGTGACATATAGATATACTTATAGAAAACCACAGAGTGATATATGGCAGAGAATGAATGTCACTATGGAAGTGCAGGGGCCACCTACTTCTAGGGGGTTTGGCAAATCATAGGCAAAGCATCATTCTGTGTGTCTGGGATCAATCAGCTGGCAATCAGAATCAAAAGGCATTACAGCTCCACATCAATAATAGAGATGAATGGGGCAATATAGTACCAAGAGTCAAAAGGCCTAAGGAGACAATGCCAATCAGAAGATACGAAAGGAAGTCCAAGAGTAATTCGTCCTGGAGCCAACAGAAAATCAGAAATGCAGATGAGCAGGTCAGTCTCACTGAGACACAAAAGTCCCCTGTGGAAAAAGTTCCAGTAAGAATTATGGTGAGGGGGCTGGAGATATGGCTCAGAGGTTAAGAGCACTGGCTGTTCTTCCAAAGGACCTGGGCTCAATTCCCAGCACCCAAGTGGCAGCTCACAACTCTAGTTCCAGGGAGATCTGACACCCTCATGCAGACATATAGGCAAAATCCCAATGCACATTAAATAAATAAATCTTAAAAAGAAAAAAGTTACTGCAAGACTCAAAAAGTTCAAGGTGTCTGGCTAGAAGCCACTGGCACAAAATGTACACACACCCCCACGCTGCCCGCCCCCCATAAGTCAGGTAGTGTGGGCCTAAGGTCTCATGTTCTTCCTCTGAACACCATTCCAGCTCGCAAGGCCTGGATGCTCTTTGGTGGTTAGTTCAATCCCCACTGGGAACATGGAACCCACTGAGTTCTGCAGATTCCTAGATAAACCATAGCCAGCTAGCTGCTGTTTAAATTCCAAAAGACACCATAGCACCGCACAGTCTCCAGTACAGATGGACTGCCCAGACCTGCTTGCTCGGCTCTACTGCCAAGAGAGAACATTTAACTGCTTTTTCCCATGTGCAAGAATTCCAGGAAGGAAACAACTGGTGATCTTACCTTTCAAACCAAGGTTTAAAACTAAAAGAAATGTTTTCTTCTCTGTGGCTCCTTGCCCATTACAGATTATCCTGGTGACAGCTATCTTCCAAATTACCACATTAGCAGAATAGCAGGAATAAGAGAGGATATTGTATGCAACAGAAATGTTCCTGTAAAAACAAAAACAAAACAAATAATCACACATGTTGTGTTTTGATTTGATGATAGCTGCCATTAAAAAAAAATACTGGCTTGGAGTCTTGATTCCCACAGAATTACACCTCAGAGAATTAAAAGGCTCTAGTTTTTATTCCACATTCAAAGATAGAGATGCCACAACAGCACTGTGAGTGAAGACTGGCATTCTCATCAACAGAAGGATGACTACAAAAGCACTGCACTTTAAGATACTAAGCAAAGGGCTAGGAAGATGTCTCGGTGGTTTAGAGCACTGGTTGCTCTTGCAGAGGACCCAGGTTTGATCCCCAGTACCCACATGGTGACACAAAACTGTAACTCCAATTCTAGGGGATCTGCTGACTTCTTTTGGCCTTTTCAGACACCACACACACAGTGCATACATACTGACAAAATATGTGTGTGCGTGTGTCTGTGTATGTAAAAGACACTAAGCACAAGTTAGAAGAGTCTCCTTCACATGTCCTTGGTAATGTTTAAATGAGAAATCATCAGGATTCTATGTAGAGCATTATTACTGATGTGTCTGCCTAGAAGTCTCTAATGTCAACTAATCAAACTGTACAAAAAATGAACATCAACTATACAAAGCACTTGTTACCTAATACTGCAGAAAAAGATTCAACCTTGAGGACACTATACTTATTAGAAAGCTCTCAGAATACAGTCTATAAGGCTATTACAAAAAGAAAAATGTTCCTTACCTAATGCCTTGCTTCAGTTAAACTCACACTACATTGTGAGCAATACTTCCTTCTCAAGACAAATGGAAACTATCCTGAATGCATTTTAAAATGAATTGACAAAAACATTAACAAACTCAAGTTTAAAAAAGAAATGAAAAGGGCCGGGTAGTAGTGGCACATGCCTTTAGTCCCAGCACTCAGGAGGCAGAGGCAGGTAATCTCTATGAGTCTGAGGCCAGCCTGATCTATAGAGCGAGTTGCCAGGACGGGCTCCAACGCCACACAGAGATACTCTGTCTTGGAGGAGAAAAAAAAGGGGGGGGGGGCATTATGCTAAAAACAAAGCATTTCACCATTTAAATTCTTTTGAAAACATACTCATAAAAGCATTATTGATCATTGATTTCTCATGTCATTGTGCACTGCTAGAGTCCTCAGGCCAAATTTAACATGGTAATATAAAAATTGCATTACTGCTGGAGGTGTAGCTCACTCAGTACAATGATTGCCTAGCATATATGAATACCCTAGTTTCAATTTCCAGCACTGTATGTACATGTGCATACACAGACAGACATGGGGCTTATCATTACTAAAGAGTAAGTCCACTTCCAGCTGTCATTCTCTGTTAAGGTTCCAGATAACCCTTTTCTGGGTGTGGTGGCAGTACTCTGAAGGCAGAGGCAAATGGAGCTGAGTGAGTTTATGGCCAGTCTGGTCTACATGTTGAGTTCAAGACACCTGAGACACTGTCTCAAAAATAATCTAAGACACTCTCCAAAATGCATACATATACAAAAATTGGCATTAAATTTGTGTAGTTCTAGGTCCCCCAAGGTAATCTGCAATCAATTCTAAACACCACCTATTCTGCCCATTTGCTAGCAAAATACCAGATTCCACTCTTACAGTCTCCCAGCAATACCATCAACACCGTGCTTGTCATCCTATTTAAATACAAAGAACAAACACTGTTGTCAGTTGGATCTACAAACTGTGAATCCAGACTGAACTAAACTGTCTAAGGATGCTGGGGCATCATCTACCCTTTAGAGAAAGAAGTTTTGTTCAGGGGGACCTATGGATTTGCACTTGGACTGTGTCTTTGCTTCATTTCCTGTTGTTGTAATTTAAAAAATACAAAACCCTGAACAAAAGTAACTTACTACAGCACAGTCCAGCATTGCGAGTCAAGACAACAGGAGCTTGAAGCAGCTGTCACATGGGATCCACAATCAGGAAGCAGAGAATGATGAATGCTGCCAATGCCACTGCTCAGCTCCCTCCCTCCACTTACACAGTCCAGGACCTCAACCAGGGAGTGGTGCCACCCATGGTGGCCAGGTCTTCCCACCCATAAGTATGGACAGAGGCCTATTTCCCAGGCGACTCGAGATTCTGTCAAGATGACAGTTAACGTAGACCATCACAACTGATTAAGGGAACCTCTGGATGTGTCTTTTAATACCAAGAAAACATGTATGTTTAAAAATGTTACAATAGTAAGAAATAAGATCCAGAATAACAGAACTGTGTGCCAGCACAGTACTCAGACTGTTGCGCAAAGAGGATCAATATGCACTGAAAATAGATCTACAAAACAACAATAAAAGTATGCTTTTGTTTTTGTCCACTCCCCAAAGCACAATCTACAAGCAAAACCAGGAGTGCTAGAAAGAAACAGAATGTTGGTCAAATGATATTATGCTTAGATCCTAAATCTTACCTGCTCCTTCCATGCTAGCAGATGCCCATGAGCTAAAAGATAGCTCTTTGAACGGGGACAGCCCACCCCAGCCACACTGAAAATTAAAAGCTACAGAGCCGATGCGAGGATAAGGAAGGTCACGTCCCACCCAAGCCAGGATCCCTTCTTTGGTTCTTCCATTCCTGGCCAGCAAGCAAGACCTTTACTCTTCAGACTGAAAAGTGAAACTATCTTGTAAGTGAAGTGAATGACCTTGGTTGGGGGAGAGGGGGAATGACACAACTTGAAATTTTACTGGAGCTCACTAACTCCAATTAGTGATCTGCTATAATGCCCAAGCCAATAAGCCCTGCCTAACAATGAAGCTGCCCATCAGCCACTCTCATCTGTTAAAAGTTCTGGGTTTGGAGCCTCAGGGGTAGGGAAGAACCCAAGTTTGTATACCAATATCCATGTAATTAATAGCTCCCAACTGCCTCTAACTCTAGCTCCAGAGGATCTGACAACTACTTCTTTCCTCTAAGGGCGCACTTATACTCATATGCATATACATAAATACTCCCACACACATATGTAAGCAAAAGCAAAATAAAATGTTTAGTAACAAGAAGTTCCATTTAAGTAGTTCAAGAAACTTTGCAACAAGTCAATTAGCTCCCTATGTGTGTATTCAGGTATGCTGCTGAAGATGAAACCCAGGCCTCACGTATTTCACACACAAGTTCTACCAGAGGTGATCCTCCAGACTCTCCTTAACTCCTTCAGAAACTGTTTGCTGTGTTTATTCTCTTGCACAACACTGAACACACCCAGGTGAGGAACTGCTGAACCATAGCTGCTCTACAGCACAACTCAATGGCAATGTTTTAAATCAGGGTCACACAACTAAAACCAGGTCTCCTTTATTTCACATTACATTTTTTTGTTTTGTTTTGTTTTTAGCGTTTCTGTCTTTGTTTTTACTTTTAAATGTTGGGTGTAGATTTCTGGCAGTATTGATAACTAGATGAGGTCAACTTGTCCCAATACTGTTTATGATCTTAATCAGTTAAGATGATAGTTTAACAGATTTTTTTCACTGTAAAGAAACCATTTTCTTTGGTGACTCATCAGTAAGTGATCTGCAAGAAGGCATATATAGATGATGCTCTAAGAACATTCACTTGAGAGTTTTATTATTCACTGGAAAGTGATACTATTATACTTACATGTATTTTTATTTGAGACAGTGTCTCACATAGTCCAGGCTGGTCTCAAACTCACTGTATAGCAGAGGACGATGGTCTTCCCACTTCAGGTGTGCTTCCCAGGTGTCATACTATAACACTCAGCTTCCTTTCTGCACTGATTAGCTAGCTGACCTTCAGTAAGGTATGTTCCTGTCTCCCCGCTCACTCTTTCCCAAATCCATTATTAGTATGAGCTCATAGACCCTTATTAGCACCATCTTCACAATGTCCCAGATTTGGCCATGTAAGTAAGCTGTCTTAGGAGCTTTTGTGTGTTTTCTAAGCACTTTACTTCCTATCACAGCATGTTCCTGGTTCATATAATTTCTTTTCTGCCCCAACTTTAGACTCTGACATTTCCCTAAGACGTCCTGACTCTGGTCGGAAGATATTTGGAAGTGAAAAGCTAAGAAGTTCATAAATAATAGGTGGTGCCACTCCTGCTTTCAGTGTGGAAGCTTAAAAGAATGGCAACTCCTAGGATTAACTTTCCATATGTGCATCCCTGATTTTTACACATGAGCAAAACCAAAGATTATCAGACTTCTCCAGAAAGCCTAGCATGAAGAACATCACAATAAACAGTAAAGTGAAAAAGGAAGACTATACAAACATACAACACACATTTAAAGTCATTGCTACCTTCAGAAACATCAAGATAATGTGTCACTAAACACCATCACTAAGCACAAGTGCCACCGAAAAGGAGGTGGGGAAAGACCTTCAAAAATTAAAGACTCAGAGCAGAAATTAAAAACTGAATAGAAAGGTTTTAAGATAAAGAGAACAGGGCCGGGCGTTGGTGGCATATGCCTTTAGTCCCAGCACTCAACAGGCAGAGGCAGGCGGATCTCTGTGAGTTCGAGGCAAGCCTGGTCTACAGAGTGAGTTCCAGGATAGCCTCCAAAAATCAATACAAAGAAACCCTGTCTCAAAAAAAACAAAACAAAAAGAGAACAGAAAACAAGGAAAGAAACTGGAGAGTTCCTGAAGGAGACTTGCATAAGAAGCATCACTGAAAGTTCATGAGTCAGCCAGAAAGAGTAGCCTGGGGCTTTCTCAAAGAGTCAAAAAGATAAGAAGCTTTGGGTTTCTCAAAGTCATACTAGAAAGCTAAAGAACTGTGAGAAGTTGGGTGAAGGAGGAGAGGGAGTGAGCTCAGTGAGAAGCACTTGTTAGGTACCTCTATTCAATCCAAAGCAGCCTCCAAAATACTCGCCCCAGACACATGAGGATGTGCAATTTAAAATAAAAAATAAATTGAAATTAAGAGTCTATGAAGATATGGAGAAATTCAAACCTTCATGCACTGCAGAGAAGAATGGAAAATACTATAGGGACTGTGAAAAACAGTTTGTTGGTTCCTCGAAGTAATTAAAAATAGACTCAAAAGCAGGGGGGGTGCCTACAGGCAGAACTCTGTAAGTTCAGGGCCAGCCTGGTCTACAGAGTGAGTTCCAGGACAGCCAAGACTACAAAGAGAAACCCTGTCTTGAAAAATAAAAACAAAAACCAAACAAAATAGACTTACAAAACAAACCACACAAGGAAAGATTTACCAGATGATCCAGCATTGCCACTTCAGGTTCTATACAAAAGAATGCTAAGACAGGGCTAGGGATTTAATTCAGTTAATAGAGTTCTTACCTAGCACCACAATGCCCTTAATTGATCTCTAGTATTGCATAAACAGTGTTAATGCCTTCCTGCAATATCATCACTTAAGAGAGGGGGCAAGCGAATCAGAAGTTGCTGACCATCCTCAGCTACACAGCAAGGCCAGCCTAGGCTTCATGAGTGTCTCTACACAAAAAAAAAAAGGGGGGGGGGACTGGGGGCTGGGCTTCCCTCAGTAGCTCAAAACCATCTGTAACTCAGTACCAAAGGATCCAAAGCCCTCTTCTGGCCTCCTCAGGCATCAGCCTGTAAGTGGTACACAGATGTACAGGCTAGAAAAACACCCCACACACATCAAAATAAAAGAAAAAGGAAACTCTGAGCCTGTCTCAATGGTACACCTGTACAGCCAGGGTCATCACAGCCATATCATTCCCAACAGCTAACATGTTATCCAACGAAGTGCCCATCAATAGTCACATAAAAAAATATATTCAGTTGTAAAAGAAAAGAAAGGGGCTGGTGATATGGCTCAGCAGTTAAGAGCACTGGTTGCTCTTCCAGTAGACTCAGGCTCAGTGCCAAGCACCTAAGTGTTGGCTTACAACTGTCTGTAACTCCAGTTCCAGGGAATTTCAAGCCCTCTTCTGGATTCTGTGGGTACCAGGAGTGCACCTGGTGCACAGACATACATGCAGAAAAAACACCCACACACATAAAACTAAATCTTGGGGGAGGGGCATGGTGGTACATGCCTTTAGTCTTAGAATTTGGCCACAGTAGCCAACAATGATGATCACACATTATGAATGCACCAATCAACAAGCTAAGACAGCCAGCTGTGGAGATGTAAACTCTTTTGAATTTAAGGCCAGCCTGGTCTACATAGTGAGTTCCAGGCCAGGCATGGCTATAGTGACAACACTAGATAGCAATTTTTGTCATATGCATTGTACTATTTTTTAAGGAAAAAAAAAGACAATGAAGCAGGGCCTAGAAGCATACCTTTGAATAAAAATGAGAACATGACCACTCCTAGGTATGGCTGAGGATAAGGGTTTCACTGTAAGCTATGAGGGAAAGTTCAGCCAGAGGCATCTGTAACCATCCAGACTGAACTGGGCCATGGGGGGGGGGGGGGGGGGGGAGAGAAGGGATGGGAGTACATAGAAAGAAGCAAAATAAATAAATAGACAAATAAAATCTCAAAAGGTCTGCTTGCTTTAAAACAGTTGCAGACTGCTTCTCAAAAGGAGAGGGAGCAACAAGAGACAACACAGACTCCAGGGACATAACCATCCATGAATGAAAGACAAAAAAATCTTCCAGGTTAGGGTAGATGAAGAACAGCGGGACCTCAGTGCACAAGCAAGGGCAAGAGGTCTAAACTGCAGGATAAGAAGTTTCTCAGAAAGACAGAGGAGAACCTGAGCACACAACAGAATATAATGCCAAATCACTGACAACTACATTAAAAAGACCCATTTCCACGAAGTTTGCAAAGTCATTTAAGAGGGAAAAGTACATAATACACCATTTAACAATTATAAGTACTATGACAGCCATAACAATTGTACTACTTAGGTTTCTACTGATGTGATAAACACCATGACCAAAAACAACTTAGGGGAGGAAAGGGTTTATTTTATCTTACAGTCTATCATGAACCTGAAGGCTAGAACTGAAGCTGAGGGTGTAGAAGAATGTTCCTTACTGGCTTGCTCTGCCTACTTTCTTCCTTTTTTTTTTTTTTGGTTGTTGTTGTTGCTGTTTATCAAGACAGGGTTTCTCTGTGTGTAGCCCTGGCTGTCCTCAAACTCACAGAGATCCGCCTGCCTCTGCCTCCCAAGTACTAGCACTAAAGGTGTGAACTACCACCGCTAAGCTCAGCCTGCTTTCTTATACCATCCAAGGCCACACACATGACCAAACGTGGTACTGCCCAGAAAATGCCACACAGATTGCTTACAGGTCAATGTGATGGCAATTTTAACTGATGTTCCTTCTTCCCAGATAACTTCAGCTTATGTCAAGTAGACAAAAAACTGGCCAGAACAATGATAATGCTAAACACTGATTTAACAACAAAGTAAGGACCTACACTGGAAGAATGAGGAACACTGGATGGAAAAACAGCAGATACAAAGGGGCTAGAAAGAGCTAATCCTTCTCCATTTTTCCATACATGAGAAGCAGCAGACACTACTTACAACTAAGATCTCAGGAGTTATACCAAGCATTAACTCTTCAAACATGTCTAGCAGGTTTTGTTTTGTTCCCCCCCCTCCTTTTTTTTTAATGGGCTAAAGAGTTCAAAAATATAAACTGTCTTTAAGAAGGGGAGAGAGAGCCAGTTAGTTAAGGGCTGCTATTGGCTTTGAAATAGAGAAATGTAAAATTTTAACTTATTTTGAAAACAAGCTATTAAAAATTCTGGACAGGAAAGCAGCACTAGCTACTGAGGCCACAAAGGCGTACCAGCTATTTTCTAGCCATATTACCAAAGATAAAGATATTTCTTCTAACCTGAGCATCCATTTCTCAATTATAAATAAAAACAGTGCAAACAAATTCTGTACTCTCTTCCTGGTTTAGCAACTCCCCAATCTAATATAATAATCAATGCATAGTGTTAGTATGACAACAATGGTTATAGGTGTTGGGAAAATACAGAAGAGAGAAAGAAGCAAAACTGAAAATAGTATGTATGTGTACATTATCTGCTTTATGTCAGTAAGGACTGAAAGAGTGGGATCGCTGGGGCTGCTACTGACTAAAATGGAGAAATAAGATGGAGTGACAAAAGCTAGAACAAGACTACTGAAGAAAAAAGACAAGGGTTCAGATGCTAGCATGAAAAGAACTGAACTGAAGGTATCCCTGAAAAAAGGCATCAACCCCCCCCCTCAAAGTCTGTCTAGGAAGAATGAACTAGAATCCACAAGAATGATGCAAGGCTCCCACTGAGAACATCAAAAGCGAAGGTGGCAGGGAATCTCCCAAAGGATCTGGTTTCTAGGAAATTATAGTTTACATCAGAAAGCATAAAAATGAGGAAGATGCTTTCTTAGAGAACAAGACTGCTCAGGAACAGGGAGTAAAGACAGGGTCACAGCAGCTGAGGGAGACACTGCTTGTTGATGTATAGCTAAACAGCATGAAATTGGGCTTGGTTTTATCCCAGACCTCAGGAGGCAGAGGCAGAAGGATCTCTCTGAGTTCGAGCCAGACTGGTCTACATATCAGGTTCCAGGACAGCCAGGGCTACAGAGTGAAACTGTCTCCAAAAACAAACAATAAGCCGGTCGTTCGTGGCGCACGCCTTTAATCCCAGCACTGGGGAGGCAGAGGCAGGCGGATCTCTGTGAGTTCGAGACCAGCCTGGACTACCAAGCGAGTTCCAGGACAGCCTCCAAAGCCACAGAGAAACCCTGTCTCGAAAAACCAAAAAACCAAAAAAAACAAAAAAACAAAAACAAAAAAAAAATCCATAAACAATAACAGCAACAATAATAACAAGAGCCATAAGGTTTAGCTGCCCATTACTGGATTATCATTCTCTCAGAGAAAATGGATCCAAAGACCCATCCCCTAAAAAATAATCAATATAAAAAATTACTATGCTTTCATTTTTATATGTGTTATCATCTGTCATTCCTTACAGGAATGATACTTTTCAACAGACATAAAAGTCTACCCCCTACCATAAATCTTACCTTCTTTTCAGTACTACTAACTATGCTGATGGCTAAAGAGTACTATGTGGCAATTATAAAAATGTCAGTTAAAGTGCTGGAGATATAGTTCAGAGGTTGAGTGCATGCTTGGCATGCTTAAAATTAAAAGTCTTAGGTTCAATCTCAAAGATAACATCACACCCCACAGAAGACTGGGTTAACCTAGAACATAACAGAATCAATCTTTCAAACAACAGCATCTAAATGTATCACCTTAACCACAAAGTCTGAAGAAATAGGATGAACCCTCACCATTCACAACCCCTTATCTTTTTTTGTTTGTCTGTTTGTGACAGGATTTCTCTGTAGCTTTGGGAACCTGTCCTGGAGCTCGCTCTGTAGACCATGTTGGCCTCGAACTCACAGAGATCCAACTGCCTCTGCCTCCTGAGTGCTGGGACTAAAGGTGTTTATGCCACCAACGCCAGGCACAACCCCTTATCTTAAGGATAATAAGAAAGGGATCATCCCAATCTCCCTTTTTATGGACATCAAACTTATAGAAATCAAAAGTATTTACTAGCAGTCTGTATTCATATAAATTTTAAAAATGCAGACTACATCCTTTTGATGCAAAGTCACAGGAGAAAGCCAGAGCTATTCCATACATCCAAGTAAATACCGTCTTTGTGTACAGTAGGGTACAACAAAACTATGCCCACACTACAGACAAGTGACACACGAAAGCAAGACTCCACCTCCTGTTATATCCAAAAAAGAAAAATCCTCAGGTCACCACCTTGATCATTTTAATGTAGCTCAATGATCCCACTGTGCATGCTTCAAAACACTCAAATCAGAAGGGACTGAAGACAATGAGATAATCTGCCATCAATATCTACCATATTATGAATAAAAACTCATCAATTGGGGCTGGAGAGATGGCTCAAAGGTTAAGAGCACTGGCTGCTCTTCCAGAGGTCCTCAGTTCAATTCCCAGCACCCACATGGTAGCTCACAACCATCCATAATGAGATCTGGTGCCCTCTTCTGGCAGAACACTGTATGCATAATAAATAAAATAAACATTAAAAAAACTCATCTATTAAGTTTTGAATGCAAAGATCATCACCATTTGTGCTGACACACATGCAATTCCAGCACTCAGAGACTGAGACAGGAGAAGTTTGAAGTCAGTCTTGGCTACACAACAACTTAAGCTGCACACCAAGAGCTTGTCTAATAAAAAGTAATTGTAAAAACATCAGTAATTGGGAGAAACATAAAACTTAAAGCCTCTACACCTTCAGAAATTATCTCCCCAACAATATATACATACCTGTAATTCTATCAGATAACTTCAGAAACACCAACCACTAAGCCCAGGAAAGGATACCAACACTTCAAAGCCATTAACCAAAATCACCACACCAAGAATGTAAGACTACCCTGTAAAGTACAAGCCACCGACTGTAAACTCTACCACCAGGTGATGCAGTTTAAGCAAAAACCTTGGCATCTGACTGGATTACATCACTGTCTGGCTATGCTCACTAGCAGCACTCACATCATTTCAGCTCAGTCTAACCCACTATGAAAATACAGCCAAGTGATAAATTAGTAAACTAGCATCCAAAGTAAAGACTGGATGAGCACATATGCCTGTTACAGTCACAGTGGGTAATTACTACACAACCCAATGGTCAGGCTACACCTCACCAACCTAACCAAGGTACTCTCACAAGCCGACACTTCCTCAATGTCACCAAAACTTTTACATAGCATATGAGCATCCAAGTGATTAAAACTGTAGAAGAGCAAATTTCTTTCTTTTCTTTAAGACAGTCTCACACCTTGTAGCCCAGATTAACCTGAACTCATTACATGTATCAGTTTGACCTCCAATTTGCTGCCATCCTACTGCCTCTGCCTTCCCGAGTTCTAGGATTACATGCATGCACCAAAAGCACTAATTCAGTTCACAAATTGATACTCCTTATTAGAGCAGCAGCAGTTTAATCAAAGCCACACTCCTTTAAAGCCCAACAGGCAGATCTAGACCTAAGGTGGCACACATACTCAGTTCTGAACAAAGCATTTCTTCTCAATCTAATAATTCATTCCTATATATTTAAGAAATAAGGAAAGAGCCAGGCAGTAGTGGTACACTCCTTTAATCCCAGCACTTGGGAGGCAGAGGCAAGAGGATCTTTCTAAGTTTGAGGTCAGCCTGGTCTACAAAGTGAGTTCCAGGACAGCCAGGGCTGTTAAAAAGAGAAAGCCTATCTCAAAAAATAAAGAGACAAAAAAAAAAAAAAGATATTGTTTGCAGAAATGATAACTAAAATTGTCCTCTGGCCTCCAAGTGTTCACACCCAGAAAAGACTTGACCTTACTTGTGCAATCTAGACTTCCTTATGGGACTGAAGAGATGATGGACAGTGGTTAAGAGTGGTTGTTTCTCTTCCAGAGGACCTGAGCTTGAGTTCAATTCCCAATACCCACAAAGGGTGACAAACAACTGTCTGTAAATCTAATTCCAGGAAATCTAACACCGTCTTCTCATCTCTGACAGTACCCACATATGGAAGATGCGCATGTGCACAAGCATGTGAACACACAAAAATAAATATAAAAAATAAACTACTATATGACACAGCTACCAATGGTTGCCTCAAGATGAGGGGAGGGGTGCTTCAGAAAATAAGGTTTCTGTAGGTGTTCCATAGTTGCTCAACCCCATGAATGCACTCAAACAGAAAAGAGCATGATTTTTAAGCAGGTGCAGGACTGTATCTGCCAGCACTGCTTTGAAGAGATTTAGCATCTGCATATGCTTTTGTTTGAGACACGGTCTCACTGTGAAGCCTTGACTAACCCAGGACTCACAGAGATTTGCCCAGTGTGCAGGAATTAAAAACATGTGCCTCCACACCTGGCATGTACCATGCTTTACTTATCAAACACACCCAAACATTTTCATTTGGGCTTCACAACAATCTAGTATGCCTTTCAATTTTCACACAGTACTAACTATCCCAGTGTTACAGTAAGGAAGCCACTAGGCCAGCATTCAGAATGCCGCTGCCTTCATGTTTGCTGCTGCTTTCCAGCTCATCAGAACCAAAGCTTACACTCTGTGAGTAACTACCATGGCAGCTAACTGTTTTCTATAGGACCTTGCATATGCAGGCAGCACTTATACTTTCTCATGCTTGACTCTTGCATTTAATGAACAAATCTCATTTATAAATATTTTCCATGAATCATTAATAGTTGAAGACACTATAAGAAATTAACCAATTTAACCTCAACAGTGTAATAAATGTGTATGACACAGAATTTGTTTTGGGGGGTCTGGTTATAGTGTGATCTTAATGAAAGAGTGGGAGAAGGATAAAATATAACAGAGGAGCCACAATAAAACACAGACAAAAACAAGAGATACTTTTACAGCAAGCTGGCCAGCAAACTCAGAACATCTCTATAAATATTCATTTATTTTGTATTTTTGGGTGTGTATGCATACACAGATGCTTGCTCTCTCCTATCTGATGATAGAACTCAAGTTGTCAGGCATGGTGCATGGGGTTATCTACTGAGCCATCTCACTTGCCTCAGAGGATCATTCCTAAACTTTCACCACCACTCAGTGCAAAACAGAAACCTACTAATGTTCTGAAGATCTGAACAGGACACCCATTCATAAAGTAGTGTTCATTAGGGATGAGTGGATGAACAAATGTGGTATAGAAACATATAATGGGATATAACAGACTTAAAAAGGAAATAAATTTTGAAATACGCTACACTGTAAATGAACCATGATGACATGAGGCTTCAAGCCAAGTCACAAAACACAACTGTATTCCATTAACATGTGGCACTCAGAGCTGCTGCCAGTGGCAGTGGAGAGAATAGGTGGCCCAATAAACACTGAACTTCATATTGGAAAAGTAAAGCTTCTGGAGTTGTATGGTGGTGATGGTTGCATAACATGTCAAAAGTATTTAATCTCCTCTTAGCAGTAAGTGAAGAGTTGAAGAAATTGAAAGCAAATCCTCTTACATCTGTAAGAAAAATGAGGTCACAGAGCCACTTCTGTTCCCCAGAAAAGTGGAAAGGCAATAAAGCAAATACAAAGAGAAACATAAACAAGTATGAACACTATATGAACTATGGAGACCTGGAGTGCACAGCTGTGAGGATTAAAAACTCCAGGAGGGTCCCTGTAATGGGAGCTTGACCAGGTCCTCTGCCAGGGGATCAGGATAGGAGACATCTGAAATGTGTTTCTAGGGGTGCAGACTAACCAACACACTTAAGACCTAGTCCCAAGGACTACAGAATGAGTCTCAGTCCACTATAACTTATCTGATACAGGCCCAAGATTCAATTCACCAAACTTCCTATACCCACCACATCATCACATTATGTCCACTTTTCAACAAAAACAATCACAGAGCACACTACGAAAAAGGAAAAAAAAAAAAAAAAAACACCCCACAGGACTGAACATGCCTCAGAAATATACTATAATATGAAAGAATGATGAAATTACAAGACCATGTTTGTCCATGATTAATTTGTCAAGGATTTAGTAGAAAATGATAAACAGCATGCAGGAGCAGATAGAAATGTCAGCAGGAGAAAGGAAACTCTAAAAACTAAAAAGAGCCAGTGTGATGGCATACACCTTTAATCCCAGCACTCGAGAAGCAGAGGCAGGCGGATCTCTGTGAGTTTAAAGCCAGTCTAGTAAATTCCAGGACTACACAGAGAAACGATGTCTCAAAAAAGCAAAAACACTTAAAAGAAACACCAGCTGGGCTGGAGAGATGGCTCAGAGGTTAAGAGCACTGTCTGTTCTTCCAGAGGTCCTGAGTTCAATTCCCAGCAACCACATGGTGGCTCACAACCATCTGTAATGAGATCTGCTGCCCTCTTCTGGCCTATAGACAGAACAAATAAATCTTTAAAAAAAAGTTAAAAAAAAAAAAAAAAAAAAAGAAACACCAGCTAGGCAAGGTGCACCTCCTCACATTCTGTAAGTGGAGACAGAAGGATAAGAAAATGACCAGGACAGATCAAGTGGTTACTCCTCCTGCATCTGTGAGTCACAGCATTGATCCTGCTGGTATGAAAGCCTGGAAAAGTAGTAGTGGAAAGAAGGCAGCTCTAGAATTCATAAAACCTGCCACTGCATGTCACAAATCAGCTCTATCACATCACTAGCTCTGGTACCACTTTCGTCCCAGATTGTCTTTTTAAAATTTGTCAAGGAGGGGGAGGGAAAAAGACCTTTTAATGGAAAGAAAGAAATATAATTTTGTATAGCAACTACAAAACTTAATTTTAAAAAACCAATCGGACTCAGGAGGCAGAGGCAGGCGGATCTGTGCAAGTTTGAGGTCAGCCTGGTCTACAGAGCCAGTTCCAGGACAGGCTCCAAAGTTACAGAGAAACCCTGTCTTGAAAAAAAAACAAAACAACCCCCCCCAAAAAAAAACCAATCAGACTGGGAAGATAGTTCTGCTGATAAAGTGCTTGCTATACAAACACAAGGCCGAGTCTGATATCCAACACTCATATATCATAAAAGTTAGATGTGGTGGTATGTGCCTATAAACTGAAGTGGAGACAGGGATCTCTGTGGCTCACTGCCCAGGCAGTTTAGCCTAATCGGCAAGATCCAAGGTAAAGAAATCCTGTCTCAAAAGAAGGAAGGAAGGAAGGAAGGAAGGAAGGAAGGAAGGAAGGAAGGAAGGAAGGAAGGAAGGAAGGAAGGAAATGCCCTACAGGTTTGTTTGCCTACAGCTGCTCAGTGGTAGTGCTGAGGGCCCAGTGAAGACCCAAATACATGGCACATGGAGACAAGGCTGAAACAACGGGTTACAGATCTACACTTAGGGAAGATTCCCAATAAAAAAAACCAGCAGACTTGAACAGAACAGAATTTATTAAAAACTATGACAAAAGTTGGGGAGACAGCTCAGCCATGGAGTGCCCACTTAGTGTGTGAGGACCCAAGCTATTCTCCAGTACAAGGAGACAGTCCAAAAAAAAAAAAGTTTTACAGGGCATGGTGTCACGTGCCTTTACTCCCAGTACTCAGGAGGTGGAGGCAGGTACATCTCTGAGTTCCATGTCAACCAGGGCTACAAAGGGAAACCCTGTCTCGAAAAATTAAAAAAGAAAAGAAAAAGAAAGAAATTTAAGTCAAGCAATGAATGAAATTCAAGATGGACAAAGCTGGATCATTAAGAACAAAGAGGAACTGAAAAAAAAAGAACCAGATGGTGACACAGATAAAAACACAGAAAACATGAGAGAGCATGGAAAACAGAACATGTTGGCACAGTAGTTTACCCTGCACCAAGAGGAGCCTGCAATTCCATTACTGAGAAAGGAGGATCCAGCTTTAGGAGACACAAGGAGACAAAAAGTCAAGTTCCACTGACCAGCAGAAGTAGTAGTCCTCACTGGGCAGTGGTGGCGCAGGCCTTTACAAGAGCTAGTTCCAGGACAGCCTCCAAAGACACAGAGAAACCCTGTCTTGAAAAACCAAAAAAAAAAAAAAAAAAGAAAGAAAAAGAAGTAGTAGTCCTAACAGCCCCAAATAAAATGATAAACTGTCCATATAACAGACTCAATAGAAGATCAAAGGAGGGTTGGAGGGATGGCTCAGAGATTAAGAGCACTGTCTGCTCTTCCTGAGGTCCTGAGTTCAATTGCCAGCAACCACATGGTGGTTCACAACCATCCAATCATCCATAATGAGATCTGGTGCCCTCTTCTGGCATGTAGGCATACCAGAAGGCAAAACACTGTGTAATAACTATAATAATAAATAAATCTTAAAAAAAGAAGATCAAAGGAAATACACTGGGAGAGGTCTCAAATGGTAAACTTCTTACCAAACAAGTATCAGGATTCAAGTTCAAATACCCAGCAAATGCCTATTATCCCACAGCTAGAAAAGTTAAGGATTGCCAGGCCAGTTAGTACAGCCACAGATTCAGTGGAAAGACTGTCTCACAATATAAGGTGGGGAAGCAATTAAGGAAGACATCCAAAGGCAACCTTTGGAGTTATTTTTAAGACTTCTGAAATGTAGCTCACCAAACTGGTAAGTATGCAATGGTCTGACAATTCTAAGAGCCAGCAAGGACCATTCAAGAAGTTTGCATTACCTCCTAAAATTGAAGCTGGACATGTTCCAACAGCCTCAGCTCTCCAAAGACACACTTTTATAATTTTGTCAAAACTGTTGACAGCAGCTTTCTCTTACTGGAAACAATCCTATTTTCCAACAACAGGACAAAGAATAAAATACAACACATTCAATTGGAAACATAACATAGGCAAAGTGGAATGAACTACAGCTGTGTGCATGACTGTGGACACCCCTTATTTGCTCGTGTGTTCCTCAGCTCTAACGGCAACAATCACCCTGCCTCTGCAGTCCATAACCCCTGTTAAAGTTTGGAATCACTGTACGGTCAACTCTCAATGCAGACACACCCCCACATAAGACACTATGTGGCTAACCTGTTCATATTCCAACTTCATCCTTTCACCTCCTTTTCACACTACCCACCAACTCATTCTCACTTAGAAAGGGACAGTAAAGGAAATATCCACATGCTTTCATTGCCCATCCCACCCCCCATTCCACTCTACCCTCTCCCACCGAGGAGTAAGGAAGGCCAGTGCTAGTGTCTGCCCAAGACTTGGAGAATGCGATGGGCCTACAGAGTGCTGACTCCATTGCTTTACCAAACTGTTCCTCTTGCACAGTAGCACTTCCTCAGGCACACTGTGGTTGTCTGATTGGGAATGGGCCCCCCAAAGGCTTGTATTTGAATTATGTGGTCCCCAGTTGGCAGAACTGTTTGGGGAGAAGTAGGTGTGGTTTTGGAGGAGTCATCACTGGCAGTGGGTTTGAAGGTTTCACCATTTATAGTATGTTTCCTGTGTGTGGATCTGGACATGAGCTCTCAGTTACTGCTAGTGCTATGCCTGCCTGCCTGCAGTCATGTACCCCAGCAAGATGGTGATTAACTCCCATCCCAGAAACTGGAAACCCAAAAAAATTCTTTCCTTCTATAAGTTGCCTTAGTCATGTTTTATCACATCAATAAAAAAGTTAGCTAATACACACACTAAAGAACCTAAGGCACACCAATGCCCTAATTTACACATTTCAGTAACAATCCTTTAGGTATCCACACTTTGTACTACAGACAAATCCTCAAGGCAGAGCACTGTCTACTCTCCATGTCTACTCTCCACTGTCTACATCCATGTTTCTCACACTTCCTTGTGGGAACTGCTCAGCAAGATCACTCATGACTTCTATGCCACCAAAGCCAGGAGGTATCTTAAGCTTTCATCACAATTAACCTTAAAAGCCACAGCATCCAAGAAGGTTCTCACCAGCCTTCACAACACTTTCCCTTGCCTTCAGTCACCACCCTTGCCTGGTTCCTCCTTCCATCAGTGTACTTGCTCAACAGGCCCCCAAATGCCATCTAAACACAGAGGACTCACTCTGATGTGAAGCCCAGCTCTTTCTCTCTTCTAAACTCTAAATGCTGTGTGCTCTCTAAACGTGTCCTGACTGAACAAGCCCAAATCCACCTCCTGTTGTGGCCTTTACAAGCTGTTTCTGAAGTCTTCCTCTTCCTGCAGCAAACAAAAGTCCCTATTGTCATCCTTTACCTCTTACATGCATATCCAGCTGGTCAGCAAACCTCACCTGCTCTCACTCCAAGAAGGATCCAGATTCCAAGCACCTCTTAATACCACTCCTGGTCCCCTTTAGCCCAAGCTGCCATGACTGCTTTGCTGGATCACTGCCACAGCCTTCTAAAGCATCTCCTGCCAGCTGCACATGGATAGCTATTCTTAGCTGCAGTAGGACCTTTCAAAAACCAGACCATGTTATACCACTGACTCAAAACAGACCTATTGCTGGGTGTTAGTGGCATAAGCCTTTAATGCCAGCACTCTGGAAGCAGAGGCAGGCAGATTTCTGTGAGTTCAAGGCTAGCCTGGTCTACAGAGGTTTCAGGACAGCCTCCAAAACAATACAGAGAAGAAGCCCTGTCTCAAAAAAACAAAATACAAACAAACAAACAAAAAACCCAGACCTATTTTACCACTCACCCTACGGCTCTTCTCTTCCAACACAACAGGCATATCCTACTTCATAGCACCTCATGCAAGTTGGACTCTCTACCTACATATAATGATGTCCCCACATACCCATGGTCTTTTGCCTTGACCTTTCACCCTCTAGGCAGAGCCCTTCTCAGGTAGGCCTAATCTGAACACTGTCTTTCAGTGCAAAAACAACCCACCCCTTTCCTCTTCTGATGGCTCCTATCAGTATCCAGAAGGCTACTATACCATTTACTGTCTGAAACTGCCTTCCTGACACTAAAATTGTGCACTGCATGAGGACAGGAACACAGTTCTGCTCTGCTCATTACTAAGAAAGTAAGTACTCAAGCATTTGGAAAACAGAATAGACATTGAGAATATTAAAAGAGAGATGTCACAGAATAAAGATTCAATTTATACAATTTAAAGACATGCAAAAATTAAGTCACATTGTTTAAGGAGATTCATAGATTCTAACATAGAAGTAAAGGAGTAAAGTGCCTTGAAGAGGTCAGAGAGAAAAAGATGGTCAGACAGGTCACACAGGACCAAAGGCAGTGCCAATACTTTCTGAAACTAGCTAGTGCCAGTATAACTTTCAGTTCTATTTTTTCTTATTTGTACCATCAGGATACGCACTCTCTGAATGAACTCATTAGACTTAAAATAAAAACTAGATGTGAATGGGTACTGCAGGCTACAGCACACAAGTAAATCTAGCCCACTTATTTTCAAAGCTAAACTCCGAAGGCACACTACCACCTTCACCAGTCACATTTTGACTGAGGCTGTTTTCACACACAATAGCTGAGGAGCTGCAGAGACTAAAGTTAACTTGCCAACTGACCCTTTATAGAAAATATTTACCTATATCAACAGAACTATTAAATCATAATGTAAATTTGTGAAAAAATGAGTATATAGGAGCTAGAGAGATGGCTCAAAGGTTAAGAGCACTGACTGCTCTTCCAGAGGTCTTGAGTTCAATTCCCAGCAACCACATGGTGGCTCACAATCATCTATAATGAGATTTGGTGCCCTCTTCTGGCATGTAGGAATACATGGAGGCAGAATGTTGTACACATAATATTTAAGAAAAAAGTTAAGAAAAAAATGAGTATAAAAACCAAAGTCTGCATCATCTCCCAACATGGACCAATCCTTCAAGGCACATGTGCTTATCCACACCATGCTGAAAAGCATATAGCTCAGCCAGGTGGTGATAGCTCATGCCCCTAATCCCAGCACTCAAGAGGCACGGCAGATCTCTGTGAGTCTGAGGCCAGCCTGGTCTACAAAGGAGTTCCAGGACAGCCAGAGCTACACAGAGAAACCCTGTCTTAGAAAAGAAAAAAGAAAAAGAAAAACATACAGACCTGTATTTATATAGTTTTAGCAGCCAGTAAGAAAGAGATTTTCTTTCTTTTTTTGAGACAGGGTTTCTCTGTGTAGTTTCAGAGCCTGTCCTGGAACTAGCTCTTTGTAGACCAGGTTGGTCTTGAACTCATAAAGATCCACCTACCTCTGCTGGGATTAAAGGTGTGTGCCACCCATCACTGCCCAGCAAAAAAGATTTTCAATTTATTTTTTTACTTGTGTGTGCCAGTATATGGTTTATGCATATAAGTATAATGCCTACAGAGATCAGAAGCAGGTGTCACAATCTCCTGGAATGGGGAGTTGCAGGTGAGCTGTCTGCTTACAGGTGCTGGAAATGGAATTCCAGTCCTCTGGAAAAACAGTACACACCCTTGACTATGAGCCATCCCTCCAGCCCCAAAAGAGATTTTACAGATAAATGTTTTAGACATCATACTTCAAAAGCCAGGTGGTGGTGGTGCACACCTTTAATCCCAGGACTTGGGAGGCAGAGGCAGGCAACTCTCTGAGCTCGAGGCCAGCTTAGTATACAGACAAGAAAAACCCTGGACGGGGGAGAAGAGAAATGATACTTCAAACACTCAAATTTATGCTCTCTACTTTAGCTAGAGAAAGGATATTACATATATATGCATGTTTATCTATATGTAAAATAAACATGTAATATAATCATAGTTCAAAGGGGAAAAAACTTACAAATAAATACTCCAAAATTTCCATCAACAAAAATCCCCACCTTCAGAACTTCTGCAGAGTCTCTGGTAGACAAGAGCACACATGTTCCCTTAGGGCTCACGCTGGCCTCAATGAGCTGCTTATGTACACAGCTCTACTGTCAGAAAGGAGAAGAGTGACCAGAATGACAAGTATGATTATACTCAGGCACTGTACTGAAGTCAACACTATTCAGTCACAGGTAGGAGACTAAAGTGTAGAAAGACCAGTACTAGATTCACAGTTGGAAAACTGCACATGGCAGAACTCAACGTTTGTGCACTCTTAACCACAATATATTCTGAACTGAGGACAAATATCAAGCCCTGCATGAGAAGTCAAGTATTGTAACACACGGCAGGTGCCAAAAGCTTAGGTGCTGAACCCACCTGAAAGTTACATCAACCAGAAAGGCCTATAACTCAGCTACTTAAGAGGCTAAGGCAAGAGTCTTACAAGTTTGAGGCCAGCATGAGCTTCACAGCAAGATCCTGCCTAAATAAATAAAAAGTATTTTAGTCCAGAATATGTTATCTTCAAGAAAACATCAAAGTACTGCTTGGCCAAGACCATTAAGCAAAGCATCAGCTAGCTGTAAGGCATAACTAATCAAAAGTCTCCAGTGGGGCAAATTCAGTTCTACCAAGCTCATGATGTACAGATGTCCCAGTTAGGGATAAAAGTACAGGCCTCTACATGCTTAACCAATTGCCCTCTTAATCACCATTTCAACTAGTATCCATGTCAGCCTCTTGAGTTCTCAAAACCTGAAATAAACTGATCACTGTTCCAGTAAAGGGGAAAAGACTTTCTTAAAAACCAACCAAAGGTGCTTGCTTTGGTAGCACATATACCAAAACTGGAACAATACAGTAATCATTCTGGCTCCTTAGAAGCATTCCCTATTTCCAGACTATGGCTCTAAATCCTGAGGCCATCAGAGTCAGTAAAAGTTGAGGAAGAGGAAAGAGAGGAAGGTAATTCAGGAGCACGTGGCCCAAGTCCTGCAAGAGAATGATTTTGGAGTTACTTGGCCTTTGCAAAACCAGTGCCCCAGGTAGATGAAGCTGAGACCTGGGTCATAAAGGACTTGACTACAGTCTTGGTGAAAGAGAAGCTAAAAATGTTGAGAAAGAATTACCAGAGCTCTTAGAGCTGACAAAAGACCAGAAAGTCAAGTTGACAGAAGTGAAGGATACATTAGAGTCATTGTAACAGTTGTGGAGAAAGAGATCATTTCATCTTGGAAAAGGAAGCTGATAGCTGATGACTAAGTAGAATCTATACTTGAATTACTGCTCCAACATTAGTTTTTATTTGACTTTGAAAGCCAGGAGTCCCTGCAAGTGAACATAGAAAGACTTGTTACAGGAGGGGAGGGAGCTGGAATTGACATATGAAACAAGATTGTTTCTAACCTAAATATATATATGTATGTGTGTGTGTGTGTGTGTGTGTGTGTGTGTGTGTGTATATATATATATATATAATTGAAAAAGAAAGAAAGACTTGTTACCTACAGAAATCTGATCAACAATCTATCAGTTGTGGATCAAACTGACACTTGCGGAAACTTTCCTCTGAAATCTGTCACTACTCACAGTCAAGGAAGTTGTTGTAAACAAAGAACTGAATCCAAAAGCAAAAATAACCAAAACCTTGCCAAAGTCTGTTTCATAGACTTCTGCTGCTGCTGTTAATCTGATTATCCTGATTCTGATGAAGCTGCACTAATAAGTAAATGAAAGGCAAAAAAATTGAGAAAAATGCAAACCTACCAGATTGCTAAAAATAGGGGACTACACCTAGGAGAAATGAAAATGGACAAAAATCTCAGAGTAAATAGGGAAAAGTTAAGAGGCAAAATTCAAAGACTATCTGGCATTTGTGCTGGAGTTAAAAAGTATATCAAGCTTAAGTAAAGCTGTTCCTTTGACTAGTTTTGGGCAATTACTTTAGATCAATGAAAGTATTTTAAACTTTGAGGCCAACATGATCTACAGTATGTGTTCCAGAACAGCCAAAGTTTCACAGAGAAACCCAGTTTCCCCCATCACTCCCAAAAAAGTATTTTAAACATCAACAAAAAAAGCCTAACCAAAGTTTAAAACACAAAAACTTCATATTAATTGTATTTCTTTGTTGTGTAGGGGAGACACAACCACAGTGCCAAGGCATGTGTCTGGAGATAAGAGGACAACTTTGCTGAGTTGTCCTTCCACTATGTGAGTCCTGAAGAGTAAACTCAGGGTGAGGCTTGTCAGCAAGTGCTTTCACCACTGAGCCAACTAACAGGACCCCTCCCTCCGTGAGGTATCAGTCTAGGTCCCCACACTTCCAACACCACCCATTACAAGGACCATGCTCAAGGTGTTTAGCAAGAACCTACAGGGATTTGGCAAACTGAGGCAGAAGCCCTTAACTTTATCTCAACTTAAAGGCTAATAATCTGGGCCACAGCACAAGACCCTGTTTGGGGGGGGGGGGGTGCGGCAATAATAGAGACAGAAAAGACAGAAGGGGAAAAAACAACATACAGAATCTAGGGGAAGACTTGATGAGTCTAGAAGCAGGGAGTGGAGTGTTTCAAGCACTAAGTATCCATCTTGTTATCACACAGTTGCTTCGCCAGCATGGAAGGACCAGCAATCTTTTTTAAACCACCCAAATCAAAGAGACCCATTAAAGTAACAACTTTGAGAAACAAAAATTTCTTGGTAGAAATGGGGACTCAAACCTAGGACCAAGATCATGCTAGGCAAAAAGTCCTTTTTAAATATTCATTCACTTTATGTGTATATATGCCTGAATACATGTATGTTTGTGTACTACATGTGTGCAGGGGCCTGTAGAGGTCAAAAGATCCCCAACTTGAGTTAAAGGTAGTTGTGAGTGCTAGGAAACGAACCCAGGTCCTCTGCAAAAGCAGCCAGTGCTCTAAACTACTGAGCCACTCCCCAATCCCCAATTTAAGAAGGTCTTGGTAAATTGCCCAGGCAGGCTTTGAACTTGCTATCTTCCTACCTCAACCTCCCAAGTAGCTAGGTTACAAACCTATACCATCAGGTCACTTGTTTGCTTGTTTGCAAGACTTCCCGCAGCCTCAGCTATCCAAAATTCAAACAAATAAGTCAGTCATCAATAGCATTCCTTTTCTCTGAGGCTCTACTTAGACCTGGGTTTATTAGTTCCCAACACATAGTTGCTCACATATGTCTGTAACTGTAGTTCTAAGGCATCCAATGGCCTCTAGAGGCATAGCAAGCACATGGTACATATAAATACATGCAGGGAAACATTTATGCATAAAATAAAATTAACCCAAAAATTATTTAGGAAGATTCAAAGTAGATGGAGTTGGGCATGGTGGTTCACGACTATAATCTTAGCACTTGGAAGGCAGAAACAGGAGGATGGCAAGTTCAATGCTAGCCTAGGCTACACAGCAAGACCCTGTTTCTAAATAAAGAGGGGGCGGTAACAGATGATGGGAACAGTACAATGGTTGCTACTGATGTGGGGTAGGGTAACTGCAGTCCTCAGCACAACCGTAGGGTGAGGTTCAGGACAGAAGTCAGAAAGTATCTCCATGACTCCTGTCTTATAATGTATGCAGACAGTACCATTTAGTGCTGATTTTATAGTTTTCCTAACACACCTCAATTTAACCACTCACATCATACCAATTTTAAGTACAGGCAAGGACCTCTTTCCAATCTCTCCTACCATACCACATCTCTCCAGGAAGACAGACATTCTTCTACCTGCATCAGAGTTCAGGACACAGACAACTCCTTTCCAATTGAGCATGGGCACTAAAAGCAGAGCACACCATATGCTCCCTCCACTCTACCTTCAAACTGATCCAACTCCCTGGGGAAAGGTTATCGTTTTAAAAAAAAAGGTGGGGGGGTGGGGGAGTTGAGATCTAAAAACCGACAGTTGATCAATAAGATGATGGCAAAAGATTTAAAAAAAAATAATAAAACGCAGAATGGTATGTTATTTGGCACTGGGGCAAAACCTAACTTGCTAAGTTTCAAGCTCAATATGACAATGTATTTTCATGAGGTAAAGGGGGAAAGTTTCAAAGTTCAATTTGTAAAATATATTATTTTAAGGCTTAATCTTCAGGCTTCTGACATGATACACACCTTGTCTTCCTGCCACTAAATAACCTCCAAGGCAGGATCCAGGTACTGCAGACACAGCTCCCAGCCCACGAAGGTCCTGGAACTTAGCCCTTGAAAACAGTGTAAGTTCCAAAAGCCAGTGACACTCCAGTGCAGTCTAGAAAGGCTTATAAAAGTACATTCTTGAGCTGCAAGATGGCTCAATGGTTAAGGTGCTTGCTGAAAGCCTGATGGCCTGAGTTTGATCCTTGGGACCCACATGGTAGAAGGAAAGAACTGACTAGCATAAGCTGTCCTCTGGCACCTGTATGTGTGCTGCAGTACATGTGCTCCTACAATTACACACGAGAGCTCACACACATAACAAAATTTTTAAAATAATCAGTCTCACACCGGCAGTGGTGGTGCACTGTCTTTAATCCCAGTACCTGGGAAGCAGAGGCAGGCAGATCGCTGTGAATTTGAGCCAGCCTGGTCTAAAGAGCCAGTTCCAGGACAGCCACAGCTACACAGAGAAACTCTGTCTTGAAAAAAAAAAAAAAAAATCAAACAGTAAGAAATGACAGTCTCAATTCTACCACAAATTTCCAGTGGTGAAGTCCAATATCCATGGTTTTAAAATATCACAAATGATTGTTATGTATGTTAGTCTATCAAGATGTCAGCACCACTGATATTTAGAGCTGGATAGTGGGGGCGGGGGAAGGGGGACACACATGAGGCTTAACAGTAGCTTTGACCTCTACCCTCTACTGCACACTAGAGGTGCAATAAGTCAAAAGGAATGCTCCTAAGAGGACAAATAGTTGAAAGACCCTCACCTAGAGCCAATTTTGTAAAGCACTTGCCTAAAATAAGTGAAGCCGTAGGTTCAATCCCCAGTACCATAAGCAACAAGAAAAAAGAAAAAGGAAAAAAATCAGTAAACTGATTATTTTTCTTTTTCAAGGAGGGAGGGCTGTTTCATTGTTTCATTGAGATAGGGTCTCATTATATAGCCCAGGACAACGGCCTTGAGCTCCAGCTCTTCTTGCCTCCCAACTGCTGGATTACAGGTATGTGCTACCATGTCTGGCTTTATTAATATTCATCACTTTTGAGGTACTTTGGATAGATGCCAAAGCCTCATGCATCTTAGGCAAGTGCCTTACAGAGCTAGACTCTCAGCTCCAAAGCAATCTTTGAGGCAAAGATATATGTTTCAATTAACCTGATTTCACCATTCTAGCATCTATCTATAAAGAAAGGAAAGTCAACTGACATCTTGAGAAAGAACATACAAAGCAGTTGAAAGTCAAGAGGCCTGGTTAGTATTTTGAAACACATTCTAAGAAAAACAGCTCCTCAGCCTCCATTGCAGCTCAGATCTTAAGGCACAGGACCCAGGCCAGACTCCCTGCCATCTTCATAAAGTAAATTCAGTGATGAGTTTTAGCTGAACAGACAGCTGGAAGGCCTTCCTTATAATTTGCTCTTCTGAAGTATAGTAAAATGCAGAAATATAGGTCAACATACAGTAGTAACATCTGATATTTCTTATCTAAACTACCAACCTCAAGGTTCCAATTGATCATAGAGGCAAACTGAGTATCAACCCTGGCAAAAACTGTTCTAAGGAAGACATGCTTGTTTGTAACAGCCCATTTTTTTAGAGGAAACTGACAAAGATTCATCTTAAAGCAGCTAAGCAAACCCCAACAAGAAGTACAGACTATTCTTAAGTTAGTGAAAACTAGCAAGCTTGTTTATGTGGTTTATAGCTGGTTGTTTTTTGATTAAATGTAGTTGGGGAGGGAATCCATATACTATACGCAAAAGCTTAAGTATTTTAAAACAATCAGTATACTCAAGTCTACTTAAGATGGAGTTTATCAAAACTCTCTTCCTCACTGCATAAGCCAATCCAAGTCACAAGCAACTACCACCAAGAAGACAAGCCTATTTTCAAGTACCATGGAGAAGGCACAGGACAGAGAGTAAAAGGCTGATGTCAGCTACTGCCCAAGCTACATACTGAGCACACCTTATCCAAAGTGGTTGGGACTACAATTACAGTTTTGGATTTTGGAGTGCTGGAACAAACTTAACCAGTTTTGAATCCCTAAACAAACTGCTACACTGAAAGTTTGATGCTGAAAAGCCATAAGGTTTCATAGTGTTTAAATGCTAGGTATGTGTAACCTGCACCTTTACTGAAGCTCTCAAGACTACAGTCTTTCAATGGCAGTAACAAGCAAGAGAAACCCAAGAAATCACCAAATGATTAATTTGGGGAAACCACACAGAAGCAGTACCTAAAAGCAGAAGAATGGTGCTGTTTAAGCTACAGGAAGAGTTTTATTGACAAAACACTCTCAAGTGTCATGACTTGTTGCTCCAGAACATGGAGGTAATTTAGTGAATTTTCAACCTCACTTCCAGTTTTTTTTTCCAGCCCACCTGATCCTTAACTTAAACATATGGCTTTCTTATTTGTACCTAAACATTTTAATTTTAAACTAGGTGTGGCGATACATACCTCTACTCACAGTGTTTGTGAGATAGACGCAGAAGATCACAGATTCAAGACCATCCTTATCTGAGTAGAAAGGTCAAGAATATTTTAAGCTACAGGACACCGTATCATCTCAAACGATTAATAATGAGTCAGGTATAGTGGTGCATGATTTTAATGCCATGAGGCAGAAGCTCTCAACAAGTAGTGAGACCCTGCCTCAAAAATAAATAAAATAAAAAGATCTGGTTGAATTTGGTAATATGGTCACTACTGAACTGATTCTATGTGCCAAGCATGGGTCTAGGTGCTTTGGGTTAACTTATTTACATATACACTGTTAGCTACAGGTCTAACATGTACATTTGTTTGGACAAACCTATGGAACAGATAAGTAATTTGCCCAAGGTCACAGGGCTAGAAAGTGGCAAAGCAAGATTTAATTTTCAAATGACCCAAAAGAAAGTTCAACCACCACTGATAGAGGGATGTTGCACCTTGCTACTTCAAGGCACATTTCAGCGGTAGGAAATCTGAAGTCACTTTCCCACTGGCTGTTTCATCTGCAACATGACCTTGAGGACAAAAACCAAAGTAAACTTCACTTAAGAAAGTGAAACAGTATCCATATTAACAAAGTGCTCTGATGGAAGGAAACCCGTGTAAGTGCCCTCCTCCCTGTCCCACAAAGCAAAACATAAACAAAGCTCTGACCCAACCTAAATAGACTACATCAGGTAGGGGGAAATGACAGTAGGTCGTGCCTTAAAGAAGTCCCGGCTTGGAGCTAATCAGAGTACTCACTCTGTCCCACCTACAACTTCAAGTCCAACTTCTAAGAGCACCGAGACTGAGAAAAAAAAAAACCCTCCAAGTTAACAGTGAATCGAGCTTCTTTAACAGGGAGGTACTTGGAGCTACAAAGATAAGCCCTCACCCCAACTCCAAAACACCAAGGAGTCTCGAGTGCCCCGGTCTTGCGTTTAAGAGAACCTTATGGCAAAGTCTGAGGATTCACCGCGACGGCCCCGGGAGACTCGGAACTGGTTTTTGTGTATTCCGAAGACTCTGCGACTAATGCCCAGAAACCCATAAAACTTGTTCCTCGGAGGACAAGAGTGCAACAAAGGCCTTCGCGAAGGTCTCCCGACGAGTTGACAAGCTCCGGGAGATCCCGAGAAGTCGTGGGAAGGCCCTGGCGCGGAAGCAGGGGGAGCTCGTTCCGGACCCCTGACTTGGCTGCGCTCCTCGCCTCGCCCGGGCTCCCGCCGAGGCAAACCCGGAGAGTCTCCTCGGCGTCCAAAGTTCGTCGCCGGCTCGGCCGGCTGCCAACGCGCGGCCAGGCTGACAGGAGCCGGCGACTCGGTCCGGGCCAGGACTGGACGCCGCCTCCCGGGCCGCCAGAGCAGCCGATTCCGGGGGGGAGGGGAGAGGGGCCGGGACGCTCCCTCCCCACGCCGCCCGGACCCGACCACCGCCCCCCTCGGTCGACCGCCCCCCGCGCGGCCCGCGCACCCCGCGCCGGCGCCCCCGCCCCCGAGTTACCTGGAGGCGCCCACGACCCGCAGCTAGTCACGCTCAGGCGGGAAATGGGCTCACCGACACCATCAGCGAAGCGCCCAAAATGGCGGACGTATCAAGCAGGCCTTGAGTTACCCCCGCCCTCCCTCCGGACGCGTCGCAGCCAATCACGGAAAAGACTCCGCCCCCTTCCGGAAGATAATTGGCCTGCCTATCCCGCCCCCCACAACCTATTGGACCTCCCAGCGGCTCCCTCGCCTCTACTCCTATTGGCTCTCGCCTCTTGTCAGTCAAATGCGAGAGGCGCATTCTTTTTTCCCATGGTCTTGAAGGATCCGGAACCTCTAGGACCCCGATATCTGAGAAACAAGTCAGAAATTGGGAGAAGCTTGGGCTGAGTCCTTCTACGCCGTAGCAACAGCAGTGCCTCGTATGACGGACGCTTCGGAACACCAATCCGCGTATTCAATGCGTTTTAAAACAAATGAGCCAAACCAATCCCTGCTGAGTAGCTTTAGATGCGAGGGAACCAATGGGGTAGCACAACAGGGAGTGGGGCAACGGCTGCGGGGGAAACCGGTGATGACGTGAGTCACAACAAGACCTGTGGTGGAAGTCGCTTGCGGCTGGGGAATTAGCTCAAATGGTAGAGCGCTCGCTTAGCATGTGAGAGGTAGCGGGATCGATGCCCGCATTCTCCACTTCGCAATTTTATTTAAAAAAAAGATGACCTGTTGAGCCTGGCGGTGGTGCACGCCTTTAATCCTAGCAATCGGGACGCAGAGGCAGGTGAATCTCTGTGAGTTCGAGGCCAGCACTGGTCTACAGAGCTATTTCCAGGACAGTCTCCAAAATATTACAGAGAACCCTGTCTTGAAAAACCGAAAAAAAAAAAAGACCTATTTAAATTAATCACTATAGACTAAAAGGATGACTCTAAAAATGGAGCCAAAGTCTACGACTCCCAAAAGCATAATAGACTATTAGGAGGGGCTGGGTCATGCCTTTTGTCAAGATAAGGATTTACATATGAAATTTCTTCCAAATGCCAGTGACCTACCAACTGTACCATACTTTTGTCCCGCCCCAAAGTTGAAGCCTTGAACCTCAGGATCCCCACTTGCAAGCCTCTACTTCCCCCTGTTAATCCAGGTTGTCAGTTCTCATGGGGAGAACTGGGCTGAGCACAGCATTCATTCCTCTATACCAACTGACTGAATGTGCTGGGACCTGCAGACTGAACCTGCTGCCTTGACTTCCCTGCCATAATGGCCTGTACCCTGGAACTGTAAGACAAAAATGAACCTTTCTCCCTAAAATTGCTTTTTTCAGAATATTGTATCACAGCAAGGTACCAAGTGCACCCCTTGTGCCCCCATGAATAACATGCCCTGTTCAGAGTGGACAGGACAGAAGTTCAGGGGTACTGCAGCTGGTCAGTAAGGTTTCCCACTCTTGAAAGCCTTTTGTGAAACAGGCCTTCCCTGCCATTTGACCAAGATGATCAAACTGAGGGATAGACTTTCCTGAGAAGGTAGTATGTTGTAAGACCGGACAGATCTCCAGATCCCTAGGGTGTTGGTGGCAGGGAGAGACAGGGTTTCACAGAGACCCCAGGTTGGGACTTTGGAGCTTCAAAGGCAGGACTGGCCAAGGTAACATGGGAGACTGGGTAGCAGAGGTGGCTGAGTCACACAGGCCTGGAGTGACAGTGTTCTCTCCCAGTAGTAACCACGGTGGTTCTGACTTGTTCAGGGATTCACTGGAACTCAGGAACTCAGAGCACATAGTGTGTCTCCTGAGTATCTTCTCTAGGCTAGCTCTACGCATCCATCCCTTGGGAAGAGTAAGAGAGCCTACTCCTGGACTGGAAGAGACAGGACCTGCCTTCTTGGGCTCAGGGCCTTTCCCAGGTTCAGAATTTCTGAACCTCCATCCCTGACCTTTACACAGGGCCCAACTGGCCTGAGCTATCCACCTCACTCACTCTGGCTCTGACTTCCACTACCAGGGTAGCAAGAGAGGGTTGTACAGTTACACAAACCCCCCTGGCCTCCAGTCTACATTTCAGGACAGCTATGGCTGGAAGCAGACCCCAGAAAGAGTTTATTGCTAGTAGGTCCACAACAGCATTATAACCCCCATTCTACACACTTTAGCTAACTATGGTCCAGAGATCCTTTAGATACCAGAGGCCACATAAGGGTCAGGTGACCTTGACTAGGTGATCTAGCCTCTCTGAGTCTCCAATTCTCAGAAGTACAAGTGATAGTATCTATCAGCCTGTGTCACACCCATCACTCCAGGCAGTTATGGAGTCATCAAACGTTAACTCTAGATCAGAGGCTGGAAGTCTTGCCTGAAGCCACACAACTAGTAACAAGCATTGTTAAAACTGAAACCTATTGATAAAGAGTTAAGGAAAGAGGCAGAAAGTTCAAGGCAGCTATCTGTGCTTGCTCACTGACCAAACCAACCTCCTGCACCATCTGGGTGAGCCAGCCAGTGGCCTGCCAAACCAGCATCCCTTCCTTCATTTGTACTGAAAGCACCTACTGGCATCTGCTTTTGCATCCCTTTCTCCCAGACTCGGGTGAGTTCCAGGGACATGCGTATTACAACTAAGAGTTAACCTACCACCTCTCCCAGAGAAAGGGAGTTAGCTCATAGGTTGTCAGATGGAGTGCACTCATTCCTAACCTAGCCAAACACATTGAAGTCAGGGAAGGCTTCCTGGGGAAGGAGGCAGCCGGTCCTGAAGCCCACCTGCCAGCCCTGTGGAGCCACGGGCAGGCCTGAAGCAGGGAAAGACTTGCAAGCTTGTCTTATGACATGGATTGAGCTCTGCATCTGAAAATTTGCAGTTTTGATGGATCTCCTTTTCCTGTCCCCCTCCCCTCCCATCCCTCATCCCACTCTCCTCACCCCACTTCCTACTGGAGTTTAATGGCTCACTTTGCAGTCCATTTTGAAGAACACACATGCAAGTTTTTTCTTAAAGTGTGATCAGTAGAAAGCAGAGTGGAATGAACAAGTAGTCTGCACTCCTTAAACTTTAGAAGCAAACACAGAGATGCCTGGTTTTAATTCATTGAGATAATAATTTAAAAGCAAACAGTTCACAAAAGACATTTTAACATAGCTGTCATATACTGCAATGAAAAGAGAAGCTCTGCCTCTTTAAATTAAAACAACTTTACATTGGTTTAGTTCAAGCAGAACAAAGACACCCCAATGTCTTTCTTTTTGTTCTCTCACCTTTCACTCTGTTGACACAGCCCTGGGGATGAAATGGGACCATTACTGTCCTGGCAGAGGACAAGGTCCTGAAGGACCTGGGCTGAGGTCCAGGAGTCTTTTGTCCAGGCTGTTGCTGGGTCAGGTCAAGATATCCTGAGGTTCAAGAGGGGGAACCTGCCGGGCGTTGGTGGCGCACGCCTTTAATCCCAGCACTCGGGAGGCAGAGGCAGGCGGATCTCTGTGAGTTCGAGGCCAGCCTGGTCTACAGAGCGAGTTCCAGGACAGCCTCCAAAGCCACAGAGAAACCCTGTCTCGAAAAACCAAAAAAAAAAAAAAAAAAAAGAGGGGTGAGCCAGAGTCTCCTAGGGGACCTGAGTGGTCACTCAAGTAGCCTGGAAGTTCAAATCCTTTTCCCTCCTGTGTTACAGTGTGAGGGCTGCAGAGAAGCAGGGCTTCCCTAAAAGGATGGCTGATAGTTGCCAAATCAATAAAAAGAAGACCCTCTGAGCATACCGACCCCTCTGTGGCCTCCAGGCTTCTGGGAAAGGAAGAGAAGGAGACATTTAGGTGGAGAGAGACTGTGGTTTAGGATAGACAATAGACCACCGCAAGAAGCCAGTGAGGGACTTTAAGGCTGAGACTCCAGCCCCTGTCTTTTGAGAGGCATAAGCTGATTGGAACTTGAGCCCACCAAAGTGCCCAAGACCTGGTCACACAGACCCTGCTTAGCCGATCAAGATGGACACTGCCTCTGCTTAGGTGGCTCAGGCTATAGACACAGGACAGACCACACACTATAGACACTCTCAGGGAGGAGGGATACTGTGAACAGAAGGTCTGCTAAAGTAGGGGCCATTACCAATAGGAAACTCCTAAGGGCTCAGGGAGGTGTGTGAAAGATTAAGAGAGGTGGCTGTCACCAAAAAGGGGACCAGTTGAACAGGGAGGGTAGAAGATGACAGGTGGATAGAAACAAGCCTTGGTTTCCTCAACATCAAAAGGGGAACACCTGGTTAGGCTGCTACAAAGTAGCCAGGTGGATGTCACCCCTTGTTTATACTACCACAGCTCAAACACAAACTCCTTCAAAACACCCTCTCATCTCAGTGTGAAGATGCTCCCCAGGGGTAGCACAGTATCAGCACAGTCTTCCTCGTAGTTTTGAAAAGCCTCTAATCTTTGGATGGTGAGCATTGGATGGAGTGCCTATAGCTGTTTTTCTTAAAACATCCTTTCTTGGAGGAAGCTCTGAAGATGTAAGGACAGGAAAACTACAAAGTTCAGAAGTAAACAAAACTCACAAGCCTCAGGAAGCTCCTGAAACTTAACAGGATTCACAAGACCTCTTCCAAAGTTTTATACAAACTTAATAGCTGGGGTGAGGAGGCTCTCCAACCAGCAGCTGCCTGCGTGTGGACCTCCAGGAATGCAGTATTAGTGAGTTGTGGCTCATACTGAGGTGGCTTCTCAGTAATATGGTTGCTTTTGAGTAACCCGCACTCCTGTAAGTAACCCTAGTAACCTCACTGGTTCACTAAGTGAGACAGGTGATATTGTTTCTTTGGTCCCTACCAATGCCTTATCTGGGGGTAAAGAAATGATATTCATGTCCTCCCAGGAAAATTCAATGAATAGGGAGGATCCTGGCCACCTGATCAGAGGCTCCCAGTAGCAAATGATTTAAAAATCCATGACTGCATCAGCCTGACCCTGCCTTGGTACCTAGCAGGTGATGAATTGGGCTGGCTCCTGGCTTCCGCTAGCTGGCCACACACAACAGGAAAAAGACCAGAGAAGAGACCTCTGAGCACCAGTCAACATCCTTAGCCATGCAATAACCCTATTGAGGGAACGGATTCCCTAACCACGTAACAGCTCTATATGCAGACAGTATTGCCCACAATACTAGGGGAAGAAAAGGACTGCAGAAGGTGACTTGACCCTTTCCCTGCTCAAACAGGCTGCCAAGGCCAGGAGCCCAAGTTCTTCCTTTCCTACCCCTTGCCTGATCCTGGACTATATGCATGGATGGCAGAGGGAAACCAAGGATGCTTACTGTTCACCACCCCCAATGCAGGCATTGTCTCAAAGTCAGCTCAGTCAAAGAGAGACTAGGCTGGGAATTGAGCTTCAATGAGTGCTTTGGATAGCCCAACAGAAAGGCCAGCAATGGGGGGGGGTTGGGCACCACAAACAACTTGGTGGCAGGAGATCTGGCCTTTGGGCATAGGAGCTCAGGTACCCTTCTGGCTCTGCCAGTCTTTGCAATAAACTTAGGCTTTATTAGATCATAGCCTCTATTCTACTAATGGCCTGCCATGGGCCATCTACTCTGGCATTGCTGCACAGAACCTTTAAGAGGCCCACCAATAACAGTAATCAACAAAATCCATTCCCAAATGCCCTTGTCTACAGAGGACCCGGAGATAAGCCTCTGTCATCAGGCCAAGCTCTCAGTGGTGGAACCAGAAAGTCAGTCTGTCTTTGTCACAACCATGTTGGCCATCAGCCTGGGGAACTCCTGATCAGGGGAGCAACTCTGGTATGTTCCAGTGAAACTGGGTGCCTGCAGTTCCCTAGACCCCTCTCCTGTGAGCCTCCCCTCCCTTGGTCACTTTTACCCTTCTCTATACTTCCAGCCCCCTTGGAGTAGGTCAAGGGTTCAATTTCAGGACTCCGTTGGGAGGCCAGAGACATCTAGATTTCCTCTTTCAGTTCGTAGGTGTTGCCACACTGAATACTGAGTATGGTCAGTCTTGGACCTCTCTCCAACACCACAATTGAGGTCAAGCTTGAAGTTGATGTGACAGGACATTGCCTATCCCCTTTGACCTTCAGGACACTTCGAGTGTTACCCACTGTCCTTATATTCCATGCCACAACTTGCTTCATCACCTGTCACAGATAGGAGACCCCTCTCCAGGACAGGGACTAGGCCTCTCTCTGTTCTTCAGCATCACCTACATGAACATGTAGACAGACCTCAGGTTCTGCTGGTTAGGTGCCTCTGAGAACTAAGGGCACTGTATAAGACATGACCAGAACAAGTACATTCTGCAGAGTGCAGCTCCCTCACAGCTCCATCCAATGGCGTCTACACAAATGGGAAGGTCACATGGGCCACCCTGGCCTCAGGTCCTCACGATTGGCACCAGGATGAACCAGCATGCCAACATAGCTTGAGCCCATAAACACAGCACGCAGGATCCACTACAAAACAGGAAATGCCTGAGCCTTTGAGCAGAATGTGATATGGTAAGTGTTCAGGTCAGTTTCACTATACTGGCTCTATCTATGTACTGGCCTGTCTCCACCTGAGAGCCTTGACAGAGGGATACCAGTGCACAGGAGGACATGCACACACATTCATCTAGAGAGTTAAATTCATTCTTTGGGAATAGGCAACTCAAATATTCACAGGGCACAAAAGAATGGCAGTTATGTTTTAAAAAATTAAGTTTATAAATATTTTCTCCACTGTACAAAGTTTTCCCAGCCCTGCCCACCCCCATCACTGTTCACATTTCTCATTTTTTAAAAATCCCAATTATATTTATTTTTTAAATCATAAAATATATTTTTCCTTTTTTCATATTTAAAAATATTTACAGGGAGGCAGCGAGGCCGGGGTGGGCGGCCGAGGTCAGGACGAGTCCGTGCAGGGGGATGGAGGGGGTGGGAAGAGGTGGCAGTAGCTTCTTTCAGTGACAGGCGAGGGCGGGCAGCTGTCTTCCGCAGACAGGTACTGGCTGTGGGGTGTGGGTGGGGGTGGGTAGGGGTCTGAGTCCGAATTCAAGTCCAGGTAATATTTGCTGGTCTTCCAGCGACTGGTGCTGTAGTCACTGTCACAGACGTCTGTGCTGCAAGGTGTCGTTGGGGGTGCCATGCCTCGGATGATGTAGGGCCTAGAGGGAACAAAGAGGAGGTTGACAGGCATGCCTGGCCCTATGTACAAGGTCCTTACATTGCTTGTCCTCAGCAAGTTTTCAGGGAGAAGGTGTGATAGTGACATAACCTGGAGCTCACTTCTCCTCTCTCCCTCTCTGCCTCCACAAGCAGGGCTTAGTAAAAACTAGGCTCTGATCCATTTCCAGACAACAGGTCAGCAGAACCTGTTGGCTGACTTTGGGAGGAGCTACTTAACCTCCAAACTTCCATTTCTCAAAAAGAAACACCCCTGCTTTGGGTATGTTCATGCATATTCATTTGTATGTGTGAGGGTGCATGTACCCATGGGTGTTGAGGTCAGTGTCTTCCTCCATCTCTCGCCACTTTATCCTTTGAGGCAAGGGCTCTCACTGAACCTGGAGCTCACCAAGTTAGCTAGACAGGCTGGCCAGCGAGTCTCCAGGATCCTGCCTCTGCCTCCCAGATTCTGGGATTTAGGAGTTCTCCACCATGTGTGGCCTTTTACTCTATTCCTAATGCTTGCGTGACAAATCATCTCCCCAGCCTTATTTCTTAAAAGGTTTGTAAGGATGAAATAAGATTCTATGTGGAACATGCTAGAAGTGTAAGTGCCTACAGGAGAAAGTGTTTAATAGCTATAGAACACAATGCTCTTTAACTGTTGAGAATATGTGGTTCTGGAACAGTCTTGACTTAAGTTAAAGCGCCCTGACCTTGGTGATGTCTCCCAGCCTCCCGGTGGCTGCCTGCATCCATAAGTGGCCCAGAAACTCTGTGTCATCCCCTTGTGACCTAAACTCACCAAAGTAGGGATCAAGGTATCTTTTCAGAGCCTGGACCCACCATGCTGGGGTCACCATGAGCAGGAAAAAGAGGCTGAAACAGTGGCAACATACACCTCATGGAACTCGGCAAAGTCAAGCCATGGGAAAGACAATGCCTTAGAATAGGACCAAGAAAAAAGGCAGCAGGATGGGAGACTGGGGAACTGACTTTGCAGACACAGATATTCCTAGTGTGGGGACAGTGGCAGACAGGGCTGCAGGGTTTGTAACAACCCCAGGTTGGCAGTGCAGGCTGCATGTTATACTTTGACACCAGGAAGCCACTTCAGGTCCTTGAGCAGCAAAGTAGAAGGGGCTGCAAGCCTGGGACAAGCCCAGTGCAAGAGTTCTCGAAATGGCCACTAGATGGCAGGCAGGGCCACCCAGGAAGACCCAGTAGGCCAGCGACCCAGGCAGGGAGGCTATGTGCACAGGTGCCAGAGCCCTGGTCTACATGCTGGAAGGCCCAGGCCCTCTCTACCTGCCTTAGCAGGTAGCTCCCCTGGGGCTAAGGCCCAGAGTACCATACCTAGAGGGTACTGTTAGTTATGTCCGTCCTTGTACACTAGGCTCTCTGATTAGCTACTACAACCACAGCAATATCCCTGGATCCTAGTTCTCCTGTAATTCTATGGCCACTCTGCTGTAGAATGTGGGTTCTCTGAGCAGCATGGCCAGCTGTTTTCATCAGAGCATGTGTGCCCCTTATGGGGACCTATCACCTGTGGTCCTGTGATATTTCCTCCATGTGGGGTGAAGACTTACAAGTGTGGTAGCCTTTTTTGGTGGGGGGTCATCACCACATTCTTCTAAGACAGACCATTAAACTCACTGGTTCCCTGGTGTGAATTTTGGTGGAATTATTTAGTTTAGTTCTGAAGGGGATAGGGTATGTATTCACATCAGCCCAAGATTAGGAATGCTCATAACAGCACCCTCACTCGTGGAACTTAGTCTGAGACCCCCAACATAAGTAACTTGTGGGTCACAGTCAGGCTGAGATAGACAGGATTCCCAGGCTCAGACAGACCACTGTTTTGAGAAAGGAGCAAGAATCATCCCTTGGGCTGGGAAGATGACTCAGTGGTTAAGAACATGAATTGCTTTTACAGAGGATTGAAGTGTGATTCCCAGTACTCACAGCAGGCAGCTCACAAGGGACACCCCTGACCTCCTCAGACACACACAATTACAAAAATCATCCTAACAGAGTTACACTTGTCAGACTCTGACCAGGGTCCACAGCTGGGCTGGAACACAGCAGGGACCAGAGCCTGAGCCCTGGGGCTTAAGCACTAGCTTCCTCACAATGAGTGTAACTACTCTGCTGGATTCCTTCAAGGCCATGCTCCAGGTGTCCCTAGTGACAGTGAAACCCATTAAGAAGATGTACTCACTTGGTGTCTGAACAACACTTAGCCTGCACTGAGCTCATACAGAAGTAGCACCAAGGATGCAGAGAATAGAACAAAATGGTAGAAAGATCCCGTGAGACACATTCTATGGACGATGAATGGAAGGCGTGGATGGACTCTTACCTGTATGGTCTGGCGGTGGCTGGGATATTTGAAGAGTAAAACATGTCCATGTTGTACAGCGAGGGGTCTGTGGCCGGGGATGGTGGTGGATTCAGGATCTAAGGAGAACAAGCAGGGGTTACTCCAGGCCTCCCTTGGCTGAACCATTCCTCTTCCAGCTTGCCAGCCTGGGGTCTGGGACTGTGTTCTCAGCCCATGGTCCCATACCCTTCTAGAGCTATTGAACTTAAGAGCGCAGAAGGGAAACATCAGCCATCTTCCCTGAAGGTGATGGTGGCGTAGAGACAGAGTGCTTTCAAGCCAGGTGTCCTTGTCCCTCTCAGGCATTACTCCGTTGGTCAGTAGAGACCCCTCAGAACCATGGCCAGGTGTTTGGCCATGAACACTAAGGAGGGTGTCAGCAAGAGCCCTGGTCTCCTGCACCAGCACCGCTGTTGGTGTCTCTGCAGATCCAGTGTATCTACCTGCCCTGTGTGCGTCTCTCTGCTTCCTCCCTCAGGAACCTCATGCTGGCTGCACATGACTGTCACTCCTGCACTCCTGCCATTGCCTGCGACCTAGCTCCTACTCAGGATGCCCCAAGTCTCTGCCGGAGCTCCCCAACACAGAGGATGGATGATGAGGGAATGGCTCCACCCCTCTCTCAAGGAGCTTTGCTCTCACCCCGGCTGTGTTAAGTACCCCTCTCTCTGCTTCCTATTCATGAAATACTCTGCTAACCTCTCCCAACACCATGATGCCTGGCCCAAGAGCACAGGGCCAAGGAGTCCCAAGCTAAAATCTATGAACCCCTGAACCCATGAAGCAAAATAAACCATTCCTCCCTTCAAGATGTTTGTGTCGGCAACATCAATTCCGCATTAAGACTAATGGAGTACTGACAGCAAGTCTTGAGGTGTGGCCCTCTGCTGGCAGGAAGGGGAACTGTCCCCTGTAGCAATAGAGGTCAAAACGATAGACCAAGGCACACAAATAGGGGGCCAGACTCAGGCACTAAGATTGGGGCAGCTCGCAGTGACCCCACCTGTGACGTAGAAGAAACAGTGCCAGGGGAATCTCATCTGTACCCACTGAGGAACGAGCCAGGCTGTGGTTACTATGCACACGCTTCCTAGGGCTGTACTACTGTGGGATGCACACAGGGCATACTGAGCACAAGTCACAGGGGCGCTAGGTAAATACTGCTACCAGCAAAAGGCAGGCTCTGGCCAGGCGGTGGTGGCGCACGCCTTTAATCCCAGCACTCGGGAGGCAGAGGCAGGTGGATCTCTGTGAGTTCGAGGCCAGGCTGGACTGACAACCTCCAAAACAATACAGAGAAACCCTGTCTCGAAAAACCAAAAAGAAAAAGAAAAAAAAAGAAAAAAAAAAAAGGCAGGCTCTGAGAGGACTCTTCAGGAGATCTTGTTTCACTTTACTTAATGCTATTTGCTTATTTATGTATTTCTTTATTTGAAACAGTAGCTCTGTCTCACCTCATAGACCTGACTTGGCCAGGCTGATGTAGAACTCACTCTGCAAACTTAGGCTAGCCTGGAACTCATTATGTAGGACAAGGTTGGCTACGAAATCACAGATATCCATCTGTCTCTGCCTCCCAAGCACTGAATTAAAGGTGTATACAGGCTTGCTGAATTTTATTTTTAAGACAGGCTCATTAACAGTTTAGTCCAGGATAGCCTCATACAGATGGCAATACTCAGACTTTGCCACTAACACACAGGGATTATAGACATGAGCCACAATGCCCAGCTAAAACTGTCCTAGCAACTAGCCTCAAAATACTGTACTTTGTGTGTGTGGTATAGAAACTGAATCTAGAGCTTCAAGTGTCACTCTACCACTGCGCTACAGCCCAGCCTGCCAGTCAGGTTTCATGAGCCTTTGGGGTTTATTAAAAACACATATGTAATTTGGTAAAATCCATGTTCAAAGGATTGGGTCTGTGTCCTGATTATACTAGACTGCATTTACACAACTTCTTACCATGTGAAAAACTGCGGGTGGGATGTGTTATCCCCTGGAGTTGAATATAAATCTACAATGAGCTAAAACTGATACAAACAAACACCCCCCCCCAATCCTCTGGAAGAGAAACTTTAGTTCAGACCTTACAAACACATAAATTATCACTCAGAGCACACATAAAAAGCCTGCTACAAAAGCTAGGAGTGCTGGTGCGTGCTTGTTATCTCAGGCACTTGGGAGGCTATGGCAGGAAGATAAGGTCAAGACCACAGTGGACCACACAGGTCTAGTCTCAAATACAGCAACAACGCCAAAAGAGAAGCCACAGGGTGTGCCTCAGGGAGAGCCGTTTGGCCTGGGGCTCCTTTGCCGCCACTTTCTCCTGTGCTCGTTGATTACTGGGCAGTGGGCTGTGACACAGGCTGAGGGAGCTACTTCTGCAGAGTTGGCTCTGGGTGTCCTGGGGAAGTCACTGTGAAGAGCAGAACTGCACAGCGGTGAATATGCTCAGCTCACTGAGTGCAGGGCTGCAACTCACGAGAGAGTAGCTCTGTGCTGTCTCTGCCCACCAAGTGATTACGTGAAGCTGCAGAGAGGGCAAGAAAAGCAAAGGTGTTTAAAATCCAAAGGCTGGCGCCTTAAAATAGGCTCTGGAGTTTTCAGAAGACTCAGCTCCTGTCCTGTCACCCAGAGAAAACACTGCTCTCAGCCCCATCTGACCAGGACCAGAGGAGGCATGATAAGGAGACGAAAACACGGACAAGCGACACTCCAAAGGGGAGGGGTAAACCCTTGACAACGCGGGCTCCCTAGGGAGACCCAGGAGAAGCCCAAGGGGCTGTCCTTGCCATTGGGGAAGTTGTAAGAACTGGGTTAGGGTAGAAGCAAAGTGCTTACAGAACACACAGTCGAACACCAAGGTGTCCAAGGGCACGTTACTGCAGCTCCCTCACTGTGGATTTGCCCTCTAGGATTTGATACCACAGCCAACCTAGGCCTGAAAATACTAATATCTGTCTTGACCGTAATCCACCTGTCTATGCCTCCAGAGTGCTGGGATTAAAGGTGTGCGCTACCATCACCCAGAAAATCTTTCATAAAAAGAAATTATTGTATCTATTTCTTCATTGGGGACGGGCACATGTACCCTAGCATGTGTGGAGGTCAGAGGACAGCCTCAGAGAATTGGTTTTCTCCCTCTACCATGTGGGTTCCAGAACTGAGTTCACATCACCAGGTTTGGTAGCAAGCATCTTCCTCTGTTAAACCATCCTGTCAGCGTGTTAACACCTGACTGGAGGATATTATTATGATTATTCATGCTTATTAGTAAGTCACAGATATCTTCCTGTGTCTAATACATGAATTAGACTTGACCATGGGTATATGAACACAGGGAAAAGTCAAGGTGTGTACATCTGACACTATCCTCAGTTTTGATCATCTTCGGAGGTGGGGGGGTATTTGCTAGTGTGTGTCCCACAGGTAAGGGAGAAGTATTACATACAGATTCATACGGCACAGCAAGCCACCCTGGATCTGCACTCTTAGAAACAGGGTTTCTCCTCAGCTTGCCTCAGGGACAGGCATCCCCTCACAGGAAAGGACTGGTTAGTCATTCTCTACAATCCCATCCCCATAGGGTGTGGCTGGGAAACAGCCAGGCCCCCATCCTACTCAGATGAAAGCTCCAGAGAATATTTTAGCCACAAAAATTATACTGCCTGGCTATCTGTCTTAGGGAGATAATCATGTGTTTTGAAGAAATTGAGGCCAGAATGGGGACCACAGATATTCCTGGTAGGGACAGTGAGGGGGAGTTCACACGGGCCCAGCAAGGCAGGGAGGACAATGATTCCAGGTAAGAACACCACCTGAGTGCCAAAAAATCCTAGGGATAACTGTGGAATTGGAGATGAAGTTCTGCTTCTATATTTCTTTTATAGTTTTGAGGTTCTTTTTTTTTTTTTGAATTTTTGTTTGGTTGTATTTTGTTTGCTTAGATAATGTCCTCCTATGTAGCCTTGGCTATCCTGGAAGCCTGTTTGTTTGTTTAGACAATGTCTCCCTATATAGACAAGGTTGTACTTGAACTCATAGAAATCCCCCTTCCTCTGCTTCTGAAGTGCTGGGATTAAAAGTGTGCACCGCCACACATTTTGGTTATTGTGACAGAGACATACATCTCAGACTGGCCTCAGACTCTTTATATAAACAAAGATGACCTTGGGCTTCTCATCCTTCTGCCTCTACCTCTAAACCACCGTCCCCAGCGTGTGTTGAACAAGGGATGAGCCTGCGCTTCGCTAGACAAACTGAGCCCCACCCCTTCTGTAAGAGTGTTTTGCAGACCGTCTAGACAGCCATCCTTTCATATAGAGAAAACCATGCCGCCAGTGAGAAAAACAAAAGTGGTGTGTGAAAGAGGGGATCACACACCACTGTTCTCTCGGGTGCTAGAAGAAATACCAGCTCCAGAAAGACCTTCCACCCAGTTAGTCCCTGGAGCTAGCATTGATGGAAGTCTCCCGCTGTTACCCATTTGCCAGTGTGTCTCGCTCACCGGTGGATACAGTGTAGCCTTTGTGCTGGACGAGCTGCTAGATGAGGCACCGGTGACGTGATTCCGGTCATACAGGGGCACGCTACCCCGCCCCCCCACCAGGCTCATGGAACTCATCATGGACTTGCTGCACGGGATACCTGTGGGGAAGGCAAGGTAGTTCCGAATGAGCAAATTCCCACTCGGGTCCTGATACAATAAAACTTCTGTTCAGGTCAATGTGCCCAAACTGACACCGTCTCTACCACCTACAGGTGTTTGGCTATACCAGGGCAAGACATTCAGGTCTCTATAAAACATGCAGACTCAGTAACTCTTGGCAACCCTGCAGAAGGGAACGCTTTAGGGCTGAGTACAGGGCATACCACCCAGACAGAATGCTGAGATAGCAGTGATACTGTTGTAGCCTCTGGCAAGTCCTGCCCTCCACCCAAAAGATGAGCCAGGTCGTATCAACCTCTGGACACCCCAGTCCAAGGAGGCTGGCTTAGTGAAAAGCTCGGAGAGAGGAAGCCAAGAATGTGTAGGTTCGGGCAGTTTCCATGGTGGCCCCGGAGTGCACAGGTACTTTCAGTACACACAAGGTCCAGAGATGGGCACACCATGCTACTGATAGGACCTGAAGCAGAAAGTGTCACTCCTGGGCACCTGCAAACACAAACTGTACTTCTGTGGGTGGCCCTTCAGGCTCTTCCCAGACAACTTAAACAAACCACCTCCATCACAGAGAAGGCTTCTGGCTACTTACCTGGGAAGGGACCGTGCTGGGAACCACCTGGGGCTATGAAGTTGAGAGGCACGTGAGGGGTTCCACTGACATACTCATGGGGAAAGGGCCCACTGGCCCCTGTGTAGCGCTGGCACATCACTCGCTGGCAGACGAAGTAGACCCCGCCCATGACGAAGAGGGAGAGGATGATGCCAATGACAGGCCCAATGGCACTGCTGTGGGCTGGGATGTCATCTGAGGGTGGCTTGTTGATTTCTGTTGGATGGATTGCTCACATTAACCCCAAAGTTATGGCCTCCTACAGGGACCATGCTGTGAACACTAGAGGGACTGCCTTTGCCCAAACTCCAGGATCTGCAGTAAAGAGCAGGTGAGCTGGGAACATGGGATATGGCTCACATTGGGACCACTACCTTTTGCTCCTTGGCCTGCCAGAGGGCTCCGCTTTTCTCTGCCTCCTTTCCAATGGCCTGAACTGTGTCCCCAATGCTTTGCTAGTAGCATGCTTGGAGGAGCAAGTATTCCTGACTTAGCCCATGTCATGTGTAAGACAGTTGGATGGGCTGATCTGGAGTCGGGTGTGAGCGGTCTATAGGGGTTTATTGAGGGCAAAGCTAGCTCTTATATCATCCCAATTACAAGGCCACTAGAGTGTGACATGTCCCTGATACAGCTGGCAAAAGTTTCCAACATTCCCAAGGACAAACATCAACTCCATTCCTTCTTAACTGCCCACAACAAGAAAGAGCTGGGAAAAGCCCCCCCCCCAAGACAGAGTTTCTCTGTGTTGTCCTAGATGTTCTGGAATCAGCTCTGTAGATCAGGCTGGTTTTGAACTCACAGAGATCTGCTTGCCCTCTGCCTCCCAAGTGCTGAGATTAAAGGTGTGTGCTACCATCGCCCAGCAGGGAAAAAGCTGTTGTCTCAGAAGATGGAGCCAGAGTGTGGGAAGTGTCACCAAACACACCAGGCCTTTGGAAGCCCATGTACAGATCTTACCAGATGGGGCACCTGCCCAGCAGAAGAAAGAGGACATTAGCAACCCCAACTCTGCTATCTAAGCCAGGCTACTCGAGAGTCCGCACCCAAAGCATCTAAGTTGCAATGGTTCTCAGTCAACATGGAAACTTCTTTCTCCCAATACGCCCTCCTCTCCAGCAGTAGGGGGTCTAAGCTCTGGTTCCAGTATGGTAGATGATAGATAGAGTAGCCCCAGACAGAAAAGCATTACAGCCTCTCTGGACTTCCAGCTCCTCCCTGTTTAATTGGCAGCTTCCCTGACTGTCCCAACCACCTATTATCCAGCACTAACACTTACAGCCTAGGGTATTAGCCCATGTTACTAAAAGGTTATGGAATATACATACGTGTATATGTCTGTATATGTAATATGTGTAAAATGTGTACACTTTTCTTGGGCTGCATGTGAGATCAGGGCTCCTGGCTGTGGGGCAGATGATACCAAGTAAAGTCAGAGGGGCAAAAGTGTGGCTACTCCTCAGATCTGAGGCACAATAGCTCAGTGAGACAGACTGCCAAGCGGGCCTGTCTCTGCCTCTGGCCTTGCCAGCACTCCATCCCCAGCTAGGATTCCCCACAGCTCAGCTCCCGTTTCTACCTGTGGTCTCTCTCTCTGAAGGTTAAGTGTTGTCAGCTTGATACAATCTAGGATCACCTGGGAACAGAATCTCAGAGAGGGACAGCGTAGAACAAGTTGGCCTGTGGGTATATGTCTATAGGAAACTGCTTTCATACGATAACTGATGTCAAAAGATCCAAACTACTGGGTTTGGGTCCTAAATTGTGTACGAGAAGGAATGAGCTGATTAGCAGGCATGTGTGCATTCTCTCTCTTCCTGACTGTGACGGCTGCTTCAGTCCCTCCCTTGACCTCACCACCTGGTGGAATGTAACCTGGAACTGAAAGCCAAATAAACCTGTCCTTCCCAAACTGCTTTCGGTCAGGGCATTGTATCACAGCAGCAGAAAGAAAACCAGGACACTCACTAAATGAAACTTCCAAGTCCCACAGCCCCTCCCCACTTCCACACCAGACCACACCCCATTGGGGGACCTGCCTGGAAGCACTCACCACACATGAGCTCGTCAGATCCATCAGCGCAGTCAGGGAAGGAGTCACACTGTTGCTTGATGAGGACACACTGGCCGCTGGTGCAGCGGAACTGATTGGGCAGACAGACAGCTATGAGGGAGAAAGGGGTGGTGCTCAGAGGAGCTGGAGGGTAGCAGCTGTGCCCGGCCCCAACCGCAAAGGTCTGATTCCAAATACAGAGCCAGCAGCTTTCTAGGACCCAGCCAGGAAAGATCGTGGAAAAATCCATCTCACCCCAGAACAACCTCTGTTCCAAAGTCTGTTCAATGCTGGGGTTAACAGGGATGTGAACATGACAGTAAGGAAGAGACCTTGATGCCAGCCTCCCCCTAGGAGGCATGTAGGCTGAGTCAGACACAGTAAAGAACAAAAACAAACAGCCTCCGGTCCAGGATAAAGCAGGTGGGTCTGGAAACGGAGTCGGCAGGAATGCCATTTCTTCAGTGCAGGTGGCCTGGGGCAGTGGAGCCCAGAATGCCATGAAGCAGAAGTCACACTTGTGGAACAAAGGCGGTCTCCACTAATACGTGAGAGGAGAGTGGGCAGGGAAACACGACGAGTCTCAGCACCTTGAGGAACACCTGGGTGCCTGGGCACTATCTCCCATAACCACCCCTCTGGATTCTCTCCTGACATGCCCCAGGTGCCAGACCTGGGAAAGGAGACAAGGGCACTTTGTCCTTCCTGCAAGTGGGGGCCAGCACCTGCTATTGGTGGTCTGTCTCACAACAGGAAGATTGCAGGCAAGTGAGTGAGATGAGGGAGGGAGGGATTCTGAACTGATTGCATGTGACACTCTGAGCTAGAAGCAAACACTATTACTGGCTCTGCAACCAACTGCCCTGCTCCCCTGTCTAGCACCAGAATGTCCACATGTATAGGAGTAACTGGGCCAGGGATGCCAATGGATCCTTATTTATAGACATAGGCAGCTAGCTGGGTTTGGCACAAGTCCCATCATCTGCCAACCCCTGGACCATGGCCTCTACCAGATCCCTCAGAACACTGGTGAGCAGCAAAGCCATCATCACAGCTACACAGAGAAACCCGCCAAGGTCACTCCAGGCCTTATGTCCCACAGAACATCTGTTCATGCTGAAATGAGGGTGGAGGACAGTGGCAGACAGCGTCTGAGTCATCGACAACATCACCCAGCAGCTTTGGACAGAGACAGCAAGAGTGACCAACAGGAACAGTGACAGATTTGTGCCTGTGGTGCTGAAAACATGTTGCAGATGACCAAGGATATTGCAATCATGTTTTAGAGGGCCAAGCATAGCAAGTGCAAAAGAGATACATTGGAGAAATCAAAAGAAGGGTCAATGAGGGCTGGAGAGATGTCCACAGTTAGAAGGACTGGCTATTCTCCCAGAGGACCTGGGTTCAATTCCTAGCACCCACCTGGCAGCTTACAATCATCTGAAACTCCAGTTCCAGTTGATCCAATATCCTCTTCTGGCCTCTGTGAGCACCAGGCATACATACATGTACATATGTGTACATACATACATATGTGTACATACATACATGTGGACAAAACACCCATACAGAAAATTGAATTAATTTTTTTTTAACTAAAGTCTGGCCAGTGTGATTACTTAGTGCAGGGATTCTTGATTTGGAGGCCAAACAACCCTTTTATAGGGGTGGAATATCAGATATTCTGTATATCACATATTTACATAAAGACCCATAACAGTGGCAAAATTACAGTTATGAAGTAGTAACAAAATAATGTTATGGTGGGGGGCCACCACAGCATGAGGAACTGTATTAAAGGGTTGTAGGATTAGGAAGGTTAAGAACCACTGGCATAGTGAATAAGGATGCTTAGAGGCAAGCCTGATGACCTGATGCCTGGGACCCACATGGTAGAAGGACACTGACTTCTGTAGGCTGCTGTCCCCTGACCTTCACAAGGACATACATGATACTCGAGCACACGTGCGTGCGCGCGTGTGCACATCTTAAAGAAAAGACTAGGACTATAACTCAGTGCGCACATCTTAAAGAAAAGGCTGAGAATATAACTCAGTTGATAGACTGCTCCCATCGCATGCAGAAAGCCCTGGGTTTCATCTTCAACATAGCATAGGCAACTTGTGGATAATCCTAGCACTCAAGAGGTAGAGACAGAAAAGTCAGAAGTTCAAGGCCAGTCAGCAGTGGTGGTGCACACCTTTAATCCCAGCACACAGGTGGCAGAGGCAGGCGGATCTCTGTAAGTTTAAGGCCAGCCTGGCCTACAGAGCAAGTTCCAGGACAGCCAGGGTTACACAATGAAATTGTCTCAAAAAACAAAACAACAAAAAGTTCAAAGCCATCCTTAGCTACATAACAAACTTAAGGTTAGCCTAGTCTACATGAGACCCTGACTCGGAAGAAAAAGAAGAAGAAGAAAATGTCTATATGAAGATCTTGCTGATCAAAGTGGCCCAGTTGGCCAGCTGCCCTCAGATGTTGCAATGCTGCACAACTCTGGCTTTGAAGATGAAACTGTAACAGCGTGTGAGCCATGGCCACACCTGACTACTGGATTTCTCTTGAGTTTCTGTAGAAATCACTGCCAAATGTGGAAATGTGAGACAAATTCTCAGCCCATCTTTAAGTCAACTACCAGTAGGATGCAGCATTTCTTCAGGTTGTACCTAAAGAGGATCTGCCTATTAGCTGTTTAACAGCGCCCCTACTTGAGGAAGGCGAGATGGAGCCTCATGTTTGGTGTACAGGAGGGAAGGACAAATGGTTTGGGTGGGCAGGGCAGGGTCTCACCATCACAGTTAGCTTCATCAGAGCGATCCTGGCAGTCGGCCTCACCATCGCAGCGCAGACGGAGGTCCACGCACTGGCCTCGGGCGCAGGGGAACTGGGAGGCAGAGCACACTGGGCAGCCTTCCTCATCACTCTGGTCGGCACACTCGGGGTAGCCATCACAGCGCCAGGCTCCAGGGATGCAGTCAATCTCACCAGTGGCACACGCAAACTGATCGGGGGAGCAGGTAGGAGGTTCTGGGGGAGGGAAGGAAACCACAGTCACACCGGCTCCACCCAGCAAACCACACAACTGCAGGAAGCAGTCAGAAACCCTAGTGACACTTCTCTCCTCACAGCACTGGGGTTACATGTGCCACACCTGCTTTGAAGTGGCTGCTGGTGATAATGAACCCAGGTATTCATGCTTGCAGAACAAGGGTTCTTACCCATTGAGCCCCCACGTGTCTCTTTTATATGGTAAAGAGCATCAACTGACTGGGAACTTTTGATTCAGGCAACAATGGCATCCAAGACAGTAAAACAGGGTGGAAGACCCAAGAAGTTTCTTGCTTCTCGAAGCCTCCATCTCCTCCTCTCTATACCCTGGTGCCACTGCACAAGTGCTGGGGCTACAGGGAAGAGGCAGGGGCACATCGCTATGGCAGGTCACACAGGGAGTGACAGGCTGTGCGGCCACCGAAACACTGAAGTATTTTAGGCTCTCCTGTCACAGGGCTCACATTTAAGAACCTCAGCAAGCCCTGCATCCTATCCTATCATCCTGTGACCAGACAAGTGGCCATAGAAGACGGCAAAGTGTCTGTGTAGAAGACACACGAAGGGGCCTCAAGCTGAGTGTAAAGGCTTGTGCCTGCAATCACAGCACTTGGGAGATGGAGAAGGATCTGGAGTTCAAGGTTAACTTTCGATACACAGAAAGCTCAAAGCCAGTACAGACTGTGGGAGAGAGACATTGTCTCAAAAACCACACCAGAAGAAGGATTTGAAGTCTTATGGTGGGGTAGTGATGGAGCGGCATGTGCTCCCAAGTGGAGAGTCAGCCCTGGGGTCACTGCCACTGCCCTAGGCAGGGAGTCATACAGCTACATCTTCAGATCACAAGTCTGTGTACACCAGAAGAGACTGGACAGACACAAAATGTCTCTCTGCTCTTGGCCAAACTCTAGGGTTTGGGGTGTCAGACTGTATAAGAGATGCCAGCCATTACCCGAGCTCCTGGGCCACAGTCAGTCTGCCATTAAGAGAAGTGTCCATGTGTCCAGCCAAAGCCCACAGTGTACGAGGTGAGATTGTGGCCAAGGATGAAGCCAGACCCTCCCAGGAGCTCACAGAGGACAATCACTGTAGAATGCAGCACAGGCCATCTGGGGTTCCCAGGTCACAGTAGAGAGGAAGAAAGCCCTAGAGGCAGGCTTCACCATGGTGACATCTGCCTGCCAGGCAGATGCTCTCAGGCTCAGAGAAAGAAGGCAAGTGTCTGCCTGAAGGTCATTCATCTTAGAAGTCAGTCTAGGATTTGAACCCAGTTCTTCCTTGACCTGGTTCTTGATGACACAGCACCATTACAATCATGTAGCCCCAGGGGAAAAGGAATAGAGAGGGGAAGGAGAAAGGTCAGAAGCACAGATCTGTTACTAGAGAGGCTTTAGGAACAGTTCAAAGCAGAAGAACAGGGTTCAGTTCCCAGCACCCATTTAGAAGCTTACAACTGCTTTTAACACCAGTTCCAAGGGACATGATGCCCTCTTCTGGCCCCCATGGACAGTGTAGATGTGTGGTGCACAGACATAAATGCAGGACTTAATGTACATAAAATAAAATCTTTTTAAAAATTTGTTATAAGAACCAACAATCACTGGGTAGTGGCACATTGCCTTTAATTCCAGCACTGGGGAGACAGAGATAGGTAGATCTCTGGGAGTTCAAGGCCAGCCTGGTCTACAGAGTGAGTTCTAGGACAGACAGGGTTATTATACAGAGAAACCCAGTCTCAAAAAAAGATCAAACAATCCTGTCGGTATTGGACAACAAACTAGGTCGTTAGGAAAGATACAGATGATTGATTAGTTCTATCAGTCAATTGGATCTAATAAATCTTTCTAGAATATTCCACCTGACAACAGCAGAATCCCCACTCTCCTCAAGGGCACATAAAGCACTCACCAAGACAATGTCCAGAAAACTTAGTGGCCATAAAGGACACTTCAATACATTTAAAGAACAGAAATCTCACAAGGAAAGCTCTTGGACCACAGTGGAATGACAGTAGAAATTAGAGCAGAGACCAACTATCCAGAGACCAAACAAATCCTTCCAGCAAGAATACTTACCATTGAGTCAACACCTTACAACTTAAACAACACACGGGCCAAAGAAGTTGCCTCTCAAGATTTTCTAAAAATTTTTTTAAAAATATTTCAACTACTGGGGTAGATATCAGTACATGCCACACAAGCCAGGGGACCGAGTTTAATCCTAGCACCCAGTGTAAAAAAGTGGGTGCGATGACACAAGCTCAGAATTCCGGTGCTGCAGAAAGAGGAGGGTCTCTGGGGTCACTGGACAGCCTAGGCTAATTGGCAAACTCAAGTTCCTAGTGAGAGACCTTGTCTAATAAAATCAAGGTGGATGGTTGAGAAATAACAGCTCAGATTAACCCTTGGCCTCCACAGCACACAGATAAATACCCATTCATCTGGACTATCTGAAAACTAAGATACAATGTATTAAAATCTGCCAGATGCAGGAAAAGTACACACAAAAATGTTAAAAGGGGGGCTGTAAGTAAGGCATGACTGCTTTGGAGATTAGATGCCATAGAATCTGTCATCGTAAAGCATTCAGGGCAGTGGTGTGGTTCCCTATTTAAAATCCCAACAGAAGACGTCAAGGTCTCACTCACCACCACAGGTCAGCAGGTTCTGCAGGAGCACGAGGTGGACTGGGCATGAGCAACGTGGTGTTCCATCTCCTTTGGCGATGCAGATGTGGGAGCAGCCACCATTGTCTCGGGCACAGGGATGGGCTGCTGTAGGGACAAAGCAGGAAGGAATAGGGTCAGGTACTCCCTTCCTCCTCAGAGTTCATCACGTGCAGAAGGTGCAGGCCAGACTCCTACCAAAGACCATCTCACTGATCCCTTCAGCAGCACAGCTGATCAATACTAACACGGAAACTGATGTAAAAATCGAGTGTCAGGGCTGGAGAGATGGCTCAGTGGTTAAGAGCACTGGTTGCTATTCCATAGGACACAGAGTTCAATTCGCAGCACACACATGGCAGTTCACTGTCTATAACTCCAGTTCAAGGAGACCCCACACCCTCACACAGACACACACGCAAGCAAATGCCAATGTACAGAAAATAAAAAGAAATTATTTTTTTTAAATAAGTGGAGTCTGGCAGAAGTGCTGCTCTATGAACACACAGTTGTCATGTTGCCGGCACTGTGGCCAACGCAGTCTGCTCATTCGGAAGTGCGATCTCTAACTGCGGAGCTAAGGACATCTGATGACTTGTGGGGTTGGGGAGCAGTCAGATCACTGTAAGGGTGTGGCTTCTGGTAAGTCAACCATACTCCCATGGATGGTTCCACAGCTATAAGAATATGATATGGGTGGCACAAATGAAAGTTGACGAATTATTCAAAAAAATCAAAATTAAAAAAGAGTGGGTAGGTAGGTGGGGGTGGGTCAGGGAACAGTAAGGGGGAGAATGGGGATGAACAGGATCAAAATAAATTATATGAAACATTCAAAGAATAAATTATTAAAAAGAAAGAAGACAGAATCTGGAAGCAGTTACCGACTTTGACCAACAGTACACCAGATTGTCTCCCTAGCCCCACACGCCCGCTGCCCCCACCATGGCTCTACACTGTCTGTCCGCTGCTTTCTCGGCTGTTACAGTGGATGTGTCCATGTCCTGACCCCTATGGCCTATAAGCATGAACTTAACTGGAAGCGGAGCCTTTGAAGATGTAACAGGAAAGGAATCTCAAGACAAGGTCATTGTGGGTGACTGAGTGCTTTAAACACAATGACAAGCACAAAGACAGAAGGACAGGTGCAGAATTCTGGGACTGAGTCCAGAGCTTTGTGCATGCTGGGCAAACCCTTTACTAACTGAGCTACAGCCCCATCCCTGGGCTTAGGTTTTTGCTTTGTTTCATGTGTGTACAATCTATGAAATACAGGTGCAGGGGGGATTTACACATCTGTGTACACAGCAGAGGCCAACAGAAGGATGCTGGCTGTCCCATCATTTTCTGCCTCATTCCCTTGAAGCAGAGACTCTCACTGCACCTGGACCTAGGCTCACCCCACAGAGAGCTGAGGCTATAGATCACACTGAACTTGTTATGTGGATGCTAAGGGGATTTGAACTCAGAACCTCATGCTTGCACAGCAAGTGCTGTTACATACCAAATCATCTCTCTAGTCCCTCCTTTCTCTTAAACAGGTCTTATTATATATTCCAGGCTGGTCTCTAACACTAGCTCCTCTTGTCTCAGCAGGAGGTCAACATTGCAGGTATATGCCTCTAGATACTAGGCCAGGACTGTGCAGTTATAAAATTGAGGCAGTCTCAGCAGAGGTCAGCAAGCCTGCTCTGTTAAATATCACAAAGCAAATAATTTTTACTTCCCCAAGCCTGCTACCTGTAGCTACTCCATTCTGTCAAACATTGCTCTATGGCTTTGCTCCAGGTATCAGAAATGTTTGGCCATAAAAATCTCCTAAAAAAGCATTTTGGGTGGTCCACACCCCTGAAGGAGAGCTCACCTGAGAATTCTTTGCCCTCCTAACCTGGGACACCTCATATTAAGTCTCTACAAGGACATCTATAGTTCTTAACCTGTCTCACTAAAGGCTATCTGGTTCTTCTGTCCCTCAGCTATATGGAGCTATGGCTAGTGAACACTTTCTGTGGACACTATCAGGCAAGAGTTGTCACCAGTCCAACCATAGTCATTCTGAAGCCCTGTTGACATATAGGAGGAGCCTGTGACTTTGCAAGAAGCTAGGAGAATGAATATATCCTGTTGGCTTTGTTTATCAAGACAAGGTCTCGCTATGTAGCCCTGGTTGGCCTGGAACTAAACAAGGCTGACATCTAACTTGCTGTGATCCTCCTGCCTCAGTCTCCTGAGTGCAGGGCTTGTAAGGATGCACCAGTGTGCCTGGCTAGGTTACAGATGTTCTACCTGTATCTGCAGATACACAGACTGGGCAGTAGCAATTTACCCAGAGCTCACTTCTCCAGGACTCCAATGACCCAGAGGACAAAAAAAAAAAAAAAAAAAAAAAACCCGCCTCTAGCCAATCAAAGCGGCTAATTCCTTGCTTCAGAACTCAGCCCAGCTTTGAGCAAATTGCCTAACTGCCCCAACCCAAAAGCACCTGTATTTCATAGATTGTACACTTTCTCATTATGGATTCCCAACCTATAAGGTGGAGCAACAGAAATGACAGATGACCAAGTCAAGGGCTCTGGCCTCAACCCAAGCTGCAAGGGTAACGAGCATAGTCAATAGGCCACTCTCCTCCTCACAGTAGAAATGCTGTGAGCTAGCACATGAGACATTCTCACACAGTAGAAATACTGTGAGCGGGACTGGAGAGATGGCTCAGAGGTTAAGAGCATTGACTGTTCTTCCAGAGGTTTTGAGTTCAATTCCCAGCAACCACATGGTGGCTGACAACCATCTACAATTCAATCTGGTATATATGTAATAAATAAATACATCTTTAAAAAAAAAAAAGAAAGCAGGCTAAGCAAGTCATGGGAGCAAGCCACTAAGCAGTGCTCCTCCATGCATCTGCCTCAATTCCTGCTTTGAGTTCCTCCCTGGTTTCTTTCAATGATGGACTGTGACCCGTCAGTCAAACACACCCTTTTCTTCCCTAGCTGCTTTTGGTCATGGTGTTTATCACAGCCACAGGAAAACTATCTAGGATGCCCACATAAGGGATGAAAGACAGACTCAACTCTACAGAGTTCTCAGATCTGCATATGCTCCACGGCATGCAAGTGCCCATCCCTACATATACCATTCATACATATAATTTTTTCTTTGTTTGGCTGGTTTTCTTTTTCTTTTTTTTTTTTCAACTTGATTGTGTGATTTTCAAGCATGAATTTTGTGATGGCATTTTATCACACTGCTAAATGTTGAACACACCTGCACAAGGGATGCAGGAAATGCCAACATGGTCCTAGCAAAGGGACAGCCAAGGTGAAAGGTGAGTCCTGGAGGCAGACTTAGCAGGTAGCAGCAGTGATTCCAATAGAGGGACAGGGACAACAGGGAGGCAGCAGAACCTTTAAAGAGTGGGACCTGCCAGGCGTTCGTGGCACATGCCTTTAATCTCAGCACTGGGAGGCAGAGGCAGGCGGATCTCTGAGTTCGAGGCCAACCTGGTCTACAGAGGGAGTTCCAGGAGAGCCTCCAAAACAATACAGAGAACCCTGTCTCGGAAAAAAAAAAAAAAAGAGAGTGAGACCTAGCTGGAGATGTAGTTCAAGGACAGAATACTTGAGCATTCATGAGAGACCTGAATTTAATCCCAAGGACTGAAAAATAACACAGCCGGAGCCTAGTGGAGGATCGCTGGATCACTGGGAGCATGTCTTCAAAGGAGACAGTGAGAAGCCATCTCTCCCTCTGTTTGGGTTCCAAGCCATGAATCATGTACATGTAGCCTTGCTTTATCACATAGTTATTGCCATGATGCACACTGCCTCACCACAGGAGCAACACAGCTAAACACACGCCACCCACCCACCCACCCACCTACACACACACAACACACACACACACAGTTCAGAGAATTCCAGCACTCAGGAGTTTGAGGTCGGAGGACTGCCAAGAATTCCAAGCTAGCCTGGGCTACCTGCAGAGACTATATCTTAAAAGTAAACAGACAATGGATATAGACAATGATAGAGATGGATAAATAGGTTGGAATTGCTAGGTAGGCAGATGTTAGACAGACAGAATTAAACAAAAAACAGGCTTGGGGGTTCTGTACAGCAATAAACAAAAATGACTGCAGAGGGGAATACATGGACATCTGCTGGCATTCAGTGCTGAGACCATGACCTACTCAGGCACATGGTTCTTGCACCAGCAGCCCATCTGACTCCAGCAGGGATGATTCAGTAGTCTCCAAGAAGTGTTACCCTCCCCCCAGGGACCCCATCACAAATGCTGTCCCCTCTCACATACAGAACTCTTCCAGGCTGACTTCCTCCACAGCATGGATGCCTGTCAGGTGGGTGACACGGCCCTGAACCCTAGTCCGCTTGTCTCCAGTGGTCTTCTCCACACGTTCAATCATCTGCTGTTGGCGGTCGATCCAGTAGAGATGCCTGCCCAGAACCGTCAGACCCACTGGCTGCACGATGTTGGCATCTTCCAGGGTCAGGCGGTTGGCCCCTATGGGTAGCACAAAGACTCCATAAGTGGCAGCTGAGTGAGGAGCCAGACCCCAGGGCTCAGGAGAATAAAGATTTAAAGAGAAGGCCAGGAAGGAGACTGGAGTTTGTCTGTACTTTCCAGAGCTGGGAGATGGAGCAGAGACCACGGAAGCAGACTGTTCCCACAAGGGCTGGCATTGAGTTCAGGTCATACTACATGGTCACTGGCCTCTGTAAGCATGGTGCTTCCTGTCCCCAGCCAGGTGTGTGTGTGTGTGTGTGTGTGTGTGTGTGTGTGTGTGTGTGTGTGTGTGTTATTTGTGTGTGTTTTTTGTGTGGAAGAGGTATGTGTATACATGTGTGTATTCATGTGAGGTTAGAAGTCTCAATCATTTCTATAGCTCATTTATCTTTTAAAGGTTATTTTATTTATTTGTTTGTTTGTTTATTTATTGAGACAGAGCTCTCTATATAGCCCTTACTGTCCTGAAGTTCTTCGTGTAGCCTGGCCTCAAACTCACAGACACCTACCTCTGCCTCCCAAATGCTGGGATTTAAGGTGTACATCACTATACTCAGCTTTCTAAAAAATAACTTACTTTATTTTTATGTGCATTGGTGTTTTGTCTGCATGGATGTCTGTGTGAAGGTGTTAACTCTTGGAGTTACAGACAGCTATGAGCATCCATGTGGGTTCTAGGAATAGACCCTGGGTCTTCTAGAAGAAGAGTCAGTGCTCTTAACTGCTGAGCCTCCTCTCTAGCCCTACACCCAGCTTTTCAAAAGTATTTTTAAGTATTTGTTTTTATTTTATGCATATGGGTGCTTTGCCCATATGTATGTCTGCATGCCAGAATCCTACCGTGTCCAAAGGAAGCCAGAGCATTGTCCCTTTCTCCTGGAACTGGAGATGGTTGTTGTGTCATGTCGATGTTGAGAACTAAACTCAGATCCTCTGCAAGAAGAGCCAGTGCTCTTAACCACTAAGCCATCTCTCCAGCCCCCCCCCCCTTTGTTTGTTTTTTTGAGACAGGGTTTCTCTGTAGCTTTGGAGACTGTCCTGGAATTCACTTTGTAGACCAGGCTGGCCTCGAACTCACAGAGATCTGCCTGCTTCTGCCTCCCGAGGGCTGGGATTAAAGGCATGCGCCACCAACGCCCGGCCCCTTATTTTTTTTTATCATATTTATGTGTGTATGTGTATGTATATGTATGTGGGGGGAACATGCCACTGAGGACAACATGTAGGAGGAGTCAGCTCTCATCTTGACCATGTAGGTCCTGAGGATCAAACTCTTGTCAACAGGCTTGGTGACAAGGGCCTTTACCCACTGAGTCATCTGGCTGGCTCTCCACCTTATTCTTTGAGACAGGATCTCTTACTGAAACTGGAGCTCACTAATTTGGCTAGACTGGCTGACCAGAAAGTCTAATAGAGCCTCCTGTGTCTGCCTTCCCAACAACCAGATGCCAGGCATGTGTCACAGTCCCTGGCTTTTTCCATGGGTGCGGGGATCAGAGAGTTTAGATCCTTATGTTCCACAGCAAGCTCGTTACCCACTGAGCTACCTCCCAGTCACACAGCTTTTATTAGGTGAAAAGTTGCAAAGATCCAGCACCCTCCTAAGTACCGAATCCTGCTTCTCCACAGTCGAGGGCACACATCCAGGCTCCCATGGTGTCAGGAATGTGCACAAGCATACAGAGCTACAGCACAACGCCAGGCTTGCAGCAGGCACAGGACAAGGGGGTAGCTGTTACCCCTACCGGTAAGCAAGGAAAATTGAGGGCTCGTGGGAGGGTCACACCTACAGGTTACTGACAGAGGACTCAATGACTAGAGGCATCCAGGAGGCATACCTGAAAGATCACAGCTTTCAATACGTTTTAGATCTCCGTCCACCCAGAAGAGCTTTCCCAGAGCGTTGTCTACCACGAGGGCCACGGGACGGATGAGGCCCGTGGTGAAGAGAACCTCACGCTCTGTGCCATCCAGGGAGGCCCGTTCGATCTTGGCCGCATGGTCCTGCATGTTGGTGAAGTACATGTACCTGTGGAAACAGTGCGTGGAAGCGGTGGGTAAAGAGCAGTTGATGGAAGCTCTTGCTGCACGCTCATACTCAGCAGCAGCCCAGCCTGAACCTACTGCCATCCAATCAGCAGCTCCAGCCTCTTCACAGCTGGTCCCGGAGGCTGATGAGCCACACCTCTGGGTGTGTGTGTGTGTGGGGGGGAATAGTGTCCCTCAAATTTATGCCACCCTGGAAGTCAGGATGCAAGCATCTTTGAAAATGGGGTCTTTGGGCTAGGTGTTGGTGGCACACGCCTTTAATCCCAGCACTTGGGAGGCAGAGACAGATGGGACAGATGGATCTCTGTGAGTGTGAGGTCAGCCTGGTCTACAGAGCGAGTGCCAGGCAGGATAGGCGAGAGGGAGAGGGACATGGAGAGGGACATCGAGAGGGACAGGGACAGGGACAGAGACAGAGACAGGGACAGGGACAGGGACAGGGAGAGAGACATGGAGAGGGACATGGAGAGGGACAGGGACAGGGACAGGGACAGAGACAGGGACAGAGACAGGGACAGGGACAGGGACAGGGACAGGGACAGGGACAGGGACAGGGAGAGGGAGAGGGAGAGGGACAGGGAGAGGGAGAGGGAGAGGGAGAGGGACAGGGACAGGGACAGGGACAGGGAGAGGGAGAGGGAGAGGGGAGAAGAGGAAGATTCAAGGAATGACACATTTTGAGCTGTGTCTGGGGCAGAATGTGTGCAGTCCCAACATGGACAGACACAAGGCCATGCAGCAGGGCTCACATCCCCAGAGTTCTACCACCCTCACCCCCATCCAGACTTCACCTTCTGCTTGTACAGTTGGGGATCCTGGGTACAATGCTGAAAACACTGCATAGCCCCCAAGATGTTAGCACCACAGGTCCACAGGGGTCAGTGAGTGAATACATGCCTAATAAGGATGCAGCCCTGACTCCACTGCCTGCCCACCCTGGGCCACCTACCCTCGCTCAGCATTGACAGCAATGGCCCTTGGCTTGTCACGGTCCCCTCGAAGCACCACTCCCATGGCGTCCCCATCCAGCCGGTGGACATTGATGGTGTTGGTGGCCTCACAGGTCCAGAATAGTGTCCGACTGTAGATGTCAATGCTAAGATCGTGTGGCTGTCTGTCTGGACTCAGACTTTGGCTGGGAGAAGTCAGCGTGGAGGGCTGTGAGAGGGAACGAAGTAGACCAAGAATGCACCACTCTGTCATGCACAGTGAACCCGGGGGAAAGCAGAAGTACCAAGTTCAGCCTCAGCCTCAAGATTCCAACAATCCGAGGTATTTCCTCCAGACATGGCTCTTTATAAACAAACATTTATTTGTTTGATTTTGTGTGTGTGTGTGTTTGCATGCACATTTCACAGCAAATGTGTGGAGCTCAGAGGACAATTTGTGAGAGCTGATTTTTTTCCTTCCTCCATGTGGGTCCTAGGATTTGAACTCAGGTCATCCACCAGACATTATTTCCAGCACCTTTATCCACTGAGACATCCTGATGGCTCTCAACTCAGATCTTAATGGCATGTCCACTTAAAAATTCACACAACAGTTAGGCAGTAGTGGTACTCACATTTAATCTCAGTACTTAAGAAGTAGAGGCAGATTCTCTGTGAGTTCAAGGTCAGCTGAGGCTACAAAGTGGGTGCCAGGACAGCAAAAGCTACACAGAGAATTCCTGTCTCAAAAAAAAAAAAAAGGAAGGAAGGAAAGAATGCATAGAACAACCAGGAAGAGCTCCAACAGGACTTGGGATGCCAAGCCCCTAGAAGGAATTACACCACAGGACACTGGCATGCTGTCAACTACATAGGACCTGAAACACAACCTCTATCCCTTCATTCCCACTATTTAGGACTCAGGCTCTTGGCTTTGGATATTCAAACCTTGTTCTTTTAATTCAGTAGCCAGAATAGTAGGAATGGAAACCAGAGGGCTACCTCTCTTCTCACTGGACTCCATGGAATAGGGACCCAGGCTGCGGAGTCAGACCAGGGGCACCGGAGCTGGGGTGGGGAGGGTGGGGTAGGGCAAGGACATGCAGCGAGTGATAGGAAACAGGGTAGAGAGAAACAGGAAGGATGTCAGCCTGTATGAAGGTGTTTGAGGAAGGCAAAGGAGTGGGGCAGAGGGTTCAGGAGATTCGTGTCATGGAGCTCTCTTGCGGAGAAGCTACGGGCATGAGTTAGTACTCACGATGACTGAGAGCCTGGGGTTAAAGTGCAACCACTCCTTTTCACCACCAACAGAGATGGGGTGGAGGGCTGTAACTGGAACCCACATGGTAGAAGGAGAGGGCTCTCCCATATTGCCCTGTGACCTCACCCCTATGTATGTCGTGACACATAATCCTTTCTTCAATTAGAAAATCATAAAGGAAAGAAAATGCAGCATCCATTGCTCTCTGCCGCTGCTGCTTTGCTGTTTGGAGACGGTATCGGACAAAGCAGTTCTGGCTGGTCTAGAACATCTCACAGAGGTCCAGCTGTCTCTGTACCCCAAGTGCTGGGACCTGGCACACTGCTTCTTGACTTAGATGCAATGTGACCACCACTACCAGCACCTCGGCTTCAGCTTCCTTGAGCTCTAACAGATTGCTTTGAAATGTGAGACAAATCCTTACTTCTGTAAGTTATTTTCATCGGGGTGTTTTATCACAGCAATAGAAAAGTAACTCCGGCTCAAAGGGATCCTACTAGTTTCCAGTCACAGCATGACACAAAAATCAAACAAACAAAAAAACATTACATTCCCAGAGTTTCCAGGGAAGATCTGTAAACCAGCCCATCAGGGTAATCTCTCCTTCTCTTAGCTGTCACAAAGCATCAACTTGTCACACTACATTAGTAAAGGGGCCACTGGGTTCTCTAGCTTGTGTAAAAGGCATCATGGAAAAGGCTCCCTGAGACAGGCTGGATTGCTCCTATATGCGCTTCCTTCCTGGATTGTCCACGCACAGTGGGAAGGCTCGGCCCTGATAGATTTGAAAATTAGGCTGATTGGATGTGGTGGCACATGCCTTTTATCCCAGCACTTGAGAGGCAGAGACAGAGCTATCTGTGAGTTCCAGGACAGTCTGGTGAACATAACAAGTTCTTGGACATTTGGTGATGGGGGATGTCCTTATGTATATATGTTTCTCTTATTGGTTGATGAATAAAACACTGTTTGGCCAATATAGGCAGGAAGATAGGTAGGGGTAGGAAACGAGAATTCTGGGAAAGGTAGGCAGAGAGAGACCAAGAAGAGACACCATGTAGCCACCAAAGAAGTAACAGGTCCAGGCATTCTCTAGTAAGCCAAGATCACATGGAAATACATAGATTTATGGAAATAATAAAGACAGTGGTAGCCAATAAGAAGCCCTAGCCATCAGCCAATCATTTTATAATTAGTATAGTGTCTTGTGGGCTTATTTGGGGCCAAACAGCCATGGGAAACTCCAATAACAAAATGGCACCACTAACATGGGTTGCACAAATTTCCATGTAACAGAGCTAGCGAGTAAGAAGCCCTAGCCACCTGCCAACAGTTTGTAAACTAATATAGCATAAATATAAACATAGGGTTGGGAAAGAAAAGGGATAAAGTGGCTAAAAAATAGAGTAGCTGGGTGTGGTGGCACATGCCTTTAATCCTGGCACTAGGGAGATAGAGGCAAGCAGATCTCTGTGCCATGTGTTTATCTGGGACTGAAGAGTGGTGGGGCCTGGCGGGAAAGAAACCCCAGCTATAATCCAGGGCTACAGAGAGATACCCCGTCTCCAAGTGGGGGAGGGGGCAAAAGGGAGGAAAGGTGAGAGAGAGAGAGAGAGAGAGAGAGAGAGAGAGAGAGAGAGAGAGAGAGAGAGAGAGAACACTAAACTGGCAAAATGTCTCAGTTAATAAAGACAATTAGAGTTTGATACCCAGGGTTCATATGCTGAAGCAGAGAGCTGACTTCCACAAGTTCCTCCAACCTCCACGCTTAGGCCATGTGTCTTGCTCACACACATACACATAACTAAATATATAAATAAATATAAAAAATCTTTAAAGAAAATTGAGGTTTAGGATTTGATAATACACAATCTTATTTACGAGAAACACAAAAAGAAAGAGGAAGTCAGGTGTAGTAATACACAGATATAATCCCAGTACCCAGGAGATAGGAAATGCAAGGATAAGGAGCCAGCTTTGGCTATATACTGAGTTTGAGGCCAACCTGGGATACAGAAAAACCTGTCTTAAAAAAAAAAAAGGGTAGAGGAGGTCGTGAGGGTTAAAGTGCAGCAGGCACATGCAGGAGGACTGGAGTGGAGAGTCTCAGGAATTAATGTTCAGTGCAGGGTGAGCATGACAGGCCCAAAAGGCAGAGACGGGGAGAGACTCTGCCTCGGGGAATAAGATGAATGATCAATGAAGATGATTCCCATCATCAACATCAGGACCCTCATGTGCACAGAAACATGCACCCTACACACACACACACACACACACACACACACACGCACGCACGCACGCACGCACGCACGCACGCACGCACGCACGTACACAATGGGGAAAAAGTGAATGCAGACACTTGTCCTGGCAGGTAGCTCCAAGAAGACTGCATGACACACATACCTCCATTCATATACATACTATGAGCCATATTCAGCCACATCTGCAGCAAGAACTTCCTGTCCTACTTCCCATGATGCTCCCATTTTTTAAAAGCCCACATACTGCAACCCATGATGCTCTACACCCACAGAGGCAGGAATAACTGGCCAGGCAAAGTGGCTCCAACACTTCCCACAATCCCATCCTGATTTCTGTGTCACTGACAGTGTTTGGGGGCGTTTAAACTCACTGTTATTTATTTTTATGTGTATAGGTGTTTTGCCTGCATACATATCTGGGTACCATGTGCGTGCCTGGTGTCCAAGGTGGCCAGAGGGCACTGGATGCCCAAGGACTGGAGATACAGACAGTTGTGAGCCATGTGGGTGTTGGGAATCAAACCCAGTCTTCCAGAAGAGTCTTCTCTCCAGCCCTTCTGATAGTTTTTGAATACCAGGCCTGCCCTGTTTCTCCCACAAGCCCAAGTATTTCTGTTGGGTAATTTGACACAGACTTGTGACTTTAAGGATAATGTTTATTACATGGCAGAATTAACTGCCCAAGAGACAGGCTGGGAAAAGCATTTGCTATGCAAGCACTCACATAGGAGAGCTGGGCACAGTGACATGCATTTGTAATCCTGGCACTTGAGAGGTGGAGATGGGCAAATCTCTGGGGCCTGCCAACCAGCAGCCTAGCCTAATCAATGAGTCCCGGGTCCCAGGGAAATCTTGTGGATGGCTCCTGTGGAACCACACCTGACGTTGCAGTCTCACCCCACGTGTGCGCACTCACAGACACACAGAAACCGACTGCATGAACCCTATAAAATACATGAAAAATGTAGTGTGACCCCTAGACAAAAGATGCTAACAGGCTAGCCCATCACCACCCAACCCCCACCCTTATCAACAACTGGGAAATCCAGTTTCTCTTATCCAAAGTCCAGGGCTTCACATGCCTAGGATCACACCTACAATTACATAACCAGACTCCAAATCCTTGTTTGCCACAAGCCCTGCCCAGAAAGGGAGAGCAGCCTGTAAGCCACACCCTGCCCCCAGGAGCACCTACCTGGGTACCGTCGTCCTTGGCTCTCTTGATGCTCTGGCGCCCATCCACCCAGTAGATGAACTTGTCCAGCGGGTCATAGTTGATGGCTTTGACATTCCTCAGCCCATGCATGGGCAGGACAAGGTCTGGGCTGAGCTGGTCATCGGGGATCATCCGGCTGATGGCAAATTTCTGGCTGAACAGCAAGAAGGTGGAGGGCGCTGGAGTGGGACAAACAGACCAAGCGCCGAGCATCAGCAAGCTGAGGGCGCTGGAGCGGGACAGACAGACAGACTAAGCAGAAGGCATCTGCAAGAACAAGCAAGGAGCTAGACAAACAGACTGAGCAGCAAGTGTAGCAAGCTAAGGTCTCTGCACAGACAAACCAATCACCAAACATCAGCAAGCTGAGGGCACTGTATAGAAAGCCCCAGCTCCAGGCATCTGCAACTGTAAGCTGAGAAGCTAAACAAAGAGACCAAGCAGCAAGCATCAGCAAGTTAAGGGTGCTGAACAGACGGAGCCGAGAACATCAGTGAGTGGAAGCTGAGACCTGGGGCCAGGGGTACAACAGCCAGTGGGGTAACAGACCAGCACCTGTTCCCACTGGACTCCTTAGACCTTAGAGAAGAGTAGACACAGCTGTCAGCTGCCACGGGTGATGGGTCTCCTTACTCTCCCTGTCATGGCTGTTTCTGTTATCATCCCAAAGTCTGTATGATTGTTCTGAATACATCGATACAATTTTTGCTTGTTTACTTTTGGAAATAGCATCTCATTTGGCATAGAGTGGCCTTGAACTCCGATAAGCAGTCAATGATGGTCTTGCACTCCTCATCCCCAGTCCCAGGGATTATTTCAAGATTTGGTTTTATTATTTTTAAAATTATGTGTGAGTGTGTATATGTGTGTCTGGGTGTAGGTGTATGAAACTGAATGCAGGTGCTCATAGAGACCAGAAAGGGAAAAACTGCTTTTGAAGAGATCAGAAAGTAGCTGACTTCTCTTTCCCGACAGGGAGCACAGACCCTGAGGATACGGGTTCCAATCCCAGCCCTTTCATGGTATCTCACACTGTCTTTAACTCCAGTACCAGAGCATCCAAGGTCCTCTTCTGGCCTCCCTGGGCACCATGCACACATGTGATGCACAGATATACATATAGGTGAAACTTCTACATACATCAGATAATAAACAAAAAAATAAAATCAAAACTCCTTGGAGGCCAAGCTCAGGCTCTGGACCACTGCAGAAAAGCTCAGTGTCGGGAACATTTTCTGTCCTATCAGACTTCGGGGTCCTCACTGACTGAACAAGAAAAGGCAAAACAGCTATTATGGGGGTTGCATGAGGCTCAGGTGACAGAGACCCTAAGAACTGTGCAGTTCTGTGTAGCGGTGAAAATGTATCTGATCTCACAAAAGAGCCCGCTGACAGGACACAGGTGTGCTCACAGAAGGCTACGAGGACGTCACCCTCTGGCCTTCTGAATCTCACTTTCCCCTCCCACGGATGTGACAACACAGGCACACCTATTGGGACAGTCAGCATGGGACTGTACAGGCTCTTGTGAAGCCACCATCAAGGTCAGGAATGCACACTCAGGAGCTCCAACCGTCTCATCTTGCAGCCTTGAGCAGGCAGGTGCACACCCCCAGGTTCTATGACTGGGATACGCAACCCTACAAGCCTGAGGCTCAAATGAGTGGCCCTGGGGGAAGCACTCAAGACAGCGCTGGCAATACACTACGATGCTCCCTCCCCCAATCTCCTAAATGATTCTACATTCACAGAACCAGGAAGCTGAGGATTCTGCTACCAACTGGGTAGTACCATGAAGCCTGGGCAGTGTATGGCCTACCCACCATCCATGTACACAAGACACCCAGACGCAAGAAACTCTCTTTCATCACAGCCCGCAGTGCCAGTTGTTCTAAGGGGCTAAGGCATGGGGTGTGCAGTGGGGACCAAGGCACTTACGGCTGCAGTTGCGGCTGCTGGGGTCCAGCGTGTAATGTGAAGCACAGCCACAGCGGTGGCCCCCAGGGATGGCAAGGCACAGCTGCCCACACTGGCCATTGCTGTGCACACAGTCATTGAGGCCGTCCTGACGGGAGGAGTGGAACACCAAGATGTCCATGACGAAGTCCAGGTGGCCCTGGATGAGGGTACGGTTCTGCCCGCTGGTCTTGTCGGCCCGCTCAATGCTATGCAGGTTCCAGTCAGTCCAGTAGATGTAATCACTGTACTGCGTCAGGCCAAAGGGGTATGGCAGATCGTCGGCTATTACCATGCGCTCCTGACCTGTGTGGGGACACCAACACAGTAAGAGGTCAGTAAGAGAGCTATCAGTCCAACAAGCTCAGGGGAGTTCTAGGAAAAGCCAGCTAACCTCATTCCAGGAATCTCAGCCATGCAGAAAAGCCTGAGCAGTTTCAGGAATCGGGCTGGCTGTCCACCTAGGTGGCAGTGTCCTCAGTGAAAACCCATACAACAGCCAGTAACTTTGTTTCTTTGTTTATTCTGACAGTATTTCAGTTCTGCAGCCTAGGCAGGCATAGAACTCACTCTGTAGCCTAGGCTGGCCTCAAATTTACAATGATCCTCTTGCCTCAGCCTGCCAACTGCTGGGATTCCAGGAATGAGTCAGCATGCCTGGCTCCATTTTATCTAATCAAGCACATGGAACACTTATGCCTGACCCCACAGCCACATGGCACCAATGTCCCCAAGGAGACTCCGATCAGCGGAAAAGGATAGATGTGTGAGATCTTGCAGAGAAATCCAAGCCCTCCCAAGAGCAGGACAACATACAGTGAACTGGGCAGATCTGGCATCCTGTACTACCTCTGACCAGGGGCTCAGTACACTGGTGCACCCAACACACAGTTGACATGAGGCCATGTGTCAGGGAGAGACAGGGAACAGGCCTGGCAGAGCAGAGTGGAACAGCACAAGTTTCTAGGCAAGGAAGGAGCCTAAGGGTTCTCAGAGCCCCTGGACCAGGCAAAGGCCCAGCCCTGCACATCTACACTTTACAGCCTGTGGGCTGCAAGCCCATGTCTCTTCATGTGTGCTAATCAAGGCACAAACAGTACCAATGAAAATAAGCTTGTGATATGAGAACATGCTTGTCACATCAGAAAAAGCAGACAAATATATGTACTATAACTTAAAGGAAATTTCGAAAACAGCTCTCGCCAGCCTGGCAGTGGTGGCACACACATTAATCCCAGCACTTGGGAGGCAAAGTAGGCAGATCTTTGTGAGTTCCAGGCCATCCTGGTCTACAGAAGTAGTTCTAGGGCATCAAGGGGCTCACAACAGAGAAACCCTGTCTTAAAACAAACAAAAAACAGTTATCCATCCATCCATCCATCCATTCGGCCTTGTGTACCCCAGGCTAGTCTCTCCCTATATTACCAAGGATGACCTTAAACTTCTGATCCTCTTGCCGCCACCTCCTGAGTCCAGGGATTACAGGCTATACCTAGTTTATGTGATACAGGGGATGGGGATGGAACCCAGAGGATTCAAGTTTGCTCAGCAAGTACTCTACCAATGGAGCTACATTCCAGCCAAAAATTATTTCTAAAAAGCAAAAACATGCACAAAAACATTCAGATCCTAAAAATGGGTATCATGTATTTAAAACTTAGCTTTTCAATATAAAGATTAGGAAGGGGTATGGCCAACAGAAGATGAGCCTATGCTACTGGGGGGGTGGAGGCCAACTCTGGCCCTGAGGATATCTAAAGTAGCCTTGCTGGGTGATCTCATACAAGTTCTATGACATATCCAGCCTCAGTTTCCCCATTAATAAAAAGGGCTACCATATGGTAGACAGTGAAATACCAGTCCTGCCTCAGAGTACCAGGGTTAGATGGAGATACACTACAAGAAAGAGGAGAATGCTTGTGGCTATGCCCATGCCTTTGTGATGCCAAGTGGTTCATAATCCACAGTAGCCTAGCATGTGTAAAGAGAGTGAAACCAGAGCCCGCCACTCAGTGCCCATGCCACAGCCTTGAGGTCACCAGCCCTCACCCAGCATGTTGGAGGATTCAATCATGTTGGTGTCCAGGTCAGTCCAGTACAGTCGTTGGTCGGCATAGTCAATGGTGAGGTCATTGGCTCGGCCCACCTTGTCTACCAGCGTCATGCAATTGGTCCCATCCATGAAGGCCCGCACGATCCTCGGCTTGCCGCCCCACTCAGTCCAATAGATATACCTGGAAAGTACCAGGAGAGGGGAGATGGGCAGGATCAGGTAAGTTCTGGCTTAAGACAGGGTCTGGGGCAAAGAGTAGCCACCATCTCCTAGACTCAGCCCCACTACTATGGGGGAAATCAGTCAATGACATCTCCCCAGGAAGTAAGAAGGAGCCAGATCCAGTTGAGCTTCAGCCATAGCTCTGGCTCTCCCCACCGTCCAGGAAGAACCCCATGCAGCCAAACAGGACAAGCAGGGGAAGCCATCAGACAAGGCTGTCTAAGCAGGCAACATATCTTAACTAAGGCAGCTGTCAATCAAGAGAGATGTGGGCAAATTCAGATGGATGGCCCTTCTCTCACAGAGTGGAAAACCTGACCAGGGATAACCCAGCGCAGAGGGGGCCTCCTCCTCCTCTTCCCCTGCATATCTGAGAAGGATGTTCACACTCTAAGGTTTGAAAAGTTTTCTTGGTCTTTGTTAGCATCTGGGCATTTGTCTTCCTCCTGCCATCCTGCCTGTGTTCCAGGCAGGGAGCAGGGTTCCATTGTTCCCCATGATAATATGGATGCTCTACGGAGTGAGGATGTATCCTGCACTAAAAGGGATACTTGGGACTAGAAAGAGACTGCACTTGGCCCACCAGGCCCCAGTTCCCAGGACAGCCTAAGTGTTACTTAAGACAGCCCATGTGAGAGCAGCCAGAGTTCTGTGGCTGACAGCACCTTCAATGCTGCCCTAAGTTTCTTATCTAAGAGTGAAAAAGACAATCTTCCAGGGTACAGCTGGCAAGTAGTATAACTATAGGCACAAAGTCTAGAGAGGTGGGGCCAGTCACTTCAACGCAGAGGCACTTGTGAACAGATGGGAGGGGCCTGGATCATGTGACAGACAAAAACAGTGCTTACCCTTTAGTGGGATCCAGCGCCAGAGACCTGGGGTTGTCAAGGTCTTTCCACACAAGCACCTGCCGGAACTGCCCATCTAGCCGGGCTACCTCAATTCTGTTGGTCCCTGTGTCAGCCCAATAGAGGTTCTTGCCCATCCAGTCCACAGCCATTCCTTCTGGGTAGTCTAGGCCAAACTCGATCACATGCTCCACTGAGCTCCCATTCATGAAGGCTCGGCTAATAGTCTGGGAGGGTGAGGATAGAAAGGGCCATGTGAGGATCCAGCATCTTTTGTACACATCAACCCAGGAGACAGCAGAGTCTCCAAACAAATAACCAAAAGGCAGGAAGATGAGCTCTGTAGAAAAAGCAACTTGGATATTTGTGCGTGTCCATGTGTGTGATTTTACACAGATTTGAGAGTCTAGAAAACACTCTACCAGTAATCATACTTAAATCTGGGAAGGAATTAAAACTATAAAAGACTATAGCTGGGCGCTGGGACACACGCCTTTAATACCAGCACTTGGGAGGTAGAGGCAGGCAGATCTCTGTGAGTTCAAGGCCAGCCTGGACTACAGAGCAAGTTCCAGGACAGCCTCCAAAACAATACAGAGAAACCCTGTCTCGCAAAACCTAATTAATTAATTAATTAATAAAAGACTGGCACTGAGAGATGGTTCAGAGGTTGAGAGCACTTGCTGCTCAATTGTGAGAACCAGAATTCAGATGGTGGCACCTACACACAGCTCACAGGCCCTTGTAACTATTTCAGAGGAATTGACACCCTCTTCTGGCCTCTGTGGGTACTGGACACATATATGCTCATACAGTCACAGATATACATGTATATAAATAAAATAAAATCTAATACATACGTATGTGCACATCAAGGAGTTTTTCAAACACAAAACAGCTTTTGGAACTGCTAACAATTAGAAAAAGAGTGAGGATACAAATTGGAAAGGAAGAAGTCAAACTTTCACTATTTGCAGATGATATGATAGTCTATGTAAGCGACCCAAAGAATTCTATCAGGGAACTCCTACAGCTGATAAACACCTTCAGCAGAGGGGCAGGATACAAAATTAACTCAAAAGAAAAAATCAGTAGCCCTACTATAAATATACAATAAAGGGGATGAGAAAGAAATCAGAGAAACATCACCCTTTACAATAGCCAAAAACAACATAAAATATCTTGGGGTAATTCTAACCAAACAGGTGAAAGACCGGTATAATAAGAACTTTGAGTCCTTAAAGAAAAAAATTAAAGAAGATACCAGAAAATGGAAAGATCTCCCATGCTCTTGGATAGGTAGGATCAACATAGTAAAAATGGCAATCTTACCAAAAGCAATCTACAGATTCAATGCAATCCCTATCAAAATACCAGCACAATTTTTTACAGACCTCAAAAGGACAATCCTCAACTTTATATGGAAAAACAAAAGACCCAGGATAACCAAAACAACACTGTACAATAAAGGAACTTCAAAAGGCATCACCATTCCTGACTTCAAGCTCTACTATAGAGCTATAGTACTGAAAACATCTTTGTATTGGCACAAAAACAGACAGGTAGACCAATGGAATCGAATCGAAGACTCTGATATCAACCCACACACCTTTGAACACCTGATCTTTGACAAAGAAGCTAAAACTATACAATGGAAAAAAGAAAGCATCTTCAACAAATGGTGCTGGAGTAACTGGATGCTGGCATGTAAAAGACTGCAGATAGATCCATATCTATCACCATGCACAATACTTTAGTCCAAATGGATCAAAGACCTCCACATCAATACAGCCACACTGAACTTCTTAGAAGAGAAAGTGGGAAGTACCCTTGAACGAATTGGTACAGGAGACAGCTTCCTGAACATAACACCAGTAGCACAGACAGTGAGATCAACAATTAACAAATGGGACCTCCTGAAACTGAGAAGCTTCTGCAAGGCAAAGAACACAATCAGCAAGACAAAACGATAGCCCACAGAATGGGAAAAAATATTCACCAACCCCACATCTGACAGAGGACTGATCTCCAAAATTTACAAAGAACTCAAGAAACAAGTCTCCAAAACACCAAAGGATCCAATTAAAAAGTGGGGTGCAGAACTAAATAGAAAATTCTCAATACAGGAGTCTAAAATGGCTGAGAAACACTTGAGAAAGTGCTCAACATCCTCAGCCATCAGGGAATTCAAATTAAAACAATTCTGAGATACCATCTCACTCCTGTCAGAATGGCTAAAATCAAAAACACAAATGACAGTTTATGTTGGAGAGGATGCGGAGAAAGGGGAACACTCCTCCACTCCTGGTGAGAGTGCCAACTTGTGCAGCTACTTTGAAGACTGGTATGGAGATTCCTCAGGAAAATGGAAATCAGCCTACCACAAGATCCAGCAATTCCACTCTTAGGCATATGCCCAAAAGATGCACATTCATATACAAGGACATCTGGTCCACTATGTTCATAGCAGCATTATTTGTAATAGCCAGAACCTGGAAGCAACCTAGATGCCCCTCAACTGAAGAGTGGATAGAGAAAATGTGGTACATCTACATAATGGAGTACTACTCTGCAGGAAAAAAAAAATGGAATCTTGAAATTTGCAGGCAAATGGATGGCACTAGAAGAAACCATCCTGAGTGAGGTAACCCACACCAGTCACAAAAAGACAAACATGGTATGTACTCACTCATATATGGATTTTAGACGTGGAGCAGGAGAGTGCCAGCCTACAATCCCACCGCCAGAAAGTCTGGGGTACAGGGAGGAACCTAAGAGAGATATGCATGGTAACCTGGTGAAGGGTTATAGGAGGAGATCTCCTAATTGGATTGGGAACAGCGGGGAGGGGAAGGGAGAGGGAGATGGGAGGAAGAGAAGGGGAGAAGAGGAGGGGAGGGGGGGAGCAGGAAGGTTGAGTCAGGGCAAGAATAGAGGAGAGAAAGATGAGAGACACCATAATAAAGGGAGCCATTATAAGTTGGAGGAGAGATCTGGCACTAATGAGATCTTCACAGATTTACAATAATGACACCAGCTGGCATTAAGGCTACCTTAAATGCCCTCCCCTGACAATGAGATTGATGACTACCTTATATGCCATCCTAGAACCCTCATCCAGTGGGCTGACAGAAACAGAGGCAGACACAACCACAGCAAAAAAAACCAAACTGAACTCCTGGAACCCAGTTGCAAAGAGAAGTGATGAGCAAAGGAATCAAGACTAAGCTGGTGAAACCCACAGAGGCAGCTGACCTAAACAGCAGGGAATGCATGGACCCCAGACTGATCCCTGAGAGACCAGCATGGAACTGATCCAGAGACCCCCTCCCCCAACCTGGGTGTCAGAGAAGAGGCCTAGGCAATTTATGGGACCTTGGAGATTAGGTGAGTATTTGTTCCTGGCATACAAATGGACTCTGGGAGCCCATTCCACATGGAGGGATGCTCTCTCAGCCTGGACACATGGGGGAGGACCTAGGCCCTGCCCAGGATTATATGACAGACTCTGAAAATCCCTCATGGAAGTCCTTTCCCTCCCTGGGGAGTAGAGGGGGGATGGAGTGGGATGGGGGGGTTGGGAGAAATGGGGGTTGGGGGAGGAGGGCAGGGAGAGGAAACTGAGAGTAACATGTGTAAAAAGTTAAATAAAAATTATGATATATATAAAAATAAAGAGGTCATGAATTTGAGTGAGAGCAAGGAGGTACTGTGAAAGTGGATGAGGGAGGAGATGGAACGGGGGAAATCACACTATTATAATTTAAAACAAAATGTGACATACATAAAAAAGAAAAAGTGAGGCTACAGAGTTAGGTAAAGGGTCAAGAGCACTGTTGCTCTTATAGAGGAACAAACAGCTCCCAACACCCAAATGATGGCCTTCAACCACTTGTAAGTCTAGTTCAGGGCACCAAACCCCCTCATCTTTTGACTTCCAAGTGCTCTGCACACATGTGGCACACATACATACAATATAGGCAAAACACTCACACATAAAATAAATCTTTAAAAAAAAAAACAAAACTGGAATTTGCGATGAGGCAGCAGCTGTGGTCACTGCAGTTCCAGCTTCTCCCAGATGTTGCCCTTCGCCAAAAACGCACTAAGTCCTCTCCAAGTTCAAAGCATTTAGCAAGTGGTAGCAAGGCAGAGTCACCAGAAGCGGACACCGAATTTCCATGACAAACATGGAAATGCGATACTAGCTGGTGGAGCTCTCTTCTGTATTTCTACATGGACATATACAGCAATACAAATTGGAATAGAATGGAACCTGTCTCCTGTTGGCAGAGTCACCCCAAAGGAATGGAGAGATCAGTAGTCATGCCAGCTAGTACAATAATCAAGGAATTGTTGCAAAACCAACATAAGTGATGCCAAGTCAAAGAATAATGTATCCAGTAAAATATGGCATGTGACACCTTTTTCTGGTCTCCACAGACACGTAAATAAAAATAAATATTAAAAATAAATAAGAAAATAACCACAAGCAAATAAATAGTAGCCTGAGGTACAGGTGATCTTGTTTCTCTGTTCCTCCCTCCCCACAGACCTCCTTTGTTGAATAAGGAAAGAGCAGGCTGGTCTCAAAGTCACAACAACCCTCTTGCCTCAGACTCCTGATTATTAGAATTACAGGCATGCACCACTCTATCCAGCAAAGGTGATCAAAGCCAGCATGTTCGACAGACCCCATTTAGGAGACAAGTCTCTTCCACTGGTTGCCATCCAGGACAATGATACCTGCACTGTGACTGGAAACAGATGCAAGGTAATGAACTATGGGAAAGCATGGGTCACTGCCTATACAACTAGTCTAGCTGGCCAGCTTGCAACAAGTATCCCCTGCCTCTGCCTTCAGAGGCTGGGAGTTCTGGCAGCCTGCCACGCCCACCAAGAAACTGCAACTCTGGTTCTTACATTTGCCATTTGTATGGCAAGCTCTTTGACCACTAAAATATCTTCCTCTCAATACTTTAATTTTCTTAAGATCTAAAAATGGCCTTAGGTTCACTTTTATTTTAAGTTTGAGTGTTTTTTCTGAATTTATGTCTGTGCACTACATGCATGCAGTACCTGCTGAGGCCAGAGGAGGGCAATGGATCCCTTGGGACTGGAGTTACAGATTGCTGTGAACCACCATGTGGGTGCTGGAAATGGAACCTGGAACCTCTGGGAGAGCAAGCAAGCAGCCAGTGCTCTTAACCACTGAGCCATCTCTTCTGCCCCTAATTCTTAAAAACATTTTATGTGTGCCTGAGTACATTTAAGTGTACCCTGTGTATACAGTACTACCCAACTCCAGATCCCTCAGAATTGGAGCTACAGGATATAGTGAGCCACCTGACGTGAATGCCAGGAATAGCATTCAGATCCTCTGGAAGAGAAGGAAGCATTCTCAACTGCTGAGCCATCTCTCTCACCCTAATAAGGTAATTTTTTAATAATAACAACAACAACAACAATAATAAGCCATATATAGAGCACACAATGGCAGTTTCACAGACAAGATCCCTCAGAAAGCTCAGGCATTTGAAGCCTCGCACTAGGTACCTTGAGGCTGACATCTGTCCAGTAGATGTGGTTGTTGGACACATCAAAGTCCAGTGCAGAGGCCTCTTTGACACCTGTGAGTGGGATGGCCACGTCGTTGTTGTTCGTCTCCAGGGAGATCCTGTGGATGGTGGCTCTGCTAGTGAACACCAGGAAGGCCTCAGGGATAATGCAGGTCTTCATGTCGCTCAGCAGCTCCAGGCCAATGGGGCAGCCGCACTTGGTGGCATGAGGGGTGAAGAAGCAGAGATGGCTGCACCCTCCATTCCCATCCGCACATGGGTTGGTTCCTGTGAGGAAAACACGGCTCTAGACTGGCCAAGGAGAGATACGCCTCATTCACAGCTGTGCGTGGCTGTATTCCTGCCACCCACCAAAAGGAGACAGAGGAAGGAGAGGCGGGAAAAGCATGGATGGTGGCCGCTAAAGCCTTCCTTAGTACGGTCAATTGGCAGTGACAAGACAGCAGGGTCCCACCACCGCCAGGCCCCTGTCCCAGGTATCACAAGTCTGTTGATAGTGGCAACCCAGTACAGCAAATCAGGGGTGGCGTGGCCTGGGCTACAGCCAGCCCACTGAGGAGTGACGGTACTACACGTCAACGTCTGCTCAACTGTGGCTTCTCAACTCTGACCCTGCGTAGTGGATTGGCTCTTATCCTGCAGAATGATCTCTGATTCACTGACTCCCTTGGCAACCAGTAAAACTCAGGTGTGCCATGGATAGCACGTTTCTATTAAAGCAGACAGAAACTGTCACTCACCGATTTTGGACCAGCCTGTTACCTCATTCTGCTTCCAAATTGCTGCTAGAAGCAACTTAGTGTTAGGAATTTAAGGAAAAATAATTTTAAAAAAGACTTTTTCCCCTTATCACAAGATGGGGGGGGCACAGGCCCAACTTCTTCTCCGCCAGGGAGGCTAGCTTTATTCTCATCTTCTTCCCAACAGATACAGGTGGGCCTGGTCTTCTGCCTCCTGTGCATGACAAGCGCATTTCCCCCAGGTGGCTAGTGAAATGGAACCCGTCAGTCCTTTGGGTTGCTGTGTGTCTATCACAGTGACAAAAGGCACAAGCCACACCCATGGTCACCCATCCTGCCTTCCTGCTGGGACCATGCTGCCTCTGTTTAGGTGTCTCTTCTGCCCATCACACCCTGCCTGATCACTCAAATCCAAGCTCAATCACCTCCCTCTGTGTGTGTGTGTGTGTGTGTGTGTGTGTGTGTGTGTGTGTGTGTTTGCATGTGCTCATACATGCCAGCACATGCACAGGCAGATATGCATATGCACACAAATGCACATGCTACAGCACACATGTGGAAGTAAGAAGACAACTTCTGGGTATTGGTTTCTGCTTCCCCCATGTGAGCTGAGTGTTGAACTCGGGGTATCAGGTTTGGCAGGAAGCACCTTTACTCACTGAACTATCTCACTAGCCCAAAGATTTGGGCTTGGTTTTGCTTTTTCTTGCTTTATTTTGTGTGTGTATGGGGGCGGGGGGCAGAGAGAGAAAGAGAGAGAGACAGAGACATAAATGCAAATTCTGGAGGTCAGAAGGAGGTGTTGGGCGAGCCTCAAGCTAAAGTCCCAGGTGGTTGTACTGGGAACAGAACCTGGGTCCTCCAGAAGACTAGGAGGCCCTCTGAACCCTGCGCCACCTCTCTAACATCACACCTACCTGTGGAGTACAAGCAAGTGGCCACAGCACTGGGGCCTCTTCTTGCATTTCTTTATCAGGCAGTTTCCAGTACCTGAGACATGCAGGTGTGGCACCAGGCATGGGAGTGACAGAACAGACGGGACAGAGCCCCTGCTCTGTGGAACAGTCCCTGGCCCCCACCTGGACGTTTCTATCCAAGTGGAACTTATGAACCTGCATTTGGAGTCCTCAAAAGACAACCCAACAAGCCAAATAAAGCTCTCCTAAGTGAAAACTGACCATCCTGCCTTTCAGGGAAAAAGTGGGTTTGAGAGTCCCAGCCCAGCTCAGCCACAAGGGCAAGGTAGATACAGTGAGTTCTGGGTTCAACTGCCTGCTACTCACTGGGCTTTCTCTCTCTGCCCCATTGTCCATGGGGTGGGAACTAGGATTAGCATACACTTGGCCATAGGCACTGATGTTCTTATCAGGGTTGGTACTCACTGAGAAGTCACATCCGCCATAGTTATTCCCAACTGTCTAATCCTTGACTACTACCAACACTGTTTCTCTGAGCAACATGTCACCCCTACTCCCCCCTATCCTTAGCCAGACAGTCATCATTTCCTGTCCTGACCATCCTCAGAGTAGGATACCCTTCTGCACACCAAAGCCAGGTCTGAACCCGTCACCTTTCCTGGCGCCAATTAGCCAAGCTGAGGCATGGCTCAGAGCTTCCCTGGACTCACCGACAACCTTGGCCACATTCACCGCTTTGAGTCCCATCAGGTCAGGCAGCTGATCAATGATGACATCCCGGCTGGCCTTGACCTTGTGCACCCTCTCAATACTGCGCCGCTGCCAGTCGGTCCAGTAGATGAAGTCCCCCAGCAGTGTGAACCCAAAAATGTGTGGGAGCTTGTCCTCTAGCAGGGTCCGCCGCTTTGTCCCATCCATGTTGATCACCTGTGTGTTGGCAGAGACACGGGCCTGGATGGGCAGGGGCTGTACCAAGAGCCTATGAGGCCTGCCTCAGGCATGAGCTGCCCTGGAGCTTCCAAAGCATCGGTACCTAGCCCGGTGCCATGAGGTGTCAGGTGTTATGGTACAAATGGCATTTCCCACATCCTTGACTGATGGACTGAGAGCTGTTCCTAGAACCTCCCTAAACTGGGTGTGGATGCTGTGAATGGGAATTCTTTCCCTGAGTGCTGATGAGGCATGCACTGGGGCGTGGAGCACCAAGGAACGGAGCTCAGGCCAGGACGAGCACTGTAGGAAGGCTTCCTGAGATCTAATAGCAATGCCTGATACAGGTGCAGAGGTGGACAGCTAACACAATTTCAAAGGGTCAGGCCACCCCACAACCTGGACAGGCACCCCTAGTTATAACCCTAACCTACAGACCTATGGTACTCTCCTTCCCTGTCCACCCTGATACGGAAAACCAAGTCTTCTTCTGGAAAAGGCTCTGATGATCAAAAGCAGACACTAAGACTGGGAGTGTGGCTCAGCTGGTGGAGGGCATTTCTGGCATACAAGAGACCCTGAGTTTGATCCCAAGCACCAATAAACTAATTGGTAGGGCATACGGACAATCCTAGCACTCAGGAGGTGGAAGAAAGATAAAAGGTTCAATACCATCCTTAGCTACGTAGTCATTTTAAGAGCATCCTGAGACCCAGTTTGTTTGTATTGTTGGGTTTTTGTTACTGTTTTTTAAAGCCACAGGATAAATGGGACTCTAGTGATCCACAAAGACCAGCAGCAGCAACGGCAACATCCCAGGCTCTGGGCTCTCAGGACAAGATGATGAAACACACCAGGTAATTACAGGCAAGCCTGGGCTGGCCTCTTGCTCATCAGGAGAGCAGGCAGGCTGAGCCCTAACACTAAACCACTATAGTTCAACAGCAAGAGGTGAAAGTGCTGATTCAGCAAGGAAGACTGCAGTTCCAGGGCCTACTGCCAGGGGGCAGCCTCCACTCTACTTGGTGTCCTTGCACCCCATGGGCCTCAGTTTCCACCTGCAGCAGGAGACCAGACTAATCAATCGCTAACCCACCCTGGAAAAATAATAAAACAAAGGACCAAAGCTGAGCTCCTATCTAAAGCCATTGAAAACAATGTGGAAGCCATCAGAGCTGCTGTGAGAGCATCTGCCCAGGTTTGGCAAAGGCAGTTGTTTGTTTGTTGGGGGTGGGGACGGGACAGGATGGGAGGGGGGGGCATCTTGACTGGAGGCTCAATGATGTCAAGTGAGCAGCAGAGGGCAGTAACAGCCAGCTTCAGTTCACACAGCCAGAGTTCATTGCTTTGTTTTGTTTTCCAGGAGTTTTCTGTGTAGTCTTGGTTTCCCTGGAACTTGATGCGTACACACCAGGCTGGCCTTGAACTCAAGAGATCTAGCTACCTCTGCCTCCCAAGTGCTGGGTTTAAAGGCGTGAGCCACCACGGTCAGGCCAGAGTTCATTCTTATATTCCCATGAAAAGACAGACAGAGGTGGTACATAGGCCACCAGTTGCGGGTTAAACACCTGGGGGAATAACTGGCCCTCAGCACACACCATTAGCACACTGAGCTCCCCAACCTGGGGAGAAGAGAGGAGAGTGGGTGACAGAAGAGGGCAGTGACAGGCAGGGCTCCGGGTGACATAGGGACCCTGTAATTCAGGACAGGCAGAACAGGCGCTGGGAAAGGATTGATGAGGCTAGAAGATTCTCACCTGAACAAAGAAAAGACTCTAGTTTCAACCTACCAGAGGTCGGCATTATCTCTTGTATGTTCTCAAATTCTGTGTGTCTGCTGTGTGGGCAAGCACATGAGTATGGAAGTTGGGACAATTTTCAGGAATCAGTTCTCACCTTCCCTTATGTGGGTTCCAAGGCTTTGAGTATAGGTTATTACTGGCTTGATGACAGCACCTTTATCTGCTGAGCCATCTTTCCAATCCCTTGTTCTATTCATTATTCCTTCCTTTACTATCTTTTCTCTTGAGATAGGATCTCATATAGTCCAGACTGGCCTCAGGTTGACTGGCCTTAGGTTCACCACTTCCGATTCTCCTGCCTCTGCCTCCCTAATGCTGGAATTATAGGTGTACACCACTATATTTAGTTTATATCATGCTTTGGGATGGAACCCTGGGCCTCGTGCATGCTAGACAAGAATTCTACCAACTGAGCCATATTCCTAATGCAACTTATAAGACTAAACTTCCAAACATGAAACAGTGAACCGTGGTAGAGAGCACCTTCCTGGATCCATTCTCAACAGTGAAAGAAGCCCACAGAGATACTAAGAGGAAGAGGGGAACATGCCAGATGGCTCAGATTGTCTCCTACTCCCTGATACAAAATGAGAGGTCAGAGCTTTCCTGGCCAGGTCAAGCCACACCCAGGGTGAAGACAAGACTGGATCTGGGCTTGCATAGTGGCAGAGTCTCCCTGTAACGAGGGAGCCATACCCCATGCATTGCCCTTGGTACAGATTACGGGCCTCTCAGAAATGGAAGAAAATGAGATTGGCAATAAGCAATTCTTACATGCTCTACTGTGTGGGAATAGAAATTACAGAAATGGGGCTAGAGAGATGGCTCAGCGGTTAAGAGCACTGACTGCTCTTCCAGAGGACCTGAGTGCAATTCCCAGCACCCATATGGCAGCACACAACTGTCTGTAACTCCTGTACTAAGGGATCTGACACCCTCAAATAGACAGACATGCAGGCAAAACACCAATGCACATGAAATACAAATAAATTAATTGTTTAAAAAATAATATTTAAAAAAAGACATTACAGAAATGTTCTATGGTGGTTGTGTTGGGAGAGGGGTGGATCATTCTCTGTAGCTCTGGTAAGCATGGAACATGCTATGTAGACAGGCTGGCCATAAACTCACAGAGATCTACGTGCCTCTGCCTAGGATTAGCCATGCACTGTACAAATGTTTTATGCCTTTCCACCACGTGTGCAGTGCCTGTGGAGGTCAGCAAAGCCCTGGAACTGTAGTTACAAATGATTGTGAGTAAATCTCACTGTAAATGCCATCTGACCTGCAATTCCAGTCCCAGACACATACTCAAGGGAAAGCAGAAATGGTATTCAGGCTAAAAACGTATACACGAATATCCACAGCAATCTTTCCTGACAGACAGACAAGAGGAAGGACTGGTGGGAAGGGCTGCAGGGTCCACCACGCACCACGCACGGGCACGGAACCTGCACCAAAGGAGGAAACGCTGTCTGTACATGATACAGCATGGAGACCTAGTACACTTTGCTCCCAACAAAGCCAGACGTAAATGCTATTATCTAGACTAGAGAGGGGTTTAGTCACAGGAAATACAGCCAAGAAATCAAGTCACAGAGACAAAAGGTGAGAGGTGTCACCAGGTGCTGAGGGACCAGAAACATGAGGAGTGGCTGCGACCTGGCATGGGGCTGGCTCTCCAGGTGAGGAAGTACTCTGGAAAGAGACAGCAATGATATCATACAACCCGGAACACAGCTATGTATGCCAGCATCTGCGGGTGCCAGGCCTCCTTGTCACACTCCCGCTGGCAACTATGGTACCAAAGATTAAGTCTCCTCAGCTGCCCTGGAGAGAGAGACTGGCTTTGGCTCACTAGCCCAGAAGACTGGCATTTTCAAACTCTTTTGAGCAACAAAACTATTTTTTTAAGGGGGAGTGTCTGGAAAGATGATTCAGCAGTTAAGAGCAATGGCTGCTCTTCCAGAGGTCCTGAGTTTAATTCCCAGCAACCACATGGTAGCTCACAGCCATTTATAATGCTATCTGATGCCCTCTTCTGGCATGCAGGCATATATGAAGATAGAGCACTCATACCTTAAAAAATAATTAAGTAGATAAACAAAATTTTAAAAGGAGATTATCAACTGGAAACTCCAAGAGAAATGATTACAAGGCAGCTAGGTCTCTCTGGGTTTCCAAGAAAAGGACATCTCTCATCATATGACCCACAGCACTGACGACCCCTGCTCCCCAAGAAACAAAGTTTCAGACACTGCCTCTTCTCCAGCTCTGACCATCTCCAGGAGCCATAAGGAGAGTGTCCTCAATGGTGATATTGGCAACTAGGGACACTACACACAAGGAGCAACAAGAAGCTACCAGAAAAAGCAGGATATACCAAGCAGGGTAAAAGAATTTCTTGTGATGCTGAAAGAGTCACCTGGCAGAGAGTACCCATCAAAAGTACCCAAGTTGCTCTGTCAAAGACACATTGGCATTAGTGAACAGTTGGCTTGAGGAGGCTGCAGTCAGTTCCACATCCTCCGCCTGCGGTGCTACAGCCCGCCACACTCAGAGCAGTGAGTCGCTGGCTCACACAGTCTTAAGCTGCATGGAGGACACCTGAGAACCAGTATTTTTGGTTGCTTTGTCTTGAGACGGGATCTTGTCACATAGCCCAAAAAGACCTAGGACTCACCATGTAGCTCAGGATGACCTCAAACTCATGCTAATCCTCCTGCCTCCTGTTTCAGAGCCAGCACAGAACTCCTCAGATAGACAGAATGAATCACCAGAAAGCACTGGCCCTGACTGCAGCTTCATTCCTCTCCCGCCACTTTCCACTCCCTATTTTTTTTTCAAATTTTCTAGACAGGGTTTCTCTATAGCATGTCCTGGAACTCACTCTGTAGACCAGGCTGGCCTCAAACTCACAGAGATCTGCCTGCTTCTGCCTCCCAAGTGCTGGGATTAAAGGCGCATGCCACCACCGCCTGGTCAGAAATAATTTTGTTTTGTTTTGTTTTGTTTTTCATCTGTGTACATGCTTGTACCCCAGGAGAAGGCTTCAGACCTCATTATAGATGGTTGTAAGCCACCATGTGGTTGCTGGGAATTGAACTCAGGACCTCTGGAAGAACATGCAGTGCTCTTAACCTCTGAGCCATCTCTCCAGCCCCAGAAATAATTTTTAAGAGATTACATATTTAATAACTTTTAAATCAGTTTTTTATTTTGTGCATGTAAAGGTGTAGGGCACAAACATGTGACACTGCTCATATGTGGAGGTTAAAATACAACTTGCAGGAGTTGGCTCTCTTCTTCCAGCAGGTGGGTTCCAAGAATCAGAACTCATGCTGTGAGAAGCCACTTTGCCCCACTGAACCATCACTCAGACCCCGTATACTTGTTGTTATTTGAGATGGGACTCACTATGCAGCCCTAGCTAGCCTGGAACTTACCATATAGACTAGGCTAGCCTCATCTGCCTTTGATTTCCACGTGCTAGAATTAAAGACATGTGCGACCACATCCATTTTTGTTTGGTTTGGAATTGTTTTTTAGACAGGGTCTCTAATATCCCAGGTGCTCAAACTCATTATGAAGTCAAGAATGACCCTGAACTTATGTGTGTGATCCTGGGGATTGAACTCAGGGCTCCCCAAATGCTGGGTAAGCACTCTACCAACTGAGCCATATAAACCTATCATAAGTTATTTCTTTGAGGATTCCATTCAGCCATACAGCTGGACACAGTCATCTACTGACGTCTCTGGCAAACACACGGCATGGCCTGCAGGGTGTCCAGGACTGGCCTCTGCAGGAAACTTGGGGCTCAGGGACCACAAAGAAGAGTCTGCTCACATACCGCCCACACTATATGGAGTGGCTTCTTATACCTGGACACCCACCCCCAAGGCACACCCCTGCCCCATATGCTTTGCTCACCTCGATTTTGTCAGTCTTGGCATCCCCCCAATACAGCTTGCCCTCCTGCAGGTCCAAAGCCAGTCCGTTGGGCCACCCAAGGGAGGTGTTCACCAGGACATGCCGATCTCGCCCATCCAGGTTGGCACATTCAATTTTGGGGTTCTCCCCCCAATCTGTCCAGTACATGAGGCTAGAGAAAAAAAATGACCATGATGGTGTCTGTTCTGCCCCTACTACACCCTAGTTCAGAGGACCTCATCTCCCCCCGCCTGCTGGCCAACACAGCCTACAGCTTGATGGGAACATCAGGACACCGCCACACACAGGGCAGCACTGGGCGCCCATAGGAGAGCTCTGGAAGTGACCCTGTACAGGGTCTGGGGCAGCCTTGTCTAGAGCATCAGGGAGCAGGACAGTGGGAAGCAAAGCTCCCGTATACTCAGGATGTGTGACCTGTTCTCAACCCAAGGATAAAGCTGAAGGGCAAGCAAAGGGCAGAAGTTTTTTGATTTGTTTGGTTTTGGTTTTTGGTTTTGAGACAGGATTCTTTGTGTAGCCTTGGCTGTTTTAGAACTCGCTCTATAGACCAAGCAGGCCTTGAACTCACAGAGATCCACCTGCCTTTGCCTCCTGAGTGCCACCATCGCCTGGTGAGGACAGAAGTTTTAATACAAGAAAATCCAGGCCACTCTGGGTACAGGACACAGTCTTGTCTCCTGTCACCTCTGTCTGGAACATTCTTCCCTGGGATCACACACACTTCACTGGCTCCCACACGTCCCTGGATCCGCAGGCTCAGAAGTCACAGGCTGGTAAAGAGCCTGGCATCGGCTTCCCATCTCATTTCATGCATGAGAACACTGTGGCCCACGGGGCTGTGACCTCACTGAGTTCATGGTGCTGTAGCTGGTAGGAGGTCCTAAGCTTCCCGACCCATCTCCTGAGCTGACCACCAGACCCCTGCTTCTGAGAGCTTCGGTTAGCCCACAGCTCCTTGTATCCATCCTCTTTGGAACAACACTGCTCTTTGGCCACGACCACAGAACAAATTCTTCTGCCTACTATTGGGCCCAGGGTCAAAGGACCACTGCTGCCTTGAACCGTCCCCCACACTCCAGTATCAGCCGCTGCCCCAAGGATCTGCTACCAACCCTGCATCTAGATCTCCACACATAACCCCTCCAACCTCTCTGACTTACACGGCCTCACAGGTAGGCAGGATACAGCACCAGCACCTGGAGGCATCTGCAGTACCTGCTATGCTCAGTCTGTGAAAGCGGAAACACACTTGGTGCTTACAGTGTTCAGAAGACTGCAGCTGTTACTCTAGACCAGTTGCTGTCCTCCAGACACAGGTTCACACCATTCACTAAGCAGACTCTTCTGGTCCCATCCCAGCATCACCCCCAGAGCTTCATGGCAGCTCCCCATCAAGGTCTGCTCAGTTAAAGTCTAGCTCAGGTTAAAGTTCACCACCAGGCAGAGATGCTGCATTCTCAAAGGCTCCATCCCAGCTATGTGCACTTGGCATTTATATAGGTTTCAGGGGACTGAAATGCTCATCCTCGTATCTGCAAAGCAAGCACTTACCTGCTAAGCAATCTCCTGAGCTGCATCCCAGTACTTTGGTGGGTTTTGTTTGTTTGCTGTTTAATGTGGATTTTCGGGATCAACTTGGGTTCATACACTTACAAGACAGGAACCTTACCAAATGAACCATCGCCCAGCCCCCCAGGCTCTCTCACCCACTACCTGATGGCCTGGCTCAAACTCCTCAAAGTCAAGGAGCAGCTGCCTCAGCAGCACTGGGAGCTTATCTGAGAAATATTCTTTTAAAACATGCCCTGTTCACTGGCTCAGAACTCTCTGCATATTAGGAATCGTATCTCAGGGATTGGGGTGCAAGGGAATGTTCCAGAGCCCCCTGTAGTCCCAGTCTTACCCCATCACAGGGTGCAACACAATGGCCCGAGGTTCGTCCAGGTCCTCAGATACCAGGATCTTTCGGGAGGTGCCATTGAGGCGAGTCACCTCAATCCGGTCAGTGCCTGTATCTGTCCAGTAGAGGTTCCGGGCGATCCAGTCCACAGCAATGCCATCAGGGTCATTGATCTCAGTGTTCACAAGTGTCTGTGCGCCTGACCCATCCAGATACGCCCTACGGATAGCCCGCACCTCATCATCTGTCCAGTACACGTAGCCCTCCAGCGGGTCATAGTCGATGGCAATGGCATGCCGGATGTCGCCCACCTGCAGCACTATGTCTGTGAAGTCAGGTGTGTCCAGAGAGATCCTTCTCAGGTCCGTCCTCCGGGCCAGCAGCAGCACTTCCTCAGCCCCTATGGAGACATAAGCAGTAAGGTTAGAGGTCAGTCCCTGTGGCTGAGGCAGCATAAGAGCTTGGACTTGCAGTGGGGCGGGCTATCCAGGCATGTCTCAGCCAGGCCCTCAGACTACAATAGTGGCTGATGGGTTCTGTGAGGCTGACGCTGGTTTTCCTGTTTTACAGGAGATAACACTAAAGCACAGAGAGGCTCAACAACCAGCTAGAAGCCCTCTAGGCAGGCCATCTGGCTTCCACTAGTGTGAGAGTTGTTTTTGCTAGTCCTCTTGTCCATATTCCGACCACAGCCAGCCTCTGTGAACAATCCCACTGGAAACACGGGGCTCCAGGCCACAACTGCCAGGCCCAATCTCCTCCTCCATCCACCTTCGAAACAGCTTTCAGCAGGTGCCCCTGTCTCGTTCGGTCCCCAGCTCCCAGTCAGGGATAGGAGTCTGTGTCAAGGGACCTGCACTCAGTTATGACATGCACAGTGCTGGGTCCCAAGCTCAGACATCCCCCTAGACATCTGCTGTACAAGCACAAGCACTGACACCAAACGTAAGACTACTGGACACACCAGGCAACTGAGGGAGACAAAAGGCACCCCCGGGGCCAGGCGTCTTCTCACCTGAGCCCAGACTCACACGTTCCTCCCACTGCGGCCAGGATCCAGCATGGCCACTATGGCCTCTGCAGAGCAGGGCCTTGAGAAAGGCTGCTTTCCAAACAGGGTCTATAGACGGGGGTCCCACAGGAGACAGGCAAGGAATACACTTCCAATATAACTCAGAGTCACTGTGAATTGTCAAAAGTCAACTTGGCACTAGACACTGAGAACCTGCGGGCAGTAGAGAAGCTGTGACACTTTGGGGCCTTGGGCTTAGTGCAGGGACATTAGCAGGACTGTCCTCCCTCCAAAATCTCCTTTCAAATATGAGCTAATGCCAGGCTCTGCAGCCCCAGGAACACCATCCCTAACCACTCTGGCTGCTTGGTGAGGCTCAGATCCTTATAGCTACCTACACAACAGCTTCCAGGGGAAACTGAGGCATCAGATAAAGAACTGAGGCAAAGTAGCACTTGTGGGAGCCCCTAAGTGCCCAACAGCAACAGAGACCCTTGACCCAAACCCAGGATGCTTGAGAAAGGTACATGCTGGGGCAAGGAGCAGAATTGGGAATTTCAACAGATTTTCCCCCTCTGGGCTCCATTCCCAACATGTTCTGTTAACCACTGACCTGTCCTTCGAGGCCCAGGTTGCACACCACCTTCTGAATTATGTGTCTCTGTGAACAGGCCAACAATACGCTTACCTCACAGTCTCACAGGGACTGGTATGGGCCCTTTTGTACAATGCTGTGTCCAGAACCAGGTTCAAACCAACATGGAGACACAGCCCAGGGGCAGAGCCCACCTGACATGAGCATCTGGCAGGGCCCAGTTTCCGGGCTTATTTCTTCATTGGCCTCATGGTGTTTGAGTCACTTTCTGGCTCTACCACTGAACCAGATGTCAAGAGGCTTAGTCAACATGATGGAAAGAGATGTCTGCTTATAGAAGATGCCCAGGAAGGGCCATAACTGTCAGGGTCTATGTATGGGACAGACAGTATTTCCCAACTGTCCCCTGGGTTCCACAGTACTTCCATGAACACCTCAGGAAGCACTGATCCCCAGTGGAAACTGACTCTTCTTCCCAAAAGCACATTTGAACCTGTTTTTGCTAACCCTGTCCCCACAATCCTAATGCAGTCACCTATATGAGGCCCATCTTCACATCAGGGATGACTATGCCATGAAGTACATACAGTTGAGGGACCTAGTACACAGAGAGGCCAAGCTCCTGGTTTAAGGGCCACACAGCAGCAAGAAGGAAGATACGATCCCTTGAGCCACCCGAGGAGTGAATACAGGGATTTGGCAGTAGCATTCAGGCCAGCTTGATCACACCACCAATATCTATGGATAGCTACTTTAGCCCTGGCCTAGACCAGCTATCCAAGGAAGAAGTGGGGACAACAGATTCATGAGACCCTGTTACACTCCCAGGGTCACAGGGCAGAGACCACAAAGAACAAGACCAACAAAGAACCAACTATCTCAAACTGTAGCCATCAAACACAACTAGAGAGTAGGGAAGGTGGGGAGAGGGCTGTGGAGGTTTGAGGGGCTGCCCTCTGGCTCAGGAGCCTCTGCCATCACATGGAAGAGTCCAGCAGAGTGCCCCCAAGGACTCCCTCACCCTCTGAGAGGTAAGTCAACACAAAGTCCTAAGCAACAGGGACTCCTCCTAGCCACCCGAGAAAGACTGTGAATTAAGTCTCAGCAACTACAGCAGTAAGTCATTGCTGAGATAACCCTGAGGCTGCCGAGTATCTCCATCGTGATGAGTACGGGGTTCTCTGGAACCCTGTGGCTGCACAGCATTTGGAGGCATTTTTAGTATTGCCAAGAAAAAAACAAAACCCACAACAGGGATGCCCGAGACAGGGTCACATCCAGCCACGTACCCAAGGTGTGAGGGCTGGGTTCAGCACACAGGTTTCCAGGGCTAGTAATGGAAGGCTCTGGCCAAGGTCAGGTCAGCAAAGGGCAGCTGCAGAGGACCTCCCATCAATGTTTGCCAAGGCCGATGCCCATGGATGGCCTCTGAGAAGGTGCTGAAGACCTGGGGCAGGCTATGTGGACAAGGGGCAGTGGTGGCCATGAAGAGGAGAGGCCTGCCTACTGCTGGGTACCTGCAGGGTCAGTAAATAAGTTTGTTTAAGCATCAAGGAAGCAACCAGTTCAGAAACTAAAAGTTTGACCACATGCTTGCTTTTTAAAATTACCTTTCGTTCTACTCAGGAGGTGAGGATTGGTTGCAAGGGCCTTACCAAAAGTGAAACCTTCCCCTCTCCTGGGCACTGGCAGCCATTGGACCTAGCTATATGGACACCTGGCTTCTCTACTTCTTCCAGGAACACACAGGACACAGGAGGGAACATTCCCACTGAGGACCAGGTGCCAGGTACAAGGCACAGCATTCACACCCTAACCTGAGATTTTAACAAGATTATTCTTTCCCAGACCTAGGGGTTCAGAAGTCAAAAGTCTAGGTACAACAGGGCCAGCTCTCTTACTGGGCTCCAAGGGAGGGTCCTTCCTGTCTCCTTCAGCCCTGGTGTTGCCGGAAATACTTGGCGTTCCTTGGTTCATTGCCAATCACTCTGATCCCTGCCTCCAGCTTCGCACAGCACAGCCGACTGCCCTGTGTGTCTCTATGGCCTCCTCACAGGAGGCCACTGCTCTGTGAAACTCCAAGTCAAACATGCCTCAGCTTCATTTGAGCACCTCAAGAGGCAGTGTCCAAACTGGGTCACACACAAGGTGCTGTGTAGGAAGCTTCAGGAGGAGGCTCAGGGCCATGCAGGAAGGAGGGAATGCCAAGCAGAAGGGACAGCTGGACAATGACACAGAGATCACTGGGAAGGAGGAGTAGGCAATACAGGCTGTTAAGTATAAGCTGAATTCAGAGGCCAGAATGTTTGCTATTGGGTGAGGGGTGTGATCCCTCAGGCCACACTCCACTGACGACCCACCCCATAGTGCACCAGGCAGCTCCAAACCCAGCCCGTCCCCAAGGAAGCCACAAGCAAAGAGCACGCTGTGAATGCAGTAGAATTCCCACCACAGACACAGACAGCAAGACAGACTGCCACCCTCAGACAAAAACCTAGAAGGAAACAGGCTCAACGGTCCACAGGGCTGCCTGAGGTTCTCTAATAAGGTTGGCAAATATTTTCCATTAGGGGCCAGGGAGAGTCAAACATCCAGCAGAGCCTAGTCCTGGGCAGCGCTGAAATGAGAGTACACGCTGCGCACAAACAATCTCACTTATGAACACTGGTGCCTGAGCTGTGTTGTCACTCCACAGGCCAGAGAGCAGAATTCTTCTGATGTTCTTATTATCTGTGTAAAAAAGCAAGTATCATCCTAAGCCCGCAGGTGGTAGGGAAACCTGCAGTGGGCCCTGTGGCCCCTGGCTGGGGAGTGTTAGTCCTTGTAAAAGAAGTATGAGTTGGGGCAAGCGAGATGGCGCAGTGGGTAAAAAGCACTTGATAAGCAAGCCTAGAGACCTGAGTTCAATTCCTGGAGCCCGTATGAGTGTGGAAGGAGAGAGCAAAGCTGTTCCATGGGTGCCATGGTTTACTTGGGCACATACAATTAGACAACTAAGTAGAGGCTGGAGAGATGGTTCAGTGGCTACGAGCACTTGTTGGTCTGTACTCAGTTCCCCAGATCCACACAGCAGATCACAATAATTGGTACCTCCAGGTCCCAGGGTCCTGAAGCCACCACTTACACACTCGGTGCACATCCATGCAGGCAAATACTCATACACATAAAATCTTTTAACAAGAGCAAAGATAGGAGGGAGGGAGGGAGGGAGGGAGGGAGGGAGGGAGGGAGGGAGGGAGGGAGGGAGGGAGGGAGGGAGGGAGGGAGGAGGAAAAGGGAAGGGGAAGCGGAAGAGAAAGGAAAATCACACAGACAATAACCATGAAAACAAGTAGTTTTTCTAAGACACATTGACTGAGTGGTGGGAAAATATTTAAATTCTACCGTGTCACAGCCAGTTCAGGGTTTTTGGACAGCAGACTGGGACCGTCTGCCCCTCTGAGTACAGCACAGAGACCAGGGACGGAGGCTGCAGTGCACACAGATTCACACACAGCCACCACAACTCCAGGAAAACAGCAAAAGCCAAACACCAAAGAGAACCTGGCCAGGCCTTTGACTTTGATCACTTAGGAGGCATTGACAGTTCTCTGTGAGTTCAAGGTCAGCCTGGTGTACAGAGTGAGTTCCAAGACAGCCAGGGCTACATAGACAAACCCTGTCTCAAAAAACAAAAAACCAGAAGGAAGGAAGGAAGGAAGGAAGGAAGGAAGGAAGGAAGGAAGGAAGGAAGGAAGGAAGGAAGGAAGGAAGGAAGTTCATTTTAAAATCACAGAGGCCATTCATGGCTCTAGGTGTTACCCAGACACAGGACACCAGATGCTGGAGAAGTCATGGACTTGAAAATACACATGTGGAAGAAACGAAAACCATGCCAACCAGATGGCTCAGTGGGTGAAGGTGCCTGCCACCAAGCCTGGTGACCTTGTGCAACCTCCAGGACCCATGTGGTGGGAGGAGAGAACCAACTCCTTTCTATTGTCCTCTGGCCGCCACATGTACACTGTGGCACATGTACACATGCAAAAATAAATAAAATAATAAACAAATAAATACCCAATAAAAATATTTTAGAGAAAAAGTAGAAAACGTGGGCCTGTTTCAAGTAGCCTCACCAAGGCGCCAGGATTCTGGATCATTTAAATGTTCCTGTTTACCATGCTGGAGAGACTGACTGCTCAGCAGTTAAGAGCACCTGCTACTCTTGCAGAAGACCTGGAGTTAGTTCCCAGCACCCATATGGTGGCTCACAAACACCCCCATAGCTCTAGTTGCAGGAGATTGGACACCCTCTTCTGGCCTCTGCAGGCACCAAGGATGTACATGTATACGCACATATAGGAAAAATACTCATATACATAAACAATACTTTTTAAATTGTCTTCCTGGTTTAATTGATAGTTTCCTGTCTGTGGTAATCATAAATTTTTCCTTATATGAGGGAAAAAGGCTTCTGAACTGGGGTCAGGTAGAGCCTGGAAGGGTCTCTACCTACGACAGATGCGACCAGGGATGCGAGGGTTCTTTCCCTGAAGCCAGGGCTGGGGACAGGTGGCTTTGATGGCTAGGGTCTTGGTATGAAGGTAAGAACAAGGTAAAAGACAAGATGGGGCCAAAACTCACACCCACAGCCTAGAAATGTGGCCTTGTGGTCTCCAGTGGCCTTTGTTAAAGCCTGGAAGGTGGGTTCACTGGCAACCCACTGGGCGTGTAGGAACTAAAAGGCTAATTTCTCCACAGGAAAAGGCTTTTTTTCTCTCTACAACAAGCAAAATAATAATCCATCTTGGGGATGCAAGACCCAATTAATACAAAAGAGAATCAGGTCCTCCAGGAAGAACCGTGGCCCAATCCTCCCACACAATCCACCACAATCCCAAGGTCACAGGTTGCCCCTGAAGGGCCGCAGCCCCTTAGTGAGGCTCCACACAGCCTGGGAGGCATCCATGACCCCTATGGCTCTGCCCTGCCAACTTCTTTCTCATCAAGAAAGAAAGCTGGGATCTGAGGACAGCTGAGATCCAGCCCTGCTCTGTCCCCATGACTCCTGTCCTGGTTTCCTTAGCCATCCTCACAGCAGGCACGGCCTGTTTCTTCCTTACCTCCTAGGCCTGGGGCTGCGTGGGCAGCTAGGAGACCTAGCAGGTCTCCATTCACTCTGCCATCTGAAATAAACAGCCTGGTCCTGCAGCTTCCCATCTGGCAAGTAGCCAGATTCTTTTTTTTTTAGCAGTTGATTTTCTCCACTGCCCCCTGGGGGTAAGTGGTTAGACAAATGCCAAGACCACAGCCCAGTACCTTGGCCTGGGAAACCCTGACTAATGACCACAAGGTCACAGACCCAAAGGAAGTGGCTGGGCCTGTCTTGGGCTCTGCTCATAATCTAAGACCCAAGTAACTGCCTGCCTGCATGGCTCACCCTAAGGAGCCCAACAAGCAGGCACAGGAAGTCTTAGCTCATTGGGAATGGCCCAGCAGACACCAGGCCTGGGTTCTGGACTAAGTTACATGTTACCCAGGAGCACAGAGTGGCCAGACAGAGGCAAGTCAAAACCAAACTTCGGCCTCTTGCAGGTGTGCTCCTTCCTCTTCCGTTTCCCAGCAGCGGTTCCTCACTGGCTCTCAGCTGTCTATCTGCTTTCCCTCTCTTTCCATGACCCTCAGGCCACTCAGTGAGTACTTACACCAGCAGTATTGTCTAAAGCTCACCATAAGCTCCAAGGACATCAGCCCCATGCCAGTGCCCAACCACTTTCTCTACTGAACACCCTTGAGCAAGCTATGTGACCTGAGACTCAAGTGGAAGCAGCCCCCCATCAAGGCTGGAGAGATTCTAGAGCAAAGTCCTGATTTCAGACCCAGCACAGAAAGTATGGCTTTACTGGGCAAATTAAAAGTTGGGGCAGAGGGTAAAGTGTAAAATGGTGAGCTGGCCGCAGAAGGGTACACCTCCCCATGTCACAGTCTTCATTGTCAGCTTCCCAGGATTTGGAATCACCTGGGAGACACACCTCTGGGCCTGCTGTGTTTCCAGAGAGGTTTAACTGAGAAAACCCACCCTGAATGTGGCAGCAACGTTCCACAGGCAGGGATCTTGGACAGTACACTAAATCCCAACACTTACTTTTCCTGCTTCCTGACTGCAGCGTGACCAGTGGCCTCACAGCCCCACTGCCATCCTTCCCACCATGATGGACTTGTGTGCTCCAGCCATGAGCCAAAATAAACCCTTTAACTTGCTTTTGCCAGGCTTTTGTCACACTGACAAAAAAAGGTGTCTAATATATTCTGCTCCAGGGACAAGTTTCAGTTCTTCTAAAAAAGCCAGTCTTTCTGGATCTAGGAACACAGTAGATGTTCTATTTTTAAGTTTTGGATTGTGTGCATGCGTGTGTGAGTACAAGTGCAATTGCCCACAGAAGAACAGCATCAGGTATCCTAGAGCTGGAGTTAAAGGCTACCTAGAGCTGCCCAGGCATGGGTACTGGGAACTGAACTCAGGTCCTCTGAAAGAGCACTACACATGCTTAACCTCTAGTCCCAACAGTAGTTATTTTTCTATTGGTCACATGCTGTCCTGCAGCTCCTGGAGCTGGCTACAGCCTAATTGGCAGCTGTGCCCTTGCATCAGGAGACTCTGCAGAAGGGAGCCCCCAGGCAGGGTGGACAGAAACCACAGGACAGAACTCCTAGTCCCATCTGCAGCTGTGAGCATGTGCTCACTTTTGTGCACAGTCCCCCATCTGGGAAGCAAAGTCAGTCCAAGGTTTCCCTAAGCAGCTCTGGTAGGAGTGAATGAAGACAGGGCTGAGAGCTGTGCCATGGCAGCAGTTTCCACCCTGGGGATACACTATTGCTGTCGTTACTTGCTGGCTAGCCAGAGTCCAAATAATTGAATATACTGGGCTATATGAAAATACCACTTTTTTCCTTAGGTCTAAGTTAACTATCAGCAGTTCCCATGGCTCAAAGAAACCATCGTGGTACCCACCTGCAGTCCTCGCTCTTGGGAGGCAGAGGCAGAGAAATCATCACAAGGTTAAGACCAACCTCATCTCATAAAACTAAAACAAACTAATTAAAAGACAGCTTACAAGTTCAAAGGTGGGATCTTAGGTAGCATTCCCAAGTGGATAAAGCACAAAGAACCCAGACTTCATAGCCACAGAGAAAGAATTGAGACCAGAACCCATACACTCCAGTACCTACCATGTTCCTGAAAGTGGTCCAGAGAGGACGAGAGGCTCCACTTGATGCAGACCCCAAGGATAACTAGAAAACCTCAGCTCTTGTGCTAAACTTAACAACGTATATCAATTCCTGGGCCCTGACCCTGGTCCAGTAGGAAGCTAGAAGTGAGGAAACTGAATCCATCTGTTCTTCACAGCAGAGTTGGTAGCAGAGCCTAAGGCACATACCATCCCCCCATAGGGCCTAGGGTAGAGCCAAGGAGACCTGGCATCATCGAAACCTGGAGCAATGGTTAACCAGGAACAGGAAGAGAGTCCAGGCAGCAAGGCCAGAAAGAACTCACTAGCCATTTCCAGGAAACTGGAGGTAAAAGATGAGCAGGGACTAGAGGCCAGGAGGAGCTGGAACCTACATTCTTCTCTGAAGATGAGCAGGGGGCCCAAGTGTCAGCTGAGTGGGCCTAGCAGGGTTCCTTCCAATTGCTAGAGATTAGAAGTTCAGGGAGTCTCATGCCAGAAAAAGCAGGAAGACCAGTTCTTTCTCTGGGAGCCCAGGGGTTCTACAGGGCCAGGACCCAACAAACCCTAAACTTTTCTCCAAAGACAAAGTGTATCAGAAGGACCTCGGGTAAGTTCCGGGGCCTGGCTGGAGTTGGGCTTGGACTACAGAAGAGAGGGGAACAGGAGACAGACTGAAGCAAGTGGTGATCATGGCACAATGTCAGTCTGTGTCATGCTGCTCATCACAGCCAGGAAGTACCAAGCGGGAGCTGGCACTGCCCGCTGTGCCCTGACCCCAGGGAAAGTCTTCCTCTCTAAGAATGTGATGTCAGCCCATGTCGGGACAGCAGGGAGCTACCTGCCTCACAGCAAGATGAATGGGCTGCAGAGTTAGCCCAGTGGTTAAGAGCACTTGTTCTTACATAGGCCTGGGTTTGGTTCCCAACAACCACATGGAGGCTTACCACTTCCTTAGGCACGAGGCATGCATGTGGTATGCCAACATACATGCAGGCAAAGCACTCAAACTCACATAATAAAAGAAATCATAGTGGGATGAGAGGTAGAGGCCTTGGGGCCTTCTCTGGGTGATGGAACCCTCTCTAGCTGGGTGGCAGTTACACAAACGTATCCACTGTCAGAGCTGATCTCACCAGATACTCACAAAAGTATGTGCTTCCCAATCAGTTACACCTGGTTACCCAGAAACACAACATGATAGCACACAGGCTTGCCACGCAGTCTCCAGGACTATGGGATCCAATTTTCTTGCTATTAAAAATTCACAGTCCATGGCTGAGAACAGCAGCTGCCTTCTGTTTGCAAAGTCAATGCCAATCAAGACTACAGAGCAGACTCCCCCACAGGACCTCCTTTCTTTTCCCTTTGACCTACTTCCCTGATAAGTGACTAGTCAGCCAGACTCTGGGAACAAACACACCCATTATTCTTGGCCCTGCCTGAGGGCTGCCTGCCCATCTGGCTAATCTGCCTGGGTAGGTGGGTGGGTGGGTTGACGGACGGACGAACAGACATGAGAATTAGTCAAAGTATCTGTTGTCCCACCTACCCATCAGACCCAATAGTGAGGCCTCCGGTCTTTCAGCAGCCTCCACCTACTTCCTCTTCGGTCCTGTTCCCGGCAGTCAGACATATGTTAAAACTATGTCCTGGAGAAGTGTCCCCCCCATCCCACCCCCGTGCACAGGGGACGTGGGGGGGAGGGACACAAATCCATGCCCATCCTGTTGCTTGCTAGGCCTTGTCCAGGGGACCCACATCAGCAGATCCTGCAGCCAGTTCTGCTGCCTGGCCACAGAGTTCTCTGGCTATGTGAATCGTGACCCTAAGCAGTATGACAAGTGTGATTAAGTCACTGCCTCAAAGCCTAGGTGACAAAAGTCAGATCAATGGGGCACGGGGTCCACAAAGAGCAGGTCGCTGAGACACTGACTGAAAGGGAGCTCCAGGCTTCGGAGGACAGTCAGCGGCAACTCCCAAATAAGGCCCCTGCTACTGCTGTTTTTAGCCCATTCCACATAATTGGAAAAACATGGGGGAAACCAAAGCCAGCTGCTTGTGGAGGCTGCTCCAGAGGGGCAGGGAGAGAGGCTGGCCCAGGCCAAACACAGGACTCTCAACCTCCAGCTTCCTAGGGATGAAAATCAATCACCCTGATGGGGGAAATCCACAACACAGCCACCCCAGGCCACGAGAGCCCCGGCTGGCCTGGTTACATGCTGTGACACCTTCTGCTGGTCTCATTGCAGCCACCTCAGAGGAGCTGGAGGACAGGAAGCAGAGACCCAGAGGCAAAGGTCATGTTAGACCCAAATGTTCCTGAGCTCAAAGGTCAGGTATGCAGGCTGTACTCACCCAAGCAACGTTTTGTTGTTTAACACGATGGCACATGCCTGAAATCCCAGTTCTTGAGAAGCAGTGTCAGGAGGAATGAATTTGAGGCCTGCCTGAGCTACATATCGGGTTCCAGGCTAGCCTAGGCTACATAGGGAGTTCCTATGCTTAAAAAAAAAAAGCTTCAAGGAGCTGGGGAGATGGCTCAATGGCTACCTTGTTCTGTGTGAGGACTGGAGTTTAGGTCTCCATCACCTATGTGAATGCCAGGCAGATGTGGTGGCCCCAAAATGTAGGAGGCAGAGAAGGGGTCCCCAGACCAAGCTAGCTATCTAGAGTGACTGGATCATCAAGGTCTGGATTCAGCTGAGAAACCCGGCCTCAATATATAAGATAGAGAGTGATGGAGAAAACTACTCAATGTCAAATGCTGGCCTCACGTGCCCACACTTGTCATTGTCTCCAGCCATGCTCAGGGGGACACTTCACTCTCTTGACCTCTCAAGCCAAGGAGGACCTTGAACTTTTGATCCCACTGCCACCACCTCCTGGGTGCTAATATCATGTGTACCACCACCAATACACCTGATTTGTTTGGTGCCTTCATGCATGCTTGTCAAGCAGTCTGTCACGGAACTACATCCCTAGCCTAATTCTCCATTCTTGATTCTTTCCCCCACCTTAGCAGCCCAGGAACAGCCCAAAAGATTCAGGATGGAGAGGGAGCCCTGAAGGAGGCATGTCTGGGAATGACTCAGAGGAAACAGTGGACCTGCAGCCCCACTCCATACAGAACTCAGGGCACACCCTCTGTTTCTTAGGGTGTGTTGTGTTTTGTGTTTTTGGTTTTTGGTTTTTGTTTTTTGTCAACTTGACATGAAAACTAGGGTTACCCTGGGAGAAGGGAACCTCAATTGAGATAAATGCCTCCAACATTGGAACACTCAGCCCTAAATTGAGTGTCTTTCCCATAGTCCTCCTCTCAGAGCTCGGGGGATCTATGCGGAAGAGGAGGCAGAAAGACTCCAAGAGCCAGAGGCAGTGGAAATGGCATTCTCCAGACACAACAGGTCAGACACACATGAACTCAGAGAGACTGACAGCACACACAGGTTCAAGTCAGACAAAATCCCCAAGCAGAGAAGGGAGGGCATGAAGTCCCCCCCCCAGTTAAGAAGTTCTTTGCAAATGATAACTTCTGGGAGAGGGAAAGTCTTCAATGGACACAACCAGACTCCGGGATGGCCTCGTGTTCATGAGTAGTTGTCCAACACAAATTGGACTCCACGGTTTATTTGTGTGTGTCTTTTTGTTTTTGGTGTGTTTTTGATTTATTTTTTTAAGAGAGAGAATGAATATGCAGTTGGGTGGGTAGGGAGGTAGGGAGAACCTGGGAGGAATTGGGGGAAGAGAAAGTATACTATCAAAATATATTATATGAAATTCTCAAAACACCAATAAAATTTTAGTTTAGTCTGGATTTTCAAGACAGGGTTTCTCTGTGTAGCTCTGGCTGTCCTGGAACTCACTGTATAGACCAGGCTGGCCTTGAACTGGTCCACCTGCCTCTGTGTCCCAAGTGCTGGGATCAAATGCATACACCACAACCACCCAGCCATAAGATTTTAAAAGGAAAAGACACATGCTTCCGTCTGAGGCATTCTATGGGGCATTTTCTTGATTAATGACTGGTGTGGGGGTTCCATCCCGGGGCAGGCGGGCTGAGCAAGCATGAGAAGCAAGCTGGAAACAGGGTTCCTCCAGAGCCTGAGTTCCTGCCTTAACTTCCCTCCCAGATTTCCTTCAGGATGGACTGTGACACTGTCACCTGCAAGACAAATGAACCTTTCCTCCCTAAGTTTTTTTTGAACATGGTGTTTATCACGGCAGTAGAAACCTAACTAAGACACATACCTTTTATCTCATCTGGAAACATCTCCCTCCCTCTGCCCCTGCCCCACCCAAGACAGGGGTTCTCTGTGTAGCTCTGGCTGTCCTGGAACTCACAGAGATCGGCCTGCCTCCACCTGTCTCTGCCTCCTGAGTGTATGCCACCACCCAGCATCATCTCCCTCCTTTTAACAAACCACCCTAGTCAAGGCATCTGCAACCAAAGAGGAAAAATCTGGACTTAGCATACAAAAGTCCACACCGACTACAAGGATGCCCTCAGCCTGTCACACACTCACACCTGAGTAGGTCTCTGAGTGACACAAAATGCTTTTTTCCTTTGTGCTTGGCACTCTCCAACAGTCTTTTTCGGAGTGGAGACAGAATTCTGGGGAAAGTGGCAAATGTGACCTTTGGACATCTGAGTCACTGAGGAACCTGGCTCCCACAGGAAGGGCAAGGCCAGCTGCTCATCCTGATCTCCAACCCTAACCGTATCTACAATCTAAGTCCCACACTGCAGAGTACACAGGAGGAACCAGGAAACCCTCAGAGTCACACCCCAAGCTTGAATAGCAAGCTAGGGTTGAGCGAGGACATCTCTCACCCACACACATCGACACCAGGAGACGGCTTCTAGGAAGTTGATTGACTAGGTGTGGTGGCAGGCAGCCACCTGCCCTGCCTTTCCCTGTGGGGGTGGGACAATGGTGCAGGAAGCAGGCTCTGTCTGAGAAGAGAAAAAGGGAGGCCGAGCCTCAGGACAGCTGCTTTCCTCCCCTCCTCATGGACAAACCCCAGCATCAAACCAATGAATTATCCTCTGATCCCTGACTCATTCCCAAGGCCGGGCAGCATCCTCTGGGTACATCCTTGAGATAAGAATGCTGCTCACTGTAGGATAATGACACCAGGAGCCCTGAAGCAGCAAATGTTGAAAAGTGAGGCCCTAGCTGAAATGTAATAGGTGTGTGAATCAGAAGGGAATCAGTGGATATGGTGGCACAAGCCTTTAATCCCAACACTCAGGAAGCAGAGACAGGCAGATTTCCATGACTTTGAGGCCAGCCTAGTTTATATAACAAGTTCTAGGACAGCCAGGGCTACATAATGAGACCCTATCTTAAAAAAGGACAACAATCACAGATATGCCAAGGCGGACAGGGGAACCTTACACAAAGAACCACAGGCAACTAAGGACAGAGGTCATCTTTCCCAGGGAAGACTGCACCATTGGTTATCACATACAAAACGGTCAGCCTAAGTTTAGATTTCACACTTTACTGTATAAAGTAACATTATACAGCTGAGGAAGTTATATTTAAGAATATGTGTGTGTACATGTATGTGTGTATACACATACACATATATGCAAGAAACAACAATTAATGAAAAAGAAAACATGAATTTGAAAGAGAAAGGAGTAGTCTATGGAAGGGCTTGTAGAGGAGAAAGGGAAGAAGGAAATGATGTAATTAGTTATAGCCCCCCCCAAAAAGAAAAAATTTAAAGAAAAGCTGGCTCTCTGGGTCAGAAAGAAAACATCCAATAAGGCTGATGTGGGACCCAGATATGCACAGGGGCATTAATGGAGAGGGAAGATTCAGGGGAATGAGCCACAAGAAGAGAAATAAACAAGGAAGATGCAGGAAAGCCAAACCAAATCACATATCTGCACTTGCAATGCCCGGGAGTGCGCTCTCAGTGGGCAGAAGTGGTACTGAAGGAGAAAACGCAGTCAGGCACCGTGCTGCAGGCTTGCACCCTCAACCGCAGCCACTAACGCTGCCATCTTTTGATTTTTGCAGTTAACTGCTTTTGGTTAAAAACTCAAGACAGCAAGCTTTAGGTGTGACCACATATTGACATGCTCAGCTCTTTGAAGGCACTACTAAAAAGTCAGAACACCGTTTTTGTTTGTTTGCTTGCTTGTTTTGTTTTTATGAGACCCCCAAGACTCTCAAAGAGCTAGTCCATGGACTAGCTGACCATGAATTCCAGCTACAGAGAAGCAAGGCTCAGTCTTCAATAAAGCAAGCAGACCCTTATGAGAAGGCTCTGGGGACAGCCAAGCTAGTAGCAGCCACCCCACCAGGTTGGGCCCCATCTGCCCCTGCCAGAGTGAGTGTTCTACCTCACCTGCCTTACACGTCTTGCCATTGTCTTGCAACTGCACACCAGTAGGGCAGGCACACGAGTAGAAAGGCTCCCTCGGGGACAGCAGGCACAGGTGGGAGCAGCCACCATTGTCCTCCTCACATCGAGTGTGGACTGGTAGGAAGAGGACAGAATAAAAAAAGTTGCAGTGCAAGATATGGGATTCCCACCACAGCCCGGCCATTCGTTTCCAAATGAGCTGGCATCCCACCACCTCCTCGTGCGCCTTGCAGGACAGCCCTCAGGCCTCCCTCTGGCCCAACACCATGCCACCCTCTCATGATATCAGGTCTCTTCCCACATGAAGGGCCTTCATCCTTGCCAGCTGTTCTGTAGTGTCTCGAAACTATCCCAGACCTGCTGTGCCCCTGGAAGGAACATTTTCCCCACCCTGAGCTCCTCCAACAAGATAACAAACGTTCACCCGCCACGCTTCCAAAGAAATCCTCAGGACCTGCTTATGTGGCAGTCCCTGGAGACCCTGGGTCAGTGGACTCCTGAGCACATGATTCACCTTGTCTCTCTGACCTGCCTGAACTCTGCAGGCTCCATCCATACTGGGTGACCACATTCAGGCCCTTCCATAACCAATACACAGCTGAATCTAACAAAGGTTCCTAGACCCTCCTTCTACCTGAAGGAAACGGGGCTCTGTACCACTGAAACACTGTCAACTTGAAATGGGTTTCCTGCTATTGACCTTTGCCCTCCCAAAACTGGGAGTGAAATGTGGGCTACTGCAGGGTAGAAGGGCTCAAGAGCCATGATATTATTGCCCAGAATAGAGAGACCACCTTCCTCCTCATCCTACACTAACTGATGCTTTTCTGGCTTGAGTTCTAAGCCCTAAGTTCAAGCTTCTATAAAGTACAGTCAGAAATAGCAATCCCTGGACCCTATGTAACTAGGTAAGCCTAGAACAGGTGCTTTTAATCTTCCACCCAGCCCTATAATCTGTCCCCGGAGCTCAGCATCCCCATCAGTGACTTCTGCTAAGACTACCATCTAGGACCCCAGCTGACAACCAGTAACTCCAAGCTAGGACTCCACTGGGTCTTTACAATGATACCACCTGTTCTAGAAAGCACAGAACAGCTCTAGAGGGGCCCTGACCACCACACTAGCCTGCTTGGACTGTCACAGGCAGAAGCATCAAACATGTATGCATGCGCGCACAGACACACAGACACAGACACACACACACACACACACACACACACACACACACACACACACACACACACACACACACTCCTTATTCTAGGCCACCATGCGTGTCTCTGGAGAAGTGGTCCCCCTGCACAGGTGTCTCTGCAGGATAGAGGTCTGGTCTGGTCAGGTGGAAGTCTCTGCTTACGCCCCCCTGCTCCCTACTGCATTGCCTGGACCCACTCAGCCTCATTAGGTCCCACTGCTTGACTCTATCCTACCCAATGCCCTGGCGGAGGGGTTGGGCCCCTCCTGTCTACATCCCATCCTACCTGTACCAGTGATCTGTCTGATTTAGCCTCTCCGACCTGCAAGCCCTGCCCTGCCCTGCCTCACCTGCCCCACCTGCCTATCCCCTGCCCCACCCACCCCAACCCCCAATGCCTGCTCAGACTTACAGGGAGGCTGCCGCTCCTGGCTCAGCACCTGAATGTCCATGGGCGAGTAGAGGGCACTGAGGATCTCCTTCCTCTTCTCTCCTGTCCACTTGTTGCAGGCATGGATAGAGCGGGTCTGCCAGTCCGTCCAGTAGAGCGTGTCCCCCGAGAGTGTCAGGGCAAAGGGGTGAGTGAGGCTGCCCTCCACCACCTTCTGCCTGCAGCAGACAGGAAAGGGGCAGAGTGGTCAGGAAAAGACCTCGTAGACCAAGTCTGCCCCATCCTGAAGGTCCTTGAGCCACAACAGACCTCATCGTGTCTTGTCAGATCCAAGGAAACCGACTGTGAGCACACCCTACTTGGGCCACTACAGTCAGCCTTTACAGGTGTGCATGGGCACTGCCCACACCCGGCCAGCCTCTCATGCCTGTGACAAAAACATAAACGCCCCCTACAGAAGAGAGAAGCATGCACCACACCTGGAAACAAACAGCTTGTGAAAAGCTTGGGTCCCCAGGCCTGATGTGCAAACAGCTTCACACTAATTCAGTCAGATGTGCTCTGTCCTAGAGCCACATCAACAGCAGGGAAACATCTGAGTCCTTTGTGCTCAGCCTGTCCTACATAGTGGACATCGTGTTTAATGAGATTATGAACACTGGTGAGAGGAGTGGAGCTTTTGATTGCTTAACGACTATACCCCGTGCAGGAGGCTCTGGCCAGCTGTGTGGCCTTGGGAACTCCCTGTCTATCATCATACAGGAGGTGGTACGGGTTGCTGTGAACATTAAATGAACTGGTAAATGTCCCTGGGCATGACTGGGGCTATGGAAGTATTACCACTATCACCATTATATTAACTGGCACTCTCTTGTCATGACCCCTTGCCCAAGGCTCCTGGACCAGCAACTTTCCAGAATCTGGGCTCCCACAGTCCCAGTGTCCCCAGGCTGATCTCATTTCCAAATCTCACACAAGGCCCTGACCTGGCCAACCTGTGTGTATCCCCATCTCCACCCCGAGATGATGGAGCACAAGGCTTCACAGTATCCCAACATGGATGGCACACTGGCCTTCCGAATCTCACTCAAGCCTTGATGAACACTTAGCACCAGCTCCTATGCCCCTAGGCCAGGAGTTCCTCCCCTGCAAAGACCAGATTAACCCTCCCATGAGGAGCCCAAGACCTGATGTCAACTCAGCAAGTAATACTCGGTCATGGAGTAAACTACCCCTCACCTGACACAAAGGTTAAAGTTGAGTCTCAAGTGTAATGACGGCACGGGGCTACACAGAGCAGGCCAGAAAGTTCTAACAGCCATCATCAAGCAGGAAAACTGGCCTTCTTATTTATCCACCTGCCCCCTCCATTCGTCAAGCACCTATTGTGAACACAGCTCTCTATAGAGAGACGGGAGATACTGTGCTAATCACACAGACCCTGCTGCCCTGAAGATACCATGGCAGAGACAGGGCAAGAGGATCAGTGACTGCTTCAGCACCATGCAGGGCAAACCCTGACCTACAACTCTAAAATCCAAAACAGTCTGAACACTGAATTTTTTATGTGTTTTTAAGATTTTATTTCTATTTACTTGTATGTGTATCTGTGTGCAGGCATGTGCAACTGAATACAGTTGCCCAAGGAAACCAAAAGAGGGCGTTACATAAGCCTCCCAGTATGGGTGCTGGGAAGTGAACTCTGGTCCTCTGCAAAAGCAGTGAATGCTGGTAACCACTGAGCCACGGCTCCAGCTCCTGAACATTGAGTTTCTCACTTGTTTCACAGCACAGCTAGGCACATATATGGGTCAGGTGAACTCTGTGTGGTTTTTTTTTTAATTACGGAATGTATGGTGTGTGTATAGACAGATACATGAATGCCACAGAACCTGCTTGGAGGTCAGAGGACAACTTTCTCTACTCCATCATGTGGGTTCCTGGGATCAAACTCAGTATTCAGTTCAGCCAGACATCTTGGAGCACTACATATGTTCCTTTCTATCTACTTTGGAGGGAATTTTCAACATGTTACCTATAGAAACAGTCACATTAGCTGTGACATCAGGTGTGGCACCTATAGAAACAGTCACATTAGCTGTGACATCAGGTGTGGCACCTATAGAAACAGTCACATTAGCTGTGACATCAGGTGTGGCACCTATAGAAACAGTCACATTAGCTGTGACATCAGGTGTGGCACCTATAGAAACAGTCACATTAGCTGTGACATCAGGTGTGGCACCTATAGAAACAGTCACATTAGCTGTGACATCAGGTGTGGCACCTATAGAAACAGTCACATTAGCTGTGACATCAGGTGTGGCACCTATAGAAACAGTCACATTAGCTGTGACATCAGGTGTGGCACCTATAGAAACAGTCACATTAGCTGTGACATCAGGTGTGGCACCTATAGAAACAGTCACATTAGCTGTGACATCAGGTGTGGCACCTATAGAAACAGTCACATTAGCTGTGACATCAGGTGTGGCACCTATAGAAAGTCACATTAGCTGTGACATCAGGTGTGGCACCTATAGAAACAGTCACATTAGCTGTGACATCAGGTGTGGCACCTATAGAAACAGTCACATTAGCTGTGACATCAGGTGTGGCACCTATAGAAACAGTCACATTAGCTGTGACATCAGGTGTGGCACCTATAGAAACAGTCACATTAGCTGTGACATCAGGTGTGGCACCTATAGAAACAGTCACATTAGCTGTGACATCAGGTGTGGCACCTATAGAAACAGTCACATTAGCTGTGACATCAGGTGTGGCACCTATAGAAACAGTCACATTAGCTGTGACATCAGGTGTGGCACCTATAGAAACAGTCACATTAGCTGTGACATCAGGTGTGGCACCTATAGAAACAGTCACATTAGCTGTGACATCAGGTGTGGCACCTATAGAAACAGTCACATTAGCTGTGACATCAGGTGTGGCACCTATAGAAACAGTCACATTAGCTGTGACATCAGGTGTGGCACCTATAGAAACAGTCACATTAGCTGTGACATCAGGTGTGGCACCTATAGAAACAGTCACATTAGCTGTGACATCAGGTGTGGCACCTATAGAAACAGTCACATTAGCTGTGACATCAGGTGTGGCACCTATAGAAACAGTCACATTAGCTGTGACATCAGGTGTGGCACCTATAGAAACAGTCACATTAGCTGTGACATCAGGTGTGGCACCTATAGAAACAGTCACATTAGCTGTGACATCAGGTGTGGCGCCTATAGAAACAGTCACATTAGCTGTGACATCAGGTGTGGCGCCTATAGAAACAGTCACATTAGCTGTGACATCAGGTGTGGCACCTATAGAAACAGTCACATTAGCTGTGACATCAGGTGTGGTGCCTGTGCTCTATTCCCAAAGCCATCAAGCAATCCTTGGTAAGAGCCTATGGAAAGAGCCTAAGGCCTGAGTTAAGGAGCCTCAATTCCCTGGGGCAACAGGGTACAATGGGGAGGGCATCTCGGCCACCAGGCACTCACCGAAAGGAACCATCCAGGTTGGCACGGTGGATGAAGCTGAGTTTGGCATCAGCCCAATACAGCTTCTGCTCCTCCAGGTCAATGGTTAGCCCATTGGGCCAGTAAATGTCGGAGTCCACAATGATCTTCCGGGTACTGCCATCCATCCCTGCCCGCTCGATCCGGGGTGCTTCACCCCAGTCAGTCCAGTACATGTACCTAATGAGGAGGGACAGGAGGAGAGGCACAAACAGACCTGAGAGTTGGTCCCAAACTCTAACAAGCCTGAAAAGCTCACCCACCAGAACTATGAGAAATTACCAGAGATTAGGGTTTGAGGGACCAGAACTTTAGGATTTTAGGATAAGGGATTTCATGCTTGAAACAGGAGCACACCACACCACCACCACCACTACCTCCTCCTCCATCACCTCCTCCATCACCTCCACCATCACCTCCACCATCACCTCCACCTCCACCTCCACCTCCACCACCTCCATCACCTCCTCCATCACCTCCTCCACCTCCACCACCTCCACCACCTCCACCACCTCCACCACCTCCACCACCTCCATCACCTCCTCCATCACCTCCACCACCTCCATCACCTCCTCCATCACCACCTCCATCACCTCCTCCACCATCACCACCTCCACCACCTCCTCCACCATCACCACCTCCATCACCTCCACCTCCTCCATCACCTCCATCAGCTCCTCCTCCACCTCCACCTCCTCCATCACCTCCACCACACCACAACTTCCATCTTTTGTCTATAAGGCTGGCCGCAAACTCCTGATCCCACTGCTCTCTCCACCTCCCAAAAGTTAGTATTACAAGCATGTACCACCATGCCCAGGTTTATGTATTTATATATGTTATTTTCAGGTATGTGTGTGTATCTGTGGGGAAGGGGTGAGTACAGGTATCTGTGGGGTCCAGAAGGTGTTAGAGCTTGCTGTAAACTTCTCAAAGTGGGTGCTGAAAACCAACTGAAGCGCTCAAGAAGAGAAGCGCTGAGACGTGTCTCCAGTCCTGAGAAGCATGTCCTTAAGAATATAAATGTGCCAGGTGGTAACACACGCTTTTAATCCCAGAAGGGGGGGGGGGGTAGAGGTAGGCGGATCTCTCTGAGTTCAGTCCCCAGCACCCACATGGAGGTTCACAGCCCTCTAGAACTCCAGTTCAGGGTATCTAACACCTTCTTCTCAACTACACATGGCACACTTAAAGAAACACAAGCAAAACACTCATAAACATAAGAAAAATAAATAAAACATATATATAATCCGCTGGGTAGTGGTGGCGCACACCTTTAATCCCAGCACTCGGGAGGCAGAGGATCTCTGTGAGTTCGAGGCCAGCCTGGTCTACAAGAGCTAGTTCCAGGACAGCCTCCAAAGCCACAGAGAAGCCCTGTCTCAAAAAAACAAAAACAAACAAACAAAAAAAATATATATATACACACACACAGCTAATGAGCTAGCTTATAAGGCACTTTCTGTACACACACAAGTCTGAAGTACTAAGTAAATCCCCAGAGCTTACAAAAAAAAAAAAAGCAAGATGTGGGGCCACGCATCTGTAGTCCCAGACCTCCTAAGGCAGGAAAATGGGCTGGAAACTCACAGGCCAGCAATCTAGTAATATGTAGCACAACAGAAATAGCAAAGAGAGACCCTGCCTCTACAAGTGGAAAGAGAAAACTGATTCATGAAAGTTGTCCTCTGACCTCCATGTGTGCTCAATGACACATGAACAACCACCCCCCACCCCCGCTAAACACACATATATTATCCAAGGACAGAGCTGTAGCTCAGTGATAAAGTTCCTACCTAGCTTGCAAAAAGCCCTGGGCTCCATCCCCAGACCTATAGAAAAAGAACATAAACTAAGATGACTACAACATCACAGAGCATATAATCTGCACTGGACACCATGGGCCAAAATGCCACTGTGTTACCCACAGCTCTATACACTTCCAATTTGCTCTCAGTTAAGAATATGTTATAAGGACCTTCCCTCCCTATTAGAAATATTTCTCACTGAGCCCAGTGTAGCAGTGCACATCCTACTATCCCTAGAACCAAAGAGACTAAGGCAGAGACAAGAAAACTGCATATATGCGGAATCTTTTATGTGATGGATGAAGGGCATGTATGTTACAACAGCAGCGTTCTCAGTGTTTTCATATGGCATGACGAGGTCACATCACGCCTCTGTATGCATGGGGACACAGACACAGTGCCATGTCACCCCTGCCAGCTGCTCCTTCCTTCAGAATTGAAGCCAACCCTAGATACTTTCTATCTATCCCCAACCCACTCTGTACCTGGGCTAAGATGCTGCCCTCCACTGCCATCTATAACTGCTATGAGGGAGCCAGGCCCAACCCAAAGCCAAGAGAGCCTCATGAGCTTGAGTTATCCTCTTTCAGGGCTCTAGTCTTCTCTACCCAAGGGCCTTTCACAAATACCACAACTGTTGCCTTCAGCCACTTCAGGTCTCTACTTAAAAGCCACTCAGAAGCCAGGGCTGGTGACACAGGCCTATAATCCTAGTTGGCCAAGAAGGATTCCAAGTTCCCGGCCAGGGACTTGAGTTCCTACAGTCTTCCCAGGAGTCTCTGTGGCTGAGAGTCTGACAGAACAGGCTCAGGCTAGCAACCACTCCTCAACAGGACCCCTGTGCTCTTGTCTCCCGCTTTCCCCTGCCTCACACTCCTCCTGGGGCAGCTGCTATATCTCTACCCCCCACATGCATGAACATGGCCCTTTCTCAAGCTGTGTGTCTCCACTGCCCCAGTTCCCTTACGGGGTGGAGGAGAAAATGATACAGGCACAGTTTGGGAGGAATGCGTGTCCCTGGGGAGTAAGGCAGGTTCTGTGAACAGGGTAGTCAGTGGTCACGGCTTCAGGTTGCAGCTGAGGAACTCAGGAAGGCCCCTAGAACCTAAGCCCTTGCCTTGCACATGCCAGACATGAGCTCTCCACAACCAAGTCACATCTCTAGCCTCTTTTCTGTATCTCATTTTTGAGATAGGTGTGCTGGCTAGTTTTATTTCAACTTGACACAGCTACAGTCATTTTGGAAAAGAGAACCTCAGTTGAGAAAAATGTCCCCAATTGGCCTGTAAGCTGTAAGACATTTTCTTGATTTCTAATTGATGTGGGAGAGCCACTCACTGTGGGCAGTGCCACTCCTAGGCAGATGGTCCTGGGTGTTATAAGAAAGCAAACTGAACAACCATTAGAGAGCAAGCCAGTAAGCAGAGTCTGCTGTCTGTGCTTCAGGTCCTGACTCCAGGTTCCTGCCCTAACTTGACTCACTGATGGGGTGTGACCTGAGAAGTATAGATCAACTATACTGTTCCATCCCCAAGTTACTTTTAGCCATTGTGTTTGTTGTTGTTGTTGTTTTGAGACAGGGTTTCTCTATGGCTTTAGAGGCTATCCTGGAACTCGCTCTTGTAGACCAGGCTGGTCTCGAACTCACAGAGATCCACTTGCCTCTGCCTCCAGAGTGCTGGGATTAAAGGCGTGCGCAACCACTGCCTGGCTTAGCCATGGCGTTTTACCACAGCAATAGAAATCCAAACTAACACTGGGCAGTGGCACATGCCTTTAATCCCAGCACTTGGGAGGCAGACGCGGGCAGATCTCTGAGTCCAAGGACAGCCTAGCCTATAGAATGAGTTCTAGGACAGCCAGGGCTATACAAAGAAAGAAGTCCCGTCTTGAAAGACCAAAAGAAGGAAGGGAGGGGAGGAGGGAGGGAGGGAGGGAGGGAGGAATTCTAAGACACATTATCTCTCACTGGGACCTGGAGCTTGACAATTAAGAATATGCAGGTGGCCAGCAAGCCTCAAGGAGCCACATGTCTGACTCCACAGTGCTAGGATTCTAGACATGTGCCACCACCTCTAACTTTTTCTAGGGATTGAAGTTGGGTCCTCATGGTTACAAGGCAAGTACTTTACTAATGGAGCTATCTCCCCAGTTCCTGTGTGGTTTTCTTTTGTTTGGTTGGTTTTTGGTTTTGGTTTGGTTTTGGTTTTGGTTTTGATTTTTCGAGACAGGGTTTCTCTGTATTGTTTTGGAGGCTGTCCTGGAACTAACTCATTCTGTAGACTTGGCTGGCCTCAAACTCACAGAGATCCTCCTGCCTCTGCCTCCCGAGTGCTGGGATTAAAGGCATGCACCACCAACACCCAGCTTCCTGTGTGTTTTTTACCACAGTCTTTATAGTCCAGGTTAGCCTGAAATTGTGGCAACCCTCCTACCTCAGCCTCCAGAATGCTATGATTACAATGTAAGCTACCACACCTAGCTAAACATGGCATGTTTTAGAGTCCAGGATCTCCCCAGGGCACAGAAGAAACCCCATCCCTACATCCACCCACAGGACCTGGAGCACAGGGGTAAGCTTACCCATGTGCAGGATCTAGGGCAATGGCCCTTGGCTGGTCCAGGTCCTGCCAGAAGAGAACCTTGCGGGACGTTCCATTGAGATTGGCCACTTCGATGCGGTTGGTCTCGGAGTCTGTCCAGTACAGCTTCTTGCCGACCCAGTCACAAGCCAGGCCATCAGGTGACACAAGGCCAGAGATGACGATGCTCTGTGCAGCAGCTCCAGTCTGGTTCAGGTAGGTCTGTTTGATGGCCTCCTCACTCACATCTGTCCAGTACACAGCGCCCTTGGAGAACTGGAAGTCGACGGCGGCTGCGTCCTCCAGGCCGCTGGCCACAATGGTGGCCTCCAGCTTCACTCCGCCTGCATCCACTAGCCGCACATCCCGGCGGTTGGCAAACAACAGGAGCGGGGAGGCTGTGGGAAGAGCAACGTGTCAGGACAGGAGGGACCAGAGGCATGGCCACCTCGGAACCAAGACCCCTTCCCTCCAGTGGTTCAGAGTCTCCCTTGGGGATAGGCCTGTGCAGGAAGAAAGGCAGGAAGACTCCCCAAACCCCCAAAACTCTGGCTCTGTTGCTCTCCCTGAACTGGAAAGATCACTTCCCCACCTCAACTTGCTCTTCAAAGGCTGAGGGGGAGGGGTACTTTGTAGCTTCCTAGGATCTTTTTTCTCCAGCCCTCACTAGAAGTCAGAAGCCCAGAAGAGCCAGGGCTCCCGACTCTGAACCACTAAGGAAACCACACACTTAATTCCTAAGCTTTAAGGGGAACCCACAACACACTCCTGGGAAGTTAGTTTTCCCTAGAGGAGACCTGGCAGCAGTCCCAGGGGCCCACAGTGAGGCAGGACACAGTGTGGGTAGCTCCTCACCCTCCCACCTAGGGACAGGCAGCCTCTCCTCCCTCCTCTACCTGGAGAACCCTGGATGATGTGGGCTCCAATCACCCCATGGCTCCACCGCCCCCCTCCTCTCATCAGGCAGAGGCAACAAAGGAAAGCACCGAGGAGAGAGAAGAAAGTTCTGGAGAGATGTAGGAGTGAAAGAGAAAGAGTCACAGGGTAGAAGCAGGGCACCTTCCCAGGGAGGTCGTGTGAGGGGCCTCTGGGGTCCCCTGTTCCAACAGGGAAACAGATACTGAGCAAGAGCATAAGCAAGAGCTTGCAGTGGTGTCAGGTTACCGCTGTGAATGGGCAAACAGTCAGGAGACAGCATGGGAGTAGGGAACAGTACAGGAGGCTGTGTACTATGTAAGGAGGTCAGAGGAGGGAGACTAAAACCACGCCAAGTTCCTGGGGTAGAGACACATAGTGGCAGCTCACATGAGGCGAGAATGCAGTGGACGCTGGTCCTGTGGGTCCTTCTCTACCACGTGACTTGTCCCTTGTGCCCAACACCTCTAAATGCACAGCCCCTGACAGATTAGGGAGCCTTCATAAAGAAGCATTGGCTTCTCCCAAGTCACCCCTAGTGTGATGACCCTGGCAGTCTCTGGCTTAGGGTGATAAGATGGATTCCCAAGAAAGTGTGAAATTGAAGGGGACAGCGGGCAGCAAAGCAAGGATGGAAGACACACACACACACACACATATACACACACACACACACTACACACACACATACATACACACTACACACACAACACACATATACAACACACACACTATACAATAAACACACAACACATACACATACACACTACACACACACATACATACACACACAACACACAACACACATATACCACACACGCCACACACATACACACTACACACACAACACACACATACACACACACTACACAATAAGCACACAACACACACACACATACAACACACACACACACTACACACACACTCAGAAGCTGCACTTCTGAGTCTCTGGCCTCAGACCACACACCCACACCACACACCACACACACCACACACACACCACGCATACACACACAGACACTACACACACATACACCACCCATACACACATTACACACATACCATACACACTACACACACATACCACACCATACACACTACACACACATACACCACACTACACACACACTACACACCACACACACACACATACATACACACTACACACACACACCACATACCACACACACACAACACACATACACCACACACACACAACACACACACACACACACACACACACACACACACACACACCAGAGGCTGTACTTCTGAGTCTCTGGCCTCAGGAAGGTTGCATGCTAGGAGCCAAGCCCTGTGGCTCAGCTTGCACCACGGAACCCTTGAGAGATCACTGGACTACCCTCTAACAGACAAAGATGACAGTGTGATAAGCCATTTGGACAATACCATAGCACCTGTTGCACTAAGGAGCACAAAATAGGTGGCTTAGCAGTTAGGAGCATATGCTACTCCTACAGAGGACCCAGGTTCAGTTCCTAGACTCACACAGTGGTTCCCAGCTCCAGGAGACCTCTGGACCCTGTAGGCACCTTCATTCATACGCACACACCCACACATAGACAGACACATTATACATAACTTTATCATTCTTAAAAACAAAACAAAATGGTCGGGCAGTGGTGGCGCATGTCTTTAATCCCAGCACTCGGGAGGCAGAGGCAGGCGGATCTCTGTGAGATCGAGGCCGGGCTGGACCGATAGCCTCCGAAACAATACAGAGAAACCCTGTCTCGTAAAAACCAAAAAAAAAAAACAAAAAACAAAAAAAGGATGACTTGAGGAATGATATCCAATCACTGAACACTGGTCACCACATGCACATATAACTGCATGTATGTATGCATGTGTCCAATCTCTCTCTACCTCCCTCCCGCCTCCCTCACTACATCACTGTGAATCCATGCGTCCTGGCACTGAGGGCACCAGAGAGCATTAACTGGTGACAAAGGCTAATAAAGGTCTGGTCAGGTAAAGGAGTCTATGACTCAAGATTGGTAACTATGTATTTTCAAACATTAACTCTGAATTTCACATCTGTTGCTAGGAAGCTATTTGTACAAGTATTTTTGGAGCTGAATATGATAAGGCAAGAGGACAGACCTCTAAGGAGGGGCACCGGTAGGTTCAAGGTATGCTCCACACAGAGACACAGGGTCAGCAGTAGCTCCCTGTGAACCAAGTGGGGTTCAGGAGGCTCGCCTGGAAACTGCTTGGGGTAAGGGTTCCCCAGGCCAGGGTCAGCTCCACTACACTTGCGGTCCTGAGCTTAACACTAGCCCAGATCCCAGCTGGGAGAATGGAATAAGATTTCTTTTTAACCACCCTGCTAAGTCTCAGTGTACACACACACACCAAACAAACAAACAAAGCACTAATGTTTTGACCTGGCATAGTGGCACATGCCCAAGACATAAGCAGAAGGCTCAGAAGTTCAAGGTCATCCTTAGGTATGTACCAAGTTCAAGGCTAGCCTGTCTCAAAACAATGACAAAGGGTTAATGTTTTGAAAAGACACAATTGACAGCTGAACAGGCCAAATTCCCTATTACATATAACAGGCTCCCTTGATCTACCCTGATGTCCTCATCAGTTGAATCTTGTATATACACTTCAAAGCAACAGCATGGACATCCCATATCCCCAGAGATTTTCAGCACCCACAACCAGGGAGGCGAGCCAATAGCTCAGAATGATCTGACAGATACTTATCTATTATAGCTCCCAGGACCCCAGCAAATCAGAGAAAAACACCAGCACCAGGCCCTGTGGTCAGTTTATCATCCCTGCCACAGCAGAACTGGGACTGAAAACCCCAATGCCAACAATCCCATTTTAACCCCTGTAAGTATATCCAATATTTATATATAGAATTCATAACAGATGGTTTCCCTTCTACTCAATAGCCCGTGTTTTACACTGTTTACATGGTTACCTCAAACAAGGCCCAATTCCAGGTAACCCAACCCTTTGCTGCAACCCCAAAATAAGGAGCAATCTTGGTTCATGCCTTATTTACAATCATAAACCATTACACTGCACCTCCAATGGCTCGAGCAATGCATGGGAGCCTATGCATGCATGGGAAAGGCCAAGCCACAGAAGGAATTAGGGTTCACATACAAGATGCCAACTTAGCTGGAGAGCATACACACACATACACAGTCACACAGCCTCACACCACCTAAGCAAGTGCCCCAAGGAGGTGGTCCTGGCTGTGGGTGCATGATGCCAAGCATCCTGGTGCGAAGCTGGGGTCTCAAAGAAGGAAGAAGGCTGGACAGCGGTGGTGCACGCCATTAATCCCAGCACTCAGGAGGCAGAGGCGGGTGGATCACTGAGTTCAAGCCCAGCCTGATCTACACAGTGAGTTCCAGGACAGCCAAGGATACACAGAGAAAGCCTTTCTCAGTGGAAAAAAAAGAAGAAAGAAGGAAGAAGATACAGGAAACGGTGACCACATCTCAGAAAGACATCAAGTTGAAGCTATGCACCTCAAATCCATGAATCCTTCTAACAGGACACAACTCATCTCCTCAGCACCTCAGCTTTGGATATCTACCAGCTTGGGATTCTCACAGGACCACCCACCTGCACACATCCCTGTATCCCACCCACAGGCCAGGACGCCTCATGGTCCCAGAACTTCTTACTCTAGCTCATTCACCTTCTTTCATCTGTCTGCTCACTCGGGGCTTCCTACCCATTCCCACTGCCCACAGGAATCACGTCTGAGACTCTTTCTTAAGGTATAGGAGTGCATTGGCTGTGTGTGTGCACGTTGCATGAGTGCGTGTGTGCGTGTGTACATGCACAGACCCATTCCTGGTGCCTCTGTAGGCCAGAAAAGGGTGTCAAATCCTCTGTAACTGAAACTACAGGGAATCATTAGCCACCATGTAAGTATTGGGAAGCAAACCTCTGCAAGAACAGCCATGTTCTTCACTACTAAATTGTCTCTCCAGCACCAAATCTTGGGCTTTCTATGGTGTTTTGTGTAAAGGGTTTATACAACATGAAAAGGTAAAATCGTCAGCCAACCCTGGTGTCAAACACCTTTAATCCCACTCTCAGGAGGCAGAGGTAGGCAGATCTGAGTTTTAGGACAGCTTGGTTTACACAGTGAGACCCTGTCTCAAAAAGAAAAAAAATAAAGGCAAGGTGTGCTAGTGCACATCTGTAATCCCAGCACTCAAGAAGCACAGGCTGAGGCAGACACAGCTCTGAGAGTTCAAGAACAGCCCGGTCTACATAGATGTTTCAGAGTATCCAGGATGACATAGTGAGACCCTGTCTCAAAAACAACAACAACATTTAATCCCAGCACTCGGGAGGCAGAGGCAGGAGGATCGCTGTGAGTTCGAGGCCAGGCTGGACCGATAGCCTCCAAAACAATACAGAGAAACCCTGTCTCGTAAAAAAAAAAAAAACAAAAAACCAACAACAACAAAAAGCAGCAGAAAGACCATGATGGTACCTACATATAGCTATCCATAACAGTGAAGATCCTGTCTTACTTTTCTCTCTTACTTGTTATTTTTGCAGTACTGAGATCAAACCCAGGCGTTCATGCATGCTAGGAAGCTCTCTACCACTGAGCTACATTCAGTTCTAGCTGCCCTTGAACTCACAGGACCACCAACCCAGGGAAAATCTGGGATCTATTTAAAAATGGCAAGCACTCCATCACTGGGCTATAGCCATGGGGGTGGTGAGTCAATAAAGTGAGGCAAGTATACTGCTGGGATCTCAGGGAAATAAGAGACAGGAGAGTGCCGGGGACTCACTAGCCAACTTGTCTAGCCAAGGCAATAAATGCCAAGATTGGTGAGAGACCCTGTCTCAAAAACACTGATTAAGCCTGTCCCAAAAAGAAAAAATAAAGGCAAGGTGTGGTGGCACACACTTTAATCCTCGGGAGGCAGAGGTAGGGGGATCTCTGTGAGTTCCAGGACAGCCTGGTCTACAGAGTGAGTGCCAGGACAACTGGGCTGCTACACAGGAAAACCCTGTCTCAAAAAAAACCCAGACTCACTCCTCAGGCCACCTCCAGGCCATCAACCATTCTCACCCCAGAGTTATTGACACCTGGCTGATGGACACCTGGCTCCATGCTACCCAGTCTCCAAAGCCTGGGGGAAACCCTGTCTTCCCAGACCCTGAGCCACACTCACTTCTTTGGGATATGCACAGCTGATAAACTCAGCAGGGCCCAAATCACAGCTGGCCAAGGCCATCATGTGTGCCAAGACCAAAACAGCCATGGCCAGGCCATGATGTGCCTCCCCTACAACAGAGACTGATAAGACTCTGAAAAGCTTTTGTTGTGACAGAGTTGGGGAACCCTCAGGAGCAGAGAACACAGGAGCAGAACCTGCTGTGCTAGCAAGGCAGTGGGAAGAAGCTTCCAGAATATGACAAACAAACTCTACCTTGGACTGGTCAGAATGGTGAGCTGGCCACACTTACATAATTGCATCACAAGGTCTGTGCAGGCCTCTGGCTACAGAACAAGGCCACCTCTTCACATCAGGTCCTCACACTCCCATGTCCAACCCTCTCTGTTGCAGCAAACAACACTGGTTCCCCACAACTGCCTCTGCATGCAAACGCCCCCACTGCAGGTTGGAGCTTGCCCTCTGCCCCTCCCCACAGGCACACCCCTTGGTGCTGCCCCTTGGCACCTCGTACAGTCCCCGCACACATTCTGACACTCACACATAAGGCTCACCTTCGTTCTCAAACACATACACCCAAAAGCATGTCAGCACACACACGGACAAGAGCACACATTTGCATGCACACACATTCACTGCACCAGAGGAAGTCTCCATTAACTCTGAGATTTAGGCAAACTTCCCGGGCAGGAACCACATTTCAAAGGTCAGGGAAGCAGGCGAGCAGGAAACGGGGGGGGGGGTAGAACAGGAAATAAGAAATCGCTTGCAAAACATACAAAGAATAAGACAGGCCAATGAGATAGCTCAGTGGACAAAGGTGCCTGGAGGAGGTGAAAGAGGGAAGCTAATCCACAAAGTTGTCCTGTTACCTCCACACACGCTGCACCACACACACGCTGCACCACACACACGCTGCACCACACACATGCTGCACCACCACACACATGCTGCACCACCACACACATGCTGCACCACACACATGCTGCACCACCACACACATGCTGCACCACACACATGCTGCTGCACCACACACATGCTGCACCACCACACACATGCTGCACCACACACATGCTGCACCACCACACACACGCTGCACCACATACACGCTGCACCACACACACGCTGCATCATACACACGCCTGCACATATACACAATAGTAACAAATATATTTGTAAGGAGAGATGACCCAGCAGTTAAGAGCACTGGCTGATGTTGGCTTTGATTCCTAAAACTACCCAGTGGCTTACAGCCATTCTAGCCTCAGGGATCCACCACCATCCTTCTGGCCTCCATGGGCACCCTGACATGCACATGGTACACAGAAAGACATACATGCAGACAAAACATAATACATAAAGAAAAATTAGAGAGAGAACAAAGCTGTTGAGTAGGACACTCTGGAGGATGGGACCTCCCAGGCTTCACTAAAGAGCGGTATGGGCTAAAGGGTCCCCACTGGGCCCCAGCGGAGCCAGGGGCTGTGCCTGACATTGGGCAAAGCACAGGCTCTGTCACACAAAGGAGCCGGCCTAGGACAATGCTCAATCACCCCTCAATGTCCTAAGACAAATGAAGTTTCAAAACCAGAAAAGGGTTCACTGCCTGTCTGCCAGCATGGCTGCCAGGAAGCTCACTGGCCTCCCACCATGGGAAGCCCCAACTCTAAGGGGTCTTAAGGCCCCAGTGACCTAGGCCCCTTCCAGAACTATATGGTTCTCATTCCCACATACCACATCACTCTTACCAAGGACATTTCCAGGACTGACCATCAGATTGCCATGGGTGGAAGTCCCAGATACCCATTCTCAACAGAAGCCAGCCATGCAATACCAGGTCCCAGGACTAACACAGAGTAGAACCAGCACCAGCTATGGGGGGGGGGGGGTCACCATCTTAGATCAGCTCAGCCACATGAGGGAAGATCCAAGCTCCCTTCCATAGGTAAGCAGCCATGGTCGATGGCCTAGCAGCTCACCAAGGTCAAGCTGTGTTCACAGAGGAGGTAGGCCCAGTTACCAATCCTAGGATGCATTTTCCACTGTGCCTGGTTTATGCATTCCTGGGGATCAATCCCAGGGTTTCATGCACATTAGGCAAACACTCAACTGACATTCTTTGCCCTGTTCTTTTGGTTTTAAACCAGGAAATACATTTTGAAAAGCACTGGCTTAGAGTCAGAAATAAAATAGAGTGAGAAGAGCCAGAAGAGGCTGGGCAGAGGCACATGGAATCCAGAATGGGGGAGATGCCCAGCCTAGCTTGTTCCCCTGCCAGAGGCCAGCCAGCCTACCTCCTGCTCCTTTCACAGATCAAAAGCCTGATGTGTACTAGCAGCAACCTCACCTATGCCCCACCACAGCACTTTCCTTACACCCTACAGGCTCCTAGACCAGTGACTATCTTATCTGGCCACCATAAGACTGCTGGCAAGTCACTCCCCTATAGTACAGATGACCAATGGCCACACAGATGCTCTGTGACATTACTCCACACCCCAGCCCAGTGTTGAACTAGCATGACTCCAGCTGAGTCGACCCTGCACCTAACCCCCCAGGACCTCATGGAGCCCACCAGAGGTGGCTCATGTGCGTGGTCTATGTCTTCACATGGCCAAGACCTCAACCAGAAAGAGAACCATATAACAGGTGACACCAGGCCAATGGCCTTTATGGAGTCCTAGATTCAGCTACTGATACCCCACAGTAGAGGTTTCCAGAAAGGATGTTTTTTACCATGAAAGTCATTTCCCCTGTTATTCAGTTTAACTGGGTGACATGAGCACTCAAGAACTGTGACAGTTTACATGTTGGGGCGCTGGGTGGCCCAAGGGAAGGATAGCAGCTACCAGGACTTCTCTGGGGATCTCTGCCTCTCCAGAGCCCTCACCCTCTGACAGGAATGTGCACACGTGCATGTACACACAAGCATGCACATACTCCCAAAGCCCCAATTTAGCAACCACATAATGCTACCAGCTCAGGGATACCCAGGACAAATCGTGACATTGATTTATGTCTGCAAATGTGCGTTTTCACTAATTAGAAGGTTTAGGTCAGAGTAGAGAAAAATATGTATTTCAGAGTCCCAGTTTGACTTGCCAGAAACCAGCCCATTACTAACATTCTTATTTTCGACAAAATATAGCATTCTGATTACACACCATCTTGGTCCCATGGCTCCCAGCCTGCCAGGCTCCCGGAAGTGGCCCACAACCACGGCAAAGAACAGGACAACAATCCCAGGATGGAGATGCACTCAGAGCCCCTGGAGACTGAGTGCTTGGACACTCTGATGGCAACAAGTCCTTCCATGGGACAGTGGCAGCTTTCACCCAACACCTAACTTGTTCGACCAAGTAGAGGACAGTCACTCAGGTTCATGCATATAGGAAGACCAGCCCAACAGACACCTCCCCCAAGAGGGCAACTGTGACATTGCAGCCCTTCTCCAACTGTATTTCCCATCTGTTAAACAGGTCTCCACCAAGAAGAAGCAGATTCCAGGCAATAAGGAGCACCTTTGGCAATTTTGTGTTGGATTTGGTATGTGTGCGTGCGTGCATGTGTATGTGTGTGTACATACGGGTGTTTAGGCTGCATCTGTGTCAATGTACAATGTGTGTGCCTGCTTCCCGCAGAGGCCAGAAGAGGGTATTGGATCCACAGGACCTGGAGTTAAAGACAATTGTGAGCTGATATGTCGGTGCTGGGAATCAAACCTGATCTTAACCACTGAGCATCCTGCCAGGCTGTTGCTTTTTTCAGACTGGTATCTTGTATATAGCCTAGGATGGCCACGAACTCCGCCTCCCAAGTGCTGAGATCACAGGCATAAGTCACCATACTCAAATCTTTAAAGCAATTTCAAAGATCCGGGTGGTGGTAGCACACATCTTTAATCCCCTCACTCAGGAGGAAGAGGCAGGCAGATCTCTATGAGATCGAGGATAGCCAGGGTTACACAGAGAAACTCTGTCTCAAAAATAAATTAATTAAATAAACTACTTACAATTCAAACAGGCTTCTACTTTTTCTTTGGGCCTCAGTTTCCCCATCTCTAATCTAGGGGCTTTCATGGTTCCATCCACAAGTCAGTGGCAACAATAAACGTCAACTGCTTTTTATCTGTTGTTTTCTGGGTGTTCCAAAGGAGGACATGTTTATTTACAAAGGAAATCTTCCTTCAGCACACCCTGCATATGAAGCACACACACCCAAGGATTGTTCTGTTCAGCTCTCCAGCACAAAGACACAAAGACTGGCTGAGGGGCTCCTAAGGGGTCATGCTTACCCCCCTGTATTTGGGTCCTGACCCTCACTCATCTAAATAGAGAAGTGACAAGCTAAGCAGCCAGGGTTGCAACTCAGACATCTGCCCTTTGGTGATGCCAGATTTTCCTGGCTGCCATCTGCCCTGCATCTATAGTGACCCGAACCCAGACTCCTCTTTAGTTGAGGACTAGCACAAGGCACAAGAGCTCAGAGCTAGAATGCTTGCTCAATATGTATGAAGCCCTGGGTTCTGTTCCCAGCACTTAGACAGACAGACATACAGACAGCCAAGGAAAAGCCACTGAGACTCAAGGTAACAAAGACATCAGGAGTCCTAGTGTCCCCAAAAGTGCTGCAGATCAAGAATTCTGCGTGGATGAACTCAAAGACACGGGACTGGAGCTGCAGTCCAGCTGTGGTGCCTCAGCCACACTCTGAGAACCACCGCCAACCCCGCAACAGTCAGTCAGACCTGCCAGTTAGTCCCCTTGGCACTGACATATTTCCACAGAGGTGGGAGAAGGTGGGATGGCCCAGGACCTCCTCTGGGGGCCAGAGAGGGAAGTGGTTCCCGTGTGGTCACAAAGATCTCATTGTTCTGTCCTCAGAGAGGAAACTGGAGAACCGATTGCAGAAACAAGCCTACCTTTGTATCCGCTCCTGTTTCCTTTAAGTGCTGCAGAAACGAGTCATAAAAACCGCCAATTTATCATTGCTCTCCAAAATCTGTTTACTGAGCCAAAGTTGCAGACTTCTGCTTTCAAATAAGCCACAGCTCCTGGAAAAAAGTGGGAACCCAGGTGCCAAGGCCCAGGGGCCACCTCCCAAAATGGTGATGAGTGCCAACTCAGGCTCCAGTAACACTTCTTTATCCCTTGGGGCCAACTGGACAGATGAAAACAATAGAGAGAAAGATACAAGCCATCTCTGGAGTTGCAGAGATGGCCTTCTGGTTTCAGCCAAGCTGATCAGGGCATCGACATGCTTGGAGGTTTGGGAGTTTGAGCTCTGGCTGTCTTGGAGCCTCATTGGGTGACAGACAGATCTGGAAGTTGCTGGGGATGCAGAAGAGCCCAGGAGCCCTTCCTGCAGTGCCTGCTAGGGACACTAGAACACATGGACTCTGCAAGAGGGACCCAAGGATGATTCAAATTCCCTATCAAAGAAATCCAGAGAAAGGCTCTACTTTGGCTATTCTGGGACAGGTCCTGGTTTGGTGACCCCTCAGATCTCATGCCAGCCCACCTTCCAAACCTGCTGTCAGCCAGATGTCGCCTAGTCCCCACAGGAGGTGAGACTGCTGTCATCTGTGCTACAGACTAAGATCTAATGATGGCAAGGAATCTTGAAAAGTGCCATCTGGGGCAACTCCACCAAGGAGACTTAGATGCCTAATGGGGACAGGGATTGCTTTTCCACAATACTTAAAGTTAACTCATTAAAGAGCTAAGTGGGGAGTACAAATTCAAGAACAGTCTAGGCAGGCTACATAGTAAGACCCTGTCTCAAAACAAGGCAGCAGAAGGAGGGGTGCTAGATAGATGGCTCAGAGGTTAGGAACACCAGCTGCTCTTTCAGAGAACCTGGGTTCAGTCCCTAGCATCCACATGACTGCTTCTCAACCATCTATGACTCCATGATCATGTCTTCTGATATCAGAGGACACCTGGTACACATGCACAGTCATACATGCAGGCAAAACAGTCATGCATATAAAATAAACTTTTTAAAAAATGCTGCATTTTGCTCAATGTCCAGACTCTTCTGCAAAAGTATCAAATGTGGGGAAAACATCCAGCTGTTAAGTAGACAGGCCACAGGGGTGCCCAGATGGCCCTCATCTTCCCCACTACACGGAACCAGCAGATAAGCCTCCCCACCTGTTCTTACAGGGCCTACCTGCCAGACAGAACAGGGCCAGCCAGCAGAGCATGGCCAGCTAGGGAAGGTAAGCAACCCTGAGGATTTGGATCAGAACTCCAGCCTATACAGCTCCCCTACATAACACTAGGCAGGGCCCATGTTCTCCTCAGCCTCAGTACTCACATCTACAGGACAAAATTGTGAATACAGCAAATATGGAGACCACACAGCAACATAGGGATAAGGCCCTGAGCAGGCTAGTTTTATGTCAGCTTGACACAATCTGTAATTACCTAAAAGGAAAAAAAAAAAAGAGTCGCAATTGAGAAAATGCCTCCATGAAATCTAGCTATAGGGAGGCTGGAGAAATGGCTCGGCAGTTAAGAGCACTGCCTACTCTTCCAGAGGTCCTGAGTTCAGTTCCCAACACCCATATGGTGACTCACAACCATCTATAATGGGTTCTGATGCCCAAATCTGTCTGATACCCTCTGTCAGAGCACACATGCAAAAAGAGCATTAAATGCATAAATACATAAATAAATATTTTTTAAAATCTGGCTGTAGGGCATTTTCTTAATTAGTGATTTACAAGGAAGGACCCCACTCATTGTGCATGGGGCCACCCCTGGTCACCCCTGGCCTAGTGGGAGCAGGCCAGTAAGCAGCACCCCTCCATGGCCTCTGCATCAGCTCCTCCTCCAGGCTCCTTCCCTGTTTGAGCTCCTGCCTTGACTTCCTTCTATGATTGATCACAGTGTGGAAGTGCAAGGCAAATAAGCCCTTTCCTCCCCAACTTGATTTTGGTCATGGTGTTTCATGGAAGCAATAGACTCTAACTAGGACAGGCCCCATGTGCCACTTCCTCACAGTGACCACCTGGGTTTTTTGGGTACCCGAAGGTCTGCAGCTAGGAGACAGAAATTGCCTGGACCAGCAGGGCACAACAGGGCTCGAGCCCACGGGAACCTGGAATGAATGAGACAAGAGACACGAGAGAGACAGTCCCTCCGATCAAGCTGCCGTTTAATGAGAATTCTGCACAGGCTTAAATAGGGGAACGTGGCATTGGCCATGGGGCGGAGGTTGTTAGAAGTGAGGCAGGGGGCTGTTAGGAGCAGGAAGCATTTGATATGCGATGAGCAGGAGATCTCACCAGGGAGTGAAGGTGTTAAGGAAGCATTGTTAAGCGATGGGTCATCTCTATGGCGCCAGGCCATCTGTGGGAAGTACCTTGGGGCAAGAAATAGAGATTTACAGTGACCTGGTCCTCAACAAGACATCTCCCAGAGACCAACCAAAACCTCCTGGAACTGGGAGCTCAAAGATAGATGGGGGAACACCCCAGAGGCTCCACTCCTGCAGGCTCCATTCTGTTCAGCCACCAGGCACCACTCAATGAACATGGACCCTCAGGAAGGAAAGATTTTCCCTAATAAACTGTTTCTATAGAATGGATGCCACCTCCAGTCAGTTCTCACTGAATAAATGTGATGTGTGTCCCCACCTCCCTGCTGCTCTCAAACCTTCTGACAGGACAGGGACAACTGAAAAGATCCAAGTCCTCCACCAGCTGTTGTGCCTGCACTGCCTTATAGCTGCACAGACAAGCATAGTCCTGGGGCCATGGCAGAGACCACACAAGCCAGCTTTGTCTCCATCCCCAGCATCAGCTTTGTGTTATCTTTTCAGGCAAGGTCCCAGGTAGCCCAGGCTGGCCTCAAATATACTATGTAGCTGAGGATAACTTGAACTTCTGATCATACTGCCTCCAGCTCTGGAGTGCTGGAATTACATGTGTGTGCCTACATGCTCAGTTATACCATAGTGCCTTAATGTCACCTTCAGAGCCCCAGTAGAGGCTGAACGGTAAAACCAAAACTCAGGCATATGGACTCGGGCAGGTACAACCAGAAAGGGCAGCGTGGACAAATGCTTCTCATTAAAGTTCCGACATCCTAAACATCACAGGAAAGGAGCTGGAGCAATGGCTCAGCGGTTAAGAGCACTGGCTGTTCTTGCAGATGACCTAGACTCAGTTCCCAGCACCCACATTGCACTCACAACACTTCTAACTCCAGCTCCAGGGAATCAACTGCCTCTTCTAGCCTCTGCAAGCATCTGCACACACAGCATACAATCACACAAATACACCAAAGAAACCTAAAAACTTATTCTATTGTTTCATTTTTCTGAGATTAAAGGGGTCACAGAAAGTTTTGAGCATGATAAAAATGAGCTGAGCTTGGTAGCACACACACCTGTAATTCCAGGATTCAGGAAGTAGAGGTAGGATATAAGTTCAAGACCAGCCTGAGCTACACACAAGTCTGAGTCTAACTGAGACAACTGTCACAAAAATAAATAAATGTATCCTGTGAAACTTGCAGGTGCCAGGCACCATCATGACATCATACAGTCCAGGCTACACAAGGTCAGCCAGGATAGCATAAACTGAGGTTTCACGGTCTGTACCTTTGAGGGGCATGGGCTGCTCAGTGAAAACAGCTCTGCTCATGGCAGGCCTCAAGTCCATGTCCTGGAAACAGCCATTACTGCAAAGAGGTGGATCTCCACATGTGGCCCAAAAGCCATGAGGCAGGGCAGGTATCCCACAAACTGAAAGGTAACAGGGGCCCACAGAAGGTTCTGGACTCTAGGAAAGGCCTGCCAGGTCAAATGTTCCCACTTTAGATACTATAGAGCTAGAGAAATTTACTGAGAAGGCTAAGAACGCAATGAAAATCTAGTTTAAAGAAAATGGAGGGGCCAGGAGTGGTGGTACACACCTTTAATCCCAGTACTTGGGAGGCAGAGGCTGGCAGTGATCTGAGTTTGAGGCCACCCTGGTCTACAGAATTCCAGATAGCCAGATTTACGCAGAGAAACCCTGTCTAAAAAAAGAAAAAAAAAAGAAAAGAAAATGGGGGAGTATAGATAGGGTTGGCTCAGCTGCTCTTTCAGGAGACCCGAGCTTGGTTCCAGCACCCATCTGTGGCAGTTCACAACCTCCTGTAACTCCAGCTCCAGGATCCAATGCCCTCTTCTGGACTCCTCAAGTGCTACACTCACATGCACAGACAAAATACACACATACCTTATTGGAAGTCAAATCAAATCTTTAAAAGGATGTGGCTCAGTCAATAGAGTACTTGCCTAGCATTCATGAAACCCTAGTTTCAACCCCTAGCACTGAATAAAACTGGGAGTACTGTGCATGCCTGTAACTGAAACAGGAAGACCAAAAACTAATAGGAAGCACAGCCTGTTTCACATTCTCTCTCTCTCTCTCTCTCTCTCTCTCTCTCTCTCTCTCTCTCTCTCTCTCTCTCTCTCTCTCTCTCTCTCACACACACACACACACACACACACACACACACACACACACACACACACATTATTCTGTCTAGAACATTAGACAAATAGGCAAGAAGGTTCCAAGGGAGCTAGAGAGATGACTCAGCAGTTAAGAGCACTGACTGCTCTTCCAGAGGACCCAGTATTCAATTCCCAGCACCCACATGGCAGCTCACAACGATCTGTAAATCCAGTTCCAGAAGATCTAATGCCCTCACACCAATACACATAAAATAAATTAAAAAACAAAAAAAGAAGGTTCTAAAAAGCATGATGACCAATATCATCCAAAGTTGATGTCACCCATTTTGACCTTTCACCAAATGAGCACTGTGGAGCCAAGGGGTGAAGCCTCAGAGCCCCGATGGTCTAAGTAAGGGAGAGGGACAGAAATGACATCCACCCTGAGCTTCCAACTTGATCAAAGACAGAGCTAGGACAGTGCGGCTGCACCCTGACTCACACCACCCAGTCTCATTAAGAACTAAGTTGGGTTGGGGACAGCATGGAGAAGTGGCCTGGCCTCCAGAAGCAAATGGAGAACACATCTTGCCCAAAGCCACCTGGCACGCATTATGCTCAGCTCCAGGCCTAGGCCCACCTGCCCCCTGTGGATATAAGGATATGAGCTGACAGGGGACAGAGGCTGGAGGGCACCCAGGCTGGGTTCTGGCTAGGCCACACTGGGCAGCTATTAATGGCCTCATTGAGCAATTTCCTGAAAGTGCTGCCAGGCAGGAGCAGCCTTCCCATTAGAGCTAGCAGGAGGGACAGTCCAGGGAGGCACTCACCTTTTGTTCTGTAATGATTTGGGGAGGAGAGCAATCTGCTTGGTAATTAATTATCTATGCCCTGGAGTGGGCTCCCCAAGTGAGCATGGTGGCAGGGGTGTCCCCAGATAGTCCTGCTATCAGCCCATTGAAAGCAATTCCCAGTGTCTGATGGAAACCCCAGATGATGAGATGGGCCCTATCACAGGTGGCAGATGAATTGACTTCCACAGCCAGGGGCTGGAACACACATCACATCCAGCCCGACACCTGCTGGATGTCACCTTTCACTGTTCCCAGGTCAAGAGATCAAAGGAAGAGGTCAAGAGGCTGCAGAGTAAAAGCCCAAAGACAGTCAACAAGCTTCCCAAACAGAACAGAGGGGAGCGGTTTGCACAGTTATCTCAAAACGCCTCTGATAGTACAAAGATCAGTGACAGGCCACCTGGTGGGAGGGTCCAGGATCAGGAGGCAGGTGTCTGAGGACAGGACACCACACAGGGAAGAGTGGCAATCTGGTTGAACAGAGCTAAGTCATGAGATAATTGCTCACTGTGTGATGAGGTATTGTTGTGAGTGGTGTAAAAAAAGCTGACCGGCCAACCGCTAGGCAGGAGGCATAGGCGGGACTTCCAGGCAGGGAGAGAACTCTGGGAGAAGAAAGGCAGGGTCACCAGACAGTCACAGAGAGGAAACCGGAGGTGCAAGATGGAAGAGAAGTAACACCACGTGGCAGGACATAGATTAAAATACATGGGTTGGGGGGGCTGGAAGGTGGCTCAGAGGTTAAGAGCACTGACTGTTCTTCCAGAGGGTGGCTCACAACCATCTATAATGAGATCTGATTCCCTCTTCTGCTGTGCAGGCAAACATGCAGGCAGAACACTGCATACACAATAAATGACTAAATCTTGAAAAAAAATATATGGGTTAAGTTATAAGAGCTAGTTGAGAAATGCCTAAGCTAAGGCCGAGCTTTCATAATTAATAATAAGCCTCCGGGTTATTATTTGAAGGCTAGTAGTCCAAAGATAGGCCAACAAGAAAGTTTGCTATACATATACATAGCACCCAACATGGGGTCACATATATCCACATAAGGCCTGAAAGCTAAAAAAAAAAAAAGTTCCATTCAATCGGCTCCTTGGTGCCCACAGTCTCTCAGGTACGCTCAGGCAGTCTCTTAGACAGGCTCAGCATACAGCCCTGCTATGCAGCTGAGACTTGAGCAGCCAACACTGGGTAGAAACACCTGCCAAAGACAGACACAACAAATTCCCAGAGCTCGGGCGGATAAATGTAAACGTAGCTCTGGACAGGTACCCACCTGCATGAGGCTAGGTTCTCATGGAACCAAGGGGGGACGGAGCCAGCTGCCAGTGTGCTTAGTGGAGCTGCTCAGCAGCCTGGGCAGTTTAAGGCTTGTCTCCCATGGTCAGAGAATGATGCAGGCACACAGTAAAGCCATATCCAGATGGAGAAAACCTCTAAATAGGTAGAGTATGCCTAAAAATGTGCTCAGATGCTGAAGAATAGAAAATGGGTATAGACAGTCACAGAAAAATAAATGAATAAGTTAAAAATAATAAAGTCTTTAAAAAGAGAGTAAAGTAATATAAAAAGAAAAAGACAGGCTGGAGAGACAGCTCACTGGTTAAGAGCACTGACTGTTCTTCCAAAGGACCTGAGGTTCAATTCCCAGCACCCATATGGCAGCTCATAACTGTAACTCCAGTTCCAAGGGATCTGACACCTTCAAACCAATGCACATAAAATAAAGTTAATTTAGCCGGGCGTTGTTGGCGCACACCTTTAATCCCAGCACTTGGGAGACAGAGGCAGGCGGCTGTCTGTGAGTTAGAGGCCAGCCTGATCTACAGAGCGAGTTCCAGGACAGCCTCCAAACTAATACAGAGAAACCGTATCTCAAAAAACAAAAAATAAAAAAATAAAAATAAAAATAAAAGAAATAAATAAAGTTAAATTTAAAAGGAAAAGAAAAAGCCATGTTAAGATGGGAAATACACAGGGTGTCTGGATCCTGTATGGCACTTGTTGACTTTAAAATTTTAAATACTAATGAACAAAAACCAACAGCCACTGAGAGGCACTAAACTATGGAAACTGCTAAATTAAACCAACCTATGTATTTTAAGAATGTCAACTTCAGAATGAAAATCAGAAAATGTGTTGTGTTGGGGAGAGGTTGAACTTTTGTTACAGCAATCAAAAAGCTATGGATTCCTTCAAAGTTAGTCGAGATCAGATTTGACCAAGGGAGACCTCCTGAGGATCTTGACTACAGACAAGAAAAAAAAGAAAAACTACAAGACAGGTAATAAGTATGCTGATCTTTCTAAATGGGAACAGCTCTGAGGCTGGATAAGACATTCTAAATCTTGTTGGCTACAGAGTCCTCATGACTTATTATATATTACAGTTTAGTAATACAGTCCAAACAGACTTATAAAGTTGACAGATGTCTTTTACCAGCTCAAACATGGAACAAAAATCATCTTTAGCTGGCTTGTGAACACTGCACATTCCATACTTGTATTAATACAAATATGTATGTTACCTTTAAAAGTTTGTGTGTTTCCAGAAAAAAAGGACCTGATACAAATGAAGACAAGTGTCCCCAGTGATTCAGCCTCTCAGAATGCCTCTGTTACAGTTTCCTCAAAATTCTGCATCCAGAACAATTTCAAAGCTACAAGCTGAGATGGTCCAGCATCACAGACTACTCCAGCCAGGACTTCTGTTAAGCTCTACACTTTCCCATCACACAGAGACCAAACAAAAAATAACATAACTAGCTCTCTCACAACTTGATCATTATCCCAATTTTGTCAGCGTCCCCTAAAGATGCTGTTACCCCCAAACAACAGGAAGCAGTCTAGAGAACATGATGTTCACATTCCCAAGAGACAGGGTGGGTGGTTTTTGGTCATTCAGTAGATTGTGAATGTTAGTCTTGTCTAGGGCAGTTGGTTACAGAGTGCTACTGGCCATGGTCAGGAAGGAAACTCAACAAAGGTTAGACTTAGACTCAGGAATCTTTTTCTAAAGGGGGATATAGAAATAATAGAATAAATTATTAAGTCTACTTTTAAACTAAAAAACAATTATTAACCTAAAATATTTTACATTGGTATGGATTTTTATATATTGATACAAATTTAAAGTTATTTGTGCTATACTGTATATATATATTTCTACTCTTGTTTTAGGTATTGTACCTATGCAGCTCATTTAAAAATGTAAAGTCTTTAAAAGGTAGTTATGGCCGGGCATTGGTGGCACACGCCTTTAATCCCAGCACTCGGGAGGCAGAGGCAGGTGGATCTCTGTGAGTTCAAGACCAGCCTGGTCTACAAAAGCTAGTTCCAGCACAGCCTCCAAAGCCACAGAGAAACCCTGTCTCGGGGAGGAAAAAAAAGGTAGTTAGGATAATAAACAAATACAGGTTAGAGAGAACTCTGGGGAGAACAAAGGCAGAGCAGCCAGACACGAAGATTAAAATAAATGGGTTAATTTAAGTTATAAGAGCTAATTGAGAAGCTAAGGCTGAGCTTTCATAATAAAGTTTCAGGGTCATTGTTTGCAGGCTGTCGGTCCAAAGATAGTCCAACAAGAAAGCTTGCTACAGAGACAGGCTGGTCATTACGTAAATGTTGGGGCAGTTCCCATTCAATGGCCAGATCCCCACACCTCAAACCATATTCTTTAAAAATAATAGTAATGAGCTAGAGAGCCAGTTCAGTGGCTAAGGGCACTTACTGCTCTTGCAGAAGAGCCAAGTTCAATTCCCAGGACCCATGTCAAGAGGCTCATAACCACCTGTAACTCCAGCCCTAGGGAGTATAACACAACTTTCTGGTTTCTGTGGACACTAAGGTGAACATACATACACACAGACACACACAAGTACACATAATTAAAAGCAAAAATCTTTGGGACTGGAAAGATAGATCACTAGTTAGGAACACTGGTTACACACCGGGTGTTGGTGGCGCATGTCTGTTATCCCAGCACTCCAGAGGCAGAAGCAGGCGGATCTCTGTGAGTTCGAAGCCAGCCTGGTCTATAGAGCGAGTTCCAGGACAGCATCCAAAGCCACAGAGAAACCCTGTCTCAAAAAACCAAAAAAAAAAAAAAAAAACCCACCGGTTACTTGTCAAAAGGACCAGGGCTCAATTCCCAGCACCCACACAGAGGCTCATAACCGTCTACATCTCCAGTCCCGGGGGGTCTGACCTCCTCTGACCTCCAGGAGCACTGAATGCACATAGTGCATAGACACACAAGCAGGCAAACACCTATGCACATAAAATATAAAGGGTTAAAAAGTTTAATAAATCTCTTTTAAAAGGTAAGGAGGCCAGGTGTGGCATCTCATGCCTTTCATCCTAGTACTCTGAAGACAGAGGCAAGAGGCAACTCTGGGAGTTGGAAGCTAGCCTGGTCTACATACAGTGCCTGGCCAGGAAGGGCTACAGAGAAGCCCTGTCTCAAAACATACAACAGGAAGCTGGGCATTGGTGGTGCATGCCTTTAATCCCAGCACTTGGGAGGAAAATGCAGTGGATCTCTGTGAGTTTGAGGCCAGCCTGGTCTACAAATCCAGCTCCAGGACAGGCGTCAAAGCTACAGAGAAACCCTGTATCAAAACTAAACAAAACAAACAAACAAACAAAAAAAAAACATACAAACAGGAAGATAATCTGCCTGTAGAACACAAGGCAATAAAACAAGAATTGACCTGAAAAAAAATAAAGAATGTATTTATAATCTGGAGACAGAATAAAAAGACATGCAGACATAAGAAATAAGACTGACAATTTCAATTACATTAAACATTTTGAGTTTTGTTTTGAGTTTTTTTTTTGAGACAGTGTCTCACCATATTGCCCAGGTTGATCTCAAACTCACAGCAATCCTTCTGCCTTAGACTCTTAAGTGCTGGGGTTACAGGTATATGCTACAACACTCAACTGTTTAGTTTTGTTTAGGACAGGATATCACTATGTAGCCCAGGCTAGCCTCAAACTAATGTCAATCAATCCTCCTGCCTCAACCTCTTGAGTGCTGACATTACAGTCATAAACCACCACACCTGGTAGAGACTCTTAAATGTCTTTACAATGTTGCCAAAAATATATATTAAAGACTAGCCACAGACCTGAAGGAAAACATGAAACAATTAATACTCACACCAAATAACAAGCTTGCCACACACACTACAACTTGGCTTTTAAAAAGAGCAAAGAGCTAACACAAAGTCACAGAAAGGCTCTGATAGGTCAGCAGGTTTGAGATGATGGCAGAAGGGTCAGATTTATGTCAGAGATGAATACATGCTAAAAAATACAATAAGCTAAAATATGGGTCAAAACGCCGACCATGGGGAGAAAAAAATAGGCTATAAAGAAACGCATCAGTCAGGTAGTGGTGGCGCACTCAAGAGGGCAGAGAGACAGACCTTTGTGAGTTTGAAGTAGCCTGTTCTGCATAGTGAATTCCTGGACACCCAGTGCTACAGTGAGAACCTGTCTCGAAAAATAAAGATAGATAGATAGATAGATAAATAAAATGTAAAAAAATGCCAGGGATGGTAACACTTGCTTGTTTCCAACAATTCATGGGTGAGAAAGGAGAACATACTGGCAAAAATCAAACATACAAGGGACATTTGATCCAACAAATCCACTTCTGGATATATAGCCAAAGGAAGCAAAGGAAAGAGCCTCCTTACACACCAATGTTTTACTGTAGCCAAACATAGAACCAACCCAAGGTCCAGTCCATACAAAATGGAGTGTATCTGTTCCAGGGACTAGTATTGAGCTGTAAAAAGAAGACAGCAATTCTGAAGCACACAAATCTCAAAAGGATTATGATGTTTGTCCTAAACATCATGTAAATAAGCCAGACAAATAAAACTCCACAAATGTGAGCTCCCTGAAAGAGTCAGGCTTTTCAAACATAGAGCAAGAAGAGGCTACTTACCAGGGGCTGAGTGGGGATATAGGAGTGTCCACGTTATAGGTAAAAATGTTTCTGTCTGAGTGATGAAAATGTGTGGAAGTAGATGGTAATTCACAACATTGACAATATAATGATGTCACAGATCTCTTCACACTTAAAAACAGTCAACAGCCAGAATGATGGTGGGGGTGGGGTGAAGGTACTTACTACCACCCCTGACAACCTGAGCTGGATCCCTAGGGACCCACATGGGAGGAGAACACTGACTTCCACGGGTTGTTCTCTGACCTCCACGTATGTCACAGCATGTACATGTGCCCGCCCCCACCCCCTCCATTTACAATAAATAGTATAATAAAAACAAAAAGAACAGGAGCTTGAGAGATGGTTCCATGGCTGAGAGCACTGGCTGCTCTTCCAGAGGACTGGGGTTTGGTTCCAGCGCCCATGTGGAAATTCAAACTGTCTATAACTCTCCCAGAGGATCTGAAGCCCTGTTCTGGCCTCTGTGGACATACAGCACACACATGGCGCACAGACATACAGACGAAACACCCGTACACATATAAGTAAACAAATGACTTTTTAAAGTAAAAGAAATAGTCAAACTGCAAGTTTTATCTGATACTGTTTACTGCAATAAAAAAAAAAAAACTCCCACAGCACTCATGAGGGATAGGAAGGAAGATAGGAAGATCTCTGTAAACTCAAGGCCCACCTAGCCTACATAGTGAGCTCCAGTACAGCCAGAGCTACACAGAGACACAGAGAAACCTTGTCTCGGAAAAAAACAAAACAAAAAAAAGAGCTGTTCAAATGGCTGGAGAGATGGCTTATCAGTTAAGAGCATTAAGAGCACCAGCAGGTGACAAGATGACAGATTTAGCTCTCAGGCTAAACCTGGGAGTTCTCAAGCTTCACAAACTCAAGTTTCAGGAGATCTGGCCTCTGTGGACACGCATGCACATGATCCACAGCCATGAAAGCAACACTCATACACACAATAAATAAATCTTTCTTTTAAAAAAAATGTTTTCCTAAGTTAAAAACATAGTAGTTATATACACTCAACAACAGAATGTGCTGAGCACAGGCCTTGAGTTTCAAACCCAACAAAACACACACACACACACACACACACACACCCCACAGGACACATGGATCCCAGGGACCATTTTTCTAGCCAGCCTGAAACCACTAGCAGTGACCCCACTGTTTGGACACCTATGGGAAAGGCCACCTATTCCTCGGGAGTGCCCTGTAAGCAGGGCTCTACCAGGCATGTGCAAGAGAAACATAAAGACAGCTCAAGGCACATATATGACAGACAGGTGTCCTCTGCATTCCCAGATGCCCACAGATGAAGCATCACCTGGGCCCCAGTGCCACGCCTAAAAGACCATCCCTGTTTCCTGGCTGGGTAAGTGATGGCCAAAGAAAAGGCCAACTTGCAAACATTCAGCCACCAGCTTGGAGCACACTCCGATGCTTATGCAGGCTCACCTGGAGGGCTCTACTGCCATCAGACTGTTACCAAGAGGAAGTGATATGATTTGTTGCAGTCAAAGGACAGAGTCCACACCAGCCAGAACAGCCACACAGCCTCTCAGTCTAGCTGGGCCATCTTTAAAAAGATATTCTCTAACTGCAAAAGGCTAAAGACACAGATGTTGGTGTTGCCTAAGCCTTCTAGCACAGCTCAGTGTGGCTCAGCCATACACAGAGGGCGTCCCTGGGAGGACTTACGGCTCAGATGCGGACCTCTGCCTGGCCCCTCACTGACTCCCCACAGTGGGTAACTGCTGGCAGATGTAGCACAGGCATACATGCAAACCAACACTGTTCTATAATGAAGGACAGAGCTCTTCTGTTGATGTGATAAAACACTCAATACAAGGGAGTACAGGGTTACTTGGTTAACAGTTCCAGGTTAGGGCCTGTCACTACAGGGAAGTCAAGGCAAGAACTTGAAGCAGCTGGTCACGTCTCCTGTCAAGAGCAGAGCAAAATGGATTCACGAATGCTCATTGTTCAGCCTTCTCCTCTTACACAGCCCAGGGCCCAGACTCTCAAACACGGAAATCACGACAACCACCCACAGACATGCTCACAAACCAACCTGGCGTAGACAGTCTCACTGAGACTTTCTTCTCAGGCAACCTGAGATTGTGTCACATTACAACCGAAACTAACCACACAGACAGGCTCTACCAGACACTGTGGGTCCCAGGGGTTGAACTGCAGAGTTCGGGCTGTGCCCATAGGCTGATGAGGCAACAGGACAGACCTGAAAGGGATCCTAGAAGGGTTGAGTAGAACCCCAAGTGGCCCTTTGGTGAAGCTTCATGAACCTTTTCGAAGTCAGTGTGGTGCCAAATATACCCACAACGTGACAGGGACAAGCTGAAAGCAACAGTGCCTGGTGGGGGAGCAGGGAAAGACTCCGTCCAGCTTAGAAGACCTCAAAGAGTAAGTCAGCTGACTTTGTTTCACCATTAAGGAAACTGAGGCACACAAATGAAGACGCTCCAGAGCTCCACATGGAGGCAGAAAGCTGTGGTGGAGTCTTAGCAGCCCTAGACACTGGCACTGACACCCATGCCCATGCTGAGAGCACCGCAGAACACATTACGTTCCACTGGAACTCAAGGTTATCATAGTAAACCACGGCCCAGCAGGTCAAGCAGGACTCACTGGAGGTCAGTGAGGAGCCAACCACTCCCACAGGGTGGCAGGCAAGGGATAAACTAGAAGCCCATGGCTGGAGTTACATAATGATTCCTTGGGTCTCAGAGCACAGGGACCAAGGGCCACTCACCATGTTGGCAAAAGTTCCATATCCTGGCCACACATATATCTATCTACATTGCTTAGGGACACCAGGATACTCGCTCATGGCACAGGAAGCAGCCCCCTCTCAGTGAGGTGGGGCCTTTGGCTTAGGGCCACTCCTAGAGCACTGATCTCCAGCATCTTAACCCACCTCCCTGCCCCACAATGGACAAGAAATTCGGTGCTGCAGTCTGCACTCAGCCTCCTTTTAAAGGGAACCTGAGTACCCAAGATGGGCTCCAAGTGTCTCCCTCACTGTGGTGTGAGGGAAGGAACACTGTGTCCTCCCAAGCTTCACAGATCCCACAGGTGCTGGCAAGGCTGACTGATCAGCTCAATTTTGTAGATGTGGAAACTGAGGCTCAGAGCCAGCAAGCCACTCTCCAGAGGCTGGAGGGAAGGAAAGCAGGGTAGACCGGCCAGCTAGGCCTGGGGCCACCTCCCTGTGGGCCCCACAGCTGCCTCCACCCGTCCCACTTGGACTGCTCTGCCCCAGGCGGCTGGCTCGGAGCCCACATGAGGCTTTCCAAGCAAATGTGAGCAGAGTCACGAAGCCCAGAAGCCCTCAGCTCCCACCACGCCTGCCCCACAGCCTCCTGTTTCGAGAGGCTATTAAGTGATGATCCTCCTCGGTGCCTCCCGACCACAGCGTCCAGCTCCCTCCAGGTCTGTGAGGCCAAAGAGAGCTCTCGGTCCACTCTCTCAGGACCCAGGCTCCATGCAGAAGGGTGTGAAGGGAAATACAGACTGGCTGGAGGCCAGCACAGACTGTAGCTTCTGAACCTCCCAACACAGTCCCCCCAGCTCATTTGCTAAAAGCCACAGGCAACCAGGACCAGCTCAACCAGTGAGTAAACAGATAAACTTTGGTCTACTCACATAGTAGAATAGCACTCAGCCATAAAGAGGGCTGACATACTGCCACATGCTACAAAAAAGTCAAAACACAAAAAATGCAGCCAGGTACAACACGGCTAATTTTAGCTACTCAAGAGGCTGAGGCAGGGGGATTGCTTGAGCCCAAGAATTCAAGGCTAGCCTGGGCAACACAGAAAGACACTATCAGCCCCCCAAGAATTGACTAGAACAGGCAGATCCCAGAGACAGAACAAAAACTGCAGTACGGAGATGGGAGCCACAGTGCTCAATAAAAATGGAATTTGCTTTGCAACAATGAAAATGTTTTATTAATTGACAATTGCAAGCCACATTGAGTATGGCCAATGGCAGGATCATGCATGCTTTAAACAGGTGTGACTCCTAGGATGCAAGCATCAATTCCAATGTTTTTTAAGTTGCTTTTTTTTTGTGTGTGTATGAGTAGTTTACCTATATATGTGCACCACATGCATTCAGTGCCCCCAGAGGCCAGAAGAGGGCATCATATCCCCTGGAAATGGAGTTACAGATCGCTGTGAGCTGCCATGTGGATGCTGGGAACTGAACACTGGTCCTTGTAAGAGCAGTTAAGTGTTCTTAACTCCTTCAATGCCAGCTTTTTTATTTTTATTTCTTGGGCTGATTATTTTTGGAGGGGGGCTGGGTATTTTTTTAAGAAGACGCTGGCCGTGAGCTTGGGACCCTTCTGCCTCCCCCTGGGATGCCAGCATGCCCAGCTAGTTCCAGAGCTGCTGGATGGATGGCTACTCCTCTTGCAGAGGACAAATGTAGTCCCCAACACCATACCGAACAGTTCACAGTGGCCTGTATGGACTTCTAGTTCCAGAGGATCTGATGCCTCTTCTGAACTCCAATGAGAAACTGCACTCATGCACGCACAATTTAAAATCAATCATTTTTAAAAATCAGTTCTAGAGCCAAGTATGTGCACACCTTTAATCCCAGCACTCAGAAGGCAGAGGCAGAAGGATCTCTGTGAGTTCAAGGTCAGCTTGGTCTACACATCCAGTTCCAGGCCAACCACAGCTACAGTGAACTCTGTTCTCATTTTTAAAAAAAAAATAGCCAATAACAATAATAATAACCACCTCAGTTCCATACTGTTCACCTAAGACAGCCCTGGTTTGACTCCAGCCTGAGTTCAATCTTCCTTGCCTCTGGGACATACACACAGACACACACACACACACACACACATACACACTGACCTCTCTCGGCAGAGACTATCTGGCCCTCGAGGACTGGGGTCTGGAACCTGAAGGTTTCAGACCCCAGGGTGAGGACTCATTTCTTCCAAAGCTTTATACCAGTCCATGTACCCCAGGAGCTCCTCCCCATGGACACTCGGACACCAAAACTGTCTATGTCTGCCACCCTGTCCCATTCTACCCAGAAAGCTTAACCTGGCACCAGTCACCAGAAAAACGGGTACAGGAGTGAGAGATATGGGTGCTCCCACTAAAAAGTTACTAAGCTGTGGCAGGAAGGATTTTCATGGCCATATTCCTGGGGAAAAAATAAGGCAGAGTCAGCTGCCTACCTCCCCTGGCAAGTGCCAAGGCTGGTACCAGACTTTGGGCCCCAGAGCCCTGTCCACATTGCTTTATTTGACCACAGTGTTCAATTCATCAGTTACTGAATATACAAGATGGACCAAGGCCTGGGAAGATGGCTCAGCTGATAAAGTGCTTGCTGGACAAGCGTGAGACGTACCGAGAAGAGCCATGGTGACACAATCAGTGAGAGACCTTGTCTCAAAGAACAAGGTGGATGGCTCCTGAGGAACACTGCCCAAGGCTGACTCCAGCCTCCATATACCCGTGATGGCTCCTAAGGAAAACTATGAAGGCTGACCTCTGGCCTTTACATGCACAGGCATGCACACACATGAACACACAAAAAGAAAAGAAAAAATTCAGACCATGTAGCAACAGCCTCCAGAATTATCAGGCCAGAAGGATCAAAGGCCATGTAACACAACTGTCCCTGAAGCTCTGCCATCACTACCCCACACCTGGGCTTGGGATGGTACTGAGAGTATTAGCGTATTGCATGCACCCAAGACCCCCACCACATGGAAGAAGAGGGTGCCAGATCCTCATACCAAACAGAGAGGCTGTGTAAGCCCCCCAAAGACAAACAGCAACTAGGCATAAAATCCTGGTTGGTTTAACCACCCTACTCTCCAGTTCAAAGCAGGTCATAGCATCCTCACCTAGCTGCTCCCCACCCCCACAGCACTGTGTGAATTCTGCTAGATGTCTGAGCAGTGGTGACTCTCTACAGTCAAAATACAAAGGGTTCCAACTATGCCAAGAACCACAAGGTGGCTCTCCCCAGAGACACTCAGGACAAATGTTGGATCAAACAGGTTGCCTGGGAAATTTGTTACACAGAGGGATCAAGAAACATGATCCTCATTAGGAGGAGACTCCACTCAGCATTTAGTTAACCCAATAGAACCCCACATATGCTGCCTGGGCCCTCCCAGGGGCAGGCAACCCACATCTGCAGGAACCTCCTCCAGGGGGCCAGACAGGCTAGGCTGGTCCTGGGACCACACTTTAGGCAGACAGGCAGGAGGGAAGCAGAGGGTTTCCAGGCTGGGGAATGCCCTTCTCCACACGGGACCGCTAGAACAAAGGCTTTTCTGTGGGCCCACAGCTTCAATTTGCAACAGGAAGCAATCAGGAAAAATAATTAGCTGCCCACTTACTGCCTTCTCTCCAGACTCCCAAAGTGTGAATCTCACACAGACATTGGGGGGTGGGGGCACACAGCCACCAAGAACAGTCAAAATAAGAGCCTCAGGGAGATTCCTCCCTTAGCTTCCATTTTAGGCCTGGATTACCCCATCAGCTGGTACTCCTGGGGCCTGGCTTCCTAATGTTAAAATAATCGACTCTATTTTTGCCCCATACACCACCAACCTAAAGATGTTAAATCTGGGACACCAGACGACAGGCAGAGGATTCCAGAAATGTCAACCCCACCTCGGGCAGGAAAGTCAGCTTACAAACCCCACCTTTAAAACAAACAGCCCCCCCCACCCCCATACCCCTTCTGCAGCCACGACCCAGGCATTTCCGGAAAGAGCAGCGCTGGCCTGGACTTCCCACGGCCTGTCACGGTTTTGTCTTCGCCTTGTTTTGCTAGCACCAGACATGGCCGGAAAATGTAAACACGATCCCGAGGGAGACAAGTTTAGGGGGAGACTCCCCCAGAGCCCTCAGGCTGAAGCTGAAATCTCCACAGCTAGAGAAAGCCAGTCCCCAGAAAAACCTGGGTGTAGGGACTGCAACCCAGGGAATGTGAGCACCGAGAGCCAGGCCCAGCCACCTCCCTCAAGTGTCTACCCTGGAAATACACAGGGGGACAGCTGTTCGCCTTAAAAAGGCCCAGACAAAGGGACCTGAAGTTGCCCCCCAACCCCACCCCCAAACTGCCATCAACACCATTCAGGAGTTCAAGACTATCTGCCGGACCCTTGGACAGTCACTCCAGGAAAACAAAACACAACACACCCGAAAACAATGATTTAGGTGGCAAGAGGCTTGCTTTAAAAACCACATGGCAATCTCCGAATTAAAAGAACATGTGTAGCATTTCCAACTCCTGCGTTTCTCGACAGTCCGCCTGACCTCAACTCCACCCCTCAAGACACACCAAAAGTTAGAAAGTTCCCCAGCCGGCCACCTCCCCAAAGGTGGGTCCAAATGAGGCAGAATCAGAAATCCCTACACCAAGGCACCCACGCAACCGATCCCGGGGCTGGACACTGGTCAGCGGTGGCCAAGCGCCACCGTTTGGGAGCCCCAGCGGTTAGATGGGTCACTGGGGTCACGGGGGCACCTAGCAGGTGTCCGTCGGTTTGAAAGGCTGACAGTCACTCAGGTCAAAGAGACAGCAGCCAGGGCCAGGCCGCCCCGCGCTGGGCTCTCCGAACTTCCTAGCTTGCAACTTCAGGCACTTCCCAAGGCTCGGTAGGCCAGCCACCGTAGGCAGGCTCGCGAAAACTTTTCCCAGTAGTTCGCGACAGGCCAGGCCTGCCCGGGGCCATCGCGATGCCCGTGGGTGCACTGCTGAGCGCGCCCCCCGCCCCGAGCATCGGGCAGGTGAGGACCCGCCCGCGCCGCACCTGGCTGGTTCTGTCCCCGGGGAGGGGCCCCGGCGGGAAAGACAAAGGGCCCGCGCGCGGTCCCCCGGCGCGCGCTCCAACTCGCCCGCAACTTGCAAAGTGGCTGCTGCGGCCCCGGCCATTGTCCCCCGCGCCCACCTTACCCGCGGCGGGGGCCAGGCTGCAGCACAGCGTCAGCAGCAGCAGCGGCAGCAGCGGCGGCGGAGGGACCCGAGTCGGCGCCGTTTCCATGTCGTCCGGCGGCCGGGAGCGCCGCGCGCTCACTCGGGCTCCATGGCGCGCGCGGCGGCGGTGGATCCTCCCGGCTCCCGGCGCCTGCTGCTCCCGCCTCGGGCGCCGCGGCCCAAGACGACGCGGGAGGAGGGAGCGGAAGCCGTGCCGGTCTCCGCCCCCCGCGCCGCCCGCGCCGCTAGCGCCCCCCGCCAAGCCGCGCCCTCCCGCGGGCGCCCGGGAGCCTTATAGGCGCGTTCCTCCAGCCCGCGAGGGAGAGGCTCTTAAAGCAGGTGGGTCACCTGCCGAGCCCTTACACTGACCGGTGGGGAAACCGAGGCTAGGGGAGAAGTAACCCACGCAGCCAGGAAGCTTCAGAGCTAGAAGTCGGGGGATCCCCGGAGCCAAGTCTGGACGTTTCTTCACAACTGCTGCCACCCGGCCCGGAGACACCTGACCTCACTTGGGAAGCGCGCCGGGAACAGTCGCACAAGCGTGTGGTACTAGAGGAACTAGGAGCGTTTACATTTAGCTTTATTTTTGTTTTATGTGTATGAGTGTTTGCATGCATGTATGTGGACCACATGTGGGAAGGAGTATGAGAAGACCAGAATAGGGTGTATATGCCCTGGAGCTGGAGTTACAGGTGAATGTAAGCCACCGTGTGGATGCAGGGAACAGTGAGTGCTTCTAACTGCTAAGCCATCTCTGCAGTACGGCTTTCTGGAACCTCACACCTTGACCAAGTCTAGGTGTAATCTCTTCATGCCCTTATAAAGTAAGAATGACAGTTCCCACCAAGCAGTTAGAGAGAGAGGAAGGACAACCCTGGGTACCCAATACATGAGGTGGCCTCATGAAGCCAGTGCCTCTGCCTTCCTGGGGTTTATGCTAGGAAGAGATAAAAAAAAAAAAAAAAAAAAAGAGCCCAAACAAGTAAATAGACCCATGAGGGATGACACTCATGCCTGTAACCCCAGCTTTGGGAGATTGAGGCAGGAAGGATGCCATTCGTTTGAGGCCAGCCTGGGCTATAGTGAGACCATGTTTTAAAAAGGTTCATAGAGTCCTTGGCTGCCTGGCATGCACACGAGGACCTGAGTTCATCACTACCCCAGCACTGCATGAGCCAGACATGGTAGCACTGGCAGGACGATCAAAATGAAGTTCAAGATCAGCCAACAAGATGGCTCCTGTTGACCTAAGTTCGTCCTAGGATCCCACAGTGGAAGAAGAGGACTGACTCCCAAAACTTGGCTTCTGATAGGAAATCTCGAAGACTAAGGAGCAGTTAGTAGGAGGAAGGGACTGTCAAGAAGAGAAAAGCCAGGGCCAGAATCCCAAGTGTCAAGGCAGAGATTTTAATGAGGAAGCAGGCCAGTGGTGCAGGAAGAGCTGTCTCCTGGGGTGACTGTATCCAACCTCAGGCAGGAAGAGGAGTCTGGAGGTCTCTAGAGGCCTTGGAGAGCTTTTGCAGAGCCTGGAGCAGCCAGTGTTCCTACTCACCCAAGCCCAACACCGCCCCCGCCCCGCACACGCAGATTCTCTAGCCCCCTCTCACCGATCCCCGCCCCCCCTCCCCGGCCTTCTACTTTCAGCCATGATTTTCCTCGACCTCGTCTCACTGAAATCGTGAGCATATTAAATAAGCCAGATCTCACCGCTCTTCCCCTCACGGCTTGCTGAGGCTCCCATCAGAAGAAACCGTGGGCTTTCACACAGCCTGACCTATCCACACCTCCTTTACCTCTCACCAGCTGCTGGCCCCTTGCAGGGAAACCCGGCAGCACACCCCTGCCTGGGGGAGGGCCTCTCCGCCTGGACTCTTTACACTTTGTTCCTGAAAACCGTCCTGCCTCCCCCCACCCCGTAGCCCACCCTGGCCAACACAGTCTGTTTCTCCTTTGTGCCAGTTGCCACTTAACAGGGTGAGTGTTCCCACCATCATAGCAGAGATGCCAAGATTCATCTCTTTAGTTTCCTGGCATACAGCAGGTGTTCGGTAAGTAATAAATGTTTGTCAAGTGAGCGGTGGAATTAAGAGTTCTGATTTTCCTTTCATTAAAGGGGCGCACTGAGTGCTGAACAGGGTTGGGAAGGACTGAAGAGGAAATAAATGCAGGCCCGGATGTGAGGTGGTGGTCCGATAAACAAGGGTGAGAAGTGGCACCTCCACCTTGCCCTGGGTCAGACTCTATCCAGCCTAAAAGCCCAAGAGCTGTATTGCACATTCCTTCCCTCCATCTCGCTCTCCACAGCCAGGACAGCTGAATCCCACCTTTGACACACAGAGTTCACGGCCTCTGTCCCAACAAGAATACCAGGCACCTGTGCCTTCAGGGTCCTAAGGACCAGCCTGTCCTCTCTCTGCTTAGCATTAGCCTCTGGTATTCTGCACTGAAGCCTCATTAAGTCCAAGCCTGTTCACCCACACACTTGTGCTGTTTTCCTTCTACTGTTTCTTGCCCACAGACCCCAAGTCTGTAGTGTAGGGATAGCTCCTGCCTATCTCTGCAGCTGATTTGATTCCAGAGTGTTAGCACCTAGCTTTAATCGGCCTTTTGTCTCTGGTACCTTCCCTTTGAAATATGTAAATCTTGTCTGAGAGTTTCCTAAAGGTGCAAAGCCTATGCAAAACTTGATTGGGAGAGAACCTGGCAAACCAGGTGCCCCTTAATTGAGAATTTGCATTTGGCATTGTCTCTGGGGAGCTTAGATAAGAGGCATTGGGATTCGGAAATTGACCTGCTAAAGGTGTGAATTGGATAACAATTTAAAAAAAGCCCTTTGCTAAGCTACAAAGAGTCAGTCTGCTAGAAACTGATCCCCTGCAGCTGGAAAAGCTAGAAATCATCCTTAGAGTGCCTGTGTCTTCCTTCCACGGACCGAGTGAACCCACACCTGATGTACAACACTCTAGTTGCAGTACAAGCCAGCAGAGGCATCTCAGAAGTGTTTGGGATGCAGGTGGGGATCTAGAGATAGTGTGAGGGCCAGTAGTGGATTCTTCAAGAGGAGCTCGGGCCTTGCTGAGGGCACTAGCTATAGAGAGAGCAGAGGGGCACTACTGTGGCACAGGGATTGTTCTGTTCAAAGCCAAGTTCCAAATTTGGAAATGGCACACGAGTGAGATGGCTCACTTGATGGGGGCACTTGCCACTAGGCCTGATTACCTGTGTTCAATCCCTGTGACCTACGTAGTAGGAGGAGAAAACAGATTCCCACAAGTTGTTCTCAGACTACCATATGTACGCCTTAGCATAGACACATGTTATAGTGGAACAAAATTTTTCCTGGAGAGTTGCAATACATGTCTACTTACCCCAGATAGGAAGCCCACAACAGACCAAAGTACAGATACCACGAAAGTGCAACTTGGTAAACCATAAGTTTTATTGGGGTTACTTATAGGGATATGAGTGAGAGGTTACCTATAGGAGCAGAAATGACTCAAAGACTGCTGCATCACCAAAGCCCACCCCAGCATAGGTAACAGCTCACAAAGCTGCGAGTGCACTGCACAGCCTGCAGGGAGCTAAGCAGGTTAGAGAGTGTCCTTTCCAGGTGCCTCAGTTATCCTAAACCTCTTCCGGGGAGTTCCGCTGGCTTCTGCTTCCAGGTAGATGGTCTAGTCTCAGAGACTTCCTTGCAGCTTGGCCACCATTCCTCTGAGACAGACTCTCTGCTTTTATTGCATATTATGGCAATAATATGCAAACCCTAACTAAGAGAGGAGCTATCTTAGTTAGGGTTTCTTTTACTGTGAAGAGACACCATGGGGTTGGAGAGATGGCTCAGAGGCTAAGGGTACTGACTGCTCTTCCAGAGGTCCTGAGTTCAATTCCCAGCAACCACATGGTGGCTCACAGCCATCTATAACAATTCAATCTGGTGCCCTCTTCTGGTATGTAGGCAGAAAATTGTATGTAATAAATAAATTAACCACAGCAACTCTCATAAAGGAAAAACATTTAATGGGGGTGGCTTACATTTTAGTCCATTATCATCATGGTATGACAAGGTGCTGGAGAAGGAACTGAGAGTCCTACATCTTACCTGCAGGCAACAGGAAGTAGTCTGGACACTGGGTGTAGCTTAAGCATATATGAGACCTCAAAGACCATCCCCACAGTGACACACTTCCTCCAGCAAGGCCATACCTACTGCAACAAAACCACTCCTCCTAATAATACCACTACTGATGGACTTATGGGGGCCAAACTACCTCAGAAGCCTAATTAATCTGGTCAGTTTCAGGAACTTCCTGAAGCTATTTTGAGTTGCTTACCTTCCTGCGTAAGGATCAGTCCTGAAAGATAGATTATTTCAATCTTGAAGAAAATGTTACACAATACACCAGACTGAGCACATAAGCATACATGCACGTACCTCCGTGTACACATATGCAATGAATAAATAAATATATTTTAAAATAAATGGAATGTGATGGTACACATCTTTTTTTTTTTGGTTTTGGTTTTTCGAGACAGGGTTTCTCTTTTTTTTTTTTCTTTTTTTTTCGAGACAGGGTTTCTCTGTGGCTTTGGAGGCTGTCCTGGAACTCGCTTGGTAGTCCAGGCTGGTCTCGAATTCACAGAGATCCGCCTGCCTCTGCCTCCTGAGTGCTGGGATTAAAGGCATGCGCCACCAACGCCCGGCGACAGGGTTTCTCTGTATTGTGATGGTACACATCTTTATTCCCAGCATTAGAACTCAGATGCAGGTGGATCTCTGTGTGTTCAAGGCTACCCAGGACTATATAGTGTTGTGTATCCTAGTCTTGGATTAGCATATGACTACCTGTCCAATGGGTTTCTGTGGGGCAAGACACCTGTGAAAACAGATTGTTACTTGGCAAGGACCAGTAGACCACAGGACAGCATAGGAATTTGCAAAATTCAAGCAGCTTGCAGGCCCTTTTATCTCATTCTATTGATGATTCCTTGGGTGGTTTTTAGTTTTACTTTGTCAGTCACACATGCAACAGCTGTAATTTTCCCTGGAAATCCTGTTCTTTCTTGAATATTTTCCCCTCAGATTCAAAAGGGGCAAATGTTTCTCAAATTTCTTATCTGGAGTTACTAACTATAACTCCTAATCCTGGGAACTTTTTTGACTCAATAGAGTCAGGAACATATGAGAAAACAACACTTGGAACATTAACCATGTCTCACAGTTCTGGAAAGGAGAGTAAAGAATACATACACAAAATAGGGGGAAAGCCTCAGGAGTACACTTAGTGCCAACTGTTGAGAGCAAGTTCCCTGGACACCAACTCTATAGAATTAATGATAGGGTCTAGTATGATCCAATGGGAAAATGCCATGTAAAATATGGGATGGAGAGATCCATCTTTACATATACAGGAGCTTATATTGGTGAAAGAAGAATGGCATACTATAGTGGGAGGGGAAAGAGTGCCTTAGCAAAGTCTGCCTTTTACAGAGAGACTGAGACATGGGACCCTCTTGTAGAAAAGGGAACTGCATAAAAACACATCTTGCAGACATGAAAAAATTGTGTGGGTTTGAATATTATTGTCCTTAAAGCATTGTGCCCATGTCTATTACTTTTTAATTTTGTAACCACAAGTAGCTGCCAGCTGACATAAGTGTTGCAAGAGCAGGATCTGGCTTGATATTTAGTTAAGCCTGCAAAAATGCTGAACTCTGTCTAGAATAAGGTTATGCAGCAGGTGGAAAAGTGTATTTGGGGAAACAGAAAGGGGAACAATGGGGGCTTTTATAACGATTATGATGTATTTCTTAAAAGTCAAAAATAGGAGCCAAAAAATAAAGCTGTTCATGTAAGCCTGGTAGAAAAAACTGTTTAAATATAAATAAAGATGGCTTGAAGTCGGGCATTGGTGACACATGCCTTTAATCCCAGCACTTGGAAGGCAGAGGCAAGCAGATCTCTGTAAGTTGGAAGCCAGCCTGATCTACAGGGCCAGTTGAAGAACAGTCTCCAAAGCAATACAGAGAAACCCTGTCTCAAAAAAACAAAAATAGCTCGAGCTATTCATGGCCACTTGAGTGCAATCCATTCTTGTTCTGAAACAAAGGGGCTGGAGAGATGGTTCAACAGTTAAGAGTAGTTGCTGCTTTTCCAGAAGACCCAGGTTCTATTCCTAGTATCCACATAGCAGGTCACAACCATCTGTAACTCCAGTTCCAGGGAATCCAATGCCCTTTTCTGGTCTCAACCATATCAGGTATACATATGGTACACAGACAGACAGACATACATACAGACAAAACACCAATACATATAAAATTAAAAAAAACTAAAACTGCATTTGGAAGGGATTTAGAGAAGACCCAATATCAGTTAAGCAAGTGATTAGAAGTAAAGCACACACAAACACACACACACACACACACACACACACACACTTAACACACACTTAACACATCAAGAAATAGCCACTGGGCCGGGCATTGGTGGCACACACCTTTAATCCCAGCACTTGGGAGGCAGAGGCAGACAGATCTTTGTGAGTTCGAGGCCAGCCTGGTCTACAGACCGAGTTCCAGGACAGCTTCCAAAACAACACAGAGAAACCCTGTCTCAAAAAAACAAAAAAGAAAAAAAGAAATAGCCACTGAACTGCTAAGTAGAAGGACCAGGCTTCTGGCTCCCAAGTCACATCAGGGCAATTTCAGGTGGCCAGACCCCAATTTGGACCTTCAGAGAAGTCCAAAGAACACACTAGAACTCATCACTATTTCATCCTGCAGACTTGTGATGTCACAGGGTCAGCCATTTTTAGGCCCTTTAGTGACACAGTGTGCAATTAGAGAATGTGCTAAAGCTCCAACATTCTTGGAAGGAACTGCTGGCTCGAAAAGCCCTTCCAGGCACCAGGGCCTGGCTGACAGAGTGACACCAGCAGTCAGAAGTGTGTCTGGGGTTCTATAAGCCACAGCATCCTCCTTCAAGGAGCTGAGAGGCACCCATTCCATATGAAGGCCCATTGAGCAGTGTCTTAGTTAGGGTGTCTATTGCTATGAAGAGACCCCATGGCCACGGAAACTCTTATAAAGGAAAACCTTTAATTGAGGTGGCAGCCTACAGTTCAGAAGCTCAGTCCTTTATCATCATGGCAGGGAGCGTGGTGGCATTCAGGCAGACATGGTGCTGGAGAAGTAGCTGAGAGTCCTACTTCTTGTAGACAACAAGAAGTTGTCTGAGACACTGGGAGTATCCTTAGCATAGGAAGCTCAAAGTCCACCCTGACAGTGACATACTTCCTCTAACAAGGCCATAATCACTCCACAAAGCCACACCTCCTAATAGTGCCACTCCCTTTGGGAGCCATTTCCTTACCCATTCCTCAGAGCTGGCATCAGATCCCGCTGCCTGGCAACCTGCACCCAGAGCAGGCAAAGGAAGTTTCAGTGGGCCCTGGGAGGCTTAAGTGGGTCAGCATGGTCTTTGAACTGGCTGGGGTGAAAGGCTTGCGCTGATTTCCCCTCTGAGCCTTAGTTTCTTCATTCATACGGTGGAACTGAAACAGTGACATTTGGTAGACCTGTAGTGAGTGCTGATTCAGACCTCAAGACGATGAAGTCTGTAACTCGTGTTTACAGATCAAAGACTGAACAGAGAGAAGATGTACCAATGCTCCCTCCCCAGACCCCCTCCCCAGCTTCTTTTGTTGTTAGTCCACTTTGGGAATATTTGTTTTGAGACAGGGTCTCTTGTAGCTCAGGCTGGCCTTGAACTTACTATGTAGCTGAGGATAATTTTGAATCTGGTCCTCTGCGTCCACTTCCTGAATGCTGGGATTACAAGCACATGTCTCCATGCCACATTTATGGAGTACCAAAGAAGCTGGGCAGAATTATAGGTTTAAAACTATAAATACAGCACTCAGGAGGCAGAGGCAGGTGGGTCTCTGAGTTTGAGGCCAGTCTGGTCTACAGAGTGAGTTCTAGGACAGAAAAACGGGTCTCCAAAAAAAAAGTGCCTGGAATAGAACCCACAGCCTAATGAATGCTAGGTAAGCAGTCTGTCACCAGAGCTCCTCCAGCCGCAGAGCCTACATCTCCCTCCAGAAGTGATGAGTCATCTCTTCTTCCTGACTATAGCTGTGGTGTTTTAGCCTTCCTCGTCATCCAGTGGTGGTCGGCCTTGCCTCACTGAAAGCGCATGAGTATTTCATCTTCCTCACCAGCTAAGGAGCGTTTCTTTTGTAAATACTGAGGGAGACATGGAATGGACTGAATGTGGCTCTCAGAAGACAGACTCACTGGAATCCCTAAGCCTGAGATTATTAAGTGCAGTAGAATTAAGAGAAGGCCCCTGAAATAGATTGTCCTGGACCATCCAGGTAAAACCTGAATCCAAGGAGATGTCCTTAGAAAAGACAGCTAAGTGTGGTGCCACACTCATGCATTCTGTACCCAGAGAGCTGAGGCGAGAGAATTTCTGGCACAAGCACCCTAAGCCAAATGAGTTCAGAGCCAGCCTGGGCAACTTAGTGAAACACTGTCTTAAAATAAAGCTTTTTAAAAAGGGTTTTGGGGCTGGAGAGAGAGAGCTCTGTGGATAAAGTGCTTGCTATGCAAGCCTGATGATTGCCTGAGTTCAAATCTCAAGACCCCACATAAAAAGTCCGATATAGCCGGGCGTTGGTGGCGCACGCCTTTAATCCCAGCACTCGGGAGGCAGAGGCAGGCAGATCTCTGTGAGTTCGAGACCAGCCTGGACTACCAAGGGAGTTCCAGGACAGCCTCCAAAGCCACAGAGAAACCCTGTCTTGAAAAAACCAAAAAAGAAGAAAAAAAAGTCGGATACACAAATGTATAGAACCGCAGTGCACTCAAGGAATGGGGGGGCAGACACAGGAGAATCAAAGGAAGCTTGAAGTACAGTCATCCTGTCGTGCAAGGCAGTGAACAAAAGAGACGCTGAGACAAGTGGGAGGAGAATCAGCACCGGGCATTGTCCGCTGATCTACACAGGCGTGTCATGTTAGATGTGTAGATCACACACACACACACACACACACACACACACACACTTTTTTGGTTGTGAGCCTAGCCTTTAACAGCTGAGTCATCTCTCCAGCACCCCCCCCCACACTTTTAAAAAAAAAGTTTTTAAAGGGCTTGGTATGCAACTCAGTGAAAGAACATTCATGTAGCATACCTAAGACCTAGCACTGGGAGAAAAAAAGTCCCAGCACTCAGAAGTCTGAGTCAGGAGGATACTAAATTCAATTGTGCAATAAGATGGAAAGAAGGAGAAGGAAAAGAAAAAGAAGGAGGAGGAAGAGGAGGAGGAGGAAGAAGAGGAGGAGGAGGAGAAGGAAAAGGGCAGCTAGATTAGACAGTTGGTTCAGCAAGTAAATACATTTGCCACCAGACAATGCAGGTCTGATGACCTGATTCAATCCCAGAACCCTTGCAACATTGGAAGGAGAGAACAAACAGGGCAGTCCTCTGACCTCCACACATGCCATGCTTGCAACACTGGAAGGAGAGAACAAACAGGGCAGTCCTCTGACCTCCACACATGCCATGCCATGTGCCTCACAGTAACAAATCAAATTACATTTTTTTTTTTGGTTTTTTCGAGACAGGGTTTCTCTGTGTAGTTTTGGAGGCTGTCCTGGCACTCGCTCTGTAGACCAGGCTGGCCTCGAACTCACAGAGATCCGCCTGCCTCTGCCTCCCGAGTACTGGGATTAAAGGCGTGCGCCACCAACGCCCGGCTTCAAATTACATTTTTAAAGGGGGTGATGGAAAGGAAGGAATAAGGGGAAACTGTGGTTGGGGTGTAACATATGAGAGAAGAATAAAGAAAAAAGAAAAACTTTAAAGAGAAGTAAAGGTGGTGGAGCACACTTTTAGTCCTAGAACTTGGGAGGCAGAGGCAGAAACAGGCAGATCTATGTGAGTTCGAGGCCAGCCTGGTCTACTAAGCAAGTTCCAGGAGAGTCAGGAATATACAAAGAAACCCTGTCTTGGAAAAAAAATTAAAGAAAAAAACAGGGTTAAAGATGTAGCTTAGTTGGTAGAGTGCTTGCTTAGCGAATACAAAGCCCTGGATTTGACCCCAGCCCGCACATAAACTGGGAGTAAAGACAGAAGGATCCAAAGTTCAAGATTATCTTCAGCTACATGGCAAGTTCCAGGCCAGCCTGGGCTATGGGAGACCCCATCCCTAAGTAGGTGGGTTGGCTGAGAATATGGCATATAATAACTGAAGGGTAGAACGTTTGCATGGCATGTGAAAGAACCTGGACTTAAGAAAAGAAAGGTAAGCCGGGCGGTGGTGGCGCACGCTTTTAATCCCAGCACTCGGGAGGCAGAGGCAGGCGGATCTTTGTGTGTTCGAGGCCAGGCTGGACCGATAGCCTCCGAAACAATACAGAGAAACCCTGTCTCGTAAAAACAAAAACAAAAAAAAAAAAAAAAAGAAAAGAAAAGAAAGGTAAAAGCTGGGGATGTGCTCAGTGGTCAAGCACTTGCCCAGCATAGCAGAGGACCTGAGTTCAACTCCCAGAATGCCCCTGCCTTGGTTTGCTTTCTACTGTGATAAAACACTATGGCCAAAAGTAACTTGGCAAGGAAAGGGTTTATTTCGTCTTACAGCTACAGTCCATCATGAAGGAAAGTCAGGGAAGGAACTCAAAGCAGGAACTGAAGCAGAAGCCACGCAGGAACCCTGCTTCCTGGCTCGGTCCCCATAGCTTGCCCGGCCTGCTCTCTTATAGCACTCAGGAGCACCTACCCCCCCCCCCATGTCCATCATCAATCAAGAAATCGCCCTACAGACATGCCCACAGACCAATCTAATGCAGGCATTTTCTCAGTTGAGGGTCCTCTTCCCAGATAACTCCTGCTTGTGTCAAGTTAAGAAAATACAGACCAGCACACCCCCCCCCCCCCAAAGTAAGCTGAATGCTTGCCTGTAGTCGCAGGTATTTGGGGTTGGGGGTGAGACAGGAGGCTTCCAGCCTGGGCAACAAAACAAGACCCATCTCAAAAATAACAACAGGGCTGAAGAGAGATGGCTCAGCTGTTAAAGGCCAGGCTCACAACCAAACTGTCAAAAATAACAACAGTCACCACAATAAAGGCAGAGCACTTAGAGGCAGGAGGAAGATGGATGCTCCCATAGTGAGGAGGCAGAAGACTACCAGAGTCCCTGGGCCTGGGCCTTGACAAGGCAGAAGGGCCCCCCTGGAGCCCTCTTCAGGAACACGCTGTGCCACATCTTGATCTAATTTAATGGGAATCTGCCCCAGGCAATTGGCATATCTCCTAGTGTTTACAGGCCCACCTCAAGACAAGGGCACAGGATTGACCCAGGTATCTTTGTTTGCACACTAGGATGGCAAAAGAGAATCCCTACAATGTCTGACATTTGTTGAAGGGTTTGTCCATACAGGCCAGAGGACCAGAGGGCAACACCTGCTCCAGAAAATGTAGCATGATCCATGGGCAAGGATTCCAGACTGGACAAAGAGGAGACACCAGGTGAACACCAGACCAATGTTCATGTCTCTGTTTTCTGACTGTGGACACAACGTGACCAGCCATCTTACACTCCTACCTACCATTGTGCCTTCCCCGCCATGATGGCCTGTACCTCATCAAACCATGAGCCAAAATAAAGCTGTCCTTTCTGTTGTTTCCTGTCAGCCTTCCAGTCAGTGCCCAGAAAAGGGACTAATACAGAGGGTGATTACAGATGCTCTGACTACAGTAGCCATGTCAGGCCTGAGGAAAGTGTTCTACATGTCAAGGCCACATGTGTTCAGGCTGATGGAGCAGTGACAGCCACTTCCTTGACCTTTAATTTATCAAGCAGTTCCAAGGGACACGTATCCCTGTAGCTCTCCTGCCAGGCTTCACAGGAAGGCCACACCACTGCCTGCCTCCCACTCCTCATTTCACCCGTTTTCACTTAAACTCTTTGTTGCTGTTGTTTCGTTTTTCAAGACAGGGTTTCTTTTTTGTTTTTTAAAGATGTATTTATTATGTGTACAGTGTTCTATCTCTGCATGTATGCTTACATGTCAGAAGAGGGCACCAGATCTTATTATAGATGGCTGTGAGCCACCATGTGGGTGCTTGGAATTGAACTCAGGTCCATCTGAAAGAGCAGTTAGAGTTCTTAACCCCTGCACCATCTCTCCAACCCCATAGACAGGGTTTCTTTGTGTAGCCTTGGCTGTCCTAGAACTAGGTCTGTAGACCGGGCTGGCCTCGAACTCACAGAGATCCATCACTGTCTGGCCCTCACTTACACTCTTATTTTGGATGGTGGGCCACCCTGTGTTGTCTGGGACTGATATGTTACTGGGATGTGTCCCTTTCAAGCTAAAACTGGAAAGCCTCTATCAAATAGGAATGAGTTGGTCATTATGTGGCCTAAGCATGTTTGAGATCCCAGACAAGAGAATGAAGCAAGCACCAGTGCCAGACCTATCACTTGAGAGATGAATCACACCTCACCATGTGAAAAAAGTGAGATTTTTGTAGACAAAAAGAGACAACAGAAATGTCCTGTAAGACTGGCAAAATGGCTTAGTGAGTAAAGTGGCTTGCCACCAAGCCTGGTGACCTGAGTTCAATTCTCAGGATCCATATGGGAGAACGAAAGAATCAGCTCTCAAGCCGGGCGGTGGTGGTGCACGCCTTTAATCCCAGCACTCGGGAGGCAGAGGCAGGTGGATCTCTGTGAGTTCGAGGCCAGCCTGGTCTACAAGAGCTATTTCCAGGACAGTCTCCAAAGCCACAAAGAAACCCTGTCTCGAAAAACCAAAAAAAAAAAAAAAAAAAAATCAGCTCTCAAAAGCTGTCCTGTATCCTCCACATACATACTGTAGCATGCATATATGTGTGTACACGTGCGTTTGCATGCACACCCGTGCGCACGCACACGCGCGCACGTGTGCACACACACAATAAATAAATAAATGTAGGGTCTTAAGAGATGGCTCAAAAGTTAAGAGCACTTACTGCTCTTTGACAGGCCCCAAGTTTGGTTCCCAGCACCCACACAGATGGCTCACAACTATCTATACCACCAGCTGCAGGCGATTCACTGCCTCTGACCTTCCTTAAGCACCTGCACTAACACATACAACCCTTCTTACATACACAGAATTTAAAATGAGATAAAATTTAAAAATCATATAAGCTACTTTTCTGTTATTGAGAGCACATGACCAAGGCAACTTATAAAAGGAAGGGTTTGTTTGGGCTGATGGTTCCAGAGACTCAGAGTTCATAGTGGTGGAGCCAAGGCATGGCAGCAGGAGCAGGAAGCTGAGGGCTCACATCTTGAACCACAAACAGAAAACAGAGAGAATCAACTGGTAATGGTGCAAGGCTTCCAGACATCAAAGTCTACGCCCCCATCCCCCTCCCCATCCCCCCATGCCCCCCATGTCCCCTCTCATTCCCCTGCACCAGGGATATACTTCCTTCAGAAGGGGCACATCTCCTAGACCTCCTCATATAATGCCACCGACTGGGGACCAAGTATTCAAATACCTAAAACTACAAGGGACACTTAACATTCAAACCACCACATAAATTTACTTTTTAAAAAAAGTTAAGAAAAGGAAATGTCTCGCCGGGCGTTGGTGGCGCACGCCTTTAATCCCAGCACTCGGGAGGCAGAGGCAGGCAGATCTCTGTGAGTTCGAGACCAGCCTGGACTACCAAGCGAGTTCCAGGACAGGCTCCAAAGCCACAGAGAAACCCTGTCTCGAAAAACCAAAAAAAAAAAAAAAAAAAAAGGAAATGTCCTGGGATTGGAGAGACAGCTCATCAGGTAAGAGCACTGGCTTCACCAGGCGGTGGTGGAGCACACCTTTAATCCCAGCATTCAGGAGATGGATCTCTGAGAGTTTGAGGCCAACCTGGTCTACAGAGTGAGTTCTAGGACAGCCAGGGCTGTTACACAGAGAAACCCTGTCTCAGAAAACAAAAGGAGGAAAGAAAGGAAGGAAGGAAGGAAGGAAGGAAGGAAGGAAGGAAGGAAGGAAGGAAGGAAGGAAGGAAGGAAGAGGGAGTTCTTGGGGCTTCCTGGGTCCACCAGTCTAACTCAGTGAATGATGAGCCCAAAGACCATTCTCTGGGGCATAAAGTCTACACAGACAGGGATATTATGCAAACTCTCCACTAAAGCCCCCAGGTTTGGAGGCACAGCAGAGAAGTTGAGAGCACTCAGCTTGGGGGTACCTGGCAATGGGGTTTCCTGCCAAACCCCTACCCTTGCGGTTCAGGGCCATCTGCCTCTCACTGCTTGTCATACAGCCACTCTGGCCAAAGAGCACCACTGGTTGAGGCTGTGGAGTAGCAAGTGAGCATTGGCACCCAGCCTCGTGGTCAACATACTACAGAGAACTTGGCACTGAGACTCTTCACAAAGGAAGGGACAGGTTGTCTCGGGTCCCCTGGCTGCCCTGACAAGCACTGGGAAGGGTTACTTCTTTAGGGGAACTGTGGAGTTTGCCTTGCTCGTGAGGTGCTAATCATGGTCCCTCCAGGAAGAACTTAATTCATGACCATTTCACAGAGGGGGGTGGAGACAGAGGTGAAGACACCCTTACTGGGTTGAAGAGGCTGTAGAGGACACAGCTTTGATTTCCAACACCTATATGGCTACTCACAACCTTAAGTTTCAGGGGATTTCATGCCCTCTTCTGGTTTTCCTTGGCATCAGGCACATACATCCAGGCAAACACCTATATATGTTAAACAAACAAATAAATAAATAGGAACAGACCTGGCACAGTCTGACCCACATGGCCTCAGGCCTGCAGTCTGCCCTGTGGCCAGGAGGGGGCGGCAGCATCCCGCTTAGATTTTCCAGTTTAAGAAAACCCACCTCTGTCATCAAGATTTGGATGTTGGCAGAGTGAGGTCACAGTACTTGTATACACCCGTGCTATCAAGACTAGGGAAAGACTGAGGGCTCCCAGACTGATCACTGAAGCAACCCAAATACTATCTTGCTGCCTACTACTGCCTACTGGGTTAAGAGTAGAACCTGGCTGGGGAAGGAGGGGGAACTGGGATTGGTATGTAAAATGAAGATAAAAAATTTTAATAAAAAAAGAGTAGAATCTGGCTAGGTCGTGATGAAGTAAGATAACCAGTCCAGTTCAGTGGCCTGTGGTAACTGCAGTTTCAGCTTCTTCCTTTTGCTGAGACCTCTTTACCTTCTAGTAAGCCCTACCCACATCCACACCTACCCAAACCTATCCAGGACTGCATCATAGGAAGCTATTCCCTTTCCCTAGCAACTCCTCGCACAGCCCAGGTCCAGCCCTCCTGCAGCTGGACCCTCGCCAGGCTGGTGCCCCCTCGTGCCTCTGTTGTCATTATAACACAGTGTTGTTCCCTGTGTTATAATGCTTTGCCTTGCTTTTCTGTCCAGCTGAGAGCCTCAGCGGAGTGCTGCTACCACGACCTCCTGGTGTCCTCCTCTGCTGGAGTATTGTCAGCAAGGTGACACTTCTGCTTGCTTCCAAGGGGAGCTTCTCAGAACACGGATCCTCCGAGTTCTCCTGGTCTGCAAGGTCAAGGGCAGTTCCTAAATGAAGGATGGAGTTACAGAGGAAGCTGTGGTAGCTGCCCCACTCCCTAATCCCCAGTGGGTGTGCTGGGTCCCTGGGCAGACATTCACTATCAGCCTGGGCTGGGAGTCCACAGGGACTCTGGATTTTCATCATGGGCAGCAGACCAGAGCTTAGGAAGGAAGCAGTGTGGATTCTCCTCCTCCATTCAGGAGCCAGAGGGGGCCTGAAAGATGTGAAAGGCAGTCCTGATATGTCACTCATTACAGCAGGCCTGGGACAGTCTCTCCTGTCGGTTTTCTGCTGAGGTATTCCTTTATCTCAAGTATTCAAACCCTGTCTACTTTAGGGAAATAAGGTATTCGCTCCATAGTGGGATAGTGAGTTTTGTGTTCACTTAAATGAATTGAAAACCACCTAGGGGTCAGTGTATTAGTTCATTTCTATTGCTGTGATACAATACCATGTCCAAGGAAATTTATAAAAGAGTTTATTTGGAGCTTACAGTGTCAGAGGATTAGAGTTCATGATGGCAGAGGATATAGCAGTGTCTCTAGCAGCAAGCGAGGGCTCCTGTCTTTAACCACTAACAGAAGGCTGTAGCACCAATAATAAAACCCAGAGACACCGGGCAGTGGTGGCGCACACCTTTAATCCCAGCACTCAGGAGGCAGAGGCAGGCGGATCTCTGTGAGTTGGAGACCATCCTAGTCTATAAGAGCGAGTTCCTGGACAGCCTCCAAAGCCACAGAGAAACCCTGTCTCAAAAAACCAAAAAACAAAACAAAACAAAAAACAGAGACAATAGACAGGTGGTGGTGGCACACACCTTTAATCCCAGTACTGGGTGGGAGGGAGGCAGAGACAGGCAGATATCTGTGAGTTCAAGGCCAGCCTGATCTACACAGAACAAGCTCTAAAGCTACAAAAAGAAACCTTGTCTCGGGAAAAAACTCAAAACAAAACAAACACAGATATTGGGGTTCAAACTAAAGATCAAAAAAGCAAAGCAGCCAAGCCACTAAAGAGTTCTTACCTCTACCAAGGCTAAGACCAAAGTGGTGATCTTGTCCTCAGAGTGACTGCAGACTACAATGCTCTCCACCAAAACTCAACTGCTCTGAGACTGGACTGAGCTCCTGCCTTATATTCCTCTCTAGTGCTGGGATTAAAGACATGAGTTCTGTTTCTCTTTTATTTTATTTTTTATAATTATTTACTTATTATGTATACAGTGTTCTGCCCAGACCAGAAGTGGGCACCAGGTCACATTACAGATGGTTGTGAGCCACCATGTGGTTGCTGGGAATTGAACTCAGGACCTCTGGAAGAGCAGCCAGTGCTCTCAACTTCTGAGCCATCTTTCCAGCCCCCTGTTTCACTTTTAGACTAATTCACTCTCATGTAGCCCAGTGTGGCCTTGAGCTTACAGAGATCCATCTGCTTCTGTTTCCAGAGTGTTGGTGCCCACCACTACTTGTGCTCTATGGCTAACTGGTGGCTCAGGTGTGAGGCTAACTAGTGGCTTAGCTCTGCATTCTGATCTTCATGCAAGCTTTATTTGTGAGATTGCAAACAATGTATCTCTACAGGAGGCAGAGAGCAAGAGTCTTTTGAAATCTTAAAGCCTGCCCCAGCCACACATCTCCAAGGGCACACCTGCTAAATCTTCTGCTTAGTTACTGCTATTCTATTGCTGTGAAGAGACAGCATGACCAAGGTAACATTAACGAGAGCATACAGTTTCAGAGGGTTAGTCCATGGCCATTGTACTAGGGAATGTGGTGGCAGGCAGGCAGGCAGGGTGCTGGAACAACGAAAAGCTTATATCCTGATCCACAGGTGGGAGGCAGAGAGAGCTCCAGACTGAGCCTGGAGTGTGCCTTTGAAACCTCACAGTCCACCCCCAGTGACACACTTCCTGCGTCAAGGCCACACCTCCTAATCCTTCCCAAACAGTTCCACCAACTGGGGAACTCATTCAAACATAAAAAGAGCTTGTAGAGGCATTCTCATTCAAACTACCACAGTATGGGGATCTATTGTAGTCTCCAGAACCATCAGGTCATGAGGACTTGGACCTAATCATTAGATTAATCCCTATATCGATTCCCAACTTGATAGTATTGGGAAGTACAAGACAGAAGAAGGAAGGAACTGGGTTGTTGGAGAGGTATTCTTGGAGCTACATCTTAACCTGCCCCTTCCTATATGCCCCTGTCTATGCCATCTGTGCCATGTGTATGTGTGGAGGTCAGAGGATAACTTTGGGGAGTTAGTCTCTCTTTCCACCATATGGGTTCTGAGGATTGAACCAAGTGTTTTGACCTTTGACCTACTGAGCCATCTTGCCAGCTGTGAAAACTGACCTTTTTTTTTTTTTGACACAGGGAATCACTATGTAGCCCTAGCTGGCCTTGAACTCGATATGTAGATCAGGCTGGTCTTGAACTCACAAAGATCCACCTACTTCCACCTCCTATATATCAGGACAGAGTCTGGTGCCACTATGCCCAGCAAAATGGCCATTATTCCCTGTGCTTTATTTCCTTTTATTTTGAGATAATTTTGACTTACAGAAGTTTTGCAAAAATAGTATCGAGTTCCTGCTTCCCTTTATGTTAACCAGTTTCTCCCATAAATTAGCAACTTATGTAACTACAGAATCATTGTCAACAGCAGAAGATTAACCTTAGCACAATGCTAGGAACTTGATATAGACTTGGGATTGGGCTAGTTTCCCACACTAGTCCAGTGAGTGACTCTGATTCCAGGCAGTTAGTGTCTACTTCCCTTTGGGCTCCTCCAATCTGAGAGTTCACAGCCTGTTTTTCTTTTTTCTTCTCCTCTCTCTCTCTGTCTCTGTCTCTGTCTCTGTCTCTCTCATGAGCATGTCTGATGTCTGTGTGTAAGCACTAACACATGCAGTTGCCCATAGAGGCCAGAGGAGGGCATCAGATACCCTGTAATTGTTACAGAAAGTTGTGGGCATCGGTGTGGGTGATGGGAATTGAACTCTGGTCTTAGGTCCTGATGCCTCCACAAGGGCAGTAAGTGCTCCTAACCAATGAGTCTTCTCTCTTGCCAACCCCCATGTTGGCAATACTGGAGCCCAGTAACTAACACATGCTAGACAAGCACTTGACCACTGAGCTATTCCCCTGCACTCGTTTTGCCTTGTACATTTCGTGGTAGGTTCTTGTTAGGTTGCCAAGACTAGCTTTGAACTACCTCTGTAGTCCAGGTAGGCCTTGAATGTGCAATTCTCTAGCTCTAGCCTCCCAAGCAGGTGAGGTGACACACCTACACCTCGAGCCTAACCCTAGCCTTTAATTCTTCACCTCACCCTTGAACAGGTTGGGTTCTGGAACCCTGACTAGAGGCAGTGAGGTATGAAGGAACAACAGACACATGTACAGGAAAAGCTGGGACTGGGTGAGCTGGGCTCTCTGATATAGAAGGCACAGTGCCCAGGAAGCTCAGGGTCAGGGTGTTTATTATAGAGTTGAACAGGGAAGTGGGTTATTACATACAGCTGAACAAGGAGGCAGGTTTAATTAATCTCAGTAGGAATAGTCTCTATAGGGGAGCAATCTTCAGACTACCATGGCCATTTTTTCACATTGTCAATTTTCACATTCAAACCAGAGGAAGGCTTTGTCACTCATGGGCCTCAGGCCCATGGGGTCTTTAACATGACCATGCCCATGTCAGCAAGACACGTTCAATCAGGACTTCATTTCCTCCCTATTCTTCTCCATACTTTTGTTTTGAGATAGTATCACTGTGTAGCCCTGGCTGTCCTGAACTCACTCTATAGACCAGACTGGCCTCGTTGGCCTGCCTCTGCCTCCTGAGTGGCCTCCCTTGCGTGGTTTCAGCAAACCCACACTTTGCCAGGCAAATTCCACACAGCATGAAATAGAGGCTGAACTGCAGGTGTGCTGGTGATGTGAGTGCGGCTTATAGTTTTCCAGGAGCTCAGAGCAGGGTCCATTGGTTTCTACACTCCCTCAGCTTCTGTTTCTGGGTCCAGAACCCAAGACAGGTTATAAAACTGGAAACAAGCCAAGCATGGTGGCACATACTTTTAATTCTAGCAGGGAAGCAGAGGCAGAAGGATCTCTGTGAGTTCAAGGCCAGAATGTTCTATATAGCAGCTTCAAGCCAGCCAGGGATACAAGGTGAGACCTTATCTCCAAAACAAAACAAAACTGGCAATGATGACCAATCACCCTTTATAGACAGGTTTTAGTTTAGACTGGTGTGGGGGAACCTAGAAGGGTCTTACACAAATTGCCATCCAGTAACAGAATTTGATAAATGGCTTGCAAAGCCTATTTTGCATTAAATTCTTTTTAAAAAAATTATGTATGGCCACTGGACGCAGTGGCCCATGATTTTAATCCCAGTAGAGGCAGGTAGGAGGCAGGTGGTTCTCTGTGAGTTCAATGACAACCCAGTCTAGGCAAAGTTCCACTACACCTAGTACACCAGGAATACAAAGTGAGACGCTGACTTTTTTTTTTTTTTACGAGACAGGGTTTCTCTGTATTGTTTTGGAGGCTGTCGGTCCAGCCCGGCCTCGAACTCACAGAGATCCGTCTGCCTCTGCCTCCCGGGTGCTGGGATTAAAGGCATGCGCCACCACCGCCCGGCGAGACGCTGACTTTTTAAAAAACAAAACAAAAACACAAGAATATATGTTGGAGTTTTTGCCTACAGGTACGTATGTGCACTGAAGGCAGAGGGCACGTGATCCCCCTGAAACTGCTGTTTCGGTGGTTGTGAGCCTCCGTGTGGCTGCTGGCAAACTAACGGGATCATCTTCAGGAGCAGCAGCGCTCTTAACCGCTGCTCCATCTCTCTAACCCCAATCTATTTCAAATTAAAAGCAAGTTCCACCGGCTTTCCATTTCGTCCTACTGTCATGCCACGTGTAAAATTCCAAAGCCCTTTGTGAGTCTGTTTCTCGACATGGAAATTAGAAGTTAGGGTCCTCTTGCAGAATTGATTCAGTGTAATGTCCTTCAGGTGACGAGTTTAGCCAGAAACTGGCAGTGCCGTGAGCGCAAAGCAAATAGTACCCATGCCTGTGAGCAGGGACTGGAAGAGTGGCCATAAGGGGTTGAATAGCAGAGGAGGAGGGCAGTGCAGGAACCGGGCCAAAGGAGTCGCCCAAAGTCCCTCACCAGGCCTTCCAGAGCCGCCCATCCAGAGGGGACACCGCCTGAGGGCATCTGGGGTGGCCTGGCCCGGGCCCCTCTCCCGGTCTTCTGGAAAAAGCCGTGCACACAGTCTCAGTTTAGAAGTCCGAGGACCGGTCACTTCCGCTAGACGGACTCCAAAAAGCTCTTTCGGACTAAGGCAGGACCAGGTTGGAAGTCAGCTCTCGAAGCAGGCGTGGCCTGCACAAATAACGCTCCTCGCACTCGGCCACAGCGACAGCCTATTGGTCCCGCCTTCGTGACGTCTTTCCGGGGCGGTCGGGGTGGGGCTCCGCGTTCACCCGCGAGCTGAGCGAACTGGGTGTCGCTGCGGTCCACGTCCCCGCGCGGGGCTGAGTCGCTGAAGTGGCTACGCTGCGGTGCGAGGGCCACAGGCCTGCCGCGCCCGGGTAAGCGACCCGCGCTGCCGTCCAGGGGACTGGCGTGAAGGCCTCATGAACCGGATGGGGATGGACAGCGAGGTGTGGGGCGGAGGAAGGATGAATGGGGACCCGGTGTGCTAGACGGTGAGGAATGGAAGCGAGGAGAAGGGAAGAACGGGCCGAGCCCTTGGAGGAGCATGGATGCGCAGGAGGAGAAGGTGGGCTGACGACGATCGTCGGCCTGCGAGAGCTCAGGCTAGGCAGTTTGCGCACACTGTGGACACTCGAGAGTTGGCGAGTCCTGGGCCAGGCAGTGTTGGTATCAGAAACAGTTGACCCTTTGGGTGACTCAGGCCTGCTCCCAAACTCTTTCTACCTGGGAGTGAGGAAAATCCATCCTATTTCCCTTCCTGCTCGTTTGTCTGCTTGCCTGCCTTCCCTTGTGGCCGCTAGCTTGTGCACTTAACAGTCTGGCTGGTGCTTAGGAGGCCAACTAGAAGAATCTGCATTACTTACACTCCCACCCCTAGGAATCAGCTCTGATTTTTCAATAAAATCAACCAGAAAAGTGTTTAAAGTAGAGGTTTTCTATTTATAAATTAGGCCTGCCTGACAGATAGCGAAATATCGAAAATGCTGGCATGGCAAGCTTTAAAAGAATAGACCTTTGGCATTTTAGTGGTGACACCTCAACTTCCAGAAACCTGGAGCTAAGCAATGTAATTAAGATAATATCTAATGTTCCAGGATCATAGGCTCATGTCTGCCACATGAACACGTCCTTCCGATCACAGGGCAATGTCTGTATATAAGTCCAACCAGGTGATGTGTCAGGGTCAGGTGGCTGTACTTTGTGTTGTATTAGCTTTCTGGATCTCTGTTGCGGTGTATGTGTAACCTCCCCAGCTTGCAGTAGAGATGGGGCCTGCTGATAAAGATTACTAATGGCCATTGCCAAGTCTGGACTTCTTGTATTGAATCTGCGTATGTTAGAAAAAGAAGTTCACAGCCGGGTGTTGGTGGCGCACGCCTTTAATCCCAGCACTCGGGAGGCAGAGGCAGGCGGATCTCTGTCAGTTCAAAGCCAGCCTGGACTACCAAGCGAGTTCCAGGGCAGCCTCCAAAGCCACAGAGAAACCCTGTCTCGAAAAACCAAAAAAAAAGAGAAAAAAAAGAAAAAGAAGTTCACTAATTTGAAGTCTAGTTTTATGTGACTGGTATGTATTGATCCATACATCTCAAAACACAAAGGAGTTGAAAGTCAAGGCAAGATTGAGAATGCAAGATATCAAACTAGAGGAATTGGGAGGCACAGCCTAAAAAAGGAATGATGTTGAAACTTGGAGATTCAGACACGTCATCTGGCTGAACTTTGGTAGGAGTAGTCCAGGAAATACAGACTTAAAGTCTAGTGTATATAGACATTGGCCTGTGGTCCAAAGAATGTGCCAGTGTGGCAGATGGATAGTGGCCCTCTTGTATGAACTGGCAAAAGTGCCCTGCTGCATATTCCTTGCGGGTTCTGTGGAGAATTGATTCCCAAAGAGGAGGAGTTTTCAGCACAGTCTGTCTGTCTATCCTAGTCTCTGACCTAAAACTTAGTTTTTCCTTTATTTTATGCATGTCTCTGCACCACATTCATGTAGTGTCCCTGCAGGCCCGGAGACGGTGTCAGATCCTCTAGATCTAGAGTTAACAGACTGTCATTAAACAGCGCAGGCCTATAACCTCAGCACTGGGGAGAAAGAGACTCTCTGGTCAGTAAGTCTAGCCAACTTGGCAAGTTCCAGTGGGTTCATCAAGAGACCCTGTCTCAGAATATGTAATATACTATAATATATAATATATAATATATATGGTAGGTACCTGGAGAGGTGGCTCAGGGGTTAAGAGTACTTTAAAAAAATATTTTAAAATATTTTTGCCAGGCAGTAGTGGTGCACACCTTTAATCTCAATACTTTGGAGGCAGAGGTAGGTGAATCTCTGTGAGTTTGAGCCTGGAGCCTGGTCTGTAGAGCTAATTCTAGGGCATCTAGGACATCTAGTCCTACACAGAAAAACATGTCTGTGCACCGTGTGCATGCAGTTCGAATGGTGGCCAGAAGAGGGCATTGGATTCCCTACAACTGGCATTAACAAATAGTTGTGAACCACCATGTGGGTACTGGACATTTATCCCTAGTCTTGTGAAAGAACACTCATTGCTCTTAACTGCTGAGCCATCTTTCCAGCGAGGTTTCATATTGTTCATGGTGGCACACGCTTTTAATCTCAGCACTTGGGAGGCTAAGGCAGGCAGATTTTTGTGAGTTCAAGGCCAGTCTGGTTCATACAGCTTGTTCTAAGCCAACCAGGGCTACACGGTGAGACCCAGTCTCAAAAAACAAACAAAAATAGATGAGTTCTCACTATGAAACCCTGGTTTGGAACTTGTTATATAGATCAGGAGGACCTAGAACTTTTGGCAATCCTCCTGTCTTTGTTCCTGGAGGACTGGAATTCCAGGTATACACACACTGCCAGGGTTCTTATACAGATAACGAGAATACTGAGGTCCAAACTCTGACTTAAGGCTCCCTAAAGTTTTCCAATCAAAACTTACTTCTGATCACGTGAATGCTGTTGCTTGCTAGTCAGTTTGCAAATCTGAGATCTCCCTCTGTAGCTGGGGTGGCCTCGAACTTGCCTCTTGCCTCTGTCTCCCCAGAGCTGGAATTATAGGCATGTATTACCATGCCTAGCTCTACATGTAATCTTGACATTGAGACTATTCTTTTGAAAAGTGGAGGCAGGACCATGCCAGAGAGATGAAGTCACAGTACAACAAGGGCCTTCTTGCCTCTTCTTAGTAGCTAATTCCTGTTTCTGTGGGAGTGACTTCTAGACCCACCCACTGGCTAGGAGTGAGTGACAAGGAGTGGCATACAGCAAAAGTTTTCGAAGAAACTTGTGGAATGTTTTAGATATAGTCTTGTGGAGGTGCTGCTGCTGCTACTCTGTGTGTGTGTGTGTACGTACGTACGTATGTTCACTCACTCATGTATGCATGTATGACTTCCCACACGTGCAGCTGCTTGCCTGCATGCATATTGCTGGCTATGCAATGGCAGGTCTGTGCAAGTGGGCTTGTATGTACAGGTGTGTGCGTTTCTGCACATTTTTTGGATAGCAGGTTTGTAGTGATGCCAGGGCTTGCCACCTGCTAATGCCTATCCTCTGGAAAGTGAGAACCTGCTTCTCTAGTCTCCAGGCATCGCTATCTGTCCTCTGGAAGGTGAGGGGCTCCTGAGTGTACGTTTTATGTTCATCAGAGAAAGCTGGGCCTAATAGCTCACACTTGAAATCCCAGCATTTGGGAGGTGGGGCAGGAGGATTGCTACAAGTTTGAGGCCAGCTTGGGCTAAATAGTGAGTTCTAAGCCAGCCTAGGTTACAGTGTGAGACATGTCTCAACAACATGGCACAGGACACAAAAGCCTGTTGTTCTCTCTCCAAGGACCTGAGTTTGGATCCTAGCACTTATGTCTAGTGGCTCACAACAGCTTGTAACTCCAGCTCCAGGGTAATCTGATGCTTCTGGCCTCTGGGGGCACCTGCTCTCACATGCACTCCAGGAGTAAAGGCACTTGCCTCCAAGCTTGCCCATCTGATTCAATGCCGGCAGCCCATGTGACGGAAGGAGAGAACAGATTCCCTGCAGGTTGTTCTTGGACCTCCACACATGCTCTGTCGTCACTTGCACCCAGGCACACACATATAATTACTTGTTTTAATTAAAAAAAAAATTCCTGCTACGGAGCGTGTTCTAGGACAGCCAGGACTACACACAGAAACCTTGTCTTGAAATGTGCCCCCACCATCACCACCAAAACACCCAACCAAACAAATAAACAAAAAACCTCTTTATGTAGGGGACTGGAAAAGATTCAGTCGCAAGTACTCGTGTCAGGCACTCATGAATGCCTGTAACCCCAGCCCAGGGTCCAGTGTCCTCTTTTAGCCCCTGCAGACACATACACATACACATGTGCACATGCACTCATAGTCACACACATAAACAAGAAAGTAAATGTAAAAAGGTCTGCATGTGAACTTGTCAACAACTGTTCTATGCCACACGGCCTAACTGCTGAAAGCAAAGAAAATCAGCTGTTCCTTTCGCTGGTGCCTTTCATATAAATGTTTTGAAAAGGGATCCATGCTGTAAATTTGTAAAAAAGAGATAATCCAAATCCAGTCCTCAAGATACTCACTGTTGACATTCACCTAATGATGTATACTGTGTCCATAGATACACATCTGTATCGTCAGTCTAACAACTATGGAGTAGTGACACAATATTGACAGAACCATTCCAGAGTTGCGCTACTGTAAAGAATATCTATGGATCTCTATCATGAGTGAGGGGGTGTGGGGAGGTGCGGTGTGTATGGGAGCGGATGTGGGGGAGGTGTGCTATGGTGTGCGTGTACTGTTGCGCTCACCCATGAGGTGTGTGGAGGCCAGAGGTTGTGTCTTTCTTGTCTCCTCTCCACTGGTTTTGTGTGGACACAGACTGCAAGTTTGCTGTTTCAGCCAGCCTGACTCAAAACTCTGGGACCCATCTGTCTCTGCTCCCCTCGAACCTGGAGTTCCAGGTGCATGCCGCCATGTGCAGCTTTGACATAAGTGTTGGGGATCTGACCTCAGGTCCTTGTGCCTGTCCTGTGCAGTAAGCCATCTCCCAGCCTCATGCATCAGATGCTGTCCTGGAAGCCACCATGCAACCAAGGCTCACCATGAACTCACAGTTACCAGGATCACAGGCACATGCCACCAGACATCCATCTGGGACTTCTAGTCCAGTTCCTCCTTTAGAAAAAGTTCTTGAGCTAGGCAGTGGTGGCGCACACCTTTAATCCTAGCACTCGGGAGGCAGAGGCAGGTGAATCTCTGTGAGTTTGAGGTCAGCCTGGTCTGCAGAGTGAGTTCCAGGGCAGCCAGGGCTACACAGAGAAACCCTGACTCAAAAACAAAACAAGCAAAAGTTCTTGTGTTAGAATTGCTTCATCAGAAGTTGTGACATTGACAGCTCTGACACGTGCTCACTCCCAGCACCGAGCTGTTGTGTGCTGCTCCTTCTGGGGCCTCCTCAGTGTGTATTTGTCTCCTCTTCTTCCTAAGCAGTGTTGGCTCCCTTTCAACCCTAGGTGTACCTGACACAGCAGAGGAGCACCTGCCTCTGCCTACGTGTGCCTCAGCGAATGCCATGGCCTGGGAGTGCCCTGCCCAGCCGCTCTCACCTGCAAAGCCAGACTTACTATGGCAAGTACAGGATGCCAAGCCCACAGCTGCCCCAGGAGGACATCAGCTTGGCCTCCCAGTCTGCACTGAGCAGCTGCCTCTGGTGAGTGGCCCAGGCCTTACCTGTCTGGGGACAGACAGGGTACCTATTAAGGGCCCCGGGGGGGGGGGTGTTTGTAGAGTCATCAGCACTTCCCTGGCTTAGCTGAATCAGCTACCCTGAGGTGGGTGGAAGCTCCGGAACCCCGTTGGCAAACTACAGCTGTGGGCTGCGTTGCCTGGAATGCCTACTGTACGGATAGTAGTGGGACACAGCCGCTGCTGTCATGGTTGTCTCTTCACTACACTGGCAAGACTAAGTGGCTCACATATGGCTTGCATGATCCCCTGTCTAAAATATTTGCTCCCTGACCCTTTATAGAAACAGTTGTCCCACCCCTGTCCCAGATTTGTGGGCATGCTAAGACCTGGAGTATGTTTAGGGAGCTGAGCCCCTCCCTAGCCACTGGAAGTGTCTGTCACATCTTTCCTCCTTGAACTCAGCAACAGACTTCCCAGCCAGGGCTGTGGCACAGGGAACACCCTGTACCTGCTGGCATCTTTAGGGTACCAGTAGATGAAAGTGATCCAAGAACCATCTAAATGCCTTCATTGCCATGGCCCAGCTGCCTTGCCTGAACTCAAAGCTGAGCCTGGAGTCTGCAAAACCTTCATTTCAGCTTTGCCTGGCAGGATGTTACAGTCTTCTCACCACCCTACCTTTCCCTCAGAACACACAAATAAGACTCGCCCACGCCGGGCGGTGGTGGCGCACGCCTTTAATCCCAGCACTTGGCAGGCAGAGGCAGGTGGATCTCTGTGAGTTCGAGGCCAGCCTGGTCTACAAGAGGTAGTTCCAGGACAGCCTCCAAAGCCACAGAGAAACCCTGTCTCGAAAAACAAAAAACAAAACAAAAAAAAAAAGACTCGCCCACTACCACGGAGAAGTGTTCGTCCTGTTGGTGAGGCTTGCTTCCTCCTGCTCTGACTCTAGCTTCTAGGGAAGATAGTGGGACTCGTTAGAAATTGAGACTCAAGGAAATTGGGCCAAGTGGTTTAGGCAATGGGAGACAAGACACAGGCAGGTTGGCATATCTCTCATGGCTACTGAATTGCATTCTTCCTGGCCCTGGTTCTGGTCTAAGCACTGGGCTCAGTTTACATCATGGACCCTGCTGGGCAGTGGTCAACAGATACAGTGCTAAGCCCTGGGCCTCTGGGGAGACTGTGTGCTGCTGAGCAAACACCTCTGACAGGCTTGCCTTCTTCACCCCAGATCCCTGGGCCAAGCAGAAGGGAACTGTTGACAGCCTGAAGCGCTGGCCGGCTGAGAGGCTCAGAGACCACCAGCTCTGCTTCCAGCTCACCAGCAAGATGTGGACAGCCCTGGTGCTGGTTTGGATTTCCTCCGTGCCCTTATCTAGAAGCCATATGGTGTCTGAGGAGTCACGTAAGTTGAGAAAGCTGTATGACCACCAGGAAGGCCCACGGGGACCTGAATCCAGAAGAAGAGAGGCAGCTACAAATCCCTACCTTCCCAGCTGCAGGTCTGGGCTGTCAGTCAGGGATAGAGGGACCACAAATGGGAGCCCCGGTGTGAATAAGAGACCTGCAGAGTTGCCCTGTCTTCTCGAGTTCATTTGTTGGCACGTCAGTGTAGAATGTGCTCCTGTCTTGTGGGGTTCTGCTTATCCCTGAGAATTCCTTCAGACAAGCCATCCTTGAGCAAGGCTAATTAGAATTTGAATGTCAGTCACTCTTCTTTCTGTGTGCACAGGGACTGAGGTTTGTTTTCTTTTCATTGGCTAATCATATAATGTGAGCTTTCTGACCCGATACTCTAGGGATTGGATCCAGGTACACAGTTCTGAAGTCTCCACAGGCTGGAGCCTCAGAATGGGCAAAGGAGTCCTAAATTCATGGTGTCATGGGCTCTGGGCAGCTGTTGTCAGCTGTGGAGGGGAGAAGAGGAGGTACTGGACTCACATGCCACTTCCATCAGCACCCAGGGCTCTGGTTGGAGAATATGGTGCCATCCAGCCAGCACAGGGGCCAGGAGCTAAGGGGACAACATGGGACCCCTACATGTGGTTCAAAGTATTCTGTCTCTTTGTCCCCTTCTGACTTTAGTCATGACCAAGATGTGGCCCAAGGCAGTAAAGCAAAGTGAGCCTAGGAACACAAGTTCAACGGCTGATAATAAACCAACCGAGGGAACAGCCACAGTGTCACATACTCCTGTCACATCGATCACAGGGACCTGGGCAGCCAGCCTGAACGTTACCAAAGTGACAGCAGAGATGACAACACACCGGACAAACACAAGCATTCCAACAACCAGAGAGCGCACTGCAGACAGTGTGACCTCCAGAACTCTTGCACCACCACCTACACCGTCAAGCTCCTCATCCATAGGGAAGACTCTACCCATCACAACTGCTGGACTTTCCTCTCTCAGCACACCCCGTGCAGAAGTGCCAAGTGCAAACGCCAGCACACCAAGAACAGCCACAGTGGCAACAGTGGCCCCACACACCATGACTGTTGCTGCAGGCACTGTGAACACAAGCGGTCCCACAAGGACTCTGAGTCCTGCCAAAAGCACACCTACTAACACATCCACCGTGAACACCATACCCACCTCGGGTGCCCAGATACAAGGTGCCACCATCCATGTGACAACAGGGCAGCCAGTGCTTAGCACAGCAGATAGGTCAACACCTAGTCCTTCACGTACCACCCTGGAGCCCACCACCACCCAGATACAAACCAAGGAGCCAACTGCCAGCACAGTGCCAGTGTCTCCTACCAACCCCACCCCTGAAGTGGAAGCCATGACCCCCACCACACAGCCAAGCCCTACAGTATCCACGCAGGGGACAGGTGGGCCAGGCACACCCCTGACAACAGAGCGGGCGGAGACCAAAGCCACGGCTGGTACTGCCTCTGCTGGGCCAACACCCAGGAGCTCTGGGGACCCTAAGGTGCCAACCACAGACTCGTGTCAGCTCAGCACCCAAGGCCAGTACCTCGTGGTCACAACTGAACCCCTCACCCCATCCTTGGTGAACAAAATGTTACTTTTGGCGGTGCTCGTTCTTGGGGTGACCCTCTTCATCGCAGTCCTGGTGATGTTTGCCCTGCAAGCCTATGAGAGCTACAAGAAGAAGGACTACACTCAGGTGGACTACCTGATCAATGGCATGTACGCTGACTCGGAGATGTGAGGCCCCAGGAGGCCAGCCTCCTCCATGGCCGCCTTTTTTGCCTCAGACCAAACCAAGTGCTTCCAGATCCTCTCGGTGCAATCTCAGAACTGTGCCAGATGCTTAGACACACTTAATTGCTATCAGATCAACTCCATGATCGTGAGAGAGCTGCCTTTTCATATTTATTTTTCTAAACCATCACATATGCAGGAGTGGCCAGGGCCGAGGGGCCTGACCCACTTGGCTCTTGATGTGTGAAATCTTGACCAGAATTAAAAGCAGTGACTGCTCTGGCTTTTGTGGGTCTGTGTGTCCTGCCCTCACTCAGTCACTCCCAGTACAGCCTTTGTGGTGGGGGTGGAGGAGCGCTTGCTCTGTAAACATGGAGTATGACATGAGTCCCTGGAGGGCTACTGTGTTCAGGCTACTGTCTTGGGCTCCCTCTGATGTCCAAGGGCTCCACAGAGGCTCCAGCCAAGTCCAGAGCTGTTCCTTGGTGCTGGCAATTGGCTACTTGGCCTCTCGGGGGCTGAGCCTCTTGGAGCCCAACACAATCCACAGAAGAGCCAGTTTGGCCTCTACACACCCTGCCAGAACATTAGCTACCCTGCTTAGCCACAGAGGTGGGATAGTCGGTCCAAAGAGAAGTGGTGCTGAATCTCTTGTTGCCCGTCAGAAGCTCAGAGCCTTCTCAACAGGGTGTTTCTGGATTTCAGGCCCTTGTCATGAGCAGCAGTCAGCAGTATTGCTCTGCTTGTCACAGTAAAGCCACCATCCTCATGTGACACATTGAGCACTTACCCCAACAGATGAGTGTTCCAACCCTCAGATTAGTGACCATGGAGGCCCAGTAGCATCTCATTCATCAAAGGTGGGAGTCAGGATAAAGCCTGCTTGTGTTTTGGTTTGGGTGTTAGTTCTTGTTGGTGCTGGGGTAGAACCCAGGCCCTTTTGTATGTTAGGCAAACATTCCCGCTGAGCCATAGCCCAGCCTTGACCCCTGGTCCTGAGTCCCAGTTCTTTCTTCAGCTCCCTTTGTCTACCCACATGCCCAGTGTAGCAAGAGCAGATGAGTCACACGGTAGCCAAAGGCTTCTCAGCTGTGTTCTGGGCCAGGTCTGTGGCTACTATCCCAATCTAGGGCCAGCTATGGAATGTTCTGGAGCTTGGCTTCATCTAGGTGACAATGTCTGTTCATACTGGCAGCATGGTGCCTGATCTGAAGAGAAAAGGCGGCTGTGGTTATGGCTAAGACTGGTACAAAGGGATGACAGATGGCCAGTAATGAAGGAAAGGTAAACCCTTGGTTCATTTGCAGAACTGTACAGGGTGGGGGAAGGGATCAGAATTATCACAGCTCTTGTGGCTTCCAGCCTTCCTTATCTGGTATTAAAGTCGGCCTGTCCTGCTACCCCACCCACCTCCCTGAGTCACAGTCTGTACTGATAGCTGGGTCTTCTCCCGACCTAGCAGACACACCTGACCTGAGTGCATACTTAATCATAGGTGTTGGCTCCAGATATGGCTGGGCTGGTGGCAGGTTCCAACCTCTCGTTTGGCTGTCTCCACGTCCTGAGCTCCAGTCTGGTTGACAGCATTACAAGTCTGAGAAACTACCTGCTGTTAGGAACCCAGCCCTGGGGCCAATCAGGGTCTTTGAGCATGGCCTCAGTTCAGCCTCTGTAGGATGAGGGGTAGTTCATCCTCTGTAGGATGAGGGGTAGGTTCCTGTAGCAGGAATAATAAATGACCCAGAGACTGATAAAGGGGTTCAAACTTCAAGCCAAAAGTCAGAAAAGCAAAGTAGCAGGCCACTAGCTCAGGTGAATGGGCTGATCCTACTGCCTCTCATTGTTCCTGGATAACCCCGTCTTCCTATCCTCAATGTGTCTGGAGAATGAATGCCACTGAGATCCTGCTTCTATCTTTTATATGCCTCTAGTGCTGTGATTAAAAGTGTTTGATCTGCGGGGCAATGGTGGCGCACGCCTTTAATCCCAGCACTCGGGAGGCAGAGGCAGGCGGATCTCTGTGAGTTGGAAACCAGCCTAGAGCTAGTTCCAGGGCAGCCTCCAAAGCCACAGAGAAACCCTGTCTCCAAAAAACAAAAAACAAAACAAACAAAAGCATGTGATCCCAGGTGCTGAGATCTCTTTAGGACTGGATCAATCTTGTGTAGATTTGGGTGGCCTTGAACTCACAGAGACCCATCTGCCTCTTAACCCTGAGTCCTAGGATTACATATGTGTATTATCACCTCCTCCTAGCTCCTGGCTGCTGGGAGTAAAGGTGTGTGCCTGGTTTCTATGGCTTGTGGCTGACTTTGCTTTCTGAATCTTCAGGTAAGCTTTAATAAATCATAAATAATACACTACAGACTTTCCCTCGTGGTTGATGGAATTTTTATTTTATTTATTTATTTATTTATTTATTTATTTATTTATTTATTTAGTGCATTTCTGAGACAGGGTTTCTCTGCATAGCCCTGGTTGTCCTGGACTCACTCTGTAGACCAGACTGGCCTGGAACTCAGCACCTGCCTCTGCCGGGATTAAAGGCACATACCACCTTTCAAAGCGTGTTTTCAAAGACTGGGAACCCTAATTGTTACGGGGTGTGCGGAGAAATGGGTCGAAGTGAGAGTCAGTTTACGACAAGGAAGGCCAAATTGCCTATTCAAGGTCACCCACTAGGCTTGTGGTAGGCCGAGATTCACGAACCGCAGTGTTGTGTACTGAGGTGGCCAGGGAGAGAAGGTTTCATTCTCAAGGCGACCTGAACTCGCGCCTGCGAGGACATAGGAGACACCTGGGTCGGGTCGGACCTAGGACGGCCCACGATGGACGGAGGTCCTCTGGTGCCCCCTGGCGGCCGAGCTTCTCAGCGCATCCGGCCCGCGGCTGTGTCCACCCTCCTCGACCACTTAGACCCACAAAGTCACTCCAGCTGACCTTGACTCTGTCCCTGAGAGGCGCCCCTGGATACCCACACTGGAATACTCATTCACGCGGGTGCTTGTAAGACTAGAGGGTCCCATCCCCACTTGGGGCCAGCTGTGCTTGTGGGAATGACGTCATGTGTGCCTGAAACTCCTCCCTCTCCCAGGCATACTGGAGACCCTGCTCTCCTGTACTGTAAGCAGCCAGCCTTGGGGGTCATCCGGAGCAAGGCCCGCGAAGCATCCTTATATCGCCACTCTGCTAACAGCTCACGTTTGTGAACGCTTACTTTGTGGCCGGCTAGGATAGCCCCCTGCTGCCATCTATTCCTTATCTCAGAGGACTGTCTTCCTGCTTCCCCCTCCCCACCCCACCCTACACCACCCCCGGCTCATCCTCCACTTAGCAGCCAGGGGGTATTTTTAAAACAGAACTCAGATCTTAATGCTCAGTTTCCTAGGCTGGCCTCCCACTGGGACTAGAGGATGGGGGAGGCAAGCACTTGAATTAGAAACGAACTTGGCCAGAGGGGAGTGTTAAGACTTGCCAGGGAAATGGGGATCCTGGCTGCGACCTGTCCATATTGAACCTTCAAGAATGACACAAGGCTGGTGAGTGTGGGGAGAGAGGACTAGTGACTTTCTCACCTTTGAGAAGCCTGTACCAGGAGATTTAAGCAAAGAAGTAAGGTCGTTAGGTTTAGATTTTAAACAGATACTTAATTGCACTTCTGTGTTTACAGTGATACTCAAGTTACTTTAAACTTCTTAAGGGTGGCCAGGCAAGAAGGCTCAGTGTGTAAGGCTGCCTGTCCTCAAGCCAGAACACCCGAGTTTGATGCCCACAGTCCACATTGTCCTCTGAGCACTGTGCACGTGTACACACATCACACAAAGTAAATAAATATATAAAATATAATTTTAAAAAAGATTAAAGAGAAACGAGAAAGAGATGAAGGGGAGGCACAATCTCACACACACAAACACACACACACACACCTACCTCCCGCCCCAAGACCAAAGACGGGAAGGGCCAGTTTTCAGTTCCTTCTGTGTACGTGTATGGAAATTTCCATGATGAAAAGTTAGAAGAAAAAGGGAAGGGAGGGAAGGAAGGGTGGAGTCCTAACTTCAAGCTCCTAAGTATAAGATCCTTTTGGCCACCACAGGGAGGAGCTATGGGAAGCTGTTGGGTCATCCCTGGAGCCAGGAGTTGGACCAAGATCAAGTGAGTCCTCAGAAGCCAGGGAACTTGGAGACTTTGGAGGCTGAGCCCATAGACATTCACTATTTCTACTTTCTGTTCCTCTCTCCTCTCCCTCCTTCCCTCCCTCTCTCAGCCCAGGTCTGGCACACGGTAGATAAGGGCTGAACTACTGACTTGTGTCTCACTGACTTCTGCTATTTTAGTTTTGTTGGACTTTGAATTTTTATTTTGTGAATGTTTTGCCTGCATATATGATATATATGTGTACTTCACGTATGTCTGATGCCAGTGAAGGGCAGAAGACGGCGCTGGATCCCCTGGAACTGGGGTTACAAACAGTTGTGAGCTACTGTTTTCTCTACAAGAGCAGAAAGTGCTCTTAACCACCGAGCCATCTCCCCAGCCCTGTTTTATTTGGGTGTTGTTTTTATGAAACCTGTGGAGCCCAGGCTAGCCTTGAAATTTTTTTCTTTCTTTTGTTTGTTTTTGAGACAGGATCTTATTAGGTTGCTCTGATTGACCTGGAACTTGCTATATGGGCCAGGCTGGCCTTGAACTCACAAACATTTCCCTGCGTCTGCCTTGCAAGGGCTGGAATTAAAGGCCTATGCTACTATGCCCAGCTGGCCTTGAACTTTTGGTCCTCTTTCCTCAGCCTCCTGAATGCCAGGATTGATTACAGGACTATGCTAGTATGTCCAGCTCTAGGGGAAGGACATAGGGCATGAAGCCTAGGTGAGGTGGCATTAGTGCCAAGCTGTGGGCCAAGCTGCTATCACCTCTAAGAGAGGGACAGGTCATGAAGCTCAGGTTGGCCGGTTGCAGTATCTGAGCTGACCTCTAAGACACAAAGTTGCCCAGTGGAATCTGGGGCTGTAGTGGGGGATTTGGACCAGGACCATGATGAGCACAAAGGGATTGCAAGGAAAATGTGTGAAATATTATTTTAGCTGTGTAAAGGTGTGTTAACGTTTATTTATGAATTGTTTGATTAAATAAAATTAACCTGGGGCCAGAGGTCTAGTCAACAACTAGCTGGCAGGAAGTGGTGGGGAAGGTTCTTTACTGGTGGTTGAGCAGAAGGACACCCCTTTTTTCGGGAGATGCAAGCAGAGAGAGATTAGCTACTTGCCATTCAGCCTCTCTGAGCTAGCAGGATTTCACCTCAACCTTTGAGTCCTGAGTTCTATAGGACACAGATTTAGGTAAAGTTTCCTTTTGCAGCCTGATAGAGCCAGGGCCTGAGGGAACAGAATTCCCTCCTAGCTGCAGCCTATGCAGCCGAATCACTGCTGGTAGCTGCAGAGTTGCAATTGCCGATTGGGACAGCAGTTACTGAATGTGCAGCCACTGTGCTGAATGCAAAACAACAAAAAATGGATTCTTCCTGGGCCTGTCTGTGAGCTAAATCAGCACAGGCACTTTGAAGGCAGTGGCAGTAAATGAACAACATAGCATATCATATACATTCCTGTTTGTAATGGCAAAGCCCTGCCAAAAGTCTGAATGGCTTCATTCACCGATTTAAGAAAAGCACCAAGCACTGGGGGCTAGAGAGACGGCTCTGCAATTAAGAACACTGGCTGGTCTTTCAGAGGACTTGTGTTCTATTTTCAACACCCATATGGCAGCTCACAACCATCTATAACACAGTTCCAGGGATGTGGTGCTCTCTTCTGATCTCCACAGGCCCTGCACACATATGATGCACAGATGTAAAACATTCATACATGCTGGGTGCGGCAGTGCACGGCTGTAAAGGTAGGCCGAGGCAAGTAGATCTGGTCTACATAGCAAGGTCCAGGCTAGCCATAGCTAGAGAGAGTGACCCTTGTCTCTCTGTCTGTCTGTCTGTCTGTCTCTCTGTCTGTCTGTCTGTCTGTCTCTCTCTCTCTCTCTCTCTCACACACACACACACACACCAAAACCAAATCAAAACCAAAATGTAAAACACACATAAAATTGAATAAATAAGGCTTGGAGTTATAGGTAATAGATATGTTCTTTATTCTTAAAATGTAAAGTTTATCTTTAATTGGGTATATGTACGCATGGAGACAAGAGCACTAGACCACCTTGCCCTGGAGCTACAGGGTTTTTTTTTGTTTTGTTTTGTTATTGTTTTCTTTCTTTTCTTTTTTCCTTCCCTCCTCCTCCTCGCCCCCCCTCCCCTTCTTCTTCTTTTTCTTTTGAGACAGGTTTCTCTGTGTAACAGCCCTGGCTGTCCTGAAACTCACTTTGTAGACCAGGCTGACGAACTCACAGAGATCCACCTACCTTTGCCTCCCCAGTGCTGGGATTAAAGGCATGCACCACTGCCCGGCCTCAGGTGGTTTTGAGCAGCAAGCAGGGGCACTGGGAACTGACTCTGGTCCTCAAGGGCAGTAAGTGCATAACCACTGAGCCATCTCTTCAAATTGACTTTTAAAATATCATTACATTTATTTATTCTGTGTGTGTGTGTGTGTGTGTGTGTGTGTGTGCGCCGTGCACATGCCCTAGGTAGAACATGTGAGGAGGTCAAAAAACTTTTTGGAGTTGCTTTTTTCCTTCCACCATGTGGGTTCTCAGGATTGAACTCATCCCTAGGCTTGTTAGAGAGTGCCTCTAGACCCAAAGCCATCTCGACAACTCCCAAGACACATTCTCAAAGGGGGAAAAAAAGTAAAAACAAAAAACAAAAGAACTAAGAAAAATTGTCAATAGTACAATACAATATGGCCATCATTCAGTGCTGAATACTCCACGACCATTACCCTGTGACAGTATGTCTATCAACAGAGAGGTCTGGCCATCTTAGGCTCATCTGCCTAAGGCATACATAAGATGTTATTTCTAAATAAACAGACACATCTTTGAAACAATGTGTTTCTGAAAAGAGGCATCCCGCATTCCTGATGGGAGTTCAGAACCCCGGGAGAAAGGAGACAAGTATTGTTTGCAAAGAAGGAAAAGCAGGAAGGAGGGGAAGTTTGTTTATTTGGTTTTGCTTTTTCAAGACAGGGTTTCTCTGTGGCTTTGAAGCCTGACGTGGAGCTCCCTCGGTAGACCAGGCTGGCCTGGAACTCACAGAGATCCACCTGTCTCTGCCATCTGAGTGCAGGGATTAAAGGCGTGCGCCGCCACCACTTGGCAGGAGAGGAAGTTTTAATGCTTTAAAATTACATTTATGGCCAGGCAGTGGTGTTGCATGCCTTTAATCCCAGCACTCAGGAGACAGAGGAACACAGATATCTACATTCGAGGCTAGCCTGGTCTACACAGTGAGAGTTCCAGGACAGCCAAGGCTACACAGAGAAACCCTGTCTTGAAAAACAACAACAAAATGATGTTTTTATTGCACTGGCATGTCAAAGTTTGTGAACTTTTTATAGGAGTGGATTCTGGCCTACCACATGGATCCTAGGAACTGAATTAAGATCTCCATTCTTAGCAGGAAGAATCTTTACTGACCCAGCCATCTTACCAGCCCAAGTTGTTTGTTTGTTTTTTTCCCCCGAGACAGGCTTTCTCTGTGGCTTTGGAGGCTGTCCTGGAACTCGCTCTGTAGACCAGGCTGGTGCCTCTGCCTCCCAAATGCTAAGATTAAAGTTGTTGGCCACCAACGCCCGGTCCAGCCCAAGTTTTAAGTTTGTTTATGCTTGGTTTTCTTTTTTTTTTTTTTTTTTTTTTTGGTTTTTCGAGACAGGGTTTCTCTGTAGCTTTGGAGGCTATCCTGGAACTCACTCTGTAGACCAGGCTGGCCTCGAACTCACAGAGATCCGCCTGCCTCTGCCTCCCGAGTGCTGGGATTAAAGGCGTGCGCCACCAACGCCCGGCTTATGCTTGGTTTTTCAAGACTGGGGTTTCTCCGTGAAACAGTCCTGGCTGTCCTGGATCTCACTCTGTAGACCAGGCTGGCCTCAAACTAAAAAAAAATCCACCTGCCTCTGCCTCTGCCTCTGGAGAGCTGGGATTAAAGGTGTGCACCACCGTCCGGGTTTGGGGATAGCTCAGCCATTAAAGGCTAGGCTCACAACTGTAGGCATTTTGGGCGGATCGGGTGGGACAGGTATTTTGGCACCGGAGAGTCACAGAACATTGAGTGTTACACAGCTCAGATGGAAAGGTATCCTGGAGCTCGGGAGCCAAGGACTACCACAGGCCACAGTAAATTTACAACCCTGCCTCAGGGAAAGGCTTCCCCAGTGTATCTGCTCTGCTCCAGCAGGAAAGGATCTTCCAGCTGGGGATGTTTGCCTAGTGTAGCAGTTTTGCTGGTTTCCCAGGTGAAGTTGCTACAGTTCAGCTCTGCTCCCAAGAGAGTGGAGAGTGTAGGGAAAGGGGGCCAGTCAAAGAAACACACCCTGAGCAGAGCCCAAGAAACACACTTTGGCCCTGGCCCTGCAACCAGAACCAAGGAAATGTACCCTGACCCTGAAACCAGTTCCAAAGAAACACACTTTGTCCGTGGAATGTGAGTCAGTGAAAGAAATGCACCCTGACCCTAAAATTGGAGCCAAAAGGCTAAAAAGGACCAGAGAAAGAAACACACTTTGGCCCTGAAACCAGAGCCAAATCTGACCTTAATCCTGTGCAGAAAACTAACCAATCCTCGAGCAGAGCTCTAGCCAATCTGAGCTCAGCACTGAAACTGGACCAGTCCCTACCCTGGAAAAACTTCCCTGCCCCCAAGAATCCCTATATAAACCCTGTGTATGTTCAGCTTGGCTGGTCCAGCTGCTTCCTTCCAATAAACCCTTTGGATGAGCTTTGGGTGAAGATCTTCTTTTGCGGTGGCGACAGAGCAGAGGCTACCCTGGGCAGAGCAAAGCAGAGAGAGCAGGGCTGTAACACTTTTGCCAGGGGAACCTTCCCTTGGCAGAGCAGAGTCGTTACACTCCGCTCCCTGCTCTCCTCTTTCTGGGAGCAGAGCTGAGCTGTAGCAATTTTGCTGAGAAACCTCCTGCCGAGCAAAACTGCTACACTGGGTGAACATCTCCAGCTGGAAGACTCTGTCCTGCCGGAGCAGAGCCAATACACTGGAGAAGCCTTTCTCTGAGGCAAGGCTGTAAGCTGCTAAGCTTACTGCAACCTGTGATGGTCCTTGGCTCCCGAGCCCCAGGATACCTTTCCATCTGAGCTGTGTAACACTCAGTATCCTATGGCTCCTGAGTTCCAGAATACCAGACCCATCTGATCTACCCAAAACGCTTACAGAGAGCAACTTACAACTTTGCTCTGCCAGGGAAATGTTTCCCTGGCAAAAGTTACAACCCCCTGCTTGCTCTGCTCTGCCCAGGGTGGTCTCTGCTTTGGGTGCAGCAAAAGAAGGTCTTCACCCAAAGCTCATCAAAGGGGTTTATTGGGAGGGAAGAATCTAGGAGAGTGGCTGCCCTCTGCCATAGTGGCAGAGGACAGCTGGGGATAGCAGGAACAGCCACAAACTGACAGACACAGGGTTTATATAGGGCTTCCAGGGTGGGAATTGGTCAGATTTCAATGCTGAGCTCAGGTTAGCTAGAGGTCCTGCTCAAGGATTGGTTAGTTTTCTGCACACGGTTAGGGTCAGATTTGGCTCTGGTTTTAGGGCCAAAGTGTGTTTCTTTCTCTGTTCCTTTTTAGCCTTTTGGCTCTAGTTTTAGGGCCAGGGTGTATTTCTTTCACTGGCTCTGATTCCAGTGACAAAGTGTGTTTCTTTGGCACTGGTTTCAGGGTCATGGTACATTTTTTTGTTTCTGGTTGCAGGGCCAAAGTGTGTTTCTTTGGCTGGATCTTTTTCCCTACAACAACCAAAAATACGTTTTAAGTTTTTTATTTTTTTATTTTTTTTTTGGTTTTTCGAGACAGGGTTTCTCTGTGGCTTTGGAGGCTGTCCTGGAACTCACTCTGTAGACCAGGCTGGCCTCGAACTCACAGAGATCCGCCTGCCTCTGCCTCCCGAGTGCTGGGATTAAAGGCGTGCGCCACCAACGCCCGGCACGTTTTAAGTTTTTAAAATGAAAATTTACTCAAATACTTGAGAGAAAAGAGAAATCCCAAGCCTCTTCTGCAGAGAGATACGTGCAAGATAGCATCTGCGCTGGGTCTGCGGTTCCCAAACAATGAAGCAGAGAAAGAGCCCAGCTTCAGAATGGGAGAGTCCCTTGGGTCCGTGGAAGGCCCCATCAAACACTTCAGGGTGCAAGTTAAGAACGCACACAAAGGAAACTCCTTAAATACTAGTTAGAAATCTTGGGAGATGGCTTAGTGGTTAAGAGTCCTGACCATTCTTGCAGAGGACAGGGATTTTGTCCTAGCACCTACATGTTGGCCCATGACTAGTTGTAACTCCAATTCTACGGGATCCAGCGCCATCTTCTGGCCTCTCTGAGAACTGCATGAACGGGAAGCACATAACATGCACACAGACAAAAACACACGCAAAATAAAACAAAAAGTTAAAGCAAAACATAGGTGCACAATCCAGAATGAGAAAAATACTAAACTCACTATCAGTCTGGCCAACTTTTTCCTTAGAGAGAGCTCTAAGACAGGACCAGAAATGACATTATGGTCTTTCAGAAGGGTGTAGGGATGTACCAGTGACGGACGGGTACAAGAGCCCAAATGGTGTTGGGCAGTGTCCAGGCCTGGATATTGGGAGATGTCTCTACAGTCACCCCACGCCTCTCTGTGACTCAGAGTGTAACCATTGCTTTAGCTAGTCCAGGTCTTTTAATTTCTATGTGAATTCTAATTTTAAATGAAATTAATTTAAAATTTTAAAAATGTGTGTATATCTCTGTCTGTGTATGCCATGTCTGTGCAACTGTCCTCAGAGGCCAGAAGAGGGCGTCAGATCCCCTGGAGCTGCAGTCACAGGCAGTTGTAAACTGCCTGATGTAAGCGCTGAGGTTATTCACCACTCGGCAAGTACAGGACATGTTCTTTTTTTTTTTTTTTTTTTTTTTTTTTGAGACAGAGTTTCTCTGTGGCTATCCTGGAGATAGCTCTTGTAGATCAGGCTGGTCTCAAACTCACAGAGATCTGCCTGCCTCTGCCTCCAAAGTGCTTTAGGACATGTTCTTAAACGTTGAGCCAGTCTTATTTTACACTTTACACTTACTCGTGTATTCACTTGTGTGTATGTTGCAATGCACACACCACAAGTGTCCTTGTGGAAATCAGAGAACAATTTGTAGGAGCCAGGTCTCTCCTTCTGAAAGACCTCGGCATCAAAGCGCCGGGCACTCTGCCCAAGAACTGGGGCCAGACCACTGGCTGCAAATGCAAGAGGTGATTTATTGAGTAAACAGGCGCCTGCGGATGCTGCTGCAACTCGGGTGCAGAGCATACCGGGCTTGCAGGGAGCACAATATTTATAGAGTTTTAATGGTTACATAAGTAACAGGCATTTCATTGGCTCATCTTGGGGGCAGGGGTAGTTCCCACGGACTAAGTTTCCTGGTATTACTTTATGAAAGACCCCGGCACGCTTCAGCAATTATTATCCAGGTCCCATGACTACTATGGTGATCATAGACACAACTGGGGGCAAGGGTAGTTGCCAAGGACTAGGTGTCCTGGTATTGCCACATAAAAGACCCTGGCACGCTTCAGCAATTATTATCTGGGTCCCATGACTACTATGGTGACCACAGATCCTGTTTGACATCCTGCCAGCTGGGCAAGGCACCTGGTCTGGGTTTTTTCATTAGGCAACGGCCTGGCCTTGCTTTTCTTTTCCTAGGGGGTCCTGGGTAGGGGTCTTTCACTTCCAATGTGTGGGTTCTGGGAATTCAACTTAAGTCATCAGGATTTAGTGGAAAGTACCTTTACCCATTAAACCATCTCCTCAGCCCCTCCATGTAAATTTGAGAATCAGTGAAGGACCTAAGGTAATCAGGTCCAACGTATTTCGACGTCCCGAGCTCAATAACCAGACAGTTGGATGCAAACCACAAGAGGTTCATTGTTCACACAGGCGCCTGCGGGCGTTCCAGCAGCCTTAGCTAGCTGAGCGCACTGGGCTTTAAGACAGTTTTCTTTTTATATACATAATCTTGGCAAGCAATAGGGGTATTGCAAAAAGCGCAGACATAATTTAACCTTCCTGGAGAAACCACAAGGTCAAAATTAAGCTTATCTCAACAGTCTGGCAGTTTCATGCGTCAGCACTCTGGACCAGATATTCTTTTCGATCTGACCTTGTTCCCTGCCTGGGGGACCTTGGGGAATTTTCCACTGGGGCGACCTTCTGAGTCTCAAGGGGGGTGTATTGAGGTCTTTCAGATGTATGCCACCACCTCCTAGTTTATGGCTGCTGGGATGAAAGGTGTGTGCCTGGCTTCTATGACTTGTGGCTGACTTTACATTCTGAATCCTTAGCCAAATTTTAATCAGTCATAAATAATATATCACCAAAAAAACAAAAACAAAAAAAGCTTAGAGCCCGCTATTGTTAGTGTGTAGAGATACAGTGGATCTTTTTTCAAATTAAACATTTGAATTTTATGTGTATGAGGGTTTTCCAGCACATACGTCCATATACCGTATACCATGTCTATGCAGTGAGATTCCCTAGAACTGCAGCTACAGAAGGTGATCCTGTGGGTGCTGGGAATTGAACCTGGGTCCTCTGGAAGAAGAGACTGTGCTCATAATCTCTGAGCCATCTCTCCAGCTCCCACAATAGATTCTTTTTTGGGGGGGGACTTCAAGACAGGGTTTCTCTGTGGCTGTAGAGGCTGTCTTGGGACTAGCTCTTGTAGACCAGACTGGCCTCGAACTCACAGAGATCCACCTGCCTCTGCCTCCTGAGTGCTGGGATTAAAGGTGTGTGCCACCACCGTCCGCCAACAATAGATTTTTTTTTTTTTTGGTTTTTCGAGACAGGGTTTCTCTGTGGCTTTGGAGGCTGTCCTGGAACTCGCTCTGTAGACCAGGCTGGCCTCGAACTCACAGAGATCCGCCTGCCTCTGCCTCCTGAGTGCTGGGATTAAAGGCGTGCGCCACCAACACCCGGCCCGGCAGCTCACAATTATAACTCTAGTTCCAAGAGTTCTGGCACTCTCACACACATACATACAAGCAAAACACCAAGGCACACAAAATAAGAATAAATAAATCTTTAAAAAAGACAAAACCCATTATTTTTATTAGACTTACTCATTTGTGTAGGTGGGTGTGGTGGTTTGAAAGAAAATGGCTCCCAAAAGGAGTGGCACTATAAGGGGCTGTGGCCTTGCTGGAGGAAGCATATCACTGTGGAGGCGGGCTTTGAGGTCTCATATTTGCTCAAGCCACTCCCAGCGTCTCAGTCCACTTCCTGTTGCCTTTTGATCAAGATGGAGTCAGAAGCATGTCTGCCTGCATGTCACCATGTCCTGCCATGATGATAATGAACTAAACCTCTGAAAATATAAGTTACTGCTATTAAATGTTTTTCTTTTCAGTCCCAGTAAGCAGCAGAACTTGGCAGCTTCTGCCATATGGTTCTGGCTTTAGAGTTAAGGACAGAAGAAAGGAGTTATAGAATAAACCTCTGTGACTAAGGAGAGCTGCTGAGACGCGGCACATGTCAGGCGTGTCCCTGCATGGAGAGTCAGAGAATCGATTGCATGAAGCTGTGAAGGAGAAGTCTGGATTGACTTGGAGACCCCAAGATGCTGGAGATGCCAGAGCGGGGGATACCTGCTGAGAAGACTGCTAACAGGGATGGAAGCAGCCCAAGAGAAAGAAGTGTGCTGAAGTCAGCAAAGCTGAAAGGAGTGGAGATCTGGAGAGCATGTGACATCAGACATGGAGAGTCTGGAGTTTGCCCAGCTGGTTTTTATCTTCTTTTGGTCTAGTATTCCCTCAATATGTCCCCTTCCCTGTGTTTGTGTTTTAGAATGGCAGTGTACATCCTGTGCCATTATATGTAGGAAGAATGTGATTTTTTTATTTTTATTTAAAGGGGATTACAGTTAAGGGATTGCATGACTCTCAGAAGAGACTTTGAACTCTGGACTTTTAAACACTGTTGAAACTATGATAGACTATGAGGACTTTTGAAGTTGGACTGAATGCATTATGACATGGCTACAAGCTGCTGGGGGCCAAGGAGTAGAATGTGGTGGTTTGAAAGAAAACGGTCTCTGTAGGTGGACTTTTTCTGTCCTGCCAACCAGTCCTTAAATAAACATGCAGAGACTTATTACTAATTATAAATGCTTGGCCATAGCTCAAGCTTGTTACTAGCTAACTCTTACACTTTAAATTAACCCATATACCTTATCTGTACTGTGTCATGTGGCTCAGTACCTTTTCTCAGTAAGGCAAGATCATCTCCTTCCCTCTGTGTCTCCTAGAGATTCCCAAGGCTCCACCTTTTCTCCTTTGCACTCTCTTTTTGTCTGCCAGTCCCACCTAGCCTCAACCCCTCCAGCTATTGGCCAGCCAGCTTCTTTTTTTTTTTTTTTTTTTTTTTGGTTTTTCGAGACAGGGTTTCTCTGTGGCTTTGGAGGCTGTCCTGGAACTAGCTCTTGTAGACCAGGCTGGCCTCGAACTCACAGAGATCCGCCTGCCTCTGCCTCCCAAGTGCTGGGATTAAGCCAGCTTCTTTACTAAACCGATCACAGTGAAATATATTCATACAGTGTAAAGGAATATTCCACAGGTCCCCAAAGGGAATAGCACTCTTAGGGGGTGTGACCTTGTTGAAGGAAGTGTGTCACTGTGGAGGTTGACTTTGAGGTCTCATATATTGTCACGTCTGCTGCGTGGCCTGTGTCCGAGAACGTGCGGAGGGTGTCGGGGATTGACAACACAGAGACTCGTTCAACGATATAAAGAAAACTTTAAACAGACTCCAAAAAGATTTAAAAAAAAACTTCCTAAGAAAAGCTCCCACCAGAAAAGCTTCTACTCTCTCCTCTCCCCTGACTGGTTCTACTCTGACACCAGAGGTGGATGTGTGTGGGTTTTTAAAGGTGCGGTTAGTCTTTGGACAAGGTCGAGGTCAGGGCGGTTTCTGTGGAAAGGCCTTTCCCAGGAACTTATTGTATCATTTTTAGTAAACATGTTTTTACTAAACATTGTCTTACAGCTGCCTACTCCCAGACAAAAGGGAAAGTGGCCAGAAACTTATTGTATCGTTTTTAGTAAACATGTTTTTACTAAACATTGTCTTACAGCTGCCTACTCCCAGGCAGAAGGGGAAGTGGGTCTCTGCTCAAGTTCTGGTGTTCCCACAATATATGTTCAAGCTATGCCCAGTGTCTCAGTTCACTTCCTGTTGCCTTCTGATCAAGATGTTGCCAGCAACATGATTGTCTGCATGCCACCATGTCCTTCCATAAAGATAATGAACTAGCCGGGCGTTGGTGGCGCATGCCTTTAATCCCAGCACTCAGGAGGCAGAGGCAGGCAGATCTCTGTGAGTTAAAGGCTAGCCTGGCCTACAGAGCCAGTTCCAGAGTTACACAGAGAAACTCTGTCTGGAAAAAAGAAAAAGAGTTGCTGTGGTCATGGTGTCTCTTCACAGTAATGGAAACCTAACTAAGACTGCACATACAACACAGCATGCAGGGGCCTATGCCACCATGTGCAAGTGGAATCAAAAGAAAAGGACAACAGCAGGAGTCGCTTCTCTCCTGCCATTGGAAGACTTGAAGTTATCAGGCTGGATACCCCGTGACGTCCCGAGCTCAATAACCAGACAGTTGGATGCAAACCGCAAGAGGTTTATTGTTTACACAGGTGTCTGTGGGCATTTCAGCAGCCTTAGCTAGCTGAGCGTGCCGGGCTTTAGGACAGTTTTCTTTTTATATACATAATTTTGGCAAGCAAAGCAATAGGGGTATTGTAAGAAGTGGAGCCGCTGCAGGTGCAGATCTGGGCAAGCAATAGGGGTATTGTAAAAGCGAGGGCATCCTTCCTGGAGAAACCATAAGGTCAAGATTAAATTTATCTTAACAGCCTGCCGGTGTCCTGTATCAGCACTCTGGACCAGATGTTCTTTTCAATTTGACCTTGTTCCCTGCCTAGGGGACCTTGGGGAATTTTCCACTGAGGTGACCTTCTGAGTCTCAAAAGGGGGTGTGTATTGAGATTTTTCACAATGTAGGTCCTGGGACCCCATATTCAGGTCCTCAGACTTCGTAGCAAGTGTCTTCATCCACTGAGTACCTCATTAGCCTCAACAATGAATTTTCCTTTTCTTTTTAGAACTAGCACTCACTATGTAGACCACACTGGCTTCTAACTCACAGTGATTCTGCCTACCTCTGCCTCCTATGTATGAGTTCCAGGACAGCCAGGGCTACACATCACAACCATGTCTTATGGATATATATTTTATAGACCAGGCTGGCCTCAAACTCAATGATCCACTTGTCTCTGTCTTCTTTTTTTTATATAAATATTTTTAAAATATTTTATTTATTGTGTATACAGTCTTCTGCCTGCATGCCAGCGGAGAAGGGCACCAGATCTCATTCAAGGTGGTTGTGAGCCACCATGTGGTTGCCGAGAATTGAACTCAGGACCTCTGGAAGAGCAGTCAGTGCTCTTAACCACTGAGCCATCTCTCCAGCCCCTTGTGTCTGTCTTCTGAGTGCTCATATTAAATATATATTGATCTGTTATCTTGTAAACTTATCAAGGCATGCTTAGTTTTCACTCTTTTAAAAAAATTATTTTAGGCTGGATGGTGGTGGTGCACACCTTTAATCCCAGCACTTGGAAGGCAGAGACAGGTGGAACTTGTGAGTTTGAGGCCAGCCTGATCTACAAAGTGAGTTCCAGGATGGCCAGGGCTGTTATACAGAGAAACCCTTTTTCAGAAACCTCCCATGTTATTTTAAACTTGCCAGATGGTGTTGGCACCCATCTTTAATCACAGCACTCAGGAGGCAGAGACAGATGGATTTCTGTGAGTTTGAGGCCATCCTGGTCTACAGAGCCAGTTCCAGGACAGCCAGGGCTACACAGAGAAACCTTGTCTTAAAAAACGAAACAAAATTTTTAAATTTTATGTGTAGATTTGCATGCCTAAGTATATGTATGTGCACCACATGTGTGCAGAAGCACATGGAGGCATCAGATCCCTCGGACTGGAGTTACTGACAGTTGTGAGCCAGCATGTGGGACTGGGAACCAAGCTTTTGTCCTCTGCAAGAGCAGTAAAGGTTCTTATCTGAAGAGCAGCCTCTCTAGTCCCCAGAAGATTTGCTTATTCACAGCTGCCTGTATCAAAGACATTGTTGCCATCTGTAAATAAAAGCCTCTTCGCTTCCTTTCGGTCTGGATGCCTTTCATTTATTTCTCTTGTCTAATTACTCCTTAGAACCTCTGGTCCCATGTGGATGGACAATGTTAGCTGTAGGCTGTTCACACACAGATTCCTAAGAGTTCAGCAAGCCCCCTTCTGTCCCTAGTTTACTGGCACAGTGATAAAAGAAACAAGTTGGGGGGTGAGGTTCTGAATCTCAGTTCAAAATGGACTTGAGATACTAAGAAGGTAGCACTGTGGTGAAAGCTCTCACCATGCAAGCATGAGGACCTGAATCCAGATCCCTGGAAATCCATGCAAATGCCAGGTGGGCATGGCAGCCTGCCTGGAGTTCCAGCCTTAGAAGGCAGATATGGATCCCCAGAGCGAGCTGGCTAGTGAGACTGGCCATATCCATAGGTCCTACTGAGAGACCCTGCCTTAATGACAAAGGTGGAAGAGTAATGGAGGATAGCTCCTAGCATCAACCTCAGGCTTCCACATGCATGGACATGTTACACTGTGAAGATGTATCTTTGCCAAGGCACCTTCTGATTGGTTTAATAAAGAGCTAAGTGGACAATAACTAGGCAGGAGGCATAAGTGGGAGGTCTGGGTACAGAGAGGATTCTGAGAAGAAGAGAATCAGAGAGGCCATGGAGATGTGGAATGAGTTGGACACACAGAATGAGATAGAGGTAATAGCCAGATGGTAGAATTTAGATTCAAAAATATGTGTTCTTTTTTTCTTCTTCTTTTTTTTTTTTTTTTTTTTTTTTTTTGGTTTTTACGAGACAGGGTTTCTCTGTATTGTTTTGGAGGCTGTCGGTCCAGCCTGGCCTCGAACTCACAGAGATCCGCTTGCCTCTGCCTCCCGAGTGCTGGCATTAAAGGCATGCGCCACCACCGCCCGGCTTTTTTTTCTTCTTTAAGTTAGAAGAGCTAGTGGGACAAACCTAAGATAAGGCCAAGTTTTCATAATTAATAATCAGTTTCCATATCATTATTTGGGACCTAGCTGGCAGGACAGAAAAAGACTCACTACATGCATTCACATGTGCACCCACACATGTACAAAAACATGCACATACACACTTGCATACCACATACCAAAAAACAAAATGAAAGGAAAGAAGAATGCACTTTGCTGCTGTCTGTAGTGGTCAGAATGGGAATGTCCCCTGTAAGCATGGGTTTTTGAACAGCTGGTCCCCAGCTGGGGTCACTGCTGGGGAGGCTTAGGAGCTATCACCTTACTGAAGGAAGCCTCCCACTGCTTCCAGTTCACTCTCTACTTCCTGTTGTGTTGAAGACATGCGCGCTCATCTTCCTGCTTCAGCCACCATGCCTGCTACTTGCTGACATGATTCCCTGTCATAATGGACCCTCATCCCCCTGGAGCCATACGTTAAAATAAACCCCTGCTATATGTTGCTTTTGGCCATGGTGTTTTATCACAGCAACAGAAAAGTAACTTAGAAGTTGTCTGGGTTTTGTTGTTGTTGTTGTTTTGTTTGGGGGTATTGTAGGGAAAAGGGACCAGTCAAAGAAACACACCCTGAGCAGAGCCCAAGAAAACACTTCGGCCCTACAACCAGAACCAAGGAAATGTACCCTGACCCTGAAACCAGTGCTAAAGAAACACACTTTGTCCCTGGAATCTGAGTCAGTGAAAGAAATGCACCCTGGCCCTAAAATTAGAGCCAAAAGGCTAAACAGGACCAGAGAAAGAAACACACTTTGGCCCTGAAACCAGAGCCAAATCTGACCCTAACCCTGTGCAGAAAACTAACCAATTCTTGGGCAGGAGCTCAAGCCAATCTGAGTTCAGCATTAAAATCTGACCAATCCCCACCCTGGAAGCCCTATATAAACCCTGTGTTTGTTCAGCTTGTGGCTGTTCACTCTACTTGGCTGCCCTTTGCCAGACTGGATTCTTCCCTCCCAATAAACCCCTTCGATGAGCTTTGGGTGAAGACATTCTTTTTGCAACAGCAGTGGAGCAGAGGGGATTCTGGGCAGAGCAGAGCAAGCAGGGCTGTAACACTCTTGGGGGGGGGGGAGACACCTTCCCCTGGCAGAGCAGAGTTGTTAACACTTGGCTCTCCACTCCCGGAAGCAGAGCTGAACTGTTGCAACTTCACCCGGGATACCTCCTGCCTGAGCAAAACTGCTACACTGGGCAAACATCCCCAGCTGCCTGCTGGAGCAGAGCTGATACACGGGGGAAGCCTTTCCCTGAGTCAGGGCTGTAAACTGCTATGCTTACTGCGGCCTGTGGTAGTCCTTGGCTTCCGAGCTCCAGGATACCTTTCCATCTGAGCTGTGTAGCACTCAGTATTCTGTGACTCCCGAGTGCCAGAATACCTTTCCCGATCCGATTCAACTGAAATGCCAACAGGTGTGAGGTAACCAGCCATGTGACAGAGTGTAAAGTTAAAATAAATGGGTTAATTTAAGTTATAAGAGCTCGTGGGATAAGCCTAAGTCTCCCTGGCGGTATAGACAAAGTCTTGCTACGTATGGCATCCAGCTTCCAAACACAGGGCCTGAGAAAGCTAAGAAAAGTTCTGGATGAGGACTTAGATGTAGCTTCCCAGTTCTGCAGTCTCTCAAGTGGGCTGGTGTTCAGCAGCATACCAATGCTTGGCTACCAGCTGCTGCCTGCAGGCTGGAGCCAGCTGCCAGCGCCACATACTAGCTCCATGGGCTAAGATGAGCCATGCAGGGGCTGACTTGGCAGTTTAAGATTTGTCTGACAAAGCCGGGCGTTGGTGGTGCACGCCTTTAATCCCAGCACTCAGGAGGCAGAGGCAGGCGGATCTATGTGAGTTCGAGACCAGCCTGGACTACCAAGCGAGTTCCAGGACAGCCTCCAAAGCCACAGAGAAACCCTGTCTTGAAAAACCAAAAAAAAAAAAAAAAAAAAAAAAAAAAAAAAGATTTGTCTGACACAACCAGAGAAGTCTACAGGTGCTTAGTAAAGCCAGGTGCAGACATAGAAAACCTTGTAAAAGGTACAGTATGTTTAAAAATATGCCTAGATGCTGAAGAAAGAAAAGAAAGTGAGTATAGACAGTCCTGGGAAAAAACAGTTTAAAAATAATAAAGTCTTTAAAGAGAGAGTAAAATCACATTTAGAAAAAAGCCACATAAAGATTGGAAATAAACAGTGCGTCTGGATCCTTATGGTGCTTTATTGACTTTGGATTTCTTGAATGCTAATAAACAGAGAATGTCAGCTGCTGAGAGGCATTAGATTGTGGAAGGGACAGATGAATTAAACCAGCCTATATACTTTAGGGATATCTTGGCTTCAGAATGGAAGTCGGGCAATGTGTTGCACTGGGGGAGAGGTTGTGCTTCACAAAAGAGGTGTAAAATATATAAGGTTGAGAGACATAAAAGCTTAAATTGTTTACGAATGTTTTGAGGTCTAAAAAGATGGTAATACAAGTTATGGCAGGTGGGGGTGGAGGAGAAAGGGAGGGAGAGGAAGCTGGGATTGACATGTGAAGCAAGCTTGTTTCTAATTTAAATAAAAACATCTAAAAAAAGAGATGGTAATACAAGTTATGATAGAAAATGGTTTAGGTATAAAACTTTAAACTCATCAAAATAAGATAGATGTTAGAATATTTTCTCCGAATATGCCAAATACAAATGCAGTGGGCATTGTGAATGTAATTCTTATCTGATAATTGTTCTTATTGTTTATAGTTTTATTGTGTTAGAGTTAAAACCTTTCCTTTTTATTTAGACAAAAAGGGAGAAATGTGGCATAGCCATTCATTCACATTGTGTGAAGATGTGTCACTATGATTGGTTTAATAAAGAGCTAAATGGCTAATAGCGAGGCAGCAAGAAGTTAGATGGGACTTCTGGGGACAGAGAGGGTTTCAGGAAGAAGAAAGGCAAAGTCCCAAGCCAGATGCAGAGAAAGCAACATGAGCAGTAAAAAGAGATAAGGCAATGAGCTGCTTGACAGACGTAGATTAAAATAAACGAGTTAATTTAAGTTATAAGAATTAACTTCAAGCTTTCATAATTAATGCCTCCATGTCATTATTTGGGAGCTGGCAGTGTATGTTCTTTTTACACTTGTGTCCTTTTTATTTTTGCTATTTCTAGCCATGTGTATGTATGTATGTCTGTGGGAGGGCATAAGCATGTGAGTCTGTGGAGGCCAGATTTGTTGGGTCCCCTGCAGCTGTGGTCACAGGCCACCTGATGTGGGCGCTGGAAACTAAACTTAGGTCCTTCAGAAGACCAGTGCATTTTCTTAACCACTGAGCCATATCTTCAGTGTGTGTGTGTGTATGTATGTATGTATGTACATACATATATATGTATGTTTGTTTCCTTTTGATTTCCACATGTTTATTGGGGGCAACGGAGGTGGGGTTTCTTCCATCCACAGGAGTATTCAGTGTTCTTCAGCCGTTCCAGGCTTGGGCCCTAAGGGTCCTGGGGGTGGCTGGGCACATCGGGCATGTTCCCATTCTCTCTCACAGGCACTGAGTAATTGTAGGGTGTGGCTGGTTTGATTGTGGTGGCATATTTGGTGTCAAGGCTAAGTGAGGACATAATTATAGTGAGGTTTCCAATGGTGGTGGATACCACAAGCACTGGTTCCTTTGCCCGGGTGTCTTTGAGGAAGGTGGAGAATCTCCCAGCCATCTTGGTCTCTCAGACTCTGTGTTTAAAGACAGGTTCTCATCACATAACCCTGGCTGGCCTGGATCTCCTAGAGATCTGCCTCTCTGCTTCATGAGTGCTGGGATAAGAATGATGTGTGCCATACCTAGCTACTTGTATGTATTTTGAAGTTTGTTATAGCCTCTCAGTAAATCAACTTTTTTCATACCTGGTGACAGTCTTTACCCTTACATGTACTTGGTCCAATGTGAAAATATCCATTGTAGGTCTTTTGATTGGTGTTAATATGGTTTGTCCTTTTTGTTATGGTAAAAGCTTCACTCCAGCCCCTGGCATCCGTATACCCAAAGAGTCTGGAATGTTATGGTGGAAGTTCTACACAGGCTTCCTCCCCTATCTCCCTCTAAGCCCTGCTGCATCTCAGAAAGCCCACCAAATGATGGCCCCTACCCCCAGAGATGCTCAAAACCACTCCCACGGGGTATTTAAACTGCCCCCCAGAAAACATTCTAGTGGTTTCCCAGTCTTTCTTTCCTGTCTCCTCTCTGGGGGGCTGGAAGGCCATCCGGGAGCTGTGTATCCATTAAACATAGGCTTTTTAAAAATTAGGTTTGATTTTGTCTGATTGGGATTGCTGTATTGTCAGAGAGGCTTATCAGGGTGTAGAAACTTAACTTCCACCATAACACTTTTTCCATTTCTTCCTTAACCAATTTGGTTTTCATATTTAAAGTTCATCTCTCACATAGTATACAGGTAGGTCATCTAAAAATATTTATTGATTTCTATTTTATGTGTATGGAGATTTTGTTTTGTGCATGGATGTTTTGCCTGCACTTATGTCTATGAATAATTTGCATGCAGTGTCTTCAGAGGCCAGAAAAGGCTACTGGTTCCTCAGAACTACATTTACAGATATTTGTAAGCTGCCTTATGGGTGCTGGGAATCAATGCCAGGTCCACTGCAAAAACAGCCAATGCTCTTAATCATTAAGTCATCTCTGCAGGTCATTTAAAAAATACACTTTGTAGACCGGGTGGTGGCAGCACACACTTTTAATCCCAGCTCTTGGTAGGCAGAGGCAGGCACATCTCTGTGGGTTTGAGGGCAGCCTGATCTATAGAGCTAGTTCCAAGACAGGCTCCAAGTCTACACAGAGAAACTCTGTCTCGAAAAGCCAAAAAAGGAAAAGGAAGCCGGGTGGTGGTGGTGCACGCCTTTAATCCCAGCACTCGGGAGGCAGAGGCAGGCGGATCTCTTTGAGTTACAGAGAAACCCTGTCTCGAAAAACCAAAAAAAAAAAAAAAAAAAAAAAAAAGAAGAAGAAGAAAAGGAAACAAATACACTTTATCAAGCTAAGCAGTGGTGACAGGCTTCTTTAATCTCAGCACTCGGGAGGAGGTGAATCTCTGTGAGTTTGAAGTCTGTCTGGTCTACAGAGCAAGTTTCAGGACAGCCTGGGTTGTTACAACGAGAAACCCTGTCTCTAAAAGCAAAAGCAACAACAAAAACACCTTAAGACTTGCTTGGTCTACATACTGAGATACAGGCCAGCAGCATAAATAGTGAGGTCCGGTCTCAAACAACAATTAAAAAAGAAACAAACCTAAAACAAAACACCCCCCTCAAATTAGCATTCATATCCACCACCAACACCACCACCACCCACCCCAACCCTCCATTGGTGCAAATGAATGTAGGGCTTCACTCATGGTAGGTAAGTGCTTGACCACTAAGCTGTACTCCCAACCCAAGCCATTCTCTGTCTCTGTCTCTGTCTCTGTCTCTGTCTCTGTCTCTGTCTCTGTCTCTGTCTCGGCAAGTGGTTTGTGTGTGTGCATGTCTATGTACCACATGTATGCCTGGTGTCTGAAGAGGTGAGATGAAGGTACCAGATCCCCTGTATCTAGAGTTACAGATGGCTATGAGCCACCATGTGGTTATTGGTAATCAAACTCAAGTCCTCTGGAAGAGCAACCAGTACTCTTAATCACTGAATCATCTCTCCAGTCCTTGTTTATTTTGTTTTGTTTTTGTTTTAAGATTTAATATTAGCCAGGTTATGGTAGCCCATACCTTTAATCCCAGCACTCAGGAGGCAGAGGCAGGCAGATCTCTGTGAGTTCAAGGCCAGCCTGGTCTATAGAGCGAGTTCCAGGACAGTTCTACACAGAGAAACCCTGTCTTGAAAAACAAAACAAACAAACAAACAAAACAACAAAAAATATTTTTTAAAGATTTATTATGTATACAGTGTTCTGCCTGCACGTATGCCTATATGCCAGAAGTGGGCACCAGATCTCATTATAGATGCTTGTGAGCCACCATATAGTTGCTGGTTGCTGGGAATTGAACTCAGAACCTCTGGAAGAACAGGCAGTGTGCTCTTAACAGCTGAGCCATCTCTCCAGTCCTCCCCCCCAAAAAAAAAAAGATTTAATTTTCCCACATGTATATAATGTGTTTCAATCAAATCCACCTCCATCCCCTCCTCTCTAATTCCTCTTTTATTGATCAGCCACTACTTTTCTCTCCCAAATTTGTGTACAGGTGTGTCTCTCTCTTTCAAATACCCACTGAGTGCATTTGGTGTTGCCTGTATGAGTGTGGGTACAGGGCCATCTTCTCAAACACAGGAGCCTACCTGGGCCTGAACCCTTGAAGACAACTGACCTTACCACTTCAGCAACTGCGGCGCCACCGCCACTAGCAAGTCCAGGGTATCAGGAAAAGAGAGACCAGACATCCAGCTGTTTGTACTAAGAGAATACATGTGTTGCCTTTATTGCCAGGAGAATGTGTATGTGTGTGTCTTCATTGCAAGTGCTAAGAGGTCTCTCTCTTGTAAGAGGGAGGAGCTTTATATACATGTTTACAGCACAGTGGAAAAACCCCAGGTAGAAGAGATCGTTGTTTTCCTCCTGCTAGATGTTGATGTCAGAGGGTCAAGGCCAGGGCAGTAAGCCAGGACTAGAACACAGGAAGCACTTGGACTGGAAAACAAGTTGCACTTGTAGACTGACCAGCAACTCACAGAGACGCTGTGGGGCTGGGACCCAACAAGCAACCATTACCTGGGGGTAGAGTTCATGAGATCCTTTCCAGTCCAATCTGACATAGTCTTTTCATTTGGGGTGTTTACATAACTGAAGTTTAATGTGATTATTGATTTATCAGCTTACATTATGTATGTGCGTCTCTCATATATGTACCTGTATTTGTAGGTGCACATGCCTTTGCTCATGTAAGAACTAGGTACCTACTCTACCATTCTCTGCCTTATTCCCTTGGATCAGGGTATCTCACTGAACCTGGAATGAGGCTGGAGGCCAGCAAGCCACAGTGAGCCTCCTGACTCACCTCCATAGTCCTGTGGTTACAGACGTGCACATGGCTTTTCCCATGGACGCTGGAGATTTGAACTCAGGTCCTAATGCTTGTACAGTATTGTGCTCCTACCCACTGAGTTATCTCCCCAGCCCTAAGCATATCACTATTACTATTTGTGGTTTATTCATATCATTAGCTCTTTGTTCCCTTTTTTACTCTGTAATGAGCATTCTTCCTGCCAGCCTGGTCCCAGAGCCACATCTGCCCCAGATAACACACAGAGACTCTATTAGTTACAATACTGTTGGTCAATGTCCAGGGCTTCTCATTGGCTAGTTCTGTCTTAAGTTTTAACCCATAACTGCCAGGCTTTGGTGGCACACACCTTTAATTCCAGCACTCAGGAGGCAGAGGCAGGTGGATCTCTGTGAGTTCGAGGCCAGCCTGGTCTACAAGAGCTAGTCCCAGGACAGCCTCCAAAGCCACAGAGAAACCCTGACTCAAAAAAAAAAGTATTTCAGGTATCTGTCCAGACAGCCAGATATCTCTGTCATTTCTAGAGTTTTTGGAAACTACTTACAATATACTTCTTGTTTATATCCTTCTGGGATCTTTGATGGTGTTAAATTATAGTTATAATTATAGTTTTCCTTAATTATGACAACAGATAAATTAGATATAAAACTTTAGTCTTACAAAGATAAAATAGATGATAGGGTATTTATTTTTGCCAAATACAAATGGACTAAATATGATAACTATAATTCTTACTTGAGACCTGTTTTGTTATATGAAATTTTACTATGTTAAAATTAAAACCTTCTGGCCAGGCATTGGTGGCCCACACCTTTAAATCCCAGCACTCAGGAGGCAGAGGCAGGAGGATCTCTACAAGTTTGAGGCCAACCTGGCCTACAGAGAGTTCCAGGACAGGCTCCAAAACAAGAGAAACCCTGTCTTGGGAAAAAAAAGTTAAAAACTTCCTTTTTAATTAGATAAAAAAGAAGAGGTGATGTGGGATGTCCTTCTGTATGCTGCAAATATGTGTTGCTTTTTTTTTTTTTTTTTTTGGTTTTTCGAGACAGGGTTTCTCTGTATTGTTTTGGAGGCTGTCAGTCCAGCCTGGCCTCGAACTCACAGAGATCCGCCTGCCTCTGCCTCCCGAGTGCTGGCATTAAAGGCATGCGCCACCACCGCCCGGTATGTGTTGCTTTTATAGGTTGATAAATCTGATTTGGCCAATGGCCTTGGGTGGAATCAGACGCTATGTAGACGCTGGGGAAGCAAGATGTGAGGTAACAAGCATGAGCCTCGTGGAAAATATATGTTAGAAATGGGCTAATTTATATGTAGAGTTAGCCAGTAAGAAGCCTGAGGCGTTGGCTTAATAATTATAACTAATATTAAGCCTCTGAGTGGTTATTTAAGTTATTTAGGAACTGGCCGGGTGGGACAGAAAAACATCAAACTATAAGAAACCCTGTCTGAAAAAAAAAAAAAAAAGAAACCCTGTCTGAAAAGACCCAAAATAAAAATAGATAAATAGATGGATAGATAGATAGATAGATAGATGATAGATTGATCAAGCATGGCAACACAATTTTAATCCCAGCACTTGGGAGGCAGAGGCAGGCAGATCTCTGTGAGTTCAAGGTTAGTCTATCTACATAACAAGTCCCAGGTCAGCCAGGGCTGCATACTAAGACCCTGTCCCAACATATTAATTAATAAATAATTACTGTGGGAACAGCAGACGTGACAAATTACAATAATTTTCATTACTAAAATGCACTCCCTAAGTGGGCTGGAGTGATGAAGCAGTATTTCAGACCCTTTGGTGCTTTTCCAGGGGTCTGTTCCCAGCACCCCATTTGGCAGCTCACAACTGCTTGGAACTCTAGGCCCAGGGGAGTATACAAGAGTATATAAGCACAAAAATAAATGAAAATGAGGAAAAGGAGACTGACAGTGCTTCTCCAAGATCCACTGACTAAGAAAACGGCAACAGTAGGCATGAGAATCACGCTTTTAGGTTGTTGGCTGCTTTACCCAAGCTAGCTCTAGCATAGGCCATTTCTGTTGCCCTTGATTGTCTCCCAGGGTTTGAAGGTAAGGCCTTATTGTTGAAGACACTGTGCACTGCTAGCCCTGATCCAGAAAATCCAAGCTGACTCTGCTTGAAAACTTCCTGCCTGAGGACTAGCTGTCATGGTATCAGACGGCACTGTGCAAGCTTCCAGAGGAGAGAAGCAACCAACATCCTACCCAGCTGTGATGCCTATGAACCAAAACATGGCCATCATGGCACAATAACACTAGGAGTACAATAATGACACACTTACCTCCTTGGTAATCAACAGCTCTCTAAGTAGACTCAAGGCTCACTCAACAAGAGGGAAATCAGGCCTGGAGTTGGAAACCTAGCCAGCTACCCAGGGTGAGTGCAGTCATGGATCTCGGTGGAGAACCTACCACTGCCACTTTACTAAAGCAGCACAGTCCCTAACTGCATTCTAAATATGTGTCCTTACCACAGAGAAGTGCAGTCCCTGTCTTTGAAACAGACAGAGTCCATTACAGAAAACCACAACCCATCACAATGCAGAGTTGTGCAACCCAGTCCCAGCTAATGTTACAACACAGCTCCTGCACCTGAGCCTCAACCTGAGCCTCAAGGGTCACTGTGGAAGAGGGGTGGAAAGATTGTAAGAGTCAGAGGAGCAGAAAGTTTGCTGTGAGATTGTATTTCCTAGAAAAGTCAGAGAGGCACTTGATTGGCATGATTGGCAGAGGCAGGTGCATCTCTGAGTTTGAGGCCAGCCTGGTCTACATGAGCTCCAGGACAGCTAGGGCTACATAGAGAGATCCTGTCTCAAAAAAAAAAAAAAAAAAAAGGAACTGTCAGAGAGACTACACCCATCGTGAAACTTCACCAACATGAATGTCTAAATAAAATGATACCAACACATACACTAATGAGAGGGCAAACTCATGGGGCCTTAAACACAGACAAAGACCTACAGGCAACTAAAGAATGCTGAGAATGGGAGAAATAGTCCTCCAGGGAAGATCAAGCTACCTTATTATCTAACACCAAATGGTCAGCCCTGAAAACACATATACCAGTAACATTATGCATACTGAGCAGGTTGTATTCATATATTTAGGAACACACACACACGCACGCACGCACGCATGCACCTAACAGTCGCTAAAAAGAGGCCATTAGTTTGAGAGAGAGCAAGGATGGAGGCTGAATAAAATGGGAGGGGACTATGATGTAATCATACTATAATCTCAAAAAGTAAAAACATAATTTTAAAAAAAGAAAGAAAAGAGATTTACTAACCTTGGGACACATGAGGGGATGCACCTCTCTCTGGGCCTGGGGCAGGTGTAAGCATGCTAAAACCTTGTTAAAACTGTTACAACCACCATTACTGTTAATGATAAGCTGTTTCTGTTTATCCTTTAAGCATCCCTTCTCTGACTTCTTTTCCTGTGAGTAAGCAGAGACACTGGGGATGGGGCAATCTGGCTCTTTAATTAGCAGCTCTGGGTCTCTGTCTTGCTGTCTGAGCATCCTTGAGCAAAAAGACTGTCTACTAGACTGCCAGGATGCCTGGACCAACCATCCTGAACACTTAGAGACAACTGTGCAAATGATTGCAGCTGACTTCCCCGGTTGCCGAGGCACATGCTGCTCCAGGCTGTTTAAAACTGTTCCAGACACTGATGATTAAAAGCCTGGATGAACCATTCCCACTGTGGCTGGAGGGGGAGAATGTCCCCAGGTGGAGGGACTTCCAGACTGGTAACAAGGCTGTGATGGGTCTAAAACACAAGCAGAAAAACTTGGGATGGTCACCAGAGGCCAGACTATGATTGGCCAGCCAAGTGGCTGGGAGTTGTCTGAAGGTCCCCAGGCTGTAATGAGCAGGCCATTTAGACTCACCCTGTGAGTTACCAGGAGACACCCCTGTGTCTCTTTACCTGACATTGAATCATCAAGTCCAGAAGACACTTCTTGGAGTGGAAGAGATGACTTAGTTGGTAAAAACAGATGACTAGAGTGAAAACCCTTGATAAGAAGAAGTGCATGCCCATACCTTCAGGCCTGGGAAAGCAGAGACAAGTGGATCTCAGGGCTTCCTAGCTAGCCAGTCTAGACAAATTGGTAAGTTCTTGAGAATATATATATATATTATTCCTTAGTATTATTACTGGAGAAATGACTCAGGGGTTAAGAGCACTGTTTTTAACCTTTGTGTATGGTGTTCTGACTACATGTGTTTGGTCTGTGCATCACATGGGTGTAGTGCCCTTTGAAGCCAAAAGAGGACACTGGCCCCTGGAACTGCAGTCACATACTCTTGTGAGCTGGGAATCAAGCAGGAGTTCTGTAGAAGAACAGCCACTGCTCTTGACTGCTGAGCCATCTCTCTCTAGCCCTAGGAGTACTTTTTGTTCCTTTTTTTTGGTTTTTTACGAGACAGGGTTTCTCTGTATTGTTTTGGAGGCTGTTGGACCAGTCCGGCCTCAAACTCACAAAGATCCACCTGCCTCTGCCTCCCGAACTTTTTGTTCTTACAGAGGACCCAAGTTCAATTCCCAGAGACAACTTAGGTTAGATCATATCCACTTGTGTCAAACTCAACTGAACTGGAAGGTACAGTTTTTGAAGGACCTCTTGCCACTGAGTGGTGGTAGCATACACCTTTAATCCCAGCACTCCAGAGGCAGATCCATGAGTTTGAGGCTAATCCAGTCTACAGAACAAATTCCAGAGCTACTCAGAGAAACCTGTCTCAAAAAACAAACAAAAAGAAGAGGGAACAAAGAGCTCGTGTCCACCCAGGTTCCTGGTTCAGTGGAGTAAAGAAATCCTGTAAGCCAGGCCAGGCAGGGTGGGCACCTTTGCCTTAGACGTTCCTCCCTGGCTTGGTCAGCTCAGCAGCTGCAGAGAATGAATTGTGTATAAACAGAGACTGGGGAGGGAAAAATGCATCTGAGAATCGAGATTGAGGTTTTATCAGCTCTGTAATGAAATAATTTTAAAATGCAGCTGTGACCTGTCCCTCGTGCTCCTATAAGTACCCCTAATGAAACCCATGGAGTCACCAAAGAGGCAAAGAAAATGAAAACAGAGGGGGGACCTAATAGGTTTTCTTTGTTGTTTTTGTTTGTTCATTGTTGTTTCTGTGTGTTCATTTTTTGTTTTTTGAGACAGGGTCTCACTATGTAGACTAAGCTGGCCTCAAACTCATAGAAATCCTCTTGCCTCTGTCTTCAGAGTGCTGGGAACAAAGGAAGCCAGGGCCCATTGTCACCTCTTCACTGCTGCAGGTCTCACTGACTCTCCCCGTGCAAGGGGACTTAGGAGCCTTTGGAATATTGTGAAATTATCAGCTACAGCTGTTTTGTGGATGGCCCTCTGAGAGTGGCTTCTTCCCCACTAACACACACTTCTGCTTGTCCTTGGGAATTTAGAGGTGACACTGTGGTGGCACTATGGGTAGGATTGGTGCTCTGGGGTCTTGTGAAGCCCAAAGGGTTAGGCACGTGCGCACAGGATTTAAATGGCTGGTGAGGGAAACAGAAAGTGAAGCCAATGTAAGCCAATGTTCTTACTCCTTTTGTTTAGATAGCCAATGCTGTTATAAAGAGAAGGTGCATATAGTCCCTCATTTCTACCATTTCCAGGGCCTTTTTTCAGTAGCACTGGTTTTTCTCTAGTACACACTTCTTCCTGCCTGAAGGATGTCGTTTGACACACTACATGGATAATCTGTTCCTGCCATGTCTAATCTGTGCTTAATCATATCCAAGACATGTTTCTTTCAGACACTGTAGTTTCAATATCTTGAAGTTCAACTAAAGAGTTTAAAAGGATTTTACACGTCCCTACTTCACATTTAAAAATATTCCCTTTCTTAGAGTACGTAATACAATTTCTGTAACTATTTTTTTTCTTTTTTGGGTTTTTCATGGCAGGATTTCTCTGTATTGTTTTGGAGCTTGTCCTGGAACTCCCTCTGTAGACCAGGCTGGTCTCGAACTCACAGAGATCCACCTGCCTCTGCCTCCCCAGTGCTGGGATTAAAGGCGTGCGCCACCAACGCCCAGCTTCTGTAACTATTTTAATGACAGTTTAATTATTCTATCACTACTGGTTCAGTTTTAGGCGTGAGTCAGGTTTTCTGCTTCTTTGTATGCCTGGCAACATTTTCCCCCTGCCATGTATCTTTTTTTGCTGTTTTTAAAAAATAATATCATGTGCTATTCTCATGTTCATATAAATATTCTTGACCTTTGTTCTAGGACACAGTTAAATTCTTTGAAAATAGTTGGACCCTTCCTGGGTTTGTTCCTGAATAGGACGAGACTGATGTTTAGTCTGAGGCTAATTTGCTCGCTACTGAGGCAGAGCCTTCGGAGTACAGTGCCCAGGGGTCTCCACCTGCCTCGCTCTGCTGGGGGAAGAAACCAATTCTGTGCCTGGCTTCTGTCACCCTTCCCGGCAGTCTCTCCCCAGCGTGGTTTTCCTTCTTGTGTGAGCACAGATTCAGGTTAATTGCAGCACAGTCTTACAGATCCCCAGAATGCAATGTCAGTACCACTGTGTCTCTCAGGTCCCTCCATCTGTCTTCTTTCTGGTCCTCTGCCCTGTGAACTCCAGCCGGGGCCTCCAGGCACCAAGAGCCTTCCTCTCAACTCAGGACAGCTGCTGGACTGGCCTTCATTTTTCTCCTCCTACTGCAGGCCAGAAACTCTTCAGATGGGGTCCTCTCCTCTCATTAGTTTTCTCTACCTTATAGTAACAAAAAAACAACGGAGTCAGGGAAACCCACTCCTGGAATCTGTCTCCTGAGCTCCTCAGCACACACACACCATAATAAACACAAGCAAAACAAAAACAATGGCCATTTATCATAGCTCTTTAAAATGTTAAATAATTAAGTTTAAATGTAACAAAATAAGTGTGGGGATATAAGCAGAAAATTACAAAAATACTGATAGAATAAATAACACAAAACCTAAAAGAAAAATGTGCCTTGTAAGTGGCTTGGCAGACTATGGCCAGGATTTATTTCTCTCTGCATGTGGTTACAGGTTTTAGTCAGTTCTAATCAAAATCCCAGGGGGTTAGGATTCTAGGCATCAACAAAGATCCTGAAAGAATGAAAAACACCTGTAAACCCAGCACCTGAAAAGACAACACAGCCTGGGTCTTACACACACACACACACACACACACACACACACACACACACACACACACATACACACACACACACACACACTCTCGGCAGAGGGAGGAAGAAGGGAGAGAGGGAGGGAGAGAGGAAAGACAGCACTCACAGACATAGATGTTTAATGAAGATAAAAGTGTAAGTCAATGAAGAATCGTGTTTGAACAAATGCTGGAACAGTTGAACAACTACAAACAATTGGAGGAGGAATGGGGCAGGGTGGCTCAAGAAAGAAATTAGCAATTAGCAGTCAGCCTTGGCCTGGGCCTCATATAAAAATTAGATATGAGTCCAGTCTTTAAACTCTAAAGGAAAACTACAAAACTTTCAGAAGAGAACATAGGAGAACATGGTCTTGGCTTAGAAAAGTAATTCTTAGATTTGACACCAAGTCATGGTGCTTAAAGGAGAAAAAAAAATAATGAACAGACGTCACATTTTAAAACTTTGGCTCTGCAATAGACAACATTATGACAACGAGAAACTCAGAGAACGGCTGAAAACGAGGGTGTACGTCTCATCCTAAAGGAGGAGGTTCTGTAAGTGTATCTGAGCGGGAAGCACCACAAAGATTCCTCTCCTGGACAATTACACGGGCAGAATCTTGTCCATTACAATTATTTTCCAACTTTTCAATCCAGCACTGGTTTACAAGCTGGGGGGGCGGGGAGGGAGGAATACCAGTGCAGGAATGCAGTTTGTTTTGGGCAATGTTAGCTCTTGGTGTGACAGCAGCTGTCCACGCTCCTGTCCCAGCCCACGGGCAGGCAGCTGTGCACACGCTCCAGGAACAGCCTGCCAAGCCAGAGTAAAGGGGTTTCTGTCCTCCAAACACTGGGGATGCTGGCTCTCATCTCTGACTGCCTGTAGGATTGGAGGTGCAGACAAAGAGGCAGGTGGCCATTTGAGGGCATACCTCCCCCATTGTTGCAAGCCCCTCCCCCCAGCTGAAGTGACAAGACTGGGGATTTAAAGGGCCAATGTTCCTTTTTTTCTCCTGTTCTGCTTTCAGAGACCAGAATTTAAACACCAGGCAGTCAAGAACAGTTATATATGCAAGAAACATTAGAAAGAGATGCTGTGTGCCTGGGGAAAGGAACAGGACTTTATAAAGATCTGAGAAGATCTCAAAATGTACTTCCCAAGCCGATCACTGCATAAAGATACTCTATAGCAATGAAAATACCTGTAGGCCTGCAAGATGGCTTAGCCATAAAGGTGCTTGCTTTGATGACTTGAATTCGATCCCTGGAACCTACATGGTGGAAGGAGAGAACTAACTCTCGAAGGGTTTTTATTTTATGTGCATTTGTGTTTTGTCTGCATTCATGTCTGTGTGAGGGTGTCAGATCCCCAGGAACTAGAGTTACAGTTGTGAGCTGCCACATGGGTGCTGGGAATTGAACCCTGGTCCTCTGGAAGAGCAGCCGGTGCTCGTAATCACTGAGCCGTCTCTGCTGACTGCTTCATGTGCACTATGGCACATACAAAAAATAAATAAATGAAAACTCCTTTAAAATATATAGTTTTGCAAGGATATTCACAAAAATAAGGCCAGAAAACTCTCTGGAGGAGGAGAAATCTGATTTCTGTAGTTAACACGTTATTAGACTCAGTATTCAACAACAACAAAATCATAAGATATAAAAAGAAAAAGAAAAGTATGGCCTCTTCCTTCCTTCCTTCCTTTTTTTCTTCCTTTGAGACAGCATCTCACTGTGTAGCTTTGGCTGGTCTGGAACTTGCTGTGTAGACCACACTGGGCAGGATAGTAAGCCCTTCATGGAAAAAACAAAAAAACAGAAATGGTCCCTGAAAAAGACCAGGTAGCAGATCCCAGAGAGGAAAGGCCCCTTCCAGCTGCCACCAGTCCTTGTCTGAGAACAGCTAGGAGCCAAAGGTCCAAGAGCAGTTTGGGAAATGGTTGTCTGTGCTCTGAGCTTTGAAACTTCAGGTGGAGCTGGCTGTGGTGGTGCAAGCCTGTCTGTAATTCCAGTCAGTACCTGGGAGGTGGAAGCAAGAAGTCAGGAGTTCAAGACCAGCCTGGACTACATGAAACCCTGTCACAAACAAATAAAGTGCAAAGTAAGAAAGACCAGAGAGAGAGAAAGAGAGAGAGAGAGAGAAAGAGAGAAAGAGAGAGAGAGAGAGAGAGAGAGAGAGAGAGAGAGAGAGAGAGAATAAAGTAAGATGCTTCAGATGGTGGTTTAATAAGAAGAACAGTTTTAATTGTGTGAGGCTGTGCATCCAAGCTACTTAGGAGGCCAGCCTGGTCCACCTACTGAGAGGCTATCTCCAAGAAAGAAAAAAGGAAGGGAGGAGAGAGGGAGAAGGAAGGCAAACTACGGTATACAAAGTTGGTTGAGTGTTAGTAAAGCCATGGGGAGAGCAGGTTCTCTTGAAGGTTCTGTGAAGCCTGGCACCCATCTAACATGGAAGAGATTTTTGTTGGGCAGTACTGAAGTTGGAAGTTAGGCATTGTGGCGCATGCCTGTAATTCAACACCAGAGAAGGGTATTAGTAACTTTTCTGTTGCTGTGCTAAAACACCACGACCATGGCAGCAGCTAGAGGGAAGCCTTTATTTATGCTTACTGTTCTAGAGGGCTGAGGGTCTGTCATGTGGGAGGTGTGGCAGTGAGTAAGGGATGTGGCAGCTGGAGCAGAGCATTGAGAGACCACAGCTTTCGCCACAACTGCAAAGCAGACAAAGCGAGCTAGGCACAGACAGAGCTTTGCACTCTCAGAGCCCACCTCCAGTGGCTACTTCCAGAAAGGCTACGCCTCCCAAACCCCAGAAGGAGTGCCACCAACTGGGTGTTCAAATGTTCCCGAATATTAGAGATCTTTCTCATTCTACGCTCCACAGGAGGTAAAGGCAGAGGGATGACAAGTTTGAGGCCAGCCTGTTCTACATAGTAAGTTCCAGGTCAACACGGTGACCTTGTCTCACAAACAAAGCAAAGCAAATCTGAGCTGCCGTTGGCAAAAAGCTCAGTGATGGCTCATACCATGTGTTATTACAGATGTCTGAATGAGATGTACCCCATCAGATGTAGTGCACAGAATTTGACTATTTGGTCTACAGTCGGTGGCTGTTTGGGGAGAATTAGGAGGTGTGGCCTTGCTGAAGGAAATGTGTCAGGAGGAGTGGCCTTGAAGGTTTCAAAAGACTCCAGCTATTTCAAGTCCTTTTTCTCTGTTTCCTGTTTGCTGCTGTTGCCCTCAGCTCCACTCATGGTCTCTATCCCTCTGGAACCACAGCCCAAAATAAACTCTTCTATAAGTTGCCTTTGCCGCGGCATTCTTCCACAGCAACAGAAAAATAATTACTAGGTGTATCAATCAGATATCATTAGAATTAAGTGTATATTTCTGAGTCATGTAAGTCTGGTTGCCCTTTCCTTCCCTTCCTGTTCTCCTCTCTCCCCTCCTCCATTCCTCCTTCCTTCCTTCCTTCTCCGCCCCCCTTTGGTTTTTCAATACAGGGTCTCTGTGTATACTCCTGGCTGTCCTGGAACTCCCTCTGAAGATCAGGCTGGCCTGGAAGTCACAGAGATCTGACTGCCTCCATCTCCCAAGCTCTGAGATTAAAGACATGCACCACCACTGCCTAGCTGTAAATAGTTTTTTTGAGTAATAAATTTGGTGCTGGGGAGTGTAGCTTAGTGGTCACATGCTTCCTTAGTATGTGTGAAGCTCTCTAGCACCAAGGATAAAATAAAACAAAACATTTTAAAGCAATGCTTGAAGATATTAAAAGAATGCTTGGTCAAAAACAACAAAATAACACATGAAAAAATAGAAATATCAAAGAACCCAAAAACCTAGAAACAAGAAATTTTGGAGCTGAAAAGTATAACTGAAAACAAAAAGGGGGGGTGCCGGGGCACAGTACATTAGTATGAATGTAGTACTGGATGAGGACAGAAGAGGGCATCAGATTCCTTGGAGCTGGAGTTACAGGTGATTGTGAAGTACCTTGGGTGCTGGAAACCAAACTTGGGTCCTTTGGAAGAGCAGCATGCACTCTTAACTACTGAACTGTCTCTCTAGACCCTCTCTGTTCCTCTTCTTACAAAACTCTTCCTGAGCTGGGAAGATGCTCTGTGGATAAAGCCTGTGTGTGTAAGCATAAGGACTTGAGTTCAGATTCTGGTACCCATATAAAAGATGGAGTCAGGTAAACTCCCAGAGCTCTATGGCCAGCTAGTCCAGGGGAAATGGTGAGCTCAGGGCTCAGTAGAAAGAAGGTAGAGAGAGACTGAAGAAGACACCTGACCTTGTTCTCCAGACTCACATGTCAATGCACAGGTGAGAACACTCACACACATCTGTGCAGCCACACTTGTACACCACATACACACCACACACAGAGAGAATTGACATTCGATAGTGGAATTCAAAGGCTGACTTGAGCTGTCAGGAAAATCAGCCAACTTGAAAACAAAAGAATGGGAGGAATTATCTAGTCTGAGAAACAAAACTGATTTTTTTTTTTTTTTTTTTGGTTTTTCGAGACAGGGTTTCTCTGTAGCTTTGGAGGCTGTCCTGGAACTCACTTTGTAGACCAGGCTGGCCTCAAACTCACAGAGATCCGCCTGCCTCTGCCTCCCCAGTGCTGGGATTAAAGGCGTGTGCCACCAATGCCCGGCTAAAACTGATTTTTTTTAAGGACAGGAGAACACAGTGTCTGAGACAGTATGCAATACTCAGATAAGGGAGTCAGCACACACTGTGGGGTCCCATGAGGAAGGAAAGAAGAACAGAGGAATGTTTAAGAAAGAATGTCCAGCTGGGCAGTGGTGGTACATGCCTTTACTCAGGAGGCAGAGGCAGGAGGATCTCTGTGAGTTCAAAGCCAGCCTGATCTACATATTGAGTTCCAGGTCAGCCAGTGCTACACAGAAAAACTCTGTCTCAAAAAAGAAAAATGTCCAAAATGTTCCCAGGTCAGATGAAATACAAACATTTTCAAAAAGGTTAACAAACACCAAGGTGGATGAATTCAGGGACCCACAAAACACATGTAATAATTAAACTCCTGGCAGAAAGACATAATGAGAATTTTGAATGCACTCTAAGGGTGGGGGCACACACCTTTAATCCCAGTACTTGGGAGGTAGAGACAGGAGGATTTCTGGGAGTTTGAGTTTAGCCTGGTCTACATAAAGAGACCCTGCCTCAAAAACCAAAATTAAAAATATAAATCTGGGCAGTGGTGGCTCACATCTTTAATCCCAGCACTCAGGAGGCAGAGGCATGTGGATCTCTGTGAGTTTAAGGCCAGCCTGGTCTTCAAAGAGAGTTCCAGAACAGTCTCCAAATCTACAAAGAAACTCTGTCTTAAAAAACAAAACAAAAATCCCAGCATTTGGAAGTCAGAGGCAGATGGATCTTTGTGAGTTGAAAGTCAGCCTGGTCTAGAGAGAAAGTTCCAGGACAGCCAGAGTGACACAAAGAAATCCTGTCTCAAATAAACAAATAACTATAATGTTGAACAAAGTGGAAGAGAAGCAACTTGTCACACACAAGGTAGTCTCAAGAAGGTCATCAGTATATTCCTCATCACAAACTTTACAACAGAGCAGGTGTATGTAGTCCTGGAAGCAAACAAGGGACTGGAGAAATGGCTCAGTAGTTCAGAGTACTTGCTGCTCGGACAGAGGGCCCAAGTTTGGTTCTCAGCACCTACATGGTGGTTCATAGCTCCAGCTTCAGGGGACCGGGCACCAGGTACACAAGTAGTGCACTTACATACATTCAGACAAACACACACACATAAAATTGAATAAATAAATCTTTGGAAAAAAAAGAAAGAAAATGAAACAGTGAACAAAGAATCCTATGTCCTGCAAAACTGCTCTTCAAAGGTGAAGAAAAAAGTTAAATAAATTAGCAGATAGGCGATAGACAAGAGCAGGGAGAGTTCATTACACAGAGACTTTCCACCCAGCAAGGTGAACTTCTGTGAGCCCTTCTAGGGGAAAAGAAGTGCCAGTGGACAGTAGCTTGCAGCTGTGAGGTGCAAAGATTTCAATAAGCCATGGTGCAGAGACGAGTCAATGCACATGGATGAGCTAGTGCAGAATGACCAGCCATTTACATGGATCACCCATTGTACATAATTGAGTCAATACAGTGAAAAGCCATTGTACTCTGTCAAGTCTTCTATTGCTCTGACGAAACATCATGACCAAAGCAATTTGGAGAGGAAAGAGTTTATTTTGCTTACACTTCTAAATCACTGTTCACCGTTGAAGGAAGTCAGGACAGGAACCTGGAGGCAGCTGTCAGGGCTGGGGAGTGTGGGGTTTGGGGTGGCTGGGTGAAAGCTGCTGGCATAGTCCTACCCCCTCTCTGTGGTTATCTGAATCTAGGGTGGTGGCTGCTGCCTGTTCCTCACCAGCACTCCATATCTGAGCCACTCTCCTGTCCCCTCTTGCATTTTATTTTTTTCCAAGCTCACCTGTACACTAGGAGAGGCTATGGTATTGTCTGCAGCTTTCCAGGGGCTTGCAGCAGGTGTCATCTCACGGTGCCCTCCTGCCTTCGTGGACAACTTGTCGAGACTTTGAACCCTGCGTCTCTGGGGAATTGTTCCCTCCCTGCAGGTCGGTCTCCCATGCCCATACCCACAGGCACACCCTGCTCCTTGCAGTCACCAGGAAGTCCTTGGCTTCTGAAATACATCATAACTTAAAAAAATGCTTTGAGTCACTGGCTCTTCAGTGAAGGTGATGTTAGCACCGATAGTTCAGCCTCTTGAGACAAAGGCTTGCTTACCAACATTGAGGACCTGGGGCTTAAATCAGTTTGTAGAATGCATGCCCATCATGCATGAAGCTATGGGCTTTATGCCTGGCACCTCACAAAAAAAAGGTGTAGTGCTGTGTATCTGTAATCCCAGTACTTGGGAGATAAAGGCAGGAAAGTCTGGAGTTTAGGGTTGTCCTATATAGGGAATTGGAGGTCTCAAGGGTGCTAAACAAGTACTCCACTGCTGGCCTACATCCCAGCCTTTATTTTAGTATCATTCATTCATTCATTTATTTTGTGCGTGGTGTCTGGATATTCACTTGTCCATTTTTGTTTGTGGAAGACAGCCAAGTGCAGAGCCTCAGCCTAAGAAAGATCTGGTAGCCAGGGACCGGGACTGAGTCACACCAGCTAAGTAGGAGACTGAAAGAGGCTCTCTCAGCAGGGGTGCTGGCTGAGGAGAGGTACTCCACGCAGCTGCAGTGGACTGTCCTCGCCGAATTCATCCCCCTTCTTCCTATCTTCCCTCCCTCTCTTCTTTCCTTCCTCCTCCTTCTCTCCCCCACCTTCTTTTTCTCTTTTTCCTTTTGCTTTTGTATTATTTTATTTTGTTTTTTACAGACAGGGTTTCTGTAGTCCAACAGGCCTAATTCCTCTAACTTCCCACTCGGAAGAGGGTCCATCTGAACGGGGGCACCCCTAGAATGTGAGCACAGATAGGAAATGTCCCTTTCAGGCTCACGTCTTTGAACACGTTGCTGAGAGGATGAGCCTGCTTTGAAATGCTGTGGAGCCTTTGGGAAGTGGAGCCTGTTGGAGGTGGAGTCTTTGGGAAGTGGAGCCTGTTGGAGGTGGAGCCTGGCTGGGAGGTGGAGCCTGGTCGGAGGAAGAAATCTTGGTGGGCAGCTCCTACAGTTCACAGTCCCGACAGCTTCCTCTTCCCTCTCTGCTTCCTGATCCACCCAGACCTGAGCAAGCAGCCTCATACTCCCAGCTGCCACAGCTGAGAGCCCTCCCACTGCCATGCCCTCCCCTATGGTAGACAGTACACCCTCGAACCTTGAGTTAAAAGAAATCCTCCCGAGGGATGCTCTCTCATTCTGGACACTTGAGGGAGGGTCTTGGCCCTCCCCGGAACGAAATGACAGACTCTAGAGATTCCCCATGGAGGGCCTTACTCTCCCTGGGGAATGGAGTGGGGATTGGGTAGGGGGCTGGGGGGGCTGGTGGGGAGGAATGGGCGTGGAGGGAAGGGAGAGGGAGCTGGGACTGACATGTGAAGCAAGCTTGTTTCTAATTTCAATATATAATAAAAATTAAAGAAAAAGAAATCCTTCCTGGCTTGATTTTTTTGTTTTTAATCAGGTATTTGGGTACAGTAATGAAACAAGTAACCAATTCGTGGATCCAAGCAATAGGGACACGGCTCTCATGCCCTGCTTAGATCCCTTCCCCATCCCCAGGTCACATTCTGAGTGGCCTCCATCTAATGGCAGACTGGAGCAGGATTTGGGGGGGTAAGGTTCCCTTTTCCAGCTCCACAGCTTGTGATGACTTGCATCTCTGACGATTCCTACCTCGGTCCTCACTGAACTGCCTCCTCTTCCATCCTCTCATCAGTCACTTGCCTGGAAGCCAGTTTAAAACAAGCCTGCCTGAGCTAGGTGGCGCAGCAGCTATCTGAACAGAGCATCCATCCTGTGGGAAACGGGAAAGCTCTGAGACTGACTGAGAGTAAGGCTGAACAGGAGACATGAAGGCCCATTTCCACCGGACAGCCCCACTCTTCTGGATCCACCAACTGTCCCCACTGTGGCCACCCCAGTGCCTGTGATTTGAATGGAGGCTTTTATGTCCCTGGTGTTTGCAGCCAGACAGGTGGGACACACTGAGCATTAGTGATAGACAGATCAGCACCCAGGCTTTACCTCCTTTCTGGGACAACTCTGAGGTGTTTTCCCCCACTGATATCCAGATGCCCAATAGGCCTGAACCATACTTGCCACAGGGTTACCCAAACCTTCGTACCAGCTTCTTGATTCCTTTCCTGCTTCCCTGACTCCATGCTGTAGCTTCCTGGGGCAGTCTCTAAAATCTTTTTCTCAGGGTTAGCTTATGGGGACCCTGAGAGCGGGGGGGGTCTGGGATATGATTCCAGGAAGGAGCTTGCATCAGTCAGATCTTTAGGGGACTGAAACAAGACAACGGATATACACTGTTGAGGGAACTTATTAGATTGCCTTGTATCATACAGGCTAGGGCATCCAATGACTATCTGTACACCAGATGAAAACCTAGTTCAGTCCATAAAACTGGACACCTCAGCAGTTCTAACTTGCCACTGAAGGCCTGGAAAATTCCTAGAGAGCTACTGGTCTCCATTTCAGGATGTAAGCAGCTGAGTTCCAATGCATCGGTGGTGGCAGCAACAGAGTAGATGTACTCACCAGCAAGGGGTAGACACTGGCAGGCAAACACACACACACACACACACACACACACACACACACACACAGGCACACACAGGCACACACAGGCACACACAGGCTTGGGTTGTTGAGATGACCTTGTAGTAAAGGCACTTGCTGTTAAGTCTGAGTGTCTGAGTTCAGCCCTGGGTCCTATATGGTAGAAGGAGAGAAATGGCTCCTACAAGCTGTCCTCTGGCCTCCATACCTGCACCACGGTATGCAAATGTGTATGTTCATATATACACAAATAAATGCACATATGCACACAAATAAATGTATCAAATGGCTTTTATCTAAGACTTCCTTATATCTGGGCCACTGGTGGAAGGCTTCACTCACTCTAGGGCAGTTAATCCATCCAGGAAATACTCTTACAGACTTGCCCATAGCTGTGTCTTCAATTGATTCCAGATCCAATCAAGTTGACAACTGTGGTGGTTTGAATGAGAACGACCTCTTTAGACTCTTTTTTAAAAAATATTTATTTATTACATATACAGTGTTCAGCCTGTATGCCAGAAGAGGACACCAGATTGAATTGTAGATGGTTGTGAGCCACCATGTGGTTGCTGGGAATTGAACTCAGGACCCCTGGAAGAGCAGTCAGTGCTCTTAACCTCTGAGCCATCTCTCCAGCCCAAGACTCTTATATTTAAATACTTGGTTAGAAGTTGATGGAACTGTTTGGAATTAGGAGGTGTGTCCTTGTAAGAGGAGGTGTGTTACTCAGGGTGGGCTTTGAGGTTTATTTTATGTTTTTATTTATTTATTTATTATTTATTTATTTATTTATTTTTGGGTTTTCAAGACAGGATTTCTCTTTTTGGAGCCTGTCCTGGAACTCTCTGTAGACCAGACTGTCCTCAAACTCACAGAGATCTGCCTCCAAGAACTGGGATTAAAGGCTTGCACCATACTACCCAACTGGGCTTTGAGGTTTTAAAAGCCCATGCCATTCCTAGCTAGCACCTCTGCCTTGTGCTTGTGGTTGAGTTGTAAGCTCTCAGCCAGTGCTCCATTGCCATGCCTGCGCCTGCACCTGCAGCACACGTGTGAGGTTGTACCTCTCCCCTCAAACACACACGAATGCATACACAACACATATAAAATGGAAGGCAGGCAGGTAGGTATACTCAGACCAAGTGTAGAGATTCTCTCCCACTTGACAGCAACCAGCAGTGCCTCCCTTGCTTACAGAGGGTCTGTCTCAGGACCAGCAGCTCCTCCCCTGTTCACGGAGGGTCTATCTCAGGACCAGCAGCTCCTCCCCTGTTCACGGAGGGTCTGTCTCAGGACCAGCAGCTCCTCCCTTAGTTATAGTGGGTCTATCCTAGGACCTAAAGCAGGTGCCTGAGACCTGTGCTTGTACAAAGGCAACAAGTATGTGCTTTAGATGTTTCCTTTCTTTCCTTATTTCTTTTTAAGGGTTATTTTGTTTTTATCGATGTGTATGTATGTTTCTGCGTGTGTACATGCATCTAGGTGCCTCAGAGTCCAGAAGACAATGTCAGATCCCTGGAGCTGGAGTCACAGGTGGCTGTGAGCAACATGACATGGGTGTTGAGAATTACATTCCAGTCCTCTGGAAGAGCAGGAAGCAGGCAGCCATCTCTCCAGGCCCTAAAACGGAACAATTCAAGTGCCAGACTGTGATAAAGGTGACTGAACATCCCATCTGTGCTCTCCTTGGAGTGGATGATGTTGTCCACCCTGGGAAAGTTCAATGCTGTTTTCTGTCCACTGATTCGCTGGCTTATCTCTTCTAGAAACATCCTCCACATGCACCAGGAAACAGTGTTTATCCAGCTATCTGTGCACCCTGGGCCCAGTAAAGCTAACCCATGATACTGGCCATGACACACAAGGACAGCTCCAGCCCTCTTTCTGTGCTGGCGAGTTGGTTCTTGGATCTCACCTGGTAAGTCATCTCCACCGGGCCAGGAGGAAGCACTCTCTAACCTCTCAGAATCTGATCTGAGAAAATCACCTCAGCTTTTGGTTCAGGAATCACCACTCCTTGGAATTTACCAAGCCAGCGGCCAAAGTGTGCACCTATGAGGACAATGTGAGGGGAGGACGATGTCACCATTCACCCTGGCCAGAGGCTACCAAGTTTAGCTCAGAAAAGCTGAGCTCAGTCCATGCACCAGCAAGGAGGAACCTTAGGAAAGTCTCAAGTGTTTGTAGAAGGTTCTAGAACAGTGTCTTTCCTCTTAAATGTTCCCAAGGAATAACTGGCACCAAAAGTACCCTGGAAAAAAGAAGTGGAATCTTTAGGTTTTCACCTTGCACCCCAAGTAGACCTGTGAACCTGGGACAGTGCTGGATGTAATGACAGGAAACTATACTGCAAAACTCTTTGGGTCAAAGACACGCTATGGAAAGACTAGAGATGTTTTTGTTGTTATTGTTTGCTTGTTTTGTTTTTCCTGCTTCACCCTCTATTTTGAGTGCATAATTGCAATTTCAATTTTAGAATTTTCCAGCATGCTCTTCTGAATAACTGGACCCCAGAGACACTTCCATATGACCTAAAGTCTGGTGACTACATGGGTGAGTCACTCACCAGGAGACAAATGACTATTCAGGTCTCTTCCTACTGGATAGGTTTTTAGTTCTAAGACACTGTGTAATTTAAATTAAACCTTTCTCTTTTTTTGTTATTTTCAGGCTTATTGAAAATATGACATAACAGACTCAACCGGCTCCACATAGTGTTTTGAAATTCATCCCAACTGTAGGCTGAGTGACCTGCAGGTTGGAGAGACTGCTGAAGTCCAGAAGCTTCAACTTTCCCTTGGTATTAGGATCGGTCTCAATGATCTCCTGGTCTAGGGCTGAGACCTCAGGAACATAATCATCCCCCCCCCGTCTCTTCCTCCTGCAACTTGATAGAGATACCTCTCACCGGACCTCTCTGAATCCTCTTCACGAGATTGGTGACATAACCAGCTATCTTGTTGCAGAGTTTCTTGCTGGGCATGATCTCCTCGAACACAGGCTTGTTGGTGTGGAAGTCATTGCCCAGGCGCATGTAGTACTTCTCGATGATGACCCGGGCCGTTTTCTTCACAGTTTTGGTGTGAACATGGCTCATGTTGATGGGTCCTGGTAAAAGAGCATCTTTCTCTTTTTTTAACTGTGGTTCCTGGCTTCATTTTGTCAACTTGTTTTTCAAGTTCACCCATGCTCTTTGTAATAGTAGTTCATTCCTTTGTGTCTGAGTGACATTCTATCCCATAGGTAGACCACAAATGGTCAGTCTATCCATTCTTTCATTGACTGGCACTTGGGTTCTGTTTGGTTTTTTTTTTTTTCAAAATAGGGTTTCTCTGTGTCCTAGAACTTACTCTGTAGACCATTCTGACCTTGAACTTAGAGATCTGCCTGCCTCTGCCTCCTTAGGGCTAGGATTAAAGCGTGCACCACCACTGCTCAGCTGGCATTTGGGCTCTTTACAGTTTTTGGCTAAAATAAATGTAACTGCCAATAAAGATGAATACAAAAGAAAAAGAAAAAAGCCTAGGCATGAAGCTATGTCTGTAATCCCACTTGGGAGGCTGACACGGGACAAGTGCATGTTTAAGGTAGCCTGGACTACATAGTAAAATACTACCAGAGAGAGAAGAGAGGAGGGCAGGAGAATGGAAGAAAGGGTGAGGAGAGGGAAAGTAGACAGAAATTAAAGAGAGGAATTTAGAAGAAAAGGAGGAAGGACAGAGGGAGAGGGAAAAGGAAAACGGGAGGGGGGAGAAAAACTATTTAGCTTCCTGTTACTGTAACAAAGTACCTGAGACAATCTGTGAGAAAAGGTTTCTTTCTGCTCAGTTTTACAGGTTTCAGTCTACCTTTGCTTTTGGATCTAGTGAGGCAGCATTAAGGCCGAAAGTACTTGGAGCAAAACCTCACTCACTTCATGGCAGGGAAGTAAAAGAGAGGGAGAGGAAAGGTCTTCAATCTCTTCAAGGGAATAGCAATAATGCTCCATCTTTTAATAATAATAATTTTATTATTATTTTGGATTTTCAAGACAGGGTTTCTCTATGTAGTCCTGATATCCTGGAACTCACTATGTAGACCAGGCTGGCCTTGAACTCACAGAGATCTACTTTCCTCTGTCTCCCAAGTCCTGGGATTAAAGGCATGTGCCACCACCACCCAGTGATCCCACAGGCCAATGTAATGTAAACGATTCTTCAGTTGAGAATTCTCTTCCCACGAGTGTCTAGGTTTGTGTTAACAAAAGGATAGATATGTCTCCCTGAGTCCATACATTAGAAACCTAACCTTCAGAGTTACACTTTTATTGCATTTGAAGGTGGGAATTTGGACAGTTAACATTAGAAGAGGTCATGGTGTATAACTCTTTGATGACTGTATTTGTGCATGTGTGTTTGTATGTGCCTATGTGTATGTGGATGCATGTGTTTTTGCATGTAGAGAACATTGACAATCTCAGGTGTCATTTTTCAGGAATTGTCCACTTTTTTTGAGACAGTGTCTCACTATGTAGTTCTGGCTGTCCAGGAACTCACTATGTAGACAAATCTAGCCTAGAACTCACAGAGATCTACTAGTCTCTGCCTCTCAAGTGGTGGGACTAAAGGCATGTGTCACCATGCCTTTTAAAAATATTTATTTAAAAATTTTATTTATTTTTATGTTTATGGATGCTTTATTTGCATGTGTGCAGTGACTTCACATGAGTGAGGTCACAAGACAACATTGTCATTAGAGCCTCTAGAACTGGAGTTACAGATGACTGTAAGCTGTCATGTGGGTGGCTGGGAATCGAACTTGGATCCTCTGGAAGAGTAGTCAGTGCTCTTAACCACGGAACCATCTCTCAAATCTCCATCTCTTTTTTGAGCCAGGGTCTCTCACTAATCTGATACTTGTTAAGTAATCTACACTGGCCAGTTAGCTCCAAGGAGTCACCTGTTTCTGCCTCCCATACACTGCAATTGCAAGCCAATGATCATTCCTAGCCTTTTCACTTGGGTCCTGGAGGTTAAACTCAGGTCTCATACAGTGAGCATTTTACTGATGAGCATCTCTGCAGCCCACAAGGAGCTTCTTGAGATGTGAATTAGAGGTTAAGATCACATACACTTTTCCAGAGGACACAGCACCCAGCACCTTCCAGGCAGCTCACAACTGACTGTGAGCTGCAGCTCTGGGGATTTTATGCCTTCTCCTGGCCTCCAATGGCACATACTCCCACGCACATACCCACAGAAGTATACATAATTAAAACTAAACCCTAAAAAAGTAACAAAGATTTGAACTAGCAGCGCTATCCTGCTAGTTCACTGTGTGAAGAGCCACCCAGAAAGCTAACATCATGGCCTCCATTTGGCCGAACTCCAGAACCAGCTAGTAAAGTCCTCTCCTTGTCAATGACCTAACTGCTCAGCCACAGATATTTTGTTACTGTAACAAAAGAAGAATGGATAGAATCCTCTGTGCTTACTTTTCCAGGTGTGTGTTAAAAAATAGTATGTTATTGAAAATAAATTTGTAAATTTTGGAAATTAGTATTACAAATACAAATTGCTTAAAAAGGTCTAGGTTTAATTGTGTGTGTTCATAAAAGATGCTGTAATGTGGGAGCCCTAAGAATGATATCTTTCAGCTACTCTTAACTGGGTGACTGGTTATCCAAGGTGGATGCCCTGAACAAAAATCCAATGTTGTTCATTGGTTCTAAGCACATGGGTGTGAAAAAGAAACGTTAGCAACTGAACAACCCCAAACCCCTGGAGGTGGGAGAGGAGTCAGCCCTCTTATCCTTGAAGCAGTTCTGGAAGGTTAAATAACCCCTCTCCACACCCTTCCAGAAATCAGAATAGAATGAGAATCTGCCCTTCACATGGCATTCCAGGGGCAGCCTTAAGGGCTGCAAGGCCCCCTTTGTGGAGAAGACTAAGGGTTCAAAAAGAGTGCCAGCTAACAGAACAGTAAGTCAAAGAGGTAAGGTGCTGGGCCACTGGCGATCTGTGCCACTGCAGGCATCAAAGGAAGAAGGGAACAGTACTGGAGCTGAGGGACAGTGTTTGAGAGGGAGTAATGCAGGGCTCTGGTGGTGCCCAGATCCATGCAAGACCAGGAAGTCAGCCAGTCAGCCAGAGTTCCCAGAATGTCCAGCTCTGTCCTCCATCCCTCCCCTTCCCAGTTTTAGATACCTGCCTTCAGCAGAGGTGTCTCATATTTGTTATGAAAGTGACTGGAGAAGTGCACGGAAGAGTTCTAAGACCCAGCTGCACTGTGGTGGTGCACACCTTTAATCCCAGCACTGGGGAGGCAGAGGCATGTGGATCTCTGAGTTTGAGGCCAGCCTGGTCTAGACAGTGAGTTCCAGGACAGCCAGAGCTACACAGAGAAACCCTGTCTCAAAAATAAAACAAAAATAAATAAATAAATCCAAACTGCTTTACAAGTAGATGTTGAGAAGTGACTCCCCCAACCTGAAATTCTAGGGTCAGCCCTATTTGCAAAGACTGAGGGAATACAGGGTCTCCATGAGCAATCCCTTGCAGGCAACCAGGAACTCATAAAGCTGTCATTTCTAGAAGGGGTACCATGCAAGGTGAACCAGGCTGGGTGACTAGAATGCTCCTCGTCATCCCAGCTTGCTGGGGCCACTGGAATTGACTCTGTGGGCTTAGTCAATGGCCTGGCAAGGTTACTGCTTGCTGAGGGGACCTGTCATTTGGGCTGTAGTTCCCATTGGTCAGCCTCAGGGTGCTTCTGCCAGGGCTGACTGAGACCCTTCGGCCAACTTGGCTTTTCTTTAGAGTTGCTAAGCCTTCTGGGTGGGGGCCTAGGCTCCGCGGCTGCCATAGAGCATCCAGAGGCTTCACATTGTAAATGCCAAGGCTCCTGTCATGTGGGGGCCCAGCAGGTGCCTGGCCTTCTATTTCCTGACCCTACTCCTTGCCAACTGGCAAGATGAGCCTCTATCTGGCCTCTCTCACTACAGGGAAGTCTAATTTCCAGTTACCCACAGGAGGGAAGCTCCCAGCTGTGGCAAGGGCCACCTCAGCCGTGATCTCCCTGGATCAAGACCTCTAAAAGTCCCAAGCTTTCAGTATGGCTCACTAATGATCATGGCCTACCTAGTCCTCATGGCTGCCACTGGAAGAGCAGCAGGGAATGCTAGGGGTTTGGAGGGACAGTCCTGAACTGGAGAGACGGAAAGGGTGTGCTGTGCTCGCTCATGTGCCTTCCATGCCAGGCTGAAATCTCTTGGAAGGCGAGGCCCACAAGACCTGGCCTGGCATTTGGCAGGGAATAAATGGAAGCACTGGCATCTTGGAATGTTAGAGCCTTACAGAGTTGGTTAGGAGCTTGGGTGAGTCTGGAGGGTTAGTGTGGAAAAGACATGGACACTTAGGCAAAGGGATGCTGAGGGTTAGCTGGACTCGGAATCTGAGCATCACACCTCTGAAAGTCAATCTAGGAATATAGGTGCCCACTGGAGTGTGTGCTCACCTCCTTAGCATTCAGTGTCAAAGGAGGCAGAAGCAATCTCAGTGTCTCTGGCATGTATTTGGAGCCAAACCCTACAGAAGTCTTGGGGAAAATAATTTAGTAAAAAACTAGAAAAACAAAGATCAAAGGAATTGTTAGCTGTGTCAGCAAAAGAGAACACAGCAGGATAGATCTGATGCCACAGGTGACTGGCTGCACTTGGGCGTGTCCAGACCTGCTTCCCTGTGGCTGGTCAGGCTATGCCCACTGCTCACTCCCAAGGTGGTTTGCAGAGTGAGGATACAGGTCACAGCTGAGGATGGCTGCAGGAGTTCTGGTTTTGAAGAACTACACCCTTCCAGTTAAGGGTCCCCAGCAGGTCACTGAGCCTGTTTCCCATCTGTGGAAGGGGGCAATAAACGTCATGTCTACCACTCAAGAGTAGCAATGGGAGGTAAATTGGTATTAGCTGAACTTTAGTACAACGTCCCTGCTGAGCTATCCTCTAGAAAATGCCTACTGTGCCGGGGTATGTGCTTGGGCACAGGGTGGTGGTGGTGTTTGCAGGGGACCAAGGCAGGCTGGGGCTCTCTTGGAATCACCTCAGCAGCCTGCCCTGTCCGATGTGTCTGCGGGATCTACACGCTTTCTTCTCTTCCATCCCCTGAACATTTTAATACGTTTCCCTAGCACCCTTCACCTCACTCAGAGGTGCTAGTTTCTGTATGCGTGTGGCAACCTCAAACGTTTCCTTGCAAGTCCCAACCACCAATTTAAAGCGTTTTCGGCAAAGCAGTGTGTAAGAGGCTCTGGCTCCAGTCCTGACCAGTTGAAAAGTCACCTAACCAGTCCGTACCTCAATTTCCCTAAGTATAAACTAGGACCCACAATGTTCTCGACCTCCGGAGACTGCCCTGAAGAGTAAATAAGGCCGTGAGTAAACTAGCTCGCTGGGAACGATGCCTGGTTGGGGACGAGAATGTGACCCTCGTTATTGTTGCGAGGCACCCCTTATCCGACTGCAAGATCCAAGGGGTGGGGCCTCGCCATACCCCAGGCGTGGGTGCAAGCCACTCCGGATCTTCCGCCCTAAGCTCCCTGAGGACTAAACCGCCTTCCTCGAGCCAGTGGAGCCCGAGAAGAGTGAGGAGTGGCCGCGTCGGGGAAAGGTTGGCACTCAGTAGGTGCTCAAGGAACAGTCGGTGACAGCACGGGCGACCCAGCGCATACTCCCTCCCCGCCTCCCGCATGTTAACGCTCCGGTGGCCCACATGGTCTTGAAGGGTGTTTCTGCTCCCAACGACACCCATCCCCACAACAAAGAAAGTCGCCATCCCCGGCCGCCTCCCCTCGGTGCACGCCGGAGGCACAGCGGTCTCGGAGCGCCGCGTGCCGGTAGCTGCACCCCCGAAATCGCGGCTCGGGAGCTGTCCCTGGTAGGTGCAGGTGCGCGCGGGACGGGGGCGGGCGCCGACCCCGCGGGGCAGCGAGAGGCCAGCGAACTAGGTGGCGCCCGCCGGGCGCGCGGCGACGCCGCCTCCACCGAGATTTAAAGGGCAGCCGGGCGGAGGGATCTTCGAAGGGCTCTCGCTGCGATCCCTCCGCCTCGAGGCACAGCGACGGCAACGACACAGTTCCTTCTCGGAAGATCGCTCTTGTGCCTCCGCCGTCGTGTGTAGCGGCGGAGAACTCCATTCTCTCTGGTGTCTCTCCGCCTCCTCCCGCAGAATTCCGTCGAAGCCATCGCGGCGACCGGCGCGGGGCAGAGGAGCGCGTACGCTCATAGCCTGCGTGGTGTCCCTCCGCCGTCATCCGTGGACTCCTTTTCGTGTCCTTCCACTGAGCCCGGGCGGTGTCCGGGTGGCTCACCGGGGGCGGCGACGCGTCTGCGGCGCGGCAGCGAGGCTCGGGGGCTATGAGGTGAGGACGCCCGGGGACCGGAGGCGGCACCCGGCGCTGCGCGAGAACGCAGGACGCGAAACCCCGAAGCCGGCGGATGCCTCTTAGACCCCACGGCTGCGCGCGAGGCGGAGGTGAGACCCGAGGTCTTGTGAGGTCTTGGTGGCCCAGCGCTGCGAGCCAGGGCTCGGGCACCGGGGCTGGGCACGGGCCGCGGTGGCGGCTGCGGCGGCAGGGTTGGGGGGGCGCTCGGCGGACGCGGACTCCTTTTTCTCCCCCCCCTCGTCAGCGGAGGCAGCGGGCGGTGATACGTCCATGCCGCCATATTGGATATTACTCTCCAATTTTTTCTGAGGAAATTTCTTTTTGGTGATTAATTTTTCTGGAGGGACGGAAAAGTGTGGCCGGACGCTTCGGGAGCCCGGTGGCGGGGTCTCGGATAGACCGGTACTGGAAGGCGGGCCGTACTGGCGGTGAGCCGCGGAGGCCGTGCGTGCGTGCGTGCTTGCGGGAACCGGGCCGCGGGGCGGGGCTGCGGGACCGGGGCGGCCGGGTGAGCGCGGCCTGCAGTTGTGGCGGCGGCCGGAAGGGAGCGGTAGCGGTCGTCGGGTGGCTGCACGAGGGGAGCTGCCCGGCCGTTCGGGATTGGGGGACTGTGTTTTGCCTCTTCTCCAATGGGCGGCCGTGAAGCGTCTCGCCCAATCTGTTTGCGCTGCCGCGCCGAACTTTCGGTTGTTTTTGTTTTGGCCGGAGCCTCGTTTCCCGTCGCTCTTGGCTCAGCCTGTCACTCTCCAGTACACGCCCTCCTCTCGGTGCTGTCCCGCGGCGTCGCGGGGCCTGCCACACACACAGGCCCGGCTCGAAGGCACTGGCATCACCCCGTCTGTCACCCCGATCATCAGATCAGGGACTGGGGAAACTTGCAGAGTAGGAGAGGGAGGAGTGAAGTTCATTTTGAAGAACTTTCTGACGGAGTTCACTCTGAGAGAATCTTCTCTTCAGAGGAGCAGGCAAGATGAGCTATCTGGGATTGGTGGAGATTTTTTAAAACCTGTTTTCTAGATTTAAAACTAGTGACACAGAGGGGGTCGAAAGACTTCTGAGTGGATGGATTTCTTAGAAGAACTAGCTTCCCCCGTAACTTTTCCCCGTTCCGGTTTTTTTAATTTTAATTTAATTTTATTGACAGCAACGCCCGTCAATTTGGGTAACCAGTAGAGAAAACAAACCCTTTCAGAGTCGAGGAAGAATGTTTGTTTGTTTCGTTTGCCTGAAACTACCACCGATGATTTGTGTTAGTTCATGCCTTAAGAGTGAATTGCCAAAGACACACCTTTACTGTATAAACGCACGTTTGACCAAGTCCCTCACTAGGAGCTCCCTATGGTGCAGGGTTAAAGTATGCAAATGTCTTAATGCTGCACGTGGGGAAACACCAGGCAGTGTTAGGTGTGTAGCCTCTCAACATTGTGCGTTCTGCTCCCTCTCCCAGGCTCACTTGGGCTTCTTTCCCAAGCCCCTTGAGTCCCGGCACACACCCATCTTCATCAAAGGCTGAGGAAAATAGAACGTGCTGGAACAAGCTTCCTGACTGGCTCACACAGAAAGCATGATTCCCCTGTTCACTGAGCTGTCTTTGCGTGCTGTATGAGATTGACTGTGTGCTTGTAAATCCCTTGGGTGTCTTGTGAGCCTTTTGAGATTGATCTGGTTCACCTAGGGGCAGGTGCTCAGTAGTCACTTTATGAAAGAGATAATTTGTTAATCTCAAATGTGTCAAGCTTGTTTGTAGTTTTTCCAAATGTATCCAGTCAGTATCATTGAAAGTATTCCTTAAAATTGTCTTTAAAAAACAAACAACAAACTGAAACAAAACCCATGCCTTCAGAGTATTTATACTTCAAGAGGAGGGTAGGCCTCCATCCTTTCTCTCTGATTGAAACCAAACTCTTTCAAAAACAGTTCCCAAGGACTTTCTTTTTTCCTTTCTCTCTCAAGTGCTCTCTTAAAGGTATTTGATGCACTGTGATGACACTGAGCTGCTACTCTGAACTCCCCACGCTTGTAGAAGACACCAGTGGACCCTGCCCAGGAAGACAGGGTGACAGAAATGTACGCTGATGAGATGGGAATGTCCTGGGAGCAGCAGGGGTTTTATAGATGGGTGGGGGCAGTCCGATTAAGTTTCCCTTTTGGTCATCCTTTGATCTGAATTCAGATGGATTTTCTTCTCTGTAGGTATCAATTTACAGATGTGTAGGGTCAGCTGTGTGTCTGGGTTATATAACAAACTGTATAGTGTCTGAGTAACACTCTGTCTTCAGGAGGACTTTTTCAGTGGCTTGCAGAGCAATTCCTTCAGATAAATCATGATTCCATTATTTTGTGCTTTTGTCTATCACATGTGAACTTTACCTTCTCGCCATTAACCAAAATCCTTCTCTCTGGTCAGAAGGTCTAGGACTTTAAAGTTAGCTCGAGAGAGCATTCTTTACTTGTCAGAACAAGGGACCATGTGTGAGCCCTCTGCTGGGTCACATTATTGGCTACCCAGCATATCATATATTGAGTAACTAGAGACAGACAGCATGGGCAGTTGTATCTCAGATAGAGCTAGCTTTCTAAACTAGAAACTAGCTTTATGTGTATGGAATAACCTTTGCTTTTTCTGCCTTATTTTTAATTACCTCTTTGTTTGGGGAGTGGATAAAACACTTGTTTTACTGGCATGTTAGTGGTAAGACTCAAATCGGTGTTACTGCAAGATCAAATTTCTGACTAACTGGTGGATTTTAGTGCAGCAGTGTGCAAAATAACTTCTTTTTTGGGTAAATTGTCAGCTTTAAAATCTTAAAACATGGGGCTGTGGTGGGTGGTGGTGTGCACCTTTAATTCCCCCAGGCAGAGGCAGGTGGATCTCTCAGTTTGAGGCCAGCCTGGTCTACAAATCGAGTTCCAGGGCAGCCAGAGCTACACAGAGAAACCCTGCCTTGGGAAAAACAAAAACAAACCATGGGCCTGAAAAGATGGCTCAGTGAGTTCAGTTCCCAAAACCCACATCAGGTGGCTCACAACCACCTGTAACTTCAGCCCTAGGGAATCTGACACTTCTGGCCTCCAAGAGCATCTGTACTCCTGTGCATGTAACCACACACATACACATAATTAAAAGTAATAAAAAGAGCTGGGTGTTGGTGGTGCATGCCTTTAATCCCAGTGCTCGGGAGGCAGAAGCAGGTGGATCTCTGTGAGTTCGAGGTCAGCCTGGTCTACAGAGCGAGTTCCAGGATAGGTTCCAAAACAATACAGGGAAACCCTGTCTTCAAAAACAAAAACAAACAAACAAAAAAGATCATAAAAAAGGCTCTTAAGCTTGAAGTGTGAATTAAAACCCCTGTAGATTTTAAAGTATATTTGTAAGTTATATGTATGGATATGTGTGTCTGGTGTCCCCAGAGACCAAAGGGGGCATCTGGCCTCTTAGAACTAGAGTTATATATGGTTAGGAGCTTCTGTGTGGGTTCTGGGAACTGAACTTTTTGTAAGTGTAAAAAGTACTCATAACCAATGAGCCATCTCCCAAAACTTAGCAGATTCATATGGCTGAATCCATAAACTTAACTGTATAAACAAGGATTCCTAGTGAGCAAGTCAGGAGCTTTGGGGAGGTGGGCGTTGTTTAACAGCCTCCTTTAAAATCCATCTTCCATGTTTAAGTTCTTCCTCCTACTCTAGTAGGAAATTGTTACAGATACATTTTTATGTAGGTCTCATTATAATCTCCACCCCACCCCACCCCCAGCAATTGGATGCTTCCTGAACATTAGAAGTACCAGTTGAGAGTAAAGGTGCCTGATTAACATCTAAACTATTTTTTGTCTATTAGTATGTTCTGAAATCCACTTTTGCCTAGTTATTAAGAATACGGCTTGAAGGCTAATAAGGCGGGTGATGGAACTGCAGCAGGTCCTATGGCTGGTGAGGGTGGGTGAGTAACGGCGGGCAGATGAGAAACAGATCTGTAGATGTGACTTATACGAGAAGTTTATGGGGAGGGGTAAGAAAATAAGGGAAGGAAAGAGAGAAGAGATAGAGTGAGACAGAGGAGGACGGAGAGAGCTGCCTGCTCAGAGAAACCACAGAAGAAGAAGAGAACAGGGCCGTAGGTGGAGTTTTTCTCTTAAAGGGCCAGGGTATGTAAACCTGCCATGCCCAGAGGGGTGGCAGCGCGCTGTGCCATGTTCCTAAGGGGCGGAGCCATGTTTGCCTGGACAGCAACACTAGTCAAATACTTTCTAGAACTGAGCATGGTGGCTGGCATATACCAATAATGCTAGCACTCTAGAGACTGAGATAGGAGGCTCAAGTTGGAAGTCAGTCTTGGACTACATGGTAAGACCCTGTCCGAAAAAGCCAAAACAAATACAGTGTTAGTTATAGATATAACTTGTTTTAGTCCCCAAATTTTAGTTATGTGCATATTATTTTAAATGAATTTCAGGGTTTTATTATTTTAAAGGCATATTGTAGGGGCTCCATTTGTACAGTAAAGGATCACCCTAGCCTAAAATCTGTATTAACTTCTAGGGATAGATTTTTTTTTTTTGAGACAGGGATTCTCTGTATTGCTTTGAAGCCTGTCCTGGAACTCGCTTGGTAGACCAGGTTGGCCTCGAACTCACAGAGATCCACCTGCCTCTGCCTCGAGTGCTGGGATTAAAGGTGTGCACCACCAATGCCTGGCTGCTTTTTTTTAGTTTTTAAACTTTCTTGGGGAACAACAGATTTCACATATTGATTTGTTCAGGTCAGAAAGTTAAAATAGCTGAATTCTCACATACCTGAAACTGTTTGCAGCCTACTATCAGCCTTCATTACCTCTAAATAGGCTCACCAAGAGGAAAAATAGTGTCCACACTCAGTGAGCCTCGTAATTGCCATTCTCTTCCCAAGGTGCCCAAAGACAGCCAGACCTGTTACCATCTGCTGCCTCTTGACCTCACTCCCTGACTTGGGGCTAGCTGGTGTGATGTCAGTAGCTGTGTTACAGTCTCTGCTGTTACTGTGTATTTAAGGCCCTGATGGGGCCAGGTCTTTCTTTCTGTAGAATGACTAGATGTTCTCACTGAAGTTACTTCTAGTCCTAAATTCTACTTTATCATTCCATATCTTTCCATTTCTAAGAATCACTTCAGTCACATTTAATATCTCTACTTGGTTTACTTAGCTCATTTGTAGGCTTCATATGGTATGTCTTTTGAGGTGTCACAAGAGGCTGTAAGTCCAGATGGTTTTTCAAATTGAGATACTAGCATACATCAGTGGTTGGAAAGTCTTGATATTTAAGCCTCATGAGTTCTCAGTCACACATGCTAGTGTGAACACAACAGCACTTGGTACAGGTGTTAGGGAACCTACATTATAATTGTGCCCCCCCCCAAGAAACACCTGGTCAGTATTTTTCGTAGTCAGCATTTTTCAAGATTTTATTTTATTTATATGTGTCTGTGTAGATGTGTGAGTGCAGATTTCATGAAGTTCAAAAGAAGGCACTGTATCCATTGAAGCTAGAGATACAGGAGCTTGTGAGCTGCCTGATGGTGGTTTTTGGGAACTGAACTCAGGTCCCTTGAAAGAGCAGCTAGTGTTCTTAACCACTGAGCCACCATCTTTTCAACCTTTGGAGTTGTGGCTCTGCATGATTTTTTTTCTGAAAGTGGAAGCTCTTGTAGGCCCTCTAGTGTTCCATGGCCACAACAGCTATTCCAGCACCATGAACAGTACCTGAAAGCTCCCAGCAGGCTTTTGCAGTGTTTGTGTAAGTGAGTGGATTCCAGGTCTGTAGAATGAATAATTTTATCTGACTTATGGGACAAGATGAAGTATCTGATGTGTCTTAACGACTCAGTGATCTCTGAAGAGTATTTTTGTTCCCAGGGCAATACTTACGTTGCATTATGGGGAGTATATATTTAACTCTTAGGAGTGGAGCCCACACACTGAGAACAAAGGGCTCTTGTCCCTTCAGCCAGTTTGCTAGTGGAGTCTGGGGATAAAGAGGCCATAGGAAACCTCTCCCCTTCAAGAAAGAATCAGAAGCAGGCTTCACTCAGGGTCCTGGAAAGTCAGACAAAGTTAGTTGGTGGATGGAATAACTGTTTTCTTCCCCACACCATGATCCTTTTTATGTTTTCATTTTTATTTTTCCTTTTGATTTCCTCGAATCTTTGTAGCTCTTACCAGATTGTGCTTATTTAGATGTCTGCATATGGAGTCATTTTTTCCCACACTGGACTCAACTCCACTCCACGAAAGCAGAAGATACTACCATTCTGTTCTAGAATATTCACATATGGGGCAAATAAATCCAAGACTTGTTTGCACTGAGACTGTATTGCTTCTTTGTATGATACTAAGAGTGTACAGTTTTTCAATCTAACCTTGGCTTAATCTTACCTTATTCTCTAGTACATTGGGGATGACAGTGGTAGTATTGTGTTGTGTTACATGATGTGCTGCCCAGTTCTTGGCACAGCTCTTGAGTCATAGTGAAGCCATGGTGTGAGTGCCCAGAAGACTAGTTAGGAGATTACTTCTGTTGTACCAGGACAGCCACACTCAGGTTCTTACTTTCACCTGGGGCTAATGGCTGCGTGCTGGACATTGAACTAGATACTTAGCCACACAGTCCCTGTTCACTCACTGTAGGTGGGATGCTGCTTTGCAAGGCATGGCACTCTTGCAAGTACCCATGTGTCTTGCTCATCCTTGTTCCCTTCCTTGTCATTGAACTTCCTGTGATAAAACTTAGAATATTTTTGTTTTGTTGTGTCATGTATTATTGGATATGGTACTTTGTTGGAAGTAAATTACTGTAGTCAGATAACTTACTGCTTAAGCCTGCTTAGAGTTTTAATTAATTATTTGTTTGCTTGTTTTTTGAGACAGGGTTTCTCTGTGTAGCTTTGTAGACCAGGCTGGCCTCGAACTCACAGAGATCTGCCTGCCTCTACCTCCTGAGTGCTGGGATTAAAGGTGTGCACCATCACTGCCTGGCAGGTTTTTAATTTATTTTATGAGTGCACCTCACTAAGTAGTCTAGGTTGGCCTCAAATCCTAGGTATTCTTGCCTCAGTCTCCCAAGTAGTTGGGATTGCAGACATGGGCCAGTATGCCCTGCGGGAGCCTCTTTCTTTGGTTTTTATTTTTACCTATGTTTGTGTGAATTTATGCTGTATCTGAGAGTGTCTGCAGAAATCAGAATAGGTCATTGGATCCCCTGGGGCTGGAGTTAACAGTTAGCCACCCAGTGTGGGTGCTGGAAATCAAACTCAGGTGTTCATCAAGAACAGTATACTCTTTTAACTGCTGAGCCCTAGCTCTTGAGTCTTGAGTCGTTTTGCAGTAGAGATGATGAAATCTTTATAGAGTAGAAAGTCTTTGGATTTGTTTTTTATTATTTTATCTATTTAGTGGGGGTGGGAGATGAGCATAGGTGTGTCATGTGGAGGTCAGAGAACAACTTGGAGACCTTTGTTCTCTCCTTCCACCATGTGGACCCTGGGATCAAACTCAGGTTGTTGGAGACAATTCACTGGCCAAATTTGTTCTTGTTAAAAATGAGTGGCATGGTGTGATTATTAGTTTGTGGGGAGAGGTAGGAAGATGGGGGCTCTATCTGGTCACCTTTGCTTTTGTCCTAATTTTTTGGAAAGAACAATTGGGTGCTTTTATTAGTTATTTCTTCTCAGCCTATGTGCCAAATCTAGAAATCGGGCCTTTCATTTTACTTAGGTGTTAGTTAAATAACTTGTGCTTGGTCACACTGTCAGTAAGCATGGGATGAAGCCAGTGTGGCTCTAGTTGTTTTTAATTAAAAAGGTCTCCTTCCCACTATATGGGAAGTCTTTGGTGAAGCTCACTGCATGGCAAACTCAAGCATACCCCTGAAAGTCCCGCACAAAAGGACCACCCTTTTTTGCTCAATAGAAATTGAATACTGTTTGGAACTGTGGGCTGTAGAGGCTGTACTTACAGGTATTCAGTGGTAGGTTGTAGAATGTAGTTTTTTCCTTGCCTGTCTCCTGGGCCCTGCCGCGCTGTCTGAACCCCCAAATAACACACGGGACACTATATTAATTATAAAGCTGTTGGCCGTTTGCTTGGTTTCTTACTGGCTATCTCTGACTTAAGTATTTAGCCCATAATTGTTAATCTAAGTATTTCTCTTACCGGAAAAAGGGTCCGATCCTCTTACTCCTCTGACAGCTACATGGTGTCTCCCTGTGTCTTTCTTTCCCAGAATCCCACCTATCTTGCTTCCTTATTGGCCAACAGTGCTTTATTCAAACCAATCAGACACATTTTTACAGAATGACATCTCCCAACAGTAGGTGGCATCTATTTCTAGAAAGGTGACTGAAAATACACCAAAGGAAATAGTGGTTGTATTGGGGGGTGTTATTATTGAGTGAGCCCTAATCAGGTGGGAAGATGGAGACTGAGGTTTTTTTTTTTTGGTTGTTGTTTGTTTGTTGTTTTTTTGTGTGTATATGAACTTGGTTTTTGTGGAGTTTGTTTTTCTTTTAAATTTATTTAACTTTATCTTATGTGCATTGGTGTAAGGGTGTCAGATCCCCTGGAACTGGAATTACAGACACTTGGGAGCTGCCATGTGGGTGCTGGGAATTGAATCCAGGTCCTCTGGAAAAGCAGCCAGTGCTCTTAACCACTGAGCCATCTCTCCAGTCCCTTGTGGAGTTTCTTTATTAGCTAAAACCTTTATTTTAGAAATACCTGCTGAGGAGGTTAAGAGTCAAGTAATCTCTCTTACATAAAAGCCATAGTCAAGCCCCCAAATGTGGAGGTAGAAGAAACTGTCAGTCAGTATTTACACTCCTGAAGCATTTGGAGACGACTGTATTTCAGGTCCAACTGTAGCTCAGTAGCCAAGTAGTGTAGCCTAGCTACCTTTCAGAACTTACCAGTAGAAGGGTGTTTTTTTTTAAATATTTTGCTAGATTAAAATTCCTATGTAAATAGGCTTTCCTATAGGATAATGTCAGTCATGACACTCTTAAAGAATTGTGGTTATGTGGCTAAGCACACATTACTTTAGTACCTAGATGTGTAATTGAGAAGCCAGCTGTCTTTTTGGAACCCATGTAAATCTTTACCTGTGTCTCACACCTGTAGTCAACGGGGAAAATAACTTTGAAGGTGTTTCAATCTGTTCTGTCTGAACAGTCTCAATTGTGATGGGATTTTATCTGCTTCTAGTCTTCTAGTAGTTTCTACCTTGATGTACTTTGTCATGGTCTTTGTAGCAGTGGCTGCTGGAACAAACTACTAGGCTCTTGATGGCTTAAAGCAAGAGTGATATGTTAGGGTATCACTTGACTCAAGCCAGGGTGTGGAGAGGAGCTAGCCTTAGTCTCTCCTTTGTCTCTCATTCAAGGACATTTTTATGGCATTAGGGTAGCTCACTTGGGTGGTTCAGAGTTAATCTTGTCATACAGCCCTTACTTTAATTTAATAATAACATCTTTAAAGAACCTTTCCCTTGTAACATTCACAAGTTCTGGAGGGTAGAACCTGACAAACGTTGCAGCTGTTTTTAGCCCTCTACCTTCTTCTTTAGAGTAAATCACTCTAGCCAACTTACCAATATCAGTGGTTTTCAAAACTAGCCTTCATATTATCCTGAAAATATGGTAGATGAGGCTCTGTAGAGGTGTTCTTGGCTTCAGACCTGATTCTCTTGGATCCAGATGTGAGGGTATGACATCTGAGGGTACCTGGGAGAGCTGTTGATTGGCAGAGCAGGTGCCTCCGAGCTTAGTTATACAGAAGCTAGAAACTGGAAAGGAATTGCAACCAGATGGTGTGTGTGTATCTTGTCATAAATTACAAGTATAGAGACATGGTCTTTGATTCTTTGACTGTAGGTTACTGATAGACACTTGCATGACAGCTCCACTCTAGGTGGAGGCATCATGTGAGTTTAGAGAAACAAGTATCTCCTAAACTTCCTTCTTTGTTACCTAACACTCTTACCAAGTCACGTGGTTTCTCAAATGGGATGCTTTCCAGCAATACAGTCACAGAAGCAAGAGTTGGTCATAAATTCATGGTTGCTTCCTAGAAAATTGTCAACTGAGTATTTGAACCATCAAACTGTGCCCTTAACCTCTGAGCCATCTTTCCACCCCTCTCTGCAGAATTTTTATAAGCAGTTTGTGTAAAACATTAAACAGAACACTCTACCATCGTGAAGTTAGAGTTGGAAGCAGAGTCCTCCAGTGGACCAAGACTGTCAACTCAGGAGCACTGACCAGCACTCTGCTTTCATCCAGAGACTGGATGGGTCCATTGTTGTTGGACATAGGGCAAGTACTTCTGAACCAAGTACATTTCCGTAGACAACTATGCTTTCTTCTGAAATTGGCTAAACTATCAAAGGTTTGGTGTTTTTCTGAATATAAGTAAATACTTTCATTATAGTCATTTAACGAAAGCAATCTCCCCTCCCCTAAATGCAACTGTAGTGTTCTCATGGTGTTCTTTTCCTTAGTGATATTATAACATGTATGATTATAAGTTTCCATTTCAATTCTTTGGGAGGGGTGGAATTATTCTTTTACTTATTACGTAGCTGGCCTCAAATGCTCGATCTTTTGTTTAAGCCTCCAGAGTGCTGAAATTACAGGTCGTCATGCCTAGTCTTTCTTGTTTTTTTTTTTTTTTGTTTGTTTTTTGTTGTTGTTTTGTCTGGTTTTTTTTTTTTTTCTTTTTTTCCTGAGACAGGGTTTCTCTGTGTAGCCCTAGCTGTCCTAGATCTCCTTAGACCAACCTGGCCTCAAACTCGCAGAGATCTACCTGCCTCTGCCTTCCAAATGCTGGGATTAAAGGCGTGGACCAACACTGCCAAGCAGCCTAGCCTTCCTTTTAATTCTCTAAATACTTTATTATTTTAGTAGTTTATAATGTTTCATGATGGTCCTAAATAGCCCCCCACCCTTGTGTTTAGTACTAGAACCTGGGAAACCTTACCTCTTCTCCCAGTTGTTGATCCAGTCATTCTTTCTTCCTTAGTGCTGGTAAGCCAGCCTCTCTGGAATGATGCTGCCATTCCTAGTGCAATCACTATGTTTCCTCAGAAACTAGTTGCATCATTTTTAGATGCAGGGTCACCCCTTGGGACTTCATCATCTTCCACTTAGATAAGCATGTCAATCCAGTCCAGAGAATTAGCTTTTTAATAGGGAATTCTTGATGTATTCTATGACAACATCATACACAGAAATAATGTATCTGATCATACCCCCAACTCCTCCCTCCTCTTCTTCCAGCAACCCCCAACATATCCTCTTTGCTCCTTCTTGTACCTCCTTATCTTTGTAACCCATGGAGTCCAGTTAGTATTGCCTGCTGGAATATTGACTGATGCTGCTGTCTTGTTCTGTGCAGATAAGCACAACTGTAGTGAGTTCATGAAAGAAGCAGCTATGTTCTATCTAGAAGGCAGTATTTCACAGCACTCTTCCCCATCATCCTGCTCTTACATTCTTTCCACCCCTTCTTCTTTGATGTTCTCTGAGCCTTGGAGGTAGGAGTAGGCTTTGATGTAGAAGTCCTGTTTTGGGCTAAATACTCAGTAGTCACTTATTCTCAGCACTTTGACCAGTTTTGAGTTTCTAGATTAAGTACTGAACATTGCAAAGAAAAGCAATTCTGCCCAAGGTTGAGGGCAACACTGGCCTGTGTGCATAAACATAAATATTTAGGAGGCAGTTTGACATGCCTATTTAGCAAATTAACAGTAGTAGATTCCCCACCAATACTACCCTCCCTTTTTACTTTGAGACAGGGTCTTAATATGTTCCAGACTGACCTCAAACTGAGGCTGATGTTTTAACTACTGATCTTCCTACCTCTGCATCCCAAGTTTATGGTAATGGGCCTCTATTACCATGTCTACCAGTTGTTCAAAAGTTTTAACACAAGAGCTAGACAAATGGCTCAGCAGTATAGAGTACTTATTGCTTTTGCACAGGGCCCCAAGGTTAAGTTCCTTCACAGCATCCATGTAACAATTTACAACATTCTATAATTCCAATTCAAGGTGATCCAATACCTCCAGTTAGAATGCTCCCTGAAGCACGTTAAGAACCATTATGCAGCCAGGTGGTAGTGACACACCTTTAATCCCAGCACTCAAGCAGAGGCAGGTGGATCTCTGTGATATTTGAGGCCAGCCTGATCTACAGAGTGAGTTCCAGCACAACCAGAGCTACACAGAGGAGGCCTATCTCAAAATACCAAAATAGATTTACTAAAAAATAAAGAACAATATGTGCTCTTAACCACTGAGTCATTTAATTCTTCAGCCTCCCAAATAAATTAAAAAAATTAAACTCAGACCCTAAAAGCCATCTCAGATTAAGCAGTCTATTTCTAGTAGACTTTTTTTCTTTTGCTAATCTTCTTTGTCCTGCTATCTTTTTCAGCACAGACTCTATTCATCAGTGCTTGTTTAGAGACACAAATCCATGTGGATTTCTTAGCAGGGCTGTCATCAGTGACCTGTCCTGACTTGCCTTCTGAATGTCTGCAGCCTCTATACAAGATGACTCCTCCTTGAGGAGCTGTTCCTGGGTTACTTTGTTGTCACCTTGCCTTTTATTTATTATATATACAGTGTTCTGTCTGTATGTGTGCCTGCACACCAGAAGAGGACATCAGGTCTCATTAGAGATCGTTGTGAGCCACCGTGTGGTTGGTGGCAATTAAATTCAGGATGTCTGGAAGAACAGCCAGTGCTCTTAACAACTGAACCATCTCTCCAGTCCCAGCCCTTATTTGATTATTAGCTGGTCTTCTCAGTTCTTAAGCTTACTTTATCCACAACCAGGCCTAGACACATTTGGTTCTGTGGTTTGAAGTACCATCAGCACCATGACACCAGATGGTACCCCCAGCCTGTTTCTCAGTCTTGTGTCAGTTGCTCTAATCTACTTGGCTCTCCAGTCAGTATTCTAGAAATGATCAAAGCCTGAGATTCCTGTAGTCTTTGTTAACTGCCCCAGGATTCTTGTGTTGGACTTAGTAGTTCTCATTGTCTCACTTCCACATTTAATTTCTCAGTAAGTGCTGTCCGTGAAACCTTCAGATAAGACCTTGACGCCAGCCATTTCTTGCTGCCTGTGCAGGCCAGTGGTTCATCTTTGCTTTTAATTTGTGAGCTCTTCACGGTAGTAACCTGCCAGCATGGTCCTCTAAAACTGAGGCGGATTCTAACTCCACTCTGCTTCCTGTTTCTGAAGGGAATACATGCTATCTCCTAGTGGCTTCCAGTACCTACCTTCTGTTGCCTGTTTCTTTTAGCCTGTCTGCCCTGTCCTGTCCTGCCCCTCTACCCTCTTGTCTGCTCAGTTACACTGGGCTGGTGTTTGCCTTCTCTGTTCCTAGTACACTTTTGTTTGCAGGTAGCTTCTCTTCTCTCAGCTTTCTGAGAAAAAAGTCGTCACACCTGCTTGACCAGAAACACTCCTGCTAACACTGCTTTTCTAATGCTGTTAAGTCTATCAGTGTACAGAAATCTGTGTAGTTCCTGCTGTCAGCTTTTTTAAAAGGAGATACATATATTTTTGGGGGGGTTGAGGCAGGTTTTCTCTGTGGCTTTATAGACTGTCCTGGAACTAGCTCTTGTGGATCAGGCTGGTCTCCAACTCACAGAGATCCACTGCCACCACCACCACCCAGCTTTTAAAAGATATATTTATGTGTATTAGTATTATGCCTGCATATGTCTGTTCACTGAAGGAGGCTAGAAGAGGGTGTTGGATTTTCTGGAACTTGAGTTACAGACAGTTCTGAGCCATCATGTGGGTGTTGGGAGCTGAACCTGAGTCCTCTGCAAGGGCAACAAGTGCTTTTAACTGCTAAGCCATTTCTTCAGTCCCTTAATTGAGTTTCTTGTTTTTTCAAATTTAGTATTGTGTATGTGCCATGGTGCACATGTGGAGATCTTTGAGTTCAAGGCCAACCTCCTCTATACATTCAGCAAGCAATTGCAAAATCCTTCAATTCCAACAGGGTCCCATGCAGGAGCATCTGATGAGCTATAGACACGGCATTGTTTGTGCTACTCTGACTGACACAAGTGCTTTCTATACTATGGACCTGTTCAAACAGCAATGTTGGTTGACCTCAGTATATCAACCCTGTCATAGTTGTTCTATGATTGTTACCTACTTTCCCTTACAGTAAGAGCAGCTTGCAGTGACTGAAGTGCTGTTGCTGGGATGATTTGCTGGCAAGCTTTTCCTAAAACTCAAGAAGAGATTTCCTTGGTAGAATTTTTTATAGGTTAAATTTCTGTTCTGTGAATTTTCTTAAGACAAGAAAATTGGTCTCTCTTCTTTACCCTGATACAGTGAAGGAATGATTTAAAGCAATTGTTCTCACGCTGACATGTGCAACCACAATTGGTCCTTGCTTTGAGTCTCCTGAGTGGGGCTACTCTCAGTTGGAATTTAAGGATTCTACATAGAGTAGTTGCTGCTCTGCTGGGACCCAAGTTCTAACCAAGCACCAAGGTCAGACAGCTCACAAGTCTGTAACTCCAGCTCCCCTTTCTGGCCTCTGTGAGCACCGTCACACACATCACTTTAAAGCCATGTGTATCAGTCATGCTCAACAGAGCTACACTTAGGACTCCTAAAAACATATTCTTCAGTCACTATTCATAAGTAGTGTGCCACATGGGACATTCTTGGGACAGATTTCCAAAAGGACCAAAAGAGCTTGAGGTTCTCTTTGTCTTTTTCCTTAGAGGCACAGAACTAAACTAAGTGCTGAGCCAAAATCATAGTAGCAGGAGAAGAAGTAAGGAGGTCATAGGTGGTGGCATCTGTATGTCCTGCTACATCTGTGTTTGAGCCTTAGCACTATGGGTGTCTAATAAAAGAAAATCTAAAGAGGTCAGACAATAACTAATTCACAGTTTCAAGACAATATAGATATATTTCTGCAGTGCAGCAGTTTAGACCTCAACTGTTAGGAATACAGCAGCTCAGGCTGGAACCCTGTGTGGCAGGACCATGGTGATGATAGTGGCAGTGGGTGATAGATGCCAGGTGGATGGAGAAACAGACCTGTAGACTTAACTCATATTGAAAGTTTTATTGAGGGGGAGGTAAAAAAATAAGGGAAGGAAAGAGAAAAAAGATAAAGACACAGAGGGGACAGACTGAGCTGCCTCCTCAGAGGTCAGAAGAGAGGAAGGGAGGGGGCGAGGGGAAGGGAGAGACAGAAAAAGTCTAGTCTGCCCCTTCCCAGGAACAGCAGAAAAGAGAGCAGAAGTGGATGGAATTTTTCTTTTAAAGGGTCTGTTGCACCTGCATGCAGAGTACGTAATACTGTAGCAGCCATAAGACCCTGGGCTGACCAGGATACTGCCTGTGTGCATTTTTCCAGGTGACAGATGACAGGCCAGCATAACACCTGAATTCTTGCAACAGCCTCTATTAATAGCTGAGGGTTCTGGTCCACTGTGTGTTGTTCCAGATGCTGGGGGTAGATACAATACAACTGGATTCTGGACTGGAGAGATGGCTCAGTGATTAAGAACACAAGCTGCTCTTACAGAAGAACTAGTTTTGATTCTCAGCATCCAAATGGTAGCTCATGACCATCTATAACTTAGTTCCAGGGGATCCAAAACTCTCTTCCTCCTCTTTAGGTACTAGGCATGCATGTGGTACAGAAACATGCATGCAGGCAAAACATCCATACACAGAAAATAAAAATATTGTGTAATTGGTTCTTTAAATTTTTTTATTTGGCCAGGTGGCGCAGGCCTTTAATCCCAGCACTTAGGAGACAGAGGTAGGCAGATCTCAGTGAGTTTGAGGTCAGCCTGGTCTACAAAGAGAGTTCCAGAACAGCCAGGACGGTTATACAGAGAAACCCTGTCTCAAAAACAAAAACAAAAAAATGTATTTGGGAGGGGAGGTGGTTGTGTGAAGCGGTGCTCATGTGGTGGTGAAAGTTCATCCACCTTTCAGGAATTGGCTCTCTTCTTTTACTGTGTGGGTTCTGGGGATCAAACACAGGTTGTCAGCCTCTAGAGGACCTGAGTTTGGCTCCCAGCACCCACAACTGCGTGTTAACTCCAGCTCCAAACTATCCAACATCTTCCAAGGGCACTGCACACACATGACATATAATAGTGTAATTTTTTTCTTTCCAAGCTTAAGCATTGTGCACAGTATTTGATCATCAATAAAAGGTCTTTAGACAAAATTCAAGGCTGAAGAGATGGTTTAGTGGTTAAGAGCATACATATACTGCATCCACAGCATCCACATCAAGCATCTCATAACCCCCTATAACTCCATCTTCCAAGGACCTGACACCTCTAGCTTTCAAGGGCACCAGAATTTGCACATATACCCATGCAAAGACAAATACATATACATATGCTTAAAAATAACAAATCTAGTTGCCGGGCAGTGGTAGCACATGCTTTTAATCCTAGCACTTGGGAGGCAGAGGCAGGAGGATCTCTGTGAATTTGAGGCCGGCCTGTTCTACAAAACTACACAGAGAAACCCTGTTTCGAAAAAAAAAATCTTGAAAAGAATGTAAAGTTTTTAAACAAAACATTATTTAGATAATATTTAGCTTATGTTTAATGTAGTTTCACTAACCCATCATGTAATTTAATTTAAACAGGGGCTTTTCTCTGAGTTTAGTGAAAATCCTACAAGAACTGAAAGACAGGCACAATAAAAGTTAAACAGTACCTGAATTTAAATAGAAACAGACCCAGCACTCAGGAGGCAGAGGCAGGCAGATCTCTGTAAGTTCGAGACCAGCCTGGACTACCAAGCGAGTTCCAGGACAGCCTCCAAAGCCACAGAGAAACCCTGTCTCAAAAAACAAAAACAAAACAAAACAAAAAAATAGAAACAAACCCCGAGCGAGGAAAGTACCTCAGAGACAGTTAACATCAGCCAGACATCTTTTACCTTTCAGCTGAGCCCCTCCCCCCTTTCCCCTCCTGTGCAAAGAATTCTGAAGGCACCTACAAATTGATGTTTTGTGTTTGTATCATTAAAGGTATGCATGAGTTCCTTGGTGATCTTCAGAATTTATCATGAGGCTGGGGTTGTGGTTCAGTGGTAGAATATGTTTAGCCTGTGTGAGACCCTGACTTCATTCATTCCTCTCAGCAATGGTTATCATTTGTAGTTTTCTATGCCTTTGTGAAGAGAGAGATCCAATGTCTGTTGTTGATAGAGCCAGGAGTGCAGTGGCTGAAGTGCTGAGTTGCTTTGTTTCTGTTGCAGACTAGCTGCAACATTTCAGCTGTCCACTGATGGGAGTTGTGTTTGTACTTGCAGACTCCTTCAATTCTGAGGTTCTGCAGTTTTGTATGTTTTCACTTGTGCTCTGTACTCTGACTCAGACTAAAGTGTCAATCCTTAGTGAGGTGACACCACAAGCAGCATTGTCACGCATTCTATTAACAGCCGCATTTGTGACCTATCAGACCCCATCCCAAAATACAGATCATTAAGGTTCAGATGATGAAGAACACTGTGCATAAATTGCTTCCACCAATTTTCTTGCCATTGAGAAGCACAGTGAGGCACATGTTTCCAAATGGGTATGACTCTAGTACTTGAATATGGGTCCTTAAATGACTCAAATAGCAGAAAGATAGGAAATTCATATCATGGATCTGGAGGTAAGAGAACAACTTGGGAGAACTGGTTTTTTGCTTTCTGCCTGTTGGGGCCTGGAAATCAGGCTTGGTGCTGGTCAGTTTCTTACCCTGTAAGTAAAAGAGTTCTGGGGTAGGCAGAACTTCACCTTGATGCCCTTTCCTAAGCTTTCCTAGGGACAAGGGTTAATTCCCTTGTAGTTTACTAAGATTTCCTAGAACATTACCATTGCATCAGCGGGTTCTTGAGCTGTGCTCAGGCAATCATGGGTCTCCGCTCTTGGTAACTGGGAAGGAAATGTTTATGGAGCAGAGGATGGCTGTGGGAAGTTTGGGGCACTCCGGTCCTGAGACTGACATGTGGTGGTTGAAGGGAAACAAGAGAGGTCTGAGTGTCTTACGGTCTGTTGACATGGTCTTTCATATATTTACCTCCCCATTTTGTTTTGTTTTTCATGTTTTGTTTCTGTTAGGAGAGAACATTGAAATTTTTCTCTAAGCTATCTGAAGAGAGTGACTAAATGCTCCTGGGTCAGGCTGTCTGTGGGTATGAAGTGGTTGGGAGACTCCAAGAACATGGTGGTGAATGGCAGGAGAAATGGAGGCAAGTTGTCTAATGACCATCAGCAGAATCAATCAAAATTGCAGCACTCGGGCAAGGACACCCTGAAGACTGGCAGAAACGCCGTTGAGAGGCGGTCCAACAGATGTATGTACACACTTCATTTCACTGTTTTGATTGTGGTGCAACTTTGTTCCCTTCAGCTTCCGTGTGCCTCTTGTCATCACACTTTCCTCTATTCTCACAGCCAACAGTCGAGCCTTTTCATTCTCAGAAGTCCATCTTGATTCTTTTGGTTTTTTTTTCTTTTCTTTTTCGGGGGTGTGTGTGTATGTGTCCCATTATGTTGTCCAGGTTTGACTTAAACTCCTCCTGGGCTCAAGTGGTCCTCCTGCTTCAGCCTCCAAACACAATAGCAGTTTTGATTGTTAGTATGTAAAATGAAAAACTTAAACAGACACAATAGCAGTTTTGATTCTTAGCTTGCAAAATGTAAAACTTAAGTTTCATGCATTATGTAATATCTGTGATACTTATTTACTCATACTTTATAGAAAGTTTGTCTGTTCTGTAGGGGTTTTTTTTCTTTATAAATGCTACTACTGAATTTCTTATATTTAAGTATAAATAAATGTCTTGCTGTAACTTGCATAACTGCTTCATGGAGCAAACTGAAACATACACTCATCAATTTTAGATGAGGAGTGAATGGAGATGAAATGACATTTAGGACACCTTCACAGTCCTTGCCATCTGTTCAGGTTTCATGAACTGCTGAGTGACAGGGAAACCCTTTGAGGGTTACTTCTGACCCTCTATGGTTTTTGGTGGGAATGCAGCTACTTTTTTTGAGAAATGAAGAAACTGTAGGATGATTTCTGTTTTCTGTCTCCCCTTCACAATAAAATACCCTAGAACAAGCCTATGCCTGATAGCTACAGGATTTATTATTAAGAAGTATCTGCCCATATTAAGGATGACTCTTTTTCAATTTCTGCCTTTCCTAACATCAGTTAACCACTATGGAAGTTTCTCAGTTGTGTTGGGGCTGGCCTGCTGTTTTCTGTGTGTTCAAAAGACGAATATGAATTCTGGTGCATTTTCTCCTTAACAGCTGTTTATTGGGCTCAGGTGCCTTTACTCTTTCCAGATCTGCTCAGATCAGTGTTTCTGTGGAAAATATAATTCCTGTTTGAAATTAAGAATATGAGAGAGCCCAAAAACTGGTTCTTTTCTGCATGGACACCAGCTTCCCCTATGATTGTTGTCAGCATGGGCTGAAAACTGCCCTCTCAGTGGTATTGCTGTGGTCAGAAAACTAGGCATTTTTGAAGTTTTTAAATAAAATTGTTGGCCTATTCTTGTGCATAAAAAGTTTTACTAAGACATTTTATTTTAAGTTAAACTGTTGAAAATACACATTGTGAAGACAGCATTATGTGGGATGAATGGTACAGAGAGAGAGCTAGTGACAGAAGAGAAGGAGTACAAAATGTTCATGTCAAAGAAGATAGTGGAACCTGACTTAAAACCAGGGCCCAGAACACACAAAGCTAAACGCTGACAGCCCTGGAGAGAAAGTGGACAGTGCAGCAGGAAATTGGGTACTACAGCAATCTACTTTCAGCATTGGGACCAACAATAGGCCAAAGGTGAACAGGAAAAGGGTAGATTTAAACAGCCCTGAAAATCAACTAATCAGATATCAGTAGAACATTCTATTAACCAACAGTGTTATATTCCTTATTCTCAAGTATACATGAAACATCCTCCAGGACACATCATGCCAGGCTATGTAACAAGTATAAGCAAACTTAAAAAGATTGAAGTCATAAAAATTTCTACCATAGAGTGAAAATTAGAATCAATACAAATTTACTAGTACACCTTCATAAATGACTATTAATTCAAAGAAACAAAAAGGAAAGCAAGTTGAGTAAGGTGACACACTTTAATCCCAGCACTTGGGAGGCAGAGGAAGAGGATCTCTGTGAGTTCAAGGCCAGGTTGGGAAAAAATAAACCCAAATACATTTTTAGCAAGCAGTCATTTAAAATCAGCAGAGCCTACCCACAAAGGAAATTTCAGGCCCAGAGGACTTCATTGATGAATTCTCTGAGATATCTTAGGAATACTTATAACTCATTTTCTTACCCTGATGCCAAAACTAGATAGACATCACAAGAAAAGTACATACTAATATTGCTTCTGAATATGAACAGAAGTATATCTTTCACAAAATGCTAGCAAACCAGTTTGATGATGGAATCCAGCTAGTATACCATTTACCTAGAATCCCATCTCTGAGGCCTTGGGATTTCATTCCCAAGCACTAAAGAAAGGGAGAGAGAGAGAGAGGAGAGAGTGAGAGGTGAGAGAGTGAGAATGTTCTCCTGTAGACAAGTGCAGGAATGCATTCAGGTATCCATGCACACGTGTGGAAGCCTGAAATAGATGTTGTATGTCTTCGACACTCTCTACTTTTTTTTTAAAGGTACATGTGGTTGTAGTTATAGGTGAATGTATAGGTTTAGGACAGAGGTTGACATATGCCTTCCTCTATCACTCTATACTTTTGGAAATGGAGTGTATTTTTGTTTGTTTTGTTTTGTTTTTGTTTTTCGACACAGGGTTTCTCTGTGTAGCTTTGAAGCCTGTCTGGGAACTCACTTTGTCGACCAGACTGGCCTCTAACTCACAGTAATCCACCTGCCTCTGCCTCCCTAGTGCTGGGGTTTGTGTGCCATCACTGCCAAGAATGGAAACAGTGTCTTAAGTGAACTTGGAACTTACTCTTTTGGCTAGATTAACTGGTCAGCAAGCCCCTGGGTTGGTCTTCTCTGTCCCCATCTTCCTCTGATGCTAGGTTATAAACACACCACATCACACCACACCACTGTACCCAACTTTTACATGGGTGTAGAGGTCTAAAATCAACCCACTGAACCATTTGCTCAGACTATACTTGTATTTGTGATGTGTCTGTGTGTGTGGTGTATGTGTATGTAATACACATGTAGAAACCAGAAGTCTCTTTTATCATTCTTCATCATGTTTTAAAATTTAGCACTTATTTAATGTGTGTGTGTTGGTGTATATATGTGCAGTGTCATAGTGTGCATGTAGAGGTCAGAAGACAACTCAGAGAAGTCAGTTCTCTCCAGAATGTAGACCTTGGGGATTGAACTCAGGTTAACCTGTCAGTTTTGGTTGCAAATACCCATCTTACTTTTTGAGACAGGGACTCTTACTGAACCTGGAACTTATCGATTTGGTTGACTAGATTGGCTGCCCAAAAATGAGCTCCAGGGATCCTTCTAACTCCATCCTTTAGCTTTAGGGTTACAAATGTGTAATACTACCCCTGGCTTTTATGTAGATGCTGGAGATCTGAATTTAGATCCTTTGCTTGCCCAGCAGTTACTTTTCTTACTGAGCCATCTCTCTGACCCCTCAGAGTTAGTCTTTGAATGAGCCATCTAGAAATGAAGTTAATGGTGGCCCATGCCTATAATTCTAGAATTGGGGGATGTAGGCAGGAAGATGGAGGTCATCCTCAGCTATACAGTGAGTGTAGTGGCATTCTGGACTACTTGAGACCCTTTCTCAACAAAACAAGACAGTGAGCCTTTTTTACCTTTGTCTCTTGCACACACCCAGGAAGTCACTTATAGAACAAGCACGAGTTAGGCATATTATCTTACTCTCTCTGAACAGCAGCTGCAGAGTGAATTTAGAAAACTGTTTCAGTTCATCAAAAATAATGTACAGGGCTGGAGAGGTGGTTCGGCCGTTAAATGGGTTTACTGTTCTTTTAGAGAACTTAAGTTTAGGGTCTAGCACCCTCTTCTGACCTTGGCAGGCTCCCACATGTGGTACAAATAAACTCACACAGGCACACATATATGTATGAAGTACAGAGCTGGGCATAGTGGCACATGCTTATAATCTTAGAGACAGGAGGATTGCCTGAGTTTGAAGTCAGTCTGTGCTATATAACAAAATTCTGTTCTCAGAAAAGAAAACAAACCAGCACTTGGGAGGCAGAGGCAGATGGATCTCCGAATTAAAGGCCAGCCTGGTCTACAGGGTATGTTCCAGGCCATTCGGACACACAGAGAAACCCTGTCTTGAAAAACAAAACAAGAGGAAGAAATAAACAAATAAAAATATAGAGATAGAGTTAAGAAAATTTCATTTACTAATCCCAGCATTCTAAAGGGTGAGGCAGGGGAATTGCTAAAAATTCAAGACCAGCCTAGACTACATGGCAAGAACCTTGCTCAAAAAAATAAAAAACTGACCAGATGTGGTGACACATGCCTTTAGTTACAGCACTTGGGAGACAGAGGCAGGCAGATCACTATGAGTTCAAAGCCAGCCATGTCTACAAGTTCCAGGATGGCCAGAGCTATACAGAGAAGCTTATCTTGAAAAACCATGGAAGATACAGAAAAAAACAAAACAAAACAACAACAACTGAGGGTATAACTTTGTGATGGAGTGATTCACTTATCATGTAGGATGTTCTGGGTTTGGCCCCAAACACTACCAACAAACATCTCATTTACAGTGCTATCCAAAGAGCAATAAGAATCTACAAAGTATTAAATGTATTCCTGAAAATTGAAAAACATTGTTGAAAAAAATTGAAGACCGAATATGTTCATTGATGAGACGACAAATGGCAATATTCTTCAGGTGTCACAATCTCAACTGGCATATTAGAAAAAATGGCAAATCCTAAAATACAGAAATACAAGGAACCCAGAATAGCATGCAATGTTTGGGGTTGGGGAAAACCAAGTTAGGAAACTATGGTTCTTCTATTTCAAAACTTCCTTAGCAGGCTGGAGAGGTGGCTCAGCAGTTAAGAATACTGGCCGGACATTGGTGGCGCACGCCTTTAATCCCAGCACTTGGGAGGCAGAGGCAGGCGGATCTCTGTGAGTTCGAGGCCAGCCTGGTCTACTAAGTGAGTTCCAGGACAGCCTCCAAAGCCACAGAGAAACCCTGTCTCGAAAAACCAAAAAAAAAAAAAAAAAAAATACTGACCGCTCTTCCAGAGGTCCTGAGTTCAATTCCCAACAATCACATAGTGACTTACAACCATCTGTAATGAGATCTAGTGCTCTCTTCTGGCTAGCAGGTATATAGTCAGGCAGAACACTGTTACATAATGAATAAATAAAAAACAAAAAACTTCCTAACTGCTACAGTAATCAACACAAGGGTCATCCAGTGCGTCTGTGCTCCTGGAATAGATTTGAGAACCAGAGTAAATCTCACGGTTTTGATCTGTTCACAGAGGAAAGATGGCTTGCTGAGCTGCATCCCCAGCCCTGTTTTTTGTTTTGTTTTGGTTTTTTTGTTGTTGCTTTTTAATAGTGTGTCAGGAAAAATACAATTAAGAAGAATCAGAGCTCTGTATCCAGAGTGAAGGAACCTGTCATATTGTGTGTGTGAAAAATTGAAAGTCCCAGGTCCTGACTTTACATTAGGCAATGTTCTTTTAAATAGGACATTAAAAACACAAGAAACAAGAAAAAATTCAAAATTACAAACCATATGTTAAAGGAAATACCAAAAAAATGAAAAGACAACCACAAAGTAGGGAAATTAATTCCATATCATATGTCTACAAAGGGCCAGCTCTATAACATACAAAGATCTCTTGAATGACAAAGTAAAAGACAAAAATCCAATTTTAAAGTGGAGTAAAGATCTGAGTAGACATGTTGTTCCAGAGATACACAAGCAGCCAGTAGCATATTTATTTAGTCAGCATAGAATGCAAATCAAAACTCCAAAGTACCACTTCACTGCCACCAGGACAGCAAGAATCAAGATGACAGGCAGTACCTGCTGTTGGCAAGGATTGGGAGCCTTGGACTCTCCCCTCCCTGCTCTGGTGGAATTGTGATCCCCAATGGGAAGACTTTGTGAACACACAGTTTTTTTACACAGAGGTTGGTAGCGTCATTATCCATAAAAGTCCCGAAATGGAAACAGCTCAGGTGTGCTTACCAGCTGAAGTGGAGTAATTGTTAACCACAAGGACAAAAATGATAAGTAGTGTAACATAATGAACTATGCCAAATGGAAGAAGTCACAGAGGATCACACATACTATGATTCTGCCATGGGATGTTTTCAGAACAGGCAAATGGAAAGAGAGTAGATTAGTGGTTGCTACAGTCTGAGCAGTGGGGAATACACTAAGGCTTCTTTTGGGTCAAGATGGGATGGTAGTGAGAGAATATTTCTGTGAATCTATTAACTATTGAATTGTTTGTTTTACCTGGTGAATCGTATTGAAAATCAATTTTATTTCAAATGTAGCAGGGTTAGGCATATATATATGCCTAGGTTTGACTCAGGCAACAATTTAGATTTCTTTGCTTTTTGTTATTGTGATATTGTGATTTTTATGTGTATGGGTGTTTTGCCCACTGGTATATCTGTATATATGCCTGGTGCCTTTGAAAGTCAGATCCTGTGCTTCATGATGGTAGTGTGTGCCTTCAGTCCCAGCACTCAAGAGGCAGAGGCAGGAGGATCTCTGAGTTTGAGACTAGCCTGGTCTACAGAGTGAGTTCCAGGACAGCCAGGGATACACAGAGAAACCTTGTCTCAAAAAAAAAAAAAAAAAAAAAAAAAAAGGAGTCAGATTCCCTGGGTTGCTGCTACAGACAGTTATGAGCTGTTATGGGTGCTGGGAATTGAACCTCAGTCCTCTGAGAGAGTAGCCAGTGCTCTTAATGACTGAGGTATCTCTCTAGTCTCTTAGATAACTTTTCACATGCCTATATGCAAACATTTTGATTGTAAACATCATATACCTAGCCTTTAACAAGGACTCATGTGTTTATTTTGTGAAAGAATGGATGAAAAGGTTAATCTTCCCATTGTGTTTCATTCTCCATGTGCTGTTTTTGAGAACCTAAACTTATACTAAACTCAGCACTCTGTAAATTATGTGCTGATTCCAGGAGCAGGCTGAACACTGTACCCATTAGCCTTCACCAGCACCGATGAAGCTTTGTTCCTGTGCATGCCTTCTCTGCATTGCTTCCCCACAGTGATATTCAACCACTTATGCTATCCAATTAGGCTTCTCATTAAGAATTCTCTCAAACAGAAGTTGGATAGAAATAAGCCTCTCATTTTCATTCCACTTCTTTTCCTGCTTCTGCACAACTGTAATTCCAGGCAAGTGTTTTAACCTCTGGTCCTCAGTTACCCATAAAAAGAGGATATTGGTCATTCACCTGCCCAAAAGCAGGAAGCCCAGCTTCCTTCAGACCTGTGTTTTCTGGGATCCACATTTGTGGCCTTTCTTGATGACACTTTGCATCCCTTTTGCTTCCTTCTCCCCCAGCCCTATCAGATACTGTCAGCTGCCCACCTTCTCTCAATGGTTGGATTTACTGCGTCTGGTTTTCTGTTTTATGTAAGGGATACTGACTTCTTACTCACTAACAGTGATTGACATAACTCCAGCTAATGATGCCAGTTTGGATGCAGTGGGGATTTTAAAGCATATTGAGTAGTTTTCACCTAGTTGCATTTCTTTCTTTTGCTTTTCACAGGTCATGGTAACTCAGGATTTGAAGGGCAGAGTCGCTATGTGCCATCCTCTGGAATGTCCGCCAAGGAGCTCTGTGAGAACGACGACTTAGCAACCAGTTTGGTTCTTGATCCCTATTTAGGTTTTCAGACACACAAAATGAATACTAGGTAACTTTAAGTCTTTTTCCTGCATAGAAACAGTAATGATCAAAATCTTACTTATTCAGAATTATAATAACAATAAAAGGTAAAGTTCAGTAAAGTTCTTCAATGCAGAAGAGTTTTCTTTGAGCCAAGAGAAGCAAGTGGAATGTGGGATCGTGTGTGTGTGTGTGTGTGTGTGTGTGTGTGTGTGTGTGTGTGTGTGGTGTGTGTGTGTGTGTGTGTGTGTGTGAGAGAGAGAGAGAGAGGGAGAGGGAGAGGGAGAGGGAGAGAGAGAGATTGATTCACTTTCTGAGTGCTAGGCGTGCACTACCATGCCCAGATCTGGTTCTTTGACATCTTAAGTATCATCTCTCCTTGGAAAAGATACTAAGATCATCTTTTAAGTTCTTTCTGTCTTTGCTTCTGTGGCAAAGGGTTTTGGATCTGGTGGAAATGGTGCCACTAGGGATTTAGAGATGAGACACAAACTGGTCCCATTCCTTCTCATCTCCATCATACATACACAGGCTTCTTGTAGTCTGGTGTCCATGATCATCCAGGAAGAATTGAAAAACCAGGTCAATAACCTCTGATTGTCAGTGGAAACAGGAACTGGAAGGAAGCCATGCATACCCTTTCCTCAGATTTGTCCCTTTCTAGAAGTGAGACAAGACATAGTTTTTCTCACCAGGTCTGTTTTATACCTAGAAAGAATGGCAGCACCAAGGTGCCTTTGTAATGCCATGATTCTTGCCACCATGAGTCAGTCACTGAACTGAAGTGGAACACTGGAAAGGAGCTGAGGCTACACCCTTGTACCAGCTCTCAACTTTACTTACATTACACGGCTTTGAGTCCAGTTCTTCTCCTTAACAAGATTGGTCTCATTCTCCTGGAAAATGATCCTGATGGGGTTTCAGTCTAGTTGTATCCTGGCTTTCTTGTGTTTTTTGAAATAAGTAGATTACTTAAGTTGTCTTATGTTGAGTTACAGAGGCATATGGAACATTTCAGAAAGTTACTCTATTAGTATCAGAACAGAAGTTTTATTGATTTGTGTAAGATTGTTCTGAAACCCAAACTCTGTTCCAGAGGATGAATGGTTATACCTGCCACTGGCTCCCTAGTAGGAAGTATTGTGATTTCTCTCTGGGCCACTGGTATTCCTCAGCCCATGGATGGAAACTGGGATTCTGTTCTTTCTTTCTTTTTTTTTTCCTTTTTTTAAGATTTTATTTATAAAAAAAAAATAATAAAAATAATAATAAAAAAAAGATTTTATTTATTGCCGGGCGTTGGTGGCACACGCCTTTAATCCCAGCACTTGGGAGGCAGAGGCAGGCAGATCTCTGTGAGTTCGAGGCCAGCCTGGTCTACAGAGTGAGTTCCAGGACAGCCTCCAAAGCCACAGAGAAACCCTGTCTCGAAAAAACCAAAAAAAAAAAAAAGATTTTATTTATTATGTATACGGGGTTCTGTCTCCTTCATGTGTGCCTGCATGACAGAAGAGGGCACCAGATCTCATTATAGATGGTTGTGAGCTACCATGTGGTTGCTGGGAATTGAACTCAGGACCTCTGGAAGAGCAGCCAGTGCCCTTAACCTCTGAGCCATCTCTCGAGCCCCAATTCTGTTATTTCTAACAAGCTTCTGCTCTGTATTTATAACCTAGGTTTCCTGAGGCTCACTGAAAACCATGTCGTCACAAAATGAAGTTTAGATGGCTAAGGGTGTGGCTCACTGGAGTGTTCACCTATCAAGTGGGGAGTACAGAGAGAGAAAGAAAATGGAAGGGAGGGAGAAAATTTCAGTATTGTCACATTTATTAATGCTCTTGACCTTCTTGAATGGAGAACTCCTGCGTTAATTGTGTTCTGTTCCCATAGAAGCTGGAGCACCTAAAGTCAGTGTAGCATTTATTCTACTCAGCTGAGCCAGCCTGGGGGAGTAGGAATGCTCCACCTCCAGCATGGCCCCAGGCTTTTCAGGGCTCCTTGTGCAGTTGATGGCTTCCTCACACAGGAGTTTCAGCAACTCCATGCAAGCTGTGATGAGGAAGTCTCTTGTCTCTGTCTCTTTCCTCTGCGTGTCCATGGCTCTTGGGATGGGCTTACAACTGCTAAGCAAGACTCTACCACTGACCTATAATCTCAGCTCTACTTGTCTTCTACTTTTTGCCTCCTCTCTTAATCGTTCAGTGTGCTTTGAAGAATGTGTTTTAAAGCAGTAGTAGTTTTATGATTTGAGAATTTACAAAGTCAGTGCTGTTTTGAATGCTTATGCTTTGACGTTTCATGTGTTGATTTTGGTTTTGAGTCAGGGTCTTGCTATATAGCCAAAGCTGGCCTCATATTCATAGTTCTCCTACCTTGGCCTCCTGAATGCTATGTTAAAGGTGTGCAGCAGCCCCATGCTTGGCTCTTAGTGTCTTAGCATTTACCCACTAATAGGGCAGAGCTATATCACAAGAGCATGGTAAATGTAAAACACAAATTTTCATTTGCTGGGATTTTTGAATTGCTTCTTGTCAGCTATGAAACTTACGTTTTCTTTGTAATAGGACATTAGGGCTGGAGAGATGGCTCAGCAGTTAAGAGCTCACAACTGTCTGTAACTCCAGTTCCAGGGGACCATACACCCATGGCAAAACACCAATGCACATAAAATAAAAATAAATGAGTTTTTAAAAAATTAAAAACTAAAAAAAAATAACAGGAAACTAGAGTTATGGACAATACCTCTGATGTTTTTAAAAGGGAATTGAAGCCAGATGGTAGTGGTGCTTGCCTTTAATCCTAGCTGAGGCAGGTGCGTCTCTGAGTTCGAGGCCAGCCTGGTCTACAGAGTGAGTTCCAGGACAGGTGGAACTACACAGATGCAGACCAAAGAATAGATGTTTATGAAGCAATAATTATTGTTTGGGACTTTTCCTTTGAAGCTTTTCTTAATTATTTTCCAGTCTAAAGTAGCCTTAATGTCTTTCATCTTTATAGCTGTGTAGTCTTTATCCTACTCTGTGTTTGCTTATGCATATCCTCTCCTTGATATACATTTATAAATTGGCTTTATACATATCATTTCAAATTGGATGCTTGACTAGAATAAATAAGAAAAAAAATTTCAAATCAGTGGTAAAGTTGTATTATGGGAAGAAAAGATTTTAATAACCTGACATTGCTATCTGGAATATCCCTGTGTATTCATAAAATTTTACATATTGGTGTTTTAAAAATTTGTGCTACAGTGAATGTTTAGAGATGATGAATACCGATTGCACAAATAGTCTTTATTGTTGTTTGTTTGCATTTGTATAGCGCCTTTCCTTCGAGGAGCTCAAGACATATTTCAAAAGCTGACAGTTTTTCTCACAACAACCCTGTAAGGTAGGTAGCTCACCTTTCAAACAAACAAGGCACCAGCCTATGGTTCTGTCCCAAGTAATGTTCCATAACACCAAGCCATTTGCCATATCATTGAAATAGGACTTTTTAAAAATTATTTATTTATTTTTGTTTTATGTGCATTAGTAGTTTGCCTACATGTATGTCTGCATGAGGGTGTCAGATTCCTGGAACTGGTGCTTCAGATTGTTATGAGTGGCCATCATGTGGGTGCTAGGACAGAAGAGCAGCCAGTGCTCTTAACCACTGAGCCGTCTCTCCAGCCCCCAAAATAGGACTTTTAAAACATTTAGTAAAATTTTAAATAGTATGGTCTTGCTTGGAGGCAGAGCCAGGCAGATCTCTGTGAGTTTGAGGCTAGCCTGGTTGGTCTTCATAGTAAGTTCCATGGCAGTTAGGGCTACATGGTAAGAACCCTGCCTTTGAAAAATGAGAGAAAGAGAGAAGAGAAGGGGAAAAAAAGTATAGTCTTAGAAATTAATAATTTAGTCTGGTCTACAAGAACTAGTTCCAGGATAGACTCCAATGCCACAGAGAAACCCTGTTTCGAAAAACCAAAAAAAAAAAAAAAAAAAAAAAAAAAAAGAAAAAAGAAAAGAAAAGAAAAGAAAAAGAACAGAAAAAAAATTAACAATTTAAACAAATTAAAAACAAACAACATTGGTATGGCCCTTTAATCCCAGCAATAGGGAAGCAGAGGCAGGCGGATCTCTAAGTACAAAGCCAGCTAGGGCTACATAGAAACCAAAACCAGAAAAAGATGTGGATGCTAGGAACAGAACTTAAGACTCTAAGAACAACAACAAGGGTCTGAAGTACTGACCCATCTTTCCAATCCCACAAGGGAGACCTTTTTAGCAATGAAAAGTGTTATAATTACTAATAAATATATTAAGACACAGGATCTCAGTATATAGCCTGGACTGATCTGGAACTTATTATGTGGACAGACTAACATGGAACTGGAAGCTGGGCGGTGGTGGCATGTACCTTTAATCCCAGCATTCAGGAGGCAGAGGCAGGCGGATCTCTGTGAGTTCAAGGCCAACCTGGTCTACAACAGCTAGTTTCAGGACAGCCTCCAAAAGCCACAGAAGAAACCCTGTCTCAAAAAACCAGAAACAAACAAACAAAAACATTGAACTGGAAACCTAGCCAGCTACCCAGGGTGAGTGCAGTCATGGATCTCGGTGGAGAACCTACCACTGCCACTTTACTAAAGCAGCACAGTCCCTAACTGCATTCTAAATATGTGTCCTTACCACAGAGAAGTGCAGTCCCTGTCTTTGAAACAGACAGAGTCCATTACAGAAAACCACAACCCATCACAATGCAGAGTTGCGCAACCCAGTCCCAGCTAATGTTACAACACAGCTCCTGCACCTGAGCCTCAACCTGAGCCTCAAGGGTCACTGTGGAAGAGGGGTGGAAAGATTGTAAGAGCCAGAGGAGCAGAAAGTTTGCTGTGAGATTGTATTTCCTAGAAAAGTCAGAGAGGCACTTGATTGGCATGATTGGCAGAGGCAGGTGCATCTCTGAGTTTGAGGTCAGCCTTGTCTACGTAGTGTATTTACATAATTGAGAGATACTGTCTCAAAAATAAAAATTGCTTCTAAGGTCCGCAGTAGCTTTTCCTCTGGCTCTTTATAGTTGTTAACAGTTTTATGTGATTGAATAATTTTTATTTCCCATGGTATTGCTACAACAGGATTGATTTATGCTGTTTGGCCAGGTGATGTTGTTATGTATCTTCAGGGTCACTGAAACACTATCTTCACTACCTCACATTCCTTACCATCATTCATTGTTTCCAGACAGGCTTTCTCTGTGTACGCCTGGCCTTCCTGGAACTCACGCTGGCCTCAAACTCACAGAGATCCACCTGCTTCTCCTAAGTGTTGGGACTAAAGGCCTGCACCACCACTGCGTAGCAGCATGTTACATTTTAAGTGAGACAAGGATTCTTGTTAGTGGCTAACAAGGAATAATTTTTTGGTTTTGTCTGTGAGGCAGTACAAGTCAGAAAATGGGAAACAGAGATCATCACAGAACATGTTTCAGAAAAGGCTAAACTCAAAAAAAAAGAATAAGCTAGATATGAATTAGAGATAGTTGTATACACACACTTAGTGAGAGTGAATGAGTGTGTGTATGCATGTGTATGTGTGTACAGAGGTCAGAGGGCAACTTTCTATTATGTGGGTCTCAGGAATCAAATTCAGGTTATTAGACTTAGTGAATTGCCTTATCTATCTGTCAAGCCATCTCACTTGCCTGAGCTAGGCAGTTTTAACAGGTTTTGTGTGTCTTTGCTTGACACACAACATGTTCATGCCTATCTCATATGTCTTCCACTCATCCTAGTTTCCATTGTTACTAATGTCAAGCTACCTAAAAGCTAAAATCAGCACAAAATAACTCCATTTATAGTATTTTCCCTGGGTTCTACCTTTCCCTCTGTTTCCCATTTTCTGACTTGTACTGCCTCACAAACAAAACCAAAAAATTATCCCTTGTCCCCAATATCAGCCTTTGGCATTTACCTGTAAACACGAATGTATACCATATGCAAACAGAGCAAAAGAGAAAAGAAGATCTTTTCAGGTGATTGCTGTAGTAATTGATGATTTAACCATCAAGATTATTGTTTTGTTTTTTTCTTTAAATCTTTGCTGCTATAACAATGCTCACCAGGGCTGGAGAGATGGCTCATAGGTTAAGAGCACTGGCTGCTCTTCCAGAGATCTCGAGTTCAATTCCCAGCAACTACATGGTGGCTCACAATCATCTGTAATGAGATCTGGTGCCCTCTTCTGACCTGCAGGGATACATGCAGGCAGAATACTGTATACATAATAAATAAATAAATCTTAAAGAAAAAAAGAAACAATGCTCACTGTAGGATATGTGATGTGGGGGGGAAAGAAGGCTGAAGGGTTGGAGAGATGGCTCAGCAGTTAAGAGCAATGACTGCTCTTTCCGAGGACCCCGGTTAAATTCCCAGCACCCACATGGCAGCTAACAACTGATACTCTCACACAGACATACATGTAGGCAAAAACACAAATGTATATAAAATAAGAATAAATAAATTATTTTTAAAAATTGTGATGTGGGGCTGGAGACAATGATTCAATGGTTAAAAGTACTCTTGGAGAGCACCCAGGTTTGGTTCCTAGGAGTCAAAATTGTCTGTACCTTCATTTCTGGGGATCTAACATCCTTTTATGGAATTATACATGTGGTGCACATATATACATGCAGGCCAAACACATAATGCACATAAATTAATTTTAAAGAATTGTGATAGATAATTAAACTTGCTATTTTGATTTCTTTCAGATTTCGGCCTATTAAGGGAAGGCAAGAAGAGCTAAAGGAAGTAATTGAACGCTTTAAGAAAGATGAACATTTAGAGAAAGCCTTCAAATGTTTGACTTCAGGTGAATGGGCACGGCATTATTTTCTCAACAAAAACAAAATGCAGGAGAAATTATTCAAGGAACATGTAAGTTAAGTGCAATTAATGCTGGTCACCTATGTCCAGTAGGAACTAGGTATAGTAGTTGAGGCAGGAAGATTGTTACAAATTTGAGGCCAGTCTGGGTTACATAGTGAATTTGGGTCAGCTAGACTACAGCCCCCCCAAAAATCCAAAGATTTATAAATAAACTGAAGCCTGAATATTCATGAACTCTGAGATTTCAAGTCTAATAATGATGGTGGTGGTGATTTATAGAGCTTCAGGTTGAACCTAAGACCTTGCACATGCTGGGCCAGTGCTCTGCCACTGGACCATCCCCAGCTCTTGAGTTAGTTTTTTATCAAAGCACTCAATGTAAAGATCTGTAATTCAGAAGGTGTTTTGGCTGATAATCCAAGAGAAAAATGTGCTCATCTAGGAGTAAAATTCATTATGAATGTCTAGAACAGTAGAGCTAGGCCATTAGGTGCTCACATGTGTGGATGTTGGGACTAAAAGTAATTTTCACTTCACTACCCAATAGTTCACATGTTGTTGGTGGTATATTTTTAGAATTTTGAGAGTTGTCTAGCAGAATGGGGTAATCGTTATCACATTTTTTTCCCTGCTTTAGGTCTTTATTTACTTGCGGATGTTTGCGACTGACAGTGGATTTGAAATATTGCCTTGTAATAGATACTCTTCAGAACAAAATGGAGCCAAGATAGTTGCAACAAAAGAGTGGTAATTATTAAACTAGTCAAAACTCAGTGTACTTCTGTTTAAAGATCTCTGAAATTGTCCAGTGAGAGCCAGTGTTTTCCTTGAGGGGGGAAGTGCAGTGTTCTGTCCTGTTGATTCAGGGGTTAGTAAAATAAGTCTTGAGTGACCTGGTCACATCTCTAAGCCACAGTGTGTAGAGTCTAAACGACTGCTCCATGCTGGACTGCTGAAAGGTGGAGGATGCAGGGTCGGTTACCTGGCTTCCATGGTCAGTCTGAAAGGTTGGGGATGGAGTCTTAACAATCCGAGATGGATTAACAGGTAGACACTTGAATACATGAGCCTTAAAAATATGCATGCATGCCAGCTTAAATAAAAATAGTAATGGTCATTTTTAATCCTAGCAGAGACAAACAGAACTTTGTGAGTTCAAGGTCAGCCTGGTCTGCATAGTGAGTTCCAAGCCAGTCAAGGATCTCATATATATGAGACCCTGTCTCAAATAAAGTCAAACCTCAGTAAGAAGAGGCTTAAAAGTCATAGAGAAGAAAGAAAGAGGAGAGAAGGTGTGACTCTCTTTCCTTCTAATAATGCTTATTCCTTTACTATATGTCTCAGAAGAAAAAGGCAGTCCCTGTGACAAATGTTTTTGTTTTGTTTTGCTTTCCATTTTTGTTTGGTTTGGTTTGGCTTTTCAAGACAGGGTTTCTCTGTGCTGTCCTGAAACTCACTCTGTATATCATGCTGGCCTCGAACTCATGGAGATCTACCCACCTCTGCCTCCTGAGTATCGGGTTTGGGATTACAGGCATGCACCACCACCGTCCAGCTCTGACAGTTCTTTAGAATTTCAATAGCAAAAATTTGAGGGGTTAGGTACTTAAAAATAGAATATGCAAAAGAGCATTATTCCCAAGTAAGCTCCTCGGGTGGAGTGTACATGAAGGGACTCTGCCTCAGATTGTGATTGAGCTGCTGATTTGATCTGGTCTGATGGCTCCTGTGTTATAGGTGGCAGGCTTGAGATCTAGGACTCAAGAGTTGACTTTGCAATAAAGTAGCCACTGACTTCATGGAGTCCTGGAAATATAGTCTGTCTCAATGAAGAGATTGCTGTATGATAACCACATCAGAGTTCACATTGTGTTCTTTTCCTCATTCATAGTTCCCATAATGACTGCCTGCTAAAATAGTATTTGGGATATATGTGCTTAAAATACATTATTAAGAGGAATTTCACTTCTTCTTCCTTGATGTGGCTAGTAGGAAAGTTAAGCTTTTAGTTTGGGCTTGCAGAACATTTCTAGTGAGTGGTGTATCCTGCTGGATGATGACAAAGTTCTGAACCTATTACTGTGGGACCCATTTACAAATGTGTGATACTGTACAGCAAGTAGTTGGGCTCTTGCCTCCCATGAGATGCTGATCTAGGCAGTGCAGGGTGTTGAGAGTCACAAGTGGCACAGTGCCTGACCTGGAGGAGTTTCCATTCTCTCATGGGGATAAGGCACATAGGAAATCAGGCCATGGGGCTCAAAAGAGAACAGAGGATGCCCAGGTGGACTCCGGGTCAGTCAGCAAAGTATGTGGAGCCAGGGCTGATCAGTTTCTGCTATTTAGTGGGAAGGCTTATTTTATTAAAAGAAGCCTTATTATAATTACTAGTAATTTTTATCACATATTTTAAATAGGAAACGAAATGACAAAATAGAATTACTGGTGGGTTGTATTGCCGAACTTTCAGAAATTGAGGAGAACATGCTACTTAGACATGGAGAAAACGACTTCAGTGTCATGTATTCCACAAGGAAAAACTGTGCTCAACTCTGGCTCGGTCCTGCTGCATTTATAAATCATGGTAAGCTGCCTTCTGAGGCGTCTGCGCTGTGTGGGCTGACTGCCCACAACAAGTGTGGCCTGGCCATACTCAGGGGAGTTTGGATTGGCCATTGTCTTCAGATATATCAAATGTGCCCAGTGTAACTTAAGACCTAAAGTGATGGAAATGTGAAGTTGTCTGGAAAGCCTTTTCAGATTCTGTAACTTCGTGTTTCAGATCTTATCAGCAGTTAATTGATTTTCTCTTTTGGACATTTTTCAGATTGCAGACCTAACTGTAAGGTAAGCATAAAAGAAAATCAAATACCTCAGAGATTCTGTGTCTGCCTTGGGTGTGAGACTCTTACCAAGTTACTTCTATTTCAGTTTGTGTCGACTGGTCGAGACACAGCATGTGTGAAGGCTCTAAGAGATATTGAACCTGGAGAAGAAATTTCTTGTTACTATGGAGATGGGTTTTTTGGAGAAAATAATGAGTTCTGCGAATGTTACACATGTGAAAGGTAAAGGATCAGATTTCCCACTTCAGCTTCATGATGACTGTCCTCATGGTTGTGATGTTGGCCTGCCTGACCATCCACTTCACGTGGAGCAAGCACAGGTGCTCTGTAGCACAGCAGCTGTGCAGTGTGAGAAGCAGATGTGGTACCCAATACAGAAATGCTCAGGAGAACACAGTGAGTGTGCTTTCTGAGGGTATGCGAAGGGAATAGTGCTGGCTATACATACTTCACCAGAGGAATTTTGGAAGATACAATCTGATGATAGGCCCTCAAAATAAGACCTGAGTAACCCAGGCAATAGTGGCACACGCCCTTAGTCCCAGCACTCAGGAGGCAGAAGCAAGCGAATCTACGTGAGTTTGAGGCCAGCCTGGTCTACAGAGTGAGTTCCAGGAGAGCCAGGACTGATACACAGAGAAACCCTGTCTCGAAAACCAAAAAACAAAGATATGAGTAAAAAGAACTGTGATGTTAGCTGTGAAGATGTAGATATCATTCTTTTCACAATAATACATTTTTTGAGACTTTATTTTTAGAATTGACCAAAACTATTTTAAAGCTTACAAAGTAGTATACCCGATGACAACCAAGAAAAACAAATCTAAGGAACATTAGTGGAAGCCACATATGGTTACTTTTGCCTATAATCCCAGTACTTGGGAGACTGAGGCAGATGCACTGGAGAAAGTTCAAGGTAAGCCTAAGCTACATAGCAAGCTCTCTCTCAAAAACAGACATGAGAGAAACCTAGTCTCCAGCACCAAACAGCAGTAAAAATTAAGATTAGGAGAGTGTTGGGGATGTAGTCCAGTTGATACAGAGTTGCACAGGAAACACTGGAAAGATCCCAGAGTTGTATTAGAGGCTGGTGTGGTGGCATATGCTTGTAATTACAGCACTAAGAAGGTGAGGCATGAAAATCAGAAGTTCTGGTCATTCTTGGTACATAGAGTATATGCGACTCTGTCTTTAAAAAAATTAGGAGAGTTGCCTTAACAGATATTAAAGATTATTATAAAGTGATTGTGATCAAACTTGATTTGTAGACAATAGCCAACAGAGTTCTAAAACAAGCAAGTATATATGACATCTTAGTGTAAATGGGAAGTAAGCACTGCCTATCCTGTGGAAAGATAAGCTAGACTCAAAATAAAGTTTAAAAACAATATAAAATGATTAGAAAAATATCTGCACAGTGGCCGAGAGATGGCTCCAAGTTCAAGAGCATGTGCTGCTCTTCACAGGACTCAAGTTTGGTTCCTACTAACGCCCATGTTGGGCTGTTCCTGCGGCTCCAGGAGACCTGACTCCCTCTTTTGTGCTCTGAGGGTATGTGCATTCATATGCACATGCATAATTAAAAAGAAAATAAATCTTTACCAAAAAAGTATCTGAGTCAGGCATGGTAACATTCACTTTTAATCCCAACACTCTCAGACAGAGGCAGGCAGATCTGGTATGAGTGTAGGCTAGCCTGGTCTACAGAGCGAGTTCTAGGACAGCTAGGGTTACATGGAATGATCCTGTGTCCAAAAAAAAAAGTTTCTGCTGAACTTCAGAGTTTTAAAGATCTTGATAACCTAAGTAGTAAATCCAAAAATGCTTGAATGACCAGATTCAAGTCAAAGGCAGATGAAGAGACATCTCAGAATACATACTGCTCTCTTCTTTTTGTTTTTTGTTTGTTTGGGGTTTTTTTTTTTTGTTTTGTTTTGTTTTGTCTTGTTTCTTTGTTTTTCGAGACAGGGTTTCTCTGTATTGCTTTGGAGGCTGTCCTGGAACTCGCTCTGTAGCCCAGGCTGGTCTCAAACTCACATAGATCTGCCTACCTTTGCCTCCTGAGTGCTGCGATTAAAGGTGTGTGCCACCAACACCCGGAGGCATACTGTTCTTTTCAAAGGATCCAAGTTCCAGTGTCAGCCTCTGAGTCAGGCAGCTCACAACCCTCAGTAGCTCCAGCTCCAAAGACTCTGATGCCACTAATGGCCTTTCTAGGCACACACATTGCCAGAGAACATTAAAAATGCTCATACATGTTCTATGGAAATATGAGCTTTCAAAACATGTGTTCATTGCAGGTTTACTGTCAGAGACAGACATGGTAAAATGGGTAATGTAGTACTTTAACTTGGCTTGCTTGAAAGGAAATGTAAATGAAGAATTGACTACGTAGTGTATCTACAGATGCAGGTCCACAGGCAGCTAATGAACGATTGAGACAGTCATTGTAAGTATAGTTTTAAAAGTGGTTTTGGGGGCACTAGAGAGATGGCTCAGTGGTTAAGATCCCTTACTGCTCTTCCAGAAACAAATCCTGGTTCAATTCCCAGCACCCACATGGCAGCTGCCAGCTGCCTATAACTCCAGTTCAGGGGGACCTGACACCCATGGCAAAACACTAATGCACATAAAATAAAGACTTTTAAAAAGTTGTTTTAAATGGTTTTTTGTAGATGCATGCTGAATCTCCATGAGAGCTGTAGAGCTGGCAGTTGTCTGTGATTGAGGTCTCAGGTCATCTCAGCCCTTGACCTGATGTGGCCAAGTACCCTCAGCAGCCAACCTTGTTTTTAAGTAATCTTCTCCATTTGTTTGACCTTTGCTGTTTTCTCTTTCAGACGGGGAACTGGTGCTTTTAAATCCAGAGTAGGACTGCCTGCGCCTGCTCCTGTTATCAATAGCAAATATGGACTCAGAGAAACAGATAAACGCTTAAATAGGCTTAAAAAGTTAGGTGACAGCAGCAAAAATTCAGACAGTCAGTCTGTCAGCTCTAACACTGACGCAGACACCACTCAGGAAAAAGACAATGCAAGTAAGTAAGGGAGCTTGCTGTAAGGTGCTGGTTACATTCTTCAGAGCTTACTAAAGCATGCTTCAAGTTTTGAAGCTCTAAACATTGATACAAACTGGGACTCGAGGCTTCAACTACACTGCAAGATGCTAGAAATACATTGAGTCCATAGCAGTTTGTGTCCACTCCAAATTCAGGGCCAACCTCTGTATGTATTTTTGAATACTTGATATTTGGATGTTAAAGTATTCAGCATATGTTCCGAGACCATCATGTTTGAGGAAAACATTTTCAAGTCATTAGTGATACTGTAATGGTGTTTTAGGCCCTGCAAAAGCTTGTCTATTTAATCAGGCTGCTCATGTCTATCTCCAGCCAGTCTAGGAATAGGATGGACTCAGAGTTCATTATGCTTCAAGGCTTCCATCTTTTTACTACCTGATTAGCATTTTTTGAAGTGAGTCAACCTGATTCACTATGCTGAGAAGTGTGCCAGAGGAGTATTTGGATGTGGCTGTGGTGTGTGGTGTGTGATTACCACTACAGAAGGTAGCAAGCTGTGAGCTGCCAGTTTTATGTTGGTGGAAGATCTGATAGAAATTAGGGGTGGTGGTGAATAAACAAAAAAAAAAAAAAAAAGGAAGAGAAGAAACACTCAATAGGTCAAAGGCAGCACAGCAGTTTGAAGTATGGGACATCTGTGGCTGCTGTCCTTCATCTTGGTAACACTAGTATTCTCTAGATGCCACTACAACAGCGGGTTCTCCTGTCTGACTTGTCTCGACCAGAGTCATCAGTGAGAGAGGTTTGCCTTGGTTGCCCACTGAGTGCCTATTCCAGCACTCTAGTGTCAGTGACTCTGAGCACTTAGGAGCCCCCTCAGGCTCTGGTTGTTCCAGGATCTTCTCCATGCCTTCAGATGTTTTCAGCCCACCCACAGGTGCTCCCTTCCCTTACAGAAAATTTTGAAGAAAGGGGAAGGTGTCTCCATGATGGCAAATGCCACTACGTGGATATCTGAATCTACTTGCTACTGAAGTTCAAGGCCAGGTGTAACCTCTAGTATAAAAGCAATAGTGTAGCTCAAGTTTACACTTCTTAGCTGAGGCTCAAAGTGAACAAAGAGGTGTTAGTCTCTCATTCACTGTTGACTGTTGGTTCTATTAATAAAGGCAGTGTAATGAACTTTGTTTTCTTGAGTCTGGTTCCTTGAAGACACTGGAGGGCTTGTGAAGCCCATTTCATAAATACATGGAAACACTAAGGTGTATGCAGCCATCCAGACAACCACAAAGCTGCCCTCAGAGAATGGTTCTGATGAATGAGAGAGGTCCTGTGTTTTTGTGGATGAACTTGATCATTAGACTATACATTGTAAACTCAGTATACCACTTAGCTTAAATACTTAAGGTTTTAAGTATTTAAATACACATACTTTCCAGAGGTGTTGTGTGTGCTAGTGTGTTATAACATGGGAAATATTTATTACTAAATCCAGTAGTTTTTGGAGAAGTACTAAGATGTGGGTGGTTCTAGACCATCGTTGGGAGCTTATGCCTCAGCTCCAAGACAAGTGCAAAATCACTGCAGAGCTGACTTAGGCCCAGCTTTTCTCAAGGGTAGAGAGAACTCATAGCACCTTTGAGCTGCAGTCTCAGCATCTTAGAATAGAAAGTTCCCCCTTGGTAGTGGCTGCTTGTGTGAGTGTTTGGTTGATTCAGAATGCCTTTGTAACATGAACGTTAGAGTAAACCAGAGCTTACTGTCAGTGATTTGGAGGCATGGTCCAGGGTCTAGAAGGAGCCAAGGCTTGGGTATTATTTTGTCACCCTCATGTCTATAAAGATGGTGCCTTAGGATTTTGATGACATCTAAAACTGTAAGGGTCAGCCACATAGTGTGTCCTTTACCCCTTCTACAACCATTGTGCATTGAGTCATGTTCACATAAAGACTTCTTTATTTCTTACATACACTTAGCTGTTATATAATTTTAAAAAAACTTTTACTTTGTTTTTTGTGAAGAGTGGGAGGTGTGACCCATGGCACATGGGTGGAGGTTAGAGGACAAGTCAGTGCTCTCCTTCTGCTATGTTAGTCCCAGGAAGTGTGTTCACCTATTGTGTGGTATTTTTTAAACGACCAATTCCTCCTGCCTCACCCTCCAAGTGTTAGGATTTACAGATTTTTGGCCCTCATTTGCCTTCTGACTTGTTTTCTTGAAGCCTGTACTTTCTGGTATTTGTGCTTCATCTTTACCCTGTGAAAACAGAAGTGAGATGAAACAGGCTGAGAAAAGCTGTCAAGCATCTGAACTTCTCCCAGACCTTCAGGCATGCCTAGTTTGTAGCCAGGGACTGTTTTTGCCCTGCCTGCTTCTCTTTCCCCTGCCTTCACTTACAATTTGGTGGCTAGTAGAGGTCTCGCTTTAACAGGTGTACAAGGCAGTATTGCTACCTAGGCATGAGGAAAACATTTTTCCTCCACAGAAGGCCAGAGAGATGATGTCCCAAAAGCTTAAACTTGGCTTTCTGCTTTAGCATCCAGGAGTGGAGTCAAGAAGAGATCCCATACTCAAAGTGAATCCTCCAGTCTAAGTTCCAGTGCCCTTTGGAGGGCCCTGGATTTCCAGGCCTCGATGCCTCACTGTCTCCTACAGTTAGTGATGTTATGTGATAATGATCAAGCAGCACCCAAAGCTGTGGACAATCACTCCCTGTATCATACGCCAGTGCAAGACTCAGCAGACATTGCCAGTAGAATGAGGTCATGTTGACTAAAGGAGTACCTGGCTGAGCATGAAGACAGTGCTGCCCCTTTTCTTTGACACTGCCACTTCTCGTTGATTCATATCTTGCCAAGCCTGCCTTTATATGCTCTTCCTATCACTCTTTCCATGTGGCCTTTACCAGTCAGTCATGTCAGGCAAATGCTCTTGTGCCTGGTAAGCAGGAGATTTAAGTGCTACTAAGGGTTTGCTGTATTCTAACCTAGACTTGGCCATTGTACAAAATTGATTCACATGCATTGCCAGCCTATTCTGAGAGCTCAAGACAGCACTGGTGTTCTTCTGTCATGCTTCTTTATGGTGCACACTAAATGGTTTAAATAACACCTTGGAGCCATCACAGGCAATGACCATACAGTGTCTCCTGAGTTGTAACTAAAGCCGTGAATACAGGCAGTATAACAGTGATCAGGAACTCAGGATCTGGAGCCACAACCAAGCTTAAGTCCTACTTACCAGCAGATGGAGTTTTAGGGCCCATTAGCCCATGAGAGCTTGGTTCCTTCATAGGTGTGGTAAGAGCCACTTTAGGTCATCATATGACTTGTGCACAGTGTCTAGCATGTAGCAGTCAGGAGGAATGTACACCCCAACATGGTTAGCATCCAGGTTACACATTTGGGGTTTATTGATCGTTACAAGAGAGTGGCTTCAGCAAAGGCAGTAGTGGCACTCCTGCCCCTGTGAATGTCAGGACTCTGAGTTTCAATACACTTTGAAGTGGTTGACTCAGTTTGTCATTGTGGCCACCAGCTTCCTCCTCTACTTTACCATCACGGCATTCCTTCCCCACCAAATACACACACGCACACACATAACACACACACACACACATACACACACACAGTGACTGGCCCCTGGTACCCTAGAAGAGACTCAATCACTTTCCACTACTCATTTCTCTTCAGTGAGCTTACCTTTTCACTGGATTTTGGATAAGATAGTACTTTTCAAACAATGACATCCACATAAGGGCAGTACCTACTGAAATAATGTGCCATCAAATGCAGTCCATTTTGTGCTGGGTTCAGATCACAAACACAAGAACTGCTTTGTCAGTGGTTGCCACTGCTACCAATGGGGGACCTAAGGAAGGAGAAGGGACTGGGAGAACCCAGATTCAGAATCACCTTAAAATGGAATTCGACCAATTGATTAAATTAAGGCCCTTAGTACAGAGAGAGTCTTAGGTGCCAAGAGAGTCCAGTCAGAAGACACTCCCTAAAGGATGAACTGGCCAGGTCAGAAGGCCTTAAATGCACATGCCCACAATGGAGGACTTTGATCACAAAGCCTGTTGCTTCTGCAGATGGAAAGAATATGAGATGTGACTTAGCTGAAAGATTTCAGATTTCAGGCCTTATTCTCAGGGCATTGGGTTAGTGAAAGGGTTATGTTTCAGATGAAATGGAAGGACAAGTCATTCTGACTTTGGAGGGATGAGAGACAGGGAAAGTGACATGCATGACAGGAGGTAGTAGCTTGTGGAACAGAAGCAGATGGATTCCAGTGACACTACAGGGGTAGAAACTACAGGACAGGCAAGTGCCTGTATGAGGCAGTTGAAATAGACGAGTCGAGGGTAGTCAGCTCCCTGTTTGGGCAGTGGGCAAACGGTAGGCATCTACTGACAAGATGGAGAGCTTAGGAAAAGGCTGCCAGAGCTCTAAGGGATAATGCAGGTCTGTTGGCTCCAGAGCAACTTCAGCCAATGGTTAGCAGTCTGGATCTGTGGTTCAGATGAAATGGGCTGGAGGCTTGGGAACTGCCAGAATTTGAATGGTGGTAACTGGGCAGGGGATACTTGTCACCTGGAAAATGATATTCAAGGGATTTGAGTTGGCAGATCCTTGAAGAATGACAGGTAGGCTGCCAGGGCCAAAGGAAGACTGAGAGCATATGTTGTTAGCCCAAGGGAGATGAAAATGTTACCATAGTCCAGTTGCTAGAAATAAGAAAAAGGACTAGAAAGTATATACTGGGTTTATTGCCATGGTCCACCTAGCAAAGGCTGCCCCACTGGAAGGGCAGAGTCCAGGCTACAGAGGGGCGCTAACAAGAGCTGTGGATCCAGTCAATGTCTGGGTTAATTGCATTTCCAGAGCAGGAATGGGATGGAAAAGGGAAAATGAAGCTAAGAGACTGCAAAGCCTGATCATAGATAGTTCCGGAAGAAGCCATATTTGAGAAAGTATGGCAAATGAGAGAGACAGTCCCTTGAGTTGTACCTGGAAACAGCCAGAACATTAATGTGTTTATATGGCTTGCCAGAGCCAAATAGCCTGTCTTTTAGCGCGCACACACACACACACACACACACACACACACACACACACACACACACACACACACGATGGGCTGGAGGGGAGGCACAAGTGTGTGCAGTTCTAGGACTCTCCGGTCTGTAAGTCACTCAACCTTGAGTGGAATGCCATCCAGACTCACCACACTGCTCTAGAAATAAGTCGTACATATCCTTAGCATAGCCCATACAGGTATGTGGATACTTGGTCCACTCAACAGCTCTCATTGCTATGGACTCTGCTAGTTTGGGTAGCCTGTAGCTGCTGGAAAGCCAGTCCCTAAAGTATAGCCTTCTGCTCCTGGTGGTTTATCATTTCAGAGTGCTGGTTACACATTCTTGTACCTTTAGTTGGTAAAGAGTACTGCAAGCTCCTTGCTTAGCTGTGTGGGAAGAAGGAACAGGCTGCCCCAACCAACTGTTGGGTAGGCCCCAATCTTCTGCCTTTCCCTGGACTTTTTTGAGGGTGCTGATGACATGGTTACCACAGCTTCTCTCCTGACTAGTTTTAATAAAGGAAGATTTGTTTGTTGGCTTTTTAATGTGGAACTGAGAGAATTAGCTAATTAAAAAACTGACCATGGCCGGGCGTTGGTGGCGCACACCTTTAATCCCAGCACTTGGGAGGCAGAGGCAGGCGGATCTCTGTGAGTTCAAGGCCAGCCTGGTCTACAGAGCGAGTTCCAGGACAGCCTCCAAAACAATACAGAGAAACCCTGTCTCGAAAAACAAACAAACAAACAAACAAAAAAAAACTGACCATGTAAAATTTTGGGATAGCTTAGAATGTAAATGTAGATAGAGAGAAATTAAGGCAGCAGGGTAAAGGTAGACCTTGGGTCACAGCCTCCCAAGGGGCACTAAGCTGTCACATAAGGTTGTATGCTTTTTTATTTTGGAGGGAAAAGGATCTGTTTTTCTGAGTTGCTTGTTGCCATCAGGGATGCACTGTAGGGCTCTGCAGCTCTTGAGTGAACAGCCTGCTTTGCATCCTCATGGGTGAGGGGAACAAACAGCATGATAGTGTGTTTTCATGCTGGTGCATGAGTGTTAGAGAAAACAACACATGGTTCTTAGAACCTGTTCTGTTTAAAACCATTGGAGTGAGTGTGTTTCCTAGAGTCCAGTGGTTAATGTATCTCATCTCTGTTGCTGTACTGGCTAAGTAACAATTGAAGTGGTGACTAAGAGTTTAGAAGAGAAGCTGGGTATTGAATCACTTGAGAGGCAGAGGCAGGGGGATTGCTGAGAGTTTAGGGCCAGCCTGGTCTATCAAGTTCTAGGACAGCCAAGATGTACATATGATATACACATACATACACACATACATATAGAAAATGAAGGTAGAAACTGCAGTTTTCATTTACCTTGACTTCATATCTTTTATGTAAGAGAACGACTTAGTCTGGACCAGTAAACCCTGACATGAGAGATACCCAGGAAGAAGCAGCCTGGGCCCTGCCATGCTTTGGCCCTTAAACCCTAACAGAAAGGCAATGTAGGGAGGCTATGCAGTTTGTGGTTGATGGTCTGCTTTGGGGACTGTTTAACCATGTCACTTATTGTAGTACCAAGCTGATGTCATTTTTCTTTTCTTTTTTTGTCTTCTGAACTTAACAGCTTCTAACCGAAAATCTTCAGTTGGTGTAAAAAAGAGCAGCAAGAGCAGAACACTGACCAGGCAGTCCATGCCAAGAGTCCCAGCTGCTTCTAACTCTACCTCACCTAAGCTAACGCACATGAACAATTCCAGGGTACCAAAGAAACTCAGAAAGCCGGCAAAGCCTTTACTTTCCAAGACCAAACTGAGGAATCACTGCAAGCGCCTGGACCAGAAGAGTACTTCACGGAAGCTCCAGATGGGAAACTTAGTGCTTAAGGAGCCTAAAGTTGTACTATATAAAAATTTGCCAATTAAGAAAGAGAAGGAGCCAGAGGGCCCAGTGCATGCTGCAGTAGGGAGTGGGTGCTTGACTAGGCACGCTGCAAGAGAACACAGGCAGAACCCTGGGAGAGGTGCTCACTCGCAGGGCGATAGTTTGCCCTGCACCTACACAACCCGGCGCTCATTGAGGACAAGGACAGGTCTGAAGGAAACCACTGACATCAAGCTTGAACCAAGTCCCTTAGATGGTTACAAAAATGGCATTCTGGAACCTTGCCCAGATAGTGATCAGCACCCAACCCCAGAGGTGTTGGAAGAACTGGCTCCAGAGACTGCACATAGGGAGGAAGCTTCCCAGGAATGTCCCAAGGGTGAGCCCTGCCCATCAAGAAAGAAATTTCGACAAGGGAAACCCATGAAACACTTAGCAAAGTCAGAGGACTGCAGTCTGGAGCACGGCTTCCCTGAGAAAGATGGGCTGCCAGATTTGCCAGTTCCCCATCCTGACCAGGGTGAGCCCAGTGGCACGGTCGGGGTGCCTGTGAGCTACACAGACTCTGCTCCCTCACCTGTTGGCTGTTCCATTGTCACACCCGACAGCTTCACAACAAAAGACAGTTTCAGAACTGCACAAAGTAAAAAGAAGCGTCGGGTCACCAGGTACGATGCACAGCTGATACTGGAGAACAGCTCTGGGATCCCCAAACTGACACTTCGCAGGCGGCATGACAGCAGCAGCAAGACAAACGACCATGAGAGTGATGGTATGAACTCCTCAAAAATCAGCATCAAGCTCAGCAAAGACCATGAAAGCGACAGCAACCTCTATGTCGCAAAGCTCAGTAATGGGGTTAGCTCGGGGCCAGGCGGCAGCTCCACCAAGCTCAAGATCCAGCTCAAGCGGGATGAGGAGAGCAGGGGGCCATATGCAGAGGGGCTTCATGAGAATGGAGTATGCTGCAGTGACCCCCTCTCCCTGCTGGAGTCCCAGATGGAGGTGGATGACTACAGTCAGTACGAGGAGGACAGCACAGACGACTCCTCGTCTTCTGAGGGAGAAGAGGAGGAGGAGGACTGCGAGGACGACTTTGATGATGACTTCATCCCTCTTCCTCCCGCAAAGCGGCTGAGGCTAATTGTTGGTAAAGACTCCATAGATATTGACATTTCTTCAAGGAGAAGAGAAGATCAGTCTCTAAGGCTGAACGCATGAGCTCTCACTCTTCAGTTGTCCTGAGGAACTAAAAAAAAAAAATCCCAGCCACAGCTTTTCAGCGCAGCACTTCTGTGGTCTCTTCACCTGTAGGCATAATACTGTAGAAAGTGTACAGCATCCTGACTCCTAAGTCTGATTTGTGCAAATTTTTATCTTACTTTTTAAATAACCTTCTTATGTGCAATTCCAAGTTAGAGGGAAAGATAGAGGCTCCAGCAAACTGTCCAGTGATAGCAGCTCTGCACACAGGACCTTCAGACACTAATTTGGTTATACCATGTTGTCACTTCCTGTAAGAGCAAGCACCAGCCCTCTTCCATAGATGACTAAACTGTAGTTAGGCTGGAGCGGAGCAGCCTCCTGGGAAGGGTTTCCAGCATCCGCTTGTATCACCAGCAATGACCTCCGGCTTTGGGTTTATTTGCTAGATGTTCCCCTTTGGAGTTGTGTCGGTTTCACACTGTTTACCGGCCCAGGTGTCCTGTCCGTGGCCTTCGTTATCCTAGAGACCATTGGCTGGAAGTCAGGTTGATTTCTTTGAAGAAAAAAAATTAAATTAAAATGCAGTCTTCTGCGTGACAGCTCATTTTCAGTACATTATATGTACCAGGCTGGTGGTGTGCAGGATGAGTTTTCAAAGCAGCTTATTTATTGCTTGTCATGTAAATTAAAGACAGTGTATTTAACACTTTCCAATCCTTTTAGATAAAATTGTTCTTTGCAAGAATGATTGGTGCTTATTTTTTCAAACCTTTGCTGTGAACAGCGTGGCAACAGCAAGCATCGTTTGTCTGATGAACTCCAGCTATCTTTATTTGGGTCTTCAAGTTTCTGTTGCACTTGTAAAATGCTACAAGGAATATTAAAGAAATCTATTCACTTTAACTTATAATAGTTTATGAAATAAAAACATGAGTCACAGCTTTTGTTCTGTGGTAACCTATACAAACATTTGTCTTTGGGATTCAATGTAAAGAGCTGAAAATGATGTATATGTTGTAAATATTTGTGTGTTGTGAGAAATTTTTGTCATAAGAAATTAAAAGAACTTACCAGGAAGGTTTTTAAGTTTAGAAATATTCATGCCAATAAAATAGGAAATTATAAATATATAGTGTAAGCACTGCATCAGTGGACATTCTTGGCTTATGTTAGTTTATTATGAAAATATCAGATTTTTTTGATGATATTATCAGTCAGACAAAAAGAGGAGTCAGATTTAATTTGTTTTTGAAGCACTTTGAAAAGAAATTAATTTTAAGTAACTTAATGAGCAATTTTTGATTACTGCGTTATGTTCAATACCAGGCTTGTTTGTTTCTCTGGATTATTTTACAAAAATCAAAGAATTTGAGAATATCAGTTTGTAGCAGGTGTTTGACACCAATGGGTCTGTTTATTTACTGGGAAATGTGTAGGTGTCCTTTCAGATACACAGTGTTCCTAAATGACACAAGCTGACGGACTTGGTGTTCCAGAGAGTCAGAGGGGACCTGCAGGGAGTGAAAGGTCCAACAAAGCATCTCAGTGCTTCCCTGTTGCTGATGACACCTACTAATGTTCAGCTTGGGGACATTTGGATCCTTAAAACTGTTGCCAGTGGGTTCCAGTTAGACACTAGTGAGACTCATAAGTGTTTCTAGGATTCAGATGTCTTTGCTTCTGTGCATGATAGAATCCCGCTGTGGTCCTTGCAGTCCGTCCTTGTTACCGCGCAGTCTGACCCTCAATGTCTCTCATTTGGAAGCAAGAGGGAGACTGTGCCTGCATACACACACAACTTTTTGCTATAAGCCGAGAAGGGCAGCCCTATGTCTCAGGACCTCCTGTCTCAAGGCACCCAGAGCACCTTTCATGGTGCTCCTAGTTCTCATGGAGTCCCTATGCATAAGTATGAGCCCCATGCCACCTCCAGGAAGCTGAAGGTGGGCTCAGGAGCCGGCATAGGACAGCAGGTCACTCTTGTCCCCATGTTCACTGGGGCTGTTTGCAGAGGCTCAGAGACTAAATTCTCCCATTTCTTTGAAATGCAACAATAGCATTTCAGGAATTTCAGTCTTAAGGAAAAAGTAACAAAATAACACATTTCCCATTTTCTCCACTCTTAAGCTTAATTTTAGTAACTTATTTTTGATGTTTATTTTAGTTTTGTTGTGGCCTCATCTTTGGAGGCTGACCTTCCCATGGGTCTAAGAGCAGTGACATAGTGAGGAGTTGCTGCCTCTCAGGAGTTGTATGCACAAGCATTCAGCAGCGCTGCTGATGCCTTCTAGGGAACCTTATTTCCGTTTCTCAAGGCAGGGGCCTCGGACTGTTCTCGATCTGCTGTAGAACTTCACTGTGGGGGTGCCAGAACCCACACTCTTGACCAGTCTGGAAGAGGCTACACTCAATAAAACTCTCAGCTTGAGCTTATGCAATGATTGGTAAAGTTTTTGGCAATTGTAAGAATTAGGAAATGATCCTAGAAATATATGTAAAGTATTCAATTTTCAATCATTTTTCAAATTACTGTTTTAAATTGTTTTGCTGAGTTGTAATACTTTTGAGATACAATGTATTCCTTGTACTGAAAGAATGAAAAAGGACTTTTTCAGCATTTGAGGTAAGTTCTTTAACGTTTCATTAAAAACATTTTTTACAAATATTTTGTACATGCACTTGCAGTATTGAGGTTAATCATTTTAATAAATTCGGAAATTAAAATGATCTGGTCATGTTCACTGTATCTTGAGAAGAAAAGTGAGTCTTCCACCAGATAGCTACAGGAAGCAGTTTGTGAGTTGGAGTGAGCCATAACTCCAGTGGCCATCAGTGGTGGCACACACCTTTAATCCCAGCACTTGGGAGACAGAGGCAGGCAGATCTCTGAGATCAAAGCCAGTCTGGTCTACAGAGTGAGTTCCAGGACAGCCAGGACTGTTACACAGAGAAACCCTGTCTTGAAAAAACACAAAATAAGTGCCTCTGGTGGCCATGTATATACAGTGTGACTCTTGCCCTCAACAGAGGCCTTCCACAGCCCAGCTAGCCTACACCAAGTTACCTGGAAACCTGTGACTTCCTTCTCAACTTTGTGTCATCAGTGTGACATTGTCAGACTGAGGTACAAAGACACTGCTAGGCTCTGGTATTTTTGTGGCCCCTGCAAGAAAGCAAGTGAGTTCTTGGCATACAGGAGAAGGCTCCAGCCTCCTTCCCTAGTGTCCCAGAGCATGTGGGTTTTGGCCAGAAATATATCCTAAAATGTGGAGCCTCAAAAGGACAGATATAAGAATGATCACCCCTCTACCCACCTCTGCCACACATACCCTCCCAGATCATTAAGTTTATAGTCATAACCCAAACTGCCAATCTCAGGACAGGTTAGGAGATGGCTTTCAACATACTATAAAATAGTCACTCTGTATCACCAGAGTTTCATGCTCAGGCTCAGCTATGGTAGATGGGGTGTCCCACTGTAGCCTGCTTTGCTGAAAGGAAGCCATGCTTTGCTGGGCCACATAGGAAGGTGCCCCGGTATGAGATTTGAACAGGCATGCCCTTCATGGCAGGAGTGATGGCATCCTTTTGAGAGTGTTGAGCATCCGTTAAGTACCTGAAGTTATGGAGAGGTAGGATCTGAATTAAAGCTGAGAGTCTCCTGAGTTCAGACAGCCCATTCCTCCCACACAGGGAATGCTGCACCCAAGGCCTTTTGGCCTCTGATCTTTCATAGCAGCTGGGGTTCCCTTTAGGAGGATCCAGGCTAGTGGATGAGAGTGGAGAAGTTGAGCTGGGGAGATTACTAATCTTCTTAAAGGACAAGCAAGCTTAACCCATGGCAGGAAGCTTCCATAGAGCTGAAAAGGGCTGAGAAAAAAGGAGTTACTCAGAGCTGAAGAATAATAGACAAGTTAGTAATTATCTTCCTGGCTTGCAGATTCAAGAGTCCACTGGGCTGGAGAGATAGCTCAGTCGTTAAGAGCACTTGTTCTTAGATGATTCAGATTGCTTTCCAGAACCCCCATGGTGGTTCACAACCTTCAGTGACTCCAGCTCCTGGGGATCTAATGCCCTCTTGTGGCCTCCATAGACACCAGGCATACATGTGGTGTACATATATACATATAAAGCAAGCCACCAATATAACATAAGTCTTTGTATTAAAAAAAAAAAGCTGGATGTGGTGGCATATGCCTTTAATCTCAGCACTTAAAGTGGAAGCAGGCAGATCTCTGACTTCGATTCCAGCCAGGGCCACATTGAGACCCGGTCTCACAAACAAATGAGGTAGGTGGTAGTGGAGGGCCACATCTCACCAGCCATCCCATGAGAGTGCCAAGAGGAAAAGGTTAAGGGTGTGGAGGAGAGCCAGGCAACCTCAAGAGCACTGCCCTGCAATAAGCAATAGGCAAAGTCATCTGAAGGTGAGGTGAGGGTCTGAGGTTTGGGGAGATGTGAAATGGACAATGGGAATGCGAGCTAGCTATAGATTCCTAATATAATTCCTTAAATATTTTCTCATAACTTTGTAGTACCAGTCAGCATCCGGAGACATCTGTGGTGCCCCAGCTGGTAGTAGCAATGATGATTGAGTCTAAGACCATCAGGAACCTCAGGAGAGAGAGGGGTCAGAAGGCATAGAGTTTAGGGTGTCAAAAAGTTGAACCAGGCATAATAGTGCACATCTGTGATCCTAGCACTTGGGAGGTGGAGGCAGAAGGATCAAGAGTTCAAGGCCAGCTAGACTACTTGAAGCCTTGCTTCAGAGAGAGGCAAGAAGCTAGAGACAGAGATGTTGAACAGAATCAGACATACAGGGAGGATAAGAAAGGCGTCAGAGGCTGAGTGGGCCATCTGCAAATACACCAAGCTCTCTGGACAAGCAAATGGTGAGCACAAGCAAGACATGGGTCAAAGGCAGGTCAGGAGCCTTTGAGGATGAGGGTTTGCATTTTCTGATGGTGGCAAAACTCCAATGAAGCCAGGGGCAAGAAAAGTTTGGTGGAAATTAGGTGGTCATAGTTCTGGGCTGGACATTGATCTGTTGCACAGGTGGCCTTCATTGAGGGCCTCCCAGGCACTTGCAGTTTGTGCTAGGTGTGGGTGAAGATCCCAGGAAGCAGCCGGCAAGTGGAGAATGCCAAACCAGATGATCCAAAGCATGGGCTCTATCCAATACATACCTGAAGAGCCCCATGCCTCCACCAGAGCACTTCTGGAAGTTTCTCTCTACTAAAAGTAGGGCAGGATAAGAACCATTGCTAATCATGAAATGACAAATAGTGCTCAAAATAAAAACCCCCACATCACTAGTAATCAGAGAAATGCGGCTCAGCGGTTACAGTACTTGGTGCTCTTACAAAGAACCAGGGTTCAGTTCCCAACGCCCACCTGGCAGTTCGCAAGTGTCTGTAACTCCAGTTCCAGGAGATCTGACACTCTCTTTTGACCTCTGAGAGCATGAACATGGTATGCATACATACTTGCAGGTAAAGCACTTACACACATTATTTTTTAAAAAATGTTAATACTTTGAAATTCCATCTTACCCCAGTGAGAGTACACAGCATCAAGAAAACAAACACTGGGGGATGTCGGGTAAAGGAAACCTTTATTCACCCTTAGTGGGGGTATAAACTGGTGTGGCCATTATGGAAGTCAGTGTAGACGCTTCTCTAAAAAGTAAGATTTGTGCCAGTGAGATGGCTCTTGAGTAAAGATACTCGACACTACTAAACCTGGTGAACAGAGTTCCATCCCCAGGATTTATTTCATGGAAGGAGAGAACCAACTACCATCAGTGTCCTCTGACCTCCACACGGCCTGCACCATGCCATGAGCTCACTCACCCACATAACACACACACACACACACACACACACACACACACACACACACACACTCACACTGAATAAGTAAAATGTAAAAGGCAGGTGGTGGTAGTGCATGCCTTTAGCCCCAGCAGTGGGGAGGCAGAGGCAGAGGCAGATATCTGAGTTCAAGGCCAGCCTGGTCTACAGAGCAAGTTCCAGGAGAAGCTGGGCAACATAGAGAAACCCTGTTTTGCAAAACAAAACAGTAACAACAAGTAATAAAATATCTTTTAAAAAAAAGCAACACAAAAGTAGAACTGCCAGAGCCATATGACCTAGCTAAACCACTTGGCCACACACCCAGAGGACTCTGTGCCCTACTACTGAGACACCAGCTCCCCATCTCACTGCATGCACTCTAGTGACATTAGCAAGAAAAGTAATCAACTTAGATGTCCATCAGCTGAGGAATGAACAGTGAAAACATGGGCCACAGACACATGCTATTTAATCCCTCCACTTGACACATGACATTTTCAAGAAGACAGATAACTAGAAAATATTAGACTAAGCCACATAGTCCAGGCTCAGAAAGACAAATGCCATAAATTCGCTCTGACAGGCAGATTCTAACCTCAAACTGTTAAATATGTGTGTATAGGTGGGAATAAACGTGGGGAAAGGCCAGGAAACTAGGATGGGGCCCGTGAGACTGGAGATAATAGTCTTTAAGAGGAGTTGGGGAGCCGGGCGTTGGTGGTGCACGCCTTTAATCCCAGCACTCGGGAGGCAGAGGCAGGCGGATCTCTGTGAGTTCGAGACAGCCTGGACTACCAAGCGAGTTCCAGGACAGCCTCCAAAGCCACAGAGAAACCCTGTCTCGAAGAAAAAAAAAAAAAAAAAAGAGGAGTTGGGGAAGATGGGGAAGGCAATGGAACAAAGTAGAAATGAGGCAGACAAGCATAACAAACAGTTTAGCAACTTGGGGTCCACTTGGTATGGGTTGTGCACATACCCACCCCGCTTCTAGAAATGCAACTTGGCAGCCTCTTTTTTTCCCCGAGGCAAGGTTTACCCTGTGTAGCCCTGGCTGTCCTGGAACTTGCTCTGCAGACCAGGCTAGCCTCAAACTTAGAGATCCCCTGCCCCTGCCTCCTGAGTGCTGGGATCAAAGGCATGTGCCACCACCACCTGGCTAGTTTTTATTCAAACATACTCTCTATATATCCAGGTAGAATAGAAGGGCCAATCTAGCCTAAACTGGTTTGGGATGTGTGTGCAAATAAGGCAAACTATGTCTAAGTGGACTTTTAAGGGGAATCCCTTATTTATCAAGTTATGCCTATGCATAATTAGGTGTGCATATACTTAAAATCAGATGTAATATGGGAAACAACATGTGCAGTAAGCAAAGATCTATGTGGTAGAAGTCTGTCAATCAAAATGAAGAATCACTCAAATTATGTCTCTAACCCATAAAAGGAAGTCTCTAAAAATAACTGGGGTCCTTGAGTGTCTTCACAGTAGGGTCTGACCTCTTCTATTGCTTTGCTTAAATCATTTCTTCACTACTTTGCAAACAGTGCAGGCTTTTATTTCCTTCTGTCTCCACTTTTCATATGAATTAAACCTGAGGTTGGTGTCAGGAATAATCCCCCATTGCTCTCCTGCCTTAGCCACTTAGTCAGGGTCTCTCAGTCAAACCCAGAGCTCAGGGATATAGTTAGCATTGCTAGCCAGCTCACTCTGATGTTGTGTGACATCATTCCTGAGAAGCCATGAATAAAATGTCTACTTGCCCCAGATAGTAAAATAACAACAGACCAAAGTAAGGACACCACCAAAGGCCACTTTGTTAAACCAGTGGCTTTATTGGGGTTACTCACAGGAGTATGGGTTAAGGGTTACTTACAAGAGCAGAAATGACTCAAAGACAGGTCTCCAGCCATGGGTGACGGTTCATGAAGACAGAAACCTGCAGCTCACCACACAGCCTGCAGACAGCTCAACAAGTTAGAGAGCATCCGTTTCAAGTGGCTAAGTAGTCAGTGTCTCTCCCAGGCAGTTTGGGCTCGTCTTGAGAAGTGCCTAGGAGATCTGGTCAGTTTCAGGGACTTGGCTGGATTTTGTTGATGTTTTGAGACAAGGTCTCACTATGCAGCCTTGGCCAGACCAGGCTAGCCTTGAACTCACAGAGATCTGCCTGCCTTTGCCTCTGGAGTGCTAAGATTAAAGGTAAGCACCACCATGCCAGGCTTCCTGAAGCTTTTCAGATGTTTGCCTCTTGAGCTTAAGGGCCCTTGCTGAAGGCTGGAATGCTCTACCTCCCTTCAGAACAAACTGTCTTAAGGAGCTTGATTAAACCTCCCATATGAAAGGTTTTATCTCTGAGGCAATTGCTATACAACATCAGGGGTTCCCTGTCCTCACCATCTGTGACTGAAATCACAGAGGAGCCACCAAGTTCACCAGGCCATATATAGGTTTCTGGGCTCCTCGAGTGGCAAACATTTTAAGCTATGAACCATCTCCCAGACTCTTACTCCATTCTCTGATAAGAGGTCAAGAACCTAGTTATCCTGCCCAGACCTCGACCACTCATAATAAGGGAAAATGTGGGAATCATACTGTGTGGAAAGCCTGGACATGGCTTTGTGAGAAGAGCTGGAGGGTGAATGAACCATAATTAATTTGAAAGCGATACACAGACACATGGAAACTTGCTACTTTGTAAGTGAATTTCAAAACAATTTTTATAAGAGAATCACTGGTTTCCACTTGCCCTTCATGGGCTCAGTGGGACCAGAGGCAGTTTGTCCAAAGGTCAGGGTGCAGGTAAGTAGGGTCACCCACACCCATCATTCAAATACACCCAGGAGCCTGAAAAGTGGGAGAGGCACACTGGCGCCCTTCATCTCCTGAGAGGCCGAGGCTGTGGCTGCCCTGGACAGGCAGGGACCCTGCTTTATCTGGCACCCGTGGAATACCAGCAGCCCGGGGCCATCACAGAGATGCAAGGGATGTGTACAAAGTTCAGGAGATAAGAAGGGACATGCCCAGCTTGGGGCCCTCTGGGAACTGAGTGGGGCAACAGAGGGAAAGGCAAGGACGGAGCTCAGGCATCCTGGAGACACATACCCTTCCAACAGTTCCTAACACAACACAGCTGTAGATCCCAGAGTGTGGGAGGGCCCTGATGGCTGAGCCCACTTACTGAGATTAAGTAAAACAGGAGGGCTGGGGAGATGGCTCAGGGGGTAAAGCCTTTGCCTAGCAAGAGTCGGGGCTCAGGTCTGGCTCCCCAGAATCCACATAAAGCTGACTACAGTAGTTCACACATCTGTAATGGCAGTGCTCCTGAGGTGAGAGAGGAGGGTAGGAGAGGAGATGCCCGGAAGTTCATGGACTAGTCTGTCTGTCATACACATGGCATATGCAGCAGTGAACAGAAGATCTAATCTCAAACAAGTTAGAAAGGTGGAACGTGGAGTCCAGAACCTGAACTTTCCCTCTGACGGGCATGCACACAGTCACACTCACACATACAAATGGGCATGTGCACACACATGCACAAAGATAACTATTATATATTTTAATTATTATTATTTCTCTATTATTGTTGTTCATTATATCTTGACTATATCATTGTTGTTATTATAAATAAAACAGGAGAATGCACCTCATGGTGATAAAAAAAACTATAATCGCAGCACTCTGGAGGTGAGGACATGAGGATCATATATTCAAGGTTATCCTCTACAATAGAGCAAGTTCAAGACCAGCGGGAACAATTTGAAACAGTCTCAAAAAGAAAAAGTAAAGTAAAAGCTAAGGGGTCTGGGGAGACATGCCTCGATGATTAAGAACACTTGTTTAAGTGTCCTGCAGAGGACCAGAGTTTGATTCCCAGCATCCACATGACCATTCATAGCCACCTATGACCTCAGTCCCAGAGAATCCAATGCCCTCTTCTGGCCTTTTCAGACACTGCATGCATGGGGCACACATACATACATAGAGGCAGGCAAAACACCCATTCACATGAAATAAAAATAAGCAAAACTCTAAGGAATAAATAAATGATATTGAAAGATGAATAAACCCAGTGCACCAAACAAAGGGGAAAATCCAGAAGAAAGATGTGTGGCTTTTTGTGCCCACACAATATGCGTGGTCACACAGCCTTTGTGATTTCCTATGACCTAATTTCTGTGCTTATTCTCTGGTTTCACACAATTTGCCCTAGCCATGGCCACTAGACATGGGAGCTTGTCCTGCCCCCGCCTGTCCCCGGGAGGAAGTGACTCAGGAGGCCACCTTGGGTAGAGGGCTGCACACAGAAGTCCTTCCAGTCCATTGATTCTACACTCCCACAGCCATCCTAGCAAATGCGAGTAGAGAGGGCCAAGCAAGTAGCTTGCTGAGGGCCTGTTGTGATCAGGGGACTGAAGAGGTTGGGCTTGGATCCGGACAGTCTGTTCCCTTTCCTATCCGGCAGCCTGAGCCCACACCCACCCCCATCCTATGCCAACGTGGCAGGCGGTACCAGGCAAGTGGCCAAGTCAGCAGGAGGAAACTGCTGTTGACACGTGACAGGCATGTTTGCTTACCAGGGGCCACCCAACTGAGAGTTAATATTTAACTTCCTCTAGACCCTGGTCTGTAGCAGGGACTGAGGTGGGTGACAAAGACATGAGTCAGTTCTTGCCTTATAGAATATGTGGCTCAAAGCTCACAGGAGCCTCTTATAGAATATGTGGCTCAAAGCTCACAGGAGCCTCTTATAGAATATGTGGCTCAAAGCTCACAGGAGCCTCTTATAGAATATGTGGCTCAAAGCTCACAGGAGCCTCTTATAGAATATGTGGCTCAAAGCTCACAGGAGCCTCTTATAGAATATGTGGCTCAAAGCTCACAGGAGCCTCTTGTGGGTTCCTTATCACTGTTCCTAGAAGGAATCTGAGCTTCACAGTGGGGCGTAACCTGCAGGCTCTACCTCACAGACCTGCTGCAGGCCTGATGATCTCTGTGGGGCCCTAGTGGCTTGGGGCTTGAAGTGTGGTGCTGGTGGAGGTACATGTGACACATAGTCCCGAGACCACCCAATCATAAGGTCTTCTGCCTGCTTTTCTCTGACTGGAACCCTCTCATATCACCTCTGAACCATGTCTTCCCACACCTCAGGTCCCTCAAACCCACTCATATCCCTCTGCTCAGTTGCGACATCACAAGATACATAGAGTCCTTTGGGCCTGGCTAGGGCTGGGCCCAGGGAAGCCTAGGCGGGCTGGTAAACTTATGTCAGGGTACCTTCACTGGGAAAGGAAACTCCCAGCTACCCCAATGTCCAGCACCATAGCCTGCCAGGGCTCAGACAGACCTGAAGTTAAAGCCTCAAGGGTACATGATTAAGAACCCTGCACCTGCCATTGCCCCTCTGTCCCAGGGAGGGAGTTGCCCAGAAAGCCATACTGGGCGAAGGACTGTACCCAGGACCCTTTCCAGCCTATTGAATCCCAGCAGAGGAGAGACCACAGGCCAGCAGTTTGTGTTGGGCTCTGGGTAGAACTTCTTGCTTCACACTGCCACTGGCACAGCCCTGGTGCCTGAGAGAGTACTGTGGGAGAGTTTGCAATGCAGTGTCCTCTGCTGGCCACCTCATGACACAAAGGTGCTTCTTTCCTGGGAATTGCACAGACCACCCAAATCACTGAGCTCGAAACCCAGTATCATCCAACTGCAGGGAAGCCTCTGGGTCTGCCTGCCTCTGTTTACAGCCAGTAAACACAGAGAGGGAACTGAGAGCAAGGAAAGGCACCCACAAGTGGCAGCACTGGCGGAGAACCTGCTCTCTCTCCTCAGCCTGGATCCTTTCCCTGAAGCAGGAAGCAGGGAGGGTGGTTCTGCATTGGCAAGGCTGCAGGCAGTGTGGCAGGCACTAGGTCATAGCTGTCAGGCCCTCAGTCACTAGGTCAGGTAAATAGAAAGCAATGGGGGTGCAGAATGTGATTGCCACATGATTCCCAATGTCACATGACTTCCAAGGGCCTCTGTGTCTGCTGGACTGATGGGAACCCAATTAGACAGGCTGACCTTGGGCTTGGCCTCAGGAGCTGCAAAGCACTGGGTTCTCCCTCTCCCAGCTTCTAATTATAAAGTCACACTTGCCTGGGGCTGTCAACAAGTGCATGTAGGCATTTCTGGGTGTGCATGTGCGCCTGCGAGTGCATGCTTGCCTGTGTGTGTGTGTGTGTGTGTATCTGAACATATTTGTTGATGGTTGGTGTCTTCATCCATCACTCTCTTGATTTTTTTCTAGCATTTATTAATTTTAAATATGCATTTATTTATTTTATGCTTATGTGTTTATGTATACCACATGTATGCAGGTGCTGGAGGAAGTTAGAAGACCATGTTGGATCCTCTGGACCAGGAGTACAGGCAGTTGTGAGGTGCCTGATATGTGTGCTGGGAAAGGAACCCAGGTCCTCTACAAAAACAGTAAATGCTCTTAACTGATGAGCCATCTCTTCAGTTAGATTTACTTATTTTGATTTTGTGTGCATGGGCATTTCACCAGCATGCACATCTGTGCATCATGTGTGCATCTGTGCACCATGTGTGTTCAGCGCCAGGAGGTCAGATGAGGGCACTAGATCCCTTGGAGCTGGAGTTACAGATGGGTTACAGATTTGTGAGCTACCCTGTAGGTACTGGGAACCAAACCCAGGCCCTCTGCAAGAACAAGTGTTCATAACCACTGATCCATCTCTCCAGCCCCTCCAGCTTGTATTTTGCATCATGATCTCTCACTGAACATGGAGCTCATCGATTCTGCTGGATCGGATGTCCAGTGAGCTCCAGGGATCAGCCTATTTCTACAACCTACCCCCATTGGTATTACAAGCATGCATGATCCACCCTGCTTTTTATGGGGTTCTAGAGATCTGAACTCAAGTCTTCATACTTGTTTGAAAAGCACATTATCTATTGAGCCATCTGTCCAGGCTCCTGCCTGTAATATGTATTATCTTACTCCATTTTAGTGCTGTGGGCTGAATCCAAGCCCTCAGGCCTTGGCCTGTTACACCACCGAGCTGCATCCTGTCTTTGGCTGTCAGTTTTGCTTCTCTGCATATCAGGTCTTCAGCTGTGAAACAGATGCTTGTGGTTCTAGGTGAGGGTGAAATGAGATGATTGGGAGTGTACAGCAAGGTGGCAGAGACAGGCGGGGAGAGGGGGTCTCATTTTCATAAGGAAGGAGACTGACTGACTGTCCCTTCCTCAGGAGGACATTGCTTCTCCCTGTCTCTTGGATTCAGCTCCAGACCACACCCCCCAAGCTGGGAAAGAGAACAGGGTAGACACAATTAGCAGGGCTGAGGAATGGTGACCGGAGTCCAGGCTGACTTCCCTTTTGGGTCCTGATTTCTGGGCTCCACTCCCTCTTCCCTGGAAAAGTCACACCATCAGCCAGACCTTCCCACATACCTGACTTCACTCCAGGCCTGGCCATTTCATTTGGAGGGTGCATTACTTAGGCATCATGACTGGTCCAGGGTTGAACAGACGACCAAAATGAGCTAAACAGATGCAATCTTGGGACTTTATCAGGGGCTCTGAGGCAATAGAGCTCTTTCCTCCTGGGGTTCTCTGCTTCCTAGAATTGAGCATTGAATGCCACCACCAGAGAGACTTTTCACCTGTATTTGCAATTGGCCCCAATGATGGGATTCAGAAGGCCAACATAGACCAGCCTGGATATTGATTGTCTGTGCAATTCAGAGCTAGGTAGTGTCTGTCAACAGTGGGCTATGACCTGTCCTGTGGAGTACACAGGGCTCTGGCATGGGATGGGAGAGGTGTGTGGACTGGGGACTGTTGATGTTTACTCATTGAAGGAGGAGATAGGGAGAGTCACCAGCCCCTTCCTAAAGCTAGAAACAAAGGAGGTAACCAGGATGACAAACATTTTATAAAACTCCTTCATTTTGGTTGAACGTTGACACCTTGCATCTTTGACAGTAATTTAGTATCCAGGATTAAGAAAATTTTCTCTGTATTCTTGCTTTTCTGGCCCATGGAGCCTTGGTTTAAGCCATCACCTCGCATTCTTCAGTGAATACTTCCTGGTTACCCTAGCAACAACCAACTGTGGATCAATAAGGAAACTTTTCAACCTCCTTCCCTGCCCCTATTTCTCTGGAATACTAAAGAAGGGACCCACACACTCTGCCACAAGGACCTGGTTGCTCTGCAGCCACACTGCTGTTTGCCTGTCTATGAAGATAATATGTATTACTAATTATAATAAATTTCTGAATAAAAGGACAATTCAAGGCTGGAGAGATGACTCAGTGATTAAGAGCACTGGTTGCTCTTGCAGAGGACCTGGGTTCAACTCCCAGCAACCACATGGTGGCTCACAGCATCTGTCTCCAATTCCAGGGGATATGACACCCTCTTCTGACCTTGCAGACACCAGGCACACATGTGGTATACATATATCCATGTAGGTAAAACATTAATACACAGAAAATAAAAATAAATAAAAAATAAAAACCTGAATTTTTCTTAATTTTTTAAAAAAGAACACTACTGGGACTGGAGAGATGGCTCAGAGGTTAAGAGCACCAGCTGCTCTTCCAGAGATCCTGAGTTCAATTCCCAGCAACCACATGGTGGCTCACAACCATCTGTAATGAGATCTGGTGCCCTCTTCTGGTGTATAGACATACATGCAGGCAAAACACTGTATACTTAATAAATAAATCTTTAAAAAAAAAAAAAAAAAGAACACTACTTCTTAGTGTTCCCCTTGAACCCTAAACCTAGAATCTTTCATAAGGACTCTGATCACTTAGAGTAATGACCCACAGGAAGATTCCATCACGAGAGAGGTCATAGGCATAGTGTCACACATGGAAAGGCCCCCACTTGTCCCCACTATCACCTGTCTCCAATCTTCCAGGGATTAGGCAAGTGCCTTTGGTTTACAGGCTATAAGAACACTCCTGCATACTGCAGGGGGTGCTGGAAAATGTGGTTCACTGGCTTCCAGGCCTTGTAACACCAGGCATCCACAGAGAGAGTTGCTAGCAGATCCTCTGGCTCCACAAGGTCTATAAAGTGTCCTCCATCAGCCTGGCATGTGAGTGTCTCCTCACGTACCCTACCCTTGGTGTGCTGGATGAATGGCCAAAGTCTTCTGTATCTGTCTGGTTATCTGAAAAATTAGAATAATAGCATGCCCTCCCCACAGGGCAAAGTGAGGATGGGTGTTTAATGCGTATGGCAAGCTGAGCACGGGGTCCGGTGCCTACTGAACGCTCAGCACACACTCGCTGCTCTGATGGTCAAATGACCACATCGCTCTGGCTGGGAGCCTCACCTGCTTTGTTTAGCTGCCCCACATTCAACGCCCTCTTGGTGCTGTGGAATTCTCCACTGTGTTGGCTTTGGGAGTGAGGACCATGTTAGTTAGACTTCGGTCTCTGCAACTAAATACTGGCAAAGAACAAGGCAAGGGAGGGAAGGTTAATTTGGCTCATGGTTTCAGAAATTTCCGGTTTATTTCAGCTCTGTTGTTTCTGAAGACAGAAGGGTATGGGGACATAGTTTCTCACTTTATGGCAGCCAGGAAGCAGAGAGAGAGAGAGAGACAGAGACAGAGACAGAGACAGACAGAGAAGGGTCAGGGCAAGATAAAGCTCTTAAGGACCATGCTTCAGTGACCTACTTCCTTTAGATTGGCTCCACTTCCTACTTCCTCCAGATAGGTAGGTCCTGCCTTCTAGACTCTCCTAACATAGTACCAGAGGTGTAGACAAAGTCTCAACATGTAACCACTTGGGGGACTGGAAGGCCATCCAGGGGCTTTGTATCCATTAAACGTGGACTTTTTCTAATTCAGTTTTATTTGGTCTGATTTGGATTGCTGTATCAGCAGAGAGGCTTATCAGGGTGTAGAAACTGTTCAAGCTATACCTTCAATCTCTGTTGACACTAGTTATCTGCCAGGAGAGAGAAGTGACCCACATAGCAAGCCATGTGTGTATCTAGTTCACTGTAGGCTGGGAGTCTACACTGTCTTCTGGAAGGCTCAAAGGGGAGAAGGGCACCCAGGGAGAGGAAGTCCCCACAGCATCCCACCAGGGCAGGACAGCAGTGTTTTTCAGAAATATGTGAGGAGGATAAATGGAGACAGCGTGGGGGTGCACACCTGCAACCCCAGTACCCTCTAGTCACAAGCTGAGAACTACTTCAAGGTGGAGGGTCAGTCAGGGCTACATATGAAACTGTCTCATTCCTCACCCACCCATCCCCCCAAAAAAGACAAAAAGAAATGGAGAGTTGGGAAGGGTCAGAGAATCCTAGTCAAGGAGAGACCCAAGGTCAAAGAGCAGGGGAGGGAAGCTTGAAGCAACACCAGGCCTGGGTACGTCTGGAGGTGAGCACTGCCAGGCACGGTCGGTCGTGGGGCTCAGTGGAAGAGAGTAGAGCTTAGGGTATGGAGTCAATAGGCTGGGAGGATGTCCGTGAATTCCTGACCCTCCAGTCGTGAAACAGCAGGGATCCTTGGGTAATTTCTCTAGGCACTTACAATGTTTAGGGCCTGAGACAGGAAGAGGGATTGGGGGTCAGCAGGGACTCCAGCAGGTGATTTGGGTCACCTCAAGAGTGCTAGAGCCTATAATCCCAGCACTCAGAAGGCAGAGGCAGGAGGATCTCTGTGAGTTCGAGACCAACCTGGTCTACAAGAGCTAGTTCCAGGACAGCCTCCAAAGCCACAGAGAAACCCTGTCTCGAAAAAAAAAAAAAAAAAAGAGTGCTAGGGCCTGGGGGAGAGGGCTGGCAGGGGTTCTATGTCAGTCTGGGGGGTTTCTTCCAGCCTCTGGGGATGCAGGCATGGAGCACATTGCAGGAGTCTTTGTCCCAATAAAGCAAACTGCTTGTGAGCAGATACCCCTTCCCACCTTTTCCATCCAGGGCTGTTAGACCTCATCAGCTTTGTAAATGCATACTCTAACAGCAAAGGTCCATCATTGTTAGTCCCAGCCCCAACTGTGTCCTCAAGTCACTCAGTTTGCCTCAGGCCCTCAAAGGAATCCACCCCCACATACACACCTTTCCCAGGCCCACATCCCCAGTTCTTCAGTGTCCACTACAAGATTGCACCAGTCAGAGTGAACAGCAGGGAGTTGGAATCCAGTTGGACCGGATTCCTTCTCCCTGCCATCCTGCTGGCTTTGGAATTCAGTCCTGAGAGTGAAGCCCAGAGAGGAAGGGTCAGCCCTGAACCAAAAGGTCTTCCAAAGTCGCCGCCCTTCCCTTCCCCCATTTCCTGTGCCCATCTTCCCCCTCCTTGCCCTTCAGGAACTGGCCAAGGTCACACAGAGTGGAGAATGGCACTGCTGACTCTTTTGCTTGCTCCCTTGTTTGACTCTTAAGGATTTTTGAGGGCAGGACTTGAGTTAGTCAGAAGTCTAAACCAACAATGTTACTGGGGAGTTCACCAGAGATGACCACTCAGACACAATTTATAGTTGATTGAAAGACTTTATTCTAGCCGGCTGGTACTACACCCAAGTGTTTGGGGACCTAGGTGTAGCTAGAGCCAGTGTCTAGCGCATAGGGTTTTTGAAGGCAAAAACCACTTCCTGGCATCTTGGCAGCTGGAGGAGTTCTGCCCAAACAGGCAGTTTAACTGACGCTAAGATAAGTTAGCTATGACATCCTGTCCTCAGGTTCCTAGAATAGAGTTGGGTAATTTTCCGCAGGTTCTCCATCAAGGATTCAGATTCTAGTTAAACCTGAAGTGGTCTGAGCAAGAATTCGAGGTAGAGAAACTCTGCACTGTCTAGCCCTGCCCCTGACTGAGAAAGGAGATGTCCCCAGAGTAGGCCAGGGCATCCAGGGTAAGCAATCATTGCCTCAGCTTACCTATCTATACAGGGGGAGGACCTATCTGCAGTGGGAGGACTATCTCAAGGGCACCAGACTGAAGTTAGACCTGTAGGGCCCATGGCTGACTGAAGAGAGGAGTCCAGTGCCTGAACTCAGTTTTTTTCTATTCCTAGCCTGGGAGTCTTATCTCCCAGTATAACTGCTCAGTATCTGGAACCTTTTTCTTTTTAAATTATATTTATTTAATGTGAGTATGTGTGTATGTTCCATGGTGTGCATGTGAAAGTCAAAAGACAATTTGTAGGAGTTGGCCCTCTGGGGGCCATCTTGTGGGTTCTGGAGACTGAACTCTGGTCAACTGGCTTGGTGGCAAGCATCTTTACTCACTGAATAATTTCACTGGCCCTGGAATCTTCAACAGTGCATTTGCTCTGTTACAAGGTAAGGCGAGTTTAGCCAACAAAACCATAGGCAGACTTTCATCTGATTAAACACAGACAATCCCTCCAAAGGGCTCAGGGCTCACCTCCAGTACAGGGACTGCCTTTATTGGCCAGGATCTGTTGTAGGGACCTTATGTGTTCCAAGGGCTTCAGATTTAGTTTTTTTGGGTCATCTCTCAATATAGGCAATTGACGTGCCACCAAGAAGCAGTGTTTGAAGGATCTATTACCTAAAGGCCTGAGATGCTCTAAATAGGAGAGTTGCCGACAACAGCACCTGTGAGGGCTTCTGATCAGGAACTCTACCTACTTAACCCGCTGGAGGGGAACTGACCTCAAACGGACTCTTCAATCCCCAAAGTTCCCCCTTTTCCATCCCAAGGACCAAACCCCCTCATGCCATGTTGCACAGCCTCCACTTCTGTGGGGAGTCTGCGGCCCCTCAGTTGTTCTAAGATCAGTTCTGCTCTGGAAATGCATGTTTACCTTGTTTCCATGTTGCCTCCCTTAATCCTGATCTAGCAATGTCAAGCATGAAAGATGATCTTTAAGCCATAATCTGAAGACGCACATATCTATTATCATTCATGCAATCTTTATATATGTGGAAAACTCACACATCCTCCATGATGCAGGATTTAGGAGGATCAGGGGTCAGAGGTTAGCCAGCCTTAGCTGCATATTGAGTAGAAGACCAGCCCAGGCTACATAAGTCACTGTATCAAAACAAAATGAAACAAAAGACATTTGATTTGTTTAGTTTAAGCCTTCCAGCATGCCCCAGTTGCAACCCTGTTCATCCATCTGCATTTGAAGGCGCCAGGGATGTCGAGTAACGGAAAAATGTCCAGGCTCAGCTTGATGTCTGAAAGAAACCACATGGCCAGGACTTCTACAGGCTTTGCTCTCGGCTGACACTGGGGACACACTGCTTCAGGGACACTTTAACAGGTGACAGTCATTGCTTGTCAGCCTCTAGGAATCCATGGATATCCTTCATGGAGCCCTAGAGCTGCACCCACCGCTTTCAGGGCATGTTCCCAACAGCCTATAGCATAGGAATGCTTTTCCCAGCTGAGACTAAGGAACATTTGACTCAGGGAGTTACACTTATACCCCAATGCCCAATAGGCACAAGCTGGAGAACTGCTACAAGGCGGTGGGTGAGTCAGGGCTGCATATAAACCCTGCCTCACAGCCGGGCGGTGGTGGCACATGCCTTTAATCCCAGCACTCAGGAGGCAGAGGCAGGCGGATCTCTGTGAGTTCAAGAGAGTTCCAGGATAGCCAGAGCTGTTACACAGAGAAACCCTGTCTTGAAAAACCAAAAACCTACAAAAACAAAAAAACAAAAAAAAACCAACAAAGCCCTGCCTGGCTCCTCATCCAACCACCCCCAAAAACGAAAAAGAGAAATGGAGAGTTACATAGGGCCTAGCCAAGGAGGGACCTGGAAGAGAAACTTCCTTGTCAGAAGTTAAAGACACATGTCTGCCTTTAATCACAGCACTTGGGAGGCAGAGGCAGGTGAGTTCCAGGCCAGCCTGGTCTACAGAGGGAGTTCCAGGATGGCCAGGTCTACACAAGGAAATCCTGTCTCAAAAAAAAAAACAAAAAACAAAAAACAAACCAAACAAAAAGGAACTCACACAGCTCATAGGAGTAGACCTCCAAAGACAGATTTTCCTACATAATGCTGTTTGGGATTCATACAAATAAGGTGTGAGAGGTGCACCACCCGCCCATTCACTAGACTCTGGGTGTTCTGTCACATGCATTCTTTTGAGTTAGCCCTTGGCCCCAGCTGTGGGTACTGGGATTGTGTGTATGGCAGAAGGGTGCCAAATAAGATCACACTTGGGCTCAGAGAGCGTCTGGAGCTGCTGTGTGTCCAACCCAAATGCTCAGAAAAGAGTCCAGCTCCCTGTCATTCTGCTATCTGCGGCTGTAATTCAATCCAGAGCATATAGTATCCCCGGCTGTTGGTCTCTCTGTGTTCTCATCAATATTTGAAGGTTCAGAACTGGAGCAGTGCCTGGTCTTGTGTGAACCTGGTAGCCTGGCCAGGGCTCTGCTTCTCTGGCCCTCTGGGGGACTCCCATGTCAAATGTCTATGACTTGCTGGAGTAGGAATGCAGGACAGAAAGATAAGGCTCCTTGAAGGAGTTCTGGTGGGGCCCTAGGATCTGCTGGCTTTGGGCAAGTTTCACTCCCCAGTGAGACTTCCTTTGTGGTCTGGGAAACAAGTGCTAAATAGACTCAACTTCTGCTTGTTGGAGAAAAGGGCTCAATGCTTCTCCTAGAGGCCCTTTCTGTCATTCTTGCTTGCTTGCTTGCTTTGAGAGTCTCTCTCTCTCTCTCTCTCTCTCTCTCTCTCTCTCTCTCTCTCTCTCTCTCTCTCTCTCTCTCTCTCTCTCTCTCTCTCTCTCTCTCTCTCTCTCTCTCTCTCTCTGTGTGTGTGTGTGTGTGTGTGTGTGTATGTGTGTGTGTGTGTAGTTCAAAGATCAACATTGTCTGTCTTCTTCACTATCTTTCCACTTTATTTTTCGGAGATATGGCCTGTCACTGAACCTGGGAGCTTACCAGTTCACCTAGGCTGGCTGGATTGCAAGCTCCAGGCATCTTCCCATCTCTGTTTCTGCAGCACTGGCTGGAATTATCTACTGGCATACCTTGTACCTAGCATTTTAAATGGGTGCTACAGATCCAAACTCAAATTCTCCATACAGATTGTACTTTGCTGATTGAGCCGTTCCTTACCTCAGCCTCCACCTTCAATTTTTCTTTTCTTTTTTTTCTTGGTGGTGGGGTGGCACTCTGTGCTAGGAATAGAACACAGGGCCTGTTAATGCTATGCCAAACAGTCTAACTCTGAGACATATTCCTATTTCCCAAAAAACCTTTTTGGGGAATAGGCCTTCCTTGCAGGTAGAGTTGCTGGCAGAGGAAAAACTCATGGGTGGGGTGGACTGTGTCTTCTAGAGACTTGTGGTCTTCCCCCAAGACAGCAGGAACTCCTGTCTGGCCCTTAGTCTGTCGCAGAAGAAACAGTCATAGAATAGTGAGGGAATGCACCCATCCCCCATTTTCTGCACAGTCTTCAGAGTTCAGCATCCATCACAACTCTGGATACACTTCTGTGGTCTTTTTGTCCCAAAAGAAAAGGTTGTATAGCTTGAATAACCTCTTCTCGGAGCCGGAGCCAGAGCCTGAGCCATGGCAAAGCTCCCGTCAAGCCGTGGTCGCTCATGCACAGACACGGACGCTTTGGTAAGCAGAGCGACTGCTCACTTCTTTTCTTACACAACTTTGTCTCCCTTGACCATGAGATGCTACAGCTGCATCCATTATTCATCTTGGAACGCTGGCCCTGGGAAAGAGACTACAGAAGCTATACTGTAGGTAAAACAGTATAGATGTTTCCTGTACACCATGTGCTTGGCAGGCATCCCTCTGTTCATTCCTCTGAACCACCCTGCATACTTGGTGTTCTAATCCCTATTTGACAGCTGAAGAAACTGAGGCTCAGCCGTGGGAATTCACTGATTTATTCATTAAGCAAATGTTGCTAAGGGTTGACAAACATCAGGGCTCATTTGCTTTCTCAGAGGCTCCAGTCTGGTGGGAAGACAAGATAATAAATATACGACAACCATGGGTGAGGAGAGGGGGTGGGGTGGGCAGTTTGCCCATCTAGATTAGAGCAGGAGCCAGAAAATCTGCTTCCTGGTACCTATGCTGCCAAGCCCTACGGTGGGCACTGAGTGTTGGTCTAGCCACACACCCTATGGCAGCTACAGAGACATTTGGAAAGTGGTCCCATGTTCTGTTCCTGCAAAGTGACTTTAACCTGGTTTAGCACCCTGCAGGTGCTGGACTCTTAGGTTCTTTCCACTTCTTGTCAATTAGAGACGATGTGGCAATGGGATATCTTACGCATGGGAAAGTTTGCTTTTGATAACTTCTCTTTTTTCACTCTTAAAAGCATATTTACCTACTTGTTTGTTTATTGTGGGAAAGGCATGTGTGTACCATTGTGTGCATATGTGGGTCAGGAGACAACCTGTGGAGTTGATTCTCTCCTTCTATCCTCTGAGTCTTGGGGTTCAAACTCAGGTTCTTAGACTTGAGGCATGTGCCTTTACTGTGGGCTGCTAAGCTGTTTTGTGCACTCCTATGTTAGTGTTTCTGAAACAGAGTCTTTGTTCCTTTCTTTCTTCCTTCCTTTCTTTCTTCCTTTCTTTTCTTCATTTTTTGACAGGTTTTCTCTGTGTAACAGCTTTGGCTGTCCTAGAAAGCACTTTGTAGACCAGGTTGGCCTTGACTGACAGATCTGCCTGCTCTGCCTCCAGAGTCCTGAGATTAAAGGTATGTACCATCATGCCCAGCCTTTTTAAACTTAAAATATTTTTATTAGTGTGCATGTGGCATGCATATTCATGGGAGAGTCAGAAGGCAATTTTGGGGAGTTGGTTCTCTCTTTCCACTGTAAGTTCCAGGGACAGAACTCAGGTCTTTTTTTTTTTTTTTTTTTCAGAACTCAGGTCTTTAGGACTGGCTGCAAACAATTTTACCTACTGAGCTATTTCCCTGGCCTAGATAACAGAGTTTTCAGTCAATGACTAAAAACATACTTAATGGCGTTGTTGTAATCTCTGGAATGTTCTGACTGCCAGGTGATTGCCTTCTTAGCCTTTCAAATGTCCCCAAATGTTCCCAAAGGATGCTTCCCAACATCTATGGGCACAGTTACCTTTTCATGTAAGCCCATTCTTTCAGTTTAAAATATGTCAAGTTCAGGTGGGCCCACTCCAGTGCTAAGGATACATCAGGGTGTCTGTTGCAGTGATAAACACCATGTTCACAAACAACTTGGAGAGGAAAGTGTTTTTTTTTTTTCATCTTAAAACTTCAGGTTTCCTTCCATCACTGAGAAAGTGACAGCAGGAACTCAAGGCAGGAACCTGGAGGCACAAACTAAAACAGACCATGGAGGTGTGCTGCTTACTGGCTTGCTCCTCATGGCTTGCTCAGCTCACTTTATATAAAACCCAGGACCACCTACTCAGGAGTGGCAGGGCCTAGAGCAGGCTGGACCCTGGAACATCAATCATTAATCAAGAAAATGACCTATAGACATGCCTACAGGCCAATTTCATCACGACATTTTTTTTAGTTAATGTTTCCTCTTTCCAAATGACTTGTTTATACTTTTAACAAGAAAATTTATTATAACCCTTCATCCCTGCCATGAGCTAGCCTATTATGGCTATTTGATAGACAAAGGTGGCCTGCCTGAAGGCAGATGCCAAGGAAGTAAAGAATGGCAAGATTTGTATCAGGCTGACAGAAGGCTGTGACTCTCCTTCACTGTGATATACAGGCTCTGGAAGAGCAGGAAGGGCTGTGCCTCCAGGATGAGGCTTGAGACTTCACACTGGCCTTCTTTAAAGGAAGGATTTGTGTGTGGCACAGGTCTGTTACAAGAGTGCTGCCAAATTCAGAATTGCCCCAGGTACCAGTAGTGTGGAGCCAGCTCCTGCTGTTCAGGCAAGTGAAGCTGGTGCCAGCCACTTGGTACTAGTTGATTGGACTAGGCCTGGGCACCTGACTCAAGGGCACTGAGTGCTGGTCTAGCCACACACACTATGACAGGACATGCAAAGGGGGCATCTCTCTCTCTCTCTCTCTCTCTCTCTCTCTCTCTCTCTCTCTCTCTCTCTCTCTCTCTCTCTCTCTTGTAAACTGGAAAGCCTGGAGTGACAGAAGGTAGAAGCTGCTTTTGAAGTGGCATTGACTCAACCTTGTTCAGATCCAGGCTATAATTTCCCAGCTGTGTGGTCTTGGGCTTGGTGTGTGTGTGTGTGTGTGTGTGTGTGTGTCAGAATTTGGGCACAACATTACTTTGGCTGGAATTTGTATGTGGCCCAGGCTAGCCTCAAAGGAGAATTACTTTGTCTCAATTTACCGACCTTTACATGCCTATCTATGCCACCATTTCTAGCCACAGGACATGTAAATTATATGCCATTCTCTTGTTTGTTTTGACACAGGCTTTCATTTTGCCCAGGCTGGCCTCAAAGTCGTTATGTAGCTGAAGGTGGCCTAGACCTCTTGATTCTCCTGCTCCTGCCTCCCACGTGCTGGGATTCCATACCTGTGCCACCAAATGGACCTTATAGCCATGTTATACTTTGCCTACAGAGGACTGTCCACTGGTTTCCCTTAAATTAGCACCAAGGACTTAGGTTTCTAGAGGGGAAAAGCAAAGTTTGCAGTAGCCTTGTATCGTGCTAGTGTCCGTGCCGAGCCTTCTCAGTCCCATGAATTCCACAGCCCTCCCATCTATCCCACACTCCAAGTTCACGAACTTTCCAAGCTTTGGGTGCTGGGACCCTTCCAACCCCTTTATGGGGCGACCACTCACTGCCACAGGAAGGCGCTTGCGGGTTCTCATAAGCTAAACCAGCAGAGGTCAGAGAGAGTTACTTCAAATTATAGCGCTCTCCTTTTGCTCCTGGAGCAGCTTCCCCTCAGCCAGCTTTCCAACATTCCTCTGAGATTATGGGGATTGCTATGAGGACAAAGGGCCAGTCACCTGAGCTGGCCAGTGACAAGGCTCCACCTCCATCCACATGGGCTGGTGTTTTCAAAGTCCTTGGCTTCCTTATCTAAATGCCTTCCTGAACGAAGACCTTGGTTTATTAGCCTTTCTAGCATCCAGTGGAACTCCCACCTCAAGCTAGGCCAGGCCTCCTTTCCCCCCACTACTTCTCTGGTGTTCAACTCTAGGCCTGCCAAAGTCTTCTTTCATTTGCAATTTTATTTTATTTTTTAAAGAGAGGGTATGGCTATGTAATTCTGGCTGTCCTGGAACTCACAGAGATCTGCCTGCTTCTGCCTCTCAAGTGTTGGGATTAACTATGTGAGCCACCATGCCCAGATCATTTGCATTCTTTTGTTCATTAAGATTAGGTTTTGGGGAGCACGTTCAGGTAAGTACCTACTCCTTTTGAAGAAGTTTTGGTAGACTGTGAAATCCCACAAAGAAACCATTTCCGAATGCTGGGGTTTGGATTTCCTAGGCAGTTGGGGAAATCTTCCCAGTTATGTCCCACCACACAGACCTGTAGTTTTTATCCTCTACACCTCAAATTACTTCCTGGAAGGACTGAATGATGAGACCAAAGAATCAAGCAATGTGTGGGCATATAGCGAAGGGGCCTTGGCCCCCCTGCAAGCCCTACGGCAAAGGTACATTAGTCATGGCCACGCGACTGGACATCCGGGAAAGAGTGCGGCAGATGACAGAGTCCACAAAGCCAGGAATCGCAAAGCGAGAACCTTTGGCTATCAATCCTGGCAGCTGCTGAGGCCAGGCTGTTGGGAAGATGAACTGAGAGCTAGCTGACATCCTCAGCACCACGGACAGGGAAACTGAGGCTGCAGGCGTGTAGAGCAAGGTTTCCAGGTGGCAAGTGGTGTTTGTGGCCTTGGCCCTTTTGATATCTGAACCGCGTATAGTAATGCCTCCGGCCCTGAGTTGGTTCGGGCACGGATGCATCTCGCACAGAGCCTGGGAAATGTTATAAAAACACACCCACGGATCTCCTTCAGGAGCAGCCTTACCCCAAGGTTACGCGGAAAGAGCAGACTGCCTCCAGACACCGATTTCCTGCCAGCCCCTGTAAAGCCCCCGAATCCTTTGAAGTCACCGCTTTCAGACGTGGGTGCGTCTAAGGAAAAGTGTCCTTCTCAAGGCCCACTCTAGAGTCTGCCAAAGCTGCAGAGGCTTCTCCACTCCTGCCCTGATAGGCCTTGGCTCGCAAAGGGGCCTCCTTGTGAGCGCCGCCAAACGAGACGGCTGGTCTTTCCGGGACCCCCGCGACCCCCGCACAAGGCCCCGCCCCCTCTGCGCCGGCCCCTCCCTCACCGTGGGCTCACCGCCTGAGGCGAGGAGGGGCTGTACCGCAGCCAATGGGAAAGCGTCGTGGCGAGGGCGGCGGCGGTTGTGATGCGCCGTGGCGTCCAATCAGCGGTGAGCGCGGGGGCGGGTGGTGACGCTCGGCGCTCCGCGTGCGGAGCTGTAAAGGAGCGAGCGCCGCGGCCCACTACAGCAGTCGCCCGCGGTCAGCCTGTCGCGCTCGTCTCTCGCCCCCGCTGCCCGCCATCCATTGCTGCCTCTCCCCGCCGCCGCCTCCCAGCGCGCTCCCACAGCCGCCGCCCGAACAGTCAGTGAAGTCGGCAAGCCATTTCCCGCGCCCGGCCCCCGGAGGCGGGCATCCAGCCGGACCCTGAGTGTCGCCCTCTCTCGCTGCGGCCGCCCGCGCCTTCTCGGCTGCCTGTCCGGCATGAAAACCAAGTTCTGCACCGGGGGCGAGGCGGAGCCGTCGCCGCTTGGGCTGCTGCTGAGCTGCGGTGGCAGCGCTGCCCCGGCGCCCGGCGTGGGGCAGCAGCGCGACGCCGCAGGCGAGCTGGAGCCCAAGCAGCTTGGTGGCCGGTCCCAGCCTCTCGCGCTGCTGCCGCCGCCGCCGCCTCCCCTGCCGCTGCCCCCGCCGCCATCGCCGCTGCTAGCGGATGAACAACCTGAGCCCCGGACGCGGCGCAGGGCCTACCTGTGGTGCAAGGAATTCCTGCCCGGTGCCTGGCGGGGCCTTCGCGAGGACCAGTTTCACATCAGTGTCATCAGGTCGGTGGCTGCGGCGCCGCGCGGGGGATGGGGGTGGGGGGCGGGGCGGGGCGGGGCGGCGGCTGGGATAGAGGTGAGCGCTGTGCCGCGGCTCGGAAGCACGTCCCGGAGCGCTGCAGGCCGCCTTCGGGAGAGCTTTGGGAAAATGTGTGCGATGCCTCCGGTCCCTTGCAGGAGAACAATACTATGCAGTCACACAAGTACATTCTGTACCGAAGCTCAAAATAGATGTGTCTAGGAAGCCGTTTCCTTATGAAGGCCTTGAATGAAAAAGGGATGTTGTGGCTGGGCTTTAGAAATGAGGGGGGAAAACTCATCGGGTAACTTTCCCTTGTCCTGCCTCTAATCTGCTATTTGATCACAACCCCTTCCCTCACCAGAAACACTCCTTTGGCACTTGGGAGGCCGAGACAGGCTGATCTCTGTGAGTTCGAGGCCAGTTTCATCTACATAGCGACTTTCAGGCCATCTCTAGATCTACATGATGAGACATTCTCCAAAAGAGAGAGAGAGAGAGAGGGAGGGAGGGAGGGAGGGAGGGAGGGAGGGAGGGAGGGAGGGAGAAGAGAGCAGAGAGAGCAGAGAGAGAGGTTGGTGTGTGTGTGTTGATGGAAGGTAGTAGTCACTCATGCATCTCCTACTGAGGTTCTTAAGTCTTCGTGTACCTGTGTTACTGGCCAGCGTCTGGAGGTGTGGCTCCAGAAATGAGCGGGAAGTAGAAAGAATTCCTCCTCTTTTGAAAGACAGGGTCTTTTGTAGGCAAAGTGGTCTTGAATTTCCTAGGTTTTGGATACTGGCCATGAGTCACCGATGATCCTGTCTCTACCTCTCAAAGTGCTGGTTCATAGATGTGCCCCACCATGCTTGGTGGGGCACATCTCACTCTCTGTTGGAGTCATCGTGGACTCCCTACCTCCCCCCCCACTATGTAGCTCTGGCTGCCCTGGAACTCACTATGTAGACCAGCCTGGTCTCAGACTCACAGGTATCTGCTGCCTCTGCCTCCTGAGTGCTGGGATTAAAGGTGTCTGCCTCTCTGCCTGGCATTCCTTACTCTTTTTAAGTTTAAATATTTCATCTTAGATTAAAAATAGATATTTTTATGTATTCAGACTTACTAGAGAAATGTAGCAATCTCCTTGGTATTATTGCACAAGTGTTTGGCATTCAGTGTTGAGTACGGGTTTTTTTGTTTGACCTTTGAAAACCCATTTGGTCGTTTTCTACAAGTTTCTGTTTGGTTGACCCAGTTGAGTGCCAAGTGTCTAGAGGCTGGCTGGCTGGCTGGCTGCCATCGATAATCCTCAAATCCAGTTCTAGTCATTTGATTCCTTTTCTGTGCCCAGTCTTTCCCGAGAGTCATGAATGCAGCAAAATTACCTCTTTGGATGGACTGCACTTTGTCTTTATGTTCCAGGCCCCTCATGGATGGATGGATGTGACAGATATGTATGTCTGTGAGCATAGTTAAAAGGCAGTTTGGTAAGAAGCACAAAAAGGAAGACCACAGATGTTCAGATCATTGTTGAGTGTCCTAGAAAAACTTGTCACCAAACTTAAACCCTGGCATGCCTGACAGTTCTCACCCAGCAGGATGGTAGAGATTACTGTGGCACATTCTCTTCCTAGAGAAGTAAAGGTAGGCCTGATGGGATTTGCTTGTCCTACCACTTGGAAGGGGAAGGTAGTTGTAGCAGGAGTTAAAAGCTAGCCTGGGCTAAATGAAACCCTGTTTCATCAAGCCCAAACCCAAAACTTTAGATGAGTGACTTGCCTGAGATTTGTTGGTAGCTCTCTGGTCTGTCTGTCTTTCTTTCTTTCTTTTTCTTTTTTTCCCCGAGACAGGGTTTCTCTCTAGCTTTGGAGCCAGTCCTGGAACTTGGCCTGTAGATCAGGCTGGCCGCCTGCCTTTGCCTCCTGAGTGCTGGGATTAAAGGCATGCAACACCACTGCCCTGCATCCCTTTTTTATTTTTTGATTTTTAGTTGTTCATTTACTATATGAATGCTCTTGTATATATGCCTGCATGCTGGAAGCAGGCATCAGATTCCATTATAGACGGTTGTGAGCAACCAATATGGATGCTGAGAATTGAACTCAGGACCTCTGGAAGAGCAGCCAGTGCTCTTAACCTCTGAGCCATCTCTCTAGTTCGGTGTTCTCTTCTTTTAAATTGGCCTGAAGTCTGTTTGGACAACCCTGTACCCAGCCTTTGGCCTGTTGGTGGCTCTCTCCTGGGAGTGTTTCACTCCTTAGTTAAATCTGCTTTGCTCAAACTAGTCATTGTAAAAGCCCTGAGACTGTCTTGTTTTTGTTTTCTTTTTCTCTACAGTGGTTAGTTTTTTTTTTTTTTTTTTTGGAGGGCAGGGTTCAAGACAGGGTTTCTCTCTGTATCCCTGGCTGTCCTGGAACTTGCCACTCTGTAGACCTGGCAGACCTCCACCTCAGAAACCCGTCTGCCTCTGCCTCCCCAGTGCTGGGATCTAAGGCATGTGCCACCGTTCCTTGACTCAGGAATTAGTCTTAAAAATAGGACTTTCCAGCCGGGCGGTGGTGGGGCACGCCTTTAATCCCAGCACTCGGCAGGCAGAGGCAGGCGGATCTCTGTGAGTTCGAGGCCAGCCTGGTCTACAAAGTGAGTTCCAGGACAGCCTCCAAAGCTACAGAGAAACCCTGTCTCGAAAAAAAAAACAAAAAAAAAAAAATAGGGCTTTCCTGGGGCTGGAGAGATGGCTCAGAGGTTAAGAGCTCAACTGACTGCTCTTCCAGAGGTCCTGAGTTCAATTCCCAGCAACCACATGGTGGCTCACAACCATCTACAATTCAATCTGGTGCCCTCTTCTGGTATGTAGGCAGAACGCTGTGTAAGTAATAAATAAATAAATCTTAAAAAAAAAATAGATAGGGCTTACCTGCCAGGCCTTGGTGGGGGCATGACTTTAATGCCAGCACTCAGGAGGCTGAGGCAGGTGGATCTCTGTGAGTTCAAGACCAGCTTGGTCTACTGCTTGAGTTCCAGGAAAAAACAAAACAAAAAAACAAACAAAAAGTAAGGCTTTCCTTTTGGATGTCAGAACCTGTTAAAATGTGGCATGCTGCTGGGCATGGTAGCTCACGTCTTTAATGCCAGGTAGATCTCTGTGAGTTTGAGGCCAGCCTGGTCTACAAAGTAAGTTTCAGGACAGCCAGAGTTGTTACACAGAGAAACCCTGTCTCCAAAACCAAAAACAAGCAAATGTGGCATGCTGTAAACTGCCTCTCAGGTCTGTGCTGTGGGAAGTGTAGTTATAGAATATGTTGAATAAGGAGAAAAAGGTGATTTAAGGTGTGGGGAATTGGGTGGTAACTCCCTCTAAAACAAACTTAGTGGCCTGTATGTAGCTTTTTGTTGGGTTCGGTATATCTGCCTGGTTTATTCATCACATTGCTTCAATTCAGTTTATTCAGACTGTCCCAGGTTTAACCCTTTGGCTCCTCCCCACCTTAGAATGTACTTCTCTGTCTTTGCCTGAACAGCAGGCCTGGCTCCAATACCTCCATCTTTTTTTACTCTGTTCCCTAGAAGTCTCTCCTCTACTGTGGTCTCTAAGGCCAATGGACAGCCCAGAACTACCTGTCCTTGTTTCGACACATATGGTAACAGGAGGCCTCAGGGGTTCTAAGCATTTTATGTGTTCTAACCTCTATCTAGTTCATTCTGTAGCCTGTTGCCAGGTGTTTCTCAAATGTCAGCAATTGCTTCCATGGCCTTTGTAGCAAAGAAATAAAACCTAAACTTGTTTGCAAGGTCTAAACTTGGGCTCCAGTCTACCTTTGAGAAGGGCTGTTATGCTAGTTACTCTTTGAAAATTGCCCCTTCCCCCAACTGCAGTGACTAACTGAGCTCTTTCCATTGGTCCCAGTGCTTCTGAATGAGCTTTGTGTTTCAGTACTAGGCCTTTCTTTGCTCCTGCCCTCCTCTTAGCAGTCCTTCCCCTGATGACTGCTTTTAAAATTCCCCCTTCAAGCCTTACTCTGGAAGAACCAAAAAGAAAGAGCCCCTCCCCCCATCTGTGTTTTCTCCCCAGGACTTCAGAGCCACGGCCTTGACATTAGCCCTTGACATGCTTGGGTTGGGTGTTTCCCCACTTTTATGTAAGACTGATTCCTAGAGAGCATTTCATGTTCACCATGTACTAAAGGATGACCTCTAATTTGCAAGGATGACCTCTAATTTGCTGCAGCAACCCTTCTGCTCAGCTTGACTTTCTTTTCAGTCTTGGGGGAGCAGGTAGAGTCTGACTCTGTAGCTCAGGCTGGCCTCAGATTCTTATTAATTCTCTGTCCCAACCTCCAAAGCATTACCAGAATGAACTTCTGAGCCTATCTTTTCTTTTTTGTCTTTACTTTTTCAGTGTCAGGGATTGAACTCAGGCCTGAGCATGCTTTCTGTGCCTAGTCCTAAATCTTGCCTTCATTGTGTTATCTAAAAAATTATCAGACCTAACATCATTTAGATTTTGTGTTGGTGTTGAAGTTGGTGTGCAGAAATTTTACTTTTTTTAAAAAAGATTTATTTATTATATATACAGTATTCTGCCTGCATGCATGCGTGCATGCCAGAAGAAAGTGCCAGATCTCAATCCAGATGGTTGTGAGCCACCATGTGGTTGCTGGGAATTGAACTCAGGTCCTCTGGAAGAGAAGTCAGTGCTCTTAACCTCTGAGCCATCTCTCCAGCTCCGATATTTTACTTTTTTGCATTTTACATTTAGGTTTGTGATTCCTTTGAGTTTTATTTTCTTGGAGGTGTAAGTCTGTCTAGATTCTTTTATGTGTGTTCAGTTTCAGTACTAGTTATCAAAAGTACCGTTTTTACTCTATGGTACTGCCTTTGCTCTTGTCAAAGATTATGGGCTTTCAGTTCTGTACTTACAAGTTCTATACTTGTATTGATTATTGTGGTCTTTTCCCACAATTTGTTTTCATTAACTTTTTTTGTTTGTTTTGAAACACAATCTTGCTGTGTAGCCCAGAACTCACTATGTAGACCAGACTGGCCCTGAACCCACAGAGATCATAGCCTCAAATGCTGGAATTAGATGTGCTCCAAAACACTTGACTCATATTTATTTTTATTTTATGTGTATGAGTAGTTTTCCTGCATGTATGCATGTACATGAACTGCCCATGGAGGCCAGAAGACTGCTAAGAGGGTGATGTGATGACAACAGAGCCTGGTCTTCTGTTAGAATAGCAAGTGCTCTCAGCTGCTGAGCCATCCCTCTAGTCCTAATTATTGTGGTTTTAAGGCCAATAGTGTTAGCTCTCTGATTATTTTCTTCACTTTCAAAATTGTGTTGGCTAATCTGTTTCTTTTTGCCACTTTTTGTAAATTTTATAATTCATTTGTTGATAACCATGAAATGACTGGGATTTTTTTTTTCCTGTATCCTATTTTATTTTACTGTGGACTCTTCAATAGTGCTAAAGAGGAACTTGCATTTCTAGTAGGAGATAGGATACTTTTGTTTATTTGTTTTTCCAGACAGGGTTTCTCTGTAGCTTTGTAGCCTATCCTGGAATTCTCTCTGTAGACTAGGCTGGCCTTGAACTCACAGAGATCCATCTGCTTGTCTCTGCCTCCCGAGTGCAGAGATTAAAGCCAAAAACCTGGCTTTTTTGGGGGGAGTTGCTAATTAAAATTAAAATTTTTTTATGAGTTCTGCCTGAATGTATGTATGTACACCACATGCCTGTGATTCTTTTGTTTTAAATAAATATTTAACTTAGGTTCTACAAATATTTGGACTCCAGGTCCTCTTGGCAGAGATGCCTCACTTGGGGACTTCTAGTAGGGTCATATTCCTCTCACCGAATTCAGACATGGTAGTCAAGAGTGATTGGACATGATCACAACAAGCCCATCCCCTCCCTTCTCAATGAAAGGTTTGTTTATTTTTGCAAGACAGGGCTTCACTATGACTGTCTTGGACTCACTCCTAGACCAGGCTGGCCTCAAATTCAGTGATCTACCTGCCTCTGCTTCCCAAGAGCTGGACTCAAAGGTATGTGCCACTATTGCCCAGAAGGTTTTCTTACTGTCGTGCATGTGCATGCATGGGGGGGGGGGGGAGAGCGAGAGAGTGTGTGTGTGTGTGTGTGTGTGTGTGTGTGTGTGTGTGTGTGTACGCGCGCGCATATACATACACAGATGTGTTTGCAGAAGCCCACAGAGTCCTGAAGGGGGTGTTGGATTTTCTGGGGTTAAAATTATAGGTAGTAATGTGGGTTCTGGGAACTGAACTGGGATTCTCTGCAAAAGCAGTAGGTAGGTACTGTTAACTTGACCAATCACTTTCTCAAGACCCCTTTTTAAAAATAGTTTTGAGTTTGAGTATACTGTAAGAGAGTCTTCAGGCTGAGTAGTAACTGACTTACTGCCTAAGGCTTCTTTCTTTCTTTCTTTCTTTTTTTTTTTTTGAGACAAGTGCTTCCTGTGTAGCCCAGGCTCCTGAGTGCTGGGGTTATAGGTACATGCTTGCTTACCCCTTCATCCCTGAAGCTTTAATCTATGAGTTAGTGACACGGAACTCCCAACAATTTGTCAGTTATGAGGACTTCCTGTCCTGTACTAGGTGCTGTTTGGGTTTCTACTCTGCTTTTACCAGACTGTCTACTTTTGGGGGGAGCCTGCAGTTCTTCATTGTTTTTGGTTTGAATTGAGTGGCTCTTTCTGTGTGCCATACTGGAAATTGTAAATCTGAATGTTATTTTTTATTTTGGGTGGGTGTTTTGAGCACATGGTTTCCACATGCTGAACTATACCTCTAACCTGAGTGGTATTTCAGTACTGTTGGGTGGAATAGTGTTAATGTGTTTCCTTTCCTTCTGCCCTCTGCCCTTGTTTTTAGCCATATCTCTTGGCTTGTCCAGTTTCTACACTGATGCCTTTGTTCTTTTGTTCTTTTTTTAATATTTATTTTTGTGACAGGGTCTTACTGTGTAGTCCTGCTTGACCTAGACTTTGCTAGCCTCAAACTCACAAAAGTCTGTCTTTGCTTGAGAGAGATAGAAGGAGAGAGGAGAGGAGAGACAGCACACATGCATTACCATACCTGCAGTGTTTTTATTTTATCTGATCTTCCCATCTACTGGGGCCTGTCAGCCAGCTTGTCTCCAGGATTCACCACCTTCTATGTAAGTCAGGGAGGCCCTTATTTTTAGTTTTCCACAAAGAGATTGTAATTTGTCTTTCATAATATACTTTTTTATTGTGTTTATTGCACTAGCCCTGGGACTGATGGCAAAACAATTACAAAGTAAGGACTAGGGGGCAGGCAGGAACTAGAGAGATGGCTCAAACGTTAGGAATACTGATTGCACTGGCAGGAGGACTCAGTTTTAGTCCCTGCATCTTCAAGGGTGCTTAGAAACATCTGTAACCCTAGTTCTAGGGAATCTGATACCCTCTTCTGGCCTCTTTGGGCACCAGATATGGCACACACATGGTAACATACATACAGATAAAACACATGTACACACAGAATAAAAGTAATAAGTCTTATTTATTTAATATGGATTGGGAGGTCAGCTCTGGGGTTGGGCTAGATAGGATGCATATGGAAGTACTTTGTGAAATGAGGGGGAGTACTCCTAAACCCTGAAAGGCCAAAAAGTAGTCAAAGCCAGGTACTACTGTCAGCTGAAGTATGTGAGTTAGGAGAAAGTCTTGTATTCTGAATAGAGATAGAAAAAAGTTGAGGATTAAAAAAGTCAGGCTAGCTGGGCGTTGGTGGCGCACGCCTTTAATCCCAGCACTTGAGAGGCAGAGGCAGGCGGATCTCTGTGAGTTCGAGGCCAGCCTGGTCTACAAGAGCTAGTTCCAGGACAGCCTCCAAAGCCACAGAGAAACCCTGTCTCGAAAAACCAAAAAAAAAAAAAAAAAAAAAAGGAAAAAAAAAAAAGTCAGGCTAGCTGAGTGTTGGTGGAGCACGCCTTTAATCCCAGCACTCTGGAGGCAGAGGCAGGTGGATCTCTGTGAGTGTCAGGCCAGCCTGGTCTACAAAGCACGTTCCAGGACAGCCTCCAAAACAATACAGAGAAACCTTGTCTTGAAAAACCAAAAAGAAAAGCAAAGTCAGGCTAGAGAATAGATTGCTGTTCCAGTTTGGGGGAAGGAAAAATATATAAAAACTTCAAAGAGAGGGAGATATATCCATATAATTATCTCCATGATTTTGTTTTTGTTTTTGTTTTTGAAGACAGTTTCTTTCCAGGCATTGTAACAGCTTTGGTTGTCTAGGAACTCACAGAGGTCTACCTGCTTCTGCTTCCCAAGTGCTGGAATCAAATGTCTATGCCACCATGCCCAGCTTTATGAGTTAGTTTTAGACAGGGTTTTTTCTGTTTTAGTCTTGACTGGCCTAGAACTTACTATATAGACCAGGCTAGCCTTAAACACAGATCAACCTGCCTGTGACTCAGAGTGTTGGGATTAAAGGGGTGTGCCACCACACTTAGCAAATTTTGTTTTGAAACTTCCTATAGATCAGGCTGGCCTCACTTTTGCAGACACCTTCCTGCTTCAGCTTCTCCCAAGTACTGGGATTTTTTTTGTTTTTGTTTTTGTTTTTCAAGACAGGGTTTCTCTGTGTAGATCCACCTGCCTCTGCCACCCAAGTGCTGGGATTAAAGGGGTGCACCACCTGTCCAAGAAATGCAATATTAATAAATGCCCATAGTTACCACTACATGCATGTCAGTTTCCATGTGTTCAAGGAAGTTCTAATGTAGGTCATATGATATAGATTTAATAAGTCATCATTATTTATTTGGGTTTACTCTTAGGATTGTGAAAGTATTAATTCAGATCTGACTTCCTTTTATGTATGGAAGATACATATGTTCTATGAGAACTTTTCAGAGCAGCCAAACTTGTAAAGCAGTTTTCATGGCTAACCTGATCTGAGAATGTCCAGTGGGTGGTAAGGAGGGTGAATAGGCTGCCAAGGTTTGAGAAGCTGCCTGTGTTTGACTTCCCTGTGCTTTGGCACCAAGATGACAGACACCCTGTTCTGCAAATTGCTTGCTGTGGTGTCTCATCTTGAAGGACTTCGAAATTGGTGAGAGAGAAGGACATTTATTTACAAGGGCATGTCCATCTTGTTTTCTTATGTTCCAGCTGGGGTTTTTTTTTTTTTTTTTTTGGTTTTTCGAGACAGGGTTTCTCTGTGGCTTTGGAGGCTGTCCTGGAACTAGCTCTTGTAGACCAGGCTGGCCTCGAACTCACAGAGATCCACCTGCCTCTGCCTCCCAAGTGCTGGGATTAAAGGCGTGCGCCACCACCGCCCGGCTCAGCTGGGGTTTTGCTGTGGTGTGTAGGGCTGGGGGTGGGAGTCTCCACTCTAGGTCTCCTGAGTGATTGATATTTGAGGCCTTCTTGGTGAGTTGACAGTGCCTTTGAAGTCAGAAGTCAGGACTCTACCTCACACAGGGGACAGGCTGTTTTTCCTCTTCCCCTTCTATAGTCTTGGAGGACAAGCGGGGAGAAAGGCAGGCTGGCCTAGTGGAGTTTTTTTATTTGTTTTTATAATAAGTTTTCTGGTTGTCCTGGAACTTGCTCTGTAGAATAGGCTAGTCTCAAACTCAGCACCTCTCTAGTTCTTTAAAGTGGAAGGATGGGAGAAGACATGGAAGTGCAAGAGTCTGTAGGCCCTTACAGACCTACGAAGTGAAAAACCAGGGGCTCACTCTGTCACCCAGGCTGTCCTGTAGCTCACATGTGGACCAGGCCTGCCATAAACTCAGATCCTCTTGCCTCTGCCTCCTGAGGGCTGGCCCTCTTTGAGCATTTGGACTAAAGTCATGGGCCCCATGGCTAGCAACACTGGTTTTTAAGAGTTCTTGTTATATCAAGTACCGAAGTGTTAATCTAATTAATCTTAATCAATAAAGAATTGGGAGTCAAATATTGATAGAAAACCTGAAGGATCAGCGACCCAGAGCAGTCACCAGTTGCTTCCTACTTCTCCAAATCCTCCATCCAAAAGGGTGAGATCCTGTTGTGCCCACTTTATTACTTCCTCTTCCTGCCTACTGAGTGCTGGGATTAAAGGCATGAGCTACCAGTGTTTGGCCTCTATGGTTAACTAATGGCTAGCTCTGCCCTCTGATATCCAAGCAAGCTTTATTTATCAGAATACAAACAAAATACCACACAACAAAGTACTGTGTGCCTGGAGAAAGGATATTTGCAGAAAGGTTTAGATGAGATCCTAGTTTGCATTCTCTTTCTCTCTGATCTGGTTGGTCTGGAACTCAAGAGATCTGCCTTCTCAACCTCCTGAGTGCTGGGGATATGCAAGGAGGGCACAGTAATGTAACTGCCAAATTACAGTTACATTACTATAACTCTATAATTAGGGGAAAGGTTTTTTTATTGTAGATAAAAGAAAATACCCAGAGACTTCTGGAGAGTTCAACACAGAGAGAAAAGAAAGCAGACTGGATATGGCCTGGGTCATCTTTAAGAGAAGTGAGGGAATGCAGGTTGAACAAATCATATGAATTATAAAGAAGTAGCTAGAGGAGAGAAGCCCTGAGATGGAGAGAGATGAGAAGGACCAGGTTACTAGCTTCAGCTTTGAAATGTGTAACAGGTACTTGTGAGTATGGACTGAAGAAACCTGGAGGCCAGCAACCATAGATATATGTCAATAGAGAGCTATATAAATCACTTACAGTCTCTCTCTCTCTCTCTCTCTCTCTCTCTCTCTCTCTCTCTCTCTCTCTCTCTCTCTGTGTGTGTGTATGTGTGTGTGTGAGAGAGAGAGAGAGGAGAGAGAGGAGAGAGTCAGGCACATTCCATAGCACATATGTGGACAACCTCAGGTTGGTCCTCAACATTCAACATTTGCTTTTGAGGCAAGGTGTCTTTGTTGTTCATTGCATATATATACCAGGTTACCTGGCCTATGGGCTTCTTGGGATTCTCCTGTCTCGGCTTCTCATCTTGAGAGAGGCACAATGGAATTACAGATTAACTTTCTAGCTTTTACATGGGTTCTGCCAGAGGCAAGGGAAATGACTCCTTTTGGGGGACATGAACATGTTTTACAAGTTCCAGAGGAATGCTATCCTTTATCTAACCACTAGAAATCCTTCTGTAGTCCAACATTTCTCCATCTTTGTACCGCCTGAGATCTCAACGCTGGGATTAAAGGCCAGTGTTACCATGCCCTATAAAATTTTCACAGAGAAAGGATGAAGTAAGAAAAAGCAAGATTATAAAACTAAAAACAGTATGTAATCTGTCTGGAATCCATTCAAATATGAGTTTTTTAGTATCTTCTCACCCTTCCCATAGCTACAGTGATATTTTATGTTCACAATGATGACTCCAGGCCAGTAAAGTCCTGAATCAGCATGAATATTCTCAAATTTTTAAAATTAAATTCTTAGCGGGGGTGGTGGCGCATACCTTTAATCCCAGCACTTGGGAGGTAGAGGCAGGCGGATCTCTGTGAGTTCGAGACCAACCTGGTCTACAAGAGCTAGTTCCAGGACAGCCTCCAAAACCAGAGAAAACCTGTCTCAGGAAAAAAAAATTAAATTCTTTTGATCCCAAACAAAAAACCCAGTAGCTACAAATCTACCCCAAGAATTATTTTTTTCTTTTTGTTTTGTTTTTTGAGACAGGGTTTCTTGGTGTAGTCTTGGCTGTCCTAGAACTAGCTCTATAGACCAGACTGGCTGGAATTCAGAGATCCCCCTGCCTCTGCTGTTCTTTGCTATTTCCTACTGGTTGTGCTAGTGGGTTGTGTGTGTGTGTGTGTGTGTGTTTTTTTTTAGCATGAATATCTTGTGCTTGCTATGCTGAATTGTGACTCATTCATGTTTATTGTAAAATGCTATATACAAAGTGATACATTTGTGGCTTCAAATCTCTTTGAAGTCTTTTGAGTGAGGGTGTCTGGATTTTTACTTATGATGATGTTTTAATGACTTTATGGTAAAATGGGCAATTAAATTTTAACCTGCATTTCTATGGCCTTTGTTGGTAGCAGGTCTTGTTGCCAGTCATAGGATTTGACTCATTGGTCACTGTGGGGTTTTTTTGTCTTGTTTTTGTTTCTTTTTTCCTGATTGGTTTCTCATAGTTCTTAGGCTACTGCTTTAATGACCTTGTTTCACTCATTTTGACTGACATCAAACTGTAACAGACAGTTTATTCATTACAGCCTATTGCACAACTGAGACCACAGGTGACACAATAGACCAAAGATGTCTGAGTGTGAGCTTGTTTCTAGCCATGCTAGCCTGCCGCCTTCTGTGGGAATATAGAGCAAACTTGGAGTCAAGTCACACAGTTTAGAACAGTAGTTCATCTGTTTTCATTTGACCAAGCTTTGGAAAACATGTGACAGGAAGAAAATTGAGGGCTTGTCCTGTTGCTTGGTAGTCAGAAGCCCCCGTTGGCTGTGACTGCACATGGTGGGGGAATTGTGGTAAGCCCTGCAGAGGGGGTACTACCGAGGTTAGCTTAGGAATCGGAAAGCTGCTTGTTCCTCCTCTCCCTGCTGACTTCTTTCTGAGCTTTTAAGTGAGAGTGACACTGCCTTGTCTTCTGGGAATAGGCCCACACTCTCACTGTCCTTCTTTAACATGCTTTTAGCAGCCTCCTGAAAACCTTCAGCCAGCTGTGCTTCCACTGCCTATCATTCCAGGGGCTTTGGGAGGTGGGAGCTACCTTAGCAGGAAGATCAGGAGTTCAAAGCCAGTCTTGGCTACATAGTGAAGTGAGCTTGAGACCAGGCTGGCATAAATGAGGCCCTGTTTTCAAAAACCTAACTAAAACAGACAAAAACCCAAACTGAGTACAGTTGTATAGGGGTACTTAGAAGTTCTTTACTAATTAAATGAAAAAAAAAAACTGGGTATGGTGGTATATACCTGGAGGCAGCTTGGGTTTCCTAGATCTTGAAAACAGGAGTCAGAATAGGATTTAGGACTCTGAAGGTCCACTACAATTGAAGTCGGTCTTATCTGTGGTTCGTATTGTACAGAATTTCGTGTCATCTATTCATTTTAAGAACTCTTCTGTCTCTAGTTTTCTCCAGCCCAGGCTGTTGATTTGCCCCAAGGCTGTTTAAAGGAACCAGTAATTTGCCTTTGGGTTTAGCAGTGAAAGATGAATGTGGCAGTAGGTTATTGCCATCTTTTTTTTAATTTTTAAATTTAAATTAAAAACAAGGTTGCTTCACATGTCACATGTCTCTCTCCCTTTCCCTTCCCTCCTCTCCCTCGCCCTCCCACCAACCCCCCCAATATCCCCTCATTTCCCCAGGGAGGGTGAGGCCCTCCATGGGGGTGTCCATAGTCTGTCATTTCATCCAGGGCACGGCCTAGACCCTTCCCCAAGAGTCCAGGGTGAGAGTGCATCTCTCATTGTTGGATGGGAGCCCAAAGTCCATTTGTATACCCGGGATAAATACTGATCTACTACCCCAAGGCTCAGTAGATACTTATGCCTCCTCACTGACACCCCCATTCAGGGGGTCTTGATCAGTTCCATGCTTGATTCCCAGCCATCAGTCTGAGGGTTATTGCAGTCTTTTGAAAGCCCCTAAACAAGTTCATGTTGTAGGGTTTTTTTAAAGACTTAGTTAAAAATGGTTGAGGTTTTATACTAACTTTAGCATAAAAGAGAAAGGTCTTGGAATCACATACCAAATGAGCAGCCCTGGAGAAGTTTTTGGATTGTCCCAAAAGGGCAAGGAACACTGAGTTGGTGAGGTCACTTACCTCCAAGTCAGCTGACATGAGGACACGAATGATCCTGACTGACCACCCACAACATAGAACTGGGTTTTGCCTGGTTGTCCCCTAACTTCCACATGTACTTGGTGGCAATCCCCCATCAACGAACAATAAAATTGCCAAGATTTTGATATTGTGATCAGGACAATATAATGAAAATAGTAGGCTAGAAAAATCCTGGCTTGCAGGGAGGTGTCAGCATTCTCATTCTTAGTGCCGAGGAGTTTCCTTTTTGGTCCTTACCACTTTTAAGATATACAAGAACAATTACATGGTCTCTATGCTAGAAAAAAAAAAAAAAACAGATTGAGTATTTGCCTGTTTGTAACTGGACTTGTGGAATTTGTTTGAAAATGAGAGTTTAGTCAGGTGTTGGTGGCGCACGCCTTTAATCCCAGCACTTGGGAGGTAGAGGCATGTGGATCTTTGAGTTCAAGATCAGCCTGGTCTACAAGAGCTAGTTCCAGGACAGCCTCCAAAGCCACAGAGAAACCTGTCTCGAAAAACCAAAAAAAAAAAAAAAAGGGAGTTTATCATCAGTGTTTTCAAATATCCTGAACGAATATACCATGATTCAGATGAGCACAGTTGTATCATCTGATAGCTTGTCTTGTGCTTACTAGAAAAAAAGGCTGAGCTTTTCCTTCTGTGTCTTCTCTCATCTCACAGGGGTGGTCTCAGTAACATGTTGTTCCAGTGCTCCTTGCCAGACTCCATAGCCAGTGTTGGTGATGAACCTCGGAAAGTGCTCTTGCGATTGTATGGGGCGATTTTAAAGATGGTGAGTTCAGGGGTCACCTGGGAGGGGGTGGGTCACTGATAGTTTCACTTTTTCCTAAGATACTTGCAAAGATATCCTAAATGCTGTACACATGTACTAAAGATACTTACTGCTTTTATTTTAATTGGGCTGCACATGTGTCTTATTGTTTGCAGTCTATTACTTGTTATTTTTTAATCTAATATTAATTAGTAAACTAGGACTCTAGAGAAGTCATAAGGTTGACCTGACTTTAATTTCTGCATTGAGCTTTTCAGCTCACACTTAGATGATAAATTCTAACGTGAAAGTGTTTTAGCCTAGTCAGCAATATTTTATCCTATATGTACAATTTGTAAAAAATTCTTTGTGTATTTGGGTGTTTGCCTGCATGTGTCCTGTGCACCAGGTGCATGCAGTGCCTGTGAAGGCCAGAAGAGGGTGCTAAATTCCCTAGGACTAACGTTTCAAATGGTTGTGAGCTACTGTGTAGGTGCTGGGAATTTAACTTATGTTCTCTGCAAGAGCACTTGCTCTTAAGACAAGTATTTACAATTATTAATTAGCATGCTGTTTAAGTTGTTTCAGCTTTAGAGAAGGTTATAGTTAACAAAGTGTGACCTCGGTGCAGGATTTATTAACAATTCTGAGAGTTCTCTAAAGGTTTGATTTGTTAGATTCATAATCTCTGTATTTTGTTTATTGTGGTTTTTGAGGTAGGTTTTTCACTCTAGCCCATGATAGCCTGGAACTCATTATATACATCCAGGCTTTCAGTTCCTCCTGTCTCTGCCTCTATACAGACCTGTACCCCCAGTCCTGCTGCCAAACTGCAGGGGTTTTGTTTTTAAAATCAATTTTTATGTGTATTGGTGCTCTTCATGCATTTATGTCTGTATACCATATATGTGCCTTGTTTCCCTTGGAGACCAGAAGAAGGCACCAGATCCTTCACATCTGGAGTTACAGAATTTTATGAGCTGCCATGCAGGTGCTGGGAATCGAACTCTGATCCTCTAAAAGATCACCAGTGCTCTCAGCCATTGTGTTATCTCTATGGCCCCAAACTACTTTTCTTTCTTTCTTTATCTATCTATCTATCTATCTATCTATCTATCTATCTATCTTTCTATCTATCTTGTTTTTTTCAAGAAGGGGTTTCTCTGTGTAGACCTGACTGTCCTAGAACTCACTCTGTAGTCCAAGTTGTCTTGGAACTCAGAGATCTGCCTGCCTCTGCCTCCCGAGTGCTGGGGTTAAAGGCATGTGCTCCAGGCTACCATTTTAAAGCATAGTTTTTGAAATAATTGATGTCCTTTAGGCACATTTAATGAATCAGTATTATTTTTTTCCCTTTGAGTATCATAGTCTGATGATGTTCCATTCTTGATCTTTGTTAGCATTTTCTATTTCAGCAGTACTTTTTGAATATTTTAATAAATAACTGCTGAAATCACTTGTTAAATCTAATTTGATTATTGAATCTACTTAAGTAAAGGCATTTTCTTAAAAAATATTTCATGTGTATGGGCATATTGCCTGCATGTATGTGTACTATGTGTGTGCCTAGTGCCCAAGGAGACCAAAGAGCATGGTGGGTCCCCTGAAACTGGAGTTACAGGCATGTTGTGATCTGCCATGTGGATGCTAGGAGTTAAATCCATGTCCTCTGGGAGAGTGGCTAGTTCCCTTAACCACTGAGCTATCACTCCAGCCCCAGTAGAGACATTTTAAATGCTCGCAGAATGTTCTTCCATGTGTCATACTAGATCTTTCTTTTTCTTTTTTGAGACAGAATCTCCACACCATAAGCCCAAGCAGCTGACCTCAAACTCACAGCAAGCTGTTGTCTTGGCCTCCTAAATGCTGGGATTATATGCCAGAGCTTCTATGCCCAGCCCATGCTACAGTGATGAGAACTATGTAATGCTCTGCAATTGTGCTTAACAGTTTGTCTAGTACGATTGTCACCACCCAAGTACATATGAATGTCAGGCACTTCAAATGTAGCTGATTACTTGACTTCTACATTCTATTCAAGTTGATACTGTCCCATGTAGTTGGAGGTCAGTCTACTAGATAGCTGGACTCTAGAATATGCTGGGTACTGAACTGAGTGACTTTGAAGAAGCCAGCTGCCACCTTTCCCCTATTGACTTCAATGTCAGTTCTTTGTCTTCTGTCTCTTTTGGAATTGCAACAGTCTGGAGGTCTTAAGGTAGATAGATAATGCAAGTGTCTGGAAACACAGTTTTTTTTTTCCAATCAGAATTCAATGCCTCAGTTTATTTTTTGAGAAAACCAAACTGTTAGGTAACTCAAAAATAAATAGCAGAATGTGGGTTAGCAAGATGGTGACCAGAGCTCAATCCCTGCGACCTACACAGTAGAAGTAGAGAACCAAGTCCTGAAAATTGTTCTCTGACCTCCATGTGTGCTTTGGCACATGAGCAGCAACAACCTACATACTAAATTGAATGTAAGAAAAAAAATTAAATAGAATAGTTAGAGCTATTTAAGGGAGAATTAACCCTTACCTTCTAATAGAGTATGTTTTCACACAAACTATTTGAATTTGGGGAGAGGTACATTTATCTATTTATTATTTTTAAAATCAGGAAATGTTAAATCATCTTCCATTCCTGAAACCATGTAAGAGGTGGAGATCATGCTTACCCAACCTCTGAGCAGAAAAGTACATGTGTTTTCTTAGCAAGTAAGAAGCACGTACTGCTCACTGGGCACTCAGGGTCGGGGTGGGAGGGTGGGATAGAGGCAGGCAGATCTCAGAGTTTGAGACCAGCCTGGTCTACATAGTGAGTTCCAGGATGGCTAGGGCTGTTATACAGAGAAACCCTGTCTCAAAAAACAAACAAAAACACATACAAAATAGTCTCAGATTTGATGTAATAGACACTAAAACAATTTTTTGATGAGACTCTTATTTTCATATAATTAATGTAAGTGTAGTTTTGCCATTGAAGTTTAAATAGTAAAGCCATGAACTACAGCTTCAGATTGCAACTTTTGCATGGGGGCAGTCATGTCTCAAACTCTGCAGGGTCTAGCAGGTACATTTGCTGCCCATCTGGAGTTTTGGGTGTTAATAGCTGTTGATCATTGGATACTATGAGAACATAATGAGAGAAATCAAATTCAGGGGTGCTGAAAAATGGTAGGAGAGAGAAGAAAGGAGGCTAAGAAACACAAGATGAGAGCCAAGCCCAGAAAACGTGAGCTTCCAAAGCACTGGGCCAGGGCTCTAATACGGATTTTAATTCTTGGCAGACATTTCATCACAATTAAGATCTTTTTTTGTTTTGTTTTGTTTCTCTTGTGGAGCTTTCAAATTATGGCTTTTTAGAATGAGTTGAGCTATCATTGAAGGAAATACTAAGGTCCACAGTGAGGACTTTGTTGTTACCACAATAACAACATTGCCAAAATTCATAGTAAACTGTCAGGGTTTGAATTCACACATGTAGCTGAGAAAATAGGAGTGTCATTAGTAAATCCCATTGCTTTAGTAAACCTCTTCACTAAAGGACAATTTTAATAGGATTCAGATTTTCTGTTTTCATCCCTTTTTATCTCTACTTCATGGAAGCCAATATCTTTTGTGTGTTTGTCTAGACACAAAGAGTCTCCCCAGCCAGCTTTGTAAATGCCATGATAGCCTTTAGGGATTACACCCTAGTCTTTCCACGAAGAATGTTAGTTGAAGACTACTGCACATGATAGACTTTAACTGTTTTTCAGAAAAATTTTTTGACCGTTTGCTTAATTGTAGGACTGATTTAATTAAATATGTTCTTTCTTTCCCTTCCCCAGTTCTTGTTTTAAGCATTTTGAGCTTCTTCCCTCCAAGAATCAAATACTAAGTGGAAATATTTCTTAAGCTCATCCTTTGATCAGTAACTGTTTGAAAAATGATTTGGTTTAAAATAACTAGCTGCTTGTTAGCCATTTTGAGATTCTAATGTCCTTTATTTCTATAGTGGCAGTGAAGTGGCTGCTCTTTGGTGCAGATCTAAGGGTTAGTACCAGAAAGCCAAGGTAACACCTTCTAACTGGGTTAAGGCCCACAGTGTGTCCTCCCAAGCATTTCTCTTTCTATTCCCCTCTTTCTCTATTAGATGAGTCATAAGCAAACTTCCCGACATGTCCTGCAGGTTCTGTTTAGGATCTGTGTGTTTTAGGAGCTTATTGTAAATGTTCTGTGTTTAAGAAATATGAGAATAGTTTCTTTTGAAAATATAAACACAAGATGAGACAAGGTTCACATTGTACAGTATTTAGAGCAAATTGTTAAACACAAATGTACCATGCTGTTCTTAACATGGCAGCACGATGTGTAGTGGCTTTTACATGGCCTATCTTCCATTTAAATAAGAGGCTGTTTTTGTTAGTTGGACAGGTAACGAAAATGAAGCTCAAGTATAGAATTATTGTGAACTATAATTTAATAGAAAAATTGAAAAGAAAATAGTTCATCCTTTTCCACTTTGGATGGTGATATTAGAAGAGAGCTTAGACCTCTATAGCCAGCTCTCAGTGTAACTTGGGTTTTTCTTCTCTGGTACTGGGAAGGAACATGAGCTCTGCAGCATCCTTTAGCAAAGAAGCAAGTTTAACTGATTAATAATCAGTTCATGTATTATAAATTGTGAAGACACAAATGTCAGTATGCATTGTCCATGTGGTGTAAGTTGTTCCAGTTGGCTTAGAGGAGTGCCTTGTTCTCTGTCTGTCAGAACAGGAGCTATTAGCCAGATCCTCTGCATGAATGGCCTCGCCGCTGTGGAGAGCCTGGGCATGAGTGTAACACATCAAAGAGCTCCTTCAAGTATTGTCTGCAAAACTGTTTTAATTTGGTTTCTGAATAATAGAAGGCTAATATTACTGCTTGTTTGAATACTAACTATAATATAATTAAAGGTATTAAGGCACAACGCAGATATGTGTCAGTGATCAAAAGATTACAATTTGGGACTGCCCCTTTTGAATTCAGAACAAAATGTCTTATTTTCTCTTAACTACAGTTTAAAAATTAAACTGCAGTAAAATGAAGAATAGCTTGTAGATAATCAGTACAGAACTTTTGGCTACTGAAAAATCAGTTGCCCATGAATATTTCTGTATGGAATTGAGGTCATGCTTTATGCAGTGACTTAAGCACTGAGGCGCCTGGTGGAGAGCCAGACCCTGGCATTGAGGCCTGGGAACTACTATCTTTTCCTTGTTACATTAATGCCATTATGAGTTCAAGTTGTTTTGGTAACTTTGCTTTACAAAAAATCCCCTGTGCTTTGAGAACAGTGTAATTATATCTGCTTCTGAGGCAGAAGTGAAACACAGTCCCATTATGGGCACCCGTTTGGCCTGACTAGCATTTCTTAGCTAATGTTCTACAGATACAGTTGCCAAATCATTACCTGTTGTCCTTCAATACCTGCTTTGGTGCCTTTTGGTAACTAAATAAACCACAGACTGCCATGTCTAATTTTGGCCTATTCAAAGTGTTTTTGTCTTGCTGGTTGTAAATGTTTGGGATTATAGCACAAAGCCAGTGCCGATCTGGTCTCTGGAATGATGACTTGACCACAGCCTACCCCTCTCTGGGAAAGAATATGTTGGGGGAGTGAAGGGTATGGGGGGGTAATGTACCACTTTAGCTGTGTGCATGTGTTCTCTGCTGCAGGCTTGTCCATGCGATCGTGCCTGGAGCACTCTGGTTTCCAGGTGACAGACACGATTCACGGTATAGTATGAGATCTCTGAAGTTGGAGCATTCTCTACAGCTTTCATTTCTTTCTTTAGTTTTGGATTCAAGAAATGCTTTTTAAAAAGAAAACTGTAATGCTTGTTAAGTAGCACCAGCTACAGTTTGTGCTGTGCTTAAAGAGGTGTAGTGATTTAAGATTTCAGAGTGTTATATATTGAAATATCACCTTTCTTTTTGTTTTTTGTTTTTTTTGTTTTTTTGTTTTTTGTCCAAGGCAAACCAGACCCATATCTTCTGTTTCCTCAGTAGAAAATGACAAACATTTAGTACTTTTCAAAATTCATGACTTCAATTTGAGAATGCAGGTGAAGTACTCAGGTTCTTCCTTCATCTGCAGCATACTGTGCACCTGTATCCATTGGGAGTGGGACATTCTTCTTCACCCCCAGCATCTCACCTCACGGTACCAGTACCAGTTCCTGTATAAAGTCTAGCAGTGCTGATCCAACATGGAAGTATGCTGAACTGGAGAGAGAAGACTCCTGGGGAAAAAGTTGCTTGCAAACCCTTGAGAATGCAAGAAGTCTTAAGTCAGTCATCAGGTTGACTAGAAAAAGACCTGAACCCTGAGAATGACCTGAAAGGAGAATTTAGTCCCTGGTTTCCACTTGCCAACATTGGCATATGTCCCCAAGGCCTCTTAGAGGCTTCAATCTGCCATCCACGTTAATTAAGTCACCTATATTAAAGATAACTAATGTCCAGGAAGGTAGGCTAGATAGTAAAAAGACACAGCCATAGAAATGACTTGTTCAGATTCCAAGAGGTAATTATATAAGCTGCACTTTAAACCACTGCTTTGAGAACTGTTCTGTAAAGTATAAACAACATTTTTCTTTATTTCTCCATTGAAAGCAAGGAGGAGAAAGTCTGTGACCCATGATAATACAGAGAAGTACACATGCCAGCAAGTGGATCAGTGAGTAAAAGCACTCCCCAAGTTTAATGAAATGAATTTGATCCCCAGAACCCATGGAGGAAGGATAGAAGTGATTCCTGAAAATTGTCTTCTGACTGCCATAGGGACACCATGGATTGTGAGCTTCTACATTCATACACACACATGTGCATACACATAGTAATAAAAGTAAAAACATGTTAATTTAGCCACATGGCTTTGTGAAGACCCCAACTCTTGTATTGTTTGGATTTTTTTGTTTTTGTTTTTCCTAGCCTCCCTTGAGATGGAACAAAAGCATTAATTAGTAGCAGGGACAGAGCAGGATTTTGGTGGCTAGGGGTCACAACCAATGTTGCCTTCCATGTTAAGATATATCTTGCCAGGCATGATACAAGGGCTTTAATCTCATCATTCAGGCAGCAAGAGGCAGGCAGCTCTCTGAGTTCCAGGCCAGCCAGAAACATAGTAAGATCCTCTCTGAAAAACAATTGCAAAAAATAAACAATAACAAAAAAAAAAAAAGTAAGTCACTAGAATGTGGTTGGCTAGCTGGGTCAGAGACTGCAAGTCTTCAAAGCCAGGCCTGGGCTGTACAGTAAAGAAGCCTAAGCCACTCAGAGAGGCAGGTCCTCCTTTCTCTCTTGGGATCCTAGTAGACCATAGAGTAGGAATGCTCAGATTCTGCTTAGTCCTGCATTGGATGTTGGGTGTTTTTTCAGACTAAACAGATTAGTTAGGTTATTCTTGTTTTTTGTTTGTTTGTTTTCTTTTTCGAGACAGGGTTTCTCTGTATTGCTCTGGAGGCTGTCCTGGAACTCACTCTGTAGACTAGACTGGTCTTGAACTCACAGAAATTCGCCTGCCTCTGTCTCCTGAGTGCTGGGATTAAAGGCGTACACCATCAACGCCCAGTTTAGGTTATTCAGGCGTGCGCCACCAACGCCCGGCTAGGTTATTCTTTTAAGCCTCTATATGTTCATTTTAAAAGAGAGATTTCTGGAGTCTTTTATTATTAAGAACTGGCCAAAATAAAATTTATTAAAGTCTGTTTGTTTTATGTGATGGTTTCAGTGAGCTTAGAGACAGAAAACCTGTTCTAGTATGGAACTATTGCTAACTAAAAATAGATACTGTATATGCATGTGAGTGCTGGGGATTGAGCCCAAGGCTTCCCCTGTGCTACATAAGTTCTGCTGCTGAGCCCTAGCCCTAAAAAGTAGCTAAAGTTAAACAGCAAACTTAATCAAGTGGCCTGTCATGCTTTGCTCCAACATTACCTGTTCCAGCTCCTTTTTGTATGTTTGGATACAGCTCACTGTACACAGGCCCTGGCTGACCTGGAATTCACTGTGTAGACCAGTCTGGCCTATAACTCAGATCCACCTGTGTGCTGGCATTAAAGACATGAACTACTACACACATTTCCGTTTTTTTAGCGAGGCCCTGGGATAGAATGTTCTCAAGACCAATATTCTGTAGCAAGAACATTTACTACTTTCATAGTCTGATTTAAAATATAAAACCAAGCGCCGGGCATTGGTGGCACACACCTTTAATCCCAGCACTCGAGAGGCAGAGGCAGGTGGATCTCTGTGAGTTCGAGACCAGCCTGGTCTACAGAGCAAGTTCCAGGACAGCCTCCAAAACAATTCAGAGAAACCCTGTCTCAAAAAAACGGGATATATATATAAAACCAAGCTAAGGATTTGCTCAATGGAAGAGAATTTGCAAGCCTTGGGAAAAAAAGAAGCAAGCAAACAAACAAAAGCCCAATTAAGCTACAAAATCAAAGGTGTTTCTCCTTGGAAACCCTCTCTCCAGAGTTCTTTATCACTTTTTCTTCTTTTCGTTTTTTGAGACAGGGTTTCTCTGTGGCTTTGGAGGCTGTCCTGGTGCTAGCTCTTGTAGACCAGGCTGGTCTCGAAACTCAGAGATCTGCCTGCCTCTGCCTTGGAGTTCTGGGATTAAAGGAATGCACCACCACTGCCCAGCTTTATCACTTTTTCTAAATTAATCTGTTTGTTCTATTTTTAAAAAAAAAAAGAAAGAAAAATAACAGCAAAAGGAAAAAAAAGAAGCAACCAAAACCATAAAGCCTTAAGTGTGATTTGTGTCAGATAAAAACATTTGAAACCTGGCTCCAAGTGTGGTGCTTACCTTCAAGTAGCTTCTAAGTTGTAGACAGACATGAAGTGAAAATGAAAGTCCTCTTTTCTCTCACTTTAGCTGGCAGACTTTATATTTTCAATTTAAACAGGATCAGTAACAAAATCTTTGCAGGGACAGGAGAGACAACTCAGTGGTTAAGACCCCTTATTGTACTTGCAAGAGGCCCAGGCTCAGTACCTCACAGTCAAGTGTAACTCCCATTTCCAGGGCATCCAACACCTTCTGGCCTCAACAGGCATTGCATACACATGTTTAAATCGACACTCAAACACATATGTATATATATAATTAAAAATAAAAACATAGAATAGTAAGCTTTTAAAACCAAAATAAGTAAGCTTTTAAAACCAAAATAAGTAGAAATTAAATAGGTCCAGCAGGAGGCTCAGTATAAGTATTTGCCATGTTCCAACACACACAGATAATAAAATAACTAACCTTAAAATTTAAGTTTTATAACTTGAAAGATAGTTTCAATTTTCAAGTTAGTTGGAAGAAAATTTTAAATTGTGCTAAATGTTTATTTTGTGCATTTTAGTCCTTGCCTTAAATAAAATATGCAACTAATGTAAATTACTATAGATTCCAAAGCTTTATTTTGTTTCCTGTCTTCTGGTCAGAGTCTTTGGGACTCTCACAGAGTAGGTGTCTCACACAGAGTAGGTCTGCTTGATATACCTTAAGAGGTGTCTGCCTTTAGTATTCATGAGTTCATGCCCATCTGTTTTCCTGCTTTGAGATTCCTGTCCCTTCTCCTGGGTTCCCGCTCATTCTGTACTGAGGAAACAGAACATGGGACTGCAGAAGTCCATCTTGCCTTTGCGATGGTGCTCTTATGTTAAATCATAGGTTCGTTTGGAATGGGATGGAGTGGGTGAATGGGGAAAGTAGCAATGGAATTTATGTCCACTTCTTGTAACATACTACTAAAAAAGAGTCCTGGAATTAGGCTGGTTTATATTAGGTAAAGTGACTTGTTTTAGAGAGCACCATTAGACAGGGAAAGGACTTCTGTTAGCTAACAACCTGTTAACTGTCTCCCTGAGATCAGTTAGAGCAGTAACAGCATAGGAATAACCATAGTCATTTAGGGCTTTGTATAGGTCAAATCCCGTTACATCAAATTTCATAGGATATGAAAATTCCTTATTTGTCCTGACTTTCTACAGAGTATTAGTATATAATTATCAAACCAAGGAACTTGTTTTATTCTTAATGTTCCTTGAAGGAAAAAAAGCACAAAGACCCTTAAAGAGGCATTTAGCGCCATTTGATCTCCTGATTCACAAGCAGCCAGTTCCCCCATTCTGGGGCATAGACTGCTAAACTAGTCAGCTCTCAGGCACTAGGTGACTCCCTGAGCATGTTTGCTGTGTGCAGCACAGAGCAGCAGAGTGCTTGCTTGCCCACACCAGCCACAGCAAAAACATCAGGGTTTTCTTAGTGCTTTGGGGAAACACTAACAATACAAAGTGGAGCCTGTCATTCATTAGGAACCCATAGATTCCTTGAGATAGTCTGCTGTGTAAGAGTCAAACAAAAGCAACGGCGCCACTGCCAGAGTGCTCTGGGTATGAGGCGTCATCAAGCTTTCTGACACCGAGTTACTCTCTCCTCAGGTTGACACTACCAGCAAAGAGCTTAGGGGTTATTGTTATATTTTGGTTTTTGTCTTTCATTGTAACGGGATTTAACCTGTAACATCTAGATTTTCATCAGAGAAATGCAGATTACACAAGTGAAAATATCATACCCTGTTTGTACTGACTGCCCTGTTTCAAATGTACTCACCCGCATGTTATGTTTACTATTACATATGTGTAAAACAAGTGTTAGGAACCTTTTGCAGTTAGCTTTATGAACATGGATGTTTGTTTTGTCTGCCTTTATAAAGAAGTAAGAAATGTAATTTTTTTTTATACCAAACACATTAAGATACCTGTGGAATGCTATTTGGTATATGATGGTGAGAGTGGTTGCTTTAAATCACAGGGTGTTTTGAATGCTACTAGAGTAGCCAGTGTTGCTTAACATGGCATTTTTTTTCCTATCCACACTTTCCACCCTTGGTACAGGTGTTTTTGATAAAGCTGTGGAATGGCAAGGTATGTTTTTTTTTAATGGGATGTTCAAGACTCTGTTAGCTTAAAATTCTTTTACAGAGGTTTCCTTACAGGATTCCTTTTGAGTTTGGCTCAAGTAAACCTGATGTAATTGTAACAACAGTTTTGAAGGCAGCTGAGTATACATTTTGATACAACGTTTTAATTTCTGATTTGATTTTTTTCCCCTTCCCCTTACTGAAAGACAGTGTTTCCGTTGGAAAGCACTCGGGGTGGGGGTGGTTTGGAAATACGTGGCTTGTAAAAAGTAGTCCAAGCTCTTTGCCAGTCGATGGTCCAGTATTTAGCTATTGTTAGCTTGGTTGCCACCAGTTTTCAATTTCATGAGGAAAGTGTTGTAAAAGTAGCCCCTAATGTTATCAGTTATCAGATAATTCTTAGGCTTTGTTAAATGCACAGTCCTCTGTTTGCTAGAGGAACAGTTGAGATTGAACTTGAGCTGGATGGAGCAGAGGGCTAGTCTGAGCAAGTGGCAGGTGTGCAGAGCCCACACTAACTTCACCACCTGCTTAGTGCTTTCCTCTCTGTCTACTATTTTCTGCTGCCTGCAGCCCTCCACAAGCGTGTTGACAGTTCTGTTTTGCAGGTTCCCTTGAGAGAACCACATAATTCAGGCAGAGCTTTAGAAGGCCCGATTAGAAGAGAGCACTTTAGTGACTTTCCTCTAACAAAGAAATTGTGAAAGGTACATGGGGACAGCCATCAGCAGTACATCCCTTTCCTTGTAAAAAGGTGAAGCACTTTGAAAGTGTTGGCACAAGTGCTAGAGACTGCCGGTGCCTTTAGACTATGCCGGTCACCTGGGGGCCTACAAGCCCTTGTTAAAGAGATGAGGTGTTTTGTGAACACCTTTCTGTGGTTGCAAAGTTAGTGTCTGCTCAGTGTGCTTCATCTCACCGGAAGTGTTTGCTTTTTCTCATTCATAGAGGTCCTGTAATAAAGAGGGATCCGAACAAGCTCAGAATGAAAATGAATTTCAAGTAAGTAATTGAGTCCATTCTCATCTGCATGAGCTGTAAACTGGTTGTGTCCAGCTTTACCAGATTGTGGTTTGGCAGGCCTGGTCTCTGTCATTGGAAATTTCTAATCTTTGGTCTTTCTCAAAAGGGCTCTGGACCAGTTGGAGCCAGCTCACTGAGGCTGAGCCATAAGGGGCTTCCAAACTCCTGAGGGTAGGGAGTCAAATTGTCTGTGGCGGCAATTTCTAAGCAGGGTTTGAGATGCTGAGAGATGCAAGCTTTAGGAAATAATCTCTGATACTCTGATGTGGAGGCACCGGGCTTCTCTGGCAGTGTTTTAGCGCTTCCGGATGTTCCCACACCATCATTAGGAAGCAGATCACTGCCTAGTTTTCTCACTGGCACTCTCCTCTTGAGGAAATGACAATGCTTGTCCTGGGTATGGTGGCCAGGTTGAAAAGGCTTCTTCCCAGATTCTGAAATAGATAACACTGAAAAAATGTGCATTCAAGGAACTTCTGAGACTCTAGGTGTGTAGTGAGTCGTGGAGAGTGGGCATCTTGTGAGTATTCTCTTGTGTCTTTCGGCTTATACAGAAGGGGTACTTGTGTGTTTAAGATGGTTAATGCGACATAGCTAGCAGGACACCCCTGGGAACTATTGAACTGGGAGATTGTGCTTCCTGCTTCCCTGCTTATGTTACAGCTGCAGTAGCAAGCCAGTACCCTGCTTTGCCTGCTGGCACCACATTCTTGCTTGTTCCTCCCTTGGGTTTTAGATGCCATTCTCAAAAAACAATCACAGCTGCACCCCCCCCCCTTCCTTCTCAGGACCTGCTCTACAGGGAATTTGACTTTACCTGTAGATCTTAGGGGTTGGTGTGCGCACACAGTTGGTTACTGAGTATGGAGGAGTTGATTTCCATTCCTCATTGAGCCCCTTTAGCATCTCACCCCCCTTTTTTTTTTTTTTTTGTTTTTTTTGAGACAGGGTTTCTCTGTATTGTTTTGGAGGCTGTCTTGGAACTCGCTCTGTAGACCAGGCTGGTTTCAAACTCACAGAGATCCACCTGCCTCTGCCTCCCGAGTGCTGGGATTAAAGGTGTGCACCACCAGCGCCCGGCTGCATCTCACCTCCTTGGTGAGATGAATCAGCAGGTAAAGTAAAGGTGCTTGTTGTCAAGTCTGGCTACCCGTGTTCTATCCCAGAACCCACATGATAGAGAGAACCAACTCCCACAAATTGCCCTCTGACCTCCACATGTGCACACACACACACAGAAACACACGCATACATAAATGCAAAAATAATTGTCCTGACTATTGCTCCAGGTCCCATAGGACCTTCCCTCATGCCCTCTGTGGAGGAGGTTGTTTTCTATCCAGCCGCTCACATGTGGGGCTTCTCTGTCTGCTTCTTCCATTTTTGCCAACAGAATATTGGCAACACTATTTGCCAACACACATCCCAGCTCTTTAAGACTCACATGCTGCTCTCCTCCTTCACCCTGGTCTCTGGCTGTCTGCTTATTGCCTTCATTATGTCAAGAGTCTACAACAACCTGTTGGAGTCCACTCCTTCTCCTGTCATCATCCTGTGGCCCAGATAGTCTGTTCTCCACTGCATCCCTGCTGAACTTTTCCAGTCTTTCCTTCTGGTATCTTCTCCAATAAGTGTACCCTGACTGTCTCCAGAAGGTGATAGGAACTCTCTTTGTCGTGCAGGGCTTCAGCACTCTATCTCTGCTAACCTACCAGCTTACTTTGACTCTTGGGGGTCTGTATAGTCCAGACATTGCTGCCTTCCTACTCCATCAGGCCTCCTTCTAATGATTCAACTATTCATTCTGTATATAGTGTTCTTTGTGCATGTGTGCTTGCACTACATTCTAGGAGAGGGCACCAGAACACGTTACAGATGACTGTGAGCCACCATGTGGTTGCTGGGAATTGAACTCAGGATCTCTGGAAGAGCACCTGGTGCTCTTTACTTCTGAGCCATTGTTCCACCATGCTTTTAAGGCCTCCGCTATATATCCTCACTCCTTTCTTCCACTTCTCTTCTATGCTTACCTTTAACACCTGCCATGCTGAACTTACCCACCTCAGTGCTTGCTTTCATTGTACTGCACCCACAACCCCTGAGCTGTTGAACTCTAGAGAATCACACAGTTGGGAGCGCTGGTACTCCACCTCAGGAGTGCTTGCAACATGGTGGCCTACTGAGCTTCACACTTAGGTTTGCCTTTGGATTCTAAGGTCTGTTTCAGGTGCCTGTTTTCTTTTGCAGCTTTCCTGTTCCTACCCTAGGCTTGCAGTATGAAGCTCATTCTTGCTGCTCATCCCTTATCTGACATCTTCTACTCCAAGCCCTATTCTTTTGTGCCATCTTTTCCATTGGCTGCCCCTGAAGAGGGAATCTTTCTCTTCATTCAGCATGCCCATTGTCATCGTCCTCCATTTCTTCTCCATCCAGGGAGCCAGGTGTTCTAGTGGATGTCCTCTCTACCTCAGTGCAATCTCTGCTCCTGTCCCGATAACATTTCTAGTTTTCTTTTAAAAATGGATTTTTTTATTTTAGTCTTTTCTAACTCTTATGTTTTAGGGTTTTTGTTAGTTTTAAAACGGATTCATTCCTGTAACTTTAGCACTTGGAGGCTGCAGCAGAAAGATGACTGTGAGTTTGAGGTCAACTTGGGCTGTGTAGTGAGATCATATCTAAAAATTCTAAAACTTCCCCCCACCTCAGTTTGTTTGTGCTGGGGTTTGAACCCAGGACCTCCTGTCTCTAGGTGGGAGTAGCAGCACATCACTGCAATGCCCGTGCTTGAGGGCCTTAAGCAGGAAGATAATGAGTTCAAGGCCAGGGCTACATAGATCCCATTTCAATCAAACAAAAGATGGCTCTGGTAATACAGGTCTGTCTGTATGTAGTCTCAGCTACTTGGAAGGCTGAGGCAGGAAAATCACAAGATGGCTTACAGAGAGAGTTCAAGGCCAGCCTGGACAATTTAGTGAGATCCTACTTCACAATAAAAGGTGAAAAGCAGAATGCTGGAGGAGTGGCTGGGGTTAAGAGTGCTGGCTGCTGTACAGAGGACCTAAGTTTGCCTCCTGTCACCTGTGTGCTAGCTCACAACCAGCTGTAGCTTCAGTTCCAGAGTTTCAGAGAATCTGACATCTTTTTCTGGCTTCTGCAGGCAGTAAGCATACATATGCATAGGCATAACAGAGGCATAATGCCTACATATTAATACATAAAATATTTAAAGGAAAAAGCAAGCTGGGGCTATAGCCTAGTTATGTAGGAAATGGAGAAATGGCTCCAAGGTTAAAAGCACTTATTGTTCTTCTAGAAGACCTTGGTTTTGATTCCCAGTACCCACATGATGGCTCACAATCATCTTTAACTCTAGTTCCAGGGGACTCAACACCCTCTTTTGACCTCTGAGGGCACCAGGCACACGGGGGGCGTGGCGGCAATGTTATGATAGAAAGCTTTTTCAAATAAGTTCTGGGGATCAACTTAGACTTTCATGCATGCATGGCAAGCATTTTACCCAATGGAAATTCTAAACTTGTTTTCATCCCCCATCTAGGTGTCTTTCTCTCTTCTGTTCACCCTTTTTTTTTTTTTTTAAAGATTTATTTGTTCTGTCTGTAGGCCAGAAGAGGGCACCAGACCTCATTACAGATGGTTGTGAGCCACCATGTGGTTGCTGGGAATTGAACTCAGGACCTCTGGAAGAGCAGACAGTGCCCTTAGCCACTGAGCCATCTCTCCAGCCCCTGTTCACCCTTTCTTATCTAAAACTTGTTCCCATCATTCTTCTGAAGCTCTTGCTTTTGTCATCAGCAACTACATTGCAAAGTCCAGTGGCTCTTTCTTCCACAAAGGCAGCCATTTTACCTCCTCTTTCCCATTATCTTCCTGCCCCTGCCCAGATCTGAATTGGTTGTTTGCACGAGATAGGTAATATGAAACATTAGAGCTTTTGGTTCTTTGTCCTTATTAGAAGACAACGTTTTGGTATGTTGTCTAGACTCTTTAGTCTAGCAGAGGACTAGGCTGTGCTCATTGCATCCAGCTTGCTTTTTAAATGAGATGGAGTAGAAAATATAAGGAAGCACTGTACAGTTGTGAGAATGAGTGTTAATGGGTATAATGCTTGTTTGTGTGTGTTGCTAAGTAAATGCTGTTTTGGGGGGGGTGTTGGTTTTTGTTTTTTTGGGGCTGAATTTCTCTGTTTAACAATTCTGGCTGTCTGGTTCCCTCTGTAGATCAGGTTGGCCTCTGCCTCCTATAAGTTCCTTTATAAAAAATATTTGTATTCCTTTATAAAAATTTGTGTCTGTGCGTGATTTACTTATATATCTGTATGTACATGTGCCCCCCGGGTGTGCCTGGTGCCCTCAGAGGTCAAAAGAGAGAGTGTTGAGTCCCCTGGAACTAGAGTTAAAGATGATTGTGAGCCATCATGTGGGTACTGGGAATCAAACCAAGGTTTTCTAGAAGAACAATAAGTGCTTTTAACCTCGGAGCCATTTCTCCATTTCCTACATAATGTATCTCAATCATGTTAACCCCTTATTCCCTTTGCACTCCTCCAGACCCCACCCATGTCCTCTTCCCACCTTCCTGTCCCCTCTTGAGTCCAGTTAGTAAGTACTGCCTGCATGCATTTGGATGTGGGTCATCCGTTAGAGCATGAGTAATCAGACAGAGCCGCATGCTTGGAGAAAGTTGACTCTCCCTTCTCCAATGACTGCTAACAACCCCTCAGCTGAGAGTGGGATCTTGTAAGCTCCTACCCCTGTGCTGGAATGTTGACTGGCTTGAGCTTGTGTGGGTCTTTTGTAGATGAGCACAGCTGCTGTGAGCTCATGAGTGCAACACCATGTTATTTCATGAACACAGCTTTCTATAGTGTTCCTGCTTACCAGCCAGCATTCTATTCTTTCAGACTCCTCTCGTTGATGTTTCCTGAGCCTTAGGGGCTCTTACTGATCTGATTGTTGCAAGGCCATTGCTATAGTGTGGGAGTTCTCAGGAACCAGCCATTGCTATAGTGTGGGAGTTCTCAGGAACCGGCCAGTTTTTCTTTTGTTCTGGGGGTTTGATCATTGCACGAGCGTTCGGTGTATGTTACTTATCATGGTCCTGTCCATCCTGGTTGCCCTATTCCAGCTACAGCTACACTGCCTCACAGTTGCTTCACTACTCCAGACTTCCTCCATCAGGACAGTTCATCGTTCATTTGTGCCCTGTACTCTTGGGTCCTGGAAATCCATGCCATTTCATAACCTGTCTTTCCAGCCTTCTGTCCCTTCATGGCCTTGACTATATTCATTTCCTGTTTCTCTATGTAAGTTTTGTACAGATGGGGCCTGAAGGAGCCTATTCTTTGGTTCCCTGATATTTAGTACTAATATACCAAATATTTTCTGTTTTCGTTTACTTGTTTTGTGTATGGTTTTTCAAGACAAAATTTCTCTATGTAACAGCTCTGGCTGTTCTGGCATCCACTTTGTAGCCCAGGCTGGCCTCAGACTCTCAGATCTGCTTGCCTCTGCCTCCCAAGTGCTGAAATTAAAAGTGTGTGCTGACACTGCCTGGCCACATTTTGTGTTTTGAATGAGTGAATTTAAAAAAATTTATTTCTGAAACCAAAGTAAATAGTTGAGGTATCGATTTCTCCAAAAAGTAGCACTAGCCTGTGGCTGACCCAGATGGTGTTGTGGAGGGGTGGACTGTGGATCAAGCCCTGGTTCAGCCCTCTGCTCACTTGCTTCAAGTAGCTGCCAGGAAGACCACTGGGGGCTTAGAGTGCTTATATCTCTACATTGGCACTGTGTCTATGCTTAGGCTGATGGCTTTGCAGGAGTTTAGACAGAATTTTAATCCAGGTCCCAGTGACAGTGCTGTCTAAACTCAACTGAATTTCAAATCTGTATTGTGGTACTGCCTGCAATCAGCACTAGGGAAGCTGATGCAGGGGGACTGGGAGTTTAAGAGTAGCCTGCACTATCATGGAAAGATTTTTGTCTCATAAACCAACCAGGAAAGGCTGGCAAGATGGTTCAGTGGGTGAAGGCAATTTACCACTAAGCTTAATGGCCTGAGTTCAGTCTCCAGTGCCCAAGTAGAAGGAGAAAACTAGCTCCTGGAAGTTGTCTTCTGACCTCCATATTGTGGCATATGGGCAGCCACCTATGTGTAAGCATACATTCTCTCTGTGTCTCTGCCTCTGCCTCTGCCTCTCTCTCTGTCTATCTCTCTTTTAAAAAAAGTTGACTTGCCCAGCATGTACAAAGCCCTGGATTCCATTTGCAAGCATTGCATAAACTGGGCATGGAGGTTCACACTTTTAATCCCAGGATTAAGGAAATAGAGGGAGGAAGATCAGGAGAGGTTCAGGTTAGCTATAACCAGTTCAAGATCAGTCTGTAAGAGAAGACTTCTCAAGAAAAAAAAAAGCACAAAATTTAACATTTCAAATTGAAGGAAGAAATAGGATTGGATGCCTGTGTGTTACACAGTTCTACCCTCATGATCATTTTAGTATCTCTGAAGTGTGGAAAGTTGGAAAACAAACTTTAATCTGATAAATTCTGGATTTTTAGACAGAAGATTAGATTGGAAGTTAGTGGAGGTGTTGGGGGGAGTTCTACAGATGGCATATATAGCTACAAGGAGCTATACCTGGTAGATTGCCTGCTCTAGAACTGACCCCAGGATCCTCTCGTTCAGTTATGGTCAGGCTCTGCTTGCTTTTGCAGTTTCCACTGTAGGAGGCGCCGAGGAGACTGCTCCCAGCCCACAGGGGAGAGGACTACAGCAGAGGACACCTTGAGGGCCTTCGCTTGAGCTCCCCTGAGAGTCTCTGCAGTATCGGGCTTCAGGTCAGACAGGGCTGCAGTGACTATGCCTCCTAAGCCAATGTGTTAAGAGGGTCAGATGAGCAATGAAAACATTTCATCTGCTAAACAGAGGTATTTGGTGTTATCAAAAAAGATATAAATCCATGTGATACCCAATTCCTTATCTGATCAAATTAATATATGTATATTGTCAAATACACACACTTGCAATTAGTAATAGTAAATATAGATTGAACTTTGAACGGTATGGTTAAACTAATATAGGGATTATACAAGTTATAGTTAAGCTGTAATTGTGGGGGATTAGGAATGAGCATTTGTCTACATACCAGTGAAGCTGTGTACTTTGACACCTTTGGAAACAACTTTTCTTTCTTTTGTCTTATTAGCTATAGTATTCTACCTATCATTGCCTAATGAGCTTGTCCTCAGTTTCAATTTTTGCCTTTTTTTTAACCTTTGGAACTGAGGACTGAACTTAGGACCTTGTACTTACCTGCTAGGCAAGTACTCTACCACTGAGCTAAATCCCCAATCCTCCTGAGTTTTGTAATGTCAACGCTCTAAGCATGTTTCTCTGGGATCATTCCCCCACAGCACATTTATTAACAAAGGGTACCAAAATTACCTGAAAGCTGGGGAGGAGGGGAAGAGTTGGGTTTTTAGAATGAGCAACACCCCTATTGGTGTGGGATTGAGGCCAAGTGAGATACTCAGTGGATAGAGGCGCTAGCACACAGGTCTGGCTTCAGGCCCCATAAGGTAGTAGGAGAGCACCAATTCCATGACATGTAAGTGCCTGCACATAGAAAATAAACGGTTTTGAAATATAATGGAATCTGAGCTAGGATCTAAGACAATAAATGAGTAATGTTATCTTTGAGTGTCAAGGACCCCTTTCACCCTGCCACTCTAACAGATGACAACTCACTTGCCCTAATTTGCTATTTTGAAAATGACTGAGGAATGAATGTGAACTGGGAAAAAGGAATGGATTTTGAAATCATAATTATTATAAAGTCATTAGTTATTAGGACTAAAAATAGAAAATGGAGGAAGGAGACTGGGGAGATATCTCAGTGGTTAAGAACATTTGCTTCTCTTTCAGAGTACCCAAGTTCGAGTCTTAGTATCTATTTAGTGACTCAAAACCATCCAAAACTTCACTCCAAAGGGATCCAATGCCTTCTGACTTCTCAGAGAGCTAGCCATGCACATTGTGCACATACATTTATGCAGAGAAACACTCATACATACAAAGTAAATAACTCTGAATAGCATAGCAGCTTTACAGAGAATTTAGCAGAGACAAGAATTAAAACTCAAAACCTAGGCAGGAGACTTTTGGAGCATTCGAGCCCACTAGACACTCGGTGGAGAATCAAGTCAGCTTCATCAGAATGGGTGGTGATTTTGAGAGGCCAAGGGTGAGACTCAAACAGTTAGGTTGTAGAGTAAATAAATAAAGTAAAAGCAGTGGCCTTTAACAATAAAAGTGGCCCTTAAGCCAGTTTATAACTGTAAAGTGACTTGTTTTGGGAAGCATTGTTTGACACGTGAAAGGACTTCTGTTAGCAGATAATCCGCTATCTCCTGAAGATACAGTTCACATAGTAACAGCATAGGAATAACCACAGGCATTTAGGACTGCACAGATTGGGGCTGGGGTATAGTTTCATTTGGTAGAGATCTTACATAGCATGTAAGAAGTCCTGTGTTGCGTCCCCTGTCCCAAATAAAGTGAGCATGGTGACACATGCCTGTAATCCCAGCAGAGGCAGGAGAATCGTCTGCTGCATAGGCAGTTCATGGACAGCCTGGATTATCTGAGATTTTCTCAGAACAAGCAAACAAAAGATGTTACCCCAGCTTTTTTAGTAGGATACCATTTTTTTTATTTGTCTTGAAGTATTTTTTACAAAGTATTATACAACTTTTTCTTCTTAACTTAGAGGGAAAATTGTATTTTTATAACTAGTGACGTGACCTAAATTGAGTGAGAGAGAGAGAGAGAGAGAGAGAGAGAGATGTGTGTGTGTGTGTGTGTGTGTGTGTGTGTGTGTGTGTGTGTGTGTGTGTGTGTGTTTGAGAAAGAGAGAGGAGAGAGAGAGAGAATCATTGTCCACGCCAAAGGGTGGCCTAGAGGCCTGGAGAAACCTGCTCCTGAGAAAGCACTTCCTGCCTAGGAAAGCACTAATACCTGCTCTGTTCACATCTGTTCTAGGGGGCCGAGGCGATGGTTCTGGAGAGTGTTATGTTTGCCATTCTTGCAGAGAGGTCACTTGGGCCAAAACTGTATGGCATCTTTCCCCAAGGCCGACTGGAGCAGTTTATCCCGGTAAGGTAATATAAACCACAGGCAAGAGGTGGATTCCATTCCTCCTAGCAGAAAAAGCCTGAAATCCTGTCATTTGACATAGTAAATGGTAGATACCTCAGCAGCCACAAACTCTTGTTCCATTTCCAAGGATCCAGGTTCAGTTCTCAGTACTGGCTCACAATCGTCTGTATATCCAGTTTCAGAGGATCCAACACTCTCTTCTGACCTCTTTGGGTACCAAGACATGCACATAGTGTACAGATACAAATGCAGATAAAACACTCAGTTGTTGTCTTGAAAAAAACCCAAAATCTATTCAATCACAGAAAATAAAACAAATAAAATCTTAAAAAGAATTAAATGTGATCTGTGTAAATAAACTGGGTCATAAGTAAAGAAAGACAAAGGAAAATGTATTGGGGATGTAGCTGAGATGGTAGAGTGATTGCCTAGCATGCCTAGCATTTAAAGTATGTATTAGCCTTTCTTTTCTACATAGACATGGTCATACAAATTAAAATTATATGTGAGAGGCTGGAGAGATGGCCCAACAGTTATAATCACTGGCCATTCTTCCAGAGGACCCCAGTTTAATTCCCAGCCCACATATGATGGTTAACAACTAGATTCTGTAATCCAGTTTCTGGGGATCCAGCATTCTCTTCTGACCTCTTTGGGCCCCAGGTATGTATGAGGCGCAGACACGCATGTAGGCAAAACGACTGAACATGCAAAAAATACGTCTTTAAGAAAATTTTAAAAGCACACACACACACATACATTTTATCATTCTGCTGCCACTTAAGCTTTTCCCTTTTCACCTTATTCTCAGTTTCTGGAGCCTTCTTTATGAAATGGAGTAGCATTCATGCTGTAGCCCCTTATTCTTGTCTCTGTTGTCCTTCTGCTTTCCCACTGTTCAAGGTCTCCTGCATCCTAGTCCGCTACTGTGGGCCAATTCTTCTCTTTCCAAGAAGTCAGTATTATCTTATCCTAAGGCTTATGTGTTTTGGGTTTTTGTTTTTGTTTGGTTTTGTATATAGGCTAGGCTATTCTGGAACTCCTGGTATATACTTCCTGCAGCATCCTTTTGGGTATATTACATTAAGATGTAGCAAATAGGGTCAGGACAGCCCTGTATAAAGTTATTTTCATAGATAGCACCATAAATCATGACAGGAGAGAGCCACTGTGACCCTTCTTTTCCCAGAACATATTCTGTTTCTCTGTGTTCTGAACTCCCTCTGTAGACCAGGCTAGCCTCAAAAAACTCCGAGATCCACCTGCCTCTGCCTCCCAACTGCTGGAATTAAAGGTGTGTGCCCCCACCACCTGGCTTAGATGGGGATCTTTGAGTCTCCAAATGGAGGGGCATTATGGGCCATGAATCAGCTTGAATAACCATATAAGTGGGTTCCAAGGGCCAAAGTCACTCATAAACACAAATGGATGCAGAGAACTCTTGAGACCCAAAACATTGCATTAGAGTGAAGCCCTTGCACTGAACTTGGAAGCATCAAGAGTAGATCTCTCAGGATGGTTTTACATCATGGAACACAGCTCTGTATCAGCACTTGGAAAGTGAAGACAGACACCTTCATCTTCTGCTACATAGGAAGGCTGAAGGTAGCCTGGGCTATACAAAGCCCTGTTTTGCTGTTTTTTGTCTTTTTTAGTAGTATCTTAGCTTCTTTCTTTCCTATATATATATGGCATAGTCATCCAAATGAAAAAATATGAGTCTCACCAAAAACAGAAAAAAAATATAGCACATATGATTATATACGGTACATAATACTTGATAATAAATGACTGGCTTCCTATTTATGTATTTATATGCTGTACTTTTTATTGTCATATTATGAATTATTCCTTCTACATAGAAAAGAAAATGTTTCTGGGTGTGGTGGTGCACACCTTTAATCCCCAGCACCTGCAAGACAGAGGTAGGCGGATCTCTGAGGCCAGCTTGGTCTACCTAGTGAGTTCCAGGACAGCCAGAGCTACACAGAGAAACCCTGAAGAAAATGTTAAGCCAGACTTGTGGTTCGCACTTGTAATCCCAGCAGACTGAGGCAAAAGGATCACCCCAAATTTGATGCCAGCCTGGGTTACACAGTTGAGACCCTGTCTATAAAATAAGCAAGAAGGCTAGGCATAATGATACATGTCTTTAATCCCAGCACACAGGAAACAAAGGTAAGATGATCTCTGTATGGAGGCCAGCCTGGTTTACATAGTGAATCCCAGACTAGACAGTGGGTTAGGGTAAGGGTTGGGTTAGGGTTCTGTGTAAGTCTGGCAGCAGCTGCATAGGAGTGGCCCTGAATCTCTTGGTTGCATCATTTCTCTTGTGCTTTATTTAATCTTGTACTGTTTTGTTCCTTGTGGCCCTAGGAGCAATAGGTTAAAACATAGTTTATAAGTGTGTGATAGGCTTAAACTACCTAGCTTTGTTTAATACTGTATGGTTACAGTAGCCTAAGGATGCATTTCTCAGATTGTTTTCCTTTTGCTAAGTGTTATGTGGCTTTTGTTTGTTTTGTTTTTAGGACAGGGTTTCTCTGTATAGCCCTGGCTGTCCTGGAACTCCTTGTAGACCAGGCTGGCCTCCAACTCACAGAGATCCACCTGCCTCTGCCTCCTGAATGCTAGGATTAATGCCAGCTATAGTGGCATTTTTGAAAGCTGAGTAAGCTGCCCTCAGAAGTCCTGAGTATCTAATTAGTAGAAGTGGATTCCCCATCCATATAATAGCATGCTTATTGAGAATGCTGTGGAGAAGATTCCAGAATTGAGGAGACTGAGTTCCATGCATGGTTCTTAGTGTGAGGTGTCAAATACCTCCAACTGTATTTACCCTGATTTGGTAGACTCTCCTTCACCGTGAGAGCAACTCTCTGTGAGCAAGCTGAGTGTTATTCCTGTTCGTTGCAACAGGAAGCAAGGCACTGAGGAATGAAGCCACACAGCTAACTCATATCTTTGAGGCAAGAATTTGAGCAGGATTTCTCTAACTGGGCAACAGTCCCTGCCCTGTGCCTGCTGCTTTGTACCTTCAGGGACCCCATCTTGAGCCCTGCGGGGGTACAGCTCGTGTGGAGAAGCCAAAGAATTTCCTGGACCATAGGATTCCTTAAACACCCCGTGGAAGGGCTGTCAGGATGAGCCAGGCCTCAGGCTCTATCAGTGACAGCATAAAAGCCATTAGGATAGATAGTATTTGACTTTCACATCTACCTACCTGGTATGTCACATACTTACTCCATGTCAGCCCTGGTGCTAAGGACACACAGCAGGTGCAGCTGACAGTCCTCTTGAACCTGTAGCTTCCCTGATGGGATATTCAGCTGATAGAGTACTGGGACTACAGAAGACAGGTTATCAGTTTTGACAAGTGAGGACACCAGCTGTAGCTGTAGAGATGCAATCACAAGTCACAGGAATGGTATTTCCAGTTCACTGAAGGAGGTACTTCCTCAGGTTCTTAATGAAATATACCTGATGTAGAAGAGCTGTGGAACTTACTGGGTCATCACCTGTAGGGATGCTGTGTGGCTTTCTTTTTTGGAAGGCAGAGTCCAGTAGTAAAACCAGACTGGCCTTAAACTCACATGTCTGCCTGCCATTGGCTCTTGAGTTACTGGGATCAAAGGCATACACCACCATGCCTGGCTACATACCCATTCTTTTTTTTTTTTTTTTTTTTGGTTTTTCGAGACAAGGTTTCTCTGTGGCTTTGGAGGCTGTCCTGGAACTCACTCTGTAGACCAGGCTGGCCTCGAACTCACAGAGATCCGCCTGCCTCTGCCTCCCGAGTGCTGGGATTAAAGGCGTGCGCCACCAACGCCCAGCTACATACCCATTCTTAAGAAAAGTTTGTGTGGGGCTGGAGAGATGGCTCAGATTAAAAGCATTGGCTGCTCTTCTAGAGGCCCTGAGTTCAATTCCCAGTAACCACATGGTGGCTCACAAACCCATCTATAATGAGATCTGGCACCCTATTCTGGAACTCAGGCATGTATGCAGTCAGAACACCGTATACATAATAAATAAATAAATGAAAAATACTTATTAAAAAAGAAACGAAGAAAGAATTTTGTGCACTGGGTGAGATTTCAAAAACTTACCCAAGCTGCGTCTTGGTTTTAACATGATGTGGTCTCAATACAATTGTTAGATGACATGGGTAAATGGCAGTCCCTGAATCCCTTTTCCATTCCAGAGCCGGCGATTGGACACTGAAGAATTATGTCTACCAGATATTTCTGCAGAAATAGCCGAGAAAATGGCCACATTTCATGGAATGAAAATGCCATTCAATAAGGAACCAAAATGGCTTTTTGGAACAATGGAAAAGTAAGTTCAGATTATTTGGTCCTCATCTCTCTTACCCAGCTCTCTTTGGCAGGTATTTCCCTTCCATCTGCCAGGGTGGTCAGAGGCCTCCTTTGGATCATTGGTGTGCATGCCATCACTTGTGATGTATGTCTCATAAGTGTTTCTTGCATGAATTAGTCGATTCCTGGACCAAGAGAAAAAACAAAAAAACAAAAAACTTGTTTGCAAAATTGCTGTTGGGTTGGTAAAAAATCAGCTTCCCTGAGAACTGTAGGTCCAATCATCCCCTCCTCTTTCCTGGAGACCATAGGGCTTCCTTGGGACTGGGACTGGCTGGAGTTGGGTGCTTGAATGAGGCCTGAGCATGCACTTGCTCAGTTCTGGTCTTGCCTTTCCTATGACAGATACCTGAATCAAGTGCTAAGACTTACATTCAGTGGGGAGGCAAGAGTTCAGCAGCTGCACAAAGTCCTTGCTTACAACCTGCCTCTGGAGCTTGAGAACCTGAGGTGAGTGTAGCCTTTTGTCCCCTGCCCTGAGGTGGTAAATCCTGGTGAATTGGAATCTGCTTCCCACTCCACACCACACCCCCACGCCACACACACAGGGTTTCTCTGTGTAGCCTTGGCTGTCCTGGAACTCACTCTGTAGACAGTGCTGGCCTCAAACTGCTGGGATTAAAGGTGTGTGCCACCACACCTGGCTGTAGGTGGGTGGGGCTGTGAGTTTGTCTTTTTAAGATTTTATTTTTATTTTCAAATCTGAACTCAACATCATCTGCAAGTATTTGTTCTTAATCATTGAACCATTAGCCCTGAATGTAGATGGTCAAGTGAGGTTTTGCCTAGGGCAGGAATGATGGGTGGAGGTAGTAGGCCAGGAAGATGAGAGACAAAAACCTAAGCCCTGAGAGACGTTAAAAGATTAAGCTGGGCTGGAGGTGGCACACACCTTTAATCCCAGTACTCTTGAGGCTGAGGCAGGAGTTCTGTGAGTTTGAGGCCACCCTGGTCTGCACAGTGAGTTCCAGCGCAGCCAAGGCAACACAGAAGAAACCCCATCTCAACCACCCCCCCAAAAAATGGAAACCCCTGTTGTGTTTTCTTGGTGAACCTAGGTGCAGGCTTGTGTGCTGTGCCAGGTATAAGTGGTTGCAAGACCTTTAAAGAGCTCAGACTTTATTTGAACAGAAAGCAGCTGTCTAGTTCTGATACATGCTAGGAAGGAAATTACTCTCAGTGGACAGGCTTATGTGGAACTGTTGAGTGTGCCAGGATAGCTTGAGCCGAGTGTGCAGGAGCAGTGGGGAATAGTTTGCAATGCAGAGAGGCTGAATGGATTCTCTGCTGAGACACATGGTTTTCACAATATGAATGTGTGTGTCGTGTTAGAACGCTGGCTCTGTGCTGGCACATAAGAGTATATGAGCACCTTACTGAGTTAGTTAAGTAACCCTAATGCTTTCTTTTTCCAGGTCATTGCTACAGTATACTAGATCTCCAGTTGTATTTTGTCATAACGACTGTCAAGAAGGTAAGAATTGCCATGGTATGCTAAAGATAAGGCTTATGTTATACTTAGAAGACCACTGATGTATGTGTATGAAGCATCAAGATGGCGGCACAAGTATACTAGTATATTGGAATAAAGTACAGCCAGCCAGTAAAGTGTAAGTGTAAAAATGAACTAGAACTTTATATCAAGACAACCTTCTGAACTGTACTAAAAAAAACAAATTCTCAAAAAGTGTGTATTAATTGTATTTACCATATTAAAATATATATAATAGAAAGACCTGGAATGAAACTACATGTACCTGTTGATGTCTAACTCCTTATAGTAGATCTTCCTACTTCTTTAGTCTGCAAAGCAGAAGACCCAGATCATGTGGGCTCTCTGTAACTCTCTCAAACCACCTTCCCATGATATATGCACACACAACTAAAGACTCAGTCCACTCCACTTGAGAAACATTACAATGAAGTATGCTGCCGTCACAGAGTTTTACTGGTAGAGATTGAAAAAACACCCAACTGCCCAGCTCCTTTTGCCTACCTTGCTTTCACAGTCCATCTGCCCTGTCACAGGTGGCTACAATCCAGTTCAGTAGCTTTATTCTGTGCTTTTTGTTTGTTTGTTTTGGTTTTGGTGGGTTTTTGAAATAGTATTTTACTGTGTAGCTCTGGCTGTCCTGGAACTCACTATGTAGACCAGGCTGGCCTCAGCCACAGAAATTCCCCTGAACTCTGCCTCCTCTGTGCTCCATCACTGCTCAGCTATGTTGTGTTTTCAAGATAGCATCTTGCCACGTTGCCCAGGCTGGCCCTCAATTCTTGAGATTAGGTAATTGTTGGGGGCTGGAGAGATGGTTCAGTGATTAAAAGCACTGAATGCTCTTCCAGAAGACCCTGGTTCAATTCCCAGCACCCACATGGCAGCTCACAACTGTCTGATAACTCTAGTTCCAGGATATCTGACACTTTCACACCAATGCACATAAAATAAATTTAAATAAACTAGTTAAAAAGACTCCTCACCAATAAGCTATTAATTTGAGCCAAAGTACTTTTCTGATTAATTGATCATTGCTTTCCCACTAGTGGGGTAGAGCAGGGTATAGAAATTTCAATACCAGCTTTGTGTGTTAGCCACACCCATCTGGTCCTCATGGTGGATGTACAGATAGACCATCATCACCAGAGAGAGGAATTATCTGAGTGATGGCCAAGTGTAAAAAGAATAGAAATAACAGCTTGCATTTATTTTGTTGTACGATTTTGGGTGTCTGCCCCATTGTTGTTTTCCTTGCTGTTTGAATCAATAGGAGTATTCTGCAAAGCCTAGAGACTACCTCCACTAGAAACCCAGGGAGAGTGACCAGGCTTAGTTGCTGAACTCATTAGTGGGGGATCTAGGGGCAATGGGCTGGCACAACCAGTCTGACAGTCACCCATCTGCCTAGATTCATTCTAGAGGAAACATCATGGCCATTGTCTATGGTCTTCTTGAGTTGGAACAGCATGCAGGGGCAAATCAGTTGCGCCTCAGTTGGCCAGCTGATGACAGCAACCCAGTCCCAAGGCGCTAGGAGATTGAGGTAAGGAGACCAGATGCACTGTTAACACCCACTGTGTGAGGTTTTTGGAAAGTACTGCTCCAATCAGTGGAGAAGGATCTGGCTGTGTTCTGTAAGAGTAGTGCCCAGAAGGACAGGGACTGAGAACAGGTGGTCCTGAATCCTCCCTGCTTAGACTATCATGACAAAACTTGTACTCTGTCCCTGTGATGTCTTTAGGACCGAAGCTGAAATCATTCAGGGCCAGAATCATTCTCAGCTCTGCTCCCCAAGGATTCGACCTTGTGTTAAAAAATTTCTTCTCATCCTTATCTTTTGCAGGTAATATCTTATTGTTGGATGGCCAAGAGGATTCTGAAAAGCAGAAGCTGATGCTCATTGACTTTGAATACAGCAGTTACAATTACAGGTAATGTGTTGCAGTCAAATGCTGATTTCGGTACAGTTTCATTATTGATACAAAGCAATTAGGCATAAACAGCATTTAGAGCAGAAAGGAAGATGTTTGCCCCTGAGGCAGGTCAGCACAGACCTGCCCATGCAGTTGAAGCAGGCACTCACAAGCAGTTTGCCTCTTTCTTTGTACTGCCAAGATGGTGCTCCTGATGTGAGTACTGGTAGCCAAGGAAACATTGTGTGTGGGTGCCCAAGTAGCATTCAGGTAGCACCTTTGGTCCACAGTCTGCTGTGGTTCCGATGCTCACCTAATTCTTCCTAGGCAATAACCTGCTACACTCTTGTCTGCTCCAGAAGCCTACCTTGGGGACCAGAGATCCTACTTACGGTTCATTCAGCTTTCTAACATATTTTTTATGTGTGTGTATGTATATCATCTGTGTGCCTAGTGCGAAGGCCTATGGAGGCCAGAAGAGGCCATCAGATCCCCTGGGACTGAGCTACCTGTTGTGGGTCTTCTGCAAAAGCAGTGAGTGCGCTTCAGCATTGGGCTATCTCCTCAGCCCCTGCTCAGCACTCTTCCTTTCTGCTCAGGCAGCCTGCAGGTCCTGCAGCATCTGCCTCACATCTTCCCTGTATTGTCCTCTCTTTCAGGGGATTTGACATTGGAAATCATTTCTGTGAATGGATGTATGATTATACCTATGAAAAGTATCCTTTCTTCAGAGCAAACATTCTGAAGTATCCTACCCGAAAACAACAGGTAGGAGAGTCATTTGTATTGATAAGTTAGCTTTATGTGTGTGCTAGCTTTATGCAGTTGGGATTACATGCTCATTTTTTATTTTATTTGTGTCTATTTTGTTTTATTTGTGAGATAGGGTCTCACTGTAGCACTCGCTATCCTGAATTTACTATGTAGAGTAGGCTGCCCTTAGAAATCTACTGGTCTCTGACTCCTGAGTGCTAGGATTAAAGGCATGTACCACCAATGCTTGCACATGCTCATTAAAAAATATTCTATATATTCATCTAAGAGGCAAAGTGTGTGTGTGTGTGTGTGTGTGTGCGCGCGCACGCGCATTGCTAGGACTAAACTCGGTATCTCTTACATGCCAGATGAGTATTCTACAACTCAGCCAACACCATGATAGCTCTGCTTAAATTACGGCAAAAAGAAGGGCTAGGGAAACCCTTTTGTTTATGTTAAAATGCTGCTTAGGAAGGTGGAAGGAGGATTGTGAGCCTGGGCTGTACACAGTACCATGCCTCACAGCCAAGAGGAGTGGTGTAGATGAGTGGAAGCGTTTGGTAGCATGAAAGAAGCCCTGGGTTCAGTCTCTAATAATAAAAATAATAGTAGTAAGATTTTCTGTGTGACCCTGGCTATCCTATAACTCGTTCTGTAGACCAAGTTGATCTTGAACTCATAGAGATCTGCCTGCTTCTGCCTCCTAAACGTTGGGATTAAAGGTGTGTGCTGCCACCACCGGGAGGTAATTGAGTTTTGTTCTGTTGATGTGGGGGTTACATCTTTTGGTAACTCCCTGTGCTGTAGATACCTAGTTCAGTCTGAGAGGTGTCAGGCCTCCTGTTGTTCCTCCATGTTTGCCAAAAGCCCCACTTCCTTGGCGTGTGGGGTAGGCTGAGCATCCTGCTTATTTTGTGAACCTGTGTTGCTGGAGGAAAAGCTTTGCTGTGAATTATTGCTTTCTCATCCTGAATCTCAGGAGGGCTACTGGTTATGTGGACAATTATTTCTTGTGGGAATTTCTTCCTGGGAGTCTCATTTCTTAGTCCATCTCTGAAGCCTGGGTGGAAGCTTGATGGGGTTTGGTCCTGAAAGTGGGCAGGGCAGGGAGTGAGCAAGTCAAACTCACCTAGAATTTCACAGCTGCAGGATGGTGGCTTGAATCCTTCCTGTGAGGACAGATGTGACCAAGTCACTGCTGCAGATCAGTCCAGGAGTGTCTTGAGCCTGTGTGGAACCTAGAGCCCCATGCAGAGGCTTTGGAGTCAAAAGACTCTATTCCAGGGCTGGCACTTCAAATGTGGGCTTGCTAAGATCTCACAAAGTGTCTTACTATCCTGGTCACATTTTCAGGCTGTTGGGGATAAACTTGAATATGTCCAAAGCCAGGCAGGCAACCAAACTTCTGTGAGGAGCAGGAAGGAATAGGGGATGGTGGATCTTGGGGTTGGGTAGCAGAGCACAGGTGACAACATTGGGTCTAGGCTTGATGAAAGATGGATAGCTCCAGAGTTCAGAGCTGTCAGAATAGCTGGGAGGAAGTGCCAGCTAGGGACAGATTGTGGTGGTCAAAGACAGTGCTAAAACTAGCCAGGCGTTGGTGGCACACACCTTTAATCCCAGCACTCGGGAGGCAGAGGCAGGCGGATCTCTGTGAGTTCCAGGCCATCCTGGTCTACAGAGCGAGTTCCAGGACAGGCTCCAAAGCAATACAGAGAAACCCTGTCTTAAAAAAAAAGACAATGCTAAAACTGTAGAACAGTGTGCAAGTTTAAAGAAATTGCTTTCTAGTTAAAATTTTCTGAGCTGTTGAGATGGTGCAGGAGATGTCTCTCAGTAGGAGAGGGCTTGACCAACATATGCAGAGCTCTGGATTTGATCCAGCACCACATAAGTAAATAAACGATCAGAAGGAAAGATGGTGAGTGTGGGGCTCTGTGTATAGCGCTTTTTTTTTTTCTTTAATCTGTTGTAGATAAATGTGTGGCCTTCGGGAGTTCTTGTTTTGAATTTTTTTATGTGTAAGGGTGATTTTTTTCTGCATGAATATCTGTTCACTATGTGTATACACTGCCTACAGAGGCCAGAAGAGGGCATTGGATTCCCCTGAGTCAGGGTCAGAGGTCACCATGGCCTTGCTGTTCTCACTCTGTTAGCATAAGGCAAGTGGCAGCTGTGTGATAGGCATGTTTATAGTAGCTATTAGCAGTGTTTGTTTTAACCATCATCCATCCTAACACAATCAGCTCTTTTTTAGCTTCATTTTATTTCCAGTTACTTGACTGCATTCCACAATGATTTTGCAAGCCTCAGTAGTGAAGAACAGTCCGCTACAAAAGAAGACATGTTGCTTGAGGTCAACAGGTAAGCTTTTCCTTGTTGGGTGGTGGTATATAAAGCCACTCCCAGTCAGTGGGGTTTGGCATGTGTTTTATTCTGAGGCTGGAGATGGTAGCATGGCTCTACTCTTCTGCTATTGTCCTAACAGGAGAGGAAGGTGTGGGTGAGTGGGTTGGAGAAGCCTCCTGCCGAGTGTATAGGGCAGGTTTTCAGGAGCTGCTGTCAGCTAGTGGTTCTGTATACTCTCTTGGAGCAAAGCATGGCCACTCCAGTGTCCGGTGTGCTCTGACCAGGCAGCTGGGTGTATTCACATCAGTAAGGATTCCTATGTCAGAGGTGGGAAGAGTCCAGTCCCGTCACATACAGTCCCACAAAAGGGCCAAGCCAGCACTTAGTGTATTAGACAGATAGATGCCTGGTAGCATGGCCGTGGGTATGACATGACTTCTTAGAACTGACCTCACATGGCTATGTGCTTCTCACTTTTATAATTACAGATTTGCCCTCGCCTCCCATTTCCTCTGGGGTCTTTGGTCCATTGTACAGGCCAAGATTTCATCCATTGAATTCGGGTACATGGTATGTTTCCAGAGCAATTTTCTTCAGCTGCAAGGCAGAGCTGTTGTGTGTGAACGCATGAAGGGGGAATTGGTGACCTGGTAGCACCGGGTTAGTTGTAGCTCTGGAAACCCTTCTTGCTGGTGTTACAGTTGCCTCACTCTAGGACCACAGGTACTACTTGCCAGCTTCAGCCAAGTGCTAGCTGGGCCTGCAGTCTCCAGAGAGAAATCTGGACTGGTCTGTCCACTGGACTGCAGCCCCTTTTGACACAAGGAACACTAAGTGAAGGAAGGTAATACCTCCCATGATTAGGCTGTATTCTTGTCACTGCTCCATACTCCAACCTGTAATACCCAGCTTCAGGTTGGAGACTGGCACTGTTGTTGTAAGTCAGGCCACCATCTGCTCTTAACACTAGAGCTATCTATATTTGATGTGGACTCTCTTAGGACAGGTCACATCCATACTAGAGTGACTCTAATTTAGGTGGAAGGTTTGGTAATGATGCCATGAAGCAAAGACAGGAGAAATTTGGATATTTAAAGCAGATTTGGGACTCAGCAAAGAAAGGCATCTGCCACCAAGCTTCCTGAAATCTCGTATCTAGTACCCATATGGTGGAACAAGAACTGACTCTTGCAAGTGGCGTTTGAACCCCAGCAAGTGAAATGTAACTTTAAACATCTGGTTTGATCAGTTGATACGGTTAACTAGAAGACTTCAGAACAAGGATGGGCAGATGTGTTTTTGTTGGCATGGTGGTCCACAGCAGCAATCTAGGCACTTAGAGTTGGAGGCACAAGTCTCAAGGTCAGGTCCGCCTGGCTACATAGTGAGCTGCTGTTTTTGCTGTCTCCCAGGAATATGCCCAAGCCAGGTTCGATGCCTACTTTGACCAGAAGAGGAAGCTTGGGGTGTGAATGAGATGACTCCACTCTTCACCACTGGACTGCAGGAGGTGGCTGCGCCAGGCCCTCGGTGGAGCTGTGACCACTGCCCTGGGCAGAAGGCTGGACGTCTCACTACTGAGCACCGATGTGTATGATACTACAGACTATATTAAAGTGGAGTAACATTTCTTTCATCTTTGTTTACGCTCTCACTAGGACTCTGAACCATGACTGGAAGCAGAAATATAGTACAATAGTGCAATAGCTCAGAACCCACCTAACCTGGAGGCCTTTTGGCTGCATGGCTACAGCTTTCAGCCACCTATGGCCCCAGCCGTCAGAGCAGTGCCATTTGGATACTCCAAGCGCGGTCTTAGGATATTAATGTGCTGCAGCACATTAGTGACTGTTGGAGGTGTGGCCTGGCTCAGCGGAATGAGCCTGAGTCATGCATGGGGTCTGTGTATGGGCAGACTTCCTGGAGAAGCAGGGTACACTTGAGCTATGGGTGCACATCTGCAGAAAGTAGCTGTAGCCTCCTGTGCCTGTGTACACATGGCTGCATGGACCAGTGTCACTGGCTGCAGAACGTCAGTGTCTCAGCTGGAGAGGAGCAGTGGACCCAGCTTCCTCAGCCTTTCTTGCCTTCCTTTTGCCTGGCCGGGAACTCGGGCATCTGCCCAGGACTCTCCAAAGCTGCTTCCCATCGGATGTCACTGGAGACAGCAGCTGTTTGGGGCATAGGGGTGCAGGTGGACTAGAGATGTGAAATCCATGTACATTAAATGCCCAATGGGATAAACTTAGAATTTTTTTTTACTCTGAATTGTTTTGTGCATATATTTCTGCTACCACCGAGACTGTATTATACAAAAAATAAACAACTTGAAAACCATCCTCAGGTGTTACCCTGCATGTGTCAGCACCTTCCATGTGACTAATGCCGGGTTGGGTATCCTCCTCCTCACACCTCATTCTCGGTGCCACCAGATAGCAGAGGTCCCTAGGATCTGTAACCCTTCTTGCTTCACCAGGAGTTAAGGCCTAGACAGCAGCAGAGGAAGCTGCAGTTTTTCCTGTCGGCTCTGACCAGAACTTCATCAAGAACACTAACATCTACGGAACTCTCCACTGAAGCATAGAATGAAAGTGGCCATGGCTGCTTGTCCTCGGTCTCATAGTGGCTTGATGCCAGCTGACTCTCAGCCTGCCTGACGATCCTCAAATAACAGGTTCCTTCACCATATGCTTGATTACCCTCAGGGTTGTCTTATCTTTAATTACGTGCACAAGAGAGCAAGTGTCCCAAGAGGTCTGAGGAGTAGAATGTCCTGAACTGGAGTCACAGGCAACTGTGAGCTGCCTGATGTGAGTGCTGGGGACCAAACCCAGGTTCTCTGCAAAAGCAGTACAGGTTCTTAACCACCCTCACGCATTCCTAAATCTTCCCATTTGTTACAGTGCCTTTCCCAAATCACCTTTGTAGCCCCGTACCCTCCCTGCCTGATGTTTCCTGTTCTTCATGTGATGAGTCTTTCCAGAACTTCTGACTGGCTTCCTTAGTTGTTTCCTGCCCAAATGGGCAGGGATCAGATCCATCCTGGCCTGATCACACCCTTTAGTGGGTATGACTGCTAGGACAGTGCTTGCCAGTAACATAGCATGCTGTTCCCATGGCAACTGGAATAGCCAGTCCAGGCAGGCAAGTGTCAGTAGACCTATACTGATGTCTCCTGGGGACCCTCCACAACTCCTGCCCAGCTGTTACATTTCTCTTAGCTTAATATGCCAAGCATGTGAAACTATCTGAAAGACCCTGCTATTCCCTTCCTGCATTCAGAGATTTTTCAGACAGTACACATCCCAGCAGCTTGGCCAGGGCCATTGTGACTAGCTATGCCCAAAGAGCAGCTCTGGCCTCAAAGCAGCCTTTGTTGCTGGTGCCTTCAGCTGCATTAACTGCTTTGTAACTTGGCTGGAAAACAGGGTCTCTGACATGCACTGCCTATATATCCCTCCCAGCCAGAGGGAATGAAAGGCCACTCTTTAAGGATTTCAGGGAGACGGCTTAACATCAAAGCCCGTTTGTATACCTCATCCCACCTGGCTGGAATCCACTCCCACCAAACTAGAGCATCCCTTCTTGGCCCTAGCGTTAACTCTTTCCAAAAGTCTGCAGATGTGTTCCTGGGTTCTCACAGCAACTTGTAAAAGGCTTAGATCCTAGACCAGTGCCTCTCACCCTCTACCTCAGCTGAAGGATGGTTTAAGTATACGGCATCTTCAGAACCCAGAACTCTGGCCATTGTAGTGTCAGCCCAGTCCCGTATCCCAGAGAGGACCAAGGCAAAGTTCCTGGGCCAGCCAGCTCTTTATTCCTTTCTTGATCTGGGGAGGCAGGAATCACAGTGGATGCTACTCATTGTCCACAGTGAAAGTGAAGGGGCTGAGCTTGTAGCCTGTACCCGAGTAGAACTTGTTCTGGAACTCCACCCTGGATGTGAGGAAGGGGCCAGTGAGAGGAATACCACCCATCCCCTCCATGCCCAGGCTCACCACAGGTATGCTCACCAATGCAAACGCAGAGCGTGTAGGAAGGCTGAGAGCCCCTCCATCACTAGCAAGATGGCCACAGTCAGAACAGCAAAGGCAGCAAACACGGGGACCAGCACCACAGCTGCCACACCCATCTCTCGACCCATTCCCAGGCCTATGCGCATGACCATGGCCCACAGGACCTCAGAAAGCTCTGCACAAAACAAGGGGACAGTGGGACCAAAGGTGGGGGAATGCTGTCAGCATCCCCACCCTCAGCATCATCCTTCAACCCTTCCTGAAGCGGGTGAGGTACCTGTGTGGGGAGCCCAATATGACAGGGAAGGACATGAGGCCCAGGAGAGAGGTTACTCACGGGCATGGGCTAGGCTCAGGGCCCAAAGGCGCAAGTAGGAGGCTGTGTTGGAGATGCAGCCCAGGCAGAACTCAATGGTGTGAATGGCCTGATGCATGAAGACCTCAGATGGCACAAACTGCATGGTAAGAGGCCATGAGACAATAGCCAAGACTGGCAGCCCCCCCCCCAACAAGAAAGTGCTGCACAGACCCACCCACCTCAGCTTCCTCCTCATCCCCTGGGATCCCAGCCTTCTCTTCATCAGCGTTCCAGCTGTTCACCGAGGTGGAAGCATCAGAGGAGGCCAGAAGCTTGTCACTGTCCTTGTCCTGAGAGCAGGTAGCACCAAAAGCTCCAGCCCCAGGGGCAGCCCATGCCACCCACCCAGCAGCATGGAGCCTGTGGGGAAATAAGGAGCACCTCCCATGCGGCCCTCCTTCCCTGTGCTCCCGACTCCTACCTCTCCACCTGCTGGCCTTCTCTGAGTATTTCTGCGGTGGTGCTGCCGCAGCAGGTACAAGGGTGTGCCCAGCAGCAGGATAGGAACTGTTGCCAAAGCCAGGACCACCAGCACATACTGTACCACTTCCTGCAGGCAAGGCAACCACACACAGTGTTGGCATGCAATGAGACACTTGGTATGGTCATACTGATCATAGGGAACTGCAGTCCCTCCCCAGGGCCCTTCACTAACAAGGACCAGCGAAGGGACCTCAGGTTCCCAACACCCCTTGTAAGACCACTCTATGTTCCAACGGTTAGTCCATCACCACTGACATCACTGCAGGGATTCTGGCCCACAGCCCATTTCTCCAATGGCTCTGGAGTCCCAGGTGGCCCAGTGACTCAAGTGGGAGCGCCCTGTATTCCTTTTCTGGCCTACCTGCCCGTGGAAGAGTGGCTGATTGGTGGGGCTTTGGGCGAAGAGGAACATATTGATAAAGTGGATGAGGATACTGGGAGCTGTGGAGGCGCTGGCAGCTGATTCCCGCAGCCACTTGTAGACAATGAGGAACACAAGGTAGCCAAAGAGGCCCAGCAGGAAGATGAGCTCAGGCAGGGTCTCCAGCAGGAGCCGGTGTGCCTGGCCAAAGTGCCTATGGGAACAGACAGGTCACAGAGTACTCTGGCCCCACAAGGACATGGCCCATACCCATTGGCAGCTCTGGGCTCACATGTGGTTGAAGACACTGAGGAACACCCCAAAGGCCATGTGGATGACCCCGAGGATGACAGACATCTTCATCTTGAAGGAGTTGAGGAAGCTCAGGTGGTTGGTGGCCAGGCTCCAGATCTGGGGTAGTGGGACAGGGGGGCACTCAGGGACACCATGGTCAGTTTTGCCAGGACAACCCCATTGTTCTCTCTCCACCTTCTTGCTCCCTGACACACCTAATCACAGCACTCTAGTCACTAGTTCTAAGGGGCAACAGAAGCAAGCAAACAGTTGCTCTCACAGGCCAGGTTCCCGTCACCAGGGCTCAAGCTCAGGCACCCAGGCCTCCGGCTCACTCTCATCTGTGCAGTAGGGTAATGCTAATGGATGTCTGTAGGACTGTCAGTTGGACCAGTTGTTCACAAGTACTAGGCCGCTATTCTGTTCTGGGTTTTTGTTTGTTTGGAGGCTGGGTTTTATGTAACCCAGGCAGGTCTTGAACACTTTATGTAGCCAGGGATGCACTTGAACCCTGATCCTCCTGCCTCCCACCTCCCAAGTGTTGGAACTAACTTGTGCACAGTTTGGATACTATTTTTAGGCCTCTCTGCCTGTGAGCCAGGCCTAGCACGGGACCTGACACACAGGAAGTGCTCAGTGCCAACTGTCAAAGGGGCAGTGAGCGGATGGAGCTGTGCAGCCCTGGCCAGCCACCCATCTGCCTCCACCACTCACATGCACCAGCGTGGCCGCACTTACCGGGTCAATGCCAAAGGGATAAGGTCCCAGGAAAACACCGGTGATGTTGGGGTTCAGGGTGAGCACGGGGTGCTGGGACAGATACTTGTCACTGCGGTGATAACAGATGATGTCAGGGGTGCACCGTGGGCCAGGAGCCCTGGGAGGGTAGGGATTTAGGTCCTACCTCCAGCCTGACTGGTTAGCCATGGCAGCCACACTCCAGCCCGAGGGGAAGATGGTAGCGGCCCGGCTGAAGCACTCATTGTATATGAAGCCAGTGTAGATGGAGAACAGACCCATGAGCAGGAGTAAGTAGCGACCCCCAAAGAAGGTCTGCCAGATCTGCGGGCAGTGGTGTGGTGAGCGCCTGCTCACCACCGTGTCCTATCCCCTGTCCCTACCCGGCATGGATGGCGCATACCTCATTTTGTGCAGCTTTCACAGATGGCCGCCTCTCAGTGAGGACCATGGCCAGGGCAAAGAGAAACATGAGCAGTCCGTGACCCACATCTCCAAACATCACAGCAAAGAGAAAGGGGAAGGTGATGATGGTGTAGGGAGCTGTAGGTAGACAGGATACAGTCAGGCAGGTTCCCATGGGGCCCGGGTATCTGATTCCCTGTCTTGAGTTGCCACAGAGGCCCCCAGACCTGTCAGGACAGTGTTTCGAGGCAAGGACTACTTGCCTCCAGGCAGAGCCCACAGTGTCGCCTGCACTGTCTTGCTTGCTATTCCAGCCCCTGAACCTGTCTCTCCACCTTGAAATGGAGCTCTCAGTGCCACCTGGCAGGGTCACGGGCAGGCCTGCAGGTAACAGGCTGTGGACATCGGGGTAGCAGCTCCACCTGCAGCCAGCTATTTAAAGCTAGAACAGCTGCTGAGTGGTCCAGGATGGTCTTGAACTCCTGAAGTGACCCTCCTGACTATTATTGTTTTCTGTTTGTGTGTGCTAGTGTGTGTTGTTTTGATTTGGCTTGGTTTTTGTTTTTTTTCCAGACAGGTTTTCTCTGTTGTCCTGGCTATCCTGGAGTTCTCTATGTATACCAGGCTGGCCTTGAACTCACAGATACCCACCTGGCTCTGCATGCTCAGCTCCTACCCCCTCAAGGTTTGTGTCCCAAAGGCAAAGGGCTTTTCTGAGACCCAGACAGAGGATGGAAGGCTGGCCCTCCATGAGGGGGCAGTGGCTCTCACCAGGGTTGACTTCTCGGTAGCGGCCCACACCATAGGCATCCACGATACCCTGGAAGCCAGCGGTGAAGCGGTTGGTCCGGACGAGGGTTGGAGGCATGTCCCGGCAGGGTATACGATGAGCGACAGCACTCACGCCTTCCTCGCTCTGGAGTGCCCAGTGGAGAGACAGAAGCTGATGGTGGGGGCGTCAGAAACCCTGGAACCCCCACCCTAAGATCGTACATGGCAATTTCTGTGCTGAGGATGGCATGGAGGAGGTTGGTCAGCCCCACTCTGCCCAAATCTGGGGCATTTGCAAAAGGAAAGTGTGCCTTTTCTCATCAGGTGACCCAGAAGAGGGACCAGTCCCCATCCCAGAGATCCGTCCCTGCACCATCAAGTGTGTGCTACAGTGTCCCCACGTGCATCACCATTGCACTTGGTAAGGGGCCTGAGGCTCCCAACAGGCTCGGGCCACATGGCCACTGCCCTGGAAGTGCAACTTTGTAATTGTCTTGTGTAGCTTACAGAGTCTGGGAAATCAGAGAAGGGAAGTTATGGGACCAGGGCCATCTGGGTAATGCCCTGGGAGCTTGAGGAGGGACCAGAAGCAGGAGGAGGCAAGGCAGGAAGAGAGCGAGCCTCTGGCAGCCCGTGTGCTCACTGAGCCATCCTGTAGCGCCTGCTGGAGGGTGGGCAGGTCCCGCGTGGCACACCAGACCTCTGCAATGAGGCACTTGTGTGTGCTGCTCACACTGCACTGGTTGAGGGCCAGGTACACAGCCTTCATCTTGCGGATCTGCACCTGCCCTGGTGGGAGCAGCTGCTGCACCCGGCCCAACACCTGGCCCAGGAATCGTTCTGTTTCCCCCAAGACCTAGGGCCAAAAAAGGGAATCAGAGGGGTAGTGAGGGAGCCCACAGGGGTCAAGGCATGTGAGTGCTCACCTCCTGAAGCTCCTGGCTCTGCTGCTGCAGCTGCTGCAGGATCCCACGCCGGGCTTCCTCTTGTTCCAGGTAAGGGAAGACATGGCAGTGGAAGCTGGAGGGATAATGGGCTTTGAGGGAGCCACCAGACAGAGCTGGGGTCAGGAAAATTTGGCGAAGGTGATATCAGGGACCTGGGGTACACAGTACACAGGGCCAGCAACATCTATCTAGGAGCCTAATGTAGTGGTTTGGGCGTGGACCCCTGCAAAGGCCAAGAGACAACACACATGTGACTTACCAGTCAGTGATCTTACGAATCTTCTGCCCGATCTGCTCACCCCAGTAGGAGATGACAAAGGTCATCCAAGTTGCAGGCTCACCCTGAGGGAGTCAGACTTGGTTAATCGCCGGAGCCCTTGGCTCCTCCCAAACCACCCCCATCCTGCCCACCCCCCCCATCAGCTCACTGTCACAGGGTCCTCCAGTTGCCCCTCCGTCTCCCTAAAGCTGGCAATGAGGAAGCCACGGCAGGCTCTCCAGAGCAGGCGCTCAAGGGCAGCAGCCTTGTAGGGCTCCACAGCACCTGCCACAAAGCTGCCGACAGGCTGGCGTGGGGCTGCAGCCTCCCATCCCACCCACCTCAGCAGGAAGCACCCCTGGGGACGTTCTCACGGCAGAGACTCGGGGGACATCCTGTCCCCTTCGCTTATGGCTGAGAGGAAAAGACAAATGGTCCCACTCACTTGACCTTCAGGTCTGCATGTGGCCCCCGAGCGGCTGGAAGCAGGGGTGTTCTCTCAGAGGAGGGTCCCTCCGTGTGGGCAGCTGCCATCTAGGCACCAAGAGACACTGTGAGCCCCAGCCCAGGTTGGGTCTGGCATATCTGTCTCCTGCACCATCCCTGCCTTGGCTGGGGCTGACCGGGGGCCCGTGGCTCTGGCCCAGCACGGCTGAATGGAGCTGCAGCTGGTGCAGCTGGGCCCGCAGCGCCTGCTGGTTGCCTCGAACATCCCGAAGCTCCTGAGCCAGGCGGTCTGTCTCCTCCTGGATACGCAGCAGCTCTCGGGGAGGTGGTGCCGGCAGGGCCCCCTCGGGTGGGGGCAGTGTCAGACCAGCCCGCTGTACTTCTTCCTTCAAGAAGGCTAGACACAGAAAGGAGGGTCAGGGGAAGCCACACAGGGCTGTGCCAGCTAATAGCTACTGTTAGTTAAGGGCTACAGACATGTAGGGAGATCCCAAACACTTGTCAAAATGCTATTACTAATCCACTGAGTCAGAGCTCCAGAAAAACCCCAGGTCAAACTGCTGTCCCGAAAGCTCTGCTCCCCTGCTCCGGCCTCATCTCTGGGTTAAGAAGAAGCTGCACAGCCTCGACCCCAGCCTCTGCCCAGACCAGTCCATCTAGAGGAGAAAGTTCAGCCTGTGCCTCTTGATTCCTGCCATCCACAGGACAAGTTCTGGGCTGTGGACCTACTCCAAGCCACCCTGCCTTAGGTCCTTGGCTCTACCCACCCAGAGCCAAGGACATCCTGCAAATCCCAGCAGTTCTTGTCTGTATCTCTCTTCTCTGCCTTCCACCTGGGTAACTGAGGTGACCAAGCTTGCCCAGTGTTCCTTCCGGGAAGCCAGCCTGGAATGTGGGTCTGGGCCCAACTTACTGAAGGTCTTCTCCAGCTCTTCACAGCGACGGACATCTACCACGAAGCGCCTCTGGAAGGCACTCACAGATGCATTGAGCTGTGAAGGACACAAGAGGACTCAGAGTCCCAGGGAGGGGACCAGGAGGTGACTGCTCTGGGGTCCAGGTTTGAGGCACCTCCTCGAAAACATTACTGGGTGCCCAATTAGAAGATGAACTGGAGCAGACTCAGCCCCATGCCAGGGAGGACATCAGTAGGCATGGGAAGAGCTCCTGTGTTGGGAGGGGCTGGGATGTTCCAGCAAGGAGCCAGGGGTCATCACAGGGGCCTTCCGGGTGTGGGGTACCTGCCCAGGGCTCTGTCCCTACTCACGTCTCTGAACTCCACAAGGCCCAGCTCGCCCAGCTGGCTTACGCAGGTGTAGGCAGCCGCTGTGGGCAGCAGGAGCTGGACCAAGGCCACTTCTTCACTCCGGAACATGGAGCCCATGATCCTTACGACAGGCAAAAAAAGTTGGTCAGGAGCCTGCTCCAGGCAGGCATCCATACACCTGTTCCCAATCACGGGACAGATAGGGAAACTGAGGCCCAGCAAAGGATAATGGGTACTGAGGTCAACAGAAAGTCAACAGCATAGCCGGGCGTTGGTGGCGCACGCCTTTAATCCCAGCACTCGGGAGGCAGAGGCAGGAGGATCTCTGTGAGTTCGAGACCAACCTGGTCTACAAGAGCTAGTTCCAGGACAGTCTCCAAAGTCACAGAGAAACCCTGTCTCGAAAAAAAAAAAAAAAAAAAAAGTCAATAGCATAACAGCACGGAGCAGGCCAATGACCCCGTGCCCACCACAGGCTGTCCCGAAGCTAGCTTTCCATGGCCTCCTTGGCCTAGTCCAGCCCAGCAGCCGCCCGACACACTGGCCTGCAGTGCTACACCACCTCTCTGCCTGGCCTCGCTCTAGACAAAGATTATCCCTGGGATCCTAGGCGCTGGCCCCGAGGCTGTGACAACTACACCTAATGCAGCTGACCTGTCCGGCCTGCCTCCCTACACACGCAGTGGGGTGGGAGTGGAGTGTCCCTTAGGTCCCCTGGGTCTAAAAATCTGAAGAGGAAGGTCGCTGAGGGGTTGCTTTTGACCGGCTGGCTAGCCAGCATTGCCCGTGGGGCTGGGGACAGTCGTGGTGTTGAAACCATGAAAGTGAAACTGTGAAACAATGAACAAACAATGAACGGGAAGGCCTGGTGGCCTTGCTCCAGCCCCAGCAGGCACAGACACTTCTTGCCTTCAGAGGGGACTCCACTGGGCCCTGCAGATGCCCCCAAAGCCAACACTCTCCCCGGGCCCCGGCCTACTCTGTAGTTATGCTCTCAGGCTCAGCGTCCTGAGGACAGTTTCCTCAGCATGCCATTGAGGGGGACTTTAGATGCTAATGGTCCCAGCTTGCTGTCTGGGCCTTCCCACAGGCCACTTCCTCCCTGAGGCCTGGTTTTCTTAACTTAAGAAGAAACCACAGTCTGTCCCTAGGGTGGGAACAGAAAGAATTCAGAGGGTGGTCAAGGACTTCAGAAGAACCAGGCAAGGGTGGGCAGGAAGGACTGGGTGCCATCACCCAAGAGCATGGCTCTGGCCACAGACCAGAGAGGGCCAGGGACCAAGTCTCTAGGGTCTTGCTCAGACTGTGATCAACTGTGTGACACTGAGTACGTCACTTGCCCTCTCTGGGCTTATATTTCCTCTAAGACTTGACCAAGCAGAGCAGTGGTGGTGCACATCTTTAATCCCAGCTCTCAGGAGGTAGAGGCAGGAGGATCTCTGTGAGTTCAAGGCCACCCTGCTCTACAAAGAGAGTTCCAGGACAGTCAGGGCTGTTACACAGAGAAATCCTATCTTGAACACCACACCTCAAAAAAAGACTTGGCCACCCCTGGCAGGAAAGGTAAGATGTGAGTGGAGAGCTGAAAACAAGACTAGAACCCCAAGTCTTCTATAAACACCACCATGCCAACCACTGACTGGCAACACAGCCTCATATATATATATTTTTTTCTTTGTTTGTTTTTTCTTTTTGGTTTTTCAAGACAGGGTTTCTATATGCAGCCCTGGCTGTCCTAGAACTTACTATGTAGACCAGGCTGGCCTCACACTCAGAGAGCCTCTGCCTCCGGAATGCGGCCACCACCACACAGGCCCAACCCAGCCTTATCTTATAGGTGGATCAACCCAGGTTGAGTAAGGTGAAGTCACAGTCAGCTAGGATCAAACCAGAGAGAGGTCTGACCCAGACCAGAGGAAGCTGCTCTGATGGGTCTTGTTCTGATTAGTCCCAGCACCATAACCACCACCACCGGGTTGCCCCAGCCATGGAACCCCAACCATCTAGATATGAGACAATGAAAGCACCTCCCTGTCCCCTGCAGTCCACACCAAGCACTGTGATTTAACAGCTCCTGTCTCTGCAGCCAGCAGGGCATCTGCGGGGTAGACCACACACACCGCTTGTGCTCCGGCCTTCCCTGGACGCCCTGAAGTTCCGCTTCACTCCTGCACTCCTTTCGTGGTCCTTCCTTCGGTCCCACACCTCTTCTCCCAGTCCCTGCCTCTTGGAGGATGACAGCACGAGAAAAGGAACTGGAGTTCGCCTCGAGCTCCGCCACTTCCTAGTTGGGCGGCCTCTGTTTCCTCATCTGTAGAATGGGTCCCTCGCTTCGAACCAGACGCAGCAGACCTGGTAACGTGGGCTCTGAACTTGCCCAGAGCTAGCAACCCATCCTCCTGCTCCTCCTTGCGGCCTGCCTGCACCCCATACGGCCTGAAACGGGCGCGTGGCTTCTGAGCTTCCTCCACCCGGAATCGGGCGGGGTGCTTGAACCCCTGTCCGGGCAAGGAAACCGGTGGCGGGCAGGGTTGAGGCTCCGCAGCCTCGCAGGACACTCACCCTGGTGGGCACGTCACTCAGCTCCGGCTTAGACTCTGAGCCCGCCAGCCGGCGGGAGCAGCTGGCTCCAAAAGGCAGAGAGTAGGCGTGGTCTACGATGCACCGCCCCCATCCTCTAGTCCCGGCCCCGCTGAGTTCTGGGAGGAGGGGCTGGGAGGAAGGCAGTGACAGAGATGATTGATTCTAGGTGTCCTGGACTGGGAGATAACTGACAACAGGGCTGCGGGATAGGATCTTAGGGACACGCCACCTTCCCTTCCCTCTTGAGAGCTATGTCCTGATGGGTCCTAGTGCACACAGGCTGGTGTCCAAGTTCTGTCTAAGTGAAGCAGGAAGGCTGGGCCATGACTGCCCACTCTTTGGGTACCTCCCCACTGGCAGCAGGGCATTTGTCAGGCCAGTCTCTGCTGAAGAACTTGCACCCAGGAGGCAGGGAGACTCTCCAGGAGCTTCTGACCTTGAGGTCCCAGTATCTGGAAACTGGGATTCAGGACCATTCAGCTGCCTGCACTGTGGACAGGCTGGACTGTACCCACTGAGGACCAGAGGGACAAGGGGCCCCTCAGCTCTGGTGATCCTTGGACCCCGCACAATAAACAAGGACCTTGGTGTGTGTGTGTGGAGTGTAGAGAAGCCCAGGGCTACCTGGAAACAGAGTCAGTCAAGGTGGGCATCCTCAGAAAACAGAGAGGTGTGTCACAGGTCTGACCTGACTTGGTATAAGAAGGACCCTAAAACAATAACACCAGGGGTCACAGGTCAGTGCTCTTCAGTGTGGAAGGATCGACAGGGCCAGGGAGCCGTCATGGTTGCACTGAGGTAAAAGTGTACCTTCAACCATGAAAACCAAGCCAGCAGTCAGTCTTCCAGGGTGTGTCTGTCAATGGAAGACCCCTTCAGGAGCGAGGGGAGCCACACCGCTTGGTTGGAACTGCAAACCGGGAAGCTAAAGCCACACAGCAGCCCGAGTGGGGAACTTAGTGGGGAAAGGGGATGTAGCAAGAGACAAGGCCAGCTCAGAGGCAGCAGGACTGTGTCATTCCCTTGTGATTGTCACCCTATAGCAAGCTTCCCGTTGCCCAACCCTGGCCTTCCCCGCCCCGCCTCCAGACAGAGTTTTTCTGTGTAACAGCCCTGGATGTCCTGGAACTCTCTGTAGACCAGGCTGGCCTCGAACTCAGAGATCCGCCTGCCTCTGCCTCCCGGGTGCTGGGATGAAAGGCTTCACCCTGGCCTCCTTGAGGCTCTTGTGTGTAAGTGTGTGCGCTTACAGCCCCTGTGCAAGTACATGAAGAAGGCTGAGCTTGACAGCAGGATGCCTTCCTCAGTTGCCCACCCCTTTAGTCACTTTTGAGACAGGGTCTCTCGTGGAAGCTGAAGCTTGCTTTTGATGAGACTGGCTAGCCAGTGAGCCCTGGGATCCACCTGACTCCACCCCCGCAGTGGGTAGCAGACATGTGACCACATGTGCCTTTTACGTGCAGTCTCAGGATGGGAACACTTGACTCACTGAGCCTTCTTCCCAGCCTCCTCCCGAGGCTCTTGATGGACTCTGGCCTGGAGCCTGGGAAGGCCCCAAGTCCAAACAACCGTAGCGATGGCTGTCTGAGAAGACAGAAGACCTGGGCCCGCCTCTCAGACGCCCAACACCATGGGGACAACAGGCCCATGATGACCTGCATTGCCAGGCCCTGGAGAGAAGCCCAGAAGATGTGTGTATGGTTCTGGGTCCTGTAGCCAACCACAAAGAGGCCTACTGGGCCTGGGATCACAGAAGGTGACTGGGTGCTGGCTCTGTTAGGTCTTGTGGGCATGCGAGCTGCTGGAACCCACTGAGAGAAAAGGCCAAAGGTCCATGCACACCTGGTGTGGCCAGAGGAAGCCACAGACCCCTGGCTGTGTGGACTGGGTTCCACCCTAGCAAACAGATACAACACAATAGGCAGTGTGGGATTATAGCTTCTTTATGGGCAGCAGGGGCCATAGGACTAGGTCAAATGGTCAGGTCACCGGTACAGGTAGTCAGCCTGGATGTTGGCAGAGATCTCAGCCTCCCATTTGTCCCCATTGTTGAGCAGCTTCTCCTTGTTGTACAGCAACTCCTCATGTGTCTCGGTGGAGAACTCAAAGTTGGGGCCCTGCAAGAGGGTGGACAGTCAGCAAGGCCACTCCCTCCCTCTGTGCCAGCCACCTCACCCAGACCACTCACTTCCACAATGGCGTCAACAGGGCAGGCCTCCTGGCAGAAACCGCAGTAGATACACTTGGTCATGTCGATGTCATAGCGTGTAGTCCGGCGGCTGCCGTCAGCTCTTGGCTCGGCCTCAATGGTGATGGCCTGAAGGAGTGGCAGACACCTGTTGGCCCTGGGTCTGCCCCTCACAGCCCAACCTGGCCCCTGGGGGTTTGCATGGATGTCCCACATCCTTAGACACATCCTCAACTTTCCAGAGGGGCCACCCTTCCACCCTTCACACGGCCCCATTAGCCTCTGCCAGGTTTTTGCTCAGCACTTGCCCAGGTGACCCTCCTGTCTCACAAGGAAAAGGCTATGATCTGCTTTGCTCCTTGAAAATCTGAGGCTGGGCAGTGGTGGAGCACACCTTTAATCCCAGCACTTGGGAAGCAGAGGCAGGCGGATTTTGGTGACTTTGAGACCAGGCTGGTCTACAAAGAGAGTTCCAGGATAGTCAGACAAATCCTGTTTCAAAAAACCAAAACAACAACAACAAAACCAACAACAACAACAACAAAAAAGAAAACTGGTGACCCTAAGATGTCCCCTGGGACAGTAAGTTTCCAGTGACTGTCATGGTGAACAACCTTTCTGATAGTCTCCATCGGCTGGAGAAAATTAAGACTCAGAGAAATCAAAGTTTTCTGAAATAACACAGTAATGAGGGACATACTCCAAATTTGAAGGAGTATCTTTTAACTGTTGGTTTCTGGGGACAGCTGTATGCCAGCCAAGAATAAGAAGGGACAACCTCGAACCCACAGGCCAAGAGAACCATTGAGGAACTCCCTAGTGGCATGCTTACGACACACAGTGAGGCCTCAGGAGGTAGATCTTTTTGTGTTTGTAGGGGTGAGAATAAAAATCTCCCCTGGCTACTGTTGCAGTTACAGGGTGGATATGAAGAATGAGCCTGTTTTATAGAGTGCATGCTACATAGAAGCCATGCCTGTCACCACTGCTGCTGTTTTAGGGAACTCTCAGGGGCATATCCAGGAGCTAGAGCTAGGCATGGCAGGTCTGAAGGCTGCACCTGCTGGGGCTCCTGCTGGGCACACTACAGCCAGCTCTGTACCTTTCTGTTTCCACAAACAGCCCCAACTGCAGATGGTCCACACAGCACCCATGAGCACAGTCAAAGGCCAGGCCCTGAGGAGCAGCCACCGGGGATGGGAGCCTTAGCTGCATGTCCTTGGCTCAAAGCCAGGATGGGCATACAGACAGTACTCCTGAAACCACCCCATGGCTCCTGAGCCCAACTGTTACATGATCTACTGACTCCCAGAGTGGGATGTGGGTATGTCACTAGGAGTGCTTGGGATGGAGGACCCCACCAGCTTCCTGACTCAACACCTAGACATCCAGGACTCATTCCCAATCACAGGATCGGGGTTGACGTTTGTCAGGGGTTTTGTCAGCGCATGCCTTTATCTTAGTATTCCAGAGGCAGAAGCAAACAGATCTCTGTGAGCTCAAGGCCAGCCTAGTCTGCACAGTGAGCTCTAGTCCAGCTAGGGCTTGCTAGTGAGACTCTGTCTCAAAAGAAAAAAGAAAGGAACTTTCCCAGAGATATTCATCAAGGTAGGGTCAGACTTAGAGCTTACCTGTGCGGGACAGACAGCCTCACAGAGTTTGCAGGCGATGCAGCGTTCTTCCCCAGAGGGGTAGCGGCGCAATGCATGTTCCCCACGGAAGCGTGGACTCAGTGGTCCCTTCTCAAATGGGTAGTTGATGGTGGCAGGCTCCCGAAAGAGGTAGCTCAGGGTCATGCCCAGTCCTGTGAGTAGCACAGAGCTGGCGAGGGGCTCTCTCCTCCCCAGCGCATCCATGCCTGACTCCCACCTCTCCCCACGAGCACCTACCTCGGAAAAGTTCTGTCCACATCAGAGTCCGAGCCGCGCGGTCAGTTATGGACTTCATGTCCATCTCAAGCTCCTGTACATTCACATACTCTGTGGAAGTCATGGTAGGAGGTTAAGGAATCTGGCTCTGGAAGATGAGGCTCAACTCTCAGGCCTAGGTGCAGCAGGTGGGCGGTGCGCTCTTAGTGAGGGCCCGGGGAAGTCAGTCTACAGCCCTGGGAAGCTTTGCCAGTCCTCTTTCTGCCCAGGTAACCCAAAGAGCCCCCAAGTAAAAGCTTTCAAGTTCAGGGTGAAAGGCTCCTGGGTCTCACTCCTTCAATGCCACCGCTATGCCCAAGAGTCACATCCTCTCTCGGATCACCACCTTCATTTTCAGAGTGGAAACTAAAGCTCCTAGGGGGTCCCTGGCCTCAGGTGTGGCCACGCTGAGGAAAGTCCAAGTCAGAAGACAGCATCTGGTACTCACTGTAGGTTGCTGCCACTATGCTGCTATGGAGGCTTCGGCCACTGAGACATCCTGCAAGGAGAAGGGTGACACTCTGCTGCTGTGACTTCACACCCGAAGCTTGTGCCCTAGCCCCAGGAAAGGCTCCCTGGTCCTACCTGTGTTCACGGCCTGGACCAAGGCCCGTGGCAGCAGGAATGAGGTGAGACGAATCATCTGGAGTGGAGCATGGAAAGGAGGGAGGTGAACGGCCTAACGCCCTCATCAGGACCTACCCACACACCCTCCCAGGTGAGACCCGCACCCCGCACTCAAGCTGACCTCACTCTGCTAAGACTCACCTGGCGCCCCGTTCCTTCCATGGCAGCTCCTAGGCCTAGCTAATCCACTTCCCCTTTATCTGTAGTTCACAGCAAAACACCCCGACCACCGCCAGTGTACTGAGCTAATCTGAGCAAGGCTTCATGCCAGATGTCACAAGCTGTCATCCTGGCATGTTAAGTGACGGCCCCAAAGTTAGTGGCATTGGAACCAGGACAGGAACCCAGAAGTCACCTACAGAAAAAAACCTTAATGGTTTAAATAAACCCCAGGGTCAAGTTCCTCTCCCCAACCCAAGGGCCTGCTGGAACTCTCCCCAGCTCGCCGAGTGACCTTGGGCAAGTGATGTCCCCTAGCCTCAGACTTCTAGACTTCCATACAGGCGTGGGGGGGGGGGGGAGCGTGCAAAAACTACGGATATATGCAACCAAGGTGATGTTGACCGAGAACCTGGCTCTTTACCAACGCTCCAAAGAGCCCCTTCTATAACTTTTGACCTCTAGCGGGTCTGCCAATTCTTCACCCGTGACCCCAGGCAATCCTGGAGCCCAACCTACCACTTTCTCTCAGACCTTCCCCTTGACCTCTGACCCTACGAGAGCAGTAGGCATCCGGCAAGGCAGCGCATGCGCCTGAGGTGCGGGCCTCCCAACCCTGCAGCTCGCAAAAGGACGCAGAGGCCACGGGTACCGAGCCGACCCGCGGGATCCCAGACTTCACGGAGTGAGCGGTGAAACCACGTTCGACCCCGTCGTCACGCCACCCAGGCCCTGCGTTCGCCCTCTTGCTCTGGACACCCACCTTGAGGCGCGCCGGCTCCTTTCCTGGCGCAGATGCAGTTCAGCCGGGAGGCGGAGCCTAACGTCAGGATGCTACCATTGGGCGGGCTACTCACGCCCCTTTATTTTTCTTTTCCTGGTGCCCTTTCTTACTGTGGCCTGATTGGCCTGCGGTGCGGCTGTAGGAGGCGGGGCCAGAATTCAGTTTCCTCTGATTGGTTGATGGAACAGGCGCTTGAAGTTTTGCAGGGAGCAGCCATATTGTATTGGAGACATTTGTACGCGAGACTTCCGAGCTGCTGAAGGCGGGACTTCCTGGGTGTGGTTTGGGACTTTAGTACAGTTCCCGGCGGGCGGGGCATGGCGGTGAGGCTTATTTGAATACTGTAACGGTAGCCACCGCTACTCTGCGTCTTAACGTCTTAGTCACGAGGCTTCATCCGGTCCTCGTAACAGCCGCGCATAGCAGGACTTTCATAAGTCGACCCCTGTGACTAGAGCCAGGAGGCAATCTGCTTGTCTTGCTTGGAGTGGTCAGGGAAGGCTTCCTCTAGGAGGTGGTGCCTAAGCTGGAGGAGTCTGGCAGGCCAGGAAGGACGCTGACTTGGTCAAACACCGCGCCGGGAGAGGAGACAGGATGTCAAATTTTTGGGTTTTAATGCCGGGCGGTGGTGGCGCACGCCTTTAATCCCAGCACTAGGGAGGCAGAGGCAGGTGGATCTCTGTGAGTTCGAGGACTGCTTCCAAACCAATACAGAGAAACCCTGTCTCGAAAAACCAAAAAAATAAAAAAATGTGTGGGGGGTGGTTTAGCAGTTGGTGACTGGAAGCTGTATCCCATGGAGCATGGGGCTGAGACTGGTAGAATGTTTTACCCTTAAGTAGAATGGACGTACCATGTGCAGAGCTGAGGGGAGAAGAGCCGCCGAGGGAGGGATCTTAGCCTTAACATGCAGGCAACACCTCACTCCAAAGAGAAAGACACCTGTAGCTTGGGGTCAGTCCAACTATTTTAATCCTCCCAGCGACCACAGGTCGTTAATTCATCCACACTGTGCAGATAGGAAACCGAGGCTCGGAGGACCCAGACATGCTGGTCACAGGATATGGTGACTGCATCCACAAGAAGTGCCCGTTTTCTCCCTGGTTCCATGGCCAGCACCGGGGAGACAGGTCACAGTGCCCTTCTCACATTCCCATCCTCAGCCTATAGCAATCAGAACAGTCAGAGGCCCAAAAAGGGAAGCCCCGGAGGAAGGCTGGCAAGCTGCTCTGTGGCCGGGTCCCAGCGGCCACTTCCCCAGCATCTGTGTCCGAGGTCACAGCAGCGTGCAGCTGCAGCTTCTCTCCTGCATGGCCACCAGGAGCATCCGGAGGTTTCTTCTGGAGTAGGGCGGGTAACGGAGGTCATTGATTTTCTCCATCCCGGGGCTACGCAGCAGGCAGGCACGCTGGTTGGAAAAGGTGTCGAAGGAGAACTTGCCGTGGTACCTGCCCATCCCGCTCGCTCCTGTGGACAGCATGGAACATGGGGTTTAGGTCCTTAATGGCCAGATGAGGGGACATCACATAGACTTGTCTCTGAGCCTCTATCCCCATCTGTTCAGTGGGTTAGTCAGAAGACATTATGGATAGAAGGCTGACTCCTGACCCTGTCCCCAGACCAGTATGTCAGGTTTTGGTGTGGGACGGGCAAACTGAAGTCAAGGGAATGAATTCTCGAGCCACGATGCCCCAAGTTGAATCCCAACCTGTCCTAAATAGGTATGTCACTGTGGGCAAATGGCAGCCTTAGGTTTCTCCTGCGACAGTGGCGCCCTCCTCCTAGGGTTGTGGCAGACATCTTCAAACCTGTGTAGTTCCTGGTGTCTGGGAAGGGAGAAGGACTCAGCCCAGAGAGTTCAGGGGACATGGGAGCAATGAAGCTGGCTTGATGGAATGAGTGAAGCCAGAGGAGTGTTAATCAGCCAGATAAGTGCAGGTGGACAACGGGGGTGAGGGGCTCAGGCTTGAGGACAACTTAGCCATGAAGGTGGGTAACATGTCAGGGCCAAGCTCAGTAAGTGCCTCAGCAAGCTAAGAGACGGGGACGGGAGCAGGCTCCAGAGCAAGACCGGGACAGGCCAGACGATGCTGTCATCCAGTACTGAGGGTGAGCAGGTGGAAGGAACGGGACTTTCAATGAGGAAGTGTGGCTGGAAGGAGAAGTGTCTGCCTGTGTCACATGCCTGGGGGGCTTGCCGGGATACAGCTGTGAAGTTTACAGCTGTGTGTGGGGTGGGGCATCTCCACACCCCAGGCCTAGAAGCAGAGACGTTCAGAGCTGGGTTCTCAGGGACCTGGGAAGGCTGAAGGAGCACCTTCTGGCCCTATTGTGGTACTGAAGGTACCAGGACTCTGTGTGTGGATAAAGACAGGAAAAGTCAAGGAGCTCAGTGTCTAGAGGCAGCTGGTTCCTTTTTACAAAACCCACCAAAATTAGCTTTCTGTGGGTTCTCACCCACATGTTTAAGTGCAAGCACACCTGGAAGCTTCTACCACAGGCTGAGGGCGGGGGGGGAGGCAGGATGGGCACAGTTGGGTCTGCTGCCCTGAAAGTGGGCTGTGTGTTCTGCAGTTAGTGTGCTCGAGCAGCAGGGTGGGGATGCAGCCGAGGATCAGCCCAAGAGGGCAGAGCTCTGCTGCCACCTACCCACTCCTCCAAAAGGAAGGCTGGACAGGGTCATGTGCATGAAGCCATCGTTCCCACAGAAGCCCCCGCTGCTGGTCCGGGCCAGGACCTGTTTAATCACCTGGGAGAGAAACAGGAACCTGTAAAGCACATCTGGTTATACCCTGTTTCAGTAAGGACCTGAGGTCCAAGGTGGGTCTGGATAGACTCATAGACTCTACTCGATGGACACGCTTTCTGTGTGGGGCCCTGGCTGACTGACAAACCCAAGGAGAAGCAGTGAGACCTGATGTCACCTAGGGAAAGGCAGAGTGGGGACATGAGCTGGCTGCTGAGTCTTGTTTCTTTTTGTTTTTTGTTTTTTTTTTTTGTTTTGTTTTGTTTTTGTTTTTTCGAGACAGGGTTTCTCTGTATTGTTTTGGAGGCTGTCCTGGAACTCACTCTGTAGATCAGGCTGGCCTCGAACTCACAGAGATCTGCCTGCCTCTGCCTCCTGAGTGCTGGGATTAAAGGTGTGTGCCACCAACACCCGGCGCTACTGAGTCTTATAGCAACAGTTTTGAGAGAGAAGAGAGGGGTTTTCAGAGAGTAAGGAGAGAGAAGTAGGGGGCTTTGGGAAATGAGTTTGGACTCAGAAGCCTGAGATTGGCCTTGCCTGACTGCCTGAAGGGTTTTCCTGCAGTTAGTAGGTCTGAGAAGGCTGGAGGGAAAGGAGATGGATTTACTTGGCTTCATTTAATGCTAGGGGGTGATAAAAGCTCTAAGTTTGGCCTTGTCTGGTCAAGTGGATCACACCAGGATGCAGCATTGCCTCAGCCTGAGGCTGCCAAGAACAATGGTCACACCAGAGGATGAGTAGCTGGAAGACAGCCTGGCATGGACCAGTGCTGGACTCTGGAGACGTGAGGGGCAGTTGGCCTCACTGCCAAAAGGGCTGTGTTGAGTGTTCTTTTGTTTGTTTTGTTTTTCAAGACACAGTTTCTCTGTTTATTCCTGGCTGTCCTAGAACTCCCTCTGTAGACCATGCTGGCCTTGAATTCAGAGATTCACCTGCCTCTGGCTGTTGAGTGCTGGGATTAAAGGCGTGCGCCACCACTGCCCAGCTCATATTGTGTTTCTAAAGGTTCCATAGAAGAATGACTGAATTCAAAGGTGAGTCTGAGAAGGTCCCAGCGGAGCCCTCACTCATGTAGAACAGCAGAGGAAGTGGTCACAGAGCAGGTCCAGGACAGAATGGTGGCTTGGGTAGTTGAAACACACAGTGTCAGGTATGGTAGTGTTACCTGTGATTATACCAGTGGAGGTAGTAGGGCCAGGAGTTCAAGGAAAACCTCATCTACATAGTGAGTTGGGTGCTGCCTGAACTGTTTGAGACCCTGTCTCAAAAACAGGGCTGATGAGATGACTCAGTGACTGAAGCTGGTTTCTGTCCCTGAAATACACATGGTAGGAGAGAGCGGACTCCCTCACATTCTCAACAGACGGTCACACAAATGCTGTGACATGCACAGCTGACAACACACACAATAAATGTGAAAAAATGCTTTTAAAGCTAGGCCCAGCCAGCACTCAGAAGGCAGAGGCAAGCAGATCTCTGTGAGTTCGAGACCAGCCTGGTCTACAAGAGCTAGTTCCAGGACAGCCTCCAAAGCCACAGAGAAACCCTGTCTCAAAAAACCAAAAAAAAAAAAAAAGGACTTGTTACCAAGCCTGATGACCTAAGATTGATCCCCAGGACCCACAAGGTGGAAGGAGAGAAGCGACTCCTGCAAGTTGTCCTCTGACCTCCACATATATACACAGATACATAAGAATGTGATAAAAAATTGTTAAGTCAAAACCATCCATAAGAGTTGTTCTAACTGAATAAATGGCTCAGGAGACAAGTCTTTCCCCTGGATCTGGAACATCTATGCAGTAACATGGTAGCCGTCCCTCCATAGAGAGGGTTCTAGTACACTGCCTCCCTTTGGGCCAGCACGGAGGCTTGCTCAGATGCTTGAGACAGGACAGGACAGCTCTCAGCAGAGCCTTCTAACAGACACAGTCTTGTCCAAGTGACCTTTAACTTTCTGGGTACTTGGACTCTGGGTACCCCGAGACATTCTCTCTAGAAATCCCATTCCCTGTTATGAAGTAGTGAGGAACCAAGAAAATGGGAGACAATGCAGAGATCTGGCTGGACTCCAAGCTGAGACCAAGATCATGCATGGTGAGATGGGGAGCGCACACAGCATGGATGGAGAAGCAGTTATGGAGATGCCTGGTTCTGGCATGGTCAGGGTCCTTCACAGGGAGCTGGTTGTGGCATGCACAGGAAGTCTACTTCCTTTATCGCTTTTTGTGTATTTAAAGTTATTGTAGAAAGCCAGGCGTTGGTTCTCTCTTTCTATCATGTGGGTTCTGGGATAGAACACAGGTAGCCAGACTTGACAACAAGCACCTTTACTTTACCTGCTGACTCATCTCACCAAGGAGGTGAGATGCAGCCGGGCGCTGGTGGCGCACACCTTTAATCCCAGCACTTGGGAGGCAGAGGCAGGCGGATCTCTGTGAGTTCGAGGCCAGCCTGGTCTACAGAGCTAGTTCCAGGACAGCCTCCAAAACAATACAGAGAAACCCTGTCTCGAAAAACAAAATAAAATAAAATAAAATAAAGTTATTGTAGAGTAAAAAGTGTGTTTTAATTAAAAAATGGTGATAGCTGGGTTTGTAACTTATTTGGTAGGGTTTTTTTTTAACTATTACATTTTGTTTATTGTTTGTTTATGTGTACTAGTCTCAGCTCACGTTAAAATTTTGTGGGAGAAAAACTATGGGAGTCTGTTCTAGCACAGGATTCTAACTGAGCTATCTCCCCAGTTCCCTTATTTGGCCAATTTGTTGTTTGTTTGAATCTTTAAAGATTTTTTTGCTTTGTTTTGTTTTCTTTTTATTTCAAGACAGGGTTTCTCTGCATAACAGCCCTGGCTGTCCTGGAACTCACTCTGTAGACCAGGCTGGTCTTGAATTCACAGAGATTCTCTTACCTTTGCCTCTTGAGTGCTGGGATTCAAGGTGTGCACCAACACTACCCAGTAAGATTTATTTCTTTTATGTGTTTGTTTTGTTTTCATGCATGTTTTTGTACCACGTAAGTGCTTGATGCTTGAGGAAATCAGAAGAGTTATGCATCTTTGTGAACCAGCAGGTGGTGCTGGGAACCAAACATAGGTCTCCTACAAGAGCAACAAGTGCTCTTAACCACTGAGCCATCTCTCCAGCCCAATTTGGTAGGTTTTATCTAGTGTGCAGGAAGCACTGGGTTTGATTCCCCAAGGTCCACTATAACCAGGTGTAAATGCACATATTTATTATCCTAACACTCAGGAGGTGGAGTCAGGAGGATCGGGTTCAATCCTGGACTACAGAGTTTGAGGCTAGCCTATGCTACACCAGACCCCCATCTCAAAATATTGTTTGACCAGGTGTGATGTCATCCAGGAGAGTTTAGTTCAAGTAGAGTTTGACTTCTGGGAGGGAGGACGGGGCAAAGCCAAGAAGCCACCATACCTGAAGTCCTGTCACTACCCAGGAGGCTGTGTGTGTTCCCTCTGTTGCCACCCCTCCCACAACCCTGGTACTGGTACTCCATCCCACCTGACTTCTCTTAGAGAAGGCGTACAGCGCAAGTGGCTTCTCCCTCCGGTTGATGAAATCGATGGCCTCATCCAGGTTTTTCACAGTCAGCAAAGGCAGGATGGGTCCAAAGATCTCCTCCTGCATCACAGGCTCTGTCTCCTGCACGTCCACTAACACTGTGGGTGCTGCAACACAGTGGGTAACTCAGCCTCGCCCAAAGGCAAGACCTGTGGACCCCAATAAGGACAGAGCCTGTGCTCCACACAGGGCAGTCCCCAGGGTCGGACTTTCTAGGATCTCAGACTTGGGGTCTGGAGTCTCACAAAAGCTAGAACAGACGTTTAAGCCATACTCTGAACCTCTAGAGTGAGATCATAGCTTAGTGGGTCCCGAGTTTGAGGAATCAGTCTCAGAGTCACAGTGATGGGGTGCTGAGGATCTGAGCACCCAGAGTTGTGCACTCAGGCAGCCTCCATAAGGTAGTGCAGAGAATTCACATAGGCTGAGACTTGCAGCCCAGTGTGGGAAGGTCTCAGGCCAGGTTGGGAAGAGGGATACTCACCAATATAGAGGTCATTCTCATCACTCTGGCCACCAATGGCCACACGGCCACAGCCCAGCAATCCCTGGAGCCGCTTGAAATGTTTCTGGTTGATGATTCTGCCCAGGTTAGGGGAAGTCTGTGGGTTGTCTCCATAGAAACGTGTGACTGCATTCTGCAAGGCAGGCACCAGCTGCTCCTGCATCTCCTGGCTACAAAGGATATAATCGGGGGCCACACAGGTCTGTCCAGCATTGAAGTAGCGGAACCAGGCCACACGGTTGGCTACAGTCTGGGGGTCACAGTTGTCATCCACATAGCAGGGGTTCTTACCCCCCAGCTCCAGGGTGATGGGTGTCAGGTGTTTGGCAGCAGCGGCCATCACGATCTTGCCTACATAAGCATTCCCTGGGTACATGGAGTGATTAATTAGTCAATTGGCTAAGAGGGTAGCCTCACTTGTGTCCCTGGACAGAGGCTCCAAAGAAATAATTCATCCTGCACTCCCAGCAGTGAGTCAGACTCCCTGTCCCCCTCCCATGTGGAGCCCCTCAGCTCCTACCTGTACCCACTTCTGTCCCTGGCCCACCTTGTAGTTTATTCTCCAGCATGCCTTAGCAGTAGCCACCCCTCCGTCTCCTAAAACCACTGATGTCCTCTGCCTTGTCCTCTAAGACCGCAGCCCAGTTTAACCTGACGGATGCTCAGTCGCTCATCTCTGTCTCACATACGCCTTCCCAGAGTTGCTGTCTACAGGCTCCTCCCAAGGTGCCCCTCTCCTTCTGCCCACATCTGCACATCCTCCAGGTGGTCCCAGCCCTTGCCTGCACACCATAATTCTTCCAATCCTTGTTTACTCTCTGCCCTCCTCAGTTCAAACACCACAGAGGCACTTTGGCAACAGGGACACTTGTCCATTACCTCAGTGCTAAGAAAACTGAGGTAGAAGATTACCTCAAGTTCAATGCCAGTCTGGGCTACACTGTGAGATCCTGTCTTAAACAGTGGCTGATGCAGTCTTGGTGGTGCACTCTTGTAATCCCTGCACTCAGGAGCTGGAGGCAAAAGTGCCAGGAGTTGAAGGTCACCTTCAGCTACATAGTGAGTTTGAGGCCAGCCTGGGTTACATGACATTTAGTTTGGAAAAAACAAGAGAAACCCAAGCAAGAGCAACAGCCCTAGGACTGAGAGTATGGCTTAGTGGTAGAGCACTTGCCTGGCACCTCAAACACAGATAAAAGACTTCAGAATCCCAGCAATCGGAGGCAGAGGCAGGCAGGTCTCTGTAAGTCTGAGGACAGTCTGGTCTACAGAGAGAATTCTAGGACACCCAGGGCTACACAGAGAAACCCTGACTCAAAAAAAATTAAATAAATAAGTTAATAATCCAGAACATACAGCCTCTGACATACAGTCTGTGTTCTCAACAAAGATGTGCTTTTTCGGGAGGAGGGGCTGATGAGCACTTCCTAAGGACCCTATGCTGTGGTGGTGGACTTTGTCTTCTGTGAGGACCTGTGCTTTGGATTGCCTCACCTTTACAGATAACAATGGGCTGTGTTAGTCATGGGCCTTGCAACGAGATCTGGGTCCAGCCTGTTGGGACCTGGCTTGGGCTTTGCTTTGCCTCTGGATCTGGCCCTGAGAACCTAACATACGGGTCACCAGGGCTGACAGTGCAGAGATGACTTGAACAACACTCCCCTGCCTCCTACCTTGCCTACTATGAGACTGCACCAATGGAGGTCAATCTACCTTTGTTTCAGCAGCCTTCCCTGTCCCCAACTGAGCTTTTTTCTTTTTCTTTTTTTTTTTCTTGGTTTTTCAAGACAGGGTTTCTCTGTATTGTTTTGAAGGCTGTCTTGGAACTCACTCTGTACATCAGGCTGGCCTCAAACTCACAGAGATTCCCCTGCCTCTGTTTCCTGAGTGTTGGGATTAAAGGCGTGCACCACCAAAGCCTGGCTCCCAGCTGGGCTTTTCCTAGGCTTGAGGCAAGGTCTAGAAGAAGTCCTAAGCTCACTTCTCGCCTGCTCTCACCCCTGTAAGTCAGAAACCAGCCATCGTAGGAAGCACTGCCCACTACTTCCTCCACCTTTTTATCTTCCAGAAACTTCACCCTGGGCCCTTGAAGCAGATGCCTGGGACCTGGGACAGGCTAGCATAATGGCAGGTGACCTCTGGGAGGCAGCCTCCCTAAGAGCTTGGGTGCAAATCCTATCCTGGCCAGCTGGGCAATCCTGGATCAGGTACTGCTGCCCTTCAGCACCCTGAAACAGCCTCTCACCTGAAGGGACATCACAGGGTATATTGTCAGGGTCTGGTGCAGTAGGAGCTTGGCATGGGTTGAGGTTGGGGAGGTGATTGGTAGCTGTGGACATGGGAGTCTGTCTTCCCTAAGGGTCTGGAGGCTGGAGCCACCCCAAACCTTACCTGTGAAGAAGATGTAGTCGAACCTATGTTCCAGCAGCTGCCCGGTCTCCTGAGGCCCACCCAGCACCACAGCAAAGCAGCTCTGTGGGGAAAGACAAATGTCCTCAGACCCAGCTTCTGAGTCCAGGGTGGTCTAGCCTGCCCACGTTGCTTCACCCAGGCTTGGACGATCCTTCCTGAGAACATCTTGGGGGTTGAACTCTGCAGACCTAGAGCAGGAATGAAGCTAGGGCCAACTATTGTACCCCAGGGGACAGACTGCCCTGGCCAAATCCTAGAAGGGAAATTGAGGGTGAGGCATAGTGATGTAGCCAAGGCCATGCAACTCGAAAGAGATACCCCTAGCCAACTAGAAATTCATTCCTGTAATTCAGCTCTCAGGAAGCTGCAGAAGGATCACTATGAGTTTGAGGTTAGCCTTGGCTATAGAGAGAGGTCCTGTCCAAAAAAAAAAAGAGACAAAGACTGAAGACACAGCTCAGGAGGTAAAGTGCTTGCTGTGCAAGCATGAAGACCCACGTGTGACCCTGAGTCCCCGCTGAAAAGCCAGGTACGATGGCAGGCACCTGTAATTCCAGCTCTGGGCCAGTACAGAAAGACAGATCCCAGAGACTCACTGGTCAACTAGTCTAGCCAAATTCTCCAGCTCCAGAAACCATTGAGAGACCCTGTCTCAAAACACAGGGTGAACCGGGGTGATGGGGGCGCACACTTTTAATCCCAGCACTTAGGAGGCAGAAGCAGCTGGATCTCTGAGTTCGAGGCCAGCCTGGTCTACAGAGAAACTTCTAGGACAGGCTTCAAAGCTACAGAGAAACCCTGTCTCAAAAAACCAACCCAACAACAACAACAAAACGCAGGGTGAACATTTCTAAGAAACACAGAGGTTGAACTCTGGCCTCCACTTACACAAAAACATACATGAACACACATACACACAAACAAGCACACACACTCTCAAATAGACTCCCATACCCTGAAGGCCCTCCTGAGATTGGGCTGTGTCCCCTACCTTACCCCATGAGGAGCTGTCCAGTCCTAGACCTGGACTAACCCGGATTACCTGGTCCAGATAGCGGGGCAGGATCTCAGCCAGGATCTTCTCAATGGCCTTGCTGGTCTCTGAGGGCTTGAGTACCACACAGTTCCCTGCAGTCAGCACAGAGACAATGCTAGGAGAGGGTAGCTATGCAGGGAATGTGCTGGCCACACTAACTCTCAGAGGAAGAATCAGAGTGATGGATAGACCCTGGCCAGGGGCCGCCTGGGAGCAGGGTAGCAGGCCCCCTGTCTTCCTTTTCTGGTTTCCTAGGTAGCCCCGTGTTCTCCAGTGAGTAGGGCTGTGGGAAGGTGGAGGTCTCACCAGCAGCAATGGCCCCCACCAGCGGCACAAGCGTCAGGTTCAAGGGGTAATTCCAGGGCACAATGATGAGCACCAGGCCGAAGGGCTCCTTCCGGATGAAGGCTGAGTCCAGCTGTGTGGCCTGGGCCAGGGGTGAGCAGTGAGGCTCTGTGGAACCGCACCGTGGGAGCAAACAGTTCCGAAAGCCCAACTGCCACCCGACCCCCTCCTCCAATTACCAGATTCTTAGACACTTTCTCATCCTTCATCCAAGACCGCAGGTTCCTGAGGGCCAGGTCCACCTCTGCCTGGCTGATGGCAATCTCAGATACTTCCGACTCAAAGGTTGACTACAGGAAGGAATGAGGGTAAGGGCTGAGTCCTGGGACCTCCGAAACAGCAAACAGCTGGAGTGTGGGGAGGGTAAACTTCCTTCCCAGAGGTCCTGCATCTCTTTATCCTTTCACTTGTTCACTCATTCATTCATTCACTCACTCCAGAGAGCCCTGGGCATCTGGAGACAGAATATGGTTGGAAGGAATCCTAGCAGACGCAAAGGCCCTGTGGCTGGATGGGGCTTGCTCTGCTTCTGCTTGGCAGGGCGTACAGAGAGAGGGGCACAAGGCATAAGTCTCCTCAGTCAATGGTCTCATTGGGAGGCAGTACCACGTGCCCAAGGGAGAAGTAAGAAGAGAAACATCGACAGGACCTGGGACTGGGGATGTGACTCAGTCAGAAGAGAACTTGCCTAGCATACACAAAACTCTGGGTTCCATCCCCAGCAATACAGAAACTGGGCACGATGACATACACCTAGCACTGAGGAGGCAGGAGCAGGAGGATCAAGAGTTCAAGGTCATTCTCAGTTTCATAATAAGCTTGAGATCCTGTCTCAAACAAAACAAACAAACAAACAAACAAACAAAAACAGGACCATGCTGAATTCTGCAAGCTTGTGCTCTGCCCCAAATTCTAGGAGGGACCCAGGCTTCAGGGTCAGGGATGCCAGAGCCAGACTGAATTGTACCATTGAAATGCAAGCTTCCTTGGGTAACAGCAGAAGATGGAGGCCTGCAGAGGTGGTTTAGAGTGCTAGGAAGATCATACAAGGGGATGTGCCATGCAAAGTCAGGTGCGTGTTCTGTGCCACCCAACCCTACTGTGCTTCCTAGTAACTGAGCCTGGTTACGGCAACTTTCAGCCACACACAGCTCACAGGAAGCCTGGCATCTCCTAAAGGACCTATTGAGGTTTTTTTGTGGGGGGCGTGGCTATAAATCAGTCTACACACAGTGGGCACGGTGACCAGGAGAGCGGGGTACTTTGAGTGAGGTTCTCCCTCAGGCCCTGCTTTTCCTGGCTGTGTGTCTCTGGACTAGAAATTGCCTTCTCTGAGCCCTACTCTGGTTATAACTGGCTGTGAATTTCCAGCAGGAAGAGTGCTAGGGGTCACCACCGTAGCACCAGGCGGATGCCACCTGCCAAGGGTGGAGACAGTGAGTAGTCTGACTGGATCAGGGGGAGGCACCAGGTTGAATTTTCTGGGCCGCTGCGTCCTTTGAAAGGTCCAGGTTTCTGGAGTCAGATGAGAACACAGAGGTGGAACCTGAGCTGAAGGGGGAAAGGTCAGGTCTCCTGCTGGGCAGAGCTGGTGAGAAGCTGCAGGAGTCAGCCCTGGCCCATCAGACTGGTGACTCTCCAGAGAACAGCAGGGGATGAAGAGAAGAGGAACTCCCTGGGACAGTCCCTTGAACAGCCCTCCCAGGACTGGGGGACCCTGCATAACGGCTGCTGGAATTGAGAGGGAACCACGGGACCTCCAGGGCACAGAGGCTACAATGCCCACCGTGCCAAGTGAGACCCAAGTCCTCCAGGGCGTGGCCCACTTCCTCAGGCCTTTCTTCCATATCTCTCTGTCTCTCACTCTCTCCAGCTCTTCTGGCCTCTGCGGTTCCTCAATTATAGACGCACCAAGCTCTCCTGCTTCAAGACCTTTGCATGTGCTGCTGGGCCACTTCCTTCAATCTCCATGCAGCTCCCCCACTCCCAATTTCCTATCTGTGTTCTGAGCCCCCTTCTCAGAAAAACCTTTGTTGACCCCCCACATACAAACCAGCATCACTGTCTGCCCCTGACTTGACACTGGAATGTCTGCACCTCACATGTTACCAGGCCACACTCACAGCTTGGATTTACTGTCATATTGTCACCTTGTCTTCCCCTGCAGATGTCAGCTCTGTAGATGCAGGGACTTTGCTGTGCTCTCTGTGTGTCCCCAGAGCCAATCCTGGTACCAGTACCAAGCACATACCAAGTGTTCTGTAAATAGCTGCACAGTAGTTGTGGGGGGGGGATGGTGAGTCAGCTGTGCTCACGAAAGGAACTGGGTTCCCCCGGCCTTCCAACACCTCTTCCTTGAAGATGTAACTGAGCTGTGTCCCTTGTCCCAGCTGTGCCACCCTTGCTGACCCAGGGCCACACACACTCCCACCCTGATGTCCCTGGCCCCCTGGTACCTTGTGCAGGTCCTGGGCCAGTGCCTCCTGCAGCTGCTGTTTGTGGTCTCGAAGGAATCGGCTCAGGCCTCGCAGCTGTTCAGCCCGGAACTCAGCCGTCCGTGTCCGCCCGGTGTTGAAGGCCTCCCGCAGCTGCCGCAATGTGTCCTCAAATGAGTCCATCCTGCAGGACAGCGCCGTGTGAATCCCCCTTCGTGACACTCCCTGGGCCCTGCCCACCACCAGTGGTCCACAGACTCTTCCCAGGGCCTCCCTTGGATAACTCCATTGGTGACAAGAGTGGCCTTTGAGACTCTGTACTTATGGGGCACAGACAGACACAAAAGGCATGCCTCCTTCTGCCAGGTGGACTATAGGAGGCTACGGGGCAGGGTATGGGCATGGCAAGGCTGGGCAGGTGAGCCAGGGCTCTACTGCTTCAATGAAGTTAGCTCTGACCCAAGGCCCTCCCCCTCTAGTGCTCTCCCAGGGGCTACACTTCCCCCTGCCCGGCCTGAGTAGAGTGGACAGGAATGGACATAGTGAGTGCCACCACTGCAGCCACCACAGCTCAGGGGTCCTGCACAAAGGAGCCAGGCTGGCTGGTGGCAGCTCAGAGACCTGGGGTGACCTTGGGCAGACCCTCAGCCCCCTTGGCACAAAGGGAAGAAAGGCTTGGGCTTCTCAGAGGCCTCCTGCTCACCTCAGCCCAAACCAGCTGGACCACAAGAGAAGGTGACAGCTGGGGAGGAAAGCCAGGCAGGATGATGGGAAGTCAGCAGCTGGGACTGGCAGACAGGGAAGGGGCCTGATATTCCCCTGGGCTCATGGCTGTTTACACGAGGCTCATCAGAGGAGCCAGCCCTGGGACGCATTTACTCCTTGGACCGGTTGGGGACCCTTTCCTATTCCTCTCTGGCTTCAGGTCTTGGTGTAACCGAAGCCCACTCCAACGCTCCTTCATCTGCTCATAGCGGCCCTCTGCTGAGCTCTGTACTGAGTGACACCATAGGATGCCTGGTCACCCTCTGCCTACCTCCTCTTACCTATTTGTCCATTCCCATGGGACCAGGAGGCCAGCCCACTTTGCCTATTTAGCTCATTTCTTGGGTCTCAGTACCCCAAACTTCCCAGTGGCAAAAAAAGATAGTTGTTGGAGTTGTGGGGGTTTGTTGTTGGTTTGTGTTTAAAAAATTTTTTGCTTGTGCCTCTCTGTGTGGTGTGTGTGTGTGTGTGTGTGTGTGTGTGTGTGTGTGTGTGTGTGTGTTCCCATGTCCATACAGGCCCAAGGCTAATGATGGGTCCTCAAACATACTCCTCCTTATTATTAACTCAGTCTCTCAATTGAACCCCAAGTTTATGGATAAGACCAGTCTAGGACTGGAGATGCGAACACAGCAGTTAAGAGCACATGCTCTCCTGGGGCCCTGAGTTCAAGTCCCAGCACCCACATCAGGCGGCCCATAACCACCTGTAACTTTAGCTGCAGGGAATCTGACACCTCTGGCCTCTGCTAGCATCCTCACTCACTCATACACATAACAAAATAAACAGGGTTAAAGGGAACTAGTGTAGCCAGACAGTTCGCTCTGGGAATCTACTCTCTCCCGCTTTGGGCTGTCTCACCCACCAACACTGTGTAGGTGCTGGAATCTGAACATTGGTCCCCATGCTCGAGTGACAAGGACTTCCTGTCCATCTCTCCATCCCTGGGTGTTTTGTTTCTTTCTTGGTTGAATGTGAGATAGGCTATCTTCAACACACTATGTAGCTGTGATGGCCTTGAACTTTGGGTCTCCCTGTTTATATCTTCTCTGTGCTGGGAGTATAGACATATAACACCATGCCTCGCTTAGCTGACAGGTTTTGTGAAGATGAAACTTTGCTGTCTGCTTCTGGGCCCAGGTGAGCATCAGTGCTGATGGGTGTGACAGCTGTCTGCAGGCCTTTGGGGCTGGTGTGTGGAGAGCAGTGATCTAGAGCAATAAGCCACCCCAGAGGCTGTGCCGAGGATCCAATGTTGACCCTCCAGGCTTCCTGCTCCAACAAGACAAGCTGGAAACTTTCGGGAGACAGTACTGCCCCCCCCCGCCCAGAGTGTTATTAGTGCTCTCAGGGCGTGGGCAAAATCTCATCTGTCCTGCCTCAGTTTCCTTGCCATTACAGGAGATGAAATCCCAGTTTTCTGGACGATCTGAGCAGACTACTGCACAAAGTGTCTGTCATTGTCACCAGAAGGCACAGGGAGGCTAGCAGCCCATGAGTCACCAACAGAGCTGGAGAGACACTCTGTGGTTAAAGCTCTTGCTGTGTAAGCAGGAGGACCAGAGTTCAGATTCCCAGGCCCAAGTAAATGCTAGTGGGTGTGTGAGCTCCCCAGCGTTCCAACCTCGGAAAGCAGAGACACGACTCCCTGGAGCAAGCTCCTTAATGAGACTCCTCATATTAGCAGGCTCTGAGTTTGACTGGGAGACCCTGTCTCCAGGAGAATAAAAGTGGAAAGCTAGGGGGAAAGGCTCCAAACATCAACCTCAGGTCTCCTTATACATACACACAAATGCATGTGCAACCCACACGCAGTGAACACACATACCCATGAGAAAAGAAAAAAAAAGACACCACCAGCAGTCTCTCTCTCCCCACTGCCTCACTGGAGTCTCTTCAGAACCCACAAAAATGTAAAGCATGCTGCTACCAAACACTGGTCTGTGGGCAAGGGAGCTCTGTGGGTGGGGTCTATACAGAACATTCTAGAAGTGCTCCTAGCAACGCTGATGCCAACTCAGTATGGCAGCAGAACACAAACCTCTCCTGCAGGACTGCCCCCCTAGCCCACAATGCCCCCTCAGGGTTGGTCACTAGGGACCGAAACCTGAGGGTGTGCCTACCAGGGCCTAGGAAGCCAGGCTGGCCCTGCATAAGCAGAGGAGCCAAGGCCATCTGCCACCTGGGATCAGGAGTCTTAGATTCAGACATCGAAAGAGAACCAGGAAGCCACAGTGGACACACACTAGGGGACTCCTGTGTAACTCCACAGGGCTGTATCCAATCCTCCCTTCCCAGGTACACTCCATCCTGTTAGTTTGTAAGGATGTCTGTCCTGACCCCTTTGAAGACCACAACAGCAAGGGGACTGTTCTTCACCCCACTGAAGGAGAGGAAGACCAGGGCACAGCGAGGACAAGGAGCTAACCTGAGGACACCCAGCTCCTTCACACTGGAAAGCCTTGGCCAGAGGCATAGAAGGCTGCCTGCTTCAGCCTCCCACCCCTGGAGCATGAGAACAGAGGAGCCTGAGAATGGGGAGAGGAACAACAGTTCTTGGGAGGAGGCAGCCCTTGTGAGGGGCAGATTCAGGACCAGAAGGACAACAAACACTTGTCCACCACAGGAGGAGAAGAGCCCCGTGAGCACGAAAAGTCAATCCGTTGGGTCTCTATCTCTTAATCCCATCTTTCCTAATGGTCCCCGCTATGCTGGCTGTCCAAGCCCAGACCTCAGCTGCTTAGATTCACAGCTGGTGAGCCTGAGGGGGGTGGTCTCCCTCAGGGTGGGGTGGGAGTGTCTACGCCATGTGCATTTCTCTGGGGCCTGAGTAGGACCATGGGCTCTAAAGCAATGATCGGCCTGGTATGGTGGGCCTTGCCTCCAGTCCCAGCAGTAGAAAGGCAGAGGCAAGAGGATCACTATGAGTTTTAGCAAATTCCGTATGAACCATGGCTACATGAAACCTGTATCAAAAAAAATTATGGGCTGTCAAGATGGCTTAGAGGGTAAAGGAGCTTGCTATGCTAGCTGGATAGCCTTTAATTCCGGCACTCAAGAGGGAGAGGTAGGTGGATCTCTGTGAGTTCGAGGTTGGCCTGGCCCACAGGACATTCCAGGACATTCAAAGCTATTCAGTGAAACCCTCTCTCTAAAACAAACAAACAAAAATTACTAAATAGGAGCTAGAGATGTAGCTCTGTTGGTGGCGTGCAAGAGAGACTGAATTTGATCCCTTGGGAAGTAGAGGCAGAAAGGTCAAAGAGTTCAGGGTCATCCTTGGCTACCTAGTGAGCTTGAGACCAGCCTAGGCTACATGAGACTCTGTTGCCATAAACAAACTGGTGCTGACTATGGTAGGCGGGGCCAACATGGGCGCTTGCTGTGGATGTCAGGGACTGCAGGGTGAGCCTGTAAACTAGAGAGTGAGCACTCAGGCCTGCACTCCATTGCCCAGGGTATGAGCTGCTGTGCAAGGGCCTGTACCCTTGGAAGGATCTAACTGATGGACTTGCCCTCTGGCTCGTGCCTGCTCTCCTACCCCACTGGGATCCTGTGCACGAAAGCTCAGCCTTGTGCCTTATCCTTCCTGCCTCAGTTTCCTCAACTACGCCACAGACCTTTGTGGTCAGTGATCTGGGCACAAATCCTAGCAGCTTGTCTACTGGATAGAGGGCCTCTGGGAGGTCTTTTGGGCTCTTTGACTCACTTTTTTCATTAGTAAAATGGGTCAGTTCTTGGTGCCACCTATAGCTACAGGTGCCCCTGTAGCTGGGGAAACTCAAAGGCAGAGGTTTAGAAAGGCTTGGTCCAGGCCTGGCCCCCAGAAACACTTAGCCATGATGGCTCCAATAAGAGATAGATGGCACCAGAGGGACTGGAGAGGGGGACTCCAGGATAAGGGCCCAGGAAACCCTAATTCAGTGTGGGATGTGGGAGGGCTGTGGATCTCAGTGACAGTGAATGAAGGTGTGGTCTCAGGGATGAGACCTCCATCGGGACTGCCAGAAACAGAGGCGCTATCCCGGGCTCAAAGACCCCCAGGTCCTGAAACCTAGGGCCTCCTGCTCTAATCTCCTATATGTGGCTTTTGCTCTGGGTTCTAGGAGACTGCCCAGAGCTCTGGGCAGCAGCTTCTCCTATCCATGGCCACTGGGGAGTTGGGACCAAGATACTCCTGGGCCTGGCACCTGAGCCTGCCCTCCAGTAGATAAACTGCCTGAAGATGAAGTCTGGGAACCACAAGATCCCTCCCCAGGCATAGCAGGTGCCTGCCTCTCTCTCTCTAGGCTCTGACAAACTATTGCTGAGGAGTCTTTCCTAAGATCCTTGGAGTATCTCCAACAAGCCGGGCTCGCATGTAGTTAGTGCCTTGGAAACGGTGCCTGAATGGAACTTTGCGGGTTGGAGGCCATGTTCTCTCCTGTGTCAGCCCTGTCCCTCACCTCCCACACAGGCTGTCAGGTCCCCCAAGAGGGGAAAGATTGGGGAGAGTAGTGCAGACTCGGGGCCCTGTACTTGGGGCACCTCAGCTCTCCCCCACCCCCAGTCTCTTCCTTCCCTTTTTCTCCCCAGGCTGCAGGCAGTGAGGTCTGGAAGACACAGGCTGCCTGTGTGTGAAGCCACCAGTTGCACCCCATAGTAGCTGGGCTAGCTCCCAGCCAGGACAAATCTATAACAGCTCCACTCCCATCTCCCTGGGATACAGTACCTGAGGCCTCCTCACGCTGCACTTCTTCCTGGCTGTGGCCCTGCCTGGCACCCGGCCTCTATGCAAGGTCCAACAAGGCCTGCCCCTGGGGCGGGGCCACCCTGGCCTAGTGCCTGACCTTGGCTCCAGGCCTGGTAAAAGCTGCTAGCTGACATCTATCTCATAGAGGCCAAGAAACTCTCTCAGATCACAGACAAGGAGGCAGGGCCCAGAGAAGGGTGATGTTAATTCAGGGTCACACAGCATTTCTGAGCATTGAGTGAGATAGTGGGTGGGGAGTGGCTGGTGGGAGGGAAGGCTAAGGTGGGCATGTTTTCCGCCCTAGGAGAAGAGCCTGGGAAATTCAGTGTGGGGGGGGCGGTGAATATCAAGACGAGCTCAGCCTCGTCTGCCCTGAGTCTCAGTTTCCCTGCCTGCCGAAAGAAAAGTTCAAACCCAGAGTCCAGAAATACAGTCTCAGGACTAACCCTCTGCCAGCTGTGCCCCAGGCCTCTACCTACCCCTGACCCTCAGTCTAGCTCCAGCTGCAGCCCACTCACAGACTCACTCACAGCTTACAGTGACAAAATGGGGCCCTGTGAGGAAACGGGACTTGGCCACATAGGATGTGTGTGGCAGGGCCACAACTGTATAGCTGGAGATGTGTCTCTCCCCAAAGACACCTCCTCCGACTGCCGCCCTCAGGACAACCATCATGACACTACGTATTGCTGAAGTGGCCTCTGGGGTCCTGCTCCTGTGCAGGTGCGGAGCTGTGCCTGACTCCACCCCAGGGACACCTGTGGGAACCAGCGCAGCAGGGGATGATCCCGAGCAGCTGCTTGGGACAGACAGTTTGGCTATTGGGTTACATGTACGTGTGGGAAAAAGAAATGTCCTTTGTCCCTCTGTCCCGGGCCACTATGCAGGCTTTCCCGGAGGTCCCTGGGCCAGCCTGGAGGCTGCTGGCCAGGGCCTCTGTGCCGACCTTGCACCTAGGAGATGCTTCTCACCGCCTCGCCCAGCTCCCCAACCTACCTTGGAGGGCAAGAGAGGCCCGCAGGCCCACGCCCCTCTGCCAGCCCTGTAGGATTCAGCTAGCTGGGATGGGTGTAGGCCTGAAGAGCCACGGAGGGCCCTGTTTTCTATGTGGGATGGAGCCCCCAGCCGCTGCTTGTCACGTGGATCAGCATGTGACAGCCCTGCTGTGCTACTGTCTGGAACTGAGCCAGACAGACGCACAGGCAGAGCAGGTGTAGCTCTCAGCCAGAAACTAGGCCCAGAGAAGGTTAGCCACTGGACTGAGGCCACACAGCAAATGAGGGACTCATCTGGGAAAGATCCTAGTAAGCAGGTGGGGTGCTGGATTCTGAGAGCCTCCTTCCTAGCCAGAGGGCAGTCAGGGGTTAAATTTGCCTCAATTTAGGAACACCCTCAGATGAGGCCCAAAGGAAATCCAAATTTCCAGGACAAGGTACTTGAGGTAGTAGTCCCTGTCCAGGGGCCTGGGACACAGCTGAACCATTGTCAGCATGATACAGCCTAGAGTCACTTGAGAGGAGGGCCTCAACTAAGACGCATCTAGATCAAACTGGCCTGTGGCCATGTCTGTGGAGGGCTGTCTTGATTGCTAACTGGTATAGGCTAGCTCGCCCATCATGGGGTGCACCATTCCCTGGGCAGGTGGGCCTAAGCTAGCTCAGGACGTTAGCTGACCATGAGCCTGTGATAAGTGAGCCAGGAAGCAGCACCCTGCATGGTTCCTGCTGTACTTCTTCGGTTGCGAAGTGGGTTCCTTGATCAGAGGCGATGCCATGTGATATAGTGAGAAATACTGCCTTCGTGTCCTGACCCTGCCCTGGCTTCCCTCATGATGGACTGGGTCTGGATTATAAACTGATGGACCCCTGTCCTCCTCTAAGCTGTTTGATCACAACAGAAAAGAAACTAGAACACCTAGAACACCCCCCACGCCAGGATGGGAATCTGGGACAGTGTGCCCTACTGTCGTTTCCCCTTTCTCCTGTTCCTTGAGGCTCCTGGGAGTGGGGCGTGGCATTCATGGCCTTGCCAAGGGGACCCAAGAGTAGGTAGTTCCATAAGGGCCATGTGTACAGGGGGGAATCCCAAAGCTTGGGACCAGGTCAAAAACCCTCACTGCTTTTACCTCAGTTCCCTTGGGAGACAGGAATAGATGGGTGCAGACTGTAGTCTGACCCTGAAAGCGCTTGCCCCTCACCTTCAAACAAGACTTGAGCATCCACATAACCCTTACGGAGTCTCTGTCCTCACCTGGGAAATGGAGTTGACTCTCCCTGTGTTGCGGGTCTCAGTAAGGATAGCACAAGAGCCATAGGGAAAGTGCCTAATAATAAACCTGGACAGCTGGGCAGTGGTGGCGCACACCTTTAATCCCAGCACTCTGGAGGCAGAGACAGGTGATCTCTGTGAGTTCAAGGCCAGCCTGGTCTACAGAGTGAGTTCCAGGACAGCCTCCAAAGCTACAGAGAAACCCTGTCTCGAAAAACAAAACAATATACATACATATATATATATATAATGTTTATTTATTTACAGGACTTCATGTCTCAGTAGATAGCAGCATCCATGCTTTCTAGCCACTTGCTGGGAGGAACTGGGCAGGGCCCTTGGATTATGTAAGCTTGAAACCCTTTCAGCTGCTAAGATCTGCACCATTGGTTTTGGGGTTGGGGTTTTTGATATAAGGTCTTATTTTGTAGCCCAGGTTGGACTCACATTTGGAGCAGATTCCTCTGACTCAGCCTCCTGAGTCTAGGCTTACAGGTGTGAGCCACTACACCTTTTCTTCCTGTGAGGAACATTGATTACTGTCATAAGGGTAATTTAAAAACATAGAATGTTATTGTAGAGAAGGCACCAGGAAAGCATGTGGGGTACAGCTGCTCAGACACCTCGAGCTGTCATGGTCTAACTAGAGGTGGCAGGGACAGAAGCCTTGCCAAGGTCTCTGTTCTGCGGGTCGATCTGGGTGTCTGCCTGGGTGACATCTATTAGCCTAAAACTCTCTGACAGTGTTTCACAATCTGTGTGTGTGTGTGTGTGTGTGTGTGTGTGTGTGTGTGTGTGTGTGTACATGTGCCACATCGTGACCGTGGAGGTCAGAGGACAGCCCACAGCCTTCGTCCTTGTCTTCCACTATTTGGTGCTTCAGGACTGAGCTGCGGTTGTCATTTGCCAGGAAGCAAATGACCTGGCTGAGGCATGTCCTACGCCCTTTTTTCTGTCCTTAAATCGGTGGCTGCCTGAGAGGAGGCCACAGGCTTAAGGGACATGATACTGGCCTCTGCCTGGTACACAGGGCCCTCTGCCAATATGATTGAAGGGGTGTACTACTAGGAGGGATAAGGCTTCTTTTGGGTGCCCTAACACTCTCCTTCAGAGCATCCACATAGCACAAGCCACACATACCACACGTACAAACCATACTCTACATACCATGCACACACACACACATACACACACATACACACCTCACACACACATACACACACCCCCACACAGACACACCCCCCCCACACATACACACACCCCCACATACACACACACACACATACACACACCTCACATACACCCCACCCCCACACATACACCCACACCCACCCACCCACACACACACAGACACACACACACATACACACCCCCACACATACACACACCTCACACACACACATACACACACACACACACATATACACCCACACCCACACCCCCCCCACACAGACACACACACACACAGAAAACTGCCTTTTCCACTGTCTACACACTGAGCCCAGTCCCTGCACTACAACATCCACCTTAGCTGATTTATTCTTTGTACAGCCCTGGCTGTCCTAGAACTCACTCTGTAGACCAGGCTGGCCTCAAACCTACTTCTGCCTCTGTGATTAAAGGCAGATGTCACCATCACCCACCTGGTGACTGCTATCTGTTTAAAAAATAACTTATTTAACTTTATTTTGTGTGCATTGGTGTGACGGTATGAGATCCCCTGGAACTGGAGTTACAGACAGCTGTGAGCTGCCATGTGGGTGCTGGGAATTGAACTCTGGAAGACCAGCCCTCTGAGCCATCTTACCAGCCCCCAGCTACTATCTTTTCATCATGCCTCATACCTGCCCTCAATTCTATCGGATTGCACCCTTTTGGAGTGCAAAAGTCCACTGCCATTCCCAGCCCTATGATCACTCACCCTCGGGCTCACCATGGCCACCACATGGACTTTGTTATCACTTGAGGCAGTGAACGCTGGTGTCCACTCTGACTGCAGCCACGTGACTTCTGGGCTTCCTAATGCCTACCGTATTCCTGCTGTCCTGTGTCTCCATGCCCCCACACCTCTGGCACTAACCTCTCTACTGTTTTTTGTTTGTTTGTCTGATTTTTAAGACAGTGTCTACACTGTGAAGTAAATTCTGATTTCAAACTCAAGATGTGGCCCAGGCTAACTTTGAACCCCTGGTCCTCTTTCCTCCACTCCTTATAGGTGTTGGACTTATAGGTGTGCACAGCCATAGCCAGTTACATGGTGCTGGCGCCTGAAGCCCCCACACCTCAGTCCCTAGACTCTGCAGTAGCCCTTATGGAGGAAGTATTTGTCAGTCGTCTGCTTATTTTTACGTTTGTATACTTATTGGTACTTACTACCTGGTATGTGGCAAGTAGTCAGCTTTGAAAACAATAAAACCATGGAAAATGAGATACGGTTTACAACCCTTTACCAGATGGCTTCTTCTAAAAGGTGAGGGCTACAAGAAAAATCACTCCACCCACTCTATATTTCTGCCACAGCCCCCAGGGAGTCCTGCTAAATGTCTGTACTTCATGCATGAGTAAACTGGGAGACAGAGGGGCAGATTTTTTTTTTTTAAGATTTGTTTATTATGTATAGTGTTCCTCCTGCATGTGCACCTGCAGACCAGAAGAGGGCACCAGGTCTCATTACAGATAGTTGTGAGCCATCATGGTTGCTGGGAATTGAACTCAGGATCTCTGGAAGAGCAGCCAGTGCTCTTAACCTTTGAGCCATCTCTCCAGCCCCCATTTTTCTACAGTATGGTTTGTGAATACAACCCACAGGCTATCAGGTTTTTTGTTGTTGTTTGTTTTCTGAGACAGGGTTTCTCTGTGTATAGTACTGGCTGTACTGGAACTTGCTCTGTAGATCAACCTGGCCTCGAACTCACAGAGACCGCCTGCCTCTGCCTCTCAAGTGCTGGGATTAAAGGTGTGCGCCACCACTGCTCAGTGGGATTGCTTGCTTGCTTTCCTCCTTCCTTTCTTTTGGAATTTGTTTAAGTCACAAAGTCATGAAGTGGCTGAACCGAGACTGGAATAGCATCTCTCTGAGGCTGGTTTCAAGATGCACACCGATTGCAACACCACACAGTACATACCACAACCGTACACACCATACACACTACACACCACACACACACACACACACATATACCACACACACCATACATACACCACACATACACACACATATACCACACACACCACACACACACACCATACATACACCACACCACACCACACCACACACACACACACACACACACACACACACACACACAACCACCCCACGCACTGTGCTTCTGGGAAGAGGCGGTCTTCGGGGTGGGGCGGACTGGACAGGGCGGTCTCTGATGGAGGAAGTCCTAACCCGCTTCTGGAGTCCAGAGCCGCGCTGCAAGCCCTAGGTCTGGGTCTGGGATGGAGGCAGAGCCGCCGCTCTACCCTGTGGCTGGGGCCGCAGGCCCTCAAGGGGATGAGGACCGTTTCGGAGTTCCTGATGGGCCAGAGGCTCCGGTGAGCAGGGTTGGAAGCTGGGCCAGCGGCCTCGGCTGGGCACCCGGGAAGGGGAGGGACCCTGGAAGGGAACCTGAGCACTCTAGGATAGGGGGCGGGACTCCACACCTGCAACCGGAGTCTCCGAGTGGGGACTCACACCCCAGGGTGGGACTCTGGGTGGGGGACCCGGAACCCAGCATGGGGAGCACGGATCTTGAGAAAGCGGACCGGACTCTGGGTCAGGGGGACCGGGCCCCTAAAATGGTGGACTGACACCCCGAATGTGGTGCAAGGATCCTAGGATGAGGACTAGGACCCTGGATGGGGAACCCAGACTTTGGGAAGGCGGGATGGGGGCGCTAGAACCAGAGAGTTAGCGTGTGATTAGCGATCTGACCTGCAGCTGGACGAGCTGGTGGGTGCGTACCCCAACTACAACGAGGAGGAGGAGGAGCGCCGCTACTACCGCCGCAAGCGCCTCGGCGTGGTCAAGAACGTGCTGGCGGCCAGCGCGGGTGGCATGCTCACCTATGGCGTCTACCTCGGTAGGGTGGCTGCAGGAGCCCTACTGTCCCTCCGCCACCCCGCCTCCACTCCCGAGCTGGGAAAGAGAAACCTTGCGGCCAGCTAGCCTCCTTCCCCTTTCACTTACCCGGTCAGAGCTATTGTTGTCACGGCATGCGCACGGGACAGAGAGGGGGTGCCACAGGCTAGTTTGCCCACGCCCCGGCCCAAGAATGGATGCAGATGGGTGGGAATGAGCTCTTGTTTTCCCTATCCCGGTCCTGATGAGCGAACGAATGGGGCCAGGCTTGCTATGGGCTTCGGTTTGGTTACTCTGAGTCAGACTGCTTAGAGTTCTCCACGCTGCCCCCTGTCCCCAGGCCTCCTGCAGATGCAACTGATCTTGCACTATGATGAGACCTACAGGGAGGTGAAGTACGGCAACATGGGGCTGCCGGACATCGACAGCAAGATGCTGATGGGTATCAACGTGACGCCCATCGCTGCCCTGCTCTACACACCTGTGCTGATCAGGTCCCAAGCTGCTGTCCCCTGACTTCCGGGTGGTGCAGAGGCTGCTGGACCAAGAGACCCCCAGCTGCCCTGGTGCTTTGGAGGGAGGGGACAGGGAACTGCAAAGAAGTCTTGCTTGCCTGGGAAAGTGAGAAGGAAAGGGGGAAATCCCTACTAGAGAAGGAACCAAGAACTTGTCCCTCACCTCCCCACCCCCTTGCACATTTGGTTTCTTCAAGAAATTCAACCAGTCTCTGGCTTGGTGGCATTCTTCTACCAGACACATAGTGACTTCCTGAGCTGAAGCTGTGAAGTCCTCAGCATAGTCCAGGTCCTCAGCCCAGTGAGCTATGACTGTGTGAAAGGCAGTTCTCACAGGAAGGGCCTTAGCGCCGGGCGGTGGTGGCGCATGCCTTTAGTCCTAGCACTCGGGAGGCAGAGGCAGGCGGATCTCTGTGAGTTCGAGGCTGGGCCGGACCGACAGCCTCCAAAACAATACAGAGAAACCCTGTCTCGTAAAACCAAAAAAAAAAAAAAAAAAAAAAAAAAAAAAAGAAAGAAAAAAGAAAGGCCTTAGCTAGACAGGGCTCAGGTTGGAGGTCTTCCTGAGCTCTGAGGCATATATGGTCCAACCTCCTGGAGGACACTGCAGAAATTCCCCACAGCCTGATGAAATTCCTGAATGGGGAGATAGGTTGAGTGGGTTCTAGCTCCTGCCTCCTCCTCCTCCTCTGTGTAGCAGCTCTGGCGGTCCTGGAACTACCTCAGTAGATCAGGCTGGCCTTAAACTCATAGAGTTCCACCTGCCTCTGCCTCCCAAGTGCTGAGGTTAAAGGCATGTGCCACCATTTTTTTTTTTTTTGAGAGTAGCCTGGCTGGCCTAGAACTCACTTTGTAGATCAGGCTAGTCACAAGCTTGTGGTGATCCTCTTGTCTCTGTCTCTGCCTCTGCCTCTGCCTCCCAAGAGCAGAAATTACAGATGTGTACACCATCCACCATCCAGGCTTTTCTGCCTTTTGTATATTTGTTTGGTTGGTTGTGGTTTTGTTTCTCTGTATTGTTTTGGAGGCTGTCCTGGAACTCCCTCTGTAGACCAGGCTGGCCTTGAACTCACAGAGATCTGGAGTGCTGGGATTAAAGGCGTGTGCCACCACGCCCGACTTACAGTAAATTCTTTTTTTTTTTTTTTTTTTTTTTGGTTTTTCGAGACAGGGTTTCTCTGTGGCTTTGGAGGCTGTCCTGGAACTCCCTCTGTAGACCAGGCTTGCCTCGACCTCACAGAGATCCGTGTGCCTCTGCCTCCCATGTGCTGGGATTAGAAGCGTGAGCCACCAACACCCTGCTCCTGCTTTCTTTTTTAAATTAAATAAAAGTTGTTTCCTCACTGGGCAGGGTGGCGCATGCCTTTAATCCCAGGCCCTAGGACGGCAGAGGCAGGCAGATCTCTGTGAGTTCAAGACCAGCCTGGCTTACAAAGGTACACAGAGAAACCCTGTCTGGAAAAACAAAAACAAAGCAAAAAACCCTCTGCTTGAACTCTGTTGCATTGTGTTAATCTTAAGCTGCTTTTTAAAAATTACAGCACCTACAGTCTGCTCCCAAGTAATCACTCAGAGGCTTAATATATGTTATAAATGCTTGGCCACTAGCTCAGGCTTATTACAAACTAGCTCTTACAATTTAACCCACTTCTATTAATCTATGTGCTGCCCCAAGGCTCGTGGCTTTAACTTCTATCCGGTTTTGTTGTCCGACTCATTCTCTGTCTGGCTGGTGACTCCTCTGACTCCACCCTTTCTCATCCCATCATTCTCAGTTTGGCTTTCCCACCTAACTGTGTCCTGTTGAGTTACTGACCAGTCAGCGTGTTTATTAAACCAATCATGGTGACATTTATTCACACAGTATACAGAAGGATTGTTCCACAGCAGAGTTGTCACCACCCACAGTGAGCTGGATCCTACTACATCGATAAGCAATGTAGAAAATGCACCATAGGCTTTCTTACAGGCTAATCTGTTGGGGGCACTTTCTCAGCTGACCTTCCTTCTTCCCAAATGATTCTAAGTTTTTGTGTCTAATTGACATACAACTAACCTGCACACAGGGTCTCACCTGGTAGCCCCAACTGACTCTCAGAATTCTATTGGTTCAGCCCTCTGAGTGTTGGGACTACTGACATGTGTTATTACACTGGCTGACTTTATACCTTTTGAAACCTATCATCTTTAATAATAACAGCAATCCTTATTTTGTTCCATCATGCAGCCAGGGTAGCTGCCCTTACTTTAGACATGAGGCAATCCTGCAGTTTCTACACACAGGGGAAGTGGGGAGCTGGCAGGTTTGAGGCCTGGCAGTGTGGCTGAAACCCACATTCTTGCTCTTTTTTTTTTTTTTTTTTTTTTTTTTTTGGTTTTTCGAGACAGGGTTTCTCTGTGGCTTTGGAGGCTGTCCTGGAACTCACTTGGTAGTCCAGGCTGGTCTCGAACTCACAGAGATCCGCCTGCCTCTGCCTCCCGAGTGCTGGGATTAAAGGCGTGCGCCACCAACGCCCGGCTCCACATTCTTGCTCTTATCATATTACCAGGCCACTTTTCCAAAGGGCCATGGAGCCTGTATAGCCACTAGCTGTGCGTCCCGGTCCCCACGCCCCATTTTTGTTTGTTTGTTTTTTTTTTTTTTTTTTTTTTTTTTTTGGTTTTTCGAGACAGGGTTTCTCTGTGGCTTTGGAGGCTTTCCCGGAACTCACTCTGTAGACCAGGCTGGCCTCGAACTCACAGAGATCCGCCTGCCTCTGCCTCCCGAGTGCTGGGATTAAAGGCGTGCGCCACCAACGCCCGGCTCCACGCCCCCATTTTTAAGTGTTGGTAACTGAACCCAGGACACTATGCATTCTAGGCAAGCGCTTTATCACTCTGCTGCAACACTAGCCCTAATGTGTGCTGTATATTGACTTTATTCACTTACAGACAGGGTCTTATGTATCCCAGGCTGGCCTTGAAGAACCTAATTTCAATCTCCAGCACCCACATGGTGGTTCACAACTGGTTATAACTACAGTTTCAAGGGATCGGACACCACTTCTGGCCTCCAGGGGCACCAAGCATACACATGACCAGCCTGGAATATATGAGACCTTGAACTTTTGGTTCTCTTGACTCTATTTCCCCAGCGGGGATGCAGGCATGTATCACCGGGCCCAATTTCATGTGATACTGGAGATGGAATCCAGGGCCTTGCAAGCGCAAGCATCCTACCCACGGGTTACGGCCTGGGCCTGTGTGTCTTAAGGGTTAGAACATATTCAACTGGGAGTGGTGGCACACACACTGGGATACAATGTTTTTATTCCAACCACGAGGATGAGCCAGGTGGCTCTCTAGGAGTCCAGCCTGCTCTGCATACCAAGCTCCAGACCAGTCATAATGATACCCTGTCTTTAAAGCAAAAAATATAAAAAAGTTAACAAAAATTTTGTGTGTACAGATATATGGAGGCCAGAGGTCAGCACTGAGTCTCTTTCTTGATCTTCTAACATTATTTTGGTGAAGTTTTTTTTTTGTTTTTGTCTTTATTTTACTTTTGCTTTTGTTTTATGTTTTGAGATAGGGTTTCTCTGTATTGTCTTGAAGGCTGTCCTGGGACTCACTCTGTAGACCAGACTGGCCTCAAACTCATAGAGATCCACCTGCCTCTGCCTCCTGTGTGCTAGGGTTAAAGGCGATCCACCACCACCCGGCAAGATTTATTTTTCAATCTTATTTTATTTTTATGTGTAGAATGTTTTGCCTGTTCATACCAAGTGTATGCTTGGTTTCCCAGGAGGCCAGAAGAGATGTTTGATCCCTTGAAAGTGGAGCTACAGCCAGTTGTGAGCCACCATGTGGGTGCTAGAAATTGGAATCTGGCCCGTTGTCAGAACAGCCAGTATTCTAGTGTTTTTAACAACCACTTAGCCATCTCTGCAACCCCTACCTTATTGTTTAAATTACTATTTTGTGTGTGTACATGCATATGTGGAAGTCAGAGGTTTACCTTTTATTTTTATTTTATATATAGTCTCTCACTGGAACTCAGACTAGGCTGGCTGGCTAGTGAGCTCCAGGAATCCCCAATACTAGGATTATAGGTGCATACCACGGCACCTGGCTTTTCACGCAGTACAGGCCCAGAGCTTGCTCAGCAAGCTCTTTATTGAGTGGATGACCTCCCTGGCTCTGTCTTCTCATTTCCTGTCTTTGCAATGACTGTGTAAGACCTGTGGCAGGGCCTGTGCTGCAGTCACAGCTGTGTCCCCGAGATTGCATCTCTGAGCCTTTGACTCTCAGGCCAAAACTTCCTGTGACCTCCCAAAGCCACGGAAACTGGGACCCGAGGCCCTGATGGTTAGGGCCCCAGCAATTTCTAGGCTGTGGTACTAATGTCCCTCCCTCTGTACAGGTTTTTTGGTACCAAGTGGATGATGTTTTTAGCTGTGGGCATCTATGCCCTCTTTGTCTCTACAAACTACTGGGAACGCTACTACACATTGGTGCCCTCTGCTGTGGCTCTGGGCATAGCCATTGTGCCTCTCTGGGCATCCATGGGCAACTATATCACCAGGTAAGTCTGATGGGTAGGGGGACAGAGGCTGGAAAACAGGTTGAATATTTATTTCTTTGCTGACTTAAGCTAGGGAACCCTAGGCAAGCCTTTGACTTTGCTGGACCTCAGTTTCCCTGCTGAAGCTGGCTAGCCTATAGCTGTAGCTGCAGGAAGAAGTGTGGCAGAGGGCAGGCTGGGAAAGCCCTCCTTCTCTGTGTTCCAGGATGTCCCAGAAGTACTATGAGTACTCCCACTATAAAGAGCAGGACGAGCAGGGACCTCAGCAGCGCCCACCACGTGGCTCCCACGCACCCTATCTCCTGGTTTTCCAGGCCATCTTCTATAGCTTCTTCCACGTGAGTGCCACAGGAGACCGAGGGGTGGGTTATTCTAGATTCCACACACTACAGCCTATTCCACAGTTTCCTCAGCCCTCCTGAGCCAAACCCTGCTCAATTATCTGAGTGATGGAGACCTCCTCCCTGTCCACAGTGACTAGGAGGAAGTTGTCCTGCCATGGGCACGCCAGCCATCACCACTGCCGAACTGTCCCCGGGGTTGAGGGAACTTCTGCTCCCCCACAGAGGTCATGTCCCGACTCCTCCCTAGATCTCGCCTCCTGTCTAGTTCCGTTCTGGGCTCTGATCCCAACTGCCCTCCTGCCCACAGTTGAGCTTTGCATGTGCCCAGCTGCCCATGATTTACTTCCTCAACTACTACCTGTATGACTTGAATCACACGCTGTCCAACGTGCATAGCTGCGGTCAGTACTGGGGTGGGGCCGGGCTCCAAAGCCTACTTCCCTCTTGCATTCAGGCGCCCAGTAGACACTAGGCCTTCCCTTTCAACTTTCAGGGCTGTGTGCGTGGAGGTGGGAGGTGGATGGTACCCCCTTCACAAACTGCCACCCCCCAGGAGCTTGCCGGAGGAACCCTTACCTGCCCCGCACCCCACCTCCACCGTGGCCTGACTGCTGTATACACTAGTCGTGTCTCCCCCCACCCTTCCCAGGCACTAAGAGCCACGGCATCCTGAATGGCTTCAACAAGACGGTTCTGCGGACGTTGCCTCGCAGCAAAAACCTCATTGTTGTAGAGAGTGTGCTCATGGCAGTGGCCTTCTTGGCCATGCTGCTGGTGAGGTTCGGGTTGGTTGGGGGCAGGTGGTGGGGGCAACGGGCTCTCTCTCTGCTAGTGCTTGTATGTGGTCAGGTGGGACTTGCAGGCTTACAAGCAAGTGTGACTCTGGCCTGAGGGCCTTCCTGGAAAGCAGAACTAAAGCTCTGAGGGACCTGACCAGGGAGGTGTGGCTTTAGGTGCAGAGGTGAGGCGTTTAAAAAGCAAGGTGCTAGCCTCTGGGTGTGTTAGGGACCCAGCCTTCGTCTGTAGCCTTTCGGGTATGCCACAACTTCGGCTGAGGTGTGTATGTGTATTTACAGTGCAGGGCCTTGGGACTGCCCTTTTCTTTTTCTTTTGTTCTTTCGTTTTGGTTTTTTGAAATAGGATCGCCCTTTGTAGCCCTGGCTGTCCTGGAACTTTTATGTAGACCAGGCTGGCTTCAAACTCCCTGAGATCCTCCTGCCTCTGCCTCCCGAGTGTCGGGACTGAAGATGTGCTCCACTACACCTGGTATAGGGTGGCAGCCCTTCGCAGACCCCTGGACGTGTCTGGGGCGGAGCCTCAGGCTGAGGCCTGGTGGATGGTCCCTTCACAGCTCCTGTCTGCAGGTGCTGGGTCTGTGCGGAGCCGCTTACCGGCCCACGGAGGAGATCGACCTCCGCAGCGTGGGCTGGGGCAACATCTTCCAGCTGCCCTTCAAACACGTGCGTGACTTCCGCTTACGCCACCTGGTGCCCTTCTTTATCTACAGCGGCTTTGAGGTCCTCTTTGTCTGCACTGGTTTCGCCCTGGTAAGCACAGACAAGACGTCTGACTAAACTTGAATTTCAGGCGCACGGCTCGTAGGTCTATATCCCACATTATTCCCTCCCAACCAGGACTAAGCTCTGGTTGCAGGACAGATGCCTGTAGACCAAGGCATCTTGGGATCCCCAAGACTAGTTAGTGGGGGCCTTCGCTTTGTTTCTCTTCCCACTCTCGCACCGTTGCCTCTTACCCCGAACAAGTAATTTTCCACTTCATGTCGTTAGAATGGTGCTGCTCCTACCTTTTCTACCAGCCTAAGGGGGAGTAGAACCAGCAGATCCAGATAACACAAGGGTGACCTAAAGTGGCAGCTGGCGTGGGGAGGGCCAGGACCAACCTGCCTCCTCCTGTTCTCTTCCTCAGGGCTATGGAGTGTGCTCTGTGGGACTAGAGCGGCTGGCCTACCTGCTCATAGCTTACAGCCTCGGTGCCTCAGCAGCCTCGTTCCTCGGGCTGCTGGGGCTGTGGCTGCCTCGCTCAGTGCCCCTAGTGGCTGGGGCAGGGCTGCACCTGCTGCTCACCCTCAGTCTCTTTTTCTGGGCCCCGCTGCCTCGGGTCCTCCATCACAGCTGGATCCTTTACTTTGTGGCTGTCCTCTGGGGTGTGGGCAGTGCCCTCAACAAGACCGGACTTAGCAGTGAGTATAACCTTTAGGGACTGGCATGTCAGGGGCAGGGGACGGGCAGGCTGTGGTTTGGGATCATTAACATTCCGTGGGTTGCAACGGACATAAGGATCTTCCCTGCGGTTCTGTGGGTGGGCATTAGCAGAGGTAGGTAGGGATTGCTTGGAGTAGTCTGGAGTAGAAAGAATTCTGTGGACACTGTAGAGACAGATGGGGAAGTCCTTGGACACTCTGGGAGGTGTAGGAGTTCTATGCAGAGCAGATGGACATCACCCTGAAGGAATACATGTGAAATAGTGTGGAAACACAGGGTGGGTGAAGGCTCCATGAAGAGGTCCGGGGAGAGTATATAAAAACACTCGAGCAGTCAAGAATTATGTTGGCGTAATGTCCAAGGCACAGGAGGGTAGAGTGGCAGGTGTTTGCCCACACCCCAGGCGTAGGCACAGAACTGGGCTTTCCTGTGTCTTTTTCTCACTATGGAGCCTCATGGCCTGGGACTCGCCATATAGATCCCACCGGCCTTGAACCCACACGCTTCTGCCTCCCTAGTGCTAGAATTAAAGGTGTGTACCACCACACTCAGCCTTTTCCTCCTTCAACTGTGCTTTTTGAGACAAGGTCTGACGCTGTAGCCCAGGCTAACCTGGAGCTCACTATGTAGCTCAGTCAGGCTGCAAACTTGTAGCCCCTCGATCCTATTTTAGATCCTAAGCACGGGGATTATAGCCTGAGCTATTGTCAGCCCCCCTTTTTTTCTTTTCAGATTTTTTTTTTGAGACAGGGTTTCTCTGTAACCCTAGTAGTCCTGGAACAAGACCAGGTTGACCTTAAACTCAGAGATCCACCTGGCTGTACCTCCCAATAGTTAAAAAAAATCTACTTACGTTACGGTGTGATATTTACTTAGAATGCATGTGTGTGTATTGTGGCGGGAGTGTGGACTTCCAAGGACAACCTGTGGAAGTTGGTTCTCTCCTTCTGCCTCAAGCCCAGGGAGTTGAACGGCAGGTGCCTTACACCCATCCGGCCATGTCTATGGAGCTTTTCTTTTTTTCCTTCTCCTTCTTCTTCCATAGTCTTGCTGTTTAGCCTTGGTTGGCCTTGAACTTGTGATGTACACCAGGCTGGCTTCTAACTCATAGAGATCATCCTGCTTCAGTCTCCCTTAGCTCTGGGACTAAGAATGTGTTTTACCACACCTCACGGGGCTTGTATTTTTTTATTTTTTCTTGTAGAGAGGATAGCCCAGGATAGCCCAAACCCAGCCTTCCCAGCCTTAGAATCCATGCTCCAGTCTGGGTCGCTGGAATGAGGCCCTGGGAAAAGCAGCTGTGGTAGGCCAGGCTGCAGCTGGGTGGGGCTGTCTGGTCTTAGATGGGAACGGTCAGTGACAGGCAGCTGGTCGTGTAGGTCATCATGTAGGCCGTCCTCATTGTTAATAGTTTCAGGTATCCCCTGAGCCACACGATGGCAGTGGGCATATGCTAAGCCTGCTGGAATTAGAGAGCAGCAGCCACAGCCAGCCAGGGCTGTGCCCCTTTCTCTCTCACTCCAGAGCTTCTAACCCGACAGACAGCCGGGTTTCGCTCATTTCACAGGTAGGATACGTCAGCTTTCCTTAAGTCTCCTGTAGTGTCAGCTTTTTGAGCCTCTGCCTTTTCCTGAGCGCTGAGTCTCAGCTCCCTGACTGCCTGTCCAGTGCTGTTTCTGTACCTTCTTGAGACGATCCCTCAGGAAACAAGCCCACTCTGTTCCAGATTGTGGAAAATCAGTTGCTGAAAGATCTCTCTCCAAGCCCCTGGTGAGGGAGAGAAACAGCAACTGAGCACTTGGCACATTTCGCGCTGGGGTCAAAGGCGAGATAGGCCTGTAGGCGCTTCTTGACCATGTAGTAAACCAAAGTCTCCACTAGGGGGAGGCAAGGATCAGCGCACAGCCCTTGTTGGCTTACATAAGCGTCTCTTACCTGTCTTGTCCCTCCTGCCTACAGCACTCTTGGGCATCCTATATGAAGACAAAGAGAGGCAGGACTTCATCTTCACCATCTATCACTGGTGGCAGGCTGTGGCCATCTTTGTCGTGTACCTGGGCTCCAGCTTGCCCATGAAGGTGAGGATGGGAAGGATTTTGGGTGTCCATGCCTCACTGGGAAACAGACCCTGATTTCACAGCCTCTTCAAAGGCACTCCTTTCCAAAGATGCTGGTCCAAGGACCCTTTAGTCCATAATCCCCCAACCTAGCACCCTACTTACAGCTAGCTCAGTCTCTGTAGGCATGCCCAGCTGAACTGTGGGTGGTTAGATCACCTACTCATCAGCTTCTGAACTCCTGGACTCCCATGGTCTCTCATTTAAAATTCTGTAGGAATGAACTCCACGATTTTATGTTCTTTCAATTTGGTTTTTGTTTTGTTTTGAGACCATATAGCTCTCTGACTGTCCTAGAACTCTCTCTGTAGACCACGCTGGCCTCAGATTCACAGAGATCTGCCTGCCTCTGCCTCCCCAGTGTTGGGATTAACGGTGCCACCATGCCCAGCTTTTGTTTTGTTTCTGGTTGTGACAGAGAAGGGACCCAGGACCAATTCTTGCTACCCACCAACTGTCCCCTTTAGCTCCTAGTCTGTTCCCAACCCCAGCAGGTCCTTAGCTCATGTTTTTGTTCCGTTTGCTTGAGTCAGGGTCTCAAAGGTAGCCCAGAATAACCTTGACCTCATCGTGCCCCGGCTTCCTGTGAGCTGAGATTATAGGCAAAAACAGGCCCAGATTTGTGCAATGCTTTTTAGAAAGTGAAATGAATTGAAATAGCAGGGAACAGACATACAAATACAAATACAACATATTTGTGTGTTTGTTTCTGGCTGTGGGTTACAGTCAAACTGTCAGAAAGGAAGAGTGGGTGTGTTCACAGTTGAGTGCTTTCCTGGCACGTACAAACATATACACGGTTCACCCCTAGCACTGAAGACAAAAAGAGCATTGCTGTGGTGGATTTTTAATAGATACTATGTAATTGTTTATATTTATTATACACAATATATAAATATATATTCTTTTTTTCCTGAGACATAGTCTCAAAATGTAGCCCTAATTGACCTTGAATTCTAAGACCCACTACCCCCCCCCAACTTCCTAAGTGATGGTATTATAGGCTTGTGTCTCTATGCACACCAGTGTCCTACCGTGTCTAGGGAATAATTTAACTGTGGTTAAATGAAACCAGACCTGGTTTTAGACTTTCTCAGACCTTCATGTTTTCTCTGAGGCAAAGAAATGAGCCCCCTTTTGGTTGTAAAAGTGAGTCTTGCTGGTTTATGGCAACTTTAAAGTCAGTGTGGGGATTTGAGCCTTGTCCTCAAAGGCTGCCTTAGAAATCCTGGGTGAGGGACTGGAGAAGGAGAGAGCCAGGAGGCTCCTGGTGGAGGGGGAAGACACCAGAGGAAGGAATGATGTCACCTTTCCTTCCCCTTGCTCCCAGGCCAAGCTGGCAGTGCTGCTGGTGACCCTGATAGCGGCAGCAACCTCATACCTATGGATGGAACAGAAGTTGCAGCAAGGCCTGGTCCCGAGACAGCCGCGCATTCCCAAGCCACAGCACAAAGTGCGAGGCTACCGCTACCTGGATGAGGACAACTCAGATGAAAGTGATGTGGACGGCGGTGGCGAGCAAGGCCAGGGGGACTGTGCAGAGGAGGAAGCACCACAGGCAGGGGCCCTAGGTGCAGAGCCAGCTGGTCCCTACCGCAGGCCCTGTCCCTATGAGCAGGCTCTTGGTGGCGATGGGCCCGAGGAGCAGTGAGAGACCCAGGGGGCCTGGCCTGGCCCTCAGCCTCCGTTTTCCCACTTCTGAGCCTCAGTTTACCATGTCTCAGGTTGGGGGTCCCCCTGAGCCCTTCTCTGTCTGTCAGAAGGTCCCTCTTTCCCCTCCCAGAGCCTGGGGCCACCTGGAACTTCCCCCAGGGAGATGAAGGTCACCTCCAGAACCTCCATTCCTGTTTAAGAGGACTGCTTCACCCAGAGCCCCTTCCTGCGTGTCATACCTCAGGGTGTGACAGCCTCTGACTGGGGCTTTGCATTTCTTGCCCACAGGTTCCCCTACCTCAGAGCAGGGGGACTATTTTTTTTAAAACAGAAAATTATCAATAAAGAGTTTTGTATTTTCTGGAAAGGGTCCGTGTTGTGTTCCTGCCAACCCCATCAGGGTTCACCCACAGAACAGAATTCTTGGTTGGTTGTGGGGAGGGCTCAGTTACCCCACAAAGGAAGTGCCCCTCTAAGCCCTTCCAAGACCCATCTCTTCTGCCAGAAGTACACCTATTGGCTGCACCCCACACACCCAGGATTGAGGGTCACAGAAATGGTTTGCTCCTCAGCAGAGGAGCAGGGCCTGAGTCTAAGTAGCTGACAGGAGCTAGAGACCACTCTCCCTCCAGCCCACCCATCACCCACCCACCCCAGCTCACAAGCCTGGTCTATTCCCTCAAGAGGTGTCTGTGGTGCTCAGGGTCTGTCTTATTACAGAACCTGGATAAACTTGGTCACGGTGCTTTCCTTTGACAGCCTCAGTGAGGATTCCCAGACCTCTGTGGCCCTGCCCATGGCCCTTTCTTCACCTCCCTACTCACTCTATCAGAGGACACTGAGACCCATTGTGAAGAGCCCTGAGTGACTGGGTTAGGACAAAGGAGCCTTGAGAGAGTTATGGGGGTCCCAGCTGTGTTCTGGAAGGCTCTCTGCTAGGGAAGGCCATGCTGTTTCCTCTTCCTATAGACCCCTGACCCCTGGCTGAAGGCCAGACCCCTGTCCCTATCTTACTGTTCCCCGCAAGCTCTCATGGGCCTTCCTGCCATGCCCCAGGCCCCCATCTCCCCTCCACTCTATCTCCTGTAGCTTTAGCTGTGTCTGAACTAGACTCTGTAACCTTGGAAGGGGTCACCCATCTGAGCCCCAGGTTGCTCCTCTGTAGAATGTGTCTGCATGGGAGAAGTGTTAGACCCTCAGATGCTCCAGGTCCTAGAGGGATCTCTCTGGTACAGCAGGAGATGGTTAAGTTTTCTGAGGTTTGGGGGAAAGCAGTCTCCCCCATACACACTCAGTGGCAAGCAGACACAATCACACTGTGTGGCGGTGCGCTCTGTCTGCCTGTGGATTCAGTTCAGGTGTGTGGTCTCCCTGCACTCGGGAGGCTGAGGTTCAAGGATGGCTGAGAGTTTGAGGCCAGTCTGAGTTACATAGCAAGCTGAAAGCCTCATCTACTCATCTATGTAGCAAGTGCGACGCTGACCTTGGCTACACCATGACACTGTCTCAAGACAAACATACGAACACCAACAAACACCCGGACTTCACAGACATAGAGCTGGATAGTGAGCACATGTACGCAGACACACCCAAGTCTTACTCACAGGGCTCTGATGGCATTCACCTGTAATCACAACGTTTGGGAGGCTAAGGCAGAAGGGCTGTGAATGTGGTTTTAAGGTCAGCTTGGGCTAATTAGTGAGACTGTCTCAAAAATGTAACAAAGAGGGAGGGAGGAATATTTTGTGTTATTTTTAATATTTATTTTTTGAAGTGTTTTTATTTTTGAGACAGGGTTTCTCTGTGTAACCCTGGCTGTCCTAGAACTCACTCTGTAGACCAGGCCAGCCTTGAACTCAGAGCTCCATCTGCCTTTGACTCCCAAGTACTGGGATTAAAGGCGTGTACCACTCACTATGTATGTGTGTATGAGTGAATCTGTGTGGGGTTATGTGCATGTTGAGTGTAATGCCTGCTGAGGCCAGAGGAGGGTGTTAGACCCTCCCATAGTTGGAGTTAATAGGTAATTGTGAGCTATCCAGTATGGGTGCTGGGAACTGAACTCAGGTCCTCTAAAAGAGCAGGAAATGCTCTTAACCATGGAGCCATCTTTCCCATCCCCAGTTCCATTCTTTATATTTTAAACACCTAAATATTGCATAAGGCATAAAGGAAAATGACTGAATAACAATAAATTCATGAAGTTCAGTGGTTTTGATGATGTCAGCTTGCCAGATAATCCTGCTTCTCTTGGAAGCCTGGCTGAGGTGAATGCAGGTTCTTTTATTCCAGTCTTAATTACTAATATTAACTCATATCACATAGCACACAATAACTGTATCTGCATGCTCATGAGTTTGTGAGTTAGTAAGTTAAGGAGGCTACGGCAGCCTGTAGAGGTTGCTGAAATGAGTGCAAACTAACGTATGGTAAGATGAGAGGGAACTGGATGTGGCCACACCTTTGATCCCAGCACTCAGAAGGCAGAAGCAGGATGATCTCTGCGAGTCTGAGGCCAGCCTGGCTTATCTAGTGTCTCGGGGTTACGATTGCTGGAAGGGAAGTGTTTATTTGGCTTATACCTGTTCATCATTGGAGGAAGTCAGAACAGGAACGCAGACAAGGCAGGAACCCACCTGGAGGCAGGAGCTGATGGAGAAGCCATGGGGAGTGCTGCTCACTGGCTTTTCCCCATGGCTTGCTCAGCCTGCTTTCTTTTTCTTTTTGTTTTTCTTCGAGACAGGGTTTCTCTGTGGCTTTGGAGGCTGTCCTGGAACTCGCTCTTGTAGACCAGGCTGGCCTCGAACTCACAGAGATCCGCCTGCCTCTGCCTCCCAAGTGCTGGAATTAAAGGCGTGCGCCACCAATGCCCAGCCCCTCTCCTCTTTTTTCTTTCTTTTCCTTTCTTTCTTTCTTTCTTTCTTTCTTTCTTTCTTTCTTTCTTTCTCTCTCTCTTTCTTCCTTTCTTTTTCCTTCCTTCCTTCCTTAATTCCTTTATTATTTTGTGGCAGTTTTAAAATCTATCCAGAGCTCATAATTATCCAGGGGCCTGGTGAAAAATGCAGATGCCAGGGCTGCTCTCTGGGGATTCCAAGGTGTGAGAGGCCAACAGTCATTTATCTTCCTTTTCTCATAAATGCATCCAGAATCAACCCACTGAGTCCTGGATAGAAATCAAGGGCTTGGAGGCATGGGCATAGCTGGGTTTTTTTCTCCCCAAGAAGGCTCCCTAATTTCGGTACTAGATTGTTCCCCTCCCTTCTTCCCTCAGACATAGGACCATCCCTTCTCTCAGGCCTCACACTTCCCGTTGCTCAACAAAAATGTGACTGGATCTGTCTTCAGACATTTGTTTCTTATGGTTCTGGTGTCCTGCTGGGCTGTTCTAGGTGAGCACCAGCTTCCTGGCTGGTGGACTCCCTCCACTCTGTCCTGTCCCCACCCAGGAGATGGGGACAAGTGCCAGCAGCCCTCTAGTGTCTCTTCCTCTTTTTCCCTTCCTTCCTTCCTTCCTTCCTTCCTTCCTTCCTTCCTTCCTTCCCTTCCTTCCTTTCCTTTTGTGCGTGTATGTGTGTATGCATGTGTGTGTGCATGTGGTTATGCATGTGTGTGCATGTGGGTATGCATGTGTGTGCATGTGTGTGCACATGTGGGTATACATGTGTGTGTGTGCATGTAGGTGTGCGCAGAGGCCAGGGGATAATCTCAGCTGACACTTCAGGAGCTGTCCCCATTATTTTAGGAGACAAGGGTCTCTCACTGGACAGAAATTCACCAAGACTGGCTGGTCAGTAAGTCCCTGGGATCCTCCTGTCTCTGCCCACCCGCAGCTCTGGGATCACAAGGACACGACACCACACCTAGCTTTCTCACATGGATTCTGGGACTGGAAGTGGGTCCTCTGGCTTACGAGTCAGGCATTTTATCAGTGGAGCTGTCTCCCAGTCATTTCTCATCCTTTCCTCATAAATGCATCCAGCAGATCCTGCCCTATCTTCGTGATCTAATCTAACCATCTCCACCAAAGGCCACCCCCACATCCTGTCACACTAGGGCATAGGGTTTTAATATATAAACTTGGGGGACACCATTTAGTCATAGTCACATGTCAGAGCTCACTGGAACGTTACGACTGACTGCTCATCTGTATTAACAGGCTACATCCACTTGGTGGTTGGTCATTTCATGGAGGAGTCCCCAGAGGAGAGCTATCCTGCCCCACCTCCCCATCCTGCAGGTTCCCACTTTGTCCTCGAGCTCACCCCTGCAGTACTGTCTTCCTGAGCTTGTCTCATTAGTGCCTGGGGACAGGGCACCCCACTTCACCCTGCATGGTGTCCTCCACAGAAATCTGTGGAAGAACCACGGAGGTTGAGGTTCCCATGGGTGTGAGGTAACCTCCAGGGGACATCTTGCAATGGGTGGATATAGTCTTGGTTTCACAGATGGAGGATGTTATGTACCCAGCTGTCATCCCAGCACATGCAGATGACAGAGCAGGAGCCACACCCTGCAACCTACTGAAACCATAGCGATCCAACTGCATGAACCTGCTGGGTCAGAACATGCCTTCCACCGAGGGCCAGACTGACCACATGTCCCCCTGACCTGCTCCAAGTAGCAACCTCCACATCTGGCTGACTTGCCCTCATTGCCTCGGGTGTGTTCAGATCTGTCCATCTCAGCCACACTTGGCACCCCTGGCTGCTCTTTCTCTATACTCCTTCCCCAATTGACTACCATTGCCCAAGACAGATTGGAAGCCCCACGGAAGCTTCAGCCCTGAGCCTCTGACTCATTTCAGGCATCTGCTCTATGTCTTACCAAGCACCACTTGCTGACCCCTCTATCAGGGCAGGACTCAGGGCCCCCACCTCCCAGGGCACAGAGCCTGAGCCCTAAGAAGCAACTTTTAGTTTATCTACGGCCTCATTAGAAACCTGGTAGCTCCTCATTTCTCCTCAAACCCTGGCCCCCAATCCAGTGCAGTCCTTGAAGTCCTTCCAGGAAGGCGTTCTTTTTCCTTTGAGATAAGGTCATGTGATGTAGCCCTGGATAGCCGTCTATTCACAACCCTCCTGCCTCAGCCTATGGAGGGTTGCGATTACAGATGTTTCCCCAGGACCAGCCCATCCAAGGTCACTGAAGCAGCCACAGTGACCCTGTTTGAAGTCCCCACTGATGGTGGTCTGTGTCCGATTCTAACCCCCTACCTAGCAGACAAGGCACTGCTGGCTGTCCCCTGCCTCCTGCCTGTCCCTCTGCTGTGCTTTACAGGTGGCCTGGAGCAGCTCTTCTGGATTCTCTGCCCCTCTCCCCTGTGTGACTGTTAGCCTCTCCTCTGCAGGTCAAGGCAGGGGTAAGATGACTCGGCAGGTGCTTATCCCGTCTGTGGGCATCTGAGTATGTTTTCTGAGGGCTGTGATCCAATATTCCCCAGGAGTGACAAAGCAGTGACATTTGCTTCCTGTGATAGGTGCATAATAGTTCCTGAAAACAATACCTCTTAATGTCTGGGGCCTGTGAAGGTCATGCTGCGGAGAAAAGGCTCTTTCCAGGTCTGAAGTTAAGGTGATAACTTGAGTCGCAGCTGTCCTCATAAGAGAGAGGCAGGCGGGCAGGGGATGTAGCTCAGAGGTAGAGCGTGTGCTGAGTACGCAGGAGGCCCTGGGTTCCATTCCCAGCACTTTGATGATGGGGATGGGGAACAGTAGATGTGTTCTGAGGCAAAGGTCATGTATAGACAGAGGCAGAGATGGAAGTGACGAGACTGAGCTGACAGTTACCTGAAGCTAGAAGAGACAGAGGATGATCTCGAGAAGCCCTCTGTGGAAACTGGGCACCTGTGTAATCTCAACTACTGGCAGCCCTTCTCCCCTTCCTTTCCTCTTCTTCCTTCCTTTCTTTCTCTTCCTTTCTTTCTTTAATTTTGAGACAAGGTTTTACTCTGTAGCTCTGTCTAAACTAGACCTCTGTGTAAACCAGGCTGGCCTCAAACCCATGGCTATCCTCCTGCCTCAGTTGCATGAGGACTGGAACTGCAGGTGTGAGCCACCTTACTGAGTTAGGATTCACCCAGACTGTAGCCGACCCACGTTTAGCAGCTTCACGGCTGGGCATGGGAAGTCATTTCTGGGACCCACCTGCTGCTCTTAGGCAAGGCCACCCCTGAGACACCGTCCTGTGTCCCCTGGCTCACACTGTGCTCCCTTCCTGGGCCCACATAGGGCATTTAGCTCTGAAACTAGCAAAGATTCAGGGGCCAGGGTTTGTAGTGTGCTGTGGCTCCCCATGGTCCAGCTCCAACCACAAGGAAAGGTGGTGGCAGACACCTGCTGGCCCAGAGACGCCCTCTCTGCAACCCGGGACTGGGGCAGTGCTGTCTGGGACAGGGGACAGGGTCTGGTCAGCAGTGAGAGACAGAGGCAGGGCCTGATCTCAGTCTCCTGCTTCCCAGACCCTAGGAGGCCCTCAGTGAATGTGCACAGGAACACTGGGAGCCACCAGCGCGGCAGCCCCAGACACTGGCTTGTGCCAGAAGCTGCGATCCTGTCTTCTCAGTCCCAGGAGAGTCTCTCAAAACAATCACAATTACACTCAGGGAGGTTAAGTAACCCATGTTGGTGCCACACAGAAACGAGGAAATAAAGATGTGTGTGTGTTGCTCCCTCCCCTCCCGTTCAGAGGCTCCTCTACAGCTGACAGGGCCGCTTCCTCAGTTATTCAGGGTCCCTGGAGCTAGCTTCTCAGCTGCCCCTCCACAACCTGGTAGCCCACACAACAGCCTGCACATCTTGTTATTCCAGTTCTCCTCAGCGGAGCCAGGGAAGAATTAGGAGAGGAAGGGCGTGGGGTTTATAGGCTTCTAACTGCCCAACCAGGATAGAATTACTGCACTGTCAGGTGTGAGGGCAGGAGTGTGGTCCAGGAGAGCCTGGTGGGATTGGCAGAGGCAGAGGCAGGAGCCAGCAGAATAGGAGAGGAGCTGCATGTCTGGAACCCGATGTCCACCAAAGGCAAATACCAGGAGACGGAGCAGGGGTAGGTGAGCCTGCTGGCAGAGGATTCTAGGGCCAAGACCGGGGCCAGTGGCTGATGGAAATGGGCTGCCAGGGTCTCGGGAGAGGGCCAGGACCAGGAGTCTAGGGCTTGAGACCACCAAGGAGCCTAGGACCGCAGAGTGATAGGTGGCCCGAGGGGCTCATGGCTGAGGTGTGGACTTGTTGTTCCTTGTCCCTGAACCTCATATCCCCATGACAGACAATTTATCCATCTATCTTGGAGGAATTCCAGGCCACAAAAGGCAGCTGGGGCCCTAGCAGGACACTGGAGCTGTGGCCAGGTTGTTAGAAAGGAGGAGGCTAAGCCAGGCATTGGTGGCACAGGCTTCTAATCTCAGCACTCAGGAGGCAGATGTAGGTGGATCTCTGTGAGTTCGAGGCCAGCCTGATCCAGACCAGACTCCAAAGCTACACAGAAAAACCCTGTCTTGAAAAAAAAAAAAAGGAAGGAAGGAAGGAAGGAAGGAGGGAAGGAAGGAAGGAAGGAGGGGGCTTCTTGGGAGATAAATCCAGAGCTGAGTTTCTGGTTCTGTGTTTAAAAAGCTGCATTTCCAGAGGGACACAGTGTCACAGTGTCACAAGCCTGTAATCCCAGCACTCTAGAGACTGAGACAGGAGGATTCTAAACTCAAGGACTAGGCTATGTATCACAGAGAGAGAGAGAGAGAGAGAGAGAGAGAGAGAGAGAGAGAGAGAGAGAGAGAGAGAGAGAGAGAGAGAGAGAGGGGCTGGGATTACAGATGTGTTTCCCCAGGACCAGCCCATCCAAGGTTACTGAAACTCCCACAGTGACCCTGTTTGAAGTCCCCACTGATTGTGGTCTGGGTCCGATTCTAACCCCCTACCTAGCAGACAAGACACTGCTGGCTGTCCCCTGCCTCCTGCCTGTCCCTCTGCTTTACCAATGGCCTGGAGCAGCTCTTCTTTCTCCTGGGCTTCTTTGTCCCTCTCCCCTGTGGGACTGTTAGCCTCCTCTCTGCAATCAGAGTGCTTCCCTAGTGTGCAAGAATTCCTGGGTTTCAGCCCCTGGTACTTGTTAACTGATCATGGTGACACATGGCAGTCAACCTGGCACTTGGGAGGAGGTGGAGACAGGTGGATTGGAGTGGGGTGGGTTTCAAGGTCATCCTTGGCTGCATAGCAAGTGTGAAGCCAGCCCAGGCACAGAAGATTCTGTCTCAAAAGAAGAGGGGGGGGAAGCAGAGTGGGGGCAGGGGGGTGTTCCTGTGTTTCTAGAACTGTTACACTCTTATGCATCTTTTCACATTTATTTAGCGTGCGTATGTGTGCATGTGCACCAGCGAGAATGCGCAAATGCGAAGGACTGTGGAGGGTGGAGACAAGAACATACAGGAGTTAACCTCTCCTTTCACTGTGTGGGTTCCGATCACCAGGCTTGGTGGTGAGTGCCTACGTTCTTAGACATCTCACCAACCTGAAGACTTGCAGTCTTATTATAGAAAAATCTTTAGCTACAGAAAGGTATTGATGATAAAAGATATGCTCCTAACACTTAAAGCAGAGACAGGAGGATGGCTACAAGTTTGAGGCTACATAGAGAGAACCAGGCAGCTAAGGCTGCATAGTGATACTTATCTCTAAACACACACACACACATACACACACACACACACACACACACACACACACACACACACACACGGCTGGAGAGATCACTCAGTGGGTAAAGGGCTTGCCACACAAATATGAAGGTCAGAGTTCAGATCCTCTGCCCTCAAGCTGAATAAGGTGTAGCACCCCACATGTTAACTCAGAGCTCAGAAGTCAGAGAAAGGGGACCCCTGAGCCAGGCCAACTAGTTAGACCACCCAAATTATTGAGCTGAGCTCTGGAGCAGTGAGAGCCCGTCCAGAGCAAATAATGAGGAGAACCATAGGAGATGGTACCCAGTGTCAGCCTGTAGTCTCCACACATACAACTACGCATGCACCTGTACATGCACATGAGCCCACATGTTTTTGAACACATACACACACTGTTGGTTACACATTGGCACATGATTGTAATGTGAGAGGAGAGGCCTGTGGAGTTCAAAAAGACCCATTGTTTAACGGCCACTGCGAAGAAGACAAATCAGTTGGCCTCTTGGAGCCTCAGCTTCCTCATCCTTACAATGGGGTAACAGTATCTGCTCACTCTTCCTTCCAGCTTTGCTGTATTTGCTGTCCACAGACTCCATTGCAGCTCCCTGTGTAGCAGGCCCCATCAAGACAACTGCCATGCTACATCTCATTGCTCAAAATCTGCACCACAGGCCCTTGTACCCGCTGCCCCACATCCACAATGCGCAATGTCCCTGTGTCTTCACTGCAGTTAGAGCTGATGACTCTCCAGCCTCGCTCTGAGGTCCTGTGGTGTGCTGATCCTGTATAATCACAGTCTCGTGCCACATAACTGCCATGTCAGTCAGCGACAGAAGGTACAACTAATCCTACAGATTATACCCAAGTTGACTGAAGTAGGCTGTATCACATTAAGGAGCCCTGGGGCCTCAGCACAACCCAGGTTCAGTCCCATGAAAGCAGTAGGAAGCCATGAACAATGCCAGAGCAGCCAATATGACCAGGATCTCACAGAGCCCAGGCAGGGAGCACTGGTGAGGGCTGGTGCTATTGGCACTCCAGAAGGAGCTCTTAGGAAGAGACCTGAAATGCTCTAAGACCTGTGTCCTAAGAGCTCTATCCAAGGGCTCACTGTCCTGAGAGCTGTGTCCACTGAGGAGGGACACTGTCCTGAGAGCTGTGTCCACTGGGGGGGGCACTGCCTTGAGAGCTCTGTCCAGAGTGGTGGTGTCCTGAGAGGACACGTGACTGGAGAGGCAAGGGAGTGCCTATGCTGTCTCCATAGGAGCTCTGCCCCTGAGCGCACTGTTTTGAGGGCTGTCCACTGTGGGGCACTATTCTGAAATGAACTCTGTTTTCAGGGAGTGCTGTTGCAAGAGCTCTATTTGAAATGGTGTGCTGGCATTAGGTGAACCTCCAAGGACCATGAGTCAGTCCCAGCATAGGCAGCTTCTGTACACATTTATTCGGGTCATTCCAAAATCCAGCAAGAGTACACACATACACACACACACACACACACACACACACACACACACACACAGAGGGGGGGGGCACACTTACCCACAGATCCACAGATTCAGGATACAGACCCTTGTTCAAATGCATAGACACATGGACACAGGCACTCATTTGCACATGGATACAGAGCAACGGTTGTAAAATGACAATCAGCATTATGAGTTGGCTCATGCCTGTAATTTCAGCTCTGTGGGAAGTAGAAGCAGGAAGATCAGGCATTCACAGGTCACTTCTAGCTCTATAATACTTCAAATCAGAAGCCATCATGAACTACATGAGACCTCTTCTAAAAAAAACCAACCAACAAATGAACAACAACAAAGCAATCTCTGTATGCAACAGGATTCGGGGCTGCTAGCTCCACTGCAGTGCCAGCCTGTGGGGTCATAGGAGGGTTGAGACACACATGGAAGACCATGAGTCTCTGGGGGTAGCACAAATCATGGTAATTTGAATGTGTCTTAAAGATGGAGACAGTCCCAACCACCCAGTTAACTGCCCCAGATTGCAGGATGGACCCCTTTGAGGAAAAGCTTCAGAGACTGAGGGAGGCCTTCAACAAGGGGAAGACAAAGCCGGCCAAGTTCAGGGCTGAACAGCTACTGAGCCTTGGTGGATTCCTACAGGACAACAAGAAGCAGCTGCATGACGCTCTGGCTGGGGACCTGGGCAAGGTGCTGCTGGGGCATTAGGTGGGCACACAGAGGTGCTGATGTGTCCTTCCCAGGCTGGGCCATATCCTTTCTGAGATCTTGTATCCCTAAGGAGATTACCTGCTCAAGGAAACTGCCTCACGCCCTTTCCAAATGGTAGACCCCAGCTCAGCCTTGAACCTGCTCCTGGACCCATCCTGCCCTTGGTGACTGTGAGGAGCCTGGATGATGCTGTTGAGTTCATCAATAGGCGGGAGAAGCCACTAGCATTGTATGCCTATTCCAACAGTTGCCAGGTGGGCGGAACCTCCAGAAGTGGGCTCTGGGAGAGGCAGCATCAGAGAGCACACAGGCCCTCTGCATAGTAACAGAATTTCAGTAATGGTGGCTTCTTAGGCTCTGTCCCTGCCCTCCTTCCCATAAGGCACTGAGGTCCCCTCCCACATCCTATCCAGATTACACACATATTACACACATATTACACACATGTTACACACATTCTCCTGGCACCACAACAACCATACCTGGCCCTCCATCCATGTTGTCTGTGTTCCTGATCTAGTGCTCTGTGAACCAGGTCTCGGCCTGTGTGGCCAGGTCTCTGCAACGTTCCCAGTTTCTGGGTTTCCTCAAGACTCAAAAAACAAAAACAAAAACAAAAACCGTGGGATTTCCAGAGAGATTGCCATAGAGGCAAAGGTTGCCTGAGTGCCCAAGAGCTGTGCGTGACTGGGGAGGTTAGCTGTCGTCTGGGCAAGGCTGTATTGAGTGACTGATGCAAGCTGCCATGCCTCTTCCTGAGAACTTGGTGCAAGCGCTAAGCTGGTCTGTGGGGAGACGTGTGGCACTGAAGAGCTTCAAAGAACACTGGCACTAGGCTCCTGGAGACATGATCTCCATTCCGGGAGAAAGAATTGCCTCCTGAGCCCTTTATCTGTGTGCGTGGGTGCGTGCGTGCGCGCGTGTGTGTGTGTGTGTGTGTGTGTACATGCGATTTGCTTTGTTTTCTGAGGCAGACTCTCGTAAACGAGGCTGGTGTTGTGGTCCCTGTGTCACTGAGAATGACCTTGAACTCCTGGGATCAATCTCAGGCTGATAAGCCCAAACCTGACCTTTGTGACCCAAAATCGCCTCACATAAGCCCCTCACTTCTCTCCTGAAAAACTGTCACCATAAGACTCAGCAGCCACCTCATGTCTCTCCACTGGGACACCTCCATGACCACCTGGCATCTCACTGTGTCCCCACTCTGCCTGCCTCCAGCCTCCTGCTGTCTTCTAGGGATTATGTCTCAACACCCTGCGGGGGCCACATGCAGGTAGACACATGCAGAACATGTCCACAGCATAGAAGTCTGTGAGTCTGTCTAGTCTCACCTTGGACCTCAGGCCCTTACTGAAACAAATTATAACCAGGTGCTTTACAGGTTCCTGTTTCTCTCCCAGGTGATTAAACAGGTCCTGGCCCGGACCAGCAGCGGGGGCTTCTGCGGGAACGATGGCTTCATGCATATGACCCTGTCCAGCCTTCCTTTTGGAGGAGTGGGTAGGTGGCAGCAGAGCTCTGCCCTCCTGGGCTGATCCTCGGCTGCATCCCCACCCTGCTGCTCGAGCACACTAACTGCAGAACACACAGCCCACTTTCAGGGCAGCAGACCCAACTGTGCCCATCTATCCTGCCTCCCGCCCCAGAGAAGTCTGTGATGGAACCTTCCCGGTCTCCTTACACTGGTGTGTGTGCGTGAGGAACCTGAGGCTGCCAGCCATTAAGCTCCTTGACATTCATCAAGAAACATTTGATGACCACTTGTCCTCAGCCACCCATCCCCCACAGAGCCATGGTTGTTTTCTCTCATCTAGAGGCTACATGTTTGCTCCTCGCCCCCTGTGAAGCAGGCCCTGAGCACCTCAGCTTCCAGGAGGCCTGGGGTGTGGAGATGCATGCCCCACAGGCATATGTGACCTTGGTAGCCACTTTGCCTCTGAGACAACTTCATTGTTGAAAGGGTATCCTGGTCCCTTCACCTGGTGAGTCTCAGGAGTGAACCGCGTGACAGATGGCTCTGGCCCCTGCTGGTCTGTCTAGAGGACCTGCTCCCTTCTCTGTCCCTCAGTTCTGTCTGCTATGGCAGCCACTCAGCTTGGGCCTAACATGTCACCACCTCTAAGGCTCTCTGAGTTGTTCCCAGGCTTGAGTCCTTTTGGCTCACCCACTGTTCATCTGGTAGACTCTACAATCCTCTGGCCTCATTCACTCCTGAAATCCCAGCTTCATTGCCCTGTTTCACACAGGCCATTTTCTGGGTCCTTGTCCTTTCCTACACACTGGGAACTCTGCATGTCTGAAGATTCACTTACTTTCGTCACCCTAGGAGGAGGGTGACACTGTCCCAGAAGAAGAGACTGAGACAAAGTCATTTACTCAAGGTGGCATAGCTGTTCAGGGCAAAGCTGGGATCCACCTCCATCCTGACCACCTGGCCTGGAGATATAATCCATTGGCTACTGTCTGCCTAAACTGCACCAGTGCCTGGTAAGCTGATGCCAGGGAGGCTCAGGGCTCAGTCTTTCACTCAAAATGCTCTGTAGCCCACTGAACCAATGGATTAACAGAGGCTCAGATAACACCCTGTCAGAGCCCAGGGCTGTGTGATACCTATCTCCTCAGCTGAAGGCTTCACCCTTTGTTCCGTGTTATCCACAGGATTGAGTGGGATGAGCAGGTACCATGGAAAGTTCTCCTTTGACACCTTTTCCAACCAGCGTGCCTGTCTGCTGAACAGTCCCAGGATGGAAAAACTTAATGACGTCTGTTACCCACCTTACAGTCTATGTAACCAGAAGTTGCTGAGCTGGGCCATGGGTTCCCAGAGCTGCATCCTCCTATAAGCATCACCTTGACCCCTCCCTGCTGCCCAGACCCTGACCTTCCTGAGATTTTCAGCTGCCCCCACATCCCCAGTGGTTCCCAAAAGGCCTGTGAACACCCCACTTCTGGAACTTTTTCTGAACAGACCTGAAGCCAGGCAGGACCTCCAGGTGGCTGGTCCAGTCCTTTCCTGAGCACAGCCCCCTCAGAAGCCTCCTGACCCTCTGCCTAGGCAGGTCTGCTGACAGAGAAGCCCCCTCCCCAAGGTTGGGCCGATCTGGTGACTGAGGAGGACTTTCTTTGTCAGAACATAGACAGGGTCCCAAAAGACAGAGCAGAGGCTCACAGCTCCATCCACATCTGAGGGTTGCTTTGTCCCATCTGAAGTGACATGATCTTGAGCCCGTATCAGATTAATTGGTGGAATCTGCCTGGAGTGTGTTCACTTGATCTGTTGCTTTGATCAAATGACCTAACATAGGCAAATTCAAGGGGGAAAGATTCTGTCAAAGCTCATGCTCAGAGGGTTCGTTCTACCGCAACTTCTGATGGAGTTAAGGATCCTGGCAAGAGGGTCATCCACACTAACTTTAGCAAGAGGGTGCTAACTTTAGTTTCAGGTGCCTTATAAGAGAGAAGCAGAGGGTAGGGGATAACTGGAGGGTAGAGTATTTGCCAAGCATGTAGGAAGCCAGGCAGGATGGCTGAAATAAAAATGTGTGTGTGGGTGATGTGTCTGAGACAAGGATTAGATGTGTCCCGAGACAAAGGTTATGTGAAGACAGGAGGAGACTAGAGTGGTGTGGCTACAAGCCAGGTGTTCTTGGCAGTCACCTGAAGTTGGAAGAAGCAAGAGGACTCTCCCTCACAGGCTATTAGGAATCAGGGCCTCGGCACATTTTATTTATATTTTCTTTTCTGAGACAGTGTCTCAGTATGTAGTCCTGACTGTCCCGGAATTCATGGCTATCTTCCTGCCTCAGCTGCACAAGGACTGGAACTACAGGTGTGAGCCACCATACTTAGCTCAACTGCGGATTTCTGTTCTCAGTGTTGTGAGAGAACACAGCTCTGTTGTGTCACCCGCTTGGGTCATTTGTCACAGCAGCTCCAGGGCAGGACAGAGCAAGGTAAAGAAGCTCCCTAATGACTTGATTTCACACTCTAACCATTGCGGTTGGGATCTGGGATATTTTATTCTCAGGCTGTGTGGGTTCCTCTCTGATTTAGTTTTCTTTAAAATGCAGTTCTACTGAGTTAGGATTCACCCAGACCGTAGCCTACACACCGTGTAGCTTCACAGCTGGGCATGGGAAGTCATTTCTGGGACCCACCTGCTGCTCTTAGGCAAGGCCACCCCTGAGACACCATCCTGTGTCCCCTGGCTCACACTGTGCTCCCTTCCTGGGCCCACATAGGGCATTTAGCTCTGAAACTAGCAAAGATTCAGGGGCCAGGGTTTGTAGTGTGCTGTGGCTCCCCATGGTCCAGCTCCAACCACAAGGAAAGGTGGTGGCAGACACCTGCTGGCCCAGAGACGCCCTCTCTGCAACCCGGGACTGGGGCAGTGCTGTCTGGGACAGGGGACAGGGTCTGGTCAGCAGTGAGAGACAGAGGCAGGGCCTGATCTCAGTCTCCTGCTTCCCAGACCCTAGGAGGCCCTCAGTGAATGTGCACAGGAACACTGGGAGCCGCCAGCGCGGCAGCCCCAGACACTGGCTTGTGCCAGAAGCTGCGATCCTGTCTTCTCAGTCCCAGGAGAGTCTCTCAATCATGATAGTAAGGGATTGGAGAGATGGCTCAGTGGTTACCGAGCTTCTCTTCTCAAGGACCTGGGTCTAGTTCCTAGCACACAGATGGCATCTCACACCATCTGTAACTCCAGTTCCAGGGCATCTGATGCCCTCTTCTGTCCTCTGCAGGCACCAGGAATGCAACATGGTACATATATATACATGCAGGCAAAACACCCATACATAGAAAATAAAATAAAAAATACATATATTTTTTAATTGTGACACTAGGCTTAGAGAGGGTAAGTAGCCTGCCTAGGATCGTGCAGTAAAGGAAGTAAAGACATGAGTGACATTCCTCCGTTGGAGCAATTCCCCTGCCTTCAGAGTCTCCTCTACAACTGACAGAGTCCCTTCCTCTGTCCTATGTGTGTCATTTGGTCCCAGGAGACTGGAAATAAAAGTGCTACAATTTCTCTTCTAGACAGGGGCACCCTGATTGTGCCTGTGTGTGAGGATGGAGATGATTTAGCCTGTGGTGGCTCCCTGGAGGAAGTGGTCTTGCTGTCAGGGACCTGGTGAGGTTTGTCCTCACCTCCCACCCCCATGACTTTTCTCCCCACCAGCTAACTTCCTGTCAGCCTCTCCAGAACACGCAGACCCACAGAGAAGCCTGCACAGCCTGCCATTCCGGTTTCCTATAGCTGTGCCCAGGAGGCAGTGCAGAGGGAGGCGCGGGATCTAGGAGGCACCTGCCCCACCCACCATCCTTTGGATTCCTACCTGCACTGCCAGGTAGGACACGGCAGTGTGGTCCCACTGTGGTGTCACCTAGAAGGATCAGCAGAGGCAAGCGAGGGCCTGCTTAAAAGAGGAGCCACACATTCGGAACCAGAATGTCTGCTACGGACCCAGGCTCAGAGCCCTCTCTGGGGTAGGTAGGGTCACTGGCACCGGTGTAAAAGGCCTTGGGTGGGGGAACAGTTACTGGTGCAAATGGCATGTGGATCATAGTTGAGGGACAGGGCCAAGAGCCAAGGCGTTGAGATAACCAAGGGGCCTGGGACAGCACAGTGACAACAGGACCAGGGCCTGAGGGCAGAGGCACAGCCTTCTGCTTTGTCCTAAACTTCACTGTGACAGATGGGAAGCAGTAGGACTGGGGACAAGCCAGTCCTGTCAGGAGGAACGCCATACTGCTGAAGGTGACAGTCATATGAGCATATGGAGACCTGGCAAGGGACACCAGAGCTGTTATTAGGGTGTCAGAAAGGAGGGGACTTCTTGGAGGGCAAGGTCAGAACTGAGGGTTCTCACTGTGTAGCCCTCACAATCCTGGAATTCAGTTTGTAGACCAGACTGGCCTCAAACTTTCAGAGACCCACTTACCTCTGCCTCTAAAGTGCTGGGGTTAGGACGTGTGCCACCACACCCAATCCAGCTTTAGGTTTAAATAGCCACATTAACAATGGGCACAGTGTGACACATGCCTGTAATCTCAACTCTCCAGGTGCTGATGTAGCAGGATCATGAATTCAAGGACATTCTAGAATGCATAGAGAGAGTTTCAGAAAGAAAGAAAGAAAGAAAGAAAGAAAGAAAGAAAGAAAGGAAGAAGGAAGGAAGGAGGGAAGGAAGGAAGGAGGGAAGGAAGGAGAGAAGGAAGGAAGGGAAGGAAGGAGGGAAGGAGGGAAGGAAGGAAGGAAGGAAGGGAGGAGGGAAGGAAGGAAGGAAGGAAGGGAGGAGGGAAGGAAGGAAGAAAGGAGGGAGGGAAGGAAGGAGGGAGGGAAGGGAGGAGGGAGGGAAGGGAGGAGGGAGGGAAGGAAGGAGGGAAGGAGGGAAGGAAGGAGGGAGGGAAGGAAGGAAGAAAGGAGGGAGGGAAGGAAGGAGGGAGGGAAGGGAGGAGGGAGGGAAGGGAGGAGGGAGGGAAGGGAGGAGGGAGGGAAGGAAGGAGGGAAGGAGGGACGGAAGGAGGGAGGGAAGGAAGGAAGAAAGGAGGGAGGGAAGGAAGGAAGAAAGGAGGGAGGGAAGGAAGGAGGGAGGGAAGGGAGGAGGGAGGGAAGGGAGGAGGGAGGGAGGGAAGGAAGGAAGGAAGGGAGGAGGGAGGGAAGGAAGGAGGGAAGGAAGGGAGGAGGGAAGGAAGGAGAGAAGGAAGGAAGGGAGGAGGGAGGGAGGGAAGGAAGGAAGGAAGGGAGGAGGGAAGGAGGGAAGGAGGGAAGGAAGGAAGGAGGGAGGGAAGGAAGGAGGGAAGGAAGGGAGGAGGGAGGGAAGGAAGGAAGGAGAGAAGGAAGGAAGGGAGGAGGGAGGGAGGGAAGGAAGGAAGGAAGGGAGGAGGGAAGGAAGGAAGGAAGGAAGGAAGGGAGGAGGGAAGGAAGGAAGGAGGGAAGGAAGGAAGGAGGGAGGGAAGGAAGGAGGGAGGGAAGGGAGGAGGGAGGGAAGGAAGGAGGGAAGGAAGGGAGGAGGGAAGGAAGGAGAGAAGGAAGGAAGGGAGGAGGGAAGGAAGGAAGAAAGGAGGGAGGGAAGGAAGGAAGGAGGGAAGAAAAGAAGGAAGGAGGGAGGGAAGGAAGGAAGGAGGGAGGGAAGGAAGGAAGGAGGGAAGGAAGGAAGGGAAGGAGGGAAGGAAGGAAGGAGGGAAGGAAGGAAGGAAGCAAGGAGGGAAGGAAGGAAGGAGGGAGGGAAGGAAGGAAAACAGTGGGCCTGGGGAAGGTAGAAGCCCGCCCAGTGTGCATGAAGCACTGTGCTGACCCCAGGACAGCATAAACTGCGCGGAGCCACACACGCACATAACCCAGCACTTGGGAGTAGAAGCAGAAGTATGATAATCAGGGGCTTCAGAGTATCCTTAGCTAGATATCAAATTTGAAGCTAGCTTGAGCTACATAAGATCCTGTCAGGGACTGGAATGATGGCTCAGTGGATAAGAGCACTGACTACTCTTCCAGGGTACCTGGGTTCAACTCCTAGCTCCCACATGGCAGCTCATAACTGTCTGTAACCCTAGTTCCAGAGGATCCAACATCCCCACACAGACACACAGATAGGCAAAACACTAATGCACATAAATTAGAAATAAATTATTAGCCGGGCGGTGGTGGTGCACACCTTTAATCCCAGCACTCAGGAGGCAGAGGCAGACCGATCTCTGTGAGTTCGAGATCAGCCTGGTCTACAAGAGCTAGTTCCAGGACAGCCTTTAAACCTAGCACTTGGAGGCCAGGGGTAGGAGGAGTTCTGTGAGTCTGAGGCCAGCCTAATCTATGTAGAGAGTGCCAGGCCAGCTAGAGCTATCCAGTAAGATCTTGTCTTAAAAAACAAACAAACAAAAAACCTGTTCACTGTAGCTCTGGAAATGTGACATTCTATTAGAAAAGCTAGAAACTACCCACAGGCATTGAGGAGATGATAAAAAGCATGTAATTAAAAGCTTAGTGTGAGCCGGGCGTTGGTGGCACACGCCTTTAATCCCAGCACTCGGGAGACAGAGGCAGGTGGATCTCTGTGAGTTCGAGGCCGGGCTGGACTAACAGCCTCCAAAACAATACAGAGAAACCCTGTCTCGTAAAACCAAAAAAAAAAAAAAAAAAAAAAGAAAGCTTAGTGTGGTGGCTGGTACACACATATCACCATCGTACTCAGAGGCAGGAGGATTGCTTCAAGCTCAATGTGACATAAAGAGTATCAGGCTGGCTAAGGCTGCATAAGACCCTGCCCCAAACCTGTCACAAACACAGTGACCCCACACACACCCTAGCACAATTCAGGTGGGCATATCAGTCTACTTACAGGGATCCCTCTCAGTCACACTATAACTAGAGCAGCCAAAGCAGTGACCCTCGGGTTCAGGGATAGATTCTGGCTCATTAAATAAAGGGGGATTGAGAAAAATAGCAGGTATCAGTCTCTGGTCTCCACACACACACACACACACACACATGCACTGCACACATACAAGTCTTCACTCGTACGTGTAAACACACACACCACCCTTCTACACATGCCAAATGTGGGACACATACTTGAACAAGGTCATAGTGCTGGTGGAGGAGAGAGCTGTGGGTGCTGAGAAGCTTGAGGAGGGTGTTCTCATTTCCTCTCTGCCACCTTGATAAAGAGTCCTGCCCAGAGCAGCTTACAGCAGGAGAGCGCTGATTTTAGTTTATGGATGTCAACGCAGGAACTAACTCAAAGCCAAGGAAGTACAGCAGAAACCATGGAGGATGCTGCTCTCTTACTAGTTCACAGGTTATTCTCAGCTACCTTTCTTATAGCCCAGGATCACCCACCTAGGGAATGGTGCCACTCACAATGGGCTGGGCCCTCCCATATTAAGTAGTAATCAAGACAATCCCCTACAGACATGCACACAGGCAAACCTGTCTGGGCGATCCCTCATTTGTGGCTCCCTTCTCAGGTGACCCTAGACTGTATCAGGTTGATAGTCAGAGTTAGGACAAACCAGATAGGCCCACTGAACCTTACTCACTCATCCTTAGTATGGGGTAGTGATATCTTCAGGGCTTAGATGCGATGGCACTCGCCACCCTTCTGTCCAACTTCCAGCTCTGCCTTCCTTCCAGCTTTGCTGTATTTGCTGTCCACAGACTCCATTGCAGCTCCCTGTGTAGCAGGCCCCATCAAGACAACTGCCATGCTACATCTCATTGCTCAAAATCTGCACCACAGGCCCTTGTACCCACTGCTCCACATCCACAATGCGCAATGTCCCTGTGTCTTCACTGCAGTTAGAGCTGATGACTCTCCGGCCTCGCTCTGAGGTTCTGTGGTGTGCTGATTCTGTATAATCACAGTCTCGTGCCACATAACTGCCATGTCAGTCAGCGACAGAAGGTACAACTAATCCTACAGATTATACCCAAGCTGACTGAAGTAGGCTGTATCACATTAAGGAGCCCTGGGGCCTCAGCACAACCCAGGTTCAGTCCCATGAAAGCAGTAGGAAGCCATGAACAATGCCAGAGCAAGGCCAATATGACCAGGAGCTCACAGAGCCCAGGCAGGGAGCACTGGTGAGGGCTGGTGCTATTGGCACCCCAGAAGGAGCTCTTAGGAAGAGACCTGAAATGCTCTAGGGCCTGGTACCTAGGACAACTCTACCAGCCGTCTAGGGAGCAGGGAACTAAGCATCCCCAAGCCTGGCCAGCTCCTCCAGGGAGACCCTGCGGGGAATGGCCCCTTTGCCATCCTGGGAAGAGGTCTAGGTGGGGGCTTCCCTAGGCCTGGCTGTAAGAAAGAAGGCCTGGGTTCCCATCCAGCCCTAGTAGGAATTGCTTCTGTTCAGGGACAGTCCTCACCAACACTGCTATGAGCTGCCTTCTCCTGTGGGCCCTAGGGGAGGGGACATGAATGTGAAGGCCTCAGCCAGATCAGCAGCACTGCTCTGGGGAAGAGGGCAAGTCTGCACTCTTCTGTCTCCCCACATTCGTCAGCTGGGACAGTTCCTCAGAGCCTGCAGTGGCTGCTCAACGTTGCCTCTTGTTCTTTAGGAATAGGCTGTGTTCTAATAGCTTTACCCACAGAGGTCACTGTCCTGAGAGTTCTGTCCACTGGGGGTGCTGTCCTGAGAGTTCTGTCCCCTGTGGGGGGAGGGCTGTCCTGAGAGTTCTGTCCACTGGGGGCTGTCCTGAAAGTTCTGTCCACTGTGGGGGCTGTCCTGAGAGTTCTGTCCCCTGTGTGTGGGAGCTGTCCTGAGAGTTCTGTC